>NC_089821.1:75794255-80594255 GCF_035046505.1 Tiliqua scincoides | reverse complement strand
AAAGAAGGTGGGGTGGGGGGAACAGTGTACATAACCTACAAGCAATTAGCAAGTCATGAAACAGCTGAGTGTCAAAACTCAAGTATAGCAGGTCCTGCTAGTAATATCAGACAGCTCTAGTTGAATGATCTCAGATAGCAGAACTTACAAGGATTCTTTCCTGAGATCCCAAGGACATACAGCCAGTGAAGCTATTCTATAACTAGTCAGACAATGTGGACTATGACAATGTGGTCTGCACAGCGACCAGCCATGGCTCTCCAGAGTTTCAGACAGATCTCTTTCCCAACCCTACCTTGAGGTGCCATGAGCTGAATCTTTGATCTTCTGCATGCAAAGTTATGGCCCTGTCCCTAGGGTAAGCAGTACTGAGCTACATGGTCTGACTTAGAACTGGTTCACACATGGCGCCGGGTGTTCTTTGCGTACATGAGTAAGCTATTGGACTTGTGTTCCCCTGCACATGCACAGAAAACATATAGCACGATATGGAGCCTGGGGCAGATGTTATTAAAATGTGCACACCAACGCATGTAGTGAGAGCACACCAGAAACTCCCACTGATGTGCTCTGAAGCCCATGGAGAGAACTTGCCTGGAGAGGTAAACACTATCCGCAGGACAGATTACAATAAAAAACACTGGGATTCTAGTGGTTTAGACAAATGCTGTCTGTAGAGAAACAGCATTGGTTAAAGGAACAAGACTGGCCCATTCACTGTTATGTGCTACCCCTCGCATATTGATGTCTATGTTAATAGCATCTGCACAGGGCTGGGGGCTGTCCACATGTTGATAAGTGAGTAATCCATTCACACACACACACACCCCTTTTGCTGTATATGTATGAAGTGAGCAGACTCTAAATAAAGACATCAAGCTAATTAGAATGCAATTAGAGCTCTTTTCAGGTTTCCACATAATGACTGAAATAAACATTTGATGTTCATTTGAACACTACGGTGATTAAGCTTGCTTCAAGGAAATTTCAGTACACATAAGACTTCTCTGGTGATGTTCTCCAAATAAACTGGAGAACAACTACATGCTGAGGATGTATCAGCCCTAGAAGCCTGCAGCCCAAGCATTAGTTTAAAGCAGTTGCTGACATTAGCTCCTTACCATTCATGCTGGCCCTTTGGATTGCCGAGTCACCAAGCTGCAGTGGAGTGAAAGGCGAAATCACAGCTGGATGCATTTTCATTCAGGCTCTGGGCTCCAGATCTAGCAAACATATGCCTCTTTGGCCCTCTATCTCACAATCCACATCAACAAGCCTCCCTGGTGTTTTCACTTATTTCCTGCCACAGAGCACGGCCCTTTCTATCTCTAGGTCCTCTGTGTCTTTTTTTCCCCCCCACAGTCCTATTTTGTCCTTTCTTCAACACCACCCTTCCTCAACACCACAATTTTTTCCTCAATTGTTTCTGCTTTTTTTGGTTTTCACCTATTTTTTCAATTTTCTTTAGTAGTCTTATCTCTCAGTCAACTCCCTACTATGCCTCTCAACTTTCCCTCAAAGATACAGCCTCTTCTGACCTTAGCCACTCTGAATTTTCTTCAGAGCCCCTAATTTAGGGGCCTCACTGATTTAGTCCCTCTTCCCTCAGTTCCCGACCTACTCCGTTCTTGCCCTCAACTCCATTCTCCAACAGTCCTTCAGGTTCCTCTGTTTCAGTCCATTCTCTGCTCTGCTCCCTTCTGACCTTGTTGTCTCCACATTCTGTGTTCCTTCACTTCCCAGAACCTCTTTCCATCCCTCAGCCTGCTACAGTCTGAGCCTGAGGCTTTAATCTAGACCAACTGCCAATTTCCCCTTCCTTCACAGAAAAAGGATTGTAAAATTAGTGAAACCCTGTTCAGGCATTAAACAAAGCAGTAGGCTATATACTCAGGTATAGCTCAAACATCAGCATGATGGTAATTCCACTCCTGGCACTGATAAGCTCCCATAGCTCCATTCACCTTCTGCTCTCCCCAGTGCTTACCTGCAGAGGAAAAGCCATTATTCTACATCCCTGGAAGGAACAACCCTTACAGTATTTGCCTCTGCAGACAAACAGTGCCAACGGGAGGTGGGGAGACGACTATGGAAGACACTGGCACAGCGGGCAGGGCTTGCTAACCTATTCACACTGCTTCCCTCAGTGGGGAAGGAAATATGATGAAGGTTGAAGGCACCATGTAATACATGGCCAGACATCAGAATTAGTAAGTGATCCTTGGTATGATAACGCGGGTGTCACATGGGCACCCCATTTGCAGCTGTAAAATGTTGAAGGACACCTGTGAATGGTAAAATCAAGTCCATTTTAGCCATATCACCCCTGCTTTATTTGTTATCTTAAATCCCAGCCCTGCCTTGAAGCTACCCAGGAGACTCCCTAGCCTCTACCGTTATACATCTTAAAAACTGCTTACTCACTTGTGAGGAAAACATGACTCAGCACAGGCACAAGGGTGCCTTGCTTTCCAAGCAGCATCTATTCCAGTGCAGATATCTCAGGCCATCTCTGATTTAGGAGCTATGAGTTTAAATAAGAACTTACAGCAGTCTTTAGCCCTGTATTCAGCCAGTCGTAAATATTATGTCTAAAATGTACCCAGAAAGAGAGCATGACTTTTGCAACGCAATACCTGGCTTGCATTTCCTTCCTAGTGACAGACCATTTCCTCCTCTTGTTAAACTGAATGGGCAACATTCCCATTCATCTCTGTTGGGAACAGAATCGGAACCAGTCTGTGTATTCTGGATATTTTTACAAGGCAAATAGCATCCAGCCTGAATGACATACCACGTCTTATTTCCCATAGAACGTGAACTTAGTCAGTCTCGTGCCAGGACTGATATCCTTCTTCTAGAACATTGTTCTTTGGGGACACAAGTCACCTCAGAAACCTTGCACAACACATTAGGATCTTAAACGATAACAGTTACATCAAAAACAATATTTTCTATTCTCACATATTGTGGAGTTGAACTCTATTCCTGAAACACACTGATATGGATTTTTTATGAAAAACACATGTCATATCCCAGCATGCACGCCTTATTTATGCCTTCCTGGAGAATGACTACTGAAAGAACCAATTTCCAGAAACTGCCTGGTGGGCCATCATCAACCCACAGCATGCCAAGTTATCTTCAACATGTGCCTACAGTGCAATAACCCCGCCTCCGCCCGCCCGCTAATTGGCTTGAAAGAAATATTTCTGTGATGGCTTCTATATTACTGTTGTACTTTGGACCCAGAATGTGTACCCTGTTCCAACAGGTTCGGCTGCAATCACGGGTGTCTTCCAATAAAAAAGCACCTTTAGGCAGAGCTGCATCAGCAGCGCTGGCGGAGAATAGGACTGGGGCCTTAGTCTAGCCAATTTGGACCATTACTATGAATGCTGCCAGCCTTGCCAGCAAATGAAATCAAAGCAGTTTGAGTTGATAGAACATGAATTTTGGAATCAAAACTTTGTTTGGTGAAATTTGGCACAGTGCCACTCCTATTTACAGTTTTAATTTCTTTTCTTTTTTTGATATTCACTCTGGTTATAACTCTTAGTTTTGACTTGAAGCTTTGTTTCAGTTTTGCAACCCACCTCTTGTTAAGTCCAAAATCCAGTTGTTTCAACATGTTTCCATAGGTGGGTATGTACAGTGATGTCCCCATTTCCTTTTATGAGCAGGAGGATCAGAGTTGGCCATTCCATGATACTCACACTGAACTTTTAAAATAAAATAGGAAGTGAGAGTTCCCAGTACACCCCACATTTCCTGCTTTGTTAAAAGAGAAAGGAATAAGGTAAAGGATGCACAGTTTTTGAGAGAAGACATGGCAGGTGTGATGGGGCAGCAGCTGCCCTACCGGGCTGCCTCAGACAGCACAAAAGACAGCCCTGAGGAGGACAGCCCAATTTATGCAATAGATAATTCATTTGGATGCACAGAACCCTTCTCCAACACAGTGCCTGTACTAGATTGCTGGTGGCTCTGTTGGAAAGCCCTGCACTGGGGCACTCATGGCACCACAACATGATGGTCCATTTGGTGCCACTACTTCCACCAGTGCTGAAGGTTCAGGAATTGGTCTAGCCAGGTGTGCCTTTGCTGGGCCTGGGTCCTCAGCCAATGCCCAACCTGGCCAACCCCTTTCATTACCCCTGTTCTCACAGAAGAGAACAGATAGCTGCTGCATACTGAGAGCTCTAGGTAATATATTTTCTTTCATGTCACGTGCAGTGCCATAAGAACAGCCCCACTGGATCAGGCCATAGGCCCATCTAGTCCAGCTTCCTGTATCTCACAGCAGCCCACCAAATGCCCCAGGAAGCACACCAGATAACCTCATCCTGGTGCACTCCCTTGAATCTGGCATTCTGACATAGCCCATTTCTAAAATCAGGAGGTTGCACATACACATCATGGCTTGTAAACTGTAATGGATTTTTCCTCCAGAAACTTGTCCAATCCCCTTTTAAAGGTGTCCAGGCCAGACGCCATCACCACATCCTGTGGCAAGGAGTTCCACAGACCAACCACACGCTGAGTAAAGAAATATTTACTTTTGTCTGTTCTAACTCTCCCAGCACTCAATTTTAGTGGATGTCCTCTGGTTCTGGTGTTGTGTGAGAGTGTAAAGAGCATCTTTCTATCCACTCTGTCCATCCCCTGCATAATTTTGTATGTCTCAATCATGTCCCCCTTCAGGCGTCTCTTTTCTAGGCTGAAGAGGCCCAAATGCCGTAGCCTTTCCTCATAAGGAAAGTGTCCCAGCCCAGTAATCATCTTAGTTGCTCTCTTTTGCACCTTTTCCATTTCCACTATGTCTTTTTTGAGATGTGGCGACCAGAACTGGACACAGTACTCCAGGTGTGGCGTTACCATAGATTTGTACAATGGCATTATAATATTAGCCGTTTTGTTCTCAATACCTTTTCTAATGATCCCAAGCATAGAATTGGCCTTCTTTACTGCACATTGGGTCGACACTTTCATCGACCTGTCCACCACCACCCCAAGATCTCTCTCCTGATCTGTCACAGACAGCTCAGAACCCATCAGCCTATATCTAAAGTTTTGATTTTTTGCCCCAATGTGCATGACCTTACACTTACTGACATTGAAGCGCATCTGCCATTTTGCTGCCCATTCTGCCATCCAAAGCCCCACCAATGTCAATAGAACTTAATCCCTAGTAACTGTGCACAGGCAGAATTTCAGCTTCAAGTCATGAAAAGGAGACACACATTCAAGTTACAAAAACCCTCATCTAAGATGAAAAAGTTGTGGAAGATAAAATTATGAAAAGGCTCCCTGAGGACTTGCTCAATAACTCACACAATTCAAGCAGCAGAGGCTTCGCTCTGTCTGCCATATGGGGAATTGATTCAAGCAGAAGTATTAAGTAGAGCTGTAAAATCCAAACATCTTCGGGAGTAATATAGATTCAGTGTCCTTTCCTGCGTGTCATTTGGAGATGGACCTTCTACCTGATATTTTCTCAAAGCTCAATTACCTTTCACTAAGCTACCTTTATATCAACGCCAGCCACAAGAATGCCTTTGAGGCATGTTCTTTGGGCCTGCTTGTTATTACTGTTGATTCGTATCACCTTGGTTTTTTCCATCATTCTCTAGCAACATGGGCATGCTGGACTGCTGGGTGGGGGCAGTGGACACTGTGAACCCACTGTAGAATTCAGCTTGGCTTCTGTTTAAGGTGCTTGGCTACGCATAACAGGCCGTGCTTAATTAGTGCCAGAGCTCAGTCCAGGCACCTATTTTCAGTGACAGAGCTCAAGCCTGGACATATGAAGGAAACACATAGGAAAGGGCCCCTGACCATGTACAGAGTGCATTTTCCCCAACACCAAGTAATCATGGAGACTCAGCAATCAGAAGCTAGAAATTAACCACAGCCTGTGTAACCATTAATGATTAACGGCACTTCCGCACATGGGCAATGGAAACATTTTTGAACCTATTTCATCCTTGCACATGCCCATTCTTGTCTGATCTTGGAAGCTAAGCAGGGTCAGGCCTGGTTAGTACTTGGATGGGAGACCGCCTGGGAATACCAGGTGCTGTAGGCTTATACCATAGTCTTTCGAGACTGAAGGTTGCCAACCATTTTCATCCTCTATGTGTACAAATTGTTAAATACAGGATTGAAAGAAGAAGACAGGCATTTTCAGATCAAATATACAAGTCTCGCCACCACAGGTTATACATCACATTATGGACTCAGGAAATGCAACAAGAATCCTTTATGTTTTGTATGAAATTGTCCTAAGGCCAGGAACGGTCATTTACTATATTCTCTATCACTGACAACGTGCCAACATTTCCCCTCTTTCCCTTACGAGTCAAATCGTGGGAAAAGAGCTTGGCACACCTTGATTAACCCTGCAGAGTTGCTCCCAGTCAGTGCAGCCAATATTGATCTGGATGACCTAATAGTATGTTTCAGTGTTAGGTACCCGTAGCTACAGATGGCCGCCTTGACCCTGATAAAATGGGTTTAGAGGCCTGATCCATCCCACAAATTGTCATTTGGCTAATTTGCTCTAGGAAAAACCACAGAATGCTTGTTATCTGAGTTGCCTTATTAGGTATCCTGATACAGGCATTCCTCCAATACTTTACAGATATACTTCCTGCTTTTTCGTGATGCACACCAGTTGCCCGCGTGTATTCAATTTAATACTGGGACCCTGCCCATAGAGTTGGAAAGGGTCAGAAGTCATTTAGTCAATCCAACGTCCTATCTAAGAGAAATGCTAAACATCCATGGGGCAGACCTCTGCCTCCCACCTCTCATAAAGAATATGTCAACCAATGCATTCCACACAACTAGAATGCTTACTATTGGTCAGTGTCCCTGCAACAACTTGCACAGTTGAACGGAGCCCTCTCTTGGCTGCATGGCAGCACAACAATGTCTCTGAACGCTCAGTGATTATGGGCGCAATCCTACCCCACACTGCAGCAGGCAAGCCAGGAGGCTTGCGCTGCATCCAACGTGGGATTGCAGCAAGCAGTGGCTCAGCCATGGGCAAGGGGAAGGTGTTCCCCTTACCCGTGGGTAAGGGCTGTGCACCCCTATAGGTCTCCTTGGACCTGCGCCACCTCCGGAGGTGGCGCAAGTCCGAGGAGAGCGGAGCGGCTTGAAGCCGCTCTGCTCGCCCCGGGGATGGGGCTTGGGATTCGGCATAACCGCCGGGTCCCAGCCCTGCCCCTGGCTCCCCGCACGCCCACCCCCGGGCCTGCCCTCGCCACACCCTCCCCCCACCCAATAACGTAGGTAAAGTAAAGTAAAGCTTCTGCCTCCATCCGCGCATTGGTGCATCTGAATGCGCCGATGCGGCTCCCGCCTAAGGAGAAACAAACATGCTTTACAGCACTTTTGCAACCCTCCAGGGCCACCTATACCAGCATTACTGCCGGTTAGGATTGCGCCCTATGTCAGACATCCTCACCGAACTGTCGGATGGTTGAGTGCTGAGCTGCATGGAGTTCGGCTTCAGGTTCCATTGCTGTGCCACTGCGAGGGAACAGTGACATCAGTCCTACTAACAGACTGAGAATCTCTCTTGGCCCAAAGACCTACTGTAAACACATGATGAATAGGAAGAGCCTGAATGTGATGACCTCCAGATTGTGATGAGCCAGCAATGCATACCCTGTGTGTATAATTAGAGTTTCAGCGCACATTGGTTTCAACCCTGTCCTGCCTCCCAGAGTTCAAGTTGCTGATCTTGCCCAGTCCAGTTAGACTGCGGTGGAAAAATGAGAGCATGCTTCACAACAGTAGCTTTTCCTTTAAAGAACAAAACTGAAAAGCAGGAAATATGGATAACTCTGCTCCCCCCTGGGATTTGATGCTTAGCTAATTCACTGATGGGCACAAGGTGAATGGAGACTATGCAATGAATTGCCTGGAAATACAAATGAGAGATAATCAGTGAACATCTGAAACTGCCCTTATATTGCCAGCCCATAGATATAACTTGCACAATAGTGCTTACTCTGAGTGGTGGTGGCTTGCCAAAGTCTTCAGGCAAGAGTCTTTCTCAGGACCATTCTCCAAGTTACCCTTTTTAATGTTTAATTTAAAAATTAAACACATCAAAATGTATTATAAGAATATTTCTGTACACAAATCTTGCTAAACAATGGAAGACAATACAGTACTGCAAAGTTTCCCCAACCCACGTGATCTTGAAAGCCATCAGGGCCAGGCCTGACCAATATGTAAATACTCTGTTGGGTCCCTTTCAAGCGGAGATGCAAGGGATTGGACTTGGGACTTTCTGCAAACAAAGCTTGGACCCAATCCTATCCAACTTTCCAGACTTGATGCAGCTATGCCAATGGGACATTTGTTCCCTTACCTTGGGGCTGCATCAGTGCTAGAAAGGATTGGGCCTGTGTGTTCTACCACTGAATGTCTCTTGGCACTCTCATAGACTTGCTCCAAAGATTTTATTTGCTTCTTTACAGAACAGGTCTGTCTGATCAGGAACATTAACAAGGTACCAGATTTTGTCCTGCCTGCCATCTCAAGATTAGAAATGCCAAAAAGAAAGTCACAAGTAAGAAGATTCACGACATCTCTATTTGCATGGTTACAAATGCCCTTTCAAAATTCTGCAAGTGACTGACTCAAAGGCCTCTTTCACATCTGCATAATGTTTCCATATCCCCACATTAGCATTCACAATTTCCAGGGAATAAACATGCAGAACAGCTGCATACATTTAGCATGTATGTTCAGTGTGGCCTTTCGTACCAAACGGGTTGCTTGCTACTCAGTTTAGGCCATTACCTCCATCATCTTATTAGTGAAGAGAATGCTAACCGAAACTAGGACTGGGATAGCCAGAGGAAATTGACTTCATTGTGGAAACCACAGCGTTATTTGCTAAGCAAACTCAGATGTGTTCCTTTCATTATATCATGACATTATTACTCTTGCCTCTATGCTTGTAGAGAATAAGGCAGCGTTGAGAAGGCCTTAACCAACCATTGATTGCTCACCACCTTCCAGGACTGGGCTTCTGAGCCTGGGGTAAAACATTTTGCTCTATCTATGCAAAAATTAACTTCCTGTTTAGCAGATATTTTCCCATAACAATCTCAACAGTTTACTTTAATTTGTCTTTTAAGTTTTCATCTGGGACAAAAAAGATCAGGCAGCCTTTGGGAAGACAATGTGCTAGAGACATTTGTTCCTGGGCAAATTCCTCAGTTTGTCTCCAGTGCTTCTTTTTCTCTCTGGTCATTTCACAAAAGTTCCAAAGACAGTTCCTGAGTCCTCCTGATGATGATATCACTATTCCTGCTGTAGAAGTCCTGCAGCTCCGCCACATCCCTCCCCCACTTTCCCTTGACTACACCTCTGCTTAGGATATTAAGCAGTCCCTATGGAGGCCCAAGATTGATCAGCTCCCTAAATTGTCAAATGGTCTTGATCAGGGGTGCTCGCACTTTTTTTGGCTCGAGAGCTACTTTGAAACCCAGCAAGGCCCGGAGATCTACCAGGGGGAAAGGAAGCGTCTGACAGACACCCCCTTTGATGTATGGAGCCCCTGCTGGACCAGGTCAGAGGAGGCCCACCAAGTCCAGCTTCCTGTGCCCCACAGTGGCCCACCAGGTGCTTCAGGAAGCACACGGGAGGCCTCTCCTCTCTCCCCATCCCACATACTGGGGGCAGCCACAGGTCCCCCCAAGAGGCACATGCCCAGCCTTGCTGCACTACGGGGGGGAGGAGCTCCCCACTCCCCACCCCCCCCAAACTCTTTGTGGCTGTGCCCCGAGACCAGCAGGGAGAGGGAGGCATCGCAGGTCCTCCTTGGAAGGGCGGGGGGCTTTCCCGTTTCCATGGAGAGGGGCTGCGCGTGCAGGCGGCAGGGGGGTCATCTCACCTGTCAGCTCCGACCGAGGGACTGGAAGGGAAGGGGAGGGTCACTCGGGGCCTCCCGCGGCTACCGCCATCAGAGCGACTCCATCTCGCACTCCCGCCTCCTGACGAGCAGCTAAAGTGTCAGTTTCAGTGTCAGTTTAGTGTCAGCTAAATAATCACTAGACGAAACTGACATATTAACAGTTTGGAGAGACAGGGCTCCGCGATCTACTCATTTTGCCTCACGATCTACCGATAGATCACGATCTACCTATTGAGCACCCCTGGTCTTGATCATCACAGTCCTGGGTCTGTGTGTAGAATAACCTGTATCAGCATACAGGTTTACGGGGCTGGGGCATCTTCCTTATGAGGAAAGGCTACGGCGTTTGGGCCTCTTCGGCCTAGAAAAGAGACGCCTGAGGGGGGACATGATTGAGACATACAAAATTATGCAGGGGATGGACAGAGTGGATAGGGAGATGCTCTTTACACTCTCACATAATACCAGAACCAGGGGACATCCACTCAAATTGAGTGTTGGGCGGGTTAGGACAGACAAAAGAAAATATTTCTTTACTCAGCGTGTGGTCGGTCTGTGGAACTCCTTACCACAGGATGTGGTGATGGCGTCTAGCCTAGACGCCTTTAAAAGGGGATTGGACAAGTTTCTGGAGGAAAAATCCATTATGGGGTACAAGCCATGATGTGTATGCGCAACCTCCTGATTTTAGAAATGGGTTATGTCAGAATGCCAGATGCAAGGGAGGGCACCAGGATGAGGTCTCTTGTTATCTGATGTGCTCCCTGGGGCATTTGGTGGGCCGCTGTGAGATACAGGAAGCTGGACTAGATGGGCCTATGGCCTGATCCAGTGGGGCTGTTCTTATGTTCTTATGTTAGCATACAGAGTCTCCAAATAACAGTTCCAAAAATCAGCAAGAAATAAACATACACAGGAACCTACTTGGTTGAAAAAGTTTCTGGAGCTGAAATAAGGCCAAAGGAAATAAGGTGAAGGTGTTGACAGAACTTTTCTTCCCAGTGGCATCACTAGGGTTTGTGTCACCTGGTACGGGAGGCTAGCGTGTCACCCCCATGATGGACCTCCTCCCATGAAGCACCCTGGGCGGTGGGTGTGGTGATTCCCCATTGCCCTGCCCCGCTCTTTTTTCTATAGAGATATTTCAACACGGTTTGTTTTGTTGCATTCTGCATGAAATTACACATCGATATATAACATGACTGTATTATTCAAAAATACCAAGATTTTAAAAATGTTGGCCAGTAGTGGTGTCACCCTGTGCGTGTTAGCCAGTGTAGTCCACACACCCCACAACCCCTAGAAATGCCACTGCTTCTTCCTCATACCACTATGTCTAAAAATCTAAAGGCTAAGGAAACAGTAATGTCTTCTAGGCTGTTACTGCAAATATTCCTCATTCTGCTTTTTCATATGTATTTAATTTTTTTAAAAATTGATCTGACACCTTGCCAAAGTAGAGCCCTGCCTAAGGCTACATGAAATGAAATCAGTGCAAGCCTGTTTAAAATTTACAACATGAATACTGAAGATGGAACAATCAGAAAATGTAATTGTCTCTAAAATTTCTTTAAAGGTACCTTTCCCTTCCCACCAAAAAAAAAATCACATTGTGTTATTTCAGAATCACAGAATCAAATTATGCAAACGACACACACTTGTATCATTTTGCTGACTTTATTCATTACACAGAATTTGAGCTGTCTGATTGCAGATTCAGGATAGATAAAACTCCCAATAGCAAGTCAACCAGCCATTATTCAGCTGTTGCATCTGAAGCTCTGATCTTGCTAATGCAACAGTACAAGCATGGAAATATAAAACAAATAATAAAATTAGAGTTAACAAGGCTCATCTGCCACTTCCAATGCAAATTTCATGATCTTTACATTCCAACACTCATTAATTGCTGCAACTTAGCTCTCAAGCTGCTATTATCAGTTTGGGTTCTTTTGCTTTACGTTGTCTCTAGCTATTCGCTAGAAGCTCCAAAGAGCACAGACAGAAATGAAGAGATCAGCCCCCTGACACTTTTCTTTTTCACAAATTAACATCCATGACTATGTAATGGTTTAATGTAGGGAGAGGCAGTTCCAAAAATTCCCAGAATATGGTTGATTTCCACATTTTCCCTGGCATGGTTGGGAATTGGCACTGTTGTTTTGCTAGATTACAAATACTGCGGTCTTGTAAGCACAGTAGTACTTACGTAGCAGATTACTGAATGCCATTTTGCTTTGAATATTGCCGAATCCTCCAAAAAGAGTATTCCCTGATGCTGGAAAGAGTTGTTTGCAATGGGGACTCTAGTTCTTACACATAAAGCTCTTAAATAACTTTGCAGTAAAGCATTCTTGGCAAAATCTAACATGTGACAGATAGAATCCTTTCATACGAAGCTGTTTGTGGAAGTTGCCAACACTATGATACTGAATTACAGAGGCCACACAGGGTTGACCTCAGAATGAGGTGACCTGTGTAAAGTCCCCTTTTAGCAAATTATAGGCGATGCTAGGGAGCCCACCATGACAGCCCCCACCTGCACCTGCCCACTGCTAAAGGGTGTTATGAAAGCACTCATCTCACCTTCCTTGCGCTTATCAAGGAGGAGAAAAGAGAAGCGAATAGAAGACTGTGGTGGGTCAGAATAGTGGGAGGATATTCTTCCACATCGCTCTCCTATCTTCCATTTCCTCTTCTGCTTTATTACTCTCTTCTAATGTGAGTGAGGTGATGGTGATAGGCAAGACAGGCCAAGACTTTCAGGCCACTGGCCAAGGTAGTGATAGGTCGCATTTGGTGCCCCACTTGAGGTGTCCAAATACCTTGGGCTGCCCTTGAAGTCACGCTATCAGTTTAGGTAAACTGAGAGATGTTATCTCAGGAGAAATGAACTGATGGTGCAAATGAGGCCTCAAATTAATTTATGTCCACACAATGCAAAAACGTCTGACCATTTTGACATCTTATCCAAGATGTTATTAGGTCACCCTTTTCCACGTCTGGATTCCAAAGAGAAGCTGACTGTGTTCATCTGTTACAAAAGCCAACTGTGTTTTTTGGTATGTTATAGAACAACAGATTTATTGTTGCATAAGTGTTCATGAACTAGAGTTCACTTCTTCAGATGTACATGAAGTGTATCTAATTTAAACATGACCTCCCCCAAAGTAAAATGATAATTAAATGGAACTGAACCAGTCTCCTTCCAGATCTCCACATTCACACAAAGGCTATCACACAGAAAAATGATGCAAGCAACACCCTGTTGACATCAGTGATCTTAATGAATCAGGATTGCATCAACAGATAAATGGGTCAATACACAAGGCCTTGCTTTCTTTGTTCCAGATTCATACTCGTAGGATGTCAGAACTACTACAGCCTTTCTCTTAGGAGAGTCAGATGCTGCAGATGTCACTTTGGTTTGCAAACATTTGACCTCCGAGCCTTGCACTTTGTGGCAATTGCAAAAATAAAAGGCCACTTTATCTCATGCAGACTGCTATCTGACATGACAGCCTATCTGTCAGCTTCATAACCCAAGACCCCACGTATCTGTCTTGTTTCACTACAAAACTCTGCTCAAACAGCAAGATTATGACAGCTGTTCCATGCGCAGGCTTGTACACAACACTAAAAACGCTCTGGAATGATCTGAATTGGAGACAAGGGCCAGGCTGCATTTTGGAGAAGGAAAGTCTGCTGGAGGTGGTGGTGATGATAAGGAGCTTGTCCATAACATAACACAATCATTGGCTGTAATGTGTAAGGCTTAACTCAATTACAAAAGCCACATTCTAAAACAAATAAATAAAAATGACAGACAGCTTGCAAATTTCATCATCTATTGTTTCTCTGGAACTGTAAGATTTTGTGCCTTGCTAGCTGGGAGGCTGACCACAGGTATGACTCTGTGGTGATTGCTTCTCTTTTTCCATCATACTCTTGCTGTACCCAGTTATATTTTTAGAATATCTGCTCATATTGAATGGCATCCAGATATTTTAGGAATTTTTTTCTGCAGCATGTAAGATGGGAGAGAGGAGAAGCTGAGTTTGGAAGATGGGATTTACCGACTTTTTTCAGACACAGCTTTGTGACTCATTCTGTTGCAATGTCAAAAAGATCCACACTCACAGCCTGTTCAAGGTTTAGGGTACTCTAAACAGGGAGGGTAAGGGCACTGCCACATGAAGTGTATCAGAATGCAACAACAACAACAACAACAACAGTATTTATATACCGCTTTTCAACTAAAAGTTCACAAAGCGGTTTACAGAGAAAAATCAAATAACTAAATGGCTCCCTGTCCCAAAAGGGCTCTCAATCTAAAAAGATGCAAAAAGAATACCAGCAGACAGCCACTAGAACAGACACTGCTGGGGTGAGGTGGGCCAGTTACTCTCCCCCTGCTAAAAAAAGGAGCACCCACTTGAAAAAGTGCCTCTTACCCAATTAGCAGGGGTTAATGCACATACACACCAAAGCACTGTGCTTGTATGATACCCAATGCCAAGTTGTTGCAATCAAACATGAAAAGAATCCTACTGAATCAGCCCAAATGTCCATCTATATCAGCATCCGGATTCCCATAGTGGCCGATCCAATGCTTTTGAGACACTCTTGGGAGGCCACGGCCTTTTCTATGTTGCTGCTTCCCAGCATACCAGCATTCAATGGCATACAGCCTCTGGCCCTGGAGGTAAGATGCAGCTATCATGACTAAGAGCCATGGATAAACCTATTCCCCATGAATTTGTTGTGCCCCACTTCAAAGCCATCTAAGCTAGCAGCCATCATCCAAAGTCAATCTGAATTCAAGTCAGTATATAACACTGGGCATCATGCAGTTTGGAGTCATTGCAGGCTATAACTTACACACTGTCAACTTTCCTGGCAGCCATCAAGTTACATAACTGACCCTGCAGATTGTAAGTCTGTGGCCCAAGTCAGAGTGAACATATGAATACTGTTATGTCATTGCTATGAAAGCTCAGAGACTGCCAGGTAGAATCAGTTCCCAGAGGCCCTTATACCCAGGTAACTAGGCTACCATTTGTACAAGATGAACCCCAACCTGTACAGCATATTTTATGCCCACTGTAGTATAACACTAATGGGTGCACAAGGCGCAAAGCAGTGTGGGCTTACACCATTTGTTTACAACAGACTCTTGTCTCATAATATTGACAGGCATGTATGTGCATGTGGATAATTTAAGCACGTATCGACTTCTCCCACCCATGCATGAATAATGCATATTGACAAAGTCATTCTATTTAAATGATTCTCCCTCTTTTTTTTTAAGGGAAAAACAAATTTTAAATAGTACATGGAAGGATGAAAGTCATTGTGTTCTGGGCATGAGAAACAATAATATAATGTGTCTGGTGACCCAGAAAAATACACTGCAGCTCTTAGGTCTGTTCATTACACATCTATGTTAAAAAAAACTGATAGACTAGCTTTTATTTTGCTTCAAAGAGCGAAAACCAGACATGCAAGAAGCTGTATTCTGTCCGCATCTGAAATGAACGAACAGTATGAATCTCTCTCTCCTCCTGTCCCTTCTTTTTTAAATAGCAATCATGGGAAGGGGTGTGTGTTCTAAACTGGGACTGAAGCACATGGGGGAAAAGGAAGGGTTAATGCTTTCCATGCATGCCACAATCCCAATGAAAATTGCCCCCAGAGTGTTATTTGCCACAGGAGAGAACCTGTCTTTGGCACCAGTTAGGTAAACAAAAGAAGTGGTGAGGACAAAGGCCAACTTGGAGATTATATGCGTCCTCAAAAGTTCCCTCCCTCACTGTCTCTCCCTGACCCATTCACCCACTTTCATCCCTTGCCTTCTGTAGAAAGCAGGACTTAATTATGCCCCAGAGAAAGCAGGAAGGAAGATGAATGAAGGAGTCAGAGGAGAAACACTCGCTTGCTGCTTTGGAACTGTTTATTTTTCTAGGGTTGCAATCCTATGAAAGCGATTTCTGGGAGGAAGCCCAAGTGAACAAAATGACACTTACATCCAGGTAGACATTAGATCCTGCTATTAGAGACTTGAGGAGCCTTGTTACTGGGCCACCAGTCCTTGACAAATGGGCACTGGGGACAATATAGGACAGGAAATGAATGAAAGGGTACCTTGGTGTAAGGGTTGTGGTTAAGCTAATGAGTGCACCATGACAAAACCATAAATCTATGGGTGGCTCTGAATTGAAAACGCATGTGATTCTTCCTTCCATCCATTTTATCCTTACAGTAAACCTGTGAGGAAAGCTAGGCTGAAAGACAATGATTCGTTCAGGGTCCTCTAACTTCATAACAGAATGGGATTTGAACCTGGGTCTTCCTAACCCTGGCCCAACACACTGACCACTGCACCACACAGGCTTACTCAATGGGTATATCTTCTGATCTGGATTATTCTTACCTGCTTCATAGTTGCCTCATGCACTTTGGTCAAATCTACAGGTGTAAAATACTTGTGGTGTTAGCAATTTACTCTTGGTGCACTGAGATTGAATAACCAGTTTCCCCTCCCAGTATGACTGCAAAGTCACACTTGGGAGTGGAAGTGGAGCAATTCTGTTGGTTGAACTGCCTGGTCACCATTGCAAAGGTGATGCTGACAGTTCACATCAGATTTGTGTGTGGTGGATGCACAACACAACATCAACAAACCCCGTTTCCCACCAGCCACATGTTAGCTACGTTTTGATGAGTCAAACCCTGAGATTCTGAGGTCTGGCTAATATAATGCAGATTCCAACCATGTGTTGAATGTTACAAGAATAAATGGTCCCTTATTATGAAGTCTCTATTAATACAGTATTAAATCCATCTTTAAATGACGCTCACCTTTTGCTCACTATGAAGTGTTTAAAAATTGTGCTAGAGATTTAAAATAAACAGTAGAAATAGCAAATCTGCCAAAAAAAATCTCCTTCAATCATGAAAAAAATTATTTTCCTGGGACAGCCTGGGAGGTTTTTTTGGAATCCTACCAGCACTTTCCAAAAAACAAAAAAAGAGAGAACGTTTGGTATTGAAACCACTTAGATTAATGTACATGAAGAACAACAGAATGAAGTTGGAAACAGTCTGACAGAGGGCCCAATATTTGGCTGGAATGTTATTCAGGCTTTGCCAGGTGGTGAAGGTTCACTCTTAACACTGCCTGTTTCCAGAAAGCATCTGGAATCCTAATGGCGAAGGAAAAATATATATAATGCTTCCTGCACACTCAGAGCTACAACCTCCCTCCCTTCATCCTCACTCAGGCAAGCCTGCGCTGTCCATATCTAGTTCAAACCAGGTCGTAAAATCCAATTCCCAAAAATAACTTTGAAAAAATAGATTAGCTGCCACTGGCTGCCTCTGAAGTGTAAAAAAGCTTCAGGCTGCTGTGAATGATCTACTGTAAAAGGGATGTTCACATTTCACATCCCAGAAAGGAAGTAATGACAAGGGAGGCTTTAATTCCATTGGCATGGGTAGTCCATGGGAGATACCTTTAGAAGTCATTATTCCAGGTTTTCACACAGCTGTTCTGCTCTGCCTGTTTGATAGATGAACCACGTTTTATCACTTGCTAGCTTGTTAGGACACAGCTGGGCCGCACTCCCTACCAATGCATCAGAGCAGCCTGATAGCCACTCTGAGACATTCACAAGGTATTTTCACCTGGCATGATTTGATTCGGCCTTTGAGGGAATGTGGAGGACTTTTGTGGAGCCATCCCATTCTTCACGCTGATGTCAAAAAAATTCACATACCTCTAGTGTTGTTATTGCCAAGGTCACCACCTCAACACTTCCTCCCATGCTGTATAGGAGGCATATGTGATGTTTCTGTCCATGTGACTCCTCTGATTATGTGCTTACTATACAACTTATCACATGTGGTATAGTCCACATATGTGATATGCCCAGGAGAAGAAAAGTGAAGGACAGGGAAAATTTTATTTGTAATCTCACTAATAGTACTGGAGCCCTACTAGTTGGTAACATCTCCAAAGCGAGTTCTCCTCTTCTTAAAGAAAACATTCAAGTTCATTGGTGTACCATAGATATTATACTGGGATGTGTGTGTAAGGGAACAGTATATTAATACTATTTCCAAGACATGTCATTTTCCCCCAGATGAAATACTGTATCTAAATGGGGTCACCTACACCCATTGTTAGATTTCTAAAGCCCCAATCTTATCCCCCCCCCACCAGCACCAATGCAGCCATGTCAAAAAGATGCACACTGCATCCTATGGTGGGTGGTAACCCAAGGGCGAATGAGAAGTAAAAAAAATTTTTTACTTATCTCCAAGTAAGTCCTGGGGCCACCTATGGATCTCTTCAAACATACGCCACCTACTTTGGTGGCATGTGTCTGAGGAAGGGAAAAAGGGCTGGGACATTTTTGAAAGAGAGGCTAAGATTCAGTGTGCACTAGTACCACTGGATCCACCCCTGCCCCCTCCCCACCCTATCTCCTTCCCCAGAACACCCAGCTCCACCCCTCCTTGCACACGATCTGTCCGCTGAGACAGCTTACCTGCTTCGCAGCAGGTTGCTGGCTGTGGCAGAGGGCTGATGTTCTTTGTGGTGGCAGCTCCAAAATGGCCCTTGGCAGTGCACCGCGGATAGGATTAGGCTGCAGATAAGGTAGCTAGTTTTGGGGAGGAAACACTATCCAACAATGCAAGTCCCTTACAGTCATGCAATCGGAGTTCCATGAATGTACACAGAGGGAGCAGCACCACCACAGCAGGCTCCTTCCCTAACCCACACACATTCATCTGAACACCTCAGCCTGCCTAAAATACATATAACTGGATGCGAG
Source organism: Tiliqua scincoides (assembly GCF_035046505.1). Taxonomy (NCBI): domain Eukaryota; kingdom Metazoa; phylum Chordata; class Lepidosauria; order Squamata; family Scincidae; genus Tiliqua; species Tiliqua scincoides. The sequence goes on along the minus strand of NC_089821.1, from coordinate 80,575,472 downwards.
TGACATAATTTAGGCCTTAACAAGTTATGCTGAATGCATGTAGGGGTAAGGGAGGGATACGCAGCAGGTGCAATCAGGTGTCAGCTCTGACAATGACTCATTGATTTGACTTTGCTTTCTCCCATTCATTCTATAGAGGGAAGGGGGAAATTCTACCCCCAGTGTCAATACTAAGTGGATCCTTCAATTACTCCTGTAGCACAGACCTAGCACAATTACTACCAGTGCTGGCATCAGGTGGCTGGGGGGGGGGGGCGCCTTTGGGCAAAGCCTTGCACTGTGCCCCTCCTGGTGGCATACTGGATGCTACCACAGCCACCGTTATGGAGGGCTCGGGGATTGGCCTGGCCAAGTGGGCCCTCTCATGTGCATGGGCCCTTGGCCAGTGTCCAACCTGGTCAACCTTGAATGCCACTGCAATTACTGCTCCCCTTCAGAGGGATGCCACATACATTTATGCATAAAATCACTGTTTGGGCCTAGCCCAATCTGGACGCATACCCAGATCATTGAGTCATCCAGAATCCAGGTTGCGGTTCCACTGAGGGTGAGTAATGGCACTATCTGAAAGCAAACCTTCTCAGCTGTAGGCATGGAATCTGCCTCTGATTTTAATTCAGAAATGAAAGTATCTCTCAGCAACCAGGAGTTTGGGAAACACTGGGCTACAGTGTGCACAAAACAACATATGGATCCAACCAATAACAAGGGCTCGATCATTCCTTTTTTTATTGGCAACGTAGCACGCAAAGTTATAAAAATGTCCATTCATGTTTCTTCTGATTTCCAACATCAGCTTTTTGAAGTACTTAATTCAAGCATCTGTTTCCTTCAAAAATGGTATTATTTCCACACCAGACCCTCTCTCTTAAAAGTTTAAAAAGAAAAATGTAGAGAACTAGGCAGGCTGCACACATCTAGGCTTCTGCACGAGAAGGCTAGGCTGCTCAATACCCAGGCTTGCTTCTGAGCAGAAATGAGTTGAAACAAAACAGCCTGCTTCCTGGAGAGTCACACGCCATCAATCCCAGGCCCTCAAAGCTCGCAAGATCATTACTTCACACCCGTTAGGCTTGACTTGCCCCTTCGGATTGAATTTATCCGAAACGCTTCAGATGGAGTCTGTTAGCGTCATTCTCTGAGCTCTCTGCTCCACTTTTCGGGGATGATGCAGGCAGTTTAAATTACCATGAAGGCAGCAGCAGATAGTTCCAAGAGGGCCGCCTGTTTTGTGATATAGTCTTTTGAACAGGAACAAGTAAATGTAAATCAGAACATACATGAGAACTTGGTAAGGCGTCGCCTCATCAGTTAATGTAGCTCCCACCCCCTATGCCAGGGGTGCTCACACTTTTTTGGCTCGAGAGCTACTTTGAAACCCAGCAAGGCCCGGAGATCTACCAGAGTTTTTTTTACAATGTTCGCGCCATCATAACATATAACATTTATGTGTACAATGTATGTTGGTGCACCTTGAGCCCCACTGAGTATAACAGGACTTATTCCTGAGTAGACATGCCTAGGATTAGGCTGTGAGGCTGCAATCCTAGCCACACTTACCTGGGAGTAAGCCCCATTGAGTACAATGGGCCTTACTCCCGGCATTTCCTCCCAGAAGCACCTGAAGGGGGGGTCAGCACTCCACGATCTATTCATTTTGCCTCGCGATCTACCGGTAGATCGCGATCCACCTATTGAGCACCCCTGCCCTATGCAAAGAGGGTGCTGTGCTTTGACATAACAATCCATTTCATGAAGTGAACATGTGACAAATAAGTTTAATGCCAACCAGCATAGCCAGTGATTCACCGAGCTCAATACAGTTTGCAGGTCACATATGGGGACCTCTCAGAAGCTCAGTGAACCTCCAGTTTTAGCTGGGACTACAAAAGAGTGGGGTAGTTGGAGGGCATCAAGCACATGGCAGACCTGTCCATGGCTGTGCACTTTTGGCTCGGAGGATCACACTGGGCAGGCTTGTTTCAGAGGCTTTCCCTTCGACCTTAGCATTAAAGGCAAAGTTTCAGCAGTACTTTTGTTGGAATGTGCATGGAGTGGTTGTGAGATGTTACAGCTGTTGTTCAGAGCATTAACTCCTCATAAAGTGCAGAATTTAGCATCGTTTTTATGGCATATAAAGCTTCCCACGACATCTCAGGTTCTTTACTATCATTATACATTGCTAGTTCAGGTTAGGACTTTTAATTTTGGACTAGCACCGTGGGAGATGATGTCCACTTGCCTTACCAATGCATTCCTTGTCAGTCTAAGGGGGGAAACCCACACCCAATGAATGGGCCGTTCTCTTGGTTACTTGCTGCAGAGTTCCACTCACACTACTCCTCTGCTCATGGTTTCCTACTGCCTACTGACGCTCCCAGGTCAGATTGCAACTCTTTTCTGAGCAACAGATTAACAGCCTGCTACTGGGCCTTGAATTCTTCTCCTTATCATCCCCTCTCCCCATGAAATCACCAGGTTATTGGGTGCCCTGGCACCAAGACCTGCACTGAGCTCTCTGTGGTGCCTCGAGCTGCTCTCTGATGTCACGCTGAGTGGTACGGCTGCCACTAGTACTGACATTTCAGGGTTGGCCCAGCTGGCTGGTCCTGATGGGTGTTGGTCCTTAACTAGTGCCCACTCTGGTCAATTCCTGAGGTCACGCTTGCTCCCTGCTGTTACATCACTGATGCTAGTGTTGTATTTGACCACATAGGTTGCATACTTATTTAAAGGGTTTATATCCAATCTTTCCCTCTGAATAAACAGAGGCAACATATAGAGAAATAAATAATTAAAGTGCAAACATAGGCATGAAATATCAAGTGCAGTAATTGTAGGAACAGTGCAATTTTTAAAAAAATCAAAACAAAGTACAGATTACAATCACAAAGCCCAAAGCATCTAATTTACAGCCCAATCCTAACCAATTTTCCAGCACCAATGCACCCATTTCAATGGGGTGTGTGCTACATTCTGTGCTGGTGATGCAGTCGCGGAAGCTTCCTCAAGGTATGAGAATGTTTATTCCCTTTCCTCAGGGCTGCACTGTGGTTGCAGCAGCACTGGAAAGTTGGGTAGGATTGAGCTGGCTGATTCATGCGACCCCCAACTATGGACATGAGATAACTGTTGCAATAAGTGCATGCCACTGTAAGCATAAATAAAGTAATGCAATTTCTCCTGAATATCCTCAACCATCTGTGAACTTCAGGCCCCTGAAACAGAGCATCCGCAGACTTCTTCACAGGGGTATTTGCTTTTACATCATGCTGCAATCCTTGCCTATTTCTGCAAGGAAACTGAGATGACTGTCTCATGCTTCAGACAGGAATCATGTGAATATATACCCATAAACTCCTCTCTCTGCTTCAAAAATCCAGTGACATTAATTCCTGCACATCTTAGACTTAAATTCAAGATCAATCCTGACAGTTCATTATATCAAATAAATCACTCATTAGCAGACAGAGTGAGGTCCTCAAGGCCTGGCTCCATCATCTAAATTTGAGGAGTAGGAAATACATGAGTACTCTGAATAGCCACATAAATTCTTCCTTGACAATCTTTTTATATTTAAACATGGAGATCAAATGCCCAGATGTTATCACAGATTTCATATTCAGCCCCACTGAAAGAGCCACTGTAACAAGGCCCTTTCTTGTGTACCCCCCTGGATCCCCATGGATATGACACTTGGGCATGTTTCTGACTGCAATTTACTAATTTTACTAAGTGCTGACCTGGCATCTCTGGGGACGAAGTGTTTCCTTACCTTTCCATTCCAATAATATGATTTGTTCACAGCTAATGAAATATGCTTTTACATTAAGTAGGCTGAGTAAGGCGTTTAATAGGCTCCCTCCCCCCCCCCCTTTTCTGGATGACATATGGCCAAGCAACAACCACCCAAAAAAAGTTAATGTCAACTGATCTGACAGAGAACTTTCTCTTTTTCTTTAACATGACAGAGCAGGAGCTGATAATCCCTATGGACCTCCATTTTTCTCCCTCCTCTCATCCCACTTCTCCGTTGCCCCAGTGGTTTATCATGTCCAATTAGCCATCTGCCATGCTGGTATCATCATACAAAAAGAGTGCCCTCCCCTCCACCATAACCCATCAGCAGGCCCTTTGTCCAAGCTGACAAATAAGAGTCAGACACCATTGTTCTCTGCCGATGCTGCCGTCCGCATGTAGACCGCCAGTTCTGATTAAAACAGCAGGAGTGCCACAGGACACTTCAGGACTCAGGATCTGTGCCAGCAGCTCCACACGAAAGTCCTACTTAGCTATGCACGCTCTCTTTTCAGCCACTTAACCATATCAAATCAAATCCTGTTTTCTTGCCCATTGGTGGCTGCACAAGGATCCTTTTGCTGTTCACTTAGGAACGTGAGTAATACATCTGTAATGTATGAGTAGTAGCATCGCACTATGCCCAAGGAGTTTACCTATAGGCCAGGGCATGGTCTGAGGAGACTTGATACAGACGGACGCTTTGCTGAATCTAAGCAGGTCTGTGCCGCATCACTGCCTGGATGACTATCCGGCAGTCCTACATGTGATGCTTTCAACTCCATGCTGGGATAGAAAGAAAACATGGTTTGCATTCATAAACTCCTCCCTTTACAAAAATACATGGGGCCAACTAAGATGCCTGGCCTCAGGCAGCATATTGGTCGTGGCCTCTGTCTATCACTCACTTCCATTGCTCCTTCTTTTTCTCCTCCCACTGTCTGGACTGGAAATGGTAGATGAGGAAGTCTCCTCTCCTCTACACATTCTCTTCATTGCCCTCTTCTTTTTCCAATCCAGGAAGCAGCAGAGCAGCCTGTACATTACGAGGGCAGAATTTAACATGCCACCAGCATTTGTGACAGCCTTGCTTGCCACTGTCCATCAAGTCACTGGACGACTTAGCTTGAATTGTTAGAATCATAGTACAAAACCACAGACTCCTTACATATCCCATATGCGCACCTAGAGCAGACTTGGTTCCTTCTAGGATCTCAAAATCTTCTTTAGGATCTCAAAACACATAGATGAACAGGCCTTGCTGAGGGAGAGTCAGCATGGCTTCTGTAAGGGTAAGGCTTGCCTCACGAACCTTATAGAATTCTTTGAAAAGGTCAATAGGCATGTGGATTTGGGAGAACCCGTGGACATTATATATCTGGACTTTCAGAAGGCGTTTGACACGGTCCCTCACCAAAGGCTACTGAAAAAACTCCACAGTCAGGGAATTAGAGGACAGGACCTCTCGTGGATTGAGAACTGGTTGGAGGCCAGGAAGCAGAGAGTGGGTGTCAATGGGCAATTTTCACAATGGAGAGAGGTGAAAAGCGGTGTGTCCCAAGGATCTGTCCTGGGACCGGTGCTTTTCAACCTCTTCATAAATGACCTGGAGACAGGGTTGAGCAGTGAAGTGGCTAAGTTTGCAGACGACACCAAACTTTTCCGAGTGGTGAAGACCAGAAGTGATTGTGAGGAGCTCCAGAAGGATCTCTCCAGACTGGCAGAATGGGCAGCAAAATGGCAGATGCGCTTCAATGTCAGTAAGTGTAAAGTCATGCACATTGGGGCAAAAAATCAAAACTTTAGATATAGGCTGATGGGTTCTGAGCTGTCTGTGACAGATCAGGAGAGAGATCTTGGGGTGATGGTGGACAGGTCGATGAAAGTGTCGACCCAATGTGCGGCGGCAGTGAAGAAGGCCAATTCTATGCTTGGGATCATTAGGAAGGGTATTGAGAACAAAACGGCTAGTATTATAATGCCGTTGTACAAATCGATGGTAAAGCCACACCTGGAGTATTGTGTCCAGTTCTGGTCGCCGCATCTCAAAAAAGACATAGTGGAAATGGAAAAGGTGCAAAAGAGAGCGACTAAGGTTATTACGGGGCTGGGGCACCTTCCTTATGAGGAAAGGCTACGGCGTTTGGGCCTCTTCAGCCTAGAAAAGAGGGGGGGACATGATTGAGACATACAAAATTATGCAGGGGATGGACAGAGTGGATAGGGAGATGCTCTTTACACTCTCACATAATACCAGAACCAGGGGACATCCACTAAAATTGAGTGTTAGGCGGGCTAGGACAGACAAAAGAAAATATTTCTTTACTCAGCGTGTGGTCGGTCTGTGGAACTCCTTGCCACAGGATGTGGTGCTGGCGTCTAGCCTAGACGCCTTTAAAAGGGGATTGGACAAGTTTCTGGAGGATAAATCCATTACGGGGTACAAGCCATGATGTGTATGCGCAACCTCCTGATTTTAGAAATGGGTTATGTCAGAATGCCAGATGCAAGGGAGGGCACCAGGATGAGGTCTCTTGTTATCTGGTGTGCTCCCTGGGGCATTTGGTGGGCTGCTGTGAGATACAGGAAGCTGGACTAGATGGGCCTATGGCCTGATCCAGTGGGGCTGTTCTTATGTTCTTATGTTCTTCTCCCCCTCCTCCCCACTGCAGGTATGGAGCTCCACATCAAGGGGCAAGGCAAGAACATTTGCCCCTATTCACCCATGGCAGGTTATCAGAGAGGCATGGGAGATCTGGACTGCCAAGCCCTACCCCCCTTTTTTTCCTTTACACCATTTGAGCCATGTGTCAGTGTTTATGATAATTCTCAAGGTGCTGCAAGCATGCCCACCTCCCCCTCACTTGCCTTCACCAGGAGCCTCTTCAGCCAATGGCCTTGATAGCAGCAAGTGAAAAATAGCCCAGTTGCTAGAGCTGACTGCCCACCCATTGCTGGGGAACAAAGGTGGCATTACCCCATCCTGCATAGGGGTTCCACCTGCATCTGCCTCCTACCCACATGGCCTCCTCTTCCTCTTCCACTAGCTCTCCTCCAAGTCTCTCTTTCTCTTGTTTTATGCTCCTGTCTACCACCTTGTCTCTCTGCTCTCCAGCCCCAACTTTCCAAGTCCCACTCTTCTCTCTCACTGGCTCCGTCTCCCAGTCCACCCTAGCTGCTGCCTCCCCAGCTGCCATCACTACCTCCAGTATGACCTTGCCTTTCTTTGCCTTGCCTCTGCCTTCATCTCCACTCATCTTTTCTCCTTCCTTGTTTCCCCCATTTCCATTCTAATTTTCTCCATCTTTCCCACTCTCTCTCTCCCGTCCCCAGTCTCTTATCCCCCAACACTTCCCAGGTGCTGCCTCTCTCAGCTGCCAGCATTAGCCAGCGATTCTTTTGCCTGGACACACAGCAATGACATCACCACCAGAAAACCTCAGACTGTGGGCCCTCTTTGGAGCATTCCCTGTCCTCTGGGAGCACTGTGGGCCAGCAGATACCACAATACCCACATCTTCTGTGCTGTGCTGCAAGCCTGAAATGCATCATACTGGCTTCTCAGCCACAAGTGGCCCTGCCAGACTACTGCACAAAAAAACCCCTTTGGATAAATCTGTGAAGTTACCAACACCTGAGTGGGCCCTGAATTCCAGAAGCAAAGGTTCAACAGAAAACATATTGGCCACAGGATAAGAGTTGGAAGGAACCAGAGAAAACGAAGGCTAACTTTCTACCAAAAGGAAAGACCATTCACTCATTTCTGTGAGCCCGGAGGGTTCCATTCACTATGACAGTGTTGCTGCCCATGTGCTCACAGCAATAAAGGGATGGTGCTGTAGCTCAGTGACAGAGCATCTGCTTTGCATGCAGAAGGTTCAAGGTTCAATTCCTGGCATCCCTATGTAAGCCTGGGGAAGATCCCTCTCTGAAATCCTGAGAGCTGCTGCCAATCAGTGCTTGCAATGCTGAGGTAGTTGCACCAATGGTCTCATTCTGTCCAAGACAGCTCCATATAGTCACCAAGGAAGATGAGGTAGCCTGAGAGAAAGATTATACTAGAGAAGGCTAAGAAACCATATTCTGAAACCAAATCCCTTGCTAAGCACAAGATGTTAGTAGGGCTTGATACCGTTTCCTTCCTAAGTTTCTAACCTGGGGCCAGGACATGTGCCAGCCAGTTCTCCCTCTCCTATGACTTAACACTGCTTTCTGGCAGGGCTCCTGTTCCTTACATACCAGTGAATATGCATCCTGGCTCATACTGAGGAGATAATCTTCTTGATCCAACTAAGGTTGCCAACTTTGGCAGAAATCCAGCAGATAACCTTTTTTCCTGATCACTCACTAACTTCTTCTACTGTTACCAGCACAGGAGTCTTGCCAAAAACCCCACAATTTTGGCAATTCTGGGTATTGCCAGATATTGCTTATTTAAAGGGTTGCCCAGATTTCAAACCATCCAAGATGTAACATAATAGATGGCTCTAATTCAGATGGCAAAAAGGTCCAAAGCCACACTTATTTTTGTAAAATCACAATGTAATCTGAGGGATGTTGACTCTGAAGCAAGTCCCAGTAAGTTCAATAGGTCTTCCTTCCATATAAATGCATATAGGTTGCAGCTGAAAAGTCCAAAATAAAACTAGAGTTGCCAACTTTTTCCTGCTTGACATGTAGAAATGAAGCATCTGAAGGTTTTCCTGACACAGAGAGATGAAGCGATGGGGAAAGTTTCACCTGCTTAATTTTCTTTTTTTTCCGTAACATAAAATTTTATGAAGTAAATTTTCTTTATCCAAAAACAAGAGAGATTATAGAGCAGGGGTCTCCATACCCCAGCCAGTTGGCCAGATGTGGTCTGCAGCAAACCTCTATCCAGCCCACAGCCATCCTCTAATCCCCTGAGAGCCTCTGGCCCAGTTGACCAAACACAACCAGAGTTGTGCTTGTGGGTTGGGGGAATGGGGATCCATTTAAATGTGTGCTTTATTTCTTGGGTTGCGTTAGCGCTTGGAGAAATCCTGGACATTTGAGCCCATGCATTCATTCATTCATTCATTCATTCCATCTCTAATGTAGTTATTTATGTGCAGTGTGCTCACCTATAAAAACCCTTTCGCATACGCGCTAGCAGGCGTAGGGGAGGGATTGTTGCGTGGCTTCTTGCTTTTCCAAGATGAGACAAACCAGACAAAACACAGGCCCACAGTATCACATTCAGTGGGCAACTTACAGAGGGTAAATTAATACTCTGTGCAATGGTCGAAGTGGTTAAGATACAATTTATGGAGGTGGTCAATATAGAGAGGTTGGTCTCCCATAGTGTATATGCAGTGTCTGTCCATACTGTGAAAATTAGGTCAATTTAAAGAGATGGTCAATATAGAGAGGTGGTCAACTTTGGAGGTTCTACTGTATTTAATTTTTTTTTTCCAGGCCTCAGCACTGTGCCAGATATTCGATGTGGCCCTTTGGTCAAAAAGTTTAGAGACCCCCCATTATAGAGTAAGTGTAGAATTAAGAACATATGCATTCCTAAATATTGAAAAAATGGCAAATAAAAATAATTGTGATGCCGCTTTCAAAAGATAGGAGCAGAGCCAGTTCAGAAAGCCAGCAGTCCAATCTTTATACACATTTTATAGTAACAAGTTTTCCTTTTTGCTTGGAGGCAAGGCTGACTTCATACCCTCCATATATACGCCCACTCAAGGCCATTTCTACAATATAAATGACCACAGCACTCCAACCCACCAATTGCTGCTATTAAAATGAAGATAATTTCCTCTCATTATCCTCAGCCAAGCATGATGTGATCTTAAAGTAAAAAGCACAGTATGCCTAATTACGGTAGTTTTGTTCCAGTAGTGAAAAAAAGAGAAAAAGAAAAGAAAGTTGCTTTTCATTGGAGAGAGTAATTTTGTCTGTAGGTGTACAGTAAGTTAGGGTAACAGAAAGAGGTTTCTCTGCAAGCCATATTTGGGCCAAGGTTGGATCATCCAGGCTTAACTTGCATATCTCTTTTTAAGGGTGATGGACAAATTCCACACAGAGAACTGGAGTTCAAAGCCGATCCACCTTATTATTATTAAGAATATTTATATAGTGCTTTTCAACAAAGAAGTTCACAATACAGTTTAGAGAGGGGAAAAAAATCAAACTCTCAAACTCCCTGGCTCCCAATTTTAAAAGATGCAGAACAAACACCCATAAACAGCCACCAAAGCAGATATCCAGGGTGGCGGTTGAGGGCCTGGAGCGCTGTCTGGAAGCAGTGAGGATCTGGATGGGGGCTAACAAGCTGAAATTAAATCCGGATAAGACAGAGGCTCTCCTGGTTCGGAAATCTTTGATGCAGGTGCTTGATTATCGGCTTGCTCTGAATGAGGTTGCACTCCCTCTGAAGGAGCAGGTCCGCAGCTTGGGGGTCCACCTGGACTCGCAGCTGCTCCTGGATTCCCAGGTGGCGGCTGTGGCTAGGGGGGCCTTTGCTCAGCTTTGGCTGGTGCGCCAGCTGCGTCCGTACTTGGATCGTGCAGACCTGGCCACGGTGATCCATGCTACGGTGACATCGAGGTTAGATTATTGTAACGCGCTTTATGTGGGGCTGCCCCTGAAGACGGTTCGGAAACTGCAATTAGTGCAGAATGCGGCGGCCCGTGTGGTCACTGGAGCTAGGCGGTTTGACTCTGTCAGCCCGCTTCTCCGGGGGCTACATTGGCTGCCCGTTCGTTTCCGGGCCCAATTCAAGGTGCTGGTTTTGACCTTTAAAGCCCTATGCTGCTCTGGGCCAGGTTATCTTAGAGATCGCCTACTCCCGTACAATCCGGTTCGTCCTCTCAGGTCATCAGAGAAGGACTTTTTACAAGTGCCGCCGCCTAAGGAGGTACATGGGGCGGCGGCAAGAAATAGGGCCTTCTCAGTAGTGGCACCAATGTTGTGGAACTCCCTTCCCCTTGACTTGAGAATGGCTCCCTCTCTTGAGACCTTTCGGCGAGGCCTGAAGACCTTGTTGTTTAACCAAGCCTTCTGACGTTATGGCCTTTTTAACATCTTTTATATATCTTTTAGTTGCTTTTTTACAGGCCCAATTACTCTAAGAACTGCTGTTTTATGCTCTTTTATTCTGACTCTTCTGACTACTGTTTTATGGGTTCTGCTAATGTGTTTTTTAATATGTTTTTATCTGTTTGTGAAATTATGTTTTAATCTGTTTTATATGTTGTTAGCCGCCCTGGGTCCCTCTGGGGAGAAGGGCGGGATAAAAATAAAGTTTTTATTATTATTATTATTATTATTATTATTATTATTATTATTATTATTTGGGGCTCTACTTTGTCCTTGTGAAATAAAAGAGGAGTACCATTTGAAAAAACTTGGACCTTCTCTGTGCAAGCAGGAGGACAAGCAAAGCAGGATGGGAGTGGCGCAAAGACGCAAATAGTGGATTTCTTTTCAGAGGGGAAGAAAACCTCTTTCTGAAAATACAAACCAGCACATTAGGGAAAGGGCTGTATCCTCACTCATTGACTGCCATGCTGGTTTTCTTTTTGCAACAAATTTTTGACTTGGGAGATCATTAAAAATACAATCACCACTTGCACTGGGAAGGACTATAGTGCATTCTACTTCCTCATTCTACTGCTAATGTAGATCAGCCCTGAACATCAAGAGCTGCAGGAAGGACTTTAATGAAGGTTTGTCAGTGATACAGAACATTAGCCTTTCTTGAAAAATTAGCCTGAAGGAGTCCCTGAATGCCTTCCTTGATGAATGTAGCTGGAGGGTCTAATGCCAGAAACTCTTATTTTTATCATAAGAGGAACCAAAACACGAGGCTGACATTTTAAAGGAACTTGAATCCCAGGAGATGTCAGCGGTTGGTCAGGTTGGACTCGAAGGTGGCCCACCTGGCTGACCATTAAAGCGCCAGTCCTTAGAAGAAGCATTTGTTGCTGCCCAGTGCCACTCAGTAAACCCCTCTGTTGGACCCTGGAAAGCTTACTACACAATGGTGGGCAGTAGCTGATGCTCCTCCTTCAGCATCACCGCCTGTAACTAAACTTGCACCACCAAGGAGGAGCTTCCATCCAGTACCCAGTTAACTTTCCTGGGTACCACTGGGAGGCAGTGCGCAGTCCCTAAATGCAATTCAGTCCCAGAGGCCCTGAATGCCATTGACAACTCAATATAGATCTTTTCCTCAGGCCCCTGTTTCAAGCCCTCAGGACTCCTTTGTTTTTGCAGCCACCTGCCTGCTAGAGCTCCATCCTCCATTCTAGGTGTTTTGGACTAATCTATTGTTCTCCTTCTTTCTATGCTTAGGTGTCTTTTGCAGCATTACACATCCAGCTCTCTTTTTGAGCCTCTCTAGCAAAGCACTGAATTACATCTGGTTTAATACTGGGTTTGTGCACCACACTATGAAATGAGAATTGTTTATTCACCATAGTCTTAAAAGCAAGACCTCCATTCAAATAAAATATGAATGCCTCCCATTTGGCCCACAGCCATGCTGATGCTTCAAGTCATAAATCATAGGGAAATTAGGGTTAATAAAGCCTAGCACTCCACAAGCATTTCCGTTTATAGATTCATAAATATCAGTGGTTACTGTCCAGGACTTGTCACAATCCTGCAGCAAAACTGCAGTTGTGCCTCTGTGACATTTCATTGGAACTTTAAATCACAGCAGCTAGAGCAACAAAATATTCCACACTGGTTCCTAGATGCCTGTAAGGGGTCCAACACACTTGTCCCATAGAATAGTTCCTCTGTTGTGTCCTTCCCCTTGAGAAGTATGTAATTATTTCTTTTACTTCTCTGAAATTCAACACTCAAAACCTTTGACTCTAGAACTCTACAAGGATCATTCTTGACACAGGGGAGGAGAAACAGTAGTGGTAGCTATTGTGCTCTCGACCAATTTGGACTCCCTTTCTCTCTCCTCTCCAAAATGGCTGGAGTATAGCCAAGGAGACCCATAGGGGATTAGGCAGCCTACCAGGAAGTAAGTAAAAATATTTTTACTTACCTCTTGCAGCCTGCCCAATCACCTCCCTTACCATAGCATGCAGTTGGCATGGCTGCATACTATAACATGGTGGGGGATAGGATGGACAGTCGCTATATGGGTAAATGACCAAACTCAAACAAAAGTCTTCAAATAGCATTTATATCAGCCAATATGCAGTGGGATAAAACAGCCATAATGTTCGAGTCAACACAGGGATTCCTAGTCAAAATATTTCTATCCTTTTCACATATTGACTTTGATTACTGTGGCTCATGAAGGTTGACTTGACCAGTTATGAACTCTAAAAGCAAGAGAGCAAAGGCATCAGTAAGGCTCTTGTTGTCCCCACGAGAAACAAGCAGGTTGAATCAATGTCTGCTTCCTATTAAGAGCCTGATAGTTCTTCAGCCACAAGGAACTCTCCTCTGCAGATATAATTTCAAGAGCAGCTATTGATCAAACGGTTTGTCCACTGCCAATCATTCATTTTTAACTTATTTAGTAACAGAACTGCCAGTCACTTGTTGACAAACGAAGAATAGTGAAAATCTAGCACAGTGGTGGATGGTAGCAAGGGGAAAAAATAGAGAGAAAAAGTCATTGTCCTAAAGATGAGGAAGCACTCTTTTTCTAGAGAGTCACAACAAGCATCTGTGATATGATTCTGCAATGAACAATCAGTGTTCCATTTAGACAATGCGAAAGTAATGTATAAAATTAAGTTCCTTCCCACTCGGTGGATAACACTTGTAACGCTTCTTTTCTGGCATTTGTGAAGTCATATCATCTTGTTCTGTCACTTCTCCTTTATAGACATTTAAGCATGACAAAAATATTTTTTTTGTCTGTTTTCACCAAGGTACAGTTCTGGAGTCTTGAAATACAAGTGCCCAGAAAAAAATATATATATCCTACAAAACGTTCACTACAGTGGAAAGTATTGCTAGGAAGCCCATTTCTTTAAAATACACATTTAAACGCTACTTTCTTTTGCTACGGTCAACAAAGTGATTTCGATTCTGTCTTGCACCTGGGAACTACACAGAGTGTTAATTTTCCAACTAGCCTAGGTACTCCCAAAACATTTCAATAACCTTAAGCCCACCTGAAAGGAATGGCATGTGTGTATTATTATTGATGGAGTTGTCAAGTCTGTCATGTCCCAGATGCTGAGGGTGAGTAAGCAACAGAATGAAGCACACATATCAAATATTCATTTAAGTGGTTGGCAAGTGTGGGACATATGGAACATGCAAGGGTGTGATCACAGTATGAGAAAAGTCTACCTACAATGTGTTATAGTCACACTGCTAACATATTGTGTGACCTGGGCTGTAATGAAGCATAATGAGAGATGGTGTTTAGTCCACCTTGACAAAGCAGAGAAGGCTAGCCCAAGACTAGTTTGTCATCTTTCTCATCCTTTTGCTCTTTTCCAAGAAGGCCCATTCAAGCTCTTTCACGAATACAAACACTGCAGATGTGGTATTCAGTCTCCATTATATGATCAGGAAACTTTCTACCTTCCTAAGCTGGAAGGGCTTTCTCAACTAACCAGGCATCCAACCACAGTTATTCACTGAATAACACCCCCCAGATTAATGGCCAAGCTGTGCATATAACAATCTTTATGGTTTTGCCACCAAAACATCTGTGTGTCTTGCTTGCCACTTGCAGAATTCTCCAGCAGCAATGTTACTCACTCTGGACCCTCCCTGGTGTTTTCTGTGCAAGTTACATTTCAGTTTTCATCTGGTAATAGATAGCTACGTTCTTATTACATCCATAGGAAGCAGGTCAGCAGATAGAACATGCAAAAAAAGACACTCAGAAACTGATCGTCACTGCAGGCTAAGACTACAAAGCAAGAAACTTGACAATGGCCGCCCCCATTACTGCTGAACCATGGAAACACACTAGCTCTAAGCTGCTGTTTTTGCAGATATGACTCTGGCATCTCATTAAGGCTGTCAGGGAGGAATGCTGGGCAGAGGAGTGCAGACTTGGAAACTCTTAGACTACTAGAGCACAGGGTGGTGACTGCCCAAAACTACTGTTTTCATTTTTAATTTATTTTTAAAGATGACATGGTCATTATGGAAGTTGAGTTAATTAAGCCAGAATCAACACATATACACACACATTAACAGAAGGAAGGGATTGTACAAAAAGGAGAGGCCATAGCTCATGTCGCTCAGTAGCAGAGCACATGCTTTGCCACAGAAAGTCCCAGGTTCAGTTGCTGTCATCTCCAGGTAAGGCTGGCAGAGGCTGCAGTCTGAAACCCTGAAGAGCCCATGCCAGTCGGTGTAGACAATGTTGAATGAACGGGCTAATGGTCTGACTCAGGCATTGAAAAAGTTGAGGTCAAAGTAGTTTAAAAAAACAAAAAACCTGGTAAGCAACATAAACATAAGCAGAAGGTGAGCCAGGGCACACTAGGCCTTTGAACCATAGCCAGTGTTGAATGCCAAAGCTCAGTCTTCACCAATAATAATTAATGTCACCAAAATTCATAATTTGTATGCTGGTTCAATGTACAAGTGTCTACTTCGGAATATTTGACTGTATTATAAACTGTGGTACATTTTCTGAATGGACTCTGTATGTTATCTGAAACTCTGCACATGCCTGTTCAGCAGACCAGGAACAAGGCCCATTGCTTCATCAGTGCATGCGCGACAGTACTTTCACGTTAACCACAGGCAGCCAAATCCTGAGCTGCCCAGCGTGAAAAGCAACTGCGGCACCAAAAATGGGTGCTATGGCAACCTGAGTACACCGGGTAGCCACTGGTGGCTCCTCAGGGGAAGGGGACATTAGTCCCCTTCCCTCTGCTAAGGAAAATAGCACCACAATGGGAATACTCTACTCTGTAGTGGCGCCTCATGGGTACAAGGCCCAACATGGGGCTCTGGATCTGACGGAACCCCTCCCACCCCACTCCCCTGTCACACCTCCTCCCCACTTTCCTCTCCTCCCCACTTTCTTCCTGCCTCCCCCTGCCCTGGAACGCCTCCTCCCACATCTCCACTTTCCTTCCTGGACCAGATCTGGCCTACAAAAGTAATTTTATCTAGCCTCAGGGAGCCTACCAAATTTTAATCAACGTATGGCAAAACATTGGCCCAGGGGATCACTCAGAAGGAAATGAAATGCTGTAAGAACTCTAGACATATATGTATTTCTCACTGTGAAGTTACACTCTCTTTGTGCCTGCCACATTGATACAATACCAATGTATATCTGTTACGTCTCCCCAAAACTGGGAAGTCCCTGCTACTACTGAGCATCAACCTTATTACAGATCCTGCATGGTAACATGTCGCTCTAGCTTCCAGCCCCCTATCCATAGAATAGGGTGGTGCCCAAGAATACAGAAGTTGGCCATCCCTGGTCTGTGACATCAGGGGAAAATTACAAAGCTAACGACTGTGCTTTAGATTCATGAGATGCAGACATCTCTATTGATATTAGTAGAAAAATTCACTGAGATATTATTTCTGGAGTAGATGAGATCATTGGTTGTCTAAGAACCATCTCTGAGCTTGACTTTCTTCCTTCAATACTTTGTTGACTGCTCTTCTTCAGTCCCTGCCCCCAAACACAACAACTCTCATAACTCTCAACACAAGCATACACAAGTAAAACAAGAAGTCTCCCTAGATAAATAGATTTTCCCAATAAGAGTTATTTGATTTTTGCCAAGCTTGGGCCCACAGCCAAAAGAGTCTCTCTCTCTCTCTCTCTCTCTCTCTCTCTCTCTCTGCATTATCTGTATAAATTTAAAAGCCTGCCTTTTATAACGATAAACAAATGATGCTTTTTCATGCCTATGAATTAATAACAGATTCTTGTGTGAAACTGAACCCGTGTTTGACACCTAAGAGCAGGCACAAGAGTGCAATGGAAGTCTTTCAAACAAGTTACTCCTTTGAATATATCTGAGTGCCAAGAAACCTTTCAGGAAATTCACAGGACACCTAAACAGGATTATAATCAAGATTATTTTGGGATAAGATTTCAGACGAAGCAGTCAGAAAAGGAAACATCTGATCAAAGGATTATTTTTAGCAACATGTCTCGCAGAAGAGGTGTCCTGGGGCAGTCACTGAAACCTGAAAAAACTGAAATGCTCTCTAGTCTACTTCAAAAATCCTATATGCTTTCAGTGAAAAGGCAATAGCTCATGAACCATATAAGAACTAAAGATGTAGCATGGAGGCTGGAAAAATTAGTTGAAAAGGTATCCTCTAAACCAGTCACCATCCAGGAGTGCTTGTGCTACAGGCCATGAGACATCTATAATTGCTTTGCTCATATCGCCATTAAGGTATCAACAGGCAAAATATGCCTCAGCACTGTGTGGCTCATGAGATACACACACAGTCAGACCTTATTATACTTATCCTCTGAGATCAAAGCACATTCACATAAATGGGGTGCAGCCTTCTGTGGAGGGCAGCCAGAGGGCTTGTCACGCATCTGCAGAAATAAACTCCTTGAAAAGTTTGGGTGATGATGCGATTGTTCTGCTGTAGGCAGAAGGGTCCGAAACACTCCGCATGACTGATGATCAGGCTGAGGCAGGAGGGGAAGGCAGCTGGAAAAGCAAAGCAGCCTTGTCCAGGCTGGAGCAAAGCTAGCCCCCATCTGGAAGGGTTAAGCCTCCATCTGAAGAGAGCATTTAATCCTCGATGATCCTTAATTAAGACTCCCCCAAGTTGCCTGTAATGCTTCTCTAACCCCCCAACCCTTGAATGTTCTGCTGATAGAATTGGAAGACCTTGGAGGAAGGGGAAATGTGTGTTGACTGTCTTCCAAGCTAAGATCATTTCAGAGCAAGCATACGGCTGCCGCCCATGTACACGCATCTTTCACAGTTAGCACCCCTTCTCATGTACACGCAGCCGCTTGTCTTCAAACTTTTCCTGTACGTGAACACCCTCCTCTAAGAGAGCAAACACCCATCCCCTGACACTTGAATTACACCTTGACATGTCCTCTGTGATGACCTTCTGCTTGGAAAGTTCATCTGGGAAAAGGCATTCCTTGCAGGCAGAAATCCACACTAGTTGAACACAGAGCTCTGGGTGACTAACAAAGTGCCCAACAAGTGCAAGTGAGTGGTAATACCAGGAGGAGAGGAGAGGGGAGGGGAGGGGTTCAAAGATTTCATCAAAGCAGTACCTAGAATGGCAGAATCTTGACAAAATGCATCTTGGTGGCTGGCAGTGCCACACTGGCACCTGGCACACTGGCATCCTAGGAGGGGAGGAGAGGACTCCCCTCCACCATACTAATGATGGTGGTTGTGTCCTGTCCCCCCCTCCTCCCCACCCATTCTCGTTTTCCTGAAGGCTCCAGCAAGGTACATCTTGCAGGCAGAAGCAACAGCAGCACAAAGATGGCTAATATCTAAGCCTCTGGCTCCATCACCAGACCCAACCTACACATCGACTGAACTGAGAGGCGTGTTGAGGCAGCCGGGGGTCTCTCCGCTTAGTCCACCTCGCACACAAAAAGCCCTCCTTTGGCAGACTGCTCTAGGCTGAGATTTGGGGGACCTGCTCTGACGCCTCCCAGCAGGGCACGAGTGGGGAGCTCAGGGAGGCTGCTGAGGTCCTGTTGTCAAGCGCTTGGACCACAGTAGAGTCTCCTCCCGGGGAGGCGGTGGATGGATGGATGGATGGATCTCCACACAACCAAGCCTGCTCTTGGTTTCTCCAAAGTGATCGCGGATCGCCCCATTCAGAAGGAGGGCAGCAGGATGGGGGGGGGCGTGATGAGGATGCCTTGCTAGCCAGCAGCGACAGAGAGAAGCCCCCGCCTGCCCTGCCTTGTATCCAGCACACCAGATTGACAGCCAACAGTGTCTCCCCCCCCCCATTCCAGACCCTTGGAAACAAACCAAGCCCGATGCTGGAGAAGTGTATTGTTTGGCAGGCAGACGGGGCTCCTCCTTGGCCAGTGTCCGCCCGTCTGTCGTCCCAGAGGAAGGCGAGAAGTGCATTTGGGCCAGGAGTCGCCAGGGAAAACAATGCCCGGTGGGGGGGCAGAGAAGGCATCGGTGGGGGGATGCCTCCCTTGGGGGACCCCCCACTGCTCCCCCCAGCACAAAGGGGAGCCCTGGTCACCTACGCGCGCGCCAGGCGAAGCCACCAGCCAGCTCCCCATCCCCAGAGCTCGCCTCCGGGTCTCGCCAGGGCGCTGGCAGCCCAGTCTGGCTGGCTGGCTCCCCGCCCCCCTCGCCGCCGCCGCCGGGTTACCTGTTCGGAAAAAGGCGTCCACCTCGGAATCGGGCACGGCCCCTTCCTCCGCGGCCGCTTCGGAGGGGTTCATGGCTGGGGGAGAAGGAGGAAGCTTCGCGCTGGCGATCCCGGTGGCTGGGTAGTATCCAGTGAGTTGGGGAGGAGGAAGAAGAGAGGAGAGGGGCGAGAGGGAAGGAGACACACACACACACACGCAGATACACGCCACCACCGCGAGGGAGGGAAGGAGGGCGGGCGTGTGGAGGAGAGAGGGAGGGAGGGAGGGAGGATGGAGAAGGCTTCAGCAGCCAGCCTGGGCGCTCCCCATCCTTGCCAGGCTGTCTGCTACCTCCAGCCCTGTGGAGTAGGGGTCCCCCCTCCTCCTCTTCCTCGTCCCCCCCTCAAGGCAAGCGCGCGCACACACACCCAAGGCAGCCACTCACGCTGTGCCCGCCCCCCTCCTCTCCTCTCCTCTCCTCTCCTCTCGCTTTCTCTCTATTGTTCAGACCTGCACCGGGATCGCTCTCGCTCCGTCTCGCCCCCTCCCCGGCTGGGTCCCCCGCCCCACACCTTCCCATTTGCTTCACGTGGGACGGTCTCCCTTCTCCCCCTGACTGAGATGGCTGGGGGTGACAGCTCAGTCCATGTTCCTGGATGCTGCCGGTCCCCATTGTGGCTGAAGAAGGGGGTCCCCTTGTGCCATCACTTCCATCACACACACACACACACACCGCCTTTTCATTCTCATTGTTGCAAACAGCTTTGGCAGGACTTCCTGAAGGGGGCAGGAAAGCGGGGAGGTGAAGAATCACAGTGGGCTCTGCGATGCCTGAGGAAGAGGGAAGCGCCCTGTGTGTGAAGATCGGGGGGGGGGTCCTCTCTCCCTCTGCCTCAGATCCTTGGATGGCTCAGGCCACCTTCCCTATCAAAGCCGCTTCAGCGGCACGATCAGTTGAAGTCTTCCCAGCCCACCTTCCTAAGCCTCCCCCCACCCACTGTCCTTAGATGATTCACCTCCGCTTGCCCTCCCATTATAGAAGCAGCAATTAACATCGTTTCCTCCTGAACCGGAAGATTCAGAGGCAAACAAGAAGAGTTTGGTTTTTTTTGGGGGGGGGGGGGCTGGGGAAAGGCTCAGGTGCATCAGGAAATCCACCGAGGGCTAGCAGTTTGGAGAGGGCGAAGAGGAGGGCCAGCTCCTCCTGTTGAATTGCAGGGGGCGGGGGAGCGCCAGAGGAGGAGGAGGATGCAGACGTCACTTGGGTAATTGTGGCTGGCTGTAGGATCAGTCGCTCTCCAAGCAGTAATTAGGGGGCTTGACAGTTTCCAGAATAGGGTGTGAGGTTCCATTTGTGAAGATGCCCACAAAGGTTACAAGTGGGGGGGTGGGGGGAGAGCAGGAGCAAAAACACAGGTTTCCAGTGCCTTTTTTTTTTTTTAAGAACCTTCTAAGATTCCTTTCAAGGAATGCTTTGCAGATCGTCCCTGAAAAGTTCTGGCCTGAGCTGTCGGCACTCTGCGTAGCAAATGCCCGTTTCTGCGCTCCTTTCTCATCCTGGATATTGGGGGTGTGGCTTTTCCCACATCTATGAGCCCAGGATGCAGTCTTCCGTCCGGTCCGTGCAGACTTTTGAAAAAGCGAGGGTTCTTCTCCAGCCAAGCTCAGTCACAACTACCCAGGAACATTTGACTGGGAGCACAAGGGCTCTGCCCCCAGTACATTCATACTACTTTGAATGTCTATATACCAGGGGTGTCCAAAGTTTTTGGCAGGAGGGTCACATCATCTCTCTGACACTGTGTGGTGGGGGCCCCGGGAAAAAATAATTAATTTACATTTAAAATTTGAATAAATTTACATAAGTTTACATAAATGAATATAATAAAGATGATCTTATATGAATGAATGAAGGTCTTGCAATAGCTCAAGGCCTATAAAAGGCCTTGCACAAAGCAAGGCTGACTTTGCCTTTGCTGCTGCTACTGCATCACAGACGTGAAGCAGCAAGCAGAGGAGGGAGCCCTCATCCCACAGCTCACGAGAGAACTGTAGCAATTGCATCGGGCCAGTGTGGGCTCCAACGGAGCTCCAGAGGGCCAGAGGCTCACTGGATACTGGGGGCTCCCTGAGGGCCACATTGAAAGACCTTGAGGGCCGCAAGTAGCCCCAGGGCCGGGGTTTGGGCACCCCTGCTACATACAAAAGGAAGTGACAACATTGGATAAGACTGAGGGGCAGCATGGCAAAGGACAGTGTTTCTCAACTAGTGGTATGGGTACCACTGGTCCTTGAGGTGGTGTTTGGTGGTACTCATGGGACCCATAGACCCCTGCTGCCTGGCAGCAAGACCAGGAACTTGACATAACAAACAGCGGTAGGAGGCTTGGCTTGGAAGGCAGAGCTCCAAAGCTTATTTTTCCATGCTTGAAAGCATGCTTTCCCTGCTCCTGTCCACCCTGAGCCTCTTACAGGTGTTTGTTGCATCACATCTGCCCTCCCCATCAAGAAGTAACTGGTGATGTCATTGCCAGTTACTTCTGATGGTATTCTGAATAGGTGGACCATATGAAGTGGTACAGTGGAGAACAAGCATTGAAAAACATTGGCATAGTAGCTCAGCCAATCACCATCTCTCAGCCTGTCCTATTCTACAGATTGCTAGAAGACAGCCTGAGGGAAGGGGGTCAAAGAACAGAATATGCCACCCTGATCTCGGAAGAAGAGTAACTTACTATGGGGTCATCATGAGAGTGTATTTCTTCTGAGAGTACATTATAATGTGTGTTAAAAAAAAAAAAGATGTATTGCTTCAAAAGGTGAACTGGTTGTGTCAAAGTTTTACATAAGTTGGTGTTACATCTGTTCTTTCTAGCAGACACTTTTGCCTTATACTACGGTTGTAACAGTTGGTTCAGATCCAAAGTGCCTGAAAACCTGGCAAGAGAGGAGTCTAACAAGAGGGTGCTATCATGGTTGCCTTTTGTAGAGAGGGAATGCCAGGATGTTTGGTCAGTATATTGCAACTGAGTTATATTGTAATAAACATAACTTCCTGGTCCTCACCCAATTCAAGCAAAGTCTAAATACATGTACTGGCATTTGCATATGTATTCATCCTTCTGGAGACACCAGATCCTCTGGAGGCAATCTCACAGCTCCTTCAGGTGAGGATCCTTCTAGAGTGGCAGACTTGAACTGCCCCTAGGTGATACTGACTCTCCATGATCCCAGGAGAGTCAGGAGTGTCATTACTGAGGTCTTGACCCTTCTCTAATAATCTCTGTTTCCAGGTCCACCTGCAACCTCCATGGCACTTAACTTTCCAATACATTATTGCACTTCTTGCTGTTGTATGTGAACAACACCATATTGGAGACTCCTATCCTATTGATTATCCTAACCAGTACCCAAATTCCATCTGAGAACCAGCAAGGTTTGAAAGCAGTCAGTTCTTTTACACACGCATGTAGCATTTCCTTTGTTTAATCCACGTGCCACAGACAGCAAATGACTTGTCACAGCTTTTTCCTGACTAGCTGTGTTTACTAGGCAGTTCGTTGGATACCCTGCCCAGTCTGCCAGTCCCTATCCATGGATTGTCAATTTAAATGTTGTTACCTGGCAAAGGTATGGATACCCAAGCTCTAGTGGATGAAGTAATTTATGGTTTGCCCAGCTATAGTTAGCCCTGGATCCTGAAGCTGTAATCAGCTGATCAAGATGAATACAGTTTCAGTTTTAGTAAGAGGTGGATTGTAGTTTTGAAAAAATTCTCCTTTTAGCTGGAATCCACCTGATACAGAGACACACGACTGGGCTAGAGCTATTCTGGGTCATAGTATGTCTAATCTAGAAACAATGTGAGTCAGTGCTATTTTGGATTCTTTTCTTTCCTTGGACTGCAGAAGATCTGTAAATTGTAAGCCCTGTTGGTTAATGATATCCAAGCAACACAGTTAAGACACATGTTAACCAAATGCAATTCTTCGTTTTGCTAACAGCTCAGTCCTAACCAACTTTCCAGCTCTGTTGCAAGGTAGCCCCAAGCTAAGGGGACAAACATTCCCTTACCTTGAGGACTGCTCCCCCCCCCCCCCATTGCAGGATGCAGCATGTACCAGTTGGCACAGCTGCATCAGCGCTGGAAAGTTGGATAGGATTGGGCTACATTTTTTTATAACATGTTCTTTGTGCCTTTTCTCTATAATAAAAATTATTACCCTAGAATGATACTCACCTATAGTACGAAAATTTTTTGCCAAGTAATCAAGCTTCAATTAACACCTTGTCTTAGCTCCAAGGTCAATCAGAAAGCAGAGCTTTCCAACTCTGTCCTGTCCTGAGTTTCCTTTCACCACTTGATCATTAGAAGCAATGCAGAGATCAGTCTATTTATTTCTATGGTAACTTCGCTGGGAAATTCCAGTCAAAGTTAACCTTTTATTCTCCTCATTCCATTTTGCAAATGCTTGCATTTGGCAGAGGTCTGGTTTTTTTTCAATCCCAGGATGGGATCCTACTTTCCATTTGAAACAAAGGGCCCAATCCTATCCTTCGCTGGAACAGACAAGCCAAGAGGCTTGCATTGTATGAGAAACTCTACGTGATTGATCGCTTTCCATATTATGTTTCAGCTTTTTTACTGTGCTGGTTTTCAATCACTGGTTCATACATGAATTAATGACTAAAAACTAGGTATTGGTGGGGCTTTCACAGCCAACTAGCTACCTCCCTTCCTGGCCCTGCAAGCAGTGGCATAGCTAAGGGGGTGCAGGGGGTAGCTGTTTCACCGGGCATCAGGTTTTAGGGGGGCAATAAACTGAGCTTGACACTAGTGACCAAAATTGTGAGAATCTTGGTATGTATGAATAATACCATCATGTTATATATCACTGGAATGATAAATTAATGCAGAATGCAATGAAACAAACCACACTGGAATATCTGTTTTCTATCAAACATGATGACCAATTAACCAGAAAATAAAAACACAACTGCCTTGTGGAAGAAGAAGTAAATTTGCTTAACTCCAAACTGACCAATGAGACTGCTTGTTCTGATCTGAGTTCCAAAGAAATGTTGTTATGATACAGTATGGAACCAATAACTTTATTTAATTAATTAATTAAGGGCACGATCCTAACCCCTTATGTCAGTGCTTTCCAGCACTGGCATAGCGGTGCCAATGGGACATGTGCTGCATCCTGCAGTTGGGTGTCACTCATGAAGTCCTCCTCAAAGTAAGGGAATGTTTGTTCCCTTACCTCAGAGTTGCATTGCCCTTATGTCAGTGCTGGGCTGGAAGGCACTGACATAAGGACTTAAGATTGCGCCCTAAATATGATTTTGTCATGCATGGGGGGCTGCAAAATGTTTGTTGACCCCAGGTTGTAGATAGATGCTTTAGCTATGCCACTGACGGGTGGGGGGAGGCAGCAGAAAGAGGGTGGTGAGCTGCTGGGGAGAGGAGGTGGGTTCCTCCCAATTTTCACTTTTAAAAAAGCTTGGGTGTGATGTCACTTCTGGTTGTGACATCACTTCCAGGGCAACATTTTGCCCCATGTTTTGATACACAATCATTAGCTACGCCACTGCCTGAAAGACATTCTGGAGCATGACCTACCTTTTTCTGCCATCATTCCATTCTTTTTCAAGTACCCCTAAAGATCCTGTTGAGTGCCCCTGGGGGTACATGAACTCCAGGTTGGGAACCACTGTTTTACTGGTATGTTGTTTACAAAAAGGTGGTTAAGACCAGAATTTAAAAAGAATAAAAATGTATCTTATGATCTTTTACTATGTTTTTATTAGAGACTGTGCAATTCTTAGGTAACAATTACTGGTAGGTTATTTTTCAGGATCTGGCCTTGGGTAAAATCAGACAAAACTATAGTCAGCCACCCCCCTAAGTATAACCCCTGACTTATCTGAGGGTCATAGAAAATTCCATGATTTTTGACTCAAACCCTGCCCTCGACTTATCTGTGAGATCGACATAGGCGAGTGTCTGCGGTAATTAAAGTAAATCTTTGTCTAAAAGCTAGCAAGTTTGCAGTTCTGTTTTATGCAAGAGGCTTGCCCAGATTGCTCAGTTTAATTACATGCTTTCTTAGAAACTGTAGCTTTGCTAGAGGAGGGGTCACAGCTCTAAGTTTTTGCAGTCGCCTGAATGAGCCATGAAAGTAGCCCCTCGCCCCCCTCCCCCCCAGTCATTCTGGGTAATGAGAGCAAAACAGAAGAGACATCTCCATTTTGCTCTCACCATCCAGAATGGCTCCAAAGGAGAGTGGGAGGGGCCGCTTACACAGCACATTCAAGTGCCTGCAAAAACTTAGTGCTGTGACCCCCTCCGCTACGCTACTGTGTAGAAAGGGGCATGCCCAGATCTGCCCAGGAGAAGCCAGAATTTGCTCACCATTCCATGGTTCATTCAGAGTACAGACTTTCAAAGTAGCCTGTGCTAACATTCTGGATCCAGCATTTCCTATTTTTCTAATATACAGTTAATTAGACTATTGTGGTGATTAAGAAAGTGTCCCTCCATCAGGATGTGAAATTGCATTAGCTTCTGTGCTAATGTACTTGGGAGTTTAAAGGAAGCAAATGTAAAGACTAAAATACAGAAAAAGTAGATCAGAACTCTTCTGTCCTCATATAGCTTTGCTCCCTTTTACACACCTCAACAGCAACACTTGGCTTTGGTTGATTCCATTGATTTGGCACTGCATTTTCAGAAACTGTGTTGCACCAACATGGGCCTTTGCTACACCAGGAGTCTTTGAGGCCAGCTGCAAGCAGCACCTGTAGCAAGGTCTGATCATGAGCACTGATTCCAACTTGAAAGTTTACCAGCTTCTTGCAAATCTGGGAAGCCACATGTAGGGCTGCCTGGTCTGGAAAAGCAGGTTAGGATATGGTGGAGGAGGCCTGCTTGCTGTTTGTGGTGCTGCTTGCTCTTTGGATATCACAAATGCGCTTTACATCATGTTCATAGCACCCTCCACCAACACAGCAGTTCCAATTCAGTGCTATTTATAAAAAAAAATTCTTTTAAAAAAACATTAGCACAAAGAGTTATTTTCTGCAAGGTTAGCTGTAAGATCTGGGCTTCTTACTTAACTGGAAATCTTTCAAAATCCAGTATAAAAGACATTTTTGACTGAAAATGAATTTAGAGTCATCTTTCTGGATGGTAGTGCAGTGTTGAAGAGCTCTCTCTCTCTCTCTCTCTCTCTCTCTCTCTCTCTCTCTCTCTCTCTCTCTGCATACATAGGGCCAGAAACAGGCTTTTGCTTTGACAATTGAGTTCAATTCTTTGGCTCATTCATATTTTGCTTTAATAAACAGTCATCATAGGCCTGTGGAAAAAAAAAGAAAGTTTACCAGCTTTTCTCAGTGTTATAATAGCAGAACTATAATAAGATGCTGTCCTATTTATTCTAGCTTCTCCAAAGATGTGAATGGCAATTATGTTTAATATTACATATCTTTTGCTCTTTTGCAGCCTGATCCTCAGCATGTCTGTTCGAAAGTAGGTGTCACTTCTACACAAGCATGCCTAGGGTAAGGGCCAGTTAGCACATGAGATAGTATGAAGTGGCTGGCTACCTCAGGCCAGGGTAGGATGGAGGGTCCCCCACATCTGCCTATCACCTCTAGTGCTTGCTTTCATCTCAGCCAGAGCCAACTGCCAAGAGGCAGCAGGCATAGTCCTTGACAATCACATTCTACTGCCCATACATTTCCTGTTCGCACTTGCTCCCAAGGTTCTGCCTGTCTGGGACATGAGAAGGAAGAAGAGGTGACAGACTCCGTGACAGGCAGGTGGGAGAGGTATGAGGCATGGAGATTGTACTGGGCAGGGGACTGGACTAGATGACCCACAAAGTGCCTTTCAATGATAACAGTCTATGTTTCGATGCGAGGTACTCCCTCTGGCTCAGTGGGAGCCAATGGAATTGAGGCCTTGACCTCCTGGTAATCAAAATCCACAAGAAACATGCTGTGTACATCTTTCTTTCAGCAGTGCCACATGTAATACATACATAGTAGTTCAGATTTTGGTTCTAGGAGCTAGAATAAAAGTATAATTTCTCTTAGTATTCCTGTTCTCATTTACACTTTGCGCCCTCTCTCTGACCAGTGCACAGTCTTTTTCTCATGCTTGCCTTCTGATATGGTTTCACACACCCACTAATGTGAAGCGGGCCACCTCTGACAAAATGAAGCCTCTGTCTCTCCCAAATCCCATCTAAAGGTTCAGCTTTGTAAACATCATCAGAAGAACAGCCAGGCTTCCTTTGATTTCCAAATGCCTCCCTACTCGGTTTACCTTCCTTCAAACCCTCACTCAACAGGATGAATTTGCTAAGTGTCATTTAAATAATCATAGATGGGAAATCAGCAGCGGCTCCTGCAATAAACTAATTGGAATCAACACACCATTTGGTGCAACATGGTGCTTCCTAATGATAAAACACTTGTTCTTTGTCAGTTGCTTTCATTAGAGGGGATGCATCATCACTGGCAAGCTTGGGCTGTCTTTATGCAGGATGACGAATACGTTTCACAAAAGGCACAGAAATCTCTGCTCCATCTTCTTCTCAATGAACATTGCATTGCCACCTGCAGAAAGGGCAAGCCCAGGGCAGAAAGACACCATGGACTACAATGGCATCACCCAGGGATGGCAGCAGACAGGCTTCTTCACCTATTTTGAAGCATGTATGTTTACTTCTTAGGAGCATTTATATCTCCAACACAATGAGGCATAAAACATCCATAACAAATTATCTTAAAATTAGGCCTGCATGCGGGGCCAGTTGAAGCTATTAGGCTGCCTTAGGCAGCAAATAGCTCCCCCCCCCACATACCCAGCTCCTGATTCCACAGTCACTTGAATCAAAGCAGGAAATGTGGCGCACACCAGGTTCGCTCCCAGATAAGTCTATATTTCCTCCTTTGTTTAAAGAGTCTCCTCTTATTGAAACCTAAAATGACACTCTTGAAAGCGAGCTAATGTTTTTTATTGGAGCAAGAACTAGGCAAATTTATTGGAGTTTTTAACTGAAAACAATTTTTTCAGTTTAAAAAAAAAACCTGTGTGTCAAGATCCAATTGTGTGTAAAATATAAGGAGGCACTAAATGATTTCATTATAGTTATTATAATTGCTGTAATGTTCAGTTCTTTTCAGCCACACTCGATGCTGTTCCAGAACCACCATTCAGAGCACGATGCCGTAGTCTTTGGAGACTGAAAGTTGCCAACAACAACAATGTTCAGTTCTCTCTCACCCACAATTCTAAACATCACACCTTCACAAGTAAGTCCTATTGCTTTCCACCATGTAGCTTACTCTCATGAAAAAAGCAGGCTTAGGATCACATTCCATGACTGTACTCCACACTTCCTCTAAATGCAAGGAAGTGTTATTCCTAGAAGAAAAGAAGCACATCCTGCCTGCATGTGTCACAAACTGTCCATGTCCGCAGAGTTGACCTAAGATCTCCTATTACCTGAGGTATCATGCCAAATGCGCCCCCCCCTTACCTGATAATATGCCAGCCACTGCTCCTCTCGCTCTCCCTCTCACATTTCCTCTTTGACTCCTTCTTCCATTTGCAGTCCAGGGAGCAAAAGGAGGAGGTGGACAACAGAGGCAAGTAAGCAGAGATGAGCACCACCCTCCAATCTATTTCCTGAGGCGGCTATTTCAGTTGGCTTCATGGATGGGCCAGCCCTGTACATAGGACTAAATTAGAGCAAGCCTGTCATTGTTGGCTGAGAGACTTCAGCAGTTTCCATCCCAACTGGCTGCAGTATTGTAGCAGCTTGATGAGTAATAGGAAAATAGTAAACAAACCTCACAGTGTCTATTATGGGATAGAGCTAGATTTCACCCTTAGACTTTTCTGTCCTGTTCTTTTTAGTCACAAGCTTAGTTGTGTTCTACCCTATAATAAAGAGACATGCTTGCAGTAAACAGCGATGATAATATTTCTTCCTGAACATGAGGACCAATCTGAAATAAACCCTCCTCAGTCAACCCAAGACCAGCCTGGGATTTACAAGTTTTCTCAGCTCGTATTCAGAACAAGCTCATTCGTCTTCTGAGAGTTCTCCCTTGGCTCACAATGCTGTTGAATGTGCATTGAAGATGCCCCATGCATACACTTCTCATTTCTGCCTTAAAATGGTAGTAGCTTGCTTTGGTAATGCAATGAAACATGAGCAGATCCAACAAGATAGCTTGAAGTTTCCCCAACAACAAACCTAAGCATGGGAGAAGAATTGGTGGAAAGAATTACCGTGAAATTGACAACTACAGCATTATCACTTGGAGGATATTTATCCATCCTATCAGCATATCTGGGTTCAAGAGAAAAGATTCTTTTAGGGTAGGGGCTGGGGATAAGAATAGGCCCTCAGTTTGGCTGTACTTGTCGTAAGAGGCGACTAAACAGCCACCGGGTAGATGGGACTCGTCAGCCTGGGAAGGCAGCTCATCTGAGAGAAGGAAAACTCTGATCCCAAACCTCCACTGCCTTGTGGCTACATCCAGTTATGGAAAAGGCTTCAGGAGTCAACCTCAAGGCAAAATCCGGAGCTGGAGTCCCTGAGGCAGTTCATGGTTGAACACAGTCACGTTCTGCCAACTCCTGTGACGCCGCTGGAACCAACCGTATTGGCCTCTGCCTTTCCATTGGACCATTTCAGCGACGTGGAAAGGGGGGATTTGCTGCATGGGTAACAGCCTATCCTCCATACCTACTTTACCCAGGCTTCGCACACTGGAGAGGACACTCTGTTCCAGAACCACCATTCAGAGCGTGACACCATAGTCTTCCGAGACTGAAGGATGCCAACAAGTACAGCTGGAATGCATCCCCCCAAAAATGAAATTGTCAGGCACAAAGGGGCTCGGGTTCCTGACTCCCTGCATCATCACCACAATAGTTCCAAGGCAGGGGAAGTTATTGGGCTGATCTCTGCTGCGCAGCAATGTCACCCATATAATGAAAAGCATGGCAGCTTTTCAGTCCCAATACTGCTCCAAAACCTCCAATGTCATCACCAATAGCACATGGGTGCTCTTGGGGGTGATGACACAAACCATCTCTCATGAGCCATATCACTTACTATCACTTCTGCTCATTAGTGGTCATGAAGAGTACGGCCACCAGGAACATTCTAACAAGTGTTACAACTACTGTCAAAATGTGGCTCTGTTGAGAAGGTTCACATCCAATGAAACACCAGTTGGGCTGTGCTACCTCAGTGCAAACATGGCAGTTCTTGACAACTTGGAGAAAGAGTATTATCTCCATTCAAGCCAGCACAGCAGATGGCTTTATGCCATATTGACATTAGTGTTCAAGGGAATACAGTACTGAATGCAGTCATCCTTCTAAAAGTGCAAACAGTTTTGATAGACACCTTTTCAGTTTTACTCTGTTCATGCTGAAAAACGTGTTATCTCTTTTATTATTTATTTTTATCAACTATTTATAAACTAGTTCATTTATAAACTGGCAATTAATTATTTTTAAAAAGTGTTATAACAACCATTTCTTTTTATATAACTGTTATGATAAATCTGGCATTAGGCAGTGAAATGACAAAGTCGTCAAGTGCACAAGCAACTGGATATAAAAACCAAAGAAGGAGTAACTTCCACGGGGGCCAGTTCTTTCAACCATTCTAATTCAAGGTTTTTCAATACGTTTCAATGTGAGTACCAATCCAGCTGCTAAAAATACAGCACTTGGGATGGTGGTTGATGCCAGTTTAACACACTTGTATCCAGGGCCTTTTTTGTAATGTAATGCACCCGAACGGCTTTCCGGCACCTTTTTTTTCCCCTCCTCTCTGCCCCCACCTTTTTTCCCCCCTGCCTGCACCACCCCGCCCCCTTTTTTTCTCTTCTCCTTACCCCCACCTTTTTTCTCCCTGCCTGCACCACCCCGCCCCCTTTTTTTCTCTTCTCCTTACCCCCACCTTTTTTCTCCCTGCCTGCACCACCCCGCTCTGCACTGTTGGCTAGGGAGGGATTTGAACCTCCAACCTTGTGCTCCACAGCCCAGCACTCTCTCTATTAGGCTATAGGAAAGCCTTTTGCCAACGTGTTCAGAACTAATATATAAGGTCTTCAGCCCAGCTGGTGGCTATCAGTGCCTCAAGTATTAGTTCCAAACACTTTGAATCTAAGGCCTCTGGTGGCTCAGTGGTTAAATTATAGGTTTTTGGAGCCAGAGGCTTAGGGTTCAAATCCCACTAAAAAATAATTTTTTTTTTTTTTAAAGGTGGGAAGGTGCTCCATGGCTGCAAAATATAAAGGTTGGTTGCTAGTTGCCAAAAGGGGGGCCAGTTGAGGCTGCAAAACTCCTCAAAGTTCAGTCCCAGGCAGGCTCTTTTTTTAACTTTTTTTTTTTTTTAAGTTCCAGTTAGGACTTAACCCACAGTTAAGCTCCTGGAGTGAGCCCCCTGCTGGGACTTAACCCACAGCCTCCAGCAGGGGGCTCACTCCAGGAGCTTAACTGTGGGTTAAGTCCTAACTGGAACTTAAAAAAAAAAAAAAGTTAAAAAAAGAGCCTGCCTGGGACTGAACTTTGAGGAGTTTTGCAGCCTCAACTGGCCCCCCTTTTGGCAACTAGCAACCAACCTTTATATTTTGCAGCCATGGAGCACCTTCCCACCTTAAAAAAAAAAAAATTATTCCTCAGTGGGATTTGAACCCCAGGCCTCCAGCTCCCCAGATCTATAATTTAACCACTGAGCCACCAGAGGTCTTAAGTTCAAAATGTTTGGAACTAACACTTGAGGCACTGATGGCCACCAGCTGGGCTGAAGACCTTATATATTTGTTCTGAACACTTTAACTACTGTATAGGCTTTCCTATAGCCCAATGGAGAGAGTTTCCTATAGCCCAATGGAGCACCTCCCCACCTAAAAAAAAATGGGGTGATTCACTCCAGCTGTGGCAGGAGTGCTTTTGCTACCAGGGATCTCACACGGGATGGACGTGTGTGTGTGTGTGTGTGTGTGTGTGTGTGTGTGCGCGTGCGCGCGCATGTATAAAAAATGGTTTAAAAATAAATAAATAAATAAAAAGTTGTGAGTTCCTGCACCTATTTTTTTTACAAAAAAAGCACTGCTTGTATCAATAGAAAGGACCAAAAATAGACCCAAGAATGTCAGAAAGGTCTTGCGTACCTGCCCCGAACCTTAATATAATTAAGTTCAAATCCTCATTTCCTCACTTCTGGAGTAGCTCTAGTCTTCATTAGAATAGCTTTCAACCCACACCACACTTTCATTGACTTACAGCCAAACTCTATTCCCCCCTCCTGCCAGTGCAGCAATGCCAAAATGGCTACTATGAGGGGGGCTGTTGTAAAGGTCTCCTCTGAGAATATTTGTTCCCTTACCCAAGTGTAAGCCTCCACAGCACAAAGGGGTCTACTTGGACCTGTGCTTGCAAATTAGCTGGCACAGTTTTTGTGTGGACCTGTATCATGGAATTGACCCTGGGTAGGGGACTAGGATTTGGCATTCCGCTGGAGGCTGAGCTCAATGAGACTGGGCCATTAGTGCTTTAACTACTGTCATAAATAGCAAATGTGGTCCTTTTTTGTAACAATACATGGTCCTGCAAGATTGTTGATGTCTGTATGTAAACACCTCCATGTAAGAGGTCAGTAATTAAGAGTACCCTAAGTGTCAAGTTTTATGGAATATGTAATTTATTGAAGAGGCTCTATTTGCAAAATATTTATGGGATCAGTGTATAACATATGAAAGGCTTTGGTAAGTCATCAGAGCCCTGTTCAGACATTACAGTAACTATGTAATACTTAAGTGCAAGTGCCCAGCATATCTAAATCATGGGGAAATTCTCTCCCCGTAGACAGACTCTCTTTAGACTCACAGATGCTATCCCCAGAGAGAGCAAGCGAATGAGCCATGCAGTGCACCAATGGTTAGGCAGAGCTTCCTGGCACACTCCATTTTGAACAGTAGCTGTGGACATTGCCCTGATTACTGTTATCATCTGAAGAGGGCTTCTATTGTTTGAGATATGTAGTCCCATGCTTCCTATGTGTGTTTACTTGGGAGTAAATCCTGATGAGCTCAGTGTAACCTTCAGAGTAAATATATATAGAACTGTGCTGCATTTCTTTTGTAGGGTTTTGTGAACCAAACTAGTGAGAAACGGGATATTAGCAAAACCCGCTTGGAAGGAGAATGCGAGCAAAGCTTATTAGGCAACTTGTAAGGCATAACTTAAGAAGCCTTTGAGAGCAGTACCAATATAGCAACATGTATTTAAGCCATGAGCTGGATTCAGCTACCTAGGGAGGAAGCCTTCCTCAGCATCTTGCTTTTCTGAAAGATTCTTGGCAAGACAGGAGACAGAGTCTTGCCGAAGGGAGATATCTTGACAAGACTTTGGGCACTGTTTCATGGCATCGATCAAGGAGATGTAGAATGTATTTAATGGGTAGGAAGAAGCAGTAGCGTAGATAGAGGGGGCAAAATGGTAAGTATTGCAGGTGCCACAACACACTGTGAAAGTGGCCCCTCCCACTTGCCACTGGAGCCATTCAAAACCAAACAGCATCTCCCACACATTGTCGCTGATGCCCAGAATGGCTCTGATGGCAAGTGGGAAGGGCCGCTTACACAGCATGTTGCAGCATCTGCAGTGCTTACCATTTTACCCCCCCAACTATGCTACTGGGAAGAAGCCATTCCAGGTGGGGAGAGATTCCATTCAAGGACGAGATATCCACCACAAGGATCCTCCAAGGATCTATCACATTGTGAGTGCAAGTCATTGGACCTGAAAACATATAAGTTAAGCCAGTGGTTCCCAAATTCTCTGGGAGTTTGGGAACTGCTGTACATCTTTGTGGGAGAGGAGCGTCCATGTAGGCAGCAACGCAATCACCAGGATTGCGCTGCTACCATTAACACAGGGTATTTTTTTTACATTTACCAGGGGCAGCACCAACCTTCCAGGGGGTGCAGGGAGTCCATGGACGCCCATGCAGAGCTCCCCAAGCCTCAGAATATCTAAAATGGTGATCACAACCCACTTCTGGTTTCACAGTTGTGAAAGTAACTCACGAATGTGTTCAATAAGGCTTACTCCTAGGAAAGTGTGCATAGGATTGCAGCCTGCCACAGTCAGCCTCAGGAATGGGCAACCCCTGCTCTGATGTAAAGCTGCTTTTATACCTATTTTATAAAAAGAGAAAATAGGAATCAATGCTCCTCCCCAATACACAGGCCTCTGCCTGTGGATATACGGGTGTCCGTAGTCTGGGTTTTCTTTCAGTATGTGACTGAGTGAACATGTTGCGTGATCAGACTGTGGCTCAGTGGTGTCACTTATGATTTACTTTAGGTTTTTTTCTCCCATCTTCCCAGACAAGTATGCCCAAAGTGGCTTACATGAAAACAGATTTAGAAGAATCCTAAAGACAACAATACTAAAAGGATATGAAATATAAAAAGGAGCAAAAAAACAAAAAAAAAGGGCAGGGTGAAATTATCAACACTGAAACTAAAGACAAGTTTAACTGAAGACCTGCCGGAGAAACCATATGCGTTTGCTGACACTCTGTCAGAGCTGATTAAGCGAAAGGCCTCAAGCACTCATGCATCTCATGTTTTGTGGTCAAAACCTTGTGCTGGTTCCAGGGAAGGTCCTGAACAAGACAGGGATTAGGGCTAACCCTCCTCCTTTCTTTCCTGGCAGAGACTCCTTTCAGCTCACATTTGACTTGTGCTAGACTTTGAATGGGGCAGTGGGACCATCCTGAATTATTACGCCAATTGAATACCAACCTGGGTGTTCCACTGTCCTGGTGTAACATGACAACAGCCTCAAAGAATTGTACCGGTGCAAGCAAGAGTCTTTGCTTCCAATCCTATCAACTTTTGCCTTGAATGATAGCCAATATGATTGGCGTAAGAACTTTTGACTCTACTGGCATGACTTTTTGTTCTTGTCATTAGGATAATGAGGTTGGGTAGTATATGCTCACTAAAGCTTTGTCGCCATGGTGCATGCTGTTGACTGCTATCCCTCCCCCCTCCATTGGCAAGAAAATGTGGACTACTACACAGCCCTACAAAAAAAACCCTTTTGTTAGTTGCTAAGGATGTTGGAATGAATTTAGGATATTGTGGGGATGCTGAATCCAAAAATGGAATCCATTTTGCCCATTTGACTCTAGTTTTGGAGGTATGGCATAACCACCTTATAAACTGATTCAAGCAGCTTCCTCATGAGGAAGCCGAGACCATGACATCCTCATGAAGAAGCTGTTTGAATCAGCATATAAGGTGGCTGTGCCATACCCCCCCAAACTAGAGCCAGTTGGGCAGATGCCGTGTTTGGATTCAACGCCATAAATATACCCAAGAACAGTGGCATACCTGAGAGGGGGCAAGGGGGATAAATGCCATAAGGGCCAGGCTGGGGGGCAGCATTGCACTGTCATCTCCTGCATGCCGCCTACTCCAGCATGCCCCCTCCCGCAGCACCCAAGGCCTTTCACCCAGAGGAGTTCTGAGAGCCAGCTAAACAGCATGCTGCCTCGTTGAAAAAAAATTTTATTTCCAGTTTCACAGAGGAAAACAGAAGTTATGTTTTTAAGCCCTTAGAAGGCCTTCTGAGGGCCAGGGAGTGGAAGCTCAGTGGGGGGGGGGTAGCAACCTGTGGTCTTGGTGCTACCAGGACCAGGATCACCACTGCCCAAGAACAGGTTAACTTTTAAGACAGTGAAATGTGTGTAGGCCTGTGCTATCCAAAATATGCAGATTGTGCAGGCAGACATGCCCAACAAGGGTAAGTCACATCATATCCCTTTGGAAAATGGGGACTTGGTGGGATGTAGATGGCTTTATTGTACATTTTTTTATTTGAAATTAATAAAACTCCCATAATTGAGCCACTCAAAACAGGCTGAAAATGTCTAAATGGGTGACTGTCAGCCATATCCTTACCTGCACTAGTTAGGAGAGTTCTCCTTGTGGTAAGGAGATATATTTCCCCTTAACCTGAGTAATACTCCAGACAGCCTTATGGGGCTACTTGGATCTCTGCCAGCTACTTAGCTGGTGGAAGTCCAAGTGGCGCAGTGTAGGGCTGCCTGGTCTCTGCCTATCCTGATTCCCTCCCGGTCCTGTCCTACCCCGTTCCACTTCCCCCACAAAAAAAACCCCTCCCTACCTCCAAAACTCTCTCCCACCACCCCTTCCCAGCCCCTACACCACTGGGCGCTCAACTCGCCTCCACCAGCATCCAGAGATTCAGATCCAGCACCGGTGGGCCTACACACGTCATCCCACCAGCACTGCTTACTCCTGAGTCACCATTCAGTACATTATAGTGCTTTTATGATAGCTTGCACTGGTGTAGCGATTGCTGCATCAGCAGAGCTCCACAATAGGATTGCACTGTCCGATACTCACGTGACTTAGGTGTAGCTTCTGTAAAACACTTAATAGGCTAGACCCAAAATACACTCAGACCCAAAAAGTAAGGACATAAAATCTCATAATATGGTATAACAACTTTTTTCATCCTAATTAGTTTGGATGAAGTTAGTATTGATTGACAATCTTTATTACTCAACAGCTGTTGTTCAGTGCCTAAGGGAAATAAGCCTTAGTTCAGTTCCAACTTAGACAACTGTCCAAATTACCAAGCAGCATAATCACAGTTAAACCTCTTTGACAAGTCCCACCAGAGAGGCCAGAGTCCAGAAAACAGAATAAAACAAGCCTTGTTTTGAGTGGAGACTCTTATGTCAGACTGATTTATTTTCTTTCTACACATAGAGAAACATACCTACATATATCTTACCATTCTCCAAAGAGCTAAGATCTATCTTATCTGACTATATAGTTTTTATTCTGCACTTCCTACAAGAAGTACATGATTCTCCTCTTTTTCCTTCCAACAGCCCTGTAAGGTAGGTTAGGCTGAGAAACAATAATTGACCCAAGGTCACCAATAGTTTTGGGATTTGAATACAGGTAACCCTGGACTGTCCAATACCTTAACCAGTATATCACAATGACTCTAATTTTAGATTCTAATTTTAGACCCACTCCAAACAACCTTGTGTAATTGGTTAGACTGAGAAATAGTAGCTGGCCCAAGACCATTTACTGAATATCAGTCCCAAGCAAGAAATTTAATGTGTGTGTGCTATATCCAAACGCAGTATTCTAACCACTAGTAGAACTACCACCGATTTTAATAGAAGGCTTATGTTCAAGACTTATGTCTAAGTTCCTTTCTGTTACAGGTCTTCCCTTGTTATCCACCAGGGTTCCATTCCAGAACCTCCAGTGGATAAAAAAAAATCAGTGGATTAAAAAAAGTGGAAAATATAGATTTAAAGACCCACTTCCAGGTTCCTTGCCCATCCATTGCTCCTAATGGAATAAGGTTGTGCCTTAACATCTGCAGGGGTTTGATTCTGGGACTCCCTGCTACTATAAAATGTGTTGATAGAAGCATTTTTTTAAAAAATCTAAAAGTGCATTCCTTTACAACTGTGGTTTAAAAACAGCTTTTCTCACTGTTGTAGGCAGACAGGGCCCAGTCCTATCCAACTTTCCAGCACTGGTGCAGCAACAATGCAGCCTCAAGTTAAGGGAACAAACATTCCCTTATCTTGAGGAGGCCTCTGTGACTGCCTCCTCACCACAGGATGGAGCGCATGCCCCATTGGCACGGCTGCATCAGCAATGGAAAATTGGATAGGATTGGGCCCACAATCAGCAATGAAAAATGCAAAGGACCCCCTGCCTTTGCCTGGCTCAGCTGAAGAATGGAATGATCGCTTGCATGTCTTTCTACAACAGTAAGAAAAACTGTTTTTTAAACTATGATTTTAGAGAGATGCATTTTTCCCCTTCTCCACGGATCAGCACATCCCTTCTCATTTGCAGTGGCCATTTGTGTTAAGTCAAATCCATGTATTACAAGGTTGGACCAGTACTTCCAATGTAAAATGTTCTTCAATTGTCTATAAGATTGGTTGGGAGCTACTCCTACTGAGTCCAATAGGGCTTACTTCAAATAACAACGCAGAGTATCCCCTGCTAACTGGGCAAATTAAGTGGTAATAGTGATGCTCATCATATATTTAGCGGGGGGGGGGGGAAGGGAGGTAACTGTTTCTCTTCATCCCGGCACAGTGTCTTTTCTAGTGGCTCTTGCTGGTGTTGTTCTGCATCTTTTTCGATTGTGAGTCCTTTTGAGACAGGAAGCTATTTAGTTAGTTTTTTTTTAAATTTTCTCTGTAAAATTTCTCTGTAAATTTGTGAAATTTTTGTTGAAAAGTAATATATAAATATTCTTAGGTCCCACTCTTACCCCCTGCCACCAGCACTGATGCAGTCTCACCAAAAAGATGCACACTGCATCCTATGGTGGGGGCGATGCAAAGACAAACAGGAGGTAAGTAAAAATACTTTTTTCTTACTTCTGTGTAAGCCCTGGGGCCTGTATATGGGACATATGCCATCTATTTTGGTGGCATTTATGTGAGGATTGAAAATGGGCAGGGAGGGTTTAAAAGGGGGGGGATTAGATCCAGTGTCCACCATTGCTACCAAATCCACCACCCCTACCATGGTTCCTTCCACAGAACACTCTGGTCTTCCCCCTCTCTGCCGCGGTGCTACTCACCATGTCCATCAGCAGATCTATAGTGCACTATACAGCACTGCATTTTGTGATACCATAAGTCAGGCTGCACTGCACAGCCCGATGATAGGATTTGGCTGTTAATAATACTGTAACTTAGGTTGTAACCCCTTAGAACTCAGTGGGATTTATTTTGAGTAAACATCATAGGATCATACTTTACATCCCATGTTCTAACTTTTGCTGGATAGTGCCCTGTATTTATTCGCATGTACAGTCACAGTTCAGAAAAGTCCTCCTTAACCATGAAAATGAAACAATGAATAGCGTTTTATTACCACATGCATTCACTAGAGTGTGCTTGTAGGACATTAATTTCATGGATGATTGAACACAAATACAGACCTGGTTTCCAATTCACTCTTCTAAAATACATGCTAGTTTTTTTTTAAAAAAATAGCTTAATCTTGAGTAACCAATTAGAGACCTCAGTCTGCAGAAAGACAGTGTGAATTGCATGGGTTCTAAAAACTGTGTACTTAATTGGGTTTTTGAAAAACAGACAATGATTGCAGCCTCCAAGGAAAAGAACATATATTTTAGAGTAGAATTAGATGCTTAAATGTAGCCCCCAAATACCTAGAGATTAGACCAAGAAGTATGTGGAACTGCTAGTACAAATGGTATGTTAATAAGGTTTTGTCTTTCTTGTCCTTAAAAAAAAATATCTTTGATGCGCTTATGAAGGCTATAGTTGAACTGCCTTGAAAATCTCAAAATTCATTATTAACAAAGTTGTTTCACATGCAGCAAATTTTAACCAGCTGGTTGACAGTTTCCAGCAGGCTTCACCAGAGTCAAGAGCAGATGAGAGAGAATACTGGATCGCAAGGCACATGATACAGGGCCCAATCTTATCCAATTTTCCAGTGCTGTGCCTATGGGGTATGCACTACTTCCTGTGTCGGGGAGACAGTCTTGGAGGCCTCTTCAAGGTAAGGGAACATTTGTTTCCATACATCAGGGCTACATTGCTGCTGAACCAGTGCTGGAA
This sequence comes from Tiliqua scincoides, assembly GCF_035046505.1. Lineage (NCBI taxonomy): Eukaryota > Metazoa > Chordata > Lepidosauria > Squamata > Scincidae > Tiliqua > Tiliqua scincoides. Next base: position 80,535,671 of record NC_089821.1, on the reverse strand, counting down.
AGTTGGATAGGATTGGGTCCACAGTTGCTTGCTGAAGCTACAAGGGATAGAAAAATCTAGTCCAGTGGTTCTCACACATTTAGCACCGGGATGCACTTTTTAGAATGAGAATCTGTCAGAACCCACCGGAAGTGATGTCATGACTGGAAGTGATGTCATCAAGCAGGAAAATTTTTAACAATCCTAGGCAGCAATCCTACCCACACTTACCCAGATGTAAGTCCCATTTACCATCATTGTTAAAATATTAAACATAGTAGCTTATTATAAGTACAGGTTTGTAACATTTCCCCAAATGCAGTCATATACCATGATAGCATCGAGTCTAATATATTAAAAATAAAATATTGAAATGAATGGGGACCCACCTGAAATTGGCTCATGACCCACCTAGTGGGTCCCGACCCACAGTTTGAGAAACACTGATCTAGTCAGTTTTAGTTTGGGTGTCCACCTGGAAATCCCAGGCATGCAATTTTGAGTTCCATAATGGCAAACAGACAGAATATGAATCCAATAAATACGCCAAAGAAGATGCGGGAACAGAATAATTTCCCAACATGCTGGCTGGCACATGTAACCAGTGCAAGCAGAAGATTCTTACCTGGGATAGAGAAACTCCCAGAAATCAGCTCCCTTGAATAACTGTAATAATTTTACATGCATCTGGCACACTACACCAGTGTATCAGAAACCAGTAATTGCGTCAGTCCATCATGTATTGAATGTTGCTACCCCAAACACTGCTAGCATCAGATCAGAGGAAAGACTCACCCCTATACAGAATTATCAATGGCAGCTGCCAACATTCATTATCAGGTACTTCCTGTTTTGCTTCTAAGAATGTAGTAGTGAGGGTGATGTGGAAAGGAAAGATCAAAACTGCCCAAATGTAACTAAGGCCCAAATCCTAGCCAATTTTCTGGCACGGGCATAGAATGTGCCAATGGGGCGTGTGCTGCATCCTGCAGGTCGGTGGCAGTCACAGAGGCCTCCTCGAGGTAAGGGAATGTTTGTTCCCTTACCTTGGAGCTACATTGCCCTTACCTCAGTGCTGGAAAGTTGGTTAGGATTGCACCCTAAGATGTTTTTTCTACCCCTGGTAAACCACAGAGACGGCCTCAAACTAGTACAAAACAGACCCAAATCCAAAACAGGTTATTTCTGAACTAAATTCGGGCTGCAATCCTATTCACACTTACCTGGAAGTAAGTTTCATTGAATTCAGTGGGGCTTACTTCTGAGGAGGCATGCTGAGGATAGTGCTGTTAGGGGGCGAATGTTGCTAATATTTTGCTTATACAAAGCACCAGTCCTTTTCAGTGATACATGACAGAACATGAAGGTGTTCGTGGGGTTCGACTGTCTGCATGTTGCTGAAGCAAGTAGGCAAATACACCTGGACTCACTACACTGCAATGAAATCAGCAAGACTGGCAAGAAAAGGAGGGTCCCTGTTGCTGAGGCAACTGGTGCCAGTATGCCATGCCTTGTTGTTCTGTTCTGTGCAATGATCTCACTGCAGCACAGCAAGATAGGAAACACCGTCCCATTACCTTGGCAACACAGATGTAGTCCCTCTTCCTTGAGTGAGGGCAGGTTTGCTTGCCTTCAGTGGCACCACAGAACCCAAAGCGGATTGGTTATGAAGCATCATGATGTCATCTTGGTCCCTTCAATCCCTGATTGGCTAGATCACTCCAGGACAAGGAAAATGGGAAGAAAGAGTACCAACGCAATAGCAGCAGGGGATATAAGAGCTAAACATTGTAATGTAACAAAGGGTAGTTATGCAGATTTTCAGGAACACAACATCCTGTTAGAAAATGCCAGGGGCCAGCCCACCGGAGTGCCCCTGACTCACCCTTGGGGATGAGTGGGCAGCATCCAACCCCAAGCTGTCTTCCAAGAGTGCAGACGGACCTGCGCTGCTACTGCCATCCCTGGAGGGCCACCTGGAGGCGGCAAGCGCTCGCCAAGGCAGGGCCTCCAACCGCAGTTCCAGTAGGGAGGGCGGACGAGGCACAGCCTCCCCGACTGCCCCCCCCTGCAGCCGACCAAGGCCCCCCTTTAACCAGGGCAGGCAGCAGGAGGAGCAGTTACTGCTGTAACCCCCCGCCTGCTGTGAGGACACCAGGAAACCTTGTGGCTTCCCAGGATGCCCCGTGATTATGACCTTGCCAGCTGGAGATGCCTGCAGCGGGCCCCGCCCTCTGGGCAAGGACACCATGTGCCATGGCAGTGGGGTGGGCATCCTCACCACCAGGCCAGGCAAGCCCAAGGAGCAAAAGCACCCCAACCTGACAGGCAACTACCAGCCACCCCATTAGACACCAGGGAATATGCAGGGGGAAAGGAGGCTGGGGTCCCTTTAAGGGTGTCTGGCAGGAAGGGGAAGGAGTCAGATGGAGCTGAGAAGCTCCATAAAGCTGAGGCAGGCCAGTAATGACAGTCTGAGGACAGGTGAAACAGGCAGTGCAAGGGAAGACTGCCTGCCTGGAAGCTACTGGCTTGCTTCAGGAGCCAGGCAGGGGATCAGAGTGCATTCAAACCCCTCCCCCCATGGGAATAGTCTGAGGCCTCCCTGAGCTTCCCCTACAGACTCCAGACCTACTGAGGGTTAAGGGTGAGTCATATCCACAGGACCATATGCCAGCCCAGCAATGTTGAGCAGCGCCCTGGATCAGAGGCCCGACAGAAAACTCTGCTTGAATAATTCAGCACATCTGTAGTACTAGACTTGACATGGAGAAGTCCGTTCCGTTCCCTGCTTATTTGCATAAACAAAGATCAATGTCTTAGGGAACAATCCTAACCAGGTCTCAGAAGTAAGTCCAATTTTGTTCGATGGGGCTTACTCTCAGGAAAGTGTGGTTAGGATTGCAGCCTTATTTTAATTCTAACTTTTGGAGCAATACACCATTGATCTCAGTGGAATTTATTTCTGAATAAGCATACTGAGCATATGACTGAAAGAGACATTCTTTTCCACCATGCCACCTTTTCTCCCAGAGTTATATTTGTGTTTTAAAAACTAATTCAGTAATAGGGAGGAGGAGATCTCTAGTTTCCATTTGAGTGGACAGTGCCAGCAGAGGGTGACATTGACAAAAGGATCAGGCAAGGCATCCTGAGTGCTGAGAGTGCAGTGGAGGACAGCAGAATCCATCAGTATGTGTCTGCAGTGAAAAGAGTAGAATTGGGGAGGTGAAGGGGAGGTGTGTTGGTTACATTCATCATGACAGTGCAGATTCCAATCTCACTCTTCATACCAACTTCCACAGAAAGTCAATGTGGTGTGGGAGGTAGAAGAGCCTGGAAACTGATGGAACTAAAGCTCTGGATTTATTTTAAGAGTTCATGTTGCTAGACTGAGCCTTTATTTTCAAAACAAACTTACGATGCAAGAAAATGCAAGTTAAGCCTGCAAGAATCTGTGTAAATAATCACTGTGCATTACAGCCATTCATGGATTTTTCTCCATGGGTCTGTTGGTTGGAAAACTAGCAATACGACCTTAAATCTATGGCTGCAGTAATTGTTGATATGTCCTCTTCTACATAATGATTAAAGAGAAGTAGCCTACCTCCCTTAGACTACCGTCCTAGGCACACTTACCTAGGAGTAGGTCCCATTCAAGTTAATGAGATTAATCCTATGCATGCCTACTCAGAAGTAAGTCCCATTGTGTTCCAGCAGCGTAAGATCCTTTACAGCTGTTGCAAAACATGACACTGTATTTCGTGCAGCTGGGCTGCTGCCGCTGGAAGTGGTGAGTGACTGTGGCAGCATGGTAGCTGTTGGTCCACTTTCTCCAGTGCTGGTAATCTGGCATAGGGGGTGGGAGGGAAGTGAAGAGTTGGCAGAATGGGGCAGAGAGAGGGAACAGCATGGGGGGGGGAGAATCAGGGCTGTGAGAGGGTGTATTGAGGCTGCAAAGGAGACAGTATTGGCAGCAACTGCATCATCAATATCCTATCCTTCTTGGCCTCAATCTGCCTTTCTGGGTGCACTTGGATTTGTGCCAACTAACAGCCCAATCCTATCCAACTTTCCAGCACCAGTGTAACCACAATGCAGCCTCAGGGTAAGGGAACAAATGTTCCCATACTTTAAGGGGGCCTCTGTGACTGCTGCTCCACCATAGGAAGCAGTGCATACCCCATAGGCACAGCAGCACCAGCACTGGAAAACTGGATAGGATTGGGCTGCCAGTCACTGAGGCAGGTCCAAGTAGACCCATGCAGATGGAAGAGGCTTATCTCCAGGCAAAAGAACAAATGTTCCTTTACCTGGAGGAGACTTCTTGGATGCCCTTCCCCACAGAACACAGCATGCACTTTGGTGGCATGACTACATGGGTGGGGGAGGATCTAGTTAGAACTGGGCTGTTACTTCTGTGTAGACTCACATAGGATTGCACTGTTAGCACTGCAAAAGATTATATATGAACTCTCAATATACCTTACGTTCTCCATACATTCTCAATGAGGGCCTATGAGAGGAATTTTATCAGGGGGTACAAAGTTTGTACTGGTCTCCTTCCCAAAAGGGGAGGGGGCAATGGGGGCAGGCAGTATGGGGGGGCAAAATAGGGCAGGGGGGAGGGTGCTGACAGCCACAATAGTCTTTGGAGCCCAGATCTACTAGGCTTCTTCATGCAGAGCACAGGTCCATGTGGGATGAGCCCAATGACCATGTGGCATTGGCAGCTAGATAAAGTAATATTGAAAACCAAACACACTTCTAAGTCTCTCTAAAATCTTTGAAATATAGAAAATCCATTACAGAAAATTAGCATCCTCGTATTTAGGCTCACGCTAGAATGGACCGAAATGAACTTCTGCAGAAGCTGTAGCCCCACAGCTGGGTCCCTGAGCTTCTATACACTCCTTCATGGTTGTGGGATCCACCAACCAAAGAGCTACTGTGGCAGGCCAGTTTCCTCCCAGATTTGACCCTGTGTTAAGGATGCATTCCTGGGCCTGGTGTGCATGGCTTGCAGCAGCAGTTAACATTGCATGCACATGGTTGTGCCCCGGCATCATGTGCAGGCAGCGAGTTCAGGTGAGATAGGAAAATATCAGATCCCAGGAACTTTCTGGACTCCTTCCTTTGGCTCCTGGGCCCCCATTCTGACCCTGGTACCCCCTTTACCACCTCTCCTAGGCCCTGTTCCCAACTAGAGTTGCCACCAAATTTCACTGTGCCAGGCAGAGTGGTCTTGTTTGTTCACCACACTGCAACTAAGCCTGAAATAATTACATATTATTTCCTCATTTACCTGACCACCATTCCTCTCCCCTTCCTCTGTTGTCTCAGTTGTGTGTAGAATGCCTATTTCTGGGCTGTGAGGTAGGACCTCTCTCTTTCTCTCTCCTTGAAACAACATAGTGGCGCCCTCTATGATATTAAGCCATCCTGTGCAATCTTGACAAAGTTGTGTGGCAGATAGTAAACCAACCACATTTTGCATATTTTAAATCCTCTCTAGGATGTTATTATCCATTTTTTCTTGGGTTTTCCTCTTGGTCTTTTTCCAGTACTTTCAGCATTATACGCTTACTTGACTTGATGAGACCTGTTCAAACACAGTATATGGCCAAACCAGTGCAATCCAGATTTTAAAACTTGCACTGAAGGTGGTTTCTCATCTACTTGGATCCATACATCTTTATTCTCCATCGCTGCCACCATCGAACTTCCATTATTTTATGTAGACAGTGGATGGCAAAACCTCTTAGCCCGTCTTAGCCTGGATGTCTGGAACCTCTTAGCCACTGTAAATTGACATACACACTGCTAGTGCTACCAAAATAAATAATAATAACCATGACGTGTCACATTGCAGCAGGTCCAGGCATAATTTGAAAAGAGGCATTGATCTCTAGTGTGACAGAGGAGGGTTCACTGCTTTCATTTGCCATCCCAAATGCCTTAGGTATGTGATGCAGGTTAACCTGGGGGCACCCTCCCTGGTTGTGTTTTACCCCCCACCATATAAGCTTGAGAGCAGCAAGCTATCAGTGGAGATACTTTGCCCTCAACATGCTAGAAACCTGCTGTATCACATTAAGCACTGACAACCCAGGTCAAAGATTTTCCCAGGTCATGTTACAGTACTGCTTATCATTGCCCAAGGCTCTGGATGTTGTAAGAGGTAGATGATTTCACTGTCCTTCTCAGCACATGTGAGGTCATGAGTCAAGTGTGAAATGAGGTCGCTTTGTGACTATGCAAGTGGACTGTAGAATCCATTCTGGATCCCACAATCAACTCTGGGTGGATTAAAAATACAGATTCCAGAGACCAGATTCCAGAAATGAAAGGAGCCAAGAGTTACCTTCACATCAGCCCAGCTGCCTTCTCAAAAATAAGCATTCTTATGTTGCTAAAAAAATTTTAAAAAAGTTTTTATTTTTAAAAATGTGATTGCTTTTTTAAAAACTTGGCATCGTGCAATAACTACTTCTAAAATCAGTAGACAGTGATTATGGTGATGTTCCCAAAGAATAGCATATATAAAGCAGGTAAAACTATATATAGAGACACAGAGAGAGAGAGAGGATGAACTAGAAGGGTACAAGCTTTGTTATTGCATGTAACTTTTAACCAGGGTGAATGGAAAGAAAGCAGTCTTTTAGCTACACAGTGAGAAGAGGGATCACGGCACTGTACAGCACAATTCTAGAAACTATGCTCTCTTTCCATTCTGTCAGATGAAGTTCTTAACATTCCAAAACTCATAGTCATGAACCAAGAATGGATTTAAATGAACCAAAACATTTTTGAACATAGTTCTTGTTGGTGTGCATGATTTTTAGCACATTAATAGGGTATATGGATTTCACTCTACTGTATAGAGAATGAGGCATAGTCAGATGAGACTGGCCAATCAGTGATGAAATACACAAAGGACGGTGGGGGTGGGGGCTGTTGGGAGAATGGGACAGAGGAAAATAAGAAGAGACAATGACAGTAGTAGTGAAGTTAGGAATATGTTGAGTGGATAGGACAGTCTGTGGAAAAGGCAGGCTAGCCCCCCTCCATCAGGTCTGGGATTAGTTGACCCAGGACAATTCAGATAGCCTTTTAGCCTATCTAACAGCGCAATCCTATACATGTCTACTCAGGTCAGACTCACTGTGTTCAACAGAACTCACTTCCAAGAACGTGTGTTTAGGATTGCAGCCTACGTCTTATGAATCCACCCCACCAGTGTACCTGCACCTGTATTGTGCAGTGTAAGCTTATAAACCTCTATTGTTGAAATGTGATGGGGATGCGTTGATTTATTCTGAACCCTGCAAAGAGCTATTGCCCCAGACCCTTAGCTGTTTGGGAAATATAGTAACCAAGAGAGTTGGCATCCCTAGAAATGGGGAATTCCTTGGGGAAGACTATCACTGTGGAAGGAGATCTTCCTTCCTGAAGGTTACTCCCCCAAGTGGCAACATTCTACCTAACCAAAGGCCATCTGGGGAAAATAAGTGGAGATCAATACATTAGTGGCACTTTCATCTCCCCCCCCCCATCACAGTAGATTTCATGCACAGTAGATTTAATACTATTTTCATCTGCAGATTTCATACTACTGCCTTGAGTATGCCACTACTCTCACACAAATGTACAGCCAGCTGGGTAAAACCGCCTGTTCAACACACACAGGAGTACCAGAAACTGGTGTCAAATCTGTTTTAACCTAGAGAGACCTCAAATGCATTGTCCACATTCCTATTGTTACCTTCTTTGAACTTCACCCAGTGAGCCTTTTTCTCTGATACACCAATCCTTGACAATCAACCAACCAATCTCTGACATCAATCACTTGTGTTTTGGTATCCTCCCAATTAGATTACTGCAATGCACTGTACATGGGTCTACTAATGCAAATGTTTTGGGAACTACAAATAATATTACAGAAAGTAAGCAGATGTCATCATGTCTCCATGCTAGGGAACACTGTATCCATTGAATTTCAGTCTGTAACACAGACTGGAAAGAATGGAGTCTCTTCCAGGGGAAAAATAGCAATTTTCACTTCATTAGATTTGCTCATGATTGCAGCTGTAGAACACTTTCTGGTCAGGATGAAACGGTAAAGGTGGATAGTCTCATAGGGTACAGCTGGGAAAGGCTTTGGTTGCAGTGACTTTGGCTGCAGCACATACAGAGATTGGGCTAACCAGATTCAGAAACCTAATCGATACACAGCTGGTGTCTGTGGTTCAACAGAATGAACATGAGGAAAGTATAACCTGATTGTCCAATCTGTTAAACTGAAGGGGGTTTCCACAAAGTAAAATGGGGAGAGATGGGATTGCACCTTTTGGTGCAAAATAAGATTGGGCTGCGCTACATGTGTGGTCATGTCTCTCGTGCCTGCATTTATTGTACAAAATCTGAAACATAAGATATATGTAAGTTGAATTCTATTGACCATATATTGCCATTTGCCCTGTTCCCTCAGAAGAGATGTTTTCACCTAATCCCTTAATGCACTAAGAGATGAAACAGCTGCAGCTTCTTTAATCAAATTCCCTCCCCAGTCGTATCATCCAACCGCTCTCTCACCTATAGTGGTAAGAGGGTCTCCAGGTGTAGATGAAGCAGGATTGGGATGCAGGACTGATTGGGAGGAGAACTTTGCAGGAGCCATGACTGCACTGGAAAATTTGAATGCACTTCAGCTTTGAACCTGGCAACCTTATGACTAAAGGTAGGGCAAATATTAGGAAGCAGTTCAGCTTTTAGATGCAGGGAAATGCCATGAGCTGGAAAGCTGTAGCTAGTTTACAGAGCTTTTAAATGTGTTAGCATAACTTGCATAAATTAGCATGACTTGGATGCACACTAGGCTAAAGCTATTGGATTTTACATATTTCTCCTCTGATGCCACCCTTACAATGTCTTATTTGACAACAGCCACTGCAATTGTTACAATGATGTGGAGATGATCATGAGAGTGCTGAGTGCAAATGCATGCCATGGAACATGTTGGCTTGTAAAACTGAATGCTTCTAAAAGGAGCTTATTTCATGTGCATATGTTACCAGGTTTGAATATTTCAGTGTGTTTGTTAAAAATGACTTCCTGAATTCCTAATATTAAGAATAATCAGGCACTTAAAATGATGAATGTCTTAAAATGATTATATTTGGCAACATACTACATAGGGGTGCTTTGTTTTCTTGTTTAAAATCCTTTAGAACGCTTTAATCTTACTTAAGAATATCCCACTGTAATTCTAGCAACTTTTTAAAGAGCTGAAATTGTTAAAATTCCCAAATGAGCCTAAGGGAACAAAGAGACATGCTAGGTAGGCATGTGACCATTATTGGGCAATGAGTTGATAAGAAGATAAGGTGACCAGAGGGGAAGGAGAGCAGTCCTACACCTTTAATAGTTAAATGCATCAGATGTTGCAATTTTGCTCACTTGTCCCCCACAAGTTAAACTGTACCTGCCAAAGTTCCCTCTTTAACAATACATGAGCCCCCCCCCCCAGACCTGGTCACGCTATCCCTATACTGTTTAAAAGAGCTAGAAAATGCAGCACAAGGAGAGTATCTTAAAAAAAAAAACACTGCCTATAGAAATTTGTTATAGGGTAGGCTACCCCTCACAATATATTAAAAAAGTCTACTTACCCATCCTTTGATATTCTCAAGAGTCTCTAAAGATCCATGTCATTAAAGAATGACTCCTTGAACCACATCCACTTTGCAATCATTTTCAGGGGGAAAAAAATACAGTATACCCAAAATATCCCTGTACAGTTTCTTTTAAGGAGGGGAGGGGGAAGAATCTTCCATGCAGCCAATCCTGGAAAGATGCCAAGACTGTCCCCCAAACACAGCACATTCAGTTTTGTATGGAATAAAACACTCCACTAACAGTTAACATAAATCATTTGGGTAACTTTACTACATAAAAGACCTAACCATTTAATCTGGACTGTTCTTTTATATATTCCCTGCTTTGCAAGGTTGCCATGCGACTGATTGGTAACTAAGCAGCAATAAGTAAGTGATGGTACCATTGCTCCCTCTAGTGTAAATATGCATTATCATTTACTAAATTGATAAAGTCAGAGGCAATAAGGCCTCTTCTTAGCCAAGGGAAAGAAAAATGCCTCTATGCTCCTCGATACAACAAGGGAAGGAACATTTAATATTGCCTTGGTAACTAAATAAAAAAATCCAGAGGCTTTTCTCAACTTACCATTTGGAACTTGGGACATTTATACTATTAACAGTCTACAGTCACATCATGTCAGGCAAGGCTATATTGGGTTACACTAGTAAATCCTGTTGTTCATTGACATGGATCTATTGGTGGACAGCAGTGGGTGCTCTAGGGAAAGCCTCTAGTAGCACTGAAGAATAATGAAATACCCAATTCCTCTTTGTTCGCTTTCAACATTGGATCTATGGGTAGAACACACGCAACCTGAGAAAGGTGCCTCTGATTATGTTCACTAACGAGCCATAACTACATCCATCCAAAGAAAGCACCAGATGCTTTGTGCAAGACAATGAGACTCTGAGCTGACACAGATCTGTTGAACTGCTGACAGTCATAATCGACCGCTGTGTTTCTGGAACTGGGGCATCTTTCTCCTTCATCACTGCATGCCTTTTCACTAATCTCTTCCTTTGGTGCACATTGTGCAGAAATGCGCATGAAGTTCCTCACCTTTTCTAGGCAGAGGTAGTAGGTGGCATTTCTAATAACACAATCTGCATGGTATCTTCTTATTTGTCCTAGTACAGGAACCACAAATCCTTTCGACCATCTGCCTCTCCAAACATGCCATGCTGCTTTTCCTTCAGTTTTCCTGAAGGATGTATTTAAAGCTTGTCTAACCAGTTGGCACAGAAGGAGGTAGATACTAGCTTGCTTCCTCTATGGAAATGTCTTCTAGAGTTTGAGTAGCACACTGGCTTGAGCCAGGGATTAGCGGTTCAAATCTCCTTGGCTATGAAATTGCTATTGTATATGAATCTACATTTAATAATATCCACTTGGTAATGTATATTGCTGATGCGGCCTTAGATTGCATAACCTGCATTCAGGTGAGTGAAAACTAGCTTGACAGGAATGTAGGAATTTGGAGTCTGCTGGGAGTTGTTACAAGTTTACCTCAGGTATGGTATGCATTTTGTGATCTATGGATTCAAAAGCTGTCTAACTTGGAATAACAGATATGAGTGATACTGTGATGTCATGTGGGTCATACTGAAATCTGTTACATGCTTCACTCTCCCTTCCAGTAAGTGTCAGGAAAGTGTCAAGAGATTTCCAGCCCACCGAGAAATTTCCCCACTTCTCTCAGCTTTTAAGGATCTTCACAAATGAAAATGGAACATTCGGGTGGGATAAATTTGCAAGAAAGGACCATTTCAGACATCATACAAAGGGAAGTTTGGCTTGTATCATGCATAAACTTACCTCTTCATTTACTAGAGCAGTATTTCTCAAACTGTGGGTCGGGACCCACTAGGTGGGTCGTGAGCCAATTTCAGGTAGGTCCCCATTCATTTAAATATTTTATTTTTAATATATTAGACTTGATGCTACCCTGGTCTGTGACTGCATTTGGAGAAATGTTACAGACCTGTACTTTTAACAAGCTATTATGTATATTCTTTTAACAATGATAGCAATGGGACTTACTCCTGGGTAAGTGTGGGTAGGATTGCAGCCTAGGATTGGTAAAAAATTTCCTGTTTAATGATGTCACTTCTGATCATGACATTACTTCCAATGGGTCCTGACAAGATTCTCATTCCAAAAAGTGGGTCCCGGTGCTAAATGTGTGAGAACCACTGCACTAGAGAATTGCAGTCAGTGACTGTTCTATGACAAGTAGACCAGAGTGACACCTACAAATGGATTTGTTGCATTCGTGCTTGACATCTTTAGGTAGTCCCTAAAGGACCACCTTAAAAGACCCAAGAATAAAGGCAATTTCTTTTTGGAGGCTCCATATGTCTAGTATACCCTTATGATTATTTGAAGTTAAGCAAGAGCATCCCTCCCACAAATTGGAGACTTTGATAAGTTCAGTAGATTTGGCTTCAATCCCCTTGGGCATGACAGTCTGTTCTTCAGTATAGATGCACTTTCCCCATGTTCCACCCTATGTTCACCATTCCATACTGGCACAGAAGCATCTGGCCCATTGTGCTGAGTTCCATAAATATGCATTAGTTTCAAATATTTGAATATAAATGGTGCCCCTTGAGCTTTTTGATAAAACCAAAGGATGTGCAAGTTCAGGACCTTTCTCTGCTTTTTTGAATTGACCATTATCCTGATTGAGAATATCAAAACACCAGGAATACATATTCAAAATGCATTCTTGTCTGCAATGTTGGCAGGCTTCTTATCAGTGTACAAAGAGCTCTTTTGAGAATTACAGTGCGGTTGTGTTTGGGCTTCCCTGTCCTCAATCTCATTGGACAAATAGGGTGTGAAGATTAGGGTGGCCCAAACAGCACAACCATCACTTGAATGTAATTACAGCTATTTGTCAGAAACATCTTTTAAAATTCAATGAGACCTTGTAGAAACCAGCCTTGAGCTGAAACTAAAATTATCTTGCCCTGGGTATAATTAGTATCACAGGGATTAATACAATTACACATTTGGTTTCCAATCCAGGCTTTGCATTTGATGTGAAGAAGGAAAAGAAGGGCGGAGAAAATGCAATAAACAAAAGATTTATGTACATCACACTGCAGTGAAATGGAAAAGCTGTGTTGCTTGAGCAGTGATACCAACACAAATTACTGATATCTTGGATGGGGGCTCTGGCAACACGGTTTGTTGTTCATCCGATATTTTTAGAATTGGACTACTGAATTTATCTTGCTGTTGACTTTAGGATGGAAGAAAGGGTGAAAGTCCTACAAATGCAGCTTGCAAATTATACTTTTCCACATTTTATGTTTTATATTATATATATGTATTATGTTTTATTTTATATATATATATATATATATATATATATATATATATATATATATATATATATATATATATATATATATATATAAAATTTACTATATTATATAATTATATTATATATATTTATATACTATAATCTATTTAATATTACTCTCTGTCTGTCTTTTCTGGTTAAGAAGTCAAGCTCTGTTTGCAAAAACACTGCGGACTGTGTATGTTCAGAAGGAGACATAACTGCATAGGTCAGAAATGAAATCTGGCAGGTCAAGAGTGAATAATTTTTTGAAAAGGGTTAGCTTGTTAATCTATATAATTATGCACTTATTACAATTATGAATAAATGTTCCCACCACATATTAAGAATGTTTTTCTCTTAGTCCTTAAACAATTAAATGCATACTAAAAGTGAATGAGTTGTCAGGTTGGCTGCTAAGTCTACTAGCTTTTCAGACTCTGACATTGGCAGTTACCTGCTAGAGTGCATTTATTAGTCCGACAATTAAAACAGATTGTCTGTAGTCAATGAATAGTCATAAATCCTTTCATCTAGTAGTTGCATGGTGGCTAAAAATATTTTTGATTTGACAACAGGATACCTGCAAAAATCACAAGCATTTCTTATTCCATTATTTGAGCAAATAAGGCTCGACATTTCATGGTCATAAATACCTTGAAAATGAAACCTGTGTGTGTGCCTTCACTAACGTTTCTGAAATTCATTCATTGTCACTTGTGACTACAATGCATCCAATCACAAAATGGTCCCATAATGTCAGCAATTCAATCAGTGTGTTCCCTTTTCATCCAATTTTGTCTTTGAGAAGGCCTTGAAGAGCAGGAGAGACAGACTCTCAGCCAAATCCTAACCGGTACTAGAAGGAACCATGAAAGGAAGATTCCTTTCATGCTGGCTATCCTACCCAGAACAAGGAAAGTGAGGGATGCTACTAGGATTTAGGACTCAAGGGTGATGATGACAAGACAAACATGGTTGGTTCCTGAAATGCTAAGCTTGGGACGATCTAGGAAGAGAGATGCAAGACCAGGTTGGAAGGAAAAGGTTGGCTGGGTCTCAACTGCTGGAAGCAGGCAAAGAAATGACTGCTTTCCTAGTGCTGTCCCCCTTCAATTTTGCATGTTTTATCCTCCACATAAACCAAAAGGATAGCTGATGGATAGCTGTGTGTCTTAATATGCTGATGAAAGGGCAAATGTCTGCATACAAGACCTAAAAGTGCTGTACCCCTATAAGTGTTATTTATGCAAAATTATGTATACTATCTGACTGCTCTGCTTATATTAGAGGTCCAGTGTGGCTCTTGATGTCACATCCCTTAAATAAACTTATAAAGTGTATTTAAAACTGTAGCATAATCCAATAAGCTGTTATCTTTGGCATTCTCCCCTTTTTTTCCACCCTCAGAAAATCCTCCTTGTCCTTGCTAGAGCTTTGCAGATTTATTCAATCACAGAAATTAGATAAAGAAAAGGACCTTGTATGTCCTTTTAATTCTCATGGCTTGAAACTGAATGAATCTAGTACTGACACCCTTGATTTTACCACTGAAATATGAGACAGTAAGCAGGCTCACTTTTTAAACCCTGGATGCATTTCTTGCACATCAGCACAAATGGTGAACATGAGCACCCAAGTCAGAACAAGCATATCACTAAAGAAGAAAATTAAAAGACTGCAGCTCAGTTTAAAAAACTGTAATCACATCTAGAGCATTGTTCCTTATCAGCTATCTATAGGAAAGGCCAATGTAAATACAGTTCTTTGTCTTACCTAGGGGAAGTATGAGATGGATGGGACCACATTCTTCCTGGGATCCGTCCAATGCCATATGCTTCTTGACATATTCAGTTTTTGCTAACTTTTGGTAATTTATGCCCCAAGAGGTTGTCTATTGCACTAGTGGAGACAGACAATATGTATCAGATTGTGGGATCGGGAGGACAAGAGCTGAGCTTGGAAAGACACTGGTTGCCTATCCAAGTTGGGGTTGAAAGGACAAAAGTGTTACCCTGCACATGCCTGATCTTGTCTGATCTCAGAAGCTAAGCAGGGTCAGGCTTGGTTAGTACTTGGATGGGAGACTGCTTGGGAATACCAGGTGCTGTAGGCTTATACCATAGTCTTTTGAGACTGAAGGTTGCCAACCAGGGGAAATTACTTTGTTTTTTTTCTACCAATCCAAGTTTTTTCCCCCCACTGGGCTTTCCCAGTGAGCAATAAACCATACATAGAAGAAGCCTGATGTGTGCTGCTGTTCTGACATACTCACAAGCTTGCCTTCCTTTAAATTTTTATCTAGGTGGTATTTTCATAAAATTCTGTGCTTTGCTTTCAGGAGTTACCAGGAAAGTAGCAGGTGCTTTGCCTTCAAGTAAATATGCTGCTAATATTCTACTCAAGGACTGTCTTCTTCCATATATTCCTGTGCATCCCCTGTGGTCATCAGAGAGGGTCCTTCTGAGGCTATTGCTGCAATCTGAAGCCAGGGCAAGGTGTAGGGCCTTCTTGGTTGTGGCACCACACCTCTGGAACCAGCTGCCAGAAGATTTGAGAGCAGCCTCTTCAATATATGGTTTCCAATATATGGTTTGAAGACCCATTTGTTTTGCCTCACTTTTGGGGAAGGAGGTACTCCCTAGGGACACCTTAACTTTTATGCTGCTATAGGTTATATATCTGTCATTTTATTGCTGTTATTTTTAAAATTGTTTTATGGTTTTTATTTTAATCTGATGTTTTTATTTTGGTGTATTTATGTTTCATTGTACACCGCTTTGGGTTTTTAGAAAACCATTATAAAAATTCTTTGAATGAATGATGAAATTTAGCCATAATAAATTTATTTACTTGTTGAGCCCTTCAGTGTAATAATGAAGAAAGGCAGGGAAGCCTGCCCACAGCACCCAAGAAGCTTTGCGAAGATGACAGCAGGCTGGTTTGAGCTGCTGCTAAGGATATTTTTCTGAACAATGGAAGTTTTCAGTCTTCCAAGCTTGGACCCAGGCAAAATTTCTGTCTTCGTGACTTCTGCTTTGAGAGCTTTGTTCACATTGTCTGGGCTGGTTTTGTTGATCTGTTTTTGACTGAACTCTTCAGTCCACATAATCCTGAAAAAACGACAGGCAGCTGATTGCGCCTCCCAAAAGCATTTCATATGTATATTGAGAATAGGTAAAAGAAAGCTTAAAACTATTGTTTTTCACTGCCCACATACTCAAGGTCTAATTAGGGAGTACTTAATGTACTGCCACCTGCCCCCTCCCTTTGCACACACAATTTTGCTTTGCTTTTATTCAAGTCTTTCAAACTGCCTTCCCAACCAGGCAGCCTATTACCTCTTTTTTCCAGTTTTCTCTCCATCTGCTGAAAATGATTCCCCCTTCCAGTCCTTTGATCCTTTCTCTGCCTTTCCTAGTAAGCCACCTGACCTTTTCACACCTTCTCACTAACTGGTTTGCTCCTCATTGCTCAGACTTGCTTTCATCTTTTTCTCCTTTTTTCAGGAGCTCCCCAGTTCCTCTTCCCTTGGAGACTAGATATACAGTGTTTCCCACTGCCTACGAAACACCCAAGAGCCAGAAAATGTCATCTTTAATCTTATTGTCCACCACCAGCAGGGACTTCATTAACATAACCTTTTTTCTCCACAACATACTGACACAGTAGTATTTTGGCTCCCAAAATAAGAAAAGAATTTGAGAATTAAATAAAAAAAAATAGCTGTACAAAGAGTTCTGTAGTATGTGACCATTTTAAATTGGTTCTTTTTATAACACTAGCTAAGTCTGTGAACATGTACAGTACTTGCCATCTATGCATCGGTCTTATGGCCAATCTGGTTGCTTTCCTTTAAAAAAGTGGATGAGGAAGCACAATAGTTTCTGCATGGCTGTAAGCACATGGTAAATTGGCCCTATGTTACCTTCTGTGATATGACTTAGCACTGAGAAAGAAATAATGATGGAGAATGATTTTATCTAAAGGACTCTGTGCCCTTAAAACAGCTTGCCTAATTCTCTCTCCTCTCCCTCTTGTCTATGTAGGTACAGAGAAAATTCAAAACAGTACATTCATTCTCACTATAGCTTTTATGAGCTTCTTACATCAGGGATCTGTCATGTTCTCAGGAAAAAATTACATGGCTTACCATTCAGTAAAATGACACCCCTGCAGATCCTAATACAGCCTGGGACAGGGCAAGGACAGGGCATTCTCTACCATTGCTTTCTGGTGTCTGTAACACCTATGGTGCCTTGTGTGGGTGGTTTACTGTTATAAATCATTTTATGTTGATGTTGCTCACCACTGGTGCAGAACCAAGGAGCTTGTGATTCAAAAGCAGGAACAATTAATTAGAACATGGTGAAAACTTGCTGTGTCAAAAGCAGGGAGTTGGACTGATCCTGAAAACCAAAACTACTTGCAGGAGGGTAGAGGGGTGGGCTTCTCCTGCTGAGATTAAAATCCAAGCTGGAAAAGCATTCAGGGGTCTAATGATCACCTTGTACTTGAGGCAAGCATTCCAAGACTGAGAGGCACCGCATGTGGAAAGCGTTCTGTTTCCTGTTGTGAGCGGAGAGTCCATGACTCGCTGCAGTACAGAAGTGTACTCAGGACGCAAGCTCTGTAGACCTGGATCTTGGTATGTTCTGTCAGCTTCTTGTTGGACCAGACTCTCTTTGTGAGTCTGGAAAACGTGGTAGCCGCTTTACCGATGTGTTTGTTTAGCTCAGTATCGAGAGAAAGAGTGTTGGAGATCGTTGAGCCAAGGTACACAAAGTCATGGACAAACTCCAGTTCATGCACAGAGATTGTAATGAAGGGAGGTGAGTCCACATCCTGAACCATGACCTGTGTTTTCTTTATAGGCATAAACTTAATTACCTGCTAATGTCCATATATAATACTGGTAAAGCTATAGGAGAAAAGAATGTCCAAAAAGTTGGCAACTGGAAACTATAGGTGCTCCTCAAGATCACAGATAGTTGCAAATGCCTCTCCATGTTTTCTCCTCTGCTTCTTTTCCTACCCCACTTCTTAGTGGCCTTAATTTGACTTGTGCTTTAACCAGGTGGACATGGCAGAAACAGGTTATCAGTAGCTATGTGGTAACTGCTTAAAAGCTCTCCATAAGATGGTTCTCCTGACCGAATTGGTAGGTGGTTGCCTGTATCTCCCAGTCACATAGTCAGTCCAGCATTAGCATGCCCCTTCCCCCAAATTCCAAGAAGCTGCTAGCCAGTGGCAACACTGGCCTCATGCTTACTGCATGGTCAGAGAGACCTTGTCTCCTTACTTGTACTGCTTCATCCAAAGTTATTCAGACCTGAACCTGTAAGCACTTCTCTTTGCTTTATAACCCACAAGGTTATGTGTTTCAAACAGGCATGAGAGTCACCATCTGTCCTCTCCCACAAGTTGTGTGGCCTGACAATATAGGCGTTGTGTCTTATCAGCTGCATGGAAGGAAAGAGTCCACAAGTGTAGCTTTTCCTGACATGAAGATACAGTGATCTGGAAAACTGCATCAATTGTATCAACCTGCTAGGTTGCTGTTAAAGTCACATGACATCTGTCAGGGGGGAAAAAGGTGCCCAGTAATCACAAGGTGGCATTTTTTCTGTTTACCAACTGCATTTTGTGACCTTGTGCCCTTTGCCCCCAAGGGCAAAACTGCTGGAGTTTAAGCCAGAAGCAGCTGGAGAGAATGAAGAAGAGAGAAAATTTTCTTTTCAATTAATCTTTTCTATTTAGTATGGGGTGTTAAAGTCACAATAGTTAAGAGGCTTCTGCAGCTTTCCTTGGCAGTAATCCTTGGAATGGATTCTAATGCAAGAAAAAAAGGCATTTTTTCTTTTAGTCTACCCTTATAGTTTCCCAGTGAAAAAGAATAAGTAAATGATAACATTCAGATGTCATCTCAACACTTAGTGGGTGAAAAATGTTTATTTCACTTGTTTAGCATAATGCACAGTTTCTGTGCGCTTTACCAAACCATTTCTCTGTGCACAACAATACAATGTAATCATTTTTGTTGACACTTTTGTTCCAGCTCTTTTGTCAGACAGATCATAGGTTTAGGTCTATGATAGTTGCACTAAGACTCATGCTATTTCATATTCACTCTTCAACTTTAAAAAGTGTGGGATTTTGTTTTCCATCTGAAGATTATCGTTTGAAGTATCTACTAGTTCTTTTTACAAACGAAGCCAGGGAACCTTTTAAGACACATCTTACCTTTTTAACTTTTTGACAGAAAAGTTTCTGCTTCTGCCAAGGCAGCTCAGCAGTGCTCTGTAAAGTAATACCTGAACAGAAGCAGCATGGCTGAAAGGGCACCTTGCATGATAATTGGATTCTTCGAGCACCTTGATATTGTCTCCCTTCTCTCTCTCCCACTCCTCCGTAAAGTTGTACCTAAAAAGGGGACAGCAGAATTTGGGAGCTGCTGTAGGCACAGCCTGAGCCAGGTCTTTGCACCCAAGTCACTTTCCTTATTCATGGGGGGGGGGGGGAATTGTACAAATAGTCTCTCCCCATGAACTGCTAAGCACACGTTGAGTGACAGCTTGAATGAACTGCTTCCCCCAGCACAACTAAGAGCCCAATCCTATCCAACTTTCTAGCACTGATGTAGCCTTGCCAATAGGGTGCGTGCTGCATTCTGCATTGGGGGGGTTAGTCACAGAGGCCTCCTCAAGGTAAGGGAATGTTTTTTCCCTTACCCTGGGGCTGCATTGCAGCTGCATTGGCACTGGAAAGTTGGTTCGGATTGGGACCAAAGGAAGCAAGGGAGAGGTCAGGATGAGGATGCCCTCAACTACATGGAGCTAGCCAGGCTGTTAAAAGTATTGTCCAAACAGGCCTCCTGTTTGCATTCCTCTGTGATGTATATTCCCTCCCCTTGTCATATAAGTTACCATACCCCAACTGTCCAAGCCTCCTCACTCTACAAAAGAACAAATATGCTGGATGTGGCTGAAACCCAGAGTTTGTACAATGGGTTTCCGTAATAGGAAAACAGTGACAGGATCATTGCATCCTGGACAGTTGTGTCCTGGTCAAATGCATTCCAGTGCTGGACATTTACATCTGTTTGTTTTTTTTGCGTCCTGGACCTTTGTGTCCCAATATATGTATATTTATATTAGATGTACTTTTTAATTTTTAAAATGCTAAGATAGGATCAAAGTTGGGGCTGGGATAAGAGGCTTAGGATTTATAACATGGGGTTTGTTTCCCAGTTATAGTGGGACTCGAATGTCCAGGGATGCCAGTGACTGGGGTGCATTTGACCAGGACACAATCATTCAGGACAGAAGTATCCTCATACCTAGGAAAACTACTCACAGCCATGTCATAGTATTAGACCCGTCTACCCATTTCTTGGCTATCTCAGAGATATTAGAGGAAATATTGTACCTGTCCTACACCTGATGCCCCAGGCTCCCCAGCCCCTCCCTACTGATTCCTGCTCTTTTATCTCTCCAGTGAGAACCCCTGACCTTCTCCAATCGCTGATAGCTCATTGGCAGGAAAGGCAACTGACAGAATCAGGGCCTTTGTGAGGTGAAGTAGCAGTTGCTAGGTTACCTAGAGCTGCAGTTAAACTAAGGGCCCAGCATTGAGTGAGTGCAAGGTCCCATCTTGGGTGAAAGCAGCGCAAAGCCCCCGATAGAGCCTGGTGTGACTGTCCCAAAACAGCAGCTGGGCAATCTTCACAGAGAGGCTGAGTCCCCTCAGCCTCCGGTAAGGGAAAAAGGGAAGAAGAAAAAACACAGGGGAAGAACTCTTCATCTTTATCCCTAACAGCAAACAAGGATGCAAGGCCATTTCAAGCAACCAGGGTCAAATGATCATTAGGGAAGAATAATACGATGTGACAACAGCTGTCAGTGTGTAGGTGGAAATAATAAAGAAGTGGGGTTGAGGTGGAGTAGTCATCAAAATGCGTGTGCAAGCAAGGACAGTTGATGGTGCTCATTAGTATGCTTTGCAACTAGTATGAAGTGTACTATAAACAGTTCTTGTCTCATCAAGATGTTGATAACTTTTTGTGCACAAGAGCCTGGGGACTGTAAGCAAAGAATTTTCCTATCTTATTAGCAACTGGGAAGACCTCGGAGGTCCTAGACTCATTCAAGTCATGCTTCATTTTGCATCTTAAATTGAATTCTGCTATATTCATTGATTTTAGTTCATGTACATATTTATACGAGCTTTTGTGCGGCACCTTGGTGGTCCTTTGTTGGGAATGAAAGAGGACATGTACATGTCGTAAGAACATAAGAAGAGCCCCGCTGGATCAGGCCAAATGCCCATCTAGTCCAGCTTCCTGTATCTCACAGTGGCCCACCAAATGCTTCAGGGAGCACACAAGACAACAGATGTCTTACACAACAGATGTCTACACAATGTCGTAGATAAAATCTGTGATTTAACCCAAAACTTGAGGTGTTGCACATTACAGCTAGTATAACAATAGTAGTCAGTTCAGCAACCAAAGCTGTTCATCACTCTGAAGCTTTTGTAAATCTGAAAGCACCCTTTCACGTACTTCATACCCAGCTTTGTGCACCTGTGACAACAAACCTCAAAGATTCTTCTGTATTTCTTCAGTACAAAGTGCTTGTTGTACTGTCTGTCTTTATAGTTCAGTTTTTTACAGCACCATCATGGGCTAGAATGGAACATTCAGAGAAGGACTAATTGCTTTTCTTTAGGATGTACTCATAATGTGCTTTCCTAGACATAACATACAAAGCTGCAAAACTGCTATTTTCCTAACAGGCACAGTAATTATGCCACAGACAGACAAACAAGTATGCATCCCACCGGAGCTTCCAGATTTGCTGAAGCAGTTTACAAAAGCTGCTATTCGGACTCAGCCTCCAGATCTGATCCAATGGTCTTCCGAGTAAGTGTAGTATTTTCTTCTAGACCACTTTTGCTTAAATTCAATATTGTACTTGCTACTTAATACCCTGCAACTCCCCAGAACCTATTGCAAACAGCTGGTACATGGCAAGTATTCCATAATAGTCGGGGAGAGAGGAAACAGGGGAACAGGTGGTAAGTCTTAAACAAAACCTACATTTAAATAGCTGATTTCCTGCATGAGAGAAAGAAAAAAAGGATCCCAAATAATTTATTTTGAATTTTTTCAATTTCTCAGAACATCTCATGATTTTAACTTTTTAGAGTTTATAAAATAACCACCACAAAAGTGTGGTTCTGTGGAGTGGAAGGAAGTGAACAATATCTCTTGAGTGTGAAAGAAAACCCAATTTGATGAGCAATAAAAATAAGCAATACAAATCAACCAATAATTTATTTATGGCCCAATCCTATCTAACTTTCCTACACTGATGCAACAGGGCATGCGTTGCATCCTGCAGCTTGGTACAGACACAGAGGTCCCCTCAAGGTAAGGGAACATTTGTTACCTTGGGGCTGCATTGGCCCTGGAAAGTTGGATAGGATTGGACCCTTAAGAGTATTTATACCCCACTTTTCCTGATGGATAACTCAAAGCAGCTTATAACTGCATACAACTGTCTCTATTTACCAGAATATTTACTATTTATCCAACCCTGATAAATCATTCTCCCAATTTTGACCCTATTTCTGACTCTTGGTTCTAATGCACATATGTACATGCGTACATAAACACTAAAGTATAATGCAGTGCACAACCAGCCATTTCACACATTATAGCTGCTGCTGATATACATTTTGAATTCTCATAGCATACTGTCAGACAATTGTGTTTTTCTACAACATCTGTAACAAAATGAATAACAACTGCCTTGGCTTTTAAATCAGTGATGAACAAGCTATTGCAGAGTAAAAGAATACAACATACAAGGGAACCTTCAGGCCATGCATAATGGGGAGGGTTGGCTGGGGTAGTGATCCTTGGTATGAGAATGTTAATAACTCCATGTTCCACTGTTGGCAGGCATGCAATTTGTTGGCAGCTGTTTCATACTGTCTTGTTTATAAAATATGCCATGTTGCTCTAGTTAACACATTTGAAACATAAATGTCTCCAGAGCCTCGCAGTAGAAGGTTCAGGTTTAAAATGCATATCTCAGTTTCAGCTGAGCACTGCCAGCTTCATTGTATCTGTGATTATTAGAAGATGGTTGCTTCAGAGTGTTAGAAGGAAGAGACAGTAATTCCAGCTTAACTCATGGCCCCATCCTATTGGGGCTTGGCAGTGGCAGAATGCATGTCCTGTTGGTGCTGACTGCCATAAAGCAGTATTTATTTATTTATTTCATTTATATTCTTACTTTCTTTCATGGAAGCCAATGCAACTTTCATAGAGTTCTCAAGTGGTCCCCAGCCACATACCAAACAGAGCTATACTTGTTTAGCTTTAATAAGCCTGTTGTATCTGGCTTTAGCCAATGCAATAGTTGTGTGTTTTAGTGAGTACTTATTGTGATGTGCTTAGAGTTTTGATTTGTGATCAATAAATCTTGTAAATAAAACATATTCAACCTAATTAGCTAAAAAGTCCCAGTGAAATTTCTAATTGGTGGTTGTTGTTAAAATACAAACACCTGTTTTGCTTTTCTGTCTAGGTATTTTAGTGCCTTGGCCCGAGGAGAGCTGCCACCAGTAAGAGAGCGATCAGAAAGGGTCCCTTTATCAAACTATGCTGAGCTTACTCCAGAGCTCTTAAAGGTTTTACACCAGAGAGTAAGAAACATCTCCTTTCCATTTTGGGGCAAGTACATAAGAGGCTTGAGTGTTTGTAAAGTGTATGTACTCTGTTACCATATTTCATACCACTAGTGATGCTAAAATAGCTTGATTTTTGGATATAGCCCATGTGCTTGCCTTTAGTGTTACATCTGCTACTTTATTCACTTGATAAGATGCATACAGAAATACAGTTATGCAAGTTGGTGACAATTGTGCAAGTTGCTTTCAAAGTATTAAATAAGACTACTTAAAAGATTCTTGTGTTTCTTCAACATTCATTTAGGGTGCAATCCTAACTGCTTATGTCAGTGCTTTCCAGCACTGGCATAGCGGTACCCATGGGACACGTGCTGCATCCTGCAGTTGGGGGGCACTCACGGAGGCCTCCTCAGAGTAAGGGAATGTTTGTTCCCTTACCTCAGAGCTGTATTGCCCTTATGTCAGTGCTGGAAAGGTAGCAGTCCAGAGGTAGCACAAGTCAGAGGAGACACATAGGGGCCAGTGGCCCTTACTCAGGGGTAAGGGGAAAATATTCCCCTTGCCTCTGGCCAAGCCGCTTCTGGCCACTATCCTGCGCTGGATACAGTGCAAGCCTCTTGGCTTGCCTGTTCCAGTGCAAGATAGGATTGCACCCTAAGGGTGCAATCCGAACCGTGAGTTAGGCTGGTGCAAGTCCCATGTGCCAGGCTAGGAGGGTTGCAAGCATGCCATAAAGCACATTTGCGCCTTCTCGGGAGCAAGCCGTGCCAGCACATGGAGGTGCTCTGGCACACAGAGGCTGCATCCAGCTTCCATGGTGGCTTGCAGGGCAAGTCTTGCGTTGGCCGGCTCTGGCCGATGCAAGGCTCGGAGGTGGTTGGGGAGGAGGTGGGAGGGAGGTGTTCCAGGGCCAGGAGAGGGCAGGCTGAGGGCAGTCCCAGGGGTGGGTGATGAAGCTAGGATCCGGCTGTTATGCTGGATTCTAACTACTGTTCCTGAGTACGGTGCAGTGCAGAGCAGCTTCAAGCCACTCTGCTCTCCCCAGACTTATGCCAATTCCTCAGACTTATGCCACCTTATGCCTTTGGCACCTTATCTCGCACTGGATACAGTGCAAGCCTCCTGGCTTGCCTGTTCCAGCAGAAGTTAGGATTGTGCTGCAAGAAGCCAGCAGTCATGGTTAAATGCATATTGCTTCAGTCCTACAACTGTCTCTCATTTCTATGTCCCAAACACAGAGGTGGAAAAATGCCATCCATCTGTTCATCTAGGTGTCTAAAAATGTGATGCTGTTGTTGAGTGCTTGAATTATGGAGAACAGCAAGGCCAGTTCCAAATTTTAAGGAAGCCTTAAGCAAAAGGCTCTCCAATGGGCCACTTCCTATCTTGATGCCCTAAGGATGGACCTTGGCAGGCTTATCAGATAATAGTGGGCAGTGGTGATAAAAAGAGGCAACAAGAGTAACAAGTGCAGCAGAAAGCAAGGGTAGTATTCTTGTCAGTAACATAATGTTGTGATGTTCACACTAGCACAAGATGCCTGCATATTTGTTGCTGGTTCCTTCCTGATTCTAGTGATCCTGTCACTAATCTTGTTCTAGCTCTGAACAACACTGACTGAGAAACATGCAACAGTTTGTGAGCTCAGACTTGAAATTATCCAAATTATCTTCCAGTTGAAATTCTATAAACGTTCATGACTGGCAACACAACTCAAAGAATCCCTAAAGAGTCTTTAGTACTTGTGTGTTCATATAATTTAGTATTGAACACTTATAGCTGTGTACTAAGAGTGCAGTCCTGAACGTATTCACTAGAAATTTTATTGAGTGTAAACATGCTTAGGATAAATGCTGCACAACTCACATTGGTTTGGACATCCCCGAGACTGTCGTTTGACACTGACCTTTCAACAATACATGCGTACCAGAAGGTAACAGAGCAAAATCTTGAAATACTAGCCAGTTTGGTCTCATACACTTTTGTCATAATATATTTGCCATTATTGATCCAAGCACAGCAGTCTGCTTAATTTTGAATACTTCTGACAAGAAGGGCATTGTATCAGACACCTTTGCAGCTTTGTGCAATTGGATTTGGAACCCAGCACTGAATACAGAAACACCCAATAACACAAGAAGTTTGTGTTATGCATTCTAATAGCACACTCTCCACGAGTTGCATCTTGGTCTCGGAGTGTATTTTTCCCTTGCTCAATAACAATTTCCTTCTCATTACATGGTAGACATCTGCAGTGCAGTGCAGTTCATTTTGAGAGCCAGTTCAGAATCAAAGTAGAAAAACTGGCATAGCCATGTGGTAGACAGACACATGTAGCACTGTGATGATTAGTTCCTGGTTCAGCTACAGCAAGTGCAGTCTGATCACTTCTTTTTTTGAAAGCAGGGCTATCATGGCTGTGAGGCAGCTTCACCTTTAATGAAGGGCTCCCCAGCGTGGAGGTCATGGGAGCATGTGCACCTACGGGCTTTCTGGTGGTGCCTTCTTGTTGTTGCCATCTCTGCTGAGCCTCCACTCAACCTGCTCCATGGGCTTATATTGTGGAGGAGGTTCCACCCTCTTTCTCTCCCTTGAAACATGCGTGTGCAGAGTCAAGTGGAACTTCGAAGAACAGCATGCCAGGCAGGAGATGTAGAGATGGCAAGGCAACATGGGGGGGGGGGGGCATGGAGGATGAAAGAATGGATGGATAGAAGGAAGGTGTGTGCCTGGATGGGTGAAAGGTGCATGCTTATTTATGTACGGAGGACTTGGTGGATGATGCGTGCTTGCTTGCATATGGACGAGTGGACAGAAACTGTGTGCAGAAGGAAGGAAGGAAGACATATGCATGTGTGTGAAAATCTATTTTCTGTCGGACCCCACCCCATCAACAGCCATTTTGTACTTGATCCCACCCTTCTCACTGACCATTTTGCAGTTTAACCCAGCCATTTTCAACCACTGTATCATGGCACACTAGTGTGCCGCGAGTGGTCCACAGGTGTGCCACAGGAAATTGGGAGAAGGTCATTTATTAGTAGAGTCAATGGGGGGGTGAGCCCCCCACTGGCAGCATGGTGGGCCTTGTCAATTACCAAAAACCTGATGGTGTGCCTTGACAATTTTTTTGCCTTGTCAGTGTGCCATGAGCTGAAAAAGGTTGAAAATAGCTGGTTTGGCCTGTCATTCCTTCTCAGAATCCTTGTGGTGCTCACAAGCCTCACATGGTTGGGGTCCCCCTTCCCTAGCCATTGCCAGGGATCAGCATCATTGGGCTCCTGCCCAGGCCCTCAGAAGAGCCCACTGCTAATTCTTGGGACCACCTCTATGCTCAGAACCATCATGAGGTTGTGCTGGTACAAGTCACTTGGGATCCAGACTGAAGTAGAAGAATCCCCTGAAACCTACAGCCTTTGTTACCGCACACTCTGTACAACATTCTCTAAAACTGCTTGTTGCAAACTGTGGCATCTGTGTCCCATCTTTGCTTTGACACAGTGATAACCAAAGCCTCAGAAAGCAGCATGTTCCTTCTTTCTGAGAACAGATCAAGGACAGTACAGGCATTCCAATCTGTTTGGTTGTATCCTAGTTCTGTGATCTCTCGACTACGTCTCTTATATATGCCTTAGAGCAGTGGTTCCCAACCTTTAGGAGCCCAAGGACCACTGAGGCAAAAGTTGGAATCATCGTGGACCATGTGCAACCCTCCACCACACACCCCTGCACACAAAAAATACAATTAAATTTATAATAAAGATTTATTAGAGATTTATTAGATTTATTCTTTATAGAGAAGATTTGAGCGCAGCTGCTTTTGTTGCCGGCTGCAGCTATGGGCAGTCTGTTCTCCGTCCTCCCTGGTGATTTGTGGGGAAGTGACTCTTGAAAGAGCACTCCTCCCATGGACCGCCAGAGAGTGTGGAGAATGGAGCGCCCACAGCTGCAACCGAACTTCAGGTGGAAGTGATAGAAGACTATCTTTGTCTTTTTTGCTGGAACCTCACAGACTATTTTTCAGGGTCTCATGGACCACAGGTTGAAAACCACCACCTTAGAGCGAAATGCTTGCTGTTTTATAATACACTTGAAACTTTTATAATGAAGATGAAATTGCTGGAGCTAATTAAGGTGACCAGTGCTATAAAAAGGAAAATAAAAAAAACCTTACAGTCACTTCTTCACTTATAATAAATGCTGTTATGATTTCTTTCTAGGTTGGTGGAAGGCTGATAGTTCATGTAGATGAATTAGCCCAGATGTGGAAGGTGCTCAATTTACCAACAGACTTGTTTGAAAGTGTTATGAATGTCGGGCGTTTTACTGAAGAAATTGAATGGCTCAAGTTTTTAGCTCTGGCCTGTAGCTCTCTGGGAGTTGTAAGTTTACTTCCTTGTGAATTTCCATTTACTTTAGATCACTTAAAAATTTGATCTTATATTGGCTTATCATCTGAGATCCGAAGGTGGACAACTTGTAATTTTACTCATATCTAAACCTGTACAATATCATACGCAGAGGTCAAAGCAGCCTCTTAGCCATGTGTTGGGGTCCACCAGGTGCTTGATAGCCTCCCCATCCAAATGTTTGCAGTCCCAGACAGGAAGCAAAAACAGAAGGGTTGTTGAGCTCCTGCGTGAAGGCATTCCCTCTGTTTACTGAGAACAAATGGCTTCAGTTCCCATATGCTTTTTCTGGCCCCACTAAGACCAGAAATGGAAAGGAGGTTTCCACACTCACCTGCACTTCCTAATGGAGGAAGAGTTCCAGCCCAGCAATTCTTCAGGATTGCCCTCTGTGACCAAGCTGTCCCCTTCCGTCTAGTTACTTTGCCTTCCCTTTATACCCTTACAGCATATAAACCTTATATGTCTTCCCATCCAGCAGTCCTCTCTCTTTCTACCTGAAGATGATACCCAATTCTGCTTAGCAGGAGGGATACACACCACCTCTTATAGGCTTCAATTACAGCTAGCCACAGAGAGAGCTGCCCTGTTTTTTGTCTTTCCTGGGAGCCACACAAGTGTCCAGGCGGGTCTTCCACCATGGAGGGTCGCCATACTGGGCTGGTGTGAAATGTTTCGCTTGGTGGGTCACATGTTTTGCAGACCTGCCCTGATGCCTAGATTCAAGTTTTTTAAAAAATAATGTTTAGTTATGCAGTATTGGCCCTATTTGAATTGTCCAAATTTACCAACTCAAGAGAAGAATATATGCTTATTTGTAGGATTTCTATAATACTAGGTGTCACCCTATTCAAATTCCCACTCAGCTATGAAGCTCAATGTTCAATCCTGTTCAACTTTCCAGTGCCATTGCAGCCGCAATGCAGCCTTGAGGTAAAGGAACAAACATTCCCCTACCTTGAGGTGGCCTCCATGATTGCCCCTGCATTGCAGGATGCAGTGCATGTCCATGTCCCATTGGCACAGCTGCATCAGTGCTGGAAAGTTGGACAGGATTAGGTCTTCATTTGATTACCTTGGGCCAGTTAATACCTCCAACCCACTAACCTTTAACCTAGAATTTTCAAGATAATAAAATGGAGTAAGGAGGAAAGAACCATGTTAACTACTCAGAACTCCCTGGAGGAAGGATTGAATAAATAAAATATATTTTTAGTCTCTCTCATTCATGAATGGTTATGTAGCCCACAAAAAGGATATTTTATATACCGATATATGATCATAAGATCTGTTTGGTAAGATAAGAAACTATATCAGGAGTATTGTAATAGTTAATGAAACATTCCCCAAAGAAATGGAAACTGAAAAGTAATCCTATTACTTTATGGTCAAAAATGACTTCTCAGTTTTAATACTCTTATTAATAACAGTTTGGAAATTATCCCATCACTTTAATATTTATAGCCTAATATTTAATAAGTATAGTTTACTCTGAAATATTGATATGATTTCAATGGGAATAGTTCATATAAGGCTTCATGGAACAGCAACCTAGTTCATGGAAGTATTAGTGGAAGTGCTTTTCAGCAGCTCAGTTAATGACATGCTGTAAATGACTACTGTTAAACAGGATTCAGTGCCATACAGGGAACACTCCAAGTAGGTCCACCATCCAACCCATTAACCCATCCAACCCTAGGCTTGTCAGATACACAATGTCTTAAAGAATGCACTTTGAAACAATATTCCTAAATCTCCCAGCACCAGAAAAACATTTATGCCTAAGGCCAGCTATATTTATATAACATGAAAGAGGCCCCACTGGAATGCCTATACCGGGCACATTGTGAGAGTATGTCTCTTGAAATACATCTAGTCCTATGATAATGTGGTTGTGACAATGTAGTCTGAAATTTCTATTCATTCAACTGTTCCAACTATTATAGGCGAACATATAGTGACATTCCGACCAGCGAATGAGCTGCATGTGTGATGGTCCGTCACCGATCACTGTTCCCCCCCCCCAAAGCCTCTGAAGCCAAGGAAAGCTGTGCTCCCTTCACCTCCAGAGGCTTTTGTGAGCCCCACAGAGGCAGTGCATGCCCACATGCTGCCTCTGTGAGGTTCAGAATGTCCAAAACGGCCAAAAAGATGCAGGACTAGGCAAAGGGAGGACATGTTAGTGCTCTTCAAATACCTGAAGGGCTGTCACATGAAAGAGGGTAAGATTTGTTTGTTGCTGCCTAGACAGTAGGACTAGATCTAATGGGCTTAAGCTGCAGGAGGGGAGATCTTTTCTGAATATCAGGAAAATTTTCTTAACAGTGGGAGCAGTTTGACAATGACACTGATTGCTAAGGGAAGTGGTGGAAGCAGAGGCTCAACAGGCATCTTTTGGAGACACCCTAGGGGGGATTTTTCTCCTTCAAGCAGAGGGTTAGACTAGATGGCCTTGGAAGTCCCTCCGTGATTCTCAAAACAAGTTACTTCAATCCAGTATTTACTGTCTTTTTCCCCTCCTCTCCAGTCTGTTTTACTAGGGGTACTTCCATGAACCTGAAATGTTTATTTGTGTGAATTCATCTGTTCCTGCAGTGTATTCCTCATCTGAAGTCATAATCTTCTATTTGTGACATTACAGTTAGCCGCTGTGGAGATATTTCTGATTTTACAGAAGATTTTGACTTCAGGTGAGCAAAAAACAAAGAGCAGATGAAGCTGATAGATCTTGATTTTTGCTCTTTTTTCATGTAAATACGGTTATGACATATCATCAGAATGGATGTCAGAAAATGTACAATATGCTTTCCAGCTTCTTGGTTCCTATCATTGACTGGTCCAGTAACATGATCTATACCTTCTCCTTTTTAATATCTGCCTTTACAACTCAATCAATCAATGTAACAAAACTCTACTATGTAACAAAACAAATCTACTGTCTAGCTTGTTGTTGTTGTTGTTGTTCAGTTGTTAAGTCGTGCCCGACTCTTCATGACCCCATGGACCACCACACGCCACGTCTAGCACCCTATGGACTGTCTCGCTAGAAAAGGCCAAAATAAAATCCCTTTCTACTGAGCAAAAGGAAATAGGGAGGAGATGGAAATTTTCTGAAATGAAGAAATTCAGACATGAATTCTTCAAGAGAAGCTGCCTTCAATGTATAACTCAGAAAACTCTTAGTATTAAGTATATAGTTAGTAGCCATAGGTCAACACATATTAGAGTTTGCTTAAACCCAGGGCCTAGGAGAGGGGGGTAAAGGGGGTAATTTGCACCTGGGCCCAGGGTCAGAAAGGGGGCCCAGGAGCCAAAGGAGAGGGCCCAGAAAGTTCCTGGGATCTGACATTTTCCTATCTCACCTGAACTCACTGCCAGCACATAATGCTGAGACACAATCATGTGCATGCAGTGTTAACTGCTGCTGCAAGCAATATGCACCAGGCCTAGGAAAGTACCCATGAGCCTCCTTAACACAGTGTCAAATCTGGGAGGAAATGGGCCTGCTACAGTTTGTCTTGTGGGTCCCATAACCATGAAGGGGTTTATAGAAGCTCAGAGACCCAGCTGTGGGGCTATAGCTGCTGCAGAAGTTCATTTTGATCCATTCTAGTGTGAGCCTAAATACGAGGATGCTAATTTTCTGCAATCAATTTTCTGTATTTCAAAAATTTTAGAGACTTAAAGTAGTATGGAAAACCAAACACATTCTTATCTAGCTCCCAATGCTGCATGTTCAGGTTGACCTGGGCTCTGCATCAAGAAGCCTAGTAGACCTGAGCTCCAAAGACTATTGTGGCTGTCAACACCCTCTCCCTGCCCTATTTTGCCCCCGTGATCTGCCTGCCCCCATTGCCTCCCCCCTTCCCCTCTGGGAAGGGGCCCTGAAGAAACTTTGTACCCCCTGCTAAAATTCCTCTCATATACTCAATATATAAAAACTCAAATAACTATGTACTGTGGTTACAATCACATGTGCTTCTCAAGCTTCTTAGTAAAGTAGGTTGGCTTTCCATCATGTACTGATATTTATTGAGAATCATTTATCCTACAAATGTAAGCTTCCCCTTGAGAACGGTATTTATATCAGGGGTCAGTTGGATCCCTATTCTGTCACAGAATTACAATTCTCAGGAATCGCCATAAGGAAACTATGACAGCTCACTTGAGTAACATAAATGGGGTCTCATTCTTTTTATGGCTTTTAGCTATTGGACACTGTTGCTAGAAATGCGTATGCTAACTAGTTGTATTAATGCAAACCTTGATACCTTGATAATTTTTTTTAACAGACTATTGCAAAAACTCTGAAGATAATATGTGAGGTTTTATCCAATGAAAATGATGCTGGCCCAGCACGCATTCCTTTCAGTACTTTCCAGTTTCTGTACACTTACATTGCTGAAGTAGATGGAGAGATTTCAGCATCTCATGTCAGCCGAATGCTGAATTACATTGAGCAGGAGATGTAAGTGACTCTAATACAGATAACTTTATCTCATTTAAGTGAATAAAGAGGTATGTTTACACAATAACTACTAATCTTGGGGGGGGGGGGAGTTAGTACACAGCAGCTTTTAGTTTGTGACTTAGTAAAAGGAACAGATCTAAGTCCCAGGAGTAACTCAGTCATGAGACTGATAGATCAGCATAAGTGTTGATCTATCATGCATCTAAACATTTGATGCCTTCTCCTGAAATGCTCTGATGCTTAAGAATTTAAAATAATTTTCTATGCTGATAGTGACTTCAATTCTTTTTCTCCCCAGAAAATATTAATCCTATATAGGCACAATCCAGCCAAAGTTGAGTGCACTTTAATTTCACTCGGCATTTCTGCATTTGATTTAAAATTACAACTACTGTATTCTATTCTCTTTGGCTTTTTGTAGGAAAGAGATGCTGCCACAGTTTAGGATATATGTGACCACTGCCACCTTGCGGCACTCATTGGTTTGCAATCTTTGTGTAGTAGACTAACCAGAGAGAACAAAAAAATAATCTTCAGATATAACTTGTATTGTCCAAATATATGTGTTCCTTGACTTTTTATGAGACTGGAACTGAGAATGACATTTGAAAGGACAATGTTGCTACATTTAGGTTTGAGAGATGAAAATGTAAAATGTTTGTTTTCATTCAAACAACAGTTAGGTTTGAGACATGAAAATGTAAAATGTTTTCATTCAAACAAATTAAGCAAACCTGTATTTTTATGTTCTCTACACAGCATTGGGCCGGATGGCTTGATCAAGGTCACTGATTTTACCCAGAATCCTCGGGTCAGGCTGGAGTAAGATCTCACTACATCATACCCTACTATGTTAGTAGGCACTTGGAAGAAGTTGAAGCAAAGGACAGAATAAGAGTTTCAAATAGGCCAGCCTCCCAGTCTCTTTTTTCCCTTTCCGTCCATTAATAAACTGTTTGGCAAAGCAACCAATAAGAAAGATGGAAACGTAGGTTGAGAAGGTGCCACTGGAGTAGAGTACACTCTGCTGTAAATTACCTGGTGCTATGGTATACACACGTCCACCCAAATAAATATCAAAAATTACCAAATAGTATATAAAACTATTATATTAAATATATTTGAGGTCCACCCTTCTCCCCTCTTCTTGCATTTCAACTTATCTGGTGGTACCATGTGAAATTGGTGGGATCTTCACAAGCCTTCACCTGCTGGAGATTACATTCAGGATTATATCCATGGCTTCTCTATTTACAGAAAAGACTATACTTTCTTCAATAGGCCTTTGGAACAGCCTTTACATTTGCTTTCCATTACAATTACTGGTTGCTCAGGTGCGCATTTTTCAAAGTAGAACACATTCCTCTTATGCCAAATGCAGTGGTCTGGACAGTGCCAGCACCAGTTGCTAGGGTCCCCTGGCCAAAGCCCTGCATTGGACCCCCCTCTGCACATCCCACCCAATCCATGATGACACATTGTATGCTAACACTGACACCTGACAGTTTGGGGGTCAGTCTAGGAATGAGGTAGACCCTTGGCCAGTGCCTGACCTGGCCAACTCCTTACACCAACCTTGTCTGGATTCACTTGGTCCATTATAGGAGATATTTATAGAGTTGTAAAAGTCACAAGTGAAATAAGAATTTGCAGCTGCAGTATGGGTGACACTTTAAACGGATTTTAAAGTACAGGACTGGCCCATCCATGAGGCCAAATGAAGCAGTTGCCCCAGGCAGCTGACAGTTTTGGTCCAATTTTGGTCCACCTGCTGATCTTCCTCCGATTCCCTAGAATGGAAAAGGAAGAGGGGAACAAAGCAGAACTGTGGATGAAAGGAGAGCCTTGGGCTAGAGCAGGAGCCTCCAAAATCTCGCCCATGGGCAGGAACCAGTGTGCCAGAATATTCATTCCAGGCACAGCACAGCAGTGGTAAAGCCTTAACATTCCATCCTGCAGCTGTCGTTAGTTGCACCTGATCTTCACAGAGCCTCATGCCGGACAGCTGCTTCCCCCCAGAAATCAGGACACAGAGCTTTCTGGAGCAACATGCAGCAGAAGTGGCTCCCCAGCATAAGGCTCTGTGAAGATCGGGCGCAATGAGGGGTGACTGCAGGGGAGAATAGTAAGGCTTTGCCACCACCGCACTGTGCTTGGCATGAATATTCCAGTGTGCTGCAGGCCATGGTTTGGAGATGGCTGGGCTAGAGTATCAGAGCAGCAGAGGCTGGTACATAAATCATCAGGTAACAGAAAAAGCCTTTGGCACACAGCCATCCTTGCTAATGCATTTATTGTTTTGCCCTAGAATAGAATTTGCAGTTGCCAGTTTTATAAGATGGGATCTAGAAAATATGTTTTTAAAGTACATTATTTTAATGTTAGAACAATAAATAGCAAAATATTGACTATCCATACCTGTAGGTATGCTTTGCTGAGTACAAAATACATGTGCACCCCAATGAGAAGCTTAAGTGCTTTTACAGCACTTGTCCTTATCCCTTTAAAATACATATGCATAAAAAGGCATAGTCTTTTCCTGATTGCTTCTCATATGTATTTGAAAGGAACAGGTACTGAACTGTTTACACACTTCTTATCTGACAGCGCACATGTATATTTGTGCTGTACACTCAAGGTATACTCATATCCAAATGCAGAAATATGTCTGTACTTAAAGAAGTTAGCACATGGGCAGCCCAATCCTATGGCACCTCAGCACTGACACTGCAGCAAATGTGCCACAAGTCAGGCTTGCACCATCCAGAGAGTAGGCAGTGCCAGCAGAGAGGCCTGTGCTACTTGTCAATTCTCCAGTTTGAGCCCTGGCTGCCTGGTAGAGACAAAATGAGCACCAAGAAGCATGAAGAAGTGAAGAGGGTGGAAGGAGGATGCAGGGGAGAGGCATTCCTGGGCAAGGGGAGAGTGGAGAAAAGGTAGAATGGGGAGGATCTGGCCCAGGAAGGGGGTGGGGGCAACTGAGGCCTCCTTTCCTGAATCTTATCCCCTGTGTCAGGCTTGGAAGCCCAATATGGCTTCTCGAGTCTGCACCAGCAACTTATCTGGCACAGACTCAAGAACGTAAGGGGACAAATGTCCCCTTCCCAAAGGAGGCCTCCAGCCTGCTCAGATCCAGAACAGGATCCAATGGTAGCCATTTGGAGCCACCGCTTCTGTGCTGGATAGGATTGGACTGTAAGAGGCTGCTTATCCACCCATTTCAAAGGACTAAAAGTTCAATCTTAACAAACTTTCCAGTGCTGATGCAGCTGGGCCAATGGGGTGGACTCTGCATTTTGTAGTGGAGGCAACAGTAGTGGCAGCCTTTTCAAAGTAGGGGAATGTTTGTTCCCTTACCTCTGAGCTATGTTGAAGTTCCATGGAAAGTTGGTTAGGATGGGGCTGTAAAGTAATTAACAGTCCAATCCTAACCTGCACTGGAACAGATTACACCTGCTGCCCTGGGCTGTAGCCAGTGCAGGGTTGGGGGTGGCTGTGGTGCAACCCGGGTCAAGGGTATATTTAAGCTAAATTCAGATCTGATTCAGATCTCAGCAGATCCGGGTTAGGTTGGGCTGCTTGGAAGGGGGATGAGGAACCGGCCTAAGTGTTGGAGGCTGGTCCCCCCCCTCCCCGGAATCTACTCAGAAGTAAGTCCCATTAATGCATCGGTTCCTGAGATGCTGCTGCCTCTGAAACTTGACGCAGCAATTCATTTGTGTCCACCCGGCCAGGGTGTATACAGACAAAGCCCAGCTTGCTTGGGGAGGGCTCGGCTGGGCAGCCGCCTCTGGGCTCTGTGCATAAGCCACTATGCCCTCCTCCCTTCCAGGGCGTGACAGCATCACCTGAGCATCCACCAGACCCTGCAGGGAGCAACCTGTCCCCGCCTCGCGCTCAAAGAAGCAACAGGTAGGCGAAGCCACGCCCCCTCGAGCCCCATTGGGCCATCGTCGCTGCGCCGTGACCAATGGGAGGCCGCCTCGCTCTCACGTCCCAGCCTCCCCGCTTCTTTCCCGCTGAGGTTACCGCCGTCAAGGAGGAGTGGGCGGTGCCTGAGCTGGACCGCCCCTTCTGAGTAACCGTTGAGGGCCCGTCAGTCGGCTCGGAGCAGGAGGAAGCAAGGTCTCTTCTGGGCACTCGGCGACAATGGCGAGGGCGGGGTGTGCTCGCCATCACAAGGTGAGAAGGGGCGGAGGGCGGGCATGGGAGCCCCCTGGGCTGGGGAGACAAAAGCTACGGCTGCAGTCTAGCCACACTTCCCAGGGAGTAAGACCCACTGACTGTAATGGGACTTACTTCTGAGTAGACAGGCATAGGATTGGGCTCTGAACTAACTGGGGGGAGAGATAAATAACTTTTAGATATGACTTTTAAAGTTAATAGCTCCTGTGGCCTCTGAAGCACCCCCCCCCCCTTAAGACCATTGCAACTGAGAAGAGCCTTTGGAAGCCAGCCTGCTGCTCAGCAAGTGTAAAAAGGAAACCAGTGTGAACTGGGATGGGAGGGGTGACCATAGTGGGATCTATCTTATCTAACTAATTTTAATGCCACCCTTCCTCCAAGGAACTCAGGGTGGTGTTCATAGTTCCTTCACCCCGTCCTTTTGTCCTCACAACAGCCCTGTGAGGTGGGTTAGGCCAGTGTTTCTCAACCAGTGGTGCCAGTACCACTAGTACTTGAAGTGGTGTTTGGTGGTACTTAGAGGATCCCAGGACACCTGCTGCCCAGCAGCTAGACCTGGATAGCAAGAAACAGGCTCCAAAACATGCTTTTTTGCACTTGAAAAAACCTTCCTGTTGTTATTATTATTTTTTTATTGGCAACCTTCAGTCTCGAAAGACTATGGTATCGCGCTCTGAAAGGTGGTTCTGGCACAGCGTCTAGTGTGGCTGAAAAGGCCAATCCGGGAGTGACAATCCCTTCCACACCGGGAGCAAGTGCAGTCTGTCCCTGGTCTGTCTCCCTGGCTATGGGCCTTCCTTCTTTGCCTCTTAGCCTCAGACTGTTGGCAAAGTGTCTCTTCAAACTGGGAAAGGCCATGCTGCACAGCCTGCCTCCAAGCGGGCCGCTCAGAGGCCAGGGTTTCCCACTTGTTGAGGTCCATCCCTAAGGCCTTCAGATCCCTAAGGCCTTCAGATCCCTCCTGCAGATGTCCTTGTATCGCAGCTGTGGTCTACCTGTAGGGCGCTTTCCTTGCACGAGTTCTCCATAGAACTGTTATTATTATTATTAACAGTATTTATATAAAGCTTTTCAACAAAAAAGTTCACAAAGCTGTTGACAAAGTCAAATAACTAAATGGCTCAATTTCCCAAAAGGGCTCGCAATCTAAAAAGATGCAGAAGACCACCAGCAAGAGCCACTACAAAACACACTGTGCAGACAGTTACTCCCCCCACCCCCGCTAAATATAAGAGGGCCACTGCTTGAAACAGTGTCTCTTGCCACCCTGAGCCTCTTACTGGTGTTTGTTGTGTTGCATCTGGCCTCCCAACCCAGAAATTGTCATCTCCAGTTACTTCCAGTAACTGAACAGAATAGATGGACCATGTGTAGTGGTACAATGGAGGACAAATGTTGAGCAACACTGGGTTAGGCTATTCAGGGTATTCTGCAACCCTCTGGTAAAAGCAGAGGGTCTGACTTCGTGGGTCCCCCTTTGGAAAAAGTTAGAAATGTCTTTTCCCAGAGCCTGAATACAGTTCTTGAGAGATCTTGTGATAAGAGTGTGGATTAACAATTCAAGACAGTCTATAGGCTTTTCTGGTCTGTCTTACTGATGTAGTAGTACAGGTTGAGTATTACTTATCCAGATTGCTTGGTGTCTGGATTTTGGATTTGTCTGGATTTCAAAATAATTGCATAAATGTTATAAGAAATGCTTCTTCTTGCTCTTTTCACTGTTACCCAGTGGCGTCACTAGGGCTAGCGTCACCCAGTGCAGCGCGTCACCCCCCATGCAGTGGGCGAAGCAACACGCCAGGTGGTGGGCATGGTGATGCACCATCACTCTGCCCCCACTGGTTTTTTGTCTACCTTTTGATAGAACAAAGATAGAACACATTCTGTATGAAATTACACATTGATTGAGATATAACATGATGGTATTATTCCTCCAAACTGTGATTTTAGTGATTTTGGTCGCTAGTGGTGTCATACCCCCCTCAGGGTTGCAACTTACCTAACACCTTATTGCAGCAATAAAACTTTTAACACTGGGATCCACTTCTTAGAATGACAGTCTGTCCAAGACCCACCAGAAGTGATGTCATGCTGAAAGTGACATCATCAGGCAAATTAAAATAAATAGGTATAAATAATTAAAGTAAAACAAATAATTAAATAAGCAAAAGCCACCCCTGTTCCATCAAGTGAATTTTCTCTGAAACCTGCCTGCAGTAACACCCCCCCCCTCCAAAATCAGTAAGGTTTTCAGCCCTACGCAGTGCCCAGTTCAGTTTAAGAACTTCTGTTTAAACCAGATCACTGTCAGGATTCACCTAGTTTTGCAAGTCTCAAAAAGGTTCACCTTATCAGCTGAAGCCTGTTTTGTTCCTTTTTAGTGGAGGAGGGGGGGTGGTTGCCTTCTGGAGCACTTGTTTAGCTTCAGGTACATAGGATCGGGACCATTCTGGTAGCCTTGCACTCTCCTTCACCTGATCTTCCACACCAGCCAAGGCACGTTTGCTTACTTGGGAGTAAATGTGACCGCGAGGCTTAGTTTAGCTTTCTGTGGGGCTCAATACATTCATCTGCTTGGAGGGAGGGACTTCCTTCTCTGGTGTTTTTGGGGGCTGCATTGATTGGATCAGGACCATTCTGGTGTCGTTAGATTCCTCTCAGCCTGCCCTCTCCGATGGACTAAGGCACGTTCACCTACTCGCGAGTAAACACGCGATACGACTCACTTTCACTTTCCATAGGGATCCATGCATTTTTTGTTGTCCAGTTTTTTGACCATAACTTTTGATAGAAAGGAGATATTTTGCTCTGGTTTTTTGCATTGCATTCTGCTTGAAATTCTGCATCAGTGTTATATAATATGATGGGGTTACGCCTAACCACCACAATTTTAGCACGTCACCCCCTGTGCACGTCACCCGGTGCGGCCTGCACCCCCCTGGCGACACCACTGCTGTTACCAGTACGTGTGCCTGCTGTCCTCTGACATTTTTCAACAATGTCTGTACGGGTGCACACCATGGAGCACAGATTAGAACTTGCATCTTGTACCTTGGCTGTATGTGGGAATGACCTTCTAGTGTTCATACTACAGAAAGTTTTTTTTTTTAATGTCTTGGACAGAAATGTCTGAATTTTGGAATAGTCAGGATTTCAGATGTCTGGATAAGGGGTAATCTACCTGTATTATTATTTATGCTGTTTGTACACTGTTGTACATGCCACTTTATTGCATAAGGAAGGAATGCAAGGACCTGCCATAGGTAGATTTTGTAAACTAAAATTTGATAGTGGGAGAGGAGAGTGACATGAAGAGAAGCATTTAAACTTGTACTAGTTACCGGTATCTAGGCTTAGAGGTGGAGGTGGAAACCAGAGGATAGCCAAAAGTGCTATCCAGAAGTGGTGAGAGAGAGGCTGGTTGTATCAAACCTTTAAACCAGAAATGTGGTAGTAGTTGGCTTAGGTATGCTATGGTGGGGGTCAAAAAGTCATTGGAAAGAAGCAAGATCCCAAAGACTACTTGATTTATATTTTGGCAGTTCTATTAATAAATTGTAGGTAGATGTGGTGGTCTATTAGAAAAGAATTCAAAAGCCAAAGTAGGGTAATACGTCTATAAGGATTAACTAAAACAATACAAAGTAATAAGGAAGCTATCAAGTTCTTCATCAGGCTTTATAATAAAACAGGAAGAAGAAAAAGTGGGCATGATGAAAAAAAACCAGAGCTTTCAGTTTCTAACAGTCATTAAATGGAGTGCAGAAGGTGTGCGTAAAACCAAATTAGACATGCATGCAAAAGTGTACTATCCAGGCGTGCTTTAAAAAAAATAAAGATAGGTGTATAGAGAGAGTGAACACCAGTTAGGACCAGCACATGCAGGGAAGTTCACTCTTCCTTCACGTGCCATTTTCCAAAAATTGCCCCTTCGAAGTATCAGTTTGTTATTGAGTCAATGATTTTCTCAAGTCACTTGAAGAGCAAAGTGATGTATGGGAGGTGCTTTTTGACTTGAAAAAGCACATGGGAAAGAATGTGCTCTCTCTTGCGTGTGCATTCTGGTCTTGACTGGGGTCCCATTCCCCATGTACCCTTTGTAGCAAAAATGAGGATTTTCTGGTTAGAAGCATTCCTGGGTATTCTGGTGGGTAGCATCCATCTGCCTTGGTTTGACAGATGCAGACGTTGCTTTTCCATCGCATTAAGAAATATTAAGAAATTTCCCAGTAATTAGCAGCTCGTAGACCAGTTGATGTAGGTCTGTGGAGATGTTGTAGTGCTGTAGTTCATGGCTGATTTGCACTGTTGAAGTAGACTGATGATCTTCTGTAGTTTTACCAATATATATTAAATCAGTTTTAAAACTAAGCCATAGTGTGTGGTGTTTTTCCAGTACAAATGTATGTATGTTGACTTTAATTAAAGCAGTTCTTGGTAAGCCAGGTCTTTGGTCTGTAATAATTCTTCTGTATAAAATATTGAGTGCTTGCTTTTGCATTCAACAGGTACTGTCTTCAGGAAGGTTGACAGGATCCACCAAATTAACAAGCGGGAAAAAACAGTAAGAAATCAATAGCTTCATTAATATCTTTTGGATTAGCCCAAGGTGTTAACAGCTTATTAATATTTCCCTAGACACGTGCGCTCTTAGTTGGCTAGGCATCAGGTTCTGAAAAAGTAAATTCTCAAAGCGAACAGTCAAAATATTCAAGGCATGTTGAACTTCGACACGTTCGACATGGTCCCTCACCAAAGGCTACTGAAAAAACTCCACAGTCAGGGAATTAGAGGGCAGGTCCTCTCCTGGATTGAGACCTGGTTGAAGACCAGGAAACAGAGAGTGGGTGTCAATGGGCAATTTTTACAATGGAGAGAGGTGAAAAGCAATGTGCCCCAAGGATCTATCCTGGGACCGGTGCTTTTCAACCTCTTCATAAATGACCTGGAGACAGGTTGAGCAGTGAGGTGGCAAAGTTTGCAGACGACACCAAACTTTTCCGAGTGGTGAAGACCAGAAGTGATTGTGAGGAGCTCCAGAAGGATCTCTCCCGACTGGCAGAATGCGCTTCAAATCAGAATGGCAAAATGGCAGATGCGCTTCAATGTCAGTAAGTGTAAAGTCATGCACATTGGGACAAAAAATCAAAACTTCACATATAGGCTAATGGGTTCTGAGCTGTCTGTGACAGATCAGGAGAGAGATCTTGGGGTGGTGATGGACAGGTCGATGAAAGTGTCAACCCAATGTGCAGCAGCCGTGAAGAAGGCCAATTCTATGCTTGGGATCATTAGGAAAGGTATTGAGAATAAAACAGCTAATATTATAATGCCGTTGTACAAATAGATGGTAAGGCCACACCTGTCCATTTCTGGTTGCCACATCTCAAAAAGTACATAGTGGAAATGGAAAAGGTGCAAAAGAGGGCAACTAAGATGATTACTGGGCTGGGGAACCTTCCTTATGAGGAAAGGCTACGGCGTTTGGGCCTCTTCAGCCTAGAAAAGAGACGCCTGAGGTGGAACATGATTGAGACATACAAAATTATGCATGGGAAGGATAGAGGGATGCTCTTTACACTCTCACATAACACCAGAACCAGGGGACATCCACTAAAATTGAGTGTTGGGAGGGTTAGGACAGACAAAAGAAAATATTTCTTTACTCAGAGTGTGGTCAGTCTGTGGAACTCCTTGCCGCAGGATGTGGTGACGGCATCTGGCCTGGATGCCTTTAAAAGGGGATTGGACAAGTTTCTGGAGGAGAAATCCATTACGGGTTACAAGCCATGATGTGTATGTGTAACCTCCTGATTTTCGAAATGGGCTATGTCAGAATGCCAGATGCAAGGGAGGGTACCAGAATGAGGTCTCTTGTTATCTGGTGTGCTCCCTGAGGTATTTGGTGGGCCACTGTAAGACACAGGAAGCTGGACTAGATGGGCCTATGGCCTGATCCAGTGGGGCTGTTCTTATGTTCTTAAGTTTTGAGATAAGTTAATGAAGAAGTGTCAGGTAACATCTGTCCAATTAAGACCTTTTTTTCACCTCAAAGTACTGACAATTACTTGAGACGGTCAGCTTATTTAAAGTGTCCTCTTCAGTTTTTTTTTTCAAGCAGAACTTGTAATGCCTTCAAAAGCACTGTCCTGGTGTAACTGGTTTCAGTATTTCTGGCACTTTGGCATTTCTTATTTCCTAGATTTCCACATACAGCTTGTTTTTATGTTCTCCTTCATAAGTGTAATGAGGAGATTGTCAACATGTCCTCTCTGTGTTTCAGGAGCACCATAAGAAAAATAGCTCATTCTGATGTTGAATCTGGCTTCTCTCTTTATTCCACAGACTCTGAGGATCAGGTAAGGAGAGATTGTGATTCACCATTCACATTGTAAATGTGATCTGTGACTAAATGCTTAATGCTGAAGAAGGCTTTCACGTGTTATGCTTCCCTGCTGTGCTAGTCATCACACGAGCAGCCCAGTCCTAACCTGTACTTGAACAGTCAGGCTGACTGGCCTGTCTGTATCCAGCGCAGGTTAGGAGGTGGCTGGAGCACAATTTGGAGCAAGAGCATAGTTTTTTCTCCTAGCCCATGGGGCTACTTGGATCTGCACCAGCA
The DNA here is from genome assembly GCF_035046505.1 of Tiliqua scincoides. Lineage (NCBI taxonomy): Eukaryota > Metazoa > Chordata > Lepidosauria > Squamata > Scincidae > Tiliqua > Tiliqua scincoides. Next base: position 80,492,295 of record NC_089821.1, on the reverse strand, counting down.
AAATCACTGATGCAAATCCGAGTAGCCTGTTGTAACACCAGGCTGGCTGGGAGGGGGGATTAGGATCCGGCCTAAGGTGCTGAGGCTGGTCCCATCCCTCAGCCCAGTCTACCCACCGGCCCACCCTCCTCCCCCAAAACATCCCTGTTCCGACCTCCCGTCACCCTCTCCAACCCTCTGTGCCCAGCCTCCCTAGGCCAGCGTGAGTTTACGTCCTCTGCCACTGGATCTGGTGCCAGGAGGCCAGTGCATGTCCTTGTGCTGATCTACCCAACTCCCAAGGTGTCACGGGTGTGCTTTACAGCATGTTCCTAATACCCAGAAGGCAGTGCAAGTCCATTGAGCCTACCTAAGTGCTGGTTTTGGATTGTGCTCTGAATAAGAGAAATCAATAAGGGTGAACAAGTTCTCTGTGCTAAATTACTCACTTGTCTTCTACTTCTGTCTTCGTTTATTTTAATGTCTCCATTAAAGGAGACATTAAAACTAGGCTGCATTCAGGAATGGGAACTTGAGTCAGTTGACTCGAGTCCAAGTTGCAAAAACACAAGTTTTTTGCTGACTCATGTACACACAAGTCAGGCGTGTCAGTAACTTGAGTCTGAGGGCACTGACTCGAAAATGAGTCCCCATGCATGCAGACTCAAGTCTATCTATGTCTGAGTGTTCTTGCTTGCTTTTTTTTTTTGGCATGAAACACCTCGTTGGGACATCATTCAGGCTGGGTGAGTGGCAGAGAATTTCCAGTCAGGAGGCAGGGAAGGGTTAATATTTTGGTTTTGCATTGAGCAGGAGGCGGGAGAGGCATGAGCGAACTCTCTTGTTCATCTCTGAAGGAACTAATGATCATTGGATGAAGGTCTTTTTCCCTGGACGAGTGAGGGGAGAAGGTGGCGGGGAGAAATTCATGGCATGGCTCTTACAGGCTCATTGAATGACTGTCCACAATGCGACTGCTACTGAGCAGAGCTGCAAAGGATTGGGCCATACTAGTAAGCCTCCCAGCTGCTGCGCATGACCCTTCTTGCTGCTTCTGTTCCCACTCTCACACAGTTCATCTGACCCCCTCCTGCCTTGTTCACAGTTGGGATGGGGTTATCAGGGATTGTTAAATGAGAACTCTGACACACGCACATGAACCCTGGCAGCAGCTCTGTTTTTTTCCACTGAGCTGTGGCTGACTTTTTAATGGAAAGACTCAGGACTCGAGTCTTTTAGAATCCCTAAAGCGTTCTGGGTGACTGAAAGTCTGCCCATTAGGATTTGTTTTCGAGTCAAGTTAAAGGAGGACTCGAGACAAACTGTTTTGAATTTGCCTATCTTTGGCTACTTTTAAATACATAAAGTAGCCAGATTTAAAATTAGTACAATAGAAATAAAAGAAATGGGGGGAAAAAAACCATGAACGCTCCTACAAACTCCATCCAGCTCCTTTGAACAACCCAAATAACCACTTAAGTAGTCTTTGAATGCTTCTGAAAGGTGTTTGGGATTTAGAGTCTCCAGAGAAGAGAGTTCAGAGCAGCTACTGAGAATTCTTCTTTGTAAATGCTCAGTACTTGCTCGTTTGATACTGCTATTAAGGGCAGACCATATGTATATGCATGTTATAAAACATACCAGATAAGGATATGTAAAACATCTTGCTATATGATTTAGGTGAAATAGAATATTTTACCAGCTTGCAGAATAAAATATTTTGTGATGAGCTGCTTTGATGTGGCGTAAAATTACCTTCTGCAGTCTTATTCCTCTCCCTTTTCACAGGTTACAACTATTCATAATGGCCTTGATCGCTGTGCAGCTTTACTAAAGGATATTTTACAAAATGAGCATGAAGGTAGTATCTCTTTGATTACCTGAGTGCAGTTTTCATTCTTTGGATGACTTTTTAAATACATTTTTGCTAACTGGTATTTGTTTGAATTGGTGGTAGCAACAGAGGCTGTCCGTCGAAAGCCAGGAAGAGCAACTGTTGTTAGAGCAACTTCCAGACCTTTACTTGGTAAAGTAAATGGCTCAAAGAAGAGGGGCCCAAAAAAGAATATTCCTCCTCCAAATGTGCGTAAAGAAGTTGGTAAGCCATTTGTTCAGTTTCAATGTTTTAATCATAACAATAGAATAATTCCAACAGTGTAATATTCAGTTTATGCTTTAATGTTTAAAGCTCTGTTTGTGCTTGTTAATAACCTTGCTGCACTGTCTATCTTCTGTAAATTGCCCCTGTACTAGCTGTTTTTATTTGCATCATGGAAATGTATCTCCAGCCATAGTTTGTGAATATGTGGGAGTAAACCATTGTGTTTACTACACACTGCAAGAGCAGGATTAGTGTTGTATTCAGATGTTATTGGATAAACCTCAACACTCCTCTGTTTTTCATAGTGCCCGAGTCTAACAAGAAGCCATCTTCAATCAATTCAATTGCTGTTGAAAAAGACAGGATATCTGTAAGCATGAGTGAAGAAGCACCTCCCGTTCAACCAATTCATGTGCATTGCACTCAGCATTCTCCTGTAATGCATCAGAAACTGTGTGAGCATGTACAAACCCAAATGTCTCTGCTAAATAACCAACCTTCAGAGAAATCTAATGGTGTTCCCAAAGTACCACTTTGCACTGCTCCTGAAAATGGTGAGAGGGAATATCACATTTTAGTTTGATAAGTATGTCTGTTTTTAGTAACATTGACCTTAGTATTAATGTTGTTCTTTGCCCTCTACCATGGTAGGATATCAACCAGTTATAGCATTCAACTACCGTTTGCCAACCTCCACACCTGCTTTGTCACCGGAGCACGCATCTAATCCTTCAGTTGTTCAACCTGTAAGTGTTTGGCTTAAGCCTGCAATTAAATTAGCCTTGCCATGCTTTATTCTGTGTGTCATTGACAGTCAAATCTGAGCCACATAAAAAGGACCTTTTTTACACAATTAAAAATGTTTGGGTTTTTGTCATTCACCAATCATGCCCTTTCCCATATAGTATACATTTGGTTTGGTCTGCTATAAGCTCAGTTGCCCTTTTGTGATGTTTTCCTTTGATGAATAGCTGTTTTAAGCGTCTGATCTTAAAGCGCATAGGCTTTACAGAGGGTTTGCCGACTGATGTACCCATCCAGACTGTAATTAGGGAAAAGAAACTTCACTTGCATTGCAGAGGCATTAACAGATTTTCAAATGCAGTATTTTAGGGACTGCTCTGCTTTTTGTTATGGTTAATACTGCAATTTTCAAATTTTTAGATCCTGTTTTCTGCTCACACACACACACGCACACACACACACACACTGTTATCAAACAACCAAGATATAAATTTTGGTTTGGGGTGTGTGCAAGAGGGGTGCCTACAAGAGGGGTGCAAAGCTTGTGTGTGTCTGTCCTGGCTGATTGGGCAGGACTGAGGCCTCTGGGGATGACATAATAGCTGTGCATGTCAGAGCTGACAACTGAGGATAGCAGGCAAGGAAGACAGATTTGGAGGGGTGGAGGCAGGGAGGTTTAAAGGCTGCAATGGTGGGAGTTTCCTAGGCTTTTAAAGGGACAGAGGGCCATTCTTCCATACCCTTAGTCTGTTGTGCTATTTCTTCCACTCTGAAGGGGATTCCCTGCTGGGCAAGCTATTTCCTCCCTGTCTGCCCTAACCCCCCCCGGGTCAGAAAGGGTCTAGTGTGTGGGGCATCCAGCCTTGAACCAAGCATTTGTCAAACAGAAAACCCCTTCATACTGTACCTGAATTAAACCCCTTTCCTGCAGTAATCAGAGTTGTAGCATGTTCCTTGGGTCAAGATGGAGTCCTGTTTCCCATTCTGCACCCCTTTTGATGTAGCACTTTCCCTTGGGAAGGGGTGGAAAGGGCAGACTGCATATCTGAAAATCTCTCTTTACACCCACACACACTTCTCTTAATGTTTAACTATTTTTTTTAATTCCACCTTTCCCATTCTTTCTCACTCTTTTTGTATTCTTTTGGACCCATACTGCACACTAGTAGAACCATGACTGGGGTGGGGGAGGGAAGGAAGCAAAGGGAGAGAAGCTGATGGAATGCTGAGAGAGCGCTGGAGTGCTGTGAGCATAGCCACAGTAGCACTCCATCCACTTAGAAGTACAGATATGATTGTTTGTGTTTACTTTATATAGGGTGTTCTTGTGGAAACCTGCACCCAGTGTGCACCACAAATGGAACCCGTTCTTTTGCGATCAGATTCCACTGCCTCTAGTGCCCAAGTGCAGCCTAGTGCTGTTGGTCCTGCTCTGCCTAATGTGCCTCAGCCTACTCAGAGCAGTTCCACAGGATCTGCAGTTCTTCCTCCACCTGATGGCAGAGATGCTATGTTGGATCAAGGGAGCCACAAACAGCAGCTGAAAGAGGCAGACCTATTAAGGTGTATTCAAGCTCACCTAGCTCTGTTGCAAGCGCATGAGAGAGAGAATGGAAATGCTAATGGAAAGTTCCAGGATATTGATCCAATAAAACACAAGTCCTCAAATCCTAAAGAAGGAGAACTTGCTGAGGAAAATAGTGAAGGCATCATGAGTGAAGAGGAAGACTTGGACGGAGTGGACATGGCACCAGTGAGAGATACAAGCTGTCAGACTAGTTTTGACAAGAAAGTGTTTAAGCCTACAAAAGCAAGCCTGCAGAAAACAGCTCAAAAAGTGTCAACTGTGAAGTATCTTTTGGGAGAACTCAAGGCCCTGCTAACAGACCATGGTAAAATGGGCTTTCTGTTCATGCTTTGATGGATTGATACTGCTGCAAAATGGAATGCAAATATGACAAAGTCAGAGTTCATAGTTCATCAGTGTTTGTGCTAAAGTTGCATACTTCAGCATTTGCCTGAAAGATTAAAACTATTTTGTCTTTTACAATGGGCATAGTACACTGTTACCTTCTCCTGCAGAAGTCTTATATGGGAGATATGTCCCTTATTCACATTCAGAATGTGTCACTGGTTGTTTGTTTTTCTAAAGGCATCATGAAACGCAAATGTACCAATGTAAAATTAATATATTCTAACTGGATCAATTTCTTGTACTAAAGTTCAGTAATATATCCACAGTTTGCTAGTTTCCTATGTTGCCTGTATGTTTATCCTGCACTAACAATTTTGGGGTTTCCTTGATTATGAAATCATAACAGCTTCTGGAGGAGCTTGATAAGTTGATGTGCTCCGAGAAGTCATTGAAATTTATCTTCCTGTTTTGCCCCATGCTAATCAAATGAATAGATTATAAAATCAGCCCTATAAATATTGATCAAACTTTTTTCTAGAGAAAAGTATCCATAACTGAATACTCTTTGCTTTTTTGTTGTCTGCAATACACTATTTGGGGCTATATGGAAGTAAATTCCTTTGATTTTAACAATTAATTATAAGTAAATATCTTTAAGGTCATGGTGGCAATCAATCAGGACTTAAAGTTGTGGCCACTGATTGCAGAAACTGATCAATGATGCATTTGCTTTTAATGTGCATCTATTCTATTTTTTTGTTTGTTTGTTTTTTGGGTGGGGGGGGTTGGCTCTTAGTAGGAAATATGTCCTGTGTGAAACTACCCTAGAATGTATTGAAGACAGGGTTCAGTTTGAAACCTCTTATAATTTGGCATCAAAAGGAGGAGGTGTGTTCTGGCTTGGAGCACAAAACAGCACACTTTCTGATTTAATCTTTCTAAAAGATACAATCACATATAATCTGATCCGTGTGTGTTTCCCTTCCCTTCATCCCAAGGAAACAAATCCACGTCAAGGGGGAGGGATAAGACATTTGCTGGTGAAAGACTTCTTCACAGGAATCACATATAACTAAAGATACGATCTAGTAGAAGGCTACTATTCCAAAAGTCAATTTTGCCCTTTGCTGTCTTCCTCCTTCCACTCCCACTCACTTATTGTATTCAATCATCGGTTTTCCATGTATTTATTTATTTTCTGGCCCTCAACACTGTTTCAGATATACAATGCAGCCCTCATGCCAAAATGTTTGGAGACCCCTGTGCTATATTGATCCCCTGCATTAGTTGCTCCAGCTGTCAGTGGAGGACTAGAGGCCACGGGTGTCAGTTGACATCACCCTTCCTGGATCAGGGCTCTTCTCAGGTACTCTGTGGTAGTTCACAAAGTGCCCCATGCCACCATTTCTTCAGAAACTAGGGTGTATTTCCCACTCCTTGCAGCTCAGCCCCTTCATAGGTGGGCTGGTCCATTGCCTTCCTGCTCCCATTTAACACCATTTACCTTTCTCAGCTGGCCTTGCCTTCCTTTCTTCCTCCCTCTTTGAGTCATTTCACTGTCTGTCCCAGCTTTTTGTACTTCTCTCCATCCTACAGCCTTTCATCTCATCTGGTCTGTTTCCCTTGCCTCTTTCTCCCTTCACTTGTCCATTGTCCTTATCCTTCATCTCTTCTCCCCCGCATCTACTCTGCGCTCTTGAGTCTTCCCACTCTTGGTAATCCTACTCCCTCCCAGTCAGCTGCCCTGCCCAAGACTCCTTTCCTCCTTGTCTTATAGTACCTAGCAAGGACATAAACACCAGTACATTAGAACCAGTTGGCCAGCCAAAACAGCCACACACAGCTCGCTCTCTGTTACGCATGCTGAAGCAGGGCACCATGGTCCGTCTAGATACTTCCTCAGATTTTTCCTTCTTTCTTGCAGATGATTCAGAAATATTGAGGCTGCTAGGTGAAGTGGAGGACTGTATCTCTCTCCTGCCTACAACTGTTGGAAGTTCAATTGTGCAAGCGGAAATAGCACTTGCTCTTCAACCTCTCAGAAGTGAAAATGCCCAGTTGCGCAGGTCAGTAAAATGTATATAGAAGAGCTACCTACGTAAGAGTATTGTGTTGGTTCACTAGAATCTAGGTTGCTGTTCAGAGCAGAAAAGGAAGGATGAGTATATGATTAAAGCAAAGGGACTCTCAGTAGGATTCTAGATGTTTGCTACACATCTAGAATGTACTGTCTGTAAAGAGGAAATACAATGTATTAAAATGTTAAAAGCTCTTGCAGAAAACTTTAAAACTGAAATGAGTGTGGCACACCAGTGGAGTATTCCTGTATTTCTGGCACTGAGTCTCTTCTGATTTGGCAGAAGAAGATAGTAATGCCATACCTGGGTTAGCATTTCCCTACTCTAGTAACCTCTGCTTGAAAGCAAGAGATGTCAGAGACAATCAGGAGGTAGGAAGAGTACATTGATTTCTCTTTTGTGTACTCTTGCTCCAGTCTCCCACTTCCAGGTAGGATTCCTTGGGGAAGAAAGGTGGTCAGCAAAGGTAAGTAGTGAACATGGGATCCAGTGTCCTGTCATAGTTATCTCAGTATTACTGATACGTGTGCTCACAAAGACAGAAATGTATCAAGTGTTAGTTCCACTTACCTACTTATTGTTCTGCCATTGGTAAGAACTGTGTTTAGTGTGAATATGCATCACTGATGTTTAGTGATGCATGGCTGTTTCTGCTGACTTTGATTAGATCAGCACTATTAATGCCAAGCTGGTTGGAAGTTACTGCTTTAGTGGCAACAAGGGTTTAACTGTGCAATATGGGAGTGACTGTGAAAATGTTTGCTTGAGGTTTCTTGTATCTCAGAATTGTTTCGGTTCACATGGAGCCATTTTCCCAAGCAGTGTTCTCTGTAAATTTACCAGAGCTTAAAGAGTTGTGTCAGAATAGACAAAGAGTAAACTAAAAAGATTTGACTCAAATCAAGGAAGGAGAGATTAATTAATGGAGAGGGAATTCCCCCCCCCCCCATTTGCCTTAGAAAAGAGTTCCTAATTCAGACTTTTTCTAATTCACATATAGGCAATTGAGAATATTAAATCAGCAACTCAAGGATCAAAAAAGAGTGAAGAAAGAATACAGCCAGGATAACAAGTTTGAATGTAAGTGGCAGTATGTAAATATTCAAGTATACTTTAAAAACATATACAAGATTGACACTTGAGAAACAGTGATATTTTCTCTGGTTATTTACAACAGTTATGGAGGTCGTGTGTTTTGTTTTGGTCTACAAAGTACTTGAAAAATTCATTGTATTCATCCAGTCACAATAACTCTTTGAGGCCCATCACTTTCAGTCGTATTATTTGGATGAAGAACCATCTTACGCTGCCTCTGATTCTTGCTTGGAAAGCCCATGACTGTACATGAATTTGAACTAAAGTCCAATTCTCCAGGACTGTGCCTCCTACACTGGTTCTGATGTCACACTATGGAACCAGTTCAACAACCATGTGCAACATTCCCACCCCTATGGTTTTCTGTAAGATTTTAAGCATTTTTAAAATATTGATTCAATAAAGGTCAAGTATCTGTGTTGTTGGATGCAGGTCAGACAGTACTGCCCTATATATATGGCAATATAGCCAACTGTTTGTAAATGTCGCATACACAGAAATCATATCACAGTGAAACTCAAATGGCCCAGCATCTGATTGTATGGCACTCCTGACACTCTGGCAGCAAAATGGCTGGGGTTTGGCAGTCATTCCAAGCTGCTGCAGCCACATAAATGACATGGGCAAGGACTCTGTTTCCGACATGGCTCTTTTGCCCTTCCCCTGGACCTGCTGTGAGGCACAAGAGGAGCTGCCTGTGCTCACCACAAAGGATAGCCCCAGCCCTGCAATCACACTGAAGGTTCCTTCTCACCATCTCAGCCTAGACCTCTTGGGAGGTGGTGTAAAAAGAGATCACAGCCAGTTTATAGCAGTCCAGAAGGCCAGTGTTTGCCTTTCACTGCTCAGCTGGCAAGGAAACTCTGTATATAAAAAATGTTCCTGTTTGTAGTACTTTCTGAGAGTCCAGCGTGTCCAATAATCCTACACCACAGAGGTCCTAAAGGTGCCAGACTATCAGGAGTCTAGTATACTTAAGGGTTTTTTAAAAAGTTTTCTAGTGTAGCTGCATAACTGCCCAAGACATTAAAAAAATGAAGTGGTTACTTTCTCCTCTTTTGCCTACTCAATCCAGAAATAATGAATGCTATATTTTTTAGCAACTCTATCCCAACTTCACATAAAGGAATTTCACTGCAGCATATGTCTGCTAATAATTATGATCATATTGAGCTAGCTGACACAATCGTATTTCTCATGTATGTGACTGTATCAAGAAAGGCAGAATGAGGTAGAAATATGTCCCTGATTAAAACTGCTGCTCACTAGAATCCTAAGAGATGCAAGCCTCAACTGCTAAGGATTTCATTAGTCAAATGTGGCATTTTGAATTTAGCCTGCATGGAAATGGGTAGCCACAGTGTTGCTGTTGCAGAAAATTCACATATCTTCTAAGGAGGCAAGCTGCAATATTCTGCAATGGCTAAAGCTTCTAGATCACTGTTTCTCAACCAGTGGGATGGGTACCACTGATGGTACTTGAGGTGTCTGGTGCTACTCACGGGATTCCTGGACACCTGCCACCTAACAGCAAGACCAGGACTGCGACACAACAAACAGCAGTAGGAGGCTCAGATCAGCAGGCATAGCTCCAAAGTATGCTTTCCCATGCTCAAAAAAGCCTCTTATTGGTGTTTATCATGTTGTATCTGGCCCCCAAACCTAGAAGAAGAACCCTAGAAGTAACTAGCGATGTAATTGCCAGATATTTCCACTGGCACTTTGAATAGTGGACGATGTGATGTGATAGGGTGGAGGACAAATGTTGAGAAACACTGTTCTAGACCAGTAATTTTCAGCCTCTTTTCAACCCACAGCACACTGACAAGGTACTGAAATTGTCAAGGCACACCATCAGTTTTTGGACAATTCCCAAGGCACACCGCACTGCTGGTGAGGAGCTCGCATCCCCCTATGTACCCTACTAATAAATGACCCCAAACTCTGGTGGCATGCCTACGGACTGCTTAGGGCACACCAATATGCCATGTTACATTGAAAATCACAGTTCTAGACAGTCATCTTCAAAGGCAGTGCAATGCAGAATGAGTTGTAGTAGTCATGCCTAGGGCATTGCAGCTATTGCTCTTGGTCCATGAACTCAACTGTGTGTTTTCCTCCTGTAGTTGTGTCTCTTCAGTCTTTGAATACTACTCTACAGAGTCAATTGAATGAATCCATGAAAAGCATTGAGTTGCTGCAGAATAAAAATGAAGAACTCATTAAAATCCTAGAAGACCAGAAAGAGGAAAATAAAAGCCTGACTGCCACAATCCACCAGAGAGAGCAGGAGCTGCTTGGAAAGAGACAACAGTATGATATTGACTCAACAAAACTCAAACTGGGTGTGTACCAACTGCAGTTTTATTTAGTTGGAGCAGTTGTATTTATTTTTAATTAGGGTATTTATGTACTGCTTTTTTTTGAAGTTCCCTCCAAGGTGACTTAGACTTTTCTCTCTGCATTATGTAACAAGTTTAAAGGTGTATATTCTATTAATACATATTTTAGAGGCAGATGAGACGTTATCCAGCATGAAGAGCCTCCAGTACAAATTGCAAGCAGCAGAGAAGGAGAGCCAGATCTTGGGTATAATGTTGCGTCAGCGAGATGCAGAAGTGAACAGGCTGCGCGAACTGACTAGGTAATGTCACCCTAGCTTTCTCATTTGCCACTTCATTTTAGCTTTGTAGTAAGGGAGACATCTGTGCCATAGAAACCTACAAAAGATGTACAATAGTTCAGAAAAAAATAACATTTTAACTGAGTTTGCACTTCAGTCATTCAATAGTTTGGTTACAAGAACCCAGTTTATTTAAGACCTAACTTGAAGTGGTGCTTTTTAAAAATTAGGATGTGGGGCATAAAAAGGAACAGTGGAAAGACATACAAATGAAGAGACTGGGCCAAGTTACTTTCAGTTCTTTAATCATAGATCTGGAAGCAATTTCACTTTAGCCACCTATGAAGTATAGGTGCAACCTTGTTATACACAGATTTGACTCAACAGAAATGGCCACTAAGAACATAAGAAGAGCCCCGCTGGATCAGGCCAAAGGCCCATCTAGTCCAGCTTCCTGTATCTCACAGTGGCCCACCACATGCCCCAGGGAGCACACAAAACAGGAACAACCTGCATCCTGGTGCCCTCCCCTGCATCTGGCAATTGGAGGCAGCTTGCCACTAAAACCAAGAGCTTGCAACTACCTACTATGACTTGTAACCTGTAATGAACTTCTCCTCCAGAAATCTGTCCAATCCCCTCTTAAAGGCATCCAAGCAAGATGCCATAACCACTTCTTGTGGCAAAGAGTTCCACAAACTAATTACACGCTGGGTAAAGAAATATTTTCTTCTGTCTGTCCTAACTCTCCCAACACTCAGCTTTCGTGGATGTCCCCTGGTTCTGGTGTTATGCAAGAGGGAAAAGAGCGTTTCTTAATCCACTCTATCCATCCCCTGCATGATTTTGTATGTCTCAATCATGTTTAGGCTCGCTTCCGTATCAAGAGGCATTTCAGTTCATCAAATGCATATTTTTTTTTTTAACATCAAAAGGCAGGAACTTTACAGGATGGCAAACAGAACATGTTCCCCATTAAGTCAGGAGATTCCTATATTGCATGGTCAAGTAGCCTCATATCTATCTGCACAGTTATCAAAAAAGGAGAGCCTTCTCCCTTGCTAGATTTAATGTGCTCCCATCTGCTGTTCTTACTGCAAATGAGAAGAAATGTGCTGATCCCTGGAGAAGGGGACAGAAATTCATCCCTTTAAAATCAGTTTAAAAAACTGCTTTTCTTACTATTGTAGAGAGTGTCATGCAAGGGATTGCAGGTATAACCTAATTATCCACAGATTTTTCTATCTCCATGAGGACCCTTTAAATTAAGGGCAGTTGCTTAACAATAGCCTTGTTGATGTGAGAGAAGGTAGCTGCTGATGCTCTCTCCAAGGCAAAGTGACCTCTCCCACCATGTGAAAGAAAGATCACTTTGCTTTGGGTGAAGGTAGGGGTCCTTGGCTCACCTGGAGAGAGACTGGTTGACGGATTGTCTGCCTAATGACGCTCTTAACATCACAAAGGTCAGCAAGGCTGTTTTTAAATCAGGGAAGGGAATTTGTTTTTTAAATTGATTTGCTTTAGTGTGTTTTTGCCATCCATGAGTTCTGGGAAAGGAGCCCACACAAATAATGAGACTCAACCTGTATTGTCTAATCTAGTGGAACATGGCTTGGAAAATGTTCACCTTTTCGAGCAAGAAGTGATGCACAGAATTCTTACTGAACGGTTAGCTTGTCAGATACACAGTATATGAATTGTTTTGACTGTAGTAGTTAGCCACCAGGTGGTGGTAGTGACTCATGCATAGAATTAAATCCTTTTGCTGAAAAACAGAAATGGGCATTTGGTGTTGCCAGAGTATTTGAACACCGTTAGATTCTTGATTCTTCACTTTTTTATTATTGTTAGTCCATTTGGGGGTACCACAGCAAGTGGAAGTAGGTTTCCTGGCTGTAACCCTCTCTGGATGGGGAACCACATTTACAAATGAGTCCTGCATACATGGTTCCATCTCTGATTCCACAGCAGGAGCTGTATATACCATGCCCATTCAAAAAAGCTTACCATTCCATTCATCAGCCGCACCAGGATGTTGAAAAGACAGTGGGCTGCCCTTGTACTTACAGAGCTACTTCCTAGGCCCTAGTCACTCTTGACACCTGGGAGCTGCTGTTCACAGTTCTGTTCCGTGCAGCTGCATACCACAGCCCTGTAAGCAGCACCCATGCCAGTTCTCTCCCACTCAGTTGATAGCCCTCCTCCCAAGTATCCCATCCCTGTGACTGCTGGTTCCTTATGCCTTGAATAAAATTCCAGGGAAGCAGCTGCTTTTAAGTTTGAGGTGGATGAGGCTGAAGTGGACCTGAGGAGGTTTGGAACAGAATATAATATAGTGTACACTTTTTTCCCATGGACTGGTATCCTTTAATTTTAGAAGAAATTGGTTATGTGCTTAAAAAACTCAATATTCTATTTCCACAGAATAGTAGTTTAGTTGTTTGTCTCTTATATAAACTTGTCATTCTGCTGCAGCTCACTATGAATAAATAGTAGTATGCTGCTTGGAGTGCCTAACGATTAAGTTAGATTTTATTTGTTGTAGGGGGTACAGCCTACTTGCAGGCCTCCTGCTATTTAACTTGAAAGGGATAGTTTTTGTGCTTTTAGCATAGTCATGTGCTGTGCTAATCAAAATTCAGCCACTATATTATTCTTAACAGGGCTCTACAGGGCAGTATGTCCAAACTTCTCTTGGATCTTACCATGGACACTGCTAAACCCAAACAGGAAAGGGGGCTGTCAAGAACTCTCTTGGAAATTCATGAGAAACAGCTGCAGTCTGACTCAATATATCCTCTGAGTGCTTCTGTAATTAGCTACCTCAAAAAATTAGAAACTGACCCTGTTCTGATGGATACAGAGCAAGAATTATCAGAAAGTGGGATGAAAGACCAAAATCAAGTCTATGACATAAAGGCCGCTGAACAGTCTCCTCCAAGGAGTCTTGTTAGGACTGAGGAAGCCATGCCTTCAAGTGATGTGTTTTCCTTTCTACAGCCTCATGTTGAAGGATCTAGTGACTTGAGTACTTTAATAGATGGACACAATCCAGATGAGACTCTTTACATTCCTTTGACTAGCAGTCAGATGAAGAAACCAGCAACTGACCAGAGGTCAGACATGCAACAGCTTCCTCAAAAACTGAACTCTGACACTGGGTTGGCCAATTTGAAACAACCAAATAGGTTTGGGATGCTGAGTGAGACAAAGGTCTTTGATAAGCTCTATGGTAGCTACAGTCCAATAAAGGCACTGGAAAATAAATCTGAAACTATGAGGACAACAGCAAAGCTGGAAGGTGAAACGTTCCAAATGCAGCCAAGAGCAATAACAAATGGAGCTGCTAAAGCCATCTTGGATAATCCAGACAGACTTGAGTCTGATAGGTGCATGAAAGATTTTATTTCACATCAGAAAGGGAACATACCGACAAACAGCTTTGGAATTTCTGCTCCTGACTCCAGTTTTTCAACTTCTGACTGGCTGTCAAGAAAATCTGAATGGACCATATCTTCCTTTTCAACGTTCACATCTCGAGATGAAGAGAACTTCAAAAATGGTTTAGCAGCCTTAGATGCCAACATAGCCAGGTTACAAAAAACACTGCAGAATAGTTTGAACAGAACAAAGAATCCTTAATGTACTTATTTTGAACAAGCACGAAGAACATGCCATTCTTCAAATCAGTAATATTTATAATAGTCTTGGACTGTATTTTGTATAAATGGATGTCTTTTTTTGAATTAACATTTATTTTCTTATTGAAACTGAAGGGCTATCATCACTAGAATCAATTGTATGTTTGAGATGTGTTTTTATATTTTAAGAGACTCAATTGTACTAATAAAATGGATGTATTAATGATGGTTAGAGCTTACTTGTTATTGGTATTACTGCATAATCTAAAGCACAAACAAATTTCTGAAGTACAGGCATTGGGGCATTCTCACCACTTGCTTAGCAATCCCACTGACTTTCCAGAACAGAACCTGACACTTATCCTTGGCTGCAATACTGTTTTACCCAATGCAGTTCAGGCCAAGGATATGAGATACTGTTCTGGAAAGTTAGGACTACACATCTAGCAAAGAGACATCTAGTGGCATGATCAAGTGATACAAAATTATAAATGATGTGAAGAGCCATTTCTGCCCACTCATAATAATAGAACTGAAATGTGTTGGCAATATTTGCAAGCACATTTTACTGAAATAGTAACTTATGGAATTCACTGGCTATCAGAACATCCTGGGGCAAGTGGTTTTACTAAGTTTGTAGATTGATCAATGGGTATTAATATGAATGCTTTATTTAGCTGTGATGAGATAGGATTGTTATCTACCTTGTGTACACAAGCCTTAACAAAAAAAATTATTTCTAGCTTAGAACAGCCACATACTTGATGTGTTATCACCACACTTCTGTAATTCAGAAATTTTACATTCAAACTTGCCTATCTCATGCAGTGGGATGTATTTAAACATTCCTGTCAGATTCTTACTATCCAGTTGTTTATAGCAGCACTTCTAGTTCTCTACTAGAACTAGTTCTCTCTACCCTGTTCTATCTCTGAACTTTTAGTGGAAAAGCGGTATATATACTGTTAATACCCTATTGTTATTTACAAGACAGTTTTTGCTGTTGTAGTGATCTCAACTAATCATTATCAGTAAAGCCATTTTACGTAGTTTGTCAGACCTACAATTGTTTCTAAAAATGTTATATTTAAAAGTGATAAAATAGAGTTTTATATGTAGCTATGCTAAAAGTCTGTCCCTTAAGGAGAGGTAGGATAGGAAATGTCAGAATTCATCTAAGTTTGTTATAGCAGGAGTAGTTTCTCAAGAGTAACTGCTGGTTCAGGGCTCTTGCTGTTTGGAAGCATGTTGAGGTAGGGTTAAAGCCCCTTATATCCTGTTGTGGTCTAAAATCCACCCACACATTTACTTAAAGCACAGCCCACACCTTAAGGGCTTCCTGTATTTTAGTCATCATAGCAGAGTGCTTAAAGGCCAATAGCTGCCACCATAGGTTGCCACCCCTTTAGCACTTTGACAGGAGTCAGAGAATCAACAGCTTTGCTAGTACTTCACCTGCTGCATTTGTACTATAGACAAAGAAGAAGCTGCCAATTCTACCCAGAAATAGTGATCTTTGCTAAAAGGGATTTTTAACATCAGACATGTTTGCCTATTAGCTTCTCTCATTTCCCACTTTTTTTCAAGAAGATTTTTTAAACAGCTTCAATCCAGTTAGTGCTAGAAACGGGAAGTTCAGGGTAGAACAAACAAAAATTCTTCATAGCTCTATAACCTTTATCACATTTACAGCCCAATCCTAACTTGCACTGGAAACAGGCAGGTGGGCATGCCTGCACCGTATCCAGTGCAAGTTTTGGGCCAAAAGCAGCGCAGCTCGAGGCAAGGGGAATGGTTCCCCTTTATCCTGTATCACACTGCAGTGGCCCCACTGGGTTAATTTAGATCTGAGCCACCTCAGGAGTTGGTGCAAATCCAAGAAGCCAGAAATTGCTCTATGCCACCTGGGAACAGGGGTCAGGATCCAGTATAACTGCCAGGTGCTAGCCCCACCTCTCACTCCCCTGCCACCCACTGTCCCCCCCTCTTCCCTATGGCGCCCCAGACCCTTGCACTGGCTCAGCTCACACAATTCATCCATCCTGTGGGGCCCATGGCAGCGCAGGGAGGCCAGCACATAGTAGTATGCCAGCTTACTCCCTTCAGTGTGGTGCAGAAGTGCTTTACAGCACTTTAGCAACACTCTTGGGCTGGTGTAAGGGACTTGTGTCAGCCCAAGTGAGGGCTAGGATTGTGGACTTACACATTCAGTACACTTCACCACTCCCACACACAAACTTTTAAAAACAGAACACCTTCTGCCTTTACATGAAGGAAAGTCATGCATTAGAGATCTAAAGGTTTTATTTATACACCACAGAAAGTAAATAAACCATTTCCCCTTCCAGTCCCAGTCATAAGATTCTACTATACTTCTTAGCACTTATTCAAGACTTGTGTAGTTGTCTTTTAGTATTCTCAGGAGCAGACCGCAAAGTAAGATCCCAGTTAGCTGTTGATAAAGCATAGGGATATAATCAAAAATGATTTAAATACTCCTCACTAATATTTCCCACTAAACTATACTATTTAAGGATCCTCAATCCAACTATGTCCCATTGAAAGCAATGGCCATAGCAGGCTACTGATTATGCAAGAAAGGAATTGACACCTTGCATTTAAAAAAAACCTCACATCAAAATGAATTTTAGTTAGTCCTTGTTCCTGGATTTCAAGGGCCCATGTCACATATGATGCCTTTATCAGGTACATGTCCAGAAGGGTAGCCATGTTAAGCTATTAAGATTAATGTCTGTTGCACCTTAAAAGATGCCAGAAATGTGGAGTACGTGTTTTGTACATTTAATCTGCTTTCACAAGATTCATGGAGTGCTCTTTCAGCTGGTAATCATTTTATCCACCATGTCAAGACTCCATGCATCTGATACAAGTGGTCTGTGGAAGCTTATGCTCCAAATTCCTTGCATCTTCAAGGTGTGATAAGACTGTTTTTACTCAACTTTTAGGTAGTAGCAGAGGAGAAGTATCTACTATCAGTGCAGTATTATAAAATGTTTCCTTTGTGTTTATTCCAATGGTAAGAGAACTTCAGTAAAACCTAAAGGATACCAATATGGTTTCCAAAGCAACTACAAATAGTTTAGCATACTGTCACACAGGACAAGAATCTTGACAAAGGCTACAGATTGGGTTTTATTGCCTCCAGGTAGCTACCATTTGTATCTCGTGGCTTGAAGCTCAAAACTGTACCATCAGAATTCTAAGTTCAAATGTGCTCCACAGGGTGCCATATGGCTCCCATTGAGAATGGCCGAGCTAAAGTTTTCAGTCTCATTGCCTTGTTTTGCCAAAACACTCTGTGCAAGTTTTATATGTTGAGCTATCATTAAACCACTAGGGTTAAAGAATCACATCACTGTGGTGAGAACCCACAACTTGCAGACTTCCTCTAAATACAGCAATCACTTCCTTTAACTACTTCCTTACCTAAACCTTCTTTGCATTCTTCTTGCCACCCCCCCCCACCAGTCTCTGGCCTTCAACACTTAGAGCTTGGAAGAAACTTCACAAAGTAACTCTTGTTTTCTCATCTGCCTTCAAGGTACCTAACCTTCCTGCACAATCACCACACTATGTTAATTCACCAGGACTATCTCAGTTAGTTTGATTCATAGACAAGTTAGAAAGATGTGGCCCAGGACAGAATAGTTTTTTCTATTACTTTGCCCATATATGAAAGTCTGGTTCAGGTTCCAAATCACAAGAGGGAGCTGAGTGGGAGGAAAACGTTCATATCCAGAACATGGCAGGAGACTAAGACAGAGACAACTTGAGTATTTTACTCTCGCACTCTAAACAATGCAATTGTAGGTTTTGAAGGAGAAAATCTTTGTGCTGCAGGATGTGCACAGACTATACAATCATACATAAATGAGGGCCTAACATTTTTAGTCAAGAGGGAGGAAACTCCTAAGGATCAAATCTACATTTGACAAGCCAAATAGTTACTTACCTGTATAAGTCCAATGAAAATCCCAATTCCTCCAAATACAGCCATGTTTTCTTCAACCCAACTCTTCAGTTTTAGAACACAACCCTGAGAGGGAACATACACACACCCAACATCTACTTCTTGCAGAGAATATTTGCCTCCAAATATTCTAAACAAATGCCCAGCATATGAAGACAACATTGTCTTTAAAGTTCTTATCTTACAGTCCTAGCTGCCGCGCATTCCTGAACTGGTGCTTCCTCCAAGAGTACTTCTGGAGACTGCTGGTGAATTTATGTCTGAGCCAGGAACATGTACCAACTTACGATTTTCAGTACTACTGTGAAATCCAAGAAGGTACTGTAACAAATGGTATGTGGTGTGTGAAGGAAGAGCTTAGGCCAATTGGTTGCTGAACAGAAGAGTGTTAGGAATATTTCTTTAAAGCAACACAGAAGCTATGTACCTCCTGAATGGGAAGTGCATGAGTCAGAAAAAGCAGTTTGCATCTGGGCAGAGGAAGAGGTGTGCATTTCATTTGAGTTGACTGGAATCAGAATACAAATCCTACAAAGTTAGTGATGATGCAGCTGGCATCCTATAGGTCCTATTTGTATTAGGTAACTTATAAACAGCAGAGTGAGCAGTGGGCATCCTTCTCCCCAGACATAGATCCTATATAGAACACTTCTGAACTTCCTATCACTTACTTTCCTTGAGAGGTCCGTCCCGTCCCGTCCCCCCAGAATAGTACATATGGCTATTTCATCCTGCTGTGCACCATTCTCAAGGGCAGGGCTTCCAAAACTTCCTTTGGGGTGGGGGAAGCATGATAATGGAATATACAATCTAGAAATTAAAGAACCAATAAGATCTAGGGAATGAGAGAACAGAATGGGAAGCAACAGGGGGAGCAAGAGAGCACCCATGCTGTGTTAATTGAAACAGACTTGCATATTGCAAGAAGTGTGACCCAATCCGATGCATAATTTAGATGCCAGCCTCACCACATTCAGATTTACTCAAGTGTGTAATACTAATGCCAGACCATACCATATTTTCTGCATTTGCAAGTCTACTGTACTAATTCTTGCTGTTCCCGTGACAATTTGTGGGGTGAACACCAGCTCTCACATTATGAACAGCATATGTGTTGACACATACTTCGTTGTACTTTAGGGCTGAGGTATTCAATCTGTGCGTCCTGCCTCCCTAGTGAGGCATGGCTAGCCTCCAGGGGTGTTGCCAGGCATCTGGGGAGAGAGGCTGGGCTGCTCTGCTGCACATGCTGCCTCCTGACTTGCTGCTTTTCTGCAGCTGTGAATGAGGTGAGTGGAGCAGCATGAGGCTGGGAGGGCATGGTGGGGGGAATTGGGAGAGAAGGCTGCCTGGGCAGGTAGAGGTGCGGCATCTCAGCATGGAGCTCTCTCCGTGTGCAACCTCGCCTCAAGGACTACATTTCCCGGTGTGCCCCTCGCCCTGGGCATCCTGGGATTGGTCAAGGCTAGAGGAGGGAAGAGTGCGGAGGTGCTGCATCTCATCAGCACAGGGCACGCTCCTGGCAGGCTTCAAAGTGGGAGGGAAGAGTAAGTCCTCCGCTTGGGAAGCCCAGCCTGCTCTTCGTATCCAAATGCCCCAGCCTGCATTCCTCTGACTTGCCTGGGGGGAATAGGGGTGGCATCTGCATGTTGGGTGTATGTGTGTGAGCAGCCCCCCATCTACTTTGGGGTGAATTGTAATCTTGCTCTGTGTGGCTGCAATCCTTTCCACACTTTCCTGGGAGTAAGCCCCATTGACTCAAATGGGGCTTACTTCTGAGTAGACCTACATAGGCTTGGGGTCTGTCAGCTTAACCCAGGATCTTCACCTCTCTCTTTTTCCTCCCCCTTCAAAAAGAAAAAAAGCCACTCATAACTTTGTCTCCAAAAATTGATTTAAAATAAAAATCCCCATTCCTTTTTAGCCATTCCCCTTTTTCCACCTGCCTCCTTTTGGGGGGGGGGGTACTCTGTTGGCTACTATTGTAAGACAAAAGGCACAATCCTAGCCAGGTCTACTCAGAAGTAAGTCCTATTTTGTTCAATAGGGTTTACTCTCAGGTAAGTGTGTTTAGAACTGCAGTCTGAGTGCTGGCAGCCTTGTTTCTAGTGTATAATTATAACACCTTCATCCCCATTTTGGGGGTAACTGAGGTGAAGTGTTGTAATGGGGAGCCATGGCCAATGGCTACAAGCATCAGGGGAGGTGCTAGCTGGAAAAGTTCAAGAACCACTGCTTTAGGGCGACGCATCACATATAGGCTCAAAATGCATACCTGTCATTGAAGGAAGAGGACTGCAGGATGTCCTTTACAATAGGGAACATACCTGCTGATTGATGTCTGCCGTGTCTCTGCTTAGATCTATGTCACAGTTTTCTACAGGCACTTTGCAGCAGCTCATTGGGACAGAGGAAGAAAGAGATCCAAATGTAGTGTTCAGCCAGTCTGTATAGTTCTTAGCACCACAACACTGGAACTACATCACAAGGAGAAAAGTTTGCTATAACAGTGGAGAATGTGGTCCTTCAAACGCTTACTAGGTTAATATCTACCCTAGAAGCATCACTAGTTCTAAATCCAACTCTTCACACCCTGGCCATAGTAACAGGTTCATCTCTTAAGTGATCCAATATTGGTTCTATGAAGGATACAACCAAGCCATCAGAGAACATACTGGAAAAAAAAAAACAAACAAGTGCACATTGCATTTTTCAAAAGTGTGTCTGCCTCCTTTTAAAACCTAACAGAGGATTTCCCCCACCAAAGGCAGTGGCAGGTCAAGGAAAATATGTATTGCTATAGTCCATCACTTTCGTTTTTAAAGATAATATAGTTCACCCTGCACATGCCTGATCCTGTCTGATCTCGGAAGCTAAGCAGGGTCAGGCCTGGTTAGTACTTGGATGGGAGACCACCTGGGAATACCAGATGCTGTAGGCTTATACCATAGTCTTTTGAGACTGAAGGTTGCCAACCACTTTGAGCAAATCTGATTCAATCCACCCACCCCATTTTGTTCCATAGCCTACAATACATTGCCAGCAACATAGCAAAGTTGGTTCCAATGGTTTGGAAGTTAAAGGCATTTATTCTTAGTGTTTAAGCCACTTGACTCTTCATAACCCAGGTCTAGAGTTTCACCACTAGTTTTCTGCCCTCAATGGCTTCTAGAGGAAAGGTTGTTTACCTGTCTCTGTATGCCATCCACACCTTTCATGATCTGCAGGTCTTTACTGTACTTGTCCAAAGTATTCAAGAAATCATTCAATAAGGTTTGATGCAACTGTGTTGAATACAAACAGAGTTTTTACAAGAGCTGGATCTCCAAAGTAAGTTCACTTGTGAAAGGGCAAGAATGGAAAGAGGACCATATCCAAGATGTGAATTTTAATTTACTTCCTTGTCAATATGAATTTGGAAGGCCTAACTTCCTACTCAGCCACAAAGCTCACTGAGTGGTAAAGTCACTATCCCTTGCCCTAACTTGCCTTTTGCTGCAATCCTAAGGACACTTTCCTGAGAGTAAGCCCCATTGAACAAAATGGGACTTACTTCTGAGTCGACCTGGTTAGGATTGTGCCCTTTCAGAATTATGTTGGAAGTAAACCAGATTTTGTACAATAGAGCAGGAGCAACCATATTAAGAACTATAATATAGCCTGTTTTCCAAATAAGCTAAGGAGGAACAGAAGGGAAATGCAAAGATCTGGCCAGATTGATTAAGTAATTCCAGAATGTTGTTTACACCTTGTTCAAATTTGGGATTTCTGCTGTACCAAGAATCAAGCAAATTCACTCCTTTTGGACATCAGTTATCCAAGCTTGCAATATTAGCTGCTCCAAGCAAAATGTAGGAATGGAAAACCATTTTTACTTTGTTCCTACACTAGAGCTGGAAGGAGAATGGGTACCATCTGTAATACATTCAGATATTGTGCAGGAGTGCTTCCATCTCTCCCCTGTAGCTTTAGTTTGGCTGCAGACTCTATTGAGACATGATTGGTGGTAATGTTCCTGACAAGGCTTCTGGTTTTACTCATATGCTTTCTGAAGTCTAGGTACCTGACTGATAGGAAAATGCAGCCAAAGTATATTTTCATACTGCCTCCTTTTCCGAGATCTTTTTTTGCATTTTTGAGCAAGTAGCAGGAGGTTTAGTCTTAGGCCCAAATCCTAACCCACTTTCCAGCACTGACATAGCTGTGACAATGGGACGTATGCTGCATCCTGCAGTTGGGGGGCACCCATGGAGGCCTCCTCGAAGTAAGGGAATGTTTGTTTCCTTACCTAGGAGCTGCATTGTTGTTATGCCGGTGCTGGAGAGTAGGTTAGAATTGCATCCTTAGTTATACAACTGAGCAACAGCACGGAATTGGATTTCTTTAGAAGATTTAACCTAGCTAGATACAAAATATTGTTTCAAGTACTTTAAAATCAAATCCTTTCCATTAGAGCTGTAACATGAAGGTCTTCCATTAAGACTATCACAGTCTTCCGTAGTAGATAGTCTTAATGGATAGTCTTCCATTGAAACTATCAGAGGAAATGAGAAATTTTCTCCAGATACATCCTAATTCCATTCCATCCTAATTCATTGAACTTCAAGAGCAAATAGGGTGTATCCTGCCTCTATCCCAGCTTCAGTAACAATTACAAATCTGATGGTCAGGCCTGTTTAAGTTATAAGAAGACACAATATCATGTGTGCTTAGACCTGGTCTAAATGATATACAGTTGACAATTCACATAGCACTGTATTTTATTGTATAGCTACATCACATATTTCCTCCCTTTCCCCATCAGCAGTCCTTGTGACTCAGTGATTGAATAATTGCATGACATTTGTATTGCCAATATCAAGTTTTGCTTGGGTTGAAACATTAACACAGTGGGAATTTGCTTGTAAGTAAACACACATAGGATGCGACTGCATGGGGCTCCTTCTTGCCAACTATCTTAGCTGCTTCAGATATTGCAAATAGTTATGGTTAGCATTGTATTAAACTCCAAATTATACAGCAAGTTGGGTTAACCTTGTTACTGACCAAAGGCCTTGAGATTTGAAAATTGCCCTGACTGGAAAGGGGTCATGAACAGCATCAGACCCCAGCCACATCCAACTTTGCACAGGGAAAGCCTTGTGATATGAGCAGGAGACACATCACAGGTACTCTCTGATTGGTGTGCGAAAGGTGGTGACATAAGCACAGTCAAGGCACTGTAGTTGGCAGAAATTTCCAAGTAAGAGTTAACTAAAGGTACCACTGCTTTTGAAGCAGGGTTCATTCCACAACAGGAACACTTGCTAGGGCACTATGATTTGTCCTCTGACAAAGAAAGACACCCCTCCTCACATAGTCTTTGGTGGGTAGGCCATTGCTGGGGGGGGGGGAGTTGCAATATGGCACCAATTTTTGCTCAAGTTGTTTGAAAGAAATACTGCCTCATTAGCCAGGAGATCCTAATTAACCATTAGGATCAGCTGCAACAATGGACTCAAAGATTAATGGTTTATAGAAGGCTGCTTTCCATCTATCAGGACTTTTCTGGTGGTGTGGGGAGCACAGCCAGCAGTGATGCACTGGTGCATAGTCTCGGAAGAGTTCTTCCCATCAATAACAGTTACCCACACCTCCTTGAGAATGTGGATTTTAGAACCTCCAAGGAGTCTATTAGACTTCTCTCAATACAAGTGGGTCTATTTGGCACCAATACAGACTTACCTTCCTTCTGTAAGAGTAGGCAGAGACAGCAACTATGATTTCAACAAGCAAGAGCGCCAGCAACAAGCCTGTGAACTAATAATAGAAATCCTTTACAACTTAATAGCCATTGATTTAAGAATCAAGTCTGCATTTTGTTAACTGCTAAACTTGCATAAAATAGCATTGGCACACTTACATTATTTATCCAAACTTGTTTTCCCCATCTTCACCCCAGTCCAGTTTTAATCCAAGATGCCTACAGAGCCAAGCTCAACATGAAACCAGTTATGGCTGGCACCAATACCCTGAGACTGAGATACATCAGCAGAGATGAAGTCATGATTAGGAACAGTCAAAATCAAATGCCCCAATAATACATTCAAGTTAAGCCACCAGCCCATACATGGTAAAACATGCTGCTGTAAGAGTATACCACCATTTGTGCTCTCTTCCAAGGTAACATTTTTGGGGACATGCTCAACCTTAACTAAGCAATGCTGTGACCTTGAAATCAACTAGAATATTTTTCCTGCCTGGTCAAGAGGCAACTACTCAAAATGGAGGGTAGCTACCAAATAGGGTGGAACTTCACCAAGAGTTTAATAATGTTTTTTAAATCTACCTCTACACATTAAATGCCTTGCATCTGGGGCTAAGTACTGTATTAAAATCACAATAAATACATAATAGTTACAGACTCAAATAGCCATCAATAAAATGAGATACTATTAAATTTCATTTCCTCTATGGGAGAAGAAGTCCATCTCTTTCCTTGTCACATGTGCAGACAAATAGATGACATAGTACCTCTTTTTTCCCTTTCTGTGAGAGTGTTGTAGATATATGTTTTGAGTCTAGGATTTTTGTCCGTTTTTAGTTTTCAAAACATTTAAGACTTTTAAAGGCAAGCTCTGGACGGTACTTCTCTGGACATACCATTTTTATCATCTTGGAGTTGAGTTTGAGAAGAGCAATTGCCCCAAAGGCAGAGACGAGGACAAGAACTGCACCAACAACAGTCACAATCACAGGAATTCCTGAAACTGCTTCATTCAACACCAGGAGCGTATCACGGAGTTTCACCTGAACAGACAATCCCAGGCACATCAGCAGAACACCAGAGATCTAGAATTTTAGATTTGACAATCGGAGATTAGATTTGGTAGAGGCAACACCATATCCATTAGTCAAGTGTTTTAATGTTAAAACTCATGAAGCTGTCAAGTACACCTTGGTAGAAAAAACTGCACATGCATGGGGTGAAGGAGGATTTCTTTACTGCTCCTGGTTCACAGCAGGCTGAAGTCTCTCTCACTACAAGCAAGGCCCTCTAGCCAAGTCATTTCCTTGAATTTGATCATGAAGTTTGGCTGCAATTTTATCTTATGAAGCAGAAAGGCAGAGTGGAAGCAAAAAGAAAGGCAATCAAATCTCATTATCTATATCAGTCCTGACAATCTTTTAATAAGCTTTGATATGCTTTTGAGTGCACTACTGAATAGACAAGGCAGATATAAACATTACTCCAATATGTCTTAACAGAAGCAGCAACTATAATATCTTGGACACATGCTGAAGAAACCCAATGAAGTAAGGAGAGAATCAGTCAACGCTTCAGCTGACATACAAGATGTCCAAAACCAAGCCCTGGCAGCTTGTTTGGCCTTTAAAGCCCCTTATGGTTGTGACCAGGGTCTCCAAGGAACTACCTTTCCCATAAGAACCAAGTTTGCCCCTAAAGGTATTTGAAGGACTGCCTTTGTCCATATAATCCTACCCACCCTCTGGTCATCTGTGGGGGGGGGGCTTTTGACTGCACCGCCACCAGTAGAGGAGTGAGGGGGTGGCAACTAGGAATACAGATGGGCAGAGTCAGCTAGCTCATTCAAGAGGCTAGGTGAGACAGTCACTTCAAAAGAGACCGCCTGCTTCTGCAGCACTTCCCCCTCCTGCTCTAGTCCACCAGGGATGTATGGGGGCAGAAAGTAAGGCAGAACTGCCCCAGAGTCCTTCAAAAAGTTCCAGCATGGTTATGAGCACACAAGCACTCACAACCCACACACAACCCAGCCTCCACTCAGAGTGGGTGGGTTGTGAGCGCTTGTGCCCCTCATATAACAGCAGAGGCAGTACTTTTCAAAAGTACTCCAGTGGGGCAGTTCTGCCTCACCAATCACCCCCACACCACATCATGGTGTAGTCCACCACTGCTCTAGCTGTCTCTTTTCAAACATAGCTGGTAGGCTGCATCTCTAAGGAGGAACAGTATTGGCACAGGGCCTTTCACTCCAGAAAGCCTTGGATTGGTGCAGATCTAGAGGGGCTACAGACTCTGAGCAAAACAACAGATACTGCCACCTTAATAGCTTTGGAAGCCATGCAGACTATCAAAGACACCCTACAGACTCTGACATGAGAGTCTGCTGTTAGAAGAAAAACAGCAGACTTGCAATTCTTTAGATAAACTTAAGGGAGCTTTTTAATTCCAGCTGGCAAACTTAAACCTATGCTACTTTGTTAACAAAACAAAAGCAATACATGCTTGAAAATAAAATAAAATAAAAACACAAGCAACTATAAATCTTACCCAATAAAATAAGAGAATAAGCCACAAACACATTTTAACAAGCCTTTCCCTGATATTAGTCTCACTTTCCTTCATTGTGCTGACTCCTCTGTTGTACTACCTAAATCACCACTGATGAGAGCAAGATATACAGGTTGCAATGAGTGTTTCTAATTGCCACAATTTCAAACAAATGGTCCTTTTTATGGCAAATATCAAGTACTTTACAAAAGAGCGCAGCTTAAAAATCTCAGATGACTTGTTTTGGGGTAGTCCCACTGAAGCTAATTAAACAGGGGAGGAGGAGGAGGAGGAGGAGGAACTTAGGCTTTTCTCTGGAGACAGCTATCTCCATAAAATATGGTGAGAGGGATTCCTGATTCTCATGCTGTCTTACTGATTGCCTGCTTTCATTAACTGTGAGCAAGGCCAGGGAGGTAAGTGTCTTACAGTAAAAGATTACAATACTTAGCTGTTGTATAGCACTTTCTGAGAGCAAAGTGCTTCCTACGTATTATCTTGATGCTGTTCTTACCACAACCTAAGGTAAGGATAATTATTATTACCATATTGCATCTGAGGCTGAGGAGCTTGCTCAAGGCTGCTTTTTGAGACCACAGAGACAAGATAAGAACAAGGGAAGTCCTAATTCACAGCTTGGTCTCTTATTGTGCAAGCCTATGCATGACTACTCAAAAGTAAGTCCCACTGAATTAAATGGAACTTACTCCCAGGTAAGTGTGTATAAGCTTGCTGACTTAACCACTATGTGACACCCCCTCTCCTCTCACTACAATATTGTATACAGTAATGCACATATCAAAATCTGATACCTAAATGTGCATCACTCCTAATTCTGTCTTTATGCATCCCAACAAGATGCATGAAAGGAAAAGTCAGAGCTTCAAAATTTTTCTAGCTGTTGATTAAGTGTCTTAAATGAAACTTGCTAGTTCCGTTTAGTGCGCGATAAGTGGTAGTTATCTGACAAAGGAGTATTTCAAGTAATATATCTGTTCTATTTTGCCTTTTCACCAGTGTTCAGGGTGGCATACCTGGCTTTTCCCTCCCCCTTTAGACTCCACAACAACCCTGTGAGGTAGGTTAAGTTGAAGAGACAGTGACATAACAAGCTCAATGGCTTGGATCTGAAGCTGCTTCTCCACAATAATAGCCCTCTAACTTCTGTACCACACTCGTCCTCAGCTGTTTAAGGGCCTAGTCCTATCCACCTTTCCAGCACCAGTGCAGCCACAATGCA
This sequence comes from Tiliqua scincoides, assembly GCF_035046505.1. NCBI lineage: Eukaryota > Metazoa > Chordata > Lepidosauria > Squamata > Scincidae > Tiliqua > Tiliqua scincoides. The sequence continues at coordinate 80,464,595 of NC_089821.1, read as the reverse complement.
GCCCTGAGGTAAGGGAACAAATGTTCCCATAGCTTGAGGAGGCCTCTGTGACTGCCTCCCCACCACAGGATGCAGTGCATGCCCCACTGGCACAACTGCACTGGCACTGGCACTGGAAAACTGGATAGGATTGGGCCCTAAATAATACTTCAACAAAACAACAGCCCAGGTCAACTTCAAACTCAGAGTGATTCTGTGTTATGCTCAGTATCTCCATTTGCTGCTCTCCTTCTCCAGCTTACAGCTTGTGTTGGAGCAGCAACAAAGCTGGGTGTAAAGAACAGCAATGTGTGCACCTGCGTGGAAAAATTCTTGGGACCCTCTTGCCAATGTGGATTAACATTCATAGTTTTTTGTTTATTTTTTTAAAGTATGGATTATCCCTCAGCATTTTATCACTGCCCCAGCCATGACTTGGCTTTGTATATGAACACAGCAATAATAACCATCAAAACCTGGCAGTCTTGCACTTGGCAAGAATAAATCTATGGGAATTTTTTTTAATTGAAGCTTTGAGAGTTCAGTGCAAAAGTGTTGAGGTTCAGAGTCAGACAGTTGTGACTGACGAGCACTAGGCTGTTGGGCAATCCCAGCACAGCTTGGGGCCCTGCGTTCTCCTGACTTGGGGCTCTACTGAAGACTCAGGGCCAAATCCTATACAATTTCACAGCACTGGTGCAGTTGTTCCAATGTGGCATGTACTGCATCCTGCGGTGGGGGGGGGCAATCATGGAGGCCTTCTCCAGGTAAGGGAACATTTGTTTCCTTTCCTCAAGGCTACATTGAGGCTGCACTGGCACTGGAAAGTTGGATAGGATTGCGCCCTCATTCACTGATGCTGTAGCCTCTGGCTCAGTAAAGCTGGAGCTGAGCTCTCCTTGGCTCTGCATGCAAATTTAGTGGGAATGAGGTCTGTAAGTTGTGGGGTGGAAAGGAATGATTCTCTCCCTCTTTGTCTTATGCGCTAATATGGTGTCTGGAGAAGCAAAGGAGCTGAAGGTGTGAGGTGCTGTGCAGTGACACAAGAAATGGTTATTGATATGTGGTGGGTGGCTACACAAGACACAGCCTTTTCAATGGTGGTGTCTAAAATTGTGGAATTCCCTTTGATTAAGGCTCTGCTGTTTCACAATGTAAGACACAAGGAATATTGAACCAGGAACTCTGGCAGCAGGACTCAAGTGCCTTATTTGTTGCATCATCAAGATAGCTGGCAGGGAGAGGAGCTGGCTGACCTGAGCCTCGTTCCTACACAACATCCTCACTGACAGTGGCCAGATGGGAAATGAAGGGAGAAGGAATCAGGTCAACCGGGGAACCAAGAGGGTCTCTGCTGGCCATGAGCTTGTCAGCAGTTATGACAAGGGACCTAAGTACCTTGCTTTGCTATCTTTCATCTAACCCAGGGGTGTCCAAACTTTTTGGCAGGAGGGCCACATCATCTCTCTGACACTATGTTGGGGGCCAGGAAAAAAAAAAAGAATTAATTTACATTTCAAATTTGAATAAATTTACATCAATGAATATATTAGAGATGGAACTTATATGAATGAATGAAGGTCTTGCAATAGCTTGAGGCCTATAAAATGCCTTGCACAAAGCAAGGCCAGCCTTTCCTTTGCTGCCACTGCTGCATCACAGATGTGAAACAGCAAGCAGTGGAGGGAGCACTCGTCCCACAGCTCACGCGAGAGGTCAAACAGTTGGCCGTCACACTGAGAGCAGTTGCATCAGGCCAGTGTGGGCTCCAGCAAGTCTCCAGAGGGCCAGAGGCTCATGGGAGACTGGGGGCAAACTGAGGGCCGGATTGGGAGTCCTCGAGGGCTGCAAGTGGCCCCAGGGCCAGGGTTTGGGCACCCCTGCTCTAACCATTCCAGAACCTGCCCTTCAGTTTGATCACGCCTTCTACCTCTGGCCCTGTAGAACACTTTGAGCATGAACACCAACTTGCTTTTCCACACTGGTTGACTCAGACTATGCTGGGCACTGACAAGAAGGCATCTGGAACAATACATATGCATTTGTCTGGCTATGTTGCATTTCTTGACAGATGCAGGATTTTTGAGGCTGTTGTCAGGGCTGATTCCCAGTTTGGGGGGTCCTTAGAGGTTCCCCCATCCTCCTATTTCCCAAATCCTTTTCCACCATCCTTGAATGAGCAGGAAAGTGACACTGGCGAGAAGCAGCTAGCATCTGTGCATGCTCACTCACCCAATCCTGAGATGCTTAGTGCTGGTGGTACGAGCATACCACCGGCACTGGGTGTCCCAAACGTGCCATAAGGCACATCTGCAGCACCTGAAGAGGAGGGATTGCAGGTGCTAGGCCAGCGCCAGTTGGCATGGATTCTCAGCTCTGCTTGGAGGGCTGGCTGGCACTCCAAGAGTGCCGACCAGTGGTAAGTGAGGGGGGGAGGCTCTGCTCCACCGAATATTGACCTCTGTGTCAGGCCAGAAGGCCTGATATGGAGTCTCTCAATTCTGCAAAATAGCTGGCACAGACTTGAGAAGCCCTATTGCGGGCTTGGGCCTTTCCCCAGGGGAAGGGGATGAAAGTCCTCCTGAGGAAACCTCTGGTGGCTGCTGTGGGGCTGTAGGATGCAGTGGTAGCTGCTTTGGCACCACTGCACCCAGTGGAACCACTGCCTTTAGGACTGTGCTGTCACGCCCCTCTTCCCAGGTGACATGACAGTGCAGCACAAGTGAAGAAGGTTCATCCACCTGAGAAGGGGGCAGTCCTTCTGGGGCCCAATTTTGAGTATGAGCAGTGGTGTGGAAGTCTGTCACTCTCAACTGCAGCCGATGAGGATTTTAGTGCTGGCCGATCCTCTTGAGGCACTGGGGCCTTGAGAGCCATCCAACAGGCATTGCTAGCTTGCCCATAATGATCTTGTTTTTCCGCTTTATTGATTTATGTAAAAACATTTTTACACCACCTCTCTTGGCTATTAAGGCAATCCAAGGTAGTTTACAATCGGGAAAATAAAATCATCAAAATATTGTATCTGTGCGTCTTAACAGACAGGAGCTCTAAGGACAACACAGGTTTGTTGTTGTTTTTATTGTCTGGAATGTGGAAAGTCAATATTTTCTGGAATAATATTCATGCCGTCTTCCTTGACCCTGAGAGTATATGCTCTCTTTCTTTCCCATTAAGCACATTACACACAAATCCAGGAATGCCACCACTCCATTGTTCCAACATCCAACTCCAGCTGCTAAGATAATTTACTTCAATTGAGATTAAAGTGTTTCCACAATAAACAAAAGATTTGCATGTGGTGCCATTTCTATTGCCAGTTAAACTAGAGAGAAAGGCACTGATGTGAAGTGCCAGAATGTCTTAATATTATGGACACTGTGGTGCCAAATTCCTAGGTGTGTTCATTACAATATCTGTTCCAGGAAGATACACCACAAAAAAGCATTCTGGATTGGGGGGAAAATAAAGAAAATGTACAAATTTAGGACAAGTGAAAGTTGAGCACATTTCAGTCCCATTTATGTCAGTGTGAGAATTAAGCACCAACTTTCAAAGAACAAAATACAAAACACAACCCAATGTGACACAACAGGAACACAAACATTATAATACAATGTTGCCACAAACCAGAACAGAGGGACCATCCTTCCAAACAACAGGAGGGATGTGGCGTGTGTGTGGCTCCTTCACCTGGACCCTAAGTTTGTAAAGTTCAAGCACAGGGTGAGTGAAAGAGAGAGAGAGAGAGAGAGAGAGAGAGAGAGAGAGAGAGAGAGAGTTGCCAGGTCTGCTGTTGGAATCAGCCACTATCTTGCAGAAGGCACACTCATTTACCGTATTTTTCGCTCCATAAGACGCACCTGACCATAAGATGCACCTATTTTTTAGAGGAGGAAAACAGGAAAAAAAATATTCTGAACCAAATAGCGTAATAAAATATTTAATAAACTATAACAGAATAACATTTGAACCATGTAAAGTGAACAGCAGTCAACAGTGGCATTAAGAACCATTATTACTGTCATTAACAAATGGAGAGACTTAAAGGTTTGAGTACTCTGGGTTTCTGGAAACCCCAAGAACTCATCATCGCTAGAGTCAGAATTTATGAAGCTCATTTGCTCACAATCACTGACATCACTTTCTTTGCTGTCTTCATATAAGATACCATCTTCACTTTCATCTAAGGCATTCATAAACTGGCATGAAGATCCTCCCCCTTCTTAGGGTGAATGTGATCATAAACTGGCATGAAGATCCTCCCCCTTCTTAGGGTGAATGTGATCATAAACTGGCATGAAGATCCTCCCCCTTCTTAGGGTGAATGTGAGCATAAACTGGCATGAAGCATAACATAACGTGCACCCTTTTTTGCAGTATTCGCTCCTTAAGATGCACATACTTTTCCCCCCACTTTTTGGGGGGGAAGTGCGTCTTATGGAGCGAAAAATACGGTACTCTACACAGTAACTGCAGGGACTGGGATAGAAAATGTCAGTGCTTTCTTTGTAAAAAAAAAAAAAAAAAAAAAAAGGTGCAGGAACTCACAACTTGTTATTCTTTTATTTATTTTTAAACCATATTTTATTGGAGAAATAAAATATTTTTTATGTGCTTCCCCCCTAAAGATGAACTTACTTCTGAGTAGACATGCATAGGATTGGGCTGTCAATCTCCACATCCCCTTCCCCCTAGCTACTTTTTCTACAGTATACTGTACATACTGTACATACACACCTGTAAATACTGTACAGGTGCACTTGTAGCGTGTAGTATGTAGTGTGGCACTACTTCGAGGAGAGGAAGCAGTGAATGGATTCTGGAAAATGGCTTACATGAGTTCCATGTAGTAAAATTACTCTAAGCAACTGTGGGAGTAAGAACAAAAAAGGAATTCTTACATGAGAGGGGTCCTTAGGTGCACACAGAAACAGCTACGTTTGCAAACAAGCAATTAAATATGGTTTAATTCAGGTATCAGAATACTCTGTGTCTTTGGGAAGGTGCTTGGCATGCAATTGTATGTTCTCTGCTGCCCTGAGCAGCTGCTGTGCATTGCTGGAGAGGAGCTGCAAACGCTGGCTGGCGGAGGGCATGCTTGTGGGGGAAGGATGAGGAGGATCTCTGGCAAGACTGGACAGCATGTTGTACACACGTAGAATCCCTTTTCACCTGCCCTTAGCATGTGAAAACGGGTGCAGATATATATCTCTGCCAGGATTAAGAGCCCAATCCTAGGTATGTCTACTCTGAAGTAAGTCTCATTCTAGTCAATGGAGCTTACTCCCAGGAAAGTGCCTAGGATTGCAGCCTAAGAGCCCAATCCTATGCATGTCTACTCAGAAGTCCACTTTAGTGAATGGGGTTTACTGTGGATAGGATGGCAGCCTCAGGGCCCCTCCTCTGCCTGTCTTCTCAGAAGTCAGTCCCATTAGAGTCAATTGGGCTCACTGCGCCCTCGCACTTGTCAGCCAGAGTTGCCTGGTGCAGGAGGAAGCCTGCCTGGGAAAGGATGGGGTGGGGGGAGAAGAGGAGCCCTATGGGGGGGTTGTGCTGGGCTGGGCTGGGCGGGGGAGGCTGGGGGGACCCTTGTTCAGTGGCTGCGCTTTTGAGGGGGAGAGGGAGGCAGGTGCTGGGCCGTGAGGTGGAACTGAGCGCTGCTTGCTGTGGGGGAAGCCCATCAAAAAGGTGCATAAAAAAGGTGCCGGAACACCGTTCTGGTGCGTTCCATTAGAAAAAAAGCCCTGGAAAATGTAGATGTAACATACAGTTGAAGAGAAACAGCATTGCATAACATTCAGGCTTGCAGAGGTAGCAGTGCAGCTAACCACTGATTCCCGTAGACCAAGATGCCTCTGAAATTCATGCTGGGGTGGAGTGGAGCAATTCAGGCTCCTCAAGCAATGCCAGCATTTCCATGTAGGTCATCCCTAGCAGCCAATGTTAAGGCCTAAGGAGGAACAAGGGGTAGTAGCCACTGACTGGCCAATCAGAGCCACTCCTGTACCAGCAGTTGCAGCAGCCATCTTGCATGTTTCTGTTTTGATTATGTGACTTGAGTCAAGATAAGTAAACCAGTAGGTAAATTATTAGACATCTTCTAATGTTTGCATGTCTACACACCCTACTCAAATTCATTTGTACCATGTAAAAATAACATTCAAATATTATGCAATGTTGATCATAATGGTGACTATTTTGACATTCCTAATCTAACTTATTTGAAATTGTATTAATGTGATGCAATCCATCTAAAACTGCACAGGCATTTTTGTGGGTTGGTATTTTTCAAAGAAAGAACATGAACAAATCCAGTCAGAAGAAAATGCAGTAAACAGGCTGTGGAGAGAACTCACACTTCTAGTCACACTGATGCCTCTTCACACTTTTCAAAAGCAAAGAGTACTAAAGATCTTCTGTGCAGTGGAAGAAAAGAATTCCAGAGAAAGAAGATCCCAGCTGAGTAAAACACACATTCCTTTCACAGAGGCAAAGGTCCATTCTTCACAAACACAACCCAAGCTGCACAATCTGCTTTTTCTATTTTGGTTACTTCAGTTTGCTTTTAAACTCCATACAGAAGAAGAAAGAAAATGCATCACAGAGGATTAGAGACCTTTCTTAAGTGTGTGCCAGAATTTGCTAGACACTCTGTGCACTTGGGCTGGTTTGTTCTTTCTGACACACATATTGTACTAGGTTGGTTCAAGCATAATGCCATTGCCAAGTCATGTCTCTGGTGCTATGTGAATAAGGGCCCTTGGGCCTGCATAGTCACCCCTTTATGCAACGCAGGGCTCTCCTTGCCTTCCTTGTATGCTGTTGTATCTTAACAGCAAACTATGGTTTTCATTTGTCCGGAAAACCAGGAGTAGCAATGTACAAAGCAAGAGGAAGGAAGCAGTGCCCCAGCCCAATGTTACACAAAGATTTATTCATGTAGTGCCAAAGCAAGGTTTGATGTTACTTCTGTACCAGCCCAGTGTTTGACCTGTAGGTCTTCACTGACAATAGTTTAGGTATCTTATTTCTTTAGGTCCATTCTCTGACAGCTACATTCAGAACCTATAAGAAAATTGTTTGTCATTGTTACACTGACCACACAAGGGAGGGGGGAATGGGTCACCTTATCCTCTCATGTCACTCCCTTCTCTCAGATGGATACTACTGCTTACGAGCCTCTGACAGAGTCTCTCAATGGAGTTTCCCATTCAGGAAGCATCCTGGACATGAGTCCTTGCAAACTCTTTTGTCAAATCTCAGGCACACAGGCTAGGCAAATTTGTGAGGCTCATTCACAACATCATGTTTCAAGTCTGTATCTAATATGTCCTTCCACTGGTGTTCTTGAAAGGAGGCAGCTCCTCCCTCCTGCCTTCAGAGCCATTCCCAGCTGTAAAAGCAAAGTGAAGGAGATGTCTTTGCTTTGCTTTGGCAGTTGCAAATGGCTCTGAGGGCAGGGGGAGAGGCTGCTTTACACCAGCATTCAGGTGCCTAAAAAACTTAATGCCCCTCCAGAAATGCCAGTGTGTCCTACTTACGATTTCATGTATATATTTTTTTCTGAGACATCTATATGCATTTTTTTATCCAACTGGGTGAGTTTTCATTTACTTTCCAAGTATCACCTGTTAACCATCGATTAATAGAACCTGCATAACCACAGGGAATCTTCTGATGCCAGAGAGAAATGTTCGTTGGTGGTGGGGAAATCATATGTCCATATAGAATACGCAGTGGAAGAGTTGTCACTCCAGCTAACAGTGACTGCGGTATTGTACTTTGTTGTGTATGCACAGCAAACACTGGTGTTTTGGTGTTAACAAAAGTTAACAACACAGATGGTATTGTCAGTTATAGCTTTAAAATGGCTGCATAGAAAAAAAGGCCTTTGTGATTATTTGATCTGGCCCTTGTAGTTAAAGATGTCTACAGAAGCATCCTCCTCCTCCTCCCCCACTTCTATGTTCCTAATCTTCTGATAATTGTCTCTGAACGGCAGTATTTACAGTTCAGCTTCAATCACCTGCCCCCCTAAACACATCCATTTGGTAACTTTATCCTGCTTTTTTGTTGTCTACAGAAGCTGCATGACAATTCTCTCTGGAATTGGAGTCCACAAGCTTGAAAAGTTTCATATATAACTGTTAAGCCAATATATAAATGTTAAGCCAAGCATGAGCCTTAAGAAGGCTTAAGCCCATCTGGACTCTGGTTCTCAAACCTATCTCTCTCCAGCAGCTGCCTGAAAGATTGTTTACAGTTTAAAAAGTCACTAAGCAGCCAGTTAGGAGCAACATCGTATATTAGAGACCAGAGCTGACCCCCTCCCACATCCAGAGACATCTGAAATGAAAACCTGCACGGCATGAGAGCCCTCTATACCTCCATCCAGGATATGCATCTAGGGAGTTTGGTGCCCCAAGTAAGGTCCAGCTAGACCAGGGGTCTCTAAACTTTTCGGCTGAAGGGCTGCATCAAATATATGGTACAGTGTCGAGGGCTGGGGAAAAAATCAATATAACATTTAAATAAATATGTTAGAGATAGAACTTAGATGAATGGGCTCAAATGTCCAGGATTTCTCCAAGCACTAACAGAGCCCAAGAAATAAAGTACACGCTTAAATGGACCCACATTCCCCACCCCACAAATACAACTCCAGTTGTGTTTGGTCAACTGAACCAGAGACTCTCAGGGGATCGGAGACTGGCCGATAGACTGGCTGGGTTTGGAAACCCCTGAACTAGGCTGTTGTAGTCCACTACTACCCCACTCCCATTTGCCCTTATGTTGTGTGTTGAGGCATGCTTCCCCACTGTTATTGAACTTGAGAGCCTGCCTAGAAGCAGATATATCTGTCTACAGGGCTGGCTTCACAGGGCCCTTGGCAAATTGCCCTCCCTTGGCCCCTTCCTACTTGGGTGGTCCCCTAAAGAGTTGCTTTGCTGTTCCCACCACACCAAGACTATTGGCACAGAGGTAGTCTCAGGAATCAGCACTGAGCCCTTCTAAAGGCTGTTGGCAACTGCCTAATGATGACACCAACATATGTCTAGCTCAGTGATTTTCAACCTTTTTCATCTCATGGCACACTGACAAGGCTCTAAAATGGTCATCAGTTTTTTGACAATTGACAAGGCACACTGTGCTGTCACATCCGCCAATGGCCCTACTAATAAATGACCCTCTCCTTGCGGCACACCTGGGGACCAGTCATGACACACCAGTGTGCCATGACACAGTGGTTAAAAATGGCTGGTCTAGCTATATAGCGCAATGTGCTTCTCAACCAAGAAATAAGTGTATTCAGTAGTTATGCAAGGAAGCCCTTGGCAGGTTTCTATCTCCTCCACAACTGAGGAACTGCTATCAATGTGGACATGGAAGATTCTTGGCAGTGCCACTTTACATTCCTCCCTGTTTGGTTCTCCCTTCCACTACCATGGAAAGAGGCAGATTGACCATTACTGCTGACCAGTGTCTTCTACACACTGGTGTCCATGACAGTGATATAATAAGCTGCTCAAGGGTAGAGTAGGTCTTCAAGAGTAGAGCGAAGCAAAAATGTGTATGTGTCTACACATGTGTACATGTGCACATTAAGATTTAATTAGCAATGTGCAGATGAGAGGTAAAATATGCATTTGTGTACATTGTATTTGTGCCCAGATCCTCATTTAGAATAATGTTATTTTAATGAATTTCATATGCACTACTGCTGAAAATTAAATCATTCCCATCTTATAATATGTTTCTTCCTTTTTGGATTTGTGGTTCCTTAATATGGAACAGCTTTTATGTTCAGAGTTGCAGAGAATTCAGAGGAAGCTGCTTGGACCAGAATCTCCCCATCAGAAATAATCCAGACAATCCAATTACTTGAAATATTTCTGATGAGCTCTTTCTGTGTACAGCTTTAAAAAAAATGATAGAGAGCACAGAACATAAGACCCGTTGCATTGTTAAAGAAAAAAGGAACATATGTAATGCACTGTGGGAGTAATTTAACTTTCAGCAGTTGTTTCACACATGACACTAAAAAGCCTGTTATGTTTGGACTCCACTCTTTTTGGGACTTCTGAGAGGCATGGCAAATAAAAAAAACTTTATTTGGAATTTACTGGGACAAAAATGTACGGTAGATTGCCAACTATTGGTGAAGATCTGAGTTACTGCCACTGCAAATGCTGAATAAGTGTTTGAATGTGGCAGCCATGTCAAAGTTAATTTGTGGCAAACAATGTTCTGAGAAATCTGAGGCCATATAGACAATGATTTTCTTTTTTAACCCATTTTTGCCCAGCCCACAGGTGTACACATTTGGTCCCTGTTGCAGATATGCAACATTGGGCAGAAATGGCTAAAACCTACAATGTTACTTGGGTTTGTATGTTTGTATGTTATGAATATGAAAAAGAAACCCATTTTTAAAAAAAATCAAATGAGCATTATAGTCAATCTTCAATGTTATATCTTCATTTACAAATGGATGTAAGCCTAAACCCTTGTATGCAGAGTTTCATGTTAAATTCAGTTCTTTGGAAAGCTTTGAATGGCTAATACATCTCTCCCCCTAAAAAAAAAGTTCCTAAACCTAGAATAGTCAAAAGGCTTTTTGCTACTAGATAACAATGGAAAAATTGGATTGAGGAAGTGTAGGGAGATTGCCAAGCCACATGACTACACATGCACTGTTCTTAATACATTGTATTGTATCAACTATATTGAGATTTTTATTTTTCCTTTTGATTATCTATCTCCAACATAGCTTACAAGCAAAATAATGATGTCCAAATCATATTCATAAAAATCACATGAAAACAGATAACATAAAAATGACAATTTAAAAAAAATTACCATTGCAGGAGACAGTTCTAAAAAAAAAACACAAAATAGGTAGCAGTAGCCTAATAACTGAAAACTATGCAGAATAAAAATATCTTAATGGTTTTCCTAAAAAAAAACAAAAAACAATTTCCTAAACAGACCAAAGGAGCAGATGCTTCTGAGAATGGGGTTACTTGCCCAAAGTGGGAGGGATATGTGGCACAGCCATGGATACATTCAGCAGAAAGCTCCATTCACAGTCTAGTGAGCGTGACACACACCTGATGAAGCAGACCCTGCTCATTTTAAGAAATGCACTACACCATATGGTAGGTAGGACTACATCTGGCGAAAAAAGCAACAACTTTTTTTCAACCAAAAATACCACCCATATAAAAAGTCTGGAATAAATGTTGGTGGAACTACATCAGCAACTACATCTACTGCTACAACTACAGCAACTCTTCCTCCAGAGTTGTCCTTGGCCAACAAGTGTATTATTACACTGAGCAAAGGAGTGGAGGTCAGATTCTCAGAATCTGGCATTGTTTTGTCTGTATTCCTAAAATACAGTAAAATAGTGTAATACTATATGCATAAAATATTAGAATAAAATATTCATAAAGTATTCAATGGATACTGTAGTCATAAAATACAATCTATATTCAGTAGTGGGATATTACTAGTGGTTTATCTACTGCTCATAATGTTTACACATGTAAGCATCACACTGATCTGACTAAGGAGGTGGAGATTATCTTCTTTTATAAGGCATTGCATCTTGCAGGGAGCTCCATCTTTATCAACAGCATGGAGGTCGTATGTCCCTTTCCTACCTTGCAAACTCTAGTCTCAAAAGACTTTTGATCATCTGTGTGTATGTGTACTCCTGTAATACATACCACCACTGAACATGTGAATTTGTTAGGTTATGGTCATCCCTCCTGTGTAGTCAGCTTGTAGAGTTGTGGGTCTGTATAGGAGGTGATTTTGAGGAGTCCTTTTTACTCTCTACTTGGGCTGGTGTGATTATCATTTGGGAAATGTGCTCAGGCCTCTTATAAGCAGATACTGGCTGGTGTGTTGCATGCATAAGACCTGGAAGGGAAGGGGGATGGAGTTGGGAAAGATCCTACTGAAAATCCCTTCCTGAGCATGGAGCTTTGGCAGGAGGCTGTAGATTGTATCATGTTTTTATGGGTACGTGTGAAATATTTTAGGTAACCATTTCAACCCACAGGTGTACACGTTTGGTCCCCCTTGCATATATGCAACGTTGAGCAGAAATGGTTTACAGCCCAAGCCTATGCATGTCTACTCAGAAGTCTCATTAAAGTCAATGGGGCTTACTCCCAGGAAAGTGTGGATAGAATTGGGCTGTCTAGCAAGTAAAATGTGAAGTGGTTTTGAGAAAGCAGGACTTCTATTCTGTTTTTATTATTAAGTGTCATGCTTTGATCTTGTGCAAGTCACTTTCTCCCAGCCTGTCCTACCTCACAGGCTTGTTGTGAGGAACACCTTGATTTATTTGGAGGAGAAAACATACAAAAATGAAATAAGGAAATAAAACTGTGACCTTGTCATGCCTGTGCCACAATGATGTACTGTAGAAGGGGAGGGGGGATAAAAACAAGGAGGCAGATGATATAGGGGGAAAAAGAGATAGTAAGTAAAAGTAAGAGTAGTAAGTAAAATACACTGTAAAAATAATACAGTGTATAAGAAAATAATTAAAAATGGTCCCATATTGCAAGTTGTTGCTCAAACCAAGCGAATGGGGCTGCCCCACTCCCTTTTTCTGAAGTGTGCAGCAGCCCTGCCGGCTGGCCCTGGGGATCTCTAGCTGTAGGAGGTGATGTGATCCTTCCAGCGAGGCTAGCTGTCTATCAAGGCAGTGGTCTCCCCTCCTGCACATCCAACCCTCTCCATCTCATCTCATCCCCGCCCCGTCTCTCTCCTGTCTCCCCCCCCCTTCCCAGGCTGTGCAGGTCACCAGTTTTGTTGTCAAAAGCGCAGGCGGTGCGAGACGCTGCTGGCTGCTTTCTGCAAGGTCCCCCCCCCCCATCACCACCACCATCACCACCACCACATACGCACCCTAACCCCTCCAACCAACGTTTCCCAATTCCTGCAAACATTTCCTAATAAGGCTCCGGGCACGCTCGCTTGGAGGGGCAGCCCGGCGAGTTAAAAGAACCCGCTTGGATGGTGCTGTTGCAAGGGGAGCGGAGAGAAGAGCGAGAGCCGCCAACTCTTCCGGGGCTTCCGCGCGCATCGTGAGCTGAGCAGCTGCACGGAGGAATCGCGGTGAGTCTCTCTGATGCCGGCTGGAGCCCTGCCTCCTTTCTTCCTTGGGGTCTGCTGATCACTTCGCCCCGGGAGAGGATGACTTGTTGAACAGGAGAGGCAGCTCCTGTGAGCGAGATGCATCTCCTTCACGAATGCATGGGGGGGGGGGGGGAAGAGCAGGCAAAGCACGAAGTTTTGCAGGGAGCCCCACTGCAGCGCGTGGCTCTCCCCTTTGCTCCCACCGCCTGGTATGGCTCCGAGGGGGAGGAGCCCCTTCCACGCTGCGATGAGGCACCCTGCAAAATTTAGCCCAATCCTATGTGTGACCTACTCACAAGTAACTCCCATTGAGTTCAGTAGGGCTGACTCCCAGGAGAGCATGCGCAGGATTGCAGCCTGTGCACCCTTCTCGAGCTACGCCGCTGCATGTGTGGGTTTTTTTTTTTTTCTCCTTACAACATTGGCTACACTATCAACCCAATCCTATTCACGCTTTCCTGGGAGTAAGCCCCAATGATTCTAATGGGACTTACTTCGGAGAAGACATGCCTGAGATTGGGCTGTACGCCTGCAAAGATGTGCACACGTACTTGGGAGTGACTCCTACAGAGCTCGGTGGGATTCTTAGTATATACGTGAAGGACAGCTGTGCGATCCTGTGCACACTTACTAGGGAGCTACTTGGGGAGGAAACATACTCTGGATGGCGCTTGCACCGAATCCAGCCTGAACATCCCCCCCCCCGCCCCATGAATGAACTACTACTAGGGGACTACTAGGGGAATGGCTAGTGCAGCGCTCCCACGTGGCTGTGGCCACCAGGCGCGCACAAAGCCGCCCTCCTCTGCCTGTGCTTTGTTGAGGAGAGCGATGGCGTGTGGAAGGGGCAGGTAACCTTGCAGCAGAGGCTTCCTAGTGATGAATGGCGGGGCGAGGGCGTCTGCAAGGAGTGCTGGGAGCCAGCAGTCACTCAGGTGACGAGGGAGGCAGCCGGGCGCAGGGGGCTGCGTGGAGCGAGGCTTGTTTGTGACTTACTGGGAGGCTTTGCAGCCTCCGCCTCGGGCTTTGTTGAGAGTGATAATCTCTGGAGCGAAGGTCAGGCTTCCTTCCTCCTCCTCCCCAGCTCGCAGTGTAACTTCTGTCGCTCTGCTTGTTGCCATTTCTCCCTCCTCAAAGTATCCAGTCCCAGCCTTGGTGTGTGGGAAGGAAGTCTCCCAGGAGGCTGCTACACTTGCTACTTCTAGCTTAAGGCAGCCAGGCAAAGTCACTGTAAATGGCTAGTCCAGCAGCCATTTTCAACCACTGTGCCGCGGCACACTGGTGTGCCGCAAATGGCCTGCAGGTGTGCCATGGGAGTTTGAGGGAGGGTCACTGGGGGATGTGAGCCCCCTACCAACAGCATGGTGAGCATTGTCAATTGTCAAAAAACTGACAGTGTGCCATGAAACTTGTCAGTGTGCCATGAAATGAAAAAGGTTGAAAATCACTGGGCTAGTGCCACATGGGGCGGAGAGAAGGAATGAGATAGAAGCCCAGATTTACCACCCACACCACGTCCAGGGCCCACAACCGTGGTTTTTCACTGGAAGGAAATGCCAAGGCTCGGTTAATGTGATAAAAAGGAACACCAACGACTCCTTAAGCTTGTCTTCTTCCTGATGTCCACAACCCTCTGCAAGTGTGTTACTTTCTGAAGTAGTTCCAAGAACCTGCAGGTCGCCAGGTCTCCAAAAAGGATATAGTGGAAATGGAAAAGGTGCAGAAGAGATCGACCAATATTGGGATGGGGCACCTCACTTCATTTGCGACTAGGAAAAAAGGTGCCTAAGGGGGAAATTGACTGAGACGTACATAATTATGCAGGGGATTGATAAAGTAGATAGGAGCATGTCCTTTTCCCTCTCACACAACATCAGAACCAGGGGACATCTCACTAGGTCTGTTTGTGACCAAAGGCCAAAGGACTTGTAATGTGAAGCACATAGTTTGCCTTGGGGCTGCTGCATACAGTGAAGGGGCATTTAACCTCTGACATTGCAGCACAAATGGACATCACTGCCTTGGGGCTCCATTGCTCCTAGTGACATGTCTCCCTTTGAAATTGTTTTGAAGAACAAAAACTTTAACCAACAAATCACAGTGGAAAAAATTCAAGCAGAAAATTATCTACAATAATAAGTAGAATAGTAAGAAGAAGTAAGTAGTGTACAATAAAACATGATACATTATTATTATTCCAGATGTTCTGGTAAATACATCTGCTTGTATTTTGCACAATTCTGCACATACCGTGTGGATATTCATAAGAACCAGTTTAGTGTGTCTTATATGGGCAAGAGAGCCATTGTGGTGAGATGGGAGAAGGCCCTTACCAACATTTACACACAAATATGCATTCCATCCCACATGTAGATTGTACTTTAGCCTTTTTCACACCTCCAAGCCAGTTCTAGGTCTGCTGTTTGTATGTCTTTTAGAATTGTTTCTCTGAATGCAAATATGAATATGTTATATGGCAGTATGTTGTTCATGCTGGTTGTTTACAGTGATCTCAGAAGATTGCATTAGAAGGAACTTGGAGTCCAGAGCACAGGATCACCCTGTGTCATTGCTAGCACATTCTAACAAATCATCATCACATACAGTGGCATCACTAGGATTCGCATCACCCGGTGCGGGAGGCCTGTGCGTCACCCCATGCAGTGGGCAGGGCAACACCCCAGGTGGTGGGTGTGGTGATGTACCATCGCCCCACCCCCACTGGTTTTTTGGCAGTGCCTTTTGATAGAACACAGGTATTTCAATGTGGTTTGTTGCATTGCATTCTGCATGAAATTACGCATTGATTAATATATAACGTGATGGTATTATTCTTCCAGACTCTGATTTTAGTGATTTTGAAAACTTGTAGAGTCGCGCACACACACCCCCCCACCCCGTGTCAACTTACTAGCACCTTATTGTGGCAGTTCTCAAATTTTTAGCACCTGGACCTACTTTTTAGAATGACACTCTGTCCAGGACCCACTGGAAGTGATGTCATGGCCAGAAGTGACATCATCAAGCAAATTAAAATAAATAATTATAAATAGTTAAAATGAAAAAAGTAAATAAGGGGGAGCCAGTCCTGTTCCACCAAGTGAGTTTTCTCTGTAGTCTGCCTGCAATAACCCCCCAAAAAGAATCAGTGAGATCTTCAGCCCTCCCCAGTGCCCATTTTAAAGTCCTTCTATTTCAAGCACATCAATACAGCTTTACAAGTCTGAAAGTCCAATCTTCTCAGAAGTAAGTTCCATTAGAGTCAAAGGGGCTTACTCCCAGGAAAGTGGGGATAGGAGTCCAGCCTCAGAGCCCAATTTTATGCATGTCTACTCAGAAGTAAGTCCCATTAGAGTCAGTTGGGCTTACTCCCAGGAAAGTGTGGGTATGTTTGGGCTGTGAGGGAAACTGCAAGTGCAAAATAGAAAACATTCTGCTTACCAGTTCAAGCCTCTTTTTGGGTCCTTTCTAGTGGGGGGGGGGAGGCTGCCTTCTGGGGCTTTTGTTGCGCTCCAGTCCCATGGGATTGGGACCATTCTGGTGTCCTCACATTCACCTTTGCCTGGCCTGACCACCAGCCAAGGCATGTCTGCCTACTTGCGAGTAAATGCTACCGTGAGGCTACTTCGCTTCCCATAGGGCTCCATACACTTGCAGCTGGGGGAGGGACCTCCTCCTTGGGTGTTTTTGGGGGCTGCATTCAATGGATCAAGACCATTCTGATGTCCTTGCAGTCCTCTCAGCCTGCCCTTTCACACAGAGGAAGGCAGGTGTGCCTACTCGTGAGTAAACACGGCCACGTGGTTTTGCTTGCTTTCCATTGGGCTGAATAGGGACCTCCTTCTCTGGTGTTTTTGGGGGGCTGCATTTACTGGATCGGGACCATTCAGGTGTCATTGGATTCCACTCAGCCTGCCCTTTGTGATGCACTAAGGCAGGGCTTTTCAAACTGGGGTGTCTCCCAGAGAGTTTGAGAATCACTGCACTAAGGCATGTTCACCTACTCGCGAGTAAACACGCAGTACATTTCACTTTCCATAGGGCTCCATGAATTTTTTCCTTCCGGACTTTTGGCCATAACTTTTGTAGGGAAGGAGCTATCTCATCGGGGTTTTTTGCATTGTGTTCCGCCAGCCATTCCGCATCCAACAGTGTATGGCATGACACGGTAGCTCTTAATGGCACAATTTTAGCGCGTCACCCCCGGCGTGTCACGTGGTGCAGCCCACACCCCCTAGTGACACCACTGATCACATACATGCATCTCTTGTAATAAAACAAATTATGGCACAGATGCAAACTATCCTTTGCATCAAAATTAGTCCTTTTCAAACAATTTGAAAATGTTTTTCACTATGACTATCTTACTCATGACTTTCTGTTTGACACTTGTCCCTGTCAAACGCTCTCGTTATCTTCTCACCCTCTCCTTCTCAACCTCTTCCTGTAGTGTGTGGCTGTTGAGAAACTGCATACTGAGGTATGAAATCTACTTAACCCAGCAGATCAGTTTTGCTTCTTCACTCACTAGAAGGCTGCAGAATGTGTGATGTACTTAAACACTGCTTCCCCTGCGTATTGATAGAACCCTGATACAACTACATCTGATTCTCTGTATCATAGGTGGACATTAGCTTCAGAGTTCCTCAGTAATAATTTAGTGTTTGCATAGTACTTTTGGAGTGTACAAAGTACTTCACTAGTATAGTATTATGTTGATGTAACCCCTACAAGAATCTAATACAGAAAGTATTACTGTATTATCCCCAAGCTGCAGCTGAGGTTGAGAGGGAGTGACATGTAAAAAGGCACACTCACTTGCAAGCCTGTGTATGCTTACTCAGAAGTACATGTTATAGTGTTCAGTGGAGCTTACTCCCAGGAGACTGTGTATAGCAGTGGTTCTCAAACATTTTAGCCCCGGGTCCCATTTTTTAAAATGACATTCTGTTGAGACCCATCTAACTTTACGAGACTTTAAAAAGATGATCTAGAAAGAAATAATATATTTGTTTATTTACAAGTACTGTAATATTTTATTATTTGCAAAAATTTGATCCGTTTCTCATCATGAGAAATGAGGCTACAGACTGAGGGACTCAGGGTGCAATCCCAACTGCACCCTAAGCTGGTGCAAATTCCTTGCGCCAGCCTCCAGATGTCACAAAAGTGCTGTAAGGCACTTTTGTGCCACCCGTTGAGCTGGGAGCTTACAGACTTGTGCTGGCCTTCAGAGGCTGACTTTGGCCCCTGTGCCGGAAGCAAGGTAACTGAGTGGTGGCGGGGGGCTGCCATTGCAGGGTTCTGGGGAGGGCATTCCGGGGCATCCCAGCGGCAGGGGGAAGGTAGGCAGTGGGTGGGCCATGAATGGACCTGGCTTGGCTGAAGGGTGGGTGCAGGATCTGGCACTTAGGCCGAATCCTAACTCCACTCCTGGGCGGTCCTGCCGAGAGCTGGGCTGCTCAGATCTGCACCACCTCCTTAGGTGGCGCAGATCCAAGAAGCTCCATTGGGGACCCTGCAGCATTACTTGGGTAAGGGGAGATATTTTCCCTTGCCCTGAGTTGCCCCACAGGCAGCCCCAACCCCATGCTGGATACAGCGCAGGCCAGCTGGATTGGGCTTCCTGTTATGTGACCTAGCCTGCACTTACCCCCACTACCTGTCATTGTTGGACTTGGAAAAAACACACCAGGAAAAAAGATGCTCAAACATTTATCTCCCTATATTGACACAAGCTTGCAAACTGCAGGAGCTCAGCTCTTTGCAGGGCAGTTAGCAGCTATCTGATCTTTGAATAGCCTTAGAGCTTCAGGCAATTAGTTATCTGATCTTTCCATCACCCTTGTTTTCACTGGAGTCTCTGTGAGACCCACCAGATATTGGGTCCTGACCCACCAAGTGGGTTCTAACCCACAGTTTGACAAACACTGGTATATAGGATTGCATTCTTAGTAAATGGCAGAAGTGAGATTCAAACTGGGGAAATCGCAATTTACAGTAGTCTCTTAGGCCACAGGGCTACACCAGCTCTGTTGTCTATTTCCTCAACTGATGATTATATTTTATTTCTTTAGGGATGTGAGTCTTTTCATTTTGCAAATCTGTGGTTATCTGAGTAACGCAAACACACACACAAATCCTTTTTAAAAAATTTTTAAAATATTTTTCAAAAACAAATATACACACACATAACAGACAACACAAACATTGTCTGTTCACACTTCACTATACAAAAAAGGGTGCAGGAAATCATATCATCATATATCACTAAAACTAATAAATCATTACATATCTTAATCAATTTCCTCTTCTCAATTTACCTCTTAATGTCATTTTTCATTCATCTATCATAACACATCAATTAATATATATAGTACAATCATCTAAATGCCCTATCATATATTTCTAAAACTTCATTTTCAACCAAGCATAAAAGGGTTTCCATTGCTCAATTTGTATTAGTTTTCGTTGGTGATCCAAAATTTCTGAAAGTCTGTCCATTTCCGCCACATTCATTATTTTCTCTAGTAATTCATCTTTCATTGGTATTTTGAAGTCCTTCCAATATCTAGCATATAAAATCCTCGCTATAGTTAAAATCATAACTAGGTACACATCGTTTTCTTTATCTATAACAGGGGTGTCCAAAGTTTTTGGCAGGAGGGCCACATCAGCTGTCTGACACTGTGTTGGGGGCTGAGGAAAAAAAGAATCAATTTACATTTAAAATTTGAATAAGTTTACATAAATGACTATATTAAAGATGCTTATATGAATGAATGAAGGTCTTGAAATAGCTCAAGGCCTGTAAAAGACCTTGCACAAAGCAAGACTGGCCTTTCCTTTGCTGCCACTACTGCATCACAGAGTGAAACAGCAAGCAGTGGAGGAAGCCCTCATCCCACAGCTCATGCGAGAGGTCAAACAGTCACTCTCATGCTGAGAGCAGATGCATCAGGCCAGTACGGGCTCCAACAAATGTCTGGCGGGCCAGAGGCTCATTGGAGACTGGGGGCTCCCTGAGGGCTGCATTGAGAGGTCTCATGGGCCGCAAGTGGCCCTAGGGCCGGGGTTTGGGCATCCCTGATCTATAGCATCTAAAGTAATATTGAGCAAAAATAATTCAGGTTTCAACGGTATAGTAAATCCAACAATCTCTTGTATTAAATTTCTTACCATCCTCCAATAGATTAGCGTTTTTTTACACGTCCACCACATATGATAAAACGTTCCTTCCACACATTTACACTTCCAACAACTATTTGATATATTCTGTTTCATTTTTACCAATTTTTTTTGGTGCCATGTACCATCTATAAAACATTTTATATACATTTTCTTTGAAATTTGTTGCTCTAGTAAATTTTATATTATGCTTCCAGATCTGTTCCCATTGATCTATTCTGATATTATGGCCTATATTTTGCACCCATTATCAAATGGCATCTGTTCCATATAGAAGCCTTCTTGTTTGTCTCTCCCAAATCTTGAGTCTAAGTGCAGGTGAGTTCACCAGTCCATCTCCACACCTTGCCTTAACAATTCTTCTTTTGTCTTTAATTTCCCATCTTTCTTCACTAAATTTTCATATCTAATCATTTTTGTTGTCTCTAATAAACTTGGTCAGGTACATGCTTCCAGTGGTGCCACCCATCGGGGAATTTTCCCATACATCTACACACACACAAATCCTGAAGTGATTCTATGTCATGAAGTGCACAGAAATTAGCAGATGAAGTTTTCACCATATGGAGATCAATGTTATCTCTTACCAATGATGCAGATCAAACAGCAGTCAAAGGCATAACAGCAGGGCCGTATTGTGGCTGCACTGGAGATGGAGAGTTGGTTAGAATTGGGCTATCAAGCCTGTAAATGCACAAATATAAATATAATAAATATTAAACTATACAGGTTGAGCCTCATTATTCGCGTGGGTTCCGTTCCAAGCACTTGGATGGGTGCCATCCAAGGATCGCAAAAAACGCACTATAGCAAATCAATTGAAAAAACAAAGTTTCTTTGCTCAGGTGATTTAAAAACAGCCTTGCTGACCTTTGTGATGTAAGATAAGAGTCATTAAGAACACAATCCCTCAATCAGACCTCCTTCAAGCGCTTCACTCAGCACCCTTCACCAATGCAAAGGGATCACCTTCCTTTCAGGTGCTCAGGGGGAAGGGAGGGGTCACCTGGAGAGAGATGGATTGTCAGCCAGCTGCCCCCCCTCTCTCATTGTGGAGGCTATTGTTAAAGGACTGTTCAGTTTTTTAAAACTGATTTTAAAGGGGTGCATTTTCCCCTTCTCCAGGGATCAGCACATTCCTTCTCATTTGCAGGGGCCATTCGTGTTGAGTCAAATCCGTGAATAAAAAGGCTGGACCTGTAAATATTAAAGCTTTCTTTAAAGCTCACAACTTTAAAAAACATTGAATGTTATATGTCAGGGGTGCTCAAACTTTCAACTTTAGGGATGCTGGACCTTTAACAAGTGTATAGAAGAGAGAATTTCAGCAGGTGCAACTTGTCATCCTGACAAGCTGCACCTGCTGAAATTCTCTCTTCTATACACTTGTTAAAGGTCCAGCATTCCTAAAGTTGAAAGTTTGAGCACCCCTGTTATATGTATTTAAAAACAAATCTGTTAGCTATTGTGTATTCCTGTCTCTATTCATTATTATCCGTCAGAGCTTTTTAGTTTAATGCTGGGTTTTTATTGCCATCTGTATTCAGTTGTATAAAACTCTGCATAGCTCAGTGGATGGTTCATCTTGACATCACTCTAGTATGAGCAGGTGTTGGAAGAAGCAGGGATACCTAATGTTATTAGCCTAGGAAAATTGCTTTTCAGCAGGTCATGGGTGCAATTCTGTTAAGCAGAATTGGAATACTTTGCCACTTTCACTCTCACAAATACTTATCCCTTACTTATCCACTGGCTTGCCATCACTCCTTGAGACTTCCTTGCCTGGCTGACACAATACCAGCTAATGGTGACTGGAAATGTGTTTGTGAAAGGAAGCTGAGGAAGTCTTGCTGGTTCTGCTTCCTGCTTTTCAGAAATGCAGAACCATTCTCTATTTCCATCTTTTTTGTGCAGAGCATATGTTGGGGAGAACAGTAAGTGGACACGCTCCCTCTTAATACTGTCAACCAGTTTCTGAGGAGACCATGCTGAGTCTAAAATGCCACACAATGTCCCATCCTTGAAAATGTATAAATCTGTAAGTATAAAGTATATTTTTTCACTAAAGTATAAAGTGTAAGTATAAATCTGTAGGTGTGAGTTTGAATAACTCTTGTCCTCTAATCATTATTTTTTAGAACAATGCATCACTTTTTATTACTATTGTTGTTTTTATACCTGTGCTACTAACAGAGAAATGAATCTAATACTTGCAAGAGGTCTTTTAGAAAGATTAAAATCCGCTTTGCAGGTTAGCCATAATAATATATAAAAGAGGGAATTATTTTGGCTATGGACAATCTCTTTCACAGAGGGGCTTCTTTCATCTCTTAACAATAGAAATTGTGGTTTCCTTAGCCAAAATGCAAGGAATAACAACCCAATTCTATCCCCTTCCATGCTATAGCATGCTGCCATACCAAGGAGGCACACACTGCATGCAGTGGTGATGGGGCAATTAGGAGATCTGGGAGAAATAAGGAAAATAGTTTTTCCTTATCTTTGCTTAGGTCTCCTGAGGCTATGGGTCTCCTTGGACCTACACCAGTTATATAGCTGGCATAAGTGTGAGGAGAGAAAAGGGGAGGAACTGGGCAAAGAACAGCAGAGAAGATCTTGGTGCATGTTGCTGCCACTGGAATCCACACCCTCCAATCTACCCAAAAAACATTCCCTGCCCACAACATACCCTCACCGCCAACTTACTGGAAGCATCACAGCCCAGGATACATGGTGGTAAGGGTCTGAGGTTGTAGCCACTTTGCAGCAGTGGCTCAGACTGGCCTGGCAGTGGTGCAATCTTTGTGTCTTTGTTGGGCCTTTTGCAACCACAGAATGCTTGTTCTGCAGTCACAAAGTCTCATAGGATTGGGTTGTTAGGATTGCACTTAACAAGGAGAGATCTATCCTTCAAACAGCCACTGACAGAGCTTGATTTCCAGTTAGGTGGGAATGGTGGATATTCAGTGTCTTAGGAATAACCCGTTTTCTGATATTCCTCTGTGGAGGTCCACTCTGGGGTAAGGAAAGGTTTGCGTTTTTGCCTCACAGTTTTGTTAAATGAATCTTTCTAACTTTGCTGGCACTTAATAAGTCTAATCTATCTTTTGTTTCTCAAATTTAAAAGACAGTGGTTTCAGAGGGCCTCCAGAAGTCCACAAATGTCTAATTTAATTAAAGTGCCTGGAGGGATTAAGTGCATCTGAGCACTTCCATCTCTTTTGGAAGAATGGTTTAGGTAGGGCCAATCACTTTTAAAGATATTTGAATACTGCTCCCTTGTTAGTTCTGTTGGCGGCTAAGGCACAGATTAGTAGCAGAATCTTAGGGGAGGGCAGAGGTGATTTTAGTGAGAGCCTTTTTAGTAATTTGAAGACGCAAGAAAAAAATAATATATTCTAGAATGTTTGAAAAATATTGTTCCATATGACTTACTTATACAGGCTTCCTAGGAGTCACTGGAGAGATGTGAAGAGCAGAGGTTGCCATGGTGATTCATTAGAAAAAAGCCGTAGTAGAATAATTTATTGGGACCACAGAAAATGCCAAAATATGATTGAGAACTGGCAGTGCCCCCAATTTTGGAAAAATCTGCTAGTTACTAGCAATTTCCTCTTCTCTTTGTTGTGGTGGCCTCAGTCCTATTTCCCTTTTCTTCCTTGTGCTTGCTCTCTGTCTTACTCCTTCCTCCTCCATAGCATCCTCTCTCCTAATTTCCACTGCTGGCTTACCTCCTGGTGTCTTGGCTGCTTCATGTGCTTGCTTCCATCTCTTGTAGTTCACCCTGCATTTTCACTTCTGCCCTCCTCTCTTTTGCCTACTCATCTCCCTGCCTTTTACCTGTTGCTTGTCCTTCTCTCTCAACACCTCTGTCTGTTGCCCCCTGCCCCATCAATACCCATATTTCCCTTCTCCTAGGCCCCTTTATCGACTACTTCTGGCTCTCCTTCTTGTCCATCTCCATTTGGGCTTTCCCTTCTCCTTTTATTCCCTTTTGTCCTCGCCCCCAGCCCCGCCCAGCTCTGTTTTAAAACCTCCTACCATGCTGTCTTCTCTGTGACCCCACTGCAGTGGCGTCACTAGGATTCATGTCACCTGGTGTGGGAGGCCTGCATGTCACCCCATGCAGTGAGCGGGGCAATGCCCCAGGTGGTGGGCGTGGTGATGTACCAGCACCCCACCCCCACTGGTTTTTTGGCTGTACCTTTTGTTAGAACACAGATATCTCAATGTGGTTTGTTTCATTGCATTCTGCATGAAATTATGCATTGATTGTTATATAACATGATGGTATTATTCCTCCAAATTCTGATTTTAGTGGTTTTGAAAACTTGTAGCAGTTCTCAAACTTTTAGCACTGGGACCCATTTTTTAGAATGACAATCTGTCCAGGACCCATTGGAGGTGATGTCATGGCCAGAAGTGACATCATCAAGCAAATTAAAATAAATAATTATAAATAATTAAATTAAAATAAAAGAAATAATTAAATAAGGGGGAGCCAGTCCTGTTCCACCAAGTGAATCTACTCTGAAGTAAGTCCTATTGTGGTCAATGGGGCTTACTCTCAGGAAAGCGTGGGTAGGACTGCAGCCTGTGAGCCCAATCCTATGCATGTCTACTCTGAAGTAAGTCCCATAGTGGTCAATGGAGCTTACTCTGTAGTCTGCCTGCAATAACAATCCCTCCCCCCCAAAGAATCAGTGAGATTGCCAGCCCTCCCCAGTGCCCAGTTTAAAGTTCTTCTATTTCAGGCATATCAAGATAAAGACCCTCCTGGCTTTTCAAGTGCAAAATAGAAAACTTCCGCTTACCAGTTGAAGCCTCTTTTTGGTCCTTTTTTGGGGGCGGGGGGGGGGGAGGCTGCCTTCTGGAGCAGATCCATCGGATTGGGACCATTCTGGTGTCCTCACATCCCCCTTTGCCTGGCCTGACTACCAGCCAAGGCTCGTCTGCCTACTCATGAGTAAACACGAACTTGAGGCTGCTTCACTTTCCATACAGCTCAATAGGGCAGCTGGGAGGCAGGGATCTCCTTCTGGTCCCTTAGGGTGTTTTTTGGGGCTTCATTTATTGGATCAGGACCATTCTGACATTGTTGGAGTCCTCTCAGCCTGCCCTTTCCGATGGACTAAGGCAAGTTCGCCTACTCCGGAGTAAATGCGGCCACGTGGTTTTGCTTGCTTTCCGTAGCTCTGAATATGGACTTCCTTCTCGGGCTTTTTTGGGGCTGCATTTACTGGATCGGGACCATTCAGGTGTCGTTGGATTCCTCTCAGCTTGCCCTTTCCAACGGACTATGGCAAGTGCGCCTACTCACGAGTAAATGCATGATACGGCTCACTTTCCATAGAGATCCATTCATTTTTTCTTTCCAGTTTTTTGGCCATAACTTTTGAACGAAAAGAGCTATTTTAATTCTGTTTTTTGCATTGCACTCCACTGACCATTCCGCATCCACCGGTATATGGCACGATGGTAGCTCCGAAAGCTGCGATTTTAGCGCGTCATCACCCCCTGGTGTGTCAACCAGTGCGGCCCGCACCCCCCTAGTGACACCACTGCCACCAACTGTGCCAATGCCAAGTGCCCCCAGTCTCACAAGAGCAGGCCATTCACTTCTTGTCCTGCACATCTGTGCTGCTGTTGAGACTGCAGCAGTCACAATCTGTCTTCAACACTGAGCAGAACACCTCAGTTTCTTGGGAAGCAGAGAGCAGAAATAAAGAGATATGTGGATGATTTTACCTATCTTTGGTAGCTGAGTTAATACTGGCTACATTTTGCAGTTCTCTGCGTCTTCTTGTTCTGTTAAAGACATCAAAGTGCAAAATTAAGCAGCCTCAAATTTACTATTATACAGTTAGTAAGCAAATTTTAAGTGAAGTGCCTAAGGTTGCCAGCATATGAGAAGAAAGCTATCTTGGCCTGCTCCTGTGCATCTTCATTTGCAGAAGGCAGCAGGTGAAATTTCAAGGCATGGAGAGAATATCACATGATTATGCCCGCAGGTCAAGCTACTGTTAAAGATATATTATACCCTTATACACCTTATACCCAGTGTTTTAATCTGCGAAGCTGGGGCTGTTGTTACTTCCATTCTTGTCACACTTCTACTGTTGTCATCACCACATTCACAACTGATGCTTGGTAGTATTCCAGTCCTTGAGCTTCTCAGTTTCCTCCATGTTTGGAGATTCCTCTCCTAGAACTACAGGTTTTCACCAAGTCTCTGGTCCTAGCTGTTGAAAAGAATGGAACTATACTACTGCTGACCATGCATTTGGTGCCTTACATTCTTGTGATCGGCAAAGGCTATATTTTGTATCATGACAAAACTTAAGATGCGGACAAGAAGGCTGATGAGTTTTCAGCCAAGTTTTCTGCCAAGTCTAAGACTTCCTGCCAAGTTCTAAGACTACATTGTGTTTCCAAGTGGTCCTTTTCCCCATTGCCTTCTTTTTTCATCTCTTAAGGGATGAGGTCATATTTCAGACACAGAGCACATGCTTCGCACGCTGGGTTTCCCCCATAGTGTGTCTGCTCTGTGAAGGTTGCACAGTTGCACTGTTTGCTAAGAACTGTAAGCTGGAAATATTTATATTGACGGGTGAGATAGAAGTTTGTCAAACAAACAAACAAAACCCTTCAGTAGCCATGGTTGCCTTGTCCTTGTAATGTCTAGTACCCATGGCCATAGGTGACTTGAAAAATGGGTTTCCCTTTTATTAACCATGATTGCCTTGTCCTCCTACTCTGAAACAGGGTTACTTACATTTGCTCACCATATATTTATTTAGTATCATAAGTGTATGTATTCTTCAGACAGTAGAGTCTTTTTGCATTAGTGGCCCGACTGGTTTTGAGTGGGGAGTAACTATTATTATTAGCTAACCCTGTGCTTGTCAAGAATGAAAGATGAGAAGGTGCATGGCAAGAACTGGGTTGTGGTGGGAAACTTGGCTGAATCCTCCTCTCTTTCTTTTTCCCAGCCCTCTATCTTCAGCTGTTTTCAAGGAGTGGGTCATGCCCTGGAACCTAGTTCTTACCATTTAATCCCAACCTCAGTTGCTAGGATGAAGAGGGCTCTCTTCCTACTTCATCATTCCATAGCTCTTCTTCCAAGTTGCTACTGCTGCAGTATATGTGAGAAGTGAGGCTAAAATTTCTGTCCTGTCATCTGGACAGAAGCCCCAATATTTCAGCAAAAGAAACAATTTTGACATTATTCCATGTTTATGTTCATTCATATGGGGGGAGGAAGCACTAGTGTGGAAAATGCACCTCATGTTTAGCTGTGCATTTTTAACCCATGCCTGGCTTCTTTGGTTACCTGAAACAAAGAAAGAATAGTTAACAATTATAATGCTCAGTGGAGTTTTATTTTCTTCCTAAAATAATAATAAAAGAATGATTCACAGCACAATCCTAACCATGTCTACTTAGAAGTAACATATTATATTCAGTGAGGCTTACTCCCAGGAAAGTGTGTATAGGATTGCGGCCTCAAATGAGGCATCACTCCATGAATTACAGTTAACAGGTTCTAGGCTGATAGATAGAAGGGAACCTATGAAGGGCGCAATCCTAACCCCTTATGTCAGTGCTTTCCAGCATTGGCATAGCAGTACCAATGGGACATGTGCTATATCCTGCAGTTGGGTGTCACTCACAGAGGCCTCCTCAAAGTAAAGGAGTGTTTGTTCCTTTACCTCAGAGCTTCATTGCCCTTATGTCATTGCTGGAAAGCACTGACATGAGCCCTAAGTAGTACTTTGCAAGAAGGGCCCTGCCTCCAAATGGGTTTAACAATAGCAACAAAAGCTTCCACCCCACCATCTTGTGAGGGGCCACTGGGTGACACACCCCTGTATCACTTGGCCATGATGGATCCACCTGGGGTGCACTAACCCAGATCCTGGTTTGTTAGCACCGGCCCCAATCCTGCCAGTCAGCAGGGGCTGTGGCCCCAGATAAGGCTAGTTCCCTGCCAAAGTGGGCCCACCTAAGCCCCTCTGAAATTAAGTTGGCCAAGGAGGCAGCTAGGCTGCATTTAAGGGTATCCTGAACAGGGGATTGGGAGAATGCTGTGAGAGTAGAAGGAGGGAGGTGGCCTGGTCACCAGGAAACTCCTGTGTAGTGTGCGCGACCCCATTGTGTCCAACCCTGCTCTCCTGTAACACCCTACTTAAGGGGCCCTCTAAATGAGGCACCTGGGCCCAGCTACACCTTGTTTAATCCTCCCGTCATGATTTATAACTTACTGATTTGAGAGGGAATGATAGGAGACATTCAGAAATCTGTCTGCATTTTATTTGCTCACAACCAATGCTCATTGGCATTATGTTTTCCTAATACAGAATGTTGTGATGAGGGAGCTTGGATGCTATCTTTAAAACATGGTTGCGATCCCGGCCCCAGTAAGTGACATTTAAAAGCCCTCTGGAGATGTGGCGCCCCGGGGCATTTGCTTCCCTTGACCCCCCCCCATGTATGCCAGTGTTAAAACATATCATGAAAAGCCCATATTTGTCAAAGTGTATATATGAACATCCATATATTGACTTGAATGTAAATTGTATTGCTTTCAGATTATCCAGATTATGACTTAGATATAGCAGTCCTCTATTTTGATTATTATAAATTTTGTTATTCTGCTCCTTACAGTTCTGCTTAAGAGTTAATATGATTTTTGGTTGTGCATTTCAAATAATAACAAAAAAATTTTTTTTATTAAAACATAATAAAATTATGGGCATGTAAAATTATGTTTACTCCAAGTACAACTGAGTTTTGTTTTCTAGCAGATGTGCACAGGATCACAGCCTGAACTATAACACTTCTCTCTCACATACGCACATTCAGTATTTACTGATTCCTGCTAATTATTGACTGGCTGGGGTGATTAATTCTTGCTTACGGCTAATTGTTATCCATACTTGTAGAAACAAAACTCTTTAAGAGTCTCAAATTTATGGCAGCACTCTGTTCTTTGTCATCGTTTCTGAATGTTCTGCTGTTTCCACATGAGAGACTTTATTTTGAGGCAGTCGAGGTCAGGACCTGATTGGGGGATGGTTCAGAACATGGGATTTGTCTGCAGGATAAGGTTCAGGGTTTGCTACAAGCTGTTATACTCTGTGTATATGTTTGTCTGTGTATATACTCTGTGTATATACTCTGTGTATACTCTGTTTGTATGTGTGTCTATAATGTTGAACAGCATTGGTAAAGATGTGGGCCAGACTATCTGTACTGCATTTACTGTGGACACATGGAGAAATGGCTCAGTTGAGAGCCAGTTGATTCAGTGATGCCACATACTAAAATGTCCATTTTCCATTGCTCCATCTTCCTCAGTATGATCTAAACCAGCAATTTTCAACAAGTGTGCCATGGCACGCTGGTGTGTCACAAATGGTCTGCAGGTGTGCTGTGGGAATTTGGGGGAGGGTCATTTATTATTAGGACCATTGGGGGATTTAAGCCCCCCACCAGCGGCATGGTGTACCTTGTCAATTACCAAAAAACTGATGGTGTGCCTTGAAAATTTTAGCACCTTGTCAGTGTGCCCTTAGATGAAAAAGGTTGAAAATCACTGATCTAGACTGACTAGCAATGGCTCTCCAGTGTTTCAGTCAAGCATCTTTTGTAGCCCTACTCAGAGAGATCACAGAGAAAACGCATGTTTTATACCTGTGTGATATCCCTTGGGGTGAGCCACTTCAGCCTAGGGGCAGCATGGCCTCAAAAGGTTATACTGGGACATCCTCTGTGTCCCCCAGCCTGCCATTTCCAGAAAGCAGGCTCAGACCTGTGGAGGATGCTCTCAAGGAAGGGTCTTATTAACAAGGATATCTATATAAGTCTCGCACTCCAGTTGTGCCAGCTCTAATCACAATATAGCTCAGTCCCTTGGAGTAACCTGATTCTCTCTGCTGGCCCTTCTCTAGTTCCAAGCTGGCCACCTCCCTTGCCTTGCCCAAGAGGGCTTCATTCAAGCACCTCCTCAGCCATTGGGGTCACCCTCTGTGCTGCAGCTGGTGCTGCCTTCTTCCTGACAGAGATCTTCTCCTAGAGGATCCAGCCACCCCCAAGGGAGTGCCAATTCACTGTACCTTGGGCTCTTCCAGCTTCCTCTTCCTGGGACCTCTCCACCTTTTCCTTCCTTGCCTCTCTGTTCTTTCATCCCTTGCCATTGCTCTCTATTTTTCCTGCAGCCAGCGTCAGCTCTTCCTTTGTCCTCTTCTCCCCCTGCCTTGTCACTGCCTCCTGGCCCCTCTTTTATCCTTTCCAGCCCTCTGTCTCCCTCCTATCCCTGGCAGATGCCATCTTACCCTACCCAATCTCTTGTGGCGCTTCCCAAGGTCTTGGGGTATTTGATTTCAAGAGACCTCAGAGTGTCATTTAGGTGGCTGCTGTCAGCTTCCAGGCTACAACCTGACCTTCTTCTTCCTTGATCAACTTCTCAGCCTTCTTTAGGGAGGTCCATATCATGCTTGTAGAAGCTTTGTGTTAGAAATATTGTATGTGGCACCATAAATGTATGTGTCAGTGTACCACATGAGAGGAAATAAATCTCTTCAGAATGCCTGGCATCTAGAAAATAACATAATTGAGGTCACAGCAAATAAGCTCCATTTCATTTTTTTAATGAAAGGAATATATTATTCAGATGTACTCTTTAAACAGTAGTTTAAGCAGTGAATTAAACCTAAATGCCATCATAAAAGTTCAGTCTTGTATCTCATTTTAAAATAACGTCTTGAGGACTGGTTATTATCCCCTAGCCCTTCCTCTCTTTCACTTTCTTAAAGATGCTTGCAGCCTTGATGACAACTTGATTAATGTGCTGGGAAGTGTGCCTGTAGATTGTCGTGGTCATATACTGTCTAGGTCTCTTGGCAGGCAGGTTGCCTGTGGAATGTAGCTATAATGCTAGGGTGAAGGTTAACAAAGTGGCTTTGTTTAAAGCTAGTTATAGCAAATCAGTACCACTCATTGCAGTTGCTGTGCTAAAAACCAGTAGGTTTGTGGTAACTTTGTCAAATTCTAGTATATATAGGACAACCATGAAGTGGCATGATTTTGTATTGCAAACAAAAGCTCTCTTAATCCTCAGAAACCAAGATGTAATACTTCATCATCTTTCAGTAGGCCTGAAAGCAGCAGGCCTCGTGGATCTTGACTTCCTTACTGCCTTCTGTAGACCATGTGCTTGTGGAGTGGAGAGGTGCCAACTCTTCTGAGTTTATAACCACAGATCAGAAATGATTATAAGGTTGGGTATTTTTAAGCCCAGAGCTGCCAGTCTCATGATGAAAATATGAAAAATCTCAGTTTTCATTTAAATATAGGAATGGTTTATAACTCTTTTATTTTTGTTCTTTAGAAGAAATTGTAAGAAACTTGAATACTGATGTGGGCTGAAGAAGGGTATCGCAGAACTGCAATTAATAGCGCAGTCCTAACTTTGGGCTGAGCCAGCACAGCCATCCCAGCGCCAGCTCAGAGTGTCACAAACGTGCCATAAGGCACATTTGTGACAACTCATGATCCGGCAGCACTGGCCCAATGGTGTGTGCCGGCCTACCGGCGCCACATCCTGTCCCAGTGCCAGCTGGCACAGGTAAGTATATGGAGGGGGGGGACAGGGGCTGGGAGAGGGTGTTTTGGAGGCAGGGAGGGAGAATTTCTGGGCAGAGGAGGGCAGAACAAGGGGAGAATCAGACCTGGGAGAGGGGTGGGATGAAGCCTCCTCTGCCGTTTCCTAACTCCCTTCTTGGGTTGGGCCCTACACAGAGCTTCCTGAATTTGCACCAGCTGTACAGCTGGCACTGTATGTGCAGCACCTCAAAAATTAGATATAGGGAAGCATAATAATGTTTACAGTATGAACCTGTGCATGTTTACTGAGAAGTAAATCCCACTAAGTTCCAGGGGTCTTTCTCCTCAGGTAAGTGCACCTGAAATTGCATCCTTAGTCTAAAAACATGTAGGGGTGTAGAATTTCCTTTTATCTGGTTTATAGTTTCCAAAACCTTATGATTTATTTCTGATTGTAAATATCAGTATTTTCTCTGGTAGTTAGGAGGGCCGGAAGCTAAAGACGTCATCTTTTTTTATGGGAAGGTGCCCATGCTGAAGAGAGTTGCAAGAAAGGCAGAAAGTCAGGCCATACCTTTTTCAGCACAGAAATGCAGTGATGGAAAAAAAAGATTCTCCATTTGAAACATCTAGAAGTCATGTAGCTATTGAAAACAGAATAACCCTGATTTTAAAAAAAGCAACATTTTCTAAAAAATGAAAATTAAATATTCAATCAGAATGGAGTTCAAATGATGCTCATCTCGCAAACTATGTGATTTGTAAAATTTGTATGGCAGTTATATACTGCATATCCATGCTTCATCAGTATACATTTCGTGCTGTAGTTAAGCTCTGTAAAGATACAAGAAAAATGGTTTTACATGTGTTTCTGGAGCTGTGAAACAGCGGTTAGATTAATGGAATGAATTAATGAGCGAAATCCACATGTACAGGCACATAGTGCAGAGTTCCAGCTGGGATGGATACAGTAGTGCAACTGGTTGAGGGCAACACAAGCTCTTTCACAGAGTATAAGTAAACACAATCCTATATGTGCTTACTCAGAAGTTAGTCCCATTTTATTAAATGGAGCTTACGCCCAAGTAAGTACAGTATGCTTAGGGTTGCAACCTAATATAGAAGTATGTTTACCATGCAGTGTAATACTCGCCTATAAGTTGAAAAATTTATGCCTGAAAATTGACCCTGAAAGCCTGGGTCGACTTATACCTGGGTCGATACAGTGACTGAAGCTGAAGCCACTGGGAAGTTTAGCAGCTGTCTGTGAAGTGGGGGTGGGGGTGGGACTGGGCTGAGAAGCAGCATGCCATTGGAGCTTCTTCCAGGAAGAGAAGTGAAGGTGCATATGGGAATTGTAGTCTTTATGAGGGCTGCTGCTATGGAAGTGCAGCTCTGTACTCCTCACAAAGCCTATGAAGGTCCCATAAGCACCTTCATCTCCCTTCCAGCAGCTAAAGAGCCTCCTTTTTTTTTTCTTTTTGCTGCTGCCTCAGAACAATTCCTAGCAAGTCATTTTCAAAGAATTTCAGCCCCCCCCCCCCCAGTTTAGGGGTCTGGTTTTGAAAACACCGGGATGAAATCCCCATTTCCGTCTGAAACAAAGTCCCAGGCTACAATTCAGTGCATCATGACTTAAGAATAACACCCATGGAAAGCAGTGGGTCTACTTCTGAGTAAAAAGGGTTGCAGCTATGTGCAGCTGCACCTGCTCACGCTCAGTCCTTGTTGCTTGTCTCTCTGCTGTGAATTGAATTGCACACTCCCTGTTATTTGTTATATGTTATATGTAGAGCCTCTGGCTTAACACACCAGTCACCTTAAAGATGGATTTGATTAATAGTTCTACTGGTATGTTGTTTACAGGCACTTACTCTGATAGTGTTTACGAAAAGGTGGTGAAGACCAGAATTTAAAAAGTTAATGAAGAAAAATCTATCTTAGGATCTTTTACTATGTTTTTAATAAATTGGGGCTGTTCAGTTCTCAGGTAACAATTACAGGTAGGTTATTTTTCAGGATCTGACCTCTGGTGAAATCAGACAAAACTATAGTCAGACACCCCACTTTTAACCCCCATTGTATCCGAGGGTCATAGGAAATTTCATGATTTTGTGCTCAAAACCTGCCCTTGACTTATCTGTGAGATCGACTTATAGGCAAGTATCTATGGTAATCTGATGGCCAGTATCCAAGTAATTGGTTCCCTAATTCAAATCAATATATGAAAATAAGCACTCGTACTGTTTTTGACACATGTTGGCTACTTAGCATTGATAAGTAACATTGATGGCAGAAGCAACTCTATGCTTAGTGGATGTCCATTTGGCATATCAACCTCCCTTCTTCACTCATAGAGCCATCCCGCCCTTTGCCCAGGCCTGAACCACCTTCCAGGTCACCCTCCCCAGCCCAGTTTTGTCTCCTCACCATCCCCCTGTGCAAAATTGCCTCCCTGCTGCCTGGTGAGGAACTTACCTTTGGCAGTTCTGCAGCACATTGCACTGAGGCCCAGCACCCAGTGGTGCTAGCTTCTCCACCAGTGCCATTCGTCTTCTGATCACTTCAACCTGCTATTGTTTGCAACAGCCGTTGCTGGGGCAGCTTGTGGGCTGCTGGTGCTGCTCCAGCATAGGATCAGGCTGCCAGTTTCCTGAGCAACGGAACATTCTATGACATTACATCAGGTCAGCCAATTGGCATCACAGACTTCATCATCACGGACAACATAACACTAACTAGGTTTTAAAATAAGTAATAAAAATTATGAGATTTCTGAGCCAGAAGTTTCAGACACTTTCATGTAGGCATATGTGGTAAGAGCTGAAAACTAATTTATAGTTATTTGGAAAATGGAAATTCAGAGGCCATTCAGAGGGGTTGGAAAAAGTGCAATTTACATGGAAAGTAATGGCAGTGTGAATTGCTAAACAATAAGCGTAGCACTAAGGCTCTCCAGCGAAGACTTGAAGTGGCAAGAAATATGTTTTGCAGCAGAACTCTAGGACCAATGGTGGGAAAGTGTCTTTTGAAGGCAGCAGGATGAAGAGAGAATCCAGGCAGAATCTTAGATTAGTTAAGGTTCATTGAATGGCTTTGTTGAACACTCAAGAAGAACATTTAAATAGAGAAGCACTGATAAAGGTGCAGGGCATCACTGATCTGTTTCCATAGTGATGTTGTTCAAACAGACGGCTAGAAGATAATTGAATACCATCTATTATGGAAACCCGATCATTGTTTGTTTGTTTGGCCTCCTCTGATTGGATACAGGGAGGTAAAGTGTAGTAGGTAGTAGATAGGGTAGTTGGTCTGAATAGCTACACTTCTCAGTAAACTGAACGTGTCCGTTTTAAAAATTTCCCTCTGTCCCTTTCATTATTGTAGCATCAAAATAGACCTGTCTATATCCTTGTAACACCCTACCCCACCCTTCCGTAAAAAAAATAGTCCCATGGCTGGGCACATGAAATGTGAAATTCTGTTTTTCCCCCCCTTTCAAATGTTGATTCTGTCTACAATAATTACAATCAGCCTTTGAAAGCTAGTGTGGTTTTGATTGTTGCTTTCAGTTGATGGCATTACCAATCTGCCCTTATTCCAAAGATTGGAGAGCTACGTATGTGATCCTCCCTGTGTTACCCTCACAAGAATGCTGTGCTTAGGCTGAGAAAGGGCCCATGGATACCCAGTAAGCTTCATGGCTTTAGGGCAGTGTGTGTGTGTGTGTGTGTGTGTGTGTGTGTGTGTGTGTGTGTGTAGTTATTGACTGTGTCTAGTTGTATCTTATTACTTATTTCTCCGATAAAAAATGGTTTATAAATAAATAAATAAATAAATAAAAGATTAACAAGTTGTGAGTTCCTGCACTTTTTTTTTTTTTTTTTAACAAAAAAAGCACTGTATAAAACCATTAACAAAAAGCTCACAGTGTTAAAAGTGATAGAAGTGCAGTGTTTTGCCAACACTGGAAAGCTTTGAAACAATATCTGTGAAGTTGCTGCCCTTCCTCGTCATGCTTGGCAATTGAGACTCCATTTCCGCCACTGTAATCAATAGGAAACTGGCAAGTGCAACAAAGTGAGGAAGGCATGTAGTCTTGTGCCAATAATTGTGTTGCCTCTTAATTTTCTAAACAGCAGAACAAAAACCCTCCCAAGGTGAAGAGGTCAAGAAGTAGGTTCTGTTAGTGTCCATCAGTGCTTCTTCCTTGTTGATAGTTTGCATTTGAGAGCAAGTCTCTCATCACTGTTTCCAGTATCTTCTGCATGCCAAGAAGAGGTTTTCCTTCTGGTCAG
The DNA here is from genome assembly GCF_035046505.1 of Tiliqua scincoides. NCBI lineage: Eukaryota > Metazoa > Chordata > Lepidosauria > Squamata > Scincidae > Tiliqua > Tiliqua scincoides. Next base: position 80,428,362 of record NC_089821.1, on the reverse strand, counting down.
GCAAGGCTAATTTAAACCAGGGGAACTGGCTTTTAGGACAACTAAACTGAAACATGGGCAAAATAACAGATGACTCCTGTAAATGTCTACTCAGAAGTAAGCCCCAGTTATTCTGTGGTTCTTTCTCCCAGATAAGCATACATAAGATTGCAGTCTTAAGGTGTGCGGGAAAACATGGAAATTATTTTAAAGCAGGGCTCTTTTCATTGTGAGAGAAAGACATGAAAAGATTGAAGACATAGGTTTATCTAACGTTTGTCGTGGCCAAGTGATGTATCATTTATTTATTTATATATTTATAAGAATTTTTATATACCACTTTTCAGCAACTAAAAATGTTCACACACAGTCCAATCTGTTAGACTTTCGGGGCAGGGTGTTATGACAGTGGAAGACTCTTCGCTGTCATAAACTGGCAGCCAATGGTGCGTAGTTAGTGGCCATTTTGGAGTGCTGTGGCAAGAGGAGGCAGTGCTCCATGGTCATTGCTGGACCTCTCTGCACCCACCGGAGAAGGTAAGGCAATGGCAGGTGTGGGGGTGGGTGTGGAGGGGGTAGAGAGGAAACTAGACTGGGGGGGAGGAATGGGGCAGGGAGGCTGCAGGTGGGAGTGGATCAGGCAGTGATGGTGTGCACTGGATCCTAACCCCTCTTTTCACAACCTCCCATCCCTTTTCTTTTCCTCTGAGAGCTGTGCAGGTTCACAAAGACACATTGTGAGTGGGAGGCTTATGGAGGGGTAAGGGGAAATAATTCCCTTTTCCCCTCTGAAGCCTTCCGATCTCACCCCCCCCCCTTTCTGGATACAGTGTGCTCCTTTTTGGCATGGCTGCACCAGTGGGGAGAGGGAAGAAGGATAGGATTGGGCTCACAGTGGTTTACATAGGAAAACAGGTGAAAAGATTATTCCCTGTCCCGAAAAGTGTACACGAGCAAGAACATTACTGAAGAAATACCAGCAGTCAGCCACTGGAAAAGATACTCTGTTGAATGGAAAGCTTGCCTTTCCTGTTAAATATAAGAGGAACACCCTGGAAAAGACATGTCTGTGCCCTTTCAGGAAGGTGGATGAAAGAGGGAATTTTGGCAGCTTCAACATTTCTCACCTTTATGACGTCATCCTGCACCTGCTAAAATGCCCTTTTCCGTACTACAGGTCCAGCCTGTAGTAAATAGTAAAAATACACGGATTTTTTATACACGGATTTGACTCAACACGAATTGCCCCTGCAAATGAGAAGGAATGTGCTGATCCATGGAGAAGGGAAAAAATGCATCCCTTTAAAATCACAGTTAAGAAAACTGCTTTTTACAGTTGCAGAGAGACAGTCATACAAGTGGTTACAGGTATAATAATAATAACTTTATTTTTACCCCGCCTTTCTCCCCGAAGGGACTCAAGGTGGCTTACAACAGGTTAAAACAGATTAAAAACATAATTTAAAAAACAGATAAAAGCATATAACACCTATCATAAAAACAGTAGTCGATTAAAAGAAATCAGGTAAAAAGAGCATAGAGCAGCAAATCATAAAAGAATCAGGCCTGTAACCAAGCATTAAAAAAAAAAAATTAAAAGGTGTTGAAAAGATATTAAAAAGGCCGAGAATTCAGAAGGCTTGTTTAAACAGAAGGGTCTTCAGGCCTCGCCGAAAAGTCTCAAGAGAGGGAGCCATTCTTGAGTCAAGGGGAAGGGAATTCCATAGTGTTGGTGCCACTACTGAGAAGGCCCTGTTTCTTGCCACCGCCCCACGTACCTCCCTAGGCGGCGGCACTTGTAAAAAGGCCTTCTGTGATGACCTAAGCGGACGAGCCGGATTGTATAACCTAAATATCCACAAATTTTTCTATCTCAAAGCTGATGAGAAGGGCCCTTTAAATTAAAGGAAAACAGTCTTTAATAATGCCAGAGAGGGCAGCCGGCTGACAGTCCATCAGTCATTCGCTCTCCAGGCACAAGGCAAATCCCTCCCTTCCCCCTGAGCATGTGAAGGAAGGCTAAATGGCAGCGATTATCACCTCCTTCTCGCTGGGGCTCCTGGTGAAGGGAGGGATTGTTGCCTCCTAGTGAAGCCTAAGGTCTGGAGAGAGACGAATGACCTCTGTGAGCATTTCAAAAGGTCAGCAAGGCTGTTTTTAAATCACCAGAGGGAAGGGACATTTTTTAAAATTGATTTGCTATAGTTCGTTTTTGCCATCCATGAGTTCTGGGAAAGGAACCCACACAAATAATGAGACTCAACCTGTTTAGGATCTCTAAGCTTCTTCATTCTGATCTTGTTTTTATTGCAGGGCCCTGCGTTGTCTGTGCTCTTCATTCCATCCTACTTATACGTCTGATCTTATCCAGTGTCTTGAAAAAGATCCAAGCATGTCCAAGTCTTGTTATTGTATCAAAGTAGCTGCCAATTAGGCAGCAGACACCTTGCAGACAGCCAATGCCAGCCTTTTTAAAAGGCAACTGGAAACTGTCACTTGGAGTGCCAAAATTGAAGGGGCATCGAATTGACAAGTTCTCAGCCTGTCTGTCTGCCACCCTTTCCAGGCTGCTGTTATGGTGAGTTTTCCATTCCTTTTCCTGCTCACTGACAGTGGTTGGCAGAAAAAAGGAGAACAAAAAAACTGCAGCCACTCCATCTCTCCCCACCTACCCTGTGCTTATGAACCAGCAAGCGGGTAGGCAAGGCAGTCTGGAGCCTCACCCCCTTCTCTTCCCTTCTCTTCACTTGTGAAGGTGGCATGCAGTCTTCCTTTTCTGTGCCACTTCTGTTCTGAATGAAAAGGAATGGTGCATGGTAGGTTCCCTCTGCATTCAAAACAACTGTATTGCAGAGAAAGGAGGCTGTGCACCAAGCTCTACCTAAGTGAAGGGCAGGAGGGGTGAGGACACCTCTCTTCTGCTTCCATATGCATGGTGGAAGTGCTCACTGGTTTGTCTCCCCCCCCCCCATTCTGTTGTTTTCACAGCTTGTCTTCCCCCTAGTAGATCGCAACCAAGTAGGGGGCAGAGGGAGGACTGGTGAGCTAGTGGAGGGAGAATGAGCAAGCATGTAGGGGCAAAATGGGGGGGGGGGGAGGATCAGGTGGCAGGGAAAACACAGGTCACCCCTGTATATAGTAGCAACAAAAGTGAAAGGGGGGACGTTTTGAGGAATGTTTCGGACAAAGTTCTTGTTTTTTCACCAAAAATGTTCATATGAGAATATTCAGCACAGTCCTACTTTTAAAGATGTGGTTGCAAGTTAAAGGCACATGAAAGAGCTATGTGCACAAGTGGAAAGCACTGCGTTGTCATTATGGATAGGGCTGCTGGTTTCCTGCCAGCTGCATTCCTCCATTCCACATTGCGAGTCAGCATGAAGGTTCATGCAACCTGCTGGAATTACTTTTCAGGGTGTTGGTGATGTGCACGTGGCAATTTTAAGTTGGAGAGAGGACAGAAATTCTTGTGTGGTTAGAAGGGGAATGTGATTTCATGAAGACTGAAGACCATATTCTAGCTGAAATTGCCCAGAGTCCAAACTAGACATTCTGTGGAGACTTATGTCTGTGAACTTAGTTATTGATTTTCTCTGTCAACCGTTTTGTGAACTTTTTGTTGAAAAGTGGTATATAAATAAAAATACTATTTATTATTATTAACTTGTTTTCAGCTGAACACTGAGAAGGCTAGGTGGAAGATGCAATTTTGAAAGAACTGACAAGTGGGGTAGGGCATGTAATATTTGCCTTGCTTTCTGCTTGTCTTCTGTATTTCACTTCACTATTGCTTTTCCTCAACCCAAAGTCCCAGATTCTCCTATTCTTATTTATTTATACATACATACATACATACAGGTATTTATATACCGCCTTTCTTTGGTTGTCAGATTTCTCCTCAGACTTTAATTCAAGGCGGTTTACATAGGCAGGCTGTTCTAAACCCCCGTAGGGATTTTGCAATTGAATAGTTCTAGGCTTTCATAGAACTCCTCGTTCCAGCTCGATTCCTTCCCGGTCTGGCCTCTCTCTGGCCCTTCGCCTCCCACGCTCCACTTGACGGCAACTCCTCTCTGCCACCCAGGGTCAGCTCATCAGTATATCAGCGTGTCGTCAGTTCTCGGGTACTTCTGGTACTATTCTTGTAATTGAGGAATTCTCTGTGCAGAAGAAACGGTCAGTATCATTAGTTCCATACAAAGATTCTGGGAGTGTGGCAGGAACTCATTAATCAGAGCACTAGTTGTGGGCTACAATTCTCCCCTGGTCGTCGTCCCCCAGTTCTACCTGTGAGTCCTTGTATCTGTGGATGCAGAGGTAGAAGATTTACTGGCATGAGAAGATATAGAGGCATATTGCCTTGCTGCAAAAAAAAAAAAAAAGGAACTTGTTTAAGGTTACTGATTTAAAAGAAAATAGACATCTTTCTGTTGTGTTGCTGCTACACAAAACATTGGGAAGCATATGGCAAAAGTGAAAGGTTGAGGTGATGACGGTGACTTGAAAGGGCAGTTTGTTTCCAAATGTTAGCTAATGCAGAGTTTGCATGAGTGCTGGATGAATTGTGGCCTGTGACTTTTGGAAGGGAAGGGGAAGAGGTTCGTTGCGTAGGACTTTCATTAAATGTCTCTCTTTGAGTCAGTCTTACGTTTCCCAATGGTCCACTTTACTCTTTCAAACTTCTGGATGGTCTCCCTAATGCATTCTTTTGTATACTTAAGTTTTGTCTTCTTGCCCAGACTTGGCACTAGCACCACAGGCAGACAGCGGGAGGAGAAAATGAGTATATTTTTCATTTGAAGTGAAGCCACACCAGAAGATGTTATGTTTAGTCTCTGAGCCTGATCGGTGCAGTGGAGAACTTTCTTTCTATTTGCAAAACATTAGAGATCCGAACCACCGTGGAAGGGTTGAGAGGTCAAACAAATGTTCTCATCCCAGCGTTTTTCATTCACTCAGATGGTGACGGCTGCCGGATTAGCTCTTGAATGAGTGAGGCTAAAAGGGATCATTCTTCAACCGGCTCCCCTGGCTCCCCCGGGGATTCAGGAAAGCTCTCTGTATAGGAGGCTGGTCAAAAAGCTGGACTGGCAGATACATTGTTATGGCACGCAAGTGTGCAGGTAAATGGCAAGGAAGGCTGAAAAAAGCATAGTGAAAATGCTCTCCTGAGATATGAACACCTCTGAAAGAATGTTTGCTGTAAATACACATCAGTGTGCTGCAGTCTGGTAATACCTTTATTAAGACCAGCTAAGATAGCATAAAACTGGGAGCAGCAAGATTTTGAGTTCTCCAGAATCCTTCATCAGACTGGATAGCAAAGCAAAGGGAGAAAAAAGTATGTGGGGGAAAGATGGACCTTCATGAGCTCTGGCTCACGTATTGCACCTAGCATTTCTCCAAGATGCAAAGATGTACTTTTTAGTAAATGTGATTTTAATAGTGTGATCCATTGGGGTCTGATTCGTTTTATTGTCTTAATTATTTTAATCATTTATTTGTATTTTTTAAATGTTGTAATCTGCCTTGGATGCCCCAATGTGTGGTAGAAAGATGGGACAGAAATTCTTTAAATGAATGAATTAATGCAGTGGTTCTCACACATTTAGCACCAGGACCAACTTTTTAGAATGAGAATCTGTCAGGACCCACCAGAAGTGATGTCATGACCGGAAGTGACATAATCAAGCCGGAACATTTTTAACAATCCTAGGCTGCAGTCCTGCCCACACTTACCCAGGAGTAAGTCCAATTTTCTAACATTGTTAAAAGAATATACAGTCGCTTGTTAAAAGTACAGGTCTGTAATGCAGTCACATACCATGGTAGCATCAAGTCTAATATATTAAAAATAAAATACTGAAATGTATGGGAACCCACCTGAAATTGGCTCGCGACCCACCTAGTGGGTCCCAACCCACAATTTGAGAAACACTGCTTCAGAGCAAGCATATTTGACACTCCTAACTCTATTAGTGCCCATCTCCAGTGCTTCAGAAGAAGATTGATATCCTTGCTTTCCTCATTCTTCATGGTTGAAGTAGAATTGAAGTTGAAGTCTCAGCAGGGTTAATTCCTAAGCTATCATTTTCCACAGCAGCAACTGTTACCCTGCACATGCCCGATCTCATCTGATCTTGGAAGCTAAGCAGGGTCAGGCCTGGTTAGTACTTGGATGGGAGACTGCTTGGGAATACCAGGTGCTGTAGGCTTATACCATAGTCTTTCGAGACTGAAGGTTACCAACCAACCATTTTCCACACCACCCATTGAGAGACGGATGTTCCAGGATACCGAATGTAAGTTGATTGTTTTAAGTTGGGGACATTTTTAGTTAGAATCTGTTTTAAATTTCTTTTGAACTTTGTATTTGAACTCAAGTACAAAATTTGATTGTCTGTCTGTGTTTATCTCTTGTTCCATTTTTAGTTCTCAACCTTTTCCTCTGTTTCTGGTTTTACAGACCTGCCTAGCTCCATATTTTGTGAACAATTAACCTTCATTTCTCTTCAGTCTTATGCAGCCAAATGCTTTCCAGACAGGTTGCTGATAGAGAACTTGAATGTATGGGGGATTTGTGTGCTTGAAAGGGACAGCAGCTTAGCTAGAACGTTGGTTGAGACCCTCCTCCCTCGTTGCCCCTCTCCTAGGTAGCTCAGGAGGGCTGTCCCCAAACACACACACACACACACACACCAGCGGAACAGAAGGCTTTTCCAAAGTTTGCTAACTGATCTGAGTGGGAGAACATTTTTTTTTTCCTGACCGTAAATGCATCAGCCCAGTGCCAGGGGAGGTATTGAAACACAGTGAGATTAGCAGAAGGGCCTAATCATGGCTACTTCTTTTGCGCCACTACATAACAATTTCTGGAGTTGCCATTTTCATGGTTTTTGGAATTATAGTTATTGAAGAAATCACTTGTCAAGAGTCCCGGTTCATGATGCTGCAGCCCACTAAATTATCATCTTGAAGGGCTCCAGTGGTCCAAGAATTTTTTGCCTTCATTCCAAACAGCAAACCTAATTGCAGATAAGAGTATAATGGTTGGAGATTATTTTTAATAATTCCAAATTGCTCTATGTTTAGAGTATTTTATTTTTTTGACTGGAAGAATCAGTGATTATTACGTAAATGTGAGTTTAGCCAAATTAAGTTAAGTGGCCCTATTCTTGGGAAAAAAAAGTTTTTATGACCTGGAGTGATTCCAGTGTTGTTTTTCCCAACTCTTGTCTAAGAAAATGGGGGGAAATGGACAAAGATATGGTTTTCCTGTTGCCAAAATGGTTATAAACAAGTTTGACTTTTCTGTTCTTAAGACCTCAGGTGTAGTCACAGTGTATGTACTCATTACTCAGTATATCCTCCTAGTATCAGGTATTGGGCAGCTCAACTAATTGCTGTGACTTTATAATGAGCTATATTTAAATTGTTTACTCTCAGCATATCAGTATATATCATCAGTATCCAACAGTGTTGGGAACTCAAGTCAGGTGACTCAGACTCGAATCATAAAGTGCATGATTTTGGGTGATCCTGCAACTCATGAGTCGTGCGCGTGAAAGACTCTGAAAAAGACTCACAACAGAACCCCCTGACTCAGCACTTGTCCTCATGCATGCTGATTTGAGTCTGCCTGTGTCTAGGGGTGCTTGTTTACTGTTTTTGCTGTGTGAAAAAACTCGTGGGGTAAGCATTCCAATGGGTTAGCAGCAGGGAGTTCCAGTTGGGAGGCAGGGAAGGGTTAATGTGAGAAGGAGGGGGAGACAGGACTGGGCTCTCTTTTCCCATCTCTGATAGGATGGCAGGAACGAGTGATCATTGAGCAAAGGATGGGTATTCTGATATTTTCATTGGCTGAGGGAGGGCAGGAGGAGGAGCCAGCATGGCTGGTGGGAGGGGTAGGGAACTTCACTGAATGACTGGCTGTAGTGGGACTACTTCTGAGTAGGGCTTCAAAGATTGGGTCATCCTAGTAAGCCTCCCAGCTGCTGCTTATGACCCTCCTCCTCTTCCCTATTGCAGCTTCTCGCCCGGCTCTCTCGCACTCCCACCTTGTTTCCAAATGGGCAGGGACATCAGGGGAATGAGTAAAGAGAACTCTGACACACACACACACACCCTGGCAGCAGCCCCGTTTTTACTGCAGCAGGCTTTTTAAAGTGGGGGTGGCAACTCAACTTGAGTCCATTAGAGTCACTAAAGTGTGACTTGTAGACTTGGAAAGTGCCCCTGTTATGACTCTTTTTTTGTGTCGAGTCACAGGGGATGGTGATACGGCAACTTGATTCAAGTCAAACCATCCTGGGTTTTCCCATCCCTGGTATCCAACTGTTACATTATATCCCTCAGTAATCAGTTTGTCCCACCTCAAAATTGTGAACCCTAAGGCAGAACCATAGCAAATGTATTGGTGAATGGGTACTGCCTTAACCGATTTCTGCCCAGCCCACAGGTGTACACATTTGGTCCCTGCTGTGTATATGCAGTGTTGGCACAAATCACTTAAGCAGGATGTTATTTAAGTGTTTGTTTTATGCCTTTTTTCAGAAAGAAAACAAAACTTTGTTTAAAAATATATTTTTAAAAAACCCATTAAATTGCTATGACTAGAATCCAGAGAGTTCTTTTTGTTTATTTAATCAATTTTTATTGTTCTTCCCCTCACCCACCACTTATGTGGGTGCCCGGGGGAGGGGGGGCTAACAAAAAGACATATTCTAAACCTTTATTAAAACAAATTTTAAAAATCAGTACTTTAAACAAATTCATATGCGCACATCAAAGCATAATATGAGAGCAATAAAACATGGCCGTTTAAGAGCAGCAATAAAAGCCATCCTCAAAACAGAGGTAGACACATAATAGCAGAGCAGCGATGCACAATAGAATCAAACCTTAAAAATATGGTAATAAAATGACAATAAAGGCTGCAATAAGAACAGCAAATAATAAAACATTAGAATGATCAGACAATAAGCAGCAGCAAGGCTGGAGTTCAATAACTCACTCAAATCATAATGAAAATGCTAAATGTAACACAGCAGTTTTCCTACCCTGCCGGAATACTGTATTTCAAGGTAGGGAGCAATTTTTAGATCATATAGAAAGGAGTTCCATAAGTGTGGTGCTACCCCCGAGAAGGCCCTGCTTCTCGCTGCTGCCCCCCCCCCCCCACATTCTCTTGTCAGGAGTGGCACAAACAAAAGGGCCTCTCAAAGTATCTGAGATTAGGCTGGACTAAACTGGCTGTGGTGTAAGGGGTTGCAGGAAATTGCAGGGGTCTAGATTTTCTGGTGGTTTTCTCCTCCCTGTGGTTTCCTATGAGTTGTTTAATTCCTACACCAGCTCTGCCCTTGGTATAGCATTTGGTGGCTATTTGGGGGCATCTGTCATCTACCAGTGGTGTAGGATAAGGCATATGTTGACTCCTTCTCATCCCTGCCACGTATTCACCCCATTTGGGAGTTTGCTTCAGCTGTAGTTGCGCCAGCATCAGGGATACATCAGCATGCTGTTGCTTTGGTGCCTGTGGCTTATCGATGCGTGGAGCTGTGGTAGCAAAACTGTTGTTGCTCTGATGTCCTAACACATATGCCATGTCCTATGCTGCTCACAATGACATTTCTGAAATATCGAATTGCACCCAAAGTATATGAAAGTAATCACATTCAAGCATTTTGAAGAAAACTAATTTGCAGAAATGTTTGCAAAGAAAGTAGAGCTCCTACCTGTCTTCTAAAAATAAAAATAAAGGATAACGTCAAGATCTGATGATACCAGAAAGTTCTGTTTCAAACCCTAGCAGATGTTTCCTCAAAAATGGATCGCACTTACTACAGGGCATCTTTCATAAACCTCAAAGCTCTGGAGTGGGACAAGGTTGTATTAGAGCATCTGCTTTAATACAGATGTATTGGAGCCTCTGCTGTAGTACATTTAAGCTTAATGTATAGTTGGGAATATCTATGAAATCCTTTTCAAGCAGAAGGAACATGTATAAACATTATTTGTTCTTTGCAGCTGCAGATCTACTGCTTTTATTATCCCAATTATTCTAAAATGTGTTCTCAATTACCTTGTGCATATTTTAAAGGAATTAAATTTCCATCAAAGGGTTTAGCTAACTGTTTGATCTCACTGTGTCTAAAGATCCCGATCAGAATGAAGATAATTTTTTGACTGTGTGCATATTGTTCCATTCTAAAATATAAGCTTCCTTTTGTCTGGACTGTGGTTTTTAGAAAAGGTTGCTTGGTCTTTTTATCTAGTGAACTTTGACATTTCCTGTAGATGTGCAATGAAGGTCTGTGTCTGAAACAACATGACTGTGGTGTGTCTTGTGTGGGATCTTTGAATGGTTTTTTAATCTTGTCGTTATGCAAGTTTAATAGCTCTGGACTATGAGAGCAAATACTGGTTCAGCAGTTAAAGATGCTACTATCTGAGCTTTTTTCAAAGAGTTCTGTCTGCAACATGAGCAGTAAGTTCCAGTTATGTTCAGTGAATGTAGCTATATGTCAGGAGCCTATAGGCCAGTGGTATTCAAACTGGGGTGTTGCGATGCCCCAGCCTGTGGGTCCTGGCCTCTGCCCCTTAAGGGGCAGGGCAGCCAGGAGACAGGGGAAGGCAGCGGTGCGATCAGCAGGATTTGCTGCTGAGACTGGCAGCTTCAAGTCAATTGTGTGATAGATGCACAAGGCTTCCTTGGGAAACAGGATGACGTGTCAAGAAAACATGACCATGATGATAGAAAGTTTAAAGCCAGTGTGCAGTGCAAGCAGCCAATATCCCATATTCTTAAAAAATGCAATTTCCATGTGCCTCCTGAAAAAACTCTACATAGGAGATATTCATCTGATGTATGTTGTGAAATTGTTAAACTGTGGTAAATATGTCAATGAACATTCCATACTGAAGATAGGAGTGGATCCAGTGGCAATGGCATATGTCTGATTTATTTATTTATATCCCACCTTTCTGCCCTGGTAAAGGGCACTCAAGGCAGCTTACAAAAGAAATCATATAAAAACATAAAATATATAAATATGTATAAAAATAAAACATTTAAAAACAATAAAACACAATAAAACTTGGAACCCAAAATTAAAATAAATTTTTTTTAAAAGTCATGCCCCCTTGTGTCAGCATTAAAAGGCTTCTTTAAATAAAAAGGTCTTAAGCCCCTGCCGAAAGGACTCTAAAGAGGGAGCTGTTCTCATTTCTAGGGGGAGGGAGTTCCACAGACTGGGAGCTACCACCAAGAAGGCCCTCTTTCTTGCTGCCATCCCCCTCACTTCCACTAGTGGCAGCAGTTAGAAGGGCCCCCATTGATGACCTAAGAGGACGGGTCGGATTCTATGGAAGGCGGCGGTCCCTCAAATACCCTAGACCCGAGCCGTATAGGGCTTTAAAAGTTAAAAATAGCACTTTGAATTCAGCCCAGAAATGAACTGGCAGCCAGTGTAGCCGCCAAAGCAGTGGCCCGTCTGAGTTGAACAGACAAGCCCCAGCAATCACATGGGCAGCTGCATTCTGCACTAGTTGTAGTTTCTGGACCGTCTTCAGAGGCAGTCCCACGTACAGCGCGTTGCATTAGTCTAATCTGAATGTCACTAGGGCATGGGTCACCATGGTCAGGTCTGAACGACTCGGGTATGGTCACAGCTGGCAAATCCGCCGAAGCTGAGCAAAGGCTCCCCTGGCCACAGCCGCCACCTAGGAATCCAGGAGCAGCTGTGGATCCAGGATCACCCCCAAGCTGCGGACCTGCTCCTTCAGAGGTAGTGCAACCTCATTCAGAGCAGGACGTTAGTCCAATACCCGAGTCTTGGACTTCTGGACCAGGAGAACCTCTGTCTTATCAGGATTCAATTTCAGCTTGTTCGCCCACATCCAGCTCCCAACAGCCTTCAGAGAGCGGTCCAGAACTTTGACTGCCTCCTTGGAATCAGGAGGAAAGGAGAGAAAGAGCTGGGTGTCATCAGCATATTGATGGCACCCTACCCCAAACCTTTAGATGACCTCTCCCAGTGGCTTCATGTAAATGTTAAACAGCATGAGGGGCAGAATGGAGCCTTGCGGCAGCCCACACCTAAGAGGCCAGGATGCTGAACAAGCATCCCCCAGAACAGTGCCTCCAAGCCCCAACTCATCCAACCAACCCAGAAGGACACCATGGTTGATGGTGTCGAAGGCCACTGAGAAGTTCAGCAGGACTAACAGGAATGCACTCCCCCTGTCCATTCCCCGGCACAGGTCATCCACCAAGGCAGTCTCTGTCCCAAACCCCGGCCTGAAGCCAAACTGAAAAGGATCCAGATAATCAGCTGCATCCAAAACCCTCTGGATTTCCATTTTAAACCTCCCCAACCCTTTTCTTTCCCCATACATGTGCCACCAAAACAGGTCTGAATGGGCCACCTATAGGTGTCCCCAGGGTTTATGTGGAGGTCAGTAAAAATAATTTTTACTGACCTCCTGTTTGTCCTTGGGTTAACTCCCCATTGGATGCAGCGCATGCCTTTTGGGCATGGCTCCATCACCTGGTGGTGGGGGGTGGCGGGGGATAGGATTGGGGCCTTAGTCTTTGTTTTGAGAAATTCTTGTAAATATTGTGTGCAACCTGGATGAATTTCACAACCTCTGATTTCTCCAGGAGTGTCCAAAGCCCTTTGAAAACAAGTTAAGTGACCTAGTACTCAGTGCTGAATTACTGTTTGGGGTAATCAGTTCCATGCCAAACTGTCACATTGCTTTTGTGATGCAAACAGTACAATAACATTATCTTTCTACATTGAAAATATTGTAGTCACAGGGCAACATTGGTAATTAAAATTAAAGAGAAGTCTAAGTGCACATTAAGGGTCAAATCACTTATTCACTGTCAAGGGAGTTAGTTACAGGATAGGATTCAACCATTAGTTAAAGCAGTGTTTCTGAAACTGGGTTGGGACCTACTAGGTGGGTCGTGAACCAATTTCAGGTGGGTCCCCATTCATTTCAATATTTTAGACTTGATATTAGACAAGGCATGTGACTGCATTTGGGGAAATGTTACAGATCTGTACTATGAACAGGCTACTATGTATATGCTTTTAAAAATGATAGCAAATGGGATTTACTCCTGGGTAAGTGTGGGTAGGATTGCAGCATAGGATGGTTAAAAATTTTCCTGCTTGATGATGTCACTTCTGGTCATGACATAACTTCTGGTGAGTCCTGACAGATTCACATTCTAAAAAGTGGGTCATGGTGCTAAAGGTTTGAGCACCACTGAGTTAAAGAACTGGCTTATTCTAATGTTTTCCATGCAGTAGTACTATATTTCATAAGGTTGTTTTCTTCCATTTGTTTCAACAGTATAGTTTATAGCTATTGTGAAACTTTTTTTCTTTTTTTTAATCCTTCCCCAGCTTCTCTGATTGTCCCATCCTCCTGATCTAGCCCTCACTCCTGCCCCTTGGGCTCTTGCAGTGCCTAGGGTTGACGGAAATGGACACGAGGCCATCCAAAATAATAGAAACAATCATTCCAAGACTTTCTGGGCATTCAGGACTGACTTGTGACTTCCCTAAAACTTCCCTTATGAGCCACTTGAACAGATTATGTTCCATGGGTACAAGCTCTTCTTTCATAGTCTGAAAGATTCTCTAATATCTTCAAAATAAAGACTTTGTGTGTAACTGACGTTCTCCTGCAATTGTTATGTGTGTTCTTCTCTCAACATCTGCAGTGGAACTTGCGTAAAACAATGGAAGTTCATCCTCTTCTTTAATGTTTTAATTCAGTTTTGTTGGTTAAGCGCTTTGGCCTTCTGCATTTGGAAGCATAAAAGGACCAGACGTAGTTCAAAACACTTTGTAGACCAGTAGTACATTGTACAATGTGTACAATTGTACAATTGTACAATGTGTAGAGGCACATTGTAGACCAGTAATATTGCTGGAGAAGTTAAGGTTCCAAGGAGCAGAAAAATCTGTGAATGTGTTACATGGTTCCAAGAACTTGATGTATTTTTTTCCAGTGTTCAAGATCATTAGCGCTCTACTGAGTTCCCTTGTAAATGGAGAGTTTGGAGTTCATGGGAAGTCAGCCATAATGTCAAATAACTGCAAGACTAAATGGTATGTGGGACCCAATGAAACCTTTTTTACGGGGTTCATCTGTGCTCTTACATTTTGAATCCCAACTTCAGAATGTTTTTGAAAAACCTCCTACAATAGCCCTCACCCCCCCATGGCATGTGAGGGGCCACCAGGCTCCTCAAAGCTTAGCAAGTGGGTGGCAACAGTAGCCACTCCTTCCCCTCCTACTGTCAGAGGGTGGAAGGAAGACGAATTATGGTTGCTGAGGCCTCAGCAGTGACTCCTCCTCCTATCCTCACATGATGGGAGAAGAGGAACTGCTGATTTATTTGCCATGATTCAGAGTGCCGAAGATGGTTCTGCTATCTCAGACTTGCACTGCTTAACTGAGTACATAGTTTGCTATGTTGTTACCATGTACAATATTAAATCCTTTAGCATTATCAGTAACTTATTTTAATCCAAGAGGCTTCATAAGTACTACGGTTTGTTTCATCTCTTGGTGGGGAGGGTGTGGATAGAGGGGAGAGGGGCAAACAGCTCTCACGTTACGTATGTCTGTGCTTCAGTGCCACTTTTCTTTGCAACAGCCTGTTGGACAACTAAACAAAAGCCATAGGCAAATCGTCAGTGTCAATGGATTTATATCCTATCCAAAGAGCAAGGGAGAGGCTGATCTGAAAAACTGTACTCTTTTTTTTATTTATTTTTAGGGAGAGCAAAGGTAAGTGCTGAATGCTACTCATTCATTTTTGTTCAGGTCGTTTGATCCACAAAATCTACCACTCTACTGCCGCCTTACTTTTACACTGTACTGTTAGAAATTATTTATGGCATTTTGTCTACCTTTTTTTTTCCTATCAGTCTGAAGTAAATTCCTCATTAGTATTAGTATTCCTGTAAAGGGTTAACACCCAATATACTATCCACTGAGAATGCTATATAACTCCTCTGTACCACACATACAGGTTACCCCAAAAGAAGGCTTCACATCTTCTGTTCTTCATGTCCTGCAGTAGAAAGTAAAATGGCCCGTTGACTCTCTGCTGCTTCAGTGTGAAAAACAGCACTAAGGAAAAATGGGTGATCCCAAGGAGGCACATTAATAGGAACGTTGTCTGCTTGACTAGGAAATAGCAGCTGTAAATCTGCAACACGCTTTAAATCTTTTACTTGAGCATTTATAGGCATAACACTTTGGCTTTTATAAAATGGAGACATGCTGGAACAGTCTGAATTGGAACTGAATTTTATTATAGGGGAATAGCACTTTCACCTATGAATAATTTTTAAAATTTTTCCTAGCAAACTATTAGTATCTTCAATACCATCATCATCATCATCATCTTTTGTCTGTTTCTTAGAAACTTTTTTCTCATTTTTTTGTTTTAATTTATGCACATTTAAAAAATGATCTGCCCTGGGTGCAGGTGAAAAGGTAACTTGAACAATATGCAAGCTGATTTTTCATGTATTTGTTGTAACAGTTGTGTTTCGCTTGGAGATATTTGGAGAATTTCTTGGCTTGCCCTGTTTAATTGAGATAAATGAGGCAGTTTGGTCTGGTGAATGACAGCTTCCATCTCAACTATATTGTGGAGACGTTTCCTGGCATTCTCGCTTCTATGATATGTTGCTAGATTTCTTTTGTATCATAGGAAAGATTCATCCAAATCTTTAGTTGGAGGCACACGATACTCATATTTCAACAGGATTCATTTTAGAGAACATAACAGTAAGAATTACCTACCCTGAGAACAGTGGTATGGCTAAGGGGGTGCAAGGGGTGGCAGGTGCACAGGACAACAAGCTTTAGGGGGGCAACAAGCTGAGCTTGACCTTAGTGGCCAAACTTTTGAAAACTTCTGTGTGTATGAATAATACCATCATGTTATATATCATTGGAAAGGTAATTTAATGCAGAATGCAGTTAAACATACTGCATTGAAATATCTGCATTCCATCAAAAGTTATGGGCAATTAACCAGAAAATGAAAACACAACTGCCTTAAGGAACAAAAAATGAATTTTCTTAACTCAAAACTGACCAATGAGACTGACTGTTCTGAGAGCCAGTGAGGTATTATGATACAGCGCAGAACCAATAAGTTATAAATATGGGGAGCCAGCAGAGCAAGTGGGCAGTAAGCTGCTGGGGAGAAGAGGTGGATTTTCCTCCATTTTCACTTTTTTAAAAGCTCAGACATAACGTCACTTCAGGGGCATCATTTTGAGCTTGGCTCTGGGCTACATGATCATTAGCTATGCCACTGCCTGAGAGATACCCACTCACTCTATTTCAGCACACCCAAACCACTTTTATGGGTACGTATCCTTATCATAATCAAGGAGTTGAAGTGAACAGACACTCCAAAGTTCAGTGAGGATTTTCAGTGAATCAGAAGTGTCCCTGAATCTACAATTTAGAATCTCCAGATCTCCAGAAAGTGTGGAGATATAGAAAATAATACAGTAGATACTTTTGAACATCACAAGAATTTTTAGCATATGCGAAATTGTTTGTAGCTATGGGTGCTTACTATGTGACTATCTGTGCTGCTGCCTGAGAGCCCGATCCTGTGGTCCGTGGACCACAGTCACAAACGTGCCATAAAGCACATTTGCGGGGCTTACTGCCGGGCTCCCGCCAGAGCTAGCCCAGCACCGGCCACAGCTGGGCTGTCGCATGGCAAGCGCCTGGGTTCTGCAGCTTGGCGGTCTCCCAGACCGCTGGGCTGTGGAACAGGAGGTGGGGGAATGGCCGGGGGCATGGGGGAGGTGTTCCGAGCAGGGGGAGGTGTGGCCGGGGGCATGGGGGAGGCATGTCAGGGGTGGGGGAGAGGCAGATCTGCAGAGCTGAGCTCCGCAGGATCCAAGACGTTCGGGCAGGATTGCTCACCCTACACGAGTGCCTTTACTTTAGCGGCGACCAAAAAGTCACCGATAAAGTGAGCAGCCCCATTGCAGGGCTACTTCCCTTACTCAGGGGAAGGGGACGAATGTCAGGTCTGGACTGTGACTTGGCAAAATCCAGTCTAGCAGTTATGTAATCCAGCAGGAAGACAGAGAGTAGTGGTGGGTGGAAGTAGGAGTGGGCGGGTGCACATAATTGTTTATAACAGGCAGTTTCTTCTGTAGCTCACTTGTTCTACATGTATTTGTGGAGTGACTAATAAAACAATCCTTGCCTACTAAAAAATAAGTTCCATTGTATTCAGTAGGGCCAAAGGCGTAGCTAGGTCATTTGACAGCTGGGGCCCATAAATTTTTGTCACCCCATATGACTTAATTAATTAATTATTAATAATTATTAAATATATTGTTTAATTAATTAATTCACTTTTTGTACCACGTGCCTTCCTCTAAGCAGCTCAGGGTGGTGTACATAGTTTCCCCCCTTATTTTGTCCTCACCACAAGCCTGTGAGGTAGGTGAGACAGAGATAGTAATAGTCATGACATGGAATGAATAATAATAATAATGGCCAGAAAAATAAATGCAGTGAATATTTCCCCATAAGCAACGGATGAAATTCTGCATCAAATGGTATATAAGACGATGGTATTATTCCTAAAAGCCACGATTTCCAGAATTTTGGTCACTAAGGTGTCCCCCCCTACCCCTGGGGACTGGAGGCTAAGAATAGGCCCTCAGTTTGGCTATACTTGTCATAAGAGGCGACTAAACAGCCACCGGGTAGATGGGACTCGTCAGCCTGGGAAGGCAGCTCATCTGAGAGAAGGAAAACTCTGATCCCAAACCTCCACTGCCTTGTGGCTACATCCAGTTATGGAAAAGGCTTCAGGAGTCAACCTCGAGGCAAAATCAGGAGCCGGAGTCCCTGAGGCAGTTCATGGCTGAACACAGTCACGTTCTGGCAACTCCTGCGATGCCGCTGGAACCAACCGTATTGGCCTCGGCCTTTCCATTGGACCATTTCAGCGACATGGAGAGGGGGGATTTGCTGCATGGGTAACAGCCTATCCTCCATACCTACTTTACCCAGGCTTCGCGCACTGGAGAGGACACTCTGTTCCAGAACCACCATTCAGAGCGCGATACCATAGTCTTCTGAGACTGAAGGATGCCAACTGTAAGGTGTCCCCCACCCCGGATGTCTCATTGGCCTGTTTGGAGTTAAGGCAGTGGTTCTCAAACTTTTAACACTGGGACCCGCATTTTAGAATGACAATCTGTCCAGGACCCACCGGAAGTGATGTCATGGCTGGAAGTGACATCAAGCAAAATAAAATAACTATAAATAATTAAATTAAAGAAAAACAGATAAATAAGGGGAAGCCAGCCCTGTTTCACCAAGTGAATTTTTTCTGTAACCTGCCGGCAATAACAGCCCCCCCCCAAAAGAATCAGTGAGATTGTCAGACCTCCCCAGTGCCCACCTTACCAGCTCAAGCCTCTGGTTTATTCTTTGGGGGGGGGGGGCTGCCTTCTGGAACAATTGTTGAGCTCCACTTTCATCAGATCGGGACCATGCAGCTAGCCTTGCATTCCTCTTTGCCTGACTTGACCAGGAGCCAAGGCACGGTTGCTTACTCACAAGTAAACGCGACCCCCGTGGCTTACTTTCGCTTTCCATAGGGCTCAATATATTCGTGTACTTGGAGGGAGGGACTTCCTTCTTGAGTGTTTTTGGGGGGCTGCTTTCATTTGATAGGAACCATTCTGGTGTCATTGGATTCCTCTCTGCCTGCCCTTTCCAATGAACTGTGGCAAGTTCACCTACTTGTGAGTAAACACGCGATATGGCTCAGTTTCATTTTTCATAGGGTTCAATGCATTTTGGGGTTTCTGGGTTTTTGGCCTTAACTTTTGATAGAAAGGAGATATTTCAATCTGGTTTTCTGCATTGTCTTCCGCTGGAAATTCTGCATCCAACAGTATATTGCATGATGGGGTTACTCCTAACCTTCACGATGTTAGCAATGTTGGGGCATTTGTGGTGTTACACCCCCCCAAGGGTGGTACCCAGGGCGGACCACCCCCGCCCCCCACTAGCTACGCCATTGAGTAGGGCTTATACCCAGGAAGGTGTTCATATGATTGCAGCTTTAATGTTCCAATTGCAGCTAATGTGGATCTGGGACAGAAATTGTGCTCTCTGACTGGTCACAACTTTGACATTTTGAAACCAACAATTTATGTAACCCACACAGACATGTACACACTTTGCGAGACCAGAACCCTTTGCAAGACCATGTCCCTCAGTTGAAGACTGAGGGCTCAATCCTATCCAGGGCTGGTTTGCGCATTTCAGGCCAGCTGGAAGATCAACACAAGAGTAGATGAATGTAGTTTAGCTTTTGTTGCTGTGTCTAAGAAGATTGAATCATGCAGCAACTAAGGTCTGAGGAGAAAGCTGTCATTCCTTGGTCTTCCTCATACACAGTCTAGGCCAGGGGTCGGCAACCTGCAGCTCTAGAGCCGCATGTGGCTCTTTCAGCTGTCTGCTGCGGCTCCTCCAGGTGAAAGTGGCAAAGGGGGTAACAGGAGGCACCTGTGCTGGGAGGGCAGGCTGCTTCCCTCCGCCCCCTGAGCTCACTGCCCTCCTCTCCCTTCACCCCCACCTGCCCCGCATTGGTTTCCCTTTTCAATTTTGCCCGCTCTGCAGGCTTAAGCTCCCTGTTTTTCCCTTCCCCAACTCTCCAGCAGGCTCAGCCAATCAGCATCCAGCAGGCTCCTGGCTTTTTCTGTTGGAATGGCTCAGGGCCCTTCACTGGCTGACAGACAAGCCAATCCTTAGCCTCCCTCCTTCTCAGCCATTTCGAGCCCTTGCAGGCTGCCTTTCCCTGAGCAGGTCCCCACTCAGTGCAAGGAGAGGCTTTTCCTCCACAGCTGAGGAGACATCCTGTGTGTCTACTCAGTTGTAAGCCCCATTACAGCGGATGAAGCTTACTCCCAGGAAAGGGTGCCTGGGAAGGCAGCCTTGGAGCCAGTGGGAGCCCGCGCAGGTCTGTTTGAGAGTAAGCCCCGATGTAGTCCCTGGGCTACACCCAGGAAGGTGTGGAGGGCTGCAGCCCCAGCCCCCTCCTATGCAGGTCTACTCACAAGTAGTCAGTGAGGCTTTCTCCGAGGAAAGTGTGGAGAGGACTGCAACCTGAGAGCTCCAACCAACTTGTCTGCTCAGAAGTCCCATTGTAGTCAATGGGACTTACTCCCAGGATAGTGTGGAGAGGGTTGCAGCCTGAGTGAGGGAGGGAAGGCAGGCAGGCAGGGCAGAAGCTGGCCTGTGGCTGCCCCCCCCCCCTGGATTCTTCTCTTCCCCACCTCTGGAGTCTGTGTCCTTTTTTTCCTTCCAGCAGGGTGCCTCTGGAAGGTGAGGGGAGTTCTTTAGTATCCATGTAAGATAAGCAGATGTCATAACAGCCATATGTATTGGAATCCTGGAAGATCTGGTGAGGAGGTAGATGTGGTGTCAGCAGTGGCCCCTTTAAGGGTAAGGCCTGGGCATCCAGCAGAGTGTGCTGCACAGCTGCAGCCACTTGAAGGCAATAGGGCCCTCAGTGATATAAGGAGCACCTGAGGCAGGAAGTGGGGTGTGGGTTTGAGAAGGAGTGCAGGTTGGAGAGGAGACTGACTGGGCTTATTGACTTTGATTTGGATACTCTGACTGATTTGACTGACTTACTTTGGAATCTGACCTTGGACTGTGACTTGGCTTATTGATTTTGGACTCTGTCCTGGATACTCTGACTGACTTTGTGACTAATGGACTGCTGGAGACACTGGAGTTTGGTGTGTGGCTGCTGTGCCCAAGAGCTGCTGAGGACCAAGGGTCTGCTGTCGTGGCGGAAGGCTGCTGGCAGGAGAGAGGACCTCTGCAGATTGAACAGGCAAGCTACCCTGGAGGTGGAGTCCAGCAGGCGTGCAGGGCAGAACCAGGGTCATTTGTTGGGGGAAAGAAAGGGAGCTAATTTTCTTAAAGTGGGCATAATTCTCCAGGCAGAGAATGGCCTTGGAATCAGGCAAAACACCATAGAGGACCAGGTGTCTGAAAACACAGGACAAGAATGTATGACAAAACTAACTAAAAGCTACAAGAGGGGGCTACATTATAAAAACGGGACCTATAAGAGCATAAAGGTAAAAAAAAAAAACTACATATGAAGTATTATCTTCATTTTAGATGTCAAAAGGGTTTTGTGGCTCCTGAGGTTTTTTTTTCCTCTGGAAAATGGGTCCAAATGGCTCTTTGAGTGCTTAAGGTTGCCGACCCCTGGTCTAGGCAATTGAACCAGATGCAGAAGAATGTCTTTCCACAAGTGAAAATTATATAAGAGTGACACTTTCAGGGGGGAAAAAGGAAAAATGAAAATTGGCTCTGTTGTTGACTTGAAATGGAAGAGAGGAGAGTTTGCATAGTTTTTGGTCATAACTTTATTCAGTGAAAGGAAAATGCCTTCCAAAAAGTGTCTGATTTTCACAGATGTGGAAAGTATTATTATGGCTGGTGCCTCACAGTAGAATCTCACAGCACATGTACTAATATTGAATGACTAATCCTTGGCAAGGTTCTGATCCAAACACTGTTTCAAGCCAATGGAGAATATTCCCATTGGCTTTTTCTTCTTTTAGCTGTCATTTTGGCAAGGCGGCAAGTACCAGGTGAGCAAGGTAATAAGTAATCGTGCCTAAAGTAAACTGATATTGAGCAACACCCTCCTGGTTATGCTGTGTCTGTTGACCAGAAAAAGTTGATTGAACATGGTGCTAGCACTAGTAAAGGGGGTTAGACACTGGGTAGTCTGAGATTAGTCATATGGTAGATGACGTACCTCTCGGCATACTCCCTTTGCAAAGTCAGCATATTAATAAAAGTTATATTCTAACCCCCTCCATATTTCACTAGAGAGAGTGCATGGTTGATTGTTATCTGCCCTGAGGGCATGTTGCTGAAAGGCTGGGAATACATTTTTGAATTAAATAGGTATCATGCACTTTTATATCTAACATTAGTGATTTTCAACCACTGTGCTCATTTCCCCTGGGGGCTGGGGATAAGAATAGGCCCTCAGTTTGGCTGTACTTGTCGTGAGAGGCGACTAAACAGCCACCGGGTAGATGGGACTCGTCAGCCTGGGAAGGCAGCTCATCTGAGAGAAGGAAAACTTTTATCCCAAACCTCCACTGCCTTGTGGCTATATCCAGTTATGGAAAAGGCTTCAGGAGTCGACCTCGAGGCAAAATCCGGAGCCGGAGTCCCTGAGGTAGTTCATGGCTGAACACAGTCATGTTCTGGCAACTCCTGCGACGCTGCTGGAACCAACTGTATTGGCCTCTGCCTTTCCATTGGACCATTTCAGTGATGTGAAGAGGGGGGTTTGCTGCATGGGTAACAGTCTATCCTCCATATCTACTTTACCCAGGCTTCGCACACAGAGGAGGACACTCTGTTCCAGAACCACCATTCAGAGCGCGATACCATAGTCTTCTGAGACTGAAGGATGCCAACAAGAGCACATTGATGTGCTGTGAATGGTCTGAAAGTCTGCCAAAGGAGTTTGGGAGAAACTGCTGATAAGGGAGAAGTCTGTCTCCATGGTTCCACACACCCATTATGATCATTTATTTTCATTACAATTGCGGAAAGCAATGTGTCTTTAACTAAACACTATAAGCAAAAAGCTTGTAGCAGGACAAGGAGGCAGCCAGGCTGCAGGCTAGTGTGGAGACCCCTACACCAGGGGTGGGCAAACTTTCAGCTTTAGGGATCCTGAACCTTTAACAATTGTGTAGGATTGAGAATTTCAGCAGGTGCAGCTTGTCATCTGTGAGATGACAAGCTGCACCTGCTTAAATTCCCTCTTCTATACAATTGTTAAAGGTCCAGGATCCCTAAAGATGAAAGTTTGCCCACCCCTGGTGTAGGGGTGGGTAAGTGAACCTTTCTCAATCAGATCCAAATTAACCATCATTGATTTTTTTTTCCATACATAGGAGTTGGCCATCTTTGTGAAGAGTAAATAGTTAATGATTACTTTGGCCTATCAATTGCTTAGGTAATGGTCCTTGGAATAAATAAATCTTGTTGCTTTAAAAGTTGGATTTCTTAGATGATACAACAAGGCATTTCTCAAATAAACATTACATTTAGTAAAGCACCTTGATGTTTTAATTCAAGTTTATGTTGAATTAACATAATTCAGGGGCAGGAGGTCTGGTCTAGAGGGTTGAGCCTCCCTTTGCCTGAAGATAACATCTGAAGGTCGCCAGTTTAAGACCACCAGCACCCTGAATGGCGAGACCTTGAAGCAGCTGACAGACCATGGAGTTATTCCACCTGCTCTTTGGGGAGATGAAGGAGCTGCTTGTCAGCCTGCATGGGAGGAATCTGGAGGCCAGAAAGTGATAACAGACCACAAAAAGATCCATCTGAAATGTTGTGCGGTTCTTGAAAGACAGAGCCTTTCTTCAATTGTAAAAATCCATACAGGGATTTAGAACAGCCTGCCTATGTAAACCGCCTTGAATTAAAGTCTGAGGAGAAATCTGACGACCAAGAAAGGCAGTATATAAATACCTGTATTACTATTATTATTATTATGTTGTCTGCATTACTTCACCTGCAACAATAATTACAATGAAAGTTACAGAATTTCATAGATATATTACAGAATGTGTGCTTGTGCTGTATTTCAGTATGCCACAAGTGGAGTGGGTGGAGGGTTGAACTATGGCAAGTGTGTAATATTTGAGTTGAAACTGGGTACCATTGTTCACTAAAAATGCCAACAAACCAAGGAAGGATTCAGTGGAGAACTAGGAGGATGTCAAAAACACTAGGAGTCAACTCATGAGGAATAACAGGAGAACCGTGGAAAGGGTTATAGGAAATGTGTTGACATTTGTCTAACATTTAGAACAGAGGTGTCAAACTCATTTCATGTAGTGGGCGGAATAGCATTCATGGTGCCTGCTGAGGGCCAGAAATAAGCACTTTGTTCTCATATAGAACCTCACTAGCTGCAAATGACAAAAGAGAAAATGTGCAAACCTTGTTCATAATTTCATGGTATGGGAAAGCCCAACTATCATGCTGGAAGAGCCCAATTATAATGGGGCCAGAGAAATTGTTTCTGGGGGACTTATGTTTGACACCCCGATTTAGGAAAAAGGAAAACCAATGTTTACTCTTTCTGCTGTAGATACGGCTTAGACTGAAAGACAAGTGACATACAGGTCCAACCTTGTTATACATTGATTTTTTTATACATGGATTTGACTCAACACAAATGGCCACTGCAGATGAGAAGGAATGTGCTGATCCCTGGAGAAGGGGAAAAATGCACCCCTTTAAAATGCTATTCTTAATGTTGTAGAAATTTTTATCTCCACATGATGAGAAGGGCCCTTTAAGTTAAAGGAAAACAGTCCTTTCCAATAGTTAGAGAGAGGGCAGCCAGCTGACAATCCATCAATCATTCTCTCTCCAAGTGACCCCCCTCCCTTCTCCCTGAACACCTGAAAGAAAGATAATCCTTTCTAAGCGCCTGTACAGAGACTGATTGTTGGATTCTCCTCTTAATGACTCTATCTTAACATCACAAAGATCAGCAAGGTTGTTTTTAAATCACCAGAGGTAGGGAACTTTGTTTTTTAAATTGATTTGCTATAGTTCAATTTTTGCCATCAGCATGAGTTCTGGGAAGGGAACTGCAGTATTTGCAAATAATGAGGCTCAACTTGTATTTCTTTACTGGTAAGAAAGCATTGGATAGAATACTCCTTCCTTGAAAATTTGAAGGAATAGCTGGAAGGCACCCAGCAAGATGTTTTTGAATCCTTTGCCTATTGCAGCAAAGATGGATCCCCAAGTACGTTATCCACAATGGGTTGAGTATATCTTGTCAGTGGTATTTACGGGGTACTGTATAGTACAGTATTTGCATATCTGAGAACCTGTAGAGTGTTCCACCAAGAGCTGATTTGACGGAGGCACAAGTATGAATTTTTTTCAGATGTGACAAAAAAGGTATGGGAAACCATTGTGGAAACAGGTGTGTGTGTAAAAAGTGGCTCTTAAGGAGGGATTTGGTTCACTGTAGTCACTTTTGTCTCACTGAGCTTATATAGCATATACCCCTGCTAATTGGGTAAGAGGCACTTTTTCAAGTGGGTGCTCCTTTTTTTAGCAGGGGGAGAGTAACTGGCCCACCTCACCCCAGCACTGTCTGTTCTAGTGGCTGTCTGCTGGTATTCATTTGCATCTTTTTAGATTGTGAGCCCTTTTGGGACAGGGAGCCATTTAGTTATTTGATTTTTCTCTGTAAACCGCTTTGTGAACTTTTAGTTGAAAAGCGGTATATAAATACTGTTAATAATAATAATAATAATAATAATAATAATAATAATGGCATCCCCCACCCGTTCCTTGGCAGGCCAGCAGAGAGTTAAAATTGGTTGAAGTGCTAAATTTTGCTCTGCTGGAGTCATAGTGAAGATGAAATGAAAGAAAACTTTCATTTCAGAGCTGAAGTGTATACCAAGGCAGAAAAGATATACCACAGATCTGCGCCTGTAAGTTGATCCCACAGATAAGTTGAGGGCAGGTTTTGAGCCAAAAATAATGGAATTTTCTATGACCCTCTGATAAGTTGGGGGATAAACTTAGGGGGCTGTCTGACTATAGTTTTGTGTGATTTTACCCGAGACCAGATCCTGAAAAATAACTTAACACTACTTGTTAACTTAACACTACTTGTTACCTAAGAACTGTAGTCTCAATTAAAAACCTAGTAAAAGATCATAAGATACATTTTTATTCTTTTTTAAATTCTGGTCTTCACCACCTTCTTGGAAACACTATCAGAGTAAGTGCACTGCAAACAACATAGCAGTAAAACAGTGGTTCCTAACCTGGTATTCATGTACTCCCAGGGACACTCAACAGGACCTTTAGGGGTACTTGACAAAGAATGGAATAATGGCAAAAAAGGCCATTACCCTAACCCGTAACACATAACTGAGTGTGTGCAATTCATTTCACAGCAGAGAGATGCAGCTGCATATATTTGCAACCCTTTTTACTCAGAACTAGACCCACTGGTTTCCATGAGTGTTATACTTAAGTAATGGTGCATTGAATGGTAGCCTGCGACTTTGCTTCAAATTGAAAGGAGGATCCCATTTTGGTGTTGAAAAAAATAGACCTGCTTTGCAAGCATTTGCAAAGCAGAACCAGGATGCAGCAGAAGGAAGGAGAATAAGAGGTTAACTTTGGCTGGAATTTGCCAGTGAAGTTGCTGTAGAAACAAATGATCTCTGCATTGCTTCTAATGAGGGGTGCCTGTCTGCTGCTTGAGAAAGAAAGGAAACTTTTCAGAGTTGATTGACCTGGAGATAAGTTGAAGTGATAATTGGAACTTGATTACTTGGCAAAAATTTTAGGTACTATAGGCAGTATCTAGTTTGCTTTTCTGCATATTGAGGTAGACTTGACTGAGGAATTCCCAAAATGAATACTGCATAAAAAAACAACTCTTTGAAGGCTGAAGAGACATATTTATTTTAAAAAATAGAAGGGGAAAAAAGGACTATTTCAAAAATTCAAGAATTCCAACATTTTGGGGGCTACACATGACGCTTCATATTGTGTACATTTCAAAGGTGCTGCCTTTGAAATTAAAAAGCATGTTGTTCTCCCTCCTTAGTTTCGGTATGTCATAGTAAACTTGGCCCTGAAGGCCAGAATGAAAACCCAGGCAGAGTTAAGGGAATTTGGAACTCTTCCCAAAAAATATCACATGTCTCCTGTTGGAATAACCAATAGACGTGTTGCATGCAAGTACAGAACGGTACTGCCAAAGATTTGGGATTCATTAAGGCTATAGCTGAACCTCTAAATCATGGAATATTGCTAGAGCTGCCAGACTCAGTGTATTCCAGGACTCCTGTACCTTTTAACTTTATACCACAGAAGCACTGTAATGAAGGAAGTAGCATCTGCAAAAATACATTCTTTTGTTTGCCCGTTTAAGGCATAATCTTCTCCCATACAGAATTGGGAAATTTGGATATGTTTGATGATACAAATGTACAAGCTTCCACAGAATCCCTTGGAACAGTGGTTCTCACACATTTAGCCCCAGGACTCACTTTTTAGAATGAGAATCTATTGGGACACACTGGAAATGATGTCATGACCGAAAGTTACATCATCAAGCAGGAAAATTTTTTAACTATCTGAGGCTGCAATCCTACCCACACTTACCCAGGAGTAAGCCCCATTGACTGCCATTGTTGAAAGAAAATACATAGTAGCTTGCTAAAAGTACAGATCTGTAACATTTCCCCTAATGCAGTCACATGCCATGGTTGCATCAAGTCTAATATATTAAAAATGAAACACTGAAATGAATGGGGACCCACCTGAAATTGGCTCGTAACCCACTTACAGCCCAATCCTATCCACACTTTTCTGAGAGTAAGCTCCATTGACTCTAATGGGACTTACTTCTGAGTAGACATGCATAGGACTGGGCTCACAGTTCTGACCCACAGTTTGAGAAACACTGCCTTAGAATCTCAGGGTCACTCTTGTTATTATGTTTTTAAACTACAGTGAGTCTGTGAGTCTCATGAATCTGTGGAGTTGTTTCAGCTGTGACTATGGAGGTGCCAAACAGGATACAACTCCTTAAAACATCTCTGGAAGTTTAAGTGGGACCTCTGTAACTTGTGGGGGAATCCATTCCAGAACTCCCCAGATATTGAAATCTGCAGTTGCTGGAATCTACCGAGGGGTGGTGGCAGCAGTGCAGCACCACAGTTGCTCACCTTAGGGCCGTGCCAGATCTGTGGCCCATTCCATGGGCCTCCCTGCCTCCTCAGAATTCCTCTTCGACATGACCTGAGGCAACTTCTGGTTTGCAGATATAACTTCTGGTCATATCTAGGAGGTGTTCTGAGGCTCAGGGAGGCCTGTGGCCCACTCCATGGACCTTCCCTAAACTCAGAACACCTCCTAGATGTGACTGAAAACCGGATGTGGCTTCCGGTCATGTTGGAGAGGTGTTCTGAAGCCGGTGAAGGCCACAGCCCTCCAAAGTTTAATAATAATAAAAATAATAATATTTTTTTCCAAAATTTCTTGATTAAAATAGCAAACTGTGGTGTTATGTGTTTTTATCCAAATACTTATTCAAAAAGGTATAAATAACACATTAAAGTACAATAAACATTTCAACTGTGAACTCTGTATCATTTTAGACCAGGAGTCTCCAAACTTTTTGGCCAGAGGGCCACATGAAATATCTGGCATGGTGTTGAGGGCCGGAAAAAAAATTTAAATATAAAATTTAAATAAATAGAGATGGAACATAGATGAGTGAATAAATGAATGAATGGGCTCATTCATTCCACCTCTCTGGCCCTCAGAACACCCTCCAGACACAATCAGAGCACAGTTCTGGTCATGTTCAGTTGAGTGGGCCAGAGGCTTTCAAGGGACAAGAGGTTGGCTGCGGGCTGGAAAGAGGCTTGCTGCGGGCTGCATCTGGCCCCCGGGCTGGGGTTTGGAGACCCCTGTTTTAGACCATTGCCAAACATATATGCATATGTATTCATTGGTTTGCCAAGCTTCTCAAAAGTGCAGCACCACACACACACACCCCAGAAAAGGCATTTACTTGGGCTTGGAGCAGAGGGGAGCTTCAGATCCGAGCACATTCACCTGATCACAGATCACATATGGATCACAGTTTATAACTCAATTACGACACCTCCAGATTACAGTACAGTGCTGGCACCCTACCTGAGCTTAACAGAATGACATAAAATTGGCAAAAACAGGTACAGCTTCTGCAGGACAGAAAAGGGTGGGATGTAGCAGCCAGGAAGAGCAGCAACTAAGCTACAAGCCCCCCCCCCCATGCCTAGAGAGCGATTACAAATTATGAGCCTTGATGAGTGAAGAAAAGCAAAGAGGGAGCAAGGCAGGTTGGAACTGCAGGCTTAGCTCTTCCTTCTCAGTGCCTCTGCTCAAGCATTTGCTTTCTCCCCACTCACTCACACACCCCCAGCTGCCACACACGTACATACCCTCTAGCATAGTGATTTTCAACCTTTTTCATCTCATGGCACACTGACAAAGGACTAAAATTGTCAAGGCACACCATCAGTTTTATGACACTCAACAAGGCACACCATGTGTTGGTGGGGGGGGGGGGCTCACATTCCCCAATGGCCCTACTAATAAATGACCCTTCCCCAAACTCCAGTGGCACACCTACAGATCATTTATGGTACACTAGTGTGCCACGGCACAGTGGTTGAAAATGGCTGCTAGCAGATACTTTTAGTCAGCTGCTCCACCATCGGAAGCACTTCAGGGGCTTGTGGCCTTAGTGAAAACTACTTGTGGATTCTTCAAACGTAAGCAAAAGTGGTTTTTTTTGTGAAATGAATGTTTTCGTGTTTTGATCTTAATATTTTATATGTGATTTGAGCAGTAATTCTTGTTATTTTGCACTGTGTTGGTCACCAAAAACAAAAAACACCCCTACCTCCCGGACATGACTGGAAGCGGCTTCTGGTTGCCCTGTAGGCACTCTGAGATGCAAGCTTGGCATCTGCAGGTGGTGGAATCTGCAGATGCTGACCCTGCAGATTCAGAAGGCCAACTGTACAATTTTCATGGAAACATCTCCGGTTTCCTTAGTCTTAATCTTATTTTTCACTTATTGATTTTGGTCAATAAGTCAAGTAGGTGTCTTTCATTATAGTAACCTCACACATCTGAATGTAGAACACTTAGGGCACAATCCTAACCCACTTTCCAGCACCAACATAAGGGCAGTGCAGCTCCAAAGTAAGGGAACAAGCATTCCCTTACTTTGAGGAGGCCTCAGTGAGTGCCCCCAACTTCAGGATGCAGCACTCGTCCCACTGGCACCACTATGCCAATGCTGGAAAATTGGTTAGGATTTGGGCATTTTCCGCCTACTCATCCCAGTGTTTTGCTTCATTTTTATAGCTGTTTCAGGAAAGAGGAATTGAATGGATATCCCCTCATTCCCTAGTACTGCATATGAAAAGCTCAGACCTGGTCATGAGTAGCCCCTCTTTTGCAGCAAGGCACAGAAAACCACAGTCAGGATGACTTTGTAAAATGTTAAATTCCATCAGTATTTGGGACTTAAAAAGAAACTCTGCAGCTGCTGTCCAGAAAAACTGCAAATTACATACTGTGCCTCTGGCATTCCAAATGTATTCCTTGTGTTCTTTTATCATTCCTGCATATCTGTATCCCTCATTTTATCGGAACAAAGCTCATCTTATGTGTTGTCTGTCATGTCCAGAATCTGAAATTCAAAAGAACAGAAGAGGCCCTGTTCATGTTGCTTCTGAGCAGTCGACCCTCCCACATCTAACCTATGGCTTTACTGGAAACATCTGGATGTAGCTTTCATTGTTTAAAGCCTGTGAGCAGCCCTCTCTTTCTAGAACGTTGACCCAGTGTTGAAAAGAATGTGTTGGACTCACAGAATGAAGGATATAAAACAGATTCAAAACTTTTGGGAGGGCCAACCATATTAGTTGCTTTCAAAGTTAAAAGCTTTTGTATTGTGTGTATGGACTTCATCATTAGTGCACAACAAATGAGACAATGGCATTTTACCTAACAAAAT
Source organism: Tiliqua scincoides (assembly GCF_035046505.1). NCBI lineage: Eukaryota > Metazoa > Chordata > Lepidosauria > Squamata > Scincidae > Tiliqua > Tiliqua scincoides. The sequence continues at coordinate 80,397,647 of NC_089821.1, read as the reverse complement.
TGATGAAAGGTAGAGTTGTTAGAGTGGATTGAAACAGGAACTTTTAACCAAGACAATATGAAGATTTAGAATTGCCAATTCCTGGAAGAAACAGGTCTGGTAACTTATAGCCCAGTCCTAACTTGCGCTGGAACCAGCAGGCTTTCAGGCCTGTGCTGTATCCAGTGCAGGTTTTAGGCTGTCTGAGGCTCGGCCCGAGGCAAGGGGAAACTTTTCCCCTTAACCTGTGGGGAGCCGCAGCAGTCCCAATGGGTCAACTCGGATCTGCGCCACCTAAATCAATGGTGCATATTCAAGCAATCCGGGACTACCTTGAGCCACCTGGGAAAGGAGCTAGGGTACAGCATAAGCCTGCCCCCACCCTTCCCCCACCCCGAAATGCCTCCTTTCCAGCCTCCCCATGTCCCCCCATACCCCTATGCCGGACAAGCTCAACCAGCACGAACTTACCCATCCTCACAGCCCGCACTGGCGCTGAAAGAGTATCTCCCTGAGTGGTGTAAAATGAAGAGTGGCACAAAATGAATCTCCCTGAAGAGTATCACATTACAACACTTTCGCGACACTTTTGACCCTTGCGCTGGCTGAACTGACACTGGATTGCGCTCTTAGCCTAACTACATGTAACTGAAATAATGGCATATTCTTCTCTGGTTTATTCCTCCATCATTTCCTTCCCCTGTTATCTCTCTCTCTCTTGTTGATGGCTAGATTGTAGCCCTCCTGTGGCAGTGACCTGTCCTCTCATTTTCTGTAAACAACTGTGTCTATGGATGGCACCAAATCAATAATAATCTGTTACCTGGGTAGTGTAATGGGGAGGATTCCAGCATGTTCATAGGATGAAGCCCAGTGATAAAGGGTCAAAACACATGCACCCAGGGGTAGAGACGCTAGAGGACTCTCAGCTTATCTAAGGCTGTAATCCCTTGCACACTTCACTGGGAGTAAGGCTATACCTGACTTAACTGAAACCAGTGCCAGCATCTGGGGGGAAGGGTGCAGAAGGGTTCAGATGCCTCAACAGGGCTCCCCAAGCCTGGAAATGAGTAACATCACGATTGTTACTCATTTCTAGGCTTGGGAAACTTTACGGAGGTGTCCAAGGGACTCCCTGCATCCTCCCTGCATCCTCCCTGCTGGCTTCAGGTAAGTCGGAAATCCCCCTTCTTTCCCTGGCAGCAGTGCAGTCCTGATGATTGCATCGCTGCCATCCCTCTGCCCCCACCCCTTGAGGGGCCGGAGCCAAGTGCTTCCTTGGCTGGTGGGTCACGGCCCACTAGTTTGGGAACCATTGCTCTAATGCAGGGGTCTCCAAACCCCGGCCCGGGGGCCAGATGCGACCCGCAGTAAGCCTCTTTCCAGCCCGTGGCCAACCTCTTGTCCCCTGAAAGCCTCTGGCCCACTCAACTGAACATGACCAGAATGTGCTCTGATTGTGTCTGGAGGGTGTTCTGAGGGCCAGAGAGGTGGAATGAATGAGCCCATTCATTCATTTATTCACTATCTAAGTTCCATCTCTAATTTATTTATTTAAATTTTATATTAAAAAATTTTTTCCAGCCCTCCACACCGTGCCAGATATTTCATGTGGCCCTCTGGTCAAAAAGTTTGGAGACCCCTGCTCTAGAGCAGTGTTTCTCAAACTGTGGGTCACAAGCCAATTTCAGGTGGGTTCGCATTCATTTCAATATTTTATTTTTAATATACTAGACTTGCTGCTACCATGGTATGTGACAGCACTTGGGGAAATGTTACAGACCTGAACTTTTAACAAACTATTACGTATATTCTTTTAGCAATGATAGTCAATGGGACTTATTCCTTGGTAAGTGTGGGTAGGATTGCAGCCTAGGACTGTTAAAAATTTTCCTGCTCAATGTCACTTTCGGTCATGACATCACTTCCAGTGGGTCCTGATAGATTCTCATTCTAAAAAGTGGGTCCTGCTGCTAAATGCGTGAGAACCACTGCTCTAGAGAGAATTTTCCTACATCAAGCAGGGTTGTAGACTAGATTGCTTCAAAAGCCCTCTCCATCTCTATGATTCTATGACATGTGATTCTATAACTATCCTTTCAGACCAGAATTCTGAAGAAATTAGCAATCCAATTGCATTTATATGACAATTGTGCTGCAATTTTTATTTAATTACATCAAAATACCAGCAGTCATTTTTGGCCCCCTTCTCCTGCCATCTCTTACTCTTAACCTCCTCACTTCTTCACAGGGCTTCAATCACCAGTTTGGCAGCCCCAGTGAGTCTTGGAATACTATACTTGGACTAAGCAAGGCCTCTACAAATTTCTCAGTTATGTTTTTCTTCATTGTCTTAGAGCCCAATCCTGAGCTGCATGTGCCGGCTTACTGCCAGTGCACACTGTTGCAAACATGCCGTAAGGCATGTTTGCGAGCACTAACGCTGGGCGAGCGCCTGTGCTCGCCCAGCACTGGCCGGCACAGGGCTAGCGCCAGGTGGATGCCCAGCCCCTGCTGCTCGGCAGTTGCAAGGATTGCTGAGTAGCGAAGAGGAAAGCAAGGGCATGGGGGGAGGCAGGGTGGCGGTGACCTGGAGAGGGGGCGAAGAGGGAGGGAGGCGGGACCAATGAAGCTTTGCTCCACCTGACCTCCGCGACAGGCTCATTGCCTGACACGAAGGCTTTTATCTCACTGCCCACCTTTTGGTCAGCAGTGAATCAAGTAGCCCCATTGCTTCCTCCCTTTACCCAGGGGAAGTGCCATTTTCAGTGCTGTCACAGCCACGCGCCCAGGCAGCTCAGGATTGGGCTCTTAGGTTACAAGCCTATAAATTTACCCAGGAGTAAATCCCACTGAACTCAAAGGGGCTTACGTCTGAGTAGACACACACAACCTCACAGTGCTAGAGCAATGGCATTCTATGATGAAAGGTAAGAAATTTGTCTGAAAGATTGCAAGACTCTTGGGAGTTAGCCTGAAGAGAAGCTCACTGATTTGTAATTGCCTGTTTCAGTTTCAAATGAGCAGTGCCAGTAATGCACCCCCCTTAAACTGAAGGAAAATGTAAGCATCAATGAGATCCACTGATTAATATTGTTAGAGTACTGTATGGAATTGAGTTTCTGTTGCTAGTTTATTTTTAGGCAGTGGTATTCAAAGTGGGGCATCGCGACACCCCAGCCTGAGGGTCCTGGTCCCTTTCCCCTTAAGGGGCAGGGGCAGCCAGGAGGCAGGGGCGCAATCCCCAGGATTGCATGGTTTAGGGGGGCTGTAGGGGCTTGGTGCACTTGCCCAAGCCCCCTGTAGCACCCTGAGGGTGTGGGGAGCCCTGCGCGACCTTTGGCAGGGCTCCCCAGGTCAGGGAAGGTGACGGTGGAGCAATCGCGACCCGCTTTGCTAAACTGGAAGCGGGGCGCAATTGCCCCACTTCCGGTTTTGCGGAGCGGGGCACGATCGCTCTGCTGTCACCTTCCCTGACCCAGGGAGCCCTGCCGAAGTTCACGCAGAGCTCCACGCACCCCCAGGGTGCTGCAGGGGGCTTGGGCAAGTGCACCTTGCCTCCCCCCCCCCGCACCCGCAAAGACTTACTTCGGGATTCAAACTCCCTGCGAGTTTGAAAACCGCAGTTTTAAAGTATGCTCCCTTTCTTGGGTTTCTATTCCACAGTTCGCCTAAACCAGGGGTGCTCACACTTTTTTGGCTCGAGAGCTACTTTGAAACCCAGCAAGGCCCGGAGATCTACCAGAGTTTTTTTTACAGTGTTCGCGCCATCATAACATATAACATTTTTGTGTAAAATGTATGTTGGTGTACCTTGAGCCCCACTGAGTATAACAGGACTTACTCCTGAGTAGACATGCCTAGGATTAGGCTGTGAGGCTGCAATTCTAGCCACACTTACCTGGGAGTAAGCCCCATTGAGTACAATGGGGCTTACTCCCGGCGTTTCCTCCCAGAGGCACCTGAAGGGGGGGGTCGGCACTCCGCGATCTACTCATTTTGCCTCGCGATCCACCTATTGAGCACCCCTGGCCTAAACTGTTATCATATAATAACGTAAGAGCAGGGATAAACACCAAAAAAATCCACAGAAGGAGTAGTCTTCATGTAAACACTGGAGATCTTTTTGTTGAAAACAGAAGCAGGTTTCAAATTGGGAAAAGCTGATAAGGCTGCTTGAGCTGCATGACCATAGCTAAACATCCTCTCTGAAAGTTGCATCATCGTTCTCCTTTCCTTCAGCTAGTGCAGGTCAAGTTAGCTCTGCAAAAATAAATCTTTCTTTAGAGCAGTTGATGGGGTGCAAAAGCTAAAAAATATTAAACAATGGGATAAAAGACACTATCATTCTAAGGGCTCAATCCTAACCAACTTTCCAGCACTAGCATAGGTGTGCCAGTGGGGCATGTGCTGCACCCCGCAGGGCGGGAGGGTAGTCATGGAGGTTTCCTCAAGGTCAGGAAATGTTTGTTCCCCTATCTCAGAGTTGCATTGCCCTTATGTCAGTGCTGGGAAGTTGGTTAGAATTGTGGCCTAAATCTCTGAAGGTGGACTTCAGAGATTTGTCATGTCTAAGCTGCCAAAAAACATTTAGGTAGCCAAGTTTATACAATAGAAAAAAAATCAGCAACTATAAAGAATGATACTTTACTTAGAACCAACTTTTAAAAGTCTATAAGTAGTAAGCATGCTTTCAGGTTCATCAGAACTCCACTTGAAGTTGGCTGGTAGAAAAGGGGGGAGAAAGGAAACATACAGATGCTGTAAAATGGTTTAAAAGTACAAGACTGCCATTTGTAACAATCTTAAAATGAAATGGAAGAGATGTTATCCAGGCTAATAATGCAATCTTAGAAGTAATACATTACCCATGGAGTTTAATTGGACTTACTTCTGGGTATATGTGTATAGAATTGCAGCCTTAGGCTGCAATCTTCTGCACACTTTCTTTAGAGTAAGAAGCACTGAGTAATGTAGGACTTACTTCTTCTGAGTAGACCTTTGCAGGATTGGACTGATAATTAACTTATGGCCCAATCCTGTCCAGGCCTTACGCTAGCGATCTTACAATCTGACACCATAAGGCCTGGGCCACTGGTGGAGCAGCCACTTGACTACACTGTTCTGTGAGCCACTGCTGCCAGGAGAAAGTCCCAGAGACCACACACAGCAACATCAGTCTGTAGAACCTCTATCATCGCCAGTAAATCATCAGCAGGGATGGATGGGGGGAGAGGAGAGATTGGGGACAGAGTGGGGCAGGCTGAGCCAGGAAGGAGAAATTGCTCAGCAGCAGCTAAAGAGCTAGTATTGGTCTAGAGCATCCCCTAAAGTTGCCTGTTGACCTTTTCCTTAAAGACCTCCAGCAAAGGAGAATCCATTCCATCAGTAATTGGATCCACTGCCAAACTCTTCTAACTGTTAAGAAATTCTAGATATTCAACTGTATTCAGGGTGACCAGATGCATTGCCTATACCTTTAACCATTGCATAGAAGAGGTAATTTTGGCAGGTGCAGCTCTACATGGAAGGGTTCAAAAAGCTGCACCTGCCAAAATTCCCTTTTCTATACAATGGTTAAAGGTATAGGTACTCTGTCCTCCACTGTATCTGGTCATCCTGACAGCATTTCCCCCTTCCTGCAGCTTAAGCCCATTAGATCTAGTTATGCTGAAATGCTCAGCAAGCAATTTTCCCAAGTGCCAACCTCCTGGATATCACTGCAGAAGAATCTAAAAACATATTCATGCGAAAGTCAGAATGCTTCTCTGTGATCGCAAGTCCTGCAGAGCAACTTAAGACCTCTAGATGCTCAGGGGAACATAAATTCTTACATAAGGAACTTAACACAGCATGATCAAATTTCATTCTGATGTCAGTGTCCCTGTCTGTGAAATGGGGATTAGACTTCTTTCTTACTACTTTTCTTGAGTGCTGAGAGGCTTAATGCATTAATGTATGGAGGGCTTTAAGACCCTGAGATGGCTAGAAGGTGCTCTTTATGAGCTTAGTGGTTCTATTATTAAAGCACTTGGTGGAGCTTATTGATTGTAAGGCTTGAATCTAGGGCTACCTTAGTGGCAAATTTCAATTTTTAGGAGAAAGACTACTGTGCTGGTATCCACTAGGATTGATTTGTCTTAATCTATGTATGTTACCAGGATTATTGGCAGTGAAAAGCATTTTTTAGCTTTAGAAATAAAGAATGCAAAGATTCTTCAAAAGGCTTCCCCTTTACTGAATACAGCTGAGATTACACATTATTCTGACAGGGATATTCCTTCCAAGATGAATTGGGTAATGACACATGGAGGTAAGTAAAGGAAAACATTTTAGACAAAGTAGAGAATGCCTGTTTAATTGCAACTCCAAACACTGGTGTGTTCAGCTCTCCAAAACTAGCAGTCCTAATTTAGCCTACATCCCATTGACATTGGTGACAGAACTATTACAGGGTTTAAGGGATCTGGATTGGATTCTGTGTGTATATTTTTAGAGTAAGGGACTTTATTAAAGGCTGTGTTTCTCTTGGGTTGTGAATTCTATTCTTTGCTTATGAAAACTCCAAGTTTTGTATACTGTACTATGTGAAGGGCTTGCAAAGTCATGTGCTCTCAAGGATGAGAGTGAAGAGAACTTGGCAGCATAACACAAAAACAAAGAGTATTTTATGTATTTGTCTAAATGTCTGACTCCTGTCAGAACCAAACTAATACAATAACAGATCTGAGTGTTTAAACGTGCATTTGCTCCAATCCATGTAGGAAAATAGGGAGGGGATGGTCTCCTTTTTTAAGCACATAAAGGATACTTGAGTGAGGCGGATAAAACACTTCCTTTGCCCACAATTGGAACCCCCCTCCCCAACATTTTTCTACAGTGCTTGTGAGACAAAGTGCATGTAGATAGAGTGCATGGGTAGTAAGCAATGAGTAGGGGTGGTGGTGATAGTGATTCATGCTTCTTGCATATGTGTCCCTTTTGCTTTTAAAAATGGACTCCCTTTCCCCCACACACCCTTTTCCTACATGCTTGAAGTAAGTATGAGTTTAAACGCACAGATCTGTTGTTGCTGCATCTAGTTTGGCCTTCAGTGTTTTCTGGTGTTACTGCCTTCCAAAAGCACATGAAACCTCTCTAAGAAAGGACCCTTGCCAAAAAATACCAAATGAAAGGGAAATCAGGGGAGATTTATTTAATATAGCCCACTTCATCCTGCAAAATAACAATCTTCCAGGATATCTATTTCCAGTTTTTCTCCCTGATAACACCTCACTTCCTATCATACTGTGTTAAGCTGTTGGGTTAATATACTAGCTAGCAGATTCTGTTAAGAGTATTTAATAGCATACTCTGGCTTATGCAGCAGCAAAACAATTTGATATGTATATATTATCTGGAATATCAGAATTTCTAAAGCTTAGAGAGCCAAATAACAGAAAACTTCCCATATTTAAGAGCTATTACTAGGTGTAATTTGTGCAGCTGTAGCATCTGCTTCCTTCCCACGACAACTCCTGTTATCGCAAGGTCTCCCCCCAAAAGGTTGTCTATCATTTTTACCCCATTACTATTTTCCCCTTCTTCTGTCATTGCTATTGCAAATCAACCTACAGGTCTTGTCTTCCTTCTTTCCTCCTCTTCAGCTTCCTCAAAACTAGTATGGAAAGCATTACAAAAGTTGGGACACTCTACACATGCTCCTTGTAGAGCGAGCCAGTCATTACAATTTTGCATGTGGCTGTAAGTTGAAAAGTAATGTTTCTTCTGCACTGCAATTGATATAGTTTTGGGGACACAGTAGACTGATGCTGAGTAGAAGGATCTTCACCCTTCTGATTGTCAGGACTGGCCCAAGACCTCCAGCCAAATGCTGCTCTCCCTTCCTTAGTGAGACACCAGTCTCTGTTTCTCCTGCTCCATAAACTGGAAAAGGAAGAAAGGGTTGAAGAGATTGTGGCTAAAAGGACCTGAGATGCTCTATCCCACCACTCTGTTCTCTTGAATGCTTTTTAATCTGTTTTGTCCCCCTCTTCTTTTTCCAGTCCAGCAAACAGGAGGAGGAGTTGGTGGACAGAAGTGGGCATGTTTTGTCAATCTTCTGCCTTAGGTGACCACCTCAGTTGGCCTCATGGCAGGCCAGCCCTGCCTGTTAAATCCATAGATACATGCTCATCCAGAAAGGATAACATGGCAACATGAACAATAGACTACAGCTGTGATCACTGCTCTTCTGTATGACTGTTCTAAAACAAATAGGAATTCCTGCATCAATAAATGTGGCAAAATAAGCTTGAAGAAAACATATGGATGATGTCATGTCATCCTGCTTGTCTGCAAGGAGTGAATAAACAAAGTATAACAATACCAGATTAAACAACAGTGGCAATGCCCTCATTCATATTCCACCCAAATACTTGTGACTGGTTCTGTTTGTTAGTAACATCCTACTGGCAAGTGGTGTTACTTTTTTAGATGCCATATGGCTCTTGGGTATGATGCTGAAGCTGTTAGGTCAGGTTGCTAATTAAACTAAGAGCCCAATCCTATCCAGCTTTCTAGTGTTGATGCAGTCACAATGCAGCCCTGAGGTAATGGAACAAATGTTCCCTTACATTGAGAGGTGTCTGCTCTCCCTCAGCAGAATGCAGCACATGCCCTGTTGACCCAGCTGCATCAGTGCTGGAAAGTTGGACAGGATTAGGTCCTAAATTCTTATCCTTCAGCTATTGGGAGTTCTGCTCTGCACGCTTTTCTGGCTCCTAAGATTTTACCATAGTATGTTTTCAAGTATTTTGATAGTTACAAAGTCGAGAATCTGCCATTCTAGAAACCAGAACCGATATGTTCTGCCAGAAAATGCTGAACATCTCAGGCTGTTACAATGGAAACCGATCCTGTGCTTTCATAATGTAATAGTGGCAGGCTGGAATATACCAAGCCCCCTTATAGCTAAGGTTGCTGACTGGAAAAAATAAAAACTTTGCCTACTCTGCTCTTTTGCCTTGATCAACAGCTTTCTTTGCAGGCATTCACAGGTGATAAGACTATCTATGCCATGAAAACTTCTTTCTTTAGTTAATGGAGCAGCTGAGACCAGGTTTCTGTTGTGGGGAGGCAATTCTGCCCTTAGGCAGTGTTTGTAGTATTACACTGTTCTCACTACTAACTGAAAGAAGTGCAGAATTTAGTACTAGGTAGGTACAAGACACTACCCAAAGGAATCCTGTCAGATAAAATGTGGCAATCCTGTGGGGCAATATTTTTTTTTATAGTACATGTACTTGTTCTCCAGCCTGTTACGGCATTTGGGTTTTTATGTCACCCACTTAAGGAATCCTAAAGCCCTATAAAACTCCAAAGTCCCAGATACTGCAATACACATGGCATTCTTGACTCCGGTCTGTTTCTAAAGGTTCTTCCAGATGGGCTGATTCACCCTAATCACAGTGCTTTTGCAGATAACCAGTGTGCTAAACTGCTAATGTGCCAGATATCCATGGTATAGCCATGTGGCTAATTTAGCAGAAGCCTATCCATGTTTACCCAGCAGTAAGACACTGTTGAATGGAGTTTACTCTCTAATCCAGGGGTGTCAAACTCATTTCATACAGCCAGCTGAATAGCATTCATGATGCCTGCTGAGGGAATGTGTGAAGTGAATGTCATTAAGTAGGAAGTTATGTCATTAAACAGGTCATAACCACAAATAAGCACTTTTTGTCACTTAGGAACTTACTAGCTGTAAATGCCAGAAGAGAAAATATGCAAATCTTGATCATGTTTCAAGTTAAGGGAGAGCCCAGTTTTCATGTGGGCTGCCTTTTCAGATGCCTTTCAGTGCTTTTGACCAGCACTGCTCAGCAGCTGAGAGCCTGAGGGCCAGATCGAAAGCTTTCACAGGCCGCATCCAGCCCCCGGGCCTTATGTTTGACACCCCTGCTCTAGTGTGCATGCTTAGTATTTCAGTATAATTATAATTATACTGAATTATATATATTATATACTGAATTATATAATTCAGTGTAACGAGTAAATCTAAAATTGTCCTGTAACATCTTCAAATTGTGTTTGTGTTTGTGATTATGTAGAATGAGAATTATAACACATGTTTCTGATCCAGCAGGGATATGTGCCACAGCTAATTCCTATGAAATTCCTCCTCCCCTTTGGATTCTCATGTTCTGCTTGCCATATGTAACTTCTGCCTTTTTCAATTTCCATTCTGCTTTTATAAAATACTGCATAGGTACAGAACATGGCCTCATGTCTGTCCAGTATGCTTTACATTTGTTTCCTCACTTCCCCCCTCTTAAAGCTAACAGCTGTACTTTTTTTGGTTTTTTTTGTTAATATGTGATTTACTACTTCCTAATCTGCTGTTTCAGATTAGGCATCTAAGGATGCCCTGGTTCTTGAAATGTAATGATGTTTGCTTAAAATGTATTCTGTTAGTTTTTAAAAAGAGGATTTTGGGTCCAGCTTGTAAGCAGAACTATTTTTTCTTTTTCAAATATGTTTACATCATATTCAGCAGCTTGATCTATGTACTACATACACGATCTACATAGGCATTAACAAAGCACCAAGTGTATATTAAACACTTTAGACTTGACAGAGCATGATTAACTGGTACCAAGAATTTAATGTCTTGCAAAGTAAAGTCTTTGGCACATGCATAAGCTTGTGTCACTGGTGATTGAAGATTTATCAGAATAACATGTTCTATCAGAAGTTATATAGTGGGGCAGTGTAACCATGTTTGCACCAGATCATCTTGTAAGATGAATGCCTTTAAAATCATTGGTGCCCCACCTAAAGCTGTAGAATTGGTAGGTATGTATAGCTGCATTCCTGGACTGCATTCCTGCTTTCTGAAGAATGATGAGCTACAGGCTGAAGATCAGTGGAGTCCTAGAGAGACTACATAGAAATTTGTTTGTATAATAGACAGTACCCAACTCTTTATTATCTCTTTATCTCTTTATTATGCTTGGAATATCTCTTTATTATGCTTGGAACTTCCATTAACCAATTGATTTGGAGGAGGTTCTAAGGCAGTTTGTAAAAGATGCACTGGCCACTTCACAAAAAAGCAGAGGCATTTGGGGGGAAGAATAATAAAAAGGTGATTCTAACTCTTTTTCATGTGAACATTATATGCTTTAGACTTTTGGATTACTGGACTCACAGGTATTTATTATTTTGTTTATAGCAGTAGTGTGACATGCAAAAATTGAACAGGTGAAATTTTTCCTAGCAATAGAGAGGTGAAGTGTGGGGATGGGTGCCTAAATTGTGTCCCAATAGGACCAAGCCCTAGGCGAATTAACATTTTGACCACATCTGTTTCTGATTTATTTTCTTTGAAGGAAGCTCTGTGTCAGATGAAAAAACTGCTGAAGCTATTGAGATACTGCTGGATAGGACTGCCAAGGTGGGGGGGGCAGAGCTGTGTGTTTATCGCGCCTGTGGGGGCACTGTGTGAATAAATCATGAAATAAGCTTGGTTTTGGCAGTGGAGAATGTGCCTCAAATTCTGCATATATGGAGACAAAAATAAGAACATAAGAACAGCCCCACTGGATCAGGCCATAGGCCCATTTAGTCCAGCTTCCTGTATCTCACAGCGGCCCACCAAATGCCCCAGGGAGCACACCAGATAACAAGAGACCTGCATCCTGGTGCCCTCCCTTGCATCTGGCATTCTGACATAGCCCATTTCTAAAATCAGGAGGTTACACATACACATCATGGCTGGTAACCCATAATGGATTTTTCCTCCAGAAACTTGTCCAATCCCCTTTTAAAGGCATCCAGGCCAGACGCCATCACCACATCCTGTGGCAAGGAGTTCCACAGACCGACCACACGCTGAGTAAAGAAATATTTTCTTTTGTCTGTCCTAACCCGCCCAACACTCAATTTTAGTGGATGTCCCCTGGTTCTGGTATTATGTGAGAGTGTAAAGAGCATCTCCCTATCCACTCTGTCCATCCCCTGCATAATTTTGTATGTCTCAATCATGTCCCCCCTCAGGCGTCTCTTTTCTAGGCTGAAGAGGCCCAAACGCCGTAGCCTTTCCTCATAAGGAAGGTGCCCCAGCCCCGTAATCATCTTAGTCGCTCTCTTTTGCACCTTTTCCATTTCCACTATGTCTTTTTTGAGATGCGGCGACCAGAACTGGACACAATACTCCAGGTGTGGCCTTACCATCGATTTGTACAACGGCATTATAATACTAGCCGTTTTGTTCTCAATACCCTTCCTAATGATCCCAAGCATAGAACTGGCCTTCTTCGCCGCCGCCGCACATTGGGTCAACACTTTCATCGACCTGTCCACCACCACCCCAAGATCTCTCTCCTGATCTGTCACAGACAGCTCAGAACCCATCAGCCTATATCTAAAGTTTTGATTTTTTGCTCCAATGTGCATGACTTTACACTTACTGACATTGAAGCGCATCTGCCATTTTGCTGCCCATTCTGCCAGTCTGGAGAGATCCTTCTGGAGCTCCTCACAATCACAAATAAACCCAGTCCAGAATTATATTCCATTTCAATCTAAATTTTCACTCTGAATAATTTGTGCCAATTAAGTGTGTGTATTTACTCTCTGAAATTTGAAATATTTTGTTACTAAGGCAAGGAAGAAAGAAATGGACAGATATCAGGGTATGTATGTATTGTGAGAGGTTATATAGGATCAATGAAAACCACAATTGTGTAATTTTTTTGTTTTCTGTGTTCATGTGTCACAGGGCTTCACCAGTGATATGACAAACAGAAGTTCAGCAGGTGTATATAAATGTAGTGATGGGGGAAAAAACCTCTACCTTTTGAATTACTTCTGTTATACAGCAGTTAAAGCCGGAGGAGTTCTGACTGAAAAAATTAACAACCTTAATGAGAGAGATATAAAACCCAATCACAGAATTCCCCTTGCTGAGGCTCTGGATTAAGTAAAGTCTACTCTCTCCCAAATTTTAACCTGTAGTTCAGAGGTGTCAGACATAAGGCCTGCAGGCCGAATGTGGCCCAGGAAGCAATTTATCTGGCTCCTGTTGTAATTTGATTGTCCTAGCGTGATAATTTGGCGTTGTCATAACTTAAACAAGATTTTCACATTTTCTCTTCTGCCATTTGCAGTTAATGAGTTTCTATGTGAGAAAGTGTCTATGTGAGTTTCTATTGTTATCTCATCTGCTTGTAAATCAAAGTGCTTGTAAATCATCTGCTTAATGATGTCACTTTTTCCTTAATGATGTCACTTTCGGTCCTCAGCAGGCAGCGTGAATGCTAACTTCAGGCCTCTGTATGAAATGAATTTGACACACCTGCTATAGTACATATTGACAAAGGCAGTTTTTCAAGCTCCTTCCTTAAACTTTTTGTTTTACTTCTTGATAACTATATAACTTTTTCCTTATTAATAAAAGAAAATGAAAACAGATATATGAAGTGTCTAACAGCCTATCATCCTGATCCCAGCAGGATTTAGTAAGAAAGCTACATAACCTTACAGGGAAATTAATATTAATTAATTAATTTTTAATTAATATTAATTAATTAACAAACTATAAAAGGATGATATAATTTATGGCATTAATTAATTAATGCCATAAATTATATCATCCTTTTATAGTTTGTTGCATCTAAAGAGGTCAGTAGGGTTATCAGGTTGCTATGCCTTTAACTTCAAATCCGTGTCTGTCTGAATGTGTGAAGATGAGGCAGTACTGACTTTTCCTATGTGGTGTAATGAACTGTATTCCAGGATGCCAGGCAGCATGTTAGGCAAACTGAAAAAAGATAGGCAGGAGGTGCTGGTGCTATTCCTGTCGTGTGTCCTGCCTCAGCAGCAGATTTAAAAGTAAAGCGAGAATCTCTAGGTTACAGCCTTGCAACTATCATAGTAAATTTTCCCTATGATAAAGAGGGAAGCAGATGTGATGGCTTGCTTGAGGTTGCATAGGAATAAAGCACACACAACTCTTCAGATAAGCTTTTCCTTGCTACTAATCCAAATTGAACTGTACAAAATAAGACTTTGACAGACAGTGCACCAGGTGGCAATAATTTGATGTTGTATGAAATCCTACAATTGTCGGCTACTTAGAATAAGAAGGGATTGTGGCAGAGAAAAGATGAATGTGGGAACAGGAAAGAATTGGGAGTTCTGTTTACATTGACTGAATATGTGTTATAGCTACTGAGAAATTCTGGACATGCTAAAAATGCAGCCTGTTATTGCTAGTTTATGAATGATGTGAATTGCTTTTGAATTAATAGACTGAGGACTGTGGCAGAATGTGCACCAGTCATAATAATCTCTCTTTTTAAAGATTTTTATTATTTTCCAAAATAAAAACAAACAACAAATATAAACAAACACATAACACAAACTCAATATACAACACAAAAAAACACAAAAACACACCGTTGGAGGGTGCAAGCAATCATATATCAATACATATCTTCTAATCTTGTTCCTCTTCTAGTTTAGCCTCTTAATATCATTTATCTATCATATCATATCCTGTACAATATATCATGTATACAATATATTCATCTAAATGCTCTATCTTATACAACTACAACTTCATTTTCAGCCAAGCATAAAATGGTCTGCATTGCTCTATCTGTGTTGGTTTGTGCTATTGATCCAAAATCTCTGTAAGCCTATCTATTTCTGCCACTTTCATTATTTTCTCTATTAATTCATCTTTCATTGGAATTTTAATATCTTTCCAGTATCTAACCTATAAAATCCTTGCAGCAGTTAATATCATAATAACTAAATACACATCATTTTCTTTATCTATAATATCTAAGGTAATATTAAGCAAAAATAACTCTGGTTTCAGCGATATTGTAAATCCAACAATCTCTTGTATTGGATTCCTTACCATTTTCCAATATACTTGCATTTTTTTACATGTCCACCACATATGATAAAACATCCCTTCTACACATTTACACTTCCAACAATTTTTTGATATGTTCTGATTCATTTTTACCAGTTTTACTGGTGTCACGTACCATCTATAAAACATTTTATATACATTTTCTTTAAAATTTGTTGCTCTAGTAAATTTCATATTTCCAAATCTATTCCCATTGTTCTAATGTAATATTATGACCTATCCATATTTAACTTTTACAATTGAAGGAAGACTTTCTTTCATTTTTGAGGTGAATTTAAGTCATTCATGTTGACAGAGTAAATACTCCATCATCCCTTAACCATCATGTTTCTTTTTACTATTCACCTTCTCTTTTTGTCTTCTTCTTGTTGCTATCTGTGAGTGCCTCCTTGCCCCTCTAGTTTCTTCCTTTTCTGATTCCTCAGTTATCTCTGAATCATCCGATTTCTTTTCTTACAGCTCAATTTCTACACTTTCTAGTTCTTTTCTTCTCAGTTCCTCTTTCTCAGTTTCTTCATTTCTCGTCTCATCTTTCATCACTGTACTAAAAAAATTTTCTGCTTTCATTGTTGAATTTATATTATATCTCTGTGACTGTAATTGAAAAAAAACATGCCTTCTGGGAGAAGCCATCTATATGGTATTTGCTTTCCTCTTAAGAATTTTACTAGCTCTTCATATTCTTTTCTTCTTTCTCACTCTCCATGGGACATGTCTCAGAATTTTCACTTTGCTACCCTCCACCATCTATTCCTTTTCCTGTGAGATCTTCAATATTTTATCTCTGTAAAAAGTTCTGATGAATTTCACATGGATTTCTCTTGGTAATTCATGTTTCCTTAGATAAAAAGTGCTCACTCTTCTCGCTGAATCCAGATCCATTAGTATCTCCTCTGTTGGTGTGTCACTCCTCTCTGATATTAAATCACCAGACGTCGTGTATCTTCCCCTTTCTGTTCTGGTACATTTTGTATTCTCAAGAGCTGCACTCTCCATCTGAATTTCCATTAAAGTTGCCTCTCCATCATATTGGTTCTGTTCTATCTCCAGTATTCTAGATTGATCTTTTGTTATCTTTTCTTCTAATTTTCTAATCTTTTGTGTATTCTCATCAGCTTGGCCTTTAACAGCCTTCAGTTGCACACTAAGATCATTTAGTTGTGTAGTTAAAACGTCCAGACTAACTTGAACCTGCAGAAATTGATTTGTGTGCTGCTGTCCCATCGCCACAAATTTTTCTATATTATCTTGTATTGTCTGCTTCCAATCTTTCCCTTTCGGTTCCTCTTGTGTTAGTTTTCCCAAACTTGACTCCAGGGTGGGAGAGCCCCTAACTTTCACTCCTTTTCCTGTCATCCTTTTTCTTCCTTCTTTTGTCTTCTTTCCTGTAAAACTGAAATATCTTTTATCACATATATAACTATCAGTTACCCGTATATCACATCACATCATCAAGAAATCAAGTGTTCACCCATAAAAACCAACACAAGGAAATTTTAAGTCAAATAAACCTTTTCCTTGCAATATTTTAATGCCACTAGATGTCCTCAGCGTATCGCCCTCCTTACTTCCCTTGTCAAGTCCTGTTCTTATCCTTGCAATGTCTTTTTAAATCCACTAGATGTCCCCTATGTTCTATTCTTCTTATTCTATTGTTTTGATTCTATTGCTTACCTTCGCTCCTATATCAACCACATTCTGTTCCAGGAGATAGTGAGAGGAATTCAAAACAATAAACCACTTTTGCAAAACAAAGAAATGCAGATCTCCAGCCCTCTCCACAGGCATCCAAGATCTCCACAGGAAAACGAAACTGAGCGTTCCCAAGCAGAGTTTATATTCCAAAACGATTAATCTGTAATCCAACGAGTTTTAGATTTTTAAAGTTAGAGTTATGCTCTCATATTTCCAAAACAAGCTCAGCAGGTCTCCTCCAAACTTCTTCTCACACAAGCAAACAAGTGAACGGAGAAAGCCTCCCCCCTCTTTCCTCTTCCCAGAGTGGGAAAATCTGCCCCTCCTTCTTCTTCCCTCAGGCAAAAGCTTAATCAGGCAGTCAATTAATCAATCAATGCCAGGCACACACAGCAGAATAACACTCACTTAGTTCTTCCAGTCTTTCCCTGCCTGGGGCCTTCAGCTTAGTTTCAAGATGAATCTTCACCAACACCGTCATTGATGGCTGAGTTCCCTTGGAGAAAAACAGCCCCTGGCTGGATCCCTGTCTCAGAAACCGTACACCATCTGTAGGATCGAATCTCTCCTGATCACAGATCCTTGGATCTCCTCAGACCCTTCCTTTTTTTGGAAGGAAATAGCATGCTTTTCCAAGAGCTTTCAAGAACTCAGAAAAACACAGCCATTCAGTTGCCTCTGGCCCCGCCGCGCCCCCCCCCCCCAGTCACAATAATCTCTTCATGAATGAGTGATTTCTTGGGATAGTTTCATAGCCTTCTGTGTCATAGAATCATAAAAATGACAGGAAGTAAAATACAGCTTAGCCGAAAACTAACGCTTGCGTGACGGCTTTAGGCTCTAGTATGGCTGCAGCACATGATCATGTAAATAAACATACTCTCTCCAGCTTTTGGGTAAATACACTTTCCAACATACAGTTACCAAGAGCCAGTGAGATAGCTGCCCATTCCCATGCCATGCCCATTACTGTGTTTGTAATCTACTCATATTCTCCTATCCAGTTATGTCACTAGGGTTTGTGTCGCCCCATAATGGACTGGTTGGCGGGGCAAAGCTCCAGGTGATGGGTGTGGAGATGTAACATTGCCCTGTCCTGCCCTGCCCCACTAGTTTTTTGGCTGTGACTTTTGATAGAATAGAAATTTTTCAATGTTTTTCTGCATGAAATTCTGTGTTGAATGATATATAACTTCACAGTATTATTTGCAAATGTCAAGATTTTAAAAAATTTGGCCAGAAGTGGTGTCGCTCCCCCTGTGCACATCACCTGGTGTGGCTCACACACCCCCATCAACGCCACTGCTCCTATCCTTGAAAGTTCTAGTTGGCTACAGTAATTAATAGTAATAGATAAACCTACTCTCCATAAAGGAGACCCTAGGGCTCTTTTGGAGGAAAAATCTTTCTCTCAACCTGTAACATGTTCTAGCACATTTTTCTTAATAAAAACCATGCCTTGTAACTTTTCTGTTCATTGCCTGAGAGTAGCTTTGGGGGAGATTCCTGAATGATCATTAAAGTGTAAGCATTTGTGACTTTTGGTGCTTAAACCATTTCTGCCCAAAAGTTGCATATATGCAACAGGGACAAAATGTATACACCTGTGGGCCAGGCAGAAATGGGCTAAGTCAAGGTTTTGCAGTGATTTCTTCTTTCCAATGATCTTTGAGAAGTGTTGCTGTCTAAGGAATGAGCTTGGGATTTGAGCTTGGGATTTCCAGTATTAACGGAGAATTCCTGGCACCTTGGTCAAAATGCAGTTCCTTTACAACCTTGTTCTGTACAACAGGCGGGGGGAAAGGGCAAATAGCAAGACTAGAAGAAAAAACAGGTGGGAAGAAGTCATGACTGCCTCATTCAGCATCAGATTTCAAAGTAATCTGCTCCAGGTTACAGAAAAGGACTCCCCAGGTTATAACAGTTCATCTTAAATTGAGAAGAGTCTGCTGTAGGAAATGGAAAGGATGAGGACCCAGATTTATTTTATCTACTTAAAAATTTTATATCGTGCTTTGCCTGTGCAGAAGCAAATGCCAAAGGTGGCTTACAAGTGCCACACTAAAATGTACAATATGTAAAAACAATGAATAAAGTCTTTAATAGAAACATTTGGGGGGGGGAACGGCTATTTGGACCAAAACATTATTACAGAGGACAGACATCAACCCATCACCTAAAGGCCAGGTAAAACAGAAATGTTTTGAGCTGTTACATCTTTTAAACTCTCATGCTCTAGTCCTGTGTGCTATTTGGAGAATCGCTCTGTAACTAGTATGTCACACAAGGCCAAGGTTTTTCTGCACCATGCTCGTTGTATAGTCTTAATAAAATAATTTAGAGGAGGGATTTTTGAACTGAACTACTATATTGTTGTTTCTTCCAATGTATCGCTTGTTGACCTGTTTTATATATCGATGGGATGGATTATTGAATTTTTTGGTGAGATGGCTCAGGTGGTGTTAATCTTGTCAAAAGGTGATATACTGTACAAATAATCTGCTTGAATTTGGCAGGTGCAGCTTGCCTACAAGGATGAGATAATCTGTTTTCTTCTTCTTTAGTGCTTAGTAGGTGCTTGGGGAATGGGCTGTCCTCTCAACTAATACATTGCTGTAGGTGTCACTGGGATCCTAGTGTTGTTCATGACATGCTTCCACTCTTGGTGACTGTTGGCGATATTTCTAGCAGAGAGAAGCTGCACCTCTTCTAACTACTTCTTTAAAAGGAAAGGAATTGTGTCCAGCATCTGCTTCCTCTAACTCTGCTATAAGTCAGTTGGGAAAATGAGTTAAATCAGTACTGTCCACAGAATACTGTGAATTTCTCTTGAGATGTACTTGCTTAAGATGAGGGACTTCTTGCATTTTGCTGCCTTAGGGCCCAAGCCTATCCAGTTTTCCAGTGCCAGTGCAGCTGTGCCAATGGGATGTGCACTGCATCTTGTAGTGGGGAGGCAGTCACAGAGGCCTCCTCAAGGTATGGGAACATTTGTTCCCTTACCTTGGGGCTGCATTGCAGCTGCACTGGTGCTGGAAAGTTGGACAGGATGGGGCCCTTAGTCTCCTTTAAATAGTTGTCTCTTTCAAATGTAAATAGCAAAATGATCCCAAGAGCAAAGTGTGCTTTGCTTTCCTGCCCTTCAGGGACAAAACAAAAGCATAAAAGTCCAATTTCAGCAGCTGTGAATAAAGTAAAACTGAGTGAAAGTGGCTGGACCTGGTAGAAATCTGTGAAGTGTGGAATTGCAACACCCTTGGAATGAAGTCAAAGGCATTCTTTTTTCAACTTGCAGACTCCGACTGTATCTGGGCTCCCCCTCTCACTTCTTTCTCTGACCTGGGCAAAGGAAATCTAAAGTAATTGCTGTAAACAGCTGGGTAGGAAACTGTCAATATATTTTTACTTCCTGTGAGAAATTTATGGTGAGAGGAGCTAGTTGAACTTGATCTTTTTCTTCTCCTGCCTTTATTCTTCACACAGAGTAATGTTGTGTGGCAGACTAGGAAGGGGGGGAGGGGGAGAGTTTCCTGACAGAAAATGCTTGAAATACATTTAGTCTGTCTCGGTATTATAGAGATTATGGGTCATACTGTGAGAGAATTTGTAAGGATTTGTGTGCTTTTTTGAAAGGATTAAGTGGGAGAAATCGATACGGTAAATGCTGCCTAACTGCATCATTATGTTGTGTTTCTGAGTCTGTTTCATTTTTCTTTTTGTATGGATGGTGCACCCTGGTCCTCTGATACAACTACAGTTCTGGTAGGCTTTTGTTTGGAGACAGTGTAATCTAAATGATGCTGGGTGGGGTGGATAATCTACCTTTCAAGAATGCTGGTTTGAATAGAAGAGGAGATGCATTCCTTATAGCTTTCAAAGAGAGAAACAGATTTGGTTCAGATGTGTTTCCAGCCAGGGTGCACAAATTGATTGAGGTTAACTTATTTTCTTGGGTGACAGTGTGCTCAAAGAGCTCTTTCCCAGTCTCTTAAGGAATCCAAGGCTAGTTCCAGGAATCTCCCTGGAACTATAAATGCAAATTATTGACACCCCCCCCCAATGAGCGCTAGCAGTGTTCAAAGTAATCCTCTAGCAAGGATTGAGCAGCAATGGAGCTAATTTCCTGGGGGGGGGGGGAGATGGAAGAGATTAGTTGATTAGCTGGCAACCTTCAGTCTCGAAAGACTATGGTATCGTGCTCTGAATGGTGGTTCTGGAACATCGTCTGGTGTGGCTGTAAAGGCCGATTTGGGAGTGAAGAGATGGCTTTCAAAATGGGTGATTAGCTTTTTAAATATGAATTGCTTGTTCCTGGTAGTGTTGAAGATTTTTATTTTATAAGCTAACCTTCCTCTTACTATTTTGTCTGCCATTCTTCACAGACAAACTCAAGGCAGTATACATGTGGGTTCACAGTCTCCCATTCAGGCACTGACCAGAGCTAGTCCTACTTAACTTCAATAAGGTAGCTCTGTGCTCCAGGATTGGGTGATGTTGGTAACTAACAGTGCAATCTTTTGCAGGTTTACATGGGGAAAAATGTCACACTACATTCAGCACAGCTTATTCCCAAGACAGTGTGCATAGGATTGCACTGTTAGTGTGCTGTAGCTTATGTAAAAAGTGTCAACACTGTTAGGATCTGTCGCTCTCTCTGTCTAACCTACCTCATAGAATTGTGTGCGGATAAAAGAAGAGGGAGGACCCATGTAAACCATCCTGTACTTCTTTGAGGAAGGTGGGATGTGAAAAAAACAATACAAATTTTTGCTTCATTATTTCTTAGTTAGCATTTGATGAGTGGAGAGCAGAAATATTTTACATAGAGTGAGGAGCTGTCACAGAGAATCTGACATGGGATCCAGGTGTCTTTTACATTCTTCCCTCTAAGCCAGATTTTATCCCAGGCAAGCATTCCAGCCTTGTCAAGCTTGTCTTCACCCTAATGTTACCTCTTTAATAACATAGCATTAACAACCGGCACTTGCAGAACCTTGATATTCCTCATGTTGAGGCATGCAATAGCTCAAAGAAAAACCTTGGGGCTTTGGGAGAAGGAGACAGTGATCACACAACTGCAGGTTTTCTTTTGGGGTTTTGTTTCTAACTAGGTTGTGCCACAAAGGGCTAAGTAGTGTTTGCTATTTGTACAGTGAGCTTGGAAGCAATTGCTAGCATATGTGTTTGTGGAAAAATCAGTAAATTGTCTACTCTTTAGGGAAAGTCACAAAAACTGTGAACAGGATCCAGCAGTGATCTCAGAATTGCTTTACAGGAGAAGCAAGGAGGGAAACTTAATTTCTTCTAATGAAGGTCATCCCCCCCCCCCATCAAATTCTGTACTGTAGTTTTTTGGTTACAGAAAGAACTAATCAATATTTGCCTAGAATTTCCTGTTATTAAGTACAAGATTCCACAAAGTTAATTATTCACTTCTGAACTGATGACTGTCCTAGAATATGTGAGCTGATGGAGGGTGAAGTGATACTGATTAGTTTTTGTACATTTCTGGAACTATTGTACATATGGAATGGTCAGTGACTCTGACTTTTCTGTTGTATTAGAATCAAAAATATTCTCAACTCTATTTTTTATGATTCTGTATAAAATGATTTTTGAAAGTTTAATTTTTTCCCCAGGATATTTTTTCTGAAATGTGTTATAGATTGTCAAATAATTATCAAGTTATTATTTGCAATGAGTTTGTGTGTACAGGTAAAACTTGCGATTCATTCAGTAATACTATCAAATCCTTAACCATAGTTAGAAGTAGGCTGCAGACTTGTGGGCTTTCCTCTCTCTTCTACTCTCTGATGCAAAATTTTCACCTACTTTCCCTTTATAGACCTTTCTGTAAACTAGCATTACATATACACAGATCTAGTTAATAATAACCAGGTTTTCTCAACTTAACCAGCATTTGAAACTTGTCTGCAAACCCTAGCAAGAATTTGATCAGCATCAAGATACAGCACTCCTGTATCCAGACTCAGATCCATTGAATGAATCTGTGGGATCTCTTCTGTTCATAGACATGCCATTAATATTTTTCAGGTTTTCAATAAGTTTCTCAATACACTGTATTTTGTAGAGGTGCATCAGGTGGGTGTTTGCTAGCAAGTTGCTGGGAAGTGCACTGGCAGAAATTCAACAGGTGAAGCTTTTTCAGCAACCTAATGTTGAGCTGTAATATGAAGGCAAAATGCAAATGCATAGAGCCTAATTTTATAAAGCAGCATAGTATATGATATACTATGATACTATATACTATGATATATGATATGTATGATTGTATATATGATATATACTATGATATATGTTAGTATAAAGGCAGCATAGTAAAATCTTCACTGTTTACATGCTGTGGAAATTGAAATGATCATTTTAACTTGTAACATCTCATGCTTTTTGGTATGCAAGAGAAAATTTTATGCACCTTAATATTCATTAGCCTTAAACCAAAGGGTGCTTCATATCAGAATGTAAGACACTGTCCCACCAATGTTACAGAAGTAGGAAGTTCCACTGGTTTGTCTACTTTGTTGGCATGCAGCTGTCTAGTTGCCTGGTCAGAGTTATTTACACAACAGAAGCTTTATTTATTTTGAACCATGGTTTCCTAGTTTAAACTTTAAAGATTGCTTGCTTGTTATTGTAGACAAGATGCTTCTAATAGCTACAACCTCCACTCCCTGCATTGCATGGAGTTGAAAATGGCTGTTGAAAGCTGCTGGGAAGAATAGCCATTAGTGGCAAGGATCCTCAAAGATGAGTTGGTTAGAAAGGAGTTGGATAGGTAGGTGCAAATGGTATCTGACTGGTGGTGGGGGAATTTATGGTCACACTTAATAGTGAGAGTCATGCCACTTCAGACAATGTCAGATCACCTGCTTTCTATGCAGAAGGTTCCAGGTTCAATCCCTGGCATCTCCAGGTAGGGCAGAGAAAACCCCTATCTGAAACCCTGATCTGTATTGACAATAATGATCTAGATGGACCAGTGGCCTGATCAGTGTAACACAGATTCCTATATGAGGTCTATAACTGTTTCTGGTGAGTAGGATAGAATTACAGCCCAACTCTTACTGAACACAATGGGTTTGCTTCTGAGTAAAATAAATAACACTGTTTTCAAACACCTCTATAATTTTTGACTTGGTTTTTTTTAAAAGGAATTTTGTTGCAGGAATTGCTTGACGCTTTTAAAAACAGAAAATCTAACTTTCTTTCTGTGCAGCTGCATAGATGATTCTAAATTGAAACTGCATTCTTGATTGTTGTCATCACATTCTCTGAAATAGTGTATGCAGAATTAACAGGAGAATAAGTAGTCATAACTCTAGGCTTGTGGTTCATTTCCTTTTCCCATTGTGAGACTTGCTGTTGCAGAACTGTTTATAGTACAGTTAATTCTTGTCTGCTCAATCTAGGAATGCCTTATAAAATGGAGACAGTTCTCTTTAAAAAAATCACATGTGTTGCCTAGACTATTATATTTATTACTATTACAAGTAGCTCTTATGGTGCTGTGATTGATTAAAGAGCATGTAGTTCCTTCCTTGGAACTTCTGCTGGATTTTTCCTTTTGAAATAAAAAAAAAAGCGACAACATTTTGTGGTCTCCATTTTACAGTTCTTCCATTTTAAGTAATTTCCCCATATTTTCACACACAAGGAGAAGGCAGTTTGGGAGTGTATTCTGTTTTCTCCTTGTTCTTATAGAAGGAACTGTTGCCCATAGTGGACACATATGAACTTCTCTTGTATCATTGCTGTTCCTGATCAATAAGATTTGCAGTGTTTCTAAAACCTACAGAGCCTCTTTGGTCATAACTGTACAAAACAAATGGGTGTGTGAACTATGAGCAACAATGCCTCTGCTAAATCATCTTCAACTCTCTGAGAGACAATTGTGTTCATTTCTCCCATTGGTGTATAGTCCTCGTTATTTGCTAGAGTTAAGTTCCTGCAAAACTTAGTGCAGTAATTTTCAACCTTTTTTGTCTCATGGCACACAGACAAGGTACTAAAATCATCAGGATACACCATCGGTTTTTTAACAATTGACAAGGCACACCATGTCAATGTTGGTGGAGAGATCATATACCCCAATGGCCCTACTAATAAATGACCCTCCCCCCAACTCCCGTGGCACACCTGCAGACTATTTGCGGCACACCAGTGTGCCATGACACAGTGGTTGAAAATGGCTGGCCTAGTGGATAATGAATTAGCGGATACTGAATGATTGAACTTAAAGAGAAAATTGAATTAGGTTCCAGGGGACCCTCTTCATCATACACTCTATAACCTTTATGGACTTGAATCTTACTTTGAAGTCTAATGGGGCTGGGTGATAATGAAGGCTCATCAATATCTGATGCTTTCTCCTTAGGGCTGGCTGTCCCTAAACTCACTGAAGGTTGCTGGCCCAACAATGAGGCCTCAGAGTTGAGCAGTAGGTACGGGGTTGCTTCACCCTTCTTCAACCTGTCTCTTGGTTCCTTCCCTGGTCTTGACCCAGTCACAGTATTCATGAATAAGGAGAACAGAGTTGCAGATAACGAGAGTAGGTAGCAAGGTATCTCCCCATTGCAGATAAGCAAATTTGCAGATAAATTTATGTTTAAAGAGAACTGACTATAAATGGAACGAGCATTTCAGACATAGTTTTGTTCATGGTCTTGTAGAAACAGTAACTGATATATTTGTACTTGCTTGCTTTTCCTCTGATTCTTTAAGCTCTTAACATGGGGGACGTGAAGCTAGTGACATCTACTAGGATCTCCAAAGCCACGTTAACTCTGGACCACTCCTCTGTAAGAACTCCTACTCCAACAGAAGCACCAGCATTTACCCTACCTCCAAGGAATATCCGGGTGCCGCTTGGAGGCACAGCCAGATTTGAGGGAAAGGTAAGCAACCTAATGGATAGATGCCTGTGCTCAAAGGGAGGACTACTGAGGAAGGGCACATTTTATGGTAAGTTCTTCTCTCAGGTTTCCTGCAAACCTTGCTGTCTTCAGTAGAATGAAAGCTAGGGACATCTGTGTTCAGGTGTGTGGGTTGGGGTGTACTGTTTTGCTTTGCTGGGAGGCTACATGGTATGACTGAATTGCCTTTTGGTGATAAGCAACTCCTGCAGTTAAAGGGTTCTATCATTTCACCATAGACTAGAATTAGCCTAGGTTTTGAAAGTTATTTGAGGAAGTGTAGGAAGAAAACACATGCATCATTTGCCATTCCGGAGAAAATGAATTGTGATAGTCTAGTAAAACTTGGAAGATTTTTGTGTGTGTGTTTGGTCCTATAGGGTTAAAGCAGGGGTGTCCAAAGTTTTTGGCAGGAGGGTCACATTGTCTCTCCAACACTGTGTCGGGGGCTGGGGGGAAAAAAGAATTAATTTACATTTAAAATTTGAATAAATTTATATAAGTTTACATAAATGAATATATTAAAGATGGAACGTATATGAATGAATGAAGGTCTTGAATTGCTCGAGGCCTATAAAAGGCCTTGCACAAAGCAAGGCTGGCTTTTCCTTTGCTGCCACTACCGCATCACAGACATGAAACAACAAGCAGTGAAGGGAGCCCTCATCCACAGCTCATGCGTCAAACGTCAAACAGTTTGAGATGTCAAACAGTTGCCCTCACGCTGAGAGCAGTTGCGTCGGGCCAGTGTGGGCTCCAACAAATCTCCAGAGGGCCAGAGGCTCATTGGAGACTGGGGGCTCCCTGAGGGCTACATTGAGAGGTCTCAAGGGCCACAAGTGGCCCCAGGGCCGGGGTTTGGGCACCCCTGGGTTAAAGGAATGGGAGATGGTGTTTGTTTTTTTTTTTAAAGATTTAAACATGCTGTCTTTGGGACATCCCTAACTGTATAAGTATCATTTTCTTCATTCCAGATCCTCCACTTCCTACTATTCATATACATGGTGCTTCAAAGCATGGTGTAATGTGCTTGACATAGAAAATCCTGCTCTCCCTTTTGTTTTTGTTTTTCTCAGAGATAGCAGGCCCTGCTTTTCTTCTAAAGAGCACTTATTCTGAGCTCTTCAGAGGAAGAGCTGGGCCTGGTATCCTTAGGGATTTTACATTCTGGTCACTGACAGGACCGAACCTGTTTGCACCACCAGCAGAATTGCTATCAGGATGTTCTAGAGACTATTATCTGGACGGTGGAAGAAACTGGCTCATGTCTTTATAATTTTGTAATTATATTAGCCCATTTTTTTAAAGTGAATTAACACAATTTTTATAATTTGATTGTAGCTTCCTGTAAGGCAGCAAGTGTTGTTAGAATTCGAGAAGCAAATTTTAGCAGAGAAACATGAAATCTAGGTAATTGCAGGAAGAAAGACTTTGGCTGCAATCCTAACCACACTTTCCTGAGAGTAAGCCCGACTGAACAAAATAGGACTTACTTCTGACTAGACCTGGTTAGGATTGTGCCCTTTGTCTTGTCCAGTAAAACAATTTTTAAAAAGTAACTTGGCAATAGAAGGTTATTAGGAAAGGCAGCATGTTTTAGAAGCCATCTCTGAAAGTCTTTGACTTTCATCTTTTCATCTTTTCATCTTTTTCATAGGTAGTCTGTTGTTGTTTTTTTAATGGTATAGCTTGCTCATAATGTGCAGGTTTGGAATCCTTTTTTTGTTTTGATTACTTTGTGTAATTATACCTTTGTATCTAAAGCTGGTCAGTACCTGATGAGTTGTGCAGAGAAACTTCTCTTGCAAAATTTTTATTTTTTTTAAGTTGGGTTTTTACTCCCCAATGACTATCCATGCAGCATTTGAACTGATGATGTCAGAAACTCTGTTGGCAGTTACAGGTATAACCTAATTATCCACAGATTTTTTCACCTGTGGTTTTATCTCAATGCGATGAGAAAGGACATTCATGAGAAGGGACAACAGTGGGGCTGTTCTTATGTTCTTATGACATTGTTTTTAAGATGGATTTGCTTTAATGCAGTTTTTTCCATCCACATGAGTTCTGGGAACGGAACCCTCATGAATGACGAGACTCAACCTGTGTTATCAGGGAGTGGACCTTGACTCAGATGACTCTAACTTGAGTCACAAAAATGCGTGTTTTTTGCAGACTTGTGAGTCGTGTGCGTGGAAGACTTGGAAAAACACTAGAGTCAAGGGCCTTCTGACTTGGCACTCACCCCGCACATGCAGACTTGAGTCTGCTCTGCCTGTGCCTGGGTTTGCTTGCTTACTGTTGTAGCGTGAAAAACCTTGTAGAGCCATCATTCAGACTGGGTGAGAAGCAGGGAAGTTCCAGCCACGAGGTAGGGAAGGGTTAATGCATCCAAGCAGGAGAGGGGAGGTGGGAGAAAGCTCTTTTGCTCATATCTGATAGGAAAGAAGGCACTAATGATCATTGGAAAAAGGATGGATGTCTGATATTTTCTTTGGCAGAAGGAGGAACCCAAGGAAGTTCTTGCCTTATGATTGACTGGAGAAGCCCAGGGAGGGGGAGGAGGCAGGGAAGCCAGGGGGGGAGGTGGTTCATAGCAATCATGCTTTTAGACACATGGCTGCTTTTGGCTCCATTGTTTCTTGGCAGAGAGAGCCTCATTGAATGACTGGCTGCAATGGGACTACTTTTGAGAAGAACTCTCAAGGATTGAGTCATCCTGGTAAGCCTCGCAGCTCTGCTGCATGTGACTCTCCTCTCCCTTGCCACTTCTCTCCTGGCTCTCACGCAGTCCCTCCCACCCTGTTTACAGATGGACGGGGACAGCAGGGGAGTATTAAGGAGAACTCAGACATTCACACCCCTTGGTAGCAGCCCAGGCTGGCTTTTTAAAGGGGGTGACTCAACTCAAGTCCTTTAGAATCGCAAAGATGTCTTGTCAACTTGGAAAGTGCCTCCATTATGACTCATTTTTGAGTCAAGTTGCAGGAGGCCGGTGACTCTAGACTCGACTCGAGTCGCGCTGCACTGAACTTTCCCATCCCTGTGTATTATATTGATTTGAGCTGTTCTCTGGCAGATTCTATACTTAATAAATATGCTCTGTTTCTAGTTTGTAACAGATGTTTCTACTCTATGAGCAAAGAGACTAGTTAAACACAGGATTCCTGCTTATAGCTTGTACACCAGAAAGTCTGAATTAAAAGGTTGCCTCTCCCCTGAATTAGAATAAAGGATTCCATCAATGTGTTTGATTTTCAGGCAAATTGTCACGTCTGTTTTTCTCTAAGCAAGGGACTAGTTCTTAAACAGTGTATTGGGGCATACTGGGGAACCATTTCAAAATGGCCATAGTCCAGTGCGGAATACTATGTGTTGAACGCACCCACCCACAAAGGAAGGTGTCTGCTTATTCTTTGTATGACTTACTGCATTGGTCTTTATTTCTTTAGTCCCTGTCTGGGTTAACCTCCCCATTCTATAACCCAGCCACTGTGCTGTGACACGCTGATGTGTTGCAAATGGTCCGCAGGCGTGCCATGTGAGTTTGGGAGAGGGTCATTGATAAATAGGGCTCACAACCCTGATTGGGAGAGGGCCCTAGCTCAGTTCAGTATGCCTTGTCAATGGTGCAAAACCTGTGGTGTGCCTTGACAATTTGAGCACCTGGTCAGTGTGCCATGAGATGAAAATTGCTACTGTAACCTCACAATATTTCTTGGGTACTCCAAGCCAGAGTTTTTGTTCTGAGATGGAGTTTTGATCCAAGATTCCCAGATGTGAGTCTTGTGCTCTGTCCACTTGACCATACTGTCTGTTATAACTTGAACAATAACATTTGCTGAGATGCAGCTATCATACTGTCTGTACTCTAGCTTTCTATCATAGGAAAAATAAGCTGCAGATGTTATACAAGATTGTTTCTGATACTTGGCTTAATTGCATAACATAACTATTAAGCTATACTTGGGTAATTTTTTTTAAGTGGCTAGACAGAAGATTTTCTTCAAAGAGCGCTACCATGCTGGAATTTATCTTATCAGAAAGAGCAAACATTTTGAGACTTCAAGGCAGGATATAAGGTTGACGCTGTGAAGTTCTTATATTCTCATTTTAAGAAGAACCTGGTAAAAATCCCACAGAGTCGAATCTGTATTATTCTTTCCTGGATAAAAGAAAAACTATATGAAATAATGAACATAAAAGAAGAACTTGAAAGAGAAGGAAAAATGAAGGAGTTGAGAAAAGTGAAACATAATGCCAGGGTAACTTGAGGGGAAAGAACAAAAAGCTGTGTATTTTTTTTTGGGGGGGGGGGATGTATCTCATATGTCAAAAGATGACTGATTCCAAGAAAACAGGAAATCTTTTAGGGTTATTATCATCAGACCCTTCAGTGGGGGTTTGCTATGATACAGAACAATTTATGAATGTGGAAAAAAGTGCTGTGAAATTCTAAACATGCAGGCTCTTCTCTACCCTTGTGCATCAGACATCTAGAAAACGTTTGCGTAACTGGGGGGGACAGGAAAGAGGATTCTTAAATAGCCTCTTCTAAGTCACAACAATGTTTATCAGTACATAATGTATTTTGGGGGGAAGTGGAAGATGCAATGGAGATGGTGGAATGATGAATTAATTTTTAGCTGCAGCTGTGATTTCCAGATTTTATGGATTTGCTCTTCGGTGAAATTTGTGTTAACATTTCACTGCCTCCATGCTTGGAAGAGCAATAGTGTGATGGCATGTGAGCTAGATTTGTACAGTAACAGTGGGTATGGCTACTGGTACCTCTCAATTTGCGTGGTCTTAATTTGCTCATTTGTGAAATAGTGCAAATTACGAATACTGGAAGTGCAATTTGTGCAGGTGCATTTTTAAATTGCATGGATAGGATTACTGTGAGAATCACAAATGGTTTCTTCTGAAGCCTGGTAAATGGTACATTGAGTACACTAAGGTTGAAGATACATTGAGGTTCAAGGGGAGACTCTGTAAAGTGTGTCAGAGGAGAACTTCTAGCCAATGCTAGAAGTGGGGGGGGGGGCAGCTTGCAGCAGACTCCTGGGAGAGATTGTTACAGCCACAACTACTGATTGGGTGCATCAGTTCTGTTCAGCTTTTGACCCAATAATGTAAGGCCACAAATCTCTTTCCTGCAGGGTGCTGTTAGTGTTTGTGCTGGAGAAGGTTTTTTTGGTGTGTGGTTCTTAAACTACAAGAATGGGTCTCATCCTCCTCCAACCCTTCTCTAAGCTATGAAACCTCTTTTTTTCCTTTTCTGTTGTTCCTTATGACTTCTTGCCAAAGCAGCTATGACTGCTATGAGAAGCTATTACTCCTCTTGCTTTATTTTGCGGCATACAGTGGTGGGCCTGCTGTTCTGCAAATTCAGAACCCACGAATTTCATTACCTGTGGGTCCCGGAACCCCTGGGTCAGACCCACATGACCTTCCAGTCACTACCGGAGGGTGATCTGAGGGTCTGGGAGGCCGTGTGTGGCCTCCTTGACCCTTAGAATATCCTTCAGAGGTGACCGGAGCACAGCTCCAGTCGCCTCCAGAGGATTACAGGTCCCCTGGAACCAGCAGATTTAATCATCTGTGGGTTTCCTTATCCATGTGGAGGGCGGCTATCCTGGAATGGAATCCCCATTGATAACACAGGGCCCATTGTGTAACTTGGTTCCCTTGTGATTGAGTTTTTTCCCCACAGCTCTGCTGACAATAATGACATATCTGCAGCAACAACAACAAAAAGGAACTGTTGTAAATATGGCCCTTATTTCTCATAATTCCAAACTAAAGAGCTGTCTCACTGTTGGAAAAGACAGTGAGCTTACAGAGAGCCTGCAAGTTTTCCTTGAAATAAATTTCTGGGTAATTGTGTGTTGACAAGGTGGAAAGTTGTCCATCTGTATAGAATGTATGTCATTTGGTACATTGTCATATGAAGCTGGGTTGTTGATCCCAGATTTTGATGCTAGGAATTGCCCATTTTGTAGTCTTAGTTCACCTGGCATGTTGCCTGGCCTTATGCTGTTTATGCAGCATACCTTATGAAATCTTAACAGATGAACAAATGAACATGTTCTTGGTACGAAGAGTACTGATTCCGGACCCTTGGGTATTTGCCCACAATAGATAAGAGAGATTGCAAAATGGATTTCACAGAGAGTTACATTGTTTTCTTCTCAGGTGCTGGGCTGTATGCCTCCTGATAATGTCATCCTACCCACACATAAATTTGTCTGTTTCAGCATATGTCAAGGTAACTTAGGTGAGAAAACAGGAGGAGGTCATTTTGTGAGGTTCCAGTGATATTGGTAATTAACTCATACCTCATGTCTACTTTAGTGGAAATATTTCTGTGATACACTGCTGCAGTTTGAATTTATAGGAGCAGAAATAATAAGGAAGGGGGGATACGTAGATGTATGTCCAACCAGTATCTTTTATTGAACTGACCAGTGAAAGCTTGTTCTGCCTGGTAAATTGTACTGGGAATTAACAAGCCAAAATCTATCCTGGGTCCACCCATCATCTATCACAGGGGTGTCAAACTTGTCTAGACATACAAAATTATGCAGGGGATGGACAGAGTGGATAGAGAGATGCTCTTTACACTCTCACATAACACCAGAACCAGAGAACATCCACTAAAATTGAGTGTTGGGAAGGTTAGGACAGACAAAAGAAAATATTTCTTTACTCAGCGTGTGGTTGGTCTGTGGAACTCCTTGCCACAGGATGTGGTGACGGCATCTGGCCTGGATGCCTTTAAAAGGGGATTGGACAAGTGTCTGGAGGAAAAATCCATTATGGGTTACAAGCCATAATGTGTATGTGCAACCTCCTGATTTTAGAAATGGGCTATGTCAGAATGCCAGATGCAAGGGAGGGCACCAGGATGAAGTCTCTTGTTATCTGGTGTGCTCCCTGGGGCATTTGGTGGGCTGCTGTGAGATACAGGAAGCTGGACTAGATGGGCATATGGCCTGATCCAGTGGGCTGTTCTTATATCTTATACAGAGGGTTGAAATTATCATTCAGGGCACCTGCTGAGGGCCGGAAGTGATGTCATTAAGCAGAAAGTGACATCATTAAGCAGCTGATGGCCAGAAATCAGCACTTTGTTCTCACAAAAAACTCATTAACTGCAAATGATAGAAGAAAAAATACCAAATCTGGATCATATTTCAAGATATGGGGGTGCCCAATTTTCATGTAGGCTGCTGTTCAGCAGTAACACCTCAGCTCAGCAGCTGAGAGCCTGAGGGCTGGATAAAAAGCTTCCAAGGGCCCCCCAGGCCTTATGTTTGACCCCCCTGATCTATCAGAATCTATCCTGATAGATGGGAGGTTGTTTATCAATGGATAAACAGGGAGATTGTTTATCAATGGATGGCAAGTCTGTGTAAATGACACTGGTAGTTGCATAAGGTACTTTTCTGTGTAAGGTAGAAAGATGGTAATTAGAACCGAGGACAGTTGACGGCAATCGAGTACAAAATGTAATGCTGATTTCCCCTCCCTCCATAAATGTGGCTTTGGGCAAAACATGAAGTAAACTGTATCTTGACTGCTTTGAGTCTTCTATTCCACCTTCCAACTCTACTATAATAGTCTTGAGCTTCAGAACCATTCAGTGTTGTTCATGTCCGTTTCTGCCTCAGCTATCATTCTCTGCCCAGAGCTGTCTTTTTAGAATGGCAGCTATACATACAAACAGAAGTACCCTGCAGGACTCCTGACTCATATTGTGGGCTACTCGAGATGAAAGCATCTCAGAAGCATAGTGATGTTTTGTAACTTAAGTATTCAGCTAAGACATGTGTTGAACATATTCTGCATGCAGGGTGTCACTTGTGAACATTTTTAATTTTTTAAAAAAAGGTTAATTCAAATGAATGATATCCCATGTTTCCTTCCAAATAATGTACAGGCTTGGGTGGGGGAACCACTGTCTATATCAACTTCTGCTCCAGCGGCTTCTTCTAAGAATCCTGTATTGACAGTGTACATTCTTGGCAAGAAATAGAAGTGTGGGTGGGTGGGTGGGTGGGGGGAGGGCTTTTCCCCTCACCTATCAAAACTAGACCATGGTGAGTAGTTAAGAGTAGGACTGAACTGTGACTATTCCCAAATAATGCTTTTTAGAGTTTTTTTTAAGTAGACAAAAAATACTGAGATAGCTTGTAGTGGTAAAATCTAGAAGGCTGAAAAGGCACCATTCTCTATAGTAGAAAGCCATGCTTGGAAATGTGCCATTTTTAATAATTGAGCTGTGTTGGGTCTTTCCAGAATGAGCGAAGGCTTTACCTCTCCGTAAACTGGTATTCTGTTGAGAACCTGATGCTACCCAGATCAAAGCCATCTTTACAACTAAGGCATCCTTTGATGTCTAGCAGGAAACCTTAACCTGCTCTGAACTATACCTAATATTAGGGTTGTGTGTTGCCTCTGCTTTTCTAATGAGACATTGGCAATAACCTGGTGATATGAAGTGAGATGGTGATACATCTAGGGGTGTTTCAGCCTGAAAGTCTTTTGGGTAGAATTACAGTCAGTTGTCTTTATATGTGAACTTGCTATCTGTGAAAGCTTGTCTGCGAGGGACAGAATTGCTACCTTCTCTTGTTGTCCTTGCCTCTGTTCTCATTATCAGCTATGCAGGGACTTTCAGAATGGCACCTGCAACCAGAGCAGACCCATTTAAAATGGTCAGAGGACTTTTCTGCCAGTCATTTTAAAGGAGTCTGCCCTGGTTGCAGACACCATTCTGAAGGTCCCTGCAGCCTCTGGAAGGTCTCTGCAGCATTCAGAGATATTTTGGCACTTCTGCTGCACTCCACTGGTGTCCTAAGGGTCTCTGCTGGATTCTTCGGATGGTACTCCTTCCCCGCCCCATACGCCTTGTACCTAACCCAATGATCCTAAAGAATCAATGGTTTGTTATCTGTAAATTTGCTATCCACTAGGTTTGATAGGAACCTGCCCCTAGTGGATAACGAGAATTAACTGTTCATTTTTTTAAGTCACACTCAGAGTAATCAAATTTATTAACCAAGGAACTACTGCTTACAAGTGGATTAGAACTGGTCTCTCATTCATTTCATGATTGAGAGGCACTTCAGTTATTGTGCCGGAACTTAGCTTGCAATCCTATCCATACTTTATTGGGAGTAATGGAACTTCTGAGTAACCATGCATAGGATTGGGTCACCAAGGCTTGGGCTGTTAGAGTCACCAAGGCTGAAATCCTAGTTATTACAAAACCTGGTTTGCACCTCTTGCTTTGAAGTAAGATTTGCTTTATGCCATCCTTGTTGCCTGGTATCTAAGGCTGTACAAATGGAAGATGCATTGCAGATTACTAGAAGCTACCAGAAAGGCTTCTTGGTACAATGAAGGTATCTGCTGATTCTGAAGTCCTTTTGGTCCAAGTCCTCTGCTGCTGTGAGGCTTGATGCAATGGTGATCCTTCTGTGTCTGAAAAGAAATCCAGACATTTGTGTGCTCCTGGTGTGCTCCCTGGGGCATTTGGTGGGCCGCTGTGAGATACAGGAAGCTGGACTAGATGGGCCTATGGCCTGATCCAGTGGGGCTGTTCTTATGTTCTTATGTTCTTACATGCCAGAAGGCAGCGTCCAATGTTATCAAAAGCTGCATATCTAAATGCAGGTAATTGTGGCCTAGCTTGGATAACACTGAAATGGCCTGACCTGCCTGGTGCATTTAATATCATGTGTGCTCATTTGTTCTAGTCCCTTCTCTTACTTCCTGGAGAGTCAGAGGCCAGTTTTCTTAATCTCACAAAGAGGATGGGATTGATAAGGAAGGTTTGTAGCATGCTTAGAAGGGTGGGACCACTGTGAGATACAGGAAGCTGGACCAGATGGGCCTTTGACCTGATCCAGCGGGCCTCTTATGTTCTTATGTGGCTTAGATGATCTGGTCTCCAAGAAGTGAGGACTGAAACCAAGAGGTGCTTGTGCCATGAGTATGCATGTTATTTGATGGACTGAGAGGGTTGGGCATGGTAAAAATTGTCTGAATTGGTTTTTTGTTAGCTTGTTCTGAACAGTAGCAGAATACCTTTATCAAAACTAACAAAGCTGTGAGAAGGTTTTTGGGTTTCACAGAATTTTTTCTCTGACCCAAAGAAAAAGGTTGGGGAGTGGGGGGGAGGAGAAGAGGAGGAAAAAGAGAAAAATATGTTTGCTGGTGACGGATAAAAGTAAAGCCTAACTTGCAGTATGTGACAGCTTTAAAGTAATGATTCAAGAAAGTCTTTGTAAGCTAGCTGAACCCTTTTAAGTCTGTATTGAAGTAGCTGAGGAAAATGGTTTCTGCAAGTTTCATTGTAGTAATAAAACGTCTTGGGGCCCAATCCTATCCAATTTTCTAGTGCTGATGCAGCTATGCTAATAGAACATGTGCTGGCCCCCTGAGGGAGGGTAGTCACCAAGCCCTCCTTAAAGTAAGGGAATGTTTGTTCTCTTACCTTGGGGCTGCACTGCAGCTCTACCAGCAGCTGGAAATTTGGATAGGAGTGGAACCTTAATCTTTCATGTTGAGTTGGGAAAAGGAAGAGGAATGAGGCCTATATGCTGGAACAGCAGCAGAAGCAATCCACTAAACCAGTCCTTCTTTTGGAAAGGACTGAACTGCTTTTTTATTGTTGTTTTTTAGGGGGGGTTTACAGGGTGAGTTTACAACACAATGAAAGCTTGTTTTTCAGGAATCTCTCTTCCTGTGCTAGAGGCTGTTCCTGAAACAAATACAGGAGCCGATCATTCCTGCAGGTCCCTCAACTGATTGATAGGTACTTAAAGCAGCTGCTGGATTGTTTGCTGTGCTGATGCTTGAAAATAGTTTGTACTGAAGTACCTACTTGCAGGCATGATTTGAGAGACTTAATGGGAAATATATTTGGAAAATTGCAGGTACTACCAGAGGCGCTTGGACAGCTTTGAAGATTTCACTTGGAACTAATTTTATATTGCTGTATATACAGATATTGTTTGTTGTACGACTGTTCATCCTTACACCATGGGATGAACCAAACACTGGGTTAAAGCTCCCAATGCAGTTGCTCATCAGACTCAGGAAAGTGGGTCATGGACGTTAGATTCTGGAGCATGTAACAATTCACTAGGCAGATCAACCAGTCCTGAAGATGGACGACGTCCAGGGTTGCTACAGTCTTATCTGGTAAAACCAATTATTAGAGGTCTTATCAGTTCAGACAGACTCCAGTGCACATTCTGCTTCTATTCCCCTCCCCCCAACCCAGCTTAAAGAAGAGCTTGTACATTCAGATGCCAATTGAGTTTTTCTTCCCATTGAAAGTTAAACCAATAAAACTGGATAAAAGGACAGTTTAAGATAATTGTGTATACATGTGGAAAATATTCACACTGCAAATGGAACTTGGCAAATTATCGCAGCGATTCCTAGGTACAAGCTGTCTTTTGGAAACCCCTCTTTCTCACAGTACTTTTCTGGAGCTATTTGTAGAACATAAGTTTTCTAAATATCTACTTCTTTAAATACTTCCACTAGTTTTTAAATGTTTTCACTCCCTGATTTTACTGCTAGTCTATGAACTGTTTTATTGGGGGTATATTTTGTCATCTTTAGATATCATTGCAAACAACCATCAGAATTTCTTATTACAAGGTTAGGCAGAAACACTTAAAGATCAGAAACCTTTATTGGCATCACAGACAACAAATAAAACTAGCAAAAAAACAGCCAATAAAATAGCCCTCTCTAAAGGTTTTTATCCTCTTCTGTAATGAACCCAACCATTATCACCTGAATCTTTTACACCCAAGGAGACCCAGCTACTCTAATTCCAATGTAAGAAAATAAGAACCCACAGGAAACAGTTTCATGACAAAGGTGAATTGTGGTTTCTTAGCAGTAGCCACATTAGTAGTTCCATTGTTGGCAAAATGTTGGTGCCCTCACAAGAGAGGCCTAACCTGGAGGCAGGCATAAATAGTGGATGAACACTATCTGGGAACAGGGATAGAGACTATTGCTTGTTAGGCTAGAGCTGAGTGGCCAGTCTTACGACAATGTAAACATGCTTGCCATTTAGTGGGTGTCTCTCTTTGCTCATTCAACAGCAGAGAACTTGTTTTCATCTAAGCCCAACTTGTAATTTCTAAATTGAACCACGTTGCAATATTCTGCTATATATGCATCCAAATGTTTGATCATCTGGATATTGTGAATATCTATCACTTGAAAAAATAGAGTGGTACTATAACCCTAAAACTTCTAGTCTGGCTAAGCAGAAATAAAATGAGTGTTATAATTTGCAACAGAATATTGAAAGAGATGTATTACTGTATTCAATTTAATATGCTGTGATGACTAATGGTGGAGCCAACATGTTATGCAAGAATCCCACTGGTTTTTTTTGTAAAGAAACATGGAAAACTATAAGATCACTGATGACAATATGACCTACAGCTGCTGTCTGCTTTTCTGCTAACAGACCGTATCTTTTGTAGGTGGGTCATAAATGCTTCCCAGTTAGAAATACCATAAATATTGGAATAGTTGGAGCTTCTCCTTTCATTCTTGTAGTAATTTTTGTGCTTGTTGGAAAAGCCACGATTTTCATAGTGATGGCTCAGAGCTTTGACTGCAGGGCCTTTTTAGCTGTTTATTTTTACTATCACGCTTCTGCATTTTGTTCAGTCCATTCACCTGTTACCCTCTTTAATGATGTGAATCTTTTATGACTTCATCCTGGATGGAAGTCACCATCCATGAATGAAGGTGGATACAAACGTCCATCCTAACTAAAGGGTAATGGCATATGACCAAGCACTTAGCATTCAGTTACTTTAGAGACTATAGTGGATGTACTAGGTAGAATACAAGGCAACACGGGTTTAACTTTGGTGTGGCTGGGGACGAAATTGCACATTCAGTGACGTTGTTTAGGATATCATTTATTTACTCCAGAGTTCACTTGGCTGTGTTTGTTAACTACACAAGGTAATATCTAGTGGACCATGACACTGTAGGAAGGAGATTCAGATGTTCTCTTTTCTACAATGATGATATATCGTATGCATGCTAAGTCTTGGAAGTAGGGCTAAATCTAAAAGTAATCATACGTAGCCGTTTTTGAACAATCGGAGTGCTTTGTATACGTTATTTTACTGATCTTGCAACAACTTGGTAAGGCAGATCAATACTTTCATAAGAACATAAGAACACCCCACTGGATCAGGCCATAGGTCCATCTAGTCCAGCTTCCTGTAACTCACAGCGGCCCACCAAATGCCCCAGGGAGCACACCAGATAACAAGAGATCTCATCCTGGTGCCCTCCCTTGCATCTGGCCTTCTGACATAGCCCATTTCTAAAATCAGGAGGTTGCGCATACACATCATGGCTTGTACCCCGTAATGGATTTTTCCTCCAGAAACTTGTCCAATCCCCTTTTAAAGGCGTCTAGGCTAGACGCCAGCACCACATCCTGCGGCAAGGAGTTCCACAGACCGACCACACGCTGAGTAAAATTTCATTCCTGTATTGCGGATTGTGAAAGAGTGATGGGGGAAGGAAGAGCTGTTTGCCTGAGGCTCAAAAGTCTTATAGCTTAAGATCTTTGATGAGGGGCTTCCTGGCAGTGGCGTATCTATGGGGAGTCATGATGAGTACTGAAGGCATCGCACTATGTAAGTGGCCCCTCCCAATCACCATTGGAGCCATTCTGGGCAGCAGTGGCAATTCATAGGAGTGCCACTGCTGCTGGATGGCTCTGACAGTGAGTGGGAGGGGCTGCTCACACACGTGATACCTTCAGTACTTACCACTATGTCACTGCTTCCTGGCTTATTTGACTTCATTCAGAAAATCTCTCTATGCACTTAGTGATTGCCTAGAGGGGTGAGTGAGGATGCGCTGCCTAATATTGGTTCTTCTGGCTTAGTATTTTTGACATTGACTGGAAGTGGCTAAGTTTTCAGACAGTAATCTTTCCTCACCATACTTGCAAGTGCTAGGAAATGAAACTGGGACTTTGCATAACTCTGTCTACAGAGCTACAGTCTCCCTTCTCCCATTGAACACATGAGCCTTGGGACTTGAGCAGTAAATGCAACCTTGACTCCATGCATCAAGGAATCATTTAAACAGTAATATCTTAAGAGATCCCTTCTTCTTTCCATAGTGCCTCTGCAATCTTAGCCACTATACCATATCTTCAAAGTCTTTTTTTTAGTGTAACTTTTAAACTCTTGCAATCAATTTTGGAAACTCTTCATCTACTTTCTAGGCGAACTTGAATGCTTAATTTGGTCTCCCAAATTAGAACTTTTTATCATTGGCATTATTATATTTTGTTCTGAATGCCAAGTTTAACTGTTTGAAAGATTTTTCCCATTGTTGCCATCATACAAATGGAATCCATACAATATATTTGTCTGAAGATTGTGAAATGTAGGAGAAATTTTAAATGGCCAGTATATAGTGTTATTAATTAAAATTAATTAATAAAATTAATGAATGGGTATAAAATTAATGAATCAACTGGTTACTTCCATCTGTAGTGGAAAATATACGGAGGCAAGAGTAGTGTGGGCGGAATCCCGAGTACCCTATAATTGAAGTACTGATGTTAGTGGGATTTGTTCCCCAAGTAAATCAATGCAGGATCAAAGTGCCAGATGTGTTTTCAGTGCTGAATGAATATTTTTTAAAATATGATTTTGAAAGTTTTGTTATGCTGCTGTCACTTTTTTCTTGCAGCGTGGGGTAATCTTGGGTTAGGTTGGTAGATTTGGGTGGGGTAAGAATGGTATAAGCATATTTGGTGTTAGCAGAGCTGAGGGAATCAATTAGTCCGAGACTCAGCAAAACTGAGTTGCATTAAGAAGTGCAACAAGGAAAAAAAACTGCAACCCTTATTATACAGGCAGAACAAGAAGACAGGAAAAAGAAACTGAGAGGTCTTGTCAAAATAGGAGAGAGCAACCCACAAGCCTTTAAACTAGCAACAAAAGAGCTTACAGCTGGGTTGGCCCCAAGGATGGGCTGAGACTCGGATGACTCAGACTCGAGTTGTGAAAGTGTGTGTTTTTTGCATGTGTGTAAATTTTTCGAATTGTGTGTAAAAAACTTGAACTCTGACTTAGGGCTTGGAGGTTTTATCTAAAAATGAAAAGACTCGGAATAGACTCAAGTCAAGACTCACTTTTATGCATGTTTGCGACTCTGTTTTGTATGTGTTCTTGCTTGCTTTTTTTGCTGCTTCCAGGGCTTGACTCGCTATACAAAAAGACTCAGACTTGAGTCAAAATGACATGAAAAATGGCTATGGACAAGTTTTGGCTGCCACCATTATGACTCATGGGCACTTGAGTCAAGGGGGGCAGAGACTCGGGGGACATGACTCAAGTCTTTGGTGCTGTAGCTCTGGCACATTCCTGTGTGGTCCATCTGTTAGGTGAGGTGATGTGGGTTGCATAAGTGGCAGATTGTGGGAGAGGGCAAGAGGGTGTCATCATCCCTAGTCTGCTGCTACCACTGCCTCCCTCTGGCCTGCTCCAGATGCAAACCACACTGGTCAACTTCCTGCCCACTAAAAGTGAGTGGAAAGTGGATCACCCACTTCCTTATCTTGCTCCTGCCTCTGGTTTGATTTACAGGGATCATGTGAACAGAGGATCTCCTTCAGTCTCATGATTTCTTCAAATCAAACCAGAATTTCTGCATTTCTGCAGGTGCAAGAAACATGGTAGATAGCTATCTTTCTTT
This sequence comes from Tiliqua scincoides, assembly GCF_035046505.1. Classification (NCBI taxonomy): domain Eukaryota; kingdom Metazoa; phylum Chordata; class Lepidosauria; order Squamata; family Scincidae; genus Tiliqua; species Tiliqua scincoides. The sequence continues at coordinate 80,356,319 of NC_089821.1, read as the reverse complement.
AATTGTGCAGTGATGATGGAGCTGATGTGGCATTGGGAGGTGTTTCAAGGCACCACTACTGGTTATAGCTTGCCTGGTGGGATTTAATATACCCACTGAGTAGCTCTGCTCACATGCTTTGGCTCTTCCAACATCTGGAGCATGCAAAACTTACATAGTTTGCAAAATAGCATACTGAGGTGGTTCCCAAAGTAGTGATTTATTAAGATGACTTGCATATGAGAAACCTAAGTAACGCCTCATGTATATAATCAAAATGTGGCAACCTGTACTGCAGTACAAATGCAGCAGATGCTCTCTCTTTTGAAACATATGTGTGGTTTTGAGTGAGTTGGAATAATTGTTTTTTAGCATTAGATTATGTCAAATTTAGGCCTGGACTGTCTGGGCCACAGCTGAATGAGAAGGTAGAATTCCAAGGTGATAGAATGGATTGTGCAGTTGCAGGCTGGCATCAGCAACTTTCGTAATGCTACATGTCTGTAAACATGGAGCAATTCAGTAGATGCACTGCGATGCTGTAGTTGGTTATAGATGGCTTATGTGTTTAAGCAGAGGTCTCCCCCTTTAAACATGGTGGATATTTACTGCTAAATGCAAGGTGAGCAAGAAATTTGCAGTGCAAATCAGTCTTTGGAAGTACACTGCATTTAAACTGTTGCTTCCCTTTAGGTAACTGTTTAGCTCAAGAATTGTTGATAAAAAGTAACTGGGTTTCCTTGCTCCTGATTTTCAGTGCCCATGTAAAGAGGAGACAGGGTTATAAATAAGAGCTATAGACTTATGCTGCAGAGCATAAGATAAGCAGATAAATCATCACCCTTTCTGGGCATGTTATTAAAGACAGGTGTGCCTGCTATGCCTGGGAATGCTAATAGGAATTATATCTTTAAATGCCCTGCTACAATTCTGAAATTTGGTCCATCAGCATCAAACCACTCCTGGCAGTTTGTTATACAGTCACTTGACACTTTTATGGGAAGGATACATCTCTTTCAGAGCAGGGGTTGGCTCCATTCAAAATACATTCTCAACACCATCTGCAAAAGTGAATTCTCACACCAGAGATGTTCACCAATCATATCTACTCTTTATACCACTTTAAAAATGCTGTATCAGCAGATGAAGAGGTGAAAATAACTAATATCCCAATCCTATCCGGCTAAAAAGCAGCCATAAAGTGCTGGACTCCAGTGCTAGCTGCCAGAGTGAAGGTGAGAGCCTTCCTGGGCATGCTGGCAGGACTTGGAAGGCCCGCCAGAGCAGGTAAGCCCAGCACAGGGGGTGAAACAGGGTGGAAGAGGGGCAGTTCAGGCCTGGGAGGCAGGCAGGTCTGGTGTGGACTTGCACTAGTTATAGAGCTGGCATAGATCAGAGCTGCTATGTCTGTGGTGACACAGCAGGGGGCAAATATCCCCTTAGCCCAAGGAAAACTCCAGGAGCCAAAACTCCCCCATGGGATATAACTGAGCCAGTGCTTCTGCATCACTGTGTGTGGAGTTAGGATTGGGTCATAAGCCTGCAATTTTATACACCCTTACCTGAGTACATCCAAACACTTGGGCTTACTTCTGAGTAGATATGCGTTCGTTTGCACTGTAAGGCCATAAAAACAAACAACCCCTCCTGCCCATCTATCAGTCTATTTTTTCTCAGGAAGAATTTTCTCATCCTTTTGGACTTGGGAATGACACACGTCTTCCCTCAGATTAGAGTCTTGATGTTCACAAAATAAAAACACATGGCTTAGTTTTAAATGTATCTTTAGGTATGAGAGTCAAAAGATGACCAAAATAATCTATGTAACTTTACAGTAATTGAAAAATTGGGTAACAGTTACAGAACATGGTCCAATTGGAACTAAAGGAAATAGGATAAAACTAGGATGGTGCTTTCAGTATCAAGGAAAAATGAATATTGAAAACATATTATGAAAGCATCTAGAAAGGGAAGGAGGTACGGGTCTGTGGCTGTTATTTCAAACTGATCTGGATAATAGCAGAGAAAGAGGCTGTAAGGAGCAAATGTAAGGGCCCAATCCTGTCCAACTGTCCAGCACTGGGGTAGCCACAGTGCAACCCCAAGGTAAGAAAACAAATGTTCCCATACCTTGAGGAGGCCTCTGTGACTGCCTCCCCACTGCAAGATGGAGCACATGCCCCATTGGCACAGCTGGACTGGAAAATTGGATAAGATTTGGTCCTGAGTTGGTTAGTTTTGTTCATCGGTTTCTTACCATAAAAGCATTTTGGACACTGGTGCTTCTTTCTGTCTGTCGTTCTTGTCGCTTCGATGTACTGTAATCTAGATCAGGAGTGCTCAAAGTTTTTGGCAGGAGGGCTACATCGTCTATCTGACACTGTGTCGGGGGGCCAGAAAAAAAATTAATTTGCATTTCAAATTTGAATTTACGTAAATGAATATATTAGAGACAGAAAATGAATGAATGAATTCAAACCAGTTCATAAACACTTTCTAATACTGGGGGGGGGGGGGATGGACTTCAAGCCAGTTCGTAAACATATTCACATACACAAAGGGGGGAGAATCTTCCAGCCAGTTCATAATCACATTGACCCACACAAAGGGGGGGTGTCTTCCAGCCAGTTTATAAACTTATTCACACGCGAAAAGGGCTGGGGGATCTTCCAGCCAATTCATAATCACAAACACAAACGGGGGGGCTTCCAGATTTTCACACACACACCCGCGCGCTTGGCTGCCCCCTCGCCCTCCTTACCTCCCTCCCTTGCTCGCTTGGGCGGCTTGTGCTCCTGCCTGCCCACTCACCTGCCGCCTTGCCCTCTTTCCCTCCCTCCCTCACTCAGGCGGTATGTGCTCCTGCCTGGCCCCCTCCCGCCTGCTCAGCTGCCTGCCCACCTACCGGCCCACCCAACCTCCCTCCCTCCCTCCCTTGCTAGGGCGGCATGTGCTGCTGCCTGGCAACCCGCCCACTCACCCGGCTGCCTGCCTGCTCGCCCGGCTGCCTGCCCACCTCCTTCCCTCACTCACTAGGGTGACATGTGCTGCTGTCTGGCCAGCTGGCCGGCCACCCTCCCTCCCTCGGGATCTCTCTCTCCTGCGCTCCCCCATTTCCCAGTCTTCCCCCTCTGGCTCCACAAGCATCCTGCCTGTGGGCCAGGCAGGGAAAGATGGGCACGGCGTGCTCACAGGGCTTTTTATAGTGGGAAGTAATGCAAGACCTGCGAGTCTCACATTACCTTCCCACTATAAAAGGCCCTGTGCGCCTGCTGGGCTCGTCTTTCCTTCGCTACCGCTGAGCTCAGCAGCAGCAAGGGCAAGCCAGATGTGGAGCTCACACATCGGGCCAGCATGGGCTGGGGTGAGGGCCGAGTGCCTGTTGGAGACGGGGTTACCCCCTGGGGGCTGGATGGGGACTCCACGTGGGCCGCAAATGGCCCGCAGGCCAGGGTTTGAGTATCCCTGATCTAGATAAGCAGCCCCACTGGATCGGGCCATAGGCCCATCTAGTCCAGCTTCCTGTATCTCATAGCGTCCCACCAAATGCCCCAGGAAGCACACCAGATAACAAGAGACCTGCATCCTGGTGCCCTCCCTTGCATTGGCATTCTGACATAGATGTTATAATTGAGCCTGGTGTAGCTTACTGAAATTACTTTGAAACCATTGGATCAGTACCAACAACAATGCCTTGAAAACCTGAATTATTTCCATATGGTAATCTTGATCCAGCATTGTTGGCATCCTTCAGTCTCGGAAGACTATGGTATCGCGCTCTGAAAGGTGGTTCTGGAACAGAGTGTCCTCTCCAGTGCGTGAAGCCTGGGTAAAGTAGGTATGGAAGATAAGCTGTTACCCATGCAGCAAATCCCCCTCTCCATGTGACTGAAATGGTCCAATGGAAAGGCAGAGGCCAATATGGTTGGTTCCAGTGGCGTCGCAGGAGTTGCCAGAACGTGACTGTGTTCAGCCATGAACTGCTTCAGGGACTCCGGCTCTGGATTTTGCCTTGAGGTTGACTCCTGAAGCCTTTTCCATAACTGGATGTAGCCACAAGGCAGTGGAGGTTTGGGATCAGAGTTTTCCTTCTCTCAGATGAGCTGCCTTCCCAGGCTGATGAGTCCCATCTACCCGGTGGCTATTTAGTCGCCTCTCACGACAAGTACAGCCAAACTGAGAGCCTATTCTTATCCCCAGCCCCCAGGGGACAGCATAACTATCCAGCATAACTATTATTAAAGTACATCAATAGACATCTTTCCCTAGCACCAGATGATGAAAAATCTCTATAGTGACCCATGAGCTCTCACAGCACTCCTCAGACTAAGCTTGCTCAAAGCTCATTCAGAGCTTCCATGGAGGCATTCTGTGGTGACATTGTTTCCATGTGTTTCTGCAGCTCTGCTGATTGACCACAAGCAAGCTCATCACCCCCAGGAGCCACGTCTGGGAGTTAGCACCAGCTCATTAAAGGGGCTGCTGAAACAGGGCAGGGGTGAAAAAAAGAGATGGGGGCGGGAGTTAGTGGGGATGGCAGTTCAAGCCAGGAGAAGGGACAGAGCAAGAAGAGTGGTTGGAGCAGAGCAAGAGAGAATGGAAGCCAGCTGGGGAAGGCTGAAGTAGGCAGAAGGTGCTTTGGAAGGGATAGCAGAGCAGAGGAAACTGAACAGAGAAAGGGAAAGAGAGGAAGGGCAAGCACCCAGCCTCAGGAGGAACCTGAATGGGGCCAAGCTACCTATCTCTCGTTATCTGTGACTCTGTTCTCGTGAATCCTGTGCTAGTGCACTGTTTGGTGCAGCTATGAGCAGATAAGTGGGGGCAATAATCTTCAACACCTTGAGGGATATCCAGCCTGGAGGAGGATGCATCAGATGTTGGAGACGTTAGTGAGCCCTCACTATCACCCAGCCCCATAGACCAATTTAAGATTCAGGTTGATAGAGTGTTGAGTGAAGAGGGTCCCCTGGAACCTAACCCAATTTTTCCCATAGGCCCCATGATTCAGTACCTGCTAATTCGGAATCCCCAAGGTTTTCCAGGAACCTAATCCTAGCGGATAATGAGAACTGACTATATTTGGTTTAAGTAAACCTGTGATTGCTTGCTTATATTTTTAGTTGGATCCGCACCTGGGCTCTTCCATTGTCCAAGCCAACCTACGTAAACCTGCTTGATACCTTTCCCTTTTCTTCAATTGTATTTTCCCCCTATAAACTCCTTAAATGATTTAACTCCTGTGTCCCTCTGCCAGCTATGCATAGTACTACAAGACTATCTGCTACCATATAAATTTTGGGGGGTCTTTTGCACAACTGGGAGAGAGACTTTACAGCTAGTCTCTCTCTCTCTGCCTGGCTTTGTCCTTGTGGTGGCAGCATCCAGTTTGGGCAATGGGATAGGGACAGATCAGGGGAAAGAAGGGCTACACTGGTGTAAGTCTCTCCCCCCCATCACTACAATTGCTGAACATCTATTCTTGCTATATTCATTAATTCTGTAATTGACTGTCCTTCATTGATATAAGAGCCAATAGAAAGATATTTTTACTCCTTTGAAATAAAGATTTGCTATCAAAATCTCCCTTGGCAGCTGCAGTGTATGAAATACTAGGCATCCAGCCATCACTCATATGCATTAATTTTAGACGTGTGTTCACTAACTAGAAGAGGCACTTGTGCTGAAATGTAACTTCTGTGGAATGGGAAGAGTTTGAACCCTAAAATATAACATTTCTCGCAAGTACCACTAATTGAATAAGGCATCTCCTTAATGCCAAAATAGGAACAAAATAGGAACTGGGGGACAAGGATGGCAAATGGGGCTAGGTGGAGCACATGTATTATGTGATGACTTCCACGAACTTCAGAAAATCTGTGTTTTTACTTTACCAGAAGTGTGAAGCTGGCAATCCCAAATAAATATGATTGATCCAAACCTTAGTTATGCCAGTGAATATGGCAATCATTCTGGGACTGTCGGCCAGTTTGGGCAATATTCCAACTAGACTGCGCAAATAATTAAGCATTTGCACCTGTCCTGAGCACTTGTATCTCTCTTCCTTTCTTGTCCTGAGACATCTCTACCCCTGGTGGTCACCCACCTCATCTCTGGTGGTCACAGCATCCTCATCACCCTTCACAAAATTCATCTGGGAGTGTTAGTTGTCATGCATCTGTGTCAGTGTCAGAAATCCCCCCCCCACACATAACTGGTTCTATTTTTCCATTTTATATAGTGCCTGATGGTAGTTGTTGCCTTAAATGTCTCTGATTTTAAATATGTCTGACAAAGAAGACTGTAAGCTGTGAACTGTCATGTCACAATGAATTTGTTGGTCTTTATACTGCTTGCACGCCCTGCCATTTCATGCTGAAATATGATAGATTTACCTTCTGAATCTACTCAGAATTTCTCGTTTATGGCTCAAAAACTTTTCAACAAGCAAAAAAAAAAAAATTGTCTGAGTGGTTGCCTGTTGGAACAGTATTGTTAGTTTAACAGATTGAGGTACCCAATAGTTGCTATTCATTTTGTGTTCGTGTTTTTGCCATTTGGCTTCCAACAATTTGTATGTGTTTAACATATTGCTTCAGGAAATACTTTCCACTGGCTTGCAAAGTGTTCTGTGTTTCTTCCAGATAAAATAATTAATGATGTTTTCCTTCTTTCTCTTTTTTCTCTTTCCCCCATCATTATGATACCTAATCTTTCTAGGTCAGAGGCAATCCAGACCCTCAGATCACATGGTTCAGAAATGGACATCTTGTGACAGACGGAGAGCGCTGTGTAGTGGACCACAGCATTCGAGGACTATTCAGTTTGGTGATCAAAGGGGTACAAGAAGAGGACAGTGGCCCATACACATGTGAAGCCAGAAATGTTAGTGGAGTTCGCCAGGTGACAGTGGAGTTAACAGTGGAAGGTAAGTATTTTGCCAGTCCACTGCTTTGTTGCATGCTTCACCCACAGTAAGCATGGCAAAGGAAAAGCCACATAGATGTTCCTCTGCTGGATGCAATTTTGAAGATAAACTTGTGCAAATAGTTCCACATGATAGGAGAGATATTGAATTGGTGGCTGCTCCCTATCTAAGGAGTAGGAGGGCACAGGCCTCAAAGTCTGTGATTGATAGCATTAACTCTCTACTAGCAATGTTTCTAGGGGCAGCACTCTTGCCTGGGTCTGAAGGCCCATGTTCGACTCCCATGAATATAGTTGATCCCATCTTCCAAATGGATTTCTTGAAGCTCAACTTGGCAAGGACTGAGATAGGTGATGGATCACCTGCTTATTTTTTTTGTAGCTGAAGCCTCCACCACCCACTTTGAACTAGTTCTGAAGTGTAACAGAATGTCCACTTTCCTTTTCTGTAAATTTATTTATAATATGAATACTGCAGGACAGGTCTTTCTACCTATTTTATGCACATGTTCTTTGTTGTTAAAGCAAGAATTTATTTACTTATAGTGTTTACATAATAAATGTAGAGCAGTTCACATAATCTCAGTAATTCTTACAACAACCTGGTAAGCAAGGTCTGTACTTACATTTTCCCAGATAGGCTGAGAGGTTATGGCTTGCCTAAGGCCTCCTAATGAGTTAATTATAAAGGTGGCATTGAACTGGGGAAATTCCAATTGACAGTTTAGGCTCTTAAGCTGCCATATCATCTGTTGGTGTGTTGCGTAATTACGTAAAAAAAACGTAAATTTTTGTTAAATCTTTCATGGTTGATCACATCATACAACTCTGCCCTAATCCAGTGGGTCTCAAACTTTTAGCACCGGGATCCACTTTTTAGAATGAGAATCTGTCAGGACCTACCAGAAGTGATGTCATGACTGGAAGTGACATCATCAAACAAAATTTTTTAGTGATCCTAGGCTGCAATCCTACCCATGCTTACTCAGGAGTAAGTCCCATTTACTATCATTGTTAAAAGCATATACATAGTGGCCTGTTAAAAATACAGATGTGTAACATTTCCCCAAATGCAGTCACATACCTTGGTAGCATCAAGTCTAGTATGTTAAAAATAAAATATTGAAATGAATGGGGACACACCTGAAATTGGCTTTGACCCACCTAGTGGGTCCCAATGCACAGTTCGAGAAATACTGCCCTATTCTGTTGTATTGCAAAAATGGTTCGTTTAAGTAAGTCTGTCCATGTCCAGTAGATGGTGCTAAGTATATAGTGAATAATGTAATCCAGGTTTCTTGTTCTTCTGTGTAGAATATAAAACTTAACTTCTGTTTTTTGGGGAGAGAAGCATATTGAGAAAGCAATACATCTCACCTTGTTTAAAGGGCTCAGTTTTGAGTTTCTGTTTTAAAGTGCAGGAAAAGCTCTACTCTCAAAGGCTCACCTGTGTACAAAATCTAGTGGATCCAATATTCTGTTTGGATCAAAGTAAGAAACCCTTTCTTCATACTATTACTATAAATAGAAATCTAATGGGAAGTTGATTTTATTTTTTTGTTAGACTGCAGTCAGTGTCCCTAAATTCGAAAGAAAGAGCCTGTAGTGGCTTTAAGTATCTTTATAACTAACAACCTTTTTGGTTTTTGGCTTATAGGAACCATTTTGAAGAAATACAGCCTGCCTTCTGGTGCCAAGAGTTCTAAGTAAGAATTCCAAACTTCTGGATAAGACTTTTAGTGACTTTCACATTCCAAGAGAATGATCCTTTGGAACATGCACTGCTTTTGAAACCCCTAAATAAAGAAAACACTGTTGTTGATAGAAATTATTTTGCTACTGTCAAATATTCCATGACATTAGTAATGATGATGAGAAACAGCAGTACATTTATTAGCTGTTTGAGGCTTCTAAGCTATCCAGAAGTAGCTCCTAAACTACTTTGTGTCTCCCTTTCCAACTGACTGACCTTTATACTCTTTTATATTGGAGTGGAATCCTAAGACCAGCAGGCTTAACATTTTTGTTTGTGTTTTTTTAGCATTGAAACTAGCAAGTCAGGGGAGACCTAAATCAATCCTTTTTCCAACATGTGATTTCTGAAGCCTTCAGTTGTCACAATGAGAATTTAAGTAGACCTTACTTTATTTGAAATGTTAAAGTTCTCCCAATATCATAGTCCTCTTGTTACTGTGAGAGCTCTTTGAGCTGAAGTGGTGTGTGATCTCTCTTAGTATTTAGATACATAGCAGAAGCAGAAAGAGATTACCACAACTTGTTTTGCTTACAGGTAAGCTATTATATGAAGTGCACATTGCCCAAAAATGGTTTGATTTGTGTGAAACACACAGCTTAAATGCCATCACTGTTGATTATCTCCTACTAATCTGTGACTTGATTCTTTCATGGCTCCTGTAATTGCCATTGAAATGGGCTTTGTGCATTGTAAGTTGCATGGGTTTGGATTGTGCGGCAGCATTGCCTCATATTTCAAGACTGTTGAACTGAAAGCATCCGACTCTGGTCACTTTGTGCTGATGATTGGTCACTAAAGTAGCTTGTTCTGTGAGTTTCTCCATTATGAGCAGAGCTGGACCAACACTGCAAAAAGTTATTTAATGTGGTTAGTTTAACTCTGTATCTTGTATGTAGCAACACATAACCAAAATAGCACTTTTAGCTATTTTAGCACTTTTATCTATGGTCTGCATAGAATGCAGCTCATCAGATTCTATGGCTTGCAAACGTAATAGTCTATCATTAAAATCTTGGCAAAAAGTTCAAAACATGATGGTGTACACTCAGCTTGATACTCTTAATCTCAGGATTCTTAGACTCATTTTATGATTTTGTTTTTAAAGCTTTGAAAAGCTTTTAATGTTCACTGTGTCCTCCCTCTTCACAGTGGTCATAGAAAGACCAACTGGTCTATGAGGAAAAGAAAAGTAACAAGGCATATTTCCATCCCCCAACCTTTTTCTTTCTTGTACTGATTTTCCATTGTTTGATTTTAATGTAAATTACTCTGGGTTGCTTTTAAGAGATATCTCATGGTTCTTGAGACTTGGAGTGAGCACTTAAGTCTTTTACTTGCACTGGGGTTGACCTGACTAGTCGGCTTACAAAAGGAAACTTTTCGCATTTTCCAATGCACCAGAAATTTATTCCTGAATATGAAAGCCAGCCAGACCACAGAGTGACAGGTTCATGGCTCATATTGTCATTACAAAAGAAATTCCATACATCCCTCAACCATAACCTGTCATATTTATTCATTTGTTGGGTGTGTATATTGGCTCTGTTGCCTTCAAACATTCCAGGCATGGTCCTTGGTGCTGAAATAATGGTCCATCTCTGCTCTAACTGAATTTGTTCACGTGTGTGCCTGGTTGCTTGGATGTTGTTGAGTGCATCAACAAGAACAATTGCCAAAACAAGAATGGTTCTTTCCATTATTATAATATACATGTAGAACAAAAAAAAAACAAAACTTTGTTTTTGTTAACTGGGGCAGTTACTTTGATTTAATGACACGTCAAAATAGATAGAATTTGAATAACCAATACTACTGGTGATTAACATTTATTTGATAACACCAGCAAATAAACAGTCCCAGAGATTTGCAAAGCAAATTCTGAATTTTCTACAGTTATGTTGAATGTGCGGTTCCCTTTAGTAGATGTGATAATGGCCCATCCTCGATTGGCCAGGGTAACGTCTATATGGGGCTGCACAGTCACAGGAAGGACATGAGAGAAATGTCAGGCATTTGATGACGGTAGTTATGATGCATTATGGAATAAGTCATGAAATTTTGGCCACAAAAAAGTGATAGTGTTGTTGCAATTATTCTGTTTGGTTCAATTATGAGTATCTTGGAGCAATTAAAAAGTATTCTTTATATTTATGTATACATTGGATGAAGGCATGTAGCAAAGTGGTCAACTTTATGAGAAGCCTATAAACCTGGCATTATTCATTGTGCCTTGTATCTCTAATTTAAGAGTCTCTCATTTCCCTCATCTCAATATGTTATGAAAGTAAATTTAAACTAGCATAATTTTGTGCTGTTATGTAAAGATAATTCTTGCTTTACATATTGTACTGCCAGTGTGCATGCCAGTGTGGTATTGTGGTTAGAGTGCTGAATTTGGACCAGAAAGACCTGAATTCAAACACCTGCTCAAACATGAAGTCCCTTGGGGGTTGTTTGGCTAATATCTCTATCTCTCTAGCAGCTTAGCCTAAGATGCGGGCAGAATATAAATGTGAAATATGAACAATGTCAGTGGCCCTGAGGAAGGGCCAAATTTAAATGTGAAAAATAAATACTTGGTATGGGTAATGGCATGCAAAATGTACAGGGTGCATATATGTTGCGCCAGGTATGAAGGGCACTTGTGTGCCGAACTTGGCACAAATTCTGTTGAAGTAGTTGAAAGGGTTGAGCAGGCATAGATTGGCTGATTCTGATTAATATTTTCAAAGGAAACATTCCAAATTTTACTCATGATCCACCTTCAGATTTCATGAGTAGTGCATGTGTTGTGTATCTTTTTGTATCTCTTTCCTAGTTCAAAAGGTAAGTGAGAACCAGTTCACAAGGGACATCATATTGCCTGGCACCTTGTTCGTTGAAATAACTTGATTTTGAAATGCACTTTCAAGTATGATTGGGGAGGTAATATTCTAATATCACTAAGCACTAATGATATTTGTTTCCTCTCCAATAGTAGACTCTCAGTTCCACCTGTGGAGCAACGGCCAAGTATCTGGGGTGAATGCCCACCCAAATTTGCTACAAAACCCAACCGGGTCATTGTGCGAGAGGGACAGACGGGTAAATTCTCTTGTAAGATAACAGGGCGGCCTCATCCACAAGTTGCATGGTCCAAGGTATGGCTGCTTATGAGGTTGTTCTCCTTGGCTAGTTTCTAAAATAAATATGACCCATCACAGGGAGTTTCCTGTATCTGCGGATCCTGTATCTGTGGTTTCACTTAAGTATGGATTGGGTCCATGCCCCCTCAGAGTGCCCCCTCTGGAGGCAAAGGGAACTGGGCTCCCCTCTCCTGTGGAGGGCCTTCTGAGGCCCACGGAGGCCACAGTCCTAATCATGGCCTAAAAGGCAAAAAAACTGCTAGCTCCAATGTTACAATAAAACTGGAAGTGACATTTTTAATGTCTTATGAGGCATTGGTTCTTAAACTGGTGGGTCGCGACCCACCAGTTTGTGTAAAGGTTCCCCCATCCCTTTAAGGGGCGGGGGAAGGGGAGAGGCAGGGAAGCAGTCCCCAGGATCGCGTCCCTTTGGGAGGGCGCTTTCACTTACATTCAAGTAGGTAGGGCTATAGCATGCTGCAGGAGATGTGGGGAGCCCTGCGCAGCCCTCCACAGCTCTCCCTAAGTCTTGGAATGTTGAGTAAAAGCGGGTGCAAAGCACTTCTGTTTTGCAGGAGATGCTTTGCATCCACTCACTGAATATTCCAAGCCTCGGGGAGCGCTGCGGAGGGCTGGGCAGGGCTCCCTGCACCTCCTGTAGCTTGCTGCAACCCTACCTACTTGAATGTAAGTGAAAGCACCCTCCCATAGCAATGCAATCCTGGGGATTGCGTCACTGCCCTAGCCCCTCCCCCACAAGGACTTACTGAGGGAGTAAAGCTCCCTCAAAGTTTGAGAACCACTGTTATAATGCATTGGGAGACCCAGGGAAGCCTCAGAGGGGCTTCTGCTTTAAGCACTTGGTTTACCCAAAGCGTACAAAGATAAGATGAGAAATGTATTGAAATAGCATCTTAATTTAGGTTTATAAACCTTTCCATACTGAAAGGATTAGCAACAGTACATCCTAACCAATTTGCTTCTAGGTAGGAAACCAAAAACCATGCATGCAAGCTGAGGATCATAGTCACACCCGAAAGCTATACAGTCAGAGGTGTCACTAGGGTTTTCATCACCCAGTGCAAGAGCTCATTGCGTCACCCCCATAATGGGCCTCCTCCTCCCTAATCAGACCATATAGAATAAATTACAATATTGTACACTCAGCCTAAATGTAGGATTATCACTAGGGTTGGTGTCATCCCATTAACCCATTTCTGCCCAGCCCACAGGTGTATACATTTGATCCCTGATGTGTATATGCAATGTTGGGCAGAAGTAGCTTAAGTTTTATTTATTTAAATATGTAACAGTACAGGTCATCTAACAAATCGGTCACCAACAAAAAACCAGTGGCCAACTTGATACTCACACAACTGAATAAGAATTCTAGTATTGGCTCTGATACATGGAAAGGCATACTAACACTTTATTGCAGTGGTATTCAAACTGGGGTGTCGTGACGCCCCAGCCTGAGGCTGACGTCCCTTTCCCCTTAAGGGGCGGGGGCAGCCAGGAGGCAGGGAGGAGGCAGCAGAGGCGGGTGGAAGGCAGCGGCACGATCCCCAGAATCGCGCCACTCAGGGGGCTGCAGGGGCTTACCCAAGCCTCCTGCAGCCTCCCCGGGGTGCGGGGTGCAGGGATCCCATTGCAAACCTTTGGCAGGGCTCCCCGCAGCAGTGAAAGTGAAAGCGGAGCAATCACGCTCCACTTTAGCAGAGGCAGGGCGCAATCGCTCTGCTTTTACATTCACAGCTGCGGGGAGCCCTGCCAAAGGTTCGCAACGGGCTCCCCGCACCCCGGGGAGGCTGCAGGGCCTTGGGCAAGTGTACCCAAGCCCCTGCAGCCCTCCTGAGAGTCGTGATCCTGGGTATCATGCCGCTGCCTCCTCCCTGCCCCTGCTGCTTCCCCCCCCCCCCGCAAACACTTACTGCGGGTTTCAAACTCCCTGAGAGTTTGAAAACTGCAGCCTTATTGGTTCCCTGATGCACCATAACACTTCATTGACTTTTGGAACAATCAGTCTCATTGGTCAGTATTGAGTTAAGGAAATCCACTTTTTGTCACACTAGATAGTTGTGCTTTCTGGTTAATTGGCTATAACTTTTGATAGAATACAGATAATTTAACACTGTTTATTTCATTACATTGTGCATGAAATTGCCATTCTGTGATAGATAACATTCATAAATAGAAATTTTCCAAAATTTTGGGAGTGATGTCACTCCCCCCCAAGGGTGTTGTCTGATGCAGTCCACACCCTCTATATCCCACTAGTGACATCACTACATACAGTAGAAGTCTAGAAAGCTGGTAGGATACAGGTATGCCTGAAACTGATTTTTTGCTCGACCATCTTTCCCAGGAAAGGATAACTTGGTGATTGCTGGCTGGGGAATCTGTCTTTGAACAGGAGCCAAGTGGCCATTTCTCTAAGTGATGTGTTATTTTAAAGAAGAAAAGAAAAAAAAAGAAAAAACCAGCCATCATGGAAAGAATTCATAGGGCCCTGGTCCTAGGTTTAAGCCTAGACAACTTATAAATGTCTATATTTTGAATATGTCTTATCATTGATGTATGTCCACTGTCTAGAATGCCTGATCTCTTGAAATATATCTTAGTAGCATATAAATACACCATCAAAGAGAGAGAGAGACAGAGAGAGACTGACTGTGGTTTTCCTGGTTGCCTTCCAATAAACAAGATGAAAGAGAGCTCTCCCTCACAAGGGTCATTGATACCTTTAAGTTGCATCTTCTTCATCGATGCGAGACTAATTTGAATGGAATTCATAGAAGTAGGATAGGACCTCATATGCTGCCTCTCTAAACATGAACCCAGTATGGGCTTTGATGGGCATGATATATCAGTTATGTCTGATGTATTTTCAGTTTTCATGGTAAGGTAAGCTAGGGATCTGAGGATGTGAACGAATGGACAAGCAGAGCATAAGTGCAGAGGCAACTTCCAGGACGTGATGCTCAACCATTGGCAAGAATTTATTGACTCTCTAATTTAGTAAAAAATGACAATGAATGTAGAATTTTCAAGAGTCTGGGTTTAAGCCTAGTTAACTTGAACTATTCCTGGTGCACATCAAATATCTGCTGACATCTTATATATGGGATACACCTTGGTAGTATATCAACATGCCACAGAGAGTACTGGGCTGAATGACAAAAGCAGAGAAAATTGTGAAAGATGAAGTGTTAATCAGCCAAAAAATATCTGTCAACCTGTGATGTTTTTAATGGTGCATGTAGGGTGATCTTCAGGTGCAGCCAAATGATCGTTTCAACATGTTTGAGAAAGCAGGCATCCAGTTTTTGGAGATCCAAAATGCTCAGCTTGCCGACGCTGGAATTTATACTTGCACAGTGATGAATAGTGCTGGGAAGGCTTCTGTATCTGCAGAGCTCATGGTTCAAGGTATGGTTAAAACAGACTAAAAGGAAAGAATGCAGGCATGCCAGCTAAAAGTTTTCCAAGAGCTGAGCCAATTCCCCCCGTTTGTCCCTCCCTCCCCCTCTTTTGCTTTCCTCCAGATGACAGTTAAACCTAGGTCCACTCACACAGTTATAAGACTTCTTTTTTTAAGGAATGTTTTTCCATCTTAATCTAATGGAAGAAAGTGCCTGCATCTTTCTATGGCCTTTCTCCTCACTTCAGCCATATTCTTTTAGATCCTTTTAAGAAATGAGAGTTTTGCATCTTAAATGGAATCGCTTAACTTCAGCAATCTACAAGAATGAACCTTTCAGTTGCTTTCAGCCACGATGCATATGGCAGGATACATATTTAATCTAGCATTTACTTCTGGGAAAGCAGATAGGATCTGGGTGTTGTGGAGATTAAGCTCACTCCCTGGTAGATTTTAGGCTTTTCATAGCTCCTTACTTCTGCAAGGTAGGGGAACCTAACTATATGGCCCACCCCTGGAGGCTGATGGATCCAGATGGATTCCTTGGGGCTCTGGGGGAGTTTCCTGCCACCAGGATCAGCAACTCATCCAAGCCCTGGTCGACCGCTGGAATGAGGAAATGGCCAAATTGGTGGATCAGTTTGCTCCTTTGTGACTTTGGCCATCTCATAGAGCTAAGGTGGCTTTTTGGTTTACAGGGGAGTGTCAGGCAAAGAAATGACTGGGAGCTGTGGTCAAGGAAAACTCTTGGCTAATCCAACCAAACACAGGTTAGAGCTCATATTGGAGCCTACTTCGTGGTGGTGATGGCAGCAATGAAGGCTTCCTTCTCTGCCAGTATTGCATCCATGGAGAGCTGTCCAACTGAGCTTTCCCATAGGTGCAGAGTGTGCTTCACCTGGTCCCTTTGGGGCCAAAAGAAAAATATGATTGTTTACTTGGATGTCCCCCAGGCATCTCTTGGTCCTGTTGTTATGGATTCTCTTCAGCCTCTATTTCCTGAGGATGTGAACAGGATCCTTTGAAATGTGAGCATCTGACTATCTGCTTGACTTTTGCTTATCTGCGTGGGGGGTGTGTGGTTGATGCAAGGAGGAGGGTAGATGCTGTTAAGGGCCTAGATAATGATGGTGTTGCATCCCTTCCTTATAGCCTTCTGTGTTGGATAATTTCTGGCCAGTTTTGAACCTCCCTTTTCTGGGCAAGATAATTGAGGGGGTGGTGGCATCTCCGGTCCAGAGTATTCTGGAGGAAACTTATTGAACTCCTTCTGCAGGAACAAGTGCATAGCTTGGAGGTCCTCTTAGATCCTCAGCTACTCCTGGATCACCAGGTGGTTTTGCACTCTGTCTAAACTCAACTAAAGTCGGCATTTATAGTTGGTATTTTTGAGGTTAAGTATTAGTACATGAATGAATGTTCTCCACGTTTCATAATAGTAGGACAGGCGTTGAAAAGCAATCATTTTAGTAGGTCAATTCCTTTGGAGGAAAGATATTTCTGGAATATGTTTATCTAGTACTGTGATTATGGAGCAGACAGGAAACAAATAGACACGCTAGTAGTAGGATTCATCCCCCAAAGCAACAGGGAGCACTCTTGGAGCCTGAAGGTCCAAAACTGTAGATATGTATTTCTTTCTTTTGCTAGAGTGAAATTGCCTCCTTTCCAAGTTTCCTGGCTGACAGCCCAATCCCAAGCTGCCTGGAGTGCGTGACTGCAGCGGAGCTGAGAACGGCTGCCGCCACATCCTGTGTGCCTCAGCCTGCTGCTGGTGGCCCCTCGGGAGAAGGGGACTTTCGTCCCCTTCTTCCAGGTAAGGGAAGCAGCCCTGAAATGGGGCTACTCACTTTACCACCAACCAGAAGGTCAGCAGTAAGGAAAAGGCATTTGTGTAGTGTGCCGAGCCCTACACAAATGGATAGGATCCGGTGGATCAGAGCTCCAACGGACCTGCCTCTCTGCCTCCCCGCTCCCTCCCCCTGGCACGCCTCCCTCCCTCCCTCCCTCCCTCCCTCCCTCCCTCCCTCCCCATGCCTTCCAACTCCCCAGAATGCCTCCTCCCCGCCCCCCTCCCCACCCTCACTTACCGTGCCATGGCTTGGCAGTCTTGAGACTGCTGAGCAGTGGAGGCCGGGTGCTAGCCCGGCACTGACCAGCGCTGGGTTTGCACGGGCGGTAGCCCGGCAATAGGACTCGCAGATGTGCCTTATGGTGCATTTGCAACAGTGCGCTGTGGCATGAAGCCACTGTGCCGAGCTCAGGATTGGGCTCTCACTCCCAACACTAGACTGGACATAATGCTTTCACTCCCTCTTCCCATGTCGCAGAAGGCTTTGAGCCAGATGTCTGAAGATTGCCTACGAGTTAGCATTCATTGATAGTGGCCAATGAAAGTTCATGAGTAAGCTAAAGGGAGACATTGAAGAACAGGATAGAATGACCCATAGCACAGTGTTTCTGTGAAATTGGCAGAAAGCATAGTTTGTATCATTCCTGGAAACAATGTACGTGGCTCAAGGTCAATTCACAAATTAATGAATATATTCAAACTTTGGTTGCAAAAACAAGTCATTTCTAGTTTGACTCATGCAGAGTTCATTCCATCTGTGTCCACATGTGATATAGCCAGCTACGCTTATGGAAAAATCATTGCTTCTCTTTAAGAATTCTCTTATGCCATTGGCTACTTCAGTTCCAGGCATGAACCTCTTGCCCGAGCTGCTACTTTCTTGACCTCTTCCTTGGGGTACACAGTTCTCAAAGCAACTCATAGAAGATGTGGGAAGGAGAGTTCCAGTGGCGTTTTCTCAACCTGCAGCTAATCTCTTCAAAACTGCTAGTATGAGCACCTGAACCCGAGTTTCTTTTTTTTTCTCACCTATCCTCCCTTCAGGTCTTTCTGTAGCTTTGGGAAAGAAGAGGTGGAGAGTTGTCCCAGCTGCTTGCTTTCACTCCATACATATATCTACTATCTGGAACTCTTTCCCATGTCTCATGTCAGGAGGGACAGGAGCTGGCAGTCTATATTTATTACTTGCACTGTTTTCTTCTGCTAGGAACTGTGCAGGCTAGACCATTGGGTTGGGACCCACCAGTGGACCACGACCCGGTTTTTGGTGGGTTGTGAAACTAACAAGCTGATAGCTGACAAGGAAAATGTATTGAGCCCTATGGAAAATGAAACAACCACATGTGTGCATTTCCTCTTGAGTGTGTGAACCCGCCTCAGTCACTGCAAAGGGGAACACAAGGTCATCGGAATAGTTCTGATCTGATAGCGTGGAGCTCAACAAATAATCCAGAAGGCAGCCCTGCCCTAGTAGATAGGATAAAAACGGAGGCTTGAGCAGCTGTTAAGGTGAAAACTTTCCTTTTGGTCTCATACAGCTAGGTGGGTCCCAATAGAACGTTGATTTAAAAAGTGCATACAGGTGCTAAACGTTTGGGAACCACTGGGCTAGGCTTTACAATGCTAGTGAAATGCTTGTGCTTTTGTCAGATTTTTCAACCCTTAGATGCCATCTTGATGCCTGGAGAACCAGCAGCAGGAGTCTCAGAGAACTATATCCCAGTATAATGAGGAAAGGGAAGTACGATTACAACACACCCCCAATCTATCACTGGAAGACGATTTGTATTTACCTAACACATCTATATTTGTCCTTTCTCCAAGTTGCTCAGGGCAGTTTACACAGGGTTTTCCATTTTAACATATGAAGAGAGATTAAGCTGAGAGCTGGTGGCCAGCAAACTTTGTGACTAACTGAGGATTTGGACCATACTCAGTTCACTTCGACACCATACAGGACCTGGTGTGGTGAGCTCAGCTTCTTGGTTATGTTCTTCCAACTTTAAATGCTGATTGGGTTCCCACTTTAGGGGTTTGTTGTTTCTTGGAGTCTTCCATGCAGAAAGCTAGTACAAAGGGCCATTATATGTTTACCATACTTGTCTTTATCAACTCATTTTACAGCAGCAAGCTTTTCATTTGTAGCTCTTTTGTTACACTGAGCAATCAGATAATAAACTGTTACACAGTCAGAATTAATGTTATTTTAAGCAAAGCCATGTAGGCCTCTTGTATTGTTTAAAAGCCTTCCAAGTTCTATCTCATTTTGTCTCATTCCTCAGCCCCCCCCCCCTGCTTATTTTTCCACTGGGAAGGGGAGCCAGTGGCCTCTTAAATTGATAGGATCATGTGATGCTGCTGCATCAGTAGAGAAGTATGGAACTTTAAAAAGCTTCCATCTAGGTCTTATCTGATCGTTGTTCAGCTAAGATGCAGTTTTTACTTCCTTACAAAAAGTAATCTTATTTTTTTGTAATGCTGTATTTTGCCTGGAAGTTCTTATAGGCACTGATGGGCAAGGTAACCTCTTATGTAATGCTCTGTTCATTCTTTCTTGAATTTGGGATGTTCAAGAAAAGGACCTTTTTTTTTTTCTTGCATCCCGTGTCAGCAGGATGGCCAAATGCAAAAGAGGACAGTGATCCTTTATCTTTAGTAGTTGTCTAGAAGAGAGATTTTCATTTATGGTTTTATGATTTAACCATATAAGGCTGCTTTTTGCTGAGGCAAATCACCAGTCCATCTAGCCCAGCGTTGCTTACATAGGATGACAACAGCTCTTCAAGATATTGAACTGAGATGCTTCATAGTTCTGCCAGCTGGAGAGACTGAGGAGTGAATCTGGGACCTCTTCTATTCAAAGCATATGTTCTGTCAGTGAGCTACAGCCCTCTTCTGTAACATAGTTGTATCTTTTACACCACTCCTGAAGGTAAACAGAATCCTTTCTCCCTTTTACAAGTGATACCCTCTTATAAAATCACTGTGTCTAATTCACAGTGAATTCTGTACGGGTATGTGTGGTTGTCTTTTCCACCAGTTCGGTATTTTATGCATGTGGCACATGCAGCAGTAATGAAATGCTGAGGTGGTAGACTGGAGTGCAATTCTTCAGGCTGCAGTTG
The DNA here is from genome assembly GCF_035046505.1 of Tiliqua scincoides. NCBI lineage: Eukaryota > Metazoa > Chordata > Lepidosauria > Squamata > Scincidae > Tiliqua > Tiliqua scincoides. The sequence goes on along the minus strand of NC_089821.1, from coordinate 80,336,137 downwards.
GGGTGCATCTCACACTTTTGAGTGCTCTCATACATTAAAAATTCCCTACAAATTTAACACTGGAACAGCAAGTAAAGAACCTGTCCCCTCTAATGTGCAGTTTACTATTTGCAGGGAATTTATTACTTTGGAGGCCATTCAAAAATGGTATATAGCACCTGTACCCTGAAGTGGTGCAGGTCATTCTGCTAGCTTAACACTCTTCTACACTTCCTTCTTCAGTGGTAGACAAGACCTTTGGTGGGCTTTAATTTGTGCCAGGCCATGTCTATGCATCAGTATCTGTTTTAAATATTTAGTCCTGGAAGCAGGAGGGAAGAAGAGATCAAAAGTGTTCCGATGAGGTACACATTTCTTACCACCAATCAAAGTAAAGAGAGTTTGTATATTCGGGGATTAGTGAAAAAGATCTTTCTGATAACACCGTACTGTTGTCAGTCAGAGTCAAGCTCTAGCTTCATTTTTTTTCTAAAAAATAAAGCACTATGGTATTCTGTAAGAAATTAACTTTAGAAACTAACCTCCATCTGTCATCTGAATAAAGATATCTGAACTAGTAATTTTATGTTTCATAGTTGAAAATCCTCTTGCCCTGCTCTTTTGAGCTCTGCTTCCTTTTGGTTGAGTTCTTGACCTGATTGAACTATATCATGCAGGGGCAAAGCCCCTGTCAAAGGCCTTGTACAAAGGGGGTATTTTCAGATTTTCTTCTTACCCTTTGGCATGGATGTTGTCCTGTCATATATCTGACTTGAAACTACAGGTCTAGCCTATTTATACACGGATTTTTATACACGGATTTGACTCAACACGAATGGCCCCTGCAAATGAGAAGAGATGTGCTGATCCCTGGAGAAGGGGAAAATGCACCCCTTTAAAATCAGTTTAAAAAACTGAACAGTAACAATAGCCTCCTTAATGAGAGAGAGAGAGAGAGAGAGAGAGAGAGAGGGCAGCTGGCTGACAATCCATCAATTCTTCTCTCTCCAGTTGGCCCCTCCCTTCCCCCTGAGCACATTAGTGAAGAGAGGGGCTGAATGAAGCTTTCTAAGTTCTTGGAAGAGGACTGGTTGATGGATTGTCTTCTTAATCACTCTTACCTTAGAGTCAAAAGTTTAGCAAGGCTGTTTTTAAATCACCGGAGCAAAGAAACTTTGTTTTTTAAATTGATTTGCTATAGTGTGTTTTTTGCCATCCACATTGCGAATAATTAGTCTCAACCTGTATACAACTATCTGTTGTATAGGTTTTCTGTCGTATTCCAACTAAAAAATCAAACTGAATTTGGAGGCTTCTGTTCTTCCTGTCTAAATATGCTCAAAACTTATTGTTTGAGGTGCTTAGCATAAGGCAGGTGGGGCTAGGTCTGTAATGTAGTCAATAAGATTTTTACAGGGGGCACAGCTGGCTAGATTAGGATAATCAATAATGACCTTCTGACAAGGGGTTCAAAAAAATAGTACGAAGTTTCGAAATGGCTGGGTTATTATGTGTCATCACCTGAAATAGCTTCCCATCACCACATTTTCTGGAACTCTCAAAACAGCAGGGCAAGATTAGTCCCTTTAGTTTCATATATGAGACATTTCTGTTCTGCAGATTAAAAGAAGAGACAGTCAAAAATGTAAGTGACCACTAAACATAAAAAAGAAGGCGGCAGGGAAGGGGGAGTTCATCTCTACTGAGCTAGGGATGAAAACAGCAGAGCACTTCTACTGAAACCATAGAAAAACTTGAATCATTAATGTTTTATGTCTGCTTTTATTGCTGTTCTGTGTGGCTACATTTTTATGTTCGATATTTTATATTTATCTATTACTGCTGCTTTTATGGCTTTATTGCTGCTGCCTCTTGCTTTCTGCTGTTTTATTGCTGCATTGTTTTTATTATTCCTGGCCACTGCTCCCCAGGGATGCTGCCCTACCTGAAGGTGCCACCCGCATGCCCACTGCCTTGTCCCACACGTTCTGAGAGCCGGCTACGCCATGCGCATCTTACCCGGCCCTCAGAACTCCGCTGGGGGTGGCCTTCAGATCGACTCACCAACTGAGTTCTGCCGAGGGTGGTGCTGCTAGTGGGAGTGGATGGTGATGTGGTGCTTCCCCCCCCCAAGCCTGGTGCATTTACACCCCTTGCCCCCCCCCCAGGTACACCACTGTATTTTAGGTTTTGCTGTGGAAATACCAAACTACTTTGACCCCTTATTACAGACTGTAATGTGAAACAACAACTTAGAAGGAGGAACATGTTAAAATGGGAAATTTAGAGCGACAGTGGGCTCTCTTAAAGTCTTCTCTCTGCCCTTCCTTATTGCATTGAATATTCCAGCCTTATTGTGGCATTTTATTTCTTAGTGGGCATTTTCCTATCTATATCCAGAAATAACTTAATGGTGGTTTTCATATCGGTAAGTCTGATTGTTCCTGGAACTGGAAGTATATTGTGTTCTCTTAACTCAGATAATCTTGAGTCATAATGAATTCTAAGCAATGGCAATTCATGTGTGTGTTACAAACCTCAGTTTGTAAGTTCCGCTTCTCATTCAGTATTTTGTTCTATAATACCTTTAATATTTCTTTCAGGTTCCGAAAAAAGAAATGTGTGTGTTCGTCCTCTGTGGTATGTTTCTTCAGGTTTTTCCTCATTTTAAGTTGTATAGATTTACAAACAAAAAAAAAATGGTGTGATTTGAAACCTTAACACATTTTCTACATGTAAGCAAGTCCTTGGCATTATGTTCTTGCCACCTAAGAATTATTTACTAGAAATTTCCTTTTGGTGGGTTGGCTAACGTCTTGCAGAAGGGATTTAAGAAGGTTGTGGGACAATTAAATGTGTATGAACAGGCCTCCTTGTATCTGCCTGTATATATTTGACCTAAACAGGCAGAGGTGGCATTGGATTAATGGTGCTGGTATAGGAATTATTCTTGGTTTGGTGGTCAAAGTGTGTTGTATGGTAGATTCCTAATTCACTGACGTTGTGAAGGGGGCAATATTTTAAGGTAGACTTAAAAAATAGAAAGGAAATCTTAGAATACTTTTCAATCCCACGAGTTGTTGGCACCAGATTTACTGGAGGTGGTGGTGGTGGTGGTGGTGGTGGTGATTCCTAAAATTGCTAGATGCTGTACAAAGATAAAAATGAACCCTGGTGCAGATGTAGCAATCTAAAGTTCTAAGAGACCAGATTGCCAGATGAAATGGGTGTCAAGCAATTCTTATTAAAGGCTTGACCCAAAGTAGAAATTACATTCAGCTGCATTAGCCCTGTTCTTATACCCGGGGCAAGTGAGTGTGCGTAGAGGGAGATCTACGTACGTTCACTTGAATGTCTGCATGGGGTCAGCCCACAAATAGCTGTACATGTGCAGGGTGCTCTCCTTGTGATTTGAGAACTGTGGGCTGTTTAATGTTCTCAGTTGTGTCGAGGTTCCTGTGTGCTTCACTTATATGTTCATTGAATTTATGTACATATTCAAGCAAACAAATAGAGGGGGCAGAGCCTGCTGCCATGATCCTTCTTCTATCTCTAAATGTGTTCAGTATCCCTGGATATGTTATGAGGAGAGTACTACTTAGTCAAACAGTATTATTACACAGATTTCCTGAATCTGACTCTGTATTATTACACAGTATTTTCAAAACTGACTGGCTTATGGTTCTCCAGCATCTCAGGCAGGGATCTTAGCCCTGGTACTTAAGATTCTTGTGCCAGGGGAAACTGGAATTTGAACCCAATTCCTCCACCAAAATATTTCTGACACACAGAGAAGTTGCAGATCAGAATGAAGGTTTGCACTCCGCACAGAATGTAAGAGGACTTTTGCCATAGAATACGAACAGCCAGCTTAAAATTTGATTTGCTAAACTTTATTAAGAGATTTGAAAAGATGGCTCTAAACTTGTTGTTTCAAACTGTTGTTCTATACAATTAAGAAAAATGTTCTTTTTCAGCACCTCAACAAAATCCACCATCACAACCAAAGCTGTTGAAACCTCAGAGTTCAGAAAGGCCACTAGCAATGGATTTGCTAAAGAACTCAAATCGACCACCACAGAACTTTTGCCTGAATCCAAAGAACAGCCTACAGTGAAGAAAGAACTCTCCCTTGTTTCATCCAAAGAAGTCAAACCAAGCAGGCTGGAACTGCTGAAGGAACCCAGTACAGAGTCACCTAAAGAAGATGGGAGAGGTTGTCGGGTCCTGCAGAAAACATCAAGCACCATAACTCTCCAGTCTGTTAAAGTACAAACTGGACCCAAATCGGAGTTGAAAACAACTTGTTCCAGACAGGTAGATGATGAGAAAAGAGTATCACAACCAGTGTCAACAAGTTGGCAATCTGCCTCTTCTATCAGGCCTGGTGGTTTTAGGACTAAAGAATTGGAAGACCATGTTGGATTAAAGAAAAATTTGACAGATGCCAAGAGGGAAACTCAGGGGATTGCTCCCCAGTTTGAGAGTCGCCCACAAAGTCAAGAAGCTCTAGAAGGAGAAGATGTTACATTCAGATGTAAAGGTAAATAGTTGCATTGTGAAAAGATGTTTACTCGGGTCTTGTATACACTTGGAGTAAGAAATAAGATGGTGGAATTGAGCGCACTGTGCAATTTTAGGCTGCAGGTGCTGGGAGCACCATAAAAACTATTTCCTTATGTGAAGAATTCCCTACAAATAGAACATTAGCACAGCAAAGAGTGGGCTAGAATCACTCCCACTCTGCTAGTTTTTTTATATGGGGGGAGCATTCAGAAATGCTCGTATGTATGTCCCAGCTGCAAGCTGAAGTGTATTACCTCAAGAGTCCCATCGCCTCATAAGAACATAAGAACATAAGAACAGCCCCACTGGATCAGGCCATAGGCCCATCTAGTCCAGCTTCCTGTATCTCACAGCGGCCCACCAAATGCCCCAGGGAGCACACCAGATAACAAGAGACCTCGTCCTGGTGCTCTCCCCTACATCTGGCATTCTGACTTAACCCATTCCTAAAATCAGGAGGTTGCGCATACACATCATGGCTTGTACCCCATAATGGATTTTTCCTCCAGAAACGCGTCCAATCCCCTTTTAAAGGCGTCTAGGCTAGACGCCAGCACCACATCCTGTGGCAATGAGTTCCTCAGACTGACCACGCGCTGAGTAAAGAAATATTTTCTTTTGTCTGTCCTAACCCGCCCAACACTCAATTTTAGTGGATGTCCCCTGGTTCTGGTATTATGTGAGAGTGTAAAGAGCATCTCCCTATCCACTCTGTCCATCCCCTGCATAATTTTGTATGTCTCAATCATGTCCCCCCTCAAGCGTCTCTTTTCTAGGCTGAAGAGGCCCAAACGCCGTAGCCTTTCCTCATAAGGAAGGTGCCCCAGCCCCGTAATCAGCTTAGTCGCTCTCTTTTGCACCTTTTCCATTTCCACTATGTCTTTTTTGAGATGCGGCGACCAGAACTGGACACAATACTCCAGGTGTGGCCTTACCATCGATTTGTACAACGGCATTGTAATATTAGCCGTTTTGTTCTCAATACCCTTCCTAATGATCCCAAGCATAGAATTGGCCTTCTTCACTGCCGCCGCACATTGGGTCGACACTTTCATCGACCTGTCCACCACCACCCCAAGATCTCTCTCCTGATCTGTCACAGACAGCTCAGAACCCATCAGCCTATATCTAAAGTTTTGATTTTTTGCCCCAATATGCATGACTTTACACTTACTGACATTGAAGCGCATCTGCCATTTTGCTGCCCATTCTGCCAGTCTGGAGAGATCCTTCTGGAGCTCCTCACAATCACTTCTGGTCTTTACCACTCAGAAAAGTTTGGTGTTGTCTGCAAACTTAGCCACTTCACTGCTCAACCCTGTCTCCAGGTCATTTATGAAGAGGTTGAAAAGCACCGGTCCCAGGACAGATCCTTGGGGCACACCGCTTTTCACCTCTCTCCATTGTGAAAATTGCCCATTGACACCCACTCTCTGCTTCCTGGCCTCCAACCAGTTCTCAATCCACGAGAGGACCTGTCCTCTAATTCCGCCTCATTCTGCTGCATATGTTGTTCAGGCCAAAGAATTCAGTTCATGAGGCTAAGATAGTGAAATAATGGTGAATTTAATGCTTAGGGCTGTCATTGTGACCTGTTTCAGTCACTGATACTGCAGTTTTGTTCACAGCCCTGCAAACAGACCCTTTGGACGCTCGCAGCTTGTGAGTGGATCGTGCTATAAGACTGCAGTCCTGTCCATATTTACTCAGAAATAAGGTTCACCATGTTTGGTTTGGGCTTACTCTCTTGTAAGTCTGTTTAGGATTGCAGTGTTAACACACAATGTACGGGATGTTTTGTGACTGTGTAATGAGGTGACAGTTATCTTTAATAAAATATTTAAATATAATGAAACTTCATAAGATCATGACTTGCACGTAGGTTGTTTATAGCAATGTCACTAACACTGTATTCTACTCCAGTTAAAATATGGAAGAAAAAAATATTTCAAGCCTGCAGTTAAGGATCAGAATTCTTCCACAGACTGTTCCATTATAATGTTCCAGTCTCCCTGCTGAGCTGACTGGGGTGATCTCGGGGGTAGCATTGGAGTCCCACCACCTATCAGTGCTGGGGGACTTCAGTGTTCATGCTGAGGCACCTGCAGCAGGTGGAGCTCAGGATTTCATGGCTGCCATGACAACCATGGGCCTGTCCCAGAAGATCTTGGCCCCAACACATACTGCAGGACACGTGCTGGACCTGGTGTTTACAGCTGGGCACGGGGCTAGTGATCTGGATGTAGAGGAGGTTAAGATCACTCTGTTGTCATGGACAGATCACTTCCTGGTAAGGTTTAGGCTTGTTGCAGCTTCTTACCTTTGCAGAGGTGGGGAACCGCATTCTGTGGTCTGCCCTCAGAGGCTAATGGATCCTGAAGGTTTCCAGAGGGCTCTGGGGGATTTTTCCACTGCCAAGACTGGCATCTCATCTGAGGCCCTGGTTGACCTCTGGAATGGGGAAATGACCAGGGCAGTGGATGAGATTGCTCCAGAGCGACCTCTGCCACGTTGCAGACTTGGAGCGGCTCCTTAGTTCACTGAGGAGCTGCGAATGATGAAGCAGCAGGGCAGGCATCTAGAGCGACGGTGGCAGAAAACTTGTGATGAATCCGATTGGACACGGAGTAGAGCTCATTACAGAGCCTATTCCATGGCCGTGGTAGCAGCGAAGAGATCTTTCTTCTCTGCTACCATTGTGTCTGCTGAGAACCGTCCACCAGAACCGTTCCGTGTGGTACGGGGCCTCCTCCATCAGGCCCCTCCAGTAGACCAAGAGGAACACACAGTCAGCCATGGTGATGTTTGCAGAACATTTCGCAGATAAAATCGATCGTATTAGTCACGACTTGGATGCCACATTGACAATGTCTGGCGATGTCCCCTTGGCAACCGCTTGTCCGGTGTTGTGGGATTCTTTTCAGCTTGTACAACCTGAGGATGTGGACAGACTCCTTTGGAGTGTGAGGCTATCTGCCTGCCTGCTTGACCCTTACCCAGCTTGGCTGATAAGAGCTGCCCAGGGTGGACTGGCTGAGTGGACAGGGAGGGTGGTCAACTCTTCCTTGATGGAGAAGAGTTGATGCGCTTTGAAACAGGCGGTAGTTCGCCCCCTCCTGAAGAGGCCCTCCCTGGATTCCACTGTATTAGACAACTGTCGGCCAGTCTCCAACATCCCGTTTCTGGGCAAGGTAATTAAGTGGGTAGTGGCGTCTCAACTCCAGAAGGTCTTGGATGAAGCAGATTATCTGGATCCTTTTCAATCTGGTTTCAGGCTGGGCTTTGGGATGGAAACCGCCTTGGTCGCCTTGGTGGATGACCTACGCCAGGGACTGGACAGGGGGAGTGCATCCCTGTTGGTCCTGCTGGACCTCTCAGCGGCTTTCGATACCATCGACCATGGTATCCTTCTGGGCCGATTGGCCGAGTTTGGAGTTGGAGGCACTGTTTTGCAGTGGTTCCGCTCCTACTTAGAGGATTGGTCCCAGATGGTTGTACTGGGGGATACCTGTTTAACACCCTGGCCCTTGAGGTGCGGGGTGCCACAGGCTTCAGTTCTGTCCTCCATGCTATTTAACATCTATAGGAAACCACTGGGAGAGGTCATCCGGGGGTTTGGAGTGGGGTGCCATCAATATGCTGATGACACCCAGCTCTATCTCTCCTTTCCTCCAGACTCCAGGGTGGCGGTTGATGTCCTGGAGTGCTGTCTGGAGGCAGTGAGGATCTGGATGGGGGCTAACAAGCTGAAATTAAATCCGGATAAGACAGAGGCTCTCCTGGTTTGGAAATCCTCGATGCAGGTGCTGGAGTATCGGCTTGTACTGAATGGGGTTGCACTCCGCAGCTTGGAGGTCCACCTGGACTCGCAGCTGCTCCTGGATTCCCAGGTGGCAGCTGTGGCTAGGGGGGCCTTCGCTCAGCTTCGGCTGGTGTGCTAGCTGCGGCCGTACTTGGATTGTGCAGACCTGGCCACGGTGATCCATGCCATGGTGACAGCGAGGCTAGATTATTGTAACACGCTCTATCTGGGGCTGCCCTTGAAGATGGTTCGGAAACTGCAACTAGTGCAGAATGCGGCGGCCCGTGTAGTTACTGGAGGTAGGCGATTTGACTCTGTCAGTCCGCTTCTCCAGCGGCTGCACTGGCTGCCCATTCATTTCCGGGCCCAATTCAAGGTGCTGGTTTTGACCTTTAAAGCCCTATACTGCTCTGGGCCAGGGTATCTTAGAGATTGTCTACTCCCGTACAATCCAGCTCGTCCTCTTAGGTCATCAGAGAAGGCCTTTTTACAAGTGCTGCCGCCTAGGGAGGTATGTGAGGCGGCAGCAAGAAATAGGGCCTTCTCAGTAGTGGCACCAACGCTATGGAATTCCCTTTCCCTTGACTTAAGAACTACTCCCTCTCTTGAAACTTTTCAGCGAGGCCTAAAGTCCCTTCTGCTTAGACAAACCTTCTGAGTTCCTAGCCTTTTTAACATCTTTTAATATCTTTTTAAACATCTGGCTACAGGCCTGATCCTTTTATAATTTGCTGCACCATGCTCTTTTACCTGACTACTTTTTTACCTGACTACTGTTTTTATGATATGTTGTTATGCTTTTATCTGTTTTTAAATTACGTTTTTAAATTTGTTTTAACCTTGTTTGTAAGTCGCCTTGAGTCCCTCCAGGGAGAAAGGCGGCGTAAAAATAAAGTTAATAATAATAATAATAAGTCTGTTTTGCCTTTATGATTTTCTTAAGCTTGTTCAAGTTAGTCTTTTTCAAAATGATGTGTCGTACTACATTCTTACCACTGAGAACTGGAAAAGATACTTCTTGTTTATTAATTTAGCTGTGATGAACTAGTTTCAGGGAAGCCCAAGGCAGATGTTGAATGGTTCAAAGAAGGAGCCCAAATTGAAGCAGGAGACAGAGTTCAGATATATGAAGAGGATGGGGTCCATTGTTTGGGCTTGAAAAAAACCCAGTTGGAAAACAGTGGGTCTTACTGTTGCACAGCCTCCAATGCTAGAGGCCAGGCTTCAACCAGGTGGATATTAACTGTTAGAAGTAAGTATGTCATTTATAGCATAACTTGTCCTCGTGATTGCTTTGAGGGCCTGGCTAATGCAGAACATGAATGTCCTCTGACCAGGGAGAAGGAAAAGGCAGACACTCAAACACAGTACAGATTGTATAGTGGTTTTCTTGAGCCTTATAAAACTTTGAAAGATGTTGGTTTTGAGTTTGGTCTTACATATTTAACAGACTGCCAGTGCAATCCTAGACATATCTTCTCAGAGGTAAATCTCAGTTCAATAAGGCTTACTCTCAGGTAAGTATATATGGCATTGCAGCCTGAGTGCATCTTTCTGGTGATGCCATGTCTTTATGACTGTAATTTGAGCAATCGTGTTTAAATGTGTCCATTGGCTGCTCTCTGCCTATAGAACCAGCTTCTCCTGTTTTTTAAACTTGTATTTATGTAAACTATACCCTACTTTTGCCACTTATGCTCTCAAAGCACTTCACCAAAATCTTATTTTTCTGTAAGTAATTACCTGCATGATTAGATATATCGGGTATGAATAGTGTTTCAAGGGAAAGGGCTGCTCAGGGAAGGATAAAGCAGTTTTCCTCCTGCCTCTCTCTGAGAACCACACCTTTTGCAATAGCAGATAAGCTGTCCAACTAATATTACCTATAGCTGTAGTATAATGTGTAGCTTTGGCTCTTTTATCCATAGTAGGTTGCAACCGTGTATGAAGTACTGGTGACCTGGCCTGGCATTTTGTTAATTAAACTCTTGTCACATCAGTGAAATACGTATTCTTGATGTGTTGCACATGTAAGAATCTTGATTGCACATGTAAGAATCATGCTTCTTCTCTCCTTCCAATAGCCCAAAAGGTTTTTGAGTCTGGTAATTGCGTGCTATTGTGTTCATAGCCTTGGAGTTTGTTATGTGTCTATAACGATGGTTTCTTCTGCTTCAATTTGTAGGGCCTAAAGTAAAGGAAATTGCTCCCCATTTTTCCAGTGTATTGAAATCCTGCAGTGTGAGTGAAGGGCAGGATTTTGTGCTTCAGTGCTCAGTTGAGGGGACACCTGTGCCTCAGATCACTTGGCTCCTCAATGGTAAGGCAACAGGTTTGGTCAGAAAATCACATGTGGAGAAGCACCTACAGTGGGTGCTCAAATAAACTGTAAATGCAGGCTGTGTTCTTGACATGATGACATTCTTAAGGGAGAGATTAACACTGAAGGACAGTATTGATGAGAAGACGAATGGAGCAGATCATTCTAATCATAATGGGGCTGCTTCAGTTAGGAAGGAAGAACTGCTAGGAGGCAGTTCCCTTTCACAGTTGCCTGTGTGGTATGATGTGTGATCTGTAGGGGAGATTCTGAGAGAAAGAAAGTGGTTTGGTGTAGTTTTAAAGAACAACCACCAGGGGTCATATGTGACAAAGATGAAGTGTGTGACTAATTGTTCCATTGCCTTTTAAGAGTTGCCTTTATTGTGTTAGAATGCAAACTCTTTGATATCCAATTTAAATTTACATACAAAAGTGATGTACCAACACAGGTGACTCTGGCATTGTATTATCTTGTCTTCTCCTAGTTTCCTAATGCAAAACGTCAGTTAAAATCAATTGTATTAGGCCTGGTCTAGACATTCAGGAGAATGAGGGCACAATCCTAACCAGGTCTACTCAGAAGTAAATCCTATTTTGTTCAATGAGGCTTACTCTCAGGAAAGTGTGGTTAGGATTGCAGCCTTAGGGCCCAATCCTATCCAATTTTCCAGCACTGATGCAGCTGCAATGCAGCCTTAATGTAAGCAAACAAATGTTCCCATATCTTTAGGAGACCTCTGTGCCTGCTGCCCCACCACAAGATGCAGTGCACAGCCCATTGGCACAGCTGCACCGGTGCTGGAAAATTGGATAGGATTGGGCCCTGAGTCAGTAGAATAGATTATACCACTTTCACACTGCAGATGGGGAACGTGATTTTTTTTTTTAATTCAACCCTATGTGAAAATGCCCTGCTAGTGTGAAAAGAATGGAACAGAGGTCCTATCCCTGACCTTTGCCAGCTATTCTGGTTTCCTGCTTGTGGGAAGTTTTTGAAAAAGCATTATATGTTTATGTTCTCCTTCACCTGAAATCTGAAACAATTTGATCCATTCTAACATCTTAGGGCCCAATCCTATCCAACTTTTCAGTGCTGATGCAGCCACAATGCAGCCCCAAGGTAAGAGAACAAACATCCACTTATTTTGAGGAGGCCTCTGTGATTGCCCCTCAACTTCAGCAGGCAGTGTGTGCCCCATTGGCATAGCTGCACCAGCACTGGAAAATTGGATAGGATTGGGCCCTTACTCTGCTCCAAATATAGACATTATTTTCAAGTAAATATGTGTTAGAGTTGATATGTCAGGCTAGTTCGTCTTAGATTTTATGAATCTTGCCCATCTTTGACTGACTGTTGCCCTGCCAAAAAGTTTACTATCACTAGCAGCCAGCAACATTGGGAATAAGACTAACAATCTCAAACCTGGTCTATACACAGATTCAGGAAATGTGTGAGGAGAAATGGGATCCCATGTGCTGTTATTGTCCTCAAAGTCGAGATGTTAATTATTGCTGTGAAGCAGCTCTACGCAGTAAGTGTAGAGTGATGTGCAATTAATGTCATTTGAATCACATATATACTAATGGGTCTGAGTTGATTGTGACTAACAAGAAAAAGATTTTAGAACTGTGGTGGACAGCTCAATGAAAACATTGATCCAGTTGATCAATAGTTGGCAACTGATCAAAGATAGATGCATTGGTCTTTCTTTGCAGAAAGCCTAGGCTCCTGTGCAACACTTCCTTTTTGTATACAAAAATGGGGTTTGGAATTCTGTGACCAGAAACTCTAAACCACAGATTTGGAAAAAATGATACAAGACGTATTTGTCATCTCAATTTTCACAATATGTCTTTCTCCAGAATTTTTATGACACATACCAAGATAAAAGCCTGCAGCCAATAAGAATATAAGAGCAGCCTTGTGTTCATACCAAAGGCCTTGCAATCCAACTTTTGTTTTCTCATGGTAACCAGCCAGATGCCTCTGAGAAGTTCACAAGAAGAACATGAACACAATAGCTCGTGCAGCAGGAAGCTTGGTTAACAAGCTACCTGCCTCCCAACCCGCTCCATCTTTCCTTGCAACAGCCCCCCCCCCCCCAGGAATGAAGGAGCCGCCTTCATGAGGGCCTTGCTTCGGAAGTAGAGTCTCCATTCCTAGAGGGCTGAAAGGCACCACAGAAGGAACCCTATCCTAGGGAAGAGGGAAGGACTGGGAGACAAAACTCATAAAAACTTTAACTAGTGCATTTTTAATAACCATCAACCTCTGTTCCCTGTGGTTTGCCAGGAGCAAAGCTTCTGCTTGTACTTCTATTCCCAACCCCCAGGGCTCACAAGTAGTTCCCCATCTCTTTTGCTTCTGATCATGATACATAGTTGTTTATACATAACTTGGAAACAGACTTGGGTGAATTGTAAACTGTCACTGAATCTCAACATTTCTTACAGCTTTCAGAATTTACCTTCTAGAACATGATTTTGCTTAAGGATCAAGCTGGCTAATTGCAGTATCCTTGTGAATGCAAACAATCAACTCCTCTCTGACATGGAAGAATATGTTGCAGTTAGAAAGGAAAGCTATCCTTAACCAAATAAAGGAGAAAGTTGCATTCCTGGTCTGTGACTGTTAACTCCAGGCATGCTTAGTGGTGTTCCAGGCAAAATGGTGTGCATACAGTACACAAATTTTAGTAAGATATTGATCACTTAAATAGTTCTTACTTGGTGTTTGGAATTTACAAATTAGAACATTTCCATATTGGGTCAGACTCTGATCCTGTGATCCCCAAGACTGGAATAAACATTTAGGAGCTTTATAGTATATAGGGCTTATGGTACACATATGGTACTTGCCCAGTTCCTTCAGTGTGCGTGCCAGAAAATGCTTAGCATAGTTTTAAACTGGGCTAGAACTTCAGTAAAGGAAAATGCAGTTAGGTTTTTTAATGGCACAGCAAGCAAATGTTTCGGGGCTGAGTTCTCCAAACAATATTCGGATCCAGAGAATGAGTGGAAGGCAACAGGTTTCATGGGCAGTGTACATGGTTTTATGTGGTCAAAATACATGCAAATGTACATGAAAAATTAAGATGGTCCTGTCCTTTCGTGTTGGTCAAGGTGAATGGATGTATAGGTGTTGGTCAAGGTTGGTCGTGTTGGTCAAGGTGAAAGGAGGGGGATGTATAGAATGAATCCGTATGGCTTCCAGTTTCTAATCCACTTACAGTACAATCCTATGCATGTCTACTTAGAAGTTAGTCCAATGTTGTTCAGTGGGGCTTATTCTCAGGATTGCAGCTGTAGGGATTTAAACAAGAGTTTGCATAAAATGATATGAGAAGACTTGAGCCTTTACTGGACATATCTGTTTGTATATTTTGTGTATAAAATCTTTACACGTCTACCTAGTGTGAATTTCAGTATAAAAGCTCAGTGTGGAATCTGTAGGAGCGCCTTATCAAAGAGGTGTGAAGAATTGGGCAGAGTGGAGAAATAACATTAAAGTTCACAGATCCCTGCAATATCTTTTTTGCATCCTGTTTTACAGGAAGCAAAGCATATGTATATGTGCGAAGAAATTATCAGTGTAATGCAAGTTATTGAGCTATAAAACTGAGAAACAATGATTTCAAGAAAATGGGTTGCCAACTAAAATGTCCAGCAATTTCTTGTTGCTTCTTCCCTCTTCTGTAGATCAGCCTATTCAGTATGCCCATTCTGTCTTTGAAGATGGAACTGCAAAACTAACGGTTCAAGACGCCTTACCAGAAGACAATGGTGTCTTTACTTGTCTGGCAGAAAATAGTGCTGGAAGAGCATCCTGCAGTGCTCAGGTTACTGTCAGAGGTGAGCATTTTGAAGGTAAATGTCCCTTTGATTGACAGCTTGGGAGAAAACTGTATGGATTTAAGGTGTTGGGGTGTGTGTGCTTACGTTGAGTGACTAGAAATTCCTTATCATTCCTTTTTCAGTGGAAACACAGATATAAATAGGGAAACATATGCTCTGCTTTGCTGCTGAGGTAGGGTCCTGTAGTGTCTTTAGAGATTGGGACCTAGATCTTCATACTTTTGATCAGTTGATATACAAGTTAGTATATTTGGTGTAAGCAATATTTCTTTTATGTCATATTTATATTCACTAGCATGATGTTCTTATGTTGGCTTGATAGACTTCTACTAATTATATTTCTGTGAATTGTTGGGAACCTCTACTACTGGTGCACTTTGCCCTCTACTGCTATCACCTTTGCTCATACTGCCATTTGATCTCACTGCAGGCTTCATTCTATGCAGTTCTATAGAGTTGAGATTACAATGCAAAGGAGCATAATCATCTGTCAGGAATGAGATTTTGGGCGCATTCCTGTCCAATTTTCCAACACCGGTGCAACTGAAGTGCAGCCGCAAGGTAAGGGAACAAATGTTCCTATACCTTGAGGAGGCCCCTGTGACTGCCTCTCCACCACAGGATGCAGCACATGCCCCATTGGCATGGCTACACCAGTCCTGGAAAATTGGATAGGACTGGGCCCTTTGAGTAAAAACAATCCAGCCCAGTGGAGTAGCCTGGACTAAAACCTTCCTATCCACCACATGTTCTTTGTTGCTGACCTTCTACACAATTTTCATGTCTTATGCTTTGTTTAGTTCTCCTAAATGATTTCCCACTGACCTGTAGAGCAGGCAAAAACCTGCCAAGAGCGCAGCAGCATTACATGGCTGTCTTTCATGTATTTGTCACTGCTTTAAGTGAATCTAATCCACTATCATATGCCACTAATACGGGAAGAACATTAGAATTGGGTGGACAAACATTCAATATAGCAAGATAATTCTGGGGACATTGCCAAAGCTTTGTGCATCTTTTGTCACATGCATGTTTTAGTTGGCCAAACCCAGTTTCCCTGCTTCTGTTATAAATAGGGGGGTTTGATGTGTGTGTTTTATTCTGCTTTAAGCTTCAGCCTGGTTGCTGGGATGCATGAACTAAATGGAGACTATTTTTGCAGCCAGAGACTTAAACATATGGTACTAGAGACTACAGAGAATAACAGATTTAAAGCATCCTGTTAAACCTCATTACTTTGCATTTAGATTTTATTTTTGCACTCTCTCAGATAATGGGATTTTTTTTTTTTAGGCTGAAAATAGCCCTACATTGTAAATTACTATTTTCAAAATGTCTTTTTGTCTTTGCATATATTTTCTTCCTCTATAAAGCTCTCTTAGGGTGCATGTGTCTTGCAGTCCTGCCGACTATGCCAATTTGTTCCAACTCCCTTCTAATGCCCACTTTTTTGGCTAATTAACACGTCCTTATCTCTAGAAACAACAACTGTGGTGTGCAAAGGAATGAACACAGAACTCCTTACCTATAGCAATTAACCAAATTTATTGCTACAAACACGTTTCCTGCAATCCCTCTTGTCCAGAGGGTTTCCCTCCCCAAAACTCCACATAACTCAGTGGGTAGAGGTCCAAAGCCTCCAGTCCAAGTCCAATCCAGTCTCCAAAGCACAGTCCATCCTTCCCAATCCAGTCTTCTGCAGCAGAGTTCCTCCTCTGTGTCCTCTCCAGCAGGGTCCTGGCAATCCTCTCTTCCGTGTCCTCTAGCAGAGTCCTGGCAGTCCCCTTCTCCTATAGGTCCTGGTCTGCCCATGTCCCATAGGTCTGGGGTCCTGTAGGTCTGGGTCAGGGTACCTCCTTAGGTCTCGGGTCCTGTAGGTCTGGGCTCCTTCTGAAGCTGCCTTTTATCCTTGGATGTCCCATTATCCAAAATGCAGCTCAGCTGTGTTAGCCCCTTGTTAAGTCCAAATTAGGCTCAGGTGAGCTATCCCTTCAGTCCATGTCCATTCAAAGTCCCATCAAGGTCAAATGAAGCTCAGGTGTCCATCAGAGTCTTCACTGGCCTTGATTGATTACAGCTGTGGAGCCAGCCTTGCCCTTCCCAGAGCTGTCAAACAGCTGTCAAAACATGGGATCACTGTCAACACCACATCACCCACCTGATGATCTTCTACTTCTAGAGAGCAACTAAGATGATTACGGGGCTGGGGCACCTTCCTTATGAGGAAAGGCTACGGCGTTTGGGCCTCTTCAGCCTAGAAAAGAGACGCTTGAGGGGGGACATGATTGAGACATACAAAATTATGCAGGGGATGGACAGAGTGGATAGGGAGATGCTCTTTACACTCTCACATAATACCAGAACCAGGGGACATCCACTAAAATTGAGTGTTGGGCGGGTTAGGACAGACAAAAGAAAATATTTCTTTACTCAGTGCGTGGTCGGTCTGTGGAACTCCTTGCCACAGGATGTGGTGCTGGCGTCTAGCCTAGACGCCTTTAAAAGGGGATTGGACGCGTTTCTGGAGGAAAAATCCATTATGGGGTACAAGCCATGATGTGTATGCGCAACCTCCTGATTTTAGGAATGGGTTAAGTCAGAATGCCAGATGTAGGGGAGAGCACCAGGATGAGGTCTCTTGTTATCTGGTGTGCTCCCTGGGGCATTTGGTGGGCCGCTGTGAGATACAGGAAGCTGGACTAGATGGGCCTATGGCCTGATCCAGTGGGGCTGTTCTTATGTTCTGATCTTCCATTGCAGTATGTAGACGTAACTATTTATGTTGCACTATTTATTATTGCTGTGCTATTTACTATTACAATGCTTTTGCAAAAGCATTGCTTGCTAGAGGCATAGTGCTGAAGGAAAGCCCAAAATGGGCATACCTACAAATTCCAAACTCAAGCCTTTGTTGTATGGCACAGTTGTGTTCCTGTGTAAACCATTTTCAGTTGCTGCAAAAGTGTGAGAGATTCTGGAACTACATATTATGCCCAAAACACTGGTTAGCGCCCATAACCTGTCTTACTGAATAATATGAAATGGGGGGGGGGGCATTTGCAGAAGAGAGTGTTGGGAAGAAGGAGGCTTTTCTCCCTCAACCCCTTCACCCAGCTGCTTTACTCTCTGAGTCCAAGACCCAGAAAAAAACCAAGCAGGGGAAAACTGGCTTATGTAACAAGGTTGGTGGAAAATAAGTAGTAAGTGGGGTTAGGTTGGGCAGCCTCTGGTCCTCTTTCACTACTTACCTGCAGTTACTGCTTCCCCTTTCACATTATTTGGCAAACATAGGGTTGGGAACATCTCTGTTTGCTGTTTTTCAGCCTGTAGTTTCAGCCTAAGAGAGAATGACCTACAGGTGGGACCTCAGTATGCACTGATTTGGCTTCCGCTGATTTGTCTTACCATTCATACTAGGGTCCACCTTTAAATGCCTTGTAACAAGGATAAAAAGAGTACCAAAATCCAATTTCCTACCTTCGCACTGTTAAATAATTACAATTTCATTTCATTAGATTCCATTATTTACCCCATCTAGACGCTGAATGCATTGTAGCATATATACCAATGCATTCTGGGGTGACAATGGAAGAGCAAGAAACCTGGGAGTAGGTTTTAAAGCTATTTTTCCATTGATTTGGTATCCACCGATTTTTATTTTTTTTTTAATTCACTGGAGCGACCTGTAAAGAGAAGATTTTCTCTTTGAATATTCAATTACTCATGGGCTTTGAATTGTTATCAATTTCCTCTGAGCATGACACTGACATGAAGTTTCAGCCTCTGGCCATCCCTAGTTCAGTATAGATTTGGAGACCATCCTGTCTGCCCTTTTAATAGGTGCAAACCTATTACATTAAATTTAATGTAATAAATAAACCTAAATTTAATATGTGCAAACCTATTACAAAGAAAGAATAGAAGCATCCACCAAGGTAAATGGGGGAAGTTTACCTGCTGCTAAGTGTCCTTAGAGTGATCTTTCCCACCTTTTCTCCAGAAATCCTCTGGACTTTTTTCCATTTTATATTTTTGTAAAAGAGAATAAGAACTACTGAACTAAATAAGCATTTTCACATAAATATTTTGTGAAAAGCTGATATAAGCAGCTTGTAAAGCAAATGGAAAATAATATTAAAAGGAAAGTGTCCCTTTTATAAATTTCACAGGATTACAGGATCAAGTGCTAAAACTTAAAGCATATTATCAGCACAAAAGGAGATGTCTATCAATTGGATATAAAAACAGCATATATGACTTCCTGTTGTGCTGTTCCAGTAGCATGACAGTCCCTTTCACATTACATGTCAATGTTCCAGGTGCATGGGTTAACCCACCCACCCACCCACATAGGTTAGTAGCAGTGTTTTGCACATAGAAACCTGACTTGTCTGTGGTGGGAAGTCTGGATTAACTGAATAAGCTATACATTAGGACAGTGGTTCTCAAACTCTGTAGGAGAGTTTGAGCCACAGTAAGTCCTTACTGGGGGGGGGGGGCAGCGACACAATCCCCAGGATTGCATCACTAAGGGCGCAATCCCAACCCCTTATGACTTAAGGGCAATGCAGCTCTGAGGTAAATGAACAAACATTCCCTTACTTTGAGGAGGCCTCTGTGAGTGTCACCCAACTGCAGGATGTAGCACACGTCCCATTGGCACAGCTATGCCAGTGCTGGAAAGCACTGACATAAGGGGTTAAGATTGTGCCCTAAGGGGGGGGGTGCAGTGACTGGCATTTACTTACCAGTCCCTGCTGCAGCCTCCCCGGGGTGAGGGGAGCCCTGCGCGACCTTCTGCAGGGTTCCCCAGGTCTTAAAAAGTGAAAGCGGAACAATCGTGCCCCACTTCCACAAAACCAGAAGTGGAGCATGATCGCTCCACTTTCACTTTTTAAGACCAGCAGAAGGTTGTGCAGGGCTTCCCACACTCCTGGAAGACTGCTGCAGGAACTGGTAAGTAAATGCCAGTTTCTGCACCCCCTTTAGTGTCCCCAGGATCACGTCGCTGCCTCCCTGCCCCTTAAGGGAAAAGTGGCCAGGGCTCTCTGGCTGGGGCGTTGTGATGCCCCAGTTTGAAAACTACTGCATTAGGATCTTGGTCATAATAAGCTCCTGTCCTGATATAGTATGGTTTGCATGGTTGCTCCCCACACTGTGATCCTTTACATTTTCTGCAGCTCATAACTTGCCCTGCAACACTTGACAGATGAAAAGTCAGTATGGGATTGTTTTCTGTCTGTGGGTATTTTAAGATTCTGAATAACTGTTAAAGTTGTGGGCTAATCCAGAATTGAAGATTGGAAGGAATCCTTTTTGTGGAAGTCTTGGACTGATCTTTACTCCAGATAAATTAATTGGTCAAAATCTAGAGTTTTTTGGTTTGCTTTCAAGGGCTAGATGTGAATTGCTGCCATCGGTGGAATGGCAATATTTACAACTATGGCACTTATTATGTTTAAATATGGCCCAATGGCATTATCTGCTTCTGAGTTTTCTTTACTTCTAAATGCACTTTAGAGTCAATGAAGAAAAATAAACCACCAATATTTGTTTACAAATACTTGATGTTGCTCAATATAGTACTCAAATCTTAGAGGAATTTGGAATGCAAAACTCTGCCTTCCTTCATACAATGGTTATCCAATGGAAAGTGGTTCTCAAAAACATTCCTGCAATATCAGTGAGTCTTTGTTTTTAATTCAACAAAAAATTAGTTTTGGTGTGTGTTGGACACCTCAACATCTTTATACTAAAGCAGGGTTGTCCAAACTTTTTGCAGGAGGGCCGAGGGCCGGGGAAAATAAAGAATTAATTTACATCTCAAATTTGAATAAATTTACATAAACAAATATATTAGAGATGGAACATATGAATGAATTGAGGTCTTACAATAGCTCAAGTCCTGTAAAAGGCCTTTTACAAAGCAAGGCTGACCTTGCCTTCACTGCCACTGCTGCATCACAGACATGAAACAGCAAGCAGTGAAGGGAGCCCTCGTCCCACAGCTCTTATGAGAGGTTGAATAGTTGCCCTCATGCTGAGAGCAGTTGCGTCCGGCAGGTGTGGGCTCCAGCAAGACCCTGGAGGGCCAGAGGCTCATTGGAGGCTGGGGGCTCCCCGTGGGCCGGATTGGAAGTCCCCGAGGGCCATAAATGACCCCCCCCCCCCGGCTGGGGTTTGGGCACCCCTGTACTAAAGGATTAATTAAATAATCTAAAGGCTGGTGTTAAAATGTAGTGAATGCGACACTTGTGCATATGATGTGTTAAGTAATACAATCTTTCTGGGAAGAAGTCCTTAAGCAAATTTACTGTTGTATTGCAACACTCATTGATATTTGTGAATTACGCAGGCCAACACACATTTTGCTTCCTTAAACGCTGCATCAATTCCTGGGTATATTTGGGATGCCAATTCCAAAAATGGCATCTGTTTTGCCCTCATGAGGAAGCTGCTTGAACCATTCACTAATGAGGCTATACTATATCTCCAAAACTAGACGTGATAGGGCAAAACGGATGCCATTTTTGGAATCAGCACCCCAAATTCATATCAAGCCACCATAAAATTTGGGAAAAACTTTTCTGACCCTCAATTTTGTAGGCCAATGCTATCAATTATGTACTTGTAAATGTCTTATGAACAACAACTATGAATGGACTTATTCATAGATATTTTAAAGCAATTTTTAGATAGTGCAGCGCTTCCAAAAGTGTGGGTTGCAACCCACTGGTGAAACCCACTGGTGAATTGCAAGCCCCAGTACAGTAGGTCATGATCTGGACCCTCTCGCTTACCACTGCCCTGGTTTGGCTCCAAAAGGAACCCATTACTTACCAGAGCCTCCAAAGGCCTCTCTTGGCGTGGCAACCCACTCTTCTGAAGCCTTTGTGGGCCTCAGAATGCCCCTCAGAAGTCTCCCTAAGCTATTTCCATTTTTCTGAAGTCACCTCTAGTTTGCTTCCAAAAACTGGAAGTGGCTTATGGTTTCTGAGGTGCACAGAGGACTGTAGAGTAGGTTGCTAAGCCGGGAGAGGTCTCGGGAACCACTTCATATAATTGGTAGGACAGTATTCACAATGCACTTCACTTGCCTGTGCACTTCGCAGTGCTTTTTCCTGGATAAAGAAGCAAGTGGCAAACAGCTCAAGACTATATCTACAATAATGCCATACTACATTATGGCATTTTCCCAGTGAGGGGAAAAAATAGTTCTTCTCTTCGGATGATGCTGCTTGCAGCGCCTTGCTTTTCTCTCCTGGCCTTTTAACCTTCTAAGACCAGAAGACAGAACTGCCCACAGATATTTATACTGCCTCTCCAGCATTAAATGTATGTGTTGGGTGGCCTGCAGTCCTTGATAATCTGATTATAGCAACCATTCATTGATCAGCGGGCAAGCAGCTTAGTCACCTGAAAGCTTTTCACAGAGGCTGCTGTGACCAGTTTCACTGCAGAGAAGAGAGATGGCATCAGCAAAACTCCTTTCCTTGAGTTGGGGGTAGCGAAACTTAATTCGGTGTGTTCAGGTATGATTACTCTCTAGGGTTTACGCAAAAGGTTGTTTGCTGTATTTATAGCATTTTTAACAATGTTGCCTTGTAGAGGTTAATCTTTAAGCAGCAGTATCACAGTTAAAATAAATCTTTTCTGGGTGGCACTCTTAATCAAAATGTTGTATAGGTATGTTGTAGATGAAAATACACATTGCACATTTTTTTGTAATAAATATATCTATAGTTATTGGTCTATCATTTTTTAACTGCTTGGAGATAAAGGGATGTGCATTTATGTGTCACACGCACACACACCCCAGTGGCCTGTCTCTGTAATTCACCAGTTCATTCATTCCAATCTAGAAGCAGAACATTCTGTTGTGTGTACTTCGAGATGTGATATGTTTATGGATATTGCATTCATTAACGTGTTGATCTTTTGTAACACATGACTGTTTTCCTTGCGCTAATAGCACACATCACTTCCAACTTGGTATACAACTACTTTGGAGGCAAATTTGGGTCATAACAGATATTAATCTATGATTGCAGACAATCCTGTGATGACGATCTTAACACAATGTGGACTGAAGTGGCCACTGTAAATATTGCACAGAAAATAGCTATTCTTCCACTGTACTCCTGTGGCTGCATTTTTTTTCTTTGCATCTTGGAATGGCACCCATTCATTGACATCCACATGAGCCAATTGTTTTCATTGTATGCTGATTATGGTCTGGTTCCTCTGGAAGTCTGGTTCCTCTGTGTTTTCCAGTGGCATGTTATTGGTGTAGAGCAGTTCTTATTGATTGAGTGTATATGTCAAGGCATAATATGAGCAGATGTCACATCACATATCAAAATATCTTGGTTTAGGGATGATAGATGCATGCCCTGATTTGGCTCTAAACAGGAGCCCATTACTAATAATAGGAGCCATTAGCATCATCCTCAATTTCAGGCAATGAAATGTCAGCTCTGTGTATGAGGAGATGGGGAGGAAGGAGGACAAGCACAAACATATATTAACATAGCAGTCACCATGGGCACCCCCCCTTCCCTTGAGGTGAACCAAGATTCTGCCTTCATTCACATAATAATGATTGGTATACAGAGAAATTCCTACCCTGGTCAGTCACGGGGCTTGCTTGCCACTTTCACACATGCTGTCCTTATTTAAAAGCATCTAATGTAAATGATTTGGGCCTGATCCGCCCTAGTTCTGCCCCGTTACACCCCCTCCTCACTCTCTTCCAGCCCCTGTGCCACTCTGCACTTACCTCTGCTGGTGGTCAGGGGCTTGGATTCAGCGCTAGAGCTCCCTACAATAGAGTAGTTGCAAATGTACTTTAGAGCTGCTGTGTCAGCAGACAGTGCAGTTAGGATTGCACTGTGAATGATAGGTAGGTTAGGGGATTACTCTGTGATGCAATGTTGTTTAGTGGCCACTTATGACATATTCACATATTGTTTCATTGCCTTTGCCGTTTTTTATTTTTTACATGTTAGAATTAGCCCTGGAAATAGTGAATTTTTTTATCTATTGTTGTCTTTTAAAAAATTGAATCAAAATTTAATTTGAACCATGAGATTCTCTCTGCTGTGAAACAAAATGAGCCAAAACTAGACTAATTTCTATTTTTAAATGCAGTTTATTTTGCCTCCCTGCCAAAGATTTTCTGTTAGCCCAATTCTGTAATTATTGCATGATTTATGGGGAAGGAAAAATACTGTTGTAACACATTGTAAGTAACCTACCCTGTAAGCTGAGTAGGTGTACAGCTCTGATCGAAACACCTCTTGGTGCTTCAGAGCTTGATGATGACAACATTGCCAAGAGTGTCACAGCAGCCCCCACCCATCCACTGTAGGGCTCTGTGCACTCGGAGGGGGTGGGTGTGGGGAAAATTAGAGGGAAAATCAATTATAACCAGAACACCCTACTGGCTGGTGGGTTCTTTTCCTAACCAGCCAGTGACTTGCTGAATGGATCTCTGAAGTCCTCTGAAGAACTTGGTATGTTATGCAGAAGGTGATTCAGAGGGACTTCTGTCATATGGGGATTTACAGGCCAATCCTATCCACACTTTCCTGGGAGTAAGCCCCATTGACTCTAATGGAACTTACTTCTAAGGAAGCATGCATAGGATTGGGCTATCAGTTAAGATTGGGCTGCCTGAGTTGCATTGGTGGCTCAGCTGAACTGTGCTCATCCTCCTCCAATATCTCTAGCACATGTATAATAAAAGAAAAAAGTTTAAACTATTTTAAACTGAAAATAGCAAGTTATTAAATGCACTCAGTAGGTAACCATAGTCAAGCTTGGGAAAATGCAGTGTTAAGAGAGGGGAAAATTATTCCTGAGGAATGTTGACCTTGAAACCATCACTTGGAGAATAAGACAGTACCAGGACTAGGGTAGTGTCTTTTAAATTTGCAGTTAAACACTTCTGCAGAGTAGTAAATGCACTATAGGTTGATCACATTTGTTCATTTAAAAAATTTATATCCTGCCTTTCTCATGCCAAAGTAAATGCCCCAAGCAGCTTACAATTTAAAAAACAAACAAATCAAAACCATAGAGCAGTGGTTTTCAAACTCTCAGGGAGAGTTTGAGAGCCACTAAGTCTTTGCTGCAGGCAGTGGGAGCGGGGGGGGGGGGGAGACGGGGACACAATGCCTAGCATCACACCTCTGATCTGGGCACAGGCCTCACCACCACCTGTAGGAGCCTTCCAGGGGTTGGGGGAGCCTGGCACCAGCCTCAGCAGAGCTCCAATCACGACCACTTCTAGTTTTGCAATTGAGAAATGGGAACTGGTGGCAATTACCTTCTGGAGGGCTCTGCGCTGCATGGGAGCCCTGCTGAGGCTGGCGCCGCGCTGCAGGCGGCAGTGAGAGGCAGTGCACCCCTGCACCCAGATCAGAGGCGTGATGCTGGGCATGGTGTCTCCGCCTTCCTCTCCTCCCCACCCCTTAAGGGAGAATTGCCCAGGGCTCTCAGGCTGGGGCATCGCAATGCCCCAGTTTGAAAACCACTGTCATCAAGCCATGGGGGAGGCCTAAGCATTTGGTCACATGGCCATACCAAAAAATATTGAGAGCTTGGGGGCATTCTTGCAACTGGCATAAAAATTTCCAGGTTGCTTATTTTTATTCTGATTTAAATCTGTGGAGGACAAGTTGATTAGAACACACTGCCATTAGTTTTTGCTTGCAGGTCATCCAGCATATTCTTATGTAATGGGAAGAATGTATTTGTCTAAAAAGTTATGTCACTTTAAAAAACAAAAGAAAGAGTAGGTTTGCACTATCATTCACTGATTTTCTTCAGTAATTGCCTTCAGAGAGTGCAGAGTTGAAAGCTGCAGGAAAGAAATATCAATTTTGTGTTGGTTTTTACAAGATTTGGATGTTTAGGGAGTTTTTAAAAATATGACGTGATTGTGGGCTTGAGGTGAAAATGAGTAAATAAAAGAAAATGGGTGAGCAATCTTGTGTACTATATTTCAGTGAGAACCCGTTTTCCCCTTGAGTTGATATTGTTAAAGCCCCGTTTAAGAAAACAAAAACTGGAGGTCGGACCTCCATCATAATTAAAGTCCTCATTGTGAAGTGTGTAACATGAAAGCTGGCCTAGAAAAGGCTATATGACTTTGTCCATGTGTGAGTTTTTCCTCAGTAAGCTTAGCAAACCAGCACTTACTGAGTTAAGTCTTTTTCTATGGTTCAGTTGATTTATTAGACTTGGAGCCAACATAATATCTTAATCACCATAAATGGTCAACGTTGCTGAGCATTTGTGTCTGCAAAAGATTCAGGCTAGGCATAATTTAGCTGCTTTTATTGCAAGGCTTTGGCAAACATAGTCCCCAGGAATAATTAAATCTTTTCTAGAAACTTAAGCACTAAAGAGGGTGATTCCTGTTGTCACTTCAGAATTGACTGATTTTGATGGAAATTTAATCATGGAGAAATAGAAAGCATTGCCACTGAGTGACTTTAAATCATCCTGCTCTTGATTTTTTTGAGTGGAGAGGGTGTTTTTCCTTTCCCATTTTAACTCACTGTTTGGCATAATAACCCCCAAAATGTATTGCTGTTGGATGGTACCAATTCATTTAACATGTATACATGTTAAATACATGCAAATAGGAACACCCCTTTTAAAAAGACAGCAGCCCTGTTTAAGTTCCCTGGGTCAAGGGATAGTTTACTGAGCAGAATGCATTTTTCCCTTGCTCCGTTCTTTTTTTTTTTTTCAATAGTTGGCTATAGTGGTTTTGACAGAATTTACAGTGTTTGTCACTTTTTCATGAAAAAAACCTGTAACCGCCTCAGAACTTCAGGATCTGCTGGAGTCTTGAAAACAAAAGGACTCAAGGATGACAGCGATATATTCACCGGAGAGCTGAGGACTAAGAATAGAAATGTTGCCATTCTTGGGCACAATAGGGACACTTGACAGTTCAGTTCCTCAAGTCTAAGAAAAGCTAGTACTTCTGAGAAGTTGTTCTTCAACTTTATCAGGGATCATCTTTATCCTTTGCTTTGTCAATAGATCAGAGAACATTGGGGGAGAGAGCCTAAAAAGTATATTTTGAGCCACCCCCCACAATGTTGATACCCCTTTAAAGTACCTACTAAGGGCAATGAATCAGGGGTCAACCACTCCTTATAGAAATGCTGGCAAGTGTGTGTACAAGTGTGTTGCAGACCACATCAGTGAGGTCACGATGCATCACTCGGTGTGGGAGGCCAGTGCGTCAGCCCTCCTCCCATGCAGTGGGCAGAGCAATGCCCCAGGCGGTGATGCACCATTGCCCCGCTCCACTGGTTTTTTGTATATAACTTTTGATAGAATAGAGATATTTCAATGCGGTTTGTTTCATTGCATGAAACTGCTTGAAATTCTGTATCAAATGAAATATGAAGATGGTATTATTCAAAAGTATCAAGATTTTGAACAGTAATGGTGTCACCCTCCCCTGTGCACGTCACCTGGTGTGGCCTGCACCCCCCCCAGTGATGCCACTGTTCCACATTCACCAAAGTTTAGCGGTAAAAGGAAATGCTGTACATGAATTCAGCCTATGACATTTCCCTACTGTCTGAGATACTGTAATGTCACAAAAGCTGGGGGGTCAGAGAACCGAGCCTATGCAGACATTGGCTAGATGCGATGGTGTAATGCAGGGGTGTCCAAAGTTTTTGGCAGGAAGGCCACATCATCTCTCTGACACTGTGTCAGGGGCCGGGGGGAAAAGAATTAATTCACATTTAAAATTTGAATAAGTTTGCATAAGTTTACATAAATGAATATATTAAAGATGAATTTATATGAATGAGTGAAGGTCTTGCAATAGCTCAAGGCCTATAAAAGGCCTTGCACAAAGCAAGGCTGGCCTTTCCTTTGCTGCTGCTACTGCATCACAGACGTGAAACAACAAGCAGTGGAGGAAGACCTCATCCCACAGCTCACGTGAGAAGTCAAACAATTGCCCTCACACTGAGAGTAGTTGCGTCGGGCCAGTGTGGGCTCCCAACAAATCTCTGGAGGGCCAGAGGCTCATTGGAGACTGGGGGCTTCCTGAGGGCCTCATTGAGAGGCCTCGAGGGCCGCAAGTGGCCCCAGGGCTGGGGTTTGGGCACCTCTGGTGTAATGGAATGCACATGAGCATTCTACCTGCTAAGGAATTAAAACTTAATACAAGGCCCAAAGGACAGAAGGAACTGTGTGTTACTGATGAGCAACTGTTTGTGTGTATGAGTAGCCTTCGTGCATATGAATGGATGTCTTCTGTGTGTGAATAGGCAATCACTGCAACAAATTAGTACCAAAAAACAAGAGAGCTTGACAGAAATTCATAGGCATGTGTTGGATTTTTGGCAGTAAACTACTATAGATCCAGTATACTCCTAGATAGCAGTTTGACTCACAAGGGGAAGTCTTGGCTCCAATTCACCATTCATGCCCCAAGTATGCTTATTCCTCGTATGTTAGAGGTCACTTTGCCTTTAGTGACAAGTATAAGTGATGTCTCAACCTGCAGTTCATTGTATGACTTTGCCCACTATGTACATTTGTTTAATTTAGGAAGTTTGTGAGAATACGTGAAATTGTTTTGTAATGGACTTTTATACAAATTCTGTTAATAGTTAGCACCTGCCCAGCCCCATCTGGAATTGCCCCTCTTCAGTCCAGCATGGTGTCTTTTCCAGTGGCTGTTACTAATATCATTTATTGTTTGTGTCTTGTTTAGCTTGTGAGCCCTTGGAGCTAGGAAACCATTATTTAGCCATAGCACCTGCTTTGTGAACTACCTTTCTTTGAAAAGTGGTGGGGTGTGTGTGAATTAAGACTGGAAGCATGCTTGATCTGCATGAATTTTGCTTATGAAAGTGGAAAGTGTGCTTTAAACATATCACATGCTTATTAATATCTGTGGAGCTGAGCTGTAGTGCATAGTGTGTCATTCAGCACTGAAATGCTTATAGTGAAGTAACAGTTATGTTCATTCAGTACTCAGCACCTTCATTAAGTAAAAGGAAATGCTGTGGGAAAACTATTTGTGAACTTTGACCTGTAATAAAATGTGTATGGATTGTATGATCTGAGATGTAAATTCTTTTTCTGTTTCTAATCTCTCAAGCTAAGCATGACTTTTTTAGACTAGTAAGTGGGAGGAGAGGCTTTTTACTTTCCCATTGGAATCCACATCCTGTGTCATTTCAGATTCTTGGGAAGCTGCAGAGAAAGTATTAAAATCAGAAGGAAGAGGTGCATGTAGAAATGATAGCACTTATGTTTATTTCTAAGAGAGTTCACATTCAGTTATAAGATATGCCACTGTGAATGGATCCATTTTAAAAACCAACTGCAGTCTTTTCTGTTTGTCAACTTTGGTATATGACTTTCCAGGGTGTGTGTGGCATAGGAGTGTTTGGGATCTACAGAACAATGAACTGGTCATTTGGTGTTTTATCATGGATCCTAGATGTTGATCGTGCCATGATTTGAAAGGCTTGGGTTAGCTTTCCTTACTTGATCCTAATTGTATCTCTCTGCTCAGAGTAGTTGGTTGTCAAACCACTTTTTGCTGGCATCTACCCTGCTGAATTAAAAGGAGGAAGTGATAAATGTATCCATTAGTGAGAACAGTTTTATATTTGGGTCAGTTGGGAAACTGAAAGTAGGAACTTTCTCATGTTAAAGCATCTGAAGTAGACTGTTGACAAATGGTTACTGGGAATTCACTTGGTTATAAATTTTAGAGGGATATCTGTGTTAGCCTGTAGCAACACAGAATCCTGTGCTTTAGTAAAGAGTAACAAGTATTCTGACAAACAGCTTTCAGGAACCAGAGCCCACTTTGTCAGAAGCATGCTGAGGAACGCAGACATGCAAGGAAATACTGTAGGTATATGTACTGTTAATGTATACAGAGAAAAGGGAAACCCTTTTTTTCCCCCAAAGTGAGACTAAAATGCAAAAGAATACTTTCTCTGTTTGAATTCCACTGGAAGTAAATAGGTTGAAATTCAAGGGCTCTATCTTCAACTAGTTTGAAGCAATGCTGTAGGAACCTCTGCAACTTGATTCTGATTCTGGCCATACCTCATGCTTCTCTGCTGGAGGTGTGGTACTGAATAAATCCTCTTGACTGTCTTACTGACAGTCATATAAAGATCATATCTGAATTCAGGGGCATAGCTAGTCGCCTTAGAGCCAGGGGCAAAGTTAAGAATGATGCCCCCCATGTCACACCCGGAAGTGATTGCACTTCTGGGTGTGACATCACACCTGCATTTTTTTTAACTGAACCACCTCATGCTTGTCCCCCGGAGCAAGGGGAGCAAGCATCCAGAGACTGCCACTCATGCAAAGAGTGTCGTTATTGTTTCTGGTACTTTTTGCAAGAGGCACTAGCAGTGATCAGAGTCTCTGGCTTCTCCCTTCCTTTGCTTCATCACTGCCTCCCAACCCTAGCCCTCTCCTTCTTGCTGCAAGCCCCCCCAGTTGTCCCCCAAGCCTCTGGAACAAGCGGCCAGAGACTGCAATCCCCGCTTCCCCTCTTGCAAAGAGTTTTTTTTTTTCTGGCACTTTCTTGCAAGAGGGCGCGAACAGTGACCACAGGGGAGCAGTTGCACAGGTGGGTGGCTTGCTGTCTGGTGCAGTTGCTATTCCTGCACCCATCTAGCTATGCCACTGACTGAATTTGTTCCTATAAAGCAATGTAGCTTTAGCAGCTTTGGGAGTTTAAGATTATTTCAAAATGCTAGTGTAGTAAGAGGGTGAATTGGAGGAAAGTGCTGCAGGTGTTGTCTCATTTCACTAGGACAATTTGCTGCAGTGCTGAGACTGAAGAGGTGATTCAGCAAAAGTTTTCTTAAGTTTTTGTCTCTTTATTAGTGCTTTATGAGAAATTGTAGTCAAACAGTTGTGGATTAGAATTATGTCGTTCTACATTTTGCTCTGAAATGAGGCTGCTGTAGAAGAGATTTTTCCTACTTTCGTGGAAAAGGTGCTGGCAAAAATGTTCACTTTCACCCCAGGCCAACGACAGCCTCACTTCCTACTAGCTTTTCCCATGATCATTGCACTATAGGTTTCTGCCTATGTAATCATTGGCATCACTGCTAGGAAACTGCAACTTTATCGACTGGAACAGGTTATCGTTACTCATGTTATGGTTCTCCATAATGAACACCATATCACATGGTTCATATTACAAAGGACACCTTTTGTAGCAAGTGAATAGGCCACTACCTTATATTCATAGATCCAGCTCCTAATTTTAATAATGTCATTTCGTGTGGGTAGGTGTTTAGCTTTCATTAGGTTGCTGTGTTTTTCTTTCTGTGTTTTTGCTCTGTTTTCCTTTTCCTCTGGAGTTGTCTGCAAGAGAAATCTTTCAATCTCATGCAAAACTTTTTCCTAGATGCCAGCTAGGATATTTCTTAAACAGGCACTAAATTTTTACTAGAAGAGAAATTCAGGTCTGCTGGCAGAGTTGAACAAATCCTAAACAGCAAACTGGACAAGTGAATCTTTCTGCTGGTTGGGTTCAACAGTAGAGTGGAAATGCACTCTGACCCGTCTATTTTAAGAGTGGAATCCTTTACGTAATGACTTCCTAATTAGAACTGTTGTGTCATTTATTCAAGCAGAAAAGAAGAGCAGAAACAAATTGGAAAGTCCACTTCTGGCCCCAGCCAACAAAACCTTCCCTCCAGTCTTCCTTAAAGGCTTAACTGATCTCAAGGTGATGGATGGAAGCCAAGTGATTATGACAGTAGAAGTTTCAGGTATATAAACTGAAAGCTGAAATTTGGAATGACTTTTACTGACCAAGAGATTACATGGGTTTCTCCTAAAATGCACTTACTTTTAAATATACTTTACTCTTGCCTATCACAGGGTGCCAAGACTTAGGCAGTTAGGATTTCTGTTCTCCTTTTCCTCCCCCCCCCCCATATTTCTGCTTTTCTTCAAGGAGCTCAGGATAGCATTCATTGCCCAAGAGGCTGAGATGCTTGCTGGCCCAGGGTCACCTAATGAACTTCATAGTTGATCAGGGATTTGAACCCAGGCCTGTGCTGTCCTAGCCTGACACTAACCATTATATCACATTCTGATAATTGTTATTTGTACAGAGGCATTATCTTATGCATAAGGTATATTTTAATGCCAATGTGATAATCTACTCTGAGTCCCCAGAGAAAAGTTAGAAATTTATTTTTCATGTGTATGCAGGGTAGCAGAGTTTAAAGCGTCTTCCAACTACCATGGAAGAAAAAGTGTTCACGATTTGTCAGAAAAGGTTATGATAATATCCATGTCTGCAAGTTTTACATATGATATGTCTGAGAACCTGGATGTGTATGATTTTATAGAGAGGTGACAAATAGGTTTTTAAAATTTAGTCTGTGCAAATTGAACAAGACTCAGTGAGCTATTCCAAGCATACTACAGAGATGTAGAAAAGGAAGGAGTTGTACTGCTGCTTTTCAATTTGCCATTGTACCCATTGTGCCACAGAAGTTTTTAGAAGATGGGGAAGTATGACAGATGTGTGGGTGCAAAGGCTTGTGGCTGTAGAAGATTGTCCAGTGGTTATGGATGAAGGATGTACAGGATCTTGATAGGGATGTACAAAGAATGAGATGATCAGACTAGTGTTAAATGACCAAGGATAAGGGTGTATTACGTAAATGAATATATCTTTCCTTCTTTATGCATACCTAATCCATTCCTGAAAACGGCCCTTACAGTGAAAATCTGGGTAGTGAGTACAATTATTACCTTAAGTTCAATGGGAAAAATTCTAACTTGTTCCAAAGCCATTCTATGTTAACCTTAAAATCACCCTAAATGACTAACAGCATAAGGGAATAGTTGCATAACTCACAGAGCAGTCCAGACCTGCACTTAAGCTGGTGCAGGCCCCCTGCACCAGCCTCTGAGTGTCACAAACGTGCTGTAAAGTACATTTATGCCATCTTGGGAGTCAGGGAGACCAGCCCAGGGGCCTGCACCAGCACCTGGAGGGCCAAATCTACACCCTTTGCCACTGAGTTTGCGCTGCCCCAAGCAGGCCAACATGGGAGATGGGGAAGAGGGTGGTGGGATGGTGGAACAGAAGGGGCATTTTTTGGTGAAGGAGGACAGTCCGGGAGGTGGATCGAGCCCAAGAAGGGTGGGATCAACTGCAGCAGTGCCAGCCAAATCCTAACCCCCACTCCCAGCCCAAGCAGCTTTACACACTTGTTCAAATTTGCACCAGTGAAATCATGGGCACAGATCCGAGCAGCCCATAGTAGGGGCTAGGGCTTGACATGGTGTGAGGGGAAAAATATCCTCTTACCCAGATTGACCTCCATCTGACACCTACCGTGTCCTGGATACAACCCAGATCACTTGGCCTGGCTGTTCTAGAGCAAATTAGGATTGCGCCCATAATAAAATAGATTAAATAGGCTTTATGCACTTTATAGCATCAATAAAGCATCAATAGCACTTTATAGCATCAATAAAGTGTTAGACAATAATAAAAATGTTTCAGAAGTTCTAGCAGCACCTTAAGCACCTTAAACTTTAGTTGCAGACTATGAGCAACTCTCAGGTTTCATGTGTTTTCACACTTTTCATCGTCTGTTTTTTAGGTCCCATATTCACAATAAGTTGTAGAAGCACAACACAAAAACAGATATGCTACAAAAGGGAGCATATAATGTATGTGCCTTAAAAATGGAGACATGCTACCATCTGGCAGTGCATCTCATACAAAGGGAGGCATCTCTTCCTGAGCTGCTCTCTATCCTCTGAGGCTCCTGAATAGCGCTTCTCCTGAAGCCTGTTGGAGCACAGACAAGGAAGGACCGTCTTAGACCTCTGTCCCACCAGGGGGAGAAATCCAAAATTCAGTCCAACCTCCTAGAACAGATGTCATGGGCATGCATGGCAAAATTGTCACCTTCTCTGTCACCAGAGGTTAAAGCCAAGGGATGTTCTACCAATTGGGTAAAGTGGAGGATAGACTGTGCCTCCACAAGGGACTTGGTCCTTCCCCCCCCCCCCACTGTTTCCAGACTTTGTATAGAAAATCTTGGTATAGATAAAGAGGGGTGGTCAATATATGAAATATGTATAAGTGAAAATTCTTATAGTGAAAGTACTTGGAGGGAAGACTGTATACAGATGTGTGGACAGGAACTCAATGTAATTT
The DNA here is from genome assembly GCF_035046505.1 of Tiliqua scincoides. Classification (NCBI taxonomy): domain Eukaryota; kingdom Metazoa; phylum Chordata; class Lepidosauria; order Squamata; family Scincidae; genus Tiliqua; species Tiliqua scincoides. The sequence continues at coordinate 80,302,385 of NC_089821.1, read as the reverse complement.
GAACTACCTGAATCTAGCATGGACTAGTGTCTGTTTAAAAACCTATGTCAAAAGGAAGTTAAAATGAGTTGTTCTTCCTTATCTTGTGGCTGCAGTTGACTTTATAAAATATCTCGCAAGCTGCTTCCCGTGCTACTTATGGCTTATCACATTGCTTTGTATTTTTGCTGTGGCTCAGCTAACCCACCTCCTGAAATAATTTGGCTGCACAATGGGAAGGAAATCCAGGAAACAGAGGATTTTCACTTTGAGAAGAAGGGCAATGAATATAGCCTGTACATCCAAGAGGTATTCCCAGAGGATACAGGAAAATACACCTGTGAAGCCTGGAATGACTTAGGAGAAACTCAAACACAAGCAACGCTGACTGTACAAGGTACTTTTTTAGAGTATTTATTCACATTATAAAGCACATACTACAATTGTTTAGGAAAGCACTTTATTGGGCCCTATGAACATCTGAAGCAAAGACTGTTTCACTTCTATACAGGTTTCTCAAGGGTGTTTGACCAGCGACATGTTGTGCTGTTCATTCTGCTTCCTAAGCAGGAATCTGCTCTGTTCTCCATATCAAGAAAATAATTATTAAGTTAGATGTCTTTGGATGTGTAGAAACCCTAAAAACCTGACAGATAATTAGGTCTGTATCCTCTGTTAATAAGCAGCGCAGAAACTTGGCATGTCAATAATAGGGCAACTTATGATACTGTTGCATAAAACTGAATGAAGTTATTTATTTGTAATGAAATTCTGCAATATAGAATATTTCTGGCTAGGAATTACTAAAATAGCCCTGTTGTATATTGTGGTGCATGTTGGCACATTTAAGTCTTAAGGTTATGTTTGCAGTTAACTGCTTTAGATGCTGTCATATGTTTTGATATATCAAGGCCATCAAATGATGACATTAGGCACCTAATCAAATGCAGGAGCTGCTTTCCTTCTTAAATTGTTTTGGAATGTCCAGAGCTAAGTTTGTGCATATCCACTGAAGAAAGATAAATGCGCTGCTGATGCAGGCATAATACATGTGTCTCTTGTGAGAGAAGATGTGCAGGCAAGATCAGCCATGGAACAACAAATTCACTTCTGATTTCTTCCCTCCATCTGCCCCATTTCTGCTTGTTTTAGAACATCTGAAGTCACTTGGGGGGGGGGGAATATTCACAATAATGTGTTAGATTACATTGAGATTGACAGCTTGGGTGAAATATATAGCCAAACATTTAATTCAAAAGTATGCTCACCTGGTTAACTGAAAGTTTGTTTTGTGTCTGTGAATGAGAATTTGTAGTGTTTTGTTGGATTAAACGGTAACTAAGCTTAAGAAATTTCCCTAAGAATTATAGCAAACATCAAATATGAAATAGAGCAACTGTTGGCTTGCTTTTTATTTAACTTAATTTACTTCAAATATTCCTGGCAATGGTGAAGAAGATGATAATGAAACGTTATATGACCGTTTGTTTCCAGGATAAAAATGGGGCAGGGTGCTTGTTTACATTGATATGGAGCCATATAAGGTACAAATAGCAGATTTGGTCAACTGGGGACATTCTAGCCTCTTAAGATTTGATTAACAAGTTTTACAAGGTCTCTTATGGCCCCTTGCTAGAATAAGTGCAATACTTCTGCTAAATAGCACTTTCCAGAGCCTGGCTGGCCATCATAAGTAGTTTTTTTTTTTTCTAGCAAGAGTTCTGGGATCTTGGAAAACTTGCTGAGGAGTCAGATGTTTTTTCTAGCTTACTGTATTAAAGGGATAAAAATAATGGATGAGCCATTCTTGATATCAGCAAATACAAACAAGCACTTAAAGAAGGATATTTCTCCACAAGGTAAATCTTCCTTCAGGACAGAAAAGAAAAATTATCTGCTAAGGCTTTGGCTTGCTTAAAAAAACAAGAAGGAAAAACTAGTCTCAACTTCGGTATTTTTCCCCCCACTGTGTTATGAATTGCAGTTCAGAAATTTGGATGCCTGTATTTCATTTTTTTGGAACATTAGAAAATGGTTATCTTAAGAACATAAGAAGAGCCCTGTTGGATCAGGCCAAAGGCCCATCCTCCTGTTTCTCACAATGGCCCACCAAATGCCCCAGGGAGCACACAAGACAACAGACACAATCTGCGTCCCGGTGCCCTCCCCTGCATCTGGCAACAGAGGCAGCCTGCCTCTAAAACCAGGAACTTGCACATACCTACTATGACTTGTAACCCCTAATGAACTTCAGAAATCTATCCAATCCCTTCTTAAAAGCATCCAGGCAAGATGCCATCACTACTTCCTGTGGCAAAGAGTTCCACAAACTAATTGCACGCTGGGTAAATAAATATTTTCTTCTGTCTGTTCTAACTCTCCCAACACTCAGCTTTCATGGATGTCCCCTGGTTCTGGTGTTATGTGAGAGGGAAAAGAGCTTCTCTCTATCTACTCTGTCCATCCTCTGCATGATTTTGTATGTCTCAATCATGTCCCCCCTCAGGTGCCTCTTTTCTAGACTGAAGAGGCCCAAATGCTGTAGCCTTTCCTCTTAGGGAAGGTGCCCCAGCCCAGTCATCATTTTGGTTGCTCTCTTTTGCACCTTTTCCATCTCCACTATATCCTTTTTGAGATATGGCGACCAGAACTGGATGCAATACTCCAGGTATGTCCTTACTATTGATTTGTACAACAGCATTATAATATTAGCTGTCTTATTCTCAGTGCTTTTCCTAATGATCCCAAGCATGAAATTAGCCCTCTTCACCACCACCGCACATTGGGTCGACACTTTCATCGAGTTGTCCACAAGCATACCAAGATCTCTCTCCTGATCTATCTCAGACAGCTCAGAACCTATTAGCCTATATGTAAAGTTTTGATTATTTGCCCCAATGTGCATGACTTTACACTTACTTTCATTGAAACGTATCTGCCATTTTGCTGCCCGGTCTCCAAGTTTGGAGAGATCCTTCTGGAGCTCTTCACAGTCTGTTCTGGTCTTCACCACTTGGAAAAGTTTGGTGTCATCTGCTAACTTGGCCACCTTGCTGCTTAGCCCTGCCTCCAGGTCATTTATGAACAGGTTGAAAAGTACAGGTCCCAGGACAGATCCTTGGGGCACTCCACTTTCCACCTCTCTCCATTGTAAAAATTCCCCATTGACACCTACACTCTGCTTCCTGGACCTCAACCAGTTCCTGATCCAGGAGAGGACCTGCCCTCTAATTCCCTGACTGTGGAGTTTTCTCAGCAGCCTTTGGTGAGGGACTGTGTCACTCGCCTTCTGAAAGTCCAGATATATAATGTCCATGGGTTCTCCTGCATCCACATACCTGTTGACCTTTTCAAAGAATTCTAAAAGGTTTGTGAGGCAAGACTTACCCTTACAGAAGCCACTTTAACACCCTACTTTAAGGCCCAATTCTGTCCTCAAGATACGCTGGTGTATCTCCACAAATGTTGGCACACTGACAGGGGCCACGATTGTGAAAGCCCACCTGTCCACCCACAGATGCTGTTGCAACATTGGAAAAATGCTGCGCCAGTGCGACTCGGATGGCAGCACAAATAAGTTCATGTGCTATGGCCTCCCAGTCAGGGTTGCCTGTTTGTGTTGATGCCAAGTGATAATGGGTGGTCTTTGCATCCTGCTATATCTGAGTGGTTAGAGAGAAGCTTTGTGGAGTGACTGATGTGGTTTTAGACCTGCTTCCTTCTCTTCTTGTGTCCGCCATGGGTGTTTCTGGCCAGTCAGGCAAAAGGTGCATGTCCTGCTGGTTAGGTTCCATCCTTTGGATGGGAAACCTATTTTGCCTGGTTCCCAGCCTTCACCTTTATGCAGTGATCCTCCAATACCCTGCTTTGCCTTAGTGTTGAGGTTCCCTTTGACTCATGCTTGTTCCTTCCATGGCAAAAGGTTTCCTTCCAGCTGACAGATGCCTCCGTGGGGCATTTCATTTGAGTGCTTGCCATTGTGGGGCTTGTGCATTGTGTCTCATATGGCTGCCTTCTTCCAAGGAGCTGGCTTTCAACCTGTGCTGTGCTCTTCTCAAAGATGTATTCACTGGATGTTTGCCCTTGGTATGGGGGGGGGGGTTCCTACTAGTTATTACTTTCCCCTTTTGCTGCTGATGCCACTGTAATTCCTGTAAGAGATGGGTGGGGGTGCTGTGACATTCCTGTGTTTTCTTGGGCATGTGGTGTCCTTGGGGCATCTCCCCATGTTTGAGGTGGGGCCTGTGGTTGTTATGTTCATTCCTGGTGGCTGGAGGGGTGTCTGTCTCCCCAGTTTTGGGCTCATTGGCCCTGCACCTGTCTCCCGCTCAGGTCACTCTCCTGGGACTTCTTTCACTGCCAGTATTGGGGATTAACCCTTAAGGGGTTCTCAGTGCAGTAATTAAAAGCAATTCAACTAACAGTAGAGAAGCTAATCCTCTGGTAAGCATATTCTCTACCCAGTCCTATCCCTTAAAAAACTCCTACTACGGATGAAAAGGCACATGGACACAATTCCTAAAGCATAAATTTAATCTAACCAAATCCTTGCTTGGTTCATCCTTTCCTGTCATGGTTCACCCTTTCACTACATTTTATGGTGACATGTGTATCTTCTGGTAGTTTATTTCCATGAGCCTTCCCTTCATCACCCAAAGGTCAGGTGTAATTCACAGAACCATTGTGATTGAAGCCAGCTGCTGGGTTTTCCTTCTTCCCTGAGTCTGCAGAAAATGTGAGTATTGTTGAAAGCAGCATACAAGATGGTATATCTATAAAATGGTGGTGGTATTGTAGCTCTATGAACTTTTAAGAGCTGGAAGGTAATGTAAGCAAATCAAAGTTTCCTGTGGCCATTATGGAATTCAAAATGTTGAACTGATTGTTGCATCAAGGCTTAATATTGTGACAATTATAATTACTACCTTCACTTCCAGTGTAGATCAGGAAGCAAAAAGCACTAAAAGCTTTCTGTCTTGCACACTAGAATGATATGGGGGAGTATTCCCAGACTCTGCCCTATTAGCTCATGTTGTATCATCTGGTAAAAAACAAGGTAGTGTTTTCATTCAACTGAAGTCATAGTCTTTATGTGCAGACCATAGTTTGCTATCACATTACACACATTACACACATACCCATTAGAAGAGATGGTGGCTTACAGTAAACTGAAGACTAGGGTGGCAGTTTCAGGATGAATCTAGTATGTTATGTTTTTGTCTCCTTAATTTTTTTCATGTTTTCCTCTATAGAACCCCAGGATGGTATTCAACCATGGTTCATTAGCAAACCAAGATCGGTGACAGCCACAGCCGGTCAGAACATCCTCATTTCCTGTGCCATTGCTGGAGATCCCTTCCCTACAGTTCACTGGCTGAAAGATGGGCAGGAAGTGACACCAGAAGCAGGCTGTGAGTTTCTCCAGAATGAAGACATCTTCACATTGATTATAAGGAATGTGCAGAACCATCATGCTGGGCAGTACGAAATACAGCTCAAGTATGTAAACCACAAAAATAGATATTACTATCTACTTCTCACTTAAATTGTATCGCCCTGAATGTGATCTATAAAAGTTTATCCTGGTATCATAATTTCTTGGTTATTGGCCACTTTTCATGTCTAGCATGCTTCTGCTCTTTTGATGTTGGACATCACTCCCTGAGTGTACAAGAGTGGGTGGATTATGTTTATATTTGATACAGCCATTGATGTTTTGACCAGGCTTGCTCTATTGCAAGCACTTACTGTTCATTTCTTTCATGGGTCTTCTGTTTTTAATGAAAGACCCTGCTTTTTAATGCTCTTTTAAGGCCCAAACTACAAACTGCATAGATTTTTAAAAAAAACTTGGCTCAGGTATGCTACTAGTCAGAGCAGAGGAAAGATGATGGGGAGAGAGGCTGTCTAACAACCTAATCACAAAACAATGGGGATTAGAGAATGTATCCCCGTTAAGTGACGCAAATCTGTATTCTATTCCATTGTTCTCATATTCAAAGATGTTGTTACTCTATTACTTTGAAACAGTTTGTTCTACATTCAGTCATCTGTGGTCTTGTAGAATATTTATTTGTCTGCATATGTCCTCATTCCATACTTTTGTTGGATTTGAATTGTGATCTATTCTTTAAGAGACTCTTGAAAGGCACTGTCAACTGTAAACTTTTTCACTGTGTGTTTGGATTTCTTGCAGGGCTAATCAAATATAAAACTGAATTCCCTGGTATGGTCTTGGGAAACATAATTGTACAACTGTGTACTGATATCATTACACGCTATTTACTGCTCTTGGATGTATTGCCTTATTCGGTTAATATTTCTGACTTTGTTTAAATCTGTTTTAACCTACATGACTTTTTTGCCTGAGACACTTTTAAACAAATAGTCTGATGTGGTACCTTTTAAATTCAGTTTGAATAGTGAATAACATAGAATGAATGCTTCTTGGACTACCCAATCCTATGCATATTTAATTGGAAATAAGTTCTGCTCTATTGTGGCCTTTACTCACAGGTAAGTGTGTACAATATTGCAGTTAGGCAACCCAATCACCAACCTGGATGATAGCTTATCCAAAACTGCACTGGGCCAAACTAGACATTAGGCCCAATCCTGAGCTGGGCAGCCCTGATGACTGGCACGTTGCCCAGGCAGCTGCTGTTGCAAAAAGCCATAAGTCATGCCTGTGCTGGCAGAGGGGGCATGGCACAGCGCTAAAGCCAATGCCAGTTGGCACTGAGCCTCAGTGCTAAGAAAATGACCTATTGGAGCAACCAGCAGTAAGTACTACAGCCAACCAGCAGAGAGTCTTTTTGGGGTTGGGGGGAAGGTGGGGGCAGAACTGGGCAGGGGAGGGCAAATTGGAGGGAGGATCAGGCACAGGAAGGGGGCAGAAGTGGCAGCAGAGGCTGCTGCCATATCCTGTGCCCCCTCCTGAGCCATGGAGCCCCACACTGGGCCACCTAGGTTCTGCGCCAGCTTAAGAACTGGCACAGCTTTGAGAGTCCCATTTGAGAGTCCCATTGGGGACAGCTTTGAGAGTCCCATTGGGGCTGCTGCAGTTCTACATGGAGTAAAGGAGCAAACATTCCCTTACCCTAAGGATACTCTGGCTGCTGGTCTGGACCCCACAGGATACAGCAGGGGCCATTTCAATGCAGCTGTTCCTAGTAATGGCCCCAGTCCATAGGATTGGGCTGCCCATCATAGGTCATGTGGTATGTCCCTGTTTTGCTTTCTGCAAATAGCAGGCTTAAACTTTGTGTGTCTTTGCTGTAGTTCCAATCTAAATTGAGGGGACCTACACGTGCTATTTGTCCGGGGGGGGGCTCTAATCTCTCATTCCTGTAATTGCTGCCCAAGAATCCAAAAATATGGATAGCAATTTATTAGAGCTGCCATGTTTAGACATTTAATCAGTGAGATTAATTTTTGAAAGCATTCCTAGTTGATTGGGCAACAGTTAAAACATTTTTAATAGAATACAGATGGCTGGCTCATTCTTAAGAGGCCACACCTGCTTCTTCTTGAATTATAGTGTTATTATTTATTCAAATACAGTTACTATGCATAATCTCAGAATTCCGGACATGTGTATTCCCTGGTATGACTCTTAAAGGAAGTGGAAAATACTTAGTTCAGTTGGGCAACTATTGCTGTGGGATATTACCTAACTTAAGCATCTGATAAAGTAAGCTGTTGCCCACCATAGTTGATACTGCAGTATTCTAATAAGGAAAGAGGTAAAAGTATTAACAAGCCATAAATCTGCAGTAATGGCTAATTCCTTAACACCACTGTGAACTGGAGAGAGGTGAACATTTCAAACCACTGACTGCTATTCTGGGAGTTCTGCTTACAGCCCAATCCTATTGGGCTTCTCCACTGCTGGAGCTAGTTTGGGATGGGTAAGGATTGTAGATTTGTTTCATCATGGGCAAGTTTAGTTCTCAAGCTGGAAAAGATTGGCCCAGATGATTATCAGAAGGCCAATAATTTAGTTCAGTTGCTAAAGAGAAGACAGGGCCTGGAATGCAGGTGGAGAGGCCACAGAGGTGGAGAATAGAGGAGCACCCACCAATTATGACAGTGAGTCAGCAGCTAGGGCAGAATGGGGAAAGGCAAGAGGTATGCTGGGAGATGGGAGGAGGTGGCACCTGACACAGGTGACTTGCACTGGATGCTGTCCTCTTCCTCACCTCCCAACAAACCTTCTTGCTGTTCTCAGACTTGCACCTCATAAAAAACTGATGGTGGTCTGAAGACACCCACTGGTGAGTGGGAGGCTTACAGGGAGGTAAGGGAAAATATTTTACCCTTACCTCTCCTAAGGTACCTCTCCTAAGCTTCCCGATCTCTCTCCCTCCGTCCTCCATGCAGGATGCAGTGCAAGCCTTTTTTGTGCAGCCAAATCAGCACAGGGTGGGGGGAATGATAGTATTGGCCTGTTGGTCTCAGGACTTTCTGCTATTTAGATCTTGGAATTTGGAAACAAAAAAAAAGTAGTTAAATGAAAAACCTTTCAATGACTAGGTTGGGGTGGGTAAGGATTGCAGAGTTGTTTCATTGTGGGTACACTTAGTTCTCTTAATGGAAGAGATAGACCCAGATGATTACCAAAAGGCACATAATATAGTGACTGCTCAGGTGAAGGCATGGTCTGGCCCTGATGCATGCCATGGCTGAAGATCACCTGGATCCATACTGTAACTCACTGAGAGCTCTTGGGGGTATAAATGGAATGAAGAGGTGCAAGGGATAGCACAAGGATGCAGATCTCTTGTTGTCTAGTATGCTCCCTGAGGCATCTAGTGAGCCGCTATGAGATACTGGAAGCTGGACTACATGGGCTTTTGGCCTGATCCAGCAGAGCTCTTCTTACGTTGGGTTTGTAGCCCATTCATTATACCGGTAATGCTCAGTGCACTGCAGTATGACCAGTAGTTGTCTGAACTGTAAAGCCCTGGCTTTTTTTCTTATGGAAATGTTATAGCATTTAATTTCTTCTTAGTAGTCTGGAGGACAAACATGGTCAAGCCACCCAGAGCATTCCAGTTATAGGTGGTACACCATTTCAATATTATGATCTAAATCTTTTGCTTGGGCTGGGTGTTGAAGGCTAGGTATAGGAGACAATGATTCTGTATCAAACCTGATACTACTTTCAGGTTTCTTTGAATCCTGCATCTCTGTACTGATGGTGCTGTTGAATCACACCAATTTTGAGAACAGAATGAGACTCATTAAAAAAAAAATACTCTCAGTACTTTCTCATGGTCCTATTTCTATTCCCAGTGTCCTGAGAATGTTGCTAGAGAGATAAATCTTTGAAAATAATAATAATAAAAAAACCGTCTGATTTAGTCATGGGGTTGGGCTTAGACTGGGAAACCCTTAAAAATTCACCGTGTGATAAAATATGTTCTTCCTCTTTAATTCTGGCAAAGGGTCAGCCCATCTTTTTAATGTGAAGAACTCCTGAGGATATGTGGTAGCAATGTTTATATGATTGCCTGAAGCCATGAAATCTGGCACACTGTCTCTCTTGTTCTCTTTCTTGTTTTGCATTTTGGCATCTCTTGGGGGAGATAAACCATTCTGAAGATGTATCTGCTGTGAAGGATAACTTGATGTTAGGGAGTAGGAAGAGGGGAAAAGTATTTTAATGACTGCTTTAATGGGAGTCATTTCTAAAAAGGCATCTCTGGCATTCCTCTGCAAAAGGAAGATACGTGCTCAGCACCATATATGGTGACACTTTTATGGTTGTTTTTTTTAATATAAACATGTACAGTCTGAAACAATCCATGAGGATGGATTGTGATGTTTGGCGAGGGAGGGGAAGTAAGGGGGCAGTTAAGGGGGAAAAGGACCCTATTTTTAATATCTTAATGTTAGGAAATTTAAAGACTTGAGCTTGTATAAACAAACACTAGTGAAAGGGCCGGAGAGATTTTGAAACATTGCAAAACAGCTCTTCCCCCCGGCTTGGATTGTCCAATTTCTTATATTTGTTTTCCTTCAGATTTTTTGTTTGGAAGTTTTTCTTTCCCTCTTCTCCATTTATTTTTGGACATGTGTTAGCACATATAAGTATTGCTTTTCACAAAGTGAGCTGCATGAGGAGAAAAGCTTTGGAGTGTGGGGTATTTTTCCTCTTTAGTCAATGATAACCAAAGGAGCCATCTGCTGGGATACTGTACTGAGTGAGGGAAAATTAAGCAAATAAGAGAGAGAATCTCCTTATTCTGTTCTGATTTTGTTTAACCTTCTCAGGAACCCAGTTGGGGAATGCAGCTGTCAGGTGTCTTTGATGCTGAGAGAAAGTTTGGTTTCCAGAGGAGAAATACACAGAGAGTAAGTACTGTTCCCAGGGTCTTACATGGGTGGGTTTTATTTTTTGCTCTGCTAATTCTCTTCCCTTCTAGACTGAGGTTGGCTGCTGTTCAACCTAATCCCCAAATGTGACCCAACAAATTGTTTTCATCATACGGATAAAGCAAACTGTACCAAGCTAGGGTAGAAAAAGGCACATTTTCTTTGTTTGCACCCTTATATGGTTCCTGAAGTCATCACTGATGCAATAACTAATGGAGCAAGTTCCTCCAATCAACCTTGTCTTCTGTAAACATATTTTGTCCTGGCTCTGTGGTACTTCCCAGATATTTTAAATCAGCTCTTTGCTTGCTTGCTTTCTCTTTTCCCTCCCCCCTCCCCATACCCAACCCTTTTCTGCTTGCAGTGAGAGGCAAACAGAACGAAGAGATGCTGATGATCGTAGTGCATTAACATTCAGAAGTCTTAGTGGCTTCCGAAAAAGCACTGGTGAAACCCAGCAAGTTGAAGAAGAGCAGGAAGACGTCCGAGGAGTACTCAAAAGGCGAGTAGAAACTCGAGAAAGCACTGAGGAGACACTCAGGCAACAGGAGGCTGAGCAGATTGACTTCCGTGATATTTTGGCAAAGAAAGTCAATACCAGAAGCATTTCTGAGGAGGAGCTGAAGGAAATTCCAGCCGAACAAATGGACTTCCGTGCTAACCTGCAGCGGCAGGTCAAGCCTAAGACCTTGTCAGAAGAGGAGAGGAAAGTCCATGCTCCTCAGCAAGTAGACTTCCGTGCAGTGTTGGCTAAGAAGGGTACTTCAAAACCTTCTTTGCCAGAGAAGGCACCTGCCCCTAAAGCAGCCACCCCAGATTTTAGATCTGTGCTTGGTGCAAAGAAAAAGCCACCAACTGAGAATGGGGACCCTGGTGCCCAAGCCCAGAATGCCAAGCCCAGTTTAGAAGTCCAGAAACCTACTACCAACTCCAAAACACCAGATGCCAGCACCAACTCCAAGATGTCGCCAGCTTTCAAGGCACCAGACACCAAGAACATTAGCTCCAAAGTGCCAGATTCCAACACCACTTCTGAAACCAAGAATGCTGGTACCAGCTTTAAAATACAGAATGCAAGCACCAACTCAGAGGTGCTGGATGCCAAACCAGTAGAGAAAAAGGAAAAGAATGGCATCAACTGTGAAGGGGGTTGCCCACCAATAGTAGATGGAGGGATAATTGAAGAGAAAGTACAAGATAACAAAACAGAGACTAAGGGAACTCTACCAACATTTACAGAAAAGCTACAGGATACCCATGTAGTGGAGGGTGAAAAATTAGTCTTGCAGTGCCGGGTTTCTTCAGATCCACCAGCTGCTATCACCTGGACTCTGGATGGAAAAGTAATCAAATCGTCAAAGTTCATCGTCCTCTCCCAAGAAGGTAAACTGATGCAAACAGCAAGTCAGTCACATGGTGTACTGCTGTTATAGCATACTTCTTGTTGACTTGTTAATATATCACTATGTTTTAGTACTCTCCTCATAATTGATTCCAGATGTGCCTGGGCAAGGAATATATTATTGAATGTGTTTCTTGCACATCCACTTCTAACAACTTGCAGGTGCATAGTTTAGTAAAGTTGAATGGTCTTAAGTTCTTGTGTTAAGGTTCATTTAAATGTTCATAGATTCTAAAAAAACAAAAACCCAGAAGTTATAACTTAATTGGGGGATGGCCTATACCAGTGGAATGCTATCGCTTTTTGTATTCCAGCAGAATGATTTTTATTCTCATGTGAAAATGTTAGGGTATTTCAGAGTGTTCAAATAACTGTGGTGAGAAAGGAAATAGAGGTGGGAGTAAGTTTACAGTGTTTAAATATATGCTGGAATTCCAGTCCTGAAAGGAATCCTTTGAGATCAGAGTCAATCATCTTAACTGTCAGTATGTACAGCTCACATAATTTAATTAATGCTGCCGCTGCTAGATGGTTCAATCTTGGTTGACACATTGGCTTCTGTTAATATGACCAGCATACCAGAATTCAGAACATTCTCTTCAAATTAGGCCATTTTAAGAGATCACTCTTCTCTTCACAGAACTTGCAGGGTCAGTGACTGCTTAAAGCTATCTTGTTCAGCTGTGTGGTCTGTACCAAAGATGACCAATAGCTTAGCCCATATAAGAATATATGTTGTGCTATATTCAGTGAGAGGAGAGAAATTACTGTGAACTGTGCCAGAGTTGCCTGGAGCACACAGAACAAATTTAATACATAGAAATACCTAATTTAATCCTAGATTCACCGAGGCTTAGCCTGCACCCCATTTTAATGGCATATTTCAGCAGGAAAAAGAGGCATAACTTTAAAACAATAATAATAGTGCTTCTGAAAAAGGTCTGTAGAGCCTTTTCCTTGCCATAGGTTCCTCTCCTAGTTTGGTCAGGGCAATGATGGCTTTAAATTTTGGTGATCCCTCAGGCAAGACACTTGCAGAGTTGGTTTTTCTTCTGTGGACCTTCCTCATCTTCACTGCTTATTGCTGCTGGTTGCTTGCTTGACAAAAATGTGCTGGTGAATAAGCCGACAGCCATAGTTGCTACTTCTCATTCTTGCAGCTATTACCACTCACTTGCTTATCCCTTTTGGGCCAGTGGGTATGTGGATAAGAGTGTGAAGAAGAGCAGAACAGTGGGGCTCACTGGTGCAGTGTAGACCTCATCTTCCAATTCTGCCATCCGCTGGATCAAGAGAGGCTGAAATTTCCAGGATGGGGGGTGCAGGCTTGACCTGGAAATTAACAACTAGAATTAGATCTATTTTATGCATCTTGGGCTGCTTGCATGCAGGCTGTATTGAAACTGCTGCCTTGTGCTGTGAGAGGGAATAACAAAAGGGACTCTGTATATTGTTGAGCTTGATGAAATACATTTATGGTGTTCTGGCAGGAAACACTTTTTTCTCACTACCGTCCTATACTTGTGCTGCACTTAGGTCAATGACACTTGAGGTAATGAATGACACAGTTGTAAGAACACATAGTAATAAATTCTTCTGCTTTCTCTATATGCATTATTTTGTGATGCTCACTGTGTTCAACAGTTCCCAGTCACTCAAAAGATCAGTTATCTACGAAATGTTCAGTAGTTAATCATGGAAACATTACAGCCAAGTAACTGTGACATTAAAAGTTGTTCTTGACTTAGCAATGCTTATTTCTTAAGCATAACTTTCATTTAATCTCCGTCTACAAAAATTGAGTTGACCATAACATTGTCGTTCCAGTTCTGTTTTTGTGGATTACTGTATGTTTTCTTATACCTAGGTCTCTCTGAAGTGGTAAATCTGCTACTGGGTCATACTACTTCAGATGTCCCAGGTGGTAGTGGGGGCCTCAGTTTACTGAATGCTCCTGCGTACAACTAATTTCCTCCTCATCAGAAATCTAGTATGCTAGGGGAAAGCATCCTTATCTAGCCTTCTCCCAAATATGATAGTTCAGAGGCTGAATTTACTGTATATTTGGTTGTGAGCCTCCCCCCCCCCCCAGTCTGATATGGTCCAACTGATCATAGATTCGCCTCCTAAGTGGGAACTAGGCATTTGGCTGGTTCTACATTGAGGTTGCATTGGCTTGAGAGGAATAATGCAACATGGGATAGATGAGCATATTTAGTTACTGCTCAGTCCAGTTAGTTGCCCCAAATTGGTGAATGCTCATGCAATGGCTTCCATTTGTAGTAGCTTTATGATGCTTTTGTTTTGAAATGGATCCAGTGCATAGGGTAGAAAAGTCAATGTCTTCATTTCAGTTGGTCTTAAAGGTGTAGCTAGGCTACTGTTTTAAAGAACGCTAACATAGCTACCGGTATGAAATTGTTATAAATAGGTTATTTTAATTAGTCACTTATGTGCCTTATTAATTATAAAGCTGTAAGTATGCTAGCTTTTTCAGCATTTGGTGATAATATGTCCTAAATCAAGATGTGAGTCCTAGCAGTATAAAATTTGACATGAAAGATCTACTTGTGAGGCAAAATCTCATTGCACTAAAGAAAATTGCAGTGAGAAATGACTGTGTTGTAGCAGTCTTAAACTTTACCTTGGATGTGTTGGGGTCCTGAGTTTCCTATTTTTGTGTCCACCCACCCATGTCATACCTTTAACTTCCTCGTTTGGAAGTTTAGATTATGAAGGAGAAAAATCAAGACTATTGCAGGGTTTCCTATTGCAATTTTGCTGAAAATGTATTATGTGTATGTAAAGTTGATGAGATTTCAAAGATCTCATTTTAACAAGTCATTTAATTAAGGGAAGGTTGTGAGCCTGACACTTAGTGGGTAGAACCTGCTACAACCATCCTGCATGGCAAGAGTGAGTAGGCTGTAGGCAGTATTGGGGAAGCTGCTGCACTTCTGTGTTTGTGAAATGTTGTTATATGTTTGCATGTGATGTGCTGTTCTATATGTATTATGCTACTGCTTCTCATTTATTTACTGCTCAACTTAAAGGATTTGACTCCTTCTTTCTCTTGCTGACTTGTATATCATTTCCTGATTTGTGTCATCTTCTGATTTCCCCTTTAAGGGGAAAGGGTCTATTTCCGGTTCCCATGGTGGGCCATGACCCACCACTTTGTGAACTACTGCCCTATAATGTGTGCATGTGAGAGGCAAGGAGTGAGGAAGCATACATTTCATTTTATTTCTGAAAGATGTCAGTCTGTCCTCGAACCATGTGATTTATTGAAAACTAAATTTGTGGTTATACTTTGTGGGAATACTTTGCATTCTCAGTTCTTTGTGGATAAGAGGAAGGAATTTGAATCTTGGACTCAATGGAGTTAAATGCAGAAATGGCTTCTAAAACCTTTTTGTGGGCATTTTGATTTGTGGTAATCTCCTGGAATCTTGCCTGAAAAAATTAATTCCAGTACAAGTACCAATATAACCTCCTTAGTGAGGACAGAAGCAAAAATTGTTTTGTTTCTATATTGCTGATCCAATGACCCAGGTTCTTTGGCTTTCTTCTTTTCCCTCCTGTAACTTGTTTCTTTGTGCCTTTGGTGTGTTGTGCTTCTAAATATCACTTTTCAACAGCTTTATTATGTTCTCATGTACGTATATCTTCATAATTTCCTTTTATTTCATCTATCCAGCTCCTCTCAGCCTTCTGAAGATGCTTAGCTCCATCATCTCCACCCTTTGCTCATCCTTATACCTGGAACTATTTCCCGCAATTCCGCTATGATATCACCTCCCTTATTTTTTTTAAGCCCTGCCTCAACATCCACATTCTCTGGGAATCTTTTGGCCCAACTCACTGGTACCTTTAGTATAGCGCAGGGGTGGCCAACCTTTCCAGGGCTCCTGGACCTTTAACAATTGTGTAGAAGAGGGAATTTCATCTCACACATAACAAGCTGCACCTGCTGAAATTCCCTCCTTTTCACACTTATTAAACATCCAGGAGCACTTAAATTGAACGGTTGGCCACCCCTGCACTGTAAAGTGCAACTGTTATAGTGCAACAGAGTCTAAATAAATTTACCTAATTTCCCTCCCCTTCTGTTTCCTTCATTTGGGTCACTTTTAGATTGTGAGCTTCTGGAACAGGGACCCGTCTTTCCTCAGTATGAAATTAGATGGATAGCACTATATAAAAAATAGCAACTTCAGTTTTCTACTTGGATTATAATCCCCTTTCAAGTAATATTTTGTGACCAACTGCTTATTCAGTGTTGGTTAGCTTATTCTCCTTGAACGGAAATAGCATGTCCCTATCATTTTGTGGGCCTCCTGCTACAAATCTTGACTTCTAAGTCCTTTTTTTCCCTGCAGGAAGCTTTATTTCCTCTAAACAGCTGGTTGACATATGCTGTAACACTAAACCAGATTTGTTGAGTTTAGGATGTGGATACCTATTTGAATAATTGTGTCTTGCTTCTTATGGCAACAAGAGGTAGAAAAAGTGGAAGTGGAACCTAAAAAAGTCATCCGGAAATTGGTATTCTACTGCTGTATCTTTAATGCTGCTTTAAAAGTTCAAGGTCCATCATTCTATTATAGAGAAAGGAAGGATATACTCTACCCTTGGAAAAATTAAACTACAGTATATATTCATCCCCATCGTCTTCTGTCTGAGACATTCTAAGTTCAAAGTGCTTAATTCTAATGACAAAAATTTTCTTGCATCCTCTCTGTGTGCATGACTGCCACCATGGGGTGGGGCAGTGGCATAGCTAGCAGAGGCGGGGCGGTCTGCCCCCAGGTACCACCCTTGGGGGGGTGTAACAGCACTAATGCCCCAACATTGCTAATAGCGCGAAGGTTAGGAGTAACCCCATCATGCAGTATACCGTTGGATGCAGAATTTCCAGCGGAATGCAATGCAGAAAACCAGATTGATATATCTCCTTATCATCAAAAGTTATGGCCAAAAAACCAGAAACAAAAAAATGCATTGAACCTTATGGAAAATGAAACGGAGCCATATCGCGTGTTTGCTCGCAAGTAGGCGAACTTGCCATAGTTTGTTGGAAAGGGCAGGCTGAGAGGAATCCAGTGACACCAGAATGGTTCCTATCCAATGAAAGCAGCCCCAAAAAAACACCCAAGAAGGAAGTCCCTCCCTCCAAGCAGATGAATGTATTGAGCCCTATGGAAAGCGAAAGTAAGCCACATGGTTGCGATTACTCACAAGTAAGCAAATATGCCTTGGCTCCTGGTCAAGTCCGATAAAGAGGAATGCAAAGCTAACTGCATGGTCCCCATCTAATGAAAGTGGAGCTCAACAAATGCTCCAGAAGGCAGCCCCTCCCCCCAAAGAATAAAACAGAGGCTTGAGCTGGTAAGGTGGGCACTGGGGAGGTCTGACAATCTCACTGATTCTTTTGGGGGGGGTGTTATTGTAGGCAGGCTACAAAGAAAATTCACTTGGTGAAACAGGGCTGGCGTCCCCTTATTTATCTGTTTTTCTTTAATTTAATTATTTATAATTATTTTATTTTGCTTGATGATGTCACTTCCACCCATTATATCACTTCGGTGGGTCCTGGACAGATTTCATTCTAAAAAGTGGGTCCTAGTGTTAGAAGTTTGAGAACCACTGCCTTAACTCAAAACAGGCCAATGAGACATCGGGGGAGGGTGACACCCTAATGACCAAAATTCTGGAAATGGTGACTTTTAGGAATAATACCATCATGTTATATACCATTTGATGCAGAATTTCATCCGTTGCTTATGGGGAAATATTCACTGCTTTTATTTTTCTGGCCATTATTATTATTCATTCCATGTCACGACTATTACTATCTCTGTCTCACCTGTTGTTGTGAGGTCAAAACAAGGGGAGGAAAATGTACACCACCCTGAGCTGCTTAGAGAAAGGGTGGTATAAAAAGTGAATTAATTAATCAGTATAATTAATTAACATAATTAAGTCATATGGGGGGGACAAAAAATTATGGGCCCCGGATGTCAAATGACCTAGCTACACCTCTGGGGCGGGGCAGGAAGAATCATTACATTGAAGTGATTAAGCTATAAAGTCTTAACCCTTCTGCTAATTTTAGGGGCTTGTCCAGACTGTGTGTATATATATACACTTGGACTCACTAATTTGTTAATACCCTAACTCTCAGCTGAGGATCCAAGCACTTATTGCAAAATTTTCAGTATTTCAGAATTACGTTTACAATCCTGAGCAAGGGTGCACAAGCTATGGCTCTTAAGTCACATCTAGCTCATCAACACAGTTTGACCATCCAGCCAAACTCCCAGGGCATTACAATTACAGTAGGTGTGCTCCCCATTCTTTCTTCTCCTCATCTACCACTGTGCACCATCTCTGTCCTGTTGGATTAAGTGACCATTGGATTGGGTTCAGATATGAGAAAGAGAGTGCAAGCAGTGCTGCAGCTGCAAATATTTTTTCTCATTAAAATTCTTAAGAGATAAGAGCCCTGCTGAATCAGGACCAGGGCTCATCTAGTCCAGCTTCCTATATCTCACAGCAGCCCACCAAATGCTCAGGGAGTATACGAGGCAATGAGGCCTGCATCTGACATTCTGTTTACCCTCACACACACACACCCCAACAAAGACACCAAACTGCACTTGGGCCACTTTATTAAACACAAGTGACCAATTTTTAAAGCATGAAACCTATTGAACGCACCTTCCCTCCCTTGCCATACTGGAGTTGGTGAAAAAACTGCCACCCACAGCCAATTCAGATGACAGGAAAAAATTCCTACCCGGCCCTCATGATGAACCACCAGTTAATCTGAGACTGTACATTTCCATCATGGCTTGTAACTTGAGATGGAGTTTTCTGGAGGAAAACTCCTTTTTTTAAAGTAATCAAGGTCTGATGCCTTCACCACATCCTGCAGCAAAGAGTTCCACAGACTAAGTGCACACTAGGTAAAGAAATGCTGGTGGAGAAACTTTTCTCATTGATTCAAGGTGGTTTACATAGGCCGGAAATGACTTGCAGAAATCCCCTACTATATGTCTTTTGTACATGAGATGAATTTCTCAATTTAATTATATTCTAAAGCACATTTCAGCCTAAAAGCAGTAGATGATTTGGTACCTTGCATCGCTGTCCCTGTGTTCTCTTGCTTATCCACTGGGATTAGGTGTGGTGAAAGCAAAGTCAGTCTAGTCTTGGTGCCTTGACTGGCTATTGCTTCAGCCAATCTAGGAGCAACATTTAATAAGCTTCAAAGCTAATGTTTCTTTTTTTAGCAAAGGATGACCAGGAAGAAAAAGAGTTCATGCTCCTTGGGGCTAACTCACCTTAATGGAAATAGTTACTACAAAGCAATTTTTTAGTTGTTTATATTCTATTTTTCCAGTGTCCTTTGTAGGAAAGGATTCATCTGAATCTGTTCTAAGCTTGTTGTTGCTGAGGTGTTGTTCACTTTGAGTTTTATATTGATTGTATAGCATTTAGTGAATTAATTCAAGTAGTTAAAATATTCTGATAACTAAATTGAGGAGCGATTAAAATGTGTTAAACATTTTAATTTCAAAATCTGCACATGGTGAGTGCCATCTTAGGGCCCAATCCTATCCAATTTTCCAGCACTGGTGCAGCTGCAATGCAGCACCAAGTTAAGGCGACAAATATTCCCATTCCTTAAGGAGACTTCTGTGATTGCTTCCCCACCACAGGAGGCAGTGCATGCCCCATTGGCCTGGCTACACTGGCACTGGAAAATTGGATAGAATTGGGCCCTAACATGAGGAAATGCTTCTTTATGTGAGAAAGAATGAGGAGTACCTTTTCTGAGATGTGCCTGCTGTGATGCTTGCATGCATCATTTAAACACACGGTGTGCTTTTCTGTTTAGACCTATTTTCTTCTTATATGCGAACTTGGGCATGTGAGTGTCACTGATTAATTATTATAAACAGTATTTAGTTGGACCTCTTTATCTGTGGGTTTGGCACCCACAGATTTGATTCAGCGCAGTTGCTGGACCCATGCTGGAGGGTCTCACCTGGCCTCCTGGACATGACCAGAAGCGCCTTCCGGTTGCATGTGGGAGGCATTCTGAGGCCCAGCGAGGCCATGCATGACTTTCTGGGGGTGTTGGAAAGGCACTTGTGGTTTAAGCCATTTCTGCCCAACATTGCATATCCGCAACAGGGACCAAATGTGTAACCTGTTGACTGGTCAAAAATGGGTTAATCCCAACATCCCCAGACACAACCTTCCGGTCGCCTCTGGAGGTCCTCTGGACCCCACCAATGGATTAAATTATCCACAGGTTAAGTATACCAAGGTCCAACTGTTTGTAGATCTGTTCCATCCTTCAACACATAAGTGCTCTCAAAAACAAAGCTGCTCAAAAACAAAGTCAAAATGCAAAGCAAAAAAAATAGCATAAAGCTAATAAGAGTGGTACACACACACTCCCAGTCATGCAATTTTAAGCATGTTTACTCAAAGTCCTTCTGTTCAGTGACGCTTACTCCCAAGTAATTTGATTAGGGTTGCAGTTTTACTAACTGACTGATATTTCTTTAACTGAGTGACAGGCCTGGCTTTGTATTAATAGCTTCATTAAGAATAATGCAGACTAGTTCAAACTTCATAGAAGTGAACTGTGAAGAATGTCACATTGATGTAGTATAAGTGGAAAATCATAAAGGTACAATGCAATAAACTATAATGGCCATCTGTGCCAAAAATAATCATGAGAAAGACATAACAAACAGCACAAGCAGTGCAGTGAGACACCCAGGCATGTGCCAGTTCACCGTGGTGAGACTCAAGTTAAGTTCTGAGTCCCCACCGATTTGATTTGACTAGTGCAGGGATGCCCATACCCTGGCCCTGGGGCCACTTGTGGCCCTTGAGGCCTCTCAATGCGGCCCTCAGGAAGCTCCCAGTCTTTAATGAACCTCGGGCCCTCTGGTGATTTGTTGGAGCCCACACTGGCCCGATGCAACTGCTCTCAGCTTGAGGGCAACTGTTTGACCTCTCGCGTGAGCTGTGAGATGAGGGCTCCCTCCACTGCTTGCTGTTTCACATCTGTGATGCAGTAGTGGCTGAAAAGGAAAGGCCAACCTTGCTTTGTGCAAGGTCTTTTATAGGCCTTGAGCTATTGCAAGATCTTCATTCATTCATATAAGTTCATCTTTAATATATTCATTTATGTAAACGTATGTAAATTTATTCAAATTTGAAATATAAATTAATTCTTTTTTTTTCCCTGGCCCCCCCAACACAGTGTCAGAGAGACGATGTGGCCCTCCTGCCAAAAACTTTGGACACCCCTGGACTAGTGCATGAATCTTAATGGACAGCCTTCGGGTCTTGGCTTGAGTCATTCTGTTTGACTTGAGTCATTGTCATTTTCAATAAATGAGTCGGGGGCAGCTCCACAGAAAAAAACAGAGCTGCTGGCAGGGTGTGTGTGTTGGAGTTCTCATTTAACACTCTCCCGATGTTCTCATCCCACCTGTAAACAAAAGCTCTGCAGTTCTTCTAGTGAGTCTTCACTTGTTCCCAAGTCACTTCTGGTTTCAAAACACGTGTGTCTCAAGTCTGCATGAGTTCAGGAAACACGTGTTTGGTAAGACTCAAGTGCGAGTCTTACGACTCGAGTAGCCCATCCCAGGAGGCACCTGCCATAATGTATGAAGTGTGACATGAGTGTTTTCATGATACAAATACACAGGTTGCGGGAGTGATGGGGTGAACATTTGGTTTTGTCCAACTGTTGAACCAGATCAAACATTTTTCTCAACCATGGGATGGACAGATTTGTTTCATTGTTAATGGGAAAGGCAGAGTTAGTGACTTCAGGGTCCATTGGGAATATCATTGCAAAAATAGTTTTTTAAACCTCCTTTTCTGTGGAGATACTTTTCTACTGGAGATACATTTTGGAACAGAAATGTTCTTTAAAAACTGAAGACAGTTTTTCTTGGTATTTCTTCCTGGTTGAAGCAAGTGGAAAATACAAAATTAATAAGGCTTTATTGGTAATCAAAGATGTGTTTTATTTCCCTTGCAAGGAATGTATGATGATCGGTTTGCGTATTTTACAGTGCATTATCTGCAATGATGTTATTTCCTAAATACATGTGGAAGAACATTCTGGGAGCACTTCTTTTTTTCTATATATACTTTCCATTTTTGTTTCACTGTTTAATTACAGTCAGAAGGTGGTTTACAGTCAGTAGTTTAATTAAAAATGAAACTAAATTTAAATTTAATATTCATTAAAATTGAAACTAATTAGAGACAGCAAAAGCTCAAATAACAGAAACAAAACATTCCCAGCTACTTTCACCTCTTGTAAGAAGCCTGATGAAATATGTGTGTCTTGTGCCTTTGGTTGAAAAATGAGGGGGTACCTCATGAAATCTGTGAGGTAGGAAGCACCTCATAAGGGTGCCACCATGAAGGCTATGCTCACAGTTTATTTGACTGAGGGTTCAATCCTAACCCCTTATGTCATTGCTTTCTAGCACTGACATAGCGGTGCTAGTGGGACATGTGCTACATCCTGCAGTTGGGTATAGCTCACAGAAGCCTCCTCAAAGTAAGGGAATAGAATGTTTGTTCCCTTACCTCAGAACTGCATTGCCTTTATGTCAGTGCTGGAAAGCACTGGAAAGCACTGACATAAGGGGTTAGAGTTGCGCCCTGAGCCTATTTATTAAACGAAAAACCTTCACTAATAGAAGGAAATGTACGTTTGTATTTTTTTTAAAGATTTATATCCTGTATCTCCCCCTAAAATGAAGGCTGCTCAAGGCAGCTTGGGAAGATCACAGTTTCTCTGACTGTCACACAGTCATATATATGGATAAATTTGTGAATACTGTCTTGCATTAGTACTTTCCTGTCCCCTTATTTTCTATATTGGGTATCTTGCTACAGTCTTGAGCACTAGAAATGTTCAGGGATTTTAAAAAAGAGCTTGCTTGAAGTCCATGTACCCAAAGCCATTTAAAACAAAGTGAGTACTCTAGAATAATATTCCTAACTTGCCTCTTATTATAATGACTCAAAATAGTAGATAAACGGTATACATCTGGAATGGTTTTTTTGGAACATTTCATTCTCAAAATTCAGCTTACTTGTCAAACATTTTCTTAGAAGGCATATATTTAGTTTCTTTGATGTATTTAGTCCTTCTGAACAGATTTTTTCTTTAGATTTGGCAGGGAAATAATTCCCTGTTCTTGATTCTCTCCTAATGGTCAAAGTGGGTGGTTTATTTGGGAATGGTTCCTACTGAAACCAGTTAGAGGCAGTGCAAATAAGAATACAGAAAAAAGTTAAACTGCATCGTTAGTAGGGTTTCTAGATTGTCTGAAGAACCAGCACTGATAAAATATAATAGTATTTATATACCACTTTTCAACTGGAGTAGTTCATAAAGTGGTTTGTTCATCTGAGAGAAGGAAAACTCCGATCCCAAACCTCCACTGCCTTGTGGCTACATCCAGTTATGGAAAAGGCTTCAGGAGTCAACCTCGAGGCAAAATCCGGAGCCAGAGTCCCTGAGGCAGTTCATGGCTGAACACAGTCATGTTCTGGCAACTCCTGCGACGCTGCTGGAACCAACCGTATTAGCTTCTGCCTTTCCGTTGGACCATTTCAGCGATGTGGAGAGGGGGGATTTGCTGCATGGGTAACAGTCTATCCTCCATATCTACCTTACCCTGGCTTTGCGCACTGGAGAGGACACTGTTGCGGAACCACTATTCAGAGCGTGATACCATAGTCTTCCGAGACTGAAGGATGCCAACCAATGGTTTAGATAGTAAAATAAATAAATGATTCACTGTCCCTAAAGGTCTCACAATAAAAACAAAAATACAGAAGAGTCACCAGCAACAGCCAGTGAAAAAGATGCGATGCTAAGGTGAATGGAGACCGTTGCCCCCTTCCCCCTGCTAAATATAAGAGTATACCACTTGGAAACGTTTCTCTTTGCCCAGTTAGCAAGGAGATGAAGCAGGGGGTGGGGGGTGGCAATGCCTAGAAAAGTCTCTGGACCCCAGGTCTGCCATATTTCGCAAAGTGGAGTCCAGGCCCATCAAGTAGATCTGGCATCCTAGTCATAGTTAGCCTTCTTTTTTGTCCATGGGACTAGGTCTGTCTGTCTGGATGTGGGAGTGAGGCTCTCACCTGCCATGTATAGCAAAGTACCCATAGCCAAGATTCTCTTCCTGCCATCAGCTGCAGCAGTGGAGGCTCTGGAGCCCAGATCTACCAGGCGTCCCAATGCAGAGCCCAGGTCTACCTGATCTCCTGTGGTATGGGAAAAGGTCCATGGGGGTGACACCATTGGTTACCACACTGGGTGACGCTATCAGTTACCACACACGTGTTACCACCCTTGTGATACCACTGATCTCCCCTTCATAGTCTTTTTTCCCCAAAAGCAAAAAAAAAAAATAAAATTCCAAGTTGTATAGCTTTTGTTCCTAAGGAAGGTCTTCCAGCCCTCTGCTCACTTTTGTTGTCCTCTTTTGCACCCTTTCAAGCTCTACAATATCCTTGTAGATATTGTTGTTGGGATGTACAGAGTATTCCAAATGTGACTACACCATAGATTTTTATAGGAGTATTATAATATTAGCAAACCTATTCCCTTTCCTAATTACCCTAGCATGGAATTTGACACCTTCACAGCTGCTGCCGGTTGGGTTGGCATTTTCATTTCACTGAAAATTTCCTGTTTGTTCCTACTCTCTCTTTTTTCTGTTCTTTAGCTGGTCATCAGTCCAAAAAGGATTTGTCCTCTTATTCCATGATTGCTAAGTTTACTCAGTAAGTTCATCAAATGGCTTATTTTGTGGATGACTGTAAAAAACTTACTGAAAGTCAACTGGATCACCTCTATCAATCTGTCTACTGAGATGTTCCAAGAACTCCAGAAGGCTGCTGAGGCAGGACTTACCATTGCAGAAACTTTGCTGATTCTCCTCAGCAAGGCTCATTCTTCTACCCTTAATAACATTGTTTAATTACACTTTCCACCAATTCATCTACAGCAGACGTTAAGAAGGTCAGTTCACAGTCCCGTCCCCCGTCCCCCCCACAGAAGGTCAGTTCAGTCATGGGCATCTACCTTATCTTTTCTGTAGTGAAGACAAATGCAGATAATTCATTCAACTTCTCTGGAATTTACATGTCTTCTTTAAACCTTTCTTTTATTCCCCAATTATCTAATGGTCCAACCACATTCCTGATGGATTTCCTGCTTTTATGTGTTTTTTTAAAAAAAAACTTTTGTTTGTTTTGCTGTATTTAGCCATGTGCACCTCAGATTCATTTTTTCCTCATTGTCACCTTTTAGTTCTTTTGCTAAAGTTCATGCTCCCTCAAAATTGTCTCCTTTTGGATGTAAATCACAATTCATTTCAGGATTTCTGCCTTATAGAATTGCCCACAATGTACATGGTCTGTTGTAACTTGGAAAGAAGGAAACATGTTTTGCTGACAAAGACAGGGAAGTAAAAAGAATGCTGTCCTGTTTTGATCTTTTGCTTATTTGTTTTGAAGTTCACTGAAGCTAGCAAGAACCAGAGATCTTTTGCCAACTTTGTGCTATTTTGGTTAAACCAAACATCCTCACATGAGCCTAAAACTCCAGGGAGAGTTTCTTGAAATGTTTAAGCCTAAATGCTGTTCTAAGCTCTTCAGGCAACTGCATGCTTCCCACAACAGTGTTAAAGATATTCCAGTGTTTTCAACAAAAAGCATTTTGACCACGCGTTTGTATCTAACATACTATAACCTGGTCGAGACATTGCATACTCCCTTCGCACAGACACACAAACTTTACAACACGCTGTTAAGTTGATTGGCAGCTATACAAACAGAGTGGGGAGCAGGTCAAATTCACTGCAATTCTGTTGTATTTGTTCCTGGGATTTTGTTTTGTAAGGTGCCAAGATTCAAAATTCCCGACTGGAGTCATCAGACAGAGCTTTCTCAGAACTATGAGAAAAGAATCTCATCTCTGGAGGTCAGTGAGGGCTTTAGCAGAGGAAATACCAAATGCTTCATTGAGAGACATTTGGCCTTCCAGCCCAGGGAATGAAGCAATTGCCTAAGTCACAGAATGCAAAAGCTTGTTTGGAAAGTTTCACATCTCTAACAAATTTAGCCTGATTAGTTTTTGTTTATACATATAGCCGTAGAGCTTTTAATCATACACAAGCCTCTCTTTTAAGACTCTGATTTCAAATGCCTATACATCCAAGGATAACATACCGCCCCATCACCATTTATTATCATGTGCACCATTGCCTATTGTTAGCATGGACTTTGTCCTCATTAGCCTCCATGATGAACCAGTTGTTGTTGGTTTTTTTTTTAAATACATTCTGTTCCAAGATGAGTGCATAACATAATTCAGAGATTTGAAGGTGAATGATTACCAACTAGTCGGGGATGGAAACTTGAGTCAGGTGACTCAAGTAAGTCACAAAAACACATGTTTTTTACTGACTCGTGCAGACTCAAGTCACCTGCATTGATGACTTGGGCATTTACTTGACTCTGAGGCCACTGACTTGGCACTTGGTCCCCGCACATGCAGACTCAAGTCTGTCTGGGTGTGCTTGCTTACTTTTCTCGGTGCGTGAAAGACCACATGGGGCCATCATTCAGACCGGGCAAGCAGCAGGGAAGTTCTAGCCAGGTGGCAGAAAAGGGTTACTGTTTTGCTTTTGCATCTAGCAGGATGGGGAGAGGTGAGAGCGGGCTCTTGCCCATCTCTGAAGGAACTGATGGTCATTGGACAAAGGATGTGCAGTCTAATTTTATTTATTTGGATAAGGTAGGGCAGAAGGAGCAGCCCAAGGGGGTTCTTGCTGTAGAATTGACTGGAGAAGCCCAGGCAGGGGGAGACGGTTCGTAGTGATCACGCTTTCGAACTGCATGGCTCCTGTGTGCTCCGTTGTTACGAGGGAGGAGGAAGCATCATTGAATGACTGGCAAAAATGGGATTACTTCTGGGTAGAATTGCAATAGTTTGGGTCATACTGGTAAGCCTCCCAGCTGCTGCATTTGACTCCCTCCCTCCTATTTAGCTGCTGCATTTGATTCTCCTCCCTCTTGCCTCTTCTGTCCCCGCTCTCACCTTGTTTACAGATGGGATGGGGAAAGCAGGGGAGGGGTTAAAGAGCACAGACATACACACACACACGCCCAGCAGTAGCGCCATTTTTTTTCACAGAGCCATGCCTGACACATGTATCCAAAAACTTGTGACTCAAGTTTTTTCAAGTTGCTCTGGGCAACTGGGAAAGTCTGCCTGTGAGGACTTGTTTACAGGTCGAGTTGTGAGTGTGGAGACCTGTGACTCAACTAAAGTCTAGCCATGTTGCCCTCGCACATCCCTGCTACCAGAACATCTCTTTAATTGTTTCTGTCCCACAGTGGTGAAGTGTTGACTACGTTTTGCAAAGGCCATGTGATAAGACCATAGCACAACAGAAGACATAAACATGGAAAAAGAATGTAGCTTTTCTCATGCTACCCTCAAGTCTCTAAAAACTTATCCATGCTTAACTTAAAATGCGTTGCATTCTTCATGAAGCCTCAGCTTTTCTATTCACTAGCAGAGGATGCCTGCAAAGTTCTGCAGCTACTCTGACATAAACAGCTGCTTTTGTGATTTGTTGTGGTGGTTCAACATTTCTTTTAATGTGGTTCATGTTATTGTAGACTGTAAAATCCCTTGACAAGGTATTGGACCAGTGGGGTTCCTGGCGGTTTTCCTGCCAGGGGCACAATCCCATCCGCCACACCTGACCCAGAAGTAATTATGGTGACGTCATCATCACCACAATTATCCCCGGGGTGCTGCCTCCTCCGTTCCCCCTTTGAAAAAGGGAGGAGAAAGGAGGCACCCGGGCTCCAAAGGAGCCACTCACGCCACTTCTAGCAGCATGGAAGACTCTTTCAGAGCTTTTTTGCACAGCTGGAAGGCGCCCTGGAGGCGAGCACGACCCACCTCCTGGGCACCCTCCTGCAGTGCAAAAAGCTCAGAAAGAGCCATCCATGCCTCTAGACGTGGTGTGAATGGCACTTTCAGGGCTTGAAGCGGTGTGCGCCTCCTCTGAAATTGGAGGACATATGCACTGCTTCTTGCCAGGCCAGCTCCCTGGCCATTCTGAGAGTTGCTCTCTTCTCCTCCCCTTTCTTTCAAGCAGCCAAGCAGCATGAAAGGCTCCACTGGAGCTTCTTGAAGCCATTGGAAGCCATATAGTGTGCAGTCACTATCAGCGCAATTCCTGACAGTTTCAAAAGCTAGTGGCAGGGGAAGCGGGTCATAGTGCTGCCCCCCCCGGTGCCTAAATTTCTGGTGTCCAGGGCATTTGCACCCACTGCACCCCATATCCACCACTGTTTTGGACCATATCAAAGGAATACCAGCTGAAAGGGAGGAGTTTGCATTGTTGTTCCTCAATAAGCTTGAGAAAGACTAACTATCTGAAAATAGAAGGACCTAGAATCAAAATGTCTACATATCTTTAGAACTGGTTAGCACTGATTCTGATCAGTTCAGGCTCTGCATCAGAAAATTCCCAACCCATTTTCCCAAATAAATTCAAGAATTTGGACTCTTTTTAAACTATTCATGGCTTGGATAAACCCTTTAAAGCAGGGGTGTCAAACTCGTTTCATACCGAGGACCGCTGGAAGTGATGTCGTTAGGGAGGAAGTAATGTCACTGAACAGGTCATAACCAAAAGTAAGCACTTTTTCTCACTTAGAAATTAATTAGCTGCAAATGGCAGAAGAGAAAACATGCAAATCTTTATCATATTTCAAGATATGGGGGAGCCCAAGTATCATGTGGGCCACCCTTTCAACAGTAACACTTCAGCACTGCTCAGGAGCTGAAAGCCTGAGGGCCGGATAAAAAGCTTCCGCAGGCCGCATCCGGCCCCCGGGCCTTATGTTTGACACCCTTGCTTTAAAGTCTCATATTACACATAATGTTCAACTTGTATTTGAAATGTCCACTATGCGGCAACAAAATGGTGGAATTAATGCATAAGAAAGCTATTGATTCCTTAATACTGAATAGCTTGGTGTTGTCGTCATTCCAAAGTGTTCACAAGTCTATGTTACCCCATGCTACCTTATCACTGACTTGCAAAGTGCCCTTCTTGTTGCTTTCCAATATAATTAATCTGTCTGACTCCTGGTTTACACAACTGTAGTCCTGAGGCTGTGAAATCTGCATAATTACAGTATTATCTTATTTGATCACTGACCATTTGTTAAAGCAACTTCTTGGAAAAACTCAGGTTATAATGCTTTAGAACCCAATCCTATCCAACCTTCCAGCTCTGGTGCAGCCGTAGTATAACCCCGTGGTAAGGGAACACATGTTCTCATACCTTGAGAAGGCCCCAGTGACTGCCCCTCCACCACAGGATGCAGCACACACCCCACTGGCACAACTGCACCAGCACTGGAAAATTGGATAGGATTGGGCCCTTAGCCTTCTGTGTCAGAACAGTTTCATACAGATGCTTCCCTATGTGAAAGCAAAGATTTAAATCCACTGCATTTAGGCTTTGAGAAGGTAAAAATAAGCACATAAACTGAGCAAGTGTGACTGTAAGAAAAGGTACAGATACTGCAAAATAGCCAAGCTTCACTTTGAGAAGAATGATACAGAACAGCTCTTTCTAAAATGGCTAATTTCAGGGTGCAGGTGAGGTTCTGTGTTTCAGTTTTGTTATATTGGAAGAAAGCTGGCTATAGTTCTTTTCCCTTTTGTTGACTTTTTATGTTCAGGTAGTTTTTATGAGAAAGATAATTGGAACATGAATACAGTTTAGCTGGAGCTGCGCCATGGATGAGTTTGAACTACATTTTGTCCCCTGAACCAGCCCCATATTCATAGAACATGCACATCCTGGCCCCTCCTCTCACTTCTAGAATCCTCAATTGCGTGATGATGGGGGCAATTTAAATCAATGCCACTGAGAGCGCAGTCCTATGCTTTGTTATTCATTGTCTTCAATCGGACATACTCTTAGGAAAGTGTGCACAGGATTGCAGCTTGAGTATGGCAGGCAAGACTTGGTTCTTGTGTCTCCTCTTAAGTCAGGTCTGAATGTTTTGCAAAGCCTAGGGAGTGGATGAGACCTGACCTGTGGTGAAAATATAGATGAGAAGCCCTAAGAGATGCTATTGGCTTTTCTAAATCATTTCAGTCCTTGTTAGTATAAAGCTAGTCAATGTGTGGTATTATCAATGCTACATGTTTGTTACTTGTAAGACCCCAGTGACCCTTGTTAATCTCTGCTATGTTTTCCCATTAGGAAAATTGTGCTCACTCAGCATTGATAAAGCCTTTCCTGAAGATGAAGGCCAGTACAAATGCATAGCCGAAAACACTGCAGGGAAATCGGAATGTGCTTGCAGTGTGTTGGTGGAAGGTAAGTGGTCCTGAGCTAGAAACTACTTCATTGAAAAACTCCCACTCTGCCTCAGCTTATGGTATTCAGGCCCTGTTTATGCCAAGTCTTAGCTCCTTTCAGTCTGATTTGGACTTGGATAACTATGAAAAAAATTGTTTTTGTTTTTTTCTTCTCTCTGCATTCCTTCCATGAAAATGTTGTAATTCAATCTCTAAAGCAAACAATGATCTAGCCACATGGAACTAAGCACTATGTCCACATAGTGCTATGCGTCACCTAAGACCCTCCACAGCCAAAGCTCGGCTTCTGAAATGATTTTGAAGCTTTCTCAACATGATCTTTATATAGCTCTTTATATATCTTAGTTATAAGGGTTCCTCTGTCATGCTAAAGCAACATGTACACGGCATCCTGGAGGCTCTTGAATCAAAAACAGAGTAAAAGCTGAAATCGACAGTTCTCTTGCTCTTATTCCAGTTCCCCATTGGCAGACTGGACCTATGGCAAATTTTGCCCATAACAGAAGGTAGCATATACTGTACAGATGTCCTGTGCAGTTGATTTTACCAAACAATCTGTAGAAAGCAGAATGAAGCTCAATTTTCATCCATGCCTGCCATGCAAACAGGCAGGAGAGGCCAATGCAAGCTTGGCTCAGAGTTCGTGTGACTTCTGGAGCTTATACCAAGGATCCAGTGTTTGCAAAAGCCGTAGGTAGGTATAGTCTCCTAGGCCCATTCTATTTATTTTTATTACACTGAAATTATATCCCACCCTTCATCCAAGAAACTCAGACTTCATACATGATTCTTTTTCTTCACCCCTTATAGCCCTGCAACAACCCTATGAGATAGGTTAGGCTGAGAGAGGATGACTGAACCCAGATTACCCAGTGATCGGCTGTGTGTTGAAACCCAGTTCTCCCTGGTCCTAGTCTAACCTTCCAAACCATAAACCATACTGGTTCTCATTTAAGATATGCAAAACATTAGTAAATCAAACCCATTTCTGTAGACAAATACTCACCATAGGTGAGCAAGTTCATGATCATTTACAAGACTCAGATATGTGGCATTATAGTCAGTTATATCTATTCAGTGCCTGATTCAATC
The DNA here is from genome assembly GCF_035046505.1 of Tiliqua scincoides. Taxonomy (NCBI): domain Eukaryota; kingdom Metazoa; phylum Chordata; class Lepidosauria; order Squamata; family Scincidae; genus Tiliqua; species Tiliqua scincoides. The sequence goes on along the minus strand of NC_089821.1, from coordinate 80,271,033 downwards.
CAGCTGCACAGTGTGCTGGAGCCACTATCATGCCCTTGATACCACAGAGTGGTTTCCTGCCCTCCCTAAGGCTAAAATCCTATACATACTTAGCTGGGAATTAATCCTAATTAATTCCCAAATCCTAACCAACTTGCCAGCACTGCCATAGCTGTGCCAATGGGATGCATCTTGAAGTTGGGTGGCACTCACAGAGCCCTCCTCAAAGAAGGGGAATTTTTACACTTTATGTCAGTGTTGGAAAGTGGGTTAGGATTGTGCCCTAAGTCTCATTGAAATCAATGGGATTTACTTCTGAATAGTTAAGTTAATGTTAGTTCTGTATAGACACTGAAAGCAATAGAATCCTCTATGCTTTGTTTGATTCAAAGAGAAATGGCATCTACATTCCCACCCAATAAATATCAGAGCTGTTAAAGATAGTCAGCATGCCTACTGCTGCTCCTTGTGGGTTACACAACAACAGCATTTTTCTTGGGCTTGCCAGAATAAGTGCTTGTTCTCTGCATTTCCAAGAACATCTTTGACATAGATGGTTATCTGTGAGCAATATGTCTTTGCAGTCAAATTAAATGCCATTTGGGTTTATCTTAGCATCCTCAGTACAAAATTTCTGCTAACATTAAAAGTGCTATGGTTTAGTATTATTCCAGCAGAAGCCTAAGCATTTTTGAATACGGTTGATGAATTTACACACTTGGGGCACAATCCTGAGTGCACCTTGGGCTGGCAAAAGTCCTTTGCACCAGCCCAGGAGGGTTGCAAACAAGCCATAAAGCAAGTTTGCACCTCCTGAAGAGTTGGCTGGGCTGCCGCAGTGCGGAGTGCTGGCCTGCGGAGGCTGAATCCAGCATCTGCGCCAACTCGGGCAGGGACGGTTGCATTGGCCAAGCTTGGCTGATGCAAGGGTCTGGGGAGGATGCACGGAGGAGGCAGGAAGGAGATATTCCGGGGTGGGTGGGTGGAGGGCGGCCTCAGGGGTGGGCGGGCGGGGAGTGGGAGTCAGGGCTAGGACCCAGTAGTTATATCAGATCCCAACCCCATTCCCTGAGCAGTGCAGAGCAGCTGCAAGCCGCTCCACTCTTCTCTGACTTATGCCACCTCCTGAGGTGACCCACTAGGGCTGTGTTGGTTTACCCAGAGGAAAGGGGAAGTGTTTCCCCTTGCCTCCGGCTGAGCCACTTTGTGGCCTGTCTGCTCCAGCACAAGATAAGATTGTGCTGTTAGTCTCTGGATAATTTTTATAAGCAGAAGAACCCTGTTGCATCAGACCAAAGGTCTATTTAGTCCAACATCTTGCTTCCCACAGTGGCCAGCCAGATACCTCCAGGGAGGAAGCCCATAAGCAGGACAAAGGCAATACCACTTTCCCACTTGGGGAGAAGCACCTGGTCTGATGATTGGTGTTCAGTGACATCCAGTCTTGAAACATGAAATCTACATAACTCTCATAACATTACTTGTTGCTTGACCGTTCTCCATAAATTTGCTTAACCATCACACAGTAACCATTTCAACATCTTGTGACAGTGAATGCATAGATCATTGGTTCCCACACCTTTCACCTTTTCAAGCCTCTGTGGCTATAATAGTGATTGGGCAGCAGTGCCCCCCCCCAGTAGCAGATTGTTTATCCCTTGCTGCACATAACTTAATCATCCTGTCAGTTTTGTTAGCCACCAAAAATTGGGTCAGAACCCACTGGTGGACCACAGACCCGCTATTTGAGAACCACTGCTACATTAACTATGCATTGTGCTTCATTGTGCTTCTGCTGATCAATTTAATTGAATGACTCCAGAATCTAGTGCTGAATGAAATTGAGAAAAACATATCTTTGATTTGGATCCCAAGTATAATTTGTCTGAGTGGAACAGCACTTCCAATAGTATAGAAGGGGAGAATTGGCATCTTGAGGGGGGAAAAAGTTTTAAGCATGATCCTGCTTACTGTGAAGTGTGTTGCAAGATCTTTAAAATTCATTTAAAGCGAAGACATCAGAAAAATAGCAGTGCCATCAGCTAGCCTGCTTAGAATCATTTTTGTATATCCATCATGTCAGGCAACCAAATAGATATAGTAGTCAGTGTGTGTACATTTATCTACAGTAGGGGTGCCCAAACCCCGGCCCGGGGGACACTTGTGGCCCTCAAGGACTCCATATCCAGCCCACATGGAGCTCCCGGTCTCCAATGAGTCTCTAGCCCTCCAGAGACTTGCTGGAGTCTTTGCTGACCTGATGCAACTGCTCTCTGCATGAGGGCAACTGTTTGACCTCTCGCATGAGCTGTGGGATGAGGACTCCCTCCACTGCTTACTGTTTCACATTTGTGATGCAGCAGCGGCAGCGAAGGAAAGGCTGGCCTTACTTTGTGCAAGGCCTTTTATAGGCCTTGACCTATTGCAAGACCTTCATTCATTCATATAAGTTCCACCTCTAGTATATTAATTTATGTAAATTTATTCAAATTTGAATTGTAAATTCTTTTCTTTTCCCTGCCCCCGACACAGAGAGATGATATGGCTCTCCTGCCAAAAAGTTTGGACACCCCTGATCTATAGTGATGTCAGGATAGTTTTTGGGGTGCTCTTATTCCCCAGTTTTTCTCAGCTCATTATAAGATCACTAAGTGTTACTAGAGATTTCAAAGAAGAAGCTAGGAAGAAATTAGTCCTACAAAGAGGCAAGAATTCTAGCATTCGCATCCAGTATTGGACAGTATCTTGTGGAAAATTGCTAATAGGAAGAATGTTAATTCTCTTTGAAGTTGTTTCTCTGTCCATATGTTCTCCCTGTTCATATTTTCCTCTAGTACTTGACCTTCCATCTTCAGAAGGTAAGAAGAGTGCATGCATAAGAGAACCCCATTTTATTTATTCCTTGGGAACAGCACTCCACTCCACAAACTCTGTTTTGTCTGGTGTTTTTTAAAACAAAAAGAAGCACTGTGTGTTGTGAAAAATATTGCCTGCTGTTATACTGCAACTTCCCGGATGATATGTACACTTTGTCAAATTTAATCATCAGGCTAAACATCCTATACACAAGGGCTGCTGCAGTACCTTTATGCAGTTAATTGGCTGTTTTTTCTTGTGATAACTATTCTTGTCCTGCTGCTTACATCTGAGCTCCCTACAGTTGATCATGTAGTGTCAGTGCTGCTGGGGGAGGGATGGCTCCCCCAAGGGTGACCAATACTGGGGTATTGTGAGAGATCACCACTGGAGCTGAAGAAGGTTGTGGCTGGGCTCCCTCCAGCCTGAAGTGATCCAGTAGCCTCAGAGATGGGCGGGGGAGGGGGTTCCGCCACCCACTGGTCCTCTTCCCTACCAGCAGCCTTGTTCCGGATCACTGGCTGGCCAGCATCCTACCTGCTAGCCAGCCTCCTCCAGACTGCCCTCATCACCAGCTAGCCTGGGGTTATATTGAGCATCTCCACCCCCTTGCTCCACCCTTTCCTCATGGCTAGACTACCTAAGCCCAGCCTGACAGTCACCCAGACCCTTGATCCTGTGAGCACTTGCTGCCTCTGCTTCTCTGGAACCTGCTGATGGTGGTTCTACTCCCCTTGCCCTAGGTGTCAGTTGCCCAACCAGGCTTCTCCTTCTGTCATAGCAGGACTGACCCAACTGTGATTGAGGAGGAAGGGACAGGGCTCCCACACTCTTGTCTCCTTGGCGGCCAGCCCTGCTGGTGAGGCAGGGAGGCCTTGTGTCACTGATACTGCCCTGTGGAATAGCCCTGGGGCTGGGAGCTTGGCTGTGTCAGGTGACCCGGGTGAGTAGGTTCCTGGGCCAGATCCTGGACACGTAGCAGCTGCTCCATGGTACCAAGACTAGAGAACTTAGCCATACAACTATAAAATACTGGTACAATGGTGTAGTGGCCCCTGTAGGATGAGGAGGGTGACCACGTCATTCCACAGGGGATGCTCCACATGAAAGGGGAAGTCCTGAGGAAGACTCAGGCATTCTTCTTGCCTGGGAGAGAGGCTTACCACAAGTGCATTCTCAACACAGTTTTGAGGATCCTTAAATACAATCCAGAACCCTGGCTGATTTCATCTTCTCTAAGTCCCTCAGTTGTCCTGGCATCGTGTTTCCCAGGCAATCGCTTCTCTTTGGGCAAGTCCAAGTGATCCTCTAGGCCAGGGGTGTCCAAAGTTTTTGGCAGGAGGGCCACATCATCCCTCTGACACTGTGTCAGGGGCCGGGGGGGGGGAAAGAATTAATTGAAATTTAAAATTTGAATAAATTTACATAAGTTTACATAAATGAATATATTAAAGATGACCGCATATGAATGAAAGAAGGTTTTGCAATAGCTCAAGGCCTATAAAAGGCCTTGCACAAAGCAAGGCTGGTCTTTCCTTTGCTGCCGCTAGTGCATCACATACGTGAAACAGCAAGCAGTGGAGGGAGCGAGAGGTCAAACTGCTGAGAGCAGTTGCGTCAGGCCAGTGCGGGCTCCAACAAATTTACAGAGGGCCAGAGACTCATTGGAGACTAGGGACTCCTTGAGGGCCGCATTGGAGTCCTCAAGGGCCGCAAGTGGCCCCAGGGCCGGGGTTTGGGCACCCCTGCTCTAGGCGATAGACATGTGCGTTCCTAGTATAGTTCTCAGAATACCTTCCTGTCCTTCAGTCTCTCTATACATATACATACCTCAACTTTTGTGCTGAGCCTCTGGAAAACCACTAGTGTCTTGTGTCTCTGCTTCTGTGAAAAGCAATTGGACAGGCAATGAGCAACAGTTTTTAAGAGAGCTAAAAATGGTTTAAGAAAGGCATCACTTTCTGTGATATACAAGCATTGCTCTTGCTCCACTGTTGCCTCTGATTCAATAGGTTTCAAAAACAAGACAAAAGCATGCATTTTCTGTTTCTGAATGGCAGTGTTTTCTTCAACTTTGAGAGAGCTATTGTTTGTTGCCAGCTTTAGTTAACTCTTCAGTATCACAACCTGGTATATAAGTAGTAGTAGTAGTAGTAGTAACTTTATTGTCATTGTGCTATAGCACAACGAAATTTATGCACCTTTGAGATACAAGCATAAATATATACTACAATTCCAACAGTCGCACTCTGCACACTCACCCACACATTCTGTACAACATGTATCATAATATAAAAACAGTATAACAGACCATAATGCCCAGGAGCATGGTAACAACTATATCGTCTTATTCAACGTAATTATGGCTGTGGGATAAAAACTGTTCAGGAATTGTGTGGTGCATGCTCTAATAGTTCTGTATCGTCTACCCAAAGGCAACAGTTCAAAGAACTTATGAGCCGGATGGAAGGGGTCTCTCAGAATGCTATGTGACTTCTGCAGACAGCAAGATGTATAGATGTCCTCCAAAGCTGGTAGATGAAGGTTGATGATGTGCTGCGCAATCTTAATAATTCTCTGCAGAGCTTTTTTGTCCCCTGCAGGGCAATTTCCATACCACACCAAGATATCATAGGTTAGGACACTCTCAATGGTGCAACGATAGTAAGACACTAGCAGCTGCTGTGACAAATTTAACCTCCCAAGCTTCCTCAGAAAATATAACCGCTGTTGTGCCTTTTTTATCAACATGCTGGTGTTAATATTCCATGAGAGGTCCTCTGTGATGTAAATACCTAGGAATTTGAAACTAGCAACCCTCTCCACCTCCTCACCATTTATGTGTAATGGTGCGTGTACATCCCTCTTTTTCCGGAAGTCAATTATAAGTTCTTTAGTTTTTTTGATGTTAAGTGAGAGATTATTTTCTTTGCACCACAATAACAACTCCTGTACCTCCTTCCTATAAGCAGACTCATCATTCCCGCTAACAAGCCCCACCACTGTAGTATTGTCTGCAAATTTTATAATTTCATTGGTATTATGTGATGGGGTACAATCATGTGTATACAGGGAATAGAGGAAGGGGCTCAGCACACAGCCTTGGAGAGCTCCTGTATTTAATATCAGAGTGGAGGAATGATAAGAGCCCATCCTAACTGACTGGCCTGTTTGTCAAAAAGTCCTTTATCCACAGACAAATGTCTTGCTGTATGCCCAAACTAGTCATTTTAAAAAATAGCCTGCTAGGTAGAATGGTGTTAAAAGCAGAACTATAATCCCCAAATAACAGCCGTACATATGTACCCCATTGTTCCAAATGACACAGGACTGTATGTAAAACAATAGAAATGGCATCATCAGTCGACCTATTACTCCTATATGCAAATTGACAAGAATCCAAGGTGGGTGGAAGACCAGACTTAATATGTTTCAACACCAGCCTCTCAAAACACTTCATAATTACCGAAGTTAGAGCCACAGGTCAATAATCATTGAGAGAAGCAACTACTGTCTGCTTAGGAACTGGCACTATAATACGTAGATGTCTTCAAGCAAGTAGGGACAGAGCACTGTGACAGAGATAAATTGAAAATATTTGTAAAAACTTCAGTCAGCAATGCAGCGCATTGGTCTTTAAGGACCCGTCCCAGAATTCCAGACATTAATATTTTGTAAAACCCATCTCACATCATTAGGTTGCAGGACAAGTGACTGACCATCAGTGGCTGCAGCTGGAATGTTGGTGGCTATCTCCTGCTCAAACCGGCAAAAAATCTGATTAAGCTGCTCTGCCATGGAATCACTACTGCAGGGCAGACTGTTTTTATTATTCTGCCCAGTAAGTTGTCGCAGGCCCTGCCATACCTGGCGGGTATCCGAACTTTCAAAATGCTGCTCAATCCTCCGCCTGTACATGGCCTTTGCATCCCTGATGCTTTTTTTAAGTTCACTCTGGCCTCACTGTACTGTAGTGTGTTTCCAGAACAGAAAGCATCTCATTATGTTTATGTTATGTTATACACTCGTTATGTTTTCGAACCGACACATGACAATTTCTTCCAATTTTAGCTCAATGGTGGTATTCCTACCCACCCGCTTCCTCTGAACCCACTCCAATTGCTGTTGGTCTTTTTAAAGCACAGCGTTCTCAAGGCTTAACCAGAGTAATCTGAGTGGAACCCATACTCCATCCATACTCTCAAGATTATCCATTGATGTTTTGGAGTTCTGGGTAGTAGAGACTGCTATTTTTATTCTCTCCTTAGGAATTTAACTTGTTCAAGCAATTGTGTACAATAAACCTTGTTTAAACATCACACAAGCCAACAATTTCCATTTGCTTTCCAGTCTAATCAGAATCAAATTAAAGGCAAATCAGGGTTTTTTCACTGCAGTCATTGTTCCAAATGACTGCTTTGGTTCTTAACTGCCCTATTTTCTTTTCTCCTGTTTTTAGAGTCTTTAAAGCTGAATGAAAAGAAGACCAAAAAACCAAAGAGTTCACTCTCCCCTGTGCTTTCATCAGAGAGTAAGTGGTGCCAATTTAATTCTGTTTTTTTTTAAGTGACTGAGTACAAGTACTTTGGAGAATGACTGGCTCCTAAACTGCTTGCTATCTTCAAAACTAATGCAAGTTCAGAAGCCTTTTTATACGTGGATTTTATATCTGCAGATCTGGCTTAACGCCGGTCCCCCGGACCCTTGTTGAGCCAGACTTGGCCCCACCTGTACCCTCCAAAGGCAATCAGAGCTGTGCTCGGTCACCTCTGGACGACTTTCTGGGGCCTGCAGTGTGTCTGTCTGTGGCCTCTGCAGGCTTCAGAATGGCCGAAAAGGCAAAAAAATCAGTACTTCCAATTTCCAGAAGGAAACCAGAAGTGACATTTTTAATGCCTTGTAAGGGTTTCCTCAGGCCTCCTAATGCCTTACAAGGCATTAAAAATGTCACTTCCATATTCTCTCAGGAAATTGTAAGTAGCTTTTTTTTTTTTTTTTTTGCTGCCTTTTGACCATTCTGAAGCCCACAGAAGTTGTGGATAGACAAGTGTGGCTTTTGCAGGCTTCAGAAAGCCTTCCAGTGGCAGCTGGAGCACAGCTCTGGTCACATTCAGAGACTTTAAAGGGGCTCAAAACCCAAAACTCGATATCTGCAGGAGGTCTGGGAATGGATTCCTTGTGGATACTGAGGCCCCACCTGTCCACTGGAAAGACAGTCACAGCTGGAATGCTGAAAACAGTTGGACTGTGCTTATATGTACAATAGATATTCCTATGGGTAGTTAATGTCACCTTCTGCAGTGACTTGAGTACATGCATAAGCTTCTGCTGTAAAAGTTTATGGTTCTTCCTGATTATGTGTTTATGAAACATGTAAGCAACAAGTCTCAGAAGAGGTCTAGCATCATTTGCATGTTATACAATTTCATTGTCTGAGAGACCTATGTAGCTAGATTCTTACATATTCACGGATTGGCAGCAACCACACAGGTGATTGCAGCCATGCTGCTACAGATATGGTAAAAGGGCCTAATTGGGAAAAACCTAGTTATGAACGGTGATGTTAATTACACTAAGCCAAATCTCTGTGTGTTTAGAACCAGCCCATGCTTCAAGAAATTGCTCAGGGAAATTAAAAAAAAAAAAAAGCAACCATCTGTTTAATTTTAATTCACCTTTCACACAAGTGTAAAAAACCAATTGTCATGCAAGACAATAATTTCCAAAACTGGTTATCGTGTTCAGTTCTATGGGTGTGCAAAATCAGTCCCTTTTTATTTCTGTAGAATTCTCCATTTTGCTTCCCCACACTCTCGGACACAGAACAAACATGCAAAAATCCAAGTAGAAATCAGCATTTCACAAGGATGCAGAGCGTATTTGGATGCAAAACCAATGTGGGTTTCCTTATTCATGAATTTTCCCCCATAGAGTAATTCAAGCTTTTTTTTCACTTCTAAATCCATGAGATTAGAATCTTCCACCTGGGTTTTGAACATCTTGTTAGAAAACTTACCTTGTTGTCTGATATCAGATTTAACTTCAGTGTTCCCATTCCTCACCTACCTTGCACACAAGTTTGAATGTTCAGCCTCTGTTTTTCCCCTTACAGACAGTAAATTGGATAAAGTAGACTTACAAGGTTTAGGGATTTCCACACCAGCAGGACCTGTGTCCAAAATCATATCTGTTGAATTATCCCTATTCAGTCCCAATCACAATTTAATTGATGCACATTATTAAAATCACTTTGATTTCCCCCTTTAATTCCCCTTTGATTCAATTTTGGACCTGAAAGTAAGTTCTAGCCTCTCTCTGTAGTTGTTATTTAATTTTATGGTGGTTGTATTGACTGAACCTCAATTTGAATGGCAGCTTTTTCAAAACTAATACCAAAGATAAGTTTATTTAATCAAAAATTACTAGTTTGACCAGTTAAATTTACTCTTGAAGTTTATATGTAGCAGTAAATTTCAAATTGAGATGGCTTCATTCATGTTTATGCAATTCCACTGCTAAAAACCCTGAAATTATGGCTTTCGGTAGCTGCTATAAACATAAAACCTCATTCTGCAGCCTGCTTTCATGATTTTTTTCCATACAGCTTGGATTCTTTGTGTGAATGTTTCTTTACAAGGCTCTTAGCTAAACCCCTATGAAACCACTGAAGACTTGTTCGCACGTTGCGATGCGTAGCAGCAGAGTTGAACCAAAACCACCTGTTTTCATTTTGTTTCCATTTTTGCTATCATTGAAATGTTTTTTGGTGTGCCCCTTGAGATCATGCTGTTTTCATCCTAGAAATTAGAAGGATCTGTGCAAGAGCCTCTAACATGTCTGTCAGGTTTTCAACAGCTCCACGGCTATAAGCCCATGTAAACAGGATCAGAAGTCCTGGAATGGAGTTCTTACTGGATTCTGACTAATGGTTAGTTCAGTTTGGTGGGAAGGTTCCCTGAGCTTGGCCCAACATGCTTTTGGTATTCATGGCTCTCTGGCTTCTAAGACTCAGAATGGTCTCTCATGATGATGATGATTCATATACTGGTTTTCAGCAAAAAGTAGTTCACAATGCAGTTTCCATAGCTAAATAAGTGAATAAGGTGTACCCTGTGAACCACTGGCTTGGGGAACTGCATACTACAAGTCTTCTATGTTCCAGCCCCATTTTGGAATGTAAAAGCCATATCCCCATCACCTTCATTCTCCCCTTCAGGAGAATATGCAGATGGTGAAGTCACTGTGTTGTGATTTTAAAGAGTAAAAGCATGGTAGTAGAATACTTTAATGTTCTGATAACTGACAAGGTTGTGTCTCATTGACTTCTGAAAAATCCATGAAAACTGGATTGAGCCTTGGGCTCACACACCTTGTCTGTAATGTGTAGTATTTAAGGAAGTATTTACCCTGTGGTCTGTTTCCCTGCATCACAGTATTTGATGTGTGTGCTTTACTGAAATTATAATAATTGTCTCTTTGAATAAGAAGTCTCTGGTAAGTAAATAAAATTGATTCATACTAGGTTACAAGTGAACCAGTTGTGCAAATGACATGTTTTTTGGACTTTTTGTCTTTTGTGGGCAAGTGGACATTGTGAAGATTGGTATTAAGAACTGTAGAAACCTAGAGAGAAATTTCCAGCATTTCACTGTGTCCTTGGATTCCCTCATTGCAGAATCCTATATGCAGCATGTATAATGCACAGTTGGGTTTTTGTTTTTTTAATTTTGGCTGGTGAGCCTACTGGCAAATGCACAAAGCCAGAAATGAGAAAAGAGAGTAGGCAAGAGACATGATAGACGGTAAAGAAATAGTAAAGAGCAGACAAGGAAGAATATTTTTTAAAGTAGAGTATTAATACAACACTTTCAGGAGGCCCTGCTATTAGGATTGCTATTTACAGTTTCAGCTAAGCCCATTGAAAAAGATATGTGACTATTAAAGTTGCACATGTTGGCAAAGAAAATCTCTTTGTTTAATTCTTCTCTTATCAATACATACTCATAATAGTAGGTTTTAGTAAGTTAGTTAATAGTAGGATATTAAGTTTATGAATTTTCTATCCTGGCTTGCCCTTGTATGAGGGCAAGAGAGGCATTTTCTCAGGGTGGCTCACTATAAGCAACACTGAATCCCCCTGCACCCTAGTCCACTTCAGGCACTCTAAAAGTGCAGAGAGTAGAGACTTTAGGTAGAGAGGGAATGGGAGCATGCTGACTAGACATTCCCCACCATGGCCTGCCCGCCCCCCACTCTCCCCAGATCCGTTGCTTGTTTGAAGTGGCAAGTGCTGAACATGGTGAGACTTCCTTTCCATTATTTTGGAACTCCAGAGATGTCCTTGCCGGAAAGCAAACTCTGATCTCAGGGAGAAGCCTATGTACCCAAGTGGTGATTCTGCCCCTGTGCTCTCCAGTGCACATAGACCTTATCTGCATGGGAGCCAAGAAGTTCCTGTCCCTCTCTACCCAGGAACACATCATAGGTTATTATTAACAGTATTTATTATTAAGTTGAGACTAATTATTCACATGGGTTCCTTCCAAGCACTCACGTGGATGGCAAAAGACACACTATAGCAAATCAATTTAAAAAACAAAATTTCTTTGCTCTTCGTGATTTAAAGTTTCTTTTTCTTCTTTGTGATTTAAAAACAGCCTTGCTGACCTTTTGACTCTAAGACAAGGTGCCCAAACCCAGCCCTGGGGCCACTTGCGGCCCTCGAGGCCTCTCAATGCAGTCCTCAGGGAGCCCCCAGTCTCCAATGAGCCTCTGGCCCTCCGGAGATTTATTGGAGCCCGCACTGGCCCGACGCAACTGCTCTCAGCATGAGGGCGACTGTTTGAGCTCTCGCGTGAGCTGTGGGATGAGGGCTCCCTCCACTGCTTGCTGTTTCACATCTGTGATGCAGTAGCGGCAGCAAAGGAAAGGCCAGCCTTGCTTTGTGTAAGGCCTTTTATAGGCCTTAAGCTATTGCAAGACCTTCATTCATTCATGTATGTTCATCTTTAATATATTCACTTATGTAAACCTATGTAACTTTATTCAAATTTTAAGTGTAAATTAATTCTTTTTCCCCCCCGCCCCCGACATAGCATCAGAGAGCTGATGTGGCCCTCCTGCCAAAAACTTTGGACACCCCTGCTCTAAGATAAGAGTCATTAAGAAGACAATCCATCAACCAGTCCTCCTCCAAGAGCTTAGAAAGCTTCACTCAGCCCCTCCCTTCACCAATGCAAAGTGATCACCTTTCTTTCATTTGCTCAGGGGGAAGGGAGGGGTCCGCTGGAGAGAGAGAAGGATTGCTGGATTGTCAGCCAGCTGCCCTCTCTCTCTCTCTCTCTCTCATTAAGGAGGCTATTGTTAAAGGAATGTTCAGTTTTTTAAACTGATTTTAAAGGGGTGCATTTTTCCCCTTCTCCAGGGATCAGCACATCTCTTCTCATTTGCAGGGGCCATTCGTGTTGAGTCAAACCTGTGTATAAAAAATCAGTGTATAAATAGGCTGGACCTGTATTCACTTTTAGAACCCTGAAGGAGATTTATTGATTTGTAGAGGAAGTGCTTTTTCATTGCGTTAAAAGAAAAATATTTTTCACTTGTTTCAAAGCATTTACTGTGGGCTGTTAGTTTCCCCTTCTTTCTTTCTGTCTACTTTTCAGCAATCAAAAGAACAGTATTTTATGGTATCTAGAAGTATAAGGAAATTTTCATGCTTGCTACTGCATGAAATCAGTCTGGTTTTTTTTGTTTGTTTTTGTTTTGTTTTTTTAGTCTTATAAAACTCTTGGCTGAATTATTCAGTTATCCTGCTGAGAATTGTTAATAAATGTCATCAGTGATGCTCTCTGGAACAAAATCTATGGAAATCTCCTTTGTTTCCCCTTACCTTGTATTCCAACATTGTCCCTACATTCTGAGATGGAATGAAGCATTACAGAATCAATCTAAATATGTCCGGAGCGCTTGAGCATGTTTTTTTTCATTTCCAAAGTAGAAAAGAAGATATAAAGCTCTTGCTTTCCATATTAAAAAAAAAAATGGATGTCAGTGGGCAAATGATTAGAATGCTGCTCTGGTACTTTCTCTCCCCCCTCCCCCCATCTCTCCCCCTCTCCCCCCCAATGAAACATCGAGCAGTTAAAGGCCTACACGAGCCATTTTGTGTAAATGTCAGCCTAGAGACCTTGACTTAAGATAACTTGGATGGTATGTAACCAGCCAGTAAAGTGTTTTATTGTCCATTTCCCAGTTCTTATTCAGTGAGGACAAATAGTTCTTTCAGTATGTAGTTTATAAAAGCATCAAACATGTAACTTCCCACCATTGGTACCCAAGGCACCACCTCTGCTGCCATCCTGTTGATTGGGATAGAGGAAGAGGCGTTTGGTCCTTTTACTCCTGCTTTCTCAAGTGTCACTTACTTCTTCAACGTTGTATTACCTTGTTTGTTCATTCAGGGTAGCAAGTCCTGCTGTACTGCACATTAGCCTTTTCTCAGCTTAACATGAATAGACTAATGTTAAGACATTTGATGGAGCAAAGCCTCCATCAGAGAACTTGTCTCTTACGTGTTTCTTTTATTAACATGCAGGTTTGCATGTTACATTTAAATAACACTCACCAAGTGCTGAAACGGTTGTCTAGTAACCTTGTGCCTTTGCAATCATTTGCCAGAACACTGGGAGCCTTCAGGGCCCTCAGAACCTTGTTGGCTGAAGAGTAGAGAACAAATACTTTAAACAAATGCATCAGGCCCCTTCTCTAAATATTTGGCTCTTGTCTTAGCAAAATCCTGTCCCCTTTCCCTTATAGGAATCATTGCAGTAGAGGAGATAGGCCTCTATGGCTTCTTGTATTCTTTCTCTTTTTCACAGAGCAGTTTTTGTGGATCAGTAGCTGGTATGAGGAAGAAGGACCCCCTTCAGCTTGGAAGGTATCAACACATGGAAATGGTGTTGGTGCTGGTTTGTCTTTCATTTTCCTCACAAGCTCTGCCATTGTCATGAGTAGATTGAAAATTAACATGCAAAAGTCTACATTTCATTTTAGTCTGCGTGTATGAGTTCTTGTTCCACTATTAAGGATGCTTCAAAATTTTTAAACATGACTGATTTTATCGTCGGCCACCTTGTGCAGTTTTTTAACTGGAAAGGTGGGGTATGCATTCCACAAATAAATACAGGGCAGTTAATTTAAAAAAACAAAACAACAACCCACAGTTCCCTTCTCCAGAAAACCAAGCACCCCAACATTCCTGCTTTAAAGTACATGTGTAGGATTTGTTCTTGTATGTCAGCAGTTTGTTCACTTTGTAAGTGTGCAGATGGAAATCCAGTTGCCATAGGGTGTATTGAGCATTGGGGAAAATGTTATAGTTGTGCAAACCCCTTCTCCTTGGCAGTCAGTTCAACTTGTTCCAGGTGTGTTCCTTGAGTCTTAGCCAGGATATTATGCTTTATAGTTTATGCCATCCTGACAACCTGTGACTGAGTTAATACTGGCAAAGGGCAGGATTTTCCATGAGGGCTTTGTTTACAGTGCATTCTGCATAGCTGTCTGAGGACAGGCTGAAGGAATGGATGGTTGTTATTGATTGCCTTGGATAGAAATGGATGATGGTAGCTTATCTGTGCATTATGCAGAAAACATTGGCTCTTTACTATTGCAGCAACAACTTTATGCTTTTGTTTCCAACCATATTTTTTTCCAGTATGTAAAAGTATCAACTAAATCCATGTATCTTTGTGAAGGTATTCCTAGATGTTTTCTGTCTCTTCATCTTCAGAACCTTCTAAAGTGCACTCGTGTGTTTCCCAGCAAGAATTCATAAACCTCAATCTATTTTAATTGATCTTATTTTATTTTTTTTTTTTGCTACACCTCTAGTTCTCTGTGACTCTGGTTCTCTATATAAGCTACAAATAACCTATATCTGTGTTTGATTTGTCACTTCCTAGTGTTGGTTGCAACATGAACATTAAGGTTTTTTTATTGCAAACTCTCTTGTTTCTTCCTTTTTGACATTTTTCCATGTGTCTGAAACATGCCAACAGTTTTTAGCTAAGCAGTAAAAGAGTCTCTGCCCAGTGTCTACAACAGCTTCTAACCCAGCCATTCAAAAGATCTCTCATTTCAAAACAGGAGCCAATTGTTTTGGGCAGTGTTTCTCCCAACTGCCCAAACCTCCTTGCTATCACTTGGGAAGAAGGAAGACTATTAAGTACGGCATTGTTTTCTGCTCTCCACCCTTCCTTGTGCTGGCATTTTGCTCATCCACTGTTTGTGCTCATATTGTTTTGCTTGGGAGTGTAGGTCTATAGTTGGAGAGAAAGATGTTCCAGATTGGTATGAGCCCTGAGTAAATCAGGTGGCAATAGAGAAGACAGTGGAATTGAAAACAAAGCTCATGTTCACACAACTCCCATCTACTCCTGATCCCTATGCCTGACCATAGGCAGGGAGAAGGAGTAAACTTCTGTGTCAGCTGATTCATTTCTGACCTCTTCTCTATATCCTTACTCTTGGTTTCTGCACAGTCCCAGGAAAACATGGGAACCTGCAACTCTAGACCATTTGGAGTAATATAGTGATGTAGAAATTGAAGGTTTAGTATGTGACTCCTTGTCTACTTTTATATTTTATTTTTTACTTTTCAGACTGTTATTGTGTGTGTGTTCTGTTAAGTTTTCTAACATTAGCAATGATAACTTGGGTCCCAAAACAAATTTTCTGCAGCATGGGCCTGAACTTACCATACATTCTATATGCTATCTGCTAGATTCTGTCACGAGTGACATGTTTGTATGAATTTTCTTGAAAGTAAGTTTGCATTCACTTACTATACAGAGCTAGCATATTTCTGAAGTTGAAGTAACCATTTTCATGCATAGTCTAAGGCAGGGGTGCCCAAACCCCGGCCTGGGGGTCACTTGTGGCCCTCAGAGGCTCCCAATCCGGCTTGCGGGGAGCCCCCAGTCTCCAATGAGCCTCCGGCCCTCCAGAGACTTGCTGGAGCCCATGCTGGCCCGATGCAACTACTCTCAGTGTGAGGATGACTGTTCAACCTCTCACCTGAGCTGTGGGACAAGGCTCCCTCCACTATTTGCTGTTTCACATCTGTGATGCAGCAGTGGCAGTGAAGGAAAGGCTGGCCTTGCTTTGTGCAAGGCCATTTATAGGCCTTGAGCTACTGCAAGACCTTCATTCATTTGTATAAGTTCCATCTCTAATATATTCATTTATGCAAATTTATTCAAATTTTAAATGCCCCTGACACAGTGTCAGAGAGATGATGTGGCCCTCCTGCCAAAATGTTTGGACACCCCTGGTCTAAGGGCATGGGCCAGCTTTTTCCACCTAGGCACATGACACTCATTAGGGAGCAACCTAGACATGCTCGTGCCCAGTGATGTAGGCTTGAGTCTTGCAGCTCGCTGCCAAGTCAGACTTAGGTCCCACCAAACACTGACTCAGGCTCAACTTGGGACCGAGAGGCAGTGACTTGGGACTCGAAGCCATTTTTGCATCCAAGTCACTGTGTGCATGCTTGCTTTTTTCCTGGCGCTTCTGTGTTGCATCGCAAAACCTCCTGGGCAATCTGAAAGCAAGCACGATCACCCAGGTAAGGCAGGAAGCGACTGCCAGCCTTGTCTGAGAGGTTGTGCTGCTGCTGGTGGCTCAAGGCTGTCTGCAGCACTTTGATCACCGCTGATCAGCTGTGTGGAGGGAATCAGGCACCTGGAAGTGCCTGCCATGGGGGGGGGGTATTTACAACTCACACACACACACCACCACCACTACTTCCCTTTTTGGCTCAGAGATTTGAGACTTGTTTCAAATTTGAGCAAGGGCTTGAGACCTGACTTGAGACTTGGGGTTAGGAACTTGAATACTTATTCTTCAGTGGTTTGGGTTGCTGAATTAATCATGGAATTGGGGTTTATTATATTACTTACTCAGTTTCAGACTCTGCCTGCTGACATGCAGTTTTATTTAGGGAGACCCAAAGGAAGTGATTAGAGAATGTGGGGTCCTAGAAGAGCCCTCAGCTACTTTTGTCTAAGGGCTTTTGTGAGCCCTGCCAATCTTATCTCGAAACCAAACAGTTCATTTGAGAGGTGGAGACTGCAGTCAAACTATATGAGCAAATGTGGGGCAGAGGGGTTGCAGTGAACATTAGCCAAGGTTTCTTAAGGATTTTTGTGAGACATGGACCAACCTGGAGATACCATAATGCTTGGTTTATAGTGGCCACTGCTGTCAAATTGAGTGTGACCTACCTGCAGCAGTGCACAATATATGAGCAGCCCCTTTACATCAGAAAACTCCAGTAGCAGAAACAGTAGCTTCAAGTAAACAATTCCTTAAATCATTCTTCTAAAGAAGGGCTTGATCTCCCATTGTAGCTGTCCAGCAAGTGCAGCTGAAGACTGAGCTGCTAAATGGCTAGCATTTTAAAATACCAAGCTGCTTATTAAAAAGCCAAAGTGTGGGGATTTAGAAGCTTAGCTATAAGCTTTTGTTTTGAAAAGCTTTGCTGTGGCATTTTGGGCAGGGAGGGAGGGAGCTGACTAGCTGACTCCTCTTTCTGAAGTCATTAACAATTTCTGGGGTTTGGAACCTTTCAGGGTTAGGAAGGAAGAACACAAGACAATGTCATCTCCATGTTGGAAGTGCTTGAACTTGTTATTAAAAGTTGTGGTAGCTTCAAGTAAGGAGATAGGCCTCTTCATGACATTTTTGAATGTATATTTTATTTTTTGTGCTCAAAATAGTTTTTCCTCCTCTAAAATGTATTTTAACCTCTCCTGTTTAAACTGTGACAGCTCTCTGCATATTTAGTGTCCCTTGAAAATTCTGCTGAGTCAGGCAGCTTGGATGCCTTGGTTGTTAAGGAAAGAAGCTGAAACTGGTAAATGCCTTAGCTTGTATGAACTGCCTTGATTTTTGAGAGGGAAGCATCATGTGGAAAATGTATTATGTCCTCTTCTCTTCCCCCTCCCACCCCCCACTGCTTTCTGGTCCCAATTCCACCCTTTAAAAGCTGTTTTCTTTAAAGAAGAATGTTCAGACTATGTATTCAAGATGATTTTCTGTTGAATATCTTCTGTATTAAATCTCCAAAATAACTTTTACAACCTGGGGTAATTTAAAACCTGCTTGAGACTTCCTTGGAGGCATCTGATGAGAGTAAATCTTAAATGGCAAAATAGTCAGAGGATGTACGTTTACCTGTATGGATGAGAGAGCCATATGTGCAACTTCTTCTGCGTGAAGCAGCCTTGAATGGAACATAACCACAAAAGGACTTCTGGGTGCAGTCTTTACTCAGATAGTTCCTAGCCTCCACAGCAGCTATGTGAGATTTTTCATTTGGTGGTTTACTATGTGCAGAGTTATGTACTGAGAAGCAGAAGCAGTTGGAGTTTTATGTTGCTATTTTTAGTAAAATGCCTGAAAAAGGAAACGAGAGGGAGACTGGGACAGAGACAAACAGTCGCTTCTGAGCATCTCTCCTAATGTGACTAGCATTTGAGCCAGGCAAATGGCATGGCAAAATGTTACATAGTTGCAAAACCACAGGGAAGCTTTCCCCACCCCACAAAGAACTTTCTAGACATTAAAATGGAAGCTCAAACCAATATATGTATTTTATTTTTTACATTGCATATTCAGATACTATAAGGTCTGGAGAAAAAGTTAGTGCTGGTAGTGTGAGGATTTAGGGAGAGAAGAGTGGTGTATCCAGGAATTGCCTAACTAAAAGAATGTCATGCTTTTGTTGCATATTCCTGGAAAGAGGGCAGAAAGCATACTGCTCATTGTAGTAAGTTGTCCATATTGATATGTTTCATCCTGTGTCTTCCATCCTCAATAATACTCATGAAGTTTTGGGTGTATTCACATGAGGATTTTTTCCTTGCCACATGCTGGCATAAGCAGAAACTTATAGACATAGCCAGACTTTGAAGGTCTTCTTGTGAAATGTGCATAAACGTCATGAAACAAAGTCATGGCACCACTGGTTTTTAGGTTTGTCGAGCCCAGGTTGGTCCTTGCATGTGGTTCTGCTGTTTGCAAGACTAATTTGCACATGAGTCACCTGTGTATCTGTAGGATGTATTTTTCAAAACATAAAGCCAGAGACCACACTGATAAGGAGAACTTCTGTTAGTACAAACTCTTATTCAGGTAAGGCAGGGCTTTTCAGACTGGGGTGTCGCGACGCCCCAGCCTGTGGGCCCTGGCCTCTGCCCCCTTAAGGGGCAGGGGCAGCCTGGAGGCAGGGAGGAGGCAGCGGCTCAATCCCCAGAATTGCACCACTCAGTGGGCTGCAGGGGCTTGGGTGCACTTACCCAAGCCTCCTGCAGCTCCCCAGGGGTGCAGGGAGCACGGCGCGACCTATATAAATATCCATGCCATTTTCTGCTGAGGATTGCCTCCTTATTGTGGCTTGTTCAGAGTTTCTACTTGGGTAGCAATCCACCAGGAGCCACTTACAGCAGCATTTTATGAGCCAGTTTTGTCCAAAGTAAAATATACTTTAAAAAATAAAACCAGGAATGTAGGTTTTTTCCTAATAAATGTGTTAATAACAGAATTCTTATTCAAACCAACAGCTCAAATTTATTTTCTTCTTTCTCATTAGGTGAGGCAACAGTAAAGAAGAAACCAGCTCCAAAGACACCACCCAAAGCAGGTATTATTTAGAGTATTATTGTAACTGCAGAGAACAAAAAATGCAGGAAAATTTTTTTGCAACCCATTTTGAACATCTTTGTTCTGCTCCTGCTTGGGAAGACTGAAGACTAAGAACAGCATTTCTCTGTTGTTTTATTCATTCATAAGTGTGGTGGCATTGGACTTCTATAGTTTTGGTGTTATGCCCAATTTTTCTACTGAAGTTTACATGTTCAGCACTTTAAAGAGAAAATGCAGTTCTCTAAAGGAGGAATTCTCAAACTCCCCCTTACGTAAACCTCCCTTCGTTTCTTCCTAAGTCAAGAAACAAATAGAACTAAACAGAGTCACAATTCAAAAATCAGTCTTGTCTCAGTCACAAAATCATGCAGTTCATGAGTTTCTTCTGTCCTAACAAATTGCATTACAACCTGTTGCATGCGGCCACACATTGAATCAAGCCACACAATTAGCTCAAATACAGTATACCAGCCATGCCTTGTGACCAGCCTAAGGTGCTTGATCCCCATTACCATTTTTGCAGTCACAGATAGTTGGAAACATGGGGGTTTACTGACATCCCGATGGAACACCACAAATTGCTGTTTGGCTGCATTCAGTTTGGATAACAAATTGTATGTATCTATATTGATAAGGGCTGAAAAATTCTTGATATGGATCTGAAAAGGGGATCCTAGGTTTTGGCTGAGTTCTTTTCACAATTGTAGCTCTGGATAATTGAGTGGATAGCTAATTCTCATTTAACATATCCATTGAGATACATTTATAGATGCTTTTTAAACAAATGTCTATCCACAGACACAGAACCTTGCATTGAAAGCAACCCCAAATCTGTGAAGAGTGGGGTGGGAGGATGGCACTGATTGGAGATGAAGTGCACTTTTAAGATCTCCACCATCATCCATCAATACACCTGAGATTTTAGTGATTGGCAAGAGGCAAGGAATGGCTTCCCATTCTGGGCCAATCAAGTTATAAAAAGTAGGATGCAGGCTGACAACATCCTTGTTGCATTCCCCCCACCCCCAGCAACAGACTGCATTTCCTCTAAAGGAAGCCCTTTCTTTATCAGCTCTCCCCCCTCAGATTGTTCAGTTTCCAGAAGACCAAAAAGTGCGGGCTGGTGAATCAGTGGAGCTGTTGTGCAAAGTAACAGGAACTCTCCCCTTGACATGTACCTGGATGAAATTCCGGAAGCAGGTGATTAAATCTTTGGTTTTTCTCATAATTGTAAGTTGCATGATTGCAGGTGGAATCTGGAGGAGCAGGGCAAAAAGAATTGCATAGGATTGTTCATGATAGCTAGGAATAATCTCTTTCATTCTCAGTCTTCAGGTTTGTTCATTTAGGGCACAATCCTAACCAGGTCTACTCAGAAGTAAGTCCTGTTTTGTTCAATGGGGCTTACTCTCAGGAAAGTGTGGTTAGGATTGCAGCCGCAGTTGGCTGCCGCTATATATATATTATAAAACCAACACGTTTGTTCATCTGCTTCAGCTAAAGGGCCTTTTATGCTATGGAAAAACCGTTACTGCAATAACTCTGCAGCATATTTGTCCATGCTGAATTATTGCTGATTCCCAGTCAGGAATGTAAGGTTGGTGAAAGGCCCCTGTGGCATCTTTGGTGTTGTAATCTTCTTGAGAGAAGATCAGGTTGTAAGCTTCTTGAGAATAGAGACTTCTTGTTTTGGGGTGTTGGTTGTTTTTGCATATAAAACTGTTGAGGTGCCAAGTACACTGAGGTGCTATGTAAATTATTTTCTTACTCACATCAGTAAATAACTTCCTATTAGACTACTGCCCTCTTCTCCCATGATAATTCTCTCAGCTCTGTGATGGATATGATTCTTCTTCCATTGTTAGTCTAGTCTGAAGGCAGGCAAAAATGTTCTTCAGATCTTGGATTTGAAGTGCTGTTCATCTTGCCTCAGGGCACAGACTTGTAAAGCCAGACATATGCTTATGCTGTTATTATTTCACTTCTAGGATAAAAGAGAGCGATGAGCGCTGCATGCTGGGGTTTACTTGTCATTAACCACTCTTCTGTGTGGGGCATATAAATATGTTCCTACATTTTTTAGTTTCACCAGCCTCTGTTTTTCTTATTAAAAAAAATGGAATTGATAAATATGGCTTAATTTCTTCCTGCTGCTCTATCTCTAGTATCTTTACTAGATCTAGAGATACTATCTCTAGTATCTTTACTAGCAGGAATTTCTTCCTGCTGCTCTATCTCTAGTATCTTTGAATGCAGCAAAAAAACCCTATTATTGTTCCCTTTTTTGGTACACTTCAGCTTAGATTAGTGTTGATCCAAGACAACACGTGTTGACCATTTAAGTAGAATGGTAAGCACTTGGAGATTAGTTTCTTTTCTACTATTGCCTTACTTGCTTTGCATAGGAAGGTTTCTTAAAATGCAATCCTGAAACACTTTCCTGGGGGTGAACCCCAATGAATACAACTTACTTCTGAGTAGATGTTCTTAGGATTGCAAATCAAATTTGTACTGGGTACAGCAGATAAGAACAGAAGTTGATTTTTAAACAATGTTTCTGGGTAGTAACAGAACTGGTGTTCCAGGCCTAGAAAGGAGAACTAGAAATCTGGCACATAAGATCAACACTAGACATTGAGCTTTCAAGGATAAGTTAGATGAGACTTCCAACTCCCATGATGGGAAAAAATATGCCTTGGCTCCGCCTTCTTGTTTCCTAGGAAGATGGATAGTGCTGATAGATCCTTTCCAATATCCTTTATAGTGTCCTCACATAAGGTTTCCATTGGTTCTCTGGTCTTTATACCCAACAGACAGTTCTGACAGGTGCAAAGTTTGCTTCATTGGGTCTTTTCTCAACACACTTGAAATGTTTTTCAGGATCTGTTGTCTTGCCCCGTATTGGTTTCATTCAATGAACACCTGCTTCTTGCCAAATCATCCCCCAAAGCTATACTTGTAAGGAACCCACCACACATGTATACTGAAGAGAGTCTGAGAATGGTGCATAATGCATTTGTTTAGGTTTCTTCTGTTGCTCAGGACTATCAGGATTTTATAGTCTGCAATGGAATATGTAAAGACTTGCATAGCATTAGTAAAGGAACTGAAAGGAAGTGACAAAATAATATATGTTTCAATACTAAAACATGCAGCTACTTTCCTTCCCCAAGATACTGTGCTCTTATTACTGGCCCTGCAGGAGCAGCAACATTAGGATAGTTTTTGTAGGCTTTTGCCAAAATGGGATTTGTAACTTAGACCTCCATGGATCTTTTTTAATTGTCTCAAGATGTATGGCAGGAAAAGCCAAGCTAAATAGCCTTCATTTTTAATAAAAGTCTGTGGAAAAGCTGGAGAAGCTCTAACAGGAAGTGAGACTGGGGGAGGGAGGTCACTGGCATTGCTGTCTATTTTCACATATAGAACACACTGTGCTGCTTTTTACAGTTACAATGCAGCGTCTGCCTTCTTGCTGGCCTCTGTTGCCTAAACTTCACAAAAATGCCATTCTAAGAATTGACATTTTGTCCTGTTCCCATCTTGGCTCTATAAAGAGATGATTGATAGCATGCAACATGCTTGTACTGCTAAATGAATTTTATTGTTAATTTTGTATTTATGCCACTCTTACTTTTAGCTAGCTATAATTAATTTATGTAAAAGCATGCTATGTCATGCTCCTAAATTTTGATCATATTGGGTGGGATTGCCAAACCAAAGTTGTCATTTTGTACAGTCCTTTAAGGATTACTAGAGAATGGGTTCCAAGGCGTCATGTGACATCATGCAAGTTACTCGATTGAGGTTGCAAGCTATTATACTAGAAATGACTGAAGGGCTAATAAGGCATAAGAGATAGTTAAAGGGTGATTTCGAGGTTACAGGATAAGGCAGACTATTGGGTCTAACTAAACATAACTTTTTGTTCTATTTGGCAGTGCCTGTTTTGATTTCCTTTAATTTGTGTTTTCAGAAGGCCTATCTTAATCTATCCATTTTAACTTGGCAGATCCAAGAGAATGAACACATCAAAATTGAAAATGCCGAGAACAGCAGTAAGCTAACTATCTCTTCAACAAAGCAAGAACACTGTGGATGTTACACTTTGGTGGTAGAAAACAAGCTGGGCAGTAAACAAGCCCAGGTAAACCTCACCATTGTAGGTAAGTACATTGAATTTGATTTATTTGTTTCTTTATTTGTCAGACAGTGGCATGTTCGCATAGGACTCTCAAGGCTTAGTTTGCTCTACTTAGTCTTCTGTGAAAGGTGACAGAAAGAGACTTTTAGGGTGCAATCCTAACTTGCCCTGGAAACAGGCAGGCCAGTGGGTCTGCACTGCATCCAGGGCAAGTTTGGGGCTGATTGCAGGCCAGCCTGGGGCAAGGGGGAACGTTATCCCATGACATGCTGCAGCAGCCCCAAGGTGGCACAAATCCAAGTAGTCCAGGACTGCTCTTGACCACCCGGGAATAGGGTCAGGATCAGCATAACTGCTGGATCCTGACCCTGTCTCCCGCTCCCCGCCCATGATCCTGCCTGCCACCTGCCTCCCCCCCCAGCCCCCAAGCACCTTCCTCTCGCCTCCTCCTCACGCACACCCCAGGCCGCTGTGTCGGCTGAGCTTCTGGAACCAGAACTATATATTCTATCTGTAATAAAGCTTTCAGATTATGTATTAAGACTGTATACATTTTAAACTCTGATAAGAAGGAATAAGAAGCATATCCTCAAGCAAGAATTCAAACAATATCTTCTGCTGAACATCATCTCTTTGTAATAAGCTTGAATGGTGTTGTACAGAAGATTCCTCAATTTTTTAACTAATAGAATAACTATATTGCTACTCCATAGCTGTACCTTTGACCAATGCATAATCTAAGGCAGTGGTTCTTAAACTTTTTAGCACAGGGACCCACTTTTTAGAATGGCAGTCTGTCGGGACAAACCAGAAGTGATGACTTGGCTGAAAGTGACATCATCAGGCTTCAAACCTAAGCCACAATCAGTGATAGGTCCCATTATACAGCATGCTTGTGCTATTTTGCATAGCTGGGAATTTAAACATTCCAGCTTGGAAGTCAAAGCAGACTTGGATCCTTCTTGAACCACACAGCCCTCCCCCTTTTCCAGCTTCCCATCTTCCCAACTGTTCAGGGCAAAGCACCAGGCCTCTCTCCCACCAGGAGCTCGCACAGCCCAGCAGCTCCTGGATTTTTAGCTCTGTATTTTCCAATGAACTAAGTGCTACGTGACCAACCTGAAATAAGCTCGCAACCCACCTGGTGGGTCCCAACCCACAGTTTGAGAAACATTGATCTAAGGAATGCTTTTGTATTGTATAATATTGTATACTTAGTTCTTTAAATGTTGTCAATTATTTTAAATGGAATCATCATGATTCCTTAACCTAACAAAGTCTTTTAGAACAGGCGCTGTTAGCTCACATTTTAAAGACCTACAGACTTGACAAGAGAGAACTAGGTATGAAAAGGGTAATAAATGGTCATCTTAAGGTGGTCCTCTTTTTGTCCTTGCTGGAATGTGAATGGACATTGATTTATCTTAATTTGAAAATAAGCAGTTGGCACAAGGGCTGCAAATAAGTCTTGAAGATTTTCTTTTCCTGTTGGATAAAGATATACGGTGTGGTTCAGTATTTAGCATGCAAGCTTTAAGGGCCAGGATAAGTTCAAACCTTGATTTAGAATGGATCAGGGATCGGCAACCTTAAACATTCAAAGAGCCATTTGGACCCGTTTTCCGGAGAAAAGAAAACCTCGGGAGCCACAAAACCCTCTTGAGATCTAAAATGAAGATAACACTGCATATATAGTTTTTTTTTTTTTACCTTTATGCTATGTATAAAAAAACTATAGTGTGTTAAAATCAATGGGATTTCGTTTGACTCCAAAGTGGAGTCAGGGGAGGAAAAAAAACGACAGATGCTGCTTTGTGCTGAATCGAAGCAATGGGAAGACTTATGCAGGCTTACTCAGAAGTAAGCGCCTCTCTGATTTCCATGAGGCTTCCTCCTTAGTCAGTGTGTGTAGTATTAGGATCACATCCTCCACCCTCAGACTTCTTTTGGGAAGTCTGCCCTGTCGGTTTCAGAGGGACTGACTTCCATGCTCAGGCACACTGACCAGGAGAGAAATCGCAGGAAGGCCAGAGGGGCTGATTCCGGAGTCAGATCCCAATCCTAAGCATGCCTACTCAGAAGTAAGTCCCATTCAGTTCAATGGGGTTTACTCCCAGGAAAGTGTGGCTAGGATTGCAGCCTCGGGCTGCTGGAAGGGAGCTTGAATTGCGCAGTGTACCCAGCTAGGATGCTGTGGCTGTCTCCACTCCCTGCAGGCGCACTCCAGGGAGCTCCAGGGTCGGACACCCCATCTCTTCTGCAGTGGGGGGGGCAACATTAAGGCAAAGGGCGTCACGAAGCCTACCAGACTCAGAGGGATGGAGCCGAAGGATCCCCCTGCCTGCTCTGTGGGGGAGGGGGAGGCACCGGGGTGAGAAGAGCCCAGCCTGGGCGCAGGGGAGGCGCACGCGCACCTCGGACTGAGCACTCCAAACTGCGGGGAGGGGTCGGAGGAGGCTTCGGAGGGCAGCTTATCTGCCTCGGAAATGCCTTTATATTTTTACATAGTAATTAGTTTAGCAAAGGGGGTGACAGAGAGGTGCTCTCTCACCCCCTTTGCCACTTTCACCCACCCTTCTCTGCTGAGCCCATGCGCCACCAGCTCTCCCTGCCCGGCCACAGAGGTCCCTGCAAAGCGCCCCCGGCGCCTGCCACCAGTGGCCCTGTCCCGCGGTTCAGCCCCCTGCCCACTGCAGGGAGAAGGAAGGAAGGGTGCAGGGAAGAGGTGCCCGGCTGCCCCCTGCGCCTGCTGGCAGTCGGGCGCCTGCTCGCAGTGGGGCGTGGAGAGCAGGTGTGGGAGAGCACCGCTGCCCCTTCCTTTGATGCTTCCCCGCTGAGCCCATGTGCGGCCGTGCCAGCACTGCCAGCCCTCCCTGCCCGGACACAGGGGTCCCTGCAAAGCGCCCCCCGTGCCTGCCACCAGCGGCCCTGTCCCGCGGTGCCTGCTCACAGTGGGGCATGGAGAGCAGGTGCGGGAGAGCGCTGCTGCCCCTGCCTCCCGAAGGAGCTGCTGTGGGCGAGGGCAGCGCCCCAGCCCCGCACTCACCAGCAGCCAGCGCCCGCAGCACATCGCGCCAGAGAGAGGCGCCCTCGGGTCTGGGCTGGCTGGGCGGCGGCCACAGGGAAGGCGCCCCGCTTCCGGCCCCCACTTGGGAGCCACAGCAGACCGCTGAAAGAGCCGCATGCGGCTCTAAAAACACAGGTTGCCGACCCCAGGGATAGACCATCTGACTATTATATAAAACTGTTAAATCTGTACTGGAGATCACTCTTATTAGGGAATTCCTGCTTTAAATATGTGCCTATAGAGATATTTTCAGACTTCCAGCTGTTTTGAGCATCTGGTTCAACATGTTGCAATTGTTCAGTACACAGACCCTTCAAGTTATTAAATACCAAGAGCAACCACATACATACACATGTATGTATATATAAACAGATTTCTAGCCTGCCTTTCTATCCACTAGCACGGAGGTGTCAAACTCATTTCATATGGAGGGCCACATAGTATTCATGATACCTACTGAGGACTGGAAGTGATGTCATTAGGCAAGAAGTGATATCATTAAACAGGTCATAACCAAAAATAAACACTTTTTTCTCAATTAGCAAATCATTAGCTGCAAATGACAGAAGAGAAGGTATATGAATTGTGATCATATTTCAAGATATGGGAGAGCCCAATTTTCATGTGGGCTGCCCTTTCAGCAGTAACACCTCAGCACTACTCAGCAGCTGAAAGCCTGAGGGCCACATAAAAAGCTTCTGCAGGCCGCATCAGGCCCCAGGGCCTTATGTTTGACACCCCTGCCTAGCATATTTGTTTTCAGTCACAGTGGGATTGGCTTCCACATCTTCCACCCTAGAATGAATCAACGGACACCCTCACCCTATACCTGATGCCTCCTCTAGAAAGAAGTACCACAGCACCTAGCGGTTGGCAACAACACCCTTCTCTCTTGTTCCCTGTTTCACTTTTTTTTACTGGGTAAACTGGGCAAGAACTGGAAAAGGGTATCACACTGCCACCACCCAAAGCTATAAAGCCTAGATAAAGAGAGGCTACCTTGGGAAGGCCTCTTTCCCAGTTTAACAGGGAATCCCAAGATTTGTGGGTTTCCTTTAAAACCAACTAGTCACAAAATGTGGGCAGTCGTGGCAACTCATTCCCACCTGAGTGAATGGAGACCAGACAAGTAAATCAGAAAGTAAATAAGTTTATTACAAGGGTTAAAAATCAAAACAGTAGAGGAGAAAAAGGAAAGAGATAAAATCAAGCCACTGATTTGACTAACAAAGCTGGTTAAGAATGCTAAGACAAGTGGGCATAAAACAAAAACCCTGATGCGACCTCTCTGGATACTCTCAGTACCTTACTGGCTCATGTTGTTCAGGGTCCCGGTCCTAGTATCCACTGTTACAGTATGATGAACAGGCAGGGCCCCATTTCTCACATCAGACCAGGGCAAATGTGCAAAAAAGTGTATGTAATCACACGTGGGGTTGAACGGGGGGGGGGGGGAGGGGGTTTACCTGCGGTCTTGAATTGCCAGCTCTTGGAAATTAGGTGAGAGTCATGGTCTGATGAACTAGCTCAGAATCAGGTTCCTTGTTTTCTGATCAGTATGAGAAGAAAATGATGCTCAAAAAAATAAAAAAGGATAGCTATTTTAAGATGCTGAGGTATGACAAAAGCCTCTGGAGTGTTAGAAAGGCCTCAAATAAGGGGAAATCAGGGATATCATTCGAATGGAAGACTCATGAAGAAGAGAAGACAAAATCATAAGCATTTTGAAAAAATTAGCATGTTTCAGGGTAGATGGGAAATGGATATGGGCAGGGAAATGGAAGTTTTCACAAAACTGCTTGCCACTCACCTTTTTTTGACCATTGCTACCTGTCTCATAAGTCACTTTCTTGGGGGTTGTAGCCGCTGGTGGATGCCTTTTTTGAAGGGGGCTTCTTGGTCTCCGGAATAGGGACAGAAAGCATTACCCTGTATCTGAGTTCATGCAATACATATAATTACATGGCATCATGAAGCAATCAGAGTGAGGATAATACTTCGTACACTGAGAAGCTCTCAAAGTATTAAATGTGGAATCAAAGTTCACTAAAGATAGAATATTGAAAGAAGGTGCTCATTATGAGACAAAGTTAGGCTCACAATGGAACATTAAGTATGTGCAGATACATCCTGAGCTTCAAAGAAAAAACTAAAAACAACTTTCCCATTCCTGTCAGTCTATGTTTATGCTAAAGATAGAATTCATTAACATCTATGTGGAATAATGCCTTTAAATTACAACCCTTTCCTCCCTTGGAAATATAAGCTACAGAGTGCTTTTTTCCAGTGGAACCAGAGTGGTTTACAGTGACCCCCAAAGCCCTGAGAGCGGTAACTTAGAGTTCAGTTATGGCCTTTTATGGTTTCATTTTTCTCCCCCAGATGAATCTCAAGCACAGCCTTTGCCAGTAATGTCGGCATGGACATCATCCAACTGGCTTTAGCAGTATATTAAATACCTTCTCCGGCTAAACAGCGTAGCCTATGAAAAGGAATTAATTGTTGCTTTATGTCTGCTCTTCATCTGGCAAACGAATATCTCAATAGCTAATAATAGTTTGGAACAGTAATATGATAACCAAAATTAAAAAGAAGCCAAGGTATCTCTTGAACAGAAGAGAATCACCTTAAGAAGGCTGTTTCATTTCTGAAACAATCTTTCTGTTCTGGCAAAATAGTTCCTTAAAATGAAAAACACTCTGAGTAAGCATGTCAGTCTGAAGCTTTAGGCCAAAGGGACAATTTCTAATACATCAGACCTTGCGATCACAGATTGAATGAAAACATATGCTAGGAAAGTTCCACTAGCCATAGTACAAGTGTCCAAAGTTACTAAATTTATTATATGTCTTTGGACCCCTGTAGAGAGGCATGTGGTGCAGCAATTGTGGGACTATACTGCTTTTTAAATGCTCAGAAGTTTTGGATTGTTTTGAAGGCAGCCTCCTAGTCAGTGTTCCCTGTCTCTGGAAAACTGGAACACCAAAAGAAGACTTTCAATCAGAGAGATTTAAATAAGAAGGCTCATTGAGACCCACTGTTCTCTTTATGCATCTTGAGGTGCTTCAGCCTCCTTTCTGAATGTTTGAATCTGCTAGATCAATTACCTGATGTTCTTTTCATTGTTGGTTTTTTTTTTGTTTCATATTGCACTTATGCAGAAGTGGCCCAAGATGAAATTATGCTCCTGCGACCATTCAGACTGCCTCCCCAGAGAAGCCTTGCATGCCCCACACTGCTCTTTCTGCTGCTGCCCCATCCTCCTTCACATTGTTCTGGCCACTTAGGGTAGCAGCCAGGTGGTCAAGCAGAGGAAAGAGGGGCAAGGCAAGGCGTGGCAGAACATGGTGGAGTCCTCCTTTTACCTCCAGTGCTGCTTCTTTCTCCTTCACCACCCTGTTTGAAATAAACTAGATAAGCAGGCTCTACTCATTTTGTTTATTTTGAGCAGGGTGCCCTGGAGAGAGGAGGCAGTGTTGTAATTCAAGGCAAGGGTTCAGGGGTTGGGCTGTGTATCACCATGCCCTGCCTGTCCTTGCTAACCTGGCCACTTTTCTAAGGAGCTGGGTAGGTTAGGAAAAGAGCAAAGGGGCAGAAAATGGCAGTTTAGATCTGCAAGCATCCATTTAATTTTTCTTGTGTTGGTCATTGGGTTTCTATTTCCATTATGGGGAATACTTTATGCCAGTGTTTCTCAAACTGTGGGTCGGAACGCACTAGGTGGGTCACAAGCCAATTTCAGATGGGTCCCCATTCATTTCAATGTGTATTTTATTTTTTCATATATTAGACTTGATGCTACTGTGGTATGTGATTGCATTTGGGGAAATGTTACAGATCTGTGCCTTTAACAGGCTACTATGTTTATGCTTTGAATAATGATAGTCAATGGGGCTTACTCCCAGGTAAGCTTGGATAGAAATACAGTCTAGAATTGCTAAAAATTTTCCTGCTTGGTAATGTCACCTCTGGCTATGACATCACTTCCAGGTTAATGACATCACTTATGGTGGGTCCTGACAGATTGTCTTTCTAAAAACTGGGTTCCAGTGCTAAAAGTTTGAGAATCACTGCTTTATGCAGTTCGCTTGGAAACACCAGGCCTAGAATGAACCAATATGAGATCCACTGAATTTGTATGTACAACTTAGTTACTCATTGCAGAACACACAAATATGCAAAGCTCCTCAAGATTTCTTGCAGTATAAGATTATGAAATGTTGGATACATTTGTGAGAGACATACACACACAACTTCTGTAATGAGAACAGCTAAATTGAATGCTTATCTTTTAACTGAATTTTTGCATCAGACCATTTCTGTTTGCTGCTGAAGTTTTGTGACATATTTTAAGGCGACTTTTTAATCTGTTCCTGCAATTCAAATGTACATCTTGGATTTTAGTACTAAAAATCTCATCAGTTCATTCCAAGGCAGAGGAAAACATCCTGCATCTTTTTCTCCCTTCCTGCAGTGGGGTTTCTCAAATCTGCACCAGCTATTTTGCTGGCACAGAGTTAAGAGACTCTGTATTGAGCCAGAAGGCCCGACACGGAGTTCTGGATCCGGCAGAGCTCTGCTGGTCCTACCCCACTTCCTCCCACCAGGGCTTCCTCAGGCCTCCCAATGCCTTATAAGGCATCAAAACGTCACTTCCGGTTTCTCTGTGAAACTGAAAGTTGTGTTTTTTCACCTTCTGAGGCTGTGGATGTACCTTCGTGACCTCTGCTGAGCTCAGAAGCCACTCTGGAGGCGAGTGGAGCTCTCCCCTTGCCTCCAGAAGGGGCGTACTCACAGGGCTCCCCGTGGTATAATCCACAGATATGGGATCTGTGAATATCCACAGATATGGGATCTGTGATCCCCCCCCCCCGTGTAATCCTGGATGTATGAACCTTTGAGGGACTCATCTGGAGTTTCCAGAGCCTGCTGCATTTTGTCTGTTGACTGCTTATACGAGGGAGAAATATTATCTAGTTATTTATTTTGTTAAGAATATTTATGTACAAGAGAATGTATATGTTTGAGGGGGCACCTGTTTTTATGTGTTTTTCACTATTTGCAGATAAACCTGATCCCCCAGCAGGAACGCCTTGTGCATCAGACATAAGGAGTTCTTCTCTCACTATCTCATGGTATGGCTCCTCGTATGATGGTGGAAGTGCAGTGCAATCCTACACTGTGGAAATCTGGAACACAGTGGACAACAAATGGACAGATCTCACTACTTGCCGTAGCACTTCTTACAATGTCCAGGACTTGCTGACTGACAGGGAATACAAATTCCGGGTGCGAGCTGCTAACGTATATGGGATAAGCGAGCCAAGTCATGAGTCCGAGCTAGTGAAAGTAGGAGAGAAGCAAGAAAGTAAGTCCCTGCAATGTTCAGACTATGATTAAATGTTTGGGTTTCCAAACTGTCAGGTTTTAAGTATACGTGATCTCTTTGCTTTATAATCTGATGACTGGCCTACACTTATGAACCTAAGACCAGACCAGACCAAAACAGAGGCATGCTGGATCAGATCAAAACTCTGTCTAGTCCAGAACCCCGTTTCCCAAGTAGCCAACCAGATGCCCCAGGAAAGCCCATAAGCAGGGGATAAATGCAAAAGCCCCTTTCTCATTATTGCTTCCCTGCAACTGGTATTCACACTGCCTCTGAACTAGGACTTTTGCATGAAATGTTCGGATGCAGTGAGTGAGTGTGAATGAATGGTTTTTAACCGTTTAACCATTTTTAATGGCTTTTAGTGAGCTTCAGTGCATTGGAAAGATGTCTGATGGAATAACAATCTCTGCCTAGCAGTGGTGTCACTAGGATTTGTGTCACCTGGTGCAGGAGGCCAGTGCATTATCCCCATGATGGACTCCCTCCCATGTACTGGGTGGGGCAATACCCCTGGTGGTAGGCATGGTGATACACCATTGCTCCACCTCTGCTGGTTTTTTGGCTATAACATTTGATAGAATAGAGATATTTAAAAGTGGTTTCTTTTGTTTCATTCTTCATGTAATTACATATCAAATGATATTTAACAAAATGGCATTATTTGAAAATACCAAGATTTTAAAAATTTTGGCTAGCAGTGGTGTCACCGCCCTCTGTGCGAGTCACCCAGTGTGTTCCGCACCCCCCAGCAATTCCACTGCTGCCTAGAATTTGTCAATGCTAATTGAATCCCAGTTGTTGTCTGTCTGCTTTTAGTATGGTGGCACAGTAGAAAAATGCTGGCATCACCTAGTGTTTAAGAGCATCAGCTGTGAACTTGAAGCTTTCAAATCTTTACTTGACCATGAACCAAACAAGATAGTCTTCCAGCACAATCCTCACCCCTTGTGTCAATGCTTTCCAGCACTGGCATAGCGGTGCCAGTGGGACATGTGCTGCATCCTGCAGTTGGGTGTCACTCACGGAGGCCTCCTCAAAGTAAGGGAATGTTTGTTCCCTTACCTCAGAGCTGCATTGCCCTTATGGCAGTGCTGGAAAACACTTACATATGGGGTTAGGGTTGTGCCCTTTGGCTCTTCTCTTACCTTATCGTGTTGCAATCTTCACATCAACCCTGTAGGATAGGTCAATGTTAAGAATAGTTCTATATTGCATTTCAACCAGAAGTTCACAAATTGGTTTATAGAGAAAATAAAGTATCCCTATATTGCATCAGGGGAACAAATTCCTCGCCTGAGGCCACCTGGTGACTTCATGACATTGGAGAGATTCAGATAGGAATTTCCTGGTTCACAATTTCATTTCATTTATCTAATATACTACAACAACCACTTTAATTTGGTGTCCAATAAATGAAAAATATTCATTAATCTGATCTTGGATTGCGTGTTGACTAAGTTTATGGACTGTAGAAGATGTAGCAGATCAGGAACTTCAGATTTGTGCCCTGCAGTTGCCTATACAGAGACCTGACGTAAAACAGCTGTGGTTAATTGAAGCCCATGAGGTAGAAAAGTAGGAATCTTACAGCGCAATCTTATCCTTTGTCTCCACCCTGCTGTAGTATGGAGGCATGCCAGAACAGGTGGCCCTGTATGCTATAGTGGACCGCTGCTTGGGAGAGGCAAGTGAAAATATTTTCCTTTACCCCTCCATAAGCCCCTTGATTGCCTATGGGCCTCCAGCCCAGCATAGCATCTTTTCTAATTTTTTTAAAATTTGGTTTGTAAGCAGTTTTGAACATTTTTTGTTGACAAGCAGTGTATAAATACACATCATGCCTTATTATCCACTGGGGTTCCCCTAGTATCAGTGGTGAGTCAAGTGGTGAGTCAGTGGATGCCAAATCTGTGGATACTGAGGTCCCATCTGTATTCTAATATTGTCTTCCTTAAGATCATTCAGGGAAATTGAATTTTTCCAGAACCGGATACACTCGTCCTTTTTGACAAAATTGACCTCTTCTTTTAATTAGCACATTGTATGCTGTTTGGTTTTGCAATCTAAAATGAAGTTGCTCAAAGGTCAACAAGGGCATCTACTTATTGTTGTCTACGGTATGAATTGTGATGAATGAAACAACTCTTTCTTCCATTCTTGTGCCATTTTATTGTTTTTTCATGTTAATGAATCAGACTTAAACATGTTTACGCTGGAGTAAGTGCAGCATAATTTTTACTTCCTTGCAGGCATGCTTAGGATCGCCTCTGAAAGCATTTAAAACCAATGAAAAAATAAATACAACAGACTGAGCAGTTTCTGTTATGAACCTTTGTAATGCAGAACCTCTCATCTAAGTAAAAGTGGTGAATTGTAGCAAAGTTTACCCTTCCCTCCAGACATCAATTTCTTCCATTTCAATTTTGGAGTGAATATATTTTAATGAGGCCTGTACATTCATTCACCTTTTCCAGCAGCAGAGCCATCCACCAGTACTGGAACACTCATACAGCCCTTGGATTTCTGGCAACAGGACTACTTCTTAGCCATTTAACAGATAGCAATGGGTTGTCTTTGCTGTTTTAACAGACCTTCCTATCCCATCCCCACTCTTTCTAGTAGGTTTTTTTGCAATTGATTTCCCCACCACAGAAGTATGGTAGTGTGAAGAAGGGAATGCTTATCTCCTGTACTGGTTTCTCTCCATGTACATCCTTCCTTCAAACCCCTCCCCATTATGTGTGGGAGAAAGCATAATGCTGTGGATGTGATACTTGAGAGAAATAGTTCTTCAGCTGGAAACACTCTAAAAATGAACCAGCCCTTTTCAGTCATTTAGTGCAGGTCTATTGAATGAGTTTGTGGAGAGTCAGCAACATCTCAGCAGCCGTTTACATACCCTGTGTGCATGCCTTGGAGTATCTGAAGAAAGTCCCTGCAGATGTTCTAATAAATGCACATAGATTATGGGTAGAAATAATACCCTGTACATCCCACTACCCTGTACGTTTGTTATCCCTGAACTGAATATCTGAAAAGGGCACCCAAAGAGCACCAGCATAGAATTAATCACTCATGGAATGAACGACTGAAAGAGACATGGAGTCCTACATAAAATGCTATATAAATAAAGTTGGCTTAACTTTTCCTGCCTATTTTTGACCAATTTGCAAAGATAATGCTAAAACATCATAAACCATATCCTAGGAAGAACTTACCTGTACATTCCAAGTGAGGAATAAATGGGCCTTGTGAACCTCTTGCTATTGGTGTATTGTGTTTTTCTTAACAATCTGGTGTAGCATTGAATAGTCTAGCCTTGGAAAATGAGAATAAGTTGCTTCACCCTCATTTCCCTTGCCCAGTGTTCTTGCATCCAGCCCATGGGGAACGAATTGTGTGTTCCGATTCCCTCTTCCTTTTTTGAAAGCACATTCTATACACAGTGCTTTGTAGGTTTAATTGCCTCCATTGTAACCACAAAAGAAGTTTATAATATCTTTCAGTGAAACAAAGACAAAATAACACTGTAGTAGTTCAGGGTTATTTGGTATGAATTACTGCAGCTTCTGCATTCAGTGGAATTCTCCAGTGGAATTGCCAATTGAGGATTCCACTGGTGAGGCAGCACAATGAAGACTGAAATGCTTCTCTCTCATACAGGCTGAAAATAAGTAGCTACTTTCTTCCTTTAGAAGGAATACAGTAACAAGAGCAATGGCAGCTGGATAGCCTTGCATTATGGATGGCACTTTTCCTAGGCTGCAATGCCACCTCTCTAGCATTGGAGGAAGAACGCCTTGGGCACTTACTGACTTTTACACCTCTCATATTCTGTAGGAGTGTGCACTAAAGGAAATACATTTAGAATAAGTTTGAATAGTCAACCTGCTCTTTGTCCTATATACACTGCTCCAGCAGTTGTGTAGCTTGGCCCCAGCAGCTTTGGGATGACTGCACATAACTATTTTGATTTATTATAAACTGTGGTGTGAATGAGTATGTAAGAAATCATTTGGGCATATAAAATATTTCTTGAAGAAGAGGTTAGACAAGGTGGAGGAAACATTCATGCTATCAAACCCCCCCCCCCCCGAGTGATTTTCTTTGTGGTTCTGCTGCGCAGCTGCCATCTTACAGCTGGTCTGTTTCTTATGGCCAGCACCTAGGAACATCTACAAATAGCATTATGGGGTGGCTGTTTATTAGGGTACTAGTAAATGAATCCACCCCCTGTATTGGAATTGCGGAAGACCTGGCGAAGAAGTAGATGTGGTGTCAGCAGTGGCCCCTTTAAGGGTAAGGCCTGGGCATCCAGCAGAGTGTGCTGCACAGCTGCAGCCACTTGAAGGCAATAGGGCCCTCAGGTATATAAGGAGCACCTGAGGCAGGAAGGGTTTGTGGGTTGTAGAAGGAGTGCAGGTTGGAGAGGAAACTGACTGACTTGGCTTACTGACCTTGGAATCTGACCTTGGACTGTGACTTGGCTTATTGACTTTGGACTTTGCCTTGGATACTCTGACTGACTTTGTAACTAATGGACTGACTAATGGACTACTTGAACAGGCTATGGAGAGCTGAGGTGTGCTGCTATACTGGGAAGGACTGCTGCCTTAGGAACTGGGTCCCTGCAGTTTAAACAGGCAAGCTACCCTGGTGGTGGAGTCCAGAAGTGCTGCTGTCTACAGAACTGGGGCCATTGTAGGGGAACGAAAGGGGAGCTAATTAGCTTAGAGTGGCCATAAGTTCTCTAAGTGAGGCTTGGAGTAGGAATCTGGCAGAACACCCCCTTTGGGCAGAGAGTTGCCAGGTCACTATCTGCTACCACAAATGCCTGATGGTGGCATTGAAACAGTAATGAAAGCTACTCAATAGCTACAGTGTGAAGCAGCTGCCATGTGGAAAGCTGCCTCTACATGGCCATTTCGAGCAGGGCAGGATTTGGTGAATATTGCCAAATGTTTAATGCACTGGTGAAATAGTTTGATGGGACAGGGTGTCTCTTGTTGTAAAAGTATGATGGTACCTTTATAGGGCGTCAAATGCAGCATTGCATGAGTTGATCACCTGCAACGTAAAAATAGTGGCTAGGGCAAATTGCTCTCAAAGCTTTGTGCTAATGAGCAGAAGGGAATAAGCACTGCAAAAATTAAAGGGCATGTGCGGCTCACTGAGTTTATCTGGTTACATTGTCACAGAATTCCCTGGAGAGGAGAAACTTGCACATGGGAGGGAATCACCGCATATAGTCACCTATAGGTCAAAAAATTCATGCCTGAGATCCTGGGTCGACTTATACCCAGGTCAATGCAGTGGATGAAGCAGGATCCTCTGGGAGTTTCTGGGAAGCTTCTGGAAGCTCCGCAGCTGTCTGATGAAGTGGGGGGGGGGCCTGGAAATGGGCTGAGAAGCAGGAAGCAGGTGGAGAAAAAGGAGAATTTTCACCAGTAATTACAGTATTCAGAGGCAGCAATTTTAGCCTCTTCTCCAGACAGGAAGAGAAGTGAAGGCACTTCCGGGAGTTGTATGAGGCTGCTGCTATGGAATGCAGCACATACTCCCACAAAGCCTCCCCACAATTCCCAGAAACCCCTTTGTCTCCCTTCCAGTTTGGAGAAGAAGGGAAATGCCTCCTTCTTTTGCTGCTGCCTCTGAACATTCCTGGCAAGTCATTTGCAAAGAATTTCACCCCCTCCCCAAGTTTAGGGGTCTGGTTTTTAAAAGCCCAGGATATGATCCTCATTTCCATCTGAAACAAGGTCCCAGGCTGCAATGCACCAGTACTTAAGAATAACACCCATGGAAAGCACTGGGTCTGCTTCTGACTCAATAGGATTGCAGCAGTGCGCAGCTCAGTCCTTGTTGCTCGTCTTGAAACTCATAGATACCTCTTTGATTATAGGCCCTAAAGAAGAAGAAGCAGAAGGATCTGATGATGGTAAGACATTTGCAACTTCACCATATTGTATTTGTAGCATGTGAAGTTCTTAATTTGATGTGTGTTCCTATCACTTTCTAGAAGAGAAAGAAACAGAAATTGACTACCGGACAGTGACAGTCAATACAGAACAAAAAGTTTCAGAATTCTACAACGTTGAAGAAAGACTGGGATCGTAAGTGCATCAAAATGTTTCTCCCCTTTAGTTTATAGATGTTGGAATGCTGCATGTTTGACTAAATGATGAACCAACTACATCAAACCCAGCCCAAATAAATGTGCTTGAGGGGAATTGATGAGAAATTGAGTTAGTAAAATACTTTGAAATTTCCAATGCTGCTCTTGTTTCAGCTTGCCAGCTAGGAAAAAGAAATGCTTTTGTTTTTAAACCCCCCCCCCCCCCCGGTTGTGAATAGAATAAATATTCTGCAGATTTGCATTAGAGCTTAGAACTCCTTTACAGATTACTCCCCTGCTCTGTCATTCTTCAACTCCCTTTAAAAGCTGTGGTGCTTGCCCCGATTTTGTTTGAGGAGAGGTTTATATTCTCACTATTGTGTTCTCCATCACCTTCTGGTCCCTGTGTCATTGGGTGGGGCATCTAGTCAAATGGCTTTATCCAATCTCAACCTCTCATAACTAGCAAATCCCCTAGATTCATTCTATAGTACTCACTCTATCACACTAAAAAGATATTTCTCCCTGTATCTGGCTGTTCCAGTAGCCACATACTGCACATGGGCTCCTTCCCTTCTTTAAGGGGTTCCAAGATGGGTATTGGAAATGCCAAAGATGAGGACAAGAACAACTCAAGACCTATAAATATATAATACCAATTCTTTTTGTGCTGTGCCACCTGACAGTGACACTTAAGCACTGAGCAATTTCACAGCTTTATTATATCCCTTGAAGATAATGAGATTAGACCTTCCACCTTGTGTGTATGAGAGAATCCTGGCTGGCAGTGATTGTAATCCCTAAAGAGCACTAACCATAGCAGTTCTTCTCTGTCAAGGTCAATTGTCAACTGCCTGTTCTTGATTCTGTATGTGCAGCTTGCCTGCCAAAGTAATTGCTGAGGTTATAGGATCATGAACTACAGAGTTTTGTTTCCACACATAAACTTTTGTCATGTTGTTTCTCATAAGCTTTCTCCATCAAATGTGACTTGCATTCCTTTTCGGAGATTCAGCTTTTTATCAAAGCAGTACCACTTAAGGCACGATTCTATGCTGGGGCAGCTCCAGCAACCCATGTGCTCCCCTGGCAACAAGTGTGCCATAAGGCATGTTGCAGTGGCTGGGAGGGGGGAGGTGCTGGCGGAGAGGCTGATGCCAGTCGGCATTAGGGCTCTGAACTGCTCAGGTGACCGGCGGCATCCACAGACAGTGAGTATTCTGCGAAGCAGTGGGGAGGGGCAAACCTGGGTGGGGGAGAGTGGCAGGGGGCGATTCAGGTTAGGGAGGCTGCCACAAAATCTTATGCCCCCTCTTGTACCTGAAAGCCCTACACAGGCTGCTCTAATCTGCACCAATGATTGAGCTGGTGCAGATCCAAGTAGACCCAAAGGGAATGTGGGGGCACAACATGGGGTAAGGGAAATGACGTTTTTCAGAGACCTCCAGCTGGTTCATTGGCCCTGCAGGTTACAGTGGCAGCCTTCTCAGTGCTGCTGTACTGTGGCACCAACAGCCAACATAGGATTGAGCTGCCCATCAGCCAGATTGTGTCTCATTCAGGTACATACATGTAAACAGTAATAGGGTGAACCAAACCTCCATCAGGAGCAGCTTTTGTTCAATATGTAGCATGTGTAACTTGTACTATTCAAGTGCACATATTGCTGAATATGTTCAGGCTCAAACCCTGCTGTTCATATAAGTTTGACTTTTATAATGACGATCACCTGGTTGTCGCCGGTGAAATTCTAGGGGCAATGAGTATAATTAGCTGCTTTTTAATGTAATTTTTATTACATATTTGAACCCCACTCTGAATTTTGAAGGCTTCTGCCAACTCTATTGTGTGCAGATAAGTTTTCCACAGATGCAAACCACGGTTTTTAACAGAATCGGCTTCCTTATCGTGAATTTTGCTTAATGCTTTGAGTTCTGTGGAATAAGGTATCTTATCAGCCTCAGGGATGGCTAACATCATTAGTCCAGAATGTTCATAATCCAGAATTAGTCCAGATTAGTTCATAATCCAGAATATGAAAAAGTATGTTCTGCTGTTACATTATCAATCTTGAGTTTTATGCTGAACCCAAAACTCTGACATAATTACATGGACATTTTTCTGCATTTTGCAGAGGGAAATTTGGACAAGTCTTCCGACTTGTCGAAAAGAAAACTGGAAAAGTTTGGGCAGGAAAATTTTTTAAAGCTTACTCAGCTAAGGATAAAGAAAACATAAGGCAAGAGATCAGCATTATGAATTGCCTTCATCACCGAAAACTCGTCCAATGTGTAGATGCTTTTGAAGAGAAAGCTAACGTTGTCATGGTCTTAGAACTGTAAGTACAAGCCTGATTGCAGTAAAACTAGCAAAATCTTCCCATGTCCCATTACTGCTGATTGCTTATATATCTTAAGGTTGCAGTAGAATAGTCAGATTCTGTGGATCTTGCATTGTATGCCATTTGTTCCCACTGTTCACATACAGCTGTGTGAGTGTGAGTGTGTCTCTATCTACATACAAATTGAGGACAACAACTTTATATGATTAAGGGCGCAATCCTAACCCCTTATGTCTGTATTTTCCAGTACTGGCATAGCGGTGCCAGTGGGACGTGTGCTGCATTCTGCACTTGGGTGTCACTCACAGAGGCCTCCTCAAAGTAAGGGAATGTTTGTTCCCTAACCTCAGAGCTGCATTGCCCTTAAGTCAGTGCAGGAAAGCACTGACATAAGGGGTTAAGACTGCGCCCTAAGTGGACTCTGGCAGCCATCTTGAAGAGATCCTCCAACTTTATATGATTAAGAGCCCAATCCTGTGGTCCATGCCGCGCCTCCGCGGTGTGGACCACAAATGTGCCATAAGGCACGTTTGCAGGGCTTACTGCCGGGCTCCTGCCAGAGCTGGCTTAGCTCCGGCTGGCGCTGAGCCAGTGCGCAGCAGGTGCCCTCATTCCACGACTCGACGGTCTCTGTGACCGCCGGGCTGCGGAACGAGAAATGGGAGCATAGCCGGGCGCGTGGGTGGTGTTCCAGGGAGGGGGGAGGCATGGTTGAGGGTGTGGGGGGCAGTTACTGGAGGCGGGGGAGAGGCGGGTCCACAGAGCCAAGCTCCGCAGGATCCAGGGCACTCGGGCAGGGCTGCTCGCCCTACTTGAGTGCCTTCGCTTTAGCGGCGACCAAACAGTCACCGCTGAAGTGAGTAGTTCCATTGCAGGACTGCTTCCCTTACTCGTGGGAAGGGGACGAACGTCCCCTTCTCCCGAGGAGCCTCCCGCGGTAGTGCAGGAGGCGCTGGATCTGGCGGGAGTCCTCCATGGGGCTGCCGGGCCCCGCAGCTTCAGGCAGCTCAGGATTGGGCTGTCCATGGACTCTAGTCCACAAAAGTTTATGCCTCTTTAAAAGTGTTAGTCTTTAAGCCTAATGACTGTTTTTTGTGTTCTGCAAGTGTAGGCTCACACGCAGCTATCCCTCTGGAAGTAAATATTCAAGGTTTTTACAGGTGGCTGGAAAGTTTTTTTCCCACATTGATCACTAATGTTGTGTGTTTTTAAATTGTTGATAATCTTTATCTGCCAAGATGAATCATGCATTAAATATGCTGTATGTCAAAATTTGACTATTCGACAGTGTTGTGACAGGGGAAAGAAATAATGAGACAAGTTTCTGGAAGCACACACATATGCTCTCAACAGAAATACTACTCGAGTGTGTCGAAGCAAAATTCATATTAGAGAAAAGTGGGTTTACTCTGGAAGAGCTCCTCTTTCTTGCTATCTTATCCCTGAAGCTAATCAACAAATCATTCTACCAAAACTGAAAGTGGTAAATAACTGTGTAAGGTTGAGACATCACATAGATACCGTTGCGCAATAAAGAGGTTCCTATTTGTAGCAATATGTTAAATAGTGGTTAAGTATCAAACTATATAGCCATTACTATATTTTTATGAAACCTTGTTTTAATCTTGAGAAAGGTTTAAGAACACAAAGTCAAAACATTTCTTGGTACAGAGCCGTGTTGCCATAGACCTACGGTTCCCAAACTGTGCATCACGCCACTCTGGGGAGTTGCGAGGCACTTACTGGGGTGTTGTGAGATACCTGGCAGGGAGATTGTGCCCCGCCGCTCCAAACAGTGGTTGGAGGCTTGGCATACTGGGAAAGGCTCCAGTGCACAAAAACCGTGCTCTGGGAAAAGCCCTCCTGCTTGTCCTGGTCCCCTTACTACTGTTTAGAGCTCCAATGCAGGTCTCTGAACCTGGAAGTAACTGACGATAATGTCACCAGTCACTTCGGGCAGCCGCATGCTGCATTCACAGCGTGGGGGGCATCGCAAGTCCCAGGAGATTAGAAACTGCTGCAGTAGACTACAGGTCATTTCTCGATATCCAGTGAGGTTCTGTTCCGGAACTCCTAGTGAATAAAAAAATCTGTGGATAAAAACAGTGGAAAAATAGATTTAAAGACCCCAGTTTCTTCTCCATTGCTCCTCATGGAATAAGGTCTTGCCTTGACATCTGCAGGGGTTTGATTCTGGGACTCCCTGCTGATATCATAAAATGTGTTAAATAAAAGCAGTTAAAAAAATAAAGTGCATCTCTTCACAACTGTGGTTTAAAAACAGTTTTTCTTACTGTTGTAGAGAGGCAGTCAGCAATTAGAAATGCAAATTAGAAAAGCCCCTGCCTTTGCCTGGCTCAGCTGAAGAATGGATTGATCGCTTCCATGACTGTCTCTCTACAACAGTAAGAAAAGCAATTGTTAAACTGTGATTTTAAAGGGATGCATTTTTCCCCTTCTCCAGGGATCAGCACATTCCTTCTCATTTGCAGTGGCCATTTGCATTGAGTCAAATCTGTATATAAAAAATTCGTGTATAACAAGGTTAGACCTGTATAACAAAAAATACGATGGGGTAGGTGATGCCTTCATTGGAAGAGTGTGCAAGTTTTCACTCTCTTTTTTTAACAATAATT
This sequence comes from Tiliqua scincoides, assembly GCF_035046505.1. Lineage (NCBI taxonomy): Eukaryota > Metazoa > Chordata > Lepidosauria > Squamata > Scincidae > Tiliqua > Tiliqua scincoides. The sequence goes on along the minus strand of NC_089821.1, from coordinate 80,227,799 downwards.
TTTCTGCATTCTGTTGGGAGGTCAGGCATAAGTAACAGACTTTTTTGAAAACCAACTTTGTAAAACCATGTACAAGCACAGGTGTGCACAATAGGTGTGCCATAAAAACAGAGGTTCTAGGTTTTTACAACCCAAGTACACACTTCTAGTTTTGGCATCTATTTTTCACAAAGATGCTTGAAGATGTTTTGCTTTAACTGGTTTGTGTGCCAGTACAACAGTGAGGGATTTGTCCCCTGCTTATAACATGGTATCTTCCTTTTCACCTAGGTTTTAAAATCGTAGAGTTAGAAGGTACCTACAAGATTAATTCCAACCCCTGCCAATGCAGGCTGACCTCAGCTACAACATTCCCAATAGATGGCTATCTATTGGCTATCTATCTGCTTAAAGGCCTCCAATGATGGGAGAGTCTTTTGAGGCAGATTTTTCATACTGTGCGCTGGCTTTTCTCCTCCCTACTGGCTTTTCTCATCCTTAATTTCCTCTGTCCCAGTTTGTGATTTTTTTTTATATATTGAATTAAAAAAAATAAAATAAAATCTTAGCACTGAAGATTCAGTTCGTGAGAAGTCAGAGAACTGCGTATGCTTTACCTCTTCATCTGTTGTCTAACTGAAATTATCTTGCTTTGCATAAAGAATTTCATAGAGGCTGAGATCACTAAGCTACATTTCAGAATAACCTTTTCATCTGTTGTGGATGTTGGTTATTGTCTGAAATGAGCATGAGTGCAAGTATGCACATTTTATATAATTTAATTTGTGTCCTTGTTTAATATAGTTGGAGTTTTGCAAAATATTTTGCTGAAGAATAGCTAAATAATGATTTGGGGAAAAGTGGGATCTCTCACATCATGCTATCTCTTCAGATAAGGATCAGGTGAATACAATCACTGGGGACAATGGACAAGAGTTGAATGAAGAGGCAGAGGAATGTGTGTGTATTAAGGCACTGCATTGGTTCCTCCTGAATAATTATCATTTGGCTATACAATGACTGTAACAAACATTTGTTTACTAATGAAAATACATTTTGAAATTCTCTCTTGATCCTTGTTTTAGTGTATCTGGAGGGGAACTGTTTGAGAGAATCATTGATGAGGACTTTGAACTAACGGAGAGGGAGTGTATTAAATACATGAAGCAGATCTCAGAAGGTGTACAGTACATTCATAAGCAAGGAATCGTTCATTTGGATTTGAAACCAGAAAACATTATGTGTGTTAACAAAACTGGTACAAGTATCAAGCTGATTGATTTTGGACTTGCACGAAGACTAGGTAACAAATCTGTTCGAATTGGGTTTTCTAAATAGGTATTTCAACCTATGTACAGTCTTTCAACTTCAATACATTCTTAACTGCTAATGCAACATGATTCTTTTCTTCTACCCTCCATTTTATCTTTGCAACAATAAGAGTTGCCTTAAGATTTTAGATAAATAGGGCTTATATGCTGATCAACCTAATAAATTTTGACTTTGACTTTTGAATAGGAGTTGCTAGGCTAGGCTGAAAGATGATGCAAGATGGACAAGGTCTGCATTTGAGCTTTATGGTTCAGTGGAGATTTGAACCTGGGTCTCTGCAGTCCTGGTCCAACATACTGGCTGCTATAGTTCTGCTGACTTTCTGTAGAGGTTATGGACTTTTGAGCTTCACATGTTAAAAATGGAAACTGCTAGACCTAATCCTTTCAGGCAGTCTGTCCTCTTTCGTTTCATAAGAATAATAAGAGAACAATGAGTTTTACTCTTCAACTTCTAAATCTTTATTTTGCCTTTTCATTGTGTTTAAAAACAAACTAGTACAGCTAAGCTTCCAAGCTTTTACGTCATTTAAATTGGTTAAGACCAGTGATACTTTTGAGGTCAATTTCTGCAGGTAATTAGTTGTCCCATTGCCAAAGATGTAGCCTGGTATTTTTCCTGACCTTTTTTGGTATGTTTAGACCTCTCATGTGGGGACTAGGGCTTTTTCCTTGTCTGACTGAAACATTTTTTTTCTTATTTTTCAGAAATTGATTTGCTCTGCATAATGCACAGGGCCAGTTTTTTTTTAACTTGGCAGTTCTGCCATATGCAAATTTAATGAAACTTCTGGCTTTGCCTGTATTGCAATCTAATTTACATAACATAACTAAGTCCTGGACTGAAAAATGGAACACACTTATCCTCCTAATGAAACAGAGCAATCACTCAAGCTTTGTTTCACAATTCACCAGATTTTAAAATAAAACTGGAATCATTTTGGGTGTGAAGGCCAGATGACCAATTTTAGATAGTGTGGCCTTTCCTTTGTCCATACACATGTATGCATCTCACCAGTGTAGGCTGGTATTTGAAGAATATGTACATATGTGCATGCATACATATGTTATTTCCAAACCACAAATCTCCCCCCCTCCGGACATCTGTGATTGGAAATAATTCTTTATAGTTGGAGGCTTGGATTTTAGTCCTAGTAACTGCTAAAATTATTTTTCTCCTGTTGCCTTAAAATCGCCTCCCCTCCATTGAGACGTAGCATAGTGAAGGGATAAGCAGATACTGAGTGATGTGGACTATGGATGTTCAAATCCCTGCTTGACTTTGTGTCTACCTGGACAAGTTACAGTTTTTCAGCCTAACTTCTGAGCATCTTGGAAATGGATGAGTACTTTATCAGAATCCACTTGTTTGAAGCTGTACAGGGCAAGTTCAGTTCCACCTGGAATGGAAGATATGGTGGTGGGTGTTGCACATTTGTTTTCCATGCTATGTGCTCAGTGTTTGCCTTCTTTATTTTTCACAGAAAGTGCAGGTTCTCTGAAAGTTCTCTTTGGGACACCAGAATTTGTGGCTCCAGAAGTTATCAACTATGAGCCTATTGGGTATGCAACTGATATGTGGAGCATAGGAGTCATCTGCTACATTTTGTAAGTGCTTTTGCTGAGATAAATCTTCAGCATCTTTCAAGTGCTAATGATGCAAAATAAATTAATTGTACATACACTTAATTTGAAGCCCAGAATCTGTACTGCAATAGTTCTAGGTGTTTTCCAGTTGGGGCTATTTGATTCTTATATTTTCCCCCACTCACCGCTGTTCTTTTTTCAAATCTGTTTTTTATTTGAAACTTCCTGTGATATGTAAACACACTTACTTAGATCATGGACCTATTGGCAGATAAATACTTCCTATTTATGAATCGGAGGACATTTATTTATGCCCTTATTTAAGTGATAGTACCCAGGAATTGGTGTAACATTTAAGGAAGCAAAATTATGTTGGCCTGTGTTATCTTAGAGCAGGGATGTCCAAAGTTTTTGGCAGGAGGGCCACATCATCTCTCTGACACTGTCGGGGGCCGGGGAAAAAAAGAGTTAATTTGCATTTAAAATTTGAATACATTTACATGAGTATACATAAATGAATATATTAAAGATGAACTTATATGAATGAATGACGGTCTTGCAATAGCTCAAGGCCTATAAAAGGCCTTGTACAAAGCAAGGCTGGCCTTTCCTTTGCTGCTACTACTGTAGCATAGATGTGAAACAGCAAGCAGTGGAGGAAGCCCTCATCCCACAGCTCACGCAAGAGGTTAAACAGTCACCCTCACGCTGAAAGCAGTTGCGTCAGGCCAGTGCGGGCTCCAACAAATCTCTGGAGGGCCAGAGGCTCATTGGAGACTGGGATCTCCCTGAGGGCCACATGTGGCCCCAGGGCCGGGGTTTGGGCACCACTGTCTTAAAGGAATTATTAACAAGTTCAATACAGGTGTACCCCAGTATCTGCAGATCAAACATCCACAGTTTCAGTTATCCACAGTTCCATGGATACCAGAACCACACTTTAGAAAGGAAGAGAAAGTAAAGAAAGAAGCTAAAAATATCTCTGCCTGCCCTTGCTCAGCAAAACCACTGTGCCTAGAAGGCTCCAGGCAGTCTTCCAAGTTGCCTTCAGCCTCTTCCTAGTTGCACAAGGCTCTTCACCCAATGTCACTCCAGAATGCAGTGGCTCTCAGGATGTGTAGAAGGGCTGGTACATAATTCCAAGTATGGGCATTGTGAAGCAATTCTTATATACAAAGAATATTCAAGGGTGATTGGACAAGTAAATGTCTCTGATTTAAAAAAAAAAAATCCCAAGCTGAGTACAGTTCTTCATATACGTGCATTAGTTTTTGTGCATCTTTGTGTTTTGCTCTTTGTGGGGTGGGTGTAGGAGAGCGAAAGGAATATTTTTGACTTGAGCCAATGGAAAAGAATTTGTTCTGGCCATTCCTACAGTGTAGTCCTTATGAATGCTGGGTTCTGCAGGCTAGACATAGTAGACATAGGGCCCAATCCTATGCTCGGTGGCACGGCTCCGTGCTGCCAAGCATTGTTGCAAACGTGCCGTAAGGCACATTTGCCAGTGTCACTACCGGGCTCCCGCCGGTGCTAGCCCAGCACTGGCCAGTGCTGGGTTAGTGCGGGGCAGTCACCCAGCTTCAGCAGCTCGGCAGACTCCCGGACTGCCAAGCTGCAGAACGGTGGGCGGGGGTGGGGAGGAGGTGTTCTGGGGAGGGGGGAGGCCGGCAGGGGGCAGAGAGAGGGCGGGGAGGAGGCATGACAGGGAGGTGTGACGCGGGGAGGGGGCGGGCTGGAGGCGTGCCTGGGGAGGGATGGGAGGCGGGTTCGTGGAGCTCTGCTTCGCAGGATCCAGGGCACTTGTGTAGGACTCTGTGCCCTACATGAGTGCCTTTACCAAAGGTCAGCAGTAAAGTGAGTAGCCCCATTGCGGGGCTGCTTACCTTACTCGGGGGAAGGGGACAAAAGTCCCCTTCTCCCGAAGTGCCTCCTGTGGTAGCCCAGGAGGCGCAGGATCCGGCGGCAGCCCCTCTTGGTGCTGCCGAGCCTGGGCGCCCCGGGCAGCTCAGGATTGGGCTGATAGTCCGCTTTTGGTGATCACTGATTACAGATCTAGAGTGTGGAGCTTACCTCCAAATAGCTCAGCCTGCTTAGTCTTTTGCAGGTCTGTACACATCACTGAGTGCCAGAGTTCCAACACATGCAGTACTCTTTGCTTGCTGCTGTGAGTGCAGAACGTTCTCGGGGAAGAGGTGTCTACTGTATATTTCCCTGGACTCTTCTCCTCCCCCCCACCTGGTTTCGTGCTACAGTTCCAAATAGGAAACACAAGATTATGTCCTCTCATTATGCTGTCTAACAGGTTCTGAACATCACCAGCTAGTGTTGATAAGAAAGACAGTTAGTGATTGCGCATACCAGGCTTTCTTCTCCACATATTTGTATCTTGATGGTAAACAAGCTTACCTAGATTTCACCCAAGCATTGTTGAAAGGGAAAATCAACTTTGTTCTTGTCTATAAAAATGGAAGCTGAAAGAGTTGTCTGAACTATTTAGAGTTGCTTGCCAGGAAGATGCCTGGTTTAAGTAGCTGGAAAAATCTTTCCAGTAAACAATTCAGCATTAGCCTGAATAGGAACTGCATATCTTCAGTTCCAGATTACTTTCTTCTTAACAAATATAGCTCATCTTTGTCACTGTGACTGTTGTGTTGCATAAAAGAAATTGTTTCCATAATTTGTCAAAATATTGGTCCATTATTACTTTACATGGCTATTAAAAAAACAACTAGTGATAAAAATGGAGACACTGAATGGGATAAACTTCATTGTGTTGGTTGTCTCCCTTCCTGCACTCCCTGTTCCTCCTCTCAACTTAAAAAAAGTAATTGTGAAACATTGATTTCCCTAGAATTACTTTAAAGTCAAATCATCAAATCCACATGAGATAGGATAGTTATTGGAGCTTTAGGTTCATAGAAAGCTCGAGACTTCTTTGATTATACATTTCTGACATGGAACTGGAATTTTAAGTTGCTGTTTTACCATTAGTACTTGTACAATGCCAGTGCAACTTATTTCAATAGCAGTGACTTGAGGCGAGACTTCTGGATTCATAACTTCCAACTGAGATACCAAGTCACCTAAATAAGAGGTATTTTGGTTAGTTTGGTAGCCTTCAAGTACGGAGCTTCAAAACTTTTTTTGAGAATGTACATTTTTATACACTCTCCTGTTTTTGAAAAATTGTCTAAACTGATTATATATAAACATCGTTGCATCATTATATGCATACATGTCAAGCACACATCTTCAGTCAACAGCACTCTGATGTTATTGATTCAGATTCCTCTTGACCATATATAACTTAGGGTGCTTATGAGTCAAGTCCATCAAGAATTATAGAAAGGATATTTTGTAAGTTTAAGAAAGTTACATCTGTTGCCCAAATTATATTTATTGCTTTTATTAAAACTCCTTATGACCTGCAGTAGGCAGTTAAATTTAGAATTTTCCCAAAGATTTCTGGACCATGGGGCTTGTTTGCCCTTTCTAGTACCTCACACACTATCCTGGCTGTGACTAAGGGACTTGGAACTGCATCATAATACTTATTCAGTATGCTATCAGGATCATAGTTTAACATAATGTAATTAGTCAGTTGACATGTACAAAGAGACATTATATAAATAACTATCTTTTGATAGATATTAATATCTAAGCTCTAATGTAGTTCCACCACAGAAACATTGACTTGTATTAGGCATAAATTTGCAGTATTTTCAGAAAAATTATACGAGAAATATGCCATTGTGTGGCTGTTTTCAACATTTTTATTTTGCTGAAAGCCTGATGAAAGCAAAGGTACTTACTTACACTTTAATAGTTCACCCCAATTTTGAGCTGCATGTTCTTACTTGACAACTTCAGCCTAAGTTGGTGCTGCTTCAGATGTACTCTGGTGGTAGTATTCAGAGCCCTTGGCTGAATACTGAATACAGGTAGTATTCAGAGCCTGATAGCATTACAGCCTAATCTTTCTGGGGGGATCTGATCTGAAGTTATTTACCTTATAACTTACTCTTTCTGTGTGTTATTCCCCTCCTGTAAAAAGATGGTATGCTTTACAAATGTGTGTGCAGTTAGCAAGTGCACGAACTGTAGCTGTCCTCTAGTGGCAATGACTGGGAACAAAATAGTTTATAACTTTAACAGGAGTTGCATACTGATGGCCCCTAGTGTGGTGAACACAACACACAGATGACTCTTAGCAAGCAAACTGCATAGGCAAGCAGACAAAGTCAGAAATTCCTTCAGGCATACAGGGCTAGCAAAGAAAATTGGCATCACAGCTTTGAGAGGAGAAAGGTGCTTTGAAGAACATTGGAAATAGGACTGTATCCTTTTCTGAGAATCTAAATGTATTTAAATATCTGAACCAGACTCACAATGATCAGAACTGCTGCCTGCCAAGAGAGATCTGAACCACTGCCTACTATTAAATATCTGAACCACTGCCTACAAAGAGAGGGCTGAACATTGGAATGGTTGATATTTGACTGAAATATTGCTTCATACTCAGTCTGCACTCCAGAGTCTCTTTTAAAATGCTGGGCTTCAGCCCTTAAGAAGTTAGAGTAGATGAAAGTATCCCTGAGCAGGTCAAAAGTTCCTTCATCACAAATGTTATACTGGTAAATTTTGAAGACCACCCATTAAGACTAAAGGTTTTTTTTTTAAATATAAAGTTCTAAGGCCTGAGAGTAAGCAGTTGAAAACAATGGGAATGACTTCTGTGTAAACCTATAGAGGAACATACTATTAATGTATTCTTATTTTGCTTCATTTAAAGGTGTCACTCATTTTATTCCAAACTTTTGGAGTAAGTTGGAGTTTAAAATAAATGCATAAAAATTGAAAAAAGGAACTTAAATATAAAAGCTTATTGGAGAGCATAGTCTGTAACTCAAAAGTAAGTCACACTGGGAGTAAGACACATATTCCCAGATAAATTTTCATAGGACTGAAGCGTTAATGTTACATGAAACTTTCCCAGGCAGCCTTTGGTCTGGTCTTTCCCAGGTGAGCCTTTCACAGTTCACAGGCTGTCCAATAATATATGCCCCTAGGTAAACTTCTCAGTTTGCCTCCTGCTGAGCTTGATGGCTCTTCTTGGGGCCTGTGAAAAATGAATGGTGACATATGAAATAGAAGTCTTGGTGCTCCATTCCCCTTCAACAATACACAATTCTTTACAGCATTGATTCTAAAACTTTTAGCACCAGAACCTACTTTTTAGAATAACCATCTGCCCAAGACCTACAGGAAGTGATGTCATTAACCTGGAAGTGATGTCATGACTGGAAGTGACATAATCAAGTGGAAAGTGTTATCCTGAGAATGCAGCAAGGACTAAAATTGTGCCGTTTTCCTTAGATTGGTGGGCTATAAATAAATTGATAATTATAAATACAGGTCAAACCTCTTTATTCACAGGTGTTTCGTTCCCAAACTCCCGCTGATAAAAAAAATTCAGTTAAGCAAAACTGGAAATGACATTTTTCCAGCCATGACAGAAACCTACTGTAAAAATGTCCCTACAACTTTTTAAAACAAGAAATACATGTGTGTGTGGGAAGGGAAGTTTGGGCTTCTGCCTCCTCACGTTCTGGGGGTCAAGGGAAGCTCTGCAGGCAGCTTGCTGGCCCTTCATCTTGTGGGTGAGGAGGAACCGGAGCCAGATGAAGCCTCATTGCCTCCATGTTCTTAAGGGACCGGAGCGAGCCCCAAGGCATCAGGCAGGCGAGGAGACTGGAGGTCTCAGCCAGTTCGCTTGCAGAAGTGCCCCTGGATGTCTCTTTAAACTTTGCTTCCAGTGGAGGCTGCTTGTGAGGAGGGGGCGGACCCGTGAGGGGTGCAGAGTGGCAGCGGCGGCAACAGCAGGAGCAGCAGCAAGAGTGAGGGGGAAGGGGACCTCAGGACTTTAAGAAAGCGCAGCCTGGGGTGTGTGAGTGTGTGTATGTGAGAGAGAGAGACCAGCAGGAACCACGAGGTGCGGCAGCTCCTTCCATGGGGCAGTTTTCACAACGGAGGGGGAGAGCTAAACGATTTGGAAATAGCTTTGCTGAGCACCAGGAGACTGCCCACCAGCTTACCGTGCGAGGTAAGGGAAGCCCCCCCCACACTCTAATTTCTTGTTGACAAACAGTTAAAAATACATTTTTAGCAGCTCCACGTGGGTGGCCATCCGCGTTGAGTCAAATATGCGGATGAAAAATCTGCTGATAATTAGGCTCAACCTGTAATCCAATTTAAAATAAAACAAATAATTAAATAAAGGGAGATGAGATGGGGAAGCCTGCCCTGTTCCACAAAGTAAATTCTCTCTGTAGCATGCCTGCAATAACCTCACCCCCCCCCCCAAAAAAAAAATCCATAAGATTTTCAGGTCTGCCCAGTTCAATTTAAGTTTATAAGAAATTGAACTGGACAGGGCTGAAAATCTTATGGTGTTTTGTTTTGGGGAGAGGGAGGTTAAGGTTATTGCAGGCAGGTTACAGAGAGAATTTAGGCCAGTTCAGTGTGATTTGGGACAAAATCAATTTTAAACGGAACATTTGGGGAGAGGAGGCTGGAATGAAATTCAAAGCTTCCCTCTAAACAACATTAAAACCCCAGAGTGGTGAGTAGAAGAAATGAAGCTCCACTATTGGGGGGGGGGGAAGAGGGAGAAGAGTCTAGAAAAGACAACAACACTTTCTAATAAAGCAGTGTTTCCCAAACCTTTTTAGCACTGGAACCACTTTTTTAAAATTACACACCATCAAGACCTACCTAGCTTTAGAAGACTAAAAAAGAACCAGCTCCAGCCTCTTTTTACAATACAGTACTATAGATGGAGGGGGGCTGCCTTCTGGAGCACTTGTGGAGCTCCACATTCATCCGATTGTGACTGTTGGTAGCCTTCCACTCTGCTTTTGCCTGACCTTCCACATGAGTCAAGGCACTTTGCTTACTTGTAAGTAAACATGAACGTATAGCTTAGTTTGGCTTTCCACAGGGCTTGATGCATTCATTAGCTTGGAGGGAGGAACTTTCTTCTCGAGTGTTTTTGGGGGGCTGAGTTCATCAGATTAGGACCGTTCTGGTGACATTGGATTCCTCTCAGCCTACCCTTTGCAATGGAACAAAGCATGTTCATCTACTCATGAGTAAACACGCGGTGTGACCCAATTTCACTTTCCATAGGGCTTGGTGCATTTTGCTCCTCTGCTATCTGTTTGTCAGTTGTAGCTTCATGACCCACCAACAATCAGGTCACTACCCACAGTCAGCTCTACAGAGTAATTCCCCAAACTCAAGGATTGGGAGAGATGCTTCCAAATAAAGAGATGGCATTTGTAGATATTTTTGAGCCCCAGCAGCTATTTTCTCTGGAGCACTGTTCCATGAATGTGACCTTAGATATAGGCCTGTCATTATACTAGGAAGTGGAACAGGGAACCTCAGAATGCCTCCCTCTTAAATGGCCTGTATTTTTAAAAGAAGTAACTTGTATTCTTCATGCAAGTGAATGCACTAATTATACTTAAGAATCTGTAGCTACTTTGCTGTGAATGTATTCTGTTTATGTTTTGTTTTAAAATGAAACCCGCAGTAAGTCTTTGCGGGGGCGGCAGCAGGAGCAGGGGAAAGGCAGCGACACCATCCCCAGGATCGCATCGCTCAGGGGGCTGCAGGGACTGGGATACACTCACCAGTCCCTGCAGCAGCCGTTCTGTGTGCGGGGAGCCCTACGCGAGCGCCTGCAGGGCGCCCCAGGTCAGGGAAAGGGAGAGTGGAGCGATCTGCTCTGCCTCTGCAAAAGCAGAAGCGAAGCACGATCACCCCACTCTCCCTTTCCCTGACCTGGGAAGCCCTGCAAGCACTCGCGCAGGGCTCCCCGCACACAGGGATGGCTGCTGCACTAACTGGAGGGTGCACCCCAGTCCCTGCAGCCCCGTCAGAAGGGAAAGCGGAGCGATCGTGCTCTGCTTCCGGTTTTGCGGAGTGGGGCGCGATGGCTTCACTTTCATTTTTCCTGACCTGGGGAGCCCTGCCGAAGGTTGCGCAGGGCTCTCTGCACCCCCGAGAGGCTGCAGGAGGCTTGGCCAAGTGCACCCAAACCCCTGCAGCCCTGCCTTCCCCGTCTCCTGGCTGCCCCCGTCCCTTAAGGGGGCAGAGGCCAGGACCCACAGGCTGGGGCGTCGTGACACCCCAGTTTGAATACCACTGGTCTACACTGATTGGGAGAGGCTATCCAAGATTTCATATAATGGATCTTTCCCAGCCCTACCTGGAGATGCCAGGGGCTGAACGGGGAACCTTCTGCATTTCCCTTGCAGAGTATTAACATTAACAGTATTTATATACCGTTTTTCAACTAAAAGTTCACAAAGCGGTTTACAGAGAAAAATCAAATAACTAAATGGCTCCCTGTCCCAAAAGGGCTCACAATCTAAAAAGATGCAAATGAATACCAGCAGACAGCCACTAGAACAGACACTGCTGGGGTGAGGTGGGCCAAGTCAATAATCTTTCCTGACATTGAAGCACTCTGGTTTGACAGTTTATTTTAACTCTCAGGGTCAGTGGACTTTCCCCTTTCATGGGTGACAATGACAATGAAACTTTAGCCAACGTTACCTCAGCCACCTGGGATTTTGATGATGAAGCTTTTGATGAGATCTCGGATGATGCCAAAGACTTTATCAGCAACCTTCTAAAGAAAGACATGAAGTAAGAATGCCTTGCTTTTTTACCACTGACAGAAATGTGTGCAAGTGCTCAGCAAGAATGTCCCCTGGCACATAACTACTTCTGAGTATCAGAATATTATGACAGTTCTGTATCTGTGTGATGCTCGTGGTAATGTCAAGCGCGTAATCTGTTCGCACAAACGTGATGGAATAGTTATGCGTCTGCACCTACCTTTTCTCTTTGTCTCCTCTTGAGTTTATCTTCAAATAATTCAAGAGACAAAATTGTCTTATGCATAGTTTTGGATGCCATTCACATAACTAATAAGAATATTTATACACCGCTTTTCAACAAAACAGTTCACAAAGCAGTTTACAGAAAAAATCAAAGAACTTAATGGTTCCCTGTCCCAAAAGGGATCACAGTATAAAAAGATGCAGAAGAAACTCCAGCAAGCAGCCACTAGAAAATATACTGCTCAAGCCCTCTGTCATGCAGGAATTATAGATGAAGATGGTTCCTGACATATATGAAAAGCTACTGTAAAACCATATTTTAAAATAAAACTATAGTGACTTTACATTATTACTGTGAGTACTAATAATGCTGTCAGTTCACCACTACATCAAATTTATAAGGTTTGCCTCTGAAGTAATATGCTATGTGCAATTTAAAAAGTATGGCTGCCGCATCAATGGAAAAAAAGAACAAGCAGATGCTTGTAATTCAGGCAGTTTGTTTATGCTAATTTTTAAGCAGTTTGGATTCCAGCATTTTAGAACAAACTAGTTGTGCAAATAACAGGCGAATGGACTTCATCTCATTGCATCTTCATGAGGGGTAGAGTGTTGTGATTCATAGGGTAGCGATAGCTTAACTGTAACTTTTCCTTTGGATTGGCAGTTCTTGACTGGAGTAATGTCAGCCTCCAAGCAGTAGGAGTCAACATGTTCAATTAAATAATAATCTTCAAAGGCTGGTAGTATGCAATGCCCTTTATTACCAAATGCCTATCAAAGAACACACTGATGTGGCAGGAGAGAAGATTAAACTAGAGTCATCAATTCATACTGGGATGTGGGGTTTATTTGGTGTCTCTGAGTCAAGAACTAATAGGCTCTGGAATTCTGGAAACAGGGATATGAAATCTGGTTGGTTTCAGGATATGATCTTAAGACCTGTTTTTCACAACACTGATCTCCCCAGTATTACAACAGCATATAGGACATAGTCAAATTCTTCACACAGTACCATTAGGGACATGTATAAAATTCAATACAGTAAAATAAATTATTGCTTTGTAAGTGTGACTTTGTTTTCTGTAAACTCACAGAGACCGTTTGGATTGTACCCAGTGCCTTCAACATCCTTGGCTGCAAAAAGACACAAAACACATGGAAGCCAAAAAACTATCTAAAGATAGAATGAAAAAGTACATGGCTAGAAGAAAATGGCAGGTAATTCAGTGCACAGGAACATGTGCTGCAAAACGCTTGTGTCTTTTATTCCTGAAATTCATGGTTTTGAACTGTGTATGGCAGTGTTTTTCAAACTGTGGGTTGAGACCCACTAGGTGGGTCGTGAGGCAATTTCAGGTGGGTCCCCATTCATTTCAATATTTTATTTTTAATAGACTTGATGCTTACTATGATATGTGACTGCATTTGGGTAAATGTTACATATCTGTACTTTGAACAGGTTACTAAGTATATGCTGTTAACAATGATAGTAGATGGAACTTATTCTTGGGTAAGTGTGGGTAGGATAGCAGCCTAGGATTGTTAAAAAAAAATTTCCTGCTTGATGATGTCACTTCTGGTCATGCCATAGCTTCCAGTGGGTCCTGACAGATCCTAATTCTAAAAAGTGGATCCCATTGCTAAAAGTTTGAGAACCACTAAAGGAAATGGAAGGCCTTTTGCTCGCACAAACTCAAAGTACATCTTTAGCAGGAACTTTATTTCTCCCTTATTACAGGATGGGAGAGAAAGAGATTCTTAGTTGCCTTGCTTCCAGGTATCTTCTGTACCTGCCTTTATGGCACCAACAGATGTGGCAATGAACAGGAAAAATTGTGTATGTTCCCAGTTAGTTGGCTCTTGGCTTACAGACATTTCAGGAATAAGGAATTATAAGATAGAACTCACTGAGTACTTCTGTGTTGTGTTCCAGAAAACTGGGAATGCTGTTCGTGCTATAGGGAGATTATCCTCTATGGCAATGATTTCGGGCCTCAGTGGGAGGAAGTCATCTTCCAGCTCACCAACCAGTCCTGTTAATGCAGAAAAAACAGAAGTTGAAGGTATGGGAATTTTGATATACTCTGGAAACACAATAGTGTACATGTTGTATCTACACAGTTGGTTTAAGTCTACAGTGTGATATGTGTATAGTATGTGGGTTGTATGTAGCCTATAGTGTCCTTGTTATTTATCCTCACCAATTTTTGTAATCTGGCCTCATCATGGTCAATATATCAGCAAATATTTCTGCCATCTCTATGAGCAATCCAACATAATCCAAGTATAGCAGTTCTCAACAACTGACTGTTCTGCACAGCTTGTCATGTCAGTCCTCTGAGTGCATAGAGATTTTCCGCTATGTTCCATTACTGGCAAGCATATAAATTGTCCCTGCAACTGCAAAGACCCAAGATCCTTGGGGATATGGAACTCAATCTCAGAACAATTTACAAAAAAAAAAAGAAAAAAAGAGATTAGATTATTAACACCATTATCAATGCGGACTGAAACATTCTATTCCTAGCAAAACCATGCTATTGACATCATACTGGATTCATATGGGTACCTAATAGAACTGGTGATTATGATGATTTCAGCAGTCTGGTGAAGGGGATATGGGGACATACTGGCCAATCCATTGAAGGTCTGTAATTGTAAAAAAATGTTAAGAGCTTCTGCCTTAAGAGTTTCAGCACTTGGAATGTATGATGAAATGTGAAACCAGACATTTTGTGATAGGAAAGTCCATCAGTAAAAATTTATCTAGAGCAGGGCTCTCCAAACTACAGCCCAGGGGCCACATCTGGCCCTCCACACAATTTTATCCAGCCTGCAGCAACTTTTTTTTTGGTCTTTTTGAGCAGCAATTTTCTGCAGCAACTTTCTGAGCATTTACTAACATTTGACATTTTAGTCATTCTATAATCATTTATCAGTTTAAGCATGGTCCTTGTTTTTTTGTAATTGTCACATTCCTCTTTTATTCTGAATGATATCATGCTGATTACAAAAAAGATCCAAGTAAAACTTATTCATTCATTTAAATTTCATTCATTCTTTTATGAAACTGATTTTTATGATGTAGCCCTCGTACTGAAAAGTGTAGAGTCCCTTGATGTAGAGCCTTTCAAGATGCTCCTTCCCTGCTGTTTGCCATGGTATCAATATGGTGTTGACATACAATAATGGTAGTCATTCTTTAGAAGGCACCCTGACCTGAAGTGAAGCAAGTTTATGCTATACCAACTGCACTGTATCAGAATAAATGAATAAGAACATTACTTAAACCCAACTAAATTGTTTTGAAACTTCTGCATGCTGTTGCCTGTTCCTCCTGGCTGACATAGCTAGGGAGGAACACATGTAGGGCAAATGTACTGGCTCATTGTTCACTTCAGGTTCAACTTCAAGGTGCCAGTATTTTATCTGTTTTACCTTTCATAAGCTAGACTATGCATGCCTCAGAGACTACATTCTTAGCCAGTTTCCTGAATGAAATGAGACAGAGGAGTTGCAGAGCAAACCAATTCCTTAAACACAAGACCATGCTGATGATATGGAACTTGCTACCATATTGGGCCCAGAAGTGTCCTTTCCTGATAACTTTTAGAATGAAATGTAAAGCTTTTTTATTTGAACAAGTAATTCAGAGAAAAGGAGCCACCAAAATGAATTGGGAAGGGTTGGAGCAGGGTGAAAGTGAATGTGGAAAAGTACCACTAGGGGAGAAGCTCTCCTTGCCAGGAACTTTAGCCAAATAAAATATTTGGCAAAACACTGTTCTGTATGTGCATTTAAGACTGAAAGCCTGAGTCATATTTACTAGTGTCCTGGGGCTGTGTGTCACCTGGTACGGGGCCTACCTGCAGGAGCTTGGCATTCTAGAAGTTCACGAGTGATGTAATGATGTAATCACGTCTCTTCCAACCTTCTGGTTATCGCATTCCTTTTAATGCAAAAAGCCCACCTCCAGACCGCCTCCATTTAGTGATCTTTGGCTTGGTCCAGGCCCAGTCGCTTCATGTTCTCACCGGCAAGCAGCAGAAAAACAATCATCGGCCAGAGTGTGAGGCAGCTGGGCCCAGAGCAGATGGAAGATAACTGAATAGAAGCTAGGGCAGTATGGTGTGACCCCTCCTGAGGGTGACATTTGGCTTCACCAGCCACACACCTGTTATGGCACCACTGCTTATTAGGAAGATAAGCCATACTAAAATTAGGCTTGCTTCTAAGTAAACAAAGTAAGGAGAAAGTGCTAAGAACACAAATAAAATTATGTTCTGTGGTGCTATAAAATATTACTGTGAAATACTACCATGAAAAGGAGCTGAAGTAGACTTCTATGGCCTTTCACAGTGTTACTGGGTATATAGCTGTGATGGGTAAACCCAAGCGGGGCTTGACTCGAGTTCAGTCGTTGAGTCACCACCCCCTACAGCTCATAACGGGTACTTTCCGAGTCTCCAAGTCACCCTTTGGTGACGCTAATGGACTCAAGTTGAATCCTCCCCCCTTTAAAAAACGCACCATGGAAAAAATGGGGCTGCTGCCGGACTCTTTGTTTGTGTTGGAGCTCTCTTTTAACACTTCCCTGCTGCCCCCTTCCATCTGTAAACAGCTTGGGAGGGGGTGGGAGGGACTGCTTGAGAGCTGGGACAGAAGTGGCAAAAAGGAGGAGGAGGATCACGAGCAGCAGCTGTGAGGCTTACCAGGACAACCTGATCCTTTGCAGCCCTACTCAGAAGTAGTCCCACTGCAGCCAGTCATTCAATGAGCCTGCTGGAGGCATGACATGAATTTCTCTGGAATGGCTAGGAACTACCCGCTGTCTCCCCTCATTCATTCAGAGGAAAAACCTCCCTCCACCTCCCTGGGTTTCTGCAGCCAACTGTAAGGCAAGAACACCCTTGTCTCAAACTCCTGCCCTCCCTCAGCCAAAGACAATATGAGAATACCCCCTTCCTCTAATGAACGTTGCTTCTTTCACAGATGGGCAAAGCAGTCTGGTTGCATCTCCCTGGGCTTCTGCAGCCAATTGTAAGGCAAGAAACCCCTTGGGCTCCTTTTCTCCCTCAGCCAATAAAAATATCCGAATGACCGTAGTTTGTCCAATGATTGTTGGTTCCTTCCTATCAGAGATGGGGAGAAAGAACTCACACCTGCCTCCCCCCTCCCACACAATTCATTAACCCTTTCCTGACACCCAGCTGGAATTCCCTGCTGCTTGTCATTGGAATGCTGGCCCCACAAGGTTTTCCACATGGTGAAAACAGGAAGCAAGCACCCCCAGACACTGGCAGACTGGAGTTGGCACGTGTGGGAATGAGTCCTGAGTCAGGAGGGCCCTGACTCAAGTCTTTTTCAGTCTTCCATGCACGATTCATGAGTTGCTGAATTTCTGGAAAATGCACATTTTTGCGACTCAAGTCCAAGTCACTGACTCGAGTTCCCAACACTGTTATATAGCAGGGGTGCTCAAACTTTCAACTTTAGGGATGCCGGACCTTTAACAAGTGTATGAAGAGAGAACTGCAGCAGGTGCAACTTGTCATCCCACAGATGACAAGCTGCACCTGCTGAAATTCTCTCTTCTATACACTTGTTAAAGGTCCAGCATCCCTAAAGTTGAAAGTTTGAGCACCCCTGCTATATAGCAAGATTCTGGTCATTAGCTGAAGATCATTCAGCTAATAAAACAAGCAAAGAAGCTCTGCTAGGGCAAGTCCCTCATAAGATTGACAGATCTTTTGTTGATTTCCTATAGATGAAGCTGCCAGCACTCTCCTGGAATCAGTTGATGAAGAAAGGTCTCATGTGAAGCCATACTTCACTAAAACAATTCAAGATATAGAAGTTGTGGAAGGTAGCGCTGCCAGATTTGACTGCAAAATTGAAGGTAATGTTTCAGAAACTTGGGTGGCTTCATTTTTTAGCTATCTGCATACCATCTTATTTCTGGGTTATTCATGTGTTCCCACCCCACCCTTTAGTGACTTTTTATCTTGCTTACCCACTTGTTTTATTGCAATCTTCAAGGAACATGTTGCAACAAACAGGTCTTATTGAATCTCTTCTAAGAGATATTCAAGATGGATGGTGCCATAAAAAAAGAAGGCATGCTGTATCTAGCCACAATCCAGCAAGTGCTGGGGATGAGCAAGAGTTATAGACCCTTAAGAGTTATTGGTACTAAATGTACTGAATAAGCATAACTGGGCCTCAGAGAGAGATACACATTTTAAGGTCATGCACACATTTTGCAATCTAGAATTCTATCAATGAAATTATCTATTATAGTTATATTATTTATTAAAGATAATAATAATAATAACAACAACTTTATTTTTACTCCGCCTTTCTCCCCGAAGGGACTCAAGGCGGCTTACAACAAATTAAAAACAGATTAACAACATAATTTAAAAACAGATAATAGCATATTAACACATATCATAAAAACAGTAGTCAGATAACAAGTAGTAAAAAGGTAAAAAGAGCATAGAGCAGCAAGTCATAAAAGAATCAGGCCTGTAAAAAATTAAAAGATGTTGAAAAGATGTTAAAAAGGCAGAGAACTCAGAAGGCTTGTTTAAACAGAAGGGTCTTCAGGCCTCGCCGAAAATTCTCAAGAGGGAGCCATTCTTAAGTCAAGGGGAATTCCATAGCATTGGTGCCACTACTGAGAAGGCCCTATTTCTAGCTGCCGCCCCACGTACCTCCCTAGGTGGTGGCACTTGTAAAAAGGCCTTCTCTGATGATCTAAGAGGACGAGCAGGATTGTACGGAAGTAGGCTATCTCTAAGATACCCAGACCTAAGGTTCTAAGATAGAACAGTGTTATCCCCACTGTTTTCTCACTGAAATTTAGGTAAAGTAAAAATGCTTATTTGTGAAGAGTTCATTAAAATAATTGAACATTTTGAATGTCTGAATCCATAGATTTAAAGAGCTAAGTACAAAAGCATATGAGTATCCGCAGGCTGCCCATGACTGTTAATTTGAGTTCACCTAAAGTTCAGTGGTTCTCAAATTTTTTA
The DNA here is from genome assembly GCF_035046505.1 of Tiliqua scincoides. NCBI lineage: Eukaryota > Metazoa > Chordata > Lepidosauria > Squamata > Scincidae > Tiliqua > Tiliqua scincoides. The sequence goes on along the minus strand of NC_089821.1, from coordinate 80,208,947 downwards.
GCACTGGGACCCACTGTTTAGGATGACACTCTGTCTGGGACCTGCCGGAAATGACATCATCAAGCAAATTAAAATAATTACATTAAAGTAAAACAAATAATTAAAGAAGGGAAGATGAAATGGGGAAGCCAGCCCTGTTTCACCAAGTGAATTCTCTCTGCAGTCTGCCTGTAATAACTGCAAATACTCCCCCCTCCCCCAAAAAGAAATAAATAAGATTTTCAGCCCTACCCAGTGCTCAGCTCAATTTAGGTTCTTATATTTAAACCATTTCATTGTAATCTGGGATGAAATCAGTTTTAAATCCAGTATGTTTTTTTATTTGGGCCAGACTGAAATTCAAAGTTTCCGTTCAAACAGCATTAAAACCCTAGAGTGATGAGGAGAGAAAATTAGGCTCCATGAGAACAAGAATAGGAGTCTGGAAAAGACAACAATGCTTTCCAATAAAACAATTGTTCCCAAACCTATTAGCACCAAAACCCACTGTTTACAATGACGCACTATCAGGACCCGCCTAGCTTTACAAGTCTTTACAAAAAGGGGGCTGCATTAATCAGATCTTGACCATTCTGGTGTCATTAGATTCCTCTCAGCCTGCCCTTTGTAATGGACTAAGGCAGCAGTTCTCAAACTCTCAGGGAGGGTTTGAGTACTGTGGGGGGGGGGGAGGCAGTGATGAGATCCCTTCTCTGAGGGCACTGTTTCTTGTTGTGTTAATTTTTTTCTCTCTGTAAGCTACTCTGCAAGCCACTTGGGGGCTGAAGAGAAGGATATTGCATATTCGAAATAAATAATTGAAATGATTTTAGCAGCTTTACTTATGACACATGCTTTCCTTCCCCTTTGTCTCAGGCTATCCAGACCCAGAGGTGATTTGGTACAAAGATGACCAATCTATAAAAGAGTCCAGGCACTTCCAGATAGACTATGATGAAGATGGAAACTGTTCTTTGACTATTTCTGAAGTTTGTGGGGACGATGATGCCAAATATACCTGCAAGGCAGTGAACAGCCTTGGAGAAGCAACTTGCACCGCTGAACTCATTGTGGAAACAATGGGGAAAGAAGGGGAAGAGGAGGAGGAAGAAGAGGAAGAAGAGGAATAAAATAAAACTGAACAGGATAAATATTTGCAAAACCACCCAGTTAAAGACTAAGGCTCACACAGTGCAACATTAGGTCATGGGTTTTATCAGCACAATTGTCTGATACTTTGTCTGTGCTATTTATGGGCATTAACTTGAATTAGCAAGCACTTTAGGTGGCTGTTGTGCTTGGATTTAGTTTAAGTTAAAGCATCAGTTGCAGAGCCCAAACTCAGAAAGTGAAGATACCATACAAAAAATAAAATTCAAAGAGTCAAAAATTTCTTTGTTAAACTTACTAATTGAGGGAGGAGGGGCTGGAGAACTGCACTAATTTTTTCATTCATCAATATGGAGACAGTGGGGAACTTTAATAGCAAGGATTCAGTCCTCCTAAAATCTTGAATTTTGTGTAAGTCTTGATGATTTATGAAATCAAATACCAGTATGCCTGCAGAAATGCCAGCATGCACTGAGAACATGGACTGCAGTCCAGCAGAAAGTTCTTTTGCAAAGAGCCTGCTGAAAGAATGGGAGTTGCACAAGAGCAATGGCAGGGTTTGCACAAAAGAACTTCCTGGTGGGCTATATCCTTGGACTCTCACTGATGTCTCTTGTCAAGCATATACACAACACATGGTTTGCTATTAACCCAAAGCATATTTGCAACATATATTTATAAGTGAACCATCCCTCCTCCACCTGCTACATAACTATTTTTATAATAAAAGCCTTTTGTAGGTCTATTAATCTTCTTGAATATTTTGCAAATTTAAGTCAAAATACCTAAAGACAATATGATTATTGGTTTAAGTCTAAGCATTTCAACTTGATTATTTCATAGATAACACCCTAAATGTAGTTACCCTGTTCTGAATTTTAAAGACGTGTTCTTGTTGTAGTTCCTCAGTGCATTTTCCTTTCCCAGTTTAATCAATTGAGCCTAATTTTTCTGTTTATAAGGGCCTATTCCTATGCCCATTTTAGCAACAGCAGGAAAAAACCAGCTTCTGCTAATCTTTAACCAAGTCAACTAGCACACTTGGGATTTGGTACACTGCTGCTAAGTATCCAAAATCTGTGTTAGCACCAGTGTTAAAGCTAAATCCCACATGTGTTTCCTCCCAATTGCTTTGCCATGGGCTAAAATGGTATAGGCTGGTTTTTTTCTCACAGAAAGAAATGTTTATGAAAATGGGTCCTAAGTCTTTCTCACCTGGCTACAGATTCTTCTTCCTGCCTGGGAAATGAACAAAGCAGTATGTGGAAAGTGAACTTTGATACCATGCTTATCAGAATAAAAGGTGATAGTTTGGAAACATGCAGTGTTGCAAAGCAGTATGTCATGTAATGTTGGTGATTGCGTGCTTGTGTATTGCAACTCGGGTTTAAATCTATTCATAATTTTATTTGGCTATTTATAAAAATTTATTTCCGCCAATGACTAGCTGGAAACTGGAATAGCCAAGTAATGGGAATCTACTTAACAATGTTCTCTACAATCCCAAAGAACCACAGATTAGCTCTGTATTTGTGAGGCTAATGCCTTAAAATAAGAAAGCACAATCATCAACAAAAGGTAATCTCTTCCTGAAATTAATTAACACATTCAGATTTATCAGCTTTGCTTTTCTGTCACAACTAGAAGCAGTTTAGAGGCCATGAAATGTTACACATAATCAAATGAAAGTACATGTCCACTATCTGTGCATCATTCCAGTTGTGTGACTTTTTCCACATTGAGTGTAAGGTACAAATTTTTAAAAATTTAATAGTTAACTTTAAAGAATTCACACAAAGCAAAGCTTATTTTAGCTCCCCAAGGCAGGGGAGAAAATTAAGTGTACTTTAATACAGATATATACATTATCTTTAGATTGTTTGATATTACCTAGTCTTATGTGTTCTATATTTGCTCATCTGCCTGTTTTGAATGCAACAATTCAAAATTCCATGTATGAAGCTCACTCACAATTGCTGTGGGTTTTTGTAACTACTTTTGCTGTTTCTTGCTAGGTTGAGGTTACCAGCATGTGTTCTCCTTTTTTAAAATTGGTAAAGATGTTTGTTATAGTAAAACACAGTAACTGTCCATTTGCCACAGATTCTTATATGGAAAGGTTTTTAGTATGATTTAATGCATACAGAGCATTTTCTCACACATTTTAAATCTGTTAAGAAAACAATGGGGTGTATTTTTTTGTATACCTTAATTAAAAATATGCTGATGTTTTCCTGATTTCTTAAATCCTAAGAGCTACAGCATATGAGAACCCTACAGTTGTAGTTACTCACAGTTTCTCAATAAACAAGTACCACAAAGCATGTTGGCACAAACTCCAATTTGTTCACTCCTGTCTAGCAGGTCAGCCATTCTGAAGCACTCTGCTTTTCTAGATTACACTAGTATAATGCATATTAACTCCAGGAAGCTGTGTATGGATGACATGGAACATCTGTCCACATGCTTCTCTTCTGTCCCAACGTGCCTCCTGCCCCAGTAGAGAAGATAGTTTATATGAGCAACATAAAATGCACTTGAAAGATCTTTTTATGCCGGAAGAAAATTTCTGTTGCTTTTCTGGGCATTTGCTTTTTCCTTCCTTTTTCACAGTTGCCTATCCAACTAGCATCCTTCTAACATGTACAGTAGTGACAGTATACTGCACCTCATTTGACCCCAGCATGAGGCTGGATTTGCCGTAACAAATCAGTTACCAAGCATTTAACTGGTCTCTGCTTCTGCATCACTGTACAATAGGCTGATAAAATGCAAACCAAATGTATGAAGATATTGTATTTGATAACCTATCACATTTTACATTTGAATCAATTGGAAATCATGATGTACAGGAAAACACTTCAAGCCTGCCAAACAGTGGCATAGTAATCAGCGACAGGGGTGGCCCACCCTGGGTGCCAGGCTGCAAGGGGAGGATGCCAGGCTACTGCAAGGCTGCAAAGCGTGCATGTGCACACTCGGGAAGTGACTACAGTTCATGTGCACTCACAGTGACACCTGTGGCAATATTCAATGGGCTTCTCCTCTTTGTGTTCACCAAATGTGAAAAGGAAGAGGCCGCAGCCTCTGGGAGAACCCAGAAGTGGCATCACCAAGTGAAGTGACATACACAACATTGCCACATTGGGCTCTACAGCCGCTGGCAACACTGCTGCTGACAACAAAGAACAGTTTGACAAGTTGACACTACAAATATCCTTTTGTCTGGAATGGGTCCCTTTCATGCATTGTTGACTAGAAAATAGTAGATAGCCTTTTAAATATCAAATGTGCATTCAAGGTAATGGAAAATTGCAGACTCAGGGAAATGGAAAAACGGGAAAATGGGTTTCAGTTTAAAACTGGCCTAAATGTTTATCCACATCCCCAATGTATTTGTCCTGTTCCTTTCCCAGTTTTCTTTCACAGACCTCACAGCAGTTTACTGCCAAAGAGAGTGTGAAAAGTGTACAAATCACTCTGCTATGTTTATGCAAGGTAGTCTGCGCATGTCTGCTGTTGCATAACGTGTGAGGGGGGCCTGAGAAATAACAACCTCACCACCATTGGTGGATGAGGCAGTGATTTTTTTAAAAAATTATGCCTTTGTTTCTAACCACAGATTATCATGTTCCTTATACCAAATAGGAAGAAATCTGGCTTTTTCAAGGTTTGGACTAATGTTTTCTTAGAATAGATGACTTGTACTAAAAGTAAGAGAAGGTATTGCTCTAAACTAAAGTATTATCAATACCAATTACCAATTAGAGCCATTTTGAGTTTGTGACCTGTTATAAAAATGTTCTTATGTGTGCCCCTGCCATGTAAAGCCTTCAAAGGGAATGCCTTGAGTTTGTTTTCCGATTGCTAGGTCAGCCAGGTCAATGCCAACAAGTTCTGAAGTAAATTAGCCCATGCACAAGCATCGTTCCAATAAAAATCAGCAGAGAAGCCCCCACACAAACACTTGCATGTCCCTTTTATAGCGTGACTGGTATATTTCAGCCGATCTCAGCTGGTTTTTCCTGCTCAGCCATACAACACTTTTACATCACTCAAAATGGCATTTCTACTTGTGCCAGTTTTTTCAACAATGCTAAGTATTGTTATTGGATGTTTATTATAGTGCTGTATTCTGCACATACTTCTAAGCTTATGAAATGGGAAGAATCATTGTACTAATGAAGTAAGGAAATACTACAGCAGTAGTAGATCCTTATGTTAATGAATCAAGATAAGGGATGGTGTGGGTGGTAGAGTAGATGGTGGAACCTCCCTGAAAGATTGTGCAGAAGTGGAGATATGAAGTATCTTCTCAGCTTTAATAACTATATTACAAATCCTATGCATTGCTATTCAAATCTATTGCGTTAAGTGGTGCTTACTCCCTGGAAAGTGTATAAGATTGCAGCCTGAGATTTTGTGGTAACAGTCACCCCAGTTTTAGGTTGATCTCTCTTCACAGAGGTTTAAACTTGTTCATTGCATTTTTCCATCCTTGCTTACAGCTTCATCATTATCAGGGGTGTCCAAACTTTTTGGCAGGAGGGCCACATCATTTCTGACACTGTGGCGGGGGCCAGGGGGAAAAAAAAGAATTTACACTTCAAATTTGAATAATTTACGTAAATTTTCATAAATGACTATATCAGAGATGGAACTTATATGAATGAATGAAGGTTTTGCAATAGCTTGAGGCCTATAAAAGACCTTGTATAAAGCAAGGCTGGCCTTTCCTTCACTACCTCTGCTGTATCACAGATGTGAAACAGCAAGCAGTGGAGGGAGCCATTGTCCCACAGCTCATACAAGAAGTTGAACAGTCACCCTCATGCTAAGAGCAGTTGTGTCGGGCCATCATGGGCTCCAGCAAGTTTCTGGATAGACAGGTTCATCAGAAACTGCGGGCTTGCTGCGGGACGGATTGGGAGTCTCTGAGGGCTGCAAGTGGCCCCCAGGCCAGGATTTGGGCACGCCTGGTCATTATAGTCTGTTTGCAAGTAACATCAATTGTAGTAAATGTTACAAAGGGCCTAGCTCAGGGGTGTCCAAACATTTTGGCAGGAGGACTACATCATCTCTCTGACACTGTGTCAGAATTTACATTTTAAAATTTGAATAAATTTACATAAATGAATATATTAGAGATGGAACTTATATGAATGAAGGTCTTGCAGTAGCTCAAGGCCTCTAAAAGGCCTTGCACAAAGCAAGGCCAGCCTTTTCTTCGATGCCATGCTGCATCAGCAAGTAAGTAGTGGAGGGAATCCTTGGCCCCCAGCTCATGTTAGAGGTTGAACAATCACCCTCATTATTAGAGCAGTTGCCAGTGCAGGCTTCAGCAAGTCTCTGGAGGGCCAGAGGCTAATTGGAGACTGGGAGCTCTCCGCAGGCCAGATTGGGAGTCCCTAAATGCCAGAAGTGGCCCCTGGACCAGGGTTTGGGCACCCCTGGCCTAGCTGAATGTGATTGATAAAAGCAAACTGCAGCTAGTACTATTCTATAAACTGACCAGCTTGTCTGCAAATTAGTGGAAATGGCTTTATTGAATCCATGAGGCTAAATAGCTGATATCTATGGCCTTGAAAGCAGACCAAAGATTAAAGGACTGGTTCCCAGCACCTCAAGGTAAGCATACAAACATGTCCTAAGAAACTCTGAAAACCACGTCGTCAGGAGAAGCCTAGACTAGAATATACAGAGGTGACTGTCTTCTGTTCATTGTATGAATAAACTATGGCAATATCATAGATCTGAAATGTTGTTTCCTTTAGTTTAGTTTGAGTTGAATGAATGCAAATATTACAATTTGATACCTCTGGACAGTTGCTTGGAAAGAAGAATTTTTACCAGGTGTGGTCAGCGCTTCATTTTAAAATAGAGCGCTCAAAATTGTGTAGATGGCATAGTCAGAGAAATGGAATCTCTGGCTGATTCCTGCTGGGCTGCTTGCAGGTGCTTGTACCCCCTGTCTATGCTCTGCATTTTGTGTATTTTAGGGCTGAAATGGTTGGTTGGCAACCTTCAGTCTCGAAAGACTGGTATAAGCCTACAGCACCCGGTATTCCCAGGTGGTCTCACATCCAAGTACTAACCAGGCCTGATACTGCTTAGCTTCCGAGATCTGTCTTTCAAAACTGATTGAACCCACACTCAAACAGGAAGTGACTGCTACTATAATGGTAATACAATTACTGTGCAGTAGAAGTTGCATCTGATGTGCACCAGAAGTTCTCCTCCTCATCCAAGGTGAGATTTTGGACTGCTTTGCGCATTCCAAAATCACTTCAGTGCAGGAATGTGTAGGAAAGCCTTTACACATCACATCACTTGTAAATTTTTTGAGAAAGAATAAGGTTGATATAAAAAAATAGCCAGGGTGATAGTATAACTTAGGGGGTTAGGATTGCGCCCTATGTCAGTGCTTTCCAGCACTGACATAAGGGCAGTGCAGCTCTGAGGTAAGGCAACAAACATTCCCTTACTCTGAGGAGGCCTCCATGAGTGCCCCCCAACTGCAGGATGCAGCACATGTCCCACTGGCATTGCACTATGCCAGTGCTGGAAAATACTGACATAAGGGTTTGGGATCGTGCCCTTAAACCTACTTGCCATATTTTGTGGCTCAAAACATTGAGGAAGACCTAAGGGTCTAGTGATTGACCATTGACAAAGCTAAAAACATTACTAATGATTGCAAAGATTGGAAGTATGTGTGTCATGAATGACACACAAGTCCCAGTGGCACCTAGTGCAGCGTATTGGTTGAGAGGACAACCTGCTCTCCCCAAGAACCAGCTAAGGAGTAAAGAAGAATGAAGAGGAATGTGTAGGAAAGCCTCACATTGTCTCCCAAAGTCTGTCCTTACCACTCCACATGGTCCACCTATTCGAAGACACCACCGGAAGTAACTGGCAATGAAATCAAGGCCAACTCCCAAATCTGAGTTGGGAGGCCAGAGGCAATGCAGCAAAACCAGTAAGAGGCTCAGGGTGGACGGGAAGGCTTTATTGAGTGCAGAAAAGCATGCTTCAGAGCTCTGGCCGCAGAGCCAAGTCTCCTACCACTGTTTGCCGCATCGTGTTCCTGGTCTCGCTGCTGAGCAGCAGATGTCCAGGGGTCCTGCAACTACCACCAGACACCACCACCTGGAAGTAAGTCCCATTGCCTATAATGGACTTGCTTCTGAGGAGACATGCACAGGATTGGGCTCAGGCTGCAGTCTGTCCACACGTACCTGGGAGTAAGCCCCATTGACTCTAATGGGACTTACTTCTGAGGAGACAAACCTAGGATGGGGCTCTTAAACGGACCTGGCCACGTTCTGCGCAGGGGGTGAACTCTGTCGGGCAGGTCCAGGCGCCTGCCAGGAAAGGAGGCGGCGGAGCAGCCCCGCCCAGGGGACGCTGACGAGGCGGCGCAGACTGATGCGTGCGGCGCTGCTTCTGCCGCCGGGGCGGGCGAGGAGGCTGCCGGGGCGCGCCGAGAAGGAGCCTCGCAGGGGGGGCGGAGCCGGGCTCTCCAGGGGCGGCCTCCTGGCCCCGCGCGAACAGTCGGTCCCTTCGGGCGGCGCGCGTCAGAGGGGCGAGGCCGACTCGTCGCCGTCTGCGGAGCCGAAGACACTTCTCCGCTCGCCGCCCGCGGAGGTGGCTGGCCCGGAGCAGCGGCCGCCGAGGAAGCCCGAGCGCCATGGCAGCCTCCGCCAGCAGCCGCCGGGCAGATAACGGGTACGGGGCCAGCGGCCCCCAGCAGCAGCAGCCGCCCCAGCAGTGCTCCCGGCGGCGGAAGGGCCCTGGCGCCGTGGCCACGGCCTACCTGGTCATCTACAACGTGGTGATGACAGCCGGGTGAGCCGGGGGGGGGTGTTGGCGGGCGGGCGGGCGGGCGGAGAGGCAGGTGGGTTGGCTGCCTCCCTTCCTTCTTCACCTGTGCGGCCTGAAGGGAGCTGGGAGGGCTGCCCACACGCGCCCCCTTCTCTGGTCGCCTGCATGGCTTGCAAGCCCCTCCCCTCCTATCATAAGGGATGGAATGGGCTCCATGAGGGGGGTACAGCAGGGACTTTGGATGGGGAGGCAGTGCCTCCCCACCAGAGTCCTTTGAAAAGCACTGCCACCTTGTCAGGCACCCAAGCACCGCAGCCCATGAGCTCTGCACTGCCTCCCTCCTTGCACTGTGCATGGGTTGTGGGTGCCTCACAAGGTGGCAGAGCAAGTCAGAGGACTCTGGTGGGGAGGCACTGCCTCACCTGCCTCCCCACCCACATTCCCTGCTGTGCCCCCCTCTCATGGAGCCATCTCTTATAATGGGAGGGGAGGGGCTTGCAGGCCTGGGATAAAAGGGGTAATTTGTACTCTTGCTCAGGATCGAAAGGGGGGGTCCCCAGGAACCAAAGGAGGGGCCCCAGAAATCTCCTGGGATCTTTCATTTTCCAATCTCACCCAGACTCACTGACTGTGGGATGCTGGGCAACTGCTGCTACAAGGCATGTTTGCTGGGCTGAGGAATGCATGCATGACACTCCTTAACACAGTGTCCATCTGGGAGGATGGAAGAATCCTCCATCTGGGAGGAAACTGGCCTGCTGCTGTAGCTCTTGGGCTTGTGGATCTGCTTACCAGGAGCTCAGGAACACAGCTGCAGGGCTACAGGTGCTGCAGAAGCAAGTTTTGGTATGCACAGGTCACTTTCCATTCTCATGTGATCCTAAATATGATGTGAATTTTCTGCATTGATTTTTTATATTTAAACACATTTTAGAGAGACTTAGGAGTGCATTTGGTTTTCCATATTACTGTATCTAGCTGCTAATGGTGTGCAACACTGCCAGTGTGGGCTCTGCCTTGGGAAGCCCAGTAGACCTGGGCTTCAAAGACTTTTCCAGCTATTACCATCCTTGAGCCCTGCCTTGTTTTGCCCACTCCCCACATCTGTTCTGCCCACCCTTATCACTCCCCCCCCCTCGCTTGTTTCATTTTCTCCCACCTCTTTCGGATGGGGCCCAAAAAGTCTTCATACTCCCTGATAAAATTCCTCTCAGAGGCCCTGGTGGGCTCCTTTCAAGCTGTGCTCCTCTTTCTTAGAGTTTGGGGGTGGGGAAGGCCTTTCATTCATTGTTGGCAACCTTCAGTCTCGAAAGACTAGGGTATCGCGCTCTGAATGGTGGTTCTGGAACAGCGTCTAGTGTGGCTGAAAAGGCCAATCCAGGAGTGACAATCCCTTCCACACCGGGAGCAAGTGCAGTCTGTCCCTGGTCTGTCTCCCTGGCTATGGGCCTTCCTTCTTTGCCTCTTAGCCTCAGACTGTTGGCCAAGTGTCTCTTCAAACTGGGAAAGGCCATGCTGCACAGCCTGCCTCCAAGCGGGACGCTCAGAGGCCAGGGTTTCCCACCTGTTGAGGTCCACTCCTAAGGCTTTCAGATCCCTCTTGCAGATGTCCTTGTATCGCTGCTGTGGTCTACCTGTAGGGCGCTTTCCTTGCACGAGTTCTCCATAGAGGAGATCCTTTGGGATCCGGCCATCATCCATTCTCACAACATGACCGAGCCAACGCAGGCGTCTCTGTTTCAGCAGTGCATACATGCTAGGGATTCCAGCACGTTCCAGGACTGTGTTTTTTGGAACTTTGTCCTGCCAGGTGATGCCGAGGATGCGTCGGAGGCAGCACATGTGGAAAGCATTCAGTTTCCTCTCCTGTTGTGAGCAAAGAGTTCATGACTCGCTGCAGTACAGAAGTGTACTCAGGATGCAAGCTCTGTAGACCTGGATCTTGGTATGTTCCGTCACCTTCTTGTTGGACCAGACTCTCCTTGTGCATCTGGAAAAGGTGGTAGCTGCTTTACCGATGCGCTTGTTTAGCTCGGCATCGAGAGAAAGAGTGTCGGAGATCGTTGAGCCAAGATACACAAAGTCATGGACAACCTCCAGTTCATGCGCAGAGATTGTAATGCAGGGAGGTGAGTCCACATCCTGAACCATGACCTGTGTTTTCTTCAGGCTGATTGTCAGTCTAAAATCTTGGCAGGCCTTGCTAAAACGATCCATGAGCTGCTGGAGATCTTTGGCAGAGTGGGTCGTGACAGCTGCATCGTCAGGAAAGAGGAAGTCACGCAGACATTTCAGCTGGACTTTGGACTTTGCTCTCAGTCTGGAGAGGTTGAAGAGCTTTCCATCTGATCTGGTCTGGAGATAGATGCCTTCTGTTGCAGTTCCAAATGCCTGCTTCAGCAGGGCAGTGAAGAAAATCCCAAACAAGGTTGGCGCAAGAACACAGCCCTGCTTCACTCCGCTTCAGATGTCAAAGGGGTCTGATGTGGAGCCATCGAAGACAACAGTGCCCTTCATGTCCTTGTGGAAAGATCTGATGATGCTGAGGAGCCTGGGTGGACATCCAATCTTGGGGAGAATCTTGAAGAGGCCGTCTCTGCTGACCAGGTCAAAAGTCTTCTATGAAGGCTATAAAGAGTGGCTGTCGTTGTTCCCTGCATTTCTCCTGCAGTTGTCTAAGGGAGAATACCATATCAGTGGTGGACCTGTTGGCTCGGAATCCACACTGCGATTCTGGATAGACGCTCTCTGCAAGTACCTGGAGCCTCTTTAGTACAACTCGGGCAAACAGCTTTCCTACAACGCTAAGGAGAGAGATGCCGCGGTAGTTGTTGCAGTCACCCCTGTCACCTTTGTTCTTGTACAGCGTGATGATGTTTGCATCCCTCATGTCTTGAGGTACTCCACCTTCTCTCCAGCAGAGACAGAGGATTTCATGCAGCTCAGTGACGATGATCTCTTTGCAGCATTTTAGGACTTCAGCAGGGATGCTGTCTTTTCCAGGTGCCTTGCCAAAGGCAAGGGAGTCCAGGGCCACGTGAAGTTCTTCTAGGGTTGGTTCACTGTCAAGCTCTTCCAGCACAGGCAGGCACTCAATGTTGTTCAGTGCTTCTTCGGTGACTACATTTTCTCTGAAATATAGCTCAGAGTAGTGCTGCACCCAGCGTTCCATCTGCTGCGCCCGATCCTGGATGACCTCGCCTGTGGCAGACTTCAGAGGGGCAATTTTCTTGGAATGGTCCAATGGAAAGGCAGAAGCCAATATGGTTGGTTCCAGCGGCGTCGCAGGAGTTGCCAGAGCATGACTGTGTACAGCCGCGAACTGCATCAGGGACTCCTGATTTTGCCTCGAGGTTGACTCCTGAAGCCTTTTCCACAACTGGATATAGCCACAAGGCAGTGGAGGTTTGAGGTCAGAGTTTTCTTCTCTTAGATGAGCTGCCTTCCTAGGCTGACGAGTCCCATCTAACCGGTGGGGAAGGCCTTTATTGTATTGTATAATAATGGTAGGGAGAGAAAACGGAGCAGAAGGCATTTCAGCTCTCTACCCTTCTCTGCCAGTTCTCAGCTGGGTAGACTAGTGTTTCTCAACATTTGTTCTCTGCTGTACTGGTTCACATGGTTCACCTATTCGAAGTACCACTGGAAGTAACTGATGATATCACCACCAGTTAATTTTTGATTGCAAAGCCAGATGCAATACTACAAACATCAGTAAGAGGCTCAGGGTGGATGGAAGGGCTTTTTCAAGCATAGAAAAATGGAGCTCTGCCCACCAAGTCAAGCCTCCTACCACTGTTTGTTGTTTCATGTTTGTGGTCTTGCAGCAGGTGTCCAGGGGTCCTGCGAAAACCACCAGACTCAACCTCAAGTACCACTGGTGATACCTGTACCACTGGCTAAGAAACACTGGGATAGACCCTTGACCTGATTTTACAAGTCAGCTCTTATATTCTCTGGTGTATTTGAAGCACCTCCTTTCTCTGGATTGGTTTTGATTCTTTAGGGCAGCGGTTTTCAAACTCTCTTTGAGAGTTTGAGCAGCTATAATTTCTTGCGGGGGCAGGGAGGAGGCCGCGGGGCAGGGGAAGGCAGCAGCACGATCCCCAGGACCGCGCCACTCAGGGGGGCTGCAGGGGCTTGGCTGCACGTACCTGAGCCTCCTGCAGCCTTCCGGGGGTGCGGGAAGCTTCTGCAGGGCTCCCCACAGCTTCAGAAGTGAAAGTGGAGCAATTGCGCTCCACTTCTGCTTTAGCGGAGGCGGGGCGCGATCACTCAGCTTTCACTTTCAAAGCTGTGGGGAGCCCTGCAGAAGGTTGCGCAGGGTCCCCGCACCCCCGGGAGGCTGCAGGAGGCTGTGGTAAGTGCAGCCAAGCCCCTGGAGCCCCCCTGAGCGGTGCGGTCCTGGGGATCGCGCCACTGCCTCTTCCCTGTCTCCAGGCTGCCCCACCCCTTAAGGTGAAAGTGGCCAGGACCCACAGGCTGGGGCATTGCAACGCCCAGTTTGAAAAGCCCTGCTTTAGGGGAGTGCTTCACACTTTGTCTGTTTTGCTATTCCTGTAAGCATGTCGTGTTTTCTTACTTCAACCTGTATGTATTTCAAGTGCCTGTACTGTAGCAGGGGTGTCAAACATAAGGCCCATAGGCTGAATGTAGCTCCCAGAAGCAAATAATCCTTCCCTCTCCCTGATGCATTAGAATATATAGTATGTTGTATTTTCTGGAGTTGTAATTCAGGGGATCTGAATGTTCAACTAATGCCCCACATAATGTGCAGGTTAAAGAAAAGGGGGACAAAGTCTGCAGGTGGCATGTACTAGCCACACAAAATCACATGCAACATCATACCCTCTTTGTAGTAGTTAGTGGCTGAGTAATATATGGATAAACTTTTGTTTGCAAATATATCTGCATATATAGGTCATTTAATAGTTGTTGCTGGCCTTTGGACTCCATGAAACATGTTTGGTTGACAAGGTTGTTGCCCTTTAGTTGTTTGAATAAGAAAGAGATTTCAGTGCAATGAAGAAAAACTGGACAGAACTTTTACCAAGAAAAATGTATTGTTGAGAGACAGAGACTTTGGACTTTCATTTTTAGAATTACAAAGGAATATGAAAATAATTCCTTTGTAATTATTTAATATAATATACCTTGACAGCATGGAAGTGATTAAAAATATGATTGGTAGGTAATTAACTTTTGAACGTAAGGTTACTTGAACTTGAATAATTTTTTGGTCATCTTCTGCCTTTCGTGCTTCAGAAAGATACTTTTGTAATTCCTAAAACAATTCAGTGCTGGAAAGAAGATTAGACAAAGAAATCAAATGTGGGCGCTAAGTTTGGTACAGTCTGTTCCATACTTTGCAATATGTTAAATGTGTTGCAGCTGGATATGCTTTCAGCAGGACATTAAATGGGTCATGAAACAGGTGCTGCAGTTTGGGAGCTTATGAATGTGAAAAAGATGTTGGCAAGAGCTGTTAGCATTTCCCTGAAACTGTGAGAAAGGAATTTGGAATAATGTAAAAATAAACCAACTCCCAACTTTATCAGCTCATTATATCAACTTTATCTCTCATTATTTATCAATTCCATCTATCACCTTTTCTGTTGCTTCTTCTAATTTAAGTCAGTTTAGGATGCCTGACTTCATGTTCCCGTCTACTGTTAATAGTTTGCATGCACACACCTGCCTTTCCTCAATAATAGCTGCTGGTAGACAGCTTCACTGCTAGGCTGAACAACAACTATCCTTTTCAAGTTGGCTAAACTCCTTTTAAAGCAATATAAGCTAGTGGTCATTGCTGTATCTTGTGACAGTTGCTAGAATTATGGGAGATGGAGAAACTATCTCAGTGCATTACCTCCATTATAATTCTATATATACCTCTGCCAAGTCCCCAGGATATGTCTCATTTTAAAAAAAATTTAAACTAAAATCTCCAACACTTTTGCCTTAACTTGTAGGAAAAATGCTCCAAGTACTTGTTCATTTTGTTTTCCATTTCTGCATATTTGTGAGTTTGAGGATACTTTGTTTCTGAGATTGGACAACTAGAACAAATACAACCTACAAGGGTGTTGTGTTGCTTGTCATCTTATTTTCAGTTCTTTCCCTAATTCCTAAAAAAAGAATGTATCCATTTTTGAGTCCTATGCACCGAGTTTGTTTTCATCACCACAAGTCTAAGCTCTCGCTTCTAGTTAGTCACCATGTTCAGGTTCAGTGTACGTAAAGGTAGGATTGTTGTCCCAATTTGCACCATTCTACCCTTACTTAAATTTAGGGCCTAGTCCTCTCCGCCTTCAGTGCTAATGCAGCTGCAATGCAGCCGTGAGGTAAGAGAACAAATTTTGTTCCCTTACCTTGAACAGGGCTCCATGCATGCCCCCCCTGCAGGATGCCGCACACTTCCCATTGGCACTGGAAAGTAGGATGGATGGAATTGGGCCCTTAACCTCCTTTGCCACTTTTTCCCTCTCTTTTGCACATTGAACCAGTTTGGAGAGACTGGATAGCCATCCATTGAAAAGTTTGGAGTTGTGGACAGCTTGCATTGTATGGGGGTTGGACTTCATCTTGTAGATCTCTTCCATTTGTATGATGCAGGTAGGATCTTGCACTGGAAGGAATGTGGGTAGTGAAGCTATTCATAAATAGCTAAGTTTGCCTACTAAAACCACGCTTAATGTTGAGATAGGGTTATAATCTTATAGTGTTCAGTAAAATGCAAGAGGTTAAAAAGTTAAAACTGAAAAAAGTTTTTAGAACCTGTCAGAAGTCCTCAAGGGAGGGCATGGTTCTCAGCTTGACCAGGAAGGAGTTCTGTAATACTGGCATCTCTGTGGAGAAGTCTCTACCCCTTGTGCAGCCAATCAGGTTTCATTTGGGGCAGCACTTGAAGTAGGGCCACTCAGATGACCTCATGGGATAAGCTGGTTCCTATGGGAAAAGGCAGTTCCTCATATACCCCAGCCATAAAGATAGAGATTGGACCCTCATCAAGGTGTACTGAGGCTTTAAGGCAGGGTTGCTGGCTCCTATGTGTCTTTTTTCCCCTTGTCCTTTGACTTCCTTTCCCTGACAATGGGAAACACTGTAGGAAGTCCTGTGCCGCTGCTGCCCAGCCCCTAAATGTAATAGATGCAGACCTATATTTAATGTAAACTGATTGCCATAGTCATGTCTAGTTTGTCCCTTAGCAGCAGTGTTTCTACTTGTAGGTCAGGGGCAATTAACAGAGCTGTTTTTCAATAGGCATTACCAACAAATTTATTATTTCTCACTTACTTCTAGGTGGCTTGTTATAGCTGTTGGCTTAGTCAGAGCATACCTTGCCAAGGGTAGCTACCACAATCTTTACTATTCCATTGAAAAGCCTCTGAAGTTTTTCCAAACTGGAGCTTTGCTTGAGGTAGGTGGTTTTTTCCTGAGTGATTCAAGTGATGCCCTTCTAAACCTATTGCTCTGGTCCCATTAGTCTTCTTCATTCATTTTGGCTATAAACTAGCTCCTGTGAAGTTGCTTTAAATAATAATCATGTTTGTAGGTAGTCTATTGGCACATCAGCAATGAAATTTTAAGCATGATAAGAACAAATAAAGGTTGATGCTATGCAACCAAGTAAAGAGAGTTAAAGTTAACGTATTTTCTGAGATTCTGGCTTTTGCCAAATGGTTCTGAAGGGCAGTCTTCAATGATGTAATTTTTTAACAATCCGCAGGTAGGTTTTGTTATTTATATGAATGGTAAATACATTGAGTTAGAAATTGACTGAGGCTGCAATCCTAACCACACTTTCCTGAGAGTAAGCCCAGTTGAACAGAATAGGACTTACTTCTGAGTAGACCTGGTTGGGATTGTGCCCTAAATTAACTTGGTCGAGTAAAATGAATTTCATAAACCTCTGTGATTTTCAGATCATGATAGTGGGCTTTTGGGGACCGTATGCCTTTTCTTCCAAATTGTTCCTGAGGAAGATGTTGAACTCCTTGCGTGCATGGTCTCTGCTATATTCGATACAAGAAGAACTGAACCAACAAGGCAGGAGTGATTATTTGAAGATGGGATTTTATTTGGCCTTGGAAAATTAAACTACTTTTAAGAGGGGTTTAATTCATCTAATTGTCATTCATCTAACTGTAAAATCTTGTCTCCCATTGCCGAGCAGAGGCAGGATTGTTTTAGTTCATACAGTAGTTACCATTCATAAGTTTCCAGGCTCTTTCTGCACACCAGCCTGGATATTAAATATCAGGACTTAGTGGTGTTTTCAGAGAATTGGGAGGGATTTAATAAATCTTTCTCTGTAAAAACAGAAGTTTTTTTCTGAAAGGTGGTTGAACAAAATGAGAAATTAGATAAAATGATAGGATGATATGAGCATGTCAGAAATGGCTGATAACTGCGCTATGCAAGAAAGACTGTTTTTATTTGATTTTGCTACAGCAACATTATCAATTATTATCAATGTATTATCAATATGTGTTAGATTCTTCCAGTTATTTCTGACATTCTTTTTCTTTTAGGTCCTACACTGTGCGATAGGTAAGTTTTGGGATTAAAGTTTTATATATATACCAACAAACAATATATATATTGTATTTACAGCCAATCCTAACTGGCACCAACACTACCAGAACTAGTGTTCCGTTCTGGTGGTGGAACATGCTTTACGGCATCATAGACACTGTTTCAGAAGTGTGTGGAGTTGTGCGCTTGCGGGCCTGTTACAAACAATGAGTAGGTCCCCACACACAGCAGCAGCAAAGAGGAGCCCTGCCAACATTGGTAAATTGGGGGGGGGAGTATTGGGGCAGACCAAGGGAGGGCTGGGTATGTGTCGGAGGCAGGAGGGGGGACATCCAGCATGATTGACTTGCATCTTAAGCTACCCCCTCCAGAGCCCCTTTGTCTCCCCCATTTTCAACTATAAATGCATTTACACAACTTCAGAGACTTGCATTTTTGCAACATTTTGAGAGAACCTCCAAACAGGAAAAATTTCAAGGTATTCTCACATACTTGAAAACAATTGTTGCATTTGGTAACCTGTGGTAATTTGCACACACTTTTTTCCCCAGACTCTGTCTGGGGTGCTATCAATTTCTATGGAAACATGCAAAAAAGCTGAACTCACCCCAGAAAATCTCAAACCATAGTTTTACTGAGCACATAGCCGTTCCAGGATCTTACACAGGAAGGCCCCAGGGTGGACCTCCTGGAGTAAGGAGTGCTTTCTTGAAAAATTCAATTTTTTACATTGCTTTGGCTACAGCAAGACTAGGTGTTTTGCAGGCTTGTAATACACTCTGCTTGTATTTCATTCCCTGTAAGGAGCTGAAAACGGAATTCTTCATTACTCTCCTTGACCTTTGGGTGTTCTGTAAATAACTTGAAAAAAATCCTATTTTTTACATTTAACTAGCTTCTGCAGCAGCTCAGCCAGTTCGGTGTTGGAAGTGGTGCGACCTCTGGGGGGCAGGGGGGTGGAATGGGGGCAGGGCAGGGTCAGGAACCAGGGTGGGAGGGGGTGGGACTGGCGGAGCTCTGCTCTGCTGTATCCCGAACTTCTGGTCAAACTGAAAAACCTGGCACAGAGTCTCTCAAGTCTGCACCAGCAACATAGCTGGCACAGACTTGAGAAACCCCATTGCAGGGCTTGGGGCTTTCCCTGGGAGAAGGGGACTAAAGTCCTCTTCCCCGAGAGACTCCCGGGGGCTTCGTGGGATTGGAATATTGTAATTTTCTCTTTTATTGTAATTTTCAATGGAACATATTGTATTTTACTGCATTTTCATTTTATTACCATTGTCATGGCAATCCTACTTGAAGGGCATTGAGTAATCATTTAAATAAGTAAATATTTAAATTTAAAGTAAATATTTAAATTGTACACTGCATCCAGTGTATAAGGCATTGTATGTGAAATGTGTGGAAGAATTCTGTCCTGCTGGCATTCATGAAGGATAGCTACATATTCATTACTCATCTATCCAGATTTGCCACTGCCCTTTCTGCTATCTGAGAAAAGCACTGTTTCATGAAAAAAGATGGATTGTTGAACAGAAATAGCATTTGATAATGCAGCTGTTATAGAAACACAAGAATTACCTTGCTGAATCAGGCTGTTATTAGTCTTCTTTCAGTATTCTGCTTCAACAATAGTCAGTGAAATAAATAACAGTCTCTGAATAGAAAAGTTACATTCTTAACTATCCAGGCCAATTGTGTTTTGTTTTGTTTTTAAAAGAGAAGCAAATTCTAATAGCTGGGCTTCACGTTGTACCGCATAAAAATGCTGCTGTGGAAGTTTGTGTCCCCATCATCAACACTGCAATTTAGCTCCAATAAATACATCTTGCTTTCTTATCTCATGGCAGATCTTCATGCTGTCACCAGTTCCAGTCAGAATCTTGTAGTTTTAGAATGGAAACCATAGATTAATTTTGCATTGTATGAAAAAGTACTTGTTTTCTAGTGTTCCGATGACTTTCAAACAAAACCATTTCTTGTTCCCTAATTTCAGGCATCTTTCAGAGAGTCAAATCCTAATAGTTTTGTAGTCCTCCTCCAATATTTTATTTTTCTACTTATTCCATGGATACTCAAGGCAATTCATAACAAAAAGAGATCCATTTTTATTTTAAGTGTCCCATCCTTAGACAATTAGATGCTCTGCCAATTTCTTTCAGAGGTTATATGACAAAATGCAGCCACTGAGGAGTTAAAGTTACTTGTTCTGACTTTGCTGCAGGGAATTTATTTTGCAGATACAAAATGAAGAAGAAAATAATCCTAACATGACCTGTTGGGATTGCTGTATAAATAAAAATATGACCTGGTTTGCTGGAATTAATGCAAGCTTGTTAGTCAGATAAAGTCCTGAAATAATAAACATTATTTAATAATAGGAATTTTGTCTCTTTTTTTGTTTTAGAAGTCCCTGTTGTGAAGTCCCTGGATATTTAAGTTACTCCCATATGAAAACAGTTACTTGCATTGTCTCGGGATTCTTAGAGTATGTGTTGTAAAGCTTCTGTGATAGTTGCCACTGCCTTATATAAGGAAAAACTCAAAATAAAATTTGGCAGTGGGTATCCCTCATCTAATAAGAGAATGTTATTGAACTTTGTAAATCTTTCTTAGATTTTTCAGAAGGTTTTCTTTCTCCAGATCATATTACTATTCTAGATGAAGCACAACTTTTCTAAAGCACTGCAACTGATAATATATACCAATCCTAAATTATCTTTTCAGGGATTGTTCCTTCTTCTGTTGTCCTGACTGCTTTTCAGGTGATGTCAAGAGTTTTTCTGACTTGGGCCGTAACTCATAGTGTAAAAGAGGTAAGTTGAGAAAGAAAATTGTTTTCTTTCCTAGAACTGTAATTTTGAACACTTCTATAAATATACTGTATATTTGTTAGAACACATCAGTGTGTTCTAACCTCTGGATTGCTGTTTAGGATCAGATATATACAGGTGGAGCCTGTTTAACTGCAACATTCCATCCGAAGATCTGGCTCAACGTGGGTTCCCTGGACTTGTGTGGAGCTACACATTGCCCCACCTAAGTGAGCCCTCTGGAGGCGACCAGTGATGTGCTCTGTTTGCCTCCAGAAGTTCTTCTGAGGCCCGTGCAGGCTGCGCGCAGTCTCCATGAACTTCAGAATGGTCTCCAGAGATCCTAGAAAGGCACTTCTGGTTTTTGCCCCAGAATTGGAAGTGCCCTTCTAGGACCTCCGGAGGCCTTCCTGAGGCTTTTAGAGGCTGTCCGCAGACTCCACGGGCCTCAGAAAGGTCCCCAAAAGCATGAGGTGAAACTGGTAGTCATCTTCTCATGCTTTGGGGGGCCTTTCTGAGGACCATGGAGGCTGCGCACAGTCTCCACGGGCCTCAGAAAGGTCTCCAGAGATCTTTGGAGGGTACTTCCACTTTTCAGGAAAAAACTGGAAGTGCCCTTCAAGAGCCTCCAGAGGCCATTCTGAGACCCATGGAGGCTGTGCGCGGCCTCCACGAGCCTCACAACAGCTCCGGATGCGACCAGAGCAAGGCTCTGGTCACATTCAGAGCTCAGGGGACACTGAAATCTGTGTGATTTGATATCATGCGGAATTTGGTATCCACAAGGGTACCAGGAACAGAACCCTTGGTGATAACGAGGGTCCACCTGTATCTCCTTACTGGTTTCCTGCCCTTCTGTGCAATAGGTTGGAAGAAATTGCAGGACCAAAATCCCTTTTGTGTGCAATAAATAGGCCCTCCAGTCGTCTTGCTAGTTCTCACCTCCTTTTCAGTGCTTCAGACTTGCAGCATCGGTTAGGTTGCTTGTCTCCCTTGTTTTCCAATATCTGTAGCCCCTAGAGGTCAAGAGACAGGGACAGCCAGGGAGTTTGTTGCAGGGATTGGGGTTTATTATAGCCTCATGGAACAAAGCCTTTACTGGTTTAATAGTTAGTCCTATATTGTGTGTCCCTAGTTTCCTTCGCTGGTGGACCCTTAATAAATAGCTTACCAGGAGCTTCTCCTAGTCAGGGCAGGAAGGGCCTTGCCCAACAAGAGACACCAGCTAGGCTGGATTGGCCAGGGCCTACCCTCTTCACATGGTGCTAAGGCAGCCAGCTCAAATAAGTGTTAGCTGGGGTGGACATCTTGGAAGGGGTGTGAAGAGCTAACCCCCTTTCTTTGCTTCCAGGGTTGTTCTCCCCTTCAGCCGCCCTGTCTCTGCTCTTCTTCCTCTCAGGGCTGCCCCCCCATACCCCTTGCTTCTTCATCCCAACACTCCCCCTGTTCTTCCCTCTTCCTTCATTTGTTGTACCTTTCACACTCCTTCTCCAAGGCGTTCCTGCAAATTCTACCCTAGCTGTTCCCTATTGTCTAGTTCACCAAGCACTCGCAGACCTCCATAGTTGCTGTGGTGCCTGGCAATGCTGTCATTACCAGCTACATTGGGAACTTCTGGATGACCCAAGCAGCAGCATGCATACTGTGCTGAGTTGCATTGCAGGTCAGACTCCACCATCCTTTCGGTGCAAAGGAAGTATACCTTTGCTAGAGAAAGACAGCCTGTATTTTCCAAACAGGGAACATTTGGTGTATAAAAGAGGATCCAATGTTCTTGTAGTAAAGCAACTTAAATTATGGTTGTTAAAATGCGTGTGTCATCTTTAAATAATAATTCAGTATTTTGCCAATAAAATACGAATTGGACTGCAGACTCTCAAATTCAAAAATTAGGATGCAGGCATTGCAGGTTTGCTAGTAGGTAGGCATGAGGAGTTCAGATCAAAAGCTAATCAGTAGGTATCCAGACATTATTTTCCATGAGAGAGGAGTTACCTACACCAGTGTTTCTCAAACTGTAGGTTAGGACCCACTAGGTAGGTTGTGAACCAATTTCAGGTGGGACCCCATTCATTTCAATATTTTATTTTTAATATATCAGACTCGATGCTACTATGGTATGTGACTGCATTTGGGGAAACAAAGGACAGATGTGTAACGTTTCCCCAAATGTGTAAAGTTTCCCCAAACAGGCTACTATGTATATGGTTTTAACAATGATAGTAAATGGGACTTATTCCTGGGTATGTGTGGGTAGGATTGCAGCCCAGGATTGTTAAAAATTTTCTTCGCATCATCATATCACTTCTGGTGGGTCCTAACAGATTCTCATTTTAAAAAGTGGATCCCAGTGCTAAATGTTTGAGAACCACTGACCTAAAGTGTTATGAAAGTGTTTTTTTTCCCCTGAAGGGACAGCTGCATACCTGAGCTCCTTGAACAAGTTCTTCTGTTATGGATTTTGTAAGACATAACTTGTCAATGCCTGAATAGCGTGTTCTGGTTCGACTGAAGTTCTTTCATGAAAGCTCTTAACATTCTTGCCTGTTTTGAATTTCTCTAACTATCTCTCGAAGGAAAGAAGGCTATCTTAATTTTTTTCTGTTTTATCTAACCAACTGGTAACCTATTTTGGTTTCTGAAATTTGAGTCTTTGTCATATTGTGCCTTCTCTTTTGGTGTTGTCGTGTTTAATATCTAACATTCAATTACAGTTGCATGGACCAGTTTAGTAATGTTTGAAGAATGCTTGCTCTTATTCCTGAGGTTTTCAATTTGTTAGCTATTTGTCTGCATGTTGTGACACTTTTGCTCTTTGATAGCTATGTTCATTGCCATTTTAGGGAAGTTCAGTCTTCACAAAAGTCAATAGGAAGTGGAATCGTAGTCTAGAGTAGGCAGGACTGGCAAAACTGAGTGACGTACCTTATTTGATCCTTCGCTAAATCAACGTTGGCAAGCAGAAAGGATGTGAAAAGGAAAAGGTCAGCCCCAAAACCTCCTTGTGTCTGAGGCACTGTGCCAAATGCTGCTCCTCCCTTACCTGGTGATGCACCGGTCTCTGCTTCTTGCATTCCCTGGAGATGCTCTCTAGCCCACCACTTTACTCTCCTCCACAGTCTTTCCACCGCTTTTTCCAACTGAACTAATTCTAAGTTTTATCATTTTTCAGATCCTATTGTCTCAAAAATCAGTTCTCAACTGCACGTTTAAGGTTGCAACTGTTAAATCAATCTCTCCAGTTAATCTGGTTTGTGGATACAGTTGGAAAAGGAGAGAGCCAGATCCTATCATTCTTTCCAGAATTAAATTGATTGCATAGCATTTTATTTGATATAAAACGGCAAACTAAAACTGCCACAGATAATTTGGCAGCAAAGAAGTGCAACTTAAAACCATAGGGAAGCATTTTTAATGTAAATTATTAATTCAAGTTCTGTATTTTCTGGCAGACAGAACTAGGTCACCACCTCATTCGTAAACTTCTGTATTCATCAACCAGGATGAACATGTTCTCTGTATCCTGTCATTGTCAGAAGCCATTTAGGGGGCAGGGCTTCTCATTCTTTCTTAGTTCTGAAGGAATTACTGCTTATTCTTTCCCATTCTAGTACAGGTGGTTCATCGATATCTGCAAGGGATATCTGCAAGGATATCTATCCATTCCTGGACCCCCTGCAGATTCCAAAAACCACAGATACTGGCTGCGGTTTCAGCCCCTTTAAAAAACCTCAGAAGATTACTGGAGCTGTGTTCCGGTCACCTCTCGAGGCTTTCTGAAGCCTGCAGAGGCTGCATGTGTCCTCCTGTGACCTCCACAGGCTTCAGAATGGCCTTAAAAGGCTGAAAAAATGTGACTTCCGGTTTCCAGAGGGAAACCAAAAGGTTTTTAATACCTTATAAGGCATTGGGAGGCCTGGGGAAGCCTGTACTAACAGGTTCTCTCTTTTTGTGAAAGGAAGCCTACTTGTGTCCAGCTTGGGATAGATGTAGCATTATCTGTTGATTAGATGGTTTTTAAACCAGTGAGTAGGCCATATGTCAATTTCTTCTTTGTGGGGGGAAAAAAAGGAAGTCGCTGAAATAAACTTTATTGTCACTGTGACCAGCAGGTGTCAGTAGATACCATAAAATGCATGATTCTCACAAAAATCAATGACTTAGTAGTAGAATAAACTTGTATAGAGGGTCCTCATTATCTAAGGGTAATGGGGATTGAAGAATTGTGTTGGATAGTGATCTGCAGTTAGTGTGGACTTTTTCCCCCTTAAATAATGGGATACGCTCAGATTCAGACTGGAAGGCTTGAAACAACCCTCAAAAATGTTATTTTCAACACTTAAAAAATGAGTATGAATTATTGTAACTGCAAAAATTATTTTTATTCAAAATTCTTTAAAGAAATATGTTTTGGTAACCTATGCATGATATAGGGCATGTTAAACTCATTCAGTCATGGAAACGAGGTTTAAGGAAGGAGAGGAACTGGAGATTGTTCATCTGCCATCTTTTCATTGCTTCCCTTTATGGGTTCAGATTCTATCATCTCAACACTCTCCTGTACAGAGAATTACTTGCCCAAGGTTCTGGTTCCCTGACTTGTTTGGATGGACTGGAAAATAAATTAAGCATATTTTGCTTTTCTTTACATATTTTTTAATTATAAATTATATGATAAGCAGAGCAGTGCCTGGGAGGAAGGTAAGAATGCGTCTGGAACAGTCATTATGTAGTAGCCAAAGCTTGAATCCAGTGCCTTGATGCTGTACTGTATTGTGCATTATGCAGAGCAACATACTCATGTTGTCTGTCCCTGAGCACCTTCCGTTGCTGCTTTTTCCTTCTTTGGAGGTATTGGGGACAGCCTGTCTGAGAGCCCTTGTAAGTGTAAGGAATTGTTATGGGTTTCCCACAATAAATTATACCTGTAACTGCAGCAAAAAGTATAACAGACACAGATAATTAGGATTCCCTGTAGGTACATAGGAAAAAATTATCCTATTCGATTAAGCAAGCCCTTATTATCACAATTCTTTCCCTGGCATAGCTAACCCAATTTCTCACTTTTTTTTATAGTACCACTGATATACAATTTAGCACTAGTGGCATAAAAAAGACCTAACAAGGCTTAGAACCCACTGAAGGAAACAATTCAGGGTTACTTTCCTGAAGTTTAGATCTTTGTTTAAAACGGAAAATCTGTTGGAATTTGTTTTCAAATTCCAAAGGTGGAAGAAGCTCTTGCATGCCTATTTAGGACTTAGTCTAGAGCACAATAGGCAAGCTTTGTGTTTAATAATTTTTTTCCCTCCTGGCTAGTGATGAGTAGTTCCTGCTGGTTACAAAATTGAAAGAGGTGAATAAATAACAGTGTAATATATGCAATACTTGCAAAATCTAATTATTTGACTTGACATCAATCTTGCAAGTAGGCTACCAGGTTGTAACTTGGAGAACCTCTCTTTACATTTAATCAAAGTTGTTGGACAGGTTTCTGCTATTGTGCTTCTCATGTTGTTGTGTCCCAGCTGTATCACTTGCCTTTTTCCTTTACATGCTGAAGCAAGTGGGATTAGACTTCCCCAGGGGAGTGTTGTAATAGCAGGTTAATGATACCCTCCTTGTTCAACTCTAGGTGTTACTATGTCTAGATTAAATGTAGTAGTTGCTTCTTGGATTCTGCATCATAAGGTCAAATAATACAGAAACCAATCAAGATGTGTATGTAAATTTGACTTTATTTTTGCTAACAATGTTTTGTACTTTTATTGGAAAGTGTATACATATTTTAATAATATGTAATAAGTATATTTCCCCTTTGTTTCTATATATTTATGTTGCTCATGACTGAGTTATCTATGAAGCAGATGATGGGACTTGTGTTGAGTGCTGGGTGATGGGAAGCAACAAATAAACCTGGGGTGCCCTTCACCCTGAGTCTGCGGCTGCGTCCCTCCAGCATGTTGCAGAGAAAGCCTCTCTGATCTACATAGCAAGTGCAGGTTGGAAGGGGGCAGTGGATCACCCTTGGTCATTCCTGGACCTGGCTGACTCTTTCCATAATTTAGGATTTGCATATAGTTCTGATGTTGGGTACCATTGATACTAGGGTTTTCTGGGGACATTATTTGCATCTTGTGTAACAAGGATCTACAAGGCCATGCTTGGGCTTCAACAGGTGGGTATGCAAGACCTTGGCAAATGCCCTCTGGTATGCTGCCACTACCACCTCTTCTGAACATTCAGTCCTTCAGTCAAGGGAATGCTGAAGTTCTGTGGGCTAACTTCCCAGCTCCTACAAGCTCTGAGCTTTCCCAATCTCCAGGGGCTCAAGATTCTGGGTCATTCCACATTAATAAGCTGAGTGACCTAGGCGAATCCCAGTTCCTTTGTACTCACATCAGATACAAACCTGTAATAATTATTTTAAGAACAGAAGTAGGGTTACCTTTTACTGTGAAAGACATTAATTCAGATAATAAATACAACCCGCATACAATGGTAAAACAATAAAGCTAAGCAGCTTACTTGATCCTAACGCTCCCCTGGATCTTTCCAATATCTGAGCATAAGCAAAGGGTAACTATCCTACCTGTCGTACCACAGCAGAGGTCCACAGTAGAATGGCACAGAGCAACCACACCCCTCCTAGCTTCAGGGTTTTTTTAATACCTTAAACTTAGCTATTAGCTAACAAGAATTTTGGCCCATCCAAAGCTTCTGGAATATGAGTTCATCTGAGGCTTCTGTTGGTCACTCACTCTGATCTGCATCCAATTTCCAATTAGCAAGGCCTTAGCAAATCTGGCTCATCATCAAGCATTTTACCTGGTTGAAGTGAAACTCAAGATAAGGAGCTTCTTTCTCAACCTCCTGTTAGCTAGATTCCCACAGCTATTGCAAAATGGCTGCAGGCTTACAAAATTAAGTCAGATCTAAGTCCTTGATTTTGACCAGTTTGTGACAGCAGCCAAGACAAGATGAAAGCCATGATACTATCCAGCTAGGAAAAAATTAACTCCTGAGAAGGTCTTTCAATCTGGTGCCAGGAGGATGCTACATTATAAGTGGATGCTTTGTGTCAGGGAAGTCTTGGTTAGAATTTGTGTTTACTTTGTTTTGAACTTTGCCTCTGGATCTCTAGTATAGAATTTGATTGAATTTTTCCTTGTTCCATTTTTGTCCCCAATAAATCTTTTCCTTTAATTTGAATAAAGTGAACCTGCCTCATGCTTTAACACACAGAACAGTTGGCCTCCTTTGTCTGTCTTGCTCAGCCTTGCATGCTACCTAGAGAGGCTTGTGTGTGACGTGTGTGATTGTATGAGGATGTGTGGGTGGGAGAGAAGTAAAGCAGGAAGTTGGTCAAGACACTCCTCATCCTTCTCCCTCTCAGGTAACTCAGCATGAGGGCTGCTAGTCAGCTTTCAGACCTCCAGCTAGGTGAAACAGTAGAAATGTGACCCTAATCCTGCATTTCTCATGGCAGCTAAACTGTATGTGTGGTGGTGATGTGATCTCTGGGTGAGGAGAAGCAGAGGAGAACATGGTCCTTCTCAGCTACCCTGGAAATCATTGCAAACCATTATCTATTGAGACAGAAATTAGCTTTCATTTTAAGTGAAGCTCATAAATATGTCATATATGTACTGATATTGGGACTGCTGAACATTAGCTGGTGCAAGATCTCTGCTTGCCAGAATTCATCGTGTATAATACAGCTGTTTGCAGATGGGGGTTATACAAGACTTGGCATTTTAGATTAAGATTTATTTTCCAGTTTCCACAACTACAATTTCTTTAATAGGTTCAAAGTGAAGACAGTGTCCTCCTCTTTGTTGTTGCCTGGACGATCACAGAGATCACCCGTTATTCCTTCTATACCTTCAGCTTACTAAACCACCTTCCTTACCTCATCAAATGGGCTAGGTAAGGACATTAAACTTCATGATTTCTATATTGTTAAACTAGTGGTTCTCAAACTTTTCCATCTCTGGAGCATATACCCTCCTAAACACTGGGGAGCCCCACCATCACGTGTGCGAAGGGGAGCCCACAGAGAGAGAGAGAGAGAGAGAGAGAGATCTATCCTAGCAAGTGTGAGCATTGACTTATAATATTTGCCACAAATCAATAAATAATAGTATTTACAGATGATGTGTTCTCTCTCAGTTTCTAACAGTGCAAGTCCCCTAGAGAGAGCAAGTTGAGGGTATTCAAACTGGTCACAAGAGATAAGGAGCTTTTAAGCACTGTGTTAGACTTGACTATTTTATTTTAGGAATAGAAAACCCACTGTCTTCTTTGCTTAAGTGTTGCATATTTTATATTCAGAAATTTATATTTAATAGCCTTATTAATCTTAGCTTGCTTCTCTGATAATGATGATTGTGTGTGTGTGTGTGTGTGTGTTTGTTTGTTTTTTTTTAGGTACACTTTGTTCATTGTACTATATCCAATGGGAGTTACAGGAGAATTACTCACAATATATGCTGCCCTGCCCCATGTCAGGAGATCTGGCTTGTATTCTATTAGTTTACCTAACAAATACAACTTCTCATTTGACTACCATGCCTTCCTCATCCTGACTATGATCTCTTATATTCCACGTAAGTGCAGCACTCAGTTAAATTCTTCTGTACTTGAGATCTGTAAAGCTGTATATAAAAATAGTTTGGAACGCCTGTTATTATGCATGTCATAGTTCACATTTCGGTATTCTAGAATTAGGAAGCATTCAAAGTAATATAATTTCAATAACATTGAACCTAAATGCAGTTCCTGCATCTCTGTCTAAAATGAAGAGCAAGTCACAAGGTCCTTTTTGGGGGGAGGGTACTGTGTCACACACTAGACTCTAGCACTCATGGAAACTTTGTTCCTTTTTAGCTGTTCCTGTTTAGACATGCTAAGGAATACAAACAAAGCTGTGGGAATCTGTGTGTTTGAAGAGTACTAGTTACAACTGATCTTTGAGATTTGAAAGAAAATTGCACACACCATAGACTTTCAACTACAGCTTTAGTCCATCTTTCATGTAATAGAGCACAAGAAGTTTTTGAAACATGTCTTTTATGTTCAACTGCTATGAAACAAATGAAAAATCCTTTGAAATCCAACTTCTTACATAAACAAGACTGTAATACTGATATGTATTGGAACTTGGGTTGTTGATACTGCATGACGAACGTACACATTTGCAGAATTTATAAGATAAACTTCTGCTTAAGGCATCCCATTCTTATAACTTTTCACATTGTGGAGCTCAGTGGTGCACGAAGGTCATTTGACACCTGGGGCCCATAAATTTTTGGCACCCCAATGAAAAAATTATTTTCGGTAATAGTCATGTTATGAAATGAATAATAACGGCCAGAGAAGAAGCACAGTGAACATTTTCTTTTATTGAACTTGTATATAATAGGCTTCACATATGTAGTGAACATTAGAGATCATAACTTACAACAAAACAGGGAAGTAATGCCCATCATAATATGCAGTGGGCTTGTGGTCTGTCATACATACAGAAGCATTACTATAGACGGACAAAACATATGTACAATTATGTAGAATACATTTGGTTTTCTAGATTCTTGCAACAAGTTATTTATTGCCAGTGGTAATCTCAGCATAATCCACTTTTTGTTGCATAAGGCAGTTGTGTTTTCCTTTTCTGGTTTTTTGGCTATAATGTTTGCTAGAGTAGACATATTTCAACATTGTTTGTTTCATTGCATTCTGCATGAAATTATGCATTAAATGATACTTAGTGGTATTAAATGATGGTATTAGTCGAAAATACCAAGACTTTAAAAATTGGGTGACAGCCTCTATCACTAAACCCTGCAGCCTGGTACCCAGGGCCTGTGCCCCCTGCATTCATATGCCACTGGTGGAGGTAGAGTGTCTTAATAGTTTGCTGGAACAAAAAGAAAATAGTTGGGTACACAGAATGGCCAACATACCAAAGCCATAAATTTCTTGTGATTCAGTGAGAGGATATTTGAAGTCACACTACTTGCTTTCATTATTGCATTCTGTACTTATGCATAAATCTTGCCAAACCAATGGTCTCTCATAGGAAGAATTAATGCGCCATTGTATTCCTGCATCTCCTTGTTAAATACACAGTATCTGTGGAGTAATTGGTCAGCTTTTCACCAGTCTGTGTGTATCTGTGTATAAAATACTCATTTCTGTTCTAAACAAGCTCAAATATACAGCAGGGACATATAAAAATGAATTAAATAATATGGAATTAGTTGGATAAGAGGTGATGGATAGAAATAATCTTTTATTACAACTGAAATATTGCAGCGAATGTAATCTTCCTAGTAAGCGTAAGTTAACACATATGCAGATTTCTATGTGCCTGTTTTGGTGTAGCACGCATTGCTAGACACTGAATAACCATTCCTAGGCCATATATTCCAGAAGAATTGATTGCTAATTTGAGGTTTTAAAAAAATGTAGTACACTTTTTTATCCACAGAATCACACTTGCAGAAATCACCTTGACACTAAATTTGCTATTTGCTTACTTTGACAGTGTAAATATCCAGTTGATTGTACAGATAAAGGATGGTATTTTGCATCTTAAGGGGAAAATATGGATATCTGAGTTTTAAATAATCTATTTAATATCTAGATTCTAGCCTATTTTCCTCCAAGATACTGAAAGTGAGCAGAAGGTATCCATGTAGCTCTTTGGATTGTGGTGTACATTTGTGATGCAGAGACCATGAATACATAATATTAATTGCACTGTGTATAGATAATATCCTGACAGTTATTTACAAAATTCTGTTCTGTTTTCAGTCTTCCCTCAGCTGTATTTTCACATGCTGCATCAGAGAAGAAAAATACTTTCTCCTACTGAAGAACACAAGAAATCTGAGTAACTCCAATTCTTGTTCAGGCTATATCCAGACCTCAAAAAGAAAACAAGCGGGCTTTCAGAAGTGTATAAATAATAGAGTATTAAAATGAGAAGTCAAAATAAAAAAATTGGTAAATTATTAAGGATATCTTATCGCGCTGATAATTTTTCAACAAAACCATCACTTATGAACTGCATTTTCAGCATGCCCTGTTAGAGTGAAACCCAAAATTTGATTCTTCTTCTAATTTATTTGCGAAAACGTTCTGTTATACTTAAATGAGTGGTACAAGTGATAAAGTAAATGTAATGCTTGAGTTAGGATTATTTTATAACTTAAAAGCTTATTTGCATGTCAGGTGTTTATATGCATTGCTGTACTATATTATCTGGAATGCATTTTGTCTGAAACTACTGTGGGCGGACGACTGAAATCCTACAAAAAGATTATGCTGACCCTGGATCTAGATGAGGTGATAGTTCTTGGAATTCAGGGCACAGTCTAGCAAGTGAGACATGAATTATAATGATTTCAGCATAGACCAGTTGTTTGCACATATATTTTGTTTGTTTGTGTTTTGCAGAGTGGGGCCTTAAAACAGTGCAACATTGCACAACAGTATGTGTTCGAAAGATGCAGCTTAATCTTATTACCTCAAATTTGGATGCTCTGTTGTTGTTTATGAATGTTCTTAAATTTTTCCCCTAAATAGGAGAACTAAAATTTTTCCTAAATGCACAGAACAACTAATACAACAACTGATTTGTAACTGATGTTGATAGATGTCACTTTGGAACTTTCTGTGGCTTTGAATTAACTGTCTAAATTGTGTATTTATTTAGAAATGTTTTGCAGTTAC
Organism: Tiliqua scincoides; assembly: GCF_035046505.1. NCBI lineage: Eukaryota > Metazoa > Chordata > Lepidosauria > Squamata > Scincidae > Tiliqua > Tiliqua scincoides. The sequence goes on along the minus strand of NC_089821.1, from coordinate 80,176,944 downwards.
AGACCTGGCCCCATGCCACCCCTGTGCACAGGCCTGCAACATGCTGCCGCCCCCAGGGGATGCTTATCTAGGCGCATGGAGCCCCGTGCAGTGCTCCAAATAGCTCCAAAAGCCTTCAGAGGCTTCTGCTGTGATCTTAAAGAATACTTCTGGTTTTCTGATGAAAACTAGACATGCTCTTTAAGATTGCGCCAGAGACCTTTGCCTGCCCATGGAACGGCTCTGATAGGCAGGCGGAGGTGGCACAATGGGTGGAGGTGGCAGCGACGGGGGTGCAGCGCCTAGGGCTTTTTCCCCCCTGCCTCCCCCAGGCCCACCATGGTGTTTTGCAAGCAGAAGCAGAGATAAAAATTATTTTATTTCTGTTTTCAGCATCTAGACAAGAGCCATTTCTTAAAATAAGCTTCTTTAAACTTTCAAATGTTTTTAACAAAACTATTAATTTGTGCCTAAAGACAATGTTAATACTAGCAAATTCAATCTACTTCAAATCTCCTCATTCAGAAAATGGCATTATTGTAAGTGAACCAGACAAGAAACTGCAGTCTGAAAGTTGTTTGATTAAATCACCTGCTTAGGAGCATCTGGAGGAAAATGCTAATTGTCACTTCTAGGCCTGTTCTTTAGTAGCTGTATGTGAAAGAAAGTGAAATTTAACCAATTCTTAAGAGACCTGAACCTTCTCTTTTTACCCCAAGTGGCACCAAAAGGAGAGAAACCTTTTTTAAATTTGCAACGTGGGGATGCATAGAAAATATCTAACTTGCGTCCCTCTCTGTTCTACACTTGGTCATTTCACATACAATTGTAAATTGTAGCACTATTATGTTTAACTTTAGGTATTTGATGTTTTTTCCAAAAGTGGCACCTATCCCATTTCATTCTATCACCCCAGTCATTTTATTTCATATCTGTTCTTCTGCCTTAGGGAGGAAAGGCTCTTTTGGTGTTTCTAGTGCAGTCTCTTGCACTCCAATCTTTTGTTCCTTCTATTCTGATGCATTCTACCTGTATTGTTTGGTCATTGCATTATTCAAAGAGTTTCTCTCATTGTACTTTAACACCCTAATATTGGATGGCAGCTTCTGTTGGTGTATACCAACTTGCAGAAAATGTGGAAAAGCATCTCTGTATTGAAAATGCAGTTTTGAAGAACAAATGGGCATCTGCTGCATCTGCAACCCCTCGATTACATGTGACTCCAAGAATTTATCGTTTAGGTTGCTTGTGGAATGCTGCCCTTTCAGGCTCTGTCAATTTCAGGTTGAAAGCATGGTGTGGTCTGCATGACAAGACCCACAGTTGGCGGGCACAAAATGCTTTTTTGCACACGTTCAGCTTAGCTTTGAGTTCTGAATGAAAAATTTCAGAGGTTTTCTTAGGAAATGGCACAACCACATTGGGTGTAATGCTTGACACAATTGTAATAGCTCTGATCTTATACAAATCAATGTGGTGTAAGATTATTGGAACTGTGGTACAACACTTGTGCAGCTGTAGGTATGCACAGGTGGGGGGAAAAAAGGTATTCAGTCTCTTACTTCTGCTCTGCATATACTAATCTGACAGGGAGGAAAAGAAAACTATACTGCCTTGTTCAGCAGTTTCATAAGGCTCATTGCATTCATCATGTGTTACTTGTGATGCAGAGCTGTGTCTAGTCCTGACTCCCAAGTATTTTCTGCCACCTATGTGGATGAATGCATGCATCTATTTATTTTATGCACTCATTCTACCAGATGTTAACATTCTTGCAGGTTCAACAGTTATTTCAGGTCATTGCAGTAGCCCTCTGACCTCCTAAATTTTTGTGAATGCTTGGTGAGGGTCATGATGATGGTACATTGCATTTATGTAAACCAGGGGTGCCCAAACCCTGGTCTGGGGGCCGTTTGCAGCCCTCGGAGACCCCAGTCCGACCCGCATTGAGCCCCCAGTCTCCAATGAGCCTCTGGCCCTCTGGAGACTTGCTGGATCCCACACTGACCTGATGCAACTGCTCTCAGCATGACCTCTTGTGTGAGCTGCAGGCCAAGGGCTCCCTCCACTACTTGCTGTTTCACATCTGTGAAGCAACAATGATAGTGAAGGAAAGGCCGGCCTCACTCTGTGCAAGGTCTTTTATAGGCCTTGAGCTATTTTGAGACCTTCATTTATCCATACAAGTTCCGTCTCTATTTATTCTTTTATGTAAATTTATGTGAATTTATTCAAACTTTAAATGTAAATTAATTTTTTCCCCGGCCCCTGACACAATGTCAGTCAGCTTAGTGTGGCCCTCTTACCAAAAAATTTGGCCACCCCTGATGTAAACCAGGTTGCATGGTTTCTTCTATGTTGCAGGTTTCTTGGGGTCCTAGCTCTAGCTCTAAACCACTGTGCTCTGAAGAATAAAAACCGTAGCATTTAGGAGACCACACAGTTCAGAAAGATGACTTCATTTTCTCTAACATCCATCTTTTTATTTAGTTTACATACCAAACACACAAGCAGTCTAAACTTTACAGCAAGGTAAGAAAAGCTTTTGGAGTTGTATGAAGTGACTGTGTCTGGCACTGTGACTTCAGTGAGTTTGCTGTAGATGCATGATGTAGTTGTGAAATGCGTTGAGTTTTTGAAAGCTTGTGTGGTACTGCACTCTTTTCCTTTCAAGCACGCATTGGATTAAATCCTCTTAAAACTGTTGCCTCTTGCCCTTTCCCCCTTCCACTTCGTTCTGCCAGTAGTCAGACTGTCCTGTGTTTACTGTGTTTTTCCAGGACCAAAAAGCAAGCAATGTTGGCTATTTGATCCAAACTCCTGGGAAAATGTACTCTTGAGGCCAGTTGTTGCTTTTTATAAACTGGCTACTATGAATGGAAAGGCATGTCTAACTCAATATGAAAATAATCATGCTGGTGCAGATATTGGTCCCAGGACACTTGTCCACTCCTGAATTACAAACTTTTTGTCTGTAAACATGGGGGGTGGGAAACTGAATTTTGTTCAGGGTTGCTGTCTGTGAAAAATTGGCTGTCGTGTGTGTGTGTGTGTGTTACAGGAGTGGCATTGGAACCATGTTTTCCATGGCTTCATCCCACAGTGCTACTGATAGGCTGACACTTGTGATGCTTGCCTTTCAACATTACCGATTACATGCATTTTCACATGCAGTCAATGCCAAGTCATCACAGATAATGATGATCATCATCATGTGAGAAAGAACTGCAGAATTGATCCCACTCATGTAGTGCTGAGCCTGTAAACAGGGTTGTGAATGGAGCCATGGAATGGCCACTTCCAAGCTGCTGCAGGAACATACAAAGTGCACCTTTTAGGTAGGACTATTCTGCCTGTAATTCTATTTATATGTAACTTTTGCATTATCTGATCTTAGAGCAACATCTACCTTTTCTGTGGAAGAGCTAATCTAACAACTTTTCAGCTGTTCTGTACCAGCACCATGAACTTTGGAATGATTTGAGTATAGCATTCCATCTTTTTCTGAGGTCCAGGAAGCTTGGTATAATTGTTGCTGGATTTGGATTCTGAGATGTAGGAGTAAGAGTTTTTAAACTACGTACAGGTCAGTCATCATCATCAGGTTGTGATCCATGGATTTGACTCACTGCATTGCAAGCCTGCAATGGAGGACCTCAGAGGACCTGAGGCACACTCCAACAGGCCTTTTGGAAGGCACTTCTGGTTTAGTAAAAAGCTAGAAGTGCTTTTTTGAAGGCTCCAGCATGCTTTCTGAGGTGCAGAGAGGCCACGCATGACCTTCCTGTGCCTCAGAAGACTTCCGGCCGTGACTGGAAGGTACTTTTGGCTGCGTCCAGAGGTCTTGTGAGGTCCGAATATGGATAGTGAGGACAAACTACCATCTTTCCTTTTTTCCACCCAGTAGTTCCAGGATCTCATGAACTGAGTTGTTGAAGCAAGGAAATAGAAATACTTGAGACAATACAGCTATTGGCCTTCTTGCTAGTTTTCACAGCTGAAAACTTGTACTGTACTTGAAAAATTCAAAATTTAAGATTATCCTGAGAACTGGATACATGTTTCCCCAAAAATAAGACCTACCCCGAAAATAAGACCTAGTGTGTTTTTTAAGAATTGCTGAATTATAAGACCCTAGTTGTGATCAGGGCCGGGCCGGGATGGGGGACGGAAGGGGTCCTCAGGCGGGGGTGGGTGGACAACTTGACCGGGAATGCTGCACTCCTGTGCGTGCCACCTAGAAAGCGCCTGCTGTGCTGCCTTGGGCAGAGGACACTCAGGAGGAACTGAGGCAGGAAGCAGCAAGTGAGGCAACCCTGCCTACCAGGCTCTGAGGCTCTCCACACTTTCCATGGAGTAAGCCCCATTAACTATAAGGGGACTGACTTCTGAGTAGACAGGCAGGCAGGCATCCTCCTGGGTGCTTAGGGAACACCCTCTCCACACCTTCCAGGGAGTAAGTCCCATTAACTATAAGGGGACTGGCTTCTGAGTAGACAGGCAGGCAGTACATTGCTGTACATTAATAAAAAAAAGACCTACCCCCAAAAAAGATCTAGTGTGTTTTTTTTGAGCCAAAAAAAATATGAGACATTGTCTTATTTTTGGGGAAACACGGTAGTACATATTATGACAAATGTTTTTTTAAACTTAAGACTATGACTTAGTCTTACTCGCCATAAAAATGTGCTAGCATTGGCCCTTGGTGATGGCCCATGTTGCAGTATGAGAAACAGTCTAGCATTTTATTTCTGAAAATTTAAATAAAATTGACCTGTTTGCTGTAAGCTTTTAACTACCAACTGCCTGCTGTATTCCAAGGTGATTTGGAAGATCTGATGACCTGGCAGAGGAAAACAAGGCTTGCAGAATAAATCATTGCTGCTAAACTCACTAAGCTACTACACTTGCCTCTTTTGGAACTGTGGTGTGGAGGAATCCCCATTACTGTTACCAACCCCTTCACTGACTCAGGCCAGGATATTTAAGCCATATGTGTTCTGAATTAGCATTATGGTTTAGCAAGAGTTCTGGAAACTGGTCTCTGCCTCCCCCTACAACTTCGTAGGAGAGCAAATTCCTGGTAAGGATCTCCTGCCTTGTTTCTGGATTCTGTCTCTATATTCATCCCTGCCCCAGTACTTTCCTTCTGCTTTCACCACCTCAAGGATTGGCTTAAGCTACTCTTCCTAAATGATGATCACTAGTGAATAAAATTCCTTTCCATGGGGTAAAATCACAACATGCATTTTCTGATATAGACTGGTTTGGTCTGTCCATCTTGTCACTGAACTGTCAGGTACTTCCTGCCGCAAACAGATGAACAAAGAAAGGAGCTTATCTGTCCACTTAGCAAGACAAACTAGTAATCAGTTGAGCATTTGTGCTCAGATACATTCTTGAAAGTGTGTGTTCAAAATGGTAACTGCAAAAGTGACTGAAAAGAAAATAAGATCTCCAGGATGGAAAGAAGAAATTGGACACTGAAATTGAGTTATGGAACATTTGGCATTATGGTCTGAAATTTTCATGTGCAGCAGTTTCATATGCCCATTTGTTGTGTTCTTGGGAATACATGAATACATACTTCCAGGGGAATTATTGGTTGTTAGCAGTTTTAATCCAATACCCTTGAAAAAGCAGCAAAGGACATGTGTCTTATTCCAATATGAACAGCTCACAATATTTTCTGAATACATAAAGATGTGATATTCCGATGTTGTAACTTTACCTCTACTCATAATTGAAAAGCTTCCTTTGGGAGGCTGCAATTGAAATTGGAGGAATGGTACCTGAGAGAGAGTGCTTAAGCCTTGCCTTATAGCCCTTTTTTCATTCACAATTATCCCATTGAAATTGTATTTCTCCCCCCCCCCCCCAGGGGAAGAGAGGAGGAACAGCTCAGGAAGTGTGATTTTTGACTGGGAAATACTCCATGGAAAACAGTTAAGCAAACCACTCCTCTCTTGCTACACTCTTTTCATTTTTAAAAAGTTGGGAGAAAGCTATAATATTTTAGTGACAACTCTTAGTCTTTGGATTAAGAGGAAAAACTTAACAGCTCAATCCTACCTAAATCCCCACTCCCACCAATTTCAGCCACACAAATGGAGCATGTGCTGCATCCTGCAGGGGGTAGTCCCAGATATCTCCCAAGTAAGAGAACATGTGTTCCCTTGCCTGGGGGTAAGCCCTCACTGCCCCACTGGGTCTACTTGGATCTGTGCCAACAATTTAGCAGATGCAAATTCTAGTGGACTCAGGAAGGTAGATCAAGGCCGTGAAGGGGAGTACAATATTGGTGGGATGCTGATATCCTCCACTTCCCAACCTTGATCCACCCCTCCCCAGTCTTAGCCCAGTTCCATCCACTCCGCCTCCCTCCCCCCCATGCTGATTTACCATGTTGTTGGCATGCTGTCATTTGTAGTGATGGCCCTTGCACTGCAAGAGTGCTAGTTCTCGAAGCACAAGGCCCCCCATAAGATTGGACTGCAAGTCAGTCTACTACTATATAGGCTTCACTAAAGACTCACTAATGGGTCTTAAATGGACTGGTTAGTACACCGAATGCTAAAATCTTTGTTTACCAGTGCCTTTGTCTATCTTGGAAAATAGGACAGTGCAGTAAATGAAGGGAAAAGACTGGACTATTTTGATTGTGAACAAAAAGTAGCTACTCCCATTTTGATTGGCTGGTTTGATGTGAGCACATGGGCTTTACATGCACTGCAGTTTGCAGTTTTTTTAGAACACGACCAGTGTTTAGGTCTTGTAAACAAGGAGATTCTTAAGCTACCAACTACTTAAGTAGGTTAACTGTATGTGTTTCTCTGTAGAGAAATGAGCTCTGGTTAAGTCCACACAAATATGCTAACCTTTAAAAATAAAAAAATAGCTAACAACTCCCAAAGATTTACTTTTTCCTAGGTTTAATGTTTCTCTAACATCCTCTTCAAGTCTGCCTTATTCTCAACTCCTGTAAGACAATCTTTAGAATCTGGATTAGGGCTGTAGTACATGTGTTACTTTGTTCATAAATACTAATTCAGTAGCTAATTCCCTTCTGATCAGGAATTAACATTAGTTGAGGTGTATATTTTGAGGTGTACTTCAATCTGACTTGTTCATGATATTGTTGCGGGGGGGGGGTAGCTTTGTTCTGAAGCCTAAAAAATTCCTCATGCTCGATATAAATTTCTCTTTTGCATGCATGGCAGAGCCTCAAGACAGTTCCTTATGCCATGGAAGTATTTGTGGTGTACGTAATTGCTACATAAAACAGGGTTTCTAGTTTTTGTTTAACTTTTCTTGTATCTTAGTTTTGAATGACATGGAAGAGACAGCTCCTTTCCAAGAAAGAGATGTTTCATCTGGGGAACTGCTAATTATTATTGTAAATAAAATGCAGATAATGAAAAAAGACACATTGTGGTGCATCGGTTACATCATGTAACAGAAAAGGTTGGCATTTTTGTGGGCCAGTTTACAAAGTTGTAATATTTCCGATAAAATATTCATTGATATAAACTGGATTTTTATGCATATTAATGTGATGGAATTTGATAAAATTGTAGTCTTTTTTGTAACTTTTTCTATGTTGTGAAAAATACAATTGTAATTTTTTATAAGTCCAGTTTACAATAATTTAAATGTTTTCAAATATTTTGAAATCTGATATTTCCTGGCCTCTGAGAGACAACTTTTTATGCATGTTGAGAAGATAATTCTTCCTGATACTGTAGTTAACATGTTTGGTAACTAATGGGTTTTTTTTCCAATATTGCATTGTGCAATAAAATAGTGGTGTGTTCCTGGATTTGGGGTACTAATGAGTGATAACTAAGCACCCTAGTCTAAATAAAATATTCTGAATCAAACTGGAATGCAGTAATATTTTTTAACATAGACATGTATGAATAAGTGGTTGGTTAAATTAAAATGCAATTAATAGCTTTTGAGTGGATTTTAGATATTTACGTCTGAAATCTGTTGCAGCCCTAACAGACACATTTCAAATTATCAGCATTTACTACATTGTAACTCTTCTAGGAATGTCAAGGTTTTTGTAAATTTCATTCCTTTAAAACACAGAGCACAATCCTAACCAGCTCTACTCAGAAGTAAGTCCTATTTTGTTCAATGGGGCTTACTCTCAGGAAACTGCGGTTAGGATTGCAGCCGTGCGCGCACGCACACACACACACCTCTCCTTGTACAGCTTATGTTACTATTAGTTTTCAGTTGTTTTTCCACATATGATATACTTTGCTCCATGGAGGGAAAAAAAAGACAGGGATAAGATGAGATGTGTCCCTATATGGTTGCTTTCACAGTCCTCAGGTATCCAAAATATGGGTACTAAAAGGGCAAATCAAAGAGTTTTGTCTTCTGTTTCTTGAAGGTAATTAAAATAGTTTTCCCTTACTCTTGGTCTTCCTAAACACTGTTTAAAAAATGGCTGTGTAGCAATGTTTTCATCCCTGAAGCAAGGCAGGCCGTGTCTTTTGTATGGAGTAGGCTGTGTTCTAATAAGTAAGAGGAGTCCTGCTGGCCCATCTAGGCCCATCTAGTCCAGCTTCCTGTGTCTCACCTTGGCCCACCAGATGCCTCAAGGAGCACTAGACACAAGATATCTGTATCCTATTGCCATTTCCTTGCCACATCTGGCATTCAGAGATTACCTTTAAAACCCAGAGGTTGCATATGCACATCATGGCTTGTAATGTAATGTGTGATTGGCTTTACCTCCATAAATCTGTCCAATCTAGGTGAGGTACCATCACAACTTCCTGTGACAAGTTCCACAGATTAGTTACTTGTTGAGTAAATAAATATTTTTTGTTTTAATTCTCCTGCCAGTGAATTTTAGTAGATTTCCCATTTCTGACACTGAGTGTGAGGCACAAGAATGCTCCTCTATCTGTCCTATGCATAATTTTATCTCTCTCACAGCCTAATTCACCATAACTTCCCACACAGTGTTGCAGTGGCACCAATGTAGCATCTGATGTATCCCGCAGGGGACTTTTGGAATGTTGAGGCCTCCTTGGGGTAAGGGAACACTTGTTTCCTTGCCCAGGTAAGCCACAGCTGCCATCATGGTTCAGCTGGGAGCTGAGCCAGGTATGTCACTGGCAAAAGTCCGTGTTGTTGACCTGTGAAAGTTCAGGCCCATGATGGAGGTTAGGATTCAACAGGTGCAGCTGCCACCAAACCCGCCTCATGTGGAGAGACTACAGCATTTGGGGCTGTTCAGTCTAGAAGGAAGGTGCCTGAGGGGTACCTTAACAGCCCAATCCTATGGGTGCATTCTGCTGGCATAACATGCTTTGTGGCTGTTGCAAGTACAAAATCTGCAGCAAGTTTAGAAGAACTGGCAGGATGGTGACAGGAACCCTTGCAGTGGCAACCTCCTCCAGCTCCATTACCACAGTCTTTGGCTGTGGTGATGGAGGCAGGCCTGCTTGTCCACCGTCTCTTCTCACCTTCTTCCTCCATCTTCCTTCTGGCACTCTGCTATAACAACAGACTGGGTTGGAACAAGAAAGTTTGGGAGAAGCACTGCACCATTTCCAAAAAGAAAAAAAAAGTTACCAAAACAGTAGCAGAGCAAAGATGGAAGACAGAAACAGAGGTGAAGTGGCTACAGAAGTGACCAGCGGTGTAGGGTGTTGCCTGTGCCCATCTACCACCTATGACAGTCCACTTCATCATGACTCCTGAATGGGCCAACTCTGGCTGCCCTTGAAAACTGTTTGGAAGCTACAGTTGATATAAAATGCAACAGCCTGTGTTGACCAAGGATGGCTGCTGGATATGCATCACTCCAGTATTAAAAACTTTGCTGGCTGACAAGTCTGCTTCAGGGTTCTGTGAGTGATCTTTTAAAATCCCGATCAGAAGGTGAAGGGCTTTCTCCACGTTTTCACCCTGCCTTTGAACTTTCCCCCAGGGAAGCCCCCCACCTCCTTCATTGCTGTTTAGTGTGTGGTTTAAACACACTTGCTTTACCAAGGCATTTAGAAGATGATGGTTGAAAACCAATACTAAATTATCAGCCTGTGATGCAGCAATGTTGCTGAAACTAAGCAGGCCAATACCTAAATGGGGGACCACCTGCATGTACCGACTTGAGTTTCATGAAGTGTCATTATTTGTTCCGTGATATATTAGTCAATTGTTTTGTTTTAATGTATTTTAAATTTATTTTGTTTAGTTGTTTCTGTAAAGCTATCTTGAAAGCCTCCAACTGGATGGGGAAAGGGGTGTATAAATATCTTAAATAAAAAGTGATGGAAATACAATATGCAGCATTGGAGGGGGAGGTGCTACCACAGGGCTTTGCCCAAGGCTTTCTTGAACCTGTACCAGTCCCAGGGCAGGCTGACTGAGGTGGTTGCCTCAAGTAGCAGAGTAGCACGGAGTGCCCACAACTGTCTGTCCACTTGCATCTACTAATCCTCTGCCTTCCATCACTCATTGGATTGGAAAAGAAAGAGGGGGACAGAACTGATACAGGTGCTGAAAGTTTTGTGTGACATTTAATTTCTTCTTTCTTCCTTCAATACATTAGGAAGATCAAATAGTGTCATTTTTTCTTTAAATATTTTAGCAGATCCTTTAATGTTTTCTTGTAGTGGCCCTTCTCAACATTTGATCTGGTCCCAATTTGTCCAGATTTCAAAATCAGAGAAATAACTTTTGCTTGGATCCAAAGTGCATTTATTTTTACGCAGGAGAGGGTTATCAATTTTATCTTTCCAGCTTTCCAGCCTTTTGTGCCATATCACACACACACCATTCCATATGGTTTTCAGGAGTAGCCTTTTGGATGTTAGGGGCAAACAGCTGTACTGGGAAGGGAAATAGTTGAACTGGGAAGGGTTTGGTTCACATACAGTAGAGTATTTTGCATGTTTCTTTAACCTAAGCCTATGCATCTTGATGGTCTTGTTTAAAAGTCTTGCATCACAGTTACCATTTCTAATTAAATTAGCTGATCATTAGCTTTCAGATTCTCAGCTGTCCTGATGTTAGGAGTTTTTCATGTCTTCATATCTCTCATGAAATCTAGCACTCCCTTATTACATAATCTTGATGTTAAAACTGAAGGATCTGAATCTTTAAAGCATTCTCTAATTACAGCCACCCTACTTATATCATAATAAACTGTTTGAGAAACTCCTCACTTCTATTCATTAACATGTAAATTATTGCTGTCCTCTTTTAAAGATCTATAGAAATCAGTTGATATCTTTTGCCATTCTTTCAAAATGGATAACCCTGCATAGAAAACAGTTTTGCCAATTCCCCTTTTCTGCTGCATCCCATGCTGCATGCTGTCCTGTTCAGGAGAGTCCCCAACCCTCAGGAGCAAACCTCAAAGGGATGCAGACAGTGGCAGAGGAAATAGGGATCAACAAAAAATGTCCCTCTTACAGAAACAGAAACTCTTCAGAACAACTTAGGATATAACCCAAAGAAATTTGTTGGTGTTAGCATTTTATTGCGGAAAATCTACCTCCTCGTGAAATCCTCAGTCTGTAACCTTGTAGTGGTTATCTACACAGGCGCTAGCCTTAGCCTTGTATGTTGGCAATGAAGCAAAGCACACTTTGCACATGCGCAGAGCAAACTTGCGCGGCCTTGGCAACATACTGAGTCTGAAGCTTTGTAGCCTGTCAACAAGGCGATGTTATAAAGAATCATATCTAGGAATGTGATTGTGGTTTAGCTAGGAGGACTACTGGTTACAGCCAGTGTGAGTCTTAACATCCTCTTAGAAAAGTCCCTATTATGCAGACTATTGACTCATGGGTTAGTACTGTAAACAAGATGAGAGAATGGAAAACCCCAGCCTGTTGTGTAATGTTTGGAGAAGGAATAAAAGGCAGAAAAGGCTGAATCTCAGAGCTTCTTCTGCATCAAGCCTTCCTTCTGCATCTAGCTACTATACTTGTCTGTTGTATTCATTGCTCTAACTCTTTGCTGTCTCAAGATCTAACTTTCAAACCCTCAGAGTGCTTCTGCTTTTAAAACTCTCCATCAGGCCACAAGATATAGTCTTGTGTGTCTCCCACCAAGCACCAAGGCCCTCAAAAGCCTTGGGTGCTCCCCAGAGCAGCATCATGCACTGCTACATAACCTACTACCAAATATCCTTAATCAGAACCCCGTGTACAAAATAATGTATATATTTAGAAATCTTAATGCCCAGATACTTGATTCTTTTTAGTTATTGCTGGTAACCTGCTCTTACTAGATTTTCAACTTTTTCACTTAACACAAAGCCTTGTTATCTGGTGTGCTCCCTGGGGCATTTGGTGGGCCGCTGTGAGATACAGGAAGCTGGACTAGATGGGCCTATGGCCTGATCCAGTGGGGCTGTTCTTATGTTCTTAAAACATTGATAGTTCTGAAATTGGAGTCTGACAGGGTTCCAATATCATCCATATAAAGGAGGGGTTTCCAAACCCTATCCTAATTATCCCTATCTGTGATTATTGCCCATGATGAAAAGAACATCTTACATCTTTGTTCAAGTTTTTTTTTTAAATTGTCAGCCCTGTAGCACTTGTAAAAAAGCATCTGGCTCATCAATAGGACTCTTAAGCCTTTATTCTGATGTCCTTGTTTAGAGAAAAAGTGGATCTAGTATTACAGCAGCTGATTCTGTAGCCTTAAAGGCAGAGTATTATTTATCATATGTTGTCAGTTGTGGGGTCCCAGATTCAAATACTATACAGCCCAATCCTATCCACACTTTCCTGAAAGTAAGCCCCATTGATTCTAATGGGACTGACTTCTGAGTAGACATGCTTAGGATTGGGCTGAAAGTCAATCATGACAGATAGTACCGGAAATAATTCAACTTAGTAAGCAACTGAGTTTACAGCTTAGTGTTGCTTGAGTATATTTAGCCCCTAAGCAGCAAGGCCATCTGATTCTGAACTCTTTGGCAAAAGTAATTATGCCAGTTGGACTACTATCCATGAATGCTCATTGGCTGCTTTTCATTCTTTTTCTAAAAAAAAAAAGGGGGGTACCAAAATGAATAAAAAAGGGAGGCAGGTTTAATAAGAGTTTCATTCCACAATTTGTTAGATATTTCAAGGTGCAGGAAGGATGATTCTGCAGGCCTTATGCAGTACAAGGGTGTTGCTATGTTTGCCATGTGACAAAATGATTGCAGAATTTTGAATTATGCAAAAACAGTGACAAGAAATATGAATATAACTTGGCTGCCCTAATTACAGAACTAATAGCTGTGTATGGGACTGTACTTTCTGTTTGTTGTTCAAACATTTTGAAAGACAAGCGGCATAATATTCAATCTTTTTAACTGACTTTTCAACACCATCTCATTATCCTTCACAAGAGCTGGCAGAACACAGTAAATACTGTTCCCCCCCCCCCCCCCATGAGAAGCACAGGAGTACCAAAGCCCACTGCAGCTGCTAGCATGTTGTATTTGGACACTGAAAACACATATTCCAAGCATTGTTCAGCCATAAACTCCCTGGGTATTCTGGCCTTAGGCAAGTCATCCCTGCTCTAAATCACTAAGGGCCCAATCCTATCCAACTTTCCAGCACCTGTGCAACCACAACACAGCCCAGAGATAAGGGAACAAGTGTTCCCACACCATGAGGAGGCCTCTGTGACTGCATCCCCACCACAGGATGCAGTGCATGCCCCATTGGCATGGCGGCACCAAGGATAGGATTGGGCCCTGTAGCTACAATTCTATACACACTTTCCTAGGAGAAAGTTCAACTGAACACAGTGGGACTTACTTCTGAGTAGACATGCATAGGATTGTGCTGTAAGTTGTTATGAGGGTAATGTAATCAGAATGGTAGAGCACATAGACACAGGCCAAGCCCATCCTGGCCCTATGCATCCTGTCCCCTCTTGTCACCTGGGTCTGTTTTGAAGAAGTTTTGAAGAAGCCTATATTCTTTGTTGTGCCTGTAATCCTCTGAATATGTCCTTTGCAGTATTCTGTACATCTTTAAGTCTGCACTCAGCAGGGAAACTGAATTCATGTCCACACCACAAACCTACCCGTTGCTTGAATAGGCTATCTCTTGTTCTGTCCAGCAGCCATTTTATGTATCCCTGTTTCTTATCTCTGCTTTTCAGTTCCAGTGAATCTCTAGTTGCTGTTTTCATTGCCACTCCAATTTCTACAGAACATTTGAAAGTAAGAGTTTCTTTTGAATACACTCACTGTGCAATCCACATACAAACTGGTCTCTTAATGCTTCATTAAAGCCTTTCTTGAAGCCACAGCATTCTGAAAGCTATTTGAATTCTGCTGCACATGAAGAACCAACATGTCCTCATAACAGCATCTCTTGTGAAATCTGAATCTTTTCTGATCAGGGGCCTTGGTGATAGCGCAAATTGTCCAGCAACATCTCATTCTGTCAAAGACATGCTTGAAAGCTTCTTATGCACAAAAAGCCAGTAAGTTTTTCTTTCTATAATGCTCAGTGATGCCGCTACATTTATTATTATTTTTTTCTGAGATAATCATGTTTACTTCAGGATACTACTCCAGCCTTTCTGTATAAGTAGACCACAGCTGGGCAAAAGACCTTTATTGGTCAATATCAAATTGGAGCCTGCCATCTCACAGTTTCAAGGTGCTTACAGTTCTCGACCACTCAAGGTTTTCTTGATTCCATTTTCATAACCAATTGTAAGATATTTACTGGTAATCTTATCAGCAACCCAAGGAGGGTGATATGGTTGCTAATGAAAGAGATGCTATGCTTCAGCCTTCCAAGGGCAGCCCTGACTAAAGGTATTCCTGGGGATTTGGTGTAATGTTGGGAATTTAGAGAGACCTTGTTAAAAAATCCCAAGAAATCCTTTCAGTAATAACCTGGAGATTGATGCTGATTCCTAGAGCAGTGGTTCCCAAACTGTGGGTCTGGATCCACTAGTGGGTTGTGCAAGGGTGATGGAAAGATCAGATAACTAATCAAGCCCTGAAGCTATTAAAAAATCAGATAGTTGCTAAATACCCTGCAAAGAGCTCAGCTCCTGCAGTTTGCAAGCATGTGTAATATTTCATATATATATATATGTGTGTGTGTGTGTAATATTTCATATACACACACACACACACACACACTATAGGGAGATCTGGGTGGCCAGATACAATGAAGGACACCGTGTCTATACCTTAAACCATTGTATAGAAGAGGGAATTTGGGCAGGTGCAGCTCAACATGGAAAGGTTTAAAAAGCTGCATCTACCAAAATTCCCTCTTCTATACAATGGTTAAAGATATAGGCATTGTGTATCTGGTCACCCTGAGGGAGATAAATGTGGGTTTTTTCTGGTTATGATTACTCTGAAATAAATACATTAAATATTAATTCTTTCTAGATCTCTGTTTTTAAAAGCTTGATAAACCTAAGCGGGGATTGTAGTGCTAAAAAGTTTGGGAACCACTGCCCTAGAGGCTTCAGGCCAGACTTGTAGGCACCCCTAGCTGGAGCAAGGACCACCAGGTCAGGGGTAGAACTCATGCTGTACAATACATGCAGAAGATTCCTTGGTGTCTTCAGTTCTGCAGGATCAGAAAGGCATAAGAACAGCCCTGTGGCTCAGTCTCTTGTATTTCACAGTGGCCCACCAAATGCCTCAGGGAGCACACAAGACAAGAGACCTGCATCCTGGTGCCACCCCTTACATCTGGCAATTGAGGTAACCCATGATGTATGGCTTGTAACCTTGGATGGACTTTTCCTCCAGAAATTTGTCCATCCCCTTTTGGCAGCATCTAGGCCAGCTATCATTACTACATCCAGTGGCAAGGAGTTCCACAGTCTAACAACACAAGGTGGGCCTTGGGAAAGACCCTGGCC
Organism: Tiliqua scincoides; assembly: GCF_035046505.1. Taxonomy (NCBI): domain Eukaryota; kingdom Metazoa; phylum Chordata; class Lepidosauria; order Squamata; family Scincidae; genus Tiliqua; species Tiliqua scincoides. The sequence continues at coordinate 80,161,077 of NC_089821.1, read as the reverse complement.
TCAGAGAGCTGCAGCTGCTGCCAGCTAGCCTAGAAAACAGTGGCCTGGAGGTGGTCTGGCTCAGTCAGCGGGGCGCAGGCGCACGTGTTTGCAGGCAGAAGCTGGCCCCTCACTCCATTCCCTCTGCGCCCCAATGCACGTGGCACAGGCCGTGCGACAGCAGTGTGTAGACACGCAGCGCGGGCGGCACAAGAAATGACTCCAGTCGCGAGGGAGAGTGAAAAAAAGGCCCCGAAGGAGTTAAAAAATATCCCCCCCCCCCATTTTCTTTTTTTGCAGCTGTCAGCTGCTGCTCCTTCCTCCCAGTGGAGGAAAGCCCCCTCTGCTGCTCAGCCGCCCAATGGCCGAGCCAGTCGCTCCGAGGCGAGGGTGGAGCCAGGCGGGGCAGTAGCCGTGGCTGGAGAGGGGCAGTGCAAAGGGCTGCTTTGAAAGCGGCGGCTGGCTGGCTGGCTGCAGCAGCTCCCCGCAAGGAGAGCGTGTGCGCGCGCGCCAGAGGGGGCTGCCGGGGCGCAGCGTTCGCAGGCGCGCGCGGGTGTCTCCCTTGCCAGGACCGAGTATGCAGCTCTACTGCGCCGCAGGGGCTGGGGGCAGTCCGGCAGGCGAGGCTGGCCCAGTGCCATGAGCAGCGGGGTTGTAGCCCGGGGGGTGGGCATGGGCACGCTTCCCCTCCTCCTCCTCCTCCTCCTGCCCATGCAGTGAACAGAAGCTGCACAGCCATCCCCGGTGCATGCCTGCCTGCGTGTGGCTCGCTTGCATCCCTGCCGGAGCATCCCTAGCCCAAGCCTAGGTGGGTCTACTCAGAAGTAAGTCTCATGATCCTCAATGGGGCTTACTCCCAGGAAAAGGTACCTGGGCTGCGGCCTGAGAGCCCACTCCTAGGCATGTCTACTCAGAAGTAAGTCCCATTGTAGTCAGTGGAGCTTCCACCCAGGAAAGGGTGGCTAGGACTGGAGCCTTGGAGCCCAATCCTAGGCATGTCTACTCAGGAGTAAATCCCGTTAGAGTCAGTGGGGCTCACTCCCAGGACTGCAAGCCTTCGAGCCCAAGCCTCTGCATGCCTACTCAGAGGTAAGTCCCATTATAGTCAGTGGGGCTTGCTCCCAGGGAAGTGTGGACAGGATTGCGAGTGTAGCCTTGCCGGTTGCCGGTGGCGCGTCCTCGCGCCCACGCAGCATCAGCCTCGGCAGTGGCGAGCCCCCTCCGCTCCGTCCTCCTGCGGGCTCGGCTCGGGGAAGGGGATCGTTGCCCCCCTTTCACCCCCCACGGAGTCAGCTGAGGCATGTTCCACCCCAGCGCGGGCGGCAGCAGCCTCGCCATCCCAGCAGCCTCCGCAATCCCACCCATTGGGCTTCTCGGAGCAGGGAGAGATGCCGCCTCCGCCGGGCTCTGATGTGAGTGGCCGGCCTCCAATGGATGCTGCTGGGTCGGGGCTCCGTCGGCTTCGCTTCCACGCTGCAGCGATGTCGTGCTCGCCCTGAGAGGGAAGAGCGCAGCTCGCCCCGTGCCCGGTTGCGGAGCCGCTCGTCCTTCACTCGGAGGGATCCCCACCATGTCCCCGCCGGCTTCCAAGCGCCCCCCGCGCCGCCGCCGCTCCTGCTGCTCCTCCTGCTGGGGTCGCCCTCTGCAGCATCGCTCCAGATGACCATCGGTTGCCCCCCCCATCTCCATCCCTTGGGGCAAAGCTAAGCATGAGGATTCCTGGAGGTTTTGCTTTGCTTCCCCAGCCACTGAAGTGTCCTCCTGCCTCTTCCCTCCCTGGCTTGTTGTAGCCTGATCCTGTGGCGGTGGCAGGATGGTCCTGATCCCCAGAGCACTGATCCGGGTGGCTTCTGATGGAGATGCTTGCCAAGTTGCGTCTCTGATTGATTGACACTTTGGGCTTCAGGTGTGAGGAGGGAACAAAAATCCGGTGCCTTCTCCTCCCACCGCCCACCTTTGCTTTCTATGCATGCCAGTGTTGTGGCTCTGCTTTATTGATGCCCAAGCAAATGGCCAAAGCCCTGGGGACTTGAGAGAGAAGATGACCGGACAGGATCCCTCAGCAAAAGGGCAGCCTTCCCTGTGGAGGAGAGCTTGACTCACAGCTTGGTCTGCAGCTGTTTAAATCCTGGGCAAAAAGAGACTATTCCCAGCCTTGGGTGGAACAGAAACTCCTCTTGTCAGCCTGCCTCTAAGAAGGATTTGCATTTGGTGTCTCACTGGGAACCTTGTTTGGTTTGGACTCAACCAGGACTGACTTGTCAGAAGTTCTTGAAATTTTATCTCCCCCCCCCCCCCACTGCAACAGAAGAATTTGCTTTTCCCCACCCAACCTCATAGGGTGCAAATGCTGCTTGGAAGATGAGGTTCTTCCTTGCCATGAGCAGAATTTCTCGTGATTGATTTCCTCCTACTTCTTTGTAGCTTGTCCCACCACATTTTCCACCCACCTCTGCCCCTGCTGGGCATGTCCCGCTCGAACAGTGTGAGCCCTCCGGGGTTTGGAGCCCCTGCTGCACCCAGGGGTGGAGGTGGAGAACAACATCGCTCAGCCTGGGGAGAAGCGGAATCCAGAGCCAATGGCTATTCCTACCCTTTTCCCACCAGAGCATCAGTCAAGAAGTCTTCCCGTATGGCAAGCAGGTGGAGAAGTGAGGATGACTGTGAGCCACCCAGCAGCAGGAACCACGGGATAAGTGGCTGCAGGATGATGAGCTTCAAGTCCAAGTCTGCATGGCAGGATCATGGGGGTGACAAGAATCAGCACTCTCGCCGGGCAGGGGACCCATCGCTAGCCACCAGTCCGAGGCGCTATGGTGGACTGGAGGGTGAAGTACGTCCACGGTCTGTGGAACTGGGGCTGGAGGAAAAACGGATCAAGGCCAAGATTGATGAGCTGGATGATGAAGATGACCAGCTGGATGACAATGGGGCCTCTGAGATAGTCTTCTCCATTGGCAGCTGCTGTGGCAGCCTGTTGCAGATCTTCAGGTCAAAGAAGTTCCAGTCGGAGAAGCTGGAGCACCTCTACCAGCGCTATTTTTTCCGTCTCAATCAGAGCAGCCTGACCATGCTGATGGCAGTGTTGCTTTTGGTATGTCTAGTCATGCTGCTTTTTCACACCGTCTATGGCTACTACCAGGTGCCCTATGTGGTGGTTCTGTCCCTGGCCATCCTGCTGATGGTGGCTTTGGGTGCTGTTTGCAATCGCAATGATTTCCACCAGGACCTCATGTGGCTCATGTGTTACTCTGTCATTCTGGTTGTGTTGGCTGTGCAAGTAGTTGGCTGTTTGCTAATGCAGCCCAGGAGTGCCTCAGAGGGGATCTGGTGGACAATATTTTTTATCTACAGCATCTACACCTTGTTGCCAGTACGAATGAGGGCTGCTGTCATCAGTGGGGTAGTGCTGTCAGCCATCCACCTGGGCATTTCTCTCAAAGTCAACGCAGAGGACCAGTTCTTACTGAAACAGGTAACAATTGATACTTTGGGTGTGTGGAAGCTTGTAGAAACTAAGAGCAATTTATTGTTCTTTATTCGGTTTGGTGAAACCAAACAACACTTTTTGGGCAGTTTATTCAGCTTTCTTGTACTGTTGTGGGGATGCTGACTTACAGATTGGCCTTAAGTGTATAGTGTAGACTTTTCATGGTAGTGTTCCTGGTCACCTTCTGCTTTCAATTTGCTGTGCTCCATACAATCATGTGTGTTAACTAGTGTTGACTGTCCTTGTGTGAAAAAAGATCTTAGCCCACTATTGGTACATGTGCTGGGTGAGTTCAAAACCTATGTTTGATGCATTGTACTAGGAAGCATATATTGACAGGTATGGGTTTTCTAACTGTTGATGAAGGCAGTGTAGTTTCCTATACTGCTGGTAGCCTGTACTGTATTCTGCAGCAGTTAATCTGAGGAGATAAAGGGAATCCTGTCACTAGTACAGTATGTTTGATAAATTCTCACATCCCCCAAAATAAAATAATGTACACATTAATAAAAATTAATTTAGAAGATTTCTGTAAAACCTTCCCCAGGCTACAAGCTTGGCACTCAAGGCAGTCAAAAATGAGACTTTTGGGGAAGGAGGGGATAGCTGCCTAAGGGCACAATCCTAACCCCTTATGTCAATACTTTCCAGCACTGGCATAGTGGTGCCAATGGGACATGTGCTGCATCCTGCAGTTGGATGTCACTCACGGAGGCCTCGTCAGTGCTGGAAAGCACTGACATAAGTGGTTAGGATTGCGCCCTAAATCTTCTGCCCTAACCTCAACGGTATTTACTGGGGAAAAACTACTATTAAATGCATTATTCCCAGAATTTCCAAAATTACTTCTTTGATGACTAAATACATAGGGAGACTGCCTCCCCCAATTAATTAAAAAAAGTTTCTCAGGAGCTGGTTCACTTATTCAAGACATTTCTGTCATTTTTAAATGCTATGCAACTTTTTAAATGTTCTGATATAATGTGATGAAGTTAGGGGTCAGGCACCGAGATCCAGCTATAGCAATATTGGTATGAGCATTCCTAACTAAAGGATATGCTTGATGTTGCAGAGCTTTGTTGCGTTATATGTGGTACTCCTGCATATTCTATAGGCTTCATACACAGCCTTCTGCATATTGGTGCATATATGTAAACTTGTTTTGGTATTGTTGTGCGATGTCTCCTAACACATTAACATATTGCGTTGATCCATAGATGGCTTAATTTCCAGGGTATGTATGCACCTTTTAACTGTTTGCTGTGAAAGCTAAATATCAAAGGTGAAAGTGGCTCACAAATATTTCAGGAAGAACCAAGAACTGATGGAATGTTCACTGTGGTTGGCAAGCCCCCAGCTTTAATCTGGAAAACAAAAACCACCTTGGCTGCTTTTGCTATAGTGCGCTCTGAATGCAATATATTTATTCAGGGAAGATCAGTCTGACAGACCATCCTGTCTTTCTGTCACCTGAATCTTCGTGGAGGAACTTCCAGAGAGAGAACCATATTACCTGTAATTGGTTGCAGCAAAAACAGAGTCTTGTGGCATGACTGTCAAAGTTATTTTAGCTTTTGTGGACTAGATAGAACTTACTTCATTGAATGCCTGAAGTGTTATCCTCACTTGGCACTAGTGTTGGGGTATGTGTAGAACTGAACACATGCTAAGATAACGAGGAAAACTGTTGTAAGTAGTGGGTTGTTGTCAGAGGGTAGAAGCGGTTATGGAATGCAAGAGGTACAGTCTGCCATTATTTAAATATAAAACTTCAGGTTTTTTGTACATTGTAAGGGGTAAATACAATGAGGATTTGCAACAGCAGTAGCCACAGATAATGCAAAGTTAAGCAGCACATGTCTTGAGGTGGAAACTAGATGCCTGTTGAAGCTTCAGTGGATAGACTCAGACCTATAAAGGCTGAGACGAAATGGCTATGGAATGCAAGAGTAGGTGGTTTTTACATAAGAATAACAAAAATACATTTGTTGGTCCTGAAGGTGGGCAACACTTTATATGTCAGTTACTTGCCTTAAACAAAGTGTAGTGGACCAGACAAGCTAATGAGGGGTTGTTGTATGTTTCTTCCATTTCTTAGCATATAAATCCTTCTATGTTTGTTGTTCATTGTTTGAATATATACTAGTGGTCTTCTTCAAGTTCAAGTGAAGGCATTAAAGCTGATATAGCTTAATGGTAAGAAGTGAACTACAAAGTCCCTATTAAGAAGCTCACCTCAGTCATAAAACTCATAGTAAGGCCACAGGCAAGTACTATTCTCTCAGCAGCATCCCCCAACCATTAGTAATATGAGCATGCTAATATTGGTCTACTTTATAGTATTTTGCAACAGCCCTGTGATTTCTATGCCATCTTTCCTGTGATGGAGTTAATCCTCATGTAATGTCAAATCATGGTTTAATGTTCCATAAGCAAACCTGGGCTTGTATACGCCTCCGCTCATGCAACCCAATTCCACAAATTTCCTCTCCTCTTCCTTTGTGCTTCCAAATGCACTTATTACTTTCACAGGAATCAACGTTTTCCATTATCTGTGAACTAGTTTGTATACTCTCTAAATCAGACATAAAATCACATTTGAGCTTAAACTATAGTTGCCAGTTTGAATTACAATAATGGCAAACTGTGATTGGGGCTGAACAGGAAATGAAATTAATTGGGGTGTACTTGCAGGATATGGAGAACTTCAAAAGCCAGTTATTAGCCAGCAATATCCTACAGATCCAACTTAGAAAAAAAAAATAGCCCCTTGTAGTAAAATTTAATTGTGGACTTGGTCTTCAGATCTTAGCATTTTAAAAGAGCTGTTGAGTCGTAACCTGTATATTCTACCTGTTGTATTCCAAGATAAAGGCAAGATCTTATGTTTAGAGCCATCTGATACTAAAACCTGTATCAGCAACTGTTAACAGGCCTTTATTTCCTATTTTGTAGCTTGTTACCATGGAAATCTACTTTTTGACACTGACCCACTAATGCTTAGACTTCCTTTTTTTCAGTTGGGGGGGGCGTAGACAGTGAATAAAGACCACTTAAATCTAAATTATGTTAACGCCTTTCAACAGCTGCTGTTTTTGGTAATCATTTAATTCTTTCTTTCCTAACCAAGTCCTTATTAATATTATTTGGGGTGTGGTGTATTGATCAGTAATGAAACTCATGACTGAGTGGCTAAATAATGACTTTGGCCCAATCCTATCCAACTTTCCAGTGCCAATGCAGCTGTGGGGTGTGCACTGCATCTTCCTGGGGGGAGCACTCATGGAGGCCTCCTCAAGGTAAGGAAACATTTACTCCCTTACCTTGGGGCTGCATTGGCACTGGAAAGCTGGATAGGATTGGACCCTTTCTGTGATTCACTAGCGTCAGTAATTAGATCTATAGCTGCTGCCTGTTGTCCCCCTTCCTTCTCTGAAGTATTATGATCATGTTGCATTTAGCAAGATCTTGAGTCAGGAATGCATAACTATATTTTGTTTCAAGAGATGTTGCGCTTTGGTCTACTTCGTGATCCAAATCCATCATGTCTCTTTGAGATTAGGGGGCTCATTATAATGCAAATAACATTAATTTGTGAAAACGCCCAAGAAGCTTCACTAGTCTTATCAAAACCTTTGGCTTCTCTCAAAATTCCTTACATATTTTGCTTTAGGAGGAACCTCTAAATTTGCTTCAGAGATTACTTGTGGTGAAATTTCAATGGCAGCTCTTACTTTACTTTTCTCTGTCTGTCTGACTTGTTCTTATATAACTGCTGGTCCAGGAGGGGTTCCAGCAGCATGCAATGTGCAGTAGGGACACAGAACTTCATGTGTTCAAGTGCAATTGGATATTTTGATATTAAGATATTGTGGGGGTCCAGTGGTAAATTATCCAAATAGATATCTTGAAAGCAGCAATGTACAAATAGCAAGGAAAAAAATGCACCATACACAGAATTGATTTCTGGAATACAGTATAAGCAATGTTCAAAGTTGCTTCCTGGTATTGTCGGTGACCTGGAATCAGGAGGTGTCGAAGAGTTGCAGCCATTGCATTTGATCTGGTTTATTTTTTATTGCATTTTTATTTTTGCCCTTTTTTCTTTGCCAGCTGAGGCCTAATAGCATAGTTTAGAAACAGCTGCATCATCATGTGTCTCTGTTTTATAACACTTCTTTGATCGAAGCAAGGCTCCCAGCTGTTTAGACCTTTTCTCCATGCCTGTGTCGCTCGCAACAATAGTCCCTTTAACACTCTCCACCCTTGATGTCTGAGAACAAGCTACATGTGGTGCCTCTTCTCTCTACAGGCCTGCATTAATTAAACACATTTGATCCAAGCAATAGGATGTTGACTTTCTTTTAATAGCCCATTTATCTTTTTCTGGGTGGATGGAGGAGTGTACGCATATCATTCCCTTTAAGAAAATTTGCTGCTTTTTTTTGGAAAGAGTAAAGCTGCCTGTTTCAATGAGACATCACCGGCGATTAGGAGCCACAGATCTGTATTCCGACCAATAACTTGATGGAATTCTCCTGGGTTATGTCATGTAGTTTCCTTCTCTCTGTCAAAGAAAGGTTTAAAACAGAAAGTGGAGCTTCATGATACGCCTTATTTGAGAAGCATTGCTTCAGCAAACCTAATTGAATGTCCACCAGAATCATGGCTTTTAACTGGGGCCAAAAACAAAGCTTGATGCCAGTGTCTGCCCATCCACGGGGCCAACTGAGGCATTTGCCTCAGGCAGCAGATTGGCATGGGAGGATCACCTCCATTCACCCGCTCACCTCCACTACTCTTTTTCATGCTCATCTTCCCCCCTCTCCAGGGTTTGGAAGGGGACGACAGAGCAGAATAAGATGGACTACTTTAGTTCACCACTCTCCTCTCTTCCACACTTCCTCTTCTGCTCCCTCTCCTCCTTTATTCAATCCAGGTAGTGGGAAGAGCAGACATATCACCAGCTAAGGGGAAAGCATTCGGCAGCATCCTCGCGTTGCTACATAGTCGTATCAACATTTTAAAAACTGACTTTATGTTGTATAGTTTTTAATTACATTTTAAACAAAATTTTCCCTGGGCAGTCCCTGTGTTTTCAAGATAAATGCCAGGAAAATCTGTTACCTTTCTTGACTATAATTTACTTTAACTTATAGTTGCATAATGTCATTAACTATAATAATAAATTGCGATAGTTCAGAAGTTATTTAACTCAAGTTTTTTTGTAGCTAGTGTGTCTTTCTTTTTCTAGTAATGTTTTGCTAAATTAGTGATTCCAATATTTGGTCTTAATTTGGCAATTTGACCTAGGCACTTTTCTCACCAAACATCAGGCTACCTTAAAACAGTTGTTCATATAGGTAAGGACTGACAAAAAACATTTCATATTTGCCATTTCATCCACTTCCAAAGTGGATAGCATCTGAATACATCTATCTGCCTGCCCGCCCTGGAGAAGAAAGCAGGAGGAAGAAGCTGGGTGGTTTAACATCCCTGGCCGTGTCTGAGGTTGCTTGGGCTCCTCTGCGCATTCCTGAGCATGGCCCTCAGTCTCCATTCTGGATGCCTCCCTTTTGATGTTGGCAATGCCCTTGACTGAGCAGTCAGCACCAACAGCCCTGGCTGCCTAGACCATATACATATCACTAAATGATTTATTGAATGAATGAATGGAGCATGGGGGAAAATAGTAAATTGCAAAAAATAGGAACAAAATATGAAGTGAGTGTTCATTTAAAAATTATAAAGAATAGTGCAGTAACACACGTTAAAACAAAATATGAAATGCAAGCACAAACTGAAAAGCAACTAACTTAGAAGGGAAGGCTAGGTGGGAAAGGAGAGTTATCAGCCCTAGCTGGAAGACTAACAGGGAGGGTTCAGTTCTTCATCCCACTGTGAGGAAGTTCCATCATAACAGTGCTGCCAGAGAGAAGGCTGTGTTCTTTATTGCCATCAATCTGACCTCCACCGGAGCTGGCATGAGCTGCAGGGCCTCCTCTGCTGATGTTAGGGGATGGGTGGGTTTGTACTGAAGAAGGTGGTTCTTCAAATATCCTGACTCAAGCTATTTAGGGCTTTGATCGAAGGTCAAAACTAGCACCTGAATTGGAGTCTGGAAACAGATTGGCAGCCAATGCAGCCACAGGAGCAGGAGACAGGCTGAGTCAAATAACATGGACCACAACTTCATTCAACACTAACTGTAACCTCTAGTCCAGTGGTTCTCACACATTTAGCACCGGGACCCACTTTTTAGAATGAGAATCTGTCAGGACCCACCGGAAGTGATGTCACGGCTAGAAGTGACATTATCAAGCAGGAACATTTTTAACAATCCTAGGCTGCATCCTACCCACACTTACCCAGAGTAAGTCCCATTGGCTGTCATTGTTAAAAGAATATACATAGCAGCTTGTTAAAAGTACAGGTCTGTAACATTTCCCCAAATGCAGTCGCATACCATGGTAACATCAAGTCTAATATATTAAAAATAAAATATTGAAATGAATGGGGACCCACCTGGAATTGGCTCGTGACCCACCTAGTGGGTTCCAACCCACAGTTTGAGAAACACTGTGAGTCTAGTCAGTCTTCAATGGCAGCCCCACATAAAATGTGTTGCAGTAATGGAGTCAAGTTACATCAAAGCATGGACTGGTCAAAGATCTGATTGTCATAGATGTGGATGCAGATGGTGTACTCACCTAAGCTGGTCAAAGCCCCCTCCCAGCCACCCACCACCACCGGCTACTGCAGTCACCTGGAATGGCATAACTTATATTCTCGTTTTGTTGTTCTTATTTTGGCTGTAGTCGTCTTTAGGAGAACTCTTGCAAACTGTTACTGGGATAGGTTAACTAGTGTCAGGAAAGACATATGTTTAGGGACTCTTCATGCAACCGGAATGTGAACCTTAACCATCAAACTGTTGCTTAAATGTGTTAACAAAGTATATTTTCCTTCGTATTTTACTTTATAAATTGGGAGTGACTGAGATTTGTTATCCTTTATAGCTTGCCTGCCTGGCTCTTTTTTTAAAGCTGGAACATTTATGGAATGTTGTTTATATTCTTTCCTTAGTCAGTGCAACAGCAGCTTCTTGAGTGTCTGCCATTAAGTGTACTTGGCATGCAATTAACAGCTAAACTGAAGAGATTTTATTTGGTCACTGTAGGTTATAGCACCTCACCACTGTAGGTGGTAAGGTGCTATAACTGGTCTAGGGGCTGTTATGAGAAGAGACTGTTATGCACTAGAGGTGGGGCTTTTTGTCCTCTGTGATGCCACACAGCATCCAGTATTTATTTATTTATTTATTAGATTTGTATTCCGCCTTTCTCCCCAAAGGGCACCCAAGGCAGCTAACCATCAAGTTAAAATGCAAGGCAACATATAAACATTAAAAATACGAAACACTTAGTATCTGCTGCATAGTATCTGCTATTCATACTTCTGATCTGTGCAGCATACATTGTTGGTCTCTGAGGTAGGTCGTTAATGGAGCTGGTTTGCACGTACATGTGCATCACTTTATGACTGCAGCATTAAGTGGCAAACTGTTTGAGCGAACCAGCCATTGTTGGTCAAATACATCAGAGAGAACTTTCCCATCTCTTCAAACACTGTGGGCGCAGTCCGAACCCCCTAAGTCCAGCACGGACATAAGGGCAATGCAGCTCTGAGGTAAGGGAACAAACGTTCCCTTACTTTAAGGAGACCTCAGTGAGTGTCACCCAACTGCAGGATGCAGCACATGTCCCATTGGCACTGCTATGCCAGTGCTGGAAAGTACTGACATAAGGGGTTAGGTTTGCACCATGTGTCAGTAACATACTGTATATGTGCGACTTGGTTCTGCCACCGAGTTAATCCATTGTAGGTGTCATGGCATGACCTCAGTATAAACCCTACTGAGATTCAGTAGAATCATACAGAAAATGGTTACTGTTATGGGGGCAGGGGAAGGAGACTTTTCTTTTTCTGACAGGTGTAGTGATTTAAATTGAGGTGACTTAAATTGTCAAGCAAAAGGGAGCCAATTTAAATGTTTTCTACCCTTCTAAATAAAAGTGCATACTAATAGTTGCTATAACTATTTAAAAATTTATTTTAAACCAGTGTTTCTCAAACTGTGAGTCGCAACCCACTTGGTGGGACGCGACCTGAGGTCAAGTGGGCCGCAGAAAGATACGCACCGCCATCTTGGAAACTGGCAAATTAGGCAGGCGGCGCCATCTTGGAAGCTGAAATTGCCTTGCCTAAGCATGCTCTGTATGTGCAATGCCACCCTGGAAAGCTGGCAAAGTAGGCAGGAGGTGCCATATTGGAAGCTGGAACTGCCTTTGTCTAAGCTTTCTGTGTATGTGCGACACCATCTTGGAAGCTGGCAAATTGGGCAGGCAGCCAGCTTTGAAGCTAGAACAGCCTTTGCCTCAGCTTGCCTGTGTGTACTCAAAGCTCCTCCCAGGAGCAAAAGAGCGGCTTGCACAGGCGCATAGGAGTGAGTGTGCCTGCTAAAGTGTCTTCAGGGAGCGTGTTGCTGGATTATTTTGAGGTGAGTTGCAAGCTCTCCCTGTAAATGGGGTGCATGTCTTTTTGTTTGTTTTGCTTTCTCTTTCACCACCTCCTTGCAGTTCAAGCTCTGCCCTGTGATCCAGCTCTCCCTCTCCCCCCACTTCCATCCAGCCCAAGCGCTGCCCTTTCCTCCCCTCTCCAGGAACTTCAACCTCAGCAGATGCGAGTAAGTGGGGTGCATTTATTCCTCTCTCTCTCCCCCCCACTCCCATCCAGCCCAAGCTCTGCCCTTCCCAACCCCCTCCAGGAACTTCAACCTCAGCAGATGCCGGTAAGTGGGGTGCATTTATTCCTCTCTCTCCCCCCCCCCCCCACTCCCATTCAGCCCAAGCTCTGCCCTTCCCAATCCCCTCCAGGAACTTCAACCTCAGCAGATTTTAGGTTTTTCTGGAGTCGTGTGTGTTTTTTAAAAAATGATATAGATGTCTCAATTTATGAACTTTAAAAAATTACATACCTGGGAAGCCCCCTGATTTTAAAGGTGACTTGAGGTCAAGCATTATGGCAGAAGTACTGCTGTGCTACATAACAATGATTCAGGCTGCAGTCCTATCCACGTTTACCTGGGAGTAAGCTTCTTTAACTACAATGGGTCTTCTGAGTAGACATGCATAGGATTGAGCTCTCACTGATATAGATGTGATCCTTGCATTTAGATATGGAATCTTTATAGAAAACTGATGCAATTGTTTGGAGATGGAGGGAAGGAAGGTACATCTGTTGGTCTTATGCTAGGAATGGTCTCTGATATGCAAGGTAGCCCTCTGTCCCTGTGTTCTGCTTTGCAGCCTATCTGTTTAGCATTTTACTTATAAGTGAAAATACAGACTGGTGTGTGAGCAGTATACTAAGCCTGACTTGCATGTGGTGCAGTATGAAGCCCTTCCTACAGCTTTTGTGGCTCTGATAAGATGCTGATATTCTTCCAAGCTGACTTTTGCAGAATATTTGCTCTGGTAATCCTGTAGTCCAGGATATTATTTTGCTTTTGTCAAGGTTGTAAATAGGTCAATAGAATTGAATCAAGCTTCTGAGCTGGACTATTTTCTCTTGTCACTTAAGAACATAAGAACATAAGAACAGCCCCACTGGATCAGGCCATAGGCCCATCTAGTCCAGCTTCCTGTATCTCACAGCGGCCCACCAAATGCCCCAGGGAGCACACCAGATAACAAGAGACCTCATCCTGGTGCCCTCCCCTACATCTGGCATTCTGACATAACCCATTTCTAAAATCAGGAGGTTGCGCATACACATCATGGCTTGTACCCCATAATGGATTTTTCCTCCAGAAACTTGTCCAATCCCCTTTTAAAGGCGTCTAGGCTAGACGCCAGCACCACATCCTGTGGCAAGGAGTTCCACAGACCGACCACACGCTGAGTAAAGAAATATTTTCTTTTATCTGTCCAACACTCAATTTTAGTGGATGTCCCCTGGTTCTGGTGTTATGTGAGAGTGTAAAGAGCATCTCCCTATCCACTCTGTCCATTCCCTGCATAATTTTGTATGTCTCAATCATGTCCCCCCTCAAGCGCCTCTTGACTTGTAGTTGTAGTTAATGAATTACTTGTAGTTAATGAATTACTAGGTGAGAACAGTGATGTCACTTCCTGCTTGATGATGTCACTTCCGGCCTTGACATAAGTTCCAGGTTGATGGCATCACTTCCAGTGGGTCCCGGACAGATTATCATTCTGTGACAAATTATCATTCTGTGATTATCATTGTGACAAAGTGGGTCCCGGTCTAAAAGGTGTGAGAACCACTGTTTTAAACCAAATAGAACCTTTTTGCAGTCTCAGAGGTCACACATTTAATATTTTTACAATTTTAGAAAATTATATGTAGGTACTACATAGTGAGTATAACACCATAAGGGAAGGGACACCGCTGGCAACTATATGTTCTTCTTTTCATGAAATAGGAGTAAAAGATCACCCAGTGGATGACACCTTTAGTACCTTGCCTATCTCTGCTCCCTATTATTAAGCCATACATGAACTTCTGTTCTGTATGGTGATTAACAAAAAGAGTTTGTCCTGTGTGGTGACTGACAAAAAAGCTTTTTCTTTACAATGAAAAGGAATTTCACAAATTAGTAAGAGGATCTTACCTTCAGTTTTAAGAGAGTATATGCACTGGGTTCCAGTTTAAACCAGATTAATTTTAAAAAGAGAAACTCATTTCAGCTGGAACTTTAAAAACAAAATATATATTTTTAGAAATCATTTATATTTATCCATGCTGATCATCTCACTCAGTGTTTCTCAATCTGTGGTACGGGTACCACCAGTGGTACTTGAGGTGGTGCCTGGTGGTTCCTGTGGGACCCCTGGACACTTGTTGCCCAGCAGTGAGACCAGGAACACAATGCAACAAGCAGAGGCAGGAGGCTGGCAGTCTGAGCTCCAAAGCATGCTTTTCAATGCTCATAAATCACCACCCTGTCTACTCTGAGCCTCTTACTGGTGTTGTTTGCATCACATCTGACCCAACCCAGAAGCAAGTGGTGATGATGCCGGCACCAGTTACTTCAGATGGTACTTCAAATAGGTGGACCATGTGAAGTGGTGTGACAAATGTTGAAAAATCACTGGTCTAACTGATAATGAAGGAGTTATGAACTTGAAAGGAGAGATGCTCATAGAATTGCGCTGATTCACTTTTCAGTAATAAATGATATGTCACTACTGTAATAATCTAAAATATCTCCAACTGCACATACACTGACTGTGACCCACCAAGTGAAATGCAACCTACCACATATATGGTGTCTTGCTAGCCATGCTGCTTGCTTAGGACTGCAGAGACTGGGGCGGGGAGGACCAGGAACTAGTTCTCTGCAATACATGCTTGGTGGGAAGTGGTCGGCTTGATTCTTCATAAATTTGTGCTGGTCTAATCCAAATGGTCAATGACTCTTTGTTAAATTCTTTAAGGGCCAAAATGCCTTTTACTTTTGTCTACATGATCTTTGCTTTCACCTGCTTCCATTCTGGTATCTCTTCCATAGAGCCATGCCATTCCTTCAAGTTGTTGAGAATGGTGAAGGGGGGGGGGTTATTCATGCTTTGCTTACAATCATAATCTTTTTATAACCCACTTATTCTGGGTTTTGCTTAGGTCTTCTAAGAAGCTGCTACCGTTCTTCCCCCCCCACTACTCCTTGCATAAGCAGTTTTGAAAAACATCGATATAATTTTTTCTCTTCTCTGAAAGCAACAGACTAAATCATACTGGAATGCACAACCCTTCCTAGGCATCCGCACACCCCCTCAAAAAATTCCTCTGCAATAAAACATATAGCATGCACATGGGAAATCACTGCTCGTGTCCAGTGTCTTTCCTGCAGAGACCATTTTTCTGTTGATTGGTTGATCAATACTAACTAGTTTCTGATGCAGAGTTTCACAAGCCCTGCAGGACTGAAAGCCATTAATCTGCATTGCTACTTCATAGAAATCAGAGCTGGAAGGGGCTGTCGAGATTCTCCTCCTTTTTAACATTAGTGTACACTGTGCATCTTTTTAGCTATAGCTGCTTTTTGGAGGAAGTGGGAACCAAGTTGAGTTTGCAGCAATGCCTATATAGTTGCCTCGTGGTAACTCTGTCTGTACAGTGTCCTATATATAAAAATGAGTAGTTTATTTTTACTTGGCCTTTTTCATCCACTGTATTTCAAAAGAATATTACCTAGTTGGTGTTTTGTTTGAATATAGATTTTCATTACTTAAATATAGATTTCCCCATCAAGTGATGCTGTGTGCTGTAGTGAGGCTACATTTGATTCATAAACTTCAAGTGGCTCAGACTGTAGCTGCCTAGAAGATAAGAAGATAAGAGCCTTGCTGGATCAGGCCATAGGCCTATCTAGTCCAGCTTGCTATATCTCACAGTGGCCCACCAAACGCCTTAGGGAGCACACAAAACAACAAGGGACCTGTATCCTGGTGCCATCCCTTGCGTCTGGCAATTGAGATAACTCACTTCTAAAATCGGGAGGTGGCACATACACATCATGGCTTGTAAACCGTGATGGACTTTTCCTCCAGAAATATGTCAAATCCCCTTTTAAAGACATCTAGACCAGATGCCATCACCACGTCCTGTGGCAACAAGTTCCACAGACTAACTACACGCCGTGTAAAGAAAGTTCCTGTCTCTTGATGAGTGTAGCACCTGAAAATCCAAGAACACTTATTCGTAACCTCTTTATTGGCTTCCAGTTTCTTGTTGGATTCAACCCAAGGTGCTGGTTTAACCTCCTCATCCCTAAAAACAGTCTGGATCCTGGCTATCTCAATAAGCATCTTCCTTTTCTCTCTGTTCTATTATAGGCATTGAGCTTAGTTGAATGCTTATTACATGTGGCAGAAGATTGGATATGGCCAATGCTTAAAACCTATATTCTAATGAGCACAAATGAGCAAATTAATCATTCCCTTTCTTTCGTCCTATTAGCATTTTCCACTCTCCCCCTCAGCCTCTGTACTCTCTTGCTTTCTACATGCTACCTGAATTTGTGATTGTGCAAAGAGTCTGACATGGTCACGTGTTCCTTCTGTCATGCTTTTCCATATGCAGTGACTGCCACCTTGGGGCTTGGGCCCAAGTGCTCTTGCCCTTAGAGGCGCAGTGGGCATCTACTAGAAGCAGGACCTTTTTGATGGAGCACCAACTTTGTGAGGCCCTCTCCATGGAAGTTCAAGGGGTTCTAGTCCTGCACTCTTTCAGGAGACTTATCAAAACCTGACTTTTCTGTTCAGCTTTTGGAGGGAAGTGGTGATGGTAGCAGTGGTGGGGATGTTCAGTGTGTGGCCTTTCAGTTGTGGTTCTTAGTTTCGTTAATATGTCTTTCAATTCATGCTTTTCTTTAGCCACAGCGTTTTGAAATTGTATGTTCACAACTTAGATTCGTTAAAAAAAACACTACAGTTCTGATGTACATTTTCTGTTCTTCTGTGAGCATTATGAGGGTTTGTACTGCATGTGTGTGCAATTTATTAATATATTTTGCAGATGCAAATGTGCAATCTCAGAAACATGAAATCCTGCAGAATGTCAGTTATTTTCTGTCTTTTATCAAAAAAGACAAGTCCAGGAGACAAGATATTTTTTTTTTCTTCTAAAAGCAGAACTATATACCAGATAGCTCTGTCATTTTCAAATTCAAGCTTCTGAAAACTAATTTAATTGGGCTGGGGATGGTTCCTCCAAAAGGGTCCTGAATCATTTACATTGACCAGTAAAACAGAATACCCTGAAAGCAAACCTCAGTTGATCTGCAGAAGTTACCAATACATTGGTTAGTGCTAACCTGTGACACTTTGCTGCCTGAAGCAGAGCACTGGATGACACAGTCTTTCCCTCTTTTCCCCCCATTAAAATTGCTCTCCCAATTTCTTCTGTAAACCTCTTACCTTTCCTATCTGTGTCATCCTCTAGTGCAGTGGTTCTCAAACTGGTGGGTCGTTACCCTTTAAGGGGTGGGGGAAGGGGATGGAGGCAGCAACGCGATCTCCAGGATCATGTCGCTAAGGGGGATGGGGGGGTGCTTTGCACTTACTTTTTAAATGTAGGGCTACAGGAGGTGTGGGGAGCCTTGCGCAGCCCTCTCCGGGGCTTGGAATCTGCAATCAAAGCGGGCAAATAGCACTTCCATTTTGCAGGAAGAGCTTTGCGCCTGCTTCTTTTGTAGATTCCAAGCCTCGGGGAGCACTGCGGAGGGCTGCGCAGGACTCCCTGCACCTCCTGCAGTCTGCTGCAGCCCTACATTCAAAAAGTAAGTGCAAAGCACCCCTTTGCCCCCCTAGGGGATACCCTAGCCCAGGGGTGCTCACACTTTTTTGGCTCGAGAGCTACTTTGAAACCCAGCAAGGCCAGGAGATCTACCAGAGTTTTTTTACAATGTTTACTTAAAATTGGAGGTAACTCGCTGACTAGCTTGTTAGTTTTGTTGCACTTAGCGCCGTTGTTTGCACATGCGCCGTGACCTAAATGTCAGAAAAAATCAGTTGTCATCTGAACGGTGAGGTGAACGGCAGATTCAGGAGCTATCTGTTGGGACATATATTTGAGTGACAATCCACTTGAAATTAATAGTGAACAGTATTTGATTAAGGGCACAATCCTAAGCAGGTCTACTCAGAAGTCAGTCCTATTGTGTTCAATGGGACTTACTCCCAGAAAAGTGAGGTTATGCACACTTCCCAGACAGTAAGCCCCAATGAAAACAATGAACTTACTTCTGAGTAGACAAGCATAGGATTGTGCTCCAAGTGGTAGAAGAGGTTACTTTTATCAAGTGAGCAGTACTAGACGACATGGACTAGGCTTGTGGACCCTAGAACAATCACGGGTTGCTCAGCATCCTGCCTGACCTGCTCTCCTTCCTAGCTGTGAGAAACCTTGATTGCCAGCCCCTTGGGGCAGACACCTACTCCTGCACTAGAGGAGTGGCAGCAGCTCCTTCCCTTTCCTCTTGCCCTGGAACAATCTTGGGCTGCTTGGCTTCCTCCACTTTCTGCTCCTTTCCCTCCTGGACTGCAAGCCCCTCAGGGCAGAGACTTGCCTCTTGCACTGGGTCAGCAGCAGCACCTGCTCCTCCTTCCCTCCCTCTTTCCCTCCCCCTGGCACAGTCTTGAGCTGCTGCCCAGTTCTTACCCTGCCTCCCACCTTCCCCCTGGACTGTGAGCCCTGCCCTCCTCCCTCCCTACCTGCCCCCTTCCCTCCTGGAAGGCCAGCAGCCCCTTGGGGCAGAGACCTGTCTCTTGCACTGGAGGAGCAGCAGCACCCCTCCCCCTTGCCATGGCAGGGTCCTGGGCTGCAGCCGGGCTCCTTCTCCTGGCTGCCACCTTCCCCCTGGACTGCAAGCCCCTCGGGGCAGGGACCTGGAGAAGGAGCAGCACCCCCTGGCACAGCCCTGGGCTGCTGCCTGGTCCTCACCTGCCTGCAACCTCCCCCTGGCCCGCCAGCCAGCAGCCTCTCGGGGCAGAGCCCCCTCCCAGACCCTCCTGCACTGCCAGCCCCTCGGGGCAGAGACCCCCCCAGGGGAGGGGGGCCGTGGCCAAACTCACTAGGTGCGTGGCCACCTTCCCCTCAAGCGCTCCGGCGGGGGCACCAATGGCTGGCCGAGGCAGGGTTGCGAGGGGGGGTCACGGAACGCCCTCTCCGCCAAGGCACCTCTGACGCATCCCAGCCGTTCCGCTGCATGCACGCCGCAGCTCCGCCCCACCTCCCGCACATGCGCGCCCCGCGCGCCTCCACACTGGCCTTTGTTTGGACTCTGCGCGCCCCGCGCACGCACGCTGAGGGTACGGGTGGCCACTCAACCGTCGCTGGGCGGCCGGCCAATCGGAGGCGGGAGAGGCGGTTGCTAGGAGACGGCAGGCTGGGTTCTCTCCATTGTCCTGAGGCAGAAGAGGGCTGGAGTCATCCGACCTCTAGACTCTCAGACTCTAGACTCTCAGCCTGACTCTAGACTCAGCCTGACTCTAGACTCTAGACTCTCAGACTCTAGACTCTCAGGCAGGGGTGCTCACACATTTTTGGCTTGGCGATCGACTCATTTTGCCCTGGGGATCGACTGGTCGATCGCGATCAACATATTGGGCACCCCTGCCCTAGCCCCTCCCCTGCAAGAACTTACTGAGGGAGTAAAGCTCCCTCAGAGTTTGAGAAACTCTGCTCTAGTGAGTCTAATATAACTTCTGCTAAATAAAGATAAATTGCTTTATTGTACTGTCTCAACATAAAGTAGCTGGATCTCAAATACTGTAATAGTCATTTCTTTTCCTTGAGTACAAACTGTACTTGGTTCCTTACGTTCTAATCACAGTGGATAGATCTTATAGTACATGCTTAGGACCTTCATTAAAAATATAATTGTTGGAAGTTTCCATGGAAGATCATAACAATTTTAAGTGGTATAAAAAGAGATACATTTGTGTTGTAGCTATGCGTCAAGAGTTTTCTCAGACTAAAAGATGTAAAGAGATCCCTGCTGTGGATCACATCTCCAGTTGCAAGGAAAGTATCACTGGGTAAAGTCAACTATCTCTTTGCCTTGGATCGGTCCCAAAGCAAACATGGGAAAGCAGTCACATGCTTCAAAGACCTCACAAATTCCTGTGGATCTGATCCATATGGATCATGCTGGATTCACAGATTGATGTCATGAAATGAAAGATGAGATCATTACTCAGTGGTATAGCACAGGCTACAAATGTAGAAGATCCCAGGGTAATCCAGAACACAGCAGTTCCCAATCTTTCCCACCCTGCAACCTACCTTGTCTGGGTGATGATTCTAGTGGTGCTGGGGGAGGACCCAGAGGCCTCCCGTAGGCTGGTGACCCATTCTGCAGGACTCAGAATGATCTGCAGAAGCCTCTGAAAGCTACTTGTGGTTTTCAGAGGCAAGGGGAGGTTTGCCTGTGCAGGGCACCTTGGCCATTGGAGAAGGGGCCTGTGCACCTTTTTCCTTGTAGTCCGGGCTGACCTTAGGAGCTGCAGGGCCCAATTGGAAACACTTTTGCAGGGCCCCCTCTACTAATATTTTTAGCTCTTAACTGGAATGGAGCCAGACCAAGAAGAAAAATCTGTTGCTTTAGTGCAAATGGATAGGACTCCTGTACCTTTAGTGGTTGTGCAGAATAGGCACCTGGGAGGACAGCCAGAGGGAAGAAGGGAGCGCATGCCCAGCCTGCAGCGCTCCCCAACTATCACATGTCACCCTGCAGCAGCCTGCTCCGGAGTGAGACGGGAGAAGATGGTGTTGGGAACTGCAGGGGTGGGAAAAAAGTGAGGCACAAATTCTTCTGCCTGCATGGCATCAATTTAGGCCAACTGTGTAAGCAGCAGTGGGCAGGAGCTGCTTTCAGAGTGACCCAATTTCAGGCCAGTTGGAAGTAGCAGTGTGTGGAAGGACAGTGTGGGGCGCCCACCATGCGCAGGGCCCAGTAGGGTGAAATCTCCCCAATTGCCTAAAAGCCAGTTCTGCTTGTAGTAGTAATTGTTTCAGAAATCCTTGTCTAAAATGGAATGTTTGGTTCAGGTCTTCAGATTCCAATCTTTGGCCTAAACGGGCTCTGTTTGGAAGACGTGTTGTAGCATAGACTTGCTGCTTCTCCATATCTTCTTTTCTACAGCTGCAGATCAAATTTTGAATCAGATGATCTATGTGGAGTCATATTTTCTTCTACCTGATGATGTGGCCTGGAATAAAGAGAAGCCATAATGAAAATCCGGAAAGAGCCTGCCTTTAACAGTGATATTTGCCTGCTTTAAATCCTGGAGGAAATTAATGAGAGCATTACAGCTCTGTCTTGGGATCTGTTGTGCCTCCAAAGCACACTTGTCCTCCACTGTTTTGAAACAAGTTATAGGGGAAAAATTGTCATACTTGTAAACCATTGTAGACACAGTGACTTTACATTATCTTGCATTCAAGGGTTTTTGTTTTTTTAAATTAGACACCAGTATTGGTGCCAGAAAACCTTGCTGGATTCGCTGCCTGCCCTTAGATCCTTGGGAGTGCTGCCTGGGAGCCTATGCTGTTGTATGACAGGCTGGCTCATCACAACCCCGGTGGCTGGCTGCTTTTTGTTCTCTCACCTCTTTCGGCTGAAAAAGGAGCTTGGACAGTGATTTTTAACCCTTTTCAGTTCACAGCACACTGATAAAGCACTAAAATTGTTGAGGCACACCACCAGTCATTAATTGCAATAATTTAATGCAATGTAAAAGTACAATTAATTTAATCTTAACAATTTTAATCAAATCATTACAAAAAGTGTAAGAAAGTGTTGGCAAAGAGAGGTCGGACTGAGCATATGGTGTACTGGAGAAATGTGGGGTGAGGGGCAATGAGGAGGCATGATCCAAACCTTGTGTAGGTTTCAACTGGTGGGGGTGGGGAGAAGAAAGAGAATGTGTGGCAGAGGTTTATGAACCTTTGGAAAGTGGGTAACAGTGAGGGGAGGGATGGGAACAAAGGTGTTTAGGATTTTAGGATGGGGGAAGGAATGAGTTGTGCATGTGGAATGGAGTGGAGTGAGGGAGAAGAGGAGAGAGATATACCAATTGCCTGCTTGTGTATGAGAGAAAGAAAGCATAAGTAACACCTTTACTGTAAGGGCCAAAAAGCGTCCTGTCAGTGGAGGCAACACAGAGAGGGTTGCTTTGGGGTGCTGCAGGCAGACAAACTGGTGAGGAACTCTCAAGGACCAGCCTGCAAAAGGACTTTCAACCAACCAATGACCTGGGTGGACTCCTCCTTTTCTTATTTCTACCTACCTCCTGGCTTGCTCTCACCCACAGCATGGCTGTTGCCAGAGCACCTTCAGGCTTCTCCACTGCCCATTCAACATGTGAAGCAGGTAATAGTCACTTTCTTGCAGTACAGCATAAGCTCCAAAGCAGAGGTTCTGCTTTGGAAAATGCAAGCGCAGGTGCATCTGGCCTCTTTTCTTGCTGTTTGTTTTCCTCATGCTGCTGCATAAGGCTCAAAGCAGCGCTTCTCCCATACTGCCATTGCTTCTGTCTTTCTGGCTCCGTGGCATATCTGAAGCCCATTAGTGGCACACCAATTGAAAACCTCTGAGCTAGGTGGTTTGTGTTATCCGAAGGAGGAAGATTGAAGAAAGGGCAGAGGTGGATGAGTGAGGCAGTGAACAAAATGAAACACAGATGATGATGATGAACAGTATTTATATACCACTTCTCAACAAAAAGTTCTCAGAGCAGTTTACAGAGAAAATGAAATAAGTTATGGCTCCCTGTCCCAAAAGGGCTCATAATATAAAAAGATGCAAAAGAACACCAGCAGACAGCCACTAGAAAAGACACTGCTGGGGTGAGGCGGACCAGTTACTCTCCCCCTGCTAAATAAAAGAGGGGCCCCCACTTTAAAAAGTGCCTCTTATCCAGTTAGCAGGGTTAGCAGATTATAGAAACCTGCAGGAGAGAGAATAGGGTAAACTAACTGAAGTGAAATTAATTTGAGGGATTTGGTATTTGGGTCTCAGAGCCACTTGTTATCTATGAACAACTTGGGGATCGTCAGTTC
This sequence comes from Tiliqua scincoides, assembly GCF_035046505.1. Lineage (NCBI taxonomy): Eukaryota > Metazoa > Chordata > Lepidosauria > Squamata > Scincidae > Tiliqua > Tiliqua scincoides. The sequence continues at coordinate 80,137,958 of NC_089821.1, read as the reverse complement.
TGAAGCTGGAGAAATACCTTTACACTTCCATCTCCCAGTGCAGTGAAAGGACAGGCAGTTGCAGCACCTTCTTCTCCTTTCCTTTCTGGACCAGTCATCCTCTGTTCCCTCCCTGACTTGTAATGCCCCTAACCAGTGTGCAGCAATGAAGAGGAAGGAAATTCTCATCCTCCTTCGAGGGCCGTGTGTGCCATGGTGAACCCCCAGGGTTGCTGCAGGATCTCCCCGGTGGCCTTTTCTTACAGGCTCTCCCAGGTGCCACCATCTTGAATCACATAAGATCTTGGTGCAATTCAAGATGGCAGCACCTGGGAGAGCTGGGCAGTGGCGCTGCAGTGACAGGGCGACGTGAATGCAGGGTGCAGTGACTGCATTAAGTTTGGGAATCACTGTTCTAGTGCATCAGGAAGTGCCGATGGAGTCAGGAGATGCTTGTTCTGTGGCTAGATGCACACAATGCTATGTAGCACTGGCTCCAAGTTTTTAAAGAAGGGAGGCACTTGGACTCTCTCTCCCTCTCCCTCCCTCCCCCTGGTTGAAGGAATGAAGCAGGCTGTTCATTTAGACCAGGGAAAAGGTGTATAGAAACAAAGGGGGGGGCGAAGACAAACAACTGAATTGTCTACAGTACTTGAGATCAAAGCAAAGATCAAAAGAAAAAATGAAACAAAGTCCTGACTAAACTTTCCTGTCCTGCAAGTTCATTTAAGAACTCTGCTCTCCTGGAGCCCAGCTAGAAGGCATCTCAGGAATTAACCCTGTCATCACCAGATAGCACTGGCCTTTTTGTCTGATTTGCTGGGAATCCATTTTCATGTTGACTCCTTTTCATCCCTTTTTAGAGAGAATTTCCTCCCCCAAACTCTGAAAAGCTAATTTACCGTATTTTTCGCTCCATAAGACGCACTTCCCCCCAAAAAAAAAGTGTGGGGGGGGAAGTGTGTGCATCTTATGGAGCGAATACTGCAAAAAAAAAAACAAAAAAAACAAAAAAAAAACTCCGGCCCTGCCCCCTGCCGGCTCTGCTCGCCTTCCCAGGAAAGTGTGGGTGGGATGGCAGTCTTTCTGAGCAAGCCCTCCTGTCTACTCAGAAGTAAGTCTGGGAGTCACTGGGGCTCACTCCCAGGAAAGCGTGGGTGGGGTGGCAGTCTTGCTGAGCAAGCCCCTAGAGCAGGGGTGCTCATTATGTCGATTGAGAGCTACCAGTCGATCTCCAGGTGAAATGAGTCAATCGCAGGCTTCTCCCCCGTCCAAGCATCCCTAGGAGTGAGCCCCTGGCAGGCTTGTGAGCCCAGGGAGGGAGCCTAGGGAGTGAGTCCAGGGAGTGAGCACCTGACGGTTCTGTGTGGTTCTGTGTGCAAGGGGTTTTGCACTGGTCTTGCTGTGATGTCTATACAGAGATCTTCCCTCCCCCACACCTTTCCCCTGCTTTTGCACTGGTATGTATGGAGATCTGCGCCCCCCCCCTTTGTATTGGAATCCAGGAAGATCTGGTGAGGAGCTAGATGTGGTGTCAGCAGTGGCCCCTTTAAGGGTAAGGCCTGGGCATCCAGCAGAGTGTGCTGCACAGCTGCAGCCACTGGAAGGCAATAGGGCCCTCAGGGATATAAGGAGTACCAGAGGCAGAAAGGGTTTGTGGGTTTTGAAGGAGTGCAGGTTGGAGGTAGGAGAGGAGACTGACTGGGTTTATTGAATTTGGAATCTGACTGTGGATTGTGACTGGACTTGGATACCCTGATGGATTTGACTGACCTACCTGGAACCTGACCTTGGACTGTAATTTGGCTTATTGGCTCTGGACTCTGATTTGGTAACTCTGATTGATGGGACTGATTTACTTGGCATCTGTGGACTGGAACTGGACTCACTTTTGCTTGCTGCACTGGTGAGTTGCACAAGGGGGACTGATCAGCCTTAAGCGGGCACGAGGCCCAGTGGTTTGGAATTTGGCAGAACATCATTGTAGCAGAAAGATAATGTGATTCCCTATTTGTGTGCACCTGCTTTTGTGAGCTTCATAAATTCTGACTCTAGCGATGATGAGTTCTTGGGGTTTCCAGAAAACTAGAGTACTCAAACCTTTAAGTCTCTCCATTTGTTAATGACGGTGATAATGGTTCTTAATGCCACAGTTGACTGCTGTTCACTACATGGTTTAAATGTTATTCTGTTATAGTTTATTAAATATTTTATTACACTATTTGGTTTAGAATATTTTTTTCCTTGTTTTCCTCCTCTAAAAGCTAGGTGCGTCATGCTCAGGTGCGTCTTATGGAGCGAAAAATACAGTGTACTTAATGAATTCCTAGATTTTCCTACTGACAAGTCAGATGAGGTGACTTGGACAAAATGACTTGGCCAGGATCCAAGGAGTTAAACTTGGCCAGGATCCAAGAGGGTATTCCTTTGTTTCCCCTTGGAAAACCAAACAGACTCCCACTCTTGCTTTACATCCTTGATAAAGTCTACCTTTTGTACATAAAGTAGAGCAGTGACAAGAAGCTCTGCTATGCCAGCATCCAAATATTCTGAATTTGAGAGGAAATTTTTAGCTGTGATAAGTACATCCCAGACTTTGTCTCTTCAAGTCTGACTGTGAAGTGGGATATTTTCATTTTCAGTTATGGGATGCTACAAACATATCTGCAATTTCAGTTTTTAATTTGTGGCAGCTCTTTGTTTTACAGCCTTCATTTTCTGTTTGGTTTATCAATTAAAGCTTCTGCAAAAACCAGGCAGTTGGAGAAACTGCTGGTTTCGTTATTTCTCCCCAGGTGCCTCAGGATTTTTGTCTTGTGTATATTTGTGAGGAGAAGTTGCAAGTGACAGAATAAAAATGAATGTAATACCAGAACATAAGCACCTTTTGGGAGGGGGGAGGCCACCTGTGTGCTTCATTTGCCATCTCCAGAGTGGATACACACTTTTGGAAAGGAAGGCAGGGTAGCTATACTCAGATGTTGGTATTATCTCCACATTGCGCTCATTTATATCATAATCAGCGTTTGATTGGGATCTACCCTCTGGCAGTCCAGCTACTGTACTGTCCTATTTCCTATGAATTAAAATAAATGAGAACCCACTTCTGTCCTATCTTTTGCAATAGGATGCGGCTACACCAAAACAGGCTGGGATATATGCTCTGGAGGGGGGCAGACTGGGAGGGAAAGAGAAAATATTTTCTTCCTCCCTTCCATAAGCCTCCTGATTGTCAGTGGTCTCAGACCTGCCCCAGTTCTTTAGCTAATCAGCTCTGTCATACCTAAGCAGAAACTTTAGAGCCTGAGTGCAGTATGATGTGGCTGTCCTTAAGCTGGGATATCTATGCTGGCACTGTCCGAGGAGACAAAGTGGGTGTGTTGGGAGGCTAAGAAGGGGATAGCATAGCTAGACATCCCAACTTAATGACAGCCAACCACATTGTACTTTTACTCCGACTCTGCTCCATCTGCTCCAGTGTTTTTGATCAGGTAGAGTTTGATAAAGTATATTTTTCTGAGGGGGAGACTCTGGTGTTTGGGAAAGAGAAACATGCTGTGTATTTGAGAGGGAAAAGAGATGCTGCATTGTGGAGATGCAGAAGTGGTGGGTAAAGGGCAGCCAGTACAGAATAGAATTGTACTTATCTTCCTCTCCAACTAATACAAATGTGAATTGTAACTTGTTGTAAAATGTATAATTCAATTTGTAAAATGCACCTAATTCAAATACAGCCCCTCCATCGAAGCTGCTCTGAGACTCATTTTGTGTGTACAGACGCATATAATAATTTTATAGCTAGTAATTCTCCCCAGTGAATAAATATTTCTGTATTCTTTTTCAACCACTACAGAAAGTTGTTCACAATTTTAAGAAACATAAGTAAATAATGTTTCTACTTAAGTATAGGCCTCTGGAACCTAATGTGAACAGTCCCCCTTCATTGTATAAGAGCATTACATTCCAGAGTTAGTGTGTAGTGCTAAAATTGCTTACACACAAAGTTACTTTGAAAATCCCTTATGCTGGAAAAATAGGTATAGGCTCTTTAAAAGTTATGAAATGCAAGTGGGAACTGAGACTGGCTGACGGAACAGCAGTTTCATTCTCCAGTCTCACTGTCAGGCATGTATTTATTAAGTGGAATTGGTTTAAAGTCTTAACTGTTTATGATGTGTGCGTGTGTGTTGCTTTGCTTTGCTTTGTTTTGCTAAGCATGTATAGTTGAATTCATGGTCAACTGTTCCTAAGATAAGGTGTGGCTGAATTTAAGTAGGGGACTACTTGTACTTTGTTTTGACTTGTAGCTAAAGTAAAAAATGGAGAAATAAGAGTATCTTATAAGTTAAATCAGTGCTTCCCAAACATTTTAGCACTGGGACCCTCTTTTAACAAAAACCTATCATGACTCACTAGGCAATAGATATAGAAAGAAATATTTTTATTTATTAATAATAAATAATAAATTATTAATGAATAATAATTGAGACCCTGCGCACTCAAGGATGTTAGACCCCTTGTAGTATGTGTGTGTAGACATTTGCTAGACTCTCCCTAGAAATGGAGTTCAAGGACTGTTTCTCCCACACTTTTATAGTCATTCCAGGGTACCCAGAAGCCTGAACTAGATGTGCAATTAGCGGCTTCCAGGTCAGACAAATGACTGAAACTGGGTTCACATGTGATCTATGGCATACCTATTACTAGAAAAAATTGGAAAATGTGACATTTTAATTTGGGGGTTTGAAGATTACTTCATACCCCAGGTTATCCTTTCAACTAATGATTTTCTTCTACAAACCAGGCAAAGGCGCTTGCAAAATTGATTTTTGCTTTTTAAAAAATGTTTCACAAACATTTCACAACCTACCAAAAATCAGCTTGCAACGCCCTGGTGTTAAATGAATTAAATGGAGTTAAATGGAAGACATCCTGCATGTTGTATGTAACCAGAAACTTAAGGCGGTATGTGTTGGCAACCTTCAGTCTCGAGAGACTATGGTATCGCGCTCTGAAAGGTGGTTTTTGAGCATCGTCTAGTGTGGCTGAAAAGGCCAATTCGGGAGTGACAATCCCTTCCACAGCGGGAGCAAGTGCAGTCTGTCCCTGGTCTGTCTCCCTGGCTATGGGCTGCCCTTCTTTGCCTCTTAGCCTCAGACTGTTGGCCAAGTGTCTCTTCAAACTGGGAAAGGCCATGCTGCACAGCCTGCCTCCAAGCGGGCCGCTCAGAGGCCAGGGTTTCCCACTTGTTGAGGTCCACTCCTAAGGCCTTCAGATCCCTCTTGCAGATGTCCTTGTATCGCAGCTGTGGTCTACCTGTAGGGCGCTTTCCTTGCACAAGTTCTCCATAGAGGAAGAACTCATAGAGGAAGAATCTCCTTTGGGATCTGGCCATCATCCATTCTCACGACATGACCGAGCCAACGCAGGCGTCTCTGTTTCAGCAGTGCATACATGCTAGGGATTCCAGCACGTTCCAGGACTGTGTTGTTAGGAACTTTGTCCTGCCAGGTGATGCCGAGAATGCGTCGGAGGCAGCGCATGTGGAAAGCGTTCAGTTTCCTCTCCTGTTGTGAGCGAAGAGTCCATGACTCGCTGCAGTACAGAAGTGTACTCAGGATGCAAGCTCTGTAGACCTGGATCTTGGTATGTTCCGTCACCTTCTTGTTGGACCAGACTCTCTTTGTGATTCTGGAAAACGTGGTAGCTGCTTTACCGATGCGTTTGTTTAGTTCGGTATCAAGAGAAAGAGTGTCAGAGATTGTTGAGCCAAGGTACACAAAGTCATGGACAACCTCCAGTTCATGCGCAGAGATTGTAATGCAGAGAGGTGAGTCCACATCCTGAACCATGATCTGTGTTTTCTTAAGGCTGATCATCAGTTCAAAATCTTGGCAGGCCTTGCTAAAACGATCCATGAGCTGCTGGAGATCTTTGGCAGAGTGGGTAGTGACAGCTGCATCGTCGGCAAAGAGGAAGTCACGCAGACATTTCAGCTGGACTTTGGACTTTGCTCTCAGTCTGGAGAGGTTGAAGAGCTTTCCGTCTGATCTGGTCCGGAGATAGATGCCTTCTGTTGCGGTTCCAAAGGCATGCTTCAGCAGGACAGCGAAGAAAATCCCGAACAAGGTTGGTGCAAGAACACAGCCAAGCTTCACTCCGCTTCGGAAGTCAAAGGGGTCTGATGTGGAGCCATCGAAGACAACAGTGCCCTTCATATCCTTGTGGAAAGATCGGATGATGCTGAGGAGCCTGGGTGGACATCCAGTCTTGGGGAGAATCTTGAAGAGGCCGTCCCTGCTGACCAGGTCAAAAGCCTTTGTGAGATCTATGAAGGCTATAAAGAGTGGCTGTCGCTGTTCCCTGCATTTCTCCTGCAGTTTTCTAAGGGAGAATACCATATCAGTGGTGGACCTGTTGGCTCGGAATCCGCACTGTGATTCTGGATAAACGCTCTCTGCAAGTACCTGGAGCCTCTTTAGTCCAACTCGGGCAAACAACTTTCCTACAATGCTAAGGAGAGAGATGCCACGGTAGTTATTGCAGTCACCCCTGTCGCCTTTGTTCTTGTACAGCATGATGATGTTTGCATCCCTCATGTCTTGAGGTACTCCACCGTCTCGCCAGCAGAGACAGAGGATTTCATGCAGCTCAGTGACGATGATCTCTTTGCAGCACTTTAGGACTTCAGCAGGGATGCTGTCTTTTCCAGGTGCCTTGCCAAAGGCAAGGGAGTCCAGGGCCACGTGAAGGCGGTATGTAACTTCATGTTTATTAAATGAAGTCTCCTCTGTTGAGAATAACTTACACAAATCCTAGCAATTCCTGTAGAGTTTTACAAAAGAGTTCCAACAGAAAGAATTCATCATTCTTAATGTGCACAAACAACACATGCGTGCATGCACATGGATGTACACACACATCCACCCACCAAATTCCCTAATTTTCTGGCTAAGGAAAAGAAGCAAGCATAACTGTACTTATTACCAAGCTGACTCTGCTCTTCAGTATAAACGCTGTTTGTAGGTCCCTGTTGGTAAACTCTAAAATTGGCTGGACTAATAATAGATCACAGTGCTTACAAAATAGGCTGCCTCTTCTCTAACTTCCTCTCTTCCAGCTTTGCATTATCTCTAATCTGTTAACTTAACAGGAACTTACCAGAAGAGAGAGATTTTGGAACCTTGGAAGAGATTTTGCGTCTGCAGTCTTGACTGCCCCTATTCAACCAGCCCCATTTGTAAATATAAACCATAATTGGTTATTGGGGGTCAGATGTTGGGCATTCATAGCAGAAGTAAAAATAGGAATTTTAAAAGCAGAGTAAGAAGCAAAACCTTTCCAGACTAATAGCCCAGTGTTTCTGTCTAAGATAGTGGAGAAAGTTCTAAGTATAAGTTTGGCTATTATTTCAGTTGAATAATAAATGACAAACATTGAGTGAATATAGAAGTTCATATTCTAAATGGGAGCTTATGATGAGTATATGTGCATGTCTGCATGGGTGCAAACTGATTGCTGGAATTGCAGCACCAAGTGGTTAATGTACTTCTGCACTTTTATCTGAAATCCAGGGAAGAAAGGAAGTGGTACGATTCTTTTTCACCACTTCTTAAGGCACGTTTACAGGCAATACTGCAGGTTACTGCTTTGTAAATGATCAGTTGTATGCACCCATTTTATCCATTGAATGCTGCAAGCAGCTTGGCTATTTTGGAGCTACTTCTGTCTGGCCAGCCATACGAATGAGCAAGACCTTGCAGCACAGTTTGGTCAGTGGGATCAGCAGGCTGAACAGCTGGCCAAGTTAGAAAGCCAATAGGATGAGACTAGATTGGTGGCACTAGTCTAATTTTGTGCATGGGGTTTGAGTAATTCTGGATCTCTTGAATGGTACTCTTGAGAGCCATTTATAATCCCAGTGTGGTAATTAGTGTGGCAAGTGGGACAAGCCAGGTTTATTCTGGTTTCTAAATGCCTTTCTCTTTTTCTCTCTAATGAGTATAATTGGAAGAGCATCTCAAAGGAAGGAGCTGTTTGAAGGATACTAATTTAATTTGCCTAACACTTTATGTGGTGTTTCCATCTGCTGTGGTAACAGTCTCTTTCCTGCAGTAAAAGTCAATTGTTCTATAGCAGTAATCAGAAAAAAAAATTAGATTGAGTCTTGCCATTGGGCCATAGGAGCCTTGTGGCTGAGCCACTGGGTCAATGAGAAATGGAGAACACATTATTTCGTCACATTTTGTACACTATCATCCTATTTATTCCGTTTACCCCTCAAAACGATCTTGTGAAATTAGTTACAGTAAGATATAGTGATTAAGGCTACCCAGTGAGCAGGGACTTGAACTGGCTCTTGCCGTCTAAGTCAGTCTTTTGTGCTATGTTGGCTGTCTTGTGTTGGTATATTACTCAGAACATGTGGTGGTGGTGGTGGTGGCTTGCTTTGGGTATTCTTCTGAAAAGGTGGGATATGAATGTCTTAAAAACAAATTAAGGGCGCAATCCTAACCAACTTTCCAGCACTGGCATAGCTGTACCAGTGGGGCATGTGCTGCATCCTGCAGTTGGGGGAGGCAGTCGTGGAGGCCTCCTCAAGGTAAGGCAATGTTTGTTCCCTTACCTCGGAATTGCATTACCTCAGTGCTGGAAAGTTGGTTAGGACAGTGCCCTTAATCATGTTTGTTGCTTCCAAATTCTTAATATCTCTTATTTTTCGTTTCTTGGATCCAACAAGGTATTATGGTACATTTCAGATAACTGTTCTTCCCTCTCACTTTGTGACTTTTTTTAAAATCAACACCATGCAGCTTTGCAGTGTATACTTGAAAAAAAAGAAGAAGAAGAAAAAGGTAGAGTTCAGTTGTGTTGTAGTTTGGATCCGGAGATGAAGATGAAAAGAAAACCAGACTCCTAGTAGGTCCCCTTAGAAAAAGATTGGTCTGATGTGTTTTATTAAAGTTTACATGTATGTGTTCCTGATATCCTACCACTGTAGTTGAACTTTGGAACCTTATTGGGGGATGGCTGCCATTTTGAGGTATGGATAGTGGAGCTCTGGTCAGAGCTAATATTTTGTGGATGGCTTCAGTGGACTACAGGAGCACTGCCTGCCCATACTCATGAGACTGCGTGCCGTCCTCTAACCTGCAGAGAAGGCGTGTAAATTAAACTACATTAAGGCAAGGCAAAATGGAATATTATCTGCCCAAAGGCCCGACATAGAGTCTCTCAAGTCTGCATTGGCAAACTAGCTGGCACAGACTTGAGGTACCCCATTGCTGGACTTGGGGCTTTCCCTGAGGGAAGAGGGCAAAAGTTCCTTTCCCCTGAGGAGACTGTTGCAGGGCTGAAGGTTGCGGCGGTAGCCTCCTTCAGGATTGGGCAGCTTGTTTGTAACACTAATGCTCGTGTAAAATCACCTTCTTTTACCTCACATGAGTGACCTTGTATTCATTTATTATCGTGACTTAGAATCCCTGCTTCACTCAGAGGGCATACGTTGAAAGCCAGTCCTATCACAAGGATGCTAAGAGTGTTATGGTGTAACTATTCTTTTTGAAGGATTTGCTGAGGCATCCTTTTAGGTCTAAAAGGATAAAAGGTCTGTGTTTGCAAATATAAGCATACACAAGTGCAACCTCTGCTTTAAGCTTTATTAATCTTCAGTGCAGCAGCTACCTCAAGTGCCAATATTATATTGGAGCATCAGAAATTGGCCACAATGGACCCCTACACATATGTATGTATTGCAGCAAAAGAAACCAGATTAACTCTGGAAGGTCCTAAATGCTCAGTTGTAATTTAAAGAAATTTGCCAATGAGAGTTAACAAGTGAGTGTTGTGCATTGTGTCTCCCCTGTTCTAGAAAATGTATTTTTATAAAATTGGACTAAGTAGTTCCATATGTTTTGATAGGTCCTGTAAGATAGCTGTTAGATACTATTCCTGTGCACACTTTCCATATGTATAACAAAATGTTGTAGTGCATATGTATCTTTTGTTTCCTTCAGTGTTCCATGTCTTAACCATAGACTTCGTTGATAGACTTTAGATCTTTTATACTCCTTGCCCCATCCGGGGCTCCCTGACATTTGTGAGTTATGCCCATAAAAACAATGGAGATGTTCAGAATTTCAGTTTAGCTGTGATTGAGGACCAGCAGTCCCTCTTTTCTACTGTCTCCCCTGAAAACAGGTAGTAGTAAAGACAGGCATTTGCTCTCTCTGACATTGAGATGAGTTATTCAATTATTATCTTATCTGTGTGCTCTAAACCAGTAAAGCCCTAAAAGAGCAGGTTCTGAAAGCTCAAATGGGTATTATTTAAAAAATTAATTGTACATGTACATCTGGGTATCTGGGGAATCCCCCAAGTGTGCAGAACCCATTATATTATTTTTGAGTTGTCCTTTTCATTTAAAATCACTAGGCAGTAGGTACTCAACCAATTGAATTTGATATTAATATATAGGATTCTTTATTAAAATATTTATATCTGCCAGTCTTTAAAAAAATCTACCAAGAATAGTTAACAGCAAATATACAACACCAGAAAATGCAGTTAAATTGATATAAATTGGAACATGATCAAAACCACAGCAGGAGTCTTTTGTCACAAACAACTGTGCTGTCCAAGGGAAACCACTTATACAACACCGCCTCCTGTGTGGGATGAGACCTTCGTTATGGGTCTTGATGACAGTCTTGCATTGCATCAGACTCAAATGGAGTAAGAATCTTTGCTTGTCGTTTTGAATGAACTAGCTACTGCTAAGAGAATGTACCTCCTGTGGTGAAAGCACTGTGATAATGGGCCACACATAACCTGGTTGGGTCCTGTGCTCAAAGTAATGAATCTGGGCTGCTAGCACTGAACAATATTCAAATCCTAACTTGGCCACAGACTAGCCACTCTTGTTCAGCTGCAGTTCCCTCTCTGTAAAATTGGAATTGTGTACACTGAGATGGTACTGAATATTCTGCTATCTTAAAATAGAACATTTCATGCAGCCAAACAATGACAAAACTACTCAGTATTCACATTGTTTTGATGATGTCCAGAATCTTTTGTTGCCACTTCTTCACTCATTTTCATCCTTCCTTCACTATCTTGCCTGTGCTGCTGCCTGATCTAATTGATTGTGGAATTCCCATTATGTTTGTATATGGTTACCCGTGATGTGATTGTGTCAGATGTAGCATTGTGATAGCATGAACACAATCAGATGGCTGACCCTAGCCAATCAGATTAAATGGTGATGAGGGCAAATAAGGCCAAGGACAGCATGAACAAAGAAGAATAGGGCTAAAAAGAACAGTATTGAAAGTTTACAATGAGCGCTGACAGTGCTTCAAAACGAGCTCCCCCCACCGCCACTCATGACAACGAAAGCAAAATGAGGTAAGGAACTTCTGGTCTGGCCTGTTGTAAACCAGTCTATGAACCAACCCCACTTCCTAACAAGGAAGAGGACACACAAAATGTATCACCCAGTTTTTATTCAAGCCTGAAGACAAGCCTTAAATCTAACGTAGATTTATCCTGGGTTGTTAATAGTAGCAATAGTGTTTGGGTAGCTATTTCTGAGGTGCAAAATGCTTCACATGAATTATCTTTGCGGAGTTGTTATGAAGTGAGTCTTATTCCCATATTGCAGATGGGAAAGAATGAGGCTGAGAAGCAGCAGCTTGCTGAAGACCATCTAGTGAGTTTGTAGCAGAGGCAAGCTTTAAACTGGGGGATTCACAATGTGGTCGCTTTAACCTTGTACACTACAGCAGCTCTCTCCCCTGTTGGACTAACTTTTGAGCCATATGAAAATGATGCTAATACTGTCAGCGCGCTGGATTTGTGTAAAATAGAGCCCTTCAATATACAAGGGGATTCAAAAGTATTGTTGGGGTTTCCGTGAGAAAAAAGTATTGTTGGGGTTTCTGTGAGAAAGGTAGAAATAACAGAACAAATCTGATTCAAGAATGTGATAAAGTTACTCAAAAAGTTTTATCAGGTAAGACAAACTGGGAGATGTACAGTGTCGTAAATCAAAATGGCACCTGTGCAAGAGAAGGTGATGTGTGTGCTGTAGTTTTTCGTATCTAAGTTGTGATAACACAACATTACCAAACTGTGGGGCACATTATGAACACTGGACCCCTGCGAACTCCCTCAATAAACTTCAGACCAGAATTGTTGCTTTGATACAAACAGTTACACTGCAAATGCTAGAGAACATATGGATGGAAATTGAGTATCTCTTGGTTATCTTACACGTCACGAATGGCGTGCATGTAGAAGTTGTTTAGTATTCTATAGCAGGGGTCTCCAAGCCCCGGCCCAGGGGCCAGATGCGGCCCGCAGCAAGCCCCTTTCTGGCCCGTGGCCAACCTCTTGTCCCCTGAAAGCCCCTGGCCCACTCAACTGAACATGACCAGAAATGTGCTCTGATTATGTCTGGAGAGTATTCTGAGGACCAGAGAGGTTGAATGAATGAGCCCATTCACTCATTTATTCACTCATCTAAGTTCTATCTCTAATTTATTTAAATTTTATATTTAAATTGTTTTCCAGCCCTCCACATCACACCAGATATTTGATGCGGCCCTCTGGCCAAAAAGTTTGGAGACCCCTGTTCTATAGTAAGGTAACTTTTGGAGTTACTCTTTCACATTCTGTAAGCAGCTTCGTTCAATTGTTTCTAATTTGAGATTTATACACCAAGGAAGCCCCCAACAATTCTTTCGTATCACACTGTATAAAGTTACCTTATTCCAAGTAGTCCATTGCTGTCTGCCGACTGGCAGCATCTCCTTAGAATTTCAGGCAGGCCTGTCTCTCAACCCTGTTGCATTTGACTGGAAATGCCAGGCATTGAACGTGGGCCTTTGTGTGTTCTTGGTGGTTTCCAAGTCTATTGTGACAGTCAAAACCCCTATCAAAAACAGCCCACCATTGCTTCTTCTGCATGCAGTTCAGCATCGGGGGTGGTGGTGGTTTGAACTGAAGGGGCAAGATTGCAAGATGAGACTCTGCATAGGAGTTACATCTTGGAAGCTGTGATTTCTGTAGTACTCTGGGAGGATTGCTTATCCTCAGTTAACATGTTAACTAATGGTCACAAAAGGGAAAGGCAAGCGCTGGAAAAGCAGGGTCAGAAGAATGGAAAATATAGCACTGAGCTGTGCGAATCTCAGCAAGTTTTTTTTTTTACCCTTTCAGTGCCTCGGTTGCTCTGCGCAAAGAGCAGAATAATGATAGTGCATCAGCTCTTTGTGCTCTCTGGATGCCGCTTGTGCCAAGCACAGAGTTTTGCTTTGGTATGACGTAGTTTATTGTGCATGCTCTATTCCCACACTGAGATGTTTTTCACCTTCAAGTTTCAGCAATTATAGTACTGATACGTAGTTCCTCTTTTTATTTTATTTTATTGCAACTCGTCACGTAAATACTGTTTGACCAGCCAAACCACAAACCAGGAATCCTTGAGTACTTGAATTTAAACCAGTGTTTCCCTCTGTGTACCAGCACATCTGCTTGGGAGCTTCCCACACTCTTGGTTTACTGAGTAACCAGTTGTAAGGGATAAAGACCACAAAATTCTAGGTGGTATAGAAAGAATCCTTGTACTAAAATTATTTATTCTAGGGCTTCTGTGTCAGGGAAGCAGTGTGCAGGTGTACTTCATGTATATCTATCACCCTGATATGTGTAATAGACATAAAGATTGCAGTAATGTCGACCCACACTTCCTGTTCTAAGATTTTAAAAAAGGGAATACAGTTAGACTACCTGAACTAGCAAGAAATACTTCCTGGCAAGCTAAAAAAGGGGATCCTCTCAACAACCCTCCTCTCTGAGACCCTCTACAAGGATTCTACTATTGCTTTAGGGCCCAATCCTATCTAACTTTCCAGTGCCAATGCAGCAGCAACACAGCCTCGAGGCAAGAAAACGTCTGTTCCCCTACAGACGTTTTCTTGCCTTGATGAGGCCTCTATGACTGGCCCCCCACCATAGAATACAGCACATAGAATACTGTTAGCATGGCTGCATTGGCACTGGAAAGTTGGGTAGGATTGGGTTCTTAATTCATAGGGATTTGTATGCTGTCTGAGGAGTCATTTAAGACACCATGTTTCAACGTGGAGGATAAACTTGCTGGTCTTGTACAACTGCCCCACTGTCCTGGATTGCCCTGAGAAGTTCCATTTTAAACTAAAGTCTCTGAATTGTGATAGACAGTGGCCAATAAGATTTATATGCAAGAAGGACTGTGGTGGTAAATTTAATAAATATATTAGAAATACAAAATAAAGCTCAGTGAAACACAGCCACTCAGAAAATTGGAGTTGTGTAAGATTGTATAAGATCCCAACTAAAAAGGTGCCACCTGCTAAATAGTAAGGTGCACACCTTGGAGAAATACATGTTTCAGAATATTTTGATCTGGCTTTTCAGTTTAAAAAAATGAAAAAATGCCATAAGGCCCAATCCTAACCAGTGCACACCGTCTCACCACCAATGTGCACTGTTGGCCCTAGCGCCAGTGCTAGCCCAGTGCTGGGCTACTGTCGGTGGAGCACCAAAGCTCTGCTGCTTGGTGGTCGCGCAGACCGTTGGGCAGTGGAGAGGTAGGTGGAGGTGTGGGGGGAGGTGGGGAGGAGGTGTTCCTGGGCGGGGGGAGGAAGGGGAAGAAGCATGCTGGGGGAGAGAGCAGAACAGGAGGGAGATCATGAACCTCCGTGTTGAGCTGACTGCCGGACTAAGAGGCTCTGAATTCTACACCAGCCATTTGGTCATCATAGAATTGAGTAGCCCCATTGCAGGGCTACTTGCTTTACCTGGGAAAGGGAATGAAAGTCCCCTTCTTCCAAAGAGGTGATGACGGCTGCCTGGGGCACACTGCCTGGGGCACACCCAGCCCTGTGCACTGGGCAGCTCAGGATTGGGCTGTAAAAAAGTTCCAAAGGGGCTGAGAGTTTTAAAATATCCACATATTTGAACAAAATGAAAGCTGCAGCAACATGTCATTTCTAATGACAAAGCTGGAATGAAGGCTCCCAAATAACAGTTCTTTAGTCTAACTCTTATAAATTGCACTACTCAACAGGAGAACCCATCTGTAGCTTGTTTCATGAAGACATTGTCTTCAACTTGCAAAAATTCTGATGTATGCATTGGATGCTGATGGAGTTAAACTTCTCTGCCTTTTCAACAAGCCCTTTCCTACAGTGAAACACCTGAGGAGTGACTGGAGCTGCAGGACTTTCTTTGAAGTCGCCATCTTGAATGAAATGAAATTCTTTAAGTTGGGAAGAATGGCTTTGGGAGGTTTTCTTCCAGCTGCATGTGTATTTATGTGTGTGCACTTTCAGTCTCTTTATTAGTTCTGGAGATTGCTAAATGCTTAAGGTTTGCAGCATTTTGCTGAGCTGGAGATCAGTGTACCTGGACAGTACTGAATGAACACACCCAACCCATATGCTCTGTGCAGAGGTGCTTATGGAGAGCTCAAGCAGCATACAAGGCCTGTCCCAGTGAGCACAACATGCAGGTCCTCCGAGCTGCTCGCAGCAAAGTCTAGCAGACCGCCAGGAGATGTGCTAATGACTACTGGCTCAATCTCCGTTCCCTGATACAGATAGCAGCTGACACAGGCAACATCAAGGGGATGTATGATGGTATCAAGCAGGCCTTAGGTCCAACACAGAAGAAAATTGCCCCTCCGAAGTCTGCCACAGGCGAGGTCATCCAGGATTGGGCACAGCAGATGGAACGCTGGATGCAGCACTACTCTGAGCTATATTCCAGAGAAATTGTAGTCACCAAAGAAGCGCTGAACAACATTGAGTGCCTGCCTGTGTTGGAGGAGCTTGACAGTGAACCAACCCTAGAAGAACTTCACGTGGCCCTGGACTCCCTTGCCTTTGGCAAGGCACCTGGAAAAGACAGCATCCCTGCCGAAGTCCTAAAGTGCTGCAAAGAGATCATTGACACTGGGCTGCATGAAATCCTCTGTCTCTGCTGGAGAGAAGGTGGAGTACCTCAGGACATGAGGGATGCAAACATCATCACGCTGTACAAGAACAAAGGCGACAGGGGTGACTGCAACAACTACCGTGGCATCTCTCTCCTTAGTGTTGTAGGAAAACTGTTGGACTAAAGAGGCTCCAGGTACTTGCAGAGAGCGTTTATCCAGAATCACAGTGCGGATTCCGAGCCAACAGGACCACCACTGATATGGTATTCTCCCTTAGACAGCTGCAGGAGAAATGCAGGGAACAACGACAGCCACTCTTTATAACCTTCATAGATCTCACAAAGGCTTTTGACCTGGTCAGCAGGGACGGCCTCTTCAAGATTCTCCCCAAGATTGGATGTCCACCCAGGCTCCTTAGCATCATCAGGTCTTTCCACAAGGACATGAAGGGCACTCCACATCAGACCCCTTTGACATCCGAAGCGGAGTGAAGCAGGGCTGTGTTCTTGTGCCAACCTTGTTTGGGATTTTCTTCGCTGTCCTGCTGAAGCATGCCTTTGGAACTGCAACAGAAGGCATCTATCTCCGGACCAGATCAGAAGGAAAGCTCTTCAACCTCTCCAGACTGAGAGCAAAGTCCAAAGTCCAGCTGAAATGTCTGCGTGACTTCCTCTTTGCCGACGATGCAGCTGTTACCACCCACTCTGCCAACAATCTCCAGCAGCTCATGGATTGTTTTAGCAAGGCCTGCCAAGATTTTGGACTGATGATCAGCCTTAAGAAAACACAGATCATGGTTCAGGATGTGGACTCACCTCCCTGCATTACAATCTCTGCGCATGAACTGGAGGTTGTCCATGACTTTGTGTACCTTGGCTCAACAATCCCTGACACTCTTTCTCTCGATACTGAACTAAACAAAGCAGCTACGTGGTAAAGCAGCTACCACGTTTTCCAGAATCACAAAGAGAGTCTGGTCCAACAAGAAGGTGACGGAACATACCAAGATCCAGGTCTACAGAGCTTGCATCCTGAGTACACTTCTGTACTGCAGCGAGTCATGGACTCTTCGCTCACAACAGGAGAGGAAACTGAACGCTTTCCACATGCGCTGCCTCCGACGCATTCTCGGCATCACCTGGCAGGACAAAGTTCCTAACAACACAGTCCTGGAACGTGCTGGAATCCCTAGCATGTATGCACTGCTGAAACAGAGACGCCTGCGTTGGCTCGGTCATGTCGTGAGAATGGATGATGGCCAGATCCCAAAGGAGATTCTTCCTCTATGAGTTCTTCCTCTATGGAGAACTTGTGCAAGGAAAGCGCCCTACAGGTAGACCACAGCTGCGATACAAGGACATCTGCAAGAGGGATCTGAAGGCCTTAGGAGTGGACCTCAACAAGTGGGAAACCCTGGCCTCTGAGCGTCCCGCTTGGAGGCAGGCTGTGCAGCATGGCCTTTTCCAGTTTGAAGAGACACTTGGCCAGCAGACTGAGGCAAAGAAGGGCAGCCCATAGCCAGGGAGACAGACCAGGGACAGACTGCACTTGCTCCCGTTGTGGAAGGGATTGTCACTCCCAAATCGGCCTTTTCAGCCACACTAGACGCTGTTCCAGAACTACCATTCAGAGTGCGATACCATAGTCTTTCAAGACTGAAGGTTGCCAATTATTGTAGTGTTTATTTATTTTCCAAATATTAATATGAACAGCATAATGTACGCTGAAGTACTAATGCAATTACTCCTAGCATAATTCTCATTATGTACTCAACTGCATATATGTATTCATGATACTCAATAAAAGGATCAATAAAGGCCAATATTCTTCATTTTATTAATTTAAAATAAACTTGTAACATCATATGTGTTTTTAAAACCACATACTTTTGCAAATAATAAATTTAATTAATTAAATGGGGGGGTGCCAAAATTTTAGTTTGCCCCAGGTGACAGATGGCCTAGGTACGCCACTGAAACTAGATGTTTCTTAGGGATGAAGGGACCTAACCTTTTCATGACATTCTCGTTTTCTGTATGGAGAAATATATATTCTATGGGAGAAGTCTCCATTATGTGAGCCCCCACATCCTGTCAGAAGTAATACAATAGACCAGTGATTCTCAAAGAGGTGGGTTGCGACCTACCATTGGAACCAAAACGGGTCACTTTCCCCTTAAGGTAAAGGCAGGGGTTTTCAAACTGGGGCATTGCAGCACCCCAGCCTGAGGGCCCTGGCCTCTGCCCCCTTAAGGGGTGGGGGCAGTGAGGAGGCAAGGAGGAGGCAGCGACACAATCCCCAGGATCCTGTTGCTCAGGGGGCTGCAGGGGCTTGGCTGCGCTTACCAGAGCCTTTTGCAGCCTAGCAGGGGTGCGGGAAGCACTGCGCTGTCTTCCGGTTTTGCAGGGACGGGGCACGATCGCTCCACTTTTGCTTTCTAAGCTTCGGGGAGTCCTGCAGACGGTTGTGCAGGGCTCCCTGCACCCTCAGAAGGCTGCAGGAGGCTCTGGTAAGTACAGCCAAGCCCCTACATCCCCCTGAGTGACATGATCCCCAGGGGTAGGGGTAGGACTAGGGGTATCATTGTGACACAAATTCATTGTGACAGGAATTTTTTGTGGACAACCAACTATTTTGTGCGTGAATTAGGATTCATTATACATTTGTTAGTCTAAGAAAAAAATACTATGCTGTATAACAGACTTCACAGATACTCACTTAGGTCTGCCAAAGTCCAAAGCAGTATCTCCTGCCATGTATTATAGAGGTTTATTTAGGTTATATCAGCCCAATCCAAGGCATGTTTATTCACAAGTAAGTCCCATTATAGTCTACCAGATAAGTACTAGAAAGGGCAAGCCTAATGCAGGTTAGCCAGCCAGTTTATTGGCTATTCCCCCCCCCCCCCACTTCATTAGAATGCTGAAATGTCTTACCTTGGTTATCTCAACTAAATCATAACTAGCTACTTTAAGAAAATTGTCTGGAATTGGATCCTATGACACTTAAAAACTTTTCTTAAAAGTTAAAAATAGGCTGAGGATGTGGCAGGCAACTGTCCAGTAAACATGGGCAGGCTGCCCAAGCTCCCTTCCATTCGAGATCTAAACTTATGAAACAATTTAAGCTTTGCATCTTTTTGCTCATGTTAGCTACTTTTGTCTGCTATCTCTATGGGGCAGGATGGAGGCCAGAAAATATTGGGTAATGTTAACACACAGGAAAAGACAGAACTCCTTTCTGCAATATCCAAAGAAAGGACCCCTCCGGGAAACATGTTCTAATTTTTAGATAAACATAGCAATACCCACAAAGTAAGCTAATGTGTATAATTTATCAGGGCATTTAGGCCTTCAGTTCAGCTCACATTCAGTTTAAAAACTGATCTGCTTTAAAAGCACATCAGAGAGCAGTAGCAATGGTGATTCCTGCCTTGGCTTGCTGGAGCCAATTGGGACAGATTAAGGGCCCAATCCTATCCAGAACAGGAGCAGCAGTGCTAAATGCCCACTGCTGTGCCGAATACAAGCAGGCTGGAAGTCTTCTTGGAGGGACATTCATCCTCTTACCCTGAGTAAAAACCTAGCCTGATCAATGGGGCTTCTTGAGTCATCTGAAACTCTGGCGCAGACTTGAGAAGCCCCATGTTGGGCTTCTGAGTCTGATATGGGGGCCAGAATTTGGTGAAGGAGGCCTCCACCGGTCCTACTCGCTCCTGGGCTGGTTCCCCTGTTCTGCGTTCCCCCTGCCCAGAAATGCCTCCCCCACGTCCTCCTGCCACTTTCTCCATGCTCCGGCACTGCTTGGAGCTTATCTGCTCTCTACCAGCGACTGGGACTCGAACTACAATATTAATGGGGTGGCGCAGGCCTCCCCACCAGCAGTGGTTATTCTCAGAACACCAGTGCTGAGGCACCTAGGATCAGGCTGTTTGTTAGTTTGCAATTCCATGCACACTTACCTGGGAGTAAACCCCACTGAACATGGGTAACTTGCTTCTTAGTAAACATGCATAGGATTGCATTCTTAGAAGGGTGTGAAATAACTTCCTTGATAAACATGGAGCAGTTATTTGATCAAGCCTGATAGTCATTTTGGACAGCCTATGTACAAATTATTCGTTTCTTTAGTAGATTTGTACTGTGATTTTCAACTGGAGCCTCCCAAAAGTGACTGGCGTCATTAATTAAATCATCAACTTTAAGACAAAATCAGATAAGTCTAGTTGGAGCAGGGGCATGCATCTAATATGATCTTTGCCTGTCTCCCTCTTTCCTGGATTTCTTCCCACAAGGCAGTTGGTCTTAGTTGACCAGGAGGTAGCAACAGTAGACACTAGCTGGAACAGGAGCAAGCTGCTGCAGTCTGGCTATATCAGCTGTGCGCCTCCCTCTCCCAGGTCTTTTATTATTAGCCACTGCTACTGAAGTCATTATCTCAGACCTCCTCAGTGTCGCAGCATTGGGTCCTGGCTCTATTCTAATTTCGACAGTCTTCAGTTATTTATAGGCATTTGGAGATGAGTGTACTGAATGACATTTCAGCATGCACTGTATGGAAAGAAGAGTGTTTCATCTTGAGGAGGATGTGGATTCTACATCTCCAGAAGCCTTTAAAAACTATACATGTCTGTGCAACTGATAAGAGAGTTTGCCTTCTCTCATGTTTCTGGGCTTTGGTTATATTCCAGGACCAGAAGTAGATAATTAAGCATCAGGCTGGTGCAAATGTGGTTTTAGTTACAGTGGTAAAGCAGTCAACAGTCTGGAGGTTGTCTCAGATTTGGAATATTTCTGTAATCTCTTGAGGTGTCAAGCATTCAAAGCATTGTGGAGAGGGAAGACTTTAGAGAGCCTTTAGAACAACTTGTGCAAAAAAAAAAATGTTGTGAGCCTATAGCAGTAGTTCCCAAATTTTTCAGTTGGCTGTTCCCTTGATCTATTGGGCCATTAGCCGCAGCTCCCAATAAGGGCTACAATCCTATACACTGTATAGGGTGGTGTATTTTTTGCAAGGATTCTGTGACACCCCTGGCTGGTTTGTGTCTTCCTGGGGAGCTGTTGTTCACAGTTTAGGAACCACTGGCCTATAGGATAAGGTGTCTTAAAAGGTGACATGAGGTCAGCTGGTCACTTCTGCACCCTTCTTATTGAGGGGCTGGGATATGTTCCATCATTCAAGCTTCTTATTCTGGAATAAGTCTGTTGGTTTCTGTCTTCTTTTATCTTAACATTCGTTAGCCTTAAGAAGGTGCCTAAATTAATAAATTGTGAGGTATTGGACTCACAATTGGTGTTGGGGATTGAACACATTTCTGGAGGAAAAATCTATCATGAGTTACAAGTCATGGTAGGTATGTGCAAGCTCCTGGTTTTAGAGGTAGACTACCTCAGATTGCCAGATGCAGGAAAGGACACCAGGTCGCAGGTTGTGTCTTTTTGTCTTGTATGCTCCCTGAAGCATTTGGTGGGCCACTGTGAGATACAGGAAGCTGGACTGGATGGGCCTTTGACCAGATCCAGGAGGGCTCTTCTTATGTTCTTATGCATCTTCGTTTCCAACTCCAGAATGGATGGCTCCCCATTACATCACCTCACCTCAGTTACCCCCAAAATGCGGGTGAAGGTGTTATAATTATAGACTAGAAACAAACAAAAAAACAACAAACAGCTGCCAGCACTCTGAGACTGCAATCCTAACCTCACTTTCCTCGGAGTAAGTCCCATTGAACACAATAGGACTTACTTCTGAGTAGACCTGGTTAGGATTGTGCCCTGAGTCTGTTAGCAGCACACCTGGAGGGTTTTGGAAAGGGGGGGGGAGAGAGAGAGAGAGAGGTGATGAATTTGCTGGGGGGGAAGACTTTGTTTTGTGTGTATCTGCTAATTGCAAACTAAAGTGAAACTGAGGACCAGAGACTGTTTGGCTACAATCCTAATCTCACTTTCTTGGGAGTAAGTCCCATTGAACGCAGTAGGACTTACTTCTGAGTAGACCTAACTAGGTTTGTGCCTTTTGTCTTATAATAGCAGCCAACATGGGAAGTACACCCCCCCCCCAAAAGGAGGCAGGAAGAAAAAGGGGGATGGCTGAAAAGGAATAGGTATTTTTATTTTTTAATCAATTTTTGGAGACAAAGCCTTCAAGAGTGGCTTTTTTTCTTTTTTGAAGGGGGAGGAAAATGAGAAAGGTGAAGATCCTTGGTTAAGCTGACACAGACCCCAAGCCTATGTAGGTCTGCTTAGAAGTAAGTTCCATTTGAGTCAATGGGGCTTACTCCCAGGAAAATGTGGATAGGATTGGAGTCACACAGAGCAAGATTACAACTCACCCCCAAAGTAGATGGGGGCATGTTCATACACATACACCCCAACGTGCAGGTGCCACCCCTATTCCCCCCCAAGCAAGACAAAGGAATGTAGGCTGTGGCATTTGGACACCCCCCTCCACTAAGAGCAGGCTGTGCTCCCTCCTTCCCAAGTGGAGGAAAGCGCTGCGCTGCTCTCTCTAGTTCAGGCTTCCCTCCCAGTTTGAAGCCTGCCAGGAGCATGCCCTGTGCTGCTGAGATGCAGCACCTCTACTGCTGCCCAGCCAGCCTTCTCTGCCACTTCCCCCACCGTGTTTCACATGTCCTCCCCACCTCACACTGCCCCAACCACCTCATTCATAGCCACAGAAAAGCAGCAAGTAGGGAGGCAGCTGTGGCTACCTCTCTCCCCAAGATGCCTCATGACACCCTTGGGGGCTAGCCACGCTTTCCTAGGGATCCCCACTTGAATACTACAGCCGTAGGGGGTGGTGGTGCAGTATTACAGGCACCACATTGTGCCCTGTAAGCAGCCCCCTCCCACTCACCTTTGGAGCCATTTGGGGTGGCAATGGCAATTCGTAGGTGCTTATGGCGAGCACCTGCATGTTGCCATTGCTGCCCCAAAGGGCTCTGAAAGCAAGTGGGAGGCGCTGCTTACATGGCGTGTTGCAGTGCCTCCAATATTACTGCTCCCCCAGCAACACTACTGAATGAACGCAGTTTGAAGACTTGGAGGAAAGAGCTGAATTCCCTGGGAAGTATTTGGTTCCTCACTCTTTGGTTTGTGGAAAGCATGAAAGGTGTTGATTTTTGTATTCCAAGTCAAGAGATTGTGAAGCTTGCTGACAAACTCTGGTTTTCTTGATTCATTGAGTTCTTAAGCATGTTTCCCACAACTGAAATAAAAAATGTTCAGATTTAACCTAATCTCATATTTTCCTTAATTTTACAAACTATACTCAGAAAAGCATCCACTGAATATTTGTTTGGCATACATGATAACTTATAGGAAATAGAAAAATATTAAGGCTACAGGTCTAAATAAAGTATGGCTTAGAACAATTGGTTCCCACCATTCTTTGACTGATTTTTTGTGTTATCAGATATGCTGGCACTGACTTGGCTGCTTATCCAACAAATAGAAATGAACCAAACAACCCTCCTTGTTTGTAGCCAATCTAGAAAGAAATCAGTTTTGATTTAATCTTCTTGGTTTTTCTTGCATCATGAAATAAATCCTAGGATCCCATTTAGAGTGTGAGCAAGGCACAATGTGTCTTGCATATTTGCTCTCCATCTTTCATTTCTTTGTCCTGAGAGAGCATTATTTGCCATGAAATATAGTGTTGATAACACAGTCCAATTATTATAGTACAGTATGTGAACTTCCTCAACATGCTGTCTAAAACAGTGACCTCAAATGACTTTACCTCCCCAGAATTCCTCTCCCCCTTTAGCTTTGTTTTGGCACAAAACCTTTGTGGTGGGCGAGAGCGCTGGTGGGATTTTCTTTTCCTAAAGTAATGGCACAGGAAGAGCTTGTGCTAATATTATGAGGGGGGGGGGAGATCTGGAATGAGAAGTAACTTTTGAAGCAGCTACTTTCATTGGTGGGAAATGCAGAAGGTTTTGCTTAGATGTACATTTTGGGGACGCAAATTATTCTGTATGAATTTATAACAAGCATGTATTGTAATGCCGTTGTACAAATCAATGGTAAGGCCACACCTGGAGTATTGCATCCAAAAAGGACATAGTGCCACATCTCAAAAAGGACATAGTGGAAATGGAAAAGGTGCAAAAGATGTTTACTGGGCTGGGGCACCTTCCTTATGAGGAAAGGCTACGGCGTTTGGGCCTCTTCAGCCTAGAAAAGAGACGCCTGAGGCGGGGACATGATTGAGACATACAAAATTATGCATGGGAAGGATAAAGTGGATAGAGAGATGCTCTTTACACTCTCACATAACACCAGAACCAGGGGACATCCACTAAAATTGAGTGTTGGGAGAGTTAGAACAGACAAAAGAAAATATTTCTTTACTCAGCATGTGGTTGGTATGTGGAACTCCTTGCCACAGGATACGGTGATGGCATCTGGCCTGGACGCCTTTAAAAGGGGATTGGACAAGTTTCTGGAGGAAAAATCCATTATGGGTTACAAGCCATAATGTGTATGTGCAACTTCCTGATTTTAGAAATGGGTTATGTCAGAATGCCAGATGCAAGGGAGGGCACCAGGATGAGGTCTCTTGTTATCTGGTGTGCTCCCTGGGGCATTTGGTGGGCCGCTGTGAGATACAGGAAGCTGGACTAGATGGGCCTATGGCCTGATCCAGTGGGGCTGTTCTTATGTTCTTATGTAGTATGATGCAGGTGTCCTCCAAACAAATTGAGTTCCTACAATGATAGTAAAAAAAAATATATTTATGCTGCTTTGTATGCGTTGTTTGGTACAATGGTACCTGGAATATCATCATTCCAATGATTTAACATATGTGGCTGGTGAATGGGATTGCATTACTACTTGAGAAGTAATGAAATGTTACTGCACTGCTTGACTAAAGATTTAGAGTTTTTAAAATAAGTAGTCCTTCTTTTCCTCTCTGCCCGATCCCTTTCAAAAATGGAGGGAGACAACTTGACTTTCTTTATTAGGCCCAGAATTGCAAGTCTGAGATCATGCTAAATGGGTGTCGATTTGCTGTGGGTTTCGAACACAGTTGCCCTTATCACCTTAATTAAACTGATCTGGGTAACATCTGTGGCTTGGCTGAAGCAATTAACATTTATACTTCTTGCCACTCGCTTATTGTGACAGTTTAATCCCTCAGGTCACAGCTTCAATAGAGACGACAAGACTTTGCAAAACTTTGTGTGCTCTTTGCCTATCTTAACAACAAGCAGAACAGCTCTTGATAATGATGTTGTGTGTGTGTGTGTGTGTGTGTGTGTGTGTGTGTGTGGTTGGACTTTTTAAATTAAACTGTGGTCTGAGTTGATCATGAATTTGATTTAAAGAATACTGGAGAATTATTATTATTTTTTTTTAAAGTAACCTGTCATTGCTCATTTATAAGGGTTTGAATATGCAAGATATCTCTTGCAGGCCCAAGACTATGTGCCTAGCTCAGTGGTTCTCAAACTTTGAGGGAGCTTTACTACCTCAGTCAGTTCTTGCAGGGGAGGGGCTAGGGCAGCAATGTGATCCCTAGGATCCTGTCGCTGAGGAGGGGTGCTTGTGACTTACATTATGTAGGCAGGGCTGCTGCAGGAGTTGCAGGGAGCCCTCTGCAGCACTCCCCCAAGGCTTGGAACTTTTGGAAACAGCAGGAGCAAAGCGCCTCCTGCAAAATGGAACTGCTTTGCGCCCACTTTTTCTGAACTTTCCAAGCCTCGGGGAGTGCTGTGAAGGGCTGTGCAGGGTCCCTGCACCTCCTGCAGCCTGCTGCAGCCTTGCCTACATAATGTAAGTCACAAGCACCCCACTTGACCCCCCATACAAATGCAATCTTGGGGATCGCTTCCCTGCCTCTCCCCTTCCCCCGCCCTTTAAAGGGACGGGGGAACCTTTGCACGAACTGGTGGGTCGCAACCCACCAGTTTGAGAACCACTGGTCTATCTAATGCAGTGTTTCTCAAACTGTGGGTTGGGACCCACTAGGTGGGTCATGAAACAATTTCAGGTGGGACCCCATTCATTTCACTATTTTGTTTTTTAATATATTAGACTTGATGCTACCATGATATGTGACTGCATTGGGGGAAATGTTATAGACCTGTACTTTTAACAAACTACTATGTATAATCTTTAACAATGATAGTAAAGGAAACTTACTCCTGGGTAAGTGTGGGTAGATTCTCATTCTGTCCCAG
Organism: Tiliqua scincoides; assembly: GCF_035046505.1. Lineage (NCBI taxonomy): Eukaryota > Metazoa > Chordata > Lepidosauria > Squamata > Scincidae > Tiliqua > Tiliqua scincoides. The sequence goes on along the minus strand of NC_089821.1, from coordinate 80,111,811 downwards.
TGGGTCCTGGTGCCAAATGTGTGGGAACCACTGATCTAATGTCTATGTGTTTAGCTACATAGCATCAGTCTCACCTTATTTGTTGATAAAACAGAGTATACTTGTTGCATTTCATATTTTGTTACATGAAGTTAGAGTTAAATGCTGCTTTTATTCTGAATTAATGGTGCAGTGGGTTTTGTGATTACAGGGAGAGAAGATTGTAGGTTTGACACCCGTCTGCAGGGAGAGCTGATGTAATGTATATGGTTAGAGTGTTGAACTGAGACTGGGAAGTTATGTGATCAAATCTCCTCTTGGCTAATAAATTCAGTGGATGACCTTGGTCTGATCACTTTCCCTTGTCCTAACCTATCTCACAGGGTTATTCTGAGGATCAAATTGGATAAAGAACCATGTGTGTCACTCTCAGCTCGTTTGAGATAGGGCGGGATACAAATGTAATTAAAAAGTAAGTAGTAAGTTAAAAAATGTATATCTCACCTTTCTCCGTTTGTGCAAAAAAAAGGTCCATAAATGGAGCAATGTAAACTCTGCAGTATAATTGCAGAGGACAATCTTGAAATATTGCGCTAGGGTAGATATCAACAGCTCCAAGCCTAGTTATGGCCTCCTGAGCTATCATCTGCCCTTTAAATTGTCAACGATGTAAGAGAACTGTGGGGAAGGGGCTATGTCCCTCTGTGAGGAACCTGCCTGCCGCTCTTTCCTCTTTATGAAGGAAAAGTCCATCAAGCCATGAAGGGTATATGCAACCTCCTGGCTTTAGAAGTGGGTTACCTCAGAATGCCAAGTGCAAGGGAGTGGCAACAGGATGCTTGTATCTTGTTGTCTTATGTACTCACCCAGGAATCTGGTGGGCCACTGTGAGATACAGGAAGCTGGACTAAATGGGTCTTTGGCCTGATCCAGTGGAGCTCTTCTTATTTTATGTTCCTCAGAATGACCCTCCAGTAAAACTAGATGCTCAGTCAGAAAACACGGATACTGGAAACTGACACAAATACAAAACATTTGATTTTCTTTCAGAGCCGTATTTAGTACAACCATACATAGTGTATAACTGGTGAAGTTCACAGCTGATACGAAGGAAGTTTCCAAATGTGCCTTTAGTCCAGCTGTCAAGAGCAAGCACCTCTTTGCTGAGAACTCCTCTTCCCCCCCCCCCCAAAGATGGCTCTCTGTGGATACTGAGGCTGAAAATCTTTGCTTTAAGGTTCTGCTACAAAAAAAGATGTTGGCTCTGAGTTTCAGCCCAGAGATTATCTGACTTATCATTTGGAGTATTGCATGTACAGTAGTTTAAATGTTTTCTTCTCCAGCAGCTCTGCTAATAAAGCAAACAGGAAAGCTTACTACAATTGTTGGGCTAAGCCAGTGAGATTTCTTTTCTATCAGAAGCTGGAGACGAATAGTCATGGATTACATTTTCCTAATTGAGACTTTGACCCAGCTCTCCGGTTATCTTGGACCCTCTTGTGCATTCTAAATGCCAGCAGGCTGTGTGTCAAGAGATGTTGCACTCAGGCGCTAGCCCTTGTGCCATGGGAGCAAGGGAAAATGAAGTTCCCTGAAAGTGAGGGGAAAATGAAATAAAATTTGCATGATATTATGCATTCAGTTACTTGAGTGAAGGAGACAGTGTAGTGTGTGTGGGGGGGGGGGAGAGAGAGCAGGACAGTAAGAATTGAACCACATAATGCTACAGTTATTATCTTCCGCCTGTGTCACTCTGCTCTCAGTCTTGGTTGATTGAGCTAATTTAAATGACAAGAGAGGCTTTGGATGCTTCTTTTATCAAGCTTCAAGCAGCTCTCTTGTGGTGGTGACTGGTATCAGTCTATATAGAAATACACTGCAGCGTGACATTCACCTAGGCATTGTCAAAAGGATTGCATCTCATTACACAAAGTATGCTTAAACTGTGTAAAGAGTGGAAGCTTCCTTTAGTCAAAAAAAATGGAGCCTGCCCCAGGGTCCTTCATGCTGGGCTTTCTCCTGACCCATAAACCTCTCCTTGGGTTTTGTCTTTCTCCTGACCCATAAACCTCTCCTTGGGTTTTGTTTTCCCTGGTCGTAGGTTTGTCTATACTGGAATAGCTACAGATGTGAATGTAAATGTGAGTTCATGCAATGTATTGTTCATGCGTAAAGGGCAGCCAATGTTTGGTAACCAAGAGATAGAAGCTGCTAGCATTAGGGTCCATTGCTATGAATGATGACTAAACTGGTCATGGCTATGGTTACCCTTGTGAGCTAAATAGCCAGTGAAATAGTGCCATGTTCTCTTGTACCTGTCGCTTTTGCTCTTTGAAAATCCCATGTATAAGAATGAACCACATTCTGGTTCAGAATGGCTAGCTGGGAGCTGGTTAACTCCTGTCATTATGAAGTGCACTGTGAACATTGGTGGTGATTAGGATTGCCAGACCAGAGCTCAGTGGTGATATAGGATATCCCAAGTTCAATCCCTGGCATCTTCAAGTAAGACAAAGAGTAATTCCTGTCTGGAAACCTGGAGAGGTGCTGTCAGTTAGCATTGAGAGTGCCAAGGCTGATCGATCAGTAGTTTGATTCAATGTAAGGCAGTTTCCTATGTTGAATGCATCCAAAACCCTGATGCCCCAAGATTGCCAATCTTTGAAAAATGGTGTGTGTGTGTGTGTGTGTGTGTGTGTGTGTGTGTAAATCGGGTAGTGGCATGGAGCCCAGTGGTAAGGGAGAGGAGCCCAGAGTGGCCCAGCAATGGCCTGAGAGTAACATTTGCCAACTGCCCTGAAAGAAGAAACAAACTGGAGGGGGTCACATGCAGGCTTGTCAGCCCATTCATGGTGCAACAATCTACAGTTTGTTGGTTTGTCTGAACTGGGTCACTGACTATGGATTTTGTAATCTGAAAGCTAGCTAAACTCATAGTTGGTGGTTGGCATGGATGATGCATAAAGCAGAAGTAACAATTCAGATATTGTTGCAGTATTGCCTGTGCACCCCTCAATGAACATGCAGGACCATATGATAATGGGAGAAAGGGCCACTTTATTATAAGATAAATACAGAGAAAGAAATATGAGACCTGTAGCAGTTTATACAAAAATAGAAGCTTGTAGTTTGGAGACTGGTTCTTGTAAGGAGCGCCAGACTCATGTCCAACCCCCCCCCGGGCTGGGTGTTACCACCCTAACTCAAGGCTGTGCCCCTAGCCAGCAGGGTGAACAGATGTCATAACTACAGAAGAGGAGAAGGCACCCCCAAAAACACTCATGTATATTATTATTAACAGTATTTATTATTACTGTTGATTTCATGTGGTTAATTTAAACACTATAGTACTTACTATTAAATTTAAAACTATATTAAATATGATTTATTAATTACAGGAAGGCTATGCGCAGCCTGCTCACAAGGAAAAGGAGGACTTTTAAGTTCTTTTCCAGGGCACGAGATTTAAAAAAGAGGACACATCCTGGAAAAAGAGGATGTCTCATCACCCTGCTAGTCAGGGACCTGTAACTTCCCACTGTCCACCGCACAAGGGAAGAAAGGAAAATGGACTGCACAGGGCCACCACGCCAGTGAACATTTGATGCGGCCCCAGCAATCTAGGCCACAGGCAACTCAATCAGCCTCTTGCGCTGGTGGGCAACTGAGGACAGGGAAGTGGGTTTTGTCCTGAGCACTCTGATGTCTTCGAGCACGCACTAACTTGCAAGATAAAGTGACCAGGACAGTTAGTAAAAACAGAATAGCAGTCCCAACCCAGCACACAGTCTTAGGTGAGAAACTGCCCACCAGTGGCAAATCAGATGGGCAGAAATACTTTCTACCCAGCCCCAAACGGTGACCAGCTAAATCCAGACTGTTGCAAAGGGCAGATAACCAAAAGCTGCTTTAACAGATACCACATGCAAGAGAGGCTGTTGTGAGCACCTGGTAAACCCACACAGACCTTGCCCCAGCGTCCCACAGCTTCTAATCAACTTCATGGGGTGGGTCCTGATGCATGGGGAAACCAGGCAAACCACAATCCCTGCACTGAAGTGGTAGATCAGAATTGTGAAAAGCTCACTGGAGCTTTTGGATGAGTGTGCACCGGTGTTATGTTGAAAGCACTGTTGAACTTGGATGGTAGTAGTTTCCTTCTAGTTTGTGTTGATTCACAGCCCAATCCTGAACTGCCCAGGGCGTGCGGCCACAGCAGAGCCGAGAACAGCTCCCGCTGCTTCCTGCATGCCTCAGCCTGCCGTGGGCAGCACCTCAGGAAAAGGGGACTTTCGGGTAAGGGAAGCAACCCCGCAATAGGGCTTCTCACTTTATCTTCTACTTTTCTCACTAGGTAAAGGTGTTCATGTAGGGTTCTGAGCCCTACACGAATGCCTTGGATCTGGTGGAGTGGAGCTCCACAGGACCCACCTCCCTCCTTCCCCCCCCGGCGCGCTTCCTACCTGTCCTTTCTCCACCTCCCGCTTCCCCATCACGCCTCCTCCCTGCCTTCTCTCCACCCACTGTCTGCCTCCCCCCTCCCCAGAATGCCTCCTCCCTGCCCCTGCTTACCATGCTGCGGCTCGGTGGTCCATGAGACCACTGAGCAGCGGAGAATGGGCACCCACCCAGCACTAGCCCGGTGCCGGCCAGCGCCAGGCTAGCACGGGCGCTAGCCCGACGGTAAGCCTTGCAAACATGCCTTACAACAACAGTATTTATATACCGCTTTTCAACAAAAAGTTCACAAAGCAGAGAAAATCAAATATCTAATGGCTCCCTGTCCCAAAAGGGCTCACAATCTAAAAAGATGCAACACCAGCAGACAGCCACTAGAAAGGACACTGCTGGGGTGAGGTGGGCCAGTTACTCTCCCCCTGCTAAATAAAAGAGGAGCACCCACTTGAAAAAGCGCCTCTTACGAACTCAGGATTGGGCTGTCAGTCATGCAGTCTTTTTTCAGTCACTTGCATTGACCAAAGGATTAATTTAAAAAGGCTGCTCAATACATTAGGTACATTTTTAATGCACCTTAAGGTCTTTACAAAATGTAAAAGCTGGTCAAATGATTAAGATAATAAGCTTGCCTTTTCAAAGTTGGGGACGGGGTGTCGTTATGAAAAGCATGCTGTGCATTTTCTTTCCCCACATTATGGTTTCCAACTTATTTTATTTTTAAACATATGTTGAAATGCATACTGTCATTAGTTTCCTTTATACTTAAAACTGTTGCGTAGATCCAATATTTATAACTAAGCTCTGGCTTCTGTTGCAACTCGCATGGTGGTATTTATATTCTGACATTGTGTGCTGAGAATAGAACCCTGGGATAAATTGGTGACTGGTACATGTTTTGAAATAATCCATGGGGTTGTCATTAAATGCCATGTGCAGAAGGCTGATAGTTTTTAATCCTCACAGTTCAACTCTAGCAGTGCTGCTTGGCTCTTGCTAGTGTGAATTTCTTGGTACTCCTCTCCATCTGACTTTCTTAAATTCAAATCAGTGGTTTGCCCTGGTCTGCTTTGTGTCATTGCTTTCCCTTTTCCCAGAGCAGACTGTTCCATGCCAAAGACAGATAATAGTTTTTAGAGATTTGAAAGTTGTTGAAGACAGGAATTGCTTCCCATGGTGTATGTACGTATTCCATTTTTTGTTCCATTGTCAACTTTGTTCAAACAGGCATTGCAAAGATCCGTTTATTGGAGGTGAAAGTGGGATGAGTGTGCACACCATGAGCAGTGATCCTTTCTTCTGACCTCCTTCAACTCTGAAAAACAGCTATAGTTTGTCTCTAGCTTATTCCTTTTATGGACAAGATATTTGGTCAAGAGAGGACTGTGGTGTTTTTCTTTGAGGGTGACATCTGAGAACTTCTGTCACCATTAGCTACTCAAATTGCTTGCCAGTAATTCCTTTACTTATTAAGCAGGCTGTAAAAGCCCTTTTTTTTCTTGGTGACTAAACAATTTCAAAATCAACACTTTATCCAATATCTGAAGTCATAAAGGGACGTCCTAAAGGTGAATGGTTGAAGCCTGGTTTATGTGAACATTCAAGATAGCAAATCAGAATGTAACTGTTCCAAATCAGTATGCAAATCTATGCAGCTTTGCCATAGTTCTGGATTGTTGCAGGATTGTCTGGAGGAAGTCTCCTTATATCCATATTTCTTCCTAGCTGGTGTGCTGAAAGAGGGTCCTAGTTCACAGGCAGGCTTCACAGAAACCAAGAATTGGTTCCATGACTTGCACCTACCTCATGGCAGCTCTTGTGCTTTGCTCAAGTGAGAGATATGTAGACATGTTACTGGATATGTGACCACCCCCCCCCCAAAACGGCAGATATCAGTGAACCAAAAAACTTTTTATACTCTTGGTTTCTGATAGCTCTGGCAATTTCCTCTGGAAGTAGTAGAAATTTTGTTCTGTAGAACATAGTCTTTATGAAATACTGTTGCATTTGTTTTGCATACATTTCTGACGTTATAGTCATCATTCAAAGGAAATGTTCACTATTGAATTCTGTTAGGGAGTTTCCAAAGACAGAACAGAAGCTTCAGTCACACTCCCACAATCTGCAGCAACTGATGTTTTTGGTATTAGTTCATCCACATACAACTGCTCATTTTGCAAAAGAAGGTCTTGTGTCACTTTGCCATTCCCACTGGCTCAACTGAGCAACTTTTCAGACGCCCTCCACTAGGCCACAGGTACTGGATCAACCTGGCATTTTCCTTGCTGGATTTGCCTGTTGTACCTGCCTGATTAATACCTTCCTCTCGCAACTGTTGGAGTCGCAACTGTCGCAACTCTTGGACTCCCTCTCCAAAATGTCTTGCTGTTATCTGGTTTGTGAAACCCAGCTTTGCAAGAGATGGCACTCATTCAGAGCTCCTCAGAAAGTAGGCAAGATTCATTCTAGTCTGCTTGCCTGCCTGCCTACAAGTGGTAGTTCAAGCAAGACCTTTAGCTAGAGTTGGTGACTTGCCATTGCTTTATTATCCAGTTTATCCAATTGGTAAGTAACCAGTAATGGAACTGGAAGAGTCAGAAAAACTAAGAGCCAGGCCCAACCAATATTTTTGTTATTGACTTCCTGTTCATTTCATATGACTACATGTGTAGGGTGTGTGTATGTTTAATCAAAAGTTGGAATCTTTAAAATTATCCAGGTTTTGAGACCACGGTTCATTAAAATCTCGCATACTTAACCTTGTACCCATATATGCAAAATTTTATGTGGGATTTTAATGGACCGTAGTCTCAGAACCCAGATAATTTTAAAAATAGCTGTACTACCCATGAAAGCCTCTGAATGTATGTCAAAAGTTGGAATCCTGGTATAGATATGTGCATGTGTTTCCAATCTGTGGATTAACAAACTTGCAGCCCAATCCTATCCCCCACCCTCCACAAACCTATGCAACCGGGCCCACACTGCATCCCATGTGTGGATTGTCCATGCTGGAAGCCTCCTTGAGATAATCGGACATTTGTCCCCTTGCCCCAGGATAAGCCCCAACATGGGTAATGGGGCAACTTGGACCTGCCTGAGCTCTGTAGTTGGTGCAAGTCTGTGTTGCCCAGTGTTGGTGGATTGGGCCCAGGAAGGGGGTATAGGATCTGGGTGCACAGCTACCACTAATCCTGTCCCCTTCCTGAGACATAATCCACCCATCCTTCATCAATTCTCCTGCCCCCATACAGCTCAACACATAACTTTCCTGGTCTGGCATGTACTGGGTCTTCTGCCGGCACGCTGAGGCCAGCGTGGGCCTCTGCACTGGCCTTGGCAACTCCTAGGCCGTTGGAGAGTGCTTTATGCACTTTAGTGATGGCTTGCACCCTTACAGCACACACTGTGCCAGTACTTCTCTTCTGTTCAGGTTTGTGCCATTGAATATACGAGCTACAATTGTATGGCTACAATCAGTCACACAAGCACAGTTCCAGTAAAGCTCCTGAACATTTCAATGTTCAACTATTAGACTCAACAGGCAAATTGTCCAGAGCTAATATGGAACAAAATGTGCAACAACTGTGATGGCAACACAAAAATAAATAGGTAATTTTCACAATAGATGGACAAAGGTCTATAAATTAGAAAACAGAATGAATAATCATGGAATGACTGAGGAAAATAACTAATGGGAAGGGATGGGCAAGGAAATGTAACCTGCCCCTGTAACTTGAGATAATTGGACATTTGTGAAAGGCAGGTGAGGCTCAACAGAAGACCCTGCATATAATTTAGGGTTCATTTAAAGCATATGTGGGCATTTGGATGAAAATGAACTTTTTTTGTTCATCATATTTGTCATAAGAAAAAAATATTACTAGCACTGAAATCTTTCATGCAAAAATGCATCAAAGAAAATAAATACCAGCTGCCCTGGGTGAACTCTGAATGCTTTCCATTTAGTACAAATTCACTTGTTTTTTCAAACTCTTTTTAAAATCTGTGGCTGGCATCTCACTCTCTGTTGATGTCGGTGGGACAAAAAGGCATAAGACCTTGTGCTGTTTGTTCTGGAGCTGCCTGCAATACCGGTATGGATATATAGGTCATGTGAATGTTCATTTGGTTTCATAGTTCTCAATGCTATTCTGTGGATAAGGGCAGGTTACATTTCCTGTGTCCTTAAATTACCTAGGAAAAGAAGCCCATAGATATCTCCTCTACTCTGCCGTAGCTTTGCTAAAAACAGTGGCACTCTGCCTGATACAAAAGATTCTGGCTTGGGTAGTCTAACAGATTCTTCAACAGAGGGCTGGGACAGAAACCTGGCTATATCTGGGAAGTTGGCTACAGTAAGGCAAATTCAGGTGACCACTTATGACATGATAACAGCTTCACATCTCATTAGGTGGGCACTTCTGACCAGAAGTCAAAGCTGCTGTCTCTTGCTTCCAAATTGTGCTGCAAGCCCAACAGCAGTAGCGTAGCTAGGGGGGTGCAGGGGGTAGCAGATGTACCAGGCTACAGCTGCTGGAGGGGCAACATCAGGGGCTGGGAGGGCAACAACTCCCACACGTGACTTGGGGGGCAACGTTCGCTATGATCGCCGAGTATAAGTCACGCGTGCCGCAACTGACTACACTGCTGCCCCCCTCCAGCAACCTACAGCAGCTGGGAGGGAGCAGGGAAGCCCCTTGGAGGGAGGTTGGGGAAGCCCCGCCTGGGCTGCCTCGCTTGGGTGGGAAGGGAAAGCAAAGGGGTGTGGGGCAGGCTGCCCGCCCGTCTGTCCTTGGCAGAGCTGGGAAGGTGGTTGAGGCAGCGATGGCAGGCAGAAGCTGAGCAGGGAAAGTTTCCGCAAAAAGAACCAGCCGCGCTTCGCCCCAGACCTCAGCAGGGCTGGGGAAGATCCTGGTGGGCTGCCTCAGTGCTGGTGCTGCAGCCCCCCCACCAAGAACCAACAGCCGCCCCACCGAGGCTTGCGAGCGCTGAGGCAAGGGAGCTTCCTCTGTGGAGCTGCAACGCCTCCACCTCGCTCCTTGCAGCAGTGGGAGGGAAGGAGGAGGAAGCAATTGCTGCTGCCGCCGCCGCCGCCGCCACCGCCTCCTTCTCCTACTTGAACTCCCTGACTGCCAATCCCAGGCACGTCTACTCAGAAGTATGTCCCCTTAGAGTCAGTGGGGCTTACTCCCAGGGAAGTGTGAACAGGATGGGAGCCTGAGAGCCCCATCCTAGGCATGTCTACTTTGAAGTAAGTTCCATTATAGTTAATGGGCCTTACTCCCAGGGAAGTGTGAATGGGATGGGAGCCTGTGAGCCCCATGCTTGGCATGCCTACTCAGAAGTAAGTCCCCTTAGAGTCAGTGGGGCTTACTCCCAGAGAACTGTGGACAGGATTGGGGCCTCAGTAAGTCAGGCGTGGCTTCCTCCCACCTGCCTGCCTCCCACCTGCCTGCCACCAGTCCTTGCCCCCCCAGCGACTGTGAGCCAGCAAGCGGGTTGGCTGCTTCTCCACAGCCTCCCCCTCCCCGCGAGGCAGCTGCGGGACTCGAGCTCTGCCTGCCAAACAAACAGGCGTCTGGCGGGGGGGCACGCCCCTGACTTCCCCTCTCACGTCACTTCTGGGACATCATTTTGCCCTCTGCATCGGGCGACAGGATCGTTAGCTACACCACTGCCCAACAGTAACCTGTGTCCTGCTGTTCTGGATTTTTGAGCTGCTGCAGGATCATAATAAAAGAGGGCTTATCATGTGGGCAGGGGCTACAAGGGCTACATGACTCCCCATGTGATCAAATCTGTAAATAGTCCTAGTATTGGCTCCTGGTTTGTTTCCAGATCTAATTCAAAATCCTGGTTATCACAATTGAAGCCCCAAATGGTTAAACCCTGGCATTTGAATACTGCTTATCTCCATATAGTTCTGCCTGCCCTATAACATTGTCGGGGAAGCCTTTGTTCCACATCCCACTGTCCTCTAAAGGCGAGGCTGGTGGGTGTACAGGACAAGGCCTTCTCAGTGGTAGTACCCAAACTCTGGAACGTGCTTCCTTGGGAGGTTGCTTTTTGTCCCGTCCTTGTTCAACTTCTTGGTCTGGCAGGATTTTAATGTCAAGTGATTGTTTCTCTAAACCCGATTTAGAGAACCCGAAATGCCTGGTACCTTTGTAAAACTTTCACTGCAGCTTTTTATTTTTTGTCACTGCTTTAATTTTTGTTTGATATTTTAGCATTTTGAAAACTGCTTTTGCGTGCCTGCTGGCCAAAAAGTATCAAATACTAAGTGGCAATGGCTTGGTGAGCAATGGTCAGCATATACCTTTGTAAGGTACATAGAGACCTCTGGAGGTTTGGTTTTGTCCTGTTTCCTGAAGAACAGACAAAATGGTAAATACGATTAGTTTTGACTCATAGATTATATGAGATAATAGCTCTAATAAGTGGTCATCACTCTGTTCCTTGACTGGGATTGATTTTTTTTTTTTACAGCAAGCTGTGTCTTTTTCACACTGTCTTTGTCCTGAAAATAGATGACACCTTTAGAGTTTCTTTTCTGCATGGTTTCTAAGAGGAGGTTCTTGTGATCGTCCAGTTTGCTGGATGAAGCGAAGTCCGTTCACAAGTTTGGCAAATATTGTATAGTGGGCTCTGGTCAGTGAAACATTAGACTTCTCTGTTCTATTTTTACATGCCTGTTATTATCCAAACTATCTTTCAGATCTTGTAAAACAAAGCTGAAGAAATGGAAGTTCACAATGATCATGTACAGTTGCACTGTATAGATGTACTGGGTTTTGTATTTTATGAAGAAGAAAGGATTCTTCAGCTTCTTGCTGGGGAAAAAAGCCTAAGCAACTGAGAACAGTCCTTTCTAACCAGGAGGTGCTGATCACCAAATAGTGAATTAATGACAATCCTATTAAGTCAACAGTGAAGGCAAGACAAATGCATTGCCTGCTTTTGCTCTTGCACCTGTACTGATATCATCCCAGCTGCCTGTTTCTAAAATTGCTGCTCAGATGGTTTTTAGCTGTGGTTGGCAGCAGCCTCCTGGGATGACTAATTAGGATTAATGTTTCATAGGCCAGTGAGTGTGGGAAATATGTTCTTGGCCACAGTTGTGGCCCTTGTTATCACAGAGCTGGATAATAAAATAATAATCAAGCCACAGGAGATGAGAACACAGTGTCTGGGCAAGAGGAAGCTAAGGCAAGAGCAAAAACGCAGATGTTGGGATCCACTCAGAGTAACTCCTTTTCAGGTGTAGGAAACAGGCTGCTTAAATGCTCCTCGGGAATCCTTCAGGATAAAGAGCATTGGCCCATGTCCTCTGGTCAGCAAATGGTTTCACTGATGGTCACCAGGCCAGCAGTGCCCTCTGTGTACTTTTTGCTCTCTTGGCAATAAGATGGTGGCAGTGGCTGCAGCAGGGGACGAAAGCAAATATTTGTTTTTTGTTTTTGTTTTATTTTTTTCTCAGTTGTATACCGTCCTTCCTCCAAGGAGCTCAGAGTGGTGTACATAATTCCTCCCTTCTTTTGTCCTCACAATAACCCTGTAAGATAGATGAGGCTGAGAGATGCCACTTTTTAGATCACTCGTCCATCCATCCGTCTGTCCCACTTCTGTGGAATGTGAACTTTACACAGAACTTTACAGAACTTGAACTTTACAGGAACATCGCTGTGGCATTTTCATTCAAATTATTGTGGCTGCAAATTTGCACAGCCATCTAATTGTCCACCAATTTTCATGCGAGAAGGGGGCAAACCAAGTGGGAAAATTGAGTTGCTTGCTTACTCATTATTTTTTGTACTAGAGAACAAAGGCAATAGGGCAGTGTTTCTCAAACGGTGGGCTTCTCAAACCCACTAGGTGTGTCACGAGCCAATTTCAGGTGAGTCCCCATTTCAATATTTTATTTTTAATAGACTTGATGCTACCATGGTATGTGACTGCACTTGGAGAAATGTTACAGACCTGTACTTTTAACAAACTACAGTGGTGCCTCGCATAACGAAATTAATCCGTTCCGCGAGTCCTTTCGTTATGCGAGTTTTTCGTTTTGCGAAGCGCGTTTTCCCATAGGAATGCATTGAAATTTAATTAATGCGTTCCTATGGGCAAGAAAAGTCAGAACAAAGTCAAATTTGGTTTACAAAGTGTTTATTAAGTGTTCTTTAAAGGCATACATACTGTATAGAGGATTTCAAAAATGGGGGGGATGCTGAGTGGGGAGCTTGAAGGCTGTAATCCTGTGCACACTTTCCTGGGAGCAAGCACAATGGGACTTACTTCGGAGAAGACATGCACAGGATTGTGCTCTAAGCTGGGGAGGACAGAGCAGCTGCACTCAATTGCTTGTTTTTGCCATGATCATGGGGGGGAAACGTGAAGGAAATGGGACAGTGAGAGGGTGAATGAGCGATGGGGGGGATGCTGAGTGGGGAGTTTGAAGGCTGTAATCCTGTGCAAACTTTCCTGGGAGCAAGCACAATGGGACTTACTTACATAAAGATCCTCCCCTTACTAGGGTGGACGGGATCATAAACTGGCATGAAGATCTGCCCCTTACTAGGGTGAACAGGATCATAAACTGGCATGAAGATCCCCCCCTTAAGTCAAACCAAAACAAAACAAAACAAAAATTGTCTTGCAAAGCATGGGTCATAAAAATTTGTTGTGCGAGTTACCAAACTTCGCAAAACGCTTTCGTTCTGCGAGTTTTTCGCTGCGCGGGACATTCGTTATGCGAGGTACCGCTATACCATATATATTCTTTTAACAATGATAGTAAATGGGACTTACTCCTGGGTAAGTGTGGGTAGGATTGCAGCCTAGGATTGTTAAAAATTTTGCTGTTTGGTGATGTCACTTCCGATCATGACATCACTTCCAGTCGATCCTGACAGATTATCATTCTAAAAAGTGGGTCCAGGTGCTAAATGTGCGAGAACCACTGCAATAGGGGATTGTCTGAGAAGGGGGAAGATCTCGAACAGAAGTTCCAAAGTGTCAAGTGTCCTTGCTTAATTTGAGATTTCTTTCTCGGCACCATGTGTTACGCATGTGGGGCAGAAGTCCAAAAGGGTCATGGAATCCTTGGTTTAAAAAACCTCCCTTTTCCCTGCTATATTTATGAGCCTGTTAAAAATAATGATGAAGCCGTTTGTTAACGTGATGCTTCTTCCCTGGAAAATGGCTTCTGAGAAGTGAGGAAAAAATGACTGGTGCCTGTGGCTTTCTTATGCAGATGAATTAAATTCCCTCATACTTGGTTTTGCTGTGATCCTTTGCTTTGATTCATCAAACCTACAATGGTGTCCAGTGGTGTCCAATTAAATTTAATAAGGACCTTAGTCATGACAGTAGTAATAATAGAGTCTCAACCATATGACCATAGGATACTTCCTTCTATTGAGTCAGGCCATTGATCCATCTACCTTGTTATTGTCTGGTGACTGATGTTGAGTCTCCTCTGTTTCAAGAAGAGGTCTTTCTATCTCTATGGCAGTGTTTCTCAACATATGTCCTCTGCCATACCACTTCACGTGGTTCACTTACTAAAGTACCGTTGGAAGTAACTGGCGATGACATCATTGCTCGTTACTTCTGAGTTGGGAGGCCAGATGAAATGCAACAGACATCAGTAAGAAGTTCAGGCTGGATGGGAGGGCTTTTTTCCAGCATGGAAAAGCTTGAGCTCTGCTCACTGAGCCAAGCCTCCTACTGCTGTTTGTTGTGTCACATACCTGGTCTCACTGCCAGGCAGCAGATATCTAGGGGTCCTGTGAGTACCACCACATACCACCTCAAGTACCACTGGGTGGTAACTGTACCACTGGTTGAGAAACACTACTCTATGGCAGTGGTTCTCAAACTGGTGGGTTGCGACCCACCAGCTTGTGTAAAGATGCCCCGTTCCCTTTAAGGGTTGGGGGCAGGGGGAAAGCAGCAAAGTGATCCCCAGGATTGTGCCTCTGCGGTGGGAGGGGGTCTATTTTTTCACAAACCATATGTGCTGCTAGGGTCCAGGGGGTGTGGGGAGCCCAGCGCAGCGCTTACAGGTCTCTCCGCTGCTTGTAAGCAGTGGAAGTTCCAAGTGCAACTACATTGGAAGTGGAATTTCCGATTTGGTTGTGCTTGGAACTTTTACTGTTTAGTGAAACAGTGGACCTCCTGGACCCTGGGAGCATGTATGGTTTGAGAAAAAATAGCCCCCCCCCCACAGGCACGTGATCCTGGGGATAGCTTTGCTGCCCCGCCCCGCAAAGACTTACCCCGTAAGTAAATCTCCCAGGAAGTTTGAGAACCGCTGCTCTATGGGATTCAGCTGATTACCTTCTCCATACAAAGCAGGTAGTAAACTATTGAGCTACAACTTCATTCCCTCTCCTATCTAGTTCACCTTCCTCACATGTATGAACATCATTCAGTGCTGGGGGGAAAAAATAGCATATTTTGCTTTGTATCTCAATTACATTTGTGTCTAAACGTTTCCTCCAGTGACAGCAGTCTTTTGATAATGTTAACTTATAAAAACAGTGTTTATGCTGCAAATCACAAGCATAAGGATTCTAGTTATAACTTGCATTTTGTGATCCTGCTTATCAGTGAGCAGACAGATATGATTCAATTTTTCGTGGAAACCCAAGTTGTTTGGCAGTGATACCTCCAAGAGATTCTGTATGTCTGCCAAGGGCCTCTAAATTATGAGCATCATAAAACAAATCACTTCAGTCCCTGCAAGAAACAGCTGAGAATGGAAAAGATCAATGCTATACCATGAAACCTGCCAGCACCTTAAATAATGTTTGTGTGTCCTCTAGCACAAGTAACTGCTCACATATTTGCTCAGAAACCACAAAATAAAATGATTGCTGTGTATTACCAGTAATTTTTAAAAGGCTAGTATTTGCTTGATATTTTTGGAAAAATTGGTAAGAGAAAACTAACTTAATGGATGTTGGCATTTGTATATTTACACTTTTTGGGTGCAATGGATGAAAAGTATCCTGATTTTAAGTTTAGTGACTTCAAGTTCAGATATGCCCTAAATTTTCTTCCCAATTTCCACTTCTTTGATATAATTAACAAGTTGTTGCTTGGGAATATGCTACTGGTAGCCTGTACACGTGATCTTTATGTTCCTGTTTTCACCAGATTTTTCAACAGCGAGCTGTGTAGGAGTACCTGAACTTTTTATTTATTTATCTTTCACATAATATCGTGCCTTCTCCAAAGTGCTCAGGTAAAGCTTACAAATTATTTCATTTTATCCTCCCAACAGTTATTCACCAGGAATTTACAGCCCAATCCTGAGCTGCCCGGGGTGCGATGCTATGGCGGAACGGAAAATGGTTGCCACCGCATGCTTTGGGCAGTCGCCAGCAACTCCTTGGGAGAAGGGGACTTTTGTCCCCTTCCCACGGGTAAAGAGAGTAGCCCCGCAATAGGGCTACCTGATTCACCACCAATTCACCACCAACAAAAAGGTCAACGGTGAATCAAAAGCCTCTGTGTCAGGCAGTGAGCCCAACACGGAGGCTTTCGGTCCAGTGGAGCGTTGCTCCTGCCTCCCTCCCCCCGCTCCCTCCCCTGGCATGCCTCCTCTCCCTGCCGCCCTGTAATGCCTCCTACCCACCCTCTACCTGCCCCTCCCTTCCCCGGAACACCTTTTGTCCGCCTCCCCCATGCCCCTACTTACCTCTCAACTGCTTGGCGGTCTGCGTGACCGCTGAGTGGTGGAGGTTGGCTGCCTGCCTGGCAGTAGCCCGGCACCGACCAGTGCTGGGCTACCACTGGCGTTTGCCTGATGCTAGGGCCCGTTTGCGACTGTGAGTGCCAGTGGTGAGCTGGCGCCCTGAGCTCAGGATTGGGCTCTTAGCTGGCACAGATCCGAGTAGCCCCACCAAGCAAGCTGGGGCTCAGCACATGTTAAGGGAATAAATATTCCCTTGTCTCAAGGAGACCTCCAGCCTGCTCAGTTTCAGTGCTGAATACAACATGGGCCCTGCAGCCCTTCTGCACCAGTACTGGATAGAATTGGTCTTCCAGTTGTTTTTTCTTAAATATATCTCAGTCTTGTATAGTATCCCTACAATGTTGTTTTGTGCTGTGTTTCTAGCACAGAAGATAAATGTGTTTAATAAGTTTCTCTTCTCTTCCTTCCTCTGCCTATTTTTTTATGAGGACAAAATAAAATGGCCCCTTACAACTGTTTTAGGTGTATTTCATGTTATCACCTAGGTTGTAGCACATATATCATTTTCTTGAACCATTTCTTCCAATTCACCAGGTATAACTGAACTTATTCCTGGATCTTGTGGTAGCAAAGTTCTCAACCTCCATGAATTATTTATGTGTAAGTTGACTGTCACTATTTCCAATATGGCAAGATCAGATATATCATGAATGTATATCAATCGTTTTAACTGGTTTTAGTACTCCAAGAGTACCAAGCATGAAGTATGTTTTTGAAAATAAATTTTCAGGGGGAAAAAGTATCATCTTTCTCCAGGATTTAAAAATCAGTCCATGAAGAAAGACCTACTGTTTCCTTAAAGTCTCTCTCAGCAATGAAGCCTCCCTAGTTGTTGATGTTGAATCCATCCATGGGATCACTATGTAGTTGAAAACTTCCCCTATTATTAACTCTTCCATGGAAAAACCCTTTATTTCATCTTATTCAGATACTGAAGGGAAACTCTAGAAGTAGCATTCGGGGCATAAATTGGGCCTGTTTTCAGCTGTTAATTCCCCCTTTGAGTTTCAAAAATCGGTATCAGCCGTCTGGATCTATCATACTTGTGCAGTGAAAATGAAAACAAAGTCCAAGGCTGATTGCCACTTCTCTGGGACTTGAGTTCCCTGGAAGCTGAAAGGACCACCTGAAGTTTCGTTGATAGATCCATATGTGTTTTCTGAAACATTATCACATTCAGTTTCATTGCTTTCAAAGCTTGAGGAACTTGACTCCCTTAGCCAGAATATTTAAATCTTTAATATTTAGCGTAAACATTTTACAACTCATGGTGATTAAAGTTGACTAACAATTAAAGCTGTTTCTAATATTTTTATTTAATTTTTATAGTGTGTGTGTGTGTGTGTGTGTGTGTGTGTGTGTGTGTGTGTGTGTGTGTGTGTGTGTGTGTGTGTGTGTGTGTGTGTGTGTTTGTTTGTTTGTTTGTTTGTTTGTTTGTTTGTTTGTTTGTTTGTTTGTTTGTTTGTTTGTTTGTTTGTTTGTTTGTTTGTTTGTTTGTTTGTTTGTTTGTTTGTTTGTTTGTTTGTTTGTTTGTTTGTTTGTTTGTTTGTTTGTTTGTTTGTTTGTTTGTTTGTTTGTTTGTTTGTTTGTTTGTTTGTTTGTTTGTTTGTTTGTTTGTTTGTTTGTTTGTTTGTTTGTTTGTTTGTTTGTTTGTTTGTTTGTTTGTTTGTTTGTTTGTTTGTTTGTTTGTTTGTTTGTTTGTTTGTTTGTTTGTTTGTTTGTTTGTTTGTTTGTTTGTTTGTTTGTTTGTTTGTTTGTTTGTTTGTTTGTTTGTTTGTTTGTTTGTTTGTTTGTTTGTTTGTTTGTTTGTTTGTTTGTTTGTTTGTTTGTTTGTTTGTTTGTTTGTTTGTTTGTTTGTTTACCTCAGTACATCGGTGATAGGTTCCCGCTGCTGCCATAGGTACCTGAAATCACAGATAGCAGCGAGCCCTATTAAAACCCCCCTACCCTGTTGTGATCATGACTTGCCTCGCTTTGCAAATGTCCTGTTAGTGTTCTTCCAGTTCCTCCTGTAGTGTTGTCTCTCAGTAAGAGTCAAGATTTGAGTTCACTTCCTGTTCCAAAGCAAAATGAAGAAAAAGTGGCCTTTTGTACAAAGGTTTTACAAATCAACAGAAGTCATAATCATGATGGGGAGGAATTCAGATAAGTGAAACTACAGATATGGGAACCACAGGTAAGGGGAGGAGTGCACCTGTATTATATAACGTAACACCTGAGTTTTAAGTCAAAATAATTTTTTGAGAAGGAGGTTCCTGAAGTAGCTTTGAAAGATGAAGAATGTGCAGAGATTTCCAGACCAGATGATCTTTCGGTGAACTTAATATTTTCAAATGATGTTTCCATGTATTTATTCAAGAAGTTACTATTCTTCCACTACTGTTCTCACTACCATTCAGTCGTTCATTCTTTACAAACTTAAATGTTTATACTTAATCTCCAGTTGTCTCAGTTTATCCATGAACAATTTTTAATTTCTCTTCTGAGCAAATATTTTCAGGTTCAACATTAGTCATAATTTCTTGGTTGTTCATCATAAATTTAAGAGTTTGTCATATCCTCCTTCTTCTTAGTGCAAATTGCAAGAGATGGAACTGTTGCAAGTTCTCTCTGATACAATGTAGCACTGTCTTCCATGATGTGGTCCCACCCACTGCGTATTAGGCTTGGTTGTGTTGCCATTTGTAAATCATAATTTGTATATTTCAAATCTTCCATTAAGTTGTCTAGCTATCTTTTCTTTTGCTGACCTCGTGATCTTGTTCCTTCACCTTTTGCAAGATACATTTGCTTCATTAGGCGATGGCTATCCATATGTGATATGTGGACAAACCAGTAGAACCTGGATTTAAGATTTCTCTTCTGATGTTATCCATATGTCTTTGTTCCTGTTGCCACCACTTCATTTTCAATATTTTATTAGACAGCATGTTGCAAAGCTGTCTATCTTCGTTTGATCATGTTTCTTTATGGTCCAGGTCCCACAGCCATATAGCAGGGTGGGAATGATGGTGGCTTTAAACAACATAAATTTCATTTTTCTTGTCAGATGCTTGTTGTTCCACACTGTTTTTCAGTTTGCAAAAGTGGCAGCTGCTGGGCTGTTTCTTTGAGTTATTTCCACTGTGCACGATGCATCAGGTGTTACAGCACTTCCTAAGTAGATCAAACTATTTCTGTTATGGGTTTTCCCTTGATTTCAATTTTACCACTTATGTTGGGTAGTTTCTTGTCTGCTATAGTTGTGGTTTTTTCCATATTTATTTTGAGCCCAAGGGGTCTTGCTTCTTTAGCGATGAGTTCCACCAGGGTTTGCAGGGTACTGGCATCTTTAGCAAAGACTACCAAGTCATCAGCATACTCTAGGCTTTTGATATGTAAATTTTGTAGATTGATGCCACCTATGGTTGATGTATTTATTCTTTTAATAATATTCCGGTAGACACTTGCCTATAAGACAAGAAATTTCTGCCATTAAATCATCTCCTTGCCTTATATGTGGGTCACTCAGGAGTAAGGGCTATTCAGGCAGTCAGGAGAAGCCCAAGGGAGAGCAAGAGAACAATGCAGAGATAATTAGAGGGCTATTTGTCTCCAGGACAACCACAGCATTAGTCTCTGCAAGCTGCAGCCAAAGTTAACCCTTTCACGCCATCCTCCTGAGAAAAGTGTAAGTCAGGGCTTAAGGCTTCCATTTAAATCAAGTGAGCCTCATTCTCTTTGGCAAGATCGCACCCACCCTTCTGCACCATTTTACAAATGTTTTGCAAACATTTGAAAAACATTTTCTACCATTTTGCAAATTTTGCATTTGTACCATTTTGCAAATGTTTAGCAAACATTTTGCAACATTTGGTAATGTTTGGCAGAGGTCTGGTTTTTAAAACACCAAGATGTAATCCTCATTTCTATCTGAAACAAAGTCCAAGGCTACAATTCAGTGCACCATTACTTGAGAATAAGAATTACACCCAGGGAAAGCAGTGGGTCTACATCTGAGTAAGTCGGGTTGCAACTATGTGTAGCTGTACTTTCTCACACTCTGTCTCACACTCTGTCCTTGTTACTTGTCTCTCTGCTATGAATTGAAATGCACACTCCCAGTTATGTGTTATATATTGTATGTCAGTGTTTCCCAAACTGTGGGTTAGGACCCACTAGGTGGGTCATGAGGCAATTTCAGGTGGGTCCCCATTCATTTCAATATTTTATTTTTAATATATGAGACTAGATACTACCATGGTATGTGACTGCATTTGGGGAAATGTTACAGACCTGTACTTTTAACAAGCTACTATGTACAATATTCTTTTAACAATGATAGTCAATGGGACTTACTCCTGGGTAAGTGTAGGATTGTTAAAAATGTTCCTGCTTGATGATGTCACTTCCGGTCACGACATCACTTCTGATGGGTCCTAACAGATTCTCGTTCTAAAAAGTGGGTCCTGGTGCTAAATGTGTGAGAACCACTGTTGTATGTTATATGTACAACTTAACACACCAAACCTTAACGCACGTTAAAGAAGGATTGATTAATGGGTCTATTAGTATGTTGTTTACAGTTCACTTACTCTGATAGTGTTTACCAAAAGGTTGTGAAGACCAGAATTTGAAAAGTTAATGAATAAAAATGTACCTTATGACCATTTGCTATATTTTTAATAACTTAGAGGCTGTACAGGTCTTTGGTAACAATTACTGATGGGTTATTTTTCAGAATCTGACCTTGGGTAAAATCATACAAAACTATAGTTAGATACCCCCTAAGTTTAACACCTGACTTATCCAAGGGTCATAGAAAATTCCATGCTTTGGGCTCAAAACCTGCCGTTGACTTATCTGTGAGGTTGCCTTATGGGTGGCAGTCTGTGGTAGTCAATGGTTATGTTGAAAAGAGTAGGTGATACTGTGTAGCCTTGACATATTCCACTTTTTATGTTGAAGAAATTGGTTATTTCCAATTTTATGTTATATCCGTTACATTATAATCCTCCCTAGCTCATAGGCTTACTGATTTGATTATTATATTTTGGTTTGTTCTGGTTCTGTGTACTTGTGTAGAGACAAAATTTATTTGATATGCTTTCCCTATACCTACAGCACAAACGTCCTGCAAGTTTAAATATTTTGCCAATTGTTGTTCCAAATATTGAATTGAATTACCGTTTTTCTGTCTGGAAGCCCACTCATTTTTAAACTAATTTTCCTCCTTTCAAAATGCATTAACTCCAATTTCCTTCTCAACCGATTTCCAAACTCTGTTCCTTAGTTTTAGAGCAAAGGGATTCCACTGTTTTTCTATGTTGTTGAATTTCTCTTTTTTTGTTCTTTCTTCACAATTTGATTTATTATTTTCCCCCACTTTGCTTTCAATAGCCTTTGAAGTATTCATCGTCTGATATTTTATTACCCAGTTTCTTATCTTCTTTTTCCAAACTTGCCTGTCTTTTTTTCTTGTTTTCTCCTAATTTTTTAAAACTCTGATTTTTATCTTTCTGCTGATGCTTTAAGCTCTTGCTTAATCCTCATATTGACTGGATCAATTTGTGTTCTGGTCACGATAAGGAAACCGGATTTCTTGACGTGCTAAATGACTGTGGCTTAGATCAGCTAGTCACGGAGCCCACCAGAGGACAGGTGACTCTGGATTTAATTTTGTGCGGTACGCAGGACCTGGTTAGAGATGTAAACGTTACTGAGCCATTGGGGAACAGTGATCATGCTGCGATCCGTTTTGACGTGCACGTTGGGGGAAGAATACCAGGCAAATCTCTAACAAAAACCCTTGACTTCCGACGGGCGGACTTCCCTCAAATGAGGAGGCTGGTTAGAAGGAGGTTGAAAGGGAGGGTAAAAAGAGTCCAATCTCTCCAGAGTGCATGGAGGCTGCTTAAAACAACAGTAATAGAGGCCCAGCAGAGGTGTATACCGCAAAGAAAGAAGGGTTCCACTAAATCCAGGAGAGTGCCCGCATGGCTAACCAGCCAAGTTAGAGAGGCTGTGAAGGGCAAGGAAGCTTCCTTCCGTAAATGGAAGTCTTGCCCTAATGAAGAGAATAAAAAGGAACATAAACTGTGGCAAAAGAAATGTAAGAAGGTGATAGGGGAGGCCAAGCGAGACTATGAGGAACGCATGGCCAGCAACATTAAGGGGAATAATAAAAGCTTCTTCAAATATGTTAGAAGCAGGAAACCCGCCAGAGAAGCGGTTGGCCCTCTGGATGGTGAGGGAGGGAAAGGGGAGATAAAAGGAGACTTAGAGATGGCAGAGAAATTAAATGAGTTCTTTGCATCTGTCTTCACGGCAGAAGACCTCGGGCAGATACCGCTGCCCGAACGGCCCCTCCTAACCGAGGAGTTAAGTCAGATAGAGGTTAAAAGAGAAGATGTTTCAGACCTCATTGATAAATTAAAGATCAATAAGTCACCGGGCCCTGATGGCATCCACCCAAGGGTTATTAAGGAATTGAAGAATGAAGTTGCAGATCTCTTGACTAAGGTATGCAACTTGTCCCTCAAAACGGCCACGGTACCAGAAGATTGGAGGATAGCAAATGTCACGCCTATTTTTAAAAAGGGAAAGAGGGGGGACCCGGGAAACTATAGGCCGGTCAGCCTAACATCCATACCGGGTAAGATGGTGGAATGCCTCATCAAAGATAGGATTTCAAAACACATAGACGAACAGGCCTTGCTGAGGGAGAGTCAGCATGGCTTCTATAAGGGTAAGTCTTGCCTCACAAACCTTATAGAATTCTTTGAAAAGGTCAACAGGCATGTGGATGCGGGAGGACCCGTGGACATTATATATCTGGACTTTCAGAAGGCGTTTGACACGGTCCCTCACCAAAGGCTACTGAAAAAACTCCACAGTCAGGGAATTAGAGGACAGGTCCTCTCGTGGATTGAGAACTGGTTGGAGGCCAGGAAGCAGAGAGTGGGTGTCAATGGGCAATTTTCACAATGGAGAGAGGTGAAAAGCGGTGTGCCCCAAGGATCTGTCCTGGGACCGGTGCTTTTCAACCTCTTCATAAATGACCTGGAGACAGGGTTGAGCAGTGAAGTGGCTAAGTTTGCAGACGACATCAAACTTTTCCGAGTGATAAAGACCAGAAGTGATTGTGAGGAGCTCCAGAAGGATCTCTCCAGACTGGCAGAATGGGCAGCAAAATGGCAGATGCGCTTCAATGTCAGTAAGTGTAAAGTCATGCACATTGGGGCAAAAAATCAAAACTTTAGATATAGGCTGATGGGTTCTGAGCTGTCTGTGACAGATCAGGAGAGAGATCTTGGGGTGGTGGTGGACAGGTCGATGAAAGTGTCGACCCAATGTGCGGTGGCAGTGAAGAAGGCCAATTCTATGCTTGGGATCATTAGGAAGGGTATTGAGAACAAAACGGTTAGTATTATAATGCCGTTGTACAAATCGATGGTAAGGCCACACCTGGAGTATTGTGTCCAGTTCTGGTTGCCGCATCTCAAAAAAGACATAGTGGAAATGGAAAAGGTGCAAAAGAGAGCAACTAAGATGATTACGGGGCTGGGGCACCTTCCTTATGAGGAAAGGCTACGGCGTTTGGGCCTCTTCAGCCTAGAAAAGAGACGCTTGAGGGGGGACATGATTGAGACATACAAAATTATGCAGGGGATGGACAGAGTGGATAGGGAGATGCTCTTTACACTCTCACATAATACCAGAACCAGGGGACATCCACTAAAATTGAGTGTTGGGCGGGTTAGGACAGACAAAAGAAAATATTTCTTTACTCAGCGCGTGGTCGGTCTGTGGAACTCCTTGCCACAGGATGTGGTGCTGGCGTCTAGCCTAGACCCCTTTAAAAGGGGATTGGACGAGTTTCTGGAGGAAAAATCCATTATGGGGTACAAGCCATGATGTGTATGCGCAACCTCCTGATTTTAGGAATGGGTTAAGTCAGAATGCCAGATGTAGGGGAGAGCACCAGGATGAGGTCTCTTGTTATCTGGTGTGCTCCCTGGGGCATTTGGTGGGCCGCTGTGAGATACAGGAAGCTGGACTAGATGGGCCTATGGCCTGATCCAGTGGGGCTGTTCTTATGTTCTTATGTTCTGAATAAGAGATTTTATCATATCTGCAGAAAAATTTTTCAGTTTTTCCTCCTCTTCCTCTTTAT
Organism: Tiliqua scincoides; assembly: GCF_035046505.1. Lineage (NCBI taxonomy): Eukaryota > Metazoa > Chordata > Lepidosauria > Squamata > Scincidae > Tiliqua > Tiliqua scincoides. The sequence continues at coordinate 80,087,455 of NC_089821.1, read as the reverse complement.
GACCTGCTGTTTACGTTTTTTTAAAAAGATTATTTTCTAAAAATGTGGCAGCATTTTGTTGCTTAATTTATTTATTTATTTATTTGATAGCCACTTAAACCAGGGTTCTCCAAACTTTTTGGCCAGAGGGCCGCATCAAATATCTGGTGTGTTGTTGAGGGCTGAAGAAAGAATTTAAATATAAAATTTAAATAAATAAATTAGAGATGGAACTTAGATGAGTGAATAAATGAATGAATGAATGGGCTCATACATTCAACTTCTCTGGCCCTCAGAACACCCTACAGACACAATCAGAGCACAGTTGTGGTCATATTCACTTGAGTGGACCAGAGGCTTTCAGGGGACAAGAGGTTGGCCTTCAGGCTGGAAAGAGGCTTGCTGCGGGCTGCATCTGGGGTTTGGAGACATCTAACGTAAACCCATACCCAGTCTCAATACTTGTTTTGGGTAACAAGAAAGTCTGTAGAAGTGGGAGTAAAGGGCTATAAATAATTTTCCTTGTATTTAAATTCAAATCATCAATTTGTCCAATCAAAGAATAAGAATTAGAATTACTCAGGGCCTGCCAAGGAATGTTTAATCATGTGTAACTGATATCAGAAGTAAGAAATTGCCATTTTGTTGCCCACCTACCCAGTTTGAAGATATTTTTTTTTAACTCTTCTCAATTTGTCTTGGTTTTCACCATCCTGAATAGTTTGGTATTGCCAACTTGACCATCTCACTACTGATGTCTTTCATTTATGAATATCTTAAAAAGCACAAGTCAGGTTTTTGGGAGATCCCACTTCTTACCTCACTCCATCGACAAAATTGCCCATTTATTCTTACTTTCAGTTTCTTGTTGTTTAAGCAATTACCAGTCCATAAAAGGACCTGTCCTCTTATCCCGTGTTTGCTACTCAAGTGCCTCTGGTAAAGTACTTTGTCAAAAGCTTTTTGAAAATCCCAGTATACAATTTTGACCAGATTGCCACAAGCTATTGACTAAAGGACTCTGTAAGGTTAGTAAGCTCAAAGTTATCCAGTTAAGCTTCATGTCTAACCATGAACTTGTGTCATCCCATTCCCAATGTTAAGAACTGAATCTACTACACCAATGTCTGTCAAATTTCTTTTTGCCTGCTACCCAGTGCAATGTGACTTATCTTCACAACCCTATTCTTGTGTTTAGGTGGAAAATGTCTGATAAATAAAATAAAACTAGTAAACTAATTTAAAGCTTTTGACTCATTAATTGAGTTGTCCTGTATTAATATAAGGAGATTCTTTATCATTAGTCAAATATACAGCAAATAAGAGGCCCAGTGATAAGTACATTTTAAATTTATTTTGTTGCATGCATATATACAAGAATACATGTACATTCTCTCACTCCATAAATCCCATTAAGAAAATATATAAAATGCACTAAGTACAAGTGATGCAGTATAAAAAATGGTGATTGCGAATCATATTATGGTGACAAAGTATGCCAGTACAGTAACTAATATTTAATGGTTGGCAACCTTCAGTCTCGAAAGACCATGGTATAAGCCTACAGCAGCCGGTATTCCCAGGCTGTCTCCCATCCAAGTACTAACCAGGCCTGACCCTGCTTAGCTTCCGAGAGATCAGACGAGATTGGGCATGTACAGGGTATTTAATTGAGTAAACTATTGACAAAAACCTGAATGCCTGGTGTGCTTTGGAAATATATTTTTTAGCGTTGTGACCCAGTGAAAAGCAATGAAAACCTAGTGCTGCGTCATGAAGAACACTGTGCTATGCCACACAAGTTCTCAGGTTAGTAGTGCCCAAGTTGCTTTTCTAAGGCAAAATTCACGTACCATGTTTGGCAGCAACCAAAGTTTATTCTAAGTGTGAACTCAAGGCAGAACTGTCATTTTACCTTGCCACCTATGCCACTAGATGGATATGTCTGCAGATAATAAGAAGGCAATGGACAAGCAATGCTGAGTGAACAAGCCCAATAAAGCAAGGCAAGCCTGAAGAAGCCAAATTTGTTACCCTCAGTTCAGAAGGATGTGTTGTGATAGGATAAGGTTGGGTACATGTGAATCCAGTCTCCATATGCAGCTGTCGCCTGCACTACCATGCCTGAGAGAAACAGTATGATTTCTAGAACCAGAAGCCCTGTCACAACAATCACGGTCTCTTCCATCATGAGAGAGAAATTGACTGTAGTCTTTGACTTAATAGTGTTTTAATTTTGGTGCACATAACAACCTGAGAAGAGACAAATGAGACACAGGGCCCAATCCTATCCAACTTGCCAGTACTGATGCAGCTGTGCCAATGGGGCACCGCACTACAATTTGCAGAGGGGGAGAGTAACGGGGGCCCCCCTTATCATTGGGATCCATTGCGACTGTGCTGGCCTTAGAAAGTTGGCTAGGATAGGATTGGGTCCACAATCCATTGGGGTTTGAAAAACATGCTTCTCCATCACAGTACCTTCCTTGGAACATTTTTCACCCAGGTTTAATACATTTTTTCCTGTCTTTCTTACCATTTTCCTCCATGGGCCAAAACTATCAAGACAAATCCAAAGCATCCCTTTGTTGTTGTATGCACTGCTGCCTGTAACAGCAATGCATTCATTTGTTTCCAAAAAGTGTTGTATCTCGCAAAACAATCCCCATTAGCATCCTATTGTGCTGAGCTTCATTTGAAGGGTTTCCATGGAAATCTCAGAATGAGTGTGGCATTTTGCCATTTTCTTCTTCCATTTCAAGATGACCTTTTGTGTTTGGTGCTTCTGAAATTGAATATTTCTGGAATGAACACTCCAGACAATGTGGTTGGCCTACTACACTGTTTTTTTCTAACAGGTCACGCTCAGGAAAGTCTCTGTGTGTGTGTGTGTAATATTTTTATATAAGCAGTACATAGAACATGGAGAACAACAGACAAGTGGTGATGAGCACTGATTGCAAGGAAATGAACTCTGTCTTGTTTCTGCCAGCACTTGCACATGTCATTGACACCTAAATTCTTTTTATAAGGAGACCCACTAGTATATTTTTGTTCTTTTTTAGCTCCACCTGTTGGGTTTGACCTTAATTAGGAACTGAAAGTCTCTTAATTTAAAACATTTATATCGCACATTTCCCTTTGGCAGCAAAATGGCCCGGGCAGCTTAACCACAATATAAATTACAATAACAATGCATAAAAGATTATAAGTCAAATAACAATATTAGCACAATAATAAAGCAGCAGACAGAAAAAAACCCATAAATCATAAGAATGAGAAAGCAGTATAAAGTAGAAATACCTTGAACTCCTGCTAGAAGGGCAGCAGGGTGTTCATTCTGCAGGGAAGGAGGTCCATAACTGTGGCACTGCTACAGAGAAGGCCCTTTTCCCTTCTTGCTACCAACCAAACCATGGCTAATGGTGGTACACACAGGAAGGCCCCTACCAGAATTACCTTGGGGGACGAGTCATCTTTTATAAGAGGAGGCCGACCTTATAGATGCTGTGGCCCAAGCTGTGAAACTTTAAAAGTTTTAAAAGTTAAAATCAACCCCTTGAATCACACCTAAAAAGAAAATAGTAGCTAGTGCAGTTAAGGGAGGAGTGGCTTGATGAACAGCTATCACTTCTGGTCCCTAGTATAGATAACTCGCCAGGGTGAACAATGTGGTTTTTGTACCAATACTGAAAAGGGTTCAGATAATCAATTTCATTCAGGAAATCCTGGAGCTGAAACACCATTGCCTGCTTGCTCACTGTGCCCAGAAATAAAAGGTTTGAATGTGGCCAATAGTTATCCAGTATGGTGGAATCAGGGGAGAGCTTCTTCAGCAGATAGGGAACCACAGTCAGCTACGGTACCACTGGCAACATCCCTGGTTGGCAACCTTCAGTCTCGAAAGACTATGGTATAAGCCTACAGCACCCAGTATTCCCAGGCAGTCTCCCATCCAAGTACTAACCAGGCCTGACCCTGCTTAGCTTCCGAGATCAGACGAGATCAGGCATGTGTAGGGTAACATGCCTCACAGATAAATTAACAATTCTCCTTGTCCGTTTAGCCAGTCATTCCAAGGAGATCAGATAAGGCAAGCTGGGATCAAATAGACAAATGGATGGTCTCTCATTCCAAAAGGTCCTGTTCACATGTAGTACAAGGTGAAAAGAATCCATTACAGCAGGACCAACAGAAGCTTTGAGACATTAATTGGAACTGTTAACATGGAGACCAAGTCATGACAGATGTGAGTGATTTTTGCCTGCAAAGTGTTTAACAAACTGGTCACAGTGAGACACTGAGTTGTGCTATGCATCATGATAGATGTACCATGCAGGGAACCCAAATACCCTGTAACACCTCAGCTGGATGACTCTTCACAGATGCAATGGTGACATGGAAAAACTTTTTTCTGCAGTCTCTATCACAGAGTAGACCCTAAGATGGGCTCTGATCTGTACTCAATTGCATTCATCATAAATTTACCTCTGTTGTTGGTCAAGGTGTCTACTGAGTTGTTTCATTGCCCACCTTAAGCTTTAACAACTCAGTCCTGGAGATTTAGGTATAAAGAGACAAAAGTGGCCCGTGCTATTAATCTGCTAGGCATCATGCAGTCAGTATGAGATTCAACAAAGCAGATTGTACAAATGACCCCCCTGGTATCCACGGGTCCGATATCTGCAGATCCAGTTATCAGCTTTCCACGCCATCCCCATGCCCATCAGGGACATGTGGTGGGTGGGGAGGCAGGTGAGGCAGAACCTCCCCACTGGAGTGCTACGAAAAGCGCCGCCACCATGTGAGGCACCCAAGTACCCACAGCCCATGCACAGAGTGCATGGGTACCTCACACAGTGGTGCTTTTCGAAGCTCTCTGGTGGGGAGACTCTGCCTCACTTGCCTCCCCATCCACCCTATGTCCCTGTGCCCCATTACCTTTGTTTATGTGGATTCCCCTGAATAAGGTTGATGGCTCAAACAAATGTTAAGCAAAAAATATGTTATAGCCAGGCAAGCAGCCTGCCTAGAAGGAAGGCTAAAAGTGAACAGAAAACTGAGAGCGAACTTTCCCTTTTTAATCTCCCTTCTAGGCTGCAGGCTGCTTGCTTGCTCATCTGGCTATAAGCTTTCTAAGCATTTGTTCAAGCAGGACACCTTATCACTTTGGAGAATGTAATCTACATAAAAGAAGGTAATGGAGTGCAGAGGGGCTTCAGAGAAGGGTCGCTCCTTATCAACGTTTTCAGTATCTGCTGGGGGGAGATGGGAACATGCACCTGTAAAATGTCAACTGATGGGTATGTTTCTATAGTGTAAGGATGCTGCTGCTATTGCAGAATATTTGTCCAACTGATTTAATGCAGTCCAGTAGCCATTCTCGGTCATTTGTTCCAATATTTCCCCAGCCCTACTTCTCAATATGGCTCTATAATTATCAGGGTCTTCTGTAGTGCAAGTACAGTTGTGCGCCACTTAATGACAGGGAACTGGACTGCAATCCCCATCGTCAAGCAGTGCTTAACGCAATCCGAATCCTCTGCAAGGAAGGGGATGCCCTGCTCCTCTCCCTTCCCTTCCCTTCCCCTCCCCTCTGGAGGGTCATCTGAGCGGCAGAGCTCAGACTGAGAGAAATCACATCTCTTGCGCAACTTCTGGTTTCACGGAGGAAACTGGAAATTGCACGGGAGACATGATTTCCCTCAGTCTGAGCCTTGCAGAGGCAGTGCATGTCCTCTGGGAGGCTTGGATAACCCTCTGGAGGGGAGGAGAGCAGAGCACCCCAGAGGGTTGGAGTGTGCGCCCCCGAGGACCACGTGACCACCATTGGTTATGCGATCCTGGCGAATGCCGGAATGCGAACGTCGCAAGGTGGCGCACACCTGTAATTGAATATATTCTGCACTGGGTGCCTATGAAATAAGCAGGACTTTGCACTTGTTGGAGTGATGTATAGTACTAATATGGTCCTTTCCCATTAAGGAAAAAAAATACAGTATGATTCTCTTCCTACCTTTGTTCTGAGTAATCTTTTCCCACTTTTTCTTTTTTTCTGCACAACTCTAATGGAAAGTTTGTGTGGGCTGTGTGATAAGTAGATTGCTATGTATGCTTCAAGAGAAAGCAACATAGCGTATTTTGGATTGCATAGTAACAGTGGATGACGTGTTGAGTACAGAGAGTTGAGCAGCCTTTCACATAAGCAGTTCTGTAACAGCTTCAGATGTTAGTGGAGAAGCAAACAATTCGCCTTTTGTTTGAAGCCTTGTTGCTATGTCTTGTGCTTTATTTAATGAGCCATAAGAACTGTCAGATGCAATGAAGTCAATGTTCTATCTAGCCCAGTGTCTAATCTCTACCATACCTGAGATAATCAGATATCTTCAGCAATACCTTGCACTTTCGTCTGGTTAGGAAAAAGAGCATGGATGAAAGTGAAAAATGGATGAATGTCAAAGCATAGTCTTATTAGCTGGCAAATTTATTTTGGCCAGCAAAAAAAATAAAAAATTAACTATAGGTATGCCCCCGTATCTGTAGGGGTTCCATTCCAGAACCCGCCACGAATAACTGAAACCATGGATACATTGATGCCCCCCCACTCTCCAGAGGTAAGGGGTGCTGTGTTCCTTTTGCCTACAGAGGGTCTTCTGAACCCTGCAGAGACTGCACATGTCTGCCCGTGGCCTCTGCAGGCCACAGAATGGCCATTTAGGCTGAAAAAGTAACTTCCCGTTTTTTTCGTAAGACTGGAAGTGTTGTTGTTATGCGTTTAAAAGGCATTATGAGGGCCAGGGATGCTTCCTTTTAAAGGCATAAGAACAGCACTTCTGCTTACAAAAAAAGGAAGTTACTTTTTTCATCCTAAATGGCTATTCTGAGGCCTGCAGTAGAATTTGAACTATGACTCAAGGCCTACATTCCTTGACTGAGTACAAGACGACATCAGCAGACCTTCTATTCCATATATCAGGTTGGCATACTGGCTGCCCATGCCAATAAGCTGGGAATGAATTACTGATTTTAGAACTGTTTTTCACTAGGATTTTTCTCACTTATAAACTTTATTTAAAAAACACCCAGGGCTGTAATTCTGCACCAAGTGCATGTGGAGAGAAGGGCACTGAGCAACTTCCATAAATCTCCATTATTATTACCTTGTCCTCCCTGTCAAGCTGCCCTTCTGCTGCTTCCCTAGGCATGTTCTGACACAATTGACAGTTCAAGTAAGGGCCTTCTGAGGGCCATCTTGGGGGCTATTGGCAGTGTGATCTCCCCCAGATCTCCAAGTATAGTATATTTCTGCCCTTGCTTTTTCTAGCATGAGTATCCTGCATACTGAGGGTCTGGAGCAGAAGCAGCTACTAAGTGTTTTTTTGGCAAGTTGTGAAATAACTTCATGTGATTTGAATTGCCTGTCGGTTTCAGAGTACGCTTACCGTGGCAGTGGCGTGCCTTGGGATGCTGGTGTTCACGGAACTCATTCTGCACTCTTCATGGGCATAGTGCTGGATTGCAGACCACATTCTTGATGAATGAATATTTCCCTTTGGAAGGCATGAGCCTTAACAGAGGTCATATAGCACCAACAGAGACATGTTTTTAGATGCACTTCTCTCAAAATTAACTTCAATTCCTCCGCAAAAGGTGAAACCCCCTGTGGTCGACGCGTGGGAGTTAAGAAGATAAAAACAACCTACAAGTGTCTTACATTTGGTGCCTTCAAAGAAATATCTGTTTGTGTTTTTGATTTTAATTGTTTTAGAAGCGGTATCATTCTCTGGGAAGGAAGCCTGGCATTCCTACTGCTGGGATGCCCCTCCTCCTGGGAGGCAGGACCGGGACCTTGATTGATGGATACCCTTCCCACTTCGGGGGGGGCACCCCTCTGATCCCCAGTTCGGGTCCTACCTTCCAGGAGCTAGAATGGACCTTAGTCATGCTCCTGCACGACTTTCACCCTTTTCCCTTGGATCGCTTCTGGGGAGGTAATCTTGCGCCCCCCACCCCTCCCACTCTCTGGCTCTGGTCGACAGCCAGAGCCCATCTAGCCTGCAACAGTGAGGGGAAAAGAGCAGCAGCGGCAGCCGGCTTCAGCGTAGGTGGCTCGCCCCCCTCTGTAAGAAGACACACCCCCCCCGCGCAGGGGGTCTCACCCGGCTCACTGGCAGGCGGACCCGTGCTGGAACGACCATGCGTCATGGCCAGAGCCTAGCTCCAACCAAGTGGGAGGTGCCATCTTGGCTCTCCCTCTCCCGTGTGCGGGAAGAATTGCCGCGCCATCCAGGGAGAGCGGGAGGAGGAGCGAACTGTGGGCTCCAACAATGCTGCGCCCCGCTCCCCCCCATAGCAGCAGCGGAGCGGAGGCAGCTGTGACGAGGCAGCAGGTGGTGGGGCCCCCCTGCTCTCAGCACGCCCCCCGCAGCCGACCAGCACCTGCAGCAGATCGGGTAAGCCCCGGAGAAGCACCGCCAGCCCTTCCCTCAGCGGTGGGTGGGCGTGGAAGGGGAGGGAGCCATTGGCCTGGTGTGCACTCGCAGGCAGGTATGACCTTCCCCCCCAAAATGGGTCAAATGTGGGGAAAGGGGGCCCTGGGTACAGCGCTCCTTCCCCCCCCTCCACAGGTGGGCATGTGCTTCCACTGCGCGCTGCTGCCACCTCCAATGCGGGGTGGGCAAGATCAAAGGAGGGGCATTGGGATAAGTCCCTCCTAGCCCCGTCCCCCAGGCACAGTCCCCCCCACGACCAGACCTGCCAGGCAAGCAGACACCCTGGGGAAAGGGGGGAGGAACCAGGAATGGGAGATGGGGTCACTCAAGGACAGGTTGAGCTGACCCATTCACCCCTAATCTTTCAGCCTTGCAACTCGAGGTCCCAATGGAGGATGGGAGCCAGCAGCGGCAGGGCCAGCAGCCCCAAGGTGCAAAGGGGGAACTTCCAGTAGTCCAATCCAGTGGCCCAGCCACACTAGGGGGCCAAGGCCCAGCCTTATACCAGAATGGGCCAGGCCAGGAAGGACTATCCATCCATTCTCAAAGCCAAATTGAGGACATAGTTCTCCGGGTCTTGGGAGGGACCAGAAGCTCCAGCAACACAGGGTGGAAGAGAAAGCATAAAAGGACCCCCCCACCCTCCTCTTCTACCTTGGATTGCAGTAGCCCTGAAAGGGAGCCCCCCCCGCAAGCGACATAGGCGCAGGAGCACTAAGGGCAAGACAAGCAAGACCAAGCGCTCTAAGGAGTCTAGCAGGGCTGCCTCGTCAGACCTCTGTCAGTCACCCCTGACCCATCGGAGGACTCCAGGGAGGAGTAGGCGCTCACGGGCAAAGAAGAGAAACACCCAGAAGAGGGCAGGGGCAAGCTCTTCCCGCTGTATATATACCCCCGCCTCCTGGCCAAGGCAGCAGGCATATTGGATCTGGGCCCCCAGAGGGAAACCGAGTCACCTGAAGCCTCAGAGCCTCATGGCAACTAAACCCACAAGTCTTAACCCTAGTGAGCGAGAGATTCGGGTTGCCGCTTGTGGACCTCTTCACCACAAGAGGCGGAGGCCATAGACGCTCTGTGCAGTCCCTGGCCGCAGGGCCTACTGTATGCCTTTCCGCCGGTACCACTACTACAGCGTCTCCTCAACTGAGTCAAGCATCTTCGGGCGGAGATCATCCTGATCGCCCCAAGGTGGCCCAGACGTCCGTGGTTCCCAGAGCTCCCCCACCTGTCAACACAGAGCCATTGATCACTGCCTCTATAGCAGAACCTTCTGCTCCAGGGCCAAATGTCCACCCCCAACCTCACCTCTTCAATCTGACAGCGTGGATGTTGAGCAGAACCTGTTAGCCAAGTTGGGGTACTATGACAGGGTCACGGCTACCATGTTGGCCTCAAGGAGGTGCTCCACTAAGAAGGTGTATCAGTCCCCCTGGCGCACCTTTACCAGTTGGGTGAAGGCCAGGGGGTTCAGAGCAGTCAGAGCCACAGTGAAAGACATTTGGCCTTCCTCCAGGAGGGTCTGGACAAGGGGCTGTCCACCAACACTCTACGGAGACAGGTGGCAGCCCTAAGCAGCATCTTGGGAACGGCTCAGGGGAATCCCTATCATCCCACCCTCATGTCCACAGGTTCCTGAGGGGGGTATCTCTACTGAACCCTCCGATGGTTCACAGATTCCCTAGTTGGGATCTGAACAAGGTCATTGAGGCTCTTACTCAGGCCCAATTTGAGCTGCTGGACTCGGTCCCCACCAGGGAACTTCACCTCAGCTAGGAGGGTCTCAGAGCTTGGGGTGTTCTCCATCAACCCCAAGCTCTGTATTTTCCACAAAGACTGTGTGGTCCTCCGTCTGAATCTGACCTTCGTCCCAAAGGCTAACTCTTTGTTCCATAGGGCACAGGAGCTCATTCTCCCATCCTTCTGCCCCAAACCAGTCCACCCCAGAGAGAAAGCGTAGCATACACTGGTAGTGCGCAGAGCTCTGCGTTACTACGCCAAGTGTACCAAGGGGTTCAGAAAGTCGGATGCCCTGTTCGTAACCTACAAGGGCTCCAACCTGGGACCCAAAGCCTCAACTAGCTCACTAGCACGCTGGCTGAGAGCATGTATTCAAATGGCATACCAGGCTAGGGGGAGAAGTTCCCCCAGAGGGCATCATGGCCCACTCCCTCAGGAGCGCTGACACTATGGCGGCCTTTGACGGATACGCTTCCCTTCTCAAAATCTGTAGGGCGGCGATGTGGTCCTCAATCCACGTTTTCACCAAACACTACTGGATAACCTCAGCTGCTTCATCGGACGCTGCCATGGGGCGTAAGGTGTTACAACAGGTGGTGAAGCTGTGAGTTAGCTCTTGCTGGCCCATCCTTCCTGGTTACCTGTGGTATATCCCAGCAGTAGGGATGCCAGACTTCCTTCCCAGATAAAGTATGAATTTCACCTGAGAATTCCAGTTCTGGGAAAGAAGGATGGCATTCTGCTTGCCGCTTATCCAGCTCGGGGGTGCACTGCTACTTCAAACTTCCTCAACATCCCCCTCCCGCCCAGAGCGGGAAGTGGTTCACAGTTAAATTACAAAGTTGTAGTTGTTGGTTTTCTCTGTAGTTATTTCATCTACAGTTTGGTTAGGTTCTCTACCAAATCAGGCCTCGCAGTGGACACACCGTACAGTTAAGGACAGGCCATGGCCGAGGCACGGGGGGCATTCAGGTCTTCTCTTTTCTGCTTGTCCAGCTGGGCAAGCTTCATGCTGGGCAAGCTTTGTTCATTACATTCGAACTACCACAGCAGCCAGAAGAGTCTCTACCTGTCTTACCAGGTTCTGGACAGCTGTGATTCACCAGAAAGGAGGTGTAGCAGATTCTATTCTCTTCCCTTGTAGAGATAGCATGAATGTAGAACCTGGTGACAGTGTATACATGCATGCATTTGTGTTATGTGTACATATGTATTTATGATAGCGTATGTTAGCCTCCTCCTGTTGTCTTTTGCTTTCCTAAGTGCAGGAAGTCAAGTCTGCTTTGTAGTGAGTTTCAGACGGAGTGGAAGAACATATGCAACCTCTGCTATGCCTCTGAGTTTGCGGATTCAATAGTCCTAGAATTCCTGCACCCATTATGTGACTTGATTGAAAGTGAAATCCAGAGGGTACAATGATAAACTCACTACAGAATCAGCAATGCTTGGAATGAATCTGTTCTGTACTATTTTGGGGTGGGGAGAGTTCCAGCCCAATCCTGTGCTCCTGTGGCACGCGGCTGCGGCAGCAAAGAAAATGGCTGGCGCTGCATCCAGCACACTAGTGGCAGCCACAGGCAGCACCTCGGGAGAGGTGACTTTCGTTCCCTTCTCCTGGGTAAGGGAAGTAGCCCTGCAATGGGGCTTCTCAATTTACCGCTGACCAAAAGGTCGGCGGTGAGAGAAGAGCGTTAATGTAGGGTACTGAGCCCTGCACAAATGCTCTGGATCCGGTGGAGCAGAGCTCCACCAGACCCGCCTCCCTCTCTGCTCCCTCCCCCAGCACGTCTCCTCCCCGTCCTCTCCCTGCCTCCCCCTCTCCGGAACACCACCTCCCCGCCTTCCCCTGCCCCGACTTACCTTACTGTGGCTTGGTGGTCCATGCGAGCAGCGGAGGTTGGGCACCTGCCCGGCGCTAGCCCAACACCAGCCAGCACTGGGCTAGCATGGATGCTTGCCCAGTGGTAAGTCTCGCAAATGTGCCTTACGGCACATTTGCGACAGTGCACACTGGCCGTAAACTGGCATGTCGAGCACAGGATTGGACTCTTAGGCAGTGAAAAAAATAAATTGCAGAAAATAAGAAAATTGCATGAACTAGGCAGTTCTTCTACCATTTTGCAGATGGTATTAGTAGATTGCAGAGGCTTGTGTTTGTATGTGACAAATAACATGATTGGCATGTGTTTGGGGGGGGGGAGTGCAATTAGTTGCTCTTCGGAATTGCATGAGAAGGCTTAAATCCCCATCCCCTGTTCATTCTGTAATGAACCCTATAAGGTCAGTATGTCTACAGAGCTGAAAGGAATTCTTCCAAAAATAGAAAGCAGGCATGTGATCCTGTCCACATCTTTTTTGAGAGTATATTTTTAGTCTGCCATGGATGATTCACAACCTATCACTGTTTTGGAAACAATAGAGATCCAACTCTTATGGGCAGGACTAACTGGACTCACCTCTCTTGTTGATTGACAGTGGTATACTTTTTCCAACTTCAGGCATTGTGAGCCAAATTAGATATTATATTATGGGTGGGGAGTTCACTGCTTAATACTCATTAGACCACTAGTCGGCCCTGCCCTAACCTATGGCACCTCCAGTGTCTTGGGTCTTTTCCCTCACTTATTGCATGATCTCTTTATTAAGCAGAAGTGCCAGGGATTTGAACCTGCGAACTCCTGCATACAAACAAATACTCTGTCACTGAACTCTGGCCCTGCCTCTCATCGTGGTGGATTGGTTTGTGGAAGGAAGGCTGCTTAAATCTGCTTGTGCTTGTTGATTCCTCCCTGAAAATATTTCCTAAGGTTATTTTCCCTAAAGCTTAGCTCACTTCAGAGCTTGACCACAGGAATTAGGGGACATTTGCAGGTGGCAATCAGCAGGTGGGTTAAGCACTCTTCTCCCATCCTCTCCCTTGTCCCTGAAAATACACTCCAAGCCTTGGTTTTGGCAATATGAAGGGGAAAAAGGAATTGTGTTTCTTTTGTCCTATCTACTTGGCAATAATTTACTTGTGGAAACGTACCACAGTGTGCATGCAGATATTAAAAGACAGTTGTTTGTAAAATCCTGCCATCTTATCTTTTCTCTTTCAAAAACCTGGAGCAGCAGCAAAGTAATACAATTCATGATGCTTTGCAGAGGGGCAGGAAAACAACATTTTGTTATGATTCCTTTCTCCAAGTTAAAAAAAAAAAATATTCATGTCTTTGGAAAGTAAGTATGTTTGGCTGGGGAGTTCTAGCATCAACTTCTCCTTGATGTGCTAGTCTAGTCATTCTGTCTTTTTAAAACAAGATAATTACAGATCCAACCTTGTTATACACCGATTTTTTAATACATGGATTTGACTAAACACGAATGGCCACTGCAAATGAGAAGGAATAGGGATCCCTGGAGAAGGGGAAAAAATGTATCCCTTTAAAATGCAAGCACCCCTATCCCTGAAGAATGGAATGGGAACTAATTAAATGCTTTCACATTCCATTCTTATGTGAGCCAGGCAAAGGTAGGGGATTACTTGCATCTCTAATTGCTGACTGACATCCCAATCCTGAGCTGCCCGGAGTGCCCGGCTGTGGTGACACCAAAAATGTCTGCTACTGCTACTGCTGCATCCTGTGCACCCAAAGCAGCTGCCAGCGGCACCTCAGCACTTTCGTCCCCTTTTCCCAGGTAAACACAGCAGCCCTGCAGTGAGGCTACTCGATTCATTACCAACCCAAAGGTGGGTGCTGAATCAAGAGCATCCGTGTAAGGTGGCGAGCCCTACACAGAGGCTTTGGGTCCTTCCCTCCCCGCTCCCCCCTGGTTCAACCCCCACCCTTTCCCTGCCTCCCTGACATGCCTCCATCCACCCTCTGCTTGCCTCCTTCCTCCCTGGAATGCCTCCTCCCCGCCTCCCCCTGTGCCCCCACTTACCTCTCCAGTGCTTGGCGGTCCACGTGACTGCCAAGAGGTGGAGGTCGAGCGCTCACCCGATGGTAGCCCGGCGCTGGCCAGTGCTGGGCTACCACTGGCACTTGGCTGGCGGTATGACCCGCAAACATGCCTTATGGCATGTTTGCAACAGTGCGCACCAGCAGTGAGCCAGCGCGCTGAGCCTAGGATTGGGCTCTGACTCTCTACAACAGTAAGAAAAGCTATTTTTAAACCACAGTTGTAAGGGAATGTGTTTTTAATTTTTTCAAACTACTTTTATTTAACACGGGTTTTTTGTATCAGTGGGGAGTATCAGAACCAAACCCCCACAGTTGGCAAGGCATGACTGTATTTAACATGTGATTCTCTGCCTAAAGCAGTTCCTTCTCAATCATCTGGGCCATGTGATTTTTAAAAAAATACATTGATTAGCTCTAAAGCGCTAAATACAGTATGTACTAAATGTTGCCCTCTATTCTACCAAGGAGTTGCATACTTAACAACAATATCACCAAAACCATGAACTTGCTCATAAATACTCCATATGTTGAATCTCAGGGCCAACAGGTTGGATGCTGCAGCATCAAGCTGACAGTGAAGACATAAGAGTATCCAGAATACTGAGCTATTCCAAATCTTGCAACGTGGCATTTGCTGGAGCATATTGTCGTGGTCCACTAGGGGACTGCTATCGTGTATGGTGTCAGCTTGTTGTATAGAACTTCCAGATAGAAGCCCTGAAAAATGACTTTGTCCAAGTATTAAACACCACTGCCAATCATTGATCTCAGTTGCCCATTTGGCTTACCAAATAAAGGGTAGCTTTCTTCAGAAATAATCAACACAAATATATTATTGGGCTCAGGTCTTTTTTAATATCACAGCAGGTTAAATGTTTAGGGTTGGTCTTTTACTTTTGGTCTGTTTCATCAGTAAGGTGGAGACCTCATTCCTAAGGGAATGTTGGAGTTGTTTGCAGAATTATTTTCCCCCCCTCTTCATTGGCTGTAATTTGAGTCTCATTCCTTTCTCAGCAGCACCAAGTATGAAGACCTCTGGATTTTTGTAGACAGCTTCCAAAGGGCATTGCCTAAGCCAGTGATGGTGAACCTTTTAGAGACCGAGTGCCCAAACTGCAACCCACTTATTTATCGCAAAGTGCCAACACAGCAGTTTAACCAGAATACTGAGGTTTTAGTTTAGAAAAAACAACTCATAGATTAACATTGATTAGCTCTAAAGAGCTAAATACAGTATGTACTAAATGTTGCCCTTTATTCTACCAAGGAGTTGCATACTTAACAACAATATCACCAAAACCATGAACTTGCTCATAAATACTCCATATGTTGAGTCGTACTTCTGAGTAGACACACAGGATTTGTCTCTGGCTGCGCTGCTCACCCCCAGCTGCACCTGTGCTGCGGAGGAAAAGCCTCTCCCGGCGCTGAGTGGGCAGTTGGAAAAGCGGGCTACAAAGGTTCAAATGGCTGAGGAGGAGAGCAGCTCAGGATTGGCTGGTCTTCAGCCAGTGAAGGGCCCTGAGCCATTCTAACAGAAAAAGCCAGGAGTTTGCTGAATGCTGATTGGCTGAGCCTGCTGGAGAGTTGGGGAAGGGAAAAACAGGGCGGGAAACAAACTCGGGGCAGGTGGGGGCAACGGAGTGAAGGGAGAGGAGGCAGCAGCTTCAGCGCCCCTCTCCAGGCTGCCTGGCTCAGCGCGCATGCCCACAGAAATGGCTTGGAGTGCCCTCTCTGGCACGCATGCCATAGGTTCGCCAACACTGGCCTAAGGGCATCCTGTCTTTGGCAAGCACTGAATTGAACTCTGGAGGCTTTAATTAAAGCAGGTACTGCTAGAGGACTCTGCAAGCTCTGTGTTTTTTCTTTTGTTTTTAGAGCTTTGAAATATTATTTAAACTTTTTACTTTTACTTTGCTGGGCTACAATCCTTCCTCATACATGCACAGAGGGAACCCCATAGAGCAGAAGAACCCTCCTCTCAGCAGTTTGAGAACTAAGAGGTTTGTTCATTTCTCTTGTGTCCAGCCCTCCATTCATACTGAGGCTTCTGTTGCCTGTTGCATGGCCTGCACACTTGCCTAAGAGAGGACAATCAGAAAAAATGGGGCTCTGTTGAGGCCTCAGGGACCTTTCCACATTCAGGATTAATTATTTGCAGGTGCTTAAAACTGTATAACTTACCAGTGCTGAAGGGTGTCATGTTCAATTCGTGTTGAACAAGTAGAAATTCGTATTTAAATGGAAAGCAATATTATCGGTTGCCGGGGTGGGATCTACAGGGAAGGAACAGACGATAGGGAAAGAGGTGCAGGAATTTTTGTTGGATTCAGTCTGAACTAAAAAGGGATGTTGGGAGGCAGAGGGCACTCACTTACAATGCAACTTAGCATCGCAAGTGAGACAAATCCATATCATAAGCTAGGTGATTAGAAATGCCCATGACATCTCTAATTCACTCCTTCGACTCCAGTTCCTTGGATGAAAAGTGTTTCATTCATTTAACAACGTGAATTTATGCCATTCAGCATAATAACTTTTTTCTTATTAATACACAGGTGGGGCCTCAGTATCTACGAGTGATCTGTTCTTGGACTCCCCCACTGAACAGATAATCAAATCTGAGATCAGAAGGCCTCTGTGGGCTTAGAATGGCCCACAGAGCTGAAAAAACATGACTTCTGGTTTCCAAAGCCCTCTGGAGCCTTCCAGAAAGCCATCCGGGGGGACCTGCATTGAGCCAGATCCGCTGATGTAAAATCCGTTGATAAACAGGCTCCACCTGTACATGTACAGTAGGACAATTTGTCTAAATCCCCCCCCTTCCGCAACACCTAAGAACTTCATTAAAAGTTTGGTTTGGATATCAAGGATAATCACTGCTATCTATGGCCACAACCTGACACTTTTTCTACAACAGTCTGTTGGAGGAGGAGCTCTCTGATAGGAAAACTAAGCACAGCCACAAAAATGGGCAATTATTAGGAAACCGTAAGACCAATTATTATCCAGGAACACTACTTTTAATGATTTGCCTTGTTGGGTCGTAATCACAACAGTAATTAATTGTAGGCGAAGTGGGAGACCAGGCTGCTCTTATGCAATACTCTGTCTTAAACTATGATTGTAGGAGGGGACTTTATGTGTAGATACCTACATTTTGTGGCAAGAACATATAATTCATTTCCATTAGTCTCTCAAGACTTGAGAGGCAGAAATTAAACATGTAAGTCAGTTTTTACAAGTATTATTATTATTAACAACAGGATTTATGCACCGCTTTTCAACAAAGCTCACAATCTAAAAAGTTGTAAAAGAACACCAGCAGACAGCCACTGAAAAAGACACTGCTGGTGTGAGAAGGGCCAGTTACTCTCCCCCTGCTAAATAAAAGGGGAGCATCCACTTGAAAAAGTATCTATTACCCAGTTAGCAGGGGTACAGTTATCACACAGCACAACTCCGTACACGTTTTTTCAGAAGTAAGCTTCACGGAGTTTAGTTGGACTTATTCCCAGAAAATTCCCAGAAAAGTGTGCATAGGATTGCAGCTGCAGTCTCTTTAAAGGGTGCACAATCAGTGGTACAGGAATGTTATCCCCTAGATACCCATTATGGACAATAGGGAGGACACCTTCCATTTTAATTCAGGTTCCGCTAAGCAGTTCTTGGTTCAGTTGTCAGTCAGCAAGACTATCTTCTACAAAGATGTGGGAGAGGGGCTAGGTTAAAAGTGCATCTTTTGGAGCAAAAACGTTTGATTTCTTACAGTCACAAACCCCATCTAGCCTGTCAGCCCCCAATATCTTCTGCTTCAGAAGTGGACCATTGCATGTGTTTGGCCTAGATCCGCAGTTTCCAACCGGTTTCAACAAGTATGTAGGATCATTCATGCATTTTTCTGTGCAATTGAGAACCTGCAAAGGTAGGTTTTGTAATCTCATCAGAGTTCCTTTTTGTGTACAAGCATGCATGTATCAGCACATTGCATAAGGTGCTGAGGAACATATGTGCACTTGGGGGAGGGGTATGTCACCCCCTGATGTACATATGTTTCTGCAAAGGGTTCCTATGAAATGCAAATTATTTCTGTTGTCATTTGAGAATGAGACCCATTCTAGTCTTTAAAAAACTGTGGGTTTATAAGGAGAGTAAGAAAAACTTCTTAACAGAATTTATATTTTTCCAGCTGATAACCAAGCTAAGCATTTGATAGCTGTTTTGACACTTCTTCCCATCACCAGTTATCTTCCCAAGGTGGTGGTGGGGTATTTCTGGTAAAGGTGCTGGATCATTTGCAAGTTAGAAAATAACAGTAGAACAGAGAAACTGTTGCCTGGCAACCAAAAGGTGATGCTACCCAAAGACTCAAGCTGAATAGTTTTGTGTTTTGTACACAGTATGGATGTGCTGGAACTCTCTGGAAGGTGGGGAAGAGAAAAGGTGAGTTAGATTTGTTGTTGTGTTCAAAATGAAAACATCTTCTTTGGTTTCGGTACAGTGGGCAAAACACAGAGGCGTATGTCTGTATCGGCTTCCTATGAACAATTTCCTTTTCTCCCATATACTGTATATTCATTTTTTTGTCTATACATTCTGCCTTTTAAGCATAGTTCATCAGGGTTAGCACCTTTTCTTGTCACTTTAAAATGTGCTTTAATATGAGCAGGAAAATGCATAGTATGACCTCTTTATTATTCTGAGTTGAGCCATTTAATACTTTCATGAGCAGAGAAGATTGACCCTGATATTTTACCCTGTTGGTACTTAATGCATTTAAACAGCCTTTTTAAAAGCCAGGAAAAAAAATGGGATGATTGTTCAATGTGGCTGGTTAATTACAGATTTTATAATGGCTTTTGACAATTGCAGAGTTTAAGGACGGTTTGGTTCTTTCTCAGTAGTAATGTTGGAGGCATCAGCAACAAAAATAAGCTATTAAATCATTTGATATCTTTACAGAAATTGTATCAGAAACCTAGTCACCCCTTGATAGCAACACAGTTTGTGTGCAAACTTGCTTACCTTCCTAGTCATATGACATCCTTTCATCAGAAGGGTGAGAACCCTAAAATTAAAACCTTGGGAAGATTATGAACACAAATATTTTACAAACCAATTTATTTTTCAATATTTGCAATAGAATTGTATTGTTTCATAGACCCACCTCTATGCCATCATCTCTGACATCTAAAGGTACTTGGGTAGTGACAGGATAGGGGTCTTTCTTGGTAGTAGTGCCCCACATTGATAATTCCTTTCCCAGGAAGTCTTGCTTGGCTGAAAACAATGTCTGTCTTGTGCCACTGAATGGCCCCAACTTTTATCTGCTTGTGTATAATGTTTATTCTCACTTTTCAACTTTTTTTTTGTAGCTATGTACAGTGTCTGCTCAGTCTGTAAAGCAGTGGTAGGCAACTCTTCACATGTGGACAAAGAGAAATTACTAGATGACCTGGAATGGGATTTGGTTTAGTAAGTTTCTCTTTTTATTTATTTATTTATTTATTACAGGTACAGGAAAGGAAATAGTTTTAACTTAGGGTGGGTACAACACAGGTTACATAAGGTTTGGCCCCAGATTCCCACACACATCATTCAGTTAACAAAAAAACCACAACACAATAATTATCAGTACACAGGCTATCATCTTTATCAATATAAAAAATTAACTTTTACGGAACATTCAATCTTATCTAACTAAATTTGTCTACCCAATCGTAAAACAACTTCCAATATTTTCTTACTCTATCTAAATCTCTCTCTTTCATTCTTTCTGTTAAGACTTCCATTTCTGCTGCTTCATAAATTTTGTCTATTAAATTTTCTCTAGATGGCACATCTATAAATTTCCATTTTTGCACAAACAATATTCTTGCCGCTGTCACAATATGTACAATAAGGTGTTTCTTAGATTGGTCTTTAATTTCTGATGTCACATTTAGGAGGAATATTTCTGGTTTGAATGGTAATACACAGTGCAATATCTCTTGCAACACTTTATGTATCATTTTCCAGTATTTCTTTGCTTTTTCACATGTCCGCATGATAAAAAGTTCCTTCTACCTCATTACATTTCCAACACTTGTTTGATAACCTAGAGTACATTTTTGCTAATTTCTCTGGCGTTAAATACCATCTATAAAACATTTTATATAAATTCTCTTTAAAAGACACTGCTTTAGTTATCTTAATATTTGTATTCCAAATTTGATTCTAGTCATCCATCGATATATTATATCCAAAATTTTTTGCCCGACGCACCATTGCATCTTTAACTATCTCATCTTCCATTCTTATCTCCAGGAGAAAACTGTACATTTGTCTTATATACTTCCCCTCATCAATCAAAAATAATTTATCAAAACTTACATCTTCTTCGTATAGACCTATTTTTTGATCTTTTCGTAATCTTGTTCTTATTTGCATTTCATTCCACCAGTCAAGCTTTATTCCTTTTTCTTCTAATTCGTACTTACTTAGGATCTCTCCTTTATTATTCAGCAACTCACTATAGGACTTATTTTGATCTTTTTTAATCCAATTCGGATTGGTTGCTATTTCAAGCGGTTTTATCCATCTAGGTAATTTAGAATATATCTTATATTTTATCTGATCCCATATCCAAATTAAAGATCTTCTCAAAATGTGTTGTTTAAAATATCCATGCTGTTTAACTTTATCATAAAACAGAAACGCATACCAGCCTATTTGTAAATCATGTGCCTCTAATGTTAAAATTTTTGAGTTTAGTCTAAGTCCCCAATCTTTTATCCAGTTTAAAGCTGCTGCTTGATAATATAGTTCCCAGTCTGGTAGTCCAAATCCTGCTCTTTTTTTGTCCTCTTGAAGTAACTTCAGTCTTATTCTCGGTTTGTTGCCTTGCCAAACAAATTTTGTAATAATTTTATTCATTTCTTCAAAAAAAGTTCTCTTCAAAATAATCGGGATAGTCTGAAATAAAAATATTAATTTGGGCAATATTTTCATTTTAATTAAAGCTATTCTTCCCGTTAAAGATAATTGCAGTTTGTTATATTTCTCCAAATCTGTTTTTACTTCTTTAATTAATTTAATATAATTATCTTCCATTAATGTACTTGTCTTTTTTGTAATTGTAATTCCTAGATATTTTACTTTGTTTGTTATCTGTAGTCCAAATGCCTTTAATCATTCTATATCATTATCTTTTATATTTTTAAGTATCATTTTGGTCCTCTGGTAATTTATTTTTAAGCCTGCAACTTCTCCATATTGTTTTAAGTCTTCTTTCAAAAATTCCATCGAGTTGAGTGGATCTTCCAAAATAAATACCAGATCATCCGCAAACACTTGTAATTTATATTCTTCACTTTTAATTTTGAGCGGTTTCACCCTGTCATCTTCTCTTATTACATTATTCAGTATTTCTAATGTCAAAATAAACAACAATGGTGAAAGTGGACAACCTTGTCTTACTCCTTGTTGAATGTTAATCTCTCTCGTCAATTCTCCATTTACTCTTATCCTTGCTTTCTGGTCCGAATATATTCCTTGTATCATCTTAATAAATTTTGGACCAAAATCTAATTCTTGCAGACAATTAATCATAAAGTCCCAATGTAAATTGTCAAAAGCCTTCTCAGCATCTAAAAACACTAGAGCTAATTTCTTATCTGGATGTGCTTCAAAAAATTCCAATACATTTATTATCATTCTCACGTTGTTTTTCAATTGTCTTTTTGGTAAAAAAAAACCAGTTTGATCTTCTTTAATTATCTGATTTAATACTTTTTTAAATCTTGTAGCTAAAATTGAAGCGAAAATTTTGTAATCCGTGTTTAAAAGCGAAATGGGTCTATAATTTTTAATTTCTTTTTCATCCGTATCTGATTTATGTATCAAAGTAATTGTTCCTTCCTTCCATGAATTTGGCATTTCTCCAGTCTCCCATATGTCATCAATCACTTTTTTAAATGGTAACAACAATACTTCTTCAAATTTCTTATAATATTCAGCTGGTAATCCATCAGGGCCTGGCATTTTTTTGAAGTTTTTGTATTTTAATCGCTTCTGTAATTTCACTTATAGTAATTGTGTTTTCCAATAATTTCTTTTGATCATCTAAAATTTTCATGCTATTATTTTTCTTCAAATATACTATTTGTTTCTGGTGTTCTATATTTTTTCTCCCATATAATAACTGATAAAATTGTTCAATAATTGTTTTTTTCTTTTCTAATTCTGTTTCTTCTTTTCCAGTCAAATCTTTCAATGTCTTAATATTTTTTTGTCTTTCTTTTTCAAGCTTGTGAGCTAACCATCTTCCTGGTTTATTTGCATTTTCAAAAAAAGTCTGTTTTGCCATTTTCAATTTCTTCTCCATTTCCTGGGTTTGAAATATTTTAATTTCATGTTGTATCTTCTTGGTTTGGTAAGGTTCTCATGGGATCCCCAAAAATTATGCTTCCACCAGCAAATTACAAACCAAAAGTACGTGTTGAGATGTAAAGCGGCACACACTTACAGCTTCAAACATGCCCCCATCCCTGCTGAAAAGATGTTCCCCAAGCATATTGGAATATTGGGCATAATCTCCAATGCTCCATGCATGTGTGTGCGCGCGCACATGCACTGGTACGTGCAAGTGCTTGTGGTTGTCCAAAACATTTTGAGATCTTCTCTCTGGTGTCCAGCTTCCCCTTTCAGTAGTGTTTTCAGATAAACAATTTTGCTTTACACAGTAACAGTTCAATAGGACTTAAAGTGGACTAGGCCGATTTTTTGTTTGGTTTCATTGCTTTTGGACATACAGTATTTACTTTGTGCCGCATCTGCACCGAGCAACACATTGGTGTGTTCTCATGGCTTCTATTCATTCAGATGAATTTTCACTCCAGTGACCATATCTTTCCTGATAGGTTTGTCATATAATGACCCAGGTTATACCCTAGCATTCACTTTATATCCCTTGTGATTTCAGAGAAAATGCCAGAAGCAGAACTTGGGAACTCAAGTCAGTAACTTGGACTCAGGTCATGAAAATGCGCAATTTTCACTGACTCAGCGACTCCTTAGTCATGTGCATGGGGGGAGGGAGTTTGTAGTGATCATGCTTTACACCATGTGGCTGGTGGGGGGAGGGAGCCTTGTTGAATTACCTGCTGCAATGTAGCTACTTCTGAGTAGGGCTGCAAGGGATCAGGTTGTCCTGGTAAGCCTTGAAGCTGCTGCTTGTGACCCTCCTCCCTCTTGCTGCTTCTGTCCCCACTCTCTCGCAGTCCTTTCACCCCTCCCAGGTGGGGACATTAGGGGAGTGTGAGATGCATGCACATACTCTGGCAGCAGCCCCATTTTTTTTTCCACAGCAGGCTTTTTAAAGGGAGGGTGACTCGAGTCTTCTAGAGTCACTAAAGGGTGACTTGGAGACCTAGAAGTTGCTCCTGTTATGACTCGTTTTCAAGTCGAGTCTCGGGTGGTGGTGACTCAGCAACTCGACTTGAGTCAAGCCCCAATGGATTTTTCCATCCCTGGTCTATGTACAATTTGTAACATAGATGTTGGCAAGAGACATAGTTAAGTGTAGTTTATTGTTATAAATGTGTGTTGTGGTGAGCCTTGGGTTTGCACACTTCCCACTGCATTTGAGGGAGAAGAATTTTAAAGTTCCTTTTGTGCTTTATAACAAACTGTGATCTCTGGTTTAGGTTGAGTGTGGGAAATTGTGTGCACAAACCACAGTTTAACAAACCAGGATCTGATCCATGACTTGCCATTACAACTGAATTTTGACCAAAGTGTGATGACTTCTTGTTAACTTCTCACAGATGGTGGTAAAGGGAAAGAGGGAAGTGTTTATAAAAGCACAGCTGTCTTTGTGAGTAATACTACCATGGAAAGGACTTGCAAGATGGTGGAAATAGAACTTTGGCTGGTGCTTGACTGCAGGGCAAACATGACAACTAATGCAACATCTAATTATTGCATTCTGGATTCCCCCCCCCCCCCGAGCAGAAAGCCATAGTGCTGTTTCTTTAAAATCTCCATAATAGAAACCATTTTTGCTTGAGACAAGAAAATTTTGTTTTTCTGTATCTTTGTGCAGCGATTCATAATGCAGCACGTTGCAATCTGCCTTGGAGAGATTATGATAGAAAATAAGTGGGCAACAGTGAACTTAAAAAAAATCAAACTCTTGCTAGTTCTAAAAAAGCTTTAAGTATGGCAGTATCTTTTGAAAAGCTGTCCACCCACCAGAATCCAAACTTTTTCTAGATGTCTTTGAAAACGGAGAAGGAATGATCTGCATATCAATTGGGTTGCTTCCTTCCTCATTCAGACACTGAATTCCATAAATTAAAGTGTATGTTGAGGGAAGAGTAATGTTTTAAAAACAAAAGAATTCCAAACTTCATTGAAGGTGAATATGTATCGCTTCTCATCCTCAGTTTGTATTCTGGTGCCTGAACATGGGGAAAGAAAACATAACTATGCTCAATTTTTAAGGGCCAGCATTGAACATACAAATAAGAAGCATGTTACTGCCACACCTAGTGCAGGGATGTCACTCATTTCATATAGCTGGTTATAGCATTTATGATGCCTGCTGAGGGCTGAAAGTGATGTCATTAAGCAGGAAGTGATGTCATCAAGCAGGTCATGACCAGAAATAAGCATTTTTTTCTCAGGGACTCAATGGCTGCAAACAGCAGAGTAAAATATGCAAATCTTGATCATATTTTCAAGATATGGGAAAGCCCAAATATCACACAAGACACCCTTTCAGCAGTGATACATCAACTGAGAACAGCTGATAGTGGTGCTTTTGGAGCCTAGGGGTTAGTAAAGACCTTCCATGGGCCGCATCTGTGGGCCTTATGTTGACAACCCTGGTCTAGGACTTCCTGGTGTTGGAGCAGTGGTCAGAGATCCTTTTTCTGTCCTTTCCATCAGAGGATGTATAGGGGCAATAGACTATTTAGGCTGGAAGTGAACACCCTTTTGCTTCCCAGTGTCCAACAGCATAGAAATAAGTTAAGGTGTCAGTTTGTTAAATCCCAGTTTAACAAACCAGGACCTGATCTATGGCTTCCCATTATGTCTGGATTTTGACCAAAGTTCTGTGCCATGAGTGCAGTAGGCATGTTCTACAGTTTCTCAAATATTGTGCTCACTTACAGTGTAACCTCTATGCACCCACACTTTCCCTTGGTATTTCAGCCCTAATTTCAGTGTATAGATAGACCAGGAGTCTGGATTTTATTAACGATGTGCATGTTCTGGGTTTGTAATGGAGGAACGCAATTTAATCTATCTACTTTATCTTGTATGATCACCTACAGTAGAGCCCTATACTCTACTCTTTGGTTGGAATTTACACAGTAAAATCCAAGTACACACTCAGAGCATCAGTGAGGCATGTTGTTCTCAAAAAAGTTCCCTCCTTCAGAACCTAGTGGTAGCACTCTGAAGAGCTACTTGGGCCATGTTGCTTTGCCACACAAAAGGTTGTTATCAGTGCTGCAATGCACTAGCAAGGACTTAATTCAGCAGTTCCCAAAGTTTCCAGGGCTGTGATGCCCTCGAAACCCAAAAGCAAGTGAGGGTGATTTGAAACGCATCACATGATAACATCACCAGCTGCTCATTTCCAGATCTGAAGGTTGTCGCAAGCCTCCAAAAAGTGGTGAGAGGGTTGGGTGGGCTTTTTGCAGCATGTGGTTTTCTGTACTGCAGCTCTACCTGCCGTGCTGAGCCTCTTATCACGTTTGGAGGCTTACGCTGTGGTCTCCCTGCTGAAGCAGCATATGACCTGCGACACCCTGGCAAGTGGCTTGCAACACCCCAGGGTGTTGCACTGCACACTTTGGGAACTGCTGGCTTAATTGGTTGTATTTAGAGAACTATCTAGAAGCCAGCCAGTACTGCTCCACTTGCTGGGTGAAGGGTGTTGGTTTTGCTGGCACAAGTCTGTTTGAGCCGTTGTACCATAAGTGAGCAATAGAATCAGGCTTTGCCCTACTTTCTTTTATAACCAAAGGAGGCCCAAGTTTTACAACTTCCTCTATGTTTCGGTTTGTTCCTTGCAAAGTTTTATAGGCCTTGCATGTCACCTGTCTGTTTCTCCTGCCCCATTTGTCATAACGTTGGTGGGAAACAGGACAGAGCCCTGTAAAACTGTTTCCTGCATTCTACTTCTTTCATAGTATTCTGTTAGCCTTTGGATTTCTGGTTGGCTGTAGTAATTTCTCTTCTCTCTGTGGTCATATTATCAGTTTTCTCACTTGACATGCTGTACATTTGCACAGATATTTATGTTTGCCTTTGGAGGCAGGTGTTTCTCTGGCTGCTAATTCATGACTGCAGTAACTCCCAAACGGCTCCATTGGGAAACCATGTTTCTCCTTTGTGATATTTTGAGTCCTGCTTTCTTGTAACCGTTCGGGACAGACTTGCATAAAAAGACCCTGTTGGCAAATTAGGTGTTGGTATGCCTTTCATTTTAATCAGAAATAATTCATTCTTCTCTGGGTGCTGTATCTGGTTGTTTAAGAAGTTTTGGGCTTGAGGGTCTGAGGTTTTTTTTTTTGTAATAAAGGTCAAACTCAAGGGTGTGAATTGAGTACCCCGTTGGTTGGGGTCACGAGCAACTTGGAAGTGGGTCACAAAGGTCTGAAAAACTGGTTTCAATTCTTCATGTAGGGCTGGGGAAAACCCTATCTGAAAATCGGAAAGCCACTGCTTGTAAATATTGCAATACTGAGCTAGCTGGAAGAGTTGTTTTTAAAGTAAAACAACTGCTCCAGCTAGCTCAGTATTGCAATATTTACTAGCAGTGACTAGAGCAGGGGTGCCCAAACCCCGGCCCAGGGGACATTCGCAGCCTTCAGGGACCCCCATTCTGTCCCACGGGGAGCTCCTAATCTCCAATGAGCATATGGCCCTCCAAAGACTTGCTGGAGCCCATGTTGGCCCAAATGACTACTCTCAGCACAAGAGCCAACTGCTTGACCTCTCACGCGAGCTGCGGGCCGATGGCTCCCTCTGCACCTTGCTGTTTCATGTCTGTGAAGCAGCAGCAGCTGCAAAAGAAAAGCTGTCCTTGCTTTGTGCAAGGTCTTTTGTAGGCCTTGAGCTATCCTGAGACCTTCATTCATTCATATAAGTTCCATCTCTAATATATTCATTTATGTAAACTTTTGTAAATTTATTCAAACTTGAAATGTAAATTAATTGCTTTCCCCGGCCCCCAACACAATGTCAGAGAGATGTTGTGACCCTCCTGCCAAAAAGATTGGACACTCCTGCTCTAGAGGTTCTCAAAGTGTGAGCTATTATGCGGGGGGTTGCAGGGATATGTATATTTTTCAGGGGTCTTGTTAACAAAATTTGAGAACCTCTGCTCTAACTCATACATACATAAAGCTACCCTTATACTGAGCAAAACTATGCATCAATCTAGCCCCATATTATCTATTTTGCTTTTATGGTGACTGTTTATCACTGCTGCGTTACAAAGGAGACAAAAAAAATCAGAAATGCCAAATGAATTATTTATTCAAATAGTTCATCACTGTGTTGAATGCCCTTTGTGCCCCCTTATTTTTCCCCCGATAGTTTTGAACACGTCTAACTCACTAGTTCAGCAGTCTAAAAATGATGTGATTGCAATGTAGCTGGTAGAGTTCTCTTGGTGTATACACACATGCATGCACACATACATGTGCAATGAATTTTGGTTTCTGTGTTTCCTGTCAACCAGATAAATATTTAGAGATGCTAAATTCATTGACCATGTGCTTAAAGTGACCTTGTAACAGACCATGTGACTTGACTAGTAGACTTTCAATCAAAGTCAATCAACAATCAAATCAAATTGTTGAGTTGTCATATTTGTTTTGTTTTGTGTGCAGATGTTCCAGCTCTCTAACTGTGGAACAGTTATAATTTGGTTTGTGCAGTGCCCTGTTAGGGATGGAACAGATGGAATATGCAAGTAGTGTTGTGTGGTGGCAGTAGACCCGAGCCCATATAAGACCTTCAATGAACAGCACATTTGCTGTGGTTCTGCCTTTGGGTCCAGGTATTGCAATTTATTACAGCGTGACTTGGTAACCATAACTCAAGTGGGCACTTCAGGAAGTAGGAGGGAATGCTGTAGTCATATATATACTGTACCTATACTAGTAGTGACCAACCTTTCAGTTTTAGGGCTCCTGGACCTTTAGCAATTGTGTAGAGAAGGGAGTATCAGCAAGTGTACCTTGTCATTTCACAGTTGAGAAGCTGCACCTGTTGAAATGTCCTCCTCTACTCAATTGTTAAATGTCTAGGAGCCCTAAAGTTGAAAGGTTGGCCACCCCTGGCCTATTCAGATCCTGAGACATAAAACTGTTATACAATTATTTATTTTAAAGCTTCAAATTGTGTCATTACTTCTGAAGATCCCAGGACACAGATCTACAACTGACTGCATTACCCAGAATTACTTTCCTCTTCCTTTCATCCTTCTCACAGTCCTTTTGCATGTTTCTAAACTGAAAAGAAAGCTAAAAGATTGTTTTACAGATGTGTTTTTTGTAAAGGTCAAATCTAGGGTTGCCAGATCAGCATTTTAGAAAACTAGGTGACCCTTGCTCTGTGTTCCCTAGAATAAGTGACATTCACTAATGGTTTGTGGACCTGAGATGATCTGGAAAATGGGACATCTGGCAGTGTGATTTATTTTTAAAAAATGTAATCTGCTTCTTTGGAAGGAGAAACTTGAATGCTTAATGTGGGAAAAGCTTCTTTTCCCATGATTTCAAGCAAAATAAAGGTTGGGTTCAAATTTTGCAAGAAAATTTTGACTTATGTGTTAAAAAAAAATAGGGCAAAATGCTGTATGTGGGAGGTTGTTTTGTTTTACAGACACCACCCTGTTTTCTGCTGGCAAGGCA
Organism: Tiliqua scincoides; assembly: GCF_035046505.1. NCBI lineage: Eukaryota > Metazoa > Chordata > Lepidosauria > Squamata > Scincidae > Tiliqua > Tiliqua scincoides. The sequence goes on along the minus strand of NC_089821.1, from coordinate 80,058,385 downwards.
GTGAGAGAGGTGTCCAAGCTTTCTAAAGGAGATATGTGACTATAAGCTATTTAGTACTGAACAAATATTGACTTTCAGTTTCATGAACCTCTGTTGCTGCTTTTGATTATCACTTTTTATTAAGAGGTGTTAGATGTTTTGCAATAAATGGCCACAGTGTTGTTAGTCCAGGAGAAACTAATCAATGAACAGTCCCCCTCCCCCACCGAAGGACAAATTCTTATGTAGGACATTTTGTTTTCATAAGAATGTGTATCCTATTTCCTTTCATCTGCTAGCAATCATTCTTCCAACTTTTTCTTGAGGATGGAAGAACATAGCTTCATTATGTACCATAAGACCAGAATCTATAGATTATGAGCTGTGAACCAAGAAGTCCTTCCGTTCTGTTATGTTGTTTTATACAAAAGATACAAAAGCATGCTAGCATTCATATAAATTTTCCATCCAAATCTTAGTGCAGCCATGAGTTCCTGGGGTGGCCACAGACATGCCATTCTCTCCATCCCAGCTTCTCCATAGGGGGATAATATTGGCCTACTTGGCAAAGTAGTTTTACAGATAATTTGGATAACGTCTGAGAAGTGAATTGAACTTTTAAAAAGTGCTTTTTCAGTGACATTTTGAAATGGTAGACCAGCAAGGAAATGTATAGGATAAGGTTCAACAGTTGCTCCACCATTAAATGATCCTGACTTACAGCACTGCACCTTTGTGCGGGCATTGCACACTGATGCAGGGAGTTGCACTTGCTTCAAGAGAACGGTTACTACTGGAAGTGACACCACTATCTGATGGCTTTATCTTTAATACAGTTTGCAGCAATAAATTCTATGTGTGAAAGAAGAAAAGGGAGAATAATAGTGTATAAGTGATTCAAGTTACCGTGTAAGGAAAATAAAAGGAGATACAAAAAGAAAAGCCTTAGGTTGGTTGTTTAAAAATGACATAGAAGTTATACATGCACAGATATATACAAGTCATTTGCATACTATGGCTGCTCAAACAGCTTGTGTTGTCTGCAGTGTGAGCCATAGATTGGATGAATATCAGATGTGCAATGCACCTCACAGACTGAACTGTGAAAGAGTGTAAGGGTACCAGCATTTGTGCTTATGCTGCCTATTGAAGGTTGTAGCACTACTGAGTAGTTCTGTATCACACTATTCCTCTGAGTAGAACAGACACAACTGCAGATGCAGTGTAATCTACAACACGTTTAATACCATGGAATGGTTTTCGTAGTATATCGCTTTCTTTGGATTCTCTCTGCTCTGGGATGTGATAATGACCAATAACACAAATCATTCCCCCCCCCCCCAAAGTTGGATGAATTAATGCAGTGTTTCTCAAACTGTGGTTCTCTCCCACTAGGTGGGTTGCAAGCCAATTTCAGGTGAGTCCCCATTCATTTCAATATTTTATTTTTAATATATTAGACCTGATGCTACCAAGGTATGTGACTGCGTTTGGGGAAATGTTACAGATCTGTACTTTTAACAGGCTACCATATATATGCTTTTAACAATGATAGTAAATGGGACTTACTCCTGGATAAGTGTGGGTAGGATTGCAGCCTAGGATTGTTGCAAGGTGCAAAAACCAAGATGTTACAAGGGATCCTAGATGTTACAAGAGATCTCAGATGTTGCACTGTAATCCCAGGTACCAAAGCAAACTCAGTAGACAAAAGTGATCAGATCCAGGCTTTTATTGTAAATCCATCAGCAAAAGATTGTAAATCCATCCACATCCCCAAAGGAGACTGTGAGCATAGGAAGTGTGAAGAAGAGAAGCGTGTAACGCCTCCTTTAGCTGACTTTTATTACAATCTGGGGTTCCCTCCTTGAAACACATTTGGAGACAATTCATTGGTGGGTTCAAAACATCCATTGTTTTATAATAGGCCATCTCATACATCTGTCATATACAATATACCCCCAGCAGTTAGCCAATGGCATTGCACACAAACCTGACCTCATCTATAACCATCGGATGATGTTCTGTGGCCTTCGTAAGGCAACCTGTGAAATGCAACATACTTGCTATTGACGTCATGGTGTGTGTGTTCATCTAAAAACTGCTGTGAAATGATTTTCTCTGGGAATCTGACCTTTGCAATGTGTTAATCCGGAAGTTCTTTGATATCATGTCTCTTTAAACTCTAGAATGCAGTTAGTAATGTTTTAACTGAGTTTTAGTGGACTATTTGTTAGTCACACTTATGTGTACCCCAAAACTGATCTCAAAATGAAAAACAAGGAATATGAGAAAGCTAAGCTTACTAGTGTTCTTCTATGAGAGCTGGTGTGAATATGTGCTTTCTAGCATGTGTGTGCACAGCTTAGTGCTCTAAAAGTCTTCAAACTGAACGTTAAAGCAATGTTAAAACTTCAAGCCGAATTTCAAACTGCTAGATTTTTTTTTTGTGCTCTGAAGACAAAGACTTCATTCAAATGTATCAATATTGTTCTAAGAGAACAGATTGTGGCAGGCTGCCCAATCCCAGCCAAATGCTTGTGAGACTCAAGTTGAACTTGCTTGGACATTCAGAGATGGACCATGCTATTTACATTTCAGGTAAGCATTCTATACCATAACTTCTACTGATAACACCTTGCATCAGGATAGTTAAAAAGTTTCCTGCTTGATGATGGCATTTCTGGTCATGACATCACTTCTGGTGGGTCCTGACATATTCTAAAAAGTGGGTCCCAATGCTAAAAGTTTGAGAACCACTGAATTAATGGATTATGTGGGTACTAGCTTATCGGGCATTTATCTATTTGGTGAGAAGGCTTGCAAGTTTTATGTTGTGATACTATTTTCAATGTAGTTGCAGTTATTTGAACACATGTTTATTGCTCTAAAAGCAAACATCTGAGGATACAGTGAATATCTATTTGAATCACTTTTGCTGTACTTAAAATATATGTATCTTCATTTTATAATGCCCTCTGTTATTATCACTTGTGCTTACTCTGGACTTGCTACTGTTGGAGACTCCATACTGGGAGAGTATGGCAAAGCTCCTATCTTAAACCCCACACAAATACAGTAATCTGAAAAGCTACTTCATGTCATCAATGCATTAAAAATTGATTGTTTTGCTCCTATTATATTAGTGTCCAAACAACATTGGTGACATTCTGTTCTGTGTTAGAAATGAGGAAGTCCCACTGGCTTTAGTGGGGCTTGTGCACAAGTATTGCAGAATTGCAGCCAAATAAAATAAACTTGTACATTTTTGTTTTGGAGTAGGGAAGGCAAGTAAGCCATTGTTATGCGAATAATTTAGTCCTTGATGGGAGATGACAGTTATTTAGCATCTGTGCACTCAGGGGATAAAGTAAAATTGATGAAAGCATGACTAAATCTAAGACATGCCTTTTAATTTTGCCACAATAGAGAGTAGGGAAAAGTAAATTAGGAAATACAGCAGAGGAAGTAGCTGGCAGGCAGCCTTCCCTTCTACCCAGTCCCAGATTCTCAGGAGCAAAACTAAGACAAATATAGAAACTCTGAAAACCATCTATTGTGTATTCTATTGAGAAGGATTTGGGTAAAATGGGAATTCATTTGTTTTCTGCAAATTGGGACTGCAAAGGGAGAAAAAGAGGGGCAACCTGAGCAGAGTTACACATAGGAACCAGCACCACTGGTTGTGCTCAAAAGTGGCTAAAAATAGCACTTTAGATATAAATCCCTGGAGGCCATATTTTTTCCATTGTTCTTGCTAATTGGACAGTCACAGCGAGTTTCTTGGCTGTGTGTTAAATCAGGGAATCCCTAGAAAGACACCGCAAATTGGGACTGCAAAGGGAGAAAAAGAGGGGCAACCTGAGCAGAGTTACACATAGGAACCAGCACCACTGGTTGTGCTCAAAAGTGGCTAAAAATAGCACTTTAGATATAAATCCCTGGAGGCCATATTTTTTCCATTGTTCTTGCTAATTGGACATTCACAGTGAGTTTCTTGGCTGTGTGTTGAATCAGGGAATCCCTAGAAAGACACTATATGCATTTTAAATGTAAGCCTTAAGAAAATAATTGCCCAAGGAATGGCTAAGTCAATTCCTCCCTCTGCACACACAAACACACTCTTTTTGTCAGAGGTTTGTTTACACATGGTTTTTTTCTGCCATGGCTTTCAACACTGGAATTGAAATGCAGTGTTCTGTATGAAACATCAGCCCCGAAGTTTAAATGGTATCTGCATGCTAACCAGGGCCGACTTTTAGTCAGTTTTGCCCAATTGGGTGGTGGTGGCCCTGCATTGCCTTCCGCCCACCGCTGCTTCCAATTGGCCTGAAATTGGTGCCATGCAGGCAGCAGCATGTGTGCCTTGCTCTTTCTCTGCCCTCACATCTCCCAGCACCATCCTCTACCCATCTTGCTCCTGAATGGGCTGCTGTGGACAGGGAGGCGACACAGGAGAATTGGGGACCAGTGCGCTCCCTCCCTCCAGCTGACTTTCCAGGTGCCTATTCTGCACAACCACTAAAGGTACAGGAGTCCTATCCACCTGCACAGAAGTAACAGATTTTTTTTCTTGATCTGGGTCCATTGAAGAGCTAAAAAACTTAGTACAGGGGGCCCTGCAAAATTAGAGCAGGCCCCACAAAAGCATTTCCAGTTGAGCGCTGCAGCTCCTAAGGCCGGCCCTGATGCTAACTATATGTAGCCAACTATAAAAGAATGGTGATTCAGAATGGTTTTTTAAAAAGTCCAGCGAATTTGCTCCTAGTAAGAGTAGTATGAGAAGGAAAGAGATCATGCAAGCAAGAGTGCCATATGTTGTTCCTGAAGTGTGGATGAAATCACTGGCCAGGTTCAGACATAATGCAAAACTTAGGCTGTGCTGAGAACCATGCCAGAACCAGGAAACTGGAATTTATTTATGGTACTTATATACTGCCTTTCTTATAGACTCAGGTTCTACATATGCAAAGTTTTACGTATACAGGCTGAATATCGTAGTTAGACCTCATTATCCACAAGGGATCCATTCTTGGATCCATTCTTTGAGGGATAATGTGCAGGGTAGACCTCGTGATGCATTCTGGAGTGACACTTGGTGTAGGGAGGAGCCTCATGTGACCTGGAAGAGACTGCAGGCAGCTTGGAAGACTGCCTGCAGCCTTCAAATCACAGCTGTTTCACTACACAGAGGTAGGCTGAGCTATTTTTGGCAGTTTCCTTTAATTTCCCTTCCTTCTTAAAGGCATCCTTGGTATCTGCGGAACTGTGGATAACTGAAACTGTGGATAAATGATACTGAAAGAGCAGTATCTGCTGAATCTGCAGATACTGGGGTACACCCAGTTTATACTTTCTTGGGACAGACTGCACTTGCTCCCAGTGTGGAAGGGATTGTCACTCCTGAATCGGCCTTTTCAGCCACACTAGACGCTGTTCCAGAACCACCATTCAGAGCGCGATACCATATTCTTACGAGACTGAAGGTTGCCAACTCACTTTCCTGGGAGGAAGCCCTATTGAAGACAATGGGACTTACTTCTGAATAGGCATGAATGGAGTAATATAAATGGCAGGACTGATAGCACTTCCTCCAATTCTTTCTCCAGCAGGAAGAAAACTGCTGATGAAAAGAACTTGTCCCCACTGGCTGTCCCAAAGGGGAAGGGGAGGTTCTCATTCCACCAGATTCCAACTAGATTAACAGACCAGAAGATCAAACAAAAGCTGCTTTTGCTGCTGCCTCTTCTATGCTAGAAGCAAATGGAACAATATAAGAGGATGAACGCTGGGAAAGGAAGGAATTTCTAGAATTACTAGACAATCAAGGTCACTGTCTCACCTTCTCCAAGAATTCAAAACTCATATATATAGGAAACCATGTACATTTTCCTATGATACATTTAGAACCTACATGGAAGATTCAGAACCCATGGAAGAAAAAGTGTAAAACAGTGGTTCCCACATATTTACCACCGGGACCCAATTTTTAGAATGAGAATCTGTCAGGACCCACTGGAAGTGATGTCATGACCAGAAGTGACATCATCAAGCAGGAAACTTTTTAACAATCCTAGGCTGCAATCCTACCCACGCTCATCCAGGAGTAAGTCCCATTTACTATCATTGTTAAAAGCATATACATGGTAGCCTGTTAAAAGTACAGATCTGTAACATTTCCCCAAATGCAGTTACATACCTTGGTAGCATCAAGTCTAATATATTAAAAATAAAATATTGAAATGAATGGGGACCCACCTGAACTTGGCTTGCGACCCACAGTTTGAGAAACATTGATAAAAGGTACTTGGAGTACTTGTTTTCCGTGGGAAAACATTGATGGATGTCTCACAGATAAGGAAACCCACCTGGGTTTTGCATCCAGATGTTTAGATAATCTGTGGAACATGCTCATTTCCACATGGGTTTCTTCATGCCCAGTGTAGGCCTCAAATACCCACACAGTGCAAAACCACATTTTCATTTAAACAAACTATAGTTTTGTGTTATGTCTGAACCCAGCCCCTCTGCTATGTGGATAAGTCCTAGCTCAGTATGTTTCGATGTCTGTTTTGAATCTCTTACCAAACTGAATGATGGCAACATTTACTTTCTTGGTCTACAAAGCAAGACACACAGCAGCATTTTAGTCTGATGAAAGCAAGACATCATTTCTAAGTAGTGTATAAGCACAGATTGAGATTTTTTTAGAGAAGTTGAAGAAAAGGGAATAATTCTGACTTGGAACATTGTGTCTATATATAACACATGATTCATTTCGCCCACCTCTTCTGTGGAATGTAGCAAAAATCTACAGGCTTGCTGTAATACCGTGTTTCCCCGATAATAAGACCTATCCCGAAAATAAGCCCTCCCCTTACTGTGTAAGATTCCTCTAAAATAAGCCCTCCCCCGAAAATAAGCCCTATTGAGATTGCTACTGTAGTGAAGGTGATCCCCTGCGCTACACGCTACATTACGGTACCCTCTGTATGCACCGTCCCCCCCCCGGGTGAAACGCACGCCGCGCTCCAAGCTGCATCCAATCAGAGCTGCAGCAGTGAGCGCGTCATCCTGTTCTTCCCCAGTGATTTGCTTGCTGGCGCCATTGAGAGCAGTGCCGCGGAGGAGAGCTGAGGCAGGACAACATAAAAACCCGGTATGTAAGCGGGAGTGAGGGGTCATGATGGAGGATAAAAGAAGAACTCAGGAGGCATGATGGAGGATAAAAGGGGCATGATGGAGGATAAAAGAAGAACTCAGGAGGCATGATGGAGGATAAAATAAGCACTCAGGGGGCATGATGGAGGATAAAAGAAGAACTCAGGGGGCATGATGGAGGATAAAAGAAGAACTCAGGGGGCATGATGGAGGATAAAAGAAGAACTCAGGGGGCATGATTTGTTCACATTTACCTGTTTATTAAAATTGCTGTCAATGTTCATTAAAATAAGCCCTCCCCTGAAAATAAGCCTTCTGGTGTTTTTCTGTCCAAAAAAAATAATAAGACAGTGTCTTATTATCGGGGAAACACGGTAACAGTCATGTGTTGAAACCAGGTACTGAAGAATTTTATATCGGTCTGAAGCTGTGGAGAAGCACACAGATTGAATGTAATGGAGTATAATAGACATTTATTAGCATTTGAGGCCATTAAGACTATTGAGCCTAAAGAGCTGTACTTATATGTGCAGGATATGCTTAATCTGCTTGCTTATCAGTTTTAGGCCAGTTTTTCTGTCATGGTTTCCTGCATGGAACCTTGGGAACTAGAATTTTGCAAAGTTCTAAGAATTTTCTTTTAAAAACCCCTCAGATCCCACCACTCCACCCCTCAAAGAATTAAAGGGAATGACTGTTAAAACTAGTTTGTTGTGCCGTCATAAGTGTGTCAGATATGGAGCAGGGAGAACCAAGTTCAGATTCCCATTCAGCCTCACAGCTCATTAGTACAGGTGTTTGAAAACAGTTTCCAGTGAGTAAGATAAGATTACAGCCTAAGTCTTAGTGAACATAATGGGCTGACTTCTGAGTAAAATAAATAACAAACACCTCTACTCATTAGATGACACTGAAGCAATTGTTGTCTTTCAGCTTAACTTGCTTCACAGGGTGGTTGTGAGGATGTAATGCTGGGGGGAGGGTTAGAGGAGAACTTTGTATGTTGTCTTGAGCTTCTTTTGGGGGGGTAGAGTAGGATACACATGTAACTAATAATAAAATATGCTGTGTAGAGATGTTCACACATGTGTGGAGAGCTTTTCACCTCACAGTACTGTATAAGAGCAAGCTTGGGTATTCAGATTATTATTATTATTATTATTAACAGTATTTATATACCGCTTTTCAACTAAAAGTTCACAAAGCGGTTTACAGAGAAAAATCAAATAACTAAATGGCTCCCTGTTCCAAAAGGGCTCACAATCTAAAAAGATGCAAATGAATACCAGCAGACAGCGCCTAGAACAGACAGTGCTGGGGTGAGGTGGGCCAGTTACTCTCCCCCTGCTAAAAAAAAAAGGAGTACCCACTTGAAAAAGTGCCTCTTACCCAATTAGCAGGGGTTATTCAGATCTTATTGTTGTCAACTGAAGTCTCACTTCCATTGTTCTTGAGAAAGAGACCCACAGGAATAAGGACTAAAGTCCTCTTGTTTCTCATGAGGTGTATTTTATATTTGTGTATGTGCTGTTTTTCTATTGCATGTGTATTTACTAGGTCTGCTCACTGTTGCTGGTCTAATACTGTTTCTCATATGATGGAACTGGATTTAGTATGTGTTCAAGTTTGAAATTCTGAAATTTTTACCATTGGAGGAGTGATACACTGAACAGCAATAAAAACCATACAGATTATATAGGTTCTCTCCAGTCCACTGCAAGTGCAGCATTTGCTCTCAGAAAAGATTTGCCAGAAAAGATTTCTCTTTTCCCTGTTTGTCTTTTTCCTGTGCACAGATGGGCATGTACAGCAGTATCACAGCGGGCCCTGGGACTCAATAATAATTGTTCATATCATTTTTTGTATACTTAATTCCTTGATCATATGTGGTGTTCAGTGCCTTATTTGACCTTCGGAAAATGGGGACAAGTTTTCCCATATTTCCTATTGACAAATTTTCCCATATTTCCATTCAGTCTTTTCTGCACAGTCAAGAACCTTCTTCACCCATAAATGCCATCACTGAGTGCCTTCAGCTGATGTCCAGATGTCATCCTGATTTGTTCCTTATGTGTTGCAGGTAGAGTCATTTACTATACCATGGGTGTAAATGCCAAAAAAGGGGGTTAATGAAAGACAGATTTTTGATATTCTTAGTGTGTCTTCACAGTTCAACTTCTTATCAGTAGATGAAGGGATTCACCAAGTTTCTGGTGCCTATTGTAACATTTTATATGTATATTTTTTTCATTTGTTTTAAACATACATTAACCTTCTAATTAATGAACTCTTAATTGAACTCTTGGAAGTATTTAGTTAGACAACAAAATGAAGAGGATCAAGGACTGTTGTCAACTCACTACAACCAAACACATAAACAAGATAGCGCTAGAATGTTAGTTTCCATTTGGAACACCAGTCCAAGCAAGTATCCAATTAGCCCTATACAATACTGTGGTCTACATCTGGGAAGATCTTAAGAAAAATGAGAGGAGTTTTCAGTTTGACTCAGTTCTATTCAACTGAGGCAGGATTTTTGGAATAAGATTTTTTTGTATGATTTTGCCTTCCTGTGCCCGATGAGCAGATAATGCGATAAATGTACCACCTGGACATGGCACATTACAGAAGGAAATATGTTGTGAAGCAAGAAGACTTCATGGTCATATAGATGGGAATAGGAAAACTACTTTAAACTTGCATAAAGTTTCTTAGCTTATTTCAGGATACTTAGCCCATTTTATATGCTATGATCCATACAACCAATTTACACATGCAGAGAGGATGACATTGCAATGACAGGCTGCCCCCATCTATTCACATTCATTGAACATACAGGTGGGACCTCGGTATCCGCTGATTTGGTATCCACTGATGTGACTTACCATTGATACGTAGGTCCACCTTTAAATGCCTTGTAACAAGAAAAAAAGCATCAAAATCCAGTTTCCTACCTTTGCATTGTTAAATAATTATAATTTCATTCCATTAGATTCCATTATTCACCCAATCTAGTGGGTGAACGAGGTATAGTATCTATACCAGGGGTGTCAAACATAAGGCCCAGGGGCCAGATGTGGCCCGCAGAAGCTTTTTATCCGGCCCTCAGGCTCTCATCTGCTGTGCAGTGATTGAGGTGTTACTGCTGAAAGGGCAGCTCACATGAAAATTGGGCTGTGCTGTATCTTGAATATGATCAAGATTTGCATATTTTCTCTTCTGTCATTTGCAGCTATTGAGTTCCTAAATGAGAAAAAGTGCTTATTTTTGGTTATGACATGTTTAATGACATCACTTCCGGCCCTCAGCAGGCATCATGAATGCTATTCAGCCCTTGGTATGAAATGAGTTTGACACCCCTGGTCTATACTAATGCATTCTGTCCGTCAACAGAGGAGCAAGAAACCTGGTCTTTAAAGCTTTTTTCCACTGATTTGGCATCCACTGATTTTTTTTTCCAAGTCCACTGGAAGTTCCAGAACGGAACCCCCGTGGATAATGAGGCATGACCTGTACTGTATCTGCATACATTTCATAAATAAACACATACGAGATCAGGGGGCAGAGCCTGTTCGCCTGCAACCACCTGTGTTCATTGAATGCACTGATCATCGTAATATATACAAAAGTTTCCTGGCGTGCAGAAGAGAAAGACAGCAGTGCAATATGGGACAGGTGAAGTAATTGAGGGTCTCTTCCCCCTCCCCATTCTTAGAGGCTTTCAGTAAGCTTGACCCTACCCTCAGAGTGAGAAATGAACTCTGTGACTCTTGCCTGGAACATAGGAATCCTTTCTAATTATGTTTTCTTTTTGTTGGGGAGATAAAATCTCCTAGTACTCACCGGGGATGTCTTGGTTACCTGGCTGCTTTGTCACCACTGACGAAAAGCTGAATGCAACCCAATCATCTGTGGTACATAAATCTCCTGTTCTGACCGCTTCTGCCATGCATTGGTGGAATGTAATTGTTCTTTCTATGTTCATTTGTTGTTCTGAACATCTGCTGAAAGGGAAAAGCATGTTACTCCTGAGTTATTGGCTGCCATGTGTAAAGAGTTCTGTTTGTGTTCCTGCTTCCAGCAGAGCCGGCATAAAACTACATCTGGATGGGTCTGAAATGATGCAAGTGTGGTTTCAGTTTGCTGCCTGTGACTTTCTTTGAGTCCTAATAAGTTCCTTGGATAATTTGGCCTGTGACTTTCTTTGAGTCCTAATAAGTTCCTTGGATAATTTGTTTGCCAGGGCTTTGTTTCTAGAAAGATTTATTTGTTGCATGTTGTGATCAAGCACAGAGTTCCCCAAAGTTTGTTTCGCTGGTTCTGATTTTTCCCATTTTTGGATGTTCAGCAATGAGGACATGTCCCCCAAAGACAGCAAGAATCCTAAGAGTCTTACTCAAGTTTCCTTAATGAGAATGAGTGACCTCTTTGTTCTCTTTACTTACTCTGTTCTGTTTTCCATCAGGCTAGTTAAAATGTTTCATGTTTCTGATGCTTCTGGGCAGGAGGTCTGGTCTAGAGGGTAGAGCCTCCATTAGCCTGAAGATAACACCTGAAGGTTACCAGTTCGAGGCCACCTCTGAGGCCACCTCGAGGCAGCTCTGTGAATGGCAAGACCTTGAAGCAGCTGAGGAGCTGAGTTCAGCTCTTTGGTGTGAGCGAAGAAGCGTCTTGGCTGCCCTTCAAGTGAGGGATGAAGGAGTTGCTTGTCAGCCTGCATGGGAGGCAACTGGGGGCCTTAAGTGATACCAGACAGTGAAAGATCCACCTGAAATGTTGTGCGGTTCTTGAAAGATAGAACCTTTCTATTATTGTAAAAATCCCCTTGTGGGTTTAGAGATAGCCTGCCTATGTGAGCAGCCTTGAATAAAGTCAGAAGAGTAGTCTGATGACCAGAAAGGTCATATTATTATTATTATTATTATTATTATTATTATTATTATTATTATTATTATTATTATTATTATTATAATATTCTATGTGTTCTTGGCTTGCACAGTCATGGTAACATGAGTTAGGAGAAAGGAAGGTAAAGATATTGCTAAGCCTGTGTTTCCACTAATTTTCACATTGGGCCACCAGTATTTTTTATATATGTATCTCCAGTATTTTTTTATATAAATATAAATATCTCCTGCCTTTCTCCCATACCAAAGGGGACTCAAGGTGGCTAACAATGTAAAAATGTGAATACATAAAAATACAATTGAATATATATTTAAAAAAAACAACAATTAAAGACCCAATCCTATCCAGATTTCCAGCACCAATAGAGCTGTGCTGATGGGGAGCGCATGGCATCCTGCAGTAGTAGGGCAGACATGGAAGCCTCCTCAAGGTAAGGCAGCATTTGTTCCCTTACCTTGGGGTTGCATTGGGGCTGCACCAGTGCTGGAAAGTTGGATAGGATTGGGCTGTGAATCATTAAAACCAAACGCCCAGGATAACAACTATTAAAATATATAACATCAAAAAGTGGCAGCCTTCATTATCAGTTAAAAATCTTCCTGCATAAGAAGGTCTTGAGGCCCCACTGAAAGTTCTTCAGGGAGTAAGCCATTTTTAATTCCAGGGGAAGGGAATTCCATAAGTGTGGCGCCACCACCAAGAAGGCCCTATTCTTAGCCACCAGACCCTCACCTCTGCTGCTGGCGACACAGTCAGAAGGGTCCCCTTTGATAACCTGAGAGGATGGGTAGAATTATATGGACGAAGGCAGTCCCTCAAGTACACTGGTCCCAGTGTAGCCGCCAAAGCCTGAGTCAAACCGATCACCCCTGGCAGCTACACAGGCTTGCTGACACCTGGGCATCCAGGAGCAACTGTGAGTCCAGGATAACCCCCAAGCTGTGAGCCTGCTTTTTCGGGGGAGCGCAATCCCATTTAGAGTAGGGTGATAGTCCAGCACCAACATTGTGGGTTTCTAAACCAGGAGGACCTCTGTCTTAATTAAATCACTGTATTCAGAGATGCCCCCAAAAGGGTGCCGGCCCAGGGCAACTCAACCAGTGTGTCGTCGTCATCCCCCATTATGGCCATGACAGCAACTGTTACCCTGCACATGACTGATCTTGTCTGATCTTGGAAGCTAAGCAGGGTTAGGCCTGGTTAGTACTTGGATGGGAGACCGCCTGGGAATACCAGGTGCTGTAGGCTTATACCATAGTCTTTCGAGACTGAAGGTTGCCAACCATTGGTCAAGAAGACATGAGGCCCAGAGTGTTAGACCCAGTTACCCTACTCAAGGGACAGCTCTGATTATATTGCATATTAAATGCTCCTACATTAAACCAAACCCAGCAAATTTAAGCTTGTGTCTGTTACTTTTCACTCAATCTCTTTGGGGGGGGGGTGTGTACCAGGCTGAGATATTCTTACACACATTTATTTTTAGTGTAGTGGGAAATTCTTCCCTGAAGTGAGAACGTCTTTGGGTTTAGTCCTGTTAGCTTCCATAAGACAATTCCAAGCTGAGTAAGCATTTTAAAGACTTGTAAAAGCAGCTTAGACTGTGAAAATCATAGAGATTTCACACATCACGTTTTCATGCAAGGTCGTCTAGCTATGAAAGTGCTGGTATAGCAGTGTTACAGCTTACGTTCTTTAAAAGAGCGATATTGGGATGGCTTGCTAATAAACCACAAATTCATCCTGGTCACAAAACAATTTCCCACCTTGAGTGCCAGCTTGGCAAGTTCAACCATGAAGCCATGTGATGCGACTTGCATTGGGGGAGCCTTTCCCCCCCAAATCACCACTTTGACCTGCTCCCAGCTTGCTAAACATAAGCGGGTATTGGATCATCCTGTTTCACATGTGGTTTAAAGGAAATGCGTACCATTAAACTTTAAATTTCCTGTGAGGAAGGAACACTTTACTACCTTCTCCCTTTGCTCCATACTCACAAGGCATTTGAAGTTTAATGGGATATGCTCCCTTTAAACTTTAAACCCCATGCAAGGACAGAGAGCAGTGAGGAGGTAAGGAGCTTCCCCCCCCCCTTGTTCTCCTTCCAGTACTGCTGGAAGAAAAAGGGGAGGGGAGAGAGACTGCTTTACTCAGGATCACCTCTCCCTGCATACTTGGTGCTTGTGAAGCACACTCCTTTGAGGTCAGGGTGTAGCCATTGGAAACAGGTTTGTGTACTTTTTTATTCTAGCTATATTTCTTTACATAAATTCATCACTACCAATATGAGAAACGCTTGTAATGAAACACCACTTTCAAAGTGGTGACAGCTTTTGGGCACATGTCAGCGACTTAGCCTAGACCTCAGATCCATTGAAGCTTTCTGCTGCATCTTCCTTCATTTGCTAAAGACATTTTAAAAAATAGCATTTGTTGTTCTGTGAGATGCTTTTCAACTCACACATAACTGATCAAGGTGAGCAGTGCAATAAATTTGCAGACGACACCTGATTATTCAGGGTAGGAAAAGTCAAAGAAGACTGTTAAAGCTTTTGTATTGCTGGAATCCCTCGAACGTGCTGGAATCCCTAGCATGTATGCACTGCTGAAACAGAGACGCCTGCGTTGGCTCGGTCATGTCGTGGGGATGGATGATGGGCGGATCCCAGGGGATCTCTAGGGGATCCCAGGGGATCCAGAGTTCACTATAGTGAACTCGTGCAGGGGGCGCCCTGCAGGTAGACCACAGCTGTGATACAAGGACATCTGCAAGAGGGATCTGAAGGCCTTAGGAATGGACCTCAACAAGTGGGAGACCCTGGCCTCTGAGCGGCCCGCTTGGAGGCAGGCTGTGCAGCATGGCCTTTCCCAGTTTGAAGAGACACTTGGCCAACAGTCTGAGGCTAAGAGGCAAAGAACCACCTTTCAGAGTGCGATACCATAGTCTTTCGAGACTGAAGGTTGCCAATACAATAATTGCCTCAGAGAGACATAATATTTTTTCAGTGGAAGCGATCCATATGTTCAGCTGTGAGACACGGAGTGATGACCCACTGAGTTTGGTATTGTATAATGTATGTGCATGTGTGACCCTTCTGTGTTGAAAGCAGTATGCTTCTGAGTAGAAGAGGTTGGAGTCAAATGTGAAAGGACTGAGCTGTGGCTCTCAAGCCCTGCTTGTAAACTTCTTCAAAACACCTGGCTGTGCACTCTTGGACATGGAATGCTAATTTGGATCAGCCTTGTGTGGTCCAACAAAGCCATTCCTATATTCTTATTTCTGGATAAACTGTACTGCAGTTCTCTCAAATCAGGTGATGGCAGCTGTTGCACCGCTTTCATTTAATTTAGTAATTGTAGGCACTTAGTCATGGGTTGCCTAGAAACTATTATATCATCTCTTTAACTAGCTCAGAATGTTGTTGTGGTAAATAGATCTGTCATGCAAATGTTCTCTGTGCATGTCTGCTGGTTGTTTTTGTTTGTTTAAAGTAGGAGCTTGGGCTATAAAGCTCTCTTATATATTCCCCAGGCTTGGGAAATTCTCTGAACTGTTTCCTGTGGGCTAGTGTTTCAAATTCCTTGGAGCCTTAAAACATTGTCATATGGGTCCTTTTGGACAGCTCTGTCTGAGCTTCCATTAGTGTCCAAAGGCTCAGATAAAAAGCAATGAAGCACTTGGGATTTTGTGCAAGTTTTCCTTGGCAAAGGGTTCTTTTCCGATCAAGTAATATTTAACCCCAAAATGAAAACTCATGAAAATTCAGCTCAACTGTATGACCTACTGGCTTGTGGTAGGTAAAAACAGAAAGCCCGCTATTTAGTGGGCTTTATTTATTTGATCCTAAGTGCTTGGAAAGACTTACAGAACAATCCTATACATGTGTATTCAGAAGGAAGTCTCATTTTATACAGTGGAACTAATGCTCGAGTAAGTATGAATAAGATTGCAGCCTTAAACTTTGCACAGGACAGGTTTCCATGGCGGGAGGGGAGAGATCCTTAGCAAGGTTCAAAGCATTGCCTTTGCATGGTTGAAAATTAAATTGTGCAAAAAAAGAGGGGGCACTTGAAGATTTGTTGTCACTTTTTATATCTCATAATACAGTGAGTACCTATATTGGAATCAGCAACACAAGTCAAATAATCATTTTTTTTTAAGCAGAGAAACTCACGATGTGGCCCATTTCAATTACTAATTGAGCATTTAATTGTTTATAAAATAATCACAGCACGATCTTATTAATGGTAACTTGGAAGTAAGTGTGCTGTATTCCATGGGACTTGCTCCCTAATGTATTTAAATTGTAGACTTAGGGCCAAAAGTGATGTGATGAACACAGGAAAACCATGATGTGAAATAGGGGTGTGAAACAAATGCAGTGGTACCAGCAGTCTAAGTTAAATGTGAGAATCAGACGTGATTTGTAGGTTTTCCATGTGAAGGAATGTCCAGAGTTCCTCTGGCTACTCTGGATGTTACCCAGTGTTTAACAGCAGACATTAGCTCATTATATCTCATCACATTTCTGTTTGGAGGCTATAACCTAGGAAAACTAGTTAAAAAAAAAAAAAAAGAACAGCACAAAAGTGGTTTTTAATTTTTGTTTTTAAATGGAGATTGCTGTTGCATGTACTTACCTCGTTACAGTGCTCAGGAACCCCAATCAGACCAGAATTCTAAGCATGGCAGAATCATGGAATGGAGTGAAACTGGTGTGATCTGTTTACCCATAAGAAAGTAGTGGAGAGAACTGGAAGTGTACTGAGCAAGCTTAGAACTCAGTACAGTTATGAAACCGGAGTTTGAAAGAATCAAGCCATAATACTTGCAGCTGGATCTGCTACTTAAAAATGAGGGGACCCTCTGGGAACCCTACTAGTGTAACCTTAACATTTTAATTTATTTTATTTTTAAATGTTAAAGGGCTGATCTTTCTTCAGGAGTACATTAAGATGTGTAAAAAGGTAAGTACATGCAACAGTAGTCCTCAAGTTAAAAAAAAAAATTCCAAAAGTGATATTGTGCTATTTTTTTTTGTTTGAGTGTTTTCCTTTCTTGTTCATGTATACCACACAGGAAGAATGCAACTAAACTGCTTTAAAAATTGAATAACTCCTTGTGTTTAATTTTATTTTTTAAATTATTCCTCCCTGCAGAAGCACACCGACACAACAGAGGAACACTAACAAGAACAAACCCGTTCAAAGATATTCTCACTGGCTGAAAATGCATGTGTGTACATATTTCATGTCTTTTGTGCTGCCAAAGGGCACCTGTGCAACATACTAGCCAACCCCCCAAAACTCAGGCCTCTTCAAAAGAAATTGTTTAGTTCAACATTTTAGGGGGAAAAAATTCCTGCCACATTAATACATCATAGGAACAAAAATCAACCACCCCCATCACCGTCAAAAATCATTGTTCCACTCCTTCCTCCCCATTTCTGTTGTTTTTTTTTTACAGCCAGCATTGCAGAAAGACAACCTGCATTTCTTTTCAGTAATGTGGAACTCCAAAATATGGCAATTTGGCCAAGGAAGCTTTTGGAATCATTTTTAGTTTTCCCTTAGAATGGAAGCTGCGTATCAGGCTTGCTTAGACTTGCACCCAATTTAGGGTCAAACTGCACAGGGCGCTCAAATGTTTCATTGCATAGCCATAGGCTTTGGTTTCCTTATGTGTATGAGTTGTGCAGAGCTGTCATTTGGATCAGCACCACATGAAGGTGATAAGAGAGCAATGAACCCTTTACACACACACACCCCCCATTATTTTCCTGCTGAGAATCACCCCTGTGAAGTACAGTACTACTTAAAAGTACTGCTGTAGCAAATCCAGATTACCTGCATGATTGGCCCATTCATATATTACCATTATGATTTGGAGCAGTAGCCACACAGAAGCGGATTTCTCAGTCAACTATGGTACAGTCAGTCTTGTAATATTTAGGGGTGTGTGTGTGTGTGTGTGTCCGTCCTTTTAGGGCCCAGTCATATCCAACTTTCCAGTATCAATGCAGTTGCAATGCAGCCCCGAGGCAAGGGAACAAATGCTTCCTTACACTGAGGGAGGCCTCCATGACTGCCTGCCCACCACAGGATCCAGCATATTCCCTATTGGCATGGCTGTATCGGTGCTGGAAAGTTGGATAGGATTGGGACCTTAATCTCACACTTTGGAGCTGGCATTGAAAATGTTATCCCCACCTGTTCACATCTGTTTGGTAATTCCCTATCTGCATTTCCTCCCTTAGAAAGGTGCCCTAGACAAGACTACAAGGAGGGGAAAAATACCTCTCCATTAGCTAATTGGCAAGCATAAGAATCAATCCACTGCTAATGGAACAAACTGCACTTTTCAGACAGATAACAAATATCTTTCCTGGGGACTTTTAGAGGACATTAGCCTGACAACCCAGCTGTCAAATATCCTTCTCTCTCATGCACGTACACATGAGCCAAATGCATCATCTGCCTCCTTCCACTGTAATTTCCTAGGTTTGTTTCAAATGCAGCTAGATTCTTACATGGCTAGTGCTGCTGTGTTGCAAAAAGCCTGCATGTAGTTTGCACATTGTTACACATGTGTGCTTGTTGCAGTAAATGTACATGACAGGAGAGCCATGATTGGCTATGAAATAAAAAAAAGGTATATGTGCAATAATTAATTGTGACATTCTGCAGTCTGGCAGTCTTGCATTTGAATGGGTCGCACATGGATATGTATACAATTGACAGGACCATTGCGTTCTGGAGGAGTTCCATTCCCAAAACACCAGTCGATACTGAGCACTGCCCTGTATGTATATTTATATTAGATGTACTTTTTGTTGTCCAGTTACAGTGGGTAGTAAATAACCGGAACACAAAGAAAGAGGACGTGAATGTCCAGGGACGCCAATTACTGGGATGCATTTAGCTGGTTCACCATCGTCCAGGGTGCAAATACCCTAGTACAGTGGTACTCAAACTGGTTGGTCACGGCCCACCAGCCCATGTAACACTGCCCCTTTCCCTTTAAGGGGTGGGGACAGGGGGAAAACAGTGATGCAATCCTCTGGATTGTGCTGCTGCAGAGAGAGGGGGGCTATTTTTAGACTTATGTGCTGCCAGGATACAGGGGTGTGGGGAACCTCCAAGAGGGCTCTGCAGGACTTCCCATAGCTTGTAAAAACTGCAAGTTGTAATCGCGATCCACTTTCAGTTTTGTCACAATCACAACTTTCACTTTTTACAAGCCACAGAGCACTTTGTGGGGTTCCCCACACCCCCTGGACCCTGGCAGCACAAAAATTAAGCCTAAAAATAGTCACTACCTATCCGCCCCGCACCCCCCCCCCAAAGATTTATCTTGGGAGATTTAATCCCGAGAAGTTTGAATACCAGTGCCCTAGTACTATGTATACATATGCATATATGCATACATCCATTATTGTTCCATCTAGTAGTTTCAAAACACAATTTCTCTGTAAGACTGTCAGCTCATTATTTAATAGCAATAATAAATGAGAACATGTGCCAGAACCCATTAGCAATGCAGCTGATAAGGTGCTGAATTACATGCCAGTTAATTTTGAAATTTGAAAGATACAGATTTTTTTTTCTGCGAACATACCAGCAAAAGTAATGTGCCTGATTCAGTCTTGCAGCTTTTGCCTGAGGATGAAATATCTCTGCTTAAAGCAGTGTTCTATTTTGAACGCTTTAAGCCAGGCATTTGAGCTTGCCAGTGCCAAATGCCCAAAATGTCTTCTCTAGCATATTTTTCTTTCTGCAGTTCTGCATGGTCAAGTCAAGCTTCAGACTGACCTGCTTTAACTATCTTAATGCTTTGTTAATCTGATTTTGGGGACAACATGAACTGATTTAACAATTTAGAAATGTTTTGTAGTTTGCAGCAGGATGAACATTCAGAAAATGCACATAAATTATATCTCCTAGTACAGTCTTTTGGGCAATGGTCAAGTCTGATCAAGATTAAAACACTATCTTGCATTGGTATGAGTTACTGATGTCATTATAAAACCTGCTCTTTATTTCTGGAATGTTCGGAGAACGCTATGTTCAGCTTGTCTAGAAGAACATTTTACGGTAACATCTGGATTGAATAACCATGTCAAACACCAAAGTCAATGCCAACAAATATGTACAGGGTCTGACTGACCTATTTCCTGGCACTAGCCATGATTCTTCATTACAACTATCTAGAATAGCATTTTTCAACTGGTGGTACGTGAGGTGTTGTCCGGTGGTATGGAAACTCATTGCTGTCGAAAATTCATTATGATGCTGGGAAGCTGGTGGAGCCATTGGCTCCCTGGGGTCTTACAAGGCTGACCCTGGCATGATCATGGGTGGTCTTCTGAGATCTTGGACCGACAAGATGGTTGCGCCCAAGAGGACAAGGCCAACAACCTCATATTTGGAGGCTAGGAGGAGCAGGGGATGGCACTGACTGGCCACTGCTAGACTAGAGAGTAAGGTCCTATGGAAGCTGGACTCCCGTCACCAGCACAGTCAGTGGAGGCACCAACCACTGGAGACACTATATCTCTAGCACAGTGCCGAGTCCAGCTGGGCTCTGACTGCTGGACCATGTAAGTTTATACCTATAGCTTACTTTGTCACTTAGCGTGAATATATAGGCATGCCCTGGTATCCGTGAGGATTACGTTCCAGACCTCCCCACAGATTCTGGGGATGTGCAGATACTGGAGGCTCCTGTTTAAAAAATAGGGAATATGAACAGTAAAAATAACTCTGCTTACCTTAGCACAGTGGATCTACTGCGTTTTTAGGGCTGCAGGCAGTTTTCCCAGCTGCCTGCAGCCTCTTCCTGGCTGTACTAAGGCACCTCCTTTCACTCAGAATGCATCACGATGCTTTCTCTTCCTGGTCCACAGCTTAATATGTACAGGGTCTGGCAATGGGAGAGTCCCCCAGAGCCCTCAGGAATCCTGTATCCATGAATCTCTGGGGGCAATCTGTACAGTTTGGTCACCTACCCGCATGGAGCTAAGGGCCCAATCTTATCCAATTTTCCAGTGCCACTGAAGCCGTGTCAGTGGGGCGTGCATGGCATCCTGTGGTGGTGGTGGGCAGTCACAGAGGTCTCCTCAAGATATGGGAACACTTGTTCCCTTACCTGGGGCTGCATTGCGGTTGCACCGGTGCAGGAAAGATGGATAGGATTGGGTCTTAAGTGCCTACAACTAGCTTAAGCCTCACCAGGAAGTGATCTGTCTATGACAAAAGAGTGAGGCAGGCTACTCTCTCCCATATCCAGATCATCTGCTTGTGAGCAATAAACATGAGGTCCAACACTGAGTTTGAAATAAAATGCATTGAGCTTATAAAATAAGTATTCAGTGCACAGTTGAGATTCCCTCTCTCATTGTTTCTGCATTGGTATATTTTCTCTTTCCATGTTCCATAAGATGCTGCTGTTTTGTTTACGGCAACAGACTAACCGAGTCTTTTACATACATTTTGCCATCTGAATTTCTGAGTCCAAAATGCCTCCATAGAGAAAAGGTGTTAAGCTGAGAGCTGTTCAGTTGAGAGCCCTTGAATTTCTTACCAGGGATGGTCACGTTCCTCTGAGGTCAATGCTGATTATATAGGTGCTTCTTTTTAAACTCTTGCTTTGTCATTATATATTTTTCTAAACCTTGATCATCCGAGAAGCTGCAAAAGAAGTATTAAGAAGCTCTTGCTTCTTTCCTGCTCCCACTAATCTGAGAAGAGAGACATTTCCCTTGTGTTGTGTTCCTTAAGCCCCAGAAGGCCTTATTAATGTATGCACTGGCTCTTAAGTCTAGGCCAGAGGTCTCCAAACTGGAAACCGCTGTGTCCCGAAAAAGCCCTCTCTGTGCCAAGTAGCACTTATCACTCTGCCATGGTGCTGCATTACTTTCTAGCTGATCTGGGCACAAGGATGCAGAACGGTAAGCAAAACCCATGATTGGGAGGGATTTTTCCAAACCCCAGATCTGGCCCGTAGGCTGGCGTTTGGAAAGCCCTGATCTAGTCTAAGCATGTCATTATCTGATGCGTACCAGTTTCCAAATCTCCATTTAGATCTTTTCCTCTTCAGCTTTGCATTTGCTATACTGACATGTTATGTCATGGGAGCTTAGTTGTTCATAGTACGCTGAAAAAATATTGCAGGCAAACCCTACTTTTGGAAAAAATAATAATATTCACACAGAAGGGGAAGCTGAGGTTCCTTTGGCTTTTTGTTCGTTTTTTGTGCTCTAGTTGTACAATCTTGTTTATTTGCATATATTAAAAGTACTTTGATAGGCTTTTTGTGCAAGTGCTTCTTCTAGTGTGGTGATGGAATTGTTGTGGAACTGAAAATAAAAGAAATTTAAGAACTAAATTAACCTCTGCAGTAAACCAACCTGCTCTGAACGCAACCATTTTGACAGGTAATCTCGTGTAAAATAGATTTAGAAAGTAGATTTCCAGCCCATTTGAGATGGACAGCAATATTTATTATTTAAGAAAAAATGAAAAAGCGTTTATAACAAGAAGTGGGGATCTTCACCAAAATGTTCCATTGATCCCTAAGTCTAAAGGGGGTATTCCTGTTTAGACTTCCAACAAACCTGGACCAGTAGTGTTCATGGCTCACAGGATGATGTGGAAAGGTTATATAGCAGTCAAAGGAAAAAGGATACCTCTTTTCTTTCCCCCCTCTCCTAAGACTAGATAATCAGGGCAGAAACTAGAGAAATTGCACCAAGGGGGGGCAGTGATGAAGTCAAACCAGGATATACACAGTGTGATGGTTCCAGTCATTTGTTCCTGTTTGACCAATTACTAGGCAGCCTAAATCTCCAATTACAAGTTTTGGCAGCCTAAATCTCCACTATGAAAAAGTTTGGGAAATCTTTGTGTGTATCACTACACATCTATACTATGTTCGTGATTACACCTGCTACAGCTGCCCTTTAAAAAATATTATTAAAACATTCCTTTTAACAGGTGGAACAGAAAAATAGCTGATCTTTCCATGATGTTTTCATGCTGTATATTGTTTAAAAAATAGCTTAACAGAAAGACCTACCCACAAAGAGCTATTTAGGTAACTTAAACAGATGGGACAGGTGCAGCTAAGATGAAAAGCAAATTTCATGATTTGTTTATTGATTGGACAGTGTTTGAGGAAGCACTTGTCTAACCCCCTGCTTCTACATGCATTAAAACTAAGCATGTGTTCTGATTTAAAATGACAGGATTATGTTCTCCTTCAAAACGAAGAATGTTGTTGTTCGTAACCAGCCAGATGACGCTTGGTTTAGAAGTTTTCTTCTTATCGCTTTTATTTATTGAGCCTTGAATTATCTTCATAAAATGCACAAGTAAAGAATTAAGTCAACAGTTAAGTAGTCTGTCTCTGTGCATGTTCGAATGTCCTACTAATTAATTGGTCCTTGGGGCCAGTTTATACATCACACAGACAACAGTTTCCAACAGGGATTAGATTTTAACATGGAACTGCAGCCACATCATTTAATGTGTACAGTTTTAGTTAGGAGTTCTCAGAACATTCTTGAACACCTAAAAGTTTGTGTTCAATATAAGAGTCAAATGTTGCAGAAATGCAGTAAGAGATAGATGATCACGCTCCTTTCTGCAGTTGTATTGAAACTATAGAAGTGGGCCTTTCACATTCGCATAAAATGGAGACACTGATGGTGGGTGGATATGTGGATTGGGATCTGAGAACGATGACTTCCCTTAATGAGATTTAAGGAGCATGCTTGAAGTTTGGGAATTATTCTGAATCCAGCATTATTACTGGATGACTGAGTGATTGCTGTGGCCAGAAGCACAGAATTGTGTGCTATCATAGTTTGAAACTTCTGTACTGATGTTTAAACTGGCACTGTATTTTGTAACAATTTCAGTACATTTTTAACTATAAATGTAAGCTGCTTTGAAAGATTATATACTAAATGCTTTCTTCTTACAGCCCTGTGCCTGCTGACTGTTCAGAAAGAGTGTTGGGGAAAACGAGATCCTCACACACTGCTTAGAAGTTGGTTTCTGCAAAACAAATGGAGAAATTTGCTGCTCTTGCCTCTAATGCCTCCGTCTTTTGTCTAGCTAATATCAGTGCTTTTTGAAACCAGTCATTGAGATGAGTTAGCGTTCAGGACTCATTCAAACAAAGCAGTAATTTCAGAGTGTTTTATTTCAGCACATTCCACAAAGCTTCACACTGTGAGGGAAGATAAACTTATATAAGTACAAGAGTTTTATTTAGCTGAGTTTGTTGTAGTAAGCATTTTAAATCTATTCCTATTCCTAGCCCCTTTCCCTTCACACACGTACTCGTCTTTGGGAAATAAAATTGATTTAATCTGACAGTGCCAGACATTTTTTGCCCCTACAAGGAAGTTCAGTGCATGTCAGAAGAAAACTGTCTTTTAGGGTTTTTTTGCTAGAATGTCTATGTGATCCTTCAGACCTCACTTCTACCCAGAAATTCCTAGATCCCTCGCTCCATCCCTGGGAGTTAGAGGACCACATCTGGGGGGTCTGATCCCACCAAAAAGGAGGTGTAGACTACCAGGGCCGTTACTTCCCTCTCTTTTTGCATCTCCTCCACCTCCCTTCCTCCATGTTCCCTGGCTGGCTGGAGTACTGACTCTCGGGAAAACAATGTTCTCTCTGGAGTACCCCCCCCCCCGCCCAGCTGGCAATGCCTTTAACAAGCCACTCCTGGCTCCTGCTCATCCTCCTCGGCCTCTCCCCCCCCCCCCCAGCAAAAGGGGTTTCCTGGCCTGGCTGGAATCTCAACCTGACTCCCAAGAAACTGGGCTGCCAGGCCTTACCTCAAGGCTCGGGGTCAAGGATTGGAGGCAGTGGGCAACATGGCACCTCTGCTCTGGATTCAGCTACAGCCAGCCAGAGATCGGAGATGTGTGTGGTATGAAGCCCACCACAAGGCTGCACAAACACATGCATGTGTGACTACCTTACAGTGTGCCTGCACACCCCAACCATCTCCTGTGCCTTCCACTTCATGCTTGTCTGGGTGCTCACATGTGCCTGATGAATGTGATGTGCTACCACTTTTGGTGCCTCTCTGCAAATGGCACCCCGGGCAAGCACCGTGTCTTGCCCCAGAGCAGATCCGCCTCTGCTAATTGTAGTCTGTTATTACCCATAGTTGAAGGTCCCCAGTGACCTTCATGGCATGAAAATTGAACTTGGTTCAGTTCCCACATCCATACCCAATACTTACCTGTGCAACAGTATAATTTATATGGAATGTAAAATTGTTGTTTCTGTGATGGAAAATTTTGTTGCACTCCCTGCAGAACCCCTCCATCCACCTCTTGCTGATATATGTGCCTGAAATGCTTTATCTGAATTATACTCTCAACTTTTGGTGCTGTTAGTTAGTAGTTAAAGTTAGATGTGCTGCCATTCTGTCTTTGCCAGTCCTTTTTTCAGGCCTTTCCCCCCATTGATCCTTGTTCAGTGCCTTCATTTAGGGTGCATTCATGGGGTGGTGGTGGTGATAATTGCATTTAAAGTGTGCTAAGACAAACGATGAGAGAGCAGTTCACCACTCTCTGGCTGACTGCAGTTTTGGAAGCAACATCAGGCTGTGATCTCTCCACATATCTGACATGTCAGAGCATTCACACAATGGACAACTCACCAACAGTGACTGTTCTTTGGTTAGTTGACTACAGATCCTTCAGTCATGGGCTGTGTAATTTCTGTGTAATGTAGAGCACCAGGCACATGTACTAGTAGTAGTAGCAGTAGCAGCAGCAGTAGTAGAAGATAAAAATTAAAGTTCAGAGCCTTCTCTTTGCTCATGGAAGAAATTTGGCCATTACAGTTTGATTGGAAAATTTTAAATCCAAGAACTTCAATATAAAAAGAGCACCCTCCCTCCTCACACATTAGAAAGTTTGTCCAACTTTTCTTTTTCTGTTTTTACTCTGCAACTTCCAGTTTATAATTGGAATTGTTATTAAAAAGAAGCCATGATTCATATACGGAAATATTAGAGCATGTTTTAAAACTGAAGCCATTGTTTTATATTCCCCAAAAATATTTAATAAGCACATACAAATTTTCCATCTGGCATTTCTCTATTTGAAAACCTGTCAGTCACAGTGGGAATAAAATGACTTTTGAAAAGGCCAGTTATGTCCTAGGCACATACAGTAGTTCTTTCTCCAAATAGTTCTAAAATATCAGAGCAGAAGTTGCTTTCAATGCAAGAATTATAATGCTCTCTGTAAGATAGCTTGTGAAAACTTAGAGTGCAATCCTAACCCACTTTCCAGCACTAACATAAGGGCAATGCAGCTCCTAGGTAAGGAAACAAGCATTCCCTTACTTTGAGGAGGACTCTGTGAGTGCCCCCAACTTCAGGATGCAGCACATGTCCCATTGGCACAGCTATGCCAGTGCTGGAAAGTGGGCTAGGATTTGGGCCTTAGTAAACTAAAAACATAGGCTCAACAGCTTGCTGCTTCTGTGATGAATTTATTGCCGAAACAAGGAATCTTGGTCTGAGCACTGCATGAATTGAAAGAGTTGAAATGAGTTCCAGAAAGTACCTTAAAATTCAAAACCACATATTCAAGTTTCCAAGCACAAAAATAATATGTAATTAATATGACTGATCAGAAATGATGCTGTATTGTAGCTACTCCATTCGCAAGTGGCAATAATGAGGGAGTGTTTTTGCTTTTTGAAGAGGGAGAGGATAAGAAATTCTGCAAAAGCTTTGGACAGCTTGCTGCTGGCTGATGGAGATTGCCATTTCCTTTGTTTTTGTTGCCTCTTGGACAGTGGTGAAAGCAGTGATTAAACATTTCTTGGGGTATTCTGTTATGTTACAGCATCATTCCCAGGACATTCTAAGGCAGGGGTGTCAACTTAAGGCCTGGGGGCCGGATGCGACCAGCTGAAGCTTTTTTTCTGGTCCTCACACTCTCAGCTGCTGAGCAGTGTTACTGCTGAAAGGGCAGCCCATATGAAAATTGGGCTCTCCCATACCTTGAAATATGATCAAGATTTGCGTATTTTCTCTTCTGCCATTTGCAGCTAATGAGTTCCTAAGTGAGAAGAAGTGCTTATTTTTGACCTGTTTAATGACATCACTTCTTGCCCTCAGTAGGCATGATGAATGCTGTTCAGCTCTCAGTATGAAATGAGTTTGACACCCCTGTTCTAGGGGAAAAGGGGGAACTCCCATAGGCCATTTTTATCCAGACCCCTTGGAGTGATGATATTTCATGAAATCTGGTGGAATTTTTCAGCCCCTTTCAAATTGTCCTGACTTCACCTACTTCACAAATTCTTCCCAGACCCTACTTTGAACAAAAATTTCTTCATTGACAGTGTTCAGTTCAGTACATAAGATCATAAGAATATAAAAAAAGCTCTCCTGGATCAGACCAAAACCCCATCAATGCTGCAACACTTTCACACACTTTCTTGGGAGTAAACCACACTGAACACAATGGAACTTACTTCTGAGCAGACAAGCATAAGATTCTGCTGCTAGCTGAACATCCTGTTTTTCCACAGTCACCCACCAGCTGTCTCTGGGAAGCCCACAGGCAGTAGAGAAGGCATATGCCTCTCCCGCCCTTGTTCCCCTGCAGCTGATATACAGAGCCTCCAGAGCACTTCAGGAGTTTGATGCTGCACTGTGACCAGGATGCAAACAGTAGAGGCAGCTATTTTGAGATGGGGATGAGCAATCCAGGGCCATTGACTCAAAAGAAAGGTCCTTGATGAGATTATCCTCAATAGCCTCTAAGCTTCTCTATGGGAAGGCCATCACTATTATATTTAGTAGCCATTGATGAACCTGGCTTCCATGAATTTGTCTGATCTGTTTATAAAGCCACCCAAGCTAGCGGCCATCACCACACCACATGGCAATGAATTCTATATTATGCATTGCGTGAATCATGAAATACTTATTCATTGTGTGAAATAGTTTCTCCTAAATCTCTGCCAGTCTAGTGAATTACTTAAAGTGTGTGGAAAGGAATATAGATGTAAACTTGATGTGCAGGCAGTATTTGACACAAATATCCTTCTGACTTGATTCTTAAGTTTGTATCTAGCTTCTACTTAAGCTTTCTTAGTACAGAATGCAAGAATTAAATGCTGAAAATTCTGCCAGCTACACTGGATATGTTAAGTATAACTTAACACCATGTATAGTTATTCAAACTATCACAGACTAAGTAAGCAAGAGGATGAATGTGACTGCCCTTCCCTTTACAACTCACTTGGTTGTAATGTGTGCATCTTTTAATTATTTCTCACTTTTTTTTTTTACAGGTATTTATATACCGTCTTTCTTGGTCGTCAGATTTCTCCTCAGGTTTTAATTCAAGGCAGTTTACATAGGCAGGCTATACTAAATCCCAATAGGGATTTTTACAATTGAAGAAGGTTCTGTCTTTCAAGAACCACAACATTTCAGATGGATCTTTTATGATCTGGTATCACATTCTGGCCTCCATTTTCCTCCCACACAAGCGGCCAGCGGCCAGAGAGCAGGCCGCTCTTTGAAATACACTTTTGAAATAAGTGTGGATGATTTATGGAGGAGAAAAAGTGTGTTCTTTTTACTACACTGTTGAAATGAGCACTCGCTTATTTACTTGTTGACAGTTCAATTTCTTTCAGGTTTGAGTGGTTAGATGAGATGGAAAGGGACAAATTGCCTTTTGTATCTCTAAAGCTATGGAAAGCGTAAATCATTTGTTGTAGTTGTTATGTTTGTTTTTAATTGGTTGAAGAGAAATTATTGTAGCTGTTCTACTTGGTAGCAAACCTGCAGCAGCTGATAACACTAAAACTAATTCAGATTCAGCAGATTCATACTAATGGGATAAAAGGTGCATTCAGATCTCCATCTCCCCTATTGTATTTTGCACAGTACGAACTGTATAGTATCTTGTCAATCGCAGCTGTGTCATCCCCCTCAATAGAACATTCCCCCTCTGAATCGTGCATGACAAGGAGCACTGCTTCCACTCACCATACCAACTTGGAGGTCGGTGCAGTTCTGCAGGTTATTATCTGTTATAACAAGAAGGCAAAAAGCACCGCAACACCATCTTAGGGACTAACCCATATCAGTCATTGTAAAAAAAGTTGGCATCTCATACCTGTTGTGGCTGTCACATATATCCAGTTCAAGGTGATTTTTCAAAAATGTACATCTGGACTGAGAAAAAAGTCTTAGTTAAGTGAATCTGGCCAAAGCAATGAGATTTCATGCTATTTCATAGGCATCAACTTCCTTCATCTGAAAGAAAGGGCATCATAGACTCCAATTGTATAGCTTTTATGTGCAGAGGTTGCTTTGTTTCCTTCTGAAAGTATTGCTTTGTCTATAAAGTGGAAATTGCCTGCTGAGAATTCCCAGATATTTAAAAGAATTGGGGCCCCTTGGTTTGCTTAGAATCTGGAGTAGGGCTATGGGATTGAAGGGTTGGAATTAATCAGGTAGGGGTGGGATTGGTTCTCAACAGAGGCATGTGACAAGTTTAGCTTCCACCTCAATGATGTTTTACTTGCTAGCTTTACCTGATGTTGCCACTTAATATGGTTTGAGCACTAAGGACCCAATCCTAAGCAGCCCTAGCGCTGGCACTGGGTGTTGCATATGTGCTGTAAGTAACATCTGCAGCACCCAGGGGAGAAGGGGCCACTGGCGCAGGGCCTCACCACTGCATGGACCGCCAACTGATGCTCCTCCTTCACTGGCCATTGGTAAGACTTCTCGGAGTGGGAGGTGGTGGGGAGTGGGCAGAATGGGGTGGAGGGAGGGGAGGATTGGACCTGGGAGGAGGGCAGAAATGTTGGCCTACGCTGCTGAATCCTAACCTTCTTCGCAGCCCATGCAGTCTGACACAGGCCTCCAATCAAAAGCAGGCTCAGATCCAAAGAGATCCTTTGGTGCTGCAGCTGTATTATCTGGGGTAAGGGAGCAAACAATCCATTAGCCCCAAGGAGACTCCCAGTGCTAGCTTGGAGCCCCTAGGATCCAGCGGTAGCCATTTCGGTGCCACTGGAGCCCTGGGATGCTGCTGGGCTTGTAATTGGGCTGTAAATCACTACAGCTGCAATCCTATCCACACTTTCCTAAGAGTAAGCCCCATTGACTATAATGGAACTTACTTCTGAGTAGACATGCATAGGCTTGGGCTCTACGTCAATACCTTTAGGGCCATCTGAAATGTACTGGGGGGAGCACTCCATCCATTTGACAATATGCATTTCACTAGTACATTAGAGCCCTCCCCCTCATAAATGCATATATAAGCAGGACCCTTTGTCTCGTCTACATGTGCATCTCTCCAAGATGGTGAAATCTACATCATTAACTAACATCTGTGCCAGGGGTGTCCAAAGTTTTTGGCAGGAGGGCCACATTGTCTTTCTGACACTGTGTCGAGGGCCAGGGAAAAAAGAATTGATTTACATTTAAAATTTGAATAAATTTACATAAGTTTACATAAATGAATATATTAAAGATGAACTTATATGAATGAATGAAGGTCTTGCAATAGCTTAAGGCCTATAAAAGGCCTTGCACAAAGCAAGGCTGGTCTTTCCTTTGCTGCCACTGCTGCATCACAGACGTGAAACAACAAGCAGTGGAGGGAGCCCTCATCCCACAGTTCACGTGAGAGGTCAAACAGTCACCCTCACGCTGAGAGCAGTTGCGTCGGGCCAGTGTGGGCTCCAACATAAATCCAGAGTGCCAGAGGCCCATTGGAGACTAGGGGCTCCCTGAGGGCCGCATTGAGAGGCCTCGAGGGCCGCAAGTGGCCCTAGGGCCGGGGTTTGGGCACCCCTGATCTGTGCTATTAAATACCTCCCATACATAATGTGTGTTCAGTCCAGACTGTAATGTGTTTTCCAAACTTCATGTATATAGAGAGATTATCTGTACCTCTGCACACTATCCAAATCTGCAAATCTTGGGTACTACAGCAAGAAGAAAAACTGAAGATTGTTATTTTGCTTTCTTAATCCTGTTAACAACATTAATAATTTTCCCAAGGCACGTGAATTACATTGAAACAGAGGTGATGAAATTTACTTAACTATATTTTTCTTGAGACTGGACCCTATGATCATCAGGTAGACTGGATTATGTAACTCCAAAGTTTAGATGAAAAGTATAAATAACTGCCTGTGTACACATGTACTCTGTAAGAATTCATAAGCAATAATCTACTCTTTTCTCTGTTTCTCTTGTCTCTACACAAAACCATGTGAATGAAAATTAAATACTGAAATCTATGTTAGGGAATTATCTTCCTCAGAGAAAATAACAAGTCAGAAATTCACCCCGATGAAGCATTTTGTGTTTGAAAAATACCTTTCATGAGAATGAAGAACTTTTTGGCATATGTTTCCCTCAGGCCAGCACTTGGGCATTGGTTTCTAAACATGTCCATTGAAATAGAATCCATTAAGATCCTCTATGTGGGGCTGCTTCTCATAAATTTAAGCTTCCAAATAGAACCCCTACTTCTGATGGGATTATTTATTGATTTATTTAAGAGATTTATATCCCACCTTTCTATCCCATGAGGACACTCAAGGCGGCTCACAATTAAAAACATTAAAAGCATGATATACATATAAAGACATTAAAAACAATAAAACACAATAAAAGCCTGGATCCCAAATTAAAACCCATTCAAAAAGTGCCATGCCCCCTAGTGTCAGCTTAAAGGCCTCCCTAAATAAAAAGGTCTTAAGCCCCTGCCGAAAGGACTCTAAAGAGGGAGCTGTTCTCAATTCCAGGGGGAGAGAGTTCCACAAATGGGGAGCCACCACTGAGAAGGTCCTCTTTCTTGCTGCCATCCCCCTCACCTCCGCTAGTGGTGGCACAGTCAGAAAGGCCCCCTCTGATGACCTGAGAGGATGGGTTGGGTTATATGGAAGGAGGTGATCCCTCACATACTCTGGACCCGAGCTGTACAGGGCTTTAAAAGTCAAAACTAGCACTTTGAGTTCAACCCGGACACGAACTGGTAGCCAGTGTAGCCACCGAAGCAGCGGCCCGACTGAGTTGAACTGACAAGCCCCAGCAACCACACAGGCCGCCGCATTCTGCACTAGTTGCAGTTTCCAGACCGTCTTCAGAGGCAGTCGGTCACCCACATAGAGCGTGATGCAGTAATCTAATCTGGATGTCACTAGAAAGTGAGTCACCGTGGCCAGGACTGAGCGACCCAGGTATGGATTGTGCTTGAACACATTCTTCATGTATGTGTTGCTTAGCTTGAGTTGTTTAGATGCCTTTTGAAAGTCGTAATAGCGTTGCCAAGTTTGGCCAAGATTTACAAGATTGTCAGTGTTCCAGGGTGGTTGCTGCTAAGGTCAGTTGAAAGCTCCTTCTTTAAGTGTAACACTCAGTTGTAAAAGCACAAAAGGCATTCAGATGCCTGCATGTCAAATGTGGATTCATCACTGACAGTG
Organism: Tiliqua scincoides; assembly: GCF_035046505.1. NCBI lineage: Eukaryota > Metazoa > Chordata > Lepidosauria > Squamata > Scincidae > Tiliqua > Tiliqua scincoides. The sequence continues at coordinate 80,025,820 of NC_089821.1, read as the reverse complement.
CAATCCTATGCATGTCTACCAGGAATTAAAACCCATTGTTTCAAATGGAACTTAAGGCCCAATCCTATCCAATTTTTCAGTGCCAGTGCAGCCATGCCAGAGGGGCATGCACTGCATCCTGTGGTGGGGAGGCAATCATAGAGGCCTCCTCAAGGTATGGGAATGGGGATTCATTGCAGCTGCACCGATGCTGAAAGTTGGATAGGATTGGGCCCTTTCTTGTTAGGATTGCAGTGTTAATCTGGCTTTTACCCTAGGTTTTTTTTTCTATTCTGACATCATACAGCTATTTAATGTGGTTCACATGTTTACCTGACTTCTAGCTTCCCAGCCAGATGTCTGAACCAGTTTAAGATTTCTCCTGTTGTCACTGGAAGTAACCTTTTGAGTTCTTGATATTGATGCTTGACCTTGTATAGTTCAGAGAGCTTCCAATTTCAGTGGGGATAACAAAGGGAGAGAAGGGGAATACGTCTTGTTCTTCCACAAGTTGCTTCCTTGGGCTGTTTTCTATAAAATTCTACAGTGTGCCACTAGAATTCATGCACTGTCTTGAGGCTTTGAGGTTTGAGGTTGAATTGGTAACAAACCAGGGTGCTTATGTGTTCTAACCATTGGCTCCAGCCAATGACAAAAAATGTCACAGTAGCATAAAGGGATCATGCTGTTTATTTATTATCATTTCCATATCTGAAGCTGATTGAATTTAAAAATTTTAAAAAAGTAGGCTTGCTATCTTTGAGCCCTGGAAAAATATAATCCATGCAGTTTATTGTTGAAGAAGCCTGTAGAAAATATTAATTAGAATAATCTTTCAGAAGTATCTATCATTTATTGTCACCTGTTTCATATTGGAAAAACTGGCAGAGAGAGAGAGAAATGTGAAGCTGTAAATGTGTGTCTGTATTCAGAAGAGATCAGTCAAGATTTAATGATAACCATGCTGCTAATGGCAGACAAAATGTGTATGTTGTCAAAGGAAAATTGTTCCTTCTTTGTAGATAGTGCTCAGTGTTTGGACATCAGAGGAAACTAACCAACCAGCAAGTGTTTGAATCATCGAGGCACACAAAGAGAGGAAGAAAGGGTAGCAGGGAGCATACAGGAACATGGTTTAGTCAGCTTAATAACCATAGTTAATTGGACTGGAATTGATATTTCCTTGTTTTTTGCCCATTTTTCAGGTGTTTTGAACCTATCTAGTACCTCAGAAATTAGGGCTCCTGTGTCACTTGAAAACAATAGCTATGTTTGCCCTGTTCTTATTTTTAGAGCATTTTCTTCTCAAGTGACTGGTAAATGAAGGATTTCGCTTTGACGAAATATGAGACTTCACTTTGTAAACTTGTAGGTGTTCATCAGGTTTCACCTGTGGGGCTGCGTGCTGTGGGGGTTTCAGTGGAGCCCCTCAGTTTCATCATTTCCGGTATTACATTGGTTCAGGAGCAATTTGGAGTGTCTAGCTTTTTCTCTAGAATCCTGTGTTCCTTCATGATTTCATATAATCTGCCCGTGGGGTTTACATATATAGAGACACCAAGTACAAGACCCAGTGCAGTTCAGCATTCTACATTATGATTGAGGGATCCTGAGTAGATTTACTTACAGCACAAAACATTCAACCGAGAGCAGGTTGTTCCCCGCCAGGATCCCAACTATTCGGTTTCCATTTCTCCCCTAAGGATAAGTACCAGAGTGTATATACTTTTCCAGGAACTACTGTTGAAATATTAAATTCACTAATGGTTTGTTTTCTTTTTGTAAAATAAGGATTGCATTTTAGATAGGGTTTGTTCATTCAGCCAAGGCTAGAACTGAACTACATCCATATTTTTGCATTTTAAATCTAATCTTTTTGTTTTTTCCTCTTTTGTGCATGCCAGCACCCTCCTTTTCTTCCAAAGACTCTGGCACCAAGGTTGTTTCTGTTCTCCACAGGCTCCAGATGAGGCCCTGTGCAGCTGAAGAGTTCAGAGCACACAGAGTGAGACCTGAAAGTCATTTTGTATGTTTATGCTTTGCAGGAACAGCACAACAAACGAAATGTCCCGGAATGTCTTGTTCTGTGTGATTCCATTATAGAATGGAATCTGCCTGGGTAATAAAGTTCTTATCCATTGCCATGATGGATGTTGGGCATCAGCCATTTTACTGTCAACTGTGATGGCGTGCACATGACTTTAATAAGAGGGTTCTCTGTTTCTGTTAGCTAATTAATTTATTTCTGTAGCCCAGAATAATATACAGTGTAAGCTCTTCAGTGCTTCAGGTCTGAATCATTTTGGACATGCATGAATGTGGGTTGAGATGATCTTTGCAGATGGTCTATGGAGATATGCAACAGTGATTGTATGATTGTTTTACTCTGCACCTCTTTGCAGTTCAAACCACACTCAACTCTGCCACAAGAGGTCAAAGAAGTGGCCAAAATGTGGGTTAAGGTGCAAGTTGAGCACACCATCAGGTTTTTGGACAATTGATAAGTGCGGAGTCCATTTCAACCAATGGCCCTACTAATAAATGACCTTCCCCCAAACTCTTGTGACACACCTGTGGACCATTCGCAGCACACCAATGTGCCACAGCACAGTGGTTGAAAATCACTAAGCTAGATAGCATGAAGACTTAGGACAGATGTTGGTGTGGCTTCACTCCTTATTTAACAAATCAAGAGCTCATTTCTAGGATGCCTGCTAGGAGAGGGGCTATGTGGATACAGCGTATTTTTCAGAGACCGATTCCTGATTTGGTAGTGGAAGTTATCAAGGACCTAGCATTTCATCTGTGCTGGCTTTTTTGTTGTTCTTTTTGAAACCTATTTGGTTCTTTTTTCCTTATGATAAGGTCAAAATTATTTTTCAAGTACCAAAGTGGGAGCTGTAGTGCTACTGTCAGTACCAGTGTTCATTAAATGCTGTTGAGATCAATGTGACTTGTATCCAGAGGTGACTGGACACAGAAGTTTGTAGCCAAAACTCTTGAGAGCTGTGGCTTAGATTTAAAACATTCAGTTCTGCTGTAGCCAGTACGTTGTAGTATCCAAACTTCTCCTTGCAGGCTTTGCTATATTTAAAAGAAGGAATGTAGTCTTTCTTCTTAAATAAATATATTGCTGTTCTCCATGCAGTTTTTCACAGCTGTAAAGCAAATCATTGGCTTGTTTTGGCTTTTGTTCCTAGGGCTATTTCTTTTGCCTAAGGGGTTCCAGGGACACTTCAAAGCTTGTAGATGCTACAGACAGCAACCTTTTATTTGGATTCTCTAAAATGGCTAGAGTTCAGATTTTGCCACAAGATTAACTTTTCAACAGCTGTCTTTTGCTTTCCGTAGTTCTCAGATGCTTAAATGTAAACTGAACTGGATTAGTTTGGTACTGTGGTAGGTTGAATGTGGAATGGAATTTTAGTTACTGAGACTGTGAGTAAAGAGCATACTTGCTTATTTTTACAGGCCATTTTTAGTGTTAGCACATTACTGTAAATGGGAATTTATAAAGCAAATATTAAATGTGGTCTTTACTTTTTAACAGTAATAGCTTCTGTTTATAAAATATGTCATCTTTTAATGCAGTGCTTCCCAAACGTTTTAGCACCCGCTTTCTAAAATGACAATTTATTGTGACCCATGACTAAACCAAAAAAAGAGAGGGGAGATCTAGAAAGAAATATTTTATTTATTGTTAAAAATTAATAAATTATCAATTGATAATCAGGGTCCTGTGCTCCCAAGGCTGCTAGAGACATTACATATAGTATGTGTGTGTAGACATTTGCTAGACTCTTCCTAGAAATGGAGTTCATGGACCGTTTCCCCAAACCTTTACAGTCATTCCAGGATACCTAGAAGACTGAACTTCAAGATACGCAGTTAGGGACTTCTGGGCTAGACAAAAAGCTGAAATGGGTTCACGCATGATGTACAGCATGCCAATTAGAGAAAATAGGAAAATGTGACATTTTCATTTGAGGCTATGAACCTCATACCAGAGGTTAGCTTTGCAGCTAACAACTTTCTTCTGCAAACCAGGCAAGGGTGCTTGCAAAGTTTTTATAAAAAATGTTTCAAAAACCTTTCATGACCCACCAAAAATTGACTTGCGACCCACTGGTGGGTCCCAACCCACAGTTTGGGAAACTGTTTTAATGTATTTTGTTGACTGTTCTGAGAAGCTTTTCCTTAATGCAGTGGATGGACATTTAGATGTTTCCTGCTTCCTTTTAATGTTCTCTGGTCATTCCTTTTAGCATGCGGGCTTCCTGCTTGTCTGTCTGTAAGCTTCACACTTATAGCGACTAGTAAAAGCAAGAAAGGTTCAACCTTTGCAATATCCAAAGACTAAAAACAAAGTTAATGAGCGTTAGGAGTACAGGGGACCCCAGATCTGCGGATAAGTGAAACTGCAAATACCAAATCTGCAGGTACCGGGGTCCGCTGATACTGAACCCTCGGAATCACGTTTGCTTAATCATCAAGGTGTTGTCTACATACTTCACCAGAATTCAAATGCTATGGTGAAATACGCTGTGTCCCCTACATATGTACCACTTTGGTTCCAGAGGTCTGTACAGAAGTCAAAATGTATGTAGCTTGAGCCATCCAGCTCTTGTCAGCCCCATGCTATCATGCCTGCACAAAAACACCATTAAAGAACCACTGCTGCTGTGAAAGTGCTCACGTAGCTAGTCACGAGACAGTGTAAAACCTTATTTTGAATATCTACATTGCTATTGGTCTCCATAGTACAAATACCCTAACAAAGCTGATTTCTGTTCTTGACCCTGCCACTTCTAAAATTTCGGACCGTATGTTCCTTGCTGTCCTCTTTCATTTCTTCCTGAAATTACTGGACCCTTCAAGAATAGCCCCAGAGAAAATGCTGTCCTTCAGTGTGGCGATACCGCTAAATTGGTTCATTAAATGCCAGGATCTAAATACTTCAGTAACTGTTGGGGCTTGATCAAAAGTCATCAGAAAATTCTGAACTATTTTCTGTAATTTTCCATGTTTATCCATGTCAGCACTGTATGACAGTAGAGCAGAGATTTGAACGCAGATTATTGCGTCCTAATCCATTATACCTATTCTAGCACCCTATCTCTGTACTTCTTTTATTTTTTTAAATTGTTTTTGCTGATGCATTTTACTAAGGTGAAGGGAGAGGAGGAAGAATTCTTCCTTTCATCAATAGTGAATATTTGGATTTATGAAACATTCGTTTCCTCCCCACCCCTGTGGCTCTGTAGAGAATGGCCTGAAGCAGAAACTCCTGCAGCAGCTGCTCTAGCTAGGTTACTGCACACACAATGGGTTTGTGGCACTTTAAATGTAGCTGTCGGATAACATTAGCACATCTGTGCCAGAAATAAATTGAGCAAGAGCTACAAGCTATGAGGAGCCGACTGAGCAGATAGGAAAGAGCAAGCTTCTCCATTGGTATTCAGTGAGGCTATGGAAAGAAATCTGTTCTTGGTTGATTGCTGCTTTTACTACTTGAGGTTTCAGGTTGTGATCTGATGGCATCTCCTTGCCTACTGGTCTATTTTCTTTTCTAAATTGTTGTTTGAACATTTATTAGTTTTGAAAAGAGAATGTACTTTACTTCAAGTCATATTCTAGTGACTCCTGGGGAGATGTCTTAAGAAACCCACAGATCACTGGAATACTTGGGGGGGGGGGGGAGACGGTTGCAAATGCTGTTTGTGGCATGTTATAGGGTGCAATGCTGTACCACCATTCACTCCTCTGCTCCACCCCCATGGTGGTGCCTACCATTTTCACATTTATAAGGGATGGAGGTAGGCAGCTGCTCTGAGTGCTGCCCACCTCTATTCATTTTTTTAAAGGTGAAGGAAAAACTGGCTGCAGCTCACCCATAAGGGGAGCCCGTAGATCCCCTAAGGTGGCAGCCCGTCGAGCAGTGTGGAATTGCACTGGTCAGGGGATTCATTTCGTGTCATGGCCCTGAGGCAGCAGGACAGCCAGGACCGCAAGTGCCACATGTATTTTAAGCAGAAGCCCTAGCTTCTTAAGTGGCAACCAGTGGTGACCCTGGTCCCAGTGCCACCAAGGGCCACAACTGTCAATTGCTGCCCCACTCACCAGTTGGGCTGCCACCCCCCACTGGTTGCGCCTGCTGCCTCTGACCCAGAGGGCCGGAGAGGCGGTGCATGGTGTCCTCAACCTTCAGACAGTCTTCGGAGGGCTGAAAAACGGCACTTCTGGTATTTGGCTGCAAACCTGAAGTGATTTTTTTGGCCTTCTGAGGGCGTAAATGTGTCACTTCCAGCTTCCCCCCGAAACTGGAAGTGCCGTTTTTCAGCTCTCTGTATATGTTACAAGATCTTATGGGGATCAGGGAGACAGTGCGTGGCCTCTCTGGCCCTCTGAATGCCTTCAGATGGGAGGCAGCTGGCACAACTGGTGGAGAGGGTGGATGGCTGAGGTCACCTCTCCCCCAGACATGTTGCCAGGAGTCACTTGACCACAATCCGTTCTCAGAACCCCCGCAGATACCAAAAATCATGGATAATCAAATCCACAATTTTTGGCCTCTTTAGCCCTCCGAAAGGGACAGGAACGGAGGGCTTTCTGAAGCTTGCAGAGGCAGCATACTTCTGCCCACTGGCTCTGCAGGCTTCAAAATGGCTGTTCTGGCCAAAAAAATGCTACTTCTGGTTTCCCTTGGGAAACGTTTTAAAGCCATATAAGGCATTCTGACATTTTAATTGACATTCTTAAGTCATATAAGGCATTCTGAAACACTTTCAAACACTTCTAATTTCAGAAAGCCCACCAGAGTCAACCTGGAGGACCTGAGTTGAGCCAGATCCATGGATGCACAATCTGCAAATACAGAAGCCCCATCTGTATTCTTTGTGCAAAATATTTAAGGTTTCTGTCTCCTGTAGAGGCCTAATCACTTGTACAACCTTGAGAGATGCCTGGCATTCTCAATACCAGAAATTGGTGCAATATATATGAAATACATAGAGAAACTGGCTATCTTTAGAAGCAATTAATCTAACTTGCTTACGCCTTTATAAGGTAGTGCTGTATTACCTCACTGGTAGAAATGCACATTTGGAATTAAACGTTCCTACACTTAAAAGGCATAGCATTTTGAAAACTCATGGTTTGAGGTTTGGAAATTCTGTGTTTTTAAAGTACAAAGCCCTTTTGCATTTAGAAATATCAAGACCTCAGCTTTCACAATTCCAAGATTTCAGAATACTGAAATCCAGATTGATATTGTGGAAGAACATCTCAAGGTGTTGTTTGCTTCTTTCCAGATCAAATGTCACCTCTTCTATAAAGTTTCTAATTCAGAACTTACTGTTGAATTTTTGCTTCTAGCACAGCCATTCTCAACTTTTTTCAGCTCACGGCACACTGACAAGGCAGTAAAGTTGTCAAGGCACACTACTAGTTTTTAATTACATTATTATGTTACAATTAATTTAATTAATAACTAAGGGCATAAGCCTAACCAGGTCTACTCAGAAGTAAGTCTTAGTTTGTTCAATGGGGCTTACCTTCAGGAAAATGTGGTTAGGATTTCAGCCTTAGATCATGACTATGAAAGAAATTCCCAAGAAGCTTGGAAAGCGGAGTGTATGTGGTTTCTGGAAAGGGAGAACAATGTTTTGAAGCAGGTCTGTTCAAACTTTTATCAGTTGATATGCTCTGATATGCCAGGAGGTGCTGGCAAAGAGAGATGAGACTGAGCATACTGGAGAAGGGGGTGAGGGGCAGTGAGGAGATGTAGCTGAAACAAGTTCAGGATTCACTGGGGTGGGGGGAAGAGAGAGAGAGAGAATGGGAGGCAACTGACTCTGGACTTTGGAAGGTGGGGAAGAGGGAGGGGTGGGGAGGGGCAGTAAGAGGGGTTAACTGCAATTATGATGGGGGATGTGTGTGCAGGAAGGGAGGAGGTGGGAGGGAAGAAAAGCATCACTTGCCTGCTCATTTATTCAAGAAAGAGTGCAACCAAGCTTCTGTACATCTTCTCAGAAGTAAGCCCCATTATAGTCAATGGGGCTTACTCCTAGGTAAGTGTGGATTGGATTGTGGCCCAGCGCCTTTCCTGCCAAAGCCTTGCCAGGGGAGGCAACGCAGGGACGGTCACTTTGGGGCATTGCTGGCAAGGAAAAGGGTCTCTCCTGGATCCTTTCCAGGCAGCTGCCTCTGGCTCCTACCTGCTTCCAACTTTAGGCTCACTCTCACTCCTTTCTTGCTCTCGCCGCTTGCCTTTACTCCCTCCACGTTCCGCCCGCTCTTCCAGGCTTCTTGAGCTGCCTGGCTGGCTTCCCAATCAGCGCGCGGGGGGCAGGCACCAGCAACAGCAGGAGCGTCCAAGCCCCTGAGCGGCTGCCCCTTTTTCTCCTGCTGCCATCCAAGGCTGCAAGCTGCCGCTTTTCCCATGTGCACAGCTGCCGCCGCCGCCGCCTGACTCCTTGGCCCCGCAGCACACCTGAGGCAGCCTCACGGCACACCAGTGTGCCACGGCACAGCGGTTGAAAACCACTGTTCTAGCATAAAATAAAGTTACTGTTAAATGTACTTTTGTTTATGAGCAATTCCAGGTGGAGATACTTCTAAGTATGAAAAGTTAGAATGTTTTACCCACTTTGAGCTTTTGCAAGCAGTATTAATTTCGTTCTCTTAAAATTCATCTAATTTAGCATGATTGTCATATTCTTTATATACCCCATTTGATAACTCTTTTGTGTCTTGATAAACTGCTGAAAGATTTATTATGCCGTATTTGACAGGTTGACAACCAAGTAGGAAATCATGTGACTACTGGCATTGTTCTTGATGATATAAAATTGACTTTCCAGCTCTTTTTCCTTGATAAAAAACTAATCAGGAGAATAAATTTATAGTTTTGAAAATCTTTTGGAATTTTAAATCAGGTTTTAAATCTTAGTGCTTCATATTAAACTGAAAATGTGAGAAGTGGATAGAATTTCTAAATATATCAGAACAATGGATTGGTGAGCTCTTCGCTAATGGTTGAGCATTCCATTCTACCCTTATTATTTTCTCAATGTTCTTATGGCCATTGCCTACCCTATTGTTCAAGTAATGTCCTTGCCTACCATACTGTCTTCAAGTGGGATTCCCTAATTTGCTCTGATGTCACATTGGGTCTATTTAAGAAGACCCCAGGTAGTAAATTACCTGGATTTAGTGTTACAATACATTCTGTAACATCAAAGGGTATGAGGCAAATCCAGGTATGAAGGCCTCTCTGGCTGCCATTAACGCTGATGTAACGGAAGAACATTGAACCCTAGGACAGACAACTGATAGTTTGTGCGGAATGGGAAAACTTAAAATCTGAATTCTAAGATCCTTGATAAACGTCCCTAAATTAAACAGCATAAGTATTGTGTTTATACCATGGACTTTTAATGGCACCATGTTGGTGCAAATCACTTGAACTTTCTCAGAGCATTTCAGTAGAAAGACACAACGGTTTACGTACAAAAACCAGAAGTGGCTTCTGATAGAAGCGCTGTTAAGAGAGGTGTGGAGGCTTGCAGAAGGTGCTGCAAGCCCCCCAAACTGCAGAAGGCCAGCGCTGCCCTCCAGGCATTTAAAAGCCTGTTGCTCCCAGCATTGCCACGATTGCTGCAAAATTTTGATTTATTTATTTTTTTTGCTGCACAGATGTTGGCTTATCCTCACAAATAATTTTTCATGTTTGAGGGCAGTTTCATTCAAATGGCTCTGTTAAAATGTTATTTATCGTATCCAGCAGTAAAGCTAGCTTATTTCAGGCCCCTTTGCCCTATTATCTTTTATGGGGGAATACATTTTTTCTGCTTACAGGTTCCAAGAATTGGTGTGGGGGATTCTGGCATCAAATTCTCACTGTTTATGGCGTCTTGTTGACATTTGTCTGGGTGACAATCAAAAGCGAGGAGTGTTGATTTTTTACTATTGCACCATGCTCTGTGTGAGTGCAGTACAACCTAGATTATAAGATTGTGTACTTCATCAGCTGTGTTCAACAAACACAGAGGGCTTGTGCACTCCATATAATTTATCCTTTGTAATCGTATTAGAAAATATACATTTTCAGACCTTATCTCTAGACAACTGCAAGCCTACCCCCAGAATGTATTTGTTAGAGATATCTGCGTGTTAAGGTGGCCTATATACTCTCAGAGTTGATGAGAAGATGTATGACAGTCATCCTCTATGGCCCAAATCCTAACCCACTTTCCAGCACTGGCATAGCTTTGCCAATGGGGCATGTGCTGCATCCTGCAGTTGGGTGGCACTCATGCAGACAGGCCTTCTCAAAGTGAGGGAATGTTTGTTTCCTTGCCAAGGAGCTGCATTGTCGTTATGTTGGTGCTGAAAAGTGGGTTATGATTGTGCCCTGTGTAGCCAAAATCTTAGGAAATTCAAGCAATGGCTCATATGGTGTAATTGTTCCTGGACTACTTCACACAGCTGGTGTGAGATTTACATGTTTGAATGCTCCTCCAAAGAACAAAAAACCTAAACAAAAAAGTTTCAGGGAGAAAGCAAAGTTTATCCTGCTTTCTTTCAGTCTTTCTAAATACGGGGAATTTTTCATTTGAGGGACATACTCAGACATGCAATCTCTCACTGGCATTCTGAAATGATTGTCTGTTTTGTACTTGTCATTCACCAGAGTAAATGTCAGGAAACGTAAGAATCGGATTTTAAGAAGTCTGTTTCCTTTTTATTTTATTTTTATCCTGCCCTTCCTTCCAAAAACCCAGTTCCCCCCCCTCCTGGTACCCTCACAACAACTGTGGGAGGCACATGTGGAGCAGTTGCAGCATTCATCATCCCTTTAGCCCTTGGAGATCTTTGCCTGTTTGGCATTATTTTACATGAATCAGAAAACAAAATCTTCTGCCCTTGTTTCAGTAAAGAACAGCTCTATCTTTATGGCCTAATTAGCTTTGCTCCACATGTCTCCTCATTATCCCTGCTGGAAGATGTTGGGGTATCTGGAGAGCATCAGCTATCATAACTGAGTTGAAAGCCCATCAGAACGAGCCAGTGTCAAAATTGTTTGAACTGTAGTGCTGTTCTTGGCGTGCTTTGCACATCTCCTAATGTTCCTTCATTTGGCAAGTGTACTAAATGTGTGCTGTGTCCACTCAAGCGTGTAAAACTGCATCGCTTTTGGAAATCATATCCTTTCTCCTGCTTCCAGCAATTTCACTTGTTACTAGAGTCTTATCTATTGTTGTTTTATTTAATATAAGGATACAACTAATGAGCTTTCTTCACTTACTCTCTTCCGTCTCCTCACCTCAAGTCAGTTAGTTCTCACAAGAATACTGCTTGATAAAAATAATCATTTCCCACAAATAAACTCAGACAGCATACATTTACTGAGGCAGCTGTGGACTTTGACATGCTCTCCTCATGTACTCTTGAAGCTCTGCCTCCCACTCTCCCCATGACTGCCAACACTGCTATATTCTCACAAGGAAGCAAGAAGGGAGGACCAGAATATGTTTGTACACCATGACCACACACCTCTTTAAACATACGTGGCTGGTTCTGAACCAGAAATATCCAAACTGACCAAATGATGAGATGAAAGAATGTGTACACCGCAACCCATTTTGCCTCTATTCTACCACATTCAGCTCTTAAAAATGGTGGTCTCCTTCCAACTCTACAAAGGAAACTATCTCAGTAAAAGGAACTCACTTTGAGAGAGTCAGTACAGTAGCAGTTCATCAGTTGCTTTTAGAGTTCCTTAAAAGGGAATATTTTTTGTAAGGCATCTCATCGAAGACATATGGGCATTCAAGAGGCAGCTCACATCATACTAGGTTTTGTGTGAAATACTCAGATTCATTCCATGATGCACAACATCAGCTGATACAATTTGAGGTTCATTTACTTATGCTTGTGTACTTGGAGCAGCCATGTTATATGTAGAATTCACTGAATTGCAGGGTTACAGAAGTCAAGGACTTGATGTTGTCATCCAGTTTGTCTTGTTGAGGCAAGATTTGCCAGCTTTGCAGACTTTTTCTTGGGCTTTATTCCAGTTATAATTGTTGCACGTAAATTACACCATCCACTGAAAGCAATCTGCTCCATTGCTCCATGTGTCAATGGTACACATTTTGAAGTAGAAGCAAAGCTTTGGCAAAGAACGATTGGGATATTTTGTCCCTGAGGCAAAAGACGATTGTTTGGCACCACTTGGGAGGAGAAAGGCTCATTAGGTTTCTTGGCAAGCTCTGAATCCCTAGAGATGGAAAATCAATAACAGTGTATATTTTACTTTCTCTGGGTTCTCACCAACATGTCTCCAAATTTGTTAATAACTAGAATAGGGGTGTCAAATGCGTTTTCATACAGCAGACCAAATAGCATTCAAGGGGCCTGCTGGGGGACAGAAGTGACATAATTAAGCAAGAAGTGATGTCATTAAGCAGATGTTGGCCAGAAATAAGCACCTTCTTCTCATGCAGGAACACATTAGCTGCAAATTACAGAACATAAAATACGCAAATCTTGATTATATTTTCAAGGTATGAAAAAGCCCAGTTATCACACAGGACACCCTTTCTTCAGCACTGCTTCTGCTGAAGTATCACTTAGAAGAACTCGGAGAAGTGACTCTGCAGAAAGGGCAACCTGCTTGATAATTGAGCTCTCCTAGAGCCTCAGCAGCATCTTCCTCTCTCGCCCCTCTTGGTATGTGCCTTTCCCAGTAGTATTCCTTGCCTTCTGAGGCATCCTTCCATCTCTTCCTCCCAGACCTTTGGCAGAAGCAGCCCTGCTGAAAGGGTGGTGCTGGGTGAGCTCCAATTATCACAAGGGTGAATAAAGAGCATCCACAGTCTGTATCTGGCCCACTGGCCTTATATTTGACATCTTTGAACTAGAGTTCTATAACCGGGCTGTGTTTCTCTAATGAAATCTTACTTGGTTATGGAAGGATATTTTAAATTAAGAGCTAAGAAGTTAAATACCTGCACTTGTTAATATAGCAAACAGCATTTTAATTGCCTTTATTGGTTTGCCGTTTCCACTGTCTGTATTTTACATTATTCAAATCTATTTCCAAACACTCATTTGTACACTAAAGGTCAAATGAGAAGAGATATTGGAGCTCCTGGATCTTTTAATATTTTTTTTAAAGCAGCCGTGGGTGGGGGATTGAAATAGGACCATGGTGCATAGGGAGAAATGTCAGGACTGGGCCATAGAAAATTGTCACAGGGGAGCCAGGGTATGTTTCACTGTAGGAAAGCAGTCATAGCCATCAAAAGAAAACCTTTATAAGCCTTCCTGTTTGTGAGTCTGTTGCCCAGCCTAATTAGGCAAAACTAATCCATAATACAGTGTAGGAACCTTTATTGCCCAGAAAGGTAACTGTAATACACTGTAACATGGTGGCTTATTAACACAGGGCAGTTGAGTGCAAAGCTGAAGGTTTCTTATTATGTCCCCAGGGCTGCTGTCAAAGGGCTTTAACCCTTTGTCCCAGCACCATTAGATTGGGAAAATAACAAAAGAAAGAGTTAATTCAATTTTTATCCTGTTACTGCTTTTTAATATAATTAAAAGACCGCAGATCTGCAACATCTCATTCATTTTGGCCTTAAATCTGCTAAAAGCTAAACAACTCGTTTTATAACATATTCTCAGTGCTCTTGTGTGTTCAGTAATGTAACAGGGTCACTCTGAGACCTTTTGCAATTTTCTTGGTGATGTAGCCATTAGTTTGTGATGGGAAGATGTACTCCTACTCATGTTTTCTGTTGAGTGAAAAAGTGCATCGTTAGCCCACTAATACTGGGAAACGGTCTCCAAGTGCTTGCAAGAGAGAGCTGTTTTGTCTTAGGCATATATCTCCCATATACAATCTGACTTTTGAACACGGCAAAAGTTAATTGTATAATTTTGTATATTTATTAACTACCATATGCACAAATCTATTTTATTTATTTTTGAGAAAGACTTGTATCCTTCCTCCCTGTAAACAAGGCAACCCAGGCAGCCTACAATGATATAAAATATAGTAAAGTATAAATAAAATAAAATATAAAGCACCATTAACAATAACACAACACTGTGAAAGTAGTAAATGAAAAGCAAAATGGAGCAGCACAATAATCAAAGATGACCCATAATATCATAAAAGCAGCATTTTCTTCCCCTTTGCCTTTTTAAAACACTTCTGAAAAATAGGAAACAGAAATCAGGAACAGCACCAAAAGAACAAAACAAAAGAGCAAAGCAAAAAGCAGAATGAACAAAGCAATCCCCAGCCACAAACTAACTAAATGCAAGTTGAAATAAAGAAATCGTAACACTCCACCAGAAGTTCTCTATTCAAAGGGGAGGAAGTTCAATAGCTGTGACACTGCTACAGAGAAGGCCCTCCTGTAGTTCTGGCCAGCACTGATCTAGTTTTGGTCAGGAATGGCATCCAAAGAAAGGCCCTCCCAGCTGACCTCAGGGGGTGGACAATCTTGTGTGAATGAAAGCGTTCCCTCAGATACTCCATTTGCTTTTATGCTATGTGTTTAGTAATTCTGTCTTGTTTTTTATTTTAAGTAGTTTGGAGTGATAAGACAGGCACAGAGTACAATAGCAGAGAAAATTCCCAGTGTAATTTCTGTTCTCCCAGTTCTTTCCTTTTTGCTATTGTTGAGAAGACCAGAGTCAGGTGCTTATTCATTTGTGGCTGGAAGAGTACTGCCCAGAGAAATGAAGAGGGTTGGTTTGCTTCTGTGTGAAGCTTTAACAACTTTCCTGATTCTGCCCAGCTTTCCAACCAGACTTTAGAATTCCATCTTCATTACTGTTTACAAGTCATAGTAGGTATGTGCAAGCTCTTGGTATTAGAGTCAGGCTGCCTCTGATTGCCAGATGCAGGGGAGGGCACCGGGACGCAAATTGTGTCTGTTGTCTTGTGTGCTTCCTGGGGCATTTGGTGGGCCACTGTGAGATACAGGAAGCTAGACTAGATGAACCTTTGGCCTGATCCAGCAGGGTTCTTCTTATCTTAAAAGAGCAATGCTCTTTGGGCTGCTATCTCTAGATACTGTCCATTTTTATCATCCCTCTGGTGCAATTTTATTGTACTTATTCACTTAGTAGAAAATGGGAGTAGAAGTACACATTTTTTTCCTATCACAAACCTATAAAGTCATCATATCACCAAGGAAATTATAAAAGGTCTTGTATTGTCCTAATTCATTACTCATACAAGACTGCTAAGAGAATCTTGTAAAATGAGTTGTGACTTTTTGCATAGATTGTATTTATAGAAGGCTATTCAAAAATTGAATAAGATGAAATGAAATACAGGTGGCAAATGCATGCTATATGTTACTTGGTCAGGTATAGAGACTTGACTATGGTTTCAAAGAATAGCATAATTGTACAATACTAGCTCTAGCAAATTCAAGCTCTATGCTTGAAAATGTTGTGAGAACACAGTGGTGATAAAGTGTTATATTTGCTACACTATATTTTAGTCTTCTATGGATTCAGCGCTTGCCAAAAATCGTAATAAGCCATTAGCAGGACCAATTAGCACAATCTGAAACCTTGGGTCATGGACTGATTCATTAAAGTGGAACAGAGTCAGGGAAGGAGACCTTTAAAAGTGTGACATACTTTATGGATGATCTCCCAGTGCCCTTGCTGAAAAATCCAAAGTAAGATGGGAAGGAGGGAATCCATACAGGTGTGAATCTTGCTGATCAATTCCTAACTGATGGAACCAAAATGCTTTTTTTTTTTTTAATAGTCTGGTAGAATGCAAGTTGGGGTCAACTGCTTATCATCAGTCAGAGAAAAGCTTTTCATTGTTACAGTACAATAACTGTAGTAAACATTTCTTTCTGAAAAATCAAGATTCAACCACTTAAGAAAAAAAAAACCCCCATGTTTGTGTCTGGCTGGCTACATTAATCATCACCTCTTAAGGACTACCACTGACAGCCAATTGGTATGAGATATCCACCAGCAGTTTACATATCTGTATATCGGCATGGACTTTATGAATAACATACAAATTTTTCAAATGCTGCCTCACAAATGGAAACATGCTGACCAACAAATCACCATGATAGAGAGTAAAAGAACATCTGCATAATTTATTTGATGAAGTGACTGAGAGCAAAAAAAACTTTTGGCTCATAAAGAAATACAACAACTGCGACAATGTAGACAGCACTATTGTGTCTATATTGAAATGAAACACCTGTTCCCAAGACCCCAACCAAGATTTTGGGCCCAATCCTATCCAGCTTTCCAGGGCCAATGCCAACCCCAAGGTAAGGGAATAAACATATCTCATACTCAAGATACAGCACATACCCTGTGAGCACAGCTGCATCAGTGCTGGAAAGTTGGATAGGATTGGACCCTTTGTGTGTATGCCTGCCCGATACATATTAAGTGAGAAAAAATAAACTCTGTGAGTCTAAACCTGTCATCTAGATCAGTGATTCTCAAACTCCAAGGGAGTTCGAGCCCCGCAGTAAGTCCTTGCGGGGGCAGGGGAAGGCAGCAACGCGATCCCCAGGATCGCATTGCTAAGTGGTCAGCAGGGGCTTGGCTCGACTTACCAGAGCCTCCTGTAGCTTCCCAGGTCTGTGACCTTCTGCAGGGCTCCCTTGGGGCTTAAAAAGTGAAAGCAGAGTGATTGCGCTCCACTTGCGAGGGTGGAGTGCAATCTCTCTGCTTTCACTTTTCAAGACCTGAGGAGCCCTGCAGAAGGTCACAGAGGGCTTCATGCACCTCTGGGAGGCTGCAGGAGGCTCTGGTAAGTCCAACAAAGCCCCTGCAGCCCCCTTAGAGACGTTGGGATTACGTTGCTGCCTTCCCCCGCCTCCTCACTGCCCCCACCCCTTAAGGGGGCAGAGTCCAGGGCCGTCAGGAGGTGTCGCAACGTCCCAGTATGAAAAGCCCTGATCAAGATGCCTTAAGGACTTTTCCCCCTGCTGTGTTGCAGTTGCTTAATTTTGATTTACCTCTGCTTAACTGCAAGTATACCTTTGTAAAGAGTCAGTGGCGTCGCTAGGATTCATGTCACCCGGTGTGGGAGGCCTGCGGGTCACCCCATGCAGTGGGTGGGGCAACGCCCCAGGTGGTGGATGTGGTGATGTACCATTGCACCGCCCCCACTGGTTTTTTGGCTGTACCTTTTGTTAGAACACAGATATTTCAATGTGGTTTGTTTCATTGCATTATGCATGAAATTATGTATTGATTGATATACGACATGATGGCATTATTCCTCCAAATTCTGATTTTAGTGATTTTGAAAACTTGTAGAGTCTCTCTCACACACACACCCCATGTCAATTTACTAACAACTTATTGCAGCAGTTCTCAAACTTTTAGCACTGGGACCCACTTTTTGGAATGACAGTCTGTCCAAGACCCATTGGAAGTGATGTCATGGCCAGAAGTGACATCATGAAGCAAATTAAAATAAATAATTATAAATAATTAAATTAAAATAAAATAAATAATTAAATAAGGGGGTGCCAGTCCTGTTCCACCAAGTGAATCTACTCTGAAGTAAGTCCCATAGTGGTCAATGGGGCTTACTCTCAGGAAAGTGTGGGTAGAATTGCAACCTGTGAGCCCAATCCTATGCATATCTACTCTGAAGTAAGTCCCATAGTGGTCAACGGAGCTTACTCTGTAGTCTGCCTGCAATAACAACCCCCCCCCCCCAAAAAAAAAGAATCAGTGAGATTTCCAGCCTTTCCCAGTGCCCAGTTTAAGGTTCTTCTATTTCAGGCATATCAAGATAAAGACCCTCCTGGCTTTGCAAGTGCAAAATAGAAGACATTCCCCTTACCCTTACCTACCCCTTACCCTCTTTTTTTTGTCCTTTTTAGTGGGGGGGGGGGAGGCTGCCCTCTGGAGCATTTGTTGCACTCCACCTCAATTGGATCGGGACCATTCTGGTGTCCTCACAGACACCCCTTTGCCTGCCCTGACCACCAGCCAAGGCACATCTGCTTACTCATGAGTAAACGTGACCGTGAGGCTGCTTTGCTTTCCATAGGGCACCATAAACTTACAGCTGGGAAGGAGAGACCTCCTTCTTGGGTGTTTTTGGGGGCTGCATTCATTGGATCAGAACCATTCTGACGTTGTTGGAGTCCTCTCTGCCTGCCCTTTGCAACGGACTAAGGCAAGTTTGCCTACTCGCGAGTAAACACGGCCACGTGGCTTCGTTTTGGGCTCAATAGACTCACAGCTGGGAAGGAGGGACCTCCTCGGGTGTTTTGGGGGGCTGCATTCATTGGATCAGGACCATTCTGGTGTTGTTGGATTTCTCTCAGCCTGCCTTTTCCGACGGACTATGGCAAGTACGCCTACTCACGAGTAAACATGCAATACGGCTCACTTTCACTTTCCATAGGGCTCCATGCATTTTTTCTTTCTGGTTTTGTGGCCATAACTTTTGAATGAAAGGAACTATTTCAATTCTGTTTTCTGCATTGCACTCTGCTGGACATTCCGCATCCAATGGTGTATGGCATGATGGGGTAGCTCCTAATGCCGTGATTTTAGCGCATCGCTTCCCCCAGGGCACATCACACACACACCCCGGCGCGTCACCCGGTGTGGCCTGCACCCGCTTAGCAATGCCACTGTAAAGAGTGACTGGATAATTCATCAGAGGTGCATGAAATCCTATTAGGAAATTATATTACAGCTTGGGGACAGATGGCAATGTCAGAGGGATAAGATGTACAAACTCCCAACACCAATTACTAAACTCAGTGCAACTGAGAGGAAAAATACTTCCCTTTGAGGTCATAACATGTGAACTACTGTATATGGAATGAAGAAGTTCTCCATTTTCACAGAAGCTTTATCTCCTCTTTCCCTTCCGCCCTCTCCATTATTTTTCAAATATGTAGGCTGTTTCCCTTATCTTTTGTTAATGAATAGCCTTCATGCTGTGGCAACACCATTTCTTCTCACAGTCATTAGCTGCTTTTTATTAGGCAATTATGTACAGTATCTGGTTACCTTTCAGCTTTGCAGAATGTCTTGCATAAAGTCTTTTCATGAGAAGTGCATGGCAGTTTTCATCTACCAAACTGTTCAAACTCTGTGGACAAGGCAATGAGGCCTTTCTGCCAACTTGAACTTCTTTTCATGTGCCCAGCTTCTCTTTTTAAATCAATGGATTCATTTGTGGACAAGGGCTGAAAGATGCCAGCACTTCTGTGTGTGCAGTGTCTTGGGCATAGCCATCATTCTGTGTGGCAGAAGAAACTTGTACTCGCCTTTTGGAAGCTCCATGGATCGTGAATCCATTTCACAGCACTTCTTAGGCTACCTGACTTCCTACTGTTCTCTTAATGCAAAAAGCTGTTCAAATGCAGGAACTTTGCATTGTATTAGTGTAATTGCATTTAGTCATTTAAATGAAGAGGATCCCACCATGCTACCCAAGTCATTATAAAGCATTTTCTCAAACAGCAAAAAATAAATCTTTTCCTAAATCTTTGTTTTCAGACATTCTGAGCTAGCTAAATGTAATGTGCATTGCATATGATAGTATGTTTTAACTGCCCTTAAATATAATATAACAGTGGTTCTCAAATTTTCAACACCGGGCCCGAAGGATAATCTATTGCGATCACCTATCTATCACCCTACCCCTTTAGCTGCCCATTTCATGTTCTCCATCCCAGTGTTCTACCCCTTTCTGCCACCTGTCCAAGTGAGAACCCTGTGGCCCATCTGTCAGATCCCATGTGGCTGGGAGGGGACATAGGCTGCCTTCTCTGACTGCCAACAGCGTGCAGTCCTGCTGTGCCCTGCTGCTCCCAGCCATGTCAAGTGCTGCAATGGCTGGTAGCACCCCAGCAGGCCTTGCGCACAGTCAGTCGAAGGCCAACTGTGACCACCAAAAATCAACTCAAAACCCACTGGTGAATCGCAACCCACAGTTTGAGAACCACTGTAGTACAACATTGCTTGTGTGTGCATGTGAATATTGCCATCATCAGTCCACGCACTGCTCATCCAGACAATATATGATTTTGATTGCCTCTTTTGTCGACCATACCGGCCTTGATAAGTGTGGATAATACTCATGTGGGGGAAGAGAATGGAAGGCATTCCATTGATAAATTAATGTGCTTAAAATTAAAATTCGATTTTGAAGAATATCTAGATCAGGGGTGTCAAACTCATTCCATACAGTGGGCCAAACAGCATTCCTTATGCCTACTGAGGGCCAGAAGTGTTGTCATTATACAGGTCATGACCAGAAATAAGCACTGTGTTCCTACTTCAGAACTCATTTGCTGCATATGTCAAAAGAATAAAATATGCTACTCTTGACCATATTTTCAAGATATGGGAGAGCCCAATTATCTTGTTGGCTATCATTTCAGCAGTGACACCTCAGCACAGCTCAACAGCTGATTGTGATGCTGGGGGAGCCCAAGGGCCAGTTTAGAGCTTCCGAAGGCCACATCATGCCCACGGGTTTAATGTTTGGCACCCCTGGTCTCAGTCCATGGTGGAGACTGTTTCACACCAGGTGTGTTACTAGTTTTCACAAGGCCCCTCACACCTAGAAGTCTGTACACAAACCGCAGATATTGGGACATCAGGAAGTGTGAATGTTTCACAAGGGAATCCCTAGAATCTGCACTTGATGAAGTGTCTTGTGGAATTGGATGGAATCTATGGTTAATTCCAGTAAGGCAAAGTCCTACAATCTCTCTTGAGTTCCACCTATGTAGAGTTCACCAGCAACACTTCTTCATATTATCAAATGTTTGAAAGTTAGGAAATAGTAAATATAGAATCTAGAATGGCTACCAATGTTTGTCTGACTTATCTTTAATGCATTTGTGATTGTGGTACAGAAAGAAGACAAGCTGGGTAAGATGATAGTTATAAATAAGCCCAACTTTCCCATCGTTAAGTAATGTGCAAATATCAGGCTTTTTTACCACTAGATGTTTATCCACTATAGCCTTACATACCTTTCTTTCTCTTTTTCACTGGGACCAGCACTCCATATAAACAACTTTTAATACTCTCTGATACTAGATAGTTTGGTTTGTGTGCAAAACATTATCAACACAGGTAGCTCAACAGAGGCTGAAAACTTCAAAGATTGGTTGAAGCTGTTCTAAACTTCATTGCAGCATTAATCATTCCAGAAATCCCACTCAAACCGTTTCCCTCAACTTTGCTCGATTTATCCCATCTATGAGCCTAATCACTCTGATTTCTGTCCTCTGCATGGTTAATTAGCAAAGATAATGCATTTTCTTTGCATTTTGAAAATCTTCCCCATAGGAAGTGGTACACACATGATACATGATCCTGCAAGGAATGAGCCAGCAGTAAAACTCCAGCTCCTCAATGTTCTACACAAGAGATAGACCATATTTTGTCAAGAAACAACCTCTGTTAATGAGTAGATTTCCCCAGTATGTGTGAAAAAAATCTTAGTACATAATGAAAAGTTGAAATGAACTTCCATGTTAAATTCAAGAAGAAAAGTTTTGCTATTTAAAATAGTGATGGGCCAGTGAGTTCCCCTGATTCTTCTTGTAATATGCATGGTAACAACTAGCTTGTTGTTCCTTTTTACTGCTATTAAAGCTATCTTCTTTCAAATACTCACCTAAAGAGGTATCTCTGGCCTGGGGTACAAAGGAGGAGGTGGCAAACTGGAAGGAATTTAAGGGATTCAGAGCCCAATCCTGAGGTCTGCACTCTGCTTACTGCCAGCCCAGCACAGGTGGAAAACTGCTGCTCCGCTGCTCAGCAGTCACCCGAACAAGAGGTAGATGGGGGCATGGGGACGAATGTTCCAGGGCAGGAGAGGTGGGGGAGGGGAGGGCGTGGGTAGGAGAGGCATGCTGGAAGAGGGAACGGGTGGAAGGAGGGCGGGATTGGTTGAGTTCAGCTCAACTGTATCCTGGCCACATGGCCCAACATGGAACTCTGATTCTGCAGCAGCTCCAGAGCTGCTGCGGAATCAAGCAGACCCAATGCAGGGCTACTTTCCTTACCAGGGGGAAGGGGACAAGTGTCCCCTTCCCCTTAGGAGCCGGTAGCAGCTGCCCAGTTGTGCTTAGGATACTGCAGCAGCCATTTTTGGTGCCATAGCAGCCCCATTCTCCAGCAACTCAGGATTGGGCTGTCAGTGACAAAATCCTGGGTCAGGATGCACCATTGCTTTCCACATGAAGTCGGTGGCATCATTAATGGAAAAGGATGAAAATGGGTTTTCATATTGTGCAATTGCTCAACAGCACAATATAGCACAGTATAGGACTTGGATATAGAAATTCTCAGATATAATTGCTATTTATTTTGGATAGGAGGCCCAGAATATATCTCTGATGATGATGATCTTGGAGAGCCATTGACAGAGTTGCGCTAGATGGGCCAATGGTCTGACTTGTTATGAGACAACTCTTTATTTTATGTATACCCAAGGAGAGAGTGCAATGCAAATGTTCAGTAATTTTACTTATATATTTTACCTATAATTTATTTCTATATTGTGAATTTAAAACATTTTGAAAAATTGATGGACAGGGCAATTTGTAGGTAAAATGGCTTAGCAAATGTCTTTTGCTTAGTGATTTTCTGTCATTGTAACTGTATTGAAAAGTATCTTGGCTTAAAAAGAGGGGTGCAGTCCTTGCTATTTATTAATTAGAAAGGCTGATTATGGCTTTGGAATTTTGAGCTACTCTACAGTACATGAGTCAGTGAAAGTATCGCTCAGTGGCAGACAGCTGGTCCCCTATGTTGAGAGAGAAAGCATGCAGAGTTCATAATTGCAGCAGGCAGCAAGCTAATGAAAATCCTCAAGGACATGATAGTTATACAAAGGACTAACTGTTGCCAAGCAATTTGTAAGAATTTTCGTTGACAATGTCATCCAAGATGATTATTTTGAATATGCACATTCCGCTTTCTTCAAGAAAAGTGCTTTCAGGCAAATTCGTAATGAGTTGCTTTGTATCATGATGGTCTAATCACTATCTAAAAGGCAAGAAGGCTTTCTTCAGAAAATGGAAGTCTTGTCCAAATGAGAACAAAAAGGAACACACATTTCTTTGGCCTGAGTTTAAGCTGACAATAAAGGATGCCAAAAGAGACCATGATGAGTGCCTGGGTAAAAGCATCAGTGCAAACACAAATACTTTAAATATAGCAAAAGTACGAAACCTGCCACAGTGGAAGTTAACTAATGAGTTAATTAAAGGAAGGTTGAGGGGATACAGAGATTTCAGAACCATGAATGATTTATTTGCATCTGCCTTTACTACAGAAGATATAGGGAGGTAACTGACTTACCATGTCTGAAGAAATGGAAATGGGATGAGCATCAAGTGATTATTAACAAATTTAAAACTTATAATTGTTGGATCCAAATGGCATCCACCCAAAAGTTCTTAAGGAACTCAAATATGAATTTATTGATCTTATAAAAATATGTCGTTGCACGGAGCCTGTGTAGTGATCACACTGTATAATTCGACAGGGAAAGGGAAATGAAGGTGAGGCTAAAAAGCGCACAAAGGATTTTGAGAAGGCTGAAAAAGGAAGGGAATATGGAGAGTATTACTGGTCCTGGGTGCCAACTGGCAAAGTGGTCCATGCATGGTGGCTGGATTGGGGGTGTCTTAATGTAGCACCCACAGGTTATTGATCCACAACAGCAAAGCTGGATGATGTATGGTGGAGCAAAGAACATGAGGCTATAGTGTTCAAGGTTTTTTTATAGATTTTTGCTGCATAGAATCCTGTGGGATTCTTGGTGGGGTTGACACAGGGCCCAGTTCTATTCAACATTCCTGTGGTGATGCAGCTGCAGTGTGCCCCAAACTAAGAGATTCCAGATGGAAGGATAGACAGGTGTCCCAGGGACATCACTAGCTACTCCTAATGTGGTGTCCAAGTCATGCCAGATAGGATTGATTGGTCCACCAAGTGCTTCACAAACTCATCACAGTGAGCTTCCACGTGTTCCTCCCCACCTGTGGGGGTGGGCAGATGGAGTAGGCCACAGACCACACGGAAGAGCTCAGCCAGATGATTTTCCATGGACATAAGTATTTCAGAGGGTTTTTAAATAAGTGTGAGCTAATCTCAGTAATGGTGCTTTGAAAATTTGTTTGAAATTACTTTTCAAGTTAGACACTGCTGGGTGTATAGAAATCACATTTGCAGCAGTATAATCTCCAAAGACTTATGTGTGATTCTGCATTGTTCACTTGGCACTTCTTGTAAGTTTTGTGAATTTTGCAAGTCTTTATGTAATCTCCCTTTAATGCTACAGTGATAGCTGTGTTTCTCAGTATGACATTAGCATAGGCTTGCAACATTTGCAGAAAGCAGAGATGACTTCCAAGAAAAAACTTAGAGGTGTAGGAGATAGAGACGAGAAACTTCTACCGTTCCAGAGGTACCAGTTACAGTGCTGTATATATTCATACTAATGTCTTAGATACTGATGAGACAATCAGCAAACAACAGCATCATCTTATTTGTTTCACTGGGGAAGTTTTTGGACCCAATTGTACCCAACTTTCTAGTGCTGATGCAGCTGAACTGAAACCCCAAGATGAGGGAACAAACATTCCCTCACCTTGAGGAGGCCTCTGTGGCTCCCCCCCCCCCCACTGCAGCATGCAGTGATGCCCTGTTGGCACGGCTGTATCAGCGCTGGAAAGTTGGATAGGATTGGGCCCTTTGTCATTTTCTAAAATTATAATAATTTACTTTTTAAACTAAAGACTTTCGGTTCTTATTGTAAAGGGTTCTGGAGCTGTCCATAGGAAAGTGTCAAGCTCAACAGGTCCCCTGCATTGACTGTTCCTAGAGAAAATATTGGCAAGGGAGAGATGATGACATGTTTGGTGCCATGTCTAGTTTAAGTCTTAGATACTGCAGGTGGCTTCCTCCACACCTGGCTTCAGACACAATGTAATCCAATTTTGAGCAACTGGTGTGCATGGCTCTGGCTTGTCTGAATTTACCCTTTGAATTAGCACTCCTTGATCATTCCATCTGGCTGGTCAGAGAAATTGATCATGCTTCCCAACATGTCCATATTTGTTTCCTGAAAAGCAAAATGCCGAATCTGTCATTAAAGATGCTTCTTTCTTCAGGTTTGAAACTCACAATACTGACCTAGTGTTGAAGGAGAAAAAAATTGCCACCCTCTTTTCCTAGCTGTTGTTCCTCCGGTTTAATAACCTACATTGTTATACATGCCACAAGTTAAAAAATTAACAAAGGTTATCTTGACAGTATCTTTCTTTAAGCATATTTTCTGCCTATAATTGCCTGTTGCATGGCATCTGGTGTTTGAATAATCAAATACAAATGTAACAGAGTGGAGCAGCATATTGACGCAAGCTGGTGCTTCACTCTATTTGTGATGGCTCTCTGAATTGCTACAAGAAAGGACTCCCACCCAATCCTTTCCATGTTTACCATGATGACAGTGAAACAAGGGCCCACAAGTACCAAGCTTTGATCTGACACCCTGCCACTTCAAACACCATACAGCTCCCCAAAGCATGTACCCAACACACTTCCCTCAATAGCATTAGAATATGTATTGAGGGCCCAATACTATCCAATTTGCCAGTGCCTATGCAGCCATGCCAATGAGGCGTGCGCTGCTTCCTGTGGTGGGGAGGCAGTCACAGAGGCCTCCTCAAAGTATGGGAATATTTGTTCCTTACCTCAGGGCTGCATTGCTGTTGCACCAGTGCTGGAAAATTGGATAGGACTGGGCTCTGAGTCAATACACATTCTAATAGCACTTTGAACCCTCCCAAATACACATTCCAAATGCACTTTCTCTCTCCCTCTTTTTCCCTCTTCCTACCTTTCCTATGTTATGTGACTGCTGGGATCATGTGCCTTTCTCATGGAAAAAATGGGGTTCCTCCCTTCAATGAGATGTACATGAGAGAGAGCAGAGAGAGCAGAAAAGTACTTCTGCCAGCTCCCCAAACATGTACCTGCTCCCCAGGTCCCCAAACTCCCAGCTCCCCAAACATGTACCTGCTCCCCAAACACCATACAGCTCCCCAAAACATGTACCTGGCAGAAAAGTACTTCTTTGCAAAACACATTTTATGGATGTGCTCGCCAAGAGAATAGGGGCCCTTCTGCCTGGCAGACAAATTAGTGGGTATTTTTAGAAGCCTGACAATAAAGAGTATTCTAGATTTTAAAGAGCTGAAAATATCCTTATAGAACAGGTAAAGCAAATTAGATTTGCTTTTCAGAACAAAGGGAGAGGATTTATATTGGGAAGGGGCTGTAGCTCAATGGTAGAGCACCTGGTTTGAATTCCTGAACCTGCCAGGTTCACTCCCCTGGCAGGGCTGGGAAAGACTCCTGCCTGAAACTAGGAAATACTGTTTCCGAGTACCAGTGGTCTGACTCAGTATAAGGTAGCATCGTGTGTTGACTCCATGTTTGACTGCCACATGCAGTGGCACTCCAGCCTTGCCACTTGTTCCAGAAGTGCACAGCTCCGTGCACTTTGAGAAGGCTGTTTGCAACTGCTGTCAAGCGTGCCGTGCCACCGGAACGCTAGTTCTGGCAGCAGCACTCAGCAATAGGATGGGATTGTAAGTAAAGTACAGGCGTCCCCCAGATCCGTGGGGAATACATTCCTGGCCCCTTTGCAGATGCTGGAAAGATTCCTGGCCCCTCCTGCAGATTCCTGGCCCCTTTGCAGATGCTGGGCCCAGATCTGTGGGGAATACATTCCTGGCCCCTTTGCAGATGCTGGAAACTGCAGATAAGGGCAAACCCATTTCTGTGTCCTCCCCATACCCCTTACATACCCCTTACATACCCCCTTATATGTTTATGTTCATAACAGTCGTGCAAAATTGTTCTTGTTTTAACAAATCAAGTAGGCACGGAGCCTCTGGCAAGTACTGTTTGCCTCTTACTTTAACAGACAAGCAAGCAGACAGGCTAGAAGAGAGAGTGAATGTTAGCTTCCTTCTTCCTGTTAACGTTCACAGTCCCTTCTAGCTTGCCTGTTTGCTTTTCTGTTAGAGCAAGAGGCATGCAGTAATTGCAGGAGGCTGCAATTACTTGGTTAATGCAAGAGCCATTTTGTACGACTGTTATGTTAAGGTAACAGGTGTGGGGGGGGGGCGCAGGGAATTGCAGATTCGCTGATACCACATCCACGGATACCGGACAATGCCTGTATTTCTTTTTGAAACTTTTTCTTTTTGAGACTTTTTGAAACTGCTTCTGATCCTGTGAGTTTATTGATAGGAGCAAACTAGCTGTGTGGTAGAATTTCCTATTGGGGAAAAAATGGACCTTCCACTGGTTGTTCTGCTTGCTAGAACCAACCTCTTTTTCCAACAAAATCTCCACTCAGCCTTGGGCCAATCATTCTTCAGACATTCCACATCTGTGTAGAAGAACACATGGAGGGACTCTCTGATTATTAGAGCAAAGTTCTGTGTCTCCTTAATGAGTCTAAGGATGTATTTGTAACCCCTTATGGCCTCAATAGTTAATTACATTCTTTCAGGGCCAGGTGTGGAAATCCCAGCTGTGTTCATTGACCTGCACGACAGCAAGTGATTTCATTCTGGAATGAAAAGAATTCTTTGAAAAGACAGAGAGATTCCAAGTTGCATCAAAGGCTTGGAACATGAGTGTATAATAGATTTTTTCCCATTTAGAATGAGAAGCATTATTGTTAATCTGAAGCATGGGTGTCCAAACATTTTGGCAGGAGGGACACATTATCTCTCTGACACTGTGTCAGGGGCTGGGGAAAAAAAAGAATTAATTTATATTTAGAATTTGAATAAATTTACATAAATGAATTTATTAGAGATGGAATTTATATGAATGAATGACGGTCTTGCAGTAGCTCAAGGTCTATAAAAGGCCTTGCAAAAGCAAGGCCAGCCTTTCCTTTGCTGCCATTGCTGCATCACAGATGTGAAACAGTAAGTAGTGGCGGGAGCTCTTGTCCCACAGCTCAGGTGAGAGGTTGAACAGTCGCCCGCACGCTGAGAGCAGTTTTGTCAGGCCGGCATGGAATCCAAAAAGTCTCTGGAGGGCCAGAGGCTCATTGGAGACTGGGGGCTCCCCACGGGCCAGATTGGGAACTCCTGAGGGCCACAAGTGGCCCCCGGGCCAGAGTTTGAGCACCCCTGGTCTGAGGTACATCTACACAATATATTTAAACCTGTTTGGAACGGTTTGAAGTGCTGGTACATTTTAACTTTTTCATTTATTCTTTCATTCCACCTTTATTGGCATAAACAATCCATCAAGAAAACAAAATTAAAACATTCAAGGTAGCCACCAATCATTGATCAGGCAAAGAAATACAGAGGAATTTATGCCTCAACAGTGCCTTAAATAAATATTTTGCAACATTTGATGAGCAGCACTCGTTTCTCCCATCCAACAAGTACCGGACCAAGTCTGTATCTGAACCATGAAAGTTTTCCAGGAATGGATATAGAAAGCGATGGCGTAAATCAATATAGTGGGTACAATACAAAAGTACATGGGTCAAGGACTCTTTTGAGTTCAGGTCGCAAGAACATGATTGGGACTCTCCAATGGTCTATTAAATCTTGCTGTTAGTACATTTGTAGGTAAGATATTAAACCTACCCAGCGTAAAGGCTCTACAAATCTGAGGTGAACACATGAACGATAGATAGCTTGAACCCAAATCAGAGGGCCATGAAAGACCAATATATAGAGGCGAACAAGACTTACGGGCTGCAGCTTGCAAATCCTGTTTCTCTGTATCGAATAGTCGGGTCCGAATAAGATTGTAAGCCGCAGACATGGGTAATCCTCCTATCAGATCAGTTGATAAACCTAGGAGCTGGAGTCTTTTGTGAAATAAAGTTAGACCAGGGGAAAAAGAAACATCAGCAAGAATACTGGAGAGCTTGATGTTCTGATTTGCCTCAAAACTGACCCTTAGCCAAAATCTCAAGAATCTCAGCCAGGCCAATGTTAACTTCTTGTAATCATAAATACTTGCCTATAAACAGGGTGACCAGATGTCCTCTTTTTCAAGAACATGTCCTCTTTTTTAGCCTGGTGTACTAGAAAAGAACTTCAATGTCCTCCTTTTCCCTGCAAGTAGGCCTCTGTTGCAGCGCATAGCCTTCTTGTAATTAATAAATTATATGTAATAAATTATATGTAATATTAAATTTAAAACTATATGTAATATAGTGTTTAAATTAACCACACAAAATCAATACACGGGTGTTTTTAGCTTTTATTTTGCCATGTCCTACATTTTTCTTGGATGTCCTATGTTTTAGGGTACCTTGTCCTCTTTTGTGATTATGACATCTGGTCACCCTGCCCATAAGGCAAGAAATTTCTGCCAGTAAATCAGGTGTAAATCATCTCTTTGCCTTATCTGCAGATCACTCAGGGGTCAGGGCTGTTCAGGCACAGGACAGCCAGAAGCCCAGAGGAGAGCAAGAAGACAATACAGAGATTAATTACAGGGCAGTTAGTCTCCGGGCAACCAGGCTCAGGGCAAGCTGCGGCTAAAGTTAACCTTCTCACTCCTCATGAGAAAAAAGTAAACTAGGGCTCAATACAGGTTGAGTCTCATTATTCACGAGTGTTTCGTTCCCAGAACTCACATGGATGGCAAAAAATTGCATTAAAGCAAATTCATTTAGAAAACAGTGTCCCTTTGCTAGGTGATTTAAAAACAGCCTTGCTGACCTTTGTGATGTAAGATAGATGCATTAGGCAGACAATCCATCAATCAGTCTCTCTCCAGGCGCTTAGAAAGACTTCACTCCAAGCCAGCGACCCCTCTCCCTTCACCCAGAGCACAGTACTGGGAAGGAATGCAAAGTGATTATCTTTCTTTCATGTTCTCAGGGGGAAGGGAGGGGTCACTTGCCTTGGAGTGACGCTGTTCTAAGTGCCTGGAGAGAGAATGATTGATGGATTGTCTGCCAGCTGCCCTCTCTTGCATTAATGAGGTTATTGTTAAACGACTTTTTCCCTTTAATTGAAAGGGCCCTTCTCATCATGTTGAGATAAAACTGCAGATAAAAAATCTATGGATAATTAGGTTATACCTGTACTTCCATTTAAATTAAGCAGGTCTTGTTCTCTTTGGCAAGCTCACACCCAACCTTTCTGCACCCTTGTTCCATTTTGTAAATGTTTGGCACAGGTCTGGTTTTTAAACACACTTACTTCCATCTAAAACAAAGTCTAAAATAAAGTGCACCTTTATTTAAGAATAACACCCATGGAAAGCAGTGGGTCTACTTCTGAGTAAATCCGGTTGCAACTATGTTTAGCTGCACTTGCTCATAGTTATTCCTTCTTCCTTGTCTCTCCACTGTGAATTGAATTACGCACTCCCAGTTATGTGTTATAAATTGTATGTTATAAGTAGAGCCTCTGACTTAACACACCAGGCACCCTAAAGAAGGATATTATTAATAGTTCTAATGGTATGTTGTTTACAGTGCACTCAACTCTGATAGTGTTTATAAAAAGGTTGTTGTTATATAGTGGGTCCATGCGAATAAAGGAAGGTATAGATATAAAAGCTCAATACATTTATTCCATCTTCAGAACAGGACCTGGCAATGAATCTGACACAAGGCAAACACCCCTGGCTTTTATACCCTTTAGCTCCACCCAGACTTCCCATGATTTGTGCAGTTGAAACATTAACTAGAGGGCCAATCAGGTGGTAGGATTTCGATCCACCACCCAATTGACCAACCAGAAGTCTGGGCCAATCAGTTATGCAGGATTTTGATCCTGCATAACTTGCATACATAACACCCCTCCCCACCAAATACAGTTCAAGGTTCACAAACATAGTCCTCAGAGTGGCGGGGCTGTACCCACATTCGCATGGTGTGGCGAGGCTTTGCTATCGGGACCTTTGGTTCCTTAGTCCACTCTGGGGTTGGCACAGCTATGGCAGAGGGACTCCCCATAGGTGCACTGACATCAGGTGGCTCAGATAAGTCCAGGGAGGTCTCTGGTTCCCGTGGTAACACATCAGGAGTGATGGCCTCTCCAGTTTGTGGCAAGACCTGATAACAGTTGCCAGGGACTGGAATTGGTGTGGTGGGTGCTGAGTCAACCAGGCGGCGGCGCATCTGGTCCACGTGACGGTGGAGAGTCCGGCCGTCCTGGATGGCAACCTCGTATGAGACAGGACTGGTGACTCTAATGACAGTTGCTGAGATCCACACTGGACCGTTCACATAGTTCCAGACGTACACTTTGTCACTCGGACTGCACCCATGAATGGCCTCTTGTATCTCGGAAGTCAGTGGTCTTTCTGAAGTTCTGTCTGGCGCAAGATGAATGTTGTTAGCATCAAAGTCTAATTTGCTGATACTCTGGACCCCAGTTACCTGGATGCTGAGAGGATCAAACCCCGCAAGGCCGAGGTGACTGGTGCTATGGCCCTCGACGACCACCAGATCCAGGAGCCCCTCAAAGTGTTTATAATGAACCTGAAACTTACCCGCACCCCAAACAGGGGCATGGTTGCCCTGAAAATCCATAAGCAAAAGTCCAATTGGCTCGAGGCTGGGGCCCTTTCTAGGGCAAAGGCGCTGAAAAGTCTCTGTAAAAATAATAGAGAGCACTGATCCGGAGTCCACTTGCATTACGCAGGGAGACCTTTGAATTTCTACTGTCACATGTACCTTTTCCTTGGTTGGCAAACAGACACTCTGGATGGGGTATACTGAAGTACTGTAGAGCTCTTCCTGGCTGACAGACCCCTGAAGAACTTTCTGGCTCCGAGCCCAAGAAGGCTTACTGCGACAAACACGGACAATATGGCCCCTCTTTCCGCAGGCCCGACAAGTCACATCGTGGAACCGGCAACTCCGATGTTCATGCGGTTCCCCACAGCTGGCGCAAGGGCCCAGGTTGGAGACATCAAAGACTTGCCGGGCCCCGGGTCTAGGTGCTTGTGGTTCCTGGTGATGATTGCGTCTCGACATATCTCGATTAATTTGTAGCACCTCCCCTTCTTTCAAACGGTCTGAGCCCGTGTCCTCATGGTGGACTGCCTCAGCTTTTCGAGTTGTGGCTGAGCTACGAGAGGCACGAATCTCCCTTGCTGCTGCTTCTGCTTTTTCAAACGCCAGCGCCTCCTTGACAGCCTCTTGAAAGGTCAGCTCTTCCTTTGCGAAGAGCTTCCTCTGAATCCTTTCATCCCAGAGGCTGCATATGAACCAATTGAGAAGCAATTCTTCCCGGTCTTGGAATTCACATCTTCGTGCAAGATGACGAAGCACGGACACATAGACTCACTGGCAGCCTGGTCTCGCTTGTAGAAGGCATGGTGGCGTGCAATACGGAATGGCTGGGGCGAGAAGTGATTCTGCAGGAGGGCCATGATGTTCTTATAACTGGTAGCCCTTAATTCTGCTGGTGCCACGAGATTCTGGGCGATTTCAAAAGTGGCAGAGCCACAGACACTGAGCAAGGTGTGCCACTTTAGGGTGGCATCTTTGACTCCGTTGGCTTCAAGGAAGAACTCAAGACGTTCTGCATAAGTGTCCCATAGCTCCGGGGACGCTGGATCAAATTCCTCGATGTGACCTGAGATGGTCATCGTGGCAGCTCAGCAGGCTTATGGAAGCAGGTCCTTCTTTCTTTGTCTGGGGCAACAATTCCCCAGTGATGAATCAGCTCTAAGCGAATCAGCTCTTGGTCCTAGCATTGTTAAGCATGGAGGAATCAAATCCCATTCTTGTCGCCAGTGTTATATAGTGGTCCATGCGACTAAAGGAAGGTATAGATATAACAGCTGAATACGTTTATTCCATCTTCAGAACAGGACCTGGCAATGAATCTGACACAAGGCAAACACCCCTGGCTTTTATACCCTTTAGCTCCGCCCAGACTTCCCATGATTGGTGCAGTTGAAACATTAACTAGAGGGCCAATCAGATGGTAGGATTTCGATCCACCACCCGATTGGCCAACCAGAAGTCTGGGCCAATCATTGTATTGTATTGTATTGGCAACCTTCAGTCTCGAAAGACTATGGTATCGCGCTCTGAAAGGTGGTTCTGGCACAGCGTCTAGTGTGGCTGAAAAGGCCAATCCGGGAGTGACAATCCCTTCCACACCGGGAGCAAGTGCAGTCTGTCCCTGGTCTGTCTCCCTGGCTATGGGCCTTCCTTCTTTGCCTCTTAGCCTCAGACTGTTGGCAAAGTGTCTCTTCAAACTGGGAAAGGCCATGCTGCACAGCCTGCCTCCAAGCGGGCCGCTCAGAGGCCAGGGTTTCCCACTTGTTGAGGTCCATCCCTAAGGCCTTCAGATCCCTCTTGCAGATGTCCTTGTATCGCAGCTGTGGTCTACCTGTAGGGCGCTTTCCTTGCACGAGTTCTCCATAGAGGAGATCCTTTGGGATCCGGCCATCATGCATTCTCACGACATGACCAAGCCAACGCAGGCGTCTCTGTTTCAGCAGTGAATACATGCTAGGGATTCCAGCACGTTCCAGGACTGTGTTGTTTGGAACTTTGTCCTGCCAGGTGATGCCGAGGATGCGTCGGAGGCAGCGTATGTGGAATGCGTTCAGTTTCCTCTCCTGTTGTGAGCGAAGAGTCCATGACTCACTGCAGTACAGAAGTGTACTCAGGACGCAAGCTCTGTAGACCTGGATCTTGGTATGTTCCGTCAGCTTCTTGTTGGACCAGACTCTCTTTGTGAGTCTGGAAAACGTGGTAGCTGCTTTACCGATGCGCTTGTTTAGCTCGGTATCGAGAGAATGAGTGTCGGAGATCGTTGAGCCAAGGTACACAAAGTCATGGACAACCTCCAGTTCATGCTCAGAGATTGTAATGCAGGGAGGTGAGTCCACATCCTGAACCATGACCTGTGTTTTCTTCAGGCTGATTGTCAGTCCAAAATCTTGGCAGGCCTTGCTAAAACGATCCATGAGCTGCTGGAGATCTTTGGCAGAGTGAGTAGTGACAGCTGCATCGTCGGCAAAGAGGAAGTCACGCAGACATTTCAGCTGGACTTTGGATTTTGCTCTCAGTCTGGAGAGGTTGAAGAGCTTTCCGTCTGATCTGGTCCGGAGATAGATGCCTTCTGTTGCAGTTCCAAAGGCCTACTTCAGCAGGACAGCGAAGAAAATCCCAAACAAGGTTGGTGCAAGAACACAGCCCTGCTTCACTCCGCTTCGGATGTCAAAAGGGTATGATGTGGAGCCATCGAAGACAACAGTGCCCTTCATGTCCTTGTGGAAAGATCTGATGATGCTGAGGAGCCTGGGTGGACATCCAATCTTGGGGAGAATCTTGAAGAGGCCGTCTCTGCTGACCAGGTCGAAAGCCTTTGTGAGATCTATGAAGGCTATAAAGAGTGGCTGTCGTTGTTCCCTGCATTTCTCCTGCAGTTGTCTAAGGGAGAATACCATATCAGTGGTGGACCTGTTGGCTCGGAATCCACACTGCGATTCTGGATAGACGCTCTCTGCAAGTACCTGGAGCCTCTTTAGTACAACTCGGGCAAACAGCTTTCCTACAACGCTAAGGAGAGAGATGCCGCGGTAGTTGTTGCAGTCACCCCTGTCACCTTTGTTCTTGTACAGCGTGATGATGTTTGCATCCCTCATGTCTTGAGGTACTCCACCTTCTCTCCAGCAGAGACAGAGGATTTCATGCAGCTCAGTGACGATGATCTCTTTGCAGCATTTTAGGACTTCAGCAGGGATGCTGTCTTTTCCAGGTGCCTTGCCAAAGGCAAGGGAGTCCAGGGCCACGTGAAGTTCTTCTAGGGTTGGTTCACTGGGCCAATCAGTTATGGGCCAATCAGTTATGCAGGATTTCGATCCTGCATAACTTGCATACACAACAGTTGTGAAGACCAGAACTTCAAAAGATAATGGATAAAAATATGTCTTATGATTTTTTACTGTATTTTTAATAAATTAGAGACTGTCCATTTCTTAGATAAAAGTTACTGGAAAGTTATTTTTCTGGATCTGGCCTTGGGTAAAATCAGACAAAACTATAGTCAGACACCCCCTAAGTTTACCCCCCCACACACACACACTTATCCGAAAGTAATAGAAAATTCCATTATTTTTTACTGAAAACCTGCCCTTGACTTATCTGTGAGATCAACTTATACTTGAGTGTCTACATTATGTAGAGTGATTATGATCACATCAAAATGGCATCTTGCCATTGTGGTGGGTATGATAGGACAAGAGGGTCTTTCTACAGGAGAACTAGCCTTGCTGTATTTTTCCAGCTTAAAAAAAGGGGTGCATGAGAGCTTCAATACTTCTGGTGAGGGGAATGCACATCTAGCAAAGGTGAAAGTAGGAAAAGAAGTGGAAGAAAAGTAGTTCTGGAATTGACTGAGCTTTGCTTGTAGGGACTAGGTTGATTTGCTTCTACAATGCAATGAGGATACACTGACCATTATGCAGTGTATGACTAAACTTGTGACAAGCTTATCACCTTGTAACTTGATTTCCGGTGTTTCAGGATTGAGTGACATATAATCCAGCAATTAGTGACCCTGCAATAGTTCGAACATTAGATCACGTTCTGTAAATACACGAATGAATCCTTGCTTGTTTTTGGATAGGAAATGCAGCTGCTAAGAAGCTTTTAGTGGTTCATATTTTTAAAATCAACTCTCTTTCCTAGTTCACCTAAAGTTCCTGCACAGGATTCATAAGCAATCTGAAGCATCCTGTTCAGTTGTAGATATGTTAGCCATGACTCAGAAATCCATTAAATTCCCTTAGGAAGCTTAGCTTCTGTTTCCTAATTGAATTTCTTCCTTTTTATGATGATGAGCTGCAATTTTGTTTGCGCTCAGAGGGCAAAGGAACTCATTTTTAAGATCACTGCTCTTGTCTTGTTTTAGTCACATGTTTCCCACGCACTCACACACACAGTTTCAAGAGTTCCTGCTTTAAAATGTTGTTGGGTTCTTTGTCACCATGACTTTGCCGAGATTTACAACAATGTGATTAGTATAATCACTGTTCTTAGTCTTGTGTAAAAGACACTGTACACATGGACGGTAGTTTTTCAATGATGCTAAAAGCCTTGAGGAATGCACTATAATTAACTGCTTTGTTGATGGGATGGCTTGCCAGTACTTTCACACATTATGAAATTGGTTCCCAGTAGCTTCAGCATGTAGGCTCCATTGGACAAATCCATGGAACTTCAAAACTACAAACATGGGGAGATGGTATTTGTCTCAATTTTGGAGTAAACAGGGCAATAAAGCACCATATTGTTCTACATCAGTTAGCTTTTCAGTTTACAAAATTGATCCCTTAAAGTTGCATCCAGTTTTTGCATAATCCTGCTGTTCATTCACAAGGAGGTCGTGCAGACTGTACCACGTCCCACAGTCTGTCACTTTCAGTCTTTGCTTCCTAGCTGTTGTTTTTCCAACACAGGCATCATGTTCCTCAATCCAAGAGGTACGCTTGTCATTTATTAAAAAGCTACTAACCTTCTGATGACTTGTCTGAAGTAAAGCTGAACTCATTCTCTGAATTCTCTTGTGTGGACACCAAATATTATCCAAATAGCCTCTGAACATATATATATTCATTGAAAAGCGGTATATAAATACTGTTAATAATTATAATAATAACTATTCAATACCAAACATTGGTGGTCAGCATTTAACAGAATCTTAAATGTTGCAAACAGCACTTGTCAGTATCTGAGAGTTGACGTGCAATAGCACTGAGTAATTTTTGTCCTATCACCATGTGTTCATTTCAGCCATCAAGGTGCAATTTTGACTGCGAGGCTTGATGTCCTCCCCCATAGTGTTGCCTCCCTGATAAAATGAGTGGCCACCCCTCAGCTGATTTTCAGCTCTGAAAAAGATGCCGAAAGATCAAGTCACATATTCCTCATGTCACATCAGATTTATCTCCAGGACTCACTGAAGTTCAATGTGTGCTATTCTGTGCAAACATATGTTGGATTAAAATGTGAAGCGGTCTGACGGCCCAATCCTATTGTAGTGCTGCACCAGCAACTGCAGTGCCTGCAGTAACATAAGAACATAAGAACAGCCCCACTGGATCAGGCCATAGGCCCATCTAGTCCAGCTTCCTGTATCTCACAGCGGCTCACCAAATGCCCCAGGGAGCACACCAGATAACAAGAGATCTCATCCTGGTGCCCTCCCTTGCATCTGGCATTCTGACATAACCCATTTCTAAAATCAGGAGGTTGCGCATACACATTATGGCTTGTACCCCATAATGGATTTTTCCTCCAGAAACTTGTCCAATCCCCTTTTAAAGGCGTCTAGGCTAGATGCCAGCACCACATCCTGTGGCAAGGAGTTCCACAGACCAACCACACGCTGAGTAAATAAATATTTTTTTTTGTCTGTCCTAACCCGCCCAACACTCAATTTTAGTGGATGTCCCCTGGTTCTGGTATTATGTGAGAGTGTAAAGAGCATCTCCCTATCCACTCTGTCCATCCCCTGCATAATTTTGTATGTCTCAATCATGTCCCCCCTCAGGAGTCTCTTTTCTAGGCTGAAGAGGCCCAAACGCCGTAGCCTTTCCTCATAAGGAAGGTGTCCCAGCCCCGTAATCATCTTAGTTGCTCTCTTTTGCACCTTTTCAATTTCCACTATGTCTTTTTTGAGATGCGGCGACCAGAACTGGACACAATACTCCAGGTGTGGCCTTACCATAGATTTGTACAACAGCATTATAATACTAGCCGTTTTGTTCTCAATATCCTTCCTAATGCTCCCAAGCATAGAATTGGCCTTCTTCACTGCCGCCGCACATTGGGTCGATACTTTCATCGACCTGTTCACCACCACCCCAAGATCTCTCTCCTGATCTGTCACAGACAGCTCAGAACCCATCAGCCTATATCTAAAGTTTTGATTTTTTGCCCCAATGTGCATGACTTTACACTTACTGACATTGAAGCGCATCTGCCATTTTGCTGCCCATTCTGCCAGTCTGGAGAGATCCTTCTGGAGCTCCTCACAATCACTTCTGGTCTTCACCACTCGGAAAAGTTTGGTGTCGTCTGCAAACTTAGCCACTTCACTGCTCAACCCTGTCTCCAGGTCATTTATGAAGAGGTTGAAAAGCACCAGTCCCAGGACAGATCCTTGGGGCACACCGCTTTTCACCTCTCTCCATTGTGAAAATTGCCCATTGACACCCACTCTCTGCTTCCTGGCCTCCAACTAGGTCTCAATCCATGAGAGGACCTGTCCTCTAATTCCCTGACTGTGGAGTTTTTTCAGTAGCCTTTGGTGAGGGACTGTGTCAAACGCCTTCTGAATGTCCAGATATATAATGTCCACGGGTTCTCCCACATCCACATGCCTGTTGAACTTTTCAAAGAATTCTATAAGGTTTGTGAGGCAAGACT
This sequence comes from Tiliqua scincoides, assembly GCF_035046505.1. Taxonomy (NCBI): domain Eukaryota; kingdom Metazoa; phylum Chordata; class Lepidosauria; order Squamata; family Scincidae; genus Tiliqua; species Tiliqua scincoides. Next base: position 79,987,344 of record NC_089821.1, on the reverse strand, counting down.
TACCCTTACAGAAGCCATGCTGACTCTCCCTCAGCAAGGCCTGTTCGTCTATGTGTTTTGAGATCCTATCTTTGATGAGGCATTCCACCATCTTACTCGGTATGGATGTTAGGCTGACCGGCCTATAGTTTCCCGGGTCCCCCCTCTTTCCCTTTTTAAAAATAGGCGTGACATTTGCTATCCTCCAATCTTCTGTCACCGTGGCCGTTTTGAGGGACAAGTTGCATACCTTAGTCAAGAGATCTTCAACTTCATTCTTTAATTCCTTAATAACTCTTGGGTGGATGCCATCAGGGCCTGGTGACTTATTGATCTTTAATTTATCAGTGAGGTCTGAAACATCTTCTCTTTTAACCTCTATCTGATTTAACTCCTCGGTCAGGAGGGGCCGTTCGGGCAGCGGTATCTGCCATTACAATTGTGCCTAACCATTACAAATGGTTTACAATGGTTTACAAATGCCTAACCATTAGAAATGTGTGTTAGGCAGTGGTTCTCAAATTTTTTAGAACCATGATCCACTTTTTAGAATGACAATCTGTCTAGGACCCACCGGAAGTGATGTCATGGCTAGAAGTGACACCATCAAGCAAATTAAAATAATTATAAATAATTAAAGTAAAACATAATTTAATAAGGGGAGATGAGATGGGAAAGCCAGACCTGTTCCACCAAGAGAATTCTCTCTATAGCCTGCCTGCAATAACCTTAAACCCCCACCCCCCAAAATAGTCAGTAAGATTTTTAGCCCTGCCCAGTGCCCAGTTCAATTTAAGTTCTTATATTTAAATCATATCACTATCAGGACCCACTTGGCTTTACAAGTCTAAAAAAGAAAAAAAAATTCACCTTATCAGCTCAAGCCTCTGTTTTTATACTTTTTAGGGGGGGCTGCCTTCTGAAGCATTTGTTAAGCTCCACTTTCATCAGATTGGGACCATTCTGGTGGCCTTGCATTCTCCTCTGACTGACCTTCAACATGAGCCAAGGCACAGTTGCTTACTTGTGAGTAAATGCAAACATGTAGCTTAGTTTCTCCTTCCATAGGGCTCAATATATTTGTCAGCTTGGAGGGAGGGATTTCCTTCTCAAATGCTTTTTGGGAGCTGCATTTATTGAATTGGGATTCTAGTGTTTGATTCCTCTCAGCCTGCCATTTGCAATGGACCAAGGCACATTTGCCTACTCATGAGTAAACGTGTGATGTGGCTCAATTTCACTTTCATAGAGTTCAGTGCATTTTGTTCATCTGCTATTTGCCAATCAGTTTCACCTTTGTGACCCATCAACAATCAGGTCGCAACCCACCAAGCTGGTCACAACCCACAGTTCAAGAAACCATGCCATAAGGCATGTTTGCAATGACTTGCAAGTAGGCAGTGCCGGTGGGAGGGTCTGCGCCATCCCACTGGTGCCGAATACACATTGATGACTGCCAGTGCTGGCAAGTTCAGCACCAAGCTGTGCAGGGGAGGGGACAGGGTGAAACAGAGGCGAGGAGGAAAGTTTCAGGGTGCAGATGGGGGTGGTTCAGGCCTCGGAGGGGGTGGGTTTGGTGGAGGTGGCCTCCACTCTATCCTAACTCCTGGGCCTGAAAGCTCTATATGGGGCTTCTCAGGCCAGCGATTTAGCTGGTATAGATCAGAGTAGCCACACTGGGCAGGCTGGGGCTCAACACGGGGAAGGAACATTTGTTCCTTTACCCCAAGGAGACCTGCTCCATTTCAGGGCTGGATATGGCATGGGCCATGCACCCCTGCTGCGTCAGTTCTGAATATGATTGTGATGTGAATAACATACATGTCATCTTCCCAGCAGGCCAAGAATGTGCTTGTACATTTTCTCCCTTGCTGAGCATATTGAGCTCCCAGGTTTTCATTTGCATGGCCATAATGTTTTGCTGCAATGCAAAAGTTGAAGCTCAGCAGAAAAAGCTTTTTGGGTGTGGAACAGTTGAAGAGCTTCTTTGAAATAAAATGGAAGGAGGAGAGATTTTTCCCCCCCTGATTTGCAACTTTCCTGCCATATGAGTAAACATTTCTAAGCGCTAGTAATTACAGTTATGCATCAATTGTTGAGCTTGCTACAGGTCATTATACTAAAATGTTTATTGAATCTTTGACATAACAGTTGAAGGCAATGGCATCTGATTGTTAGCAGGCCAGGATTAAAGTGTATGTATAGCGTCCTGTAATGGCATTCTTAAAAAAGCAATTCTTTGGATACGCCGAGGGTGGTGGTGGTGGTTCAATCAATTGAATGTGCTTATAAGATTGTATAAATGAACAATGACCAAAAACATACTATTTTATTTTTTAAAAATATTTATATTCTGCCTTAACTCTCATAAAAGAACACACAGAGCTTAAAAATAGAAAAATTAAAAATAAAATATAATACAGGTGTGTGCCACTTAACAACTGTTCGCTTAGCAACGGGCTGCATATATGACGGTGGTTGAAGCACAATAAAGCCGCTCTTAATGAGGAAATTGCATCTCCCATATCCTGCAGCAGAATGTCTGTTTACTCAGCAGAGAGGCTTTTAATGCAAATGAGAGGCAATCTATCAGAGACACTCTAAATGCAAAGAAAAGGCAATCTATCTTTAGTAGCCTTTGCAGCCAGCAAGTGTGTGGCAGGAAGTGTCTGTTTACACATCAAAGGCAATAGATTGGACTAAATGTTCACTTAATGACCTAATCACATAACAACATGAATAGTAGAACGTATCCCCCATCGTTAAGTGACGCACACCTGTATACTATAAAAGAGAGTCAGAGTAGCTAAAAGTAATTCATAATACAGGTTGAGACTAATTATTTGCGTGGGTTCTGTTCCAAGCACTCATGTGGATGGCAAAACACACTATAGCAAATCAATTTAAAAAACAAAGTTTCTTTACTCCAGTGATTTAAAAACAGCCTTGCTGACCTTTTGACTCTAAGATAAAGAGTCATTAAGAAGACAATCCATCAACCAGTCTCCCTCCAAGAGCTTAGAAAGCGTCACTTAGCCCCTCCCTTCACCAATGCAAAGCGATCACCTTTCTTTCATGTGCTCAGGGGGAAGGGAGGGGTCCGCTGGAGAGAGAACGACTGATGAATTGTTAGCTAGCTGCCCTCTCTCTCTCATTAAGGAGGCTCTTGTTAAAGGCCTCTTCAGTTTTTTTAACTGATTTTAAAGGGGTGCATTTTCTCCTTCTCCAGGGATCAGCACATTCCTTCTCATTTGCAGGGGCCATTCGTGTTGAATCAAATCCGTGTATGAAAAATCTGTGTATAAATAGGCTGGAACTGTAAAATTGGTAATAGTACAAGCAATAAGGCAGTAGTCCAATTAAAAAAACAGGAGCCAATGATAAAAACATAGCAACCCAGTTTCAGATATTGTATGTCACCAATGAAAGAAGTTTGGGGGGGGGGGAACCTGAATCAGAAAAGGAACATCTTCGCTCCCCCCCAGAAGGTTAACAGGGAGGATGCTGATCTTAGCACAAAGGGAAGGAGTTCCAAATTTGAAGTGCCATTACAGAGAAGGCTCTGCCCCTTGTGGCTGTCAAGCTGGCCTCAGCCAGAGATAGCACACAGAGCAGGTCTCATTTGATGATTTTCGAGGCCAAGCTGGTTGATGTGGAAAAAGGAGATCCTTCATATACCTTAGTCCTGTACTATAAAGGAACAGCACCTTGAAATGTGCTCGAAAACAAAGTGGTAGCCAGTGGAGCCACCAGACCTGCGGTTTGACAGAATCAGACTACCAAGTCAGTTGCCTTTCTTGACACCAGTCAACACTGAGCAATCTTGAGAATGTATCCTAAGGCCCAAATTCTATCCTTCCATGCTGTAGCATGCAGCCCTGCCAATGGAGGCTGCACTGCATGCTTTGATGGGGGATAAGATCAAACAGCCTATAGGAGGTAAGTAAAATATATTTTGCATATCCCTGGTAAGCTGCCAAATCACCTATGGGTCTCCTTGGATATACTCCACCTATTTTGGTGGTATATGTTTGAGAAGAGAGAAAGAGAGGGGAAGTTTTAAAAAGGGAGGATAAGATCTGATGTGTGTGACTGCCTCCAGATCCTCCTCCTCCCTCCCTTGCCATGCCCCCCAGTTCCTCCCCAATACACCCCCTTATTCCCCTTATTACCTTATCTGCTGTGGTGCAGACCAGTGGCTTTGGACCTTTGATGCTCTTGTTTCTTTGGGCAGCAACTCAGAAATGGCAACCAGTTGTACATTCTATCCATTGTAAGCAGCTGATTTATGGCAGCTGGACACTGCTGTAAATCCAAGGATAGAATTGGGCAGTAATAGTATGAAGTGTGGTCATATAGAGTCCTGGAACAATTCAAATACAGGTTATGAGTTTTCAGTTTCTAAGGGCCCAATCCTATCCAATTTTTCAGTGCCGATGCAGCTGCAATTCAATCTTGATGTACATTTGTTCCTTACCTTGAGAAGACTTCCAGAATTGCCCCTCTACAGCAGGGTGCAGTGCATACCTCATTGTCATGGCTGCATCAGTGCTGGAAAGATGGAAAGGATTGGGCCTAACTAAGCAATCACAGATTTGCCAAATTTTGTGCAGATGAGATGTTAAGGCACTTGGAGCACTGAAGCTTGTTTCATGGTTTAAATAAAACTGTGGTTTGCAGAAAAATAATATCTTGGTCCCTTCACCCATAAAATCATTAAAATGCACAAAAAGCAATTCGTTTTATTGAAATGGGTTCAAATTCTGAATATGCATGGTTGAAACAAACCTGCAAAGTTCCAACATGCAGGAGTGAGGTCCAAACTAGACATGACAATGGTGGTACAGTGCAATGCTTAGAGCAGGGGTGTCAAACATAAGGCCTGGGGGCCAGATGCAACCCACAGAAGCTTTTTATCTGGTCCTCGGGCTCTCAGCTGCTGAGTAATGCTGAGTTGACACTGCTGAAAGGGTGGTACACATGATAATTGGGCTCTCCATATCTTGAAATATGATCAAGATTTGTGTACTGTATTTTCTCTCCTGTCATTAGCAGCTAATGAGTTCCTACATGAGAACAGAGTGTTTATTTCTAGTTTTGACCTGTTTAATGAAATCACTTCCTGTGTAATGACATCACTTCCAGCCCTCAGCAGGCATCATAAATGCTTTTCAGCCCTCTGTATGACATGAATTTGACGCACCTGGCATAGAAAGAGGGAGCACATAGAAAGCTGACACATAGAAAAGGGATCATATAGAAAGAAGGAGCAAGGGATCTGATTTTAGATCAAAAAGGAGTCCGCAGGTGTGAGGATCTGAACTGTCCTTTCTTCACATGTCTTCCTTCCCTGCGCGTCTTACAAAATGCTTGATTGTCTGTCTGTCTGACTTCCCTGCAGGGAGAAAAGTGCATGGAGAAAGGGAATGCAAGGTGTTTGTGATGGGGGGAGGGGTCATGGATGATTTTAAAAATTGGACCCGCCATCCTAGCTTTTTATTTTATACCACTGGTTGAATTGGGGATAAATAATAATAAAATAATAAAACTTTATTTTTATCCCGCCCTTCTCCCTAACGGGACCCAGGGCGGCTAACAACATATTAAAAAACAGATTTTAAAAAACATTAATACATAGCAGATAAAAACATTTAAAAACACATTACAGAGGCCATAAAAACAGTAGTCAGATTAAAAGACAAAATAAAAGAGCAAGTCACCGAGGAATCAAGCCTGTAAAAAACTAAAAGATGTATAAAAATGTTAAGAAGGCCAGAAATCAGAAGACTTGTTTAAACAACAGTGTTTTCAGGCCTCACCGAAAACTCTCAAGAAACATGGAGGCTTGAAGAAGAGGTGACCCACCAGTTTATGACACTTTAAAAAGGGATATGTGTGATGTATCCTGCATATCAGCTGATTTTTTAGCAAGCCCTTTTAAATTACCAGTATCATGTCCACAACTCAGGGGCTTTGAAGCAATATGGAGAGAAGGCACTGTGTTTCCTTGGTCTGCTGCTGGCCCAAAATGATTTGATGTGTATGTGCAGGTATCCCTGCAGGCTGCTTCTCAGTGGTTACCTTTTACTCCAGTCTGTCTCTAGTTTTTGCAGGTGCCGGCTTTACTTTTCCCTGATTCTTATTCATGCTTACACTAGCCCTTAAATAGACTGGAGCATTGTTTCTCAAACTGTGGGTCGGGTCCCACTAGGTGGGTCGCAAGCCCATTTCAGGTGGGTCCCCATTCATTTCAATATTTTATTTTTAATATATTAGACTTGATGCTGCCATGGTATGTGTCTGCATTTGGGGAAAAGTTACACACCTGTACTTTTAACAAGCTACTACGTATATTCTTTTAATAAGGATAGTAAATGAAACTTATTCCTGGGTAAGTGTGGGTAGGATTGCAGCCTAGGATTGTTATAAATTTCCCTGCCTGATGATGTCACTTCCGGTGGGTCCTGATAGATTCTCATTCTGTCCTGATCGGTCCCAGTGCTAAATGTGTGAGAACCACTGGACTGGAGAATCCAGTACCAGGTGAATACCAGAGTCTGCCACAATGTAATGGAATCAGAGTGTATCTCAGTGGAATAGCTGCTTATCCAGATCCCTGAAAGGCTCTCAGACTTCCCAGAACTCAAGTGCTGGTGTCTTTTACCAAGTTTCAGGGGACACAGAATTTTCAAATACTGTTACCAAAAGAGCATGAGAAAAATTACATTCGTGCTGCTACTCTGTGGGATGAGGTTAAGTGAGACAGCAGGAAGTTGTATACTTGACTACTTACTTGAACTTGTATAAACTACAATCAGAGATTAACATGAGATTTTCTCTACTGCCATTCTAATAATCTGGTCAGAGCAGAGAACAATGATTATCATATTTAAGGTTGTGAATAAAAATATGAGACCCTTATATGGTTAAGAATGCAGGGGACCTTGACCTTTCTTCTGAACCTCTTCTTCTGTTTTCTAGAATGTAACCATTTCTGTCTGTCTTGACCCCACCCCATTCTTTTGCAGCTGGTGTCCAACATCCTCATCTTCATCTGCACAAACATTGTAGGAGTGTGTACACACTATCCAGCTGAGGTGTCCCAAAGGCAGGCATTCCAGGAGACCAGGGAATGTATTCAAGCTCGTCTGCATTCTCAGAGAGAGAACCAGCAGCAGGTAAAACAATAACAGCTAATAATATCACATTTGAGAATGAGATTTGTTGTTTATTTTAGTGCAAAAAAAAAAAAAAGCAAAGGCAGGTTGTTCTGCTTCTGAGCTTTTGCCATGACAAGATGAATCTTTCCTATGAAGATGTAAAGGGTGAGCTTGATCCAAGTTGTAATGTCATTCTGATGTGATAAGGATGTGCAGAGTCCCCTGAGAAATTTGTCTGAGAACCTTGGCTAGCTTCCCTTGAAAATTCTCAGATGTGACAGAGGAGGACAAGTTCTCAGAGGGGGACAGCCTGAAATTTGCTTCACCTTTCTATAGGATTTTGGTTGCCAGCCCTAGTTTAGGAGAGTGTCAATCTCCAGACATGGGCTTTGCTGCCATTTGAAGTCACATAGGCTTGCAGATCAAAATGGGGATATTTGAAGTCACATGGGCTTGCAGATCAAAATGGGGCTATGATGATATCCTCCCATGATCAAGGCTGACTGTTTCCCAGGCAAAAGCCCACACTAGAGCTGCAAGCCTTTAATATTGCCACTGTTCGTGTGGCATCAAGAAACAATACAGGTCAGCATACCTGTAATATGTTGCCTACTCTGTCAAAATAGCTCCTGTTGGATGTTGCCATTACTTGGAGAAGTCAACTGCTGTAAATGGGAAGTTCAGTTAGAACTGGAGTGAAGCATGATACATCATGGTAACATCTGATGATGTTTAATTACTGAACAGAAGGGCACTCTTAGGTAGGGATTGAGTTTATGGAAAATATCCTTGATTGTTTGGATGAAACAAACTGGTGGGTCACCACAGAACTTACAATTTCAACTAGCAGACATGGGAGCTAAGAGAGATGTGTGAGTCTGTTGTATAGAAGGCAGGTGTTTTAATTGGTTCATCTGTCTAACACTACAGGAGCGCCTCCTGCTCTCTGTACTTCCTCGCCATGTTGCCATGGAGATGAAAGCTGACATTAATGCCAAAAAAGAAGATATGATGTTTCATAAAATTTACATCCAGAAACATGACAATGTCAGGTAAGCACAATGTGAGAGGAGTGAAATGCACTCATAACATAGTGCAATTTATAAAAGAAAGCATGAAACCAGGTAATGCACCTTTTGTTTCCCTAAACTCTTTGCACCTCAGAATGGGAGATAAGCACAGGTGCTCCTTTGTGGTGTTGTATCTCATGTCTCATTTGTAGTGGTAGAACCATGATCTACAATTAAGAAGTAGATATTTTTAGGAAGGGGAAAAAAACAAAGCAATGCAAAACATGAATTTTTGGCTATGATGTAACTTTTAGAATTGCTGCTCCTGCTTTCCTCTGCCCTCTATACCTCTGTTGCATGGTAGAAATGGGGGGAGGGGGAGAATTAACTTCTGTAGTCCTAGTTGTGGGATAAAGGCTGCACCTAGGGCATTGTGTCTAAATCAGGGGACCTGAAGCATTCAGCTGCCACGGTATGTACTTGGGGGGGGGGGGGGCAATCGGACAGCCAACAAGCAGTAAGTAAATATATTTTTTACTTACCTCTATCCCAGGTGGGCTGCCTGATTTCCTGTGGGTCTCCTCCTCTCCATTTTGCTGGTGTAAGTCCAAGGAGAGAAAAGGTGCAAAGTAGCCTGGGACATAGGGGATAGGATCTGGCAAACACTGGTGCCACTGATACCCATCCTGCCCCTTGCCCTCCTCTTACCTGCCCATGATATGCCTCTGCCATCAACTTACCCATGCCGATGGAAGTTTTGGGAAGTGCTGGTGTGTCCACCGTAACCCCTGCCCATTGGCAGCAGTGGCCCAGATTCCAAGCCCGCCCTAAAGCACCTTGCAGTGCCAGAATGCGAGCTATGGCAGCACAATTCCCGGATAGGATTGGGGTCTCAGTCTCATCAAATTAATAGAAAATTAAGGAGCTAAAATCAAAGTACAAGATAACTGCCCTCTGTATTGCAGCTTGTCCTTTTTAATTAGAAATAACCTCTCTAAATTGGTTTTGAGGAGTTCAGCCTTATATCTGTTTGGCATTTTTATAGGGTATTTAAAATGAGGCTTTCAAGATCAGAGTCCCCAGCCAGCAGCCTCACTGGATTTGAAGCCCATTTATGAATGTCATGTAAACAAACAACCAATTTTAAAAGGAGGCCAATTTGCTAAGATGAAGGGAGAGCAATTAAAGATGAGAACATGATCACAAGGTACAGGCCATTTAAAAGAAGAGGAACTGAGAGAGGTAACACAATCCTGTATGTGCCCCTTAACATATAAACAGATGCTGTCTTTTGTTATATTTAGATAATTGTGCCAACAATAACATTAGGGGTATGCAAGAGTGTTTGTGTCTAAGGGCACAATACTAACCCAAGTCCCTTGGGCTGGCCTGGGAGGGTCACAAATGTGCCGTAAACCATGTTTGCGCCTCTGTGGGAGGAAGCCAGGCCAGCACTCCCAGAAGCGCCGGCCTGCAGAGGCCGACAGAGGCCTCCACGCCGGATTCCTCCCGGCTCCTTGCATCGGCTCAGATGAGCTGACGCAAGGGTGACAGGTGGGCATGGGAGAGGGGGAGGGAGGGAGGCGTTACTGAGTGGGGGGAGGGGGGGCGATAGGCAGCCCCACGGGCGGGCAGGGACTGGGAGGTGGGGCTGGAATCTGGCAGTTATGCCGGATCCCAACCCCCGTCCCTGTGGAGAACAGAGCGACTTGAAGCTGCTCTGCTCTCCTCAGACTTGTGCCACCTCAAGAGGTGGCGCAGTCCGAGGAGACCCATAGCACAAGCCACTTGGCTTGCCTGTTAAGAACATAAGAAGAGCCCCGCTGGATCAGGCCATAGGCCTATCTAGTCCAGCTTCCTGTATCTCACAGTGGCCCTCCAAATGCTCCAGGGAGCACACCAGATAACCTGCATCCCTCCCTTGGATCTGGCATTCTGACGTAGCCCATTTCTAAAATTAGGAGGTTGCACAAACGCATTATGGCTTGTAACACGTAATGGATTTTTCCTCCAGAAATTTGTCCAATCCCCTTTTAAAGGCATCTAGGCCAGATGCCATCACTACATCCTGTGGCAAGGAGTTCCACAGGCTGAGTAAAGAAATATTTTCTTTTCTCCCAATTTTCAATTTTAGTGAAAGTCCCCTGGTTCAGGTGTTGTGTGAGAGTGTAAAGTGCATCTCTCTATCCACTCTGTCCATCCCCTGCATAATTTTGTATGTCTCAATCATGTCCCCCCTCAGGCACCTCTTTTCTAGGCTGAAGAGTTCCAAACGCTGTAGTCTTTCCTCATAAGGAAGGTGTCCCAGCCCGGTAATCATTTTAGTCGCTCTGTTTTGCACCTTGCACGGTGTTCCAGTGCAAGTTAGGATTGCGCCCTAAAATATTTTGTGACTAGTCTAAATTATATATATATATATATCCTCAAACATTTATCTCCCTATATTTACACATGCTTGCAAACTGTAGTTGCTGGACTCATTGCAGGGTAATTAGCAGCTATAGTATCTGATTTCTGAATAACCTCAGGTCTTGAGGCAGTTAGTTATCTGATCTTTCCATCACTCTGGTGACCCACCAAAAATCAGGTCACAACCCACCAGTGGGTCTCGGTCCACAGTTTGGGACCCACTGGAGTAGACATCTACAGTTGACGTGGGTAATATCTGCTTTCATGTTCTCTTATCTGAGTCTATACAGATACATGTAGTGTAGTGGTTTGGGAGCAGGGCTTAGACCTGGAAGATCCAGGTTCAAATCCCCATTCTACCATGAGGCCTCCTGGGCGACCTTGGACCAGTCAGTATCTCTCAGCCTCACCTGAGAGGGTTGTTGTGAGGACAAAAGGAGGAGAGGAACTCTTTATACCCTCCTGAGCTCCTTAGAGGAAGGGCAGTATAAAAATGTGAAAAATTAATAAATAGTCATTTGCCTTGTCACCTGTGGTGCATGAGATTACTTCTGTAGCAAACAGATAATACATTGTGAATTAGAAGATTTTCTCTTTTTTTTATTTCTGTCTGTTGGCCTGTAACAAATAACTAACATAGACTATTATTAACATTTTTATTAGCTAGACTCTTCTCTGGCCTTGTTTGCAGAGATACATGTACGTTGCAGAGTTCTCTTATCCTGAAAACTCTGAGAGAGAAAATATGCTTCCTGTTAATGTTCAGTTAGACTCCCTCTAGTGTGCAGGCTGGCTGCCTTTGCATTCGGTTCTTCAGTTAAGTAAGAAAAACCTGCACTGCAAGCGCTATTATGGAAAAACCACAATGGGCATGTCGGGGGTGTTATTTATAAAGAGTTTCTCCCTTATCTGCAATTACCATATTGACGGAGCGAGGGAATGGAATCTCTGCGGATACAGGGGTAGGACTCCTGTATTTGGACTCAAATGTGATGGACACAAAAGGAATGGATGCAAATGTCCAGTACTGGGATGCATTTGACTGGGACATGTTTGTCCAGGGTGCAGTGGTTCTCTCACTAGCACAATGTGTACATGTTCCAAAAGCAGGCAACAAATATATTCGTGGACCAAGGCCACATAGTCCCAATTGCCATACCCTTAATTCAGTGTTTCTCAAATTGTGGGTCAGGACCCACTAGGTGGGTTGCGAGCCAATTGCAGGTGGGTCCTCATTCATTTCAGTATTTTATTATTATTATTATTATTATTATTATTATTATTATTATTATTATTATTATTATTATTATTATTATTATTATTAATAATAATAATAATAATAATAATTTGTACCCCGCCTTTTTGCCCAATGGGCACACATTATATTATTTATAATATATTAACAGTGCTACCATGGTATGTGGCTGCATTTGGGGAAATGTTGCAGACCTGTACTTTTAACAAACTGCTATGTATATTCTTTTAACAATGACAGTTTACACAACTGGGTAAGTGTGGGTAGGACTGCAGCCTAGGATTATTAAAAATTTGATGATGTTACTTTCAGTCATGACATAACTTCGGGTGGGTCCTGACAGATTCTCATTCTAAAAAGTGGATCAAGGTGCTAGATACATGAGAACCACTGCCTTAATGCCTTCCATTTTCTCCTATTTTCCCCACTAAAGCACTATCATTTCTCTGAAATGCTAAATTTTGGCAGAATATATGACAAAAACACATTTGCCTAGCTAAGTATGGTTGCCATGGAGATGCCACCAAAGCCATTCTCCCTTGTGGTGAGTGATTCCAGCTCAAAATGTCTAGAAGCACTGACTGTGTTGAGATCAGCCATCATGCTGTGAGTCTCCTGCTCTGCATTCTTGATGGAGAGTTACAAAGCAATGGCCAATCTACATGGACAACGTGTTTTCTAGTGTTACAGGCCAAATGGCAGTCACCACTGGGAGTAGGCAGGTTTCAGTTGTATCCTCTGTGAAAAGTGCAACCTGTGTTCTAAGACCATGCATGCCTGAAGTAACCTTATCAATGTGTGTTGAAAACTGAAGTGAGTAGCCAAGGGAAAGAACAATTCAGCAGGCAGCAGCAGCAACAAGTAAAGACTAGAAAGATTCAGGACTAGTACTGGTTTTCTTTTTACAGAGCAAGATCACTCCTATCCTGATGCCAACTACACAATCTACCATGGGTTCTTTCATGACAGAACTTACCTTAAGACAATACCTGTTCAGCCTGTGATCCACCCAGAATGCCGCTCACCAGCCATTTATGGTGGCCCATCAGGATTGTACAGATGCTCTGGTTTTGCCTTCTGAGACTGCTAAAACAGGAGATCTGTCAATCACAAGGCAGGTCACAATACATGTCTGCTGAGATGCCTTCAGCTTTGTTGGTTTTGTTGTAAGGGCCGAGGATATGGCTTGTTTAGAGTCTCAGATCTGCTGATCAAAGCAAGTTGTGACCAGCCATCAAAATTTCCAAGATGCAATTTTCTAAGATTCCCCCAACCTTTCCTAAAGTATACCTAAGAAGCTGTACTCTTAAAACCCATGTGCCCAAAAATAACATGAGGAATGGGCCTGATTTATGTTTACAGTTTTATGACTTGATCTAAACTATGCTACATGAGTGAGGGCCAGTGCACACATTCAGTTCCTCTATTTTCAAGGTCTTCCCTGTTCATTTCAGTTAATAACTTTGGTGCTTTTTCCCATATGAGTGAATAGGGAAGGACACATAGATGTCAGATTCTTGTGTACACTAAAGCAGGGGTGCTCAAACTTTCAACTTTAGGGATGCTGGAGCTTTAACAAGTGTATAGAAGAGAGAATTTCAGCAGGTGCAGCTTGTCATCTGTGGGATGACAAGTTGCACCTGCTGCAATTCTCTCTTCTATATACTTGTTAAAGGTCCAGCATCCCTAAAGTTGAAAGTTTGAGCACCCCTGCACTAAAGCATTGATGGAACTCTGGAACAGGAAAGGAGAATTCAAATTCTAATTTACTCATGGTTAATGTGACTTTTTGGGGGGTCATGGTGGCCACAAAGCATTTCAATGAATTCTAGTTTGCTGTGAGGAGAGGCTAGCAGCGGGAGTGACAGTCTGTTTCATGCTTATTCAGTCTTTTGTGACATTGAGTGAAGTTGTATGGGGAAGCAAACATTCCCACTGAGAAGAAGTTACTGTGTGAGATAGTACATCAGGACAAGGATGACCTTGCATCTCAAATTTATCTTTCCACACATATGTGTGAAACGTAATGGTTATTATCAAAACCTACCAAGAAATTGCAAATCTGTTTTAAAAGAATAATAAGACAAATTGTGCAATTTAAGAAGTCTTTTAATCTTATATTGGTTTACAACAGACACAAAAACATTAAAATACGGGTAGGTTGTGAGCATAATCCTAACCCACTTTCCACACTGGGATAAGGGCAGTGCAGCTCCAAAGTAAGGGAGCAAATATTCCCTTACCTCGAGGAGGCCTCTGTGAGTGCCACCCACCTGCAGGATGCAGCGCATGAGCTATGTCAGTGCTGGAAAGTTGGTTAGAATTTGGGCCTGTGAGGTTTATCTAGGGCTTCTGAAGGCCAAACTTGCAATGTGTGGTTTTTCTGTTTATAGAAACTAATTGCCAAAACAGTTCCTTGATGGTTTCTGGAAGTGGTCAAATATAGTCACAGTGGTGCTACAAAAAGAGAAATTTTATGTTGAAGAACAAAGGTTGGTTGCCATTTGCATTCTCTAAATCAGGGGTGTCAAACATCTGGCCCCCGGAAGCTTTTTATCCAGCCCTCAGACTTTCAGCTGCTAAGATGTTACAGTTGAAAAGGCAACCCCCATGAAAATTGGGCTTTCCCAAATCTTGAAATATGACCAAGATTTGCGTACTTTCTCTTCTGTCATTTGCAGTTAATGAGTTTCTATATGAGAACAAGGTCTAATTTCTGGCCATTAGCTGCTTAATGATGTCACTTTCTGCTTAATGACATCACTTCCGGCCCTCAGCTGGAGCCCTGAGTGCTAACATCGGCCCTCTGTATGAAACGAGTTTGACACCCCTGCTCTAAATTGTCTCACCATGGTGTTCTTTGTGGAGATGAACACCATCCAGATATGGTGAGAGTCATCATTTCTCCCTTCTCTTTAAAGTTTTGTCGTGAAAAACACTTTGTTCAAGGTAAACAGTACGTTCCTTTCAATTCAAACATGGGCAGAGTAGAAAGAAAGCAAAATGAAGATTTGTGGTTGGAGATAGGAGTGATAATTATGATGATGGCAGCAGTGGCAATTACACCAGCGGTGACAGCAACCTACAATAAGGGTGCAGAACTCCCTATATTGGTCAGACTACATAGCAGACCTGATATGGAAAATGTTATAAGGTTTCTGTTTTGTTTTTCCAGAAAACTTTTATGTGCTGTTTAAGAGCTTCTTTCCTATGCTATGTCCCCTCTTCTGGCCAGTTTGGAGGTGTCACACCCAGAGAGACTGAATTCCCACCACACATCCCTCAGGAATCAGTTTTGGTACTTAACTGTACTGGTACTGTAGCAAATTTGCTCTCTAAATCTGTTGAAGCGCATGGAGGGGAAAGGGAGAAACTGCTGTATTCTAACAGGTATATGTTGGCTGCTGTTAGGAGGTAGATTTCACATAGTGTGACTGGGTGGGAGGTTTGCAACTGTCTCAACCTAATCAAATAAAGCATTTTGGACTCCAATAACACTTTTTAGGTTTCTATCTGTTGTTGAAGTACCTTGACAATTTTGATACTTCTTTGACTGAGGCCTAGTATTTTAATGTATTTCTTAAGGCTACAGGGTTATATTATTCATAACTTTAAATACTAATTTTCTCTAATGAGGTGGGCGGGAAGAGAATGCTTGTCTAGAGCTGGGGTTATTGAATTAAAGTAATAGCAATGATTGGAGAGACTCCTTGTCACATTTTTGTTTCCAAGGAGCTTAAACAGGAAAAGAAACTAGGAAACTAGAAAGTGTGTAAGCACTTACCTACTGCTCTAGAGGATGGCTGTGATACTGAGAACAATTTCACCAGCTCCTGTTTATCCAAAGATGATTCTGTTCAGTTTTGCTAGAAAGTTCAGAGACAGTATTAAAAAGTGTCACCTATTTTCAGTATTATTCCACACACGCAGGATCTTTTCAATAGTGAAGGGAACTTGCTCTTCACTGCTGGAAACATATAATTGGCCTTAGAGGATACACAGTCAACCCTCTCCCCCATCCTTTCAGCAGTAAATAGGGACTTGACTTTTCCTTCACTGCTGAAAGAGTAGCAGAGGGTAATTGACTTTCAGGCCCACAACCTGTGTCATGTGTTTGGAGCCCAGTTCTGCCCTCACTTTCCTTCCTCCCTCCAAAAAGATCCTTTCAGTGGCTAGGTTGACTCCTGCTATATCCACGGAACAGCCGAGGAAGCAAAATCAGAACTGGACGTGCAATCTTTTGAACACCTTTTGAATTATTACAGGGAATTACTTTTAAATATATAAACTGTCATATTGCTGTATTGGTTCAGGAACGGCCAGCACAAAGCTTCTCATTAATCTCATTTGTTTCCTAAGATGACTGACTATCCTCAAAGGTCTGGAGGTTCTGGTCAGCACTTTGTCATTTCCATCTTTAGATACCCACTTCCTTCATCCTCCTGCATCTAAAGCACCTTTCCCAACCTCTAGGATCTCAAAGGATGGCTGTACTATAGCAGACCTTTGTAGAGTGCACTAATAAACTGACTTTCCCCCAATCTATGCTGCTGAGTGCTAGCACAGATCCCTTCTGCCCTAGCCGTTGGCCATCCTAGTATGAATGAATTTAATGTCTCCTTTTTAAAGTACAACGAGATAAAACAATTCATGTGCATCCCACACCACACTGGTAGCTTTGTCAGACGTAGTGAGTCAACTAATTGTTGTCACTTCATAACTCATCTGGGCTTTTTCATTTGTATTTTGCTAGAATTCACATTGCTTGAAGTTAAGGAAAAGTTAATTTTAGTTTTATTATCTTTTAAAATAAAACAAAACTGTGTGAAGAATGGGATGTGTATGAAAATACTCTCTGGACAATTTCAGAAGTTCCAAAAATAACCTTGAATTTCAGCCACTGTTCGTTGTTTACCTAGAATTTCTAGGGGAAAAGTCAGCATTAACCCAAATTTCCTCCAGTATTTTTAAAGCCTTCATCATTCCCTACATTCTTTGATTTGCCCATTTTATTTGTAAAAAGGTAATAGAATTCAGCCGTGTTCAATTGAACTTTTTGTTCCTGCTACATGAAATAGCCTCTCTGAGCTCCAGGCTTGTCCACTCCAGCACCTGACCACTGCTTTCAAATACATGAAGAGGAGAGAAAATGATTTTAACAATGGTTAGGGAAAAACCAAGAAAGATGAAACCATGATTTCAGATCTTAGCTTGCTCCCTGAACCATAATTCCTAGGTTTGGACATAATGCATAAAAAGGCAGATAACTGCAAAGTGAAAGTACAGTAAAAACTTTCCCACTCTCCTCTTTTCCTTGAAAGAGGAGATGTGGAATGGATAAGACTGAAGCTCACACAGGCTTGTTCATGCAGCAAAAAACCATGATTTTCCATTGTGTATGAACCTGCATATCAGCTAGGGAATAGGCATTATTGAGTAGTGTCAGTACCATTCTGTTTGTTTTTCCCTTCTGAGAAATTACAGGAATTTGGAATTCCTAAGTGCCATAGTGTCATTTTGGAATATTTTAAGAAATGTTCATAGTTGACTGAGCCCCACGAAGAAAAAAAAAATTATCCACCATATGAAGGAAGAGGATAGAGACAACTTTGTGTTTGTTTTTTTCTTGTCCAGCTCAGAACGCTAGAATCTTGGTCACTTAAGAAACTAACTGGCAGGAGAATTTAAGAGCAAAAGGATGTGCTTCTTCCCAGAGCACATAATTAGTTTATAAAATTCACTGAACATAAGAACAGCCCCACTGGATCAGGCCATAGGCCCATCTAGTCCAGCTTCCTGTATCTCACAGCAGCCCACCAAATGCCCCAGGGAGCACACCAGATAACAAGAGACCTCATCCTGGTGCCCTCCCTTGCATCTGGCATTCTGACATAACCCATTTCTAAAATCAGGAGGTTGCGCATACACATCATGGCTTGTACCCCATAATGGATTTTTCCTCCAGAAACTTGTCCAATCCCCTTTTAAAGGCATCTAGGCTAGACGCCAGCACCACCTGTGGCAAGGAGTTCCACAGACCGACCACACGCTGAGTAAATAAATATTTTTTTTTGTCTGTCCTAACCTGCCCAACACTCAATTTTAGTGGATGTCCCCTGGTTCTGGTATTATGTGAGAGTGTAAAGAGCATCTCCCTATCCACTCTGTCCATCCCCTGCATAATTTTGTATGTCTCAATCATGTCCCTCCTCAGGTGTCTCTTTTCTAGGCTGAAGAGGCCCAAACGCCGTAGCCTTTCCTCATAAGGAAGGTGTCCCAGCCCCGTAATCATCTTAGTCGCTCTCTTTTGCACCTTTTCCATTTCCACTATGTCTTTTTTAAGATGCGGCGACCAGAACTGGACACAATACTCCAGGTGTGGCCTTACCATAGATTTGTACAACGGCATTATAATACTAGCCGTTTTGTTCTCAATACCCTTCCTAATGATCCCAAGCATAGAATTGGCCTTCTTCACTGCCGCCGCACATTGGGTCGATACTTTCATCGACCTGTCCACCACCACCCCAAGATCTCTCTCCTGATCTGTCACAGACAGCTCAGAACCCATCAGCCTATATCTAAAGTTTTGATTTTTTGCCCCAATATGCATGACTTTACACTTACTGACATTGAAGCGCATCTGCCATTTTGCTGCCCATTCTGCCAGTCTGGAGAGATCCTTCTGGAGCTCCTCACAATCACTTCTGGTCTTCACCACTCGGAAAAGTTTGGTGCCGTCTGCAAACTTAGCCACTTCACTGCTCAACCCTGTCTCGAGGTCATTTATGAAGAGGTTGAAAAGCACCGGTCCCAGGACAGATCCTTGGGGCACACCGCTTTTCACCTCTCTCCATTGTGAAAATTGCCCATTGACACCCATTCTCTGCTTCCTGGCCTCCAACCAGTTCTCAATCCATGAGAGGACCTGTCCTCTAATTCCCTGACTGTGGAGTTTTTTCAGTAGCCTTTGGTGAGGGACCGTGTCAAACGCCTTCTGAAAGTCCAGATATATAATGTCCACAGGTTCTCCCACATCCACATGCCTGTTGAGCTTTTCAAAGAATTCTATAAGGTTTGTGAGGCAAGACTTACCCTTACAGAAGCCATGCTGACTCTCCCTCAGCAAGGCCTGTTCGTCTATGTGTTTTGAGATCCTATCGTTGATGAGGCATTCCACCATCTTACCCGGTATGGATGTTAGGCTGACCGGCCTATAGTTTCCCGGGTCCCCCCTCTTTCCCTTTTTAAAAATAGGCGTGACATTTGCTATCCTCCAATCTTCTGGCACCATGGCCGTTTTGAGGGACAAGTTGCATACCTTAGTCAAGAGATCTTCAACTTCATTCTTCAATTCCTTAATAACTCTTGGGTGGATGCCATCAGGGCCTGGTGACTTATTGATCTTTAATTTATCAATGAGGTCTGAAACATCTTCTCTTTTAACCTCTATCTGACTTAACTCCTCGGTCAGGAGGGGCCGTTCGGGCAGCGATATCTGCCCGAGGTCTTCTGCCGTGAAGACAGATGCAAAGAACTCATTTAATTTCTCTGCCATCTCTAAGTCTCCTTTTATCTCCCCTTTCCCTCCCTCACCATCCAGAGGGCCAACCGCTTCTCTGGCGGGTTTCCTGCTTCTAACATATTTGAAGAAGCTTTTATTATTCCCCTTAATGTTGCTGGCCATGCGTTCCTCATAGTCTCGCTTGGCCTCCCGTATCACCTTCTTACATTTCTTTTGCCACAGTTTATGTTCCTTTTTACTCTCCTCATTACGGCAAGACTTCCATTTATGGAAGGAAGCTTCCTTGCCCTTCACAGCCTCTCTAACTTGTCTGGTTAGCCATGCGGGCACCCTCCTGGATTTAGTGGAACCCTTCTTTCTTTGCGGTATACACCTCTGCTGGGCCTCTATTACTGTTGTTTTAAGCAGCCTCCATGCACTCTGGAGAGATTGGACTCTTTTTACCCTCCCTTTCAACCTCCTTCTAACCAGCCTCCTCATTTGGGGGAAGTCTGCCCGTCAGAAGTCAAGGGTTTTTGTTAGAGATTTGCCTGGTATTCTTCCCCCAACGTGCATGTCAAAACGGATCGCAGCATGATCACTGTTCCCCAATGGCTCAGTAATGTTTACATCTCTAACCAGGTCCTGCATACCGCACAATATTAAATCCAGAGTCACCTGTCCTCTGGTGGGCTCCATGACTAGCTGCTCTAAGCCACAGTCATTTAGCACGTCAAGAAATCCGGTTTCCTTATCGTGACCAGAACACAAATTGACCCAGTCAATATGAGGATAATTGAAGTCCCCCATTATTACAACCCTGTCCCTCCTTGTCACCTCCCTGATCTGTTTCCTCATTTCAAGGTCCCCATCCGATTTCTGGTCTGGAGGATGATAGCACGCCCCCAGTATTACATCGCTGCACAAGCCTGGTAATTTAAGCCACAGAGATTCTACGGTGGAGTCGGACCCACTTTCAATCTCTACTTTGCTGGATTCTATCCCTTCCTTAACATAAAGGGCCACCTCACCTCCAACACGCCCCTGCCTGTCCCTCCTGTAGAGTTTATAGCCCGGGATTGCGTGCGGTATCCCACTGATTCTCCGCATTCCACCAGGTTTCCGTTATGCCCACTATGTCAATGTTTTCCCTTGTCACCAGACATTCCAGTTCTCCCACCTTTGCTCGTAGACTTCGGGCATTCGCATAAAAGCATTTGTACACGGAATGCCCCAGGATGGTCTGCTTATTCGCTCCTTTGTCCCTGCATCTTCTCATTGTGCCAAACCGTCTATCACATCCCATCACGCTACCTTTCCCAATTTCTTCTCCTACTCTGCCTTTGTCTTGTTCTCTAACCTCCCCATCCTCATCCCATAGGGATGAGGAGTCCCGAACCGGATGCCCCTTGGCTCCTGTCGGCCTTCCCCCAGGGATCAGTTTAAAAGCTGCTCTGCCACCTTTTTAATGTTATGCGCCAGCAGTCTGGTTCCATTCTGGTTCAAGTGGAGCCCGTCCCTCTTGTACAGGCCCCGCTTGTCCAAAAACATTCCCCAGTGCCTAACGAATCTAAACCCCTCCTCCCTACACCACTGTCTCATCCACGCATTGAGACCCCTGATCTCTGCCTGCCTAGCTGGCCCTGCGCGTGGAACAGGTAGCACTTCAGAGAACGCTACCTTTGAGGTCCTGGCTTTCAGCTTCCTGCCTAAAAGCCTAAATTTGGCCTCCAGGACCTCCCAGCTACACTTGCCCACGTCGTTGGTGCCGACATGCACCACAGCACTGTCTACTAGCCTGTCTAGACGAGAAGTGATGTCCGCAACCTTTGCACCTGGCAGGCAAGTCATCATGCGGTCCTCACATCCGTCGCAAACCCCCCTCTCTATGTTTCTAATAATCAAATCCCCCACTACAAGAAGCCCTCGACCCCCCTCCTGCCGAGGAGTATCCTGAGTGCGTTCGGATACGGGCCCGTCCCCTGGAGAAGGGGTCCCCCCTAGGGGATTGTTTCCCTCCTCTCCAGGATGACGTCCTCCAGCCCCGAGACTTCCCACCCGGGCAGCTGAGGAGCTGCACGCCTGAGGTCAGGACGAAGCCTGATCGTCCCCGGAAGTCTCCCCACGGTCCTCCTCTGCCTGCCTGCGCTTCTCCAGGTCGGCCACCAAGGCTTCAAGGGAGCAGATGCGTTCCCTGAGACCCTGTAGCTCCTTGCACCGAGGACACACCCATGACTTATGCCCCAGAGGCATATAATCATACATATGGCATTCAATGCAGAACACTGGATAGCCCCCACCCTGCTGCTGGCTGTCTGACTGCATAGCTTTTTTGTTGTTGTTGTTGTTTTATTTAGGGGTCCTTTTAAAAACCCTACACTGGATAGCAGATATGGTACACTGGTACAGCACTGGTACAAGATATGTGATGGCCAGTAGCTTGGACAGCTTCATAATTGATGAATACTTCATTCATGGAGTTCACATCTGTCAGGGGCTACAATGACATGTATCTATCAGCTTCAGGCTCAGAGGCAGTATGTCACTGAATACAATTTTGCTGCAGAACAGCAGCAAGAGGTGACTGTTGCATCTGTGCCCTGTTTGAAGCCTTCATAGAGGCATCTGATTGACCACACAGTATTCCTGAACTCTGGCTTGAAGTGTTTTTCAGCTTCTCAGAGCCTCTGTCTCATAAATGTTTACATATCCTGACCCTGAATTTAGAGACATTAGAGATTATTTATTATTATTATTATTATTATTATTATTATTATTATTATTATTATTATTATTATTAACAGTATTTATATACTGCTTTTCAACTAAAAGTTCACAAAGCGGTTTACAGAGAAAAATCAAATAACTGAATGGCTCCCTGTCCCAAAAGGGCTCACAATCTAAAAAGATGCAAAAGAATACCAGCAGACAGCCACCAGAACAGACACTGCTGGGGTGAGATGGGCCAGTTACTCTCCCCCTGCTAAAAAAAGGAGCACCCACTTGAAAAAGTGCCTCTTACCCAATTAGCAGGGGTTATTATTATTATTATTATCCACATTTAAATCCTGTCTTTGCTGCTTTGGGTTAGTTAGCAGACCCATTATCTTCACAACAGCCCTGTGAAGTAGGTTAGGCTGAGAGATCCTAACTAGATAAAGATTAGATAATAAGTTTCATGGTGTATGAGGATTTGAACCTGTGGTTCTCCGTCCTAGTCCAGCACTCTCATTGCTACGCTGCTATGACCTCTGAGTCATCATTTGCACAGAGATCTTTTTAGTCACTGATTGTATAGAAGTGTGTCTTGTTATAAATCCCACATATTCCCAGCTAGTCAGTTAGAAGAACTGTTTGCCAGTATTGGTTTGCAGTTCCCTCCAACTCCTAATGCAGGACTGCACAAGTTCTAGGCCACCAAGCTGAGTGAGGTCCATAAGCATGCCAGGTACTGTGACCTGCCAAGCAATCAGTAACTCTGAGACAGCCACCCTAGGCTTACCATTTACTGTACATGGCAACCAGGAAAAGAGGATGGGCTGCATCTAGCTTGGTGCATCACAGGTTGCTCCAGCCTCTGTCATGATTACGTTGGCCAAGTGATTGACGTAACTTGGATAAAATTGTAGAGGAATTATGGTTGTTCTGTTTGTTAATGTTTGCCTATACTGCAGGGATGGGCACTCAAGTCATGACAACTTAACACAAGTTGTGAAAACGCTGATTTTTCACGTTTCGTGTTGATTTCAGTTACGGACATCACTGACCTGGACCCAAATTGCGACTCAGGGCCAGTGACTCGAAAAAGTCATGAGTTGAATAAACTCAAGTCCCGACTCACTTTTACATGTGCCTATGACTCTTGTGCGTGCTTGCTTTTTTGCCACACCTGATTCACACTGTGACTCGTTTCTTGTAAAGACTCTGACTCGAGTCTCCATGACTTTTTAAAAAAGCTCAGGATGAGTTACAACAACCGCCCATTATGACTCGTGAGCAAGTTGAGTCAGGGGGTGGAGACTTGTGACTCTGTGCAGTGACTCTGGCGCATCCATGTTATACTGTGTATTTGATTATATTTAATTTTATTAGCGTGTAATTGTGGTGAATTTCCTTTATTCACCTCTATGTGTTGTGACAAAAACATAATGCAAATTATTTCCCAGAGAGGCCGGTGCCTAAACATTTCTGAAATATGAATATTTCTTGCATTCTGCTTGAGAGCTATATGGGGCCAGGATGTGCAATGGTGACTCTGTGGTTTCCCAGCCTGTTGCTTGCTTATTATTCACTGCTTGAGTCACGGGCTCAGCTCTTTATTTCTCTGAATTAAAGAGATGGAGGAAAATGCAGAACAATTTTGCAAGGAAATCTTTCAAGCTAAAATGAGATGGTCAAAAGGACACCAGAACTTAACAACAGTCATTACAGTGGATTTGAAGCAGGCTTCAAAGGTGTATTCTGGGAGGATGAGAGCCATCTACTATCAAAGACAACACTTTTAGAGTAGCTCTAGTGCCCAATCACTCCCTCCTGGAGTTATGTGACATTCTGGAATGCACTTATAAGAACAAATGCCTTTTGATGAAAGTCATCAATTTTTTCTGTAATCCATAAATGCACATACGTCATTGATCGCATGCCAGTAGAAAGGCATTGTAACAAAAGCTTGACATGTGATATCTTCATGTCAGAGGATATGTGTTCACTAATTGTATTGAGCTTAGAGTCAAAATATCTCATTCAGCAGGCCAATTCTAAGAATATGTCTCTTATGAAAGTAGACTGCAGAACTAGTGTTAATAATTTCCCTTCCACAGTTCAGTTTTAATGCTTCTACTTCACCTCAGTGCTAGAAAATGCCATGTAGGAGGCAGCTCTTTGACCTTAATAGTTTGTGATGATCGTTTGAATCTGTGTATAAGGACGGCAGTGCCCTGAATACTTAAATTGAGGAGTAAATTTGATTTATTTCAGTAGGGCTTATTTCCCAGGAAACCTGTAAAAGACGTGCAGCACAATCCTAAGCTGCCCTGGAGCAGGCATCTAAGGCAGGATTGGGGCTGAAAGTGACTCAACCCGGAGCAAGGGGCTTTCCCTTACCTTAGGTAAAACGGCAGCAGCCCCAATGGAGCTACTTGGATCTGCATCTCCGAAATCGGCGTCGCAAATCCGAGCAACCCGGGACTGTCCTGGGCCACCCGGAAATAGGGTTAGGATCTGGCACAACTGTCGATCCTGGCCTCGCTTCTCACTCCCTGCCCACCCACGCCTGCCACACGCCCTCCCCCTACCCTGAAACAGGACTTGTGCCGGCCTATCTGCAGTTCAGGATTGCGCCCTTAATAAATGACAGTTCAAAAAATGCTGTCATTGAATGAGGGAAGATTTGTTGGGGTTCCCTTGATATAGATCTGCCTTGATCCCTCTTAATGAAAAGATGAGCAGTGAGGAACTAGGGAAGGCACCTGTAGCTTTTCCTGAGGGGATGAGGTGGGATCTGCCAAGTTGCTGCCCTCCTACCTGAACTAAAGTACGGCTGTTTGAGGAGCTGCCATCCTGAGATTGCTGTCACAGGGCACCAACACTGTTGGGATGACAGACCTGAGGCCTTTTCATTGTCCAGTGTAGTTAGTGCCACTGCATTTATCTGTTTCTGATTAATATGATTTTAAATTACTTCTTGCTCGTGGTGTTATGCAAACTGTTTTAAATTACTTTGAATATTGATTATTAACTATACTTAATAATTATTCATACATAGTATAGTTAAAATATGTTATAGTGCATTTTTATTATACATGTCTGTATTTTCCCCCAAAAAGTTGTTTAGGAATATTTTAAGAAATATTAAAATCCCATGTGAAACAAAGATCTGTTGTATTAAGAGCTTGAATGAGAAATCTGTTCCCCCTCCATGCCTCCATGGGCATAAGCAAGTCACTTTTTGGGTCCTCTGCTTGCTTTTCTTCACAGAACTTTTCCTGTTTGCCCTACTACAGTTCTCCCATCTGGTTTCAATTGTCTAGTTTTTATCTCCTTTTTCTGAAACTCCTTATAAACCTCATTAGAGGATATAGGCAACCCACTTTAGAAATCCTTATCTTTTTTTTAAAAAAGCCTTTTTGGCTATATTTTGGACTGACTTGTATAAGGACTGGGAATAAGAGAGTTGTAAGGTGCTTCCGCTCAGTTGCTTAGCCAAGGCTGAACTTGCAGGGTTCTGTTGTGCTGTGGCACTATAAATAAAGCTATTCGCATCCATATGTAAATAGGCTTCTATTTTTGTGCAGTGCATTGTTTAGGGAAACTAGGCCAGTTATTCAGCAGGAATTGTTTGTTGTTTAGCATTGAGCCTTACCCAGTTTTTCCAGGCAGTGTAGGCCATTTATTCTTTTGCAAGATGTCTCTGTTGTGCTTTATTTAAAGTGGGGCAGGCTATGGTGGGCAAAACCAGACATGTGGAGGCTTTGATAGACTTCTGGAACAGACACTAAATTCTTAGTAGCAGAGTTCATGTGAGAACTGATGTGGTCCTGTCCTTGCTTGGAATTTCTGTAGATTAGATGGGCACAGGCAAGTTTGGATCCTTATTCTCATTCTGTGATGGTCAAATATTAATGACCTACCCAACAAGGTTGCTTTGGAGAGGAACCAAATAGTGACTGATGAGTGGTAGAAACCTTTTGTCATAAAGATGTAATATACCCAAGGTATTAAAAGAAAATGGGAGAGAAAAATTATTTTTAAAAAATTGTATTTCTTTTTGTTTGGATAATCAAATCAGCCTTGTAACTTCAAGAACTGTTCCAGGGATTGGTTGTAATGCACATGCTACACACATATTGCCCTGACTGCCTTGAAAGAAGAGTGGTGTACAAACACACAATCCTATGCATGTTTCCTGAGATGTAAGTCAGTGGGTCTTATTCTCAGGTAAGTGTGTAGACCAGGGGTGCTCAATAGGTGGATCGCGATCTACCAGTAGATCGCGAGGCAAAATGAGTAGATCGCGGAGTGCCGGACCCCCCCCTTCAGGTGCCTCTGGGAGGAAACGCCGGGAGTAAGGCCCATTGTACTCAATGGGGCTTACTCCCAGGTAAGTGTGGCTAGGATTGCAGCCTCACAGCCTAATCCTAGGCATGTCTACTCAGGAGTAAGTCCTGTTATACTCAGTGGGGCTCAAGGTACACCAACATACATTGTACACATAAATGTTATATGTTATGATGGCGCGAACATTGTAAAAAAAACTCTGGTAGATCTCCGGGCCTTGCTGGGTTTCAAAGTAGCTCTCAAGCCAAAAAAGTGTGAGCACCCCTGGTGTAGACCCTATGTGAAATAAATAAAAAAAATTAGAAGCCATCAGGTTATAAGATACTGTTGCCTGTACTCCTTTGCTCTCTCTGTATCCTGGTACATACTGGGAACAAGGAAGTCTGGGAGGCGACTGAGGGGTGATAGCTCCAGACTGTGCAGTGGAATCCAAATGGAGACTGATAGCAACACAGTTAGCAATGCAAACAAACTGTGTATATTTGTATTTAAACAGTCAGGCCTCGTGCTCTAAGATTGGTTTTTTCTTTTCCGATCGTATTCCAGGAAGTTAGAGCTGAACTATATATAATTTGAGAGATCTATGATTAGAGCTTGTGATTTATTTGTTTTTAAATAGTAGCTACTATTTAAAATTTTATTAGGAGTGGATGCTGGGAAGATGCTGGGAAGAACCCTTTCCCCTGTCCTCACCCCCCTCCCCGCCCGCCGTTAATAAAGAAAAAAGTGGGGAAATGTTCACCTGCCCTAGGTAAATTTGCAAGTTTCCTATGATACTTCTAAGTTTTTTCCATGAGGCTTTAGGATGAATTTTAATTGGGAAAATAGAAAGAATGAGCTCTCTTTCCTAGGGCACAATCCTATCCTGCGCTCGAACAGGCAAGCCAAGAAGCTTGCGCTGTATCCAGCACAGGATTGTGGCCATAAGTGGTTCAGCCAGAGGCAAGGGGAAGCTTTTCTCCTTATCTCTGGGTAAGGGCCACTGACGCCTATGGGTCTCCTTGGACTTGTGCCACCTCTTGAGGAAGTCAGAGGAATGTGGAGCGACTTGGAGCCGCTCAGTTCTCCCAGGGAACGGGAGTTGGGATCTGGCATAACTGCAGGATCCCAGCCCGCCCGTCCCCAGAATGCCACCCTCCCTCCCTAAGCCCTCCCTCTTTCTGCCCAGGAACGCCTTTCTCCCACCTCCCCCTGCCTCCCCCCGCCTACCTTTTGTCCTTCTATGGGCTCAGCCGGACCAATGCAAGTGTTGAAGCTGAAGCTAGCGCTGAGGCTTCCATCAGCCTCCGCAGGCCGGCTCTTCCCAGAGTGTCAACCTGGCTTCCTTTCAAGGAGGCTCAAATGTGCATTATGGCAGGGTTGCAACCCTCCTGGGCCGGCGCAAGGGACTTGCATCAGCCCACGGGCACCTCTGGATTGTGCCCTTAGTGTTATAACCTAGTGTTTGTCAGTTTTGGGACCCCCCGTTTCATGACTCTTAAAAAGAAAAGAAAAACTCCAAGAGATCCTAATTATAAATCTCCCATATCACATCATTGTACTACAGTAGTTTGTTGCTGCTGGTGTTTATGCAAAATTGTTTTATTTGCTATAAGTGGTGGATGGTATAGGTAGTCATTGCTACATATACCACCTGGAACAATGGTTCTCAAACTGTGGGTCAGTGGATCATGACTCAATTTTTGGTGATTCACGAAACTGACAGCGTAGATTAGGCAATGTACATTAAGGGTTAAAAAACCTTCTACTTGAGGGGAGCACTTCTGCCCAATCACCATTTTGGCCACAGAGGCTTGAGTGGCTGGTAAAATGAAACTTTATTTTTAGGTGAGCTCTCTGGCGGGCTCTCCATGGTTTATTTTTCTTTATTTTTCTCCGGTGGGCTCTCCATGGTGGGTTCAGTCAGCCAAAGGTGGGTGGCTCCTCATCCCAGGCAGGCAGGTCAAGTGAAAACCTCCTGTGGTGAGGAGTGCCCCCTGGCTTCCCAGACTGACCTCACCTGGCGAAAGCAGGTCAAGTTTTTTTGCTGCTCTGGGCAGCTTGCCTGCCCAGTGCATCCTTTTGCCCTTCTGGGCATCTTTCTCTGGGCCCTTTGCCCCCCCCTTTATTGGGAGCATCTGCTCCCCACCTCTTCTGCTGGCCACTCAGTCACCCTGCGTCCTCTTGGGGTCCTGGGGTCTGTGCCCCATTGGAGCAGATCGCGGCGGCCATTTTGGCTGCCTAGGGAGCTCGTGCCAGCTTGGCTGCGCTCCTAACTGCCGCTTGTTGGAGCAGGAGAGGGGTTGCCGCTCCGGCCAGACAGCTTTAGGGCCCCCCGCCTTCTACGATCCTCCTGGGATTGTGGAGCGCCAGCAGCAGCAGCGTGCGAGGCTTTTTCAGCCATTCTCACGCTTTAGCCATGTGGCGCAACTGCGGGTGGCTGAGAGCCAGGATCAGGCTGCGGGAAGTTGCCTATGCGCCCCCCTCCCCAGCTCCCTCTCATTCATAGAGGTTGCAGCTGCAGGCATTGTTGGAGCCAGCTCTGGGGGTTTGCACGTGCAGCCTGACCCCCCACCTCATCACTCTGAAGGGTCCCACCACAAGCAGTGAGTCTGAATTGCCCTTGGGCAAATGCGTCTGGCTGGCTCCCCCCCTTTTCTTCTGACGCCCTTAAGCACACACCCCCAGTTGCATGCCCCTGCTCTTGGAACGGCAGAAGGAATGCAGAGCAGACTGGTCTTGTGGTGGGGAAGCAGGCTCAGGGAGTGAGCGAGTTATCCCCTCCCTCCTTTCTGTTCTTTTCTCAGTGGCTGAAGTCCTCTGCCATGGCTAGCCCGGCTAGAGACTCCAGTAGCACCCCCTGCCTCAGGGGGGCCAGCAGCTTCTGTTAGCTGGGAGCACCTTTTGCCACCATCCAGTCCATGGTGCAAGCCTCTGTCAGCACCAGCATGGCTTCAGCCATGGCTTCCTTGCATGTCTCCATTCGTGGACTGGGTTTTCCCCCTCAGCAAGGGCTGTTCACCCTGTCTCAGGCTCCCCCGTTTCTCTTCTTGACCATGCTGAAATTGAGATTGAGGTCTCTCCTCCCCCAGCTAAGAAGCAAAAGAAATCTGGGGTCTCCAGTGGTCATCTAGACCCCTCCCAGGTCGTAAGTGAGTTGGATTCTGAGGCTGAGGATTCTCTCCCCTTATCAGCCTCTGAGGATGGGGAGTTTTCAGAGGAAGATGAGTCCTTATCAGATAAGCTGTGCACCCTCCTTTTCCCCCCCAGTCCAGTTCCCTTAGCTATTCCAGGGCATAATTGACATCCTGGAACTTCAACCTGCTACACCTCAGCCTGCTGATCCCCAACCTGGCCCCTCTTGCTTGGGGTCCTCCTCTGTCTTCCCTAGTCATCAGAAGACCTTCCAAGCATTCCCACTTCCTGATTATTTCAAACAACTCATTGGCAAGGAGTGGGCCACTCCTGCCAAGCCCAGAAACTCTTCTTTGCCTATGGGAAAATTTTACAAGGTGTATGCTCCAGTAGCTGCCCTGGGCTCTCCCTCAGTCCTGCCTACGGACACAGAAAGCCTACCCAAGGATCCAGTTGACAAAAGGATTGAGTTAGCCGCCAAATGGGTCTTTGAAGCATCCTCTAGCTCCCTCGGGGCTTCTGTGGCTTCCTCCCTTCGTGCTTGGGTGCTGGTTTTGTGGATGCAGAAGTTTGCGGAGCAGTATAAACCGCCTTCCAAGGCGCGCTCAGACCTCAGGAGAATGCTTCTGCGGCAGCATTTATAGCTGACACCTCGGCGGACTCTCTTCAACTTTCAGCGAGAGCCATGGCTGCTGGAGTGGCAGTTCGCAGAAGTACTTGGCTGCGTAATTGGGACGTAGATGCTGCGTCCCACACCAAGGTGGTGGCCCTCCCCTTCCATGGGACCAAGCTTTTTGGAGAAGACCTGGAGCCCCTCCTTGTAGAGACCAAGGGGAAGCACTAGGTCCTTCCCAACAGGTCCAAGCCTGCTAGATCTACTAACAAGCCTTGTCAGCATTCCTTTCGTGCCTCCTTTTGTGCCCACTCCTCAATCTCCAGTTCTGGGAATTTCTACAGATCCCAGCGTCCCATCTGGCAACCTAAGAAGTCCTCCTTCAAGCCCCACTCCCAGCAATCCTCTCGTTTTCCTGCCAAGTCCAGCTCCAAACAGCAATGACTACCCGCCATCCTTCGCCATCCCCATAGGCAGAAGGCTGCTGTTCTTTGCTCACAAGTGGGATGCCATTACAATGGACCAGTGGGTGAAGGACACCGTGCACAGGGGCTACTCCATCAAATTCAAAGCCATCCCAAGGGACAGATTCAAACAAGCCCGCAGGCCAGCTTGCCCATTCAAGTGTGCCCAAACACTGGAGTCCATTCATCATCTACTACAGATCAAAGCCATTGAGCCTGTCCCAAGATCCGAGTGGGGCCACTTCTTCACTGTCCCCAAGAAGTCTGGAGAGACCCGAGACATTCTTGACATCAAGTGGCTCGACTGATGGCTACGCCAGCATCATTTCAAGATGGAGACACTCAGATCCATCCTAATGGCCATAAGGAGGAATGATTTCTTGGTTTCGTTCGATCTCCAGGAGGCTTATCTTCATTTGCCAATTCTACCATCTCACAGGCACTTTCTCCATTTTGCCTGCAACAGCGCCCACTACCAGTACCGCTGTCTTCCATTTGGGTCAGCCTCTGCGCCAAGAGTGTTCTCAAAGGTTCTGGTGGCTCTCATTGCGCACCTGCGCACCCAGGGGGTGGCAGCTTTCCCTTATCTCGATGATATCCTTCTGAGACCCAGTTAATTCAAACAGGGACAGCTACATGTCAGCAGGACCATCCACTGTCTGGCCTCCCCCAGTTTTGTGATCAACAGGAACAAGAGTCATCTAATTCCCTTGCAGCGCATTCTCCATCTGGGCGCCATCATAGACACACACCTCTATCAGGACTTCTCTCAAGAGCGTCGGGACAAGATCGCCCAGCTTGCCTCCTCCGTCTTGAAGTCCAGTCACTCGGATCTCCTAACTCTGGCTCACCTCCTGGGCATGTTTACTGCATGCCAGGATATCATTCCGTGGGCCAGATTCAGGGCAAGAGCCCTTCAACACCTGTTCTTGCCCTTCCAGGATCTCATCACCAACCAGAGGAGCAAGCTAGTGAAGCTGGACCCGGCCTCCAAGCTGGACCTTCGCTGGTGGCTCCAGCCACGCAGACTGAGCCAGGGTTCCCCCATTTCTGTGGTCGAGCGGACAGTTCTCCGTACAGATGCCAGTCTCCTGGGCTGTGGGGTGTCCATCAGGGTGGAATACATTCCAGGAGTCAGCAACACCATGGCCGACTGGCTAAGTCAAAAAGAAATCGACCAGTCAGCGTGGCAGCTTCACCCTCAGGTCTTCAGGATGCTTCTCAAGCAGTTTGACCCCTTCAGCATGGACCTTTTTGCTTGTTACCTCAACCACCAAGTTCCTCGGTTCTTCAGCAGGGGTCGTTGTCCTCAGTCTGTGGGCACAGCCGCTCTCCATCTTCATTGTCTAAAGGGCGTCTTATATGCTTTCCCTCCAACCAAGCTCATCCCCAGGGTCGTCTCCAAGATCAGGTCAGAGCAGGTGGAGGTGCTACTAGTGGCTCCTTTCTGGCCTCATTGTCCTTGGTTCTCAGATCTGACTCTAGATGTCCACCTCCCCCCCCCCCCGCGCGCCTGCCATTGAGGGAGGATCTGCTCCTGCAGGATCCAATCTGTCACCCTTAACTGCAAATGTTACACCTAGCTACCTGGAGGTTGAGTGGTGCAGACTAGCCACCTTGGGCTATTCAGATCCTGTTCTCGGAACCCTGTTAGCAGGCAGACAGCCTTCCACCACCAGCATACAATTAAACCTGGTGGTCTCTCTCAGTCTGGTGTGCCTCACGCAATACCTTTCCTGAGTCCATTAAGGTGAAAGACTTCTTGCGGTTCCTCCAGTCTGGCCTCGAAAAGGGTCTTAGTACTTTCACCCTCAAAAGGCAGACCTATGCTATCGCTTCCATTCTAGGTTACCCCAAGGGTACTAAATTGGCTTCCCACCCACATGTTAGGAAGTTTATCTGAGGAGTCTCCTTGCTCAATCCTCCCCCTATAGCTAGGGCCCCTTCCTGGGACCTTAACCTTGTCCTGAAAGCCCTTTCCTGGCCACCCTTTGAACCCTTGCCTACCTGTTCCCTCAATCTCCTTACATATAAAATTGCCTTCTTGGTAGGGATTGTATCAGCCAGGAGAGTTTCTGAGATAGCGGCCCTCTCCATGGCCAGGGAACTTTGCCAGGTCCACGAGGATCAGGTGGTTCTCCTCCCCAATCCTTCCTTTATGCCTAAGGTAATTTCCATGCTCCACAGGTCCTAGGAGGTTATCCTTCCTTCCTTCTGCCTTAACCCTTACCACCCTCAGGAGCATGAATGGCATTGCCTGAACGTGCACCAGGCCTTGGCCTTCTACCTCGATAGAACCTCCTCCTTCAGAAAGACTGAAGCACTTTGTCTCCTTTAAGCCTAGGGAACAGGGTCTCAAGGTGTCTCCTTCCTCTATCTCTAGATGGATGAGGGAGGCTATCGGCGAAGTCTACAAGGCATGGGGTGTAGAACCCAAACCCCCCCCCCCCGGCATAGTGGCTCACTCTGTCTGCACTGCGGCCACCACTGCAGCCTTCAAGACTTATCCTTCCTTAGAACAGGTTTGCAGGGCTGCCACATGGAGCTCTCCACACACCTTTGTGAAGCACTACAAGATTGATTCCTTTGCAGCTAAGGATGCTGTCTTCAGCCACAGAGTGCTTCAGAGCGTGGTCTCCCACACTTCTGGCAGCTCCCGCCCTTGAGGAGCACGGCTTGGGTATTACCCACCTTTGACTGACTGAACCCACTATGGAGAACCCACCAGAGAAAGGAGAAATTTGAGCTTACTTGTGAATTCCCCTTCTCGGTGGACTCCATGGTGGGTTCAGTCCCCCACCCTCGCAGTCTGATATGTGGGACACTCATTCTCTTACCTCCAAGATTCTGGTTATGTTGCTCCAGTTGATTTCTTCTGGTTAGGTTGCTCTAGTTGATCCTTTTTACATTACAATGCAGTTTGGGGATCCAAGTTTGCCTAGTTAGAAATGTGTGTTTTTTTCTAGGGGGTGACTGTCTTGCATTTCTCCTAAGTTCAGTTTTTTCAGAGATTTGAGATTCCTTATGCAGATGGGGGACAGCACCATGCGTTGGAGAGGATATTCCTCTGGCTTTTGCAGTCTGGGAAGCCAGGGGGTTCTCCTCACCACAGGAAGTTTTCACTTAACTTGCTTGCCTGGGATGAGGAGCTACCCACCTTTGGCTGACTGAACCCACCGTGGAGTCCACCGAGAAGGGGAATTCACAGGTAAGCTCAAATTTCCCCTTTTCAGGTGAGTTCCAATGCTTAAAAGTTTGAGAACCACTGACCACATGCATAGTTCCAATGAATTTTGATGTATAGAAAGCCTCTTAACTTATAGCCACAGTATGCAGCACAAGGCTAATTTGCACACAGAAGCAGCCCAAGTGTTGTACAAGTTGTGATTCATAGCAGGTATTGCTGATAGGTCGAGACTAATAAGGCAGACTTTATTCCTACACTGTATGGTGCTGGTTTTCAAGGCAATTTGTGCTCACCCAGACAGGTGTACCTTGTGGTGCAGTGCATTGTCATTTTCCTTGCATGAAATGATGTCCTAATGTCCAGATCATCAATGAGCGAGTTATAGATGCTGTGTTTTTTTATACTTCCACCACATCAGCAGTGGAATGGTTTTTTGTTTTGGAAAGCTCAGTGGAAAACCAAAGCTAGGAAAGGTGCTGTATAAAAACTGGTTTTCATTCTGACATTCCTTGACATTGTGTTGAACTAAATTGTTCTGTCAGTGTCCAGCTGTCTTATCATTGTGATAGGAACACTAAGGGCCTCAGTGATGACAAATAGTGTTTATATATCTTCTCCTTTTATATAACTGCATGCCTTTACTTGTGCTCAAAGGGCTATTTTCAGATCTGCTTTTGTGTACTCTTTATTCTTCTGTGTGTTATTTAAAGTTTCTGGCTTCCTAAGTGGTCATTTTATTTCATGAAGAAATAATCAAGCATTTTTTTCTTGATTTCCTGTTATGTGTTTTATTTCTCCTCCTGGGCCTGCAGGTATGCTTTCCCCACCAGCTTTCCCCACACAGGTTTGCAGAAGGGGATCAAATTATCTGTTCATCCTTGAATGGCCACTGTGAATGCATAAGGTTTTGCGGAAGTGAAGCACAATCGCTCCATTTTCACTTCTGAAGCTGCTGGGAGCCCTGCAGAAGGTCACACAGGGCTCCCCGCACCCCTAGGAGGCTACAGGAGGCTCGAGTTAGTGCACCCAAGCCCCTGCAGCCCCCTGAGCCCCCTCCTTGCCTCCTCGCTGCCCCCACCCTTTAAGCGAGCAGAGGCCAGGGCAAATATGAACTATTCTGTTTTGATTTAAACTTTTGAAAAAAAATTTCCTAAATATGCTGAGGAGTTTCTATTTTTGTTTTCCTGAAGGAGAATGTGCAGATAAAGGTTGTACCCAAATACATTGATGATCAGAATACAGGTCGTCCCTCATTATCCGCTGGGGTTCCGTTCCAGAACCCCTAGTGAATAAAAAAATCTGTGGATTAAAAAAACAGTGGAAAAATAGATTTAAAGACCCACTTCCAGGTTTCTTGCCCCTCCATTGCTCCTAATGAAATAAGGTCATGTCTCGGCATCTGCACAGGTTTGATTCTGGAACTCCCTGCTGTTACCATAAAATGTGTTAAATAAAAGCAGTTTAAAAAAATTAAAAAGTGTGTGCCTTTACAATTGGTTAAAAACAGCTTTTCTTACTGTTGTAGAGAGGCAGTCAGCAATTAGAAATGCAAAAGACCCCCCCCTGCCTTTGCCTGGCTCAGCTGAAGAATGGAATGATTGCTTGCATGACTGTCTCTCTGCTACAGTAAGAAAAAGTTTTTTTAAACTGTGATTTTAAAGCGATGCATTTTTCCCCTTCTCTAGAGATCAGCACATTCCTTCTCATTTGCAGTGGCCATTCGTGTTGAGTCAAATCCATGTATAAAAAACCCACGTATAAGAAGGGTGGACCTGTAATCTTATTCTGTCTCTGAACTTTATCTTAAAAACCGAACCGCTGAAACTTCACTAAGATATTAAAGGATGAGCTGATGAGTGGCATGAATTAATGTGACTGTGAACCACAACAGGCAGTCAGAGTTACTGGGGTAGTTATCTCATCTTTGTTGTTATCTCTATAATCCTACATATACACCTCAAACACCGTACAGCATGTCTCCCTGAGATCTGTTAAATACACTACATAAGTCACCGCATGGGTCCCACTCTTATTTGAACAGCATCTACATGCCTCAGATAACATTTTAATAAGCTAAACACGTGGTCATTTAATGCCAGAAGAGGAGTACCAGTTCCTTGGGATAGGCACACTATTTATCCATGCATACCTAGTTCTAGGGCTGGCTCATCTATGAGTGTTGGTGATATGGGTCACTTTGGGTTGCATATGGGCACAGATGCTCTGACTGGCCACCTGCCCTGCTGCCTCGTCTTTCTCACACTTAGTCTCTTTGCTTTGCTGCTATTTTCAAACAGAGCTACAGAGTGAGCCAGAAAGAGGATGTTGAGAGAATCACTGCCCCACTACCAGAAAAAAAGGAATTTTTTTTTCCTTTTGGGAAATGGGCCAGTGCCTCTCCTGATTTCCTTTCTGATCCCCTCTGCAGATGTATTTGAAAACAGTGACAGAGCAGAGACTGAGGAGGCAAAAGGTAAGAATGGGCAAGTTGTGAGTTGCTGAACTAGGGACAACCTGCCTCTAGTGCCAGAGATTGTGGCAGCGAAGCTGGAGAAGGGTGGGGGTTTCCCATGAACAGACAAAGGAAGAATACATTTTGTGCATATGTGTGTGCATACATGCATGCTTGCATGAGTGTGTGCTTCTGAGCACCAGTGGTGCTGGTGCATAGGAGGTAGGGTGCTGGAGTGGAAATTAGGTGGTGGGTGGGGCCAGCAAAGACCACCCTGGTACCTGAGAAGGTGTGTCAAATGCTGATCCCCTTATCTGGTGACGTACCAGCCTCTGATCCATCTACATTTTAGCCCACCGCTCTACTCTCTTGCACACTTTCCCTTTGCCCCCTCTAGCTTTTTCCACCCAGAGAGTGGAGGGAGGAGGAGTATCAGTGGAGGCAAGCTGGTGGATAGAAGTGGGTACCCCCTGTCTATCTGCTGCATAAAGCAACTGCTCCAGTTGGCAAGCTCTGCTGGTGAGGATATTCTTTCACCACCGTTTCAGGCGACAGATTAACTGGGGCTGCCCCTCTGTAATTGGATTGTACAAACACTACTCCACCTATTCAGGAACTGAATACCCCAAAAATGGCTTCCATAGTGGTGTAGGGTAACGTTTTAAAAGGCCCTTGTATCAATGGTGTTTGGCAAGATAGCAATTTTAGTATTTGGGGTCTAATTACACAGAACTCCTCAGATGCATGGAAGACCCACATGTGAGCAGCTATATGAACACAGAGGCACTTTTCATGCAATCTGCAGAATGCACAGATGGCAGGAGTAGGATCAGCTGGAGCAATCCTACCTCTACTTGCTCAGTGTACACGTGAAAGAAAGCTGTGAAAGGGGCTTTGTGAAATTTTAAGTGACTCTGTAGTCCTGTGCAAACACCCCTGGTGTTAACCCTTATGAACACAGTGGGACTTACTTCCAAGTAAACATTAAAAGAATTGACCAGCACAAATGGATTGTTTTTAGGAGTGTTGTTTTTAACCCTTGGGGAGTCTAACCCAAACTAAGATTGAAAGTCTTGTTCCTTCCTTGAAAACCTCACATCATTGTCAGCTGCCCCCTGTTAGCAGCTGCCCCCTCCAAACTTAATTTTTCTAACATAGATCAGAAGGCTGTCATTGTACTAACATAAATTGTGTTTATGTGTGACTGAAGTCTCTAAGCAGTGTCATAAGAAAAATAACCTACTAGAAAGCTTATAATTCTTTGAATTCTCTCTCAATGCTGTATATTGCCCTACTTAATTCTTTGAATTAAGAATTCTTAATTAATTCTTTGAATTAAGTAGGACAATATACAGCATTGAGAGGGAAGGCTTTTTTTCTTAAGACATTTCTGCCCATCATTGCATATATGCAACATGGATCAAATGTGTACACCTGTGGGTTGGGCAGAAACTTGTTAAGTATGATTTTTTATGAGCTTTCATTTCCCTTATACTTCTGACAGGCACATGGTTCAGCTGAAAAATTTTTCTTTGTCATTCTGAAATCTTGTTTAGCCAAGGAGGACACTTATGATCATCAGACAGAAGCCTCTAGCTATGCATCTGGTGGCAGAGTCATATGCCTGGTAATTACTTTGTTGATATACTTCCTGAACTCTCCACTATCATATGTCATATGGATATTGGGGCATAGGGAGACTCCTAGGCCCAAAAATCCTTGGTGGACTTCTTCCAATGAAGATTATTCATGTTCACATGTTTTCTGCAAAGAATCTTTGAATCTGTGAATTCCAATGGGAAATAGTTAAAGCAAACAGAGAAGAGCTGTCTTCCTGTGTCAACATATAAATAGATCACTCAAGACCTTCTATTTAGTAGTCATATGCGAGGTCAGAATCAAGTTCACTAAGTATCCTAGTAAATAGTTCATTTCTACAAGTTAGGAAATCAGCAAAGGAATTCTCTGCTATCTGGCCTTAGTCAGTTATTTACATCATACTCATAGGTACCCTGTGCTTCACAGGATGTATTTGTGAAAAACATGTATATCCTCAGTGCTATAGAATTGTACTGGTCTGGAGGGTCTGTACTTCAATGGTAAAGTACATCTGTTGCATGCAGAAGATTTAGTCTGGCATTCCAGGTATTAGGAAAGACCCCTGTCTGAAACGTGGAGAGCTGCTCTAGTCCGTGGAGGCTATACTGAATATAGAAGATAGTCTGCGTAAGGCAGAATGTTCATGTTATGTTGGAAAGATGTTCCTTGCTTCAAATCTTACTTGAAACACAAGGTGGTGGCTTACTTGAAACCTCAAGGCAGTTTCTAAGCTGTGGCACTGCTGCACAACGAAAACATCCCACGAAGTGCTTACAATTCCATGCAGCAACCTCACATCTTTGCTCCCTGATCTCCTCAGAAGCTTGCGCCAGGCAGCCATGTCTGCCTGGAAATCTAGGCATAGAGTCTGCTAGGGTGACAGGCAGTGGATGTGGCTGCCTGGCGCAAGGTTCTGAAGAGGTTCTCTGCAGTGGAAGGGCGGTCACAGAGGCCTCCTCAAGATAATGTATGTTCCTTTACCTCAGGGCTGTATTGCGGCTGCATCAGCACTGGAAAGTTGGATAGGATTGGGTCACTCAGGTGACCTCCAACTGACCATTCCTCAGGTGAAGTGGGGTTACTGCCCACTGGCTGTATGAAGAGGAGACACACATGTCAGTTGTTATTATTATTATTAACAGTATTTATATACCGCGTTTCAACTAAAAGTTCACAAAGCGGTTTACAGAGAAAAATCAAACAACTAGTGGCTCCCTGTCCCAGAAGGGCTCACAATCTAAAAAGATGCAAAAGAATACCAGCAGACAGCCACTAGAACAGACAGTGCTGGGGTGAGGTGGGCAAGTTACTCTCCCCCTGCTAAAAAAAGGAGCACCCACTTGAAAAAGTGCCTCTTACCTAATCAGCAGGGGTAAAGAGAGAGTTGTTGAGAGCGGCTGCTGCTTCATGGAAGCTCTTCCATTGTTTGGATTTTTCAGGCTTTTAGTATTTTTAGCATTTTATCTTCCTGGTCTGAAAAGTGAGGGGTGGGGTTTGCTATGCCTCTCAGACCACTATGTTCTGCTCTCTATTATCCTGGGAGAGAGACTTTCCCAAAGTGGTTTCTTTTTGTCTGGGCATTCTAGCTTTGGGTGGTGACGGTCAAGACCTGTTTCCCCCCAATTATTCAGCTTTAACCAGTAAGAAGTGTGACGTGGACAGACAGAAGGAAGAATGCCTTCCGTAACTGCTAGGCATTGCTTCCATCTTGTCCTCCAACTTTCCTTGCATGCCTTCTAAAAATTCTTTTTATAATTTAAAAAGTACTTAACCCATTTCTGCCCAGCCCACAGGGGTACACATTTGATCGCCGTTGCTTATATGCAACATTGGGCAGAAATGGCTTAGGGCCCAATCCTATCTAATTTTCCAATGCCAGTGGGGCATGCCAATGGGGTGTGCACTGCATCCTGTGGTGGGGAGGCAGTCACAGAGGTCTCCTCAAGGTATGGGAACATTTGTTCCCTTATCTTGGGGCTGCATCACAGTTGCACCCGTGCTGGAAAGTTGGTTAGGATTGGTCCCTGAATCTGTTTTTAGTCCTGTGTTTTAATCTTTTTAACCTGTTGTTCCTTCCTTGAGTCATAGGTCCAAAGTAGGATAGATAGTAAAGAACAGAAGTAAACATTTGCTCCTTTTACTTTCGGAGACCTTTCTACTGCTTTTTCTGTGCTCTTGTGTTGCTGTAATTATTTGTATAAATACAGTTCTGTAGTATTAAAGAAAGGAGTAAGCATGTCACACAAAGTGGGGAAAGTCAAAAGTGTGACCAACATGTAGTATGAAATATTGGTGGAGAGAAAATCATCTCAATGGTCCCTATTGAAGTGAGGTTCTTCCTCAGAAGTAGAAGTCACAGAAAATGTTTTCTTCTCCCTCTGTACTCAGGATAGATACAAAATGAGAGATATGTCTCAGTGCATGCTGCCTTCCAGTGCAAAGGGCTTTCCAGCATACAAGATCAAAATAAATTTTGCGTCAAATTGCACTCAAGGTTTCTACCACCCATTGTAAATTACTTTTATGGGTCATGGGAAATAATAACTATTCTAATCTTGTGATATAATATCTAGTTTTCAGGCCAGTGCAATGAATCATTTTGTCCATTAACCTGTGATTTGGAGTTTAAGTGTTACCTCACATTTCTGACTCAGCCATAAGGATTAGGGGTTGGAGAATATCTAGTAGTGGCCATTTACGTGATCCACTTGAAACAGAAGCACAAAACAGGGTCCTATGCACATTTGTAATCTTTTAAGTTGCTCAATTATCTGTTGCTGCACCTAAAATTAGAGCTAATTTTCTTCAGCTAAGTGTGTTGTGTTGCTATGGTAGCAATCTATAGATTTAGGCAACGGTTCCCAAACTCTCCGGGAGTTTGGGAGCTGCAGTAAGTCTTTGTGGGGGACGGCAAATGCAGCAATGCGATCCATAGGATTGCGCCACTGCCAGGGATGGCAGGGGCTTCGTGCTGCTTACTAGCAGCAACCCCCTGGAGGTGCAGGGAGCCCCACGGAATCATCTGCAGGGCTCCCCAAGCCTTAGAAAATCTAAAAATAAAGATTGTGACCACTTCCAG
This sequence comes from Tiliqua scincoides, assembly GCF_035046505.1. Lineage (NCBI taxonomy): Eukaryota > Metazoa > Chordata > Lepidosauria > Squamata > Scincidae > Tiliqua > Tiliqua scincoides. Next base: position 79,946,463 of record NC_089821.1, on the reverse strand, counting down.
TTTTGGATTGTGAAACCGGAAGTGGGTTGCAATCTTTATTTTTAGGCTTTCCAATGCTTTGGAGCCCTGCGGAGGCTTCTGCGGGGCTCCCCACACCCCCGGGAGACTGCAACTGCTGGTGGTGAGTAAAGCAAAGCCCCTGTCGCCCCTTGCAGTGGCAATCCTGGGAATTGAAGTGGTGATCCTGGGGATCGTGTGCTGCATTCCCCCCCTCCCCACCCCTTAAAGGGGCAAAGGCAGAGTTTCTCAGGCTGGGATGTTGCAACGCCCTAGTTTGGGAACATTTGTATTTAGTGAATGTTAGTTATTTATGCTTCCTAGGCTTTGTCCTTTGTTGTATTATACATATTTACAATTCTGTTTTATTTTTATGTAGAAATTAACTGCTGTGGCCTTCTAGTGAAAAAAATAAATTATATATATTTATGTAGTGCAGCATTTTCTGCATCCACTCATGGCAACCTTCCTAGATCTGTCCCATAAGTTGAATCATTTTTCTTTTAAATCTTGTTTCTGAAATGGTGTGGGGTTTTTTCCCCCCCTTTATGTAGAAAGCAATGGTGCAGATGGGTGCTAAAGAAAAGACTGTCTCTTACGGTTGCTGGAGCATATCTGTTCATGTAGGGTTCATGTGGATGGGTGGTTCTAGGGTTGGAATTAAGAAATGAGAAATCCTGCTGCCGTTTGCTCTGTCTAATCAGTGCTGAAAACTGCATAACTACCTTTATGAAGACCCTCCAGTTCTATGACCTATGTGAAATGTTGATAATAATGATAATGTCTGAACTCTTGTTGTTTTACATGATCACCATGAACATGACCATGAGCTTTCAGGATGCTTTCACACATGAGGTCTGAAGTGATTTTTTTGCTTGGGTATGTCATGTAAACATATAGCCTGCAATAGACAGAATAATCATGTGCATTACAAACACCTCTCCTCCATTGTCTCGCACAGGCAGTTATCAGACTTCATATAGGTAGCATGACAGAGGATCAGAGGTGATTTAAGTCTCGCATGTGAAAATGCTTTTGGGGGGGATAGAGAAGTCTTGCTTAAATTAGGAGAACACAAGTCACATTTACTTATCAACATTTCTCTCTTTTCTTCTCTTTCTTCTCTTTTCTTATTATTTCCCATCCTTCTAGCATTCTCTTTGCAGACATTGAAGGTTTTACCAGTTTGGCCTCCCAGTGCACTGCTCAGGAGCTGGTGATGACCTTGAACGAGCTGTTTGCCAGATTTGATAAACTTGCAGCTGTAAGTGGGATTTGTTCCCTCCACCCCTTCCTCCTCATGGCACTATAATTGTGATTCTTGCAGCTCAATCCTATCTGTGTAATATGCTGGGGATCTCACAGTCTACCATGTATTGCACAGGCTACCATAGCTATTTGTGGCCTGTTGTGGTTTGTGGTCTGCTGCCAATGGCCCTGCAGCCAATAAGCCCTGCACTGACAGTGGTGAGCCATCGACCAGCCATTGGGTCAGGTAGGTTTAGCGGTGGTGGGTGGACTGGGTTGAAGGCTGGCCAGGGCAGAACAGAGGTGGATCTTGGCAGCGGCAGCAGAATCTAAAGGATCTGGAGCTCTGCCCCAGACCTGACACCTGCAGTGATCTGGACCCTGCAGTGGTCCAGATCTATGCCAGCAAAAGAGTAGGCTTGTTGGGGAATGGAGAGTGGCAGAGAGCAGCAAAGGAGTTAAGAAAAACTTTTCTTACCCCTCCTGGCAGGCCTGGTCCTCAACAGGCCCGCAGGGTGCCACAAAGACTGCATCAGCTTCCCTGCACTGCACAGGCCGGCCCTGGATTGGGCTACTATTCTTTTATAAAGGCAGCACTCTGAGCTGTTGCATTCTTTTTATTATTATTATTATTATTTTTTATTTTGCAAAATGTTCATTTTCTTAGCAATCTGTTAACATCCTACAATAAAAGTACATATTTTCTCCCTGTTTTGTAGGAGAATCACTGTTTACGTATAAAAATCCTAGGTGATTGCTATTATTGTGTGTCTGGGTTACCTGAGGCAAGAGCAGACCATGCCCACTGCTGTGTTGAAATGGGAATGGATATGATAGAAGCGATCTCGTAAGTACCAAATTCTCCTTGAGTGAGAACAAATTTGAATGTGTGTGTTTCTGATTCGTGTTGCAATTTACAAATCATCGTGTAATAACTATTGTATTATTCCAAGCCAAAACCTGGTGAAGATTCAGGATTGGGGCGGAATGGCAGAGGAAAAACTCTTGCTGCTGGTGCAAAACCATTGGTGTAACTGCAGTAACCCATGATATAAATACATTAAGGATGCAATCCTATTCAACTTTCCAGCACTGATGCAACCGTGCCAATGGGGCATGCGCTGCATCCTATGATGAAGTGACAGTCAGGGATGTTTCCTCAAGGTAAGGGAATGTTTGTTTGTCTTGGGACTACACTGCAGCTGTGTTGGTGCTGAAAAGTTGGATAGGGTTGGGCATTAAGATGGCAGTTTGATCTTACATGCAACATCAAAGTGTACATGTGCAACTCTTGCACCAACCACATAACAACATGCTTGCACATGCTTGTCCCCATATACCTTCCTTGATCAGTGACATGAGAACAAGTAAAGCAAAGGGGGGGAACAATGCAAGAATGCAAAAGTCTTAATTTCTTAATTGTTAAGTGAAGAAGAGTTAAGTGAGGAAGAGCATATGCTTGAAACATCCATATGTTGAGTTTTTAATTATGTTTAATACAGTTTTGCCCTCTTTTGATTTGTATTCTCCCAGTTGTTACCTTACAGTAAGGTCCAGCCCTATTTTTTCACTTTGGTTTGGTTCTTTCCTGTCCTTTGAGTTTTTTATATTTACACTACATAGAGTTGTGAACTAATAAGTCAAAATGATGCTGTGTAAATTTTTCACCAGAATAAAGAACTTCCTAAAACCACAATAAGGTTCACTATTTCAGCATTCTGTGATTTTTATTACCTTTGCATGTTTTAAAAGTGTTGTCTGTTTATCAGAGGAGAGAGAAGGCAGTGAAAACAGACCATTTCTCTCTGCACATTTAGCAAAGAGATAAGATTGTTAAATTCTTTTCATCCCACACAAGGTTTTTGAAAGCTGACAGGGAACAAATTATAAACAAAAATGGAGCGCACTTCAGTGCCCATATCTCTGCTTCAATATAAAACATACTGCATCTCCATTGAAATGCCATTGAGCCTTTTTTCCAGTATCACTCTATTGAGGAAGACTTTGCATTGTATTTTGGGGGGAGACACAACAGGCACTGTGTGGGCATATTTACCCCAAAGAAGCTAATGAAATTCGCCAAGAAATATAGCAGTTTATTTATTTTCTTTGGGCTCAAGCTGAAATAAATTAATCTTTAATATAGTGAAATTTTCCTGGTTGACTAAGGCCCTTTTGAACATTAATGCGGCTGCTAGTTATCTTGCCATGCTGGGGGAATGACCATGTATCACTCTCCACTATATGCCTCAGGGTGTGTGTGATGTGAGGGTGTGGCACACGTAGAGCGCAATCCTAACTAATTTTCCAGCACTGGCATAGCTGTGCCAGTGGGGCATATGCTGCATCCTGCAGTTGGGGAGCAATCATGGAGGCCTCCTCAAGATAAGGCAATGTTTGTTCCCTTACCATGGAGTTGCATTGCCCTTATGTCGGTGCTGGAAAGTGGGTTAGGATTGCACCCATAGCCTTTCACATAGTAGCTTTATATGCACAATCTCTCCTCTTCCCTTTGGATGGGGAAGAATAACATACATTGTGTACAAACATTTGTGTGAAGCCCATATGTCACACATTACCTGAGGACTGAAGGAAGGTCTGTGCAACCACACTCCAACATGGCAACAGAATGGTTGGATAATTGTCTTAGCTGGACTTCTCTGCAGCAATGCTGTTCTCCAACCCTTTCAGTTTTTAGACTTGTAGGCTCCACGTTTGTGATAAAAAGACAGGAGCACACCAGGATGGTAAGTTCTGAGGTAAAATGTTCTGTTTTCAAAAGAATGTACACAGCAGATGTTTGCTGTTACTGTACTGTATCTTAAAAAGGGCTCTTCCACAGCAGAGAGACGTGCTTGTCAGAGCACACTATATATGTTTTCAGAAAGATGCATGAAACATTGGAAGATGGTTGGGCAGATTGCTGGCTGAAAGCGTGAAATCCTTCTTAAAATAGTGTAATATATGCAGCCAGCTACATGACTTTAGGCTTCAAGATAAAGTGGAAATTCAGTGCAACGGGCTGAACTGAGTGACAGCAGAGTTACAAACTGACTTTTCTCACTCTGGAAAGATGAACGCATGTTACTGTAGGGATCCTTAGGTGGCCATTTCACAGGCGTGGTTGTCTGCTTATATTTTACTCTGGGCTGTTTTCTTTGTCAGTCTGGATTTAAGAATGCTAGAGTCGTGCCACTTTGTTTATGCCAAAATGATTATGGGGTTTGCTGTGTCAAATACAAATATATGGTTGACAATTTCTGCCCAACTGGAGCTCAGATGGAGGGCCCAATCCTGTCAAACTTTCCAGCACTGTTGCAGCCATGCCAACCGGACGTGCTCTGTATCTTGTGGTGGGGGAGAAGTCATGGAGGTCTCCTCAGGGTAAGGAAACATTTGTTCTTTTACCTCGGGGCTGCACTGTGGATGCGTCAGCACTTGAAAATTGGATAGGATTGGGCCCTGAGTTCTGCTTGGGCAATTGGTAAGACCAATTTACAGGACCATGATGATACTAATTTCCAGTGGGCTCTTTAGCCTGTCCAGAAGTAGCATTCATTTGAGAAGCTGACCTGGTATGTGACTGCAAGCCCTTTGAGGCTAAAATTATGTCTGTTCCTAATTTTAGAGATTCCCAAAACAACAGGGACAAAAAGCATGTAAACATTTACAAAGGCACTAATGCTTGTTTTAAAAATATGACTGGAGAGGCTTACTCCCCCTTGAATGTCTATGTGATTTAGGCACCTGAGTCTCAACACCAACCTTGAGAAAGGAAACAAGTGCATCTGCTGAGGCAAGCATGACTAAAATAAATAAGGATCATAAATTCAGATTCTGTCCCCAGCAACTAAGGCTGATTTCACTTTTGCTGTAAACCCAACACAAATGTTAACACGAATGCACTTTCAGGATAGAAGTTGCACCTATATCTTTCTGCATCATTTGTAGAAAGTGACAGTTCTGTTGTATTTAGTGGGGGGAAAGTAACTCTTACTGGAGGTAACTAGGGCATGAATTGATTCCCAAAGCTGTTGTTTGTCATTCAAATTGCAAAGCTTTTGGAGGAAGCCCAGGATTGCACCATGGCTGAGAGAGCTTCTGTGAGTCCTCTCTTTATATTACATATCTCCTCACCTTTATGTGTGAACACAGATGCAGTTCGTACCAGTATTTGTGATCACAGAGGCTGGGACTGTTTATAAGTACAAAAAATATGACACATTTGAAATTTACCATATCTTAATGTTTAGGTGGCACTATCAAAAACTTGGTAATGGTTTTATAGGGTTAATGGATCCATTCGTACACATTGTTTAAGAAAAAGGTACACATACGATGCTAAATTTAGAGAAACTGATGTTATTGTGTGATGCTTGTGGAATGCATTTCAGATTCTAGCTTATAGGGATCCCTAGAATTTAGTCTTTATATTGGCTGCTTCAGCAATACTTATAACAGCCCTACTAATTGAACCAAAATTAATGCCCTGTTCTTTCAGATACAGTGCAGGACAGGGCTGAGAGAGAATAGCAGCTTGTTTTAAAACCATTTTATGAATTAGTGACCATGCTGAGATTTGAATTGAAACAGCCTGAGGTGAAATGGCTCTGCCATGTTCATTGTCTCATGCACAGGCAGTATAAAGGGGGGCATTTCAGCAGTTGGAAGTGGGGAATGTCAAAGTTTGAAAAACAATTCAGAATAATAATAACGATCACAGCCCTCTTCCGGTTTCATGATCGCAAACTGGAAATGGGTTGCCATGGTTATTTTTTCATTCTTCGCGGCTTGGGGAAACCAGGGAGGCTGCTGCTCCTTCTGGTAAGTAAAAGAAAGCCCCTTGCACCCCTGGCAGCAGCATGATCCTGGGGATTGTGTGGCTGCATCCCCCTCCCTGCCCCTTAAATCGGCAAAGGCAGAGTTCCTCAGGCTGGGGTGTCATGACGTCCCACTTTAAGAACCTCTGTCGTAGGCTAATTACTGTGTAACAGTTTGAGTTGAGTGAGAAGAGCTGGGAGAGGGAGGAGTTACATTTTAAACTTGCACTATATAAGATAAAAAGAAACACTATCAAGATAGGTGGAAAGATCAGCTGCTAACTTCCCATAACCTGGCAGTCAGATGCCTCTATTTTTGGGGGCTGGGATAAGGTCCATAGTTTTGCCCACCCTGAATTTCCCGCCACAAGGTCCCAAGTGATAACTTTTGGCTCAGCTCTAATCTGAAACAGCAATTACCTCCCTCACACTCTTAACCATTACAATATACCAGGTGTAGAACTCATCAATAGACATTAAGTCCTGAAACATAACTGCAAAACTTTAGTACAACAAATGTTGCATATTGTAGGCAAAAGGGCAAAATAAATAATGAGATGTAGAACAGTTTCTTTTCACACAGTCGATCTGTTATGGAATCTGGTTCCACAATATCTTCCTCTTTGAAGAGATCGGTTGTGCAGATGAGTTGCTTTCTGTACAAGGCAGCCACCCTAAAAATGGCCAGGCTGTAATTGTTCCTGACAGCAGCTATGTCCAGTGGCAACAATCACAAGCAAAGATTTAGGGCCTTTCAAGGCCAAGAATCGCCTCAGTGGCTTCCTCCCTGATCCCTAGATATAATTTCCTTGCAAATTGCTGCATTCTTCCAAGTAAACTTTTGCCCTAAAAGGCAAGATCCCACAAAGGATTCCAGTGATAATATTGGGAGCAGACTCTGGGCATCCAAGAGCTCATTAGCAGTGGGGCCTGTTGGGAGTAACTGGAGGAGACAGGGCTGTCTAGTTTGCTACAGGCAGCAGCTCAGGAGTTCCCACTGCACTGAATGTTTCACATATGTATTATGTTTCATCCACGGAACATTTGCTGCCTGGTGTTACAGAGACAAACTGAGAGCCCTAAAATCATTTCCTTTTTCTCTTTGCAACGTGGCTATTATGTTTAATGGGTCTCCAAGAGCTAGTAAGTTATGTCCAGCTTTGGTATGGAAAACAGAAGCCTATGCACTCTCCCAAACACTGTTTTTCCTGTGAGCTTTGAAATGGAAGGAACTTCACTTCAGCAAAAGGCACCTCTGTCCAGTCCTCGTATTGCGTGACTAACCAGCCTATCAGAGTATGTTTTATTTAATTTCATGTAACTCGATTTTAACATACTGTACAAGCAGCATTGTATTTGTATATTTACATTATTTTTAGGAATTGGGGATTCTGTGTTCTTTTGGGCCATTAGCAGTGACTTTCCTCTTTTTCCATGCATCCTTCCTCAGATTAGTGCGGGAGGTGACAGGTGTCAATGTGAACATGCGAGTTGGAATTCACAGCGGCAGAGTTCACTGTGGAGTGTTGGGCCTCAGGAAATGGCAGTTTGATGTGTGGTCAAATGATGTCACACTAGCCAATCACATGGAAGCAGGTGGCAAAGCAGGGTAAGAGGGTTCCCGCTCTTGGAGTCATTCTAGTCTATACAGTCTACTTTTTTGTTTAGTTTTGATTTTGTTCAGAAAATCTTTTGCAGCCTCTAAGGCTAGGCCTGAATTCAGAAAGCACAAGGGAGTCCAACTGCATGTGTGTGGGTATGTCACGTGTATCTAAAACTATACCAGTGAAAAAAGGATGAAAAAGAGAAGGAAGGTTGTATGGGATGCTTAAATAGAAGTACCAGCTACTCCTCCATTGCTTAGTCCTGGTAATGCCTAAAAATAGAATGTTTGTGCTGTTTTGGCCTAAATATTAATGGGTATTCCATCAAAATTTAGCACAGTATGTGTGAATCTCCTCCTGCTTTTGTCTGGGTCCAGTCTGATCCTATAGGTGCAGGACAGGATCACCTGATGATCCCAGGCCGTATAATATCTTCCGGTTACAAACTGTTTTCTAATTTGATTTTTTGTTTTGTTTGTTTTAATTGCAAATGAATTTCATGGTTTGGTTGCCTTTTGTCTCCATTCAAGGCGAATCCACATAACAAAGGCAACATTGAACTATCTCAATGGTGACTATGAAGTGGAGCTGGGTCTTGGAGGGGAACGTAATGCTTACCTCAAGGAACATAGCATAGAGACATTCCTTATTGTACGATGCAGCCAAAAAAGGGTAAGCGATAACTAAATGTAATGGGCAGATGGTATTCCCCATTTACTCATGGCCTCCTCCAAACCAAGTAGTGGAGGAGCCCTTACACAGTGTATTAGTCATAACAGTGCTTATCCACAAGACTGTAAGTTAGGAGATAAGATGCACTGTTTCAGATGTCTATTAAGGCCAGTTCTCTGCTAGTGTTCTACCTGTAAGTGTGGTCACTGAAGTGTCCCTCTATGAGTTTGTTCCAGTGAAAGTGCAAAAGAGGGGTAAGACTGAAACAGGAATATCTGTTCCTTTGCTTTGAATACAACTGCACATTCATTTCTCCTGTTTCTATATTCTTGCCTTTACTCTTTTTCCATTGTATTGCTTACATCAAGGATACTGCTGCATCATGAAACTTTATCCTGTGTCTCTATGATGCTGGTATTGTGTCTTTTAATGCAGTGCTACCAATGTTAGATGAACTAAATAGAGAGGAAGAGGGCAAGAGATGCTCATAAGAGATACTTTTGGTTTGGAGGAAGTGGGTATTGAGCTCCCCTTTCCAAAAGAGATTAAGGAGGAGTTTCTGTGTTGTATTCCCCCTTTCTACCTGCAAGTACAGAACTCTGTCATTCTTCCTGTTCAATGATTCTGTAAATCATTAAACCAAACCATGTTTTCTTAGCATAAGGTGTAGTAGAAATTCCAAGTAAGCGTGTTTAAGATTGTAACCTTTGGCACTGAACATTTTTATGCATGATTGTAGCAGATGATTGTGGATATGTGTCTGTGCAGCCATTAAGAATGGGACAGCTTTCCATCTAACTTGGTGAGAAAAATATCAACTTGCCCTAAGGGAAGACCAAAACAAAATTAGAACTGATGACTCTTCCTTCCATTTCTTCCATTCCTCATTTTTCATTTTTTCCCCTTTATCACTTAGCATTTATCCTTGTATGAAATTTTTTGGCATAAACTTGGGCACTTCCCAAGAAATCTTCACTTCAATTTCTTTTTTTCTATCATTTACTTTCTTGTTATGTCTTAAGGAGGTGTCTTTTTGAGCCTGTTCCATCAGTCTCGATAAAATGGCCATGTATTGTGGTCCTGTGAATTGTCTCTGGGTTCCTGTTATTTGCTCTAAAACTTATAATGACAGTCTAGTGCAACGATTTTCAACCACTGTGAATGATTTTCAACCAGTGTGCCACAGCACATTGGTGCACGTGCCACAGATAGTCTATAGATGGGCCATGGGAGTTTGGTGAAGGTAACTATTAGTAGGGCCTTTGGAGAACATGAACCCCCTGCCAACAGCACAGTGTGCCTTGTCAAAAAACTGATTATGTGCCTTGACAATTTTAGCGCCTTTTCAGTGAGGTTGAATATAACTGGTCTAGCAGATGTATCTTGCATGGTGACGAAGTGAGGCCACATCATCCTTTCTTGTGAGCTAATGATAAATTCCCCAATGTCCCCTTTACTGGCTACATCAGAACTATGTCCTGTTGGAAATGTAGAGGGGCAGGGATTTTCCAAGTGTAACAGCACTTGCAGCATTTTGGAACAGGAATGTTGAGGACGACCCTCTGAAGCAGATATTACTGTTAGGAGTTTCAGTTGTTTTCCAATTTCTAGGTGCTCTAGAAATCCATCCACCTGATCAAATAGAATGGTTATTTAAATGACTTGCCATGTGAACCTAATAAAGCATTGTAGTCTTAACGTGATGATACCTTGGATTTAACAAGTTTCAACCTAGTTTTCAGACAGTCAAGATTATATGAGTTGACTGCTGCGATGTTGCCATTAGCCAATCAAATCAGTTTAGAAAGCACTATGGAGCCTAGTTAGAAAGATATGTCCACATTGCATTTGAGAGAAGCATGAAAAGCAGCTCAGAGGTCAGTGCGTGCACAAGCCCTGAGTGACCTATCTGAGATTTATACAGCGAAACAGAGGGCTTTGATGAATGGGAAAACAAAGGTGAAGAGAAGGAAAAACAGCCTAGAAAAGAATTATGTTATTTTTATCTTCAATTGTGTATTTTTAAAACCCCACTTTTTAAAAACAATTTGCAACAAAACAGCTTACAACAGAGTGGAACAATAAAAAGAGATATAATTTAGGACAAACAGATGTGATCTGGAGTAGGTCACAAGGAAAGTATCAACAACATGTGGGCAAAGCAGGGACCTGGTAGCTAATTGCATAAAGCCACACTCTGGAAGCCAGGTGGGGTAGGTTCAAGCCCAGTCAAGGGATGTGCCCTAACTGGCAAGGCACTCACCTTTTGCATGACTGACCTGAAAACCCATGGGAAGGACAAAAGAAAAAGGTGATGCATGTCTAGAACTTACACCATCTACTCATCAAAGGTACTCTTTAACCACTTAGCCACAGCAGAGGGTTAGGAGGCCATAGCGCATGGGCCAATCAGGAGGAGCACTGCATGGGCAAGTCACAGTGCTGGCATGTGACACAGAACACCTGCTGCAACAGCCTGTTCAGCTAGTCACACCCGTACTCACCCCATGTCCTTTTCTTCATCGCTGGCACCTTTTGGTGTGGCTATCAGTATCTTGTCTTCCCCCCCACAGCCCTTTAGTGTCCACCATATACCATGGCAGCAGGGAGAAAGGGGTTAATGATCACTGAGGATCATTCCCCCTCCCAGATTCCATGAAGTCATGGAATGAGGATGCTGCAGAATCTGGGAGAAGAGAAGATGGACTTCTATGCTAGTGGGGATGTCGTTGCACTGGTGTATGTAGAGATGCACCAGTGTTTGGGCCTTTAGGCACCTTTTTTTTGAAGGAGAAAAGTTGGGGCATAATTTTTTAAATAAATATATATTGTATTGGCAACCTTCAGTCTCGAAAGACTATGGTATCGCACTCTGAAAGGTGGTTCTGGCACAGCGTCTAGTGTGGCTGAAAAGGCCAATCCGGGAGTGACAATCCCTTCCACACTGGGAGCAAGTGCAGTCTGTCCCTGGTCTGTCTCCCTGGCTATGGGCCTTCCTTCTTTGCCTCTTAGCCTCAGACTGTTGGCAAAGTGTCTCTTCAAACTGGGAAAGGCCATGCTGCACAGCCTGCTTTGACAATAGGCAAAGTTTCTATGGTTGCATCCTAAGTTTCCTCTCCATAAATGGTTTGGGCGCTTATGGGTTGGTCTTGGAAATCATTTGGAGTCTGTAGGATAACCTTTTCTTTCTGGGTAAAAAAAGGGGAAAAAAAGCTGTCTGAAAATAGTGACCTTTATAAATATTGTAGCATTAATTTAGAAACTCTCAGATTTTCATCTAAGAGTTTTCTTAAAGTAGATACTTCTTAAAGACCTTAAAAATGAATATGGGATACTCCACTTGGTGCCTGCATATCCATAGCTACGGATTAGGCCAACACCATTTCCAGACGGTTCTCAGTAATTGGTATCTTGATTTTTGGTCCATTATTTGGAAGGCAATTGACATAAATGGGTCTTACTCCTAAGTAGGACTGGGATATAGAACTACTGGGATATAGAACTGTTCAGCTTCTTATGTTTGTCAGCAATTAAAGTTGAAGTTGAAGGAGTTTCTGCAAACAAGTTTTACAATTGGCAGGAGATTTGCAATGTGCTTTTTTTAGCACAAGCAACCTGGGCTGCAGAAGCTGCAAATCATTTTCTCACACCATATTTTATCTAGCAAGAGCTGCAACATATTCAAATCATGACCCAGAATGTGCCAAATTGGAAGCGCTGTTCTTGTGAGCTAGGGTACGTTATCTTAGTTTTAACTTGTCTCAGTTATGTCTCATACTATAACAACTGATAAACATACACTTATAGTAAGAGATTTTTCTCTACTGTCCTTTAGACCCCACTCCAGTAGTTCTCTCCTTTCTCTGGTGGGATCTCCATCACAGGGTCAGTCCTTAGCATCTGGGAAGCTCCTCCCTCTAAGGCAGGCAGATCAGGTTATAAAGTCTTCCTGAACTTCCCAGATGTGAAGGACTGACCCAGCTATGAAGACCATGGAGAAGGGGAATTCACAGGTAAACTCAAATCTCCCCATTTTAATTCAACGTTAAATAAGTCCACAGAATTTAAGGTATTAGTTAGATCAGTGGTTCTCAAACTGATGGGTCACAACCTACTAGTTTGTGTAACACTTCCCCCACCCCTTTAAGGGGCAGGGGAAGAGGAGAGGCAAGGAAGCGATCCCTAGGATCACATCCCTAAGGGGAGTGCTTTCACTTACTTGTCACAGTGAGGACTGTAGGAGGTGCGGGGAGTCCAGCTCAGCCCTTCACAGGGCTCCCGGAGGCTTGGAATCTTGAAATGGAGAGATTTCAGTGCACCTCCTGCAAACAGGAAGTGCTTTGCAGTCGCTCCGTTTCAAGCTTCCAAGCCTCAGGGAGCTATGCAGAGGGCTGTGTTGGGCTCCCTGCACCTCCTGCAGCCTCCAACAGCCCTCACTATGACAAGTAAGTGAATGCACCTCCCTTCACCCCACTTAGGGATGCAATCCTGGGTATCTTGCCCTTGCCCTTGCCCTGCAAAGACTTACTGAGGAAGTAAACCTCCCTCAAAGTTTGAGAACCACTGACTTGGATAGTATTCAATGGACTGTGTACTAAAAAGCTCTGCTAATGAGCTTTCTCGCCATTTAAGATTTTCATTCATTCATAATCAGCACATCTGCCAAATCCTATGCTTAGAGCAGGGCTTTTCCTGTGATTGCCCAGAGGCTTTAGTTCAGGCTTTGGAATGAGGTTGGGGACTATATATCTCTCCTTGCCTTTAGAAAGGTACAATTCAACAGGCCTTCGGATCTCTGCTGTCATTTTGCAGATAAATATTTATGGGAGATGTTTTAAAATTTAACTTTTACCGTATTTTTCGCTCCATAAGACGCACCTGACCATAAGACGCACCTAGTTTTTAGAAGAGAAAAACAAGGAAAAAAATATTCTGAACCAAATAGTGTAATAAAATATTTAATAAACTATAACAGAATAACATTTGAACCATGTAAAGTGAACAGCAGTCAACAGTGGCATTAAGAACCATTATCACTGTCATTAACAAATGGAGAGACTTAAAGGTTTGAGCACTCTAGTTTTCTGGAAACACCAAGAACTCATCATCGCTAGAGTCAGAATTTATGAAGCTCACAAAAGTAGGTGCACACAAATAGGGGATCACATTATCTTTCTACTACAATGATGTTCTGCCAAATTCCAATCCACTGGGCCTCATGCCCGCTTAAGGCTGATCAGTCCCCCTTGTGCAATTCACCAGCGCAGCAAGCAAAAATGAGTCCAGTTCCAGTCCACAGATGCCAAGTAAATCAGTCCCATCATTCAGAGTTACCAAATCAGAGTCCAGAGCCAATAAGTCAAATTACAGTCCAAGGTCAGGTTCCAGGTAGGTCAGTTAAATCCATCAGGGTATCCAAGTCCAGTCACAATCCACAGTCAGATTCCAAATTCAATAAACCCAGTCAGTCTCCTCCCCTACCTCCAACCTGCACTTCTTCAAAACCCACAAACCCTTTCTGCCTCTGGTACTCCTTATATCCCTGAGGGCCCTATTGCCTTCCAGTGGCTGCAGCTGTGCAGCACTCTCTGCTGGATGCCCAGGCCTTACCCTTAAAGGGGCCACTGCTGACACCACATCTACCTCCTCACCAGATCTTCCTGGATTCCAATATAAGGGGGGGGGAGCAGATCTCTATACATACCAGTGCAAAAACAGGGGAAAGGTGTGGGGGAGGTAAGATCTTTGTATAGGCATCACAGCAAGACCAGTGCAAAACCCCTTGCACACAGAACCAACAGATGGAAGGGGGGGGTGCAGATCTCCATACATGCCAGTGCAAAAGCAGGGGAAAAGCGTGGGGGAGGTAAGATCTCTGTATAGGCATCACAGCAAGACCAGTGCAGAACCCTTTGCACACAGAACCAACAGATGGAAGTGGGGGGGGGGGTGCAGATCTCCATACATACCAGTGCAAAAGCAGGGGAAAGGTAAGTCAGCCCCAGTAGAGCCAATGGGGCTCACTCCCAGGGATGAGTGGACGGGAGAAAAGCCTGCCAGCGCCTCCTCTCCCAGGGAGGAGCCTGTCTCAATCCCTGGGCTCCCTGGACTCACTCCCTAGGCTCGCTCCCTGGGCTCACAAGCCTGCCAGGGGCTCACTCCTAGGGATGCGTGGACAGGAGAGAAGCCGGCGATTAACTCATTTCGCCTGGAGATGGACTGGTAGCTCGAGGATCGACATAATGAGCACCCCTGCCTGCCATCCCACCCACGCTTTCCTGGGAGTGAGCCCCAGTGACTCTAAGACTTACTTCTGAGTAGACACGCGGGCTTGCTCAGCAAGACTGCCACCCCACCCACGCTTTCCTGGGAAGCGGAGCCGAGCAGAGCGGGCAGGGGGCGGGGCCAGGGGCGGAGTTTTTTTCAGTATTCGCTCCATAAGACGCACACACTTTTCCCCCCACTTTTTTGGGGGGAAAAAGTGCGTCTTATAGAGCGAAAAATACGGTAATTTAAATTGTTTGACAGAACACATTCAAAATAATGCACGTGGGGTAAGAATAGTCTCACTAAAAGAGATGCAACAGCTAATGTTTTAAATAAATACATACATGGCTGTGCTGATTTCATTTGTTGCTTGAATCATCTCCAGTTAAACCTTGAGAATGACAGTTGGGCTTTGAAAAGACACACCAATATGGGTGCAGAAGGTTGGACAGATATGTCTATACCATGCAGCTCACCCTCTGCAGTTACTTAGTATAATTCTTCAATTAGGCTAGACTTCCACCTGTCTACACTACCTCAGTGATGGGATTAGCAGCCCAATCCTGAGCTTATCAGCAACAGTGCCAAAGCAGCTATTACTGTACTCCTTGGGTGCTGGGAAACAACCAGAGGTCCCTTCAGGTGAAAGGGACAAATTCACCTTCCCCCCAGGAAAGCCCCAAGCCCTGCAATGGCACTTCTCAAGTCTGCACTGGCTATTTTGCCATAAGGAATATGCAGCTCCGAGGTAAGGGAACACACATTCCCTTCCCGAGGTAAAGGAACACATATTGAGGAGGCCTCCATGAGTATCACCGAACTGCAGGATGCAGCACATGTCCCACTGGCACCACTATACCAGTGCTGGAAAGTTGGTTAGGATTTGGGCCTCAGTGACGGATCTTCTGGCCTGACACAGAGTTCAGGATACAATCTTACCCCCCTGCCCCAGTTCCTCCCCTGGCCCTTGTTCCGCCCTCCCCCACGCCCCAGAGGCCACACCACCCCCCAGTGGCGGCGCATCCTGCTAGGGCTGAGCCTAGCGCTAGCACTCATGGAATGCTGTAAATGTGCTTTATTATTATTAACAGTATTTATTATGGCACCTTTACGGCACCCAGCATCAGCACTAGGACTCAGCGCCAGTGCTGAGTTTAGAATTTGGCCCTAAGGCAGCCAGTGCAGTCTGCATGCTGGCAGGAACAATGTCTCTTTTGTGTTCTGCTGGCCATTTGTGCTTTCATAACAACATTCCAACATTCCTGCTTTTATAAGACAGTATTTCTGCTATTTTAGGATAACATTGTGGCACTCCACCTTCTCCCACTTCAACTGTCAATGAGGAAGTTGCAGTATCAGGATATGAAACAAATCCTAAAATGCAGCAGCCTTACTTAAAACAATTATCAGTATTTATTCGCTTTTATATCACACTTTTCTTAAATACTCAAAGCACTTCACATATATTATTCTCAGTTTTTAAGAACTGTAATTCATCACTAGAGCAAACTCATGGCATCTCCAATCTGTTGATACGAAGGCATTTATAATGTAATGAAATAGTTTTCCTTTTATAGACTAGATTTACAGCCTGTTTTTAGATAAATACTAGTTATGAAACTCCTAGCTAAGCTATAATAAAATGTACAGACAATGTCACTTTTATTATCCTGGGCAATAAATATTTGGTTGCCGTTAACTGATTTGTCTTGCTTCCTTTTTTGGCATCTAATGAGATATATTTTTTGAAATCTGTAGATACAGAATCAGTTTCAGCTGGAGGGCAGAAATAGATTAGGAATGTAAAATAAACCATTTTGGCTATTTAGGAAAGTAAAAAGCCAACCAGCTACATAACCAAATGACTTCATGTTACTGTATTTTTAGAATCATTTGAACCTCACTTCTGGTTGTTATCCAGTGCTTCTTTAATATTCTGGCATCAGAGTCATGCAGTCAGTGCTCTTACAGATTAAACAGACCTTTAGGGGATGTAGGAAAAAAGGGGCATGGTTTTTGTGGGATTCCGTTCTCCTTTGCTGATTTTGCTCTGATTGGTCATTAGGGCTCATATCTTAGCCCTATAATGTATGTGATCAAATTCTTCTAATAATACTTCTAATAATACTGGATATTCAGAAGAAGACACTTAAGGTATTTTCCCCACTTGCAAAATAATTTTAAAATCTCATTGGTTTGGAGTAGTAGAAATATAGTGCCAGGTGTCCTAATAGCTCATGTGTAACCATGGTTGTGTTTTTTTTTTAAATTTGTAATCATAATGCAGAAAATAAAATGAGTAGTTTATATTGGTATAAAGTATATTCCAGTATGAAACAAAATCCATCTTTCAACAAATGTTTACATAGGGCTTCCTTTGCAGGAACGGGAGGCGGGGCTGGGACCTGACAGTTATGCTGGATCCCAACCCCCGTTCCCAGGGAGTTCAGAGCAGCTTCAAGCCGCTCTGCTCTCCTCGGACTTGCGCCATCTCAGAAGGTGGCGCAAGTCCGAGGAGAACTATAGGGCCCAGGATACCTCACCCAGAGGTAAGGAAAAAAGTTTCCCGTTACCTCTGGCTGAGCTGCTTTGGGTCCCTATCTTGCACTGGATACAGCACAAGTCTCTTGACTTGCCTGTTCCAGCGCAGGATAGGATTGTGCCCTAAAAGGAATATTGTTGACTCCCCATTTGAGTCTACACTTTTTTGCTGGTATTTGAGGCTGATTGCCCCAACGTAACTACTATTATTGAGTTAGCTGTTTTTAGTTCCCAGCTCCTTAGTCATTTTTGCCTGTATATTGTAGAGTTTAGATTAAGGAAAGTATTCTAAACTCTTTAACCCAAAAGACCGAGCTAAACATTGCAGTCAACACTGGCAGCACCCTGTTGAGGTCTCATCATAATGTTTAGGCATATTTATGTGTGTGGTTTCCTTGCATTCTTTCATCTCACCAGCAACAGCCAATGAGGTGGAGTGGGAGCAAGCAAATGACCTTTGTGATGCCATCCAGGCACAGAAAAGGGTACCTAAGCATTATGGAAGAGAATGGACAATTCAAAGTAAGGTTGTCATTTTTGGTAGCAGTCCCATGGGAAGCATCGTGTCTAATTTCTTCTGAAGACATAACAACTGAAATCACCCTATGACCAAATCCACCGTTTCCAAATCAGCGGATAAAAATGCTCCTGTATTTGCAAGAGCATTTCATGTGTTGTTTCAGCAAGGCACAGCCACTTCCTTATCCACTGGTTCTTCTAAAACAGCCATTTTCAACCTTTATCAGGTCACGGCACACTGACAAGGCACTTAAGTTGCCAGGGCACACTACTAGTTTTTAATTACATTATTATGTTGCAATTAATTTAATTAATATAACTAAGGGCACAATCCTAACCAGGTCTACTCAGAAGTAAGTCCTATTTTGTTCAATGGGACTTACTCTCAGGAAAGTGTGGTTAGGATTGCAGCCTAATACATTGAGGGCACAATCCTAACCAGGTCTACTCAGAAGTAAGTCCTATTTTGTTCAGTGAGGCTTACTCTCGGGAAAGTGTGGTTAGGATTGCAGTCTTAGATCATTACATGACAATTAATTCCCAAGAAGCTTGGAGAGGGAAGTATATGTGGTTTCTGGAAAGGAGAAACAATGTTCTGAAGTAGGTGATCAAACTGTTATCAATTGATATGCTTTGATATGCCAGGAGTTGCTGGCAAAGAGAGGTGAGACTGAGCACATACTGGAGAAATGTGGCGTGAGGAGCAGTGAGGAGATGTGACAGAAACAAATGCAGGATTCGCTGGGGTGTGGGGGGGAGAGAGGGAGAATGCAGGCACCTAATTCTGGACTTCCAGAGGGTGGTGAAGAGGGGAGCAGTAAGAGAGGAGTTAACTGCAGTTATGATGGGGGAATGTGTGTTCAGAACGGGAGATGGGGTGGGAGAGAAGAGAAAAGCATCACTTGCCTGCTCATGTATTCAAGAAAGAGTGCA
This sequence comes from Tiliqua scincoides, assembly GCF_035046505.1. Taxonomy (NCBI): domain Eukaryota; kingdom Metazoa; phylum Chordata; class Lepidosauria; order Squamata; family Scincidae; genus Tiliqua; species Tiliqua scincoides. The sequence goes on along the minus strand of NC_089821.1, from coordinate 79,927,862 downwards.
ACCAAACCTCTGTACTTCTACTCAGAAGTAAGCCCCATTTTAATCAGTGAGGCTTACTCCTAGGTAAGTGTGGATAGGATTGTGTCCCAGCGCCCTTACTACCAAAGCCTTGCCAGTGTAGGCAACACAGGGAGGGTCACATTGGGGCATTGCAGGCAAGGAAAAGGGTCTCTAAAGGATCATTTTCCAGCCAGCTGCTTCTGGCTCTATACCTGCTTCCACCTTCTGGCTCGCTCTCACTTCCTCCACGTTCCCGCCCGCTGGGAGCTCTTCCAGGCTTCTCTGGCTGCCCAATCAGTGCGCTTGGCAGACACCAGCAACAGCAGGAGCTTCGAAGCCCCTTCGCAGGCTGCCCTGCGAGGCTCTAAGCAGCCACTTCTCCTGCGTGCGCAGCTGTTGCTGCTGTCTGACTCCTTGGCCCCGTGGCACACCTGAGGAAACCTCACGGCACACCAGTGTACCACGGCACAGCAGTTGAAAACCGCTGTTCTAAAACATAGTAAAATGTCATGTCTATACAAACCAAATTTGTTTCATCAACATCCTTTACAATTAAGAGAAACAAGATCTGTGTATTCTGTTTGTATACTTATACTACCAACCCACATCTTCTATTCCTTGCTCTTTTGTCTGTCTTTCCCCTCCCCTCTATCTTCAGTCTGGGTTTGGTTGGTAGAAAACAAAAACAGAATAAGAAGCTACGTGCTTTCAAGCAGTTCTGTTAAATTGAAATCATTATGTGCACTTAAGTCTGTCACTTTCTGTGCAGGCACAGAGGATTTACATTCCGTTGCTGAGATTTGTGATATACAGATATCTATAGGAGTTGGAAGATAAATTTCAGAATCAGTCTTTGTAAATGTAATCAAGTAAACTTGTGGAACTACTATGTATATTTTCAATTAATTCCTGGAATGTTGGTCAATAAGGTTTTACTGAAATGATCAGATGAAAATCCTCCATTAATATGTTGGTGGAAGCCTTTATAAAAATCAGAAACAAGAATTGGGTTGAGGGCCACTAAAATATTTCAGAATATTTGACATATGGCCACTGAAATATTTCCAAATTTAATTTTGATTTATGCTATGTCCTTTTTTTCTAGAAAGATGAGAAAGCAACGATAGCCAAGATGAACCGTCAGCGCACTAATTCCATTGGCCACAATCCACCACACTGGGGAATGGATCGCTCCTTTTACAACCATCTTGGCACTAACCAAGTCTCCAAGGAGATGAAAAGAATGGTAAAGATGACCAACTGTGTTCATGTGATACAATTGTTACAAGTGCATTTCAGTTTGCATCTGTATCTGTACCTATATACCCATGTACACTGCAGTGAGTATTGGGGATGGCTGAGAGTGTAATTCAAACATGCATGTATTAATTATGCCCCCAAGTCAGGGAGCAGCCTTTGAACAACTCTTCTGAAAGGTGGGAATTCTTAGGTTATAAATAATAATGTAACCAAAAAGGGCTGTTATGTTTTAAGGGGAATTATTATATTACCCTTTTTGGAAACCCCAGGATCGCAGGCTAGATAACAAAATAGCGTAATGCAGAGATAATCCCTTGTAGTTTAAAGAGGAGACTGGGAGAAAGATAACTTTCAATCAAAGATGATATTTTTATTACAAAAACACACAGGTATACATAATGCACATGGAAAATGGTAAGTATGTGTTTCTTGGTTCCTAGTACTTGGATCCTGTGTACCTAGCTTTATGGTGGTTGCATGTGCCATGTATTTGGTGCATCCGAGAAGGAATAAGAAAAGAATAGGTTGTAGGGAAGGATTTTAGGGGTCCCTTAATCTGCCTAACCCAGTTGCTAAGATGGGGAGAGAAGGGAGGAATAGATGGGGAAGAAGGGAAAGAGTTTCAGAAACGCAGGATAGTTACCTGTCCCAGGGAGCAGATGGATGGGGGGGTGGAGAGTCCTATGGAGGACCCTCACAACACCGATGTGCTGTGTCCCTGAAAGGGGGGAGCCCAGAGAGCGACCACATTGCAGCCTTTTCTTTTTAAGGGTTTTTGCTGACCCTGGGTGACCCGGATGTGTCCCAGAGCTGATGCGCATGCTCACTACACACACAGTGGTACACGTGGAACAAGCCAGAGAGACAGGATGATTCATGAAGTCAGCTTATCAGCCAAGGCTGACCCTGGGGGAGGGGGGTAGCTTGCTTCCTGTTGCTACTGGACTTTGGAGTCAGGATGTAGCTTAATGGCTGTGATTTAGTTAACAATAGGAGATACTTAAGCAACGATTTAGGTGGAGGCTAGGTATTTAGACTTTGCTGCTAAAGTCTTCCTCCCTTAAGGTGTTTGCATATGCAGTGATTGGATCAGGAGGCACAGTGATTAGGTTAAAACAATACACATTTTTTAGGGGACATTTAGGAGAATAGGAGACATTTGCTTGTCCCTATAGAACTAGGTGATCTGTAGCCATGCGCTTGTGACTTGACTTGGCTGTGGCCTGTATGTTGAGGTCTTGCCTACATAATATTTAGTCCAAAACACATAACCAGATATAAAAATTACAAAAAGAAGAAGGAAAAAGGGGATTTTCACGTAACCGTACTTCTTCTGTAGAGACCTATTACACTGAAAGGCAGTTAGATACATATTTGTCTTAGCATCCCTTTGTGTACTGTAGTGCAGAGAGACTGATGAATCCTTAACAACAATGGCAAGGAACCATTTAAAAATGCTCCACCCTCCTCTCTCCTCATCTTTTACACATGAAAAGAAGAGAATAAAAGTTTCCCTTTTCAGACTGAACTGAAGGTACAAACTGGGGGATATGCGGCTTATTCAAACCACAGTTTTGTGAAACAAACCAGTATCAGTTATGTTAGATCCTGGTTTGTTCCCTAACACTTACATAACAGCATCAGAAAGACACATGTCAGCAAAGCTTCAAATTATGGCATTATCACTGAAAAAAATGAGCTCATCAACAGAAATGTAGCAATTTCTGGTCACTTTAAGTTGCTTAGTTATTTGATTTTTCTCTGTAAACCACTTTGTGAACTGTTAGTTGAAAAGCGGTATATAAATACTGTTAATAATAATAAAAGAAACTCTACTGACCTATCTAATTATTTTCATTCCACATAATGTCATTCAAATATTTGTCTAACTTAATTTGAGATATTAATTGTGCATTAACAATATCTCTTAGCCAATACATTTCCCTTTTAGTACCATATGCACCAAACTAAGTGTCCAAACCTATCCAACTTTCCAGCCTTGATGCAGCCATGCCAATGGGGTGAGTGCAGCATCCTGCAGTAGGTGGAGTCATGGAGGCCTCCTCAAGTTAGGGAATATTTTCTACCTTACCTTGGGGCTGCATGGTGGCTGCATCAGAGCTGGAAAGTTGGATAGGACTGGGCCCTAAGTTAAAGGATGATTTTATAGGATACATCTTCATTGCGCACTGCAAAATCCAGCATATAAGCAACTGCATATCCATCAGGAAAATGTAAATTCTATAATTATTTTTTCTAGGTATGCAAGACTCCATCTCCAAGTTAGGAGCATGCCATTTTGAAATGGGTCCTCTTTCATGACATTTATTTATTTATTTAAAATATTTATTTCCCCCTCCCATTACCAAGGCGCTGGAGGCAGCTTACAAAATTTATTGTATTTCTCAATCTCCTGAATGGCCACCGGTCCCCACAGAGGAGACTAGAAATCAGGTCCCAACTAGGTTGGGAGGGCGCCAGGCCCTGATGTGATACCACTAATTAGCTAAAAAGTTATCTGGAGTGGTGGGCCTTGATGTTGGTGCACCTCTTTTCAGAAGTGGACGAACAGGGGTCATGCCTAAAGATTGGACAAAAGCTATAATTTTCTCAATTTATAAAAAGGGAGATCACAGTTTACCATCCAATTACCAACTGATAAACTTACTCTGTTATAGCAAAATTATATGCAAAGCATTTATTAAACTTATAGACGATAAGTCAGTTTGGGGGATTGAACAAAATGGATTCAGAGAAGGGAAATATACATTAGATCAGGGGTGCCCAAAGTTTTTGGCAGGAGGGCCATATCCTCTCTCTGACACTGTTGGGGGCCAGGAAAATAAAAGAATTAATTTACATTTAAAATTTGAATAAATTTACATAAGTTTACATAAATGAATATATTAAAGATGAACTTATATGAATGAATGATGGTCTTGCAATAGCTCAAGGCCTAGAAAAGACCTTGCACAAAGCAAGACTGGTCTTTCCTTTGCTGCCACTACTGCATCACAGATGTGAAACAGCAAGTAGTGGAGGAAGCCCTCATCCCACAGCTCACACAAGAGGTCAAACAGTCACCCTCACACTGAGAGCAGTTACATTGGGCCAGTGAGGGCTCCAACAAATCTCTGGAGGGCCAGAGGCTCTTTGGAGACTGAGGGCTCCCAGCGGGCTGCATTGAGAGGCCTTGAGAGCCGCAAGTGGCCCCAGGGCCAGGGTTTGGGCACCCCTGCATTAGATCACTGTGCTATACTGTCTACTTTGAGCCCAATCCTGTGCTCAGCAGCACAGCTTCATGCAGCTGAGCACTATTGCAGACATGCCATAAGGCACGTTTGCAAAGCCTTTCCACCGGGCTCCCATCTGTGCTAGCCCAGCACCAGCCGGTGCTGGGCTAGCGCAGGGCGGTCACCCAACCTCCGTGGCTTGGCAATCTCATGGACCACTGAGCCACAGTACGGTAAGCGGGGACAGGGGGGAGGAGGCATTCCGGAGAGGGGGGAGGCCAGCGGGGGGTGGAGAGAAGGCGGGGAGAGGCATGATGTGGAGGCATGACGTGGGGAGTGGGGCGGGCTGGAGGTGTGCCAGGAGGATGGAGGGAGGTGGATCCGTGGAGCTCTGCTCCGCAGGATCCAAGGCGTTCGTGGAGGGCTCCACACCCTACACCAGCACTTTTACTTTACCGCTGACCTTTTGGTTAGCGGTAAAGTGCATAGCACCATTGCAGGGCTGCTTACCTTACCCGGGGGAAGGGGACAAAAGGCCCCTTCTCCCAAGGCGCCTCCCTCGGTAGCCCGGGGCACGCAGGAGCCGGCAGCAGCCATTCTCAGTGCTGCCAAGCCTGGGCACCCCAGGCAGCTCAGGATTGGGCTGCCCATTGACAAACAGGTTAAGGAAATTAACTCTAAATTGTTTGTGGCCTTTTTAGAACTGAAGGCTGCCTTTTGAGCTGGTGGACAGGTGTATCCTCTGGAATAAACTTCTACATCTAGGTATAGAAAGATGTCTTTCCTTAATTACAAAATTCATAAAATTATAATAACAGCAATGCAAACGTTATAAAAGCAGAAGTAAAAACAACCAGAAATTAACAATAAACACATAAATATCCCATAAAACAGGAATGAATGTATGAATTGTCCAATCTGATTCTCAGCCAGCCTGCACAATGCAGGACTGCTGACAGTAAATAAAGTTTTTACTTCTCTCCTCTGCTGCTTCTTGGTCCCCAGTGGGCCTACAGATCTACAGCAGCAATTTTGGTGATGTAAATCTGTTAGGCCAAATGGGGCATATTGATCATTGGCCAGGGACTCCAGATTTTGCAGATACCACTGCTGCTGAGATTGGCCCACAGTCTGACCCAGTCGCTGCCCCAATCCACCCCCACTGCCACCTTACCTGCTGGACTGCAGGCTGCTACTGCTGGCACTGGCATTGGCACTGCTGCCACTTTCCTTCTTCCTCACCCGAACCAAGAAGGTGGAGGGCAACCACAAACCCTTCTTGATAACAGTTCCTCTGTAGTGTGTGTGAGGATGTCTAGTCACTTTTGGAATACAGGACAGTCAAACTCTACCTCGCCCAGAACCTTAGCAAGGTGGAAGCTCTGCTGGGCTATGGCTCCTGCCACTGTATCATTGTCCACTCCATCTCCTCCCTCACTAGCAGGCAGAGAGCCCTCAGGACTCCTCTGCTGTCCTGAGGAGATCATGTCCTGAGGAGATCATTGATCATGGGCTCCAGTTCTTAGGCTAAGATTTAAGGGGAAAGAGCCCTTCAGCTTGCATGAAAGGATCTTGCCTCTGATCAAATCAAAGGCATATTAATCTTTCTACAGAGGAAGGCAGGGCAGCAAATTACATTATATATTACATAAGACTTTCAGTGCAATCCTATGCATAATTACTCAGATGTAAGTCCCACTGTACTCATTGAGGCTTATTCCCAGGTAAGTGTGTGTAGGTTTTCAACTTTAATTACACTGAACCTTCTTGTTTAAATTTTTGTTAAACTAAAATGAAGAAAAGCAAGCTTTCTACTGCAAGTAGTTGAGCTGATCATATTGCCCTTGTGTGTTTTTGCAAATATATTGCGATGAGTAATTCAACATTCACAGTCATGCAGTCTAATCATCTTAGCTATTTCTACTAACACGACTTTGAAATGAATGCTGCTGATATTATTTTGTTCTTATATTGTTTTTATGTTCATGCCTTTCATATACGGTTCTGTCAAGTAGGCATCGCATAATATCTGTCCAGCTGCAGCTTTTGTTCACATAGAAACCTCTCTTGGCTTCTTGGTCATGCAAACTCACAAGGCATGACGTGATTAAGAGATTCTAATCAAGCTAGCATGTAATTATAATTAGATGTTTCTTTGAATTGGCGTTAGAAGAACACTTGCATCACCCTGTTCATAGACAAAGGATAGTTGTGCCAAGAGGTATTACGCATCATGTTGTTAATTAGAGTTTGCTATGTCTAGCTGGTTGTTCAGAGGGAAAACATTATTATTTATTGAAATATCATACTGAGTTAAAAAAATAAACAAACCCTCCACTTCTTGCAGGCTCTAGCTAGGAAGAATCTTCGGAGTACCTGAAAATGGTGTGACTTTTGTATCTTGCATTACTTGCTTGTAAAAGAAGTAGTATTTTGCAGGGGAGGAGAATTTTGTGTTGAAGAAACCAGCCTCAGGGGTATACTTAGGGCAGGGGTGCTCAACACGTCGCTCGCGAGCTACCGGTAGATCGCGAGGCAAAATGAGTCGATTGCGGACCCCTTAGTATAGACTAAGGGCTCCGTGATCGACTCATTTTGCTTGGCTGTCAAATGCGCTGCTCAGGTTTTGACGTGGCCGGAGGCGGCGCATGCACAGCGTGCACCGCTCGCGCTGAGGGGGGCCAACCGCTGCATCCGTGAGTGCCACCTAAGCCGTCAGCAGCGCGTGGGGCGGGGCGCGAGCATCAGGAGCGGCGCCGGCAGAGCGCCGAGGGAGACCGATGCCAAGGAGCCGCGGCGGAGATGAGCAGGAGCTGCCCCGGCTGTGGTGCATCCCCCTGGGGCGGTGGCGCAGGAGCCCTTGGCCAGCGGGGACACTCTGGTTGCTGCTGCTGCCCCGCGCGGGCGCCGCTGTCCCCGCCTCGGGCGCCGGGCGCTGCGAGGCTGCGGCCGGCGGGAGGGCGGGCGCTGCTGGAGGCGCCGCCGAGACCCCTTCCCTGGGGACAGGTAAGCGGAGCCCGGCAGGCAGCATGGCGCGGGGCAGGGAGGGCGGTCCTGGCGCGCCAGGGTGGCTGCGGCTGCAGTCCTGGCCACGATCCTTACCTGGGAGTAGCCCCATTGACTCAGATGGGGCTTCCTTCTGAGTAGATCTGCCTCTGAGGCTGCGATCCTCTCCTCACTTACCCAGGAGTAAGCCCCATTGACTAGCATGGGACTTACTTCTGAGGAGACACCATAGGGTTGGGCTCTGAGGTTGCAATTCTGTACACATTTACACAGGAGTAAGCCCCACTGACTCTAATTGGACTTACTTCTGAGTAGACATGCATAAGGTTGACCCCAACACATCTAATTCTGTTATGGCAAATGCTATTATGTTGAAATGCCAGCAAATATACTACTATGAAGCAAAAGAATTCACTGGAGGCACTGTGTATTGCTTAGCCCTGAACCAGGGAAACTGCCAGTGCCTGATTTTTTATCTTTATTGATTTATTTCACTATGTAAACTGCCTTATATACTACTTTTCAACAAGGGTAGTTCATAAGCTGTCAGCAGCTACTGTCTGGACTATGCATCCTTGGCTGATGCACTTCAGTGCAAGTCATCAAAGTAAACTCAAGTAATTATAAAAAATGTTTATAGTTAATTATGTTGTGTTGTGCAATATTGGCTCATGCGGTTATGCAAGGTACACCAACATACATTGTACACATAAATGTTATATGTTATGATGGCGCGAACATTGTAAAAAAACTCTGGTAGATCTCTGGGCCTTGCTGAGTTTCAAAGTAGCTCTCCAGCCAAAAAAGTGTGAGCACCCCTGACTTAGGGGATTTGGGCCCTGTACAACATGCATTTTTCCTCCATTGCCTAAGCCAGTGATGGTGAACCTTTTAGAGACCGAGTGCCCAAACTGCAACCCAAAACCCACTTATTTATCGCAAAGTGCCAACACAGCAATTTAACCTGAATACTGAGGTTTTAGTTTAGAAAAAACAACTCATACATTAACATCTTTTACCTACTATTACTTGTAACCCGTAATGAACTTTTCCTCTAGAAATTTGTCCAATCTCTTCTGAAAGGCATCTAGGCAAGTTGTCATCACTGCTTCCTGTGGCAAAAAGTTCCACAGACTAATTACATGCTGGGTAAGGAAATATTGGCAGGGAAGAGGTGGCTGCAATGGGACTTCCTTCTGAGTAGACCTGCATGGGCTAGGGCTCTGAGGCTGCAATCCCAGCCACACTTTCCTGGGAGCAAGCCCCACTGACTGTAATGGGACTTACTTCTGAGTAGACACGCAGGATTTGTCTCTGGCTGCGCTGCTCACCCCCAGCTGCGCCTGTGCTGCGGAGGAAAAGCCTCTCCTGGCGCTGAGTGGGCAATTGGAAAAGCGGGCTACAAAGGTTCAAATGGCTGAGGAGGAGAGCAGCTCAGGATTGGCTGGTCTTCAGCCAGTGAAGGGCCCTGAGCCATTCTAACAGAAAAAGCCAGAAGTCTGCTAGATGCTAATTGGCTGAGCCTGCTGGAGAGTTGGGGAAGGGAAAAACAGGGCGAGAAACAAACTCGGGGCAGGTGGGGGCAACGGAATGAAGGGAGAGGAGGCAGCAGTTTCAGCGCCCCTCTCCAGGCTGCCTGGCTCAGCGCGCGTGCCCGCAGAAATGGCTCAGAGTGCCCTCTCTGGCACGTGTGCCATAGGTTCGCCAACACTGGCCTAAACAGTGTGGGAGTTGGCGCATTTGCAGTAATGTTGGACTGAAAATTGTACTTCCTCCTTCCTCCTGGTCAATCAGATTTTGCAGGTTTTTGAATCACTACAGAAACATGCAAACCTGCTTACTTGTGGTGATGTAGATTTTCCGAGAAAGAAAAATGATTTAGAATATTTTCCATTGCCCTGAATAGATTGGAATCTGATTTAACATATTTGACTTTTATTTTACAAAGAAAACTAAATCAGCCCTATTAGTTTTACAGAAGATAAGCCATCTATCCTTCAGATGGACAGTACCTTTGCCTAGATCGTACATTAGAAGTTGGAAAGGAAAGAGTTGGTAGTCTAACAGCACAATCCTATATTCTCTAAGTAAAATCCCCATGGGGGTTTAGAACAGCCTGCCTATGTAAACCACCTTGGATTAAAGTCTGAGGAGAAATCTGACAATCAAAGAAAGGCGATATATAAATACCTGTATAAATAAATAAATAAATTCTGGACTCAGAAGTAAGTTCATTTGTGTTCAATGAGGCATACTCCCAAGTATCTGTGTATAGGACTGATGCCCAAGAGTGGTTTGTTACAACTGGATATTAGACAGAAGAACATTATATTAGTTCTGTTGATCATAAGTCAGTTCACACAACCCAAGAAGCCCAACCATGGTTTATTGGGTAGAAAATGCAGCTCAAGTCTGCATGCTCCCACCTCCTCTCCATGTATTTCCACTACTCTGGCATGGAGCTTTGTCGCTACACATCTTGGTTAGTTTAAACCAGGGGTCTCCAAACCCCAGCCCGGTGTCCAGATGCGGCCCGCAGCAAGCATCTTTCCGGCCTGCGGCCAACCTCTTGTCCCCTGAAAGCCTCTGGCCCACTCAACTGAACATGACCAGAACTGTGCTCTGATTGTGTCTGGAGGGTCTTCTGAGGGCCAGAGAGGCTGAATAAATGAGCCCATTCATTCATTTATTAATTCATTTATGTTCCATCTCTAATTAATTTATTTAAATTTTATATTTAAATTTTTTTTCCGGCCCTCCACACCACACCAGATATTTGATGTGGCTATGTGATGCTGCCTTGGGTCCACCATTGCTGCTTCTGCCCCCCCCCCCCAAAAGTTCCTTACCATGAAGTGGGGATTCTGCTCTGAGGTGCAAAGTAGGTCTTCGCTAGTTTGAATCTCACCTCTACCATGAAGTCACTTAGTAGCTTTAAACAAGCTACTACTTACATGGCAGTAAGATAAATAAGGGCATTAAGATAATACACATGAACTGCTTTGTACACTAAAAAAAGCGCTATACAAATGTTAAATATTATTGTAGCAACACCTTTGTTGTCAGAGTTTTCTTGATGAAGAGGTTGACAAGAGTTCAGTCTCCAGGGATCTCAGCACAGAGCAATTAAAGGACTATTTTCTTTGCATTAATTAGCCAAAGTGGGTGAGATGGGCATCGGGTCTGTGCACCAAATGTGAGAATGACAGGAGTCTGCCAACAGCCTAGGGAAGTCTCTTCTCTCAATGTCATTTAACTCTTTGCTTTTAGGTTACCTTTTCCCAGTCCAAACAAAACAAAGCAGAACCAGGACAAACTAATATTTACTGAGTCACAAAGAATCATATTTTTGGCATATGTCTGTGAGATACACTGAGGAGTCTAGTTCCCATTCCTCCTTATTTTGGCTCCTTTTTTCCCCTCAGACAAGTGTCACATTTCTGAATGTAATCATGGAGATATTTTTACAGTAAGATTTTGTAGCTATGAGCAACTGTTATTTCTGAGGTTACTCGGAAATAGTTGGCAAATTTTAAATGTTTCATTACTAGTCCACAGCCATAGACCCTAAGTCCATTGCTCCCTCTGAAGCAGTGATTTGCCCCACATGTTTTTCTAAAGAGACTTTTTAATATGTTAGGCATACGTTTTTAGAATAGGAAAATTTCTGAGATTTTGCTTATGTTTTTAAGGCATTAGTTTGCTGTTTCATTGACTGAAAATATGAACAAAGGTCTCCCAAGGCCAGCATACTTTATGGTTTCATACCCAGGTGTCTGCAAATGTATTCTAATTTTAAAAATAAAAATATTGACAGCATAGCCTGGATTGACTTTGGTAAAAGTCCTATCCCTACACTCCAAATCTCCAAGCTCCACTAAATGGAATCTAAGAGGATTTTTGCTTCCTGTGTTTCAGTTCTGAAGTTGACTCTCATCTTCACTTTTACTCTAGGATTCTGAAATGAGAGGTAGTGACCTCTAGAGAGTATGGATAAGATAATTCTATTTGATATTCCTTATTTGTTTTGATGTTCCACATTTTCAGTCTCTAGAGGTTGAAAGAAAATCCTACCTTTTCCGTAAGATTCAGTCCTTAACTTGTCTTCTGGATCGTCCTCCTTTCTTTCTTTCCCTGGCAGTAAACAGGATCTGCCATAGCCTAAAAGTGCCCCTTCCACCTTGTCCTTGCCAGCAACAGAAAAGAAATCGGAAAGGCAAGTGAGGGCAGACTGTAGGGATCAAAGCACTGCAGAGTATTTAGACGGAAATGTGAGAGTGTTTTTCTTCCATGGAAACATGGAAAATAAAAGCAGGGTATAAGTCTTTATAGCTTCAAAGATATACTTTATGAACTTTTGAAGCTTCCTTACATGGAGTCAGTTGATTTGTCCATCTCATTCAGTATTAGCTATACCGGGATGGCCAAATTGTGGCTTATATGCTACATGTAGCTCATTGACGTATAATGTATGGCTCTGTTAGATATGTTGGCTGAGCTCCTTGTATCTCAATTAATATAAAACGTAAATGATTTTTTTCAAACTTTATAATTATTCACCTGGTATAAACTGAGAGTCCACTGGGTTAAAATGTATGTTTAATGTTCATGGTAAGTAAATATATTTAAGAATTTAAATGCTTCTTAAATATTGCCGCTCTCAAACATTTGAAATTTATCATATGTGGCTCTTACATTAAGCAAGTGTGGCCACCCCTGATCTATACTGTGGGTCAATGGCTCTCCAGGATTTCAGGTAGGGATCTTTGCCACTCCTCTCTAGAGAGACCAAGGATAAAACCTGAGATTTTCTACATACAAAGCATGGGATCTACCACTTAGCAACAGCCGCATCTCCACAGCTGAAAGTGGGCCCAATCCTATCCAACTTTCCAGTACTGGTGCAACCATGATGCAGCCCCAAGGTAAGGGAACAAATGTCACAGCTGCACTGGCACTGGAAAACTGAATAGGATTGGGCCAGTGTGGGTAATTCCTGCTGACATCTCAGAAGCCAGAGTAGTGGTTGAGGTGGAGCTTCAGTGTTCTTCATAGGTCCTCCCTCAACTAGTAATATCAGAATTATGCAAATTTTTCCACCAAAGTAGGTGATGTTTAGCAAAGTAAAAATGAGAGTATATCTGGTCAACCACTCAAACATCTGAGTCTGTTTGTAAAATTTATGTATTTGTAAGAGCTCACAAAAGGTGCAGGGATGGACTGCAGATCTAGTACACCATTTAGTTGTAACATTAGCGTGCTCAACTGCAGTGGATTTCTCTGTTAGATGAATTTGTTAGCAGGGCAGTATGCCTCTGCTTAAATGCACAAATGTTCTTCTACATAATTGGAAAAACGTATCTTTGAAGTGTTTCACGCAGCTCTTTCTAGTGCCTTTTCATAATCACAATCAGAAGATCACTGTTATAAAACATTTAGTTTTATTTTAGCTTTCAAGTAAGACTTTTTATTTCCTAGCATTTAATTCAATTATAAGGGCCAGGGTATTCTCATTGCCTGGGCCAGATCTGTCAACATGTCAAAGGCTAGATATTCAGCTCTAAATCAGTTTTAGGAGAGTGCTAAATTAAAGAACAAATCAAAAGGTTTTTTTTTAACTGCTTGTTCCAGAAGTCCAAGAATTTCACAACAATCTGTCAGTCCTTTTCATGTTGAATAAAAAGCACATGTGTCATTCTCTGGAATGACTAACTGGCCATGATAAATTTGGATCAACATTATCATACCTTCTTTCCCACTCCATTACTCTGTCTGTTTTAGTCGAAGGCCTAGAAAAAAGCAGCCTCTTTATCAATATTCAATATTATTAATTTACATTACCATTTCTACTCTGAATTAAATGTATACAAACAACATGCACAGGCGTCCTTTCCCATATATATGTAAAAACAATTGTGAGACAACAATAAAAGTCCTGGATTCTGGTTTCCTCTATAAGCTGTCAGTTTTAAAAAGAAGGGGGGAGGGAACCAAGATCCAAAATCAGCATTGACTTGCTAACACTGAACTATTTTGTTTTTATGGATTTGAATGAGGGCAGCTCTAATTGGGGCAGTGTTACATCCCCATACCCTACCGCCTCTTCCCAAGGAGGGAGATTTATGTCAAAGGGATTGAGGAGTAACATCTCACCTCCTAGCTACTTCAGATAAATGCATGGAGTCTGGAAGCTATGCTGCTTGAAGGGAATTTATTTATACAGGTCACTAGTGGAACAGTATGCAGGTAAAGGTTCTTCACTGCCCCAATGACATGGTGCCCAAATGGCCAGAGCCTGAGGTAGTTTGGCCCGCCACCTGTTGTTCTGCTTGTGCGGGTGGCTTCACTGTCTTTCAAATGGAGTCCTGGCATCAGGAAGGCTGGAATTGTTAAGGGGTCAAATGGAATCCCTGTTGGAAGGGGACCCTTCTTCTACTGTAATAATAGGTGCAGGGGGCAGCTTAAATCTGCCAGGGGGGTTGCCCTGCCTCACTTTCCTGCTGGCTCTTATTCCTCCAGCTTCACTCCTCTTCCTTGCTGGTCTTCTTCTGTTCTTTGCTCCTGTATCCACCCTCTTCTTCTCTCCTTCCTGCTGGCACCCTTTCCATTTCCCACCCTTCCCGCCCACTTGCCTCCATCTTACTCAGTTGCTCCTTGCTTCTCTGTCTACCATTCCCCTCCTCTGTGCACTCAGTTTGTCTTCTCATCTTGTCTTGCCTATCCTCCTCCACTTCCCCCTTCCCTGACCCTCTTTTCCTCCCTCTTTAAATCCTCCTGTCATCCTTAGCCCTCCCCTCCCCCAAGACGACTGTCAGGTGGGCTGCAGCTGGCATTTTGGGGAATCCTGACACTCGGCATGACCTTATCATTGAGCATGGGATTGGGCAGGCACACCCCCACATTGTTGCACACAGTTCAGGAGATGGCTGCAGCTCACAGGTGGACATGAGTTGAAAAATAAACCTTAACTTAATGTTAGAATGCTTACTTGTCCACTTGCTTTCCAATTAGATCCAAATTAGAGCAGTGTTATCTGACTTTTCCTCTGAGCATGTTTTAATATTTGGTTCTTCCCCATAACATTAATTGGATGAATAAAGAACCTTTGCCCTGCCTTTCTAGAGTAAGTTCTTTTTGAAGCATTCCCAATATTAACTGAATTTTGCTCATCTGGAGGTCAACTATCTTTGGTCTCATTGAAGGGTCCAATCCAGATAGGGCTGGCACAAGTCCCTTGCACTGGCCTGAAAGTGTTGCGCCACTTTCTGGGGAGATAGGCCAGGGCACAGACATGCACCAGCCTCACCGTGCCGACACAGGCCCCGGTGGAAGGGTGAGTTGCGTCAGCCAAGCTCAGCTGACACAGGAGTCTGGTGAGGTGTGGAGAGGGTGGGAGGAGATGAGAGGGAGGTGTTTTGGAGTGGGGAGAGGGCGGGTGGCAGGTGCTCCCAGAGGCTGGCGGGCAGGGAGCAGGAGTTGGGGCCAGGATCCGGTGGTTATGCTGGATCCGGACCCCGTTCACAGGCAGCATGGCACAGCTCCGGGCTGCTCGAATGTGTGCCACTTCATCAGGTGTTGCAGATCCGAGTAGTCCCATTGGGGCCACTGCAGTACGACACAGGGTAAAGGGAAAGCCTTCCCCTTGGCTTGGGCTGTGCTGCTTTTAGCCACAAACATGCACTGAATGCAGCGCAGGCCTGCTGGACTGCCTGCTTCCAGCGCAAGTTAGAATTGTGCCATGTTCCATAGAAAGCTCATCAGTCCAGTGAACCCAAGCCCTCCTTCTCTTGCAAAGAGGCACACCACCTCTCTCATCAGATATATACTAACGTTTCTAAACGTGCTCAGCAAAATGGTGATTGCCTGATGAGTGGTCCTCAGTGATCCAGATCCATCCAGCAGCTGGACCATATTTTGTCACTTGTCCACACATACACAGGATATTGCGGATTGAGAGCTCTTAGATCAGTGATTCCCAACCTTTGGGAGCTCACGGTTCACCAAAGCAAAAATTGGAGTGATCATGGACCATACTACTCCCCTGCACACAAAAAATACAATGAGATTGTAATTAGAGAATATTTAATAGAGATTTATTATTTCTAGAGAAGATTTCTGGGTTACAGCTTTTGTTGCAAGCTGTGACTGCAGGTGGTCCATTTTCTGCTCTCTCTGGTGGTCTGTGGAGAAGCATCTCCCAAGCAAGTGCCCCCCATGGACTACCAGAGACAACAGAGAATTAACTGCCCACAGCTGCAGCTGACACTTCATTGACAGCTACAGACTTTTCTCCGCCTTCTCTGGTGGTCTGTGGGATAGTGCTTGCTCAGCGACATGCTTGATCAAAGGTGATCTTTTTTCTGAGATCTAGCAAACCACTTCTTAGGGTCTCATGGACCACCTGTGGATAATGGGTTGTATCCTACCCTTTTTTTCTGCAATCAGAAAGCAGGGAGCCCCAATCTTCTCATAACCCCCGGTCCCTTCATGCCCCAAAACATATCCTGCTCTGGAGAATCCCCGTCCTTCCAGAAAGGTTTTTTTGGGGGGAGAGGGGGGGGGAATAATAGAGGACTATCAGACCAACAAGGGAGCAAGAAAGTTTGCTTCTAAACACAGTCCATAGGATACAACCCATGGTTTAAAAAAATAGTATGTCACAAAAGAAGTACAGGAAATTTTACATCTGTTATTATCTTCTAACCACTAGTGATTTTATTGAGCTATGTAAAAGAGCATATCCCGGTTGAATATTATGGGTTTTTCTTAAATGATATCCAGCATTCAAGTTGTTTTTGGGTAATAATTGAAGTCATATTCAGGAAATATCCAAAAGAGAATTGTCGCTAAGTGTTTGGGGAACAACAAATCTTGTCAAATTGACTACTTTTTTAAAGGACAAATCAAACTTGCAAATGCCTAATCAAGCATGGAGACACTCTATATAATTTTATGTTGTTATATAAATTGAAAGATGGGGTTTTACAAAGGTCCCATGTGCTGTAAATTTTGGTTATTTTTAGAACTTACCCAAACTTAGTGGTGGAAGGATAGAAAATGCTTGAAAATATGAAACACATGTTCTTGGGTTTTTGTCTTATTTTTGTGTAATTTTTGTATTATCTTTCATATTATTTTTATATTTCTGTTTATCAAGTAAGTAAGTACATGTAGTGAAAATTAGACCATGGTGTTCCCGTGAATGAGATTCAGTCCCAAGGAAGTATCTCTAATATCCACAGAAATGATGGATGGCAAGGCAGACTTGGAGTCCACAATTTTTCCCTTTATGGTCAACTTTCCTTATGCCCATCTTTAATTCACTGTCAAACTCAGTTCTGCGCATTGACCTATAGTTGTTAAATACTACGTTGTCTTGACACCAGGCTCTGTCAGCATGATGTTGATAAATGTATGTTCTAAGTGAGTCTATTCAGTCGATGCTTCAGAAGTCTTCATTGTGCTCAAGGTCATTTGCTGGCTAATTTTATTTTTTTTTCTAATCTTCCTTTCAGGGTTTTGAAGATCCAAAAGACAAGTAAGAGAAAAAAAATAACTGTTTATATTGCAATGTGAAGTTTTCCATCTGCAAAATATGGAGATTATATTTGCATTTTTTGCTTCTTAAATCAGAAAATGTTTCCTCATCAAATGCATTTTGGAACACAGTACACCCTTATAAATCCATACAATAAACACAGGAACCCTTCCCTCTCATCACATTTCCACTGAAGAGTTAGGTCCCGGGGCATGGGACAAATAACTGCCCTAGTGCTAAACCCAAGCAGATCTAAGTCTGGTCAGTGCCTAGATAGGGGAATGCTTGGAAACACCATTATGCTGCCTTGAGTTCCATGATGGGGAAAATATGAGCTATAAATACAGTTAAAAAATTAATTTATTGTAGCTTTAATGAACTTCATTAAAAAGGTAATTCATATAGAAAGGGTCTTGGGTTGTATGTTGGTTGGCCAACTTGGATTTTTGATATCACTTTATGTAAAAGTATGAAATGAAAAAAAGTAAAACAGTGACTCTAAGCAGAATGGCTATAGACAATTACCATTCAGTACATGCAGATGTGAGCAAACATGTTTATCTGTGAGCTGCTTTTCCATGCTACAAAAGAAGGCAGTGCTAGGGGCGTGTTAGTGATTGCAGCATATGTTTTTCATGGATCTTATATAGTGCAACTCCACCAAGAAAGCATGAATGAAATCATATCATATATATCAGCTACATTCACTGTTATAATCTGACATTTGTGTACCATCTGATTCTTACACTTCTTACACTTGTCATTCTCATCCGCTTTCATGCAGCTACATAGCAGTGCATGCAAGTCCATGTTGATAATGGTTGCAAAGTTTTGATGTGCTTCTGGTCTTTTTACATGAACACTTCAGTAACTCTAGAGTAGCCTGTGGAGCTGGTGGCATTGGAATCATCTGGAGCACAATACTTTTGTCTTCTGTCTCCTATCCAGAACCTGTCCCTGGAGATGGAAGGCCCAGGTTAGCAATGATGTCATGTTCTGTACTGTATGTTGGCATTGTGCCCATAGTATAACTAGGTGAAGAGCAGACAGTACTGGTGACATCTTTTCTAACTCAGCAGTTTCTTCTGGAACAGACCCCATCTGACATCTTCAACATTAGTTTTTGTAGAGTTGGGCATAAGAAACTTGCAAACAAAATGTTTAATGCAGCAGTTTAACATCTGATGGTGTTGCATCCAATCCAAGGTCAGCAAAATCTTTTAAAGTGTTTTCATCTGATTGCTGGGACCCTTCCAGCAAGAAAACTTGCCTTTTCCAAAAGCCACCAGAGGTATCACAACTGGTATAGGCATGGGAATCAAGTCATCCATCGACCTTGCCTGACACCTTAAGCATAATAATTAGGTTGAAGACCAGTGTTCCTGTTGCTCTGACCATTGCTAGCAATGTAAGATGTTTGTAGGCATAGCATAAGGTATCATATCACCATATCTGCATTAGGTGAGTGAACAGGGACCAAGGTCATGGGAACAGAGAACACATCATGAAGGTGCATCAAGTGTGTGGAGTGTCATTTTATCATCAGCTTCATTTTGTGTGCTCCTTAAGTGGTCTAGTTGACAATGAGTGACTGCCATTGTTGTTCCCCATCCCACAACTACATGCCTCTGTCATTTTCCAAATTTGTGAATGATTTTGTGTGACACTGCTAAAAACACTCTTGTCTGCATATCTGACAGCAGCATTTTCAGTGAGATGTTCCTAATCCTAGTCTGTGATGTGGTTTGCAATTGATGCTCTGCTGTTTGACAATCAGACGTATGGAATGAGAAAAACATAGGAATATAGTGTTTATCAAGCACAACTTGACCTTCATCATAGCAACTACAGTAGGACTGCAATTGGTCAGGGAAACCATTGGTATATAGTCTACGTATATAGCATATGAATGAATAAAGAATTATTGAGGCTTTGCAGCCATGCCATACCTTTTGAATATTGAAACACACTCCTGTGTGTGTTGACACTTGGCATCAGTTTCTGAAAGTTCACCAATGTAAGAGTCAAAATTGAAAGAAGGTCACTTGTTTTTGTTGGTATGCAGGATGACTTTCAGCCATGAAGAGTGTGCAAAACCATGCCAAGTACCTAATGGCTAATGGTCTGCATTAGCAAGCTACACCTGGTCTACACTTGGCAAACAGCAATCTCACAAACTATCTTATCCCTTCAACCCCATTAGAATGCCATTTTACAGTTTCAATCTTAGACTTTGTCTTCTGCATTTAAGTTTCAGCGTTCTCATAGAAGACCACAGGTTGATGGTATTGATTTTTATATTGTTTCAGTCATTGTATTCTGTCTGCCCATGAAGTTTCTGTAACAGACATCCTTTTTTATCAACACCAATTGCAGCCTTTGTTATCAAATTCAATAGATCCATGAATTTTTCTGTGAACTTAATTTTTCTTAATTTGAAGAAGCAGACCAAAAAGTCTGGCTTACCTGACACTCTAAGAAAACTTTATATCTTTTTAATGTCCTTGCCTTTATGTGATATTTTCCTGCATCAGGCAGCCAGAACAGCTGTAACAGGTGCAATTCAGAAAAAAACATATACAGGCTGATATGCAGGAATCCTTATTAGACCACCTCTCACTTTCATGTTTGATTCACAACTTCAAGACCATGATATTCTTCTATGGCACTGCAGGATACTGTGTTTTTGTTAGCAGGCTGTTCTTGCTGTATTTATGAACAAACATAGATCTCATTCCATTTGTATATATAGAAACAGTATATACAGCTTTGCCTCTGAGAATATTTTCAAAAACTGTATCATACACATTCATTTTCTGGAATAGATGGGCCAACTCAATAACTTATAAAAGTTGCTCATCAGCAATCTTCAGAGCTCCATCAGTGGCATGTTTAGATGTGGTCCTTCACATCTGGATTAACTGTAGGAAATACATTTGTGTACAATTTGAACAGAGCTTGGACAATTATCAAATAGTTCTCCTTGCACATATTTACCTACAATAATAGCACATTGCACATTACCTACAATAATAGCACATTGTTGCATACAAATAAATTTCAATTTATCAATTGCTGTTTCTGAGGAAAGTATTGATGTACCTCAGCATTGTCATTATATGCAGTTCACTGGGTAAAAGAGTGAGATAGTTCAGATTCTTTTAATTCATTTTCAGCAGCTTCACAGGGATACACAAGCTCATACCAAAGTAATTGTTTTTCTGCCAGACTGTACTATATGTTGGTAGGAGATACAAGCCAATAGTATTATTCCCCCAAATGACTATGATGCCACCAGTTCACAGGCTATTCTAGAGTTAGTGACGTGTTCATATAAGATGATCAGACGTGCATCATAATAGTTATGGATATGCTGCCCCCCTCCCATATTTACCCAGCTGCACTGAACCTCGCACGACCTTCCCGTTAATGCTCCAAAGCCATCTAAAGCTTCTGAAGTGCCATTAAAAATACTTCTGGTTTCTGACAGATAACCAGAAGTAAAGGCACTCCAGAAGCCTCGGACAGCTTTTCCAGCATCGAGGAGAAGGTTGCACTGGGCTTTGCCTACCCCCCAGAATGGCTCCAGAGGGTGGACAGAGGCAGCACCATGGCGAGTGTGGGGACAGCACCCCCATGGGGCCCACAGATGCAGCACCTTTGGCACACACCCCTGTCAGGCCCACTGCTGCTTCAGAACTTTGCAGCTGCCATCACTAGGGGTTTGCTATGCACTGATGTATAGCTGCATAAAAGCAGATGAGAATAACAGTCAAAAGTGTGAAACGGTGGAGGACACACAGACCTCAGATGATAACAGTGAACATGATTGATGCACGTGATATGTCCACATGCATTTTTCTTGATGTGAGTTGCAGTGTGTAAGATCCATGAAAAACGTATGCTGTGATCACTAACACATGTCTACTATTGACCTCTTGTAGCATGAAACAACACCTCACAGATAAACATGTTTGTTCACATCCATATGTATTGAATGGTAAGAACTCAAATGTGTTCTGATGACTGACTAAATACATTATAAGTTTCTTATTAAGCTCTTTGGTACCTCAAACAATAATTCCACATTGGTTTATAGCCAAATTTTTGTGGAAGCCATCGCTAAGGTGCTATTTATAAAGAATCATTACTATGATGTGTGTGTCCTCCCATTTCTTTTCCACTTGGCATCTTTTCAAGAACCTATTGATCCAAAACTATATCAAAATTATAGAGCATAAAATTAATTGGAGCCATGAATGGTTGATGTATGACTATACATAAGGGAGATGCTGCCCGTTTTCTGGACAAGGTTATGACCATTTTGAATCCCCCTCCTTCCCTTATTATTAGGGCATGGCAACATGCGAATTGCAAGTTACCAAGGAAACAAATTTAAGAAAAAACATGCACCAGTAACATACCACAAATTTTCTACAGCAAACCAACTGCTCCCTTACTGTGTTAATTTTATTCAAAAAGTTCCTTACTTATCAAAACACATAAATACCCCAGGTTCTATCATCTTTCCATGAAAAGGCCCTAGCTGGGATTATATTACCTTTATGTAAACCTACTTCATTTCGAGTGATGATAAATAACACTGACTTTATTAAACACTCCAGAGCTAACATTCTATAACTAGTAAACACTAGCTAGATTTACAGTGGCATTTGAAGAATTTGAAAGACCAGCGATAAAAGGGTGGAGTGGGATGAGAGGTGGAGAAAGAGAGAGCGAGAGAGAGCATGCACCAGATTTATCACTGGTGTTGTTTAGCAATTAAGGATATTTGTTAAAGTAACATTTTTATTGCAGAGATTCTAGAGCAGACAAGTGAATTTTTTTTAGTTACGGGAATTTGAGATGAATAATTCAAGTTCTGGGCTGTGCAGTTGTTTCTGGCAGTTGATTTATGCATCATGCAACTTAAGCTAAATCAGAACCTTCATGTGTTGAAGGAAAACTGACCTTGGAGACACCACAAAGATCATAAGCTAGAATATTTTGGAGTCTTTTTCTCTAGTGTGGGTCTTTTGAATACCTTCCCCTGCACAAATCAGCCATTTTGGTGCCGCTGCATCAGTGGTGGTGAGAATAGGATTGGGCTCTTAGTGACCATAATCTGTTATTTATAAGAATTCTAGAGAATTTATGAATCTTGGAAAGCTCCTTCACTTAGAATTCAAAATCTTGCTAACTTTGCTACAGAATGAGTGAATAGTTCCAAATTGAAAGTAGATAGCTGGTCAATGTGTTTGGTCAACTAGTGCGCATTAAATCTGTTCGCTGGTTTGAAAAAAGAAAAAGGTACTGTTGAAATGTCAGTACAAACATGGAGCAGACTTGTGGTAAGCAAAGACAATGAACCAAATTATTCTGGGGAGACAATTTGGAGAAGCCTCTTTGGTTTTGGTCCCGTGTAACTGGTTTGTTTAATACTAGGAACATCCAGGAAAGCATGAATCCAGAAGATGAGGTGGATGAGTTTCTAGGTCGTGCAATTGATGCCAGAAGTATTGACCGGTTACGTTCAGAACATGTTCGCAAGTTCCTCTTAACATTCAGGGAGCTTGACTTGGAGAAGAAGGTAATGTTTCTTGAGGGGATTTGTAACTGTGGGGAGGATCCATTAGTGACTGTGGGCGCAATCCTAAAGCACCCATGGGCCAACGCATTTCCCTTGTGCTAGCCCAGGCAGGTCACAAACATGCCATGAGGCACGTTTGCGCCTCCTTGGGAGTCGGCTAAGCCTCTGTGCTGATGGAGGCCATAAGGCACGTTTGCACCTCTTTGGGAGTCAGCAAGGCTGGCGCTCAGGCCCGCAGAGGCTGGAACAAGCCTCTGTGCCAAGAGAGGCACCGAGACTTGTTTCGGCCCAGGTGGGCCAACGCAAGGCTCTGAGGTAGGCGGGGGCCGGGGAGGAAGTAGGAGGGAGGAGTTCCTGGGTGGGGGGAGGGAGGGTGATGGGTGGCCCCGGGGGTGGGTGGGGAGCAGGAGGTGGGGCTGGAATCCAGTAGTTATGCCAGATCCCAACCCCTGTTCCCAGACAGAGCAGAGCGGCTTCAAGCCACTCTGCTCTCCTCGGACTTGCTGCACCTCAAGAGGTGGTGCCAGTCTTTGGAGACCCATAGGGGAAAGGGCGCCTTTCCCAGAGATAAGGGGAAAAGTTTCCCCTTACCTCTGGCTGAGCTGCTTTTGGCCCCTATCCTGCACTGGATACAGTGCAAGATTCCTGGCTTGCTTGTTCCAGAGCAGGATAGGATTGCGCCCTAAGGAACATACTCATAGCTGCACATGATGATGGTCTGCTGGCCTGCTGCAGTCATGATGAAGGGAGGAGCAATGCAAAGCTAACAGGCTCAGGTGGATGTGCTGAACACACTGCTTCTCCGGTGGAATCTCCATGGCAGGGTCAGTCCTTGACATCTGGGAAGCTCCTCCCTCTCAGGCAGGCGGGTCAGGTTACAAAGTCTTCCGGAGGGAGGGGCTCCCTCGATTCCCCAGACTGACCTTGCCTCTAGGCAGGGTAGGTTGGGTTTTTTCTTGGTCAGCTTACCTGACCTTCAAAACTTTTTTTTCTGGGGCTTTGGCCCCTTCTTTACTTTTGAACAAGTTGTGAGGAAATGGACTGCAGTCGTCCTGCCTGAGCTCCCCGACTGCTGTCCTTGTTGGGGCAGGAAACGGGGTTGCTTCTCGCTCCTTAAGCAGCCGGACAACTGTAGGGTTCATGCTTCCCCCTGGTTCCCCCTGCGTGTGCCGCAACTATTTTTAGCCCTCGGTTTCTTTTGTCATCTGTTCTAAACAATGATACTTAATTTTGCCATGTATAGATTGATGCCAGTACTGCACATGTCACTTTTATTGCATGTGCATTCATGTAATGTGCTTTACATCAAGAAAGTTGATTTTGAGGTGGGGGAGGCGGTTTTCACACACCAATGTTTCCAGAGTTCTTCATTGAATTTGTCACAGCACAATTGAACAGGTAAAGAACATCTGATGAGTTGCTGTTTTGGAGGTTCTGCCTACTCCTTCATCATTAGATGTCATCCCATAATCTAGTGGTTCCCAAACTGTGAGCTCAGGGAGCTGTGGTAACAAGTCAGAGGAGCTGTGGAATACTCGCGAGAAACCCTGTGTCCTATACAGTGTAAAGGATTGTAGCCCTAATGGAGAGTTGAAAAAAGTTTGGGAACAACCATAGTCTGTTGCTCCTAACAAGAATGGTCTGATGAGGAACTTTCATCTATTTTTTCACCATGGTATGGCTGTTAGAGAAAAAGAAACTTATTTAGGTTAATTAAATCCCTGTTGCTCATTATTTTCAAAGGCAGTCACTAATAAAGGGATTTTTCAGAGAGACTTTTGAAGCAGGTGATACACCTGGCTTACGTGTTAGACCTGTGTCCTTCTTTCCAGCCAATTCCTCCAGTATATGAATTTTCAGGATCCCTATAATGGTAATCTCATGTTATTTCCATTTCTCAGGCTTCTGTTGCCATTCTGAAATCTTATTGGAAGCTGGCACAAGTAGGGCAGAACCATATGTTAAGCAATGCAAGCTGCATAAGGGGATTAATCCTCAATATTTAGTGTGTGATAAATGGTTTTTTCCCTTGCAGTATTCCAAACAGGTGGATGATCGATTTGGTGCATACGTGGCTTGTGCTTCTCTAGTCTTCCTCTTCATCTGCTTTGTTCAAATCACAATTGTGCCACAGTGAGTAGATCTTCATATATTTCCTTGTGTGGTTTGACTTTATTGCACTTCATTGCATGAAAGAACACCCAATGAGGTGGTAATCTGTAGGACTCTGCGCGAGAATGCTTTTTCCATTATCAGATGACCCATTCACAGTGTATCATTCCATTCACAGAAGTGTTGCTCTGGATGTGACCTGTTGTGTTCTTCTGTTAAATGTCTTGCAACCTTTATGTCATATTGGGATGTTCTAATATTACATTTAGGGCGCAATCCAAAGTGCCCTTTTGGCAGGCACAAGTCCCTTGTGCTAGCTGAAGAGTGCCACAAAAGTGCCATAAAGCACTTCCGCGCCACTCTTCAGGGAGATAGGCCAGCGCACCAACATGCAACGACCTTCCCCCACCAAAGTGGGCCCCAGGGACAGGGGAGTTGGCACCGGTTGAGCTTGGCCGGTGCAGGGGTCGGGGGGGCATGGGGTGGGTGGGAGGGAGGCGTTTCAGCACAGGAAAGGGTGGGACGTGGACGTTCTTGTGGGTGGGCAGGCGGGGAGTGGGAGGCAGGGCCAGAATCTAGCACTTATGCCGGATCCTAGCCCCATTCTTGGGTGACCCTGGGCATTCCCAGGCAGCTCGGATTTGCGTCACTGATTTAGGTGACGCAGATCCAAGTAAACCCAGGGTAAGGGAAAAAGTTTCCCCTTGCCTCGGGCCAAGCCTCAGACAGCCCAAGCTTGCGCTGGATACAGTGCAGACACCCTCCAGATTGCCTATTCCAACACCAGCTAGAAATGGGTTGTTTGTTTATTAATTAATCTGTCAATTAAAAGTCACTTAAATGGGGAGATATTTCTAAACTGTCACTTTCAGTCCCAGAATGGGTCCCTCAAGAAGAAAAGTTGAACTGGCACCTCAGAAGGCACTTTTTATTTTACAAAAGAGATGAATACAGTGGAGCTTTAGGCAGGATGAATGAAGCAGTACATCAGGTGTGTGTTGCTTTCATTCTTCCCCTTGAACAAAAAAATTCAAGGGTTGTGGGGATGGGAGTGATATATTTCTGTCCAGTTTAGGAAATTGGGAAAAGTGGGAAAAAGCAGTGTGGTAAGTGAGGAGAGTTTTGAGTGTGAAGGATTGAGTGGGAAAGCAGATGCTCAAGCGTTGCGGAGATGGGAAGGTCTTTCTTCCAAATTAGAATCCATAATATAACACATTGCATGTTATCAGTATTCTTCTGTAGAAATGCATTTTTCTGTAGAAATAGAACCCAAACATTCCATATTCTAAGGCAGTGTTATTCAAACTGTACGGCACGGCTCTTTAGGGAGGCGCCAGGAACTCAAAAGGGAGACACGGGATGTCCTCTCGCAGTCACGAGAGGACATTCCCCTGGGCAGAATACGAGCCCATCTTCTGCCCGTCGTCTGCGCTTTTTTTTAAAGCAGAAGAAATGGGAGTTGCTCAACTGCGAGAGTGGCTGCTGCTGCCCCGCCCTCTTCTCCCTCCACTCTGAGGCTGCCGCCTTCTGTGTTCGCTCTTTGACTCCAACCCCCATCTGGCAAGTACAGAGCATGCTCAGCTTGCAGTCCTTAACCCTCTCTGATCCTTGTCTGGTTGGTTCCTAGTTCCCAGCCTGGGATCACTTCTCATCAAAGTGAAATCTCTCTTTTCAACCCCCTCGCTCTTCCACTTCCCCCTTTCGATCTCCAAACCTTCCCGCTTTCCTCCCTCTCTGCAAATAAAATGCTTCCTATTTTACCAGTCACCAGGGGTCTTAAAGTTGTTTCTATGCAGTTGGCAAAGGGGGAGGGGCCAAGAGAGAAGCACACACTTTACTTGGCCAGGAGCAGAAAAAGGGTACTGTTTTTAAAGTGATTTATTAATCTTGTTGTTTGAAGAGGAAAGGCTGTATTTTTAAAGTGATGAATCTTGCTATTTGAAGGGAATACTTATCAGCCATTGATGAAGTGATTGCCAGCCCAATCCTATCCACACTTTCCTGGGAGTAAGCCCCATTGACTCTAATGGGACTTACTTCTGAGTAGACATGCATAGGCTTGAGCTGTGCATCTCCTAGTATAGGAGACAAATCAGCTTCCTAACCAAACCCTTTTCAGCTCTGATATATTTTCATGGTATATTTTTGTTTCCCCACCAGCTGCTGGAAAAATTTAATTTCATTAAATTAATAAAGGGTTCAATCCTATCCGAGGAGAATGGGAGAAATGACTAGTTGGATTGGGGTCCACAGGTGTGTGTGTGTGTGTAATGTTGGTCAGACTGGTTGTTCACAAAGTTCATTTGATAAAACAATTCTATTGGTATGCTTACAGTAAAAAAATGAATCCTCCTGGACCAGATAAAATCTACCTATTCCAGCATCCTGTCTCCAAAAGTGATCAGCAGCTGATCATTTATAAAGCATGTATATTGTTGTGTATTAATAATATATTTTTAAGTTCTGCATTTAATTAATGATATGATCAATATAATTAATATTAATATAGTTAATATATATTTAATATTTAATATTATATTAAATATTAAATAATATTTAATATTTAATATAATATTATAATATTATATTTAATATAGTTAATATTTCTGGCCACTTCCTGTTTAATGATGTCACTTCCAGCCCTCAGGAACATGATGGGGAGTCATGGCCAACAGCCACGGGGGTCAAGGAAGCCACTGGCCGGAAATGTTTGAGTACCACTGTTCTAAGGGAACTGAACTAGCTGTGACCAGTGTTCCCGTCCTGATCACCCCATTCCTCCCTGTTCCCGCCCTGTACGCCTCTATCTGCTGGCATGCAGACACTGACTTTAAAAAAAAAAACTTTTCTAGTGGCTTGGGGTGCCCTGCAGAGGCTTCTGCAGAGCTCCCTTTGCCTCCAGGAGGAAGACGCTGGCTCAGGTAAGTGAAAATCACCACCAATCAGCCCTGGCAGTGGCAAGATCCTGGGGATCATGCTACTGCCTTTCCCTGTCCCTGCACACACTTACCTTGGTTCTCAAACTTCTGAGGAGTTTGAGAACCAAGGCCTTATCCTGTAGGCCTACCCCGCTAGAAAGGGTAGACCAACTGATCTGTAAATGTGATAAATGTTGCAGCTGATAAAAGAGTTCAGTGGAACATCCAGAAGAATTATTCTTGTTTTTAGTAGTTTGCTGGTTTGTTTGTAAATGGTGTTTAGGTGAATTTTGAGAACTATGTTTTCAACAGGCCTCAGAATTCAGAGACCGTGGTTCAATCATATTTGTTACAAATCTTGCATATTAGCTAAGAGCCATGACTTTGAAGTTCTCACTTGAGAACTAAAGTTCTCACTAAAGTTCACTCTAGCACTTGAGTGGAAATTTTGCCTGATAAAGGAATAAGTTCACATCCAGGCATTGTGAAAAGAGTCCATCTTCTCTCAATTCCCTGCAAAAAAACTGATTAATGTCTTCTTGCCTTTAAGTCTACAGTGGAATTCCTGGTTTTTTATACACTATAACACCTCTACCAAACACAGACACTTGGTAGAGTCTTCAGATATCATGCCCAGTACTAGCATAGTCCATTACATGGAAATAGCTTAACCATTCCAGAATCATGCGGTGTTGACAGAAGCGTGAAGCTGTTGCGTATTGTGATGATAGCGATGAACATGAGAGCTTCTTAACAAAAACATTTATTTTCAGTCACCATGGAAATCTCCAATGTAATTTAATTCTCACTGTGGTTTGGCTCATAAAAATATAAGAACAGCCCCACTGGATCAGGCCACAGGCCCATCTAGACCAACTTCCTGTTTCTCACAGCGGCCCACCAAATGCCCCAGGGAGCACACCAGATAATAAGAGACCTGGATCCTGGTGCCCTTCCTTGCATTGGCATTCTGATATAGCCCATTTCTAAAATCAGGAAGTTGCACTTACACATCATGGCTTGTAACCCAAAATGAATTTTTCCTCCAGAAACTTGTCCAATCCCCTTTTAAAGGCATCCAGGCCAGATGCCATCACCACATCCTGTGGCAAGGAGTTCCACAGACTGACCACATGCTGAGTAAAGAAATATTTTCTTTTGTCTGTACTAACCCTCCCAACACTCAATTTTAGTGGATGTCCTTTGGTTCTGGTGTTATGTGAAAGTGTAAAGAGCATCTCTCTATCCACTTTATCCTTCCCAGGCATAATTTTGTATGTCTCCATCATGTCCCCTCTCAGGTGTCTCTTTTCTAGGCTGAAGAGGCCCAAATGCCGTAGCCTTTCCTCATAAGGAAGGTGCCCCAGCCCAGTAATCATCTTAGTCACTCTCTTTTGCACCTTTTCCATTTCCACTATGTCCTTTTTGAGATGCGGCAACCAGAACTGGACACAATACTCCAGGTGTGGCCTTACCATCAATTTGTACAACGGCATTATAATATTAGCCATTTTGTTCTCAATACCTTTTCTAATGATCCCAAGCATAGAATTGGCCTTCTTCACTGCCGCCGCACATTGGGTCGACACTTTCATCGACCTGTCCACCAACACCCCAAGATCTCTCTCCTGATCTGTCACAGACAGCTCAGAACCCATTAGCCTATATGTGATGTTTTGATTTTTTGCCCCAATGTGCATAACTTTACACTTACTTACATTGAAACGCACCTGCCATTTTGCTGCCCATTCTGTCAGTTGGGAGAGATCCTTCTGGAGCTCCTCACAATCACATCTGGTCTTCACCACTCAGAAAAGTTTGGTGCCATCTGCAAACTTTGCCACCTCACTGCTCACCCCTGTCTCCAGGTCATTTATGAAGAGGTTGAAAAGCACCACTTTTCACCTCTCTCCATTGTGAAAATTGCCTATTGACACCCACTCTCTGTTTCCTGGTCTTCAACCAGGACTCAATCCAGGAGAGGACCTGCCCTCTAATTCCAGATATATAATGTCCACAGGTTCTCCTGCATTCACATACCTGTTGACCTTTTCAAAGAATTCTAAAAGGTTTGTGAGGCAAGACTTACCCTTACAGAAGCCATGCTGATTCTCCCTCAGCAAGACCTGTTCGTCTATGTGTTTTGAGATTCTATCTTTAATGAGGCATTCCACCATCTTACCTAGTATAGATGTTAGGCTGACCGGCCTATAGTTTCCCGGGTCCCCCCTCTTTCCCTTTTTAAAGATTGGTATGACATTTACTATCCTCCAGTCCTCTGGCACCATGGCTGTTTTGAGGGACAAGTTGCATATTGTTACCCTGCACATGCCCGATCTCATCTGAACTCGGAAGCTAAGCAGGGTCAGGCCTGGTTAGTACTTGGATGGGAGACCGCCTGGGAATACCGGGAGCTATAGGCTTATACCATAGTCTTTCGAGACTGAAGGTTGCCAACCATTACATAGTCAAGAGATCAGCAACTTCATTCTTTAATTCCTTAATAACTCTTGGGTGAATGCCATTCGAGCCCGGTGACTTATTGGTCTTTAATTTATCAGTGAGGTCTGAAACATCTTCTCTTTCAACCTCTATCTGACTTAATTCCTTGGTCAGGCAACGGTATTTGCCCAAGGTCTTATGCTGTGAAGACAGATGCAAAGAACTCATTTAATTAATGTAAATTAATTCTTTTTTTCCCGGCCCCTGACACAGTGTCAGATTGATGATGTGGCCCTCCTGCCAAAAAGTTTGGACCTAGAGGCCTCTTGCCCGAAAATTATTCACTTCAAGCCTTGTTTCAATAAAAATTAGCTCAGTTTGCCTATGTAACTTCTAAATTCAGAATACAATTTGTGTTATTTTGGGCCACAGCCCACTTGCTCCAGAGTGGTTCCATTAACTTTCCTAAAGCTACATAGTATACAGGAATGGTGTGGATTGCGTTCTTTTCTTGAAGAGAAAAAATTATCTGCTCATCTTTAGGATCCCATAGATTTTGGTGCCGGATTTCCACTCATCCCACCATACTGGTCTTTTTACCAAAGTAAGCGATCAAAGAGCAGCTACCTTGGGCTTTGGTCTTTTCAGCTACTGGCAGAAAGCATTGACGGCTCTAAAACTCACAGCAAAATGGGAATGGTAGCTTTATTATAATCAGCAGGAGTGCCCTGAAAGCCTTGTGAATAAATTAGTAAGTAGAATTGCTCTTTGTAGTCAGGAAAGTGCATGAAACCCAGCTGGCTTTCATGTGGCTACACTTAATGTTACTGAGCATGATAATCACTGCTGTTGAATTATGGATGAGGGTGAGCGGCAGGAGGTGGGAGGGGAGACTCTGTTATGTTTGTTGTTGTTGCTTTTTCTAAAATAATAACCCAACATGAAAATGTGTCACTGATGAATTCCGCAGTCAAACTGAAAATGGAATTGAAGATTATACTCTGAATGAGGCCTTACATTCTAGGTAAGGGGTGATGAACCTGTGCCCAAGGTGGCTCATGAAAAAAATTATGTTGGCATGCAGCATTCAGTGCTGCTCACTAAATGCAGATGGGATCATTCCCTTTCCTTCCCATGCTCCATTCTTGCATGGAGTCTAGAGATGAAAGAGAATGCATCCTTTTAAACTTTAAATGCTGCACGAGGGAAGAGCATTTCACTAGCCCTTCCCTTGCTCCATGCTTGCATGGCATTTAACAGTTTAAACAGATGAGTTCCCTTTAAAGTTCAAATTTCAGATGAGGACAGAGAACAACAAGGCGGTAAGAAGCCTTTCCCCCATTCTTCCAGTGCTGCAAGATGAAGGGGGAGACTGCTACGCTCCACATCACCTCTGCCCACCTACAAGTTGGCAGGGATAAACAGTTTGAAGCCCACCACTCTTCCGTTTAGTTTATTTACAAAGAGTGTGACCTGTAGTCTGGTCCATACCACTTCTGTTTGAAATGAGCAGTAGGAGAGCAACCTGGGACCCCAAACTGCATCACTTCCGTTTCCAGCAGAAGCAACATGGACCAGGCAGGCTGCAGATTGCACTCCTGGAAAGTAAAGGGTTGAGATGTGAAAATGCTAAATTAAGAATGCTTTCAAGCATTTTGTTATCTTCATACAAAAATATGTAAAATGCAAGTGAAATAATAATAAACAATAATCTGCTGCTCAGAATTACCACAGACATGCAAGATAACTTTTTAGAAGATTATCGCCAGTTTGGGCACACACCTCAGATCCTGCGTTCATGAACATTGGTTTTAGGTTATCATTACCATCTGCAGAACAAATAGCATGTTCAGGAGAGGGATTTTTGAGTAAGCATCCTGTCTCCCATAGCTGTTCCCCCAATCCAGTTTGCACCTTGCCCTCCCATCATGACAGATTTGAACTAAGAATAGAGTGACAGAAAGACAGATCCAATCTTGGATCGTCCAGTGACATCTTTAGCTGAACCCTCAGGAAAATCTAAGAATTGTAGATATGTGAGAGGGGCTTAGAATGTCTGTCAGAGAATTTTCAGGTGCACCTTTACCAAGCAACAATACTAAGGTTCTATTGAAGTAAAATAGGTATGAATTGATAACATGTTTGTGGTGTAGCTAGGTGCAGAATGCTAATTCAGGGCCCAATTCTATCCAATTTTCCAGCACAATGCAGCCGTACCAATGGGGGACAATCAAGGAAGCCTCCTCAAGGTAAGGGAATTTTTCCCCCTTACCTCAATACTGGAAAGTTGGACAAGATTGGGCCCTCTATCATTCACTACCAATAGATTTTACCCTTAAAGTATTCTCCACCTTGATATTATTAACATATCATACTGAGGGAAGGATTGAGGGAAGGTTTACTGAAAAGGGTTTTCTAGTGCAAACTGGTTCCTATTTTTACAGTACTGGAAAACTAGATACAGTACAAATTGCAACATAAACACCTCATTGAATTTGTAGACTTTATTTTTGTATGTGTTTTCTTTCGTTTTTAAAGAAGATATTACCACAAAATATTTTCTGCCTTTATGAAATAGCACTTTAGTGTGCTGGTTGTTCTAGTCATAAGCTAAAATATTTCTCTAGCCTACAGAAAGCTGATCAACAAAACTATAACAAAAGCAAAAGTGAGGATAGTTTTAAATTAATAGACACCGGTGGAGGAAGTGGCAGAAACAAGTTTGTTTTTTCTTAATTTTATGCCCACTTAGTAGTTTTAAATACTTGACAAATACTGAAATGTTGTTATTTTATTATTCTATTTTGAGGCATTGGATACATTTTAGCAAAGCGTTCTTAAGAACCAATGAAAACTAGTTTTCGATTTGGTTTACAACATGAGGACAGATTTCAAGCAGTATGAATGTAGTTTTATCTCCTCCGTGAATTCTTTGACGTTTGCTTGCAGGTTTTTTTTTCATTCTTTGATTCACAAAGCTGCCATTTAGGGTTACTGTTTTTCTCTATTAATGACGTAAGGGTTGACCCACCTTAATTAGTCTCTAATCATTAAGATTTTTACACTCTAATAGGACCCAATCCTATTGGGTGCGTGCAGGCCTAGCATTGGCATGCAGTGTTGCAGACATGCTATAAGGCACCCTTGTGACACTTACTGCTTGGCCAGCTCTGGCACTTGCTCAGCCTGCATTGAGCCATGGCCAGGCGGAGGAGTGACAACCGTTGCCTGGAGCTCTGGGTGAGCTCTGGGCGGTGGACTGGTAAGTCTGGCTGGGGAGAGGTGTTCCAGGGCAAGGGGAAGGCGTGGCAGGGGGAAGGGAGCAGGACGGGAGAGGGTGGAGATGGAAGTAGGCCCTGCTGCCATATCCTAAGCTCCTTCCTGGCCCAGGAGTCCTGACACGAGTCTCTACGAATCTGCATCTGCTCAATAGCATGAACTCCGTTACCCTGAGTAAACCCCGCGATGCTTCCCAGCTTGATGGGATGCAGCTGTAGCCATTTCAGTGCCACTGTAGCCCTTGGCACTGGGAAGCACAGGATTGGCCTGTTAATCTCTAATCAAAGATTTTTGCACTCTCTGAGCTATTATCTCAGCAGCATGGTTTTACCTAGAGTCAGTATACCGTCTGCCTTCCATTTCTGCCTATGTTTGAATTTTAAACTGATCTGTTTTCTATTGTCCAACATAATTTTCTCTCACTTCTGTCAGTGCTTGTACTGGGTTTTATTCCTTATGCACATCCCACATTGGCTCTGTTTTTGTTTTTGTTTTTTTGGTTTTAGCTCCATGTTTATGCTGGGGTTTTACCTGACTTGTTTGGTGATCCTCACCACAGTGGTATTTGTTTCCGTCATTTACTCCTGCATAAAGGTGAGTAGTAGTCATTTATATTTTATTTACTTTAAGACCCAATCCTATCCAACTTTCCAGCACTGAGGCAGCTGCAATGCAACCCAAAGATAAAGTAATGTTTCGTTACCTTGAGGCGCTTCAGTGACTGTCCCCCACTGCAGGATACAGCCCATGCGCCATTGGCAAGGCTCCATCGGTGCTGGAAAGTTGGATAGAATTGGGTCCTCAGTCTCTTAAAAATGGAAGCATAGTGCTGTTGTATTTTGGTAGTTGTCTAATAGTGCTTATTTCTGGTCATCACCTGTTTTACTGGCGTCACTTCCTGCTTTATGTTATCACTTCCAGCCCTCAGCCAGCACCATGAATGGTGTTCGGCCAAGGGTATCAAATGAGTTCGACATTGCTGGTCTAGGACTTCACCCACATTCTAAATTGCAGAGCACTGTAGTGCAAGTGTTGATAATGAAATTGTTCTCATCCTTTGCATCACGTATTTTGATTAACAAATACAGTTACACAACTTTCAGTTACACAGCTTTGAACTATTATTACCCAATAATCAA
Organism: Tiliqua scincoides; assembly: GCF_035046505.1. NCBI lineage: Eukaryota > Metazoa > Chordata > Lepidosauria > Squamata > Scincidae > Tiliqua > Tiliqua scincoides. The sequence goes on along the minus strand of NC_089821.1, from coordinate 79,893,345 downwards.
ATAATAAGCCATTAGATTCTCAAATATAAGAAAATAGTTCAAAGATGGATGCATTTCCTAAACCTGGGATCTGGTTACTCTCTGAATGACATCAATCAGTAAGAATCCTAAATATGTAATTATTGAATCCTTTACTTGCTTCAGACCTTGATGGGACACTGATTAGCCAGGCTGTTCTTTTGGTATCTTTGAGTGTGGTGGATATAGTGAAAAAATAAGCTCCCAGTACAGTACCCAATTTAAACTTTAGACTAGAGTGGTATTTGGCATGACTCATCTGCAACACCAAGAGCTGTTATACTGACATGCTTTATTTAACACCAGCACTGTCAGACTTTTTCAAATGATCTGACAGCTCCTTGCCACCTTGTATTGTGCCATGATTTGCTAACTTGGCTCATCTTCCCCAATCTACTCACTTAACTTCTATCCTACTTGGCTTTCTAGGAGACAAATGGATGTTTTTTTGTGCTGGATGCAGGTAGTCAGCAGCTTAAAGGCACTGGTATTGCTGCAGGGTGTTTCTCCCTTCTTTCTTAACAGGCACCGGCTAATCAGCACTTCTGTCATCAAACAGCTTCATAATTATGCTTGTGTAGGAAGTGGCCTGCTTCCTACACTCTAACTGTGATCCCTCTAACTGTGCAAGAAGAAAAGGGGAGCAAAAAGGAGGTGGCAGGGGGATTAGTCATTGCTAAAGAACACCATATAAAACATTTCACACAATTTTTAAAATCACTTAAAAGCTTAGTTGTTGCAGTAATAATGAAGGATTTTGGAGCTGTTATTTCTCTGTGTCATATTTCTCTTAGGGCAGTGGTTCCCACACATTTTTGACTGGTGGCTCCCTTGACCTATTGAGCCATTGGCTGCGGCTCCCCATTAGGACTGCAATCCTATACATTGTGTTAGGCAGCGGGTTTTTTTGTGGGTTCCGCAGCTCCCCTGACTGGGTTTCTTTGGCTCCCTGGGAAGTCATGGCTCACAGTTTGGGAAACACTGTCTTAGGGATGGAATTGTGGAGCAGTGATAGGTAAAATTTAACACTTTGCAGAGAAGCTATATAGTTCTGCAAAATTTTTACTATCTAAATTCTAGGAGCATTTCTTTAGCCTTCGTACCCCTAAAATTACCCACAGGAAGACAGATGCTAATTTATCAGTTCTCTCCAAATTGGCATTTTGTTTGTTAATGAACATTCTGTGTACAAGACCTTTGTACAGAATCATGATTTCCACATTCTTTTTTGACTCTAGCTTTTCCCAGCTCCACTTCAGACTCTCTCAAGAAAAATTGTTCAGTCCAGAACCAACAGCACTATTGTTGGGGTCTTCACCATTGTACTGGTTTTCCTCTCAGCCTTTGTCAATATGGTATGTTACACTCCTGTACATATATTCCTTTGCTGATTTAGCCCTGTCACAGTATGGCAGTGTTTTATAAACTATGGGACGTATTGCAAAGAAAGGCAGACAAGCTGCTTCTTGCAAGCTGAGTTTCAGGTTATAGTCACTTCCCAATTCCTTCTAACCCACCATTGCATACAATACAACTTACACAATGGGTCAACTAGTTTTACATCTGTGAAATACACAGTATGAAAGCAATGCTGATTTATTCAAAAAGGATTTTGTATACAAGAAAACTGAGACTTATCTTGACTGGCACTAAGACATGTCAGGACTTTTGTTCTCCCTGGGATTTCCCAATGCTAAGTGTCATGGCACATGCACGATAAATAAACAAGACTCGATGGAATTTGGGTTGTGAGTAGAGATCGCTGATCTTGTGCATGCCATCAGATTAGGTTCTCTTGTGATCATTATTTACTGAATATGTTTGATATCATTGATATCATTGGGCCCAAATGTCTGCTATTTCCTGTTGTGCAAAATGTGATTATTGAATGTACTGACTGATTGATTCTGTTGATTATTGATTTTTTAATCCAATTCTTTGTCTTGACGTCTTAGGTTGCATCCCTTTTAAAAAATTTTTTAATATTTCGTATTGGTCTCTTGCTTTTGGCCAGTTCACATGTAGTACCAAGGATATCCGTGCTTGTGTGGCTGCAGAGTATAACATCACCCCACATCAGGTGAACACCTGCCATATCAGCTATTCTGCCTCCAATTACAGCCTGGGAACAGTACAAGGATTCTGTGCCAGCTCCCAGCCAAGCTGCAACTTTCCTGAGGTATCCTTTACATACAATAAACACACACATATGTATGTATTTACTGAAACATTTGGAACCTGCACTTTCACAAAACTACATGGGAAGTATGCTTTCTACTGAGACAGGCTATTGGCCCATCCAGCCCATTGTTTACTTAGACTGGCAGCAATTCTTCAAGGTCTCCAGGCAAAGGCCCTTCCTAGCACTGTTCTGAGATCATTTGAACTAGAGATGCCAAGAATTCAACATGAGATCTTTTGCAAGTACCTCACTTAGAGGTAGCAGATCCCTCCTTTGGTTATGTAGAGAACTACCTCTGCATATTACACCAAATGAAGTGATACCATTCCAGTTCCAGGCTTTATCAATCATGCTTACTCAGGAGCTCTCTGCATCATCAGAGGGCACCCCAAGGAAAAGCCTGCTGGCTGCTGTTCTTCCTGCTTATATTCTAGGAAGAATTAGTATCACCAAGTGACTCCTAGATTTACCACTTACTAGTATATAGGCCAGGGGTGGCCAAACCTGCTTAATGTAAGAGCCACAAACTTTAGATATTTTGAGAGCTGCAATATTTAAGAAACATTTAAATTCTTAAATATATTTACTCATCCTAACCATTAAACTTATGTTTTAATCCAGTGGACTCTCAGTTTATACCTGGTAAATAATGCTAAAGAAATTTTCTTATTTACCATTTATAAGCCTGGCCTGACATGTGGTGCCACCATTAACCTCAAATTACCAGACCTGCTGTGTAACCTAAGCTAATCAAATGGACAGGTGTTCCTGAACTCCTTCCAGATGCCTGAAACTGTGGATACAACTCCTTCCAGATGCCTGAAACTGTGGATACAAGGGATACAAGGGATACAAGGGAGGCTCTTCTGAGCCCTGCAGTAGCCATGCAGGTCCGCCCATGGCCTCTGTAGGCCTCAGAATGGTTGTTTTTTTTTCATAAAATCGGAAGTGATTTTTTATGCCTTTAAAAGGCATTAAAAGGGCCAGTGGGAAGTCACATTTTTCCAGCCTAAACTGGAAGTTGCTTTTGTTCTGCCTGAACGGCCTTTCTGAGGCCCACAGAGGCCGTAGAGCCACAGGTGTATATAGCCTCTGTAGGTCTTAGAAGAGTTTCCGTAGGTGAAGGGAGCACAGCTCTCTTCACCTCCAGGGGTGGACATGGGGGACCCATCCACAGAACCGCAGATACATGAAATCACAGATATGGGATCTGTGGATACTGGGCCTCCCTGTAGTTATAGGGATTCACTGAAACAAATGAATATTAACTACAATTTTTCCTTCTTAAGACATCATGTCATTGTCTTGTTGGCAACAGTCTTGCTTAACTGATTTTTGTTTTCTCTTTTGTTTTCTTCCCATTCCTGCCCTTCTGCCACCTCCAAAACTCCTTGCACAGTATTTTACCTACAGTGTCTTATTGAGCCTCCTGGCCTGCTCTGTGTTCCTTCAGATCAGCTGCATCGGGAAACTCATTTTGATGTTGATTATTGAATTTATATATGTCATCATTGTGGAGGTGCCGGGGGTGACTCTCTTTGACAATGCAGATCTTCTGGTTACAGCCAATGCCATGTAAGTTTGTTTAAGAAGGCATCTTTAAACCCTTGGAAATGTCTTTTGCAAATGCATTAATTGACAGCTTCCAGGCACAGAGCCTTTTCTGCAGAGGTACTATAATCGTGGAATTCCACCTCTGCTGAGCACCTCCCACTGAGCTTTTAAAACATTTTTGTTTTGATACAATATTTTATAAGTTATCTGCCTTTAAGGTGATTCTTAACATATTGCTGTGCTACTGTGTTTTTATTTTTGACCGAAAGCTCGGCTGTTGCAATCCTCCCTCCCCAAGTTGGCGTGGAGGTTGGATGTAACGTCCACAAGCCAGCGCGCGTCCCTGCGCCGGCCCAGCCAACTCCTGAAGAAGTACAAATGTGCTTTATGGCATGTTTGTGACCCTCCTGGGCCAGTGCAAGGGACTTGCACAGAGCTAAGGTGCAGTTAGGATTGCATCCTTAGTCATGCTGAATTGCTTACAAAGATATTGCCTTTCTTGTTATTTGTATCATACACAGCCAGCTAAGTAAGGGTGGCTTGAAAAAGAAAACCACCTAAGAGGGTTTTTTTCTGCAGAATTTCCTCCTTTGTTGTTACTTGCCAGTTGTATACATAGATCCCTGAAGTAAGTCAAATTAATTTCAGTAAAACTTACTGCTCAAGTACATTTCAGAAATAATACCAAATATTATTGGTGGTTATGGAGCACTGGTAATATGTGGGCATGAGGCTATCAACTGTTTCTCTATCTCTGGAAATGCTCTGAACTTCCAGGTGTTCACCAAGTGTCCACTAACACCATTAGTGATAACTAAAAATCAACCTCAGGGTACCCAAAATGCATAATATGCCATTTGTGTTGTTTTGGTTTTGTTTGTTTTTTGGGGGGCAAGTAGCTATTGCTCTTGAGCACCAAGCCTCAAACTGTATAATACTATGATAGCACCACACATCCATTTTACTCTCTCAACCTCTAACCTTTGAGGGTTACTGCTCCTGAAGACAAGAACTGAACATCTCAGTACTGCCTTGCATTTCACCTTCTTCTAATGGGTGCTAGCCTAGATGAGACTGAAAAAGAGAAGCAGAGCTGTAAATGTAGTAGGTTCAGATTAATGCCTGTTGATTAAATAAGTGCTTGTTGTATGGGAACTATGGCAGTGTGGCAGCTTCCCTGCTGCTCCTACTAATGTTTGAAGGAAGCTATAATGGGTGAGGCTAGTCAAGTAGTTATATCCCACCTTAGCATCTCCTCACTTTGAAGCTACAGTGCTGCTGTGAGGCATAACCATATGCGCAATACCAAAAAAAAAAAAGCACACATCTCTTCCTTTAAGTGTTATCCTGGGGTAGCAGGAAACAGCCATGCCACAGTAGTTCCACTCTTGGTATTGAGTCAGACTCAGAGCAACCATGTGAACAAAATCTGATTGCATGAACAACACTAGGTCTTACAGTAGGTTCCCCTTAATCCTGATTTTAATAACTGATCTTAAGACCATACTCTAAGACAGCAATTTCCAACCACTGTGCCACAGCACATTGGTGTGCTGCAGAATTTGGGGGGGGACGGGACGACAGTCATATATCATTGGTGGATACGAGTCCCCTGCCTGCAGCACAGTGTGCCTTGACAATTTCAGCGCCTTCTCAGTGTGCTGTGAGATGAACAAGGTTGAAAATCACTGTTTTAAGAGCACAAGCCTATGCATGTCTACTCAGAAGTAATTCCTATTGTATCCAGTGGGGCTTACTAAGGTAAGTATGTATAGGATTGCACCCAATTTCTAGGATAACGTGGCCAATGACTGACACCCAAGTTAAAAATCAGATGCTTTATGATGTTCATAGTTCTCTTAAAACTGAATAATCATGGCTTTGGCAGACATAAACAAAGCAATGGAAGAAAATCGAATTTCTCTCTCGTTGAACCACAGCCTTGTCCTTATCCATTTTTTATTGTTTTGTTTCAATTAATCCACTCGGGTGTGTTTTCCACCTTTCACATAAGAGAAAATTGATGGCAAATTAGAGGCAGCCATTTGAATGAATAATCTGAGAACAAAACATAGTTTTTGCATTTTATAGTACAAAAAATGTTAAGAAGTTCAGAGCAGGCTGAATTAGAGCACTTAAAAGCATTTATTTGCATCACCTCACATTGAAGATGTCAGTAATAAGGTGGAGTGAACAAGCAAGTTTTTCCGAGAAAGAAATTGAGGAGCTGCAGTTTTACCCCTGCAGCTTAGGAGCTGCAATATTTCATTTTTTACAATGAAAACTCCAGTTATGGCTAAGACAGCACTATTGTTATGGATTATGGAAAGTTTTAGTCCACGTACAGATAGAGTCAAATTGCATCCACTACCCAAAACTGTCTTTATGTGAAGTTAATTGGTCATCTGTCTGATCCACCTAATTTGCGTGGTAGGCACCCTAATTAGCAAGTTATTAAGCAGGCATCATTTTCAGCCCTAAATACTTCACCCACCACTCTGGACACTAAAGAGCAGATAGTAAAGCAACAGCCAAAGGTCTCAGAACACAAGAACAATGTGATACCTGTGTTAGAAGTGCTGGAGTGTTAGCTGCTGTTACACAATAATTCCCTCATGGGAGGGAGGGAGGGAGGGAGTGATGACTGGGTGGATAAGACTATGTTAACTTGGAAAAGCAGTTTAAGACAGAGGAGCGGAAAATTGGAACACGAACTAGGATGATTGGATTACAACGTGTCTGACCTTGCTCAAGAGATCTGGGAACATGATACCAGAAGAGGCGTATGTCTAAAAATGGTAACAAAATACAAGAAAAACCTGTAGCTAGTAAATATAAAGAACTTAAAGCATATTCTCAAATCCAGTACCACTGAATAAGACGGTAGATGGACAACCAAATCTGAATGTCCATAGCGTGTTGTGTACTTAATGTCACCTATAAAACTTGGCAAAATCCTAGAGTCTTAATTTGTCATTTAGGAAGATATTTTTGTATGGTCTTTCTTACCAACTGAATTGGCTTGATTTCATAAATATGCCCTTCGGTTTACTGGAATTCTTTCTCTAATTTGCACAGTCAGTCTCACTTTGTGACATCGTATCTAACCCTCCAATTTTCTGCATGTACTTTCCACTAAGTAGTAATCATGCCTTCTCTTCAAATAAACTTAAACTCAAAAGGCAATGGATGATCCTTCTATAAACAATAAGTTGGCAGAAGAAAATCTTTTGCGTGGTTGTAGTGCCACATAGTGTTCAAAATGAGCAATTACAGGAATAATATTGTGGAGTAGGCACTCAACTAAATTTATTTTCTTTTAAACACCTGCCAACTTGAAATTCTTTGAATTTTCTTTCTAGCACATGTGTTTAAGCTGTCATTTTAACCACCCTTGAAATGTGGTTTTCTTTAAAACACTGAAATTTGCAACCAAGCAAATCTTTGGAAGCCTTGCTGCCAATGTCATGATCTCTCCTTTTTTAAAGTTTGGCTTCAGCTCTGCATGGCTTTCCTGTCACTTTTAATTAAGTGCACACATTTGTTTGACAAATGTCTTTCAAATTAAAAGGACTCCATCATAATGCAGCCAGAGCATACACTGAACTGTCCTCCTCCCACAGTAGGCTCAACACCCTACTCTTGTGGCAAAGCAAGTGCTGCAAAGTAGGGGAAGAGGTCTAAAGGCCTCAAACAAAAGCCCCTTCCACCCAGCTCTGACCAACTGACCACTTCTCTCCCTCACTGTGCATGCAGAGAAAGCCTTGCTTTCTCACGCTTGCCTCATTCCATCGACTGATAATTTTTCGAACAGCTTCATCTTCCCATCTCCTGCCACATCATGCAGACAGGCAACAACACACTTATCCATCCCGTGTGAGGTGAGCAAGAGCATGGAAGATGAAATGCAGCCAATCTTTTTTTTTCTTCATCTGTCCTATCACAGTGACCAGAGAAAGTCACTTCTGCCTTTGCATCCCTGCCATGCTGTATGAGATAGAAGAAGGTGCACATGCAGTCTATGGAACAGTGCCTCGTGCCTCCCCCTTCCTGAAGTTGTGCTGCTGTCTTCTCTCAGCATTAAATCCAAGAAGGCTGAGTTTGCGTGCGCAATATAGGCAATGTTTGCAAATATAATGGAATTGGAGTAGTCAAATGCTATTACTGGACAGTTCGCAATGGAACAATAATTTGTTCTTAATGCTCATGATCTTCCTTGGTTATAAATCTTTTGCCTTGGTCAAGCAGGCCAGATAAATAGTTTCTATGGGCCAGATACAGCCTGTAGGCCTTATGTTTGACAACCCCGTGTTAGATACTGATACTAATACACTATTAAAACTTAAGAAGGTATTTGATATGAAAGAGAAAAGCCACTTCATTGACTGAAGTGAACATGCCCTAGCACTAATAATAACAACAATTTCACATATATTATCTTAGTAGTTCATACAACTTTTAAGCCAGTGTCATTATCTCATATTGGCCAATGATTGATCTAGAAATCTTAATTGTAAATTTCCTAGCTCATGGCTGCTACTCCTAGTGTAGGGAGGAGCATGATAGAACAGTTATATTGGTGGAAGTGGGTGAAAATGGTTTTATTTATTTATTTATTTATTTATTTATTTATTTTGCAGATTTTGGGGTTTTGCAAAGTCCTGAAAGTGGCGTTATGTGTTTTTATTCCAAGGGCACATTTGGAATAATTATAATTATAAATTAGTTAATAATTATAATTATAAATTATGATCACTTTAAAAGTGTACTAGGTAGGTAGTATTGTGTCAGCAGATGCAGCCACACACATAGAGTAGCCATTTTCAACCATTGTTGTGCTGCAAGAAGGCCACAGGAATTTGGGAGAAAGTCATTTATTAGTAGGGCCAATGAGGGATGTGAGCCCCCTACTGGTAGCAAGGTATGCCTTGTCAATTGTCAAAAACCTGATGGTGTACCTTGACAATTTTCATGCCTTGTCAGTGTGCAGTGAGATGAAAAAGGTTGAAAATCACTGTGTTAGCGAATGGTTTTATTTTTTCAGATTTGGGTTTTTATGTTGTTGTTTTTTACAAAAATGAGAAGTACATAAAACAGTACAGGTTGAGCCTCATTATTCGCGTGGGTTCTGTTCCAAGCACTCACGTGGATGGCAAAAAATGCACTATAACAAATCAATTTAAAAAACAAAGTTTCTTTGCTCCGGTGATTTAAGAACAGCCTTGATGACCTTTGTGATGTAAGATAAGAGTCATTAAGAAGACAATCCATCAATCGGTCCTCCTCCAAGTGCTTCACTCAGCTCCTCCCTTCACCAATGCAAAGTGATCCCCTTTCTTTCACGTGCTCAGGGAGAAGGAAGGGGTCGCCTGGAGAGAGATGGATTGATGGATTGTCAGCCAGCTGCCCTCTCTCTCTCTCTCTCTCTCTCTCTCATATTAAGGAGGCTATTGTTAAAGCACTGTTCAGTTTTTTAAACTGATTTTAAGGGAATGCATTTTTCCCCTTCTCCAGGGATCAGCACATTCCTTCTCATTTGCAGGGGCCATTTGTGTTGAGTCAAATCCATGTATAAAAAATCAGTGTATAAATAGGCTGGACCTGTATTATGTGTTTTTGTTATCACCGAAAAAATCACCTCTATATATTGGAATATATATATAAGAAGGAAGAGGAACAACCAATGATGAATAATACACCAAAATAATGTTTATACATTGCCTAAAATCTGTCCTTTTTGTTGTTTCAGTGTGTTTTCCAATGAGACTTGGAATGGAATATGGTGAGTTACTTGGGGGGAGTGGAAGCCTGAAATAGCTTTTCAAAATCTTAATTAGTTAAGCATTTGAGATTGAATTGCTTAGGTCTAGTAAAACCAAAGAAGTTCAGATATAACACTTAAAGCATGTTTTAGTGCTATGAGCATGAAAACAGCCACAGGCCTCAGTCTTGCATATTCCTCTCATACATGGAGTTTAGAATCTTCCAGCTGTAGTTGCCACAACTGATAGTTTGCCACTTTGTCCAAACCTAGCAACCTATAGTTTGCTCACAAACTGGAAACTTCTAATCTCTGTACATGAGGTAGGGAGGGAGTACATAAACATGCAGCTCATGCTCATACCACTTATATGCAAAAGCTGCACAAATGTTAGTGCATATTTAATATTTTATTTCTAATAGACTGTGGAATTATGCAGTCCTCTTTTTTTTCAAACAGATTTTCCCAGCTAGATAACAGCCCAATTCTAACGGCGGCGGCAGCGCCTGGTATAGCGGCACCAAAACGGCTACCACTGCATCCTGTGGCACCATCAGGGTCACTGGAGGTCTTCTTGGGGGAAGGGGTCTTTTGTCCCCTTCCCCCAGGGAAAGCCAAGCTCCACAATGGGACTTCTCAAGTCTGCACTGGCTATTTTCCTGGCAGACTTGAGGGTCCTTGTCCTGCTTTAGTCTGACATGGAGGATAGGATACGGCGGAGAAGGGCTCTGCCGGCTCCACCCCCTTCCCTCTCTCCCTCCCTGGTTCCCTGCTCCATCCCCGCTCCAGAACACCCCCCTGCCCCCACAGGACTTACCACCACCCGGAGCTTTTCCCTTGCTCTGGGTGGCATCCATCCAGTGCCGAGCCCAGCATTGTGCTGGGCCGGTGCTGGCACTCCCTGCATGGAGGGTGCAGTAAACTTGCTTTAAGGGAGCATGCTTGCACCACCAGCACTGAAGAGCTCAGGACTAGGTTCTAAGCCAGCTTCAAGTTCATGTTGACCAGTTCGTGGTGGGAGGCATTTGCCCTCAAGAAAGCAGGGGCAGTACACAATCCTGTGGCCTGTCCCAGATAACTGTGGTTAAGGTTGCAATTCTCTTGCACACTAACCTGAGAATAAGCTCTATTAACATAAACATAAGAACATAAGAACAGCCCCACTGGATTCTCTTGCACACTAACCTGAGAATAAGCTCTATTAACATAAACATAAGAACATAAGAACAGCCCCACTGGATCAGGCCATAGGCCCATCTAGTCCAGCTTCCTGTATCTCACAGCGGCCCACCAAATGCCCCAGGGAGCACACCAGATAACAAGAGACCTCATCCTGGTGCTCTCCCCTACATCTGGAATTCTGACTTAACCCATTCCTAAAATCAGGAGGTTGCGCATACACATCATGGCTTGTACCCCATAATGGATTTTTCCTCCAGAAACTCGTCCAATCCCCTTTTAAAGGCGTCTAGGCTAGACGCCAGCACCACATCCTGTGGCAAGGAGTTCCACAGACCGACCACGCGCTGAGTAAAGAAATATTTTCTTTTGTCTGTCCTAACCCGCCCAACACTCAATTTTAGTGGATGTCCCCTGGTTCTGGTATTGAACACAGTAGAACTTACTTATGAATAGACAAACATAGGATTGTGCTGTAAGAGATGGAGTGCATTAACTCTGCAGTTAACACACACTTATTGCAGCACTGAAAATAAAAATAATGTACATTGACCACATGTAGAGTAGAAACTGACAACTTGAATTTTGATACCAGAGCTGCATCAACTGCAGAAACTTCAAATGGTAATTTGAAAGCTGGTATGTGGAACAGAATGCATTGAGCGACAGGCATCCTACCTCCTTGTTCCCCCTGCTGCAACACAAAGATTTGACAAGTTGCTTGTGTTGTACAGGCATACCTGGCTTCAGCTGAGTGACTGCCATCCTGGAATATTTACACATGCATGCATTTTTTTCTTCCAATGTAGCCCTCCAAGTGTCACCAGGGTGGCCCTGAAGATTGTGACCCCTGTAGTTATCACAGTTTTTGTCTTGGCGGTATATCTACATGCTCAGCAGGTGGAATCCACAGCAAGGCTAGATTTTCTTTGGAAACTCCAGGTGCGTGTTTTTGAATGAAATATTAAAATGAAACTTATAATCAGCAATTTATTGCTTTTTTGTACTGTTCCTGCATTGTCATACCATGCTCATAGAGCTAAAAAAAAAAAATTAAGGTAGCCTCTCCAGTACTGTTTGATCTATCTAGCCCAGTATTGTGTACACTACATGGCTATGGCTCTTATACACAGCTCTTTCCCAATACTACCTGGAGGAGATGGTGGGGAGTGACTCTGGGACCTCCTACATGCAAAAATGTGCTCTGCAACAGAGCTGGGGCCCCTCCTGATCATCAGCATCTTGACACACGGACTCTATGGGAGTTTGGCATCAGCTTTGGCTAGTGAGTGCATTATTTTTCTGTTTTTGTTTATTAAGAATGTTTATTTTGCTTGTCAACAAAAAGTAATTTACAAAGCTGTTTATATTGCTGTGAACATTAACAGGAAGTAGTTAAGTTTCTGCTTCCTGTTAGCATTCGATCGAATCTTTTCAAATATTCAGGTTGCCTGCAGCCTGCCTGCATTAGCCTGCAGGCTTATAGTGACCTGTAAAAGGAAGAAATGTTTTCACGCTAGTAAGCACCTAAACAACATTAATAGGTGGGGGGCTGCCCTCCCCAGATCTGCAGATAATGAAACTTCGGATACAGAATCTGTGGACACCGGGGGGGGGGGGCCACTTGAATTCTGTTAGGCACCATAGTTATTCTGAAGGTGACTGCACAATTCACCCTCTTCATGGCTGCAATAGCCCAATCCTATGAATGATTACTCAGAAATAAACCCCACTGTAGTCCCATTGAATATGCACACTGAAGCATGCATAGGATTGCAGCCTTAGTCACATTGGAGAAGTCATCCATTCAGGAATTATGGAGAATAAGAGCTCAGCATTACAGTTGATGTCATGACATCACTGAAGTCAGACTAAAATCGCTTTGTGAACTTTTTTGTTGAAAAGTAATATATAAATATTCTGAGCAACAAGAGAGATTTAGCCTGTGTCATTGAGGGTAACTGAGTAGGAGGGCAATATTTATTAAAGGTGGTGGCAAAAATGGCCAAACTAAAAAAAATTTTTTTTGCAGTCTCGAATATATTTTATACAAAAATGAGTTTTATTCAAAGAAAGTCACAATTTGGTACCATTGAAATCTATGAGACAAGTTATTTAAAGAACAATCCCCATGCCTATGATTTAATTCTTAAAAGCAATATATAAATAAAATAAATTATATACTATATAAAATAGCCAATAAATAGTGGGACTTACAACTGATTAACAGCCTAATCCTAAGCTGACCAGAGCTCAGAGGAGCAACAGTGCCAAAATGGCTACTGCTGCATCCTATGGGCACCGCAGCAGCCACCAGAGTCTCCTTGGGGGAATGGGACATTTGTCCCCTTCCTCCAAATAAGGGCATAGGCCCCACGATGGGTCTTCTCCAGTTTGCACCAACTATTTTGCCAGCGCAGTCTGGAGGAGCTCCATATCAGGCTTTTCAACCCTACACAGAGCACAGGATCTGGCAGATACCTCCTCCGCCTGTCCCACCCCCTGCCCGGACCGATCCTCCCCTCCCCACACCCAGTTCCTCCCTTCCCATGCCCTCCTCCCACCCCTAAATGAACGTAAGAAAAGCCCCACTGGATCAGGCCATAGGCCCATCTAGTCCACCTTCCTGTATCTCATAGTGGCCCACCAAATGCCCCAGGGAGCACACCAGATAACAAGAGACCTGCATCCTGGTGCCTTCCCTTGCATCTGGCATTCTGACAGCCCATTTCTTAAATTAGGAGGTTGCACATACACATCATGGCTTGTAACTCATCATGGACTTTTCCTCCAGAAATTTGTCCAATCCCCTTTTAAAGGCATCTAGGCCAGATGCAATCACCACATTCTGTGGCAAGGAGTTCCACAGACCAACTACATGCTGAGTAAAGAAATATTTTCTTTTATCTATCCTAACCAACACTCAATTTTAGAATGCCACTTCACCACCTGGCAGTCTTACCTGGTAGTGGCAAGGCACTGTCTGCTCGGTGCTGAGGCCCAGCACCAATTGGCACAAGCCTGGTGCCAGTGCTGATTACTCGAAGGGTGCCGCAAATGTGCTTTACAGTACGTTTACGGCACCCTGTGCTGGCACTGAAGCTCAATGCTGGTGCTAGGCCCACATAGGATCGGGCCTCAGTTTCTTTGGATATAACCGAATGAGCAGTTTTAGTTTAATCCTACTCAGTACGCTTACAGAGCCTCTGCTGGTATTTCAAATATGACTTTGTTACTTTGTATTGATGTATTCTGTCCAAAGATTCATATCAATTTCCAGACAACATATCATAGGAATGACTTACACCACCGTCTCTCTCTAGGCTACTGAGGAAAAGGAGGAGATGGAGGAACTTCAGGCATACAATAGGCGCCTTCTCCATAACATTTTGCCAAAGGATGTGGCAGCCCACTTCCTCGCCCAGGAGCGTCGGAATGATGAGCTGTATTACCAGTCATGCGAGTGTGTTGCTGTCATGTTTGCCTCTATCAGCAATTTCTCAGAATTTTATGTAGAGCTGGAGGCCAATAACGAAGGAGTGGAATGCTTGAGGCTCCTCAATGAAATCATTGCAGACTTTGATGAGGTAAGTAGGTTAAGGAAAGCAGCTGGGATTAATGTTGGATTATGTCGCAGCTATATAATTTTATCTTGTGTGGGATCCTGACATGGACATCAGCAATCTGTTTCTCGGCTACAAGTTGATGTGCTGTATTTTTGTGCAAGTAACAAGAAATAACAATTTAATTGTTAAAAGTAACTGTTAAAAAAGGTAAACAATATCACATATTCCTACGAGTATATACTTTACTTACTCAAAGATGCTGCTATATAGGAGCCACAATAGTACATGTGACCTGCAGCATCCTTAATGTCTAGTTCTTGTTGTGGGTCACTCTGACTGCATATATTGATTTATAGCAATACCTTGCACTTTTGTTTGGTTAGGGATCAGAGCATGGATGAAAGTCAAAAATGGATGAATGTCATAGCCTTATTTAGCTTGCACATTTATTTTGGCTGGCAAAAAATGTAAATAACTATATAACACATGTGAATATGTGAGAAACCTAAATAAACAGAAATAAAAGAAAAATAAAAGAACATTACGGAAAGTTGAATGAAATCGGATGAAAGAGGAAAGCACGTAGACGAAATTTGCAATGTGCTTATAACTGAAAATGCTGAAAGAGCAAAGCAATGAAAGTCAAGGAACTGCTGTACCTTTTCAGGCACTGTATTTCTTTTTTGGCTACACAGATAATAAGCGAGGACCAGTTTCGACAGCTGGAAAAGATCAAAACAATTGGCAGCACATACATGGCTGCTTCAGGCCTTAATGATTCCACTTATGACAAAGTGGGCAAGACACATATCAAGGCCCTGGCTGACTTTGCAATGAGGTTAATGGACCAAATGAAATACATCAATGAACATTCGTTCAACAACTTCCAAATGAAAATAGGTAAATGCTCTGGCTATCATTTCTGAAATCGCCTTATATGTAGGCATAGGGACTTAAAATACAACACACCCATCTTTCCTCAAAAAGCTGCACTTGATCGCCAACCCATACAAGTCTAGATCAAGCCTTGAAAAGTAGTATAGTTTGAGTCTCATTATTCACAAGGGTTTTGTTCCCAGGACTCATGTGGATGGCAAAAATCGCATTAAAGCAAATCCATTTAAAAAACAATGTCCCTTTGCTAGGCGATTAAAAAAAAACAGCCTTGCTGACCCTTGTGATGTAAGATAGAGGCATTAGTTAGACAATCCATCAATCAGTCTCTCCAGGTGCTTAGACAGGCGTCACTCCAAGCCAGCAACCCCTCCCTTCACCCAAAGTGATTATATATGCTCGGGGAAGGGAGGGATTGCTTGCCTTGGAGTGAAGCTGTTCTAAGTGCCTGGAGAGAAAATGATTGATGGATTGTCAGCCAGCTACCCTTTTCCCCCATTAACAAGGCTATTGCTAAATGACTTTTTTCCTTTAATTTAAAGGAATTTTCATTGTGCTGAGGTAAAACACTGGGTGAAAAATCCATGGATAATTAGGTTATGCCTGTACTTATCTTTTGCCCCATCCACCCCTTACCTCTCGCCACCACCTTGCAAGCAACTCTTCCCCACCCTCACTTATATTTACAGAAGGAGGCCAGCAGCAGGAGAGAGTTTCAGTTCATTACCTGACAGACAGCTAACCTTCCTGCCAACTTAACTCCAGATATTGAAATGATGCTTCTAAGTATGCTCATATATTTATTTTTCACATTTTTATACCGCCCTTCCTCCAAGGAGCTCAAGGCGGTGTACACAGCTGCTCCCCTCCTTTTGTTCTCACTACAACCCTGTGATGTAGGTGGGGCTGAGAGAAAGTGACTGGCCCAAGGTCACCCAGAAAGCTTAATGGCTGAGGGGGGTAGTCCAGGTCTAAGTCCACCTCCCAAACCTTTATACCACCCTGGCTCTCAAAAAATTTTTAGATTCTTTTTTTATGCCAGGCAGCCAATGAAACATCATTGCTTAGAAGTACTTCTGGAGTCAGCTACACAAGCAGAAAGACTGTCTAGTCAGTCTGTTGGAGGTAGAGAACTGAAATTCTTTATGCCACAGTTTCCTGCCCTGCCACCTTTGCAAAAATAAGGAAATGTTTGGTTTTTACTTGGGATGGGCAGAAGAAATTGATAGGGCAGGACTGAGAAAAGGAATCTACTGTCTGAGTCTTGCAAGCATTACTTGTGAATACTTGTAAATCCAGTCAGGGTTTTTCATGTATTCACAAGGAATGCTTGCCCAGAATCTCTGATGGGCTAATGTAGAAGTACATCTGCACCTGTATGACTGTCTTGTATGGTTAAAACTGTCAATACAGTACTTACAACTAACCTGCCACATATTCATTGGTGTTTGCTCTGAAACTAGTAGCAAATGTATAATAGTTGTCTTAGTCTGCATTTATCTGCCAGTGACAGTTGTGTTTTTTGCAGAAACCTGACACTCCATTATAGAAAGTTCCCAAAGGGTAGAGGTGTGATTTCTTCGCTGATAACAAAATAAAAACACATACCACTTTCTGCACTTCTCATTTTTGTTTAAAAACACACCAAATCTGGGAGGGGGGATTTTTCTAGCTCCTAATTGACGGTGTAATGACTGTAGCTGCATCTGCTGACACTGTATCACCTATATCACCTACCTAGTATACTTTTCAAGCTATTAAAATTTATAATTATAATTTATAAAAATGTGCCCTTGGAATAAAAACTAACAACACTGCTTTCTGCACTTTTTCCTTGGGGAAAAATATATCTGTGAAAAAATAAAAATGTTTAAGAACACCTCTACCAATGGGGGACAAATACGTAGTCACAATGGAAAGACAAAGGCAAAACCAAGACATGACATTTAACTCTCTTCTTACCACTTTAGTGCTTTTTAACAATCAGACATGCAATTCTAACAATTCCCTGTTATTTCTTCTATAATACTGTCACTTGGGTCTAAAACGAGCAGATAGCAAAACAATGAAAACATTTGTAAATGTTACATTGATCCAGCAGCTCCACTTTGTTCCCCTCAAACAAGTGATCATCCCTGTCAGAGATGATGGGGCAGCCACAGCAGCAGAAGGCTCTCTAGATTGAAACCTCTACAGCAAGTGTCAGGTTCAGAATGAAACACATTAATACCAAACATATTCACAAACCAAAACACACTACAATTCATTTGGTATATGTGTGGTTTATTTTGAGTGCAGAACATGAATTTGACTAATCACACATTATTTCTGAATATTAAAATATACTGATATCTAATAGAAAGCCTGCTCTGTTTTCTTAGAAGAGGTTAGATAATGTGAAATATTAGAGAGATCAAGTCCAGAGAAATTTCCGTTGAATGAATTTGCCTCAGGTCCACAGATCCTGTATCAGCAAATTCACTTAAACGGATTGGATCTGTGAAGCCCCCCCCCCACGCACGCCCCCTCTGGAGGTGAGAGTTCTTCAGAGGCAAGAGGCTTCCCTGGGCCTCCCAGTACCTTATAAGGCATTAAAAACGTCATTTCTGGTTTTTCGAAAAAAAGTCGTGTTTTTGACTCTAAGAGTCAGTTTGAGACTGGCAGAGGCCACTGAGGATGTGCGTGGCCTCTGCTGGGCTCAGAAAACCCTCTGGGGGTGGGGGTATTTGTCCATATCCACAGTTTCACTTAACCCTGGATGGTTCCTTAATGGAACCCCTGTGGATACAGGAGCACACCTGTACTGAGAATGCTTTAAATCATTTTGTCATTGTCCATATACAGCACTTATCTGACAGTTTTGTCCACACCACTTCATCTTCTTTTCTGCCCTGGTCATTTGTGCTGGCACAGAGAAAATGTCCTGATTTACAACTGTAGCAAATTCTTACCTGAAAGTGTTTATGCTGAATGGGTAACCTCTGAAGAGGACAGCATATTGCTCATGGCTGCTGTGCAGCCCATGGGGAACTTTTCAGCCATTCATGAACACATGTTAAAAGGAGGTTCTGGCCTGCAGAACTAAATCTTAATATGGAATTGCCAAAGTGCTATGGGACCAGAAAGAATAACACAATGGAAAAAGCCCATATTTCAGGCATAATCTTGCCAAACTGGGATAGGATTAAACAAGTGCTCCACCCTTCCATTCAGAATCATTTACTCTGGGTGGATCACATTTTTGTTGTTTCCATGTTCTCGCTAACTTTTAAAAGCTGCTTCCTTTTTTCTGTGAAAAATTTAGCTCACATTTTCCTATCTGAAATGACCGTTTCAGATGAAGAACATTGTGGAAAAGGTGCAACAGTGCCACAAACTATACTTGGTGCCTGCCTGTTAATAAATACAAGACATGAAGCAGATGCAATCAAATATGCAAACTACATGAAGCCGTCTGGTGCATGGCAGTTGGTGCCCCACATGGTGAATAAGCAACCCATTCCCAGTTTAGCTCAAGCTAATTCATACCTGGCAATGGAACAGATGGATATAACACAATAGCATATGATTCTATGGTGAAAACGCATCAATGTTTAGCATGAGTTATCTTTTCTAATTCTCTGCTGCTTCTTTTCCAATGCTAGGGCTCAATATTGGCCCAGTGGTAGCTGGGGTCATAGGAGCACGGAAACCGCAGTATGATATTTGGGGGAACACTGTGAATGTAGCCAGTCGAATGGACAGCACAGGAGTCCCCGATAGGATTCAGGTGAGTCTACATGGCCCCTCTTCTGCTTCCACCTTCTCCAGATTCTCTCTTATGAACACACACAAAACCCACGAATAAAGGTAAGTGGCAAAGGTTTGCCTCACATACATTCCACAGAGATGGAAAACCAGCTTTCTTCCCTCACCCCATGAACATTCTTACACAGGCCCCTCCCCCCCAAAAGTGACCACTAGTAGCTGAAGTCACATTCTGATTAAGGTATCTGTGGCAAATTTGTGTAGCTATGCACATCTCATAGAGCAGGGGTCTCCAAATCCTGGCCCAGGGGCCAGATGTGGCCCGCAGTGAGCTTCTATCTGGCCCACAGCCAGCCTCTTGTCCCCTGAAAGCCTCTGGCCCACTCAACTGAACATGACCAGAGCTGTGCTCTGATTGCATCTGGACGGTTTTCTGAGGGCCAGAGAGGCTGAGTGAATGAGCCCACTCATTCATTTATTCATTCATCTAAGCACCGTCTAATTTATTTATTTAAATTTTATTCCGGCCCTCAGCACTGCGCCTGATATTACATATGGCCCTCTGGCCAAAAAATTTGGAGACCCCTGTCATAGAGCATGGAATTCAGAGTCTGGCACAGTAAAGAGTTTTCTGAGAATCTTGGCATGTATTTCTTTTCTAAGAGCAAATCTGTTGATGTCCCACTGGACAATAACCAGAAGTTGTGATTACCCTTGCCCTGATTCAGATGTTCCTGCTTATATGCTGCTGTGCATGCTTTGCCAGTCAGTAGAGACTTTTACTGTACCCTGTGGACTGGAGAAGGGTCACCTGCATTCAAGCCAAGAGCAAAGAGAGAAGGGTGGGGAAAATGAGAGGCTCAGTCTGTCTTCTCCTGTCCTCACAACAGGCAGTTAGTATTGTCCAGAGCTGTCTGTCTGTTTGGTACTGTGTACATGTTTGCTGGTCTAGTTTTGAAACTTAGCATGCAAAAGCCCTGGAGAAAGAGAGAGATCACAAAAGGAAGTACATTCACATCAGCCCTTTGTACTCCTGCTTCCCAATCATGTAGGAGACATGTGTGTAGAAACCTGTTTTCACATATATCATCCACACTGAACTAGGATGAATTTGGTCATAGTGAGTTTTTGCAGCCTATCAGGTAACACGGGATATATTCATTTCTCCAGCAATTGCCTCTGTGGACAAAGGCACATAAGAGATTTTCCTCAATGATGCTTCTCCTTTGTACTGTCCAAGGGATTGACCCTGCTCTGACATTGCAACATGCCTGCAAACTGTTTTACTTCATAAATAGGCTTTTAGAGTGCTTAACCTCTGTTTCCATTCACTCAAAGAGCAGGAATAATAAGGAACAAATCAGAGATACACAGCCTCCTTCCATACAAGCCTCTAACTTTGCCATTTTGTGAGCGCATGGATGACTGTACATTTCATCACTAGAGGAGTGTAAAATGTTCCATGGATTACTTCCAAATTGATGTTTAAATGTAGTCTATTCTTATGTACTTGAATGCAAGCTTAGTCATATGAACTGTTAGCTAAATATTCATCAGTGAAGCTTGAAAATGCCAAAAATAGATAGGTTAATCACTCTGTGTTTTTTTATTTTCCATAAGTAGCAGTCACAGGAAATTCCAGCACCAAAACAGGAGAATCTCAACCACGAACACAGCAAGAGAAAAGGTTAAAATTCCCTTTTCTCACAACATAGTTTAGGACAGCCATTTTCAACCACTAGTGTGTCACTAGTGGTCCACAGTTGTGCCACAGGAATTTGTGGGAAGATCATTTATTAGTAGGGCCAATGGGGATGTGAGCCCCCACTGGCAGCATGGTGTGCCTTGACAATTTTAGTGCCTTGTCAGTGTGCCATGAGATGAAAAAGGTTGAAAAATTGCTGGTCTAGGAGTTCCCAAAGTGTGTGTCACAATGCCTTATGGCAGTGGTTCTCACGCATTTAGCACCAGGACCCACGTTTTTGAATGAGAATCTTGTCAGGACCCACTGGAAGTGATGTCATGGCCGGAAGGGATGTCATCAAGCAGGAAAATTTTTAACAATCCTAGGCTGCAGTCCTACCCACACTTACCCAGGAGTAAGTCCCATTAACTATTATTGTTAAAAGAATATATGTAGTAGTTTGTTAAAAGTACAGGTCTGTAACATTTTCCCAAATGCAGTCACACGCCATGGTAGCATCAAGTTTAATATATTAAAAATAAAATATTGAAATGAATGGGGACCCACCTGAAATTGGCTTGTGACCCACCTAGTGGGTCTTGACCCATGGTTTGAGAATCACTGCCTTATGGTGTCGCAACACACACAAGGTGCCAGGCACCCCTCCTACCTAGGTACTGCCATCTTGGATCTCACAAAGTCTCACGAGATTTGGGCACAGCCACCTTGAATCTCATGACATTTCATGAGATCCAAGATGGCTGTGCCGGGCTAAGCCAGGAAGAAGAGCCTGCAGGGGTGTCATGATCTAGGTAAGTTTGAAAACCACTGTCATAGTCCTAATTCAGTCTAGGGTCATTTTGAGCAACTTAAATTTTAAACACACACACAGGGCCAAAAAATGTGACATGTCTGGTTTTACCCTATCTTTATGGAATTAACTGTGGGAAGTGGAATTCTACTATTTCTGAATCTTCTTTTTTAAAACTCCACAGGTAACCACAGATATGTATCAGGTTTTAACACTCAACAACTATCAGCTAGAATGCAGAGGGGTCGTTAAGGTCAAAGGTAAAGGAGAAATGACCACCTACTTCCTAAATGAAGGACCACCAGCAAGTTAGCAGCTGTGGGTTAAAATGACTTGCAAATAGCTCCATTTAATTCATATACAACTGTGGGTTGGAGGAAAACCCACTGTCAGAAGTGAACCCAATAAGGCACAGTTGAGTGTTTCATGCGATGCCTTTTGAGCAGAATTGTGTGCAAGAAGAAAAGGTAAACACACACCGTTTGTGCTGCATAGTACACAATTCAGAAGTTACCTGATATGGCTGTGGATTCTTTCTAGGTTGAGTGCAAATGAATTGACCAAAGATTTATCCTTAATGGAATTCAGAGATGAAGAAATGGATTCAAGATCTTCAATGAGGCTGCTTTGCAGGACTTAAGATATTTAAATATTTATTTGAAATAACACAATGTTTTTACTTAGCTAAAGTATGATTCACTGTAATGACAAAAAGGAACAGCAGTACTTTGGAAAAGCTGTGCAGTCCCATACTATTTGTGGTCTATGCTGTCAGCTCCTTGAAGTGTGCTACTGTTCTTTTCTTAGCTATTTTGAGTGGGCTTTTAAAATAAAATAAAAATACCACCCACTAGCGCTCTATACAAAGGGCCTTTTTTTATGACGCCATCAGTAACATTTTTAAATGGAAAAGATGCCTTGTTGCGTATTCTTGCCATCCCTAAACTTACTGAGCTAGGAGGTTTCTTCTTTTTCCCAGAAGAGGTAGGTTGAAAGGAGGAAGAAAATGGCTTAAGCTGAGGAAACATGACTCTTCAAACCTTTATAAATGAGGTCTTCTTGCTGCTGTTTGGTGTTTATCAGTTTACGTGAAAGACTGTTGGCATGAAACACGTGGAGAGGAAGAGTACTCTGAAGGAGGGGGTTGTTGGGGTGTTTTTGTATTTTGTAATATGGATCTAACAGATATACCAAAAGTCTATATTTTTTAAAAAGTATATGTATCAGACAGTCATCCCAACTGAGAAACAGTGAGCCATGCATGTGGATCAGCTGTAGTGGTGGGGAGCCCTTAGCAACTACTTGAGCATCTGACAAAGTATCTAGCAGCTGCTGGGCAAGCAAGGAACAAAGGCTCAATCCTGCACTCCCCACCATTTGATTGGAACCTAACATAGAAGCCCCTCTCTGGAACTAGGGTCAGGGGCTGAGTTTCAACTCACTTCTTCCCCTGCTCCTACCCTGTCTGAAAGGTGATCAGGTTTAGGAGATGAATCTGTTTTCCAGCTCCCATGACTCTGAGTCCAGTAATAGGCATGCAGCCTTCCACTGTGCTTGCGCCTCTTTGAATTGGGGCCAGAGGGCTGTGCAAACAAGGGCACTTTGGGAGGTGTACATAAGAATTGAAGTGTGTGATATTCTTTTCATTATTTTCTGAGTTACAGGCTTGGCAGTTTTCACTCACATAAAGAAAAAAAAAGTAGTCTTCAGGTTGAAATTTATATCAAAAATTTAGTGGTAGAGGGAGGTTCTGTGATTAAATGAACAAAGAAAATAAAGAACTGGCACTTCTCAGCAGAATTCATTCCTGATGCTGTACAGAGCAAGAGTGCAAGAACACGTTCAGAATCCTGAAATTTTTTTGCAAAGAGTATTATGGCAAAAGCCAATTCAGTATCTGAATTGTAGTAGAAGCAGAGCAAAACTCAGATCAAGTTTTTTTATATTCTGAAAGGCCATTTACATTTTATAAAAGGTATCACTATGTATAAATAAGAACTACAGATCAGTACAGTACCCAGAAATTTTGCTCTCCTAGATGGATATTGTGGGAGTTTGATTCACAAATTATCAATCTCAGGTTGAATATTTGGGTAACTTTATCACAGTCAAACAACGAATTAATGATGGATCCTTTGAAGAAGGTGAGAGAGGCTTTTTGGCTAAACTATTTTAAAAAGGGGGGACTGTTAATAAAATGAATGAGTGAGTTAAATACATTATGAACTTGTAGACGTACAGTTCCTTTCATATTTTATTAAAAAGTATAAAAACCGTATATTTTTGTATTCCAGTACAGGAAAACTTTTGATATTGAATTTGGCTGTCTTTCTCTAAAATGATTCAAACATTTTGACACTTGATTTTTTCCACGCTTCTCAGGGCAGAATTTCATAACTTAAATATTACCCAATGCTGGCAATTATGAATTCAGTGGTTTAGGTTTGACCAAAAAAATTAGTTAACAGCCCATGGTCTGTATGACTTACCATATTGCTTAACACCAAGCCATTTTTCAGTAGTGCCCCACTTCCCTGTCATCCTCTCCCTTCCATTAGGGCACATCCCAGAAAAGTATAGCAGCCTGATTTCTGGAAAACTGCCAAGTCTGCCCTTGTACGATATTTTTGAACTTTAAAAAATCCTGTCTAATTTGCAACAGTCTTTCTTTACACAGTACTGCGACTTGTTCTTCACCTTTTACCCATCATTTGCATTTACCACTCCCAGATTTTAATTAGTATCACAAGATAGGATATTTTTGTTTTGTTTTAGGTTTGCCTCCTGCTTTGAAGTGTGCATTCTTAACATGTGAGCAGATCACCTTGCGCGATAGTGTTGTCAATTAAATTTTCAGTCACCTGTATCTCTGACTGTGATTGTTGACTGTGTCATGATCATTTCAAGGGGTATGCACTCTCTATTCTGGCTCTTGCAAAAATTGATACAGTTATGATTTCCCATGGAAATTGCAATCTGTTTAAGTAATTTAACAACTATATTAAACACTGTTTCACTTGTGAATGTGTTCATTTTATTCATTAAAGGTTGATTCATGTAAAACTCAGAAATAATTTAGTAGAACAGAGTAAAGTGTAATTTAATGTTATGCACTTGCAGTCACAAGAAGTTCTTATACAACACATTTATTTCCCCAATGTGTTTTGATATAATTATCAGTTCAGTGAACACAGCTCTTCAGAATAGTCTTTAGTCTGATTACAATTTGCCCAAATATTCAGATTGCTGCACCTGCAACATTTCTGGATAAGTGGAGGGCAGAATGGGGGGCTGGATCAGGCCAGGGGAGGCATTAGCAGGCTTCTGCCATATCCTACCCTCCCTCCCACACCCACTCAGGGCTGCTTGGACCCAGGGCTACTACACAGGGCTGCTTGGACTTACACCAGCAAATTAGCTGGTGAATATCCAAGTAGCCCCATTGGACAGGCTAAAGTGTTACTTGGGGTAAGGGGAAAAATATTCTCTTACCCAGGGAATACCTCTTACTCTCCAGCTGCTCCCAACAAGTTCTGGATACAGTGGAGGCTGTGCTGGCCCACTGTGCCAGCACTAGTTGCGATTGGATTGTCAGTTAAATATAACAGAGGTGGCTATCCCCTGGATTTGGGACACAGCAAATGTCCAGTCAACAGGGCATGTTTTATTTTCACAAAATTGCTATTTTAGGAAGAGATAAAGATCTGTGTATGAACTAAGCGATTGGTAGTAGAAGGTTGTGGGCATAAATCAAACTCTTGTCAAGTTCAACTGATTGTGTGCAACAGAATGAAAATATATATCTCAATCTCAGTGTGACTATCCAATGAAGAATAACTCAGATGGGCAACACCTGTGATGGTGATTTGCAGGCAAATGCATACCTGAATCTGTCTTTCCTATGCTTGCACAAGAATCTGCTTCTGTGACAGGGACACAATCCTTACTGGATTGTGAAGCTTACTGGACTGTGAAGCTGTAGTGACAGGAGGAGCTGCTGACAGGAGAGGTGAGGAAGGAGGACCTCTGCAGGTGGAACAGGTGAGCTACCCTGGTGGTGGGGTCCAGCAGTACTGCAGGACAGAACCAGGGTTATTTTGGGGGAAAGAATGGGAGCTAATTAGCTGAAAGTGGGCATAATTCTCTAAGTGAAGTCTGGACTAGGAATCTGGCAAAACAGATAATGAGAGCAGGAGTTGCTGGCTGATCAATAATAGAAAACTTCATCATAAGCCTCACCTGTTGTGATTCTGAAGGCATCATTTTTGTCCCCAACTGCTGAGTCGGAAAATAGCTGAACAAAGAGCATTTTGTGATCAACTTGCCAGGCACAATGATGTGTCTCCAGCAAATGTGAGAAACACCTAAAAAAAGAAATTCCAAACAGGGACGATGAGCCTGCTTGAAATACATAATTTCAAATCAGGGCTGCCTGGATTGCAAAAATTACTCTGATAGAAGGAAGTACAGCCCATATTCTACAGGAGTGAATGCTGGCAATCAGGTGGAGGAAAAAGTGAATATGTAAAGACACAACAAAATAGTTGCACAACATAGCTGTAGCTAGATTGCTAGATGTAAATCTTTTGCGTGGCATAATTAAATCCTTCACTATTTCATTCCCAAGGCTTCATTTTAATTATAGCAGTTCAGAAACTGCTCAACAACTTACCAAGCCATTTACAAAGTTAGGCAGGCCACAAACCACAAACTTCCACTGGAATGCTGTTGAAAATGGGATTGGCAGAGCAATCCAAAGGCAAGAGTTGAGGCAGTGCAGGCCCCCTGCGACGGCTCAGGAGTGCTGTGAATGTACCATACAGCACATCTGCAGCTACCACAGTGCTAGGTGCACTGGTGCAACAACACATCATGGCTTCCCAGTACCAGAGCCCATTCTGCAGAGGCTGGTGCAGATAAGTATGCAGCCAATGGCGCAGGGGTGGGAGAGGGTGGAACAGGTTGGGAAGGGGCATTTTTGGGCATGGGAGAGTGGATCAGGAGGAGGATGGGATCAACTGCAGCATCACAGGCCAAATCCTAATCCCCTCTCCCAGCCCAATCAGCCTTACACAGCAAAACCACTGGTGCAGATGGAAGTAGCCCCATATGGGTGGCCAGGGCTGCAAATATATTCCCTTACCCCGAGGTGACCTCCAACTGGAACCCACCTTGCACTGGATACAGTGTAGGCCACTCAGCCTGGCTGTTCCAGCACAAGTTAGGCATACATTGCCCTGTGTGGTATCGCAGTCTTTATCTTCACAAACAAATACTGCCAAACTTTCAGCTATGACTGATCTACCTACATATAAGTAGTCACTGCTTGTGTGTGTGTGTGTGTGTGTGTGTGTGTGTGTGTGTGTGTGTGTGTGCGACATATATACGTTAGCACTTTTAATCTGGAACTGCAGCATCCGCCATGAGACACCCAGTGCGTGCCTGCACAGCACCCACCAGGAGACCCCCCCCAGTGTGCTCCTCTGCAGTGCCCGCCAGGGGACCCCCAGCGCACACATGCGCAGCATCCGCCGTGAGACACCCAACATGCACCTGCGCAGCACCCATCACGAGACCCCCCCCCAGTGTGCCCCATGACAGCTCTCGCATGGGCGCCTCATGGCAGGCGCGCACTGGGATCTCCTGGTGGGCGCTGCAAAGGGGCACACTGGGAGTCTCCTGGTGCGTGCTGCGCAGGCATGCGCTGGGCTTCTTATGGCGGATGCTGCACAGGCACACGCTGAGATCTGGAGGACACTACAAAGGGGCACACTGGGAGGGTCTCCTGATGGTTGCTGTGCAGGCATGCACTGGGATCTCCTGGCGGGTGCTGTGCAAAGGCGCACTAGGGGAATCTCCACGCTGGGCGGGTCTCCTGGCAGGCGAGTGCTGGGGTCTCATGGTGGGTGCTGCGCAGGTGTGCTGGGGGATCTCCATGTTGGGGTTTGCCTGGTGGGCGCTGCACATGCGCACTTGTCACTGGGGATGCCCAGGCTCAGTCAGCTGGCAGGTGCTGGGCAGGCACGCTTGTCTGATCTGTGGCTGCTGTGTGTTTTCCCTCTGTAGGCCCTTGCATGGACCCCTATGGGTCTCCTCAAATCTGCACCATCTCCATGGGTGGCACAGTGACTGTCAGTATCGGGGGGGGGCATGTCTGCCCGCGAAATGGAGGTTTGGGTATGGCTCTGCAGCATGCTCCCGGTATACACCATATGTCCCGGTATACAGCATACACCCCTGGCATGCCCCCAGCACACTCTCGGAACGGCCCTTGCACCAGGCTTCCTGTGTCAGCGCAGCACTTCACCCAAGTTGCACTGGCCCAGCTCCCAGGAGGAATTTGCGCCGGCACCTGTGGTATGCTGGATGGTTATGGCACCACTCCGTCAGTGTACCTACAGTTGCACCTGTGCTTCTGTTGTTCTGCCAGCATAACTGCAGGTTAGGATTACACCCTTAGCAGTATAGCTCTTGCACAGCTTATGTTGCTTGTTGGGATTTCAGTAGCATTAATTAGCAAATTTTAATGAGAAATAAACTTTTCAAACCAGAACAGTGTTAGTCATTATGGGAAATTATGGCTACACACACCAGTAATTTTTGTTGTCGGACATCACTGCTTTGTAACACCTAATGAAAAGCGATCTGAAGATTCTATATGGCCCCCATGAGAATTTCCCTTTCAGAATTACAAAGACAACCTGGTGTTATTTGGACATTGGGCTAGTAGTCTTTCCTTTAATGCCCAGATTCTCTCACCTAAATATAGGTAGTCAGATCAAACTAAAATGGTAAGGCAGTATGAAAAGTACTTATACAAATATGCAACTTACCCAAAGTGGTGTGAGACATATCTAGTCTTTGTGAAATCCAAAATTCTGTTCTGCAAGAATCAAAATCTGAAATTATGGTTATTTATGTAATCACCTATGTATATGGTACTTGATTTTATTTCTTTATCAAACATATCCATCAAAATGATCTCTAAAACAGCTTGCAAAAGAAAACAACCCAGCAGCCCCTTAGACTTTGGGCTGATGGCAGAGGCCAGAGTATGCTTTCATTTGTTTCTCCAGTTCCAGAGCAACTGGCCATTGGAGTGGAGTTCTTTCAGGTAGGGGTGGGAAGGGGAAGGAAGCTTTCTGCAGCTATTCAATTCTCTAGGGTGGGTATTCTGAAGGGTATTCTATGCTCCTAGGTGGTATGGGAACCAAATGATCAGAGTATGGAACTTGATCTGTAAACAATTTTTTTTAATTGTTAAGGTATCATATTACTATCACCATTATTGAGACATTGTTCCTTAACCATCCATACATAACGCAAAACCAAGTTATTGACACCTTTTGAAGGTGACTGATTGACTATTGACTGATGCCTAATAGGAACACATTGAGCAATGTATTGGGGGGGGGGTCCATAAAAAGGCTAAGAACCTCTGCTCTACTGAACAGTGGGAAAGTTAAGTTGATCTTTGCCATTGCAATAGTGATCTTACTAGAAAACAAGGGGTGCAAACTCCCAGTAGGCCTTGGTCCTCTGGCCAGTGGCAGAGTATGTTTCTATCCACTTTTTCAGTACCCAGGCTTTTCACTTTAGTATCACTTTACATGAAACTATAACTATGTTTTCTTTGTAGATGATGTCTAAAGAAGCTGAGATTTATCTTTTAAGGCAATCAATGCCTCAACTAAAATACACTAACCAAATCACCAATAAATGCAAGATATTTCATACTGTCAGATACAGACCTTTCAGTCGACAATGCTGGGAGGACCCTTTTTTTGGACGTTTATCAGAGGTTCCTCAATAAGATAAATAATGGAGCAAAAGACTATCCAAATGATGGGCTACCAACCACTCTAAATCTTTTCTGCAATGTACAGAGGCAGGGGAATATTGGATGCATTAGAGGGCACAGCTCAGCTTGCACAGAGAGATGGTGAGCAGGTCCACAGACCTGGCCAGTGCCTTGTGTGAACTGAGCATGCAGCTGCCTCCAAAACCTTTGCCATGAATTTGATGTGGAATGTTTTACCTGAAGGAGAACATTTTTCACACCACTGTTCTACCACCTGTCTTTCAAGAGTATCTTTTAGAAACTAATGCCTAATGATCAAGAACGGATTGTGCAATTTTTCAACCCATGGATGAATGTTCAATGGCTTTGACACTTTTCTCTGTCCTTTTCCTGCAACCAGTCCCATGTTACACTTTATGAACATCTTCCGTGCATTCCTTGACTTCTTGGTAATGGCAAAGAAGCTTCCTAATCATTTATTTGACTTGGGGTATCTGTGAGTGGCAACAACAGGAGGTTCCCTGCCCCAGCTGCTAGTATCCTCATACACCACCAAAATATTTTTGAAGACTAGAAAGACATAAGGAGGTTCTTCTCAAGTGTTCGTAGCACATGGGACGATCTAGCAAAACGTAGGTATGAAGTCTCAAGCGTGTCTAAGATACAGTATTCCTCTTCTTAAATTCTTACTTCATTTTTTGCATGAAGAAGTTAAAATTCAGAATGATCAGTTTGTACTTTTAGTGAAAAATGAGTAGTTGTCAGTATTTCCCTCGTGAAACAGTCTACTACTGGGCAAAAGGGCACCTTTTAAAGTGGTAGCCTCTTGTATTTAGTGGGAGAGAGCAACTCCTTCCCCCAGTGGGGCATTTTTTTCCAATGCTTGCTACTAGTGTCACTTCTGCATCTTTTTAAAGATTTTGAGCCATTTGGGAACAGGGAAACATTTGCTGATTTATTTAGCTATATAAACTGCTTTGTGAACTACTTTTTGTTGAAAAACAGTATATAAATATTCTGAACAACATTCCACTGGCTGCATTCCACTGGCTAAAACTGTTGATTGCTCATCCAATATCTTGGGCAATGCACTTCTCCTACAACAGACTGTAGTGATTGAAAACCATCTGTTTCTTGTGTTAACGAAAATAGATTTTGTAATAATTGCATTCAAACTGAAATTGCTAGAGATCTTTTCCTAATCAGGCTTGTCAACTGCCTGCATTAGACTAGATTTCTGTCCTTGCATCATATCATGCATTAAAAGTAAAATCCTCTCCAAAGTGCAGTTTCTCCCTCTTTCCTCGGCAACTAGCAAACTCCTCTTCATTCTTCAAGCAAAAGATCAAGGGAATGAAAATATAATGTGGTTGATGTTATTTACATGGAGAGAAAAGGTCACTTTCTAAAACTCTTTCAAAGCAAATTATGCACGAGAGAGAGAGAGAGAGAGAGAGAGAGAGAGAGAGGCAATTCATAATTAACTCAGCACTAGATGGCAGCCCTTTGGGGCCCAGGAGCTAATCCCCATGAACAGATGGTTTCCGGGTTAAGTTTTAATTAAGGAAATGCAGACACACACCATTAAATTTATGTGGAATCCAATAATCTAGCATTTAGGAATTCATTCATACTGAACAGTTTGTTATTATGCAATGCCATCCTTTTATTTCAGCCTTTTCTACTGCCTCACAAAGGCAAAACTAGTTTGGGATCAGAGAAATCACTTGATATGCAGAACAAGTCCAATACACATCCTTGCCTTTCTCATAGTTCTGAATGTGGAGTTTTTCATGCTGTCTTCCAAACTTCTTGTTTGTTGTTGGGGTACATTCTCTTGCACAGTGGGGGGTCTCATTTGAACCCCAATTAGTCCCCAAACTTGTCTGAGTTCTCCTTTGAGGAAGAATTTTGATGCCAATGTCCCAGAGTATGGGAAGTATCTCTCTGGCAGAAAAGCATTTCATTCCCAAGGGGAATATGGCTTGGCTCAAGCTTGTCTTGAGACTTACAGAGGACAACCATCACACGTTGTAATCAGGCGACTTTCCCTGTGGTTGCCTCAGCCAGATCTGTAACGTTGCAAAAGCACCTACAGTCACATGAAAAAAGATCTGCCAGAGGTTACGCAGTTCATAGAGATACATGTTGCAGAGGCAGATTAAGCCAAATGTTAAGAAGGATTTGATGTTTCGCCAGCCTGTGCAATATACAAAGAGATAACACTGCAAAGAAAAGAAAATCATTAGAGTTATGAGGCACTCCTGGGACCTAATCCAATTTCTATGTCAGGAACAAAGATAAACCAAAGGGATACAAACCCGCATTCCAGATGTAAACAACCACCCACAAAGGCCAAAAACTGCAGATGGTTCCATCGTCTTGCCTAACACTTAAGCAGTTTTGTGAAATGGCTTGGGGCACTATTTTGAAAACAAATCTGTCATTCATGTTAGCCTATAAAACAATGTAGATTTCTTTTACTGCTCTTTACTTGTCACACACTATAATCTGGACATGACAGACAGCAGGGTGAGGTTTTTGGGCAAGTTTTACCAAATAACTTGAAAGTTATTTCTAGCCTTACAATTACTCCAAACCTCTAAACTTAGGAACAATAGGTGCTACAGTAGTATGTAGATGATTCTGAAAACCTAGAATGCCCACTTTCAGTTCAGATTATTCGTCTGAGTGATAGCAACAAGAAAGCTATTTTACATAATGCATCCACCTTTTAGATGCTTTTAGATTAATGCTCTAAATTGTGAAGATATAAAAAACAAAAGTGTAGTAGTTGAAATCACAGCATGGTTTCTCACAGAGAACATCAAACACTAAACCAGCTAATATGTTAGTGGGGTATTGTTCTAGATAGCAAATTTTGTTTTAGATACAGTGAAAAAAAAAGTTGGTCATTTGGAGATAGCCAGTCATATGTACACTTATGATCACTAAGACTGGCCAATGGCACATCTAATATTATTTTTAAAAAAATTCTCCACCTTCCTCCCTTCAGGAACTCAAGGCAGGTGACATCATGATAAAACAAGTCAGTAAGCATTATAACTGCCATTGACTTCTGTACTGTAGTTTCAGATAACGTAGCTGCATAGCTACAGAACTCAGCTATGGGAATTCAGAAAACCCTACACTGGATACAGAACATAGTTTATGCATAATTAGTGCCTCCCCAATTGTTCTTGCACAACCACAGTGTACATAACCTGCGCAGGCAGGTTTTACAAAAAAAATGGAAGTGACATTTTTAATGCCTTATTAGGAGGCCCGGGGAAGCCTGGAAGACGTTCACAGTCTCTGCTGTGCTCAGAGGACGCTGCAGGGGAGGGGGGGGAGAGCAGATACAGGGGTCACAGTATACTCATTGCCAGCATTCATAAAACAATAGTAGGTGGTCTTCTTGGAGCCTTCGCTAAAAATAAGTACCACACACACCTCACTGAGTTATTTGGAGGAAAGGCAAGGCACAAATGTAACAAATAAAACCACCTAGGTTCTTGCAGATGATAAGAAACTTTGGCAAAAAAAAAAAAGCAAGCAACCATCTACATTATGTCCCTTAACTGCCAAAATAAAACACCAATTTTATCTAAATCACAGTTTCTTCATACACTCATAGTTGAGTCTATGTACTAAGATCTGGTTGGTTAAGGCTGCAGGTGAATTGTCTGATTCATGCATCCCTCCATCCTATCTTTTGTTTTACTCTGTATTTTGAATATCCCAATAAAGTTTTCTTGTCTTGTCTTGATATGTTCCTGTGGTAAATGAATTTGCAAAGTGGTTCCCATTAGACCAAACCACTTTCAATTTTCCAAAAACCATGACTTACATAATGATAATCTGTTCTGATAATATTGGCAGCCAAACTCTCAGTCCTTGGGAGGAGTGCCTTCAGTTACAACCCATCACCCATCTACTTCTTGCCTTCAACAGGTATTTCAAGCAAGACAACAACCGTAAGAGATTTATACATTACTATTCAACCGTTGTCATCGGAACTCAGAAAAGAACTGTATTAACCAATTATATAAATGCATGTGTCACTGCCTTTGTTCACAGGTTGGACAAAACACAACTTACAGCACAATGCTATGTAAGTCTACTCAGAAATTAAGTCTCGTATTTAATAAGGCTTACTCTCAGGACAGTGTGGATAGGATTGAACCCTTAGTCATAGTTGAAGATTCTTTAAACAGTTAAGAGGCCTATCTTACCTGATATAAACAAGCAGCTGTGCCAAGGAAAAAGGCAATAATATAACTGAAGTCTTCTCCATCACTCTGCAAAACAAATAAATAAATCTAAATAAAAACATTACTGGTCATGCCCAAACTCTTAGGAATGTCAGAAGTAGCCCTCTGGATCCCACCATATAATTCAGAAATACATGCAGTTGTATTAAACTAAGCAACAGAAGCTATAAGCAAGCCTCACTTGGTTATCAAATTGGAAAGGTCGGGTAGGTAGAATGTAGCCAAATATCACAGAAAAAATATTCTGACTGACTGACTTACTGTATTGTCCAGCATGATCTCCAGAGACTACAACTGCCAGACAGAGGTTTGGATCAAGTTTTAACAAAGATCAGTTTCAAAAGAATTAGAAGCTCTTGCTCAGAAACACATCATGTCTTTGCTATGTTGAGCCTTACAGTCAGCCTCATGATCGTTTCAAAACCTTGATGTTACGAGCCTTGCCTATTCTCTCTGCAGTCCTGAGAGGGAGACCACAGAAGCACCTTCCCCAAGTACAAGTTCTTTTCTGGATTGGAATCACAGGTGTAAACTGGATGCCGTTCAGCTGCTACACTGCATTGCTTTCAATGAAGCATGCATTTGGATAGGCATCCACTTTCTAGAACATGGATCAGGGAACCTGTAATAGTGCCCAAAGTTATATAACTAGTCCCAACATCTGCCAAGCTCTTAGTACTGCTATCATCATATACAAAAGACAGGGAAACGCTAGTAGTAACAATAAAAGTTAAACAACTGATGAGATGTCTACTGTAAATTTATTTAGCAAAAATCCAGTGACCGTGTAGACACTTGGTTCAGCCTACTGATACTGATACACTGCTTTGCTTTTACTTACACTGGTCCCCAGAATGCAAACAGACCTCTCCTTGCAGCAATCACATATAAAGAGTGGTGAGAACCCAATTTTAAAGGCAAAAGGAGAATACAACTAAGGGGTGCTAAACCCTCTAACTATCTGTAGCTTGCCTCCCTGCATTTGCGTCCCCCCAGCTGGTTCAGTATTAGCACCTTGCAAGAAGAAAATCAAAGCTGGAAGACAGTTTGTGGTGTAGTTTGCCTGTGATGAGAGGAAGCTTTAGCACTCATCCACCACTTTTGCTCTTAAAACTGGGGCATAGATACACTGAGAATCTCCACTTTATATGCAATTGCTACAGAGCTTTTTTTTTTTTAATCTGTCACCATCACATCTAATTTGGTCCTTGCACAGAGTGCCTTTATTCATTGGAAACCATGCAAAACACAACAAATCCATCAGGGGGGGCTATGCTCCTTAAATTAAAAAGAAAAGATAAAGAACAGCCTTGAGTCGGTATTTATTCCATTCATCAGCTGTACAGATGGCACTGGAATTCTTCTGAAAGAAAGCTAAGTATTTTATTTCAATTTTCTTTTAACAGCTATAGGGTGATACATCGGTGTGGACCAGAGCCGTGGGCCTAGGAAACTCTTAAGTTCCAGTCCACTCTACAAACTATGTAGGGCTCTTTCACATGTTACGAGCACATTACACAAGACACTCTGCACACAGGTGGCATGTTATTGCTAACAGAAACTTTTCCTATCTTTTCCTTTATGTACAAGGGAAACTGAAGGGTATGAAGGAGGATTTCAAAAGGGAAAGCACTATGTGGGAAATGAAGATTTGACTTGCAGAAAATTCTTCTACAGCAACTGGGGAAGTGTACATTCTAACTGTAATTCAGTGATAATTACAGAATAAACATCAATATAAAGTCTTCCTGTGACACACCCAGTGGAATGTTGCAAAGTGACACCATGAATTTTATGAAGGTAACACCTCCTTTCACAAAACCACTGCAAGCACAAATGAGGAGTTGCTGAAACATTCACATATACATTTAGTACCCTTCAACTTCAAAATGACTTATAAACTCATTTTGAATTTCACTAAAAATAATTTTAGACAAGTCCCCAAATGAAAAGAAACAGTAATAAAGTGATGGGAACTTTTAGTTACTAATTTGCAGTGCAACCCTGTAAATTCTGCCCTATGGCCTCAAGGCAGGAGAGACCTATTTTGAACTAGAGATGTCCTTGGCTCATAATTCTTATCAACTCATAATGTTCACTGCAAGCACAAGGTCAGCACTTGTGATCACAAAATTCATTTCAGGCTCAAATTATAATTAGAAGTAAAGATGACTTCCTTCCTAATTTGTCCCACTGACCAGTTGTAACTGCTGTGACAGGGCTAACAGTGAAAGATGTTCCCCCCCCCATCTTATCTCTTGAGAGAGGTTTCCAGGAATGTTGGAAAATGTATTTTTCTCAGTGCTCCCAACTATGTGGTAGCAGTGCCAGGCATCAGGGAAGTGGGGAGAGAAGACATATACCATCAGATTCCAGTCCTCCATCAGAGTTCAGTTTAACTTTGATTGTCTTTGAGAGTCCAACTACTGCTGCATTGGAGTGTGGGAATAGCTGAGCTCACTGTAAGTCAATTTTAGAAGAACTGGAAGGAGGAAAGGTAATACATTGCTACTACAAAGTATTTTTTTCACAACCTGCCATGTGCTATCTAATAGCTATAATGGAGCTGTTATACCACTCTCCATCCCCTGCCACAATCATTTGGGAATCAGAACATGGGATATGGGGAACGTGAGGCTCGCAGGGAATGGCTTCCCAAAAATAGCTCAGCTTCCACAGTATAACAGAGTAAATGCTTTGTTTCTAACAAGAAGAAAGTGTGCCTAGGCTCAAAACTGCCTAGAAAAAGAACACATTTAGGGAAACAGTCTTTACCCTAATCCTAGATGTGTGGGAACTGACAGTTGTTATTCAGTGATGAGAAAAAGAACCTCTGCACACGTTCAAATACACTCCATTCTTTATAAAATGTCACGATCTAGAAATGCAGCCTGGTACTGAAACCAGTTTCCAAAGCCTGTCCTGATGAGTTCAAATTAAGCCATGCAGAGAAAAAGGGGAAAAACTCTGGAGTTAGAAAGGATATAATTTAGAATTAGATTAGGAGCCACAATTTTCAACTCTGTTTCACTCACTGTGGCTTTTATAAACTTAGAAGATGAGATGGGAATTGATACTGGGATTCCCACAACAGAGATGAAAACAAGAACCTTGAAATTGACCCTGAAAAACGGTGTCAACTTATACACAGGTCAATGCAGTAAAGCCTTCTTGGCTTTTGAGAAAAGCTGCTTGGCAAAGTGGGGAGCTACAGAACTAACCTGTTCTGATCTACAGGAGCTACAGGATAGCCTAAGCAGGAAAAAAGGAGCCTTTTTACCTTGTCCTGAAGCAGCACAAACACAGAGCTAAGTCTCCAAACAGGAAGCAGGGTAAAGGTGCTTATGGGACTTGTTGGCTTTATGATGACTGCTGCTATGGAAGTACTGTACAGATGTCCTGTGTTATCTGTGGGAATTCAGTTCCTGGAACCCCCATTGATGCTGAAATCCATAGACAATGAAATCCACAGATCTAGGCACCTGTAACCCTCTGGAGATGATGGGAGCCATGCTGACGCCTTAGAAGGTCACTTCGGTTTTCAGGGAAAAGTAGAAGTGAAGCTTTAGGCCCTAATTAGGCCTTCCGAGGCCCAGGGAAGCCTCCACAGGCCTCATGCAAGCCTTAAACATAACTTCCAGTTTCCTCCCAAAAATAGGAAATGACCTTCTAAGGCCTCCTGAAGGCCTCCAAAGAACTCAGAATACCCTCCGGGGGTGACCGGAGCATAGCTTCAGTTGCCTCTGGAGGGTCCACGTTGGGCTGACCCTGCAGGTTCAGGACCCAAGGATAGTGAAACTGTGAGAAATCTGTGGTCTCAAATCCACAGATACAGAGGGCAGATCTGTTCTTCTCACAAAGCCTAGAACTCCCATAAGCCTTCACCTTGCTTTCTGTTTGGAGAACATCTCTGTGTTTGTGCTGCTTCAGAACAATTACTGGTAAGTTGTTTTTCAGGCTTGGGTAAAATCAGGCAAAATCATCTACAAATTCAAAGACACCCCTAAGTTTTAACCTCAACTTAACCCTGAGTCATAGCTAATTCCAAGATGTTTGGCTTAAAACTTGCCCTGGACTTATCCATGAGATACTTATATATACGGTAGATCAGCTCGGAGAGAAACTTATTAAAATCTCCCTTCTCTGCACAGCCCATTCTGGATTTCTCTGCTGCCCAGTTTTCCTGTAAAGAAGGTGGGAGAGAAAAATCAAGTTTGAAACAGGGCAGAAAGAGACAGATATTTCATGCAGATTATTAGACCTGGTAAGAAAAAAAGGGGGTCAGACGG
Source organism: Tiliqua scincoides (assembly GCF_035046505.1). Taxonomy (NCBI): domain Eukaryota; kingdom Metazoa; phylum Chordata; class Lepidosauria; order Squamata; family Scincidae; genus Tiliqua; species Tiliqua scincoides. The sequence goes on along the minus strand of NC_089821.1, from coordinate 79,855,585 downwards.
GGCCTGAGTTAGCCTGCAGACCACAAATTTCCCTACACTGTGGAGCATTAACAGAATGAAGTTGTGATTTTCCTCTCTGTAAGCTACTGAAAGAATGCCTTAAAAACCATTCTACAAAATTCTTCCAGATTGATTTCCTTCTTCTATAAATTCATTAACATTGTTACAGTACCTGCAGAAGACTCTCTACAGCATGAAAACCACGGATTAGATTCAGAGCCCCACATAAAAGACTGAGTACAAAGGAAACAATGCCCGAGAGCGTCACAGGTTGCAGTCGCAGGTGAGGGGCTAGAAGGCAAAGAGAAGAAAACACTATAAATATTAAAGACAGTTTTCTTAATGTTTAGGGGAACAACATTAATTCTATTTTTCAGTGCCCCCCTCCTGTTCACAATCACATAACTTAGTGAGAAACCATCTAAGCTTAACAGACTGCACAATCCAGCAAGCATTGCTGTGGTGCAACTCTCTATTTTTGTTTCAATAAAAATGAACAGCAGCAATTGCTGTATTCCTTAGAACATAAATATGAATAAAAACCAAAGCACAGTAAGGCACAGGTTTTCATAACACCCTGAAAAAAAATTATATTTTGCTTAAGCTAAAACTGGCTGTTTACTGAGCCTGGTTTAAATGATTTGGAGTTAACATATCCAAACTGGTCAGTACTGTAAGGGCGCAATCCTAACCCCTTATGTCAGTACTTTCCAGCACTGGCATAGCAGTGCCAATGGGACATGCAGTGCATCCTGCAGTTGGGTATGACTCACAGAGGCCTCCTCAAAGTAAGAGAATGTTTGTTCCCTTAACTCAGAGCTGCATTATTGTTATTATCATTATCATTATTAACAGTATTTATATACCGCTTTTCAACAAAAAGTTCACAAAGCGGTTTACAGAGAAAAAAATCAAACAACTAAAGGCTCCCTGTCCCAAAGGGCTCACAATCTAAAAAGATGCAAAAGAACATCAGCAGGCAGCCACTAGAAAAGACACTGCTGGGGTGGGGATTGCCCTTATGGGAAGGGCACTGACATAAGGGGTTAGGATTGTACCCTAAGTCACTAAACTAACAAGAAAACAAAGAGGTAGCTGGCAAATTAGTCCACAATTAGCTACTGGGTAGTTAATCGACACTCTTGAAATACGGCTATCAATGTTTGTTTTCTTTCCACAAAAGCACAACTAACAGATCTAAAGAGTGATTTATAGCCAATACTAAATGTTTACTCAGAAACAAATACTCAGAATCCCTCTCAGTTCAGTAAAGCTCACCCTTAAATAAGTACACGGAGGATTACAGCCCCATCCTATTATACAGGCCTACATACATTTTGCTGTTGTAAAAGTTAGACCTTTTCTTTGGTGTATTTGGAGTGCTGAAATCAAAAATGGCATTAGTTTTGCCCGAATGAATCTAGTTTGGAGGGTATGGCATAGCCACCTTATTCAAGTAGCTTCCTCATGAGGAATATATCCTAAATAATATCCTAAATTTGTTCGAACATCCTTGACAACTTAACAAAAAAAAATTGTGTGTGTGTTAATAGTTTCAACTACACCAAATACTACCAAAAGGAAAAAAATCATTCCAAAATAATACAACCATAATTAGTATTTTAATTGAACAAAAACTATTAATCTCCTAAATCACCAGCAAAAGATGTCAGTTTCTTCTGCGCACATTCTGGGCTTATCCATTTCCACTATTTCAAGCACCTTAATCAACAACTCCTTTGTTGATCCTCTGCATGTTTAATTACAATGAAGTCCAACTGATCCAAACATGTTTATTCTCAAGTAAGTAAGCTCAGAACTGCAACTTCAGTGAATTTGATAAAGAGGGCATTGTGAAGACAAACTAGAGGTAGGCTACCAGACATACGAAAATTTCAAAATGACAGCTGAGTACTGGCCTGTTGCTCTATCCATGCAGGCGTCTAATGTATTGTTTCCTTGCTGACCACACTGATGATAAAAAGGGGGGGCTAACAAACTTTTTTGCAGGCATTCATCTGTGCTTCTGAAGAGCCAACAGTATACACAAATGGCTGCCAATTCATAGTGGATATGTGTACAAGCTATTACGGTGCTAGCCCACAACAAGTGACAGAAACCAAATATGAAAAAAACAAGCCAAAATCCACAGTAGTCTAGGCAACACAGAGAGAGCAACAATAAGGTTACTGAACCATATTTAAATCATTCTGTCTAAATCAGTGAAGTGTTAAGGTGCCAACAATGAAGTTAATGAGCTGGAACATTAATAGAGAGGGGTGTCACTCTGCATGGTTCGCACTGAACAGCTGCAGCAGAAAAAGGCTCTCTAAGGCAGTTCGTGAAGTCAGAAAAACCTCAGAAGTGACAAAGGGAATTTCCTCAGGAGAAGGGAACTGAACTGTCAGAACATCATTGTTTCCAAATTCTGTAAGGGACATGTTTAGTGTTTTACTGCAACTAATTTGTGCCTAGCTTAAAATGTAATTCCAAATTAGCTGATAGGAGAGAAAATGTTTTGTAGACAAATCATTACATTCCGTTTCAGAAAATAGTTCCATGCTATACCGAAAATGTCAGAGTCAACAAAATGGACCAGGCTTTAAAAGGATGCCAATTTCCACGAGAATTTGGAAAGGTTCACTGTTGAATGGGACAAGAGGACATTGTTGTTTCCTGCAGGCAAGCCCAGCATTCTAGCCACTGCACCACATTTTCTATAGTGATCAAGTTTGCATTGAGTTTTTGCTAATGTGCAAGTACCGAACTTTGTTGACTGCACCAACAGTAACATATTATGCTATTTCTTATTCAGACAGTGTTAGCAAGATTTAGGAATTACAAGAAGCAAATGGTTCAATGTCTGGGACCATCTAAGGATAACTATACTTAGAACAAGAAACTTACCTGTAGATATTTTCCCAGTACCATTATATTCTGGAAGGGATACATGTGGAAATCCATTAGGTGAACCCAATTCAGACAAAGAAATTTGATACGGTGGTCTCAGCCTGATTTCTGTCTGCATATCGGCAAGGTTTATCTTTGTCGACAGGGACCGTGGGTTATTATATCTCTGCTTGGTCTTCTGAATGAAATTATCTGCATAAAGTTAACACAAAACCCCCAAAGACATTTGGTTAATAAAATCATTTGAGATCCCATGGCTTTATGGGCAATATATGTCACAGATACGCACACCTAAATTCATTATTTGAAAGTCTAACATCTATCTTGAAACATTTTAATACTGTTGCTGCTTTATAACTAATATATCATAGGCTAATTAATTTTGCAGCACCCAAAAAATTAAGCGCTTGAAATCTAATTATGAATAATGTCTTATGCATTGGCAAGCCACAAAGTATGGCTAATTAATGCATTGCATTCAGTTCAGTTTTTCATGCAATTAAAAAAATATTCTTACAAAAAAAGTTTGGAACTCAAGCCTATTATTTTCTGTAACATAAGCTCCCTCAAGGAGCTCCCAGTCTCCAATGAGCCTCTGGCCCTCCGGAGATTTGTTGGAGCCCACACTGGCCCGACGCAACTGCTCTCCGCATGAGGGCAACTGTTTGACCTCTCATGTGAGCTGTGGGATGAGGGCTACCTCCACTGCTTGTTGTTTCACGTCTGTGATGTAGTAGTGGCAACAAAGGAAAGGCTGGCCTTGCTTTGTGCAAGGCCTTTTAAAGGCCATGAGCTATTGCAAGACCTTCATTCATTCATATAAGTTCATCTTTAATATATTCACTTATGTAAACTTATTCAAATTTTAAATGTAAATTAATTCTTCTTTTCCACGGCCCCCAACACACTTTGGACACCCCTGATCTACTCTATCCATCCCCTGCATAATTTTGTATGTCTCAATCATGTCCTCCCTCAGGCGTCTCTTTTCTAGACTGAAAAGCCACAAACACTGTAGCCTTTCCTCATAAGGGAGGTGCCCCAGCCCAGTAATCATTTTGGTTGCTGTCTTCTGCACCTTTTCCATTTCCACTATATCCTTTTTGAGATGTGGCAACCAGAACTGGAGACAATACTCCAGGTGTGACCTTACTACTGATTTGTACAACGGCATTATAATATTAGCCGTCTTATTCTCAACACCTTTTCTAATGATCCCAAGCATGGAATTAGCCTTCTTCACTGCTGCCGCACATTGGGTCGACACTTTCATTGAGCTGTCCACAAGGACCCCAAGATCTCTCTCCTGATCTGTCACAGACAGCTCAGCATCTGTTAGCCTATATGTAAAGTTTCAACTCTTTGCCCCAATGTATGTGACTTTACACTTACTTACATTGAAACGCACCTGCCATTTTGCTGCCCAGTTTCCCAGTTTGGAAAGATCTTTCTGGAGCTCCTCACAATCTCTTCTGGTCTTCAACACTTAGAAACATTTGGTGTCATCCGCAAACTTGGCCACCTCGCTGCTTAGCCCTGTCTCCAGGTCATTTATGAACAGGGATCCTTAAGGCACTTCACTTTTCACCTCTCTCCATTGTGAAAATTGCCCATTGACACCCACTCTCTGTTTCCTGGTCCTCAACCAGTTCCTAATCCAGAAGAGGACCTGCCCTCTCATTCCCTGGCTGTGGAGTTTCCTCAGCAGCATTTGGGAAGGGACCATGTCAAATGCCTTCTGAAAGTCTTGCTATATAATACCCAAAGGTTCACCTGCATCCTCATGCCTGTTCAGCTTTTCAAAGAATTCTAAAAGGGACGACTTACCCTTACAGAAGCCATCTGATCCCATTCCTACAGGCATTCATAAGTAGCTCACCATAACTCAGGTAATGGGGGTGTCAACACAACACTAAGGCCCACCATATAATAGGACACCCTTTTTGTCTTACAATCTCTCACAAAGGAGAGGCTAACTCTATTGCTATGAAAGGTTCGCTTTGCAGTTACACAAAACAGGATCTTCTCAGTTGTAGCACCACATGTCATAAATACTCTTCCTAGGCACAAGTCCTAAAACCCATCTCTCCAATGTATTAAGAAGTACATGAAAGCCTTCTTATCTTGTCAGTCCCTTGTCATAGAGGAATTTCTATGTTACAGTATATTTTATGGGTCTCAAGATGGTTATGTTTGAAATCTTTACTACAGATTTTACTGTTTTAAGCTAATTACAGAAAACATAAGGAATGCAACACAACACACTAATCTTTGTGAATCACCCTTGAACTAGAAAGACTTGCTATACATTTAATAAATAAAACTAGAGCAGTTATTGGAGAAAGTAATCATTCCCTTACCAAACTCGATGAAACAGTAGGGCCTAACAGCTGTATTTGTCTTCATCATGTTGTATGTAGTGATAAACTCCTTTTGAAGTTCATCCAGGAAGGAGAAGGCTAGGACACCAGGATAATTTTCAGTGCATAGCATCATGTAACTCACTCCCAGGGAACTAATAAAACTATATTTAAAAAAAGAAGAAGTAGCAGCAGCTTAACATTTCAAAATTAAATTCATACATCCTCAGCTTCATCGCTCTATATGCCATAACAAGAAAAACTGCTATGGGTATAATGTTATGTCAGTACTCATGAAAAACTATCATTGTTTCAGGTGGAAAAGAAAATTTACTGGTAGGCAATATTTTTTGATCAATTAACATTATATCAATAAATGTTAACCCAGGTTGCACATGTGTGTGTTTCTCTCTGTGCGCACATAAACGTGCTGTGTAACAGACACTGTAAATCACCCGAGAAAGAATGCCACTACACCAGCGCTTCCCAAACTGACTTCCATCGCAGTGTCTTCTGTGCTGCAAACACAGTATGTGGCACCCGGAAGTAAGTGGCAATGACAAATGGAGCAATGATGTCTCCACAAGTTACTTCTGCGTTATAGACCAGAAAGTAACCCTGAAAACAGTGGTAAGAGACTCAGGATAGGTGCGCCTTTCCAGCAGAGGAAGCAGTGTCAGCCCGCTGAGCCTCTGCTCCACAGTATTTGGGATCACGCAATGATCTTGATGCCAGGTGGCAGGTAGTATGCCATGCAGCAGGTAGTACTCTCATTGCGATGCCCCAGGGCATTGTGGTGCACACCTGGGAACCAGTGCTTTACCCTTCTAGAAGTAGAAGGTACAACATGTGGCTACCTTCTTCTTTGGAAAGTTTTATTTATTAGTTATGAAAAACCTGACACCTGCTTCATTCCAAAAAGCAAAAGAATAACTCATCAGAATTATCTTTAGGAGCCAGAGAATGAAATTTTCCTAGGATGAATGCTTCTTCATCAATATGTAGAGATATCATTAAGGGAAGTCATCACAAGCTAGAAAATGTCCTTCTTAATTGAAATTTGGCATATGTTTACCTCTTCATTTATTAAACATTCCATTAAAACACTACATTTATCCACTGTTTCCTCAAGCAACTCAAAATAATAACTCTGGAACCATTTGTGGTACATACTGTAAATCCAATAATTTATAAAATGGTGCACATGCTACCATCATTTTTTAAAAGATATTAGAGCATAAAAGATTTAGTAAGATCAAAGGAAGTCTGTTTATAAGGTCAAAGTCATACAGGCTTGTGGTAAAGCTGATTAGAGCAATGATCTAACTCCGCATTGTGAATATCAATTTTGTACATTTGCAACACAGAATTCTGTTTTGATCTGTTCCTTGTACAATGCTAATTTAACTTTATTTTTTAGGAATATTTAGCAAATTCTGTAGATCTTTTTTTTTCTTTTTCAAAAGAGCCATTCCAAAATAAGGTATCAACGAAGACAAAAGGGGGAGTTGGAATGAACTAAAAGTTTTCTTAAAAACACAAATTAGATACATTGTACATCTAGGCCTTGGCTTTGTTAATACTGTCACATATAATAATGCATAAGTCATATCATCTATCCAGATGGTGTGCACAATGCATGCCAATTCTATCACAGTCAGTTGGAGGAAAAAAACAACAACATTGCCCAGCACTGGCAGTTTGCCTGCCAAGGCATAAGTGTGCTAAAAAATGGCATGGGCACCAAATACCTATTATGGCAACAATTTCACGCTATAGAAAACAATTTGGAAATATATTAATTTCCCCACTTAACATTTTCATCACTCAAAATGTCAAGAGAAAAAAGTCATAGTGTAATTTTAACAGTGATGACAACTTGTCACAGAACGATCTGGTTGTCTCATGCTACAAAATATCTTGAAGCAAACAGAAAGTCAAGAAAAACTGTAGGCAAGAATGGCTCCACATTGCCAGCAGATGCAGGTGAGGTGCCACCAATGGGCTTCAGCAACATCACATCATGCCCGGGTCTTGTTTTCACAACATGTTCTACTTCAGGGGTGCCCAAACCCCGGCCCGGGGGCCACTTGTGGCCCTCGAGGCCTCTCAATGCGGCCCTCAGGGAGCCCCCAGTCTCCAATGAGCCTCTGGCCCTCCTGAGATTTGTTGGAGCCCACACTGGCCCGATGCTACTGCTCTCAGCATGACGGCCAACTGTTCGACCTTTCGCATGAGCTGTGGTATGAGGGCTCCCTCTATTGCTTGCTGTTTCACATCTGTGATGCAGCAGTGGCAGCAAAGGAAAGGCAAGCCTTGCTTTGTGCAAGGCCTTTTATAGGCCTTGAGCTATTGCAAGACCTTCATTCATTCATATAAGTTCATCTTTAATAAATTCATTTATGTAAACTTATGTAAATTTATTCAAATTTTAAATGTAAATTAATTCTTTTTTTCCCTCGGTCCCCGACACAGTGTCAGAGAGACGATGTGGCCCTCCTGCCAAAAACTTTGGACACCCCTGTTCTACTTCATATGAAATGATGAAACATCAAAGTACCCTATTATAAATTCAAGAAGAATGGCAATGCTGTCCTGTACTTCAATATTCTTCTCTTTGTAAAGCAATACCAAAAGGAGATTGAATTAACTGCCCTCATACTGAAATCATATTCAAGTTTAAAGCCAACCTCAATTCTTTTTTTTTCACAAAGATTATTTTGTGTTCTCACTACTATCATTCTAAGAGCAGTTACCAATTTCATATGAAACAACAATATTGTACAGAGTAGCAGAGAAAAATACACAACTCCCAGCGGAGGCTTACTTTATGTTATATTCTCCTGCTTGCAACGTGCATCTATCTGGAAGCTGAGCAAGTCTCTTTGCAAGGATTTTGAAGTACTTTCTGCACTCCTGCACACCGGCACTTTGCTCATAATCAGTAGAGGCAGAAAGAGGGAGTCCATCTCTCACTCGGACCACTGAGGCAGACAAGATCATGGACATTGCCGGCAGACTCAAGGAAAATCTAAAACAGAAACATACCTTATAAAATAATATATACTTTTTCTTAAATCTTCTGTATCTAGAGCTGTTGGAGTGAATCCCACAAACTTGTATAATTTTGCCTAGTTCCTTTCTTCTTCAGTCACCTGTAGGCCCACCAAATTTGCTCCTGAGGGTTAATCTCCTAGTTTTTCCAAGTGTCCAGACTGCTAGGTGGCAGCCTTAGCGGCACTATAAGCATACAAGCTTATATGGATGCTTATAGCAACCCTGTAGACCATTTTCACTGGGGTAAGCCTTTAACAGTGCAATCCTATCTTGTGCTGGAACAGGCAGGCCAGGAGGCCTGAGCAGTATCCAGTGCAAGACAGGGTGCCAAAATGGCTCAGCCGGAGGCAAGGGGAAACTCTTCACCTTACCCCTGGGTAAGCCACTGCAGCCCCAATGGGTCTCCTTGAACTTGCGTCACCTCCAGAGGTGGCATAAGTCCAAGGAGAGCGGAGCGGCTTGCAGTTGCTTTGTGCTGCTCAGGAATGGGGGTTCAGATCCAGCATAACTGCTGGGTTCCAGCCCTGCTGCCCACTCCCCACCCGCCCACCCTCCCCCGCCCCAGAACGCCTCCCTCACGCTTCCACCCTGCCCAACCCAGAGTCCTGCATCAGCCGACACGGCTCCCTACTCAAGTCGGCGCAGAGGCTGGATTCAGCCGACACAGGTCAGTGCAAGTCCCTGCGCCAGTCCAGTCTTGAGGAGGCGCATACATGTCTTACAGCACGTTTGCAACCCTCCTGGGCCAGTGCAAGGGTCTTGCACCAACCAAAGGGAACATTAGGATTGCATCCTAAATTACATTAATGAGCATATGGGAGGGAGTTACAGGCGCCACTGGATCAGCAAATAACCAAATCTGTGGCTATGGGGGTCTTCCTGTACAGCGTAAATCTGCAGCAGCTTGAACCCTTTTATCCTCCCAGGGTTCCTAACTGGGGCGTGCAATGGGTTGTACTGTTTGCTTCTCTGTTGTACTCTTTCAGCATGACATTGGCTAAGGACTTCTTCCAGTTCCAGCTGCTGCCAGGAGATCGGATAAAAACGAATTCTCTACATGGTATTTAGTGAGCAGTTTTAGAAATAATTCAGTGTACAATACAAGGAGGCAGAACACAAAACAAAGCAGAAGGAAATCATTCCTCTCTAAAACAAAGCAGTGACACTGCTAGAATATATTTACGCCCGGATATTGTTCCTAACCATTAGTTATATGCTACTTTGCAATATTTGAAAAACAAAAAGAGCTTATTAAAACATCCATAATGCAAAAGATATCAACAGTAATAATTCATTGTAGGCATTTTAAAATGCATGCCAGGCAGACCTCTGTAAAGTATTCCAAAATATAATTAAGAAATGCTCTAAACTCTTAAGATACTCATAAAACTAGAAAAGCATTGTGAAGTTTACTAAACAGAGCCCTTTGGGATGCCTTCACCATGGGATGGTATCCTGCAGCCTTGGGCACAAGCCTGTCAGATTCACTCGGTTCATGCCCTCCACCCGGTCCATTTCTTATTCATAGGGCCTCAAACTACTACCCTAGGAGTGCTCTTAAAACTCATACATGGAATGAGGCAATGATTAGCTCAATTCACAGTTTGCAAACTCACTTCTAACCAGTGTTAGCTCCTAAGCAGTTTGCAGTCATGTAAGAACTGTGTTTGTAAACTGCACTTTGACACATAAGTCTATATAGCAAGGTGAGCTCTAAAAATAATTGGGGGGGGGGGAGTCACATGCAAGAGGGGATAAGGATCGTCACGTAAGTTTTGATATCCAAGTTTGTTTGCTTTCTTCTTCCTTGCCCATCCCTTTTCCTTTTTGTAGTGGGATGGTAAGAACTTGCCTACAAGCATATAATCTTTGTGTCGTTTTTTAATCTATTCACAGAATCTAGAAAAACTTTATAGCTTTCTAAAAAGTTGGTCACTAATGTCTTCATTCTGACTTGCTTTCAGTCTCTTGTTCACTGACCCGCTGGTGCTGTTCAGCCACAATCCAGTTTCCGTCGCATTCCAAGCAAGAATGCCAATAACCAGCACACCAAGTAGGCATCAAAGATAAATAAACCTGCTTCATTTTCCTCTCCAATCATAACTGAAGCCACTGTAACAATATAGGGGTTGTTAGGGGTGTCAAACTCGTTTCATACAGTGGGCCGAATAACATTCATGTTGCCTGCTAAGGGCTGGAAATGATGTAATTAGGCAGGAAGTGATGTCATTAAGCAGGTCATGACCAGAAATAAGCACTTTTTTCTCACTTTGGAACTTATTAGTTGCAAATGACAGAAAATATGCAAATCTTGATCATATTTCAAAATGGGAGAGCCCAATTATCATGCTGGCAGCCATTTCAGCAGTGCTACCTCAGCACTGCTCAGCAGCTGAGAGCTTGAGGGCCAGATGAAAAGCTTCAGTGGGTCGCATCCAGCCCCCAGGCCTTATGTTTGACACCCCTAGGCTAGACAGTTATCCTTGTGAGCTATCTAGCAACATGCCCCTTCTCTTGAGCTGCTCTGGTTTTCTTGCCCTGCTTCCCTCCCTCAGGCTAAGAATACTACCAAGACCCTGAGTTTGCTTGAGAGCCCCCTTTCCGTCTTTTAAGTCTCACTTTAAAATAGGACAATCAGCAGTCTTGGCACGGTCACCCCATGACTCCTGCAATTCTTCACTTTCATCCCAAAAGAAATAGACTGGTAATCTTCATCCCTGGCAAGCCTTGCCACAGTCTACAAACTTCTCTCTCTCTTTCTTTGTTTTGTATGCAATCAAACTGATGACTCAGCCCAATCCTATGTAGTGCGCACCAGCTCATCACTGGTGCACACTGTCGCAAATGTGCACGTTTGCAGACCTTAGTGCCAGTGGAGCATCAGAGCTCTACCGCTCAGTGGTTGCACAGACTGCTGTACAGCAGAGAGGTAGGTGGGCATGGGGGGAAGCAGGGAGGAGGTGTGCCGGGGAGAGGGAGCAGGGTGGGAGGGAGGCAGGACCAGTGGAGCAAAGCACTGGGCCGCTCGCCTCACACGGAGGCTCTTAACTCTATGCCAACCCTTAGAATCCCTGTTGTTAGAATCCCTACTCAAGAGATGAGCCATCTTTAAATGGCTGATTTCAGTAATGACTCCAGTCTTTGAAATTGGTTTACAATTGGAAATCTCTTGAGTAGGGATTAGAACAAATCTCTTGAGTAGGGATTCTAAACTGGGAGTATGGTAACCAAATGATGGGGAAATGGGACTTGATTTCTGAACAATTTTTAAAAATTGTTGTTAGTCAGGGGTGTCCAAACTTTTTGGCAGGAGGGCCACATCATCTTTCTGACACTGAGAAAAAAAAAGAATTAATTTACATTTCAAATTTGAATAAATTTACATAAATGAATTTATTAGAAATGGAACCTATATGATTGAATGAAGGTCTTGCAATAGCTCAAGTCATTGCACAAAGCAAGGCCAGCCTTTCCTTCGCTGCCGCTGCTGCATCACAGACATGAAACAAGCAGTGGAGGGAGCCCTCGTCCCACAGCTCACACAAGAGGTCGAACAGTCGCCCTCATGCTCACAGCAGTTGTGCTGGGCCAGTGTGGGCTCCAGCAAGTCTCTGGAGGGCCAGAATCTCATTGGAGACTGAGGGTTCCCTGCGGGCCAGATTGGGAGCTTCTGAGGGCCGCAAGTGGCCCCCGGGCCGGGATTTGGGCACCCCTGGATTAGATTATTAATAGATGTGTTTGTTTCTGGTGAGTAAGATAGGATTACAGCCTTACACTTACCGAACATAATGCATTTATTTCTGAGTAAAATAAATAACAGTTTCAAACACCTCTAATTATTAACTATCATCATTATCAATATCAATTAAATGGTTTCTGCTCCCACCTATCCATATGTAAAGTAAAACCAAACTATTGATATCTTTTTGAATCATGCTGGTACCTAACAGAACTTGTGATGGTGATTATTTCAACATTCTGGCAAAGGGTGCATATGGGGACATATTGTTGTAGAAAAGTTGAAAATCCCTATTCTAGAATCACTAGATATTGTAATCATCATTCCAGAATACTATGAAAAGTATGTGCTGTAATGACAAGACTGCTGATATCTGAGGTCCTGGCTATGAGCCAGATAATTATAGATGTCCTTTTATTTCAGAACACAGTAGCTACATCAGTGCTGGGACAACAGCATCCATTTTCACCAAGTCTCTTCCCCCTCCTGTTTCATGAATGAAAGGAAAAATTCCCTTTTAAGATATTAAAGGTGGTGTATAAATTTAAGATATTAAATATAGATATTTAAGATATTAAAGATAAAGATATTTAAGATATTAAAAGGTGGTGTAAAGGGAAACTATAGCCTAAGACAGTGGTATTCAAACTGGGGCATTGCAACGCCCCAGACTGTGGGTCCTGGCCTCTGCCCCCTTAAGGGGTGGGGGCAGCCAGGAGACGGGGGAAGACAGCAGTGCGATCCACAGGATTGCGCCGCTCAGGGGGGCTGCAGAGATTTGGATGCACTTGACCAAGCCTCCTGCAAGCCTCCCAGGGGTGCGGGGAGCCCTGTGCAACCTTCGGCAGAGCTCCCCAGGTCAGGAAAAGTGAAAGTGGAGCGATCGTGCCCTGCTCCACAAAACCGGAAGCGGAGCACAATCACTCCACTTTCCCTTCTGACGGGGCTGCAGCAACTGGGGTACACCCTCCAGTTCCTGCAGCAGCCGTCCCTGTGTATGGGGAGCCCTGCGTGAGTGCCTGCAGGGTGTCCCAGGTCAGGGAGAGTGGGGCGATCGCGCTCCGCTTCTGCTTTTGCCTTCTCCCTGCCCCTGCTGCCTCACCCCCGCCCCTGCAAAGATGTACTCCGCAAGTTTGAAAACCACAGCCCTAAGACTTATATCCCACTACTTGTTTTGCTAGATTCCAAGGCCAAGCTCTGCCTAGAGAATCATGCCCACTTTCAGCTAATTAGCTCCCCTTCTTTCCCCAAAAATGACCCTGGTTCTGCCCTGCAGTACTGCTGGACCCCACCACCAGGGTAGCTCACCTGTTCCACCTGCAGAGGTCCTCCTTCCTCCCCTCTCCTGCCAGCAGCTCCTCCCGCCACTACAGCAGCACATTGGTCCTCCACAGGTCTTGGGCATGACAGCCAAAGTGGCTGCAGCTGTGCAGCACACCCTCTGCTGAATGACCAGGCCGTAACCCTTAAAGGTGCCACTGCTGACACCACATCCTACCTCCTTGCCAGATCTTCCGCAATTCCAATACACTACTATAGTGTAACATTTGCCAATAGCATACTTGAGTACTATAGCTGCAACCTCACACACAGTGGGTTATTTAATAACCATTTAAATCAGTGCAACACAATAATTTTCATTAGCTTCTCGAAGCTCAAACAGGACAGGTTGAGAAACAAGATTTCATTTCCTAAGCATTTTATTAAAAAACAAACAATTTCTATATGCTTTCATCCCCAAAGTTCCCATACATGATATACATGGGGGAGAAAGAACAGTGCACATTTCTTCCTCACAGCTACCACAATGTGCCTTACAGCATGTTTGCGACAGTGCGCGGTGGCACGAAGCTGCGGTGCCAAGCATAGGATTGGGCTCTAACTGGTCCTCCTCATCCTAGCAGTGTCTTTTCTAGTGGCTGTCTGCTGGTGTTCTTTTGTATCTTTTTAGATTGTGAGCCCATTTGGGACAGTGAGCCAGCAGTAGTTTGATTTTTTCTGTAAACCACTTTGTGAGAATTTTGTTGAAAAGTAGTATATAACTATTAATATAATAATAATAATAATAATAATAATAATAATAATAATAATAATGATGATGATGATGATGATGATGATGATGATGATGATGACGACGACGATGATGATGACGACGACTTACTCCTGGGTAAGTGTGGGTAGGATTGCAGCCTAGGATTGTTAAAAATGTTCCTGCTTGATGATGTCACTTTCGATCTTGATGTCACTTCCAGTGGGTCCTGACAGATTCATATTCTAAAGGTTCCCAGCACTACAAGTTTCAGAACCACTGAACCAAATTATAAGAAAATGGTGAGCAAGGTTTCCCTTCCTCCTGAGCTCTTCATCAGAACCTCTGGAGCACACAAAAACTTCCCCACCACTTGGTAATTGGGGGGGGGGGCTATCTGGTTAAAGGTATTACTCAACTGTTTCCCCCACTTCAATGAGCAACACTGCTACCTATGGCTTTTGTACATAAAGACATCAGTATAGAGAGAGCAAAAATAGACAGTACTCATTTCCCCCAAATCCTTAACATTCAGCAAAACCTGGGAGAGAGGACGAGGAGGAAGCAAAGCAGAAGACGCAACCCCTAAAGCAGCGATTTTCAACCTTTTTCATCTTGTGGCACACTGAGAAGGCATCAAAATTGCCAAGGCACACCATTAGGTTTCTGACAACGGGCAAGGCACACCATGCTGCCAGTGGGGGGCTCACATCCCCAGGGACCCTACTAATACTCGTAAATTGTCTTCCCCCAAAGTCCTGCGGCACACCTGTGGATCACTCATGGCACACTAGTGTGCCAAGGCACAGTGGTTGAAAATGGCTGCCCTACAGTGTCAGGGGTGGGGGTGGCAAACAAAGGGACACCCTGGGTGCGAAGAGGCCCAGGGGCGCCACTGCCCTCCATGCACCCAGTACGCAGGTAAGTGCAGAGCTGCCACCTGTGCTGCTGCACGGAGAGTAAGTGTGGCTCTTCCCTAGCATGTGGTGCCCAAGGACGGCGAGGACCTTCCCCTGTTGAACTGCAGCCTGTGGGGCGCAGAAGCCCCACGGGGACCCCAGAAGGCGCCACTCCCCTGTCTCTTGGGTCAGGGACTGCCACAGAGGAACGCTGCTGCTTCCCCCAGCGCAGAAACGTGGCAACCGGGTTCCACCAGGGCCCACTGCGACCCAGGAAGAAAGCCTCCTCCCTCCTCCCAGCAGACGTACCCAGACCCAGAGCAAGGGACCGCGCCTTTGCAGGCAGCCGGCTCAGTTGCTAGGCAACGAGGGGCTGGCTGGCGCGAGCGCGCTCGCGGGGGAGGAGGGGGTCGGAAATACCTTGTTCAAGCGACGCGGCAGCATCAGAAGCCTCGCCGACCAGCGGCTGGGAAGCCTCGCGCATTGCATTCTGGGGGACTATCGCGTCGTACACCTCGCGTTCGGTAGCTGTGGGGAGGGGGGAAGGCAGTGAGCGTCACGTGGCCTTGCGTGACGGTCGCCGTGGCTGTGGCGGGGGGTGGGGCGAAGTGGCGGTTGGAGCCCAGTTTGCTGTGAGGGTCTCGCAGCAGCAGCGAAGTCACGACCTAGTCAGGTGCTGTTGCCTTCTGGGGGTGCTGGTGCGCTGTCCACGTCCAGGAGTCGGTGGGGGTGAGCAGCAGCTGATGCCTCTCCTCGAACCAGCTCGCAGCGCTGACAACAGTGTAGTACAGGGGAGAGAAAGTTGAAGCTGCAGCCCTAGCCACGCTTACCTGGGAGTAAGCCCCTCTGACTGCAATGGGACTCACTTCTGAGGAGACATGCACAGGATTGGGGGGACAACGTGGGGGACACAGTGGGACTGGACTTGAAATTATGAGGAGATATTATTATAATATTTATTTATTTATGTATAAGATTTCTAACCCGCCTTTCCTCTGCTGAAGCAGATGCCCAAGACAGCTTACAATTTGTAGCTGTTGTATTGGCAACCTTCAGTCTCGAAAGACTATGGTATCGCGCTCTGAAAGGTGGTTCTGGCACAGCGTCTAGTGTGGCTGAAAAGGCCAATCCGGGAGTGACAATCCCTTCCACACCAGGAGCAAGTGCAGTCTGTCCCTGGTCTGTCTCCCTGGCTATGGGCCTTCCTTCTTTGCCTCTTAGCCTCAGACTGTTGGCAAAGTGTCTCTTCAAACTGGGAAAGGCCATGCTGCACAGCCTGCCTCCAAGCGGGCCGCTCAGAGGCCAGGGTTTCCCACTTGTTGAGGTCCATCCCTAAGGCCTTCAGATCCCTCTTGCAGATGTCCTTGTATCGCAGCTGTGGTCTACCTGTAGGGCGCTTTCCTTGCACGAGTTCTCCATAGAGGAGATCCTTTGGGATCCGGCCATCATGCATTCTCACGACATGACCAAGCCAACGCAGGCGTCTCTGTTTCACTGTCACTGAATACATGCTAGGGATTCCAGCATGTTCCAGGACTGTGTTGTTTGGAACTTTGTCCTGCCAGGTGATGCCAAGGATGCGTCGGAGGCAGCGCATGTGGAAAGCGCTCAGTTTCCTCTCCTGTTGTGAGCGAAGAGTCCATGACTCGCTGCAGTACAGAAGTGTACTCAGGACGCAAGCTCTGTAGACCAGGATCTTGGTATGTTCTGTCAGCTTCTTGTTGGACCAGACTCTCTTTGTGAGTCTGGAAAACGTGGTAGCTGCTTTACCGATGCGCTTGTTTAGCTCGGTATCGAGAGAATGAGTGTCGGAGATCGTTGAGCCAAGGTACACAAAGTCATGGACAACCTCCAGTTCATGCTCAGAGATTGTAATGCAGGGAGGTGAGTCCACATCCTGAACCTAATAGCTAATTTGTAGCTAAAAATATACAATATAAATAAAACCAATTGGAGGAGGGCAAAACTACTGACACTGGAGGAACGGCTGCAAAGGCCCAGAAGAATCCACAGTCACCTCAAAGTTTTAATTTTTGGCACACCTGCCAACGTTTTACAGATGACACAAACTTGGAAACTGCTCCTGCTCCATCTAAAATAGGGAGGAACTTCATACTTTGGCTTCAAGTTAGACGTGGGGAAAAGAACACCATTGCCCCACAGTGTGTTGCTCCCAACAGTTCATGATGCATTCCCATCCCCTAGCAATTTCCCCTAATGATATTTTAATTCTAGCAATTTCCCCTAATGATATTTTCTTGAGCTATTCCAAAAAGTTGAAGCAGAAACAATGACTTAGGGCCAAATCCTATCCAACTTTCCAGCCCTGTTGTAGCTGTGCCAACGGTGTGTGTGCTGCATTCTGTGGTGGGAAGTAGTTAGTTATGAAGGCCTTCAGAAGGTAAGGGAATATTGTAAGGGCTGCATTACAGCTGCACCAGCACTGGAAAGTTGAATAGGACTGGGCCAGTACTAGGGACACAAAAGTGAGGGGGGAGGAGGAAGAGGGTCAAGTGGCTCAGAGAACCAGAACTTTACCTGTCAGTTTGTATCTCTTCCCCCTCCCCCCGCATTGCAAGGTTTCTGTGATAACTCAAAGAAAAGTCACTTTTCACATACAGGAAGGTTTTTTTAAAATTATCAATCAAAATATATTTAATAATCATATTAAGACCAGTTTCCCCAAGGTCTCATTTCCATTCATGTTTAGAATGGGGATACTGAGGTGAAATACCATGTTTCTCCCCCCCCCCCACCAAATCTAATACAGTCAGAGCTCATTATCCACTACAGTCAGGGTGACCAGATGTCATAACCACTAAAGAGAAAAAGGCATTGCAAAATGTACATGTCCAAGAAAAATGTGAGACATGAAAAATAAAAGCTAAATACACTTGTATATTGATTTCATGTGGTTAATTTAAACACTATATTACTTATTAAATTTAAAACTATATTGCATATAATTTATTAATTACAAGAAGGCTATGCAGTGCCTGTAGAGGCCCGCTGACAGGGAAAAGGAGGACATTTAACTTCTTTTTCAGGACACAAGGCTAAAAAAGGGGACATGTTCTGGAAAAACAGGTCATTTGGTCACCCTGGCTACAGTTAGGTTCCTGGAAAACCTAGTGGATACTGAATCATTGAGCCTATTGGGAAAATGGGGTTAGGTTCCAGGGAACCCTCTTCACCATATAGTTATGAACTTTAGTAACCTGAATCTTAACTTGAAGTATATGAGGCTGAGTGATAGCCAGGGCTCATCTACATCTCCAACATCTGATGTTTCCTTCTCTGCATATCCCAAGATGCTTTGAAGGTTTCAGCAATGATGATGGTGATTTCTCCTTGCTGGCTATGTCCAACTCATTGAAGGTTGTTGGCCCAACAATGAGGACTCAGCAATCAGCAGTGGGGAGGGGGCTGCTTCACCTGTTGTCCTCCTCCTCCTCCACCTGTCTCTTGGTTCCTTCCCTTGGTTTGCCCCAGCCCCAGAGCAGCCATCAGGTAACGTTCCATCAACTTCCCATCATCACCCCTTCATTTTTGCCAGTGTTGTGCAGGTTCCGCTGGAGTTCCCAAGATTGTGCCCAAGATGGTGGAGCAACTCTGGAAGCGAACACAAACGCATCTGACAATTCTTCATGGGCCAATACCAATGCCTTTTTGATGTGGGACCAACATATTATTAGTGGATAACCAGAACAGAGTCACAGATGACAAGACATAGGTGGCGATTCTGCACCTCTCAGATCACCGAATTAGATTCCATTTTAGAACTACTTTCAAGCTCGGTAGTTTTTGTAAGATATTTGTGGTAACTTCTTGCAATGTCAGGAGGAAACGCAGGGTTGCCATGGTGTTTTGTGTTGAGACACATTTTATTACACTGCATATAGGTTATCAGTAGCTAGACAGAGGCTGCAATCCTAACCACACTTTCCTGAGAGTAAGCCCCATTGAACAAAACAAAAATTACTTCTGAGTAGACCTGGTTAGGATTGTGCCCTTAGTGAATGAAAAGATACTTTTACACCTTCCTACAGTCTAAATGATCTATAAAACAAAAAGTATAGAACTGTGTGTTATTACTGTGTGTAATAACTGAACTTATTTTATCTATAAGACAAAAAGTAAGAACTGTGTGTTAGAGATTGGTCTTGCCAGGGCCAAATCAAGACCTCCTGGTACCTGACACCAAATACCACCTGGTGATGTTCCAGTTCTAGCACTAGCCCACCACTGTCCACATGTCTGCCCTGCCCCCCCTCTTCCAATTAAGGGAGTGGCAGGAGCAGCAGCAGTAGTGGAAGGAAGCAGGCAGGCAGATAGAAATGGGTTGTCCCACCACCAATCTGCTGCCTGAGGTGACTGCTTCAGTTATTATTTATTATTATTAACTTTATTTCTACCCCGCCTTTCTCCCTGGATTGACTCAAGGCGACTTACAACAAGGTTAAAACAAATTAAAAACATAATTTAAAAACAGATAAAAGCATATTAACAACATATCCTAAAAACAGTAGTCAGATAAAAAGTAGTCAGGTAAAAAGAGCATAGAGCAGCAAATCATAAAAGAATCAGGCCTGTAACCAGGTATTTAAAAAGATATTAAAAGATTTTGAAAAGATGTTTAAAAAAGGCAGAGAACTCAGAAGGCTTGTCTAAACAAAAGGGTCTTCAGGCCTCACTGAAAACTCTCAAGAGAGGGAGCCATTCTTAAGTCAAGGGGAAGGGAATTCCATAGTGTTGGTGCCACTACTGAGAAGGCCCTATTTCTTGTGGCCACCCCACGTACCTCCCTAGGCTGCGGCACTTGTAAAAAGGCCTTCTCTGATGACCTAAGAGGACGAGCCGGATTGTACGGGAGTAGGCAATCTCTAAGATACCCTGGCCCAGAGCAGTATAGGGCTTTAAAGGTCAAA
Organism: Tiliqua scincoides; assembly: GCF_035046505.1. Lineage (NCBI taxonomy): Eukaryota > Metazoa > Chordata > Lepidosauria > Squamata > Scincidae > Tiliqua > Tiliqua scincoides. The sequence goes on along the minus strand of NC_089821.1, from coordinate 79,835,663 downwards.
ACCAGCACTTTGAATTGGGCCCAGAAACGAATGGACAGCCAATGCAGCCGCTGGAGAAGCGGGCTGACAGAGTCAAACCGCCTACCTCCAGTAACTACACGGGCCGCCACATTCTGCATTAGTTGCAGTTTCCGAACCATCTTCAAGGGCAGCCCCACATAGAGCGCGTTACAATAATCTAACCTCGATGTCACCATGGCATGGATCACCATGGCCAGGTCTACACAATCCAAGTACAGCCGCAGCTGGCGCACCAGCCGAAGCTGAGCAAAGGCCCCCCTAGCCACAGCTGCCACCTGGGAATCGAGGAGCAGCTGCGAGTCCAGGTGGATCCCCAAGCTGCAAACCTGCTCCTTCAGGGGGAGTGCAACCCCATTCGGTGCAAGCCGATAGTCCAGCACCTGCATTGAGGATTTCCGAACCAGGAGAGCCTCTGTCTTATCCGGATTTAATTTCAGCTTGTTAGCCCCCATCCAGATCCTCACTGCCTCCAGTCAGCGCTCCAGGCCCTCAACTACCACCCTGGAGTCTGGAGGAAAGGAGAGATAAAGCTGGGTGTCATCAGCATATTGATGGCACCCTACTCCAAATCCCCGGATGACCTCTCCCAGTGGTTTCATGTAGATGTTAAATAGCATGGGGGACAAAATTGAACCCTGTGGCACCCCGCACGTCAAGGGCCAGGGTGTCGAACAGGCATCCCCCAGCACCACCATTGGGACCGATACTCCAAGTAGGAGCGGAACCATCGCAAAACAGTGCCTCCAACTCGGCCAATCGGCCCAGAAGGATACCATGGTTGATGATATCGAAAGCCACTGAGAGGTCCAGCAGGACCAACAGGGACGCACTCCCCCTGTCCCGTCCCTGGCGTAGGTCATCCACCAAGTTTCCGTCCCAAAGCCCGGCCTGAAACCAGATTGAAAAGGATCCAGATAATCCGCTTCATCCAAGACCATCTGGAGTTGAGATGCCACCACCAGCTCAATTACCTTTCCCAGAAACAGGATGTTGGAGACTGGCCGGTAGTTGTCTAATACATTGGAATCCAGGGAGGGCCTCTTCAGGAGGGGTGAACCACTGCCCGTTTCAAAGCACATGGTAACGTCCCCTCCATCAAGGGAGTTGACCACCCACCCTGTCCACTCAGCCAGTCCTCCCTAGGCAGCTCTTATCAGCCAAGCTGGGCAAGGGTCAAGCAGGCAGGCAAATGGCCTCACACTCCAAAGGAGTCTGTCCACATCCTCAGGCTGTACAAGTGGAAAAGAATCCCACAACATTGGACAAGCAGTTGCCAAGGGGACATCATCAGACATTGTCAATGTGGCATCCAAGTTGTGACGAATACCATCAATTTTATCTGCGAAATGTTGTGCAAACACATCACAGCAGATGACCATGTGTTCCTCCTGGTCTACTGGAGGGGCCTGATGGAGGAGGCCCCGCACCACACAGAACAGCTCTGCCGGACAGTTCTCAGCAGATGCAGTGGTAGCAGAGAACGATCTCTTTGCTGCTACCACCACCACAGAATAGGCTCTGTAATGAGCTCTACTCCGTGTCCGATTGGATTCATCACAAGTTTTCTGCCACCGTCGCTCTAGACATCTGCCCTGCCGCTTCATCATTTGCAGCTCCTCAGTGAACCAAGGAGCCGCTCTGCGACATGGCAGAGGTCGCTCCGGAGCAGTCTCATCCACTGTCCTGGTCATTTCCCCATTCCAGAGGTCAACCAGGGCCTCAGATGAGATGCCAGTCTTGGCAGTGGGAAAATCCCCCAGAGCCCTCAGGAAACCTTCAGGATCCATTAGCCTCCGGGGGCAGACCATAGAATGCGGTCCTCTGCCTCTGCGAAGGTAAGAAGCCACAACAAGCCTAAACCTTACCAGGAAGTGATCTGTCTCAAGGATGGGCTGGCCCTAGGTCAGACTAGAAGAAAGATAAATTAGGAGGGGTCTTTAACGCAAACACAGACTGTAAGGTGTTAGAACAAAGGGACCCACTGGCAAGAAAGAAGACGGGCTGATTTAGTTTGAACAGTATAGCATTCCCACCAGCAGTGTGTCGTCTAAGGGGTCCTCTGCATGGACCCCTTCTGTGATTGTGCGGTAGCACCTCTGGATGCTCAGGAATGACACCATATGTAATTGCTGGACTTCTGGGAGGCTGCATAGCACAGAACAAGGTTCCAGTTGTGTCTGGGAGGTCTGCAGGGAGCAATTTGGGGGTTCAGCATCCATGGTAAGGCAAATCCAATGATGCTGGATCCATGAATAAAGAGGATCTGTGGATAATGAGGATACTGTATAAAACATCTGTATTACTACTGATTAGACCTGACTTTTTCCTAACAAAAGGGTTAAGACCTGCTACCTCCCTTGAGAAAGGTTTCTCCATTAGAACTGTGAAGTAGAATTCAAAGCTCCTCATAGCAGCCTCATATTAGGCTTCTTCTGCTTCAGTCCTTAGCTAATGCTTGGACCAATGTATTCAATTGGTCTGATGTATTCAGACCAATACGCTGCTGTAGGTGCCGTTGGGATCTGTGTGTCATTCATGACACACTTCCATTCTTTGCAATTGCTGGCGATATTTCAAGCCTCATCAATGGTCAATCACTGGTTCTTTAGGTCTTCCTCAATGTATTTGAGTTAATGTTTTCTTTGGTGTTGCCCATTGAACCCTCCAGTAGGGAGGTCACTCTCACCAAAGGAGCTTGTGTGGCAGCCAGCTGGTGTTCATTCTGCAGATGTGGTCAAACCATTGAAGTCTGTGTTTTTGGGTTTGTTCTTCAACTGATGGTTGATGATTGCACCTTATCTGAATTGTCTCGTTACAATGGCAATCATGAGAGAGACATCCAGGATCTGTCTTGGGCATCTAATTTGGAAGACCTTGCACTTGTTCACATCTGATTTGAGAAGAGCTCATGTTTCCAATCCATATAGGAAAATTGGCAAAATAAGTGTTCGGAAGAGGTGGATTTCAGTCTTGATGGAGCTATGGGTCTTTTTCAGAGGCACCATTTGAGTGAGGCACATGCTTCTGTTGCCTGGCCCATCGGCTGTGGACTTCAGTGATGGGTGTCAATTTTTTTTCTCCTGTATCAGTGATCCCAGATATTTGAATTCTTGAATCTGCTCAATTTGGAATCATCAAGGTGATAATATCAGACAGCAATCCCAATTCTGCACTCAACATGTATACCAACCAATTGGAGCCTTGTGAATTTATCACATTATCAATAATGTCTTTCAAGATTTCTCAGCAACTTCAAATTGCACTCAGAGGAGAATTTCGTTTGAAACATTCATTTCTTTTTATTTTTACTTTGCCATCCTTCCTTGGATGTGAATAAAAACTTTACAACTTAACTCTAGTGTGTGGAAAATAGAAATGTAAAAACAAACACAAAAAATCCACTTGAATTTTTCTGTTTGCTATCATTTAGACCAGGGGTGTCAAACATAAGGCCTGGGGCCTGGATGCGGCCGCCAGAAGCTTTTTATCTGGCCCTCAGGCTCTCAGCTGCTGAGGTGTTACAGCTGAAATGGCAGCCCACATGAAAATTGGGCTTTCCCAAAACTTGAAATATGATCAAGATTTGCGTACTTTCCCTTCTGTCATTTGCAGTTAATGAGTTTTTATAAGAGAACAGGGTCTGATTTCTGACCATTAGCTGCTTAATGATGTCACTTTCTGCTTAATGCCATCACTTCTGGCCCTCTGCTAGAGCCCTGAATGCTAGCTTCGGCCCTCTATATGAAACAAGTTTGACACCCTTGGGTTAGACAACCTCATCTTTTCTGATGTGTAATTCATGATAGTAAAACCTTTAGACTGCCGTTCAGGACCATTACAATCAGTGGGAGTTTTGCCACCACCATTAACAGAGGAGGACTGTGCCCCTGAGAGTCTCATGGAATTACAGCAAGCTACTAGGTTCTTGTGAACCAAGCAACCAGATACCTCATGGTGTTTATACCGCATTTCAAGAATCATGAACCTCAGCACTGATCTCCTGGGTGCACTATGCAAACATTATTACTCTAAATGCAAGAGATATGGCTGGAAAGAAAGTTAAAATGGAAGCTGTTCAACACCAGATATGGTCATGATATGTCCTGCCTCTAATGCAGACTTTAGACATGTGGACTGATTCACTTTTTCACAAGTGCCTAGAATAATTTTTCTTTAAACATTATCCAAATTTTATGTATAATCACCTTGAGAAAATAAACCACAGACTCAGTACTGGCTGTGTTGATAGATTTTCTTACTTAGACAGCTAGCTGTCTCTGGAGACTGGAATTCAACCACCTAGTACATCTCACAAAGGCCAACAAACAATCTTCAGATCTTAGTAACTCCCCATCATAACTAAGCTGCTCTTGATCTAAACTGACCACTTTGAAGCAGGATTCTCCATATCCAATTACCCAGTTCCCTGATGAGAGCCATGTTTATCTGAAGGCTCTGCTTTCTGAAGTGTGATGAGAGGATTCCTCTCTTCTGTTTTCTACTGTGTGTGTTGCAAGTTGCCCATGCTCCCTTCTATCAAATTAACTTTTATTCCATTACTCCTCATCTTATTGCCAGTCTTTTCTTCTCACAGGAGACCATAGCCTATTTAATTTCTCCATCTAAATTAGTATTTGGTCATGTAATTGAATATATGGAAATCTTACAAATAATTATGGGTAGTTGCTCTTTGTATTTAAAGGACGGAGTACTACATTCATACTTAACAAGGCTAAATTAAGTGTGCAAGTATCCTCAGAACCTAGATGACTGACAGTAGCAGAGCCAAAGTCAACAGCTGTGTCCCTACTATAAGAAAGGAATAGCCACCACTAAGATGACCTGACAGGAAAATCAGCTGTCAGTAGTAACCCTGGATTTTCCTCCTTGACGTTTTGGTAGCAAGAATGGACAGAGATGGCCAGTTTCCTTTCAAAGAAGTTGAAAGAAATTAGACTACTTCTCATGGAGAAATGAAAGCTTTCTTCTTCCTCACTGGTCACCTGTACCTAACTTTCCCACAGACTCTTGGCCACTACACAGGCAGCTTTAAATCATCACAAATGGGTAGGAAATGAAAAGACCTAAAAAGAAGTGTTTATTCACATGCTAACCTCCCGTTTGGGGGTAATCCTTATTGCCAGAGCTCCCCAGCATGGAAATTGATTACTATAAGATCAATTTCATAAATAAGTGGTTCCTAAACTTTTTTTCTTTGCAGCTCCCTTTACCTACTGGGCCACTGGCTGCAGCTCCCCATGAGGGGTACAAACCTATACATTGTAAAGGGCAGCAGGTTTTTCACAAGGATTCCGCAACTCCCCTGGCTGGTTTCCATGGCCCCCCACGAAGCCACGGCTCAGTTTGAGAACCACTGTAAACCACGTATTCGGGCCCAGCCCAACTCCTCAGCACCCACACTTGTCCTTTTTTGACTTAGCTACCAAAGGATTTGTTTTGCCAGATTCCCACTCCAAGCTCCACCTGGAGAATTATGGCTACTTTAAGCTAATTAGCCCCCCTTCTTTCCTCAAAAATGACCCTAGTTCTTCCCTGCAGCACTGCTGGACTCCACCACCAGGGTAGCTGGCCTGTTCCACTTGCAGAGGTCCTCCTTCCTCCCCTCTCCTGCCAGCAGCTCCTCCCACCACTACAGCAGCATGATGGTCCTCCACAGGTCCTGGGCATGGTAGCCAAACACTGGAGTTTCTGCTCCAGCAGCCTCCAAATGGGCTCCTCCAGCAGCCCATTCACACATCTGACCATCAGCAGTTCCATTAGTTCCTCAGTCCATGGCTCCAGGCTTTCCTCCTTCTATACCCACAGCAAACTCTCCCTTCATCAGGTGCTTTTATGCCTGAGGGCCCTATTGCCTTCAAGTGGCTGCAGCTGCACACCCTCTGCTGAATGACCAGGCCTTAACCCTTAAAGGGGCCACTGCTGACACCACATCCTACCTCCTCGCCAGATCTTCCACAATTCCAATACAGGATTGGTCAGGGATCTAAGGGCAATAGCTCTCAACTCTGATCAGAAAGAAATAGGCAAGCGGTTTGCAAAAATAAATGTTGCAAGACAGAGAAAAATGGAAATGGGAGAAAGTTAGACAAAACCAGGCACTTGAACTAAGGGGCAAAAAGAAAACAACATTCCCATGCAACTGCCAGTCAGAACTGTTACTTTGCTTCAGTGTCCTTGTTCACCTCCAGGTGAATAAGGGGGTGGAGTAATTACTAACATACAGGTAACATCTCTCAGTCTTGGGACAGAATGTAGGCTGGTTCAAAGTAGCCAGCTTCTTATATGGGATTTTGAAAGTTCAAGTTTTACCATTCCAATTGGTTAATCCAAAGGTGAGAAAGCCGAGGTAAGTCACTTGAACATGCCCTTGCCTATAGTCAGGAGAACAGGTCTGACCAATAGACAGGTGTGTGCAAAACTTTCTGGTGTGCCCCAAACCCATCTGAACTTAAACTTTTCTAGTGGACATGCAGGTTACTAAGGTTAAAACGGAGAAGATGCACAAGCTGATTCATCCAAGCCAATACCATATCACACACAGGAGCTTGTTTATTAGGGCAAAGGGTCCCCATTCACCAAAATGGAAAAACTTACAAAGAAAGCGGGAAAGAAATGTGGCTCCTTATTGCCATTCAGAACATAGAATGTAGAAAATAGAACATCAGTGAGTATAAGAAAATTCAAAATCACTTATGTGCTAAAATAGAGATTTGTTAAATGAGACAAAGAATAGGATAAATAATCAGAAATCAAACCAAGACAACAACTAGTTAAGTCATGCTGGGAAAAGTGGGAGAGTTCCTGGATCTGAGGAACATCACTTTAAAGGTACGTTGGATCTGCTCACCTTTAATCCTTCCTCAAGAACCACTTGACTGAGCCCCGTGATCTCTCTCTCCAGGGTCTTTTCTCCTAACTGCATTTTAAAGTTTGTGAAAAGGATAAATACAGTTGTAGAGTGCTATAATAACAATGATTGAGAAAGAAACTAAGAAGTGCTGGCAAGGGAGAAAAATTGTTTTCACGTGAGACTGAAAATGAGATAGAGAGTTGATGAGGCGGAGAAGTGGCCGGCGCAGATGATGGGAGTGTCGGCAGAAAAGGATTTTGTAGCAGCTGTGGTGAGACTATTTGCAAGAGAGTCTGCTAGCAACAAATGGAAGTAAAAGGGAATTGAAGCTCACAGTGAGGGAGGAATATAGAATTTGGCTCCAAGACAAATGTAAGACCCCTGCAGATGATTTAGAACTGAATTAGCAGCCAGCTTCTCTTTTTTTCCTCTTGCTTGGCTATAATGTGAGGCAAAAGGCAATTTTATTCTTCCCTATAAACCTCCCACATTCACCTCTTCTTCCAAGGACAGAAGGGTAGTCCAATGATGTCACTTATTTGAATGCATGTGAACATGTATGGAAACAAAGATGCAACATCTGGAAAAGATCAGCAGTGTTATGTGTACTTTACACGAAAGGTATGAAAATTCTGTGCTGAAATTCTGTTACAAGAAAAACCGATTTTAGTAATCACCGTGAATTAGACTAGTGTTTCTCAAAGCATGCTCCTTGGAGCCCTGGGGCTTCCTGATACCCCTTCAGGGGCACCATAAGCACATCATAATTGACCACTGTCTGCTTGGTACTGTGTCACTCTATGCATGCACCAGCATTCTGGGGCTCCCCAAGACTCTGTGCATGCACCAGTGGGGCTCTCCGAGACCTCAGTTGGGAATGTAAAAGGCTCCAGAAACTGAAAAGTTTAAGGCCCACTGGGAGACAAACTGAACAAATTTGCCCAATTTATCATTTTTCATAAGTTCAAATGTGTTCAATTGAACTTACTCCCAGGAAAGTGTGCTTAGGATTTCCACCTAAACACTGATGTCACTCGTCATATATTTATCATTTCCCTTCTTTGTATGTCACAGGAATGGGTGAGTTCAATGCGGCTTTACATGAGTTATGTCACAAGTCACTGCCCCCCCCCCCACGACTCAACTCAAAAGTGAGTCCTAATGGGTGGACTTTCCAAGTCACTTAGAGTGTTTTCACAACAAAAGGAGTCTTTCCCTTTAAAAAGCCAGCCATGGCTTCATGAAACAAAGAAAAATGGAGCTGCTGCAGAGGTGTATGTGTATGTTGGAGTTCTTATTTAATATTTTCCTGTTGTCCCATCTCATCTGTAAACAAGGTGGGAGGGGGTGGGACAGACTGTGTGAGAGAGGGGACAGAAGCTGCAAGAAGGTGGAGGGTCATGTGCAGCAGTTGGGAGGCTTATCAGTATGACTCAGTCCTTTTCAGCTCTACTAGGATTATCCTGCTTCTTCCCCCCTTCTTATCCCCCTCTATGCTTGTGCCATTTTGCACCATTCTCCCTTTTAAAAATTTTCTTTTCCCCTAAACTTAGCAACTGCTTGCATTTAGGATCTAGCCATATGAATAGCTAAGAAACATTGAATTGTGTGACTTTGATTTCTCTTACTATTACTGCTCAATTATGCCCACAGTAAAAGTGTGTTCATTGTGCCTTTCAACTTCCCTCTTCATTCCCCACCAAATAATTGAGCTGTGCCTACACAGGGTCTTGGCACACAAAATAGATTTCCACCTATATGCACACATTAATGTATGTTTAAAAGCACCCCTGGTAACAACAGCACTCACAATTTATTGCAGTCAAAACGAAGGTCTAGGTCAGATATAATAACTCACGGCTTATTTTTATATACATGAACAGGTACGAGCCTTGGGCTCCTCCTTCCTGCCCACCTTCATACACAAGAGAAAGATGTTCAAAGCTTCCATTTGTGTTCATAACAAACTTTAGTTTTCTGTTTTGCTCAGATTCATGAAACTGTGGTTTCTACACACCCTGGTTAATTAATAAGCTCACCATTATCAAATCCTAGTCTGTTAACTTGTTTCTTAATTACTGAAACAAACAAATCATCACACATTTGGATATTTGGACAAAATGGGGAAACTGCAGTTTGTTACAAACCGCAAATGGAAATTTCTAATTGCATATGGAGAAGGAGCATGAAGGTCATTTGTTTGCTCATCCAAGTGAGAGCAAAGACAGAGGTAGACAGTGCTAGCACTAGTGTTGCTTTTCCTTGGCTTTTTGAAGTTTGGGAGTAGTCATCAGATTATAAATTTGAGAATCCTTGCACCAGATCAAGTGCAAGGATCAAATGTATCTGTTTTTAAAAAGAAAACTTATAAAGGGTAGAAGAGAGGAACAATATCCCAGTTTAGTCTGTGCCTACACCCCTCCTCTCTCTTGCACAGCAGTATCATAAGACCTTAAAAGAAAAAGAAAAATCCCCCTCCCCCAAGTCTTTCCCCACTTGGTCTGACTGCTTTAGCTATTAATGTTAATCATGGTTATGGATTTCATGGACTTCAAACCAAAGTGTGAAACTATTTGGGAAGAGATTTGTATTTTATGTTATTTTTTGTGTGTGCCTTTAATTTTAGATATGCTGCTGTACAGTAATTTTTGGTGTGTTTATTTTGGTATGTTTATTTTATTTTAGTGGGCAGGAGGTCTGGTCTAGAGGGAAGAGCCTTGGTTAGCCTGAAGATAACATCAGAAGGTCGCCAGTTCGAGGACACTGGCAGCTCCCTGAACAACTGAGAATGGTGAGAACTTGAAGCATCTGACAAAGCCGAGCTGAGTGATTCCACCTGCTCTTGGTGTGAGCAAGAAGCATCTTGGCTGCCCTCCATGTGAGAGATGGAGCTGCTTGTCAGCCTGCGTGGGAGAACTGGAGGCCAGAAGTGAGACCAAACCAGGAAGATCCATTCTGAAATGTTGTTGGTTCTTGAAAGAAAGAACCTCTGTGATGGTAAAAATCCCCTTGAGGGATTTAGAAATGCCTGCCTATCTAAACCACCTTGAATAAAGTCAGAGGAGTAATCTGATGACCAGTAAGGCGGTATATAAATACCTAGTTATTATTATCATTATTTATTTTGTATTATTTTACTGTTTTAAACCGTTCTTTCTTATTGTAAGCTGCCTTGAGCACGCTATATTTTGGGGGAAGGCAGGATACAAATCCTTTGTATAAACAAAAATAACTAAAATAGTTTATCATCACCTCTGAGCCAAGCCTTGTGTGCTAACATTGACCTAGGTATCTTTTTTAGTTTCCAATCATTAAGTTCCTCATGTATGCCAATAAAGATCTTATCTATCTATCTAAAGTTCCTTATGTGGTCACATTTTTTCTTTACACAATTATGATATGCAATTGAGCTTATAGTCTGATTTATTTCCAAAGTATTACCTTTATTTGCTTGTATGGTATGTAAATCCAATTGTCTCCCAGGTAGGGCTTCCATCATGTATGTATGTTTTTGAATAGCCAGGTTTCTCAATCAGTGAAGTTGTAGGAGTAGACTGAGAATGGTGAGTGAGTTTTCCCCAAAAAAGTGAAGTCCCTTGGTCCTGAAAATGGTTTTCTGCTTGAAATTTAACTCAACAATATCACGACAAGGTCCTATGCAGCCTGCACTTCTCCAAATAAGTGCTGAGAAAAGCAACTGATGGGGCATGTTGGTTGACTGCTGAAATTGACTTCAACTTTTTTAATGGGTAGGCAATTTATAGAATACCCTGGCACCTGAGTCATTCAGTCACTCAAGACACTGAAAGGTGGAAGGCTATGAAGGCTGTTTATTGTTTCAGCAAGGCATGCATGTGGCCTCTGGGAGCACAGCTCAAATCCAAAAGGCACCCTCCAGTGGGGTGTGACACTTTTTTATACATTTCAGTTGTAATTCAAACAAAGCGTCTCCCAAAAAGGGGAAGGGTAACTTTTCAATGTCCTTCTCATGCACCTGCCCTCTTCACTGTCTCTCTCTCACTTGCCCCCACCTTCTCAAAGGAAAGTAGACCTGTCTTGTTTTTTGACTGTTTTGCATATGTTTGCTTGTTCTAATTTTATCTAGTGTCTGAGGATATGTCTGGCTTGTGAGTAGTACGGCACTGTGTTAACTTGTCAGCAAAAGGTTCTGATAAGCTTAACAAAGCAGTAAGTCTTAACTTTCCCCCTAAGTTGATGCTTTTCCTGTCTTTGTTTCTGCTCCCCCTCCCTCTCTGTTCTTTGGAAGGAGAGAGAGGGGTCTGAGGCAGGTTCGCGAGCATCATATCCACCTGCAATTTCATATCCTTACTAGTGGCTACCATTGATGGGAGGACCATTACTGCAGTGTGGCTCAGCATCTTCTTACACAGAGGAAAAAAATTATTTGTTTCTGCAAAATAAAATTTTGTCACAATATTTCTCCTTTAGGACGCAATCCTAACCAACTTTCCAGCACTGGGGTAGAGGCAATGCAGCTCCGAGGTGAGGGAACAAACATTCTCTTACCTTGAAGAGGCCTCCATGACTGCCATCCAACTGCAGGATGCAGCATATGCCCCATTGGCACAGCTATGTGCAAGAACATTGGTTAGGATTTGGGCCTTACTTTGCTAAGAACAAACTCCAATAAGGGCAATACCTTTTTTTCCATCATTTCATTTGCAGGGGTACAGTGATGGCTTGCATGCAAGGAAACAGGTCTGTTGTTCTGTTTTGGTGACTGTAGAGCAGGGAATCTTCTGATCACAGAGGTCACTCTTTGGGGCCTCTCTCTCTCTCTCTCTCTCTCTCTCTCTCTAGCACTTGCTTTCTTCCTTCTCTGTGAAAGAAATTGAATCCGAAAACCACATTAATGCACTACTGGTACACCTAATCCCTTTAGGGTTCCTGTTACTGTAATGGAACACATTGTCAGATTTTGTTTACATTCAGATATTTGTTTGAGAGAGAAAAACTATTTCCAAGCAGATTCTTTCATGTGAGCTCCTCCACCATCACCACCAACCAGATTTAATTAGATGTCATTTAGACAATTAAAAGTAAATGAGAAAAGCATTCTTGGTAAATAAGATTGCCCATAAACAATTTATATTCAAACAGTTTCTCATCCCTAAGGAACTTGGTGAATAAAAATAATACCTTTAGCAAGCAACGCACAAACAGAAGGGGAAAACACAGCTTAGAAATTCAGAAGCATCTGGACACTTCAACCTTTCTTCTTTGATATTTCTTTGTATTTACAGAAGAGTGCGGCAATGTGCTTGTACAGTTTGGTAAAGCCCCAGAAACCAGAGAGGTTCTAAACAAAACTTCTGGCAATTAGAATTTGGAAACCCTTCATAGCTCCCCGTCATGCCTTTGTGAATTTTAGATGCAAGCTGGGGGCCACTAATGAGGATTTCTTATCAACAAATAGACGGTTGATGCTGCCAGCTTTGTCAGTACTAGTCACTCAGGGAGATGGACAGTTGATTGCCACAACAGTGACCAGAAGGTCACATCTCCACCAGCAGGAAAATCCAATACTATTAGCTTCACCAATTGCAGCTGGGCAAATCAAGCTGAAACAGAAGAACAAGGCAAAGGCAGACATCACAACAATGGGCTTAAGGCAGAGAATTGTCCCAGGGCCAATAACACAGGCACATTCAAAGAGCAACTAGCCAGGATGGTATTGGTCAGCTCATGCAACAGACAGGTGGGGGGTGGGTGGGAGAAGTGGGGTCAGTCAAGTTCAGGTTTCAATGGCAGTGGTGGCTGGTGAGATTCAGACATTTCAAAAGTATGCTGAATTCAAGATTTCACTTTAAAGAGCAGTGTATCTTTGGAACATCCATTGGTGTTATTTCACAATAACTACATATTTTTATATCCAAAACAGGAGGGGGGACCATTGAGGTGGCTGGGTTCTGGGGCATTACTCGGGATAAGGTGACATAAGTCCCCTTGCTCTGAGTTGTGCACCTTCAGACCTGTGCTAAATACAGAGCAGGTCAGCCGGCCTGCCTGCCTCCTGCCTGCCTGCCTGTTCCAGTGCAGGTTAGGATTGGGCTGTAAGTCAAAGTCACATGGAAAAGTGGGCTTTGGGAAGCGATGGGGAGAGAGTTGGTTTCATCTTATTCATGTGTTATGTGTGTCCCTAAGAAAGGGGCAAGGAACAGACACAGAGAAAATTAAAAGGCGCAGTAGAACTAGAGGTCTGGATAAGTGAAGCTTTATTGTAATAGGCATTCAAGGGAGAGCTCCAACTTCATTAACATGTGCAATTCTGCATGATGATCTGATTAGCTCTCACAGATCATTTAGCAGTAAATGTATAACGGCACCATATTCCACATACCAAATATGTACACTGTTAAATTAAAGAGGAGCAAGAGAAAGTGTAAAGATACTCAGAATTCTTTGCAAACAGAGGTTTATAATCCTCCCGAGCCATGGAAGAAAATTTTGCCCCATCATTGGCAGTCTCAGGTATGCTGAAATCTTCTGAAATGTAGAATGGATCTTTTCTAGTTATTCTGGGCGCCTTTTGAAGAGCCCAAATTTGAGTAGTGGTTGGCAGAAGTAAATATTTTGCAGGAAAGATGGGGTTTGCTTGCAGAGAGAACCGATATGCAGGTGAAGGGGATCTACAAAGCCCCCCCCATCCTTCTTCTGCCCAGTGAGTTCCCCTTGCAAATGCCCACTATGGTTGCTTTAAAAGTTGTTTCCCCGTCCAGGCTCTGAAATGGAGTGAAATGGACTTAGCGAGGAGAGAAAAATTTGGGGGCAGAATTGCTGAGTGTAGATTTAGCACCCCCCATCCTCCCTCCAATTGCTTCTTCCCATTCATAATAACTGACACATGCAGGCCTGGAAACACACATTTGCTAAGAGATAATGGGGTTTCATATTAGGGTTCTGAGGGCAGAAGGCCCAAATTGCCCAAGGGACCCTAACTGCAGTGGCTTGCCACTTAAGGTCATTCAGTACCTATACACGAGGACTGGAGATTTTAGGAACATGTCCACTGTCTTTCTGGCAGGCCTGCCCTTGCTTCTGAAGCTGAAAGCTGAGCTTGCCTTAGAGCAGGGGTATCCAAACTTCTTGGCAGGAGGGCCACATCATCTCTCTGACACTGTGTTGGGGGCCGGGAATAAAAAAGAATTAATTTACATTTCAAATTTGAATACATATACATATTTTACATAAATGAATATATTAGAGATGGAACTTATATGAATGAATGAAGGTCTTGCAATAGCTCAAGGTCTATGAAAGACCTTACACAAGGCTGACCTTTCCTTTGCTGTCTCTGCTGCATCACAGACATGAAACAGCAAGCAGTGGAGGGAGCCGTCATCCCACAGCTCATGCAAGAGGTCACACAATCACCCTCACGCTGAGAGCAGTTGCATCGGGCCAGCATGGTCTCCAGCAAGTCTCCAGAGGGCCAGAGGCTCATTGGATACTGGGGGCTCACCGCGGGCCAGATTGGGAGTCCTCAAGGGCCGCAAGTGGAGTCCTCAAGGGCCGCCTTAGAGATTAGTTAAATTAAGGAATTCCTCAGGGAAGAAAATGCATCAAAATGATTGAGATGCTTTTCTCACACAAAACAGCTCTCCAGGTGCATTCTTTCTCCCTTTAAAATCCCATTTCTCCAATTCCTTGACCATCTTGTCATGTTCTTCACTTCTTTGACTACTGCATCCGATTTGCAAGTTATTTTAACAAGACGATGCAGCTCTCAGGCTACAGAGGGACCCTTTGTTTCCACATGCAGCTAGCTAATCTAGCATTAATGACCAGATGCTGCAGACAGTCAACAGGGGTGATAATCTCCCCCATGCCCTCACTATGCATCATCAGAGGACATCTCTCTGGCTATTTTTGGAGACTGGAATAGTAAGCAAGATGATTCTATGTTGTCCTACAGCTTGAGTTCCTATAGGCCACTTGGGAAAATCCCAACCGATGGTATATTCACAGATACAAAAGTTAGTAAGGTTGGTTATAGTTGCAGTAAATATTCAGGACTAAATATTTAACTCTGGAGTCGTTTACAGTCAGGAATTTGTACACATGTCTGGAGTCTGGACCATGTAAAACTGTAGTTACCCCTGAGTAAAGAAGCACTTTTTAAGCTGCAGCTCTCTTACATTGAACAACTATCCCTCTGCATCTCAGAATCACTTCTTCTCCAGTGGCTGTTTGCTGGTGTCTCCCTTGTGTCTTTTTTGAAGAGACTTTGAGTCCCTTTTGGCACAGGAAATCATTTTAAATAAATTTTCATACATTAGCCCTTAGGTTTATATGCATCTTCCCACTGAAGTAAATACATGACCCTGCAAGTAGTTCTGGCAAAGTAAACCAATCTCTTTGTTTCTTGCTTGTGGCAATCTAAAAATACTAAATGAACTATTAGGAATGTTTAATAATAGAAAATCTGCCTCGCTGTCATAGATGTCAAGAGTCATTCCTCCCACTTTTATTTATTGCTTCTATTCTACCATTTTAGTTCACACTGAACCACTCAAGGCAGCAAACTAACAATTTAAAATCAGAAGCTGCAAGATTCAAATTAAAAATAACACAATCAGCAGCAGAAACAAAAAGTGACAGATAAAAATTAAACTGAAATCCAGGGATTGTAACTAAAATAAAGAACCTGTAACAAAACAAAACAAAACACAGGTCAACCAGTTGGCAGGTTACAATCTTTTCCAAAACTAGGCTGTTTTTAGAGAAAAGTCTAATGCCATGCAACAAGGGACTAGATGAATTTCCTGAGGCAGGGGGTTCCACAGAGTAGTTGCCACAACAGAAAAAAGCCCTCTTGCATGGGTGGGGATGACACACAAGAGGTCCTCCTTCAAATATCTTAGTTCAATACTATGTGGTGGTGGTGGATCACTTAGGTAAGCTGCCAAGTCATGTAGGGCTTAAAAAGTCATAACCAGCACTTTGAAACACAACCAGAATTGGACCAACAACATGTGCAATCAATTTAAAAGAGGCAGCATTTGCCAAGGAATTTGCTGTAATTTCCAGATGATTCTCTGTGGGGGTTATAGCTCAGAGGCAGAGCATATGCTTCGCATGCATAAGGTCTCAGGTTCAATCCAGGTAGGGAGACCTATCTTGATGCAACCAAGGCAAGGGACAGTCTCCTTTTGTTATTAAAAAAAAACAAGAATTAAGATAAGGGGGGCCCCCATCTTCGCAGATCCCATATCCGCAATTTCACTTAAACATGGATGTGGGGCCCTCACAAGAACATAAGAACATAAGTACAGCCCCACTGGATCAGGCCATAGGCCCATCTAGTCCAGCTTCCTGTATCTCACAGCGGCCCACCAAATGCCCCAGGGAGCACACCAGATAACAAGAGACCTCATCCTGGTGCTCTCCCCTACATCTGGCATTCTGACTTAACCCATTCCTAAAATCAGGAGGTTGCGCATACACATCATGGCTTGTACCCCATAATGGATTTTTCCTCCAGAAACTCGTCCAATCCCCTTTTAAAGGCGTCTAGGCTAGACGCCAGCACCACATCCTGTGGCAAGGAGTTCCACAGACCGACCACGCGCTGAGTAAAGAAATATTTTCTTTTGTCTGTCCTAACCCGCCCAACACTCAATTTTAGTGGATGTCACCTGGTTCTGGTATTATGTGAGAGTGTAAAGAGCATCTCCCTATCCACTCTGTCCATCCCCTGCATAATTTTGTATGTCTCAATCATGTCCCCCCTCAAGCGTCTCTTTTCTAGGCTGAAGAGGCCCAAACGCCGTAGCCTTTCCTCATAAGGAAGGTGCCCCAGCCCCGTAATCATCTTAGTTGCTCTCTTTTGCACCTTTTCCATTTCCACTATGTCTTTTTTGAGATGCGGCGACCAGAACTGGACACAATACTCCAGGTGTGGCCTTACCATCGATTTGTACAACGGCATTATAATACTAACCGTTTTGTTCTCAATACCCTTCCTAATGATCCCAAGCATAGAATTGGCCTTCTTCACTGCCACCGCACATTGGGTCGACACTTTCATCGACCTGTCCACCACCACCCCAAGATCTCTCTCCTGATCTGTCACAGACAGCTTAGAACCCATCAGCCTATATCTAAAGTTTTGATTTTTTGCCCCAATGTGCATGACTTTACACTTACTGACATTGAAGTGCATCTGCCATTTTGCTGCCCATTCTGCCAGTCTGGAGAGATCCTTCTGGAGCTCTTCACAATCACTTCTGGTCTTCACCACTCGGAAAAGTTTGGTGTCGTCTGCAAACTTAGCCACTTCACTGCTCAACCCTGTCTCCAGGTCATTTATGAAGAGGTTGAAAAGCACCGGTCCCAGGACAGATCCTTGGGGCACACCGCTTTTCACCTCTCTCCATTGTGAAAATTGCCCATTGACACCCACTTTCTGCTTCCTGGCCTCCAACCAGTTCTCAATCCACGAGAGGACCTGTCCTCTAATTCCCTGACTGTGGAGTTTTTTCAGTAGCCTTTGGTGAGGGACCGTGTCAAACGCCTTCTGAAAGTCCAGATATATAATGTCCACGGGTTCTCCCGCATCCACATGCCTGTTGACCTTTTCAAAGAATTCTATAAGGTTCGTGAGGCAAGACTTACCCTTACAGAAGCCATGCTGACTCTCCCTCAGCATGCCTCCCATGCCTTCCCACACCCTCTGCTTCCCCAGCCCTCCTAATGCCTTGGAAAGGCATTATCCTCAATATCTGAGCTCTTCTGCTTCAATTTTGAATGGATTCCTCACAGGTACAAGGCAACTATTCTACATACTAAATTATCCATCCCTTTCATTTTTAAATGGGAGAACTCAATTATTACTGTCTGCTGCTGAACTGTAAAAGGCACATTGACAAGGTGCTTATATTACTTTAATAAATCTGTACTCATGATGGTCTCTCCTTCTAAAGTTCTTCTATTGATCCAGTGCTCCCAAGGACAATTCAGATGAACATCAGTTGTGTGCCAAGTCACCAGGTGATCACTTCTTTTTCAAAAAGCTGTGTAATCCATAACGGTAGCCATGGTGTGTTTACTTTTAGCAGTACAAACCCATCCATATTTTATCTGTATAAATCCATCTTGTGTTCACACACCTTTGAATCTGTGTATACTTCTGATCATCTCATACAAGTAAAGATTCATCACTTTTCAGGCAAGAGGGAAAAGAATTCCAGGCCTTTTCCCAGTCCCACTCACCACCTCTGTGCTCATTCACTATTACTTTGTTTCCCAAATGGACAAGCAAGAAAGAGTGATGACTAATTGGTGAGCTTAAAGTAGCTGGCTAGTTTGCACCTCCAGGCCAGACTTCATTCTGACAAGAACACCAGAGGCTTAGAGCAGCTATTTTTCGACCGATGTGCTGCAGCACATTGATGTGCCATGAATGGTCTGCAGGTGTGCTGCGGGAGCTTGGGGGAGGATCATTTATTAGGAGGGGTATTTGAGGAATTTGAGGGAGAGTAGAACCAGTTTCATTCTTCAATCGGTTGTTCATTGGAGCAGGTGTGTTATTCTGTGTAAGCTTATGCTAATGCATTTGTTATTTCTATATAGGGATTCCCCTATATAGAACCCCCCCCCCAAACTGCAGATATTTGGAATGCCTAACACCCTGAACCCTCTGGAGGCTAAGGGAGCTATGCTCCCCTCACATCCAGAAGCTCTTCTGAGGCTTGCAGAGACCAGGTGAATGCCATTTAGGACAAAAAAAAAGTCACTCCTGGGTTTTCCTAAAACAGGAAGTGAAATTTTTGTGCCTTTAAAAGGCATTAGGAGGGCTGGGGAAGCCCCAGTGGGAAGTGGAGGGTGCGGGAGGGCATGGGGGCCACCCACATCCATGGTTAAGTGAAACCTCAGATACAGGATCTGTGGATATGGGGGCCTCCGTATCTTGATTCTCATTTTTTAAATAATAAAATATATCTGTAAAAAACTAATGATGTGACTTGACAATGTTCGTGCTTTGTCAAGGTGCTGTGAGATGAAAAGGTTGAAAATCTCTGGCTTAGCAGCCCTTCATGGGGAAAAAATGATCAGATATAAAATGGGGCACCATGCCTAGAAATGGACCCTGCATCCCACACTGTCAAGAACAACATTCTCTGAGTACAATTAATGGATAATGGACTTTGCAAAATAAGCCTCCTACCTGGCTGCTCTGCAGTGGAAGAATAGTGGTGGTCCAGGAATAATGTATATTGGGAAAAGGTGATTGGAAAAAAGCAGCTTAATATTTAATTTGGGCAAATCATGTGAAATACACATATTTACATCTTCATTTCATATTTCCTTCCCTTAAACACACATAGTCCCTATCATGGGCCAGGTTTTTCAGCAAGTCTTTGAAATACAATGTTGCCTGGACTTAAGCTTTTAAGGAGAAAGCTAACCAACAGTGTTTCCATTTGAAAGAGGAAAGCCTTTTGCTTTCAATCTGTGCAGGCAAGACAAAAGTACAGTGAGCCCTAACCAAAGGCTTTGATTGTGCTCTTCCCCACCTCTACAGAGTCCCACTTTGTCTACCATAAATGGACCGTCCATGAATTCCTGTGGCACTGGCTGTGTCCATATCTGTATTAATTGCTGAGAACTGTAGACTTATTACAAAAAATTAAGTTGGAACTTGCCAATTGTGACTTCATTTCTTGGGACCGCTTCCCATTACAAGCTTTGATGCATGTTTAAGATAATTGCTCTGTGTTTTGGACAAGTAGTTCTTTTCAACTCATTACCCACAATGACATGAAAATGAAGGAACCCAATTTTCCCATTGGGGTACTGTTATGCAGTCTATCACCCTTGGAAGATCTCCCTTTCTTTCCCTGCTTCCGTTAATGTGCAAATATAATTTACCTCCTATTTATAGTTTCACGACCTATTTTATTTTCAGCCAAGATGTCTTTTGAGTGAGATGATTTTGAAGAAGGTGAACAATTAAACTCTAATGGCCTGCAAAAGCTTTCACCACCACAGACCAGTGCAAATCAACTTGAACTCCTAAGCTGTTTAATTAGGGAAGGCTCAGCCAAAATCAGAAGTGAAGCTCATAAGTTTTGAAGAAAAAAAATATTTTCACCCACAGTGTTTAATCTGTCATTAGAAAGTCTTCCCAAATAAAAATCAATCTTCAAAAGAAAAATGGCACATACAAATTAGTATTTGTTTGCTTTTATGTGAGATTATTTCCCCAACAATGCTTGTTTTAAAAACAGTTTAGGCATCTTAAGCCAAGTGCTTCTGATCATATGCAGAGCAGCTCTACCCTGAGGCAACAAAATATTTTTTTGAGAAAGGATCCTATGCCCTCTTTAATTTTATATTCTTCTAGCAACTGGCAAAGCAAATGAAGTTCAAGCAGGGCAGGTGAATCTGATCAGTTAGCAATCCTTCCATTTGGAGTCCCAGGGGCTTATCATGAGGTCACAAAAAGACAAATTCATTCATTCAGACTGGAATTTCCATCCCCTAGGAACTTGCAAAAGTACAGTGTAATATCAGACTCAATGGTTTATTTTAGAGAACTTTTATTTGCTGAATAAGCAGATATCAGCAAAATGTTGAGTCTATGTGACTCTTTTAATTTTAGTGTGTGAATAGACATTGTATGGGATTTATTTATTTTTCATATTTTTATACCACCCTTCATTCAAGGAGCTCAGTGATGTACATAGTTCCTCTCCTCTTGTCCTCACAACAACCCTGTGAGGTAGGTAAGGCTGAGAGATAGTGACTAGCTCAAGGTTACCTAGGAAACTTCATGGCTGAATGGGAATTTGAATCTGGATCTTCCAAGTTCAACTCCTGAACCACAACACCATCCTGGCTCTCATGGTAATATACTGCTCCAGACCCATTAGATGGGATGAGGTGTAAACCTACCTCAATCTTTTTTCATGGTGTATATTGTTTCTTAATGTCCTCCTATACAGGATGAGATTTACCCACATGTTGGAGACCACAAAACTAGTCATTTTCCAGACAGCTAATTGTCTGGCCAATGGGAAAGTTTCTGCAGCCGCATAAAAGAATCTGTTTGGCATGGAACCATTGCTTAGATAAATGTTATGGTTAACAAGCCTGCTACCACACAAGGCAAATCAGCCTATCATCATTCACTGATTACATAGTAAGGGCTCCAGCAGATTAATGAGTGCCAAATACGATGGAGTATTAATTGGGCCAGGGGAAAGCAGAAACTGCATTGAAAATGAAAAATGGAGTGGGAATTCCTGTGAGGTCTCCTCCCACAGCTCCTAAACAGCACAAAAGTGCACTGTTCTATGAATTAGTGTTTCATTTAAGGAGCAAGGGGTCAGAAGAAACGCACACAGACAAGACTGACCCTAACACCATTTCCCAGATAGCCACATTTATTTCGCAAATTGTGGCGTCTAACCTGAAGCGTGCCCCCATTTCTTTGAAGTCTCTGAATTTCAGGAGTTAATTGCAAGTTGGTGTGTTATGTTATAAGCAAACTTTTTTTTATTATTAGCTGTATGAAAGTGTTTAATGTTCTTTTAACTGTATGCCAATAAAGGTACTGAAACTGAAACTGACAAGATTACATTTATCTGGCAAAGAACAATCCAACCAAACTTCTGAGTATACAGTATATGCATAGACTTGTGCTCTTAAGTTGCCTTCAGTAATCTGAAAAGACCATTCTGTTTTTGAACAGCTCAGCAATGCAGGACAGAAGACCCTGTTGCTAGTAAGCATTTGAGGAAAGACAGAGGGGGAGAACCATATCACGACTTAAGACGCGTTAAAGAAAAAAGAATCAACATGGAATCTGACACAGCACCAACAACATCTAAGTCAAACTAGAAGTGGGCAGAGATGCAGTGGACAGAGATTCTCCACCAAAGATACTCTGGCTACCAGTATCTACAAAGATACCAGTGCTACCTCTGGCTTTGTTCATGAGCTTGCAGGGATATTCATACAAGACAGCCAACTAACCATGGGTTCACAGCTGCACTACCAACCCTTCCTTTTCCATATATGCTATATGAACTGTAGCAAGGTGATTAGTTTGTAGAGCAAGTGTCTGAGACAAAAGGCAATGATTCTGTTGGATGGTGTTGACACTTTATGAAAGAAGAAAAATCCCTGATACACTGTAGGTGATTCCCTCAAGCTGAATCTGTTCTTCAGAGGCAAGCTTTTACAAGGTTGTGAGGAGTGCCAAGTGTGAGTTACCCAGTGGGCCTACCTGTTCCCTTTTTAACATAATGCAGAGGTGAATTCTTTTGCAACTTGTATCACACTGACAAAAGATATTCTCCAGCAGAAGCACTGTGTTTTTCTTTTCCTGACTTCTCCATGATCTCCACCAGATGGAGCAGAGGAACTAACATATCACTCCCCATGGAGAAATCAGCAAGACAGCACCAATACTACAAAAGGTAATGAGTCTTTTGTTCTTCTGTACAGAGAACTGAGAAAGATGGAGAGAGAGAGAATGGGGATGTTTGCCTCCAGCCCCCCAAATGTTTCCCCAATAGCTTACTGCATGGGCAGGACTTTCTAACTAGCAGCACAGCTTGCAGGCAATCTAGTACACAAATTGTAGAACAAAAGGAGTGACTAAAATGTCTTTTCAAGCTTTTATTTTTTGATCAAATTAAAATTAAAAAAAATTATAAAATCAGTGAAAACACAATGTCCAAATCATCCTCACCTCACAGAATCAGCACACAATTATGCACTTGTAAAAGCTAGTTCTAGTAATGCTGTATTGTCTTACACCACTGACCAGGCTAAACAAATCATTTTAAAAAGCACAAACTGCTTCTATAGAATTCTAAAAAATTATTTTTTTTATATTCAACACGCACAAACAAGCCTTTGGAACGTAAACAATTTTGTTGCATGATTTTTTTTCATATCAAAAATATCACTGCCTCTATCGAACACACAGTTGAACGGAATGCTTAGCAAATATGCAGTTCGTATGGTCGGATCATAAATTAAGAAGTTGAACCGTACACCTGTACTACACCACCCCTATGTTTACAGGAGCATTTGACAACATAAATGCAAACACAGACACTGAGACTCATTCGGTGCTTGATATGTGCTGGTCATAGAGACATTTGTTTGGAACCACCCATACATTCTATAAAGATATGTAAACAGTTCAGGTACGGCATATTTTAAAAAGGAAAAAAAAAGACACCACTACAGTCACTTAAGATCTGAAATGGCCAATGCTTCTTCATTGTTTCCTTATTATCCCTGAGCACCTTAAAAATTAGTCCCCAATCTCTCTAGGAAAAAAAAGGTGTAACTTTTCGTAAGACTGTAAAAGCATGTCCTCGTCATGACATATTTCCAGTTTGGCACAACTAGTCCATGCATTTTCAGGGAATAAAGGTAAGCCCCCTCCCCCAATTCCTCCCAATCACTTGGGTGATTTGTGGCAAATCTGCTATTCAGACTGTAACCCTGCCTTATTCCTGAAGCTGTCCCATCTTCCACCTACATGCATACTCTTAGGATCAAAAGTGCACTTCATAAGCACATCAGGTTCCTGAAGTAACCGTGCACTCATACCCTACAACTGCACTTGAGAGCAGAATCCATTAGGACCACAACATTCTTTTTCACAGTTTCCACTAGTTTCAATGGATCTCGCTTCAGGGGGATGCCTCTACATCTTACTTTAACCCCTCACCTCTCCCTCTTTATTCAAAAGCCATTTCACAGAACATATTCTTTGAAAATTAAAAATGCAGAAGTTTACTTTATCAAAGGAAATCACTATCAAACCTACAGATTACAAAAAAGATTGCATAGGAGTATCAATGGGCATAGGTGCATCAAATGGTGAGAACAGTTCTATTTTTGTTGGTTTTCCATTACAGAATATGGCAACAATGATATCATTTGTTCTTCAAAACCAAATGATTTCACTTTATCTCAAATGTGTACAAAATGGCAATGGCTATTGGTTTTTAAAAAAGTCTCTATTTTTCAAATATGTGAAATCTCAGGTATTGTATCACTCTGGCCCTGAGACCATTCACAGTGCAGTTGAAATAGTTTTTGGAGGCAGAAGTTACAACTCGTCTTGCCTCCTCCCTATTTTTTCATGGTCTCGTTCTCTGAGAGTCCGCATGAAAATGGAAAATCCAGATTCCTACAATGAGAGAAAAAAAGAAAATTAGTTGCACATATAAACTGGAATCTAGGATTGCACAATATACAAGCTATACAAAGTGAATCGATACACAAAGCATAAAGTGAAGAGGGAAGTAAAACAAAGAGAAAACTTGTGGTACACCTAGATAGGGAACAGGACATTTATCCACAAACTGCCCCTTACCTCAAGTAAAAGCCCCATTTTGGTTATGGTTGCTTTGGATAGGAGGTCATAGTAGAAGGCAAATGTGAGGAGACTGGGTTCACAGTACCGTTGTCACTTCACTCCTTGTTGAGGCATGACTTACGTTAGCCAGTTGAATCAGCAGCTGATCTTAATTCCCAGCTCCTTTCCTAACATCCTCCTCAGTTTCCAAATCCATTTTTCAAAACTCCTCCTGCCTCCTTCACTGAAAGCTGAACCACCCTGGTTGCTCAGAGTAGTATGCCCATGCTGTCCAAAACCTTGTTTATTTTATTTCATCACTAATATCTGAAATGCAAACTCAGGTGGTTGAGCACCTATCAAACTGGAAGTAAAATGGTAGTGGTTTCCACATACTTGGGGGAAATTGCTAGAAATGCAGAACTAAAGATCCACAAAATGAAAATGGCCCTGTGAGCTTCTAAGACTTTACAGAACATTGAAAACATAGAGATAAGCAATTTTTATAATGCATCTTATTGTCTGGAGAGAGGGAACTCCCATTTTTGCCACTAGCTTTTGTTAAACTAAAGTGCTACTCCTGTCACCGGATCATAGCAATGCTGAATTTCTCCATTGTTTTCAACAGGTAGCTATAACAACAACAACAACAAAAGTCTAAAGGAACAAGAAGACTGAGAGGCTGTAAATATAATCTATGATAGAAAGCAGTTGAATCACAGAATATTGAAGAACTCAGCTGAAAGGGAAAAGAAAGGATAAGGGAGGGAAATTGGCCTTCAAGGCCCCAATACCTTATTATAAATATCTGGAAGTGATGTGGGGCACATATTGTGAGTGCAAACATTATCCTCCCTGAACTATACAGGAATATTTCAGGAGCAGGAAAGAAAAGATAGGCAATTTCTTTTTTCTGAGCACCAGAACTATTACCATCTTAGCACTTAGGTTCAGGGTTGGCAGATACCCCCAAACCTGACCCACTATTTCTACAAGGCATACCAGGGCAAGCCCTAAAAACAGAAAAGAGCATATTTTTCCCTTGTCCCTCTCTCAAACATGTAAGTCCTGAACAGCACCACCAGGCTCCTTTTTGAGGCGGGCTGGAGCAGCATACTCAGGGCCTGGGCATTCCCTGCAACATACCTTGCTACTTGCAGTACCAAAATACTGAATCCCCTTATACACATGTTCTCCTTTCTTCTGCTGATTCTGCAGGTGGCAGTAAGTCCTCCTGCCATAGAACATAACCTTTTTGAGGTTGTATTGGAATCGCGGAAGATCTGGCGAGGAGGTAGAATGTGGTGTCTGCAGTGGCCCCTTTAAGAGTTAAGGCCTGGACTTTCAGCAAAGGGTGTGCTGCACAGCTGCAGCCACTAGAGGCAATTAGGTCCCTAGGGATATAAGGAGCACCGGAGGCAGGAAGGGATTGTAGAAGGAGTGCAGGTTGGAGGCTGACTCTGGCTTCGCAATGCTGACTGACTTTGGAATCTGACCTTGGACTGTGACTTGGCTTATTGACTCTGGATTTTGGCCTGGATACTCTGACTGACTTTGTGGTTAATGGACCTACTGGACTGTTGACTTACGGCTCTGCCTTGTGGACTGAACTTCTGGCTAATTGATTATCTGGCTCATTGACTAAAGGGTTACTTGAACAGGCTGTGGGAAGCTGAGGTGTGCTGCTATACCTAGAAGGACTGCTGCCTTAGGAACTGGGTCCCTGCAGTTTAAACAGGCAAGCTACCCTGGTGGTGGAGTCTAGCAGTACTGCAGAAGAGACCTGGGGTCATTGTTTGGGAATGAAAGGGGGGCTATTTAGCTTAGAATGGGCATAAGTTCCCTAAGTGAGGCTTGGATTGGGAGTCTGGCAGAACAGGTACAAATTGCTTTCAGGAGAAGTTTCCCTTCAATTCCAAGGTGTCAAAATGGTCTCATGAAAGCTCCTCCATCTGGTTGAGACTGGAAGTTACCATATCCTGAAAACTGTCAGGAACAAGTGGTAGTATACTGTGTTTTGCCACATCTGTGGCAGTTTGGCAGCTCAGAACCAGCAGGCACACTGCCTCCTCGCAAGTGATCAAAACCATGAAGTCATGTCCCCAAACAGCGAGAGTTGAGCCAAACCACCACAGAAGTCCGCAAGTTTTTCCATTAATTTTAGAGGGCTTTAGATTAGACCTGACAACTCAGCCGATCTATTTGGACACATGATGTAGTGGGAATGGAGCCACTGTTATTTTGTCTGCTGCATCTGTCAATTTTAATTTGAAATGTCACGCATCACCGGTTGTGAAATTTGAGATTCTAGTAAACACTCAAAAGAACTAGCTTTTGATTAGCAATGTACCTGCTATTACAAGTGTTATCCAAAACGTATTATCCAGCCCAGTGAAGCCGTGTGTGATGCTTCTTTCTCTACTTTAACAAAATATTTAATACCCAAACCAACTAGTGAGATGGATACACATACAATTAAATGAACTTTCTAAACAGCTCTGCTTCAGGACATGTTCAGCAGGCCCCTTTTTTCACAGTGATCCTACATTGCTTTGGTAGCTGAGTTTTTTCTATGCTCACAGCAGTGTTGACAGACAAGACAGGACATAAAGAACCACACAATTTATTCTGTGCATCAGCTCAGGGGCAGGCAGGCCTATGTTTCATGAACAGCATCTATCAGTACAAAGCAAATTGCTTTTGAAACTCCAGAATGGGGGCCTGTGGTTCAAAGAGAAAGTAAATAATCGTATTGACCAGAAACAAGCCCAAATGTACCTGAAGTAGCTCTCTGGGAAACCCTGGTCTAGCAAGAAACCAAAGTGGAAAACCCACTGGTGGGTAATGAGCCCTTGTAAGATGGGTCGCTTGGTGGGCTTCACATTGAAGCCATTCTGGAAGGCAAGGGTGCTGGTTCAGCTGGTAGCTGGGAGACTCCAGAGGCTTCTTCTGGGTCATACTGGGCCAGCAACTGACTCCACTGGTCTCAGCACAGTGGCGTCGTTAGGGGAGTGCAGGTGGTGCAGGCCGCACCGGGTGATGCGCAGGGGGGGGGGGGGCTGACATGCTAAAATTGCGGTGGTTAGGAGTAATACTGTCATGTTATATACCATTAGATGCAGAATGTCCATCAGAATGCAATGCAAAAAACTGGAGTGAAATATCGCCTTTCTATCAAAAGTTATGGCCAAAAGCCTGGAGAACAAAAAATGCATGGAAAGTGAAACCGAGCCGTATTGCATGTTTACTGGTGAGTAGGCAAACCTGCCTTAGTCTGTCGGAAAGGGTAGGCTGTGAGGAATCCAACAATATCAGAATGGTCCTGATCCAATGAATGCAGCCCCTAAAAACAACTGAGAAGGAAGTCCCTCCCTCCAAGCAGACAAATGTATTGAGCCTATGGAAAATGAAACTAAGCTTCATGGTTGCATTTGCTCATGAGTAAGCAAACATGCCTTGGCTGGGGGTCAGGTCAGGCAAAGGGGAATGTGAAGCCACCAGAATGGTCCTGATCTGATGAAACTGGAGCTCAACAAATGCTCCAGAAGGCAGCTTCCCCCCCACGAAAAAGGATCAAAACAGAGGCTTCAGCTTATAAGGTGAACTTTTTTGAGACTTGCAAAGCCAGGTGGATCCTGACAGTGATCTGGTTTAAACAGAGGTTCTTAAATTGAACTGGGCACTGGGTAGGGCTGAAAACCTTACTGATTTCAGAGGGGAGGTGTTATTGGAGGCAGGCTACAGAGGAAATTCACTTGGTGGAACAGGGCTGGCTTCCCCTTATTTATTTGTTTTACTTTAGTTATTTACTTTTAATTTGCCTGATGATGTCACTTCCACCATGACATCACTTCTGATGGGTTTTGGACAGATTGTCATTCTAAAAAGTGGGTCCCAGTGCTAAAATTTTGAGAACTGCTGCAATAAGATGTTAGTAAGTTGACACCCTAGGGGTGGGTGTGACACCACTAGTGACTAAAATCATAGTTTGGAGGAATAATACCATCATGCTATATATCAATCAATGCGTAATTTCATGCAGAACAAGTTTTATATTTGTTCTATCAGAAGGTACAGCCAAAAAAACCAGTGGGGGTGGAGTGATGGTACATCCCCACGCCCACCACCTGGGGTGTTGCCCCGCCCACTACATGGAGCAGTGACACACTGGTATTGCGCACTGGGACGCCACTACCTCCGTGGGCCTCAGATTGGTCAACAGAAGCTTCCAAAAATTAATTTCAGTTTTCAGAGACAGCTTTCAGATTGACCAAATGTAGCACTGAATGTACTGTGCAACAAGGTGAACATGATTTTACAAAGCTAACACAGATACCAAACTAGAAAGAAGGGATAGGTGAAAGGGCACATTGCCAATCACAAATGGAAATATCTAAACTGAAGAAAGGATTTAACAAGAACTCTAGTGAGTGCTTGGAAGTGATATTTTCCCCTCTGAACACATTCATTCCCACTGAATAAAGGGAGACAACCCTCCATTTGTTACTGGAAAAACGGAGAGGGCACTCTATGTAATTCAGATAATAAGTAATGAAAAGCACAGCTTTACACTAGAACAGTCAGGTTTTTTTAAAGGTGATTTTGAAAAAAACATGCACATTTGGTTCTGCCTCAGCCAACAAACAAATGGGATCTGTCATTATCATAATCCTGTCACCTTTTATAAGGGCAATTACAAAGTCAAAGGGATGCTATGGCTAAAACTCAATTTGCTGATGTTTATTTTTATTCAAAATGCTAAGCAGAACATTGTATCCATGACACAAGCTTGTGGTTTGGTGTTGTTCACCAAGGTCCAAGTTGTATTGACGCTATTCCAGCAGAATTCCCACATGAACACTCTGCAATAAAGGTGGACAAAGACTCTCAGGACTTTAACACAGGTCCTTCCATGTGTTTTATACCTGCAGCAGTGACCTTCCAATCAAACATTCCTCAAAAACTATTACTGGCTGCATTAAGACAGCAAGGGCCCAATCCTGAACAGTTCGTGCCGGCTTACCAGCGGTGCGCACTGTTGCAAACGAGCTGCAAGGGACATTTGCGGGTCCTAGCACTGGATGAATGCCAGGGTTAGCCCAGCGCTGGCCGACACTGGCAGCCACCGGAGCTCTTCCGGGCAGCCACCTGAGCTCTGCCACGCAGCAGACTGTCAAGCAGCATAGAGGTAAGAAGAGGTGTGGGGGGAGGCGGGGAGGAGGCATTACGGGAAGGGGAGAGGCGGGTGGAGGGTGGGAAGGAGGCGTTAAGGAGAGGTGGGAGGTGGGGAGAAGGCGTTCCAAGGGGGGGAGGGAGGGAGGGAGGTGGGACCAGTGGAAAGCTCCACTAGATCCAGAACCTCCATGTCAGGCTCACCGCCCGACATGGAGGTTCTCGATCCACCACTGACCTTTGGGTTGGCGGTGAATTGAGTAGCCCCATTGTGGGGCTACTCACTTTACCAAGGGAAAGGGAGGAGCCGCTGGCGGCTGCCCGGAGCGTGCAGGATGTGGCGGCAGCCATTTTCGGCGCCACTGCAGCCCTGTGCCCCAGGCAGCTCAGGATTGGGCTGCAAATCATTTTTCGCTTTAAGCTCTGCATCTTCTTCAGACAACTGCTAACTGCAAAGCAATCACCAACCTAGAGGCTTTAAACTGGGCATATCAAGTACATTTTTTTCTCTTCAATTTTAAGATCACAGCACAGTGACAAGCCTTCTCTGGATGAACTTCTGAAAACGCATAAATCAATTCCTGCATAACTTCAGCAGGAAGAAGACTCAAGATCACAACCTAAAGGGCACAACTGATCAAAAGAAGGGTTGTTTGTCTGTTTTAACGTCAGGCCAAAATTTTGAAGAACTGAATAGCAGGTGGTTTGGTCTCCTCACTCCTAGTCTCAGGAAGGTCACAGCTCAAGAACAAAAAAGGCAATCTGTTGTCATCTGCTGCTGCCCCCGCCTCCATTCCGGGCCTGAGCCACCCCCTGGGCCATCCTCCCCCCACCCAGTTTCACCACCCCCCAGTTCACTTACTCCAGGCAGTAGGCACAGCTCTAGCACTGGTGAGACCTGCCGGTGAAGGCCATCAACGGTGCTGGCCTCTGCACAGTGGCAAAATGCTTTATGGCATGCTTGCAGCTGTGCACGTGCCTGTTCTGCTGGTGGGAGCCAGCTCAGGATTGGGCTGCTAAATTTCTTCCACACTACACAGGCTAGATGTCAAGAACTGGCAAACTTTCAGTTTTCACTAATGCTGCATTTACTCAAAATGTTTTATAAAGAAGGCTTCAAAATTTGCCTGCAGACTGAGCTGGCCCCACCTGACAAAATCTTGTGTGGAGTGAGGTGACAGAGTTACGTGAATTAGCTAACAGAAGGATTCAACACCTGCAAATTGCCGGCCTTTTCTTGTTGTTGTTCTTGGTCACACTGACAACAGCTGAAATTCCTTGAAAGGACAACACAATTTTGTGGCACCATTTAGAATTTTGCCATTCACTTACCCCTCTGTCTCCATTATACTTTTCTACAAATTTTCCATAGTTGTAGTAGTTAAAGGTTGGGTAACCATCCACACCTTCCTGCTTGCAAAGGTCATGGTTTTGTTCTTTGGCACAGTCCACTGCAGCATAGGCAATCTAATACACAAAGGAAAACAGATTAGCCATCATATAGCTAAAAGGAGCTCAAGGGCATTTAAAAACTGAACATTTGCAATAGTATACAAGCCAAAAGTCTTGAAAATACTTTCTAGATAACTATGCATCAGTCCACACTAGACTGTTGAGTTCCACTTTTGTACATAGCCAATAATTACGGGCAGGGTCCCTTTGCCCCTCCCATATGGAAGCAAAAGGTTCTTCCACTTGTGCACGTGGAAAGGGAAAAACCTCTTTAGAGCAATACACCTCATACCTCATGGGGTGCCCCTCCAGATGGCAGCTTTTCAAACTTAGAGAGCTGCCACAGCAAGGGGTGGACAGATGAACTTAAAAGCCTCCATGCATGGGACTACCCATTTGCACTGGTTCAGATTCTGATCCAAATTTCTAGGCATTTAGACCAGGGGTCTCCAAACTTTTTGGCCAGAGGGCCGCATCAAATATCTGGCATGGTGTGGAGGGCTGGAAAAAAAATTTAAATATAAAATTTAAATAAATAAATCAGAGATGGAACTTAGATGAGTGAATAAATGGGCTCATTCATTCAACCTCTCTGGCCCTCAGAACAGCCTCCAGACACAATCAGAGCACAGTTCTGGTTATGTTCAGTTGAGTGAGCCAGAGGCTCTCAGGGGACAAGAGGTTGGCTGTAGGCCGGAAAGAGGCTTGCTACGGGCTGCATCTGGCCCCTGGGCCGGGGTTTGGGGACCCCTGATTTAGACAATTGACTATCTTACTGAAGTGGCATCACTTGCCAACTTGTACACAATGGGAGGGGCTGAGAGATTAGAAAGCTGTTGGAATTATAGTTGGAAAAACAATCAGTTGGTGGAAAAGGGGTTTATAACAGCTAATAAGACAGCTGAGAAGAAATTTCAGAGGGCTGAAAAGTGGGAACAATCTCTTCCAGTGGACATAAGGAAAAAGAATTGTGCAAATAGATAGATACTATATGAAGATGTGAACATGTGCTATTGTTGATAATTAATTTGCTCTATTTCCTGATAAGTTATTTTAAAGTAAAGGATGTTTTCTTTATTTGGCGAATATTTTCTTTAGAATTTAGACTAGGGTTTGTGCCATTTTTACCTATACACATTGAATATTACCAATTTGCTAACCCAAGTGGGGTTATATTTGTGAGGGCACATCTGGGATACTTTTCATTTTTTTAAAGTTTTTCATTGTTAAAAAGGTATATAAAATTGAGACAGAAGACCATAAAAAACTGGAAAGTTTCTTAGTGAATATGGGTAGAAGAGGCACTGCCGGGGTTATTAAATCTCCCCACAAAGGATTTCCCAAATCCTTCAGGATCTGAGGAATAGGTAGAGGCTTTGGGAAGCTACCCCACACCACAAACTATGCTATTTCTCTGGAAATACACTTGCAGGCTTCAGAGAAGAGAACTTTGATGCTCAATTTCAGCATGCAACAGAAATAATGAATGAGTGGCAGATTCTGGAAGCAAAGAAAAGAACACGCAAAGTCTTAAAGTTTCCGCATTGGATGTGTTCCATAAACTGTGTACCAACAACCCTGGTTGTTGGTTGTTTTGTGAGAAGAGACAGAGTTCACAAAACAGGTGAAGAAGTTAATACAGCAAGTTGCAATGATGCAAAGTAAAGTTGCCCTTTCAGCAAATTTTAAAGAGGAAGGAGCATCACCTGAGGTGATGTCACTGAGGTCAAATATTCCAAAAATGTTAGAGTGGAGAATTGAGATGATATTTTGTTGCAAGCTTGACACTTTAATAAAGAGAATTGATCTTTAGTTTTCCAAGAGTTTAAAGCGACTTGGTGGTTAAAGTCAGGAAATAAGAGAAGGATCTGGAAGGACCTTTCAAAAGTCCCCAACAGTGACAAGCTTCAAGTCAGATGTCATTCAGAAGCTCCTAGGGCTGGAAGATCCATGTGTGGAGGTAACTGAGGAAATGACAGAATTGAAACTGGATCCCAAGAGACAATTTTTATCACTTTATGAGCAAAAGCTTAAACATCTTCCTCTATTCTGCCTTTGGAGGGATTAGGATTCTGTGGTCTAAATCAGCTTTCACCAAACCACAGCCTGTGGGCTGGATCTGCTGCAACGCTGAAACCCCACCCCCCACTGTGAGCAGCGCTTACCGTTCAGCAGCGCTGCTCAAAAGAACCATCTCTGATCTCCATTGTGTGACTCTCTGCACATTTGCGTCTGCCTGGAAATCTATGTGCAAAGTCTGCTGGGACAGTTGGCTAGAGACATGACTACCCAGAGCATAATACAATGGAGATCAGAGGAGCTTCTTGTGAGCCATGTGGCAGAACGGTAAGTGCTGGCCCAAACAGGGACCATTCTTATGCTACGCAGCAGTCATGAGTTTGGCAACCGCTGGTCTAAATAAAGAATATTCCTGTAAAGAGTATGTGGTGGTTATCCTGGAGTTTCCAGAGGAAGCAGTAGATATGAAAAAAGTTAAAGATATGACAGCTTCAATCTCTCTTGACCTAGAAGGAAGCTCTGAAATACCTGCAGAACAATTCAAATGTATTTAAAGTACTGGGAACCGTATGCAGACAGAAGGCAGGAAAGAACTCTCTGTCCTAAATAAAAATGCACACCCTTTGTGCTGAAGCCTACAAAAGGATTGGATCTGATTTTATTAGGAAGCCTGAATTAAGCCTGTGGGAACCATGCTTTATTCTTGGGGCTGAGACAGGACGAGAGAGCAATGTTTTTGCAGGAGTGGAAAGATTTATTCCCATTTCTGAAAACTGTCACAAGTGATGCAAGACTTATGGTGTGAGGATGGCAAAGGGTGCCATCCTATCCTACGCTGGAACAGGTAAGCCAAGAGTCTTGTGCTGTATCCAGCGCAGGATAGGGCCCCAAAGTGGCTCAGCCAGAGGTAAGGAGAAACTTTTCCCCTTACCTCTGGGTAAGGCACCCTGGTCCCTATGGGTCTCCTCAGGACTTGCACCACCTCCTGAGGTGGCACAAGTCTGAGGAGAGTGGAGTGGCATGAAACCTTTCTGAACTCCCCAGGAACGGGGGCTGGATCCCAGCCCTGTCTTCTGTTCCCCACCTGCCCATCCCTGGGGCCGCCCACAACCTGCCCTTGCCCCGCCTTGAACAACCTTCCTCCTGCCTCCTCCCCACCACCCCAGAGTCAGCTGAGCTTGGCCAACGCAAGACTCAGTGCCTCTGTCTGCGCAGAGGCTTGTTCCAGCCTCCGCGCGCTGGCCTTGCTCACTCACAAGGAGGCGCAAATGTGCTTTACAGCATGTTTGCAACCCTCCTGAGCTGGTGCAAGGGACTTGCACTGACCCATTAACTTTTCTGGACTGCACCCTAAGTCTATCAAATAAGGCAATCTCACAATTGGTTACAGTCCTGTAACAAAATGTTTTTGAATCAGAAGATATTCGCCACTGTGAGTGCAGATAATAGGACAGACCGTAATGCCACATTAGGGTCTGGTTAACAACTGGTAAAGCCGTATGAAACACAACATATTGAAGTTTTGTGCTCAAACCCCAAATAGACCCTGAAACATTTGACTTCACCAATTCCGCAACACATGAGAAGGGGCGAGACTTAGAATCAAGCTTTGCCAAAGGCCTAAAGTGTTTTCTTTGCATGAAAGAGAAATGGAGTGCACCAAAGATAAGGATGCAATCCTATGCACACTTACATGGGATTAAGCCTCATTGAATTTAATGGGGCTTACTTCTGAGTAGGCATGCATAAAACTGCTGTGTAAAAGACAGAAGACTTTTCAGAGAACAACCTAGAAAAAATATTGAACTTTCCAAACTGAATGATTTCTGAAACCATATCTAAGAATCATAAATCTTGGCAATAAAGGATTGGTGGTATCACCAATAGAGGTTGCAAGGGAAAAAAATGGAACAGTGATGCTTTGTATTTACTATGGACTTTTAAATCAATACACCATTCAAGATCTTTTGATTGTTCTCTGGGAGCTAATAGTTTATAGACTGTGGCTCAGAAGTTCTCAGAAGTGGCTGTTACCATATTCAACTTGGACAAAATGACAAAGACAGTTTTTACTTTCCCTCTTGAATTTTATCAGTTTGAACACATGTTCCAAGGAATTTCAGGGCACTCTCTATGTTCCAGCATTTAATGGAATGAGTAGCAGAAGATATCAATTACTTTCAAATTTTGGTTTGTTTGGAGAATATAATTGTCTTTGACAAAACATTGGATGAATACAAGGAAAGATTTCAAGTGCTAGACAGAGATTAAACATCTGCATAGGTAAGTGTCAGTTTTATTGGACATCTGTAAAATATCCAGGGCATGTGTGTCACAAGAGGGTGTTTTGGCATTTCTGAAGAGGAGGGTGTTGAAAAGGCTATTGGGGTCACTGCCATTGGAGTGATTAAGTCATTGGGTCAAATAGTATACTGTTGCCATCAGCTATTTCGGTGCACACCAGTACTCTTCTCATCTGTTTTATCTAAAAGTTCCATAGGACAGAACTTCACAATACACAGGTGCCCAAACCAAACCTGCCCCAAGCTAAACACCCTGAAGTGAAAAAGACAAGCTACTCTGTAGAACAATACAATTTCAAAATATTGTAGTGCAAATATGTGCACAAAGAAAGTCTGACTTCATAAATTCTTACTAGTTATTAATAAACACTATGTTTGAAGGTTCTTTTACTCAAAAATTATATATTTTATATGGAAGGTAAACAGCTTGGAGACTAACAAAATAGAAAAGTCGCATGTCACTTAAACTAGAAGAGTTATAGATGCACACGACAAGCAATTTCACTATATCAGACAGAGCACCTAGAGCAGTGTTTCTCAAACTATGGGTTGGAACTCACTAGGTGGGTCGTGAAACAATTTCAGGTGGGTCCCCGTTCATTTCAATATTTTATTTTAATATAGTAGACTTAATGCTCCCATGGTATGTGACTGCATTTGGGGAAATGTTATAGACCTGTACTTTTAACAAGCTACTAAGTATTTTCTTTTAACAATGTTAGTAAATGGGATTTACTCCTGGGTAAGTGTGGATAGGATTGCAGCCTAGGATTGTTAAAAATTTTCCTGCTTGATGATGTCACTTTCGATCATGACATCACTTCCGGTGGGTCCTGACAGATTCTTATTCTAAAAAGTGGGTCCCAGTGCTAACTGTGTGAGAACCACTGACCTAGAGAATTATACAGCTCTTAAGTTACAAATTACCTTATTTATTTAGCATACTTGAATCCAACCTTTCTCCCAATGTGCTTGGGTTAGTACACATTACATAGGGAAATCTCATTTTATCTGCACTACAACCCTAAGAGACCACCTATGCTTTGAGATAGTAACTTGCAACCCATACAGGTTTATGGTTTAGTGGAGATAGGACTCTCCCCAGTCCAAGTCAACTACCATCCACTATACCATACAGGCCTTACAGGACCTATTTATTTTAACCATTTCTATCCTGTCTTTCCCCTGACAATGCATTGCAGTGCTCAAGGTGTCTTACAACATAAAATAAGATCACAATTTAAAAAAATTAGCAGTGCAATAAAAACATCAAAACACTAAGAAACAGATGCATAAACAGAAAACGCAGTATAAATAGGAACAATAAAAATAGTAGCCTAAAAACATGGTGCAAATAAATGATCTCCACTTATCAATGGAAATTGAGCAGGGATGGGGAAATGTGTCCACATCTATCAAGTTACAAAAACAGTTCAACTGATTTAGGAATATGTTTTCACCCTTCTAGTGGACTGATACAGGTTTCAGAGCCGAATTCTATACATGTCTACTCAGAAGTAAATCTCATTTACTTGTAGTCAATGGGGCTTACTCCCAAGTAAGTGTAGATACGAGTGTGGTCTCAGTTGCTAAGTGGGCAAAGAGGCACTTTTTAAAGTGGTGTCCTCTTAGCAGGGGAGAGCGACTGTCCCTCTTTCTTCCTAACATGGTGTTACCAAAAGGGCTGTTTCGTTTAGGGGAATTATTACACTGCCCTTATTGGAACATTAGGATTGTAGGCTGGATAACAAGACGGCGTAATGCAGAGAAATTCCCTTTTTGCTTAAAGAGACTGAGAGAAAGATAAAACTATAAACTTTTATTGAAAGTATTACAAAAGCACAAAGGTAAATATACTGCACATGGAAAAATGATGTGTATATTTCTTGGTCCTAATACTTGAATTCAATGTACCTAGCTTTCATGGTGGTTGCGTGTGAAGAGTATTTGGTGCATCCAAGGAAAACAGATAAGGAAGGGGGGTTGTAGGAAAGGATTTTAGGGGTCGCTGTTCTGCCAACCCCAGCTGCTAACTAAAGATGGGGAGAAAAGGGGAGAAAAAGGGAAGAAGGGAAGGGGGGGAAGAAGGGAAAGAGTTCCAGGCGCAAGATTTGCATACAGTAATGTAAGAGATGCTTAAACAGTGATTGGATTAAGCCACAAGACTTCCTCGCATAATGTGTGACTGTGAGGGGTGGTGGTTGTGTAACCATGAGCTTGTGGCTTGACCAGAGTCCTGGAAATGTGGCCTGTATGCTGGGAGAACAGTTTAAGCTTGCATGATATTACAGTTCATAATAACATAACCAGATACAGAGAAAATCACAGCTAAAAGGCAAAAAGGGGGATTTTCACGTAACGATGGCATCTTTTCCAGTGACTGCTACTGGTGTCACTGTGAGCCCTTTCGGGACAGGAAACCATTTACTGATTTATTTTACTATGAAAACCACTTTGTGAACAACTCTTGTTGAAAAGCTGTATATAAGTATTTTTCATAATACTAGCAGCCACAACAAAGGTGTATCACACAAACAATATCGGCATTGCTATATGGCTGGATTCTAGAGACTTGGTGTTGTGTAGTTAAGAGTGTGAGCAAATTCCATCTTAGGTATGCACTTACTCAGACCTTGAGCAAACTACTCTTCGATCAGCTAAGCCTACTTTCTGAAACAAAGGCTGCAATCCTAACCACACTTTCCTAAGCCCCATTGAACAAAATAGAACATATCTCTGAGTAGACCTGGTTAGGATTGTGCCCATAGACATGATATTGGCCTACCATTCATGTGTTAGGATTAATGAGATAAAGGTGAACATCTGAAATCTAATATATAAATGCTCCATATTATTACATCCTTCCTTATCAGACCTCATTAAAACCAGGACTTTATGACTGAGATGGCCTGATCAACATTAAAATCTACACATTTCCTTGCCCTATTCCTTTTGCAGATCCTTCTTTTTTAGCACAATCATATTTTGCATTGCAACATCACTTCACAAAGAGAGTCTGGTCCAACAAGAAGCTGACGAAACATACCAAGATCCAGGTCTACAGAGCTTGCGTCCTGAGTACACTTCTGTACTGCAGTGAGTCATGGACTCTTCGCTCACAACAGGAGAGGAAACTGAACGCATTCCACATGCGCTGCCTCCGACGCATCCTTGGCATCACCTGGCAGGACAGAGTTCCAAACAACACAGTCCTGGAACGAGCTGGAATCCCTAGCATGTATGCACTGCTGAAACAGAGACGCCTGCGTTGGCTCGGTCATGTCGTGAGAATGGATGATGGCTGGATCCCAAAGGATCTCCTCTATGGAGAACTCGTGCAAGGAAAGCGCTCTACAGGTAGACCACAGCTGCGATACAAGGACATCTGCAAGAGAGATCTGAAGGCCTTAGGAGTGGACCTCAACAGGTGGGAAACCCTGGCCTCTGAGCAGCCCGCTTGGAGGTAGGCTGTGCAGCATGGCCTTTCCCAGTTTGAAGAGACACTTGGCCAACAGTCTGAGGCAAAGAGGCAAAGAAGGAAGGCCCATAGCCAGGGAGACAGACCAGGGACACACTACACTTGCTCCCAGTGTGGAAGGGATTGTCACTCCTGAATCGGACTTTTCAGCCACACTAGACGCTGTTCCAGAACCACCATCCAGAGCGCGATACCATAGTCTTCCGAGACTGAAGGTTACCAACACAACTTTTATCAATACACATTTGCTTCACTTCACCTGCTAGCCTCATTCTGTGAGAAAAGTCATTTGCAATTTTAATTCTCTTTAAATACCGAGATGGGTGCTTTCTATTTTAATTTTATTGTGACTGCTGGCTAGAATCTACTGAATGGAAATTTAATGCCATTTAAAATTTAAGAATACCATTACACTGCTTCTTTTAAAACAATTTGCTCATAATACCCTTCTCTTGCCTTCTGGGCTATCATTGAGCTGCAGTTCCATAATTAAATGTCATTTAATATTCCGTTATGACCTCTAGCTTCTTGATGACACACAGTAAAATTTACACATACACCTACAGCAGCGTTCTTAACAGAACTGGACAATCATTCCCTTTTGATTCTATTTGTTCATTCTGTTAATCTTTTAATTGTTGCCTTCTTTGAGCTGTTGCCGATCTCTCATACGCTGCCCTGTGGCATACAGGCAGGCCTCCCCTATTTCAGAACCTCCATAGTCTTGCTCACCATGCAAGCTCACCTGTTAGGTTATGCTAATAACCCATAATAATGTCCACTTGCTGCTTGAGCAAGAATAGCTCACCCCTCTGGATGCCCAAGTGGCATCTAATCAGTTAAGTGTATTCCACTTAGGGGTGTCATAAAATGATCATGAGTCAGATTTCAATGTACAAATTTAATTTTCCAATGGTTTGGGGCCACTGTCCCAAAACAGGTAGTTGATCAGTGAACCCTGCACTTTTCTAACCACCACAGGCTACATTTCCATGGATCAAGGATCCAATGAAAAAAGGACAAAGCTCCAGGATGTTCCACAGTTTCCAGAGAGAAATAATCACATAGCCACTAAGTTGGCCCCACTAGATGGTCCCATACAGCCACTTCCTAGACGGCAAGGCACTAGGAAGTACCCTGATCCAGCTGAGCAAAAATACATCCAGCTTCCCCATCTATAACCAATCTGCCACCCATCTCTTAATTCTACCAAAGGCATTATCTCTTCCTTAAGTCTCCCCATAAACTGCTTATCATCATGTGTTTGTTTTTTTTGGAGGGGGGAAGTCTGTTGAAAACTACATGTCAGAGAGAAGTTTAGATCTTAGACTCCTTTCCCTTCCCATAGTAATTTTCTATATGCAAGGATTTTTTGTATCATTTAATCTTATGAATCCCTATTGCCACCTGAAGGGCTACTGCCACACTGCCTAAGAAATAGCTTCTCTTTCAGAAGCATTTCCTGTTTCCACTTTTCCAGAGCAGTGGTATTCAAACTGGGGCATTGCGATGCCCCAGCCTGAGGGTCCTGGTCCCTTTCCCCTTAAGGGGCGGGAATAGCCAGGAGGCAGGGAGGAGGCAGTGGCACGATCCCCAGGATCAAGCAACTCAGGGGGGCTGCAGGGGCTTGGTGCACTTGCCCAAGCCCCCTGCAGCCCCCCCAGGGATGTAGGGAGCCCTGCACAACCTTCGGCAGGGCTCCCCGGGTCAGGGAGGTGACAGTGGAGCTATCGCGACCCACTGCGCTAAACCGGAAGCGGTGCGCGATCGCACCTCTACCCTTTTGACTGGGCTACATGAACTGGGGTGCATCCTCCAGTCTCTGAAGCAGCCGTCCCTGGTTGTGGGGAGCCAGGCGCGAGCACCTGCAGGGCTCCTCTGGTCAGGGAAAGTGAGAGTGGAGTGATCGCGCTCCGCTTCCCGTTTTGCCCACTTGCCCACCAAGCCCCTGCAGCCCCCCTGAGTGGCGTGATCCTGGGGATCGCGCCGCTGACTCCCCCCCGCAAATACTTACTGCAGGATTCAAACTCCCTGCGAGTTTGAAAAACGCAGGTATAGAGGAACAATACATTAACTACAGGTAGGACTAGATCTGGAAACACCTGTGAGGGGAGTATAATGAATACTGGAAGAGAAGCATTCCTGGGGCAGAAGGCAGGCAGGGGATGAAGGAAGGAATCAGTATGGTTCAGGCTGATTGGGCACTGAGAGAGCCGAGATTTTGCAAGGTTCAGAAGAGTCTTAATTACATGAATTGGGAAGTGGGCCCTGCATGGAGGCAACTCTAACAATAGAATAATGAAACATAGCCACCTTTTAACCAATATCAAGCAGGAAAGAAGGGAGGGGAGGGTTAAAGCCAAGTTTGTTCAAAGTCCCTTACAGCTGCCATCAACTTTCCTTAATAAGCAAAGAGAAAATCTGTCTAAATCTACAGCTTAATTACACAGGCCAAAAAACTCAGGGTCAGAAAAGTTTTTCCTAAACTTTATGGTGGTTTGATATGAATTTGGGGTGCCGATTCAAAAGATGGCATCCGTTTTTGCCCTATCATGTCTAGTTTTGGAGATATAGTATAGCCTCAGTAGTGAATGGTTCAAGCAGCTTCCTCATGAGGAAGCCATGGTGTAGGCTTCCTCACTCTGTCAATGCAAGTGATATGTCCAAAGGCTTCAGCAAAGTTGTTCACACAAGATGGATAAGATGCTCTGGCATAGTGATTATGTAAAAAAGTGCCCATGGCTCAAAATCAGCCAACCATTACCCTAATTCTTAAATAACTTCTCTCAAAAGAGCACCATAGGGAAGGCAGCTGAGTATTTCATTTAGGGTAGCTCTTAACTAGAGGAATAAGGTGAACAGCTGGGGTACAGTACAGTCCTGCTTAGCCTTGTAATGATGTGAACTAAGGATGTGCCCCAATGTTTTATCCCCGTGTTACTCAAACTATGGGTCAGGACCCACTAAGTGGGTCGCAAGTCAATTTCAAGTGGGTCCCCATCTCGTCGTTAGAGCCAACACATAGTAAGTGTTGAAAGATTATTGCCAGAGTCACCTAACCCACCCTTAGACATTCACAGGCAATGTTTTAATTTCTAATGTGAGGTGTGCAAACAAGAAGTGCCAAGGCCAAGGCTTGAAGTGAACATAAGATCATAAGAACAGCCCCACTGGATCAGGCCATAGGCCCATCTAGTCCAGCTTCCTGTATCTCACAGTGGCCCACCAAATGCCTCAGGGAGCACACAAGACAACAAGAGACCTGCATCCTGGTGCCGTCCCTTGCACCTGTCATTCTGAATAGCCCATTTCCAAAATCAGGAGGTTGCGCATACACATCATGGCTTGTACCCCATAATGGATTTTTCCTCCAGAAACTTGTCCAATTCCCTTTTAAAGGCATCTAGGCCAGATCCCATCATCACATGCTGTGGCAAGGAGTTCCACAGACCTGCTACACGCTGAGTAAAGAAATATTTTCTGTCTGTCCTAACTCTCCCAACGCTCAATTTTAGTGGATGAACCCTGGTTCCGGTGTTGTGTGAGAGGGTAAAGAGCATCTCTCTATCCACTCTATCCATCCCCTGCATAATTTTGTATGTCTCAATCATGCCCCCCCCTCAGGTGCTTCTTTTCTAGGCTGAAGAGGCCCAAATGCTATAGCCTTTCCTCATAAGGAAGGTGCCCCAGCCCAGTAATCATTTTAGTCGCTCTCTTTCCATTATGTTCTTTTTGAGATGTGGTGACCAGAACTGGACACAATAGTCCAGGTCTTACCATCGATTTGTACAACGGCATTATATTAGCCATTTTGTTCTCAATACCTTTCCTACCATAGAATTTTCTACCATAGAGTACCATAGAATTGGCCTTCTTACTGCCATTGCACGTTGGGTTGACACTTTCACTGAGCTGTCCACCACCACCCTAAGATCCCTCTCTTGATCTGTCACAGACTGCGCAGAACCCATTAGCCTATATGTGAAGTTTTGATTTTTTGCCCCAATGTGCATAACTTTACTTACTTACATTGAAATGCATCTGCCATTTTGCTGCCCATTCTGCCAGTTTGGAGAGATCCTTCTGGAGCTCCTCACAATTGCTTCTGGTCTTCACCACCCGGAAAAGTTTGCTGTCATCTGCAAACTTAGCCACCTTGTTGCTCAACCTTGTCGCCAGGTCATTTATGAACAGGTTGAAAAGCACCGGTCCCAGGACAGATCCTTGGGGAACACCACTTTTCACCTCTCTCCATTGTGAAAATTGTCCATTGACAGCCATTCTGTTTCCTGGTCTTCAACCAGTTCCTAATCAATGAGAGGACCTGCCCTCTAATTCCCTGACTGTGGATTTTCTCAGCAGCCTTTGGTGAGGGACCGTGTCGAACGCCTTCTGAAAGTCCAGATATATAATGTCACAGGTTTTCCCACATCCACATGCCTGCTGACCTTTTCAAAGAATTCTATAAGGTTTGTGAGGCAAGACTTACCTTTACAGAAGCCATGCTGATTCTCCCTCAGCAAGGCTATGTGTTTTGAGTTTCTATCTTTGATGAGGCATTCCACCATCTTACCTGGAATAGATGTTAGGCTGATGGGCCTATAGTTTCCCGGGTCCCCTCTCCTTCCCTTTTTAAAGTGGGGCAGTGATGAGATATTTGTAAGACTTCAATATTTGTATAGTGACTCATAATCGAGATTTTTAAATGTGAGTTTCTCAACCCTTCTCACAGAAGTCCAGCACATTTAGAGCCATTACATAGTTTCCTCACAATATATTTTTGAGCTTCAGTTCGTTACAGTTCAATGATCAGGATCCGGCCCTCTTTTACAAATGGGAAAAAATGCTTTAAGGCTATTATATATTCAGTTTAATTTTTATTCTGACTATTCCCAAGTGTTTAGTGAGCTAACAGAAGACTATAAAAACAAAATACCCAGTTAAGTTTAAATGACCAGATGCCTGCTTAAGGCAGGCTGTTAAATGCCAGCCCAAAGAGCCAAGTTTTACTGTTTTCCTGGAAAGAGCTCAGGCGTGGACTCTGATAAACCTCTAGGGAGTGGGTGTTCTTGGTATGTCCCTCCTTTTACATCTTAGCAAAAACACACTCTAAGTTGTTCTTAATAGGTGTGAATGTATAGAGGAGATAAAGCAGCCTCAGGAGTGTAGGCATCAATGTAGTCATTAAAACACATATATTTACCATGAAATGATCTTGTAAGTAAGTTTGTTGCATTCTGTTCTATATTTCTTAGGAAGAAAACATACCAACTTATTAATGATTTACTTTACATAAATGATAGGGAAAAGATAACTGGGCAAAACTACACACACTGAAATATATCATTGGCTTAATATTCCTTTACTACCTTGCATCTGTGTGTGGGAGGGGACTCTAACTGCTTTGGCTGTCATCATACTGATCCTAACTTCCATGCATACATGGCTGTAATTTGCCTTGAGAGGAATGCTCCCATTGGTGTCCTCCTCCAAGGGGCAAAGAGAATATGGATCAGGACTGTGATGGGGTGAAATGTTAAAGCCCCTTCCCCCACACCATATGAACATAAGAAGAGCCCCACTGGATCAGGCCATAGGCTTATTAGTCCAGCTTCTTATATCTCACAGTGGTCCACCAAATGCCTCAGGGAGCACACAAGACAACAAGAGACATGCATCCTGGTGCCATCCGTTGTATCTGGCATTCTGAGGTAACCCACTTCTAAAATCAGGAAACCCCCATGTGGAGCAGCACTGCCCTAAGGCTGTTTAGTTTAAAAAAAAAATAAGTATGTCAGGACCAATGACACATTTACCATTATATAATATGTGTAGTTGGTCCTTTAGAATCAGGGCCTTCTCATCTATGAGGCCGATTGCAGCGGTCACCTCAGCCAGCAGATGGAGGGACGGCCATCTCTGTTCACCTGCCTACCTCCATTGCTCATCCTTTTCTTTCCGCTCCCTGGATTGTAAAAGGAAGAGAGAGACAGATGGGAAGACAAAATGTGGGGTGGGTGGGTGGGTGGAGCGCAGAGCTACATCATTGGAGAGTGACAGGAGCAGAGGCTGGCACATCATTGGGTAATGGAGGCAGCATTTGGCAGGCTGTTTCAAAAGATAAGAGGTCTTGGGCTGTCCTTGCTTAAAATCTAAGACTGTATCCTGTCAACCAATCTAGATTTTCAACTGAGCTGATCTGTACATGGACTTTGCTTTCCAAGGGCCTTGCCATTTT
This sequence comes from Tiliqua scincoides, assembly GCF_035046505.1. Taxonomy (NCBI): domain Eukaryota; kingdom Metazoa; phylum Chordata; class Lepidosauria; order Squamata; family Scincidae; genus Tiliqua; species Tiliqua scincoides. The sequence continues at coordinate 79,790,756 of NC_089821.1, read as the reverse complement.
ACTGCTAATTAGAAAATAAAAAGATCAATATGCCACAAAATCTGTGGGTTAAAATTGCTATAGTGCCAGACACAAATGGTTTCGCTATGTCAGTACATTGCGTTTGTGTTGTTCCCTGACCCTCATGGGATGCACACTGAATATATATTAAAAATCCACTGTATCTCAAGAGGCCACTGGAAAGAGGGAACTGGCTGCAAATAAATGCACATTTGTTTGCCTCCAAGGCAGCCAAATGTCAGCACTATTTCCACTAAAATAAATTTCCCCTGGGTCCTAATACCAGTGCCATCCAAAAAGAAAATTTACCTAAACATTTTTGTGGTTTTAAAGAAGCACAAAGTGATCAACTGAGCAGTAAAATTGTGTGTGTTCCCCTTTGTATGTCCTTTTGTAGGAAAGTAAAAAGAGAAGGTTCACTTTCAATAAAGAAGAAAAGGTAGGAAATCAGCATTATCCAATTTGGAAGTGGAGTGAATTCCAACTGGAACATAAATACTTAGGAATGTAGCATTTTCTGTTGCTGTTCTGGATAGTGGCTGTGGAGAATTCAGGAGGAGTGGTGGTTAGGATATGAAGAAACTCACCAGTCAGAGAGGTATAGGATTTTAATTGTGGCCTAAAGCTTGTCTTTTACCAATTATTTTTAGATCTCATGTAGTTATTAATTATTATTATTAATATTATTTGTATTGGCAACCTTCAGTCTCGAAAGATATTATTAGGTATTTATATAACGCCTTTCTGGTCATTGGATTACTCCTCTGACTTTATTCAAGGCAGTTTACATAGGCAGGCGTTTCTAAATCTCTCAAGGGGATTTTTACAATCATGGAGGTTCTCTCTTTCAAGAACCAACAACATTTCAGAATGGATCTTCCTGGTATAGTCTCACTTCTGGCCTCCAGTTGGCTGACAAGCAGCTCCATCTCTCACATGGAGGGCAGCCAAGACGCTTCTTGCTCACACCAAGAGCAGGTGGAATCACTCAGCTGGGCTTATCAGCTGCTTCAAGGTCTCGCCATTCTCAGCCGTTCAGGGAGCTGCCGGTGTCCTCGAACTGGCGACCTTCTGATGTTATCTTCGGGCTAACAGAGGCTCTACCCTCTAGACCAGACCTCCTCCAGACCTACTGTATTGATTGTTTAAAACTGGGAAATTCTACAGCCAATTTGATGTTTATTTGAGCAATTGTGTTTTACTTTGTAAAAGTTAGTTTGCTCTGCCAATTTAGTTGCAGTAATTTGAGGTCCCCGCATCTCCTATGGGACCCAGAGGACCCGTAGTGGGCTGCAATTGGCCTGCGGGCTGGGGTTTGGGCACCCCTGTTCTAGAATCACGGCAGTGCAATTGAAAAAAGCAATAATAGTGAATCAGGGGTCGCCTCCCATCTCAGAAGGTTCAGAAGAAAGGCCACCATGCAGACCTTAGCTACCAGATGGGTTCCTGTAAGGAGGCTGTTTATAAGGCATCCTGGTCCCCAACCCACAAGTGGATTGGGACAAGAAATAGACTTTAAGACAAGTGAGTGGCGTTTCATATACCCAGCCTCAGTGAGCAATTTCAGGGCACAATCCTAACCAGGTCTACACAGAAGTAGGTCCTATTTTGTTCAATGGGGCTTACTCTCAGGAAAGTGTAGTTAGGATTGCAGCATCAGTGTTGTATTTTGCCCTAACTTTAGTTTCTGGGCCATCTGGAAGAAATCAACCTTCAAGGAATGAGGGTGAAGTCCCATAAGACTTTGCCTGGCACCTCAAGCAAGTCAGATTAAGGTGGGAAAATGAGAGCGCCTCATTGGCTGCTGCACAAGCAGGCCTGGATGGGTTGATGTCCTGAAGGCTGCATGCCTTCTGGAGTCAGTCTGCTGGAATTTTTAAGCCCCACCCTCCCTCCCATGAACAGTCTGAGATTAGCTGGTTGCTCATTCAGGGAGACGGGTAGGAATTTTATGTTGCCAACCTAATTTGCCTTCCCTGGTGATTTTTTTTTTTTTTTGCCTACCCCAGACTGGTATGGTAGGGTGTTGGGTTATATGTTTAGAATTATTTGTCTTTGGTCACTTGGGCAGGTGACATGCGGGTAGGATACCCAGGGCAGTAGGGAATCCAGCATACATTCCGAGATCAGCAAGGTCAGCAGGTGATCCAGGCCTGCTCAGATGATGCTTGTCCAGGTCGCTGAGATTGGTTGGCAAGCCCCCAGGCTGGACTGGGCAGAGGACAACAGTTGGTGTGGCATCTGAGGTATCTGCTCATCCATCTGCCTCAACCCCTAGGGGTTGGTGTTGATAAGCTTTCTCGGGAGATGACCGAGGGGGTTTAGAGCCAGGATGTGATGCTTGTGTAGCCCAGGGAAGGCTAGTGCCATTTGCCTCAAATTAATAGCCTGCATGTGGGGGGCATTTTAAATTGTTTATGCCCTGCTGCAGATTTTCTGATTGTATTAATAAAGTGGCCCTTTGTCTGGCGTGCTCATTTTGGAGGTGCAAGCGTAAATAACAATGAATGATAGCCTCTCAGAGTCTGAAGACCACAGAAGTAGCCTGAACTCTACCTATTCCTGTTCAGAGCACTTTAACATAGGACAGCATCAGTTCAGATTACACTGTAGCTGCAGAGCTGTTTGCACATTATGCTGTACCCAGGTACAGAATATCTGTACCTGGGTACAGCTGTCTGCACACAGATACACATTTCTGCCTGGATGGCTGTCCATTTACAGATCAGTCTTTGTACAGTTTGCAGGCTGTACCTGCTGAATGGAATGTGTAAACGCAGGTACATTTTTATTTGTGAACAATACCTGTATTAGAACACTTTGAAGTGCAGTCCGAGGGGAACAGTTTAGCCCTGCTTCACCGTCCTCTGCAATATCCAGCATTAATATGAACTCTAAAAGTTTTTCCATCAGATTAAGAGTTTAGAATTAAAGCCTAACAGACCTCTTTAATTTTACCCCAGTGGATATACTGATTCTTTCTGTTCAACGCCTCTAACAAGAGTAAGCCAATGTAGGATGAACATAAGCTTTTCAAGACTATTGTTCTGCTCCAAAAAAGACACTGTGCATGAGCAGACACTTCCGCACTTGTCTCAATGTTATGGGATGTTTAGCATGTGTGTTATATAAATGAATGGGAAGTAAAAGACTTTTGGGGTTAAAATGGATAGCTTCTGGCATTTATTTAAGAAATTTCTACCCCTCCTTTCCCATGCCGAAGCAAATGCCCAAGGCGGCTTACAAAGCTTTATAATCAAGTACAAGCAAAAACATCAAACAAGGCATTAAAACATTAATTTTAACATTGCATGGTGAAAAACGAATATCAAAACAGAGCAAAACAAAATTAAGAGAAAAAGAGAAAGGAACTCATTGAGCCAATGGGGAACTGATGAGTCCAGGGAGTCAGTCAAGTCACTGCAGTATATCAGAGACACAGAGGGCAAAAATCCACTCAGCAACCAAATGCCTGGCAAAACAGATATGTTTTGAGCCTTTGCTGAAAAGCTGTGAGAGGGGGTGGTTCTCAGTTCCCCTGGGAGGGCATTCCATAGTTGTGGTGCCACTACAGATAAGGTTTGCTCCTGAGCTGTCACCCCTCTCATTCGGGACAAAGGTAGCACTTGTAGAAGAGCCCCTTCAGCTGACCTAAGAGGGCAGGCTGAAATGTATGGAAGGAGGTGTTGGTAGCCTGAACCCAGGTCATGAAAGGCCTTGCATTGTTTTTAAAGTCACCATCATGTTGTTAAATTCAGAAAGAGATGATTCATTTCTTGAAGTGTGAACATTAATCTGTTGGTTTCTCAGAGCCTTATCTGAAATTTGCAGCTAGCAAGTCCCTGTCTCAGTGGGATTTGGGAGAATAAGTTGGAGAATGATTTCCAGTATTGCTCATATCATGATTTCTTCAAGCAAAATCTATTCCAGAAGAACAGTAAAATGTAACTTTCTCTTCCAGAGTGATTTATATACACAACTGAGACATAAGGCCCATGTAGTTAAAGTTTCCAAATGCCTCTTATTATTTAATATGTGTGTCCCTACATGATCTGTTGTACCACTGGCAATGGATATAACCGAAGGTTGGAAGTAATCAGAGGCTGCCTGTTTGATTGATCAAAAGCAGGAGCCCCATTCCTCTGATAACATCTAACATCACATACCCTGATATTGACATAATTGCATTGCAACTTTCCCTGTCCCTGTAAGTGGCAGTCAATAAAACGGTTTGGAGCTGAGGCCTTGGTTGTATCAGAACCATCCAATTCTGACCTTATTTCACCTGCTTGTCAACCATATGCCTGGTACCTCATAGTAAAGAAAAATTTAAAGAGTCAAATGTAGCGTTATCTAAAACACTTCATCTCCTGTTTATTAAGGATATTCTCCTGGTGAATTTCACCCTAGATTTGTGGGTACTGCTTTATCAGGAATGTTTACTAGGGTAGAACCTATCAATATAGGTGCTTGTGATCCTATGGAAAGGATATTTATGGAACATGGGAGGTTTTAAATACATATAACTAAAGCACTGATTAAGGGTAGTTTGTCAGCACTCTGATAGTAGGACTCAGAATCAGAATTGATACTGATTGGCAGCAAGTTCAGAACCAACAAAGAAATACTACTTCACAATGCATGACTAACTTCTGGATGACATTACCAAAAGATGTGGTGCTGATCCCTATCCTACACCTCTCTTAAGCATTCTCTTATTGGCATAACTGTTGCTCCCATGATAGTCAGAAAGTACCTCAAGACTTCCACCTGCAGTGGGCTACTGCTACATTTTAACAGCTGGAGCCTGCACTGGCCTGATGGAACTGCCCTCAGCATGAGGGCTGACTGTACGATCTCTCACGGAAGCTGCAGACTTGGGGACAGGGAGCCATTAGATATTTGATTTCTTTGTAAACCGCTTTGTGAACTTTTTGTTGAAAAGCGGTATATAAATACTGTTGTTGTTGTTGTTGCAGACTGAGAGCTCCCTCCGCTGCTTGCTGTCTCATGGTTGTGAAGCAGTAGCAGTAGCAGCAGAGGAAAGGCCAGCCTTGGTTTGTGCAAGGCCTTTTATAGGTCTTGAGCTGAGACCTGAAGGTCTCACAGTACCTCACGCCTTGAGCTATTGCAAGACTTTCAAGTCTGCCTCTGAACAGTTTATGTCTCCATATGTTTTGCACATTTCCCTGGGCAGGAGGTGTGTAGTCAGGAGTTATTTTTACCCCCCCCTTTTCTGTTTTCTATTACAGTTCTCATGTATATTATAAAGAAGCTCAGTAAAATTCATCCATTCATATAACTTTAATCTCTAATACATTCATTTATGTAAATTTTTAATGTAAATTAATCTTTTTTTCCCCAGCCCCAACAGTGTCAGAGAGATTATGTGGCCCCCCTGCCAAAAAGTTTGGACACCCCTAAAAGTCTAAAGCAGCCATGCATAATTTTAGAAATGGAGCAGTGTGTTGTACAAAATAAGGTTTGTCCATAAGGAGGAGGAAAACACTTGCACTTTATGTCCAACAACAACATAGAGAGATTGTGTATAGGTCAATATTGCTTGTTTGTCTTGTCAGTCCTCAATTTTGAACTCGGATCCCTGAACCAGGATAGACTAAATAATTCAAGCATGCCTTTATTATTTTTATTTAAGGTCAACTGAGCAAACAGAAAATGCCCAGTTTCACAATGCTTAAAAAAATTTGTCCCGTGTTGGATTTAGCTCCCCTACCTCTTTCTCTTCTTTTTTCACAAGCTGCTTTTCCAGCTCTGACATAAGACTGTAATAATAAAAGTCTCCTGCAGGAGTAGTTGGCTTTGCTCCTGTTAAAATATGTACTGCTACACATCAGCTTATTGATTCAAGGAAATAAATCTCTGCAGGAACAAATATTGAGTTTTCTTATGAAAATGGAAGTGAATAACTAACTGAACATTGATTTTAGAAAGGAATGAAAAAGGACAGGTTTTAATTTTTTTTCCCCATTAAGTGTTAAAAAAAGATAACATTTCAGTCAGGAAAAGAACTGTTTAGAAAGCAGACAACTAAAGATGACAAATCTCTGGTTACACAGAAAAGGATGTTGCTGCCAAGTGACTAAGCTTTAGATTCTGCATGTTACAGATCTTCTGGTTTTCAACAATGACTGGGCAGATGTTTTATTTTTTATCAAACATTTCCTATCACAGAGACATCATTTCCTTCTAAAGTTTACTCATCAGGCCCAGAGAATCTTGGGGATTTGTAGGGCCTAGAACAACAGGCAAGGTGGTTTCCTGGAGATCACATTTGCCATGTTCCTATGTGCTGGGAGTGATGACAGTTTCATACACTATGTGGTGGCAGTGAACCCATGGCTTCCACTAACTTGAGCATATACACATGAGAGAATCACAGCCAATTCCAGCTCCAATGAGAATGTACCTCTGCAACATATGCACCTGTAGACACGTTTGTTCCATCCACAGGCTACATTTTTATGTGTATCCATTAAACATTTTATAAGAGCATCTTAAAAATGTAACTTATGAAGGAATCCCAGTGGACTTGACCATTTGGAACATTCAGGACTGTGTGTTCCAAATGTCACATGTTCAGCAATTATACAATGTCCAGTCCATTCTCCAGGTAGACAAATTTTATAACAGGAAAATCCCACTGTAAATATTGCAAGAAGGACAAATTCATGGATATCCTTATCCTAAATATGGAGGCAGGTGAAGGGCATCCTGGCATATCTCCAGCCCTTCACCCTCATGCCCACCCTATAATTTGCCTCTACTGCAGGGGTTCTCAAATTTTTAGCACTGGGACCCACTTTTTAGAATGAGAATCTGTCAAGACCCACCAGAAGTGAAGTCATGACAGGAAGTGACAGGAAAATTTTTTAACAATCCTAGGCTGAAATCCTACCCACATACCCAGGAATAAGTTCCATTTACTATCACTGTTAAAAGTACACACAGAGTAGCCTGTTAAAAGTATAGATCTGTAACATTTCCCCAAATGCAGTCACTTACCAGGGTAGCATCAAGTCTAATATATTAAAAATAAAATATTGAAATGAATGGGGACCCACATGAAATTGGCTTGCGACACTCCTAGTGGGTCCCAACCCAGTTTGAGTAATGCTGTTCTACTATATCAAAGTCCTTAGCTGACGCAATACTTATCTTCTAATCAGACTTCGTACCCATTCAGAAGCAAAATATCAGCTTAAACCAAACTGTACATTCCACAAAAACTACAAAGCCACACTCAGAGAATTTAGAAAAGCTCACACATATTATACCTTTTAACATGTCAAAAACATCTCCTTGCTGTGGAATCCTAAGGGAAACAAGTCACCGAGAGCTTAGCACTTATGAAAATTAAGCTTCCCTGGATTTTAGAACAATAATTCTACAAAGCCTTGTTTACTTTCTCCTGACTGTATGGCAGTCAGCCTTGAAAAACACTCATGTAAACTCTGCACAAAACTCCTCAAAAAAAAAAAAAAAAAAAGGTTGCAAGGAAGTACTCCTGCATTCCTGTGCTGCACCACAGCCTGTGTAAAATATCCATTAAGGACATTAGCAAACCACAAGAAACACTTCAGCAGAATTGGATTTTGTATGATTGAAGGAGGAGTTTGAAATTATCAATCTCCACCACCTTGAAAAGTCAAGAGAGGGAAGCAAAGCTGTTTTTCCTGAATGTCTGGCCTTGAGGACCCCCCCCCCCCCCACACACACACACTCAATATTCTCAATTTGAACTTTGGTTCCACCTCATTAAATTTTATACCTCTGCACTTTAGCTGTAAGTACCCTTGGCTGAAATAATGGTTCCATCCATCAATCACCATTTCAAGGGCTAAAGGTCTTCTTTCAATCTTTTGGCAGTTTTTGAACAATCAAGCATTTTCCCCAGTGAGAGCATTGTGCACTCTGAATTTTTACCTATCTGGCAACACTGCTTGGTGTTATCCATGCAGACCTACCAGATGGTGATCAACAATTGGTAAAAGAGTCACATGACTGAATTATTTATTAATATTTATTTGCTACACTTTGGACAAAGCTCTCAAGTAGCCTATCTACATGGCTACAATGACTGCACAGATGCTGGTGCACGCAGGCAGGACTGTGTCGTGAGTTATGTGTTCCCATGCAGCTTGGTGTATAAGAGAGTGTCAGAGAAAAGAGGCCTTTATCAGGGTAAAATCACAGGGAACGTAGATTGCTCAGGGTTGGTGGTGTGATCAAGAAGTTGAGTAAATACAAAAAAATAAAGTCAAGATCCCAAGATCCCATGTATGAGTGAAAGAGAAGCGTATGCACAGCCATGACTTTGTTTGTTTGCTGTTTTCATCATAGAAGTTCATGCTCAAGAGGCATGTGGAACAGCAGTTTTTCTCCCCAGCAAACAGGATTGACTGCAATAGCAACTGAAGTTCCAGCTGCGCATAAGGTTTTCTTCCACATTACATTCCCTTCTTTGGATTGCAGCCACTGAGTTTGAAATGAACCTTATGTCTCATGTTGAGATGGAAAAAATGCAGTATACTGTAGAAGAGTTATGTTAGCCAAACGAAGTTTAAATAAGAGAACAATGAAAAAAGCAAAACAAAAAGTTTGCTTACTGTCTTGGCTTTTGAAAGCAAAACATATTAACATTGATTAATCAGTTGAGTAATTTTTTGTGGTATGACTGAACACACAAGCCAGCATTTCACCATCAAACAAAACAGATGTTTTTAGTAGACAAAGGTGACTAATGTTCTGTACAATATGTCAGAACTATTCAAAATGGGGTTACCTTTCGATCTTCTTTAAAGAGCTCTGCAGCAGTCGTGAAATGCGGGATGGAATTTTTACAGTGTGGACACCCTGTGGGTCAAGAGAGAAAAAAAATAGCAAGTTTAAAGTGAATGTTATGCAATCAGGGGTCAGTTCAGACTTTTAGCCCAATACTGCATGGTGGGGATCACGTTCACCTAAAACTGCATAAATGAAATTGAATCTGGGTTGGATGAAAGGAGAATGGACAGCAAATCTCATCAATGCCCAGCTTATAAATGACATCTTAAGCACAATGCTGGTCATGTACACACTTGAAACTCTGAACTTGGCTCTTCAATAAAGGAAGGTGTTACCATCAGAAAATATCTGAACTGACCTCAAAGCATAAGCTAAGGAGGGAGAAAATTCACATTATGACAATTCATGGACGAATCCCAGCATTACTTTACTAGAACTGCCTGGCAATGCTTACCTATAAACTAATCAGATATCACACAAGAAGAGTAAAGTTGGAGGTTCTAGATATTATTACCCAACCTTCTCCTTGGAGCATGGGAAAACTGGTGAACCCTTGAACTAAGAACTGCCATGGGTTTCTCCTGTAAGAACTTGACATGCAATTGGATGGCGATAAGCTTACAGCAGTACAGTCAGTATAAAATCCTGTTCTTACTGCTACTATCTGAACACTGTGCAACATGTGCAAATAGGTGGCACTCTTCCTCCTTAGTCAGCATAGCACACAAGGTCTGACCATGGAATTATACTGCAGGGAGAGATGGCTCTGTTATGAACAACCAGTAACTGACATTCTCAGAGATCGGTTTGGTTTGTTAGCTCTTGAAAAGCGAGTACACACAGAGACCTCTCTAGCAATAAACCATAAGAAAAAGTAAGGCAGCCTTTCACAAGCCTAGATCAGTTTTTTGCACAGAAGGGACAGTAACAGACAGATGCACAAACAACAGAACCATTAATCACACAGACTGAGAAGGGGAGAATTTGGAATTGTATGACTTCAACTGACAGGTGCAGGTGAAGGCCTGCACCATGTAAAAAAATAAAAGTTCCCTGGAGGTAGCATAAAATCAGCACATTGAATTAAAAGAATGATCATTCAAAAACATAACCTTCACTTGCTGTCTGAAGTGGTGCAGTCCCAAATTATTCATCTCAGTCTGCGTCATGTGACATTTGCCTGATCTGACCTGAAAGGGGAACTTGTACAGTTCATCATAGAGTGATGCACAAGTCCATACAAGCACCTAGCATACAGCACTAATCTTCCTAGGGAGAGATGTGTGTGTTTTCTTTTTCGTATGTGATGACATACTCAATTCACAGGCCCCAGACTAAGTTGTTAGTTACCTTTGGCAAAATGAACTATACTAATTTAGACTGCTTCATAATACTGCAAATAGCTCATCTAGAAATAGCTGGAGCTTATTATTCAGTCCACGATGTATATTTGAACTAAATTAAATTGGAAGCATACCACCTAAGAGAACATCACTTTTAAAGAAATATACACTACACCAGTGGTTCTCACACATTTAGCAATGAGACCCACTTTTTAGAATGAGAATCTGTCAGGAGCTGCCGGAAGTGATGTCATGACCGGAAGTGACGTCATTAAGCAGGAAAATTTTTAACAATCCTAGGCTGCAATCCTACCCACACTTACCAAGGAGTAAGTCCCATTGACTGTCTTTGTTAAAAGAATATACAGAGTAGCTTGTTAAAAGTACAGGTCTGTGGTATTTTTCTAAATGCAGTCACATACCATGGGAGCATCAAGTCTAATATATTAAAAATAAAATATTGAAATGAATGGGAACCCACCTGATATTGGCTTGCGACCCACCTAGTGGGTCCTGACCTACAGTTTTAAAAACACTGCACTACTTATTAATACAAAATTCAACTTGAAGATTTACTTACCACTGTCAACATTAGGATTTTCTGAACAATGTTCTACTAACAATACAATCTCTGTTATCATGCAATGCCAGAAATTGCTCAGTGACCCTACTACATTTCTGTACTGTGTGATGTGGCAATATTCTTACTTACCACAGTCATTTCCAATAGATGACACTGATTCAGAATAACTATGATTACAAGTTCAGACAATAATTTGCCTGAGTTTTTGCAACAGCAGATTTAATACTTTGCACAAACTGCCTTTAAAACATCTAAAGTTACAGAAAATATAGTTGAAACTGGGATGGCTAGAGGCATAATTACATCTAATGTACACACACACACACCTATTTTGTTCCATAGGTTGTACAGGTACTATAATGTTCAAACCTCAAAACTTGATTTACCAAAGGCAGAGGAGGAATTGATGTTCATACCCCTATAGCTGCAGTTCTCAAACTTTCAGGGAGTTTGCGGACCACAGTAAGTCCTTGCAGGGGAGCATGGAAGGCAGGGGGGGTGGGGAGAAGGCAGCTAAGGAGGCTGCCAGTCCCTGCTGCAGCCTCTCGGAAGTGTGGGGGGCCCTGTGTGACCATCCGCAGGGATACCCAACCTTCAGAAAGTGGAAGCGGAGCGACCATGCTCCACTTCTGGTTTGGCGGAGGCTGAGCGCAATCGCTCCGCTTTCACTTTCTGGAGGCTGGGGAGTCCTACGGACGGTTGCGCAAGGCTTCCCGCACCCCTGGGAGGCTGCAGCAGGGACTGGAAAGTGTATGCCAGTCCCTGAAGCCCTCTTAGCTGCCTCCCCCCTGACCCTGCCCATTAAGGGGAAACAGTCCAGGGCCCTCAGGCTGGGGCGTTGCGACGTCCTAGTTTGAGAAGCCCTACCCTATATAGTACTGTGACATCTGTGTGTTGGGGGTGGGGGAAGGAGAATGTGTGAGAGAAGGGAGTTAAATCACCAGGTCAGACCGAACCCACAACTCACCCATCTCTCAACTGTGAGCTCCCTCACGTGGTTCTTTAACACCATGAGAGGATTCTAAAATCCTACCCACTGTAAAGAAATTCTTTTTTAATTGTAACAAGGGGCCTACAAAAACCACTCTCCTTTCCTGTCCACTGAGAATTCTTTTAGTAATCACTGGTTGCCACCATATACTAAAAGAGAGTCTGGAAGCTGTAGTGCTTTGGAAGTTGATTTTAGACCTGGAAGAGCCAAGTTCAAATCCATGCTCAGCCTTGAAGCTTTGTGGGCAACCTTGGATCAGTCACTATCTCTCAGCCTCACCTACCTCACAGGGTTTTTGTGAGGACAAAAGGAGGGAGGAACTATGTATACTACCCTGAACTCCTTAGACACTTTTATATCACTTACATTTTTGACCCAGGTACTTTTTCTTCTCCTTTACTGCCATCTGAATGAGAAAGCAAAATGCTAACATGTGAGTTTAGTACAACAGAGTTTCCAAGCCCAATGAGTATTTATCAAGCTTTGGACCAGTTTCCAAATGGAACAGATGAGAATCTTTAGCTCAAGGAGATAATAAGTCTTCAAAAAAGATGTGGGAAGAGGCACTTTACATAGAACAGCAGAACTTCATCTGTTACAACTTGCAAGCACTGCCAAGTGCAGGAAACTGGAAGAAACCCAATTCATTCATTCATTCATTCATTCATTCAATTTAAAGTGCAGGCATGCTCAAAAACCAAAGGCAATGAGATTTTCATTCCTACATGCGAAATGCTCACTGTCACCATACCCCTCTCACACCTACCTTCACAGTCTTATTCTATTAATATAGTTTCAATGATCTGCTTTAAAGAGATAAATAAAAGGAATGTGCTACAAGTATTGCATCTCTCGCTATATAAACACGAGGTGGCAATTTCATGTCAGTTTATTACAATACAAGAGGCCTGCTGATGTGAACTGCATAACACTGAAGAGAAGGACTTCATGGAAGACTTACTTTCTGAGCAGGATGTTCCACATCAGTGCTCTTCTCACTACTACTATTACACCTTTCACACAAGCAGACCACATATGCAAACAGCTAAAGCAAGAAAGAGCTGACAAAGATGTACTGTAGCACCAACCATGTACATGGCACTTTACAAGGAAGGAAAGGAGAGAGCCCTGCCCCAGAAACTTAAATATCTACATGTAGATATGTATCTACAAGAAAAAACAGAGGAAAGAGTAAAGAGGAAAAAGACTGTGCAAATGTTTCAGTTACACGTACTTAAGCTTAGTTACAAAGAGAACAGCAAGAAGGACAAAGGTATTCATGAAAAAGGTGCCAAAGTTTTCACGACAAAGCTTACATGCCAAAGTTTTCATGAAAAAAAGTGGGTTTTAAGAAGAGATTTGAAAGGAGGTGTCATTACACCAAGTGTTCTAAGAGGCAGTTTCAAGCATGAAGGGCAGCAAAGGGTGGAGTCGACTGTGGGAGCAAGATGGTTGAGAGTGGTGGTTGAGTGAAGGTCACAAGCAAGAGTACAATTGGATATTGGAAACTCTGAAACAGAGAGAGGGGAAAGGCTGTGGAGCAACTTTGAAGCTAACCAAGGACAAGTAACTTATAATGGAACACAGAAACCCAGATCTTAGTCTATACGGCAAGAAGTCCAAGATCCTCTTGGCCTTTATTTCTATGATTTAATGGTTCTTTTAACTCTGACATTTTTGTGACGATGTAATCCTAAATATGCAGCGATTCATACGTAATACCTGCCTTGCTTTACATGACATTTTAATGTAAGCATCAGAGTTAAAAGCAGGTCTAAAGTAAATATTCATATGAAGGAAGGTGGTTATGATGAACACTTCCATAGAAGTTTCAAGGACAGAGCCATGCACAACTCACTAGGATAATCAGTACAGTAGATTTGTAATAAGCCTGCAACAACTGGGTTTGATATAGCCAAGAGAGGCTCCCTCATTAAAATGACAGGTTTTAAATTTAGAGGGAAGTTGATTAATTACAGGCTGAAGGACAAATTTAAAATCTACAGATCTGGACGGGGGACTGTTTCAGATCAGTATATAAAGACACAGATGGTTTGCATATTTTAGGCAGGCCAAGCAAAATGTTAAAAGAAGTACAAGAGTTTAAAAGAAGGCAAAAGGCGGCAAAAGAAAAGAGATGTTTGAAACCAAGAATGCTCTCTGAACAGGGAACAGATGGAAGGAAAAGAAACTTTTCCTGCATGAATTGCTAAGAAAAAAAAATAGAGGGGAAAACCAAAAAGTAACATCCTAGAAAGTTTAGCATACACCCTAGCAGGTAGCACGCACAATGCTTGCAATGAGACCATGACATTCCAAAACCGAGGTCCTGCAAAAATAGCCTGCGGTGGTGAGGCCCATGGCAATGCTCTGGACATCACACAAACTGAATTGGGTCCAAAGACACAATTCAACCTACTTCTCACGTACCAAAGCAACACTGTATTGCCATCCCACCAGTGTACAATGAGGGTGACACTTGCTGCTGAACGCAGGAAGATCCACACTCTTTGTAATAGGATACCCCTAAGTGAAGCCCATGGTTTGCTATGGGTGTAGCCACAGCAAAATGCCCTCCTTTAAACCCTAATTTTCCCTGCACAGCTTGAGAGTATTGAGGCACTTTTCCAAGGCTTGTTTCTAAAACACAAGGCAAAAAAGATTATCTGCACTTTGCACTTACTCTCTCCAACAGCAGGAGTTTGTGAAGTAATCTTAGCATTTGAGCAGTAATCTTAGCAGTAAACTATTGCTTTTCTGCACTGCCAATGAAGTGGGGAATAAACTACTATTTCTGTTCAAACTTAGCAAAATGAAGGTCTTTATTTTCAGCTGAGTTACAGCAGAAATAAACTACTGTGATGAATGAATAACCTCAAATACACTCTTTGTTATCTAGATTTCTTGCTAGATATGAATTCACACCTGCCTTTTCAGACCAAAAGTTTATCCCATTCATAAACTTTAGCAGAAAAATACTTCTTTTCTGTACTGTCCCTACTGCCATGTTAGGAGTAAAGTGCTGCTGTTTCTAAACTGAGAAGAGAATTTAACAGCAAGCAAATCACAACAAACCCTAGGGGAAGAAGGTAATTGGACACTACGAAGACACCATTAACTGCGTAATCCTCATGAAATGCTGTGCAACCATCATACTATGTAGGTATAGGAACACACAGGCGTTTTAAGGCTTCTTCACATAATGCTTATACAAAAGTAGCTTTCATGAACTAATCCACCTATGGCTGCAACATGGAGATCCAACAATTGTGTCATTCACCACAAGTACCCATAGATTATACTGTGCAGATCCTAAAAAGTTATGGTCAGGCTTTAGCTGTTAACATGACCCCCTGGCTAATTTCATGAATGAGTTCCTTATATTAGTATCTAAAAATGAAACAAAATCTTTAATTCACGGTCCAATCCTTATGAGGCCAGGTGGCAGTGGAACATGAGTTCCACTGGCACTAATTGCCATAAAGTAGTCAACATCAATGGGAAAGCTAGAGTCTTCTTGCATGCTCTGGAGCAGCCATAATGGAGGTTGCTGATGGAGGTGAGATGGTGGGGAGGTGAGACAGGACAGGGGGCCATGAGTGGATCTAGTCTGGAAAGAGGGCAGGCTTGGTGGCAGCAGTAGCTGCCAAATCCTAACTGCCTTTCCAGACCCAGTCACACAGCACGGATCCACACAGACCTGCACCAGCAAATTGGCTAGCACAGGTCTGAGTAGACCCTCTGGTGCTGTGGAGTATTACCCCTGGGGTAAGGGAACGACTGTTCCCTTACCTAGAGAAGACCTCTGCAACTGTGCCCCCCCACAGGATGCAGCGTTAGCCATTTCAGCACTGCTGCATCAGCACAGGGGAGGGGAGAATAGGACTGGGCTGTCAGAGACATATCTACCTTCCAGATCCAAGTGTTTACAAGAAATGAGAGATATTAGCCAGAGTGCATTCATTTTTCTGACTTCATAGTTTATGTGAGGTAGACATGTATATTACTGGCAGTAAAGTACATATAGTATAAGTATAAATATAAAATAGTGACATCTCTACCAGTAATGAACGTCTCTGCCACAAGAAGACAAGAATGTCACAATCAAAGAATACATTTACAAGCTATTTCAAATCAAACCTCTTAGGAGTCTACATGTACCACATACATTTCAAGTCTGAAAGTCTAAAACTTATCTTTATCAAGGCTCTAAACATTTGAAAAAAAATTAATAAAATCCTCAGACTTTGGAAATGGAGAACACAGCTTCATATTCAGAATACAAAATGTTCTGATTCTGGCTTATTCTCACACTCCTGACTACACAAGACTGGTCAAATTCTGATTTTTGTGGGTGTAAGTTATTGCCAATCTTAAATTTATTTTACACAGATTGGGCTTGGAGGCAACAGAGAAAGCAGTGGAATAAATTAAATTATGTGATCACAATACATCAGGCTACAGTTGTTCCCAAGCCATTCTGTTTCTCTTGTAAAGAAAGGTAATTCAGAGAGGTGAGATTTTCAGACTCCCATCTGAATAAGCTTCTAAATCAAGGAGGACTGAAAAATCCCTCTCTCACCAGTACACACCGTGGAAGTGAAGCTGTGCCTTGACTATTACTAGCAGAAAACAACAGGAAGAAAGGAACACGGTGCAGCAAGGAAACTACCAAGGAACCTCTCTCTTTCTTTTGTTTGTTTGGACATAGAACCTGTTGCAGAATTCCATTAACCCTTGATGTACCCCTTATTCAGAATGCCACACATGCCAAACACTGGGAGGGCAAAGAAGTAACTACGGCTACAGTTCTGCCTATGCATTTTCTGCAAGAATTTGTGCTTTTACCTTATACCATGTCAAGAGTTGCTGCACTTATGGCCCCGAGCTTCTTTATAAAATCAAATTCTGCCACATGAGGGTAATATTTAAGGCAGGCACTTTGCAGGGAAAGGTGCAGGGAGTTTTGGAACCAGGACTCCAGTGCTGCATCACTTAAGGGTGAAGGTGCTGCACTATGTGTGTGTATAAAGCCACCATTTACAATGATGTGCTAAAATCTGACACCATTAAATCAGATGACCTTATAATTAGCAGGCAGTAGTAACATGTTAATGGTGAAGCATATTAGTCAGTCCTTCCACTGCTAACATTAAATTGCCTGCCAGATCTTTAATCTTTAATATCTTTAAAAGCCGACATGGCTGCATACTGAAGGTAATCTCCTTCCTTTAATTAAATCACATGCAACATTTTGAGGGTATTAAAGATTTTAAACAGAAATCCTGTTCTATAAGAACTAGAGGCTTTATGAGTGTGAAACCTGACAATCTGGCGGTTTTAGTGTTACAGTTGGAAAAGTCTGGCTTTCGACCCACACTTCCTGACTTGCCAGTATCCAAGTCCATTAAGCCGACTCGTAACTTTTTGGGTAAGAGTAATGTTTAAACAAGTATTTGTAAGGGTAGTTCCCTCAGCACGAATTAATACACCCAACAAAAAGAACAAGGATTAAATAGTGTCTATACCAGCAGGAAATCACTTTACAAATCCATCTTTAAATAAAGAAAACATAACAAATCCTCTAATCACTGCTATCAGCATTATTTACTCCATTAAGGAACTTCTCAGTGATCAGAAAGTGTTGTGGAAAGTGGGTTCTGGACACTCCAGAGAAGTGTCCAGAGAAAGTAGTTAGGCAGACTTCACACAATAGATTCTGCCCTGAATCAGACAGTCAGCAGGCACTCCTTTCATAAAACAATTAAAATCAGTTATATGACATGATGGAACGTCTAAGTAATTTTTTCCACTGTGCGTAAAATGCCATGAACTTGAATAGTTCTAAATAAGTACAGTAAATCCTGGTAACTGTGCATTCCATTTCCACAGATTCACTTATCCGCAGGAACAAAATGTAACTTATGTTCTCAGCTATTCACGGATAGCTGATGATGATGATGATGACGATGAAACCTTTATTGGCATATACACATACATCAAAACAATATGTGAATAAAATCCAGAATATACATAAGATCAGAAGATGGCTGCATAATCCATAAATGCATGGCACACACACGAGAAATCCAATAGTCAACAATGCCCCCATTAGCTGATCTCATACAGGGCTAAGATTCCAATCTCATTTCCCGCATACTTATGACTGTGGCGACAGAACAAGAGATGCGGATAAGAGTTTCTCCTTCCTCTACTGACAAAAGTGCTCGTAGTACATTTGCCTCTGCCCATCCCTGGAAACGCACTAGGATGGGCATAAGATGTTTCCGACACTGCATCTTATGCAAGGGACAGAACAAAAGAATGTGTTCAGCTGACTACACATGGTTCAGATCACAGGGACAGAGCTTTGAGGAAAGAGGTATCCCTTTAAACCGGCCCTCTTAGAAGGGCTGAAGGAAGGGCATTACATCTTGCCAACATAAAGGCTCTTCTTAACTGTGGATTATACAACTGGGATAAATAAATGGCATCCTGCCTAACTGAATGGGTATATGAAAGTACAATGGGGAGCAAGAGGTGTTAACCAAACTCTTTAGCTCTTGACATTCAATGTCCATGAATCTCTCCCTGACAGCTCTATATGCTGCTATTTGACACATCATACCCAAACACTCAATATCAAGACCAAATGATTTTAACTTGGAATGCAAAATGGCAATCCCACAAGGCAGGACCGACTCTGATACTAGTTGGAACATCAGACTATCATTGACCACATTGAAAAGGATACCGAGCCAAAACAAATCCCACAAGATTGGTCGACCGCGATCATTGCCCCAATCTTTAAGGAAGGTGACCCTGATTCCTTGGCCAATTTTAGGCCTATCAGTTTATTGTCACCTTCGGCAAAACTTACGCAAAGTATCTATAAGCTCAGGGCCTGGGTTAGCTCCCATTGTATTCCCATTGTATTGCATTATACATTGCTTGCTCTGAATGTATTCCCATTCAGAGCAAGCAGGTTTCAGGCAAGGTAAATCGACCATTGACAACTGCCTGATTCTTTCACATCTTATTGATAAGCAAGTTAAGGCATCCAAGGCAAGGCTGTATGTAGCCTTTATTGATTTAAAAGGGGCATTTGATTCGATAGATAGTGGACTGCTTCGGAACAAGCTTACCTTACTAGGGACAGACAAAAGGCTTTTGTTTCTAATTAGATCTCTGTACACCAATACATCCTGTAAGGTGCGGTGTCCCCAATCTGGGACCCTGTTCCAGTCAATAATTACCAATAAAGGGGTCAAACAGGGCTGCATCCTGGCACCTCTACTGTACAACCTGTTTATGAATGACCTCGCTCCAGTGTTGGAGAACGTTAACAGCCACTGTCCTAAGCTGGGCAACCTTCGGGCACCGTTGCTTTTATATGCAGATTACATGGCTGTTTTATCCTGCACCCGCGTTGGCCTTTTGAGGTTGCTTAACAAATGTGCTGAATATCTAGCAACCAACAAGCTGGAGATCAATTATACCAAGTCCAAAGTTATGATCTTTGCAAAGAGTTGGAAGCATTACAGTTGGATCTGTAAGGGTAATAAGATTGAGCAAGTTCGCCAGTTTAAATACTTGGGTATTACATTTCATCATAGGCACTCGTGGACTTCCCATTGCAGTTCAGTGCTTAACGTGGCTAAGCTTTCATCATCAGCAATTATACAATTTTATCATACCCAGGGCAACAGATATGTTCCGGCAGCCCTGGAGGTTTTCAAAGCTAAGACTGTTACTGAAGTTCTATATGGTGTTCCGGTCTGGTTCAAGGCACTAAACCAAGCTATGGAGTATATTCAATCTGTTTTCCTTAGGAAAATTTTAGACATGCCGCGATGTGTCCCTTACTCCGTTTTATGCCTTGTCAGGTCTATCAGGTTGAACACACTGGCGTGGCTAAGATTTGCGGATAGCTGAGAATATAAGTTACATTTTGTTCCTGCGGATAAGTGAATGAAGTTTTGAAGCTATCTGGCCAGGTTTGCTACCCGTCCTCCTGTACAGCATCAGAGTCCTGATCATTTCCTAAGGCTGGGGTCATCATGACAAAAAGGAGTGCCAATCTGATTTTCCACCAAGCCCACTTTCCCATAGGGTCAATGATTCAGTATCTGCTGATTTGTTATCCGCTGGGTTTTCAAAGAACCTAACCCCAACAGATAACAAAACTGACTATACATTAAGAATAAAATAAATTTACCAAAACTTCTCCCTGCAGAGGCATAACATTTCTGATATCAAGTGGCTGCTCTGCAGGAAACCATGAGCACAATAGTTCAATTCACACAATCTCTAAAAAGCTGAACAATGTGTATGAGGCCCATCTATGGAGAGCCATTGTAACTCCAGAAGCTGCTGGAGGAAAGAGTTTTGTGCCAGTCATTTGTTCACTTATATATCGCTTTTAAGCAAAGAGCTCTCAAAGTGGTTTACAAATGAAAGGAATGAGATAGTTCCTGTCCCAAAGGGAGCATAATCTAAGGCCCAAATCCTAACCCACTTTCCAGCACTGACATAGCTGTACCAATAGGATGTGTGCTGTACCCTGCAGTTGGGGGGGGCACTCACAGAGGCCTCCTCAAAGTAAGGGAATGCTTGTTTCCTTACCTAGGAGCTGCATTGCCCTTATGTCAGTGCTGGAAAGTGGGTTAGGATGAGCCCTAAGGAGCCTTACTGTTCTTTACAAATGAATGGGGTGAACGCAGCCCACTATCAGTCAATAGTGGTCTACAGCTCTATGCAACATTAATGCATCTGTCACACAACTAATGACTTTTAGCTGATTAGTCACCTACCTTTTAAATAATTAATGAATTAAATATAAATATATTTGCATATTACCAAGACCTCAATACAGGTGTCTTCAAGATACTGAAGGAAACAAGAGATGAACTGCAAATCAACAAATATTAACCCATTCCTGCCTGGCTCACAGGTGTACACATTTGGTCCATGTTGTGTATGTGCAACGTTGGGCAGAAATGGTGTAAAACAAAAGAGCAACTTTAATGTTTCTTTTGTTAATGTTATATTACCGGAACATATCAGAATCCAAAAACAAACAAGTGTGCCCTTGATTTACAGCTTCATTTTTTTCTACCAATTAACTACTCCAAATTTGCAGCCCTAATTTTTAATTGGGGGCGAGATGCTATGTTCTTGAAAACAGGAGTCAGATTGCACCCTGACACACATCTTCGGGGGCTGGCTCCAGACTATTCCAATGGTGTCACTTATGTGACTTGAGTTCACTTATGTGACTGAGTTCACTTATGTGACTTATGTGACTGAGTTCTGGCAGCAGTGACCCAGAAGCAAGCAGTAGTACTATGCTGCCATTTCCCACTCACCCCAATGCCCCAAAGCACTGTGACATGGTGGGCATTATGGGAAATCAAGACGACAGCTGTCAGCTGCATGGCAGTGAGGAAAATATCAGGGGAAAAGATAGCAGCATTTTCATTCTGACGCCCATGCCCATGCCTGCAAGGTATCAGTGGTGAAACCTGCCTGGGCATGGGCGTCAGAATTAAAATGCTGCTATCTTCTAAAAGACAGTTCAGATGACCAAAGTGCCGCCATTGTTGTGAACCCTGAACTATTTGATTTTACCATTAACCAGTCAGAAATAGTATTGCAGAAATGTAGCACTGCAAGATGCCTGCGTGCCTGGGAGGATATGTGCGAGTGAGGCTATGCCAGAAATATGTATTTCTAGATTACAGGAGAACCAAAGAGGAAGCAATAAAAGGAAACTGGCAGACCTTGAGAGAATGATATTGTGAAAACTCCTTGCAAGCCTGGCAGACACAGGGTCAGGAGAAGGGAGGAGCAAGGTTTGCTAAGAAAGTATCTCCTTTAATGCTTCTTTTTAACTCTTTATTGTATTTTCAAATATGTTGTTAGCTGCCTCAAGTCTCTCTGAGAGTGAGGCAAGATATAAATCTTTTGAAGTAAATGATAAAGCTAAAATTCATAGCATGGGCTTGCTGGCCTAATTCCCGTTTCTAGATGTCTTCTGGCTCTAACATTCTCAGCAATGTGCCATTTAAGTCCTCTCATCTTTCATCTCTTTCCCCACTCCATGCTTCTTTCTGTTGCACAAAAGTTGATTTGCCTTTAGACACCAGAGTTCCTCTCACCAGCTCCTCACTTTGCATTTTCTTGATGCTCCTCCCTATATCTGGAGTAAATTGTATCTTCAAGTTGACGTTGTATGAGAAATGGTGTACTGCAGGAATCCGAAAAAATCTGGTTGAAATCTCAGCTAGCTATGGGTCTCCCTGCAGCCTGAGTTAAGCCACTTTTTCTCAACTTTAGCCCCTCATCTGCAACATGGAATACTGGCCTGCATTACAGGGCAGTTAAATTGTGACAAGATAATGCATGCCAAGCACTTTTAAGAACAGAAGGAAAAGAACTATGTAACAGTAAAGCATTATCACCACTAGTACACCGCAAATCACCCTTCCATTCCACTTTGCAATGCATTGCATAGACCACGTTTTATGCCATGGATCACCTACTCGATCCTTGACATTTATTTAAACTTATTGTCCCCTGCTTTGAAGTGTTCCTTATCTTCTTCACAAGGCTAAAGTTATTGTCAACTTTTCTGTTCCTAGTAGGGAAAAGAAATAAGCGTCTCCAACAGCCACGGACCTCCGCAACCCCGTGCCCGGGGCAAAACTCCGCGATGGCACCCCCGCAGATGGCGCCTATCGCCGCCCCTCCTGGGCAGAAATCTGCACCCCTTACTCACCAGAGGCTCACAGAGCCTTGTGCGACCAACTCCCACACCGGGGAAACCTCTGTGGGGTTCCCCGGCGCTATAAACTGTGCTTCCGGCAAACTGGAAGCACAGTTTACGCCCCCATCAGGAGCCTCAGAGATGCTTCCGCGGGGTCCCAGCAGCTGGCGCCTGGGGCATCTGCTCCAGGGCAGTCAATGGTAGGCACGCAACTGCTCTCCAAGTCTGGAAGTCAAAAGACCATCCTACCCAGAAGGGAAAAAAAACAACCAACAGGCATTGTCCTACATGTGCTTGCAGGCATTTGAAATTATAATAAGAACATAAGAACAGCCCCACTGGATCAGGCCATAGGCCCATCTAGTCCAGCTTCCTGTATCTCACAGCGGCCCACCAAATGCCCCAGGGAGCACACCAGATAACAAGAGACCTCATCCTGGTGCCCTCCCTTGCATCTGGCATTCTGACATAACCCATTTCCAAAATCAGGAGGTTGCGCATACACATCATGGCTTGTACCCCATGATGGATTTTTCCTCCAGAAACTTGTCCAATCCCCTTTTAAAGGCGTCTAGGGTAGACGCCAGCACCACATCCTGTGGCAAGGAGTTCCACAGATCGACCACACGCTGAGTAAAGAAATATTTTCTTTTGTCTGTCCTAACCCGCCCAACACTCAATTTTAGTGGATGTCCCCTGGTTCTGGTATTATGTGAGAGTGTAAAGAGCATCTATCCACTCTGTCCATCCCCTGCATAATTTTGTATGTCTCAATCATGTCCCCCCTCAGGCGTCTCTTTTCTAGGCTGAAGAGGCCCAAACACCGTAGCCTTTCCTCATAAGGAAGGTGCCCCAGCCCCGTAATCATCTTAGTCGCTCTCTTTTGCACCTTTTCCATTTCCACTATGTCTTTTTTGAGATGCTTCAGTTTTAATGATTCAGTTTTCATATCCTGTTCTGTACAGTGCTTTTTTCATGGTTGGCATTCACTGAACATAGGAGGGAGAAAGGGGGAGAGCAGAAACATGGGTGTTTTGCTATCCATGGAAGACAAAAGCTGAGGTGTGGGTTCTTCAAAAGTTTCCCTATCTAAGTTCTGAGCAATTGGGAAATATAACCTGAGGGGACCGGTGGTGCTCATAGCATTCCTAAGGTACGTATTATCTTAAAACCTGCTATTATGTCACTAGACTAGACAGACAGACAGAGAATAGATTGTGCTTGAAGGTTCTGTTGAGATAGTGCAGACATCACATTCCAGATTTTTCATTCCTTTTCAATGTCTGATATGTAAAGTAACAGAAGGGGCTACTTGGACAATTAGAAAAATGACAACACAGAGTTCTTCTAATCATAGGAGCAGCCACTGAAATCTTCCACAAGTTCCCACTTCAGAAAACTTCTCAGCAGTTGTTGATGAGAGCTAGATACATGTAGCAATGTCTGCATCTTAGCTCAGCTAACTAACTGCTTTAAAAATCTTCAAGCAGCTCACAGTGTCCAAAAAAAAACTTGATCCCTAAACATGCAAAAAGTTGGCAGTTCTTTACTAAATGTTATAACATGGCTCAGGCTGAGAGGTTTTACTGGACAAGGATGTGGCTCTGAATAGAGAAAGAAAATTATTTGGACTAATACAGCCGGTCAATTTCAGTGGTTCTCCTTCTGCACTAAAATAAGCAAGTTAGTGGTAATTGGCAGGCATAAAAACCCTGAGATGTCCCATGATTGAGAAAGTGGTAAACAAAGATAATCTATCAAATTTAGCAGAAGGCACATTACTGGTACAGAAACGGAAATCATCTCAATACACTATGATTTATACCTGCTCTGTTTCCCTAATAATTATCTCATGCAAGCAGAGATTTAAAATATTCAGTAGTTAAGTTCCTACAGTGCTTGATTAAGAACAGGCTAGTGTGTATGAGTGTGTTATACATCAAATCTACTGCACACATGCTCACATTTATCAGAAGCAAAGCTGAAGTTGTTGAGCATCTTGGACACAGGAAATTACATTAGGGTACACCAACGGGTGCGAATATGCCAATTGTAAGATTTCTTGCAGCTCCTAAATAAAAGCATAACCATTAGTTAACTGGGGATCAGAAATGAAACCCTTTATCTCAAAGGTGTTGTGGAACATGTATCCAGTCAACGGCAGCACCATTTTAAGCCATTAATTATGATGCTTGTATAAATAATCATGATCAGACTGCTAATGAGTATTGCTATCTTCCTTAAAATACTCCTGCTAGAACTGAAGTAGTACAAAAGTGCAGTATACTTCCAGGTTAGAATACTACAGCAAGAAGCTTCAGGAAAAAGAAGTTCAAAGTGAATGTCTGTTGGTATGGACAATGTACCAAATAGTTTGTTGGACAGGAACAGCCAATCTAACCTTCAGAAATCAATGAAACTAAGGGCACAATCCTAACCTTGTGTTAGGCTGGCACAAGTCTCTTCTGCCAGCCTAGGAGGGTTGCAAATGGGCCGTAAAACACGTTTGCGCCTCCTTGGGAGCAAGTCATGCCAGCGAATGGAGGTGCGCTGGAACATGGAGGCTGCATCCAGCAGGAAGGCTGCATCAACCAAGCTCAGCAGATGCAGAGGTCTGGGGAGGGTAGGAAGGAGGTAGGAGAAAGGTGTTCTGGGGAGGGTGGGCGGAGTGTGTTTCAGGAGGTGGGTGGGGCAAGCGGAAGGTGGGGCTGAGTTAACAAAGTTATGCCAGATTCAACAAATATGGAATCGTATAAACCAATCTTGTTAATAAATCAAGATGTAAAAATTTTTACAGCTATACTGGCTAAGAGACTAAATGGTTTTATAGGAGTGTATATAGGGGAAGATCAAAATGGCTTCATGCATTGAAGGCAGATGGTGGATGTGATGAGAAGAGTATTCAACTTGATGTATATAGCAAAAGAATTAAAATTAAAGGCAGGGATTTTAGCCTTGGATATCTTTAAAGCATTTGATTCTGTGGAATGGTTTGCCTTAAAGTAGTTAATAGAGGAATTAGGATTTGGTACCCATTTTACACATGTAATTCTACACACTGATACAGTACTTGTGAATGATGGAGTAACAGGTAATATTAATTTAGGCTGAGGGACAAGACAGGGATGCCTCTTATCTCCATGTTTATTTATTATGGTTATTGAATTCGGTTAGCAAATGTAATGAGGAAGGATATAGAAATAAAAGGGGTAGGCTATACAGAAACAACTAAGATTAGTTTATTTGCAGATTATACCTTACTTACATTGGAAGACCAATTAAATCAATTGAGAGGATTAAAAAGCATTTAATGATATCTGCAGAAATAACTGGGTTACAGGTGAATTGGAATAAATCAGAAAGTATGGTGATAAATTATGATAAGGAAGAAGAAGGAATATTGAAAGGAAAATTTGAAGGGAAACTAAATAAGAGTATAAAATATCTTGGGATAAACACTGAGTGGAATTTCCAAGATACCATACTATTTCCAAGATACTATACCAAGATACTATAAAAGCAAATTTAGAAAAAGTTAAAAAAAAGAGATTAAAGAAAAAATGAAGGATTATAAAAAATTAAAATTATCATGGTTTAGGAGAACTGTACTTTGTAAAATGAAAATACCCAAAATTAATTTTATATTTTGGATGTTACCCTTAAAGATTGGTGATAAAGAATTTAAAGAAAGGCAGAATATGATTAATTCCTTTTGTAATGTAATAAAAGACTGAGAATAAGTAAGAACATGGTATTTATCTCAGAAAGGAGGAGGACTAGGACTGCCAAATTTAAAGCTATACTATGTAGCAAATCAATTGAGACATGTGCCTGAAATTATTATGAATAGCAATAAGCTAATTTGGATTAATTTGGCATTAAGTAATACTTTAGGTGAGATTGAAAGCTATTTTTTTTAAAGTGAAGAATAAGGAATTACAGCCCAATCCTATCCACACTTTCCTGGGAGTAAGCCCCATTGACTCTAATGGGACTTACTTCTGAGTAGACATGCATAGGATTGGGCTCTTAGTGAGCAAAATTATGAACGCTTTCTTACAAAGTTTGATGCATTTTTGGATGTGTTATAGGGCTATATTGAGTCCAGCTATGTCACCATTTAGTGCAGTGACGGATATAGGAGGGTTTACAGAAAATCTGAACAGTTTAAAAAAGAAATTGATGGAACAGAGAGTAATAAGACTTAGAGATTGGATGAAGAAGATGAGTAATAAAGAACAAATCAAGATGAAGCTGGAAGAGGAGAAAAACATTTCTTGGTTAAACGTTAATCAACTAATTAAATGGACTAAGGACTGAGGGAAAAGCATGGGGAGTTGAGAAATTTAACAAAGTTTGAAGAGATTATAGAGGAAAAGGAGAAAGAAAATGAAATTAAAAATAGGAAAGGGATAATAAGTAGGATATACAATATACTGTTGGTAGCAGGTAAAAATTTTAATGATCTTAAGAAGGTTTGGCAAGGAGAGTTAAATGAAGAGTTAAGTAATGAAATTTGGAAAGGTTTATGGAATAAAAGAATAATGAAGAATGGAAATTGTTATAAATCTAGATGGTATTTAACACCTGTAAAATTGAATCAGAGCAATAAGGATATAACGAGTGTGTGCTGGATATGTAAAAAAGATTGGCACTTAATTTCATATGTGGTGGTCCTGCGAAAAAATAAAAAAAATTGGGCAATGATATCCAGAGAGGTTAATGAAATTTTTGGTAAGAGTATACAGATAAGCCCAATTATGTTTTTGTTGAATGTGTTTAGTAATGAAGATAATGGAAATGGGGAAAAAAGGAATTAATCTTGGTAACTGCTGCAAGACTGTTGTTTGCTAGGATATGGAAAGGAGATAGAAATTTAAATATTGAGGAATGGTATAATGTGGAATATAGCAACAAATGACAAATTAACATGTGAGTTGAAAGTTAAGAAAGGAGTAGTGAAGGAAAATGTATTTATAGATATATGGAAGTTATTTTTAGAGCATACTTTAGAGAAGGGCAAAGGTTGATCAAGAATCAATGATTTTTTGGAGAAGAAAGGGGAATCCAAATTAAGAAGAAAATGAAGATGAAATCATAAAGGATGAAGTTGGAAGAGAATGTGTAATTATTCCCAGAGAAAGGGATGGGGAGCACTAGTAGATTAATGGGGATAACTGTATGTTTGTTGTGAGATGGTTTTTTTGGTTGTTGTTTGTATTTCAGTTATTGAAATAAAATTTAATTTTTTAAAAAGGAAGACGTTCCGGGGAGGGTGAGCGGAGGGCGTTTCAGGAGGTGGGCAGGGGGAGCGGGAGGTGGGGCTGAGACTCTGCAGTTATGCCAGATCCCAACCAAGTTTCCTGAGCTGCACAGAGCAGCTCCAAGTCATTCTGTTCTCTTTGGACTTGTGTCACCTCCTGTGGTGCTCTGGTGGCTTACCTGGGGATGAGAGAAAGAGTTTCCCCTTGCCTCCAGCTGAGCTGATTCTGGCCCCAATCTTGTGCTGGATATAGCGCATGCCTCCTGGCCTGCCTGTTCTAGCACAAGATAGAATTGTGTTGCACGAAGCTTAAACAATAAGCATTTAGGCTTAAATGTGGATGAAGCTGTTCATGGTTGTCAGAAAGAAGCACAAGAACTGAAGCTTTTTGGTAATTTTACAATAATTTTTTCTTAAGATCCTTGAAACTCAGTATCACTCTAAAGTTTGCAGCATAACTAAATCCACTGTTCCAACTGTTGAGCATATCCAAGTTCTGTGCTCAGCACTAAAAACTTCACACAAATATGAAAGAAGCTTGTTACCTGCAATTCCTCACTTTCCTTTCACAATCACCAAATGTGATCTAGGTAACAATAGAGTACACATGGGGGGAAAATGAGACTTCTAAATCAGGCTGGATAAGAAAGGAAAGGTTCTTTACAATCTTTCCTTCATCTTTAATTTTGATATCTAGTACTGTACTGAGCAACATATTGGGAGAGGATGGGAAAACAAAAGGGAGAAACAGCCCAGAAGTGTTGAAGGGGTTGGCATTTATTATTCGCTCTTGCTGCCTGAAAAGTCTCAAGCTCTGTAACAAAATACGATTTATGCTAGGCCATCACATCATCATTTTTCACATCATTCCTCAGTACCCACTTGTTTGTCAAAGTGTTTCTTTCCTCATCTCAATCTCACATTTGCTTCTTTCTATTGAGTACATAACGGCTGTATTCGCTATAGCAAGCAGTTACATCTTTCTTCTTCCTTGCACTTATTTCCTCCATTTTTCTCAAGTCTAGATGGTCAACTATTTTAGAATCCTTCTCCTGCCTTGCAAGGCACATGCTAGAGCCACACACACAGTTTGCAATTCTAGCAAACAAACTTCATATACTCGTTCTTGCACCTGAACATCACCTTTCTATCATTTTTGGTTCATGACATTTTTTCCTTAAAAAGATAGAGATTTGAGGCAAATGTGCACAGAGGATTTTTCCTCACCTTTAAACTAGGCTTTAGAAAAATATCCTGGCCAAAGCAATTGTCAGGGATTTTCCCTTTTGGAAAATAATGGAAATTATTTCCATTGTGATAAACCACAATGAAATAATTTGCATCTTTACTGCTGCACTGACTGCTTTAAAAACCTTCAAGCAGCTCACAGTGTTCAGATCCAAAAAACCTGATCACGCAAAAAGTTTGTAGTTCTTTACTGAATGTTATGAAATGTTTCTGGCTGAGCCAGGGTGGTGTAGTGGTTTGGGAGGTGAACTTAGACTTGGAAAATCCAGGTTCAAATCCTCCCTCAGCCACAAAGCTTCCTGGGTGACCTTGGACCAGTCGCTTTCTCTCAGTCTCATCTACCTCACAGAGTTGTTATGAGGACAAAAGGAGGGGAGCAGCTGTGTACACTGCCCAAATAGCTCTGGAGGAAGGGTGGAATAAAAATGAAAATAAATAAATAAATCTTTGCTAGGAATGCATGCATGTCTGGTTTGGTGCAACGGAGCTAGGAACCCATGTCTCTTCCAGTTGCAGTCTATGGGTGGCTTCTAACAGTGCAAAGAGACAAACACCTACTTACATGGGGCATAGAACATGACGAGGGCATGCTTTTTTTTCTTCAAAGACTCCCTGAAGTCTTCACCTGCAAGGTGGATAACACTTGTTTGCCTTTCTTCCCAAGTTGGTTCAGGTGGAGGTGGCGCCTGAGGACTGGAAATGAAAGAAAAAAAGATTCTAACATTATACTTGAAAGCATTCACATGAAATTCATAAACACACTTTAGTAGGAATTTGCCAAAATATATGTTTGCAAACTCTACCTGTCTCAACACATAGGTTACTTCCCAAAAGTGGAAATACGCAAGTTCATTACTTGGACATTATACAATACAGTTAGTCCTTGGAGTACTGTCAATTCTAATGTGAAACATGGCACAAAAATCAATGTCAGTCCATTTTGCTGAAAGAACAAGTAACCGGGGAAAATGTTGCTTCTAATACAAATGTCAGATATCATTGATCACTGTGCAAATCAACTAATAAACGTACGGTACAAAATTACAAGCATCTACATCTGCTAGTCTGAATGAAAAATCTGTATCAAATGTGTAAATCAAAAGGAAAATTAGCATTATGAATATATCATGCACGCAAGAACACACCAGTTGTGAATAAGAAGGGAATTATGTTGGCTTTACATCCAGTTTTGATGCAAGAGCTCACATGAAAATATGTGGATTATTAATCCAGTATAGCACAACAATCAAGATCCATTGATGCATCACACAGGAATGTGACCCAAAAAACTGAACAAGAATAAATCCAGCTGTGAGTTCCTGTGAATCTCAAACATTGTAGCACTTATGGAATAGCCACAGCATATCGGATTTATGGTCCTTATTTATTCCTCCTCAAAAACAATTATAATTCTCTGATGAAGAGCTTAAGCTGGGATACAACTTGGTAAGACCATGAGCAAGCCAAGATTTGAACCCAATATCCAAAGTACAATGTACTTTCCTCAGCAGTTCAGCAATTTTAGCTCCTGGAGGCAACTCAGGGGTAGGTCTTAGATTGCTCTGTGACAGATAAACTTCCTGTGAGAACCAGGTCTCGTCTAAGAGTCTCTCACTGTTCAATATATTAGTATTTAAGGTATGTGCAATATACTTCCACTCCTTCCTAAAGCCCTGGTGAAGCCAAATTAATTAAACTTGCTTTAATGATCTTTCAAGAGCCACAGATAATAAAACTTCAAAATAGTGTTAATTAAAACTCAGCTATTTGAAAGTAGAGGGTATATGCCTCAGGGCACATGTATCCCAATTATATGGCTTTAAAAAACCACATAAGTACCAAGTAGTTTTCAAAACATAAGAAAGGGCCTTTTTACAAACTCTTAATGACAACCTGACAAATTTAAACTTTTTGAACAAACCATAATGAACTTGCACCCCTATCCCAAAAGGACACATTTATATTTTTTTCCCTGTGTGCAAGGCAGACTACTTCAACATCACTCAGCAGCATAAGAGTACATGCATTTTTAACTCATGAATTTACCATCTGATTTAAAATGATGTAATTTAAGGCAGGCTAATTGGCAACTTTCATTATGAATAAGCTCCATAACAGTCAACAGTAATGCCACTATCATTAAGTCCCACATCTCGGAACTGCAGTTTTCAGTATGCATTAAGTTTCAGCTTGGCACATGTTTCTACTTTTGTCAGAGTGGTGCGCAAAGAGCAGATGTGGGTCAATGCTATTTTTCCACAGCAAATAATTTATTCTTTTTACCTAGGTTCCAAATAAAATATAAGAGCACACTGATATGACAGTGATCTGAAGCCTGAGCAAGGACTTATCTTGCCTAAGGGGAGAGTATGAAGACCCCATGAATCCTTGATGCTCTATTCGTTTCAGGTCTCTTGTGCCTTCTGGCTAACATCACCGGTTCACCTGCTGCTGCCAGACTCTGCTACATTCACTAGAAGTGAAAACTCATCACAATCCTGCATTTCCTGCTTGGTCATTGCACAGAAGGAAGTCATATGGAAGATACTGTTCTTTTTTAAAAAGTTATCACTGCTGAATTGCTAATAATCATGACAAACCTTTGACCAATGCTACTTACTTTTGAAGCCATTCAATGATTTTACTCTTTGTTCGAAGTTGTGGCAAAGTATATTTCTCCTCTCCATCTTGGAAGTACTTGAGTGTTGGAAATCCTGATATGTGAAATCTTTCTGCTACAGCTTTGCTGACAGTAGCATCGACTGCTGCCAAGACACCTGGTCTCTGCAACAGAAAACAATACCTATAAACTATATAGGTATAGGTAACTATAAATCATCAGTTGTAAACAGATGGAAGTAAATAAATGGAAGACTAAGACTTCACAACCCAGTCACCCAGAGAGCCCACAATAGGTTTACAAAGGAAGTGTAAAACATACATTTGAAGGTGAGCTTGATCCCTTCCATCACCACCAAGAGCAGGACAGTTTAACACATTCTGTCATGACAGAGCAGGAGTTTTAAAGACAAACCTGTCTGAAAGCATCCAGACAAAAAAAACTAGACTGGTAGCTGTTAAGTTACTGGCAAAGACAAACAGAACAAGTATGGAGATAATGAACCTGTGAAGTTAGTCACTGGTTAATATTCATCATCAACACTTGCTGCACTTGTGTGATGATGGGATGACTTAGCATGCCCCTGGATCTTGACTGAAGAGTTCTTACAAGCACACCTGCAGAGTCTTTCATTTGTAGGCTGTCTGCCCTGATAGCCTGCCACAGACTTTGCAAAATTCTACCCATACTGCTCTCTTAAGCTCTTCAATCACCACCAAGCAGGTGAGATTTTTCACAAATTTCAGATGTTCACAGGACAAGGACTTGGTGACCCATCTTCTACCACATGGCATTAAATTATACTAATGATAATAATTGTGCCTAATTCATTTCTGCATTACTGGGACAACAAAAGGTAGGCAGCAAATCAAGTCAAAGCACATGACACCTACTTCAACAGATGCACAGAGGAAGCCACCCTCATTAGCTTACAAGTACACTGCATAAATGCAAGCCGGTGATTCTTAGGTTTGCATTAAACATGAAATCTGTAATTAATGGAGGGGACAAACCTTTCCTATGTGGTATTTGGGCTGAATAATCTTATGTACAAGCAAGGCTCTACAGTAGAACATATAAACACCCCTTGATTTTTGTCACTGTTGTTGTTTGTGTTTAAAGACAGAATGTTCTTGCCAACAATTTTGGCAGAGCTCATGCATTACCGATGAGATTGTACTTCAGAATCATTTCTTTCTCAGCCCCTTGGGAAGATGAGAACAGCTGAAATTGTTGCAATGAGAAAGGAGAACAATTTTTATGATTTCAGTTATTTATTAAGGATCATTTGGAAACAGGCTTAGGAAAAGAAATTAGCTTACATCACTGTCTGCATGGAGCATCTCAGCAGCCTTCTCATATTCCGGCTTCATTTTCTTACAGTGCCCACACCCTGCCAGATAAAAGTTTAATTGTGAATATTTTTTTGCAAAGAAAATGGGACACTACATACTTCATCAAAATTAGAGAGCTCCCTGCAATTCAGTTACCAAAACACTTTCTAAGCTCATCCAGGGCATTTGCAATAGCTCACGCTTCTAAAAAGTATGTGTCAGACCTTATGTAAAACATGAAGATATTTTATGGCTTAGTTTTATTTGCTTTCCAGTTTGGAGCTTTTAGATTAATGTTTAAATGCAGCATAAAAGCTTTCCTGTTTAACAGTGAGGGGTACTTTTGCTTAACAACAACAAGCATTTTAGTCAAGGAACTGAAGTTTTACTAGCAAAACAAAATCCTCCAATTATCACAAGTATCAGAGAGATATTGTATTTATGTTGAAAAGTATTTATTAGCATTACAGGGCTGGTTTTGCTTTCTATAAGTCCATAACAGGGCTGGTTTTGCTTTCTATAAGTTTTGCCATCTATAAGAAAAGATGGACTTAAGAAAAGTCCATCAACTCAGCAAACTTCAACAAGGTATAAGTAGGGACAGAGCTATTACCTGCTTGCTAAAGGTGGGACTAGAAGCTGAACAAGATTAGTTTGCCCACTGGCACTGAGTTCCTTCATGGCTGATGTAAGATTTGAAATGGAGATTTCCTGGCATCCGAGCTCAAGATAGTATGCTAGATTAGGTCTAAGAAACCAGTGACTGGTGTCGTATAGCATTATATACAACCAGTAACTGGTGTCGTAGTGACTGGTGAAGATACATGTTTTCATCATTACGGATTAATGCTTTGAATCGTACTTCGGTGCACACTAGATGGCTGGTCTTCAGTCCAGGGCATTATACCCAGGTACATTTGGTTTCCTGAATTTAGAAATACCCTCCTTAAGGTATAATGGCACCTTCAAGACTACCTCAGAATGAGTTCCTTGTCCTGTCAATGGAGCTGCCTTACAAAAGCACCAGAGTGGCCTCTCTCTAAATAGGGAGGCAGCATTGAATACTGACATTCTTCCATCTTCCCCCTTCGCCACATTTGGAGAGCTTCAGCCCAAACTCTGCCCTTGAATGAGGAGGATGTACCACCCCTCTGCACATGAATTGTGCCATGACCAGACATTCTCTCCCTCATAAAGAAAGTACTCTGTGACCAGACACTGCCCCAGCTCTTCAGGAAGATGGACCAAAAAAGCTGCCTGAACTTGGTGCCCTCCCTTGGCAAGTGGCTTACTTCCTCTCTTGGCCAGTCAGCTATGAGAGCTTGCAGATGGCAGAAATCAACTAACTGGATGTGGGGGAGGGGGAAACCCTGCCAGTCTGCTGGTCAAAGCAGCCATTTCATCCCAGCTCATAAGCAAGCTGGCTCTGCAACCTTGGTGACAAAAGTAAGCATCCTGGCTGGAATGAAAGTGCCAAGAAAGCAACACTATTCTATGCCTTCATCTCAGCCCATTTAGGTGCCATCCCTAAAACATCCAATGTCTGGTTTTCCTTGGCATGTCATTTTTTATTAACTGCACTGGAGCAGTATCATACTGCCAGTATCTGTTCATACAAGTGTCAATTTTGCTTTGCTGTAAACACACAGTCCCATTCCGCCCATTATATACAAAATATGAAGCTTAGTTTGAGCTGGCTCTTCAGTGCTGTGAATGGCTGTTAAACAGCAAAAATGCTGTTCCTTCCTGAACGTAAAGGTTACTGATACACATGTGAAGAAAACTATCTAAATGTCACCATCAAGGAGTGAAACGATAATAAAACAGCCTCATTTACCCACTTGTAATTTTTGTGAGCCTTTCCAAACCCAACCCATGTTTGAACAGATGTTCTGTCCTCTAGGCTAAGCTACTGATGATGCTTCTAGGATTGCTTGGGTGAGGCCCTACCACACCACTAACTCTGTGTGTGTGTAAAAAACACACACAATAACTGTATCTAAACTTAATAGACAGATAAAGTCATGGAAAACAGTTCACCACCCTAAGCTCAGACACACTTTGAGGACCACAGGTGACAAGTGTCTGAGATACTTTCTCAGATGATGTTTAGGAACATTATCACACTAGGGCAACGGTTCTCAAACTGCATTGCAAACCAAATTTTTGGTTGATCGCTAAACTGACAAGCTGATCACTGACAAAGAAAATGTATTGACCTCTAGGAAAACCAAAACTGAGCAGCACATGTGCTTTTACTCATGAGTAGGCAGACATGCCTCAGTCCACTTAGATGGGCAGGCCAAAAGGAACACAAGGCCATCAGAATGGTCCCAATCTAATGAATGTGGACAAACACACACTTCAGAAGGTCCCCCCACCCCAATAATAAAAAGGATGAAAACAGAGGCTTGAGTGGCTGGTAAAGAGAAACTCTTTATTCTCATAAAGCTAGGTGGGTCCCGACAGAGTGTCATTTTAAAAAGTGGGTCCCAGGGCTAAAAAGCTTGGGAACCTGTACTCTTATTCTATGATTGCTATGTTTATTTAAGTAACTTTGGTGAAGAACTTTGTCAAAAGCTTTACAAATATCCAAGTACATAACTTGGAACACCTCTATCCTCATGGCAGTGGACACTCTCAAATAATTCTAGAAGGTTAGATAGCAAGTTACCATGATTTACCTTTGCTGAATCCATACTGATTTTCCTTCAGCAAGGCTAATTCTTCCATATACTTAATAATTTTATCTTTAATTATGCTTTCTGCTGGTCTAGCTGGAACAGACATTACACTAACCAGCTTGCAATTTTCTGGACCCCCCCCCCCACTTTTAAGATAGCAATACTACAGTAGCTACTTCCCAGTCCTCTGGCACAGAAACTAATTTAAAGGATGTTATATATTTTTGAAAGAAAATCAGCAATTTCACATTTGAGTTCCTTAAGAAATCTTGAATGCATACCATCTGGATTCAGTAATTTACTGATTTTTAATTTGCTAGTAACTCTAGAACCTCATCTGTTATCATCACTTCTTTTGAAACAGGCATCGATTAATGCATAGGTTCTGGAATCTTTCTATTTACATCCCTCCCAACCACTGCATATTACCCGTCTGTACAGTTTGAGATTCCTTGCTGCTAACCTCCCCTTCATTTTCACAAATTTTAAAAAAACATATATCCAAGATGCCCTTAACCCAGATGCTATGTGATGTGCTGCATGAGGTTCGCTGGGTTTGTCCAGGGAGATTTTATAGCAAAAACACCTTTGATGTGCATTCTTGAAAGATATGCCCTTTTCCATTAAGTGAATATTGACATGGCTGTACTAAAAGCCGAAGACTAAGGAGGTAAAGCGACATATCCAGTTCCAAGAGGGAATGACAAAGGTCACAAATCAAGTGCAAGGACACCCATGCCAGCTGCAAAAAGCAAGTATTAGCTTCCCCTGAGCTTTGTCTACAGATCTGAAAATATGCAATCTAATCGCATAACTGGAAATCAAGACTCCCAGAATACTATTTAAATGCCATCCCTGATCAAGACTAACTGCAAGCAAACCCATTCATCCATATCATAGGTACATTGACCACGATGCCACATTTAGCCTATGGCAAGCAACATTTGTTCGGTTCATTGTTCCTTGCAGGTTCAGTTTACCCTCTAAGTGTCAATTGGATGAATTGTGTGCTGGCTTGACACACATAAAAATCAACTTACATAAGGGTGTCTTGAACAGAACCTTTAAAAATGTTCAAGTCACCCATACTAACTGGGAAAAGAGGCACTTCTTCAAATGGTGTTTCTCTCATATTTAGCAGAGGGAATTGTCCTCCTTCAGCCCAGCGGAGTGACTTTTCTAATGATTGCTGCTGGTGTTTTTTTGCATCTTTTTAGACTGCAAGCCCTTTTGGGACAGGGAGACATTTAATTATTTCATTTTCTCTGTAAACTGCATTGTGAACATTTTTTGTTGAAAAGCAGTATATAAATATTTTTAATAATAAATCAGGGAGTGCCAAGTCGCAATTAGCTGGACAGGATGACAAAATTCACTTTTTTAAAAGTACAGACAATTTGTAACTACCAGCATGGATCTACACTATACTGCCTGAATCAAGAGTTACATAAAGGAAGCTTTACCAATGACACAGAATACAGTTCAACAGATTTACTTCCTTTTAAAAATTAATCCAATATCCATATTTTAAATGTGTAATTATTGAATAAAATGCACAAAGAATGCTGAGTTGTTCATTCCACCCAAATACCAAGAACACACTAGAAACTTATTTTATCTATCTATGGATTATTCTGTCTCAAATGCTTCATTCTCTGTTTTTAGAGAATACAAAATGTCACTGTCCATGCCACTTGGTTTTTGCTTCTTCTATTGAATTATTCTAGATAAATAAATATGTTCACAGACTCATCATCTTATATTTCAACCCTGAGACTGGACATGTGACAAGCGAGAGTTACAGATCACCAAAAGCCTCAAAACATATGGAAGAACATGGAATTTCTGATTTCTCATACCCTAGCAACATGGTGACTTGTGAATGATGAAGGATCCCAAAACACTGATTATTAAATTCCTTCTATTGACAAGCTACTTGGGAAACATTAGCACTCATTATCTTGGTTTCACATTCTTCCATGGCTGCATGCCACACATATTTATGTTAATGTAATGAGAAAATTGAAGCTTCCAGCATGTGGAATCAAAAAAAAAAGGGGGGGGAGCAGGACGTAGCCAAATTAGTGAGGCCTAAGGTCTCAAATGATGTTGCGGTCACCACTTCTGGCAAATTACTGGCCCATTGCCCAAAGTATATTTTAGTCTCCCTGAAAGTCTTTCAGCAATGCCCCAAACCAAGAAGTGTTCTGGTTTTTAATATTAATCTTTAAGAGTATAACAGCTCAACCTTGAGCTGCCCCACAGCCAGAGCTAGTAGCAGTACCAAAGTGGTTGCCGCTGCATCCTGTGTGCGCCGGGCAGCCACTGGCGCCTCCTCGGGGGAAGGAGACGTTTGTCCCCTTCCCCAGGTAAGGGCACAGGTCCCACAACTGGGCTACTCAAGTCTGTGCCTGCTATTTTGCTGGCACAAAGGCCCTCTGTTGGGCTGTCAGGTGATGCGGGGCAGACCTCTGCCAGTCTCACCCCCTCCTACCCCGCTTCCTCCCCTGCCCCACCTTCCCCCTGCACTGGAATACCTCCCCTCACCCCAACAAAACTCTCTGCCGCCTGGAGCTCTTACTCTTCTGGCTAGTGCTGGGCTCAGCATGGACAGGTACTGAGCCGGCACCAGTGCTGCCCTGGTGCTGAGTGTCACAGGTGTGCCTTACAGCATGTTTGTAACTCTCAGTGCTGGTATAGGGCCAATGCTAGGAGCTCAGAATTGGTCTCTAAATAAATGCCAGAAGGGAGGCAGATGACTACACAGGCACTGAAAGTCCCAACCACTGAAATTTCTTTGCAGACTGAAACTTAGTCAGTTTGTGGAACAGATGATAAAAAAAAAGGAGTAAACACTCTCACATGTGTAATAAGATCAAAGGAATAGAGGTGGATGCAAGTTAGCAGGAAGACAAGAAAGAGCCAATAAGAACTGGAAGATTCAGAAGCTGATGGAATCTAGACCAAGGCTAGAAATTAGGAACAGAGAAAGCACAGTACAGTATCTAGCAGTTTTATCTGCTTGCAATGCCTATGGGAGAGAGTCAATGTGATAGAATTGTTACTTGCTGCTCCTAAACCATTGCCTGAGAAAGGAGAGCAGCCTGTGGCCTACTAAGTGTTTGTTATCTATGTTCTTTTTATATTAGACTGATTGTTTTTCATCTTACAAATTGCCTGAGGGTTAAACATCAAGATAGAAACATTTGTTGTAGTGGTAATAGTAGAATGGAGAGTGAGACACTAGGACAAGGCACCTGCCAGTTCAAGACTTATGATGCCAGGGTATAGGGTTCTCATGTTCTTAAAAAATAGTAATACTGGGAAAATGCCAACTCCTACATTTGTATGTCTCGACAAGTACAAAGACTGTGGTCCACTACTTGAAGTAGGATCCTCATAAATAAAAAAAATAAGGTATGCTGTTCCATGTGTGGTTGTGCAAGTATATGCAGAAGAATAGCAGAATGGTGAGGTGCTACTTTTACAAAAGACATCTTACGCAATGTGTTGTGCAACACTGCACAAGTGCAAAATAAAATCAGGATTGCACTTAGGTTTCTGTGTACAAAACCCTGTGCTGTCACTTCTGCATATGCAAATCTTAGACTAACTTAGGATATAACCCCCCAAAATACTCTCTCATATATCCTCAACTATATATAAGATAAACAAGGAATGAAAGTCCGATTCAGACTAGTGCTAACAGTCACACAGCATGCTTTCTCTTTAACACAAATCATGGTTCTGCATTACACACAAAGTTGGGGGGGGGCTGTGCTTTGTTAACTAAGGTTATAACAAGCCAGGATGTCAAGTCAGGATCAAACTGTGATATCCTGGTTTGTTTTAATTCTAGTTAGAGCACAGTTCCCCAAGTCAGTTCCTAATGTTAAACTGTGGCTTGTCTTCAGAAAGAAACAAGGTTTTGCTCTCTTTTTGCACACGGGAAGCCACATGTGGGAGCTCATAGACTCCCTCAGTTGATTCACACAATGCTAAATCTACAGCTTCATTACATCTAAACCCAAAGTATCTCAAATCACAAAAGACACTTGTATTAAAGAAGGGAAATGAATAAGCATCTAAAGCCCTGAAAAACTCCATAGGTAATCTCTTAAAACCTCCTTTTGATGCCATGTTGCCACCAACTGTTTAAACACTTGATCACAGTTGGCAATACAAATAAACCAAGAGGAAGAAGTGAGCCTGCAATTTTGTAAGCACTGTCCAGCTGGTATCTGTTTCCTCACTTGAATGGTTCCAATTAGATCACCAAATTAAAAACTTTACAATCTCTTTCACACATCATCCAGCTCCATTTAAGTTCACTTCTACAAGTGTTCTATACAGGCTGTTGCTATTTACATGCCTCATACTTATCCCAGAATCCATCCTCATCTTCTCATGCCACACTTGTTACAAACTATGAATGGCTCTGGAAAAAAATACTATTTTGCACCACCACAATGAATACTGTATGTATTCTTAAAGCCTGCACCAAACAAAACGTTACAATTCTCTCTTGTTTGTGAAACACAATATACCACAGCAGTTATTTCTGTGATGCATTTTACTTTCTGCATTTCAGATAAACTGTTTGGAAATAACTAGCAATTTTACAATACAGCGCTCTGGGATTACAACAAAGTATGCTGAAATGTCATAAACATTAAGAATTTGATGCACGTGGAAGGCATCCAAATTCCTAAAAGTTCGACTACTTAGGGTGTTATAACCTGGGCACACTTTAGAGTTCATGAATGTTAATCACAAACAAACCACTCTGTGGATCACATGGTGTGCCAGAAGCTAACCCAAGATTTGCTGGTAAGATTCTGTTTAATGAGTCAGTTCACCATCATGTGCAGTAAGGGACTGTATAGGATTTTAGGAATGGAAATAACTATAGTCATATTTCAAGTTAATTGGTATTTCACACCAGGCAAGAGAGGAAATTCATTTTCAAAAGGCATAAACATATAGCTGCTTTAATGATACAAAATAGTTTTATAGGTTCATCAGTCACTAGAAGCACCAAGGTAAAGGCTATAATATTGAATGGAAAGTCTCTTTCGGTCCTGCAATGCATAAATGTTAGTTCCAGCAAATGGAGGTCCCATTTCTTTAATGACTGGTACATGCCCAGTTTCTTGAGATGCACCAGTCGGTAATGATGAGCATTGTTTTTAATTAGCAGTTATTTGCAGTATTGGGGAGAGTTTTGGTATTCTCGAAGGGGTTTCTCCCAACATCTTGGGATTTTAATTCTTTTCTCTAGGAAGAGATTGTCACAATAGAACACAGGATGCTGAGCAGAATGGAGCGCACCTGTTAGAAGACCAAAAATTGCCTTTGAAAGATAGGTGGAATAAATGGATTTGCACTGAGTGTGATACACTGAGACTACAAGGTCTGGGTGAGTAGGCATTTCCTGGGCTCTCTTGATTTAGTTGCTTCCTTCTCCATTCTGATTCTGTTTGCTTTGGTTGTAGTTTTTTACCGCTGCTGCTGATTTTTGGTAATTGTATGATTTCTACTGACTGTTTCAGTTTTTGTTGCAAGCCATTTTGAGTTTCCTAGTAGCAGAAAATTTAACGTATAATTTTTTTAAAAATACATGATGGATCAAAGCGCAATCCAAGGATAAAACATAACGATATGTAAACAGATAAAGATAGCCAGAATTAAAACCTACATCTTGTAACTAACTTGAGGCAATTTTGTAATATCTGAGAATACTCAAGGTACTTTCATACTGCCCAACCTAAGAGTGCATTTAAAAGATAAGATAAGTGCATTTGTACTAGATAAGATCACTTAGATTTCATGCTGCTCTCAGTCACTGATGTAGCAGGAGATTTGTCAGTGTGGTGAGATAAAATAAGCCTGGGCAAACGGACTCAATTGCCCAGGTTTCAACTGCCTAGTTACCATCTGGCTATCTGGCTACTGAACACATATGGTATGAAATTAGCTGCAATGTAGTCCTATATTGATCCCTTCAGAGACGGGCTAAACAGAAATCTCACATTGATATAAAGGAGGCCAGTTCTTGTCTATTCACATTTTACAATTGAGAAAACAAGGCACAAGGATTACTTGGAATTAAACAAGACTTCAGAAAGGGGGAAGAATCAGAGAATTAAGAGTTGAAAGAAATCAGAATTGAAAGGGGCCTTCAGAATCATAGAGTCCAACCCCCTGCCAATGCAAGCTATCCACAAACTACAAAATCCCCAACAGATGGCTATCCATCCTTTATTTAAAGACCACTTTTCACATGTGTACCACTTTTTAAGGCAGACTGTTCCACTACTGAGCAGTCTGTACCTCCAGGAAGTTCTCTGTAACATTGACAGGCAACTTTTCAATTCCCCCACTGGCAAATAAAAAAAAAAATAACGTGAAAGATGATAGTTAACCACACAACTTAGAAAGCACTGCTTTTGTGTAATAACTGCCTTTTTGGCTTGTTCACAGAAATATTTTATAAACATTTGGTCTAGAGTTCCATTCACATCTGGACACAGACACACACGGCAAAAATGAATACTTAACTCCTGACAGGTGAAATAAAGAGACTAGTTGCCATTATGATGGAGAGATGGTTACGAGAATAAGTAAACATAGCAATCTATCAGACCATTCTGGGGAGAGAAGCTCATCTAGCACCTCTCCAGCTGATCCAGATGTAGCATTAACAGACGTTAAGGAAGACAACACTCTTTGACTGAACAATTTGGGAAGAGTAG
The DNA here is from genome assembly GCF_035046505.1 of Tiliqua scincoides. Classification (NCBI taxonomy): domain Eukaryota; kingdom Metazoa; phylum Chordata; class Lepidosauria; order Squamata; family Scincidae; genus Tiliqua; species Tiliqua scincoides. The sequence goes on along the minus strand of NC_089821.1, from coordinate 79,748,362 downwards.
AGAAGGCAATGTTAAAGGGGAGCTGTGGCGTAGCTAAGGGGGTGCAGGGGGTAGTAGTCACATCTGCTTTAGGGTGCAACAAGCTTTAGGGGGGCAACAAGCTAAGCTTGACACTAGTGGCCAAAATTGTGAAAATCTTGGAATGTACAAATACCATCATATATAATTGGAAAGGTAATTTAATGCAGAGTGCAATGAAACAAATCACATCAGAATATCTGTATTATATCAAAAGTTATGGCCAATTAACCAGAAAACAAAAACACAACTGCCTTAAGGAATAAAAAGTGGATTTCTTTAACTCAAAACTGACATGTGTGACTGATTGTTCTAAGAGCCAATAAGATGTTAATATGGAGGAGGCAGGTTTCCCCCCAGTTTGCACTTTTTAAAAAACCCGGATGTGATGTCACTTCTGGTTGTGACATAACTTACGGGGCATCATTTTGAGCTCCGCACTGGGCTACATGTTCATTAGCTACGCCACTGAAGGGGAGAACACATAATCCATATTTCTAAACCCATATGGTGCAGTTCACTCTGTATACTACTCCCTAGGCATAGCTATTGTTAATTTGTAAGATAAATTTGTTTCCCATCAAGTAATGTTTTGAAAAAGTATTCAATGTGAGATATTAATACAAATATCTCAGTAGCCCAGTTATTTTGTATTATTATAGCTTGTGTGTTTAGGCATAGAAGAGACTGAATGGATTTTGCAAGTTTCTGTGACTGCAGACAGAACAGTCATGTCATGAACAAAAGATGTAGCTGTTTCCACGAATCTTGAAAAGGTTCGCAGAATGGCTGCAAACCCAACACTAACAATTAACTGTCTTAGACAGATGGTCCCACTGCTTCAACCAAGCATGTCGGAACTATAAGAACATAAGAAGAGCCCACTGTATCAAGTCAAAGGCCCATCTAGTCCAGCTTCCTGTATCTCACAGTGGCCCACCAAATGTCTCAGGGAGCAGACAAGTCAACAAGATACCTGCATCCTGGTGCCACTCCCTTATATCTGGCACTCTGACTTCTAAAACTAGGCAGTTGCACATAACAGTTGTAACCTGTGATGGACTGTTCCTCCAGAAATCTGTCTAATCCTCTTTTAAAAGGCATCCAGGCCAGACGCCATCATCACATCCTGCGGCAAGGGATTCCACAGACTAATTACATGCTGGGTAAAGAGATATTTTCTTTTGTCTGTTCTAACTGTTCCAACACTCTATTTTAGTGGCTATCCCCTGGTTCTGGTGTTGTATGAAAGGGAAAGGTACATCCCCCTATCCATCCCCTGCATAATTTTGTATGTCTCAATCATGTCCCCCGTCATGTCCCCCTGTTTTTCTAGATTGAAGAGTCCCAGATACTATAGCCTTTCCTCATAAGGGAGATGCCCCAGCCAAGTATCATTTTGTTGCTCTCTTCTGCACCTTTTCTAGTTCCACTATATCCTTTTTGAGATCTAGTAACCAGAACTATACGCCATAGCCCTTTTGTCTGAAAAGGAAAATACAAATATGCACTGGCTCATTTAACTAAAGCTTGCAATGCATATTCTGCAAATTGAGCTTGTTGTTACTTTGCAGATGAAGTACTTGTCCAAGTGCAGTTGTGCTTGTCCAACTCCCAGAATATGAGATTTAGAACCCTGGTCAGCAACTCCTCCCTATGTATATTAATTACACATACATATGGCTTTTCCTGCATTAATGCCCAACTGATCTCAATTACATATTCACTTTAAAGCTTGTTTTTCTGCAAATCATGCACACTTGATAGGCACCATGGATGTTTTATTGCTCTGAATACAGCCTGGAGTGATTGATTAGCATTACACAAAAACACTCTCTGCATGTGCTACAGGATGATCACATTAAAGCACTGGCTATAGTTCACATTCATGAAATTAATGCTAAATGCAAGAATGACTTGGGTACCTTGTGAAGGGGCATCAAAACAGAACCAGTTGCCCACTTCAGCAAGATCTGCACACAGTGATTGCTTATGTCAGCCTATCTTCCCATTCAGAAGCCTGCATGTCTCTAGATCCATGGAAGTAGCAAACATGGGCAAACAGGGATCAACAAACAAGAATGCCATTTGCGTGTGTGCAATGATATACTGTACAGATAGCTATACTGGGGGAGCAGAGGTGGGCATGGGCTTTTCTCTACCCGGAACCACCTCGGTCTTTGCTGCCCCCCCTGCCCCTACCCAGAAGTAATTGCGGTGACATTATCGTCACATCAATTACTTCCACATGGTTGACTCCTCCATTCCCCCTATGAAAAAAGGGGGAAAGGAGAAGGTAGCCCAAACTTTGATGGAGCCTTCTGTGCCACTTAGAAGTGGTGTGAAAAGGCTCCATCAGAGCCAGAAGCTGCACGCACCATTTCTCACTGCTCTGAGGGCCACCCTCCCCTCCTCCGCTTTCCTCAGTCGCACAGAACTACACTGACAGTGGCTGCGTGGTTCTTGGCATACCTCAGGTGGAGCGGGTCACAGTGCTGCCCACCAAGCACAGCGCCCAGAGCATTTGCACCCCCTGCCTCTCCTATGTATGCCATTGTTGGGACTCTTTTATTCCTCCCTCATGACTCAGTGCCTTTTCCAAAAGTTTGCACATAAGCAGCGAATATTATTGTCCATTTGACATACTGTCTGTGATCCAAGAGGCCATGAATTCCTAGGAATCTCATTGCCAACTACAGAACAAAGCAACGATAGCTCCATTAGTTCCCAATGCAGGAAGTAGAATTAGTTCCCAATGCAGGCAGTAGGAAAGCAAAAACAACACAACTCAACATTCCAGGTTGTAGCTACTGCTTTTTGTGCATACCAAGTCAAACCATTAGTCCATCTAACCCAGTATTGTACACTGGCTGGCAGCTGCTCTCCAAGGTCTCAGATAGATGTCTCCCCCAGCCTTGCTATATATACATATTCTCTTAAGCTGGTGATGCCACAGATTGAGCCTTGCACTTTCTGTGTACTAGGCACATGCTCCATGTCACACCCCCTGTAAATGTTAACAGTTTATATGCTGTTAATCAGCGTAACATGCTGATCCCATAAAACTTAGTTTCAGTTTGACTGCTACATGCCACTGTCCAAGTATCTCTCAACTTGTAGACAGGAAAGCTCCTGTCTACAAGTTAGGTATCAGTTACTGATACAAGTTAGGTATCAGTTACTGAAACACAGCTTAAACTAGCAGACGCTTCAATAATATAGATCAGGGGTGTCCAAAGTTTTTGGCAGGAGGACCACATTGTCTCTCAGACTCTGTGTTGGGGACCAGGGGAAAAAAGAATTAATTTACATTTAAAATTTGAGTAAATTTACATAACTTTACATAAATGAATATATTAAAGACGAACTTATATGAATGAATGACGGTCTTGCAATCCTCAAGGCCTATAAAGGCCTTGCACAAAACAAGGTTGGCCTGTCCTTTGCTGCCGCTACTGCATCACAGACGTGAAACAACAAGCAGTGGAGGGAACCCTCATCCCACAGCTCACGCGAGAAGTCAAACAGTCTCCCTCAAGCTGAGAGCAATTGCATCGGGCCAGTGTGGGCTCCAACAAATCTCTGGAGGGCCAGAGGCTCATTAGAGTCTGGGGCCTCCCTGAGGGCCACATTGAGAGGCCTTGAGGGCCGCAAGTGGCCCCAGGGCCGGGGTTTGGGCACCCCTGATATAGATGGAAAACATGGTGGACCATCTCCTCAGAGGAATACTGCCATATTCCCAAGGCATCTTGCACAGAATACACTATCAAACAACCAACGATATAGCAGAGAGAAGTATGGAAGCACAGGTAAGTCAGTACACTCACAGAACTGGATCTTTGGGTATTCACAAGCCCAATCAAAGCTCAGAGGGCAACAAAGTTTCCCACCCTGTGCTACTGAAGTTAGTCAGCCCTTGGAATATGTGATTTCCCCATACCTAAAAATACTTTCACTATTTTATATGACACTTAGAAGTTATGTATTGGGGAGATAATAAACCATGCTTACTACTCTCTTACATTTGATGAGGTAACCTGTCAAGTTTTACTGCATAACTCAGTTCAAATTTTTATGGTGTCCTCATCTTATTTACATGATCTTTTGCTATAAACGTGCATTGATTCCCTTCCCCCATGATAATCTTCATCTAAGAATTGAAGTAAGTAATGGCATGCTCTCATTTTCCAGGTAATACTTCTACATTGGGGGGGTGGAGGCTACTATTACTGAATTCGATGTGAGCAATGGTTGTGCACAAAACCTGTGTCACAATTAAGTGTATGCACTATCAAAAAATTGTAATTGTACTGGAACCAATTTCCCAAATGACACTTTTGGAATTACACAAGAACATAAGAACAGCCCCACTGCATCAGGCTATAGGCCCATCTAGTCCAGCTTCCTGTATCTCACAGTGGCCCACCAAATGCCCCAGGGAGCACACCAGATTACAAGAGACCTCATCCTGGTGCCCCCTCTTGCATCTGGCATTCTGACATAGCCCATTTCTAAAATCAGGAGGTTGTACATGCACATCATGGCTCATAACCCATAATGGATTTTTCCTCCAGAAACTGGTCCAGTCCCCTTTTAAAGGCATCAAGGCCAGACACCATCACCACATCCTGATGCAAGGAGTTCCACAGACCAACCACATGCTGAGTAAAGAAATATTTTCTTTTGTCTGTCCTAACTCTCCCAACACTCAATTTTAGCGGATGTCCCCTGGTTCTGGTGTTATGTGAGAGTGTAAAGAGCATCTCCGTATCCACTCTGTCCATCTCCTGCATAATTTTGTATGTCTCAATCATGTCCCCCTCAGGCGTCTCTTTTCTAGGCTGAAGAGGCCCAAACGCCTTTCCTCATAAGGAAGGTGCCCCTGCCCCGTAATCATCTTAGTAGCTCTCTTTTGCACCTTTTCCATTTCCACTATGTCTTTTTTGAGATGCGGCGACCAGAACTGAACACAATACGATTTGTACAACTAATTGATCCATGAAGATGATTCTACATGTTTGCCGAGTCCTTCTTGTGGACTTGAGTTCCAGTAAAGTTATAACAAGATTGTGTTGTAGATTAAGCTATTACCAGTTCTAATCAACCATTAAACCTTACTTGAGAGACTAGAATTCTGACGCCAAATTTAAAAAAAAATGAGCATACAAAGTTCTTTCCAAGAAACAAAGCTTATCCTTTAGTTTTTGTGGTTTTTTTTTCAAAAGTGTGAAATGATTAATACAAAGGGAGAGTAGTTTTTCAAAACTGAGATGACTACCCCCCTGCCCTTGCTAATTTACAATCTTGTGCATCTGAACTGTTTTTATCCTACAACTGTTACTGTGGTAGAAGAATTCCTTTGTTGCTTTGCACTATGATTCAGTCTTTAATTAAGCGTTGGCATTTCCTTGCTTTTGAGTATTTCACTTAGCAACCTTGGTGATCTCTTTCAAAAGGTCTTACAAATGGAATGTCTTATGTACCAAAAGATTCTACAGAGCTGTCTTCCCTATATATGGCAAAGAGAGACAGAGACTTGTATTATTTTAAGAGAACTTTGCACTGCAGAGTTTCACATGGGATTCACAGTGCATTAAGAACCTAGCTTTTTCAGGTCATGATCAAATTCTTACAGAACAATAAGAATACTTATCCTCCACAGCCCTCCTTAACTGCATGACCCTTACAATTATCTGATTAGTCCAGACACCATCTGCATGAAAGCAGGCCACTTCTGACATTCTGACAGAGCCCTGTGCAATTGGCACCATTAAGTATCCTAATTCTGTCAACAACAGAGCCAAATTTCTTCACCCTGGAACATCACACTCTGTGGCCATCATATTTCATGCATCATGTACACAATTTTGCTTCATTTAAATTGCTTTTTAGTATTTGATCAGGGCATTTAGGCTGATTTTTAGACTGCTAGTGGGGGAATGCTGTTGTACAAGCCTTTAATGCTGGAAACAAGTAGACAGGACCTAAGACACCATAAAAACTGGAACAGGTTACAGCCTGGAATTCTTGTGCTATGAAAGTAAATTGTAATAAAAATAGTTAATGAGCAAATGAAAGCTATCAAATATTGTCAGGATTTTTAAAATCTCTGCAATTACAACACAGCAGAACAGATAAGACCTGGTGGTTGTGGCTGTGGTTGCTGGTAGCATAGCACTAGCAATGGTTAGTTCTCATTGCACCCAAGGTGAATCAAGGTGGAAAGATATTCACAGGATCGTTGCTAGACTCCTTAAATATACAGAACCAACGTCATGTTTGAGTAAATGTAAGAGACAACAGCTCTGTCAGAGCTGCTCTCACAGAAGTTAATAGCTCAATGTAATCCATAAGCCCTCAAGCTCAAAATCTTCTCAGCCTGTGCTGGTGGGAGCCCCACCAATGCTATTACTGAACAGGTTTTCACAATTGAGTTCCACATGCTTTAGCAGAATCAAGAGTGTACCTAAAAGCCTCTTGTGAATCAGCCACTAGATGGGAGAAGGGCATGCTAGATTACTCTTCCTTTATTATTATTAATAGCAGGTAGCAACAGTTACCCTGCACATATCTGATCTTGTCTGAGCTCAGAAGCTAAGCAGGGTCAGGCCTGGTTAGTACTTGGATGGGAGACCACCTGGGAATACTGGGTGCTGTAGGCTTACACCATAGTCTTTTGAGACTGAAGGTCGCCAACCATATTATTATTATTATTATTATTATTATTATTAACTTTATTTCTACCCCGCCTTTCTCCCCGGAGGGACTCAAGGCGGCTTACAACAAGGTTAAAACAAGTTAAAAACATAATTTAAAAACAGATAAAAGCATATTAACAACATATCCTAAAAACAGTAGTCAGATAAAAAGTAGTCAGGTAAAAAGAGCATAGAGCAGCAAATCATAAAAGAATCAGGCCTGTAACCAGGTATTTAAAAAGATATTAAAAGATTTTGAAAAGATGTTAAAAAAGGCCGAAAACTCAGAAGGCTTGTCTAAACAGAAGGGTCTTCAGGCCTCACCAAAAAGTCTCAAGAGAGGGAGCCATTCTTAAGTCAAGGGGAAGGGAATTCCTTTAGAAAACATTCCTTTATTTGTTGGTTTAAAAGTGGAGAGAGGAACCAAATTCATGCTTCCTATTTAAGTACTGCACTTAGGATACTCTCATTGTTTTATTAAATGACAGAGTTAGCTACTAGCTCCCTTCCAATTCCTGATGACAAACAACATGGAGTTTGTGAAGGGCTTAAAGCCCCTTCAACTCCCAGTGCAGCTAGGACTCTCTTTGCTTCTAACCCCTTTGTGAGAATTGTTGGAGTTTGAGAGGGGCAAATGAAAAGGTCAGGTTTATGTTGGAAAGGAAGGAAGGTGGCCTAGGATCCTCCTGTTTGAGTACCCAGTGGTCTTTTGAAAAGCAGCAGGGGAGTGCTGTCTGTGTGTGTGTGGGGGGGGGGCTGGTTGTGAATTCAGTATCAGGTGTTTTATTGAAGAAGGGCACAATCCTAACCAGGTCTACTCAGGAGTAAGTCCTATTTGGTTCAATGGGGCTTACTCTCAGGAAAGTATGGTTAGGATTGCAGCCTAACAGCCCAATCCTATCTACACTTTCCTGGGAGTAAGCCCCAGTGAATCTAATGGGACTTACTTCTGAGTAGACGTGCATAGGATTGGGCTGTAAATCAGATTATTTGGAGCCAGTGGAAGTAGTTCTTCCCCCTGTTCAGTACCACCTTATATATGCTACCTTGATGAAATAAAACGCCTGCAGACTATGCCACACCAAGGGCACCAGCCCTGACCTAATTCGAATCACCAAATACCCTGACCCAAATCCCCTGCTGGCTCTGCCCACTTACTACCGTGTTTCCCCGATAATAAGACCTATCCCGAAAATAAGCCCTCCCCTTACTGTGTAAGATTCCTCTAAAATAAGCCCTCCCCCGAAAATAAGCCCTATTGAGATTGCTACTGTAGTGAAGGTGATCCCCTGCGCTACACGCTACATTACGGTACCCTCTGTATGCACCGTCCCCCCCCGGGTGAAACGCACGCCGCGCTCCGAGCTGCATCCAATCAGAGCTGCAGCAGTGAGCGCGTCATCCTGTTCTTCCCCAGTGATTTGCTTGCTGGCGCCATTGAGAGCAGTGCCGCGGAGGAGAGCTGAGGCAGGACAACATAAAAACCCGGTATGTAAGCGGGAGTGAGGGGGCATGATGGAGGATAAAAGAAGAACTCAGGAGGCATGATGGAGGATAAAATAAGCACTCAGGGGGCATGATGGAGGATAAAATAAGCACTCAGGGGGCATGATGGAGGATAAAAGAAGAACTCAGGGGGCATGATTTGTTCACATTTACCTGTTTATTAAAATTGCTGTCAATGTTCATTAAAATAAGCCCTCCCCTGAAAATAAGCCTTCTGGTGTTTTTCTGTCCAAAAAAAATAATAAGACAGTGTCTTATTATCGGGGAAACACGGTAAGTCCTATCTCTACCCACTGTCTAGGCAATTGTTACTTTAGCAACTGTAAGAAGGGTAGATCTACTGGGGCTGGAAACAGTGATTGCATAACAAATCCAAATGCAATGTGATGATGCTTTGTGCATCTCTCACGTAAGAAACCTGTAAGATTTCTCACTACTGTACAAGTATGTAAGGATATGAAAGTAGTACATAATCAAGGAAAAAGAAATAGACAAGGTGCCTAATATCAAAAGGATGCAAGAAAAAGGATTATTGAATTGGACTTAAAATGAGCCAGCACAAATTTTCAGTATCAAGACACATCTCTGGGATGCATAATAAAGAGGGTGTCTCTGAACATGTGCAGAGTACATTACCTCACCATAAATGAACACAATCCATTTTTACATCTCAGAAGTCATGAGGCAGGTTTAAATCAGCTTTAAGCCCATGCACCTATATTCTGAAATTAACTACTGGTGCTGAGATATGCATATCTGGCTCAGGACATTTTGGTGCTCAAGGCAGAATATATGAAGTTTCCATATGCTAAGTTCAATCATTAGTCCATCATCCAGTATTGTGTATTCTGACTGGGAGTGGCAATTCAGCATCTCAAGTGATGGCACACACACACCACCTATGATAACTTATGCAACAGACATTCATGTTTCACTGTGGAATAGGAAAGAGGCAGAAAAAAGAGAGAAGTTAGACTCTGAAGGCAGCTTCACACTTTACACATCAGTTCCACTGACTGCAGCTACACACTGTTTCTATGATTTTATGTTACCTAAATGTTTGGCATTCACAAAGCTTATGAATATAAAAACGTCCCACTGCATGCTTGAAAGCTGTGAAGTGCAGTTTATATAACCAGATCTAAGCAAGAAATGTTTTGTGTAAATGCAAATGCACTTTGGGGAAAGTCAGCTGAAAAGCAGTTAGTAGATCTGAATATGTATCCATCACATCTTTCCAGGATAAAATCTGGTACACACTTTAGGGTTCCTCTACCAAGGAGAGGCACTTTCAAGGAAACAACAAGCAGTGGAGGGAGCCCTCATCCCACATCTCATGAGAGACGTCAAACAGTCGCACCCACACTGAGAGCGGTTGTGTTGGGCCAGTGTGGGCTCCAACAAATCTCTGGAGGGCCAGAGGCTCATTGGAGACTGGGGGCTCCCTGAGGGCCACATTGAGAGGCCTTGAAGGCCGCAAGGGCCGGGGCCTTGCCCCAGGGCCGGGGTTTGGGCACCCCTGTGATAGTACCGCCATCAGGGACAAAAGGACATATAAGAAACTTACCAGGGTTGCTATGGAGGGTGCAGAGAGCCTGTGGACCTCTCTGCAAGCCCACCATGCCTCCTAACTGCTCAAAAATGTGATCACAACCCACTTGCAGTTTTTGTCTGATTTCAGTGAAACTTATGTCTCCAAATTGTCACTGTGCTGCTCCTTAAATCTTGACTTACAGTCATATGAACAAGCTCAAATTAATTATTTTTACAATACATTTGGGAGAACAAATCTGTCCTATTATTAGCAGACTCCTTTATGCAAGTTTCAAGGCATGTTAGAAAACTGTCATAGCCAAGAAAGTGCAAATCTGGGAAAGTGCAAATGAAGGAAAATGCAAACTCACATGGCGCATAGAACATCACTAATACAGAAGGATGCTCCTTGATAAACTTGTCAAAGTCATCATCTGTTAAGTGATAGACGGCATTATCCTCCTCTGACCAGGGAATCTCTGGGGTCTGTGGTTTAGGTGGCTGAGGACTGCAAAACAAAAACAGAGGTAAAGCTCCTAAGAGATCATTGCAGCTGCCTTGGCCAACTAGATCGCAAGAATGTAAATGGTTGCTTGACACACTTGGGTGTAGTTCACCACTCTAGGGTGATGATGTCTGAAATGTAGCTAAAAAATGAGGCAGGAGGAGGCAACAAAGTAGTCTATAAAAACAACAGAAATAATGAAACAAACAGAAGTGTTGTTATAATGGAACAGCAGGCACGCTTATTAGTCTCAATTTTTGCCATTACTAATACATTGCAAGTTGACAATAAAGAGAGGAAAAAGAATACAGAAGTATCAGTCAATAATGACATGGTTTACAAAAACAAGCATACAAAACAGACTTTGTAATTCACAGAACTGAATCAAGTTCTTACAAACACACACCTTTCATCCCAATATACCTAGCACCATCAAAACTGAACACACAGATAAAACTACAACCAGCTAAGGAAAAACAAAACAAACCACCACAGCACATACAGGAATGCAACCAGCATAAAGGTGACCAGTAGCAGCCAGGCAATGAGAAGGAAATTGAGCTTTATTAAGCAAAGCAATCCAAAACTTGTGCCCAGTACCCCAAAGCCCTTCCAAATTATGCCTCTTTATGGAGTGTCTTTTCATTTGCCACAGAAGCTAAATGGCTCAGAAACCCATATTTCATGGTAAAGCCACCTTCTCTCCCTATGCTCCAAAAATGAGATCCGCTTAACTTTTGTACTCAAACCTCCTGAGCAAGGATTCAAACTGTTGGGCAATACACTCTGTTCTCATTATCTGCCAGCGTTATGTTCTTGGAAAACCTAGTGGATACCAAATTAGAGGATACTGAATCACTGAGCCCATGGTGAAAATGGGGTTAGGTTCCAGGGTACCCTCTTCATCATATACTCAATGAACTTAATAAATCTTAACGAAGTCTATGGGGCTGGGTGACAGAGAGTGTTCATCGGCATCTCCAAAATCCGATGCTTCCTCCTCTGAGCTATCCCTTGATGCGTAGAAGGTTGTGGCAATGGCAATTTCTCTGTGCTGGTTATCCCTTGACACACTGATGGTTGCTGGACCAATAACAAGGCCTCAGAGTTCAGCAGTGGGGAAGGGGTCACTTCAGCTGTCCTCCTCCTCCACCTCTCCGTTGGCTCCTTCCCTGCACTTGCCCCAGCTCCAGAGCAACCCTCAGGTAGCCTTCCAATCAGCCTTTCATCAATATCAAGGTTGTGAACGTTCAAGTTGGAGTCCCTAAGATGATGGGGCAAGTCTGAAGGGGACATAAATGTGTCTGACGATTCTCCACGGGCCAGTATCTGCATACTGTACAGGTGTCTCTTCCTCTCCACCTACCCCACACAGCACCAGCACTGCCTTCTGTTCATAAGGAGGCCACTCTCTCTTCTCCTCCTCCTCCCACAACCTCTCCTACTTGTAGCTGCACTAAGTTTCCCCCGCTCCGAATGCACCAGTAGAGTATTTGCGGATAACGAAAACAGAGCCACAGTTAACAAACAGTAGGTGGCAGTTCTGTCCCTCGCAGATAAGCAAGTTCACATATAAAGAGAACTAACTGTATATTCAGATGGTTTGAACTTTGGCTTCTAAAAAGTATGCAATGCTTCCTACTGTTAGTTTGAAGAGTACCGTACTCTAATCTTTCATACCGGTCATTAATGACATTTTTGAACAGCAGATCTGACACAGTGGGTCCAGAAACACCAGCAGACCTGTGAGGAGAAAAGAAAGGCAGCCAGCAAAGAGCCACCATCACTAGCCTCCCATTGCTACAGCTTCTGCACAGGACTGTGCCCATTGCACAGAGACAACCAAAGCGCTAACAGCTTGGTAAAGAGGTGAAGGAGTTCTCACATTAATTCCCCACATTAAAAAAAAAAATTAAGATTCTGAGTCCCTTAGGGATGGGATGCCTCCTATGATGTGGAAAAAAATTCTGTAAGCTGCCTCATGTCCTTCTGATGGCAATGGTGAGATATACATATTTGAAATAAAATGTACAGTTCAACTCAGATATTCTTAGATGGAGGACATCTAAAGCATTAACTGAATGCATTTTTAAACACAATTGTGCACTTAGCTTCATGTACATAGGCTGCACACAGTCGTAGCTCAAAGGCCTTGCTAAAATGAAGGATTATTACACACCTCATTCTCCCCAATATTCATGTTAGTGCTTTGTCAGAGAAAAGAAGAGCATAATTCTATTGTACACTTTCTTATTCAGGGCTGCGCTTCATTGAATACAATGGCACTCACTTTTGAACAAATAGACATAGAATTGAGCTGTGACTTGATCAGGTACGATTAGCCACTGCTACATTAAAGCTTGTTATTGCTAATTAATTCATTTTTACAAATTAATTAAGACTCAGTCAAGCATTTCCCTCAAATACCGGGGAAAAGGCTAATAATATAAGTACAGAAGAAGAAAGAACCAAGTTCAGTAATTTTTCTACCTTCCAGGTAATTCTTTCTTGCATTTTAAATAAGAAAATATAGCAAAAAAACACAAGTAATAATACTGTGTAAAATAATTAAGAGCTTTTTCAAAGTACTTTTTTAAAGTACTCAAAGCATACTATGCATCTCACTCATCCAAACAATATATTGTTCAGCATTATGCCTGTATTATCAACACAGTGGGGTCCCTACTGAACTCAAACTTGAAACAGACACTGCTAGCTTGCAACTCACATTCTACGTACACTGACTTTTTGATGGAAAAGTTGAAATCTGAACTGTAGTCAGATTAATTGGATTAATTGGATTAATTGGGAAATTTTACATCTAGAATTTATAGATTTACAAATCCAAGTATAAAGTATGTTCTTGGAAGTATATTCTTCCAAGGAAGAATATTTAAAGGTAAGATAGTAAATTTTTAAGAAAGCAGAAGTGGGGAACAAGAACTTTTCTCCATATCACCGTAGTCACTGGGGATCAGGGGGTGCGGTGATCTCGCATTAGTGATAGGAAACAAAAATGAAGAAAACGGGGGGGGGGACTTATTTAAGACAGAAAAGTGAGTAAAATGGGTAGTTTGTTCAATGTATAAAAATGGATAATAGGCATTAGATAGATCAATATGCCTAGGGGGTGTAACATGGAATCTGAAACACCACTGAATGAATTTTATCTACTTTTTTCTGAACCATGAAAATTAAAAGCACTGAAGAGGGTAACGCTCTAGTCTAGACTATAAGCAGAAACTATTGGATGAGTCCAAGGAGTCTAAACCAGTGCTACCCAAACTTCTACAAGGGAGCTGGGAGCAATGTAAGTGTATGTGGGGGAGGGGCTATGGCAGCAATGCGATCCCCAGGATTGCACTACTGCCAGGAAAGGGAGAGTTTTTTTAAACTCACCAGCCTCCAGCATCAGAGTCTAGGGAGCTCTCTGCAGGGCTCCCTGCACCTCCAAACATGTTAAAAATTGGGGGAAAAACTTCCAGTTTTTGTTGCGAAACCGGAACTGCACTCCCTGTAATCCCCAGAACTCTGGTATTAGACAAAATAACCCCTCCCATCCCAGGCAGCAGTGTTATCCTGGAGATTGCATTGCTGCCTTCCTACCCCCACCCCTTATTGGAGCAGGGTCAAATGCTTCCCTGGCTGGTGGGTTGCAACCCACTAGTTTGGGAACCGCAGGTCTAGATCATTGTTAAATATACAAGAATACACCATCCAGGATGGTGTAGTGCAGGGCTGCCCAAACCACGGCCCCCGGGCCAGTTGCGGCCCACGGAGGGCCCCAATCCAGCCCCCCAGGGAGCCTGCCATCTCCATAGGAAACTTGGCCCACTGGAGACCCGCTAGAGCCCTTGCTGCCCGACGCGACTGTGCAGCAACAGCGAGGAAAAGGCTAAGCACTCACAGGAGAGTAGGAGCCCCACCCATCCGAAACCTTCCCATTAGGTTGGGGAGGCTGCAGCTGAGTGCAGGCATTGGATGGGGGTGAGAAGTCCTGGGTCTGTTTGTCCTGCTTGAGTTTGGCTTGGGGGGGCAGGCACTGAGGAGAGAGGGGAAACTGTGAGTCTTTGTGCTGCTTGCGTATGCTGGGGGGGCGGGCGCTGCAAGGGAGAAATCACGGGACGTTTGAATGCTGCTGGAGAGCATGTCTACTCAGCAGCAAATCCCATCAGACTCAGTGGGGTTTACTCCCAGGAAAATGTGGATCCGATTGGACTGTGAGTGTGCTTGGGTTTGGGGGCTGGCACTGCAGGGGAGAAGTCCCGGGGATGTTTGAATGCAGTTGGAGAGTATGTCTACTCGGCAGTAAGTCGCATAGAGTCAGTGGGGCTTACTCCCAGGAAAGTGTGGATTCGATTGAGCAGTGAGTGCTTGGTGTTGGAGATGGGTGCTGCAGGAAAGGAATTTCGGGGATGTTGGGAGATCCAAGTTCAAACCCCCACTTAGCCATGGAGCTTCCTGGGCGACCTTGTGCCAGACATAATCTCTCTGACTCACCTATCTCACAGTGTTGTCGTGAGGACAAAAAGAAGGAAGGAACCATGTACGCCACCCTGAGCTCCTTGAAGAAAAAGCATTATAAAAATGTGAGAAAGAAAGAATGCCCTGAACAATGTAATCCTACACATGCTTACTTGGAAGAAAATTCCTCTTTATTCAATGGGGTTTACTCTCAGGCAAGTGTGTTTAGGATGGCAGTCTTAATCAGAAGCGGACCTCTCCAGCACCATGCCCAGGGTAAAGGTCCTTGATTGTGCCCCCCCATGCATGCATGGGGGCTATCGTCACCCCCCCATGCAAAAATCCACCCCCCCCCATTCACCTGAGGTTTACAGAGCCTCGCATAACCTCCACCCACACTGGGGAAACCTCTCCGAGGTTCCCCAATGCTATAAACTGTGCTTCTGGGAAACCGGAAGCACAATTTCCGCCCCCGTCAGGAGCCTCAGAGAGGCTTCCATGGGGCCCTAGCACCTCGCACCTGGGGCTTTTGCTTCATCTGACCTTATGATACGTCCGCAACTGGTCTTAATATCTGTTTTATTTCTTTACAAGCTTCAAGATTCACTTGTTCTGTCCTGCAATGTTCTCCCTTAAACTTTTAAGCTGCATAATCCATTCTTCTGAACTTTCCCATCCACAGACACATTTTTTATTGTATTGGTCAATTTTAAGTTATGAGCCTGCAGGCAAGGATTTGTGTTTCTTTTAAATGTATTTTACAACAAAGAGAATGTATAGATGCTTCTCAAAGGCAACCCCCCTGTATCCACAGATCTAATATCCACAGATTCAGTTATCTGCAGCGTTCCACCCCAATTAACATCATTTAGATGCTTACTCCTGGGAAATGTTCTTTCTTTCCCAGGACACTATAAGCATGCAAGCTTAGAGCACGATGTGCAGGCAGGCTTCAGCCTGAATGACTAGACTGAACATTAAAAGGAAGCAGGAAGTTATAACTGCTTCATGTTAACATTTGATTTAGACTCTTCAAGCATTCAGGCTGCCTCCCTGCATGCGCTATAAGCTTGCATGCTTATAGTATCCTGTAAAATGAAGAAACATCTCCCAGTGGTAAGCAACCAAATGAAGCTAATGGATAGGGGCGTGTGCAAAGATAGCGTTCCCCTATATCCGTGGTTTCCATATCCATATGGGGGGGGCAGGAATGGGTCCCCTGTAGATACAGGGGGATGCCTGTTTAGGAATTGGTTCTAGCTGCCAGCACAGTACAAGTGTACCTTTTCCCCACCTCTTTCTTTTTTAGTAAGACTTTCTTAAAACTAAACATGTGTGAATGAGAGATTTTGCCAAGGGGACAGTGTTTTCACAATGTTATACTTGAAAAGTGACACAAGATGGCTTTGGGTTGGAGAACAGGGACAATGGCGATGCTATCAATGGATACTGAGAAAGCAAAAGGAGATGACGACCTGGAAGGAAAGGCAAGATGCTCCTTCTTGGATATAACTGAAGTCTGAGAAAAATATCAGATTGCTACTATAACATATCAGGAGATATTTGACAGAACTGATGGGGAATTCTGGAAGAGAGAAGTAAAAACTGGTGACATTAGTGTGACACTGAAAGTTACGGAAAACAATTAGGTAACCTAAGAACAATATGCAACAAGAGAATAAAGGGAAAAGCTGAGACCAGACTGGAGAGATCCCAAAGGAGAGGTGGAAAGCAGAATAGCTTCCCCCTGTGGATATGCTGAATGAGCAATTAGGCTGTTAGGAAAAGAACCAGCTGAGCACCAAGTCCCAGAAATCTAGGGCATGAAGAGAGTTAAGCTGGTGAGTGTGGTCAACAATCAAAAACCGCAGAAAGGTCAAATATGATAAAGGTAGGATACAGTCCTTTGCACTGGACAGTGAGGCAAATTGTCAATTATTTTTATGAGAGCAGTTTAGCAGAGAGTAGCCAGATTGAGGGTGAAAGGAGAGTACAGAAAAGACAGTCATGCTAGCAAATATACTCTAGAACAGCATTTCTCACCCAGTAGTAGTAATTCAGCTGGTTGTACTTGAGGTGGTACCTGGTGGTATACACAAGAGCCCCAGACCACTGCCACCTGGCAGCAAGACCAGCAATGCAACGTGACAAGCACCTGTAGGATGCTTGGCTAGGCAGGCAGAGCTCCAGAACACACATTCTGCGTGCGCAAAAAAACCCCTCCCAACCTGAGCCTCTTTGCAGAGTTTTTTGCAGTACACCTGACCTTCCAATCTGGAAGTATCTGGCAATGACATCATCACCAGTTACTTCTGGCGGTACTTCCAAAAGGTGGACCATGCAAAGCGGTACAAACGTTGAGAAATGCTGCTCTAGAAGTTTGGGAAGGCTAGATGAGTTGAGGGAAAGGTTTTGTGATAGCAGGAAATGATGCCTCCAGCTCTCATAGGCGAAAATCAAGAAATGGTCTGAAAAGACAGAACTCAAACAATAATTAAAAAGATGCTTGGATTCTTCATTTGCTGGCAATGGCAGGCAGACACCCCACTGAAATAAAGTGGATCTCCTTATTCACAAGTCCTTTGAGGATCAGGCTAAGACAGGCATTATTTTAAAAACCCACTATCAGTCTGTAGCAGGAGGCTGAATTAATTGGCAAAGTTATTTGCTCTTGTTGTTCTTTTTAATTAGGTTTATTAGTTCCTATATAGTGCCTACATATGTCCTACCATTCTTCAATTGCACTTTTCAGGCCGTCTTGAATCATTGCCACAGAGCACTGGGCTACTCATACGATAGGCTCCTTTGAGTAATTTATTACTGTCGCTGTGCCTACTTGCCAGGCTCACACAGTATACTCCAACCTCATTATAACTCCAACCTCAATTATGGGCAGCTTCCAAGTAAAGCAGTTTCTGAATATGAATTGTGTGTGCACGCTTTTTACAATATTGATTTCTTTCAGGGGAGGGAAGGAAAGCTGCTGCATCACTCTGCCTTTTGGGAAACTATTAAGTGTGCATTGGAAATTAATTGAGGACAAACAGCTGTCTTTAGCTCTGGACAGCTGAAATATCAGCCAAGGCACAGAGTGGCTTGTTAGCAAAGATTATCATTGGGAACAGTCTCCAGCTGTTCTGCTTCACCTTCAGTAGGCTATATTCAGGAGCTGTCACAGTACTGATATAAAAGCACTGCATATTATGGGGATTATCAGACTATAATGCAGGCAGATTAGAGTGAAGAAGAAAAAGAAAAAACCTCCAGACACTTCTAATGTTTCACATGTGGTAGCCAAAAGATAAGGGCTGAGCCAAAAGGCAAAACAAAAAGGTACAGGTGATGAAGGCATACATCACTGCTCAAGGGGAGGGGAAGAGTATCTCTCAGCACTCACTGGTGTTGCTATCTTAACAAGACCAAAAAGGGGCACAAGTGCTAAGGACAAAATTTACCTCTTTGTTCGGCACTGTAGCACCTAATGCTGCTTAGTATTCCACACTACAAGGGACTGCAAGCTGAATGCTGTGTGCACTCAGTGAATCGTGACCTCTCCCGGTTTTGCTACATATGCTCACCTCATCTACAGAACACTTAGAGCAGTGCTTCTCAACCTGTGGGTAGGGGCACTCTAGGTGGGATGAGAGCCAATTTCAGATGGGTCCCCATTCATTTCAGTGTCTATTTTATTGTTATTATATTAGACTTGATGGTATATGAGAGCAATTGGGGAAATGTTATAGATCTGTACTTTTAATAGGTTACCTTGTATATGCTTTTAACAATGAAAGTCAAGGGGGCTTACTACCAGGTAAGTGTGGATAGGACTGTAGCAGCCTTTGAGATTTTGGGGGAATTTTTTAAACAGATCAGTCCTGCTTGGGAGAGTTCTTCTTTATTTTAAATAAATTCTTAAACCTATACTTATTGTAAACTTTTAATTTACTAAGGGCCCAAACCTAAAGTCAAGTTGGGCTGACAAAAGTCCCTTGCACTGGCCCAACATTGTCACGAAAGTGCCGTAAAGCACTTTCGCAACAACGCAACTGTAGGGAGGTTGGTGCAAGTGTCTTGCACTTGCCTTCCCGAGCTGGATCCAGCCACAGTGGGGTGAGTTTGCACCAGCCTTTCCAGGCTGGTGCAGGGGTCCTGGGGGGCATAGGGAGGAGGCAGGAGGAAGGTGTTTTGGGGTGGGGGAGGGTGGGCAACAGGTGTTCCGGGGAGTGGGTGTGCAGGTATTTCCAAGGGTGGGTGGGTGGAGCCAGTACCCGGAAGTTATGCTAGATCCTGACCCATTCCCGGACAGCCCAGGGCAGTCCTGGGCTGCCTATTGATATAGATTTTAGGGGTTAACCTAACTTCTCTCAGAGGAGGAACATTAGGAAAAACATGACTATTGTTTTTCTGTTAAAAACAAGGTAGAAAATGTCAAGATGACCTGCAGAGAGAGAAAAACGTGTGTCATAGCTTTCCCAAAAGGAACATTCCAGGGTCTTGTGAAATCAAAGTGCAAGCCAGAACTTCTCCATACATGGATAACGGATTTCCCAGTGAGGGCTAAAACCACGCACCAGTATGCCAAATAAGGAGAGGGAAGTGACATGAATATCACATGGGTCACTTGTTTTTCATAGAGTACAAGTACAGGAGTTTTAGGTGTAGTTCGGTGAAGAAATCAAAGATCCACCATGGGGTAACTCAGAACCTGTATCCATCCTAATCTATTCTTAATCTGTAAATAGCATGTAAATAAATTTTTCTATATGCTTATAAAGAAGTCTATGTCTGCTTAGCAATTTGACCCAGAGACCAAGTCCCAGAAATCTCTCTATTGTTCCACCACTGAGTTTGGCATGGTTCTGAGTAGCCCCACTGGAACTGCAGAGGCTCTCCCCAGCGTAAGGCTACTCCTGGCTGAGCCTCTTGCTGCCTGAAAATTGTGCTGGATACAGTGGAGGCACTTTGGCCTGTTCCAGCGCAAATGAGGATTGCACCTTTACTTACTTAATGATTTGATTTTGTCATATGGGCGATATTAAAAATTTTCCTGCTTGATGATGTCACTTCCATTCACGACATCACCTCCAGTTAATGACGTCACTTCCAGTGGGTCTCAAAAGATTGTCATTCTAAGGTTTGGGAACTAATGCAAGCTATGGGTTATTTCCCTAGTCCACTATCCTGGGTATGAAAGCTGCCTCCAACTGTGGAAATGTTGTATAGAAATATTTGAAATACATTCAAGTAGTTTCTGCATATATTCTCTTTACTTTGATATTATGAACACACTATGCAGAATCAGTGGCTGCACAACTGTATACAACTCTCATGAGCTGTACTATACAAGGCAGCTCAAACTTCCAAGAAAACTTATCTTTACATTTTCAGACATGAGAGAGAGAGAGAGAGAGAGAGAGAGAGAGAGAGAGAGAGAGAGAGAGAGAGAGAGGAGGAAAGGAGATGTGAAAATGAGGGAAGGGGAAAAACAGATTCCCCTCCCAGTTGTTAATGTGGAACCAGACTTATGATAGATCAAAAGGAATCAATATGACCAATCCATCACAGCACTGCAGCAAAGCACATGAGCTCAATGCACCCTTGCAAATCTCAGCTCAGCCATGAACTCATGCCTTGGGCAACAGTACTGTTTGCTCAAACTCAACCTTACCTTCAAATCTATCATTTGCAGACAGCAACACTCTTATAAGGTGCTGTATGTATAACTGAGGGAATGTATATGAAGGGCTTTTGAGTACTAAGTATTTATAAAATGGTTTCCCTGGAAAACCCTCTCCTTTATCAACCTCACCCCAACACATCAAATATTGACCTTCATAGCCCTGATCACAATGTACATAATGCATGTTCCTGCAGAGCAAATAGTTTCCAGTCATTCAAGAAAGACCAACAGGAGAACAAATGTGAGGACTAAGGCCACAGTAATAGTGAGTAGGGCCAGTGTCCAAAAGCTATCCATGGTACTAAACAGATATCACACTGTGAGATAAAACAAGTTATCTCCGCATCATAATATCAGGAAGAAAAATGCAAGCTCTTCCCAGATTGGGACCAGGGTATCTACCTTCTCCCATACAAACTAGCCCTTCCCCAGAGGCCATGGAGGCTCCATGTGTTCCCAATGGCTGATATTTTTATGATGTTAAGTTGGCCTGGAGTTCAGGAGGGGGAAAGGTGGGATAGAAACCTTTTTAAATGAATTTAAAATATACAGTAAAATGTGAACAAGCCCAAAGGCTTTTGCATGCTTCCTGTAGTTTGCAGTTTATTTTCAGTCCAACAACAAATTATAAACTTTCTCCAAATCTCATCTACAAACTCCATTAATGATGCCCAGAATCTTGTTCCAAAACTCTAGTACCAATCAATTCTGCTTGGGTCAGTTCTCTGAATCTTTTTTGTGTCCTAATCAAAAGTCTCCATTTGCCAGCCCTGCAGCATATGTGAGCCTCTGCAACATTTTGTTCTCTGTCAAAAATGGAGAAGGCTTACTAACATTGGGGAAAACAAATAATGGGTTATTAAATACAGACACCCACCACCCCAATACTTTCCTATGGAAGCTGCCAAGAAGAGCTAAACTTCATTGCCTCTTGATTTAGAGTGATCATTCCAAAAAACCATTAAGCCTCTGGTCTGTCAAAGACACTGGAATGAAACATTCACAATTTGTCAGGCAGAACCATTTGAAATTTTCTCATAATGGAGGTGTATGCAATGAGACAATGAAAATGTAAACGTCTGAGGTTTTAAATGAAGCTTTGACACAGATCAATGACATCCTTTCAACACCTGGAAGAGATACTGAAAGTAAAAAATGGAAAGGAAGCACAAACACTGAAAGCAAATGATCGACCAAGTTTGCCTTCAATATGTCGGTTCTGGGGTATTTGTCTTTTAGGGGTAAAGGGTGAGTCTGTTTCTGGAGTGCTACAGTGTTCATCTGCAATGCACCTCTTATAATGATGGAGTAGAAAATTAGACTTCAGAAACTTACTTTTTTAGCCATTCTGCTATGTCTTTTGCTGTGGCTCCATAATTTTCAAAGTTGAACAGGAATTTTCCTTTTCTGTGAATGCAACAAAACAAAGTTTGGGATACTGGAAGAAACAAAATAAACAATTTGGTTTGGCAATATTTATGCACAGAATAGAGACTAACTCAAAGTAGGAAATGGTTGGGTATCCACGAACATTGTATTCTTCCTTTACTTTTTCAAATTCAGCTGAGTAGACATTCATCCCCGCAAATGCCTGGAACGATATAACCAGAAGATTTTTACTCCACAAAGCTCTTTTGCAGGCATGACACACCATCTTGAATTACAGCACAACTTGTATTGGATAGAAATCTGTAGAACCCACAAAATCAGAGAAAGCTCTGACAATAAGGTCATTCTCACACAATAAGCAAAGACAACCCAGATTTGTACCAAGCATGTACCAAACATGGAACTGCAGCCAAATCCAGCTTCCTATTGAAGCTGCATCATATGTGCTTGCAAACACAAATTTGTCATCTTCAGATTTTAAATTTTCAAGCATAGGCACATTTTAAAGTGCTGACTCTTATATTTAGCAGGACTCTCCCATTTACTGCAGCATAGTGTCCTTCTCAATGATTCTTTTTTCCTAATTTTTTTTGTGTTTCTTTTAGGAGACTTTCTGGGTAAAGGAAGCACCTTCCCATGGGTTTTGCTACAGAAACTGCTTTGTTGTTGAAAAGGGCAGTTTATATTCAACATATTAAAATACTGTGGGCTTATCTGCTTGAAGATATGCCTAGTAAAGACTCAGTAAAAGCGGAGATATTCGGTCCTCAATGATCAAAAATGCTGTTATTAACCAGAAATTGGCAAAAAGGCACATTACATTTTGCTATTCTATTAAGCCACAGCTCCCAACAGTAATTCCAAGTGGCTATGAGGGTTCAGAATGCCTGTGCAACTCTCCCAGTGTCTGTGAGAGTTGGAGACATCTGCTTACCTATCTGAATGACCACGAGAGTTAATCATAAAAGGGTCAACTAAGGCAAATAAAAAGCTGAAGAGAGTGGTGGAACTTTGGTGTTGATACAGGGAGTATTCTGGGTGGGGTTACCCATGAGGTTTCAGTATAATATCTGGAAAATTATGATATCCAGCAAACCTTCAGTTCAGAGATACCAGATATCACAGCTTTTTAAACTGTATGTTGTTTCTCTCCTTGACCTAACCTTTAGGGCAGACTTCTTAAAAACCACTTGTGTGATTGTGCTTCCTGTGGCAGTAAAGGCTGCAGGCAGAAAAGCTTTACAAAAGATGGGGGAAGGGGGGTTCTGTTCTTTTTAAGCCATGAATAACATACCGATAGGTTGACATGGCCAAGCTAGCGAATTTCCAGACTGAATTGCAAGGTTGGTTAAATAAATAACTTTAAGCATCATGAGACGAGGTGATCAAGTGATTTTACAGTTGTAGCTGCAGGAAGTATCACATATATAATCCAGGCAAACAAGTACTCCATTTACTTGGCTAGCAACGTGGCTAGCCAAGTGTGGCAACACGTGGCTAGCTCAGACAAATGAGGGCTCCACTGTGTAGCCTGTATGCACTTAAGGTTTGCTTTCTAGAGAACATGCTCACCATAAATTATGAATACTCTTCAGCAAGGGAAATGAACAGACTTTCTAGAACTTGGTGCTGATGGGAATTACTACTGATAAGATATACATTCTGGAGCCTTACAGATGGCCATAGCCCTTCATATGCACAGCATCATCTGTGGTGCTAGGCCCATATTTTACCACAGCATGAGACTTAGAAGTAATGCATTTTATCTCACAGCACAAGCAAAGCCAATAAGAAACCATTTGGAAATAGTGTTCCTAACTCACAGTCCTTCAATTGCTGCAATAAACTACTTCTCTGTCCCCACAAAGCTCCTAGCATTTTTAAGATGAGACTACTTTGACAATAGTGCTGGCTCTCTCTGGGTCTCGGATTTAGACACAAGTCATCTTGTAGTTACCGTATTTTTCGCTCCATAAGACGCACTTCCCCCCCCCCAAAGTGGGGGGAAAAGTGTGTGCGTCTTATGGAGCGAATACTGCAAAAAAAAAACTCTCCGCTCCCGCCCCCTGCCCGCTCTGCTCACCTTCCCAGGAAAGTGTGGGTGGGATGGCAGTCTTGCTGAGCAAGCCCTCCTGTCTACTCAGAAGTAAGTCTCAGAGTCACTGGGGCTCACTCCCAGGAAAGCATGGGTGGGGTGGCAGTCTTGCTGAGCAAGCCGCATGTCTACTCAGAAGTAAGTCTCAGAGTCACTGGGGCTCACTCCCAGGAAAGCGTGGGTGGGGTGGCAGTCTTGCTGAGCAAGCCCCTAGAGCAGGGGTGCTCATTATGTCAATTGAGAGCTACCAGTCGATCTCCAGGCGAAATGAGTCAATCGCAGGCTTCTCCCCCGTCCAAGCATCCCTAGGAGTGAGCCCCTGGCAGGCTTGTGAGCCCAGGGAGGGAGCCTAGGGAGTGAGTCCAGGGAGCCCAGGGAGTGAGCACCTGACGGTTCTGTGTGGTTCTGTGTGCAAGGGGTTTTGCACTGGTCTTGCTGTGATGTCTATACAGAGATCTTCCCTCCCCCACACCTTTCCCCCTGCTTTTGCACTGGTATGTATGGAGAACTGCCCCCCCCCACTTCCATCTGTTGGTTCTGTGTGCAAGGGGTTTTGCACCGGTCTTGCTGTGATGTCTATACAGAGATCTTCCCTCCCCCACACCTTTCCCCTGCTTTTGCACTGGTCTGTATGGTGATCTGCTTCTCCCCCCCCCTTGTATTGGAATCCAGGAAGATCTGGTGAGGAGGTAGATGTGGTGTCAGCAGTGGCCCCTTTAAGGGTAAGGCCTGGGCATCCAGCAGAGTGTGCTGCACAGCTGCAGCCACTGGAAGGCAATAGGGCCCTCAGGGATATAAGGAGTACCAGAGGCAGAAAGGGTTTGTGGGTTTTGAAGGAGTGCAGGTTGGAGGTAGGAGAGGAGACTGACTGGGTTTATTGAATTTGGAATCTGACTGTGGATTGTGACTGGACTTGGATACCCTGATGGATTTGACTGACCTACCTGGAACCTGACCTTGGACTGTAATTTGGCTTATTGGCTCTGGACTCTGATTAATGGGACTGATCAGCCTTAAGCGGGCACGAGGCCCAGTGGTTTGGAATTTGGCAGAACATCATTGTAGCAGAAAGATAATGTGATCCCCTATTTGAGTGCACCTGCTTTTGTGAGCTTCATAAATTCTGAATCTAGCGATGATGAGTTCTTGGGGTTTCCAGAAAACTAGAGTACTCAAACCTTTAAGTCTCTCCATTTGTTAATGACAGTAATAATGGTTCTTAATGCCACTGTTGACTGCTGCTCACTTTACATGGTTCAAATGTTATTCTGTTATAGTTTATTATTACACTATTTGGTTCAGAATATTTTTTTCCTTGTTTTCCTCCTCTAAAAACTAGGTGTGTCTTATGGTCAGGTGCGTCTTATGGAGCGAAAAATACGGTATATCCCTCAGAGGCCAACTGCTGAAGATACTACTGCAAGATTAACTCCTGATAACACTGAAGGCTCGAATCCCTAGAAGCATGGTGTTAATCTATGTGGCCCCATGTGGCCCCAACCCAAACCAAGATTTTCTCTATCCTTACAAAGTGCTACTTTAGAATTTAATGCTGGTTTCCCAAATAAATCAACTGCTCAGACCAAATGTGCTCAGAGCTAGCATGAAGTCAATAAAAGTAGACTATTGATACAAGGTGGTTAGCTGTTGCTCAGAAAGCATTAGAGGGTTTAAAAAAAATAAAATCTGCAATTGGGCTCTTCCCCTAACCCTAACTATTCCTGGAAATTAACACCAAATTGAACTTCAAACACAGATTTAGTAGGGAGCCCTTACCATGAGATGCCAATATACTGTGGATTTATGAAGTTCCCTTCACCAATTAACACCCCAATCCTATGCTGATTGGAAGTAAGTCTCATTATAGTCAATGGTGCTTGCTCCCAGGTAAGTGTGGATAGGATTGGACCCTAAGTGACTTTGGCAACTTTGAATCAAAGACTCTGTTTAGCTTACATCTTTCTTAATTGGACAAGTGACTTAAGGGGGGAAAAAACTTCTCATTTGTGTCACATCTGTAAGCCTCATGAAACCAGGAGCATGACTGCAGGGCAACTTCTTGTGCTCTTCATACTGGCAATGTACTGTTTTCCCCTTGGGAAAAATGTGAACTGATTTCCCACGAAGTCTCTGCATTGATATCCTGTGCAGAAACCTACAGAACGCACAGCCAACTCTGTTCCCACAGTTTCATGTGGACTGTGGGTATTAGGGCAGAATTAGGATGTTACAGTGGGTGTTGGGCTGCTGCTCAAAGTGACAACCTCAAGTCAACTACTCTATCTGAAACATTAGGCCAGGGGTGTCCAAACTTTTTGGCAGGAGGGCCACATCATCTCTCTGACACTGTGTTGGGAGCCGGGGGGGGGGGGGAGGAAGACTTAATTTACCTTTCAAATTTGAATAAATCTACATAAATGAATATAATAGAGATGGAACTTACATGAATGAATGAAGGTCTTGCACAAAAGGCCTTGCACAAAGGAAGGCCAGACTTTCCTTTGCTGCTGCTGCTGCATCACAGATGTGAAACAGCAGGCAGTGGAGGGAGCCCTTGTCCCACAGCTCATGTGAGAGGTAGAACAGTTGTCCTCATGCTGAGAGCAGTTGTGTTGGGCCGGCATGGGCTCCAGCAAGTCACCAGAGGGCAAGAGGATAATTAGAGACTGGTTGCTCCCTGCGGACCGGAGTGGGAGTCCCTAAGGGCTGCAAGTGGCCCCCGGGCCAGGGTTTGGCACCCCTGCATTAGGAAAATGTTTCTCCACTAGCAACAGGCAATGATATGCTTTAGAGCAGAGAAACGTATAATGCGATAACATCACAACAGGTAGAGGCTGTAATGCTCTTTGAGACAAAGACCTCTGTATTCTTGCTACAAAATGTCACACAAACGTGTCCAGTACAAACAAAAGTCCTCGGGGTATGATCCAGAGAACCATGAGCAGTGGTCTGCTTGCAGAATGGGGCTTTACTACCATCTCCTCCATGCTGCTGCCCCAGTGCCACCTCATAAGTCAATCCTGAGTCTTCATATACACTCAGGAATAGTGGTTGCTATTCAAAGTGGTGGTTGCTATACAAATTAATAGTGGTTGCTATACAAAGACTACACATGGAGGGAAAGTTGGTGAACATTTCCCAGTCCCATCCCATGCATGAGCAGAAATGTTTTTCTCTTCACACAAAGCACCTCTGAATCCAACTCAATATAATTTTCAATGTTCGGTTAGGCATACAGTAAAATAAATGATGTATGTAATGGTTGTTCCCATAAAAGATTAAGAACTCCTGCTAACCACATGTTCTCTCTAAAGAATGCAACAATGCTCAAGCTGAATACACAGATTTACTATATGAATACAGTGGGTTCTCCTCACCCGCGGGTTCGGAACTCATAGATTTGATCCAACGCGGGTTCCAAACCCATGTCTGGAAGACCACAGAGAACAGTACCCAATGATACGACTATCAAGGGGCATATTGTTGATATCGTAAGATGTGTGTTAGTTTGTAAAATATACACAAAACACAGACACATAAAGTCACGCATTTATAACAGAACATTCATTAGCTTTGCAACCCTCTCTCACTTACATACATGCCCTTCAGTTCTGTGGACACCTGCTGGAAAGATGGCATCATTCTTTTGCAAACACCACACCCTAAGAAAAGGGGGAGAGAGAAATCAATCAATAAGTACACTGTTAAACTCTTCTCTGAGGGCAAAATTGAACCAACAGAGCTATAGCAACAGAACACATTATATCACAGCTTTAAATGCACAGAATTATTGTCTGCTTGTCATGATATACATTTTAAACATTCTCCCCTGCCTTTTATTCTAAATCCTTGGACAATCAAAATCCAAGGCTGTCTGCAGTAAGGCCCTTTGACCATTTGTTCACATTGCTTTTTCACTTTAAGAAATGATACATGCGTCCATAATATGTGGCATTATTTAAGCAGAGGTGACTAACTGATACCAAGCCACATTCGACCTTGTCTACCCCAAATCCTCCCCATACCAGCTTAGAAGTGGCATACAAGAAACTTGTGCGCTCCTTCTGATCTCCTATATCCAAATGATATAGGAATGTCTATTTGATTCTTCAGCAACCAGGGGAGAAGTAGACCACCAGAAATCAAACATGGAAGAATGGCAGAATGCCCAAACAAGACCAGGCAATTCCAAAAATATTTTGGGATAAATTAACATGGAAAACACTTTGCAAACATCCTTAGTATACATTTTAGGCAGATGTTTAAGTTTATCTTGGGTACACTTGGAAAAACACCTTGTCAAGTGATCCAAATTCAATTATAAATTGAACAAAAACTGGGGAAGAAAAGATCAAAACAACAGTTAAAAATAATTTGACTTCTTTGCAATTATTTAGAGAGAAGAAAAACACAACAGTCTCAAACACTGGCAGGTGTTTTTGTGGCTTCAAAGGGGAAAAAACTGAAAGGAGGCAGAGCTGCAAAGTGTCTAGGGAAACAGTTCAAACTGAATGAAGGGTCAGATGATGTGTATTGGAGGAAAGGACTTTGTTGAGGAAAACAGTTATTTGCTAGGGAGATAAAATTATGAAGGTGTTCTGAGGCTTTGGACTCTCCCTGAAGAAATGATTTACAGGCTTAAAGCAGGCAACAGAGCTTCAAACTGATATAAAACAGCAGGCAGTTACTACACCTGCTGTGAGCCAAGGCTGTCCAGAGTTAAGCCTGAAAATTCTGAAGCGTGTGCAGAAGTTTAAGGGAAAGGTGGTGAAAGAGTAAATTTGCATGGAGAAAAAAAAAGACTGTTTCGCAGAACTCATAGGCAGCAATGGCATAGAACAATATTCAAATGGAATTAAAAGGAGCATACAACTCTTATTCCACAGCTAATAAGCAGGAGCCAACTTTCTTTTCTTCTTTGATCATGGTCAGTGGCTAAGAATGGAGCAGGACTGCCTTGAGAAGATGAAAACAACCTTGGCAATTGCATACTGCACCACTGTCAATGAATGCCAGACAAATACATACATAGCTACACACAGACGGTAATGTAGCTACTTTGGAATTTGTTGCAACTTCATTCAATTCTCTCATTTTGTTTCCCTCTTTGCAACAAATCCTCTTCCCCAAATCTGGCAATATGGATGAATTCTGGTCACATTTACCCATGTTCTATATTTAAATTTTCAAGTTATTCTGACTAACATGGGCAAAGACGCAGTTTTTCAAGTGGCGCTCCACTTATATTTAGCAGAGGAAGAGTAACAGCCCCTCTTCTTCCCAGCTCAGTGCCTTTTCTAGTGACTGTTTGCAGGTGTTTCTTCTGCATCCTTTTAAGATTGTCAGATCTTTTGAGATAGGGAGCCATTTAGTTATTTGAGTTTCTCTGTAAACTACTTTGTGAACTCTTCTGCTTAAAAATGGAAGAACAACAACAGAACATTAATGACAGGCATTGATAAGAGAGAGATTTTGTTGGGACACTATGGATGATGCAAAGAGGGCTAGAAGCCATTTTACATAGTAATGGTGTTTGCCAAGACTATAGAGTATTAGTGTTCCCTACAGTAAAAATGGAAAGCATGAGGGTCAGAATGTTCCTAAAAAGATAATGAACACAAGCCTCAAAACTACAGTTAGTCAGGGCTCCTAGTGTGTATCCATTGCATACTTAAAGATACACAGCTGCCCTTCACACTTTGGTCTGGTTCAACTACTACAGGAATGTGGTGAACCTTGGACTCAAAAGCTCCGCCTTGCCCTTTCATTGCATGTCACAGGTAAAATTAGAAGCTTTCATTCACAATTTGTAATTGGCATTTCAGTTACTGTAACTGACAGAGAGTGTATTCTCCATTGCCAAGTTATCAGCTTCCTATCACCACTTGAGGTGCTCTGCTCCATTGATCAAAACCCTCAAGTATACAGCAGTAACTTAGTTGTTACTGTGTTTCTCAGGAATACAGTCAGTGTATAAGAACATAAGAAGAGCCCCGCTGGATCAGGTCAAAGGCCCATCTGGTCCAGTTTCCTGTATTTCAAAGTGGCCCACCAGATGCCTCAGGGAGTACTCAAGACAACTCTTATCCTGTTGCCACTCCCTTGCACCTGGTATTTGGAGATGGACCAACGCTAAAACAGAGGTTGCATATAGTCATAACGGCTTGTAACCTGTGATGGACTTTTCCTCCATAACTCTGTCCAATCCCCTTTTAAAATCACTGAGGCCAAGTGCCATCACAACAGTAACTGACTATCCTGTGAATCTGTAACATTGGGGGGGGGGGGGGAACAAACACCCATGTGGGGGATTAGGCATTTCCAACCCACACTGCAAGGAAAAACAAGGAATAAATTTTATTTATATCAGTAACAAATCTGTGATATTTTTATAAAGAAGTCAACAAAACTAGTGCTGCCAAGCTAACAAAATGAAGTAAATAAAATGCTGTGTATCTTATGATAAGTTATTTCACTTATGATATTTTTCTCTGTGCTAGAGGAATGGATATTACAAGTATTCCAGTACACAGTTGTTTAGCAACACCTTTCTCCTCGTTTCCCCATGTTCTTTCTATAGTTCTAACAATACTTCTGATTATTCTAATCTGGCCATAAGCTTTCTAATCAGGCCACAGGTCCGTAACATGAACCACTCCCGTACCAGATCAAAAGCCAACAGTCCTAAAGAGTTCTATAATTTTCCCAGTCAACAAGAATAGCATGTTTTAAATTCTTTCCTCCAGTTTAACCATATGTAGCCCATGTACTTTCCCCCAAAATAATATTTATCTCTACCCCTATAATCATCACATAGGACAGAATGTTTTAGATGTTTAGATTCTATGCTTGGGATCATTAGGAAGGGTATTGAGAACAAAACGGCTAGTATTATAATGCCGTTGTACAAATCTATGGTAAGGCCACACCTGGAGTATTGTGTCCAGTTCTGGTTGCCACATCTCAAAAAAGACATAGTGGAAATGGAAAAGGTGCAAAAGAGAGCAACTAAGATGATTACTGGGCTGGGGCACCTTCCTTATGAGGAAAGGCTACGGCGTTTGGGCCTCTTCAGCCTAGAAAAGAGACGCTTGAGGGGGGACATGATTGAGACATACAAAATTATGCAGGGAATGGACAGAGTGGATAGGGAGATGCTCTTTACACTCTCACATAATACCAGAACCAGGGGACATCCACTAAAATTGAGTGTTGGGCGGGTTAGGACAGACAAAAGAAAATATTTCTTTACTCAGCGTGTGGTCGGTCTGTGGAACTCCTTGCCACAGGATGTGGTGCTGGCGTCTATCCTAGACGCCTTTAAAAGGGGATTGGACGAGTTTCTGGAGGAAAAATCCATTATGGGGTACAAGCCATGATGTGTATGCGCAACCTCCTGATTTTAGGAATGGGTTAAGTCAGAATGCCAGATGTAGGGGAGGGCACCAGGATGAGGTCTCTTGTTATCTGGTGTGCTCCCTGGGGCATTTGGTGGGCCGCTGTGAGATACAGGAAGCTGGACTAGATGGGCCTATGGCCTGATCCAGTGGGGCTGTTCTTATGTTCTTGCTCTGACCTGTTAGACCAGAGAGGAAAAAACCACAGATATAGCAATGCGCGGTTCACAAGTTCTAGAACAAACTCCAAAGTAGAGACTGCTGTGTTCCAGGAAAAGCCTCCCCAGCATGGACAGCACTTAACATTCTGCCAGGGATCCTTGTGGTCGTGGTGCTGCTCTCTCCCAAACTGAACCTCAGTTTGCCACTTCCAGGGTCTGTCGCCCAAGCAGCCACTGCAACCTGGATTTTCGGCAGACGCAGCAAGCCGGAGCGTAGTCTGGGGAGAGCAGCGCTGTGACCATGAGACTCTCCCACAGCAAGTAAGCGCCATTCATGTGGGGGAGGGGTTATGCAGGGTGCCAGATCTGGCCCACAGGCTGGAGTCTGGGCAGCCCCTTTCTAAAAGTTCCTTGCAATAGCAATGACCATTAGGCTTGAACTACCAGGCTTTTGTTAGATAAACTAATGGAAAACACTGCAATTTCTGTTCAAGCATCTCAGCTGCAACTTGTAGGAGAATTTTTAAAATCTGGTTCTGCCCACATGAGAGTTTAGTAGAATTTTTCCCTTCCGTCCTGCTTTTTTCTTAGGACACTGGGTACTACCATAAGTAGTAGAGGTGTCATGAATTGCACCCATTAAAAGTTTTCTTGATGAAACAGTAGAATATCATTTCCTTTTCTGAACCATGCAGCTTGACTTGTATGCTTAATTAAGAGCTTTGTGCTTCTCTCCTTCTTAAACATTTTTGCCTGGATTGTATAGGATGATATCCAGGGTTCATCACTGGGTGTCTGGTGAGCAGATGGTCCTGCTAGATCAAGTCTGATTCTGTGTAAACCCAGACAGGGGCAAGTTAAGCGAATTAAATAAAAGTTTGAAAACCATAATACATATGGGTGAATTAAGAAGATAAGTGATATGGTAGCCAAAATGTGATTGTAATCCTGACTTCTTTCAATTAATATTGTCTTCACAAGATGAAAAGGTTTTACCCTTGATGGCTATTTCATATAACTAATAGGTGAAAGGAAGAAAGATGATCATGTAAATTTGTCCAGCACACTAACCAATAGCAATAGAGAGTTATTGACACAAACTGGATTGTAAGAGGCAGCAGAGCAAAACAGCATTCTGGAGGATGACAGACGGAAGTGAATCTTGCAGTAATTAGATTAGGATGAATAAGGTACAACCCTCAAGGTCACACCTTAGATAAAGGCATCTCTTTTGAGAAGACAACAGATGGACACATTGCAAATATTCATAGCTAACATTATAAATCAATAGTTTTCAGATTAGACCGGAGTGTCAAACATAAGGCCAGTGAGCTAAATGCAGCCTCCAGAAGCAATTTATCCTGCCCCCATTATAACTGGGCTCTACCAGCATGATAATTGGGCTTTTTCACAACTTGAAAATATGAACAAGATTTGCACAAGAGTTCTGTCATTTGCAGCTAATGAGTTTCTGTGTGAGAACAAGTGCTTATATCTGGCCATCATCTGCTTAATGATGTCACTTTCTGCTTCATGATGTCACTTCCAGTCCTCAGAAGGCAGCATGAATGCTAACTTTGGCCCTCTGTATTAAACAAGTTTTACATTCCTGGATTAAACCTTTGGGTTCTGATTAACACTGTGGAGAACAGAAGACAAACTGATGAAAAAATGGCATAATCTGCCCAGGGTATTTGGTCATCTGCAGAAGCACAACTCAAGGCCATTCAGTACCAGCACAGTGCAGACCTCAAGCCAGACCAAAGTCCCCATATGCCTTTCAACTTCACTGGAGAGGTAGGATGCGATTCCTCCTTTTATCACCAGGAACTTTCCAAGATCCTGCTATCTGACCAGCTTGCCCTGACCTTGCCTGGCAGCCTGCAGACTTTTAGACCGGTTGAATAGTGCATTTTTTTGTGTGGTCAGTCCAATTCATAGTAGTATATCATAGTATATAGTACACTATATCATAGTATATCATAGTATACAATTCATAGTATATCAAGTTGCTTATTCCATATTTATTTGCCTGTGACATGCACTGTCTGCAACAAATGGAAAAAGTCTTCTGGAAAACTTTAGACCTTCAAGCTTTCTAAAAACATGATTTGAAAACTACTGATCTAGTGCAAACACACACTAAAACTGAAAGCATATCTGAGTGCTTTTCTCTTTCAAAAATTTAAGTAGAGTGCCCCTAGAAAAAGCAGATACATAACTGATATATTTGTGTGTTATGCTGGTAGTGTTTGTGATGAAGTCTGGAATGAAAACTGAGCAAGGAAGAATAGTATGTGCAAAAAACCATTAACAGATGCCAATGCACACAGGATGGTGATTCCTGATGCACAACAGGTCTAATTTAACAACGGTTCCATGACAATTGTTCTAGTGGGAAGAACTGTCAATGAAAGATGAAAGTTTGACATCTTGCATATTACAATACTTACAAGGGGCATAGAACATCAGCAGCAGAGGCCTATCTTCCTTCTTCAGAAGCCTTTTAAGTTCCTTCAAGCCCGAAGAGAAAAACATGTTATCATCACAACCTTACTTTTAGGACAACGATACAACTCAAATTTCATGACAAATCCCAAAGCCTGTAGAATATATTCCAGGTCATTCAGGATTCCTTTAAGATACTGTGGAAGTTTGCCTGAGTGGTTAACCATCGGTATCAACATTGCAGTTGCAAAAATCTGGTTCCTGCAATATATAGCTTTCACAGAGAGGAAGTTGGCACCACTATTGAACTAGAGCTCAGATACAAGTCTTATCTGCTAGTATTTCTTTTGGATTAACTGGGGCAGCAGATTACTAACCCACCTACTACGAAGAGCAGAATATACCTAAAAGCCATTGCTCATGTTTAACAAGTTTATTACCAAGGATTTCCAACACCAACACTAAGCAATTCTGATAACCAGCTACAGTATCTGGGTTTAATTGCCTAGAATTACTGGCTCTTCAGGAAAATTTTTTGCAATGCACCTGTAATCAGCTTGTAATTCACACAAGTTGTGGCCATGGTCACAAATCTGGACAAGCACAAGTACATAGCATAGGGAAAATACCCAGATAAGTCACATTAATAGCTAGTTTTGTTTTCAGTTTGCTTTTTAACCACCATGCTATTTTGCGCCCAACTCAGGGCCCAATCCTATCCAATTTTCCAGTGCCAGTGCAGCAGTGACAATGAGGCATGCACTGTGTTCTGTGGTGGGCTCAAGGTATGGGAACATTTGTTTCTTTACCTTGGGGCTGCATTGCAGCTGCGCCAATGCTGGAACATTGGATAGGATTGGGCCCTCAGTCACTTAAACCTTTCTTTGCTTTTTGATGATTCCTCAAGTTTCTTATTCTTGCTTTTTAATTTTACCCCTTGTTTTGATTCTTTTAAACTATATTATCATGATACTTTTAACCTGCATGGTCTTTGAAGCTGGCTGCACCATTTTCCCATGTCAGCAATCTTTGCTACAAACTATCTTTTAAGGGGATTTTGGGGCACTCTGCTAACTTGGGAAGGATATACTTCCCCCTCAAAGTAGCCTCCTTCTGTCTACTTCTGGGTGGTGACAGCAAGAACTACTGCCCCAGTTTAAACCCAGTTTTTCAATGAGACTGGTAAAAAGTGGATACTGGTGGCTTGGCCCATCTTTTCAAACTACCACAGGGTTGCTCTCAGACAGTACGGGGCAAATCAGAAGAAGTTCACCATTTTGTAGTTAATGATGAAAACTCAGCATATGTGTAATATGGTCACTGACTTACAAATAGTGCAAATAGGTTTTTCCCCCTGCTGATATGATCCCAGGAAAATGGAGAATCTAAAATGGCTTAATGGACTGGCCTTACTTTGTAATTTAGTCAAAAATGTATCACTGGTATATAGGTGGATTTACAGAACTTTGTACACTCTGTATTGGCAACCTTCAGTCTCGAAAGACTATGGTATCGCGCTCTGAATGGTGGTTCTGGCACAGCGTCTAGTGTGGCTGAAAAGGCCAATCCGGGAGTGACAATCCCTTCCACACCGGGAGCAAGTGCAGTCTGTCCCTGGTCTGTCTCCCTGGCTATGGGCCTTCCTTCTTTGCCTCTTAGCCTCAGACTGTTGGCAAAGTGTCTCTTCAAACTGGGAAAGGCCATGCTGCACAGCCTGCCTCCAAGCGGGCCGCTCAGAGGCCAGGGTTTCCCACTTGTTGAGGTCCATCCCTAAGGCCTTCAGATCCCTCTTGCAGATGTCCTTGTATCGCAGCTGTGGTCTGCCTGTAGGGCGCTTTCCTTGCACGAGTTCTCCATAGAGGAGATCCTTTGGGATCCGGCCATCATCCATTCTCACGACATGACCAAGCCAACGCAGGCGTCTCTGTTTCAGCAGTGAATACATGCTAGGGATTCCAGCACGTTCCAGGACTGTGTTGTTTGGAACTTTGTCCTGCCAGGTGATGCCGAGGATGCGTCGGAGGCAGCGCATGTGGAAAGCGCTCAGTTTCCTCTCCTGTTGTGAGTGAAGAGTCCATGACTCGCTGCAGTACAGAAGTGTACTCAGGACGCAAGCTCTGTAGACCTGGATCTTGGTATGTTCCGTCAGCTTCTTGTTGGACCAGACTCTCTTTGTGAGTCTGGAAAACGTGGTAGCTGCTTTACCGATGCGCTTGTTTAGCTCGGTATCGAGAGAATGAGTGTCGGAGATCGTTGAGCCAAGGTACACAAAGTCATGGACAACCTCCAGTTCATGCTCAGAGATTGTAATGCAGGGAGGTGAGTCCACATCCTGAACCATGACCTGTGTTTTCTTCAGGCTGATTGTCAGTCCAAAATCTTGGCAGGCCTTGCTAAAACGATCCATGAGCTGCTGGAGATCTTTGGCAGAGTGGGTAGTGACAGCTGCATCGTCGGCAAAGAGGAAGTCACGCAGACATTTCAGCTGGACTTTGGATTTTGCTCTCAGTCTGGAGAGGTTGAAGAGCTTTCCGTCTGATCTGGTCCGGAGATAGATGCCTTCTGTTGCAGTTCCAAAGGCCTGCTTCAGCAGGACAGCGAAGAAAATCCCAAACAAGGTTGGTGCAAGAACACAGCCCTGCTTCACTCCGCTTCGGATGTCAAAAGGGTCTGATGTGGAGCCATCGAAGACAACAGTGCCCTTCATGTCCTTGTGGAAAGATCTGATGATGCTGAGGAGCCTGGGTGGACATCCAATCTTGGGGAGAATCTTGAAGAGGCCGTCTCTGCTGACCAGGTCGAAAGCCTTTGTGAGATCTATGAAGGCTATAAAGAGTACACTCTAACATCTGTACACTCTAACATCTGTATTTTCAGCGTTTTTTGTCTCTTGCACTGTTTTTTGTATATTAGCACTGCATTGTGATTCTAATCATATTATAACATAATTTTTGTCATTACAATTATTATTTGTTTACTACATGTTATTTAAGGGTCTGCTTCTCATGCCTCAAGTTCTTATTGCCCATTTCTCCCCTCCCCTCATTTCAGTTTTATATCCAAGAAAGCATATTGCTGTGGGCCATTTAAATACAGTCTCAGTTCTAACTACCAAATTTCCTGTACAATAAAGTTAGAAAACTTAGAATTCTTAAGATTTGCTAAAGGCAAAATAAATGTGAACATGACAAGAGGTCAAACACCACATATCTCCAAGGACTGCCAAACAGCTGTGTTAAATAGGCATGCATTATTAGGGCACACAGAACTTTTGGTCTTTGGCTAACTCATGTTTTTAGGGCTGTTTTCCTCAATAAAACATTCACTCCATTCTCATTAAGGATGGAATTCAATAGTAAGAAAAGGCTCACTTGCTTCCTTTCAACAGAAACCAATGTAGTGCAACAAGAGACCACAAGAGTGTATTTTTCAGAATCAGCGTGAAAAGAAAAGCAAGATAAAAATGTTAAATTGAAAATGACCTCCAGATAGCTTGTAATGGAGAAGAGAAAGGTGAGCATTAAAAATTAATCTTCTTATAAAAAGTGAATGCCAAAATGACTCCTCCTAACACCAGAACAAATGAGAAGCAACGGAATTTCATATTCTTTCATATTCCTCAAAATACCAGCAGACCAATCAATTAAAATTTAAAATCAATGTAGTAGAAAAAATACAACTGGTAATACTCCTTTACCAGAGAAAGGGCAGCGAATAGAAAAACAAGGCTGAGTTGGAGGGGGGAGGGAAAGAGTAGTATAATTTAATACAATTCTTAGTAGTTATGGATTAAATAGAAATGATATGGTGTTTAAGAAAATTCTGTCATGGTTTCAGGTTGCCCTAGCTGAATGGGAAACCTCAGGCACTTTACCTGCTATACCTTTCATTTATCTTAAGACTTCCAACACATCACTTACCATCATTTTACACTGTTTTTACAGTGTTCCTGAACTTGGAAGACCTCCTTATGTCTCAAGCATCCAGCAATGGTTCAGATTTAAAACCAGTAAAGCCTTTCTTGTTCTCTGGCTGAAGTTTTTGCCATGTCATTTCAGATTACAATTCTCCGAGGGTTTTAGACAGAAAGGAATGTGGGTATTTCAAGAATCAGTTTTGTCTTTCTTTCTACTTAGGTTGTAATCTAAGCCAACTAGTACAAGACACTCATTTTGTGCCAAGTAAATTTCATTTGTGGTTTCCATAAGCTGCCTTAAATACAATAAAACCCACACTAGGCATATGTAGGGCAAACTCACCTGGTAGTGCAGTCTCAGTGCACTTCTCTATGGCAGTGGTTCCAAACTGGTAGGTCACCAGGGGGAGTAGAGGCAGGCCATTCCCCCTTAAGGGAGTGGCCAAGCACTGACAGTGGTGACAACACCGCAGGGATCATGGTGCTGCTGAGACCAGGAGGTTTAGTAAGGTACCTTGGGAGCAGCTTCGGCCAACCTAAGGATGTGAGGGCCCTGCAGTCTCCCCTGCGGGCCTCCCCACTGCTCCAAATAGCTTCTATCTTCGGAAGTGGATTGCATTCGGAGATAGGAGCTGTTTGGGGCAGTAGGGAGGCCCGCAGAGGAGATCATGCACCCTCAAGATGGCTGGAGCTGCCTCCCCAGATACCATACCCCTTGATTAAGGTAGCATTGTGATTGCTGTGATGCCACAGCAGTGGCCCCCCTGTCCCTGCCAATACTTACAGGGTTCCCAACTTCCTTATAGCAGTTTGGGAATCACTGCTCTATGGGTTAATCCAGTTCTTGGGGTCCAGAATAGATCCAGACCTTGACTGGGATCCAAAGATGTGCTTGGATATGCCCACTGAAATCTGCTGACTGCTTTCCTTTGAGCAGTAAATCCACAAGCAGTTTGAAAAAAGTGTATAATATAGCATGGGGATCTGTTATCAAAAGGAAGAAGACAAAGACTTCACTGCACATCTTTGGGTCCAAACCACCATAGATGCTTATTTAACAAAAAATAATAATAATCATGTCCTGCCCTAGTGCACTTCCATCTTCCAAAGATTCACCATTTGAATGATCAATGCTGTTCAAAGGAAGAGACTACACACTCACAGAAAGTTTTGTCCCGTTTCCCTTGTGGGAAAAGAAGCTGGAAACACATATCTGCTCATCTTGCAGCAGGCTCTCTCTGTGCTGTCCATCCTGTCCACTGATGGCTCCCAGACCCTTTTCCTCCTCCTGGCCAGAAGCTGTTCATCCAAACTACACCTGACAACAGCAGCAATCCTAGTTTGTCCACTAGCCTACAAGGCACTTTTACCTCTCCTTGCTGCTTCCATCAAGGAAACAAGCAGAGAAACTGGATGTATAGTATCTCCAACTCATCCACCCCCACAATCTCTTTTCTGAGGGTAGGCTGAGTTGTGTTGTCATGCATGCACTGTATATTGCAGCTTTCAGTGTTCCTGTTGGTCTGAGCTTAGATCAGTGGTTCCCAAACTTGTTAGCATCAGGACCCACGTTTTTAAATGACATGCTATTGGAACCGACCTGGGTTTACAAGACTTTTTTTAAAAATCTAGAAAGAAATAATATTTTTATTTTACATGCAATAATGACCAGGAAAAATTATTCTGCTCCAACATTTATTTCCCTATATTTACAAATGCTTGTAAACTGCATGCGCTATTTGCAGGGCAGTTAGCAGCTATCTGATTTTTGAAAAGCTGCAGGGCTTGTGGCAATTAGTTATCCAATTCTTCCATCACATGTGTTTTCATTGGAGGCTCTGCTTGGCTGCTATGGTACCCACCAATAGGTCCCGATTCACAATTTGGGAACCACTAGTTTAGACTATGTCCACAACAAGCAGTTAAAGAACTAAATGCAGGCAATGTGTGTTCCCTCCAAACGTGGTGATTCTCCTCCAAACACTTTGCAGACTTGCTTAGAAACCCAGCATGATGAAGCAGGCCAAAGAGAGAGGAATGAGGAGGCTAGCTGAGGAAGGGGCTTCCTTTGTCTCATCTGCAGTCTGCAGCCAATTGCTGAAGTCCTTAAAACTTACTGTGATAGCCCAGTCCAAAGCAGCACCACAATTAGCTGGGGAAGGCACAGGGATCCAACCAAACATGGGTGAAGAGAGAGAGCATGCTAAAACTGAAAACGTTGTGCATGTTATTCTCTGCCCTCCCTCAACACACAAGCACCAGGGAGGAAGTTAAAGTTGCATCCAGAGAGTGAGCTACAAGTGAGCAATACCTTCTTTTCTTTCAGTCATTTCTCCATCTCATATGTAGCATTTTGTGTCATTTTACCTTGCTTTCTGTCTGCCCCTTTTCCCTTCTAGTACACAATTACCAGTCTTAAAGTCCTATTTACATTTAATTGGATTTACTTCTGAGTAAACATGCTTAGGATTACATGCCTAAGGATGCATTCTTCCCTTTTCATTTAGCACAGATAATTGTGTTATCACTGGTTAGTGTTGGTTTCTGATGTGAAAGAACCTTATTTTAGCTCTATATTCAGCTAGAGGTTTCTGTTTTTGCACTTAAAACAATAAATCTAATCTATGTACGTAGGTCTCCCATCCCACCCCCCACACACATAGAAATACAATACTGGGGTGAGTTCTTCTTGACATTCTGCTTTCCTATCTGCAAAAATATTCTTAGGTAGAGAATGTTTTAAACAGTGTGGTCCAGAAAAAGTGTGGTCCTAGTACACCCATTCCATGCTTGGCTACCTTATGACAAGACTCTCAACAAATCCCATGCATGCTTAGTCAGAAGTAAGCCTTGCTATCTTTGTTAAGACTTCCTTGCTAGGAATTAGAACTACAGCCTTAGTTGTAACAAAAGGGAGAATTTTAGCATGTGATTTTCTCCTGTCCCATGCATGAAATGATGCCCATTCCTACCTAGCAGTAAATTCCACTGAAGTATTGGGGACCAGCATTATGTCTTTCAGGCATAAGAGTGCTTGGGTAGTCCATGGTGTGGCTATTATTTAATTCATCAGAGACGCCTGCTGTATAGAACTATTACAATCTCAACTGAAGTACCTTTTCACTGTCCACATGGACAATATCTTTGGCTTCAGGATCTTCTTCCCACAATGGAGCTCCTTCTGGATCCTTTAGAAATGCCACCATTGACTGCAAAGAAGCAGAAAGGAAGACAAAAGCTTTAACAACTACAAAATAACAAGGCCTCACCTATAGAATGTTCACTTTCTCCTTCCTGTTCTAAACACAGGATATGTTGTTCTTCTCTGTGTGCTCAGCACATTAGAAAGTTCTGCTACTTTTTAAAAACTCACAGTGAACCTTGAACAGGAATTGAACCTGAGGAACTGAACATGTAAAGCATTTATTCTACTTCTGAACTATGGCTGCTCCTAGACTGGAAACTGGAATGTTCCTTAATAAGTTAAACTTCATTCAAGAATTTCAATTGACTAATCCCCACTTTGTCAAAATATATTCATATATTTTCTCCCCATTGAAAACTATGGAAGTTAAAATCATTTCGTGATTCATAATTAATGTGCTCTTGAGTGGAAGAAAACTCATTCAGCTACTTCAGAGTGCCACATACACCAGCCTGCTTCCTCTGTAGGAGCAGAGACTTGATATCCAGCATTTATTTCTCTGTACCTCTCAGAGGGAGAAGTGGAGAGGGTCAAGCTTTCAAGCTCTAAAAGATGCGATCTTCCTCTTCCAAAAGTCACTGCATGGCAAGGATTTGTGCCACCACTGTGTTCCACCTGAGAAACAGCTTCAATTGGATTCCCTCACAACAATCCAAAAGAACACAAAATGTTCTCAGGCAGGAGTGGCAGCATGTTGCCTATTGCTCTGTTCTTTAGAATTTCAGCACCAACCATGCACTTTAAAAATTACTTCTAAAGTACAAAAATGAAGCATCTGCAGTCCTAAGTTTGCAAGGTAAGTTAAGAGTTTAGGGAGACGGACAATGGCCACAACAACTCTTGATCTTGGATTGTGAAGACAGTCTGATAAGGGCATCATGGGTGGTGAGGCAGGGCAAGGATGTGTAACTATTATGTGTAGCTTCTTCTGGTTGTATACTATGCATGCAGCACTTAACTGTTTGGCAAAAAAAGGCCAGAAAAAACAGCAAAAGTAATCAAACAGATTGGCCAGGGAGGGGGGCCATCCACAGAATTCCCACTACCACTCAAGGATCTGTTTTTCTGTTATGAAGGAAAAATATCTTCCCAACAACTATCTTGGTTGTTTGAAATTGGGAGGCTATAAACTGGAACATGGAAACCCTTGTGATGGTGTGCCTACTGTATCACTGACTCTTTGCAGTCTTTCTGCTTTTCTCAAAGACAGGGCGATAATTTGAACAAGTCTCTTGAATTGATACTCTAGTGACCATCTTTGCTTTCACTCCCTTTCCAAACAAATGGTAGCAGCAAATTCCACTTCTCACCCTGTACAAAACCTATTTTATCACTCCAAACATGTAATACAGAATCATGCAGAGGCATTGGGGGAAGTTCTAGAGGAGTTGATATAGACTGAAAGTACCATCAAATAAGTCACCTGAATAAATCCTTGTGTGTGCAGATCTTTTAAAGCTTTTCTGGAGCTTAAAATGCCTCACAAAATCATTCAAGGACAAAGTGAGAGTTCTTTCTTTTGAGGATTTGCAAGGCAACTTTTGTGAACAAAGATTTTTCTGCAGTAATTGCAAAAATAGGGCTTCTCTTCCAGGTATATTTTCTGGTGTTCTCTGATATGCACTTGTCCCATGAAATATCTTCAGCAACCTTTTCGCCTTTTGCTTTGTGGAAAGTTTTAGGACAAGGCAGCAAGCAAGCAAGCAAGGCACCATTTTACCCATGCTGTGCCTACAGCATCTGTGGTTGATGTAGTGACACATAGGTACATCATTTGGCATCCACTCCAAGTCTATCCCATCATGTAACTGGAGATAAACCTGAATGGTAGATTGCTACCACCACCAAAACCCAGGGAAAAGCAGAAGAAGGAGGCTGCTGGGGGGGGGGGGGAGAGGAATAGAGAGCCCAAAATCCCTGGGGACTGCTTTAAAGCCAGTCAGTGGAAAAGTCTGGTACAATGGAGCAACTAGCTCCCAACAAACTGAAACCAGACTGGTTATAACATAAAGATAAAGGATATTTCATTAGGATAATTTTTTTAAATGAATACAGCGAAAAAGAATAATAATAAAAATAAAGCGAAAAAGAATAAAGCAAAAGTGAAAACTAAGACACTTGAGGAATCACTGAAAAGCAAAGGGTTTAGGTGGATAACGGGAAAAGGACTAATTCAGAGATTAAAAGGCAAGCTGAAAATAAAACCACACTAACGTGGCTATTTCCCTGATTAGAGGTATCTTGCCAGTCCAGGATCTTGGTCTTTATAGCCACACCTAAGTTAGAAAGGAGAAGTAACCCCCATCAATGCATCCTACACACTGGATAAGAAATGAGGGTAAATGTGTGTGGTCCAGCTCTTTTTAACCTGTGGATACTAACTAGGTTTTACCTGTGGAATTGGATACTTAGGGCACCTCAGCCCTCTACTTTCCCAGTCTTGGGAATCAGGTGGGCTCCATGATCCAATGAACTGACTCAGAATAAAGTTCTCAGTTTACTGGTCAGTTGGAGAATAAGAAAGGGCAAATAGGTTAACAAGTAGGGTAAACTTGTTTCCAAATGATTTCACATGTACCAAATGACTCAGCAGCCCCTTCACGATGCTGAGGCATCACAGGATACATCACAGGAGGTGATAAGAAAGTCCAAAACAAATGGAAAAAATAGGCAAAACTGGGGGGAAATCAGAGATTTTTAACCAAAACCTCTCTTTGTGAGGTTAGGATATGACTTTAACCAGATCTGGAAAAGGTTATTTCCCCTCTCATTCAATTTTATCTCATAGCAGATGAAACAAAAGGGGAAATAATTTTCTCTATTTTCAGGCCAATGCTATTAGGTACCAGCTGAAACAAAAGAGATCTTACAGGGGAGAAAAAAACCCTCATCAAAAAAGTTTCCACTCTTAGTTAACAGATTGCACGTAAGCTCACAATTTATATCGCAATTTAACATTGAGTCAATCTAGTTAATCACACACAGCTTCTCAGGATGTTTGGCTGGCAGATGTGCAGAAGAAACAAAAATAGAGGG
The DNA here is from genome assembly GCF_035046505.1 of Tiliqua scincoides. Classification (NCBI taxonomy): domain Eukaryota; kingdom Metazoa; phylum Chordata; class Lepidosauria; order Squamata; family Scincidae; genus Tiliqua; species Tiliqua scincoides. Next base: position 79,704,311 of record NC_089821.1, on the reverse strand, counting down.
AAACCTTTAGGTCGCCCAAACATCTGTTTGTGAAATGTAGCGCCTCCCTCCCACCCCAACATAAAGCTGCAAGCATTAACATCTGCTTCACATCCAAACACATCTCCTTCTCCAGAAGATCTCACTCCTCTAAATTTACCTTCAATGTGAGGGCTCTATTGTATTCAGTGTGAAATGCTCCATCCCTGTCAAGAAAAGATTATGAGAGGAGGAAGAAAAAATTACTTTTCAGAGCACTATTGGGGGGGAAAAAACACCACACAACTCTTTCTCCTGGTCAGGATAAATGAAGCTTTCCCCATGTTTTCAGGGACTGTGCAAAACACAACTATCAAAAACAAGTTTTTCAAGTGAACAGGTCTCTAATGAGCAATCACTTCCACAAAGCCTTAATGAGAGCATTTACCACCGCAAGCCAGATCTAGGGAGTGGCAGATGCACAGGGGAGTTTCCATTTGCAACAAGGCCACTATATTTATGCATATTGGTCCCTCAAGAGCTAAAACCAAAAGTCTCTTGAAGTCAATGAGCTGGCAAACCAACCTGGAAGTGATTTAGACAGCGCTAGCACAGGCTGTCTCATTTAAAAGAATGATGAAGGAACATACATGCATCCAAGCTAACTCGAAATAGGTTTTGTTTTTATGGGCAACTGAAATTTCCACCCCAAAATACATCCGCTCAAGGAAACATCCTAACCAATTCAAAAACAATGAGCATGTTTCCACCCCCCTCTCAGATGACAGCAGAAGGTTAATTTCTAGTTACCAACATTAACCCAAACTACAAATATTAAAAGCCAATGAAGTGAAAAGGTGTGTGTGAGAGATTGTTTAAACATAATGATTGTGATGATAACAGTGCATCGTGCCTTCCAAGTGTGCAAAGCACTTGACATTCTTAATTTTGAGGTTGGCCTTAAAATAACCCTGTAAGGTGAGTAAGTAGTAGCAGGAAAGCACAGTCAGGAAGAAATAGTTCAGGAAAGAGACAAGACTAGAACCAGAAATACACTAATTCACAGTTCAGTCTCTCAGTCACTACACCAGTGGTTCCCAAACTGTGAGCCATATGGGATTGTAGCCCTAATGGGGAGCTGCAGACAATGGACCAACAGATCAAGGGAACAGCCAGTCAAAGAAGCTTGAGAACCACTGCACCACACAAGTCCGTTCCCTCTCTTATACAATCTAAGGCTCAGAACTGATACTATACTCTGTGAGAACAATGTCTGCCAGGTCTACGTAAGAACTAGCATATAACACTTGCACAGACCTAATGGATACACAAACCTAATAGGCACAATCCAGCCTAAGTTCAGCACTATAAAGTTGCCTATTTCAGTGGGAGAGTTAAACGAGCATTTAAGACATAAGGCATTGAAATTACTTAACTGTGTCAACAGAAATTAGCTATGGATCACTAGTTCATTATAGCCCCAATGGGCAATGAAGATGTTGTCTGCCCATGACTTAACATCTCATTCTAAAATGTCTATTAGCAGCTAAGTTATGTAGCAAGAATCCACCAAACCCAAAACAAACTCTGTCCCTAACTGTTTTTACACCGAGTATTGCAATAGCTTAAATACTTAAAAGCCACACTCAATACACTTGTACACCTACTTGTAATGTAATAATTCTACCCCATTTTCTTTCGAACTAGGGTCAACCTTCATCTTCTTGCATAGTTTTCGGCTCTCTGAATCACTGCAAAAGATACAAGAACAGTGATATTTTAAAATAAGCAATATTAAGTACAGGCAACAGTTAACCATATACTGTACAGGTAACTCTGGCATAGCAGCTCCTTTGCATTTTCTAATCATTTAGCTTAAATCACAAGCAATCATAACAGCACTCTGGAACTGTCAAAGTTCAGCACTCTGGTAAATCCCATTAAAAGTGGGTTAAAAACTGATAGTTTGACTGTTTACCCTTATAGCCACACTTTTCAACCACACTTCCCATGGCAGTTAGCCACAATGATGTGATAGATTTAACTAAAATAGTAAAACTAATGGTTAATTATGCCACGAAAAAAGAATTTTGGCTACTGGATACAGTAATATAGCATTGTGATTACAGTAATATAACTGACATAATTCATTAGGTAATTTAGACATTACTGTATACCACTATACAGTATTTTTAATGGGAAATTAGTTTTACCCCAGGAAGGTGCCAAACTGCAGAGACCACCTGATCAATTTTTGATTACCTCAGAAAAACATACCTCCAAATTAGACAATACTTTGTGGTTTGTTTGCAATTATCTGAAGTTAAACTGAGCAATTTTGCCTTGGTACAAGGAACAGATAATGTAAAATATTACATTGCCACCATCACATTTTTATGGCAAAATTCCACATTTTTACTCTGCAAGCACTCCAAACACATACTTTACTCCCATTTCCCCTACCACTTGCATCTCCTACCAGGTGGCTTTATCAAGCTGCTTTTAGAATAGCTAGTGCAGTCATGATAGCACCTGCTGATGACTTCCAGGATCCTTAATCTTGTTGGCAACCTTCAGTCTCTGAAGACTATGGTATCGCACTCTAAATGGTGGTTCTGCAACAGCGTCTAGTGTGGCTGAAAAGGCCAATTCGGGAGTCACAATCCCTTCCACACTGGGAGCAAGTGTGGTATGTCCCTGGTCTGTCTCCCTGGCTACAGAACTTCCTTCTTTGCCTCCTTGCCTCAGTCTGTTGGCCAAGTGTCTCTTCAAACTGGGAGAGGCCATGCTGCACAGCCTGCCTCCAAGCGGGATGCTCAGAAGCCAAGGTTTCCCATCCGTTGAGGTCCAATCCTAAGGCCTTCAGATCCCTCTTGCAGATATGCTTGTATCGCAGCTGTGGTATACCTATAGGGCGCTTTCCCCTGCACAGGTTCTCCATAGAGGAGATCCTTTGGGATTCGGCCATTGTTCATTCTCACGACATGGCCAAACCAATGCAGTCGTCTCTGTTTCAGCAGTGCATACATGCTAAGGATTCCAGTTTGTTCCAGGACTGTGTTGTTTGGAACTTTGTCCTGCCAGGTGATACCGAGGATGTGTTGGAGGCAGTGCATGTGGAAAGCGTTCAGCTTCCTCTCCTGTCGTGTGCGAAGAGTCCAGGACTCACTGCAGTACAGAAGTGCACTTAAGACGCAAGCTCTGTAGACCTGGATCTTGGTATGTTCTGTCCTTAATGATTCTGTTGCTAAGAACACTGAAAAATGCAACCCTATCCCATTCTTACTAAGTATCAGATGATGGAAATGAGTAGCCTGTTGCACATTAACCCACTGTATTCTGTGGCATGTCTTCTCTTCCCAGACCAATCACCAGGACTTCAAGACCATCCAGTGTAAGGCAAATGTCAGACTGCTCTTTTGAATTGGATACACTGTCCCACATCAGTAACGTGTAGATGCCAAGTACAGTAATTAATACATACAATGATATGAAATGGGCTTCCCAGTTAACAGAACAGTAGATAAGATTAACATCTAAAAGTCACAGTAAAATGGATGAAATATAATCAGTGAAAGTTGCAAAGCACATTTTTAACTTTTTGCAAAACTTGTTACAAAGTGAACTGCCAGCAAAAGTGATGAAGCAGCAAGATGAAAAATGAAAAGCTACCATAGCATTATGAAAAGGACTATGTGACTAGCAAGAATTTGTTTCATGCTATTGTGTCGTGTTTCCTTTAATTTCAAGGTAACAAGCGGGAACGCATAGAACTGCAGTTAGATTCAACTGCACTTTTTAACATTCCTGTTCCTCTAGAGCTCAAAATTGTGACCGCTGTGCACTGGGACTGCAGTTCCTGGTGTGACCAGCACTTACTGTTCTGGTACAACATGGGACTTCATGTCCCCAGATTAGGACGACGCAACGTTCTGGCCAGTTGCGTCTATGGTGCAAGGTCTCAGTGGGCATTGCGCCCGGATTTCCATGAAGACGTGACTGCCCGGAGTGCAGCACTGACCCGATCTGGGGACAAAGTCCCACGGCATGCCTGAACTGTAAGTGCCAGTCATGGGAAAGAAGGATTCGCCTGAACCCTGGATCCAGCCCTCAGGCCGGGGTTCAGTCAGTCCTCCTCTACTCCTTGCAGATAACATGCAAAAAATACTGAAATACTAGGTAAACATATTTTAAATAATTTTGTGATATTTTCTAGAAATTCCTATACTGATATAAGTGTTCTTGGTAGCAACCTGCCCTGACACTATTCGCGAATATAAGCACTTCAATGAAGTCATTAAAACATGTACAAGAAACCATAATGTACCCCGAGACATTACAAAGTTATTTGAATAAGTATATGGAGCGAAGAAACCAGAAGGAGAAACAAGGTTACACCATAAAGCTGTTATAAGATGGCAGTGACATACAGGTTAAAAGCCCTGCACTCATGTAGCAACAGAAACAAAAAGCCTTTATATTTGCACAGTTGTGAAAGCCTTAAGGAACAGGAAAGCAAACTAGAAGATTATGAAGTGAGATTGTAAAATAGAGAGATATCAGAGTGATAACAGTATAACTGAACAGAGAAGAAAATCAAAAAGAAGGACTAAACCTCTCTATTACATCTGATATAAATTTCCAAATGACATGTTGACCGTTTTCTGGAGGCCAATGCAGCACAAAAAGACTTATGAGGGTTTACCTTGGGGGGGAAAGGATTGCAACTGGCTAAGATACAGGTTCCAGGCAAAATTCAAAAAGATGGAAACTACATTTTTGGAAGACAACATTATTCTAAAGAAAATATTTTAGAACACAGAGGATGTGAACGGCACTTCTAAGGTTAAAGAAATACACTAAAGGATGTTAAGAAAAAGTCAAAAGAGTCACAGGGCCTTGGTGTAGGGTAGTGGTTCCCAAACCTTTTGACCGAAAGCTCCCTTGACCTATTGGGCCACTGGATGTGGCTCCCCATTAGCACCACAATCCTGTACATTTGATAGGGTAGCAGGTTTTTTGCAAGGATACCACGGCTCCCCAGGGAGTCACTGCTCACAGTCTGGGAATCACTGGTGTAGATAGGGCATGAAATCAGTCATAAGTTCACATGCTACCTTCCTGGCACAAATTCCCCCATCCCCAATTAACCACATTTAATGGTTGCATTTGCATTAACTTCATGAACAGCAGCTTCAAAACCCTGGTTTAAAACTGTTATAAAATCTTAACCTTTTTTTTTCCTTTTTTTTTTTTTTTAAGGTTAGTGCCAAGCAAATGCTGGAGGGTAGTTCATGAGCACAGCCCGGCAACCCACAACATTACCCATGGTTAATGAACTAGGAGCATTATGAGTGCAGCAGCCCAAAATGGGAGACCGAAGAGGAATACTAACTGGACAAGATGGATACACATCTCTAAACATGCTTCGCCTCAAGTCAGGCAAAAAGGCACAGGGTAACGTATCTATACACTGAAGTCCCACTGTGGAAACCAGACTGGGATGCTGAGGTCACTACTACACTAGAGAAATGTTAAATTGATCAGAGTCAAGTTAGAAAAGCTCAGTGACAGCAAAGGGCCCTTCCGAAATGAAGTGCTGCTGTTGCTGCTGCCGGCATAACTGTTAATTCTCTCGACATTTTCAAGCTGCCTTCCCGCAAATGTGAGGAATGAACAACAATAAATTAACACTGTGCTGCAGATGAGGCAGAAGAGCTGGTGTGAGAAGAGAAGTTCAGCACATACCCTGCAGATGGTAGTTTGACAGGGGAAATTGTAGTCATGCATAATAATCAGCGCTAGAGCATACACCAGAATTAGCATTTTAAAGCACTAACTAGCAAAGACTAGGACTTACTTCCTCACTTAGGAGTGCTTGCTTTCCAACCATTAAAAGAAAGCTTACCATCTTGCTGAGTCAGTAGCTTCTTATACAGCCTGCAAGTTGGTTACACATCAGATCCCATGGTTGGGGAAAAGGAAAGTACATACCCAGAGAAAACAACAGGCCACAAAATAGGCCTCTTATGTTTATAACATTTCAGAATGCACAAATCAACATTTGCGCAGGGGGTCTCCAAATCATGGGACCGCTGCGTTAAGGAGAAGCCTTTCCCCTCATGAGCAAAACGTACCATTCCAAGTGGCACCATCTTATCTTTCGATCCAATCTTCTTGCAAAGGTGTTCTAGCCCAGGGGTGTCCAAACCCCAGCCTGGGGGCCATTTGTGGTCCTCAGGGACCCCCAATCCGGCTCACAGGGAGCCCTGAGTCTTCAATGAGCCTCTGGCCCAACAGAGACTTGCTGGAGCCTACATTGGTCCGATGTGACTGTTCTCAGCATGAGGGCCAACTGTTTGACCTCTTGTGCGAGTTGTGGGCCGAGAGCTCCCTCCACTACTTGCTGTTTCACATTTGTGAAGCAGGAGTAGCAGCAAAGGAAAGGCCGGCCTTACTTTGCACAAGGCCTTTTATAGGCCTTGAACAATATCAGGAGACCTTCATTCATTCATATAAGTTCCAATATATTCATTTATGTAAATTTATTCAAATCTTAAATGCAAATTAATTCTTTTTTTTTCCTGGCTCCTGACACAGTGTCAGAGATAAGATGTGGCCCTCCTGCCAAAAAGTTTGGACACCCCTGCTCTAGCCAATTGCTTCCACCTGGAAATCTGGGCACAGAGCCTGCAGAAGCAGCAAAGACTGGATCAAAAGATAAAACGGTACTACCTAGAACAGTAAGCTCTGCTCATGACAGGGAAGGCATTTTGCAGGGGTGGGATCTGGCTGGCAGGCCAAGGTTTGGTGCCTGCTGCCTTAGTGTATTGGTCATTTCATGAAAAGCAGAAGCTGTGCACAACAATGCAGGAGAATATAAAGGAACCAGAGGGATTGGCAACTGAGGCACACAAGAGGCAGACTTCAAACTGTTAAGGTTATGTTTTGTATGAGATGGTTGGTGTAGGATCCCTGCTTTGTCCCAATGTGAGCAGGTTGCAAGAACAACAGCAAATACAGCAGAGTACTTTCAGCAGATGTATTTGAGCAAGGGATATCACAAGTAGAATAGTCAGTAAACCGTCCAAGAGTCAACATGTAGAGCAGTCAGTTCAAGTATAACAAATCCAAATCAGTTTCCAACAATACACAGTCAAAGTTTCAGTCCATAAGTCAGTAATAACATATACATACAGTATCCAGCCTCCTCAGTCACTGGCAGCAGTTCCACAGTTATCTCCATCAACTCCCTTACTGCTGCACTAGAAGCTCCAGCAGACTAACCTTATGTAGTTAGCTTAGCCAATCAGTGCTGGTTTGGTCACACCCAGGGTGTGTCAGTCCCAGGTGCCTGCTGATTCTGCTCTCTCAGCAATCTACATTTGCTCCCTGAACCAACTTGTAAGCTGTGGTTCTGCTTCCCTCAGAACTCAAAGCTAACACAAACAAGTGCCCTGTTTAAAGCACTTCATGAACATTTTTTATTAGCACTTGGGCAAATGTTTGCTGCCCAGCTCCAGCAGTTACTTCACTCTACTCATGGTTCAACTGAATTTCAACTGAAGTCACAACTGTACTGACTTGCAAATATGCAGATACATATTTCTGCATGTTCTGCAAAACACTGAAACCAAATCAACCTCCCCTTACCCCCCCTCCTGATCTTTTACCTTCATTTCAACAAATATGTTGACAATATGGATGATGATGCTTAAGAAATCTTATGCAGGAGAGGAAGGGAGAGAGGAAGGGAGAGTATGGACAATGTTATTCATCCCCATTGAACCATGTCCATCCAGGAGGATTTTGACTGGCACCCCCACTGTATTATTGCTTTTATTGTTTATTTAGTTTCTACTTTGCTTTCCAGCTATGTCTTTGAAGAGGCTTTCAAAGCTTATAGACACCATACAAAAATACATATACAGGTGTGTGCTGCTTAATGACCTTCTGCTTAACAAGGGACATATACAATGTCCCTTAATAAACAATGGTGGTCAAAAGGGGCTCTTAATGAGGCAGTCAGGTCTCCCATAGCCTGCAGCAGAGTGTCTGTTTACAGAGGTTCTTAATGCAAAGAAGAAGCAATCTATCTCCACTAGTCTGTGCTACCAGCTAGTGACTGGCAGGGAGTGTCAGTTTCCACAACAAAGGTACTAGCTTGGGCTGAATGTTCATTTAACAACATAACAGGTGCAGCCTATTTATCCACGGATTTTTTTTATCTGCCTTTTGGGGTGGGGAAACAGAAAGTCACACACACCTTTGCCTCCTTTGCCCTGTGCTGGCTCCATTTCCAGGCAGCCCAAAACACTGCAAAAAGGCTCTGCCTTCCCCAGGCAGGGAAATAGCCCTGGAAGAGGTTCCCCTTGCAAAGGAACAGTAACACTCCAGGAGCCCCTGAGTCAGCAAAGAGGCTGAAGAGGGGCAGGGGGGCCTGAAAATCTCTGTAGCCAGAACATGTGCAGCAAGGTGGAGCTCTCTCTCTCTCACTCACTCACTTTCACTCACACAGGGGTAGGTGCAGTAGCAACAGAGGGGATTGCTTTAAAAAACCCAAGGAGTGTTTGCCAAATCCCCCCCATTGAGATGGTGCAGGCAATCACCGACACAAGCAGCCCCCCCCCATAGTGCAGGCTATCACGGACACAAGCAAGCCTTCCCACCAAGCAAAGCATGAGATTTAGCCTACAATCCTCTCCACATTCCTGGGAGTAAGCCCCATTGACTACAATGAGTAGAGTAGAAATGCATAGGGCTGGACTCTTAAAAGATCAGCATCCCATGTGAAAGAAGCCAGGCAGCTGGCAATGGGGAGGACTGAGTATGGAGGGGAGGGGATTGACAACAGCTGCCTTAGTTTCCTTCTATCCGGAAGTGTCATGCTGCAGTGTATTTGCGTAACTCTATGGAATTTAGTACAATACGTTTTTGTTAATTGTGCCGAGTCACAGAATGGAACTAACGCAGATAAGCAGGCTCCACCTGTAATCGCAAAACAATGGGTATGGGAGAAGTATCCCCATTGTTAAGTGTCGAATACCTGTATTTCATCAATAGAAGTCCACAATATTTCAGTGAAAGAAAGTGACTTGCACATCATAAAACCCTTATAAGAAGGTTTATCTAGTTATTACAAGTTTGTCCCAGGGCACAAGAACTGGGTCTTTATCCTCTGGATCCAACCCTATCTTGAGAAAAGGAGCTTTTGCAATCAGTCAGTATATTTCAGAGGGAGGATAAGAAAGCACCAGTGTGGTTTTTCTCTAAACGTGATCTGAGGCATTGGAAGTCAGCATCAGCAGCCAAAGCTAGGAACAATTTCATGGGGTCAGAGATGATTATACTTACACCTGTATGTACAAATTCATCACACACTAAGGCCACAGATCAAGGGTCTGTTCAAATGGCATCACCCCTCATCTCTGCTGAACAAATTCTTTCTACTAGGTTCAGTATCACATGGTCAGGAAGAACCCACTTTCAAACAAACCCTGAAACTTCAAATACAGTTGTTGCCTCACTATAGAAGGTGAGATGGAGTGCTTACTCTTGCTTCACAATGCATGAGGATGGAGGGAAGATGTAATCTAAATAGGCCCAAAGAGGCTGGAATAAAAATTTTCTGTGGGGGAAAAAAAAACAGACCAGAAACTGAAAAAGCCACCTTGACCTTCATTCTTTCTTTTCCTACTTTCTACACATGCCAGAAAATAAACAATCTTGCCAGGCATCTGTTTCAGAAAACCCTTTCTGACAGCATTTGGTCAATGCCCTCTTTTATTCTGAAAAACAATGATATAGAAACAGAGTCAGCTTTCTGCTTAGAGGAGAATGCCTTTGGATTCCAGCCAACATCCCCTTAAAGACAAGCTCCTCACCTCTGGTGTGGAAAAGGATAAGTAGGACAACAGCTCTTGTTATGGAATTATATACAGTGCGTGAGAGAAAGAGGAAGGACAGTCCTTTTCAGATTCTGTAGAAATCTTCACCTTAGAAAAACACTTGCTCACCTGCCTATAGTAATATCATGCATTAGAGAAATGTGGATAGACTTGAGAAGTAGTTACTTAACACATCAATGAAGTGCAGGGGTAAAGAAAAAGATGTAACAACTTACCAAAACTGCTGGTTCCACTTCCCTCACTTATACATTCCCACTCACCCTACCCTGTTAGACATATCTTTTTTCCTAAGACAGCAATTTAGCATCATATCCTACTATTAAAAACAGAGCCTAAACTTTTAAATACACTACAGCAGGGTTTCTCAAACTGGGGTGTTGCGACGCCCCAGCCAGAGGACCCTGGTCTCTTTCCCCTTAAGAGGTGGGGGTAGGGGAGGCAGCTATAGGGGCTGGCATGTACTCACCAATTCCTGCAGCAGCCTCCCGGGGGTGCGGGTAGCCCTGCATGAGTGTCTGCAGGCTCCCTGAAGCTTAAAAAGCGAAAGCACAGTGATCACGCTCCACTGTTTTGAGGAGACAGGGCACAATCGCTGCGCTTTCACTTTTTAAGCTTCGGGGAACCCTGCAGACACTTGCACAGGGCTCTCTGCACCCCAGGGAGGCTGCTGCAGGGACTGGTGAGTATATGCCAGTCCTTGCAGCCCCCTTAGCGACGCGATCCTGGGGATCACATCTCTGCCTCCCCCCCCCTCCCACTGCCTCTCCCCCTACAAGGACTTACTGTGGTCCTCAAACTCCCTGTGAGCTTGAGAACCGCAGCACTACAGTATATTCAACAACCCAGTTTAAACTGAAAAACACTGTCACATTTGAATGGTGTGCTTCCTTCCATCATAAGCTACTGTATAAGTCTAAACACAATCAGAGGAGTCACTAATGACAAAAAGATAAAGGCCATTCTGTCAGGACTTACAGAACCCAGTGGTCCTGGGCTAAGACCATTCTTCCAGTTCAAACACAAAAGGAAACTGACTTCACATGATTCATGGACAACCTTCCCATCACAATGAAGTTGCAGGAAATTATCCACAGCTGGTTAAAATTTCTTTTTTTCTTTTTTCTTTTGCTCTGCATGACATTCTTATAATAAAAGTAGACTTAGAAGTAATTCTGAGGGCAACTTCAGAAATTACAATTTTTAACATTAAAATTAATCTCAGTATAGGAAATTAGGAAGTGTTTAATAATGTATGAAGTAGACCTTGAATGTCTGCCTTGCTAGAACTTTGTACCTTGGGCATGGGCTCTGTTGATAGTCTGTGGAAATTGCCACACCCACTTTTAGTAGCAAAACTTATCCAGGTGGGGAGTACTAAGGATCAGGCAGGGACATAAGAGGGTTATAGCTTCTTTGTGGCTTCATAACATCATGAAGGCAGCACATCTTATCAACTATGAGGTCCACAGCTGAAGAGAGATGTAAAGAGGATGAGGGCTTGATACAACAAAGGCTGTCCTCACCTCAGTTCTATTACCCTCCTCTCCAGTAAGCCAGCAAAGTACTTGAGACTGTGAATGACACTGGGTTGAACAAACCCATTCTCTGTGCTGGAAAAGAAGTGCACTGCATGGATCTTTCAAGCACTAGCCCCCCTTAAACACAAAGCTCTTCTGGAAATTTAGCAAGAGCAGTTATGTGCATATGCAACAGGCTAGCTTGGGTTAGTGCTGTGATATACATTCCCTTTGCTTTAAAACAGTGATATTCAACCTTTTTCATCTCATGGCACACTGACAAGGCACTAAAATGGTCAAGGCACACCACCAGGTTTTTGACAATTGACAAGGCACACCATGCTGCCAGTGGGGGCTCACATCTCCCATTGGCTCTATTAACAAATGACCTTCCCCCAAATTCCTGTGGCACATCTGTGGACCATTCGTGGCACACCAGTGTGCCATGGCATAGTGGTTGAAAATGGTTGCTTTAAAACAAGAGATCACTGTTTCCCATCAATGTACTTTTCTCTGTCTTAAAATTTAACTTCCTCTGTCAGAAGAGATTCTTCAAGAAGGCATTTCGCCTCAACCCATGATTTTTCACTACATTCTTAGAGCAGCAGAGGTAGCAGTACATTTTCTAAAACAGCCGCTAGAGAATTATGCTAGCAACATGAAAAATATATCTGCTTCTCCTCTAGCTGCAGGGCCTCTTTTGGTATGATTATTATTGCTTCCTAATTCTGCAGTGGCAGCTGCCAGTAATGGAACTGGAATCAGTAAGTCATGTTTATATGGATCCTCATAGACTAATGATCCCAGGCCAGTCTGTTTCAGTCTCCCAAGACAGCCCTAAAATAAGCAACCAGGATTGAAAGAAAAGAAACACAGCTCAGGAGCTGTCAATACAGGCTGCAAAAGCTCTTCTTTATTGAGGACCTGTGTGTGATAAGCAACCTGTATGATGCTGGCCTCTTGGCTCCACCTGGACCAACCTAAACCTAGGCACAGAGTTCCAACACAACAAGACCCACCCAGACAGAAACAGACTTGACACAAGAGAAAAAGAAAAGCTAGCCTAAAGTACATGACTCACCTCTATGTCCCTGAGCCATAGAATTCAACAGCTGAGGATTTCAATATGGTTGTACGCAGCACATGTCACAATGATTTGAAGAAGAGGAAACATAGACAGAACAATTATACTGGTGGGGAAGAAGAGGGAAAAAAACTGGACAGAAAAATGGACTCCTCTGCACAGGATGGGGGGGGGGAGAACTGAAGATAATAAAGGATGCAATCCAGAGAAAGGCAGGGACACTTTAATCTCACTGAAACAAATGCAACCTCCATACTTAAATGTATTATGCATAAACCCCACTTATTAAATGGGAGTTGCTTGTGTATTTCTCTGGTTTCCATACCATATACCATTCCATTCCATTCCATACCAATGTGGTTTCCATATCACAATTGTGGTTGTGCAAAGACATTCCACTGAAATCAGTAGGACTTAGTTGCACATAGCCTGAGCAAGACTGCTGCCTACCTTAGCAGACAATTACACTAGGAAACCTATTCTCAGACAAATGCCTTGAACAGAATTATTTTCTATTGGGAAAAAAATCATCTTAAATACATTGCTTGAGCATGTTTACTAGCATACCATCAGCACTGTAGCCTTTTCAACAGAAACAGCCATAATAAGAATATGATTTAAAGGGCTACAGTGGTAATCTTAATAATTAATTCATCAATTGATGTATTTAACAGTAAAGTGTAAACTTTTCCCCCTCTAGTGCCACAACTTGGAAACCTGGTTCACCAAGTCCCAGTTCTTTCCCTCAATTGACTGCAAGTTCTATCTGGGGCGGGAGGGGGGACTCAACCAGACAGCACAGGTGAGGCATGTAAAAATATTTTTTACTTACCTCCTGGCATGACACCTGTCCATCAATGCTTCTCCTTGAATCTATACCAGCTATTTTGGTGGCATAAGTCTGAGGAGCCTCAGGCTGGGGAAGTGGATAGGATCGTGGCATGCATTGCCACTGCCGCACCCCCCACCAGCCCCTGCACAGCCCACTCCCAGCTCAAATCCTCCCATGATCTCCCCACAACCTGCCCCTGCTGCCATCTTACATGCTCCAACATAGCTTGGGTGGGCTACTAGTATGTGCATGGGGGTCTGTGGCCATTTGTGCCAGCAGTCCCACAGTGCATGACAGTGATGTGCCTTTTACAGCACCACTCCAGCACTTGTGGTTGGTGGATCAGGAGCTCTGCCACAGTACGTGCCCAATAGGATTAATCAACTAACAGGCCAGGTGCAAGCCCAGGGTCTTTGAACATAGTCAGGAATGGGAAGAACAACTGCATAGCGTAAGATTCCCCTTGCGCTGAAACCACTATGGTATAATGAATGCCATTTTCCACAGAGAGGTATGTTAATAAGAGAATTTCTCTTTAAACTGACACAGCTGCAGAGAAATAAGAAGCAGGTTAAAGGGAGACTCCAAAGGCAGTGCAGAAATTCCTCCTGAAGAAAGGCAAAGGAACTTCCTACTTTTATTAAAGGTCTTTCATCATAGTTGGGCTTTTAAGACTGCAGATAAACCTCTTCTCAAAATATGTCAACAAGAAGAGCTCTACTGACTTCAGTGAAGTTTCTCTCAGCCAAGGTACTTTGAGGATCAGCCTTCTAAGAGGTTGGTACCATCACTCAAGAAACTTTAACATGTGTATGAAAAGGAAAAGCTGCAAACTTTTTTAGTCCAACTGCAAACACAGTTGGCTTTGCCCCACTGAGTTTCAGTGCTTTCTCAGCGCATGAGAGAGACAACCGAGAACATATTCTACTAAAACGCTTACATGTTGAACTGTGCTTGGAGAGGTAAGGGATGTACAATATTCTTTGAAGCCATTGGTCAGAGGGCCAAGGGTGCCAAGAACTTCTATTTCTCCTTCCTCAGAAAAAGCATCAGTAAAGACCATTTTGACCCCAGATATCCTAGAGCAGTGGTTCTCACACATTTAGCACTGGGGCCCACTTTTTAGAATGAGAATCTGTCAGGACCCACCAGAAGCATCATCATCAAGCAGGAAAATTTTTTAACAATCCTAGGCTGCAATCCTACCCACACTTACCCAGGAGTAAGTCCCATTGACTATCAATGCTAAAAGCATATACATAGTAGCCTGTTAAAAGTACATGTCTATAACATTTTCCCAAATGCAGTCACGTACCATGGGACCATCAAGTCTAATATATGAAAAAGGAAATAATGAAATGAATGAGGACTCACCTGAAATTGGCCCGTGACCCACCTAGTGGGTCCCAACCCACAGTTTGAGAAACACTGTGACCTAGAGCCTATGGTGATCAGAAGCAATGATTTCAAGAGGGAACTGTGCTATGTGTTAAACTCACCTGAAACTGAACTCCTTCCTCTAACCTCTCCTTCCATAGGTCTTCTCTTTGTGTGTCTCTTAGAGTGTAAGCCTGAGAAAAGACCTGTTTTCTTATTTTTTATGTATAACAACTGTTTTCTGTAGGCACTCTATAAATATTACTCCTGCTAATTGCCATCAATTTCCCTTTGTTCAATTGCTCTCAAAACAGGGAAACTGCTTCAAAAGCAAAAGAGACAGAGTTGCAAGGAAAGGCTTTGGATTCTCCTTGACCCCTCTCCCCCTTTGCGCAAATGAATTCTTGTTTTCCTCATTGTTTGGGCCAGATGGTGGGCTATTAGGGAACATGCTGCCAAGGGTTGGATGGGAACACTGCATACTTCAATCCTTGCTGTGCTGATTGATGACCACTGAGGAACCTATAGGGGACTGCCTATTTGTTTCCCACATGTTCCTTCCTTCTGCAGGACTTTTACAGAACACCATCAATGGCTTTTTTCTCTCACACTGGGACAATTTATCATTTTGGTAAATAGGATTTTAAGTTCTAAAACTCAGAATGCAAGTGGAAAGGGTTGCTTCTTTTGATGCTTCTTCACTTAACAGATATTCTGCATAAACACATCTAGTACTAATGAATGTCTTACAGCACAGTCCTATCCTGTGCTAGAACAGGTAGGTCAGGAGGCCTGCGATATATCCAGTGCAAAATTGGGGCCAGAATCGGCTTGGCCAGAGGCAAGGGGAAACTCTTTCCCTTACCCCTGGGTAAGCCACCACAGCCCCAATGGGTCTCCTTAGACCTGCACCACCTCAGAAGAAAAGAACGGAGCAGCTTGGAGCTGCTCTGCACTGCTTGGGGAACAGGGTTTGAATCCAGCATAACCGCCTGGTCCCAGCACTGCCTTCTGCTCTGTGCCCGCCAGCCCCTGGGAACGCCCTCCATCTGCCCTCCCCCCACCCCGGAATGCCTCCCTCTCGCTTCCTCCCCACCCTCCCTAGACCCCTGTGTCAGCTAAGCTCGGCCAACACAACCTTCCGTTTCCCAGGCTGGCACTGAGGCTGGCTGCAGCTTCTGTGGGCCAGCATGTGTCCCTGTGCTAGCCCAGTCAACACACAAGAAGATGCAAAGGTACTTTATGACATGTTTGTGACCCTCCTAAGGTTAGGATTGCTCCCTTTGTACATTGTAAGATATAGGATAAATGGGTCCCAGGATCTGTTAGAAAAGTAGATGTGCGTGTCTTGGGTGTTAAAAGATTTAAAACCACAGCACGTTATATTAAGGGTAGACTACAGGCATGCCCAGGTATCCACAGGGGATCCATTCTGGACCCCCCTGCCAATACTGGGGGTTTGTGGATGCTCCCCACACCCATTACACCATTTTTAAACACTTACTGGGGGGAAAAATCAAGTTGATTTTCACCCCAGTTAAGTATTTAAAGTGAGGTAATGGGTGCAGTGGAGCAACCCCCCACTCTCCGCACATCCATTCCAGCTGCTTTGTATATGCTGTTGCAGCCAGGATGGTTTGGGAAGACCAGTGAGGTCAACAGAAAGACCTCACTGCTGTTGCTTCCTTCCTGCTGGCTGCAAATGCAGCCTGTTTAAGCAAGAACATGTGCCTGGAAAGTTTTAAAACTAGTCTAATGGCTGCGCAGGGTTGCTCCCATCCCCTATGCCTTGCACTTATTACACCATTTTAAAGTTATCAGGGCAAAAATCGGCTTGCTTAAGCAAACCGATTTTTGCCCCAATAACTTTAAAAAATAATTTAATGGGTGCAGGGGAGAGGTGGGTCCCCACATCTGTGGATACCTGAAACCGTGGATATGGAGGCCCCTGTACACTATTGGGAAGGAAACACACACACTGAAAGTTTGAATAAGAGCTCATGAGCTTCACAGACAAGCTTAAAACAGCCAAGATGCTTTTAACTTAACTATATAGTGCAATTCAAAGCATTTAGGAAAACAGCATGCTAGGACAAAAAAAAAACTTGATATTCAAACTTTTAATTGGAAAAAAAGAGTACTGTAGTTTCAAAAAACAGAGTAAATGAAATACTAGGAGAAAAGCCTGAAACAGAACAAAGGGAAATGAGATGACAATTGTTCAGTCAGACATGAGCACAAAATCTGGCCCATGGGCCAAATGTGGCCCCCAGAAGCAATTTCTCCAGACCCCGTTATAATTGGGCTCCCCCAGCATGGTAACTGGGCTCTCTATCTTGAAATTATAAACAGGATTTGCACATTTTCTCTTCTGTCATTTGCCGCTAATAAGTTTCTAAGCGAGAACACGAGTGCTTATTTCTGCCCATCATGTGCTTAATAATGTTACTTCCTGTATAAATGATGTCACTTCCGGCACGCAGCAGGCACTATTTAGCCCACGATATAAAACAGGTTTGACATCCCCCCTGGGCTACAAACTCACTGGAATTTACTTAAATGTAGGACAGGGGTGCTCAATAGGTGGATCGCGATCTACCGGTAGATCGCGAGGCAAAATGAGTAGATCACGGAGCCCTGTCTCTCCAAACTGTTAATATGTCAGTTTTGTCTAGTGACTAGACGAAACTGACATATTTAGCTGACACTAAACTGAAACTGACACTTTAGCTGCTCTTCAGGCAAGCAGCAACAAAACTGACAAAACAGACTAGACTCTAGTCAGTTTCATCAGTTTCATGGCATGCGGAAGAGCAGGAGCTAAAGTGGGCGGGCGGGCGGGAGGGGGAGCTGGGCTGCACTAGACTGAGGCGCTTCCTGCACTAGACTGAGGCGTAGCGGAAGGGGGAGGGGCGGGAGTTCGAGATGGAGTCGCTCTGATGGTGGTTGCCGTGGGAGGCCCCGAGTGACCCTCCCCTTCCCTTCCAGTCAGGTCCGGCCCAACCCAGCCCAGCCATGCCCGGCCCAGCCGCCCCTGTAGGAGCCCAGAGGTAAGTGCTGCGGCCGCTGCCGCTCTTGGTCGGGGCTGACAGGTGAGACGACCCCCCTGGCCCCCCCTGCCGCTGCAGGAGGAGGGCCAGTGGGAGCAGTGTCTCCCCCGCCTGCCGCCTGCACGCGCAGCCCCTCTCCATGGAAACGGGGAAGCCCCCCGCCCTTCCAAGGAGGACCTGCGATGCCTCCCTCTCCCTGCTGGTCTCAGGGCGCAGCCACAAAGAGTTTGGGGGGGCGGGGAGTGGGGAGCTCCTCCCCCCCGTAGTGCAGCAAGGCTGGGCATGTGCCTCTTGGGGGGACCTGTGGCTGCCCCCAGTATGTGGGGTGGGGAGAGAGGAGAGGCCTCCCATGTGCTTCCTGAAGCATCTGGTGGGCCACTGTGGGGCACAGGAAGCTGGACTTGGTGGGCCTCCTCTGACCTGGTCCAGCAGGGGCTCCATACATCAAAGGGGGTGTCTGTCAGACGCTTCCTTTCCCCCCTGGTAGATCTCCGGGCCTTGCTGGGTTTCAAAGTAGCTCTCGAGCCAAAAAAAGTGTGAGCACCCCTGATGTAGGAGAATCATAATAGCTGGGGTCTTTTTATAATGTATAAATATATACAGTGCCATCAGAGTGCATAGCACTTTACAGTAACAAAGTAGCAGGTCCATTGCCCAAGAGCTGACAACCTACAAAACATCAGAGGGACAAGTAACAGAAGGAGAAGAGGAAAATCAAGACAAAAATAAAAGGAGAAAAAAAGGATCATGTGGAGCAGTGACCCATACAGAGGCTTTGTTTCTTTCAGTGATGAAGGCCAAGGTGTTAAGCCAGTGACTTCACAGAAGGGATAGGGTTCGAACAGAGGGAGCCTCACATAAGCGTTTTGGAAGGCAGTTCCATGTATAGGGGAAAGCAAGGGCGGGGGACGCCAGCATCACTGAAAGAATGAGAATAAATTCAGACACCTGAGAGTGGGGGTGCAGAAGGAGGAGCAAATGTCATGGGCAACAATGCAAAGGTGAAAAGATAAGGCAAGCTATTCTGGAAGAGCAAAAACTTTGTTCCAGATATGTGAGCAGTTATTGTGGAGGTTTAAGGAGGGGTGTTAAATGCTGTGAGCAACAGGAAAGATGAATGACTGGAGCACCAGAGTGCTGGCAGCAGATGAGAGATGTGACAATGGGAGCCCAGAGAAGAAAAGGCTGCAATAATCAGGGATTCTGCCTGATGCAGAAGGTTTGCTACTGGAAAAAAAAAAAGGAAGCAGCAACATGACTTGACAATGAACTGAACATTTATTCTGAACACTGAAATCCTCACTTTTATATTCCCTCGAAAAACATCCAGAGCAGTTTAGAACAACTCATTAAACTCAAAAATGCAGTAAAAGAACACTAAAATACTATGGAGAATATGGGAGCAAAGGAGACAGAGGAGTCAACAATAAAAGTCAAGGCCATCAATAGGATGGCTAGTGATGCTGTCAGCAGACATGTAGAATACACAAACAGGTAATTCAACACACACTGATTACTACAGAGGTCTTGAAGAGCAATTTTGGTCATTATGCCCATGAGATGAGAGCACCACTGATGCTTGAAACAGATGAGATTTTTTTTTTTAACTTCTCACCCCAAATGCACAAAGCTAACCATGGAACAAGAGTTTGCATACTCCCCTGGTAGGGAGAAGTGAAAAATTCATTTCAGGTTTTAACTATGCAATCCCATGCATGCCAACTCAGAAATAAGCCCGACTGAATTCAATGGGTGTTACTCCCAGATAAGACTGTATAGGATTGCAGCATGACACAATGCAGAAAAGTGAAAAACAAAAGTATACACACTTCCTGTTCCCATCATATTAGTGTAATGCTCAAAGCCACTTTGAGCCTGCCCCAGAAAAGCATCAGTTCAGGCCAGATCAAGAGAAACAAAGATAGATGCAATGAATATCTTTGGGAATTCCAAAGCAACCTTAAAGTGAAAGAGGGAAGGATTTCCTGAGGCAGCTAGGAACATATCTATGTTTTCTTAAACTGAACATCACATGAAAAGATAATGATGCATGGAGAAGACTACACATGGGCCCCAATTCCTGGTATACAACCAGTATCTAGGAAAGTAACTACAGGTGTGTGCCACTTAACGACAGGGATACATTCTCCCATCCCTGCTGTTATGCAATTATGTTGTTAGGTAAACATTCAGCCCAATCTAGTCCCTTTGTTGTGGAAACAGATACTTCCTGACAGACACTAGCTGACTGCACAGGCTACTAGAGATAGATTGCCTTTTCTTTGCATTAAGAGCCTTTTTGTTGTATAAACAGTGTGTCACAAGCTATAGGAGACCAGACCGCCTCATTAACAGCCTCTTTGTTGTGCTTTGACCACTGTTGTATATGCGGTCTGTCATTAAGCAGAGGGTCATTAAGCAGCGCACACCTGTATATTGATGGCGATCCCTGTAGAACAATATGACATCTTACTTATTAAATGTTTTCCACTATCTCAGACACTTTTTTCCAGGGAGAAAAAAAAATCTATACCCTTCTATTGGAGATGGAAAGATCTCAGCCTTCCTAATCCAGAATTATGGTATACTAAGATGTGGGCCATAATAATGATTGAAAAGTTATCCTATCAACTGTGACTCTTAGAAAAAAAGCAGACAAAGGGCAGGTATTTGGATATATGGATGCAGTTTCTGACTTATGAAAAAAAATAAGACGAAATAGCAAACCTGAATCCTTAAGCAGCTTTTCAGAATATTAATACAGACAAAAATGTAAGACATTCTGTACACCCAGTACGATTTTATGACAAAAAGCCAGAATGCTTATTTTTTTCCCTTTTTCCTTTCTGTTCTGTATAAAATTTCAATACATTACAGTTGAACAATACAACATCTAATGTCAACTCTTTACTTCCCCTTTCTCCTCTCCCTCCCCCAACGATTAAATAGTCAGTGAAAGAATCAAAGGGTACTTTCTGACTGCGCAAAGCCAACCAAGAAAACAGTTCCCTTGACACAGCTGCATGCTACAAACTTCAGAATCCTAAGAAACCTGAAGTGGTTTCTTAATTGGCTTCAACAAATCACTCTATTTACCAAAGAATGACTGCTCAGGGCATGTTAAGGAAACCTGTGCAACAAGGAACAAATGCTTTTAGGTGTCCTATAATCAGCCTACTAACAAAGAGCATAGCCAGCTGATGGAATTAACATAAACATGACAATATACAAGTTGTCAGCACAAAGCCAAAATCTCAACTTCAGTTTTCTACCATATTTCCATCAAAAGACTACTGCCTTGGTCATGCTCACATGGCAAGAAATCATTCCCTGAGAAGTTTCATCTTAGCTCACCCTACTACAATTTCACCTGTTTGAGATCATCATTGCGCCAACTCACAAGAATATTTAGTGAATGATAGGTTGCTCCCAGGCATTTTTCTCACCAAATTTCAGTTTGCATGTGATGAAAAGGTTAGATCAGGTGTGTCAAGCATAAGGCCTGTGGGAGCAATATGGCCCACAGAATCTAATAAATTCAACTTGCATGATAATTGGTTTCTCCTACCACCACCAACATCTGATTTCGGTTGCTGAGCTTCAAAGCGATGCACCAGCAGACGTGGCACTGCGGAAAGGGCAGTGTTGGCTCCAAGCAATGAAATCTGAGCAGTTAATGCTTTGCCAGGCTACTTGTGTAATAAATTCCAGAGAGATAACTGTGCTGTTCTTGCTGCAACAGACCAACACTCACAGACTAAACCAGAGGTGTCAAACTCATTTCATACAAAGGGCCGAATAGCATTCATGATGCCTGGTGACAGCTGGAAGTGATATCATTAGGCAGGAAGTGATGTCATTAAACAGGTCATAATAAAAAATAAGCACTTTTTCCTCACTTAAGAACTCATTAGTTGCAAATGAAAGAAGAGAAAATATGCAAATCTTGATCATATTTCAAGATATGGGAGAGCCCAATTTTCAGATGGGCTGCCCTTTCAGCAGTAGCTCCTTAGCACTGCTCAGCAGCTGAGAGCCTGCGGGCCGAATAAAAAGCTTCCACGGGCTGCATCCGGTCCCCGGGCCTTATGTTTGACACCCCTGGACTAAACCATTTATCTCTGCTTAACTTTTGCATCAAGTGAACTGTAGCCCATAAAAGCTTGTGCTGAAATAATTTTGTCAGTTTGAAGGTGCCACCAGACTATGTTAGTTTTTAAGTAATGAAGACTCACGTATTGTCTGTTCAACCCTAGTGCCAAACCATGATTGATGACACATGAACAAGCGCTGTAGTTGCAAGTGCCCTCTTCCTGCTTCACTTGATTAGAAATGTCTAGGTTTTCAGCAAATCAATGGTTTAATGAATTTGAAGCAGCAAACTATAAGCCCTACAAACCTGCATTAGAAACCAGTATATGATTCTGGTTGTAGGGCTTTCTCAAACAATAGTTTGCAGGTTCTGGTATAGATGGCCAACTATGGCTTGACCAAAACCTGAAAGTTCCTAATCAAAAGGAAGCAGAGGGGAGTATGGGGCTTGACCCTGCAACATCAAACCATAGCTTAACGTTACAGATGAATAAACCTATACGACATGGAAGAAACAGTTTCTGAGTTGAGGAACCAGGAAAGGAATCAGTAAGTTATGTGCAACAGGATGTCTAGTGGAAACAGACCATTTCTACTTTTCAGTGACATATTAGCTTCTCTCCATGCCCATGAGAACTGTAACAATATTTTAGAATTTTCAGGGGATCAGATTCTAGTGGGGAAGCAAGACATGAATGCTTCCTAGCTGAATTCTAAGAATGGATGAATACTTTCAAGAATTCATATTACTTCTCTCTTTGTCTTTACTCACTTCTTTTCATTAGTTCCAACCGAAGTGCTGAATTTTATCAGTTCACTCCCCCCACCTCAAACCCAAGCATTGTCCTTTTTGCCTTACTGCTTCCCTTGCAAGTGCTCCAGGCACTGTCCTTTCTTCCCCAAAGGCTTCCCTGACAAACCAAAGAAGCCCTTCATCAGTCAAGGGCCCCCAATTCTGATGCTTTACTAAAAGCCCAGAAAAATTCAACATTTTGTAGTCAGAAAACTGAAATTGCTACAGCTTCAAAATGTTATGTCTATCCAAAGTTGAATTTTAGAGCTTTTGGGAGGTTTTGGATTGAAACCTTTTGGGAGGTTTTGGATTGAACAAACAAGTATCTGATTGGTGCAGGAAATCTTCAAGAAGGTGACCCAAGACAAAGAACTGTGCAAATCCTCTGGTGTACTTAGTATGCTTCATTCACAAGCCTACATCTTAATCAGAAGAAACTCTCTGTGCACATCTTTGTACACAGAGAATCACACTCGAATGTTTACACAGCTGCAATAATGATTGCAAGGTGAGCCCCAGTACTTAGTCTTTCATTTCTAAGCTAGACCTGATGCATCGGCTCTTGCAGATGCATAAGGGGAATGCTCTGTTGAAAACTGACAAGCAAAGAAATGTAGATGTCATGTGCATGCTCTGAATTCACCAGGCATTAATTTAAAATTCTAGCATCTCTTGCTCTGCAAATCATTCAACATATCAAAACTCCTTGGCAGGGGCTCTCTAATTTAAACATGGGAAGGCTGTGGGAAAAAAGTACAGTACGTATTTCTGTCATACTACTTGTGAATCTTGCATTTTCAACTGAACTTTTTTGTATTAATTATGCAGAGGGCCCACATGGTATTGTGGAGAAGGAAGGAAAAGAGTGGTCACTTCTAGTGAACTCCTGTCGCTTCACCATGTGCCTGAAAAATTTAGATGATTTTTAAAACAAAAATTCTGCCAATATGAACTGGTGGGTGGTGGGACACATGTTCAGACTTAAATTCTGAAGAGTAGCCTAGGATTAATGGCACTTGAAGTTCTGTATACATAAGCTTCTGGAATACTGATATTCTGCTAATTTACATTGCTTTCCTATAAAGTATACCAAATGGAGATCAGTGCACAATTAGAGGCTCTAAGTTAGCTTTCAAACAAAACTACTAGGAATATTTGCTATTCCCCAAGTAAAAGTAGTATTATTCCAGCTTGCCCCAATGTCACAAATTGAAACTGATTTCCAGAAGGGGGAAGGGATTTGAATAGGGCACAATTCAGTGGTTCTGACCACACTATAAAACTTACATTTTATCAAATGTATGAATTTCACTTCAGCTGGAAGTCCTCACAACAGTGTTCAATAAAAACAGTCTATAAAGATATTTTTAAATCCCAAAAGCAAAATACCTCTCTAGAAAGAGATTAAATTCATATATCATGATCCAAGAAATGTTTTGGAAATCAAGACCAGATGGAATCAGCTACAGGAGGCAGCAACCTGGCTGGTCTCCATGGAGAGGGAATTCCAAAATGTGGGGAAAAGGCCTGCTCTATGACCATTGCCCATTCTCATATACACGAGATGCTCACTGAACTCATATGCTCATTGAGCTCGGG
Source organism: Tiliqua scincoides (assembly GCF_035046505.1). Classification (NCBI taxonomy): domain Eukaryota; kingdom Metazoa; phylum Chordata; class Lepidosauria; order Squamata; family Scincidae; genus Tiliqua; species Tiliqua scincoides. The sequence continues at coordinate 79,680,101 of NC_089821.1, read as the reverse complement.
TAACTGCCCATGATACCCTAGCATAGCATATGTGCCGAAAGTTCTGTATAAACAAGCTTCTGGAACGCTGACATTCTGCTAGTTTTAACCATTCAAAATGTCTTTCTCCAAACATTTAGAAGTTTTAGAGATGGAATTTTTAGAGATGGAGTGAATTTTTGTTTGTTTGTTTTAATGGACAGTGCTTCCCCCCAGTGAATGAAAAGGGATGCTGATAGCATCAAAGAAGCTAACAGCAACTAGGGAAAAGAGTTTAGGGAATGCCTGCAGCAAGGGTTGAGAACTTTTACAAAGCACATGGTCATTCCCAGATTGAGGGGAGCTGCTTCACCAGGCCTGAAGGCATTATATTGTACTCATCTGAGCTGTTGTTGTCCAAGTCAAACATAAGTTGCAAATCTGTTAATCAGACTGGAGCATCCTAGTGAGCCCTGGAAACATCTGACCATCTTACCTAGAGAAGTGGCATGGCTGCCACCCAAATATTTTCATTTCAAATAGAAAGGAAGGTAAAACCCTGTGCAAACATCCTGGTACCCAGGATTACAACTGCTGCTTTGCACTGAGTCTTGTATACCAACTTTGTGGAAGGAGGGACAATTTTGTTCTCAGTACTAGGCAAACTGTCACAATTAAGTACGTTAATTAAAGGGCATGCGCTGTATGCTCAGTGCCAACATCTTTTCCCTAGGCTGAGCTGCTGCCAAAGGCAATGTATCCTTACGCCATACATCCTGAAGGAAATTCTGGCCAAGGGATGGGTGGGTGTGGGGTGCGCGCACATGTCCTGGAAGTCTTAGCAGGCAGGATGCAGGCCACTCGCTACATGTTTCCTACACTTCAAAACCCTCAGAAAATCACAAGCTGTGGAATTCAAAGCTCTTTTAACTTGTGGGGAAAAATGGAATTCCAGTGATCGCACCCACAACTATTTTCCAAACAACACACTACAAGGTAAAAGTAGTAGTGGAAAGGGGACCGTAATAGTACATTTTGCCACCAGATGGATGCCAATGCTATACAATAAATAAGCACAGCACAACTGGGATTAATGGAGAGGACATTAATGGAAGACATGATTGAGACATACAAAATTATGCACGAGAAGGATAAAGTGGATAGAGAGAAGCTCTTTAGACTCTCAGATAACACCAGAACCAGGAGACATCCAATAAAATTAAGTGTTGGGAGTGATAGGACAGACAAAAGAAAATATTTATTTCCTCAGTGTGTGGTTGGTCTGTGGAACTCCTTGCCACAAGATGTGGTGATGGCATCTGGCCTAGATGCATTAAAAAGGGAATTGGACCCGTTTCTGGAGGAAAAATCCATTTTGGGTTATAAGCCATGATGTGTATGTGCAACCTCCTGATTTTAGAAGTGGGATATGTCAGAATGCCAGATGCAAGGGAGGGCACCAGGATGCAGGTCTCTTGTTATCTGGTGTGCTCCCTGGGGCATTTGGTGGGCCGCTGTGGGATACAGGAAGTTGGACTAGATGGGCCTATGGCCTGATCCAGCCATCTTGATGATGATATCCAATAACAACTCGGGCAACTTCTTGTTCCCCAACCTGGAAGTAAATTGTTAGCTATAAGAAACGAATACAGCCACTCTCAAAAAAGGCAGAGCTGTAATCACTGCAGGGATAGCAGAAGGCAGCAGCCACAGCACAGCATGCCTGCCAGCCTTGCCAACACACACATGCTAGAGTTTTGTTGTTTTTTTTTCCAAAAAGCTTGCTATAGTGTGACATGAGAAGTAAAGCTAAAGGAGGTCTCTGCTGAACACAGCTGCCAAACAAACCATTTCTTGTCAATATTTGTCAAACAAACTGAGCCAGCATGGTAAATACCCCGGCATCTGTGCCATTTGTTGCTTCAGCCTTGAGAACTACCAAAGAGTTACGGGGTGGTTCTGCAATGGGAGGATTTTTCAAGGAATTCTGGAACAGCTGTCTGGTCCAGAGCCCCTACAAAACACTGTTGCTTTGGAGCCAACAACAGAAGACACTGCAAGATCCCTTCATACTTTGCACCCAAGGTGGTTAACTGTAAGTAGAATGAAGAAACTGCATCCCAGAAAATCTTTCAATGTAAAAAATTCATAACCCGAAGATCTACAAATGCAGCTTTCCACTGGAGTGTGTCTGGAAAAAAGCCAAAAAAGGAAAGAAACCAATCCAAAACCCAGTAGATGCCCAATCATTTTAGATTTGCAATTCAGTTCCCCCATAACCCTCCAGGATTTGCCTTTGCTTGACACACAGTTTCAAGTTTTAGCCAAGATTGCAGTTTCTGCTAGCATACCTTCACGCAAGGCACTCAGGGAAAGCAGGAAGCTCACAACTGTGTCTCAGAAAAGCATCACGGTTTCCCTGAAAATCTACCTCCACCCCTCTAAAGGTTTGATTCTGAAAGTTACATGCGGGAACGTGAAGCAGTGATTGCTCCAGGGCATCCAGTGACATTTAGTTAGTGGCACAACATTGTAAGACACTACACAGAACTGAAAAGGAATGCAGCCCCTGCCAACATCTGAAATCAACAAGACAAAGGTGAAGGAGAGGACAGGACCTGATAACAGCTCAGTGAAGGTTGATGTGGGACATGGGCTGAGTGGCAGTGGACATGAAGAAGGCGGTTTCAAGAAGCAATTTTAAGTGTATTGGCAATGTTCATTTGAACAGTTGCTTCCTTTTAAGAAACCTCTGATGTGCTTGAAATCCTGAATTACTTCATCCAAGGAAAGAGAAAAGAATCAGAGAGAGGGAACTGTTCTCTGAACTTTGTTCACAGGTACATGCCTGGTGCAGGGGGAGGCCATAGTCTACTTTTTCCAAAATGCCACTGTCCAAAGAAGGTATGGCTACTGCCACTAGCAAGTAGAGCAGGAAAAAAAGAACTCTGGGATATCATCACATGACTTGATTGAATATAATCCATTCTCCAGGTCAATTAGGAATGTCAACAGTGCAGAACCAAAGCATGCTGACTGCCTGTGCTCAAATGAACAGGGCTGTGCTGACTGCCTGTGCTCAAATGATGTTGTTCCAGACTCTGGAAGGCACTCAAAAATGGGCTTAGAGAACAGGACAAAAAAAACCAGCTGCAAACAAGTCGAAACCTGAGCCCAAGACCCAAGGTTCAAGTCCCGCTAGGTCAGATAGGCTATGAAACATTCAGGGCTATGTCTATATATTAGCAAGCATAATTCACAAATTGCTGGTGTTAGCTTTTAATGCTCTAGCTTGGGACTGGGGTATCAGGAAAATTGCCTCCTACCACATAAGGCTTTCCAATTCTCCGCCTTTGGAGATTAGGCAGGTGATGCCTGGGAAAGTAGACTTTTTCAGCAGTGGTGCCCTGTATGTAGAAGGCCCTTCCCAGGAGACTTGCCTGGAAGCATATCAGCATATCTTTGGCACCAAACAAAGACATTTTCATTTGCTCAGATTGTTCAGCATGAATTAATGTCTGATTTTGTACACTGCACCTTAGAACTTATTAGTTGAAACGAGGACTTACAACTTACTTACTTACTTACTAAAAAACTTACTTACTTACTAACAACTTACTTATGACCTACCTACTACCTACTTATTACCTACTTACCTACGTACCTACTACCTACCTACTTACCTACCTACCTACTGGATTTGTAATCCACCTTTCTCGCTGAGGGGCACCCAAGACAGCTTACAACATTTAAAAGTCATAAAATATATAAAATAAAATGATAAAATAGATAATAAAACAGCAGCAATAAATACAGCAGTAAAACAATTGTTAAAAACCAGTCATCATGCCCTCCATCAGGCAAAGGCCTTCTGAGATACAAAAGTCTTGAGGCCTCACCAGAAGGTTAATAAAGAGGAGGCTGTTCTCAACTCAAAGGGGAAGGAATTCCACAATACAGGTGCCACCAATGATAAGGCCCTATTTCTGGCCACCATCCCCCTAACCTCTCTTGATGAAGGCACAACCGACAGGGCCCCCTCTGATGACCAAAGAGGACGGGCCAGACTATATGGAAGAAGGCGGTCTCTCAAATACACTGGTCCCAAGTCATTCAGGGCTTTAAAGGTCAAAACCAGCACCCTGAATTGGGCCCAGAAATGAACTGGAAGCCAGTGCAGCGGCGTGACAGAGTCAAACTGCTGGCCTCCAGCAACCACATGAGCTGCCGCATTCTGCGCCAGCTGCAACTTCTGGGCCGTCTTCAAGGGCAGCCCCACGTAGAGTGCGTTGCAATATTCTAATCTTTATGCCACTATGGCATGGACCACCGCGGCCAGCTCCAACTGAGGCAGGTACAGCTGCAGCTGGCGCACCAGCTGAAGCTGGGCAAAGATGCTCCTGGCCACAGCCAACACCTGGGCATCCAGGAGCAGCTGTAAGTCCAGGATAACCCCCAAGCTATGAGCCTGCTCTTTCAGGGGGAGTGCAACCCCTTTCAAAGCAAGACAATAGTCCAGCACCGCTTTGTGGATTTCTGCACCAGGAGGACCTCTGTCTTGTCCGGATTTAATTCCAGCTTGTTCACCCTCATCCAGACCCCAACTGCCTCGAGAGACAGCCACCCTGGAGTCCAGTGCAAAGGAGAGATAGAGCTGAATGTCATCAGCATACCGATGGCACCCAACTCCAAATCCCCGGATAACCTCTTCCAGTGGTTTCATATAGATGTTAAATAATATGGGTGACAGTATAGAACCCTACAGCACCCCACACTCTAAAGGCCAAGGTGCCAAACAGGAGTCCCCTAGTACCACCACCTGGGACCTGTCAGCCAAGAAGGAGCAGAACCACCGCCAAACAGTGTCTCTAATCCCCAACTCAACCGTCAACCATCCCAGTAGAATACCATGGTTGATTTCCAACAAAAATGTTCACAAAGCGATTTACAGAAAAAAAAAATCAAACGGCTCCCTGTCCCAAAAGGGTTCACAATCTTAAAAAGATGCAAAAGAACACCAGCAGACAGCCATGAGAAAAGACACTGCTGGGTTGAGGAGGGCCAGTTACTCTCCCCCCGCTAAAAAGAGGAGCACCCACTTGAAAAAGTGCCTCTTATCCAGTTAGCAGCATTTTTAAAGAAAAAAATGATCAGCATTTCCAACACACATCAACACTAGCTACTAGACATTATGATTAATCTCACAGACTAAAACCCATAGGAAGCATCCAGAGTTAGGTTTACACAATAAGTGTGCATGTAACTAACTTTCCCTACCTCATTCCTCCCACCTCTAAGTGCCCCCCAAAAACTGCTGCTGAGGGTTGCGACACTATCAGCAGGGGCATGGATACAGGACTGGGGAAGCTGCAGGAGGAGGTGGAATAATAAGAAAGAACTACAGTTGTAGATCTAGATCAGGAGTCTTCAAACCCCGGCCCAGGGGCCAGATGAGGCCTGCGGAGAGCCTCTATCTGGCCCACGGCCAGCCTCTGATCTTGAGAACCTCTGGTCCAGTTGACCAACCACAACCAGAGTTGTGCTTGTGGGGTGGGGGAATGGGGGTCCATTTAAGTGTGTGCTTTATTTCTTGGGCTGTGTTGGTGCTTGGAGAAATTGTGGACATTCATTCATTCATCTCAGTCATTCATCCAAGTTCCATCTCTAATGTACTTATTTAAATTTTATATTTCTTTTTTTTTTTTCCGGCCCTCGACACTGTGCCAGATATTTGATGCGGCCCTTCGGCCGAAAAGTTTGGAGACCCCTGATCTAGATTACCGTCAAATGATTCTGTGTAGCAACACAGAACTCACAAGTCAGAGCTACTCACAAGACTGCTTGTGGATCAAAACAAATCCAGCTATTTAACTTTTCCAAGAATAACAGTTTTGCAACTCACAGAAGTGAAAAGTAGCATTGAGGCACTATTTTTAAAGCACCCTGCAGTGTCTTTATTAGAGACACTGGAGGTGCCAAATACATTATAAATTATATTCAAGTATTACCTAGAGGAGATTTAAAAATTCCTAATGGAAAGTTGGTTTCAGAAAGGAAATCAGAAAGGAGAATGATGTGAGAAACAAGACAAACTTGCTAGATAATACAAATTAGAAGATGAGAAATTGTCTATATCTACAGAAAGGTATCATGGACTAACTGGTTACCTCACCATGACTATCATCGAGTTGCATGTTAAAAATATATACCATGTGATAGAGTACAAACCTGCTCAGATTACATTTTTCCCCTGTGACCGAACTCAGGGAGAAATTAGAAGAATATTGGGTATTCACACCCCTACCTGTCTGTACACTCCTCCTCCCCAGAAGGAGGGAAAAAGGAACCACCAACCCAAATATCCTGTGTTCAATTCTTAGGATCTCCTGCAAGCATAAATCCACCAAAAAGAGGGTTATTTAAATCTTCCAGGATCAAGATCCCACATTCAGATAATCACAGATTTTATTCCTCAATTCAGTTATTCCCTCTATATCAAGAGAAAGAAGAGCACATAAACTAAGGGACCTGCTCCTAGCCTCTCTCCAAGTATAAATTGCAGGGGTGGGAGAAGTATATTTGAATGGAATCTAGGCAGCAAATGACACCTACACACAATTACAAATGTGGTAGCTGACAGATTTAATATCATGCAGAGCTGGTAGCAGAGTAAACAGGGACACAGAAGTCAATGGTATGGGGTGTACTAGCACTCCTGCAAAAAATGACACAGGACATCACGAGAATATAGGAGTGAGTGACTTTCCCTTCGACCTCCTCACCACACACAGCTTATAACAGCGGCAATGTTTATTTGTTCAACATGACAGTTCGGGTGGGACAGCGAATGGCAGCGCAACCACATACCCGCAATCTATCCACGATATAGTACCTCGGCCCTTCACCGCTTGGGCTACATCAGACAATAACTTGAGCGAATTTTCTGCAGCAGCCGCTGGAAGAAATAAAAGCATACATACAATAACCATCAATATCCAGACAATTTGGCAGCAATTTATTTGAAATCCCTATGTACCTGTGCAAAGTTTATACAATCACGCATACACATGCATACATTTTGCACAGGTACACAGGGAGAAGCGAGGAAAGGGTAAAAGCAGAAGCCTGTGGCCATCATGCGGGAGGACAAAGAGACAGGGCATAGCTGGGGTGAGGTGGAAGCGGGTATCTTGGGAAGATGGGGTGAGCAATCTCAAGTGCCACTCAAGAGGTGTAGGTGGCACAAGTGGACTCATCTCAGCTGGCTGCTTGCACACTGGCAGCTGGAAGTGGGAACCTCTGAGGGTGCTTTGCTTCCTCTGAGGACCTTATAGCTAAGTGGGGCTGGCAGGGAAGTCATAGACCAGCAGGCAACGGCTTACAGACCTGCACTGGTCTGCAGACCATATTTTGAATACACAGATCTTGAATAAAGATCCACCTCAGAATGGAATAAGCAACTGACAAAAACAGTTGGTCCCATGGATTTCAAAATAGGTTTGACACCTCATTGTGAGGAGAAGGGCCTAGCTGTTGAAAAAACACAGTACCAAGGCCCCTTGGATGCATGGAACTCTTGGGACCTTGGGCTATATACTCTGATTGGTTCAACTGAATGAGGCTCTTATTGCACCAAACTCTTATTGAATTTCCTCTCAATAAGAGCAATAAGGAGAAGCTACAATTCTATAATACTTGTCTTGGAAGTAAGTTCCATTGGACAGGCATAGGATTATGCTATAGACCAGGGGTGTCCAAACTTTTTGGCAGGAGGGCCACATCATCTCTCTGACACTACGTTGGGGGCCAGGAAAAAGAGAATTAATTTGAATTTAAAAATTGAATAAATTTACATAAATACTATATTAGAGATGGAACTTATAATGAAAGAAGGTCTTGCAATAGCTCAATGCCTATACAAGGTCTTGCATGAAGCAAGGCCGGTTTTTCCTTTACTACTGCTGCTGCTTTACAGAGGTGAAACGGCAAGCAGTGGAGGGAGCCATCAGCCCACAGCTCATGCAAGGGGCCAAACAGCCGCTGTCATGCTGACAGTAGTTACATTGGGCCAGCACGGGCTCCAGCAAGTCTCCAGAGGGCCAGAGGATCATTGGAGACTGGGGGCTCCCGTGGGCTGAATTGGGGGTCCCCAAGGGCCACAAATGGCCCCAGGTCAGGGTTTGAGCACCCCTGCTATAGACTATCCCACAATTGATCCACGCTGCTGAGCCATCTTTTGCTAGGTTTGTCCCACCCCCAGCAAATATCGCATTCCTCCCATCCTTTCCTTCTTTGATATACGCTCAGTCATGGGCAAAATTATCCACCGACAAGTGAGCCAGTTTCAGTTTCAGTTATGCTTCTGGAGAGCAACAGTGACAAAAATCAACAACTCTCAATTTAGAGAAATGGTTCCCAAGAAATGTACAATACGATATGTCGGTTTGAAAAGCTGGCACTTGAGACCAGTAAATATCTCCATTTCTAATACTGAGTTGCATGATATCTTGATGCAAAAAGTGAACAGGAGGTAGCAAGTGAAGATTTCTTTCAGCACAGTAACCAATGTTTACTAACACAATAGATCTTACTTACAAAGAATATAAAGAATAGCACTTTGAGAACTTAACTGACAATCATGCAATTCAGATTCTTCTCTTGCACTGATATTCTTCCTAAAAACAGTTCTGGAGGACAGCTAAAATTATTCCTATTGCTGCTGTCACCACACTTGCTTAGCTTATAAGTGTGGCTATTTCACAAACATATACACACATTCCACCTTTCAGAAAAGGGTGGCGTAACTTAAGTATTAAACACTAGATTTTTTACCTCTTCCCTGTTACTTTGAGAAATTTTACTGGTTATTTCAAATAGATTCAGACAGGATATGCAGAAGACATCAGAGCTTAGAATCAAGGTGAGTTTTTAGTAAAGTAGCAAACAAAAGGTTTAACTGGCAATATTTTGAATAGGAGATCTCAACACCAGCTTATTCTATATGATAATTTATCTTGTTGAACAGTTATTAGCAAAACAAAAAAGCCATGCCACAAGGTTTTTAAAAAGAAAAGAATCCTCTTTGAAAATGTTTTTTTTAAGTCAGTTAGAAACCCTTTTGCAATCTGAACAACTTGCTAACAAGAGACTAAGTAGAAACCAGGCAGAATTTCCTGCTATATAAATATTTTAACAGCAGTTGAGTCACATGGACACCCACTATAAGCAATTTCATTTTATAAAGCTTCTGAGAAAAAGTTTATTCCCATTATTGAAAGTTGCTCATTTGCATTTAAGTAGAGCTTACAGTGGGCATGTGTAGGGTAACATTTTCACTCCCTCTTTCCGCTCATCATCAAATCAAGCTTTTAAATTTTCAAGCGCACGTCCTCCGTGGTGAAAATCTTTCACACACTTTAGAATTGCCAACATCAAGAACAAAACATCTGGTTTATTTCTGAGGCGATTAAGTTCCTTCTAGCTAGTCCCTCCTATTGGAACTAGCCTGAAGTCTGACTGGGCATCCCTGCTCTCCTGACAGAGGTCTGATGTTGTACAAGGATGCCCAAGTGACCATGATTGGACTAATGAGGCAGGACACCGACATTATCCACCAGAGGGCCTTAACACAAGGTTGATCTGAGGGATGCATGTGGCTTTTGACCTTGGCCAAGTTACTGCTGCATTGTCAGGATTCAGCCCATCTCTTGGGGAACGAGGTGCTATAGCAGATTGACACCATCACCTAACATAAGATAGACTAGGGACTAAGTACAGTACGTTGTTTGTTTTTGACTAGCTGAAAAGAAACATCATTTTAAAGTTGTGATTCTCCTCTGTTTATCCCACCACTGCATCTTTTTCAGTGACTGACTGCTGGAATCTCCTTTTTGTCTTTTTTTTAAACGTCTATGATCCCTTTTGGGAGAGGGATTATCTTTTCCCCCCACTTCTTTTGTTATGTGAACCTTTTTGTTGGAAAAATATGGGTTTTTGACCCCATGTACCACCTTGTCTCAAGTGGGTACATTCACTTCCTTGGGTTGTAGGAAAGATATTTTCCCCCTTCAGACACAGGTAGTAGACTCACAAGTGCAATCTCCCCTTTAAAATAAGTTAGAACACAGTCCCAGCCAGGAAACAGAAACATAAATGGTCAGTTTCTTCACCTCCAGGTGTCTCTTCTCAATATGTGGTCATCCCTGAGACTGCTACGGCTCAGACCTGTGATGGGCTTTCCTAGGGGTGGGCAGTGGCATTTTCTCCTTCCAGGTACTCTCGTACTCTCCTGGGAATTTTCCTTATATTCCCTATTCTCCTTATATTTTCCAATCTCACTTGGATTTGCTGCTCACGTGGGATGCAAGGCTCATGGTGGCTGCCACAAGCCATATGTGCTGGGCCAAGGAATGCATACAAGACACTCCTGCATACTGCCAAATCTGGGAGGAAACTGGCCTGCTACAATAGCTCTTTGACTTGTGGATCTGCTTATCATGAAGGAGTGTATCAAGGACACAGCTGTGGGACTACAGCTGCTGAAAAAGTATGTTTTGTTACACCCAGAACACTTTCCATTCTAGTGTGTGCCTAAATATAATGATTTAATTTTCTGCAATGATTTTTGATATGTAAAAAAAATCAGGAACTTCAGAAAGTGTTGGGCTTTCTGTATTACTGTAACTTGCTGCCGACACTGTGTGGGCAGGAAGATCTGGGCTCCAAAGACTTTTCCCACTGTTGCCAACCTCCCCCTGCCCTGTTTTGCCCCTTCTTCACCCATTTTGCCCACCCCTGTTGCCACCCCCACTCTGTTTCACCCTTCGCCTTTGGGAAGGGGCCCAGAAGAAACATTGTACATCCTGATGAAATTCCTCTTGGAGGCACTGGTTGCATGTGGTTCATGCCAATTCCAATTTTTGTCTCAGTGGTCCTTGGGCTCCTAATGGTTGGAAACCATGCTTCAGAAGTAGGCTACCTCAGAATGCCAGCTGTTGGGGATGGTACCAGGATGCAGGTTGTGTCTTGTTGTCTTGTATGCCCCCATTTGGTGGGCCACTGTGAGGTACAGGAAGTTGGACTAGATGTGCCTTTGGTCTGACCCAGCAGACCTCTTCTTACATTCTTATGTCCTCTGTCTCTCCGCCTGGTCTCTATAGTTCCCGACCCTCCTAATTTTTCTCCCTGCTTGCCTGTTCCAGCTTCCATCTCCTTCCCACCTTTATTCCATCTCTGTTTCCCCTTTGGTACTAAACATGGTACTAACCAGTACTAACTAATAGTAAACATGGAACTAACCAAAAGTTAGTGCAATCTGTCTCCATGCTTATTTCAAACCATGTATCCTGATTCTAGTTTGCCAGTCTTTCACGAACCATGATTTGTCAATTCACATACCACACTAAACCATAGTTAAGCATCCTCTACCAAAATACATGAACTAGGCCTGTGTTATTTTTTCAATTATATGCACATCAAATTAATAAAAGCTGCATTAATGAAGCGATTCTCCCTTATTGTGGGCGGAAAAACAAGATTATCTTCAAGTCCCTAAGTTTCCATGAAATTCTGCCCTTTTATCTAATCCTGTTGCAGCAATGTAATTTGCTCTAAAGTTAAAAAGGAAACTACCAAGTGGAAACCAAACTCAAATTAGCTACAGAAAGCAGCCCCCCCCCCGGCTTGAAGTGAACCCCTTCAGAATGAACAACATGAGGACTGAAGCCTAAGTGCAATTCAGAAGTGCATAATAAATTAAACACCAACATTTCTTGGCTGCTTCCTATTCCTCTTCTGAGGGGAAAGAGAGAGAGAGAGAGTAAGGCAGCATTAAGGACACCAATTTGATCTAATTTCTGAGCTAATGGGCAGATCATACATCTTCTGGCCAAATAAATATCAGAGCAATGATATATTACGCATAATTAGCCTCTCTGCACACGGTGCCCCAAGTGGGCCAAGCTCTTGCAAATAATCTTGTCAAGAGTAGCTTACAGCCCACCGCTGACAATGAAAAACCAGAGCAAGAGGGGGGGATGAGGGCGGGAGGAGGAAGCTAGTAGAGACAGAAGAAGTTGATTGTAACCAAAAGAGACAGCAAGTGGGTGGCTAGCAGACAAGAAGTTAAAACGGATATTCTAAGGGTAGGTGAAGCATAAGAAGATGCAAAAGGCACAAACAGGAAAAAAACAAGTGAATGGACGGATGAGCAAAAACAAATGCTTGAATTGTCAGGCAGACGCATGGAGATGCTTTTCAACAAATGGAGAAGAAGCAGGAAGCTTCTCTCTTGTGCACACACATGCCAGAGTTAGTACTAGAGTCAGAAGCAGAGATAAAGGAAAATTGAGGAGTAAACAGCTATTGATAGAGCATCCTTTGTGCATTAAGGAAATGAGAATGATAAGAGTTCAAGGCGGAATAGTTGCAAGTATGACTTGTGTAATGTTTAGCTGAAAGCTCCCCAGATCTGCATCTCCATTTGCACTTCCTGTGTCTCATTTGATGTCTTTTTTTTATGAAACAAAAGTGTTTATTTGAAATCATGTTATAAAACAGAATTTGTTTTCATCAGACATCAACTCAGGAGAAAACAAATTAAATCCAAAGTTTATCAGCAAACACTCAAATCAAATGGCTCCACAGTGGCTTGCTAGACATCTGATATACAGATAAAAGATCTGGATTTAACTTTTTGAGGAGGGGGGAGAAAAATCTATTAAGTTATTTTTCTTATCTTCTCACCTTAACAGTCAGTCCACATTATCAAAAGTAACAGTCTTTAATTTATTTTTTAAATGAGAGAAACTCACAAGATTTGGAGTATAGCACCAACACATTATTCCGTGTCCTCAGGAGTTTCTTGAAGTCCTTCTGATCACTAATTTTTTCTATCAGTGGAGACATCTTTGCTGATAATAGGAATGCTGGAAAGATGGCCTGCAAAAGACAAAGCAGAGGAAAACAAACAATAAAATATGGAAATGTTACTTGCCACAACAAGTTCAACAAAAATCCTGTGCCCTCCCATATAGCAACACTATTTCCTCATCTGGAGGGCACAACACACTTGCATGAGATTCTTGCGTAAAGGTGATAATCTGAGCAGGCAAAGAATGGAGTTCCACTGCCTACAGAGTAGGCTTTTTCCCTGCCCAGGCAGAAATCAGAACAGCCAGAAGCAAATTGGATTGGGATTTAAAATGGAGAAACTCTAGACAAACATAGAATTGAGAGGGAGAGATCAACACATTCCCCCCCCCTCTAATTTTGATGATGCTATGCTGATCCACATTACTTTAACCTTATCCTGGAAAATGTGGAACAGGTTATCAACCTTAGCATTTGCGCAAAGCTTGGGAAGTCATGAAAAGATTGAAGAGCCAGCAACTCAATATTTTTTTCTGCAAAAGAGTGGGTGTGTTGAGACACAGGTAATATAAGGAAGTGTCATCTATGTCTCAATACACCCACTCCTTTCTATATGAGCTACGTTCTCTATTTTGTGCTGTAAAATCAGGGCAGAACTAACAGTTGCTGGTACAAGAGACTTCTGATTTTAGCCGGTCTGTCTCTAGAGCAGCAGTGCTCAGGCTGTGGGGCAGGTGTCTTCCTGGAAGCTGCAAAGCGTGTAGAGGCTGGGGAGAGGTGAACTTCTAGGAAGGAAGAGGAGCTTGAGGCAAACAGAATCAGAGGCAAAAGAGATTCAAACTGCAGTCATCAAAACTGTTATGCTACCCATGAAAGCTGCATAGAGTCAAGCAATGTATGGCCACGGCCGCTTCTCTACTTCCTGCTCCTTTCTTGGCTGGTTTTAAGACAAAATCCAAGATGCTCTTGTCTTCTAACTAATTGCTGGAGCAGTTGTCCAATCACAGAAATCTACACGCATAGCAGTGGGCAGCATACATGTAGTTTATGCTGAAGGATTCTGAAAATCATCTCTCAAAGAGATAACTATTAGCAGTTAGGGCAACTCAGAAAGGGTAGAATGGGGGAGGGTCAAAGCTTCACAAATTGGACAATTCCTGCAACATTTAAGCAATAAGAATACTATTCGTGTTGGTCACTGTTTTGCAAACTATTCCATAGAGATGAATGGGAGGGTTCCCAGGACATGACCTGAGGGTGTAGGAGACAGTCACATAGCTGAACTCAAGTCAGTTTAGGTCTAATTAGTGCCTGGATGACTGCTAAGGAAATTCTTGTATGTTGACCTGAGCTCCCCATATGGAAGAAAAGCAAGGTATAAAATTAATAAGCTTCAAAAATCCTTTGGCGACTATTTAGACCAGGGGTCTCCAAACTTTTTGGCCAGAGGGCCGCATCAAATATCTGGCGTGGGGTAGAGGGCCGGAAAAAAATTTAAATATAAAATTCAAATAAATACATTAGAGATGGAATTTAGATGAGCGAATAAATGAATGGGCTAATTCATTCAACCTCTCTGGCCCTCAGAACATCCTCCAGACACAATCAGAGCACAGTTCTGGTCATGTTCAGTTGAGTGGGCCAGAGGCTTTCAGGGGACAAGAGGTTGGCCACGGGCCGGAAAGAGGCTTGCTGTGGGCCACATCTGGCCCCCGGGCCAGGGTTTGGAGACCCCGCTTTAGACAGAAGAAAGGTTTTTTCACTTGTTGATCCAAATGCTCAGATCTGTGTTTCCCAAACTGTGGGTCGGGACCCACCAGTGGGACACAACCCAATTGTTGGTGGGTCATGACAATGAAACTAGCTGGTGGCTGACAAGGAAAATCTATTTAGCCCTATGGAAAGTGAAATTGAATCGCATGTAGGCATTTACTTGTGAGCAGGCAAATGTACCTTAGCTCTTACTGAAGGCCAGGGGAAGAGGAGCACAAGACCACCAGAATGGTCAGGATCCAATGAACATGGAGCTCAACAAATGCTCCAGAAGGTGGTTGTTCCCCCCCCCCGCCCCGTAAAAAGGATAAGAACAGGCTTGAACACCTGGTAAAGTGAAACTTTTTTAAGTCTCATAAAGCTAGGTGGATCCCAACAGAGTGTCCTGGTCCTAAAATATTTGGGAACCATTGGCTCAGATAAATCTGTGTACTACTCTTTGCTTCGCCCAATTAATTTAATTATTTATGCTCTATTCTGCCAGCAATTGTTTTCACAAAGGCTTACAATAACTAGTCATATCAAAATAATAAACGCACCAGCACATAACAATGAAAAAAAATGCAGCACTAAGACCACTAACCAGAACAGAGCTAAAACAACACAAATAAACACAACTCAAGACACACTGAAACAAACAGGTTTTTCTTTGGCATTTAAAGACAATGATATGTCAAGCAGACCTCAGAAAGGGGATTTCAGGGGAGTTGTGCTACAACAGAGAAGGCATCCTTCTCTATGGTTAGCATCCTTCTCACCTCAGAAGAAGCAGGGCCCTCAGACAAGCATCTGTAGAGCAAACCTGATTCAACAGGCTAGTTGGAACGGGAAAAGGAGTCCTTTAGATATCCTGGGCTCAGCTGTTACAGCATTAAAAGTTAACATTACCACCTCAAATTGAACTTGGAAAGACATTTAGCTATATTTCTCTCTGTGTGTGTGTGGTGTGTGTGTGTAAGTAAATACAGGTCCAGCCTGTATTTTTTTTTACACGGATTTTTTATACACGGATTTGACTCAACACAAATGGCCACTGCAAATGAGAAGGAATGTGCTGATCCCTGGAGAAGGGGAAAATCCACCACTTCAAAATCAGTTTAAAAAACTGAACAGTCCTTTAACAATAGCCTCCTTAATGAGAGAGAGAGAGCAGCTGGCTAACAATCCATCAATCCTTCTCTCTCCAGGCAACCCCTCCCTTCCCCCTGAGCAGTGAAAGAAAAATGATCACGTTGCATTGTTGAAGGGAGGGGCTGAGTGAACCTCCTTTCTAAGCTCTTGGAGGACAACTGATTGATGGATTGTCTTCTTAATGACTCTTATCTTACATCACAAAGGTCAGCAAGGCTGTTTTTAAATCACCTGAGCAAGGGAACTTCGTTTTTTAAATGGATTTGCTTTAGTGCATTTTTTGCCATCCATGTGAGTTTCTGGGAATGGAACCCACACAAATAATGAGGCTCAACCTGTATTGTATTTAAATGTGTGTGGGTGTTAAATGACCCAGTTAACAGCATTTTAGACCAATTAAAATTTCCAAATATCTTCAAGCCCTATGTAAAATGTACAGGAAACTGCAAACGGGAAGTGCTTTGCAATCGCTCCATTTCAAGATTCCAAGCCTTGGGGAGTCCTGCAGAGGGCTGCACTGGGCTCCCCGCACCTCCTGTAGCTTCCAGCAGCCTTCACTGAGTATAAGTGAAAGCACTTCCACCCCCCTTTAGTGACGCAATCCTGGGGATCACTTCCCTGCCTCTCCTCTTCCCACGTCCCTTAAAGGGGCAGGGGAAGTGTTACACGAACTGGTGGGTCATGAGCCACCAGTTTGAGAACCACTGCCATAAAGCACATTCCCTAGAAGTCTAAAGAGCAATAAGTGAAACTACCAATACATATTCCTGTAACCCATTTAGTCCAGTTGGGTATATTTTTATAGTCCAATTGTATGTATCCTACATGAATACACACATGGGGGGGGGGGAATGCATTTTTCATGTTTCTGTTTTACAAGTTTGCATCCTATCCTGAACCTTCAGGGAAGGCAAACCTATAAGTTTAAATAAAGCTGGCAATTATGCTGTCACCCTTACATTTTCCACTTCCAGATGCCAAGCACTCCTAAAATGCATAAAAATCAGGGCAGCCTTTAACAACACAGCTGCACTCTTGCAAGATACTTTCATGGGCATCAAAAAGCCATTGTGCTGCAGCCCTAAGAATAATGGGGGAAAAAATAGTGTTGGGCTTGAGTAGGGAGGGGAAGGGGAGCAAGTGCCCACTTCACCAGCAGATAATTCTTGGTTTCCTACCTTTCTACCAGAAAAAAGTTGCCCTTTCTGCTTTCTGATAGTCTCCATTCAGAAAGTAACACCCCATGCTTTAAAACATGGCAATTAGCTGTTTAAATCTTCCCTTAGATTGCAAATGTGTTCTAGAGTAACAGACCCACTACGTAAACTTAGATTCAGTAATAACAAAGGCATTTTTCAAACTCTCACGATCAGCAGATCTGAAAACAAAATCTAGCAACATTTTAAAAATTATATCTCTAAATTAACAGAGGTAGTTTGGAACTTATTTGTTGTACAGATGGCATCAGATTCAACTGAGTTTTTACTACAGTAATGTAATCATAAAACCAATCTGAATGCCTTTCTGGGAGAGTAAGTGGGTAGAAATTTAGAAATACAGAAACAATGACAGCATCACATGCCTCGAGATATGAAATGGAATTCATTTTCTGTATTACTTTTGCTATATGACAAAAGTAATGATCCACTCATAGTCTCTCTGAACTGGGTTTTGGGATACCAATGTAAACTTTAAAAATTCTTTCTTGTGAGGTACTCCTGTCAATTCCTAAAATATCCAAGAGCTTGTTCAGCGTATACTCTAAACTCACTGGCACAGGCACCATGTCATTTCCTATGTATGGCAGGCCTCCAAGTATCCCGCTGGTGTTTGTTGAATAAATCATCACCACTTTCTCAGTATAAAGATTAATGTTTCATCTTGTCGAGGCCACCGGAACCTAATGTTCACTGCAAAAGTGTCAAGCTGGCAGGCTGGATGTGGATATCTGCATATTCACACTTAAACCCATGCATCAGATATTCAATAGGTGATCTAGGGCATCCAAGAACTTGTCACCTTGAGATAAGCATTGCAGACTACATGACATTTGCAAGTCGATAAGAGTTAGAGAGATTCACATTATCCATCTCTTTCTTCTTTACAAAGGAGCTTTGTGCTTTAATTCAAACATAAGTCCTTTCAGCAGGCCAAGATCCTCAAAAAATTCCTTAAGATGACAAATAGCCCCTCCCTAGGCAAACTCCCCTCGGACTACCAGTCAGTTACACTGTGCCTCCCATCCTCAAAGGGACCAGGAGAGCGAATAATCACCTTGCCTTTCCCCCTAAGTATGGGTTGGAAAGTATCCAGACTTCTTTAGTGTGTGGTGAGCAATGGCAAGAGGTATAATTTTTAGATATATCTTTTTACTTCTTTTCACTTGCCCTTCCTGTAGTCATTTTAAAAAGCGTTATAAACCCACATAGTCACACACGTCTCCTATCCCCCACCAAGGATACATCTCCTACCCCCCACCAGCGATATCTCACCTCTCATACATTTGAGGCAGCTTACAGAGGAAATATTGACAGAATTCCAGTATAAGCAATTATTAAGACTTCCACCTAGCTAAATAAATCTTAGTTGATTAACTGAATGAGTTTTAATTGATTAATCAAATCTAGACATACTGACATAACTAGTTTGAAGAAAAGCTTACTTTGCTTTTAGGTAGTATATAGTATCTACTACCTTTACAATTCACACAGAATAGGATGCCTTTTCTAAGATGACATTCACAGTTTTTATAAGCATGTGTAGTAATTGAAATAAAACGGATAAGAAATGTGCTGCCCATTTAGAGCTGCCTTTTCAGGTTGCAACTCTACATGCACATATGTAGGAGTAAATCCCACTGTACGTCAAAGAAAAATGTATTTAATTATCAGTTCATTAATAGCTGTGCCTTTAACGATAAAGAAAAGCACCAAATTGTATTGTTTGTGTTTTACCATGAAGTCGAGATTCAGCTACATTTTTCATACGCCTTAGATTCCCCTTCCTTAATGTGCTTTGGTGAAGCAAAATGATCTGAGAACATCCCTGTATCAAGAGGTACATAAGTGCAATTCCAAGCATATAAATTAATGTGTCAAAGTATTTTAAAAAAATGCAATGATAAATTTGAAAAAGGTATCAGCACATCCATGCCCCAAGTAGCCTCAGAGTGGGATGAAAAGGAAGTTGTTCACTATACTAATTGCCTAATTCTATCCTGTCACAGTGAAGCATGCAGTAATGCCATGGGGGGGTGCTGCGGGGGGGGGGGTGAAGAACAGGAGGCCAGTTCAAGACAAGTGAAAATATTTTCTCCTTACCTCTGCACAGGCCCCCAAAGGCCTCAGACTTATGCAAGCAACAGAGCTGACGTATGAGGAAAGGGGGCAGAGCAAACTGCAAAATGGGAGAAAAGATCTAGCATGCATGTTTGTGACCGAGCTCCACCTCTTCTGGCTCACTGTCTCCTTTCCCTGATCCACCCTGAAACTCTCCCTGTCCTCCCCACCCACGAAACACACACACACACCCCCGCCCACCTAACTAACTTGGCATGATCTGAGGTCCACAGCAGTGTAGCACCAATGCTGCAGCTTTGCAGTGGCGGCTCAGACTGACTCAACAGTGGTACACTCCACACACTGTTGCAGGGCCTAACAAGCATCAAGCAGCGAGACAAGCATCGCACTGAGATACGATTGGGCCATAACCCTTCTGCCTGCCTACAAGTCTTCTCAGTCGTAGTATGTCTGCTTGGCCTCCAGTTATTCTCCTTGTAGACTTTTCACGCACTCCTTTCATGTGACACAAAGAAAATGCAGCCCTCCTCAAACTAGCATGACACCTCCAGGACTTGTCCAAAACTGGACACCACAGCAGCAATTGCACTGCTGGCCAGACCCTTGTCCCTGCTCTGCAGCATCCCACAACAGTCTCTTGTGGAGCCCGAGTTCGTCTTTTTGGGCCATCCTGGGGGGCCCAGTTGCAAGCTGTGACGTCTTCTGAAAGTCACACGGGACAGGAATTCTGTGCAACAAGCTACACCATGGCAAACACCAAGATCCCTCAACAGAACACTTATTGCCACATTAGAACAAGTGACTGAGATGCAAAGAATTAAATAAAAAGAAAGAGTGTTGAAAAAGTTCACCATTCACAGGTTTTAGAAATTAGCATCAGAATTGAAAATATATATTTCAAAAACCAACACATTTGTATTTTGGGACTACCAAGCACCTGGGATTTTTTAAGTTCAAGATACAGATTTTGTGCATCCACTTAGCTTTTCTGTCAGTTTATAAAACAAGCAAATATTTTAAGTTCCTTCAAGAGATACACACAATCATGACATTGGTAAACCTGAACAGTTACTACACAAACTCTGTATGCAACATGTTAATTGAACAGCTGTTAAAATGTAGAGGTACTGCTTCTATTGTTCCTCCAAATACAGACCCTACGGCTTCAATAGATGATTTTGATCGTCACCCAACACTACACATTGCAAAACATTACAAAGCAAAATGGAGGTATTTTCAAAAGGGTTAGATGAAATTTTAATGCGAAACTGATTATCTGGTACATTCCAACTCCTTTTAAAAAAAGTCAAGTCCAAAACAGAAAACAGGAAAACCAAACACCATTGGCAACCATTGGCAACCAAACACATCCAGTTCCATTGCCCAAACTGGTTCGCAACCAAAGCAACAAACTTTTATGAATGCTAGGATGTTACTCAGGGGATACTGGATAAGGCTTTGCAAGAGATGTTACTAGCCAGTCTACATCATCATAAAACCTCTATTCATTTGCTTTACAGCCAAAGTCACAGAAATGGATGAGCACATGCTGAACAGCCAGGAAAGTTGACACACATTTCTGGGAAGGAAATCTATCCTTTTCCCCCATCCTTCTTCTCCCACATCCTACCAGTTTAAATCAGGGACTTATTGAAAAAACCTGGTCATAATGCCCGAGTGCAAACAAATACATTCACAGGCAGCAAATTTAAAAAAAAAAAAAAGAACAACAATAATCCTATTAAGCTATCAACCTTGCTGCTATCTGGGAATCCAGTTTTTGAATCATTGAGAACAAGTGGTTTAAAAGCATTATTACAGCTGTTATTTGAGACCAGAATCGTATCATGCCAGAAATGCTCAGATGTGGGTGCCCGCTGAAGTGGGCAGCAATTAAATATGGAGTAAAGAGCTTATTAACAGTACTGTTGTCGGACTATTGTCTCCTCCCCCCCCCCCCCAGTGTCCCCATGCCATTTTGTTGAGTAAAGCTAGTCCAGGTGGTAAGTTTTTTTCCTCCTTAATCTTGCTTACCCAGCCGAGTTACATGAGCTAAACATTTTCTGGATGCTTACTGCATAAAATTGCTCACATCCTCACAATTGAGCTATTAGTACTGAAGTAGAGTGCAAACCAGAAGTGCCATTGGCACCACCTTGTTGTGTTTACTTGGATCAATTTCAGTCTGTTTCTATCCTCTGATGTTGACAGTGGGCTTTGGGGAAAGTGTGTGTAATCGCATGTATTTTGGATCCTTGCCCATCAGGATGGTTCTGACCTATAGGGAAAAATAATCAAACTCTCTGCAGTAGAGGATTATAAATGTGTCCTTGAGAAAGGGGAAAAAACCTTGTCATCTATAAAAGAAGTGATTAGATTAAGGGGGGGAGAAGCACCAATTCCACCAGTCAAGCTTCTAGTCAGGTTTTGGAAGCAAAACTCTGGCAGCTTTGTTGGATAGTCTTCATCTGAAAATGGACAGGGGAAACAAAGGCCTTCTAGTCTGGGCTAAACCTTGCAATGGTTTTTGATACTGCAAATCATTTTTAGAGAACTGAGGGCTCTAAGTGAACATCATGTCCAGGTCCCTCTATTTTTTTCTTTTAATATACTCTGACTGTTTGGCATAAATAGTGAATAAAATTTTATGGAATTAAGTCAATCTTTATTTTTGTTTTACTGTAGTTTTATGATAATGGCTTTGGAATTACTGCTGTGATTAGCATGCAAGCAGGAAATTTACTAAATTAAAACAAGCTCGTTGACTTATCTGCAGAATAGCTGCAGTTAGCAAGCAGCATCTACTTTTCTTTTCATATATTTTGAGATTTGTGTACTTGGAGCTGTGGCAGCTGGCCAGCCACGCCATCCCTTCAAACACTTCAGCCCTGCAGAAGCAGCAAGAGGAGCACATCTTCTGGTGGGGCAAGAAAGAGAGTCAAGTGTAACGCCTCACCATTAATGATGGGGAGCTGAATGAGTCAAAGAGACAGAAGGGCTGCAAGGCAGTCTGAACTGCGCACCACATTTACTGTCCCTGACTGAAGGATCAAATCGCATTTCTACCAAACTGGAACATATAATCAGATTCTGCAGTTACAAATTCTTCACTTTGTAAACGCCTGAGGGAACATAAGCTCTGGGATTCATGTACTATATTCAGATGGAATGAGCCCAGGGAAAACCACTGTGCAAGAAAATTACCGCCAACCACTTTTATCTGAAGTAGGGATTTTCCCCCCTTCCCCTGATCTTCACAGCTGAATAATTATCTGTATTTTAAGACTTTGCATACAGTCTTCAGGGCAATAGTGCAATAGTTCCTTGAGTTTTTCCCATTAGATTTTCAACAATTCCTGTAAGCTTTAGACTAGTTGCTTATGTAGCCACTGCATGCCCAATTTATCTGCCTGTGGTTCAGATAAACATGAAAACTATTTGTGGCCAGTTTCTACAAAGCCAAATGAACTTTTTATGAGTTGGAAACCTTGCTCAAGAGATAGTGTGCATTTTTCCAGCTTTATAGGCCTACAAGTCTGCAGAAGTCATCCAAACATACTGCAAGGTTTGCAAGTAGCAGAAGTCATCCTGTCTAAATAAAAAGCCCATTTGATTTTCACTCACTGCTAGGGCACAATTTTTTCTATCAACACCAATGCCCCCAAAAGGCCACTTTACAGAATTATTCAGCATTATAGCATTCCTGAAATGGTTCTTAACCATTTTCCAAGCATGTTTGGGGGGGGGGGGTTGGGTTTCACAGAGCATAATGCCAGAGCTAGTTGCTTCTCTTGCCATGCAACAGCGGCCTTTTCAGCAGGCTCCCACACACATAGATGGGACTGGGGAAGAGTCAATACCTGTCTCCTCCCCCCCCACACACACACAGAAAATTCATCTTCTAAGTTGGGGAAACCAGCTCTGCCCGCTACACAGCCTGCATACTAGTGTTGCATTGCTCTTTCATGATGACCCACATGGCTTGTTTATTCATTTTCCACATTTTTACACTGCCCTTCCTCTGAGGAGCTCAGGGTGGTTTACATAATTCCTCCCTTCCTTTTTTCCTCACAATAACCCTGTGAGGTAGGTGAGGCTGAGAGATAGTGACTGGCACACAGTCACCTAGGAAGCTTCATGGCTACACAGGGGTTTGAACCTGGATCTTATAGGTCTAACTCCAATTCCCAAAACCACTACACCATCCTAGCTCCTGGCTGATCCCATCAACCACTATCCTGGTTGACAATGCAGGCTGAAACACTTAACAAGGTACAAGCATAACCAACTGATAGCAGCTGCCTACAATTTGCTTAATACATTGTATCCATGTACAAAAGGAGAGCGGCAGACTGAACAGGGTTGCACTATATACAGCTGCAGCCTTTTTATCTTCGGATTTGTCTCAACGAGAATGGGGTGGGGGTACTGAAAGTCACACACACCTTTGCCTCCTTTGCCCTGCTGTCCTCTCGTGCTGTTTCCAGGCAGCCCAAAACACTGCAAAAAGGCTCCACCTCGCCCAGGCAGGGAATAGTTCTGGAGCCCTGGAAGAGGTTCCCCTTGCAAAGGAACAGTAACGATCCTGGGGCCCCTGAGCCAGCCAAGGCTGAAGAGGGGAAGGGGGGGCAAGAACTTCTGTAGCCAGAACATGTGCAGCGAGGTGGAGGTGGAGGTGAAACTCACTCACTCACTCTCTCTCTCACTCACACACACAGAGGTAGGTGCCTTAGCAACAGAGGGGATTGCTTTAAAAGAGAAGAGGGGATTACTTTAAAGAACCCAGGGAGTGTTTGCTGAATCCCCCCCCCCCATGGTGCAGGCTATCACAAAGCCTTCCCACCAAGCAAAGCATGCTATTTACAGCCCAATCCTCTCCACACTTTCCTGGGAGTAAGCCCCATTGACTGGAATGGGGCTTACTTTCGAGTAGAAACACATAGGTCTGGACTCTTAAAAGATCAGCATCCCACCTGTGAAAGAAGCCAGGCAGCTGGCAACGGGAAGGCTCAGGAGGGGGAGGAGAGGCAAATGCTTTAAAAAACCCAGGGAGTGTTTGCCGAATTCCCCCCCCCCCCATGATGCAGGCTCTTGGGAAGCCTTGGAGAGACAGGTGAGGGTGAGCAGAGAGCTGGACTACAAGTCCCAGAATGCTCCGGGGCAGAGGAGTTTCCATGATGGTGGTTGGGAGGGTTGCAGGAGCCGCAGCAGCGAAGAGGAGGAAGAGAAGAACCTGTAGCACTGTTGGGAGGCCACCTGGGACACAGAGGCTTCCCAAGCAAGCTCACCATTCCAACTGTGAAAGAAGCAGGACAGCTGGCAACAGGAGGGCTGAATGTGTAGGGGAGAGGAGGGAATTGAAAACAGCTGCCTTAGTTTCCTTCCAACTGGAAGTGTCAGGTTACAGCCTATTTGCTCTATGGACTCTAACTCTATGGACTCAGCACAACACGTTTTTTGTTAATCGCGCAGAGTCACGGAACGGAATTTACGCAGATAAATAGGCTCTACCTGTACTTATCAATCTTCTAGAGCAGCAATTTTCAACCTTTTTCGTCTCATAGCACACTGATAAGGTACAATTTTAGTACCTTTAGTACCTTTTAGCACCTAAAATTGTCAGGCACACCATCAGTCTTTTGACAATTGACAAGGCACACCATGCTGTTGATGGGGGGCTCACTTCCTCCAATGGCCCTACTAATAAATGACCTTCCCTCAAACTCCCACAGCACACCTGCAGACCATTCGCAGCACACCAGTGTGCCACGGCACAGTGGTTGAAAATGGCTGTTCTAGAGGCTGATTTCAAGAAATCATGGGGGGAATTTATGAGGCCAACTAGACACAACTTTAACCACATCTCTGGACATGGTGTGTTTGCTTTTTTACTATAAGAAGCATGTGGGGGGGCATACCTGGCTTGGGACCATAGGTGAAGATCGTTCAACACTAAGATCATTCACAAGGGCTCAAGATTCAGAGTATATGTAGTCGGTATTCAAAGGCAAGACAGGCTTCCACAAGTCTGGATAAGGCTGGACCCCTCCCTAAAGGACAGGTTGGTAGCCTGGGGCTGTTCTTACACCCAGCCCTTACTGTGAATGCTTACATAGCAGCCATGGCAGAAAGCACCTTTCACCTGCTTTGGCTATACCTGTTATAACCCATTCTAAACAGAAAAGCATAGTCTCTCTCTCTCTCTCTCTCTCTCTCACACACACACACACACACACACACACACACACACACACACACACACACACACAGACTTGATTTCTGCAATGTATTATACATGGAGGTTGTCCAGAAAACAGTCTGAAAATTTTAATTGGTTCAGAACATTTTTATTCTGAATCAAACAGATTATGATCAGGAACTTTCATTCTAACCATATGACACTGGTGTGTAATAATCTGCCCTGAATTACACTGTATTTCCATAACTGATCTTAACCTAAAAGCCATAAATGGCTTGAGACCAAGGTATTTGATCTCTCAAATGAATATGTCCGAAATAACACATATCCATCAGAGGCCTTTCCAACATCTCTCTGCCAAATGAAATCAGGCAGATGGCAACTGGAGAGACAAATCTCTCAGTAGGCATTTGAGGAATGTCCTTCCCTAAGTAATGGAGGCATCAACTCTCATCATACACCAGTCAACAATGCCCACCAGTCAAAACCTACTTGTTCCCAGAGGCTTTTAATAGTTCTTAAATTCTATATTTTTATGATTTTTCTGCTGGTGCTTTGTATTGTAACTATATTGTTTAAACTAGCTTCTGCTTCTAAGTTTTTCAAGATCTTAATTACTTGTTCTATGACTGGTTTTGCAAACCGATTTGAATTTTTTAAATAGAAAAGCAACTTATAAATATTTTGAATAGGATGACAACTCTTTGGCTGACTTTTTGTTTCTTCGTTCATCCCCTGCTTCATCTCCTTGCCTGACTCTTTCCCCATCTCTGCCTCACCCCTGCTCTTCACTGCTCTCTCAGCTCCTTTTAACCTGTCCCACCTGTCCTTGCCCTGTCTACGGTGGCAAAGATGCTGGTGCTGTGGCTCACTGGGATGCATCATCACCAAGTGATGGTCTGCCAAGCTACAGTTCCAGCACACTTTGAGCCACTGTGGTCAGGCTGAGACACCACACCCACAGATCATAAAATAGACACATAGGGACTTGCCATAACTGATGAAGCAATTTTATGCTACTCATGAACAGAAATCTCAGCTGTGTCCACAATCACAAGCCACACCTCAAGTACACTGTGGATTAAGCACATTTAAGATTGAAGCCTCTTTGCTTGGCACAAACAGCACGGCACGTATGTTTCTCAATGCTTCAGGAGAGCTTGTCCCATTTTAAGAATTTCCTTCAGGCCCTCTGGACATCTACAACTGTAACAATAAAAAAAAAGTTTCACTTCTGGTAAAAGTAGAATATGTAACATTTATAGATGAGAAGAACCATTTTAGAGGCACCCTTGTTGACCTCAATCCAAATGCAACAATTCTTTTACCTGTCCAAGCTCTGGGGAAAAATATTGTTCTGGAAGTATGTAGAAGAAGCCAGCTGTGCACAGTGCAGACTGGCCAGCCCTTGTGACATGGCCAATAAACCTCCCTGGAATGGTTCTGTGCTTTGTTTCTGTGTAATTAGCACAACACTGAATGAATGGATAAGCACACAATTGTTTATGGAGGGATTTTAAAAATTAGGAAATGCAGCCTGCCTTAAGCATGGAAATAGAGACAAGACTGAGATACCAGCCAGTATTTAATTAACTGGTATGTATGTATGCTTGTCACTTCACCTGTAAAGCCCAGAGATAACAGGGCACACCCTGCAGTTGAGGATGCAGGACAAATCTTGTTTCATGTTACATCTGCCTTCACTCTTAGTAAAGTATGCATGGTTTGGGCCCTAGCTTAGCAGTAGGGAGTATGCTTTCCAAAGCAAAACCACTTCAAAGAAAAAAGAATAATCTCAAGTAGGCAGAGGTATCCTCCAGCCCTGCTAAGAGCTTGCAAACCCATCACCAGTCAATATAGAAAGCACCAAACTAGATGACTTAATGGTTCGACTCCACATGAGACAGTGTCCATGTGTTATGTTTTGGCAATCTGATTAGCGAGTGTCATGGCACATCTGGAAATTATTGTACCAAGCACCCTTTATTTACAAACTCCAAAGAGAAGTACATGCCTCTGCGTCGACCATAACAATATTACTGATTTTGACCGACATGCATCCCAACTTCAGCTATTCGGGATGTTACAAGAGAAACCTGTAAGAGTCCAGAGCAGTAATGCAGGATTCTGTTTCCTATCACCCATGCTGAGCTTTTGACAGCCTATTTAGGCAGTATGTATAACCGAATTGCATACCTGACAGCCATGCCTGACAGTATTCCTGTCCTCTGCTGTGTATTTATGAAGCCCATTTTTTCAGCCAAAAAAATTATTCTGAAGCCCACAGAGGTAACAGGCAGACATGCACTGCCTCTGCAGAATCCAGAAAGCCCTCTGGTTGCCTTTGGAGGGTTCAGGTGGGGCCAAGTCTGGCCCATCGCAGATCTGGGGGACCCAAGTCTGTTCCAATGCAGCTCCATTCCCCTTTAGAGGGCTGACGGGGCCGAAGAGAGCAGACATGATTACCTGCAATTTTCGGTATGCATGGGGGGAATCCAAGAAAGGATCCCCTGCAGCTACAGAGGCCCCATCTTCACATATTACTTGTAAATATTTTATTTCTTTCTAGATCACCTAATTTTTTTTTTTAGATAGTGTAGGTGTATCGCGATGCAGTGCCATTTTAAAAAGTGGGTCCCAGTTCTAAAATGTCCAAGAACCACTGTCCTATGGCATGGCACAATAAGAATTAGCAAATAATAATTACAGCCATCACTCTGCTTCATCATGCTCTGCTGCATCACGAACACAAGAAGCTGTATGATGGACAACAAAAAAGCAGATATGCAGCTGTCTGGTCTAGAGGGTAGAGCCTCTGTCTGCCTGAAGGTCTGGTCAGGAGGGCAGGAGGTCTGGTCTAGAGGGTAGAGCCTCTGTCTGCCTGAAGATAACATCCACAAGGTCGCCAGTTCAAGGCCACCGGCACCGTGTGACCTTGAAGCAGCTGACAAGCTGAGCCGAGTTATTCCATCTGCTCTGAGCGTGGGAGGATGGAGGCCAGAATGTGAAGCCAGATCGGAATGAAACACATTGAATGTAGTGGTTCTTGAAAGAAAGAACCTTCTTTCAAATTGTAAAAATCCCTATTTAATAAGGGATTTAAATAAAGCCTGCCTATGTAAACTGCCTTGAATAAAGTCTTGAATAAAGACCAAGAAAGGTGGTATATAAATACCTGTTGTTGTTGTTGTTGTTGTTGTTGTTGTTGTTATTATACCGCGGTTTGCCTACTTATGTGATAGCTCAAAGCCTGGTTTGGATTCTAAAACATGCTTATTCTAAACTATTTGTCTGCAATGAGTCACGAGCACCACCAAAGCCTTCCATTTCATATAAACAGTTAACTACGTAAAATGAAGCTCCTCTAACATTGCCAGAACAGAAGGGGGTTGCCCTGTACATCCCACTCATTCTTGACAAGGTGGTCTTCAAAAGTTGACATGTTTTTCCCTCCTCCCACACAAGTGTTTCTTTTCAATACACACACATGCAAGTGCACGCACACATACGCTTTTGAAATGCAATTGTTGGCAAGCTAAACATTTTCTATGCCAAGAATTTTCCGTGCACTGAAAGACAGCCATGCAATCTTGGCAACAGTTTTCAAACTCAAAGCACAAAATTGCAACAAACCTAATTATTATTTTTAAATATGCACAAAAGCTAGGATACAAATTAACATTTCTGAAGAACAATTAGAGTACCTAAAGCACATATTTTTAGTCAAAGTAATTTGCCTTATACAAATGCTAAGCCCAAGATTTCAGATGATGTCATTTTGGATTACCTATATGAGACAATATAGGAAATGACTTGCAAAATTAGGGTATTCGAGTCCTGGAAAAGGAATAGGCATCTAAATCTTACCTGTAAAAATTTCACTTCTTTAAACAGAGCAAGATATATTGAATAAAGGGAACTGATTGATGGATAACAACAACAACAGGTATTTATATACCGCCTTTCTTGGTCTTTATTCAAGACTTTATTCAAGGCGGTTTACATAGGCAGGCTTTATCTAAATCCCTATTTAAATAGGGATTTTTACAATTTCAAAGAAGGTTTTTTCTTTCAAGAACTACTACATTCAAGGTGTTTCATTCCGATCTGGCTTCACATTCTGGCCTCCATCCTCCCACACTCCGAGCAGATGGAATTGCTCGGCTTCAGCTTATCAGCTGCTCCAAGGTCGCACGGTGCCAGTGGCCTGAACTGGCGACCTTGTGGATGTTATCTTCAGGCAGACGGAGGCTCTACCCTCTAGACCAGACCTCCTGCCCTTGTCTGACATAACATACCTCCTGTCATCAGAGCAGTGTTTTCAAACAGTGCTGTGTGAGCCCCTTCACGGGTTTCACAAGAACACTGCCATAAGCCCTGCCCCATTCCCTGGTGTTGTGCCTGTGCTTCTCTTGGCCTCCAGGACCTTGCTTCAGCTCCTGCAAAGCTCAGCATGGTGCTGCATTACGCAGACACGAAGCTCTGAGAAGCCAAGGAGACGCATCTTTCCTCGTGCTCACTTCAGGGAGGACTAGTTCCCTGTAGGTAAGAATTTTGGGGGTGCAGATCCAGACTGCAGACTCCAGGCAACGTTCTGTGCAGGCTTCTTGGGAGTAAGGTCCATTGAAACGACAAGAACAAAAAAATTACAAGCCGCTAAGTCAGAAGGAACCTGACAAAATGGATGCAGCTTTGTACTAGAAGTGCTGAATGAGCAATCTGGGCCTGCTTCTGGCTAGACTTCCCACAGATCCGCAGGGATGAAGTGGGGATTATACACTACCCACACCTGCTCTGGGTGCTTTGACTAGCTTTGATACTCCCTCCACCTCATAAGCTATATAAAAAAAGCAGCCACTGGATAGAGGCCAATGTAATGGTGAAAGCAAGAGGGAGGCATGTCTTTTGCCAACCTCTGCCAAAAGTCAAATTTTTTATTTTTGACCCAGCCATACAACTGATAATCTAGTGCAGCATTTCTCCATGCAAGTGCTGGGGTTTTCCAAGACTCCTTTAAGTAGCATACAGCAGTGTTTCTCAACCAGTTGCACCACCACTGGTACTTGAGGTGGTGTCTGGTGGTATCTGTAGGACCCCTGGACTCCTGCCACCTGGCAGTGTGACCAGCAATGTGACACAAGAAACAGTGGAAGGTTTGGCTCGGCGGGTAGAGCTCCAAAGCATACTTTTATATGCTTGAAAAAGCCTTTCCATCCACCCTAAGCCTCTTACTGGTGTTTGTCATGTCACATCAGGCCTTCCACCCGAGAAATAACTGGTGATGATGTCATTAAAAGTTACTTCCAGTGGTACTTCAAATAGGTGAACCACGTGAAGTACTACAGCAGAGGACAAATGTTGAGAAACACCGGTGTAAAGATCTCCGGAGACCAAAAAGTTTGAGATCTGCTGCCTTCAAGCAAGATGGTGTCAATGCCAATTAAGGCAAAATAATGTAGTGATTATGGTAATGGGACACAGGAGTCAAAATTTTGAAACCAGGCTACATGCAAAGGGCCACAAGCCAGTTTATAAGACATTTAGGAAGCCGCAACAAAATTCACACAAGATCAAACAAGTACCGCCCACCTTCATCAGTAAATTTAATCTGCATTTCATGTCAGACAGGGTGAAATCACAGTCTGCGCTATAATGTCATTGCATCTGTACATTTATTAGGCTCTCCCACTTGCCCTTAAATCTACCCACCCTTTGCTCTGTATTTCAAAATCCCTCATCAATAGCAAAATGCTTTGTTCGTTTAAAAATACAGCTCCTGAATGACTGGTAGCAGAATCTGAACCAAACACTGGGTTATGGAAGCACCCAAATATATTCCCAGAGGCTGCCTGAGATGCATGTTATATGCAATATGGCACCACAGTCAAAGTTAGGTTTAATACGTGAATAGGACTATTCTTAAGTAAGACAGTTTTAAGTGAGGAGAAACCACTCCCCTATAAACTTGGCTTCCCCAGCTTTTCCTCAAGCAAATCTTCCCCATACAAAGCCACAAAAAGATGGGGCATGCACACAGATTTGATGTCCTCCTGCACTCTGTCCTCCTACTCATCATGCAAACTGCTGCTGACCTTGTGAAATAATTGTTTCCTTTCCCATCACAAATGCTCCCTTCCATTGCTGTTTACATTCTGAACTCCAATCACCTTGATCACTCAACCATTGGTAACAAATGTTCTACTAATCTCTCTATGTCTCAGGAGACCTTTCCCAGTTTTTGTTTATGATTAATACCCAAAACCGTCACAGCAGTTCTCCAGACAAATCACACATGGAGATCGGGGACTGCCATCATGACTTCCAAAATGATGTATACAATCAGGGCAAGGATCAAGACTCTTAAAGGAAATCTAATTTATGCTCTAAAATCTCCTGATTGTGCCAAGGATGTTATCTTGGTCAAAATTATGTAGTTTATTTGGTCAGTCCACAGCTCATTCACAATCCTCTAAATATGATTGGGAGAATAACCTGAATGAATCCACTGTGGGTAGACCAAGGTCACCCAGTGAGTGTGGGGAAACTGGTTAGGCTAGTATATGCAGTCAAATACCCTCTCTTATATATCCAGGTGTGCTATGATTTCTTCATATTTTCCATTTGCAAGTCTGGGCGTTGGATATAGGCACATAGCAGAGGTGCTGGAATATCCATATGGAACACTCTGGGTACTATTGAATTCAGAGAAAGACAAAAAGGATTGAGAACAGGAAAAGAGACAAAACACAGAAGTCATCTTCCCTAACCATAGAAAGTGGAACAGAGACGCAAAGCCCAGCTCAGCTTCCTTCTTAAATGAAGATGGAGCTTTAACAGTGCAATCCTATGCATGTCTCCTCAGAAATAAGTCCCACTGAGCTCAATGGAGCTTACTCTATGGTAAGTACTCACAGGACTGCTGCTGGGCAGCCAAAACCTGAGCTGCCCAGCATGTGTGGCTACCATGGTGCCGAAAATGGCTGCTGCTGCTGCATCCAGCACACCCCAGGCAGTCACCACTGCCTCGTCAAGAGAAGGAGACTTTTGTCCCCTTCTCCCACGTAAGGCAACCCAGCAACTCAAAGGTTGGCATAGAAGTAAGAGCCTCTGTGCTGGGCAGGCAGCGAAGCTCCAACAGTCCTGCCTCCTTCCTGCCCTGCTCCCTCCCGCCGGCATGCCTCCTCCTCGCCCCAGAACACCTCCTCCCCACCTCCCTCCATGCCCCCACCTACCTCTCCACTGCCTGGTGGTCCGCGCTACTGCTGAGCGGTGGAGCTTCGGTGCTCCACCAGCTCCGAGGGCCACAAACATGCCTTACAGCACATTTGCAACACTGCGTGCCAGTGGTGAGTGGCGCCCACTTCATAGGATTGGGCCCTAGGACATCTAGTTACCATGTTGTCTATTATGATCAAAGCTATGTAGATTTCTAGACCTCATGTCTACACAGGTGTGCTACATCAAACGGTATGCTGCAAATAAGCACCTCAGCTTTTTATCTGGCAAAGATGACAACTAGCTTTGATGTAAATCAGTCTCTACTAACTTTCACTGCAGAGGTCTGTGTGAGTCAAAAATTCTTAGTAGGGGGAACAAAAAACTGTTCTGAAAACAGCGCGTTCACTTATTTATTTAAAAAATTCATATTCACCTCATTTAAAAATTCAAGACAGCTCAACTCATTAAAATACACAATATAAAATTGCTTTAAAGATGCCAGTTCTAATTAAAATAACCTCACACAAACAAGAAACTAACTATAGCAGCACTATCCAGCAGCACTAAACAAAATGTGGAAATCCTGATGGAACAAAAATGCCTTGCACGTGTTTTCAAGGTCAGCTGGCATCTCTGGACCTTACTAGAATGTGCAGAAAATATTCTGAAGTATTTTCCACAAGAAAGGTTCCTGGCTGATCAAGGATAGGGAGTTAGGAGTTTTGCCCTATTCAGAGCCCAGTTCTATCCAATTTTCCAGACCTGATGAAGTTGTACCAGTGCAATGTGTGCTGCATCCTATGCTGGAGGGGCAGTCACTGGGGCCTTCTCAAGGTATGGAAACATTTGTTTCCTTACCATGAGGCTGCACTGTGACCACACCAGAGCTGGAAAGTTGGATAGGATCGGGCCCTCAATTAGTTACAAAACACTATGTGCCATTGTATCAACAATTAGTAGTTGGCTTCTTTCTGTCTGTGAGCCAATGCAGTTCACTAGTGAATGGCCTGTCACCACTGAAATATACTTTATTAAATGTCCCCAGCTGGAACTAAAAGATAGCATTCTGGTCCAGTAACAGCAACAAGAGAGAACATACATGCTGTGCTTCTTACTCATTTCAAAGTGATCATGGAACATTTACTAAGTATCTCTAAGTATTTACCCAGATGTTCTCTGAAGCTACATACTTTCCATTCTGAACCAATTCAGATTTACCCCATCACATGAAAAGGAGTGCAAGCAGACCACCTGACCACCAGCCCACCTGGAGTGCTAACCCCAAAGGGGCGGATTGTCTGTGTAAGTGTACACACTTATACACTTGCAAGTGTAGATCAAAATCATACAACGCCCTGGGAAAAATGAGAAAATTGGACACGTGATTGACACTGTAGGGGCATCTGACCTCTTGGACTCCACCCAAGTGCAGCGGGGAACTCTATATCATATGACCTGGAGAAGGACATCTTGCCCAATTATCAAAGATAGGTAGGTTACTTTAACAGAGGAGGGAGATATATCAATATTATTTACGAGTTCCTTGGCTTTCACAAGCATTTGGGGAGTGGAAATCTCTGGACCCCTTCTATCTTGTATTGCCCCAGGTATCTTTTTGTTTCTGTGCTGGCATTCACCAGGAATTTCTTCGCCTCAGGGTTCTCCCTGGTTGGTTCTCCACTGACCCTGAAAGGTCTTTCTAGATAGCACTGAGGGACACCAAATGAGCAATGGCCCAGTAGCCTCTGGCCAGCGAACACCCATAGCGTGGCAGGATGGGCTCTCTCTCACTCCCCCTCGTCCTGTCTTCTACTCTTCTTCTCAGCAATTCCATTCTTGCCACAGTCTTCATCCTTTTCTTCCAGCCCACATCGCAGGTTACCTCAGCCCCTTGCCAGACCTTCCTCACTGCTATTTCATTCTTTGCTGTGCTTCTATCCTTTCTCTCCCTCTTGCCAACCTCCTCCTCTCCTTCACTGGGTCCCCTGTTCCATCCCAGTCTCCCTTGTGCTCCTTCAGTGCTTGTCCTCATCATTTCTCTCTCTGCTTCTTCCCCCTTCACCTTATTCATGCTTCTACTCCAGCTTTCCTGCCCTGCCTGCTCTGACAATTGGAGGATAGCATATTGGAGGACAGCAAATATCACATCAATCTTTAAAAAGGAAAGGAGAGGGGACCCGGGAAACTATAGGCCAGTCAGCCTAATGTCTGTTCCAGGTAAGATGGTGGAATGCCTCATCAAAGACTTGTAAACCTAGGTGGGTCCTGACTGTCACTTTAAAAATTGGGTCCCAAAGCTAAAAAGTTTGGGACCCACTGGTGCTGCCTCTGAAAAGTGTTACAAGTACCCTGTCAAGAGCTTTTTGTTCCTTCCTGGGGCTGAAGGTCTCATTCTGGCCCAATAACTGTATCCAAGAAAGGGATAACACTTCAACTTCAGAACATATATGATTCTCAATCATTTCTAAGTTGTTCTAAATAACCCTAGTCTAAAGTACTAGAGTTTCAGAAGCCTTCAGATGTAGAACACATTTGTATGATACTTATTTCTGTCCCATGGACAAAATAGTGATGTCATTGCTGGGCACCCAGAAGGAAGGGACCCTGATTAGCCCCCATAGCCCAGAAGTGCAGAACTTTGAAAAAGTGGCGTTTGAGGAGGCATTCCACCATCTTACCTGGAACAGATGTTAGGCTGACTGGCCTATAGTTTCCCGGGTCCTTCTCCTTCCCTTTTTAAAGACTGATGTGATATTTGCTATCCCCCAATATGCTATCCCCCAATATGCTATTCTCCAATTGTCAAGGCACACCTCACTGCTCAGCCATGTCTCCAGGTCATTTATGAACAGGTTGAAAAGTACAGGTTCCAGGACAAATCCTTGGGGCACTCTACTTTCTACCTCTCTCCATTGTGAAAATTGCCCACTTTTTCAAAGTTGAAAGTGCTGTGCATCAATGCACTTCACAAGTTATACAATCTTGTTATACACAAGATTGTGTATAACAGCTCTCCTCTTGTCTCCACACCAACCTGCTCTTTTTTCTACAGTACCCATACTAACATGCTGCCAAGCCCTCTCTTATTCCCAGTCCATGGAATGACCCACTGAAGACTGCCTCCCTAAATCCTACATGTCGGAGTGCCCAACCCTTTTCATATAGCAGGCTGAATACCATTCATGGTGCCTGCTGAGGGCCAGAAGTGACATCATTAAGCAAGTGATGACTAAAAATAAGCACTTTTTCTCTCACTTAGGAAATCAATAGATGCAAGTGACAAAAGAGAAAATATGCAAATCTTGGTTATATTTTCAAGATATAGAAGAGTCCAATTATCACATAGGCCACCCTCTCAGTCGCACTGCTCCTGCCAAGGCATCACTTTGCAGCTCAGCAGCTGAGAGGTGCTCTGCAAAGTGACACCATATCAGAAGCAGCACTGCTTAAAGGTTAGCTAGCCTTCGTGATAATTGGGCTCTCCCAGCACCTTGGCAACTTCTGCCTTCCTCACCCCCCTTGGTCTGCCTCTTCCTCCATTCCCTTCCTCACTTTTTGAGGCCTCCTTTCATCTCTTCCTCCCAGTCCCTCAGCAGAAGTGGCGCTACTGAAAGGGTGGCTTAATGATAATTGGGCTCTCCCAGCAGAGCTGCTTCTGCTTATGCATCATTTCACAGCTCATCAACTAATGGTGGTGCTAGAATAGCCCAATTATCATGGGGCAGGAAAAAGAGCTTCTGCTGGCCATATCCGGCCTATGGGCCTTATGTCTGACACCCCTGCTATGAGACCCTATGAAACCCTATGGAGTTTACCATGAGCACACAGTAGTTTAAATGTAAGATTTTAGGAAACGTGCCTAGCCATAATATCTTTTGCTGCAAGTTCTTTCAAAGCCCTCTGTAGCCAATTAATTATGCTGCATATTGCCAATTTTAAAATGCTTAGTGAAGTAAAACCTGCACAACTATTTACCAATTAACAAAAATGATTGTAATATGGTAAATTACCAGCGTCGACAAAGAATTTTCCTTCCGCTTAGCTATGAATGCTGAATTCAGATCCTCATCAAGCTTAGTGTAACATTATTTCATTAACACTCTAGTTAGTGTTTGTACCAGATACCATTTGTTAAAAGCATACATTTGCACAATTTTACAGACCCCCCAAAAAAGGTATGTCACATTATTGCTTGCTAGAAATTAGTTTGAGGAGGAAGCCTAGAGCAACTCAACGAGTGTATTAAAACACTAATGGGAGTCAGGGATGGGAACAAATTACCCCAATAATACTTAACACATATGCAGAATGTAATGTCTTCAATTGCAACAGCAATATTAACTAATTAACCTGCATAACTTCCTTCCAGATTGATGAGAATTACCTCTATTTAACAGCAAGGTAATGTGAAACCAAGGTAGCAGAAAAAAGCAACTGATTCAAGGCAGGCTCACAGGAGCCCCATCAAATGGGTGGCAGCTCAGCTGCATGTCTATAACAACTATGGGAAGGTCACAGTCCTGAAATACACAGTTACAGCAATAGCCAGCTTCTCTCCGATTACCTAAAGGTATTATTGCACTAGCTCCATCTACATAATCTGTCATTGACTAATCTGTTGTAATCAGTGCTTTTTTTGTAAAAGAAAAGGTGCAGGAACTCACAACTTGTTAATCTTTTATTTATTTATTTTAAAACCATTTTTAATTGGAGAAATAAAATATTTTTTTTGTGCTTCCCCCTAAAGATGAACTTACTTCTGAGTAGACATGCATAGGATTGGCCTGTCAATCTCCACATCCCCTTCCCCCTAGCTACTTTTTTACACATGGGGAAAAATACTGTATAGGTGCACTTGTAGTGTGTAGTATGTAGTGTGGCACTACTTTGAGGAGAGGAAGCAGTGAATGGATTCCAAAAAATGGCTTACATGAGTTTCATGTAGTAAAATTACTCTAAGCAACTGTAGGAGTAAGAACAAAAAAGGAATTCTTACACGAGAGGAGTCCTTAGGTGCACACAGAAACAGCTACGTTTGCAAACAAGCCATTAAATATGGTTTAATTCAGGTATCAGAATACTCTCTGTCTTTGGGAAGGCGCTTGGCATTCAATTGTATGTTCTCTGCTGCCCTGAGCAGCTGCTGTGCATTACTGGAGAGGAGCTGCAAATGATGGCTGGTGAAGGGCATGCTTGTGGGGGAAGAATGAGGAGGATCTCTGGCAAGGCTGGACAGCACATTGTACACATGTAGAATCCCTTTTCACCTGCCCTTAACATGTGAAAACGGGTGCAGATATACATCTCTGCCAGGATTAAGAGCCCAATCCTAGGTATATCTACTCTGAAGTAAGTCTCGTTCTAGTCAATGGAGCTTACTCCCAGGAAAGTGCCTAGGATTGCAGCCTAAGAGCCCAATCCTATGCATGTCTTTTCAGAAGTCCACTTTAGTGAATGGGGCTTACTGTGGATAAGATGGCAACCTCAGAGCCAAAGCCTATGGCTGTCTCCTCAGAAGTCAGTCCCAGTAGAGGCAGTGGGGCTTCCTCCCAGGAAAGTGTGGAGAGGGCTTCAGCCTCAGAGCCCTTCCTCTGCCTGTCTACTCAGGCTGCAAGGCTATTACACTTTCCCGGGAGTAAGCCCCATTGAACACAATGGAACTTACTTCTGAGTAGACATGCATAGGCTTGGGCTCTCAGGCTGCAAGGCTATGCACCCTTTCCCAGGAGCAAGCCCCATTGAGCACAGTGAGACTTACTTCTGAGTAGACACACCTAGGCTCGTGCTGCAGATTGGCATGGGGGCTGCACCAGCCAGCTTCCTTCCCCTCCTCCTCCGCCAAGCCAGTACCTGGGCGTTCCGTGGGTGCCGCAGCCCGTCTCCCTGCCTGGCTGTCTGTCTGTCCTCCTTGGCATCGGCGCGTGTCCCCTGCGCCCTCTACGGGCTTGGAAGCTGCGCAGGGAAGCAGAACATGGGGGGGAGGCGGGCTGGGCTCAGGCGAGAGCTTGGGGATGGGGGCAGGAGGGGGTCGTTGTGCGGTCAAGGCAGGGGCCAGGCACCCGCCCACCCTGCACCCCCCAGCACCCACACAGCAAATGCCTCTGTTTTGCTCCCCCCTTCCTGGAATGCCTCCGAAGGGGAGGGGCCCCTGCAAAAAGGTGCCGGAACTCCGTCCCCCCGTGTTCCATTAGAAAAAAAGCCCTGGTTGTAATACACCACAAACAACTGGTAGACACTGCACCTGAGCCTGCATTGAGCCCTCTTTAACATTCTTTTCCAAGTTTCCCAGCATGAAAGTTAGTACCTGCCCAAAGAAGTTCTAATGTTCCCACAAGGCTCACTATGTTTCGTCTAAACCAGGGGTGTCCAAAGTTTTTGGCAGGAGGGCCAAATCATCTCTCTGACACTGTGTTGGGGGCCGAGGAAAAAAAGAATTAATTCAAATTTAAAATTTGAATAAATTTATGTAAGTTTACATAAATGAATATATTAAAGATGAACTTATATGAATGAATGAAGGTCTTGAAATAGCTCAAGGCCTATAAAGGCCTTGCATGACGCAAGGTTGGCCTTTCCTTTGCTGCCGCTACTGCATCACAGACCTGAAACAGCAAGCAGTGGAAGGAGCCTTCATCCCACAGCTCATGGGAGATGTCAAACAGTTGCCCTCACGCTGAGAGCAGTTGCATCGGGCCAGTGTGGGCTTCAACAAATCTCCAGAGGGCCAGAGGCTCATTGGAGACTGTTTATGATTTCTCTATCTATGCCTAATAAAGGTTCATTCATTCATTCATTGGAGACTGGGGGCTCCCTGAGGGCCACATTGAGAGGCCTCAAGGGCCGCAGGATTTGGGCACCCCTGGTCTAGACCAACACCTTAGGACAGGGGTGTCAAACATAAGGCCCAGGGGCCAGATGCAGCCTGAGGAAGCTTTTTATTCAGCCCTCAGGCTCTCAGCTGCTAAGCAGTGCTAAGGAGTTGCTGATGAAAGACAGCTCACATGAAATTGGGCTCTCCCATATCTTGAAATATGATCAAGATTTGCATATTTTCTCTTCTGTCATTTGCAACTAATGAGTTCCTAAGTGAGAGAAGTGCTTATTTTTGGTTAAGCCTTGTTTAATGACATAATTTCCTGCCTAATGACATCACTTTTGGCCCTTTGCAGGCATCATGAATGCTATTTGGCCCTCTGCATGAAACAAGTTTGACACCCCTGCCTTAGGATGTTAGCATAGCTGGTTTATGCGGCAGGGTTTGGGAGACTTTGGTTAAGCAGAGCGCTTCAAGAGAAGAGGTCATAAAGAAAGGGAAATACTTTATTTATGAGAACTGCGAACTTGGATAGGGAAGGAAAGAGAGATCCTACATGCTTGCTCTCTAGCTGGGAATGGGGATTCTGGGAAGGAGGAGGAAGGAAGGAGAGCCTGAGGTTAGCAATCTGCATACCAAAGATAGCTTTACTGGAAAAACAAGAGGAGAAACCTTCCTTTTCCTGTTTGGTTAACTCACTAGTTGTTTTTCCCCCTTCAGGTGCAAGTGTTGAAGTACTTTCTCCACTTCCAACATGGGCATCTTCATCCAGGCCATCACCACAAGCTAAGACTATGTACTTGAACTAGCCTTATTCCAGTCACAGAGTACACTGGCTCCCTGAGTTATATGGTGGCTGTATTGGTGTTTTCTGGCAGACAAAGTATATCCTTTGTGGTGGTTTTCAGTAGGCAGGATAGCACTAGGCTGGCCAAAGACAGCTCTTTGGAGGGATGTACATCTTCACTTCTGTACAGACCTTCAGAACTGAACCAGTACATATGTAGGGGACCTAGTTAAATG
This sequence comes from Tiliqua scincoides, assembly GCF_035046505.1. Taxonomy (NCBI): domain Eukaryota; kingdom Metazoa; phylum Chordata; class Lepidosauria; order Squamata; family Scincidae; genus Tiliqua; species Tiliqua scincoides. The sequence goes on along the minus strand of NC_089821.1, from coordinate 79,639,816 downwards.
GCCACTATCTCATTGGCCCCTACTTTTCTTCAGGAGAAGCACAGCCTGGCTGCACCAAAGACACAGAAGCAGCCTGAAGCTTCTTGGGAAACACTGGGGCTAGGACTGCTGCAGCAACAGTCCTTGCACAAGGGTCAGCAGCAGACATTTGGCCTCACTCAGCACTGAAAGCTGCAATTCCCCCACATTGCAAATCCCTCCTTCTATATTCCTTAATCTTCTCTTTTCCTTACAATGCCCCATAGTTCTTACAGTAAAAGTGTCTTTACTTATTAGTTATGCCCTGAAGAACAGCTCATGTTCTGAAAGGATGAAATGCATATATAGCTTACACAGCACACAGAAACATCAAAAAGACATCAAGGAATAAAATACAACTGGTAAAGAACTACAGCCTGGGAGTGTGGAAAAAGACATACCACAAGCAGCACTGGCAGCTTTGCTGTGTCCCATACATGCGGTATGTGCCCGCATGTTCCAGCTGTGGAACTCATTAAATATGAGAACAATCAGATTGAGGAAAACTTATTTTGGCCATTTACTTTTCCACCATCAGATGCTCTTATGGGTAAGATACACTACAAGATCCCAAGTTTTCCAACTTGCAGGATCTTAAATCAAAACTACAGGGAGTCTTCTGACACCATAAAGATTGACAATTTATGCCACAATTTACAGACTAGAGCACACTCAGATGCGCGCGTACACACATACTCGGGGGTAACACTGTAATCACTGGGAACAAGTTATAAAATACAAAATGTACAACCAGTGTCATTTCTAGACACATTCCAAACATTTACCAGGTAAGATCTGTTGTGTAGTTACTCTACACAGCAGTGTAACCCGGTGAAAATACCATGGACCCTCACTTTACAATGGGTTCACTTTATATTCAAATCACTTTGCAATTGACTTTCCATCATACAACAAGGTTCACTACATGATACGGTAATCACTTTACGATGGGCACATCACAGGACTTCACGGGTGATAGATAAGCCAATCAGCAATGTGAACACAAGTGTTTGGTAGCATTACAGTCAAAAGCAGCATTTTAAACTTTGTAGCTATGTGTCCAGCAGAAAGGAAACAGCCTTGTAATTTGTGTTTTTTAATTACAGGTGGAGCCTATTTATCCGGGTTAGTTCCGTTCCGTGACTTGGCGCATGTCTGGTGTCTGGCATAGATGCCTTTAAAAAGAGATTGGGCAGACTTATAGAGGAAAAGTAAATCACAGGTGAGAAGCTGTGATGGTTATGTGCAACCTCCTGGTTTTAGAAGTAGGCTACTTCAGAAGGCCAGATGCAAGGGAATGGCAACAGGATGCAGGTATCTTGTTGTCTTGTGTGCTCCTCAAGGCATTTGGTGGGCCACTGTGAGATACAGGAAGCTGAATTAGATGGGCCTATGGCCTGATTCAGTGGGGCTGTTCTTGTGTTCCTATGATTAACAAAAAACACATTGTGCTAAATTCCATAGACTTATGCAAATACTGCAGCCTGACACTTCCGGATGGAAGGAAACTAAGGCAGCTGTTATCAATCCCCTCCCCTCCGTACTCAGCCCTCCCATTGCCAGCTGCCCAGCTTCTTTCACAGTTGGGATGCTGATCATTTAGGAACCCAGTCTTATGCGTTTCTACTCAGAAGTAAGCCCCATTGTAGTCAATGGGGCTTACTCTCAGGAAAGTGTGGAAAAGATTGTAGGCTAAATCTCATGCTTTGCTTGGTGGGAAGGCTTGCTTTTGTTGGTGATAGCCTGCACCATGGGGGGGGGGAATTTGGCGAACACTCCTGTCAGGGTCTTGCTGCCTGGCCAGCCCCTGCCTTACCTGGAGGTGCAGGGGGGGTGGAGGACAGGCAAGGGAGAGCCATGGGAGGCTGAGGGCAGATCCCACCAGCCAACCCTGCGGGCTGCCAGGGCTGGCAGGGAGCTATGGGTGGAGCAGGAGCAGCCCCCAGAGAGGAACTCCTCCCTGAAGTGCAGGGGTGTCGGGGACGGAGGGGGAGAGCCCCAGGCAGTAGTGGGCACAAACCCCCGGCAACCCCTTCAGATGACCAGACACTGCGGGGAGCCGGGGGCGGGGGGAAAAGCAACCCCCCGCAAGCAGCAACCCCAGGGAGAGCACCTCCCCCCATGGACACCACCGGATCTTCTTGCCTCACAGGGGGCTCAGGCAGGAGTAGGGCGGCGGGGAGACAGGCGGGGAGGAGGAGCAAGAGGCAGGCCAGGGCACAGAACCACTCAGCTGGTGAGCAAGCCTCCCGCAGACTCAGACAGCAGGGCAGGGTTGCCTTCCTGGCAGGGTTGACCAGGTGCAGGGTTGGCAGGGTTGACAAGGTGCCTGGGCTGACTGGGTGAGAGGGGTAGAGCCAGGAACTCCATAAAGGCTGGGGAGGCCAATGATGAGGAGAAAGCCGGGCAAGGCTAACAGCCAGGAGGAAAGCTGCATGCCCATGAGACCCAGGCTAACTTAGAAGTCAAAGAGGGGGACCCGGCTGGATCTAACCCCCCCTTTTGGACCTGAGGCCACTCAGCCTCACCCCAGGGACCTGCCACAGGGTGAGTCTGAACCCCTTTTTGGTCGGATGACCCTCAACCCCCTCCCCAGGATCTGACAACTCCCTGGGTTTTTTAAAGTAATCCCCTCTGTTGCTATCACACCTCTCTCTCTCTCTCTCTCTCTCTCTCTCTCTGTGTGAGTGAGTGAGTAATTGTGCATGCAAGCTCCACCTTGCACATGTTCTGGCTACAGAGGTTCCCCCCCCCCTTCCCCTCCTCAGCCTCTTTGCAGGCTCAGGAGCTCCAAGAATGTTACTGTTCCTTGCAAGGGGAAACTCTTCCAGGGCTATTTCCCTGCCTGGGCGAGGCGGAGCCTTTTTGCAGTGTTTTGGGCTGCCTGGAGACCCCAGCGCAGGGCAAAGGAGGCAAAGATGTGTGTGACTTTCAGTACCCCCACCCCATTCACATTGAGACAAATCCACAGATAAAAAATCCGTGGATAAATAGGCTGCACCTGTACAACATTGTATAAACTGATTGCCATGGCCCCTAAAGAGTGCAGCAGGCACCTTTTAAATCACCTTTTAGTTAGTTTAATTCTTGCTTAATTCTATAGCAAAAACTTGAACTTCTAAAGTCTTGGAACAAAATACCCCCCAACACATTATCGGGTTCGCATGACAATATTTTCACCATGTCTGCAGAATGGATTACCACTGTAAAGCAGGGGTCCACTGTATAACCTTTCTAGCTTTACTATGGTAATGAAACACCTACATTGGGGGAGAAATGCCTGGTCTTGATTAAGCCCAAATGAATAGACTCAAACTTGTTGATAAAATCTAGCTGAGTAATTTCACACTGGTGTCTCCTGAACTGCCACAATTAATGCTCAGGAAACACTATTTCCTTTTAAGATAAAACTTATTTCCATACACCAAGATGAAGATATTAATATCCAATGGGGAGACAACAACACAGAAAGTAATAAAATTGACAACTTTTAACACTTGCTACTATGGAATTAGCACGAATCCACAGCTTGCTTTGCCAGCATGCGTTTCATGCATGATGTTCTTAATTTGCTGCAGTAGCAAAGTGGGCAGGCAGTGCTTCTTCAACATTCTCAGTCTGTACTAATCTACAATTTGCTTTTCCTCTCAGGGAAATGAAACAGGTTGTCAGGATAAAGGCATGTTTAAAAAAACACATACACACTCCAATCCTGTTATGAATTCAACGAACATGCTATAATTAACATCAGTCCTAGAAAAACCTTTTACGTACTTTATAATTCTTTAAGCTGGGTAAACACACCCATGTTTTGATCATTTTGACACTGCCTATCACCGCTGTTTCTAATGCTTTTGAAAGCATCTTCACCACAATAATGGCAGTAATTGCAGAACTGCACAGAAGAATGTTATGCGACTAAAGGCGTTTGCAGACCATCAGCGGTAAGGGGATGGAGTCAACCAACAAGACACTGCCTTTAAGATTGCGACGGTCCTTTGACATTATATGTAGCCAGTGCTATTAACTGCTATGGGGCCCAGACCTGATTACCAAAGAAACATAAACCAATTATTGTGCCAGTTCTTACATATAGCAAGGATAACAACAAGGAATGTCATCTGACTGAAGAAACAAAAAGTGTTACTTAGCTGCCCGACTTTGATTGATTGCTCTATTCAATTTTACATAATGCAAACCTCAGTAAAGGTGCTTTTCCCAATAATCCTGAATAAAGGAGATACAGTAACTTCTTATGAATGCAGGAGACCTTGCAACATAAGCTACTGCTCAGTGTTAAAAGGCCATCTCTAATACCATCTTTTGCATAACACATCGAGCATAGAATGTTCTCTCACAGCAAGACACCAGCCATCAAAATGGCTTCAACAAAACAAACAAGTTAAGGGAAGATCCAAGCATTACAAAAGACTCCGATTTAATGGAAATATTGACATTGATTTTGGATGAGCACTGTCAGCCTCAGTTGCCTCTGCAACAACATGGCCTCATCCTGAAAGGCAAACTATCTGCTTGCTGTGTACACAGACATGAAGAAAAGGCATGCGGGGTTAAATCCCTTATGAAAAACAAGCCAATACACCTCTACGTGTGCAGGGTGTGTGTGTAATAATGATACTGACCTCCTTTGCAAAACAGTTTGAGGTATCTGTTCTCATGAAGGCTTAAATATTACCGTTGTCGAGTGAATTAGAATGATTGTGTTTAGGACTGCAAACACTTATCTATTTAATTGGCAAGACCAATCAACAAACCCTTCCTAATAAATTAAGACTTCCTTCTCTCATCAATTAATCCAGGACTAACCACACAGCATACACACGAAAAGGCTCTCTCCTCCTTTGAATCAGCAAGCTAACTCACAGGACCAAACACTAATGAAAACTATCTTGAATATCATGAAAAAGCTGCAAGAACAGATGGCCTTTGTTTGGCACCTAAAATACATCAATGAAGGAATATGAAAAATACATCAATGAACATGCGTTTCTTTACACACATATAAAGAAAGAATTCTAGAATTTGGGAGCCACCAAAGGAAAGGGCCTCTCTCCAGTAACCAACCACCCAACTTCCAAAGCTACATAGATAAGGATTTTGGAGGATGGTCTCAATCGACAATCGCATTAGAGAATAAGGTCCAACCTAGTCCTTTTCTTTGTAGCTTTGGAAGTTGGGTGGGTTTTACAGGCCTAAACCTTCATTTTGAATTGGACCCAGAAACAAACTGGAAGTCAGTAAAGAACGCTTACTACTGGGATGATAAGGTCACAGTCATTAGCAACTGTTAAGCCATTTCTGCCCAACATTGCGTATACGCAACGAGGATCAAATGTGTATGCCTGTGGGCTGTGCCACCTGAAGTTTTCGGACATGTTCCAAGGTAGCCCCAAATATAGATTATTATGACAATGCATAGCTCCGTTATCACACACAGTTATGGACCAAAATAATAAAAGCATCAACATGTTTAAAGCTTACCTTGATGCCACACACAGCTGAGGTACATAATTATTTCCAAACCTGAACTAAAAATGGCTGTTAAAATTGTATGCATGGCATGGGATACACCCTTTTCTAATCCACTGATCTGAAAAGTCCATCGTTTTCTGTAAACTGTACAAAGTCGCATCCAAGAAAGTTTGCAGGCCTGAGAACCACAGTGAATGCCCTTAAGAGCGAACAGAGTAACATGGAAAGGGAGCTGATATCTGGAGTCTCTGAAATCTATGCTGTATTTGTCTCAGGCAAGTACATTTTATGATTTTCCTTAACCTTGTTCCACTCCCTTTCTATTCTCAGATATTCTTCTGTATGCATAACCTACATCTTTCTTTCATCAGAGTAAACATGTATCATAAGGTGATATGACACAAGTACTATCAAAAGGATCAGGGCGGCACAATTAAGGACACTGCTTGACACCAGACCCCTGGATTCACTGTTGCTATCTCTGCCACAGCGCAGTGGGGGGGGGAAGCGCTTTGCCATGTCTGGTGTGTGATTTTCAAACTGGAACTGCAGGACTTCCTGTTCTATTTAAAGGGGCCACACAGATCTTCATTCACATGGTCCCTGTAATTAAAACCAGAAGTTTCACTTCCAGATCTGCAAAATGAGTACACCAGAGCATGGTAAAGAAGCGAGCTATCTGCTTTTCACTCTTCCCACTTTTAGTGAATGGGAAGCGGATCAATGTGGCTTGCATCTGTGGTAGGCTGGAGGGAGGCAACAGGAGACCTGAGATAAAGGGCACCCCAAATTGATTTCCCTTTCACCATCTGCCACTGACACAAGCTGCATCAGATCATGTCATGGATGGGCCAGCAATAAAGAATATCTTCCTTACTTGTAAACTTCTTACATCCAAGAAGTTCGTCTTCTGCTCAGATGAATAAAATCCAGTCTCCAGTTGACTGAAGTGATTGGTTACCTGAAGTTAGACAGCTATGCAAGCAAGTCCTTCAATTCCATAAAAGGAACTATTTGCTGCAGTATCTTCGGTACGGAAACCTAGTTTGGACAGGTGGCTAGAGCACTGAACTTCTAGTACTCGAGGCTGAAATCCCAACTCAGACATGGATTGATTGGATGACCTTGAGCAGGTCACTATTTCAGTGCTTCATGTAGAAAATCTGACAAATAGTGACCTACTTCATAGGCTAGTATACACCACTTTTAAAATTGTAGAAAATAACTATGGTAAGAGCACAGTTAAACCCATCAGGTTTTATTAATGGAGATCTGTTTTTCTGCCTCCCTTCTTAGCCGCTACCTGTGGCAAACGAGCTAAGCTGCCTCAACTCCTGGCCATTACAACTACAAAACTCACAACTGAAAATCTGGTGACCCATGCAAATGTTTACATCACCCCTCATTTGACACTGCTAACACAGCCGTTCGTATATGTGAAAGCTGTTATTCATCTTCACTCCCCATTATGTCAGCTTTCTGTCTGAGAAATGTATTATCCAACTTATGGTCACACTCGGTTTACACAGCTTGACTTTTACAGAAACCGGTAGGCAGACGAGCATAAAAAATAAAATAAAATCAGATCTACAAACTCCAGCGAATGCCCTGAGAAAAAGAAAACATCTATAAATTAAACCACAAGTCTGTGGTTTTACCAGCAGAGACTTCTAGGGAAGCCTACAACAAAAGATTTAATCAGACTATTATCACAGCATTTGTCTTACACAATTCATTGGTTCACCAAGCTAATAATCACCAGCACGGAAAACATTAATTGCTTAGTGTGTTTAACAGATACACTGATTATTAATGTATTTTTAACCCAAACTTCAAACATAATTCTTGATTCAGAGTATGCTTTAAGAGTCCCCTAACCACAGTTGTTTTCTATGTATTTTTGGAGAAAATGTGTTCATACATCCTGTGCATATCGAAACTCCTTTATTATAACAAACCAATCAGGACTGTGCCCCGACTGGAATTAAGTTTCAATCAATGAGACTCACTGGTATGCACAGGTTTAAGACAAAACGTCTTTCAACTGTAATAATGAAGACCTTGGGGTTCGTTCAAGCAAGAACCTTCCCCTCTTCCATTTATTTAGTTTTTCTGACTTGAACCTCAACAGTCACTACCTTTCCCAATCACAGGCCTGTTTTCCGTAGCAGTTGTCAGAATGCGGACAGGTTATAGGTAGACATCAGCCACCACATCAAAATGGGCATGCATATGTTGAATCCACTAGATGGGATCGCACTGACACATTTCAAACATGCCAGCTCCACAGACTGAAAAAACCAGCAGGCTCCCTGACACCACACTTGACTTCAGCTGTGGCCACTGATTCAGCACTTCGAGAGCATCCAAGGGGGGAGGAAGGAGGGCAAGGAGACATGAGCAAAGGAAAGAACACTGAGGCTCAATCAGGGGTTGCACCTGGGCTTAAAGGGGCTAGACCAGAAAGGGAGGAGGACACTGGGGACTACAAACTGTGACAGGGCATCAAGGATGAAGGCTGGGCCATAGCAGTGATCTCAACCTGAGCTATGCAGTCCCACCTGCCAAGAAGATTTCCATAAGGCAGTGGAGGGGAGAGGGTGGTATAATCCCCTCCCTGCTTTTGAAGCAACCTTGGGATCCAGGGTCCGAGGGAAGGAATCCAATGGTGGCCACCCAACAAGAGGGTGCACCCGCTAACGTGCCAATTTCCCATGGGGTAAAGTCTGAACCCTTCTCCCCCCACTCAACCAGGAGACATATAGCAACCTTATCAATTTGTCCAATGGCATAATAATATTAGCCATTTTATTCTCAATCCCTTTTTAATGATCCCAAGCATGGAACTGGCTTTCTTCGCAATTGCCACACAATGGGAAAATACTTTCATTGAGCTGCCCACCACCACTGTAAAATCTCAATCCTGATCTGTTACTGACAGCTCAGAACCCATCAGCTGGTCACCATTAAAAACAAACGCGGTGGCTTCATTACACCTCAAAAGATGGTGTGGCTTCATTCTGTCACACAGGAAAGGGATTTTGTTGGTCTAAGTATGGTGCCTTGCCTCCTGAGGTCACTGTTGCTGTTGTTTTTCTTTTCTTTTAAGTGGATATCAGTTCCTTCCTTCTCACTGTGCTGAGCCATTTTTCCTCTGCCCTGGCACTCAGTTGCTTCTATACGTTCACAAGGCAAAGGCAGAGATGGTGTGATCTGTAGTGTGTCATTGTGGCGTTTCCACACTTGCTTCTCTGTCTGTGTATCTTTAGCGGTTAGCCTAGAAAACTAAGGAAAAATCCACTTCTTTGCCTCAGCCCCCACCTCCAGACAGTCAGCAGCAAAGTAAAATCAATTTAGAAAATTGCCAGTTCAAACACTGGCATCTCCAGGTAGGGCAGAGGAAGATCTCCATCTGGACGCCTGGAGAACCACTGCTAGCCAGTGTCGACAACACTGAGCTAGATGGACCAAAGGCCTGACTCGGTACAAGGCCGGTTGCACTTGCTCAGAAAATGAGTCTGGGGGGGGGGTGTCACTCTGCAATTAGCCATGTAGGGATTATATATAATTTAGAGTCTCCTGGAGAAGGGAATGCAAGAGAGGAAAGACTATGTATTGAAAGATACTCCAGAGCTATCTTGCCAAATTCTTCTGTACTGAAGCATTTTCTCTAAATATAAGCCATCATGGCAGACACAGTAGGACTTCCAGGTTCTATTTACCAAAATTACCTTCAATTCTAGGTTCTACCTTCAATTAAGATAAGAAGATTTTCAAGAAATTCACATCAATCTCTTTTGCAACAGCCAGGACCTATTGTTTTTAAAACAGGATTTCTGTGACCAAAAACACAAAACCTCCGAATAAACATCTAAACAAAGCTCCTTTCCTGACAAATATATAACTATTGCGCCCTGCTTCCGTACGTTCCATTTCTGAAGGAAAAAAACCTGAAGAATCAGAAGGCTGTGCTTTGTTTTGTTTCTTTTCAAATCTTCATTTTGTTTGCTACACTGGACAAATAGCTGGGGGCTCTATTGGCAGAAGGCAGCCTGCAGTTTTGCATGTCCAGTCTGAGACAACTTCAAGGTCTGACTCCAAAGCGAGTTGAGAAAATACAGTATTAATGCAAGTCCCTGAGAGCTATAAGTATCGCAGACTCTAGAAAATTCAGATTCTGTACTTTCTGCAGCGCAGAGGGTGAGACAATTTTGCCTGAAGACAATTTTGCCTGCAGTAGGAAGCACTTGAAAACTTTGTCCAACAATCTTAAGACAGGATTCCACTCTTTATCTCCCACTGTCCTTACTTCAAGCCAGGAACACAGTATGGCACACCCTCTTAACTGGAATACCTGCTCCAAACAGCTGTGCACAAAACTGCCACCAAGAGCTCCACAAAATGAAAACCATACCAACAAAAGCATGAAATGATAGAGGAGAAACTCTCACATGTAAATGAAGTGGCAATTACTATATGAAGCGGCAAACTACTATATACTCTTGCCTAAGAGCAAGCCCACTGAAGAATGGGACTTATTTCTGAGTGAATATGTATCTGATTGTGTTTTAAGTAGTTGTCTCATTGCAGATCATCCCTTTAAACACACTAGTACAAGTGATGAAACTGTTCTTCTTGCCAAAGTAAAACTACTTTTGAAAACATGACCCATTTTCCAAAGTCACAAAAAAGGTTTTTGAAAGGGATGGGAAGACACCTTCCAGATAGACTTCTAAACTGAAACTTTAACAATCAATCCTTTCAGAACAGTTACACACACTTAACATTACAACCCATATTCACTCATTCCCCCCAGTCTGCACACATGTGGAACTGCACCTGCTGGCCACATCCCCAGCAGCTATACATCCATGCACCTCTCCAAGTCAAAAATAATACAAATAAGAAGAAATCCTTTATAGTATGTACTGCATACAAGATCACTGCAGATGGAGATTGCAGCCATGAAATTAAAAGATGCTTGCTTCTTGGGAGGAAAGCAAAGGTAAGAGTAGACAACTTAATGAAAAGCCGAGACATCACCTTATCAGCAGACGTTCTTATAGTCCAAGCTGTGGTTTTCTCAGTAGTAATATATGGCTGCGAGAGCTGGACCATAAAGAGGGCTGAGCGCCAAAGAATAGATGCTTTCGAATTATGGTGTTGGAGAAGACTTCTGAGAGTCCCCTGGACTGCAAGGAGATCAAATCAGTCAATCCTACAGGAAATCTACCCTCACTGTTCATTGGAAGGACAGATACTGAAGCTGAAGCTTTGGTCATCTCATGAGAAGGGAGGACTCTTTAGAAAGGACCCTGATGCCAGGAAAAATGGAAGGCAAAAGAAGAAGGGGAAGGCAGAGGATGAGATGGTTAAATAGTGTCATGGAGGCAATGAACGTGAATTAGGACAAACTTCGGAAGTTAGTGGTAGACAGGGGGGCCTGGCGTGCTGTGGTCCATGGGGTCATGAAGAGTCGGACACAACTTAACGACTGAACAATAACAACAACATGTACTGCTGGGAGGAAATGAAATGAATCAACATGTTCATACAGAGAGCAAAGAAAACACAGGCAGGGCCAGGATGCTTGGGAATAATATGACCAAACTGCAACAGCATCATAATTTCATTTAAGAGTAGTATATTCACTCCATTTCAGAAAGAGGTTGACTGCAATAAAAAGGTTTGGAGAAAGGCAACAAAAATCATAGACATAAGAACAGATCCAACATAAGTCCTAAATACAAAAGGCCATAGTGGGAAAGGTTAAAAAGATGTTTCATTTCAAGAAGGATCCATTACAAATATTAGTGTTGGGATAGGATATTGATTCACCTTCTTTCAAAATACAGCACAATCTTTTAAAACTGTAAAGCCTGGCAGGCATTTAAAACTCAGGCTTACAGAACTGCATGAATGGCAGTAGGATAGCCATTATTGCAGAACATCTAAGTCCCACAAAAGATAGTGAATGCCCTTTATCTGAAGGCAGCACAGCTCCATTAAACATCACAGAGCTTCACTTTATTCCTCATTTTTTGTGCCAGTCATTGCTGGAAGGCACTAACAGGTCAGAATAACTAAATCCCCCTAAGACTGTGTTGGGATCATCCATGTTCATGCTTATACTCCTCCCCCCCCCCCAAAAAAGCATCACAAATTGACCCAAAATGCAGAGGAAAGCATGCCCAAAATTGAAAACTGGAGTATCCAACCGGTACTGTAATACAGACACCTGTAGACAAAACCATTTAAAGTCTTGAATAAAGACCAAGAAAGGCGGTATATAAATACCTGCTATTAAATACCTGCTATTAAAGAGGCTTAACCAAATATCTTTTTTTTTAAAGCATGCCATATGCTACAGGAACAAGCAAAACAAAAATTAAAAATCCAGTTCAGTAACAACAGATTCAGACATACAAAACTGATGTGTATTTCCTTTTAAAATAAGGTCTTATGGTCAACTCTGCCACTACTCAAGCAGGATAGATAGTCTGTACATTATGCCACCTTGAAAGCTACCACTGAACATCCAACCTCCGGAAAATAAGTCTTTATACACAGTAAGAAAGAGAAAACTCAGGCAGCAGCAGGTGGGATGCTCATGGAGATTCAGGGACAATAACACCATTAAAGAGGTCAGGAGGCAAACTGAACAGGAATACTGAAGCAGAAACAACATCCACCCCACCAATTTTTCCAATATCTCCTACATAATGTTTCGATTCCTGCATCTATCTAGGGCAGCTCTAACACCAGCTCCACTAAAACATGTGAGCAAATCACACTTTTCTCAGGGTGTTGTTAAATATCACAAGGAAATAATTAACATACTATTAATTTTCACTGAAGACTTTTTAGAAAACTATGAAAGTTACAAAAGCACACCTCCAGCAGAAAACACCCACATAACTTTTCCTACTGACAACTGCACAGAAGTCTTAGGGCTGAATCCAATCCAACTTTCCAGATCCAATGCAACCACAACACAGCCCCAAGGTAAGGGAACAAATCTTCCCTTACCTTGAGGAGGCTTCTGTGAGTGCCTCTCCACCACAGAATGCAGCACACACCCTGTTGGCTGCATCAGTGCTGGAAAGTTGGAGGGGAGAGGGCCCTTACAATATATAAACGAAGGCACACTGGAAGTAGCACCAGTCTCTTCCAGTCTCTTGCCTCAATGTTCTTACAAAATAGCAGATGAGACAATAAACCTGTGCATGGACTGACATTTACACAACAAATCCCTGCACATAGAATACTAGGAGTCACGGAAAGGTTACCCTTTTCCTTAATATGCTAGTTTCTTGTGTGTAGGACTCTATTTTCATGGGGGAATATTCTGTCATATGGGTTCCCACCTGTGGTCTGAAGTGATACAGTTCAGGCTAAGGCTTGCCACCTCCATCCACCATTTGTGAAAACGACAATTTCCATTAAGTGGTTTTCAGAATCAGATTGTATGATGACTTTGATAGACTCAGTGCAGATATTAGGTGCCTTTCTGCTTCAGAGACAGAGTGTGTTGGCACCGTATAGCTGGCTGCATACATTAAGAGCATCATGGGGTTTTTTCTTGGGTTTTATTTTTCCTTCCAAGCCAACAGACAGGAGGCCTGTACTAGAGGCAAAAATGAAGTGGTGATTAGCCAAACAACTCTCTTTTTCAGAAATGGCAAGTTCTGTGTGGCAGTTCTGACTCAAGTATTACATGAAGGGGGTCAGCAGGGCCAAACTGCAACATTACAACCATGATCAGTCTGCTTGCTGTGGGTAAAGCAAAGCAGTGGGCAAATTGCTGCTAACATGTCACTTCATTACAGAGGTGCATTTCTGATTGACTGTGCATATGTCATAAAATTAAGAGGTTAGCTAGGTTATGATTATTTACCAAGGGACTGAAGGAAGTCTAATTCCATACAGTTGAGTGAAGGAGAAGAAATCACGAAAATAGTCATGTTAAACAACCTTCTGACTTATTCATGTTAAGCTCTTTAAAGAATCAATTAAGAGAGAGTTTTAAAAGCTTTTTCTCCACCATGAAAAGAAAAGGCTCCACTTTAACAGCTAGCATTACCAAACAGTTTGCGGTACTCTTTGCATTTAAATTATGTTATACCTCGATATTTCTGGATGTGCTGTCATACAGCTTTTCCACTCAGTGCCCAGAACTTCATGACTTCCTCGTTTTTCCAACACCTCCAATTAAAGCTCAGAGTGGCAAATCTATTGTGCAACGATGCATGCAGAAATCTCTAAGGAATTGGGGAAGAATTCTCACTGGAGCTACTTATGATTTTAATACCATCACCCAATAAGATGTTCTATTTAAAAAAAACTACAGACTGAATTTGGCAAAAAACAAAGCCTGAATTCACTGTTCACTGCAAAGGGACAAAAAAAAATAAGCTAATAAATACCACATCTGAAATAATGTCAAATTAAAAATGAAAAGGAATGTTTGGTTTTAATTGATGGTATAATGGTAAGCATTTCAGAGCAGAGAAAGGGCATGAAAACGTCTACAAAATTTCAACGGAAATGGAAAACACACAAACACACACACAGCAAAATCTTCCTGTTGTGAAAACAGAGGTAGCAAAAAGAGAAAGAAGGGAAGTGGAAAGCCATCAATGCAAAGTGCGTTGCATTGCTAGCAAAGTCAGGGGACTCCAAGCATCCATGTGAGCCTCAAATGTCAACCATCCATCCTTTTCTTCACTCCATCTCTTAAGGGGAAATATTTTTACAGAACAGGCTACACAGACACACAGAGACAGACATCCTCTCTCCCTACAAGAATAAAAGACTTACAAAAAACAAGCCTTCATTCTTGTGTGTTTATCAGAATAAGTGCAACTGAACTCAGTGAGACTTCTGAGTAAACATGTTGCAAAGACGGTGCTTATTTCACTCAAAAGTTTAGCCCTTTTTTTTAAAGCATGTTTGAAGTACCCAGTTTCAATATTTTTTCCCCATTTTCCCTGCAGCATCATGGAACACTGCTTATTAGAATAATATGCAATGCAATCAGTGGTGGCAATTTGACTACATTATGGTGACACAGATTTTGAGAATCTTTAAAAAAACTAATAAGCTGAGGGTAGGGGAAATATAACCAACACATCATGAACAACATTTAGCCCAGAGGTAAGCAACTCAACTTTTATCACAGAGTTTGTGACCACGTTTTCCTCTCTCCCCCATCCCCACCTCCACCAGAGTGGAGGATGCCTTCCATGTATTGAGGGACAAGGAAAGAATGTAACCGCACCACTCTGGAGAATAATACATTGTGTAACTATCCAGGAGAATCAGCGGTGCGACGTGTGCAGCCAGCCAGAGAATTGACTGGAGCACATAATTGCTGAGAGGGAGGCAGCAGGAGGACCCCCATGCTCACTGGGCACAGAGGGGTTTAAGGCTGCACTGATCCAATCCACACTTACCTGGAGTAAGCCCCACTGGCTATAATGGGACTTCTGAATAGACATGCATAGGAGTGTGCCTTAAGGCTGCCATCCTAGCCACACTTTCCTGGGAGTAAGCCCCACTGGCTATAATGGGACTTACTTCTGACACGCATAGGCTCTAAATGCATCTGCAACTCTGCCTCGGAGCAGGAAGGCTTTCCCCAGCAAGCCGGCTTTCCGCAGCCCACAGGCCGGCTCCAGAGTCCAGCAAGCTCCAAGGCGGCAGCAGCAGCAGCCTCTGCAAGCAGCATCTCCTCCCTCCCTCCCAAGGCCAAAGAAGTTTCACTTCGGCTGCTGCCAGCGCGCTTGCCAAGCAGCAAGTTGCGCCTGCCGCTGCCACTCTCTGACTTGACAGCCCAGCCCAGCCCAGCCCAGCGCCCCAGGACAACTCGCCCCCTGCCCCGTCCTCCGGGAAGCGCCCCCTAAAGAGGGACCGCTCCCCAGCCACTCACCAAGAGGACCAGGGGCAGCCACATTCTCCCTCCTGCAAAGCACTTGGTGCTGCGCCCAGCCAGAGCCCAGCCAGCTCCTACTCCGCTCCCGCTCGTGCTGAAAGAACGCGCTGCTGCTCTGCCTCTCCCGCTGCTGCTGCTGCTACTGTTGCCACGTCTGGCTAGGCATGCGCAATCCATGGGGAAAATCCTGCCACACTGAAGCTGAGTAGAGCACTGCGAGTGGCATGCTGGGGGTTGTAGTCTCCTCCGGTGTGAGCAGCCTGCGGTGCCACTAGGGCTAAGAGGACAGGGAAAAAGAAAGCCCTGGCACACTGTGGTCTGAGTGACCCACTTGCAGCTGTAGGACAGAGTACTCCATAGAAGAGGAGGCTGGATCCACAGTAGGGGTGTGAGATTGGAAATCAGTGGTTCAAATCTTATGTCAAGGGATTGTCATTCATTCAAAATATGAATGTCCTCCTCCCAACACTGGGCTCAGGGTAGTTTACAACATATAGGCTGCAATCCTAACCTCACTTTCCGGGAGTAAGTCCCATTGAACACAATAGGACTTACTTCTGAGTAGACCTGGTTAGGATTGTGCCCTAAATATAATAAAATATGCACAAATATGCACAAATAAAATATACACAAGTAAAATATAATGAAATATATTCAATGAAAATATAATAAGTGATTCTCAAACTTTTAGCACCGAGACCCACTTTTTAGTATGACAATCTGTCAGGACCCACCGGAAGCGATGTCATGACCAGAAGTGACGTCATCAAGCAGGAAACAATTTTTTGACAATCCTAGGCTGCAATCCTACCCACTTACCCAGGAGTAAGTTCCATTGACTATCATGGTTAAAAGCATATAAATAGTAGCCTGTTGAAGCTACGGATCTGTAACATTTCTTCAAATGCAGTCACATACCATGGTGGCATGAAGTCTACTGTATTAATGGTAAAATATTGAAATGAACGGGGACCCACCCAAAATTGGCTCATGACGCACCTAGTGGGTCCCGACCCACAGTTTGAGAAACACTGCAAAAGCGGCCACCATAAAACCATCAGAATAATATGTCAGAGGTGCGCAGAAAACATGACAGTCGGCAATTTAAATATAAACATAACTCCTGCTAACTGGGTAAGAGGTACTTTTTTAAGTGGGTGCTCCTCCTTTTAGCAGGGGAAGAGTAACTGGCCCACCTCACCCCAGCAGTGTCTTTTCTAGTGGCTGTCTACTGGTGTTCTTTTGCTTCTTGTTAGATTGTGAGCCCTTTTGGGACAAGGAACCATTAGTCATTTGATTTTTCTCTGTAAACTGCTTTGTGAACTTTTAATTGAAAAGTGGTATATAAATACTGTTAATAACAACAACATTGTAAGTTAAAAACAGAAACAGGCACCCACATCAAAACGCAGAAGGAAAAGATCCATAACAAAGTGACAACTAACAGAAATGAGAGACTGAAAAAATAAAGGTCTTCAGCTCCTGCCAGAAGACTGATAATGGAGGGCATATATCTTAATTCCAGCAGGGAAGAATTCCATTACAGTGGAATTACAGAATTTACTTGCATGTATTTTTATTATTATTAAAACAAATTGGCTTACCCCAAAAATGAACAATTTAAAATACATTCACACAAACAGATAATGCAAAACAACTGTCCAGAAGACACAAAAACAAGATAAAATAGCCTTCTGAAACAGCAAGTCTTCCAAGTCCATTTGAAAATGGAGAAAGCCAGCCTTTCTCTCCATAGGGGAGAGTTCCACAAGTTTAGCAATTGATATCCTCTGTGCCAGAAGAGAATATAGGTGTTGAGTTTAGGAATAGTTTTGTTAATACTGTGCAATGGGGGAGGGGGGAGGATTTCACACACACCCCCATGTTTTGTAAATAAAAACTATAGATTGCCAGGTACATTTCCCTATTGTTTTATCCTATCCACACACGCACCTTTAACAAAGACTTTTCTGTAAAGCATAAAATATTCCAGTAGACATTTTCTGTACTAAATTTACCTGATAAAAGAACCAGATTGTTCCAGAGTGTTTCTCAAATGTTGAGGTCTTGCATGTCTATAGCTCCATAAACTCCATAAAATACATAAAACCTTACATAATACATAAAACCATAAAAAAATCTTACAAATGTGTTTTGTAAAGTTCCCTATATCACACATGAAATATTATATGCCTTTTACAAACTTATGAGCCACTTTAACTATTATATTGCCCCACAGAACAAACGGCCTGTCATACAATCCTATGAAACAGGTACCCTACAAAGTTCTGTGAAATAAAAAACATAAAGAATGGAGATCAAACTGCCATAAAACAGACACTGCCAACCCCCCAAAAGTCTCATAGGATTGGCACCGCACATATTCCCATAACATACTGAAGTTCTATAAAACCTCACTATTTCTTACGTATATTCTATTCTACAGATACCCCTCAACAAAGGGATTTAGAGACTGGCCTTGCAGTTTGTCAGGCCAGTGGTCCATTACTCTGAGTACAGCCTATCCCATTGGTCTTCAACCTTTTTCATGCCAGGACCCCCCCCCCCCCCAAAAAAAAAAAATAACTAAAGTATGAGACTGGGGATCCACTGCCAATTTCATCCCCCATCCTGGGACCCAATCTGCTTGCCCCTACCACTGCCCTCCCCCACCTGCCCCATTTTCCCCTACCTCTTGTGTATTCACAGCAACCCTGTGAGGTAGCACTCTGAGCAGGGCTGGCCTTAGGAGCTTCATGGCAAGGCAGCAAGAAGAGCTGTGCAGGATTACATCAAGTACTCAGTTTTGATAAGGTAGTACCATTATTAGATTGGAGCCAAGCCCTCTCTTGCACAGGCTTTGGAGGGTTGCTGCAACCTCCCAAATGTGGCTTTGCAGCCCCACTGAGATCATGATCCACAGGCTGAAGAATACTGGTCTATCCAGAATGGTAGCAAACCTCTGATATCTCAAGTGGCTCCCAACCTTACTATTTAATAGAGAGTTGGTGTAGTGTCGTGGCTGAACTGTGACTCAGCTCTTCTCCATTTAAATATTGCTTCTGCTATGAGCTCACTAGATAACCTTAGGCAAGTACTTCACATGCATGGTGGTATTGTCCTTACAACAACCCAGGAAGGTAGGCAGTTATCATTATTCTGCTATACATATGGGAATAGCTCACCTGAGACCCTAAAATCACCTAAAGCAAAATCCCATGTCTACCCAGAAGTAAGTCCCATTATGTTCAGTGGGACTTACTCCCAGGAAAGTGTGTAACAGATTGTAGCCTGAGGGCGCAATCCTATCCTACTTTCCAGCACCAACGCAGCCATGCCAATGAGGCATGTGCTGCATCCTGCAGTGGGGAGGCAGTCACAGAAGCCTCATCAAGGTAAGGGAATGTTTGTTCTTTTACCTCTGGGTTGCATTGTGGCTGCATCAGTGCTAGAAAGTTGGATAGGATTGGGCCCGTAGTTCATAGCAGAGTGCAGATTGGCAGCTCAGTCTCTCAGTCATGACACCACACCAGTTAACAGTAAAGTAGTGGAAAGGGAGAAGAAAGAGAGCCAGCCAGTGTGCCCTAATTAGAAATGGGGTTACCTATCAATTGGTGACTGGAGGCATGGCTATGAGATGTGGTTTGGTTTAGGAGTGGCTTTCCGGGCATCATAAATTGCTTCTGCACTTTAAAATGTAGCACTATAGCATTGCTCAGACATTCAGAACAAACTTCAGTTCTACTGAAAAAAGGCTTCATGCCAAGGCTTGATTGTGTATTGGAAGCCATGCAGAAGTTGAAGTAAACAAACGAAGTGCAGTTCGTCCAAAATCAATGTGAGTAACCTTCATTTTGATCATTATGTTTGAGTGATTATTGCATCCCAGATAACTAATTGGTACATTTCCGAAATCATATGCACGCAGAGGGCAAGTTCTTTGTCAGGCTTGGTCAGTAAGTCTTGCTAGGAATTCTAATGTCCATGAAAGTAAATGAGTTTATAATGTACCCTTTGGCTACTCCCCAACTGGAATATTTCTTAAGATGCACCCAGTCTCAGGATCCCTGGAAATCTAACATCATGTTACTTTGAGCTGTTCTATCACATTGGTACCTCTGCTCATATAAATGTAATAACATATAAATAGAGAACGCCCATTGAACTTAGCACTTTGGAAAACCTAGAGATCACAATGGTTACATAGCTGAGGTTCATATGTTCCCAGCTGACATGTTACACCCCTTCACACAAATGGAAATGGAGATGCTGGCTAGTCTCCAACAAGTAAAATGCATCCAGACCTAGCATCTGAACCATCTCAAAGAAAATTGGCATCATTCACAGTATGATCCTTAAAAAGATCAGCTTCTTAAGTGCAAAAAAAACCCCATGCAACCTCATCTGTGCCGATAGCAAATTATCTTTCATAATCCTTGTTTGGATAGTAGAGCTAGCAGATCACAGCAACTGCTACTCATTGAATGAAAATACAAAGGCAATTTAAAATAATGCACATTTCCTCTAAGCACTGCCCAAGATATTATATTGGAAATGCAACCAGAGAAATCTCCCACCATCCTCTCAAATGACTTTTACCCAAGCCAGCAAATAGAATCACCTGGTAACACCCAGTCACTCTAGAATGGGTTTCCATTCAGATTACATAGGCACTATTATCCCAGTCTGGGTGCATTCTTCCAGTTTCACTTGGATTTCTGAGCCTTCAATTATTATCAGAACTCTTCTCTGATTCCTTTGTGTCAAAACCCGCTTACACCTTCAGATGCTCTATAGCTCAGTCGCTGCTGCTCTTAAAGAATGCAAAAGCAACCTCAGTATGAAAATTTTGCCAAGCTGGGTCAGCAGGATGGCTTTTATCAGAGTGAAAAGAAGAAATGCTCTCTGAAAGAGTGAAAGGACAGGAAGAGAGCAAGCGGCCGAATGAGAATCTTTCAACACCAGCGCATTTACTTTACATTTAAATTTAAGAAGCCTGTATCTGTTATAGGGAACAAAATCACATCATGTTTTGACAGCTTCCAAGTGTAATAATACACAGCAATTTTCATCCAAAGATTTTAGAGATTATTCAGATAGAATATAATAATTATTATTATAGTCTTTTTGAAGCTTGGAAAGTGGAGATAAAACAACTTCCCAAAGACATTCAACAAATCAATGTAAAAGGCATCTTGGATGAATTGCAGCCCAGGATCAATTCATGTTGACGCATTGCCTTTCGGTTTAATAGCTTGTCCTGGTAGCATCTCCTTACTAGTATTTGATCTGTTTTGACTGCCTGCATGGTTTACCTTTACTTTCACTCCCATATTACACCTGAGAAGTTTATTATAAGTGAAATTCTCCTCTTTGTTTTGGAATCAAATTCTGATAGTGTGTTTGTGTTATAGTCTAATAAGAATGGCTAGGAAAATACCCACCAAATGGTTGGAAGGATGTGTATATAAATGTGGCCTAGAGACTACCTGTGGCGGAGTGAGGGCCTTTTGGTTTTAATCATTTTTTCCTTCCCATGGGCTCTGCTTTCAGTTTGTTTAGACATTTTCCTCAGTCATCTGCCTCATTTTCTATCCTCACCTGGGATTCTTCCTTCAGTCTTACTCAGCAGTAGTTTGTCCTCAGTACCATGACAGCAAGAGGTGCAACAAAACCTGAAATTCTGCTCATGCCTCCTTGGGTGTAAACCAAGTGAAGTCCTTGGCACAACTGCCTAATTTCCAATGTAATTGAGCCCAAGGACCAAACTACACATTAAGCATAATGTGGGCCAGTGTTGTTGTTTTTGTCTATTTAAATAGTGCTCCAGTGTAGGGCAGGGGCAAAACTGGTTGAAACCACAGTGGGAGATAGAGAGACTAGCATTTCGCTCCCCCACAGTTCTGATCCCTACTGTAGCCCCAAATGTGCTATTTTAATTAGAAATAAAGCTTCTTGTTGGAGCAGCCCAACAGACCTTATTTAGTTGTGGTCCCTTTGAAATAATATATAGTGATTTCCCCTGAAAGCACTAGCTTGAAAGGACAACAAATCTGCATATTCCTCATACATATTAATTTTGGATTTGCCTTTAAAATATACTTTTAAATGACCTAAATGTATGGCATTAAATTAAAAAAAATGTTTGGTACTTAGACCAAGCATTCATTTGTTATTGGAGTACAGGGGATGTGTGCAGAATGTTCACATACACTGGATATGCTGAGGAGTCTCTTGATGCACTCTGTGTTGGTGCCTGCCTATAGTCTGTCCAACATGATGTAGTGACAAAGGCTGAAGAAGTTTTAATCAGGCTATGGGGCACTCAGTCTCCAGAGCAACCAGGCTCTAGGGCAAGCTGCAACCAAAGTTAACATTTTCATTTCTCCTGAGAAAAAAGTAAGCCAGGGCTCAACCATTTACATCAAGCACCCCTCATTCTCTTTGGCAGGATCACACCTGAGCCTTCTGCACCCTCATTCCATATTGCAAATGTTTGGCAGAGGTCTTTTTTTTTTAAACAGTAGTGGATCTGCCCTCATTGCACCCTGGGGCAGGTCCATGACATGCCCTCTGCCCCCTGACATGCCACCCCCTCCTACAGCGCATCACCCCCATCTCCCCAGGCTACTCACGGAGGCTCGCGGAGCCTCACATGATGCTCAGCAGCAGGCGAAAGGCCTTCTGAGCCTTCTGAGAATACTGCCAGTTTCCTGACAAAACCAGAAGTATTGCTTAAAACTGCAGGAGAAGCCTCAGAAGGCTTTTCGCCTGCTGCTGAGTGCTGTGCAGGGCCTCACCTACCCGCGGAACGGCTTGAACAGGCAGGCAGAGTAGGGTGGTGAGCGAAAGCAGCAGGGGCACAACGAGTTTAGCACTAGGGCTTTTGCTCCCCCTGCCTCTGCCCCAGGTCCATCACTGTTTTTTATTATCTTTACATCATAAACATTTCTTCATTGTAATTTTTTATGATGTAATTTTTAAAGGATGTAATTCTCATTTCCATCTGAAACAAAGTCCGAGGCTACAATAATAATATACAATTTCTCCCTGGGTGTTTCCTTAATTTTAAGTACAGTAAGGGCACAATCCAGAAAGGGCAACTTTCCAGCACTAGCATAGCTGTGCCAGTGGGGTATGTGCTGCATCCTGCAGTTGGGGGGCAGTCATGGAGGCCTTCTCAAGGTAGGGCAGTAGGTTCACTAGGGTTCACATCACCTGATGCGGGATGCCAGCGCTTCACCCCCCATGCAGTGGGCAGGGCAACACCCCAGGTGGTGGGGGTGGTGATGTACCATTACTCCTCCCCCACTGGTTTTTTGGCTGTACCTTTTGATAGAACAAAGATAGAACACATGCTGCATGAAATTACGCATTGATTGATATATAACATGATGGTATTATTCCTCCAAACTGTGATTTTGGTGATTTTGGTCACACACACACACACACACACACACACACACACACACACACCCAGGGTGTCAACTTACTAACACCTTATTGCAGCAGTTCTTAAACTTTTACCACTGGGACCCACTTTTTAGAATGACAATCTGTCCAAGACCCACCAGAAGTGATGTCATGGTGGAAATGACATCAATCAATCAATCAATCAATAGTACCTTTATTGGCATTTTAAAAAGTAAACAATCACTAAAAGATAAACATAACAGGGAAGGGAAATGGGAAATAATTCAAGAGAAAAGGGAAGTTTTCCCTTCTTTTAATTTTTTTGGAAGCGGGGATATTTAAATAATTTGGGATAAAAAACTAGCAACTGCTGTGGTAATGTTAGCCTGGTTGTCACTTAGCAAAACAAAAAGGGGGTCAATGAATGGGCCGGTGGGATGCCGTAAAAAGGGATCCAAATACAGCTTTCGAAGTGAACAATGCGCTGAACAATGAATCAGGATATGCTCAAGTGTGTCCGGTTCGAGGTGACAGAAGGAGCATAATCTGCAGTTCCGTGGAATATGGGAAAATCTGCCAAAATGATACGAGGAGGGAAAAATATTAAAGAGCGCGAGCCTAAAAGCCCTTCTAAGGGAGGGGTTTATTAAGGTATCAAAATAATTAGATGGCTGACCTGGTAGAGGGCAGAGACCAAAAGAAAGAGGGGAGCATACTGGGTTAAGATCAGCAAAAAGGGAGGCAAATTCAGCTTCCCAGAGCCTGGTTTGGATTAATTTATATGCACTATTAGCATCAAGGCCCACAAAGGATTCCAAAGAGAGATCTAGGGAATTCAATTTGGAATCAATTTTTGAAAACCAACTAGACAAAAAAGGGTCTCTTAACATGTCATTAAGGAGGGAGTCAGATGGAAGGGACAGATGGAGACAAAGCCAGAATTTAAGCGTTAAAGCCCATGCTATGGTTGAAGGGAGGTGAATTGGAAATGACATCATCAGGCAAATTAAAATAAATATAAATAATTAAAATAAACAAATAAATAAGGGGAAGCCAGCCCTGTTCCACCAAGTGAATTTCCACTGTAGCTTGCCTGCAGTAACACCCCCCCTCCAAAATCAGTAAGGTTTTCAGGTCTACCCAGTGCCCCGTTCAATTTAAGGACTTCTGTTTAAACCAGATCACTGTCAGGAGCCACCTAGCTTAGCAAGTCTCAAAAAAATTCACCTTATCAGCTGAAGCTTCTGTTTTGATCCTTCTTGGGGGGGGGGGGTGGAGGCTGCCTTTTGGAGCATTTGTTGAGTTCCATTTCTATCAGATCAGGACCTTTCTGGTGGCTTCACGTTCCCCTTTGCCTGGCCTGACCACCAGCCAAGGCAAGTTTGCTTACTTGTGAGTAAACGCAGCCATGAGGCTTAGTTTTGCTTTCCATAGGGCTCAATACATTTGTCTGCTTAGAGGGAGGGACTACCTTCTCAGGTGTTTTTGGGGGCTGCATTCATTGGATCAGAACCATTCTGGTGTCATTGGATAACCCTCAGCTTGCTCTTTCCGACAGACTAAGCCAAGTTCACCTACTCATGCGTAAACGTGTGATATGGCTCAGTTTCACTTTGCATAGGGCTCCATGCATTTTTTGTTCTCTGGTTTTTTGGCCATAACATTTGATAGAAAGGAGAAATTTCACTCTCATTTTTTGCATTGCATTCTGATGGACATTCCACATCCAACGGTATATAACATCATGATATTACTCCTAATCACCTTGATTTTAGCGGGTCACCTCTCGGTCCGCATCATCCCCATACGTGTCACCTGGTGCGGCCCGCACCCCCTGCACCCCTTTAGCGACACAACTGGGGTAGGGCAATGTTTGTTCCCTTACCTTGGAGTTGCATTGCCCTTAGTGCTGGAAAGGTGGTTAGGATTGCAGCCTAAATGTGCTTTCTCAGTAGGGGAAGAGATTAAGAATAGAGAATGCAATCACTGGCCATCAAATGGAGAGAGAGAATGACCTTTATTATTTGGGACTAAGTTCCTAGAACTATCTTGGGTTGGGGTGTTCTGAACCTGGTTCTAACTCTCTCTAGGTCCAGGTAGCGATGAGTTTATACAGTCCTTGTCTGACACTTGACACAAAGGAATCTTCAGCCCTGTAATTCATAATAAAACCAAGCTGGTAGTCTTATGATTGCTGCAAAAAGCTCCAAAAGATGTTCTTGTGACGAGTTCACATGACAGTTCAATCTGATAATTAGCATTAGTGTGTCTAGCTGACACCATTGCCTTTATTTAATGAAACAACACTAGATACTTACCTCTTATCATAACAACAGATCACATATCTCTCCAGAATGAAGCTGCACAGTGGTTACAGTCAGGCTCCGTGCTTGCATCTCACATGTGCTCATTATTTTGACACCTTGGTGTGTTCCCATCCTTATTGAAAGGATTGTGTATTCCCTTGGCTTTATTGTTGCTTCCTAGATTGATGGAAAGCTGCTGTACATCAATTTATATTTTATTTTACCAGTATACCAGCAGAGGCCACAAGGATACATACATCCATCATGCTCAGGACACACCTGCAGGGTAACACAGTTCTTTAGGAAAGTGTTGCACTCTGGTAATATTTAAGCAAAATGCATGCATTTTTGTCCAAAGTGAGCCAAAAATAGCCTGGGGCATATTGGATAAACTTCTGCAGAGCTCTCTAATGATCTGTTTCAGCTACGTTGAACAATGCTGCATTCTTGCCACGTATCTGCTCAAGTACAATGCAAGAAACCATTCCTGACTTCTTAAGAAGTCTTGCATTCACAAAGGGCCCACAGGACTGTCATTACAGAATTTTCACACAACCATTTTATCCAATAAAATGATGACCATATTGGATGAATGGAAGCTTATACTGATTCCTCGTTTTGAAAAGTCACCTTGTGGTACCTTGTCCAGCTGAAAGAGATAGTTGTGCAGTTCAAGCCATTGTAATAAATCTTGACTGTCTTATTTTGAATGGCAGAGGCCAGATATTCTGTATCAAGATAACAGAAGTATTTCAGGATCTGGAAAATGAAAGAGAAAGAATATCTGGCTTTGGCCATTGACCAGATGTCCCTGGAATGATGTCCTCCCTTGCCTCCCACAAAGGCCTGGAAAGGCAGAAGAGTAGCCTGGTCCCAACTCTTACATGTTTGTGGTGTAATTGCAAACTATTATAAGCTGCCTTGGGGATCATTTGATTGAAAGGCAGGGTATACCACTTCTAAATAAATAAATTCAAAGTGCCAGGCTCTGTATACACATATGTTAATTCAGTGCCTTGGCAGATTTTCCATAATTTTTTTTTTTCACCTTCTCTCCCTGCTGCTGTCAGTCATTCCTTACCTGGCCTCAGCAGCTGCTTTCTTCCTGTAGTCTCATCCCTCACATTCGTATTCGACATCTGTGCAACAGATGCAATTACATTGAGTCATAAGGAGACTCTGACAGACTGGAGCATGCCGAGTTATTTTCATAAGCTCCCCCGCCTGTTTATCTGACCCCCAATGCTCAAAACTTTTCAGTAGGTAGCCACTGTTCTAGATGTTTGTCAGGTATTCGGGAAACTCTATGTTAAAATTCTGTTATGGAAATAACCCCAAGACTATCCAAGGAACAAGCTTGGTAAATGGACCCAGAGTGACATGGGTAGTCAGCAATTGAAAACCATCACAGTAGGGAACTAAAATGAAAGCTTGAATTTTCTTCAGGAAATCAGAATCTGCATGGAATTTAAAGTAAAAGAAAGACGTTTTATCAAAACGGCAGGACCCATAAGCAGTAGCAAAAACCTATTTTTCTTTAGACAAAATGCCTTTTTCATTCGGTGCTTGGTGCTTTTCCGAGACAGGACCTGAAACCTAGATGTCTTCCAAAAGCCTTTTGTCTACCTAATTTTATTAGATGGAATTAGTCATGTGTCTCAGAACAAAGACACATGACCAGGTTTACCCCATGGTCAGCATGGCCAACCTGGAATCTGTTCATACAGAGGAAAATCCCCCTTTAGCATTTATGGATAAGGTAAATATGGATATCTCCAAGAGGGCTGAACACATAACATATCAGGAGTGGAAGAAAGAGCTCTTCAGACAATGAGGCACGGAACTGAAAAACTAGCCAATCATAGAACAGTACGCAAATTTTGAAATCTCATGTAAAGTAGGACACAGGTGACTTCATCCCATCTACATGACAGAAAACACACACAGCTGACTGCCTGTGTGAGAGACAGGATGTTTCCTAAGGCCAGTGGTTCTTACACATTTGGTACCAGGACCCACTTTTTAGAATGAGAATCTGTCAGGACCCACTAGAAGTGATGTTATTACTAGAAGTGACATCATCAAGTAGGAAAATTTGGAACAATCCTCGGCTGCAATCCTACCCACACTTACACAGGAGTAAGTCCCATTTACTATTATTGTTAAAAGAATATACATAGTAGCTTGTCGAAAGTACAGGTCTGTAACATTTCCCCAAATGCAATCACATACCATGGTAGCTTCGTCTAATATATTAAACATAAAATATTGAAATGAGTAGGGACCCACCTGAAATTGGTTTGAAATTGGTCCTCACCCACAGTTTGAGAAACAGTGCCTTAGGCAATTGAATACAGACTGTCACCATCAAACAGGCTGCTTGAGACTGTAGCAGGAGAGACTTGGGGTTTTTGGAAAAGATGAAGCCCAACTGGTTAAATTGGCTAAACTCTGAAAACCCAAGTAGTTGCCCCAAACAGGCATTTAAGATTTATCTGTCACAAGCATTATTAAGAAAATATGTGACTTATGGTGGTTCTGACTTTTTAAAGGAATCCTTCAAATATGATTCCAAAGAGAAAAGACAGGAGATCGAGCTCTTCAGTCCTCCACTTGCAAGCAAACCTGGACAAAGAATACAGAATTTTCTTTGCATTTCAAAGAGTACGACATTAGAAACTGTCTGTGACACTTGTTTCAGGGGCTTGGCCTACAACAGGTGTTTAAAAACCAGCTAATGAGAGGGGGAAAGGCAAGACAGTTCTTGAAGGAATGGAAAGGAAGTCAGCTATAGCTAGTACCAAAGAGAGAGACCCTCTTCCAGGAAGGGGTGGCACGACCTGAATGCTGCCTTAGGTCCACCTCTGCTATTTCTTTATATATATAGTGTAAAATATAGTTTATTTTATACTATATATAAAATAAAGCTCCTCAATGTGCTTCTCAAACAGTTTCTTCAGATGTGGAAGTGTGGGACTTCTAGTTTTATTTAAAGGGACCATTCAGTTGAAGGAATTCACATTGCACAGTCCCTATAAATCACCTATTTTGAAGAAGACTTTGAAGAAGACATTTTCATTTCTAACATTCATACTCAGCCATGGACTATGCACTTGTGAGAAACTGGAAAGCGCTTTCAGAGTTTTGCTGTGTTGAATTACAACACCATGAGCTGGGTCCAAGGACATCTCGTATTCTAGGGCACTCTGAGATATCTTTCATAAGCCACTATCAGGATCAGATCCAGGTTTCAGCAAACTGCATTCCATGAGACTTTTGATTAGGGATAGATAAGTCAGTAGGAAAATCAAGAATTCCTGATGGGCTGATATAGTGGCCTATGAGCCCATTGGATGAACCCAGGCCACTCAAAGTTTCTTTGCCGGTGCTCAGCAATGACATCATAGCAAATTGTCTCCACATGCCCAGCTAACAAGCCAGCTCATCAGCCCCCAGAAGCAACAACTGGGCACTGGTGTCAGCTCATAAGAGAGTAACTCTTTCATAATTCTGAAAGACAGTATGCTGATAAGAGGATAAGAGAAAGGAGAGGCGGAGGGAGAGAAAAAGTGCATCAGGTCAGACAAGAAACAGGGGCAGAGCATGGGGGGGGGAAGAAGGTAGAGAGGGAGAAGGATGAATGAAAGTCAGTGGAGGAGAGAGCCAACTGGGGTGTTAGTAAATGGAGAGCTAACCAGGGTGTTAGTAAACAGAGACTCAGAAAGGTAAAAGATAGGGCAGAAGAACCTGTGAAAGATAGGAGGAAAAGAAAGAGAACAAGGTAGTGACTGAATGAGAAAAGGTTAAGAGGGAGGTTTGTAGGCAGCCAACCCCCCTCAGAGAAAACCAAGGTGGGGTCGAGCATGACTGTCCAGACAGGTCCTAGGAGAGGGGGGTAAAGGGAGTAATTTGTATCCAGGCCCAGGGTCAAAAGGGGGCCCCAGTAACTAAAGGAGGGGGCCCAGAAATTTCCTGGAATCTTTTGTTTTGCTATCTACTCAGACTTGTTGCCCGCATGGGATTCTGGGGCACTACCACGACTGGGGATGCTTGGGACACTACTGATGCCACATGGGTGGGTATACCTGGGCTCCAAAGACTTTTCCTGCTGTCTCTATCCTTCCCCCATTCTTTTTCACCCCTCCCTGCCCCTATTTTGCTCGCCTGTCACCACCCTCCCCCGATCTATTTCACCCCTCCCCCTTTGCAAAGGGGCCCAAAAGAAACTTTGTACCCCCCTGATAAAATTCCTCTGAGAGGCCCTGTGTCCAGACTCCCAGATAGCAGAAGCTCCCAGCAGGAACATCAAGAGACCCCAACAGTCACCCCAAAAGGACCACACAGAGAAGATGGAGAACTATAGAGTGGTTCACCTAGAGAGAAACTTTCCTCGCTCTGCCTCCTGAGCCACCTGGATCTGCAGGGCTTCCATGGAGATTTCTCCCCCCATTCCTAGCTCCCAGACAAGAACCCTGGGCTAAGAGAAAGGAAAAATAAGGAAAGCTATTATTTGTGTTTGAATTTTCCCCAGTTGAGCTATATCTACGTCTTGCATTTTTAAAAAAAAACTTTGCAAGGACATTGGCTGCCTCTGTTCTTGGGGTGAGGGTGATCTTTCACCTGGCCCAAAGGTGTGAACCTTCCCCCTTGGGATGAGGGAGTGGGCAGAGTGAAAGCTAATCTGTAAAGAACTGTCTGACTCCAGCCAGAAGCTCTGCACTACTCACAGTCCCGCAGAGACTGCAGTTGGGGGGTCATGCCAAGGTACAAATATCACATGTCAAAATCCTCCTGGTTCTAGGTACCAGGTGAATCCAGACAACTACTTCTATGCCACTGCCTTCTTTGATATAGATCAACTAGAAACTATTCATAATCCTATCACTAAGCCACCATGAGACGCAAAATCAAACCCGCTTCAAGGTCTGTGGTATTCCTTCAGTCCAGTAACTTGCTCTTGAGGGGAAAAGACAGTGCTGTTCCTCTGTGCTTCTGCACTGCTTCTCTTCTGCTTGCCGGTCTGCCCACCCACCCATCATTTGTACCTTCTGCTCCAGGTATTGCCATGTATCCTGCTGTGGGTGCCTGGCTTGGCCAACACTTGGCTTGAATGCTAGATACCAACTGCAGAGTCCAGTTGCTCAGTGGGAGAGTAAACAGTGCTGCTTGTCTTACTTAAGGAGACCAGTTCTGTTTTGCATTGAAAACCCATGCCTGTGTAATGGTGAATTTTTAATTTGTTCCTGCCTCTGCTCTTCAAGCACCAAAGCCTACAAAGAGCAAAACAAATGGAATTATCAGCATTTGAGGCAGATATAATGCTGACATAACATATTTTCCCACCTTCCCTCAACTGTACCTATTTAACGGTAGAAAACCTGTTCTGTATTTTCCTCTGTCACTACAATGGACTTGCTAAGAAGACACTGGAAACAACACACAATCACCGTCTACCATTGAGTACATGGCAATTCAAAAAGAGGAGGAAGGACAGCTAAGTGATAAAGACAAGCAATGAAGTTAGGTATGTGCGAGTATCACATTCTATGAAATATAAACTGGGAATAACCCTGAGACACTAATAAAATGCAGACCAGCACAAATCTTGCAGAACAATAGAAGAGAGTGCAGATGTAACTGGAATAATTCCAACTACTCCATGTATAACAGAGGTAATAGAAGCTACAAGCAAGATAAAAAATCGCTCAGGTGGAAAGTTGCATTTTAAAAAATACACACAGAAAACCCCCTGAACACAAAATGGATGCATTGGTGTATAAAGGGTAATTAGTAGTGCTTAAAAATGCATGAATGGGCAGCAAATGTGACCTCTAAAATAGAGGCTGACAGTGAAAAATGCAGTGATTGTGAACACAGCAATCTATGTCTATATCCTGGGACGCATTTAGATAGATTTACTGTAAGGGAGGCTGATCTTTTAAGGGCGCAATCCTAAACCACTTTCCAGCACTGACATAAGGGCAATGCAACTCCAAGGTAAAGGAACAAACATTGCCTAACCTTGAGTTGGCCTCCGAGCCTGCCCCCCAATTGCAGGATGTCGCACATGCCCCACTAGCACAGCTAAGCCAGTGCTGGAAAGTGGGTTAGAATTGCGCTCTAAGAGGCATAAGGGCTGAGATGAGATAGCACTGGGCTATGGTCACTGGGCTACCATGGGTTCAGTAGACTGAAGTGTGCAACTGCCAAATAGTCCATTTGACAATTACTCACAAGTTCCCAAAAAGGATACTATTTATGTAAGATGAATGTGAAAACATAATAATAATAATAATAATAATAATAATAATAATAATAATAATAATAATAATAATAATAATACAGGTATTTATATACCGCCTTTCTTGGTCTTTATTCAAGACGGTTTACATAGGCAGGCTTTATTTAAATCCCCGTAGGGATTTTTACAATTGAAAGAAGGCTCTGTCTTTCAAGAGCCACAACAATTCAGATGTTTCGTTCTGATCTGGCCTCCATCCTCCCACGCTCAGAGCAGATGGAATAGCTCGGCTTCAGCTTGTCAACTGCTTCAAGGTCACACGGTGCCGGTGGCCTTGAACTGGCGACCTTGTGGATGTTATCTTCAGGCAAATGGAGGCTCTACCCTCTAGACCAGACCTCCTGCCTTACATTAAAACATGTAATACTTTTGCTGACTGCAGCAAGGAAGAGACTACGAAATGACAGGGAAAACCCCTGCACATCGGCTATGTGGTCTTTGTGGGCAGGTGATGTGGTCACCAACATTCTCAGTGGATGAACACTTGTATTAATATGTATATTTCTGGCTCCCTAGAGCAGTGGAGATTCTGGGAGGGACCTACGAGGACTGTTTGCTTTGAAGAAGAGCAATGCTAAAAACTGATAGTGTTCTATTTGTTGTACAGGCTGAGCAGCTAGCAGATAATAATAATAATAATAATAATAATAATAATAATAATAATAATAATAATAATAATAATAATAATAATAATAATAACTTTATTTTTATCCCGCCCTTCTCCCCAAAGGGACCCAGGGCGGCTAACAACATATAAAACAGATTAAAACATAATTTCACAACAGATAAAAACATATTAAAAAACACATTAGCAGAACCCATAAAAACAGTAGTCAGATAAAAGTCAGAATAAAAGAGCATAAAACAGCAGTTCTTAGAGGAATCGGGCCTGTAAAAAAGCAACTAAAAGATGTATAAAAGATGTTAAAAAGGCCATAAAGTCAGAAGGCTTGGTTAAACAACAAGGTCTTCAGGCCTCGCCGAAAGGTCTTCCTGTGTATCAGGAAGTTGAAAAGGGAGCAGTGGTGAAGCAGACGTGATGCAGGGGGGAGGGGCACAAGAGAGGTTTGTGTGTATCAGGAAGTTGAATAGGGAGCAGTGGTGAGGCAGACGGGATGCAGGGAGAGGGGCACGAGAGGGGTTTGTGGCTATCAGGAAGTTGAATAGGGAGACATCTAAGAGAAGGAAAACTCTGATTCCAAACCTCCACTGCCTTGTGGCTACATCCAGTTGTGGAAAAGGCTTCAGGAGTCAACCTCGAGGCAAAATCAGGAGCCGGAGTCCCTCAGGCAGTTCGTGGCTGCACACAGTCACATTCTGGCAACTCCTGCGATGCTGCTGGAACCAACCGTATTGGCTTCTGCCTTTCCATTGGACCATTCCAGCGACGTGGAGAGGGGGGATTTGCTGCATGGGTAACAGCCTATCCTCCATACCTTCTTTACCCAGGCTTCGCGCACTGGAGAGGACACTCCAACTTTGCCATACGGCGTCGGCACAACACGGGAAGCAGCAGTTACTGGTTATAAGCCTTTGCTCGATTGGCGTAGGGCATGACGCCAGGGGCTGCTTCCGACGGTGGGAGAGATCATTGCATCTCATTGGGCAGCTACCGCCCGCCTTAAGCTGGGCAGTCCCCAGCCAGTAAGGTGTTGCCTCGCCACGGTCCGTTAACCTCACGGGGTGCGTGGGGTTTAGGGTGAAAACCGACAAGCGGATCGACAACTCTGTACCATGCAATAGAAAACAGAAAACTCCTGCCCTAAAGCTGGGCACCTGGAACGTAAGGACAATGACACCTGGCTTCTCTGATGACCTGCAAGCAATAGATGATGCACGCAAAACAGCTGTCATCGACATGGAGCTGAGCAGACTGCAGATGGACATTGTCGCCCTTCAAGAGACTAGGCTGCCAGATTCCGGATCTGTCAAGGAGCGAAATTTCTCATTTTTCTGGCAGGGAAAACCACCAAACGAAACCAGGGAACATGGTGTTGGCTTTGCGGTCAGAAATACCCTGCTGAAATCCATCATCCCACCTACTGTGGGAAGTGAAAGAATTTTGTCCCTGCAGCTCCAGTCATCAGCAGGACCTGTCACTCTCATCAGTGCTTATGCACCGACTCTGTCGTCTCCAGCAGAAGCCAAAGACAAATTTTATGATGACCTGGCCACCACTATCAAGAAGATCCCCGTAAAAGAGCCATTGTTCATCCTCGGCGACTTCAATGCTAGAGTTGGTGCTGATAACAGTTTGTGGCCCACTTGCTTAGGTCAGTTCAGCACTGGGAAGATGAACGAAAATGGCCAACGCCTGCTAGAGTTTTGCTGTCATCACGGTCTCTGTGTCAGCAACACGTTCTTCAACACGAAGCCCCAACATAGAGTCTCTTGGAGACACCCAAGATCAAAGCACTGGCATCAGCTCGACCTGATTCTCACCAGACGCTCTAGCCTTCCCAGCATCAAGATCACACGCAGTTATCAGGATGCTGCCTGTGACACCGACCACTCGCTGGTGTGCAGCAGAGTGAAACTGCAAACAAAGCGACTGTACCACACAAAAAAGGAAGGAAGACTTCGCATTGATACGAGCAAGACCCGGGATCAGAGAAAAGTGGAGGAATTTGCACGAGCGCTTGAGGAATCTCTTCCAGGCCCGGTCGATGCAAACGCATCCAACAGATGGGAACATTTCAAGAATGCCGTTTACAACAGCGCCTTGTCCATATTTGCCAAGAAGACCAACAAGACAGCAGACTGGTTTGAAGCCCACTCTGAGGAGTTGACACCAGTCATTGAGGAAAAGAGGAGAGCTCAAGCAGCATACAAGGCCTGTCCCAGTGAGCGCAACCTGCAGGTCCTCCGAGCTGCTCGCAGCAAAGTCCAGCAGACTGCCAGGAGATGTGCTAACGACTACTGGCTCCAGCTCTGTTCTGAGATACAGATAGCAGCTGACACGGGCAAAATCAAAGGGATGTATGATGGTATCAAGCAGGCCCTAGGTCCAACACAGAAGAAAATTGCCCCTCTGAAGTCTGCCGCAGGCGAGGTCATCCAGGATCGGGCGCAGCAGATGGAACGCTGGGTGCAGCACTACTCCGAGCTATATTCCAGAGAAAATGTAGTCACCGAAGAAGCACTGAACAACATTGAGTGCCTGCCTGTGCTGGAGGAGCTTGACAGTGAACCAACCCTAGAAGAACTTCACGTGGCCCTGGACTCCCTTGCCTTTGGCAAGGCACCTGGAAAAGACAGCATCCCTGCTGAAGTCCTAAAGTGCTGCAAAGAGATCATCATCACTGAGCTGCATGAAATCCTTTGTCTCTGCTGGAGAGAAGATGGAGTACCTCAAGACATGAGGGATGCAAACATCATCACGCTGTACAAGAACAAAGGCGACAGGGGTGACTGCAACAACTACCGTGGCATCTCTCTCCTTAGCGTTGTAGGAAAGTTGTTTGCCCGAGTTGCACTAAAGAGGCTCCAGGTACTTGCAGAGAGCATTTATCCAGAATCACAGTGCGGATTCCGAGCCAACAGGTCCACCACTGATATGGTATTCTCCCTTAGACAACTGCAGGAGAAATGCAGGGAACAACGACAGCCACTCTTTATAGCCTTCATAGATCTCACAAAGGCTTTCGACCTGGTCAGCAGGGATGGCCTCTTCAAGATTCTCCCCAAGATTGGATGTCCACCCAGGCTCCTCAGCATCATCAGATCCTTCCACAAGGACATGAAGGGCACTGTTGTCTTTGATGGCTCCACATCAGACCCTTTTGACATC
This sequence comes from Tiliqua scincoides, assembly GCF_035046505.1. Taxonomy (NCBI): domain Eukaryota; kingdom Metazoa; phylum Chordata; class Lepidosauria; order Squamata; family Scincidae; genus Tiliqua; species Tiliqua scincoides. The sequence goes on along the minus strand of NC_089821.1, from coordinate 79,604,561 downwards.
CGAAGCGGCGTGAAGCAGGGCTGTGTTCTTGCACCAACCTTGTTTGGGATCTTCTTCGCTGTCCTGCTGAAGCAGGCCTTTGGAACCACAACAGAAGGCATCTATCTCCGGACCAGATCAGATGGAAAGCTCTTCAACCTCTCCAGACTGAGAGCAAAGTCCAAAGTCCAGCTGAAATGTCTGCGTGACTTCCTCTTTGCCGACGATGCAGCTATCACTACCCACTCTGCCAAAGATCTCCAGCAGCTCATGGATCGTTTTAGCAAGGCCTGCCAAGATTTTGGACTGACAATCAGCCTGAAGAAAACACAGGTCATGGTTCAGGATGTGGACTCACTTCCTTGCATTACAATCTCCGCACATGAACTGGAGGTTGTCCATGACTTTGTGTACCTTGGCTCAACGATCTCCGACACTCTTTCTCTCGATACCGAGCTAAACAAATGCATCGGTAAAGCAGCTACTACGTTTTCCAGACTCACAAAGAGAGTCTGGTCCAACGAGAAGCTGACGGAACATACCAAGATCCAGGTCTACAGAGCTTGCGTCCTGAGTACACTTCTGTACTGCAGCGAGTCATGGATTCTTCACTCACAACAGGAGAGGAAACTGAATGCTTTCCACATGCGCTGCCTCCGACGTATTCTCAGCATCACCTGGCAGGACAAAGTTCCAAACAACACAGTCCTGGAACGTGCTGGAATCCCTAGCATGTATGCTCTACTGAAACAGAGACGCCTGCGTTGGCTCGGTCATGTCGTGAGAATGGATGATGGCCGGATCCCAAAGGATCTCCTCTATGGAGAACTCATGCAAGGAAAGCGCCCTACAGGTAGACCACAGCTGCGATACAAGGACATCTGCAAGAGGGATCTGAAGGCCTTAGGAGTGGACCTCAACAAGTGGGAAACCCTGGCCTCTGAGCGGCCCACTTGGAGGCAGGCTGTGCAACATGGCCTTTCACAGTTTGAAGAGACACTTGGCCAACAGTCTGAGGCAAAGAGGCAAAGAAGGAAGGCCCATAGCCAGGGAGACAGGCCAGGGACAGACTGCACTTGCTCCCGGTGTGGAAGGGATTGTCACTCCCGAATCGGCCTTTTCAGCCACACTAGACGCTGTTCCAGAACCACCTTTCAGAGCGCGATACCATAGTCTTTCGAGACTGAAGGTTGCCAACTACATCAGCGTATTGATGACACCCCACTCCAAACCCCGGATGACCTCACGAAGTGGTGATAAGCAGGAACAAAGCAGCGTCTGTGCCAAAACAACATCCCTGAAGTTTCAAGACTTCTGCAAACCCATTCCAAAGACTTAGCACCTCTTTTTCTTTCTCTGGTCAGATTTAAACTGCACAAACTTCTGTTTTCCACTGCCACATAGGGAGGCAGATGTGAAACATTGCAGGAGCTTTGAATACCGACTGCCCAACAGAGCTGATTAATCAGGACTCTGTTGCTCACCATATTGTGATTGTACAAAACAGAGAAGGGACATATTACTCTGCTGAGAGGTCTTAACATGTAAAGCAATCAGATAGGACATTGGTGAATGAGTAGAACAAGCAAGATTCTCTGGCAGCAGAAAAGTGCAGCAGCTCTTCAGTTGAAATAGTCTCTAGTGAACCTTGCAGAAGAAGTTGAGTTTGAGGATTACTGTCTTATTTATTCTTTTATTTTATTGACTTTTACTTCATCTGTTTTACTACAAGTACACAAAGCAATTTACAACATTTATAAAACAACAAATATGAAGTAAAGCAACATTAAAACAATATCAATAAAAACAGATATCAATGAAATCCTAACTAAAAAAATCTTCATTTTGGAAAGATCCACTGGAATATGTGGTTTTGCTGCTTAGTTGAAAGCAGAGGCATAATGTGGAAGAAGAACAATAAACAGCACGTTTGCAATACCCAGCGCCAGTGCTGGAGCTCAGCACCAGTGCTGGAGGCTTATAGAATTGGGCCCTCATTCAGCTTAATAAGTAGCTTCCTGATTGAATCAAACCATAGTTTGGTGTTATATCCAAATCAGCAAACAACAATTTGAGCAAGTCCTCCAAACTAGAACTACAAACCACAATTTGATCCATCGTTTGCTGGTTCAGATATAATGGCAACCAATGGTTTGATCAAACCAGAAGTTTATGTTCTGAGTGTTCAAGAGAGGAGGGGAAGGTAGGGGGCAAATAGCAGTTGTCAGTACCAGGTTGCCAGGTGTCCTGGGGGCAAAGTCCTGCATTGGGTTCCCCATGTTGCTCCTGCCTGCCCCCTGATGGCACATTGGATGCTACCACTGAGAATTCAGGGCTCAGTCTGGGTGAGCGGGCCTTCTGATGGAAATGGGCCCTTGACCAGTGCCTAGCCTCACCAGTCCCTGATGTCATCCCTGGAGAAGAGGATGTACAAGCACAGCACTCATTTCCAATCCCCAAATGAAAATTTGCATTTGAATCATTCCAGTACATGCAGACACCATAACATAAAAGAAAACAAAATCTGGATAGCTGGTAGAAAAGTGGCTATCAGCATAAAGCAAAATTCTCACTTTTCCTTTGGATCTAAACCAGCAAATTCTTCTCATCGAAGTGTGAAACTTTCTGCCCAGCCATTACATCCGAGACTGGAACGCTTTCTCTAATAGGGCATCTAACAACCATTTAGCTTGCTTGCCGCCATATCAGAACATGCTTCAGTTAATGTACATCCAGCGTGCCTATTTCATCTATCCAACTATAACAGATTTAAGAAGTCTCAAGGAATGTATGTGCCTTGACAATCTGAATGAAGCCTTTGCTTCTGTGGGTATGTTAGAATTCTTTTCTGCTTAGGGGTCAAGGGAAGCCTAGAGCAGACTATGTGATTTTAAGCAGTGAAATCACATCTGCAGACTATCTTAGTGAATAAAAACAGAAAAGTGTTACAGAGTGAAGACTGATCCCATAGTTCATGTATATGAATGCCAATGTTTAATTCAATAATCCATTTTTAGAATGAACAATAGTCAAGGAAGAGAGAAATGTAAAGGTATGTTAGGTATGAGCTGGGGAGAAACTATGGATTTTGCAAAAGATTTATCATATCTCTCAGAGAATGGGGAAGGCTGGAAAGTACAGGAAATGAAGATTGTTAATAGTTGGCAGGAGTTGCAAGGCAGAAGGTTCACATATGAGTTAGGGCAACTTGAACTTTATCAAAGGACAGCACTACAAGATAAAGAAAGTGAGCAATCTGAGAAGTGAGGCTCAAGGGATCTGGAGTAGAGAGAACATTAAGTGAAGGTTTACTCTGCTACCAGTTAGCCATCACATCTTGGTTACTTTGCGTTTTCTATCTGTATTGTGGAATGGGAATAACAATGAGTCACTTTGCTTACCTGAAGCTGTGGTGAGAAATAGTTAATGTATATAGAACACATCAGACATTAATCAGTAAAGGAAAGAAAAACATAGCAATGTTTGGATCTAGGATGAAGAATTCCCTGGGCTGAATGCTGTCATGTAAGGGAATGATGGATGGATGCATAGGTCAGATGATTTTGAAGCCTTTATAAACGCTGAACAAGCTTAACTGATGACAAACAAAAGCAAATGTAACCTTAACGACTTTGAATCAATGTGGCAACACCCTTCAGGAAATATGGATGATGGGCAAAAATGTTATTGCTTCCACAAATTAATGTGGGTTTCCCGTCTCAGGTCCTGTTGCTCGCCCTTTTGTTCTCTCTCTGTTTTCCTTCTTGGATGGTAGGACACAGGATCCCAGGAATAACAGATGAAATAAGATCTTTAGAGCCAGATGATAAGGCCTGCTTCCTAGTGCATATGTATGCAAACAGGGGGTTGCTGCTGGAAGGAGATAATCTGCAGTCCTGTTTGGCCACAGTCATGATCTCAAGCCATGGTCTGAAGGCTCATGAGTGACAAGCCTTTCAGACATTGTCCCCAGGAGACTCCAGCAGGAGTGGAGCTGTAGAGCACAGCAGCAGGATCAGGCCTTGCTGGTGTGCTGCCAGATGTTATGTAACTATGGGCACTGTCCACAGTTCCATCATGTCTGAAGAGGCCATTAATTGTAGGGCATTAACCTTCTGCCATTAATACATCATTGCCCATCATTCTAAAGCACCCAAACCTCACGTTACGTTGCCACCACTGTAACCGACAGATGCTGGTGTGTGTTAAACCAGGACTCCCAACAACCAGCACATGAATTCAGGACACTGGAAGTTGTCTGATATTGAGTCCATTGGTCCATCTTGCTCAAGATTGATGGCACTGACTGGCTGCAGTTCTCCAAGGTTCTCTGACAGGTATTGCGGAGTGAAATTTTTCTCTGCTCTGCTTACAGATGCCAGGGATTGAAACATCTGTATGCAAAGTAGATGCTCTTCTCCCTAAAGGGGCAACTCTGGCACCTTACCTTCTGAGCTGCTAGCTCTCTGTCACGACCATTGCACTGAGTAACAGTTTGGAGTCCTGATAATATGGGGCCAGTCAAGATCAGACTGAGGCCTGACACTTCAGACTATAGCCTAAGGAGACCTTAGGATGCAAGTACCCAGAGACAACGCCCCTGTGCCTGACCCCCCAAAGAAGCAGCCACTTCCATACTGGAAACTTTGTGTTCCCCAGTTCTTGCATACCAGCACCAGCAAGAGGTCTCATGTAACTTGATGGAAAGGATATGGCAAGTAAACTCTAAGATCTCCACTTTCCAAGAAGAGAGGTGGAATCTGGGAGGTGAAAGGTGAAAGAAGGCGATGAAAGAGAAGGGAAGGATGAGGGTGCCACCTGGGGGAAGGGGGGAAGGAAGAGGCCGAATGAGAACAGGAAAAAAGAAGAGGAAGAAACAGGGGTCAGGGGGCTAAGGGCAGCTGAAAAAGCAAGGGTGGCTGAAGCATGGGAGAGACAGCTCCTGCAAGGATAGAGTGGATTCTTGGGCCAAGGAACTGAGGAAAGAGGACCTATTTCTAGGAAAAGGCATAGCAGTATGCTGTCAGTCGTCTTTTGTGTAACTGTAATGTTCAAAAGTAAATCCAAGCAACTTTCTTTGACATGACAGCTACAATGCAAGTCAATTGACTTTCTGACCCACCTGAGCCTACAAGTTGCAAAAGCACAACATTTTCTTTTAGGTATATGTAAACACCTGGAAATTTTTTTCTAGTGGCATAAAGCTCTTAGCTGAGGTCTCCTGACAAGGATTCCACAAACAAGTGGAAGATCTATCCTTAAGATTTTCTATCCTTGGTCCCTAATGGGTTTAATAAATGGCAAAAGATCACTTGCTTGATGTATACACTTAGTGTTTATCAACTGAGACTGACCTGGGGATGGTTTGGTCATTGTGACGAAGGTCATGGGGCTACTTTGGAGCAAAAGTGGATGAAATGGATTATATAGTTAAGGAATTAGACTGCATAGAGTGAGACTTGAGAAGACAAATTGCAACTGTCTCACACTACAGTAATTGCCTCGAAGAAACACCTCCCAATTTAGGTGAGTTTGGTAACACAGAAATCTTGATTACATTGTGTTCAAAGTGGGCCCTGCTCACAATCCCTGTAATTCACTCACAGGCGTTCAATTGTTCATTGACTTTGCAAGGCAGTGTATTAAGGAACAATGTCCTACTCTTAAAAGGCAGCACTTCTGAATTGTACCTCTTAAAAAGAGGCTCAGGAAAGCTGCAGGTTCCCCTCTTTCAATACGGTGTCCTACAGATAGGACTTAATGGCTTTTTGTCTTTAAATCATGTGCTGGGATGTCTATGCTGAATATCGGGCTTGATGCTGTGCAGGGCAGGTTTGCATGTTATTAATCACTGAATGTTACAGCAGGATACCTCTCTGTTCCTGCATGCATTCTACTCTTTGCTGCAATCATTTTTTTTTTCTTTATCAGTAGCTCTGATCACCTGTGAGGAGGAAGCTGGGACACTTTGTTAAGATTATGTATGATATATGGCATCCTACCCCACTTTCAGGCAATGTAATCGGTTCTAGTGTCACGCAGGCATTTTATTGAATTATTCTGACAGAATAATAATCAGACATTGCAACCCCCTCCCGCTGAATTTCTTCTCATTATTTCGACAAATGTGGCCCAAAAAGTATGTGTTCAGGATTTCTGCAGTAAAATAAACCTTTGTCCCATCTCCTGCTGCAACTAACTATACTTGTTCTCTGTTCACTGTCAGTAGTTACCTATCCTCGAAGGTGGGTAGGACAGGATTGAAATCACAACAAAATACATGGGAAGTTGACCAGCAATGAACCCATATTTTCCTATATAGTTTTAAAAGTCCATTTGCTCTTTCCTATAACTGTTTTTGTATTAGTCTGGGATGATAAAAATTGAGGATGAATGTCAGAGGATGGAGTACTGTGGTATTTCTCTATGTCCTCACTGATGTTCTTTGATGTGTCTACTGTTGACCAGGACATGGCTTGAATGCCACCTGGATTTGACACTGAACGTGCATATAGCTGTTAATGACTGCAGCATCATGTTCAAGGCTGCAACATCAATGGATGACTTGCCTCTGTGAAGCAGCCATCAGAATCAAACTTTACAGAGGTTTCTCATCTCACTTGACATTGCCTCAGACATGTTACTTTTCAAATGAGACAGTTCAACTGCTAGCAGTCGAGTGATATAAGTCACAAACTGATGAGACATCACATGGAAAGAGTTTTCAAGTAAAGCCATCCTTATGAATCAGCCATTCTCCTTTGAATCAGCCGAAGAAAATGTTACGTTCCCTTTCTTATCTGCAACTAGAAATCATTTAGTAATTCTTTTTGAGAACCTGTGGTAGCCTACTGACTTTGAAGATACCCACCTGCAAGATGATACATTTGTCTTGCAGTATTTTCTGATAAAACTAGAGCCTGAGGCCTGTAACCCCTAAACTTGTACTTTTGCAGAGAATGAGCAAAAGAAAGGAGGAAACTCTCTTGTTGTCTTGGAAACCAATGATGTAAGTTGTGCATGCCTAAATTGTCTCTGCTTCCATTTGGTCAGGTAAACGATGAATAGCTCCCAACTTCAAGATGAGAGGTAAAGCATTCAGGTCATTTGTTCCTGGGGCACATTGGGCAGCAACTTTGAAATCTGTTTCACAAGAAAATTGGCTGACTTGGTCTCATTCTCAAGCACCACTTCCCTTCCTCTGGCAAAATGATAATGAAATATTATTGCTGTTGTGGTTGTCTCAAAACATCTTTCTGAATACTAATGGTCCTTTTATGGAATTGTGCCCTTGGGGGCTCACATTTCTATGCTGTATTGTCACTTCATTTTCAGGAACCAAGCCAAATACCTATAAAGTGATGGTTATTTAGTAAAATTCAGATTGTGTAAAGTGAGGTAGGGGTTTCTACCTACTTGGAGAACTCCCTACATATGCACAAGTATCAGGCTGAGCATACATAGTGGCCCACATGCCTGGCAGGGAAGGGCTGTCCAATCCCAAAGCTGGGTTGTGATAAGAGGCCACGTGGGCCACCACCTTTCAGGAAGACCCAGAAAGAGCCATGCTTCAGCCTAGCGCATGACCAGCTGGACATTCTGCAAGTTGCTCTGTTGCCCAGGCAACCAGTATGTGGCAGCCAGATGCAGCATAGAAGAATGGGGTGGGGCAGGAACATGGGGTAGGTCCACACAGTGGCAGAGAATGAAGGCCCCTGCCATGGCTGATGATAAGGGTTGATGGCCTCAGGGGGGGCAGAGGGTGGGAGCCGACCAGACCTTCATAGGGAAACTGGTCAGCAAGCCCTGTGAGGCATAGCAGCCCAGCCCTGTGGAGGAGGTACATATGGAACCCCCTTCTCACAACCACTCTGTTTTCAGGCGAAGCGGGGAAACCATCATAAGCCCAAGCCAGAGCAGCACCCCCAAAGGGGGCAGAGAAGAGAATGATAATACAACCATGATAAGGGGGGATAAGTAATAAGGGAGGATTATCCAATGGTCCCGAGTCTGCCTCACCCCCTCACACCCCCTCCACAGGATGCTGGAAGACGTGCTCTCAGGTTCCTCCTGGCCTGGTAATTTTTCAAGAAGAAGAGATGATGGAGGCTTTTGTGTGTGTAGGATACTGACTTGTCTGCATATTGTCTGGAGCAAATGGAAGGCAGAATTTGCCACTGTTTCAGGTGATGGATCAGCTTGGGCCCTTGTATATGGTTACTCTTGTGCTCACCCTGGCTGGGTTTTGACCAAAGTACACACAACATAGTATCTGTAAATAATTTTTGTGGTTTCCTAGCCTTCCTATCTGAGATGCAGCTTGAAGTTCATCAAGCAGATATCACTGTTCTTTTGAGTAGGCAAGTACAAGATTCCTGTACAAGACCTAACCAATCAAGAGCCTTCATATCAACTGCTGATCTCACTAGAGCCTGATAGTGTTCCTTTGGACCTGAAGTTTCCTTTGGAGCCTCTCCAAGGCCTTGCTGTGTGCAGATAGCTCATAAGCTAAGTCACAGGCAGAAAACTGTCTAGTTTCTAGTGCCTAATCATGATAGTCACTGTACGGTTTACACAGATTCCAGATTCAGAAGTCAGGTCTGTATAGCCTGATATCCACATGTGATTCCTTCTGGTTGTTCCAACATATCCATCTGGTACTGATGTTCTTTGTCGACAGTTACTTATTTGAGATGTCCTCATTTATAGTGTATCTAGCTTCTACCAGAGGCTATGACACTCTCTGCTGCCTATGGAAATGCTCAGTAGCAGTACAACTTTGCATCAGAATGCCATGGTATACAGCTTGCTAGCAAAATGTATCAAATAACCAATCCCTGAGGCCCTTTAAATAAAATATATTGTGGTGTTTCATCTGTGTATACAGGCTGATGCTCATAACAAAAAGGGTTGCATTCGTGAAGCAAATGCAAGAGGAGGTAATGATAGCATATGTAGACAAAGCTTAATCTAAAGACCTCCCTGGAAAGGCAGTCTGATATGGAGATAATATGATATCCAGCACTGGGATGCTGGCAGCCATCAAGTGCACTGTATATAGCAGGTGTCTGAAACAGGCCTTGGGGTAGCCTGTTGTGGATGGGTACTACTCCAAAAATTTAATTGAAGAACACTAGGGTGTACTGCCAAACCCAGCCTGGATTCTGGATCCCCGTGGGGTAGAAATATGCAGTATAACGACTGCCAAGAGGTTGTTGGTGCAGTGATAATATATATATTGGTATCACTGAGAGATGTGGCTGATGCTGGAAAGCATCAACTCTTTTGTTATTGGTCCTAATGGCATCAGGTATTGGACAATGCTTGCTACACAGATATGTGTATTCTTAATTTATTAAGCTTAATGGTAGGAGAGCTTTGCAAAACTATGAGGACTATTGGAACAATATTTCTAACCAAGGATGATACACTCACGAGGTGGGTGGTTTTGTTAAACATGGCACTGACTGTCAGTCCCTTCGGATTTGCGAGTATCTAAATTTAGAGGCACCCATTAAGAAACAATGCTCTCCTGTTCTCTTCATTCATCAAACCTACGTGTAGAGCTCCAGCTGGTTACAGCAGAAAACTGTTCTCTTTTTTATCATCGTGTAGATTTGATTCTCTGAAATGGCTTGAACGGTTATGGCTGCAGAATGGTGACTTACAGATGCTGTGTGGATTTAAAAAAAACAAACCACTAGGTTTACAACTACAGGGGAACTACAGGGGTCGCATGAAAGTGTGACGGTTTTAATTCATCCCATGCAACATTCTGCAAAATCTTCTGTCCCTTCCCTCCCTTACTTGTTACGCACTGAATTGTTGAAAGGCATTGTAACTGGGATTTCTGGTGATAACCTGTTCCTTTGCTGATGACACTAGTAATGTGAGTAGTAGATAGGGTAGTAACATTTGCCACCTAATTCCATGTATAAGTGAAATTTAGATAAATTGCTTCACATTCATCTAAATTTTAGATTCTAAAGGATTTGATTCTTGTAATAAGTCTTTAACTGACCTAGAAGAACTGGTTGTTAAAAACGGAACCTGACCAGCATATCCTGTTCACAGTGATGTGCATCAGGAACATGTGGTGCAGGTATGGCAGGTGAAGCAGAACCACCCCATTGTAGTCCATGGAAAAGCACTACAGCTGTCCTGCCTGCTTACACCTGAGGAGGCTCTCCTTACAGCAGCTTTCTCAAGTGTAAGGAGAGCCTCTGCAGGTGTAGTTTCCATGGACTACAATGGGGTGGTTCTGCCTCACCTGCCACACCCACACCACATGTCCCTGGTGTATGTTGTGTCTACTGACTTAAAACAACCTGTTTGCAAAATTTTCTAAGACTGATGTGGTGTGAGTTTGCTGTGGGACACATATGGACAGTCCAGTCACACAACCATAATTTGCTAGCCAAGTTAGTAGGCTGTCTTACAGAGATGCCATGGTGCTGCTGTGTAAGCAAAGGTAAAACTATGTTCACACATGAATTTCCCATGATGCTGTCTCAAGAATTTTAATGCTAACTGCCACGGATGTGCCAATATACCATAGTGAGATTCAAGTCGAGTTTCAAGCCCCCACCCCCTTTGACTCAATTTGTGCACAAGTCTGAATAGACGACCTTTGCAACTTGGTCAGAGCCTTTTGGGGACTCTGACTTAAGTCAGAGTCTGTTTGATAAGTTAGTTGCAGCTCAGCAGAAAAAAACTGAGCTGCTGGAGGTGTGTGTCAGGGAGGGAGGGAGAGAGAGAGAGGGAGAGTTCTCATTTGACCCTTCCTTGGTGTCTCCATCCCATTTTTAAACAAACTTGAGTTTCCAAGTCTCCACTTGTTCCCAAGAAAAACTCCAGAGTCCTGAGTTACTTCCAGTTTCAAAACATCTGTGTCTTGAGTCCACAAGAGTCTGGGAAACATGTGCTTGGTGACATGAATCTGAGTCTTATGTGTTGAGTCGCCCATCCCTGCTAACTGCTTTGGCTGCCGTGGTAGATGACTTATGCCTACAACTGGAAAGGGGGAGTTGATTGCCCTGTTGATTGCACTGACCCTCTTAATGGCTTTCACCACCATTGACTATTCTTTTGGGCTGTCTTGCTGGAAAAGGGTTGGCAGGCACCATATTGCAATGGCTGGAGGGTAGCTCCCAGATGATGGTTTAGAGGTGGGCCCTGGGGCTGAGTGCTGAAAGAGCTTCTCAGCTGGTCTGCTTTAGCTGGTCAATGGGGTTGACCAGCCACCCCTGTCCTCCTCATTCTGGTCTATAACCTGGTACCACAGTTGTTTAGTCTTCAGGCAGTCCATCGCTGTTGCCTGAATTGCCTAAATACACCACACAGGCAGGGAAGCCTCCTTGTGGGAAAGGCCCCTCAGCAGATGGGCATTGCCTTGGTGCTGTGGTCTGCTTTTCAGCCATGTTGGGATTTCACTGCCAACATCTGCAACCTCAAGGCATCCCCTTCTCCTTCCAGGTATGTCAATGCCACTGGGTCAGTTTGTCAGGTGCTATGGAGGTGGAGGCAGCTATGGGGAAGATGGAGAGGCTATGGAGGTAGAGGTGGATCCCCTGAAGCCTAGTGAGGGCACAATCCTAACTCACTTTCCAGCACTGACATAAGGGCAATGCAGCTCCGAGGTAAGGGAACAAACATTCCCTTACTTTAAGGAGGCCTCCGAGATTGCCACCCAACTGCAGGATGCAGCACTTGTCCAATTAGCACAGCTATACTAGTGCTGGAAAGTTGGTTAGGATTTGGGCCTATGTCACTGCCAGTCAGCATAGCCAATACTGATCAGATGGACCACTGGTCTGATTCAGTACATCAGCTTCCTAGGTTTATATGTTCTTATCTGCTATGCAGACTAGCAAGGATCAGTACAAATTCATGGTGATTCAGCTCACTTAAGCCTCAGCAAGAAACCCTGTGGAGTCAGCTAATTTGGGCAACAGCACTGAAATCCTATCCTTAGGGAGCCTCTGCCTCTTGCTCCAGTATTCTCCTCCAGTTCCAGTTGCAATATTCTTCCTGCAATTAAGTAATGGTTTTGAGATGTAATAATGCATTGTATGTGTCTTCTGCCTCACAGCTTCACTGGTGCTGCTTAGGTTTTTCTATTCCTCTATTATCACTTCCAGAAAGGAAGCCTAACACCATTCTTGTTTGCCTGCTAATCTGGAGATGAGCGACACCTCCCCATCCCTGCAATATTAGGGAATGACGACTTTTAATCAGAGCCAAACTGGAAATATGCTGAAGTCTGGATTCCAACAAATACCCTGCCCATATCTGTGGGCTCTTTAATCTGCAGTATCAGACCTCATGGGAGAACAACCGTTGTAGGCCCTGGATCTAAGAATTTTCAAACAGAAAACAACAGTCAAACAATTGTTGAGAATTCCAAATGGACATCTTTCGCTTCTGTCTGTGAAAGGAAACATCATCATTCCAATCGTGAAACACAGAACAGGACCTGCCAGGGAAATCCATTCTCTCTGAAATCGGCAGGTCAGGTGATACTGTTTTTTGTTTATTTGTTTGTTTGTTTTGTGAATCTAGACTTGCAGACTTTCCTGTGATTAAAGGCGACTATCACCTAAAGGACACTATACTGCTGATTCCTGTGCAGTGTTGTCTGTTCTGCAGAATACAAGCACAGCATGCAAGTAAAGCTTTCAAATACATATCATGTTTATATACTTACTGTGTGTGAGATCCAATAGGCTCACTTTGCTTCCATAACTGTAAAAGTTAGACCAGCCACATCCTTTTCACATCAGAGTTCTTTTTCCTGCACTTGATGGTAGCAAGAGGACTCATCACCTCCACCTAGTGGTTAAAAAAAAATCTAATTCTGTCTGTTGTGAAGGTATTTCGGTCCTGGCAAATTAACACGTTTGCAGTGTATTGTGTTCCTCCTTGTTTGAGCTTCTGGAAACACAGACACAGTGCATTCAATTTATGTAATGAATTGCAGTGTATATAACAAGGAAGTCAGAAGTAAAAAAGAAGATGGAAGACTGGAGAAATTAAGAAAGGACTAGTTGAATGGTAGGCAAGACATATACAAAAAGACCACCACTTAAATTAATAAAGGTCAAAATCTGCCTGCAAACTTCATGTTTAGAAATCTGCCTTTGCCAGTAGTATGCAGAAGTTGATCCATACTGCTTGATCCGTATGCTCCTGGCATCGATAGAATAGAACTGCCTCAGCATGTGGTAGCAGTGACTAGAAATCAACATAGGAGCTAAACAAAAACTTACTGTTGTCACATGATGGCTAAGAGACTGTGTTGTGAATCAGAACTTCCTCAGTTGAAATCTCTACTCTGCCACGCAGGGCTGACCCAAGAGGGTCACTTGAGGCGGCATGCCAAATAGTGGCATACCCAGGGCTTTCGGCACCCAGGGCAATGCTGTGATGCCACACAGCATCATGGTGTCATTAGGGCGCATGGGCTCCAATTGCTTCCCTAGTTGGGAAGCAGCTGGAGAGCGAGCATGCTCCTGGCAGCCAGCCAGGCAATTTCACCCAATCAGCTGCTGAGAGGGTGCATGTGCCCCAACTGCTTCCCAACTGGGGAAGGAATTGGAGCACATGCTCTGGAGCCCCCTCCTGTTGGTGCCCAGGGCACATGCCCTGTTTTGCTCAGTATGGGGATGATATACCACTGATAACTGTACTTGATTTAGAGCCCAATCCTGAGCTTACTGCCAAAGTGCACCAGAACAGATGGGCCGTGATGCACATTTGCAAAGGTTAGCGCTGGCCAAAAGCTGAAGCTAGCTTAGTGTGAGCCCGCGCTGGGCCAGCTGTGGCACTAGGCCCATGTTCCACCGCCCAGCAGTGTCCCTGACCACCTGGTGGCAGAGAGGTGAGTGGGGGTGTGGGGGGAGATGGGGAGGAGGCATTCTAGGGTGGGGGAGACAGGTGGAGGGTGGGTGGAGGGCAAGGAGGAGGCATGGTGGGAGAAGAGGTGGGGTGGGAGGGGATGGAATCAGTGGAGCTTGGCTTCACCGGATCTAGAGCCCCGTTTCAGACTGCGCAGTCCGACACGGGACTTTTTGATTCTGCACTGGCTTGAAAGCTGCCACAGAATCGAGTAGCCCCATTGTGTGGATACTTCCCTTACTCTCCCCAAGTAAGGGAAGTTGCCACAGAATGGGGCTACTCAATTCAGTGGTAGTTTTCAAGCCAGCACAGAATTGAAGAGTTCCCTTCTCCTGAGGAGGTGGCAGGGACTGCCTGGGATGCATTGGTCATCATTTTGGTGCCGCATGTCAGGCAGCTCAGGATTGGGCTTCCCAGCTGCACATTTTCCTGTAAGTCCCATTGCATTGAATGAGCCTTATTTCTGAGTAGACATGTCTAGGGGATCGCACTGTTAGTTTATTATGGTGCACACGCATTCAGGTGCCATGTTCATGGCAGACTATATGGCATATATACTGTACATTTAAAAATAAACACACAAGACTCTATATTAGAAGCCTGAAGCAAGGCATGTAGTTATCTGAAAAGTGTTGCACATTTTAATTGTGAAATTGTTGGTGCCTCTGGTCATTACTTATGTAGAGCATGTAATGAAAGTGGAGTGGTGGAGCCAACAATTAGGATAGATGCCTTTTGCTTTTGCCTGTTCATAACTGAATTGGAAGTGATCCAAATGCAGAAGTGGTCCACCCATGAGCTGGGTGGACGCACTTTGAGTGGTGACCTGAGGGAGGTGGTGAACTGGCAGACAGGCACCCACATCCTGTGACCACTGCCTCCCTAGATCAGCAGCCTGCCTTATCTTCTTCTCCTTCACTCTTTATAGAACTGTTTCTTGTTTGTGACACTTGTAATGTGGATCAGATCCAGTTGATCTGAGATGGATAACTAGTGGATAAATCTGCATTTGGTCAACAGATTGCTTACAATGACACTACAAAGTTAAACCTAAGAACATAAGAAAAGCCCAGCTGGATCAGGCCAAAGGCCCATCTGTGCCAGCATCCTGTTTCCCACAGTGGCCTACCAGCTGTCTCTGGGAAGTCCACAGGCAGGAGAGAAAGGCACCAGTGACTTAGGCAAGTAAAGCAAGTGATATGCTATAGGTCAGTGGTTCCCAAATTGTGGGTCGTGATCCAACTTTTGGTGGGTTGTGAAACTGACAAGCTGATAACTGACAAGGAAAATGTATGGAAAGTGAAACTGAGCCACACGTGCATGTTTACTTGCAGGTAGGTGAACATGCTTTGGCTCTTATCAAAAGCCAGGTGAAGTGGATCGCATAGTATATTAAGTGGGAAGGAAACAAATGCAAGGACCATAGGATCCTGGAAGGAAAGCCTGCAACCTCTTCATCTCTCAATTCAACAGTTAATTAAAAGATACAGTGAGAATCTCCAGGTTGTGAGTAGCACCCCTAAGGAAAACTAAACATCCAGGAGCACAGTTGGAGTGTTATAAAATAAAGAGCCTTATTTGGTTATTGTTTTACTTTGTCCTGAATCTTCCCTCCAGATTCACTTTGAATTTCTGACCTCTAGTGGCTAACATCTTTTTCTATTATCTTGCCATAGGTTTTAAAATAATTGGACTGTTCCAGGATGACACCTTTGGATCATTCCAAAGGATGCCAATATGGGACTCGATACTGATGATTTGATGGAGCCTGGAGCCACCCTTTTCTAATTCTTTTACACATGTCATCATTCTTCATGCCTCTGATTATGCAAACATCTATTTACTTTATAACTCATTATTTTAGCTAACAAGAAAAATAGCAAGTAAACTTGGAAAAACAATAACACAAAATTTAAAAGATTTAAGTTGATAAGTGTTATAACAAGCCAAACTAACGCACTACTTCTATCCAGCCAATTCTTTTTGTTCCTGTCATTTTGCAGTGTCAGATCTTTAGGAGCCAGCTTGTTTGCCAACTGATATGGTTTCTTCCTTGTGGAAGTTTTTGATGGGATCAAATTTGGACCAGTGGCAGGTGGTAGTGTTATGCATATGTGCCAGCTGAGCTGTTCCCCTTGTTATGGGGATTAGCATCTCTATGGTGAGTCCCTGCCCTACCTCCAGCTGTATTGTGTGGAACAACCCAGGTGAATTCACACTGTGACTTTCTCCAGCTGCACAGATGTGTGGCAAGGATAAAAGGCATGAGAAGAATGGTGCCTGAGCTTCTTGGAAGAAAATGTGATTAAAAAAACTGCAACAAATCCACCACAGGTATTAAAATTTAAGAACATAAGAAAAGTCTGGCTGGCTCAGACCAAAGGTCCATCTAGTCCAGCTTCCTGTATCTCACAGTGGCCCACCAGATGCCTCAGGGAGCACACAAGACTACAGGAGAACTGCATCCCAGTGTCCTTGCTAGCATCTGGCATTCTGAGGTAGCCTACCTCAAAATAAGGAGGTTGCACATACCCATCACAGCAGCTATGGATTTTTCCTTCAGAAATTTGTCCAATCCCCTCTTACAGGCATCCCGGCAAGATGCCATCACTAGTTCTTGTGGCAAAGAGTTCCACAAACTAATTACACGCTGGGTAAAGAAATATTTTCTTCTGTCTGTCCTAACTCTCCCAACACTCAACTTTTGTGGATGTCCCCTGGTTCTGGTGTTACGTGAGAGGGAAAAGAGCATCTCTCTATCCACTTTGTCCATCCCCTGGATGATTTTGTATGACTCAACCATGTTCCCCCTCAGGCCCAACTCAGGCCCCCTCAGGCCCTCTTTTCTAGACTGAAGAGGCCCAAACGCTGTAGCCTTTCCTCATAGAGAAAGTGTCCCAGCCCAGTAATCATTTTGGTGATTACAAATTAATTGAACATCAAATTGAAAGTATTCTGATCTTGTCTGTTTGCCTAAATGGTTACACTGGTGACTGAAGAAACAATGTTTAATAGCAACAAGAAAAAACCATTCTGTGTAGCCTCTCTGAACTAGTTCGTTTAATCTAGAAGGGTGAAACCAATTAAGGAACAGTTAGTTTGATGCTGGAGATGGGGGAGAATTGATTACAGGTTGTGCCTCGTAATCCACTGGTAATCTCAGTGGATAAAAAAAATCAGTGGATAGCAAATCAGTGGAAAAATAGCTTTGAAGACCCACTTCCAGGTTTCTTGCACCTCCATTGTCATCCCAGAATGCATTGGTATAGATGCTATAACACATTCAGCCACTAGATGGGGTGGAATCTAATGGATTAAAATTATTCCATTATTCTTGCAGCAAAGTACAGTATAGTGTCTATAATGCATTCTGGGGCGACAGTGGAGGAGCAAGAAGCCTGTAAGTAGGTCTCTAAAGCTATCTTTAACCCCAAGAAGCTTGCAACCAGTGCCGTTTAACAGCACAAAGGTAGGAAATGGGTTTTTGGTGCTTTTCCCCCTGTTACAAGGCATTTAAAGGTGGATCCCAGTATTGGTGGTGAGACAAGACAGTGGATGCCAAATCAGTGGATAATGAGGCACAACTGTAGGGAAAAATTGAGTAATTGTTCTGGACTCTTCTCACCTTGTATAAAGGAAACTGAACAGGTGCACATGCACAGTTGCTGAGGCTGGGAAATAAGCTGACATATGTGATACTATTTGTGATATTCGTAGTGTTGCAGGTTATGGATTTCAGCTGCAGGTTGTATTTCCAAGTGTTGCAATTGCCCTTTCAAACAGGAACTGAAGTCGCTACCAGAGAAGAAGTTCTAAAGTGCCCACCCTAGGTACATCTGAGGACACTGAATGTCAATGTCAACTACAAAGCTTGCAAGGAACAGCATTCTGATGTCTTAGGACTATTGGATGCACTGACCTGTTCAACTTACATTGTTTGGCTTTATGTGGAAATTTTGCTGTATGGATCATTTTAATTGGATTTTATAGTAGAGAGAATTTGCTCAGTTTGAATCTTTGTAACTTCATTCCCCTGGGCTTCACAGAATGCACACTGGCAATGATTACACAAAATAACAAGTGAACAAATACCAGGGCACAAATATGTAAGAATCCTGAATCCATATTAATACTCTTTAAATGGCAACGCTTGCAGAAACTATTAAAAAAAAAAAAGAAACAGCAGATTGATTTCTACTCTATGCATTCATTTTGTTTTATTATTTGCTCTTGCTATCTAGGGGTTAATAGGTCTAGTGGTTTTTTGGATTGTCTGCTGTAAATGACATTAAGAAACAGATAACAGTTTAAGAATCCAGCAAAAATGCATTAATTGATGTATCCAGTGGCTGATTGTTTTGTTGGGCACAATTAACTGGAAAAAAGATGATCAAGTCATGATGTGAAGCAAATGTCTCACATTTAGCATGTCAAAACATTTGCAATGACTAAAACTAAATGAATAATTTTAGTTGCTAACATTATACTAGGTTGTGCTCTATACGTAAATCCCTAAAGTAGTACATGAGAGGGTGACATTATTCTAATCTTAAATATGGAGAAGTCAAGATACAAGATACAGCAAAAAGTGGCCATTGCAAGTCATTCAGTACACGGAAAAGCAGGGAAAACTGTGGACGGCAGCAGAATGGCATAAGCTGTGGTCTGGAGATTGAGCGGTTGCCCTGCCTGAAGATCAGGCTTGGATTGGCTTTGGATGGGACACTGGTAGTTGCTGATGGAGCTCACAGAGGAATGTGGAATGTGTGAAGGCTTGGAAGGTGTAAGAGTGCAGCCAGCATGGTGACCACACATTGAATGGGAGACATCTGGAGAAACTGAAGATTCTATTAATTGTATGTAGAACAATAACTGTAAAAATCCCACCAGTCTTGTCTTGAGAAATATTGAGATAGGCGGTATACAAATTCAGTAAAATAATGATAAAAGCAGCAAAGAATTATTTTACTATGTAAATCATTGTGTGAACTTCTCTTTGTTTCTTGCTGAAAAGTGATATAAGCACTCTTAATAGTAATAACAATCTTTTCTTTGGAAATATTAAGTGCCACTGTTGTTGTGCGGCACTCCGCCTAGGCTCAGTGAATATACTGGAGTGTTATAACTTGAACAACTTGTCAGCAAAGAAAATAATTCCACAATGATGAAAGATAATTTTTTTTCTGCTTTTAAATTATATTTTTAACTGTTTTTAACCTTGTTTGTAAGTCGCCTTGAGTCCCTTGAGGGACTTGTAAGTCCCTTGTAAGTCGCCTTGAGTCCCCTGGAGAAAGGCAGGGTAAAAATAAAGTATAATAATAATAATAATAGCTCTCAAATGGACAGCATGGGAAATGTGGCACCCTATGCTTTCTCTCTTGCATTGTGTTTCACAGACTATGGGTCAGTACACATGCAGACAGCCTTCTAACCTAAGGCTCACTCACATGTGTATCATCTGGGATAAATGTGCATATGAAAGTAAAACAAGTGTGTTTATGTGAGTAGCTGAAAACAGTTTGAGGGCCCTCAGTGCCTAATCCTAGGCATGTCTACTCAGAAGTAAGTCCCATTACAGTCAGTGGGGCTCACTCCCAGGAAAGCGTGGCTAGGACTGGAGCCTTAGAGCCCAATCCTATGCATGGCTCCTCAGAAGTAAGTCTCATTCTAGTCCTAGAGGACTGCAGCCTTATTCACCCAACGAAAAGTAAGCCTGCCTAGGATTGCAGCCTGAAACGTGCCTAAGCTCAGTTGGGTCGGGGAAGGTGGGCTTTGGACTCTGGTTCTGGACACACCATTCTGGAAAGCGGTGGTGGGACCGACTTGTCTGCAAGCCCAACGCGTCCGGTCCAGCTCGCCTGCAGTGTGGAGCCCCAGGAGATTCTGGGCTCCCTGCGTGCTTGCCGGGCGCCCCCTAGCACCCTGCCGAGAGCGAGCAGGCATCGGAAGCCGGGGGCTGCCGGCAAGGCTCCGCTGCAAGTCCTGGGCGCGCTTCCTTCACGGAGCAAACGCCTGTTCTTCGTGCACTGGGTCGCTCGCCCGGCGGAGGCGCCTCCCTCTGCCTCTACGGTCCAGGCTTGTCGCCACGCCGACTATGCGCCTTCTCCTGCGACCTGAGCCTGGCTACCTGCGCATGCACCGGAGGGGCAAGGAAGGCAGTGGACCCCTGGAGGGCAGCCTTGGCTGCTGCTGCTTCTCGGAAGGAGATCGCAGGGAAGCTTCCACGGCCGCCCCCCCGCAAGGCTCAAGTTTCCATCCGCTGAAACTTCCACAGCATCTCCAAGCACCGCTCCCTTCCTCCAGTTCACAGCCCTAGCCACACTTTCCTGGAGTAAGCCCCATTGACTCTAATAGAGCTTACTTCTACGTAGACATGCATAGGATTGGGCTCTGAGACTGCAATCTTATCCACTTTCCTGGGAGTAAGCCCCATTGACTCGAATGGGACTTGTTTCTGAGTAGACATGCGTAGGCTTGGGCTCTAAGACTGCAATCCTATCCACACTTTCCAGGGAGTAAGCCCCATTGACTCTAATGGGGCTTGCTTCTGAGTAGACACGCACAGGATTGGGCTCTCCATCCGGTTGCCCCACTTAGTGACGCCCACCGTTCTCCTGCTCAAGTCTGCGGCAATCGTACCCACGAGCCAGGGGTCCCACGAAATGCACGTCCCCTCTGGCCTCCCCTTCCCCGTCCTTTTGCACCCCCGTCCCCGATCGCTCCCCCTTTCGCGGTTCAGCCAGTCGGCAGCCTCGAGAACCTCGCACGGTTGTTTGCAGGGAGCCCACGCGGATCCCCGGGGGGGATCCACGCAGTGGGGAAAGCAACCCGGATCGGCGACTGTTCCCAGGAGAGCAGCAGCAGGGGAGGAAGGAAGACGAAAGAGCCGGATCGCTCTGGCTGAAATGCCACCGAGGGGCTCCAGAAGGGTCCGCAGCCCCGGGTGATTCCGCCAAGCGGGCGGTGCAGGGCTGTCCCTGCGAGCCGGCACCACACCGGGGAGGCTTCGCGTACGTCCTGCTTGGTCGGAGGGGAGCTGCGCGTCCACAAATGCCCTGTTAACTCTGAATAGGTTCGTTGACATCAGCGCCGAGTGGGGCTGCTGCTGCCAGCCCCTTCGCTCCCTCCCTCTCTCCCTCCCTCCGTTCTTCCCCCCACTCCTCGCCGTCTCCACCTCCTTCTCCCCTCCTGGTGGAAAAGGGCTGAAGCGTATCTGATCAGAGCCCGGAGTGCTCCTGGCTGGGAAGGAGAGGGGGAGAGGGGGAAGCGGAGGAGGGCTCCAGCCGAAACTCCAGGGCCATTGCAGTTTGCAGGAGACCCTCCTGGCTGGGGCTTCCCCGGCTGCAAGGGCAGAGAGGCGCCTTCTAGAGGATCGCTGGGCTTATTTTGCTGGGATGTTCTTTGCCTCCCCCCAGTAGGCAAGATGCGCGTGTGAATGGCTGCAGGCACCACCAAGGGTAAGTCAACTCGCGTCCTCCACCACCGTGGCTCTCGTGGCATGCATGCGACAGGGGAGGGGGGAACATTGCTCTCCTTCTCCCCCTCCCCACCATGGAAGTTTAAAAGTTGAGGAACTTGAGTTTGGGGGAGGAGGACTTGGTAATGGAGTTGCCCTGGGATGAGGATGGAGAAGCCAAGGGCTGTTTTGTAGGCAGGGGGGAGTTTGGAGGAAAGCCGATCCCCCCAGCACCTAAAGCGCAGGGAAAGAAGGGGGGCGGCAGTGGGGCTGGTGGCTTTTGTGCACGGTTTCTGGAAGGCGTTGCAACCTAGGCGTGCAACGTGCCCAGGCATTGTGTCCCCTTAATGTGGATTCTTGGGGTTCAGAGAAGATCTCTGGAGCCCAGGTGGCTCCCCAGCAGTTTAGACTTCGGAGAGTTTAGTTGGGGTTGCTGATCGATTCCATCTCAGGCCCCAATCCTACGCATGTCTACTCTGGAGTAAGTCCCATTATAGTCAATGGGTTTTACTCCCAGGTAAATGTGGATAGGATTGCAGCCTCAGGCTACAACGGGGCTTACTTCCAGGCAAGTGTAGATAGGATTGCAGCTGCAATCCTATCCACACTTTCCTGGGAGTAAGCCCCATTGACCATAATGGGACTTACTCCAGAGTAGACGTGGCTAGGGTTGGTCTCTCTCTTTCTGCACCTCTCTGAATTCCAACCCCCCTCTCCGGTGCAATTCTATTCATCAGTGTTGTGATCCAAACAGAGCTGGCGGGGGCAACTGGGTAGGATGCCTGGAGGGTCGATGGAGAAACCCAAGGGATGAATATTTCCCCTTTTTGTTGTTGTTGTTGTTCAGATGAGAATTTGCCTTTGTGGTCGGGGTGGCCCATTAACTTTCCGCTCACGTCCTGATGAAGATCAAAAGCGGAGGGGAGAGGGAGAGAGGGAAGCAGGCGAGCTTGCACGGCTCTCTGGTTTCATGCATTGTTGGAAATAAGAGGAAGGGGAGATCCGGGAGGAGGGGAAGAAGAAGAGACCCCCGTCTCTGCACCGACCCATGCAGAGGCCACCTCCTCTCTGGCATGCATTGCAAAAGTTGCTGGATTCCGTTCTTCACTGCTCCACTTGCTGCATCGGTGGGTTCCTTCATTCAGACTATTGGAGGCTTATGCTCCTGAAAGGAGGGGGAGGGGTGACCATTTCCTGAGGCTGACAGCTCCCTGGTCCCAATTCTGCTGCTAATCAGAAGGGGGCTTCTTTGGAAGCATGCCTGATTTTTTTTGGGGGGGGGGGAGAGAAGTTGGAGGAAAGGGGAGCGAGATCCATGCGCAGGTTCCTGTGCAACTTTACCTTTTAAAATCCATGCCTGAGCTTAACGCACACGCTACCCGCTTCAGAGTCAAGAGCATGTGGAATGGAATAACTTGATTTCTCATTACTGACGTCTTGGGGCAAAAGGGTGAAATGAAAGCTCTAGATCAGTGTTTCTCAAACTGTGGGTTGGGACCCACTAGATGGGTTGCAAGCCAATTTCAGGTGGGTCCCCGTTCATCTCAATATTTTATTTTTAATATATTAGGCTGGTATGTGACTGCATTTGGGGAAATGTTACAGATCTGTACTTTTAACAGGCTACAGTGTCTGTACTTTTAACAATGATAGTCACTCCTGGGTAAGTGTGAGTAGGATAGCAGCCTAGGATTGTGAAAAATTTTCCTACTTGATGATGTCACTTCTGGTCATGACATCACTTCTGGTGGGTCTTGGTAGATTCTCATTCTAAAAAGTGGGTCCCGACACTAAAAGTGTGAGAACCACTGCTCTAGATAGTTCTGATCAGAAAGTAAAGTTTCCCATCCTCAGATATTTTCCTCTTCCGCCCCCACAAGGATGACCAGATGTCATAACTGTAAAAGAGGTCAAGGCACCCCAAAATGTAGGACATCCAAGAAAAATGTAGGACATGACAAAAGCTAAAAACACTCTTATATTGATTAATGTGGTTAATTGAAACACTGTATTACTAATCATTAAATTTCAAACTATATAATTTGTTAGATATAATTTATTAATTACAAGAAGGCTATGCACTGCCTGCTGGGGCCTGCTGACAGGGAAACTGAGGACATTTAAGTTCTTTTCCAGGACACCAGTCTAAAAAGAGAATGTCCTGGAAAAAGAGGACATCTGGTCACCCTGCCTCCCCACCCGGAATTGATTGAACTGCAGGCAGGAAAGAGAGAATCCAGCAGCAGGAGCCTGAAGTTTGAACAAGGAATGTTTCTCTGTCTCCCTTCCTTCCCCTTCTTTCTAACATTTATGGAGTAGGCTGAGTTGGGGGTCTTGGAAGAAAAGGCGTCCAAACAGTTCCAGTGATCTAGGAAAAATCTATGGTATATTATTATTGATGAGGTGTGCACATCAGAACTATTCAGGGAAGAGTTAACTTGATTTTCATGTCTGATCTATAAGGCAACCAAGGAGGAATATTCTCCTCACAAACTGCAGTGAGAAAGTGGGGTGGGAGGTGAATAATTCTGGTGATATTTAGCCAAATTACTCAAGGTTTTAAAATAGCTGCTGTTTTTCTGCAGCATCTCCTTGAATCTTGCATTTCTTTCCTTCTGACTTTCTGCCTAAAACTCTCTCCCTCCCCTTCAGATTGGATTGTGTGATTAATTAACTCTGCAGAACAGAATAGATCACTGGAGGCAACACAGCTCACCCCCGAAGTGTGTTAAAGAAAAGGGCAGGCGCAATGTTAGAGAATTTCAGGGGGTTCCAGTGATGTATGTTGGATTTTCTGTTTATTGTTCTGCCACCCTTGGTGACTTGGACATCTTGGCAGTGCCTTCAGGCAAGTACTCATCCTACATTAAAACCCCAGAGGAGAAAAGACACAGGTTCCTTCCTTCAGATCTACAATGCCTTTAATAAGAGCTGTAAAGATAGTGAATTCTTTGGGAATAGTTTCTTTCACTGTAGACTTGTGTATGTGTGTGTGATATGAGTTGTCAGAGATCTCATTGTCTATGCAACACTCCTTTTTGTGAGGAGAACACAAAAACACTGTGCCTCTTGCTTCAGGACACAATGGCTGATTTAGAACTTGAGGAATGGCTCTTATTGGCAGAATAGATACCACAGTGCCACAGGATGAACACTTCGGAACACATCCTGCTTTTGTGTGTGTGTGGGATGACTGCAGCACATGTCTAATGTGAAGTGAAAGTATAACAAACTTTGTAGCTGGAACAAAAACAAAAATGACAGAATTCTTCCTTTATCTTTGTGGGTCCATAAGATTTGCTTAATGTATTTCTTTGAACAAGCTTGGGCTTGTCTATTACTATTACTGAAAGAACAAGAGGTAGTGAGTTTATGGTCTTCTGCTCTGGTATTGTATTTGCAGCTCTTCAGTGTGCAGTGTAGATGAGACTTGAGAGTGGCACTAGCTTCCAACTTAGGTCTGTATAATGCATCCCTGTATTATTTCCTTTAACCCTGCAGTATGAGTGTGTAGTCGGTCCATTCTTATGTGTATACCTGGTGTGAAAGTCATAGACACATTTCCATGTGTGTATGTGGTTATTCTGAGGTGTTTTAGTGTGTTTTGGCATGAAAAAAGCCGGGGGGGGGGGGAGGAAGGGAAAGGATAGGTTAAACGAGCTTGTCTCAGGGTATTCTGAGCTGAAATATCCAAAGCTTCGTGAGTGTACAAAGCTATGTTTGTTTGCCCATGTATGTGAGTGTATGTTGGGGTGATTATCAGGAATAAAGTGTTGGGTAGATGAGAAAGACCCAACAGGAGGCTCCCTCCACAGCTTCTCTAATGCCCCCAATCCCGTCCCATGCCATGTGCACCAATGCAGCTGCAGCATGGCTGCACCTCCCATGGCAGGGAGCATAGGATATTGGCAGTACCTTTGTCACAGATGATCACTCCCTACCCTCCTTCAACATGCCTCCTGGTGGCTCTGATCCTGTCTCTACTGGAACTCCCCCCTCCCAGCACTCACCTGAGGAACCAGGTTTGTCACTGAATCCTTTTCAGACCATGTCCACAAGCAGTTGCCACATGAGATGCAAGAGGGATGCTGTAAATGGAGTACAGTAATTCAGGTGACTGCACCATGATAACCCTCTCAAAGCTCACTGCAGGACAGCTGCAGTCGTAAGGACAACTAGATTTTCTATAGATTCCAGCCATAGCGGCTGCATTGTTTTTCTTCTAGAAAATAGCAGGATGTTACATCACTAGCATGCCTCTAGCTCCATTCTGTTTGCAAAAATGGTATCAAATCACTGAACTCAAATGCATCGAGGCGGCCATTTTTTACATATTGCACGGAGGCCACCATGTTTCTATCATTAGAACTCAAATGCATGGAGGTTGCCATGTTTTCTAGCCTCAAGTTCGAAGGACAGAGGCAAACGTGCTAGAACCTGAAAAATGAATGCAATCCTAGGGTGCTAGAAGGATGGAAAAAAATCAGCTCTCTAGCACTGGAAGCTGAAAAGCGAATACAGCCACAGTGAGACACATTTTATTACATCCTTCCAACCAGTGAAAAATTGGGGTGAGGTTGAGTATGACAAAAGTTACTTTGCTTGACAGAAAACTACAGGTGAATGGCTCTCCTCACATTTGGTGTTGGCATACTTTCATTTTTAAATTGGCTGTTGTGGTATAGACTGTTGTCTGATGCTAGTTATTTTGGCAATTTGAGGAACCGCCTGGCATTTCTTCTCTGAAAGCTTCCAAGTAAGCTCTGGACATATGCATAGTAGAAGCAATTAAAGTCTAGTGAACCTTAATCATGTTCAGACTAAGTAAGGCATCTGACTTAGAATCACCAGGATTTTAGCAACAGAGAAGGGGAAAAGGAAAGCCTTGCTCCTTCAGCCTTTCCTTGGTGATATAATTCAACTCATTAGTGAGGCCCTGGAGGAATTTTTTTTTTCAGTTGGGAGGGTCTGACACCAGAGTGTGCAAAGGGGAGGATTCTGTCTTGAAGAATTGAAAAAAGTCTGTTTTAAAAAAATACTACTTTTTAAAAGATAATGTTCTCTTGCAATAATGTTCACCTACAAACACTTGATCTTCATGACTGATTTTTAATCTTTGGAGGTCTGTTGGAGTGTCATGACTGTTTTGCACGATCATGTTTCTCTGAGAAAAGAAGGCAAGCTGGGAAAAGTTTATCGGGAGTCTAGGCTGTTGACTTTGCTTGGCAAAAGGGGGCAGCATCAAACAGTGCCTTACAGTCTGTGCATGCCTGTGTCTGTACCGTATTCCATTTGAAACAGTGAGTGACCTGGGCTGTTCCTATCATTAGCTGATAATTTTGAGATGATTCAGCGTTGGTAACCTTTTTGTAAAGTAACACTACTCATCAGAGTAAAAGTTATACAATCGAGGCTCATGTTGGTTTGTTTCCCAAGAGACTACTGATTTTATAGGTGAGTTTCCGTATGCAAAATCAGTTTGCAGTGGCATCGATTTGTCACAGATATATTTTGAATTGGAATCAATACTGTATTTTGGGGGAACAAATTTTAAAATTAAAATGTCTGTTTAAAATATTAAACAAGAGAGATTCAGTGTGGCATGTATTGCAATCCTTTTGATTTGCAGTGGCCAGACCGTTTAAGCAGTATAGTCTTCAATGAATGAAATCAACTAAAGCTGCAGTCCTATCCACACTTACCTGGAAGTAAGCCCCATTGACTATAATGGGACTCACTTCTGAGTAAACGCGCATAGGATTGGGCTGAAAAATCCCAGTCCCTGGCATAAAAATGCTTGTTGAATTCATTTGCAAGAGCACAAAATCAAGCCATCAGTTGACCTCTTCGCAAAATGTCTTTCATGTAATTTTCATCATTCCTTCTCACATTAGAAAGAGAAATGAACATTTTGTTCTTTTTACCCTTAGTCCCTTTTGAAAACTCATTCAGTTTAGCATTAGAAGGATATTATTGGTCGAAAATGCTCCAATTTCTTTTCCTTAAAGTGCATTAAGATATTTAACTCCCACTTCACCAACAAAGTTGCTCTAATAAGGAAAAAAAAACACACACATTTGTTATTATTCAAGCAACACAGTTGTTAAATTTGCAGTACAAACAGCCTCCCATGACTGAAAGTGTGCAGGTGTGGTGGTGGGATTAAAAATAAATCTCCTGCTCTTATGTTTTGGATACTTACATTTTTCTTTTCTCCCCTCTAGGCAAAAAGAGTCAATATCCATCTCACTTGCCTAACCTTATATAATTAGCTTTTGGATTTCATGTGCAGAAAGAGGCTGCGTCAAAATAGTGAGTCTGCTTCCACTGTTCAGGTTTCAGTTGATAGTATGCTTTTAACTTTTCTCTAGTAAAGTGGTTCCCAAACTGGTGGGTGGTGACCCACCAGGGAACCGGAAGCAGGGCATTCCCCTTAAGAGGAGTAGCCCTGTTCCAATGGCAGTGATGGCAGTGCAGATCGCAGCACTGTTGCTACCAAGGAGCTTTTATCTGGGGGGCAGCACTGACCTCCTGCAGGGTCCTGGAGGTTCTCAGCCCTCTCTGATCTCCTCCGCAGCTTCTGTACAAAGCTCTTATCTCCAATCTAAAGCTACTTTTGGATTTTGGGGAAAACAGGGAGTAGGTTTAGACTGGAGATAAGGGCTTTTTACAGCAGCTGCAGAAGAGATCAGAGAGGGCTGAGAGCCTCCAGGACATTGCAGGAGGCCAGTGCAGTCCCCCAGGTAAGTAAAAAAGCCCCTTAGCGGCGGCAGTGTCACGATTGCTGCGGTGCCGTCCTGCCCTCTCCCTGCCCCCCCATGCAAATCCTTACCTGGTTCCCAACTTCTGTGTAGGAGTTTGGGAACCACTAGTATTTATTTTGAGATGCTTTACACAAGCCGGATACAAAGTCAGGAAAGGTGTCTTCATTTATGCTACCCAGAGCCCCAGTCTATTCCCTGCCAGCCCAGAGTGTGTAGGGCCTCTGACAACATGCACGCTGCGTGCTATGGAGGAGCAAGAGCCCAGGAGAGGTAAGTAACATTTTATACTTACCTGAAACCACATGGAAAAACTCTCCTGAATGACTCTGTACTGGCACAATGATGACAGACTAGTAGACTTTCTTTGCTGCCATCACCGCAGCAGAATTGTCCCCTCATTAAGATCTACTCCATGTTCTGCAGGTTTTGTTAGGAGTCTTTCACTACCATATCTCATGCCATCTACCCCCTGGCTTTATTGCCTTCAGCTTCCCAGAAAACCAGGAGCTAGTGTCTCTACCCGAAGGCCTCTCTATCCAGGAGTGATTGTGCCAATAGCCCTATTCTCTCTGTAATTTCCCTATTTCCAGTAGTCAATTAGTGCCTCAATAGCATTGCTGGAAGATCATGTTAATTCGAGGCTAGCAAATATTTTTCTAGATGTCTATTGGTAGCTGTCCAGTTTGACATTCTGGCATTAGATTTAGTTAGTGTGTTCTGACGATTTGATCAGTGTGCACCAAGGCCTAGATGCAGAGTGAGAACCAGAACTGGATCTTTGCAGAACCTTATATAAAAACCATTCAGCACTCACATGCATGTGCAATTCTCTCTCTCTCTCTCTCTCTCTCAATTCTGTGGCAGATTGTGCCGAGTGAGATTATAGAATCTGATAGCATCACTTGCAAGCAGTTGTTCTAATACTAGTGTTGTTAACTCATAGTAAGTTACATTGCTTTTAGCTCCTTTGAGGAGTAGCACAACTAAGCACTCCAGTACTTGTGTGTAATAGTTATAATACCTGGACTGTTTGTTCTTGACCGTTGGGATTGTGATCAGTAATAAGTGGATAACCACCATACATGCCATGACTATTACTTGTGTCATTCCACCAGGGTTATAGTTACTGCTTATGCCAAGCAAGGTTGTGTTGAACCTAGAGGGCTAATGCATCGTAAAATATATCCAGAAACATCTGCTTACTGTTGACTTTCTGTAGAGAGTGGGTAGTGGTGGCTTCAGACTGTCTTTTGTTGGGCAGAAATTGGAAAGACAAGTTCCTTTGTGAGATCACCACTTCAGAAGTACCAGCTTTGTGTCTCACCCTGCCTGGGAGGTGTGAGCTTCCCATGAGGAGACAGCCTCCATGTCTGTTGGGCTAATGAAATGTGAAGGCTGTTGTGAATGGCATCGTTGCAAAAGAACTTGAACTGTGAGGAATGTATGCTTTGAATTTATGCACAACAACATAACATCCGAAGTTGCTCTCTGTCTATAATTATTAATTCATGTGTTCATTTTTCATGTTTATGACTCTGCAAGTGCCCGTGGCGATATTCAAGACACAAAATGACAGCTCTCGCTATATTCTCATGACTGCGGCCTGTAGATTGCTTTTTCAGCAAACCACATCTCTTGGACCAAACAAGTGTCATTCTCGCTTAGCGTTCCCACCTGTATTAATCTGATGCTGGTACTATACAGTTTGCAATTCTTGAGTTGTATAAATTTCTCCAGTTTGCATGGCACTTGGAAGGATGTCTGTGTATCTGTGTCACTTACATTACCTTTACCTGTGCTTTCTTGTTATGTGTAATAATAATAATAATAATAACTAGGTATTTATGTATCGCCTTTCTGGCCATCGGATTACTCCTCTGACTTTATTCAAAGTGGTTTACATAGGCAGGCGTTTCTAAATCCCTCAAGGGGATTTTTACAATCATGGAGGTTCTCTCTTTCAAGAACCAACAACATTTCAGAATGGATCTTCCTGGTTTGGTCTCACTTCTGGCCTCCAGTTCTCCCACTGACAAGATAGAGGCTGACAAGCAGCTCCATCTTTCACATGGAGGGCAGCCAAGACGCTTCTTGCTCACACCAAGAGCAGGTGGAATCACTCAGCTTGGCTTGTCAGCTGCTTCCAGGTCTCACCATTCTCAGCCGTTCAGGGAGCTGCCGGTGTCCTCGAACTGGTGACCTTCTGATGTTATCTTTGGGCTAACCAAGGCTCTACCCCTACCCTCTAGACCAGACCTCCTGCCCAGACCAGACCTCTGCCCTGTGTAATGGAGTAGCTTCCTGTTGTTTGGCGTTAACAAAGAGATTGTAGGCTTTTTTGCCTTATTTCTCCCCATGCTAAATAATGATAATTATTTCTAATTAGATAATGAGAATTCAATTTTTGTAGGAGAGGAACTGAGGATATCTTACCTAAGGGTGAGCCAAAGCCCTTCAAGCCAAGCCTACTGTGTTCATCCTCCAGTCCAATGGATGCCTGTTTCTTGATCGCTTTTGTTGTCAGAGAACAGTGATAATGTTTACTACTGGGCAAATTAGGTGTGCATTTGCATTGAAGAAATAGTGTTCAGACCCGCTTCCTGCAAAGGGGTATCAAACAGAGCTATGTTTTTTTCAAAGGGACTTTGGCAGGGCATAGAACCCTGCCAGGCGATCCAAGGATCGGAAGCGGCAGCATTCTAATCTTCATTATTCTGATTTACTACCCCAGTGCCTCTCAAAGGTATTGCAGTGTGGTATGGCTGCCCTCGCAGCTGTCATTTATCATGCCTGCAAGGATTGCACCATAGCGCACAATGCCTAGTTGGAATTTCAAACACAGTACCTGTTGTTAATTTGTTTTCAGTCACTCTGAGTGAGAAAAAGACAACTCTGCAGAAATAGAACCCTGATCCTGCATCTTTTGAGTCAGTGTAAGCATTACCACTGGAATGTTACAAGCATCAACACTACCTCCTTCCCCATGGTAGATGGTAAAATCCTATAAATTATTTCTTTAAAGCTGCCCCTTTTTGTTCCCTGCAGTTGACTGTTGTTTACTACATTGCAGAGGTACCTAGAGCAGTAGTTCAACATTTTCCCTCCATGCTCAGATCAGTAAGTTTGAGGTTCATTTCATATAAGCGGCTGAATAGCATTCATGTTACCTGCTGAGGGCTAAAAGTGACATCATTAAGCAAGAACTGATGTCATTAGGCAGGTGATGACCAGAAATAAGCATCTTTTTTCCCCTTAGGAACTTGTCAGCTGCAAATGACAGAAGAGAAAATACGAAAATATGCAAATCATTATATAATCACCAATTATCATTCATCCCACCTTTACAGCTGCACTGCTTCTGGAGAGGTGCTCTTCAAAGTGTCTCCTCAGCAGAAGTGATGCTGCTGAAAGGGCAACCTGTAAGATAATGGGACTGTCTCAGCACCTCAGCATCTTGTCCCTTTTTCACCTCCATGTTGAGACACCTCCACATTGTTCTCACTGCTGGGAATGGCTCTAACAGTGAGGGGGAGAAGCAACTTACAGGGTGTGTTCCTCCCCCCTTCAGGAATCCCAAGGAGGCCTTGGAGGTCCTGAACTGCTCCCTGATGTTAGTAGTGAACTGGGTGAGTGTGAAGAAGTTTAACCTGGGAGAAACTGTCATCTTGTTTTTCATGGGGTAACGTTCCCCTGGAAGAAGCAGATCTGCAGTTTGGGCGTAATTAGTTTTCTTATTTTTTTAACCGTTAAAAAAAACTCTTATGTGAGTTGTGTAATTGTGCTTGACACAAGAATATTTTTATGTAGGTTTGTGATTATTGTATGTGGTGAACCAGCAAGAAAAGAGGGGAAAGGAAATGGGAAATTCAGAACCTGTTCTATCAATTGGAATGGTGAATGGAAGGCAACAATGGAGAGAAAGGTACGATAGAATGAGATGTATTCATGGTTTATAACTATATTCCTATATGCATCTACCCAAACATCCAGATCTGTGGTCCTACTACATGCTCCCCCCCATCGCTGAGGTGTGGTGGTAGAGGACAGAGAAGATAACCATTCTGGTCATGTTGCTAGAACTATAGAAACCCCTCCCAGAACAGATCCACCCAACTCCATAGCTGTTTGCCTTGTTATGGATTGTGAGCATCTGGTTGTTCCACAAAGCATTTGGGGAAATGCAAGCCGGTTGGTTTTATTGTACTCTCTGCTACTTTGGTTTTAACAGTATATGTTTCAGGATGTGATAGGTGTTTATAATGTTTGTATGAATTTTGTTAACCACTTGAGATTATTTTGGATGGTAAATCAGTGTTAAAATGTAGAAGTGAATGGTGTTTGATTTCCCTGGAGATTGTGTATGCATGTTGTTTTCTGTGGGGAAAATTCAAGTGAGGTTGTGATGCTGTGTGAGCCACAAATAACAGCATGAGCAGGTATTGCTGCTGCCTTTAGCACTTGGATCTAGTATACTCAAAGAGAAGATCATATGGTGAAACAGTTCCTGAATGTTCCACCTTGAGGCAGTGTGAGATATGGGGAATTGCATGTTTAAGGGTGCAATCCTAACCAACTTTCCAGCACTGGCATAGCTGTGCCAGTGGGGCATATGCTGCAACCTGCAGTTGGGGAGCAGTCATGGAGGCCTCCTCAAGGTAAGGTAAGGTAAGGCAACCTCGGTGCTGGAAAGTTGGTTAGGATTGTACTCTAAATTTCTTCTGTAAGGGAAGAGTCATTACATATTGCAACTAGCATGTCTATGTAAAGGTGAGGGTATGCTGTTTCTCTGTTACACTGAGGTTTCTGTGAACAGAGAGGTAATTTATTTTTCTTCAGGGATCCATTCACTCACACAATCCTCAGCCTGCAAACTGAAGAAGCAAACGGTCTGCATGATCATGTGTATATCCATTGGGCCAAAGAGGTAAATGTGTGAATGCCTTGCTTTCTGTTGATCTTGGCCAGACACAGGATATCTTACATAACTGTGGGCTTTTGTATCCAAAACTTTATTTATGTGAATAGCGGAATCAACACAATTCAGGGGATGTAGTGAAGTGGTGTGACTTTTTGGTTGCTACAGTGACTAACTGGTGTGGATTTAGTACAGTCATTTGCTGAACAGGTGAATCTGGGGCCATTTTGTTATGTGTGTTTTGTTTCCAAGCTCCAGAAGGCCTTGCAGAATTTGGCAAATTGCTTTCGTAAATGGCTTGGGTTGTTTTTGAAATCTGTAAAAGTGAGTGATATATTACTACATTTAAACATTTTTTGCTCATATGAAATACAATATTTTTCCTTGGAGAGTAAGTTACTTGCTCGACACTGTGCTTGCCCATGGCTCAGTATGGGAACATAAAGAATAGGATTGTAAATGGTGCTTGTTCCCTTGCATGTGTCTTTGAAATGCTGAAACATTTTATGTCTGAATAGGCTCTTCAACTTGTCTTTGATTTGCCTTGTGAGACCAGGCTTTTCTGCATTGCCTTTGAGAATTATGTGTTCATTATACAACTGCTCTTTGTTTTCTTTAAATTTCTTCTTAATATTTATTTATTGATTCTTCATTTGGACACCATTTCCCACATAATGATGGCACTACTGAGAATATCTGGAGCAAGTTAATTTGAAGAGGCCTGGAAACAGTGTGCTAATGTCTGTTTCTGGCTGAGAACAATTGCATTGGTGCAGTTCAATTGCAAAGGCATTCAAAATCCTAAAATACTTCCAAGAGTAATGGGGCAACATTTCACATGCTGTATTATTTTGTTGGTTCTTGGGGATATTGGAGCTGTAGAACCAGCTTCCCTTACTGTTTGAAGAAAATGTTTCTGTATGTGCATGCTGTGTGTGTGTGTGGGGGGGGGGGAAGACTACAGTATTTCCTTCTGGCATCAGACTTGTGCAGAGCTCCTTAGTTTCTCGGGGGTTTGGGGAGTGGCTACTGAGAAAAGCCTCCAGGTATGAGCAGAATACCTGGGTCTGGGCAGTACATTTCAGATGCATCTAGATGTCTGGATTTGGGCTTGCTTTGAGCACCTCTAGCTCTGGTAAGCCCTAAGAGAGTGGTTCTCAAACTGGGATGTTGCGATGCCCCAGACAGAGAGCTTTGGAGGGGCACAGGGGCTTGTTTCCACTTACCAGCAACTGGAGCAGGCTCAATGGGGTGCGGGGAGCCCTGCCCCAGCCTCCGCAAGTCCCCCCATAGCGAGCAGACACTTAAAATAACGATTCACCACCTACTTCTTGTTTCTGCAGAGCCTGGCGCAGGACTCCCCACATCCCAGGGAGCCTGCTCCAGCCTCTGGTAAGTGAAAGCAAGTCCCTGAGGCCCTCCAGAGCGACATGATTCTGGTGATTCTGGTGATTGTGTCGCTGCCTCCCCTCTCCCCCGCAAGAACTTACAGGGGGCCTCAAACTCCTCTAGAGTCTAAGAAACCTTGCCCTAAGGATACTTTGGAAAGTACTGGCAATTTTTGACACGCAGATTATGTGATCGGCCAGTTTATGCTTTACTTTCTGAAACATGCATGTATATAGAACTTGAGCTGGTTCCTGTTCCCGTTAGGAATTTAATAGTAGGCTTATGGAGTAAGGCCTGCTTTACTTTGGAAAAAACAACAACTTCTTTTACTTAATGGGCTGCTTTTACGTGAGGCTTTCAGTGGTCTCCCCCCACCAGCACACGTACCCCCTCCAGCAGCAAGGGAAGCTCCTCTTCCCTCACCACCTTCTCTTCAGAGGGGTCTCTGAGCGCCGCAGAGGCTAAGGATGTCGATCCCTGTCCTATGCCAAGCTCAGACAGAGCTTTGTAGGTTAAAAAAAACACAACTTCGTCCTGCTCTGAATGGGGTTGCACTCCCTCTGAAGGAGCAGGTCCGCAGCTTGGGGGTTCTCCTGGATCCACAGCTGCTCCTGGAGTCCCAGGTGGCGGCAGTGGCCAGGGGAGCCTTTGCTCAGCTTCGGCTGATTCGCCAGCTGCGACTGTACCTGAGCTGCACGGACCTGGCCACAGTAACCCATGCCCTAGTGACATCTAGATTAGATTATTGCAATGCGCTCTACGTGGGGCTGCCTTTGAAGATGGTCCGGAAATTACCACTAGTACAGAACGCGGCTGCTCGTCGGTTTGACTCTGTCGAGCCGTTGCTCCGGCGGCTACACTGGTTGCCGGTTCTGTTCCGGGCCCAATTCAAGGTGCTAGTTTTAACTTTTAAAGCCCTTTACGGCTCGGGTCCGGGGTATTTGAGGGACCGCCTCCTTCCCTACAATCCGGCCTGTGCTCTTAGATTTTCTGGGAGGGCCCTTTTGACTGTGCCGCCACTAAGAGATGTGAGAGGGGTGGCGGCCAGGAAGAGGGCCTTCTCGTTGGTGGCCCCCAAACTGTGGAATACCCTCCCCTTAGAACTGAGAACTGCTCCCTCGTTGCTAACGTTTTGGTGTGGACTGAAGACCTTTTTATTTCAAAAAGCTTTTAATTGTTGACAGGCTGGCTGGCGTTCTTGCTTTTTATTTGAAAATCCACGGGGTTTGTTTTGTTTTTAGCTTTTTAATCATTGTAAATTGTTTTTAACTGTCTTTCATGCTGTATTTTTAAATTGTTTGTTAGCCGCCTTGTGTGCCTGTTGGGAAAAAAGGCGGGGTACAAATTAATAAAATAATAATAATAATAATAAAAATAACTTCCGATTTCAAGGAGAAACCGGAAGCGACGTTTTTAATGCCTTATAAGGCATTGGGAGGCCTATGGAAGCTTACCCCTGGGGCTTTACGCAGGGTAAGGGAACGAATGACCCCTTACTCCAAGGAGACCAGCCCAGTGGATGCCATATGGTACTGGTGCTCCTGTGCTATATAGGATTGGGCTCTAAGATTTGCTTAGTTCTGGGGAGTTTATCAGATTTATCGGCTAGTTATTCAGTTATTCTACCTCTTTCATTACAGCTTCCCATTGCTGATATCTTTGTTGTTGTTTTTAAAATCCACTAGTACTGGTAATAAAGCCAGTGCATATAAGTCTTAATGGTTCCAAGAAAGAGTCACATCTATTCCCTTTGTTCTCATCACACACACAAAAATTTTACTTAGCTTTTAAAGTCACTGACAGCCTCTTCCTTTTAAAATACTGAATTATACAACCTACAGCTTTCGAAAAGGCCTTCTAAAGGAGCCATCACACAACCAAGAAAGCTGAGATCATCTTCTCTCACAAGGAGGCATTACTCATTTTCTGGTACCAAGCAGTCAGTCCCTTTCTGCCACTTGTTTTTAGCCATGAATGGCAAGGGTTGAGCAAACAATCAAACAATATTTGTCTCTGATCAGTAGGCTCTATGGATTTTTTTTTTAAACAGTAGAAAAACCTGAAAAACCTGTTGACTGGAGACAACAGTGGGGATTTGCATATATACAAGTGGTGATCCCACTTCCAAACCACCTTTTAATTAGCTGAAAAACAATTGCATCTGAATACCAATTGTAGGGAAGCAAGAATGAGAAATAGCTATTTGTCTACATGTCCTGCTTTTGGGCTTTCCAGAGACGTCTCTTTGGTCATGGTGGGAAACAGAAAGCTGAGCGAGGTGGATTTTCAGTCTGATCCTGCAGAGTTCTCTTTATTTTTATGAATTGTCTGTTTCCAGGCAAACATGAACCTTTTAGGATCCAAGCTTAGTTCTTGTGGACTGACACACAAATGGCAGTGAGGTGACCGCTTTTAGAAGAGATATACATTGAGATCTTGAAGTGCTGCCATTTCCTGTCTATGGCTGGAGTCCAGAAGCAAGATTTAGAGGAGAATTCTTTGCTTGAACAGCATGCTTTTAAGATGCAATGAGATAATTTAGGCATCGTCTATTTATTTCCAGTGGGAAAGCTAACACACCTCTTGGTTACGCTGGTCTGATAGACATAATTAAAAGCTAATAGATGATGAAAAATTGCATGCTGATCAGAGCCAGCCAAGCCAGATGAAAAGTGAGTTGTGCTACAGTACGTTTGCCATTGAGGTGTAGCAGAAAGTACATTTGGAAGTATACTTGGCATGCGACTTTCAAATGGCGCTTTCCTCATGACCGACTTCTGGAACAGATTAGCATGATTGTAGGAAGCACTTCAAAGCAGATTGATGTGGTAAGATATTTTACTCTTAACTTTGGCTCCTTTCACAAAACGGAAACTGCAGATGCATGTGTAAGCTGTCTGGGTTCGACAGCAACATCCATTTTAGGAAAGGAAAAGAATGGGCCCCTGTGGACTTCCTTAATGCAAAAGATTTCAGACTTGGCTCTCTTCATTAGAGTGCCAGTCTCCCTCCTGGTTCCAGCTGAAGCCTAGTTTTCATTCAGGTGGTCAACCTGGGTCTGGGCTCACATGAGTGAATGGTCATCAACACAGAAGTTATTCCCTTGGCATAGGAAACAAGCATGTCTGAGAGAAGGTGAGCTAGAGACCTCTTGTTTCTGATGTGTTGTTGCTCCAGCGAAAATAAGTCTGTCAGTCTGAGGGTGAAGAAGTTCAGTCTCTACTCTCCATATTTGTAAACCTGTATAATTGAATCCCAGCTTGAAAACAAAATGTGGCTTTGCCATTGACACAAAGCCAGACGATGTTAGGCTATGAAATGTGCTGGGGTCTGCTGATAAATGGCCAGTGAGGAATATTTGAGTTGGCTGCAGCAACCCTTTGTTAGGAAATGGAAGCAGCTGTAAAAAAAGGAAAGATACATGCATCAATGAAGATTTCTTTTCTTCTCCAATCCCAACATATTTTGTGTAGCTGTGTTCAAAGTGAGGAAGATGATAGGAACATCTTATACAGATTCCTGCAATGGTCTGTCGTCTTAGCTGTCTTTGGTAAATGAAATATGTTTTTGGCTGTTTTCCTCAAGCTGTTTGCTGACATTAGTTAAATCCCTCAGTACTAATGTTTACAGATGGGAAAAGAAGTGGAAGTAATAGCAGCTTAAGTGATTTGCTCAAGGCTGCCTATGGATCAGTGGCGGAGGATTAGTGAAGGCCTGTTTCCAACCAACTGTGGAAAGCAATCAAGTCCTCTCAGTTTGATGAAACTCTAAGAGTTTTTTATTTTCTGGTAATGTGAGGGTGAATGTATTTTTTTTAAATAACGGTTGTTTGATGTAGTGATAATTGTGTCTTACTGCTTGTGTTTCCCCTGGGGGCTGGGGATAAGAATAGACCCTCAGTTTGGCTGTACTTGTCGTGAGAGGCGACTAAACAGCCACTGGGTAGATGGGACTCCTTAGCCTGGGAAGGCAGCTCATCTGAGAGAAGGAAAACTCTGATCCCAAACCTCCACTGCCTTGTGGCTACATCCAGTTATGGAAAAGGCTTCAGGAGTCAACCTCGAGGCAAAATCCGGAACCGGAGTCCCTGAGGCAGTTCATGGCTGAAAACAGTCATGTTCTGGCAACTCCTGCAATGCTGCTGAAACCAACCGTATTGGCTTCTGTCTTTCCATTGGATCATTTCAGCCACGTGGAAAGGGGGGATTTGCTGTATGGGTAACAGCCTATCCTCCATACCTACTTTACCCAGGCTTCGCGCACTGGAGAGGACACAGTGTTCCGGAACCACCATTCAGAGCGTGATACTATAGTCTTCCGAGACTGAAGGATGCCAGCTGCTTGTGTGTCAGTTTACTTTTATCTGTAGAATGTGAGTAATAAATATATAAAATAAGAACAGTAATGCGCTAATACGCCTTGTAATGAACTATATAAATGAGCACTTTTCAGGTATCTTTGTAACCGTGTGACACTGTGCATGTCTACTCAGAAGTAAATCTCGCTGAGTTCAGTGGAGCTTCCTCCCGATAGAGTGTGCATAAGATTGCAGCCTAATACGTATGCTATCTTTATCCATGAATAAGGAATTTGTCTTGAAATTTACTGTTTTTGTCATATTGCTGTCAAACAAATTCCCTTGGAAAATGTTCAATCTTCCATTTTGTTGAAAAGTGAAAAGATCTATTCCCAAACAGAAGGGTTCTTAAAAAGTTCATTATTTAACGCTTAATGTGCATGGTTCCACTCAGCTTGAATTCCAACGCTTTTTGCTTTGCTCATTAATAACCATGCTCTGCTTGGCTGCGCTCTGCCCAGCTGAGAGTCCCCTAGTGGTTGATTTATTTTTCTGTAACTAATTGCACCATCGCTGCTCACTTTTTAAATCACTGGAAATATCTCATTTTACACTGCAGGTGTCAACTGGTTTAATAGCAACTCCTGTTCCTAGGGAACTCTGCCAGTTGTAATTATGGTTGGGAGAGTAAGGCTCTCTGACAGAGAATTCTTAGTATCCTCTTCAAATGACAATGTCCCAGAATTCACTGGGGAAAATCATGACAAACCAGCATAAATCCAATGTTGATTTTTTCAACAGATGTGCCTTTGGTTTGTTGTACCTTCTGTACAGTCATTTCCCGACCCCCATCTAGTCCTCAGTCACTTCTTGGTTGTATTCGGCTTCTGTTACAAATTGCTTGTCAGACCTCAGGATTTTTAATAGACTGATCTTTGTATAGCCTGGTGTAGTGGTTCGGGAGCTGGGCTTAGACCTGGAAGATCTGGTTCAAATCCCTGCTCAGCCATGAAGTTTCTTGGGTGACCTTAGGCCAGTCTCTATCTCTCTGTCTGACCTACCTCACCGGGTTGTTGTCAGGACTAAAGGAAGGAAGGAACTATGTGCGACACCTTAAGCTCCTTGAAGGAAGGGTGGTATAAAAGTGTGAAAATATGTGAATTCTTACGGGATCATGGAAAGACAGTGGTGGAATGGGGATGCTATAGATACCGAAGCTCTATGGTGTAGCTGCT
This sequence comes from Tiliqua scincoides, assembly GCF_035046505.1. NCBI lineage: Eukaryota > Metazoa > Chordata > Lepidosauria > Squamata > Scincidae > Tiliqua > Tiliqua scincoides. The sequence continues at coordinate 79,564,630 of NC_089821.1, read as the reverse complement.
AAGGGTGCCAAGCTTGTTAAGAGAAAGGTGCCGGCCTTCATGTTGATTGCAACTTGGAATGGCTGGGTTTGGGTTACTCACTCTGATATCACTCTGGTGGCTCTTCCATTGTGGGTGAAATGCACATTCTGAAAAGCATTTTTACTGATCTGAGTAGGATGTCCTTGCTCCTGTTTGGATAATTGAGATACGAGCTACAGTAGAAAGCCTTGTGCCTATTTTGCCACTGCAAAACAACCACTAGAATTAATTTTCTTTAACTGATGTATCTGTATTCTTCAATGAGAACAAGTAAACGCACTGAAGATATATTGTGTATTAATACATAATTGACTATTTGTTCTTGGCAGCACTGGATTCATCCAATGTAACCAACATTTACTCAGAAGGTTGGTCCTACCTATCTCCTTTATATAGGTAGAATAAATGGGTATGAGGAGAAGCAGCTGTTGATAAAATTTTGTGTCCATCCCTTCCATCTGTAATCTCTCTCTCTCTCTCTCTCTCTCTCTCTCTCTCTCTCTCTCTCTCTCTCTCTCTCTCTCTGTGAGTTTGTGTTTAAAAGATATTTCTAGGAATACATGGTTTACAACAGAACTTAGTCACTGAGGCTTTGGTGCCATTTAAATAAATGGACATTTTCCTGAGGTGATGCCAGCCAATCAAAGTTTGCACATAGTGTGGTATATTGTATCTCAGCCAAAGAGATTTGGTTATTTCATGATGTTCCAAAGCCAAAAAAGAGTGAGATACTACTTGCTCCTGCACTGAATAAATGAACATCTTCACAGGTCCCTGGACAGTGGATGGAATAGGGGGTCTCTTCGTAGGATGGTGGAAAAGATTTTCTCAAAACTTGCACCTGTTTGGTTAAGCCTTAACTGTGAGGAACTTTTAGAGAAACAGTCCTTGGCAGTCAAAGGTTCTGTGGAGAAATTATAGACTCAGGCTCCTACAGATTGCAAGAATGGAACTCTTGCCCAAGTTCTTCTCTTAAGAAATAGTATTGGAACCCAAAATGTTATCTGGAACTCACGTCTGTCAAAGCACTGTGACTTGCCTGCCAGGGCAACTGTTGTTGTTTTTCTTTAATTCATCTATAAGGAAGAGACTTGAATTGCCAAATGACTAGGAAAAATGGCCTGCCTGCTCTTGGGCCTTTACCAGCAGCTTGTGCAGAAACCAGCAGGCAAAGCTTTGTCAACACATGGAGATAGATGTTAAATATATGCAGATGTTGTCTCCCTGCCATGCATGTTCACAACATTTGGAGAGGGACAAGGATCATGGTTGGTGGTCCTGTGAGTGACATCCACACATTCAGCAGTCATAAGGATACTCTGTGTGTAAAGAACTATGTGTGTAGGCTCCAGCTCCCCTCTCTACATAATCAGTGTATGTGTGTGGAATGGGGGAACATATCCATACACCTATTATCATATGCTACAGTGGCATAGCTAGGTAGGGCCACTTTTTAGAATGAGAATCTGTCAGGACCCACTAGAAGTGATATCATGACCAGAAGTGACTTCATCAAGTAGGAAAATTTTTAACAAGCCTAGACTGTGATCCTACCCACACTTACCCGGGAGTAAGTTCCATTTACTATCATTGTTAAAAAAATACACATAGTAGCCTGTTAAAAGTACAGGTCTGTAACTCCCCAAATGCAGTCACATACCATGGTAGCATCAAGTCTCATATATTAAAAATAAAATATTGAAATGAATGGGAACCCACCTGAAATTGGCTCACGACCCACCTAGTGGGTCCCGCCCCACAGTTTGAGAAACACTACTCTAGAGTTAAGGTAGTGCTCATGCCTCCCTCCCAACACAATCACTGGATCCACCCCTGGTGTCACCCCTCCCAGCTGTCACCTTGCTAACACCTTATTGATTCCATGCTGTGCCATAATAACATCTCACTGATCTGTTTTGAGTTAAGGAAATTGTACTTTTTGTTACACAAGACAGTTGCATTTTTGTTTTCTGGTTTTTTGGCCATAACTTTTGATAGATGGAGATATTTCACTTTGGTTTGTTTCATTGCATTCTGCAGTAAATTACTAATTGAATGGTATATAACATGATAGTATTATTCCGAACGACTGCAATTTCAGCGATTTTGGTCACTAGTGGTGTCACCCCCCAGGTGGCACCCAGGGAGGACTGCCCCGCTTGCCCCCACTAGCTACACCATTGATGTGCGAATATCAGCATATCTAGCCACTCTCAAAGGCACATCTTGGGGCTTGGGTTAAAAATGAGCAACTCTGTTAGAGATGGAAGACTGTGTACTGAGGAACTGAGAGGCTTACCTTCTGTTTTAAACTTTTTGGGATAGTGGGATTTGAGCTGTCCACTCTCATGTCCTGTGGAGGCTTTCCTAAAGCATGGAATTCCATAGTCCTGCCATTTGGTTTCTCTCTGTAGTAGAAAAACATACTACATTTTTAAAAAATGCAATATAATGAACTCAGATGATGTTTCAGTAGAGTAGTAGCCTCTATGCTCTATTTTTTGTTCTTCATTGTGTCTCTGTGTGTGTGTTTGTACCAGATTCTGGGTCAAGATAAAGAGTAGCTGAGCATGCTGTACATTTGCAGAACCAGCTATTACCACTTTGTGACAGGCGGAATTGATTTTGCAGTTAGGTAAGACTGATTTCAGCAAGCTTTTATTGAGCTCATTGGCACCTGTTACTAGCAATGTTAAAAAGGTTAAATGTTTTGCTTGTTAAGGCTGGACATGGCCAACAAATGGGAGTAGGGTAGAGTAACAAAAGAAGCTGTAATATTCTCCTCCTGAAGAATCACAGGTGCAATAAACTTCATTGTTTCTAAAACTGAACTGGAATGACGTTATGAAAGAAGCCAGATGAAAACATGTCATTTTTTTAACTAGATATTTTGTCTTTCCTATTATGTCAATTGCGGTTGTTTGCGTCTCTTGTTCTTGGTCTCTGTTTGCCTGGAATCAGGTGAAAAATACATTGACTGTTAAAATGGCAAAGCTGGAAGGGTACTCTTGCCGATCCTGCCCACATAACTTCACTGTGCTTGTAGCTTCTGCAGCGATTCATATCATACATTTCTTGTAAAGACACGGACATTTTTTGTGATGCCCTATAATCTGAGTGATGTGGGCTGGTGCGTTAAGGGTATAAGTGAGTTGTTAGTTCAGCGGTTGGGTTTTATATCCTCTGAAGCTCATCCAGCATCATGTATTCATATTTTATCAATTAACCTATTCAGTGTGGGTCAAATGAAATATTAGCTGACAGATGGTTTTCTGTACTATCCACACATCACATCTTTATTCTTCTTTGTTTAGAGTTTACACTTTGCAACTTTGACACCGGGTGCATGCCTTTAAATCCCCAGATGTTGTGTTAGATGAGACAGCCATGGCTCCTCCTATCCACTTAAACCAGGATCTGAAACAGCCATTTGAAACTTATTTTCAAACCAGTTTGTGTTAACTGTGTTTTGTGATTAGGCCAGTGGTTCTCAAACCTTTTAGCACCCACTTTTTAGAATGAGGATCTGTTGGGATCCACTGGAAGTGATGTCATTAACCTGGAAGTGATGTCATGGCCAGAACTGATATCATCAAGCAGGACAAATTTTAACACCTCCTCATACAGCAAAATATAATTAGGTAAATAAATTACGTTTACAATAAGTATAAGTTAAAAAAATTATTTAAAATAAAGAACCCTCTTGCCCCTCTGAAACAGTTGCTGATCTGTTTAAAAAAAAATCCCCAAACATTCCAAAGGCTGCAGTCCTATCCACTTACTCAGCAGCAAGCCCCATTGCCTATCATTGTTGAAAGTATATACAGGTGAGTGTTGCTTAGTGATATGGTGCAGGTCCTTGTCCGTAGTAGCCTGTTCAAAGTTCAGATGTGTAACATTTCGCCAAATGCAGTTAACATTCTATGGTGGCATCAGTTCTAATATTGGTGAGTGCTGCTTAGTGATGTTATGATCAGTGACAGCCTGCATACGCGATGGCCGCTGCTCTTCCTATTCCCATGCTCCACTGTTCGCCATGCTCCCCTTGCCTCTGGAGGCTTTTCTGTGCCTTGCAGAGGCAGTGTGCATCTCTGTGCTGCCTCTACGAGGCTCAGACTGGCCATTTTGGTGAAAAACATGTGACTTCCAGTTTCCCGGTCACCGGAAGTCACGTGTTTTCACCCGAAATGGGCACTCTGAGCTTTACAGAGGCAGTGCGCAATTGCCTTTGGAGGTTTCACATAACATCAAGCCTTGCTTGATGATGGGCGGTGCTGGTCCGCATCCCTGTAACTGAGCACGACTGTATATTAAAATGAAAATACACATTGAAATGAATGGTGACTGACCTGAAATTGGCTTGTGACCCACCTAGTGAGTCCTGACCCACAGTTTGACAAACAATGAAAACTATTGAAAGACTATAGACTATTGAAAAACCACAGTTGGAGCTATTGCTGTTCATCAAGGGGGCTGCTGCACCATGGAAATGGAATTTATGAAACTGAGACCTGAGCAGATGGAATACAAAAGCAGTCACACTTTTGCAATTCACAGTTTTGTGTTACATCTGAACCCAGCCTATATAAACTTCCCAAATAACTTTTTTGGTATATATTTGGCCTGCACAACTTGAGACCAGTAAGCTAAATGTAGGGAACTCTGGCTTGCGCATATCTTTTGCGAACTAGAAGCAAGCTGCTGATTTCTGTAGCCATGGTTGGCCACACTCCTCAAGCTGTTGGCTGTTGGAATGGAAGTATATGAGCTCTTCCAGTGCATTAAGGCTCTTCATCTTCTTTGTGCTGTTTTCCAGACCCCAGAGATTAATGAAAGTCTTGCCAAATCTTCTCTTTTTCAGTGGCTCCATGTTACCATGATACCGGTCTCTCACTTGGCTTTGAAGACACTCGCCATAGTGATGTTTTCCATTCACTGTTCTACAAGTGCTTACTGCTAAAGTCTCACTGTAATTATTCTGTGAACTCTGCTAGTTTGTCTGTGCTTTGATGGGGACAGTGGAACAGTATTGTCATCATAAAACAGGAAAAGATTCTGCCCGGGAAGTCTAGAATTTCATGTGCTGCTTCTGCTATCCCAGTTATCTGACCAGAATAGTTGATGTACGGTTGCTTGAATTTACTTGCACAAAGGACACGACTGGGGAGGACTGTGGGTAACTTGATGTTTTTAGTGCTGGCAGGTGGGGGTTAAAAAGAGGCCTACATCAACCTCCCAAGTAAGGTCACAATATTTGTATTGTGTTTCTGTATTGTAAAAACTGCTGTGAATGACATTTTCTAAGATTTACTCATTCTTTATTGGGTTTTAAAAAAAAAATGTTCATGACTTGGCAACACATGTGCTAGGTTTTTTTTCCAGCTTTTCTTGCTTACAGAACGCTATAAGGAGCTTCCTTGTACTGAGCCAGATCAATCTCACCTGGTATTCTTTACTCTAACAGTGGCTGCCTTGGACAAGCAAAGGAGTTTCCTAAATCCAGTCTGAGATGTCAGGATTGGAACGTTGCTCTTCTAAAGGTACAAAACATATGCTCTTCTGCTGAGCTATGGTACTCTTCCCAAATTCTTAGTGACCTTTGAAATATGTAAAAAAACAGAACTTTCACCCATTGTAAAACCAAGGGTGCAATCCTATCCTGCACTGGAACAGGCAAGCCAAGAGGCTTGCACTGTATCCAGCGCAGGATAGTGGCCAGAAGCGGCTTAGCCAGAGGCAAGGGGAAACTTTTCCCCTTACCCCTGGGTAAGGGCCGCTGGCCCCTATGGGACGCCTTGGACTTGCACCACTTCTGGGGGTGGCAGAAGTCTGAGGAGTGGAGCAGCTTGAAGCTGTTCCCCTGAAACGGGGGTTGGGATCCAGCATAACTGTAAGGTGCGGCCAAAGTCGTTTCTAGGATTGCACCCTAAGCCTAAGACTGCAGTCCTGTACACACTTTCCTGGAAGTATGCCTTATTGAACTCAGTGGGACTTACCTCTGAGTAGACCTGCATAGGATTGAACTGTGAACATGTGGAACTGAGCACACTTTCTTAATCTAGTTTGCCATCCTTTCTGTCTTTCTCTCCTCCCTCTGTTGCTTCTTGTGTGAGAAATTTTATGTTGTAAGCTCCCTGGAACAGGGACCTGAGCACTATTTGCTCTGTTGGTGCAATAACAATAATGGTTGAATATCCAGTATTCTGACTACTTGGGACAGGAAGGTGTCTGGATTTTTGATTTGCATGGATTTTGAAATAATTGCATAAATATAATGAGAAATCTTGCTCTTTTCACTTTTACCCATATGGGTGACTGCTGGCCTCTGCCATTTTTCAACAATGTCTGTACAGGTACACACCAGGGAGCAGAGAACAGAACTTATAGAGGCTGTACCTGCATCGTATGTGAATAAGCACAAGACCTTTCAGTGTTCACGCTACAGAAAGTTAAAAAAAAAAAGTCTTGGACAAAAATGTCTGGATTTTGGAACATTTTGGAATTCATATGTCTGGATAAGGGATAACCTACTTCTGATAAATTTAAGAAGGAAGCTAGGAAAATGTGCTGTCTTCTCAAGGCAGTACATGCTTTGAATGTGAGAGTTCTTAAGTTCCAAGACAAGCCTTTGAGTTGTGAATCTGGCCATTTTATTTCATTGGCTTTTGCAAAACCACCTCTCTTATTTTGCTGCTGCCCTCATGTTCCAAGGCTATTAGCTGCAGCCTTCTTTTACCAGGACCAGCATGCGTTTCGGCATTAGGATGGTTTGTGGCATGTAAACAGCATGTTGGTATTCATCCTGGTGCTTAGAATCTTTAGTTGTTTTGTAGCAGCAGGTGGTCTGTATTATAGAGCTTATACTATTTAAATCTGGAGTTGATCTCACAGTGTAGCCTGCAACATGCAATTTCAACAATGTGGTACTGTTCTAAGCTGACAGGGATCCATACATCTGCTGCAACGCAGCTGGACCACACTCTGTTAAGGGCAGGATGTCTCTTTTTCTGTCTGTCTCCTTTGGGGGTGGGTGTATTGCATTTTGGTGTTCTCCATCTGGAAATGAACATTTTGGCTGATTGCACTAAACTGCACTTACAACTGGAAGAATGCATATTAGTTCTTGTCATAAGGTCCATAGATTCCATTGGCATGGTCACCATGGTGACTCTCCTCCCTCTCTGATGATGGTTCTTTCCCTCATCCCTTTGCCTCCCATCTCTTCCCTCCATCTCTGGGCTGATGGTGGGACTGCCCAACAGTTCTGGATCCTTTATTGTTTACCATTTTGTGAGAATTACAGAATTTGTTGTTATGTGATACAGGCCGCAATCCTAACCAATTTTCCAGCACTGACATAAGGGCAGTGCAACTCTGAAGTACGGGAACAAACATTGCCTTACCTTGAGGAGGCCTCCATGACTGCCCCCCCAACAGCATGTTGCAGCACATACCCCACTGGCACAGCTATGCCAGTGCTGGAAAGGTCCACTGCTGTAGCATGCCAGTTTAATTATTTTCAAGGATGCCTCTCCCACTACTGCAGATGCCTATATGCATTGCATCTATGCATTGTCAAACTTGCTGCTGTGCAATGAGGGTTGAATGTAATTCTCCTCTTTGAAAGTGGTCTTCACAAGATCAAGGTAATGATGTCATTGTGCACTTTCACAGATTTGCTCTATCATGAAAACTAGTGGTTTTCAAAAGTTATACTGCCAGGAAACTACTGCATAGGAGCCTCCCTTCTACTGATTCATGTCATTGGCCTGACATTGACTGAAAGCGATTCTCCAGGGTTTCAGATGAGGAACGTTCCCTGGAATTCATGCCTGGAAGCTAAATTAGGATCTTTTGCACATAATGCAGGTATTGGAACTACCGCCCCATCCCCAAAGCTTTGCTTGAACTGTGTCTTGGAACACAGATACTCGTAACACTCCCATGCAGCTGCATCATAGCAAAGATCAGTAGTGTGAGACAGCTTGTTTTCAGCAATTGCTGTTGTGTTTATCAGACACTTCAGTTAAGCTCCTGAGGAACCCCAGGCTATATCAGAATAGAATTTGAAAACCACAAGATTGAATGATTAGATTTCATAAGAACATGAGAAAACCCAGCTGGAACAGGTTAAAGACCCATCTTAGTCCAGCATTTTGCTTCCCATGGTTGCCAACCATCTGCCTCTGGGCAGCCCACAAGCTGGAGAAAAAAGGTCATACTTCTTTTCTGCCGTTGTCCCCCTGCAACTGGTATTCATTCACACAGCCATCATAACTTGTAGTCATTGATTGACCCTGCTTCCATGAATTTGTCCAATGCATCCAAGCTGGTGGTGATCACCACATCTTATGGCAATGAATTCCATAGACCACTGGTTCTCACTGGGGTGTTGTGACACCCCAGCCCAGCCAGAGAGCCCTGGCCTCTGCTCCCCTAAGGGGCAGGGAGAGGGGAAGGCAGCAATGCGATCACTAGAATCGCGTCGCTTTGGAGGGGCGCAGGGGCTTCCTGCCACTTTCCAGAGCCTGCAACAGCCTCCTGGGGGTGTGGGCAGCCCCTGCACCAGCCAAAACGGGAAGTGGTCGCGATCACAATTTTGAGGGTCCCCGCAGTGTGGGGAGCCCTGTGGAGGCTGGTGCAGGGCTGCCTGCACCTCTGGGAGGCTCTGGTATGTGGCAGCAAGCCCCTGTGCCCCTCCAAAGCAACACACCACTCCAAAGCGACAAACTTACTGCGACTCAGGCTCTCCCTGAAAGTCTGAGAACTGCTGCCATAGACGAACCATTCTTTGTGTGAAGAAGTACCTCTTTTTTCCTGTCCCAAATGTACTGCTAGTTTCATTGGATGAACCCTGGTTCTAGTATTGTGACAGTGGGAGAAAAACGTCTTTCTTTTCTTCTCTCCATTCATAATTTTATAAGGCCAGACAAAACTTGCAAAACCCCATGTGATAGAGGGCACTTTTTTTTAAACCAAATAAGTGCATGTCAGGAAGCAATACCCATGTGGGTTTCCTTAGCCTATCAGTTTTGTGTCACTGAATATCCAAGTATCTTTCTCACTTGTCCCCTCTTAAAACATGAGCCTGGAGAATATCCATGTGGATTTTCAAACACATGATTCAAAGCCCATGTGATTCTTGATATCCATGATAGTGAGACAACATCCTAGATGATCCTCCTGGGAAGGATTGTGATTCATGGTTATGTTTTCCCAAAGAATAACCATGTTTGGTCTGGGCCTAACTCTCATTCGTGCTTTCCCTTAATTGCCCTTTTTCCAAGTAAAAAGTCCCTGGAATTGGAGCCTTACCTTGCAAGGAAGGTGTTCCAACTCTCTGATCATTTTAGTTGCCTTCCTTTGTACCTTTTCCAGCTCTACAACATTCTTCTTGAGGTCTGATGACCAGATCCTGCAGGGACCACATTTCTTACTATGAGAATGGCCCGTTTATCCCTGCTATCTGCTTTCTATTCTTTGACTACGTAGTTACCAATCCACAAAAGGATTTATCTTCTGATTTCACAACCGCTAAGTTTACTCAAGAGTCTTTGGTGAGAGACTTGAATTAAAGTTTTTGGAAAGTCTTTTTCATCTGGGAAGGAGGAAATTGACTGAGGGCCCAATCCTAGCCAACTTTCCAGTGCCAATGCAGCCCTGGTTTAAGGGGACAAATGTTCCTTTCCCTTGAGGAGGCCTCCGTGACTACTTCCCCATTGCAGGATGCAGTGCATGCCCTGTTGGCATGACTGCATCAGAGCTGGAAAATTGGATAGAATTGGGCTCTTAGAGATATTTGCCACCTAAGGGTAACATGATGAGTAACAGAGTAATCACTGCACAGTAGGCAAATGAAGACAGAAGAAATTCAGTTTGTTCTCTATAAATTGATAGTTGCACAAAGACCATCAAGTGAGGAATGGTGGATACCTCTACATGAAATAAGGATCAACATGAGCAAATCTCTTACAGTGCAGTCCTATGCATGTCTACACAGAAGAGCCCAATCCTGAGCTCTGCGTGCCAGCTTACCACTGCTGCGCACTGTCACAAATGTGCCATAAGCACCGCTAGCACCAGTGGAAAGCTGGCGCTCTGCTGCTCGGCGGTCATCTGAACTGCCGGGCAGCGGAGGGGTCGTGGGGTCGAGGGGGGGGGAGGCAGGGATAGGGCAGGGAGGAGGTGTGCCGGGGGCAGGAGCAAGGTGGGAGGAAGGCAGGACCAGTGGAGCTCAGTTCCATTGGATCCTGAGCTCCGTGTCGGGCTGTGTGGCCCAACATGGAACTCTTTTAGTCTATGGCAGCTTCAGAGCTGCCGCAGAATCGCATAGCTTCATTGGGGAGCTGCTTCTTTTACCCAGGAGAAGGGGACAAATGTTTCCTTCCCCATGAGGAGCCGCTAGTGGCTATCCGGTTGTGCTCAGTATCCCACAGCATCCATTTTCAGCTCTACAGCAGCCCTGCACTCCGGGCAACTCAGGATTGGACTGCCCATCTCACTGTGCTCAGTGGTATACTCCCTTGTTATTGTGTTTAGAATTGCAGCCCTAGTTATGCTCTTATGCAAACTTTCCTACTGTCCATGTAGATTCTCTGATACTTGTCTGTACTATGTGGTTAACAGAATAGTGGGATGCCATCCAGAAAAAGTTAAGTAGAATTCACTGAAATCAACAGTCTGAATATCTTTTGGAGCCATTGTAAGACATTTCATTTTTCATATGAACTGATTGTAAGGGAAATGTGAATGTTTTTCTGCCTGGATAAATGGAATGAAATGGGATCTCCAAGGATTTTTAAGGACCTAAGGAAGTCTGGTGTGTTCTGCATTGGACCAAGTAGTAGGTGTTCTTAGGGCCATTTCACACTCATAATAATAAATGTGTTATGTACATGTGACAGGAGGCTGTTGCCAATCTCAGTTTCTTGGCACATGTATCCATAAAAATACATGTGATCAATATGTTTTTCCCGTGCATATGCTTCAGTTTTATAGCTACCACAGAACATTTAACATTGTGTCTATAATGCTGAACACACTATGAAAGCTTCACTCAGTTGAAAAAGACTGAGCAGTGGCTAGACCAGGGGTCGACAATCCGCGGCTCCGGAGCCGCATGCGGCTCTTTCAGCCATCTGCTGCGGCTCCGGAGTCCTAGCACTGCCTCTGGGCGGTTGGTTTGAGCTGCAGCCTGCAAGGAAGGGGCGCACGGGAAGCTGCCGGTCCCCCAGCTGGGCAGGGAGAGCGCGCGACCCTGGAGACCTCCAGGAGCAAGGTGAGGCACGCTGCCCACTTGGGGAGTTTGGTGCCAGTGGAGTGCAGGCGGCGGGGGGGGGCGCCTGGAGAGCCGGCTCGCTCCCTGCGCAGCGGTACCAGGGCGCGCAGCCTGGGCTGCGAGGGGGTTACAGCGGATGAGGCTTACTCCCAGGAAAGGGTGCCTGGGATTGCAGCCTTGGAGCCTGCTCCTGTGCGTGTTGCTCAGTTGTAAGCCCCATTACAGTGGATGATGTTTGGAAAGGGTGCCTGGGACTGCAGCCTTGGAGCCTGCTCAAGGCCAAGCGCGAAGACGGGTGAATGGGAGCCCGCGCCCGGCAGGTCTGTTCGCGAGCAAGCCCGGCTGTAGTCCCTGGGCTACTCCCAGGAAGGTATGGAGGGCTGTAGTCTCAGCCCCCTCCTGTGCAGGTCTATCATAAGCAAGCCCCGCTGTAGTCAGTGGGGCTTCCTCCCAGGAAGGTGTGGAGGGCTGCAGCCTCAGCCCCAGCCCCCTCCTATGCAGGTCTACTCACAAGTAGTTAGTGAGGCTTCCTCCCAGGAAAGTTTGGAGAGGACTGCAACCTGAGAGCTCCAACCAGCTTGTCTGCTCAGAAGTCCCATTGTAGTCAATGGGGCTTACTCCCAGGATAGTGTGGAGAGGGTTGCAGCCTGAGTGAGTGAGGACAGGCAAGCAGGGCAGAAGCTGACCTGTGGCTGCCCCCCCCCACCTTCTCCCCCAACTCCGGCTTCTTCTTTTCCCCACCTCTGGAGTCTGTGTCCTTTTTTCCTTCTAGCAGGGTGCCTCTGGAAGGTGGGGGGAGTTCTTTATATCCATGTAAGATAAGCAGATGTCATAACCGCCATAGAGGACCAGGCATCTGAAAACACAGGACAAGAATGTATGACAAAACTAACTAAAAGCTACAAGAGGGGGCTACAATATAAAAATGGGACCTATAAGAGCATAAAGGTAAAAACAAAACTATATATGCAGTGTTATCTTCATTTTAGATGTCAAAAGGGTTTTGTGGCTCTCAAGGTTTTCTTTTCTCCATAAAACGGGTCCAAATGGCTCTTTGAGTGTATAAGGTTGCCTACCCCTGGGCTAGACTGTTTAAAAAAAGAAAAAAACACTGCAGGAAGGAAAGCAAATGTGGGAATTTAAGCAGAGTATGGATGTATTTGATGTTCCTTCCCATAATGGAGTCTTGAATCAATTTCCTGCCTCCTCTTTAGTGCTTTCACAATTTATAGTCACAGTGCTTACTTTTGATTGGTTCTAGAAGAGTATAACTGATTTTCTCTCTAAGAACTTCTTCACATATATTTTCCTATAGAGACAGAATTGCACATTTGGAAGTACATACACACTACTATGTGTGAAAATCACACAAGTGTGTCTATTTTGTGTGTTTCGGAAAGCATCAGTACAGAATATTCTAGTCCCTCTTTGAAGATTAAGTTCACTCATGGAAGTTCATCGCTCGGAGTTGCAATGTCATCTGATGATTTATATTGTGAAATGGCCATTGATTTTCCATTGATTTTCCATTGATTGATTTTCAAGTCGGCTCATATCACCTCAAACACAATACTATTCAGTGGAGGCATTCAGGTGAGAATTATTAAGTGGTGAGATGTGAAGGGATTTGCATGTGGAAAGATATTTAAACATTGGCTATAAATGTATGGTATGGCTTGACAGAGGGGAGAAAGCATTCATTGAACTCTCAACAGGGACATTAGTTAAGGGCCTTCTGGAACTTGGACACTGGAACTTGGAACCTTGGAACTCTGCAATGCTTACTCATTAGAGCAGGAGTCTCTAAACTTTTTGGCTGAAGGGCTGCATCAAATATCTGGCACAGTGTCGAGGGCCGGAAAAAACAATCAAATATAAAATTTAAATAAATACATTAGAGATGGAACTTAGATGACTGAATAAATGAATGGGCTCAAATGTCCAGGATTTCTCCAAGTACCAACACAGCCCAAGAAATAAAGCACACACTTAAATGGATTCCCATTCTCCCACTCCACAGGCACAACACTGGTTGTGTTTGGTCAATTGGGCCAGAGACTCTCAGGAGATCAGAAACTGGCCACAGGCCAGATAGAGGCTCACCGTGGGCCACATCTGGCCCCCGGGCCGGGGTTTGGAAACTCCTGCATTTAAAATATTATAATGTATGAGGTGTATGTTTCTCTGAAACAATTTGGTCCAGTTTCATACTGAGGTTGCATACATACAACATTTTCTTCAAAATACCTCAAAAGTGGTATTAACAATATAGAAAAGTATTTTCTATCAGGGAAAAGACCTCTTCAGAATTAATTAAAGCAAGGAGGCCATCCTTCTCTTAAAGATGCCTGGCCTCCTTTTTGTTTGTCAATTTGCACATTTCTACCCACCTTTACCTCCCTGTGTGCATCAGTACTGCCACTCTGAGAAGCAGATTAGGCTGAAAAAGCATGACTGGCCCAGGGTTATTCAGTGATCTTCATGGTGAGTAAGGATTTGAACCAGGTCTTTGTGGTCCTGGTTCCATACTCTAATAATTGCTGTGTCGGGGCCCCTCCCAGATGCCCTGACCCCCGACTTACCCTGGAGCAGGCACCCCATGCCCAGGGTGGGGAGGCTTCCCTGCCCTTGAAGGGAGCAAAGCAGGTTGGCTCACCCCAACCAGCCAGAGGGGGGCTAGCAGGCCAAACAAGGAACACTGCAGGAAACAAGCCAGGAACAGGAAAGGCCTTTTCTGCCCCACCTGGAGGAAGGGGAGGGGCCAAAGGAGGCAGGCTTGCTCCATAAAGCAGGGGAGCCAGGGATGAGAGGCAGTCAGTGTGAAGCAGGGAGCTGTGAGGTCAACAGCTCCTGCTCCTAGGCCAGGTTTGGCAGCTCTGCTAGGGAGGAGGACAAGGGTGCTGGAACCCCCTCTCCCTCCAGCCAATCTGAAGCCTCCCTGGGGGTGGAACAAGCCTGCTCCAGGTCCCTCCAGGGGTGGGCCCCTACAGCTGCACTATAAACTTTTGACAAAGTTCCCTGTCAAAGCTCTTGGGTAAACTTAGCACTAATGGGTTAAGAACGTACGTCCTCTTATGGATTAAAAACTGGTTAAAGAAGCAGAAAATAGGAATAAATGAACACTTTTCACCACTGAAGGAAATAAAAAGTGGGAAAGCCCAATAATCTCTGCTGAGACAATTGCTTTTTAGCTTGTACACAAATTCTCTCGAGTTATAGGTGAGAAGCAAGATGTCCAAGTTTGCAGATGACACAAAACTATTCAGGGTAGTGAAAAGTAAAACAGAGTTTAAAGTGTTTTTATAAGGATTTCTTCAGATGGGGGGAATGGGCAACTAAATGGCAAATGTGATTTTGTCAATAAATGTAAAATGATGCACATTGGAGAAAACTATTCCATCTTCACATATGGCGTCTGAGTTGTTGATGACAGATCAGGAAAGAGACCTTGGGGTTATATTGTATAGCTCAATGGAAGTGTTGACTCGATATGCAGCAGCTGAAAGAGGCAAATTCCAAGCTAGGGGACATTAGGAATGGGATTGAAGATGAAACTGCTAATGCTGCATACAAATCTATGGTGCAGCTACATTTGGAGTACTATATACTGTTCTGGTTGCAACATGTCCAAAAGGGTATTGTTGAAGTATAAAAAGGTAACCAAATTGATTAGGGGCTGGTGTCTCTTCCATAATAGGAAATACTACTGTACAATGTTTAAGTATTTTAGTTTAGAAAAAAAGGTGACAAAGTAGGAAATGTGATGGGCACCCCAATTCTATCCCCGGTGCTTCTGGCAGGTGTAGTGGCACCAGAATGGTGACTGCTGTATCCAGTGGCTCCACTGGGGCTGCCAGATATCTCCTTGGAGGAAGGGGACTTCCATCTCCTTCCCCCAAAGAAAGCCCTAGGCCCTGCAATGGGGCTTCTAAAGTCTGCACCGGCTATTTTGCTGGCACAGATGAGAGAACATGTTGGGTTTTGTAGCCTGACGTGAAAGATAGGACCCGGTGGGGCAGGGCCTGCTGGTTCCAACTCCCTCCTGGACCCCCGCCCTGAAAGTCCTTACTCTCTCCCAGAGCTCAGCTCTTACTCCAGGTTGCAGCCGTCTGGCCCTGGGCCCAGCACTAACTGGTGCTGGGCCGGCACTGGCACTCCCTTCTTGGAGGGTGCCGTAATTGTGCTTTATGGCATAGTTACATCATCCAGTGCTGGCTCTGGAGCTTAGTGCCAGCTTTCTGAGTCCTTAGGATTGGGCTCTGAGACCTATAAAATCATGCACAGTGTGAAGAAGCTGGAGAAGGTGACGTTTCTTTCGCAACACTGAAGCTGATTGGCAGAAACAGGACAGACAAAAGGAAGTACTTTTTCACTCAGATCATAATTAGTATGTGGAATTCAGTATTACAAGATGTGGCAAGAGCTGGTAGCTTATATGATCTTAAAAGTGGATTAGACTGCTTCATGGAGGATGTCCATCAATGGCTGCTCGTCATTAGGAGCACATGCTACCTCCAGGATTGGATGCAGTATACCTCTGAAAACCAGTTGTGGGAAATGGGTATACTTTCCCCTCCTATTTGTGGGCTTTCCAAAGACATCTTGTTGGCTACTGTCAGATACAGAATACATGAGTCTTTAGCCTGATCCAGGAAGGGTTTTCTCACCTTCTTGCTATGCTGGCAAGTGCAACTATCGGCATTCCTGCTATTAGCAAGCCTTGGCCAGGCATGACATATTACATATTGCATTCACATCTGACAGAGAATATGCAGCCAAAATCATTACACATGCAGAGAGTGGAATCCAGCATTTAAACTGTTGTCCTGATCCAGTGATTTGTTACAGCCATGGACGCTTTAGTATGCTAAGAAATCTTTGGCTTGCACAAGCTGTTCCTTCATGTCAATGGAGGAATTGGACCTATTTGTACATCACAGTACATGTGGAACTTGGAATCAGTGTGAGGGGCATGTCTTCTTCAATAAAACTGCAGTTGTTTACATGTGCTCTTGAAATTGTGACTGCAGCACGACCCAAGGTTTCAGTCTGTGTGTGTGATGACATTTAGTGTTTTGGTTCCCCCAAAGCTGAGGCCCTTTTGCATTACGACCTTTAGGTGTAAGATCCAGAGAGAGAATCTGGAGCATCCATTTAGTCCCTGATTATAGCAGGATTGTTCTGTGTAGGAGGACTGTCGGCGTTTGTATTAAATAATGATGTTTTTAGCTCTTCCCATGGGAGACCATTCCACAGTCTGGCAAGCTTCACCATTAGCAAAATTTCTCTACAGGTATTCAGCCTAAACTTTGACATTTCTTAATTTCTTCCCATTACTTTCAGTTACAACCTTTCCACCGCTAAGCTTAATTATTCTCTTTCCTCTTGGGATGTATATGCCCATCTTCAAATATTTGAAAATAGTTCTCATATTCTCTTGTTAATTTTCATTCCATTTCTGCTCTTTATGATACATGAGTCAGTTTTTCCAGTTTCCAACGCATAGCAGTTTTCCTTCTCTGAATGTGATGAATGTATTCTATGAGGTCGTTGGGTTTTGTCAAATTACCAGTACCCTTCAGAATTCTGATCTTTTAGTATTAATTTTCTATTTGCTACTAGGCAAAATAAGGAGGCATCACCCACTTATTCAGCATGGATATAGGGAGAAGATCAGTGATGAGAGGTGAGGTCAAACATTGGGGAGGCACACCACGCAGAGCTGGTTGACCTGGAAGTATGACCTGATGATGTCACCGCCAGTGATAACTGCAATATCACCCTCTGGTGATCTGCTGTGGTGGCATTCCAGCACAGTTAGCCAATGGGTCCTTCGGAAATTAAGCCCTTGGGTCCATTGGCTAGACTCCCTAGTTCATCTGACATATCCAGATGTTTCTTGTCTGTTGCTTAAGCTGGAACTTGAGAGTCCAGAACCAGTGACTAAGGAGGTATGGCAGAGCTCAAAAAAGTAACAGTGAGTGTCTGCAAGTCCAGCACCAAGGAAATAGTCTCCAACTCCAGATTGCCAGTGGTGACTTAAATCGGGTCCATAGCATGGCAAAAATTAAATTCCCACTCTCCCCACATTGTGGTCCTGATCTGGATCAAGACCACCCTCCCCCCGTGGCTGCTGTTTACCAAGAAAAGCAGACAGACATGTAAGACCAAATAACACTGTTAAAATGACTTCTAGTTACTTTCAGACATCACATATCTGTTGACAGGATTATGGTGTTCTCTGTTTGCTTGCAAAAAATGTAAATAACCATGATGGTCTGCTATTATCAGATTGTGGCTTTTGAACCTGAATTGAATATTCAGGGGGGAGGGAATATCCAACCCATTTGCAGCATCATGGAGGGAACAGTGTTACATTAAAATGCTCCATATGGTAAGTCTAGTGGAAAAACGGCCCTTTGGAATACCAGGGAATTGTCTATTACTTGTCTGGCTATTACTTGTCGGAGCTAACCATTCGACAGTGGAAATATAAAGTGTTTTGAATTGTCTGTCAAGGAACTTCATTATATTTGGGTGAGAGCCAGGATGGTGTAATGATTTGGGTGTTGGACTTAGACCTGGAAAGTCCAAGTTCAAATCCCTGCTCAACCTTGATGCTTCCTGGGTGACCTTGGACCAGTCACTATTTCTCAGCCTAACCTATGTCACATGGTTGTTGTGAGGACAAAAGCAGGGAAAAGGAGGAAGAGTGGTATAGAAATGTGAAAAAAATATTTGGACCAATTTTCAAAATAAACTTTTTTTTGCAAATTGTACAGAACAGTGGAATGCCAGAAAATAGTTTGTGTTTTGTTAACCAAATCGTGTGTTTGTGTGTGTGTGTGTGAAGCCTGTTACATTATTGATTTGAAGGGGTTTCATTAGGGCGGAACATTTTATTGGGAGGCCTTCTATTATCCAAAAATTGCTATACTACTGTCTGCTTAGAGTGCAGCCTTTGAAAAGATGTTTAATAGCTAGATTCACAAATGAATGAAGTTAGTGTGCTTGGAACTTGGATGCAGACTAACATAGTCCTGTTGGTTTTGGTGGGAGTAATCTAGACCGATATTCCTTGTTACTAGTTTGTTTAATAGACTGCCATGTTCCTGGTATAAAATCTTGGCAATGATCACTCTGTTGTCACCATTTTATACCTTAATATTTTTTTCTATAATTGTATATACAGGTTCTTACACATTTTTAAATTTACCAAAGTTTGCTTTGTAGTCTCAAATGTAGGTGTCATCAAATGAAAGGTTTGTAATGAATTGTTTTTATATTATTCAATTAAGCAATTAATATTATAGAGTGTGGTTGATTTTTTTAAAGTCAGAAACAACTCATTTACAATTTTAAATAATCACATTGAATGCTTTAATAAAGAAGATTGTGTTAGAGGAATTCAGTTTACACTGAACAGGCTAGCAGAAGAAACAGCTTTGACTGAAAATCAGATTACAAAACACCTATTCAGTCAGTGATTAATTGAGTCATGTGCTACACTCTGATCTGAATGTTTTTATAACCACATTTCCCATTTCTGGTCTTCCAGAAATAGAGCAGCAAATAGACTTGGCAAAATTTATAGCTGTTTTTTTTCTTTTTTTTTTTTACATTTCTTGTGTCATTCTGGGAAATATGCAAAATAGATTCTGACAGTTGACAGGCAAAAAGGGACTTTCTGGTGAGCAGTTCTGTTAAAATGTACATCTAAGAACCTTGGCTGAATAAATGGATGCCCTTCCCGGAATGCCGAAGTAACTTTCCTGTGGCTTTGTACTGTGGCTAGTGAGATTTTGACTCTTCAGTGTGTCCACCTGTATTCATTTTCAGGTGGTAGATGATAATTTTCATTTAAACTGTTGAAGAGATCTGTGATTGCAAATCCTCTTTTACACTGCAAATAGCTCCTATCTTAATGGGTAAAATTAATCACAACCTCCAATCCAGATCTAGGGATGAATAAGATCTTGATGATGGCATTTTGAAAATGGATGCTGTCCAAAGAGAACATTGTGTTTTGTTAGTTCCTTTTTTTTTAAAACCCTGTTTGCAAGTCTACTGTGATTAGTAACACTGTCATTCTACTGTTAACTTTGCACTGAGATCCATAGAATGTAACAGAGCTGCCCTCGCGCATTTGTATATATACACATGGTTTTACCCCTTACTTGTTAATATCAGGAAGTAATGCTGTGTTTATCTTGTAGACAACTGCAGACCAACTTCAAACAGTTGCTAGAGGGAACTCAATTAAAAGAAAATGAGAGTGTACCACCAGATAGCTGCAATCTAAACCTCTTGGAAATGTCCAGTGCCATAGATTTTCTCTATTTAAATGCTGCAAAAATACAGTATAAAGAGTGGAAGAATCACAATGAACACGTGGTTTACTTTGGGTTATTAGTCCCGTTTGTCGAAAAGCGTTAGCTACTGAAGAATTGCAAATAAGTAAAGGAAGCTAGAAATCTGTTTGGATGTGATTAACATGCATTTTATACAAGTCCTGAATGGATCCCCTAAAAGTCAAATTCCTGCACTTTCAGCCCATCAACCCAACGGTGTGTTAGCACCAGCTTGAGAGCAAGTTGACAGGCAGATGGTTTCTTTTGCATTCCTCTAATGTGCTAACACTGCCAGTTGGGTGTTTGAAAGGTTCATTAATTTTCTTCACTGTCTGGCAATAAGACCTTGCTTGTTCTGTGCTCTGTTCCTAGTTTCGGAAACCTGGATGGATGTTCCTTTTTCCAAATTTCAGTGTACATGTTGCTTTCATGTATCGTAGCATTTTTAGTGTTGCAGTGAAGCCAGTGAGTTGATGACTGAACTGAAATTTGAACGGTAGCTTCTCTAGTTACAGCACGCCCTTAACTACTATGATGCATAAACTCTTGGGTGTGCCAAACACTGATAAGGTGCTTGCTGTGCGCTAATGTATACAAAGGGAAATGAGGCAGTAGGACAGACTGTATTATTTCAGACAGAAAGCTAGTGCAGAGGTGAGATGACTGCCCTCTCTAAACTAGAATCTTTGTCCCCAATGTGCTGGGATGGTGGTTTTTGTTTTTTCCATGGGGAAACATTCAGAAACAGTTTTTTCTCCCTACATGTAGCCTGAAGTGGTACAGTCCTCTCTACCACCTCAGGATTCTGTCAACTCATTCTGCTGTGTCTTGGATGTGCTGATTTTGTTTTTGCAGGCACACATCTTCAAGCCCACATCTTAAGACAGTTGCAAATGTCACAGAAGGATGGTTGTATGCCTATTTGTTTAACTTTGATTTAACTTTGGTTAAACAAAAGATGGTTGTATGCCTACTTGTCTTAAAATACACATTTGAAGAAGTTCTATGAGCCTCTTTGCTGACCATCTATTTCAGCAGTATAGCAAGTGATATATAGAATTACTTGTGATTTTCTTTTTTTGGAGTTTGGTATGGTTTGAAAAAGGTGTTTCCGTACATGGTAAGGTCAAAACAGGTGCTAACTCATGCAGGATGATCACAGTGGGGTCTTATTTACAGTAGCAGTTCTTTAAGTAAAAATGTTAGCCTCAGAAGCAACCCAAAGCCTGCTGTTTATGCTGTTACACAGTCCACTCTAACTATAATCTGTGGGAATGTGTTCAGTATGAAAGGCGGGCACTGTGCATTAAAAGAACTGCTTTCTGTTTCACTGACCTTAAACTGACTGACTCAGACTCACGCTACATGTCGAGATAGAATCACTTTCATAGAATCTATAAAGAGGAATGGAAATCATTTATCTGAGTTTTAATTTTCTCGAGGGCACATAGTAGAAGTCCAGATGAAAATGGGGTCCGTCCTTCTCTCTATAAAGTAAGATCGCTAACACAATCACTTCTGATCAAAAAAGTGTCTGCCAAAGAAATTGACTACCTACCTTGTGTTAATGCAGTGTTATAGGGATGTCATCTCCTACCTTTGTCAGCATAACTTCAGTCATGTATCTCTCTCTTCTCTCTTTTTAGAATGCGCCTCACAAATCAGAGTGTGATGGATGGGTGGAAGGTTTTGTCATGTTCTCTGTGCAGACTTTAAAGGACACTACCAGCTACTTGTGTCAGCTGTCGATGAAAGGAAATTAGGTAGTTTTTGTGGACCACCTGTGCTCTGCTTGCATGACCAGAGCATGACTCATTACCTGATAGCAAAACTGGTGCAATTTATATCCTCAAACCAGTGTTGTTTTCCAAGGGTGTACTTAGCAATCACTAGTTCTGTATTTTGCTCAGGAATGGTGGAGTCAGATGTGATCAGCCTTTTGGAGGCAAGGTTTTTTTTGCAAACTGGGAGCCTATTCCATGAGTGATTGTAGAAGGGTGCCACCACTTGGGTACTCTTTGATTTGGGGTGCCCCAGTCAAACTCCTTTTTCTCCCATTGATAGCCCCCAAATTTGGAGGTGCATCTATTGATGGTGATGATGAGAGCCATAAAACAATCCTTGCACATCCTTTGTAGGGCATTGCATTGGAACTGACTTTGGTTATTATCTGTTCTGTTCCAAATGATGTATTTGATTCTGCAGGGGAGAATGTGTCATGAGGTTTTGGCAGGCATGGCAGTGAATAGAATGGAGTGCTTGGTGTTAACCAACAGAAGTGACTGTGTTGCGTGCTTCACTGATGCATTGGGTTTTGTGGCCCATAATGCCCCCCCCCCATCAAACTGAATATGTCAAAAAGACCAAAACTGGAGATAAAACTCAATCAACATTAAACTGCATAATTAAACAGCAGGATAAAAATAAGATCAATTAAAAATTGAGGTCTTGAAGGTAACTAGGGACCTGATGAACCTCCTTCTGTAATATATTCCACAGCTGTAGGGCCACTGCAGAAAAGGCTATGTCTCTGTTCCCCCAACTGAAGCACATGGGGAAGGCAGAGAGCAGGGCCCAAGATGATCATCTTAGAATTTGGGAAGAAATACATAGGGGCAGGCAGTCCTTCAGATAACTTGGCCTCAGGCTGTATAGGTCTTTAAAGTGAACAACCAGCACCTTGAATTGGTCAATCTGGAAACACTGGAAACAATCTGAGTACAAATGTAGATGGTACAACATCAGCGTGACCTGGTCCCAACATCTTGCATTGGTCAGGAGCCTAATGGTTGTTGTTTAAGATTCCAGACTGTCTTCAGGGCAACCTCAATGATAACTTCTCCAACCTGTTGAATGCATTATGTCTGTTTAGCCACTACACAGTTTTTCCATATGGAGGATGAGGTAATCGGTGTGGTGCATACACTTGTCTTTTGTTGGGGTTCTTCAGAGGGATGCATGGCGGAGATGTGGGAATCTTGTTGTGATGTCCCTATCGAATCTTCTCCCTGTCCCTGCCGAATCCTTCTCTTTGACTTTGTGGAGTGCCTTGCCATTACAAATTAAAGTTCCTGATGTGTGCTGTCATTCGGAATCCTGAGGTGGAGTACTGAGAATGCAAGTGTTAGCAATACCAGTTGCAGGGTAGCAAAGGTGGGCGAGAAGTATGGCTCTCTCTCCTGTTTGTGGGCTTCCCCAGAGGCAACAGTGGGAAGCAGAATGCTGGATTAGATGGCCTTTGGCCTGATACAGCAGGGCTTCTTTAATGTGCCCTTCTGACTTTATTCAGTGTGGCTATTGACTATATCACTGTAGCGACTATATATATATAGCGACTGTATCACACGAAAAAGGAAGGAAGACCTCGCATTGATACCAGCAAGACCCGGGTTCAGAGAAAAGTGGAAGAATTTGCACAAGCGCTTGAGGAATCTCTTCCAGGCCCGGCCGACACAAACGCATCCAACAGATGGGAACATTTCAAGAATACCGTTTACAACACCGCCTTGTCCATATTCGGCAAGAAGACCAACAAGGCGGCAGACTGGTTTGAAGCCCACTCTGAGGAGTTGACACCAGTCATTGAGGAAAAGAGGAGAGCTCAAGCAGCATACAAGGCCTGTCCCAGTGAGCGCAACCTGCAGGTCCTCCGAGCTGCTCGCAGCAAAGTCCAACAGACTGCCAGGAGATGTGCTAACGACTACTGGCTCCAGCTCTGTTCCGAGATACAGATAGCAGCTGACACGGGCAACATCAAGGGGATGTATGATGGTATCAAGCAGGCCCTAGGTCCAACACAGAGGAAAATTGCCCCTCTGAAGTCTGCCACAGGCGAGGTCATCCAGGATCGGGCGCAGCAGATGGAACGCTGGGTGCAGCACTACTCTGAGCTATATTCCAGAGAAAATGTAGTCACCGAAGAAGCACTGAACAACATTGAGTGCCTGCCTGTGCTGGAAGAGCTTGACAGTGAACCAACCCTAGAAGAACTTCACGTGGCCCTGGACTCCCTTGCCTTTGGCAAGGCACCTGGAAAAGACAGCATCCCTGCTGAAGTCCTAAAATGCTGCAAAGAGATCATTGTCACTGAGCTGCATGAAATCCTCTGTCTCTGCTGGAGAGAAGGTGGAGTACCACAAGACATGAGGGATGCAAACATCATCACGCTGTACAAGAACAAAGGTGACAGGGGTGACTGCAACAACTACCGCGGCATCTCTCTCCTTAGCGTTGTAGGAAAGCTGTTTGCCCGAGTTGTACTAAAGAGGCTCCAGGTACTTGCAGAGAGCGTCTAACCAGAATCGCAGTGTGGATTCCGAGCCAACAGGTCCACCACTGATATGGTATTCTCCCTTAGACAACTGCAGGAGAAATGCAGGGAACAACGACAGCCACTCTTTATAGCCTTCATAGATCTCACAAAGGCTTTCGACCTGGTCAGCAGAGACGGCCTCTTCAAGATTCTCCCCAAGATTGGATGTCCACCCAGGCTCCTCAGCATCATCAGATCTTTCCACAAGGACATGAAGGGCACTGTTGTCTTCGATGGCTCCACATCAGACCCTTTTGACATCCGAAGCGGAGTGAAGCAAGGCTGTGTTCTTGCACCAACCTTGTTTGGGATTTTCTTCGCTGTCCTGCTGAAGCAGGCCTTTGGAACTGCAACAGAAGGCATCTATCTCCGGACCAGATCAGACGGAAAGCTCTTCAACCTCTCCAGACTGAGAGCAAAATCCAAAGTCCAGCTGAAATGTCTGCGTGACTTCCTCTTTGCCGACGATGCAGCTGTCACTACCTACTCTGCCAAAGATCTCCAGCAGCTCATGGATCGTTTTAGCAAGGCCTGCCAAGATTTTGGACTGACAATCAGCCTGAAGAAAACACAGGTCATGGTTCAGGATGTGGACTCACCTCCCTGCATTACAATCTCTGAGCATGAACTGGAGGTTGTCCATGACTTTGTGTACCTTGGCTCAATGATCTCCAACACTCTTTCTCTCGATACCGAGCTAAACAAGCTCATCGGTAAAGCAGCTACCACGTTTTCCAGACTCACAGAGAGAGTCTGGTCCAACAAGAAGCTGACGGAACATACCAAGATCCAGGTCTACAGAGCTTGCGTCCTGAGTACACTTCTGTACTGCAGCGAGTCATGGACTCTTCGCTCACAACAGGAGAGGAAACTGAGCGCTTTCCACATGCGCTGCCTCCGACGCATCCTCGGCATCACCTGGCAGGACAAAGTTCCAAACAACACAGTCCTGGAACGTGCTGGAATCCCTAGCATGTATTCACTGCTGAAACAGAGACGCCTGCGTTGGCTTGGTCATGTCGTGAGAATGGATGATGGCCGGATCCCAAAGGATCTCCTCTATGGAGAACTCGTGCAAGGAAAGCGCCCTACAGGTAGACCACAGCTGCGATACAAGGACATCTGCAAGAGGGATCTGAAGGCCTTAGGGATGGACCTCAACAAGTGGGAAACCCTGGCCTCTGAGCGGCCTGCTTGGAGGCAGGCTGTGCAGCATGGCCTTTCCCAGTTTGAAGAGACACTTTGCCAACAGTCTGAGGCTAAGAGGCAAAGAAGGAAGGCCCATAGCCAGGGAGACAGACCAGGGACAGACTGCACTTGCTCCCGTTGTGGAAGGGATTGTCACTCCTGGATTGGCCTTTTCAGCCCCACTAGACGCTGTGCCAGAACCACCTTTCAGAGCGCGATACCATAGTCTTTCGAGACTGAAGGTTGCCAATACAAATATACAATATTGACTATGCAGCCTTTTTGCTTTTGAGGTTGTCCATGACTTTGTGTACCTTGGCTCAACAATCTCCGACACTCTTTCTCTCGATACCGAGCTAAACAAACGCGTCGGGAAAGCAACTACCACGTTTTCCAGACTCACAAAGAGAGTCTGGTCCAACAAGAAGCTGATGGAACATACCAAGATCCAGGTCTACAGAGCTTGCGTCCTGAGTACACTTCTGTACTGCAGCGAGTCATGGACTCTCCGCTCACAACAGGAGAGGAAACCGAACGCTTTCCACATGCGCTGCCTCCGACGCATTCTCGGCATCACCTGGCAGGACAAAGTTCCTAACAACACAGTCCTGGAACATGCTGGAATCCCTAGCATGTATGCACTGCTGAAACAGAGACGCCTGCGTTGGCTCGGACATGTTGTGAGAATGGATGATGGCCGGATCCCAAAGGATCTCCTCTATGGAGAACTCGTGCAAGGAAAGTGCCCTACAGGTAGACCACAGCTGCGATACAAGGACATCTGCAAGAGGGATCTGAAGGCCTTAGGAGTGGACCTCAACAAGTGGGAAACCCTGGCCTCTGAGCGGCCTGCTTAGAAGTAGGCTGTGCAGCATGGCCTTTCCCAGTTTGAAGAGACACTTGGCCAACAGTCTGAGGCAAAGAGGCAAAGAAGGAAGGCCCATAGTCAGGGAGACAGACCAGGGACAGACTGCACTTGCTGCTGGCGTGGAAGGGATTGTCACTCCCGGATTGGCCTTTTCAGCCACACTAGACGCTGTGCCAGAACCACCATCCAGAGCGCGATACCATAGTCTTTCGAGACTGAAGGTTGCCTATATATATATATATATATATATATATATATATATATATATATATATATATATATATATATATATGTCAGGTTTACAAAAGCTGTGTTTCCACATGTGTTCTCAATAGACAGAGAGGCAGAGAGGTGTACTCCCATTGTGTGTGTCTTGAGTTGCGTCTTGTTGCTGAGGTTTATATAATCCTGTCAAATAGACTGAATCTTAGGGCCAACTTTCCAGCACTGATGCAACAATGCCAATGGGGCATGCGCTGCATCCTGCAGTAGGAGTGCAGTCATGGAGGCCTCCTCAAGATAAGGAAATTTTGTTCCTTTACCTCAGGGCTGCATTGTGGCTGTATCAGCACTGGAAAGTTGGATAGAATTGAGCCCTTAGTCTCTGACGTAGCTGAGGCAGGTGATGGTGGAGCAATGGTGTTGGGCTGCACACCTTCTCTTTGGGGAGCATAATGGCGTGTTGTTCAGAACAGATGTTTAGCTGTGCACAGAATTCCATTCCTACCCCACCATACTTTCCAGTTTTCCAACTTTTACCCACTTGCAGTGTTGATAAGATGTTTCCGCCAGCAAGCTGGCACCAAGTTTTGTTTCATGGGCATGAAGTATTTGGTACTGATCCTCCCCCCACCGAGCAGGGGTAACTTAACGACAGAATTAAAGCGTTCAACCATTGTTGTTTTCCACCTTACAGGTGGTTGCATCTGATTGATGGAAGAAGCAATGACCCTTCATGGGAGTAGCATGCAAAATACGTTGGTGTTTTGATTATAGTCATAAGAACTGTTCTTGTGTATAAAATGATAATGCATTTCTTTCTTAAAACAGTAGCATTCTATTTTCTCTTTTCAAGTTGTATAGATTTCAACGCGGCTTCCAGAAATAGCTCTTTAAAAACGCCTATTTTTCCTCTCTGTGTGTTAGAATATAATTGAACTGAATGAAATCTACACAGACATGAAGCAGCAATTACTCAGCCCGGCTTTTTTTTTTTTTAATTCACAAAGGTAGTTTGATTTTTTTTTTCCTCCGGAATTCTAAATGCCAGTTGGTAGTTTGAAAGTATAGATCATTAAACTAATTAAGGGCTTTCGAAGTATGTCAGGCAGTTTGACAGCCTGCAGAAACACACAGATAGTGAATGGTGCTGAAAAGTGCTATTAGAGTATGGTATGTACAAATGTAACATTATTTGAACCATAAGGTCTCACTAGAAGTGCTCAGCAGACCCATTTTTGTTCCAGGATAAAGTTCTGGAACAAAACAGTTCTGCAAATGTGCAAGTACTTGGTGCTGACAGGCTGGTGTTGTGCTGTCACAAACCTGACTCCCAGGTCCTTCTGCAGAACTGTTTGTCGCCTCTCTTTAAATAGCTTGAGCTTTTAAAAGAAGCCAGTGAGTGAGTATTTAAATGAATACATGTGCATGTAGTGCTTTGAAAAACAAAAGACGGTCGCCAGCATGCCTGAAGTATGGCTGGAGTGGTAAAACCTGAACTGCATTTGATTCACTGGTATATATTTCTATTGTTTACATTGCAGAGGTTTATCTCCTGCGATTATCTCCCTTGCCATTCCTGTCGTAATGTTATGTCTAGATATACTTTTAGAAGACAACACATCTCTTCTATAGATTGCAGTTTATTCCCTGTCTTTCTGAAGAGTTTGTTGGCTGCCTAGTTTAAAATGTTCATACTTTATTCAGTAATTTTTATGAAAAGGCCAAAATTATTAAAAGCAAGCAGATGGACTAAGAAAAGAACACTGGTGGGCATGCCCATGCTAACTATATTCCCACGTAGTGATGATGCAGCGGTGCTGGTGTGGCTTTCACTCCATCCAACAGGGTAATTTTGGCTGCTAGAAGTCTCTGGGACAAGTGGACACTTGTTCCCTTGCCCCAGAGTAAGCCTCAGCAGCTGCAGTGGGTCAACTCAGCCTGTGCTGGTGATATCGCTGTCAAGTCTGAGTTTATCTGTGTTGGTGGATCAGGCTTGAGAAGGGGGATAGGATATGGCTTGCACCAGCTGATCCTATCCCTCCTGGACCCGATCTGCCCATCCCCACCCCTGTCGCCACCTGCCCCATTCAGCCCACTCTCCACCCTCTCCTCTCAACTTGCCTGGTTCAGTAGGCTTCTAGACATTTGCAGGCAGTGGGAACTAATACGCAAAGAGCTTTATGGAATTGGGCCATTAGGCTGTGATATAGTATCTAGTTACATGTGCAAAAGCACCATTTAGCAAAGCAAGTCTTGGGTACATCCAGCTAGCTGCAGTCCTGCAACCTTGGGCAGTTACTCCACACATTTGGCTAGGAGTACATGCCATTGAATTCAGTGGGGCTTGCTTTGACACATATGGGATTGGTTTGAATGTCTACAGTCCTGTTCACTGTAATAATATCAGTGGAACGTTGCCTGATTAACGGACCAGATTATTTATACAGGTATTTAATTACCTAGTGTGGGGTTTAGGAAGTCTGGATATTAACATTGCCCCTGAATTTTAGCAGCTTCTGTGAAGTAAAATGTGATGAAGTTGAAAATAAATACAGGTGGGACCTTGAAATTGTTATGCAGGATCAAAAGAAACCACTGACCCCAAACTGAGTTTAAGGCTTTTATTATGATTAATGGAACCTGAACCAAATAAAAACAACCTTGTTCCAAATTGAGAGGACCTCAGGCAGGCAGGCAGGCACTATGCAGCAGGACTTGAGGCAAAGGCTGGATGGTTGTTCCCTGGTTCTCAGAAGCTCTCCCAGTGGCTCCTTCCTGCAGCTCTCTCCTCAGTTCCTTCTCTGGCTTGGTCTCTCCCAGCTCACTCCTTGCAGCTCCATCTCTCCCAAGCTTCCCTGGTGGTCCATCCACTCTTTGCTTGTGCAGCCCCTTTTATAGGCCTCTGCACACAGCAGCCTCTACCTTCCCTCTACTGGTACTGCAGCCTCCTCTCCTGCAGCAGTTTTCCCTCTGGTCCTCCTCAGACAAACTCAGATTGAGCCCACGTTCTGCAAATATCAGTATCTGTGGGGGATACTAAAAAACCATGGATAAGGTAATCTGTGGTTTCAGCTCCTTTAAACCCTCCAAAGGTGACTGGGGCTCTGCTCCAGTCACCTTCAGAGGGCTTTCTGAAGCCTGCAGCCTCTGTGAGATTCAGAATGGCCCCATAGTGCTAAAAAAAAAAAACACTACTACTGGTTTCCTGAGAGAAACCAGAAGTCATGTTTTTAGCACTATGGGGCCATTTTGAATCCCGCAGAGGCTGTAGGAGGATGCATGTGGCATCTGCAGGATCAGAAAGCCCTCCAGGTGTGACTAGAGTGCAGCTCTGATTGCCATTGGAGGTTTCAGGTTGGGCGAAGTCTGACTCAGTGGGTCAATGGGACCCACATTGAGCCAGATTCATGGATATAAAATTCATGGATAAACAGGTTTGACCTATATTCTTTTTATTTACCCTTTTATTTATTTAAGTCAGTGTTTTTAAGTACATAAATAAATGTCTGCTATGTTAGACCAAAGACCCATTTAGTTTAGTGTCCTTCTTCGCACAGCAGCCAACCAGATGTCCCCGGGAAGTTCACAGGCAGCACTTATAGTCCAAAACTGTCTCCCACGCGAAACCCTGATAGGAAAAATGTTTGGAAACTGATGCACTTGTAAGAAGTGGCATTTTGTAGTAGTGGACAACATGTCTTTCCAGGGGGCTTCCCTGTCATTACTGATCATGTCACTGAGAACTCTTGGAAAAGTTTCCTGCTCCGTTTGAAAGACCCCATGCTACACTTGTATCCAGGCAGCCCTGGCTTAGCCTTCTGAAACAGATAGCAAACACCAATGTTCTGTGGCCTCCCAGTGCACTACTGACATCATTGTTGTCACGTTCATGTTCATGAGAAGTCATGTTCTTAGTACATGAAAGACAGCACTTGCGTTCATGGAGAACATACATAGTCTTTCAAAAACAGTTTCCCTTTGGAGTGAAATTGATGAGAAATAGAAGCTGCTATCCTGTCTTGTTAGTTTCCTCACTTCATTGACTTGTGTGGGAGTAGGGGAAGCTGTCGCAATTAGGATAATGGTACAAGTGGGATTTCCTCCTGCAGCGAGGCTCCTCCCTTCTCTATTTGAGCAATTATCAAACTACTGATGCTGGATCACAACTAGTCCCATGTGAGCAGAAGTCACTTCTGTTGCTTCAAAAAAGGAACTGTGGCTGCACAGTTGAAGCAGGTATTCTGTATCCAGTGGCTTTAAGCCAACCTTGAGATTCTGGAGGGCAAGTTTCTTGAATGTTGGGTGTCAGTGGCTTGTAAATCTGTATTGGTCAGTCTAGCAATAGCCAGTTTGTTCCATATTATGGGTTTGCATACATACTTGTTTGCATAGTGGTGTGCTGCTGCTCTGAATATTTCAAATTCGGAATTTTCACTGCATGGGGAAAGGAAAAAGCCAAGCGCGTTTTGAAGAATAGTAATAACCTCATGTGTTCATCTGGGTGAAACTGATTTGAAAACAAAAAAGAATCTACAACCCATTGAATTTGATTGCAAACCCCCCTGTTTGTGTGTGTGTGCTTGCTTGTGTGCCCTTATGAGAGTGAGCAAAAGGCCTTGGACTTGCTCCATCAAAGTATAATTTTTTTTATGAGGTTAGTAGCTTCATTGTTGAGCAAGCTTCATTGTCAATCCAGCTTTGTCAGTAACCAGCAGAATGATCTGTTTACAGGATGTCAGAGGGGGAAAAAATTCCTGTGTGGTCTCGTTCTTTTAAAACCCCACCAACAAAGCAACATCCAAAATGAAAGCCTGCTGGTGGAAGTTTCTGCCAACAAAGAGAACTCTTTTGTCCCTGAAGCCTCAGGAGTTATTAGTGGAAGTGTAATGCATCACCACTGTCCCATGTCAAACTGGCACAAAACTCCTCTGGAGCTGATTCACAAGTGAGATGGCAGGTGCTCATTCATGAATTGCACAGTGCCATCCATCCTTCCTGGAGCAAGCATCCCAGCAGATGCCAGGGCAAAGAACCATAGCCCCAAGAGACCTGGCTGCTTCCACTGCTTCTGTGTTCCGTCTGTCTGTTTCAGCGATGCCAGCTTGAGGCTCTGGTCCAGTGTCTGCAGACTTTCATGTCTTTGCTGCCTCAACTTTGGTCCATGGCAGTTAAGCTTCTGACAGTCTTTCCTCTAAACCCCTCTTATTATTCAGGGGTTTAGAAGCTGGCTGTAAAAGTGTACTCAGTGCTGGTACTTGGCACATAGCAGCCTATCAAGCTCTTACTAGGAGCATGGACATTATATCCCTTTTATTTTAGCTTCCCCCCCCCCCTTATAAAGAATAATGTCCATTTGGGGGAATATACTCAAAATATTCTGGAATAAAAAGCGATATTTTTCCCCCAGCTATTTCTGTACCCACCTGCAGGCCGGATGTAGGTAGCTTTTAACATCTGCTGCATATCAGACTGGTGCATTAAGTTATGCCTATTGGAAAGCATTTGCCTGCGGTAAATGCAGGGTCAGCATAAAGAGTTTGGAGTCCTGCTGCATTGCCACTGGCATGATTTGTTTTAATGTTCAGTGGGTCTGTTAGGTGCTTACTAAATGGAACAGTGGTGGAGACTGCAAAATTGCATCAACAGTGGATGGCTTCATTCTTATCCACCTGTACCAGAATGTTAAGGCCCAGTTTACGCATGCAACAGAACACAGCATTCAAAACGTGGGGTGGTAGAATGGACTGTACCACTCCAGATTGCACATGGGTTTTGTAAAACTTTTTTAATGCTCTCCCACATATAAACTCCTTGCAAATAAAAAAAAAAGTGCAACAGGGATAAAGATTCTAGCCCACTCTTCTCTCTGCTGTGCTAGTTTACAGCTTGCAGGAAGGTTTTATATTTAACGCAAGACAGCATTAAAAACCTTTAATCCCCTACCTCCAATCTGAAGTGATAAAATCCGTTCTATAACCTCAGAATTTGCCACCTAATTTAGCTGTAAGTGTCAACCAATCTCAACAGAAGCTGCATATGGGATACAGCTTAGCCAAAGCTTTTCTTCCACAGAGCAAACAGGGAAGCCTTGAAGAGATTTGATACCAACTGTAGACATAAAAAGAGCCCTGCTGGATCAGGCCCAAGGCCCATCAAGTTCAGCATCCTATTTCCCAGCCTCTGGTAAGCCCACAAGCAAGGCATGAAGTTATGCCCCTCTTCTGTCACTACTCCACTGCAATAGGTATTCAGAGGCTTTCTCTGATGCTCCCTCTGAACATGGAGGGAGCATGTTGCTATTGTGGCCAGTAGCCATTGACAGCGTTGTCCTCCATCAGTTTATCCAGTCCCCTTTTAAAGTTATCTAGGTTAGTGACCATCACCACATCTTGTGGCAGTAAATTTTGCAGAAGTATTATATGTTGTGTACCGTCCTTTGTTTTGGCCATCCTAAACCTTGGTCCCTTAATTCTAGTGGCGTGTGTGTGTGTGTGTGTGTGAGAGAGACAGAGACAGTAAGAGCGCAAACTTTTTCCCATTGCCTTTCTCCACACTGCATTTTTTTTAAGATCCAGGATTGTCCCCCTACAGTCTTGTCCCCCCTACAAAATACAGTACTGTATTTTTCAGAACTCAAATACCCTAGACCAGCGTTTCTCAAACTTTGGGGGAGCTTCATTCCCTCAGTAAGTTCTTGAGGGAGAGGGGCTAGGGCAGTGACATGATCCCCAGGATCACATTGCTGCCTCCCTCCCCCTTCCCAGGCCTTTTAAGCGCAAGCTCTTGTTTGGGGGATTCAAGTATCGTGTTTTGCTGAAAATTATTCAGTGAAATGAATGTTGCCCAGCATCTATTAAATGACACTTTGGGAAGAAGATTGGTTTGTTTGTTTGTTTATTTAGTTTTTACGGATTGATTTTTGTCCAATCTAGACTCGAGATATGAAGGCAGCAGAAATGGAAAACTAATGAAACTGAGGGGGAAAAAATGACACTCTACACAGTGCAAATTTATTGAAAATGAAATCCATGCACCATAAATAATTTTTAGTAAGTGAAACACTGCTCCATCTATCTGTCTTGTAGGCACATTTACATTGAGTGTCAGCTTTAAAGATTCAAAATCTACCAAAAAGTTACTTTTGTAATAATGAAGTTTCTTATTAAGCTGAGCTCAAGCAAATGCCCTTAGTACTAGAAAGCTCAGAAATTGCATAATTTAAAATATTTTTGTGCCATTTTTCAACTATAATAGTTCTTGCAGTGTTTTATAATGGGAAAACCAGGTTTATAGGTGGATTATATTGCCTTCTCAGAGACAGATCCAGAGTACAATCCTGTGCAGGTCTATTTTGAAGTTGTTCAGTTGGCTTACTCTCAATAAATCTATTTAGGATTGCAACCTCTGGCAATCCTGGCTCTGCTTCCCTGAAAGCTGGTAGCAGTTAAGGGAAGGAAACTTGGGGGAAGATGTTTTTCAAAGTCCACAATCTATTGTCTGTTCCTGCTGCCATTACAGTTGCCTCTTCTCTGAATAGTTGGTGTCAGTCAGTCCCAGACCTTAGAAAATAGCTGTTGGAGACATTCAGAGTGGCAGTGATTGATAAGTGCTCTGCATGGAGTTTCTGCCTCCACAGCAGTGGCCCCACTGACCTGCGCATAAAATAGGCTACTAAGCTAATGTAGCAACCAGATTTTTTCAGTCTCTGTGGTGGCAGGCTTCCTCACCCAAAGGAAAGTCCAACTTCTGTGGATCCTTCAGGGGGAAGGATAGAAGTAGGTAAGATCAGCTTTGTAGTTGCTCTTTCAGTACATGCTGATGAGAAGTTGGAGCTACTACTCCACATCCCCGTCTATCTATGATGGTATGCATTTAACTTATTCTGAATTGGTGTGTGATGAGCTTGATGGCTTCTTGAGTATAAGAAGAGACAAAAGGGACTTGGTCAAGGGACAGTCTTTTGAGGAAGGGAACCTAGGTTTCTTAACTCCCAGGTAATCTCCTTGCTTGACCACTTTGGTGGTCTTCAGAATGTGACAGGAGTGATGCCAGTGTATATCTCACTTCAGATTTCATTCTCTTCTGTGTGCATGTATTAGATTCTACGTGGTAGATCCATAAGTCGGGATAAAAGGATTTCATCTATCCACCTTCTTTAGCTTCTACTAAGTAGATAAGAAAGAAGACACAATTACAGTGTTGGGGAACTTGGGGAACTTCTGGATAGAAAATCTGGTTTTCTCCTAGCTGTCCCTCCCTTGGCATCTGTGTGATGTAAGAGGATTATGTCCATAAGGGAAGAACTCCAGAATGTCATAGGAAGATCTCATTTATAGGGAAAACCCATGGTGGAAGAACAGAAGAGACTTTTCCTGCTGTTATGGTTCTGTTCATAAATTGTTATTAAACAGGACGGGACAAAAATATTTCCAGTTGCCATCAGTCTTTTTTTAGGAGCACCACAAACTTATGGTTCACCCCTCCTCTGCCTCAGTGCTGCAGTCTAATGCCTAATCAAAGTCACAGTTCATTTCTTTGTTTTTAAAATGCATTGTTCTCCCTTGTCCAGGGAAAATACGTTGTTCGATGGTTCTGTGAACCGTCTCTATGCTTCACAGCTTACATTGTGTCAGAATGCCATTTATTTTTGTGTCACCTGCAGAATGGTTTTCTTCCATTTGCGTAACTGTGGTTGCAGGATTATCATAAAGAGCAAATCAGATAGAAACACTAAACAAATCAGAGTGTAATGATTTTCTTTTACCAGGAGATGGGGGAGGGAAGAAATGGGTTCCTTTGTCAACAAAGTATGCCTCTTTCTTGCCACTGTAAATAAATGGAAACTGAAGGTATGCTCAGAGAGAAGAGGGAAACTAACCCATAATCACAATAGTTGTTTATTGCAGCTGCATTTTGTTTCAGAACTTCTTGCAGCACTCCATGGAATACAATAATTGAATTTTTGAACATTGCATTTGTCTGTCTAGATTTTCTTTCTGTGCCTTGTCCTTGGCCATATAGCAAAGTCTCTATTCAAGATGCGCGCTCAGCTTTTAAAGTTTATCTAAACTTTTGTTTACCTGTCATGAATCTAGTTATATGTGCCTACTGAAAGTAAATCGAGATAGAAACTCTGCAAAGCCACATAGAAATCCTCTATGATCTGTTGGTTCATAGGAACTACTGATCTAGAGCTTAATGCTTAATTTCCAGAGTGATAACTGTGTGACTGCCCAATTCTTGTGTTTGGTCAGTGCATGGCCCAGGCTGCTGGTGTGGCAGCTGCAGCAGTAGCATGTGGAGCGGAGCCACCAGCACAAATTGCTCACAGCCCCAATGGAGCGCCAAGCCTCTACCAATAACTCAGCTGTGGGGGCATTCTGTGTGGAATTTGGGGCTGGCTGGGGGAGTGCTAAGGGTGAACTGGGGGTGGATATCAGTGGCAGCAGCTTGACTAATATCTTCGGACCAGAAAAACAAGGGCTCAAAATCTGCTTCTGAGTATGCTCAACTTGGTAAATAAGCTTCTGTGGAAGCTAGGAACATCCACAAAGGTTTGTATGGAGCTAGTTTCTCAGTCTCTAATAAGCCAAACCGAATGAACTAATCCAAAACCTCTACATCTTCCAAGCAATGAGCCTCTGGCTCTTAAAACTGTGTTGAACATTTCAGCTAATAGTACTTTTGGGGTATAATGGATTCAGTAGATTTCAGAGGAGGCCCTGAACATTATTTGTGTCAGCACTAGGGTGGGACAAAGAACTGCAGCAAAGAGCCCTGTAAATAGGGCAAGGGAGAGAACAAGTGATAGAGAAAATGATTTTCTTGTTTCATGATGAATTTATTTATCCTTTGCCCATTTTGGCAGTGTGTCCCAAGCAGATAGAATCCTTTCTGTTTGTGTGTTTTGTTTTTTTGCCTGGTTTCTTTTAATGTCTTTCTTGGAGGTGCAAGTCACATAAATGTGCAAAGCATTGTCGACTTGAGATAAGGGCTACCTATTTTGCAAAGAAATCTTTTCATTTAGTTGTTGAGGGAGGTGTGTGTTCCTATTGATACAGCACCATGTGCTGAACATGTTTGAACACACTAATGCTAGAAAAACATGAGGTTGAGTCTTTGTTTAATGCCAGGTGCTGGGAAAAGGATTTTTGAGAAAAGATGACAGAATTCTGGACCAGGAAATCTGTGCCATGATGTTTTCATTGTGAGCTACTTCATAGTCTCTTTGCTGGATTTTATGTGAATTCTATAATAAATAGGTGACCTTAAACACATAA
Organism: Tiliqua scincoides; assembly: GCF_035046505.1. Classification (NCBI taxonomy): domain Eukaryota; kingdom Metazoa; phylum Chordata; class Lepidosauria; order Squamata; family Scincidae; genus Tiliqua; species Tiliqua scincoides. The sequence goes on along the minus strand of NC_089821.1, from coordinate 79,528,110 downwards.
TGCAATATGAACTTGTGTAGATGCAGGAAAGGATCTGAAGGTTTTGTAGTCAAAGCAACAAAATTGAGAAGAGATATTTATGCCAACAAACTCACTAGAGTTTGGTTCACATTAAATTGCATTATGGATATTTGAGAGGGAGGTGACTGAAAACAAGAAGATGAGGTCCAAGGGTGATCTCTTCATTAGGAAACTATCTGAAAACTATTCTGTTTAACATCCAGGTTCTAATTTGACTGGCACTTATTTCTTTCCTTTTGGACTGGTTGGTTGGTTGGTTGGTTTGTGAAAGGTTCCACAGTCAAGTTGTCATTGCTCAGATTTGGTTTCTTTTGGGCTTCCATGCCCTTCTCAAAGAATCTTCTGTTGAAGCTCATCCCACATACTGAGTTTTGCTTGCAAATTTTATATATATATACTGTAGATTCGTGATTCTCAAACATTTTAGCACCAGGATCCACTTTTTACGAAGAATGACAATCTGTCAGGACCACTGGAAGTGATGTCATGGTCGGAAGTGACATCATCAAGAAGGAATATTTTTAACACCCCTGTACAACAAATTCAAATTGACTGATTGTTTTAAATATTTTTTAAACTTATTGTAAACTTTTAATTTTACTTCCTTAATCAATCAAAGAAGAACCCTCCCAAGCAATTACTGATCTGTTAAAAAAAAAATTCCCCAAACGTCCCAAAGGATGTAATCCTTTCCACACTTACCCGGGAGTAAGCCCCATTGACTGTCATAGTTAAAAGCATTTACATAGTAGCCTGTTTCCCAAATGCAGTCACATACCATAGTAGCATGTCTAATATATTAAAAATAAAATATACATTGAAATGAATGGGGACCCACCTGAAATTGGCTCATGAACCACCTAGTGGATCCCAACCCACAGTCAGAGAAACACTGCAAGATGTTTAACCTTTATTTATGCTCAATCTGCTCCTGCAACTCTCTGACTGTTTTAACTTTGAAGCAGTGCCTATGAACTAAATGAGACTATTCTGGGATTCAGGATTTTGAAGACTGCAGTTTTTAACACAATTGTTCCTATGTTTCTGTACAAAAGCCTCTGCACGCTTCTCAGATGTTTTTTGAACCTTTGCCTGTGACTAATTTTTGGGTTTCTCTTCCTAAAATTATACTTTTCAGTACTAAATAGTTGTGTGATATTTCTGTATCTGATATGTACAGCATTTTTGCATGTTTTTCAGGCTCTTGCTCAAGATGAAGCTAATAGTATGATCTTGCAAAACATTTATCTTTGGGGGGAAATGGATTTATACAGATGCTCTATAAATCAAGGGAACTTTTGACAAAAACCAGACAGCTTTGTACATTCACTGTCTCCCCCGCTGGTCCTAGAAATTTTTAACTTTCTCTGTTGCATTCAGAGAAGGGGTAAAAGGCATGTTGTAGTGGTTCTGCAAACTCTTGCCATTTAATTGCAGACAAATAGCATTTTGTAAGTGAACTTGAGGGGCTTGCTTGATGCTTTCTTGCCAGACTAACAGTGAAGATTCTCAGGAATTCCCGGTGTCCGTGAAATACCATTGTTTGAACCATTGCATTGTTGAGAATTTTTCTGCCCTCTTGCATCCTTGCTTCCCCTTCACTTCTCCTTTGGTGAACTGCGTATTTCTTTTTAATCTGAAGAATGAGACAACATCAAAATTCATTCGCCCACAAATGATTTGTCTTTTGTGGAATTAAACAATATCCCCATTGATGGCTGGAAGAATGAAACTAACAAGCTATACTAGAGTTAGGATGGGAAGCATTCTATAGAATAACTGGGTTCGGGGGGTGTGTGTGTTTAAAATGGCTGAGAATGAACAATGTCAGGCCCATTGTTAATAGTCTGGGAACATAAAGCGATGTCATGTTGTTAAAAAGAAAGAAGATCTGTTGAGGTCAGGGACATTTAATTTAAATTCCATTCTTTAGGTTTCGTAGGACTTCTTAGTATGCATTAAGAAATAGAAGCTCTAAATTTTATAGCCAATGATGGAGCAGTATGTGCAAGCTTTGCTATATTGATCTGTATTAATAAGGCTCTTTCCTTTTTGAAATTTCCTGATAGCTTCATGCCCATTTTTATTCTATGTCTATAAATTTATTTCAAATGCTTACTAATATGGGCACTTCTCCATACTGACAGATGTGATATATCACAACGTGTACATAAGAGTTTCTGTGGTTGCAGTGTTATTGGTGGATTGCACTTACAAGTAAAAGAACGTGAGATTTTAAAATTTGGGGTGCTTATTCTGAATCAGCTACTTCCCCTCAGGCATATTTGCACATAATTGAAATTGTTGCTTAGACCCTGAGGTAATATCGAATGAATGGAAAGCCTGCATTGAATTTCTCCCTATGGAGAGATGAAACCTCCATCAGCTTCCTGCCCTCAGTTACTATTTGTTATATTATTTTGTGTGCAGTTACCTTAAGATGACATTTGAAGCAAGTATAAGGTCCTGGAGCTCTTTTCTTTAATTTTAATTTTGTTCAGATTTACCCCTCAGTTGTGTAAACTGATACAAAGTTGAAATCCATTAAGACCTTATCAGTGCTGCTTAGAAGATGATGATGATGCAAGGAAGCCCTGAGGTTAATACAATTATTTCCATTGACTTGGGTTACTGAAAGATTAGACCTGTTTGAAAATCTGAGAGGAATTATTGGTACAGATTCAAATGGCCTGTCAAACTGCTTTCCAGGGGCCAAATTAGCTGAAATTAAAACCATATAGGTCACATTGTGTTTATACAACCAGCTCTGTTGAACTGTTACTGAAAAGCCATAAATGGCCCACAAGCCAGAGATCTGTGATCTTTGCAGTGATGTAGCTAGGTCATTTGACACCTGGGGCCCATAAATTTTTGTCACCCCATATGACATAATTAATTAATTATTAATTAATTATTAATTAATTCATTCACATTTTTATACCACCCTTCCTCTAAGCAGCTCAGGATTTGAAACGAATAATAATAACGGCCAGAAAATAAATGCAGTGAATATTTCCCCACAAGCAATGGATGAAATTCTGCATCAAATGGTATATAACATGATGGTAGTATTCCTAAAAGCCACGATTTCCAGAATTTTGGTCACTAGGGTGTCACCCCCCCCCCCAAGAATGTCTAATTGACCTGTTTTGAGTTAAGGTAGTAGTTCTCAAACTTTTAACACTGGGACCCACTTTTTAGAATGACAGTCTGTCCAGGAACCACCAGAAGTGATGTCATGGCTGAAAATGACATCATCAAGCTCAATAAAATAAATAATTATAAATAATTAAATTAAAGAAAAGCAAATAATTAAATAAGGGGAAGCCAGCCCTATTCCACCAAGTGAATTTTCTCTGTAGCCTGCCTGCAAGAACAACCCACCCCAAATATCATTGAGATTTTCAGCCCTCCCCACTGCCCAGTTGAGTGTAAATTCTTCTATTTCAAGCATAGCACTATCAGGACCCACCTGACTTTCCAAGTCTAAAAACAAATAAAATGGACCTTACCAACTGAAGCCTCTGTTTTATTCTTTGAGGGGTGCTGCCTTCTGGAGGATTTGTTGTGCTCCACTTTCATCAGATTGGGACCATGCAGCTAGCCTTGCATTCACCTTTGCCTGACTTGACTAGGAGCCAAGGCAAGTTTGCTTACTTGAGAGTAAACGTGACTGCGTGGCTTATTTTTGCTTTCCATAGGGCTCAATACATTTGTCTGCTTGGAGGGAGGGACTTCCTTCTTGGGTGTTTTTGGGGGGCTGCTTTCATTGGATAGGAACCATTTTGGTGCCATTGAATTCCTCTCAGCCTGCCCTTTCTGGCAAACTATGGCAAGTTCGCCTACTTGTGAGTAAACACGCAATATGGCTTGGTATCATTTTCCATAGGGCTCCATGCATTTTTTGGTTTCCAGTTTTTTGGCCATAACTTTTTGATGGAAAGGAGCTATTTCAATCCAGTTCTTTGCATTGCATTCCACTGGAAATTCCGTATCCAACTGTATATAGCATGATGGGGTTATTCTGAACCTCCGCGATGTTAGTGATGTTGGGGCATTTGTGGTGTTACCCCCCCAAGGGTGGTACCTGGGGCGGACCGCCCCCCGCTAGCTTCGCCACTGGATCTTTGTATACAGTCTTACAGTGACCCCTGTGTCAACAATGCACAGATGCCACCTTGACGTCCATCACATCTAAGTTTGTCACCCTGATGGTGCACAAGGGACAAAGGCCAAGCCTGTCCTGGCAAAGCAGTGTTAGCACAGCCCTTCCCAGTAGTACCCCCTCCATGTATGGACAAACTGACACAGCTTGTTGTCCACGTAGCAGCATCCTTATGGCAGTGTGTCATCTGTGTGTCGTCGCCATGAAGTTGATGCGTTATTCATTTGAACAGTGACACTCCTCCTCTGGGCAGAATCTGGAACTGGAAGGAATAGGGCAACAACTTCACAGAGCAGCAGCTTGACTTACCCCAGTGACTTCAGGCGGGATATAGTTTCCCCTGGGCTCTTTGTCTGTGGGTCAGCTGATCAAGGTGAAATAAAGAGAGTAATAGAGACTTGACAACAGCATCAGTCATGCCTGACTTTTTCCCTGCTTCAAACCAGTGCATACAACTGTGTGTTATCTGTAAATAGTGAAAGATGGTGTTGTCCTGTTGGTGTTACTGCTTCAGGTATCCCCATGGAGTGTTCTCTCTTCACAGACATATCAGGCAGGCAGTCATACCTTTGTGCCGCTCACAGTCAAAATTCTGTCGCTCAATTATGTAAACTTTAACGCTGCCTGTTTTTACCATTCTCCGCGTTTCTCCAAACTCCTGTATTTAATTTAGCAATTAAATTTTAAAAGCTCAAGTGCAACTAGTGACTTTTCCTTCAAATGTGTTCTTTATTCCTTGGCTCCGTTGACCTATCTTCAATTTTTTAGCTGTTTGCACTTTTTGTAAGCCTGTGTCTGCTGGATTAAAGCATAAGATCTGACTTGGTTCATACTTTAGGCTGCTACCCCTTAACCCTCTGTTTGATAAGTTGCCTGATGAAGCAAGCTTGTTTTTGACAAAGGTGACCCTTAACTTCTTTTTAGATAAGCTAAACTGAGCTCTTTAAATCTTATTTGCTAGGACAGCTTTCCTGAGTTTGCCTGCAGGGTAGAAACCTGGATATGATGGGCCAAGGAGCCTCACAGATGTATTTGCTCTCCATTCAGACCTGTTCAAGTAGTATTGTTTGAAACCAGCCTTGGAGTAGAGACATTTGGATTGTTGCAGGGAAAGGTAAACATTCCTCAGTGCACCTCTGCCTACTCCTCTTGTGGAAACTTTCCATATAAATATTTGTAAATGGGAACACATTAAATACCTCAAGGTCAGTATTCATGTGAGATGGAACCTCTATCTGTATTTTCTGAGCTGGTAAACATAAGACGGTTTTTTTCACCTGCTTTGCTTGCTGGCAGTGAAAAAGTTGCTGTTGATCACAGCACTAAACCATTGCCTCTCTGTTTGACATGCCTTCAGCACCGTCTTTAGATCTGTGATGTGTGTCTTGAAGCCTGTAAATGGATTTCTGAATGTTATTTTTTTCTTTTAGTTCAGCAAAATAAGAAAATTGAAGAATAGTGTTACCAGTTGTGCTTTTTGTACATGCACTACATGTGCACATGGAGGAAAACTAATTAGTGTGGAGGAAAATCAAGGAATTAAGGGAGAGGGGAGAGGTTTCTGTGGAAACCCTGGAGAAAGGCCATGGCTGGAGAGGGTCTCTGTAGCTTGAACTGTGGGCTACAACCAAGTGGTATATCCCTAGGCAGGCCATGAAGTCCCTTCACCCATTTGAGGTAGTCAGCTAGTCTCCCTCTGATTACCTCCTCTTATCCTAAGTCCCAAGCCTCTGAAGCAAATCAAATGAGGGAATCTTCTTTGTTCTTGACATTTTTGGTATATGTGTTAAGGAGATTTATCCCATGAAGGCTTGAGGCTGATCTTGGGCCTCCCCTAAAACAGTTTAAAAATAGAATGAATGTGCTATGTGTCTTGTCAATTTGACTATCCATGAGATGCACAATTAAAAAATACGAGAGTGGGTTGGTGAGACTGCACCAGTGACCAAGATTACTTGGTGACCAAGATTCCATATCAGCTGAGTTTGGGTGTGTTGTGTTGCAGGGTGCCAAGACTGGGCAAATCTGTCGAGTAAAGCAAGGTTCGGAGGTAGAAATAGAACCTTGAAACCAGGTCTAAAAATCAGGTGGTAGCGTTAGGAAGGGAGGGAAGCAGAGGAAGAGAGTCATAGCTGACTTCCCAGAGGGAAGGACATGTTGAGAGGTTGCCCACAATCTAAATGACTAGTGGACCAGGGTAAATGCACAAAGTGGGATGCATGACCCACTTTCTATAACCTGTAGGTGTTAACCAGGCTATACCCATGGGATTGGATATGGGGAGGGGGAGTATCATTAGAGGTTTTTTTTTTAATTTTCTCGCTCTTGGAAATCAAATGGGCTTCACAATCCAGTGATGTGGCTCAAAGTCATATCCCCTGTTTACTTGCCTGCTAAAGAAATACTCACCTGTCTCTTCAGAACACTGAATGACCTATCCTATCCAACTTTCCAGCTCTGATGTCTCCCCAAAGGGATGTGCGCTGCGTCCTATGATGGAGGGACAGTCATGGAGGTCCCCTCAAGTTAAGGGAGTGTTTGTTCCCTTGTCTTAGGGCTGCACTGGTGCTGTAAAGTTGGATAGAATTGGGCGCTGAGGCATCACAGGAGCCTTTGAGGCAAGAGGAACAAAACTGGTGGAAAATTTGCCAAACATAAGGGACAATCACTGTACTCCATTAAGTGTGGGGTAGAAACATATTTTTGTTTCCCCGCATGCACATTTCTTGTGCTCAGGATGGCATAAAATGTAGGTATTCATCTCATATTTTTCAGGGATATGCTATAGGTGTGTGTGGAGTGCCTTCTAATACTTATCTTCTGAGATGATGCTAAATTTCTTGTTCTTGTAATTATATAGAGCCTGGGAAACGTGGAAGAACTTTGTGCTAGTAAAAGAGCTTGATGTTTATGCAGTGTAAAGTTTAATTTATTTCTATTCCTGATCCTATTTTGCAAGGATTCATGAAAGGCTTTTCGCATTTGAGGTGAGCAGTTCCAAAACGAAGACACTGTACAGAAACAGCAACTTGTCAGCCAGCTGAAATTTGGCGCCCATATGGCTTGTTCATTAAAAGGATATCCAGATGGTGTTAACCGCACGTAACTAAACCATGTAGAATAACGGACTACTTCTTGTTGGAAAGCTTCTTAATAAATCTTTACTTAAATGAACTATTGATTCTTGGAAAGGAACATTTATTTGACTGAGGCCCAAATCCTAACCAACTTTCCCACAATGGCACAGCTATGCCAGTGGGAAACACACTGCATCCTGCAGTTGAGTGGCAATCACAGAGGCCTCCTCAAGGTAAGGGAAAGTTTGTTTCCTTACCTTGGGACTGGAAAGTTGGTTAGGATTGCGCCCTGAGGAGCATTTGGCTTATGGCTGGAGATTTTCCTTGAGCTATACAATGAGGACAGTGTGTCAAGCAGGGTTCAGCTTGTTGCCCTTAAAGCATTTACTGTGAGATTCTTTTGCTCCACTCAGGTCTGCCTATGTTACAGATAAGCCACCTGATATAATATGCTATAGCAGGATGCAATCTCTAGGTAGAAGAGGAGGGAATCACTGTTCTCTCGTATGCTTTAGTCATTGTGCTTTGTTTGCTCTTTGTGGTCTCAGGTTATTAAAATTACACCAAGTGTATAGCTTTATTGCATGATTTGGTAGCGGGAATGCAGATAACACTTGGATTATTGGGTGCAACGCATTTATATTATCCATTCAGCAAGATCAGGTATCTGATGTGAATTTTTGTGGAAGTGTCTGAGTGGATTTTGTAAGCTGAGAATAAGTTTCCCTGCCAGCCATGGGTCCTATGTAATCAGGCTGAATGCGTGTTGCTTACCTTTTGCTTTATCACGGTGCGCTCTACTGGAGCGTAATGAGCATGTATATTGGAAATTGCTTGTTGCATGTGCAATGAGAGAATGGAGATGCTGGGGTGGAATGGAGGCTGCAGAGCAAGGGAAGTTGCTGATCTTACTACACAATCTTAAACATGTTTGCTCAGAAATAAGTCCCAGTGTGTTCAGGGGGATTTACGCCCTAGTGTTTGTTTGATTTTAAAATATTTCTATCCTGCTTTTCTTTCTGGAAAAAATTCAGTGTGACTTACCGCATGCTCTCTCTCACACACAAAATCAAACATAATGTTATAAGTACAGTAGACTTAAAGGAGATATGATGGTCATCTTCAAGTATCTGAAGGTCATCACATAAAAGAAGGAGAGAACTTAGGGCCCAATTTTATCAAATTTTCCAGTGCAGGTGCTGCTGTGCCATTGGGGCATGCACTGCATCTTGTGTTGGGGAGGCAGTCACAGGGACCTCCTCAATGTATGGGAACATTTGTACCCTTACCTCGGAGCTGCATTGCAGCTGCACCAGTGCTGCAAAGTTGGATAGGATTGGACCCCTACTCTCTGTGGCTCCTGAATGCAGGACTAGAACTAATGGGTTGAAACTAGAGCGAAGTAGGGTTAGTATGAAGAAGAATTTCCTGACTGGAACAGCCTGCTTTGTGCAGCAGTAGATTCTCTCTTGTTGGAGAGGTAGAGTCACCTAACGGGGATGCCTGTACTGAGCGGGGGGTTGGACTAGATGATCTCCAAGGCAGTTGCGTGCCTGCCATAGACTTGCCTGGGACAAATGCCCCAGGTGCTGGCCGCTGGGACCCCACGGAAGCCTCTCTAAGGCTACCGACAGGGGCGGAAACTGTGCTTCTGGTTTGTGGGAAGCACAGTTTATAGCACCAGGGAACCTCACAGAGGTTTCCTCAGCGTGGGAGGAAGTCGTGCGAGGCTCCATGAGCTTCTGGTGAGTGGGAGGGGTGGATTTCTGCACAGGGGGGCAGCGATAGCCTGCGGGGGACGCCATCGTGGAGCTTTGCCCCGGGCACGGGGCTGCGGAGGTCTGTGGCTACTCCAAGGCACCTTCTAACACTCAATTATTTTATGAACACAAAGCATATAAAAATAAACCTAGCCAGCATCTGTACATATAGCTTAGCACAGTGTTAAACGGAGACCACATCAACCACTGTTGAAAACATCTTAAAAAGCTATGTTTTGGCCTGTCACGGAATGTATGTAAGGAGGACGCTTGCCTGACCTTGACAGGGCAGATGTTTCAGAGAATCAGCAACACCACTGGAAAAGCCCTGCTCCTCCTGGGTGCTCATCATACTTCTGATAAACTGGTTTCCCAGAGCAGGGGCTGTAATGACAGCTGCAACATACAGGGAGCTGCATACTAGAGAAGGCATGTTCAGGTCCCAAGCTGTTCAGAAAGGTGTAATTTTGGGTGTAATGTTCAGATTCCAGCCTTTGTTCTTTTTCTTTTTACACATGCATACTTAGTCTGGGCATTGGCAATAGTTTTAAGATATTTTTGTTAATTTTTTATTATCTTTTTCAGTATAAATGTACCAAAAAGACAGCTCCCTCTGTTTAATTGCCAAATGTATATAAAATTATATACATTGGGCATTGGCAATAGTTTTAAGATATTTTTGTTAATTTTTTATTATCTTTTTCAGTATAAATGTACCAAAAAAGACAGCTCTCTCTGTTTAATTGCCAAATGTATATAAAATTATATTGAAGGGAAAAATGAACAAGGACAGGAGGAATGGAGATCATAAACAAAACAGACCAAAAAGGATTACTACTTCTTTTTTTCCTTTTTTCCAAACTGTTGTAATTTTCCTTGTTTAGCACAGAGAATTTTCTGTTGTTTCACCAGTATACAAAGATCCATTATCCAGCTCTCAACATTTGAGCCCCCCCCCCATGTTTTGATGTATGTTTTTATGCTGCTAAAGCCCAGTTGAGTCATAATTCTTGTTCTATGTCAAGGGCCCAAATTGCTGAAAATACTGTAAAAAAACCTTCTTCCAAGGAAACAACTTGTGACTGTGACTGTTTTATGCATTTAGACTCTTAATTGAGGAAAGCCAATGGTAAAAGTAGTTATATGATTGAAATGCAGGCAGTGGAGTCCCTTTTTAATTAAATGGTTTGGACAGACCAAACCATATGAGTCAATACATATTCATTTTGGTTGGATGGACAGCAGAAGGAGGGCCATGGTAAATAGAGGCCATGGGTGTAGAAGGTCAGGAGGTGAGGGCTGTAGGAAATGACTGAGTCTTAAAGCACATGAAGTGTTAGTTAGAGTTTGTAGAAGAAGAATAGGAGAATTCATCCTGAAAAATAGGGTGGCCAGCATCAGGATCTAGGAAGAGAAAGCAGGTTTCAGATAGATTCATCTGGTCAGAATCAGGTAGTGTCGGGCTTAGGATAACTCTCAGGGGCAGCAAATGTTGATATGCCAAAGTCTGCTTGAGTCTTTATAACCCCAAGCTGGGCTTGATGACTGCCAAATTCTGTTTCTCATGGCCCTGCAATGAATTTAAAGAGGCTGCAGTCTGACTTGATGCTTCATGTTGCTTTGCCATTGAATTGCCTTGGATTGTACCATTTGCCTTCTTTGAGAGGAAGTCCTCGGACATGGAAAGGCTAGCTTTAGTTTTTCCCACCAGAGGCATGGATGGGATCCTCCCCTCTCCTCACCCCAATGTTCTTTCTCATGGATTTATGGCTGTGGCTGCTTCCTTGTTATATAGTTCCTTATGATCTCTGTCAGAGGGTCATCAACAATGTGGAACAACTTTATTCTTTAGCAGATTTTCATTTCCTGAGTATGATAGTAGAAGGCCTTTGAAGTATTTCACAGAACCTGCTTATAACTGCAGGGCTTGGCATAGTTGTGGAGAAATCCTTGAATTCTAGAAACCTTCTTTAAACAACAGAAAACTACCACTTGCTAAAGGATTCTCTATATATAATGATATTAGAGACCTACACTCTAATAATTGGTTGGTTATTTCAAATTGCTTCAACTTTCTCTCTGCAGCTTCTGACCACTTGCATCTCTCCTTTCTGTCATTATATTTCCTCCACAAGTGGTGGCAGGTTGGGCACCTTTTGGAGATGGTACTTAAGGAATAACTACTAAAGATCATGTGGAAAACTTTCAGCCATATAAAAACAAGAGTCTTGGATGCCTCATGAATCCATTTTTCACAGGCTCCCCAGTCTTAAATCCCTTTAGTGAAATATGTGTTGCAGTGGGTCAGGGGCAGAGACTGGCTGTGGAAGGAGGCTCCATTTAGGCACGACTGGAGTTGAGTACCAAATAAGGGCGCAATAGATAACCCCTTTCGTCACCCTTATGTCAGTGTTTTCCAGCACTGGCATAGCAGTGCCAATGGGACATGTGCTGCAACCTGCAGTTGGGTTTCACTCACAGAGTCCACCTCAAAGTAAGGGAATGTTTGTTCCCTTACCTCAGAGCTGCATTGCCCTTATGTCAGTGCTGGAAAGCACTGACATAAGGGCTTAGGATTGCGCCCTAAGTCAATCAAGGAGGGACAAGGCTAGGCAAGTCTCCTTTGTTGTGCTGGCAAGTTTTTCAAGCTTACTGAGCTGGCTTAGAGGCAAGAGCTTCACAGAGACATCTGACAGCTGATGGTGCCCAGTCCAGCATTGCATCTTCAGTGAATCTCCTTAGTTGAACAAGTATACAGGTTGAGTCTAATTATCTGCAAAGCTTCCCTTCCCAGAACTCATGTGGATGGCAAAAATAGCATCAAAGCAAATCCATTTAAAAAACAATGTCCCTTTGCTCAGTGATTTAAAAACAACCTTTCTGACCTTTGTGATGTAAGATAGAGTCATTAAGCAGACAGTTCATCAATCAGACTCTCTCCAGGCGCTTAGAAAGGCTTCACTCTGAGCCAGCGACCCCTTCCTTCCCTCAGAGCACAGCGCTGGGAAAGAATGCAAAGTGATTATCTTTCTTTCATGTGCTTAGGGGGAGGGAAGGGGTCACTTGCCTCGGAGTGAAGCTGTTCTAAGTGCCTGGAGAAAGAATGATTGATGGATTGTCAGCCAGCTGCCCTAATTTAAAAGGCCCTTCTCATTGTGTTGAGCTAGAAAAATCAGTGGATTTTTCCATGGGTGAAAAATTTGTGGATAATTAGGTTATACTTGTAATTGGTTGCGTGACTGTCTCTCTACAACAGTTAAGAAAAGCAGTTTTTAAAACTGTGATTTTAAAGGGGTGCATTTTTCCCCTTCTCCAGGGATCAGCACTTTCCTTCTCATTTGCAGGGGCCATCATGTTGAGTCAAATTTGTGTATAAAAAATCAGTGTATAACAAGGTTGGAGCTGTAGTTCCTTCTGACTTCGTTAACTGGCCAGGATGTGGGTGGTGCAGGAGGTAAAGCACTGGAGTTTGGCCATTAGAAGACCTAATACCTAGTTCAGGGGTCTCGAAACTTTTTGGCCTGAGGGCCACATCAAATATCTGGCACAGCATAGTGGGCCAGAAAAAATTTTAAATACAAAATTTATATAAATAAATTAGAGATGGAACTTAGATGAGTGAATAAATGAATGATTGGGCCAATTCATTCATTTAACCTCTCTGGCCCTTAGAACGCCCTCCAGATGCAACCAGAGCACAGCTCAATCATGTTTGGCCAAGTGGGCCAGAGGTTTTCAGGGGACAAGAGGCTGGCCACAGGCCAGATAGAGGCTCGCTGCAGGCCGCATCTGGCCCCCTGGCCGTGGTTTGGAGACCCCTGACCTAGTTCAAAAAACATATACATTACAGACTGGTTGACATTCACAAATCATTCAATTTGAGTTCTGTTGTATTGATCACATTGAAAAATAATGGCATTCTGTAGTGTTTCTGTAATGCCCAACAGCTGTTTAGGAGTGTTTCTTCTGTTTCATTTTAATATAAGGGCACGGTTTTAGGGTGTGTGGTTCCCAGTGAGGATGATTCCCCCCCACCCAGCTTTCCTGAGCCATGTCTTCTGCTAACCCAGAGAACAGAAGATTAGGTACCAGGGAAGCATGAAATTAGCCATAAACATGTCATGGGAAGTTGATTTGGTTAAGAACACAAAATGGCAAAAAAGTCTGTGGTTTTCTACTACCGCAAAATGCGAAGGATGGTTAATGTTGTGCAGAATAAACAACCTCATGGCAATTGCCTACACTGCAATCTAAACACGGATTTGCAAAACACCCTTGGAAAAAGAGCAGATCTCTGCGAAATTTTATCTGTGGCAAGCACAAAAGGACCTCATGGCGATTATTTTACTTGTGTCCAACTAAGTCAGAATGTTGAGCTTCAAACGCCCTTGGCATTTGTAGAGCCAATAAAAAGAGCAATTAACCTATTACCTTTTGTGAAAGATTGATAAAACCAGAAAATTGCATATCAATTAATGGCATTGACTGCCCACCTAGAATGCTTCTTCTTTCCCTTTTTTGGAACAATATTTTCATTGGCAAGCCATAATATTCTGCTTATGTTCTGTAACAGACCTTCCAACATTCCTGCTGTCCTTTAACAACAGGCTAATTGTTTAATTGAAAAAAAATGATGTCTTGGTTTCGCTTGTCTGTGGCATTGGTGAAATTGTACAAATAGGGGTTTTAAGGGCTTGAGAGAGTTCCCTGCATTGTGTCCTCATTCTCAAGCTTTGGGATAAAGCCTCCATAGAAACCCTAATGCATATAATAAAGCAGACTCAGGGCTGTTTTGCCAATCCCTGTCATCATCATCATCTCTTGCTTTTCTTTTGTCATCGTCTTACTTCTCTCTCTTCCTCCCACTTGTCAGTGTTGAACTATCAGACATGAAGGGCTTATTTTGTGCCAGAGCAAATCCAGGTCTCAGCCCCAACATCTGTTTTCAATGCCAGGTCTCAACCTCAGAACATAAGAAGTAGGAGTAGATAAAAATCCCTCATAACAGCTGCAGAGTAGATTTTTTTAAAATTACTGCGTTACTACTGAGAGTCCCCATTTGTCAGAGGCTTGGGAAATTATCCAATCAGAGCGTGGCATTGCCAGACAGAGTGGAGCCACAGGATTAAGGTGAACCTCTGGGGCTCATTCATAGGGAGGCCGGTTCAAACTCTGAGGCTAATGGCTCAGTCCGGTTCAGACACCTATGCTGGCCCAATTACTGCTGTCTCCTAAACCTGTTCAGGCAATGTCTGGCTGGCACAACCTTCCTAGTAATACCAGTGCAGCTTTCTCCATAACAGTATCCCTCAGTCCTTTCTCTCTCAGTGTCCGTGGAAACCCCAAGGCAGCCTGTTGTCTGTGGAGCAGCATCCTGATATCATGGTGATGTTGGTCCAGTGACCAAAGAGCCAATCACCACGTCCACTGAGTCCCAACACCAGTCTTATTTCTCATATAAATTGCAATAGATAGCAAGGATAAGGATTACATTAAATAATCTACTAACCGGGACCAGCACTAGGTTTTACTGGACCTTGGGGTTCTAAGGCCCAAATCTTAACCAACTTTCCAGCACTGACTGGGGAAAGTGGTGTGTTGTGAAGAAAGTGATGCATTCTGCAGTTGGGTAGCAGTCCCGGAGGCCTCCTCAAGATAAGGGAATATTTGTTCCCTTACCTCAGAGCTGCATTGCTTTTACCTTGCTGCTGGAAAGTTGGTTAGGATTGCGTCCTAAATATGTTTGGACCTCATGCATGCCACTCAATGGCTTCCCCCTCTTTCTGGACAGTTTTGTTTTCCCTCTCCACCCACCTGTGGCTTCCCTCTTATCTCTCTGTCTCATGTGGTTGCCCACCTGCTTACTAATACCATGGCCCAATCCTATTCAGGGCCAGCCTACATGGTGCAGGGTTGCTGATGCTGTCTCAGCTGCATCCGACAGGCTGGCTGGATAAGGTAAGTAAAGAAAATGATTACTTGCTTCTTCCACTGCCCCCTGGTCCCCTGTGGGCTTACTGAGATCTGAACTGCTGCAGGGGTTGTGTTAGGCTAGGGACAGGGGTTCCAGTCTGGAGACACCAGACCAAGACACCAAGATAACTCCCAGTCTAGCCCAGCCCAGCCCAGACCAATCCCTGCTTGAAAATAGGAAAGTAACTGTTTAACTGTTATTTGACAATATTTAAGAGAGTGTTGTTAAATAGATGTTTTTACACTGATGAAAAGAGAATGTAGCCTTATTCGAAATTATGTCAATTTTACTTTGTAGTGATTGATTTCAGATAGTTTCTTGTTTGTTAATTGACATGTCCTTGAGGGATCTATCTTTTCACAAAGCAAAACGTGTTGTATGTCCCAGAGGCATGACATAAAAACAGTCAGCAATCTACTTTGATTCGGCCCAAGTCCAATAGGGCTTGGATTTAATATCCTAGAAATATTACAAATTTTAATTATTTGTGCAATGAGCAACACAATAGGCTATTAAAATTAATCAACTTTAAGGAACTTGCTTTCCAGTGTTGATGCCTTCCAGATCTGATTCAATAAAGAATTATGGATTAGTGTAGTTCTTACATATACACCAAGCTGACTTTCCTTTTCATTTTGTTTTAAAAGATGTTATTTTGCTTAATCCATACTTGAATAAAGAATTTTTTTTAAAAACCAACTGGAACAAATGCATAAAGACGTTGAAACCTGAAAAGGAATAAAATAGACCCAAGTTCTATTCTTTTAAAGCAGTGGTTCCCAAGCTTTAGGAGCTCAGGGACCACTAAGGCAAAATTTGGAGACGGCAGGGACCACATGCAACCCCCACACCCTCGCACAGAAAAAATACAATTAAATTTGTAATACATAAGAAGATCATTTAATAATGGTTGTGTTTGCATTTGCTTCACTAGCTGTGAAAGTCTTGGGTTTACATGGAATACATGGAACACAAAATAATTCCCCCCCCAAATCAGAGGTTTTCACACCCACCCAAATCAATCCAGTCTCTTTTCCTCCACACCAGACCACATTACGCACAGCCCTTGCCTCTTTTAAGTGTGGAAAAACACCTCAAAAAGGGAGAGGGTACGCACAAGGGGATTATAGACAAGTCATGCAAGGTAGTTCAATGAGCCAACAAAAGCACACACATCCCTCCACAGTTTCTTTTGTTACATAGCCCTGGCCCTGCTCCCCCCACTTGTGAGTCCAGAGCCCTTAGGAAAGTGTTCAACACAATTTAGGCAGGTTGGTCCTGAAGGAGAAGCACCAGCTCAGAGCGACATCTCAGAATGGCTGCTGCATGTCTCAGGAAGAAAAGTCCCTTTGGTGTGCACTGCGAGGTCTTTAGGGGGGGAAAAGCCTCTCTTCACTTCCTGTTCTAATTGCTGTCATGCTCTAGCTGTGGACTACTTTGGTTGGAGCTAAGAGAGTGTTAGCAAGCCTATAGGTAGGCTGCAGCCACAGGACAACAGCTGCCTACTCTGCCATTAGTCTGTGGAACTCCTTGCCCCAAGATGTGATGATGGTGTCTAGACTAGATGCCTTTAAAAGGGGATTGGAGAAATTTCTGGAGAAGTCCATCACAGCCACAGTGTGACTAACAGCCCTATTCTAGGCATGTCTACTCAGAAGTAAGTCCCATTATAATCAATGGGGCTTACTCCAAGGTAAGCATGCATAGGATTGCAATTTGAGGAGATAGGGGAACTGGCCAAGTGTGGGGTGGGGGAGGGCTCCCCATGGACAAAGCTGCTGCTGCTCTGTGAGGAGGAAGAGTCAGGGGTTACACCTGCTGTACTTGGCTATGGTGGTGCCTGTTCTGCAGCTTCTGGAATGGCTTCTCCCCAGGTGGGCAGCTTGCAGTAAGACAGCAGAGATGCTGCCTGTTTCCCTCTCCAAAAGGGGTGCAAAAACTTGGTTGCCTGGATCCCTCGCTCCACCCCTGGGCGTTAGAAGAGCACATCCAGGGGGCCCAATCCTGCCAATTGGGGAGCGGGTACCAGGGAAGGGGGTTGAGCATATTGTTTCTCCCCTCTCCTGCTGCCACACTGCCTCCAACTCCCTTCCTCTGTGTTCCCTGGCCAGCTGGAGTCTGCACTCCCAGGGAAATCGCATCCAGAGAAACCCACTCCCAGGGAAACCCCCCCCCCCCGACAGCCAGCCAGCAATGCCTTTGGGAGCCTGCTCCTCCTCCTCATTACTCCCATTCCTCCTCCTTCTCAGGCCCCTCTCCTCCTCCTCCCCGCTCTGCCCCCCCTCCTCAGGCCCCTCCCACCCGCCTGCCCGCCCGCAAAAGGGACTTCCCATGTTGGCTGGAGTCCTGATCTGACTCCTGAGAAACCAGGCTGCCAGGGCTCACCTGAAGGCACAGGGTCAAGGAATGGAGGCAGTGGGTGGCAGGGCACCTCTCCTCTGCATGCAGCTGAGCCATGAGGCTGCACAAACGTGCGCGCACCTTACAAGGTGCCTGCGCTTCAATTTTTGCTTGTCTGGGTACTCACAGACAAGGAGGGAAGGGAGGTGGAGGGGGGAGGCAGGAGACAGAGAAAGGCTATGCTCTGATTGGCTCTGAGCTGCTCTGATTGGCTGCTGGCGCTGCAGAGGCTTTTTTTCTGCCTGGAAGGGCATTTTTTTTTCTTTTTTCACCAGAGACGTTGCGGACCACCTGGGGGGACGCTGCGGACCACCAGTGGTCCATGGACCATGGGTTGGGAACCCTAGTTTTAAAGAAAGGATGCTTCTAAGTTACATTGGGAGAGTGGTTGCATTCCTTCTGCTGCAGGAGAACTGCATGAATAGCAAAAACGTGAGGCAGAATCTTGACCCCCCTGTCCCCACCCAGTGTAGTGTAACATTGAAAGCTTCCCTTAACTGCAGTGTTTGTAGTAAGGACAGGAGGTAAGAGTTAAGGAGAGGGCCATCTTGGGGTAAAGGGCTTAGATCTACAGGGCAACTGTGAAAAGAAACTGGCTCAGTTAGGAGGGCATGGAGGCGATAGGAGGCTTTCCTCCTGATCTCTGTGCAGCTCACAGATTATATATCCTCAGTGAATATCTTTGTTCCTTTCTGGGTTTCTTGCACATTGTCCTTGCATCTTTCAGAAATTAGTAGACAATGGGCACAATCCAAACCCGCACTGGAGCAGGCAAGCCAGGATGCTTGTGTTGCAACCAACGCAGGTTTCTGGCCAGCAGCGGCTCAGCCAGAGGCAAGGGGAAGCTCATCCCCTTACCCCTGGGTAAGGGCTGCTGGCCCCAATGGGTCTCCTTGAACCTGCCCCACCTCTGGAGGTGGCGCAAGTCCAAGGAGAGTGGAGCGGCTTGGAGCTGTGCCGTTCTCCCTGGGGATGGGGGTTGGGATCCGGCATAACTGTCTCCCCACACACCCATCCCCAGGGCCGTCCATCACCCGCCCTCCCCCCACCCAGAAACGCCCCCCTACTACCTCCTCCCTGCCCCCTCACACCTACCTTTGCCGCTTGTGTTGGTGTGGGTGCACTGGCACAAGGCTTCTTGTGCGGAGGCTTCTGCTGGCCTCTGTGCATCTAGATGTGCCGATGCAGCTTCCTCCCACGGAGGCGCAAACATGCTTTACGGCAAGTTTGCAACCCTCCCGGGGCTCCTATGCTGGCATAAGTGCTGGTTAGGATTGTGCCCAATGGGAAACAAAACCTGATGCTGCCAATAATAACAGTATTGTGGGCAACATCAACCACAGCGGCAACATGATGGTTCTCTGAAATGCAAGTGAACGTATGCTGCCATGTGCCATCTTCATAATCAGCTACTTGCTTGTTTAGATTTTTTCTCCTGGTCTCTTTAAATGCAATACATCTGTTGAGCAAAATGTGTTCCACACTCCACCCTTATGATTGCTTTCAAAATGTGGGGAGGCTGGAAGAACCTATGGCTGAGCATAGAAATTGCAGATAAAGTCTGTCTCTCTCTCTCTCTTGCTCTGGACAAAATGAGCACACAGACAGTGAATTGCACACCAACAAAATGAACCCTTTCATGCAGGGAGGTGTGATTTACTGATTCACTGACTGAATGCCAAATGCAAGAGTGCGATAGGGAGGCTTTGTTCGAGCAGGTGTGATAGCGAAACTGATCCGAGAAGGAAGCAATAATCTAGACCTTTTGGGCGCGAGTTTCATTTCATTTATACGGTGAAACTTAAGCGGAATTCGCTGGTTAATTTCCAGATGAGGGGAAAAGCTGTAAAGTGGACGTAACAAAAATTTTAAAAGTATGTGGTCGCTTATTTAGATTTCTAACATGTTGCCAGTATTATGAGGACTGCTTCAGTGAGGTGGGGAATGCACACAATAGGCTTTATCAGTCATTAACATAAAACATATGCAAAGACTTTCCTCTGTAGTTCACAAACCCTGAAAAATGGAAGAGAAAATTGAAACGGTGCCTCATGGAATTAATAGGATGACTTGTCTTCTACTACCATTCTGGTGTAAAAACCATACATTATTTCTCACACTCATGTATTGCTTGCTTTTGGGGGTAGCTCAGAGGAGAATAGGTGGCACTGACTGAATTAACCTTTTCACTATGGTGTGAAGGACTGCACAACTGAAAATCAGCTCGTAGTGATACTATATGGTGGAGGTAGTAATAAACTGTGTAGTGTTTTTAGTCTGCAGAATATTTACAGACCTCATTCATTACATTATGACAGCAGCTGGATTGCAGTGTACGGCATTATTGCTGCAAATGGAGAAAATGAGGTGGACTACATTGTGCAATAAATTAATCACTATCTTGACTTTTTTAACTCTGATCCTACATGTCCAGATGTAGTCCTCTGATCTTCTCAGCTGGCTTTCTGATATTAGTGCTGTGCCATTAAAGTTGTGCTCAATGCTTTCGCATGATCCCTTTGCACTGAATGTGATTTCATTGAAGTTAAAGACTTCTTGTACATGTTTCAACCCAATCCTAACTTGCTCTGGAGCAGGCAGGCCAGTGGCCTGTGCTGCATCCAGGGCAAATTTGGGGCCGACTGGGGCGCAGCCTGAGGCAAGAAGAACCTTTTTCCCTCACCTTAGGGAGAGCCAAAGCGGCCCCAATGGGTATACTCGCAGATCCAAGCAGAACAACCTGGAGCCACTCCACGCTGCCCAGAGAATGGGGCTAGGACCCGGCATAACTGCAAGGTCCTGGCCCCACCTCCTGCTTCCCGTCCTGGGAACGCCTGCCGCCTGCCCTCCCACCGCCCTGGAATGCCTCCCTCCCACCCTCCTCCCTGCCCCCCCAGACCCCTGCGTTGCCTGGGCTCGGCTGATGCAGTCTTACCGTGCTGGTCCTGGATCCGATGCAGGGAGGCTAGCGCAACATCTTGCTCTGGCCTTCCCAACTCTTAAGTTGATGGCATGTTTGCACCGGGTCGGCGCAAGTGACTTTCGCTGACCTAACCTGGGGGTTGGAATTGCCCCCTTAATGTATATTGAGTGTGCCTAAGTGACTGCTCAGTTAGGTTTTGCTTAGTAACTGGTTATGCCTAATTTGGTGGTCTGTTGTATCTGTTAGTTTTACATGCCGTGTATGTTACTCAATAAAATGTAAAGGTATGAACTCATCTTGCA
Source organism: Tiliqua scincoides (assembly GCF_035046505.1). Classification (NCBI taxonomy): domain Eukaryota; kingdom Metazoa; phylum Chordata; class Lepidosauria; order Squamata; family Scincidae; genus Tiliqua; species Tiliqua scincoides. The sequence continues at coordinate 79,507,488 of NC_089821.1, read as the reverse complement.
TATGTGTGTCCTTGGATTGCTTGTAAGATTTCCAGCAAATATCTTAGTGTGACTGAAGGGTCAACTCTGTCTTCCTTAAGTTTATGTAAATGACACCTGCGTTCATTAACACTGAAAATAAGGCTTCTGTGTGCTATCAAATTAATAACTGAGATGTCCTTTTAATGTCCTTTCAAAAGCAGGCTATGCTATGGCTCAGTTGATCTGATCTAGTTCCATAGTCTTCTTTGCTGCATCTGATAGGGGAGATCACTTTGGTTTTATAGTATGAAGTTTTCAGAGTAATTAACCAAGTGCATGATCCAAGGGTTGAGTTCATTTAATCTCTCCATTGACTGGTCGGTGTTGTATCAGACAAGGTCATAATGCAGTTCAGTTGTTCATTAACTGCATTTTAAAATCTAGTACTCCACCCGCCCTCTTTTCACATTCATGTTATGTAGGGCAAGGTGACCAATCTTCATAACAAATTGATTAAGGTTAACTGGATAAAGTCATCTCTGTCATATTTACTGCTAGGCTAACTGTCCAGGGAGGTGAATTAATGATCTTTACTGAAACCTTTTAATGGTTATTTGGCCACAAGGTGTGATCCGGTTTGATCTTTTATGCAACGTAAATCAGTTTAATGGTTAAGTCCATGCAACTAAGCTGTGGAATTTAAATGAGGCTTTTTCAGATAAAGGATAATGCTTCCCCCTTCCTCCCCCCACAAACACTAGTGCAATAGGGCAGGGGTACACTGCAATTAAATGCGGGGGTAGAAAAGGTATAATTAGATAATGTTGGGTTCATGAAATCAGCACAGCCTGGACATTCATAGCAAAAACTGATGGTCAGCTATTATTAATTCAGAATGTTGTAAAAGGAGTGAAAATGTAAATAGTGGTGGGATCAAAATTACATGCAAAAAGAAGGTGGGTGTGCAATATATTTTTCCTTGTATCTATTAGCCTTGGGCTAAAAAAAAGTTCTGATTTTATACTGCACGTGAAAACAACTTTAGTACAGCATAAATCATTATTGCTCTGATACTGAGAGAGCCAGCTAGGTGTAAAGCAGGAAGAAAAGAGCAACTCTCCAGGACTGAGACCTGAGGAGAATCCCATAAGCTCATAAAACAAGAGCTGTTCTGGAATCAGGCAGACACGGCCTGACCCAGACACTTTACCAATGAGCTTCCTGGGTAGGTTGAATGAGCCTGGAGCCTGGAAGAGATTGTAGTGCAGGGAACCATTTCGGTTGTAGTCCCAAGTTGCTCACCACCAGGAGCAGCAAAGCACAGATCTGAAAGCGTGCTGTTCTAGCTTTGGGCCCCGATGACTCCTGACAACTGTAAAGTTAACCACTGCAGGCCGCAATAACAGTTCCCCACAATGCAAGGCCTGTTGTGGTCATGTTGTGTAGTTCCCAACAGAGGAGATACAAACCTCTATCTATAACTTTTTTCCAATATCGTTATTGGTTCAGGAAACAAGCCAAAGTAGAAAGCACTGCCTGACTCCCCCACCCCTGGGACTACACAGTAAAGGAGACCATAAATCCTTGTCTTGGCAATTGTCAAGGTGGGAATGTGCCATAAGGATGCCTGCCAGCTTTGTTTTGACACACGCAAAAGATCTGTTAGAGGCACAATCTTGACTGCAGTTCCTTAAGGGATGGAGCCTTGGGCTGATGCCTCGGTGGATGGTGCTTTTGTTGTTCAGGCAGTGGGAACGCTACCCCCTCTCCCTCTGCAGGTTGATTATTGCAAAAAATATATGAACCCAGTGCATTTTTGAATGTCTTTCAGAGGCATGAGATTCCTAAAGGTCAGCATGCTATTGGGAGCCCGTGCTATTTGAAATCTTTTCTGTACAACTGTTTTTCCACACGCTGCTTCCTGTAATAAGATGGGTGTGCTGTGCTGGGTTCAGACCAAGGCACAGGCAACAGGAGTAAATAGACAGGATTGATTCTTGCTTATGTGAAGGGGGCTACCATGGTTTAAGAAAAACAACAACCCATGACCCTCCCTCCCCACCACTACTGAATTCCCTAGGGATAGTGGCTTGTGAATAGATGCTGCCCTCTTGCTGCCATGGCATTGGGGAGCAGCATGCAGTCAGAAGGCCTCCATTACTGTCTGTGTATCTCGACGCAAGCAAATGACCTGCCAATTATTCTCCTTTGTATCAGGTCACCTTAGCGCAGTGATTTTCAACCTTTTCCATCTTGCAGCACACTGACAAGGCACTAATATCGTCAAGGCATGCCATCAGTATTTTGGCAACTGACAAAGCACACCGTGCTGGTGGTGGGGCTCACATCCCCCAATGGCTCTACTAATAAATGACCCTTTCCAAACTCCTGTGGACTGTTCTCGGCACTCCAGTGTGCCGTGGCACAGTGGTTGAAAGTTGCTGCCTTACCTATAGCACAAGAAGAAGCCTGGTTAAGTCTGGACCCTAAAGGAAGGAGGGATTGACCTGGGAGGTTATGAGCCCTCAAAAGGGCAACACTTGACTGCAGTTCACCCCTCCTGATAGAGGTGTCCCTCCTTCAAGCTATGAAAATGATTTTCCAGAAAGGTGTTGCTGGGAGGAGACCCAGTGGCATCTCTCAAGAGGCTGTTTGGACTTCAGTAGGTAAGGAAGAGATAGAACATAGAGCCACTAGTTGTTTGATTTTTCTCTGTAAACCGCTTTGTGAACTTTTAGTTGAAAAGCGGTATATAAATACTGTTAATAATAATAATAATAACATGTCCTCTCAGCTCCAGTACTGAGAATTTGGATGCCTTGAGTTTGCTGGCTGAACCTAACTTGCTGCATTTATCCCAGTGCCAAAGGTAAGTCCCTACAAGGGCTTCACAATCAGAGGGTGTGAATATGGTCATACTCCCACTCTCTTTGGCCTCCAAAATAATAGTGAAGCATGGACTTTGTTGCAGCCATTGTGCTTGTGCTGGGTGCTTTCTGGCTCAGACAGACACTCTCTGTTTGTACTAAAACTTACGCTGTTTTTACCAATTCATGCAGTTGACATAAATGGCATGACCAAAGCTGGCACACATGCGGCATCACTGGCCTTTGATGTAGAATGAAACTCTGCTTCCAAGCAGAGTATAAGCGAAGCACACTGAATTTGCACGTGATTAATAAAGGCTTGGTTAGATGAGTTTGGTTTTTGGGCCCTTAGATGAAATGCCTTCTGCCCAAGGTACAGTAATTTGAGCTGAAAGATGTACATTTCCTGATAGACAGTGAACCAACGTGAACCAGGCTGCACTAACAAGCTGCTAAATTTTGTTCAACTCCCTGGTGACTTTCCTCATCAGGGCCCCTTTTATGACTGTCTGAATACTTGAGTAACTTTCTGATGGATCTTGAAGGGGGCCTAGTCCAAGCTTGTCTCAGTGGAATAGCTCTGCGTGTTAAGTTGCAAGGTTTTAGGGTGGAGGGTGTATGGGTCTGTTTACATAATATGCAGAGAAAAGCTCCTAATAAGTTCCCGGAGAGCCCTCTGGCAATAGGTCTGTGGGAGGCTGCCATGTAGAATAAGGAAATGGTCTCTGGGTGATGCAGTGTGTAAAGTGCACTTCTTTGGTTCCTTGAAATGAATGTGTCAGGAACTTCTGGTGTGGAAGAAATCATCAGGCACAAGTGTTTCTTAAGTTTCTTGAGGAGGTGGAGCAAAAGGGTCATAGCAGCCCCATTGTGCCAGTGCTCTCACGTAAGCTCTGGAGCCTGGGAGAGAAACATGGGAGCAGATGTCATTGGGAAATGGTTGGGGCTCATCTGTATTAGGAACCCATTCGCATCTGGATCCTTCACAAGAACCTAATGTACCTCTGCAGCACCAGTGTGTTCCATCCCAAGCTATACCCTGGTCTCTCTATTATATCAGCACTTTTGCCCAGTTTTTATATATTTTCAGGCATGTGTGCACACACACAAATGGCTGCCACTGCAACCTGAGCAGTAACCAGGCAGCACCGGTTGCACCTCAGGAGGAGGAGACTTTCATTCCCTTCCCCCAGGTAAGGCAAGCAGTCCTGCAATGGGGCTACATGATTCTACAGCAAACCTTGGGTTACTGCAGAATCAAGATCCTCCGTGTTGGATGGTGGCTCGAACATGGAGGCTCAGGATCCAGTGGAGCAGATCAACTGGTCCCGCCTCCCTCCTGCTCCACTCCCTCCCCCACTCCCTCCCCCACCCTTACCACTCCGTCCCCTCACCCTGGAATGCCTCCTCCCCCCCATACCTCCCCCTACCTCTCTGCCGCCTGGTGGTCTGTGTGACAGGCGAGCGGCAGAGCACCGGTGATCCACAGGCAGTAGCCCAGCACCAGCTGGTGCTGAGCTAGCACTGATGCTCTGCTGGCGCTAGGGCCTCGCAAACATGCTTTATGGCACATTTGCGACAGTGCATGCTGGCTTTTTAGGATTGGGCCTTCAGTCACATATATATGTACCAGTTTGTTTCCAGAAGGTTGTACGAAAGTTTATATATACAGGTGGATACTTTTTTACACACGGGGGGTTTCGTTCCCTGAACTTCCGCCATTGGGAAAATCCGTGTTGTACCAAATCAACCAGAAACATCTGATTTTATACAAATTGCATAGTTACACAAATTGCGTACAGTTAAGCAAATAGCACTACAACCTGACACTTGGGGATGGAAGAAAAGTAAGACAGTGGTTCTCAATCACCTTCCCCCTCACCAAGTCCGGCTCCCGTACTCAGCCCTCCCCTATTGCTAGCTGTCTGCTTGTTTCAGAAGCAGGGTGCTGAGCTTTTAAGAGTGCAGTCCTATGTATTCTACTTAGAAGTAAGTCCCATTATAGTCCCAGGAAAGATTACTCCCAGGAAAGCATGGAGAGGATTGTAGCCTGAGAACTCAGTCCTATGCCTTCCAACTCAGAAGTAAGCCCAATTCTAGTCAATGGGTCTTACTCCCAGGAAAGTGTGGGGAGGATTGCAGCCTCAGATCCCAAGCCTCTGCATGTCTATTTATTTATTTATTTATTTTTCACATTTTTATACCGCCCTTCCTCCAAAGAGCTCAGGGCGGTTTACACAGCTGCTCCTCCCCTCCTCCTTGTCCTCACAACAACCCTGTGAGGTAGGTGAGGCTGAGAGAAAGTGACTGGCCCAAGGTCACCCAGGAAGCTTTGTGGCTGAGGGGAGATTTGAACCTGGTTCATCCAGGTCTAAGTCCACCTCCCAAACCACTACACCACCCTGGCTCTGAAGTAAGTCCCATTCTAGTCAATGGGACTTACAGGAAAGTGTGGATAGGGTTGTAGCCTAAATCTCATGCTTGGGCTTGCTGGGCAGACTTGCTTGCTGGGGTGTTTTGCTTGTGTAGGCTGGAGCACAGAGAGCCTGCAGCATCTCAGTCTGAAGGAGGGGGGAATTCGGCAGAGGGTGCCTGGTTTCCCTTCTTATTTTCAGCTTTGAGAAAGGCAAACCAAACAAGATGGAGGAAAATGCTCCCATAGATTTTTTAAAGCAATCCCTCTCCGTTACAACCTTGAGTGAGTGAGCGATTGCAGCGCTCCTCTTTGCGGCACCCATTCTGGCTAAAGAGGTTTTTCCCTTGGCTTCCTCAATCCCCACAAAATTCTCATGGATTCTTGCAGAGTCTTCTGCACTTGCCTCTTTGATTGCTCAGGGGCTCCAAGTTGTCTTACTGTTCCTGCGCAAGCTTCCAGAGCCTCTTCCATTGCTCCAGGGCTACTTCTGTGCCTGTGCAAGGCACAACTTTTTTGCAATGTTTTGGGCTGCCTTCTAATGGAGCGAGATACCAGCGCGGGGCAAAGGTGTGTTCGATTTTGAATTCCCCCCCCATTCGAGTTGAGACTAATTCACAGATAAAAAAAATCAGTGTATAAAAAGGTAGCACCTGTATAGATATAGAAAATCCAGCTTTGCCAGTCCAGCACTATTGTGCATTCATGAAAGCACCACTAAAGGGCCTTTTGCATTGGTGCTACACTCATAACTCAGATACCCAAGATGTTGGTATCTTGGGAAGCCTGTGGACATAAGTAATAGTGAAAGCCCTCTTTAAATTTCACACATCTCTGTGATAATGACCATTTTACTGTATCTAGTTCTCTCACCTTCCTATTCCTCCGTGGCTGTGAGGTCATGCCTGTAGGAAGAAAGCTTCACTGTTTCATTTTCTGCCAATGCACCAATATAATCTGGTTCAAGACTACCCATTCACAGAAATAGCATATCAACATATAAATGTGAATGTAAATCCATCTTCCAGCCAAGACATCCGATGAATTAAACATTAGTCTCTTGTGCACAATCAGCTCCTTTTCTCTCATTACCAAGTACATGCAGGGGCTGAGAAAGGCTAAAATGCATTCTTAACCTTTGTTTCTTCATGTTGGCTGCTGCATCCCATTTAATATTGTCTCCTGCTGTTGTGATTTAGTGCCTGTGTAGTTTTGCATCCAAGAAACACTTCCTCTTCCAGCATATTATTTTGTCATCATCTGTCTCCTATAGCCACATACCACTGGCTGTGTGTTTTTTTTTGGGGGGGGGAAGGGGAGACAGGCACCAGTTCTTCAATTACGGGGAATTGTTGGCTCTTCAAACCAAGAGGCAAAACTTAGAGAGTTGAATGTTTAGAGAGTTGGATGAACTGCCACCAGCAGAGGTGAGTGTAGTGGTAGCTAGAAATAGGGCCTTCTTGGTGGTGGCTCCTTGGTTATGGAATTCCCTCACCCTGTAATTAAGAACGACACTCCTTCTGGAGACCTTTCAGTGGGGCCTTTTTATTTAAGGAGGCTTTTAATTGTTGACATGATAGGCTGGCACATTATAATGAAAGCAATTTTAATGGTTGTGTGATCTATTGGGGGTCTAATCCATTTTATTGTTTTAATTGTTTTATGCTTTAATGTTTTAGCATTATTTTAATCTTTTACCTTGTATTGTTTTATTGTTTTAAGCTGCCTTGGGTGCCCCAATGTATGGTAGAAAGGCAGAAATACCTTAATAAATAGAAATTAGGACGAAACAACCACCTTCTACTTTTTTCCAGTAAGAAGAATTCTGCTGGATCATACCATGTCTTGCATCAAGTCCAGCATTCTGTTTCCTTTGGTGACCCACTCTTTCTTTCCAGGAAGCCCATGTTCAGGGTTTGAAGGAAACTGCCATTTCCTTCTTTTTGCTCCCTAGCAACTGGGGTTCTGTGGCACTCAATTGCCTCATACCCTCGCTAAATAATGCCCTGATGGAGAATGAACCAATCTCACCAACACCATCCTGCAGCCCCGCTGATCTTTCCCAACCCAGCACCCTGCTAATCTTTCCACCTGTCCCTCCAGCCCTGTTGATCTCCCCTAGCAACTATTCTCTGGCCCACCATCTCTGCTGGTCACATCTCCTGGCTGTTGAAATGGAAGGAGCCAGGGGCAATGGGGTGAGGTGGCCAGAAGTGATTGCAGGCTGCTTCAGGCAGCAGCCTGTGCCAATCCACCAGTCTTGGGTTAAAGCAACTCCAGTGAAGAGGTGTAAGAGTGGCTGTTAAAGGTTCAGAGGATGCCTTTCAAGGCTCACCCGACATAGCTCCTTCACACCTTTGAGAGAACTAGACAAAAGCTGATGGGCAGATGACACAGAGCTTCAAAACTACTACAGTACTTTATTTTAATAAAACCCAATACTTACACAACATGCTTTGGTGGGGTTTGCAGGACTTGTCTTTCCAGTGTCCAAAAAACAGACACATGAAATTTTAGCAGGTGGAATGTCTTTAGCTTTTTGTATCATATCCCCCCGTAGTCCTTGTTCCCCCTGGAGAAGTCACCCTTCTCGTGTTCCTCTTGTACTCCTCAAATTTCAGGAGTGGGGAGGGAAGCAGAGGCGTGCATTGAGTACTGGCCGATTTATTGTGCACACTGATTGATTTGGTCAGTGGGTTGCAGCAGTGAGACCCCAACTTCATTTAATTCTTGGGAAACATCCTGGCAAGAAGCCAGGGTTGGGAAATAGATCCTATTAAAAAGTGTTAGGGGAACCCCGCTTCCTTGGATGAGAACCAGAGGGGCAGAACATGAAGAAGAACTCTCCTGTGAAAGTTGGAGTGGGGAACCATATGAAATGAGCACACCAGTTAGTTTCCTGCCCTCAGAGGGCAAATCCTCAGAGGAAAGCGCCTGCACAGTTCACTACAAGGGCTCTTGGAATTCTTGAAGAGTCAGGAAGTCTGCCAGAGGTTGACTGGCAGTGCAGGAGAAGGGACTAGCATGGCTTCCATTATGACAAAAGTCCTGGATTGCAGAGAGTGTTCTTCTCTTCTTTGCTTCCTTGCCCCTTGTCAGTGGCTCCCTAGCTGAAAATGTGCTGTACCTGCCACAATTGAGGAAAGATGTGCACAGGTGTGACCAGGGTCAGCGCTCTCATTAGAACAACTAGGCAGCTGCCTAGGACACAGACCTTGGGAGGGGGTTACAGTACTGACCTTTGATGGACAGTTTTATACAGTGTTTTAGCACATATAAAAATGCATTTGCAATAAATGCAACTGTAAAAATGCAATAATTTTTATTTTAAGATCAATACCACAACATACATAAAAAGCGTCATGTGTGTGAATTCACTAGAGAAGTCAATGATGTTACAAATTGTCTGTGGAACAAGAAGAAGAGGCAGGCAAAGAATGTGCTGGCTTGATGCCTTCGAAACTGATACAAAAATGAATGTCCCACAACTGAAAGAAGTTGTGCTTGACAAAGCAGCACGGAGACCTCTCGCCTCTAAAGTCACCAAGAGTCAGAATGAATGGACGACTGAATGGATCACACACACACAAAGCATACAGGTGGGCCTCTGTATCTGCACATCAGGTACCTGCAGATTCAGGTATCCATGGGTTGGGTGGAGGGCCCTGTGCTCCCTGTGCCGATTCCATTACTTTAGCTTTTGCATACTAGCACTGGAAGTGCTTGTTTTTTTTAAACAAAGCAAAATCGTAGCTTAAATGAAGTGTTCATTTAAGCTGGCCTGCACGCTAGATGGAGCCTAGCTGAATATTTACAGATTGTGCTTCCTGCAAACGTTGAGTTAGTCTCCCTCAGAAGCATAATGCATTGCCCCGGCACCCACTGCAGTGGCTTTGTGCCTCTGTTCCTTCTCCTGTGGAGACTTCCTTTGAAGAGGAGCCTTCACAAGAGAAGAAATGGGGGTGCAAAGCCACCAGCACTAGAGGGGCTCTCACTGTGGCTGCTTCTTGCCCTTGTTCCTTCTCCTGTGGAGGCTGCCTTGAAGGGGAGCCTCCACTGGAGAAGGAACAGGAATGGAAAACGGGTGCAAAACCACTGCAGCAAATGCCTGTCCTCTGGCTCCCTCAAAGGGGAGCCTCCACAAGAGAAGGAACAGGGGATGCGAAGTCACCATTGCCGCCTCCTCCAGGGAGAAGCAGAAGTGACTGCCATGAACAGCAGGCGGCACAAAACAGTCACTTCTGGGTTCTCCCCAGAGAAGGAAGCAATGGTGACTTCGCACCCCCGTTCCTTCTCCCCTTCAAGGGTAACCTCCACAGGAAAAGGAATAGGGGTTGTGAAGCCTCCAGCACCTCCTCCTCTGGGGAGAACTCAGAAGAGACTGTCTTGTGCCACTTGCGGTGCATGACAGTCACTTCTGGTTCTCCCTGAAGGAGGAAGCAATGGTGGCTTTGCACCCCATTCCTTCTCCTGTGAAGGCTCCCCTTCGAGGGAGCCAGAGGAGGGGCATTTGCTGCAGTGATTTTGCACCCCTTTTCCTCTCCACAGGAAAAAGAATGGGGGGGGGGAGAGGAGTGCGAAGCCACCAGCATCTCCTCCGTAACTATATGTGCCTCCCCTTAGCGTAGTGGCCAGGGCAGATGCCCCTCAGTCTCTACCCTAGTTATGCCACTGGTCTCCTGCTTGTAGTGTGTAAGCTTATTGCTTGTTGCTCTTTAGCAAGAATTTTGCTTTGTTTAAGGAAGAAACACAGAAACTAAGGTAATGGAATGGGCATGGGGGCGTAGGCAGGCTGTTTCAGTATTTGAATAGTGCCCCTCATATCCACAGTTTCCGTATCTTTTGTGTGTGTGTGTGTGTGTGTGTGTGTGTGTGTAAGTAGTTAACCTTGCATAGTGCACACAAAATAGCCTGGCACCGGCCCTGAGTGTGCCTCAATGAGGCCTGGAAGCTGGAAAAATGGCAGATCTGTTCTTCCTAAGAGTGTGATTTGGGGGTTGGACACCCCCACAAGCCTTTGAAATGTTTCTATTAACGTTTGTGCCAAATGTTGTATATATGCAACAGGGACCAAATGTGTATACCTGTGGGCCTGGCAAAAATGGATAAAATTTGATGATGTGGTGGGTCATGATTTCATGGCGAATCTTCTTTAGCCCACCTCCAGGAGGCCTGGAAGGTGCCTCAGACATCCAGTTGCATCTTCCATTGAGGCATCACATGGTAGAGATGGTGGGCTTCCTGATAGGCTTGGGATTTCATCACCTATCAAAGATCAGGTGCTGCTCAAAGAGCAGAGTATGTCCAAGGATGTTTTTCACCAACGAGATTGGGCACCTGGTGGACACAAAGAAAAACGAGGCATTAAAACGCCAACTCACTAATGTGCAGAAATGAAGCGGAGATGAACATTGCAGAGAGTCTTCTTCCAGGTGCGTACACACTCCCAAAAAACCATAATCTATGTCATGAGTTGCAAAATGGGCTCATCCCTGCAGATACAGGATGTCAGGGCTGGTGTAGCCACAGAAGGCCCAAATCATGGCAGGCATAATGCTTTTATGATGTCATATCCCCCACACCTACAAGGAAAGCTGTGGGTCTCAGGTTGACACTATGGGGTAGCGGGTCTCTGTAAGTACAGCAAAAGGGGACACTGGCTGCCACTTACTTCCCTGTTGTAGCCTTCTTCTTCTACCTGCAGTACATCTTGCAGAACATGTTGCTGTCGTTTATGATGGAGTGGATCAATAATGCGGCAAAGATAAGACGGACCACGTGAACTGATGTGAGAAAGCAAAGAAACCAGAGGACCCTGCACTTTCTGTGAAGTCTTTGACTAAGAGATAGGCTACTCACCTGTCCATATTGCTTTCCTCTTTAAACATCTGGTTGTGGGGCCACAAGCCTGTTACACAAACGGGAAAAGAATAAAACATTGAGGACATGTGGGGAGATAGGATATCTGGTCTTCATTTCTTTGTAATTCATATATTATTTTTTATTTACAGACTGCCATTCCACTGCTACTTAATTCTTAGGGGATTCCCCAGTTTTGGGTCTAGTTTGCATTTGGGGGAGGTTTTCTCAAAGAGGCTTCCTTCCATGTAGGCTCTCTAATTTTGAGTGGTGGTAGTATGAGCTACTTTTTCCCTGTTCACTCCCAGTTAAAAAGGTGAAGCAGGGGAGATAGGTGTTACTCATAGATTGCTGGGTTTTTCACCCACCAGTCTCTTCTCCATTCACTTGCATGTGTGAGCAATTCTAGGGTCTGAACCTGAGGAGTTCTGGCAACCCTCCTTCATGGTCCTCAGTTCTAGGTCTAAAAGCTAGTTCTTAAGTTCAGAAGAGAACACTAGTGAATAGGTTCAGTTCCTCTTCCTTAGTTGAGGTAGGGAGGTGAGGTGAGATTAGGTGAGGTCCCTTACCCTGCAGGGAGACTCATAAGTCAGTCCAAGACTCATCTTTCTTCCCACACTGAGGCTTTTCCCTTACCCGAGAGTGGTAAACCAACCTGAAACTCCAGATGGTGAAGAGAAACAGAAACAATAGCTGCTCCAGCCCTGCAAAAAAGTCACGGTAGGCATGTCCATCAGAAGCACAAACATGATCCTGCCTTGTGACCAAAGACCAAATAGCTGCTCTGGCAGTTTCTGGATAGACCTGGATTCTCCTTGGAAAAAACTTCTGACATAACAAAGTGCCTAGACCTGATTGGCTCAGGGAACCTTTGTGATGAAAACACACTTCACAATTAGGCAGGAGCATCACACCAACTGGTAGGTCCAAGAGGACATGTTGGGCCATTGAAAAAAAAAATAGAAATATTTCTATAAATGATTGTCTATAGAATCAATAATAATTCACTCCCTAGTGAATGTATACTCTGTGGTAACCCTGCTTCTTTTGATGTGCAATGTACAAAATGAACTTTAGAGCAGCTCAGATGAGGGGGGTGGCTGCTGTATTTGTATTAGTTGCATTTTAGAACTTGCATTTTAGAAGAAGTTACAAGTTGCATTTGCATTAGTTGGAGATCAGGGTCCATGCGGGGTAATTTGTACCTGGACCTAGGTTCAAAAAGGGGGCCCAGAAACCAAGGGAGAGGGCCAAAAAATGACCTGGGATCTTACATTTTCTGATCTCACCAGGACCCATGAGAGGAGGGTGCAAAGGGTAGATCATACCTTGATCCAGGGTCAAAAAGGGGCCTGGGAGCCAATAGAGGGGAGCTGGAAAGATCTCAGAAAATGTTTGCACATATTGTGTGAAGATTAGCATTCATATTTTGAGTAAGCCCACATAATTCTATATATTGTGATATGTAGAAATTATGATCCATTGGAGAAGAGAAAGGGTCTAAAAGAATCTTTGTACCCCCCAGAGGAGTCAAAACCTTTGAACCCCCTATTAAAATACTTCTTAGAGGGTCTGTTCTGAACTTTGCTAAGTTGCAGTTAACTGTTATTGCTAAGAGAGGTTTGTCCACTAATTTGTCTAATTCATTTTTAAAACCATATATGCCAGTGGGTAGCACCAGAGCTTATGTCAGGGAATTCATGGATTATATATTGTTTGAGGACATACTTGTTTTAGTTGTCCTGAATCTAGAACTGATCACTGAGTGATCTAAGATTATTTAGAATATTTATATTCCACTTTTCAACCAAAAAGTACCAGTGGATCACAAAGTGGTTTACATAGCAAAATACGTATATCAATCTTGTATAATGGGAAAAAAGTTCTCTTTACCCACTTTGTCCATATGTTGCATAATTGTATGAACCGTTGCCCTGTTCCCTGATAATTGTCTTCTTTCGAAACTGTAAAAAGAAGAAAACCCAAAAACTTTAGCCCCTTTTCATTGGGAAGTTGCTCCAAACCCACTGATCTGTTTGTTCACCTATTTCTGTGCTTTTCTTAAACTATGGCATCTCTCTTGGGGATGACATTAGAACTGTGCGCACTTATTGAACGTAGAACGGTGGTTCCCAAACTTTTTGGTGCTGGGATCCACTGTTTAACATGACACTCTGTCGGAATCCGCCTAGCTATACAAGTGAACAACAACAGAAAGAGCCACTTTCACCTTATCAGCTGCTCAAGTGTCTGTTTTTGTCCTTTTTACTATGTTGGTGGGACCACATTCTGGAGCACTTGTTGTTCATCAGATCAGGACCATTTGTTCCCCTTGTGTTCCACTTTGCTTCTTTGCTGAGAGCCACCTACTCTTGAGTAGATGTGCACATGTGGATCAGTTTTGCTTTCCATAGGGCTCAGTATGTTTTGCCTCTCCGCTGTCAGCTTGCCAGTTTCAGTTTCATGATCCACCAACAATAAGGTCATGACCCACAGTTTAGGAGACACTGGAAGCAGACACTTCTGCTTTGAGGTTTTCTGTAGAAAAGGAATGCTGGAAGTGAGCATAACTGAAAATAAGCACTTGCATCTGAAAATGAGCACATGGCAGACATGCTCTTCACTAATGAAGTGTAATAGGCTTGTCATTATTGGCTGGCAAACAGCATGTGAGACACCCAAAAGTCAGTTTATGGCAGCTGATTTCACCTGCGCCTAGCTGCCAGTAGCTGTGTGATTAAAGTAACCTGTGTGTCAACCCTTCTCTGCCAAATAATTCTGTTGACATCTTATAAGACACATTTCATTAACTCTTTTACCACGACACCTCCTTTCTAAGCTCCTTACAATGTCTACTGATTTTTACTTCATTTTTTCCCAACCTCTTCTCTGAGGAGCCACTGAGCACACTGATATATGAAAAATTTATCATTTTTCTGCCTTCTCTGAGTTTTTGTTGGAGAAATGTTTTCCCTCCTCCTCTCTAGAGACATACACATTGCATTTCATTTATATTCTATGCCTTTAAAGTCATGTCTCCCACCACCTTCGTTTTGTCATCTCTCTGCTTGTTTTTTCTTTTTCCAGTCTGTCTCCATCACCTTCTAATAAATTAAAAGCGGGGAAGGAGTGAACCTTAGCTCACGATACCCCCCTGAAGAGTCCTATTAGCAAATTTTAATTGAAAAATATATGTCTCAATATCATTATGCAAGATTTGTGTTTGTTAGACCATCTCATTTGACAGGTTTGTAAAATCAATTATTCAATATACTGCTGGAATTTGATAGACTTCTATTTGTTTCACCTCTTGTAAGTGCTATAGAAATTCCCCCAACATGAGCTGAATTGTTATGTAGAAATGAGAAACCCAGTGGCATTTCTTTTCACCTAGAATGGCTTTGCAAGTCCTAAAAACCCTTGCAACACGACTGGTGAATAAGTAGGCTTTACCGTTCCTGTTTCCCAGGTGGGAACCTGGAGTTCAGAAACAGCTTTGGCAACGTCATTGAAAATGAATCTATTGCAAAGGATAGTCAAGTTTCATATTCTTTCTAGGGCGAGATTTGAATAAACATTTATTCTGAAATTCATAGGATTCAGCTAGCTCATTAAACTTATTCTCTCTCTGTTTTTGTTTGGGAGTTTTAGGCACTTTCAGACAGTTCACTTTGTTTGCTTGTGTTTCTTTTCCTAGCAAACAGCATCCTAATGATAGGAGTCTGGATTTTGCCATGCATCCAGTGGAGAATGTGGCTGGTAATCCATTAGGTTAGGATTAGGTTAATCCATTTTGCTTGCTTGGCTGGCTGTTCTGTAGTCAACCATTTTTTTTGTTTAAAAGATGTCCACATGAATTTCATACACAAAAGTTCCAGAGTCGGAAGAAGATTTTATATGTGACTGGAGATCTTTTGAATCAACTGAATTTAGACAGCAAACTTGCTGCAAGTATTGAGTTTCTATACATGAGGTGTTTAAATAGCACCTTGGGGATATTTTTGTGCAAAATGATATATCTCTATTGGCAACAGTTAAAATAGCTTCCCAAACCATGATGAAATTTTTCCTTTATGTGCCAGGTCGTTTTTTTACTTGAGCTTCCTATGTTTGTTTTAAAGAAATCTCCATCTTTACTGAGATTCCAGCAAACAACCACTGCAATTTTAGGTGGTTTGGTACTGAAATTTGCCTTTTAGTACATGCTTTCATATCTGTGAGAAGGAAACAGTTGAAGACATTTCCCGTTAACATGTTTTATGGTGTTCTCTCCTGTAATAAGTACTATAGGTTTCTCCACCAGTTGTTGAAAGATCTTGAATATTGGTTAACAGAAATAGATACTCATTTGGTCATTGGAAAAAGGAAATTTAAACTTCTCGAAACTTGCTTCTGAGGATGTGAAATTTTCTTTGTTGTGCACAATTACTTTTACTTAAACAAAGTAGACTGTAAATTGGATGGTTACCTCTGAACAGTACTTGAATTATGAGTGACTAACCATACATTGTACAATGCTTCTCTAGCTACTGGAGTTTGGGCTGGGTGGATGTGGTGGTTGGCTCCTAGAACATCACGCTGATAATACATGGATGTAACACCGACAATACAGTCGTTTCATTGATTACACCTTAACGTGATGCTGCTGCTCCATGGATGAGAGTCTGAGTTGGGGTTTCCATGGACACTGGTGGCAGTGCTGGGAAGGGCTGCATCAGCATTCCTGCGATGGCATGGTGTTGCCTGGACAGGCTTAAGGTATGATGGAAGTTGTGCCAGCAACTATGCAATGTCAGCATGACATGTGAATAGAATTGGGCTGAAGAGGCTTTAGTTCCCCTCAGTAGAGGGAGTTGTACAAATTCTAAAGGTTTGAGAGGTAAGGAAAGGTACCAGACATGAAAGCATGTAATTGCCAGCATATGTATGGTACGTACAGTAGGACTGTTTCAGTCATTTAACAAAGCGGTAGCACAAAAACAAGCAAAAAATCAGGCAATTCCAATCATCAGACAACAAGAGCATAACAGACAGTTCTCCGTTCAGAAAGGGAGTTCTCAAGGTTGCTGACCTTATTATTAGTATAGTATTGTTGCATCAATAGTATTTGATGCAACAAGATACCAAGTTTATGGTATAACTGTAGTCTTACAGGCATAACTGTAGTCTTGCAGAACTACTCTAGAATGACTATTTTTACACTTGCCACAAGACTAGGTTAACTAGGTTTCATACTGGCTCTTAACTCCTTGCTAGCAAGGGTTGTACCGTGGGACTTGTCCTGTACCTTTACATTCAGAGCTGAACTGGGAGATGAAAAATCAGCAATTTCTCCTACAGTTTTCCTCTAGTCCTTTCATCCGTCAGCCTTTCCCTGCCTGCTATGCAGGAATTCGAGATCTGCTCATTAGATCAGTAGGCAAGGAGGTGGCGGAAAATAGGAAACAGGTAGGAGGATTTACTGCAGACTGCCCCATTCTGTTGTGAATCTGAAGGCATAGAAGCCATCTTTCAGTTGCAACCTGGCACGCCTAGCCTTAGCATCCAATTATTTTGTTGAGAACTTGGCAGACAAAAAAACAGAATCAGAGTTGACTGGATGCATTGTGCACCATCTGTGTGAACCTTCTTTGCTTAGATCCAAGCAAGAGGCTTTCCCAACCTCCATCCAACTTTTCTCACTATAAAATAAAAAACAAATGTATTTATTTTTCATATGTTAATACAGCCCTTCCTCCAAGGAGCTCCTCATGGTTCCTCCCCCCTTTTGTCTTTACAACAACCCTGTGAGGTAGGTGAGAGAGAGTGAGTGTGTGACTGGCCCAAGGTCACCCAGGAAGCTTCATGGCTGAGCAGGGGTTTGAACCAGGATCTTCCTGATCTAAGTCCAACACTCAAGCCCCTACACTATGGAGTGTCATTCTCAGGCATTAAAAGAGGCCTTTCTGAGTTATTTATTGAAAATTTTGATGAATTTGTTCAAAAATGCTGAGACAACAACAACAACAAAAATCTGGGCATCAAGATCCTGTTTAACAATTTTTGAGCCTTTAAAGCATGAAAGAGGAATAAATTCAGCACCAAAAACTATACTGGAAATTTATCACTGTATGTGTTAAGAGAGTATGCTTAGTGTTGTGACATTTTTCTTCTTGCTGGTTACTTGGATCCCTCGGCCTTTTTGGTGGGGTGTTTCATGTTGAGCACTGAAACTGTGAGATATTGTCAGACAGTTCAGGTTTGGTCACTTGTAGAAATCAGCTCCATGTCAAAGTACGCACCCACAAAGTCTTCCAGTGCACATTGTAAACCAGTTTTCTGCTACCTTAAGAATGAGGCATTTATCCACTTCCCCTGTTTTATGTGATGATCCCTGAAATTTTTACAAAAATTTCTCACATGAAAAGGTAGTGCCTTATTTAAGTTTGTCTCTCATCTTCAATCACTGAGTACTGTAAAAAGCAGACATCTAAAATCCCACCCATCAAAGTATACTGGCTCGTAAAATTTAGTTGTCAGCTGGATGTTATTGTCATCGTCTATACATTAAAGGCAAACTCATTTGCCTGGATGCAAAACAGTGCTCTTCACAAACAAGGTAGTGATTTCTATATGTTCAAGGTATATAAGCTTGTAAATTAAAAGAAAGGGGAGGATGCAAACAAAATAGCAGGAATGGGCAAATTCAGCATGGTTTGACTTGACTTGAGTTGAGTCACGAGTCTCTGTCCCCTGTGACTCGAGTCAAAAACAAGTGCTAATGGGGGCACTTTCTGAGTCTCCTGGAGTATTTTTGCAACTCAAAAAGACTTGAGTCTAGAGTCTGTTCGATACATGTGTCAGGTGCAGGAAAAAAAACAACAGGAGCTGATGCTGGTGTGTGTGTGTGTGTGTGTGTGTGTGTGTGTGTGTGTTGGAGTTCTTTTTAATCTCTCCCCTGTTATCCCATCCCATCTGTAAACAGGGCAGGAGGGGGTGGGATGGGGGTGATTTCTGGATCAGGGAGAGAAGCAGCAAGAGGGAGGAGAGTCACGCACAGCAGCTGCAAGGCTTACCAGGACAACCCAATCCTTTGCAGCTCTACTCAGAAGTAGTCCCACTTCAACCTGTCATTCAGTGGGGCTTCCTCCTCTCAAGTAACAACAGAGCTCACAGCAGCCATGTGATTGGAAAGTGTGATCTCTATGAACCTCCCCCCCCCTTTCTCACCTCCTTTTCCCCTGGGCTTCTCCAGCCAATTCCAAGGCACGGAACCCCTTTGGGCTCCTTCTCCTGCCCTCCCACATCCAAAGAAACAAATCAGACCTCCCATCCTTCATCCAATGATCTTTGGTTCCTTCCTATCAGAGATGGGCAAGAGAGCCTGCTCCTATTTTCCCCCTCTCCTGCTTGGATACAAAAGCAAACATTAACCCTTCCCTGCCTGGAACTTCCCTGCTGCTTACCCGGTCTAAATGATAGCCCTATGAGGTTTAACACACCACGAAAACAGGAAGCAAGCACACCCAGACACAGACTTGAGTCTGCATACATGGGCACCAAGTGCCAGGTCAGGAGCCCTTGATTCAAATGTTTTGTCAAATCTTCCACACACGTGACATAAGTGTACACAAGTCAGCAAAAAACACTGATTTTCATGACTCAGACTTGAGTCACCAGATTCGAGTTCCCATTCTTGCAAAATAGCCTAGTGCTTTTTAGTGACCTCCAGGAGCCATGGTATGTTGAGGTGTCCATTGGGGAAAAAAATACACCAGCAGGACATGAGAGTGTACAGGAAGTGGTCTTGTCCTACTTGAGCCACTTGACCTCTGAAATTGGGGAGATATCACATTATTGTTGCAGGTTCCACTTGCCTGAAATTTTTTTTTTTAAAGATTGGAAATTAACAAAACAGACACACTTTGTGGTCTGAGCTACGCATGCAGTATGGGTAATGAGGTGGTGGGGTTCACTGGTAATAGAAAGGGAACTTCAGATTTGAATGTTTCCTACTTGGAAGCTCCATGTTAGGAGTAAATTTTTACAGGCTAGATGTACAGGTTACAGTGCCTATCCCTATCTGCATTACCAATCTGCAATCTGAAATGGTACAGTCCATTCATTTTGCCGCAGACATCTTCAACAGGTTTGTCAGGATTCTCCTGTATTGGCAGTATAGATTCCATATAGGCTTGATATGCACTAAGTTTTGAGCATTAATTGTTTATCACTTATTTACAGGTTCAGAATTTCACTTGTTCGTTGGCTAAAATATTTGGGAAATCACATTCTTTTAGCGATTGCAGTGCCTTGATTTAGAGCTGACACCAGGTTCCCCCCCTCCCCAATCATGAATTCCAGGTGACTGATGTTGGAAAGTTATTGAGAAAAAAAATGCAGGTAGTGCCCTGGGGGCCATGAACTGTAACGGAAAAGCTGGATGAGGTGAGACTGTAAAAAGGCCAGTAATTGCACTCAAGAGACAGGTGTGATTTTTCTGAGTACTGAATACTGATCTGTTGTAAGGAATGCTGAAAGGTAGGCCAACACATTTGAATGTCCTTATCTTGAAGGCGATCAGTAAGTGAAGACACAAATGTCATTCTCCTTTTTTAGCCTGTGCTTTTCTCCCCCTAGGATTTGTGGAAACCTGGATTTTGTGCTCATTTTGGCCTGGCTACACTTTGCCAAGTTTCAATAATCAGTCAGCTGGGGTTACATGAATGTTATACAATGTCTACCCTGGGGGCATTCCAAGGACCAAAATGAGGACCCTGATACTCAGTGTACACTTCTTATTTCTTTTTAAAATCTAAGTTGTATTTTCTTTTCTTTTTGTATCTTATGTATTTTCTGTAAAATGTAATTGCCATCCATTGGCTGTTATCAGCGGGCTCAAAGCTTTACTTAGTTACTCTGTTCTTGTAAGTGTAGTATTGACTTGCTGCTACATGAGAAATGTCAAATCTTGCAGCATTTTTGTGTTACATTTTATCTGTTCTAGTGCTTTGGAGTCAGATGCCATCATCTCCTAGAAGTAAAAAAAACAACAAACATGACTGGAATCCAAGTTTGCTTTAAATAGATACTTAGGCATTTTGAATGAGGAGGTCTTATGAAAGAATTGATAATATCTGGTGAGAGGGAACATCAGCCCTGATGAGGGAAAGCTGCCCTGTCTTGTTGATGGGCTACACTGCTGAGTGGGGCCTCCAACCACATTCTTCTCAAACCTGGCCGGAGCCAAGCTGCAGCCAATCCTGTGGCACATTCAGAGCTTAGCCCATGCCCTGGTCACTGTGGCGATGAGGATGTTTCATCCAGGCACTACAGAGGTGGAGCAGGTGGGACTGGCAGGGAAGACTACATGCATGGATAGCAAGGTATAAGAGCCTCACCACTGGCCAGGGACTAGTTGGTGGGTGGTTGCCAATAAGAGCAGAGGTGAGCATTGAGCACTTATCCCCTATGCTAGGGGAGTGGTCCACTGAGCCCAGTAATGCTTGCCCTATCTGCTTAGTGGTGTTGGGGGACCTAAGTACTGATAGAAGGCTCTCCCATGAGTCCTCTGGGGCCTAAGTGGTAGGGAAGGCAGCAGCAAGATGGTGGTGTGTGGCCCAGGCAAGGCTGCAACACTTCAAAGCCCCTGAGGCATTGACCCCCCCCCTTCTTCCTTGCCTAACCATCTGGGGTTGCCACACTAGGATCCCCAGGAACTTCTGGATTCTAACATTCTGTGGGACTGTTCTTTCAATGGTGAACCTGGTAGTCCTCTGTCTCTTGAAGTGTGTGCTCCTATGCTGACCTGACCTTTGCCCTGTGACTTGTTGTTGAGATAATCTTTGCATCTCAACAACAGATACTTAGCATATATGTTTTTCTGCATATGCATTTATTACTCACCTGGTAATCACACTTTGTATCATACCCATGGAAGCAAGTGTGGGTTTGCAGTTCTCTGAGCATATAAAATAGTCGGTTGCACCAACATTTGAACACCAACTAATGAACAATCTTCAAGTAATAAAGACAATTCCATAATTCAGTGCTTGAGACCACTGATTGTCATGCACAGCAATTTCTACAGATACGGAAAAGCAGGCAGGTGCTGTGATTGGTGGTTCAGACCTTATGTGAAAAAGTTGATGCAAAGTTATAGCATTATATTGATTATATGGAGAAACTACCCTGAAGATGTAACATAGGATTCACTGCTGCTTCCTAAATAAACTTCTGGCAATCTTTCTGCGACTGACTAAATACTGGTGAGACAATATACAGTACTTATATATCTAATTGATGACTGTCACAGTGCAAGCCAAGCCACAAGTGGAATGGAATGTTGGGCCTTTGGAATTCTCTTTTCTTGTTGCACATTCAGTCTCACATTGGGGGATGAGGGTATTCCAGTGGCAATCAGGAACATGTGTTTGCAAAGTACCATTTGTGTTCCTTTGTATGTGTTTGCTTGTCAATTCACAGGGGTTGCAGGGGAAAATGGACGTTTCTAACTACAAAGAATCCGAACCGTTCTCTTCCCTTGCCATTCTAAGCAACCCAGCAGAATGTTCTTTTTATGTGATACTTATTGTTCACCCACATCTCAGTACACAGACAAGAGCATCACAGATAGAACACTTCAGGCTAAGCAAATCCATACCCAGCCTAAACATAACTCCCACTGGCATTAGTAGGACACTTAAGTATGTTCCCCGAATTGTCATATGGTTTTCTTCCTAACCCTAATGTTATAATAATAATAAAAAAATTCTGGTATATTCTTATCACTGAGGAAACTGCTCTCAAAGCATGTGAAAGCCAGATTCTGTAGGCTGCTCCATAGTGCTGTTTTGATCTAGTCCATCCTTGCTTTGTTGCCAGATGAGCAATCAGGTATATATCTTGCTATATACAGTATGTTCAGCAAGTTGATGTTTCTGCAATGTGGTGAGTGAAACCTTGTGCATAGTGTGGGGTGATCGCTGTGATATTTTTAGTTTCCAGTTCTGACTTTATCGCAGACTTTGTTCTGGTTCCGTGGGAAACATAGTTGCTGAATAGCATCATTTGGCTGGCCCGGCATTACTCCAGATTTTTGCTAAGCTGACTTTTCTGTCCAGTCTCCAGAACGCTGGACAGTTTGTTTTCCCACTGGAAATATACCCATTTGTTTTCAAAGCCTGCAGCTGTCTCAGCTGGATGCCTCAGTGAAGGAAGCATAGATTGCCCAGGGGTGGACATTTTACCAATGACTTTGTTTACATTT
The DNA here is from genome assembly GCF_035046505.1 of Tiliqua scincoides. Classification (NCBI taxonomy): domain Eukaryota; kingdom Metazoa; phylum Chordata; class Lepidosauria; order Squamata; family Scincidae; genus Tiliqua; species Tiliqua scincoides. Next base: position 79,485,140 of record NC_089821.1, on the reverse strand, counting down.
GAGGTTGATTTTTCCAAAATGGGTTTGTTATTTAAAAAAGGGGGGGGGGGCTTTCAAAATTAGTAAACTGTTCCCATCAATGGTTTCTACTGTGAGTATTTTCTGACACAAGACTTGCAAGATCACTCACTGAGAATACTTCATTCCTCCTTGTGCATTTTGATCTTGCAACAATTTTGGCTAATATGATACATCAACAGTGAGGATTCATGTTCTGCCCATCTTGGCCAATAGCCCTTAGTAATATTATCTTTCATGCCTTTGAGACTAGTTACCCTGAATATAATTGATAGGAGGCTGAGGAAAATGTACATACAATGTATTTAGTTTGTCTGTTTTTTTATCTTTGTTCCATTGGATCCACACAAGAGAGTTTGTGAACTGTCCAATATGCTATCAGTGTTATAGGGCAGGGGGAACTTGTACTCACACAGAGCCGTATTTGAATAATTAGTGTAACTAATTGATTGTTGAGATTTTAAAAACTTCATTTTTTTTTAGTTTTGTAAAACAGCTAATCTCAAAGAAGTTCCAACAAAAATAAAACAAGATTTTTAAAATAATACATAATACACAAACCATGTGAAATCAGAATTTAAAAGAGAAAAATGATTCGTATCCAGATACATTTTTCCTGTTAAGTAGCTACATCTCTTCCCCCAGGTGGATTTTTAATTGGATTTTTCTCAAAGCTGTCTCATGTGAAGAGGCTTTTGCTGTAGGTAGTATCATTAGAAACAATAAAAGCACATTGGTTGCAGGCTGTCCAACTGTGACTTTTTAATATTAGCTTTTTTAAAAAATTGTGTATGTGCGTATTCTTGGTTTGTGCAGAATTTGGACTTTATCTGGAACTTACCTGCCACCTATGAGCCCAAGCCTATGCATGTCTACTCAGAAGTAAGTTCCATTATAGTCAGTGGGGCTTAGTCCCAGGAAGGTGTGGATAGGATTGCAGTCTATCTATCTGGCATGGCACAGTCTACCTTCCTTGAACTGGCAATTTTGCTAGGTTATATTGCATATTGAAATTTTGAAAGTACAGTACATGTTTTAGAAGTTGTATGACAATGAAAGTGGAACATTTGAATACAAAATATACTTTGGGAAGTGGGGAAATGTATTTCTTACTGAAAAATTTGCAATTTCAACTGCTTTGCAACTGTTTCAAACATTGTTTCTTGATCACAAGGAAATTCTGCTAGGCTTCTACTAATTTTTCATTTAATGTGAAGCAAGTTCACCTGTTTTCCACTCTTAGATACTGGAGAATATTGCTCAGGCAGTTTTTTAAAAAAATCCCTCTTATTTTATTTTGAACACATGCAGTTGTGTCCTGTGTATCATTAACTTCTAAGATTAACATTAACATTAAGATTCTATGAATGAAAATCCTGTTTCTGGGACTGATGGTAAGACGTCAGATCTGCAGGCCAAGAAGAAGGCCACGCTTTTGGCCACCACCACCCCCTCCTTCTATCAGGCTCCCAGATGGAATGTGCCTGTTCCAAAATTCAAGTGAAGCAACCACACTGGGTTGGTGCAGCAAGTCTGACCATGTGATCACAGCCACTTCTTGGGAGCTCCTGACTTCAGGACAAACAAGTTGTTAGAGAAACAGAAGAGGGATTAACAATCCCTATATGTCCTTACCACCTTTCTGGCTAAACTCAATTAAGGAGGCATGTTAATGAACCAACAGACCTCCTGAGCTCAGCAAGGTGCAAAGATAAAAGCAGCACCCATCAGGGCACCATCAACTAGCAATGAAAAGTCTTTTGGTGAGTTCACCCCAAAAAGGATCCCTTAGGATTCTATGAATGTAAATTCTTTAAAAACTTGGGTCACTAAACCCATGTGGTGGTGGTGGTGGTGGTGGTGATGATGATGATGATGGAGATGTTCACCCTTTACCCATTGGTGATGTTCACCCATTATAAATGCTGTTACAGCTGCGATACAAGGACATCTGCAAGAGGGATCTGAAAGCCTTAGGAGTGGACCTCAACAGGTGGGAAACCCTGGCCTCTGAGCGGCCCGCTTGGAGGCAGGCTGTGCAGCATGGCCTTTCCCAGCTTGAAGAGACACTTGGCCAACAGACCTAGGCAAAGAGGCAAAGAAGAAAGGCCCATAGCCAGGAAGACAGACCAGGGACAGACTGCACTTGCTCTCAGTGTGGAAGGGATTGTCACTCCCGAATTGGCCTTTTCAGCCACACTAGACGCTGTTCCAGAACCACCTTTCAGAGCGCGATATCAAAGTCTTTCGAGACTGAAGGTTGCCAACAACATTTGATCAAGTATTTACTGGTATTTAGGAGTGCATTAAGCAGACTGTTTTTCATGTGTTCCATGTATTGACTGTATTAATATACAAGCACTTTTGATATTTTTGTGTGCATTTATAAGTAGTCTGTCGATATTCAAAACTGACAAATATAAAATAATCAAGTCATGCAAGAAGCACATGATGGAATAATAGGCAATAGTAACCCTACCCCTCTTAGTGTGAAGAGCTTATGTAAGATCTGCTCCATGATGCTTTAAAGGGGAAACCTCCCACATTTTCTCTCTGCAATGAATAATTCAGTTCTAAAGCTCTTTAAAGGCTTAAGTATCATTGAAAGGAAGTTTTATGTGTTTTTTTTAATCTCATGTTTTAAACTGAAAGCACAATTTATATTAATCATCCTTGGTCTGCTGGGAAGCAGGCTGCAAATTACAAGACATTCGGGACCCAAAAAGTTCATGGGAAAATGAACAGAGGAAAGTGACAAATAAACATGGTGACCTTTAGACCTTTCTCTCCCTCTCTGCCTGGAAGTTTCACAGTCAAGCTGCTCATTTCAGATGGGATGCCCAATGGCTACAGGCAAAGTGCATTTCTAGGAATAAGACTTCTGCTACATATTGGCTATGCTAGAGTAGTTTATCTTAGCTGTAATACCTGAAGAGTAAATTGCCCTCCTCCCGTTTCATAAAGGATGGAAATGTTTTAGCAACACATCTTGTTCACATTAGGAAAGCCTGCACCACTTGTTCTCTGCAAATCCCCAAGCAAGCCCCATCCTCCTATGTACAGCAGATACAGGGGCTTGATAAATCTCTCCTCCTTTCTCCTCCTGCCTGGTCCTGCATACACAGGGGATTGTCATCCTACCACCTTGCACATTGCTTAAATATTTAAAATGTTGAAAAATGAGTGCAATTATTTGGCATTAGAAAAGCACATGTTCTAATTATTTGGTTCTAGAAAAGCCTTGGCTTCTATTTTAATGTTGGGCAAAGGAGCTCTACAAAGAATTGAGTGTGAGACTAGACCCCATGGCTACCTTTCCCAAGTGTCATTGCCTGTTTAGCCTGTTTTGGCACAAAACAGCCTGTGAGGAGAGGGCTACAGGGGAACTATACAGATGCTCTGCAATTGTTCATAAGCAATATGTGAAATACTGAGCTGCCATAGGTGCACAACATGGCTTCTTGTTGCACATCATGGGTCATGATTGAGTCATACACACTAAATGAAAATGCGGCTGTTATTCCCCCCCCCCACACACACACAAGCACACACACATATGCTCTCACATGCAAAAATGTTGGCTTTACTTGAGGAGTTCTGACAACAAGCCTCAAATTCTGGCTGATACATGTGTAGAATATTCCAGCAACTGACCCAGACACCACAAAAAAAAGCGAGAGTAGATTTACTTCTGTTGTTGAACAACTTTAGACCTGTGCATGAAATGTTCTTTGTTTGCAGCAGTCCTCAGTTTCTCACAAACCTTCTGCTGCTCTCAAAGTATTAAAATCTGTTGTCACTAGACACTGAATTGGGTGATAGCAGATAATTTATTTCTTCTCTGATTTTTGGAATTACTGTTCTATGGAACTGCAACAGGGATGGTGACTGGTGCTGTCAAAAATTGAGTTGTATGCTGTGAAGTTGTACTGTGTGTCTTTGTGTGTACTCTTGTGTAGAAGTACTGTGTCTTTCTTTCACAAGGAGGGTCTTTTAAAGCTGGCATTAGACAGCTGTCTAATTTGGACAGGGAAACAGGATATCTCACTGGTGTGAACTAAACTTTGGGTACACGAAAGTGTTGGTCATCAGTTGTGCCCTGGAGACGGCCTTGAACTCTGTAAATGTCAGTAAGACCCCAGTTATGCTGCTCATATACCCAGGGGGGTAAAAATTAGACCAGATTGTTTTCAAGTCTTGACAGGAATACTGTCAGGGTAAAAAATACCATGTATCAGTTAAGTCAAATATGACCTTGATATACTAAATCTTCCCAAACAAACATGAGTTATGTCATGTCTTAATGGTTTTTTAAAATCCTGTAAAAATATCCTCTGTAAATTACAACAATTTCAAATGTCAGAGAAAATATTGCTGCTACTTAAATACTCAAAGTGTTCATGGTAGAACACGAAAATATGATGAGGTTGACTGAAAAGTAATTAAAATGCATGTCTGCTATTTGCTTCTTTTGTTTAAAAGAAAGACTGGACTGTATTTGGAGTCTTTAGGTTTTCCATACGAGTCTACTCATCATTTCTGGGTTCTTGGCAATCATGAAACTTACATATTGATTTTAAAATACAAAACTGGGTGTTTTAATGACTTTCACTTTATAATTTCAGAAACCTGGGAATGACTGAGGATGCAGTTGTCATTTTTATCACTCAGCTCGTAATTCTAAGCCCAGGAAGTTGGGAGAAATTTCCTTCCTTTTACTAAATAGGACAGAGGTCTCTGGTTTTTCTTGTGGACAGGTAGTGAGGGAGAAGACCTCCTATATCACAGTATTTCCAGTGGTTAGAATGGGGACAAACATCTTTCCCACTTCCCTCTCTGAAGTTCTGCCCTGACACAAATGTTTTCAGGAAAGCTAATGCCAAGTGCTTTCCCTGTGCTTACATTGTTCATCTTTGGAAGAGTTTCACTACTGGACATAGTGAGGCAGGCTGCCTTCTGGAGCTTCAGAGTGTACTGTTCTATTAACATATTACTTGTGCACATCCTGCTGTCACTTTGGGAAGCTCAGAACAGCTGGTATTGGGCTCCCAGTTGGTCTCTCTGTTGGGACTAGTCTTTGACCTACCACCCTTTTAAACACCTTGTCCTAGTTGTCCAATTTGTGAGATTAGACCAGAGCTGGTGCTCTGAGTGAATTAGAGCCAGAACTGGTGTCAGGATCAGCATCTTTTGGAAGGAAGGAGCACTTGCACATTCTTTTTGTGGTGGTGGTTGATGAAGCAACTCTCACAGGAACTACCCATGTAGAAGGAGACCCAGGAGGACAGCTGCTGCTAGGGGAGAGCCTGTGGGTAATTGTTATGCATTTAGAGAGTTGGGAATATGTTGTCCTTGTAATTAGATTGGAGGAAGCAGCCTTGGGCCTTTTTTGGGGAGAGATGTAGCTAGTGGGCCCTGCTTGTGAGCCTCCCCTGGACATCTGAGTAATTGCTGTTGGAAACAGTACTGGACTAAATGGATCTTTGGCACTGTTTATATTCTTATAAGTCACAGGGGCAGAGGGCCAAATGGCATATTGCCCCTTGTAGTTCTTTAGCCTTCCAGAAATATAACTCCCATCTCTGTCACTTTTGCCTTGTTCTTTATTCTGGCTTCAAATTCTTCAGGGATTGCCTATCTCTAAACATTTTGGCAGTGGTAAGAAGAATTTAAGGGGCTTTTGATGTGCAACACAGTGATTGTTTTTGGCACAAGGGTATTTCAAAAGTAACCTGCCAGTCATTGCGGGGAGTCATAAATGCTTATGTGTGCAAGCCTCTTGCTTGTACCTAAAAAAATTTGGGAATCAGAGCTTTTCATCAAATGCCATAAAACCTTGAAAACATAAAATCTTGAAACGTTGCTATGAATGTTGGACATGAACCTTTTTTTATTAGAGCTTATGCATTTAGAAGGCAATACTTTTAAAGAAAACAACTTGTATTATGACAGAACCATAAAAATCACTAGCAGTTTAAGGCTTGTTCATTAATTCTGTTTATGTTAGCACAGATCATGATTATCCCTAGAGAAGGACACAGTTTCTCTATAGCATTCTAATGACTAGCAAAATGCATGGTTTCTGAACAACTCACAGCCCATCGGGGTTGTTTTTGGCAATAATCATTCAACAGAAAAAAAAGTATAACGTGTGTACATTCTAAAACTTTTTCCCTCTGTCCATCCATCCATCCGCTTGCTCCTTAAACTCCACAACCTATTAATTGCATTTAGTCTGACTTCGACTGCTGCTGAGGTGCACATCTGCTACAGATCCACAGTTGTTGAGTGGGATGTGTCACGTACACCTTTGGTGGATTAGCTTGACACCTCTGACAAAGGCTATTCTTAGCATCACAACTCCACCACACTTCTGTATTTAAATCTCTCAGAAGAGGCTTGCGTGTACAAGACAGCAGCGAACAACATAGCAGCCTTCCTGATGAGTTAAGGGCGGAAGGAATAGCACGGTAGCGGTGCTGCTTACATATGCCAGACCAGATTATGGGAATAGTTTTGTTTTCCACTCCGACTGCCGAACCCATTTTTCTCTTGGAGAGGCTCCAGAAATGGAGGGCAGATGGTATCAGGAAGCCTTTTGAAGTCCACAGCTGATAATGCATTTAAAAAAAACATGCTTAGCCCTGTCCTATGCACTTGGAGGTAACTGACTTGATTTGATGGCACATACTCACAGGTAAGTGTCCACAGTACTGTAACTGTAGCTTTCATATTGTAGCCTCAGTATAATTATTTTTCCATGTGTGTGCTGCATATTATAATTTATAGGCGTGCCTGCCTTTCATAAATTTTGCAATTTGTGCACATTTTGTGTTTGTCGAGTCCAAAAAGGTAATGATTGAAGCTACCCTGATTTTGCTGGGCCGTAGGGAGCAGCAGTAGGAGAACTGAGGATAAGGAGGCAAAGCAGACCCAGCACTGAGCAATTCACATCTGAGAAGCAAGCTAGAAATTGGGGCTGGAGCCAGAAGATGGGGCTGAGGAGTCAAGCCAGGCAGGAACTACACCAGAGCCAAGGAAACTTTGTTGCTCAGGCTAGGCTCCAGCTCGGACAAGAAGCCCTTTATAGACCTATTCCAGAGGAGTCCAAATGCCAGACTTGGTGGGTGAAGCCGGAACCTGAGAGTCTTATTCTGTCTTCTCAGTATAGGGCACGGCCAAGTACAGCTCCTGCATCCCTGCAATGCAACATCCCCCCCCCCCAGAGGATCAGGTGTACTGGGCTGGTTTGGCTAATACCTTAAGTGTCTGCATAGAACTTCTTGGTCAGTTTTCCTAATTGCGTGGGATTAAAGTAGGTCTTCAGTTGCTTGTCTAAGGGGTGGTTTGGTTGGCCTCTCCCAGGAAATGGACCCAGATACCTGAGGAGGGACCAGGATGTATCTGCATTATGAGGACGCATGTCCTTAATTCCCAGGGCTGGTTGGACAGCTGAAGTATCCTTTGAACCAACCAACAGATGCTCAGAGCTGCTTTTAAAGCCCATCTGAAACACAATTCAAATAAAGTGTGCACGCTCTCTCTCTCTCTCTTTCTCTCACTCGCTCTCGCTCTCACTCGCACCCTCTTTTGAGTGAACAGTGAAAACTGCTTTTAAAGCAATAGTTTTCTTAATATGCTCTTACGTTTGAGGGGTGAACTTTTGGGGGATAGTGGAGTGATTTATAGGGGTGCTGTCAAGCAATAACATTTGATGGGCCTAGTCAAAACTATAGGCCGGTCAGCCTAACATCCATACCGGGTAAGATGGTGGAATGCCTCATCAAAGATAGGATCTCAAAACACATAGACGAACAGGCCTTGCTGAGGGAGAGTCAGCATGGCTTCTGTAAGGGTAAGTCTTGCCTCACAAACCTTATAGAATTCTTTGAAAAGGTCAACAGGCATGTGGATGCGGGAGAACCTGTGGACATTATATATCTGGACTTTCAGAAGGCGTTTGACACGGTCCCTCACCAAAGGCTACTGAAAAAACTCCACAGTCAGGGAATTAGAGGACAGGTCCTCTCGTGGATTGAGAACTGGTTGGAGGCCAGGAAGCAGAGAGTGGGTGTCAATGGGCAATTTTCACAATGGAGAGAGGTGAAAAGCGGTGTGCCCCAAGGATCTGTCCTGGGACCAGTGCTTTTCAACCTCTTCATAAATGACCTGGAGACAGGGTTGAGCAGTGAAGTGGCTAAGTTTGCAGACGACACCAAACTTTTCCAAGTGGTAAAGACCAGAAGTGATTGTGAGGAGCTCCAGAAGGATCTCTCCAGACTGGCAGAATGGGCAGCAAAATGGCAGATGCGCTTCAATGTCAGTAAGTGTAAAGTCATGCACATTGGGGCAAAAAATCAAAACTTTAGATATAGGCTGATGGGTTCTGAGCTGTCTGTGACAGATCAGGAGAGAGATCTTGGGGTGGTGGTGGACAGGTCGATGAAAGTGTCGACCCAATGTGCGGTGGCAGTGAAGAAGGCCAATTCTATGCTTGGGATCATTAGGAAGGATATTGAGAACAAAACGGTTAGTATTATAATGCCGTAGTACAAATCGATGGTAAGGCCACACCTGGAGTATTGTGTCCAGTTCTGGTCGCCGCATCTCAAAAAAGACATAGTGGAAATGGAAAAGGTGCAAAAGAGAGCGACTAAGATGATTACGGGGCTGGGGCACCTTCCTTATGAGGAAAGGCTACGGCGTTTGGGCCTCTTCAGCCTAGAAAAGAGACGCTTGAGGGGGGACATGATTGAGACATACAAAATTATGCAGGGGATGGACAGAGTGGATAGGGAGATGCTCTTTACACTCTCACATAATACCAGAACCAGGGGACATCCACTAAAATTGAGTGTTGGGAGAGGTAGAACAGACAAAAGAAAATATTTCTTTACTCAGCGCGTGGTCGGTCTGTGGAACTCCTTGCCACAGGATGTGGTGCTGGCGTCTAGCCTAGACGCCTTTAAAAGGGGATTGGACGAGTTTCTGGAGGAAAAATCCATTATGGGGTACAAGCCATGATGTGTATGCGCAACCTCCTGATTTTAGGAATGGGTTAATTCAGAATGCCAGATGTAGGGGAGAGCACCAGGATGAGGTCTCTTGTTATCTGGTGTGCTCCCTGGGGCATTTGGTGGGCCGCTGTGAGATACAGGAAGCTGGACTAGATGGGCCTATGGCCTGATCCAGTGGGGCTGTTCTTATGTTCTTATGTTCTTAGTCTCTTCCTTTTTGCTTTAAAGCTTCCAGCGGACCATACAAACTTGTAAAATCCTTCATCGCTTTTGTACAACAATTTTAAAATAACATTAACTAAGCCCTGGTGAGAGTTACAGGGTTATGCCCAGATTTATTTATTTTTAATTTGTGTTTATTAAGTTGCTATGAATGCTGATTAGCTGATTTTCCTTGCACAGCATTGCTTTTTGTTGTTCTTCGTCTCACTCTTTGCCTGCAAATGAGAAAGCCCGAATACTTTTTGATAAGTTGTGTGAGAGGCTGGCAGGGACTGTAGCATGAAATGAATGACCCTTTATGGTCTGAGTAAAACGTTGCTTTGTAAGGCCTAATGGCAAATTCTGACCATTTGGCATTATGTTGTTCAATAGTCTTTCCCACCCCCACCCCAGCTAGTTCCTTGCCCTACTCATTTAATTTCTTTTACTCCTATGCATTAACCAGGTCAGACTGCAAATCACAATAGCAGTATTCCTTTACAAATATTGTTTTTTGCTTTTGTCCTTGGCCAAATGCTGCCATGCCTATAATAACAGAAGATTCTCTTCTCTAGATAACTACGCTGAAAAAGGATATTAAGATGCCTGATTTTAAGCTGAAATCCTCCAGGGAATATTGACTCTCACAGTTCATTTACTCACCACTGGGCATCTTTCAATCCCTTTTAAGATCTGATTTAGTCGTTTTGTCTGGGTTTAGATGTGCACATTAATAACTTGTGGGTGTGACACAAATGTGCATCTCCTCATCTCAGGGTTTTGTGCACCCAACTGATTTTTAATAACTGCACCATCCCCGCTCAAATTAATCCTTCTGTGCTAAGAGTGCATCTTTCCTAAAAATCCTTCACAGCTGATTAGGGCCACAAATAACTCATCAAAACAAAGTTGTCAGTGTTCAGTGCCTGGTGAGCTCAGAGTTATTACCCAGTTAATGACGCAGTGGTATCTGCTTCCAGCTGTGGAGCAGCAGTCTGTGGTCCCTGGCAGCTGGTTGAGAGCTCATCAAATAGCTGTTGAGCATCATCCCCTATTTGTCATAAAATGGAAGATGGCATGAGGGTAAGGAAGCTGTTGAATACTGCTGTCTTCCCTCACCTCAGATATCTTTTGACACAACAATTAAGGAGAAATTGTTGTTAGTTGATGGCTGTTCTGTACAAGAGCAGTGTGACCAAGCAGTCTCTGCCAGTCCTGCACTCTTTGCAGTTCATCAAGGTGAACGCAGCCCACCCACCGTGCATCAAGGCCTGCACAACTTGCGACTCACCAAGCCAAACATAGCACACCAGCTCTGTATTGCAGTCCCCCCAGGGGCACAATAAACCATTTGTTTTAGCTGTTTAGCTGTTTAGCAAAAACCTGCCTTGTTTTTGCAGGTCCTAGCAGGCAGCAGAAACAGGAGTTTTATGTCCCCCTGGTGGGCCTCCATACATAGCTTGGGAGGCTGTTTTAAGCTTGGTGGTTTGCAAGTTCCATGTGCTCTACACGATAACCCAGTGTTTCTCAAACTGTGGGTCGGAACCCACTAAATAATAATAAACTAATAAACTTTATTTCTATCCTGCCTTTCTCCCTGAAAGGGACCCAGGGCGGCTAAATGGGTTGTGAGCCAATTTCAGGTGGGTCCCCATTCATTTCAATGTGTATATTAAACTTGATGCTCCCATGGTATGTGACTGCATTTGGGGAAATGTTACAGACCTGTACTTTTAACAAGCTACTATGTATATTCTTTTGTCAATTATAGTAAATGGGACTTACTCCTAGGTAAGTGTGGGTAGGATTGCAGCCTAGGATAGTTAAAAATTTTCCTGCTTGATGATGTCACTTCCGGTCATGGCATCACTTCCAGTGGGTCCTGACAGATTCTCATTCTAAAAAGTGGGTCCCAGTCCTAATTGTGTGAGAAGCCCTGAAATAACCAGTTTCTGCAAATAGAAATCTCATTCTTGGTAGTGTGTGAGTCCTATTTTCTGATGGGTGTTGGTTCAAGATTGGAGCTGAGTTGAAGTTGATTTCAGGTTCTATTTTCAAGTAAGATCCTGATAGTCTTGCGTTTACAATTACACTGATAAGAAAGAGCTGTTTGTTCATTTCACTTAGAGCAGAATCCATCCCCATCATTGGTGTGTGTCATTGTCAGCTTTGTAAAGACAATGTAAGGACTGCTCTATTACAAGAAGGGTTACTGTATGCACTGGCCCTGGATCTTGGCTGCTCTTGGCTGGATCTTCCTTGCTTAATCTGGTCTCTGCTATGAACCTGCTCTTGCCCTTGTATGTTTCATCCACACTTAGGGCCCAATCCTATCCAACTTTCCTGCAGGTTAAGGGAGCAAATGTTTACAAACAAATGTTCCCTTACCTTGAGAAGGCCTCTGTGACTGTCTCCCCTCTGCAGGATGCAGCACACACCCTATTGCTATGGCTGCAGTGGTGCTAGAAAGTTGGATAGGATTGGGCCCTGATTCTAGGCCCAATTATTTGACCTAAGCTTGCTCCCTGTTACAAGTGAAGTAACTTGTTCCACAGGGGCTTTTTTGTGAGTAAATGGGAGAGGAGTACATATACTGCCCTTGGAGGGAAAAGGCAGGATTTAAATGTAATAAATAATAAGGGTAAAATGTAATAATAATAATAAGCCCTCAAGCCCAGAAGATGTTTGGGAGTTGGCATGGGCAAGAGCCTGACACTTATAGCATCACATCTTGCTCAATTGACAAACCATCTACCTCTGCCCACTCCACCATAAGCAACTGCAAGCTTTTTTGATTGCATCCTGTTCGTGACAAAGCAGAAGAGTTTCGGTGACAACTCTCATTACGTTGGCATGCCTGGAGAAAATGTCTTTGCCACTTAGGCTTCCTAACTTGCAGTGTGTGCTTTTTCTGTCTGATTCTGCTGTTATTTATAGGGCACCTGTCACCTTAGCATTCAGGGAGAGACCTAGTCTGTGTTTTGTGCAAGTTCTGTGCATTTGTGGGCTGCAGCCTGAACAAGGAATGTGTTTATGCAGCAAAGTTGTGGGAACTCAAATCCGGATTATATTTTATGCACTGTATATAATATGTCCTCCAATTTCTATAATATTTTCTCCAATTTATAGAATATTTGTATTACCCATGGCTTAGCAGTGAGTGGGATACATTCTCCTGGATGGCATACATGATATTCCAGTGGATCAGATACATGTTCTCAGGGCATCAGGAAGTATTTCTTAGGGCATCAGAATTTCTTCAAGTTTATCAAGGTTGTTGTGTTAGAATGTTAGTGTACCCTGTCACAATGGCTTTGTTCCACTGAAATGCCCCTGCATTCTTCTGCATTTTGTGTTAAATGTCTTTAGTGTGCAAAAGCTGCGTTATTTCAGTATTAGAACTGGTGTTTTTCTTACCTCCATGCTTTAACAGACTGGTTTGACCTTCCACTGTAAATGTTGTGGCTGTCTCTTTAAATATTTCAACAGTCAAGTTAGTAACTGTGGGTGGTGACAGACAATAACTTTTCAGAGAGGCAAAAGTGGTTTGAAAGTAGGATACTCAAAATTGTATTTTGAGAAATTAGCACCCTGATCATATAGCTTTTGTGTTGCATCCTAAACCTATTAACATTATTTTTATTAATGTAATTTTAGAAACAAAATGTGTAAAATTGCCAGAAGTGCAACAGTATTTATCTTAAAATGGAATAAAATTAATCAAATATATACATTAGCCAATATTAGGGCCTTCTTTTAACATAGTGCACGTACTATGCAAGCTTTGAACCATATGACCTTTGAACCATACGACCTGGCTCATATCCATCAAGTCCAATTCTGTATCAGCTAAAACTTGACCTGAAAACTCTGAGTAGGTTTCATATAAGGCTGAGCCACCAGGCCAGAGGGTGGAAGCAACAAATTCCTGTGTTGCTGTGGCTAAAAATCATGTTTTCTTTCAGTCTCTGCTATTCAGGGCTTTGTAATGGTTAGTGAATGAGGTGACACTGTGAAGATTAGAGGGAATGATCCCACATGAGGTCCTTTCCAAAGACATAGCCCTTTGTACTTTTGGTAGTCAGAGTGCATAAGATATTGGCTTTGTGACACAATGTGAGCGAGACTCTCCTTGGGCTGCCAAAGTGTGACCTTGGCAGAATAACTCATATCTGCAGTCTGTATCTCACAAGTAGGTTTGGCAAGGAGGGTTGGGGAGCAGAGAAAATGGTTTCTGATCTAGTGCCCCTTTGTTTGTTTTGAAATCAGTGGAGCGACTTTTGCCTATTTTCAGGTTGGAAGAATTGTCTGTTTATGAGCACAGTGGCATATGTGCTCTGATATCTCAGAGTCCTAACTGAGAAATGCAAACAGTTAATCAATAAGATGTAGTGCTAATGCTACATTGTCAGTATCTTCTATTGGGAAGTGACAGCTTTGAAAATTGCCTCAGCAAGATGTGTGGTGACCTTGAATGTGCCCTAATTCTTTATAGCGCACAACATAAAATTTTTAACTCAGTTTTGAGATCTGTCTCCCTTTACAGTTTGAACTGGTGAGTTAGCAATAACTTTTTTTCCTGTTGGCCTTAGTGTGTTTCTCACACGTGGGGCTTATATTGCCTGTAAACCTGCCTCTTGTGGTATTTATGTTAGTTTCTTATTATTATTTAATGAAGAGGTTGAGAAAGCAGAGATATAATTTGTAGCCTGCAGTATGAATAAGCACAGTGGCCAATGTAAACTTTACACTTTCATTACAAGCCCAAATACAGCAAGAGGTGGTCTAAACCTTACCAGAATGCTGCTTATCAACTAACAGGAGGAAAAGAAATTGAAACAAATAGAACAGTTTTCTACAATTGATTTTAAAGGACATTGCGATGCTGCTGGTAAATAGATGTTTGGGGAAGTATTAAAAGGCAGGTCATTGATCTGATAAGCCATAATACCACTTTTAAGTTATTAAGTTGTGTTGGCTGAATAAATTTTCAGTCCCAACAGCAACAGATCTAGTAAAAACCTGCGTGAAAAAAGAAAATATCTCTAATGCAAAGGAATAATTGAGATGCATCATCCATTTGTTATGTACCATCATCCAGCTCAGATATGGCTAGAGGACCGAGGAACCATTTGGAGCCAAATCGATATCAGTCCTGGTGAGACTAATGTAAACTTTAATGGCTCAATCCCAGCTTTTCAGTGCAGATGCAGTCATGACAATGGAGCGTGCGCTGCATCCTACGTGGACGAGCAGCCATGGAGCCCTCAAGGAAAGGGAATGTTTGTTCCCTTACTTTGGAGCTGCATTGAGGCTGCATCAGCACTAGAAAGTTGGATATGTTGACCCTAAAGTATTCAGAATAGAAGGCATAGTTCTAGTTCTCACAGATGCTACGCAGCGAATATTTGAACCACCTGAGTGTGGCTGTTCATTGGTCTACTATGTCTGGCAGCAGCAAAGAGCACTGACCAGCCTCATTTGCCCTGCCCGCAGCTGTGTAGCTATGGTATTCCCACTTGGTGGAGAAAGTCACTGGGGCAGCTTTGAGGCTCTTGGTGGCCTTTGTAGTAAGAGGATGCAGAGCTGAGGAGAGGTGGGGGATTTAAGGCCCTGGGCAGTGGCATCCTGCACAGCTGAGCTGAGAGAGGGAGTGGGACAGGGGCACTGGCATGCAACCCCTTCAAGTCATGTCAGTGTGGAGGAAGACCCCTGTGAGTGGCCAAGCCATAGCACTCTCTGTAAAGAAGCAGAAGGAGCCATCCATCAGGGAGAGTGAAGACTGCGTACCGCTGAAAAAGTATTTGGGGGCCCAATCCCACCTATATACTGTGTTAAGAGCAGTGCCCATAATGAACAATTGTCAACCACGCTTGTCACACTTGTGGTTATTTAACCCCCCCCCCCAACTGCAAGATGGACTATGTTCTGTTCAGCCCACTGTGATGTAGATCTGTCCCTTGGAATGAGGTAGAGCAAGGAGGGGCTTCAGCAGTGGCCCTACCCATTTCTCGGTGGGTAGGATATTTCTCTCAGGTCTGACATGAATGTTGGGCCACTAGCACCAGTCTGACACCATTGGGGTTGGCAGTTTGGGGGTGCCATGAGACTGATGATCACCCCCTTTCCACCAATTATTCATATACCTGTTGGCATCCTTCAGTCTCAGAAGACTATGGTGTCACGCTCTGAATGGTGGCTCTGGCACAGAGTGTCCTCTCCAGTGCGCGAAGCCTGGGTGAAGTAGGTATGGAGGATAGGCTGTTACCCATGCAGCAAATCCCCCCTCTCCACGTCGCTGAGATGGTCCAATGGAAAGGCAGAGGCCAATACGGTTGGTTCCAGCAGCGTCGCAGGAGTTGCCAGAACGTGATTGTGTTCAGCCACGAACTGCCTCAGGGACTCCAGCTCCGGATTTTGCCTCGAGGTTGACTCCTGAAGCCTTTTCCATAACTGGATGTAGCCACAAGGCAGTGGAGGTTTGGGATCAGAGTTTTCCTTCTCTCAGATGAGCTGCCTTCCCAGGCTAACGAGTCCCATCTACCCGGTGGCTGTTTAGTCGCCTCTTACGACAAGTACAGCCAAACTGAGGGCCTATTCTTATCCCCAGCCCCCAGGGGATTCATATACCGATGGGTGTGTAATAAGCATAATCTTCCTTGTTTTTACTTCCCGCTACTTCCTCTTTTGTTTCTTTGCGTCTTTCTTAGATTTTGAACTCTTTGGGGAGGGAGCGATCTTTCTTCTTCTTCTGTAAACTGCTCTGAGAACTCTTTCTTTTAAAAATGGTGTATAAAATGTATTAATAAATCTGCAACTCACCTGAACCACTACAGACTCCCGGGGACGTTATGTCACCAAATGGACCTTTGTGCAGATTTTTCCTCTGCATTGAAAACTTCATGTTGAAGAAAGGTTTCTAAGTTAGCCTTCTCCCTGATGTGCTGGTTTCTAATGTTTAGGGTTTTTTTCCCCTATGGTAAAGCATCTAGTCTTGTGAATTCCTACGTGGCCCACATTATGAAGTGGAATATCCCATACACAGAATTTTATCATTTCAGCAAGAACTAGTCTTTAGTGCTTTGAAGATTTGGGTCCTGAGTGTCAGGTCTGCTTCTCATTTTATATTCTGTCTTCAAAAACTCAACTCCACCTAATACTAAGTTTATCTCCGGATATCTGCAGCATTACAGGAACAGTATTAAGTGATGTGTTTTCAGATCATAGTAATTTTTTCCTTTATTTCTTCTGCTGAGAAATTTTTGTGTGTGTCTTCTACTGAGAAATTTGGCACAAGAGCTTAGCATCAGTCAGAAGGTGCCCATACTAGTGATAATGTTGCAAGATTATTCTCAATAATAGAACTGTTAATCCATGTACACGCATCCAACCTGTGTACAATGGATTCAACCTCCCCAAGAACCACTTGTGTAACTGGAAGAAGTTCAGCTGTGCAAGGGGAGTTAGGGCAATTTTCACTGGTTTTCCCCTCCCTCCCTCACTTGTTCCTTCCCTCCCTCTGTGGCTTTTAAACACAACTAAACCAAAGGTGAAACGAGCATTCACCTGGTTTTGCATCTGGATTTAATCATGGTTTCTAAATTCATTTAAGCCATTTTTGTCCAACATTGCATATAAGCAACAGGGATCAAATGTGTACACCTGTGGGCTGACAAAAATGAGTTAAAAAGTCCATGCTTGGATGAGCCATGGAACTGTTTTACAGTTGTGATAGTGCTGTCAGAGCTCCATGTTGGGAGGAGACAGCATACAGACTTGGAAACTGCGTTCACAGCTAGACATTACCGTTTGTTCCATCATCTGACTTCTACATTGTTTCAAGTACGATGGACCCACATTGTGATGCATTCTGGGGCAAGCCTGGGAGAAGAAAGAAACCTCCACACAACTCAGAAGTGGGTTTTTCAGTGCTAAAAACAGCTCTGCAGGCTGGGAAACAGCGCCGTTTGGTCACAAAAAGATAGGACCTCCAATTTTGGCACTTCTTGTTTTTGAACCCTAATGTCTACAGGTCTTTGTATCCACAGGGTGTGTGTGTGTGTGTGTGTGTGTGTGTGTGTGTGTGTGTGTGTGTGTTCTGGAATGGAACCCTCACAGATACTGGGGTCTGACTGTAGACTTTCCCTTAGTATGCTGTACAATATTGCATGAAAAATAAATTGTAAATATTATATAAAGTAGTCACTAAAGAGATATTGTGTTGCTGTATAGAGGGTGTATAGAAGTTTGCCTGACTCAGATAGTTGGCTACCTTGCTCTGATTCCTTTAACCAACATTGTCCTTTTCTCTGTGTTTGGCAGCATGTGATATATTGGACAAAGAATATCTTAAACGTTTTGGGCAGGTTAATTAATTTGCTGATATAATTTGCCAAAATGTTACCATGGGGCAAACTTATTACTTCATATGGCTGCCGTTTTCCTTTGGTACAAACTTACTACTGCATTTTAATCTGTGTAAATCTTTCAGTATTTGATGTTTAGTTAATATATTTTTATCCTCTCCTAAGTTGGGTGCCGAAGGTGGCTTACAGAAAAACAAGAATATACGTACATCATAAATACACAAACACACACAATTATGTCTATTGCAGATTCTCCATCTTGCTTTTAAAACCAGTATTTTGAAATATGCATTTTTGCAGAAGATGTGATAGTTTAGTGCAGCCTGCTGCAGAATGAACTGTGAATCAATGACTTGTAAGTGTACTCACTGAATGCTTGTCTGAGAGCCAGATTGATGCCCTCCATGAAAAGCTGCCAAAATGACTCACAAATGGCTCAGAAGGGAATGTAAATTTATCTCAGTTAGAAAAATGTCCTTATTAGGCTCAAAAATCTACAACTCTCTTATTCAGCCAAACAACTTATGAAGTTCAAATCCTTAAGATATTGTGATGATTTTCTTAATTCTTATTCTTGCTTTGAGTAAGAATTGAATATAGTTGTCAGATGTGGAATATTTCATGTATAGCCCAATCCTATCCTCCCCCCCCTCCCCACAGCTTGGTGCAGCTGTGCCAAAAAGGCAAGCATTGTATCCAGTGGAGGGCAGAGTAGGAGGCTTTTAGGGGAAAGAGGTGAAGTACTGTATGAATAACATTGCACAACTCCATCAGTGTTGACCCTGACAAAAAGTTTAGTATCAGTATTGTGTTTGGCATGGGCTGTGCACCTCAGTTAGAGTACTATTGAATGAGAGTTGTTAATAATCCTCCAATATAGCTGTATGGATGAAGAACTGGCTTGGATGTAAAATTTAGTCATACAGAAAAAACAACCCAATTAATAATGGACAAATGGAAGTTTGGGCAAAATGTTTGGATAATTAAACCAAAATTAGGAATTGTGAAAGAAAGGAATGGAGGTCAGTGCCTCCATTGCAGTGTCTAGCAGGTAGCAACTGGCTTCTACCCTCTGCTCTCTGCTCAACCTTCTACTGGGGAGACTGGGATTTACTGAGAAAACAGTACTTAGGAAGTCCAGACAGGAGGAGATCAGAAGCAGCCTTCCCTGATTCACAGACAGCCCCTCTTTAGACTGTAAACATAGCAGAATGTGACAGTCTGAGAAGTGTGACAAACCCACACCCTCTTGAGGAAACATATCCTGGGTGGTAAAACTGTAAAAATACAAGAAGTTTAGTAAAAGGCTGAGGAGTGAAAACAGGTGATGGGGATAGGCAAGAGATAAAAGTAAGATATGGAACAAATAGCAAATAGGCAGGAAAGGGGAATTATTGGTGACAATTGGTGCAGAAGTTAAAGAGCAGGTAACAAATAAAACCGAAACTCTGACATGGTGAACTTGGTACCCTTCCCTACTCTAATTTCCCACACAGTGCCAGGAGAGTGGTCCCTTTGCTTTCATGGTGAATGAGCACACTGTTGGCAAAGTAACAACTACTTTTGGTGATGGACTGAGGCAACATCACTAAGCATCCCTGTGCTTGAAGATATCGGCCATACAGGGATGCTTAGTGATGTTGCCTCAGTCCATCACATCTGCTCTACAGATATCAGCCATACATTTGCTTTAATGATTTACAACCACCTGGGTAGCCATAACCACCCTTTAATCAGGTCAGGTGAATTTGTATGCCCAATCAGCTGGCACATGCTAATCCCAGAGGGTGGGTCAGCTAAGTGCCCTTGTATTAGCTAGACCCAGATAATGAAGACAAGCAACCCACAAAATGATGGGTCTGCTCTGCCATGCAATCTTTCTGCAACAGTGCTGATATCCAACAGCCACAGTGCTCATATCAAAGAGCCAAAGATGCAGTGGTTATTGCATCAAGATGACTCAGCAGTCTTCTTAGGGTTAGAAGGTTCAAAATAGAGAAAAATAGACTGAAAATACAGAGGAATTTTCACCTCAGCGATGTTTGCCTAATGAGACAATTCTGGCTGTGTAGGTCTCAAGCTTGGATGTGTAGAATCTTCCCTGTTTGGTATACAGAATGAACCGGATAAAGTGACTCAGAAGTGAATTTCCATGCCTTTTCTATATGCTCATTAGTGGGGCAGTAGTCTCTGCATTTTGTGAAGGATACTGTGAAAGGTTGAAAATCCTGTCTCTTTCACTAACAGTTGAAAGCAGAAGACAAAGAAACCACAGACAGACTCCTTGAAATACAGTTATGGTCTGGTTTCAGAATTGCATGCTAGAAGTGTTTAATAGGTTTTTCAGGCTAGGGTTTGAAAGCTTTGAGGTCTGTACAGGATGCCCTTATGCAAAATCTGATTATGTTATGAAATGGACAGTGTTGTGGAGGGTAGGAGTTTCCAGCAGAGCAATATAAATGGCTGAGCAGCAGAAACTTGAAGCTGATGCTCAAGGCTGTCCCACAGGAGGATCATCAGTTGCAAATAACCACGCCAAACGAAAAGGCTGGGTTCCACCACCAAGGTATATTTACAGGAGATATTTACAGCAACTTAGCAGACAGCAACACTGGTCAAACAGACAGCAATCCACAATATCCTATCCCCCCCCCCCAGTTTGTTTGCAGGCCTGCTTTATACATACGGCCACGCCCAAACTCAGGTGCACGGGGTTTGCACTTAGTAGCACCTGCCACTTAGATACATGGAGCACCACAGATTTAAACATCCACAGGCTACATCAGATACAGTGCCTGTATCTTTTCTCCGGTGTACAAGACCTGAGGGATTTCATAGGTTTCAGACCTCAGCAGACAGAATGTCACATGGTGGGTTAAATCAACTCTTAAAAGGACGTACTAAGTATTTCTCCAGTCAAGTCCAGCCCAAACTGTTATGGCACCCAAAGCTGTGCCAGATTCCACCATCACCATATCCTCTGTTCCAGTTCATGCACCAGCATACGCACACCAGTGCATACTATTATTACTGTCATCCACTATCCCCTTTCCTTTTAAATTGAGCAGGGAAAATCCTGGGAATGTACCTTTCCATTCCAAACTTTCTCCCCACCCAGCCATTTTGAATATGCAACAGGGATGGCAGTCATCAGGAGGAAGCCCTTTTCCTAAGTGCTTAGCTTGACATTGGAGCTGAAGGAAGAGGCAAGCCTCCACCTCCAGGGACAGCACATGTGAAGAGGATGGGACAGCAATCACTGTGGCCACTGGTATAAGTGATGGACAGATGTGAGGTGCAGGGTCACCCTTTGCTAGTTTGCTGACTTCTCCAGCTTGCTGCTTGAAGCAAACTCTTCAGCTAGCCTTATGGTTGGGCTATCTCTGTCTCCAGTTTCTTAAGGAAAGGCATCTATGAATGTATGTATTTTGTATGTATTTATGAAAGAATAACTGCATTTTCATTCTTGAATGGTGGTTAACTTGCCTAGTTGATCTTAATAAAGCTTTCAGTAGTGATAAGAATACAAAGTAGGAAGAAAGTTCTGTTGACTCAGTTGGACTTTGTTCTGTATAAATACCTGTAGGATTGGACTTCAAATAAATAAAAAGTGTTTTCTCAAGATGCTCTTTTCCTGTATTGAACTTCTTAAAGAAGAAACACAGAAAAATACAGCATGTTCTGTGAATGTTTTATGAAATGAGACAAAGTCTGAGATTTTTTAAATGCTCTATACTAGGGATCAAATAAATGTTTCTAATCTGTAAAGTCCAAAGTAGCTTTGAGAATATCACAAGCTGTCTTTCCCCCAAAACTCCAAAAAAAACAGCCTAGTCCCTATCCAAATCACTCTTTCTCCTGAGTCAGTTCGAATGGGATCGGTTCCACTTTACTGATTGAGAAGTGTGCTTGGGATTCATGCCAAGTTTGGTTTCTGGATTGAATTTGATCCCAAGCATAAATTTAGCTATTTTATTGTGAAAATATTGAAGCCACTGTTGTTTCACAAGGGAAAGATATGCGCCAATAATTTTATCAAAGGTAATATGATAAGCAAAGCAAAATATATTTATACCTTTGTGGTACAATTATCCAGTTTGTATTACTTCCTTCTTTTAAAATACATGAACTCTCTCAAAATCCCTAATTAATGAGATTTCATGAGGATGCAAATTAGACTGCAGTGGCTGCCAAATGCAGTTCTTTGGATCAGATCCAATCTTACTGCTATGCTTGTGGAAGCCCATTCATGGAAAGAGGTCCTATAAGTGCAATGAAAAATTTACATCCAACCCTTTGTTGCTCAAGGAGTTAATGCAATTTGATCTTTAGGAAGGGAAAATATTATTAAAAAATTACAAAGTAGTGTTGGGTTTGGTAATTGGAATAACACTTTTTATATAGTGCCTTGACATTCTTGAGATTTAGGATGCTCCTGAAACAGTTATTCTGGAAGCAAAATGTTTTAAAAAAAAAAGTGAGATTTCTTGGTTTCTACAGATTTTATAAAACCAAACTTCTTGGCAGAGCTAGAGTGGAAGAGCGAAGAGTATGCAGTCAAAGAAGGAAGTTGAGGCTGATTCTGGACTCATATGCTTTACTTTTGTTAGAAATATCAGTTGCTCATTTGACACACTGCTGAAGGCAACATAACTCTGGGAGCACTTGGAGAGACTGGTGGTTGTGCTGGCCAGGTGTGCTTTCTGGGAACTCTATTTTCCTGGGGCTATGGTTCTTCCTGAATAGGAGGGGTGTTACTACCTGTTTTAGTATTTTTCAGTGCTAATTTTTGTATTTTTGAAGGCTAATTTGGCAAAGAAAGTCTGGGAAAACCATGATGCCCCGGGAGTGGCCCTAGTCCCCTTTCTCCATCCCCTTGCAATCAGTAGACTGTCAGCTGTTTCTGTAGTAAATGTACTTAACATGACTGTAACTGACCAGGAAACAGACTTCAGGCACAATCCTAACCCCTTATGTCAGTTCTTTCCAGCACTGGCATAAGGGCAATGCAGCTCTGAGGTAAGAGAACAAACATTCCCTTACTTTGAGGAGGCCTCGGTGAGTGACACCCAACTGCAGGATGCAGCACACGGCCCATTGGAAAGCACTGATATAAGGGGTTAGGATTGTGCCCTTAATGTCATAGAGTCAGAAGAATATATGTGTGAGAGAGAGAGAGCACATAGGAATATAAAAACCCTGTGATTTGCAACCTTCTAAGTTGAAATTCTAGTACAATGTTATCAGCATTGCCAGTGCCTACTCTCTTGCAACAGGCCATTTAACTACTGTAGTCAAATGCTATTTACTATCAACAGTATCCTTTCCAGTATTTCTTTTAAGAAGGTGCCAACAGTATTTCTGGTCAGACAGTGTAATCCTTCTGTCTCCTTCATAGTGCTGGAGCTGAATGGAGCAGAGTTCGCCACTGGGGAAGTCTTTTCTTGTAGTGGTTTTCTTTGGCACATCTTTGCTTCTCAGCCGTTAGGAGATGCACCATCCATTATGCTGTGTTAACAAGAATGATGATTAACTGTGTCAAAGGATGAAATCTGTTTCCATAGCTAGGTGGGAGCCAAATCCTTTGTGGCCCTACCACTGGCACTGAGCTCTAGTGTAGGCGCTGGGTGTCACAGACGTGCCATAAGGCACATCTACAGCACCTGAAGAGGTGGGGCTGCTGGCTCTGGGTCTCAGCACCACATGGAGAGCTGGCTGGTTCACCTGCAGTGCCAGCCAATGGTGAGTATTTTCAGGGTGAGGAGTGGGCAGGATGGAGCTAGGGAGGGCAGGGGGAGGAACCGGCCCAGGAGGAGGAGTGGAACCAGCAGAGCTCTGCTCCGCCGTATCCTATCCTTCATGTCGGGCTGCATTGCAGGGCCTGGGGCTTTCCCTGGGGGAAGGAGACAAAACTCCCCTTCCTCCAAGGAGACCTCCAGTGGCCTCGGTGGTCACCATTTTGGTGTTGCTGCACCTGGTGGAGCTGCCAGGGCTAGGATTAGGCTGTAAGTCAGCACGCTCGCTATGTCAGAGTGAATCGGCAGCTTTTTTTATACCAGTACCGTGACTCCTGATCAGGTCTTGCGTGCGTGCATGTGTGTACTTGCAGACCAATTATAGAGATGCAGAAAGGTAAATTTACCATCTGACTTGGAAGCAAATGAGACATGATGAGCATTTCAGTGGCAAAATCAGAACAAACCTCAACTGCTTATTTTCTGGGAAGAGATTAGCTTTTCTTAGTGCCTAAGCAACGTTGAACGATCACAGATCTCCTCTCAAGCTGTGACTACGGATCCTTAATTCCAATGAAAAGATATCAATAAGAGAATGAAAGAAAAGGATTTGATCTGAAACAACTTGAAAGGGTAAAGTTCTCACTTTCAGAATGTCAAACCAAAGTAACTCTGGCTTCGTCATTTTCACTTCAGGGATTGGAATTTTTGTCCTGAACTTCTGAATTACTCCAGCAGCTGTTTGGAAATTGTTTTCCGTTCCAGCTGTCACTCAATTCTCTATTCATCTTGATTACATTCTATCCTGGCACCTGAGAATACTGCATAACTTATGGACTGATGATACCTAGACAAAATAGTGCAGGCTGTGTTATGTGTTTGGTAGGCTGATGGGTCGTCAGATTGATACCTTGTCAAAAACGTAGAGCGATATCTACAGTTTTGCACATTAGCTAGACTCTGGCTAAAAGACAGTCATATTTCAGGAATGGCTTTATTTTCAGACTGCTTCCAAGAGAAACCCTCTTCAGGGTACATACAGAATGTTCATCTCCCAGGGCACATCCACATCCCTCATTAGCATTAAAAATGTTAGCCCTCCATGAGCCAAAAGGAAAATGCCTCTCACAGCCACAGAAAACGCACTTGGCTCCACAATGGAGTCCTCTGTATGATTCAGGCCTTTCTACAAAAGCCTGGGATTCCAAATAACTGAGCTCAAGGGAAGTGAAATTTGCCGGGACAAAGACTGCTGTTTGTGGATTGTTTAGCTCATGTTTATAAAAGTCCCTCTCATAGTAACTGACCCACTGCTGATATTTTGTTGCAACAGTAGGGGAACCTCAGGTGCTCCTAATCGCTGAAAATATTATTTGGACAGAGTGTCTGATCTCATTTTCCAACTCTGGACTTGGAAGCGGTAGTTATAAGGTGGAACGTCTGCCTTGACACAGCTGCACACGGCTCTGTGGGATTTATAGTCTTACCATATCTTTCCTTTTCTCTTGCCACGAGCTGCTGTCAAAAAATGTTCCAAACTTCAAAAAGTTCACGTATGTAAGCCATGCAAGCAAACCGTGCAAATCCAGTAAACCTTATGGCAAAATGCATGCATTAATTTGTTGTGGGTGCAAAACAAATTCTGTCGTCTCATTTCAAGACACATCAGATTTCCTGCTTCCCTAAATGCTTTTTCAGTCTAATTGAATACATGTTGTCTTGTAACTTGGACCAACTTGGATCGTTTTAGGGAAGGAAATGACAAAAGCTTGATCTCCAGGAGGGCTTCTCGTAACTCTTGATTTAGTGCATCAGCGCATTTCATCTCTATCACAGATCAGTCTAACCAGTATAATCTGAAACCAGACAAATGTCCCTGCAGAATTCTGTCTTGAAGTTCTGAAAGATAAACCTGTTGAGCGCCACATGTGGGCCCAGTGTCTCAAATCCTTGTGTAACTAGTCCCATGGAAGTTGTCAAGGAATTAACAGCAATTTGAATCTTCCTGTTCTTTAGTTTTAATTTTCCCTTGTATGATTTCATTGGGAGAAGATCCACTTTTCCTCCTTGCCACTTTGAAGAACAACATTTAGTTTTGCTCACTATAAAGCAAGGGACTCCTGTCTGTGTTTACCAAATGTAAACAATTGAGTCTTCGAGAGAGATTTTCCGCCTTTTTTATTATTATTATATCAGATGTTTGACATTGCAATCCTGGGAGAATGTGACTTTCAACCCAAACCTCTGATAGTTCAGGGATGGTTCTTTTTCTTGACTAAAACACCTTTCTCATTATGGGTGTCAAGTCAATTTATTAATACAGTCAAAGTAAACAGAATATAGCAACATTGCCTGTGCAAACAAAATTTTTAACAGTTAAATGCACATCATACTAAAAACAGGAAAACAGAAAAGATGACCATCAGAATTTTTGACTTGACATTATGACTTGACAAATTGACTTGGCAGTATGGGTGTGATGGAAGTGACGAGTGCTGCTCCTTTACTCAGTTTGTTCAGAGCCTGGCCAGGGTTTTGTTAGTATTAGCACTTCATCTCTTATAAGAATATCAGGGCGCAATCCCTAATACTTGCCTAATACTCACTAATACCTAATACTTGCTCCAACCCAGGAGTGTTGCAAAAATGCCACCAAGCACTTTTGCAGCACTCTGGGGGAAGAAAAGCTAGCACACTGACATTTGCTAGCCTCCCTACGCCAGGGGACGATGAGTCAGGGGAAGGGCAAGAGGGGGGCATTTCATGGTGGGGGAGGACAGGCGGGCATTCTCGAGGGTGGTGGGTGGGGAGCGGGAGGCGGGGCCAGGATCCGGCAGTTATGCTGGATCCTAACCCTATTCCCAGTCCACCTGGGGCAATTCCAGGCTGCTTAGATTTCTGCCGCCTCCTGAGGTGTCGCAGGTCTGAGTATCCCCATTGCGACTGCAGTGGCTCTCCCTGGGGTAAGGGGAAAAGTTTTCCCTTGTCCCTGGCTGAGCCTGTGGCTGCCTGAAACTTGCACTGGTTACAACACTGGCCTGCCCTTTCCAGCACAAGTTAGGATTGGGCTGCCTGTGAGTTTGCTCATAGAGAGCCAGCAGTCGAATGGTTAGATTTCAGACTGGGCTGGGAAGACTTGGCTTGCTACAGTAGACTGTGCTTGCCACCATGTGTTCTTTGGAGGACGGTGGATATAAATGGAAAAAGAAAACAAGAAAGGATTTATGAGGACAAATACAATGAAGATTGCCAAGTGGCTTAAAATTGAAAATGCTACTTAAAAATGTTCAGTGCTGGGTTGTTAACCAGCTTGTTCCACTTGGCCTTAGAACTCTTTTGAGTGAAAGTAGGCAGTGAAGAGAACTGGAGGGATTATACTACATTTTATTTGGAATATCCAAAACTGACGAATGTCAGGGACTGGATCAGTTTTTCCCTTGGTCTGCTTGACATTTTCAAGGACTGTTAAAGTGCAAGCCTATGCATGCTCAGAAGTAAATCCACTATGTTCAATGGTGCTCTTCCCCAGGGAAGTGGGTATAAGATCACAAGCTTACAGCCCACCCTTACAGGTGGCTTGAAAAGAGTATTGGACAATTTACTAGTTCTGTCATTGGTTGTTAGTCACAAAGGCTATGCACTACCTCCAGGTTCACTGTAGTACAACTCTGAATATTAGTTGCAGGGGAGCAATGACAGGACAGAAGTATGCTGGCCTGGTGAACCACTTTAGGAAACTGGATGCTGGACTAAATTGGCCTCTGGCCTTATCCAGTAGGTGTTTTTATATTACTATACATGGCATCACCCAGGGCTGGCCAAGTGAAGTGGCTGTTTGAAGCTGTGAGTTGGTTGGGATCAGGGAAATGAGGAGGGGTGCAGGTCATCTCCCTCTGGCCTGCTGTCCACTGAGCTCTCTGGTCCTCTTTCTGTGCAGTGAAAGTGAGTGGGAAAAGGATCAGGGCAGCAGAAGCCCACCTCTTCCTCTAGTGCTAGTAGATGATGGAGACAAAAGCTGCAGCCACTTCACTCTTGCCACACCTGGCTGCTGCCAGGAACCAGGTGAGAAACGGAGCCCGTGCCCTTAACTTCAGTGCTGCCTCTGTGCTCTGCACTATCCTGGTTATTTCACACAGGAGCTGAAAGTAAGGAAGTAGGGGGTGGACTCCAGATTGTTGCACTGCACCACTCCTCACCTCCATCTCTTTGGCCACCTGAGCCGCTTTCCTAAGCAGTCAGGTGGACAAGGAAGAAAAGAAGGCATCTATAGTGAGCATGAATTTTTTGGCGGGGGTGGAATGTGCACACTGCTAAAGGTGCCATTTGGCTTTAGAATGGACCTGGCTCCAGCTACATGTGTGGTGTGAAAAATTCAGTGAAAAATGCCTTGTGGAAATGGTAGGTTTTGAGACAGAATTAAAGGAAATAAGGAAGGTAACATCCCTGAGACATTATGGGAGGTGGTTTTTTTTCTTTTCTTTTCTTCTAGTGACCTCTATTCTCACTTTCAGAACGGCTTTGAAGTATTTAAAAAAGCAAACAAACATCTCACAATCATGAATTTCCATATGGATACACCTTGTAAAGAGATTATCTCCATTCATTCTTTTTATAAAGTTCTCAGAAGGGAAAGTACTGTCCCAATGCACAGAAGCAATTTTTCTTTTCAATGGATCCTGTGACTCAAATCTAAAAACCTTTGCTCTCCAAGGAACGCTTTCCAAATGTTTACTTACTGCTTGATTTCTGATAGACAGCTTGCTTTAAATAAAGAAATAAATCAGGTGAACTACTGCTTCTGAAAGTTGTCCTGCTTTTTCTGCTGTTTTTATATTGTTTGAAAGACAGGCTGCACTGTTTAATGTAGGAGTTTGTCTTTTCCAGACAGGGTGAAAATTTCCCCTTTTTTGAAGTTCAAGGTTTTATCACCTGTCCTAAATAAATTCTGCTGTCCTATAAAGAGAAATGTATAGACAAATAGGCTGTGCTTTAAAGAGCCTTTAAATTCAGTGGATCCCAACATAGCAGACTATTACTAATGGATTCTATGTGGTTAATTATACAGTCATGCGTCACTTAACGACAGGGATGCAGACCGGCACCCCTGTCGTCAAGTGAGACTCGATGTTATGCAAAACCTCTGAAAGGCGAGGGGAACCGTGCACCCCTCGCCTATGGAGACTTTTCTGAACCTTGCAGAGGCAGCGCAATCCGGGAGTAATGTGTTTTTGGCCAAAAACAGCCAATCTGAGCCTCACGGAGGCAGTGCACGGATGCGCACTGCCTCTGTGAGGCTCAGAACGGCCTCCAGAGGCGGGGGGAGCATGGCTTCCCTCAGCATTGGAGGCTTGGGGGTGAACAGGGACCACCAGTGTCCATCACATATGTGGGCTGTTGCTGGTTGGAACGTCGCTAAGTGACTCACAACTGTATAAGTGGACCATGTCTTTGCTGACATCTGCTACTGAAACCCAATTACGTAAGAGTCTCTACGTCGTATGTGACTATTGTATTTGACACAATTGCGCTGGTGCTCCCTGCAGCAATCCTGCTAAAAGGGAAGATACTAGCATTGAGTGCATGCTAAATAGCTTCAACTCATGCACTGTGTGTTCAGGTATGTGCATTCAGCCCTTTGCACTTTATTTGATTTACATGAGGATGGAAAATACATGTGTAGCCATACTGTGAAGCATCTCTAGGTACCTTACTTTGTATGTATAACTTTAAGGGCACAATCCTAACCAGGTCTACTCAGAAGTAAGTCCTATTTTGTTCAATGGGGCTTACTCTCAGGAAAGTGTGGTTAGGATTGCAGCCTAAACTGTAAGTTGTTTGGAGCACTTGGGTTGCAGAAAAGTGACCTATAAATATTGCAATAAGTAAACCATTTTGCTGGGCATACTCCAAGCATAATATCAAGTCATGTAGGTGAGAGTGTCCAGAAAAGATGATGGTGATAAAAGGGTGAAGACTGCAGGCCCAGTACTGGAGCTGGCCCAATGCGGGCTCACACTGGGTTAGCTCTGGCGCTGGGCTAATCACGCTGGGCTAGCTCTTAAAAGCTGGCATGCCAGGCTCAGGATTGAGCTCTTATTTGATATTTCTGTAGATAATGAAGTGTGATTTATCTTCCTTTCCCAGTGTCTGCTAATAATTTTCAATGTACATTAATAGCTGTGGAAATGACACTTGTTACTGTCATATACACTAACTATTATTAACGCTATGCCTGATTTGACATTATACATTTTCTATTATTATTATTGTTGTTGCTTGTAGCATGCACGTTTTGTATCTCAACTGTCTGGTCTAATCACCTTTAGCACATCCAACTAGTTAATTTGCAAATGATCATGTTTGGAGATTTAACATCAAACACTTGGAAAGAGAAACAAATTAACACTCCGCCAAGAAGACATTTAGGAAAAAGAGAAAGAAAAGTCTGTTTTCTATCACTGGAAACTTGTTTTGAATTCCTGCTTTTGTGGATTTTCTTTATCTGGGAGCTATTGGAAAAGTTTTGTTCCCCTCTAAAAACCATTTGTTTGCTCAGTGGTATTTTAATTGTTCCAGTAATCAAGTTTGCTGAAGTAAAGGGCTCTCCCCAACTTTACCACATCCTTTCCAGCCAAGCATAACATGAGTGTGATTTATGTGAAGAAAACAACCTTGGATCTCTTTCAATTGCATCATCAGTTTTAATCTGACTGCCTAATCAGTAGCAGGCAAGAGGGTTGCTGTGGTGTCTTCCCCCCCCCCCCCATGACTTTGTCTCCAGATGGTTTGGCATGTTACCCAGCATGATGACAACAACTTTCCATTTCTCATCACTTTTGTTGCAAAAAGCGTCTTTCTTACTTTGTGGAAAAGTGTTACAATGAAAGGGGTTTGGGAAGCCAAGACCTGTCTTCAGGCTTTCACTGGTATCTAAGGAACCGTCTCAGATACGCAAGCTAGAAAGCAAGGCCTTGTGTCAACTTATGTTTTATGCAAAGATGCTCACCCCAATTCATGGAAAGTGCTGTAGAGTTCATAAGGAAGGTGACTGAGCTCCCAGTGTGCAGTGGGACATTAATACTTTGGGGGTGTGAGAGAGAGAATAATTGAGAGGTATACGCATCTGTACATTTTTTAAAATTTATTTTTGAGAGTTCTGTTCTGCCGAATGGATTGCAAAGATAACACACAAAAACAATATTAAAAAAATCCAGTAAACACTAGTCATCAGAAAATCAGCACAACAATTAAAATGTATAGTAATAAAGCCATCGAAATAACAGAACACAAGCAATACTATTTCAGTCTCATCTGGGAAAATTAGATAGCAAAAGCACTCTAAATGGAGCCATGTTACTAAAATAGACATGGTATTCCTCTGTGTATATGTTCCTCTCTGTGTGACGGGTCGCAAAACCACATATAGCAGGAAGTCATATGTTTTTTCTGTTGTTGAGGTGTCTGTTTTTTCCTTGGGGGGAGCGGGGGACTGATTGTGACTGATTCTCTTCCCAGGCGATGTGTTTTTTGCTTAGATTGTGTGTGTGTGTGTCTCTCTCTCTCTACAGGGAAGAGAAAGCAAAAAGTCGCAGAGCCAGATGATACTACTTACTCACGTTTAGTGGCACTTCACGAATATTCAAATAAATATCAAAGAGAAATTGTGTCTTGTATAATATATTATTCCACTTCAGTAGGAGCGTTGCAATCTGTTACTTTGGGAATAGTATATTGCTGGTTGTCTTAAGTGTTATGCCCCAGACCAACAGATACTCACCTCCCCCCCCCCCAATGTCAATGAATTCATCCCCCTTCCTCATCCTCTATTTATACTTTTTTTTGCCTTGTGTGCACTGTGTAGTTTTGACCCGGGAACTGTCAATTTTAAATAGTTTCCTTTGTTGGCATAATGCTAAGACAAGTCGGACATATGGCAGGCTGACTTTCCATTTTATAAATGTTTAGTAATAACAGTGCACCATAATCCCAGATTCTTTCATTTATCCATCTTTTATATTGCACATTCAGTCTTCAAGAAGCTTAGAAAAGCAAAGAGACAGGTCATATATCTATCAGCCAACTCTGGCACTTTCGTTATGGCACCATGATGACTGTGTTTCTGCTACAGCGTTTGCAGACTGACAACCCAATCCCATCCCCTGCCATTAACAGTGGTAGTCTATTTCCTTGGACTTACATCAGCTATATTTTATTTATTGTTCATATTTTCATCCTGCCTTCCTTCAAGGAACTCAGTGCAGTGTACATAGTTCCTTTTGTCCTCAGAACAACCCTGTGAGGTACGTGAGGCTGAGAGACAGTGACTGGTCCAAGGTCATTCAGGAAGCTTCATGGCTGAGTGGGGATTTAACCTGGATCTTCCAGGTCTGACTCCTGAACTGCTACACCAGAGGTTCTCTGTAGCCCAGAGAGCGCTATAGGTTTTAGATTGTGGTTCTTTGATTCAAAATCTCTCTTTAAGGAGACTTGGCTGTACCAAATCCTAATTAACTGTAGGCATCCAAAATGACATTTTTGATTAAAATGGCCTTCCAATGCTGATAATGTATTTAGCTCCGTGCCATTTCTTTTGTATATGATTTCATTTAAATGCCATTTTCCAACTTTGTTCATATTATATCATTTTATTGCTGATACAAGTTCTGAGAACCTTGTGGGAGGAAAAGTGTTTTATAAATTAAGCAAAATGTTAACAATGTTTAAAATAGAGGCAGTGTCTAGAGTGCAAGTTCAGCAGAATCATGCAATACAGTCCTCCTGAGACTGCTACTTAAGAACATAAGAAATCTATATGCATAGAAAAATAGTACACTGAGAGGAGGCTGTGATAGAATCCTTTTCACACATTTTTGGGGAGGGAGTTTTCGACTTTGGGGAACACTCCAATGTCCAGTTCCCTCCACCTGTGTTCTAGCCTGCTGTCTGAGCACAAATTCATTTGAAAAATTGGAAGGTCTGGATAAAGTGGGCTGGAACGTAGATTACATTCCCTGAATGGTCATCAGGGAGTATAAGATTTTCCTCAGATTTGTTTATTCCTTAATTTTATTTGCCAAGTACTTTGAATCACTATTGAGAACGCGATGAAATTCTAAATGAGCTGTGTTTAGCTGAGTTGGATTGAATACAAAGGTCACATATGTTTCTATTTCCTGAGTGGAGGAAGATAACTCTCTAAGAATTAGATGCTGAGAATAAATGTGCATGTTAACTAATTTGTATTTTTCTGCAGAACAACCCAGAGCGTGTAAAATAGTGTGTGTGAGAAACTTTCAAGGTAGTAACTTGTTGGCTGAGAAGCTAGAGCGCCTCCAAATGGGTGGGGCTCCAGTTTTTTAGTGCCTGTTCTGCATGATCTGCTCCTCCTAGATAACCATCCTTCAGCAGCCTCTCATCAGGCAGTGAACTAGCAGTTCCAAGTGAGCAGGATAAAGGTGTCTTGCATCCTAGTGATCAGTACTATGCTTGTGAAGGCCACAGTTTGATAGAGAAACCATGAGTGTATTGAAACCATCTCATACCTTCAGAGCATGATTGAAACCTACGAAAATATCCCTAAACTCCATTACTAGCTGTGGACTGTTGGGGCTCTTTCTGTATCTGTCCCCTATCCTACTGTCCTTTTCCCTTACTATCTGTTTGAAAAGTCTTGTAGGACTCGAAAGCTCTCTATTCAATTTTCTGTTACTTTTTGAAAGATCCTAATAAAGGCATTGCCCTTTGCATTTTGATAGAGCAACACAGTGTCCGGAGACCAGTGGCATCACTAGGGTTCGCGTCACCCAGTGCGGGATGCAAACGCGTTACCCTCCATGCAGTGGGCGGGGCAACATCCCTGGTGGTAGGCCTGGTGATGTACCATTACTCCACCCCCACTGGTTTTTTGATTGAACGAAGATAGAATACATTCTGCATGAAATTACGCATTGATTTGAAGTATAACATGATGGTATTATTCCTCCATACTGTGATTTTGGTGATTTTGGTCAGTAGTGGTGTCACCCCCCCCCCAGGGTGTCAACTTACTAACACGCTGCAGCAGTTCTCAAACTTTTAGTACTGGGACCCACTTTTTAGAATGACAATCCCACCAGAAGTGATGTCATGGTGGAAGTGACATCATCAGGCAAATAAAATAAAATAAATATAAATAAAGTAAAACAAATAATTAAATAAGCAGAAGCTTATTTAAGCTGATCCACCAAGTGAATTTCCTCTGTAGCCTGCCTGCAATAACATTCCCCCTCCAAAATCAGTAAGATTTTCAGTCCCACCCAGTGCCCAGTTCAATTTAAGAACATCTGTTTAAACCAGATCATTGTCAGGATCACCTGGCTTTGCAAGTCTAAAAAAGTTCACCTTATCAGCTGAAGCCTCCGTTTTGATCCTTTTTAGTGGGGGGGAAGAGACTGCCTTCTGGAGTGTTTGTTGAGCTCCAGTTCCATCAGACCAGGACCATTCTGGTGGCTTCACATTCCCCTTTGCCTGGCCTGACCGCCAGCCAAGGCATGTTTGCTTACTCACGAGTAAACGCCACCATGAGGCTTAGTTTTGCTTTCCATGGGGCTTAATACATCTCTGCTTGGAGGGAGGGACTTCCTTCTCAGGCGTTTTTAGGGGCTGAATTCATTGGATCAGAACCATTCTGGTGTCCTTGGATTCCTCACAGCCTGCCCTTTCCAAAGGACTAAGGCAACGTTGCCTACTCATGAGTAAACGAATGATACAGCTCTGTTTCACTTTCCATAGGGCTCCATGCATTTTTTTGTTCTCTGGTTTTTTGGCCATAACTTTTCATGGAAAGGAGATATTTCACTCTGGTTTTTTGCTTTGCATGCTGCTGAAAATTCCACATCCAACATTATATAACATGATGGTATTATTTCTAACCACCATGATTTTCGTGTGTCAACTCCCCAGTGCGCGTCACCCTCCTGTGCGCATGACCCTGTGCGGCCCGCATCCCCGTAGCGATGCCACTGCTGGTGACTGTCCCAAGGTGGTCAGCAAATGTTCACTTAGAGAGAAGTTTATCTCAAGATAGAATGATATTTATATTGAGGACTTAGAACGCAGGAGGAAGAACAAGAGTGACCATATTTTCATTTGTCAAATGTTGGAGGAAATAGTGATATAAATATTTGTTAAATTTTTTCTTCATTCTGCTAATATTTCACAGAATCAAATCTGATGTAATGATTTTCAGCACCACTCTTCATGATGCCTTTCTTTTGCTGCAGGTTACGACAGAAGTACGACAGAGTGCGGGCCTCAAAATGAGACACCAGTGATGCAAGGACAGTGAGTATTTTAAGTCTGAGTTTTCAGTGTTTTATATTTAAAGCTGATAATGCTCTTTCAAAGTTTTGTCTTCAGTTTCTGAAGTCTTTCACTCTGACTGTCTGGTTGGCAGCTTCTGGCACTGGTGCTGTAGCTTGAAATTGGAAACAGGAGAGAAGAACCCTAAGGAAAGGTTTCAATCTACTGTGGGGTCTTTGAGGTATAGTTTGTGTCTTGGACTGTACTGTGTGTACAAATCCTTGTATGCTTATGGGAGTCTGCTTCCAAATACCAGTTGCAGGGCAGCAGTAGCAGGAGAGGTGTTATGCTTTCATCTCCTGCTTGTGGGCTTTCCAGAAGCACCTGGTTTGCCTCTGTGTGATATAGCACTGGACAGGATGGACTTTTAACTTGATCCAGCAGGGCTCTTCTTATGTTCTTAACATGTGTTCTATGCTAATTCATGGTATCTGACCCAAAGTCTCCCCCATCCCTGAAAACAACTTTGCAGATGGCGGGGGAGGAAAATGATATTTTGCACAATGAAAACGCTATATTTGCAATATCTGAAAATTTCATCATATGACTGTCTGTTTTAACATATTCTCTCCCAGTTTCCATTTCAGCCACAGACTGTTCCTCCTTCTTGCCATTGTTTCCTTTTCTTCAGTACCATTTCTTTCCCACCTTTGAAAAACCATTCACTGCTCCCATTTCCCAATTTCTAGCTTCCCATTTCTCTTCCTTTAATTTTCCATTCATTCTTGCCTAGGCCCTCTTTTTCCTATGTCATCAGAGCACTTCAGAGAGCTTCACCTATTCCCTGTTTGCAGCAACAGCTCAGTTGGTGCCAGAGGTTTCACTGCTTCAGTTGAGATAGAGTATCTTCGCAACAGAGATTCATTGAGATTCCTTAGTGTTACAGTGTGACATTATGTGCCTCTTTAGGGCAGAAAGGGCATGCAAAGGCGTGATGTCAACAGCTGCTTGGACTCGCATCAAATCCAAAGCTTAAATGTCTTCTTAAGAAAGAAAGACCTTGATATTTTGTTTGGGTTTGGAGGCCATGAAACTGGTAGAGGTTTGGAATTTTCATTTAGTTGACTTTTAATAAACTGTACCTGTTTGATTTGTTCCCACCTGCCCTAAACGTTTTCATTTGTGGTGGTGGTGGGGGCAGTGATATCCATTCAGATAAATCAGGGCTGTCCAAAGTTTTTGGCAGGAGGGCCACATCATCCTTCTGACACTGTGTTGGGGGCCGGGCAAAAATAGAACTAATTTACGTTTAAAATTTGAATGAATTTACATAAGTTTACATAAATGAATATATTAAAGATGGAACTTATATGAATGAATGATGGTCTTGCAATAGCTCAAGGCCTATAAAAGGCCTTGCACAAAGCAAGGCTGGCCTTGCCTTTGTTGCCGCTACTGCATCACAGATGTGAAACAACAAGCAGTGGCGGGAACCCTCATCCACAGCTCACGTGAGACATCAATCAGTTGCCCTCACGCTGAGAGCAGTTGCGTCGGGCCAGTGTGGGCTCCAACAAATCTCCAGAGGGCCAGAGGCTCATTGGAGACTGAGGGCTCCCTGAGGGCCACATTGAGAGGCCTTGAGGGCCGCAAGTGGCCCCAGGGCCGGGGTTTGGGCACCCCTGAGATAAATAATAAACAATCCCCTTTCTGATTTGTATGCATGAATTAAGTAGCTGACTATATTTTGGTCAGTTTTTCCTCTAGTGCATTTTATTGTGCCTTTTACTTAATGTACTCATTGGATCGCTATTTAGTTGAGTTAGGGACTTAGTATGGTCAATATCTTGTAATGAAGAACCCATCGATTCCACCTTTTATTTCAGTCCCAGTTGATGGCTTTCATTAGGCACTATCAAATAACTCAATCACTGTCCATTGAAAATTGTGCTTTTATCAATGGAGGACATCACTTGTTCAAGGGATACCTCATGGGAGTCTTCAGTTGAGAAGATGTAAGGAAAAAACACAATCGCAAGAGAACAGGAGAATATTGTAGTTTGCAAGTTTAGTCCTATTTTGGCTTTTATGGAAGTTGTGTTTCTGTTTTCCTGAAAGAAATGCCAGTTGCTTGACTATTTACTGCCACTTTTGCAAGTAAGAACTGAAGGCATGATAAGAACATTTGAGCTCTGCTGGAAAAAGCCAAGGCCCATCTCATCTAACTTCCTGTATCTCAACAGATTTCTCAGTGAGCATTCAAGACAACAAGATACCTGCATCCTGTTGGCACGCCCTTGTACCTGGCATTTGGGCAGTCCAATCCTAAAGGTGCTGCTACCGCGGTTTATAGCAGAGTCTGTGCTAACTCTCCCCACACTCAATTTTACTGGATGTTTTCTGGTTCTGATGTTGCATGACAGGGAAGAGAACATCCCTGTATCTACTTGATCCATCCTGTCTGTGATTCTGTTGCTGCTTCATTTGTAAAGCACTTGTTACTAACTGTAAGAGAGTGATTTGTCAAAGATAAATCATGTACTTTAATTTATCAAAGTGACCGTGTGAGGGGGAAGATAGGGCTGTTTCTATAGTCACCCTTTGGCTACTTCTCTCTGACTCATTTGGCTACTTCTATCTGAGTAAATGTTCTCAGCTTCCAGATGCCTGTCTTTACAGTGTAACAACATGAGGCAAGCCAAAAGATGTATACTATTATCCTTCTTGGCTGTTAGATTTCTTCTCTTTATGAAGATTATAGAATTCTGAAACAAAGGAAAGGTAATTTCTGGAATTACTTTTGAATTGGTACATAAAGCCAGAAACATAAATATTTAAGATTGTGGAGTTAAAAGCAACCTCCTGAAGACATGGATTCCATCTGGGGAATGTGATGGCAAGCTTTTGTATATTGAAACAGTTTCCAATTCATGCTTAATCTTACATTTTCAAAAATTATAATTATGTGGAGACCATGACCTTGGTTTTTCTTCTAAATACAGGGATTCAGAGATTTTCTTGTGTTAATAAACACACAGAAGAAGTTTTGGTATTCAAAGCTGATTATTCAGATGTGCTGTGTGTTCCACATATGGCTTCATATCTAAGGAAATCTATCTAAAACTTGTATCCAAAATAATCTGAATGCTTTGAATGTTCCATACGCCACTGAGACATAGGAGGCTGTTAACTTTAGATTTACAAGAGAGGGTAAGAATATATAATGCTGATCTTCTTCTTCTTCTTCATTTTATTATAATAAAATAATATTTTTATTTTTTTATCACTCGTTTTTTTACCACTTTTTTTACCACTTTTACTACTTGCCTGGTTTTTATCCTATAAATAGCATTGCAAAATGTAAGCTGTTCCCAGTAACGCTGCTTTATGCAGCTGATTAATGGTAATTTCTGTGGCCCCTATGCTACTCAGATGCTCTTCAAGGTGTTTTGGAATAGGACCAAGGATGCCAGTCACCACTGGGATCACTTTGGTCTTCTCCCGCCACAGCCTTTCAATTTCTATTTGTAAATCTTTGTATTTTGTTATATTTTCCGGCTCTTTTTCTTTCACTCTGATATCCCCTGGTATTGCTATATTGATGATTTTGACTTGTTTTTCTTTCTTCTTGACTACAAGAATGTACAAGATGTGTATGGTGAGATAGATGTTTGTCGGTCTGTAGTAGGAAATCCCATAATATTTTGGCATCTTCATTTTCAATGACTTTTTACAGTTTTGTGGTCCCACCAGTTTCTGGCTGCAGGTAGCTTGTATTTTTTACAGATGTTCCAGTGTATCATTATTGCTACCTTGTCATGCCTTTGTTTGTAGTCTGTTTGTGCAATCTTTTTACAGCAACTAATTAGGTGGTCCACTGCTTCGTCTTTTTCTTTACAGAGATTGCATTTGTTGTTTGCCGTTGCTTTTTCTGCTTTTGCTTTTATTGCATTTGTTCTTAATGCCTTCCCCTGGGGGCTGGGGATAAGAATAGGCCCTCAGTTTGGCTGTACTTGTCGTAAGAGGCGACTAAACAGCCACCGGGTAGATGGGACTCGTCAGCCTGGGAAGGTAGCTCATCTGAGAGAAGGAAAACTCTGATCCCAAAACTCCACTGCCTTGTGGCTACATCCAGTTATGGAAAAGGCTTCAGGAGTCAACCTCGAGGCAAAATCCGGAGCTGGAGTCCCTGAGGCAGTTCATGGCTGAACACAGTCATGTTCTGGCAACTTCTGCGACGCCGCTGGAACCAACTGTATTGGCCTCTGCCTTTCCATTGGACCATTTCAGTGACGTGGAGAGGGGGGATTTGCTGCATGGGAAACAGTCTATCCTCCATATCTACTTTACCCAGGCTTTGCGCACTGGAGAGGACACTCTGTTCCAGAACCACCATTCAGAGCGCGATACCATAGTCTTCCGAGACTGAAGGATGCCAACAAGTATAAGTCTTAATGCCTGTTCTTGTGCAGCCATTATTAGACCCTCGGCTTCTTTCTTCAAGTTGCCTTTTTTGAGCCACTGCCAAATCTTGGTGATTTTTGTTTTTCCAGTATTGTCTTCAAATACTGTCCATGCAGTAGCTTATTATTATTGGATCCAGAATCATTCTCCAGCACTGTCTTTACAGGTGCTCCTAAACAGAATCACAACTAAAGCAATTCTAACATTTGCTGCATTGTTGCAGTGGGCCTACGCTGTATCCAGCACAAGTTTGGGGCTGATTGCAGGCCAGCCCGAGGCAAGGGGAAACATTTCCCCTTACCCCATGTTGAACTGCAACAGCCCCAATGGGTGTATTCAGATCTGTGCCACCTAACAAGGACTGCCCTGGGTTGCCCGGGAACAGGGTCAGGATCCAGCATAACACCGGGTTCTGGTCCCACCTGCCGCTCCCCACCCACCCGTGGGAATGCCTGCCACCTTCCCTCCCAGTTGCTTGACCGACGCAACTCACCTTTTCCCCAGGACCTGAGTTGGTGCGGGAGGCGGCACACATCTGTGCACCGGCCTATCTCCCCAACGAGTGGCAAGCACTTCTGCCACACTCCCGGGCCAGTGCAAGCAACTTGTGTTGACCCAAGTCCATTGCAGGATGATGCCCTCTTTTTTTTGCAAGGTATAGTTTAAATATTAGGACAAGCATATACTTGTAAGCACATTCTTCCACTTTATATATAAAAAGCTTTAACTATTTTTCAGTGTTGGTTTGAGGTGTGTAATATATGCATCTGCTTTACATCATCAACACACAGCATGGTTGTAAATTGGCACATAGTATGACATTAATGCAATCCATCAGTATGACTCTAAAAATATAGATGATGGAACCTGATAATCCCCATTATGCAAACTGTAGAAACATGACTTATTGAAAAGAAGGTGCTGTTGCAATGTGCAAATGTACAGTTTCTACGGGATTATTTTTTTACGGGATGTAACTGGTGAAAGCAAGCTGCATCCACAGTTTAGGCACTGTCTCTTTGTCCCCAGGCCTAATCAGAAGTGTGCAAACATGACAGTTTTTTTTTTCTGATACAAAAGCCCTGAAAGGATCAGACAACCAGATAGAATTTCTCAGCAGTCAGAATTGCACAAGATAGAAATGAAGTAATCTGCAGTGCAGACATAGTTGAAGTCCTTCGCTGGCTGCTATAGAGACAAGTCAATAATAGGATTTTTAACTAATCCAAGAAGTACATGCCAGTCTGTACTTCTCCTCCCTTTCAAATAAACAACTGCATTTTTATTTTGCATACTATAGTGGCTAATATTTTATGGGTGCTGAGCCACAGTGGTGGAGTTGTTTTGATAAAACTTTCAAGGGAGGTGTGTAACTAAAATGTTTGCCTCCTTGAAAGGATCATTTAATGATTTTTATTTTTTTAAAGAAGTCCTAAATCTCAAGGATGTTGAGGTATGTTTCCATGTGACAATAGATTATAGAAATAAGGTGCATTCACAGATGTGCATTCTTCTTTGGATGGAGTGCTACAAGGAGTGATGACTTTTCTGTGTGCAGCAGCCATTGCAGATAAAACATGGCAGCCAAAGTTAGTTCACATTTCAGATTCTGGTTAGCCAATAGCCATGTATGTAATATAATAGCTTTTCATAGTCATGTTATTAAAATCCATGATGAGCAAGCTGATACGTAACTTATTATTCAATCCAATTTTATAACACCTTTCAGGAAAACATTTTAAAAATATTTTTTGCTGCCTTTTGTTTTCAAATGCAACAGGCAATAGAAGGTTTGTGTACCATTAAGCCTCTGAAGATTCTGTTTTCTCTGATCTGTGCGAAGAAGTGTCATTAACACAGGCATAGGCAAATTACCACACTTCATTGTACTCTCCTCCATGGTACATTAAAAGCTTTCCCCCCCCTTGGTAAAATTGGCCTATTCTTCTGTAAAATGAGGGGCCCATTGGCAGTTCTTTGGCAAGGTAGACAGAGAGACTCTGTAATGAAAGAGAGAGTGACTTAATGTGGGAAATGAAATTAAAAGTGACAAGTACGAAAGAAGATAGCAGAGGACTGATGCCTAAAGCCTCTAAGAATTCCAACAAAAATGAATGAGAGTGTGTGCGCACTTTTTTTTAATGTTTCTGATGGAAATCATTGGTATTAGGATAAGTGAATGCCTTAAGTGAATGTTCATATATAATGCTATGTAAAGACCAAGCACTTCTTCGTAGATTTTTGTTTCCTTTATCATAAGTATGGTTTGATTCTTACTGTACTTTCGTCTGACAAATTATTAAATACTGTTAATAATAATAAATGGCTCTCTCTCTCTCTCTCTCT
Organism: Tiliqua scincoides; assembly: GCF_035046505.1. Taxonomy (NCBI): domain Eukaryota; kingdom Metazoa; phylum Chordata; class Lepidosauria; order Squamata; family Scincidae; genus Tiliqua; species Tiliqua scincoides. Next base: position 79,443,713 of record NC_089821.1, on the reverse strand, counting down.
CTCTCTCTCTCTCTCTCTCTCTGTGTGTGTGTGTGTGTGTGTGTGTGTGTGTGTGTGTGTTGCAGTCTAGATTGGGAGCTTTGACCTTTTCCTCTGTCACAGTCCAGATCCCAATTGGGCTCCCCTTGCCCCTGTGGCTACTCTTTATCCTGGGAGTGAACTTCTTATTTGATAACATTCTTAACTTCCTCTCAGAAAGAACGTACAGCTGCAGGGGGAGGGAATTGGGACCATGATGGGGAAAAGGATTTGGTTTTTTCTTGTGTCATGGTCACTTTTTGAACCCTCCCCCCCAAATCGCTACTATATTCATTAGAAAAACTATAGGTCAAAATATGCATTTAACATCAGGTGTCATTTGGCCCCTGAAATAACCCAGTTTAATTTACTTCTGTGAATAACTTCCTTAGCTCTGTGCTCAGGGGCAGGGCCAGTGCTGAGAAAGGGTCTTGCTTTTTACAAATTGGTTTTTCAGTTTAATAAGGTGAAACCAATTAACCAGAAAAGTTGCCGCCAAAGGAATTTTATGAGTTCATAAAAATGTATTGCTTTTTGCTTGCACCGTGTACTATAACTGCACCTCTTAAATTCTCTTCCTTTTTTTCCAGAGATTTCTCTTCCTGGGGTATTTGTCTCTATCCTTGAGAAATTTATTCTCCCCCCCCCCCATTTCACTAAGCTGCAGATGTTCTGAGAACTGTTGGGCAAAAAGTGATAACTCAGCCCATCATCTCTGAGCCCCAAGTGATTTCATGGAGAAATTGGCAAGAGGAAGTTTTTGGAGTTAATCAGCAATGTCACACATACAGGTGTGAGTGAGCAATCACTGATTGAAAAAGGTCTTATTTGGAGAGAGACCTAGGAGCTTAGAGGCAAAAATTGGTTATCTGGAAAAGAGATGCTCCCTGACCTAGCTGGAGCCATAGACATAGAATTCTACATGTGTGTACCATGTTGGATGGGGAATTACGTGGAAGATTTCCCGAATCTGATCCAGATGTATAGCCCATTAAAAATAAATCCTGCAGTTCAGGAGGAGTTGTGAGTAGCTGAATTCAGACTCCCAAGTTCTCCTCTTTTGTGAAACAGCTGCTCAGTCAGATTCCTGTTTCTTTTAAAGGTCTAAGCATTTGGTACCAGATGTTTTACAGTTCTGATTTTCTTTTGTCTTAAGTTGTACTTGGCAAGGGGCACAAATATTTTGAAAAGTTGATTAATTGTGAAAATGTTCTGTTTTTTAAAATTATGTTCATAGCTTATCTGCTCCTGCCTTTGGGGTCATTTTTTTCTTTCTAATTACAGCATTTTTTTTGCTGAATTAGTCATATAGGAAATCAAGTCAATCAAAAATCACATAGTGAATGGGGCGAGATTATAACACACTGTAATTAATATTATTTGTCTTTGTACTGACTGCAGTGAGGGCAGGTGAAGTCAATTGAGAATAAGGGCACTGCTTCCTAAGTAAATGGTTGGTTGGCAACCTTCAGTCTCGAAAGACTATGGTATAAGCCTACAGCACCCGGTATTTCCGGGCAGTCTCCCATTCAAGTACTAACCAGGCCTGACCCTGCTTTGCTTCCGAGATCAGACGAGATCGGGCATGTGCAGGGTAAGTAGAAAAACAATTGCTGAAAAGTGAGAGCTATCTGCACTGTACAAAATAGTCATTTATTTTATTTACCGTAGATACTCGCCTATAGGGCGATAAATTTGTCCCAACAGATTGCTCCTGAATCAACCCTTCGCCTTATCTGCAGGGCCACTTGGGTTCAGGGTTGTTTCAGGCACTCTGCGGAGCAGCAGTGGTGCTGCTGGGGAGGGTGACGTGCCACCTGCTCCCCTACTGAGCGCTTAGAAAGCGCGGGACTCCACACCTTGAGCGGGGAGTCTGACGGAGCTGCTTGGCTCGCCTGCTGCTCCCTCCTCCTCGCAGCTCCTGGGCATTGCAGTCCCGCCCGCTCATGCGCCCCGAGCCTGATCTCCTCAGCTCTGACTTCCTCCTCCTCTGCCCCGCTATTCTCCGCAAGGACAGGAAAGGGGAGTGAGGAGCAGGAGTCTGGAGCACGTCCCATGCGTGTCATCAATGGGGCTTACTCCCAGGAAAGTGCGCATAGGATGGCAGCCTTTGAGCCCATGCCTGTGCATGCCTACTCAGACGTAAGTTCCATTATTCTCATTGGGCTTACTCCCAGGAGAGGCTTGAAGATGGAGAGAGAGACAGGAGGGCTGCTTCTTCATGCAGTCTGTAGCTCTGCATCTGCTTCTTCTGAGCGAGAGGGAGGAGGGGAGTCCCCCACACAGCCTCCCTCCCTCCCTCCCGCCAGCCCCCACTCCTGCACTGCCTGCTTCTTTCTGCCCTTCAGCCCCAGCCCCTCTCTTCCCTCCACCAGGCTTCACTTTGTTGAACTGTTTTCTCTCCCTTCTCCTCGATCACTGTGTCCCCCTTCTCTTCTCCCTTCCACGCTGTCCCTCTTTCTCTGCCCCCTATTTACAAGCCAGGCAATCAGGGAAACTGACCAGGAAACTGATTAGAGCAGCAGACAACAGTTTCCATTTACACATCCCCCCAAGACAGAGAGCAGAGCTGAACCAGCTCCCCAGAATCACCCCACTTCTTTAAGAGTGAAAGCCCCTGGACAGACTTGATCCTGCTGTAAATCAAGAGGAGGAAACAGCCCTCAGACCAGGTGAGGGTGGGCTTGTTCTAGCTGCAGGATGCACCTACCCTGAAAGTGGAAACCCTCCCATCAAATGTCTCACAAGCTACAATTCAGAGCACCGTTACTTACGAATAACACTCAGGGAAAGCAATAGGTCTGCTTCTGAGTAAATAGGGTTTCAGCCATGTGCAACTGAAATTCTGAGTGATAGATCACTTTTTATGTTTTATGTTTTTCCTGTGCTGGTTTTCAATCACTGGTTCATACATGAATTGATCACCAAAAATTAGCTGTTGGTGGGACTTTCACAGTCAACTAGCTACCTCCCTTCCTGCCTTGCTGGCCCTGCAAGGCATTCTGGAGCACTGCCATTATTCCATTCTCTTTCAAGTACCCCTAAAGGTCCTGTTGAGTGGCCCTGGGGGTACATGAACCCCAGGTTGGGAACCACTGTTCTATTAGTATGTTGTTTACAGTCCATTTACTCTCTGATAGTGTTCACAAAAAGATGCTGAGACCTGAATTTAAAAGCTTGTGAATAAAAATCAATCTTATGATCTTTTACTAGATTTTCAATAGAGCCTGTCAGGTAACAATTACTGGTAGGTTATTTTTCAGGATTTGGCCTAGGGTAAAATCAGACAAAACTATAATCAGACACCCCGCTAAGTTTATGGCCCTGACTTATCTGAAGGTCATAGAAAATTCTATGATTCTTGCCTCATCTATTTATCATAGAAAATTCTATGATTCTTGCCCTGTCCTTGGCTTATCTGTGAGATTGACTTATAGGCGAGTGTCTGTGGTCTTTATTTTCACATTTTTATACCGCCCTTCCTCTACAGAGCTCAAGGCAGTGTACACAGTGCTCCCCTCCTTTTGTCCTCACAACAACCCTGTGAGGTAGGTGAGGCTGAGAGAAAGTGATTGGCCCAAGGTCACCTAGGAAGCTTCATGGCTGAGGGGGGATTCAAACCTGGATCTTCCAGGTCTAAGCCCACCTTCCAAACCACTATACCACCCCTGGCTCTCATGAGAAATAGCGAATACATCAAGCTCAGGCTTTGATTTGAAGACATAGCTCTAGCACTTAGATGTGCACTCTGTTAAATTAGAATCATTGTATGTGAATGGGGAAAGGAGAACTTGCACTTTATTATTTTCAGATTTTTGTTTCCCTCTAAGAGACTGACTTTTTTTTGAGTAAATATCCAGTGCTCCTGTTTTGAAAAATAGGTTTTCATTTAAGAAATGGTTGGTCAAATGTCTGCTTGTTTCATTACAATTTCAGTAGTACTCCAGATAGTTGATCAGCATTGCAGTGTCTCATGTTAATGGGATCATATTCTCAAAGAATATGCTCTGTTTAAAGTTTCAGAGCAGTAGCTTTATTCTCCTTGTTATGCCATCCAGAAGCCTCACTATGGTTAGAGTTCACCTGGTGTGAGAACTCATTGCATCACCTCCATGATGGACCACCTGCCATAGTAGACCACACAGAATAAATTACAATATGTACAACTTAAATTCAGTGGCATCACTAGGGTTGGTGTAACCCCCATTGACATTGCTTGTTTGTTTGTTTGTTTATTTTATAAACTCACCCAACAAACCAGTAACCAACCAGTGGCCAAATGAGAGCTGACTCATGATAACACCTTATTGGTTCCCTGCTGTATCATAATAACACATCATTGTTTCAAGAGCCAATCAGTCTCATTGGTCAGTTTTGAATTAAGGCAATCCACTTTTCATAACACAAAGCAGTTGTGTTTTTCTTTTTTGGTTATTTGGCTATACCTTTTGATAGAATACAGATATCTCAATGCAGTTGTTCCATTGCATTCTGCATGAAATTGCATTGAATGATATATAACATGATGGTGTTATTACAAAATAACAATAAGATTTTCACAGTTTGGCCAGTAGTGGTGTCACACACCCTTCCTGCGTGTGTCACGCAGTGCGGTCTGCACCCCCATAGTGATGCCACTGATGCCACTGAATGTGTATTGCAAACTTAAGGTGATTCTGCAATTGCTGCTGCCTCTAAGTCCTGGACAGCTGGTGCTGACTTCCGTAAACACGTCCAGGTGCTTTTGGATCACTTTCTAATTTTTAATCTATGTTCATTTTAAATTGATATATGCAGCCCTACGTTAAAGTTGCCTGAATCTTCTTTGTTTCATTGTCATGGTCCATTTGACTCTCCCTTTATATTCAAAGAAAGGAGATTGAAAGTTTCCAGTTTTGAACAAACAGCTGTTTCTGTTGTTTGTCAATTTAGGAAACTGTGGTTAGTTCACAAACCAGGATCTGAAACTATGGTTTGATTCTGATTTGGTTTAATCCTTAGCTAAGTGTAGTTTAAGATAACCACAGTTTTCCAAGTACAGGGAGGCCCCTATATCTGTGGATCATGTGCCTGCAGTTTCATGTATCTGTGGATCAGGCTTCCCTGGGCATCAGAATAAAGGCAATAAACCCCGTTTTGTTTTTTGCCCAAATGGCCATTCTAAAGGCCACAGAGGCAGTGTGTGGACGCGTGTGGCCTCTGTGGTGCTAAGAAAAGCCTCCGGACCAGTCTGGAGCACAGTTCTGGTCAAGTTTGAAGAACTGGGGAGGGGAGGTCTCTCTCTCTCTCTCTCTCTCTCTCTCTCTCTCTCTCTCTGTGTGTGTGTGTGTGTGTGTGTGTGTGTGTGTGTGTGTGTGTGTGTTTAGGAACAGTTCCTCTCAGTGATACTAAAATAACACTTCATTATAGCCAAGCCTGCCCCATAGTTTTTGAAACTACCCGGGAGCCCATGGCTAGCACTAACTTGAGAGTAATAACACTGTCTCTGGATTTTGTCACAGAAATTCAATTAAGGGGGATTATAAACACAGTTGTGGGCCTGTTTCATTTACAGTTGCAAATGAAACACAGGCCACACACTGATCGTTTATGAAGAAAGGAGGTGGTTTGTAATCTTGTGCGACTCTGAGTAGAATTACCTGAATACTTCTTTGTATGGGAGGGGGTGGAGACAGAGGTAAAGAAGGGGACAACCTGAGGGAATGAATCAATAGGTAGTGGCAGGGCGGGAAAGAGACTAACAGGAAGAAAACGGTTCCCTACTGTTAGTCAGGAGGAGGCACACTTCTCGTGCACACATAATAAACTACCTGCAGAGGTTTATTCCTCCTTAGAAGCATCCCCTGACAGGAAAGATTGAAGAGTTAGTTATTTTTCCTAACAAAGAGCTTATTTTGTTTCCCCAGCTTATTTTGTTTCCCTCCTCTCCAAGAGAGAGAATTTCTTCTGGGCTGCACAAGCAAACTTTTCCTTTTCCTTTTAGCTTTTTATTCTTCTCCACAAGCAGCTAATTCCCAGTAATGTAGGGGGGAGGACTAGAAGCAGGGGTCAATTCCAAAGCAGGAGCGAAACAGTCTTGGCGGCAGAAGACAATGTCTGTCCCTGATGGAAGTCTTTTCCTAAAATCATGAAAGGACTATTGGTGGGATGTGTGGAAGAGAGACAGACAAAGGTGTCTTGTGACAGAGATGTATTTGCATCTGTGAAGGAAAGAATGGAATGCATATGCTAGCTTTTCTTCACAAAAACAAGCTTGGCAGTTGCAGACTGGAAGCATATATATTTTCGACTCCAGCCTCAGAAAGGCAGAGAATTGTTCTCTGCAGATCCTACACCAGCCCATCGAGCTCCCCTTTAAGTGATGTTCTTTTAGTCTGTCATCAAGTGTTCCCTTGGTAGACAACTCTTAGATTTTCAACAGCTCTACAACAGTGTGTAGCCAAGGCTGAAAAACTTTTAAGAGTCATTCTGAAAATGTTGCAGTTGGTTCATAATTCAATATCTTCCTGTTTATTAACATAACTTGGAAGCATGGCATTTTTAACATTTGGGAAACTATAGCAGCTCTCTGAAGGAAAAATGAGACCCTGCAATTTGCAGGCTATAAGGATGGTTCTCTTGTTTATCACCTTCTAGGAGATTTCCAATATTTTGGGGCATTTGCCCCTTTCAGATAATGACAGATAATAATCCACAACTGTTGAAACTCATGCTGGTAACAATATACAATATTTAATAACTGGAAAAGAACTTCTATCTACTAACATAAATCATGAACTACCTAGACTGTCATTGCCCCACTCAAGACCCTAAAATCTGAACCAGAAGTTCTCAGTTGAGGTTAAACTCCACAGCCACAACTGAAAATGTACTACTTCTAAGTAAAACCTACTCTTAGCTTGGACACATCTGCTCTAAGTTAAGGGTGTCAACCGCATTTCATACAGAGAGCAGAATAGCATTCACAATGCCTGCTGAGGGCTGGAAGTGATGCCATAAAGTAAGAAGTGATGTCATTAAGCAGGCAATAACCAGAAATAATCACTTTTTTGTCACTTAGAAACTCATTAGCTGCAAATGGCAAAAGAGAAAATTTGCAAATCTTGATCATAGATGTTATAGATATATTACAATAATGATTGTAATATTGATTAATATTGTAATGGTGATACTTAAGACTCACAAAAAATAAAATACAGGTTTTTTCACTCTGATAAATCACTTTAGTTTCAGTCAACAATAGATGATTGACAACCTAGTCCTGCTCGTCATACGGGGCTACTCATGGCCCAGACAGATACCTTTGGCAACCACTTATTATCTCATTATTTAACCTGGAATTTGTCACCCATTTAGCAATCTTATTTGTCTCAGTCTTTTCCTCCATTTTGGGATGACATAGATAAGTCTATCTCATTTTTTTTTTCTTTACAAGTACCCTGTGAGAATGGGTAGCCTGAAATAATAGTGAATTTCTCAATAACCACCTGTGAAGATTCATGGTCAGTAAGAATTTGAATCCAGGTACTTTTGGTTCATGCTCAACACCTGCTTATAGCATATGCACTCTCAGTGGCTTCTGTCATTTAGTGTGACCCAGCTGGCTTTCCATTATTGCAGCTGCTAGAAAAATCACAAATGTGATTGTGAAGGTTGATGCTGGCTTCCTTTCTGTGCATTTTGGTTTACTTTGCTCTGCATGTTCGAAACCTTTTTGTACTGACCTGAAGTGCAGACTAGCACCTCATTTGCATGACTGAGGAAAGTTAAAGACCTGAATGTGACCATTTGTGGGTGTAGACGTGTTCCAGTGTATTTTCTTCCAAAAAGTGTGTATATTTTATAGCTGCTAACATGGAGGAAAGTATTTGTTTTTACATTTGTTTTTAACTTTCTCCATAGCAGAAACGGATTGGTGTTAGAATCCCATTATGGCATGAAATATTACATTTTATCAAACTGCTGGGGAGACTGTAAACTGGAGGATGTTTTCAAGTTTATGTAACTCTGTAGCGATCATCTGTGATGTGCACAAAGGGCTCTTATCAATGTCTAGCAGTACTGCCTACTGAATCCCTTTCGTTGGGGAGTAATCCTTTCCAATCAGGTGGGGATCAGTGCTGTGATACCTTTTGAGCTGAACTTCAGAATCAAATTTGAGCACTGCTTCTTTTTGGAGACTAACTGGTTTAGTGTAAGCCAGTACCAATTCAGCACTTTATCAGGGACCTTGTTGTGCATCTTTCAGAACACAGTTTGTTTACCCAGCAGAATTAGTGGGGGGGGGGGGAATAAAAACTGAGTCATAAAACTACATAAAGTGTGTTTTAAATTGGAACGTCTTATTTCCAGCCAAATAATGACCATATCTGCTTGTCATGAGAGAACGGGGGTGAGAAAGTCAGAAGTGAAATGCACCCTGGATCCTGGGAATTTTGAGTTAAGAGGAAGAGAAATTTCATTAATGTGAGAGCTGGTAACTCTCTGAAGCTCTCTTGGGAAACAAAAGCAGCACAAAATGCATGGATTGAATTAACTTCCACAAAGTTCCGCAGGGCAAAAATGCATAATGTTGGATACACACAGCTTTAAAAGGTGTGAATTATTGGTAAGTGAAGCTTGTTCCAAAGGAGGAAAAAAAGTCAGTCTGAGTGACAATTATTATAATGCATCATCTCCATTTATGTCAGTAGCGTAGCTATCTCACATAGTGTACCCTTCAAAGTAAGTTTCATTGGAATCATATATCTATAATATGATACTATGAGTCACTTCATCAGGCCCACTATACTTTCACCAGAACAGAGGTCTAGTGTTGACCAAACACATTCCCACTCATTATCTTCAAAATGACACTGAATAAGCCAAGATATTTTCCTCCGCCATGAGAAATATTTCAGATTATTCAGAGCCCATTCAAGTCAAATCAGATCCCTTCACACCCCTGAAAGGCCCAATGTGTCCCCCAATGATCTCCAAACCCTTTTCCTCACACCGCCCACCCTCATGACTCACCTTCTCTCCTTTACATATCCATAACCTCAAGCTTGCTTACCTGTTTACCTTGCCTCTGTTGCTGTAGTAGCAGTGGAAGGAAGGGGATATTTCTTTCTTGTCCCCCAGTGTCTGGCTCTTGGTACTTGGCAGCAAGCCAGACAGTGGAAAGACTCTTCCTTCCACTCCAACCATTGGAGCTGCACAGCAAGGTGGATAGGCAAGGGGGGATTAAACACTTGTACGAGCATCAGTGGGGGTTGGAAACTCAAGGATGAGTGGGAGGAGTTGAATTCTCCTCTGACTCAAATGAAGATCTGAACAGGAAAAGAACCCATGGTGGTGGTGAAATTTGTATTTGAGAGAACTATTAATCACCAAAGTTCATTTTTGAAGCCTAGGAATTACAACGCTTGGAGATTTCTCTACAGAAATGAGACCCTTGCCCTGAAGTTGCAAGTTCTATTACTTCTGACTGATGTTTTAAAGAATAGATTTTTCTGGGAAGCGGGATAAGGTTTACCACAGAAATGGTAGATTGGTATACTAGCTACAGATGTCTCAAAGACATTTAATAGTACCTCCAGGGAAAAGGCATTTGAGGAATTTATTTATTTATTTTTTTTTCAGAGAAGGAAGGTCACAAGTGAATCCTTATAGCCCAATACTACCTAAATCCCCACATGGCAATACAGCAGTGCCAACATGGGCCACATTGCACCTTGCAGGTTTTTTTGGCTGCTGGAGGTCTCAGGGTAAGCAGACATTTGTCCCCTTCCCTGGGATAAGCACCAGCTGCAGTGGGTCAACTTGGACCTGCACCACTGATTATGCTGGCACAAGTTCATGTTGATCCGTGCAGGCAGTTCAGGCCCGGGAAGAGAGTTTGGATACAGCATGCGCCAATGCAACCCATCTTGCCCCCCTCCTGAGCCTGATCCACCCATCCCTTCCCTTGTCACCACCCCATTTAACTCTTCCTCCTGCCCTGCGCTGGACTTACCTGCTGCAGTGGGCCTCCTAATCAGTGCCAGCACGAAGACTCCAGCCTTTCCACTGGTGAGCCTTATGCTGCTGCAAAGCCTTTCGTGACAGCGTGCTGGCTGAACATGTGTTCTGCCCGCACAGGCCCTCATTAGGTTGTTCAGTTCCCTTCTATGTTGAAGGGAATTGGTGGTGCCTCTCCTGCCCAATCTAGCAAACTGATTCCAAAGAAGAAAGTGGGCAGACGCTGACTTTTCAATGTGAAATGCTAATCAGCTAGATAGTTTCGGCATCACTTTGATGGCAGTCTCATTGCAAAAGAGATTATAAAGAGCAGGTTACAAGACAAGAAAAGAAGCACGTTGGTTTTCTGTCCTCTTCTGGGTATTCAGGTTGCAAAAAGAGTATTGTTAATTTGCACCTAAATGCAGCAATCCTGAATCTTTTGCCATCTATTAAAAACATCTATAATATAACATGAATTAAACAACTAGGTTCAGCACAGAACTGAGCTTATGTGGGGGATAGCTGAATTTATTGCTCTTAGTTTACGTGAGCAGAGAAGCAGGAGTAAAAATGGTAATGTGAGTTGAAAGTGGTAGAAAGTTTGGAATCAAGACCAAAGAGAAACAACCTGTTTTGTCCTTTTTTATGTAGAGGATAAAGGGACATATACTGTCAATCTGCTTATCAAATAAATAGGCTTATTCAGTACTTTTTTTGTAAAAAAAAAAAAAAAGTGCAGGAACTCACAACTTGTTAATCATTTTATTTATTTATTTATTTATTTATTTATAAACCATTTTTTATTGGAGAAATAAAATATTTTTTATGTGCTTCCCCCCTAAAGATGAACTTACTTCTGAGTAGACATGCATAGGATTGGGCTGTCAATCTCCACATCCCCTTCCCCCTAGCTACTTTTTCTACACATGGGGAAAAATACTGTACAGATGCACTTGTAGCATGTAGTATATAGTGTGGCACTACTTCGAGGAGAGGAAGCAGTGAATGGATTCCAAAAAATGGCTTACATGAGTTCCATGTAGTAAAATTACTCTAAGCAACTGTGGGAGTAAGAACAAAAAAGGAATTCTTACGTGAGAGGGGTCCTTAGGTGCACACAGAAACAGCTACGTTTGCAAACAAGCAATTAAATATGGTTTAATTCAGGTATCAGAATACTCTGTGTCTTTGGGAAGGCGCTTGGCATGCAATTGTATGTTCTCTGCTGCCCTGAGCAGCTGCTGTGCATTGCTGGAGAGGAGCTGCAAACGCTGGCTGGCGGAGGGCATGCTTGTGGGGGAAGGATGAGGAAGATCTCTGGCAAGACTGGACAGCACGTTGTACACACGTAGAATCCCTTTTCACCTGCCCATAGCATGTGAAAAGAGGTGCAGATATATATCTCTGCCAGGATTAAGAGCCCAATCCTAGGTATGTCTACTCTGAAGTAAGTCTTGTACTAGTCAATGGAGCTTACTCCCAGGAAAGTGCCTAGGATTGCAGCCTAAGAGCCCAATCCTATGCATGTCTACTCAGAAGTCCACTTTAGTGAATGGGGCTTACTGTGGATAGGATGATAGCCTTAGAGTCCAATCCTGTGCCTGTCTACTCAGAAGTAAGTTCCATTATAGTGAATGGGGCTTACTGTGGATAGGATGGCAGCCTCAGGGCCCAATCCTGTGCCTGTCTACTCAGAAGTCAGTCCCATTAGAGGCAGTGGGGCTTCCTCCCAGGAAGGTGTGAAGAGGACTGCAGCCTCAGAGCCCCTCCTCTGCCTGTCTACTCAGGCTGCAAGGCTATGACACTTTCCTGGGAGTAAGCCCCATTGAACACAATGGAACTTACTTCTGAGTAGACATGCATAGGCTAGGGCTCACAGACTGCAAGGCTATGCACTCTTTCCCAGGAGCAAGCCCCATTGAGCACAACGAGACTTACTTCTGTGTAGACATGCCTAGGCTTGTGCTGCAGATTGGCACAGGGTCTGCACCAGCCAGTTTCCTTCCCCTCCTCCTCCACCAAGCCAGAACCTGGGCATTCCGTGAGTGCCGCTGCCCATCTCCCTGGCTGGCTGTCCGTCCTCCTCCTCGGCGTCGGCGCGTATCCCCCGCGCCCTCCACAGGCTTGGAAGCTGTGCAGGGAAGCAGAGCACGGGGGGAGGGGATGTGGGCCGGGCTCAGGAGGCTGCTTAAAACAACGGTAATAGAGGCCCAGCAGAGGTGTATACCGCAAAGAAAGAAGGGTTCCACTAAATCCAGGAGGGTGCCCGCATGGCTAACTAGCCAAGTTAGAGAGGCCGTAAAGGGCAAGGAAGCTTCCTTCCGTAAATGGAAGTCTTGCCCTAATGAGGAGAATAAAAAGGAACATAAACTGTGGCAAAAGAAATGTAAGAAGGTGATATGGGAGGCCAAGAGAGACTATGAGGAACACATGGCCAGCAACTTTAAGGGGAATAATAAAAGCTTCTTCAAATGTGTTAGAAGCATGAAACCCGCCAGAGAAGCGGTTGGCCTTCTGGATGGTGAGGGAGGGAAAGGGGAGATAAAAGGAGACTTAGAGATGGCAGAGAAATTGAATGAGTTCTTTGCATCTGTCTTCACGGCAGAAGACCTCGGGCAGATGCTGTACTGGAGCACAGCAGGGACTACTTGCATCAAAAAATTCTTAGATTTGGCAACTACTTTGCAGTTTTTATTTTTTTACCAAATTACCATGCTGCTGTTATGAAAGTTGCACCTCCTGTGCTTCAAATTTGCTTTCAGAGGAGGAAGTCTTCAGAATTTTCCCCTCAGAGCAGGCACCAAGTCATCTTGCAGCACAGGGAGGCTCTGATTCATGAAAAAGAGATCCATTCATCACAGAGATGTCACGCAATTCACAATGTTTCCTCTCTGGTGGTTTGTTATAAAATAAATCCTGCTAGGATTGAAGGCCTGAGACTAATGCTGTGGCAGAGACCTGAAATCACACTTCCACATCGGCTGTTTTCCTGCAAGCAGAAGGCTTGTTATTATACTGATTTGCGATTTATTTTCCTGGGAAGCTCATTCTATGAACTCCAGCACTTGGTTTGCACAGAGATCCCACTTCATCAATAATTAGAGTTGCAGGTCTCTGTCTCATTTTATACATTTAACAGCGGAAATGATCTAAATTACCAGTATGGCTATCTGCATATGAAGACCTGCATATTCTTTTGCAGATAAAAGAAAGCTGCTTTCAGAAAGATGAAGCAGAGCAAGACTTGCAAAGCTATGAAGGCACATGGTAGTTCAATACCAGGGCTTTTTTTCTAATGGAACGCAGGGGGATGGAGTTCCGACACCTTTTTGCAGGGGCCCCTCCCCTTCGGAGGCATTCCAGGAGGGGAGGGAGCAAAACAGAGGCATTCGCTGGGTGGGTGCTGGGGGTTGCAGGGTGGGCGGGCGCCTGGCCCCTGCCTGACCGCACAACGACCCCCTCCTGCCCCCATCTCCAAGCTCTCATAAGAACAGCCCCACTGGATCAGGCCATAGGCCCATCTAGTCCAGCTTCCTGTATCTCACAGTGGCCCACCAAATGCCCCAGGGAGCACACCAGATAACAAGAGACCTCATCCTGGTGCCCTCCCTTGCATTGGCATTCTGACATAGCCCATTTCTAAAATCAGGAGGTTGCACATACACATCATGGCTTGTACCCCGTAATGGATTTTTCCTCCAGAAACTTGTCCAATCCCCTTTTAAAGGCGTCTAGGCTAGACGCCAGCACCACATCCTGTGGCAAGGAGTTCCACAGACCAACCACACGCTGAGTAAAGAAATATTTTCTTTTGTCTGTCCTAACCCACCCAACACTCAATTTTAGTGGATGTCCCCTGGTTCTGGTATTATGTGAGAGTGTAAAGAGCATCTCCCTATCCACTCTGTCCATCCCCTGCATAATTTTGTATGTCTCAATCATGTCCCCCCTCAGGAGTCTCTTTTCTAGGCTGAAGAGGCCCAAACGCCGTAGCCTTTCCTCATAAGGAAGGTGCCCCAGCCCAGTAATCATCTTAGTCGCTCTCTTTTGCACCTTTTCCATTTCCACTATGTCTTTTTTGAGATGCGGCGACCAGAACTGGACACAATACTCCAGGTGTGGCCTTACCATAGATTTGTACAACGGCATTATAATACTAGCCGTTTTGTTCTCAATACCCTTCCTAATGATCCCAAGCATAGAATTGGCCTTCTTCACTGCCGCCGCACATTGGGTCGACACTTTCATTGACCTGTCCACCACCACCCCAAGATCTCTCTCCTGATCTGTCACAGACAGTTCGGATCCCATCAGCCTATATCTAAAGTTTTGATTTTTTGCCCCAATGTGCATGACTTTACACTTACTGACATTGAAGCGCATCTGCCATTTTGCTGCTCATTCTGCCAGTCTGGAGAGATCCTTCTGGAGCTCCTCACAATCACTTCTGGTTTTCACCACTCGGAAAAGTTTGGTGTCGTCTGCAAACTTTGCAACCTCACTGCTCACCCCTGTCTCCAGGTCATTTATGAAGAGGTTGAAAAGCACCGGTCCCAGGACAGATCCTTGGGGCACACCGCTTTTCTCCTTTCTCCATTGTGAAAATTTCCCATTGACACCCACTCTCTGCTTCCTGGCCTCCAACCAGTTCTCAATCCATGAGAAGACCTGTCCTCTAATTCCCTGACTGTGGAGTTTTTTCAGTAGCCTTTGGTGAGGGACCGTGTCGAACGCCTTCTGAAAGTCCAGATATATAACGTCCACGGGTTCTCCCACATCCACATGCCTGTTGACCTTTTCAAAGAATTCTATAAGGTTCGTGAGGCAAGACTTACCCTTACAGAAGCCATGCTTATTCTCCCTCAGCAAGGCCTGTTCGTCTATGTGTTTTGAGATCCTATCTTTGATGAGGCATTCCACCATCATACCCGGTATGGATGTTAGGCTGACCGGCCTATAGTTTCCCGGGTCCCCCCTCTTTCCCTTTTTAAAGATAGGCATGACATTTGCTATCCTCCAATCTTCTGGCACCGTGGCTGTTTTGAGGGACAAGTTGCATACCTTAGTCAAGAGATCTGCAACTTCATTCTTCAATTCCTTAATAACTTGGGTGGATGCCATCAGGGCCCGGTGACTTATTGATCTTTAATTTATCAATGAGGTCTGAAACATCTTCTCTTTTAACCTCTATCTGCCTTAACTCCTCAGTTAGGAGGGGCCGTTCGGGCAGCGGTATCTGCCCGAGGTCTTCTGCCGTGAAGACAGATGCAAAGAACTCATTCAATTTCTCTGCCATCTCTAAGTCTCCTTTTATCTCCCCTTTCCCTCCCTCACCATCCAGAGGGCCAACCGCTTCTCTGGCGGGTTTCCTGCTTCTAACACATTTGAAGAAGCTTTTATTATTCCCCTTAAAGTTGCTGGCCATGTTTTCCTCATAGTCTCGCTTGGCCTCCCATATCACCTTCTTACATTTCTTTTGCCACAGTTTATGTTCCTTTTTATTCTCCTCATTAGGGCAAGACTGCCATTTATGGAAGGAAGCTTTCTTGCCCTTTACGGCCTCTCTAACTTGGCTGGTTAGCAATGTGGGCACCCTTCCGCTGGGCCTCTATTACTGTTGATTTGAGCAGCTTCCATGCACTCTGTAGAGATTGGACTCTTTTTACCTTCCCTTTCAACCTCCTTCTAACCAGCCTCCTCATTTGAGGGAAGTCCACTCTTCGGAAGTCAAGGGGTTTTGTGAGAGATTTGCCCGGTATTCTTCCCCCAACGTGCATGTCGAAATGGATCGCAGCATGATCACTGTTCCCCAATGGCTCAGTAACATTGACATCTCTAACCAGGTCCTGAGTACCGCACAATATTAAATCCAGAGTCACCTGTCCTCTGGTGGGCTTCATGACTAGATGCTCTAAGGCACAGTCATTTAGCATGTCAAGGAATTGGGTCTCCTTTTCGTGACCAGAACACAAATTGACCCAGTCAATATGAGGATAATTGAAGTCCCCCATAATTACAACCCTGTCCCTCCTTGTCACCTCCCTGATCTATTTCCTCATTTCAAGGTCCCCTTCCGGTTTCTGGTCTGGAGGACGATAGTAGGCCCCCAGTATTACATCACTCCTCAGGCCTGGTAATTACCCCATAGAGATTCTGTGGAGTCGGACCCACCAACGGTACCAGTGACATTCATGTGTGCCAGTATCTGATGCTCTTTCGCTCTCCCTTATTCACCTCAGTTCTGCGTCAGTAAAATGGTGGCATAGAACTGAGGAAATCCATTGGGGAATTGAGAGCTTTCTCTAAGGTAATGGCACAAATGTTTTCTTACCCTGAAGAGACCTTCTGTGACTGCCTCCCTCACTATAAAATGCAATGGTGTTCTGATGGCACTGCAGCATTGGAGGGGTGGGAGTTTGATAGGAGTGGGCTGTAAATGGACTAATGGTCTGACTCCATATAAAGGAGTTCCTTTTCTTTATAAAATTAAATATACTCACACATTTTTGTTCGTATAAGACTACATACATAAACATGATACAAGTAACTATATATAATACATTATACATGATTATAGATAGCCCCATCTGACAAGATTAAGCTGTAATTAAATCCCTATCCAATTAAAATAATTGTATGTTATTTTATGAATTTTTTAAGATGCCGGATGTATAATTGACAGCTGGTCTCCAAACTGTGGAAATGGATTTGCACTTAGCTATAGATTTTTTGTATGCTGTTAATTTGACTAGTGCTGGTAATTCTCAGGTTTTCTGTAATGATTTGATATTATTAGGATTATTCCCAACGTCTTGTAAAAGCCGATCTTGCTGCAGCGACCTTGTACTATTTCTTTATTTGTGTAGCTCCATCAGTATACATAAAAGGGTAGAGAGAGAGAAGTTCATGCTCTGAGGGCTTACTGGCTAGACTTTGAGTAAAGGAAAATGACAGAGGCATGGGAAATGGAGGCAGGGTAAGTGAATGCTGTTTTAGTTGCACATATTTAGTTTCTGCAAGGGAATATGGACAAAGGTGTGAATCCAAAGGCTTCACCTAAGAGGTGGGTTTTAAGACAGAACAAGTGGTTTATGTATTACTGAGAGAATAGGACAGTATTATGAATCTGGAGCCAAATATACCTGGAAAACCTCATAAATAACTGTACCATTTTCTAAATCAGTGTTTCTCAAACTGTGGGTCGGGACCCACTAGATGGGTTGCAAACCAATTTCAGGTATTTCCCTATTCATTTCAATATTTTATTTTTAATATATTAGACTTGATGCTACCAAGGTATGTGACTGCATTTGGGGAAATGTTACAGACCTGTATTTTTAACAAGCCACTATGTATGTCATTTAACAATGATAGTAAATGGGACTTACTCCTGGGTAAGTATGGGTAGGATTTCACACTTAGGATTGTTAAAAAATTTCCTGCTTGATGATGTCACTTCTGGTCATGACATCACTTCCGGTGGGTCCTGACAGATTCTCATTCTAAAACGTGGGTCCCGGTGCTAAACGTGTGAGAACCACTGTTCTAAATTGCTCTCGTGCATTTTTGGCAAAGCTTGGATATCAGGTAGATATCCACCTGTTTAGGTGGCTAAACAGCCACCGGGTAGATGGGACTCGTCAGCCTGGGAAGGCAGCTCATCTGAGAGAAGGAAAACTCTGATCCCAAACCTCCACTGCCTTGTGGCTACATCCAGTTATGGAAAAGGCTTCAGGAGTCAACCTTGAGGCAAAATCTGGAGCCGGAGTCCCTGAGGCAGTTCATGGCTGAACACAGTCACGTTCTGGCAACTCCTGCGACGCCGCTGGAACCAACTGTATTGGCCTCTGCCTTTCCATTGGACCATTTCAGCGACGTGGCGAGGGGGGATTTGCTGCATGGGAAACAGTCTATCCTCCATATCTACTTTACCCAGGCTTCGCGCACTGGAGAGGACACCCTGTTCCAGAACCACCATTCAGAACGTGACACCATAGTCTTCCGAGACTGAAGGATGCCAACAAGAAGGATATCAGGTAGTCCATATGTTTGTCTCTTTCACCACGAGCATCCTCTTAACAATGCTATATTTGTGTCATGTTCAGATAATCTTGGGGGAAAAAATAAGTAGTACCTTGAAGTACCAGTGTTTCTGAATCTTATCTTTCCATGTTCCTTTGGCATACATCTCTTAGGCCCAAATCCTAACCAACTTTCCAGCGCTGGCACTACTGTGCCAATGGGGCATGTGCTGCATCCTGCAGTTGGGTGGCAGTCATCGAGACCTCCTCAAGGTAAGGGATATTTGTTCCCTTACCTACAGGCTGCATTGCCCTTACCTCGGTGCTGGAAAGTTTGTTCAGATTGTGCCCTTAAAAGCTTTAATTCTTCCAAATTCATTGCTATGAAGACCTCAGGAGAAGCTCAAAACATTACATCACGTTCTGATGTAACATAGTAGTGTAACATTACTGTATTGCTAATTAACAGTAGTGTAGCATTACAGAATGATGAGGGAAGTATTAACGATAGCCTTGTAACAACGTGTAATAGAAGTAGTAATTGACTTACTTATATTTACTAATATTTACTTATATTTAATTATATTTACTAATATCTTATATTTACTAATAAGTAAATATATTTAAATTGAAGAAATTATCAATTAGAGGGAAGTTAATTAAGTAAAATTATTTAATAAGTGGGGAAAGGTCCATGTACTTATAGGCAGTGCCTCAGCGGTCAAGCTTGAGTTTGGCTTGAACCATCTGTTCCTTCTGAGCCATTTCTTAAGACACCACTGATGCAAGTTGGTATTTCTACAGTTTAATACTATACGTGTCTACTCAAAAGTAAATCTTATCCAGTTCAATGAGATGTATTCCTCCTCTCAGAGCGCGATACCATAGTCTTTCGAGACTGAAGGTTGCCAGCATTACATTATTCCTGCTTAAAGCATTGCAGTGCTAGTTGAAGTCTTTTTTAAGTGCTGTGGCTTCTGCAACTTCAACAGCTGAATAAGAACCAAAAATTGAATAGGTGTAGTTTTCCCTTGTTGCATCTCCACACCGGATATTTTTCCACTGAATTGTTATATTAGCACCCAAGGGGCAAGAATTTCTGGAAACAAAAATTGGCATCCCCATTCACTCCCACTCTTCTTTTCTCTTCCATTTTTCAACATCTCTTACTTTAAATAATTCTATTGCTGAGGCCACTAGCATACTTGAGGGGTCAAGGGGAGCAAAGTCCCAGGGCACCATGCCTTCAGGGCTTCCACCACCATCTTCCCTGAAAATCCAGACCTCCCTCCACCTGTCACGTCCGGAAGCTTCCCCAACCCTCGAAGGCCTTCTAAGGGTCTTAAAATGTCATTTCCAGTTTCTCAGGGAAACCAGAAGTGGTGCTTTAAGGCCTTCTGGAGGCCTTAGATGGCCTTCTGAGGGCTGGAGATGCCACACACTGCCTCCCTGGCTCTAAGAATGCCTCTGGATGTAAGCAGTTTAGGGGAAGGTTCTAAATGTTCCTAGGGAGGGGGACATTATGCAGTCCTAGCGTGGGCAGCACAGGGGTCAGGATAGCCACTGACTGAGGCATTCTTTTTCTAACTTGTGTCTTGATTTTGCGTGGGGGGAACTAAAAATTTGGTCTGAAAAAAAGTAAGCCTGGTTTGCTAATAAGATTCCCAAGACACCTTCTTGGCTCTTTGAAGACTTCTAGTAACTTTTAGCTGCATTTGTGTGTGGCCTACTGTATTCCGGTAGCCAAATATTAGTCTCGGCATATTTATGAGTTTCCATTTACATTTCCTTTGTGTTCTCATTAGCAGAGCAGTAATAATAAATTGAAATGCTAACAGGTCATCATTTTGCCAATAGGGGATGTTATTAACAAACTTGATGAAATATTTGAAAGTGCAATAATTTTAAGAATGTGGTTTATTTTTTTCCTTTAAGCATTGCCTGTAATTGTCTCATTTATGGTGTGTGTAATTTTTGGCACGATTTTGCAACAATAAATGTCAATGATCTCTTACTTAATTTCTTTCTCTGAAGCCTATTATCTTGGCAAGACTCTCTCTTGCTCTGCAGAAGCGCAGTGAATGATCATACAGTGTTGTGTGATATATTACTGGCATTCTCTGGTTATAGACAAACGTCTTCTGGATGTGGTCCTACTAAAATTATTACCAGTGATAAGGCAGCGCTAGTGGTAATTATAGTCATACCCTGCTTCTCTTGCAGTAGGCTGTTTTCTTCAGAGAAGAAGAAGTGTCAGTGTCAGAAGTCCTGAGGAAGTGATAAAATAGTGAATGCCAGGAAAACAGTGAAGGCAGAGTGGTCAAAGGGTCTGTTAGGTTCTTGTAGCAGAGGTCTTGAACAGGTTGCAGTTGATAATATGCTGCATTTACTGGTGTAACATAAGATCTAGTCACAAGGAAGTTGCAACCATACAACATTGGTAATATGTGAATTGAGCCACTTACTACCACTGCAGTAAGTTCTGTTGGGGGTGCACATCAAGGGAGAGAATGTCACAGGGAAAATATGGCATTTGTTCTTGCCCGTGAATGTAAGGCATCTGCTTTTAGACGTTAAATAATTATTCCTATTGGGGGGGAAGGTAAGCATTCCACACGCATTACTTTACCTAGTGGAACTTATGCTGTCTCAACAGCCTAAATCCATTCTTGTTCTAGAAATTGTTTCTATTTCTTCACTGATGTCAATTAGAATATTGAAAGATTTGGTTGCAGTGATCTTGTGCCGCTGTGTATTTCAGCTGCTTTCTATGCATGCAATTATTTTGTTACCTCCTTACTGCCCAGTGTTTTGTTAAATTATTAGGCAATTCACAGCAGACTGGTGACATGTTTTGGTTATATTATTGAAGCGATTATCATCCAGGATTCTCTGGAGGAATCTTGTTATATTGTCAGTGGAAGATATTTGACATTGTTGGGGATTTTAGCAGCAAGGCATAACATTGGTCATCAAGAGTTGATTTTATTTGTTTAGGTTCAGTGCAGTTATGTATGTTGTGGAGGCTATCGTTTCTGATCAGCAGATTTCTGATCAGCAGATCACTTTTTACTTTCAGTTGTTGGCCAATAGTGTCAAAAAATGTCTCAGACAAAAAGAAAAAAAAGTTTAGAGTCACTGAAAACAGGATTATTATTGGCTGCTAATCAAGGCAACTTGAAATCGGCTGTCAACTGTGAGTTTTGTCCTTGCATATCAGGAATTCCTGGTAACTTTGTGAGAAGTTAGGGAATGCTGAAGTTTGCATATGTGTGTTCACTCTAACTGAAACTAGTGCTACCTGTGTAACCTCAAATGTGGTGGTAGAATATTTGAACAACCTCATTCAAACCACTAAGAAATAACCAGGTACATAGGGGTCAGAGGCTTAAAAAAGAAATTGATTCCAGGTAATACAGTTGGTGAAAATGGCATATATTCCATGGAGTTCCAAAGTTTCTTCAGATATGCCAGATCCAGATTTCTAAGACTTCCACTCTCTCCATTTGCCTTAATTCTTGTATTTTTCTACTTTTTATGCTTTGTCCCAGTTCTTTTTCCATTTAAAATCCATTTATAACCATATATACTCTGATTTCCTCTGAGGGCCTGATCCAGAGCCTGGCGCCCCGGCTTTGCACTGGCGCGTACTGTCACAAATATGCTGTAAGGCATGTTTGTGAGCCTTACCACGGACCCAGCACCAGAGCTAACCTGGCACGAGCCCACACTGGGCCAGCTCAGGCGCTGGGCTTGTGTTCTGCCGCCTGGCATCTCACCCAAACAGCCAGGCAGCAGAGAGATAACTGGGGGTGCAGAGAGGCTGAGAGGAGGCATTCTAGGCAGGGGGAGATGGAGAGAAGTTGGGTGAAGGGTGGGGAGAAGGGGCGGGAGAGGAGGGACTGGCGGAGCTCAGCTCCACCGAATCCAGAACCCTATGTCGGCCATGTGTCCTGACCTGGAACTCCTTGATTCTGCACTGGCTGCAGAGCTACCAGAGACTAGCTCCATTGCAAGGCTACTTCTCTTACATGGGGGAAGGGGATGAAAGTCTCCTTCCCCCAAGGAGCCATCATGGGCTGCCCGGTGTGCATAGGATACTGTGGCACCCATTTTTGGCACTGCGGCAGTCCCACGTGCCAGGCACCTCAGGATTGGGCTGTAAACCATCTTACTGCCCATGTTGCTGCTTTGGCTTATCCTTCCCGTACTGGTAACCAGATATGTTTCAGGTTCTTAGCCTTTTGTTTTCTTTTATAAGACACAATCCATTAGAGCAATGTTTCTCAAACTGTGGGTCGGGACAGATAGGTCGTGAGCTGATTTTAGGTGGGTCCCCATTCATTTCAATATTTTATTTTTAATATAGTAGACTTGATGTTACCATGGTATGTGACTGCATTTGGGGAAATGTTACAGATCTATACTTTTAACAGGCTATTGTGTTTATGCTTTTAACAATGATAGTAAATGGAACTTATTCCTGGGTGAGTGTGGGTAGGATTGCAGCCTAGGATTGTAAAAAATTTTCCTGCTTGATGATGTCACTTCCAGTGGGTCCTGACAGATTCTCATTGTAAAAAGTGAGTCCCAATTCTAAAAGTTTGGGAACCACTGCATTGGAGAGTTTGGTCCAGCCCTGCCATTAAGTAAGGTGGAAAAGGCTTGTTTTTTTGCTACTGAATGTCGTTGGAAAGTCAGTGCCCTGCTGGAATTGAAATGATTATCAGGGCTGACTTCTTCAGTAGCATCTTCTAGAAGTAGAATACTAGGATAATGGGTAGAAGAAGACTGCTCTGATCATCCTAATTTGCTCAGATAATCCCATCCCCTACTTAACAAACAGGCTCTTTTATTTCCCGTCAAAGTGACCTGGCCATCTTAATTATACATAGGTTGGGTGAGGTCCAGTAATTTTCATCTCAGGATGCTGTCATGGTGTTATAAATTAAACTGTACAGCAGTGGTTCTCACACTTTTAGTATTGGGATCCACTTTTTAGAATGAGAAACTGTCAGGACCCACCAGAAGTGATACCATGACTGGAAGTCAAGCAGGAAAATTTTTAACAATCCTAGGTTGCAATCCTACCCACACTTTCCCAGGAGTAAGTCGCATTTACTATCATTGTTAAAAGCATTTTTAGAGTAGCCTGTTCAAAGTACAGATCTGTAACGTTTCCCCAATGCAGTCACATGCCATGGTTGCATAAAGTCTAATATATTAAAAATAAAATATTGAAATGAATGGAGACCAATCTGAAATCGGCTCACGACCCACCTCGTGGGTCCCGACTCACATTTTGAGAAACACTGCTGTACAGATTGTAGAATTCTAACAGCCCAATCCTGAGCTGCTTGGGGCGCCCAGGCTCGGTGGCACCAAGAAGGGCTGCCACCGGGTCCCGCACCTCCTGGGCTACTGTGGGAGGCGCCTTGGGAGAAGGAGACTTTTGTCCCCTTCTCCCAGGTAAGGTAAGTAGCCCCACAATGGGGCTACTCAGTTTACTGCTGACCAAAAGCTCTGCGGTAAGGTAAAGGCACTTGTGTAGGGCGCGGATCCCTACACGAGCGACTCGGATCCTGTGGAGCCTCCCTCTCCCTGGCACACCTCCTGCATGCCCCCCAGCACGCCTCCCCCCACCCTCACTCCACCCCCCGCCGGCCTCCCCCCTCTTCAGAACGCCTCCTCCCTGCCCCTGTACCCGCCTACCGTGCTGCGGCTTGGCGGTGCAGGAGGTGTGTGCCTATGAGCAGCAGGAAGTTATTTATATCACTGTAAACTGCACCTTGTGTTTGACCAGACTTTTATTATAGATGGTAAGAATTGTGCTGGAATACTTACAAGACCATAACAGCAACAGGAGTTGTTTTTTTTTTTTGACTCTACCTAGATATGAAACTTGCAGCTGAAACTTTAACCTATATAAAATCTTAAAACTCTGTATTCCAGTGCATAACTAACTAAAAGCTTCTTGTTCTTTTGCCAACTTCTTTTGTCACTTTAATCATGAATGTCCTAAATTAGAATATCCCAAATTCTGAAGAAAAGATTTGCTAAACTTGGCATCGTTTGCAAGTCCTTTCTTGGCAGTTAAAAGACTTGTTTTTGCCTTGGTAGCACTTAACCTTTTTATGAAGGCTTGATGTTGCACTGATGACTGAATGAGTTTACTGAATACTAATTTTTGGAGTACTGAGAAATTCTATATTCAAGGTCTAAGAACATTGTATATCCTTCTTTTAAAAATACTATCCCTTGTGTTCACTAATATTTATATATTGCTTTTCTAAAAGTTCACCAAGCAGTTGCCTAGAGCCTTGCTTGCTCCTTGAGAAATTCCATGAATGAGCACACCTCACTTGCACAATACATTTGGTAGGTATGAAAAGCTGGGTCACAGAACCCCTCGTATATTCATCCTTCATTCGTCCTGTAGCTCCCTTGGTGTCAGTTTTGTTGAGTCTTGATCCACTGGTTCTGTTTTAAGCCATCTCCATTCTAGCAACAATTCAAGGTCTACTGTGCCAAGCTTGCAGCCATGATTGGTAACCTCTTCTTTCCAACCTTCCTCCTTTCTTTCCGTGATCACAACCAAAACTGCTGTGCCAACGCAGGCTGGGTAGTCATCCTTGTGGAACGCCTTGCAGTGTGCTCCTTTCTGTGGGAGGTAGCTCTGGCTATCTTGCCCTGCTTCCCTCTCTCTAGCCACCTAAGGCTTCTGTCTTGGCCTTGAGCTTTTTTCAAAGTCCTCTTTCTGCTTTTTAAAGCAGGATAATTGCCTAGTATTAACACATTTATTATGCAACTCCTGCAGTGCATCAGACCCTGTTTGGACACAGTGGAATGTAGAACCTAGTAAAACTTGCAACAGTGTTAAATGATAGCTGCAGATGAGAATGTTGTCCTTTGTGATTCCTTATTCGTCATTTCAGGTCTGTCTTGATGCATTACAATTGATCCCTCCTCTGCCCTTTTAACCCAGTGCAGATTTTTACATACTCCCCTGTCATCTTTCCAAAGACCATGCTACTGTGTGAGAAATCCAGCCAACTAATAATAAATGTTTGAAAACCTTTGGTTTAGATGACAAAATTGCTGTCATGCATTCAGTCAGTCATCCTCAAGTGAAGGTGAGCATGCTGATGTATGCAAAAACCTCAGCAGCAGAACAGATGGTTGGTGCCATCAGCTTTTACAGCAGCAATTACCTTGGGGGGGGGGGGGAAGAGAAAAGGCAGGGTCTGGAATCCGTGCCCTCTGCCATTCCTCAAACAGGTACTCAAAGCAGAGACTGTGCCAGTACTACAGCTCCAGCCACACGTGCCTGGCGATTGTATTTCTGTAACCTCTGTACAGCAACCTCTGATGTGTGGGACCCAAACAAGCACTGAATCTGCAGGTGGATCCCTCTCCTTGTATCAGGACATTGAGTTTGAACATTTCTACTCTATTCATAGCATTGGTATGTGCTTTCCATTACTATCTTAAATCAAAGGTATGCAGATTTTCCTCTTTCAGAACATGACTGTGTGTTAATGCAACCCCTACCAATACCCTGCAACATAAATGAGAGTATGTCCATAACAGTGGACCAAATTAGGAATTTTTTTTTTCCTCAGAGAATGATGCTGTTACCTGTTAACAGCATCCAGGTAGTGGTACTGAAATGGAATTTCCCTTACTGATACAGTATCTGTGCCTGGTGTTCTTATTTACATTACAGGCCATTGGTGGGGTTGCAGTGACTTGCAGTCATGTTTTCTGAGAAGATGACTTGCATACCTTTTTATTTCGGGTAGTGCTGGTATCAGCTTTCTGCCATTAATCAAACGTCTGCAAAAGAATATCGAGCAAATTAGCATGGAGTCCCTTTAGCCCACTTCAGCTGTCTTTCTTGGAATGCTTTCTATTACTGTGGAAGTTTTATGTTCTTTAATAATTTTTCATCTTTGAGTATGTATAGAAATGGGACATTGCAGCAGACATATCCAGAGATGATTTAAAGTCCCCTGTTCTCCCTGGATATCAAGAATAGTGTATTGTAAAGGAAGAGGTAATGCAAATTAAAAGATACATGTTGGATATGCTGCATTCCTTAAAAGAATATCAACGGGCATTAAACATGCCAGCTTGATTGATCAGCTAGGAATCCTGAGACTGGAAATGGAAATGAAGGGTTTTTTTTTTTCCTGAAGAAAATAGTTTCAGAGGAGAACCACAGTGTGGTGCATAGATTTTTAAATCCATAGATTTATGGCTTTACCAACTTGTTTTTATTTTACGTATTCCAATTTAAGCAGGTTGGGACAGCATTAAAGCAAACATTCCGTATGTTTTCCTTTGCTTCCATCTTCAGTAGGGAGTGGTTTGGCAGTAAGCAGAGTTCACAGAGTTTTCACAAGACACAGCAAGAAGGGCTCTGCATGTTTCAGATGGCCACAACATAGATAAGTTTTTAAAAACTGACAGCACAATCCTAACTGTGCTGCCTGCTGGTGCAGCGGTGCTGCATTGGCCCAGAGTGTCACAAACGTACTGTTAGGCGTGTTTGTGACTACTCTCAAGCCAGTGGGAAGGGCTGTACCAGCCTACTGGCGCTGGATCTGAGCCCCTGGCTGCCAGCAGAGGTGGGGGCTGAGTGGTGTAGGAGCTAGGGGAGGGCGGTGAGGAGGCTGGAAGGGGGTGTTTGGGGCAGGGGGAGGGCGGAATGGGTTCTGAGGGCGGAATCTGAATGAGGATCAGGTCTGGGAGGGGTATGGGATTGGCAGAGCAGGCCTCCCCCTTATCCTCTCTAAAACCTGAATGCCTGTCATGCTTGACTTGCACACGCTAAATAGTGAGCACATATCTGAATACCTCTATAGAGTAGGCTGGATGGTGTCTGAAAAATATCCCCGTACTCCAAGGAGACCTCCAGTCTGCTGTCAACTAGCGCTAGATGCAGTGGAGGCCATGAAGCCCCACTGCGGCAGTGCTAGTTATGATTGGGCTGCCCAACACATTCATGGAAGACAGACCAACAGCCACAACAGCTAAATGGAAACTTCCATGTATGAAAATGTCCTTTCTTTGAGTATTAGACGATGGTGACAAATACCATGGCCATCATTTTCATGCTGTGCTTGTGAGCTTACAGAGACATCTGGCTTTTCTCTTGGCTTGTTTAAACAAAATGCAGGTCTAGAGGGAACTTGCGGTGCTCCAGCAAGACATTCTCCTGTTTGTAACTGTATTTAAGAATTGCAAGACAATTTCTCCCAGGTCAGATTGCCTTTGTGCTTGCATGTGCCTCTCTCTCTCTCTCTCTCTCTCTCTCTCTCTCTCTCTCTCTGTGTGTATGATAGCATGCATGTATATATCTGGATCAGATAGTTTAACATTCCCCATGAGTATGTAATAAAGTGGCCTGTCAGTCTTATTTCTGTAACAGAGTTTAACCACATATACTTTTTCAGGAAGGCATACCAACTAAGTGCACAAATAGAGTATGCTGGTCCCCTAAATCACTCTAAGCAGTACACAGCATAATGTGTAGGTACATGCAAAAGAAACTGTAACCCTGGCCAAAGATATCCTTTAACTTCTATGAATGTGTTTAGCTTGCACTCTTTTTTTAAAGCCTCGATTGCATGCTTTGAGTCACTTTGGATTTCAGTTAACTATCATTGTCTTCTGGATGGTGCCTACTTGTTTCTCCTGCTATTCTGGCTCCGCAGGATGCATCATACTATTAAATATGTCAATTGGTTAGGATTTGTGTATGGGAGAACCATCCCTTTGTTTACCAGTGGGCTGGACCAGAAAACCTTTTAAGTTCTTTCAGCCACCTCACTTAGTATAACTGCAGCACACAGCAACATTTTACTAGATAGATGTTATTGCTGACTGGCTTGCATGCCATTCTTTGGCATGCCCTGTGATATTGTTCACCTTTTCCTTTTGGTATGATATGACTTGGGCATCTGTCACTCAAAAAGAGGAAGTCAGTGATTCCACTGTGCATGCGCAAGCGTATATTTGGATCCAAATTAAAGTCTGGATCCAGAACATTCTCCCAAGGAGAAAGTGTGTGGTGTTAGCAGTGACCCTTTGTGTTGATAGGTCTGGGAAGTGTAGAGTTAACACCAGAACTTTGGCTTGTGATGGGTGTGGCTTACAGCTGCAACCTAGTAGGGACAATGAGGACTTTGGAGATAAAGATGAAAGAGGATGTGAAGGAGGTGCTGCCATAATGCAGACACTGGAGATTGCTGGAGACTGTTGTGTGGCTCTCAAGCCACAAGATGGCGGAGAACCAAGGTGTTGTTGCTGCAGCTGGAGAACCTGCTGACTGCAGCAGGGAGGGGAAGGAGGACCCCTGCAGCTTGAACAGGTGAGCTACCCACTGATTGCCTTCACAGAGGTGGCGGATTTCACCAGGACTTTGCACGTAACTAAGGTTGGCTATTTCTTCCCCCACCCTTTGGGTAAGGGAGGCTAATTAGACTATAGTGTGCATAAGATTGCTATGTTTGGAAAGGGAACTTGATGGGACATAAGGGTCAATGATGATATAATACCTATTCATCATAAGGTTCACCAAAGGGCCCAATTTTTTTTTCTTTTCTGCGAATGGTTCTATATTTATTTTGTTCTAACCAACTTTGAACATTGGTTTAACACCTTTTGTCTTTTTATTACTTTATAAAACTTCTAAATTTGAAAAATTGGGACTATAGTTTCTTTTGGTGTCATTTCAGTAGCTTATTATAGTAAGTAACTGTGGAGCTCCAACAGAAAAAGACACTGCATGTGTAATGGTTCTGTTCTGGCACGTCAGAAGAAAAACGATGGGATGTGGAGTGTGACAGTGAAGCCGAGAGAAAATGCTGGTGCCTGACCAGCTCTCTTCTCGCAGCCATCCAACCGCACATGCATTCCTGAGCCATTACATCACCGTGAGCCCTTTTTGGACAAGTGTGGAGTACACCAAGGAGCCAACCAACTGCAAAGCCTCTCTGCTGCTTACTACTGAGTTAATGTGAGGCAACGTCCTCTAGGCTTCAAATCCAATTCTCCAACTACTACTTCAGTTATTTTTTTTTTACATCTTGCATAATAGGAAGAGGAGTTTTAAAATGGAAATGAAGAGAATCACCATGAAAGAGAAATGCATTCCTTCAAGCTGTTCTCCTCCTCTCTGGCAGAAACCATTCACTAGCTCCCCAGCCAAGCAATGAATAGATTTGTTCATTTGTTCCTTATTCTTGCATGTGTTCTCCCTCTTGGCGTCTATATACTGACAACCATTTTTTTTTTCCAAACTTGGATAAGTACTGTCCAAGGTTTTATGTGGCTATTTGTGATCTCAAAATACAATTTGTAGGAACATAAAAGCATACTTGTGGGAATTTGAGGATGACACTAAATTTTACATGCAGGTCTTAATTTGTGTATTGTAATTGCAACTGTTTTTCATTTATAAAAGAGACCATTGATTCTTCCTTTCTTCCCCTGGTATGCCTACATTTGCTTTGAGGGTTATAGAGAATTGATTTCAAGTCTGTGCCAGGAGTTTGCACCAAAAGCTTTCTAATAGTCTCTTTTTTAAAAAAAAAAAAACCCTGGCTCAGCATGGCAAAATGCCAGCTTTGTGGAGGGAAAGAGTTAATTTATTCCTCTACCCACTAACCTTTGTGAGGGTTAGATTGCAAGCCATTGCATTAATATTCCAAAGCTGAGGTGCTTTTTAATGCCTCTTAACTAGCTCAAAAGTGTAACCAGATTATTTGATGGAGATGGATAGAGATGTTTGGATACACAGAAGCTTTACACAGAATTCTGGGCCAAATGAGATGTTGCATATGGTTGCATGTAACTTTTCTCTGACTTCTTTTGAGTGAAAAAAAAAAGGCTTGGGAGAGCTTGAGTTTCAGTATAGTCTGTGGGGTGGGGAAAGAAACAGCAGCTTAACCCTTTTCCCTATGACAGTGTTCTCATTCAATATCTCCTTCCCATTTGCTGTTCTTCCATCAGGGACAGATACTAGCAACTGTATCTATAAAGCAGACTGGGGACTGAGCAGCAAATAGGCTAGAGGAAAATGATTGTATCTCTTGTCCCTGCCTCCCCCTTAAATGTTGTGCAACCCAATCCTGAGCTGCCCAGACCTCTGGGACCCGGCGGCTCCACAGAGGGCTCCCCCCGCATCCTGCACCTCTAACGCTACCGTGGGAGGCTCCTTGAGAGAAGGGGACGTTCGTCCCCTTCCCCCGAGTAAGGGAAGCAGCCCTGCAATGGGGCTACTCACTTTAGCGGTGACCTTTTGGTTGCCGCTAAAGTAAAGGCACTCGTGTAGGGCGAGCAGCCCTACCCGAGTGCCTTGGATCCTGTGGAGCTCGGCTCCGTGGACCTGCCTCTCCCAACCGACACTCCTCTCCCATGCCCCTGGCCACGCCTCCCCCACACCCCGACCGCGCCCATGTCCCGTTCTGCAGCCTAGCGTTCTGGGAGACCACCGAGCCACTGAGCCCGGGCGCCCGCTGTGCGCTGGCTCATCGCTGGCTGGAGCTGGGCTA
Organism: Tiliqua scincoides; assembly: GCF_035046505.1. Classification (NCBI taxonomy): domain Eukaryota; kingdom Metazoa; phylum Chordata; class Lepidosauria; order Squamata; family Scincidae; genus Tiliqua; species Tiliqua scincoides. The sequence goes on along the minus strand of NC_089821.1, from coordinate 79,413,130 downwards.
GCTCCAGTGGGAGCCCAGCAGTAAGTCCCATGATCATGCCTTATGGCACGTCTGCAACTGAGGTCCACAGCGCGGAGCTGTGCCGCAGACCTCAGGATTGGGCTCTAACTCAGTGATTTTCAACCAGTATGCCATAGCACATTGGTGTGTTGCACATGAGCCATAGGTGTGCTGCAGGGTTTGTTTGTTTGTTTGTTTGTTTGTTTGTTTGTTTGTTTATAGGGCCTTTGAGGAATGTGAGCCTCCTACCGGCAGTGCGGTATGCCTTGTGAATTGTCAAGAAACTGATGGTGTACCTTGATAATTTTAGTGTCTTGTCAGTGTGCCATGAGATGAAAAGGTTGAAAATCACTGGTTTAACTGTTAGGCTCTTAAAAAAAAAAATCAGTTGAAAGTGATAAATTACAGCATGAAATAACCCATTTCAACTGATGTTTAGACATTTGAAGAATTACACAGAAGTTATCATTAGATCTCTTATTCTTACCAAGAACCCCTCCAGCAGATGGCAATATTTGTTGGTGTAGTTGTTTATGCAGTAGTCCCAGGGAGTTCATTTGTTATATGTTTTAAGGAGAAAGCAATTCCCAGTTGCCGAACATCCCAGCTAGAGACTGAGGGGTTGTGGATGCGGGGACTGTTAAAAATTTGTGGTTCTAGCCCCAGATGTATCTTAATTTGAAACTGGAGGCGTTTGAGCAGTACCCTGAAGTGTTGCAGGGCAGTGTTGTGCATCATGCTTCAGGTGCCGGTTCTGTCTTTACACTATTGCAAACCGTTTTCGTACTTTTGGAACTGTCACTATTTTTGTTTCAAGTACGACGTTTTTGGTACTGCTGGAAGACACGGGCAAAAATGACAATCTGTGTTTTTGATAATGGGTGAAGATCTTCAGTTTTCAGTAGTGTTTTGCTTTTCAAGAAGTTCTTAAACCTGGACTCCTTCCATTTTAGATTCCATTTCAGAGATTACACTGGTGCCCTAATCCTTAACTTTTGAATTGTTGTGGAAGTCTGAGGTACCAGAGCAATGTATGTACAACAACAGCTAAGTGTTATAGGTTCTTATATGTAATGGTACAGCATGGAATGGAATGTTCCATTTTAAGTATTAATTCCAATAATTGCTGGAATGGAAGGTACTTAGAAGATTTTGGCTTCAGTGCTGAGAAACCATCTGGCTTAGCCACTCAGGAAACGGAAAACATCCTGGTTCAGATTGTAGCCCACCTGAAGTGTGAGGCAAACTGACCAGATGGCTGGTGCAAAAGCCCTTTTCCTGTCTCTGAAGTCGGCCATATGGACCGTTCTAAAGGTGAAGGAGATGGGGCTTTCTGCTCCAACCCACAACAAAATAAATGCCAAGAAAATGAAACATTAATTTTCACCTTTTTGTGTTCCTGCTGAGGTCAAGAGGCCATTAGATACCCCACAGTGCCAATGGAGAAAAGTCCTATAAATATTACAGTTGTACCCCATGATACTTTTGGTACAGATAGTGTAATAAAAGTTAGCCAAAGTCCTGGAGTTGAGATAATTTCTGCTTCAACTACAGAACACAGGTAAAGGGTTGGGCTTCAGAGACCAAAACTATCGACTGAGCATCCATCTCAAAATGAGTGTGCTCCTTCTGGGTGACTGACATTTTAAGGTAATGTTCTTTAATCTGTTCAATCTGGATCCCTGGCTGGTAACTAAATTTTAAGAGTAGTTTAAATGAACAAGAGTGGAAGGTTTAGGACATTGGTTCTGCTCACATATTCAGTCTTGTATGAAACTGAGACACAGGCTACATGAACTCTTTCACTTTTCTCTGCTTCAAAGTGAACAGCAACACACTTTGTCAGATTCTCTCTTTAAGTCTGTTCACTGTCTGATACTTTGATAGCAATCTATCACCTGGTCTACACATGTAGCATCATGAAATTGGTAGTTTGCTGACTGCCACGTTGAACTGTAGCTGAGGAATCACATATTTGAATGCTCCGCTATGTCTAAAAACACTTTGTAAAGAAAATAAAAGCAACAGAGAAAGGGTTAGACTTGAGCCTCCCTAATGATCTAGTTTTCCATTTGCAATGAGTGGTTGTATGTGTTTTTAGTGTTAAGTTTCAAAAGTGGTGACAATGTGCAGTGGTGCAACTGAGGAGAGTAAGGAGAAAACTATAGCAGAGTCTTTGTTGCCATCCATGTGGAGGAGGCAGGGATCAAAAGGTTCGGGAAGAACCCAAGACTTCCTTTGGCTGCTGTCACCTCTTTCAAAGTTTGGCAGTGGCGACAGCAGAAACTAGAGCTGAGAGCCGCTTGCTTGGCCAGAATGAGCCCAGATGGGGGTCTTATGGAGGAGAGGTGGGTGGCTGGCCATGCAGAAGCTCTCTGGTTCTTCCGAAGTCACCTGAAGGGAAGAATTAGGGTTGGGCTGGGGAGTGGCTCAGGTGTCACTCTAGGATCTGCTCACTGCCCCTATGTTGCAGGTTGATGACGACGAGGTCATTGTCTTTGCACTGGGTTGTGAGGAAAAAAGTTTGAAGAACACTTCCATATGTCTTCGTTTGTAAAGGAAAGCAGACAGATTCAAGCTATGCATATGTTAAGTGTTTAACTTAACGTATGTTAACACATTTCCCTTTATAAAATGAGGGATGCAGGAGAATTCAGGACGAGCATCAGGGAAGGGCCCAAGATGTGTGCACTTGTGTAGTCATGCTGCCTTTCAACTCTGCAGGTAGAGTCATTTACCAGCTGGCGCTTAGGGAAATTGTCACATTTGCTGTAGCCTTCAAGTGAAAGGCTATGCAATAATTGGCAGAACTAAGTGAGTGCTTGGGGGCACAGTAAGCTAATGGGGGACTCTTTAGAAGTGGAATAAAAGCAGAAGCTCTGATTGGGAAAGACCTTACTGAGTCTCCTGATACTTTGGAAGTAACAACGACTCTCTAACCCTGAAGCTCTGGTGATCCACTATAATTACAGACTTCTGAAAATAAACCTGGTATGTGTGTGCCTCTAAACTTGGCCATAAGAGCAAGAATCACATGCAGCAAGCCTGAATTTCTGGCCTGATTTAATAATAAAATTACGACTCAGAGCTGTTCTTAGAGGCTGCTTAGTCACTAATTGGACACTTTATTATGAATCTGTCCCCTCTCGAACATGAGGTAGCCAAGTGCATGCTTTATGCATAGAAGGTACTTGGGAATTGCAGCATCATTCTGGAGTGTCTTCCATGCATAAATCCTCTGTACCAAGGAGACTGATACAAAAGACAGCACTGCTATGACGCACTGTTGTTTTGTGGACTCTTTGACACATGAATTAGGATCTGTTTTGCACCATAATTCTTTTAACATAGTCACGCTTCTCAAGCTCCTGGGAGTTGTAAGTGTCGGGACAGAATTATATAAGTTCAATTAAAGATGAGTCTGCATCAAGTTCCTGATATAAACAACTTCAGTCTTCTGATATAACTGTTAGTTTTGGTCCATTTATATTTTTAATTTCCATCATAGAATATTTTTTTAAAGTTGTGCTGCCAGTACGTGTTCCATCTTGTAAATTTGTCCAGTTGTTGAATTTATGTATTCTGGGAATAGAAGGGGTATTGACAAGCATGTCTCCTTTCTTTTCTGCCAAAAGTTATGGGACCAGTTCAGATGTTGCTGTGACAAATCAGCAAGAACATCATTTAACCCATTTCTGCCCAGCTCACAGGTGTATACATTTGATCCCTGTTGCGTATGTGCCATGTTGGACAGAAATAGCTTCAAGAGCAAAAGTAGAAGGAAGTCGAGGGGTGATACTCTTAACTACTGTTTTTATGGTTGTCTGTATGCAACCTTTATGGGCCTTCTACCTCCTCCTCAGGATGCACCCTTTGCAATTTCTACTGCAACCCCAGTTCCTGAGCATGAACAACCCTATATCTGAGTCCCTTGAAATTTGTTTCTTGCTTTCCCCCACCTTATTGTCGTAGATGGCAAGTCTTGTGTAACACTGGTTCTTTACAAAATGACTACTATCATTCATTGGCATCTTTCAATCTCAGAAGACTATGGTATTGCGCTCTGAATGGTGGTTCTGGAACAGAATGTCCTCTCCAGAGCGCGAAGCCTGGGTAAAGTAGATATGGAGGATAGACTGTTTCCCATGCAGCAAATCCCCCCTCTCCATGTCGCTGGAATGGTCCAATGGAAAGGCAGAGGCCAATACGGTTGGTTCCAGCAGCATCGCAGGAGTTGCCAGAACGTGACTGTGTTCAGCCATGAACTGCCTCAGGGACTCCGGCTCCGGATTTTGCCTCGAGGTTGACTCCTGAAATCTTTTCCATAACTGGATGTAGCCACAAGGCAGTGGAGGTTTGGGATCAGAGTTTTCTTTCTCTCAGATGAGCTGCCTTCCCAGGCTATCGAGTTCCATCTACCCGGTGGTTGTTTAGTCGCCTTGTACGACAAGTACAGCCAAACTCAGGGCCTATTCTTATCCGCCAGCCCCCAGGGGTGATAAAATCTTTAACACCCTTTTAAAAAGTAGTCTTTAAAAAATGACTACTAAGACACTAACTTTTGCAGGAGCTTTTGTCCATTATCTGTCCGACACATCACTATTACTAGATCCTTAAGGGATCTAGTGTGGAGCTATTTACCAAATTACCAGATTAGATGTCTGTACTATGCTGAGATTGCTAGGTGTTTTTTTTGGGAAGGAAGGGATTTGCTTGCTTGCAACCACAGACCTCAAACATATTTAGCCCTGTGCAGTTGTCTGTAATGTTGGGGAGTTGCCACACTTGCAAACACTGCTCACAAACCTTGCACACTACTCTTAAGTACTCCCTGCATTTAGGGCTGTTGGCCTTCAAGGTACTTGCCAATGTGTTCACAGACACGGACTGCCCAGCATGATCCACTGCCAGCTGCCAACCCAATCCCCTGCTGCTGCTGCCCAACTCCAGGCAGAAGACAGCCATCCAGAACCTCCTTCCTGCCCAGTCCTTTTCAATAAAACAGAAAGTGTAGGACATGCAGTATGTCCTGCACTTCCTGTTTTATTTAAAGAGACTGTTCAAGGAAGGGATGTGGTGTATAGGGAAGTAGTTTGCTTCCTTTCATGCCATTTCGGGGGGTGGGGGTGGCATGTGCAGTTGTGATCTCATCACAACTGCAATGTCCTCATCCTATGACTTCACTCTAAGCAAATCAGGAAATGCACTTCTTAATTTGTTAGAAAGGAGGAGCTCAAGGGATAGGGAAGCAAATCAGTGAGTTTCCTACTGGAACAGGCCAGAAGAGGCAGTGGCAGACTTGGAAAGAAGGGCACCTCAAGACTGTTGCTCTCCCCACCACTCGATATGGGCCATCTCATCTGCTTCATGAATGGGCTGGTGGGGGTCCCCAGAGATGATAAAACCATTGAAACGCTCCACAGCTTCATAACACCTGAACTGGACTTGTTGGTTCTGTGCCTATTAGCTGGGTTGGAAATAGCATGATCACAGTGACTTCAATTTCAGTTTCAGTAGTAATTTTAAAAACACCCTTAAAGCATCTTAGGGCTTTAAAGTACAGTAATAAAAGAAGAATTTGTGATTCAAATCAAGATTTCAGGTTATTAAACTAGGCTTTAGAGCCTGTTAATAAATGAAAGGTTTTTAATAAATGATGAGTGTAGATTATAATACGATGGAAAAATAGAGAGAATCTTTATTAAACTTGACGTATTCAGCATCCACCCAGCTGTTTTTATGCTGCTTCAGTAGCTGGAATAGAAAAAAAAATAGCATGATAATGTGCTGATGAAATATAGTTTTGGCTGGGCACATCACAGGCATGGGTGACATGGCCTCCGTTTTAATAAATGATACAGTCAAGATTGGAAAGGGGTGGGTGTGAAAGATGACATCATTGACTGAGATGGATGCCTAGATCACAGACTCTGCTGTACATCAGTCCAAAAACTGCAGTCCACTGAATTACCCCCTGGCTGAACTCTGTTCTTCCCAGAGGCAGTCTTTCAAGCGGCTTGCAGAAGCGTATCGCCTGCGCTTGCTAAGTCCCACCTCACAGGTTACTAGCAAAGGTTTTCAGAGGCTTGAAGGAGTTTTAATAAAGTCATTGTCTGTTTCACTTCCAGTGGTGTTCAAAGTATTTCATAGGTTTGACATAAGCAAAATGAAATGGTCCCTCTACTGAAGCACTTGCATGTTGTTAGCAGGAGAGAAAACTGAGGGATGTGAGGAAAGATGGATGTTTGTTACAGAGTGGTGTCACTATGGGAGTGCAGGGGGTCCAGACCTCACCGGGTGATGCACTTGGCAGTGTGTGACACACAACTGGCCAAAATTGTGAAAATCTTTGTGTTTTCGAATAATACCATCATGTTATACAAGTCGTCCCTTGTTATCCACGGGATTTAAAAAAATCTATGGATAAAAAAAGTGAAAAAATAGATTTAAAGACCCACTGGTCATAATGGAACAAGGTTGTGCCTCGACATTGATTCTGGAACTCTCTGCTACCATAAAATGTGTAAAATAAAAGTAGTTTAAAAAAAAATTAAAATTGCATCCCTTACAAGTGTGGTTTAAATCAGCTTTTCTTACAGATGTAGAGAGGCAGGGCCCAATCTTATCCAACTTTCCAGCACTGGTGCAGCCACAATGCACCAGTGCTGGAAATTTCATCTCCCTTCCCTTCCCGAGGTAATGGAACAAATGTTCCCATACTTTGAGGAGGCCTCTGTGATTTCCTCCCCAAAGCAGGAAGCAGTGCATACCCCATAGGCATAGTAGCACCGACATTGGAAAATTGGATAGGATTGGGCTCGGGCAGCCCAATCCTGAGCTGTACGGGGTGTGCAGCTGCAGCGGTGCCGAGAACAGCGGCCACCTTTTGTCCCCTTCCCCCAGGTAAGGGAAGCAGCGCCGCAATGGGGCTACTCACTTTATCACCGACCAAACTTTATCTCCGATCACCTGTATATCATTTGATGTGTAATTTCATGCAGAATGCAGTGAAGCAAACTTTGTTGAGATATCTGAAGTTCATCAAAAAGATATAGCCAAATAACCAGAAAAGGAAAACACAACTGCCTTATGTAACAAAAAGTGGTTTTTCCTAACTCAAAATTGGCCAATGACGTGTTATTATGACACAGCAGTAAACCAATATAATGTTAGTACGAGTCAGCTCTCATTTACCCAGGCACCCCCCAAGAAGAAAAATGAGACACAGACTTGAATTAATAAAAATAACCTGCAGTAAGGAAAAATTAAGCTAGTAAAAATCCCAAATCATGCCACTCACTAAGAGCTTGGGGGAAAACAGCACTAGCCATTTACCTCCCCCCAGACCCCATGAACATGACATCCTGATTCCTAGCATCACCCCAGTAGAGACGAGGTTACCCTATCCCAGCCAACCCCAAGGGATTGAAGCAGCTGACCAGCACTGACATGCACAGGCTAAGCCGTGAACTGGTCCTTCACCAGCCAGGGGGCTCGCCAGCCAGCCTCACCAACCTGGACAAGTGTTGTCGGTGGTCCTGGCTCACCCCCTGACCTTGCTTACCTCAGTATGCACGCCACCCCCATTCCTGACTACCCAGCCCCACTCGGGGAAACCTTTAAATAACTATATCTGTAACACTCACCCAAATGCAAGTCCAGGGTAGGTGAAAAAACCAATAATCACAGCCAATCAGGTTACCGGCCAAAAATTCCTACCTGGCTCCCACATGGAGCTACCAGCTACTCTCAGACTGGACATAGGGTGGATGGGTTGGGCTTGCTTCAAAGGCGTGGACTGAAGCTGGGGAGACCTTGATGGCCTCAGCAACAGCCACGCCTCGCCCCAATCAATCCGGCAGCCAATGAGTTGCCTCGATTTTCCTGTCTCTGCCCCAAACCCATCTGAGGAGGCTGGACAAACAGCACTGGGGCTCTAAGTGCCCCAGTGCAATTCCATGTATCAAATCTCTTACTAGAACTCTTATTCAGTTGTGTGAATGTCATCAGGTTAGCCACTGTTTTTTTTTGTTCGTTACTGATTTGTTGGGTGACCTGAACTATTCTATATTAAAAGTTAAAAAAGTCAATTGGGATGACACCAAACCTAGTGATGCCACTGCATTTATGTTGTGCATATGATGCTATAATTTATTCTGTATGAACTGGTATGGGAGGATGTCCATCATGGGGGTGACATAATGAGCTCTTGCACTGGGTGATGCAAGACTTAGTGACGCTTCTGGATATAGAGATCCGTTTCTTACATCTTGCTGTGACCTCTGGTCAAACAGATTTTTTTAGGGTTTGTTTTTTTTAAATCATGCATCAAAACCTGAAAAACTTTTGACCAGAAAGAAAAGTGGAGGAGAACTAGTGAACATATATACAACAGGCAATAATAAATATATATTTAATCACCCCATCCTCAAATCTCTGGAAAACTGTGGTTCATACGTAGCTTGATAGGCTTTTGCCAGAGCCTGCTCTAGTTTACTGTGTGGTGGGACAACAGCATGGTGCGAAACAGGCAAGGACAGGTCAGGGTATGAGGGGACAGAGGCAGGGCTATCTGCAAACCAGATTTAAAGCGATTTCTTGGCAAGAAGGCATGATCAGGCAAGACTTGTGAGCCTCTTGCTGCTACTCTTTGTGATGGGTTGCTGAGACTGATGAATGAGCTTTGAGGCCAGGCTTTATGGGAAGGGGAACTGTCAGCTGACCATAACTGCAGCCTAGGTGATGCTAAACCTTTGCTGGGCAGCTCTTACCCTGCCAGATTTACAGAGCAGGCAGGGCACCAGTGGTGCAGGTGGCTGATCTTGAGTACCAGGGGCCTGGTTTGAGACACCCACTAGCACTTTACTCAGCCAAAGTCACCATCCTTTTTTTACCACACTGTGCACTGCACGCAAAGAATAATTCATAGTCTGCAACAGATTTTAACCTGTTCTGCTGCCAGGAGGGATAGGGTGGGTAGGAATGGTGGAAGAAAGCAGAGGGCCTCAAGTAGCCATTGCAGACTGTAGCCCACATAGTGAAAACCATGTACCTGATTCTTCTGCTAAGATGATTTATTAAACCTATAGGGTGAAGAACATTAAAAAGCTAACAAGATAAAGGTCAGACTAAATCTGGATTTCTCTTGATTTGCTGTGCTTATAGTTTTTGGCCATTCTAACTGACATGGAAGGCTATGGGGTGGGGTGGGTGGAATGACGTTCACATTCAGTATTTTCATTGGATGCTTAAGAACATAAGAACAGCCCTGCTGGATCAGGCCATAGGCCCATCTAGTCCAGCTTCCTGTATCTCACAGTGGCCCTCCAAATGCTCCAGGGAGCACACCAGATAATAAGAGACCTGATCCTGGTGCCCTCCCATTCATCTGGCATTCTGACATAGCCCATTTCTAAAATCTGGAGGTTGCACATACACATCATGTCTTGCAACCCATAATGGATTTTTTCTGCAGAAATTTGTCCAATCCCCTTTTAAAGGCACTAGGCCAGATGCCATTACCACATCATGTGGCAAGGAGTTCCACAGACCAACCACACGCTGAATAAAGAAATATTTTCTTTTGTCTGTCCTAACTCTCCCAACACTCAATTTTAGTGGATGTCCTCTGGTTCTGGTATTATGTGAGAGTGTAAAGAGCATCTCTCTATCCACGCTATCCTTCCCATGCATAATTTTGTATGTCTCAAGCATGTCCCCCCTCAGGCGCCTCTTTTCTAGGCTGAAGAGCCTTAGCCTTTCCTCATAAGGAAGGTGCCCCAGCCCAGTAATCATCTTAATCGCTCTCTTTTGCACCTTTTCCATTTCCACTATGGCCTTTTTGAGATGTGGTGACCAGAACTGGACACAATACTCCAGGTGTGGCCTTACCATCGATTTGTACTACGGCATTATAATATTAGCTGTTTTGTTCTCAATTGTTTGCACTTTGTTATGCTACACCAAGAACACTGCTAGGACAGCACAATGTTGAAAGCTGGGGGCGGAGCAGGTATAGTGTGTTGGGGGGGGCTTTCAGGGAATTGCTCTGCCATCTCTCTGATTTAAAACTAAGACATAGCACAATAATTTATTCTGCTGCTCTTTATTATACCTGATTGATGACTGCATGTGCTCTGTGCTCATTAGAAAGTGGACTGAAGAAAATATAATGCACTTCACCATTTTATGTCCATACAGCTCAGTTCTTCAACTGGCCCTTCCTCATTTCTCTGACTTATTGGCACCATGGGCTTTCTGTTTGGAGGATTTACTCAACCAGATGTTAAAGAGAGCTCCTGGGTAATAGATTTGTAGAAATCAGAGATACAACAGACAGGCCCTGAATTTAAGATTTCACCATCCTCATTGGAATCCACTACATACAGTTCTGAGGTCAGATACTCATATATACTGGGTTTGATTTCCAATGTGAAATACAGACATTGATTTGCAGAGGCATTCAACCCTTGAACCTGCTTAAAACACAGCATTGGATTTTCAGCAAAAATTATGATGTTTACTTCGGGGTTTTCAGACATATTTAGCTCATGGCCTCTGCCATGGTTTCATCTCTCTGGCTGGTCATGATCCTTTCTTTTATCCACACATTTTATTAACATTTTCTACAGAATTGATGTTTTGTGTTCAGAGTCATTGTTTCATATTGAAAATTGGTTTAGCAAAGACGCTCTTGAAAGTTGGTTTATCCGTTTGCATAAATAAGTCTACGTGAAGATAATAAAATGTCTATAACATGACACAGAGATGCCTGAAAGGTCCAATAGATATTGTTGTTTCCCACTGCGAGGTTCAAAAAAGAAAATTTTGTTACATTATCCTGCCACAAAGAAAGAAATGGAGAGTGATTTCCCATCTCACTATTACTCTCACTATTACTATCTCACTATTGCTAAATTGAGAGCAATAGGTGATTGCTTACTTCCCTTGTCTCTTTTCCCTGCATCCTATAAGCACTGTAATATGGATTTTCAAATGTAAATCCTGTCTACTGCTTTTTGTGGTCTTATTTTAACTGTTTCAGTATTTTCCGTACCACTGCAAAATCTTCATTTCAATGGAAGTGACTTTTCAGAAAATTTGGACAAATGAGAGAGCGACTAAGATGATTACTGGGCTGGGGCACCTTCCTTATGAGGAAAGGCTATGGCGTTTGGGGCTCTTCAGCCTAGAAAAGAGACGCCTGAGGGGGGACATGATTGAGACAAAATTATGCATGGGAAGGATAAAGTGGAGAGAGATGCTCTTTACACTCTCACATAACACCAGAACCAGGGGACATCCACTAAAATTGAGTGTTGGGAGAGTTAGGACAGACAAAAGAAAATATTTCTTTACTCAGCGTGTGGTCGGTCTGTGGAACTCCTTGCCACTGGTTGTGGTGACAGCATCTGACCTGGATGCCTTTAAAAGAGGATTGGACAAGTTTCTGGAGGAAAAATTCATTATGGGTTACAAACCATGAAGTGTATGTGCAACCTCCTGATTTTAGAAATGGGCTATGTCAGAATGCCAGATGCAAGGGAGGGCACCAGGATGCAAGTCTCTTGTTATCTGGTGTACTCCCTGGGGCATTTGGCGGGCTGCTGTGAGATACAGGAAGCTGGACTAGATGGGCCTATGGCCTGATCCAGTGGGGCTGTTCTTATGACCCAGAAAGACTGTGCAATTCACCTGAACCATTCAACCCCCTAAAAATGTTAATAGGCTCCTTTTTTTGGTCTAGGTCTAGTAATTGATGGGACTCATTACACCTCAATATAACGACTTTTCTTAATCTTATCTGTAATTACTGTCTTGTAGCAGTAGCAAAGTTGTAATGAAAATTGAAATGACTCTTCCTTTCTAGACCTCTATTTTTGTCTGCTTTTAGATAAATTATCTTTCTCTTGGATTAAAGTCCTTTTGAGCCAGAAAGGACTGGTTTCTAGCAATTTGGATAGGAATCTTCTTGCTAGGTTTTATGAGTGAAGAAAATACAAAGCACCCTGCCTTAATTGCCTCTATCTTCACAGTGCCATATACTCTTGTAACATTCATTTTCTGCTTTTAAACACAGACAGGTGGTGGAGATTCAGGTTATTGCATCACATAGGTGGCTTTCCTCATCATCCTACAGTGCTTGTAGGAACTGCCTCCTGACTCTAAGCCTATCTGCCAGCCTATTCATCTGGTCCTTGAATTTATCTACCCTTTACTACTTTGATCTTTTCTGATGCAACTTGTCTGCTGAAATCTAATCCTGCCAAGGTGCCTGTTACACTCAAGTAAATATTTTGGGTGTGCCCCCAAAAGGCTATCTGTAACCCAGATATTCTCTTCATAGATGTCTTCCATGGCACAACTTCCATACTGATGCATTTTATGCGTGGTCTGCTTAAAAGCATTCTCTTGACAGTTCATTGCTGTGTGATTTACAGCATTCATAGCAGATCAACAGCTACCCTATGGTTGACTTGATCTAAAATACCCTCCTGAAGATGTAATTAGACTTGCTGGTCCACTGTTTCAGAAAAGATGTTATTGCTGGGCATCATCCTCATATAAAACTAGGCTCAAACACATATGTATAGGAGACTATTACTAAAGACCTTTTTTGTCTATTGTAAGATTTTCTTCGGGGGGGGGGGGGGAAACTATTTTAAGGGATGGAACAACTACTTGAAATTGGGGATGGGCTCAAATGTGATCCTCCTTTTGCTTGAATAGGGCAGCCCCATTTTGAGTTGGATCCAACTCCCTTTGAACAAGGTCAAACTCAAAATGGAATTTGCACTCACCTCATCTGTTCTCAAACCCAGCCTTCCGAAATATATGAATTAGGAGGTGAAGTCTTCCCAGGTCAGAGTGTGAGATTTGCAGGGAAGCTAATGGCCCAATCCTATTATCCTCAACACTGGTGGCATGCATGTACTGCTCACTCTGGGTGTCGCAAATGTGCTGTAAGTACATTTGTGGTACCTGGAGAGGAGGGAGCGCTGTTGCTTGGCCAGCAGCAGCTGGCACTGGGCCTCAGTGCTGGGAGAAGGATGCTGAGCCACCGGTGGTAAGTAGCAGTGCAGGGTGGCGGTGCAGCATTTTGGGACAGCGGAGGCATTCTGAGGTGGAGGGAGGGCGGGGGAGAGTGGAATGGGGGAGGGACTGGCCTGGGATGGGGGCAGATCCGGCCTGATTCTGTCCCCCATGTTGGGCTGCAAAGCCCTCCACAGGGCTTCTCAAGTCTTTGCTGGCAAAATAGCTGATGCAGAATCAAGTAGCCCCATTGCTGGGTGTAGGGCTTTCCTCAGGGGAAGGGGATGAAAATTCCCTTTCCCCAAGAAGATCTCTGGTGGCCTTCTTGGCCCTGCTGGATGCAGCAGTAGCCATTTTGGTGCCGCTGCACTTGGCAGTGCCAGGGAGCTTAGGATTGGGCTGCCCATCCTATTCAGACATTATAATGTCAGTGTGCAAAATTAAGTGGGATTGTGCCATGCTAACCCCTTTCCATATTCCTAAGCAATATGCATGCTTAGCCATACCCTAGAGTCTAGTGTGTCCACTGTGTGTAAACTTGATCTAAACACTGACTGCATGGAGGACAAGGGCGAATCTAAGCACATGCACTGCCAAGCAGGAGCATGATGCGGTCCTGGGGACTTTCCACATGTACCTGCATGCAGATACTATACTGTCTGAACTGGACTTTTGAATCCTAGCATTTAGGCATTTTAGAAATTAAGGACTGGCTAGAGACAAGCAAAATAAAAAACAACTTTTCAGTTATAAATAAAATGATATAACAGAATAATAAGAAAGAGAAACAAGAGAGGTATCTTAAGCACACATGACCTTCAGATTTATTTCATTCATAATATATAGTTTTTTTTTAAACGCAGGCTAGAAGTAGCATCCTGTCCAAAGTCCTGGCAAAGTGCTGCACACCCATGGACTGCTCTGTGGGACTGGGCAAAATACAATTAACAAAGGAGGAAGAGGAGTGTAGGAGGCAGTCCGCTAATATCCCAACAGCTTAGTGTCAATTTTTTTCCCCTTTATTAATCCACTTTAGCACATTTTCTGCAAGTGTCTCTCTGAGGGATTTCCGTTATTAAAATAGAAATACTATCCAGAGAGCCTGATGCTGCCCAAGAGGGCACGTGTCGCTAAGTAAAAAGGATTTCAGCAGGAACATTTAATTGAAATCCTATCATGCTTTTTAGGAGGCCCAGGCCTGTGAAGCAAGAGCTTTTCTGGCTGCAAATAATTTCAAAAGCGGAGCGTATGCAAGACCACACGCTCCCAATTTAATTCACGGTAACTTCCCCTATCCCCTGCAACCACCAGTATGGTTTAGAAGCACCATCTCATACCTAAACAAATTCTGAAAGGGTGGGACTACAGCCATCTTTTAATATTCTGTGAAGTTATAATCCTTAACTTGTTTACATAGTTCTGTACTCTTTATCTTACTTGCCTCCGAGTGTCCAGGACCTGACAAGGATTTTGGTTGTAACAAAACAAGCAGTTGGGAAGTGCCTGAACTGTTCATCTGAAGATTTTCATTCCTGAAGTGTGTGTGTGTGTGTGTGTGTGTGTGTGTGTGTGTGTAAATGTGACTTACAAGATTTAAAAGGACTTAAGAGTTTTCATTTTGTGTCTTTATCAGGGAGTGCCCTTTAATATTTTCCTCTTCAACTAAATTCAATTGCTTCCCTCCTCTGCTGGATCAAAGCTTTTTCCATGATGTTATCCCTGTCCTAAGGGAGATGAAATGACTTCCAATAAAATGGGAGGATGATTTTTAAGATCCTAGCACTTACCTGTTTATTTGATGTTTTGGCTTTTCCTTTTAACAGGCTGCTCCACCCATCCTGCCTCTTTCAAATGTTTTCTCCTGTCATGTGTGCATAGACCTCAACCTCACCACTCATTGAGTGTGTGCTTCATGTGCTAGAATTGAAACTTACAGTACTAGTAGTAACCAGATGTTATCTGGCAGTGTTACAGAATTTGACTTCCACTTCTTTTACTCTGGTCTTCAGCTTGTGAGGATTTTCCCTATACATTCTTTTAATTTAATTTTATACTTAAAAAAAATATATGCCTTGACTAATTTTTAAGCCTAAAACAGTGTATCTCAACGTTTGTACTGTGCTGTACCACTTCACATGGTTCACCTGTTGGAAGTACCTCTGGAAGTAACTGGTGATGTCATCACCAGTCACTTCCAGATTTGGAGGCCAAATATGATGAAACAAACACCAGTAAGAGGCTCAGGAGTGGACACAGGAGGGCTTTTCGAATACGTAAAAAGCGCACACTGGAGCTCTGCCCACTGAGCCAAGCTTCTTACCATTGTTTGTTGCATCACATTCCTGGTCTCGCTGCTGGGCAGCAGGGGTCCTGGGGTCTCACAAGTACCACCAGACACCACCTCAAGTACCACTGGAGGTACCCGTACCACTGGTTGAGAAACACTGGCCTAGAGCATTGTTAATCCTTATTCATCCAGTTTTGATAGTGTAGGACAGACATACTGCTACTGGCACGTACCGATCCCACCCCATATCTGATGCTGAAACTAGAAGTTCCAGTTCTGGCTGATGGTTAAAGCTCTTCCTTTCATCATCTCTAGACGTCGCCCAGAGATTCCACTGAGCTGCATGACAGGCTGAACCCAGCAAAATGACCAACAAGCTTGAGAGAAGCGATAGGGAGGGATTCATAGGATTGGCACAGGGATCTGAGGAAAGGGGGACTGTCAGCACCAACAGCTGCAGAGCAAGGACTAGCCCTGCAATGAAAGGTGGCAAAATTTATGGCCTGAGCCAACAGACTTATCTGAGGCTGCAAAACCTTGTCTTATAGACTGATCCTATCCCACTCTGGCACACATGGGACAAGGCCATCCACGTAGCATCCACTGCATCCTGTGCACCAGCAGGAGATCACACCAACTCTTTTGTTGCTGTAGTTCTGGGGTGGGGGGTGTTTTCAGGCTGGGATGGGAGTTTTGGATACAGCAGGTGCCGGTGCTGCTGTGATCCTCTCCATCTCACGCCTTCCCGCCTGCCTTCTGCACCCACACAAGCTTCTCTGCCAGCAGAACCCCCTGTGCAGTCTGTGCAGTGCTGCTGGTGTCATGAAACCTTCTGGCCTTTGTACTAGTGATAGCACTCTGGTAGCACTCTGGTAGACTCCAGACTGCTGGAGCGGCTGCCGTAAGGATGGATCTTGCACTACACTGGTGTCCTGCATGGATAGGTTTGGACTATGAGAATCTATGGGTAAAGAAGGTGCAAAGGGGAAAGAAAAGATGGTATGTGAAGGGAATGGCCCCAGTCAGCAACCAAAAGAAATCCACTCACCAAATACCAGATAAGCTGCAAGAGGGAGGGCTTCTGGGAAGCCTAGTGACTGGAAAAGAGGAGCAGGTGTCTCCAGGCTTGGGACTATTGATGTTGGAATAATCAGTAAAGGCTTGGACAAGTTAAAGAAACAGACAGGCCTCTGGCTGGCAAGAACCTTCCCTGGACCTTTTTGAAATGGAATGACCCCACATTGTGAGAGCGTGGATAGGCTGCCATTATCACAAAGGTCTCTAGGTGAATCTACTGACTAAACATGACTTTCTTCTGCATTTCTTTACCCTTCCAAATGTATATCCTTCATGCCATATTAGTTTTTCAAGTCAGAACATGAATGATCTCCCTCTCCCCCTGCTTTTGCCTTCCGGGATTGCAGACTCCACCTGGTCTGTTCCAAGATTCGGGAAGCAGAAATGAGCTGGCAATTCTCCTTGTAATGGATGGCTGTAATGCTCAATCGAACACAATCTGTTCTGCCAGAGTTACGTTAGCTTGACACTGAAAATGCGTTTGTAGATGTGCATATGATTTGGATTATGAAGAGTGTGCCACTGGTATCCATACTAGCATCGTATTTCTTAAAGTTTCCTTTTCTAAGGATAACCATCTCTCCAAGCATTGGGTGGAGAAACATTTGTGGAGGGTGAGGTCTATCAGTGTGTGTCACAATAGCTAAATGGAATGTCCATATTTAGAGACAGAATACTGGATGCTGAGGGGAAAGAGCTAGGGAGGAGTGCTGGCCAGTTCCCCTATTTACGAGCATCACAGAGATAGCTTGCTGGCCACTGCCAGAAGTACGATACTGGGCTTGTGTTCTGATTTTACTAATATGAATAGAGAAGCCATTTGGGATTGGAATAGAAAAGTGCAAATATTTTAAATAGAGAAACGCCAAAACACATATAATAGCCTGCTGTACCAGTTCCAGTTCACTAATTGACAACAAACACAAGTCTCCTGACTTCTTCTGAAGTCCAAACCTGTTCACCTCTTAAAAAATAAAAATAAAAGGGTTTTTTTGTGTTCAAAGTTCAGCTCTTTCTGCTTGGACCTTCAACAAATACATCTCTGGTTCAAATCCCTAGAGAGTTTATTCTTTCAAGTCTTTGTAGCTCAGGCAGTTTTTTTCCTCTCTCTGATGGTTTTAGGCAATTTTAGCTTTTAGCTCTATATCAACTTTTTACTTACAACAAAGAGTCCTGAGGCACCCAAAAGGCTGGCAAGTTTATTACTGTATAATGTAAGTCTTTACGGACTAGAGTCCATTTTGTCTGGCCTATTAAGTGTTAGCCTCAGTTGGCAGGCACATCTCATACACAGGTAGTTAAGACCAATAGATTAGTCCCACCTAACAGTACAAACATAGTTGACTTTGGGTTAACAACATTGTGCCCTTTTTTCCTATGGTTATGTTATAGGTAAATAATAAGATTGTGGTGTGTGGGGAATCATTTCTTTTCTTGCTAAAAGCTGTTAGAACACTAGAAATGCAAACCTGTTTGTGACACAAGAATACAAGCTCTTTGTGGCCCTGGATCATGTTAGTACCAAATGCTTCAGAAGAAGGAATTAGAAGTTTTGGTAAGGAATAAGTTCACAGCAAGTTCTTCATAGCCCTTCTTAGTTGCCCTGTGCCTTGAAATTATACACCTTCCTGTTAATAATGTCTAGGGTACCCCCCCCCCATTTACTTTGTTTTTTAAAAAAAGAAAAGAAAAACCACCTCAGTTTCCTTTGAAAGAAACCTCATTGTTTGAAGCTGTCCAAGACAAATCAAATTATCTGACAGAATTGTGACCAGTTAAAATCCAAGACAAATATGCTATCTGGTCATCTATCCAAGATCCAGCTGTCTTGGGTAGCCAACATAATATTTGCCTTGGACTGGATATTCCATTTGATTGTGCTAAGCAACACATTAGCTAATATAATTCTTCTCTGTGTCAATTTAGCACAATGTACTATAGATTGGGTCTCTATTTCTGGGCTATATGTTTCTGGCAAGTTGTGGCTATAGAATCCCTTGGAGAACTGGGGTTGGCTATATAGGAAGTGATATTTCAACAATTGTTTCCAATTTACTTAATTCTATTTCCTCCAAAGCTATGAATACATTTTCTAGACACTCAAAAGACAAGAATTTTAAGTTATGAGATATTTCCTAGTATCTTGATGGCAAACTTAGGAGTATCAACTATAATAAAAAACTGGGTTTTCATGATTATTTGGAGCCAAACTACACATAATGTTAACTACACCTTTTGAGTTGAAATTATCTGGTTGGGATTTTTTTTTTTTGGGGGGGGGGGTCTGACTAGAGCTGCTAGGGGACCCAATTCTATGGTGTGTGGGAGGGGCGGGGTGTAGCGCTTTCTCCTGCCACAGTGTTGATGCCGATCAGCCTTCTATGTCTGCTTTTTAAGAAAAAGACAAGCACATTGGCTCTAAAGCAGTGGTTCTCAAACTTTTAGCACTAGGACCCACTTTTTAGAATGAGAATCTGTCAGGAGCTACCAGAAGTCATCATCAAGCAGGAAAATTGTTAACAATCGTAGGCTGCAATCCTACCCACTCTTACCTAGGAGCAAGTCCTATTTACTATCATTGCTAAAAGCATATACATAGTAGCCCTGCTGTTTTCAAACTCTCAGGGAGTTTGAGAACTGCAGTAAGTCCTTGCAGGGGAGGGGAGGGAGGCAGCGGGGGCAATGGAAAGGCAGTTGGGGTTGCGGGGAGCCCTGTGCAACCTTCTGCAAGTCTCCCCACAGCTTAGAAAGTGGAAGTGGAGCAATCGCACTCCACTTCCGGCTTCGCGGAAGTGGAGCACGATCGCTCCACTTTCACTTTCTAAGCTGTGGGGCGCCCTGCAGATGCTTGTGCAGGGCTCCCCACACCCCTGACAGGCTGCCGCAGGGACTGGTGAGTAAGTGCCAATCCCTGCAGTCCCCTGAGCTACGCGATCCTGGGGATTGCGTCGATGCCTTCCCCCCCACCCCTTAAGGGGGCAGAGGCCAGGGCCATCAGGTTGGGGCATCGCAACAACCCAGTTTGAATAGCTCTGTAGTAGCCTGTTAAAAGTACAGATCTGTAACATTTCCCCAAATGCAGTCACATACCATGGTAACATCAAGTCTAATATATTTAAAATAAGATATTGAAATGAATGGGGACCCACCTGAAATTTGCTCGCAACCCACCAATTGGGTCCCGACCCACAGTTTGAGAAACACTGCTCTAAAGACATGCTTAGTGAAACATGTAGTTTGGCCCTTAAGAGATTTGGTGTAGTCGATTATTACCCTGGAAAGTGCAAGGTCAGTTAAGTAAATGACCTGTTCAAATGGTGGTTAATGTATGTAAGCTTGTCATCTTGTCTTGCAAGAATGAATTTTGTATCACAAAGATTATACTGACCATCCTATAAAAGGGAATTCTGTAACCCATCCATCTGGATCATTGTAAGGTAAGATAAAAAAAAAAGAGATTTAATCCATGTTTTGTCAGATTCACTGCAAGTTATGGCCTACTGACATTCTAGTTATCAGTCCAACCATTTCATAACTCTCAGCTATAGAGCCAAGGAGCTCAATTCACCACCTATTTGGGAAGAGAAGGAATCTAGGAGTGTGTCAGCTTCCCTGGCAGTTTCCTGATTCTGGCACCAGGATATCTATAGAATCACCAGTTCGGTCAGCAGGAAAATCTTCCAGAATTTGAAAACCAAGTTGGATATATCAAGCTCCTGGGGTAACCTATTCTAATAGGTCCTCTATACTTGCAGAGTTGCAGGGTTCCATAGCTTAAGCCTTGCCAGGTGATAATCTGTCCATGAACAAGGGGACTGCACCAGTTCACCCACCTGCCAATCATTTCCTTTCAATTCAGAACAAAAGACCATCAAATGTGTGACCTGCTAAATGAGTGGGGCCAGAGACAGACCCACTGTTGTCATGGCAGCTGTGTATTTCTGAGTGGCACCTGACAAGATGGTCTGAATGGAAATGTTGAAGTCCCCCAGAAACATAAAGTGGTGCAGGAATACTCTAGTGGAGCAAGAATATTTTTGCATGACTTTTCATATCACCACAGTGATATCTGAAACCTAAAATCCATGAGAATGATGCCAATTTTGCATGTCTTTCTCATCTAATGGCTAGTCTCCTTTTGGCCAGACAGTGATTGGTTGAGGATGACCTGCACAGCTGGCTTGTGCTTATACTCTGGGCTTTCAGATGTTACAGAAAGTAAGTCCCATTTTAATTACAATGGGAGTAAGTCCCATTGACCATCATTATTAAAAGAATATACATAGTAGCTTGTTAAAAGTACAGGTCTGTAACCTTTCTCCAAATGCAGTCACATACCATGGTAGCATCAAGTCTTAGATATTAAAAATAAAATATTGAAATGAATGAGGACCTACCTGAAATTGGCTCACGACCCACCTAGTGGGTCCCGAACCAGTTTGAGAAATGCTGGTTTAAAGGAACAAGGACTGTCAATTACATTTTTTGGTACCAGCAAACCAAAAGAAAGAAAAGTCATTTGACAAGCCTGAGCAAGGCAATACAGTTGTGAGATCAAGTTGTTGCAATACAGGTTTAAGGAAGGGCCTGCAGTTCAATGGAAGAGCCTCTGCCTTGCATGCAGAAGGTCACAGGTTCAATCCTTGGCACTGAGTTAAAGTAAAAGGAAAATTCCAGTCTGAAATGTTGGAGAGCTTTACCAGTCAGTATTAACCATGCTGAGCTAGATGGGTCAAAGGTGTGTCTTGTATAAGACAGCTTTCTAGGCAAGTGGGGATATCAGAAATTACTGTCATTGTTTTAAGAGTAGTTGGAGATTGTAGCAAGTTGTGCAAGGAACCACATGCTCCTTTCTTAAATACTCATGCTCTCAAATACCGCTTTCTCTGGATGATTTTAAAATTCTATTGACTAAGCAAGCAGCTATCATTTTAAGCTTATGTAATTCTACCATTGAAGGGCTGGGCAAGGTGATCTCTGAATCACAGCATGTCTCTCTCCCTAACATTAGGTGAATAATATATCATTCAGCTGGCTGTTCTTGATTGTGTGGGAAATAATATTTTGTTGATGCTTTGATATACCAGATTTCGTCTCTGGTGCCTAGATACATTATATCTTAGCAATTTCATAGTTTCTTAGAACTTCACATTGTCAGATTCTCTCATCCACAGTGGCCACAGGTAGCATGTATGTCTTTTCAGAAGTCTTTGTTTTAGTCATGCTTTCCTGTTGTTGAGCTGATTCATTAGACCAGCGGTGCTCCAAGTGCTGCTGCAGGGCACCAGGACTGCATTCCTTGGCACGACTGACATGCTAAGTTCTGGAGCGCTGCGTCTCTCCCTTTCCCCAGTTTGGGACGATGTGACACTCCAGCCAGTCGAGTTTATGGTGCAATGCCCCAGCAGGCATTGCGCCTGGATTTCCACAAAGACACAACTGGCTGGAGCATCACGTCACCCAATCTGGGAAAAGGGAGAGATCGGCACTCTGGAACTCAATTTGCTGGGAAGGGAAGATTGAACTCCAGATCTGGCCCTTGGGCTGGGGTTTGGCCAACCCTGCATTAGAGTTTTGTCAATGACCATGTGCAAATATAAAGTGCATTGTGTCGTATTACCAAAAAAATTTCATTTGTAGATGAAAATTTTGGCTGCAAGCCCTTCATTGTATTACTACCAGATAAATTGAACACTTCCACAGCCACTGTGAACAAATGGGTGATATCACTCGCTCACTGCCAAGTATATTTTGGAAGTATCCAGTGTTAGGCGGTTGAATCCTGAGCTGCTTGTTGCACTGGGACTGCCATGGCGCCGAAATGGCTGCCGTTGCATCCTGCACACAACAGGGCAGTCACTGGCAGCTTATCAGTGGAAGGGGACTTTCGTCCTGTTCCCCGGGTAAGGCAATGGGGCTACTCAATTCTGCAGCAACCCTTGGGCTGCTGTAGAATCAAGAGTCTCTGTGTCAGGCCATGGGCCGGACACAGAGGCTCTGGATGTGGAGGAATCGAACTCCTTTGGTCCCACCTTCCTCCTACCTTGCTCCCTCCCCCAGCATGCCTCCTCCCCATCCTCTCCCTGCCTCCCCCCATCCTGGAATGCCTCTTCCCCCCACACCCCCACCTACCTCTGCCATCTGGTGATTCGGGTGACCTTGGAGCGGTGGACCGGCGCTAAGAGCTCAGGATTGGGTTCTGAATCTTTACATTTTAATTTACAATGTAGTGGTCACAAGAGTAGTCCAACAATATTTTTTTTAAAGAGTAATGGTGGAAGCCTTTCCTAGATCAGTCCCCAGATAGAGGAAATAGGATAAAAGAAAAAGGCAAGGAATGAGATGAAAAGAAGATAGGGGATGAAATGCAAGTTATTTCCATAGCATTGAGTGATTCTTCCTTTCTCTGTCCATTCTGGCTCAGGGGCTTGATCTTATTTTGAATTACAGAACCTTGAACACATTTTCTGTTTGCTGTTTCTGCCAGATTGTTAATATAACTGCTAAATGCTTCTTTCCACTGCTGTTAACAGGCCATAATTGCTTGCAACCTTCTTACTTGGCTACAGGGTAGTAAAGGAGTGAAGGTAAAGCATTAAGAAGAAAAACTACTCTGATTCAGAATAAAATGAAACACCAACTGCACAATCCTGTGCAGCGTGCAGGCTGGTGCAGTGTGTGCTGCATTGGTGCTTACCATTACAACATGCCGAAAAAAACTTTGCAGCCGCATGGCAAGCCGCATGGCAAGCCAGTATGAAGGGTTGCACTGGCACAGGGAGCAGCATGTTTGTGATGGTGAATGGTGCTACCAGAGTGGACCTGCAGTGGTGCCCAGTTGGGGGCAAGAACATGGTGGATTGAAACATTACTTTTCCCTATCCTGGGGGAGGGGCTGCAGTGGAACTCTGCAGAGGATCACAGCTCATCCCCCTGTGGCAATGGTACAGTCCAGTACAGATGTAGTTGGTTATCCATATCTTTTTAATCACAGTCTCTCTACAGTTGTATAGATAGCTGTTCATTCAAACAAGATCATAGTCACCCTATTTCTTTAAACAACAGCTGCCCACTCAAGAAAGATATGAGCAGGATTTTTTTTTTTAAAATCAGGAAAGTAGGTGGCAAATACATCACTGCCTGGATTACCATACCATTTACCACGCAAAGCAATCTCCTGGAAGATATTTTATAGACATATAGTTGCAGAGGAAGAGGTTTTCTTAGATTTGAGCTGTCTTTTCAAGACCTTTGCTACAATCAGCTTCAGCATGAGATGATAGCTTCATTATCTGCCTTCTTCCTTTGTTCCCCTCATGTTTCCTGTAATCCAGAAAGGCTTTCTGGCTAAAGAGCTAAGCAGTGAAAAAGAATTTCATGGAGCTGCCATTTCAAAATGCTACCCACAATGCAACCAGGTTATTGGCAAAAAGTTTAACCATTATTTTTGATAGAAGCATCTGTGTTTTTAATTTTTTTTTCCAGAAAGCACAAGGGCTAGAAACTTGCCCTTTTTAACAAATAAGAATTAAAACGCTCAAGCTTCTGTCATGTTACTGAATTATTCGTATTCTGCAACACAAACACAGCTCTATCAGTTTTTAGAATTTTAATCCTAACTTAGTGCCTTTTAATCAGAGTAAAACAATCATTCTTAAGTGACTTTGAAGTTTCAATTACCTATGTATCCCAGAGGGACACAGCAGTGACATTGTGCTGATGAATTCATAATAAGGTTATCTGACAGAAAAGGTGGGATTAATAACAGTTGGTGTAAAACATGCTTGCTTACTTACCAGGGGAAAAATGACAGCTTCTTCAACACCCTCTGTATTATTCTTGTATGTCTCCTCTGAAGTACTTTCAAATCATAATCACAAAGAGCTCCTTGTAGTTCACATAGGCAATCTTTTTTTTTTTTTTTGCTTTCTCAGAAATCTGCATTAAAAATAAAACTATTACTGACATTAGCAAAGCTATTTATTGTAGTAATCAGTGAGGTTGGGAGCACCTTTACTCTAGAGGTTGGTTACTTGCCATCTTGTGAAAACTTATTTTCTCCTAAGTCATAAGAATGATTTAAGTTGAATGATTTAAGAATGAAAAAAGAAAATGGGTGCCTGGGGATGCTTGTGAGTTTCAATTCCCAGTCTTCAATCAGGAAAGTGTCAGCTTCAGACTACTTCAAGTTTTCTGCATTTCCCTGGGACATCCTGGGGACTGTTCCTGGGGATTCACACAGAAGCAGTGTGTGTAATGGAGTACAAACAGAACTCTGGTCTGGGGACTTTGTGTGTGGGTACTGGTCACATGCACAAATGGTTCCACTGTACTTTCGGAACATGTATCTTGGGAGTAAATAGCTTTGAGAAAAAGCATTGTGGCTACCGGTAAGACAATCTGAATTATCCTGAAGTAGAAATATATCTTGTGGCAGTTACTACTTAGGATCAGTTGACTTTAGGCATAAGCGCTTTATTCTTCCTTGCTCCTTCTACACAAAAACGTGTTTTGAGAAAGAAGGTATTATGTTATAGAAAAAACAACAAAGTCTTGCAAGACTTTAGAGGCTAATATCTTATTTATTGTACATAATATTTATTTATTTAAAAGTATTGTCCATTATAGGAGAGACTGAGAAACTTGAGGGCCTTTAAATAATCTTGAATGCAGTGCTGTTTTCAAGGATATCAGTTGCTGTCCCATAGGAGAAACTCTGATGTCCATGCAAGTCAGTGGCATCAAAACGTGCATAGCTACTTGGATGGCAGTAGCAGTGTTCCTGGGGGGACACACAAGGGGGCAAATTCCCCAGGGTGCCACACCTCAGTGAGTGGCGCCTCCTCCCTTGACATTGAGGGGCATTTGGTAGGGGGAGAGACACCCTGTCGTCCTGGCCCCGGACGGTACAGGGTGCTAGGATCACCAGTGGGTAGCAGCCTCTATGCAGACCAGTGATTTTGTGATCTGAGGTGCTGTCATCTGACAGAATGCCAGTGGGCTTGCCTTAAAGGAGTGAAATGAGGAGGATTGCTGTAGAATTGAATAATAAAGCACAGCCATGGTATGATGATATCTTTATTTGGACCAATTCAGATGTGATATAACTAGTGAACAAACTCTCTTTCAGACTGGATGATGAACAAAACAGTAGAGAAGGGAGGGAAAAGGTAGAGCTTGGCATGATGGAAAAGCCCCAGAATTTGCATTTTGAAACAGTTTTTAGATAGAGAACAGAAGGTGCCAATTTGCAGATTTAATTAGTTTAGACCAGAGTTTCCCAAACTGTGGGTTGGGACCCACCTCTGGTTCCTAGCCTTCTTTGTCGCTGGGTTGTGAAACTGACAAGTTGACAAGGAAAATGTATAGAGCCCTAAGGGAACTGAAACTGAGCCTCATGTGTGCATTTACTTGCAAGTAGGTGAACATGCCTCAATCCACTTTGAAAGGCAGGTCGAAAGGAACACAATGCCACTAGAATGGTCCTAATCCAATGAACACAGGCCTCAAAAATCACTTGAGAAGGAAGTCTCCTTCCAAGCTGACAAGAACATATTGAGCCCAATGGAAGGTGAAACTGAGCCACACATTTGTGCTTACTCATGAGTAGGTGACCATTACTTATGAGTAGGTGATCATAGCTCCTATAGAAGGCCAGGTGAAGGGGAATGCAATAACACCAGAATGGTCCTGATCTGATTAATGTGGAGCTCAACAAATGCTCCAGAAGGTCCTCCTCCCCCCCCCCCCCCAGAAAGGATCAAAACAGATACTTGAGCAGCTAGTGAAGTGAAATGTTTTTTAAAGTCCCAATGGAGACTTTTGGGTAGGGACTAGGTGGGTCCCGATAGAGTGTCATTTTTTAAAAAAGTAGGTTACAGTACTAAATGATTTGGGAACCACTGGATTAGACTGCTAGGTGTAAGAATGACCCCATATATATATAAGAGAGAGAGAGAGAGAGAGAGAGAGAGAGAGAGAGAGAGAGAGAGATTATATTAGGGGAATCTGACAAAGTAATGGTTTTTATTTTTGGTGAAGCCATTGTTTCTTCTTCTTTTCTTTTCTTTTTTCAGCTCCCCCTCCCAACTTTCCAAGACATAGTACTGGACTATGGCTGGGTAACTATTCAGCAGCACACATTGAGAAAAAGGCTCTTGGTTTTCACTTCTATTAAATGGTCGACAATGTTCTGCATTGCCATGTTTGTTGTTTAAAGGAATGAGTGCAGTTTGAATGATCAGTTCAAGACTTTCACATAAGGATACATAAGTATAGTGTGAGCAAGTAGCAAGCAGCCTTCCATTATGAAATCTGCTCCATTTATAGCCTTTTTAAGGAAGTGTTTCCAGTTGTTGCTGTCTTTGATTTGGTATAAAGAAGTACGTCTTAGTATGTCTAGCCAGTTTTGAGGAATGTGATAGAGAGCAAGTTGGGAATGCTACCCTTTCCCACAATTTGACATTGAGAAGAGGCAACTTCTTCCCCCAAACCTTTATATGTGCATTTCCTATTTGATATCTGCCTGACACATTTTTCAGCTGGCTGGGTGGCAGGTAGTACATTTAATGGATGTATTTGGCACGTAGGTGTTTCTTTGCTGCACTCCAGCTAGCCAGATGGTTTTTGGTTTATAGGGCTGAGGGTAGAAATTCTCCACAGTTGTTGCAGGGAGTCTTGGCCACATCCACTGTTACTAATTATAATGGTCTTTGGTAATTAGTTGCCAGAAGCTTATTGACAGATCTTCACTGAGTTGGTGTTACTGGCGGGTTCAGTTTCTGATTTCTCCTATGCAAGTGAGAAGTAGACTGCTTGACTTGGAGTTTGATGATCATAGGTGTCGAGCAGCTGTTCAGAGCTTTAGATTGTTAGCTCTGCCAGATTGTCCTTTTAGCTGTCTGTTCAGTATTTGGAGGAGGAGGAAATGGAAGAGGAGGAACAAGAGGCCCTTTGCAGGCTTCATCTCTGAAGTCTTTGCTTAGGGCTGGCACCCAATTTTCACATGAATGTGTGGATAATAGGTACAAGTCTTGGCTGTTTCATTGCAAAATTGCTCCAAATATATGTAAGGTTGATAAACAGCTTTGATGTATGTTGGCTGCCACTCCAGGGAGCAATTTTGGGCCTTTCCAGACAATAATTTTATCGTGCCTCCAATCTGTTGTTGGTGACTGTTTATTGTAGACTATATAGGTGCTTCTGTTTCTAGGATTTCACATTCTCCAAGCATTCAATCCACAATATATCATTGCTTGGAAGATTTGGTTCTTTTTTCCAGATAGCAGAACCATTTTAATTTGTAGTGCTTTTTGTATGTAAAGGTGTGTGTTTATGCTGCAGTGGGGAACACAAGAGGTTGACTATTGTGGGGGTGAAGTTCATTGTCAAGGGGCTGTCTGCAGCCAGGTCTGTCCAGGTAGGACAGAGAAGGATTCTTCAGTAAAACCTGAGGAACTGCTGCTAGTCTGTGTTGACAATATTATTAAGAATATTTATATACCGCTTTTCAGCAAAAAAGTTTACAAAGCGGTTTACAGACAAAAATCACATTGTAAAATGGCTCCCTGTCCTGAAAGGGCTCACAGTCTAAAAGACACAGAAGAACGCCAGCAAGAGCTGCGAGAGAAGGCACTGTGCCAGAGTGAAGAGGGACAGTCACTCTTCTCAGTATTAGAGGAACACCACTTGAGAAAGTGTCTCTTTGCCAGTCAGCAGAAGATACATACCCATCTCCTAGCAGTTCAGGCCAACCTAAGCTGTGACCCACCAAGCTGAATGCTGGCCATGATCTCCAGCCATGATCTCCAGCTTTGACAGCATGTTAGGTTTCTGGTTCAGAAACCAGAGGGTTTCTCAACCTGGTGGGCTGTCATATATGGCTAGAGGTCTGTATACAGCTTGCTGTGTAACATTGCCAGGGTGAAACTGATGGGGCTTTGGCCCATCTTGCCCTCAAAGTAAGGGGGTATTTGCATAGGATTTGGCTCATGTAGAAGCTGAGGGCTGCCTTCTCATAAGTGATGGCAAAGTAAATATGGTTTGAGCCACAGACTGTGGGTGAGGTGCAATAATTACACAGTTGAGTATATTTGGGCTCGAGTCAGCTCAGATGCACTCAAATCCAGGACTCCGACCCACACAGTTGATTATGTAAATGAGTCCTTACGGTCTCTGTATCTGGGGTTCTATTTGCTGCCAGTGCTGCTTTGCTTCTACAGTGAAATGTAGAAGAAAATATGTTTATGCACAACAGGTGAAGTGCAGCCCCCTCATTCGGTCTGAGATTGCACAGGAAGAATCTGAGCCTGAAGCCCAGGATCTTGCAACAATGTGGGCAGCTTTTGATTGCTGTATTAGGCAGGTGTACTGCCTGACTGTCACAGCTGACTGCAGAGAACTTGTGTGTAGGAGTTATCTGGAAGAGTTTGGCCACCTACTTAGCTTTCAGCCTGAGTTTTGCAAAGAGAGCAGCTTCTTAAAATGAGAAACCAAAATATTCCTTGCTTCTGTCTAAAGCCTGCATTACAAAACAAAGTCTGCACTCACAGTGACAGACTGGATCTTCTGGAAATGACAATGCAGTCATTGTTTTCTTTCTCTGCTTTGTGTGAAGACATTGTGAAATGCACAAGGGTCCACTGGGTCCAATCATTTTCTCTCTCTTTTCCCTCCTCAAGGCTCAGGTGAGATGTGTTACCTAAACCAAATCTTTATTGAGGAATGCAAAAATCCACTTCCCTTTTCTCCCTGGGTTCAAGAGAGGCTATTTTAATTCATGATATTGCTTCTTTTAAACGAAGCTCTGAGGCAATCTGTACACCATTAAAATTATTTCACCTCAAAGTCTTTTCAGATCTTTAGATAGCAGAGGAAATGACTTTCTTAGTGCCAGTTCCAGAAAGCTGTTCCCAAAGGCATATCGGGCAGCTTGTATTAACATTAATGGTGCATTGTGTTTCATATGTAAAGGCAGAGGCCACCTACATTATATATATTTAACCATGTCCCTTGTATAGGAGGTAGCATAGTCTAATGGCTGCAATTTGTCAGCAGCTGCTGCACTTTAGACCAGAGATCAACTTACCCAGCTGCAAGCCCACATGCACTAATTGCAGCATGCTGTACCACCAGTGCTGCTGAATTAGTCCAACTGAGAAGGACCCCATCAGCAGATGGTGAAGTGGAATGATTCCATTATGTCATGCTCCCTAAGATGTATACAAAATATAACCCGGCAGGTACAAAGGCATGCACAGGGAAGGCGGATGGATATTCCTATTGAACACCCTGTGTGTGTGTTATGGGAGAAGGGTTCAAGTCCCCTCACAGGGTCTCATGTTTGAACCCTGGATGTGGTCTTCCATTAGCAAAGGCTGGAAATAACCACCCCCTCACCCTGTGCCATACAAACTTTTGAGGACAGGATGTCACTCTCACGCGTGGGCTCTGTCCTGAGTAATGCAGTCTGCTAAATTTGTTCTTCCTGTTGTTCTACCGGCAGCTATATATTGCACAAAGCATATGTTTTAGAAGTGAGGTGTGCCAAAGGCCAAATTTACTTGATATCCTTCTGAAACATGTACTGAAGCAAAAAACTAGACTTGATTTAAGACACTTTGTTTCAGTTTGCCTTTGCCTCATGGTTTTACTCGAGTGTGAAATATCAAGTAAAATATCTAGGGCAGGGACAAGTGGTGTGAGGGCGGAAGGTGAGGCTGCGACACCCCACCGGAGTGCTTTGAAAAGTGCCACCACCACCACAGTTGTGATCACACAAACACTTACAACCCATGTGCTCCAGCCTCTCAGAGCATGTGGGTTGTGAGTGTTTGCACACTCACCGCTTTGGCGGCAGCAGCTCTGCTTTTTGGTGGATTCCCCTTCCCTCTGTGCTTGCAGGTGCCACAGGCCAAGCTGTTCCTAAGGGCCCCTAGGCCCTTAAGCGCAGCTTTCTAGGAAGTGTGGGGGACTGCACTGGGGTTGTGCAGGCACAGCTGGTCAGTTGTGGTGCTTTTGCACAGGTGTTATAATGCAGTCTGTTTCATCCTATAGGGAGGGGAAAGATGGTGAAAATTAACACTTCTACTACCCTGAATCCAACTGGATAGTCAAACATTGGGCTGCCAAGTTACAACCTGAAGATTAATACTGCACTTTAAATCTCCAAGAAAAATGAGAAACTTAGCCGCTACAACCATTTTCCACCCAGTTCTTTCAGGAAGTGTTTCCAGCCCTGCAGTTTTGAGGAGGGAAAAGCCTGTGGGGCAGTGAAAGGACTGGAGATCAGATAGGTAGGAGAAAGTGTTGAAGTTGATTCTCCAACTTCATCAGAAGGTTATAAAGCAGGGATCTTCAAACTATGGCTTGTGGGCCAGATCTGGCCAACCAACACATTTTGCCATTCCTGGTGTAATAGCATGCACTCCCCTGCTTTATTGGTGGTGGTGGTGGTGGTGGTGGTGGTGGTAGTAGTAGTAGCTGTTGTTAACAAACTTGCAAACACTTTTTCTCCTATTGCAAGAGCTGTATAAAAAATGTATTTTTTTAAATTGTCTTATTATGGCCATCCATAATAGCAAGACTGAGTGATGTGACCCTAGTGGCTGAAAGCTTGGCTACCCTTCGATTAAAGGTACGAACTCCAGGTGGCTGCCTGGTAATCTTAGTTAAAAAGGTGCTCTGGGTGTGTCTCAGTTGCATCTGGATTTTGAGTATATATACTGTTTGCAATTATGCCTTTGAAAAATCTTCTCCTTAGTCCATATGACTAACATGCTCTCTGTGGATTTGAATGAAGAAGGAGAGAGGGCAGCCCATGTTCTAGAATCCTTATTCATGATACCTGCCTGCATTCTGCTCTGTAAAGCCACTGCCAAGCTAAGAAGAGGATGAAATTTACATAGGAAGAATGGAAAGTCCACATCCAGTTTGCACAAAGCTCAAACCAAAGTACAAAGATCTGCATCTCATTCTTATCTTTGTGTTTAAAGGAGTTGTAGGGACTTTGCCTAAACTAGCTGTGAATAATGTATGAGAGAGAGAGAGAGAGAGAGAGAGAGAGAGAGAGAGAGAGAGGTTGCCTCTTCTTTGGGTCTAAACAGAATACAAGCAGCTGTGCTGTTTTGCTATCTTGTGTATATGCAGCTACACAGTGCTCACTGGGGAGGAAAGTGTATCAAATCCAGATATGCCTCTCATGACTTCCCTTCCCACTTTGATACTGGCCTGAAAAGAAGAGACAATATATTTTTGGTCGCGCATGGCCGCTCCTTTTTTGTCATAGCTAGTTTCCTCTTCTTCTCCCAGGCAGCCTGCCAATCTGAGAGAGAGAATGAGAGTCATATGCAAGTGACCCAAAATACAGTCTTTGCTGAATCCTTTATGAAGGAGATGCTGGTGATCATTTTTTGACATCCCCCCCCCCACTCATTTCTTAATATTGGAGGTGTCTTTAAAGCTTATGAAAGAAGCACATTAGCTGCTGAGCTGTTGTTCTGGCAGAGGCTATGAGGTGGATTATGATCATTATTTCATCAGTGCAGATCAGGAATTTTCCCACTTGTATTTCAGTAGAATGATTCCAGAGTTCAGACTGCAGGGGAAAAAGTTGCTATAAAGCCCACTGAATCCCTCCGCCCATTTGCTTCCTTCTTTTTGGTCAACCTCTGAAGTGAAAAGAGAAGCTTGTGCCAAGATTTGCAGGAGGTCTGGGAGATGGCTAAACATTCACCGAGAATTGAACTTGAAGCCTTGGGGCAGTTTTCTTGGAAAACTTCTGCAGTCTTTTTAAAAAACGCAAAACAAAGCAAAAAGCCTCTTCACCTGGAATGTATTTTGTAAGAGCCAGTGTTAGGTACATTTCTCAGAGAGTGAATGAGCTAATGGAGTTTTGATTTCCTTTAAAGTTTTGTTCTCAGTCTTAACGTAAGTTGATGAATTAAAAACGCAGTAGAACAGAGGTTTTCTCAATTTTCATGTGCACAGCCGAGTGAGAAATCTCAGCACCACTTGGAACAAGCAAATGCTTTTAAAAAAATATTTACTTTCTATAGAGTTCCAATTTCTATTTTTATATGGTGTATACTAGTAAGTTTATGCATTCAAGTACCTTACATATAAGCTTAGATGTAGCAAAAAAAAAAAAAAAATTCAAATTCTTTAGCAAGAAATCCTGAATCCTATATTCATAATAAATGGTGCAGGTACATTTTGATTCAAACATTGGAGTTTTCATGTTAGCAAATGCTGCCATAGAAGACAAGGAAAATGTTGAGTTATGACCTAAGGAGCAATCAGGTAGGTTTATATACCAAAAGAATTGCAGACAACACATTCTGCTAACATGCCTCTCCTAATACCTTTAGGCTACAGTGAGTAGTTATTGGAGCCCAGTCCTACACACTGCTGCAGCTGCGCCGAAAAGAAGCATCCTCTATCCAGTGGGTTGTAGGAAGATCGAGAGGCTTCAGAGGGGAGACTTACTATCCCATAAGCCTCCTGTTCCGCAATGGGTTTCCTTGGACCTGCACCAGATCTTTAGCTGGTGCAAGTCCAAGGAGAGAAAGGGGTGGGGAGGCTACTCCTGGAGGCACAGGATCTGGCATGCGCCATTGATCAGCCCCTTTTAGCCCCTCCCTGCTCCCACCACTGCCTTTCCTGCTCCAGCAGCGGGAATACTGCTGCCTCTTGTAGCAGCGCTCCCAAAATAGCTGCCAATCGAATACTCTGTTTTCCATCAGCAGCCATTTTATGACAGTGAAAGCCTCTTCTGCTGTTGTCAATCCTTCTTCCCAGCAACCCAGTCTATTCCAGGTTGGGCTATTAACACATTCAAGTTTTCTCCAGACTACAACAATAAATATTATGTTGTTTTCATATAGTGTTTTTTGAGCAAGTGTAGCCGGCAGGAGCTGGTGTAGCCAGGTCCAGCCCAAGTTAAGAATATGGGAAGAGCCCTGCTGGATCAGGCCCAGGGTCCAACTTATCCAGCTTCCTGTGTCTCACAGTGGCTCACCAGATGCTTCAGGGAGCACACAAGAGTACAAGATACTTGCATCTTGCTGCCGCTTCCCTGCATTCAATTTACCATCGCATCCCCCAACAAAGACAGCAGACTGCACTTGGGTTTAACTTTGGTCACTTTATTAAACACAAGTGTCCAGTTTTTAATGCATGCAACCTACTGAACGCACTTTTCCAGTCTGGTGTAGGCAGAAAAAACTGCTATCCATGACCAATTTGGATGGCAGAAAAAAATTCCTACCTGGTCCTCATGATGAGCGACCAACTAATCTCAGACTGTATATACCCATCATGACTTGTAATGGAGTTTTCCTCCAGAAATCTGTCCAATCCCCTTTTAAAATCATCTAGGCCAGACCATTACCATGTCCTGCAGCAAGGAGTTCCACAGTCTAATTACATGCTGGGTAAAGAAATACTTTCTTCTGTTTGTTCTATCTCTCCCAGTACTCAATTTTGAAGTGGCACAGAACATTCTTGCCATAAGGCCTGCTAACCTTTTTTTTTAATTTGAAATTTAATTTGAGTTTCTCAGAAAGCTGTACTGTACTAGATTTCAGGGATGGGAAAACCCAGTGCGGCTTGGCTCCAGTTGAGTTGCCAAGTTGCTGGCCCCCCCCACTGTGACTTGACTTGAAAGAGTCAAAACGAGGCACTTTCCTAGTTTCCAAGTCACCCTTTAGTGACTCAAATGGACTCGCGTCGTGTTGCCCCCCCCTTTAAAAAGCCCGCTGTGGAAAAAATGGGACTGCTGCCAAATGCAGTGTGTGTGGAGTTCTCTTTGAACACTCCTCTGATGTCCCCACCCATCTGTAAACAGGGTGGGAGGGAGTGCAGGAGAGCTGGGAGAGAAGCAGCAAGAGGGAGGAGAGTCATGTGCAGCAGCTGTGAAGCTCACCAGGATGACCCGGTCCTTGGCAGCTCTACTCAGAAGTAGTCCCACTTCAGCCAGTCATTCAATGAGAATTCCTCCTCCCTCTCCATGCGGTGCTCGAAATGAACCCTCATCCCTGCTTCCTCACCCCCTCCCTGGGCTTCTCAAGACAATCATAAGGCAAAAACCTCCCTTCGCCCCTCCTCTTGCTCTTCCTCAGCCAATGAAAATATCGGAATGCCTATCCTTTGTCCAGTGATCATCTGTTCCTTCCTTCCTATCAGATGGGAAAAGAGAGATCAGTCCCTCCTCCCCCCATTCATTGCAAACATTAACCCTTTCCTGCCTCCCGGCTGGAAGCTTTCTACTGCTCGTCCTGTGGGAATGCTGGCCCCACGAGGTTTTTCACACTGCAAAAACAGTAAGCAAGCACCCCCAGACACAGGCAGACTCTAGTCAGCATGCATGGGACCAGTGTTGAGTTGGGAGGTCCTGACTTGAGTCTTTTTCAGAGCCTTTCACGCGTGTAACTCACGAGTTGCGGAGTCATCCAAAATCCTACATTTTTGCAACTCACGTCCAAGTCACTGACTTGTTTCCCATCCCTGCTAGATTCTACAATGTGTTTGAGGTCGTGGTGCATGTTCCTTCTTTACTGGCTTAATGTGGAAATCCTGTGTGTGTATGTGTCTGTGTGTGTTTAGATTATTGTAATATTCATGAATTTGTCAGATTAAGCCAGCACTTTTTTAAAGAATAGTCATGCGGGAACCTACCTGCACTTTCTTTTTGCCAAAACTGTACCGGGAATTTTTTTTTTGTCCATTCAAAGCTTGCGCCTCATTAAAAATGCTCTGTGTAAACAGTGACAGATCAAGAGATCTAAGAGCAGTCTGCACCATCTCTTTGAACAGCATTTTGTAGAGGAGCAGGCCAAACAGCAACAAACTCTTTGCTTAGAATACTTAGGGCCCAATCCTGTCCAACTTTCCAGCACTGGTGTAGCCACAATGCAGTCCCAAGGTAAGGAAACAAATGTTCCCTTACCTTGAGGAGGCCTCTGTCATTGCCTCCCCATCATAGGATGCAGCACACGCCCCATTGGCACAGCAGCACCGGCACTGGAAAATTGGATAGGATTTGGCCCTTACTCAGCTATAGTCCTGTAACTGCAAATAGGGATAGATGAGGTGACCCATTGAGGGGTCCAAGTAAAGTGGGATCTGCAGCAAATAACAGTGGTGAGCTTGCCAATTTGTCATTTAGACAAAAAGAGTACAGTCAGTGCAATCTGATATGTATATGCATTATTGAAGGAACCATAGCAGAGCCAATGTGGACTGCACTGATAACACAACTTCCAGTGCGCATCAGCAGTGTATAATCCTGCATATCATTGTACCTTGGGGATGGAGATTCTTTCTTAAGCTTTATGGCAGAGATTTTCAACCACTGTGTGTCTTGGGGATGGAGATTCTTTCTTAAGCTTTGTGGCAGAGATTTTCAACCACTGTGTGCCGCAGGATCTTGGGGTTGGTCATTTATTAGTAGGGCAACTGTGGGATTGATTCCCCTATTAACAGCATGGTGTGCCTTGTCAATGGTCAAAAAATTGATGGTGTGCCTTGACAATTTTAGTGCCTTGTCAGTGTGCCAGGAGATGAAAAAGGTTGAAAATTGCTGCTTTACGGCTAAATTGTCAAACAGAATAAGAGAAATGTCTTGGGTTACATCTGTTGTAATGTCTCTTTTTAGACCAAGAAAAATATAAATAAAGATAGCAGGAGTAGAATTTTTTTCCTTTTAAATTTTCTTTCCTCATCTGCCAAAGGGATCTTTTGCAGGGTGTTTTTTTTGAAAGGAACCTGTGAGATTGAGCGTGCCTATAAATATTTTCACTACGCACTGTAGGATGCAGGAAGTTCTAACTTAGCATCATTTGGGCTTCAATGCAAGATTATTTATGCAAAGTCTCCTGAGAACCCTTCTGATTAGTGAAGGAGTGACCTTATTGGAAACCAACCAACAGGTCTGCAGTTAATTAGAAATAACACAGAACTCATTTGCAGAGCCCTAACAAGGGTTGTTTTTCTCCCTCCCTCCTCTCTAGATAGTGTTGTGTATTGTTAACAGTTTAAATGAAGAGAGGGAAGGCAGATGGTGTAACTTTTGCTGCCCTCTGAGAATGGCCACAGAGCCAAACATTAACTTTAAGGAGACAGGTTAGGATTAATGGTTTAAGAGCAGACCATATGGGATCTGTACTTAACATCTGAAGCTAACATCTGAAAGAAACAACAAATTGGCCAGACAGGATCAGGTGATGATGGTGTCTACCCTTATTTAAGGGTAGACATCATGTGGTGAAGAGGTAAGGAAGATGGTGTTTATCAATCAACCTCTTTAAGCTGATTGTGGTTTCATTATATTCCCCCCATACAAATACATATAGTAGCACTAAGCTAACCATTTTAGTATAGTTGCAACAGTTAATTGATTGACTAATTTTATTGATTGATTAGAAATACCTTAGATCAAATAAAAATGTACTCTAATAATGGAATAGCATATTTTGAAATGCATTTCCTTTTTTAATCTATAAGTGCAAGCACATATAGAAATTGCAGATGAAGGTGCATCATTGCATTCTTCCTCCTCCTCCCTCATAACTAAGGGAAGACCTTTTCTAAGATGATCTCTTTATGACTCATGTGTGCATAACCTCCAAAGGAAGGACATATTTTGCTTCCCAACTATTGTTTCACTTGCATGCAAATATATGCAAATTGGATTGGTTAGTTCCCTACATTTCAGCCAGCATTGTATAAGGAAATATTTTTTCACAAAGTACAGGGGGTAGGATGGGAAAGAAATTTGCTTAACAATATTTGAAAAGTAGTCTTAAAATCTTTATGACTTGTCATGTGTCTTGCACAGGAAGCTGCTTTTCTGAGAGATTACTATTGATTATTTTATATTTCATGCAGTAGAGTGAAATTATCCTAGAGAAATGATGGAGTCCTGAGAAAGAGTGTGATAAGATTCAAATGAGAGAATCAGTGGAAAGAACAGCAGAGGCTCAGACAGGTATCTATCAAATGATTGGGCTCCTTTCTGTCATTCCTACTATTCCCAGTTGCCTTGTCATTAAGTGGGAAACTGAAGAATAAAGATGTGGTGCTTGAAACTTAATCAGTCAGGTGGAGTCCCAAACTTGATTTATTGTAGTCAATTCTCCAAAATTGGTGGCAAAAGTATAAGAGATAAAAGGGAAGCTTCCTCGAGTGGTTAGTCAGAAACTGCTACAGTGTTATTGTTTGGAATTTTGTCTTAGCTGAAATGCAGTCAGCATTAATCA
Source organism: Tiliqua scincoides (assembly GCF_035046505.1). Classification (NCBI taxonomy): domain Eukaryota; kingdom Metazoa; phylum Chordata; class Lepidosauria; order Squamata; family Scincidae; genus Tiliqua; species Tiliqua scincoides. Next base: position 79,375,477 of record NC_089821.1, on the reverse strand, counting down.
CACTCTTTGCTGTGTCTGATTGGGAATTGCTTGACTTTGCTGATAGGGCTTTGTTGCATCAAGCTGCTGTTAAAGAGGAGCCTGGGGACTTTTTTCATTCCATTATTCCATCTAGAATGACATTCTTATTCACATAATGGCCAATTAGTGGATAAACCTGAAAAATGGCTATCTACCAGCCCCCTCTGCCCTTTAGACCCACCAAGGGGAAGTTAGAGTTTTCAGGGGAATTGTGTGTTTGTCCTGGTCCTCTTCCATCCTCTTTTGTGTGTTTTTCCTGGTGCAAAAGCACTCAGTTGTCATCAACATATGGTGAGTCAGTTCAAAGCTTTGAAGGCCATCATGGGCAACTCATCCTTCAGCACCCATGCTTTAATGGGGCTTTAAGACAGTCTCAGGGGGGAAGTGGCAGGATTCTGCCACATCTTGCTCCCAAGAGTGAGACACTGGGAAATTTTGTATAGAGAATAGAGAAACTGGGGGTGAAGGTAAATGTGCCAAACAAGACACACAGATTATGGTTTATGTTTCTGGCTCATCTGAGAAATTGACTGCTGCACTTGGTAGTATGATGGCAAAGCAATTCCTCTGTGCAGGAAGTGTAGATGAAATAAAATGCTGGGTATAAAGCAATTGTAACTGAGATTTTATCTCTAAATCTGCATGTATCTCTCCTGAACCTATATAACATTTTGTACATGTGGGTCAATACTGTTGGTAAAATGGGCTTTGGACAGAAAGCTGGTGAAATCTCTTGCTGTCTGTTTGAAAGTTTTTCTAAGCCAACACATTATTGTCTTTACAAGACATGCATACAACTGCCTGTCTAAACATGTTTGCAAGCGGTATAACTTGGAAAGGGGGATACCTGCCTCTCTTTCACTTATGCACAGCTTCAGGCACCCTTCTGCAGTTGACAACCTGAACATATTTTTGCTCAGAGCTGAGCTAATGCATATGCCCAGCAGAATTACATGTTAAGTTTCTGCAGTCCTTTTTGACTGCTAGACTGCAGCTACAGGATTGCATGTTTGAATCTCCCTAATCGAAATAGCTGCAAGTACATAAAAATTAGCATTTCGGAGAGAAGGATAAAATTGATTGACTCAACGGGTTGGTATTTTATGTGAGAAAGTTATCTATATGAAGGACCACTTAGGCTGTAGAGCAGAGGTTACATGTTGGGCAGCGCAATCCTAACTTGCGCTGGATCAGGCAGGCCAGTTGGCCTACAGTGTATCTAGCACAAGTTTCGGCTTGGCTGAGGCCAGGGAGAGCCACAGCAGCCCCAATGGGGCTACTCGCCTCAAGAGGTGGCGCAAATCCAAACAACCTGGGACTGGTCCAGGCCACCCAGGAATAGAGCTAGGATCCAGCATAAGTGCCGGATTCTGGCCCTGCCTTCTGCTCCCCGCCCACCTATGGGACTGCCCACCGCCAGCCCTCCCCCGCTTCAAAATGGCTCCTCATCTGCCTTCTCCCCACATACCCCCAGACCCCCACACTGGCTATGCTCAGCTGGTGCAAACTTACTGGTCTTGGTTGGCACAGAGGCTGAATTTGGCCTCCATGGGCTGGCGTGCATCCCTGCACTGGCCTAGCCGACTCACACAGAGGCACAAACATGCTTTATAGCATGTTTGCAAGCCTCCCAGCCTGGTGCAAGGGATTTGGATTGTGGAGCCGGGTGTGGGAATTGGATTGTGCCCTAAGTGGGATAATCGTGGAGTGGCGTAACTATGATTTGACTGCTCATGGAGGCAGAGTCTCAAACATAAATTGCATGTATACTTCAGAAGTAGTTACACTTTTCTTTAGAATCCATTTTTTAAACATTGTAGAGGAAATAACTGCATCATGACTGAACACTCTGAAAGAAATGTAGCATTAAATTACCACTGGCCAAATGTAAATTTAATTGTGGTAGGAGAACATTTAACAATAATTTGAACAATGAACGAAGGTAAACGATATATGTGATTGCACGCTGAGATAGGAAAAGGCACTTTCATACAGTGTTTCTTGTCTGCTGCAGTTACTTCTGAATTTAATTCTAGTTCCTATGTTATATCAGCAGTCTTGTTGATTCTAGGACCATCAGCCATGGAAGTTCTTAACCATGTGAACAAGCTGCCCACATGGCTTAGGGATTTTAACCTATGATAGCAGAAGAAAAACTATGGTCACAGACACCATGGGTTATAAGGCAACATGGAATATTTTGGATGGGACACCACCAGAATACAAGCATCTCCCAATGCCCACTTTTTGACTAATTAACGCTCCTGCTTATCCAGAAACAGCAGCTGCAGCATGCAAAGGAACTATAGAATACCCTTATCCATTTCAGAGCAATTAACAGAATTTATTGCTAACACTCCCTGGCAATTCCTCTTGTCCAGAGGCTTTCCTTTCCCCCCCAAAACTTCACTTCGCTTAGTGCAAGTCCACAGCAGCTTCAGAGCTCAGAATCTTCTCAATCCAGTGGCAATCCAACAGCATTCACCACATCTGTCCTTAGATTGGTCCAACACAGATCTCTCAGACAAAGTCTCAACATCCCTCTCCATGTTCTGTCAGCAGCCCTGGCATTCTCCTCCTCTGTATCCTATGTTCCTTCTGGGGTTGCTTTTTATCCTTGTAGATCCCTTGTTAAATCCAAATTCAGTCCATGCTGAGTCCCATCATCATAAGGTGCAGCTGTGAACTACCCCTCCAGTTCATATCCATCAAAGTCTCTATTTGCCTAAATTAATTACAGCTGTGGACACTAGTCCTGCCCTTCCCAGAGCTGTCAAAACATGGAAATTGCTGTCAACACCATATCATCTACCTGGTGATCTCCTGATCGTCCATTACAGATGGCAAACATTCTACTAGTGCAGTAGAAGACCAGGCCTTTTACTTCACTCTCTTAAGGACAAACTGAGAGGCGCATAAGCAAATACTGTGGGAAAAATGGTTGAACAATGAGATAAAAATCTGATCCAACACATATATGCCTGACCTTATGCTTGTTTGTTAGGAGATGGGATTGTAGCTCAATCAGTTGCTGTACCGCTGAGCTATTATCAGTATATACTTATGCATCTCTCAGCTCGTTTCTGAATACATATGAAGCTGACTCAGACCATGTAGTTAGTATCTTCTGTGCTTAAGGGGTCTTTCCCTGACCTACCTGGAGATGCCACTTTTAATCCTTAAGGACTGGGAATGGACCACTTAAGCACAGAAGATACTAACTAGAGGGACAGTCGTCCAACTCAGCTTCGAGTGTATTCAGAAACATCTGATAACAGTGGGGATTACTCCCAAGTAGGTTGCATGGTATTGCAAGCTTAGGGCCCAATCCTATCCAATTTTCCAGTGCTGGTGCAGCCATGCCAATGTGGCATGCACTGCATACAGTAGTAGAAGAGTAGTCACAGATGTCTCCTCCAGGTAAGGGAACATTTGTTCCCTTTCCTCAGGGCTGCATTGCAGCTGCACCTGCACTGGAAAGTTGGATAGGATTGGGCCCATAATGTGGTACAATTCTGTTGTTCTTTCCCACAAGATCTAAGTTAGTCTGGCTGTTTTTCTACCTTACCTACATTGGTTCCCCTGGCCTTTTCCACATGTGTGGAGAAGAATTTTTTTGGGGGGGGTCTCTATTACTGAGTACTTCTCTTTTGAGCTTGCACTTTTAGGACACGCCATTGTTAAAAATTGTAAGGCAGATCAGAGCTCCTCCCCCCCCCCCCGAAAAGCAAAAAGACGTATTTGTATCAATTGGCTTTATTCTAAAAACAAAGACTGTCCTCTCACACCTCTAAGGGAGGCTATGTTACATATTCATTGTATCACAGGATATTCAGACGGCAGTTTGAAAACTTACAAGCTTTGTAGCTTTTGGTGTTTCTGTGGACGTGGCAAGCTTTGGACAATGCCTACTTTTTAACTTATTTTAAGGGAAAGCCATGCATCTGCATAAATAGTCTCACACAAAAAGTGCTTTATCTTCACTAGTTAGTGAGTCAGTTTGAGGGGGGGGAGGTATTCTGCTGCAGAAAGCTTTCAGAGAAATTATGCATGGTAAATTAATGAAGGCCGTCTGAGGTATTATTTGTCTGTGAATGCACATGCCATTAGAATCAATGGCTGGCTGAAAAAAGTTAACGGTCATTAAGTGACTATTAAAAAGGGCCGGTGGACACAGATTCTCTCGCTTCCAGGGTTCTGGTTGGATTAGGTAGAGACGGAGGTTGTCTGCCTCTAGGCCACAGGACAATCCAGCCACATTACTACTTTTGTAGCTTCTGTTGGTTCTTTTCTGCTACTGGCAGATTTACAAGAGTTTGGGACGCAAACAGACCATCATCCATAATCCAGGTAAAAATCCTAATCTCTCTTTCTCTTCCACTCCCACTTATGTGTAACACTGTTATGAAAACCTGGGCTTGAACTCTAAAAGCTAAACCTTTTAAAGGATCTGGCTGTTTTCAGATATCCAAAATGCATGTTTGTTTCACTAATGACAACTAATCAAGAGCTTTAATTTTATGGGAACAAATTTGGGTTTTGATATGTCAGTCTGCATAGGAAGAGCACACCTAGCCTGAATGCTCTGCTCTCTAATGTTGTTTTAAAATTCTAGATATGTTGCTAGAGCTTTGGGAAAAAATGATAAAACTAATCTAACAACCCAGAGATAGAACAGTACATTAAAATGTGTTTGTAGCATCTTTTAATTTGACAACCCAACGAATGCAATAGGCAACAATTGAAAATGAAAATGTTTCTACAGGAGAATAGAGGATCTTTAATATCCTTTTTTCCTCTTCTAAACTTGTCATTTGTTTTCTGAAGATTGACGAACATATCAATATATCCTTTCCATCCTTTCTCTACTCTTAAAAAAAAATGATAGCTACTTTCAAGGATGACAACTCAACTGCAAATTTGTTGCATGCGGTATCTATGTGGTAGGCACCGTCTCTTAGATATCCTGTGCCGTTATGTCTACAACCTTCTCCCCAAACAATGGAGTCCTTGTTATAAGGACTGGCCAGGGTCAGTCTGAGCCACAGGACCTTCCGCCTTGAAATACAATAAGCTGAATGGGGGGGGGGGGAGCATTGGTGAGTTGATATCTCCTCAGAGCTGCTGGTGAGCGCAAAATAAGAGTCTTTGATCTAAGGGCCTCCTGAAGGTAAGCTTGACCAGTGCTGATAGGTCTATAGAAGTGTAATTAATATTGATCTGCATTTGAGATTTAGGATGAAGGCATTTTAAGAAGGGCTGTCCTTGGTTGTTGTTTATGGTCCCTTGCGCCCAGTTATTTATACAATCTGCATCTTAGATCAAATGTGGAAAAGACAAATGGCTGATTTGATTGAGATAAACATGCGTCAATTTACTAATTTTTTAATGACACTTTCTCTCCCTTGCCTCTGCAGTCTCCTTCACTGTCCCACAGAGATTAGACAACTGCTGCTAGTCACCATTATTTATATAAAGATACCTAATGTATTTTGTACTTGAGAGCTTGTCTGCAACAGCGCTTACACCATTTCAGATAGTACAGGCAGGAACTGATCTGAGTAATGGCTTTCCTGCGACAGCTTTATCCTGCCAGTAATATGTCATTGTGTATGACTTTCAATTAATCATGCAACAACAAAAGCATTGCATCTGGTGACAATGGCACATCCATTAATAGTAGGAAGAAGTCTTGGCTTTATGAACACAAGTACGACTCAGGTTCCTGCCTATTCAGGCTCTTTAATCAGTAAGTTCCAATATAGGGCACATTATCTTCTCCCCTTCTCTTCCCAATTTCTCTCCACTTAACGGCTTCTGTTGTGATCTATGGCACTGTAATGCATAATGTCCCTATCTCTGTAACAGTGAGATTTTAAAACAATCTTATGAATTTGACTTTGAGTTATTGTACACTGACCTTGTTGTAGAATGAAGCATGTGCAGGGGATGGGGAGTTGGTGGGTTCATTTCTGATTATATTTTGTAGGGGTTCTGTGTTCTCAAAACATATCCAAGGTAAGTGAATACATATGAAGAGAAGGTCTACAAGCATATACTCAGATTTCTACATGTGGGTTCTTTTTCTACAGTTGCAGATTCTTTTTTAGCACTATTCTGAATTGTGTGGAGAGAGCTCTATGCACATAAAGCTGTATAGAGGGAGCTGAGTATCCATGGGAGTATTATTCTAGGACCCCCTGAATTCAGCAGATAGTGTGGGGGGGGGGCGATCGGAAGTACCTTTCAGAAACCTCTGGGAGTTGTTCCGAGGCATGGGAAGGCTGCTTGCAACCTTCTCACACCTCAGAAGGCCTCAGGGATGTGACTGGAAGGTCTGGGTGGTCTCTGAGGCCCTTAGCCGCAGGCTTAGTGTCAGCATGTATCCAGATCTGCGGATGCCGAGCCCTTGAATGCCATGTAGTCTGAATGTCTGTTATGCTCCAAATGCAGTAGCAGAGCAAACCTAGCTTCATAAGAACAGCCCCACTGGATCAGGCCATAGGCCCATCTAGTCCAGCTTCCTGTATCTCACTGCGGCCCACCAAATGCCCCAGGGAGCACACCTGATAACAAGAGACCTCATCCTGGTGCCCTTCCTTGCATCTGGCATTCTGACATAGCCCATTTCTAAAATCAGGAGGTTGCACATACACATCATGGCTTGTACCACGTAATGGATTTTTCCTCCATAAACATGTCCAATCCCCTTTTAAAGGCATCCAGGCTAGACGCCATCACCACATCCTGCGGCAAGGAGTTCCACAGACCGACTACACGCTGAGTAAAGAAATATTTTCTTTTGTCTGTTCTAATTCTCCCAACACTCAATTTTAGTGGCTGTCTCCTGGTTCTGGTGTTATGTGAGAGTGTAAAGAGCATCTCCCTATCCACTCTGTCCATCCCCTGCATAATTTTGTATGTCTCAATCATGTGCCCCCTCAGGCACCTCTTTTCTAGGCTGAAGAGGCCCAAACACCGTAGCCTTTCCTCATAAGGAAGGTGCCCCTGCCCCACAATCATCTGTGCCGGATCTGCACCCCAACAAGGCAGTTTTGTTCTGGCCCAGGCAGGCTGGTGCAGGGGGTGGGAGAGAGTGGTGGGAAGGTGAAATGAAAATGGTGATGGGCGTTTTTGGGAGGGTGGCCTGGGAGGCAGATCAGGCCCAGGAGGGAGGTGGGACTGGTCGCGGCTGCACAAGCTAACCCATGGCCCTGTCCTGATCACTGTTACATGTGGGAGTGATCTGATTTTGTTTGCTGTCCAAGATCGGACAAAACCAATTGGACCTGCTGGCAAGGTGGCGAGTGAGCACGGGCTGCAGGCATCCCTCCAGCTTGCTGCCCCTCCCAGTCTGCCACCATAGGCAGCTGGTTCAGTCGGCCCTGGTTAGACCATCAAGTCATGATATGTGTAAGTGATTTCCAGCGCAACTCTATGCATGTCTTCTCAGACCTAAGTCCCACTGAGTTCTAAGTTTAGAGAAAAAAATTAAGCCATCCATTCGACCAATTGATTGTCCATTCTTTCTAGATTGCCAAGAGATCCTACTCCCCCTGTGTCTTGGCTGCTCTCACCTTCTGGTTCCTTTCCCCAGCCTTTTTAAGCCTCCATACACCCCCTCAGCCCCTGCCTCCTAGAGACAACGGGCAGCCCAATCCTGAGCTGCCCGGGATGCCCAGGCTTGGTGGCACCAAGAAGGGCTGCCGCCGGATCCTGCGCCTCCCAGGCTACTGCGGGAGGCGCCTTGGGACTTTCGTCCCCTTCTCCCAGGTAGGGTAAGCAGCCCCGCAATTGGGTTACTCACTTTACCGCCGACCAAAAGGTTGGTGGTAAGGTAAAGGCACTCGTGTAGGGCGCGGAGCCCTACACAAGCGCCTTGGATCCTGCGGAGCAGAGCTCTGTGGACCCATCTCCAGCCCGCCCCTGGCAAACCTCCCCCCGCCCTCTCTCCACCCCCTGCCGGCCTCCCCCCTCCCCGGAACGCCTCCCCCCCCACCCCACCTACCGTGCCATGGCTCGGCGGTCTGGGAGACTGCGGAAGCCATGGAAGCTGGGCTAGCATGGGTGGGAGCCCAGTGGTGAGGCTTGCAAAAATGCCTTATGCCATATTTGCGACAGTGCTCGGCAGCACAGAGCCGTGCTGCAAAGTACAGGATTGGGCTCTGAGTTTCCTCCCCCCAAGCCTGCTTCTTGTGTCTGTTTGGATGCTGACTTCCAGATCATCTATGACTGGTTCCCAATCTGTGGTCTGCGAGGTCTCAGGGAAAAAATTTTTTATGATCATTTCAAGATTCTCTCTGAGCAAGCAGTCAGTCCCCCGTGGACCACCAGAGACACTGGAGAACGAACTGCCAGCAGCTGGAAGCAAAAGCAGCAAACTACAAATCTTCTCTATCAATAATAAATCTCTAATAAATCTTTTCTAACTACAGGCAGCCCACATTATCTGTGGGTTCAGTACCTGCAGATTTCTTCATCTGCAGGTCCCTGAACCTGTGACGTGGGCCAAAGTGGAGCCTCCTGTGGTGAGGGGAGCTGTACTCCACTTGCTTCCAGAGGCTCTTTTGAAGCCCACAGAAGCCATCTGCATCCACCTTTGGCCTCTGCAGGGAAAAGCCTCCAGATGTCTGGAGCTCAGCTCCAGATGGGTTTGTGGGTGGGCAAAAACCTCAGGTTTCAAATACCTGTTGTTTTCCTTATCTGTAGGGTTTCTGGGAATGGAACCCCTGAGGATAATGAGGACTACCTGCATTACAAATTTAAATGTATTTTTTCTTGGAGGGAGGTTGCATGTGGTCTCTGACAATTCCATTTTTGGCTTCAGTGGTCCGCAGTCTCCTAAAGGTTGGGAACCACTGGCCTACAAGGACTTTTGGGGTGATGCGGAAGCAGCAAAAAAAAAAAAATTGTAAGCAAGCATACACAGACACAAAACTGATTTGCAGGCACTAAACCTGTGAGTCTTTGTGACTCGTTTATACGAGTCTTGACTCTTTTCTGAGTCAGAGCCCCAGTTTGGAGTCAGTGACATGTGTGACTGGAGTTCATAAGAAAATGTGTGTTTTCGTGACACAAGCCGAGTCTTTACGAGTTGAGTTCCCTGTTAGCCCCTTTGTCCTTATTGTAGTCCTGAATTGGATATTCCCCCCAGACAGCATTGGGGTTGGGGAGACATGCAATATAAAGCACACAGTAAATGTCTCATCTAGTTTGGCTTGAGGTATTTGGATAAAGAGGAAGGGGGAGGAAAACCAAACAGTTCTCTTCCCACCAGTTGGAAAAGGGAAAGTGTGAAGCCGCAGCCAGAATTTAATTACTTTGATCGGAGCCTGCTGATATTTCTGGTTAAAACGTCTGCAAACAGTCTAATAAAAATGAAACTTAAAAGGAGAGATTAGATGGAAGATATTTGCAACTCTGGAGTTATTCACGTGGGTGATGGAGGAAAATACCTCTGGACATTGGGCATAAGGCTGCCATACCTAGGGAAAAGCAGTGCCAGCTTGTTCGTGATGTATGAAACCAGCCTTGAAACGAGTCTTGAGTCTTCAGATCCCTCTGCCTGGAAGCTACAGGAACAGTTTGTGAATTCCAAAATACCATGAATAAAATAATTGTTTTGCCGCCCCTCTGGGTATTTGTAATATTAATATTGGTTAATGCTGTTAATTCATTTTACCATTAATAAAATTCTATTGCTTCAAATTAAACATTACATTTCAGTTAACAGCCTACCAGTGGTTTTAACAGTTTGAAGCAAGGGTGGCCAATTTGCAGCCTGCTCGGACTGGGGATGCACCCCCTTCTCTCCCCAGAAGCAATTTGATATGACCTCTAGGGCCTGAGCAGAAGGATTTCCAGGTCATAAGAAACAGGTGTACTGTACTATAATGTTGTAGTTCTTTTTTGTAAAAGAAGTGGAATATATATGCATATATGCATGCAATACTGTGCCTATGGAACACTTATTCCATAGCTGTAAATCCCATCTTGCTGTGAGATTATTTCCCTGGGCCTGGTCAAGCTTAGACCATCAAGAGAATGCAGAGATCAGAATTTAGCCATTTTTGGTCTGGAGCATTAAAGCGTTTTCTTTTAATTCCTTATTAATATTTTATTAGATCACGCTGATTTTCAAAGAGTGATTGAAAGCCCAGGTGATCTGAGTTATGACCCTCTCTGCTGTGTTTCTTGAGGCAACTACTTCTCTTGTAACATTATTTGAAAAGGTCACATTTCCAAAAAGCTGGAATCCATTCCAGCCATTTCCTGAATTTGTGATCATCTTTTTTTTTTTTTAACTTTTTAATATGAGGCTCATGATATACAGGCACCCCAGGTGGACATGTTGAAATTAATCTAGTAATAATTGATTCAAAAGAGATTTGGAGGACAGTATTTGCATAAAAGTCATAATGAAAGCAAATCCTTTGAGGCTAGATTGAACAGCGAAGCCCCGGAATAACTTATATCTTCTAAACTAGTGTGGTTCCATGTACAGTTCAGAAGGATCAGGCAGGTTGGTTGGCAACCTTCAGTCTCGAAAGACTATGGTATAAGTTTACAGCACCCAGTATTCCCAGGCGGTCTCCCATCCAAGTACTAACCAGGCCTGACCCTGCTTAGCTTCCAAGATCAAACGGGATCGGGCATGTGAGGAGAAGGTGGTGAATGGAAAATCTAGCAGTAGAGTGCAGCCGTCTGCCCTGAATGAGTGTTGAACTGTGAAACACAAGAGGAGTTCTGTCACCATGCATCCTGTCTATACTGAAACATGGGTGTTCAACCAAGAACTGTTTCACTCATGCATGCTCATCACTTGGTACCTGCAGCCTCAATAGATAACTTGTTTGATTAGCAACAACTCATTCAAACATGCATCTCAAATAGAGATTTCCTGTTGTCTCATCTCTCCTCGCACGCTTTTCAGATGATCCAGTTCACACACAGAACAAAAATAGTTCAGAATGAAGCTTCTGCTTGTGGTACATATACAATATCCACAATACAGTATGACTTCTGATGGCCATGCTTATGGAAAAAAATCCGTGGTTCATCAACATTGACTCAATTGCTTCTTCATAGTGTGTGCCTTAGCATGGGCTGCCATAATTCCATCTGCTTTTAACTTGGGAATTCTGTAACTGTATGCATACAAGATTGCAACTGGGTGCCTGTGAACCAGACTATAGAAGAATTATCAAACATAAGACCTGCATGCCAGATTTGGCCTCCAGAAGCTTTTTCCATGGTTGTGGTGTACACAAACGCATCTCTGATGTGTGTGTTATGCAGCTGTTTTAATGTTTTTGTACTGGAATTGTGAACCCATTGAATTTTTTTAATGCCCTTAAATAACAGTCCAATCCTATCCCCTGCCAGCCCATAGCATGGAGCTCAAGCTGCATGCTATGCTGGAGTGTAACTAGACGACTGGGGATGGGTAAGTACAAATCTTTTTTTATTTACCTCTCTGACGGCCACCAGACTTCCAATGTCAGGCCCAAGTCAGCAGTTCAGGTGGTATAAGTCACAGGAGTGTCAGGGAGGCTGGGAAAAGTGGAATAGGATCTCATGTTCACTGCTGCTTCCAAGATCATCCCACTGCTGTCCCCAGCTCAGCCCGCTCCACGGTCCTGAACTGACCGCAATCCTCTCCTGAACCTCTCCTGCCATCAAGCTACTCCGGCTGAGGCTGGGGCTGGGCTCCTACTATCCCCGGGAGGCTGCTGCAGGCAGGGGTGAGTGGAAGCACGCCCTTGCACCCCTTCACAACAGCATGATGCTGGACATCGTGTCGCTGCCCTTCCCCCGCCCCTGTCCTTTAAGCAAGAACTTACAGGCTCTCAACCACTGACTTAAACCAGTGGCTTTTATCTGTTTTAAATTTGCTTTCTGGTTCAGCACATATTTACTGTCATATTTTAAAGGTTATCTGTTTGATCATGAGGGCTATAAACTTTATTTATAAATGTAAGACATTATTGTCTGGATTTTATGTCTGCCTTGTGAGCCACATTCAGCCCAGCTGTATCATTGTGCAATGGAAAAAATTGCAAGTTTGCCTTTTGGGAGCTAGAAATGGAGTCCTAACTTAACTGTGACTAAGATCAGATGTAGCTTTTATGGCAAAACTTCTAGCCAAGGGAATGCCTCCTCCTGTAACCAAGAGAAGAATTTGTCCTGGGTCAATACTCATCTCTTTAAGACTTCCCACGTAACTTCTGTGCTTGTGTTTGTGTGCAGACATTTTGTGTGAATTATTAATACCTATAACTAGTTCTTGGGCAACAGTGAGAACAGCAAAGTGAATTGCAGGGTGTCACATCTCAAAAGCTCTACCAAGGAGACCTGTCTTGTGCATTTACACTGAAGCTCTTGCAGCAATGTGAGAATTGGGCCTAAAGAGAAGAGCAAGAGACATAAACTTGTGTGGTTGATTTTAGTACTGTTAACTTTTGAAAGGGTTGTTGTTTATTGTGGAGAGCGTCAGCTCTTAATGGTACCTTTATGTGGGGGAGTTGTGTGTACTTTGTGGCAGCAGCGAGTGGAAGCCATTCCAATTTGCATATTTACTAGCTGTTTATTTCTCTGCAGTGACATTGTGCAACTGCATGCATTTCCAAGTAAGATTCTTCCCTCTGAAATAACATCCGTCCAGCAACGCAATGGCTGGCACTGTGGAAAGTAGCCCCATTGGCTTGTGGATGGGGGGAAGTTAATGTAGCACAGCAGCTGCCTGCTGCTGAAGGATGTATGTAATAAAGCCAGAGTGCTGGGCACAACAGTGGGAGGGGAAGAAAATCTGTTTGTTTTGTTCCGAAGCTGAGACATTTATGGGCTCTTTGGATGCCTTGTGGCTCGGAGCTTGTTTGTAAAAGATGCTGCTGTGAAAACTTGAGAGACAGCAGTGACATGTTCATATGCCAGTTTGCAGACCTGTCTAGGATAGAGCATTGCTTTGCAGCTGTTCAGACCTTGCCCCTGAAAATTTGGTTCAGATGTTACAAAACAATGGGCAGCCCATAGGGCACTTATGGTGGCAGAACTCCTGGCTCCCTCCTTATGTGCCGTTGCCATATCGTAAAAGTATGCCACTGTCTTGTGCTTCAGGGCTGCTGGCACAAATGGCCACAGGTCTCATGTACGTGGCAGTGGTTCCTGGACTCTGCACTGGAGCAGTAAGGTGGCAGAGGGGGGCAGTTCAGGGCAGAGAGCAGGGAGGGCAGGGGACAGGGGCAGGCAAAGGTGGCTCTCACTGGCAACACCACACACCAGATCCTCTTTCCCCCTCCCCCTTGCTATGCCTGGATCAGCCCCCAGGAGCCTCCTCAGACTTACTCCAGCTAAAGAGCTGGCATTGGTCCGAGGAGACCCATTAACAACAACAACAACAACAACAACAAGAACAACAACAACAACTACTACTACTACTACTACTACTACTACTACTTTATTTTTACCCCCCCTTTCTCCCCGAAGGGACTCAAGGCTGTTAATACAACATATTAAAAACATAATTTAAAAAACAAATAAAAACATATTAACACATCATAAAAAAAAACAGCAGTCACAGTAAAAATAGGTAAAAAGAGCATAGAGCAGCAGCAAGTCATAAAAGAATCAGGCCTGTAAAAAATATTAAAAGATGTTAAAAAGATGTAACCCATTAAAAAGAGGCCACCCATTGACAGCCAGGTGGCCTTTGGAGAACTAAGTAAAAATGATTGTTACTTACCTCTCTCAGGCCGTCAGGTTGTGTGTCCCCCAGTAGCATTCAGTACATTCTCCATTGGCACCAGTGCTTGCTATGGACTGGCAGGTGATAATATTGGGGCCTAACTTAGATGTGTTGAGGGCACGATCCTATCGAACTTTCCAGCGCTGGTGCAGCCATGTGAATGGAACCTGTGTTGCATCCTGTGGTGGGGAAAGCAGCCATGGAAGCCTCCTCAAAGTAAGGGAATTTGGGGCTGCTTTGTGGCTGCATCAGCACCGGAACATTGGATAGGATTGCACCCTTTAAGCCTGTGATCCTTAGCCTTGCAATGAATCTTCTCCACATAACTGTCTGTTCATTATGGCAGCAATTTAAAAGATTTTCTGAGCAAGCTTTGGTACAAGTAGGCTTATGTTAGTGTGCTACAAGCAGACCAAGGTAAAATATATTGTGGTAGAACTTATAAGTGTTTGGTAATTTGGTGTGCCCAAATAAGTTGTGGAATCATTGCCACCACTAGAAGGTTTTAGGACGTGGACCTAGAACATCTTGGGGATCAATGGGTAAAGAAAGTGCTCAAGAATGAAAATTTCAGCATGGTTCCATATGATAATGTATACTTCAGATAAGAAGAAGCTAGACAGCAGTCCACAATAGACCATTGGTCAGTTTCTGATGGATCACCAAATAAAAAGTTTTGAACATTAGTCATTGATCTGATCTAGTAAGGCACTCCAGCCAGAGGGCATATGCAGGAACATTTAACAGAGGTTCTTTGCGTTGATGCTGAAGAGAACCTGTCTACCTGTCAGCCTATCTTTGTGAATTTAAACAGATAGGTGGACCATGGTGAAGATTCAAGTTATGAATGAATGAATGAATGAAACCTGCTTCATGAGACTGCATTCAGCCCACCCTTTGTGGCTATTGGACAGTTTTAACTGTTGAGCAGTTGAATCTTAAGCTTAAATCCAGTAAAACAGCTAGAGTTAAGACTTAAAACAGCAGTATAGTGGGCAATGCAGAAATATATGTGCACAACGTAGAGGTATTTTGGAAGTTTTTAGTGCAATGGATCATCTGGCAGAAAAGGTTAGATGGTTTTATGTGGGCAAATTGCACCCATTCCACTGTGAGTTGATTGCTTCAGTAAAAGTGTTCAAGTCACTGCTGGATACGTTTACATTTCTCCCTTGTCCGTGCTATGACTGTCTTAGATTTTGGTCAAATCTGCAGCATGTTCTTAAAATGGTTGTCAAAAGGCTACTTCACACGCAACGCACCTTTCTGTGCAGTTTGCTTTTTGAATGTGTGGGAAAGAACAAACACTTCTCATATGAATGGTCAGATATGGTAAGCACAAAAGGCATGTGCTTTGCTGAGCATACATCCACTAGGAAGTTGCAGTAAGACTTTTATCACAGATTTACAACCCACACATAATTTTCATGTTTCTTCCTATGTGAAGCAACTTTTGTTAATTATCTTTCATGAAAACATAAGAGCCCTGGCAAAATCAGACCAAACACCCATATCAAGTCCAGTATTCTGTTTGACCATCCAGGTTTGCCAGGATTCCCATAATCAAATCATGGAGGCAGCCATGCTCCCCCACTGTTGCGCCTCCTACTCCCTGCAACTGGTATTCAGAGACGCATTGTCTCAGAACATGGAGATTTCACATAGCCATGACAACTGATAGCCATTCCTTGTTCCTTTTTTCTTTTCCTTGTTCTATTAGTTTTCCACTGGAGGACTATGGCTATTTATTCCATTCATATATATTGTGGCCATTAATAACTCTGTTCTGAGATGTTATTTTGAATTTCATATACAAGTAGAAGCATCATGGGTTTTAAACACCCGTGATGGCTCTATCACAGTGGTTCTCACACACTTAACACGGGGACCCATTTTTTAGAATGAGAATCTGTTGGGATCCACTGGAAGTGACATAATCAAGCAGGAAAAATTTTAACAATCCTAGGTTACAATCCTACCCACACTTACCTAGGAGTAAGTCTCATTTACTGTCATTGTTAAAAGAATATACATAGTAGCTTGTTAAAAGTACAGGTCTGTAACATTTCCCCAAATGCAATCACATCCCAAGGTAGCATCAAGTCTAATATATGAAAAATAAAATATTGAAGTGAATAGGGACCCACCTGAAATTGGCTCACAACCCACCTAGTAGGTCCCAACCCACAGTTTGAGAAACACTGCTGTATCAGATTGTAAATCAAATGTGAATGGTTACCTCCCCTACAAGGTAGGGTGGAATGGGAGACATTCAATGCCAGGGGTTGACATTCCACTGCAGGATCAATATGGTACCTGAAACCAGCATCCAGCTTCTGGATCTGCTGCTACTCTACTTTTTCACATTGATATAGTCAATGTGAGTCAATAAAGGTACATTGGTATAAAGGTATATAGTCAATAAAGGTACATTGAACCTTTATTCATTAGAATGAAGCCTTTAATTTCAGACCCTAATTGTCTTTGGAAAAGTGAAGCAGAAGACTGTGAGCCCAATCCTATCCAACTTTCCAGCACCGGTGCAGCCACAATGCAGTCCCAAGGTAAGGGAACAAATGTTCCCAGACCTTGAGGAGGCCTCTGTGACTGCCTGCCCACCACAGGATGCAGTGCATGCCCCATTGGCACACCTGCACCGACACTGGAAAATTGGATAGGATTGGGCCCTCAATCAGTTAAGCACATTTTCTAGTTCCTCTTGGTTGTGTCTGATACCTTATACAGCATCTAACATCCAATGCTTCTTTAACTCCAGCTGATTTATGGTTCAGTATTGAAACAATGCCAGAGAGGTTTTATGGTAAGCAGCTTAATTGCACAAGAGCTAGAATTGGCTGTGGTTTGCAAATTAAATTGAGGAAGATTTTTTCTTATCCAGTGTTCAGGTCACATGATCTGGTTTCTTGTGCTACATTCTCCTTGGATTCCTATCTTATTCGAAATCTCTAATTTCTCCTGTTCTGTAAACTTCTCTGAACTAAATCAGCAAGCATGTCTCAGCAGGTTGTGTTGGAAATTTTATTGAATCCCCAGAATGGCAAGAGAAGCCCCCTAGAGCTTTAAGGAAACACAAAACCATTTACAAGTACTTCCGCTGAAAATTGCTAGGTAGGTTTATGGCAGTCTCTCAAATTTAGCATTAGACATATCTACCTCAAGTAGTTAAACTAAATTGACAAATCCTCTCTCCTGGTGCCTTAATTAATAAATTAATTAGAAAAGCATGCATTTTATTTTTAAAAATTTCAAACACACAACTAATGTTTTAAGCATGAGTTCTTTCCTGTACATGGTGCAGCTACAGAAGTGGGGAATGTACCAGTTTTTCTTGTATTCATTATGGTTTGTAAACTATTCCCATAGCATATAAGGAATATTTGTTGGAAGGGAAGCAACCGGGTGAATGAATGTAGCTCAGTGGCAGAGCACTTGCTTTGCATAAAGAAAGTCATAGATTCAGGTGGGAAAGACTCCTGTCTCAAACTCTGAGATCTGTTTCCAGTCATAGACTACACTGACCTAGATGGACCAATATATTGAGTCAGGTTATTATTAAGGTATTATATTAATTAAGGTATTATTAAGGTATTATACCTTATATTAAGGTAGCTACCTATGTTCCTATGCTTCTGCTGGTTTGTTATCACTGTACAATGTTGCAAGCATCTAATGCAGTGGTTCCCAAACTTTTTAGCACTTTTAAATTTATTTATTTACTTATCTATTAGTAATGATAACCAGAAAAAACCCTCAAAACATTTATCTCCCTATATTTATATATGCTTGCAAACTTCAAGAGCTTAGCTCATTGCAGGGCAGTAACAACTATCTTGCAAACTGCAGGAGCTGAGCTCTTTTCAGGGTAATTAGCAGCTATAGTATCTGTTATGATAGATGCCCCAGGCCAATGTCAATTTACAGGCTGGATAGGGCAAGGCTAGGCCCTGATGTCTTTGCCTGAATACATACAGTATAGCCCTGTTGCATTGTGGGATTGGCTGATGCAACAGGGCGCAGTATAGATGATGCAATAGCCTGTAATACTATGTCACAGGACTATGAGTCATAGTATCACCAGATCATACCCCGCTTCCCATTGGCCAGTGCCAGTATATATTGGGGCTTGTACAAGCTGCTGCATGGGAGATGTTAAGTGGAGTGTCTGCGGGAAGCTATGTTGGTGGAGTTGGTGATCGGAGATTGTGGCAAGTTCTATCTTTGCTGTTTTGTTTTGCTTTGCTACCTTGGCACTGTACACACTGTACGTACTTCAGTAAAAGGACATCTGGTGGTGGTGCACTGCCGTATCTGTGCCTTGTTATTTCCTGGGAGCAACTGCCTGACCTTGGGTCTCTGGAGCAGCGGCACTTCTGCGTACTCAACAGTATCTGATTATTGAATAGCCTCAGGGCTTGAGGCAGTTAGTTATCTGATCTTTCCATCACGCTTTGGCGATCCATCAAAAATCAGGTTGCGACCCACCAGTGGGTCCCGACTCGCAGTTTGGAAAGCACTTATCTAATCCACAGCCATAACCGACCACGGGTGACTGAAGTTCACACTCAATGAGAAATAAAACTTTTCCTGCCTTTCTGCAATTGGGTCAACCTGTGTGGAGGCATTAAAAGAAGACCTGAAAAGCATTTGGAACCTAATTTTTAAAATTACAGTTAGATGTCACTTTATTAACATGACGAAATACACTGAATAGCTTTGAGCTATTTATGTAGTTCAGCACATTAATAAAATATTTAATTTTAATTAAAAAATTAAGATTATCTTTTGGTCAAGCCTAAGAAGTTTGATCTGTTGCTGGGAATCCTTGGTTGCCTGTATTTCTTGTATTGATATTGTTCACACTAAAGTTGGGAGCACCTTTTCATCTGCTTTGTAGTTCTTGGAGTTAATTCACAGCTGATCATTTTGCTAACCAGTGAGATATGTGACGTGGCACTAAACTATTTAGTTTCATTTGGCTATGGGAGGAGTAAGAGCAAGAGAGCACATGCTTACAGAGTTCTGGCATCATTGGCTTATTTACAACCATAAAATTAGAGCACTTTGGTAGCTGACCAAATCCTAAAGCAGTCAGGTTCCCAAAGCTGACCAAATCCTGCAACAGGTTCCCAAAGAGAGCAGCTACAACCCAGAGATTCCCTAGTGAAGCTAACTTCATCTAGTTCTGTTCTGGAGACCTGTCTAGAAATTGGAAGCTATGTGGGTTGAAACTGCTAACTCTTTCTGGCCCAGTGCTATTGCGCCTGTGCAAAAGCACCACAATGGACGGACTGTGCCTGCATAGACACAGTCATCTGTAACTTGGATGTCTGTAACTCATGAACCCATTGTAAATGATTTCCTTGCCCTTTTCACTAGCTAAGTGTCACCTTTCTTCCAATACCAGAGAAGAGAGATTTCCAACTACCAAGGAATGTTAAATGTCTTTTGTTAACTCCTGGATCACCCATCAAGGTTGTAAAGCAATTCCATAGTAATAAATCTATTCATGCTATTTAAGGCAGGGAAGCTAATAACAAGTGTCTCTCCATGAACTCTTGGATAAATTTTTCTACTGATGTGTACTCTCCATATTGAGAACAAAAATAGGGCGTACTTGAATTCAATAAGCAACTAGAGGAGATCTTATTCAATTTCCTTTCTTCAGTAGTGGTGATTCTGTGTTCTATACTTTGGGTGTCCAAAACAGGGGAAGATGATTCATATTTAGAGATTTCCTTGGGTAGCCCAAAAGATATAAATAAGACTGTGACTGATAGAAATTCCCACCCAGTACTGTGAAATGGAAACAGCAGTTCCACAGTGCTGGAAAAGAGAGGCTTCTTATGTCTTTTATCCAAAGTGACAGGGTTGGTCTTTCCCTAATTATTGAGATATTCTTATTTCTCCCCTATCTTATTGGTAGAGGTGTTTGTTTCTGGTGAGTAAGTTAGGTTTGCAGCCTATATCTTACTGAACACAACGGGCTTCTCAGTAAATAGTTTTTAAACACCTCTACTTATTGGCAATCCTAGCAGGCTAAGAAGTAGAATCACCACCACCACTATCCCAGTGAGCAGCAGTTTCAAAACATTTGCATATTCCATAACATACTATAAAATAATGACCTACTGCTCCTGATTAAATATAATGTAATAATTTCAGAAAACAACTTAGTGTTCCTGGTTGAGTTTTTATCAGAATTTGCAGTGGGAAATAAATCCATCCTTATCCATAATGAATGTTGCATTTTAGTAGCATAATGTGATGAATGATTCTTCGTAACCATGTCAGCCATATAACTTAAAGGCTAATATCAAAGTGGATTTAACAAGAATAGAATGACTGCCTCTTTGGAGCACTCCTATAGTAAATTTTCTGTAAACTCCTGCTTATTTGTGGAACTTGTGTTAGGAATAAATGCAATTTGGATGTAATATGAAGTTGTGTGAAGAGCAAACTCTGTGCTTTAAATTCTTGGTTTGACTATTCATTCATTCATTCATTCATTTATTTATTTATTTATTTATTTGAGACTGTGCAACCAGGAAAAGGTATCAGACTTTGTTTTTAGGCCCTCTTGCCCCATATGGATAGCTGCTAGTATCTGAGAACCCTATCTTGAACTCATATTGCCAGCACTTTGCCAGTGGTGAGTGTTGCAAACATGTCATAAAGCATGTTCACCGCCCTCAATGCCAACCCAGTGCCAGAGGTAGCTCATCGCCAGTAGTGGGCTACTGCTGGTGGATTGCCAGTGCTCCGCCACATGCTGGTCATGCGGACTGTGGGGTGGCGGAGAGGTGGGGAACGTGGGGAGGAGGTTTGCTGGCAGGAGGGAGGCAGGACCATGGGCCCGACACAGAGGCTCTTGAGTGATCCCATTGTGGGGCTACTTCCCTTGCCCAGGGGGAGAGAATGAAAGTCCCCTTCCCCCAGGGAGCCGCTGGCAGCTGCCCTGTTGTGCACAGGATGCCGTGTAACCATTTCGGCGTCATGGCAGTTGCGGCACAACAGGCAGCTCAGGATTGGGCTGTGAGCTCGCAACTGGCACTGACTGTCTCAACCCAGAGCAGAAAGTTGTTTGCCTCTTACTTTTAGCTCTGGCTCCCATACAGGAAAGAGTAAGGCAAGCCAAACGGAGATGGGAGCAAAGTAAAGCCCGGCTTTAAGCTTCATGAGTGAACCTTCATGTTACTCAAGAAGTGAGCAAGCTTCATCTGGACAAGTGTTTCTTAAACTGTGGTTGCTAACCTCACTTTCCTGGGAGTAAGTCCTATTGAACACAGTATTGAACTTCTGAGTAGACCTGCTTAGGCTTGTGCCGTGTGTGTTGGGACCACTAGGTGGGTTGCAAGCCCATTTCAGGTGGGTTCCCATCCATTTCAATGTATATATTTAATCCGTTAGACTTGGCGCTACCATGGTATGTGACTGCATTTGGGGAAATGTTACTGTACTTTTAACAGGCTATTATATAAATGATTTTAACAATGATAGTCAATGGATAGGATTGCAGTCTTTGGGATGTTTTGGGAATTTTTTAAAAACAGTTCAGCCACTGCTTGGGAAGGTTAGGAGAGTTCTTTATTTTAAATAAATCTTTAAACTTGCACTTTTGGTAAACTTTTAATTTATTTGATTTTGTCGTTGGTGGGGGGGGGTGTTAAAAATTTTCCTGCTTGATGATGTCACTTCTGGCCATGATATCAGTTTCAGGTTAATGACATCACGTCCGGTGGGCCCTGACAGACTGTCATTCTAAAAAGTGGGTCCCAGTGCTAGGCTTTCATCAGGGGTGATATTGGGGTAAGCAGAAGCCTCAGCTGGGACTCCTCCAAAGTGTATGCCTAATGGTGGCACTGGATTGGATTCATGTGAACTCTGCTTTCTGTTCGTCCCAGGCTTCTGGGTGATTTCTCACAGAGGTAGGCAATAGCCACATCTAGAGCTCTAGAGAAGGCCGCCTATGTCCACATAGCATAGTATAAATTCAAAGTTTGTGGTTATGGTGGTGTCACTTCCGAATCACAGTTGTGATTTGTACTCAAGGGGTAACCCATTCATGCAGCCGCTTTGTCATGAGCATGTATGAATTTATCTGGTTGACTTGGACAGGAAGATAACTGGCCAGTCTTGACATTTCCACAGTGAAACTGGATTCTCATCTGAGGGGAGAGATCTGACAATCCTGGTAACTGTCTTTAAAAAAAACCATTTTCATGCTTCAGTGGAGGATGTGATATTATCTGCATGATCAATGGGTCTGGCACATAGTACAATCTGATTGCACTGTATTGTTCTATGCTGTGAGATAAATTGACTGTTCATGGCATAAACATTTTATTTATTTATTAAAGAATTTGTACCCGGCCTTTTAGCTGACAAGGTTCCCAGAGAGAACCATACAGAAGATCAATCCACTGGGAAACCATTTCAGTGGAAAAGGTTGCCTGTGGTAGAGGAATTATACCTCATTGGCATCTTCATGTACCCTTCCCCTCACAAGGCAGTTGGTGGTTCTGTGACTGCCGTGAGGAGCCCAGTCAGCTTGGAAAGTACCAGCAATGGTGCTTTTTCCTTTTCTTCTTCTTCCTCCTCCTCACAGGGTTGTTGTTAGTTCTATAGCAAATATAGCTATGCATAAATGTACCAATGTCTTTGCCAACCCTAGAGGAGTACTGTTCCCTTCTGCTCTGTTGTCTTTTCAACACTGAACTTTTGAGAAAGGTCTGACAGGACAAGCTTGGATGGGTGCTGGATGGATGTCAGCAAATAGAGTAGAGATCCATTTTTGTTATAGGTGGTGTGGGCTTTAAAAAAAGATTTTACCATATACAATTCACGGGGCCAGTCTGTCACTGCAGCATGGCACAGCTGTCAGGCTTTAAAACATTTATATTGCTTCATGTTTATTGAGCCGATGAGGTTTTTGAATATTCTGCTTTTCATTTGATTCTGCCCACTGTTCCTGCTGTTCTTAACTTTTAATGTTCCATTGTAATAAACCTTTTAATTTAGCCAACCATTAAAAGCACCTAAATCATTTTTTTTCCTTTTTATTCCTTCTTTCCTGTTCAGAAAAAATAAACTTTTGTCACAAGGAAAAAAAAATTCTCCTTTCACTTTAAAATCACAGCAAAGAATTTTATTGCCATCCCATCATTTTACTCTCATCATATCACAATGGGATCTCCGCTATGGAGAACTCGTGCAGGGAAAGCGCCCTACAGGTAGACCACAGCTACGATACAAGGACATTTGCAAGAGAGATCTGAAGGCCTTAGGAGTGGACCTCAACAGGTGGGAAACCCTGGCCTCTGAGCGGCCCGCTTGGAGGCAGGCTGTGCAGCATGGCCTTTCCCAGTTTGAAGAGACACTTTGCCAACAGTCTGAGGCAAAGAGGCAAAGAAGGAAGGCCCATAGCCAGGGAGACAGACCAGGGACAGACTGCACTTGGTCGCAGTGTGGAAGGGATTGTCACTCCCAAATTGGCCTTTTCAGCCACACTAGACGCTGTGCCAGAACCACCATTCAGAGCCGATACCATAGTCTTTCGAGACTGAAAGTTGCCAACTATTATCACAATAGTTGGAGAGACTTCATAATAGTGGAACGGATAACGATACTCAGAAGAAGAGGAGAGTACTGGTTCTGTGTCTGAAGCCCTTTCAAATGAAAAAAATTTAGGAGTTGTATGAGGCAATTTTAGCTACTTATTTTTCCTCTGTCGTGTAATTGTGAGACCTCTTTCTGGCTGGATGCAGCTATATCTTATATCCTGTTATATCCTACTATGAACTCTGCATCAGATAATCTAGCAATGATTGCTTCAATCCAATGCTGCTCAGGTGCACATAATATTTATTTGTTTTAAATATTTATATTCTGTCTTTCCACCGCTGCAGGAGACAATTGGGGTGATTGAAAACCTCTTTCAAGCTGTCTTAGAGCCTGGAGAGTGGCTGGGTACACAAAGCCTCGCTCAGAACTAACTAGAAAAACAGGAAGAGAGTCGGGGTGCAGGAGCTATCCAGTGCACTACAGAATGTCACATGCATACCTGTCTTCCTGTGGGACAAAAGCAGTGGGTCTGTGCTTGGTACAGTGAGCTTTTGGCTCTCTGGAAGCAGGTGTCTTCCCCTGAGCCAAGGCAGATGAAATGGGGATGCTGAGATGCTGATTGTTTCGTAGACACAATCTTCAGGGATATGAGAGAGGCATCCCACTCTCAACATGACAGGAAAGATGAAGATGATGGCAAGGAGGTAGGCAAGCATTGGAGAGAATGCTGAGGGAACTAGAACTGATATCTGGACTTTCCACCAGCCCTGTGATAAGGAAGGATGAATCCTTGTGTTTCCTTGGATTTCCAGCTAGGTGCAGGAGCATGGTGATGCTCAGCTTATTCCATGGATGCAGGCAAAAGTGGTCACCATGCACACATTAGCACCTGGAGTCAGATTTCAAATGTTTGGAAAGCTGCATGTGTGCTACTACCAGTGTTTTTCAGCCAGTGGTACAGGTACCACCATTGGTACTTGAGGTGTCTCAAAAATTGTAGAATCTCAAAACACATAGATGAACAAGCTTTGCTGAGGGAGAATCAGCATGGTTTCTGTAAGGGCCAGTCTTGCCTCATGAACCTTTTAGAATTCTTTAAAAAGGTCCACAAGCATGTGGATGTAGGAGAACCCGTAGACATTATAGATCTGGACTTTCAGAAGGCATTCAACACGGTCCCTCACCAAAGGCTAATGAAAAATCTCAACCATCAGGGAATTAGAGGGCAGGTCCTTTCATGGATTGGGAACTGGTTGAAGACCAGTGTTCTGCCAAATTCTCGACTCCTGCCGACCACGGCAATTTGTCCCGTCCAAATATCCCAACTCCCTTTTAATGCCCGCTTTTTGGCTAATTAACAACCCCCTTTCCCAAGAACAACAGCTGTGGTGTGCAAAGGAATAAACACAGAACTTCTTATCTATAGCAATTAACAAGAATTTATTGCTACAAACACAGACATTCCCTGCAAGTCCTCTTGTCCAGAGGCTTTCCCTCCCCAAAACTCCACTTAACTCCGGGGGTAATGTCTGAAGCCTCCAGTCCAAGTCCAATCTGGTCTCCAAAACACAGTCCAGTCTTCTGCAGTAGAGTTCCTCCTCTCCAGCAGCGTGTCTTCTCCAGCAGGGTCCTGGCAGTCCTCCCTTCCTGTAGGTCTGGGTCAGGTAGCATTCTTGGTCAGCTTCCGGCTGGGTCAGCATCCTGCTTGGCCAGCCCTTTGCTCCTTCTGAAGCTGCCTTTTATCCTGCAGCCCCTTGTTAAATCCAAATCCAGCTCAGCTGTGAGAAGTCCAAGTTAGGCTCAGCTGAGCCATCTCTTCAGTCCATTCAAAGTCTCATCAAGGTCAAATGAAGCTCAGGTGTCCACCAGAGTCTCCATTGGCCTTGATTGATTACAGCTGTGGAGCCAGCCCTGCCCTTCCCAGAGCTGTCAAACAGCTGTCAAAACATGGGATCACTGTCAACACTGCATCATCCACCTGATGATCTTCTGATCTTCCATTACAACCAGGAAACAGAGAGTGGGTGTCAATAGGCAATTTTCACAATGGAGAGAGGTCCAAAGGTTTTCCTTTGCTTTTCAACCTGTTCATAAATGACCTGGACACAGGGTTGAGCAGCAAGGTGCCTAAGTTTGCAGATGACGCCAAACTTTTCCGAGTGGTGAAGACCAAAAGCGATTGTGAGGAGCTCCAGAAGGATCTCTTCAAACTGACAGAATGGGCAGCAAAATGGCAGATGCGCTTCAATGTCAGTAAGTGTAAAGTCATGCACATTGGGGCAAAAAATCAAAACTTTCGATATAGGCTGATGGGTTCTGAGCTGTCTGTGACAGATCAGGAGAGAGATCTTGGGGTGGTGGTGGACAGGTCGATGAAAGTGTCGACCCAATGTGCAGCGGCAGTGAAAAAGGCCAATTCTATGCTTGCGATCATTGGAAAAGGTATTGAGAACAGAACGGCTAATATTATAATGCTGTTGTACAAATTGATGGTAAGGCCTGGAGTATTGTGTCCAGTTTTGGTCACCGCATCTCAAAAAGGACATCAAAGAGATATAGTGGAAAAGGTGCAAAAGAGAGCAACTAAGGTCCAAATCCTAACCAACTTTCCAGCACTGGCATAGCTGTGCCAATGGGACGTGTGCTGCATCCTGCAGATGGGGGGCACTCACAGAGGCCTCTTCAAAGTATGAGAATGCTTGTTCCCTTACCTCGGAGCTGCAGTGCCCTTATGTCGGTGCTGGAAAGTGGGTTAGGATTGTGCCCTGAGATGATTACTGGGTTGGGACATGTTCCTTATGAGGAAAGGCTACGGTGTTCGGGCCTCTTCAGCCTAGAAAAGAGGCGCCTGAGGGGGCACATGATTGAGACATACAAAATTATGCACGGGAAGGACAGAGTGGATGGAGAGATGCTCTTTAGACTCTCACATAACACCAGAACCAGGGTTCATCCACTGAAATTGAGTGTTGGGAGAGTTAGTACAGACAAAAGAAAATATTTCTTTACTCAGCATGTGATTGGTCTGTGGAACTCCTTGCCACAGGATGTGTTGATGGCATCTGGCCTAGATGCCTTTAAAAGGAGATTGGACCAAATTCTGGAGGATAAATCCATTACGGGTTACAAACCATGATGTGTATGTGCCAGCTCCTGATTTTAGAAATGGGCTATGTCAGAATGCCAGATGGAAGGGATGGCACTAGGATGCAGGTCTCTTGTTGTCTTGTGTGCTCCCTGGGGCATTTGGTGGGCCGCTGTGAGATTCAGGAAGATGGACTAGATGGGTCTACGGCCTGATCCAGCGGGGCTGTTCTTATGTTCTTATCTTTTTATGGTGTTTGGTGGTACTTGTGAGACCCCTGGACACCTGCCACCCAGCAGTGGGACCAGGAATGCAATGCAACCATCAGTGGTAGGACACTCTAAAGCTTGCTTTTCCACACTCAAAAAAGCCCTCCAGTTCACCCTGAGCCTCCTACTGATGTTTCTTGCATCTCATCTGGCCTCCCAACCCAGAAGTAACTGGTAATAATGTCATTGCCAGTTACTTCTGGTGGTACTTTGATTAGGTGGACCATGTGAAGTGGTCCAGTGGAGGACAAACATTGAGAAACACTTTGCCACTCCATTCCTGTGTTGAAAATACAATGCAACTTATATCCGAAGTGTGAGCCTCGTCTCTTCTCCGAAAGAATTACAACTTTATTCAAAACTAGGATGTCTCATCAGTGGATTAGATGTTCTCATCTCCACTTTTTGATCATGGGAGCACAAATGAATCCTGCATGCGGAATCCTTTCTCATTAAGAGAGTGTTTCCAGAAGAGAAAATTGCAACTGGCAGTAACGTATTACTTATTTAGCTTTCTTGTATTATTAATGAGCACATGGGCCACAGAAGCCTGGCAGGGGGCACTGCAGAGCAGTCCTGACTTATTGTTCTTATAGTGCTCTCTGATTCTTCTGAAGCAGATGCTTTCGGGGTATGTTGTTAGCTGTCCTTGACTTCGGAGAACACTGACAACCACCTGCTAGTGGAACACCTAGTGGTGTTTGTTGGCTGAGAAAAAAATAGTCTTTTGATGCATTTAAAACTAATGTCAGTGGTACACTAGCAAATGTGCTGCTGCATTAGTAGCAATGCAGTCCAGTACATTCATTCAGTGCTTGTACCAGGGTCTGAGGAGACCTTGGGGGTAGGCCTGGTTTTAGGCCCATCCCGGCATGTACACACACACACAGGCATTCCCCCCCCCCCAATGCAGTTTTGGAGAACTTGGGCAGCACCATTCCAGATTGCTCCACTCCTTTTCCCTGACAGGGACAGGAAGGAATACCTATCAGAACTCCAGCAGCACTGTGGGAGGTGCACCTAAGCAATCTCTTTCCTTGCCCTCCCTGTACACAAATGGTCCGAGGAAGCCCTGTTGTGGATGGGGAGCAGAACAAAGTAGGGATAGCATGAGTTGCTTGGCTGCCTGCTGCAGGGGTTGGCCAGATGGGCCTTCGGCCAGCTCCTGGGTAACCTCCAATGCCAGTTTATACACTATGTCTCGGTTAATTGTGACTATATATTACAGATAGTGCTGGTTCTTGCTGTCAAATAGAGCTTCCAGTTGTGCAGGAAGTTGCACAAGTGCTTTCAAAAATGAAACAATAGCTTTTCTTGCATAAGGTGCAAAATGGCTCTTTCATGAGTGGTAAGCACCTTCCACAAGGTATCTTTGGATCCAGACCATACCCTCCTCCCCCTCCTCCTCCTTCTTTGTTTGTTTATATACATTGTTTTCCTTTTTTTTAATATTACAAAGTGGCATGGCAACAAATTCAGAGAGCATGGGAACAACCTATAATT
The DNA here is from genome assembly GCF_035046505.1 of Tiliqua scincoides. Lineage (NCBI taxonomy): Eukaryota > Metazoa > Chordata > Lepidosauria > Squamata > Scincidae > Tiliqua > Tiliqua scincoides. The sequence continues at coordinate 79,347,273 of NC_089821.1, read as the reverse complement.
TTTAAAGTGCTCTCACAAAACAGCAGTGTACAATAAATACATTTTAAGGCAGGCCCTCTCCTCAGACTTACAGTCTAATAGACAAAAATGTAAGGAAGCAGAAGGGGCACACTAGGATATGAAATGAAGATGAATGAACAAAGAGTTAAGGGCTTGGGAGAACAAATGTGTCTTCAAACCCATTTGAAAACCAAGGCTTATGGTGATGTGCTCAGGCAGAGCATTCCAGAGAGATAAGGAAAAACAAGAGAAAAACCGTGCAAACAGAGATGAGAAACAACTGAGATTTTATGTTTGATAAGAAGAAGATTACCACTAGACTGATGGGAAAATATAGAGATATAAACCACCTGAGAGCATTAAGAAGGAGCAGAGTATGAAAACATTTGGAAAGTAAAAGGAGTTTAAGGCTATAATTCTAAACTTAGTTTGTCGGGTGCAAGACCTATTGAGCAAAATGGGACTTACCTCTGAGTAGATGTGTATAGGATTGAGCTGCACATTACCTTCCAATGGGGAAATGGAAGCTAAGAAGAAAAGAAACAAGGAAAACCAAACAGGTTGCAGAATTTATAAAACAGAAGAGAGTCTCGCAAATCAGTGTGTTGAGGGAACACCATTCTGTCTTCTCTGCCGCTAGGAATGATGGTTGTCATAGGCTGGCTAGTCCCATATCATAGTTATGGTGCAAGAAAGTTCTTCAATGCCAGCTGAAGCTGTTTTGTTCACAGCAGGAGTGGAAGGACCCTCTGCTGCGGTCACTGTGGGTAAATCCTTAGATTTTGTTTTCCATGGTTAGAGATGCTTTTGTGTGCTCCATAGTAACTGCTGGTGTTAAGTAAAATGGGTGGTGGTGGTAGTATAGCCAAGTGAGTGGTTGTCACAATGGTATAATTGCTCTTTCCCAAGTTGTAAAGTCACAACCCAATCCTGAGCTGCCTGGTATCCAGCGGAGCAGCGGCAGCAGAATGTTGACTGCTGTATCCTAAGTGTGCCAGGCAGCCACCTGTGTCTACTTAGGGGGAGGCGACAGGCCCCGCTGTGGGGCTACTCAAGTCTGTGCCAGCTGTTTTGCCATCGCAGAATTGAGAGGCCACATGTTGGGCCAAGAGGCCTGGTGCGGGGTTCTGGATCCGGCAAAGCAGAGCTCCATTGGTCCCACCCTCCTTCCCAACCCACTCCCTCACTTGTCCCACCATCCTCTACTTCGGAATGCCTCCCCCCTGCCCCGATTAACCTCTCTGCTGCCCGGAACTCATCCCTAGGTCCTGGTGGCATGTGTGAGCTTCTGGCTGGCACTGGGCTCAGCATGGACTGGCACTGAGTGTTACAGTCATGCCTTACGGCTTGTTTGCGACACTCAGCATTAGCATAGGGCCTGTGCTCAGAGCTCAAGATTGGGCTCTCAGTCAGTTGGCACAAATGCAGTCACCCATCACAGTAATATCTGGCAGTCATCCCTCTTACAGCTAGTTCTCTCTGTTGATAGTTGTATAAAGTGGCATAGATCATCCTCAAAATTTCTTGTTTTGTTTTGTCTTTTCCTGAACTGATGAGAGAGAGAGAGAGAGAGAGAGAGAGAGAGAGAGAGAGAGAGAGAGAGAGTTGGTTCCTTTCTTTATGATCTGCCCTGGCAATTGACCACATGAGGAGGTATGTTGACCCACTCAGAAACTGAATGAAACTTTGGAAAAGTGGTGTACCACATCCTGTATTCCCTTGTATATACCCTTGTGTGGCACAGACTTCTCTGTGATTCACAGCCTGCTACAGTCGGAGCAATTTCTCCCCTTAATTGTAGCAGGCCTTGGTGTCAGGCTGAGTTCCCATGGTGCCTGATTATATAGGTTCTTTCTCAGACACCGCTCTCACTGAAGTCACTAGACATTCACGCTGAGTTTTCCCTCTCATTTATCAAGATGTGTGAAGAAAATTTTAATTTGAGCAACATCCTCTCCTAGTTCCAGTGAGTGGGAACTTTGAAGTTGTAAAGTTTAACTCCTTGTAAAATGAATTGCTGAACGATGATTGTAATGAAGACATGGAGAGTTGCAGCTTGGGTTTATGACAACATTCTGAAAGCCCTCGAAATACACAGTCAACTGCAACATATGCCTGACAGAGTATTGTTGCTTTAAAGCACCTCTTATTGCCTCTGTAAAAGGAATATAATTGTCCTTTTTGTTGCTGTTGGTACTTGCACTACTTGAATAGTAATGACATTCAGCAGTCTGGTTGATCTTTCAGATATATGTGATTTGCTGGAAGTTGATACTGTGTGCGACAGCAAACCTGAGGCCCCTTTGCTGGCCTTGGTCAGTGTACATCCCAACAATAATGTAAGGTTTTCTCGAATCAGCTGTTTGTCTAGCACAAATAATGTGAAGTTGATGCTAGACCAAGGTGCTTTCCTTCTTGGTAAACATGTTCCTTTTGTTTTGGGAAGCTTGCATTTTTTTCTAGGACTCAGTTCACTATATTATCTCTGACTCACCCCATTTCTAATACAATTAGCCTTCCTCTTGCTGTGGTGAATGCTGCATGGGAAGTGGTTGCGTAGGTGACAAGGCACTCATTTGATAATGCCATTGGTGCTATTGGTGTCAAGCAGCACAGCTCACTTGCCCTTGGCTCTCAAAACATGTTTTTATGGCCTTGCTTGCCATGTGCTCTCCTGATGTGTAACTGCATTTCTGGAATGTTCATAAAGTGTTTTATAGATATATATTTTAAACTCTTCCAAAGGCTGAGAGCCTACTGTCACCTCCTACACTGTGTTGCTATTTCAGGAACCTTCACTTGAAACAGCTTCATATTATTAAGATTTCATTGCTGACGATGCACCTCCCTGATGTGCAAACCCATCTAACCATAAAAGAAAGAGGAAAAATGACCAACTCCATCATGGGGCAGTGTCCCTGAAACGCATTATGTGGGACAGGGCACCACAGTGTGAGAATTCAGTTTAACTGCCTAGGAAGGCAAAAGCCCCACAAGTCCCTTTTTAAATGCCACTAGCACAGCATTCTATCTCCACATAAGAAATGGAAAGGCTTGCAAAATGACAAGCTATTGCTGCAGGTGGTTGTCATTGTTCTCCATTCTTGTTTTAAAAGGATGGCTGAATGAGGCTAGAAGTTTACAAAACAGGGATGGTAGTTTTCCTTATTGCTCCCTTTGTTACAAATAGTATCTGATCTTGGGAACTTGAGCTATTGCCATAGAAAGTAATGGGATTAAGCAAATTCACGGAGTACAAGACTGTCCATGGTTGCTAGTCATAATGGTTGTATGGTACCCCCAAGTTCAGGGGGCAGCATGCTTCTGAATGCCAGTTGCTGGGAAGTAAGCAATGAGAAGGCTTTTTACCTACTGTCTTTGAGCATCCTAGAAAATTATGGTTGGCCACTTTGGGAAAGAGAATGCTGAACTTGGATGAACCTGTGATCTGATCCAGCAGGGCTGCTCTTGTGTCTTTATGAACATTCCATGTTACCTGTATTATACAGCTAGCACAAAAGCAGTGAATGGCAGCATGGGAAATATACTGTTCCCCCCCCCCCGAACAAACGATTGCTTTTGAGAGCCAGACAAATAGAATATTCTGGTAATAGTATTACAGATGACAGACGAAGTCCAAGAAATGTACCCTTATTTTGCAAAAAAGGAAAAGAAAGAGGACCCAATTCTGTCAGCTCTGTAATGGTTTCACAGTTTCATTCCTTGTGTTTTGAACTTTGTTGCCTGCTGTAACTGATCATGTGAGTTGGCTGTGAAGCAGGCAATTTCACTTATTCAATTTCCCATAGATCTGCTAGAAATGTGAAAGTTGTTTCTCCTAATGTATTTCTTTGTATTTCAGGTATCCTCCGGGGGCCCACCTTGGATGCTAAATCTGCAGCACGTCTTCAATCATGGTGGTTTCAAGATTAAAGGCTGTTCCACTGTCATTGCCAAGCCTTTTCCTTCTCACCTTTCACCTCTCTGCATCGCAGAATATTCTTGATTACCCAGACGATGAGCAGCAGTGTTCAAGAAGAGAGCACCCTACAATTACTTTCGAAGGTGGGAGGCCTTTTCTTTTAGTGCTTCTGTCCTGAGAAGCAGCGGCTTAGGTCACTTTCATTGAAACTCTTCTGCTGTTTCTCACACAATTCATTCTATCTAATGAGGGGTTCTTGGTCTGTGCTGCATACTGCATGTTTATTCCAGATGTAAGTGTGCCAAACCTGCTCTTTTAAAAAAAAAATTAAATGGATTTTCTCCAAATTCTAATCAACTTTCTGCTTTGAAAAGTTGGCACCCATGGTTCTTCGGTAGAATGATGGTCATTTAACTAGACACCTCTCTCAGTAGTATGTAGTACAGGCTATGGCCAGAAGTAAATAATGGGCTAAATCAGTGTTCTTCAGCCTTTTTTGTGCCACAGCTCCAATGAATGAATGACCCCACTCTTAATCCCACCTGCCCACCCCTGTCCTATCCCCGTCACTGCCAACCCCCAGCACCCTTTACGTTCCAAAAGCTCTTTTAAACTCAGAATGCAGCAAAGGAGTGAAAGGAAGGGAGAGGGGAGATGAACTCCTTACAGACCTTAGAGCTAACAGTTCCAAAACCATTTTTAAACTCAGAAAGCGACAGAGGGAAAGGGGAGAGGGGAGATATCTTACAAACATCAGTGCTACTAGTAAGGAGGCCAGGCCCCACCTCCACTGCACACTGCCACCAACAGGATTACTTGGAAAATCTTGCAAAGGCCTCTCTACTCCTGTCGCCCATGATACATTTCTGTTCATGTCAGTTGCTGCAAACCCCCACAACCCCACAAACAAGGTGTTGCAACCCCACTGGGGTCATGACCCCATGGTTGAAGACCACTGGACTAGATGGATCCCTGTCTCTTCAAGCAGTGTATGTAAAGGGATCTTTGTTTACTCAGTATCTGTACTATGTAAGCATAATGACCTGAATGTATGAATATAGCTTCCACCATGGTGTCTGGTAAACCAAGCAGATTCCTAGCAATTCCAATTTCTGTCATAGTGGTGGACTGGATGGGTGTGTCAGTGACTCATACTGGCAGAGCTCTGTTATTGCCCCCAGTTGCTGTGCTCTTGATCTGATCTGCCCCTCATTGCTATCCCATGAGCATCATCCTTCCTTCCCTCTAATATTGCACTGTGCTGCATAACCTCAACTGATGCCAAATGAACATTGTATCCATGCAGACTTTGCAGCGCACCGAAGTCGAGGCATAAGCACTCTTTCCGTTAGAAAAGGTGACCTGTATTTCCCCCAGCTATCATATCGTTACTTTATCCTTGGTCCTGATTTGGTTAAAGACCTTTAAAAGTTGTGATAGATGGAGGTGTCAAAGGTAAGGTGCCCTTTTTTGTGAGAAGTCTATGCTACTTATGATTAGGAGATAGCATAGGTTTGTGCTGCTAGGCATAAGTTGTAGATTTTGCAAGTTCTGCCATCAATCCTGTGGTTAAAATTTTTTGGCAAGGAATGGAGGAAGGCGCAACATGGAGATATAGGGGATGGCAGCAAAGTGTAAGATAGGGGTGTAAAACTCATTTAATCTAGTGGGCCAAATAGCATTCATGGTGCCTGCTGAGGGCCAGAAGTGACATCATTGAGCAAGAAGTGATGTCATTAAGAAGATGATGTCCCGAAATAAGCACTTTGTTCTCACATAGAAACTCATTAGCTTCAAATGACAGAAGAGAAAGTGTGCAAATTCTGACCATATTTTCAAGATATGGGAGAGTCCATTTATCATGCTGGATAAAGAGCTTTCAGGGACCATGTCTGGCTTGTGGGCCTTATGTTTGATACTCCTAGTGTAAGACCTTTTCGATCTGTGGAATCAACTTGTAGAAGATCTGAGTACAGTCCACTCTTCATATAGATTTTAGGCGAGGTTTAACAGCACATCTATTTTCCTTGGCCTTTGTGAAGGGCGGATGCTTCTAGGGACCCATTTTGTAATCAACAGGTACTGATTATATAGTTTTACTCTGTCCTGTTTTGTAACACACTCCTGTATTGTTTTATTGTTTTTATTTTATTCTTTTATGTCTTTTATTATTTTGTTGTTATATTGTACATCACTGTGAGCTCCAGGAAAAGTCTTTTAAATAAAATAGAGGATACAGTGATAAATAATAACATTTATATAGTGCTTACTGAGAGTGTACAATGTTTGACATGTATTCTTGATGGAATCTTTCCATCAAACCTGTCAGGTAAATAAGTATTATTTTCCTCATATTGCAGCAGGGAGCTCAGGCTGTGAGGAGTGGCTTCCCAAGGGCCATCTAATGAGAATTCATGGCAGAGGTGAGATCACGGCTAACTTAGGTCCTAGTCTGAACCAGTGATTGTAGGGAATTAGTAGATTATTTGGGAGCATTGAAGATCCTTTTCCTTGATTTTGTTTTTAATCAAACATTGCCTTCTTGCATTTCATTTTTTCTTCACAACCTGGACCTTTCTTCCAGAAAGGAAAGTAAATTGGAGACAGCCAGCCTTCTCAGTGTACCGATCAGTGTTGTATACTAGGTGTTTTACTTGCAGAGCAAGCTGATAGAATACAGTCAGTTCTCGTTATCTGCTAGGCTGGGATTAGGTGCCTGGAAAACCTACTGGATACCAAATTAACAGATATTGAATCATTGAGCCTATGGGGAAAATGGGGTTAGGTTGCCGGGGGACTCTTCTCATCATACACTCTATGAACCTGAATCTTAGCTTGCAGTATATGGGATGGATGATAGTGAGGGCTCATCTACAACATCTTATATTTCCTCCTCTGTGTTGGCTATCCCTTGATGCATTGAAGGTTGTGGTGATGGTGATTTATCCATGCTGGCTATCTCTTGACTCATTGAAGGTTGCTGGCCCAGCAACAAGAGTTCAGCAGTGGGGATGGGTCGCTTCACCTGTCCTCCTCCTCCACCTGTCTTTTGGCTCCTTCCCTGGGCTTGCCAGAGCAGCTCTCAGGTAGCCTTCCAGAGACCTCTCATCTCTGCCTCTGTCTTCTCTGCCCTGCTTCATCGGAGTCCCCAGAGTTAGAGTCCCCGAGATGACACCCAAGATAGTAGGGCAAGTCCAGAAGTGGACACAAATGTGTCTGACAATTCTCCACGGGCCAATACTAATGCCCGTCTGATATGGCACGAGATCAGTATTAGTTAATAATGAGAACATAATGAGAACAGAATAGCAGGTAACAAGAGGTAGGTAGCAGTTCTGTCCCTCACAGATAAGTGAATTCACAGATAGCAAATTCACATATAAAGAGAACGGACTGTACATATGTAGTCGGATATCATCACTTGATCAGGTTGTGGAAGGTTCTGCAGGTCAATTTGAGTTGTTCCAGGGAGGCAATTCTTTTCCCTTTTCCGGTGGCTTGGAATATGTGTGCTAGTTCAAACTGTGACCTTTAGATTCACATGACTTTCGTATCCGTACTAAGTTGTTGCTTGAGCTTTCATTATAATTCATGTGTTCGCTATTCCAGTGATGCATAGTGTCCTCAAATCCTCTTCCCAATTTCCAGTTGTAATTATTTTTGAAATAGTGAAGTGTTGATTTTGCATTCCCTTTGCTATCTGGGAGTATGTCTGCAATTAGGCTCTCTCCTCTGAGGACAAATAAGTGAAGCTACCTGTGACATTTGGAGAAGGAGAAGGCTTGCAGACCTTGCTGACCTTTTTGGACATGCCTTTATATATCTGAGTCTTTCCTAGGGGGAAGTGAAGTGTTTTTGCTGCTGCATTTCACAAATGTCAGCAACCTTCTCTCTTTCCTTCTTCCTTATTCAGTTACTTACACTTACATGGATTAAAGTAAATTAGCAAAACCTTTAAACCTGCACAATAAGATACTGGCCATAACCTCCTTGGTTCCTGGTTCCATAAGAAAGGAGGTTATGGCCAGTATCTTATTGTGCAAGCTTAAAGGTTTTGCTAATTTACTTTGGAGAATACTGTCAGAATAATCAGGCAATTTTAAAAAAGCAAGGTATGCTTTATTGGGAGTGAATTGAGAAGCCCTGGGATTTAGAACTGTGTGACAGAGTATGACTAGGGTCCGATTGGGAGATCTGATCAGAGGGCTTGGGAGGGAAAAGGGAAAACATTTTTCCTTATTCCTCTGTAAGCCACTTGACTGACATTGGATCTCCTTGGATCTGTGCCAACTTTTGAGGAGACAAAGGGGTGTGTTGGTTTGCTCCGAAGGAGATAGCATCCAGTGCATGTCACCTGTGCCAGGTGCCGCCCCTTCTGCCTCTAACACATCCCTGGCCCTCTGCGTGTTCTGCCCTGATCTACCCACTTCACTCCTCTTTGCTGCTGCGCTCCTCCACAAGGGCTTCTCTTTGCTGCGGCTATGCGTGGGGTCCCCCCTGTTGTCTGCAGTGGCAGCCCAGAAGCATGTAACTCTGCGTGCTTCCAGAAGGCATTTGATGCTGCTTTAAAAAAAAGGGTGTTCCACCATCTTCAATTGAATATTTTAACAGATGCTATGTTTTCTTTGTGTTAATGTTCAAATTCTGCATGTTTTTAAATGGTTTGTAAACTGCATTGAGCACAACAAGAGACTGTATAAGATGTTTAAATGAAGTAGAAGCAGTTTGTACAGCCGCAGGGCTTTTGTTGGAATATCGGTTTCTGTTAAGAACCCAACAATCACAGTTAACTTGTGCCTGTGATCTGGATGAATACTTCTGGCATTCTTTATTTTCATGCTCTAATTCCAGAGCAAATGTTCATCCATGAGGAAAGAGTGGTGCAGGGTTCCTTTCTTTTGTACAAAAATCAGGAGCTTGTGATTGGGACTTAGACCCAGTTTATAAGCTGTGCATCAACTACTCCTGCTTTGCATCCAGACCACATGGAAGCTGCTTCACATGTCCAGTTTTGTGCAGTCACTTGCCATGCTAAGTTACTGATTTCACATCACACCAGTACTGCAAATGGTGTGGCAATTTCTGGAAATGTGTGAAAGTAGTAAAGGATTAAGCACTGCATTGAGCAACTGGTTAAACAGCACCCTGTCTGTATGGCTTAGCTTCATTTCTGCCTGGTTTAGAGATGCTTGTCTGGGTGAGCTGGGGCTCAGTCACACTCCTTCATGCTGAGCCCCAGCACTCTGGGACTCATAAGGACTCCACACCTAACACAGGCGAATTCAGGTGTGGATGTATAAGGAGTGTTGTTATTTGGAGGGGATGAGTAAATGACCTGGCCTTCTGTCAAATGATCTGTAAGATGTAGAGCAATATTTTGCAAGGACCAAAGCCAGTCAAAACTGGGTGGGTGTGTAGAGTGAGGCACCAGAAAGTTCTTACAGAGGATGAGAATCACCTATCCAGTCCATCCACATCTGGGAGTCTTATATATGCCTGGCTTTTTTTCTTGCAAGTTTGTAATTTGACCAGAGTTCCTCTGTGGCGCACTGAATGTGGGCAACAGCTGGAGAGTCATTGTCCCAGCTAGGAGAGCTCTCTTAGCCGTGGGTCCTTGACCATCCTTTCTCTTAGTACCACTCAAAAGAGCAGGTGAGCAATTGAGGCAATGCAGAAAAGAAGACTCTCTCGTTTCTTTCGCATTTGCAGTGCGTAAACCTTCCCATCTCTGGGAGTTCTCCTCTTTGATAATTGTGGGCTCTACTGCATAAAGTGAAAGAGTATTTATTTTTCCCAAGTGCTCTCTGGGTGATGCTGAGGGAGCTGGACAAAGGAAGACTTCTCTTTCCATTACCCCATAGTTTTGCTACCTTGGAGTTGTTACAGTAGAACCATTCACTTTTTCTGCTTAATGCATTTTCTCCAGAATTAGTGAGGGCTTCCTGGTGTTAACATAACACAAATATATTGTTAGGATGTAATAGCAACATTGTGCTATGGGCATTAGTTTGTGGTAATTTCTGTGTTAAAGCAAATGTAAGAAATTTATATGAATGCCGTGTGCTTTAGAAACTGTGAGGAGTGTGAGGTAAAGCTACTTTTTTTCCCCTATCTGCAGGCTAATCAGTCACTTTTATCTTTTTCTGTCTCTGCAAAGTACTTAACTATTTAGAAGTGCTGTGGGCATTCCTATGTGTCCATTACTGAATCCTGCAATAATTAACTTGTAGATTGTCAGCTTTTCACAGAGCATGTTAATTTTGTTTAGAATTTGTTAATTGAATTCTCTCTTGGAATTTCCTTTTAGCCTGCATTGTTTTTTGACAGCTTGACAGAAAATCTACTTAGGAAATTGTAGGTGATTGTGTTGGTCCATTAGAAAAAAAATCCACCATCCAAAGTAGGATGAATCTTATGATTCCAACCCACAAGTCAGAAAGGATCAAAAAGTGAGCTGTTGATTGCCACAGAACTCTTCATCAGGCTAGATGAGAGGGAAAAGGAAAAGGGCATGCTGGAAGTTTCTTAGCAGAAGGTAGTTGATAGAATGAAGAGTTTAGGAGGTTTATCTGCACACTTGGGTCAGCATCTGACTGGGTGAGGCAGCTCTAGATCAAACTACCTCCAACTCTAGATCAAACACCTAGATTGACTTCAGTTGACTTTTGGCGTAATGTAGGCACTTTGTGAACTTTTGTTGAAATGCAATATATAAATATTCTTAATAACAGCAACAACACTACCACCTTAAATTTAGCTCCTGCTTTATCAATTTAAAGTCTGTCCTGTTTCTCTACTTCCTAGTCTCTGTCGTGGAAGGAGACTGTGAGTTTCAAGTAAACACTGGACTGAGAAAACTTCTGGATTTGGGGGTGTAGCTATTTTCTGTTTCTTTTATCTAAGCAACTGTGGTTATGTTAAAACTGACACACATATTTCAGAGGTTGGTCTACATCTGCATAAAACCCCCTTGTCAGGGTAGAATTGGGTAATGGGACTAGATCATATTAGTGGGGTAGAATTTATTAATAAGAGTGCATAGTCCTGTGGTACAGGTTGATGGCTAATGGAAGAGATTGACCTAACAGCTAACAAAAGAGAACTCTGGCCTGGTAACTTCAAAGCCAGCTTTGATGAATGCATTTTGCATTTCTGCAAAATGGCCCATTTAAGAACAAAGGGCTGTTGGGATGAATTGCAGAGACCAACTGGTCAGGCAGGCAGAGCCATAAACAAAGGGGAAATTGCTTTCAAATACTGAGAGGCTGAGGTGCCAGTAGAGACCTTGAAGATAGATAAGGGTGGACAGGAATGTAACACAGGTGTGAAGAATCAACCTGGTGATTGTGGAATGAGGCGGATATGACAGGAAATGTGATTGGTTGACAATTTGGGGTGAAGTGACTCAGCACTTTTCCTATTGTGTGAATGGCCCAGCACCCCTTGTGGGCCCTAGAAGATTTCCTGTAACTATGCGCAAATCCATCTTGGCTCCTGAGCCTGGCATCTGCCACAAAAGTGCTGTGGGAATGAGCATCCATCTGCCGAGGTAACTGTGTTTTCTAGTTAGGTTAGCTCTCAAGTAGAGTAGAATGAGATAGTTTTACTATTTTCCTTACTTGCTGTACGTATGTTGTACCTAGGTGCCTTACCATCCCCTTGTCCTGGCTTAGCCAGGATGAGTGTGGGTCCCTAAGCAATCTGTAACTTGCTTTGAATAAACTTGCTACTTTGAGAGGGTGTGTGCGTGCATTTCATGCTGGAGGGGCTTTGCTCATAAAGAACCCTGGTTTGGTGCCTGTACTGTCGGTGGGTTATTGAGGCTGGGAGAAAGCAGCCTGCCCCACATGAGTGCAGAAGCCCTTAAGGCGGGGAAGCCTTCTTACACCCCTCCCCCTAGGTTTTACATCTCTTGAGTTTTACAAAGTGTGGAGTGTTGGGACACCTCTGACATACTTCATTTCCCTCCCTCATCTGTTCTTTAGCGTGTTGGTGCTTTTTTATTGGTTCTAATTGAAAGTATTGAACGTCTTGTGGATTTTATTTAAGAGAGGTAGGAAACATACAGCTGGGGTGATTTGTAAGCAAGATTCAGATGCCTGGTCCTCTATGGTGTTTTGCCTGATTCCAAGGCCATTCTCTGCCTGGAGAATTATGCCCACTTTAAGCAAATTAGCTCCCCTTCTTTCCCCCAACAAATGACCCTGGTTCTGCCCTGCACTCCTGCTGGACCCCACCTCCAGGGTAGCTCACCTGTTCAACCTGCAGAGGTCCTCTCTCCTGCCAGCAGCCTCCCACCACTACAGCAGACCCTGGGTCCTCAGCAGGTCTTGGGCACAGCAGCCACACTTCAAACTCCAGTGTCTCCAGCAGTCCATTAGTCACAAAGTCAGTCAGAGTATCCAGGGCAGAGTCCAAAGTCAATAAGCCAAGTCACAGTCCAAGGTCAGAGTCCAAAGTAAGTCAGTCAAATCAGTCAGAGTATACAAGTCAATAAGCCCAGACAGTCTCCTCTCCAACCCACACCCCCCCCTTCCTGCCTCAGGTGCTCCTTATATCCCTGAGGGCCCTATTGCCTTCAAGTGGCTGCAGCTGTGCAGCATACTCTGCTGGATGCCCAGGCCTTACCCTTAAAGGGGCCACTGCTGACACCACATGCTACCTCCTCATCACATCTTCCAGGATTCCAATACACAGGACGGTTATGACATCTGCTTATTTTACATGGATACTAAAGGACTCCCCCCACCTTCCAGAGGCACCCTGCTGGAAGGAAAAAAAAGGACACAGACTCCAGAGATGGGGAAGAGAAGAAGGGGGGGAGTCACAGGCCAGCTTCTGCCCTGCCTGCCTGCCTGCCTGCCTGTCCTCCCTCACTCAGGCTGCAACCCTCTCCACACTATCCTGGGAGTAAGCCCCATTGGCTACAATGGGACTTCTGAGCAGACAAGTTGGTTGGAGCTCTCAGGTTGCAGTCCTCTCCACACTTTCCTGGGAGGAAGCCCCACTGACTACAGCGGGGCTTACTTGTGAGTAGACCTGCACAGGAGGAGGCTGAGGCTACAGCCCTCCACACCTTCCTGGGAGTAGCCCAGGGACTACATTGGGGCTTACTCTCTAACAGACCTGCGCGGGCTCCCACTCACCCATCCTTGCGCTTGGCCTTGAGCAGGCTCCAAGGCTGCCATCCCAGGCACCCTTTCCTGGGAGTAAGCTTCATCCGCTGTAATGGGGCTTACTACTGAGTAGACACACAGGATGTCTCCTCAGCTGTGGAGGAAAAGCCTCTCCTTTCACTGAGTGGGGACCTGCTCAGGGAAAGGCGGGCTGCAAGGGCTCGAAATGGCTGAGGAGGAGGGCGTCCTGCTGGAGAGTTGGGGAAGGGAGAAACAGGGACCTGAAGCCTGCGGAGCAAGAAGGGAAGGGAGAGGAGGGCAATGAGCTCAGGGGGTGGAGGGAAGCAGCCTCCCCTTCCAACACAAGTGCCTCCTGTTACCCCCTTTGTCACTTTCACCGGAGGAGCCGCAGCAGACAGCTGAAAGAGCCACATGTGGCTCTAGAGCCGCAGGTTGCCGACCCCTGGTCTATACTGTATGCCAGGGGCCTCCAAACAGTTTGGCCAGAGGGCCGCATTGAATATCTGGCATGGTGCTGCGGTCCGGGGAAAAAATTTAAATATAAAATTTATAAAAATAAATTAGAGATGGAACTTAGATGAGTGAGTGAATGAATGAATGGGCTCATTTGTTCAAACTCTCTGGCCCTTAGAACACCCTCCAGATGCAACCAGAGCACAGTTCCAATCATGATTGGCCAAGTGGGCCAGAGGCTTTCAGGGGACAAGAGGGTGGCTGCGAGCCGGATTGAAGCTGGCTAAGGGCTGCATCTGGCCCCCAGGCTGGGGTTTGGAAACCCATGCTGTATGCCATCTTGCTCAATTATTTGGAAGGAAAGGTAGGATATTTATTTAAATGATTTATACTCAAAAGTTATGTTAGCCATTTGTGGATTAAGATTGCAGTCCTTTGCATGCTTATTAGGAAATCCATTCCATTGAACATAGGAAAACTTTCTTTTGAGTAAACCTGCATAATTTTGCCCTGAAAAAGAAAAAAGGGGGGAGAAGCACTTTTGTGATACTTCCTAGCCTGGTTCATGAGAGGTGCTTCTTTTGTACTTCAGGCTGGCAGTCAGGTGAGTGGCCACTTAATATGGGAAAGAGGCATTGACAGTATCCCGCACAGAAGCTGCCCTGTGGACAAATATCCTAGTTGCTGTTCTCTGCATCGTGCTGACGCTCAGATTAGACCACTGCAATGCATTATACATGGGGCTGCCTTTCAACACTACCTTCATAACACTCGACACGGTAGACAAGTGTTCTCCTTTGGGGATGTTTCTTGGAAGGAAAGTGTTATAGGAGCCATTATCTCAGTAAATGCATGATAGGAAAACAGAAATGCTTGTGGGATCTGGGAAGAGAACATTGTCCCTCGCTGCACCTACATCAGATGACATTCCTTTCTGTTAATCTTGTCCTTTTGCCAGTCTTGAAACTATACGAAGGGCAGAAACTTTGGCTCAAACAATAAATTGATAGTCAGCAGCCACAGTGGACACACACTGATAATGTTGCAGGTTGTCTGAAAGAAACCCAAAGGCATGGATTTCTTGCCCAGGAAGAAAACCCCGTGGAATGTACGTAATGTGAAAATGAATGAGAAAATGATGCTGCTGTTTTCATCTTCCTTGGGGTTTATTTAACATTTATTTGGAAATTGCGACCAATGATGCCTCATATATCTGTCATTTTGTGGACGTAATTATACTTTGGCAAGATTCTGAAAGAAAAAGGGAATTTTAGAATTTAAAAACCAACATTATCATTTTCATAACTGTATTCCTTTGCTACCTATCTTTGATGTTTTTGGACTCTTGGCACGTACCCTGATGAGAACTTATAAAATTAATTCAGTGTGCTGAGCCAAACAGACCTCTGGAATAAAAGAAGGATCTGGGAAAAGAGCCCCTCATTCACAAAATTCTCTGCATACAAAGAGACACTCAGGAGCTAGAGAGAAAAGGAAGATTTTATGGTATGAATTGAAGAGGAGAAGTGATTCGATTTTTTCTCATTGAGGGGTGAAAGAGATCATTTCAAAGAGCTGAGGCAGGATAAGGACAACCTCCAACTGAGGGAATAATCAGAGGAGGCCAAATGGAGAATCATCCAAAAATGGAGAAGAAAGAGTGCTAATGTTAAGGAAGGACTTGCATGAAGTACTGGGCAATGAGTAACTCTGAAAGAGAGGGCATGTAGGGACTGGAACATGTAGATGGAATTTAACTCAAAGGTATTTCCAGGCACTTAAAGAGCATGTCAATATCAACACCAAATGTTGCTGTTCAAGTCCTTTATACAGTATTTTGCCTCTTAAACTTATTCCCCGCTGTACACATAAAGGAGGGAGGGAGGGAGTGAGAGTGAGTGAGTGAGTATATACATATATACTGTGTATACAGAAATTTGTATACTGTCTTTCTACATAAATATTTCCAGGACAGTTTGCATATATACAGATAGGTATATATTGTATACACTGTATATTTTTCTTCCTGTCATTACTAGGCTATTAGCAGGGATGGGCTGCATCTTGGATGACTTGAACTTGAGTCAAGAAAACATGCGGTTTTCAAGATTCATACAGACTTGAACTACGAGTGTCAAAAACTTGAGCACTGACATGGGACTTAAGAGTTTTACCTTAAAAATGAAAAGACTCGAATACACTTGAGTCAACACTTGTTTTTGTGTGTGCTTGTGACTCTGTTTTGTGAGTGTGCTTTTTTTTTTTTTTTTTTGGCTGCTTCCACAACTTAACTTGTTTCTTGAAAAGATTCGTACTCAAGTCAAAATGACTTGAAAAACAGCTCTGGATGAGTTGTAACCGTAGTCATGGATTACTCAAGTCAAGGGGGCAGAGACTCAAGACGTGACTCAGGACTCCGGGATGTGGCTCCAGCACATCCCTGGCTATTAGTTTCAGTTCTGGTGTGGGCACACATTTTGGATATTTTAGAAAGTAATTTTTCAATTGCAAAACAGTAATACATTAACTATACGTTTCATATTCTGTTTTCAGAGTTCAGACTCATTCAAAATACAGAAAATACAGACCCAAAAAAAACAGAATCCATAAAAATTTTATTAAATCCTACAAAGGTCCAGTAAATTTCAAGAAACTTACTGGACTCAAACTTCAATCTGTGTACGATATTCTCCAAAGTTTCAGTTATCTTGGTCACTTTGCATAAAAGTCATGTTGATGAAAAGATGAAAAATTGAAATTGACAGTTTTATTTAAAGATTTGTGGGTTCTGTTTTGGGGGGGGTCACCTTGTATAACACACAACAAATTTGTATCACTTTCCCGAACATCTGTAAAATCTAGTTTATAAAAAGAATACTTTGTCAGTGTCAATATCAGTGTAAATATAAGAATAGCAGCGTGTCAGTGCAGCAGTGCCAGCACAGTGTGCAGCAGAGTTTTGGCCTCCAGAGACTTCCTCGGGGAAGGGAATATTTGTTCCCTTTCCCTGGAGTAAACCAGTGTAGGTGCAGTGGGTCAACTCAGACCTGTGCCAGCTTGATAGCTGTCACAAGTCCAAGTTGATCCAAGAAGGTGGATCAGGCCTAGGAAGGGGGTTAGAATGTGGCGTGAACTACCTAGGCATACGAGCCTACTTACCTGGGAGTAAGTCCCATCAAAATGACTGGAACTTCTGAGTAGACATGCATAAGATTGTGTTGTGAAAGATTCTGTTCATGTACAGTTTCACTGGATGCAAAATGTAAACTTGACTTTTTCCCATGCCCATTTCTTTTCTCACTTTTTTCAGAACAAAAAATATGGGGCTCACTAGAGCAAAGGAAGGACAAAACGCTGGTTTTGGCTTGATTGGATGGAGTGTCAGGATGGTCAGGCTAATAGCAATGGTAGCAGGGTTTTCTGGTGTAGGAGGCCGAAGTGGTGAGGCCGGTGAGGAGTGTTGGGGAGGAAGAAATGGCAGCAGCATTCTTGGTCTGTGTGTGAGCACACGCACTTGGCCATGCTACAGTTTTGGTATGTAGCTCTTAAATGTAGTATATTTGCCTACCCTTGCCTTGGAGATACTGAAAATAAATTGAGTGTTTATAAAAGTGTCCTAGAGTTGTTTCTGTTCAGAGCTGTTTGCACAGTTACTGTGATCCCCAGTGTGCCATTTTCATCATGACTGGGTGATGTGTTTGCTTTTGAAAGTCCACCTAACAGCCCTAGCCAAGGATGAAGAATAACCCCTTTCTTGGAATATCTGTATAAGCAATCGCATATTTTTTTAAAGAGCATGTTCTGAACTGAGACATCTCGCTGGCTTTTCAGAAGACCCTGGGTTTGAGCCAGTAGTATCGCGCTCCTGATTTATTTAACTACTGCATGCATAGGCTACTTATTGTAACACGTACCAGCTCCTCATAAGGAGCATGTTATGCTGAAATAATAAAATTCAGCAGAAA
Source organism: Tiliqua scincoides (assembly GCF_035046505.1). Taxonomy (NCBI): domain Eukaryota; kingdom Metazoa; phylum Chordata; class Lepidosauria; order Squamata; family Scincidae; genus Tiliqua; species Tiliqua scincoides. The sequence continues at coordinate 79,329,796 of NC_089821.1, read as the reverse complement.
GCCGTGTGTGTGTGTGTGTGTGAGAGAGAGAGAGAGAGAGAATGATTTATGATTCATGATTCATGCATGGCATGGAGATGAATGAATGTTTGTGCAGCCTACATAACCTTAAGACGTAACAATCCATAATGCAGTGTGATAATGAGCAAAACACAGTCAGAAAATACCCAAGGAAATGTTGAAAACCGGTTGCTTTCAACTGGGCTGGGATGTCTGTGGGAGGGAACGGAAAGATATTGGAACTCGTGTGGCCTGCACTTAGTAGCAGTCTCACTTTTGAGAAGCAAGTGGGCAAATTGGTATGTGACTTGGATGTAAAAGGAAGCCATGGGGGGATTATGCAGACTGTTCCATGAATGAACAGAGGACACGAGTGTTCAGGAACTGACACCAGCCTTCATTTTATGAAGGCTAAATTCTGTCTCTGCCTCTCACACATACCCAGGAGGTGTAAGAGGGTCCTGTGATTTCTTCGGCTTCAGTGGTGGTAGGGGTATTTGCAAGTCAAGGATTTATTTACGCCCATTGGGTCTGGCAGGGGCCCAGCAGTATAGTATGTTTTGCTTTATTACCTAAGTGTTTGTTGTTGAATCAGCTTTATTTTATGACAATGTTCTCTGATATAAATCTTTAGCCTGAAGGCTAATTAAAGGGGCTGCTGGAGGTGGTGGCGGTTTTCTGGATTTGTGTCCTGAGGGAAGCTTTTCCTTTGACTTCTTGAAGTGTGTTGTTCAAGGTGTTCTTTTTATTTCCCTTATGCCTTTCAGCGCTGTACCCCCCTCACCTAGCCAGAGATGACAGTGTCTGTTGACAACCGATCATAGAGGACACGCCTCTAGTGTTGACATCTCATATGGACGCCTAAGAGAGGACTAGCTTTGCTTTCACCGGAATGCAAGCATTAAAGGCTGTTTAGTAGGGAGTAAGCCTCATTATTTGCTTCTGCAGAAGCATATTTAGGATCATGCTGTATATTCACAATACTCATATGGGCTTCCACTGTGTTGCATAGTGAAGATGCAGCTAGTTTAGGCTGTTAGGTTTCAATGGAAGCGTGAACCAAAATGACAAGGGAGATATGCCATGTTTCACTTCTCTAAGATCATTTCTTTTCTGTGAAGGTCTTTCTATAAGTAAATGCACCTGTTCACATTCATTTCTTGTTATGCTGGTCTCTCTCCTCTCCCTGTTGTCTTTTCCACTCTTGATGTTTAGATTGTGAGCTCCTCGGAACAGGGACCTGTCTTATTGCTTACTGTCTGCTTCCGGACCCTCCCACCCTTTCAGGGACTCCAGGTGCCCCATCACAGGAGGGGAGCAGCAACTGGCGCCATGCTGCCAAAGCACAGATTCTTGTCTGGTACCTTCAGGGCACAGTGTCAGCCTCTGGTGAATCCTTGCAAGGATGGTCCAGGTCCCAGGGAGGGATCCAAGCCACCATCAGATAGGCTGGTGGTAGATGCCATGGCCAAGGGAGAGAACCTTGAGCTCTTCCTTGGCATGCAGACAGGAGGTGGTCAAAACTTCCTCTTCAGCTGCTCCTCACTGGATGAAGTTCATTGCTTCTTTAACCACAGGTCAGGACCAAGTAGATCAGGGGTGGGAATGAGAGACAGCCCAGGAAGGCTACATAAAGCACTCGATGATGATGATGAGGTCTCTGGGCAGGCTACCTCTTAGTATCTGCTTCTCTGAGACTGGGGCTGAGGCTGGACCAAGCTCAGGGAAGAAGGTAGGAGACATGTGGAGGAAGGAGGATGAAACATAGCTTCCCACCACTGAACTTGTACATCTGGTAGGGGGATCCCAGATGCTCGGCCAGGAACCCCTTATCCTGGCTGAGCTCTGGGACCCCCCCACCATATGTACAAGTTCAGTGGTAGGAGGTTATATTTTCATCCTTTTCATCCTTGACCCTTTTACCTCAGGGTCAAGAACAAGCCAGGTACCAGTGGAGTTCAACTGTCTTGCGGCAAATCTGCCTGGGGGTTGGAGGGTGAAGGAACTTACACTTATGTAAAGCGCAATATACACAGGCAACCCAATTCTACCTAAATTCTCATGTAGCAATGCAGCAGCAGCTACCTCTGTATGCTGTGGGGCATTTTTGGCTGTTGGAGTTCTCCTCAGGATAAAGCCTCAGCAGCAGCTATTGGTCAACTCAGATTCGTGCCAACTCAATTGCTGGTGCCAGTCCAAGTTGATCTAAGAAGATAGATCAGGTCTGGGAAGAGGGTCAGGATTTGGAATACACTATCCCACTGATCCCGCCTCCCTCCTGGGTCTGATCTGCTTTCCTCCCTGCCCCTATTACTGCCCTGTTCTGCCCAGCCCCAGCCTCCCTCCAACCCCTGGCATGGACTTACCTTCTCCAGTGGTCTTTGTAGGTCTGCCAGCGTGCAGAAGGCCACTTTGCCCTCTGCCAGGAGTCCTGTAATACATGCCAGCAGAGACTGCTTTGTGACTACTATAACAGCAGGGTGGGGTATAGGATTGGGCCATGACAATACTCTATCAGTAATAAACATCATCATCCTAACATCTATCTTGCAGAATAAATGTCACCTAGGATTTACCACCTGTCTGGAACAATTTCAGGTCATCTTCATGTGGCTCACAGCTCCAAGATACACTCTTTTTCTCTCCTATTCAAACCTCAACCCTTGATTAGTGAAGGCTTTAAACTCCACACAGTTCAGACTAAGGCCCAATCCTGAACTCCCTCAGTGCCAATGCACTCCAGTTCCGGCACTGGGTGTTGCAAACGTGTCATAAGGCACATCTGCGACACCAGAGAGCAGGGGCCGCTGGTGTTGGACCAGCACCAGTTGGTGTTGAGCCTCAGTACCACAGGGAGGACCGGCTGATGTCTAGCAGTGCTAGCCAGAGGTAATTAGTTTTGGGGTGGGGGGAGGTGGGGAGTGGGTTGATCAGGCTGGAGAGGGTGGGACAGGGGAGGAACCAGGGCATGAAGGGGTGCGATCAGCAGAACTCAGTGTCAGGTCCAAAGACCTGAGAAGGAGTCTTTCAAGTCTGCGCCAGCAAAATAGCCAGCACAGACTTGAGAAGCTCCATTGCAGAGCTTTTCGTGGGGACTTTCATCCCCTTCCCCCCACCCCCGCCAAGGAGGCTTCTGGCAGCCTTGCCGGTGCCACTGGATGTAGCAGTAGCCGTTTTTTGTGCCGCTGCACCTGGTGGACCCGCTGGCTTCAGGAATGGGCTGTAAGAGGCATTCCACATCTTTCCTGTCCACACGCCATGCTAAAGTCTGTACTGTGCTCATTTCGCACTCCCTCGATTAGGCTGAAGGAGGGAAAGGAATCGGAGGGAATGGTGTGTGTGTGTGTGTGTGTGTGTGTGTTTCTGTGCTCTCTTAGGCTCAGAACAAACATGCAAAAACTCACATGGAGATTAGCATTTCCCATGAAATTACTGCCCATTTAGATGCAAAACCTATGTGGGGTTTTCTTAGGCTTTTTCCCTGTGGAAATCACATCCAGTTTATTTCAGGATGAGATTGCAGTGGTGTACCTTAAATATTTTTGAGTTGAGTTGTTTATCCCTTTCTATACAGATCTCCAAACATCAGTTTAGTGCAGTGGTTCTCTAACCTGTTAGAACCGGGACCGACTTTCTAAAATGACGATCTCTTGGGACCCACTGGAAATGATGACATTAAACTGGAAATGATCTCCTGGCTGGAAGTGACATCATCCATTTAAACCTAAGCCACGATCAGTTAAAGGTCCCATTACACTGAGTGCTTGTACTGTTACTTTGCATAACTTGGAATTCAAACTTTCCAGCTTGGAAAGTACAATGTAGACATATATCCTTCTCCAACCACACAGCACTTCCCCCTTTCTAGCATCCCATCTTCTCATCTGTTCAGTGCAGAGCACCATGCCTCTCTCCTACCATGGCCCCACCCTGCCCAGCAGCCCTGTACCCTGTATTTTCAGCTCTGTATTTTCAATGGCTGCTGAGCTAGGTGATAGGTGACTCACTTGAAGTTGGCTCATGACCACCTGGTGAGTCCTGACCCACAGTTTGAGAAATGTTGGTTTAGTGCAGCAGTTCTCAAACTCACAGGGACTTTGAGCCCCACAATAAGTTCAATTGCGACCCACTTCTGGTTTTGCGATCACAAACCGGAAGTGGGTTACAATTGTTACCTGCAGTGTCTCTGCATGTTAGGGAGCCCTGCTCAGGGTGGCGCGGGGCTCTCTACTCTCCCAGAAGGCTGTTGCAGGCTGTGGTGAGTCCAGGCAAGCCCCTGCACCCCTCGACAGTGATGCGATTCTGGCGATTGTGTTGCTGCCTGCCCGCCCCTTAAGGGGGCAGAGGCCAGGGCTCTCTGGCTGGGGCATTGTGATGCCCTAGTTTGAGAACCACTGGTTTAGTGAATTAGCACATGGTAGAGATGCTTGCCCTTTCTCCACAAGCACTGCTGTGTAACTCAGGTTCTCCCCCCTTACCAGCAATGCTAGGGTTCGAAAGAGCAGGGAACTGTCTGGTTAAGGAGTCTCTTGGAATTAAACAATGTTTTTTAAATTGTGTGGGGCACAGTTAGAATGAACTGGCCCTCCCCCCGGTTATGAAAAGTATTGGGAAGAAAGGATGTGTATATGATATATAAGTATTAATAATAATAATAATATTCTACCCTTCATCATATATGGCAGCCTGGTTTAGATGTATTGTTCTAACTTGCCAGTCTTCATTGTCCAATAAGTTAACCCTCAGAAGCCAAAAGCAGCAGGATCAATCGCTTCCTCATTCTTGCTTTGTTAAATTCAGATCAAAAATCAATGGCTTTTCTCCTTAAGGAAGTGAGGCAGTGAAGACAAACTGCAGTAGTGGCCAATTTTAATGAAGAAAATAAGATCTTCACTGCAAGTGAGCTCAAAAATTATGAATGTACACTACAGCTGAGTGAGTGGCCAAGCGGTTATGTGATCGCTCTGATCATTCAACCACTTCATCTTTCATTTTGTGGTTAGGCTAATAGTGCATTCACAGCATTGCTTTCCAAGGGATATAGTTTCGCCATGTAAATTGTTCCTCAATGCCCTAGTCAAAAGCAAAACAGCCTGAGGTTTGGCAAGCCCACATGACCACCTGGCTTAGCCAGGAGCACCTGGTGAAATTTTCATACCATGTCTTGTACACAGATTTGGTCATGTGGCCTTTGCTATGTATTTACTGGTTGGCCCACAAGGAAATTTGCAATTTCTAAAATCAGTGTTTCTCAAGTTTTGGGTCAGGACTCACTAGGTGGGTCCCGAGCCAATTTCAGGTGGGTTCCCATTCATTTCAGTGTGTATTTTAATATATTAGACTTGATGCTACCATGGTATGTGACTACATTTGGGGCAGTGTTACAGATCTGTACTTTTAACTGGCTACAATGTATATGCTTTTAACCGTGATAGTCAATGGGGCTTCCTCCTGGGTAGTAGTGGGTAGGTTTGCAACCTTTGGGGAATTTTTTAAAACAAATTAGCAACTGACTTGGGAGGGTGTAATGTCCATGGCAGGCGGAGACCGAGCCCCTTGGTGTGCAACTGAGCACAAGGGGCTTACCCTGTCGATGAGAGTTGGTTGTCGGCAGAAAAAAGGACGGGAGGCAGACACAGCTGTTTTGCAGACGGTTTACTTGCATCAACCTCTTGACACTCATGGGGCCTGTTACAGCACAGGCCCCTTTGCCTTACACAGACTCATGCCACCGGCGCACGATAGGCTCGTTCCCCGTTCCTCCCTGACCCCTTCGGGTTTCGGGCAGAGCTCTCCGGCTGGTGCCTGTTGGCCAGGAGTATGGATTCCCGATGACCATTGTGCTGTTGTCCGGGGTCAGCTTAGCTATCCTCAGGAGGGCCCCAGGTACCTCCGGGCTTGCCCCCCAATCAGCCGGCCTCCAGTGGAGGTCGTTGACTCCAAGTCCTCGGGTCTGTAACTTCGCCTCTCCTGATGTTACCTCCGGGGCCCGGGCCAGTCTAGGATCGGGCACCTCCCAGCCACCGGCTCCTCTCTCCAGGGCTGAGGTAAGCAAAGTTCCCTTCGGGGCCTGGATCATCTGAGCAAGGCCGGGTTTGCTACCCCCTCTGGCCTTCCCCTCGACCCTGCTCCCACTTGTTTCTATCCCTCCTTTCTTCCCCAGAGTGGACCCTAGGCGGCTTATAGTACAAACTCATAAAAACACATTAAAAAATTACTATACAACCTTATTCATGAAACATTAAAACAATCTAAAAACAATAAAACACAAATACAGTATAATACAAATTCAAGGCTAGTAGAAGGCAGCTTATACAATTTGTAAAAGCCAAATATCAATGCCTGTTAGTCTTGAATCATCCTACTGCTGTTGAGGTTGCTTGAAATTATCATAGTATTTTAAAAAACAAAAACATTTGCAATGTGGGGCAAGGGGAAATCTAGTTCTTTTTCTTCAGAATGGGTTGGAAAGTCAAAGCACAAAGAACTTAATGCTCCATTTTTAGTTGTTCATGTCTAGGTTTCCAGCTTTGCTTTCAGAGAGGCACCACTAGGGTCCTCTCAGTTTCAGTTTTTCATAGTGCTTATACAGAGATACTTTGCAGATGTAAACATGACCTGGTTTCCAAGGGATTTTAGCCAAAATTAAAGTGCCTGCTCTGGAGAGAGAGAGAGAGAGAGAGAGAGAGAGAGAGAGAGAGAGAGAGAGAGAGAGAGAGGAAAAAACCAAATCAGCTCTCCGAGAAAGGTCAAATGTAAGCAAATTCTAGAGTTCATTGGGTCCATATGTATAAACTTCATCCAATATAGAGCAGGCATAGAAGAACACTTCCCTTCATATGGTTCTGAGGCTTATTCTTTAAAATAAGAGCTGTGGTGTGCCCTCAGGGATACCTGTGACCTAGGTAATGAGATTTAATATCATGAATGAAGTAGGCCTGCATCCTTCCTCTGCTGAATCTTTTTTCACGCTATCCATTTTCCTCTTGCAGGAAGGTTAGCCTAGAAGGGTTGATGGTGGTGTTCAGCATTAATTTAGATGACTGCTAGTTAGATCTTCTTAGATGGGGGAACCATGCTGTGTTTAATCATCTCCAACTATATGGCTATAAAGGCTAGAGTTTTGCTACGAAGACGCATGTCTTGCAGCCTTTAATTTAATAATCGGAAAGGCTTTCTTTATATGCTCTGCCACCTGTGGTTGTAAATAGAAATCAGGACAGTTGCCTGTTATTTCCTGGGCATGACTGACATTTAAAACGATCATGGGAAGGATTGAGCTATCTGAGGTGAATATATATTTTACTCCACATAGTTCTTTACCAGTAATTTTGTCAGACTTTCCTATTTAAAGAAGAGAGACGACAGCAGAGTGTACCTCCAAGAAGTGCAGTGGGGGATGAAGGAGGAAAAAATGTACGCATACACACACAGACACCTTGTCTTTTCTGCTGCCACATTGTAATAGGTTAGGTGGGAAGGAGAACAATTTAAGTGGGTAGAAAATGACAAGAGAAAATTAGAGCATAAGACCAGCATCCGTAAAAGGGTTCATTGTTGTAAAATATCAGAGCACCAGAAATGCCCAGGCATCCAGGGAGTTCATCCATTATCCAGCTCACCTGCCTGAAGCATGTAATTTCCATAGGCTGGGTTCAGACAAATTTCTTCTAGCCAAGAATCTGTGTTAAAGACGGCAGAGGTTCATTAGCAAAGAGAAGACCGCTGGTGACATTTTGCACTTCCCGCTGTGTTTGCACATAATTAACCCTCCCGGCAGATTCTGCTGCACTAGGTGAGGGATGCTTTCTGGTCATTCTCGCTGAGCTGTTCTCCATCTCTTGCATTTTGTAATTTTGGATGTTTGGATGAACATAAGAACCGCCCCACTGGATCAGGCCATAGGCCCATCTAGTCCAGCTTCCTGTATCTCACAGTGGCCCACCAAATGCCCCAGGGAGCACACCAGATAACAAGAAACCTCATCCTGGTGCCCTTCCTTGCATCTGGCGTTCTGACATAGCCCACCTCCAAAATCAGGAGGTTGTGCACACACATCATGGCTTGTACCCCGTAATGGATTTTTCCTCCAGAAACTTGTCCAATCTCCTTTTAAAGGCGTCCAGGCCAGTTGCCATCACCACATCCTGTGGCAAGGTGTTCCACAGACCAACCACACGCTGAGTCGCTCAATCCTATGTGTGTCTTGCAAGTTGGGGATCAGTTCTGAAACTGATATTGGTGCTTGGTTCTTCATGCTGTCTAAGGCCAGATGCATGCCTGTTGGAACAGGAATCTAGAACAGGAGAAAGCTGAGTGAATTGTGGTAAATGTCTGGTTCGGAAGTCTTGCTTGTTCTGGGGATGAGAGACTAAGTTAAAAGAAATGGTGTTCTAGGTATGTTTCAGGAATCGAGAGCTTCCAGCAGCTTCTGAACCAGGTTGATGGACCAAGTGGTGATTGAGTTGCATGTCAGGATAGACTATTGCAAGCACTGCAGGATAGCATAGCTCAGAGACTACCACACTTCTAGCTTTCTTGAGTTGGCTGAAGGTGACCTCTGTTGTTATAATTGTGATAGTGGCTGCTCAGTGGTCTGAGCAGCTGGAAGGTTTCTGGCACTATTTGACTTTTAGCCTCTGATCTGCCAAGTTAATCATGCTTTACCAGCTTCCAACCTCCTGGGGATTGATGATCATATCCAGACTCTGTAAAGACCACCAATGATGGAGAATCTATCACCTTCAGAGGGAGACTGTTCCATTGTCAAACTGTTTGTATCTCTAGGAAGTTCTTTCTAATGGTTAATTGAAATATCTCTTCCTGTAATTTAAACCCATTTGTCCTGGTCCTACCCACTGGAACAACTGAGTGCAAATCTGTTCTATTTCCACATGACAATCCTTGTATATTTATAATAATAATAATACAGGTATTTATATACTGCCATTCATGGTCTTCAGATTTCTCCTCAGACTTTATTTCAAGGCGGTTTACACAGGCAGGCTATACTAAATCCCTATAGGGATTATATTTTTATAATTGATGAAGGTTCTGTCTTTCAAGAACTACAACATTTCAGGTGGATCCTTTTTTGATCTGGTATCACATTCTGGCCTCCAGTTTCCTCCCACGCAAGCTGACAATCCTTCATATCTCACTTGAAGGGCGGCCAAAGAGCAGGTGGAATAACTCGGCATAACTTGTCAGCTGCTTCAAGGTCTCGCCGTTCACGGTGCCGGTGGCCTCGAACTGGCGACCTTCAGCTGTTATCTTCAGGCAAACGGAGGCTCTACCCTCTAGACCAGACCTCCTTTATTTAAAATAAATACAATATAAAGTGTATTTATATACACTTATCATGTCACCTCTTAACCAAACCAAACATGCACAAATCTTTCAACCTGTCCTCATTGAACATGGTCTCTGGCACCATCCTAATCACCTTCTTCTGAACCTGCTCCAGTTTGTCATAATCCCTCTTAAATTGTCACACCTGTAACTGAGCACAAACACATACACAAGTATACAGTGCATCATCTGTATCTCATAGGTTTGGTACCTGCAGATTTGACTCAACACAGGTTCCAAGCCTGTGTCTTGAGGACCTCCCGGCTGTGACCAGAAGTGTCTTCCAGTTGTGTTAAGGAGGTGTTCTGAAACGTGGGGAGGCCAGGCATTTTTCACCAAGCTGGAAGTGCCTTTCCAAAGGAGACCTTCTGAGGCACAGGGAGGTGGCATGCAGCCTCCCCACGCCTCAGAAGGCCTCCCAGAGGTCACTGAAAGGCACTTCTGGTTTGCTGGCAGGCTTCCCATGAATTTGATTATCTGGATCCCCCCAGATACTGAAGGCCCACTGTATATACTTGACTACAGCATCACTTCTAATTCACAAGATCAAATGCTCAGAAAATGAGCATAGTAATTGGAAAGATGCTTTGAGTCTGTAGCAAGTGTGGCTTTAGAAGACAGTGCAGTAGGACACTGAAGAGCAACCAGTTTTACTGGAGAGCCAATTTAAAGGGAAGATGAAGGATAACAGGCCAGCCGCTCCTCCGTGTATCCCACTGTGGCACAATGGCAAGTCCTCTTGCCACAGTCACTGTTCATCCATCTCTCTTACTTTTGTACTGGAAATGGTAGGGCACACTCTCCTTTCCCAGGGGTCTAGATTTTGCCCTGAAGTCTCTGTTGCTATCCATTGACTTTCTTCCATGGGATTCTTTGAGAATTGTCCTTCCTTTTATATGAAACTAACTTCTGAATGTACCCTATGTTTAAAGCTGGCTTGTGTACCTCCTGGGCCCAGGGTGCATAAAAAGGCCCTTTACATAATTAATTATTCTTCTCTTAACAGATACTCAATAGGAATATTATTTAATTAATATTGAGTATTAATTAACCTCAGAATGCCAGATGCAAGGAATGGCTCCAGGATGCAGTTCTCTTGTTGTCTTGTGTGCTCCCTGGGGCATTTGGTGGGCCACTGTGAGATACAGGAAGCTGGACTAGATGGGCCTATGGCCTGATCCAGCTGGGCTATTCTTATGTTCTTATGAAATCCATTAGTGGAATGTCCTGGAGAACCTGTTGCTTCTTGAACGGTATCATTTTCCTTCTTTTCTCCCCATTTTCTTTGCAGATCTGAAACCCTGGGTGTCAAATTTCACCTATCCAGGTGTTCGGGACTTCTCCCAGCTTGCTTTGGATGCCAACAGGAATCAGCTCATTGTTGGAGCCAGGTAAACAAGAATTCTTCTAATTGGATCTGGATTGCTTCATTCCCTGCAGGTTACTCCCTGCAAAAGAGATTGCTTTTCCAGCTTGTAAGCACATTCACTGTTGGTCTTAAAGGGAAGCTTTAATTTATGTAGAGTGATTTCAGAAACACAGTAATAATGTTAAAGAGGAGAAAATTGCCATTCATTCTTGGAAAAAAATGTGATTTAAAGTGACTAGTTAATGAAGCAGAAAACTGTCATCTTCCAAGGATCACAGATGCTATCAGATTTTTTCTCCGTTTGGACTGGTACACATATACAAAAACAGAACTAGCATAGTGCTGTTGAAATTAAAGGAAGGACTAGACACATTCATGAAGGATACTGTATATCCAAGCAGCCAGAACCATGCCTTTTTCTTCATCCCTAAAATGTTAATACATCTGCTGTATGGACCCTAGTTTGACTGAAGGGGAATAGACAACTGATTCTTTTGATAGGATACTTGGCTAAATGGGTAGGGTTACAACTTTTGGGGTTCTTATTGTTCTAATTTAAACTAAAGGTAAACGTTTTGAACCATTTTTCACCCAAGTACGTGATAGCCATGTACTTATAAATCTAAAAAAAACAAACTGAGTAAAATTAGGGAAGTCTTGTATAAAGACAAAATTATTACTCCCTACTGTATTCATAGATGGCATTTATATTGTAACAATATTTAGTATTTGTTTAACCTTTTCCTTTAGTCTTTAACATGCCTCATGAATTACCTCAGTAATACTTACTGAACAGTTTTGTGACACAGGTCCATTGTTTTGTCCTCATGGAAGAGTCTGAGGCTGAGAGATGGGGAGGCCAGTCCTAACCTGCTCTGGAACAGGCAGGGTGACTGGCCTGTGCTGTATCCAGCATGTTGGGTGCAGGCAGGATGGCAACTTGGGGTAAAGGGATATTTTTCCCTTTACCCCAATTTGAGCCCCAGTCACCCCTATGGGGCTACTTGGATCTGTGCCAGCGATTTCACTGGTACAAATCTGAGCTGCCCATGAAGGGCTCCAAGGCCCAGAAGTGGGGGTTAAGATTCAGCATGTGTTGCTGTGGTTGATCCCAGCCCCCCTCCCAGGCCCAATCCACCTCCTGTTTCACTACGCCTTATCCAAAATGCCCCTCCCGTGCCATTCTGCCCTCCTGCCTCCCTCTTCCACCTCCTGCACTTGCCCACCCCAGCAGCACTCCAGCAATTGTGCTGTCAGCCTCACAAGGCTGGCAAGGTTCAGACATAATGGGAAATTTGAAACCACAGTAGAGGAAAACAGTGGAAGTTTTTCTTTTCTGTGTTACATCTAATTGAGGACAACCATTTAACATGCTTTATGCCCCTGAAGTTGCCCCTGAAGACGGTCTGGAAACTGCAGCCAGTGCAGAGCACATTGGGCTGTATGGTGGCCAGGGCTTGCAGAGTTAATCTACTTTGTTTCCAAGGACGATTCAGCTTGGAAACGAAGTATGATGTTTCGCACATCAAAGCGCACTCGGGATACTCCTCGGCGGGAGGGGGGTCGGGGGCTTCTTGTAGTGGGGGATTCGATTATTAGAAACATAGAGAGGGGGGTTTGCGACGGATGTGAGGACCGCATGGTGACTTGCCTGCCTGGTGCGAAGGTTGCGGACATCACTTCTCGTCTAGACAGGCTGGTAGACAGTGCTGGGGGAGAGGTAGCGGCTGTGGTGCATGTCGGCACCAACGACGTGGGCAAGTGTAGCTGGGAGGTCCTGGAGGCCAAATTTAGGCTTTTAGGCAGGAAGCTGAAAGCCAGGACCTCAAAGGTAGCGTTCTCTGAAGTGCTACCTGTTCCACGCACAGGGCCAGCTAGGCAGGCGGAGATCAGGGGTCTCAATGCGTGGATGAGACGGTGGTGTAGGGAGGAGGGGTTTAGATTCGTTAGGCACTGGGGAACGTTTTGGGACAAGCGGGGCCTGTACAAGAGGGACGGGCTCCATTTGAACCAGAATGGAACCAGACTGCTGGCGCATAACATTAAAAAGGTGGCAGAGCAGCTTTTAAACTGATCCCTGGGGGAAGGCCGACAGGAGCCGAGGGGCATCCGGTTCGGGACTCCTCATCCCTATGGGATGAGGATGGGGAGGTTAGAGAACAACAAGACAAAGGCAGGGTAGGAGAAGAAATTGGGAAAGGTAGGGTGATGGGATGTGATAGACGGTTTGGCACAATGAGAGGATGCGGGGACAAAGGAGCGAATAAGCAGCCCATCCTGGGGCATTCCGTGTATAAATGCTTTTATGCGAATGCCCGAAGTCTACGAGCAAAGGTGGGAGAACTGGAATGTCTGGTGACAAGGGAAAATATTGACATAGTGGGCATAACGGAAATCTGGTGGAATGCGGAGAATCAGTAGGATACCGCAATCCCGGGCTATAAACTCTACAGGAGGGACAGGCAGGGGCGTGTTGGAGGTGGGGTGGCCCTTTATGTTAAGGAAGGGATAGAATCCAGCAAAGTAGAGATTGAAGGTGGGTCCGACTCCACCGTAGAATCTCTGTGGGTTAAATTACCAGGCTTGTGCAGCGATGTAATACTGGGGGCGTGCTATCGTCTTCCAGACCAGAAATCTGATGGGGACCTTGAAATGAGGAAACAGATCAGGGAGGTGACAAGGAGGGACAGGGTTGTAATCATGGGGGACTTCAATTATCCTCATATTGACTGGGTCAATTTGTGTTCTGGTCACGATAAGGAAACCGGATTTCTTGACGTGCTAAATGACTGTGGCTTAGATCAGCTAGTCACGGAGCCCACCAGAGGACAGGTGACTCTGGATTTAATTTTGTGCGGTACGCAGGACCTGGTTAGAGATGTAAACGTTACTGAGCCATTGGGGAACAGTGATCATGCTGCGATCCGTTTTGACGTGCACTTTGGGAGAAGAATACCAGGCAAATCTCTAACAAAAACCCTTGACTTCCGACGGGCGGACTTCCCTCAAATGAGGAGGCTGGTTAGAAGGAGGTTGAAAGGGAGGGTAAAAAGAGTCCAGTCTCTCCAGAGTGCATGGAGGCTGCTTAAAACAACAGTAATAGAGGCCCAGCAGAGGTGTATACCGCAAAGAAAGAAGGGTTCCACTAAATCCAGGAGAGTGCCCGCATGGCTAACCAGCCAAGTTAGAGAAGCTGTGAAGGGCAAGGAAGCTTCCTTCCGTAAATGGAAGTCTTGCCCTAATGAAGAGAATAAAAAGGAACATAAACTGTGGCAAAAGAAATGTAAGAAGGTGATAGGGGAGGCCAAGCGAGACTATGAGGAACGCATGGCCAGCAACATTAAGGGGAATAATAAAAGCTTCTTCAAATATGTTAGAAGCAGGAAACCTGCCAGAGAAGCGGTTGGCCCTCTGGATGGTGAGGGAGGGAAAGGGGAGATAAAAGGAGACTTAGAGATGGCAGAGAAATTAAATGAGTTCTTTGCATCTGTCTTCACGGCAGAAGACCTCGGGCAGATACCGCTGCCCGAACGGCCCCTCCTGACCGAGGAGTTAAGTCAGATAGAGGTTAAAAGAGAAGATGTTTCAGACCTCATTGATAAATTAAAGATCAATAAGTCACCTGATGGCATACACCCAAGGGTTATTAAGGAATTGAAGAATGAAGTTGCAGATCTCTTGACTAAGGTATGCAACTTGTCCCTCAAAACGGCCATGGTGCCAGAAGATTGGAGGATAGCAAATGTCACGCCTATTTTTAAAAAGGGAAAGAGGGGGGACCCGGGAAACTATAGGCCGGTCAGCCTAACATCCATACCGGGTAAGATGGTGGAATGCCTCATCAAAGATAGGATCTCAAAACACATAGACGAACAGGCCTTGCTGAGGGAGAGTCAGCATGGCTTCTGTAAGGGTAAGTCTTGCCTCACAAACCTTATAGAATTCTTTGAAAAGGTCAACAGGCATGTGGATGCGGGAGAACCCGTGGACATTATATATCTGGACTTTCAGAAGGCGTTTGACACGGTCCCTCACCAAAGGCTACTGAAAAAACTCCACAGTCAGGGAATTAGAGGACAGGTCCTCTCATGGATTGAGAACTGGTTGGAGGCCAGGAAGCAGAGAGTGGGTGTCAATGGGCAATTTTCACAATGGAGAGAGGTGAAAAGCGGTGTGCCCCAAGGATCTGTCCTGGGACCGGTGCTTTTCAACCTCTTCATAAATGACCTGGAGACAGGGTTGAGCAGTGAAGTGGCTAAGTTTGCAGATGACACCAAACTTTTCCGAGTGGTAAAGACCAGAAGTGATTGTGAGGAGCTCCAGAAGGATCTCTCCAGACTGGCAGAATGGGCAGCAAAATGGCAGATGCGCTTCAATGTCAGTAAGTGTAAAGTCATGCACATTGGGGCAAAAAATCAAAACTTTAGATATAGGCTGATGGGTTCTGAGCTGTCTGTGACAGATCAGGAGAGAGATCTTGGGGTGGTGGTGGACAGGTCGATGAAAGTGTCGACCCAATGTGCGGCGGCAGTGAAGAAGGCCAATTCTATGCTTGGGATCATTAGGAAGGGTATTGAGAACAAAACGGTTAGTATTATAATGCCGTTGTACAAATCGATGGTAAGGCCACACCTGGAGTATTGTGTCCAGTTCTGGTCGCCGCATCTCAAAAAAGACATAGTGGAAATGGAAAAGGTGCAAAAGAGAGCGACTAAGATGATTACGGGGCTGGGGCACCTTCCTTATGAGGAAAGGCTACGGCGTTTGGGCCTCTTCAGCCTAGAAAAGAGACGCTTGAGGGGGGACATGATTGAGACATACAAAATTATGCAGGGGATGGACAGAGTGGATAGGGAGATGCTCTTTACACTCTCACATAATACCAGAACCAGGGGACATCCACTAAAATTGAGTGTTGGGCGGGTTAGGACAGACAAAAGAAAATATTTCTTTACTCAGCGCGTGGTCGGTCTGTGGAACTCCTTGCCACAGGATGTGGTGCTGGCGTCTAGCCTAGACGCCTTTAAAAGGGGATTGGACGAGTTTCTGGAGGAAAAATCCATTATGGGGTACAAGCCATGATGTGTATGCGCAACCTCCTGATTTTAGGAATGGGTTAAGTCAGAATGCCAGATGTAGGGGAGAGCACCAGGATGAGGTCTCTTGTTATCTGGTGTGCTCCCTGGGGCATTTGGTGGGCCGCTGTGAGATACAGGAAGTTGGACTAGATGGGCCTATGGCCTGATCCAGTGGGGCTGTTCTTATGTTCTTATGTTCTTATGTTGTCCTTTTAAGCTCTTTGTTGCTTGAGGCTAAAACAGTGGTTCCAAAATTCCTACAGGGGAGTTGGGAACCAGGTAAGTCTTTGCAGGGGTGGGGAGGGAGCTCTGGCGCCACAGAAATCACACTGCTGTCGCAACAAAGGGACTTTTCACTTACCCGGGGAGCAACACTGGCCATGGACAGAATGTGTGTGTGTGTGGGGGGGGTGCGCTTGCAGTTCCCTCTGAGGGCCTCCCTGCTGTTGTAAGCGGTGCATATCTCCAATCTTCTTATGAATTTGTTTTGGTAGTTCTCATTCTTTACATGCCTGTATCTGTTTGGATGTGCTTCATCCTTTTCAGATTTCTTCCAGGTTTTTTGTCATTGCTTGACTGAACAGACTTTTATGACAGCTGTGAGAGCTTAGGAAGCAATCTTTAACTCCTGTTTGTCTGAAAGGACATCATTTCCAAAGGGCAAGTACATGGTGTCTAATGGAGAACTCTAGCATCTTTCTTTTTTCTTCAGACACCTCCAGGGACATTAGATGTGTTTAGTGCAAGAGGCATCCAGTGTAGAGAGAGAGATAAATCATGTAGGTGCCTAGCTGTGAGGATCATAAAGCAGGGTCCGAATATAGAAAGATTTGGATTACAAATAGTTTTGCCTGCTTTTTTTTTTACCTTTAATGCTTGTGAATCATGCTGAGTGCGCTAGATTTTGTACAGACAAGGATACTCTGGTAAAAATGCCGAAAGGTATTTATGACTGAGGAGCAAAGCTTTACAGAGGTAGTTTCCTGCCTATTTGTCTGAGGTGCTTGTGATTCATTGGAACATTTTCAGTACTGGAAACAGATAAGGAATTTGACTTTGAAGAAGGAGATCCATTGGGGCTGCCTGGCCATTACGCAGGGTAAGGGAACATAAGTTCCCTTACTCCAAGGAATCCTGGTGCTGCTTCCCTGCCCCACTGGATACAGCAGTTGCCATTTCAGCACCGCTGCAGCCCTGGCACTGGGAAGCATAGGATTCAGTTGTCAACCTTGGTAGCCTACATTGTCCAAGACAAATATTGTCTTTTTTCTTTTATGATTTTCTATTAGTGGTGAGCTTAGCTTGTTTTAAGTCAAATACAACTTTGAAATCTGTGCATTTCAGGTATTGTGGTTCAGCAGTTATATGTTATTGTATACTTTCTTGACTCAAAGGGGAAGGACAAGTTGTGGGAGATCCAAGGAAACATAAGTGCATTATGACTGAATCAGAGTTTTTTGTCTTATAAACCTGACAGTTCAAGGATATTTTTTATTCATTTATATTGTATTTCTTGGCCAACTTTCCTTGAAAATTCTCCAGGGCTGTTCATACTTTGCTGTTTACTGCAAAGTAAAAGCAGTAGAATAAAATACAGTGCATAGCTGCTTTCTGGAATATGGAATCAGACCCAGGATTTTGCTTTCTCCAAAACTTAGTTTTGATTTTTGCTTTACATTTGTCATGTGTTTAAAAAAGGTGATCTGCCTATCACAATTGCCTAGAAATATTGGAACATTCATTTCCAATTCTGTTGACTACTCATATATTGAAGGGAGGCCACAGGTATGGTTTCTGATCAGAAAGTGAAGTTTCTATGCCCTCTGTGTCCTTGTGCTTGTCCCCATGGATCCTTTTTTCATTTTCTTCTCCTTCTTCTTATGAATAAAAAGAGAAAAACACACACAAAATAAGAAGGAAAACAAACAACAACACTGAAAAATAGATTAAAAATACAGATAAAGAAAACCTGTCTCATGCTACACTAATAGTCGAATATTCTAAT
The DNA here is from genome assembly GCF_035046505.1 of Tiliqua scincoides. Taxonomy (NCBI): domain Eukaryota; kingdom Metazoa; phylum Chordata; class Lepidosauria; order Squamata; family Scincidae; genus Tiliqua; species Tiliqua scincoides. The sequence continues at coordinate 79,311,993 of NC_089821.1, read as the reverse complement.
TACTTACAATTTTATATCTTAATAATCTAAATTTCCGCCCTTATATATGTTATATCTCCAACAGCCCTTTTCAAATTATTATTCTGAAATTATATTCTCTATCTCTTACAATCTAATCTTCAAATTCACAAATCATTAACACATTGTTCTCTCTTACATGCAGAAAGTCAATAATTGGTTTCCAGTTCTTCATAAAATTTTCTGTTGATTTCTCTTTAAGTAAGGTCGCCAATTTGTCCATCTCTGCAAAGTCCTGAACTTTCTTCCACTATTCTTGTATTGATGGAGTGTCTGTAGTTTTCCAATATTGTGCATAAAGCATTCTAGCTGCATCATCATATATAAATATCATATACAAGTCCCCATTGATCCTTTATGCTCAGTCATTACTTCCTTCCATTTGTTTAGTGTTCAAGATAGGAGATCCTTTGTTGTGGAATCTGAATATGGTTGTGGCTAGTTTGGTCTAGTTGTCCATAGTGAAGTGAACCATTATGAACAGCGGACTCTGACCTTAATGTGTACATAAGGCAGAATACAGAAGGCAAATGTGAGAATGGGTTGCATTCATATTATCTTGCAATCTGCTGTATTTACCAAGCACCAACTCATAAATTTTCTTACTTGTTTGACATATAAATGGTGACAAAAAATAAAAACTTTAAAAACCAACACACACACGGGGGGGGGATCTGATTTTACCTATTTTTGGTGGGAGGGTCTGAAGTTTTGAAACATCATCAAGGGAAACTATGAAGGAAAACGGCCTCCTTCCTACCAAAATGCTTGTTCTGTGTTTCCTGGGAGACAAAAGAAAAGCCATGATTTAAAAGTCACATCACGGGGTGAGTCATGTCTGGTAATGTGACCTTGTGGGAAAAGAGGGCCCTTCTTTTGAAATCCACAGAAAATTTCAGAGGACCCTTGAAATTGGTTAGGAAACTGCCTGTAAGAAAGACAGAGGAAAAGAAACAGGTGCAGGTAAAAAGAGAGAGTTGAAAGCATTTAAAATTTTAATTTAAAGGTCTTGGAGTTTTTCTAGTAGCCTTGCCTTGAATGTGAAATGCTCTGCCATCCTATGCATACTTCTCTGGGAGTATGTCCCATTGAATACAGTGAGATTTACTTCTGAATCTTACCCTTTATGATTGCACTGGAATTCTCTGATCATTTTAGTTTTCCATATTCTGTATCTTTTTCAGGTCTGTGAGATCCTTTTAGAGAGTGAACAACCAGGATTGTATGCTGTATTCCAAAAGCAGCCAAACTATAAATTTATATAGAGGTATCAAGATTATGGCTGTTTTATTTTCAGTCCCTTTTCTGTTAATCCCTAGCATGAAATCCATGTTTTTCATTGCTGCTGTTCAGTGAATTGATGTTTTCATCGAGCTATTCACCATGACCCAAAATCTTTTTCCAGAGTAGTAAAAGCCAGTATAGATCTCAACAGTGTAATTAAGAAGTAAGAATTTTTTACCCAAATCTTCATTTACTAGTCAATGCTTGCTTTCACATGACGTTGAATCACATGTTTGGAGAGACCTTCTGGAGCTCTTTACAGTTCATTGTGGATTTTGCCACAAGGATAATATGGTGTCATCTTCAAAGTTGGTTACTTAAATGCTGATACCTGAGTCAGATGTGAGCACTGATAATTCTGTAACTTCTCAAATTACGATTTGACTTCTGTTAAGTATTTTGAATTTTGGATTGCATTATAACAGAAGTGTCAGACTTGTTTCATACAGCAGGCCAGAGTTAGCATCCATGTGCCTTGTGGGGAAGTAACATCAATATGCGGAAGGTTACTAAGTGGCCTTCATTAAGTGGGGCAACCATAAATAAGTGCATTGTTCTAACCTAGGAACTCATTCGTTGCAAATGGCAAGAGAAAATATACAAATCTTGATCATATTTTCAGGATGCAGGAAAGTCTGATTATCATGCGGGATAACCTTTCAGCAGTGCTGTTTCTGCTGAGCATTGTTCCCTCTCATTTTCCCCCTACCATGCAGAGTAGTTAATGACCTGAACAGTACCAAACCACAGTCATCTTAAATTGGGCCATGGCTATAATTACCACACCACATTCTCTGATCCTCCCTCGACCTGCATTCACCCTCTAATGCTGCCTCCCTCTGTCACCACACCCTGTCCCTACATTACTGACTTGCAGCCCAATCCTGAGCTCCCATGGCACAAGGCTGCGGCGGCACCAAAAATGGCTGCTGCCGCATCTTGCACATCAACGGCAGCCGCAGGCAGCACCTCAGGAGAAGGGGATTTTCATCCCCTTCTCTTGGGTAAGGGAAGTAGCTCCACAATGGAGCTACTTGATTCACCACCAAAGGCCGTCAGCGGTGAGGTAAGAGCATTCATGTCGGGCGCAGAGCCCTACACGAACACTCTGGATCCGGTGGACTGGAGCTCCCCTGGACCTGCCTCCCTCCCTCCCCGCTCCCTCTCCTGGCACGCCTCCTGCCTGCCCTCTCCCCACCTTCCCCCTCCCTGGAATGCCTCCTCGCCTCCGCTTTCCTTTCCGCAGCTTGGTGTTCCGTGTGACTGCCTAGTGGCGGAGGCTGGACACTTGCCCGGCGCTAGCCCAGTGCCGGGCTAGCATGGGTGCTCGCCCGGCAGTAACCTTGCAAACATGCCTTATGGCACATTTGCAACAGTGCAAGCTGGTGGTAAGCTGGCATGTTGAGTCCATGAAATTGGAAGAATTTTCCAGTTTTCTAGTGCTGGTGCAGCAATGCCAATCCTAGGGTGGGAAGGCAGTCACAGAGGATGCCTGCATCCTAGGGTGGGAAGGTAGTCACAGAGGCCTCTTCAAGATATGAAAACACTTGTTCCCTTACCTTGGGGCTGCTTTGCAGCTGCACCAGTACTAGAAAGTTGGATAGGATTGGGCCCTTACTTAGAAGAATCACTTCTATCGGTGATCCTCCTGATCTTGCCTGGCTTCTACTGGCATGAGAGAGATTAGTCAACAAAAGGAAAGAAATATATTGGCTGCAACTTCTTTCTTCTTTCAGCTCTTATTACAACTGTGGTGTTGCTGAGGAATTGCTTTGCAGCTCATTCGCAATCAATCATCAGAAGCCCAAGTATAATATGGGCCCAGTAAAGAGCTTCCACAGACCTGATGTTTGATACCCCTGTATTACAGTGATTATCCCGAGCACCCCATTAAAGAGGTGGTCGGAGTTTGTTTGGCCCTGGCCAGGACACGAGAGTCCAGTCCCTCCCCCAAGGGGGAGGTGAAGGGGGCGGGGTCTGGCAGCCACGGCAGACCTTTAAAAGGGGACGAGACCCAGCCCTCTTCCTCCTTGTGCATGTGGGCACCATGGGAATACCCGCCCGCCCACCCTAGAGGCAGTCTGAGTTTAACTAGTCGCCATTTGGGGCCAGGTAGGAATTTTTTGCTGCCTGCCAAGATTGGCCAAAGGGCAGGGAGTTTTTTCGCCTACCCCAGACTGTTATGGGCCAGGGGGTTACACCCCCCCCCTGTTTGCAAGCTGCCATTGGTCACTTTAGGAGGGCAGGTGGTGCGGGTTAGGAGGCGTGAATGGGACTTTGGCATGCACCTTCAGGCGGCATAGGCAGGGCAGAACCCTATTTCAGTCCTCAGGGGCTTGGCGGCACGAGGACGTAGACGGGGCCCTGGGCCGGGACCGCGGGGCACACCTCAGAGGCTCAGCGGCTCGAGGTGGCGCAGTCTGCGGTCCGGCTGCCTTCCCCTTAAGGGATAGACATGGATGAGATGCGCCGTCCCAGTAGCGGGGCGCGACTTGGAGTCGGGTGCATGCCCGCCTGGGGGCAGAGGTTTCTGGTACCGCCCAGAGGTCCCTCCCCGCACCACAGGGGCTTTCGCTGCCTCGGATGCTGCAGGTCTCAGCCTCTGCTTCTCTTGGTAACATGAAATAAAGTTGCCCTTTCTCCCATATCTGTTGTCTCGAGTGTTCATTGGACAGTGCGGAAACAAATCAGAAGGGTCTGACTTCCTTATCTTTCGTGATAGTCCCTTTGGCTGTTTTTTAGAAGACTTCAGGTTGACAATAGTTGACCAAAATGGGTGGGGAGGCCAGGCAAGTGGGCTTGCAGATTTCATTAATGATTTCCAAATCTCCCCCCTCCATAATTTGAGTACTAGTGACATCGGTCGCAATCCTAACCAACTTTCCAGCACTGAGGTAAGGGCAATGCAACTCCGAGGCAAGGGAACGAACATTGCCTTACCTTGAGGAGGCCTCCGTGACTGCCCCCAACTGCACGATGCAGCACATGCCCCACTGGCACAGCTATGCCAGTGCTGGAAAGTTGGTTAGGACTGTGCCCATAGTGTCTATGCCAGTATTTCTCAGCATTTGTCCTCTGCCACACTACTTCACATAGTCCACTATTGAAAGTACCACAGGAAGTAACTGGCGATGACATTATCACCAGTTACTTCTGGGTTGGAAGGCCAGATACAATATAGCAAACACCAGTAAGAAACTCAGGGTGGATGGGAGGGCTTTTTTGTGCACAGAAAAGCATGCTTTGGAGCTTGCCTGACAAGCCTCTTACTTCTGTTGAGTTGCATTCCTGATCTTGCTGCCGGGCGGCAGGTCCCATGAGTACCACCAGACACTACCTCAAGTACCACTGATGGTACCCATACACCTGGTGGAAAAACACTGGTCTATGCAGGAACAATAGTCTATGAGCAATTTAAAGCATAGTTTGGCAGCATAGTTTGGCCTTAACATCTTGGCTGAACTATAAACAATTAGTAGCAAGTGTAGAACTGGAAATTGCAGTCACTTTTTCTTTGGTTTGGTAGGAGTAGGACACAATTTCCAAGCATAGAGCTTAATCCTACAACCCCCCTCCCATTAAGTTCTTTCCAGGCATCACTTTGCTGGATTAGACAGAACAAAGTGGTGGCTTCGAGAACTGACTGCCCTTCTTCATTGCAAATCCCTCCCTTTTGCTGTAGAGTGTAGACAAATGGCAAACTTTGATTTGCCGCCAAATGCTTTGTTTAGCACACAGTTTGCATGTGACAATGCTGTGTTTGTATTGTAGAAATTACAGAACATCTTTCCAAAGCAGCTTTGGAGCTAGCTTTTCTCCAGTGCCTGTTTAGTCCCTTGTTTGTTAAACAAGGAGATTCTGTGCTTTATTTTTCTGTCGAGATTTCTCAAGGGTCAGTTGCAGTAAACATCTTCATATTTTTTAAGGAGCAAATAATTTCACGCAGCATAAAAAGCAGGTAGAATAGCTTCACATTGTATGAGATCATATATGACTTCGGCCAATTCTGTCACTTTTGAAAGCAGGCCTATCCAAAGTTGGCAGGTCTGGCATTGATGGAACTACAGTGAAGGTCATGAAAATATCAGGTCGATCCATTTGTATCATATAGCTTCTTGCTTGAGGCTGCTTGTTATTTTCTTCAGAACTCAGAACTCAGTATGGTGTAACTTAGATTCAGTTTTGTGCTCAGCAACAGTGTGGATGGATGAGGATTGGATAGTGAGTGTCTGGATGATAGTACCAAAGTGCCTAGAGAGAGAACAAATAGGAGAAAATCCCCCCCCCCTTTTACATGAGCTCTGTAGTTTATACAGAGAAAATGTAGTCACCGAAGAAGCACTGAACAACATTGAGTGCCTGCCTGTGCTGGAAGAGCTTGACAGTGAACCAACCCTAGAAGAACTTCACGTGGCCCTGGACTCCCTTGCCTTTGGCAAGGCACCTGGAAAAGACAGCATCCCTGCTGAAGTCCTAAAATGCTGCAAAGAGATCATCGTCACTGAGCTGCATGAAATCCTCTGTCTCTGCTGGAGAGAAGGTGAAGTACCTCAAGACATGAGGGATGCAAACATCATTACGCTGTACAAGAACAAAGGTGACAGGGGTGACTGCAACAACTACCGCGGCATCTCTCTCCTTAGCGTTGTAGGAAAGCTGTTTGCCCGAGTTGTACTAAAGAGGCTCCAGGTACTTGCAGAGAGCGTCTATCCAGAATTGCAGTGTGGATTCCGAGCCAACAGGTCCACCACTGATATGGTATTCTCCCTTAGACAACTGCAGGAGAAATGCAGGGAACAACGACAGCCACTCTTTATAGCCTTCATAGATCTCACAAAGGCTTTCGACCTGGTCAGCAGAGACGGCCTCTTCAAGATTCTCCCCAAGATTGGATGTCCACCCAGGCTCCTCAGCATCATCAGATCTTTCCACAAGGACATGAAGGGCACTGTTGTCTTCGATGGCTCCACATCAGACCCTTTTGACATCCGAAGCGGAGTGAAGCAGGGCTGTGTTCTTGCACCAACCTTGTTTGGGATTTTCTTCGCTGTCCTGCTGAAGCAGGCCTTTGGAACTGCAACAGAAGGCATCTATCTCCGGACCAGATCAGACGGAAAGCTCTTCAACCTCTCCAGACTGAGAGCAAAATCCAAAGTCCAGCTGAAATGTCTGCGTGACTTCCTCTTTGCCGACGATGCAGCTGTCACTACCCACTCTGCCAAAGATCTCCAGCAGCTCATGGATCGTTTTAGCAAGGCCTGCCAAGATTTTGGACTGACAATCAGCCTGAAGAAAACACAGGTCATGGTTCAGGATGTGGACTCACCTCCCTGCATTACAATCTCTGAGCATGAACTGGAGGTTGTCCATGACTTTGTGTACCTTGGCTCAACGATCTCCGACACTCATTCTCTCGATACCGAGCTAAACAAGCGCATCGGTAAAGCAGCTACCACGTTTTCCAGACTCACAAAGAGAGTCTGGTCCAACAAGAAGCTGACGGAACATACCAAGATCCAGGTCTACAGAGCTTGCGTCCTGAGTACACTTCTGTACTGCAGCGAGTCATGGACTCTTCGCTCACAACAGGAGAGGAAACTGAGCGCTTTCCACATGCGCTGCCTCCGACGCATCCTCGGCATCACCTGGCAGGACAAAGTTCCAAACAACACAGTCCTGGAACGTGCTGGAATCCCTAGCATGTATTCACTGCTGAAACAGAGACGCCTGCGTTGGCTTGGTCATGTCGTGAGAATGGATGATGGCCGGATCCCAAAGGATCTCCTCTATGGAGAACTTGTGCAAGGAAAGCGCCCTACAGGTAGACCACAGCTGCGATACAAGGACATCTGCAAGAGGGATCTGAAGGCCGTAGGGATGGACCTCAACAAGTGGGAAACCCTGGCCTCTGAGCGGCCCGCTTGGAGGCAGGCTGTGCAGCATGGCCTTTCCCAGTTTGAAGAGACACTTTGCCAACAGTCTGAGGCTAAGAGGCAAAGAAGGAAGGCCCATAGCCAGGGAGACAGACCAGGGACAGACTGCACTTGCTCCCAGTGTGGAAGGGATTGTCACTCTCGGATTGGCCTTTTCAGCCACACTAGACGCTGTGCCAGAACCACCTTTCAGAGCGCGATACCATAGTCTTTCGAGACTGAAGGTTGCCAATATATGTAGTTTATAGCAGTGCTTCCCAAACTTTTTAGCACTGGGACCCAAGATAACAGTCTATCATGACCCAATAGACGAAAAACAAGAGCTCTAGAAAGAAATAATATTTATTGTTGTTGTCGTCGTCATCATCATCATCATTATCGGGGTCCTGTGCTCCCGAGGCTGCTGGGAGACCTTACCTATAATATCTGTATGTAGACATTTGTTTGACCCTTCCAGGGTACCCAGAAAGCTGAACAGGAGAGCAAGATGTGCAGTTAGGGATTTCCAGGCTAAGATTTTCTTCTGCAAAGCAGACAAGGGTGCTTGATAGTTTTTTTTAATGTTTCGAAAACTTTTTGTGACCCACCAAAAATTGGTGACCCACAATTTTGGAAATACTGGTTTATAGCTTTTTCTGTACATGTTAAAAGTCCTGTCTCCAAAAGGCTCATAATCTTAAAAAACAAACCCCAAAAACAATTTTGGGAGATATAAGAGGCCAAATGATTTCAAAATGATTGTAAACATAAACATTTACTTTAAAAGAAAAGAAAAACAGAGCTCCATCATAAGTGTAGTGATGGTAGTCTCTCCTGGATGATAAATCACAGATCCTGGATGGCTTCACATCCTCCAGCAACAAGACTGAAGATGAATTTACTGTCCCTCTCAGTGATCAATTTAGAACCTGCCTTTTGCCATTTCAGGTGCTACATCATCACTGGCTTGGGTCAGAATCCTTCCCATGCACATCAGCAGGATGGTTGAGCTCATGATGTGTTGTTAATTAGGAGGGAGGTTTATATTGAACAATTTCCCCATCACTGATAGGCCATAGTGCCTGAACAGTGGAACTTTGCAGAAAGGACAACACACACTGAGGCAGACTGATTGTGAGCACACAAACATTTGCAAATCTCTCAGAGGAGTTCTGAGTTTTATTTTATCAGGATAGGTTATTGCTTCTTAGATATCTTCAAAGTGTTTTGCTACACTTGTTGCTTGCTGAGTAGACTTTGCTTGCTCCTTTCCACCTTCCCATTAAAACCAATTAAGTATGTAGTCAAAAGGGGCAGTGGCAATGGGGTGGTAGTACCTGCTAAGTTCAGCCAACTTGGGCTTGGCACTCCGAGATAGCAATTTCATAAGCAGCTTTTATCTGGGCATACAGTTAGCAATTAGAATTAAGTGGATAAATTCTTTCCAGCTCCTTCTCAATACACATCCAGCCTTGTTCCCTTGCTGTCTTGGGTCAGGCTTTCTCATTGTACTAGGCACAGAAAGCACTTATCTCTTTACAAGCCAGTCAAAGCTGAATTAAAAAGAATATATGCTAAATATATTTGTTTATTTAGTTGTTGTAATATGTAATAAAGTTGTTGTAATATGTAATATTATATTACATATATATTTATTACATTATATGTAATAAAGTTGTTGTAAATATGTAATAAAGTTGTTGTAATATGATGACTCACTCCTCCAGAAGTCAAATTCATTTTTTGGGTTTTGCTGTTTAACTCTAAGAAACCCAAAAAATGAATTTGACTTCTGGAGAAGTGAGTCATCATATTACAACAACTTTAGTAAAAATTTCATACTTCTCAGATGTAACCTTATTAAGTTACATAAAGCACAGTCCTACACATGTCTACGCAGAAGTAAGCCCTATTCCGTCCAATAGGACTTGTTTGCAGGTAAGCATGTATAGGGAATTGCAGCCATAGTCTTGATTCACTAAGGGCGCAATCCAAACCTGAGCTGGAATAGGCAATCCAGGAGGCTTGCGCTGTGTCCAGCGCAGGATTGTGGCCAGAAGCGGCTGAGCCAGAGGCAAAGAGAAACTTTCCCCCTTAGCCCTGGGTAAGGGCTCCTGGCCCCAATGGGTCTCCTCGGACTTGCGCCACCTCCTGAAGTGGCACAAGTCTGAGGAGAGTGGAGCAGCTTGAAGCCGCTCTGTTCTCCTTGGGGATGGGGGTTGGGATCCAGCATAATTGCCAAATCCCAGCCCTGCCTCCGGCTCCCTGCACACCTGCCCCCGGGGCCACACATTGCCCTCCCTTCCCCCGCCCAGGAACGCCTCCCTCCTCCTCCTCCCAGCCCCCCCATGCCTACCTTTTCCGCTTGTGTCAGCACAGGCGGGCCGACACAAGTGACTGAGGGGAAGCCGGCACGGAGGCTTATGTCATCCTCTGTGCATCGGTGCATCTGGATGCACCGACATGGCTTCCTTGTAAGGAGGCGCAAACATGCTTTACGGCATGTTTGCAACCCTCCCAGGCTGGCCCAAGTCCAGGTTAGGATTGCATCCTAAGGGTGCAACCTAACCCACTTTCCTGCACTGACATAAGGACAGTGTAGCTCCGAGGTGAGGGAACAAACATTCCCTTACTTTGAGGAGGCCTCCATGAGTGTCACCCAACTGCAGGATGCAGCACATGCCCAACAGGCAGAGTTATGCTGCTGCTGGAAAGTTGGTTAGGATTTGGGCCTAAGGCATATAAATCCTGCTTATCTAAATGGAGTTTGGGCCAACTGAGCCTTTTATTCACTTGGTCCTTTTGGCTCCTTTCATGGGTCCAGAAATATTTGCATGCATTTATGTACCCATTCACCAATTCTGAAACACCAGTAGAAATCCTGGTTCCAGAGCCTCTTGGGGCCACAACTGCAGGCTGTTCCCCCCGCTGCCCATGCTACGACCCCCACCGGTCCCGCCCACTGCCTCCCTTCTAGAAGCCTTTGGAGAGTCGGGGAGGCTGCGTATTGAAAGGCTCTAGAAGGGAGACAGTGGGCTGGATCAGTGGGGGGCATGGCTGGGGGGCTCTGCTGCCCCCAGATGTGCCAACTGTAGTCAAATGACCCTCCCTTGGACCCCCCTCAGATATGGCACTGTGAAGCATTGGCTGTGCATACTTCCTGTGTCATGGTGTTTGCAGCTATTAAGCTGTATGATTGCTGAAATTAAAAAAATGGGAACTAGAGGTGATGGCTTGATCTTGGAACAACAATCTTGGAACAAACTTTTCCGAGTGGTAAAGACCAGAAGTGATTGTGAGGAGCTCCAGAAGGATCTCTCCAGACTGGCAGAATGGGCAGCAAAATGGCAGATGCGCTTCAATGTCAGTAAGTGTAAAGTCATGCACATTGGGGCAAAAAATCAAAACTTTAGATATAGGCTGATGGGTTCTGAGCTGTCTGTGACAGATCAGGAGAGAGATCTTGGGGTGGTGGTGGACAGGTCGATGAAAGTGTCGACCCAATGTGCGGCGGCAGTGAAGAAGGCCAATTCTATACTTGGGATCATTTGGAAGGGTATTGAGAACAAAACGGCTAGTATTATAATGCCGTTGTACAAATCTATGGTAAGGCCACACCTGGAGTATTGTGTCCAGTTCTGGTCGCCGCATCTCAAAAAAGACATAGTGGAAATGGAAAAGGTGCAAAAGAGAGCGACTAAGATGATTACGGGGCTGAGGCACCTTCCTTATGAGGAAAGGCTACGGCGTTTGGGCCTTTTCAGCCTAGAAAAGAGACGCTTGAGGGGGGACATGATTGAGACATACAAAATTATGCAGGGGATGGACAGAGTGGATAGGGAGATGCTCTTTACACTCTCACATAATACCAGAACCAGGGGACATCCACTAAAATTGAGTGTTGGGTGGGTTAGGACAGACAAAAGAAAATATTTCTTTACTCAGCATGTGGTCGGTCTGTGGAACTCCTTGCCACAGGATGTGGTGCTGGCGTCTAGCCTAGACGCCTTTAAAAGGGGATTGGACGAGTTTCTGGAGAAAAAATCCATTATGGGGTACAAGCCATGATGTGTATGCGCAACCTCCTGATTTTAGGAATGGGTTAAGTCAGAATGCCAGATGTAGGGGAGAACACCAGGATGAGGTCTCTTGTTGTCTGGTGTGCTCCCTGGGGCGTTTGGTGGGCAGCTGTGAGATACGGGAAGCTGGACTAGATGGGCCTATGGCCTGATCCAGTGGGGCTGTTCTTATGTTCTTATGTTCTTAACATAAGTATTGCAAGATAACATTGTGAAGACAGTATAATAAGAGACTGGGCATTACAGCAGTATGGAAAACACAATGAAACTGCAGCTATGAAATAAAGCTAAATGAAGCCAAAGATGTGGTGGGGGATAGAGCAGAGTACTGGGGCTTCCCTTCTAGCAGGAAAGGTGATTTCCTCGGTAGGAGACAGTAGTAGGGGACAGTAGTATGCTGTCTCCTTTTTTCAAAGGACCAATGCTGAGAAGAAGCCTCAGGCTCAAAGCAAACGGAAAAAAATTGCTTGGTGGCATAAGTGCCAATATACCCTGTCCCTAGAAAAAAGATAGATGAAGGATAAGAGAGGAGGTGCAGATGGATAGACAGGGAATGGGAGGAGGTGGATGTGTGGATCATGCTTCCAAGGGAGGGGAGTTTGGGTTTGTTGACTTCATTTCATTGGGCCTCAGGAGACACAAGCAGTAGAAATAAGTGAAAATTTGCTGAAAAGTTAAAACAACATGCTGATGTTTGCACTTTAATCTACATTATACATTTCTTTGGGATATGTTTTTTACCCTACTGTTTCAATTTTTTATGCACTTGTTTTAAACTATGGCAGCCCACTCCTTGGGTCCAGCTTGTGGATTCTGGAAAGGCTGGCAGGTCACTCAAGATGGTGACTGAAGCATACCTACATACACACATACTTTAGATGTTCTGGAAGCGGGTCTGCAAAAAAACCTTTTTCTTTAGGTAATAACAAATAAAACATGTTGCTTCCTGTATCCTGAACCTAGAATTTGAGAATGCTGCACTTAGTAGGATTCCTTTATGGAAACCTTCATGAAATGGAACTTTGCATGTAACATGCTAAAAAAATTATAGCAAGTGCAGCTATCTCAAAATCCATCTTCAGGTTTATTTGTAGGACTGTTACTGAAATTCTAACATTTAAAGAGAAGAGATTTGTCTTGTACTGTATTAGTAACCTGAGCAACCAAGTCACATCCCCCAGCAGATGAGTTGGCAGGTAGTACAATGTTTTGGTTAGAGGATTAACATCCCACATTATTTGTCAGTGAAAGTTGGCTAAACCTAGTCCCTATTGTTAATACACTACTCTTTATTAATGTTTGATTACATCCACTTCCCATTCCCATCCCCATCCAATAGCTATGGAAGAAATATCGTAAGTATTCAGTCAAAATATACAGTGTCTCTACAAGCTGGGAACAAGCCCCAAATCCTTATTACAAGCTGTCCAAAACCAATGCATTTAAATAGCATTCTTAACAACAGTATAGTAATACAAAACCATTAAACTTCAGGTTGCCCTCCTCAGGGTGAACTGGGGCCAGAGGCATATGGAAAGGTTGAACTCCCCAAGGAGCACTGCTGAAATTGTTTTATATGTTGCATGCTAGATCTTCTGTATTTAGTTTTGTAATGGTATAATGTGATTTTACTAAAGCATACATGAAAAGCACATGGTTGAATTGAAGTTTCCACTCAGTGCCAAAGATGACGACACTACAGCTGATTTTCTCTTGTATGTCACCAAAAATAAAAATAACCAGAATAAACATGAAAATAGTTTGTATCTGGCTAGATAATGGCAACAAGCATGAACACATTTAGCCAAATGCCTTGAAGATGTTGCAAGTGTGCAAATAATCAGATGTTCAGGTCATGGAAGTTCTGTTTATACAGGATTGCTAGTGTCATTGGGAGCCTTGGTGAAATCTAAGCATTCAGGTCTTGGAGGTTCTGTTATGGTTATAAAACATGTGCAATGTTATTTGTCAAGCAGCTAAAAGCAAGCTGTTCACTGTCTTCTTAGTCATGCTGGCCGAAGGAGGAGAGCAATAATAAATCACTGCTAGATTTGTGTCTCATTCTATTTCTGTAAGGACTCAGATTCCTTTGCAGGTCACCTTTTGTGGTGTTGATGCTGCAGCAAGGCAACTACTTCATTTGGATAACAGGGGAATCTCTCAGTGGCATTGTGGCTGCTCCTTATGCCAGCATCATTCCTCCCAGGACCTGGGGCAACACTGGCACCAGTTTCTCCCATGAGGCATGGCGCTTCTGAGCTGTGCAAGAAGGAGCCATGTTGTTCCCTTGCCACAAACATAACATGAGAAAATGAAGTGTTATAATGCCGTTGTACAAATCTATGGTAAGGCCACACCTGGAGTATTGTGTCCAGTTCTGGTCGCCGCATCTCAAAAAAGACATAGTGGAAATGGAAAAGGTGCAAAAGAGAGTGACTAAGATGATTACTGGGCTGGGGCACCTTCCTTATGAGGAAAGGCTACGGCGTTTGGGCCTCTTCAGCCTAGAAAAGAGACGCTTGAGGGGGGACATGATTGAGACATACAAAATTATGCAGGGGATGGACAGAGTGGATAGGGAGATGCTCTTTACACTCACATAATACCAGAACCAGGGGACATCCACTAAAATTGAGTGTTGGGGGGGTTAGGACAGACAAAAGAAAATATTTCTTTACTCAGCGTGTGGTCGGTCTGTGGAACTCCTTGCCACAGGATGTGGTGCTGGCGTCTAGCCTAGACGCCTTTAAAAGGGGATTGGACAAGTTTCTGGAGGAAAAATCCATTACGGGGTACAAGCCATGATGTGTATGCGCAACCTCCTGATTTTAGAAATGGGCTGTCATATGCAAGGGAGGGCACCAGGATGAGGTCTCTTGTTATCTGGTGTGCTCCCTGGGGCATTTGGTGGGCCGCTGTGAGATACAGGAAGCTGGACTAGATGGGCCTATGGCCTGATCCAGTGGGGCTGTTCTTATGTTCTTATGTTAAGTGTGGAGCATCTACAAAGAGTTGGGCCCTAAACTTTTCAGAAGCAGACAGTGGTCGAGATGAATCTTTTAGATGTGCAGTGTGGAGAACAGGTCTGTTGATTATGTGATATTGCAGCTGTAAGTGGGCTTTGTGTGAGGATTTGACATTGTGTCCAGATAAGATTTAAATGCCGGTGATATATCCAGAGCTTGAAATGCGAGGGAACAAAAATGTGGATTCATAAATCAAAGCCAAGCACTCTTGTAAAACAATATCAGGCTCTTGCTTGAGTAAACAATTTTCTTGGCTTGCAGACAGAAGTGGAAAAAAAAGAAAAGACAGAAAGACTGAAAAGGTTATATGTTAAGAATCTCGTACCTGGGAACGACACAAAGCATAGATCTGAAATGTGGAGGCTACTTTAAATTGCTGCCTACCTCCACTTGGCAAGTTGTGTGCCAACATGACAACAAAACAACAGCCAAAGAAAGTTACATGAAGAGAGCTATTTTGTCAGTGGCTGTCCCCCCCCCTCCTATTTTCCAGATGTTCCTCTGCTGTAAAGATTATGTGAAATGAAGAGAAAATGACAATATTCCAGAATTTCCCTTGACCCTGGCCCAGATTTCCTGATATGCAGCAAAATCTCCAACCTTTCCTGGTATCACAAATCCTGGCTTAAGGGAATAAGATTTTGCCAGTAATGTTCTTTTGGGGATCAGAACTTCTGATTCTCCTCTGCCTGGAGCATAAGCATAAGATCCAGTGCTTATCAAAGGCAATGGCAGGTTTTACACTTGGCCAGGAATTAAGGTTTCTTTGTATTTTGACTGTACAGGGCTTGGACAGTTCTGCTGCTGTTTCCAAAGTTCATTTGAAGACCATCAAACAAGGAGACTGCTTATGAGCTTTTCATAGCTTGAGCCACCAGGATTGTGTACTACATTCAAAAATGCAAAGCCCTTTTCCTACCGCATAAAGATGTAATGATGTTATTTGTTTATTCATGTAAAAAAAATTCTGTGGTACCTTCACACATTTTTTTTAATTTCCGTTCTTTGCTTTCACAGGAACTACCTCTTCAGACTTAGTCTACACAATGTCTCTCTTATTCAGGTATGTTCCTACCTTTCATCAAATATTTGCTTTGACTACATTGTGAACAGGCCACATAAATGGTCTTTTATACACATCAGTGAATGGAAAAGGTATATTCACTATAGCAACAGAGAAGGTGGAGTAGTTTGGAGCCCAGGGTACAACATTTACCTCCCAAGACCATACTGGCCCCATAGTCCTCTGAAAAAAATCAACTCAGTTGCTTTGCTTCAGGGCACTTTTTCAGTGTGATCCTCAGCACTAGACTGGGCCTGCTTTCACTTATGTGTCGTTTTCTCATTGAGAAGATAAAGCTGGGGGCAGGGGGGGGTGCTCTCACACTTTTCTAGCTCAGCTCCCCCTTGTTTATGTGCTTGAGTGAAGGAGCTGGACTAGATGGGCCTTTGGTCTGATCCAGGAGGCTCTTCTTATGAGATGAATGTGCCAGGAAAGGGCATCCATTATTATAAGCAAAGTGGGTCTTGTGACAGATAGCCAGTGCAGGCTTAACGAAAACAATGCAAAAAAATCCTTTGCGTTTGTTAATGTGGAGGTCAGCAGCTTTCAGGGAAGCCTTTTACTATTCTTGTCCATAACTGTTTCTGAACTTTTGTTGGCTACTTGTGAACTGGAGCTGAATTTTGTTGAATTCCTTAGTAATAACACGATAAGACTTGCACATTTCAGAAGGAAAGACTGTTTGCAAACATGTGTCATCTTTCGCCTGGTGGATGCATTTCTGCTTAGGGATCCAAACTGAAGCAAGAAAACAAATCCTTTGTTGAAGGATTTCAGCTGTAGCACTGAAACTGTTGTTTAGCTTCTCACGTAGTAGTAGTTTGTGGGGTTCTCAGAACCTCAGCATTGCATGACAGTACAAATACTTGTTCAATCTCATGTAAAACTAAAACCAATGCAGGTGTATAGGGTGACCCTCATTATCCACGGGGGTTCTGTTCCCTGAACCCCCAGGGATACCAAAATCCACAGATGTTTGAATCTGCGGGTTTAGGCAACCAGGACCCTCTGAGCACGACTGGATCTGGTCATGTTCGGAGTCCTTCTGAGGGTTTCACCGAAAACCGGAAGTTCACTTTAAAAGCCTCCAAGTGGCATTCTGAGGCCTGCAGAGGCCACATGAGGCTGCACATGGCCTCTGCAGGCCTCAGAAAGCCTCCCAGCTGTGACCAGAAAAAGGTTCCAGTTACATCCGTGAGGTCTTCAGTGGGGTCCAGCTGCAAGTTCTGAACTGCACATGGCCGAATCCTTGGTTCCGAATCCACAGATATGGAGGGCCCACAATATTTGGTAATAATCATGTTCATACATGCATGTTCCTAACGAATAAACTATTCAGATGGTATACAGTACTTTTGGCACATGTTTGAAGACCTCATTCTCATGTTTGACTCTGGCACTCACACTGGTAGGTGTCGTTTTTCAGGGATGTAGTACAAAACCACTATCACAATTGGAACCCAAGTTTGGAAAATAGAATAGTTTCAGTTTGTTCTCTTTTTCCCTCCTTCCTGTGAAAAGAGAATGACAGGTGGATTGGAGCAAGATAGAAGAGCACAGAAGGATCCAAGTTCATACAGAAATGATCACTAGAAGTCAGTCCATAACTGGGTCATGTAAAAGGACAGCGGGTAAACTGTGGTTTATATCTATTGCTTGACAGGAAGCAGGATACAAGTTTTTGGCCAATCAAAGGTCAGCCTGCAGAGCCAGTCAGATTTGGCATGACTTTATGTGAGCTTCAGATCTACTCGCTCATGTCAGCTGAAATATAATTTATAATTCTTTGCTAAAAATTCCTACATCTTGAATAGGTTGTGAACTAATAGTACTGAACATTTGTGTTGTGCTATATGAATGTGCTAAACATGTATTATCTTGTTGCTGTCCTCACAATGAACCTGTAAGTTAAGTGAGTATTATTTTCCTCACTTTGCAGATAAGGAAAACATAGACAGAAAGAATACCTTGCCTAATGCAGTGGTTCTCAAACTGTGGGTCTGGGACCCACCAGAGGGTCATGACCCAAGTCTTGGTAGTTCGTGAAACTGACAGTGCAGATTAGGCTATGTGCATCACGGGTTAAACAAGCTGCTATGGGGGGGAGCACTGCAGCCCAATCATCATTATAGCCATATGCCTTGGCATTTATAAATTAGGCAGCTGCCTCTAAGGTTTAGGAACTACTGACCTATTGAATTCATGACAGAGCTGAGATTCGAACCAGGGAAGTCTTAATTCACTGCACAGTCTTGTAGCCACTCTGCTGCAACAGCTCTTAATAATGATCCCATTTCATGCTGCCTGTTTTCTAGGCATGTTTCCTGGAATCCATTGTTTCCTTGTAAGCTACTGTTGCTGAACATTGGAAGTATTTTTCTTGCCTGCTTCTTATGGTTCACTGCAAAGAAGCAAGCAAATTGGCTCCAACGATATTGGTTAACAGCTGCTGACACATGGAGTGGGTTTTGTTTAGAAAAATGAATAACATGCTGCCTGATGACAAACATAAATGCGGTAGGAACTGGTTATGGACATGGCAAAATCCAAGCTAGGATGAAAGATCTTGTGAAAGATCTAGCTGCTCAGCAGTTAGCTCACTTTGGAAGAAACTTTTGAGCAACCTCTGATGTTAAAAATACCAGTAAAATGGATGTTAAGGTCCAGGATTCCTTGATGTAGATAAGGTTTTTCTAGTTCCAGGGAATGTAGTACGTTTCCCAAGTCTCTGGACAGCATGACTACAGATAGAAACTAATTCCACCCTGTTTTTGTTTGATTGGTCAGTGAGGGAGATGATGTCATTATTTCATGGGAACACACATTCAGGTCACTCTGGTGTTAGCAGTTTGTCACGTGGACAGTTGTTATACCTGTGTCTAATCACTAATAAAGCACAGGGGTGAATCCTTCCCTTATTATGAATATTGGTACATTAGTGACTTGATGGAGAACATTCTACAAATCAAAGTGTACCTGTACAAATTAACAATCATAATATATTGAAGTATGATTGTGAACTGTTATAATAATGATAACAATGACAACAATAGCAGTAAGGCAAGACTGGTAAAAGAAAGCTGACAGAAGCTGATCTGTTGGACTAAACAGTCTTTGATCATAAATCTATAGCATTTTATTAAAGTATCTTATTAAATCTAGTGTAGATAAGACTTAAATTACAGCTTGACCCATAAAGGTTGCATTGTTTCTACTGTAACATTCTAGGTTTGCTGTCCTTTGGCATTTTCAAATATATTGTTTTCATTGTTCTTCTGCTGCATGTCAAGATCTGATATATTGTCTCTTCTTTAAAAGGAATACAGTATTTTTAAGTACACAGCTGTCACAAGGGTACTTGGAATTACACCTGTATAATGTTCTGGTAACCTTTCCAGTTACGGACTTGAAGTGGGACTTGAATGTTTCCGATTTTGAATTTAGTTGTTTTCTTTAGTCGGAACATGGACACTTCCTGCAGTTAAGCCTGTGACAGAATGCAGTTACACTCGTGTTATTCATCACCTAACATTAGGAATAAGTTCTTCAACCCTTCAACAAAGAAGCAAGTGTGAGTTGACACAGAATATTCCTGTTCTCTCAACACCACTCAGGACTGAGAATGTGTTGGAATTTACCAGTGCTTTGCATCAGATATATTTTGGGCTGGACATTCACCTTTTATATGAATGCTATTGCAAAAAAATCTTACTTATTCTCCTTTCGTACAACTTTTGAGTTTTCTGTGTGTGTGTGTGTGTGTGTGTGTGTGTGTGTGTGTGTGTGTGTGTACACGTATACACACACTACACAAAAGCTGCACGAAAGAAGAATAAGTTTTTTTGCAGTAGCAAAAGTAGTGATGTACAATTCCAGCACATGTTGTTCAGTGTTTTGTAAGTGTGTTAATAAAGGCTAAACCTAATCCCCAGCATTCACACAGAGGCCAATGAAAGGGGTTCTTATTATACAGTAGACTTCACAATTAAGAGATTAGATGGGAAATGTTGCTTTTAAAAACAAAATCCCCATGGCATGTTGCAAATAGTAAATTATGTTTGAACTGCTTGAGCAAAGCACATTATGAGTGAGCATAAAATGAAGCTGTTTGGAGCTCAGCTGGTGGTACAGACTCACATGGAGTGGTACAGAATGGCACAAAGAAACTGTTGCTTGACACAGAATGTTCCTGTTTCCTGTGGAACATCTATCAGAATTGAGGATGCTCTGGATTTTTTTGTTCTTAAGTTCTTCCTGTGTGTCATTGTTTTGTTCTTTGTAACTGTTCCATGTAACTGACCTGAAGGAGTACTGGTACTGAGGTGCAGGCAGAGAAGAACAACCAAGCACACTGAGAAACTGGCCATTCTAGATCAGGGGTGACCAAACCTTTTGGCAGGAGGGCCATATCATCTCTCTGACACTGTGTCAGGGGCCGGGGGGGGGGATTAATTTACATTTCAATTTTGAATAAATTTACATAAATTTACACAAATGAATATATTAGAGATGGAACTTCTATAAATGAATGAAGATCTTGCAATAGCTCAAGGCCTACAAAAGGCCTTGCACAAAGCAAGGCCGGTCTTTCCTTCACTGCCGCTGCTGCATCACAAACATGAAACAGCAAGCAGTAGAGGGAGCCCTCGTCCCATAGCTCACGCAAGAGGTAGAACAGTCACCCTCATGCTGAGAGCAGTTGTGTTGGGCCAGCATGGACTCCAGCAAGTCTCCAGAGGGCCAGAGGCTCATTGGAGACTGGGGAGTCTCAGCAGGCTGCATTAGGGGTCCCCAGGCGCCACAAGTGGCCCCCGGGCTGGGGTTTGGGCACCCCTGTTCTAGATTATTGTGCATTCTATGCAAGCAATGAAATGTTGTTCCACTGCCCTGCTCTTATCTTCATTTCGCAAACCACTTTGCATATGCAAGTCTGTTTAGTTGTGCCTGTAGTATTTTGAGAGCCATGCAGCTTTAATGCCCTCCAGATAGTCTCCACTCCCTCTTTTAATACGAGAACTTGAAGCCACCAATCCATTGAAATGACTGGGTTAAATTTTGAACACATTCGAGAAAGTGCTATTTTATGCCACACATATGTAACACATGGAATTTGCTGTTATAAGATGCGATGGTGTCTGCCAGGGGTGTCAAACTCATTTCATACAGACGGCCAAATAGCATTCATGATGCCTGCTGAGGGCCAGAAGTGATGTCATCAGGCAGGAAGTGATGTCGTTAAACAGATCATAACCAAAAATAAGAACCTTTTCTCACTTAGGAAATGATTAGCTTCAAGTAACAGAAGAGGAATTACGCAAATCTTGATTATATTTCAAGAGATAGGAGCACAATTTTCATGTGGGCTGCCCTTTCAGCAGTAACGTCTCAGCACTGATCAGCAGCTGAGAGCCTGAGGGCCAGATAAAAAGCGTCTTCAGGCCGCATCCGGCTCCCGGGCCTTATGTTTGACACTCCTGTTCTAAAAGGTGCTAAGGCAAATTAATGAATGATAGATCTGTGAACAGTTATTAACCATGAGAGCTAAGCCAAGCCTCCATGTTCAAAGGACGTGTACTTCTGAATAACAGTTGCTGGAGATAATGAAGGAGAATTATCACCCTCTTGCCCTGCTTATAGGTTGAAGATGCCTTATTCTAAGTTGAGTCATTAGTCCATGTAGATTAGTACTGCTATCGTACACGGACTACCAGCTGCTCTCCAGGGTTGCAGGCAGGGGTCCTTCCCATCCAGTGGTGGACCTGCTTTTCACTTGATGGGGCAAATGCCCTGGGTGCTGAGCCTCATGCACCTTTAGGACCCTGCGGAAGCCTCTCTGAGACTTCCAATATGGTCAGAAACTGTGCTTCTAAATTGTCAGAAGCACAGTTTAAGGCGTCGGGAAAACTTCAGTAGCCTTCCCCGACGTATCCTGGAATTGCACAAGGCACTGTGCACTCCAGGTAAGTGGGGGGGGGGTTGGATTTGTGCACGGGGGCAGGGACATTATGGACCTTTGCCCCGGGGTGCAGGGCTGGGAAGGTCCACTACTGTTCCCATCCCCGTCAAAAAGCAAAGAATCAAAGTGGGACCTTCTAATAAGCAAAGCATGTGACCCATCATTGAACTACAGCCCCTTTCCTAATGATAGTTTAATCTATTTAAATAACAGTAATACCCCACCTTTATCCCAATAACGGCACTCATGGTGGCTTACAAGCATTCATACAGCGGTAATAAAACGAGACGAACACTCCATGGATCACATAAGATTAAGCAAATTAAAATTACATTCAATTAAAATTCAAAAGTCAGTCTATCTTTCCAGCCATCAAAAGCCTTCTTGAACAAAAAGATCTTAAGGTATTAATGGTAGTTAACATGATGGCAAGCAGACATTAGTGGGTTCCTCTTACAATTTTGACTGTCCTCTGCAGACCATTCTCCCAGCAGTCATCCATTCTTCCTGCCCCTGCCTCACTAACTAATGTGGGAAAGCGTCCGGAGAAGTGAAATGCAGGCTGAAGGGTGACAGTTGGGAGAAAGAATGGAATTCAACCACTGGGGATGGTGGAAATGGGTGAAGATCACCCAGTAGCATGTGGTGTACAGATGCTTAAAATAAGTTTCAGAGTTTGTGTTTTATCCAGAACGCAGGACTGATTAATGACAGATATAATTTACCTTCTTTTATTTACTTATACGGAGAGCTTCCATGAAAAATTCACTATCTTTTGGCACTTTTTCAGAACAAAGCGATATTTAATAATTGACAGCAATTACCTTAGACATAGCTGCCCTACTTTACATACCATGGTGAATGATGCTGCATAAATACCTTAACTAGAACCTTTATTTCTGATTTTCCCCTCAGGCATATCTTCTGTCTCCCTTACACACACACCCCTTTGATATTTTGTAAGACAGATGTAAAACAGGACACAATCTTGTGCATGTCTACACAGAAGTAAGTCCCATTGTGTTTAATAGGTCTTACTCCCAGAAAAGCGTGCATGGGATTGCAACCTTAATCTCACCTGTTGCTTTCAAAAAGAGTTTGTGGCTAGTTCAGATGATCTAACAGACCATGATTTGTTGAATCAGGAATGTAAGCTGTATGAGCTTTGACCCTGTTGATCCTCTCTACTACATTTCCTCCTCACTTTGTATGTGAAGGGATCCTGATTTGTTAACCATGCCTCTGCATGTTGTCCAGAGTACAGTTGTTGCGATTTAACCATGGTTTGCAGATCAAGATATGCAACCAGGATATCTATAATCTTGGTTTCATATCTGAGTTTGTAAATCATGATTAAAGCACAGCTTCTGAGTTCAGACAATGTGCACATCTGTGGTTTAACAAATCAGGATTCTTGCATCACAGCTCTGTGTACAAGCTAAGGAGGGAAGGGGAGAGAGAGAGAGAGAGAGAGAGAGAGAGAGTGTTGTGGCTTGTATTTCTGATCCAACAAATCAGGCTTTGTTAGAATTGTATGAACCAGATCACTGTAGAACTAATAAATCTATGAGTCACATGACTTCAGCTACACCCGATCTCCCTCTTTCTCATATGGTGATTTAAGTTATTCCATGTTGAACAACCTAGGCTACAAATAGGCTATATTCTTCCACTAGAGGTATACCATGAAGCATCATGAATAAGGACATTCCTGATGTAGCCTGGCCTTTTCCATACCCTATTAAGTGTTACCTCCAAATTCCTTAGATGCTTTTGGACCCAGAACGAATGTTCAGAAACTCGTGAGGAATTAGCATTTCCCATGGTTGTAGCACACATTTGGATACAAAACCCATGTGAATTCTATAGCCTTAATTTTTTGTGACATTAAATATACCAAGTATGTTTTCCTATTCTTAATGCATGAGTCGATTACCTGCATTTTGAATATATGGTTAGAAAGTCACGTGTGTGTTGTATTTTGAGACTTCAGAGAAGGTGAGTGGAAGGATGATTGACAGTGCCAGAGGAGGGATTAGCATGGCGTTTTCATGGATAACTCCTGCTTTGTGTGAATATGTTGTTGTACATCCCACGTGGATTGGCACAAATGGGACTCACAGCATGCTGCTGGTTTGGTCTGGCATTCCATGACATACCATAAGAGGCTATGGTCAATTGGGTTGGTATTGGTCAATTGGGCTATGGTATTGGGTTGAATTAAGGTTACTGAGACCCACATATTTCATTTAAAAAGAAAACAGGTTTTATTCTAGCCTTTTTGGCTGTGAAGGTTTGCTTTGATAGCACATGAGCTGCATTTGTTGAAATCTCAGAAGCTAGAGATGAATGGGTTACCATCCCAATGGATGGTAGCAGGGCATCAGCACACTGCATGACCTCCTGGTGCTGCAACCTGAGCAGCAGAGGCCTGAAGGTTATTTACATGTTACACTGTATGTGTGTACAGTGTTTGTAGATACCTACACAATGTTGTGTGAATGTACGTACATTCATTTTAAAATGCAATCGTGGGACTAGACCCCTACAGATGTAAGTTTTTGATCATGTATATTAACCATAATGTGTTAACCATAATGTGTGAAGAATTGTACATGTATATCAAAAAACAATCATATGTACACAATACCAGATTGTTCAGTGTAATGTTCAGTGAATTTTTGCACACTCAGTTCCACAATGGGCAGTTCAATCCTATCCTGTGCTGGAACAGGCAGGCCAACTAGCCTGTGCCATATCCAGTGTAGGGTAGGAGGTAGCTGCCACACAACTTGGAGTAAGGGAGTATTTTTCTCCCTACTCTGTGTCGTGTGGCAGCCACCCCTATTGGGCTACTCAGATCGGTGCCATGAAATCGCTGGCACTGATCTGAGCACCTCAGTGCAACACCCGGCTGCTTGGGAAAGGGGGTTAGGATTTGACCTAAGTCGACCAGGCTGGTCCCCCTTCCCCGGCCTGGTCTGCCCTCCTCTCACCCCTAGCCCCCCCCCATTCCAGCCTCCTGCCATCCTCTCCAACCTCTAGCACCAGCCACCGTCAGCCGGTGCAAATTTACCTTTCCTTGGTGCTCAGAGGCTAGATTCAGGGAGGGAGGGGGCGAGACTAGTGGAGTTCTGCTCCACCTGATCCTGGGCCCCATGTGGGACCTTGTGGTCTGACATGGGACTCTCCGGTTCTGCGGCAACTCCAGAGGTGCTATGGAATCAAGTAGCTCCATTGCAGGGCTGCTTCCCCTACCCAGGGAAAGGCATGAAAGTCCCCTTCCACGAGGTGCTGGCAGTGGCTGCCTGGTTGCGTGCTGGATACTGTGGCAGCCATTTTGACGCTGTGGCAGCCCCATGCATCGGGCAGCTCAGGAATGGGCTGTAAATTCTGCTCTTCAAAACAAACATTTCCACTAATCTTTTTAGAAGATTGAATATTCTTGGCATGTTGTGAGAAGTTCACAGTGCCGAGTATCCCAGAAGACAGAGGTACATCTCTGCTGATTTCTCCTCTGTCCTGTACAGTTCACGAGCCAGGATTTACTGCATAAGGCAGTCAAGGCATTGCTAGTTACATAGACCTTTCTTTAGCTGTTTTTCATTTTTGTATTCGATGGAATTAATCAAGGAGTGGATGTTTTTGCGCACACACTAACAGCTATATTAGTAGATTATCTGCATCAGTGCTTATGCTGTCATTCCTGTAACCTACATGAATAACCATGAGTCACTTGTTATGCAACTATCTATTGGTTGTGGATCTGTCTGCCAGCAAAACATTGACAGAGTTCCAGAGCAAGGTCACAACTAGCTCTTCCTCCTTCATTTAACAAGCGGCTGCTTGTGTTATTGCAGATAAATGGGATCAGACTGATTGAGGCTCTTAGCTCTAAATTAAGGATCGTCCGCTTGAGACCTCTGGGCCAAAAAGAGTCCCCTGAGGCATGCAAACTATCTCCTCTCTCCATGCAAACTGTCCCCTCTCCCCACATGCTCAGTAGCTAGAGGCAAAAGAGAGTTGGAGGAGGTGGTATCTATGGCCAGATATCTGACTGATGGGCCACTTTGGGAGTTAAAAGCCCCTCTCTCACTCACAGAGTGGCCCCCTGGAAAAGCAGCTGCTGATCAGGATCTAGATCACTGGCATATATGCAGCGAGGTTGAGGTAATGACGCTTGCTGCAGTTGGGTGCTGTGGAATGTGGTGATTGGTACAACACATTATCAGGAAAATGAGCCAATGTGGTCAAGAATGTGGTGGCTAAGCCAAGAAAGACTGTCTTGACCCAGTTAAGATAAAGGCTCCATGTTGCCCACATAGGTTCTGTGGTCTTTGTTCACTATAGGCTCCCTGCAGCTCCTTTAACCTTAAAATGCAGACCATGATATAGCTTAGGACTTTGACACCCAACACAGCAGAGTCACAGTCATAGTAATATAAGAGAGAACCTGAAGATGTAATTAGCTGCTGACGTTGCTTAGAGACAACTGTGGCATATTCGCTTTTTTTATTTGATAAAACCCTGTCAGGCATTCTTGGGAATGAAGACTAATGCTCCTGTTCTTTTCAGGTCACACTTGGGACTAGTAAGCATGCTGTTCACAACCCGTCCCCGTCCCCCATTCAGCTAGGGTAAATAAGGCCACAACTTTGTTAGACTATATAAACACGCCTTCTGTTTTCTGGAGCATATGTAAGTGGAATATGTGTGAAATTCCTCTTGCTTAATGGGTTTCCTGAAGTGTGCAGGTATCTTAGGTCCTTTTGCCAAACTGGTTTCTCAAAGGATTTGAATTCAAGCTTATAACTTTGGGGGAATGTTGGTAGGATATTAGCCCTTGCTAAATTCTACATTCACTTCTGCTGCGGCCGCCACCATCACAGTCAGCTCTGCGCTTGTGATTTGAGCATGGCCATTTGTCTTTGTGGCTGTTTTCATGATACTGATGTGAGGAAGTCCTCAGCTGATGTTCACTTTAGATGTTCAACTCATCCATTCAGCATTTGCAGAGGTCTTGGTTGAGTCAGTAGTAAGCTGTAGCAATGAGAATGCAAGGCTTTGTTGGATCCTCAGATATTTTCACCGAGCACTTTTCAGTGAGCACTGCTCAGTGTGTTCCCTTGAGACATGGATTTGCTTCAACAACAAGTGAACATCCCCAGGCTCAGTTACGTAGTGTTGAACACAAATATAATGTTTCTATGTTTTCCTTGCTCTGGTACCTCTCTAAGCTCTGATCCGAAGAGCTTATAGGAAGCTATGATTACTATTGCTTACACATTTTTATTATAGGCCCTATAAAGAAAAGACATTGTTCCTCCTCATTCAGCCAGGGCTTAAATATTTGCAAGTGATTGTTTCATGTTATATTGTGTCCAGTTTTTGTACGGTATAAGGTATGTACGTCCAGTGTGAGAGGCTGGCTACACAGGTTTGCACAGCTGTAGGCTGTTGGAGAGTGGTTTAATGGGCTGAAGCCAGGTATCTGATATCCAGCCAATCAAAAGCTATAGTTTCATCAGTTGTCAAGAACAAAAGAATTACCATAACTAAAGAAGATGTCATTCTGTAATATCCCAAATTCCCTTAAGGTGTTATCTCCCAACATTCAGTGAATGCACCGTTGCACTCACTGGTCACATCCCCAGACCTCTCTGTGTTCAGCACTTGTCCGATGTGTTGGTCCAAGGGGCTTGGCTAGCCCACATTCTCTCATTTGATCCCTTCACATGTTGCCATGCTCAGATGGCCCTACATCAGTTACACTAGTAGTGAGTATAAAGGGATTATTAATTCATTAACTTGACGTAAGAGGAGAATTGACCTTTAACTGCTCTCTTGTATATGTTACAGGTACAACTGACAAAATATTTGCTTCTATAACCTAGCCAGAAATGAGCTAAAATCCCTCAACACAAAGTCTCAAAACAAGCCTTCTGTATTTGCTGCATTACATCAGCATGACTGGTTGTTTTAACACAGTATTTAATATTGGGATCTCATACTACGTGGCATACATGTGTGTGGGCCCTACACAATTTTAGAAAAAGGATTGCTACACAATTCTTGCCTTTTTAATTTTTTTTTTCTTTAAGGGACATGTATTATTGCATGCTCACAGCCTTCCATCTGGACTGTCTGAAGATCCATGCAGATAGATGTTCATGCACACTAAAGCAATGAAGTCCTGAGGATCTATCAGATATGCATTTTATGTTTTGAAGAAAGACTAAGATGAAAGGTATTTCTAGATGTAGTAGGAGTAGTTGCTTGCAAGAGGAACTTTTGAAATGATCTAAAGTCTAAACTAGTAACTGAGATTGTTTACAAAATTTGCAAATGTCACTGCACAGCATTTTTCATTGGCCTTACAAAACCTGCCTTTTCCAGCATATTTTTCTGACAAATGTTTCCCATGTGTAGAAGAAGGTCTTACTTTTAATGATAGTACAACAGCAGCAGCAACAAAACAGGGCTTCGCAAGGATATGTTAAAGTTGCGGTCTTGCATTGTAAATGATTGTGTACTTGTTATTGGTAAGTGATGCATTGATCTTGTAAAGGACTTAAATTAATCCCAAGATCATATAGTGGTTTCCAGAAGAATTTCATTTCACTCATTTATTTAACACCCAAATCCTCTCAGTGTACTCATGTTTATCATCTACTACACTGGTGTTACATTGGTCCATGACTGCACAATGTAATTTTTGTGATATTTTCCTGGAGTAGCTGTTGGTATTCCCATAACCTGGGGACATTAGCTGATGCAGTATATTTTAGTATAGAGCTCTTAGAACCAAACTACCTATGGAGAGCAATTTGGATCAGGACTGTTTGCAGTGGACCATTGCCCTGGTCCAAATTGCCCTTTCTCAAGCTGCTATGAACTACACCATGTGCCAGTGAGTTTTCTCCTCTGCAGTTAACAGCAGATTTGGCAGTGAAAGCAATTTAAATTGGAGAATTGGTAAACATTTCCAGGTAAAGCATTCACCTTCTCTTGCTGTACCACATCCCATCCCCAATCCAAATTGTGCCTAGCCTGCTTTTTGAGTACCATTGAGGGCTCCAAAAACAAAGCTTCCACATTGCTTCTAGTTTGGTATGCTTCTTACCACTCAACTTTCCATTACTCCATCTGCCTGCCCCTCCCACAGTAAAAGCATTTCATTTCAGTTTCATTTCAGCCCTTGCAGGTTTCCCTGGACAGCGTAATCATGCTTTTTTCTGCTGGTACCCATTTAAGTTGACATGTGTTTTACAGTTACTTTCAGATGAATGGCTAATATGGGAGGGATTATTGCAGCGGCACAGCCTGAAGCGACATGACAAAGTCACTGACTCAGTCGGAATGGCTCAGCTGCTCTTGTAGGTAGAGGAAAAGGAGGGCCGGTCCATTAATCACTCCTCTGGGACATTGATTACAACCCTGCCAGCTACGGCACAAACTCCCTTGGATCCTTTTTATACCCTGGTAAAGTGTTTGGTTCAAATGGTCTCTCATCCCCAATCCTGTTTCCTCCAAGCTAGAAAGAAGATTAAAAGTCAGGTGCTAAAAACCAAAAGAAATTCAGGTCCCAACTTGATAGCTGTAATTGTTCCTCTCCACCACCACTACACACACAGAGTTACTTAGAAATAGCTCCCTCATTTTTCAGCCTTGAAATGAAATGGAGAGGCTATCCAGCTTCCCCCCGAGGCATCATGGGAATAGTAATATCCAATAGAGCTGGTTGTGCGGATTCCATTGAGATAATACATGTGAAGTGCTTTACACACTCAGAAAGTGCTACACGCTTATAACAACAACAACAACAACAGTATTTATGTACCACTTTTCAACAAAAAGTTCACAAAGCTGTTACAGAAAAAAGTCAAATATCTAATGGCGCCCTGTCCCAAAAGGGTTCACAATCTAAAAAGATGCAAAAGAACACCAGCAGACAGCCACTAGAAAAGACACTGCTGGGGTGAGGAGGGCCAGTTACTCTATTCTTACTAAAAAGAGGAGCACCTACTTTAAAAAGTGCCTCTTAACCAGTTAGCAGGAGCTTATGAAGTATTGTTGTCAACACTACATGCCCTCCACTCCACATACTCTAACTTCCAGGCATGCACATCCACTTTTCAGCACATCACCTAAGAATCCTGCTTCCTGTTCATGCTCTCTCCACACCTCTAGAAAAGGAAAGAAGATAGAGAAACATGACTGCCTTAATACCAACAGGGTTTCGTCCTTGCTGTCAGTCTCTAGGTGGAGATCATTCACTGGGGCAGTACCTGTCCCAGTGCTTCACCTGACGTTTGTATTGAAATGTCTATACTGCTCTGGGCCAGGATATCTTAGAGACCGCGTACTCCCGTACAATCCGGCTCGCCATCTCAGGTCATCAGAGAAGGCCTTTTTGCAAGTGCCGCCACCCAAGGAGGTCCGGGGGGCGGCTGCAAGAAAGAGAGCCTTCTCAGTAGTGGCACCAACATTATGGAACTCCCTTCCCCTTGATTTGAGAATGGCTCCCTCTCTTGAGAGTTTTCGGCGAGGCCTGAAAACACTGTTGTTTAAACAAGCCTTCTGATTTCTAGCCTTCTTAACATTTTTATACATCTTTTAGTTTTTTACAGGCTTGATTCCTCGGTGACTTGCTCTTTTATTCTGTCTTTTAATCTGACTACTGTTTTTATGGCCTCTGTAATGTGTTTTTAAATGTTTTTATCTGCTATGTATTAATGTTTTTAAAATCTGTTTTTTTTTAATGTGTTGTTAGCCGCCCTGGGTCCCGTTAGGGAGAAGGGCGGGATAAAAATAAAGTTGTTTATTATTATTATTATTATTATTATTATTATTATTATTATTATTATTATTATTTCAAGAAGGAGAATCACAGAAGATCAGTTTTGCAATACTAAGGTCATCGCAAGATTCACGGTGACAGAAATGCTTCTTCCATTCCCCCCTCAGTGTTAATATTTTATGTTGCACCCTCAGGTTGGTAGGAGAAACCTTTCCAATATCTCTTTTTTCCAAAGGTCCACTGTGGTAGCCAGCTTTAATTGTGAGGGTCAGGGCTCTAAAGCAAATGACTGCGTCTTGTTCAAGGAGCTGTGGATCTTTCTATACAATATATTGTCAGGTGCTGAACTGGAAGATATTCTTGTTGAAGACATTCTACAAGACATTTACAAGACATGCTCTTTGAAAAGGTGATGCTTATTGTACCCAGTGAGGGAAGGATACCAGAGATGCACTTAAGCGAGGGGAAAAAAATGAGTGATGTACTAAAAGTAGTAAAGGTATTCTTCTACTCTTTTCTTATTATGTTTCTGGGCAGGGAATCTAACTGGCCCAATATTATAGTATAATTAGGGATGGCACAGTGGTCAACTGGTTGTCTCTGTTTTGACTGTTGCCAAATCTTGCATGAAACCAAGAATGCCACTGAGTAGGTGCCACCTTACATTTAATATTTTTAGTGGGGCTAGTATCATTTGTGAGTGAGGGCTGCTTGCTTCCTAGCCCTCTAGCAGGCAGGGGCAAACTTAGCAGTATAGCAAAGCTACTCCTACAGGCCATCTGCTGTAACCTTTAATGTTTCTCAACAGGACCAGGGACACAAAAAGTAGCAGTCCAGGTGCTGGTGTCTAGGACCACTACCTTGCTTTCTGTGGGGACTAGATCAGGGGTGCTCAATAAGTCGATCCCGATCTACCAGTCGATTGCCAGGCAAAATGAGTAGATCGCAGGCTTCTCTCCCGTCCACGCATTCCTGGGAGTGAGCTCCGCCCTGGGAGCGAGCTCCTGTCCACGCATCCCTGGGAGTGAGCCCCGTTGACTCTCCTGGGGATGACTTACCTTTCCCCTGTTTTTGCACTGGTATGTATGGAGATCTGCCCCCCCCCACTTCCATCTGTTGGTTCTGTGTGCAAGGGGTTTTGCACTGGTCTTGCTGTGATGTCTATATAGAGATATTCCCTCCCCCACACCTTTCCCTTGTTTTTGCACTGGTCTGTATAGAGATCTGCTCCCCCTCCCCACTTGTATTGGAATCAAGGAAGATCTGGTGAGGAGGTAGGCTGTGGTGTCAGCAGTGGCCCCTTTAAGGGTAAGGCCTGGGCATCCAGCAGAGAGTGCTGCACAGCTGCAGCCACTTGAATGCAATAGGGCCCTCAGGGATATAAGAGCACCTGAGGCAGGAAGGGCTCCACTTATTTATGTGAGTCAGCTTTTTCCTACATGAAGATTATTAAGTCCAAGTACCCTTCCACCATGACTGATGAACATTTGGAAGTGTGCTTGAAGCTGGCTGTCAGCAGCTACTGTCCGGACTATGCATCCTTGGCTGATTCACTTCAGTGCAAGTCATCAACATAAACTCAAGTAATTACAAAAAATGTTTATAGTTAATTATGTTGTGTTGTGCAATATTGGCTCATGCGGTTATGCAAGGTGCACCAACATACATTGTACACATAAATGTTATATGTTATGATGGCTTGAACATTGTAAAAAAACTCTGGTAGATCTCCGGGCCTTGCTGGGTTTCAAAGTAGCTCTCGAGCCAAAAAAGTGTGAGCACCCCTGGATTAGATAGTAATCTAATTGTCTGTCCTGTTAAAATCTCAGATCGAACTGAGGCCTACAAAAGCAGAAACTGAAGGTACTACTAAAGTAAAAGAGACAAAATGCTACTGTGAGTGAGACTTCAAATTATGGAGACTTAGGGAAAGCCAAAATCATTTTTTAAAAAGTATTTTATGTTTAGAAGTTGTGGGGGAAAAAATCTGGTAGCTAAAGGAACTTTCAGTATGCTCCCCAGTGAGTTGGCAGAGTGGACAGTATAGATGTGAAACCTTTTACTGCTGGAGTAAACGACTGCTCTTGAAAAATATAGGAATAAACTGATACCTGCCATCATGCAGCTTTGGTTTATGAAGGTATCTTACATCATTGGATTCTGAAGAACTTTGTGGACCCCACAAATCATGCAGTGGAGGAAATACTATTTGCAGTGTTTAGTTATGGGGAAAACTAGAATCCATAAATAGCTGGTGGTGTTTGCAGTGGATCAAAAAGAACAAACTTCAGTCAAATGCATCTGTTGAATATATCTCCACTTGATGGGTGAGAGGTAATTGATTTATGAGGTGCCAGATTGGTTTGAACTAGGAGCTGGCAGAACAGTAAAGAGATGATAATATCGCCGAACGGTTGTGCACAGGCTGGTTGAAATGCTGTTAGCCTCATGAAAATGTGTTCTATAAAACCAGTTTGGGAAGGTACTGAGGGATACTGTATGGGTTTAAGGAGTAAGAACATGGTTCATGTAAATGCTAAGATGCATAGGCTTGTGGTAACCATTTGTAACTCTGAGCTTATATTTTTCTAATACCATAGTCTTTCGAGACTGAAGGTTGCCAATACAATATTTTTCTAGAAAACCAAACTGACCTTATCTACTTTTCACTGTTTATAAAATGTGTTTGCACAAATCCATGATTCTTTAGCAGTGAAACAAGTCTCTCATAGGAGGGTCAGGTAGTCACTAAGTGGTGCAAGTTCCTCCTTGACTCAGAAAATGAAAATTACCTTGCTGGATCAGACTTCTAGACCATGGCTTTTTCTCCCTCCAATAGTGGACAGAAGCCTTTGGGAACCTCACAAGCTGGACTTATGAGAGACATTTAATCCCCAGAATCTGGTACTCAGAGGTACAAGTCAGTCCTCAGTATCCACAGGGGATCCGTTCCCAGGCTCAGATACTGATCTAGAGGAGAGCCCTCAGAAGACCTCACAATGTGACTGGAAGTGCCTTCCTGTTGCGTCCAGAGGTATTCTGAAGCACAGGGAGGCAGTGCGCAGCCTCCACGCATCTCAGAAAGCCTCCCAGAGCGTTCTGAGAGGCACTTCCAGTTTTTCACTAAACTAGAAGTGCCTTTCGGAAGACCTCCCAGACATGACCAGAGGCCACACCTAGGAATTCCTCTGAGGTCCTCCATTGCGGACTTGCAGTCCACAGTGAGACAAATCTGTGACTTCCAAAACCACGGATGAGGAGGATCGACTGTATTCATTTCCCTTTAACTATCATAGCTACTAAATGTTGATAGACCTGTCCTTCAGGAATTTGTCTTTTAAAATCCATATAGGGCTCATTGTATGGGCAGCCCAGTCCTATCTTGTATTCTGCCAGCAGAATGTCACTTCTGCTGGCAAGTGCAGAGAGGTCACCAGCAGAATCTCTGGCAACTCTGTGCACTGACCAATGGAGCCAACTGTGTATGCCAATGTCACTGAATTGGTGGTGGTGGTGGGGGGTTATGGGAGGGGAGAATGGAGGATTTCTGGATGGGGAGGGGGCGGGAAGGGAGGCAGAATGAGAGAAGGAGAGGGCAGGTTTGGTGGTACTTGCATGCAGCCAAATTCCATACCCTTCCCTTCTTGCTGCCAAAATAACTGGCACAGGCCTGAGGATTTCCTCTGGGCAAGAGAACAAAAGTTCACTTATCCCAAGTAGATCTCTGCAACTCCCCCCCCCCCCCCCGGCTGCTGCATGAGCTTTATTGGCATGCCTGGGTTGATGGGGGGAATTAGGTAGGATTTGGCTGAAAGTATGAAAACTCTTGATTTAACCCATGTGTGTGTCTGCATATCTGAAGGGAAATTCATGCAACTCTGAAAATGGGGTGAAGTGTGTGGGGTTGAGTAATGGAGCTTGAGTTCAGACATGTGGTGACAGCCACACAGAAGGCTGAGTGCCACCATGCTCCCTCAGCTATTCATAAATTTGTGGGGAAGCAGAGGGTATGGTAATATGCAGCTCACAGTGAAGTCAGAGGCTACTGGTGACCAGCTCTCCATATTATTAGAATTGTCCACCTAACATGGCCATGGCCATCACCTGTTAATATTTGACACAGACCATGACACAGATTTGCCAGCTTCATTGTCCTTCCTTTGGATCCTGACTACCTACCTGTTGGACTTGACCCCACTTGGCCTACCTTTATCTAGAGACAACTGTTGCTCGTGAGGCTGTGTTGGGCCCATTCAGCTAGAGTGGACTGCTTCGGCAGCTTTTGCTATGAAGAACAAGGAAAACTAGATCTCTGAAATGCTATATGCTTTTTTTCTGTGAGCAAGCAGTGAGTTGGGAAAATATGAAAAAGAATGCTAACAGAGGAGCAAAATCTTTACGACTGAACAGGGACAGATGGGAAAGGCACGGCACTCAAACCAGTGTGGAATTATTCTCTGTTCTTGCGTGTAAAAGATCCCTCCTCACAAAAAATGCCATTTGTTTCTGCTGTCTTTGACCTTCGATGGAGTTTTAATGACATGCTTTTGAAGGGGAGAAACAGGTGGCAGTGGGAATTGAAGGGCAGAGCTCAGAATGCAGGAATTGGAAGGGAAATATCTGCATGGCAAAAGAGCAGAGGAAGGCAGGGAAGACCAGAGGGGCTGGCAGAGAAAGTCTTTCCACAAACCTTTGGCAGAGCTTCCATTGCAGGAGAAGCAGCAAGTAAATCCTTTACTGGGAAGAAGGCTGGCACAGATGGCTGGAGCATCAGGTGCTCAGGTCTGGCGGGGAAGAGGCATAGAAGCAAGGCAAACTGGAAGCATGGGGGAAGCAGTCAATCTGGAGGCATTTCTTCCACAGTCATCTAGGGGAAAAATGAGGGAAGAAATGTTTAGGGAAACTTGGGACAGGGATATGGCTGTTGTGAAAAGACAAAGTCGTCTCTTTATCTGGGGAACTGCAGAGTGGATCCTGGAAAGAGAGAGTGGGCTTTGCCTTAAAGCCAGCACTTGATTTTGTTCTTAAGGTCTTCCATAGTCCTTAATTGCCATGATTTGTTTCTGAAGAAAATCTTTCTCTATGTATCTCTGCCCTTCCAACCAAACCCAACAGTTTCCCCTCAAAATATGATGGATACATTGGGGACAGGCTAGATCAAGGTCTCATGCTTTGATTTTTTTTTCAGCTGAGAAAATAGAAAGCAGTGACCTCAGGTTGATCAGTATTGGCATAGTAAGATTCTGTGGAGTGCATGGAAATCCTTGATTTACATGCAGTGCCTATTTTGGCTAATAGGACAGTTGCCATCCTTTTGTAATGCCTAATTTATTTAAATAGCAAGAGGAACACGAGACCTTTCAGATAATCAGTGGATCAGATTTATGAGAGCATTCTTTATGTTCACACATAGCTCCTGTCAGTTCAGATAACTAAAAGCTCAGGATGAAGCCTAGTATTTGACCACAGTAATTTAGAAAAAAAGTATGTATGTACTTACATACATTGCACTGAGTTTTAAATGCTCATCTGGAACAGTATTTGTCACACTGTATTTGACAAAATTGATTGATTGACAAAATATGGGCTAAGTCCCATGTTAAGTCTCAGATGTAATTTTAATGAGGATATATTGTCATGTGTTTCCCAAAGCACAACGGAAGACAAAACAATGGGACAGTTGCCTTGACATCTTCATTACTCCTTTCAGAGCTGAAGACAGTTCTGATTCTAAAGTGTCTTCTCCCTCTGCTTTGTCAGAAGGTGCTTTCCGAGCTGGAATGAAATCAGAAGGACCTGTAGACTTGCCTCAAACTTTGCTCCTAGAATTAAAACTTTTTCACTCTGCTCCTGAGGAAGAGCACCAGCTCAACAGGTGTACAACACCTCATTCCATTAAATAGTTGCTAGTACTTTTAGCTTGTTTTGCTCTTTAAGGTCCAGAAAATGAGGTTCTTCAGAATATGTACTTGAGATAGAAACTGAACTTTCAACAATTGCAAGTGATCTAGGATGTAGTGGCACCAAACCAATGAGTAACTTGAATATGGACAAAACATGGGGATTAAAAGTAATGTAATATATTGACAGTTCATGTAATGCTAAAGTTTGTAATGTTTTCTTTTCAGTTTGAAATGATTTGCAGCCCTAATCCTAACTAAATCCCTGCTTGGCAATGCAGCAGTGCTGGTGTGGCTTCCACTGTATCCTGCAGGGGATTTTTGGCCACTGGAGCCCTCCTCAGGGTAAGGGAACATTCGTTCCGTTGCCTCGAGATAATCACTGCATATGCCTTTCCATGGTTCTGATACATGTCCTCCCCCTGTGTATATTTCTCCTGAAAAAGAGCTTCTTTGGGCTCCAATTGGAACAGACAGTTAGGCTGTAGTTTGGGAAAACCAAGGGTAGCTTATAACCCTCTACTTCCCTCCAAAGTGTTCCCAATCTACATTGCGCTCCACATGCAGGCTGTGAATAGAATAAAAAACAAACACATCATGGCCAGTTAACGAGATTAAATTCTTGTCTAGCTTGGGGCGCAATCCTAACCTCTTATTTCAGTGCTTTCCAGCACTGACATAAGGGCAATGCAGGTCTGAGGTAAGGGAACAAACATTCCCTTACTTTGAGGAGGCCTCCATGAGTGACACCCAACTGCAGGATGCAGCACATGTCCCATTGGCACAGCTATGCCAGTGCTGAAAGGCACTGACCTAAGGGGTTAGGATTGCACCCTTGGTCTAAGATAAAAATGGTGCAATTGCAACTTCTAACTGACTCTGTGTCCACACCATGATGCAATAATGCAGTGTTTCTCAAACTGTGGGTTGGGACCCACTAGGTGGGTCACGAGCCAATTTCAGGTGGGTCGCCATTCATTTCAATATTTTATTTTTCATATATTAGACTTGATGCTACCATGGTATGTGACTGCATTTGGGGAAATGTTACAGACTGTACTATGTATATTCTTTTAACAATGATAGTCAATGTGACTTACTCCTGGCTAAGTGTAGGTAGGATTGCAGCTGGAATTGTTAAAAAATTTCCTGCTTGATGATGTCACTTCTGGTCATGACATCACTTCCAGTGGGTTCTGACAGATTTTCATTCTAAAAAGCAGGTCCCTGTGCTAATTGTGTGCTAAATGTGCTAAGTGAACCACTGCAATAATGTATATTCAGTTCCTGAATGCCGCTGGTAGGAGGAAGGGAAAAAAAGAGGCAGTTCTGCCCAGATCACCCCACTCTCCCTTTCCCTGACCTGGGTTGCCCTGCAGTCGCTCACACAGGGCTCCCCGCACACAGGGACGGCTGCTGCAGGGACTGGTGAATGCACCCCAGTCCCTGCAGCCCCGTCAGAAGGGAAAGCGGAGCGATCGTGCTCCACTTCCAGTTTTGCGGAGTGGGGCGCAATCGCTCCGCTTTCACTTTTCCTGACCTGGGCAGCCCTGCTGAAGGTTGCGCAGGGCTTCCCGCAGCCCCGGGAGGCTGCAGGAGGCTTGGACAAGTGCACCCAAGCCCCTGCAGCCCCCCTGAGCAGTGCGATCCTGTGGATCGCGGCGCTGCCTTCCCCCTGTCTCCTGGCTGCCCCCGCCCCTTAAGGGGGCAGAGGCCAGGACCCACAGGCTGGGGTGTTGCGATGCCCTAGTTTGAATACCACTGCCTTTAGGGATAACTGTCTTATGAACATATAATTTGGTTCTGATTTCTCTTTCCCTCTCTCTCTCTTCCCCCCACCTGAACTATCTTGTACTATTGAATTGTGTTGAAGTTTGTTATCAAATCACACTGTAATTATTGCATACAAGTACAATTTTTCAACTGACAGGAACCACTTGCATGTTGTAGTACAAAACATCAGAAGTATCCATGAGCATGGACTCACAAGTTATTATCTGACAGTTTTTGTTGTTTCATGAAAAACATGTTTTTATAAGCTATAAGAGGTGGAGCTGGAGTCAAATCATCTGTAAAATGACAATTTAAAAAAATCCTGTTCCAAAGTTTTCCTTGGACTATAATTTCCTTTTCTCCATACTATCCAAATGCATACTAATATTCCTGTCCTGAAATGACTATTTCCTGACTTGGGGGGTATGTTGATGGGGTTTGGAAGGGGTGCAGCTAGTAGCAGCAACATTTTGAGATGGAGACTTTTCCATTTGCATTATGTTTCACTTTGAGAATTTTCAGCCCAATCCTATGTATGTCTACTCTGAAACAAATCCTATTATAGTCAATTTACTCCCAGGTAAGTGTGGATAGGATTGCAACCTTGGAACTATTTAAGAAACCTAAAAATTATTTATGAACTATAAAAAAAAAAAACCACCAGTGAGTTCAGTTAGAAATTCCTTTTCTTCAGGTAATATCACATTTTCATTTGCTCAGGAATTCCATTGCATCCCTCATAGATGTCATTAAATACAACTGCAATCTATAATTTTCCCATTAAAATATACGTTCAGTTCTAATTTTTACTGATGCCCTGCGCTACCTTTTCCAGCCATGGATGTCTGATTATTAGACATCTTAATTTTTAATAAATCATTTTGTTTAGAGAGCTGCTTTTAAAAAAAAGTGTTTAAGAAACAATGATCAGGCTAGTAGGAAGAGCATTTTTCTACTTTCAACTTAGGGATGCTGGGGGAGAGTATGATATAATTTGGGATAAATACTTCAGAATGGTGTCTGTACTAGATAAAGATTGAATCATAACATTTTCTAAGTTTTAACAGATTTTTCTTCTATTTAACAAATATTCGTATTCTCCATTCTCCCAATTGTTGAAGGTTTAGGCTATACTTTATAGGGCTAACAGCAGCTTTGGAGAGAATCCTAAGTAGCTTTAGTGCCTCTGTTTCTTTTCTTGTATGCATGCTGAAAGTGAAATACGGTAGTTCACATCCCTAGTACAAGTTAGCTACTTAGCAGCAAAAAAGCTGGTGCAGATCCAAGGAGATCCATTGGAGTAGTTCCCTTACCTTGTGGAGATCTCAGGACTACACACCCCACCTGCAGGATGTGGTGTGCACTTCGTTGGCATGGCTGTATCTTGTGTGGTTAGTTAGGCGATGGTTAGTTAGGATTGGGCTGCAGTGGAATGAAAATTGGGTTCTTCCAACGAGTCTTTTTAGTTAGTGTTTAGAATGGAGTGCCAGCCTTTATAAATCTTGTGGAATAATGTCTAGGAAGTTATTATTTTGTACAAAGAATATGTACATTCATGCAAATAACCTCTTGCCAAATGAGGTCCTTCTCTTTGCTGAGCCAAATACAAAGTCCTGTTGATGTTGGTGCTTATGAGCCTTGCTGTTGTTTGGCGTTTGTGAGATGCGGAGCTCTCTCCACTTTTTCTCTCCCTCTACCTTCTCTTAGATCAAGCCTTAAAAGATGGGAATTTTATCTCTGAATATTTTCAAACCTGAAACTGGCTGTTGATCTACCTGATGGGAGGTTATTTAGTTCTCAGGAGTTCAGCCAGTTAATGGAACCAGATTAGATTATCCTTGGTTTCAGTTCTGCATTTCTAGGAACTTGGCTTTTCATTCATTCTGTTTAATTCACATTGTGCCAGCTTCTCCTAAGGAATGAAATAGCAAGTTCAGAATGAAACAATGAAAAAACAAATAAACTGCAGGCACAAACTCAGTAGAAGATAGATAGTTGTGTTTTGGTTCAAGGAAATATTGGAAACTGTGTTTTGTTGCAGCTCTGTGATGGAGGTGGAGGTTTTTTTCCTAGGGTTATGCTTTACTAGAGATCTGTGCAATTTGTTCAAAAGGAAGGAAAATGTAAGGAAGAGTAGATACTCTGCCAACCCCAGTCTCCAGTGTGCAATAACTGTCATATCTCTCCACCTCCTGCCTCCCTCACATATGTATAATGCTGTACAAACTGATTTAGCTGGCAACGGCTGTTCAGAATTTTCCAAGTTGAACAAGGATAGAATTAACATGCCCTGCTAAGCATATAGGGGTGAGCCTGTTTGTGAGCATTTCCTGTGGATTGACTGAAAAGCAGATTTCATGACCTAAGGCATCCCTCCAGGACCATTCCTAAATTCACAGAATATCTTTTATTCCTCTCAGCATTCCTTGACATTTATGTTTGGCTCAGCATCTTATAAGAAACATTCAGGACCATGCAGAAAGAGCCATCCATTCATCCATCCATTCAATTTCTTAATGGAAAAGTGAAGAGAACAGTCTGATGGGGAGCCTGGCTGCAGACTATGAGCAGCTTGTGTGGAAATACATATTTAACATAAGCAAGAATGATAGCAGATGGGTGAGTTTGTAATTAAAGAATCCAGGAATTTAAACTAGGTTTTTATTTTCCAAATTCACTCAAAAACATAACTTGTTTTCTTAAAGACTCTTCCCCCCTCTTTTTTTTTTTTGAAAAGGAAGTTTTCGCACTGGTCAAAATCAGCACACATTCAGTCAAACTGGAACACACAGGAGTTTCCTTTAGATGTTTATTTTGACCAGCACAAACACAGAGTTGAATTAATACTGAATTGTTTAACAGAATTAAAGCCAGTGGGAATTCAGCCTAGTGACAG
This sequence comes from Tiliqua scincoides, assembly GCF_035046505.1. Lineage (NCBI taxonomy): Eukaryota > Metazoa > Chordata > Lepidosauria > Squamata > Scincidae > Tiliqua > Tiliqua scincoides. The sequence continues at coordinate 79,271,286 of NC_089821.1, read as the reverse complement.
GAGTACAGGTGGATTGGTCTCTTGTTTGTTCATGTGTGACTCCATGATTTGAATTAACTTTGATTCCTAAAAATCTCATTGTACTATTTAAATCTAGCAGTATTTGCAAATGGGGAGTACTACTAAAAGGGATATGTTTCCCATAAAACTATCAGCAGAGAAATTCCTTTCCCTTTCCTTCTCTCCCTCCCACTATTATACTCCACTCCCTCATGTTCTCTGTTGCTACTCATATTGCCCTTCCATTGTTTTCCAGAATACTGTACTCGCTTCAGAGTTTCCATTCATCACACTCATGGCCACTTCCTTATCTATACAAATCCCACGTTAACCTTAATGATAAAGTTGAATACACATTTTGAACAAAGGTGGAGTGGGGCATCTACTCCCAACAGCATGGGTGCAATCTATGTGCACTGCAGGTTGAGGACCCCATCAAGGCCTATCTGCCCTCCCTACACAGGAATGCTCATGGGAGCATTCAGTGTCAGGATCCTAATGAGACTGGGCAGTGTGAATGAATTCCTGAATTCTGGTACAGCTGTTCCTCTCTGCTATTGCCTGATGCTGAACTTCCTTACTGTTACATTGTGTGGCTGAGTAGTGGTGATTACTTAAGAATGTAAACAACTATTGGTGGCTCTCAATTTAGGCAGTCTTAATTTGTGTGTTTTTGAAATCACGCTAAATAGCAAATTAAGACTGGAAATTAATTTATAAGGCAATTTTTGAAATAACATGATCGGTTAGCTGCTAATGAGCAACCCTATTAGATGCTGGCAATTTCCTGGGGCTTGGGGGAAGGAGTCTCCTCTAAAGTTAGAGGCTAAGAAAGAGACACAGAAGCCTCACAGAGGCTGCACATATTAATTCACATATTCACAGAAGCTGCACATATTGCAAAATTCCTTCAGCTCAGTGGCAAGGACTGGAGTATATGGCAGTGTTTGTAGATAAGTGCAGGGGAAGGCAGCAGAGGGAAACTTTGAACAGGCCTGCTACGCAGTCGGAGAGAGGAAGCAATCCCCTGTGGTTGCCACAGGTTGCCCTGTGGTTGCCAGAGCATGCATCACTCTGGGCAAGTGGCCTCCAGCACCCAACGTGGTATTCCCTTAAGGTTGCACCAATAGCTGGTAGGGATTGACATGCAACAGTAAAAACACCCCCCTTTCTCAGGTGAACTATAGAACTGTAACACCTGTCTTGGGGTGGTGGAATAACCCCCAAATGAACACCCCCTTTAACAGCATTCACTCGACTTTGTTTTCCTTTGTGCCAGCCTAGATCATGCCCAAATCTTATCCTTCCCCCTTCAATATGAAACCCCTTCCCTGGGATAGTACATGGGCAGAGGAGGTGACCATAAGGTTTTACCAAACAAAAACTAGACATGGATTGTTTCTACTCAAATTTTTCAAGTTCATAGCCTTAAACAAGGAACATCTCATACTAATCTTGAAGCTACTTTTTGGGTAGGCCATTAGGAGTTTGTCACATCCGACGCTGGGCTGTGTCTCCACCGGTTTGGTCATAAAAAGGCTGTTTTGAACAACAGTTTGTTGAAAACACTAGACAAGGTACACTGATCCAAGACACTCTTGGCAGTGTGATTGAAGCAGGACCTTGAAACCTTGTATGGAAGGCAGAGACAGAACCATTTTAATTATCCATGAGTGATAAGTTTGGACTTGATCCAAAAACTTGCAAGTTGACCTTTACATTGATAATGGTCATGTTGTCCTTCACTGCTAAATGTGCTTTTAAGATTTACAAATTGCTAAAATTAAATCATGGTTTTAAAGCATGCAACAAAGGTTTTATGATTTTTCTTAGAAAATATCAGGTAAAAGATGCACATTGAATGTTAATGTTCTGTAATGTCCATGTGGCCTCAGAATCTGAAAGGGAGGGGGTTAGAAAGGACCTGATCACTGGTGTCCCTAGGGGGGGTGCGGGGGGTACAGGCCGCACCAGGTGACGGTCCAGGGGGTGACGCGCCCTGGGGGGAGGACGTGCTAACATCACGGGGTTAGGAGCTACCGCATCATGCCATACACTGTTGGATGCAGAATGGCCAGTGGAGTGCAGTCCAAAAAGCAGAATTGAAATTGCTCCTTTCTTTCAAAAATTATGGCCAAAAAACTGGAAGGAAAAAATGCATGTAGCCTTATGGAAAGTGAAAGTGAGCCGTATCGTGCATTTACTCGTGAGTAGACGTACTTGCCATAGTCCATTGGAAAGGGCAGGCTGAGTGGAATCCAATGACACCTGAATGGTCCCGATCCAAGGAATACAGCCCCCCCAAAACACCTGAGAAGCTCCCCCCTCCCAGTCTGAGCCTGAAATGAAGCCAAGTGGCCACGCTTACTCGCGAGTAGGTGGACTTGCCTTAGTCAAGGCAGGCTGAGAGGCTCCAAGGGCATCAGAATGGTCCTCATCCAATGAGTGCAGCCCCCAAAAACACCGGAGAAGGAGGTTCCTCCCTCCCAGCTGCCTCCCTCCCAGTCTATGGAGTTTTATGGAAAGCAAAGCAGCCTCACAGTCGTGTTTACTCGCGAGTAGGCAGGTGTGCCTTGGCTGGTGGTCAGGCCAGGTAAAGGGGAATGTGAGGACACCAGAAGGGTCCTGATTCAGTGGAGCTGGAGTGCAACAGAAGGCAGCCTTCCCCCCTAAAAAGAACAAAAAAGAGGCTTGAATGGTAAGGAGAATGTTTTCTATTTTGCACTTGCAAAGCCAGGTGGGTATTTATCTTGATATGCCTGAAATAGAAGAACTTTAAGCTGGGCACTGGGGAGGGCTGGAAATCTCACTGATTCTTTTTGGGGGGTTGTTATTGCAAGCAGACTACAGAGTAAGCTCCATTGACCACTATGGGACTTACTTCAGAGTAGATTCACTTGGTGGAACAGGACTGGTTCTCCCTTATTTATTTTATTTTAATTTAATTATTTATAATTATTTATTTTAATTGCTTGATGATGTCACTTCTGGCCATGACATCACTTCCAATGGGTCCTGGACAGAATGTCATTCTAAAAAGTGGATCCCAGTGCTAAAAGTTTGAGAACTGCTGCAATAAGGTGTTAGTAAGTTGACACGGGGTGTGTGTGTGTGATACTCTACAAGTTTTCAAAATCACTAAAATCAGAATTTGGAGGAATAATACCATCATGTTATATATCAATCAATGCGTAATTTCATGCAGAATGCAATGAAACAAACCACATTGAAATATCTGTGTTTTAACAAAAGGTACAGCCAAAAAACCGGTGGGGGCAGGACAATGGTACATCACCACACCCACCTGGGCGTTGCCCCCCCCCACTGCATGGGGTGATGCGCAGGCCTCCCGCACCGGGTGACGTGAATCCTAGTGATGCCACTGGACCTGATGCAGACTTCACTGCTCCTCCCCGCTGGATGGCTGGGCTAGATGTTCTTTGGCCTGAACTGGTCTTGTGGTCAACAGTTGCCGCAGGCTGGGTGAATCTGCCCCTGGACATTTGAACATCTTTTTCTTCCTGAGATACAGCTAAACAAAGAACCTGGCTTTTAGTCAGCTCATTGGACTGTGAAACCCACCTGGAGCAGGAACTTCAGGGGCTCCCAATCCTACAGGTGAAACCAGGCTAACACCCACAGGTTATAAAAAGTAGTGTGATGGATCACTTCCTTTGTTAATTTGCATATGGTCAATATCAGGAGCTTTTATGCTTCGTTGGGTCTTGCCTGCCCATCTTGGTAAGTCTGGGTGCAAGTACCAAGAACAGTGTAAGTAGGGTAGGGGAAGTACCCAGATAAATTGTGTCAGATTTTTTTTTTAAATTTATCACTTGCTTTTTAACCCTTTTGCCAACCTTTGCTCCCATTTTTTCTTATTTTTGCTGATATATTGGTATGTTTTTCTTACTCCTTACGTCTTTCTCTCAACTCCTTTACTACATATTTTGCAGATCTTTAATAAACTCCATATGTTTTAACTGTTTTACCTGCATGATTTCAGTTCCTAGACCACCCACATTCTGCTACTGTTTAATTTTAAGGGGACTCTCTGTATTTGAGGGCCCCCTGTTAACCTGAACCAGAGGTTTTTTCCAGAGCAACCTCTTTTTTGACTGGGTTCTCTGACTTTGGGTTGTTGCAGAGGTCTTTCCCATTTAAAATTGTGACATGGGGAGGGGGAATTAGGTGCTGTTTGCTAACTGCTATGCATTGTGTCTTATTGTCTATCTAAACTTACATCTTGGCCTTAAATAAAATGGGTGTTTGTGGTAATGAAATCATCATCACATTTTAAACATTATTTCTGTATGCTTGAGGGCTAGAATTTGAAGCAAGCCTTTCAAGCTTGGATTCTGATGGACCTGACAAACCTTTCCACCCATTGATTAAACAGACGGTGAAATGAACTTGTCAAAAGTTTTGGTACATAATATGTTGTGATGTTTCAGTAGATCTGCAGGAACCCAAAAAGAAGCACACCAGTGTAATATGTCTTCTTGGAAAAACCTAAAGATACTAAAGCTGGGAGGGGAAAGATAGTGGCTATAGAAAAGAGTTACTGAACATCAATGAATGTTTCCAGGAGGTGACTTTGAATTTGAAGGAGAAGCTTAGAATATCATGCTAGTGCTGTGTGGAGGAGACACTGCAAAACTCTGAAAGAGAACTGTGGAATTGTGTCAGTTTGTGTTAGATTGTGATTAGGGTCAAGGTTCCCAAGGGCCTCCTTTACCAACAGCATTAATATTCCCCTTGAGTAACAGGGTTTCTCAACCTTTGGCTATTTCCTTCACAACATACCTGAGGCATGTTCAGAGGCCTAGTAAAACATAACTTGCCCTTACTTTCTACTTAATTGCCCTCTTGACTGTAATTAAAGTTGAATTGACTAATGGAACAGTCACCAGCAACATGTTCCCATATTTTTCTCTCTTGTCAAGGGTTTCTATTATCTCTACAATGATTGGGTTACTTGTTAGGTTAAAGCAACTTAAGAATAGTATTGCTCGCACATAATTTTGGGTATACTGTACCCTGATATGAATTTAGTAGTGTGGAAAAATCAGATTTTTGTACAGAACTTCTCTCCCTTTCATGTGTGCAATTCCCAGGGAAACCAGGGTGTTTACCTTCTGAACTGTATTGATTGCAAATGTAAGCAATTTTTTTCATGTATCATTTTGTTCTGTCAAGTGTTGTCAAGCGAAGCTAGGAGAGTAGTGGACAATGCAACTCCTGGGTGTTCCTGAAAAGGAAAGAGAAACCATCACATGTCTAGAGGTTGTTAGTGTGGGGTTTGTTTTCAGTTTTAGCTTGTCAAAAATTGATCTGAGGTCAGAAAATATCACAGCTTGCTGGCAACAGAGATGGATATGTGCGTTTTATGTTCTTTTTTTTTCTTTTTTCATTTTCTGCTTCAAAAGAGGAGTTGAGGTAGAACATTGTCTCTTCAGTGTGGCATGAGGGTGCTTCTGTCTTCTTTAAATTTAGGGAAATCTTATTCCCTGGATAGAATCATGGTCTCACTGGGTCTGCTCCTTCCTAAATTGCATCTCCCATAAGATCCTTGTGGGTAGGGGGGACCCTTTATAATAATATCTGTGATAATAGCACATATTTTTCAAGTAAGATGGACATGTTAGGATGAATAGATTTGGTATAAATGCAGAGAGGGACTTGTTACCCATTTCTCCAGTTTTCACTGAACTAGAAATTTAAGTATGGAGTAAGCTAGGGCCAGTGTCACCCATTTCAACAGGAAGCCAGTGGAACTGCATAATCAAGGCAATTCTCAAGCTCTGAACTACCGCAGACACCCGCCTATAAGTCGACCTCACAGATAATCATGGAATTTTCTATGACCCTCGGATAAGTCAGGGGTTAAACTTAGGGGGGCGTTAGACTATAGTTTTGTCTGATTTTACCCGAGGCCAGATCCTGAAAAATAATCTACCACTAATTGTTACCTAAGAACTGTAGTCTCTAATTTATTAAAAACACAGTAAAAGATCATAAGATACATTTTTATTCTTTTTAAATTTCTGGTCTTCACCACCTTTTTGTAAACACTATCAGAGTAAGTGCACTGTAAACAACATACCAGTGGTTCCCAACCTGGTATTCACGTACTCCCAGGGACACTCAACAGGACCTTTAGGGGTACTTGAAAAAGAATGGAATAATGGCAGAAAAAGGCAGGCCATGCTCCAGAATGCACGACCTAGAAAGGAGGTAGCTAGTTGGCTGTGAAAGCCCCACCAATAGCTAGTTTTTGGTCATCAATTAATGTATGAACCAGTGATTGAAAACCAGCACAATAAAAAAGCTGAAACATAATATGGAAAGTGATCGATCACCCAGAATTTCTCAGCACACTTCTGGTGCAAAACAGTGCAAAGGCAGAGTCTGCTGTTCTTCAAACAGATGAAAAGAGAAAATATGTGATGAATACATGAAGTCTGGGCTTTCATATGGAGGAGATGAGGCCTTGTCTTACTAATTACAAACATTTTGCTAATAGGAAGGGTACAATTTATGGAAATGGGCTGCCAAGGGATATGCAAGTGAAACGGGTTGAACCATGAATCAAATCCACCTTTAAGGTGTCTGGTGTGTTTAGCCAGAAGCTCTACATACAACATATAACACATAACTGGAAGTGTGCAATTCAATTCACAGCAGAGAGATGCAGCAGCATATATTTGCAGCTGTTTTTACTCAGAAGTAGACCCACTGCTTTCCATGGGTGTTATTCTGAAGTCAGGGTGCACTGAATTGTAGCCTGGGAAGGAGGGTCCCATCCTGGTGTTTCCAAAAACAGACTTGCTTTGCAAGCATTTACCAAGCAGAACTAGAACCAGGCTGCAGCAGAAGGAAGGAGATTAAAAGATGAACTTTGGCTGGAATGTCCCAGTTGCCGTAGAAAGGATCTCTGCCCTGCCTGCCTGCTGCCTGCCTGCCGCTTGAGAAAGGAAACTGTTCAGAGTTGAAAGGCTCTGCCTGGATTGACCCGGAGATCAGGCCAAGTGAGAATTGGATCTTGATTACTGGGCAAAAATTTCACGTACTATACATGATTATCTACGGTAATCAGCTACTTACCTGTAGTACTTGGGGACTAATATCAGTGCCTGCTCCCTAATTCAGTAGCATATGTTGCTTCTTACATCTCAAGGTTACTAGCACAGTGATGAGTCGAAATGGAAAGGTGCTGTATGTACTTATATTCAGGTTAGGTTCAATTTCAGAGTTTTCATCGGAGATTACAAGGAACTCTGATATGCAGTGACTGAACATAGCAGTATAACATGTTATCTTGTTATACTGCTTGTTATACTGCTCTTGTTATCTGGTGTGCTCCCTGGGGCATTTGGTGGGCCGCTGTGAGATACAGGAAGCTGGACTAGATGGGCCTATGGCCTGATCCAGTGGGGCTGTTCTTATGTTCTTATGTTCAGGTCATCAAGTGATATCTGCCATAATTATGTGAGTGATGTAATGTGCTCTAAGTGAGCACCTATACCACTGTGAAATTGGCAGGACTAGTTCTTAGGTTATCTCTTGTGCATATCTTTGTGCATATCTTGTGCCTATCTAAGAGGCACTATAGCAAGTGAAATTGGGATGGCCATGGAGAACGCAGTTCGTGCATAGCTTTCAGATGGGGCTGTCTATGAACATGTCGTTCCTAATTTAAAAGTTTGTTGTTGCCCTTGCTTTGATTGTCAAATGCTGAAGGAAGGAAGAACTTCCTTGTGAGATACTGTTATCCAATGGAATCTGTCCCTGATCTCTGTTTCTTAAATGCATAAGATCACATATGCACACAGGCATCCCTACCTTTTCTACTCTCTGCAACAGCTTCTCCTCTCTTGTGGTCTTCCCCATCAATCACCCGTTGTGTATTTATATCATTCACCAGCTAGCCACAAACTCTGCAAATATATTTCCCATAGTTCTGCCAAAGAAAATGCTCTAGGGAGGCTTATAATATGCATTCATTCATTTCTCACTGGTTTAAAATGTAGTGATGCCAGGTCCAATTTGAGGATGTTTTTACATTATCAAGCAGTGCAAAAATGTATTTTCCTTTTTACTCCACCAGGTCCCTTTGAGATTATTATTCAACATTGTGATATCTTATGAGTACAGCCAGTCTAAAACAGTTTTAATTTTTCATGGCTGGCAGTGTTTCTAAAAAAAGGGCTGAAAGCAGTGTTGTGTGTTTTTATTCCAAATTAATATTTTATTCAATTTTAAAGCATTTTTATCAAGTGTAATCACTGTCATATAGGTGGTATATACAGGTGTGCCCTCTTATCCAGCAGGGGTTCCATTCCAGAATTCAGCGGATAGCTGAAACTTCAGAGGGGTTTCTGAGTTCAGCAGAGGCTACAGACATGTGTTTATGGCCTCTGCCGGGCTCAGATTGAGCTCAGCAGCTCAAAACACCAGAAGTCACATTTTAAATACCTTATAAGAACATTAAGAACAATATTTTTGGAGTGGACTTTGTTCACTTCTGCAGTTCTATTCGCTCCTCAAGATAAATAAATAAGAGTGGCTAATAGAAGCTCTGACAGCTAGCATTATGTCATGGGTATAGTGTTGGACTTGCATCAGGAAGACCAGTTGTCAAATCCCTGTTGGCGCTGAACTTCATTAGAAGTTATTTTGGGCCTGTCATTTTTTCTCAGCCTAACATACCTCACAGGGTTGTTCTGAGGAGAAAAAAGTGAGATAACCCCATGTATATCATTCCAAGCTTGGGAAAAAGGAAGGAATATTTAAGTAAATATTTCAATTCATAATGCAACTTAAAGTACTTGTAAAATTAAAGCAAGAAAGTGAAAGTCTCATATTTGTTTCAGACTGTGATCTCATGGCAAGCCACAAAACGTGCAGAGTATAATGGGCTTCCCCAAGTACTTTATTATGAGAGAGGTGTTTGTTCTCTCTCATGGCTTGTGCCTCTGGTTGAGTGTTGTGTTCTTCACATGGCTCCATTTGAACCTTTAACATGTTACAGCTTGCCCCCTTATCCACAATGGTTCTGTTCCAGACCCCCCCCCCCCCACACACACACAAGTAAGTGAAACCACACATACAGGTGAAAGTCCCCTGCCTCTGGAGCCAAAGGAGCTTCATTTCTCTTGCCTTTGGAAGATCTTCTGAGCCCAGCAGAGGCCACTCACATCCGTCTAGGGCTTCTGCTGGGCTCAGACGGACTCTTAGAGTCAAAAGCACATGACTACCAGTTTTTTTAAAAGTCGAAAGTGACATTTTTAATGCCATATAAGGCATTGGAAAGCTTGGGGAAGCCCTCTGGAGGGGGCGCACGCAGGGGAGCACACGTTGGGGGCCCCACAGACCTGCAGATAAGTGAACCCGCTGATACAAGGTCCGCAGATACTGGGGCTGCCCTGTATACTCAGTTTGCTAATTCTGTGTGAGATAATTGGTTGAACGTGAACGGGTTCAAATTACTTTACAGTGCAACCCTAGATATGTTTGCCCAGACATAATTCTCATTGAATTAAGTAGGACTTACTCTCAGGAAATGTAAATAGGCTTGCAGCTTTAAATGGCTAGCAAATCATTTACCTATACTTACCCTGATTTAGGACTCAACTTGAAATCACACTGAATTTTCAAAACATTATCCAGCTCCAAAATTTTCGCAAATGTGAAGTTGTTTGGAAAGTATCTGTTATTAGAGCTAGTTAATCCTGAAATTTAATGCTGTTGGAATTTGTAAGGAAATTAAAAGTTGTTCCTCCTTCCACCATGTGTTTATGTGTTGGTTGCATCAGCCTCTGGGGGGGGGGGGAGGTGATCTTTTTACCAATTGCCTTTTTCTTTGGACTCGGAAAGAAAGATATGAACAATGGGAGAATCTGCTGCAAATTGGTAATCAAATATTGCTTTGAGACATTCCCCTAATTCTCCAAATGATGGTTGGCCAAAAAAGAATAGTTCATAGTATTGATCTGACTTGTCTGTTTTGATTCTCCAGGCAACAGAATGGGGCTCAGATGAAGACACCAGGAGATCCTGCCAGAGTAAAGGAAAAACTGAGGTATGTTTCCATTCTACCTCTCCTTGGATACAAACTATAGATTTAAACCCCGTATAAATACTCATAGTGAGATATTTGGTGTCATGTTTCAATTTTGTTGGTGCCACCATGATAAATACATTATGTATATAGAACATTGCTGCTTATTAGGTAATTAGGGGAGTAATCCTAAGAGCTCCCGAGTGTTGTGAAAGTGCCATAAAGCACTTGCCACCTTTGTTGGACAGAGGCCATCCCGAGCCCCGTTGGGCCGACAGAGGAGGAAAGCCTGCGCCAGCCGAGTCAGGCCGGCGCAGAGGTCTGGGGGTGTGTGTGGAAGGGCGAGCAGAGGTGGGGGTGGGTGATGGGCAGGCAGGTGAGTGGGGGGGGGCAAAGCCAGGATCCAGCATTTGTGCCGCTTCCTAACCTCCATCCCAAGCATCCTGGGGCAGCTTCAGACTGCTTGGATCTGCGCCACCTCTTGAAATGGCGCAGATCCAGGTAGCTCCACTGGGACTGCTGTGGCGTTACCCAGGGTAAGGGTGATTCCCCTCGTCCTAGGCTGAGCCGCTTTCAAGGATCAAGAATGGATCCCAAGGGAAGGGAAGTTGATCTTCCTTTTGTCTTAGAACATAACTTGAGAAATACGCTATAGAGAGAAAGAACAATGGGTCAGCATTTAACTCTTTTAGTGCTTCTGTTTCCAAATGCTTGGGCGTCCTCTTGCTCTTTCACTGGGGAAAGAAGTACCAGTCCTTTCTTTCTTCCCTAAAAATGTTTTGTAAGCCGTACAGCAATAACAAGCCTTGCAGGCATTAAAAACAAACAAGAGACAGAAAATCATTAGCAAATCCTGTTTGGTATCTTCTGCATGCCAAGAGAAGACAGCTTGGCTGGGCAAAACTGATTAATGAAATTGTTTGTCTAAAGAAATAAATATAAATATCCAAGAGCGTGTTAATAATAGTGCTTTGTAGCCTGCAAGGTGTTCAATGAAAATTAGGACAGACGGCAGCAAATATATTAAAATTGTCTCCTTGCACTCTGGAAAAAAATTTCTTTGAAAAGACGGCGTAGAGGCAAGTCTTTTCTTTTTTCCTCCAGTGGTTGGAGATCTCCAAACAAAGTCAATCAGTTATATTGCTTTCTTAAGGTGCTATTGGAAAAAACATAGGCTATTGTTCATCAAAAACTATAGTGTGGGACACAGGGAGCCCATTGAAAGTAACTGCCTGGCCTGTTATAGAAAGGCCTGAGTTTAAACCTTTCCTGGTCCATCAAACTTCATTCATGCAAGCAGAAGAGAATGGTTGTATGTATAACTTTCCTCTCACCCACCCTGTGCTTCTTTTCATGTTTTCTGTATCTTTTGCATAATATCTTGTGTATAATTTTTTGTCTTTTGCATAAGAGTGCTTAAGAGAACACAAACCCTATCATTACCAGTTACTGCATTGTCTGTCACAAACCTACTCATCTTGAGGATCATTAGTTGCTGTTTTATAGGACATACTTCGTAATGTGATTTTGAGAACTTTGATTTTTTTTTTTTTAGTATTTTGCAATAATGGAAGAAGCTTCTAAGGGGGCTTTGGGGAAGGAAGTTTACACACTTTGGGTCCAATCCTGTTCAGCTTTCCAGCGCTAATGCAGCCATGCCAATTGGGTGTATGTTGCATCCTGTGGTGGTGGCGTGGGGCAGTCATGATGGCTTCCTTAAAGTAAAGGAACATTTGTTCCCTCACCTCAGGGCTGCATCAGTGCTGGAAAGTTGGCTAGACCCTTTGCGTGGCATTTTCATCATCAGTCGATAATATACATCTCCTCGGATCACAGGAAAGGGGTGGATATGAGTGAGTGAGTGAAATAAATCATTTTGGGGGTAACTGAATGAGTCTTCCTGAGACTAGTGAAAATGGCCTGATTTTCTTCATCTCCCTTTTCTTCAGTGCAGTAATAATAAAAAATGTTAACATGTTAACTTTTTTTTATCACTGGATTGAAGTAAAGGGAGATGAATTAGCATGCCAATGCAGTTGAGCTGTGGATTACTGCCATGTAAACACCACACTTGTACCTGGTATTGGCAACCTTCAGTCTCGAAAGACTATGGTATCGCGCTCTGAAAGGTGGTTCTGGCACAGCGTCTAGTGTGGCTGAAAAGGCCAATCCGGGAGTGACAATCCCTTCCACACCGGGAGCAAGTGCAGTCTGTCCCTGGTCTGTCTCCCTGACTATGGGCCTTCCTTCTTTGCCTCTTCGCCTCAGACTGTTGGCAAAGTGTCTCTTCAAACTGGGAAAGGCCATGCTGCACAGCCTGCCTCCAAGCAGGCCGCTCAGAGGCCAGGGTTTCCCACTTGTTGAGGTCCATCCCTAAGGCCTTCAGATCCCTCTTGCAGATGTCCTTGTATCGCAGCTGTGGTCTACCTGTAGGGCGCTTTCCTTGCACGAGTTCTCCATAGAGGAGATCCTTTGGGATCCGGCCATCATCCATTCTCACGACATGACCAAGCCAACGCAGGCGTCTCTGTTTCAGCAGTGAATACATGCTAGGGATTCCAGCATGTTCCAGGACTGTGTTGTTAGGAACTTTGTCCTGCCAGGTGATGCCGAGGATGCGTCGGAGGCAGCGCATGTGGAAAGCGCTCAGTTTCCTCTCCTGTTGTGAGCGGAGAGTCCATGACTCGCTGCAGTACAGAAGTGTACTCAGGACGCAAGCTCTGTAGACCTGGATCTTGGTATGTTCCGTCAGCTTCTTGTTGGACCAGACTCTCTTTGTGAGTCTGGAAAACGTGGTAGCTGCTTTACCGATGCGCTTGTTTAGCTCGGTATCGAGAGAATGAGTGTCGGAGATCGTTGAGCCAAGGTACACAAAGTCATGGACAACCTCCAGTTCATGCTCAGAGATTGTAATGCAGGGAGGTGAGTCCACATCCTGAACCATGACCTGTGTTTTCTTCAGGCTGATTGTACCCATATAATTCACATTATGAAGGGCACAATCCAGACTGAGAGAGTGGCCAGCGAAGGCCCTCTCTGCCAACCTAGGAATGTCTTGTATGTGCTGTAAAGCATGTTTGTGTCTCTAGAGCTGGCTGGGCTGGAACAGAGGCCTGAGCTGGCCCATGGACACCGAATTCACTCCCAGACTGTGTAAATTTGCACCATACCAGGCGGGCTGGTGCAGGGGGTGGGAGAGGGTGTTGGAAGGATGTTCTTGGGGTGGGGAGAGAACTTTTATGGGTAGGGAGGGTGGGCCGGGAGGCAGATCAGGCCTGGGATGGGGTGAGCAGGCCATATCCCAACCCCCACTTCTGATCCGATCAGCCTTACACGAGCTTCATGGATTTGTGCCAGTGATTTCAGTAGTCCCGTAGGAGTGACTGAGAAGTTACTCATGGTAAAGGGAAAAGTATCCCCTTGCCCTCCAGCCACCTCCTATGCTGGATAAAATACAGGCTAATACAGGTTAGCATTGGGCTGTTAATATACCATCTATGTGTTACCCAGCTCTGGCAAATTTTCCACAGCTAGTGTCACTGTTAAGTAATTTTTTCTCTCTTGTGAAACCCCTTACATGCATTTGGTCTATTAGTTTGATGGTTTTTAAGGGCTCTCCTAGAGATGATAATATATTTATGTGCTATCTCTTCTCCTTTATTTCAGTTTTTTTTTTTGAAACTGCTGATGTTTTTATTAAGCTACTTTGTGAGCCTCTTGAAGCCTTTTGAATGGAAAGGAGGGATGGCAGCATTATAAATAAATAAGTGAAACACAGATTATACAGTATATGATGGTGCTTAAAACACACAACTGGAAATAATTTGCTAGAGCACTATATGTGTATAAGTAGAGCACTATATATGTATAATTATCGTTTGATATGCACTTAGGCAAGTAAAATCTTATCCAACTCAGTGTAGAACAAAAATCTCAATATATTGTAAAATAAGGCTAAAAGCCCATTTACTAATTGTAACACAGTTATAAATAGAATCTGTCAACAAGCATTAACAAAGAGCCAAGAGAAGAAGCCATTCACTAATATCTACAGGTATCTGGTAATCTTCCTGTTTCAATAGAAGCCCCTTCTTCATATACCTCTTCTATGGCCGATAGATTATTTTAATACTCTGGAGTTGTCCTGAGACTTCCAGTCAGTAAAACCAGGTTAACCTCAATCAGCCTGGCTCCTTTCCGTCATCAGTCAGCAACTTCAGCTCACATACTTGCTCCTTCACTAGGTCTCATTAGCTGAATAATGGCTCTTTTATTTCCGTGAAATCTGCTGTGAAATATATTAAATTAGACCATGAGCCACCTCAGACCTTTTTAAAGAGAAAGACAGGATGTCTGTATTTTAAATAAATAAGTCAAACTTGAGCTGCACAGTATAAGAATATGACATTATGGACTGCAACTCTTCAACCTTCAGGTGGAGATTTTCATTTTGTATTACTCCCCCCAAACTCTCTGTGGACAGTGTGCAGGCACATCTGGGAGAGAGCTGTGTCAAGCCTTGCTCAACTCTGATGAGTTCACTCTCTTACAATGTAGTCGAGGGAAAGTTGGAAGGGTGAGATCTCAGATGTCGGCCCAAAGCACTGAGACCTTCAGTTCTCAAGATTCCATTTGATAGTTGCACATACAATAACCCACAGATGATCTGTTTCTGAAAGATTATGTGCTGCATCTCCACAGCTGAAGCCTTTCTTGAAGGCTGAGAGGCATTTCAAATCTGATCTTCGTTGTATCTGATCAAGACGTAATGAAACTGAAAAAGCAAGGCACGTGATGCATCTCCAAGGAACATTGTGGTCTTGACACGTTCATTCCGAGTGCTCCCCAGGCCAGCTATGGCAGTTCAGATTGCGATATCTGCTCAATAGAGTCTCTTAGCATCCTTGATAAAATGCGTCCCCAAACAGCAAGCACATATGGTGCCTCGTTTGTAGGTAACGCTGGTATCATTTGTTATAGACAGCCTTTCAACGAGTAGATTTCCATATCAAAAATGAAAGGAAATAGCTTTGTCTAGGACTGACGAAAGTCTCTTTCTTTCCCTCCCAGGTGCTTTGGAGTGATTTTGCACTGTTGAAATGTGCAAATGAAGTCTTTGGGGAAATGTTCAGCATTGTACAGGGCTCTGAGATGAGAAGTGGGAAACAGAATTTTAGCTCAATACAAGAAGCAGGGGCTGCGGCTGCAGACTTGCCAGTGGCCAATTATAATCTTGGGAGAATGACAAGGAAAGGCAATGGGAACAACTCAGATTTTGTGCATTGAGCAAGTTATTTTTTTTTCAGAGTAGGTTTGAATCTTATCCCTTTCCAGAGTAGCCACATCAATTGCAATATACAGTCAGTAGTTGTTCAGAGCTGCAGTATAACGTATGAATTTTTATCTGTAACTGCAAACCATGGCAGCAATCAATCAAATTGACTCTGTCTGTCTGTCTGTCTGTCTGTCTGTCTGTCTGTCTGTCTGTCTGTCTCTCTCTCTCTCTCTCTCTCTCTCTCTCTCTCTCTCTCTCTCTGAGAGATTAGAGCAGTTGTTCCCAAACTTTTTTGACCATCAGCCCCCTTGACCTACTGGGCCATTGGCCAAAACTCTCCCTTAGGGCTATAATCTTATACATTGTATAGGGCAGCAAATTTTTCACAAGAATTCCATGGTTCCCCTGTTTGTTTTCCATGGCTCCCCAGGATTAGAGCACTGGGAAAGGAGGTGGAGCAGTTGTTTTGCCAAGCCACCTAATTTAGCTACAGATAGTAGATTATGGAGAATAACATTCATTCCAAGAAGTTAACGTGTGACCTTGGCATCTGTGGGATTGATAAGAAACAATGGTCATCCCTTGCCACTTACGCAGCCTATGGGAGTATTTCCCTTGGCACAACACATGGGCTGTCCCAGTTTGTGGCAGCCCAATCATCTTCAAAGTTTTGCAGCAATGTTCATATTGTTTGAATTTAGCTGATTTTAAGTGTTCTAGTTCAGTGTTTAGGAGAGTGAAAAGGACAATCAAACTAAGGGATTGATCATCATGAATGAAATGTACTGAATTTTTGTTTCAGATGATTGGGTCATATATTGTCCCAGCACAGTTCGCCAATAATCTAATTAAGTTTTATAGAATGTATCACACATGGACTATTAGTTTTACGAAATTGCATTTTACAGCATTACTTGGTGCTGATTATAATGAAATCTTTTGCAGACTTATTGTACTGTCTTTAAACGTATCTTTTATACACTGCAACCAACACATTTTCAACTCAAAAGTACTACTTTTTCTTGACCTCAACAAGGCAGGATTTAAGCCCTTGACAGACTGCATAAGTGAAGTCAGTCATCCTGCCATGTGTGACCGCAGCATGCACTGGGAACAAAGGGGAAGTTGAGACCTTTTATTCCACAGACACCTGTTGTAGGGGTTGGAAATTTGGCTCTGAGACAATGCACTAAAGGAGCCATTTTCAGCCACTGTGCTGTGGCACACTGGTGTGCCGCGAATGGTCCCCAGGTGTGCCGTGGGAATTTGGGAGAGGGTCATTTATCAATAGGACCATTGGGGGATGTGAGCTCCCACAGACAGCACAGTGTACCTCGTCAGTTGTCAAAAAGCTGATGGTGTGCCTTGACCATTTTAGTGCCTTGCCAGTGTGCCACGAGATGAAAAAGGTTGAAAATCACTGCACTAAAGGGACAGGCTATCTTGGAACTCATTCTTTTACTCTCTGTCTAAGCCCTTGGAACATGAAGGGAGAAACTACCTATGTTTAGTAGCTTTAGCTTCTTACCTTGACAATGCAAAGTCAGGACAATTGGCGAGCATCTGGCAAACACATCTAGCTGGTCTGTGTTCAACCTGGTGTGCCTCAAGTTACGTAAATTGAATTTATGTAGGGCAGAGACTTTGGCCCTTACATGTTCTGTGCATCACGTAGCACATTGTTGGCTCTAAGTAATCTTACATTGTGTTAATAGTAGTAGGCAGTTTAACCTGCTGTGTATTCCATGTGCCTTTGTAATTTCAAAACTTTCGTTAAGTTCGTGAAAGCAAATGCCTGGAGTTCAATGCATCTTTCATGTTATATATGCCTGCAGTGTTATTTGCTGGTCACTCCTAGGATAATGGTCTAGAGCAGTGGTACTCAAACTTTGAGGGAGCTTTACTCCCTCAGTAAGTCTTTGTGGGGGAGGGGCTAGGGCAGCAATGTGATCCCCAGGATTGAGCTGCTAAGGGGGGACAAGGGGGGTGCTTGTCACTTACTTTTAAAAGGCAGGGCTGCAGGAGGTGCGGGGAGCCCTGCACAGCCCTGCACAGCGCTCCCCAAGGCTTGGAACTTTCACTGAAAGCGGGTGCAAAGCGCCTCCTGCAAAATGGAAGTGCTTTGCACCCGCTTTCAGTGAAAGTTCCAAGCCTTAGGTAGCGCTGCGCAGGGCTCCCCGCACCTCCTGCAGCCTGCTGCAGCCCTGCCTTCTAAAAGTAAGTGACAAGCACCCCCCCTCGCCCCCCCCAAACGGACACGATCCTGGGGATCGCTTCCCTACCTCTCCCCTTCCCCCACCCCTTAAAGGGACAGGGGAACCTTCATCATCATCATCATCATCATCATCATCATCATCATCATCATCATCATCATTATTATTATTATTATTATTATTATTATTATTATTATTATTAACTTAATTTCTACCCCGCTTTTCTTCCCGAGGGACTCAAGGCAGCTGCCGTTTACACCTTTACACTTTACCTTTACACTATTTACAACCTTTAAGCTTCACATTGCATCAACCACTATTTACCATTTACAACCTTTACACTAGCGACCCACCAGTTTGAGAACCACTAGTCTAGAGAAGTCTGATGCATAACACTATCATCTTTGAGTATAACATACCTTAATCATATCAGTTTTCAGTTAAAGGTGGATTTATACCTTTTGTGTTTGATTTCTAAAATCAGAGGTCTCAGTTCAGTTCAGTTCTGTCTGGAAATTACGTTTGGTAACCTGAAAGCGTTTTCTGTTAATCCTGCATATGTATGGCTTGGTTGTACTTTCTTTGTGAGAGATACACTGAATGTGTTTCAGAGATGTACTTTACCTTTTTTAGGATTAAAGCATGACATCAAAATTAGGTTGTCGAGCTAAGCCCCAGTGAGCTTCAACTCACGTGAAGTTTGACCTCCACTTACTACCATGTATTTTCTTTTTTTCTTTCAGGAGGAGTGCCAGAACTATGTTCGGGTTCTCATTGTTTATGGCAAAAAGGTTTTCACTTGTGGCACTAATGCCTTTTCACCAGTATGTTCCAGCAGACAGGTAAACTGGGCCGCTCCTCTTTTCGGATGGATCAGAGTGGGATGATGATGAATTGTAGGGGAACAACATGGTTTTAAAAGGGACTATATAGAAACCTTTTTAGGTTCATCAGACTAGGAATAGTCAGCCAAAGATAACTGAGGCAAAGGCGATTGATTCTAAATGGCAAGTGTTTACAGGAGCAGTAACTGGATGGTAGTACAGGTCCAACCTTGCTATACGCGGATTTTTTATACACTGATTTGACTCAACACGAATAGTCACTGCAAATGAGAAGGAATGTGCTGATCCCTGGAGAAGGGGGAAAATGCATCCCTTTAAAATCAGTTTAAAAAACTGAACAGTCCTTTAACAATAGCCTCCTTAATGAGAGAGAGAGGGCAGCTGGCTGACAATCCATCAATCCTTCTCTTTCCAGGAAACCCCTCCCTTCCCCCTGAGCAGGTGAAAGAAAGGTGATCACTTTGCATTGGTGAAGGGAGGGACTGAGTGAAGTGCCTTTGTAAGCGCTTGGAGGAGGACTGATTGATGGATTGTCTTCTTAATGACTCTCATCTTACATCACAAAGGTCAGCAAGACTGTTTTTAAATCACCTGAGCAAAGAAATTTGTTTTTTAAATTGATTTGCTGAGTGCGTTTTTTGCCATCCATGTGAATGCTTGGAAGGGAAACCATGCGAATAATGAGGCTCAACCTGTAATTTCGGTGAAGTAAGAGCTCTGCTTTGTTCTGTGGGGAAAGCTGGACATTTTTCACCTATCTTAGAGGTTCTCAAACTGGGGGGTTACAGTGCCCCAGCATGAGGACCTTTACCTTTATACCTTTAAAAGGCGGGGAGGGTGGATTGTAGCAACGCAGTCCCCAACATCATGCCGCTGTTGGGGGGGGGGTTGCAAAGGCTTTCTTTTACTTAAATGATGCAGCAGCAGGCTTCTAGGGATGAAGGGAGCCCCATGGGCTTCCCAAGTCACAGAGAATGGGAACAAATCGATGGTAAGGCCACACCTGGAGTATTGTGTCCAGTTCTGGTCGCCGCATCTCAAAAAGGACATAGTGGAAATGGAAAAGGTGCAAAAGAGAGCAACTAAGATTATTACTGGGCTGGGGCACCTTCCTTATGAGGAGAGGCTACGGCGTTTCGGCCTCTGCAACCTAGAAAAGAGATGCCTGAGGGGGGATATGATTGAGACATACAAAATTATGCATGGGAAGGATAAAGTGGATAGAGAGATGCACTTTACACACTCACGTAATACCAGAACCAGGGGATATCCACTAAAAGAGTGTTGGGAGGGTTAGGACAGACAAAAGAAAATATTTCTTTACTCAGCGTGTGGTCGGTCTGTGGAACTCCTTGCCGCAGGATGTGGTGATGGCATCTGGCCTGGATGCCTTTAAAAGGGGATTGGACAAGTTTCTGGAGGAAAAATCCATTTCGGGTTACAAGCCATGATGCGTATGTGCAACCTCCTGATTTTAGAAATGGGGCATGACAGAATGCCAGTGCAGGGGAGGGCACCAGGATGCTTGTCTCTTGTTATCTGGTGTGCTCCCTGGGGCATTTGGTGGGCCGCTGTGAGATACTGTGTGGGCCGCTGTGAGTTGAAGCTGGACTAGATGGGCCTGTGGCCTGATCCAGTGGGGCTGTTCTTATGTTCTTACGTTCTTAAAATAACAATCGCAACCCACTTCTGGTTTGTGATCGCGAAACCGGAAGTGGGTCACAATTGTTATTTTCACACTCTCTACAGCTTGGGGAGCCCTGTGGAGATTTCCACAGGGCTCCCTGTAACCCTGGGAGCCTGCTGCTGACTGCTGTAATAAAAGAAAGTCCCTGGCCCCCTCGACAGCGGCATGATCCTGGGGATTGCATCACTGTATTACCCTCTTCCCTGCTAAGACTTACTTTGGGAGTTTTACTCCCAAGAAGTTTGAAAACCCCTGACCTCTAGATATGTACACAAAAGAATAACTTTGCAAATTATTATTGAGGGGATGGTTGCGGAATCCCAGACTTCCTTCACTCGCTTCAGTCATGTGCATTTTTTTCTGACCTTCTCTTGCCTTGAAAAGCCAGTAGCACTTGAAGAAAGAAGGGAGTATACGCTGACCACATGGCACGGCACTGTTTTTCTGAGTCTGCCAGTCCTGGGAACTGGAGACACCACCTGCAACTAGGCATCTGGCAAATTGCAAGCCTGGTTAGTTTCAGGGAATGCATAAAATTAAGAAATTATCACTTAGGATTTAAGTGCATGTTGAAAATGGCTCTTGTAAATGGTGGCATCTAAAGTCCATTAGGCTAGCTATTATGACTAAGTGGATGCACCATTCTGGAGAGATGCATTATGCTTATGTGAAATCATGTAGAAGTGAGGAAGAATTTGGTGAAACTTAGTCATTATATTGTAGTTTATCTAAGCTAAAGGAGAAGAGCTAGAATGCTGAACACATGGAAAGAAAGTAGATAGCTCACGGAGGTGGAATGCTTCTAGTGGACATGGGCAGAGAACCAGAGTGCAGACTTCTTGGTCAATTGGAAATCAGTGCACTTTGGAGCAGATAAAGCTCCAGCATTACTACTGCAGAACTGTAATACTAAGTAAAACTCTTGCTGCCCAATCTCCCTGAAGCTTATGATTCGTATGGTTTTAAGTGTCTTGAGGACAACACACCTTGCAAAGAACTGTTGTGTGCTTTACCATTCTGGATCAGTATGAGCTCTTTTCACCAGTGCATTGAGAATCATCCAGTCAGTTTAATCTACATATGTGTGAAATGTTATATAGTGCACAATGTATTGCTTGGTCAATGTCAAAATTTTCCCATCTCCTTTTCTCCTTCTTTCCCCACTTTCCCCCCATTTTTAAAAATACAGGTAGGAAATCTTAGCAAAATAATTGAGAGAATAAACGGGGTGGCTCGCTGCCCTTATGACCCCCGGCACAACTCGACAGCTGTGATCACATCGCAGGGAGAGCTATATGCTGCCACTGTCATTGATTTCTCTGGACGGGATCCCGCTATTTACCGCAGCCTTGGAAATGTCCCGCCTCTGAGGACAGCACAATACAATTCCAAGTGGCTTAATGGTAAGAATACTCTCTAAGAAAGCGTTAACACTAGCTGGAGAATATTGGGATAGTACTTCGTTTTCTCTTTCCGCTTGGGTCTGAAGAGACCCCTTGGTGACTAGGTGGCCTTCTGGGAGGTAAGTAAAATTATTTGTACGTAAATCTCCCCGGCCATCTTGTCCTGCACCCCCTTTACCATAACAAGTAGTGCTTGATCCATTGGCATTGCTGCATATGAAAGACTGCTGGGGGAGAGGATTAGGCTTTTCAATAAAATGTCCCCTTGGCTCACTGTTTGCTCACCCAGCAGAACCCCTCCAGGCCCAGTGTATGTGTGCTATTTGTGCTGTTGGAATTAGTCAGTATCAACTGCATGTATGTGCAGGGCCAGGTGCATGTGCTGCATCCTACAGTGGGGAGGGGCAGACAATGGCCTCCTTAACCTAAGGGAACATTTGTTCCTTTACCTCAGGGCTGCATGGCGGCTGCTGGAAAGTTGGATAGGACTGGTCCACTTTCTGTGTACAGTTTTTCCTGGACTGCATACCTGCTCTAAAGCATTGGCTAGTAAGCTTACTTTCAAGGAGATGTCTCCATTTGCGCATGCATGGAGACATGTAAAACAATGGAAAAGGACAGAATTACAGTGGAGAAGTTTATCAGAGTGGCAAAGTGAACTAATTTTAAAAAGCTTTATTTTAAATGATGATTGGTAGCACAAATGCTTATCTATTTCTTCACTAAGTTCTTTTTATCTGTTCTGAGGAAAGAACTGAAGTTCAGTTCCTGGATGAGCATGCAAGAATGATTAGCTATCATCTGTGAACTTGGCGTACACTTAATCCTATTACCACTCTTGCCAGGTCTCAATATTTGGCTCTGGTTGGATAACACTGTGCTTGTGTAAAACACAGGGGACATCTGTGAGTCACAAGGACGTAAGAACAGACATACTGCAGCATATCACTAGTCCCTTTTATCCAGGAACTTCTATCTGACAGTGACCCTTATTAGATTCTATAGTTGACAGTCATAGGAAACTGATAGAAAGTGCAATTGACTGTAATTTAATCACAGCATCAATTAGCCCATCCCTTAAGACACCCTTAATGTGAAGATGGCTGCTTTGTCCTTTTTAGTCAATAGCAATTGATGGCCCTACTCTTTCCTTTTTTTTTTGAAATTAGTTTTATTAGTGACTATAACCACAGCTCAAAGGGCCAAAGTAGTCAGCAGATGATGTAGTCGAACTGCTTTTCACAGTCCAATCTTATGTAACTCCCTACATGGTGATGCAGCGGTGCCAACATAGCTTCTGCTGTATCCTGTGGAGGAGTTTTGGCATGCTGAGGCCTCCGCAGGGGGCCTCAGTTCTGCACCAGCTCTATAGATGTCCATCAGCACTGTTGCTTTTGTGACAGATGTAAAGGGTTTTATGCCCTGGCATTTTATGTTCTAGTAGTGTAAGGCCCGTTAGATTGGGCCGTAAGTTGTATACCACTTCACACTGCAGGTGGGGAATCAAATGACTGGATGTTCGTCCATTTTTAAAATGACATCTTCCTTCCCACTGAAGAGTAGGATTACCTACCAGCCATATGAAATGATGTTTCAACAGTTCTGCCACCTAAGCATTGGTTCATGCCAAAGTCATTGATGTGCTACATGAGAAACTTGTACATTAAACTATCTGTTCAACTTGTATGTTTACATGTGCCTATGTACTAGTTAATTAATTAACTTTATTTGCAAATTAATGTGTGAACTGACTTCATCGGAGAGCGTTGTATCTAGTGGAGTACCTAGGCAATATGGAAGTTCTATCTTTGATGCTTCATCTGGGATACTTCTTTTTTACATGTAATCCAACTCTTGATGATGAATGTTCTTATGTGGACCAGTTCATAAAGTGCTTCTGTTCTTTAGATGTTGAGGAAAAAAGAGTGTTTGTCTCTTTCTCAGATCATACATGAATTCTGTCCCTTCCATTTATCTTCTTTTCAAATGTCACTTTTTCTATGGAAATCACACTGCTTTGTGGCTTACTTTTTCATTTTTTTCCCCTCCAGAACCCAACTTCATTGCTGCCTACGACATTGGTTTGTTCACTTACTTCTTTTTCCGTGAGAACGCCGTTGAACATGACTGTGGAAAAACAGTCTATTCTCGCGTGGCAAGGGTTTGCAAAAATGATATCGGAGGGCGATTTTTGTTGGAGGATACATGGACAACATTCATGAAAGCTCGACTGAACTGTTCCCGCTCTGGAGAAATTCCGTTCTACTACAATGAACTGCAAAGCACTTTTTATCTTCCTGAACAAGATTTGATCTATGGAGTGTTCACTACCAATGTGTGAGTTTTATTGTTTCTTTTGCTCCCTATTCTGTGAGTCACTTAACTCCTTTTTTCTCTCATAATTGTATTTGCTTTTTATGTGTAGGGGACAGAAGTGGGGTAAAGAGACTATGTAGGATCCCATAAATTCAAAGAAGCAGAACATCATTTCAGTATTCAATGGGAAAAAAACTGAACTCTACTTCAGAGGAATAGAATAATAATAATTATTATTATTATATTATAATTATAATTATTAACATTATTAACAACAACTTGGTATTTATATACCACCTTTCTGGTCCTTAGATTATTCTTCTGACTTTATTCAAGGGGGTTTACATAGGCGTTTCTAAATCCCTCAAGGGTATTTTTACAATCATAGAAGGTTCCCTCTTTCAAGAACCACACAACATTTCAGATGGATCTTCCTGGTCTGGTCTCACTTCTGGCCTCCAGTTGCCTCCCACACAGGCCGACAAGCAGCTCCTTATTCATCTCTCACATGCAGGGCAGCCAAGACACTTCTTCGCTCACACCAAAGAGCAGATGGAATAACTCAGCTCGGCTTGTCAGCTGCTTCAAGGTCTCGCCGTTCAAGGAGCTGCTGGTGGCGCCAAACTGGCGACCTTCCAATGTTATCTTTGGACTAACGGAGACTCTACCCTCTAGACCAGACCTCCTGCCCAATGTTTCTGTTGGTTGAAATGGTTGCTCCTTTAGAATCCTGTTTTACAAATAGGTCAATACCTCTGATCATTAAAGTGATCACTACTTCTGATCATACTTGGTGGGTGGAAGGGTAAGACAGATGGAATTTATTTTCTGCCTTCCACTTTGTCGTTGCTTTTTACCACTATCCCAATGGTGGTATCTTCCTGAAAGATCCAGTGGCTGTTGCAGCAATCCCATTCAGTCTTGGAAACCCCTGTCTTGATCAAGATTACTCCAGAGACAAGCAGAGGATGCGTGTTAAATTGAACTGAGAGAAAAAAGGAAAAATTCTTCCTCCCTAATGTATGCATCAGTGAGGTTCTTTGCAAGTTACCATATGATCCAACTGCTGCTTCCAGCCCATTCAATCTGAGAACTCTCTGACTCTTGTGAAGAGTGGTGGTCCCCTCCATCAGCTACATTGCTGGCTACCTGCTTCTTCCCAATAAACTATAAATACTTGTAGAATGTTTGTATTTGCTTTGAAGGCCTGAGTGGAATCAACCCATCTCCATGCAGAGTGTAAGGATTTTAAAGGGTGACTGAGTGACTTCCCTGCCATCCACAAACTAGCCAACCTTTGATTAATGACTTTATGCTAGCATGAACTAAAGGAAAGTAAAATCATTTGGGGTTACTATTTAGATATTAATCATGTAACTTTTAATGGGGGAGAGGAGGAAACTGGCATCCACACCAAGTTTGTTTTTTTTTCCCTGACTCCAACCCCCTCAATCCTTAGCACCTATGCTGTTATGTTATGCTATGTCTCTGGATAATGATTTTTACACATAAAAAGTTATTAATTATAATAGCTCTTTTGAGTCCCAAGAGTAGCTCTACCTTTTAGGCAAATTTTACCCTTTACCCAAGTTAGCAAATGTAAAATAAGCAAAGCTATACACTTGTAAACTAAAAAACTAAAATCAGATAATGTAAACTCAACTAATTATAAAGCAAAATGGTTATATGGTTTCTAATTTCATGTTATATATCCTTTATTTTTGAGCTACAGCTCCCACTCACAGCAGAGTTTGTGTTATTAACATTAGCTCATTTGTCCTTCTAAATACAGGCAACATATTAAAACCAGTCCAGAAAAAGATAGTCAGTGTGCCTTAGTGCATATATCTAAGGGCTAGCCAGTGCTCTTTAAACTAGATGCAAGCCTATTCTTTCAAAAAGGACTGGGAGACAGTGCCCCAAAGTCCTTAAAAGAAAGGAGTTCAGCACCAGTGTCAGACCATATATTCTAGGAGATAAACCTCAAGAGGTGATAAGACAATCATAGTGTTTATTGTAAATGCACTCCAATTTCTTATTATTTCTAACATAGCATTCTAACATTCTAAAATTTCTAACATATTTCATAAATGGCACACGTTAAAGGCTGTAGTTGCATTTCCAGAAAGAAAAAAATTTAAGTACTGCCTCTGATAGAGTATATATAACATTCAGTACACATAAGATTTTTAATAAGCAACAACAATGGATTTGCAAATAATATTTTTCTTTAATACCTTTTGAGGTCACTTCCTTGGTTGTTTTTTTTTGGGGGGGGGAGTGTTTTGTTTTTTGGTGCCTTCTTTATTCCAGTCCCAAAAGAGGTGTTTCTCTGTTACAATATTTTGGTAAATTTTTATTTCTGATATTCAGAACTTTCAGAAAACCTTTAGGTTGACATCATATGCACAGTTTCTTGAAAATAACATTCCACTGATCCTGATGGAACCAAACAGGAAATGACACATTATTAACATTCTTTAACATCTGCTCACAGGCCTGATCCTTTTCTAATTTGCTGCCCTATGCTCTTACCTGATTAGTTTTTATCTGACTACTGTTTTTATGATATGTTTTTATCTGCTTTTAAATTATGTTTTTAACTTGTTTTAACCTTGCTTGTAAGCTGCCTTGAGTCCCTTTGGGGAGAAAGGCGGGGTAAAAATAAAGTATAATAATAATAATAATAATAATAATAATAATAATAATAATAACTGTATAAAGAAGGACCCTGAATATTTTTTTATTATTAAAAGCTATCTTAGGAGACTCTGATTTGGAGGGAGAGAATTCAATTTTCCCTATTGATGGTTTTCTGCTTGCTGTTTCACTGCTTTGCTGCTTTGCCCCATGAGGGGTTCCAGGTGCCTATTTAAAAGGGTAGTTATGCATTTGGACAACACGTGGGGAAATGTAACTGTGTGTGGGGAATGGAGTAAAGGTGGATCTTTGGGGGGGGGAAGGCATTGGGTGGGGAAAGGGATTAGTGGTTCCTACATTTTCAGTTGCTGTTCTGCTCAAAATCGCAAACTTCCAAAGATGGTTTAAATTCCCCCCCCCCATTGGGTAACAGCTCTTACCCCCCAAAATTGAAAGGGTTTTGCTAAAATGTTTTGCATGTAATATATATTTTGCTACTTAACATTGAAGTAAACATGTGTACTTGTTTAAACATGTGTAAACAAGAGTATTGGGCTCTTGGTTATAGTCTTGATTGCAGCTTTTGAATGTTTCTAGGCTATAAGAATTAATTTTGGTGCTTTAGACTGAATTATGAAAAGAAAATCTGATTAGTTACTATGCAGGACATTGCTGTCTAGACATCAGATTATGAAGCCTTCCTACTTTAATCATCTGAATTAGCCACTTGTTGAGAAGAGGATTTCTTAAAAGTAGTAATTATCTGGAAAAACCGTTCTCGGTTAAGCAGCTCATGGTTTCACCTTTGGCAGAATTGAGGAATTGTCACCAGGCAATTGGTTCCAGTGATATGCCAAGGCTAGTAATTCCTGCGTATGAAAGCAACATACTTGTGTTTGCAGTGAGAACCATAAACTTATGCAACATCATAATTCCTTGTCTGTGAAAATAACCTCCATGGAAATAAAAATTACAACATTCATTTGTTTTAAACTGTGATATTGTATGAACTCCTGGGTGGGGCATTGCAGGGCTCTTGAAAGTTGACTGCCTGCGTGATACTTATGAATGCTGGTTGACCCCCCCCCCCCAGCATGTAGTCCATGCCTAACTGGACTCTGTGGCAGCAGACTGGTGACATTAAATATGAGCCTGCTGAAATGCATTGGGAGTCCATTTAAATTATAAAACAAGAGTACGGTCAGAAAGTTGAACCCTTCCACTGTTTTTCTCCCACAACTGCCCAAGGGCAACTTAGGGAAGGGACTGAAGGATAAAGAGTGGCAAGTAAGAGGGGAACTTTTTAATTGTAACCTGAAATCCTTGCATATCCTGTGATTGGAGTAGACTGCAAGATAAGGATCTGACATTGTAATGTGTGATTTAGTCATAGCATTTAGAGATTTTGGTCTTGTAGGCAGATACTCCTGGATGGGTTGATGTCACTGATTGAACTCCGAGGTAGATCTCACAGTGTGAATCTTTTATCCATGACTTAAGCTAGAAGAGCAGTGCTCCTGTATTGTATCTTCTATCAGGAAACATATTATGTCTCCCAAAATGTCTTTAGCAGGAAATACATGAGGTACTGTATTCTATCGCATGTATAGAATATAGAATATATAGGTGTTCTGATATTCTATTGTATATCAAATACTGGTAGACTTCTGTCGGGAAACAACTTCATACCTGTTTGCCATCCCTTTACACAAGTCATTGGGGGGGGGGGGAAGGCGACCTGAGACTTCAAACCCATTAATCTTATCTATCCCAACAACAGTAATCATTCCATAAAATGTTATTTAAGGAAACCAAAATAAGTGTTCTGAACATCTGAAGATTGCCTAGTTAAGAGTTGACAGAGAAATTTTGGTGGCTATTTAGACAAGAGCAGTTAGCACTGTTGTAAAAAAAAAAAATAAGGAAAAATAGCTTCTGTGTTAAGACAGCAAATTTCTTCATCTGTCAATCTGCCAAAGAAATGAATGAGAAAAAATTTAGTGTGACACTGTTGCTACTAATAGCTCTTAGCCTTATCTCTGACTTTCTTTCTAAGCCCGCTGACTATCTATAACAGTATACAATGCTGAGACTTGCAGAGCCAGATTAAAGAACACTGAAAACTGTATTTGGCATATGTCTTCCTGAAAAAGCATGCTTTTTCTGTCATTTTAGGTAAGAGACCTGCTCAAAGATAGCTAGGAGAAAGAGGGTTTAGGCTGTAGGTCTTAACTCTAGCATTAGCACAGCTAAAAAAGTTCTTCCACTTGCTGTATCTGCTGGCCCTCAAAGAAATAATTCCATGTACTGTATATGTTCTGCTCTTCAGCAGAGGTGAATGCACTCACTTGCTCTTCTCTGGACCATATTCATTCCTGCCCCTGAAGCCTTTGGCAGTCCATTGACCACTCTGTCGCTCACATTGACCAGACTATCAGAATTTCAGATTCTTCCAGTAAGAAACAGGGCATTGGTTTCTTTCCTTGTGAGGACGGACCAATAGTAACACAGCCCAAACCTATCCAACACTGGTGCAGCGGGGTTGCCAGATCCATGCTGTATCCAGCAGTGGAACTGAGCAGACGGGAGGTCTCTTCAGGGTAAGGGAACAAATGTTCCCTCAGCACAAATGTGTTGAGTCACAGCTTGTTCAGTGGAGCTACTCGGGTCCGTGCCAGCTAAATCACTGGGACAGAACCAAGAAGCCCCATGTAGGGCTTTCAGGGCTAGAACAGGTGTTAGGATGTAGTGGAGACCTCCTCCGCAGTCCGTGCCCCCTCCCAGACCTGAACCACCCCCTCCCTACCCTCCCCATGCCCCAAAATACTCTTCCCATGCCCCTCCCCCATCTGGTGCAGCAATTTTGTGCCCCGGCGGCCATCAGGCTGGATTGGCATCCGCGGGATGGCCTTCCCATCAGTGCCCCTTCCAACCCAGGTATCGAAAAGCACCATATAGCACTTTTACAACACCCAATGCTGGTGCTTACTATGCATAGGATTGGGCTGACCATATTCAATATAGTTTTAATGTTCAAAGCTCCTTGAATGAATTATTGCAATAGTTCATACAACAACTCTGCATGATAGATCGAGAACATTTCCTCCATTGCAGATGGGAGGGGAGGCATGCTGAGACTGAGGGACATGTTTATAACAGGCCATTTAGTTCATAGCTGAATCAAAATTTAAGCCAAAATATTTTGTAGCTTGCATGCTTAGCCAATACAATAAACCATCTCTTAACAGATTTGCTACTGTGTTCTAAACTACAATTAAAAAAAAAAAACTCAGCAGAAAAGAGGGTGGTTATATTCCTAATGAGGACCCAGTAAGGGTTCCAATTTGACTTTACTTAACTTTTTGAGTTTAATCTTTAATCCAGCCCAGGTGTTTTATAAAGAATATGCATTAATCAGTATCAGTGTAAAATCTAATGTGTTTTTCCTCCATTTCACCCCATAACTATTTAGACTGCTGTCTTGTTAGTAATGAGTCAGAAGCAAAAAGAAGGGAACAAATATGCAATTATTTCTTCTCTTTTCTTTCTACTTCATGAGAGAAAAGCACATTATGTAACTTCTGTAGCATTGAATAGACAAATTATTATTGATAATAGCTAAACTTAGATCAAATAGTGGCTTTCTGCTATGACACAGTGTTCTTTCAAGTATTCAAAGGAGGGAAAATGTTCCAGTTTGTCAGCCAACTAGACAAATAATGGTAATTATTCTTTTAACTTCTATCGGGACTTATGTCATGCTGCATGCATTCTGCATACAAAATAAGGATGATGTTCGCTTCAGTACTATGACTGATGCATAAAAGATGCATTTTTTTTATTATTTTAAAGCATGTTTATTCCTAGAGTAATATAGCCTTATACTGAAGCTTCACATTTAATGGGGTCAGGAGCAATTTTCAAAAAAATAAAAAAATAAATGGGCATTGGCCGAGCATGGTGCGCTTTGTTGTGAAAAAACATGTTGCAATCTGATTTATTGCTCACTGTGGTGTAATGCGGAGCTTAGTCAGCAGGAAAGGTGGCTATTTAGGGAAGTAGCTTATGAAATATTTAAGCAGTTGTTATTAAAGTTTTCAGAAGGGTCGCTGAAGCCCTGTTTTAAAGCTATTGGACTTGACCCACTTTCTCAACTCTGTCTTAATCTGTGGTGGGCCTGAATATAGAAGGTAGGCCTGTATCTCAACAGTAAAACCCGTGAGGCACAACATGGGGAGGGGAAGAGGATGCTCCATTAATGGGCATATCTAAGTTTTTTTCCCCCCACCCTCAGTCTCTGCTGCCCTTATTTCAGCCCATCTGACCATTGACAGTCACATGGGGACTGTGCAGATCACTAGCCCTTATAGTGGACTTGAAGACTCACAGCATTCGTCCATGAAGGCACCTGGCAGAAAGCTCAGCAAAATCATATCAATAAAAGTATCTTTATTTCTGGTATCTTCCTGCTGCAGTTCCAGGTGTATGCTAAGGTGCTGAACCGAGAGTCCAGGATGTTCACTTGCAGACGTGATATAAATATCCCCTCCTGTTTCGGTTGCTGTTCTGATTCTTGTGTGTGCATTAAATTTTTGTGGAATTTACTCTGGTGTAAGCTAGTTTAAGTCCACGGTCTTTATTCTCTGAACCTACAGTAGGCCAAAGGTAGGATAAAGTTATACAACAGTGTAGTGTAGTGGCTCAGAGACTGGGGATTTCCCCAATTTGAACTTCACCTGTGCTATGAACCCAGTAGCTGGCTTTAGGCAAGAATTTCACCTCAGTTCCAGCTCATCAGCTGTATTATGGAGATGACAATACTTGGTTACCTTCGGCTGCAATCCTATACTGTAATCCAGCAGTTCCCAAACCTACTGCAACCAAGGATTCCTTTGTCCACAGTGTAATCACTGTGTTGTGTTGAGATATTGTGTGATCTCTACCAAGTGATCTTAGTGTGGCAACCCTGTGATTGTGCTGTGGCACCCTAGGATGCTACAGCACACAGTTTGGAATCCACTGCTATGCATACTTACCTTGGAGTAAGTCCCTCTAAACCAGGTGCTGCCAACTTCTGAGTAGATGTGCACAGGATTGCTGTGAGGATTACAGTAAGATAATTCGTGTGATGTACACTGACCACTCAAATACTAAATGCAAAAAAATAAACAAATTTTATTACTTTTTATGGATGGGGTAATTATTTGTACTGATGTAAAAACAATCCATATCCACTGTTTAGACTAAAAGTCTATACAGCAGTTACCTCTTGGTTTTTCTTCTATCTGGGGCATAAATCATGATATGTGCACAAGCCTTGAACTTCGTCAAGCATATTACCTTCAGTTTATCTGAGAAGACAGGAATGTGGGGAACTTTGGGAAGTAGGTTGTATTGCGATCAAAGGACACATCAACTCTGAAACTGAAATCTAGTACAGGTGTGCGGCACTTAATGACGGGAATACGTTCCCCAATCCCTGTTATGTGATTAGGTCATTAAGTGAACATTCAATCCAATCTATTGCCTTTGTTGTGTAAACGGACGCTCCCTCCCAGACACTAGCTGGCTGCAGAGGCTAATGGTGAGACTGCCTCTTCTTTGCATTAAAAGCCTCTCTGTTGTGCAAACAGACACTCTGCCGCAGGCTGTGGGAGACACGATTGTCTCATTAAGAGCATCTTCATTGTGCTTTGACCACCATCATATATGTGGTCCATCATTAAGCAAATGGTTGTTAAGCAACGCACACCTGTATAATGCTGGGCATCCTTCAAGGCTCTTCAGGAATGTCCTTTCATAAAAAGACTATTTGCGCATTATGTTACACAGCTATACGTGTGTCTGTACATGCATACAAGCTTTCAACTCAGAAATGGAACTTTTAAAAATGTATAATGCAGGTTTGTGTGTACTGCACGTTGAACATTCTGAGCAACAATTGTGTACACTGTACACAGATTGAATGCAAGTTGAATGTAACATGTTACTCAAAGAATTTTGAGAGGGATTCCTGACTCTGCACCTCCCTTTGTTTGTTTAATTTTTAAAATTTATTTGGAAGATTTATGCACCAACTTTCACTAGCCTATGAGCCAGGCATTCAACATATTCACACTTCATATGGTACTGTGGTACAAGCCTCTTCATGCTGGTGATTCATCAGAGGAATTTGTTTGATCTGGAAACATACCTCATACTAGTGATGTAGGTTTAATATCAGGCAGAAATGTTTTACTCATAAACACGACTGAACAATGCAATAAGATTCTCCTGAAAACATTGGCACACGGTAGCGCGAGTACTTATATTTCCCTCTTGTTAGAAATGTTTGAATGCTTGGAGTAGATAATCCTTACGCTGCTTCCAGATCAATGGTTTTATGTGCACCCTGGCCCATCTTTCACGCTGTGGTTTTGCAGCTTTCAGTGCACAAGAGCTATGCGTATATGACAGGCTCAGCGCTGGGGTCAGTGTGCCAGATGTTATGACAGAAAGCTGTAGGATAATCAGTGTTGTACCGTATGCACCTCTTCCGTTCTGAGGGGAAATTTTTTTGCTCCAAAACACACAGTAGCTTTCTTTGGAAACCCCACTTCAGTCTGAAACAATGTAGCCTTTTATTTTGATGATTATTTTTCCCCTTCTTCTCCTTGTGCCTGAAGGCATTAACTTGTCACTCGTCATTAGCTTTGTCTAAAGAACTGCCTTCTGTGCACACGCAACATGTCAATAACACTCAGACACCAGCAAAGAAAGGTTTAGCATGTGGTTCTTTGACAAGTTCAAAGCAAACTGCTCCATTGCTCAGTGAAATGGAAGGATGGCTGTGAGGGAAAGAGAGAGAGAGGAACACACAATCTTATCGTAGCATTTTAAAGAGATGTTCCGTTTGTCCGGTGGCAAAAAGGGATACCAAGTCACCTTGGAATTCAGGTACTTCTTAAGAAGACTTTTGTTTTTAATATGGTGGCATTATCATGGTGGGACCAAGCTTATTTATAGACTCAGAAAAGAGAAATGAACCGCCTACTTTTTGAACAGACAGGAGTTTTTAAGGACCTGCAAGTGTTGACTGTGATGCATTCTGTAAAGTAAATTGATTGTTATTCTGTGTCAGCAACACACATACGATGCCCATGGTGGCTTCTACGGTTATGACCAGAATGATGTGGAAACACTCTTAAATTGCTTCTCCACGCAGAGGGATATTTTCAGAAAAGACTTTGTCTGCTTCTTGCCTGCCTAAAATCATGCAGTTTGGAGTATGTGTTCTTAAGTAATTACTGGTTTAGTAAAAAACTGTTCTTTTCATAGCAGTTCAAATTGCTACCATTAGCAATGCGATACGTAAATCAATCATTCAGACATTTACCCAGCACGATGACAAAGTATTTCACGCTGTTCTGAAAGGG
Source organism: Tiliqua scincoides (assembly GCF_035046505.1). Lineage (NCBI taxonomy): Eukaryota > Metazoa > Chordata > Lepidosauria > Squamata > Scincidae > Tiliqua > Tiliqua scincoides. Next base: position 79,237,432 of record NC_089821.1, on the reverse strand, counting down.
CCTTCTATATTTTTAGTCTCTTCCTTAAAATCTGAACTCTCTCATTTTCTCTTCTTTGCTTCTCTTATCTCCCTGCTCTAAAAAAAGAAAATTTAAATGTTTGGGATCCAATACTGAGTATTGCCAACATAGGATTTTATACAGATAGTCTGGACCTGGTAATGGGGAGGGATGACTCTTGGCAAATTATAATCATTCAGCCTCATTTCTCCCAACTGTTAAGTATGAATCATATGGTCAACCTCAAAAGATTGTTGGAAAGGATTATATATAAAGAGAAAGAAGTCACACTTTGGATATATGCCTTTGAGGAAATATGTAGGAAGAGAACTTATTACAGATATTTTCCTGTGTTCAGTTATCTTTTTTTGCACCGGAGGGGGGGGGGGGGCTCCTGCTATTCAGTTTCTGCCCCAAATCCATTCCTCCTCAACACGTTTGGCTGAGCACTGAAACATGTAGCTTTAAACTGAGAGTGATTGGAGTGTGCGTTTGAATAATCACACTGATTAAGGAGCTGCAGCTCTGATGGTTTAACTTAATATGTATTAAGTGAACTGAATGCGCCTTCCTAGAGATCCAAACATACTGTTATAGCTTCACTTGCCTACTTGAAAGGGCTGCTTCTTCTGCCAGATTAGCAGAGAAGAATATGAGGCTCTGTAAAAAAGATCTTCTGGTTGTCATTTGGGTATTCAAAATCTGCTGCAAACTGCTTGGACATATGTCTAAGGGCCCAATCCAGAGCCCTGCTGGCACACGCTGCTGCAAATGTGCCGTAAGGTCACAAAAGTCACAAAAGCTCGGCTTCACCAGATCCTAAGCCTGGTTTGGACCACGCTGTCCGACACAGGACTCCAATTCTGTGTCAGCTCCAGAGCTGCCATAGAATCAAGTAGCCTCATTGCAGGCCTGCTTCCCTTACCCCAGTGGAAGGGCATGAAAGTTCCCGCCCCCCAAGGAGCCGCTGGTGGCTTCCTGGTTGCACTCAGGATGCTGTGGCAGTCATTTTGGCGCTGTGACAGCCCTGTGTGCTGGGCAGGTCAGGAGTGGGCTGTAAGTTCAGGGGGTGCAGATATGTGGACAGGAGAGACCAAGTGCAGGATAGAGAAAAAGAATGTTGATTGTTATGGATGCTTTGGGGCTCTATTGAATATGCCATCTTTATTTGGTGGGACTCCAGGCAGCATACAGAAGATTGTTAGGCACTCATCCAGGCACCAACCTGACACACATAGCTTCAGCTATTTGTATTGTATAGAGTATACAATACAGCTTCTGAATTTGTATTGTATACAAATACCAACCTGACACACATAGCTTCAGCTATTTGTATTGTATAGAGTATACAATACAGCTTCTGAATTTGTATTATATAGAGTGAACTGTAAAAGTCAGTTTTATCAAAAATTAGTCAAAGACAGTCATCTGTTGGAGATGTTCTACCTCTGGACGTCCTGCATCCAGCAGATAACCTACAAGACCCTCCTTCGACTCTATGATTTCTTTTCTTTTTTTTCTTATTCTTTGTATGCCTCTAGCCTGCTATTGGAACCCCATGCAAACAGTACGGATGTGAGTATCCAAAGATTTTGAAGGTCTCTAAGCCATTTTAATAAAAAGAGCTGTAATAGAAGAAGCTTTTTCGGAGGAGGTATTAATACCTTGTGATGGCACCTGTGGAGCTTAAAATCAAATCTCACCTTGAAAATAAGCCAGAGGTTTAAAACAGAGCCATTTATAACCAATCAAGATTGATGGGCTATCTGTGTTAATGTTCCATGTGAATTAAACTGTGTGTGACTTTTCATGTCAAAATTACTTCCCCAAGTCTTAAATCATGTACAGTGTTCAAGAGAGGTTTTTCAGTGTCTATTCTATGTGGATGTTTTCCCCTCCTGTCTGAGCCCTATAGCCCTGTACATGCCTTCCTGGTACTTTACGTGCAATTTGTTTTTGTGAGACGTAATGTCCATTTTGCTGAAACTGCCAATGTTCTGAAGATTAAATTGATTTTCTTCCTTTGTCTTTCCCTTTACCCTTTTTTTCCAGAAACAGTATTGCTGCATCAGCTGTGTGTGCCTTCAATCTCAGTGCTATTACACAAGCCTTTAATGGGCCTTTCCGATACCAAGAAAATCCAAGATCTGCATGGCTGCCAACAATCAACCCCATCCCCAATTTTCAGGTATTTTAATGCAGCATGTTAATTTGCTCACACACTGTTCTATTTGATGGAACAACTGAAGGTAGCTAGCATAATAGCCAGCTTTAGGGCCCAATCCTATCCAACTTTCCTGAGCTAATGCAGTGGTGCCAATGGGACGTGCCCTGCATCCTGTGTGTGGGGGGGAGCAGTCCCAGAGACTTCCTCAAGGCAAGGGAACATTTGTTCCCTTACCTCGGGGCTGCATTGCAGCTGCGACGGTGCTGGAAAGTTGGGTAGGGGTGGGTCCTTATATTTGAATCTATATATGTTGAAAGTTCTATTTAGTCATGAGGCACATGGTGGCCTTGAACTTTCAGTTTCTTTGCCTAGCATAACTTCATTGTGGGAAGTAAACCAAACTTGGCTGAGCAATAGTGAGTTGCTCAGACTTCCCCAATTTTATTTAGGCCTGCAAAGCCACCCCATTTCTGTTCTCCTCTTTTTTCCTTTCCTTATGACCATATGGATGTTTTGGAGATCCCATTCCTACACAGTGTGTATGTTCCTACACAATGTGTGGTTGTGACTATAATGACCTACAAAGTGTGATGGCTTTTCACATTGGTCCAGTTATGTATGTAATGGGGAGGCTATGGGACTATTATGATGCAGGTGCTCCCTGTATTGCTATTGCTAGACTCCATATTTTTGACAGTAGCCACATTCCATATCCTTCCCATGTGGCCTTGCCAATTGCTTATGTTAACAGAGCAGCATGGGAAGCAGCCACGTAGAATCAACCACAATGCTGGCAAGGTAATATTAGAGCAAGGACTAAGTGCAACTATGAAGAATAAGGAAATGTTACATAAAGTAGCAATTAAAATATTAGATAAAGTGATGAAAATCTAGCAAATACACTGGCACCATTTTTTTTTACTACTACTCCTGTTTAACATGTACTTAGTGCCAATAGTATGCTAGGTAATTTTTTTATTAGTGAGGGATTGTTTTAGGGCCCAGTCCTATCCAACTTTCCAGCACCGGTGCAACTGCAATGCAGCCTCAAGACAAGGGAACATATGTTCTCATACCTTGATGAGGACTTCCTGACTGCCTCCCTACCACAGAATGCAGTGGCATGCCCCATTGGCACGGCTGCACTGTCACTGGAAAATTGGATCGGATTGGACCCCAAGTTCTCAGATATTGCAGGAATATTGCAGAAGATCTCATGGATCAAGTTATATAAAATGTTCATTCATACCCATTGACTCTGAAGGTATGAAGGGAAACTAAAAGAAAAAAAGTAGATTTGTATGTTTGAAGGGTTGGACCAACCCTTCATCTCTACTGCTGTTCTTCCTTCCTCCTGCAAGTTTCAGCGTGGGATCGTTTGCCTACTTTTCTATTGTAGAAGGCCAAAATTTGCATGTTCACCCCAAGTGGGGGGGAAGTAACAAATCAGGGGCAACACCAGAGGCTAAGCCTACTTGGCTCATGTTTGGGGCTCACAACCCTCAAAGAGCTCTTTAGGTTGACTCCAAGCTAGGCTTGAAAGTCATGTGGTGACTCTAGACTTGCCTAACTCTTTGTGCAAGTTGCTCCAAGCTGTTTGAATGGGGAGGCCAGAGAGAAGAAACTGTGTGCATGAGTCTTGCATGGATAGGTCCTTTGCCACTTTGCCAAGTTTTCCAGTCTAACTTGGGTCCATGCAAACCCATGCAAACCCTTGTTAGACTGGGTTTTCCAGTCTAACAGGGTCCCATGCAAACTAGAGAGCAAACTGATCAGCAACAGGGAAAGAGAAAGGGAACTACCCACTCAAGTCTCACATGAGTAGTTTCTCTTCCCTTGCCCCTCTCCCATTCAGCTTGAGTGCAGTGGACCCCTAGGACCAAGTCATGACAACCATTAGCAGCAGCCTCTTGTTACCACCCACTGCTGCCCTCAAAGCAAGCTGCTTAGCATAATTTACTGTGTCATAGCCACTTAAATTGGAGTGAATTATAGTCAGTTTTTACCTAGAAAATACAACAGGATTATCCAGAAGTTCTTAGGAACAGCATTTGCTAGTATCTAGTTAAGCATATGATCCAAAGTGCTTAATGATGAGTAAAATGCCCATTTTCCTACAGAGGATACCCACTGTTACCAGTAAAAGGAATATCTGTGAACTGGCAAGATTTTCAACAACCTGAGTATTTTTTCTCCTCCACTGCATAAAATAGAGATGTGCTGGCCAGGAAGACCTTACCTCTAAGTTGCTTCTGCGAGCCGACTGCCCTCCAGTTTTTGGTGCATTGGAGCAGCTTGTGTCTTTTCATTGTTAATGTTTTCAGCTCATTCAGGAGGCAGGGGTATTTGGACTGGCATTTTCTTAGAAACTGTGACCTCTCTGCTGCAGAATAGGTGTGAAAAGATTGCAAAACCAAGTTGAGAGTTTTACAAAAAAAAGGCATGTGTGTGGTGAGCGACAGGAAGATTGCAAAAAGAGATTAGAACATTTTTCAAGTACAAAAGGAATGAGAGGTCAATGAAGGACCTTCAGGAGATGACAAAGGTAATTTTGGTGACTGAGAAGAAACTATTGGAAAAAAAATTAATTCTTCACTTTGTTGTTTAGGTGAGGGAATAAAACTAGAAACCTTTCCTTTCAAGAGAGAGAGGAAAAATATAAAATTGGGCTAGATAATAATGAAATTAGAGAAAACAATTGAAAAACAGAAGGGCTTACTTGGCACTTAGCCTATCCATGGAGTTCAATGGTAATTTTCTATTCATTGAGAGCAGAAAATTCAGCAATTTATTATATTACCATACAGTAGCATGTCTCCTTCAGAAATGGTCCGTGCAGGAAAAGGAGACTGGAATAAAACTGAGAAACAATATCTGACTGTTGGTTGAATTAGATGTCTAAAAAATAAGTAATGAGATGGTAATTGCAGAATTTCTTTTTTCTTTTTTTTCTTTTTTTTAAAGAAATGTGTTAGGAAGTAAGGGTTCTCAAAAGGAAATCTGGACAATGCCAATTAACATGCATTCTTTGATATGTTCCCCGTGAATAAGAGACATCTTCTTTACGTACCTTGAATGAGCTTAGTTGGTCCAGTTCTGGTTTCATATGTATCCTATAGAGATTGATGAGAAAGTAAGGCAATCCATCTGGATTTGCCATGCCGAACAGCCACCTTGCTATATGGAAATGTACAACCATTGAAGAAATTGGATCTAATTTTGGTAATCAACCAAGGCAAGAGTCAAATGTTTGTTGTATCCCCAGTTTATATCTTTTTTTCTTAAAAGACTATCATGGATGTCACATTGTGGTCACAAGTTATATCTGCAGAGGTATAGGCATGGCAAAGAGTTTGGAGACTGTGCCTAAATTTCCAGCCCATTCCTACCTAAATCCCCGCACAGAGATGCAGCAGCACTGATGTGGCTTCCTTTGTATCCCGCAGGAGGTTTTTGGCCACAGGAGGCCTCCTTGAAAGGAGCATTGGTTCCCTCGCCCCAGGGTAACCCTTAGCAGCTGCCTTGGGTCAACTCAAAGCTGTGCCAGCTCAATCTCCGGCTCAAATCCAACTTGATCCATGAAGGCAGATCAGGGCCAGGAAGGGGGTCAGGTTTTGGCATGCATCCCTGCTGCCAAATCCGCCTCATCTTGGCTGATCCACCCTCCTCCCTGCCCCATCACCACCCTGTTCTGCCCACCACCTTTCCTTTCCACCCCCTGTGAAACCTTATCTGGTCTTACGGATCTTTGACTGTAAAGTAGCCCCCACCTGTACAACGCGTGGTATGTCAGCACCCAGTTACCATTCAATTAAATCCCTAAATCAACCTTAAGTTGAGTTTAAAATAAGAGGAAAGCATCGTTTATATTAGGAAAATTGGCTAATATGCAGTGTTTTCAGAATTTCATTATAGGTATAATGGTATTCATAAACCTGAGACAAAAAGCAAAGATTCTGAGTAAAGAACCTTGTCTCATGAAATTTTGCATGTTCATAATTTTTCTTTCCCTTTAGACAGTTTTTTATGCCTATAAACTAGAGTAGCATTTTCATAGCACCACACTAGAGAAAATCAACTGGCTGGAGGGCTAGTGTTTGGAAACATGTCTGTAATGCATAAGGAGGAGTAAACCTTTTGAGTGTAACACAGTTTTAGCACTGGAAGGTGTATCTGAAGATACACATCAAAATAAACACTAGTGCCGTCAAAAGAAAGGTCAAGAGATAAAGTAAATTAAACTCATTCCTCCCCACCATCACTGGTGTTATGTCCTCCATCCTCAGTGTGGCACGTTGAGTGATGACAGCCCCAATGAAAATTTGACAGAGAGAATTCTTCAGGATGCCCAGCGCTTATTCCTCATGAACGATGTAGTGCAACCTGTTTCTGTGGATCCATACGTCACTCAGGACAACATCCGTTTTTCTAAGCTAGTAGTGGACATTGTTCAAGGAAAGGACACTCTTTATCATGTGATGTATATTGGGACAGGTAAGTGCCTTTCACACCCCAAAAACCAGCTTTGTACATATAGTAACTAGCAATCCGAAATCCATACTAAAGATTTACTGAAGCAGAATACTATGGCTGTTGATATTATTATTGACTGTTATTAACAATAAGGTGGAGACTGAATGTGAGTTTTGAAAGTAGGCCATCCGGAGATTGTGTAGAGAAATAGAAGAAAATTTTGTTTAGTACATATATAACCTGATCAAAGCAAAGGATTTGTCTTGTAAGAACATAAGAACAGCCCCACTGGATCAGGCCATAGGCCCATCTAGTCCAGCTTCCTGTATCTCACAGCGGCCCACCAATTGCCCCAGGGAGCACACCAGATAACAAGAGACCTGCATCCTGGTGCCCTCCCTTGCATCTGTCATAGCCCATTTTTAAAATCAGGAGGTTGCACATACACATCATTTCTTGTAACCTGCATTGGATTTTTTTCCAGTAATTTGTCGAATCCCCCTTGAAAGGCATCTAGGCCAGATGCCATCATCACATGCTGTGGCAAGGAGTTCCACAGACCAACCACACGCTGAGTAAAGAAATATTTTCTTTTGTCTGTCCTAACTCTCCCAACATTCAATTTTAGTGGATGGCCCCTGGTTCTGGTGTTACGTGAGAGTGTAAAGAGCATCTCTCTAGCCACTCGATCCTTACCATGCATAATTTTGTGTGTCTCAATCATGTTCCCCCTCAGGTGTCTCTTTTCTAGGCTGAAGAGGCCCAAACGCCGTAGCCTTTCCTCATAAGGAAGGTGCCCCAGCCCAGTAATCATCTTAGTCGCTCTCTTTTGCACCTTTTCCATTTCCACTATATCCTTTTTGAGATGTCGTGACCAGAACTGGACACAATACTCCAGGTGTGGTCTTACCATAGATTTGAATTACGACATTATAATACTAGCTGTTTTGTTCTCAATGCCTTTTCTAATGATCCCAAGCATAGAATTGTAGAGCAGTGTTTCTCAAACTGTGGGAAACACGAGTAAATTTCAGGTGGGTCCCCATTCATTTCTATGGGTTTTATTTTTAATATATTAGACTTGATGCAACTGCATTTGGGGAAATGTTACAGACCTGTATTGAACAGGCTGCTATGTATGTGCTTACAACAGTGATAGTGAATGGGTAAGTGTGGGTCGGATTGTAACCTAGGATTGTTAAAAAAAATTTCTGCTTGTTGATGTCACTTCTGGTCATGACATCACTTTCGGTGGGTCCTGACAGATTCTCATTTTAAAAAGTGGGTCCTGGTGCTAGAAGTTTGAGAACTACTATTGTAGAACATCTGCTTTTTGGTAATAATCCTTTCTTCCAATTCAGTTCATCATTTTTTTTTTTAATCCCAGAAATAGAAGAGAGTCAAATGTGTGGGTAAGAGAGTGTAAGTGGCTTTCTTTCAGAGCAAGCCTGGGCAGTTACATGATGGATGCTTCAGATTCAGATCCCTCAAATACATGCCCTGTGCTTATTTTGTTGTGGAATTCTTTCTGTGCTCCAGCAAAGCTTTTGCAGCTCTCTCGTTTCTAGACACTTATTCCATCTCTCAAAGAGCAAGTACAGCATCTGTGCAGGCTCATGAAGTAGGCATCTTCATAGTAACATAGAAATGCATAGTGATCCTAGGAAATTAGTTACAGCCCCTAAAATGGGATTCCTCTGTGAACATATGCAAGAATAAGGTTTCTGGGAAGGACTAATACTGCAATCCTAAACACACTAACTTGGAAGGAAACTCCATTCAACATAGTGGAACTTACTTCTAAAACGACACACATAGGATTGCAGTGGGACTTTTTATATGAGGAATCAACTGTAGAAAGAATGGGAGGAATAGAATAAGCATCCATGTATACTAATATTTACACACACACACACACACACACACACACACACACACACACACACACACAGAGTCATCTAGTAGACAGAGTGGACCAGTCTTTGGTAACAGTTTGGTAAAGGCATTATGAGACCTAGGTTGCAATCCTAACCTCATTTTCCTGGGAGTAAGTACCATTGAACATAATAGGACTTACTTCTGAGTAGACCTGGTTAGGACTGTGCCCCATGATGCATCTTCTGAGTCACTACAGGTATGTTGAATAAAAACCATAGTTCATACACACAACTCGCTCCAAAAAGCGCATGCAAGCTATAGACCTCTTCTCAGACTTAATTTCCAAGCTACTTGCATGTAGTGTTGAAGAAATGCTCTTATGTCTTTCATGAGTATGTAGCCCCTTGGTATTTATTCACATTTCAGTAGTGGATTTTTCATTGCAAAAAGCTTAAGAGACAGCACCATGGAAGGACAAAGTATTACAAACAGCAGATTTTGATGGGCATTCATTTTAATTAATCTGTATGTCTGGGTTCTTGAGTTTTCGAAATGAATAATTTCAATCTACATTAAGAACACATTGACTTTACAGAAAGATATATGGCTCCTCTAAGTGTTAGAATAATTTATCTTGAGAATTCAGAGAGTCATCTTCTGACTCTGAAGTTATCATCGACCAGATTGAGCCATAATTTATCTACCTTTTAACACCACTTACTTTGAATGTGATTAGTTTGATGTATTTCTAGTAACAAAAGCCATGCAGGCACCTAAGTTAGTTTCTTGAATGAGTGAAGTGGTAGCATTTTCGTACAGCACCTCCAAAATGAAGATGTCCTTGATGGCTATTGTTTGACAAACCAAGACTTGATCTAGCATTGTGAATGCTACTTATTTTATTTTGGGGCAGTGACATTTTTATTATTCTGGGCCAGTGGTACTCAAACTGGTGGGTCACAACCCACCAGCTTGTATAAAGGTTCCACTGCCCCTTTAAGGGGGAGGAGAGGCAGTGACAATCCCCAGGATCGTGTTGCTAAGGGGGGTGAGAGGGGTGCTTTTTCTGACTGAGAGCTGGTGCAAGGTCCAGGAGTTCTGGGGTGCTCTGCACAGCAAACCAAGAAGTGGTTTGTACTTGCTTTTTTGGAGGATTTCAAGCCTTGTGGAGCCCTGCAGAGAGCTGTGCAGAATGCCCATCAACTTCTGGACCTTGAATGATCCCCAGGATCGCAGCACTGCCCTAGCTCTTACCCCGCAAAGACTTACTTTGGGAGTAAATTTCCCAAAGAGTTTGAGAACCACTGGTACAGCAGAAAGAACCACTAGTATAGCAGAAAGCCAACAGTGAGGTGGGCACACAGATTTCTTTGGGGAGGCGTACAGCCTGCACACCGTAGTTGACAGGGCCTATCTCTTATTGCTACTTGCTGTACATTAGACCACAGGGCGTGCTATTGGCAGAACCTCTGTTGTTGGATGGAGTGCCGTAGCTAGTTTGTACTGAGTTGCACAAGGAGGTGGAGCATCTACAAAAAGACTTTATTCACTTTCTTGTAGACATTTGTAAATGTATAGGACAGAGGAAAAATTGGAGAGAAGAAAAACGTGGTGTCAATGCAACTATATAAATGGAATGTAGTTAATCTTCGCTTTCTGTGCTGGATGATAAACTGAATCAACATGCTGGAGATTTACTTGCCTCCTGTTTCTTGTTCTGCTAGAGCACGGCACCATTTTGAAGGCACTTTCTACCACTAATAAGAGCCTGAGGAGCTGTTATTTAGAGGAAATGCAGATTCTTCCCACCAGCCAGAAGGAGCCAATCCAGAGTCTCCAAATCCTTCACAGTGACAGATCTCTGTTTGTGGGCTTGAATAATGGAGTGCTAAAAATTCCTCTGGAGCGATGTTCGATGTACAGAACAGAAGGGTAAGGAAATTTATGGCTTTGATATATTCCACACCCGCTTAAAGTAAAAGCACTGGGGAAACATACTGCCGTCTGATTCATTTTAGAATACCTTTCTTCATCATTCAAAGAGAGGCAGAAGACATTGACATGTACAGATAGTCTACAGAGACCAAGGGAGTTATTTGAAAGCTACTGCTTTCAGTACATACTCATTAGATCTGATATGAAATTAATTCCATGTTTACCAAGGAACCTATTTATTTATTTATTCATTCTACTCCTTGTAAGTTGTCACATCAAAACTATTTTATTGCCCGTTTTTACATTTTGCGTGCAGATCTGACGAGAAAGCTTGGCACTGCTGTTTTCAAAGTCATTTTCTCCTCTCCCTCAATGAGTGACATGTAGGGTGCAATCCTAACCAACTTTCCAGTACTGGCCTAACTGCATTGCAGCCCCAAGGTAAGGTAACAAACATGCCCTTACCTTGAGGAGGCCCTCTTGACTGTCTCCCCACTGCAGGATGCAGTGCATGCCTTATTGGAACAGCTATGTCAGTGCTGGAAAGTTGGTTAGGATTGTGCCCTGAGTGTCAGAACCTGCCCATTTCTAGAGAGGACCCTGCCCCATGCAGAGGAGAAAGGGGTTATTGTTGGTTTGTTTATTTTTCATATGCTGAGTTACTAGCCTGAATTTAACCCATAATAGGCATGCATTTGACTCATGATATGTAAGTGAGAAAGGGACTGAGTGAAGATCAGAATGTATTATTATTATTATTATTATTGTATTTATATACTGCTTTTCAACTAAAAGTTCACAAAGCTGCACATAGAATGTACCTATGTAGCAGGTTTTGCTATGGATTGTTTCAGAACAAACTTATTTTTGGAATGGTTTGCTTTTGAGCTGGGTGTATGATCCAAACTATGGTTGCAGTGCCACATTATGGGCAAACTATGGTTTGCACATATCACAGTTTGCCCTCTTCGGACATAACAGCCAATAATTGTTTGCTGCAAAATTGAAACCAAGAAAAACAATTGTAATGCCTGAAGTGAGAAGGGAGGAGGGAGTAATCAAGCGCAGAACATATTAATGAAGGACCACCTTTGCGATCATGATCTGAAACTCCCTCCCTAGGGAAGCTCATCTTGCGCCTTCATCTTTTGCTGATACGCAGAACAAGAACAAAGAAAAGCAATTCTATTATTCACAACATTTACTTACTATACAACTCTGCTTCTCGACATAATCACTGCCCGAATTGAGGCACTTGTTGTAGCGTGGGACAAGCTTTTGTATGTCCTTGTCGAAGAATGTCAACATGAACCCCATTCGCTGTTTTTTGGGAATGTCTGTGAGATTTTTGGGCACCCACCTTGCACAAAACTTGTGATAGCCTAGTTTCTTAGTCACCGTTTCATGCAGTGTTTATGTTGCTTTGTATCTATTGATTTTTTTATTTTGTCCATGTTAAACTGGCTATCGAAATATTGGTGAAATCCCAAAATAGTTTTCTATTGTATGTAAATAGTCCTAATGCACAGGAGACAGCTTATTTGTTCTCCCTCCTCTATCCCCACATAAAAAAAAAATCTATTACTCTGCAAAGGATGACTAGAGAACATTCAGGACATGTTTTTCTTCTTTAGGAATATGCAGAGGTAAATACGAGTACATACATGCCTGCATTGGGATATATATGGTGATAAACATGCTTTTGCTGAGTAGGCATGTTACATTTTTGGATGTATACACAAAATCCTTTTGGTATACAATATACATTACTTCATGTATGCTGGTCCTACCATCTACAGTTTCTCAGCAATAGTTTCTCATGTACACTTAAACTACCATCTACAGTTTTTCAGCAATAGCTGAAAGAAAAAGGCAGTATATCTGTTACTTTGCTAAAATGTTATGTGTGAAGCAACCCTTATAGCAGTGGTTTCAAACTTTTTAGCACTGGGACTCACTTTTTAGAATGACAGTCTGTCAGGACCCACCGGAAGTAATGTCTTTAACCTTGAAGTGGTGTCATGGCCACAACCATTTGCCCTCTAGTTGCTTACATACCCTTTACCTGATGTCGTGGCCAGAAGTGACCATGTCAACAAGCAGGAAAATTTTTAACACCCGCCATACAACAAAATCAAATGAAATAAATTAAATAAGGAAATTAAAAGTTTACAATAAGTATAAGTAAAAATTTATTTAAAATAAAGAACCCTCCTAACCCTCCCAATCAATTGCTGATCTGTTTAAAAAAAAATTTCCCAAACTTCCCAAAGGCTGCAATCTTTGCACGTGTATTCTTTCAATGTGTATTTTTTGAAATGAATTGAGACCCTGAAATTGGCTCACTTGTTTGCCCACTTCGTTGGTTCACTTTCAACTTGTTCATAAATGACCTGGTGATAGGGATAAGCAGTGAGGTGGCCAAGTTTGCAGATTACACTAAAGTTTTCCAAGTGGTAAAGACCAGAAGGGATTGTGAAGAGCTCCAGAAGGATCTCTCCAAACTGGGAGAATGGACAGCAAAACTGCAGATGCATTTCAATGTAGATAAGTGTAAAGTAATGTACACTGGGGCAAAAAATACAAACTTCACATATAGGTTAATGGGGTCTGAGCTGTCTACGTCTTGAAGTGCTGGTGGATAGCTCGATGAAAGTGTCAACTCAATGTGCAGTGGCAGTGATGAAGGCCAATTCCATGCTAGGAATCATTAAAAAGAGGATTGAAAATAAAACAGCTAATATTATAATGCTATTGTACAAATCAATGGTATGGCCACACCTAGAATATCAGTTCTGGTTCCCACATCTTAAAAAGGACATAATAGAAATAGAAAAGGTGTGGAAGAGAGCGATCAAAATAATTACTGAGCTGGGGCACATCCCTTGTGAGGAAAGGCTACAGCATTTGACTATCTAGATTAGAAAAGAGGCGCCTGAGGTGGGACATGATTGAGACATACAAAATTTTGCAGGGGATCGATAGAGTGAATAGAGGGGGTGATCTTTTCCCTCTCACACAACACCAGAACCAGGTGACATCCACTGAAATTGAGCATTGGGAGAGGTAGAACAGACAAAAGAAAATATTTCTTAACTCAGCGTGTGATTAGTCTGTGGAACTCCTTGCCACAGGATGTGGTGGTGGCATCCAACCTAGATGCCTTTAAAATAGAATTGGACAGATTTCTGGAGGATAACTTCATCACAGGTTAGAAGCCATGATGGGTGTGTACAGTCTGAGATTAGCTGGTTGCTCATTACGAACAACCATTTGTCCTCTTGTTGTTTACATACCCTTTCCCTGTTCTGTGCATATGTGGATAAATATATGAGTGCATATATGAGGATAAATATATGAGTGCATATATGTATGATATCACAGTAGTACTGCTCCTAGTTGTCTCTGTCTGACTGTCACCGCAACCGTCTGCTTGCCTACATGACCTTGGTCCAGAGTTCTGCAGGCCAGAACAGCTGCACCAGTTTAGGTATCTGGGATTTTTTTTTTAACATTGCTTTTTGAAGCCAATTGCTCATTTTCAGGCAGAGGTGACGCTTGGAAAAGTGCCACATTTATATTGTCAGCTCGAAGATGGAAGTGAAAAAACAATTTTTTGTTTCCAATTTTCATTCTTGAGTGCAATCCTGCCACGCAAGAGCCCCTAGGACAAAAGGTTTGTGTGTCTTAGACGACCTGCCTTGGAGCACTTGCAAAACGTTGACAGCCTTTGAATTTTCACCAGGCTTCTAGAGGTAAGAGTGTTATATGTTTTTCCAGCAAGTTGAAGCAGGTGTCAGTCAGTGTGCATTAACCGCTTTACAGTGTAGTCTAGGCAGTTAAACTTTGCCTTATCACCCCTGCAAAGTTGATATCTCTTTCTCTCTCTCCTTTCCTCCAATGTATATAAGCATTTTGAACTTCATGTACCCTGGTCCTACTATCTACAGTTTCTCAGCAATAGCAGGAATATAGAGACAATATATTTGTTATATTGTTAAAATTTAAGAGAAAAGAGTTCAGTGAACCTTTGATGCTGAGGCCTAACTTTAGATTGACTGAGAATGTTGATGGCATTCTTAGTTTGCTTCCATTTAAACATCTTCAAATGCAGCTTGGCATCTCTGAGATATATGAATTCTTGTTTTGCCATGTCTGTCTTCAGTCCAGTGCTAGAACCTGCACCAGGAATATATTAGCTCTCTGTTCTGCCCCGTACTCTACTCTCATAAACTCTTCCTTGTGACTTTTTGCATGTCGTTACCTACAATTAATATAAACCTTTGTGTAGAATAGATCCAGCACAGGGCAAAAGGAGTTTCTTGAGAAACTCTGATTCTTTTTAAGCTTTGTGAGGCACTCATCTAACCTTTCCAGTTTCCGCCTCTCAGAAACTTAAAAGCATACATGTCGTGCCTTCCTGATTTCTAAAATGCAGGTATTATGTTCTTTCCTTAATCAAACACTCCCATTTCTTGTTTTCCCCTCTGAGCCCTGTTAAGTATTATTCTGCCCTTTTCATAATTGCTTTGAACAGCACAAGATCAGCTAATGCATTAGGGTTGGTTTTCTTGTTCTTGGAACTGAACATAGAAGTGTTTAATTCAAGAAGATGAACTGATTCATGCCAGTCAAATGGATTTCTGCTACAGTCCGTGTCATGCCATAATATCCCAGCCCTGTGGGGGAGAACTTCAAAGAAAGAATGGGAATAGTGTTTTTGATGAAAGCAAAATAATACTCTTTAAGATGGTCTAGGAAATATTATGAAGGATAACATCTGAATGGGGGAAAATTTGTCCTGTTCAGAAAAGCCAACCACCAATATAGCATTTTCAAAGTTTCTTCTCCTCGGTGCTGGCAACCACTGTGCCCTTTAAAGGGTCCACTCCGATGTGCAGACCCCTTCTGCAGCTGCACAGTGTCGCAACTCATTGCATTGCTTCCTCTAGATGTTTGACAATGATGTCGTCATGTCATCGGGCTGGTCACACCTGGTATGGGATATTCATAAGAGCCAGAAAGGCTAAGGATGCCAAGGGCACCTGCAACCCAGCACCTAAGATCTTAGCCCACTAGGGATCTTTAGGAAGCAGAATTGTATGGTTTGTCCTCCAATTTCCAAGCTTTTCATACCACTTTAACTGCAGTGGTGTAGCTGTTGGTTATGCTAATGCCTTTTGCTGTGTCAAATGTTTGTCCAGTCAGTAGGCTCCTTGAAAGTAAGAGACCGATTGGTCCCAGAATTCACAAATTCATCATAAGGTCATATAAAACAGCAAATGTGCTTTGTGACTCGTGAGCAAAAATTAGCTGTCAAGCAGGATCATTAAAAAACAATAAAAGGACTGTCCCTTTTTCATAGGTGGGTAAAAGGAAAAACTTCCTCGTAAGGATATTTTATTCAAAAGATGGCCCTTGAAACGTTTGTTCTCCTCTCCCCAGCTCTGCTCAGAGGAAACTTGTTTCCCAACTACCTTTGTATTGGTAGCAGCATTAGGTTATATCCCGAAAGATGTTTTAATTTCATCCATTGCTTTCCACCTGGCACTTCTCCTGGGCAGTGATTTATAGCCTATTGTTGTTGAGTCTACGTTTAATACATGCCAATAAACTAGCTGCAAGAGAAAGCAGGATATTCTCTTGCCTTCCCCTTCCCTACTTTCTTTTTGTCATCTCTGTGCTTTTTGTGGTTTATTGCAGAAACTCCATCTTCAGCATTTTCTTTTTCCTTAATTTTTCTTAAATGTGGCACTTTCATACAATGAGAGACTGTGTGTCCTCCAGGCAGGAATATCACAGCCATGTTTGTTGTCTTTGGCTCTGTCCCATGTTATCAGGGTAGCAGTGAGTGCTTTACACCCTGGAGGCTGATGGGGAATCACGATAATTCAGCATTTTTGGAATCTCCTCAATCTGGCTCCAATAAAAGAAGTGTCTCAGTCATGGGAGACAAATTGATTTCAACATTGATTAATCTTAGGTGTTCCGGACTTTTCAGCAGCCGTGAGGCTCCAGGACACATTGGAAGCACCCAGAGGCATAGCAGGGACAAGAGCAGGGTGGGCAAACCACATTTCTGGCATGTTCTTCTCCATTTGTTTTTTCTTTTGGCTTCTACTGAACTTTCCAAGGGTTGTCACAAGGTTTGTGCTTTATTGCGTGACTTGTTGATCTAGGATGTTTCTGGTGTTTTAATATTGCAGTGTATGTGTTTGATGATCTACTTCAGCTGATTTTATTTTCAGGGCATAGTTTGTCCAAATTTGTGACTGTTCTTGACTCTTCCCGGTGTTTGCATGTACTTAAAAACGACAATTCTTCCCTTTGGTGAATCTGACTAAATTCCTTCTTATAATACATCCTGCAATAGCAGCCCCCCCCCCCCAAATCACTCACTGTCGTTTATTAAGGTTGCCTTAACTACAACTTTTCCTGCATTGCTCCTAAGATTCTCTTGTTTTTCTTTTCTTGTTTTTTTTTGTTATTGTTATATTGAAGAAGAAATTGATCTCTTCTTTAAAACGACTGCTCATTTTATCACTTCTGTTGCAAGGCACTGTTTTGAGTACTTGCTGCTCCTGATTCTTTTTTAGCTGGTGGCCCTTAGCTCAACTCTAGTCTAGAATGGTCCAGTGTTTGCTGTGGTCTGCTTTGTAAATTGGCAGGAATAGATGAGATGTCAGCACAAATTGGTGCTATGATGATGGGGCGTGAAAATGCAGTTAATGTGCATTGACAGGAAACCCCTCCCTTGAGGGCATGAGAAAAAGCTTTTCAGATTCATATCGATTTCAGACAGATTCTAAACAGTAGAAGTCCTGTACAGTGGCCAAAAAATACTTTTTTTTAAGGCTAGTCAAAACTTTTAACAAATGAATTCAGCTAACTAAATTTGATTCCTAAGACGTTTCAGTGTTGGAACCAAGTCTGTGAAATTCTGGTAAATCTGTTCACATTGTGTCCATACAGAACATGACACAAATTCTGTTGTTGTGTGAAAAAGAGAAGGTGCCCAATAGACTGCTTGAGACTGAATTCAATAAAATGAACAGTTTGCTTTTGTTTTCTGTCTTTCGCCTCAGCATTTTGGGGTTGTTTGGGGATCATTGTGTTATTGTTTTAAACCTTGCTGAACATGTGATATCGATAACTCAGGAAACAAGGAATAGCTTTGGCTGCTGATCTGTTTACCTCTGGCTAACTGGCTTAAATCCAGCTATGACCAACAGAGGGTAAAAAGTCATTACCATATCATGTTTAGTGGGTGAACTGAAATTAGTTTCATCCTAGTGCTGATTGACACTGAGTAAGCAATATTCTTGAAATACAAGACATTAGGGGCCCAATCCTAGCTGACCTCAGCACCAGCACTGAGTGTTACAAACATGCCATAAGGCACATGCATGACACCCAGAGATGAGTCAGCATGGCCCAGCTCCAGTTGGCGCTGAGTCCAATGCTGGATGGATGCCACCCGGAGCACAGTAAGCGTTCTGGGTGGCAGTGAAGGCCTTGGGTTCATGGGGAAAGTGCTTTGTTGCAGGAGAAGGGTGGGGAGAGCTAGGGCAGGAGGAGGGTGGGGCCAGAGGAACCCTGCTTTGCCATATCCTATCCTCCATGATGGGCTGAAAAGCCCGACACGGAGACTCTCTCAAGTCTGCACCAGGATTGGGCTGCCTGATGCCTACAGACATTGCAGTAAGAAGAATGTCCTGATGTAGTTGTCTCTGGTTAAAATTCTTAAAACCTGTATTTAGTACTATACTGTTTTCCTTGGCTAATTTATAGATCCATGGGTAGCATATTTGACCCCACAACTTGTCAACAGAGCTGATAATAATCCAGTTTGGTTCTGGAACACTGGAAGCTGCTTTCAATCAAATGAAAGCATTTGGTTTATCTAGCTCTGTGTTATAAATGGATTGGCAGTGGCTGTCCAGGGTTTCAGACTGGGGTCTTTCTCAGCCCTACCTGGAGATACTGAAGATCAAACCTGAGACATTCTGTATGCAAAGCCACAGAGCTATGGGCATATCCCCAGACATGCTGATGTACAGAAGCTGTAGGATGAGACGCTTGGATATGTAGCGCAATGGATGTTTTAGTGGTCTGTACAACCAGAGATGAAAGCTGACAACTATACAGCAACCCTGGGAGCCAGGAAGCTAAAAGTAAACTATTTTTGTGCTTCTTTCTCTCATTCAAAATGCGTAGGCAATGGTTTTGTTTTGTAATATTTCCTAGTGGGCACATTTCATCCCTTAGGGAGAAATACAAAAGTTCCATTTCAATTGAGATGAAGAAGTGCTGAAACAGGAAGCAGGAGACATTTATATATCATTACTAATTTGATCTGTTAGCATAAGCAAAGTCTAAAAGAATGATCTCCACAAAAATGTGTGGGTATTTCCCTTTTAAAATTTCTACTGGCATACAAAAAGTGGCACAACAAAATTAAATTGTAATTAAATCCCACAAAATTCCGCTAGTTTGGGATTACTTAGGCAGGTTTAGTCTAAACCAGGGGTCTCCAAACTTTTCGGCTAAAAGGCCATATCAAATATCTGGCACAGTGTCGAGGGCCGGAAAAAAATTAAATATAAAATTTAAATAAATGCATTAGAGATGGAACTTAGATGAGTGAGTAAATGAATGGGCTCAAATGTCAAGGATTTCTCCAAGGACCAACACAGCCCAAGAAATAAAGCACACACTTAAATGGACTCCCATTCCCTCACCCCGCAGGCACAACTCTGGTTGTGTTTGGTCAACTGGGCCAGAGTCTCTCAGGAGATTAGAGGCTGGCTGCGGGCTGGATAGAGGCTCACAGCGGGCTATATCTGGGCCAGGAATTTGGAGACCCCTGGTCTAAACGATCATTTTTTAATTGAGTTTTTTACATTATGTTCTGTTGCCTTGCTGGTGTGAATTATCTCTTTTGGCTGCATGTTTCAAGCTTCAGCAGGTATCATAAATCAAGCCGGAACAGATCTCAAGGTTTCTTCTGGTCTTTGCCGGCTGGCCTTCACACATTCCCCCAAACTCTCACTGCAGTGGCTAATCAGTTCAACCACAACTCCACTCTGCCACAACAGGTTCAACATCTTGTCACAGCCTGGCATTCTGTCTCCCATCCAGAAACGAGACTGAGGTATCTCCTTCTTAGCTCTTCAGACAGTACTGGCAGCTCAACTATCAGTCTACACCTCCTACCATTGGGTAAGGGGGGGGTTGAAAGAACATTTGACATTCCAACTCGGGTGTCCAGATGTCTTGGGAACATCTCTGGCTTCCATGTATCTGTTGCTGTGTTAAAATATTGCAAACCACGAATGACATAGCTCTTCAAAAGGTCCTCAATCTTTTTTGTGCCATGACCCAAATTATTTATTTATTTATTTATTTATTTATTTAGTAAGTAAGTAAGTAAGTAAGGGCACAGTCCTAACCAGGTCTACTCAGTCCTATTTTGTTTAATGGAGCTTACTCACAGGAAAGTGTGGTTAGGATTGCAGCCTAAGTAAGTAAGAAAGAGACTGGGTACCCACCATCAATCCCACCCCATCCTGGTACCCTATCTGCCCAACTCTGCCCCTGTCGTTATACCCTCCCAGCACTGTTCATTGTACCCAAATATTCTTATAAAAGAGGGCAGAAACAGTTACCATGAAGATTGACACAAGTGATACTAGTGTTTTAGCACAGTTGCTAAGAACTTGAGCAGGACTGGGACACATCTCCTGGTACCTGGACACCAGATGTCTCCCACTTTACCTGGTGGTGCTCTAGTTCATTGTCTTCAACCTATTTCATTCTCTTAAGTTGCCATGACCCCACAACTGCAGCTTCATGATTCTATTGGGGTTGTGACGCCAAGGTTGAAGAACACTGATTTAGCTGATATCTCAGATAATTACCCAGTATCACAGGAGGATATGAAATTAGGCCTCCAGTCATGTATGTTTACATCAGCAAATCTTGTGTTCCACTCCCATAAGGCCATTTATGATGGCAGTAAAGGTGTGCCACTGTCATACACTTTGGAGCTACTTGTGTGAGTGGCCAGACACTTTGCATGCCTGCCAATGGGCCCATCCAGGCTGCAGCAGAGCTGGTAAGCTGGCGGAGGGGCAAACTGTGGGCAGTTTTGGGGAGATACCGGGGTGGGAAGCAGGATGGACAGCATGTATCTCGGCAGCAAAAGCACACACTCCTATCTCCCATTTTCCAACCTGTCTGGCCCCCTTCCTTTCCTCAGATGTACACCAGCTACATAGCTTGTGAAGGTCTGCAAAGACCCATAGATGGCCAGAAGACCTACTGAGAGGTAAATAGAAACATTTTTCATTTACCTTTCATTGACCTTCTGCTCTCCATCCCATAGCATGCAGCAGGTACTCCGTTGGCATGGCTGCATACTAGAGCATGATGGGGGAAAAGACTGGGCTGTTAGAATGTCACTCAAGCAGTTCTTTTGCACAGATATTTCAAACTTTAAACTTTCAGTTGAATCTTAAGATCTTCTTCCACAAGTGGATGACGTTTCATTTGTGAAGAAGTTCTTAGGTTTTGGCCCTTCAAATGAAGTGTATTAATCTAATCAACCATGCGACATACTCTTCATCCCATATATTCATTTTAACTTTTTAGAAGTTATTATGAACTGCCATACGGCACTCATGTTGCTTACAAATGATTAAATGTAGAACGCTGACATATTCAGTAACAAAATGTTCTGTCGTAAACATTCTATAATAAACATACATAGGAAACGTTCCAAATCCCGCTAACAAACACAATTGGATTAAAAAAAATATTTATACACCATCCAATTTACTTTAAAGTCAACATAGTTCCAAATAACAAAGAGGTGAGAGACTACCTCTGTCAGGCTTCCTAATATGGAGAAATTCCCATAAACATGGATCTATTTATTATACTTATCTCAGTATCTCTGATTCTATAACCATTTCTCTTCATTGATTACTATGAGTAAACAGTCTCCTATTTTATTCCCATGTGGAGGCTAGTTGATAGAGCCAAACAGCACACCCAGGAGACTTGTAATCAGTCTGTCAGTGCTATTTATTTATGTATTGCAGTGAAAAGCAGCTACCATGCTGAGCAGAGGAATGACATGGGGAGAAGATTGCCTAATCTTATCTCTCCTGTGAGCTAGCTAGCTAGCTAGCTAGCTAGCTAGCTAGCTTTCTTTCTTTCTTTCTTTCTTTCTTTCTTTCTTTCTTTCTTTCTTTCTTTCTTTCTTTCTTTCTTTCTTTCTTTCTTTCTTTCTTTCTTTCTTTCTTTCTTTCTTTCTTTCTTTCCATTCCTCTCACCCTTAAGCTGCTTGTCCACTCATGGAAAACAAGTATGGGTTTGACATGAGGAATCAGTTGGGTGGTGTGTGTGCTCATGAGAGTGCTGGTTTTGAGGGTAGCTGCAAACATGGATGTGCCAGAGTCACTGCGCCGAGTTACGAGTCAAGTCATGAGTCTCTCCCCTTGACTCAAGTCATGCATGAGTCATAACAGGTAGCCGTTGTGACTTGTCCTGAACCTTTTTTAGAGTCATTTTGACTCAAGTCAAAGTCATTATGAGAAACTAGTCACGGCAAGAGTCAGGCACGGCCAAAAAAAAAAAAAGCAAGCACACACACAAGAAACAGAATCGCAGGCATGCACAAAAGCGAGTTGCAAGTCGAGTCTATTTGAATCATGACTCTTTTTGGAGTCACTGGCCCTGAGTTGCGAATCGGGTCTGAGTCAATGACATTGGTGAATCAGGTCAACATGAGTCATGAAAAATCAGAGTTTTTGCAACTTGAATCAAGTCATCATGATTTGAGTGCCCATCACTGGATGCAAAGTTGAGCAAGGAGTTATCCTTCTGTGAGAATCCAGGGTGAGAGATGTGTCACCTCTTCACCCCTTGTTGCTGACATCCCTGTCTTTGTTCCACTCTCTAGAATGCTTGCTAATGTTAAGGTTTATGGTTAGGAATGAGTTTGTGCTTCAACACCCATATGGACATATGCCCTACCCAGGGTTCCCTCTCTGCCTTTCATTAGACTTTTTAAAGTTTCTGAGTTTCCATTTGGATGCCTGCCCTTGTAGCTGGTTGTCAGTGGCTCACTGTTTTTATTAGAAAGGAGTTTTACTTGGCGAGGCAGCAGGAGTTTTTAAAAATAGTTTTTTATGAAGCAATGCTTATTCATATATTTTTAATAACTCTCTTTTTACTTATGTAAACGTAAATCCAGATTTAATCAGAATTTCCTCAGGGTAACATTCATCTTCATCTTCAAACAAAACTAGTGGTTATTTTATTTTGTTCCTTTAAAAAAATGAATTACTCAATAAAGAACTCATTGTCACGATGAAAAGATGGAAAGGTGTGTCAGGGAATAAAAAATGGAATAATGTGTTATGTATATTGTTTGGGGCCATAAACTGAGAGACTGTCATCAATTACGTAGTTATAGAAGTTGCCGGGGCTGCAGAAAGAAGGGATGAGCCAGTTAAAAGTCAGAATTGCTGGTGTAGAAGGGGACATGAAGCCAAATTGCCTCCAGAAACCATGTATCTGTTTGCTGTTGCTTTCAAATAACTTAGATGGATTTTGGATATTCAGTGGCCTGGAAAGTTCTGATTTCAGCACTTTGCACTGAAATGTTGGGTTTTAATTTATGGATTCAAAATGCATTATTTGCATGATGTGAGGGAAGCATCTGACAAATATGTACATGAGTATGCGTGTGGGTACACAAACATCTTTGGCATTATGCCCTGAAATCATAAATGCTTTGGGGAGGTTAATACAAGTTGAGCATCCTTAGTCCAAAAATCCAAAATGCTCCAAAATCCAAAACCTTTTGAGTGCCAACATGATACTGCAAGTGAAAAACTGCACACCTTGCTTTCTGATGCACACCTTTGTGTACACTGATGGTTCAGGGTACACAAATTTTGTTTCGTGCTCAAAATTATTTAAAAAATATATAAAATTACCTTCAGGCTATGTGTATAAGGTGTATATGAAACATAAATGAATTTCATGTTTAGACTTGGGTCCCATCCCCAAGATATCTCATTATGTATATGTAAATATTCCAAAATCCAAAATAGTTCTGATCTCAAGCATTTGGGGTAAGGGATACTCAACCTGCATGTTGGTGACTGGCCAGTTTTCTTACAATTACAGTGACAAAGCCTACGTTGGTCACAGAAATAATGTCAGTGCCAGGTTGCTGGGGGGTGGGGGCTGTGACAAAACCTGCAATGAGGTCTCATAGTGCCCCTCCACAGCTGCCCCATGAGGGGGTATTGAGCACTATGACTGCCATCAATACTGAGGGTTCATATGTTGGGTTAGCTAGTTAGCCAATGCCCAGCTTGGCCAACCCATGACACCACCCTTGGAAATAAAGCATCCTGAGGTAAATGTTCCTTCCTTCCTCTTAATAATGGTACCACTAGTGTGAGACAAATTTGGTATAGTTCTAGGCCACTGGATTGTGTGTTCATTCTATACATGCCAAGTATTTTATCAGATGTCTTCCTAGTTCCTACATTATCTGCAGTGGCATTTAGTTGTTTCATATTTACATAAGTCAAATAGTCTATGATTTTATACACTCCCAAGAGACTATTAATATGTACAAATTTTAAAAGTAAAAGCTTAATGAAGTTCTGCTGTGCTATTGGGGGGGGGGCGGCCACTGAATCCAAGAATGAAAGTGGCCATTAGATCTATTCATTGAACTTCAATGAGCGTTAACTAAGACGATACTAGTAGGCACAAATCTTGTAGCAAAGCCATTCACAGACTTCCGAATGGTGTACTACTACTCTGAGGATCCAGAACTGCCCAGTGTCAGTGTTGCACGTTCTACTGGTGGGCATTCCCTTTCAATCAGGAAGGAAGGAGGGGGGAGGAGCCAGCCAGGAGTATAAAGCTAGGCGGGCCATCGCGTGAGGCTCTCTGCAGACGCGTGTGGCCTCTGGGAACCAAGTGCCTCTGGGAACTAAGTGCCAGGTAAGGCACAAGAGTTTAGCATCTGGGCGAGGAGAAGGCAAGGAGACCTCTGAGTTTTGGAGAAGGAGAGGAGGAGGAGCAGGAGGAGGAGGTAAGTGTACTCATTCTAACGCTTTGTCTTTCTAACTCCCTGTCTTCTAACCTTAATCTTACCTTTAAAGCAACCTTAAATCAAAATTGAAAGTTAGCACCTAAGGGAGGTACATAGGGCTACTCGTGAGCAGGAGCAGAGTCCTACTCGTGAGTAAGTGCCCAAGGGTCAGGCATTTAAATCAAAATTGAAAGTTAGCTGCACCTAAGGTAGCACTTAATCGAAGGAAGGGAGGAGGATAAAGTGAAAAGCAGGTTTTCTACTTGTTTAAATTAAACCTATACTTAACCCAGGTTAAACCTAATCTAAGTTAGAACATAACCTAAACAGGTCAGTAAATTGGGACACAGGATCTAGTGAGCAATAAATAATTAAACAAACCCAAATAAAAACTAGCTTGAGGTTACAAAAACAGTCCAGCCTAAGAGAACAGAACTAGGAGGGAAAGGACCTAGGAAGGGCCAATTCCCAACCCATTAAGAGCCCCAGTAGGCTAATCCAAGCAGTCCATTCAGGAGCCTGCAGAGTAGGTCACGCCCATCAGCAGCCATTTGCCTTCCTGAGCTTTTGTAAGCTCACCTGGGAAGGCCAGCCCCCTTTCAATCAGGAAGGAAGGAGGGGGGAGGAGCCAGCCAGGAGTATAAAGCTAGGCGGGCCATCGCGTGAGGCTCTCTGCAGACGCGTGTGGCCTCTGGGAACCAAGTGCCTCTGGGAACTAAGTGCCAGGTAAGGCACAAGAGTTTAGCATCTGGGCGAGTTCAGCGGCAGGGCGAGGAGGCCAGGGCCCCATACGCTGCCCTTCCTCTTCCCTAGAGAAGAGGGCTGCTATCCAGTGTACAGTTTTTAAAAGGACCCCTAAATAAAACAACAACAACAAAAAAGCTATGCAGTCAGACAGCCAGCAGCAGGGTGGGGGCTATCCAGTGTTCTGCATTGAGTGCCACATGTATGATTATATGCCTCTGGGGCATAAGTCATGGGTGTGTCCTCGATGCAAGGAGCTCCAGGCTCTCAGGGAACATGTCCGCTCCCTTGAAGCCTTGGTGGCCGACCTGGAGAAGCGCAGGCAGCCAGAGGAGGACCGTGGGGAGACTTCCGGGGACGATCAGGCTTCGTCCCAACCTCAGGCGTGCAGCTCCTCTGCTGCCCGGGTGGGAAGTCTCGGGACTGGAGGACGTCATCCTGGAGAGGAGGGAAACAATCCCCTAGTGGGGACCCCTTCTCCAGGGGATGGGCCCGTATCTGAACGCACTCGGGATACTCCTCGGCGGGAGGGGGGTCGGGGGCTTCTTGTAGTGGGGGATTCGATTATTAGAAACATAGAGAGGGGGGTTTGCGACGGATGTGAGGACCGCATGGTGACTTGCCTGCCTGGTGCGAAGGTTGCGGACATCACTTCTCGTCTAGACAGGCTGGTAGACAGTGCTGGGGGAGAGGTAGCGGCTGTGGTGCATGTCGGCACCAACGACGTGGGCAAGTGTAGCTGGGAGGTCCTGGAGGCCAAATTTAGGCTTTTAGGCAGGAAGCTGAAAGCCAGGACCTCAAAGGTAGCGTTCTCTGAAGTGCTACCTGTTCCACGCGCAGGGCCAGCTAGGCAGGCGGAGATCAGGGGTCTCAATGCGTGGATGAGACGGTGGTGTAGGGAGGAGGGGTTTAGATTTGTTAGGCACTGGGGAACGTTTTGGGACAAGCGGGGCCTGTACAAGAGGGACGGGCTCCATTTGAACCAGAATGGAACCAGACTGCTGGCGCATAACATTAAAAAGGTGGCAGAGCAGCTTTTAAACTGATCCCTGGGGGAAGGCCGACAGGAGCCGAGGGGCATCCGGTTCGGGACTCCTCATCCCTATGGGATGAGGATGGGGAGGTTAGAGAACAACAAGACAAAGGCAGGGTAGGAGAAGAAATTGGGAAAGGTAGGGTGATGGGATGTGATAGACGGTTTGGCACAATGAGAGGATGCGGGGACAAAGGAGCGAATAAGCAGCCCATCCTGGGGCATTCCGTGT
Organism: Tiliqua scincoides; assembly: GCF_035046505.1. Taxonomy (NCBI): domain Eukaryota; kingdom Metazoa; phylum Chordata; class Lepidosauria; order Squamata; family Scincidae; genus Tiliqua; species Tiliqua scincoides. Next base: position 79,210,842 of record NC_089821.1, on the reverse strand, counting down.
ATAAATGCTTTTATGCGAATGCCCGAAGTCTACGAGCAAAGGTGGGAGAACTGGAATGTCTGGTGACAAGGGAAAATATTGACATAGTGGGCATAACGGAAACCTGGTGGAATGCGGAAAATCAGTGGGATACCGCAATCCCGGGCTATAAACTCTACAGGAGGGACAGGCAGGGGCGTGTTGGAGGTGGGGTGGCCCTTTATGTTAAGGAAGGGATAGAATCCAGCAAAGTAGAGATTGAAGGTGGGTCCGACTCCACCGTAGAATCTCTGTGGGTTAAATTACCAGGCTTGTGCAGCAATGTAATACTGGGGGTGTGCTATCGTCCTCCAGACCAGAAATCTGATGGGGACCTTGAAATGAGGAAACAGATCAGGGAGGTGACAAGGAAGGACAGGGTTGTAATCATGGGGGACTTCAATTATCCTCATATTGACTGGGTCAATTTGTGTTCTGGTCACGATAAGGAAACCGGATTTCTTGACGTGCTAAATGACTGTGGCTTAGATCAGCTAGTCAAGGAGCCCACCAGAGGACAGGTGACTCTGGATTTAATTTTGTGCGGTACGCAGGACCTGGTTAGAGATGTAAACGTTACTGAGCCATTGGGGAACAGTGATCATGCTGCGATCCGTTTTGACGTGCACGTTGGGGGAAGAATACCAGGCAAATCTCTAACAAAAACCCTTGACTTCCGACGGGCGGACTTCCCTCAAATGAGGAGGCTGGTTAGAAGGAGGTTGAAAGGGAGGGTAAAAAGAGTCCAGTCTCTCCAGAGTGCATGGAGGCTGCTTAAAACAACAGTAATAGAGGCCCAGCAGAGGTGTATACCGCAAAGAAAGAAGGGTTCCACTAAATCCAGGAGAGTGCCCGCATGGCTAACCAGCCAAGTTAGAGAGGCTGTGAAGGGCAAGGAAGCTTCCTTCCGTAAATGGAAGTCTTGCCCTAATGAAGAGAATAAAAAGGAACATAAACTGTGGCAAAAGAAATGTAAGAAGGTGATAGGGGAGGCCAAGCGAGACTATGAGGAACGCATGGCCAGCAACATTAAGGGGAATAATAAAAGCTTCTTCAAATATGTTAGAAGCAGGAAACCCGCCAGAGAAGCGGTTGGCCCTCTGGATGGTGAGGGAGGGAAAGGGGAGATAAAAGGAGACTTAGAGATGGCAGAGAAATTAAATGAGTTCTTTGCATCTGTCTTCACGGCAGAAGACCTCGGGCAGATACCGCTGCCCGAACGGCCCCTCCTAACCGAGGAGTTAAGTCAGATAGAGGTTAAAAGAGAAGATGTTTCAGACCTCATTGATAAATTAAAGATCAATAAGTCACCGGGCCCTGATGGCATACACCCAAGGGTTATTAAGGAATTGAAGAATGAAGTTGCAGATCTCTTGACTAAGGTATGCAACTTGTCCCTCAAAACGGCCACGGTACCAGAAGATTGGAGGATAGCAAATGTCACGCCTATTTTTAAAAAGGGAAAGAGGGGGGACCCGGGAAACTATAGGCCGGTCAGCCTAACATCCATACCGGATAAGATGGTGGAATGCCTCATCAAAGATAGGATCTCAAAACACATAGATGAACAGGCCTTGCTGAGGGAGAGTCAGCATGGCTTCTGTAAGGGTAAGTCTTGCCTCACAAACCTTATAGAATTCTTTGAAAAGGTCAACAGGCATGTGGATGCGGGAGAACCCGTGGACATTATATATCTGGACTTTCAGAAGGCGTTTGACACGGTCCCTCACCAAAGGCTACTGAAAAAACTCCACAGTCAGGGAATTAGAGGACAGGTCCTCTCGTGGATTGAGAACTGGTTGGAGGCCAGGAAGCAGAGAGTGGGTGTCAATGGGCAATTTTCACAATGGAGAGAGGTGAAAAGCGGTGTGCCCCAAGGATCTGTCCTGGGACCGGTGCTTTTCAACCTCTTCATAAATGACCTGGAGACAGGGTTGAGCAGTGAAGTGGCTAAGTTTGCAGACGACACCAAACTTTTCCGAGTGGTGAAGACCAGAAGTGATTGTGAGGAGCTCCAGAAGGATCTCTCCAGACTGGCAGAATGGGCAGCAAAATGGCAGATGCGCTTCAATGTCAGTAAGTGTAAAGTCATGCACATTGGGGCAAAAAATCAAAACTTTAGATATAGGCTGATGGGTTCTGAGCTGTCTGTGACAGATCAGGAGAGAGATCTTGGGGTGGTGGTGGACAGGTCGATGAAAGTGTCGACCCAATGTGCGGCGGCAGTGAAGAAGGCCAATTCTATGCTTGGGATCATTAGGAAAGGTATTGAGAACAAAACGGCTAATATTATAATGCCGTTGTACAAATCGATGGTAAGGCCACACCTGGAGTATTGTGTCCAGTTCTGGTCGCCGCATCTCAAAAAAGACATAGTGGAAATGGAAAAGGTGCAAAAGAGAGCGACTAAGCTGATTACGGGGCTGGGGCACCTTCCTTATGAGGAAAGGCTACGGCGTTTGGGCCTCTTCAGCCTAGAAAAGAGACGCTTGAGGGGGGACATGATTGAGACATACAAAATTATGCAGGGGATGGACAGAGTAGATAGGGAGATGCTCTTTACACTCTCACATAATACCAGAACCAGGGGACATCCACTAAAATTGAGTGTTGGGCGGGTTAGGACAGACAAAAGAAAATATTTCTTTACTCAGCGCGTGGTCGGTCTGTGGAACTCCTTGCCACAGGATGTGGTGCTGGCGTCTAGCCTAGACGCCTTTAAAAGGGGATTGGACGAGTTTCTGGAGGAAAAATCCATTATGGGGTACAAGCCATGATGTGTATGCGCAACCTCCTGATTTTAGGAATGGGTTAAGTCAGAATGCCAGATGTAGGGGAGAGCACCAGGATGAGGTCTCTTGTTATCTGGTGTGCTCCCTGGGGCATTTGGTGGGCCGCTGTGAGATACAGGAAGCTGGACTAGATGGGCCTATGGCCTGATCCAGTGGGGCTGTTCTTATGTTCTTATGTTCTTATGTTCATTCAACAATCTTTGTTTTTGCTTCCAGAGGAACTTGAAGGATACCAGAGGGGCTATGTGAGTAGATGGTTGTTCTTATGATTCAGTAAGATACTTATGTTCATACAATCTAACATTGGAAATGGCAAATGACTATATTACTAGTCTCACTGTTCAGTGGAATCAGTTGTCACTAAGCAGAAGTACATGTTGGGGCTAGATTTTAGCTATGAATGTGTGGTGTTCTTTAGCAGAAAAATGAATTGTTTCCACTTGACTGCTGTCTGAATAAAGTAGCTCAGTTCTGCTTCACTTGTCTTTTCAGTGGGGATGATAATGGATTTTTGCAGATCACCAGTTTGTCTCTGTGGTGTGTGTGTGTGTGTGTTTAGGTAATTGAAATGGTGGGATTTGGCTTTTAAAATCTTTATTTTTATAACCTTTGAACATCCTTGGATTTGTCTTCTGCTCATTTTGCGCCATCTGGTTTGGGGCATGACAGAAGCTCTATCCTGCATGTTGGTTATTGAGGCTGTCAGTAATTAGGATTTGGTTGGCTGGAAGCTAACATGATTATTTGTTTAACTCATCCTCCTTTGCAGGTTGATGTTAATGGGACAAAAAGCCAATCTTGTCGGGTGGTACCAGCCTGCCAAGTCACAATCTCATGCCTACAGCTACTGGGCAAGGATCTAGTAATTCTCTCTTGTAAAATGTTGTTTCTTTGGCAGTAGCCAAGTAGCTTTGTGAATGAATTCTGCAAACCTAAATTTTACTACTAGGTTTTCCTCTATTTCAGAAACTCCACTATAAAGTTGAATTCAAAGTCTGATCCTGTAACATAGGAGACATAAATTCTGTACCCATTAAAATGGCGCAAATTGCCTACTTCTGCTCATGGAATATGAGCTTTCCATAATTCCATGGAGTAGATTTGCAAAGACTTAGGGTGGTGGTGGGAAGAACTTGAGTGTTTGACACAGGACAAGGAAGGAGGCTAACTCAGGAATGGAACAGCATGGTAGTTGTGGTGAATATCATTCTACAGTCAGGGAAACAGGAAATAATAGCCAATAGTGTAGATGGAGAACTATGTGGGAGTACAACTATCTTCCCATTTACAACTTAAAACATTGCCCCTGCTTACTCTGTTTTTGACGTTTCATTAAATACCGACCACATATAGGCACAACCCACCCCCGTATCTGTGGATCCAATATCCATGGTTTCAATTATCCGTGGTTCCCAAAAAATTCTCCCATTGTGCAAATGACTTATCTGCTTGTGATTGCAGCCTTCCTGTGGCTGTTCCTGTGTCTTGTTGGCTCTCCTTTCCTGCAAAATGGAAGCAGGAAGCGAGGCAAAGGGCTGAAAATAACATGATGCTAAGCTCTTTAGACTCTGTGGTGTCACGTTCTTTTCAGCCCTCTGCCTCACTTCCTGTTACAATCAGTAATAGGTATGTTACAAGGTATGGAGCACTGCCCTTGAAGACCCTGCAGCTCACATGTGTTCTTCACTGGTATGTATAACCTGTATGGGACAGGCTGAAATGTTTGTCTGGATTGGGAATTCTGAAACCCTGTTCCCAGTTTACAGAAGGAGAGCTTAAAATTGTTCATAGACCTGTACTTAAAAGTTCTTCTGCTACATTAAACTAAACTGTCACTTATGCTCTGTGTGTGTATTCCCACGTTAATCTGAAACTGTACTTTCTTACATCCCCACTCATGACTTCAGAAATCTGTAAATGTTGAGTACAGAGTCATAGCAGCAGATGGCGGGGAAGCTCCTAAGGAGCCAAGATCCTATTTTCATGCAAATGTATTTGGTGACTAAGAATAAAGAACAAGAGACAAAATAATTCATGTATTAAAGAGATGAATTGAATTGTTTATAAATGCAGTGTTTGGGGTGTATTCTATTAGGCTTTTGATAAGGCATTTATCGCAAAGCTGTGAACTTAAAAAATGAGTGTCTATTGATGTTAATGCCCTGTCAGAATAAATAATACCTATTAGATCAGTGTTTCTCAAACTGTGGGACGGGACCCACTAGGTGGGTCATGAGCCAATTTCAGGTGTGTCCCCATTCATTTCAATATTTTATTTTTAATATATTAGGCTTGATGCTACCATGGTATGTGTCTGCATTGGGGAAATGTTACAGACATGTACTTTTAACAAACTACTATGTATATTCTTTTAACAATGATAGTCAATGGAACTTACTCCTGGGTAAATGTGGGTGGGATTGCAGCCTAGGATTGTTAAAAAATTTTCTGCTTGATGATGTCACTTCTGGTTGCGACATCACTTCCAGTGGGTCCTGACAGATTCTCATTCTTAAAAGTGGGTCCCAGTGCTAAATGTGTGAGAACCACTGTATTAGATGTTTTCAAGGAGGCATTTTCTTGAATCCCCAATGAATATAACACTTAATATTTACTTATTATTAGCCCAAAGTGCAGGAAGGCTTGGCATTTTTTTGATATCTGAAGCATGTTAGCTTTTTCCTTGGAGAGCTTTAGTCTGTGGCAACTTCATCATCATCATCATCATCATCATCATCATCATCATGTCCTGTAAAATCATAATGCAGGATTTGACAATGCAAGGAGAGATGCCTTTTTCATGACTCCTCTAGCCTGCTGCCATATTTTTTTCAACATACCCTCAAATGGGGCAATTTGTTTGTCTTCCATTAGCAATGTTATAAACAGATAAACTTGGAACATATATATAACTGTGTAAGAACTTTGTAAGAACAAGAACATAAGAAGAGCCTTGCTGGATCAGACCAAGGACCCATCTAGTCCAAATTCCAGTATCTCACAGTGGCCCACCAGAAGGGGCAGTGACTTCATTGACTTAGCCCACTTTTGGGTCAAGCTCATGATTGCGCATATGTGTTCTGACCTGGCTCAGAGTCCATTGGTATGTGACCAGTTCCATGTCCCTCCTTGGGTTGGAGGGGTGTAGTGGAGTCCAGTTAGGAATCAATGAGGCAGTTGTGTAAGGGATTTTAGTTCACTTTCATGTTTGTCTGTAATTGCCTGCTTGTGCTTTTGCTAAGTTCAGCAGCTGTACTTGTTCATCAGCCAAGCCATTTTTGTAACCCTTTAAATCTTTTTCTTTTCCCCCTTATAATTCCCAATCCAATTAATTCTTCTGTGTGTTAACTGCTCAATTACCAGTTGTTGGTTGAACTAAGTCAGAGCTTTGCCCGAGTTCTCAAACCCAAATAAAAACTAGCTTGAGGTTACAAAAACAGTCCAGCCTAAGAGAACAGAACTAGGAGGGAAAGGACCTAGGAAGGGCCAATTCCCAACCCATTAAGAGCCCCAGTAGGCTAATCCAAGCAGTCCATTCAGGAGCCTGCAGAGTAGGTCACGCCCATCAGCAGCCATTTGCCTTCCTGAGCTTTTGTAAACTCACCTGGGAAGGCCAGCCCCCTTTCAATCAGGAAGGAAGGAGGGGGGAGGAGCCAGCCAGGAGTATAAAGCTAGGCGGGCCATCGCGTGAGGCTCTCTGCAGACGCGTGTGGCCTCTGGGACACCAAGTGCCTCTGGGAACTAAGTGCCAGGTAAGGCACAAGAGTTTAGCATCTGGGCGAGTTCAGCAGCAGGGCGAGGAGGCCAGGGCCCCATACACTGCCCTTCCTCTTCCCTTGAGAAGAGGGCTGCTATCCAGTGTACGGTTTTTTAAAGGACCCCTAAATAAAACAACAACAACAACAAAAAAGCTATGCAGTCAGACAGCCAGCAGCAGGGTGGGGGCTATCCAGTGTTCTGCATCGAGTGCCACATGTATGATTATATGCCTCTGGGGCATAAGTCATGGGTGTGTCCTCGCTGCAAGGAGCTCCAGGCTCTCAGGGAACGTGTCCGCTCCCTTGAAGCCTTGGTGGCCGACCTGGAGAAGCGCAGGCAGCCAGAGGAGGACCGTGGGGAGACTTCCGGGGACGATCAGGCTTCGTCCCAACCTCAGGCGTGCAGCTCCTCGGCTGCCCGGGTGGGAAGTCTCGGGACTGGAGGACGTCATCCTGGAGAGGAGGGAAACAATCCCCTAGGGGGGATCCCTTCTCCAGGGGTTGGGCCCGTATCCGAGCGCACTCGGGATACTCCTCGGCGGGAGGGGGGTCGGGGGCTTCTTGTAGTGGGGGATTCGATTATTAGAAACATAGAGAGGGGGGTTTGCGACGGATGTGAGGACCGCATGGTGACTTGCCTGCCTGGTGCGAAGGTTGCGGACATCACTTCTCGTCTAGACAGGCTGGTAGACAGTGCTGGGGGAGAGGTAGCGGCTGTGGTGCATGTCGGCACCAACGATGTGGGCAAGTGTAGCTGGGAGGTCCTGGAGGCCAAATTTAGGCTTTTAGGCAGGAAGCTGAAAGCCAGGACCTCAAAGGTAGCGTTCTCTGAAGTGCTACCTGTTCCACGCGCAGGGCCAGCTAGGCAGGCGGAGATCAGGGGTCTCAATGCGTGGATGAGACAGTGGTGTAGGGAGGAGGGGTTTAGATTCGTTAGGCACTGGGGAACGTTTTGGGACAAGCGGGGCCTGTACAAGAGGGACGGGCTCCATTTGAACCAGAATGGAACCAGACTGCTGGCGCATAACATTAAAAAGGTGGCAGAGCAGCTTTTAAACTGATCCCTGGGGGAAGGCCGACAGGAGCCGAGGGGCATCCGGTTCGGGACTCCTCATCCCTATGGGACGAGGATGGGGAGGTTAGAGAACAACAAGACAAAGGCAGGGTAGGAGAAGAAATTGGGAAAGTTAGGGAGATGGGATGTGATAGACGGTTTGGCACAATGAGAGGATGCGGGGACAAAGGAGCGAATAAGCAGCCCATCCTGGGGCATTCCGTGTATAAATGCTTTTATGCGAATGCCCGAAGTCTACGAGCAAAGGTGGGAGAACTGGAATGTCTGGTGACAAGGGAAAATATTGACATAGTGGGCATAACGGAAACCTGGTGGAATGCGGAGAATCAGTGGGATACCGCAATCCCGGGCTATAAACTCTACAGGAGGGACAGGCAGGGGCGTGTTGGAGGTGGGGTGGCCCTTTATGTTAAGGAAGGGATAGAATCCAGCAAAGTAGAGATTGAAGGTGGGTCCGACTCCACCGTAGAATCTCTGTGGGTTAAATTACCAGGCTTGTGCAGCAATGTAATACTGGGGGTGTGCTATCGTCCTCCAGACCAGAAATCTGATGGGGACCTTGAAATGAGGAAACAGATCAGGGAGGTGACAAGGAAGGACAGGGTTGTAATCATGGGGGACTTCAATTATCCTCATATTGACTGGGTCAATTTGTGTTCTGGTCACGATAAGGAAACCGGATTTCTTGACGTGCTGAATGACTGTGGCTTAGATCAGCTAGTCACGGAGCCCACCAGAGGACAGGTGACTCTGGATTTAATTTTGTGCGGTACGCAGGACCTGGTTAGAGATGTAAACGTTACTGAGCCATTGGGGAACAGTGATCATGCTGCGATCCGTTTTGACGTGCACGTTGGGGGAAGAATACCAGGCAAATCTCTAACAAAAACCCTTGACTTCCGACGGGCGGACTTCCCTCAAATGAGGAGGCTGGTTAGAAGGAGGTTGAAAGGGAGGGTAAAAAGAGTCCAGTCTCTCCAGAATGCATGGAGGCTGCTTAAAACAACAGTAATAGAGGCCCAGCAGAGGTGTATACCACAAAGAAAGAAGGGTTCCACTAAATCCAGGAGAGTGCCCGCATGGCTAACCAGCCAAGTCAGAGAGGCTGTGAAGGGCAAGGAAGCTTCCTTCCGTAAATGGAAGTCTTGCCCTGATGAAGAGAATAAAAAGGAACATAAACTGTGGCAAAAGAAATGTAAGAAGGTGATAGGGGAGGCCAAGCGAGACTATGAGGAACGCATGGCCAGCAACATTAAGGGGAATAATAAAAGCTTCTTCAAATATGTTAGAAGCAGGAAACCCGCCAGAGAAGCGGTTGGCCCTCTGGATGGTGAGGGAGGGAAAGGGGAGATAAAAGGAGACTTAGAGATGGCAGAGAAATTAAATGAGTTCTTTGCATCTGTCTTCACGGCAGAAGACCTCGGGCGGATACCGCTGCCCGAACGGCCCCTCCTGACCGAGGAGTTAAGTCAGATAGAGGTTAAAAGAGAAGATGTTTCAGACCTCATTGATAAATTAAAGATCAATAAGTCACCGGGCCCTGATGGCATACACCCAAGGGTTATTAAGGAATTGAAGAATGAAGTTGCAGATCTCTTGACTAAGGTATGCAACTTGTCCCTCAAAACGGCCACAGTGCCAGAAGATTGGAGGATAGCAAATGTCACGCCTATTTTTAAAAAGGGAAAGAGGGGGGACCCGGGAAACTATAGGCCGGTCAGCCTAACATCCATACCGGGTAAGATGGTGGAATGCCTCATCAAAGATAGGATCTCAAAACACATAGACAAACAGGCCTTGCTGAGGGAGAGTCAGCATGGCTTCTGTAAGGGTAAGTCTTGCCTCACCAACCTTATAGAATTCTTTGAAAAGGTCAACAGGCATGTGGATGCGGGAGAACCCGTGGACATTATATATCTGGACTTTCAGAAGGCGTTTGACACGGTCCCTCACCAAAGGCTACTGAAAAAACTCCACAGTCAGGGAATTAGAGGACAGGTCCTCTCGTGGATTGAGAACTGGTTGGAGGCCAGGAAGCAGAGAGTGGGTGTCAATGGGCAATTTTCACAATGGAGAGAGGTGAAAAGCGGTGTGCCCCAAGGATCTGTCCTGGGACCGGTGCTTTTCAACCTCTTCATAAATGACCTGGAGACAGGGTTGAGCAGTGAAGTGGCTAAGTTTGCAGACGACACCAAACTTTTCCGAGTGGTAAAGACCAGAAGTGATTGTGAGGAGCTCCAGAAGGATCTCTCCAGACTGGCAGAATGGGCAGCAAAATGGCAGATGCGCTTCAATGTCAGTAAGTGTAAAGTCATGCACATTGGGGCAAAAAATCAAAACTTTAGATATAGGCTGATGGGTTCTGAGCTGTCTGTGACAGATCAGGAGAGAGATCTTGGGGTGGTGGTGGACAGGTCGATGAAAGTGTCGACACAATGTGCGGCGGCAGTGAAGAAGGCCAATTCTATGCTTGGGATCATTAGGAAGGGTATTGAGAACAAAACGGTTAGTATTATAATGCCGTTGTACAAATCGATGGTAAGGCCACACCTGGAGTATTGTGTCCAGTTCTGGTCGCCGCATCTCAAAAAAGACATAGTGGAAATGGAAAAGGTGCAAAAGAGAGCGACTAAGATGATTACGGGGCTGGGGCACCTTCCTTATGAGGAAAGGCTACGGCGTTTGGGCCTCTTCAGCCTAGAAAAGAGACGCTTGAGGGGGGACATGATTGAGACATACAAAATTATGCAGGGGATGGACAGAGTGGATAGGGAGATGCTCTTTACACTCTCACATAATACCAGAACCAGGGGACATCCACTAAAATTGAGTGTTGGGCGGGTTAGGACAGACAAAAGAAAATATTTCTTTACTCAGCGCGTGGTCGGTCTGTGGAACTCCTTGCCACAGGATGTGGTGCTGGCGTCTAGCCTAGACGCCTTTAAAAGGGGATTGGACGAGTTTCTGGAGGAAAAATCCATTATGGGGTACAAGCCATGATGTGTATGCGCAACCTCCTGATTTTAGGAATGGGTTAAGTCAGAATGCCAGATGTAGGGGAGAGCACCAGGATGAGGTCTCTTGTTATCTGGTGTGCTCCCTGGGGCATTTGGTGGGCCGCTGTGAGATACAGGAAGCTGGACTAGATGGGCCTATGGCCTGATCCAGTGGGGCTGTTCTTATGTTCTTATGTTCTTATGTTCTCCTGAACCACTGACTATGCTCTACAATAGGGGTGCCCAAACCCTGGCCCAGGGGCCGCTTGTGGCCCTCAGGGGCTCCCAATCAGGCCCTCGGGGAGCCCCCAGTCTCCAATGAGCCTCTGGTCCTCCATAGACTTGCTGGAGCCCATGCTGGCCCGATGTAATTGCTTTCAGCATGAAGACAACTGTTCAACCTCTCATCTGAGCTGTGGGATGAGGGCTCCCTCCACTACTTGCTGTTTCACATCTGTGATGCAGCAGTAGAAGAGAAGGATAGGCTGACCTTGCTTTGTGTAAGGCTTTTTATAGGCCTTGAGCTACTGCAAGACCTTCATTCATTCATAGAAGTTCCATCTCTAATAAATTCATTTATGTAAATTTATTCAAATTTTAAATGTAAATTAATTCTTTTTTTCCCCGGCCCCTGACACAGTGTCAGAGAGTTGATGTGGCCCTCCTGCCAAAATGTTTGGACACGTCACAACACTTACCCCTGGCTCAGTGCAGGTGCCAGCTCTGCACAAGCCTGCACTGAGCCAGCACTGCTAAATAGCCAATGCAGAGTCAAGTAGCCCCATTGCAGGGCCTCTTTCCTTATCCGGGGGAAGGTGACGAATCTCCCCTTCCCCTGAGGAGCTGCCGTGGCTACCCAGAATTTGTTGGATGCTGTTGCAGCCGTTTCAGCACTGCTGCAGACCTGGGCGCTGGGCAGCTCAGGATTGGCTGTTAGAAGGCCAGTGGGATGTTCCCAGTGGGCAAATTGCCGCCATATGCCTCCAAGAGGGGCAGCTGATTCAATATGAGTACTGTCTGTGCATATGTTTTCTAAATGCATTTACTGGTAACATGTTGGCCTGCTTGAGAATCCTAAGTGCCTAAGTGCTGGTAGCAATTTTGCATGTGTCTGCAAAGATAGAAAAACATGTTTTCTCTTACCATCACCTCAGCACTGCTGCTCCATTCTAGCCTGCTTTCTTTCTCCTTATCACTCCCTCACCTGCAGTTTGTTGCACTGTTCGACTGCCGCCACTGCCATAGCACCCCCTCTGCCCCCCCCCATATTCCTGTCAATAGTGCCTCCCAGTCCTTGTCTGTGCAGTTACTTTTCTGGCCATCAGATAACTATTTAGGGGGTCTCCCAAATGTTAAGTGCAGTCTGAGGCTGCAGTGCAGGTCTTGGTGGCAGTGGTAGTTAGAGAACTGCTAAGGCTATGCAAGAAACACTTGCAAGAGCTGGCACAGCCTGCCACTGCTGCACGGAAAATTATGCTTCATAAGAACATAAGAATATCCCCACTGGATCAGGCCAAAGGCCCATCTAGTCCAGCTTCCTGTATTTCATAGTGGCCCACCAAGTGCTTCAGGGAGTGCACAAGACACAAGAAGGGAAGGGGCTAGTGAGTGTGTGTGTGTGTTTGTGTGTGCATGCATTTGCAAGGTATGCATACTGATTCAGAAGAAGTTATGCATACTGATTTGACAAATCAATACATGCCTTCCTTAGCAGTCTTTCCTACAGCTCACAGAAGCTGCATTGTGACATTTAAATAATGCAAAGCCATGAGGGCAGCAGGTCTGCTGCAAGTTATGAGAGACTATCACATGTCAACCCACAAGCGGATGAAGACTTCTCTGTTAGAACAAAGCAGTAGGAGCATCTCTTGCTGCTTCACCTTACCCAATGTTTGGTGCCAAGTGAGAATCTCCAGGCGGTGGGGAAGGTAAAACAGAAGCACTTCATTCTTCTGCCAAAGCATGGTGTGAAGTGATAGTAATGACCCATCCCCCAACTGTTACCAGACAACTTTGTGAGGTGCGCAAATGTTGAGCTTTTGCAGAAAGCAGCACAAATCTCTCTCACTTCTTTGGCCTTCTATGAAACCTGGCATGAAGTGAAGTGTCTGTCTCCCTCTAGGTTCTCTATCTGTGCCAGAGGGTTTAGGCCTCAAATAATGCCTACAAAGCCAAGCCAGAGTTTGTGGACTCTGATTCTGTAAGGTGTTAGCATATTTATTAAGTCCATAGGAAACCCCAAAGGGGGCAGGAACCTCGCCCCAAGACAGCTAGCTTTACCCTTTGTCTCACACTTGCCATCTACTCTTTGCTGAATCATAAACTGGAAATTAAATCTAGGTCTGCAGTCCAGAAAGCCCAGAGGGTTGCAAAGGTTAGCAACAGATGCATGGAGCTGATATGCTCCATTTCATTAATTTCGTTGTTGAGATTCTGTTACTTGCTCCTTGCTTCCAAGAGCCACATACTGGCTACAGGAGTCAGGACTCATGTTGTGAAAATGTCAGTGAAGTAGTGACTGCACCTAGGCAAGATACACCTCGGCCTGTGGAACGCTGGCAAAAGTACAGCACCGACCAAATGGAAATTATTTTCTTGAATGCAAACAGCTTGTGTTTTGCTATAGAATAGATTAGCCTCTAAGATGACATTAATGTAACAAAAGGATACTTATAACTACCTCCGCTTGATGTCTCTCCTGGAGAGTTTTGAACAGCATGCAACCTGAACAGTATCAAGGGCCACTTTGGAATGGAAATGTATCGTAGCGCTGGAAGGCTGCAACTTAAACAGAATCTTTTATGAACCCCAAATTTACATAATTAGCATATAGCTTGCATGAATATGGTTGTTGAGAGGTTATTGAGCTGCCCCAAGAGTCACTGATTGATATGTCAGCCTATGCTTGGAATATTGAATTCAGATGACCTAATTATATAGAGCAAAATGTCTTAGGCTGGAGTCCTCTGCATGCATACCTGCAAATAAGAACAGCCTTGCTGGAAAATACCTGTTCATAAGAACAGCCTTGCTGGAAAAGACCCATCTTGTCCAGTTGCCTGTTTCCTACAGTGGCATCCCAGAGCCTTATGGGAAGCACATGTGGGATATCCTTTCCTGTTACTTCACAAGAACTGGCATTCAGAGGCACACAGTCTCTGAGTCCTCAGAAAGCCTCCCGTCCATGACTGGAGAACACCTCCAGTCACATCTGGGAGCTCAGGTCCAATCCTCCATAGCGAGTTTGGAACCCACAGTAAGTTAAATTCGTAGGTTCCCAATCTGTGGATAGACAGGTCGAACTTGTACACACATCACAAGGTTGCTGACCCTGGGAAAGGAAAAGATCCCCACCCCAGTTTTTTTTTTTTTTTGTAAATGTTCAGGCTTTGAATTCTGTTCAGTTATTGCACATGGTCATTTTGTTTCTGTTCTGAAGAACTGTCATTTTTATATTCACTTGACAGGGGGGCCACTCCACTCCATGGATTAGAGCACCATGGGTTGGCATAGCATGTGGGATGACTCTCCAGGCAGAATTACATTGCAGAAACCCTCTTCAGTGCCCTTGTGCTAGTAATCTCAAGTCTGTTTCTACCCATTTACATGGCTCTTGGATGGTTTCAACTGCAGCAGAATTACAGCTGCTTCTCATCTCTAACATAATTCAGCATTTTTGCATGTTTCCCTGAATCTTCTGTTTAAAACAGCCAAGAGACACTGCAGTTATAGCCTAAATTTTTCACAAGGCAGGCATCCTTGTGGAGAGTAAGAGCCAACTGAAACTTGTAAACAATAATAATTTCTTCACCTGGCAGGAAGAAAGAATTTCATTTTTGCTTTGGGTAAACTGCTTTGGAATTGGTACAGACTGGCACTGAATCCGAGCGTGTTTAGCTCGGCTAGGGTGTCAAGTCCCGTGCCCCCCCCTTTGTAGCTGTTTACCAGCTAATGAGATTTCAAAGATTTTGGGATGTGATTACCTCATATTTCATTTTATTTGTTTTATTTGGGGGGCGGGTATTGGGTATTTTCATACTGATGATGGATTGGAATAAATACAATTGCCCTTCTTTTGCCTGAATTGAATGGGGTAAGAAGTCCTCTCACTTTTTTACACTGCGGGCTGAATTGACACCTTTCTCAGGCTTTGGAAAAGAAAAAAAGGAAGCATCTGATTGTGTGATAGTAAAGCAAGGTAACTGTTTACAGGCCCTTTAAACATTAATGTTCACTTGTGTACTGCCTAAAGTTGAGCTATATATTACTCCCACCATGTGAAACTATGAGTCTGCTTCCGTTACTTAATGTCTGTCTGTCTGTCTGTCTGTCTGTCATAAGACTAGTTTCCCCTAAGCAGCTGGACATGGACAAAACAAGGAAGATTAGCTGACCTGGAGAAAATTAGAGTTAAGTGACCAAAATCAAAATCGACCAAGAAAGTGGCTTTTTAAAAGAGAAAGCAAGAAAGTGTCTTCTGCTTCCTTTTTTAATATGGCCTCAGTCTTCTCCAGCTTTCTTCTCCTATTTGGCAGGGAGCCTGAACAAGCAGAGCCAGGTCCTTTTCACATGGTCATTTTAAGGTGCAGCCAGGCTTCCACTCTTAGATGACCTAGTTTGGCCACTTTTGGTTTGGTAATAAAAACATGTAATGACTTTAAGGGAACAGCTAGTAGGACATTTTCACAAGGGCATTTTCATAAGTGATGCTAACTATGATGTTTGAATTTCCTTCATTTAAGTCAAATGGAAAGCTGTACTTAACAGCACATGCATTCAATTTAAAAATTTCTACACCACATTAACCACAGTCAGAAGTGATACATTCCAGACTAAAAAATGATGTTGGCGTCGCTGGTCCAAATAGGTTCCTGTCTGATTTGTGACCTTTTACTGTATTTTGAAAATATTAACCATAGTTATTTTTTGTAGCATTTCATGGAATGGGGAGGAGGGGTGCTCTCGCAAATTATAAATATGGACACCACATCCACTGTTCAGCGCTGCCACAGAAAGCACTCCTGAATAACAACGGCTGTGTCTGTTCCAGACTGGCAGCATGAGGTTATGATTATAAATGCTGCCATTGTTCCAAAACATAAAAGCCAATGCTAATAACCTCTAATATTGGTCCACTAGCTCTTTGTGCTTGTCTAACCCCTGTGAGTTTTTTCAGAAAACATTCTCACAGAGGGCACTTTGTGCAGGAATGGACTTAATGCACCATTATTCAGGATCACAAGGACAAGTATTCTTCGATTGCATTTGCAAAGCAATATTTTGTCATCCTCTGGGCAGAGGGAGAGTGAATGGGTTTCTCATCTGTAATTTGTCTGAGTGATATTTACTTTTTTTGTGCTGTCATCACCTTGTTATTTTGATCATCTTGAACCTTCCTTGCAGGTGAAACTTTCTTTGAAAAGAAATTTGCTTCTGCAGCTGAAGCTGAACATTGTTGACAGCTGTCACATGGAAGCATAGCACTTGAATAACTGGTTTTATATCTGCCCAGTCTATGAAAGAACACTCATCTTTTCTCTTTTGACACGCAGCGAGTGCCTTGGAGCAAGGGACCCATATTGCGGCTGGGATAGGAAGCAGAAGCGATGCACCACCATTGAGGACAGCTCCAATATGAGCCTGTGGACACAGAATATTACCGAGTGCCCTGTAAGTGGAAACTAAAACCAAGAGTGGAGCAAATTCATTCCAAATGATCCTTAGGGCTGGGTATATAACTGTTGCAGTTTCTGTGTAGTTATCCCCCCATACTACAGCTGTCATGTCCGTAACCATGTGAGTCAGGTGGATTATGTGATGTGAATGTTACTTTGCCACACTTTCTTGGATGCTGGGGGTATTCCAGACTACCCATGGTAGGCATGGCAAGGAACCATATTATCCACATGATCTGCACGACTCCCTGTTGGAGATTTTCCTGCTATAGAGTGGAGGGCTTGGCCTTATGTAATTGATGTTTGTGCTACTGTGGTTTGTATGAATTTTCCCTCAAGATAAAAATCAGTCAGTCATCCAAATAGCTCCTCCTCGCTTCTTTCTCTCTGGGAGAATACCATTGGTGCTAAAGAGAGAAGGGGGTGAATCAGGCATGCTTTGGTATGCCTGGGATGATGGCAATATTTGCATAATAGCCTAGACATTTGGAGTTTGGGACAAACCGCTGAGATGGTGATGAGACAGTGAGGCAGTGTCTTTGTTGATTTGAGTGGTGAATCCAGCTTGGAGGAGCTGTGAGCAGGAATTGTTCATCAACTCAGTTTACACAAGTATCTGTGTGAAGAAAGAGGAGGATGTGCATTTGGGAGCGGAGAGAGAGATCGAGATCTGGGAAATACAAGTTTGTGAGTTGAATCCACAAGAAAAAATTCAATGTTATTCTTCCTGTCTTAAAAAGGACTTAAAAAGGAACATTTTCTTTGCAAAATGCATGATTGCTTTTAAGTGACTGACAGGATTCCATTTAGGCTGGTTCACCACAGTTTCTTTTGTCACTTTTCTCAAAGTGGCCAGGCCTGGCACTGCCTGGTAGCTCCAAGCTACAGGTGCAACTTTGCCACTTGAACCAGACCTCCAAGGTAAAAAGAGGTAGAACTAGGCTTAACCAAAGCTGCTTGTGTGTGTGTGTGTGTGTGTGTGTGTGTGTGTGTTCTTTTTAAATAATGTTACTTTTTGCCAGCTTCGCATGTTGTGCCTTCCAACTGCAATAGATAGCTCAGCCTGCAGAGGTTTATATCTGCATCATGCCAGTTAGGTTTTGAAGCTGCAATATGTTTACTCCTCTTATCATTCCTGGTACCCAATCATTTTTTTTTTTTCCAAGAGAGCATTAGTCATTCCTTCAATCCCTCCTCTACTTGGCAAGCTTACGTTTTCATTTTTTCAAAGCTGGTTTTAAAGGATTGTCTGTTTATAACCTTCCTGTGCTGTTCTTGGGATATAGTGCTTCTTGACTGCACATGCTGTTATCTCTCTCAGCTTAAAGCCTCTGTCTGTTGATCGGCGTGTGAGGTGTTAATCTCCTACTTGAAACATGCCTGCCTGGGCCATATTGGGCAGCCTCTTGCCTACCAAGCAGTGTTTCAAGGTCTTTGAGAAACTGCTGAAAATAGGCCTCTGTGTCCCATTTTGGTTTTAAACATAACACAAGGGATGGGAAAGTTTATGTTTGCTGTGGGTTTTAATATGTAGGCAGTTACAGTTTGTGTTTTATTGCACGCTGTGGCCTTAGAGACAGGAATCCTAGTGATGCAAACTCAGAAATTCAACCAAAAGTGTCTTGGCTCAAGAAATTAGGCAACCACTACACCAGCTTGTGAATGGCTGTGGCTTAACACATAAGTAATTCATAATGTGGTATGGGAAACCCACTGTATCTTGGCCAGTATCATTCTCATTTGATAATGTTTGAAAACAGGAATGTGTTTTGGGCATCATGATGAGATTGCTTCCACTATCACCTCCATTACCTGTCTGTAGAGGCAGACTGTGCTGATGTAGTGATCAGCCACATCATTGCACTTCTCTGATGCACTCCTGTGTTGCAAAATGCTTGACCTGCATCAGGTGGAGTAATTTGCATGCCATAAAGATGACGTATAGTTGGGTTTAAGATTATGAGGGGACATCCTTGAATGCAGTAGAACTCCCAAATATTCGTTTCATGAACCCCATCAAAAGTGCACCTTGAGAACCCTTTAGCACAGCAGTTTAGCACAAAGTTCTGCTTGAACTTTGAGACCATGGTAAGTATTGGCAGGAATGGGGGAGGCCCTCACTGTGCTGTAGCAATTGTGGCATCACTGGGAACAAGGGTTTTTTAAAAAAAACTTTATGTGGAATTGTGCTGGCCTCTGGAAGGCTCATAGCCCACTCTGTGGGCCTCCCCACTGCTCCAAATAGCTCCGATTACTGATCAGATCCTACTTCCAATTTTTGCATGAAAATCGGAGTGGACTTCGATTGCCAGTCAGAGCTATTTGGAGCTGTGGGGAGGTCCATAGAGGTGGCTGTGAGCCTCCCAGACCCTCCCGGAGGCCAGCACAACCCCCCAGGTAAGTTTTAAAAAAACTTTGCTCCAGGTGCTGCTGTGATCACTGCAGTGCTGTCGGGGCACCAATTTCCAGTTCCTCTGGTGGGTTGTGACCTACCAGTTTGAGAACCACTGGTCTAGCACAAAACAAATTACAAGCATCACCATATTCTTATCTCTTACAGTACAGATGGTGAGCAAGAAAGTAGCTGACATACTTGTAGGGCAGTGGATAGAAAGGAGAGGTTAGTTGAGGCCCTGCAGCAGTACTGATTTGAGGGCAAAGGAAGACTGTAGCGATACTGGCTGAAATGTTCGTTCCAATTAGTTATTTCAAAGCAGCTCCCCTTGATCCCTCCCAATATTACTGTGCAGCAACTACAAAGACACCTTTTGCCACCATTAGCACATCAACTGGCAGTCTTCATGGATTACTTCACAGTGTATTAAGACTTAATTGAACAGTGCTGAAGTGCACCATATGTGGCTATCTCTTTAACCAGCAGCAACTCAGAATTGTGAATTGCTTCCATTTTCTTACAACAAAGAGAGACCATGATCAAAGACAAAGGGAAGCCTGGACAGTGGAGCAATGAAATCACCCAACTTTTCTGTGTGGTTTCTTTTCTTTATTTTGCAACATGAGAAGGGGTGCTGCAAGCATGGCAGCCCTGGCTGTCATGTAAAAGGAGAAGGACTGCTGACAGCAGTATATGCTGTACAGTGCTGCAACCCTGTCTTGCATTGAAAGCAGTCTGGAACCAAAAGCCTTCTGAGACCAGCCATAAGTGGGCTTGTCATGGTTAGGGATTTCAGGGCTTTTGTACGCTATTACAGTTTAATACTTGGTTGCTATATTAGAATTCAGCTGCTGCACACATTTCCACTGGCTGCAAAGCAAGTCCGTATTTCTTCAGGGAGGGTCTTTCTAAGAAGGTTCAGAAGTTGCAAAAGTGGTTTTCCCCCCCGATACTCCCTCTGTTCCCCTACCCTGCCAGAGCCAGCTACATGTTACATAGGAGGCCCAAGCATGTCATTTGGCTTTCAGTATTTATTGGCGGTATAAGAATACAGAATGGCAAACCATGCTGATTCCTTCTCTGTGCTGTATCAAGAAGCTCTATGCCCCATATCTTCTGTTAGGAGTAATGTGAAGGCTCAGTCATGCAACCTTTGCAAGAATTTCAGATTTCTAATTCCCCTATGACCTTCTCCTTCCCTGATTTTCTTGCCTTCGTTCTGAGGACACAACATGATCCCTGCCAGGCGAAGAGTCTATCAGAGTAGCTTTTAATGTTACACCTCTGGGAGCTTCTCACCTCAGGCAGGTTCACTTTGGGCTCTACTGTAACATGGAGCTAGGGGTGGCTGCCTGAGGGTACATGCTGGCAAAGCATAGTATACTCAAGCCCTGAGGAAAGAAAAATCTCAGAGCAACAGATGTTTTATTGTTACTAATTCCTAGCACATGCTGATGTTCTAGGGTAAAGCTATCAATTGTTTATCCCACTCTGTTCTTCATATTAGAGGCTTCCATGCTACATTGAGAAAATGCTTCACTATGGAAATTGCATCTTCGTTCCTCCATTCTTTTGTCCTCCATTTTTGTATCTACCCTGGATGTGAAATACAGCCACTGATTAAGGCCAGCTGTCAATCGCATTTACACGGGACCATCTTGCTACTTCCACAGTTTAAAGCCAGCAGGGGCTGTTCCCCACTCCCTGCCCTCTGTAGTTTCTACATGCTGAGATTTATTTTATTAAGCTGTTTATATTCTTCCTGTCAAGGCAGCTGAACAACATCATAAAAGCAGTGATCAATTATATAACTTAACCATTAAAACAGAAAAGGTACTGAAACAGCAACAATAAACAAAACAGATACTAAATTATCCAAGAACATTCTACTGAAAGGTGCCTCCGAACTGTGTGATTTGAACTGTTTGGCTAAAAGCACAAAGAAAGGAACCAGACAGATCTCCTGGATCAGAGAATCTCCTCTGTGATTCCACCACTGTGAGTCTGTCAACAGTACTTCAAATGGCAGTGGGACAATGGACCAGAGCCTCTTCTGAGGCTTGAAGCATGCAAGCAAGTTCGTAAGGGCAGAGGCGGTCCTTTAGATATCCAGGACCAAAATTTTTTATCCCAAACCAAAATTTTGGCATGAACAACACTGTTAGGCAACGTCATGCAGTGCTCTGCATCCTGACTCCAGCATGAGGGGAAAACAGCTGAGAGAGTAGCACAAACTAGCCCCAGCTGTGCCAGATCAGCAGTCAAATAGCACCATAAAGGTGAGCAGCCCAGGAGTCAAGGCAGTGGTCAGAGCTATGGAACAAGGAATGTACATGACCTACCTCTTTTGACAGTGTACACCTATGGAATGCCCAGGGGGCATCGTAGCAGTTGCTGTCAGCATCCCTCCCCCCCCCCAACATCCCAGGGACCCATCTGGTATAATGGCTAAGCACCAGGTGCCTCCCAATACTCTGGTGGACGCCCATCCCCCCCAGGAGCACCTGTCTGGCACCTGACCAACTCTGCTGCTCTTCCTTGGAAGCAAGCCTGGCGCGAAGAGGACTCCCTGGCCTTGCCTCCTCCTCCTCATAAACTGCCGGACACATATTACAATTAACAGAAAGCACAACTGGACATGACAACAACTAGATATCATCAGTGCCCTGAGAACTAGTCTGTGAGCCAAGGATTTGTTGAACTAAGAGCCCCGATGGTGAGGTAACTGTGTGGCAGAGCTGTAAAGACTGCACTTAGAGTAAAGATTAAGTTTTGTCTCTGACTTCTGCTTGTCAGCCTGCTCTTCCTGTTGGGCGCAGGGTAATACCTACCATAGACACCCCCCTGTCCCTTTGGGGGTATGTGGCCACTTTGGGCAGCCGATGTGACAGACCCAAAGTTAATTTCATTCAAACTCTCATAAACTGTGTTTGGGCGCAATCCTAACCCCTTATGTCAGTGCTTTCCAGCACTGGCATAGTGGTGCCAATGGGACGTGCGCTGCATCCTGCAGATGGGTATCACTCAGAGGCCTCCTCAAAGTAAGGGAATGTTTGTTCCCTTACCTCGGAACTTCATTGCCCTTATGTCCGTGCTGGAAAGCACTGACATAAGGGGTTAGGATTGCGCCCTTTGTTGTTGTTCTTTGGGCTCAGAAGGAAGTTGCTCATTACCTACCAACCAGAATCCATGGCCCTGTTCAGATATTTCTCCCATTCCTTCCACTCCTAACTGTACCTGGGAAAACATCCAAACTGGATCTCAGGCTTGTGAGCTCTAACCCTGCAAGTTCAAACCTTCTTAGTTCTAAGCGGAATATAATGCCTGGTTCCCTTCCATCACGTATTTGAAAAATGAGCTGCATGTGTTTTTTGGAGAAGAGGATATTACCTTGACTCATTCTTCATTTTACTTTGCTGCTCTGTGAGCTGAAATTGGAATAAAGCGAAGCAGCATTTCTGCCTGTGGGGGAGAAAAGTGTGTATTATACTGTATTAGTGCAGCCTCATAAATTCTTTTTATAGAGCCCTTCTGCTGCTACTTCCAATTAGGCACTAAGGGAGGGAAGTTACAAGAGGACACTCTTGGGGTTACAGAACTGTAGAGAAAGCTGGTGGGAGTGATGGTTGAGCACAGGAGTGTGTGAAGCATAGCGGGAAGGGCTGCAGCCCCTGGAGTGACAAGGTTAGGATTTTGGATGAGAAGTGCTGAACTTCCAGAGCAAAGGGCATGTCACCTTTAAAAGTATTCTCAGCGTCTAAGGTGCTTGTACCTCTGAGGTTTATGTTGTTTTCCTGCATTAAAAAAGAGAGCTCTGAGCTAGGATTCTCATGCTTGTTTCTGATCTCTTCTGTCTGAGTCCAGGCATGGAGGTCAATTAGGGATTTATGCTGCCAAAGGCATAAGGGATTTGGCCCTTATTTGGCATATAAAACACATCTGGCTGTGATTAATGGAAGATTCTGATATTTGGATCAAAGATTAATTTCATTACAGACGGTCTTTACATGTCTCTTTCTTTAACCTAATTTGGCACTGCATTGGCTACAAAAGGGCCACTAAGGACAGCTGTTCTCTGACTGAAACAATGCATATTTTCTAAAGCAGAATCCTAAACAATTCCTTCTAAAGAAATTGCAGCAAACTGACAGATGGAATTGTAATCCATATGTTTTAGGGCGGGGATTTACACACTTCCAATTGATTTGTTTTGAAATTTTCCCTGTTTATTTAATTAAAATTTGGTGGCTTTCCCAATGCCAACTATGAACCAATAATTGGTTTTCAGATTTTTCTACTTTTCTTTCTGTGCTTGTTAATTAAAACACAGAGCCAAATTACAGTCTTGATTTCTGAGCAAGTGCATCAGAACAGCCCTGCTGGATCTGAGCAAGGGTCCAGCAGATTGTTTCCAACAGTGACCAGCAAGAAGTAAAACACTCTAACCAAGCCAGCAAGAAGCTTGGCTTAAAAATTGCCAGAGGAAAAAAAAGGAAATGAATAGCTTTAATTCAGAACGGAGCAATCTGGACACAGGAGTTTGGTCTTCCTTTATGTCTCCCTGCCTGTCATGAAGTCCAAAACAAATACAATATTTCAAAGTACTGGCAGGAGGGGAATTACATCGCTTTCCCCTCACTTTCCTCTGTTGTTTCCTTGTGTCTATCTAGATTGTAACCCCCTTGGGGCAGGGTCCAGGGTTTTTATTCTGTGCAAATATAAATAAGCAACAGCGTTCCTTGATCCACATCCTCTTGTGCTTAGTGATGCAGCATTTTCTGTTGGATTCAAAGGAACTCACAGAAGGGAGTGTGTGAGCAGAGCTTCTCTTTCAGTTGGCAGCAATCCCTTGCAGGTGGGAAAACAACTCTGTCTGCTCATTGGACACTTTATACCTTTCAGTAATCAGTAGAACAGAGTAAATTATCTTGTTTTTAATGTGTTAAAGCACCTGGTTGTAGCTGAGTGTGTATGAATGAAGACATGTCTGGTTAAGCATTTCAAGATTATATCACTCACCTGTTAACCTGCAGCCTAAACTTAAACACAGACATAAGAATAACTTAAGGGTGCAGGTATGCCCTGCTGCAGAATATTTGGAACCTAAAGATTTCCGATCCTGTTTCCCTTTCTACTTGTTGCAGATTTTTCAAATACGTAGGTAGTATTTAGTGAAAGCATAGAGACTAAAGAGGGCAGTAAGTACCAATGTGACTTACGGCCCACACAATGTTATATCCAAAGTCTTTGTTCCCTGTCCCTTAGGGCTCACAGTCTCCTGGCTCACAGTCCTCCCCAACACCATGTGGGCAGACACTAACAGCTCAAAACTGAGGATCAGGAATACAGTACCCTTTTAGTGATTGCCGCTTACCTCACCCAAATCACATCCACGAATCCTGGGCCATCAGGTTGATACATGCATAAGTGTGCAGGAACCAAAATACAAATGAAAACAATCAGAGATACGGAAAACCTGCAACATGTGGATGTAACATGTATGCAGATGTGGTATGCATATGCATGCACCAGTGCTATTATACATAGTAATTATTTAGTTATTTAGGGCCCAGTCCTTTCCAACTTTCCAGCACTGATACAGCTGTGCCAACAAAGTGTGCACTGCATCCTGCAGTTTGGGGGCAGTCAAAGAGGCTTCCTTAAGGTTGGGGCTGCATTGTGGCTGCATCAGCACTGGAAAGTTAGGTAGGATAGAGCCCTAGGATAGGATAGGATAGGATTAGTTATTTAAAATGATAGTCATGAAACAGGTGAGATTTTGCTCCACCTTGTTAATTTTAGCAAGGACTAGCAGAAGTTTTTAGATGAATCTTTTTCTTTTTTAAAGAAAAAAAAATAAACACTTCTCATGCATTGGTTCCAATAAGATTTTCATGCAAGATTTCAAGGACAGTAAAGGAGCTTTGTTTTTTCAATAGTCTTGTATGCGTTGCTATTGCATCAGTCTCTACAAATTCTGCAAATAAATGCTGAGAGAGTGGCAGAAATGAACGATATGGATACCATTCTGAAACCAGAACAAGGTCGATTGTAGCTGCTACAACTGGAGGGAAATTCAGAAAGTGAGAAGTGTCCCTAATAACCCCTGCACAGATAAAACTCACATGACTTGTCTAAGCTTAGCTAGAACTGTTCTCCCTCATGTACTGACTTCCTGTACTACTGCTTTCCTCCTTCAGAGCTCTTCTTTTGTAGGCTGAAGGCTTTGTCAACAAGCTGTCATATCATCTTTCTGCTGTTCATTTTCTGCTGTTCTGTTTATCTTGCTTCAAAATGTGATGTTCCTTGCTAAGCCAAATAGTCCAGCTGAGCATTTTCCGGAGCATGAGTGGAGAAATCTCAGCACAACACTCCCCTGCGTGGCTGACTGTTTGTGTACTGCTGAATTACAGTACGGCGAAAACAAAGCTTTGTAGCAGATGTTTAAAACCCTCTAACTACAGTGTGATGAGCATAACGACAGGCTTAAATTACTTGCATGTCATTTTTCATAGCCTTGAGATGGGAGATGGCTTCTCGTAGGAAGCGCCAGGGGAGTGCGTAACAGCACCAGAGAGAAAGAGGCAGAGAAGTCGGAGTTGGGAACTTATGATTTGTAATCCTAATTATCGTACTAAGTCATTGTGTGCTTTCCGTTTTGACTGTCACCCCCATGATGGACCTCCTCCCATGCAGTGGGTCGGGCAACATCCCAGGCAGTGGATGTGGGGATGCACCGTTGCCCTGTCCTCACTTGGCTATAACTTTTGATAGAATAGACGTATTTCAATGCAGTTTACTTCATTGCATTCTGCATGAAATTACACATCAAATAATATATAACATGATGGTATTATTTGAAAATACCAAGATTTTAAACATTTTGGCCAATCGTGATGTCAATCCCCCGCGCGTGTGTCACCCAGTGTGATCCGCACTCCCCTAGTGACTCCACTGCTCTTTGCTCTCAAATGAATGGGGGAAAAATGCCTCTCTAACTTTCCCTTTCTTTTCAACATGTACACGGTTGCACCCACTGAAGGGGAATAATAGTTCTCTGGTGTGCTATGCCTGAGCTCCACCCTCCTGAAGCAACCCACATCCACCAGTGTGTTATAACCAGTATGGATTGGACAGGTGCTCTAGAAGCCCTTTTTTATATTCCACTTTCCTGCAGGTTTAGCTGAAACAATACATCGTTTTCCAGATAGATTAGATATGTTCAAGTATTTGCTTTTAAGAAATATGAAGTTGTGGGTTTGAAAATGATGACCGACTGAATGATTCGCTTTATTCTTATAAATGTTTAATTCTTTTCAATGTCAATTTGATCATCCTCTCTGACAGCAAAATGAATGGCCCTGTACCAGTTATTTTGCACCACCACAAAGAAAACGGAGGGGCGTATCACTGAGCATGCACGCTACAATAACATGTTCACAACACACTATGTAGGTAGGAACTCCCCACCATTCACAAAAACAACAAAGCAAGGGAATGTGCCTTTTCTTGAGGTTAAATAATGAAGAGAACCTGCGCAACCACTCATCATAATGTTAAATTAATTTCACAACTTTTGACTTGTATCTTATCTTACGCTGTCGACATATGTACCTTTTCCTGCTATTTTTCAATTTTTTTTGCATACTCCTAAACGTCCTGGTGTGTATCCCTGGGAGTACGCATAGCCCAGGTTGGGAACCACTGGTCTAATTCATCATCACCAGCCAGTTCGGCATTAAAGAGAAACTCCTGCTCTCAGTGCCTCTGTACCCAAGGGCTAGGTAACACATCCACCAGGGAACGTATTGCAACATTTTGTTGCAGGTTCCACTTGCCTTGCTTACTGAAAAGCAAGTACTTTCTGTTCCTATCTGCCAAGCAACTCATAAAAGTGACCTGAAGCAACTTCCAGTCAAACCAGAAGTTGCTTCTGGTCACTTCAGCAGGCCATTCTGAGGCCAATAGAGTGGGTCGCAGGCCTGCCGCAACCTGGAAAAGGCCTTTGGGGCTTCCTGAAACCTTCCTGAAGGTTTTGCAGCACTACTAGGACCATCACTCTGGCCCCCTGCACATGGTTTTGCAAGCCACCAATGGGTTGCAACCAATAGGGCGCAATCCTAACCCACTTTCCAGCACTGACATAAGGGCAATGCAGCTCCTAGGTAAGGAAACAAACATTCCCTTACTTTGAGGAGGTCTCCATGACTGCCTCCCCCAACTGCAAGATGCAGCACACATCCCACTGGCACAGCTATGCCAGTGCTGGAAAGTTGGTTAGGATTTGGGCCTCTGTGAGGTAGGTTAGGCTGAGAACAGTGACACTCAGTGCCATCCATTGAGCTTTATGGTTAACAAGCCCAGTGAAGGGTTTGCCTAGCTGGAACTTCAATTCTGTTCATAATGCACAGCCAAGAATTTGTGACATTGCAATCTGTGACATTTAGTTTTTCACATTTTGAGAACCAAGCAGCTGAAACTCTGCTAACTTGAAATACCAAAGCCACAAATTAAAATGTTGGTACTGAGTTTTGAATGCTAGTTGAAATGAGAATTCTGACACATGTTCTAGGAGTTTGTCAATATTAAGTCTGATGTCTCCTCTAAACAGTCATTCCAAGTTTCATCTACAGTACATTTCAGGGAAAGAGGACAACTGGACATTCTTAGTTTATGTCTTCCTAGATCTGTCCACTTTTCTGTGTGAACTAGGTAAGAGTGTGGAATTCTGAGGTGACTGTTAACATGGTATTGCCTGGGGAAAAAGCCAAGATGCTCAGATGGTGCCCTGGTTTATGTCACAGCACTTTTGGACTGCTACCTTCCTATATGGAAATTCACCACAGTGATTTTTCTTTAATTCAATTAGGTAAAAAATCTGAAGATGGATGGTCAGCTGGGGACCTGGTCCCCTTGGCAACCCTGTGAGCACTTGGATGGAGACAGCACAGGCTCCTGCATGTGCAGATGGCGGTCATGTGACAACCCTCGACCTCGATGTGGTGGACATGACTGTGAAGGAGCCAGGATAGAGATTGCAAATTGCTCAAGGTATTTCAGAATGTGTCTTACATGTACAAAAGACATGAAGGCTATTCCTTTCTCTTTGTGTCTCTGTTCACCGTCTTAACAAGTTACCTTTGGCAACAAGTTTGTGTGTGTGTGTGTGTGGGGGGGGGGTTTTACAGGAAAAGAAACCGTGCCCCTTCAGCTTTGTTAATACACCAGCATAATGTAGTGATTCAAAACCTGATATTAGGATTAGAAAGACATTGGCTCATATTCTTACTCAACCATGAAATTTGTGGACTGACTGTGGGCTAGTCATTATCTCTCAAACTAGCCTTCCTCACAGGGTGGTTGTGAGGATTAAATAAGGATGGGGGACTATATGTATTGTCCTCATCTTCTTGGAGAAAGGGTAGGATAAATATGTAATAGTAAGATAAATAAATATCCTGTCACTGGAAGGATTTTTAAAATGTGAAATAGGGTTATCAGGGAAGCTGATACAGCTGCAGTCAAAGAAATCATTTATGAGGGCCTAACAATTTTAAATTGGTAATTTATCTGTAACAAAAGCCGCCCTTGGTTTTGTTTTCCCAGTCACCAATGTGGGTAGAGTCACAGTGCTGTGCTTTAAGGTCTTTCTCAGTCTGTTTGAACAGCGGTGATCAGAATGGGAATGGCACAGTACACATCTGGCTTGCGGATATCAAGGATGCTTAACTATTGTATTTTTTAAAAATCTAAAGACTGCTTTGCTACCGAGTGTGCTTTTAAACCCATGTCAACATGCGCATACTGGGGGGAAATGGGAGACCTCTCCAGTGGTTTCTGCTACTAGAGAAGCACTCCTAATCAGCATTGCAGCTGCTCAAAGAAGCACCCATCTTGGGCTTCCCAGTAGTGTGAGTGTTTAGCATGGTGTACAACGAAGTTTGTCTGAGAAAGAGGCAAAACCCAAGTCTCCATTAAAATGGTTATAAAACTAAACTTACATGTACTCAGCACTCGCACAAAGGCATAAAATCACAAGCACTAAGCACATCATCAGTTTGACTGCACAGGAGACAGACAGCACAAGTTAGTGAGTCTGTGGAAAGGCTGTGCCAAAGTCCAAGATAGTGAGACCTTATCTGCTAGATTGAGTGTGATGAAGAGCAGGAGCTGTGGAGCAGGAGTGTCAAGACCTCATGGGATGCATTGTGGCTGCATCGGCCCTGGAAAGTTGGATAGGATTGTACTCTTAGTGGCTTCTTAAAGATTTAGGAAAATGTTGGCATGGAAGCAGAGAAACAGGTGAAATCAAAATTAACTAACTGTGAACAAAAATTATGATTGATTGCTAATTTGAGATCTATCTCACAGTTTAAAAAAATATAGGTTAGTAGAAGGCATGGTTATTTATGTGCATAACCTAGAACATTAGGGGAAAAACATAATTCTTTGAATGCCATGCAGTGTTTATGGAAAAGAAAATAGAACCAGATTTTGCTAATTAATCATACTGGTCCTATGGGGATAAGTGAGCTCAAAAAAGCAGTTAAGACCGTCTTTGCTTGCCTAGTTTTCATGCTGCTGTTATCCTCCCTGCCACTGTGCTTGCAAATTGTTCTCCCACTATCATGTTCCCTGTCATGTGCATTCATGTTCCCATATGCATTCATGTCTGTTTGCGATAAGGAGACACAGCTGTTTGTCACAAGAATTAGTGAGATTTAACACACCCTAAGCTGCAAAGGAGGGCACCCTGCAGTTGAGCAACCTTGACTATCACACAGGAGGACATTTATTTTAGCGTCTTTCTTTGAGTTGGTCTATTCAGCTCAGTGTAGCAACTCGAGTCATGACCCAGAACATGCAAGGAAACACACAGACACAGTTACACGCTCAAACAGTGTGGGTGATTTACATGGAGAATTTCTCTAAGTCTTATTATAGTCATGTTTGTGCTTATTAAAAAAATGTATGGTACATCCCTATTGCTCCCATTTTCCAGATGGGGAACTTGAGGACAGGAGAGACATTGCCTGCAAATGAATCTGTGATTGAACAGCAAATCAGTGTTTGTGTAATCTATTTGCAAGATCACACATTTTCAAAAGAAAGGGTTTGCTAAAAATGTTATTTTAGGATTTCCATGTTTTAGATAGCCATTTCTACAGCTGGTAGAACTCCACCACGCGGAGCAAGAGATACGTATCAGGCAGCTGACGTAAGCATTGCCAAGAATATGGTCTCTAAAGTGTGGGATACCACAAGATTAGTCTGTAGGAAGTAAATGAGAAATGCATTCAGCACTAACGTTTAGTGACTGTGAAGAAATATAGTCATATGATCATCTTACAGTCAATGTAAGCCTAGGATTTCCATTTTAACTGGCTTCATATGGCATTGTGATGTTTTTGTTAGGATGTTTAAAGAAGAGTTTTAGCAACAAGCCAGATCTAAGACTGGGAGTGCCACAAGACTGATGAAAACCTTCTTGTGAATTGTCTGCATTTTAGATATAAATCAAGTCTTCCTCTTTTAAAATCTTCTAACCAAAAGACGTGCATTTACAGTAGAACTTCATTTATCCAAATGCTCTGGCTGCTGTCCACAACATTTGGCTAAGCATGTTTGGCTGAATTGGATGAGCTATTCACATAGGCTGTCATTGACATAGTGTGTCACAAAGATAGATAAGTTCTATCCACACAAAGAAAGATTGTTTTAGAAGTATTTTATATAACTAATGCTGGGATACTATGTATGTTTATTGTTTTCCTTATGCATTTGCCCATTTTTTGGTGAGCAGTTAGGTAGGACTTTGAAACTGTTTCTTTCTAAATGAGCAAGAAAGCGGAGGCAATACCATGGTTAAATCTTTGTCCATATGAAAGTACTACTTATTTCTTTACCTTTCTGGGAAAGAAAAACAAAACATCCATCACCATTCTACAATCAGGCTGCCAAGAGAAAGAGTGAGCTGATAACAAACTTGAAAAGTGTGAGTGCTACTCAGGTTTGAATGTTAATCCTGCTGCTGCCATTGGGGCCTTGCCAGAAATCTGCTAGTTGCCAGGCACTTTTATTAGTTCAGTCAACTCTTTGAAAATCAACACATCTGTTCACCAGCTCAACTTTCAGGAACATGAGTGACAGGGAGTAAACTCTAGAAAGTGGTGGATGCCAGAACCAGCAAGGTAGGAAAGAAGCAGGAAGTGAGAGTGGAGAAGGAACTATAGTAAGTGGTGCACTTTGTAAGGAAATATCTTTGGTGGGGGGGGGGAGCATAATGTTGCTTCTGAAATGTATTTTGTGTGGTGATTAGGTCATTGTTGTAAGAGAAGCACATACCTGTTCAAGGAACAAGAGATGCTTCCCCAACCTTTCTCAAAACAACACGCAGTACTCTTATGAGAGTTGACACAGTACACGAGTGGTTAACTGTCTCCAGTTTGTTGGATGGGAAATTTCAAGAAAAGGTGTTGAGAAATAGCACCACAAAAAAAGCAGTGTGTAAAAAATAGTGTCTAGCAATGTACTCAGCAGTATTCAAGTTGCCTATTTCAAGGCAGAACCTGAGCAGATCTTAAAGTACTAGTCCTAAATTTAACAGTCCAGGGTGGTTTGTTTTTTAAAAAATCTAGCTGTCATATTTAGGGAATATTAGCTGATTTTTGGTGGTATTTTTATGTTTTGATGTGCTGTGATCTCTGTTTTGTAGTTTCACATTGTTACTTTTAAAAATGTCATAGCCCATCTTGAGCCTTCATGATGGATATAAGAGGTGATCAATAAATTTTTCAGTGCCTATAAAGCTTGATCATGTGCCCAAGTTCCAGGCAAATATTCTGAAATCAGATGCATCTTCAGGAGACTTCAAGAGGTCAGGGCATCTTTAATCTTTCATGCCCACCCCTGTATAACTATTGCCCTTTCAGTATCCCATGAATTTTCCCACTGCCACAAATTTCACAGTGAGACATTATAGAAAGAATACAAGTTTGTAAATATTAGGGTATTGTAGGAGTGGTTTTCTTAGATCTTATAAGACCTTTTTAAAGCTCAAAATACAATTGTCGAGGCTTAAATCTGCTCAGAATGAAATTACCATAAATTTGTTTGTTAATTAGAAGTTGGTGAAGACTCAGCACTCATGCAACATTCTCTTGCTAATCTCCATCTTTTTGGGTTTTAATTGCACTAAAATGTACTTTGTAGAGCTAGCCAGTCTCTGCAGCCTGCTAGTACGCCACAGCTGGAGATGTTGAACTTAGTATAAAGTTGAAAACAAAATAAATTAACCCAGATGCCATGTTTTATCTCTTTTCCTTCCCCTCCCCTCTGTCAGGAATGGAGCTTGGACACCATGGTCGTCCTGGGCCCCCTGCAGCACTTCCTGTGGGATTGGCTTTCAGGTCCGTCAGAGGTCGTGCAGCAACCCTGCTCCGCGATACGGAGGCAGGGTCTGTGTCGGACAAAGCAGAGAGGAGCGGTGAGAGTCGTTCCCCATCCCTAAACCTCTATCAGACCTCTGTCTTTTCTTTTGAAGGATGCACACACTGCATGGACTAGAGACCCTTCCCAGCTACCTTTTCCCTTAAGACGTGCCTGTTCATTTGAGATCCATGTCTGAGTCCCTGCTCGAGTAATCTTGCCTTCAGAGGCTAGGCAGGTGACAAATGGGTACAAGAACCTGTAGTGTTGTTCCAATTGTGGAACATTCTCCCCAGAAAACTTTGTTTGGAGCCATATCTTTTTATCTTTTAGGTGCAACTCAAAAACTTTTATTTTCTCAAGCCTTATCTAACCTATACAATGATTTATTGTATTGTATAATTGAAAAAACTTGCACATTCATATGTATGCAGACTCTTGGGGGGGGCAAGATAACAGGTGCAGTTAGCCTTGGGTGCAGAGGGGTGCAATAGTTAGCTGGCTTACTTTCTGCCTACAAAGCGGGGGGTGGCAGAGAGAGTAAACTAACCCCTTCCAAGCTGGGGAGCTTATATAGTTGAAATAAGCTTATAAGTAAGGTTATAAGTATAGTTGAGGTATTCAGAAGTAAGATTCATTGATTTTAGTGGGACTTACTCCCAGGTAAGCATGCATACTTGATTTAAAAAAAACAAAAACTAAACAAAGTGGAACTTAGCTCTGAGTAAATAAGCATACACCCAGGCTGTATGACTCAATTCTCTCTCATACTAGTTTTGAGCAGGTCTCTGTTTTGTGAAACCTTAAACACCAGACATTCTTTCAACTTAACATCAGGGCCATCCCAAGACCACCAAACTCCTCAGGTGCCATGCCAAATGCTGCTGTTACTCTGTGATGTATTAGCCTCTGCTCCTTCCACTCTTCAGTGTTCCAGCTCAGCACTCTCCTTCCCTTCACTTTTCCTCCTTTTCTCTGTCCCCCTCTTCCTTTTCCAATCCAGGGAGTGGGGGGGGGGAGGGAGAACGGGGTGCAGGTGAGGCAAGTAGATGGCTTGAGATGGGCATTCCCCATCAATCTCTTGCCTTAGGTGGCCCCGTCCGTTGAGCTCATGGATGAGCCAATAATAAAGATCAGCTTTTAAGCTTTTTAACTGTTAATCAGATTTTAAGAGAATTTGGTTCCTGCTTCTAAGACTCCAAACAGGTCAGTAGAATTCTAAATAGCTGAACTTCTAGCTATTTTCTAGCCAGAATTTCTAGCTAAAATTTCTATGTTTTCCACTCAAAAGCTCAGTTAATCTCCAAATAGTCAACAAGTGTGTGTAATCTCAGTTTTATTAAAGAAAAATTATAAATTTGATTTTTCATCAGGAAGAGGCCAGAAAGAAGTCATTCATGTTATAACCATATAATGTGCAATTTATTTTTTCATGGCTTCAGTACACATCTAATTGAGTATAGGAAATCTGTGGGTCTCATACAGAATAGTTTTAGCTACACTTAGCAATCATAAATAAACTTCTGTGAAGGCACCCCACCCATATTAGATCCTATGACCTAGATCAGGGGTGCTCAATAAGTAGATCGCAATCTACCGGTAGATCGCGAGGCAAAATGAGTAGATCGCGGAGTGCCGACCCCTCCCCCTTCAGGTGCCTCTGGGAGGAAACGCCGGGAGTAAGCCCCATTGTACTCAATGGGGCTTACTCCCAGGTAAGTGTGGCTAGGATTGCAGCCTCACAGCCTAATCCTAGGCATGTCTACTCAGGAGTAAGTCCTGT
Organism: Tiliqua scincoides; assembly: GCF_035046505.1. Classification (NCBI taxonomy): domain Eukaryota; kingdom Metazoa; phylum Chordata; class Lepidosauria; order Squamata; family Scincidae; genus Tiliqua; species Tiliqua scincoides. Next base: position 79,176,922 of record NC_089821.1, on the reverse strand, counting down.
TATACTCAGTGGGGCTCAAGGTACACCAACATACATTGTACACATAAATGTTATATGTTATGATGGCGCGAACATTGTAAAAAACCTCTGGTAGATCTCCGGGCCTTGCTGGGTTTCAAAGTAGCTCTCGAGCCAAAAAAGTGTGAGCACCCCTGACCTAGATCCTATGTTGCTTCATTGCTCTGACATCCCACCATTTTTAAGTATTTCAAGCTCCTCCTCCTCTCTTCCAGTTGGACACTGACTCTATATCTTTTCTGGTACTGGTACTAAAATTCAGTTCCTAGTCAGCTGGTGGTAGCCTTCTAAAAAGATGAATTCTTCCTGGTGTAAATAGTTCTTTGCGGAATGTCTTACAATCAGTTTTCCTCTGCCTTTGGGGGTGCCCCATTAAGCTAACTTGTTTTTTTTTTCTCCATGCAATTTTGTTTCTTGCAGATTCTGTAATGAGAACAGCCCATGCCCACTACCAATCTTCTGGTCTTCATGGGGCCCTTGGAATAAATGTAGTGCAAATTGTGGCGGAGGGGTACACTCAAGGCAGAGGTCTTGCGAAAATGGAAACACCTGCCCAGGCTGTCCTCTGGTATGTTTTTATTTAGATAGGTCTTAATCTTGTTTTCTTGGGTTACATTGTCCTAAGTTTTTTTAGGATTCTGAATACAGCTGTGGTCAGAGAGGTGTTCCAAGACTTAACTTAAGCCATAACAGGAAATTTGCAGTGTGGTGTTAGGGAACTAGGCAAGAAGAGATCGTGGTCGCCAGCATCCTACAGAAGGCACAAGTGTTACAACATCCTAGGAGGGGTGGCAAATGGACAGGTGTCCAGTCTGCCTGTCTACCACCCTCTCCAGCCTGCTGCCCCACTTGGTTGGAGAAATTTGGAAGATGATATCATAAAAACATAAGAACAGCCCCACTGGATCAGGCCAAAGGCCATCTAGTCCAACTTTCTGTATCTCACAGTGGCCCACAAGATGCTTCATGGAGCACATGAGACAACAAGGTGCCTGCATCCAGTTGCCACTCCTTTGCATTTGGCATTTTGAAGTATCCTGCTTCTAAAACCAGGTGGTTGCACATACCTTGTAAACTGTAATGGACTTCTAGAAATCTGTCCAGTCCCCTTTTAAAGGCATCTAGGCCAGACACCATCACCCCTGCTGTTCATCTGGCAGGGAGGGCCAACAAACTGGTAGATGGAAGATAATGTGGTTGCCCACAAATGGAGACTTGGTACTGAGGTCTTCTGGTCTACAATTCATCACTGGGGTCAACCAGTTCACAACACTGAGTGCTGGAAATTCTGTAGAAATACCAGACATTATCCCCATTCCATAGGGAAGAGGCCTTGTTTTGTTTTCCCTCCTTTCCACTAACCATCAAGGTGATCAACAGGATATGTCAGTTGTACACTGACTGCATTCTGATAACACCATGGTAGCCAAGGCAAGTGTAGTTTGTACCTCTGTTCAAAATGGCATAGGTTGAATGCCTTCACCTAACTGCAAGAAGCCTAAACAAGAGGCCTTGTTTTGTTTTCCCTCCTTTCCACTAACCATCAAGGTGATCAACAGTGATCACTAACCATCAAAGGTGACAGGGGTGACTGCAAAAACTACTGTGGCATCTCTCTCCTTAGCGTTGTAGGAAAGTTGTTTGCCCGAGTTGCACTAAAGAGGCTCCAGGTACTTGCAGAGAGCGTTTATCCAGAATCACAGTGCGGATTCTGAGCCAACAGGTCCACCACTGATATGGTATTCTCCCTTAGACAACTGCAGGAGAAATGCAGGGAACAACGACAGCCACTCTTTATAGCCTTCATAGATCTCACGAAGGCTTTCGACCTGGTCAGCAGGGACGGCCTCTTCAAGTTTCTCCCCAAGATCGGATGTCCACCCAGGCTCCTCAGCATCATCAGATCCTTCCACAAGGACATGAAGGGCACTGTTGTCTTCGATGGCTGCACATCAGACCCCTTTGACATCCGAAGCAGCGTGAAGCAGGGCTGTGTTCTTGCACCAACCTTGTTTGGGATTTTCTTCTGTGTCCTGCTGAAGCATGCCTTTGGAACTGCAACAGAAGGCATCTATCTCCGGACCAGATCAGATGGAAAGCTCTTCAACCTTTCCAGACTGAGAGCAAAGTCCAAAGTCCAGCTGAAATGTCTTCGTGACTTCCTCCTTGCCGACGATGCAGCTGTCACTACCCACTCTGCCAAAGATCTCCAGCAGCTCGTGGATCGTTTTAGCAAGGCCTGCCAAGATTTTGGACTGACGATCAGCCTGAAGAAAACACAGGTCATGGTTCAGGATGTGGACTCACCTCCCTGCATTACAATCTCTGTGCATGAACTGGAGGTTGTCCATGACTTTGTGTACCTTGGCTCAACGATCTCCGACACTCTTTCTCTCGATACTGAGTTAAACAAACGCATCGGTAAAGCAGCTACCACGTTTTCCAGACTCACAAAGAGAGTCTGGTCCAACAAGAAGCTGACAGAACATACCAAGATCCAGGTCTACAGAGCTTGCGTCCTGAGTACACTTCTGTACTGCAGCGAGTCATGGACTCTCCACTCACAACAGGAGAGGAAACTGAACGCTTTCCACATGCGCTGCCTCCGACGCATTCTCGGCATCACCTGGCAGGACAAAGTTCCTAACAACACAGTCCTGGAACGTGCTGGAATCCCTAGCATGTATGCACTGCTGAAACAGAGACGCCTGCGTTGGCTTGGTCATGTCGTGAGAATGGATGATGGCTGGATCCCAAAGGATCTCCTCTATGGAGAACTCGTGCAAGGAAAGCGCCCTACAGGTAGACCACAGCTGCGATACAAGGACATCTGCAAGAGGGATCTGAAGGCCTTAGGGATGGACCTCAACAAGTGGGAAACCCTGGTCTCTGAGCGGTCCGCTTGGAGGCAGGCTGTGCAGCATGGCCTTTCCCAGTTTGAAGAGACACTTTGCCAGCAGTCTGAGGCAAAGAGGCAAAGAAGGAAGGCCCATAGCCAGGGAGACAGACCAGGGACAGACTGCACTTGCTCCCGTGTGGAAGGGATTGTCACTCCCGGATTGGCCTTTTCAGCCACACTAGACGCTGTGCCAGAACCACCTTTCAGAGCACGATACCATAGTCTTCCGAGACTGAAGGTTGTGTGGAAGATTCTTGTTGGTATTGAGGGGTGGGGGGAGCTAAAGGACATTGCTGAAGGTTTGGCTAACTCATTTTGGAGTGTTCACTTTTTTGCCGTCTCTGCCTACTATCTGGCAATAGACAACCACCTGGTTTTTTTCACACCTTCTGGTTAGAAGACTTTTGAAAGGGCCTACCCAAACTGCATCCAGCTATTGAAGTTCTGTTTCTGTTGTGGAGTCTGTCTCTGGTCTTATCCCACATTTCTAGTAAGGTTTTCAAGTTCATGGTGTTTCTAATGACCATTGCCTTGTCACTGAGGGTCAGTGAACTGTGTGATCTATGTTCCAACCTTCCATTCATCAGATTTCCATCCAGACATAGTGGTGCTGAGACCAGACATTGTGTCTTTGCCTAAGATGGTGTCAGCAGTCTACATTAATCGAGACTTGATGTTGCCTGTGTTCTTTCAAAACCCAGCTTCAGAAAGGAAAAGAGCTCTGCACACTGTTTTGTTCTGTGTTTATAGAACTGCATTTTTCCAGGCATACCATCAGTTATTTTATGTACTACAAGGGAAAAATGTTTCTCTCCAGCATCTGGCTCACTGGGTAATTAAGGGCCCAATCTTGTTCAGCTTTCCAGCACTGATGCAGCTGTGCCAAAGGCGTGTGTGCTGCATCCTGAGGTGGGGGGGGGCAGTCATGGAAGCCATCTCAAGATAAAGGAATATTTGTTCCCTCACCTAGAGGCTGCATTGCAGCTGTATCGGCAATGGGAAGTTTGATAGGATTGGACCTTAAGACTATTTTCCTGGCTAAGATTTTGCTGCTAGCTTCCTTGAAATCCCTCTCTGCCACAGCAATGTAAATTTCTGCTTTCAACCTGGGAGGTGTTCTGTTCCCAGTACTCTACACAGCCTGCTCAATACCATCACCTTTTATCAAGCACCCTGCCCTGGACGTGAGTTTGAGAGCAATCCCCAGGTAAGGATGAAGCTAGCTAGCCTCCACTATACGTGATAGAAATGGGAAGCGGGGCAGTTTACTTGCCTGTTACTATAGTTGAGGGTTCATCTGTGCAAACACACAACCCATGAATGGCCCTCTCTGCTGGTCTAATTTGAACAACTGAATCTGTCAGATTTTACATTTGCACTTGGGCAGTCCTCAGATGAATGGAAGGACTTAGTGTCCTTCCCATCCACACAAGTGCTTGGTGTTTCACTCACTTGAGAGCAGGAGCAGAGTGCTTGCCAACAGTGGCGTAGCTAAGCCATTTGCTGCCCAGTGCAAAGAACGTTTTGTAGCCCCTCCCCAACGAAATCAAATTTAATTAATTAAATTGGGTCTTTTTTATTAATTAAAGTGAGTGAGAAATATTAACTAACATTTTGAAAAAGCAAGCATTTGTTGAAAGTTAGGATTGGGCCATAAGTAGTACGAATTAAAACTAAGTTGAGTTATTTATTTATTTACCTATCTAATTTTTTATCCCACTCTCTTCTGAGGGGCATCCAAAGTGGCTTACAACAATTTGAACATATATACATCTAAAATAAAACTGTAAAATGCAATGTAAAAAAGCAGCAAACAATCACAGGCATAATGGATGAATACATAAGCACATAAAATACAATAAATCATAAAATCATCAATAAAAGTAGCAGGTGTCAGGTGCTAGAGAAGACTGAAATTAGAAGGCTTGCTGAAATAGAAATGTTCTTAGAGATCACTGGAGACTTCTAAAAAGGTAGGAAACCAAAGGGTCCCTCTTTCAAACCACCACCCCTCTTACTTCCACAAATCTAAAAGGCATATCTAATTTAGAGCCCAATCCTGTGTCTGTCTACTCAGAAGTAAGTCCCATTATAGTCAATGGAGCTTACTCCCAGGAAAGTGTGCATACGGCTGCAGCCTTGGAGCACAAGCCTATGCATGCCTACTTGGAAGTCAGTCCCATTAGTCCCCAGTCAGTTCCTGGGGCTTACTCCCAGGAAAGTGTGGATAAGATTGTAACCCTGGTGAGCAACTTAGATTGGGCTGCAGTTGTAGGCACACACTGGCTAAACTTTTGCCCCCCTCCCTCGCTCTGGTTGCCAGCTCTTCCCTCTTGCCTGACAAAGTTGGAGGGGAAGATCGTGGCGCCCGAGCCCACTGCAACTGGCACGGTGAGATCGCAACCAGGAAGGCAGGGAGGAGGTAAGGTGAGGGGAGAAGGGAAGAGGAGCAACTTCAAGCAGTTCCCTCTTGGCTGCCAGTCCATGCCTGCAGCCAAACCTAGGCTACAGTCTATGCAGTTTCCTGCAAGTCTCTCCTCTCTCCTGTATGCCTCCCCCCTGTGTGACTGCCTGGAGCTAAATTGTTGCCGCCCCCCCCCCCCCCGCAGCAGAAATCTATCTTCTTGCTGGACATCACAGCAGTCTCGGAGGGCAAACAGCAGCAGACCACACAGTCCCCAGCTGCTGCTGCTGCCACCACTATATCAGCTGCTGGGATGGCTGCTCTGCCCAGCCCCGCACCTGCAGCCCAATCTAAGTCGCTGGGGGTGGGGAATGGCAGCGAGGAGCGAGTGAGTTGACTGTTGCCCCCCTAATCTCCTCTCTCCTGCCTGCAGCAGCCTCTCTCCTCCTGTGTATGCCTTGCAGCAGCCCAATAGGCGTGTGGGCATTGTTGTATGCCCCCACCCTGTAGCCCCTCCCACCCTGTAGCCCGGTACATTTGCTACCCCCTGCACCTCCTTAGCTACGCTACTACTTGCCAATATCTTGGAAGCTTCCATAGCCAACTGTTCATATGCAAAACTTCACTATGAGTGTCAGCACAGATGACTCCACAAAGGAACCAGGGGACATCCACTAAAATTGAGTGTTCGGAGAGTTAGGGCAGACAAAAGAAAAATATTTCTTTACTCAGTGTGTGGTTGGTCTGTGGAACTTCTTGCCACAGGATGTGATGATGGCATCTGGCCTAGATGCCTTTGAAAGGGGATTAGACCAATTTCTGGAAGAAAAATCCATTATGGGTTACAAGCCATGATGTGTTTGTGCAGCCTCCTGATTTTAGAAATGGGCTATGTCAGAATGCCAGATGCAAGGGAGGGCACCAGGATGAGGTCTCTTGTTATCTGGTGTGCTCCCTGGGGCATTTGGTGGGCCGCTATGAGATACAGGAAGCTGGACTAGATGGGCCTTTGGCCTGATCCAGCAGGGCTGTTCTTATGTTCTTAACTATATCTACAGGTAAGCAACCTGCCCTTTACTTTATTGTCCCTTATACTGCATAGCACCAAGTGCAATGCCAGAGTTGTTACTCTACAATAAATATTTTTTTTGTTCTTTTTTTAATGTTAGGAATATAAAACATGCAGCCCAGAGGCCTGCCCAGAGGTGCGGCGAAATACACCTTGGACGCCGTGGATGCCCACCAACATCACCCAAAATGGTGCCCGCCAGGAGCAGCGTTTCCGCTATACCTGCCGTGCTCAGCTTGCTGATCCCCACGATCTCCAGTTTGGCAGAAAGAAGACGGAGAGTCGGTTCTGCCCGAACGATGGCTCAGCAGTTTGTGACACTGATTGTATGTACTGCCTGATTACAGATAACCTGAAGCTTTCTTCTTCTTTTTTTAAAACTCAAATCAGAGCTGTGGGAAGATCGTGTAAGAGTGGGTAAATGCTGATCTGTGATGATAGCAGGAGAGCAAATCAGAACCAATGGATTCTGTATTCAGTGGGAATTTGATAAATGACCATTGTGGATCAGGGTGTGTATGTGCATCTTTTCAAGGTCTTCCCAAGTTGTTGGGGGTAGATAATGCATAATCACCTCCTCAGTGGGCCTGACTGCTTGTGTCTTTCCCACTGAATCTTGATGTCCCAGTTGCTGTACTCTGGTAAACAGATGAAACTAGAGCACCCTGATTCTGTGCAAAACAACAGACATATTTAGACGCACCCACATGAGTGGAGCCTATTCATTTCTTCTGTCTATTGCAGCCATTTTCAACCTTTTCCAGCTCAGGGCACACTGTCAAGGCACTGAAATTGTCAAGGCACACTCCCAGTTTTTTTACTTACATTAAATTACTGTATTACAATTAATTTTTAATTAATATAATTAATACAATTAAATCATTACATGACAAAGGGCACAATCCTAACCAGGTCTACTCAGAAGTAAGTCCTATTTTGTTCAGTTGGGCTTACTCTCAGGAAAGTGTGGATAGGATTGTGGCCCAACGCCCCTCCCCTGAAAGGCAAAGGCAAGGCAGAGACGGTTGCTTTGGGGAGCTGCAGGCAACTGTGGCAAGGAAAAGGGACTTTCGTAGACCCTCAGCCAGCCCATTCTTAGGCTGCTGGCCTCAGCAGATTCGCTCGCTTCCTACCTGCCTGCCTGCCTCCTTCTCACTCCGCCCAGACCTCTTCCAGGTTTTTCTGGTTGCCCAATCAGCAGGCAGGGCAGACAAGGGACTTGATACCCAATCCTAGGTATGTCTACTCATCCTAGGTATGTCTACTCAGAAGTAAGCCTCATAATAGTCAATGGGGCTTACTCCTAGGTAAAGGAGGATCGGGTTGCAGCCTTCCTCTTGCTCACAGCAGGAGATGCAAAGCAGTCTTGGTTGCTCCTTTTTCACTGCTACCGAGTAAGGGTCAAAGCATCTGCTTCTCCCGCCCAAGTCTGCTGCCTGCCTCCTCTGGCCCCTGCGGCACACCTGAGGCTGCCTTGCCGTGGCAAGGTTGAAAACCGCTGGTCTATTGTGTAATGTATGTGACTGATATTCAGTGTGATTGCTGTGGTATGGCCAGGTTGCCAGAATAGCCTTCAGTTAGAAAACAGCAGAAACCTATTCCACCACCACCTGCCCCTTTTCATCCATTTTCTATTTCCTGCAAGGCCCTAAAATGCACTGGGGAATTTCCCAAATTTGTGGTCAGCCTCTACAAAAGGGATGTCCTTTGCTGGATTCTCCAGTTTAAATGTTTATCAGTCTATTATTAGGCAGAAGTTAAAACAGCTCTGGTCATTCCCTACTCAGAGGTGATAATTCAGTATTTTCCTGCACTATATTCACCAACATGAGGAGTGGATAATCTTGCTTTGCCAACAGGGCATCAAAAAAAAGGAAATGACACCTTTTGCCAAGACCCTACCCCTGCGATGAGTCAGCAACAATATAATTGGTCCAGATCCTCTTCACAGTATAGAAATAAAACTATCCCTATACAAAGGATCTGCTAACTAAAAAAGGTGTACATGATTCAGTAAAAAGAAAATGGAGATTAACTAACAAGGCTGGGCCAAAGACCCAAACTCTGAGATTACAAATTGTGATACCTGATAAGGCAAACATGATGGAATGTTTGTGTGTCTGTTAGCCCGATCCTATCAGGCAGTTATTCTTGCTGGAACGTATTCAGGCAGCATAACGCACTTTCTGGCTGTTGGCGCAGCCTGGCCACTACCCCTGAAAGCAGCAAGTGGCTGGGTCCATGTGATGATGGACCAGGGATACCAGAGACAGTATGTATGGGTTTGGAGGGGAGTGGTGTGGAGGCTGGGCAGAAAAGGGAGGAAATGTGGAGAGGAGGGTGGACAGGGCCCAGGAAGGGGGCGATTCACACCTGCCAAATTCTAACCCCCTTCCCAGGTCTGATCTGCTATCACAGGTCAACACAGACTTGTTCCAGCACTATCACTGATGTAAGTCCAAGTTTATCCACCAGGCCAGCAGGGGTTTACCCTGGGGGAAAGGGAGAAAATGTTCCTTTACCCTGAGGAGGTCTCCCAAGGCCGAAATTCCACCAGCGGAATTCAGTGGACACCACTTTGGTGCCTCTGCATTGCTGCGCAGGGAGTAAGGTAGGATTGGACTGCCTGTTTAATTCTTTTCTTCTTGCTTCAGCTCTAGTTGATGACCTTCTGAAAAGTGGCAAGACTTCCATCCGGATTATCAATGGCGGCTGGTCCTTTTGGGGAGGCTGGTCATCTTGTTCTCGAGACTGTGAGTTGGGTTTCAGAACCAGGAGGCGGACATGCACCAATCCAGAACCAAAAAATGGTGGACTACCTTGTATAGGGTCAGCAATGGACTATCAAGATTGTAACCCTCATCCCTGTCCGGGTAAGTACTATTGTCTCTTCCTGTTTCTGATTTAGTTGGCAACCTTCAGTCTCTGAAGACTATGGTATCGCGCTCTGAATGGTGGTTCTGGAACAGCATCTAGTGTGGCTGAAAAGGCCGATTCGGAAGTGACAATCCCTTCCACACTGGAAGTGCAGTCTGTCCCTGGTCTGTCTCCCTGGCTATGGGCCTTCCTTCTTTGCCTCTTAGTCTGTTTGCCAAGTGTTTCTTCAAACTTGGAGAGGCCATGCTGCACAGCCTGCCTCCAAGTGGGACACTCAGAGGCCAAGGTTTCCCATCTGTTGAGGTCCATTCCTAAGGCCTTCAGATCCCTCTTGCAGATATCCTTGTATCGCAGCTGTGGTCTACCTGTAGGACGCTTTCCCTGCACGAGTTCTCCATAGAGGAGATCCTTTGGGATCTGGTCATCATCCATTCTCACGACATGACCGAGCCAACGCAGGTGTCTCTGTTTCAGCCATGCATACATGCTAGGGATTCCAGCACGTTCCAGGACTGTGTTGTTTGGAACTTTGCCCTGCCAGGTGATGCTGAGGATGCGCCAGAGGCAGTGCATGTGGAAAGCGTTCAGTTTCCTCTCCTGTTGTGAGCAGAGTCCATGACTCGCTGCAGTACAGAAGTGTACTCAAGTTGCAAGCTCTGTAGACCTGGATCTTGGTATGTTCCGTCAGCTTCTTGTTGGACCATATTCTCTTTGTGAGTCTAGAAAATGTGGTAGCTGCTTTACCGATGCATTTGTTTAGCTCACTATCGAGAGAAAGAGTTTCAGAGATCGTTGAGCCCAGGTACACAAAGTCATGGACAATCTCCAGTTCATGCGCAGAGATTGTAATGCAGGGAGGTGAGTCCACATCCTGAACCATGACCTGTGTTTTCTTCAAGCTGATTGTCAGTTCAAAATCTTGGCAGGCCTTGCTAAAACGATTCATGAGCTGCTGGAGATCTTTGGCAGAGTGGGTGGTGACAGCTGCATCGTCGGCAAAGAGGAAGTCACGCAGACATTTCAGCTGGACTTTGGACTTTGCTCTCAGTCTGGAGAGGTTGAAGAGCTTTCCATCTGATCTGGTCCGGAGATAGATGCCTTCTGTTGCAGTTCCAAAGGCATGCTTCAGCAGGACACCGAAGAAAATCCCAAACAAAGTTGGCGCAAGAACACAGCCCTGCTTCACTCCGCTTCGGATGTCAAAGGGGTCTGATGTGGAGCCATCAAAGACTACAGTGCCCTTCATGTCCTTGTGGAAAGACCTGATGATGCTGAGGAGCCTGGGTGGACATCCGATCTTGGGGAGAATCTTGAAGAGGCCGTCCCTGCTGACCAGGTTGAAAGCCTTTGTGAGATCTATGAAGGCTATAAAGAGCAGCTGTCGTTGTTCCCTGCATTTCTCCTGCAGCTGTCTAAGGAAGAATACCAGATCAGTGGTGGACCTGTTGGCTCGGAATCCGCACTGCGATTCTGGATAGACGCTCTCTGCAGATAGAAGTACCTGGAGCCTCTTTAGTACAACTTGGGCAAACAACTTTCCTACAACGCTAAGGAAAGAGATGCCGCAGTAGTTATTGCAGTCGCCCCTGTCACCTTTGTTCTTGTACAGCATGATGATGTTTGCATCCCTCATGTCTTGAGGTACTCTACCTTCTCTCCAGCAGAGACAGAGGATTTCATGCAGCTCAGTAGCAATGATCTCTTTGCAGCACTTTAGGACCTCAGCAGGGATGCTGTCTTTCCCAGGTGCCTTGTCAGAGGCAAGGGAGTCCAGGGCCACGTGAAGTTCTTCTAGGGTTGGTTCACTGTCAAGCTCCTCCAACACAGGCAGGCACTCAATGTTATTCAGCACTTCTTCAGTAACTACATTTTCTCTGGAATACAGCTCAGAGTAGTGCTGCACCCAGCGTTCCATCTGCTGTGCCCGGTCCTGGATGGCCTCGCCTGTGGCAGACTTCTGATTTAGCATATATTTATATATAGATATATGTATTTAGTGTCGAGTGCTATGCTCTGGATGAAATGTGCTGTGAAGCTGTCCACATGCCAACTCATGCCAAAGATGAACTTGCAATCGTAGTGCATGTTTGCACTGGCACTTTTGTGGGAAGCCAGGAGAGTTGACAGGATTGAGGAACTCTACAGGATAGTGGACTACACCATCAATTTGCATTACTAAGTCCACAGACCTGTACAGACCTCCATTCTGGAATCTCCTGTGACTGACTCCAGATGCCCTCCCACCCCTCACACTGACCCAAAAATACACTTCATTTTACTGTTCAGAGTAAACACTAAAATGACTGTTGTTTTTCTGTTATTTTAATGTTCCTATCTTGCTATACCAACTCAAAACAGTTGTTAAATGGGCCAGCCTGGCCTCAGTTGTCATGTAGGTCACATGCCTCTCTCAGGCAGTAGCACAGGGGAAAAAGCCAGCCTGGCCTAAGTAATAGGAAGGGTTCTATAATTCACCCCCAGATTTAGATTTGCCCCTTTAGGGGTTGATTAGGGCAAAATCCTGAATTATGTTTTTAAGCATTTGTATGGGTAACCTTTGAAAGCAAAAACCAAGTTGATATCTCATTGAACCTAAGAGATATTGAGGAATCTGTGAAAACACATTTTACTCCTTTCACCCCCTCAGGGGTTGAATTTCTAAAAATACCTTCTTAGTGCCTGAATTTCATGTTTCCAGGTCAGGAGTTTGGGCTGGGCGTCAGTCAGGACATTCGTGAGGACAGGACAGGACCAGACAGACAGACTTTCCCAACCTTTCTTTGCTTTCAGAGTTAACTGTTTTGGAGGTCTTGCCGCACAAGGGGCTTCTTGGCCATAAGTGGGAAGGAAGAAATCAAAAGTGGGTTGTGAATAGGCCACAAAGCATGTTGCTGGTTCTCTGTGTTTGGCAACTTTCAGTCTCGAAAGACTATGGTATAAGCCTACAGCACCTGGTATTCCCGGGCGGTCTCCCATCCAAATACTAACCAGGCCTGACCCTGCTTAGCTTCTGAGATCAGACGAGATCAGGCATCTGCAGGGTAACAGTTACTGCTGCATGCTTAAGATGCTCCCTGTTAAGCATGATATTTCCACTCTCTGCACTCTTTCTGCACTCTCATTCTCACAACAATCCCATTTGTTTTTACTTGAGCTGGCATAAACGTGTAAATGCAAATGTGTGCTTCTGCTTTGTTTGTAAAAATCCTTAGTGAAAGGCTCCTGGTCCTGCTGGACTCCTTGGTCTCAGTGCTCTGCAACTTGTGGAGGTGGGCACTACCAGCGCACCCGAACCTGCACCAACCCAGCACCCTCTAACGGGGAGGATATCTGCATCGGACTGCACACCGAGGAAGCGCTGTGCAACACACACTTATGTGAAGGTAGTAGTTTTGCTTTCCCTAGGTCAGTGCTTCCCAAACGTACCCAGCTTACGACACCTTCAAAACTCGGAAGGAAGTGGTGATGATGCAAAAAGCATCATGTGGTGACATCACTGCCGCTTATTTAGGTGTTACGAGGGCTTTGCAGGCTTCAAAAGAGCAGTAAGAGGGTCACGGTGGGTGTGAGGGCTTTTCCCACTACGCAGTTTCCCATGCTGCAGCTCTGCCTACCACGCTGAGTTTCCTGCCCTTATTTGGAAGCTCACACTGCAGTCTCCCTACCAGGCTGCGAGCAGCCCGCAACACCCCAGCCCAGCCCTAGAGCATCATAATGCACACTTTGGAAACTGTAGCCCTAGGTCAATGTTTATAATGGGGAAAGCAGGTAAAAACAAGAATGCAGAATACTTTCTTGAAAATAAATTTGAATAAGTGGAAAAATTGTGCAAATATGATTTTTAACCCTGCGCTGCATCCTGCACAAGTTTGGGGCCTAAAGCAGCACAGCCCGAGGCAAGGGGAAGCCTTTCCCCTTACCCCGTGTCATGCTGCAGCAGCACCATTGGGTCTACATGGATCAGTGCCACCTGATAAGGTGGCACAGATCCGAGCAGCCTGGAGCCAAAAGTGATGTTTAGGATTGGGCCTTGAATTGTATTGAACAGTCAATCAAGAAAAAAGTAGCCATAATGGCCTGGTAGTTCAGTGCCTCATTCCAGCATCCCATGCCCTAGTACCTTTGGGTGTTCCAGGAGCAATCTTGTTAACACCTTAATGTGACTGCCTCTGAAATATGATGGCAGCTTGGATAGAAGGAGTTTTCCTCTCAGCAGCTTTGGTCACTTGTCTGTTATATATAGAGCATGGTGTGTCATAATCCCATTTTACTCTGTATAGAATGCAGCTGATAATATATTATAATGCCATCAATTGGATTAGTGTCGAAATTCATGTTTGAATAATATATTCAAGACTCCAGGACTGAAGTAATTCTGCTGATTGTCCTCAGCGTATCATGTCGGAAGAGAATGAATCCTAAATGGGATTTTAAAAATCATTGCAGGGGCTGAGAAATCATTGCAGGGGCTATTGCAGAAATTTTATACAGGTTTTGATCTAGAAAACGCCAACCTTGTTGGGTAAGAAAAGTATCTACTTGGTCTCATTAGGACTTTCTCCCTAATGAGCATTAGGCACCTGTCTAAAAGTTCGGCTGAACTCCCAAGCTTAGAGGCTACATCATGTGTTTTTTTTCCCTTGGTGTAAGATGATATTCTCCCTGCATAATTTATATTCTTTCTGTTATCGTATTCTCCGATTTTTAAGGAGGCTGGTCTGAATGGTCTGAGTGGACCTTGTGTAATGAAGATGGGATCCAGTACCGTAGCCGTTACTGTGAAATCCACAACCCAGGGTCTTCCCAGTGTACCGGGAACAGCACACAATACCAAGACTGCTTGTACAATGAGATCCCTGGTAGGTTCAACTTCACCCGCTAAGCAGACAAGAAAAGGGCTTGTTTAAGGGCCCCTGCTTGCCACATTTAGTATTAATTAGAACTCGTATCCTGAAGTGTGAGATTTTGAATGGCACCTAGTGTTCCATTTGTTCAGATAGGAGGAAAGATGTGCAGCTTTAAGGTTTTGTTTAAGATGATACGTGTGGGGTGAAATGGTTGGAAGTGGGAACAGCGTTGGTGAGATGTGAGCATTTTAGTGCACCATCACTAGATCTTGTGGCAGTGAATTCCATAAGTTAATTCCGAAGAAACCACCATTCTGCAGCCTGAATACATTACTAAAATAAACTATGCTACACCAGCTCCCTGATGAGGTGGGAGGTAGGGAGGGGTTTTGATATCATGTCTCCGTTATATATTGATTACTGTCCGGGGCATATTTCCGAAGCAAATGATATATCATGCGCTATTCCAGCATTTCAGGAATATGCTTTGAATTGCACATGCTTTGAGTATTGAAAGTGGCTTTTTTTTTCTTAATACTAGACATGCTAGAATTAAGCATGTTTAAGTATACTTAAAAAGGGTTGCTGTTCAGTAGTCTGCAATTCAGTTAGTTTTTCTAGTGCAATGGGGAGTATGGTTTTTTTTTCTTTTTTAAGCAGTTCTTGCAACATTTTATTGTGTGTTTTTCCACAAAGCTCTGGGAGGGCCTCCATTTGCTGCAGAGATTAACTTGCCATACGTTGAGCAAAAGGCTTGTAATTGCCCACACAATGTCACAGATTACAAAATGACATTTTTACCCACTGTTTTTCCTCTTTGCTTAGTAATCCTGCCTGCCTCAAGCATTGACGAGAGCACAAACTGTGGAGGTAGAGTACTGCTAACTATAGATCTTATTTTTATCTTAACATGACTCCTCTTTTCTGAGCACCTCAACCTAGCCATTAATCTGAGCAGTTCACATCCCGTTGATCACCTTAATTCCACTGGAGTCTCATTGTCTGAGTCGGAAAGGAGAAAAAAAGTATTTGCTATTCACTGTTCTGGTCTCAGAATTTAATTTTGGGGAGGGAGATCTGCAGAATAATTAATTACTGGGGAGATCACTTCCCTTCCCACTGTAATTCCTTTTTCAAATGGACTGGAAAAGATGAAGTGAAGGTCCTTCTTCCTCACTGATTGCTCAGATTGATTGCAACTTTGTCACTACTTTGCATTCTAAGTGAAATGTTGAGGTGACTTTGGGGGTTCCTGTTCAGGAGATTCCAAGGAATTTCAAAGGAAGCAGCAAAGAGTGTAGATAAGAAAATTTGGAGATTATTACTTGGGAGATGCATCTGAGGAGTTTCGGTAGCGAAATAGTTTCGGTAAAACTAGCAAAATTCCTCAGGATGGTTCATCGCAAGTTCATATTCATTGATGCAGGCTGCAATCCTAACCATACTTTCCTGAGAGTAAGCCCCATTGAACAAAATAGGACTTAGTTCTGAGTAAACCTGGTTAGGATTGCGCCTACAGTGTATAGTTGAGTATGGTGACACAACAAACTTAAATTGGTTGAATAGCCATTTCCTCTGCCTCAGAGAATAATGGCAACTGTAGTTCCGAGTGGGGCTAAGGCTCTCTAACAGAACCTAACAGAGTTCTTAATTACTCACCCAACTAGAACATCCAGAATATGTCAGTAATGAAAGTTGTACCTTGAGTTGTGAAAGACCCACCTGGTTCCAGGTAATCTCTTCAAATGTTTTCTACCTGGACCCGCGTATGTTTTGCAAAGAGTGGCACTGTTTTTGTTTGGAGGTGGGTATGAGTGTGGGGGATAGGGCCTGCCTTCATGCAACCATAATGAGTACTGTATCTATTATGAGAACTTAAGACAGGCAGATTTTGTGTCATCAAAAAGTGCCTTATTGCTTCTGTAACTTTCCACAACTGCTCCACATAGCTAAGCAGGTTTCCTGATGAGCCTCTTGGACAGATCTTGGGCTGTTCATCAAGTCCTTCTGAGCACCAAAATGTTCCATGGCAATGTCTGACAAGACAAACAAGCAGAACTTTAGTTTTGTTTTGGTGTGTGACTGCGGGAAAGCTGGTGTGATTAGGACTCCAGTTCCATTAATATCAAGGTTGGCTTCTGCATTCTTATTCTGCCTGCCCGGTGTGTGTCTCCTATCAGGGTTCCCTTAACCCTTGTTCATCATTATCCCCTTATTCATCCCCTTATTCATCAATATGCATTGGTATTGATATATTCACTGCCCTCTTCTGCCCATTCAGTTTTAGTTGTCATTCAACCTGCATTCACTCTCAGATTATTTATCCCTCAGTATCCCACTCTATCAGACAAAAATATAATAATCAGAAACTCGTTCTGCTGCCTTTCACAAGTGGGATGGGAGAAAACCTGCCATATAGAGCAAAAGCAGTAAACCAGAAAGCATTCAATGCCTGCAGATTTGTCTGCAGATTGAGGGTCTCGGTAAAAATAACATGAATGGAGGCAAACCTGAAAGGTCAGAGAGACCTTGTAAGGGACAGAACTGGGAATGGCTGCAATTTCTAGGCATCTACTAAGTTAAACTGTGAGGTTCAATATAGCTGAAACAAATGCAGCAGAGGCATTGCTTTACACAAGTGTGAACTATCAGACTGAATTTTTTTGTGCTATGCCAGTCTTTAAAGGCACACCATTTATGGCTAACTCACTCACAGCCCTAATCCTCCTCTTTGGCCTGAATGTCTGTCAGGCACTGTTTGGATCTAAAAGCCAATTCATGCTACAGACTTAATTTGTTTGTCATCATTCTCTCTCTGTGGGACCCCAGTAGTTACATGGCATGAGGAGGGATCTTGGCACCTCACCAGCTACAATTCTTAGGATTCTTTGAGGAAAGCCGTGAGACTTAAAATGGGGGGGGGGGGGAACCTATATACAGTGAACCTGGAATTTAATGGACTAATTGGGGAAAGAGGTATCTGCCTGTTCTGAAAGTCAGTTAAATCCTAATGCATTTATAATAGCACGTACATGCTAAAACATATATGGCTAGTTTTTTTTCTTTCTTTAAAGCAGACAACATCTGTTATTTCTGTAAGTCTGTTAAATCAAGGTCTGTTAAATTGAGGAGTCACTGTGTATTGGTACTTAGTTAGGAAATAGTTGGGATTTCCCTAGGAAATCCTACCTTGAGCTAAAGTTAACCTTCAAATTTCCTTCCAACTGGATTATTCTGAAAGCATTCACTGGCTTTTTTTTTTATATCCTCCTTTTTCCTTTTCATTTATCTTTCTCAACTACTTTTGACTACCTACCATATTTCTCCGCTGTGTATCTGTATCTTCTTGGTAACCTGCTGGAGTGGAAGTGTTTGAAATCTACATGTCTACTTATTTGGGTTGGGGAATGTTGCATTCCAGGAGCTTTTCTCTTTGAAATCTTTATACTGTATCTCCTTCACTGATGTCAGCTTCCAGCTGAGGTTCTGCCTTCATTGCTCACTAAGGAATCTAGTAAAACCACATTCAGTATTATCCCTTCTTCACACCCGCTTGTGTATTTCTCCTGGGGGCTTCCATGAATTGGCTAGTCAGAAGAGTCTGCACAGTGAGGTCCCTGAATCAGTAAGCAGGAGTACATCCAAACCTTACACAGAGGCTGCATAAATTCCTTCTCCGAGGTGGCCTGTGAGGTGAGATGGAAAGCACCAAGCTGCTGCTGAGTGGTTGCAAAAATTGGGGGAAATCCTCTCATCCTTAGAGACAACCAAGGCAGGGCAATTCCTGTAGTATCGCACAGGCGCCTGCCTTGTATGTTCAAAACAAAAGGCAGCCAGTAAGAACCCTGAGTTCCTCTCAATTGGCATGCCATGGCAGTGCCCATTTCCACCTTTCTAACCCTACCAGCCATTGCTGTTCCTTCCCCAATAGTGTTTGAGTGTTTTACAGTCCAGTCCTGAATGTCCCCGTGCCCAGGGCTGCAGCAGTGCCAAAATGGCTACCACTGCATCCCATGGAGCTAGGAAGCAGCACCAGGGCTTATGCTCCCTTGCCCGTGTAGTGACCAGGCAGCCCTGATATACCTTCTTGGATCTGCACCTATTGAGCGGGTGCAGATTCGACTCCTCGAACCTGTGTCGGGTCTCCTGAGCCAGGAGGGGGGAGTAGGATATGCAGGCAGGGCCTCCTGCCATCTCCGCCCACCTCCTGCCTGCTCCCTCCCATCACCATGCCTTCCCCCTCCCTGGAACACCTCCCTCCCTGCCCTGACTTACTGTTTCACTGCCCAACGCTTGCACAGAGCACCAGGTGGCGTCCTGCTGGCCTCCAACCAATGCTGAGCTCTGTGCGGGCTCTGCTGAGCCTGTGCTGACTGTTGCAGGTATGCCTTATGGCACGTTTGCGACAGTGAAGTCGGGTGGTGAGCCGGCACGAGCTCTTCAGGATCAGGCTCTCAGGCAGCACAGAGAAGACAGGCCTTTCCCCCTCCCTCTCATTAGAGAAAAGTTGAGTTTTTGCCCACCTCCCTATTTCCATGACATGCACATTCTTTAGAGCCCATTGATGTGCATTGTTTGTGCGCCTCATTTCTTTCGGCTGTCGGCTTAATATTCAGGTTCAGTATCGACAGAAAGAAAAAGAAAGACCTTTGCAAAAGCAACATAGGATTCCATTAAAGCTCCACCGTGGCAGAACCATGACAAGTAGACCAACAGGAAAGGGGAAAGGCGTATTTCAATTGGCATTGCAATGCAAGTTACCTGCTGCTTTCCAAAATCACTTTTCTCTAGTGGCAAAAGCAGAAAAGCACCCCTTGATAGCTAGTCCAAGGATGTCATCCTTTTGCAATCCAAAAATCTGTTTCTTATGGCAACAATTGTGAATGCTGTTGTTATCAAGGACATGTTTATCATGCAAGAATTCCCAAGTGAAATCTGACAGAAGACACTGGGATTAGAAAGGAGAGGCAGGCGATGATTAGAACGGTTTTGTAACACAGTCTATTTGTCCACTGCTTCTGATCATTTGGAGGACCACAGAAAGAAAGTGAGATGTGTGGTTGGTGGTCCTGCATGCAGATGATATGTGTTGTGCAGGTGCAGATCATGAGCATTCTTCAGAATTTGTAGCAAACTGAGGAAGCAGTGTCAACTAGTGTTAGTACTAGTACTAGTTAGTTAGTACCAATGTTAGTACTGCTGTATAAAGTTGATATTTCTCCATCTAGTGTTTTGCCTCCAGCGCAGGATAATAATGGAATCTGATATCACCTTCTTTCTTGAACCACTGATTACTCTTAGAAGTGCAGATCTGATTTGCTCTTGTTGTTTGTGTCTGTAACCACAGCATCTTCTGTCGCTGTCTCCCCAGGATTCAGCCTCATCCACCTGATTGCCACGGGGGTCTCCTGTTTTTTTGGTTCTAGCCTTTTAACCTTTGTGATCTACGTTTACTGCCAGCGTTGTCAAAGGCAATCCCAGGAGTCCACTGTAATTCATCCCACCACCCCCAATCATCTACACTACAAAGGCAACACAACTCCCAAGAATGAGAAATACACACCTATGGAATTCAAGGTAAGAGACATCAGTTAGTGGATCGCTGTTGCACACTGTACACACTTCTAGTGCATGCGAGTGGTTCCCAGCCTGTCTGGTGCAATTGGCTTCAGCCGACTTATACCTGAGCAACTTGATCAGTAGTATGGAGCAGCTAACCCAGCCATCCCCTTGACATGCTTGTGTTCTATGCATAGATAAATGTTATAAGGGTACAACCAAACATGCAGGGCTCCCTTCTCCTACTCTGAAATGGTACTGTCCAGCAAGAACCATACCACATGTTTCTGCTGGTCTTGCAGTCTAACTCTTATTTATCTTTCTGCCACTTCATAATTCAGTAAAGAGGGATTTATTGTCCTGGCTGCTTAGTTGAGACAGAGACCTGGTTTCTTCATAGTACCACTACTACTGTCATTGTTATTAATATTGTTATTGTTATTAATAAGAATAATGCAGTGCTGCTTTTCAACAAAAAAGTTCACAAAGCAGTTTACAGGGAAATCAGTATCTAAGAAGATGCAGAAGAAGCACCAGCAAACAGCCACTAGAAAAGACATTCCACTGGGATGAGGAGGGACAATTCCTCTCCCCCTGCTAAACTGCTTTACCCAGCACGCTTGCTGCGAACTTAAGTCTTGAAAGGCCTTTTCTTGTAGGACCATGATGAATAAATATCTCAGTTTTGAAGACCTGCCCAGCATTCAACTCGCTGCTCTAAGTATGCAGGTTTGGAACCACTGGGCTGTGCTTTCTGTTATGTCTGCATGTAGTTTTACATACATAACGTTGTTTTGTTCATTATCTGACACTGTGTTTCTATGTGCACTTTCCCAGAGGTCAGCCTCACTGAATACACTGGGACTTACTTTCTGAGTCAGCCTTCAGAGGCTTGTACTGCATCTTCCCCCTGAAATGTGCTGCTCTCTCACCTTTTTCATTGCACATTCATTCATATTTTCTCCAGAGTTGCTTGTCAGACTGGATCAAAAAACAGCTCGTTTTTGCACAGAGGTGCTTTCTTCTTAAATGTGCTATTATAAATGTGATGGCCATGTGACCTTTGCCCTATTAAAATGCCATCTTTTTGTCACCAACTCCAGCGCTTATTTAGTAGGCCTATCCAAAAGAAAGGCATCCCCAGAGTATATTAGTTGTCTTGGCAACCTCTTTTTTTCAATGGAAATCTGGCATTTCTGTTATCAAGCAATGAACCTGACTAGCCAACAAGGATCTCAGTGGTAATTACGAAAACACCCAGCATAAGTAATCAACAAAGCAAGATGTAGACAGGGGATACATATTCTTCAAAACAATTAATTAACTGCTAGTCATCATTTTGAAAACAAGAAGCAGCTAAAAGTACTGATAGCAGAACAGACTGCAAGTCCCACTGAAGTGTCTCTGTAGAACTAGATGGTTTGAATGGAAGGTAACCCTCTCTGAAGAAAGGAGGTTTCTCCCAAGAAAGAGTCCTGTCAGAGGATCAAGCACAGTGCCTTCCAACTAGTATTGCTGAGAAAGAAAAAGCAAAATGGTTTTTCAAATGAATTCCTCTGCATGGAAGCAATTTAAAAATACCATTCAGATCTGAAAAATAGTTTTTGGCACCCAACAGCAACCTTCAACTTATCAGGCCTGCTTGTTTATTTTGAAGCCTGTTAGTAAAATTCTTTAGAAGTGGCTTATCTGGCAAGCAACCGCCAAATGACAATACAGCCGACTGCCAAATGGGGAATAATCAACCAAACCAACTCCAATTCTCACTTGAAAACATACCTGTTGATTTCTGCAGTACATGATATATACTGTATGAAGAGAGAGAGAGAGAGAGAGAGAGTATGATATAGCTGTATGAAGAAACACATGTATAAAACAACTGGCGTACATAACTACCAACTTTATGTATCGTGCTCAAAGGAAAAAAATAAAAGATACATACCTGGGTCAAGAACTGTGTGTTTACTCCACGTTGCTGATGGAGCTCCCTTGCCTACAAGGATGCACTTTTCACTTCCACGGAGGAGATAACTTTACATAATAAGAATCCTCCTCTCCTTTGACATGATTTTCCTTCTCATTGGCAGTAATGCTAATGGCAATGAGTAAGTCTCGTGGTGTGTTTGATTCTGAAAGTTTAATTTTGAAATGTGAGTTAAATTAATAAACAAAATTCCCAGATGGTGTCTGGAAAAATCCAGTATGTCCTCATCACTTTCAGCTCTATATCCATTTGTTTCCATGATTTACAGAATTGCTCGTTTTCCTTCCTTGCAGAATTACTTCCTTTTTAGCTGGTGGTAATCTGAGCAGCCCTGTGTAATGCCCAGCTGGCTGGGAGGAAGGTTAGGATCCAGACTAAGTCACTGAGGCAGGTCCCACCCCCTCACCCAGGCCTGGTCCACCCACTGGCCCATCGTCTCCCACCCAAAAGTGCCCTCAATCCTCCCTCCCACCACCCTTTCCAACCCCTTGCGCTGGCCATCCTCAGCCAGCATGAACTTACCCTCTACCAGGCCGGGATCTGGAGTGTGGAGTCTGGCACACATACTTGCCAGCCTCCCTGACTCCTGAGTAGTCGCAAACATGCTTTACAGCATGTTTGTGACAATCGATGGTCGGTGCAAGGGACCAGCCAAGCATGTTGTAAGGATTGTGCTCTAAAAGTGGTACATCAGGGAGAAGGTTAAGCTAGAGCTCTTCTCCGTGGCAAAAAAGTGGGAAGTTTGGGTTACAGTTCAGCCAAACTGTTCAGTTCAGTTACCAGTTCAGTTCAGTTACAGCCACAACAAAGTGATAGCATTCCACCCCACGTAGAGGACTGATAAAGGGAAATGAAGCAGTAGATATTTTAATGGAACAGGGATGGTATCTGGCTTGTCCACATGGTTGTTCCTTCCAGTATTTTGATCCTAAACCTTTTAGTTAATTGATCAGTACTTTAAACTGTGCCCAGACATGAATCAGCACATGGTATAGTTGATACGAGTCATAAGATCCCAATATCTGACATGGCTCAGTGTTCTGTCTGCAGCATTCTTTACTGGTTGCAGTTTCCAAATGGTTTTCAAGGGCAGCCCAACATACAGCATGTTACTGTAATCCAGTACAGAGGCAACCTGGTCAACTCTGGTTTCTCCTAACTTGATACTAGTAGATAAACCACAATGAACATTTGTTTGTAGGTTCTACAGTAATGTTTGGTTCAAGGGCAGGTCTTAGACATTGTTTGATGTTTGGGTCAGAGACATTGTGCCTATTATTATTATTAACAGTATTTATATACCACTTTTCAACTAAAAGTTCACAAAAGGGCTCACAATCTAAAAAGATGCAAATGAATACCAGCAGACAGCCACTAGAACAGACAGTGCTGGGGTGAGATGGGCCAGTTACTCTCCCCCTGCTAAAAAAAGGAGCACCCACTTGAAAAAGTGCCTCTTACCCAATTAGCAGGGGTAAGTGCTACAGGCTCTGTGCTTGCATTTGCACGTAATAAGCCAGATTCGGATACCTGGCAAATAGCTGTGGGCCGCTTCCTTTTTAATGGACCAAATGGTAAAGAAACAGTGGCAAACACCACTCTAACCAGGAGACTCTCTTGGTTAGAACTGAACTTGCCTTGAACTCAGGACTTGTTGTGTCCTCTGCATGTGACCTGTTTCTTGAAAACACAGGCCCTCCATATTCAGTTTCTGTTGCGGACTCTGAATACACGCCTCTCTGGTCATCTATTGCCTTTTGCACACTAGCAATGGGACTCCGATCCCCAGTGGAGCTGAGGAGTTCAGCTTAGGAATGTTATGTCTTCTCTAAGATTCTTCTACATGATGTAGGCAAAACTAAGTTGTTTTTAAAGATTACAATGCTGAAAGGTGGAGGAGGCTTAATGAGGAAGCACTTTTGTTAAGTGCAAGTCAGCATGAATTTGTGGAAGGTAAGTCATGTCACGCAAATTAGATTCCTCCCTCTTTCCCCCTCCTCTCCTTTCTCCAGATTCTTTCAGCTAATGAAATAAATATTGATCTATATAGAAAACAAAACAATCTGGATCCTGTAATTTTCGGACGTAGTTTTGTTAGTCTGAGACATTTTCTCAGTTCTGAAAGCACTGACCCTCTTCTAACCACCCAGTAAGACTACTCCTGGGGGTAAAATGGAAAATGTTCACCTAACTTTGTGTTTAAGGGGTGTACTTCAAAGGTGGAAACACCTCTTCTTTCATTAAAAAACACTAGAAGGAAGACAACTCTGATCAGGACTACAGCACATTGAAGGGGACATTAAGTCTTTTCTTCTTGCTATTATCATGCTAAAAAATTACCCACAAAGTCTCAAACTATGTCTGACCCCTAAATCTTACCAACTATATTAGGAGATAAGAAATTTGAAGGATTGAACGGTGAATAAGTATGTATGGGGTAATGGAGAGTTATATGGCAGCTAAGCTAATTTAGTGGATAAATGGACAGGTAAGCTGGTCTTTAAAGAAGTGGAGGGAAATGGCTTGATTAATAGAAATGGAGGAGGGGTCTATTTCAGCTTTAGGGAGTGGAATGGCAGAAGCCATGGAGACATAAGAGATGTATATGAAACTGATAGCAAGTAAGATTGATAATGAGATTTAAAAACATGGCAGAAGTCTTATCTCCGTGACAAACTTATACTGATTTGATATACTGTAACAGTCATGGCTTCTCCAATAACTGTAGGAATGATAGTTTGGTCAGGATATTGAGAGATTCCTAACCTCTGTCCAAGAACTAGAATTTCTGGGCTTCCACAGATAGAACTGCAATGTCTATTTAAATCTGAAGTATGGCTATGCAAGAATTGGGGGTGGGAAGAGTTCAATATGCAGAGATATAAAGAAAGTTTATGGACATAACCACAGCAGAAGTAGAGGGAACCTATTTTAGCAGAGGTTGCACAGAGGAAACATGGGAAGAGAGAGAATCAGCAAAATTAAATTAAGATGTAATTTTCCTACCTAGTTTGACTCACCCTGTGAATACCTGAGTGGCAAGGTGCTCTTGAAATAAGTAGGGCGTACCCATGAGTAAGTGATTAAAGAATTGTAGGCTTGGTGTTGTGGCAGCACTGAAAAGGCTATTAGGGAATTGCTTTTGCTCAATAATGGTCTCTCTTACAGAGGCAGCTAAAGCATTAGTTCCACCACATTTGAGGTATCCAAATTAAGTCACTAGTGTTTTAAAAAGGCAGAAATGAACTTGAGATCTTGTAAGGTAGGGCAGCTGCTGGAATTAACAGAGAACATTGCTTAGAAGAGGTGAGGAATTTGGTCGTTATTTATAGAAATAAATGAAGTATGTGATTGAACTGCTGATATCCTATCCCCCTTCTTGACCTTGGATCCACCTTGGGACCACTTGGACTTGCGCCAGCAAAATTGCTGTGCAGGTCTGAGTAGACCCATCAAAGTAGCAGAGGCTTACCTCCAAGTAAAGGAACAAATGTTCCCTTACCTGGAGGAGACCTCTGGGACTGCCCCCCTACCTCATGCATGCGCTCTGATGCCACAGCTGCATCAGTGTGTGTGTGTGTGGGGGGGGGGGAGTTTGGCTAAGTTTGGGCTGCCAATTATATCCCATCATCCATAATTTTTTTCTCTGATTACAGGACTTGAATGTCAAGGACAGAATTATTAGAAGAACATAACAAGACTGATTGATAGAAAGGAAACAGAGACAAGACAAACTGGCCAGGATAATAGACAAACCAGAGCTAAGAATATGAGATTTTGTGACTATGCTGAAGTCACAGCTCATGAAGTGCAGGCAACAGGAGTTGTTGAACAGAAGTGCAGGCAACAGCTCCCAAGTGCAGGCATGCACTTCTGTACCTTTAGCAACAGGAGTGGTAGTGGTATGAAAAGAAACATCAGCAATACAGTAGTTTTCTAATTGAATGACAAGGAGGCAG
Source organism: Tiliqua scincoides (assembly GCF_035046505.1). NCBI lineage: Eukaryota > Metazoa > Chordata > Lepidosauria > Squamata > Scincidae > Tiliqua > Tiliqua scincoides. The sequence continues at coordinate 79,151,306 of NC_089821.1, read as the reverse complement.
TCCTTGCAGGAGAGTCATTTTGGACATTCAAGTTTATCCTAAGATGAATGCCAATGAGATCTAAAACTCTCATGGTTGTGACCCATCTGTCATTTCACTGGTGCTAACAGGACACTGGTGGTTAGGAGAAGGAAAAAAAAATGCCTCTTCCTAGATTTGGACCCTCCTTCTGCCTACGGCTGTCAAGAATATCCTTAGTTCTGTTTGTCAGATCTTTTAACCAAGGTGTGAAGGGAATTTTTCAAGGCACCTAATCAGCCATTCATGTTCCTTTAATTAGCTGCACTTTCTACAGCACTCTGACAGTGTTGCAGTTCTGTTCAGCACGAATGGATGTTGTAATACAAGTTGTTTACATTATGCATTATGGCAGCTTCTTGCACCATCCCCAGCTCAGCCAGGTTGTTTGAACTGTAATAGCAGAAGCTATTAAAACATAAGCAGCTGCTGTTTTAGCCAGCGCTCTTCCATGATAATTCCAGAAGGCCCATATGCACAAGCATGAGTTATAACTCTGCTGATAATCATGGCTGTAGTGGTCCACAGAAGGTGTTTTTCTGCCCTGCTAGTGTGTTTCATTGATCAAGGTACCCCAAGATGACAGCCATCTGAGTGGGAACAGGACCCCTAAAAGCACTGATAGTAAAATATGTGCATGAGAAATTCCCAAGTCCAATTTCAGGTGTTTGTCTTTTTTCCGCCTGCTTAAATAATGTGTGAGATGAAGTGAAAGTGGCAGAAGAGTAGAGGCATTTTAATACTTTGTTCCCTCCATGGTTCTGACTAGGACTGCTTTCACCGTTCTTCAGAGGGCTCTTTACAGAAGGGAAAAAAACTTCCATTGCCTTCAATGAAAGTGTTTTCCTTCCAAAGTGGGGGGAGGGGGGACAGAGAGGAAGAAGAAATTTGGAGTGGAGGAGAGTGCGGAGCTAGAACATTGGCAAGAGCAGACGCTGGTACAAGCAGAGGGGGCAATATCTGGCATGCCACCTCAGGCAACCTGATTATCTTGGGCTAGGTTTACACCTACATTAAACCTTTTTTGTCATTTTGTTGGCCATTCAACCAATTTATGCACACATTTGCTGCACTGAGCATCAGGCTGAGCTAGATGATATTCAAGTTCTCCTCCAACTCTAAGACCATTGAATATCTTTAACTGTTTTTTGTTGCCCATTCACCTAGTTTGGAGAGCCCCTTTAGAGCTATTGACACTCTCCTGGGGCTTTTACCCTTCTGAATAATTTGATGTCTGGGGACAAGTCTTGGCTGGTGAGTCCAAGATTGGACAATAGCAATGGAAAAAGCAAACTCAGAAAAAGACTAGGAAAGTGACTGAAAATAAACTGTCGTTAAAAAAATCTGTTCACGTTTGGAAAGTACATAGGCCACGTTTGGCCTGTGTACTTGGCCTATGTACATGTTTGGAATCCTGTGGAAAAATACTTCTTCATGCAGTACATAATTAATTCGTTGGGTTAGATACAAAGAACCACGAGAGGAAGAAAATGGCTGCTAAACAAGAGGTTTAGAACCTAGGCGCTTGAAGGACCAACTTTTCCCATATGCTCCAATCATCATCTGAAGTGCTGATCGAGATGCCTGTGCCATCTGAAGTGCAGCTGAGTGTCCACCAGGAGCAGGCCCTTTTCAGGAGTAGCACCAAATTTGTGAAAGAGCATTTTGTTGGAGACCACCTGACTTATTTGGTGTACTTCAGGTGCCAAGTTTAAAATATGCTTTTCCCACTTGTTTTTGAAGGTGTTTCTGGGGATTGCAATTGGGACGAGTGTTGACACTCCACACTGTAGCCTTCCGTCCATCAGCCCCGTGAGTCAGTTGCAGCTTCTGGCGCAGTCCCCTTGGCGAAAGGGGTATTGGATAACTTGGCCTGTGGTTCAGTAGCCATCCAGAGATAGCAAAATATCAATGCCTGGAGACGAGGAAATGGAGCTTCTGCTTTTTTTTTCCCTTTTCTTAAAGAATAATCATTTCGGATGAAGTTGGTAATCTTAGAAAGAAATCGGTGCACCTTCCAACTGTGAAATGAGAAATAAAACTAGAAAGGCGATGTGATGTTCCAAAGCATTGCTCGACTCCTTAACGTCTTGTTCTTTTGCAGCTGGTCATTTTTACGGCTCCTGAAAATGATCCTCCTTTTTTGGCAAGGCACAGATAGCGAAAGCAGGCTTTTAACCACTTTTCAGTCCCCAGGAGGACTGTGCGGCTGGCCCAGAATTGTGCTTGGAAAGATTTGTCCTTCTGTCCCTTGGAAAACACGAGATGGCAATCTCCTACCTTTTAATTTACTGCTTTTTCAATTCCACTGGCTTCCTCTCTCCCTCCCCCCCCCCATGTGTGGCATGGCAAAAGCAGTGATATCTCTGCCGTCAGAGCTTCTCTTCTGTCTGGGTGACCCTTCTGTTGTGCATGAATTGTGCCTGCAACAGTGATCTGTATAAAGTTCAATCATTGCTCAAAAGCTGATGAATCTTAGAAAAGTGGCACCATCTTAGAAAGTTAGCAACTCTTTCTCTTTGACATCCATCTGTGCACTGTGTGGCTTTGAAAGAAAGATTTGAATTGGAAGCCATCTCCCCACTCCCCCGTTTGTTCCTGGTGAATTTCATGTCTAACACAGACTTTTCCCAACTTCAACCAAGTCTTGCTTAAGACCTTTACTACCTGAGTGGCAAAGCACATGTTTTCAATGAGTAGAGTCTGAGATGGACAGGAATGGTTTGGGTAGGGGCCAGTAAGGGTGTGAGGTGTGCGGGGAGGGGAAACAACAGCATTCTTGTTATTGTATTATCCCGCAGCTCTAAATATCACTTCAAGGGACTCTGAATTTACATAATGCCTGCTAGGAAGCAAAAGCAAAACAGCTCACTGAGGAGGAACAAAAAGGATTTAGCAGTACAGCTTAGCCGAAAGCTATTGGTTCCCTTCCCCTGACCCTCTTTAACTCATTGGGTTGAGTCAGACTGAGCAGTCAGCCATGCTAGGGGGTGTGGCTCTCATGCAGGGAAGATTATACTGGCAGAGCCCGAATGCATCTCTCAGAGTTGTCATTACCGTATGGCAGCAGCGACCCAGGTGGGCTTGTCACATGCATCTTATTTAAGATTGGCAGATACTTCCACTTAAGGTTTGAATGTTTGTCTCTGTCAGGTTAATGTGGACTATTCACTAGCTCAGCATCTTCTGTCGGCTGCTGTGCTGCAGGACGATAAGAGCAGAGAGCCTGTGGCCACTGCTGAGAATCAACAAGGAACATGAGATTTAGGGTACAGCCATTCTTCGAAGAGATCGTCTTGTTAGTTGACCTTCAGGCCAGATATAGCTTTTCAAGGTGTTTCAAGGTGCTGAAGCTGTTTCAGTGGATGTGTTACGATTTGCACACTCATTTGTTTCCCCTGTTGCACTGCTGCATTCAAGGCAAAGACACTTTGCATGTTTTTGCAGTGCTTTTTTGACCAGAGATGGCAGGAAAATGAAATAAATGGTTTAAACCAGGTTTAAATCTGTTGGGTTGGATACAAAGAACCACGAGAGGAAGAAAATGGCTGCTAAACAAGAGGTTTAGAACCTAGGCACTTGAAGGGCCAACTTTTCCCATATGCTCCAATCATCATCTGAAGTGCTGATCGAGATGCCTGTGCCATCTGAAGTGCAGCTGAGTGTCCACCAGGAGCAGGCCCTTTTCAGGAGTAGCACCAAATTTGTGAAAGAGCATTTTGTTGGAGACCACCTGACTTATTTGGTGTACTTCAGGTGCCAAGTTTAAAATATGCTTTTCCCACTTGTTTTTGAAGGTGTTTCTGGGGATTGCAGCTTAAATATATTGCTTGCTAGCTTGAGGAGTCTTTCGCCATTTGCTTGCATCTTGCTTGTGCTGCTGTGATGTTTCTGGTTTGCTTTATTTCATTTGATTATTTTTGTTTTTAAAATGTTGTTTTATCTCATTTTTGTAAGCTACCGTCATTTGCTTTTGAAAGAAAGATAGGGTGTGTGTGCTTCACACACACACACACACACACACACACACACACACACACACACACACACACACATGTACATACGTACATACAGGCATGCACCACTTAATGATGGGGATACATTCTCCAATTTCCATTGTAATGCGATTAGGTCATTAAGTGAACATTCAGTCCAATCTATTGCCTTTGTTGTGTAACAGACACTCCCTGATAGACACTAGGTGGCTGCACAGGCTACTGGAGATAGATTGCCTCTTCTTTATATTAAGTGCCACTCTGTTGTGTAAACAGACCCCCTGCTGCAGGCTATGGGAGACACAATTGCCTCATTAAGAGCCTCTTTGTGCTTTGACTACCATCATATATGCAGCCTGTTGTTAAGGGAACGGTTGTTAAGCAGCACACGCCTATAAATATAAATTAATAGAAGTGAACCAATAAATAAACCTGAAAACACTTGTACAGTGGTTCTCTAGAGCTCTCATGCTTTTGCTTGTGCAAAAAGCTCTCAAGCTGTTGAGCAAGTGGAAGGATCTCTTCATATTTAGCTGCATTCTCCTCACATAACTTTCGAATGCAAGGTGTAAAACAGCCCTTCTGTGAGTAGAAGGCAAAGTGGGGCAGAAGACCTGTGGAAAGAATACTTGTGGCTTCAGACCTCAGAACACTCCTAAGCATGTTTATTTAGAAATAAGTTCTGCTGAGCTACTTCTTAGTAAATGTGCTTAGGGTTGCAGCCTGTTTCCCAGTGCCTGGTGTGACAGGGGATGCCTTTAAAATAATGGTAACTGCACCAACACATCTGATATCAGAGGGTTCCATTGTTCAGGCCCTGTGATGATGGGCTGGGAGCATCTGAGGCACCTGCTTCAACAACATTGCAGACCTAAGCAGTAACCCCCAGAACCCTCTAAGAACAGGATAAAAGTATCATAAACAAATACACTTTTGAAAATAAGCAGTGGGCAGGAGGTCTGGTCTAGAGGGTAGAGCCTCTGTTAGCCCGAAGATAACATCAGAAGGTCGCCAGTTCGAGGACACCGGCAGCTCCCTGAACGGCTAAGAATGGCGAGACCTTGAAGCAGCTGACAAGCCCAGCTGAGTGATTCCACCTGCTCTTGGTGTGAGCAAGAAGTGTCTTGGCTGCCCTCCATATGAGACATGGAGCTGCTTGTCAGCCGGTGTGGGAGAACTGCAGGCCAGAAGTGAGACCAAACCAGGAAGATCCATTCTGAAATGTTGTTGGTTCTTGAAAGAGAGAACCTTTATGATTGTAAAAATCCCCTTGAGGGATTTAGAAATGCCTGCCTATGTAAACTGCCTTGAATAAAGTCAGAGGAGTAATCCGATGACCAGAAAGGCAGTATATAAATACCTAGTTTTTATTATTATTATTCTTTTAAAGAGGGCAAGATACTGCCTGTTTTATTTGTGACAGACAGGAGGAGTGATGCCTTTCTTCACTGTTTGTTGTTTTGAACATGTGATGGATTTGTTTTCCTCACAAGCAATATATTGATACTTCTATGTGAATCTCGTACAACTATAAGAACTCTTCCTAAAGGAAGAGAAAAAATAAAGTTTACATTTCTGCTTACCCATCTTATCAAGGAATGGCTCTTTTGATCAGACAGCCATAGTTTGCTGGTGAAGGATTTGCTAAAATCATCTGGGAGTATTCCAACTGGGTAGGTTTGGGAAATACTGGTGATTCCAGTGTGTTAAAATGAATGAGATTAATCAGCAGGATCATGGATAAAGCATTTGTGGTGGCTTATACCTCCACATATGAGTCTTCACCTCTATGTCCAGTGTGTCTGTTGTTGACAGAGGACTTTTATATAGTATATGAGGAAAGAAAACACCTCAGTTTCTTAGTTGCATGGGTAAACATGAGTTGTTTTTTTATAAATTCAAAAGAAAAGGAAGGAAATACAAATTCCCTACTTAAATTCCAACAGTCGAAAGCACATTTTCATTTCACCTCCATTTTTTCTTCATGTTGTTGACAACTACTTGTAACTTAGTTGCTAATTGTCTTCAGAAACTGTTTTCTTACTCCAATGTGACCGTGCCTTGTTACTTATACTGTAGCTTACAGAAGTGACACACTTAATATCGGGGGGTCCAAACCTGGATATCTACCAGTGGAGATGGAGATCAGGTAAATGTGCACCTGTTCTTCCAAAGCAAAAAGAAATACCCTTTTGGTTCATTGCTACTGGGAGGGAACTGGAGTGAAACAAGTAGAAGGGGGTCAATCTCAATGTGTATAGTTACTCCTCATTAGACCCAGCATGATTACACCATAATGACTGATGACGATGGTAGTGGCCGTCAAATACCATACCACCTTCTAAGCAAATACAGTATGTGTCTCTAAGGCTGGAGACATCCCTGGATATTGGCTGTAGAAGTGGCTTCACTCCTTTCCCCCCAAACACTGGCAGAGCCAGGAGCTGTGGGCACTGCCACAGGAGACCTCTGTAGGAAACTACAACATGGTCACACTGATGCACCTTTGATGGAGGGAAGGTCCTAATAGAAAGAGATGCCATTTTCTAATGGGCTGATTGCAAGTTCTTATAATATGAAAAAGGGACATTTTTCTATAAATCTGTTTTTTTTCCCCTGCAGACACTTAACAAGAACAATTTAATACCAGATGACAGGACCAACTTCTATCCTTTGCAGCAAACAAATGTGTACACAACAACCTATTACCCCAGTACACTGAATAAATATGACTACAGGCCTGAGGCCTCTCCTGGAAGGACCTTTACTAACAGCTGATGATGGACAGATCCTCCAAGAACTGGATTGCTTCCTATATGATTTTTATTTTTTAAATTGAGTTTATGGACCAAATATTGGCCCAGTCTCCAGATGTAAATATTATACAATGGGCCTTTTATTTTCTCTTTTACCAGTGGTCTTACTTTTGAGCAGCACACCTCCTTAAATGGACCTACTGCTTATGGATAATGGATCATCCTGCCAAGAATTTTTGCAGGGTCATCATGAAGAGGTAGCACTTACTACAATGAATGTTTATGGCTGGATATTATCGTTGGTGTCTGATGCCATGAATGTCCAAGGAACCAGTCATGGTGTGCGAAATTGAAAATGAAATGGTACATGGTTACCCAGCACTTCTTCAAAAACTCATTGGAAATATGTGTAAAAGAAATGCCACATTGAGACATATTCTTCACATACTACAGGAGCACAGTGCTATGACTGTCAGCCACACGATCAGCCTTGTGACACATCATGCTGAAAATCTTGGTTTTTATACTTTGGGGTTGATCACATGGCCATCAGAATTTCTTGTGACTTGGAGCAATATATGCAACTTTTGGTGGGAAAGGACCTGTTGAGATTTACAAGGCAGATGAAGGTACTTCACCCAAAAGAAGCATTTTTGAGACATTTCCAGTCGTGATTTTGAGGGAAATGTACTAAGACAGTAAGTGAAGTAAAGGCTTGGGTAGTGAAGCATGGGCTGTATGTATATGGAAGCTGGTTTTATCCCACAGGAGGGAATCTGAAGAGCATTGAACAAGAGCCATGGAATATTCTGAAGAAAGCAAACAAACTTTTCTTCTAACTCTTAAGTAGCCTCTTAAGGAGCTGCGAGATCAGTGACCCTGTTGTCCTTGTTGAAATCACCAAGCTTTGTGCTAATGCTGATATTATTTTTTATAATTTTTTTATTCACTTGAACAAAGATAAATGTTTGAGTTCATAAATTGTCTCTAAAGAATGTCTCCATAGTATAGTCTAACCCAGAAAGCCTTCTGCAGATTCCTTCGTGTCTTCCAGTCAGTACTACATGAAAATATAATGTGCATCATCAGTTGCCAGCATTCTTCAGTTATCTGAGCAAGAAGGGTTAAAAAACACGAACAAAGCTAATCCAGTGACAGTTAAGGGTAACTGGCTTTGTAGCATTATTAAATACTCAATCCAGTTCAGCCTTGAAATGTAATTTTGTGCATGTGTGTGACTGTGTTAGACCAGTGCAGAAGCCATAACGCCTATGGCCAGATGATTGTCTGACATGAATGCCCAGTACACCTCTCATCCATGCTTTCATGGACAATGCCATCCAGAGTGTTTGGCAGTATAACTGATTTTGCGACTGTCATTCAGCAGTCCTAGGTACATGTATGTTTTAATGAACTCCTCCTGGTGCTATGGCTGGAGATTGCTACAGTACAGAGCATGTGATAAGAGGGTGAGCCGGACTCTTCATGAATGGGGAGCCAGAGCTTGTGTTTCTCCACTGTGTCTTCTTTCAGCAAATTACCTATTTGCAGAATATCTGTTTGCAGTTGCAAGCTTGACAGTGCTTCAAGCCACTTGTTATAGAGTTGGGCTCACTGGCAAGCGGCACTGTGCTCATGGCTGTCTTCTTGCTTTTAACACGTCTTCTGGAAGCATAGGCTGGGATGTGGCAGCCGTCAAGGCCGTTAATACAGGCAGAAAATGTAAAATGGCACATGGTTTTGTTGTGTTTTGAATGGGTAGAAGACCTAGTGCCAATACCAACATCTCATGTCCGTGATGCAACCACAAGTCCAAAAAGCACTGATGCCTAACTGAACTGCTTCAGTGGTTGTGGGTGGAGGCACAGGCTAGATTTGTTGGGATGTATAAAGGCGGCCTGCCTTTGGTTTTTTTGTTTAGTTTTGTGTGTTGCTGCTTGTTTCCATAGACTAGTGAGTTGAGCACTTGATGCATCAAATTGCCATAGACTTTCATTCCCCCCCAGGGAGGCTCCCTTGGGTGCATTTGTGCATGCAAAGAGCTTCCATTCATCTCAACAGAGGAAGCAGCTGCATGTGCCAATTGGCTGTTGTTGTACCTTGAAATGATGAGCAAAGCTCCATTTCAACATCAGAGCCTCCCACTCTGGTGTCAGGAAATCTTTATGTTGGGGTAATTGTAAAGCATAGTTTCAGAGACTTTCCAGGGTGGTGCACAACTATGATTCCTTGTGCAAATGTTTAAAACTAGACAGATGAATTAAACCCTCCATTCAGTTTTCTCTTTTATTACTATTTTCCCATAAGGAAAGCCAGATAGACTTTTCGGCTAGATGAAACTGAACTGTAGAATCACTTTCTCTTCTTTAGTTATGCAGCCTCAAATTCTTCCTTCAGATGCCAGGAAGCAGGATAGGTGGGAGATTTTTCGTCAGAAGTTTTTAATCCCATCTTTCCAGGCATCTGAAAGGGAAACATGGGAAGGCTCTCAAAATTATGATTGGCAATTTCCATCATGCAGATGCCATTTCACAGCAAGCAGCGTGGAGTAGGGGGTGGAAAAGGACACCTAAACTTTTATCACTTAATTAGCGTTTGCAGGAGTGTGCAGTTCTTTAAGGTCAATGTTAACGAAAAGTAGAGAGTTGAATTCCTTATGAGTTCTCTAACGGGCAGCAGGTTAATGGCATGGGATACCGTGACATACTTCGATATGCAGGTAATTCAGTGCTTCAGGTACCATTTTGCTAATGTCTATGTTAGCCGAGACTGTTCCTCTAGAGGGATATTTTAAATGCCTGGAATTCCCTCCACTCAGGGTCATACTAATGCATGTGGTTGTGTACTGGAAATGCATTTGGTTCTGCAGTGCTGCTTTTTGTCAACACTGCAGTGTGAAGCTTTTAGGAAGGGAAACAAACCCATCTGAATGTTTGATGAAGCTATTGTTCTGTTCTGAGTAAGATAGCTATATGCAGATACTTGGGGATATGCTTGTGGAAAGGAAGACCATCTGAGGAGCGTCTCACACCTAGCAGTATGCTATACTGCATAGCAAGCAGTTTGTTATATGGCAGTTTATAAGAACAATAAAGCAAAGAAAGGACCATACATGCAAGCTATGGGAGGCATTAGGACTGTGTTCAGAGGTACCATAAAGGGCATCTAGTCCACTTTTTTCCATAAATAGTTGATGAAGGGGATTAAAGCACTCTTGGTTTTATAGCCATTATTTGAGTGGCCTTTGGCAATATCTAAAACATACAGTTGAACAGAGGTGTGGAAAAACAGGAGAATTATTTGATCAGGTTAGGTTGAGCCAAAGGGCAGTGGGAAGAGGGGGAGAGAAAACAGCTAACAGAGAGAATTGGATATTTTCTGAACTGAAGATCAAACAAGGGGAGCTTTGCTGCAGATTGTAGCTTGGTGTAACGGTTTCTTTAGGGGAAAAACGGAAAGGTGGAGCACTGTCTTATCTGAGTAGGATGGCATATTATAGTCTTCAGTACATAAACACAACTCGTGATGTTTAATATAGGAAGTCTGTCAGGATTGTACTTGCCATCATGTAACCACATGACCTCTCTCCTCCAAGACAGCTGCATCATTTGTTTATAGGAAGCAGGTGACTGGGGTGCTTGGCCTTTCACAGGGCAGAGCTGCTGTGACACCACCACTAGAACAAGACCACCTTTGTTGGCAGGAGAGCAATGTGTGCAAACCTGAGAGAGTACACAAGCTCCTGCGAGCGGGCAAACGGGTCCAAGAAGGTTGGAGAACTCATCTGGCTCTTCTTTCACTTTCCTCCTTTGTGCAAATAAGTTCTTGTACTCTTCTGCCCAAGTTGAGTGTGGTCTCCAAAGTGGCCTTCTACCCACACAGTGCCACTAAGGAGAATGTGTCTATGCGATTAAGCATTGGCTCCTGTTTCCAGTAGGACAGAAGAGGCAAGTCTGGGTGAGCTGTTCTGTAGCTAGATTGTATTGAGGCTGTTTTGCCTCCTCTGCCAAACTGCCACTGCAGCAATCTAATCTGCTGAATTTGTTTAGTGGGCTGTTTGAAAGGTATGCCTGGAATCGATTACTGGGAAGCTAATTAAAAACATCCAGCTGCTTAACTTTATGCACAGTCTAACAAACAGAAGGGGAAAGCTCTTTGACAAGCAAACTCTTGGAGAATGCATTAATGTTATTGCCAAGCAGGACGTGCATTTCAGTGGCTCAGCTCCAACATATGAGTTGTACATGTATACTCTGCTGCCTTATTTTTTTAGAGAATAAATTTAGATGAAGTAGGAAGTGGGACTGACTGGCAGCCTTTGGGGTATAATATAGGGTTGTCCTCCTCTTAAGCATTGTAAAATCTAATGTTGAATAAGTTCAGTGAAATTAAACTGGTATTAACTCAGTTTATTAGTCATACCAAAATGTGGGATTTTCTTACACATTCAAAATACAAACGTAAAGCTCAAAGTCCTCTTCATCCAATGGTGTGCGTGTGTGTGTATGATATTTATAGCACATACACCCACCATATGTACGCCACAGTGTCTCAAAATAAATGTGGAACAATAATCACAGCAGTGGGAATTGAGGAAATTGCAAAGAAGAACCCAAAAGAACACACAGCAGCTAAAAAAAACTTGCTTTTTCTTGATTTTGCTGTTTAATGAAATTTGAGAAGAAAGTTGACTTTTGTAGCTAGAACTGTTCATCTGCCCCAGCCCACAAAAATCCATTCCTGTTAAGAATGGCAAAGTAAACAATGTTTGTATTTGCTCATATTTTATGAATAAACAACCCAAATTGACTTAGTATGTCGGTCCTATTGTTTTTAATTATCAGTAGAGTATGTGTGCAAGCAAAAATTAAGCAATTAGTAATAGTAAACAAAACCATTTTGAACAGGGACTCATAACAGAGTTATAATTTTGCTGATGTGTGGCAAACTTTCTGTGTGATTAGTTGATGTTGCAGAAGCTGCAAAATTATGCACAAGTCAATGAGCACCCATTCATTTTAGAGGCAATGGCCACCAAGTCCATCTTGGATTTTTGTTTTCCAAATGGGTTAAGGGTCTATTATAATGAAATGCAAACAGTGGGGTCCTTGTTGAAAAGAACTTTAGAGAGAAGACAGACTAAAGCAGGGGTGTCAAACTCATTTCATCCTGGGGGCCACATTGGATTCATGGCACCTGCTGAGGGCCAAACTCCAAGTGTGGCACCCAGAAGTGACCTGAACACAGGAAGTGATGTCACTTGTGACATCACTTCCTATTTTTTAAAAAGCTGAGACTTCCCCCACGCTCTGCTACCTCACCCCACACCAGACCCCATTCTACCACGAAGCATCCCCTGCCTCACCCCACACAGCCCCAGAACTCCACCAAAGCTCAGGGGGCTGCCCAAAATGACTCTTATCTTTGACACCCTTGGACTAAAGATTGCCAATACAAGTAAGTTGGCAGTAGAGAAACTGATGACTATTTTGTGACATCACCAAGACTTTTGTAACATGAGGGTTTGCGGACTAGAGCCTGCTCCACAGAAGAGGCTTGCCCCCAGTTGGCAGAGGAGCTCTAACAGGCAAAAAAGAATTTCATGCATCTGACATTAGACTTTAAGATGGCATGAGGTGCCTTTTTATTTTTGCTGTAACAGTAACACACATGCACAGCAAGCCCTCTGGAATTTGTCACATGATACTGCAAGGCCCTTTCCTACTTCTGCACTCCACCTTTGGAAATGTCAGAATGCTTACCTAACACTTATCCAGACGTTTTGACAGGATCCAAATTCCTGACCTGCTTCTTAAAACTTCTGGTAACAGGTACTTGGGCTTGGTGTCTGCTACTTTATGCCCGAAAAATGGGGGAAGAGAGACAAGAAACATACTCATTTTGAGGAGTCATTATTCGCCCCCCCCCCCCCAGAAATAGTGTTTCTACCTTACCTGAATGGGTACCTCCATTAGGGCACACACAGAGCACAGTTGTTCCATGAGTGATCTGTTCACTCCAGCAAAGGCAGATTGGGATGCATGTTCCTTTGGCAGGGCAGGGCTGCCATTGGCATTAATAGGATAGGTAACGTGATAATTCTGGGGCTCTGCACAAAGGCTTCTTTTAATGTTAACATATAAGGAACAGTCCAGTTCTAAGCATCAACTTATGTTATCTATAGAGAGATAGTCACCCTACAGCCTACTGTCACCACAGTCCCTCAACTAAACTTGAAGGCAGGTTCAGCAGGGTTTAATCTCAGAAACTCTCTTCAATACAGCCATGGACCAGAGACGTGGGGTGAGCAGGAAGGCAACACATACTCATGCTCCCCGCTTAAGGTCAGTCTCTGAAACACATTCTCTCCCCCCCAACTCCGGAAATAAATGAAGCTGAGTCTCTGGAGTACACATAGTCTCCCCCCCACCCCCTTGTAATTTTTTTCTCTTTAAACTCACCTCTTCTTCCCCTACTCGGAGCTAGGGGGATCTCAGGACAACTCCTGAGTGGGGGAAGAAGAGGTGAGTTTAAAGAGAAAAAAATTACAAGGGGGTGCAAGCCACCAAAACAACTGGGATAACTGGCAGCTCTTCTTATCCCTTCTGTACATGCGTGTGTTTGTGTGTGCATGCATGTGCGTATATGTAGGTACGCACACACGTTGCTTTAAACTGAGCAGAGCAGAGAGGAGCAGCTTCAGAAAGGGAAAGGGTATGTTTTTGAATCTTGCCGGGGGTCCTTCATTTTTCCTGCCGGGCTAGGTGAGGCTCTGCCTCTCTGCCCCACTCTGTCTGCACGTCACTACCATGGACCATGCCCCACTCTGTCTGCACGTCACTACCATGGACCATCTTGAAGAAAGAATGTACAGCATCTTCCTCAGTTCCACTTCACCACAACCAGGCCATTCTCCATTTAAGATTATAATTGAGTACTTACATGGCCCTCTTTTAGCAACTGCAAACTATTACTTTCAAGGCTAGAAGCAAGTTGGAAATTCTCTCCTTTAATCTACACTTGGGCATGTCACCCTCTACAATGGAGCAAATCCACCACTATGAACATAAAAATAAAACACTAGGATCCTTGGTTTTGAAATTTGTAGGGTAAGTTGTTATAAAGATATCACATAACCACATACCTGTGTTTATAGAAGAGCACACTAAGGGGCTCAGGCAGTTGAGTTGCCACTATGAGAAATGTGGACTGGGGTTACCCAGCAGTCAGGAAGTATGTGCCATATATAAGGGCAGTAAAAAGACTTTGCATATTTAAAAAGAAAGCAACCCAGGATGGAAGCCTGACAGCTTTGCAAGGGACTCTCACAGTGTCCAAATGTGTGTGTATTGGAAATGTAATCCAATTCATTTTCAATGAAGATATGCAAGGCACCCCAAATAGGATATGAAGAAGTGAGATAATGCAATTCAGTTTTGCAATTGAAGCAGGGGGGAAATGACTGACCTGTTTCCGTATACAATTATCGGTACAAAACAGAATATATGCCTCATGAAGCAAAATCTGGAAAGCATTTCTTGAACTATGTAGTGAAGGCATATCACCTTTCCTATGCAACTGAATGCAACGATACTGTTTAGAATAAAGGTGATATTGACTGTAACTACTGCCTTTAGACACTGTGAATTTTGGGGCTGGGCTGCTCTGTATTTTTATATACTGTACTATGTAAAGAAGAATTCAGAAATAAAAACCAACAACCTGCTACGCTTGTGAGTTGTTTGTCAAAGAGAGAAAATGAGGAGGTTGGACTAAAGCAAAGGTATATATTATAATGTATTTTCATTTTACTAAGGCAGTTCATTAACACTCATTTCTCCTTGTTCATAGCCCAAATCTTGACACAGAACTGTAATTCCATTTTTAAAAAAATCTCATGAAAGTTAAATGAAATTAGGTTTCATGTAATGAGGTGGACAACCCCTCACAGTACAGAGTCACATAACACTTCTGTCAGGGTAACTTTACCTTATGGAAGAACCACAGGAAATTTCGTCTGACTTCAGTGTGCGTTTACCAACTACTGTAGCACACACACCACAAGGCAGAAGCATCCTCAGCCGGTAACTATAAATGAACCTCCCAAATACTACAAATACTGTATTTGCTAGATAGTCTGGTACCAAAGTAAGAAAGCTGACATTCTGTTCTCCATTAAGTGGTGCTTTGGAGACTACAGACAATAAACGTTGACTAATTGTTGAAGTATTTCCTTAAACTAATGCAAAAGTTTTGATCATACAGAAGTATCAGCATCAAATTATATTCACTTGGTATTATACTCACTCATGCTCATTTGGTGCTCAAAGTTCAGGGGCAAAGATCAGTAAAGGGACATCATAAAACCCTCCTAAGTTTAATAAAACAGTACTGTGGCCTTGAACCTTGGGATTCAAACAGGCCTCCTAAGCTAAAACTGCAAACAGAGCTGATCCTGGGGGTTGCCCATTTGAACTCTTTAGGCTTTCACTGTAGCAAGAAATCAAAGTACCGGAACCTCCAAGGACATTAGCTCTTACTGCACAAAAGCTTATTTATCTGCTGCAAGAACCAGTGATACACGATCAACATTTATAGGATGCAATGCTAGTCCCAGTGGTCCTGAAATAACATCTTTTATCATTGTTACATATCACTATAAAATAGGCCCATCTTGATTGAGGGATGATCGTAGATTCTTACCGGAAAATGTTATAGCCCTTGTCCCATTTATTAATCAAACTAAAGACCATGGAAAGTGACAAGAGTCAGGGACGCTTTAGTTTATGTTCCGATGCAACTGATACTTATATCATGGTCTTATGCTGAAAATTACACCATAATATCATAAAAAATAGATTGGATTTCTAATAACCTGAAACCAGTTACACCTGCATGCATAATGTCTCATTCCTAGTCAATCATAAACTATAATTTTGAGAGTTTTCATATCCGCAAGTGTGCTTCTGGGAATTTATTTTTTAAATGTAGCCCATTAGAATGTAATTGAGAGACACCAGTTCAGTAAAAACAAACTTGGTGTGAAGAAGAAGAGAGCTTTTTCCTTTAGATGCCTTAATACTCTAGGGAAAAAAAAAGTATTGCAATGGGTCTGTTTCGAATCAAGGCATATCTGTCCCCAAGTAAAATGCCCAACATGAACCTGTTGCTAACTGGTCTGTGGTGTAATACTAATTTGCATTTTAAGTCATTAAAATTACAGCCTGTCTTTAGGAAATAACAGGCTTCATTCCTTCTTTTTTCACTGCATTCTGTAACAAACTTCATTATCAAGCAGAACTGCGAAACTTTTGGGGGGAGATCAAAAGTGCATCAATTTCACAACAGGTTTGAAGCATGGCCTGTGTTTATCGCTTACCTACCTCTTTAGCCAGTCTGGCTGTTATCTGGACAGTCACTTTGTTGAAGCTAGACTCATCTAGATCTCAGTAGTGTTCAGACAAGCGTCTCCCAAGAAACTCCATGCTCAGCACCTTCAGTCCCATGACTGAAGAAAGGAAGGAGTTAAGTGTAATGAAACAATAGCTACAACTGATCAAATGAGTTCCAAAACATCAAAAATGAAACTTATCGGATTTCTGAGCAGGTGTGTATATTTTTGCCATATAATGCCACCCCATCTCCTTTATCACATCTGTTTTTTCCTGAACAACTGATAGCTTTCCATTTTTGCATTCCAAACAGGGGTCACCCCCACAAGGTTCAGGTTATATCAAGTCAAATTTACCTTCACTTGCTAGAAGTTCAGGCTCATTGTGTTTATTCCCCATACTCTGTGAATTTGTATGCAGGTGCACCCCCATATCCATGGAGGTTCTGTTCCAGACCTCCCCCGCCCCGCCCCCCATGGATACAATAAATCCATGGATGCTGGGGAAGCCCTCTAAAAGGAAAAATGCAAAAAATAGCTGAGCCTATCTTGGCACAAAACTGCCACATTTTCAGGGCTGCAGGCAATCTTCTAAGCTGCCTGCAGCTTCTTCCTGGTCACTACCTGTATATGCACCCAAGCCCTACAGATTACGACCCAATACTCCCCCTTCTTTAGGCTGGGTGTCTCCAAATGCTTCCTAATTACAGTGGTGTCCCAAGGATTCCTATTGGGAGCACTTACCTGTGAATTAAGCTTCAGGCTGTGCCCAGCAATGTCATTCGTTCCTAAATAAATGAGCAGGAAAGAATAGCAAGCCATGGGTTTGACCGGCTTCGGCAGTCTCTCTGTTGCAGCCCAGATCCTGGCACCAGGAGACAGCACACCTCATGAGCAGGCATATCAGACCAGCACACAGTAGTTTCCACACCTGTTAGCAAGGAATCCAATGACTACCACCTTTCTCTTTTGAGTTACGGCTGTCACCCAATTAGATGATTAATCATATGAATTTTAGCTGATTAAATATAACAAAAAAAAAACAATTATTCAAAACAAGATCAATTTTTCTTGAAACACTCTTGTTTGTAGGTGCATGAAAGTGTCCCAGCAGACATAGGCTTAAGAGGCATTCCCCACTGTATATTGTATCATAACCATAACATGGTTCTGCAGTTGCTATAATTGCTTAATTACAACTAAGTGGTTTAAAACTCTCCTAATTTAAAAAAACAAAACCAGACTTTTTGGTAGACTAAAAAGATGACGCTGACTGAATAAATATTGCACATAAGAGGTTCAAATTGGCTCTGTGCGATTTGGAAATTTGCAGTTCCATTCTACCCAATATAGCTGCTACAATAAAAGAGATCATATGACCAATTTTTATTTTTTATTGTAGCTATCTCTTTGGATCAAAATGACAACTGGTTGTATAACCCCTTGACATTTTCTTGAATATATGCAGTTAAAGCTACCTTTTTGCCACTCCAGGAAACTACTGCCTCTTGACCTTTGTTTAAAAGTATCGATAAGAATAGTTACTCATGATGCATTCAAAATCTTTGTTTTCTTTATTGTTCTATATAATTTCACATAGCTCATTTTCTATTTCATGAGGTGTCATTTGAATTTACTTAATGCAAATGTTTCTTGTTGATGGGCCCAATACACACTGGGGCCCCACTTACCATAAGAGGTCTTGGATAAACAGTGGCCATGCAACTCATCTTGAATCATCATCCTCTTAACAGAAGGCACCATCTGTTTGTACTTGAGACCAGTGAACAAAATAAATGGGTTGCAACATAATGTTCTTGGATGGGATCATCAACATTTTGATAAATCTCAGCTCTAGCAATGAGCCATTTGATAAGAACAGGTTCATGGCAAATTCCATGGCTTAATCACATTAAGAATGGGTTTGTGAACTCTGGTGGGAAAGCATCCCGAAGGAGGATAATTTCTTAATGCTCTGTCATCCTCTAGTGGTGGTTGGGCACCTGACACATGTAAGTTCAAAATCAGACGGTGCTCCCAGCCAGTTCTCCCACCTTACCCAGATTTTGATTCTCCAATCAAGAAATCAAACTTTAAGAGAAGACTTTAACTGGGTCCAGTTTTATCACATATAAAATACTTATTAAGTACTGTGAATGGTAGCTGGGAATTAATAGTAGCATCACCAGTTTCATGTTGAAATAACTGCAGATTTTTTCCCTTTGTTGGTGTGTCTTCACTATTTGCAGGGTGACCTAGAAGCTGACCTTTTTTTGGATCTGCTCACTTACAAGCTTACCATTCATACAAAGACGTCACCATTATTCTGCAGAGCAACCATCAATGCACCCCAATAGATCCACCGTCAAATATCTCATGAAACGATGTCTTACCAAACTCTAAGCTATTACTTGCCTCTCGACAGAAGAGATTGGTCAGAAGCCATGATTAATCTTTTTAATGTGTATCAGGTACTACACAAAAGTAAAACGCAATTCTTAAAAGAAGATTCTGGTTTCAAGAGAACTACAAAGTGATAGGTGACATTTACATTTCCAGGTGTTTTAAACACAGTGGTTTTAAATAATTTTTATTAAAAAATAAAAGACACAACAGGCACAATCCATGAGAAACCTGTCCCGTTGGAGCTTAATAAAAATTGAATGAAAGTCGAGTGTAACCAGGAGCCCAATTCATTTCAAATGAGGTGTTCACAGAACAAGTTTCTGACAGACCATCCCCCATGCCAGCATATTACTTACAAAAGTAGAACTTGCCCTAAAATAAAAATCCATCTTTTTAAAGTTTTTACAAAATTACAAAAAAGTAAAATGTTTTACAAACTCTAATGAAATTGAACTTTTTTACTTTTCTTTTTTTTTTTTTTACAATTTCAGGTTCAATTTACAAAACATTTTGGCTGCAACCAAGGAGGAACAGGGTTTTTCAACATGTTCGGCAACCACTAGGCCTCGATAAAACCAATTCTTTCATGTAATTAAAACATCAAAATTTCTAACATAGAAAACATCTCTCTCTTTATGGACATGGCCCATAGCAGAACATGCAGAATTCTGACAAATGAACACCTGCTTGCTTATAAGGAGCTATACTCAAAGGAAATTGCAGAAATGAGAAATAGTGGTTAGAAAATTTAGAAGAACTAAATTCTACATCAGTAATGGAAGAATTTTTTTGTTAACATTCACCAAAGCAGAGCCAACAAAAAGAGAAGAAGCATTTTGCTGGTGTTCTACGGAACAAAATGGATACAGGAAACTTAACAAGCCACCGTGACTCAAGGCAGCAAGCATAAACATTGTAATATGACATAGTTTATTAAAAATATTTTCATTAGCTAATCGATCCTAATCTTTCAGAGCAAGGAGCTATGTGATTTCCGAAGGGGAGAAAAAGTGTGAAATCTCAAGTTGAACAAGCAAATTTTGGGCTCGGGGTGACACGGGACAACAATGAACCACTAGAAAACTTGAGACTTGCAGCAATTCTTTCAGAGATGAGATAATCATTAGTACTAGTCAGGACAATTTGCATTCTGGATTCCTATTATTATTATTTCTAACAGTATTTATATACCTTTTCCTATATAACTTTTTAACTAAAAGTTCACAAAGCGGTTTACAGAGGAAAAAAATCAAAAAATTAATGGCTCCTACCTGCAAGGTACTGTGAAATTTCATTTTCCTTCCTAAAAATCTGAGTCTACTAGTCTTCACTGCACTGGAAAAATTTTGGAAGGATAAAAAGGACTCTGATAAATGTTAGGAACCAAAAAACCCAGGGCCATGAGTGTGCCACAGTTCAATAGGAACAATTAACGTGGCATTGGTCACCAAATTAAACCCCTTTAAATCTCCAGTTTCTTTAAAGAACGCTTTTTGGCCATTATGGCTGTGAATATATGATTTAAAATGTGTAGACAAAGCCAGCTGGATCTCAAGAACATAAGAATTGCAGTGGTCAGGTCTTCAGTGTCTCCTGATAAGCTATTGACTCTATTAGGATGCCCTAATAGAGGATCCATACTCCCAACTCATTAATGACATCACATTTTTTGGTCCAAAACACCACAGTTTGTTGGAACGTGCATGAAAGACAAGCTCAAGCACTCTCCCATAATTTGTCTGGCTTCACAAAATACTTTGTTCATTAAACCACAATTTGTCGTCGTATCTGAAATGAGAAGTTTGTGTTTCACCTATTCCTACACAGTAATATTGTAAACCTCATTCTTAAGCCAACCAGCCATGGTTTCTTGGAAAGTGAAGTCCTAGGACCGCTGGGGAAATCTCTAATTTATTTCCACGAGGCCAAATAAATATTTAATTTTTACTATAGCAGAGAAAAAAAGACAATAAAACCTTGCTTATTAGGTATCATATCACCTGGGTGCTTGGATAACAATGGTTTGATTGGGTAGAGTTCATCAAGAATCTCTCCTGTACAAGCTCATCTGAAATACTATGTGTTCTTGTGCTCTCATTAATTTTAATGGGCCTTGCAAAGAAGAACTTTTCTATACATTTACTGTACACACAGCCAACAATGCCACTTTCACTGTAATGCTGGGAAATAACTGCAGCCTAGAATAAAGGCACAAGTAAGCTCAGTATATACTCACAAACCTCTTCCCCCATTTTGTTGCCCCCCCAGCTTGAAAAGTTTATATTACCCAGTATAAAAACCCCTACTAACTGGGCAAATAGGCACTTTTTCAAGTGATGTTCATCTTATATTTAGCAGGGGGAGAGCAACTTCACCCCAACACAGCATTTTTTCTAGTGACAGTTTGAGGGTGTTCAGCATCTTTTTCAATGGTGACCCTTTTTGAGCCAGGAAAACTAATTATTTGATTTTCTCTCTAAACAACTTAGTGAACTTTTTGTTGAAAAGCAGTATACTTACTACTTAACATAATTACATGGTAGATTAATGGTTAAATCACATCTGCTGCTATCAAAGCCTTTTCTAGGTTAACGAACAAATGAATGATGTATATTCATTCTTCTTAATATCTATATTTGCTTTCTGCTTTATTCTCTCTCTCCTCGCTCCCCCCCCCAGCTCATTTGGATTATGCATTCAATCTTAAGACCGTCTAAACCAGGGGTGTCAAACGTGTTTCACACCAAGGGCCGAATGGCATTCATGATGCCTGCTGAGGGCCTGAAGCGATGTCGTTAGGCAGGAAGTGATGTCATTAAACAACTTATAACCAAAAATAAGTACTTTTTTCACTTAGGAATTCATTAACTACAAATAACAGAAGATGAAACATGCAAATCTTCATCGTACTTCAAGATTTGGGAGAGCCCAATTTTTGTGGGGGCTACCCTTTTAGCAGTAACACCTCAGCACTGCTCAGCAGCTGAGAGCCTGAGGGCCGGATAAAAAGCTTCCGCAGGCCGCATCCGGCCCCCAGGCCTTATGTTTGACACCCCTGATCTGAACATTCCCCACGGATTCAACAGCACATACAACTATATAAGAGATCTTCAGGTTATGCCAATATGTAGTATCTATTCTGTGATACAGGTCCAGTCTATTTATACGCAGATTTTTTATACACTGATTTGACTCACAGGAATGGCCCCTGCAGATGAGAAGGAATGTGCTGATCCCTGGAGAAGGGGAAAAAATGCATCCCTTTAAAATCAGTTTTAAAAACTGAACAGTCCTTTAACAACAGCCTCCTTGAGGGCAGCAGGCTAACAATCCATCAATCCTCCTCTCTCCTAAGGATCCCTCCCTTCCCCCAGCATTTGAAAGAAAGGTGATCATTTTGCATTGGTGAAGGGAGAGGCTGAGTGAAGTGCTGATGGATTGTCTTCTTAATGACTCTTATCTTAGAGTCAAAAGGTCAGCAAGGCTGTTTTTCAATCACTGGAGCAAAGAAACTTTGTTTTTTAAATTGATTTGCGTTTTTTTATCCACATGAGTACTTAGACACGCAAATAATTAGTCTCAACCTGTATATTTTGCTAGCTGACCAAACATTGTGCAGAAACTCATGTCTGCATTACATTACAAATGGAAAACAGATTATGACCTCCCTTGTCCTGGAAAGCAATTAATACACTTATGCCTCAAGTGATTTTATAACTCACTCATCATGTCTTCAGACAATGAAGCAAAGTTTGAAGATGACAGGCCAAAGCATAAGCGTGAGAAATGAATCAGCAAATACTATTCATGTTTTGTAGTTCTCACCCACCAGGTTAAGGATACCTTTTTCAGAATACAGATACAAAAGAAGCACTACAACCAAGGTTATTGTGTTGCCTTCAAACCTCTCTCTAATTACCAAGGTGTTTAACTTGCATGGCATCTGATAAACCTAATCTTCTACTACATTATTATTATTATTATTTTTAATTAGTATTAAAGTGCCAAGAGGAATAAGGCAAAATCTTCACCTTTATTTCCACCAACCAGACTATATACAAAAGAAGAACCAAACCAAAACTAAGCAGATTTACAGCCTGATCCTGAGCCTGATCAGTGCCACTTGCTCCTACACTGCCCGGGCAACAGCAGTCATGAAAGTACCATAAGGCACTTCAACACTGCCAGTGATCCCACAACGCAGGTGGACAGGCCCATGCCAGTCAGGATTGGATCTCTGCACTGCTCGGATGCCTGCCCAGGAGGAGCACGGAGTCGTAAGGTATTGCTTAACAATACCTTAACCATGCCCTAGTTGTTTAGACTGCCTTTTGCTAAAGTCCCAACAACAAACCAACTGATCAACCCACAGATCACAAAAAGGCAGTCTTAAGACTTTCTCTAGTTTAAGTTCACTTAAATACCATAACATTCATTAATCAAACATTAACAAAACTGGCCTGAAATTGGTCAGGAGGACATCAGTGTTACCTGTAAAGGCTCTGTGCCAGTGCATGAACCCCCTAACACCTGCACAACATCACGACATCACGACATCACCTCTGGTCATTTGGTGATGACACCTTCACATTATCACCAAACACCTGAGTTGCCAAGCTCCACACTGCATGGATCTCAGCACAAAGGTGATGCAGCCAAGTGGCTGTGTGGCTTAGAGGGAACACTGGAGAACATAATCATATACAAATCTAATGTTATGTGGTGAGAAGCATTACTCATGCAAAACCACAACATTTTGATGGGAAGTAAGTTCACAAAAACTCATATAAATGGCATAGCTTTTTATCCTCTCTCTCTCTCTCTCTCTCTCTCTCTCTCTCTCTCTCTCTCTCTCTCTCACTCACTCACTCACTCACTCACTCACTCACTCACTCACTCACTCACTCACTCACTCACTCACTCACTCACTCACTCACAGCAGTTTTTCTTTAAGTTTGGGGTGGAAGCTGATGTGAGCCCAACATTTTCAGGGGCAAATGTTCTCATTGTGAAGGCTTTTTGCAAAATTAAACCTAAAAGCCAAGAATATTCGTGAAGGAGTCGTCCCTTTTTTAATGGTATGTGACTGCATTTGGAGAAAATGTTATAGATCTACACTTTTAACAGGCTACTATGAATATGCTTTTAACAATGATAGTCAATGGGACTTATTCCTAGGTAAGTGTAAGTAAGATTGCAGCCTAGGTTTATAAAGATTTTTCCTGCTTGATGATGTCACTTCCAGTCATGACAGCACTTCCGCTGGATCCCCAAAGATTTGCATTCTAAAAAGTGGGTCCCAGTGCTAAAAGTTTGAGAACCAGCACTAACTAATAACATGAAATTCTTAGATAGTTCTAGTGTACTAGAAAATGTATCAACCCATTAAAAGTGCATAAGGATTCCCTACTATAACAAGATCCTTTCCCTGAAACCTGCAGTTAGAAATACCTTAAAGGTGAAAACAAATGTTTATTAGGAAAATTCTTATTATGAGATGACCCAAGCTTCTGATGTGCAAACAGTACAACAGCTGGGAACCAAATGTGCATGATACGGAAGTTCAGTGCAGATCCAACTGGAACCAGGACGTACTACTTGAAATTGCTAACCTTCCAAATCTCAGTTGTAGTTCTGAAGAGACAAAGGAATTGGGCACTGGAAAGGTACTAAGTGAGTAACGGTTATTTTTTCTTACAGCCCAACGAGGGGATTGCACCGTGAACAGCCACATGTACCCTTTCTGAGACAAATCTATAGCAAAATTAGGAGATACAGGTCTAAGAGCCATACTGAACCAGACAAAAGGTCTATCTAATTTTAGCATCCTGCCTCTTGCAGTGGTCAATCAGATGCTGACAATCAGGGTTTGAAGGTGAGGCCTCTCCCACTGTTGTTCCTTAGCAACCAGGGATCAGAGAAGTGAAGGTGCCTTGTTGCCTTCATGACTAACAGCCTGCTTATGCAGGAGCGCTGAGTGGGACCACCTGCTTTATGCAGAACACTGTACAGAACATACAGTCAGGCTCTTGAGAGTTTCAACTAAAATTAGCATTACTTTATCCTGCCAGCTAAAATTCTTATATTTTGTATTGAAAAGATAGTGCGGAGGAAAAGGCGTTAATCTTTCACATGCTCTTAAGGCTCAGTCCATCAACCACTATATCCTATTATTTACTACAGTTTCAAGATGGCACCAGTAACAAGAAACTCAAAAAACTGAGTGATAATTCTATTTAAGCTCATAAGCGAGTTAATGTTTAGGTAGTATTTCACCAATCTGAAGAAAATATCAATGGTTAGCCAGAAAAAAGCTCTGCATCAGCAGTGTCACTTAATTCCAGAGTTATAGCAGTTAGAAGAATAAAGAGCAAAAGAACAGAATCCCTTGAAAGGGTAAAATTCAGAGTTCTCAATTCAGAAGCAGAATATTATATGCCAAATGTCCCTGGATAAAATGGTCGTCACCCAAAACAAAACACTGTATGACCCCTAATGCTCAGCAGAGTTGTATATACTTCATCCCCTGCAGAGACTACGTTTCTAATCAACAATGGCATTAATATGTCATCAAAAAAATTCTGTCTCTGTATCTAACAGAGCAGCAATATTCTATACAGGGAGGACAATAAAAACCTTGTTATGTACATACACGTTTGTACAGTTATAACAAGTGAAGAGAACACAGCACTGAAATACAATTAATCAATATTGAAACAGAGCTCTAAGAAAGCAAATTAAAGTGACTTGAAATCTTGGTGTTTCCAAGGGAACCCAAGTGTCTATAATTTAGTAAACATGGACTGACAATTCCCACTCTCCAAATTACACACTGATCAAGATGCCTTGCATTTGGCAAGGTACTACTTGCCTCAGATTTGTTGCAAGGACCAGGCCCAGGTGAATTTTGTCAAGGTGGAACCGCTTTCCGATATGAAGAACATCCCTTGTGATATCCTATGCAGGTGCTGTACAACTGGTATTGCACTTCCCAGGTTATGCCAACGTTTGGAGGTTACAGACACAAGACTAGCCAATGGATTTATTTCTTAATTTTATCACCAACAGCTCCTGAAAAGTGCTACAGTTAAATTCACTGCTGTTGTCTTTAAACCCTCATTACAGGCACTCTTTAAATTGTAAACGAATCTGAACACAGGCATGATACTTGGGGGCGGGGAGTTTGCATTGTTTGGGTGGGAAGAGGTAAAACAAGGAATTCTCAGAAGAGAATAGTACTAACTGAAGATAAGAGTATGGTAGTGACCCATAATGTCATTTGTACATACTAGGACTTCCTATTCCTTGACAACTTAGATGTTGTTTTATTTCTTACACTATGGCAATTAAATAGTATTTTGGACATAATTGCTGAAATTATAGCACCAATTGCCATGTCAAGCAATTAAAATTGCCATCTTTAAGTGTGTCAGGAATAGAAAAATCAGAAGGATTTTAAGGGTATTTACAAAGCAAACAGACCACAGTCTTCTATCAAAATGGCTTCACTAAAAAATAGAATGTAGTGTACAAAGAGCATGCTAAGACATACACAAGAATTCAATATTTAAACATGGTTACGCGTTTTAAAATTCTATGTTAAAAGAATTCTCGTCTATGATTCAGATTTTGGATAGATGAATCACTTATGCTGAGAGGGTAGCAACCTGACACAGTCACAAGGTGGTGACAAGCAGAAGCCATCTTTCTGACCCACCCCTGCATTCCTCAGGCTCTGAACAACAACTCCTGAAGGTTGGGGGACCATTGGCAACAGCATGAGATGCGATGTGAGGTGAGGTAAGGGAGGTAGAATATGGGGGGGGGCCTATCCACAGATCCCGTATCTACACATTCAGTTATTCATGGATTGGGTCCGTGGGGCTCATCCTGGGCTTGTCTGGGTCTTCTAATGCATTACAGGCATTAAAAACTACACTTCCAGTTTTACAAAAAACTGTAAGTTATTATTATTTTTGCCTCTAGGGCTCAGTCTGAACTCAGCAGAGGCTGTGGATGGATGTCTGCAGCCTCTGTTAGGCTCGGAGGACTCTTTGGCGGCAAAGGAAGCAGAGCTCCCCTCGCTTCCGGAGGATGGCAGGGGAGATGTTCACCCATATCCATGGTTTCTCTTAACCACGGGTGGTTCTGGAACAGAACCTCTGCGGATACGGGGGTACACCTGTAATTGAAAGCCGAGGTGCACTTTCCTCACAGTTCCGCTTCTAGCTTCCAATTTTTCCCCTTCCCCCATCTACCATGCTACTGCCAAGGGTCCCCTGACCTTCAGCAATAGATCTGGGAAGGCTTCAGCAGGAAGGAAGGGGTTGGGAGGGAGCTGCCACTCATGCAATTGTGCAAGTATATGTGAGGTTGCTACCCAACACTGGATACATTATTCAGTCTCAACAACTATGCTTAGAATCTTTGCCAGCACACCACAACTAGTTTTTTTTACTCCACAGCAACCATGAGGACCAGAATGTTAGTTTTGTAGAAAGCAAGAAAATCTGAGGATTAAGCAGAATTTCCATTTGATTCCTCATGCTGCTAATATTAATATTAAATTTAATATTAATATTAATCCTATATATAGGGTGCTTTCTTCACACCTAGAGAAATATTGCTTTTGTATTTGTATATTTCATGTAATTGGTTTGAATTGGCACAAGAATTTGTACATCCAGTTAAATAGCTTATTAAATAAAATATCACAGTTCTTAAACTAGAGTTTCTCCCTAACACGCAGCTGAGTGTTGTTTTTTTTTAAATAATCTAATTCCCATTCAAGTACAACACTTATTATAGTTATCTAGATAATAAAATACAAATCAGGAAGTGTACGTAAAAAAACCTCTCTTTGTAATCCAGTTAAAACGGCCATGTTAAAATGTTGCCACTTGCTAACCATGTCCTTTGAGCTGTGCAATTTCCAAAAAAACCATGCAGAGCACAGTTTAAAATTCTATCCTCTTCATGAGCTCTTGTTTTGTGCTATCAAACGGAGACAATGACATCAAGATAAAGTCTATCGTAGGATTCCCGGAAGCACAGGATGAGGAGAAGACTGAGCAAACAGGATCCTGGGAGGCACCAGTTGAACCAAGAGAATTCTGAGTAAAGGGGACAAGAGAACAAAGATTCACCTTAGATAACTATGTAACTTGCCCTATTGCACCATCATAAAGCCATAATTCTCAATTAGGCCAACACTGATGGGAGCCAAAGCAACCCTTCTGGCTTCAAGAAATCCTCCGTAAATAAATTTGCACTTTCACCAATAGATGTTTTCACCAATAGAAGTTGAAAACTCATTGTCTTCCCTACTTTGTGTCTTTAGTACAGTACTCAGGAATTAACACAGCAATTATTATTTACATGAAGCAAACAAAATTATACAACAAAAGGCTTTTATTTAAGCAACAAAATGCAAGGAGACAACGCATATTGAGAGAAGTGTATTATTCTATGATAAAGTTGAAGAAGATATTATTGCTGGATGCACTGGAATCGCCCTAACAGCTGGTGCTGCAGCATCAAAATCCTCTGGAACAGAGTAAGGCACCAGAGCCCCACAAGTTCCCAAATGAACTTTCCTCAACAATTTGAAAACTTTGATACCTTCATAGCCTTTATGAAGAAGGGGAATCAACCTGAAGGTTGCAGCAGACAGTAAGTACCAAGTGATACGTTTTCAAACCACCATGAAGGAGGCGACAGCAAAATAAAGTGTTAATGTTGAATAGGACACACAATCACAAGCACAAATGTTCAGTTCAACCCTATACATGTCTGTGAGGAGTGAGACCCACTGAACTCAGTTGGATATACAGCACTCCTAAGTGTGGATAGGGCCCACAGCCTTGGGTTTTATTTCAAAGTGATTTTCACGGCCATGAAGCAAAAACAGAATCTCTTTAGTGCAAGTAAACTTGCTTGAATGGCAGGTGCCACTCTCTCACCTAAAGAAAATGTTTCAATTTGCTTTGCAAGGATTTCGTCATCTCATCTGTAAACATTAGGTTTCAGATGCAATTCAGATCTGGGAACCTCTAAACATACTGAGTAATCACCTACACAGTGGAGATAGTGTAATGAAACTTCATGTCAGTCTTGACTCCTGAGATGACAATTATTTTCAATTCTATCTTTATAGCTTTGGGGCTGAAAACAAAAGGGAAGGGATTTACTACCCTGCTCTTACTAGACTGTACCAACAAATCATGTCATTCAAATGCAGAGGGCATCCATTATCAAATTACAAGGATAAAAACAGGAAGGAGCATCAACTCCAATCCTCCAATAATAGCTGTCATTACATGAAGGCTCAAACATGTTTAGGAGATTCCCTAATGAAATTTGGGGTGCTTAGTACCCCACATGCTGCAAATGGCTACTGGGAAGTGGGGGGGGGAGACATGTCCTTTGACCTCTGTGCACTTAGCTGTTAAGGATATATCCCCAATACAAATGAAGACACATTTTGGGTACAACTGGATTTGTTATGCCCCAGGACTTGAAAGGCTCCTCACTGAAGAGAATGAGGGCACTGGCAAGTCCACTACCAAGCAAGTCCACTACCTCTTCCATGATTAAAAGCAGCAGGGCTGGGGAAAGGGTTGTATTTTTCTCTTCACTTGTATTGCTTCTTATTGACAACAGATTGTACTGAAAACTAATGTTGGACATTTTCAAATAATATATTATTGTGGCATTTACTAAAAAGTTACATTCTTTTTTGGAGGGGGGATCATCAATGTGAAATGATGCCATACAACAGAAAACAAGCATCTCAGTCAAGGATATGCTAAAACAAACTGAAATAGCTAATGGTACCTAGTTTCAAGTTCACAATCACTAAAGTAATGCAGAATTCGCAGGTTAACCCCACACATTTTAGCATTTTCCCCTGAAACAGGGTACAGGAAATTATTCTGTCTTGTACCTTGCCCTGATTTTGAGCATGGCAAGGTGGTTAAAAAGACATCACTGGTAAGTAAAAACACATAGGTTTTTTCCTGCCCCCACAGGCAATCGGATTAGATCCTGAAGCATGAGATTGGATTAGTCTTATTGTTGTTTTAGCCTGCCTTGCTACAAATGTTATTAATGGTCATAACATTACGACGCTCTCTGCACAAACCCAGGCACAGTGTTTATCTCAAAGGCATCCTGCTGAGCTGACTTTGAAGCAAAGCTTCTACGTGAGGATTTCATTCTGTGACTGGCATGCATATAAAAGACTTACACTTAGGAAGCCTATTAGCCTATAAAGCTGTGAGGATTTATACACATCATTAGTAGAAACAGAAGACCTGCATGCAGTTCCTCTTCCCACAGAAACCAAAAATTGAGAGCCCCCCCCCCCCCGAGAGTGCATTGTTCTAGTAAGTTTACACTTAGCAAGCAGCTAAACGGTCCTTACCTTCATGGTAGAAAGTGAGAAAAAATAAAAGGACTCCCATGAACATGTTGCTTAGAAAGGTGACCACGCCACAGGTAATGCCTTCGGGAACAGGGTAGACCGTTTCCACAAAAAGTTCAAAGAATATGGGTACACTGCTGTTCAAGAAGACACCCAACAAAATGCAGGATGCATACAGTGTGGCTGCAACCAAAACAAAGGCACAAAGAAGTTAGACTAAGTATAATGTAGTCTACTATAATGGTGATAATGAAGACAAACATTAATGCTAAAGTTACACTTCAGACATTCACAATTTTGCAACATTTGATGCAGTCAGGCTTTCTCCAACAATACATTCATGTGCGGGACGTACTTGTTTACTTGAGGCAATGCAACATACTAATTTCAAATGCGTACTCATCTGCCCTTGATCCTAGTCCAGGACCTCATAGTTACCTAAAAGGATAGCTACTGATTGAAATCTTTGTCAGGAGACACGTCAGCTCGTCTTTGACTTTCTAGCATCCTGAGTAGCAGCTTCTTCCTTACCTTTGCAGCCATGTGCACGAGAAATAATTTTTCTGCTGAAGCCTGCCCTCTGATCTGGATAGCCCACCAGTAATAACAAGGCCTAAACACTAAACCTAAACACTGAACCTGCTCAAGAAACTCGCTAGAAACTCACTTTAGAAACTCACTTGAGCGTCATATGTAACCTGGCCCATTAATTTAAAATGCCAGCAAAACTCATTCATTTGGGATTTAGATACAAGTTTAGGGGCCCATAAAATTAACCTCAAAGAAAAGGTGAGTATTACAAGCCTCTAATTCTTCTCCATCTTGGATCAGAATCCAAGATGGAAAATTTCTGGTTTATCCTGCTCTCACTCAGCCAGCCCCCAAAACATCTCCTTACAGTTCAATTAAAATAATTACCAAGTTGACAATTCATTTCTGTAGGCTTTTTATCACATTGAAAATAATGCACATCCCAACCACCATGTCACACAGATTGCCCCCAAAATGGAATTACCACGTTATTGGGGGGGGGGGGTTAAGGTGAGGAGATGAGAAACAGGCAAAGAGATTGTGTGAAATGGGTCTAATTTAATTATTTCATACCCTTAAGCACGTCTCTCTGCTTTAAACCTGGCAATAAAGAATACGCTGCACTGTGGTTTTAGTGATCTAGTAAGTGTGAAATTTTAACTAGTTCCTTGTAGTGCAGCAAATTTTAAAATGACATTTTAAAGAAAACAAACTTCCTTCTCTTTGAATTTAGCACAAACAAAAGCTATTGTGCTTTAAACAGTCAATTACTGTGCTAAATTAGGAATGAAATATAAATTAACCTTTTTTTGCACTTTAACTCCAAAAGGTCAGAATTAATTCTGGCTTTCATATTGCAAGAAAAACAAACTATAAAGATTTTTGAAGTTCAAAGCCCACAAAATCCAGCACAGGTTGATACTATGATGATATTGCATTGGTACTGGTTCAACTCAAAGGGGAGGGGAGAACGGCCTTGGCCATAAACAAGGATCCCAAATGAACTAAAAGGGGAATTCATGATTACAGAATTGGAAGTACTAAAACTGAGCAATTTCTCAAGAGTATGTACCACACTTGTTTAAAAAAACCAAACACACACCTCTCTACTACATGAGACAAAAGACCTAGCCATGTGGATACTGGATCACCCAAGTTTGATATTAGAGTTAACAAAGTAATGATAATTTAAACCCGTTTTCTTCCTGAAGGCTAGTTGGACTCTGGGGTCCATTGTAGCTAGAAAGGTATTTGCTTGTGCTGCAGTAGTTTGGAAGTCTGTTGTGGGGCTGAGGAAGGAATGAAAGTAGAAATTCTTTGGCTTCTTACAAATAGTCTGGTCTCAGAGAAAACTGAATATCTTATACCCGTTCTAATGGGCTCTCAAGAGGCCCAGCAAATAGAAAGAATGATCTTTCCTAAGACATAAAAAAAGGCAGGAGGTCTGCTCTAGAGGGTAGAGCCTCCATTATCCCGAAGATAACATCAGAAGGTCGCCAGTTCAAGGACACCACCAGCTCCCTGATCTGCTGAGAATGGCGAGACCTTGAAGCAGCTGACAAACCAAGCTGAGTGATTCCACCTGCTCTTGGTGTGAGCAAGAAGCGTCTTGGCTGCCTCCATGTGAGAGATGGAGCTGCTTGTCAGCCTGCATGGGAGAACTGCAGGCTAGAAGTGAGACCAAACCAGGAAGATCCATTCTGAAATGTTGTTGGTTCTTGAAAGAGAAAACTTCCATGATTGTAAAAATCCCCTTGAGGGATTTAGAAACACCTGCCTAAGTAAACCGCCTTGAATAAAGTCAGAGGAGTAATCCGATGACCATACCTAGTTATTTCTTCTTCTTATTATTAAAACAGGACCTCTTCTGAGAAAGGCCCTAGTGTTGATTCATAAGTGTATTTCTAGGGTGGAAAAAATAGCACATGGTAGCTTTACTATATCTTTTCCATGTGGGAAACCTTTTATTTTAAACCACTCCGAAGGGAGTCAGGGAGAAGCACTTCAAAACTCTGTGATTTGGCAACTTTGAAGATTGTCACACTGTGGCAATTTCAGACACAGCATTCCTCACACAAAAATGAGATGAAGGAGGCATCATGAGCAAAGGCAGATATAATAGAGTCAATTCTCGTTATCTGCTGGGATTAGATTGCTGGAAAACCCAGCAGATACTGAATCATTGATCCTATGGGATCAGTGGGTTCAGGGAGAGAGGTGGCTAATGTGGTCAGGAACTCCAGCAGCGGATAGTGTTCAGAATGGGATGGATAGCTTCAGGATGGGTTCGCATGCAGCAAATAGCTTTAGCCTGGCCATGGATAACTTCAAAATGGCAACTGCAAATAGCTTCAGGATGGCTGTGGAGAGCTTCGGAATGGTTGCAGACACAGCAAATGGCTGCATATATCCGAAAACTGGCAGTGGATGGAGCCATATGAGTTACACTCTTGTTCCCTCGGATAAGCAAATCCCTTAATTATGGTTAAGGTAGAGAGATATGGATTTATGGTTTCTTTTCCTCCAGCTCTCTCCTCTCTGTCCCAAATTCTAGTTAACCATAAACCATAGTCAAATTGGTAGCCACGTAATTCTCAATCTGGTTGTGGTCTGTTAACTGCTATTAGGAGATGGGAAGTTTCACAGCTGCACAAACCCATGCATAGACGTTACCACCTCAGGAATAAACATATGCATCAGCCCAGAGATTAATGGCATCTTTTCCCTCCAGGGTATCTCAAGCTTTCTATGAAATCTAAGTATGCTAGAAAACATTCTCTTCTATATCTATGTTTGGAAGTGGAGGACTGAAAAATCTCCCATTTGCTGATATATGAGTCATGAAAAATAGATAGCAAAGGCTTAGGAGATAAGGCACAAATAGCTATTTATCAGATCATTTATGTGATAGGATTATTTTCCAAAGGAGAGAGGCACATTTCTTTATAGAAGAGTGTGTGTCTAGAGACAAAAAAACCAGAGAAGATTGCTAGGAAGATGATATAAATGGCATGGGTTTGAAATAGGACAGACTATGTTACCCTTTATGACAGGTTGTTTTGGGGATGGTGGGGTGGGCTGGTAACAAGTCAAAAATAAACCAGGAGTTTACAAAGCATTTTTTCTTTCCTTGTAAGTTCTCCAATTACAGCATCAGAATAAAAGAAGCAGAGAAATCACTCCAAGTTAAGTTCAACACAGTTCAGGGAAAGTTGGAAGGAAACTGTGTGTCAGAAAGTCAACAGGCTCTTCCAACTGAAGCCATATAAGCCAATCTATTGCCAAAACATCAATCGATTTTACAAGTCCCCCTCCTCATGATTTGAAGCTTAGCAAATACGTCCCACAGGCCTGTTTTTTTCCTATCAGTCACACTGGTATGAGTTGCAAGTGTTGTATAATCCCCCTTAAATAAAAAGCAATCATGGTTTCAGTTCTCTATTTTGTGGTTTGGTATTTGATTAAATTTCAGTGCTAGAAGCAATAAATAGAAGTAGGTAGGTGAGAATCACTTCAGTATATATAAAGAAAAGAAAAAAAACACAAGATTTTCTAAGAAAATAATTTAAATGGATATGAAGATCAATAACTGGAATGACATTGCCCATCTTTTAGTATATTTATTTTTAAAAAACCATTTATATCCTGCCTTTATCTCACACAAAAGAGAACCAAAGTGGTGAACCACAAAAGAAAAATACAATAACAACATTATTTTATACTCATAGAGGATTGACTTTCATTGCTGCACAAATAGAAGTTTGCAGTTCCACAGAACTCATACTGAGGCAGAACACAACAGGTTCCATTATTGGATCAGAATTTGTATGAAACTGAAAAATCTCTGTAACAGCAGTTTGCACAGAAAGCTTTATCACCCTAAATTTGAATTTGAATTTCATTTCCTTGTCTGAAGACATATCAGTAATTTGCGTATTAATGTAATTAATTAATTAATTAAGGTAATTAATGTAACTCATTAGAACTTTATTAATAATGCAATTGATAGACACATCAACACATGATATTTGTACAACAGGCAGTGGCGTAGCTAATGATCGTGTAGCCCAGTGCCAAGCTCAAAATGTTGCCCCGGAAGTGATGGCACAACCGGAAGTGACGTCATGCCCGAGCTTTTTTAAAGGTGAAAATTGGAGGGAAACCTGCCTCCTCCCCCCAGCAGCTTGCCACCCACTTGCTCTGCTGCCTCCCCCCAGTCAATGGCATAACTAAGGCATCTATCTGCTACCTGGGGTCAAAGAAGATTTGTAGCCCACCCGCCAGACAAAATCAAAATTAATTAAGTAAATAAATAAGTGTGCCCCTGATTGGTTCAAGACACTGTGCTGGAGTGAAGAGGGATGGTTATTCTCCCTCTGCTAAATATAAGAGGGGCACCACTTGGAAAATGTGCCTTTTTACACAGTTAGCAGGGGTAACTATATTATGATATATGGAGAAGTGAACTGACTCATATTATCACCTTATTGGTTTCATGCTGCAACATGATAATATGTCATTGACTCTCAGAACAATCAGTCTCACAGGTCAGTTTTGAGTTAAGAAAATCCACTTTTTGTTCCATAAGGCTTTTCATTTTCTAGTTAATCAGCCATATCTTCTGATAGAATACATATATTCCAATGCAGGTTGTTTCATTGCATTCAGCATTAAATTACCTTTCTAACGATGTATAACATGATGGTATTATTCATACATACCAAGATTTTCACAATTTTGGTCACTAGTGTCAAGTTCAGCTTGTTGCTCCCCTAAAGCTTGATGCCCGGTGCAACTGCTACCCCCTGCACCCCCTTAGCTACACCACTGACAACAGGTATGGTATGAAGATGTAGATATGCTACCCCAATCCCTCTACCACCTTCCCTTGCTAGTTTGAATTTCCTCCTCCTTCCACTTATTTGCTTAACTACAGTATAGCATTATACCTGCACCACAAACTATGGACAATGTTAGCTTGATTTCATCTTAATCATGATCTACTGCAGGCAATCGATCTCACAGGTAAGTCGAGGACACGTTTTTGAGTCAAAAATCAGGGAATTTCCTATGACCCTCGGATAAGTTGGTGAGTTAAACTTAGAGGGGTGTCTGACTATAATTTTGTCTGATTTTATCCACCAGATCCTGAAAATTAACCTACCAGTAATTGTTACCCAAGAACTGTACAGTCTCTAATTTATTAAAAATATAGTAAAAAATCATAAGACATATTTTTATTCATTTTAAAGTTTGTTCTTCACAACCTTTTTGTAAACACCATCAGAGTAAGTGCACTGTAAACAACATAAGAGTAGAACCATTAATCAAATCCTTCTTCAAGGTGCCTGGTGTGTTAAGCCAGAGGCTCTACATATAACTTATAACACATAACTGGGAGTGCGCAATTCAATTTACAGCGGAGAGATAAGCAACAAGGAGTGAGAGTGAGCAAGTGCAGCTATACATAGTTGCAACCCAATTTATTCAGAAGTGGACCCATTGCTTTCCATGGGTGCTGTTCTTAAGTAATGGTGCACTGAATTGTAGCCTTGTACTTTGTTTCAGATGGAAACCAGGATTATATCCTGGTGTTTTAAAAACCAAAGGTTTCTTGCTGCTTTCTCTTTGTTAAAGAGAACGAAGTTTGTTTCTCTCTCTTAAACAATGCAGTTTGCACAGCAAGCTATATCACCCATCTAATTTGAATTTCATTTCCTTGTCTGATGACATATCAGTAATTTTACTAATGTCTCAATGCATGAGAGCCTGGTTTTGGGAGTTTCCAGAACATTTATACAATTCTCGGTTCTTTGTCTGAAAATCTAGACTTCCTATTGGCTGAAAATCTGCATCATAGATAGGGCAAACTCCTAATAGGCTATAGATAACCTTAGAGAAACCTGATAGGTGTGTTTCAGGTTACAGGTTTCCATAAAAGGTAAAATTAGGAATTTAAACATACAGTGATGCCTCGCAAGACGAAATTAATTCGTTCCGTGAGTCGTTTCGTATTACAAAAATTTCATCTTGCGAAGCACGATTTAAAACAAACCAAAACAAAAGAAAAATGCAAAAAAATTTGTCTTGCGAAGCACGGCCATAGAAAAATTCGTCTTGCGAGTCACCAAAAAAAATCGCAAAACGCTTTCGTCTTGCAAGTTTTTCGTTGCGCGAGGCATTCGTCTTGCAAGGCATCACTGTATTGAATTACAAAGTTTCCAAAAACCAGTAGGGGGTGCTACAATACCATTTACCCAGTGTTGAACCTTATTCACATCTATCAATCCAATTAAAATTAATTTGACAGGTCTCCTCATTAAAAGTGATGATACAATGTGCTTTTGCCTGGTACCATTATATTATCGGCATACCTTTCCCCTGTGCCAATATCAACAATGAAAACCTCTGGAGCCTCTCTGCAAAACTAAAAGCTTCTTGTTTTTTCTTAAGTGTCTCTTAAGACTTTTTTAAAATCAAGCAACCTTTTGGTTCC
The DNA here is from genome assembly GCF_035046505.1 of Tiliqua scincoides. Lineage (NCBI taxonomy): Eukaryota > Metazoa > Chordata > Lepidosauria > Squamata > Scincidae > Tiliqua > Tiliqua scincoides. The sequence goes on along the minus strand of NC_089821.1, from coordinate 79,114,288 downwards.
TTAAGAACTACTTCTATGGCTAATATGTCCCCATAGGTGAATTACAATTTAGGGCAAAGACTATTTTGTCCTAGCTCTTGCCTATATGTGCCTTTTGCTCTGAAAGCATGAATTTACAATATAAGTTATAAGTAAATACAGGTAGAGTGAATGTCCTTGTTAAGACGTGTGTACTTCTACCAAGATGAAGCCTATCTCTTCATTGCCTGCCAAGATGAGGCCTATCTCTTCGTTGCCTAGCTTCGTTATCTCTTCCTACATTCCAGAGTGTTTACACTCTGTGGCCTAAACAGCTTCTGTGAGCAGCTTCTGTGAGACTAACAATTTTTCTTTTAGATGACGTCTTTTTACTTTTCTATGCTTTTGCTTTAGCAGTGTGGCTTTTAAGCTTTTTCACAAATGGTATATTACCCAGGTTGCTGTCACCCTGGTTATTCTGTCTATTCTGTCACCTTCCATCACCATGAGATGAAAAAGTTTGAAAATGCTGCAATGGTTATTCCAAATAGTCATTCCTCTAGTAGGAGGAAAGAGTTTTGTGTCAGTTCTTAAAACACAGTTATGGCAGGCAAAAGGAATATCAGAGTAGTTCTTAGGAGACAGAGGTAGGAAATTGAGGAAATCCTAGCAGCTCAATGAAACATATGTAACTGAGAAACATCTTGGTTTCTGCCTTTTCTATGATGTCCTTTTCTATGATGTCCCCATATTACAGGGCTGGTTTCCAGTATCATTTTGCCATATAGTTATCTCAGTTTAAAGTGCATCTCCCCCTCCTTGGAAGTGCTTGCACAAGAGACAGTTAGGAACTGGAGAAGCTTCTAAGTAATAACCTGAAAAACATCCAGGGCTGAAAGCACAACAAATTATCTTGTTTTAATTTTCCACATAGTGGTGGATAAAGGATAGCAAATAATCACTGAGAAACCCAACATAGTATAAAGAATAAGGCTTTGCAGTGTGCCCTTCACAGTAATTTCCAATGGCCAAAATCCCAGTATTAGTACTATACAGGTCCAGCCTTATTTTACACAAATTTTTTATACACGGATTTGACTCAACATGAGCTGCCACCGTAAATGAGAATGAATGTGCTGATCCCTGGAGAAGGGGAAAAATGCATCCCTTTAAAATCAGTTTTAAAAACTGAACAGTCCTTTAACAATAGCCTCCTTAATGAGAGGGGGGGGCAGCTGGCTAACAATCCATCAATGCTTCTCTCTTCAGGCGAACCCGCCCTTCCCCCTGAGCATGTGAAAGAAAGGTGATCACTTTGCATTGGTGAAGGGAGGGACTGAGTGAAGTGCCTTTGTAAGCGCTTGGAGGAGGACTGATTGATGGATTGTCTTCTTAATGACTCTTATCTTACATCAAAAAGGTCAACAAAACTGTTTTTAAATCACTGGAGCAAAGAGACTGTTTTTTAAATTGATTTGCTATAGTGCTATTTTTGCCATCCATGTGAGTGCCTGGAACAGAACCCATGCAAATAATGAGGCTCAACCTGTAATCTGTTTTCCATTTTAACTGACCATAGAAAATGCAATGTCAGATCCTACTGGCACTCAATAATATTTAATATTTTGGAATCCTGCTGTTTTAGCCTGGATGAAGATACACCATTGTAAAAGTGAGCAGGAAAGTAGAAAAGTTTAAACAATTTCTTTAAAAACCAGACAAGTGTAATTATACCATTCCAGGTTTTCCCATAACTAACTTATGGGATCACATACAAACCAAAAGCATTTCCTCCATGAGGTCTGTTCATCAGCTTAGTGAACTTGTATAAAAATATTTTTCTTAAAATTTCTATACACATTGATCAAATTCTTATCCACATGAAAAAATCATGAATGCTGCTTGCAGTTAGAGAACAAATTTCATTTGCTTGGTACGCACCACAAAAGCAAACAAAGATCAACAATGCAATCTTTGAAACACTTCCCCAAACATAAAACAAGATACAGTTAATGACAGAATGGAGCACATGTGAAATAAAAGATATGTCTAGGAAAAAGTTAATTATTCATCAAACTATGGATTAATACACTACCTCTAAGTCTCCAACAAGGCACCCAAGGTGTCTCACAACACAGTAAAAAACAGTTCTACAACAAAATATAGAATAAAAACAAATACTAATCAAAACATTGTAAATTAAAAAATAGAAAAAGTAGCAAGACAAGTATGCCAAAAATGGAGTGAAATTTAAATGACTATCTAGAAGTCAGCACAATTTTGGCTTGGCTGTTACCCTGCAGAGATGATTCATGGCTATCAGTCAATTCACATGACCTCAGGGAGCAAGACTGAGGTGCACATGTCAGCTTCCTGCCTATGGCCAGCTGACTGCAGCTGCTACCAGGTGAAAAATTTATTAATGTCTCCCCAAAAGGAAGGAATAACAAGGGAAGAATCACAGAAGAAGAAGACAACCTGTCTCCATCAGGATGCAACCAATTAGCTGAAGGGTAGCGTGACTGGAAGACATAAGAAGGTCCTAAAAAACTGCAGACAGCACTGTGAAAACCATAACTCTATAGCCAGTGGTAAGATACATAGCTGGCATAAGTTCAAGACAACCCGAAGGCCACCAGAAGGCCTATTAAGGGGTAATAGGTAACCCACCCAATACCAATAGGTAACCCACCTTCTGGTCACCCACCCCTTAGCATGCAACATGTGCTTCATTGGCATGGCTGTACGGGATATAGTGGCATACAGTGGTGGGTATTAGGTTTGGGCCCAGAATGCTTCAGATAGTCAGGAAGCACTGCCCTTGATCTGAACTGGTGCCATTTGCCCTCAATAATGTGAACACAGTATCAAATTGACTACACAGTTAATAGGATGACGCCACATTGATACTACGCTCCCTGAGTGACTAGGAACTCCACATGATGAAATCAGAAAGCATGATCTTCCGTTGGAACTGGTTTCGCTTGCCCTCAATGCTATTAGCATGTAGCTAACAAAATGGTTATATAGTACTGCAATTATGTCCCATTTATAACACAACTCTCAATTGGCTAAGACCACTCTGGAAAAGAGAAAGCATGCCAAACCAAGAAAAAAATGGGCAGGAGGTCTGGTCTAGAGGGTAGAGCCTCTGTTTGCCGGAAGATAACATCCGAAGGTCGCCAGTTCTAGGCCACCAGCACCGTGAATGGCGAGACCTTGAAGAAGCTGACAAGCCGAGCTGAGTTATTCCACCTGCTCTTTGGCGTGAGCGAAGAAGCAGCTGCCTTCCATGTGAGAGATGAAGGAGCTGCTTGTCAGCTTGCATGGGAGGAAGCTGGAGGCCAGAATGTGATACCGGATCAGAAAGATCGATCTGAAATGTTGTGGTTCTTGAAAGATAGAACCTTCCTTCAATTGTAAAAATCCCTATGGGGATTTAGAACAGCCTGCCTATGTAAACCGCCTTGAATTAAAGTCTGAGGAGAAATCTGACGACCAAGAAGGGCGGTATATAAATACCTGTATTGTTATTGTTATTATTATTTTAAAAATGGTACTCAAACAGCAGTAGATGGGGAAAACAATCAGAAATGAACAAGAATTAAATGAGATGATCAATCTCTCAATTAAGGAAGTCTTTGGAGAAAATATTTTCTCCTCCCTGAAAGTACTACTTCAGACTTGAAAATCAAAACAGGACAATATTCAGTGCAGCTTTAGAAATGACTATTTTGATCTTTCCTTGGCTAATTGGTACGCTTGACTGGAAGGGCAACTCAAGGTCTCATCTTGAACTATTCAAGTCTCTTCCCTTCTGGAAAAAAATGATCACCTACTAGCTGCTTAAAATAAGCACTGACAGATTCAGTAAATTGTTATGTTGCTATAATCCATGAAGTATTGGTAAAGCTGTATGTATAAGCAATAGTTTCACTGTTACAATCTCGTTGCACATATTTGCATGTTCTGGGCAGTGAAAGTGATGGATGTATGGGGATGGATAACCCACACTTACTTGTGATGCTCCTCTTACATTTAGTAGGGGAAGAGTAACTGTCCCTCTTCACCCTTGGCACAGTGTCTTTCCTAGTGACTGTTTGCTGGTGTTCATCTGCATCTTTTTAGACTGTGAGCCCTTTTGGGACAGGGAGACATTTAATTATTTGATTCTGTCTATAAGCTGCTTTGTGAACTTTTTTACTGAAAAAAGTTTATAAATATGGTTGTAATAATAATAATACACTCCAAACAAAAAATAAAGAGAAATCACTCAAGTATGTAGAAGGAGGCAGAGGAATCAGCACTGCAGGGGTGTTTTTATTTATAGAAGTTCTAACATACAGCTTTGGTTTATTTCTATCTATCTCATCCTTTCAGCTGGTCAGGCAAACAGCTGAAGTACAACTTCGAAACAGGTTTGGACGTTACTGCGTCACTCTTGGTCCCTTTACCATACTGCAGTGGTTCTTAAACTGGGGCATTGTGATGCCCCAGCCTGAGAGCCCTGACCTCTGCCCCCTTAAGAGGTGGGGAAAGGGAAGAGGTAGCAACGTGATCCCCAGGATCACTTTGCTAATGGGGAGGGAATTATTTATTGAAGGCTGCTGCAAGCTGCGGGAGTTGCAGGGAGTTCAAAGCAGCCCTGCGCAAGGCTCCCCAAGTCTCAGAAAGTAGGAAAAAAGTGATCGCAAACAACCTCCGGTTTGTGATCACAAAATCAGAAGTGGCTTCTGATAGTTTTTTCAACATTCTAGGACTTGGGGAGGCCTGCAGGGGGCTGTGCGGGACTCCCCACAACTCCTGCAGCTTGCAGCCGCACTCAGTAAGTAAAAACACTCCCTTCGCCCCCATTAGCAATGCAATCCTGACGATCACATTGCTGCTTTCGCCCCCTTCCTCTGCAAAGACTTACCACAGGAGTTATACTCCAGAGAAGTTTGAGAATCTCTAGTATACAGCATTATCATTCATGGGTATCCATTTATTGGAGTGCTTAGAATCACTTAATGAACTTCAAACTGCCTTGCAAGTGTAAAATATTCAACCGTAATTACTAAGAAAGATACTTGGACACACTGACAAACTGTTTTTGTCGTACACAGCTAATGCCCCCTGTGACCTCTGATGTCAATGCAGAACTGCTTGGGCATTAATGCTGCAACAGCCCAGACTTCTTAAGTAGCTATCTCACATTCCCTCCCTAAGGCCTAAGTGTCATTGAGCACTGCCCTCCATTTGAACTTCCATACTTCATTTCAGGTACACACTACACCCTGAAACTTTTAATTAACACAGAAAAAGAATAAGTTCACCAAATCCATTTAAATGTGCCATTTCTCCCAATTACTTAGGAGCACAGAGGTCATCATTATATTGCATCCCTACATTCAGGAATAAAGACAGAATGAAGCCCTATAAATTAGCACCTCAATAGTGGCTTGCATTCATCTTTAAAAGCTTATTTCATGTGAATGCAAGACTAAAGCATAAATTATTACCCACAGGTAGTATTAATTGGCAAGTAAACAATCCCAAAATAATTACAGACCTGCTATAGAAAGGCACATGGAAATGAAAGTACAGCGATTGATATAAAGAAAGGTGCTGTAATAGATATAACGTTAACAAAGTACGTATGCTAAATACTGAGCACAGATAGTCTGCCAGTATACATTTGTGTTGTCTCCATAATGTGCTCAAATAACCTGACAAAGGCAGAAATCCCAACAGGCCAGTTATTTAAAAAAAAAGAAAAAAAAGTCCAGCAGATTGCTCAAATACAAGGTCTAAGGGTCACAGTCAAATTCTGCAGGGAAGTTGAAGTTTTACACAGGTACTTCATAACACGGTGCCCTAAGAGACTGTCTCCTCTAAAGGTAACAATATTCTATTAACAAAAGTGCTTCAGGAAAAGACACTGAACCTAAAAGAAGAATCTGACCTTTAGCAACTTATCAAGACTAATGTATTCTGCTTCAGAAGACTTCATGCCAAGTACTAAAATATGTACTGGCATATAAGAATGAGATAAGAAGAGACTTTTAAATGTGAGGATTTATTGCACCAGAGTGCCACACTGATGTTAGCGGTGAACTCAAGACACTGACATCGAAGGCTGCAAGGCGGTGCAAAGGCTGCTTACTGTGTCAGAGAAGATCATCCCTCACTCCTTTTTGGCAGGTTTCCTAGTCTGCTTTTCCAACAACTCTACAGACAATGACAACTTATTAAACATACAAGTACTAGCCTAAGAAATAAAGTTGTTCTTTACAATGGAACCAACAAGAACTTGAATTTGGGTGGAATCAATTTCTAACTGACAGAGCTAAAATTTTCAATGCACATAAAAGTCCTTATGACAATCATGTTTCAAGTGACCTTTTTTTGCCTATGGAGATGAATTCACCTGTCTTACTAACTGACAATTCTTCATTTTAGTCGCTGAACAATCTGAAGGTTTTGATCACACATATGAAAGTCTCAACACTAGTCTGAAAAAAACAGGACGGACAGTCAAAATTGCACCCAATTCAAGGTGCTGGTTTTGACCTTTAAAGCCCTATACTGCTCTGGGCCAGGGTATCTTAGAGATCGCCTACTTCTGTACAATCCAGCTTGTCCTCTTAGGTCATCAGAGAAGGCCTTTTTACAAGTGCCGCCGCCGCGGGAGGTACATGGGGCGGCAGCTAGAAATAGGGCCTTCTCAGTAGTGGCACCAACGCTATGGAATTCCCTTCCCCTTGACTTAAGAATGGCTCCCTCTCTGAGACTTTTCGGCGAGGCCTGAAGACCCTTCTGTTTAAACAAGCCTTCTGAGTTCTCGGCCTTTTTAACATCTTTTAATTTTTTACAGGCCTGGTTCTTTTATGACTTGCTGCTCTATGCTCTTTTTACCTTTTTACTACTGTTATCTGACTACTGTTTTTATGATATGTGTTAATATGCTTTTATCTGTTTTTAAATTATGTTGTTAATCTGTTTTTTAATTATGTTGTTTAATCTGTTTTTAACCTGTTGTAAGCCGCCTTGAGGCTCTTCGGGGAGAAAGGTGGGGTAAAAATAAAGTTATTATTATTATTAAAATTGTTCGCTGTTCTAATGAAAAAGTAATAAGCTATGGGAGGGATTGTTCAACAACACACTTTGCATACAAGAACAGGAATTATAAACACTGATGGACTACCATGTTCTTTTGCTACATGGTCACGATGAACCCGACACTGTTTTTGAACATATGGAGTTGATTTTTACAGAGTACCATGCAAGTTGCCAACTAAAAGAAAAGTTGCTAGTCAACCATCTTGAAAAATGTGTTGTAGACTAGGGCTGTACCCACTGATTTCCTCAAGACCAATAAGTCTAATTTGGGTGTCTGATAAAAATCTGCACATGAAGCAGATTTTACAAGATTCTCTGCTCTCTAAAACATGGTGTATACCCAAGTATCTCCAGCCCAAATACCTCTTCACTCTGGCATGGAGTTCTTTCCAGTAGCTGTTGTGGTTGTCTCATCTGAATTTTTTAAGACTGTAAGCCCTTTGGATACATAAAACAGTTTATTGATTTATTTTACTATGTGAACTGCTTTGTGAACTACTCCTGTTGGGAAGCGATAGACATATAAATATTCTTAATAATAATAATAATAATAATAATAATAATAATAATAATAATAATAATATCCCACATCTTCAACACAAATCTGATCACAAACGAGTCTGAAAACTCTATTTTTTTCCAACACATCCACTGCAAGACTGGTAGAATTCACAGTAGTGAAGTCGTCATTACAACAGATTGGAAAAGCAGACAACATTATGCTGGCAAGACCAAACTTTTTATAAATTCCTTAAAGCTACTTCCCTTCAGGAATCTCTTATATCCTCAACTGAAGTCATACTATTACACCAGCAATTCTAATAACCGTATAGTTATATGGGCAATTGACAATGGCAAAAAAAAAAAAAGACACAATTCATTTGCTGAAACACAGATCAATGTTCTCCTCTTTAAAAATTTAGAACTGGGTCAGTTCAGACATCACAAAGAACCATGACTGAGAATGACAACTGTTCTGAGCAGTGCGAGAAGTTAGCAGTCAAGAGCAGCTCTCCAACTGAGCAGCTGTGCTGCGAGGGCAGAGCCATTAGAGAGAGAGCGTGAGCGAGCGAAGAGACACTGGAGTTAGGATTTTTGTTTACATGAAGCCACAGTTCTGTTTAACAAACCAACTTCAAAATATAGCTTCTATTCCTAGTTTGTTGAACTAAAATAAATCATGGATTTGTTGACTAGTGCTGGTTAGACAAACTAACCATAGTTACACAAAATAAACCATAGCCTTGAAAGACTTTTGAATGTACCCTCACTGTAGATGAGTATGCTTTACTTTTTACACTTTTGCAAAGATCCGCCAAAAGCTCACCCTCCAGTCTTGTGGAAAGTTAACAGAAAAAGCTTAATAATCCCCATGTGTTACAGCAAACGTATATAAAGATCACCCACCACCACTATAACATTCTAAGAAAATGCCATGCCACAGACTTAGATGCTCCAAACACCAAGATAAAATGATGAGACTGATGTCTCATGTTTTCTTTGCACCAACAACATAGTGGCTCGAGACTAGCAAGGTGTAATATCATCTTCCAGTTCTGTTTTGAATTGGTGATGGTGACAGAGTGTGTGCGCGTGCTTGTGCAAAACTATTTTCACCTGCTGACTTCTGTCCACTTTTGTCCTGGTAAGTAAGAAATAAAGTGGACTTATAAGTTCATCTCACTTCATCAGTTCAGACAAAAATTCTGCTTGCATCCAATGATGATTCTTGGTATAAACCCCAAATGGTGTTAATGATTTGCTATCCCAAAGACAGCACATACTGCAAAGTTTGATATGTTCAATCACTAAAAATACTTTGAAAATGATTTCAAAGCTGATTACTTTAAAATTTGAAAAACAGATCATATAATAGACCAGTTGAAACATATAGGATCAGTAATTCAGGTGATATTTTCTCCCAGTTCGACATATATTTCAATATGCCGCACTCATCTCTGGTTTATAGTTATGCACCAAGGACAATTTTGGACTCTCAAAGTTAATTTCAATAAAGATAGGTTTAAATTAATGAACCGCGCTTTCACTAAGTCCATAGCTAGGGAAAGGGGAGATTTTATAACTAGACAACTTCCAAAAAAAGGCCACAAAAACTAAATCTCAAAGTTAATTACACAGACTACAGCAACTGTTACCCTGCAGATGCCCAATCTCATCTGAACTCGGAAGCTAAGCAGGGTCAGACCTAGTTAGTACTTGGATGGGAGACCGCCTGGGAATACCGGGTGCTGTAGGCTTATACCATAGTCTTTCAAGACTGAAGGTTGCCAACCATTACACAGACTGTTAATTTTTCAAAGAGCAGAAGGGAGTATCCCATCACTAACAATGCCCTTTTCTGGAACAGGGAGAACAGTCTCAAGCTAGGGACACCGAGGTTTCTTAAAGGTTTCTTAAAGGTGCAAAAGAGAGTGACTAAGATGATTACTGGGCTGGGGCACCTTCCTTATGAGGAAAGGCTACAGCGTTTGGGCCTCTTCAGCTTAGAAAAGAGACGCCTGAGGGGGGACATGATTGAGACATACAAAATTATGCAGGGGATGGACAGAGTGGATAGGGAGATGCTCTTTACACTCTCACATAATACCAGAACCAGGGGACATCCACTAAAATTGAGTGTTGGGTGGGTTAGGACAGACAAAAGAAAATATTTCTTTACTCAGCGTGTTGTCGGTCTGTGGAACTCCTTGCCACAGGATGTGGTGCTGGTGTCTAGCCTAGACGCCTTTATAAGGGGATTGGACAAGTTTCTGGAGGAAAAATCCATTACGGGGTACAAGCCATGATGTGTATGTGCAACCTCCTGATTTTAGAAATGGGCTATGTCAGAATGCCAGATGCAAGGGAGGGCACCAGGATGAGGTCTCTTGTTATCTGGTGTGCTCCTTGGGGCATTTGGTGGGCTGCTGTGAGATACAGGAAGCTGGACTAGATGGGCCTATGGCCTGATCCAGTGGGGCTGTTCTTATGTTAAGAGGGTACAGATGTGGCTCCAAACCTCTTCAGTCCTCTCAGACTGGATATTATAGGTTCAGCCTATCTATACATGGATTTTTTATACACGAATTTGACTCAACACGAATGGCCCCTGCAAATGAGAAGGAATGTGCTGATCCTTGGAGAAGGGGAAAAATGCATCCCTTTAAAATCAGTTTTAAAAACTGAACAGTCCTTTAACAATAGCCTCCTTAATGAGAGAGAAAGAGGGCAGCTGGCTGACAATCCATCAATCCTTCTCTCTCCAGGTGACCCCTTCCTTCCCCCTGAGCACGTGAAAGAAAGGTGATCACTTTGCATTGGTGAAGGGAGGGGCTGAGTGAAGTGCCTTTGTAAGCTCTTGGAGGACGACTGATTGATAGATCGTCTTCTTAATGACGCTCATCTTACATCACAAAGGTCAACAAGGATGTTTTTAAATCACCAGAGCAAAGAAACTTTGTTTTTTAAATTGATTTCCTATAGTGTGTTTTTTTCGGAATGGAACCCACACGAATAATGAGGCTCAACCTGTACTTATGCAATTTGTACAACACATTCAGGCAGACAGCTCTCCACTTAAATGAAGATCTTCTAAGCCTCCTACTCCAGAAGGAAACCTCCCAAATGAAAGGAGAACCAAAGTTGATGTTTTAAATGGTTGTCTAAATTTGCACAAAGACTCAACCAAGGTGTCCAATGCCTGCTGTACTCCCGGAGTACAAATTCTAAGGACTAAATTCTAAGGACTAATATAGCAGCCTCATAAGATGCTCAAGCTACTTAACCGGCAGGCCTTTTAGCAAACTGAATAGAAATAAGTTAAACTGAGAAGTCATAAGAACATAAGAACAGCCCCACTGGATCAGGCCATAAGCCCATCTAGTCCAGCTTCCTGTATCTCACAACGGCCCACCAAATGCCCCAGGGAGCACACCAGATAACAAGAGACTTCATCCTGGTGCCCTCCCTTGCACTGGCATTCTGACATAGCCCATTTCTAAAATCAGGAGGTTGCACATACACCTGGCTTGTAATTACATCATGGCTTGTAATTGTTATGCAGGATCGGAAGAGATCACTGACACCAAACTTTTATTAGGAGGAACGGAACCTGAACCAAACAAATGGAGAGAACTTATTTCAAATTCTCCCAATTGAGAGAGGACCTGAGGCAGGCAGGCAGGCACTAGGCAGGCAGGAGGCAGCAGGACTTGAGGCAGGCCAAGGGCTGGAGGCTTGATGGAAGTTCCCCTCTGGTTCTCAGCTCCAGCAAGAGGCTCTCTCTCCCAGGGCTCCTTCCAGCAGCTCTCCTAGCTCTCCTGCAGAGTTCAGGGTTCAGCTCCTCTCTGCAGCTCTTCCCTGGTAGTCTCTCCAGCTTGCTCTTCCAGCTCCTTCTCTGCAGCGCTTCCCTGGTGGTCTCTGAGCTCTTTGCTGGTGCAGCCTCTTTTATAGCCTCAGTGGCTCTGCAGACAGCAGCCTCTACCTTTCCTCCACTGGTACTGCAGCCTTCTCTCCTGCAGCAGTTTTCCATTTCGTCCTCCAACTCTCAAGGGCTTGTTACAAGGTACTCAGTTAACTTTCCTCAACAGTGACCCCATTGGCTCAAACAAAACTTTATAATGATTGGCTCAGACAAACTCAGACTGTCTATTGGCTCATGAAAGGCACAGGCTACGATCCCCTCAGGCCAATTTACAGCAGTCAACTGAGCCCAAGTTCTGCACATATCATAACCCATAATGGATTTTGCCTCCAGAAACTTGTCCAATCCCCTTTTAAAGGCATCCAGGCCAGATGCTGTCTGGAAGATGCTGCGGCAAGGAGTTCCACACGCTTAGTAAAGAAATATTTTCTTTTGTCTGTCCTATCCCTCCCAACACTCAATTTTAGTGGATGTCCCCTGGTTCTGGTGTTATGTGAGAGTGTAAAGAGCGTCTCTCAAGTCCAGAGAGGTGGGGGATTTGACATGGCAGCAGATTTTCCCATTCAATAATAATGAATGTGGACCTACATTACCAATGCTATAATCCAGAAGTTCTCAAACTGTGGGTCGCAACCCGATTTTGGGTGGGTCATGAAAAGCAGGGCAATGCCATCTTGGGTACTGGCAAAATGAGCTGGGTGGCACCATTTTGGAAACTGGCAAAATGAACTGGGTGGCACCATCTTGGATATTGGCAAAATGAGCTGAGCGACACCATCTTGGAATCTGGCAGTGGACGCCGCCCTTTTCCAAGCCTGTATCAGTCCTGCAGAGAGAGAGAAAAGCTTCTCCCCTCTGGGTCTAAAAGAACGGCATGCGCAGGTGCAAAAGAGCAAGGCAGCACCTGTTTCATTTCTCCAGTGAGTGTGGCTGTACTGGCAGAGCAGAGCAGAGCTTGTCTCTAGAATTTCAGGTGGGAGTCTGAAGCTGCCCCTCCCCCCCGCCTCGAATGGGCTCCTTTTCAAAGATCCTTGCACAAAGTTTGGGAGAAAGGATTCAGGAATAGAAAAGGATCTTCCTCCCACAATAAAGAATTCACTTGGTGAAAATTTTGATGTGCAGCAAATACAGAAACTAAAGCACTGAGACACCCAGGAGAGGGAGAGGTGGGGGAACTGGGGACAGTGGGCTGAGCATGTGTGTGATCTGAGGGCTAGAAGAGATGGGGTGGGGGGAGCTGGGGAGAGTACTGAGCATGTGTGTGATCTGTAGGGCTAGGAGAGATGGAAGACTCCTGTCTTATAGGTGTGCAGACAAGTCTGGTTTTGCTGGATCTGTAGGAGGCTTCAGGTTGGTTAGTTAGTTAGTGCCATGAACACTGATGGGCATATTCAAAATATATCTATGTCAAGCTCAACATTAGCCGGAAGCAAGCACATCCTTCACACACACCTCATTTCAAGAAGTATATTGAATTTTATAGGTGGAATGTTTGGTAGCATGAGACAGAGAATTGGGAAGAGCTTCTGCGTTGGAATGTTTTCTCTTGCCATTTGACGTTTATGAGTTCCTAGGCGAGAACCTGGAAGTAATGTCACTTCCTGCTCAATGACATCACTTCTGGCATTGGCACAGTGATGTCACTTCCTGCTTGATGATGTCACTTCTGGGCATGACATCACTTCCAGTGGGTCCCAGATAGATTGTCATCATGAAAAATGGGTCCCGGTCTAAAACACACAAGAACCACTGGTATAATCCTATCCTATCCACACCTATTCAGAAGCAAGTTCCACTGAGTGCACTATAACTTACTCCATGTTAACTCATTTTTGGTCCCTGTTGCATATATGTAGCGTTGGGCAGAAATGGCTTAAGCATGCATGGACTGCAACCCATGAATGAATAAAGTAAGCAAACTACAGGATTAAAATTTAATGGCTATATGCAAACATCAAAGTTCTACCTCAATCTCAATTCAAATATCCCACCAGCATCAGCTAGATATCAGGGAGAAACAGAGAGGGCTCTGCAAATTCCAAAAACAAATTGAGGGAAGGAAGTAACCTTATTGGGGGGGGGGGGGAGAGAGCCTGGAATGTTAAAACAGAAAAGGCATTCCTGAAATTCTACTCAATCTAGATCCAAACCCATTTAAAGAAGCACATTATTTCTATGTGTCTTAACATATGTGTCTAATTCTGCAGACAAACTATTTTGTACACAAGACTCATGTTTTAAAAAGACCCAAGGTATGTGAGCAAGCAAAGAGGATAGTGCAAATTCATTTATATATAACTTCTTACAAGCAACTGATCATGCCTATTTTAGTTCCAGTTATGTTCATATTCACAGATGCTAGGTAAGGGCTATATTCCATACAACCGCATGTCACACACTAAAATTCTAAGCAAACCAGGCAACAGGGTCATAATTAATTACTTTCTGTAACCAATGTTGGTAATCATATAATAGCAGTCTTGAAAAGCTTGACAAAGGCAATTGTAAAAATTACAAAATGTTTACTGAGCTGTAGTCAAAGCTAGCTTACTTTAACAGGTTAAAGGCCCCCTGCAGTGAGTTTCTTCAGCTGTATTTGCAGGCTTGCACATGTGCAGAAGAGGGTCTTATACTGTAAATTCAAAAATGCAGTCTAATTTACTCTGTTGCATGAGGCTTGGGGAATGCAGTGTGGGCAATTTATAAAGTGGTTTGAGACATATTACATTTTTGGGAGTTATAGTTCAGAAGTGACAGCAGAAAAATTCCACTATGCATATCAATCTCCACTTGCCTTATTTTTAATTTGGAATTTAAGCACAGTTTTATGGTAATTAATCTGCAATACAAACTTGATTTCCCAGAATCCTACATACTGATGAGCTTCTAGCAAAACAAGTGTTTGTCCAGGCAAGACATTAGCATACCTGTAGTTAAAGGTAGGTGAATGACAGTAGTTATACATGTCAAAGTGAACCAGATGGATGACAGAGTTGCTCCTGACAACAACAGGAGAAGTATAAGCTTTAGCATTCCTCTGATAAAATCAGCAAACCTGAAAGACACAAAAATCACTCTTTATAACACTTCACATGTTGCAAGAAAACAACTATACTTGAGTCTGAATTGCAAGGAAAGAATTATTTAGAGCATGTGATACTTTGATTCTTAAGGGGAAAACATGACATCCTAGAGCAGTGATTTTCAACCTTTTTCATCTCATGGCACATTGACAAGGTCCTAGAATTGCCAAGGCACACCATCAGTATTTTGACAATTGACAAGGCACCCCAACACACAAGGTTGGGGGCTCAAATTCCCCAATGGCCATACTAATAAATGACCCTCCCCAAACTCCTGAGGCATACCTGTGGACCAACTGCGGCACACATGTGTGCCACGGCACAGTGATTGAAAATGGCTGTCCTAGAGTGTCCCGCATTTCCTACACAAAGAGCAGGAGGTGAGAATTCCACTCTGCCTGCTCATTTAAAGTCTTGTGAACATAGGTGGATCCCAATAGTGTATCATTTTAAAAAGTGGGTCCTGTTGCTGAGAAGTTTGGGAATCACTGACCTTACAGCAATACAAGGTTTGTAGCCTATAAGTTATATATAACAAACTATCTCCATGATTGTATGATCTCCCCTGACTATCACCACCACCTTTGCTGGCTTGCTTTCGAATAATCATTCCATGCATACTCATCTCTTTCCCATCATGCTTCGATTCCTTCTCTTACTCCTGGTTCTGTGCCTTATTCCATCCCAGACTGTGCTTGGGCTCAGTTTCCCCATTTCCATCATCAAGTTTCCCTCCTCTTGAAATGTTCTTCTGGAAAATACTTCCTACTTACACCAACTTGGCACTAAGAACTCAAAAACAAAAGACCTACCCTGATGGTTCAGACAAAAGTCCATCTAGTCATGCATTTTGTTTTCAACATTGGCCAAATGCTTTAGGGAAACTTACAAGCGCAGCATTAGGGCAACGGTGGTTCCTTTTGTTCCTCCACAACATGTCTCATTCAGAGATGTATTGTCTCTGTACCTAGCAGCTCTTGGTGTTTATTTTTCTCATTTGCTCTCAACTCCAACACTAGTCTGGTTATTCCTTCCCCTTTGTTTTGTCTGCCCAATTTTGACACAGTCCTTTAACTTCAGTTTACACAATTTGGTCCTGTGCAGCATCCTAGTTAAAAACAGCAGTGTAAATAGCACAGAAGAGCAGAAGAATTATCCCCCCGCTACAGAGCCCCAAACAAGTCTACTGCTTGCTCCACCCCAATTGACCTAATATGATCCAGAAAATTCACATTATGTGCTTCCATAGTCAAAAGTCATAATTTGCTGTCAATCCTACTGTGATGGAAATTACACCATGTTACAAAGTTGCTGCATTTTGACTTTGTTGCAATTTAAGCCATTTCTGCCCAATGTTGCATATACGCAACAGGGACCAAATGTGTACACCTGTGTGTCAGGCAAAAATGGGTTAAAAGGACATTCTGAGCCATGAAGGGCAAAACCTGTAAAATATCTGTGATCATTAGCAAACACAACAAGAGAAATGCCAAGGAAAAAGTAGTCTGAATTGTGTTGCACCATAGTTAAAAAGACCACACATGTGAATGTCACCATTTGAAGTTGCTTTTTCTCTTCCCTCAAGCGTCATTCTTTAACTGCCAATGAAAGGGTACGACATCCGCCAGGTGCCCAAAATGCGCAAGACCCTTTAATCATAAACAGACCTCATAAAAATGATCTCATCGCACCTGGTCTAGGACTAGAAGAGTGGCAAGATCGAGGGCACACCTCATACAGAAGGTGGCACCATATACTACAAGTAGCAGAAAATGAGCTCTCAGATATCATTATTTCAACTCAGTCTCTGAAGGGCACAATTTTGTAACTGAAGCACAAACATTTCTACTGTGTGCAGAGATAGCCTGAATCCCAAATGACAGTGTTTTCATCATGAAAGACTGGAAAAAGACTTGAATGCAGTGCCCTTTCTGTATTATATTTAGCAAGTAACTAATGCTCACAAGCAGCATGAAATTATATTGTAATTTAACTGCAGTGGCAGGGGAGTGGCACAAGGGGAAGAACTGGGAGCAGGAGGTAGTAAAACTAAACATTTGTTCTTAAATGAAAACAGTGGAGGTTTCATTCATTTCAAAATTAGCAGCTGGGAGAATAAAAAGCATGCTCAAGTTGAGCTATTCCAATAGATCCCAGGCTGCCTGCTTGGTAAATCACAGACCCGACACTGAAATACTGAAATACATGAGCCTGTCACACTTGACAAGAATCATTACTTAATTTTCCTAATTACGATTTTCAGCAGATTATAGTCAGCACAGACACTGATTCAACTTTATACAGATAACTGCTGAATAGGCCCTAAAAGAGGGGACTCATCCATCAAAAGTGACAAATCCCCATGTTTGAAATGATGCAATTTGTCAATCAGAGAGAGAGAGAGAGAGAGAGAGAGAGAGAGAGAGAGAGAGAGAGAGAGAGAGAGAGAGAGAGATTTGGTGTCAGATTATTCACTTTTTAAAAACACAAACAGGCCAAGAATAGAGGCATTGGGTTCTACAAAAACTTCCCTCACAGAATTTGAAACCGATTTTGTAGCAGCTACAAAAGACATTAAGAAGATATTCCAAGGCTTAAACCAGGCTACATATTAAACAAATTAATCTACCACAAAAGGTCAAGATTTACATGATGGGACTGAGTCAGCGAATCTGTGCTAGACTCAAAGCTAGATGAGGATGGCCCTTCAATTCCATAAGCCTCCAATTTAGCAGCACAAGATAATTTATAAGCAGGAAGAGGTACCCAGTATACCAAAGGTTCTGAAAGAAATAATTTAACACCACACAAATATGGTTATAAAAGGTACTACTGTTATAAAAGGTACAGCTCATTTTGGGCTGCAGCTCTGTGCCCTTAATCTATTGAAATCAGGGGCATTTCATTCTTTTTCTCAGACCTGCTCTCTCACCACTGAAAATCTGGTTCAGTGCCATCTCTGACTTCTGACATTTTAAACAGCACTGTCTATTTTTCAAGCATGGGTCCGTTCATACAACACACAGAGTCAGGATTGCACCCTGGCTTTGCATGATGTTCTGCTGCATTCAAAACATGTTCCCCCTCTTCATTGAGGGAGGCGTAATTCTGCCTCCAGTTGTGGTCTCCAACAAGCCAGGATGGCCATGACATGAGAACAAGCCAGACCTGGCTTATTCAAACCACTGTTTCAAAATAAAATAGGATCCAAAATAATACTGTTCACACAAACTGAGTTGGTATAGCATAGTGGCTAATAGACTGAGCTCCCCAGCTGAATCTCATATCCAAGCCTAGCACTTTATTAACGCAGCTTGTGTTGGCTTCTACAGTCTGCTTTTTTAAATTATGCTTATTGAAGTAAGGGTGCAATCCAAACCCCTTATGTCAGTGCCTTCCAGCACTAGCATACCGGTGCCAATGGGACATGTGCTGCATCCTGCAGTTGGGTGTCACTCACAGAGGCCTCCTCAAAGTAAGGGAACATTTGTTCCCTTACTTCAGAGCGGCATTGTCCTTATATCAGTGCTGGAAAGCACTGACATAAGGGGTTAGGGTTGTGCCCTAAGTGAATGATCCAAATGACGTACAAGCTAGAAGAACACTAATATTCGTTATGGTAGCATCTGCAATATCTGAAATGTATCTTTGCTACTGCATTGCTATGGACAAGTTTCACAAGCCGTAGCTCACACAGCAAACTGTATCAATGAATGAAAACACCAGAGGCCCTGGCAACATAATCTAATACCCTAGGCCAGTGTTTCTCAACATTTATTCCCTTCTGTACCACTTTGCATGTTCCACCTATTGGAAGTATCACAGGAAGTAACTGGTGATTATGTCATCACTAGTTACTTCTGAGTTGAGAGGCCAGATTCAACATGACAAACACCAGTAAGAGCTCAGAGTGGACAGGAGGGATTTTTAGAGTGCGTGAAAAGCATGCTTTGGAGCTCTGCCCACCAAGCCAAGCCTCCTACCAATGCTTGTCACATCACTCGTCTCACTGCCAGGCAAATATCCAGGGATTCCTCAAGTACCACTGGTGGTATCCATACCACTGGCTGAGAAACACTGATCTAGGCTCTTAATTTCTAGCTCAGAGTTCAGGACAGCAAATTTCAAGATCTTGGTTGACGAAACCGTCACATCTATAACTGAAAAGCTGCAAGCAAACAAGATATTTTAAAAGGGGGTGTTGGTAGTGGTTCCTTGATTACTTTATCTACGTGTACCTTGAGATGAAGTGGATAGGGAATACTTGTCAAACACAATAATATGAATTGTTCAGTTTGTTGACTGAGCAAATGGAATTTCCAATACTCACAGGCTAAAACACACACACAAAATGCATAAATTACTATGCTAGAAGATGAACATATTATCAACTCAGAGAAAAGCATTTGTTCTCTTGCAGTTGTCATAGATGACAGGAAACAATCTTGAGGGTTATCATTTTAGTATAGCTAAAATACCATTGCACTGAAGAAATATAAAACAAAGGAAGACTGCAATTCTTACCTTGCCAATGCTACGCCAACAATACAGCCTCCTACAATGGACCAAAATCCAATCCAACCTGCATCTACCTAGAGAAAATTGAAGAGTGAGAAATGAGATGCTATTTCAAATAAAGTGGAAAGTAATTTGAATGGTATTTGCCACCTTCAAACAACATGAACACAGATAAAAATAGAAATAAAAGTACCACAGCAACTCTCAATGCCAGAGATCATAAGAAGAGCCCTACTGGACCAGATCTAGTTGACTATTCTGTTTTCCACTGTGGCCAGATGCTTATGGCCATGATATAAAGAAGCCCACATTTTTATTAAAATGTGGTATTAAAATAATCACTCTTCCCTGTTGCTTGCATGTTTGTTTCTCAGCAACTGGTATTTAACTGCCTCTGTATATGGAGGTTCTATTTAGCTGTCATGGTAACAGCCACGTATCCTCTGTGAATTTGTTTAATTCTTTTTAAAGACAACCATCAGTGATCACACCATCACTTGTGGCAGAAATTCCATAAGTTATATATTGTGAGAAGTCATAGTTCATTGGGTCTGACCTGAATGACCTGAAGTACGCCTGAATCTACTTCCAATAAATTTCATTGGTAACTTCTAAATGAACTAACTTCATTGGTAAGTTCTAAAATTATGATGGTAGGGAGAAATTATCTCTATCCACTTCTCTCTAGATTTTCAGGATAATTCAAAATTAACATTGTCCCTAAACTGTAATCTTTCTATGAAAATTGATATTGATTTTGACCTTTCTTTACCCTGTCATTTGCCTGTGAGTACTTTTAGTGTCTGTTCAACCCCTAACTGGTTCCACAATGTTGAAAAGGCTTACCACAAAACCAATATATCATTTTTAGTGTGTCCAATTTAAATAAGGTTATTTAGTTAACAGTAATAAAGCCAATACATTGCCAGCCATGCATAAGCAAGATTCACGTGACATTACTCACAAGATTCACAAGACATACATACCTGGCTTACATGGGCTGGGGTTAATACCCAGTCTAGAACACCAGACCACCCAGCAAAAACACCCAATGGTATAGAATAAGCTAGAGCAATCATCAGAAACCGGGAATTGCTGTGAAGACAAAAGCCAATTAGGAACAATTTGCCGATGTAACTTACAGCACAATCTTATGCATGTTTACTAAGAAATAAGTTCTACTGTATTCAACAGGGCTTACTCCCAGGTTCAGTGTACATAGGACTGCAAACCTACTACATATAAACCATTTTTTCTTCTAATAGGTTATCAAGAACAGTGACCAGTACAGATAGATTACTGGGTGGCACAGAGGTGTCTACAATTTGATTATATTCAACTGAAGATCAGCCTGACTGCCACATGTGTTTCCAGGGGGAAAAAATCATCAAGACATGCTAGGATATGCTAGTGAACCTAGGAATGGAGATGGGTTACATAGCAAGTTTCTTTACACCCCACCTGGTCACTGGGCCCATTTAGCTTGTTATTATTGACTTCGACTGGCAACAGCACTCCAGAGATTCAGGTGGGAATTTCCCAGCTCTTTTTGGAAATACCAGATACTGAACCTGGATTCTTCTGCAAGAAAAGCATGGGCCATAGCTCAGTGGTAGAGCACCACTCCCCAAGACAAGGACTGCCTTGTCTTAGAACCCTGCTTCATTCAGGCAGCAGTGGCACTATAACACAATGGGTGAGCAGTTACACACACAGAAGCCTATGTCCCAGAATTGCCACCTGAGTGCCTGATCAGTGCCAGTTTGTGTGATTCCTCCTTCTTGAAAAGAAGAGGGCTGAAGAATCATGCAAACCAGATCTCTATATGATTGGGTACTCACATGGATGGCAAGGTCACATTAGAAGATGTCAGACAGAAGAAAAGGACAGGCACTCCTTTTCCTCCCTGCTACTTCACTGCTGCTTCCAGCTGAATATGAATGAACCACACAAAATTTTGTAGGCTGGCTTGTTTGAATCATCCACAGCTGCTGTTCTGCATCCATGTTAATATTTTTTTTTCTATTAGTACATTGGTATTTGAATTGTGTTGGTCAATTTGTAGAGAGGCTAGTGGATGGCTACTGGATGTTGACAGGAGCTTAGACTAGATTACCTTTTGCCCCTTTCAACTACAGAAGATTCACTGTAGATCCGCAGATTCACTTATAAGCAGATCGGGTCCCTGGGGGCCACCCCACACACCTCCATGCCCTCCCTCCAGAGGCCTCCAGAAGGTCCTCTGAGCCCAGCAGTGGCCATGTGTGTGCGTCCACGGTCTCTGCTGGGCTCAGAATGAGACTTACGGTTTAAAAAATGTGACTTCGAGTTTCTCTGTGAAACCGGAAGTAACATTTTTAGTGCCTTACAAGGAAGTCACTTTTTTTTTTTAACTATAAGGCTCAGTCTGAGCCCAGAAGAGGCCATGGATGGACACATGCAGCCTCTGCTGGGCTCAGTGGACCCTCCGGAGGCAAGGGGAGAAGAGATCCCCTCACCTCTGGAGAGTGGGGAGGTGTTCCCTGGTATCCAAGTCTTCAGTTAACCCCTATGGATACAGGAACACGCCTGTATATGACTGAACAATTAAAACAGATATGCAAAGAATGGAAGAAGTAGAAACAAGTAATTTATTTTTCCCTTTCATTTAAACATTGCAATTACCAAGCTGTTGTTTTCTAGCACTGTATTTTAAAGCTTTCATTATGTTTCAGAGTTATTGCGATCCATAGAGCATGCTTCTCTCTCAGACTTTCCTTGTCTTCATGGCAGGCCCATAGCCAGGATTCTAGAGGTGGGTGGGCAACTATTTTTTTCAGGGTGGGCAATTATGTCAGGTATCTACACTGGTGTGCAAAACGAAAGGATAAGTATGAAGAAACATCAAAGACCCATAACTTACCCAAATTTCATAAAGAGAACATATTTTAGTTTTGTTTTTTTTAAAAGACACATTCATTATCTGTAAAGCTATGTAACTTACACAGACTAAATGCATCTCTGTATGCAATGTAAAATGTATTTGTTTACATACAAACAACATATCCTTTCATTTTGCACACCAGCACAATACACAGGCTTGCATCTCTGCAAAAATAAAACATATCACTGTGATGCGGGTAGTATTTACTTGTATTGAAAGCCTATTCATTTGCTGATGACACATTGCTGATGCACTGAAACATACTAAAATAAAATTTATTCACTTTACATAAAAGCAAGCGGAAAGCTTTGCAAGTCAAATGCAGAAGTGCCATTGGAACATTAGTTTTTTACAATATTCGTTACTTTTAATAAGCAAAGTACAGAAGATTTGAATTTATTAAATTGATCTAATAGAGCTGTATTCTATCTTACTGAGAGATGAATCTCCTTAGAACCAGGGGTGGATCTAGTGTCTGTATTGGGGAGGGGGAGCCATGAGCACTACCTTCAGAGGCCAGGTCAACCAGTTGGGTAGACCTGGGTTCCTGATTGAGTTTATTGCCTCTGCGGCCATTTGCTGGGTGGTTAGACCTGGGCTCCCAAATCCAGTCAATCTCCTTGGCGCCTGCCCAGTGAATGTTCCCCTGACACCCAATTTTGCTCTCCATCCCGGCAGGTGCCTTTTTCTGCTGGCAGGACAGTTGGGGGGGCGTAATGAACCCATGACCTCCCTCCAGACCCACTCCTGCTTAGAACCTTTTCCACACTTAAGTTCTTGGTTCTTTTTAGCTCAAATGCTTTCCAAGGTTTTTCCACACCAGAAAAAGATTCTCCCCAGCCCCCAAGCAGCAACCATTAATTTTAAAAATATATATGGAAGGCAAAAACCTGATCATGATTTTTCCAAACAGAAATGTTTCTCCCCCCCCCCGAAGCAATACCTCCGTAGTAATTACAATGTTCCACAGTAGAAGAATTAGCACCTCCCCCCTCCAGCCAGTACAAGTAGAAATCTCTCCTGACCTTCATTGTAGCTGCTCTTGACCAGCCCCGCTCTCCATGTGCTCTGGACAGGGGCAGGGTGACCAGAGGTCATAACTTCCAAAGACCCCCCAGGACCCTGTCTCTCTCTCCCTCCCATCCCTGCCAGAAGCACTGAGCCTTCTTCCCTCCTATGCATGAAAAAACGTTGCAAACTGCTGGCTCGGGGGGCAAAGCGCGCCTGCCCCCCCCCCCAGCTACGGCCCTGCTTCATGGTTTTGCTTTGGGTTTCACGTGAATTTACAGTTGACAGAGTTGAGAATGGTTTTTTTTATTGAACTGAGAACTAACATGCATTAGAAACAATGAGAATTGGTTCAGTCAGTGATAAAAATGTATTACAGCCATTAATTCGAAGAACAGTATTTCTTCACTTAATTTGCTGCTTATGGTACACAGATGCCTGTTCCTTGATTATACTCCAACATTAGCAATTAAGTCAGGAATTGGAATGCAATCACAACTAATAGGTGTCAACTTGTGAGAGACACTGGTTGCAAATGAGAATATCGTAGGGGGCAAATTGTGTCAGTTTTGGCACCACTTTGGAAGGGGACAAATCTGTGAACTACAAGTTTTTGAACAATGAAAGAATATAGTGTGCCAAAGCAGAAAACTCAAAATGGCGCCCACCTTCTGGGAACACATTAAAAATAGGCTACTGATATAGACGATATAGTCCCTGATTTAGCAACAGGGGAAAATCATCTGCATGAACAAGAGATTTGCATGTGTATCAGTATTCACCCAGATCTCTGAATGTGGGTGAATCACTGAAATTGGTTTACAAAAATCAAATGACAAAAGAATCTGGCCACATTTATGCAGAATTTTTAAAAGTATAGAGTCTGACAGCACTACACCAAACCACTCGGAACCACAACTATTACATACACGCAAAAATATTACATGCATCCATATATGCAAAAATGAAATGCTATGTTCAAAATGCTAAAAATTAAAAGAAAAAATATGCAGAGGCAATCGTGCTTTAGATATATACTAAACCACTTTTAACACCCAATGTGCACATGTCAATAACTAGACTTAACTTATAAAATTCTGGTTTTATTTTTGCTTCCACATAAAGCTAATGCCTCAGCTTCTCTGCGGTCTCTTTAGCGCTTACCTCTACTAGATTAATTCCTACCATGTTTAAAAGATAAGCTTCCCATTACCTTGAGGTGCTATTGTAAAAAGCAGCCAAGAGGGTACAATGTAATAAGCATGCAAGCACTTGAAACATTTGCTTAATTACACTCTTCCTTTGTCAGAAACCCAAGGAGAAAGAGAAGGTTTGCCAAGTAAATTCCATCTCTCATTCATCAACCAACATCTGAGTATTTACTGCAGACATGGCAGAATTGGGCCCGACACTCTCTTATTGGGTTGGATGCCAGTTCTCTGAGCAAGTGCCCTAAGCAAATTATCTATGGAAGTGTCCTATACAGAAAAGTCTTTGACCTTTTTCAAATAAATAATGCTTCTGACCTACAGAAGCCATGTGAGGAGGAAACTATCATAGAGTCACATAAGCCAAGCACTCTCACCCAGCCTTTTAAAAGGATAGCTTTAGGCATTCATGGTACACTTCAAAGAAAATGCTTATATGCCTGGATGGAAAGCAGTGCTATTTTAATCAGGATTATGGCCAATAACTCCAAATTCCTAATGATATTACAAAAACAGTTTACCTTTTGGTCTATATCCTATAAGAAGAAAAACCTCAAAGTTGCCTGAGCCCAAATAAATCAATACAAATTATTCAGTTTGAATGCCTTTGAAAGGGCGACGATGAAAAAGAAAAGGATTTGAATGCAGTGATAGCCATCTCTAGTAAGACAGAAAGACAAGTTCCAGAAACTGCACTAAGTGATTCAGAGTTTTCTCCCTCAATTCACCTTTCTTTGCTGGTCATTGCTGGTGCTCTGAAAGCTACATCATCACCATCACCCTGTCAAATCAACAGGAGTTGCCAGAGAAGCTCCAAGAAACAGCTTTGGTGTAAATGAAGGTAACAAAAAGTGGTTCTTGGCTAAGAGGTGTTTGCTTCTTCCTAAACGCCTTCCATTTCAGAACAGCAGAGGAAGATATAACTTTACTGAACACTCACTTTATTTTATTACTTCTAAAAAAGATTTGAAAGCACCGCCATTAATTTAGCATTATTTTTACCGTTTGTTCTCTGCTGTGGATATAGTAAGCAGAGATATTGGATGTATAATGGAAGTGTTACTATTATGAAAGTTTCACACATCCACATTAGTCGTTTTGCGAAAGCTGCCTTGCTATGGGAAAGTATCATACAGGAGACCCAGTTTAATGGACTAATGGGAGGAAGTCTCCATTGACTTCAGTGCATTCAGATTCAATGGGTGTTTGGCATTAACATACAATGCAGAAGCAATGTTAGTACTCTCAATAGAAGAATCTGGAAGGATAGACCTTGTGACTCTAGGCTCCACTGAATCTGAACATAACTATAGGGCAACTTCAGATAGTGTCAGGAAACACTAAAATGGAAGGTGCTCAAGTGATTTGCAAACCTTCTTTCTACAGTGGAGGTGATATGCAAACTGCATTACCTGGATGAACATGAAGATGTGAGACTCACAGCCCCTATATAACCTTCCAGTGCTGGAGCAGCTGTTACGTGAAAATCCCCTTTTGCCTTTTAGTTGTGATTTTCTCTCTATTTGGTTATGTACTATGGACTAAAATATCATGCAGGTTAAACCTCAGCACACAGGACACAATCAGGTCAAGTCACAAGCTTACACAACCTCCACCTCCCTGTGGTTACACATTATAGGAGGAAGTCTGGCGTCTTAAATCCACCTCCCTATGATCACACATTATAGGAAGAAGTCTGGCATAGTAAATCATTGTTTAAGTGTTTCCAACATTACTGTATTCTTTGTATTGTTTTAACGCCATCACTGCTTAAGTACTGTATGCAAACCTGAACTGCCTTCTTGTGTTGGTATTGTTTAAGTTCCCCCAGCTAGGAAGCCAGACATTTGACCCCATTGAATTTTGCTGATAAGGGACATCATAAGAACATAAGAACAGCCCCACTGGATCAGGCCATAGGCCCATCTAGTCCAGCTTCCTGTATCTCACAGCGGCCCAACAAATGCCCCAGGGAGCACACCAGAAAACAAGAGATCTCATCCTGGTGCTCTCCCTTGCATCTGGCCTTCTGACATAGCCCATTTCTAAAATCAGGAGGTTGCGCATACACCTCATGGCTTGTACCCCGTAATGGATTTTTCCTCTAGAAACTTGTCCAATCCCCTTTTAAAGGCGTCCAGGCCAGATGCCGTCACCACATCCTGATCTTTTCAATGTTTTCCCTGCTGTGTGGTAGTAACGAAGCTACCAGCACTGTCTGTAAACCCCTTTTTAAGAGAGGGCTTCATCCCACATGCTCTCTCTCTCTGGCTCTCCCTCCAAGGACCAACACATCTGTGTTGTGTCAGACAGTCCTCTACACAGGACTCTCCCCCCCCAACTGCTCTACAGGACAGGTAACTATCTTGCGCCTGAAACTCCCTTCTTTCCCCCCCTTTTTCTCCCCTTCTCTCCCCATCTTTAGTTAGCAACTGGGTTTGGCAGATCAGGGACCCTTAAAATCCTTCCCTACAACCTTTCCCTTTTCTAATTTCCTCAGATGCACCAAATACTCTTTACATGCAACCACCATAAAAGCTAGGTATACTAGATTCAAGTACTAGGACCAAGAAACATATACTTATCATTTTTCCATGTGCATTGTTTACCTTTGTGCTTTTGTAATAAAACTATAATCTTTTATTAAAAGTTATCTTTGTCTCAGTCTCCTCTTTAAGCTAAAGGGAATTTCTCTGCATTACGCCGTCTTGTTATCCAGCCTGCGATCCCGAGGTTCCAATAAGGGTAGTGTAATAATTCCCCTAAACAAAACAGCCCTTTTTACATTACAGTAACACAGCTGTAATGAAGCCCCAAGGTAAGGGAACAAACATTTCCTTACCTTGAGGAGGCTTCCATGACTGCCCTCTACTACAGGATGCATCGCACACCTGGTTGGCATGGCTGCATCAGTGCTGGAAAGCTGGATAGGACAGTGCTGGAAAGCCCTCACTCAGCATTGTCTTTTCAGCCCAGCTGTGCAATGTTCATTTTTCAACAACCCCATCTTATACATATCGCTCTGAAGTAAATCTATTGAACTCAATGGGACTTACTCCCAGGTAAGTGTGTATACGATAGAAGCTCAAGTTTCCTTAAAGACATGTGAACACAACTACATACATAGATATTTCTGTACTGCCTTTCTCTCTCTCTCTCTTTTTTTTTAATAAAGGCAGCATTCAAGGGGTTTACATAGGCAGGCAGTCCTCAAGCCTGCTCTTTGTTCTTTGCCAGTCGACCTGCTCATGCACTTCCTCGCACTCTCACTGCAGTGGCTCACCAACTCAGCAGCAACTCTGTCCTGCCACAACGGGTAACAGCAGCTCATCAGCCTGTTATCTGTCTCCCATTCAAAAATGAGACCATGGCTGTTTCTCCTTAGCTCTTCAGGAGCTCAACCATCAGACCACATCACTTGCCACCCATCCAGGAACACCAAATTCCAAAATTAATGAAGCTAGGGGAAAGAGTTAAGACATTCTCTTTAAAAGCCTGTTTTCAAACATCTTCTCATAGGCAGCATGGAGTTGAATTTCTCTACAACTATTCTGATACAGAAAGCTTGATATACATAGTCATCACCGATGTTCATGTCAGTTTTCTTATTAAGAAGAAAATGCAAAATTTTCCTTGTTTCATACTCGCTCATTCTCTGCTTAACCTTTTCAAAATTACCAACTTGTCCACCAAGCTGGCAGAATTTTAACACTTCTTCTTTCTTTCTGGACTTGACATTCAACACTGCACCTGCTTAATTTACAGAAGCACTTGGCTACAAAGGCTCTATGTTGCACGCAATCTGGCTTTTAAAAATATACATAAAGATAGATTATTTTCTACACTATGTCTAGAGAAGGTAGAAAATCCACCATGGTGTAGGAAAAATGGTTTGTATATCTGCAATAAGATATCATGCTTTGTTAGAAGTCTCACCATTGTACCTGTACTTGGCAAACACTACAGACTTTGAGGTAAAAGACCCAATAGAAACTCTCTCCTTCCAGTCATCTTTGTTCCAATTTCCTTTCTTAAAAAATATGTGTATTTTCATTTTTATTCTCTAGGTCAGCATTTCCCAAACTGTGGACTGGGACCCACCAATCAATCTGGCAGTCTGCACTTATTCTCAGTGATCATTTCTTCATATCATTTTTCAGGAAATGTAAATACAGTGGTGCCTTGCAAGATGAAATTAATTCGTTCCGCGAGTTGTTTCGTATTGCGAATTTTTTGTCTTGCGAAGTGCGATTTAAAACAAACCAAAACAAAAAAAAATGCAAAAAAATTAGTCTTGCAAAGCACGGCCATAGAAAAATTCGTCTTGCGAGTCACCAAAAAAATCACAAAAAGCTTTCGTCTTGTGAGGCATCACTGTATTTGGCTATCTGTCATGATATCAAAAGGACCAGTCACATTTCTCAGGGACATCATATTAGTGAAGCAAACAACAAATTTGTTTACTTTTGCAGTATTAGTTTCAGTTTTTGAAAGTAGAACAGACAGAAACACAACCAGTATTTAAATCTATATAAAATCTCACAATTTTCTTTTCCCTTTTACAAAGGTTAGTAAATTCAAGTTTTACAGCACACCACTCAACTTTCCAGATATCCCAAATTCAGCGTTACGAGTACTGTAAACAAGCATCCATTTTATTAACATAGCTCCCAGATGGAGCCTTGTCAATAGGCATTTTATATTCCACCTGCAGATCCAGCTGTTATTCAGGTTTTTATTTGACAGTAACATTTTTACAACACAGCCTGGAGGCAGACAGGGATGCTGGATCTCATATGACAGCACAAATAAGGGTGAAAACTGTCCTTAGTAGAAATTACTACTCCTAAGTATTTTGGCCACAGTCCATATTGATGGCTACGGCTAATTCGGTTTTTAAGCATAAAGACCGGTTGGCTGTACTGGTCCCAGAAAGAAAGAGATATAAAACAGCCTCTTACACTCAAACCAGATACAAGTTAAATGTTTTGTTTGTCTTGTGCTTTTCCCCACTTAAAATAGCAGTAGGGGGATGGGGTATAATTAGGACTGGAACTGCAGAATATCAGGAATGGGCATTCCTTGACTTTCCTTTTGCACTGTGGTATTGATCCTGGTTGCTTCCTCAACTGCTATTTTAAGGAAGGAAAAAACCAGAAATGACACCTTTAGAGTCATGTCTCTTTTTATCCCTTATTAACAAAAAGATTATTTTTCCTTGGTGCCAAAGCTATCTAGTAAGGATTTATTTTAGAGACTATCTTGCCTTCAGTTTGCAAAGCCAGTAAGGAGATGACTTAAGATGAAGCTGCATGCAGGCCACAATTTCACAGAAGTGGAGAAAAATTTTTAATGTAGTATTGGGTGCAAAACTACATCTTCGGAAAAAAATCTCTGCATAAAAAACAAGCAAATGTTTGGCTCTGTGGCTCCCAAACTGTGTGCCATAGCACCTAAGGGCACCATGAAAAACACATAGGGATGCCAGGGAATGAGCCCGGTGGCCTCTTCTTACTGGTTTGCCTGTGCCCCATCATTTTGATCCACAAGAGATGTCGCGCAATTGAAGATGGTGACGGCAGGACAGCCGGATGATGGCACCACTGCAACAAGGCTCCGTAACTGCAGGGTGGTGTGACCACAGTAAGTCTGGGAACCATTGGCTTTGCTCTTAAGCAACTATTAAAGATGCTCAAGAAAGTGCACAGGCAATACCAACTGAAATCTCAGCAGCCACCAGAATCAGTGGTAGATTTTCAGGGATCATAGGTAGAACTTTTAATGTCTTTCACAACTCTTTGCGCATTCTCCATTACCAGCAAACAACAACAGTATTTATATACCGCTTTTCAACAAAAGATCACAAAGCGGTTTACAGAGAAAATCAAATCAAACCAGAATAAATTAAACAAAACAGAAAACAGTCAAACTGATTTTGTTTGCATGATTTATACAGGCCACAGAACAGAGCTTTTCCTGGGACAGGATTTCAATTGTTTTATTGCAGAGATAATTAGGCTTTAATATAGGAGGGCAACTCTGAGCTATTTTGGTACATATCTGTGAAACAGAAATTCTCATAGATTGCCCATCTAACTGTACACACTTGTAAAGTACTATGAACTAACTTGTCGGTTTGATGAAAAAGATAAGAGCCAGGGAGAAATGTATCTCACACCCCTACAGGTTTACTGAGCGAACACAATATTTGAGAATGCAGGAATTCTAATCCTTGCTAGAATTTAAAAAAAAATTACTGAGGGACAGTTCTTCCTAGTCTAGGTTCAGTGCTTGTGGGAAGTGTGTTCTCCTTAGGATTCATTTTCTTTCCCATCCCACTCTATCTCCACCTGCCTGGGCACCACAGGGAACAAAAGTAGGCATCCCAAGATTCCCATCCAACCCTCTCTCTCTCTCTCTCTCTCTCTGTGATATACTTTAAACAAGCTCCAGAGAGGGACAGGTGGGCAAGCAAAGGCTCCAAACAAACGATATATCAAATCAGACCATTAGCTAGTGCTGTCTACTCCATTCAACACAGAAGCTCCAAGGTTTCAGGCAGAGGCAATTCTCAGTCCTGCTACTGAGAGCCTGTTCAGTGAAGATAATTTTCTGTGATCTTCTTAATGCAATGAATGAGGAAGAGGCTGATAGCTCTGTGGAAGAGCCCCTGTTTTGCATGCAGAAGGTCCCAGATTAAATCCCTGGTCAGAAACTCTGGAGAGCTACTTCTAGTCAATGTAGACAATCCTGGGCTAGGAGGACCAATAGCCCAACTCAGAATGAAACAGTTTCCTGCATCACAAAGTACTAGGGCTACCA
This sequence comes from Tiliqua scincoides, assembly GCF_035046505.1. Classification (NCBI taxonomy): domain Eukaryota; kingdom Metazoa; phylum Chordata; class Lepidosauria; order Squamata; family Scincidae; genus Tiliqua; species Tiliqua scincoides. The sequence goes on along the minus strand of NC_089821.1, from coordinate 79,083,244 downwards.
CGGAGCTTTTTCCTGTGATGCTATGGTTTGCAGCCTGTGTGCTCACACGCCAAGGCAGAGTAGGGGAGAATCAGGACTCTAGTGAGTCCTAGGCCGCACAAGGAATGATTATCCCCTATATATTGGATACAGTTTGGGTTTGACTGATAAGAAAACTTGGCTTTTCAACCCTCTTTGGCTTATATAATTCTCATTCAACTGCATAATTTATTCCGTGTACATTTTTTAAACATTACAAAGGACAGATGTCACTCTAATCTCCTATATCAAGCCAGCCATAGTATACGTACCTTAAAAGTCTACAAAAACTTCTTCTGTAGCTAAGCCTCTGGCTAGCTGCAGCCACACTGGGTGGAAATGGAGGGCGTGATGGGAAGTAGGCTAGTGTTGCAGAGAATATCAGAGCCACAATGCCAAACTCTAAAGGGATCAATTAAGAAATCAAGCAAAAAAACAAATTATGGCAATTGATAAACATAATTAAAGTAGTATGCAGTTTGATCCACAGGAAAACTGTATTCAAACCACTTTAAAAGTGAAAGTGGGTGCATTGGGAACAGCAAAGAATGCAACATACAAATATTTAACTAGCTAACTACATTATGGTATGAATACACACATTACACTGCTTGCTCACCAAGTCCCCATCATCTGCAGTCACTGCCAATCTCAGTATTTTAAATGTCAGGCAGCTGGGAGAGACTTGGAATCAAGGATATGGTGGTTGTATGCATTTCCTTGCCTGTTTTAAAAGGACAGCATTGCTCTTTTTCCTGGTTAGCTATAGCAGACTGTCCAGCATGAAAAGACAGGTAACTAGGACAGCCCTGTGCTATTTTCAATAAGTTATGTGCTTTTTAAAAAGTTTTGCCAGATAAATTGTTCTTCATACTAACCAATTCACATCAGGCTTATTGAAATTCAAGTATTTATCTTGGGGAAAAATCAATTCACCTTTATATTAACTTTCGTAATATGTGGCCAAAGTGGTGTCAGGGGTAGGCCAGGTTGAATACCGGTCCACAGCCCACACTATAATGATAGCCCATCTGATCAGGTCAACCCTGAAACCCTCAGTATTGATATCAGTGGTAGCGTCCAATATCCCCATCAAAATGTCACTGGGGAGCATAACTTGGGGTCCTTTTCACTGCTTTGTGTAAGAACTCCCAGCAACTTGCCCCCATTCTGCATAGTCACTTGCTATTCTTCATGCAACCAAAGTAATACAAATGCACACAAAATTGTCATATGCAAGTCTCCCTTTTTATCTCCAGCCAGCAATGTGGAGCATGAAATTTTTTATATGAGAAAGGCTCAGCTCCTGCAGACATTCATTTACATTTTTAGCTTATGCTGCTATTACAAGGCCAGCATTATTGCACCATAGCCCCATATGTTAAGTTCTTGGTGGTTCTCCTGTGGTTTCACCACAGCCCTAACCATGGAGTTCTTGGTGGCCCCTCTGCCCTGGAGATCTACCTTCCTTTAAAGATTCATTAAAGACCAAGCATCATCTTGTTAAAAGGGAGGGCTGTAACATTTCATGCTGAAACACTAATAATTGAAAAAACAACTTCTGTGTTTATACACAAAGGACAAGTTCTGCTGGAAATAGGAACTTGCTTATTTGTTGATTAAACTTATATCTTGCCTTTCTTATTAAATAAAGGCATCAGAACAGTCTTTATTTTCTAGGAATGACTCTATTAACAAGACTCTAAATTTCTGTTAGACCTTGCTCATGAAATCATTCCTGAAGAAGGAATGGCTAGTCTCTTCTGGTGCAATGCTTTGAATTTCGTCAAAATCAGCCTAAGGTTCACTAGCATGGGCTGAGCAGATTACCTATGCACCCATAAAATGAGGTAAAGATACTCTGCCGGCAATTCAAACTGATTAACCACAGAAAGTACAACCACTTCTAGATTTTACTAATGCATGAAAAACTGATTGTGTAAATATGGAAACCTGGAACAGAGTGCATTTGGAATCCAAAAGCCAAATAGGAAAACACCTGAGCTAACACCAACCTATCGCATAATTGACTGCAAGCTTTCAAGTTCTCCAGACTGAATCTTAAGCAAAGTGGAAAAAATTAAAAGGGGATGGGAAAGAAACAAATTGAATCATTTCTATTACATTAATTCTATCTCCCCCTCTCTTTTTTTAAAATCTAACATCCAGCCAGAAGAGTTCCAGACAATGTGAAAGCTTGTTTTGTGAAATGTTAATGATCCTAATTAAGATATTACCCTTCTTTGGCTTTTGGATTCTTTTCTAATGGACCAACAAAATATTTATGGTTTCTACATCTGGAACAACTTGTTGGTAGTTTTCAAGAAAAGAATAAAAGTAAGTTTTTGGCACTTTTGAAGGTGAAGGGCAAATATTATCAAAACTCCTGGTGACTGGAGATTTATTTCCAGGAAAGTCACTAGAGGGCAGCAGCAAACCCACAATAAGAGTGCATTAGGTGAAGAGTTAAACTACTTCTGCAATACCTGCATACAGCACAGTCTCAATGCGGTCCTTGATATGCTCAGGGCTGCTTCCAGACTCAAGTGGAAGGGTTGCTGTACCATTTGGCCCTGGAACCAGCAAGGGCCCAACTAAAAACGCAAAAGCTCCACCAAGGTAGCCGATCAACGATGCAACAGCAGTAGCAGTGGCCCGTTCATCTGGTGAAAACCATGTTGTAGAGAGGAATGGAGCAGCACTCGTTACAGTTGGACCTGCTAAACCATTTAACAGCTGCCCTCCATGAATCAGCCTATAGAGAAAACAGAACACAAATATTTACAAGCGAACTGCTTAAACACGTTGGGTACAAAGTTTTTGGTACTACACAAGACAAGGATGCTAAAAAGAAGAAAGGAGAAAGAAAAGAAAATACTCGATATTAAGATGCCTATAACTTACAGAGCAATCTTATGCATATCTACTCAAAAGTCAGTTCCACTGCATTTAATAGGACCAGGCAAGTACATATAGGATTGCGGCCCTGGGCTCCCTGTGAGAAGTACAATCTCCTTCTTGCTCCTGCTATTCATTCATTCAGCTCAGATTTTCAATTCTACATCCAGTGGTAACCTGCAGCTTTAATGCTCTATCCCTACGCTGTCTTAGAGCCCAATCGTGTGTTCGGTGGCACGGCTCCGTGCTGCCAAGCACTGCCACAAACGTGCCGTAAGGCCTTTGTTAGCCTCACCACCAGGCTCCCGCCTGTGCAGCCCAGCGCCAGCTGGTGCTGAGCTAGCGTGGGGCAGTTGCCCAGCTTCCACAGCTCGGCGATCTCCCGGACCGCCGAGCCGCAGTACAGTAGGCGGGGGCAGGGATGAGGAGGCGTGACGCGGGGAGGGGGCAGGTTGGAGGCGTGGCAGGGAGGTGTGATGCAGGGAGGGGGCGGGCTGAGGGTGTGCCGGGGGAGGGAGGGAGGCGGGTCTGCGGAGCTCTGCTCTGCAGGATCCAATGCGCTGGTGTAGGGCTCTGCGCCCTACATGAGTGCCTTTACCTTACCGCTGACATTTTGGTCGGCGGTAAAGTTAGTAGCCCCATTCCGGGGCTGCTTCCCTTACTTGGAAGAAGGGGACAAAAGTCCCCTTCTCCCGAGGCGCCTCCGGCAGTAGCCTGGGTGCACAGGATCCGGCAGCAGCCCTTCTTGGTGCCGCCAAGCCTGGGTGCCCCAGGCAGCTCAGGATTGGGCTGTTAGTCTTCTCTTATTCAAATTTCTGCCAGTTTATTTACACACTGCCTGGAGATCCTTCCACTTAAACTTCCTCCAAGAAACATGGTTTCCAATGTTTCCTTCCTATCTTTTCCACAACATTTCTTCTTTTTCCTTAACTCTACTTTTAATTTCCATAGCACTATTTTACTCTTTTGTTTTTCCCTCCAGATTTATTCTATCTACATAACATCTCTAAGATAACCAATCCAATAACTTTTATTGGCAAACATAATACATGTGGCATCAGCCAACTATAACAAAAAATAAAATACAACACATTAACCATAAATGGGCTTAAGAAGTAGGCTGGATATGCTTGAAAGACAGTGAGACTAAAAATTTAGAAACCATCTCCATGTTGATTGAGAAAAAATTTAAAGTTCTCTAAATCCAAGGACCCATCCCTTTTTAGTATGTATAAGTCATGCCAAATAGGTGGAACAGAAACTACCATGTTAAGGGCAGTAGAACATAATGTATTGGATAGTCTAAGATATACCTTTTTTTCTTTTGATTGACACTAGAAAAGAGAATATACCAATATTTGTTTCTTGGATAGTCTACTAAGCAGCCTTACTGATTAATCTGTTTCTTCTTTCAGGATTTCTGTCCATCCTCACCTCTGCTGTCAACCTTATTGATATCAGTGCGACAGTCACTCTTTAGTGATCTTTGCACTGGCTTCCTCTCCCTGTCACATTCTGTCCAAGCCTCTCCTTTATACCTTTAAACATTTTCATTCTCTCATTTACCTTTCCCTCCACGTTATCGACCTCATTTTCTTCACTTATCAGCAATCAATCTACCCTCTAAGCCCAGAATTTCTATCCCATCCCATGCCCAAGCACACTTTTTTTAGTGTGCTACCAGCATGTCTATTTTTACCAACCACCACCTTGGTCCCATCTATCACCATCTTTCAGAAGACTAAAGATGCATCTCTTTGCTCAAGCGTTCTCCATATAATTTATTTCCTCTGACTTTTCTTGCATGCTACGTATGATTCTTCTTAGATTACAGATACAAGGCAGACACTGTATTTTTCCTTTCTGCAAAGTGCCTACTCCAGTTTCAGGCACTTCATATACAAAGAAACATACAGAGAATGGAAGAATACAGGAGTGTGAAACCATGTTACCCAAAATGGCAAGACACAGAGGGAAAGAAAATTTAGGGACAGATTCCAGATATCATGTGAAGGTTCTGATAATGCTGAAAAGATGTCAGTGTGGTGTTAAGCAACCATGTGCTCTTCTGGAGCATGATACAAAATTAAATTCCTGAATACTTGACCAATTATTAAACATTTACAGTACTTTTTCACATAAGTACTGGTCTGCTTCCAATACAGTCAATGATCTCTCAACAAAATTCCCAAAGAAGCTTATCATCATCTAATGCAAGTCATTCCCTGTCCTATAATGAATGGCATATCTCTACAGATACTGAACCTTCCCGTTACACCAGTGACTTGATTTCAGGGATGATTTAGAAAACTAAAATCTGAATTAGCAAAACTGTTTTGGACAGAGAGGTGTAATGCTGTGACTGCATACTAAAGAAATCCATCTCCAATAGTCTGGTGGCCTAGCAGGCTGTAATAAGAACAGACACAGGACTCCCAGACTTAGTTACCACTTCAGGATATATACGACACATAAAACTCCTAACAAATCTTTAAATTAATGACGCTGTTTCTACTTAAGCTGGATAAAAGTGTGGTAAGAGTAGAAAGAAAAGAACTCTCATACACCCATATTCACCCATATTTAGGCATAGGGTTATTCAAAACAGGAGTGTACCCTCACTTGAAAATAGTAACCCTGATGCTTCAGGGAATTATGATATTGGCAAATTCATATTCTAAGCCTGAATATTAAAAGTTTTGTTCCAAAAGTTTAGTCATTCCAATTTGACCTGGAGACACAAATCATTGCATCAGAGCCCAAACTTAGTTTTGTGCAGTGAAAACTGAAACACTCCTCATGGAGATGTAAGAAACAGCAGCACCCACAACCACTGCTTTTTTAACTCTTTTTCTTCTCTCTGCTGCTGGATCTTCTTTTGTTTATTACAGTGGATGTCCAAAGTTTGGTGAACATCAAACATTCACATGTGAATAGTGATAACCTCAAAGCAAATTTGTGAATGTCTGGAAATAGACACACTTTCCTCCAATTTCAGCCATGCATCATGAAATGGCAACAGTCACATATATAGTGCAATCCTATGTATGACTACTCAGAAGTAAGTTCTATCAAGTTCAATAGTCTAGCTAAGTGTGCACAGGATTGCAGTTTCAGGCAGCGATTAACACCCACCAATGTATCTCTAAATATTCAGACATTCACACATTGCCAAGGACTGTCAATACTCACACATAAATGCTGTCACCAAATTTCAAACATCAGCAAAATCCTGCAGGGGAAAAAAATCTATATTTTTCAGATAACTCAAAACTCAGTGAGAAAATAAATTTAGATCCCTTCAATTTTCCTTTTCCTACATCTTTTCCTGCTTCCTATTTGGTATGAGAATTTTGGGGGGAAACCTGTGGTAGCACCATGCCAATTAAAACTCGCTTTTTAATTGAATGATATTCTGTGAATCCCAGTTTTAGCATTTATACTCTTACCGTCCTTAGTCTGAAAGCCAAGGAAATTCTTGATGTCAGCCAAGCACCTTGGGTGTAGGACAATTCCACCCAGATGAGTAATTTCTCAGATGCTACATACTCAAAGCAGGTGACATGGAGGTTCACATGGGCAGCCAAGTATTTTTTATAATGGGGAAATGCTTTCATTTCAATGATCAAAGGTCATTTTCATGAACATTTTGCAAAAGTAGTAGCTACAAAGAAACCAAGTGGTAGGCCAGTGAACAAGTGGAAGAGTGATATTCTGGAAGTGAATACTGACCACCAACCATCTATAACTCCAATAGCTTCATTTGCCAGCATTTAACATTCTTAAGCATCACAAACACCAAACCCAGGAGCCTCACGTTGGGAAAGATGTCTTGTTGAAATCTCTCCCCCATGTGTTTGTATTAATGCACTGATACATGAACTCTGCACAATTTAAGCTACTTTTCACTGGTTTTCTGTGTATCTCTACCTTACCTTCTTCGAGAGACAGACAGAAAGGAGAGACTCACAATGTAGTAATTTACTACTATTCCAGGAGACAAATTTGCAGCAGCTAATACAGCTGACAGAGAAATATGAGCACAACAGTATCAGTGCATTTTGCTGTTTGTTACTATGTCCTGTTATCGCTGCAACAGATTTCAGCCTGAAAAGCCTATCGGAACCTTTTCCTACAGATCATCATCTCTGCTAAAAATTGCTCCAAGATTAGAAACATTTGTTCCTGTTAGTTTCACATTTTCTTCGTGTTTCTATTATCCAGAAGGAGCAAAGAGCAACTGCATTTTTGTCACTGTCTCATACTACAATTTAAGTTTGATTCTTTAATGCAAGATGTCTTTTGTATGAAAGATGAGGATAGCAAGACAATTTTGTTCAGCGCTTGGCCTGATAGGAAAGCATTTTTAAGACTGGTCAGGCTAAGAGTTGCATTTTGATCGATTTCTGTATCTTGTGCTCTGCTCTCTGGTCTACACATTATTTTTCCAATAGTCTGTAAATTATTTTCAGGTACCAGGCATCATAGTGAGGATTGAGGGTTCAATCCCACAGTGTAAAATACTTTTCATAGTTTGAAACCAAAATTATGAAAGAAAAAGGGGGGAATTTCAACTGAGAGAGTTATAAAATAAATCAATTACTTCTGCCTCAAGACTAAAGCCAGCGAACAAAAAAATCTGATTCCCCCCCCAAGTTTAGCAACATATCAAAATCAAGTATTTAGCATTATCCATTGATCAATTTTTCACTGAACTAATAAACACAGTAAGAAAGTGCACATTCGAAGAGCTAGGCAACTATGACTCTGTTTATACACATCCCACCCTTCGATTCAAGAGTGCCTCAAGTTTTTGCATGTCTAAGCACCGGAGTTCATCCATTCCATCTGGTTCTAACCCAGGCTTGCAGAGAGGAGAAACAGGGATAAATTATATTCTCCTTTTAATAATATTAACAAATGCAGCTTAGGATATTCAAGTTCTTGCTTCCCACGTCACAGTGACAAGATACATGTCACTTTTGAATTTGCTACTCTTATCCATTGCTTTTCTACCAGAAGTCATCTGGAATCCATGAGGTATCAAAATAAAAGTCACACTATAAAATTTGCATTTCCACTTCATTTTCCCATGGTGCAATCTGCAAAATGAAAGGTAAACAAGTCCTCTTGCTTCTGATCACACACTGATTATAATGGATAGAGCCAATTGGAACTCTTCATGGTCAGTAAATAAATGTGGATAACGAAAAATGTACAGGTCATGTCTCGTTATCCGCTGGGGTTCTGTTCCAGAACCTCTATGGATAAAAAAAATCAGTGGGAAAAAAACACAGTGGAAAAATAGATTTAAAGACCCAGGTTTCTTGCCCCTCCGTTGTTCCTAATAAGGTTCAATCTTGACATTCACAGGGGTTTGATTCTGAGACTCCCTGCTGATACCATAAAATGTGTTAAATAAAAGCAATTTTAAAAAAATTAAAAAGTGCGTCCCTTTACAATTGTGGTTTAAAAACAGCTTTTCTTACTGCTGTAGAGAGGCAGTCAGAAATGCAAAAGACCCCTTGCCTTTGCCTGGCTCAACTGAAGCATGGAACAATCACTTGCATGACTCTCTCTAACAGTAAGAAAAGCAGTTTTTTAAAACTGATTTTAAAGAGAAGCATTTTTCCCCTTCTCAGATCAGAACATTCCTTCTCATTTGCAGTGGCCATTTGTGTTGAGTCAAATCTGAGTATAAAAAATCTGTGTACAACAAGGTTGGACCTGTATACAGGTGAAGCCTGTTTACCTGTGGGGTTCCATTCCCAGACAACCACAGATTCTGAAAACTGCAGATAACAAAATCTGTGGTTTTCTGAGCCCACCTGAGCTCCAAAAGTGACTAGTCGTTCTGAGCCTCAGAGAGGCTGCACACTGCCTCTCTGAGGCTCAGAATGCCACCTGGAGCCTTTTGGGGGCAACTTCTGGTTTTCGTCAAAAACCAGAAGTTGTTTTAAAAAGGCTCCAGTCAGCATTCTGAGCCTCAGAGAAGCCACATGCAGTGGTACACGATCTCTCCAAGGCGCAAAAAACTTACCAGACGCAAAGGGAGGTCTTCAGTGGGGCTACTGATGAGGGATTGGCATCTGCGGTGAGGTGATTCCGCAGATAAAGAGACCCCTCCTGTAAATCTCAAGTTTTGGAGTACACTACTGTGTTAGTCTGGCATGCAGACTAATTTTACAGTGGACTGTATTCAAAAGAGCAGAGCATTCCACCTGTGAATGGGTTTGCTCAACTCTTTCTATCTGATTGCAACTCCCTGGGATCCATTTTACGATCCATTTTATGAGGGACGATCTACGGCAAAGTAGAATGGGATGCAGCAGGAGAGGAAAATTATTACTATTGTTATTAATATTTATACACGGCTTCTCAATAAAGTTATCAGAAATCAGAGGTCATTTTGTGCAAGCAGAATGCCTTTCTGTTTGTGCTAGACACTATTAGATGCAAGACAATATATGAAGTGGCCCTTACTCACCACTGGCCACTGGCTTTCATAAGAAATACTAATCTGAATCAATTACAGCCCAAACCTAACCTGCGCCAGCACAGCCAGGTTGCATGGCCTGCACTATATCAGTGCAGGGTAGGAGGTGGCTAGATGTCTCATTGCGGTAAGGGGATATATTTCCTCTTACCATATGCAATGCCCCAGCAACCCTTATAGGGTTTCTTGGATCCATGAATGCTATTCAGCTGGCACAAATCCAGGATACCCCAAGCAGGTCTGCCTGGCCCAGGAAGAGGTTTAGGGTACAATGGAGGTGGCCTCTGCCAATCCCACCCCCAACAGGGCCCAGGCCCTCATTTTGCCCTCCCCGGACCCCCTCCCCATCACTCTCCCTATAGCCCTGCACCACCCAGTGTAGCCTTACCTGTGCCAGCCAGTGCTGCTCCTGGATGCAGCGCTGGCAGGCTGGTACAGGCCACTGGGCAATCACTGCTGGCTCACAAGTAGTCACAAATATGCTTTAAAACACATTTGTGACACTCTGAGCTAGTGCAGGAATGGCTGCACTGGCTCAGGCAGGGGAAAGGATTTTGCTGTTAGTTCATATACGCTAATCAATTTTTCCGAATTGTCTCACAAGCAAATTCCAGCATGTCATTCTCTAAAATGTTACAAAACCTAACAAACAAAACACACATTAAAATGAATAATTGAAACACCCCTCTTTCAAAAACAAAAATACTATCACTGGTTTTATATTACACTACAATTTTCTGTCTTATACATTCTCTTTTTTAAAAAGAGAATACAAAATTACCATAATCACATTCTTAGCAAAGATGGATCATGTGTTCTTCATGAAAGCATTCACTTGAATCTGACAAGAGCGGTAGATATGTAGCTATAGTACTATAATAGTTTTTGTTACTTTACAAGTAGTTTTGCTTTGATTATAGCTAGAGATAATATCTAGAGAAAAATCCTTGGAAAATAGTTCTATTTTTGGCAGAAACTAGTATTTCTAATTACTAATAAAACTACGTATTTATACTGAAAAGGCTGCATGATTGCTAGATATTTAAAGGCTTGGGTTATTAGTTTGGTTGTGTTCACGGGCAATACAAATGCCAATATGAGTAATTTACAAGCAATTTTGCCTTTTATATATAATTTTTTCTATTAAGGTGGGATAATTCACTTAAATAAATCAATTTTTGCAAGTAAAAAAAGGCCAAATAAATGAAGCCACTTTTTTCTAAATAGTAAGGAAACAGGATCTATAGAAAAAGTGCAGCTCATAAGCTTTATTTAGGGACTCATTTCACCATCTGCTTCTAGCTAATTAGGAATGAACAAGCTTGAAAATGGCCGACCAGACTTGTGTTCATACTGAACTTGGTTAGTTTCTTCTTTCATTTGTAAGTAGTGCTTATTTGTTGTTTGAAAGAAAATGCATGCATTCTGAAACACAGCGGACTTCTGTTTTTGAAGTGATTAGAGGAGGAGGGGAATCTAACTTACTTTGAAACTGTTTCTACTGAGAGCCTGCCAAACAAAAGACAAGAATTTGCAATGAAACAAACACTGCAATACCAGGCCAAGACAATGGCATCTCTGTCAGACATCCTGTCAGTTAAAAGGCAACAACATAATGATACAGCAAGACCCCTGACAGCACAGTGACAAATTCTCTCAGATCCTCATATCATCATATGGCGTTATTGCACAGCCATCACAGCTGTCAGGTACTTGAGAATGCTTTTGCGGTCAAAGCTTCATCTAAGTTTGAAAGACAGGGGCAAAAAGAATCAAAGTTTGCAAACAACATGTGTTATTAAAACACCATCACAATATTTTTGTTTTCTTTCACAATGCCACACTTAAAGAGGACTACATGGTGTAGCTTTTCTCTCTCCATTGCAACACTAATAAGAAGCTATTCACGGAGGTGTTAAGAATTGCCCATTAACAAAAAAAATGAGCTGACTGAATATGAATCAGAGGCTGGATAGTATAAATGAAAACGGCATTATAAGAAAAGGACAAAATTAATAAATAACCATGCACTAGGGTGGCTTCTGGTGAGTAAAAAATCAATACGAGGTAGAGGCGTTTGAAAATGGCAAATGCGAAATAATGCGATAGTTGCATCAAAAAATGAAACAAAACAATTTTCACTAATAAAATGAAATAATCCCAATTTTACCCCTCAAAGCATTGCCTCATGGTCCCATTTTCTCTCCAAATGAGTTTCAAAAGCTTATTCAGGGCCTCTGAAGGCCAAGAAAGATGAAGCAAGATATCAAGGGTACATTTATCTTATTGTTACAGTACCAGTTTCCACCACTAGATGGCTTCAGCTTGCACTTTTTCAGAAGTCACTATGCTTCTCCCAGGGACTTATTCTCATAGCCCATTATCCAACTGCAAGAATGTGAGGTGTTGGGTGTTGCAAGCAACCACACAAGCGGTGGTTGTGTGTTAAAGGGTGCTCCTACCACTTTGTGCTAAAAGAATTCTGGGCTGGCCACGTAATATTGCCTATTGATGGACACTATGGAATCCCTCCTGTAAATATTAGACTATGTCTCTGATCTGTATTGTACGTGGATGTTCTAGATTTGTATGATTTTGTTTTCCCCCTGCTATTTTGCATGCTCCTTTGTACTGAAGCAGCTGTCTTCTGTGCTGTTTTCCATACCCCCTTGTTTCCCCCTACCAGGAACTCTGAAATGTCTGTGGGCTGTACCTGCTTTTACTGTATCACCTACATCACCTTCCTAGTGCACATATTCTATCTGAACACTTCAACACCAAGTAAATTTTTAAAAAGTTTAACTTGGAATAAAAACACATAGAACTGCTTTTTGCCTTTTTCTATTTTTTTATTAACCAAAATTTGCAAAATAAAAAACACATTTTCAAACATCTCTACTGTAGGGCTTAACATGACCCCATTCTCCCCTCAGTGTGTATATAAGGCAGCATAACAGACTGTTACAGAAAATGGAAATACAGAAAACTGGTTTAGACAGTTATGACTGGATCTTACTTTATTTAGTAACAATGGTTGGAAAATTATTGGTGTGAAAGGACAGCTGGGATAACCCTTTGAATTAACTTGTCTTTGTACCCAGGCTAAACTTTCAACACTACACTCTATCAATTTGGGTATGAAATAATTTAGCTTTGCATCCTACTGAATCCGCCCCCCCCCCCAGACAAAAAATAAAGCTCTTACCATTTTCTTGTTCCTCGGTCTGACACAGGTACACATCTCAGGCCAGCTCCCAGCACCATGAGAAATGATGTTAACAATACAGTAACCCTCAGGCCTAGATAGAAAAGAAGGGCAATTTTATTATATTAGCAGTAGTAGTAGCAAAACATGGGAACAAAAATGTAGTAATTGTTGTCAAACACAAATAATGCATCTCAGTAAAACATATCTAGTAGGACAGATATTAACCAGAAAGAAGAATTCTTTTTTAAATTCTATTAAATATCTGCTCATAGATATTGATCTTTCCTGGTTCAAAATATAAAAGCAATCTGAGGAGAGAAAAGGAAACTATATAATGAACTATGCTTTACCTACACCTTACTGAAGCACTAGATAAACTCCCAATTCAGAGCTACTCTGTGTACATGAAGTAACTACATAAAGAGATTTCACAATTGACTTTAAAGGAGAGGTCAGCTCCACACAGACAACTCTTGCAGACACAGACAGTTGTCCCATTTACTGAACACAAAAAGGAAGTTCTCTCTGGTAAAAGAGGGACATTCTCTGTACATATCAGTGTTTTTGTAGCTGCAAGGACTCATTTGATCAGGGAAATTCATATTTTTTGTGTCAGATGTGCATTTGAAAAATCTTACTAGAAGAACTGGAAAAAAGAATGTGTTTTGTCTCCTTTTCAGAAAGAGTTAAAAGTGTCCTCTGGTTTTTAAAACAAAGTTTTAAATCTAATCCTGGGGGGGGGGGGAAAATGCATTTCTTCACTGGAAGAATTTGCTTACTTGCCAATATTGTAAAAGTGAAGTAAAGATTGCTGTTTTCAAGTCCAATTGCCAGGTGCTTTGCCTAGCATTTTAGAAATATAATATTACCATCTAATGAATCTTTATGCATCTCTGTGCATCTGCTACTGAAGAATGAGATGCAATCAGACAGAACTGATAATTTTATTTTAATAAACACACTAGTCTATTTGCTATGATAGATATTCCCTTATGTTGCACACAAACTTAACCTGATTTCGCCTTCAGTTGCCAACAGATTGTGGAGAAATGTATGGCAAACCCTTGCACTTCCTGGCTATTGAAAGTTAGGCAGCAAAATAGGCCTATGGGTAGGGGTAGAAGAAATCATAAATATTTATTTAAAGTATGCTCTTCAACCAACAAGGTTCCCAAGAGCAGCTGACAGGAGAAAAAAAAATCAATCAGTGGAAAAACTATTACAATAGAAAAGGAATGCGCAGTGGTTGGGAGGAGGTGGTTAAGCCTCATTGACTGCTGCTTCTTCTACTCCTCCCCCTCACAGGAGAGTAGGTGGTTCTGGGGTTACTAAGAGGGGTCCCAACAGCTTGGTGGCAATAGGGTTGGCTTTTCTTCCTCAATGAGCTGATGGTTCTATGGGATAATAGCAGAGAGGCTTCTTAACAATTATATTCTTAAATACAGAAATATAAATACCTTCTGAGGAGAGGGTAAAAGGAAGGTGCTGCAAACATCAATGAAATGCACTGTTATCCTGCTTCTCACAGACTAAACATGTGGTTCAACAATTCTGGATAACTCAGTATATTTGGATTTTGAAAGGATCAATTTCAACAACACCCAGCCCTCTTCATCATGCAAAGTATCCCACACCGTGAGCAGAGACTGACAAACACAACTGTGGTGAGCAAGCAGGTCAAGGAGTGCATCTGCAGGGTAGGGGAAGACTTCCCACAGTGCTTTTCTGGATGCTGTACCTGGGTACACTGACCATAATGTCTGAAAAGGATTCCTTTGACCAATTGTCTTTGGGGACTGTGGCAGAAGAAGGGAGCCATCACAAATCACTACAAGAGTTCATCTGATCTGAGAGTCTTCGCTGATTCTCAAAAATAGTTCATACTTGACAGAATATCAGTGCATGTTTTTATGAAACTGGGAGTTTCATCATATGCTTTAAAGAACTGATAGTAAGGATTCATATTTCAGCCCCAGCTATTCTAGTGCATGCCACTAGGCTTCTGAACTACAGATTATAACAACATGTCAAGAACTTCCAAAAAGAGAAAAACCTTTTTTAAAAAATGTCAAGTAGGTAGCTTGATTAATGCCACAAAGCAGAAAGGTCACAGAACTAGCTGAGGGGCTGAATGGAGATCCTATACACTCTATAAAGAGTGACTACATCAAGGTTGTAGATCCTGCAAATTTACAGTACCAAAAAATAAATAAATCACAGTCTTTTGAAAGTTACTTTGGGGGAAAAAATCAGATTTCAGATCAGAATTTTAAAACACTGTACTTGATGTTGTGGACTAAACATTAGGGGCATGACTAGTATACTTCAGGTACAGTGCCCATTACCCAGGGGATTTGTACAGACTCAATAAAGCCCTGCTTGTGCCACCTTCCTTCACCTATGGGTGCCCAGAAGACTGTCTGCACCCATACCTGACAACCTTTAGGGTGAAAGGGTAGTCTTCATATTCTTCCATACATCTACCCAGTTCTCTCACTTTTCACAAGTTATTTGTGTTTATTTGGTCTATAGGAATCTTCTAAATGTGAGTACTGTGCCACAGTGAACTGCAATATATGCTGCAAGACAGAAATTAAATACACATTACACACAAATGTATGTAATGAAACCTGATGCTAAATGTATAAAAATAAGATTAAATGAAGAATAAGAAAAGCAGCCTCACCAATAGGGTTCTCTCTAAGGGAGTTTGGATGTCCAAGGAGTCAACTCAGCAATGAAGTCATATATCATCATTGGACTTCCGGGAAAGTCAAGCTCTTGTGCACAGCTTGGTTTCAAGCCCCACAGCTATGCAACTTAGAGAGAACACTGTTCACAGAAGAGAGGTTTTTTATTTCTAATTGGGTTCAAAATGTATTGGTTTGTTCATTTATTTTAAAAACATTTTTAACGTGCTTTCCTCTTTTACATTTAAAGGCCGAAGGTACCTAACAATTTTAAAAAAAATCTATAAAACAAGCAATAAAAAACAACAGACATGAAAAGCACAAATCATAGAAGCATGAAAGCAGTGTGGAACAAAAACATCTTGAGTCTCTGCAAGAAGGACAAGGAGGATTCAGTTTTTACAGGGAACACAGAAGGAATTCCTTACACAGGGTGCTATGACAGAGAAGTCACCAGCTGAAAAACAGTTACAGCATAAGAAGAAGGGGCTCCCCTGATGACTTCAGGGACCAGACCATATCGTATAGGAGGGGTGTTCCTTAAGATACCTTGGCAAAGGTCAACATGCATGTTAAACCCTGCAGATGAGAAAGGGTGTGCATGGGGGGGGTGAATTTGGAGTAGTTAAGCAGTGGGCAAGGAAAGGGTGAAGCACTCACCACTCTTCCCCCATCAAATTTCTCCTCCATGCTACTTCTCTTTAGAAGACACACACACACGCACACGCACACACCATGTTTCCCTAAAAATAAGACACTGTCTTATTTTTTTTTTTGGCTCAAAAAAACACACTCGGTCTTATTTTCAGGGTAGGTCTTATTTTTTTCAGAAGTCAGTCCCTTTATAGTTAATGGGACTTACTCCCTGGAAGGTGTGGAGAGGGTGTCCCCTTAGCACCTAGGAGGATCCCTGCCTGCCTGCCTACTCAGAAGTCAGTCCCCTTATAGTTAATGGGACTTACTCCCTGGAAAGTGTGGAGAGCCTCAGAGCCCGGTAGGCAGGGTTGTCTTGCTTGCTGCTTCCTGCCTCAGCTCCTCCTCAGCATCCTCTGCCCAAGGCAGCACTTTCTAGATGGCGCGCACAGAAGCGACACAGAATGTGTGACTAAATTTCTGTCAAGATATTACATTTTTGTACCATCCTGCAAAAGTGTGCCATCCGTACAAGTGGAACCAGCACACATCACCTTTTTTAATAGTGCATTTGGAAGGCAAAAGTGAGCATGCCACTGAACGTGCCAATTTAGTTTCAACAGATCTAGGTCATCTATTCTCCTCCAAATTATGGGATTACAAGATTAACATTGATAGGATCCTTTCCTATCAGGAAACTGACAGGATCGGTTCACAATTCATATATTTGGAATATCTATAGTGTTTGGTCAAGACCTCTGAGGAAGATTGTTATCTGGCTTTATGAGCCTAGTATGTAGATATATTAATGCAGTTATTCTGATGTGTCTTTGCTTTCTTTGATTTATTATACCTTTAACTGACTGATCAAGATTGGTTTGGATAATAGTTTGGGATAACCAGATAGAAAGTAAGGATAAAAATATTTTAAATAAATAAAAAGTTGGCTTTGCTTTGACTACAGAATTTGATTCTTATATACATACATGGAGAATTCTGATGCTTGCTTACAGCTGTTGTATATTCAAGCACTTCCCACATTGACTTAAATGTTGGGGAATTGGTCTCTGGAATCAGTGAGGGGAACAATTTGCATAGGAAATCCTTAAAGACTTTAAAAGCACTCTGCACATGAAGTGCGACACCATTAAAACAAAACAAAAACCTAAAGAATGGCCAAGTGAAGCAAAAAAACTAAAGAATGACCAACTAAAACAAAATGATTCTAATTTTGTTTCCAAAATGATTCTAATTTTGGGGCTGATTCTAATTCAAAGCATCTTCAGAATGGTACAGATTCCTCAAAGGCCATAGGATCACTTGAAAGGGGCAAAAAAAAACTTACTACACAATTCCTGCAACCTTATGGGGAGGAGACAAAGCCAAGGGATACTATCACTGGCTTTCACTGCTTAACAGAGACTACAGATCGTTACAAGCACTATATGATGAGCTTTTAAGCAGCTACTATATGTATGGGTCTTACGAAAAAAAGGATTCAGATAGCTAAGTAGGCAAAAGTCACTTCAGCTACTGTTACATTAAGCAAACTACCAAAAATCATTTTACTGATCCTTTTCATAGCAGATACTCAAACAATTTAAGTCATAATCGCTACCAATAATTTATATATTGCGTTCTGCCTAAATTGCATGAATTTAAGTAACACACTGTTAAACATGCAAGATGCATTATTGATGCGTCTATGTTCAGATTTCAAGAAACATAAAAAGGCAAACACATTTCCAAATACTGCTGTTTGTTCGGTTCATCAACCACGCATCAGCAGTCCTCTGGTATGCTAATCCTGGTAGGGACCTGAAGTTTATAAAACATGCAATAAGTCTGCTGAAAGATTTATTCCTAGACTGCAAATTACTGCAGGTGTTGTAAATTCTTTTCATTATTCCAAAAATCAAGTTTCTTTGCATGGATAATGGAGACCGAATTAAACAGTCTGACTCTACAGACCAAAAATGTGATAACTCAGAACTTTTATTATTTTCAATAAAACCTATCTTTCTAAGTCTTTAAGTTTCAATATCCTGTTTCTCAGCTGCAGAGAGCACCAATAAATCTGCAATTGCTTATTTAATCTGACATACTATAAACATATCCATTGCCTCTAATGAAAATATGAGAGCTTTCTCCAAACAAGAGAATGCCCTAAAGAAAGCAGGATGGAACCCTGCATAGTGCACTGAAGTGAGGAAACACATAAAGCAAAAACCTATTTTTATCTCTACCACTAATCTGCTCAAGTTGCATAATCCTTCTGTTTTTATTTCTCTTCCAAACTTTGCCACAGTAAACAACTCGGGCTGAATGTCCATTGGATAGACAAGTAGTATTCCCTGAAGCTGTCCCAAAGCTGTTAAATAATCCCCCCTCCCTTATTACTTGCTGTCACTCCTGAAGTTTCTCTCCAAAGCACAAAGTTCAGTATGTCATTCCTCTAAAGATCTGTTGACACACTGAAGACACTGAAGTTGTTTTCTCCAGACTGTTTTTATTTTCCAATATAACCTGTGCAGCCTTGAAGGCCCCTTCCAGCTCTACTTCAGATTCTAAGAAACTGCAGTATGGCATAGCCACTGTCTCATGACCTAAGCAAATATTCTTCACACTACACTGAGCAGATTCAAATAAACAATCAGCTTTACTTTCCACTCATTTTCACCACATACCCTTTCAACAAACAAATCAAATGTGAAAGTGAATTTATTCCTGGAATTCATGTGGACAGATCCTACGTCAAGCACATTCCATCTCATACCCGAAGGTGTTTGCAACCTGGACCTGGAGCAGATTTGTAAACGCTAGTTAAAAGGAAATTTTGGAAACGCTAGTTAAAAGGTCAGGATTATCAGCAGTACAGACACAATGCTAAACCATGCACTAGCCAATAAGGGAAAAGGAGAGAAGTAAAACCCATGTGAATAATAATAATAATAATAATAATAATAATAATAATAATAATAATAATAATAATAATAAAACTTTATTTTTATCCCGCCCTTCTCCCAAAAAGGGACCCAGGGCGGCTAACAACATATAAAACAAATTAAAACATAATTTCACAGATAAAAACATATTAAAAAACACATTAGCAGAACCCATAAAAACAGTAGTCAGAAGAGTCAGAATAAAAGAGCATAAAACAGCAGTTCTTAGAGGAATCGGGCCTGTAAAAAAGCAACTAAAAGATATATAAAAGATGTTAAAAAGGCCAGAACGTCAGAAGGCTTGGTTAAACAACAAGGTCTTCAGGCGTCGCCGAAAGGATTCAAGAGAGGGAGCCATTCTCAAGTCAAGGGGAAGGGAGTTCCACAACGTTGGTGCCACTACTGAGAAGGCCCTATTTCTTGCCGCCGCCCCACGTACCTCCTTAGGCGGCGGCACTTGTAAAAAGGCCTTCTCTGATGACCTGAGAGGACGAGCCGGATTGTATGGGAGTAGGCGGTCTCTAAGATAACCTGGCCCAGAGCAGTATAGGGCTTTAAAGGTCAAAACCAGCACCTTGAATTGGGCCCGGAAACGAATGGGCAGCCAATGTAGCCCCCGGAGAAGCGGGCTGACAGAGTCAAACCGCCTAGCTCCAGTGACCACACGGGCCGCCGCATTCTGCACTAATTGCAGTTTCCGAACCGTCTTCAGGGGCAGCCCCACATAAAGCGCGTTACAATAATCTAACCTTGATGTCACCGTAGCATGGATCACCGTGGCCAGGTCTGCACGATCCAAGTACGGACGCAGCTGGCGCACCAGCCGAAGCTGAGCAAAGGCCCCCCTAGCCACAGCCGCCACCTGGGAATCCAGGAGCAGCTGCGAGTCCAGGTGGACCCCCAAGCTGCGGACCTGCTCCTTCAGAGGGAGTGCAACCCCATTCAGAGCAAGCTGATAATCCAGCACCTGCATCGAGGATTTCCGAACCAGGAGAGCCTCTGTCTTATCCGGAATTTCAGCTTGTTAGCCCCCATCCAGATCCTCACTGCTTCCAGACAGCGCTCCAGGCCCTCAACCGCCACCCTGGAGTCTAGAGGAAAGGAGAGATAAAGCTGGGTGTCATCAGCATATTGATGACACCCCACTCCAAACCCCCGGATGACCTCTCCCAGCGGTTTCAAGAAGATATTAAATAGCATGGGGGACAGAATTGAGCCCTGCGGCACCCCGCACCTCAATGGCCAGGGTGTCGAACAGGCATCCCCCAGCACCACCATCTGGGACCGACCTTCCAAGTAGGAGCGGAACCACCGCAAAACAGTGCCTCCAACTCCCAACTCGGCCAATCGGCCCAGAAGGATACCATGGTCAATGGTATCGAAAGCCGCCGAGAGGTCCAGCAGGACCAACAGGGACGCACTCCCCCTGTCCAGTCCCCGGCGTAGGTCATCCACCAAGGCGACCAAGGCAGTTTCCATCCCAAAGCCTGGCCTGAAACCAGACTGAAAAGGATCCAGATAATCCGCTTCATCCAAGACCCTCTGGAGTTGGGCCGCCACCACCCGCTCAATTACCTTGCCCAGAAACGGGATGTTGGAGACTGGCCGATAGTTGTTCAACACATTGGAATCCAGGGAGGGCTTCTTCAGGAGGGGGCGAACCACCGCCCGCTTCAAAGCAAGCGGCAGTGTCCCCTCCCCCAAAGAAGAGTTGCCCACCCTCCCCGTCCACTCAGCCAGTCCCCCCCCGGGCAGCTCTTATCAGCCAAGCTGGGCAAGGGTCAAACAGGCAGGCAGACGGCCTCACACTCCAAAGGAGTCTGTCCACATCCTCAGGCTGCACAAGCTGAAAAGAATCCCACAACACTGGACAAGCAGTTGCCAGGGGGACATCATGCCTATTTTGATGGGGTTTACATAGGTGATATCCTTGGCAAATTGAGTTTAAAGTTTATCTAATGAAAACTGAGGAGCAGATGGACAAGGAGGCATGTTTTTAAAGTGGTGTCCTCTTATACTTAGCAGGGGGAGATAGCAAAGGTCCCTTTCCACTCCAGCGTGGCGTCCTTTTCAGTAGTTGTTGCCAGTGTCTTCTTATGAGTATGAAAAAAAATATATTGTGAGCCCTTCGGGGACAGGGAACTATTTATTGATTTATTTGACTGTGTAAATAGCTTTGGGCCCAATCCTATCCAATTTTCCAGTGCTGGTATAGCCATGCCAGTGGGGCGTGCACTGCATCCTGTAGTGGGGAGGCAGTCACAGAGGCCTCCTCAAGGTATTGGAACATTTCTTCTCTTACCTTGGGGCTGCGTTGTGGCTGCACCAGTGCTGAAAAGTTGGATAAGATTGGGCCCTCAGTGATCTACTTTTTGTTGAAAAGCAGTATATAAATACTAATAGTTAATTATTCCATACCCACATCATACATCAGAGAGGATGCCTATCTGAATACTGATCTTCAGATTTTAAAAACGGTAATGACCATAAGGTAAATAAGCAATTCTAAATAGCAGTTCTGGTTACAAATGCTTTTGGTAAATATTCTACTGTAGTGGTGCTCAAACTTTTTAGCACCAGGATCCACTTTTAAGAATGACTATCTGTTGGGACCCACTGGAAGTGGTGTCGTTAACAAATGGAAGTGATGTCAGGGCCAGAAGTGATGTCATCAAGCAGGAAAATTTTTACATCCCCCATAAATCAAATCAATCAAATAAGTAAATTAAAAGTTCATAATAAGTTTAAATTTTTTAAATAAAATAAACCCTTCCAAGCAGTTGCTGATCCATTTAAAAAAAAATTTTTAATTCCCCCAAAATCCCAAATGCTGCAATCCTATCCACACTTACCCAGGAGTAAGCCCCATTGATTATCATTGTTAAAAGCATATACATAGTAGCCTGTTCGAAGTACAAATCTGTAACATTTCCCCAAATGCAATCACATACTGTGGTAGCATCAAGTTTAATATAAACATTGAAATGAATGGGGTTGGCTCGCAACCCACCTAGTGCGTCCTGTGCCATGGTTTGAGAAACACTATTCCACTGTATTTGGGACGGACGGACGGATGGACGGACGGAACAGTCACAAGGTTCTAGTTGTCTCGATTATCCCATTTTTGCCAGACCCACAGGTGTACATATTTGGTCACTATAGCATATATGCAATGTTGGACAGAAATGGCTTAAAGAAATCTACATTTAAAAATTTGTATCAAGATAATTTGATCGTCTTTCTAAAGCAATGGTTCTCAAAATAAGAAAAACGTATAGGAAGGAGGGTTACTCCACCCTCCTAATGTTTTTCTTGACTGAGTTATGGTCCCGGGGGCACTCAATTGGATCCAGAGTCTGATCTATGCAAACTTATCCAGAAATGGACTTATGTAATCTTACCCAGAAAAGCTGAATTATTTTATCTTTTTTTTTTTTTTGGCATTCCATATACAGTCAACAAAGTAGTAAATAAAACCAGGTTCACAATTTGAAATCACCACCACTGTTTACTCACTTAAAAAACTGATAATTCACTGAGATAACAATGTTCGTGAATATTAAAATTTATAAATCAGCTTTCTGCACAAAAAGGCCCTCAGAACAGCACAAAACACAAAAAAGTACAACAAACATTCTACAAAATATATCAGCTTTGGTTTATCTCCAATGGTGTTCCAATCAGAATTGATGTGAATCTGTTGCAACCCTCCCCTCTCTGTTGCAACCTCCAGCAACCACCCAAAAAACTGATCCTGAGGATCAAGAGGCTTTCCAGAATTGTACAGGATACAGCATGGGACTGCAGATGGGGAGAGGAGTTGATGGAAAACCTGCCCCCCACTCTCACTCTCTCACACGAGCGCGCGCACACATGCGCGTGCACACACACACACACACACACACACACACACACACACACGGACTTGCCTTCCAGTTCAGGCAAAGCAAAATCAGTTAATTGTGCAAGAGGTCTCTTTCATTGCAAAACGGTGGTGTAGAACACCTGAAGGAATTGTACTTAAAATCCCCTACACTGAGGTACTCATACTGACCTTTTATCCCATGTTTAACCCGAGATGACCAGAACTAATATGATACAGTTGTCCCACATTAGCAAGGTTCCTATCAGCAAAAGGAAAAACCTGCATATTTCTCACTTTCAAAACATGCTCTCTGAAAAGTTGAGTCAGATTAACTGTAAACACCACAAGAAGACGAAGAAGAAGACAAAGACGAAGAAGAAGAAAATAAAATTTACTTTAAGGCTGGAGAACATATATAAACTGCCTTCCATTTTCGGAAGTAGAAATACTAGTTCAAGGATAAAGGAACTGCTGAGAAGAACAATATGCACACTCATTTTATAGCAAACTAACTGTCAGCCTGTTCAGAAATTACTCCTATACGTTAACACACACCTCTAGATTACAAGCTCTTTCTCTTTTCTCTCTTTGTCCTCCTGTACTGTACTGAGAAAGATAAACCAAATGGGAAACAAAAAACAATACTACTGTAATTCATACCCAAAAGAGCTCCTGAGTGTTCAAAACCCTTCATATACTGCCCAGGTTGATATGCATATCCTCATTCAACAGATGAACAACTGAGGCTGCAATCCTATACACACTTACCTGGGAGTAAGTCCCATTGAACTCAATAGGACTTACTTCTGAGTAGACATGCTTAGGACTGCACTGTGAAGCAGACAACAGCTAGCCTAAGGCCACCTAGAGCCCAATCCTAAGGGCTCTAGTGGCACATTGCCAGCACTAGAATAAGTATGCTTATACCACTGGTTCCTGGGCATCACAAACATGGCGTAAAGCATGTTTCCGGCTCCTGGAGTATAGGGAACACTGGAGGATGACAACGAGGAGGTGACAGTGCAGCTTTTTGTGGTGGGGAGAGGCATTCTGGGGCAAGAGGAGGGTGGGACAGAGAGGAAGCGGCCCAGGACAGGGCAGAACCATCAGAGGCCTCCTCCAACTGATTCTGTTGCCCTTTTTGGCTGCAAAGTCCAACATGGGGCTTCTCTCATCTGTGCCAGGAAAATAGCTGGTGCAGATAAAAGTTGCCCCATTGCGGGGTCTATGGCTTTCCTCAGAGGAAGGGGACAAAAGTCCCCAAGGAGACTTCCAGTAACCTCCCTGGCCCCACTGGATACAGCAGTAGCCATTTTGGTGCTGCTGCACCCAGTGGTGCTGGGGAGTTTAGGATCGGGCTGCTAGCGTGGCTGATGTGAGATTTAAACAATTAGCTGATGAAACTTAGCAAGTTGAAATGTTTTGTTATATTCTATACTGATGATTTTTGTTGTTTCCATGTTCAAAAATTCTGACAAAAATCACACCACTTTCATTTTGTTTTTTAAATGAAAAAGCAATACAGGAATTTTAAAAATATATAAAATGCAGAATCTCCTTTATCCTGAATATTAACTTGCTCCTGGTTTGACTATTAAAACACACCCTATGTAATATGTTTATCAGAAATGTTAAGAGACACATGCATTAAACCCTTTTGTAAAGAAAAAGTGTTATAATGTTAACTATATGCAATACAAAAACGTTGCTGCATAGTTCAAAAATGTTCTTAACTTTGAAGAGTGAGAGGATTTCAAGAAACAACAATTGCAGCATTTTCTTTTAAGGATAAAGAAGTTAATCTATTGATTATACTACAAAGATACCAATAGTGGATTTCCTGTTTATCATTCTTGAAGTCTCAAATGCTAATCCTTGAGATATCAGAATTAATCCTAGGTTTTCCTCCCAACTACATTTTTCTCTTGTTGACAATACCTGTTTTGCATGTCGAGATCCATGACATTTAAGTAGGATGTACAGTTTTTTCCCCCAAAATAAAAAACTGACTTTAAAATGGGTTTAGCACTTCTGCACAAATAAAAGATCTCTCTCGATCTCTCTCTCTTTATTTACTTTAATATGACTGCTCTAGAGTTAATCGGTCATGGACTGGTGCCAAACTGAATGTTCTTTGTTTACCAAATACCCAAGACATACAACTACAGAATTCTAATTTCTGGCATTGCCTGAACAATTAGCCCACTTGAAGTTGCAGATACAACAAGAGATGATTAGTAGTCTCTTAATCAAAACAAACAAAATCATGACTTTGTTCTCATTTCTGGTTCTGTTAAGAAACCTAGATATCCATGAGTTGTAAAATAAAATTTCACTAATGCGTTATTCATATGGGAACAACTATCATTAGCCCAATCATTTCCTGATTGAGTCACACAAAGCAAGCCTCAACAACAGAGTTTGCAGTAATAAGTAGCAATCTTTCCTTACAATCCACTCAAACACAATGGGATCACATGTTAGTACCCAACATCCTTATTTCACCTTCCTTCACAAGCAGAGCTGAAGCAGTGGTAAGTTTTAAAGTACAGGGGCTTACCTTGACACACCCCCTACAGCGACTCCTCATTAAGACTACAAGTCAAATCTTGTTATACACGGATTTGATTCAACACGAATGGCCAATGCAAATGAGAAGGAATATGCTGATCCCTGGAGAAGGAGAAAATGTAACTCTTTAAAATCACAGTTTTAAAAACTGCTTTTCTTATACTGTTATAGAGCAGTCAGGCAAGTGATCATTCCAATCTTCAGCTGAGCCAGGCAAAGGCAAGGAGACCTTTGCTTTTCGAATTGCTGACTGCCTCTCTACAACAGTCAGAAAAGCTGTTTTTAAACCACAATTGTAAAGGGACACACTTTTTAAATTTTTTATCAGCATCAAACCCCTGTGAATGTCGAGACACGACCTTATTAGGAGCAATGAAGGGGCAAGAAATCTGGAAGTGGATCTTTAAATCTATTTTTCCACTGTTTTTCAATCCACTGATTTTTTTTTACCCACTAGGGATTCTAGAACAGAACCCTAGCAGATAACAAGACACGACCTGTACAACAAAAAAACTAACTTTAAAAAGTCATTTTTAGGTGTGTTTTTTCCTTCCACCCATTTCTACTTTGAAACTTCATTTAAATATTCTTGAAGTAGGTTACAATGGTTTTTCTAAAAAGAAGTGTATAATTTAATTTTTTAAAATCCCAAATTAAGGGCCCAATCCTAACCAAATTCCCACACTGCAGCACAGCAGGGCCAATGCAGCCTCCACTGCATCCAGAATGGGAACTGTGGCTGCCAGAGATCTCCTCTAAATAAGGGAACCTTTGTCCCTTTGCCCCAGCAGCCTCTATGGGGCTATACAGATCCACACCAGCTCTGTCACTGGCGCAAATCTGGGCCAGCACATGTTGGGCTTTCAGGCTCGGGGGGGAATACAATATGGCAGGGGCCTCTTTCACCTTCCCCACCCCCTCCCAGACCAGATCCACCCTCCTGTCCCATTACACCCCCTCTCACCATCCTGTGTCTATCTGCTGCAGCAGATGCTAGCCTCCAACCGGCAGCAGGAGGCTGTCAGGATGGACCTCCACACTGGTGCAATGTGCCTTATGGCATGTTTGCAACTGTGCGAGTGCTCGTCCTGTCAGAGGAGGTCAGCATAGAATTGGGTTGTAATACAAAAGATATTAGAGTGTAACCCTGCACATTGAATTAAGTTCCACTGTGATCAATAGGACTTACTCCCAGGTAAATCTGCATTGGTTTGTAGTTTTAATGCCACATGAGCTCCATGCTATCTTCAACAATAGTAAATAGGAAAGACAATAGCCTAGATCAGTTGTTCCCAAACTGTGCACAGCAAACACACAAAAGGACAGCTCTTCTGGGTGCCACCTTTTTAGACTTTAGATTCAGGTGTGAGATTACATGCAATCCAAGATGGTGGCGCCCAGAAGAGCAGGGAAAAAAAGGATGTCACAAAAGAAGGGCACTGTGACCATGGTAAATATGGGAACCCACTGGCCTAGATGTTAACATAAAACATAGATGTAAACAGATTCAGAGGCAGCCCATGAGTTGCTCCCTGCTGTAGGAATTACTAACTAGAAGGCCCAGAACTCTGCTCCTCCTGGACACAAGTTCATCTTCAAGTCACTTCTCCCCCTCCGCCCATGATCCTTTCCATGATCTAACATTTCAGTTTAATTTACACAGAGGCATATCTAACAAGCCCAATGCCCAGGGCAGTGACATCATGATGTCATGACATCAGTTCCAGATTCACCCAAAGAAGGAGAAGGTGCAGAGTTCCTCCCCACCTTTAATTCTGAAATCCTCTGTAATGCAGAAATGAAGAATAAGAGAGGAGGGCAGTAAAAAGAAAGACAACAATGAAAGCAGAAAAAGTTACATTAGGCCTGCGAGAACAGGACAGCATCATGCATCAGCCTCCTCCGCCTCTCTCTCCACTTTCTCCTGCACAGCCTGCAAGCCTCACCAGCCTATTCATGCTCCCCCCCCCCCACAGCTGGGAGTGAGTGAGAACAAGAAGGAAAGGCAGCAGCAAGGGTCTGAGGCAGGAAACAACAGTCCAGAGATGGGAAGGCCAGTGGCATAGCTAAGGGAGCGCAGGGGGTAGCAGCTGCACTGGGCATCAAGCTTTAGGGGGGCAACAAGCTGAGCTTGACACTAGTGACCAAAATTGTGAAAATCTGAGTATGTATGAATCATACCATCATGTTATATAACATTGGAAAGGTAATTTAATGCACAGTGCAATGAAATAAACTGCACTGGAATATCTGTATTCTATCAAAAGTTATGGCCAATTAAGAAGAAAATGAAAACACAACTGCCTTGTAGAACAAAAAGTGGATTTGCTCAACTCCAAACTGACCTATGAGACCGATTGTTCTGAGTGCCAATGAGATGTTATTATGATACAGCATGGAACCAATAACTTTTATTTAATTAATTAAATTTGATTTTGTCATGCCCGGGGGCTACAAAATCTTATTTGACTTCAGGTAGCAGATATATGCCTTAGCTATGCCACTGACTGGGGGGAGGCAGCAGAGCAAGTGGGTGGTGAACTGCTGGGGGGAGGAGGTGGGTTCCTCCCCATTTTCAATTTTTAAAAAGCCCGGGCATGATATCATTTCCGGTTGTGACATCACTTCCGGGGCAACATTTTGAACTTGGCACCAGACTACATGATCATTAGCTACGCCACTGGGGAAGGCTCACTGGGATGCCCAGGCAGGGGGGGATGAGTAAAGGCTGGAGAGAAATGCAAAGCGCAAGAAGCAGGAGTGGAGACAGTCTGTCAATGGAGCCCCAGAATGCTGAGGGGACTGGAGAGCAGAGGAAGCTCACCATGGCCTTGAGACAAGGCTATGCAGGAGGAGGTGGAAATGGAGGCACGGTCAGGGAGGAGGAGGCTGAGACATGTCCCTTCCTTGTGTGCTGAATGTAGCTGGCTCACCCAGACTTCTGCTGAAATTGCGCAGGCGGTAGGTACTCCAGTTGCTTCCTGACTCGGGAAGCAACAGAGAGCGGGTGTATGCACAGCAGCAGCTAAGGAGAAATTGCCCTAGCCACTGGTGTGAGAGCCTACATGCTGCAGTCGCTTCCTGACTCAGGAAGCAACTGGAGCATGTGCACACTCACTGTGGCAGCTGGGGCACCCAAGGATCGTGCCATGGGATGCCATACCCTAAATATGTATCTGAGTTTAAGATTTTATGACTGCAAGACATACATTTTTCTCCACTACTAATTATTAACACCTCCTGCCTGCTGAAATAGTTACCTCACCAGTGAACTATTTCTTAAAAATATTAAGCACACAGAGTAACAGTTAAGTATTTAAAAACCATGACTGAATAATCCAATTTATGGGATCAGATAGTTGGATGCAATCCACAGGCTATAATTATTTACATTTACAGGGTAGTAAGTTCCATTCGACTCAATGGGATGTACTTCTGAACTGACATGCAAAGGATTGGGCTGACAGTTTGGTTATGCTCCAACCTACTGTGGGTCACACAAGCGTCACCCATCATCATTTTTTTCCCCACTTGCCAAGAAGTTGGGGTTTTTTAAAAGAGAGAGAGCACAATAACACAGATGTGCAGGATGATTAGATGCGGAGCTCCTTTACCTTTAATAGCAGTGTTTGAAGAGGGAATATCAATAGCAAGCAGCTTTTCTTATCACTAGCTGAAACTATCAAAAATTCCTCTGCTTTACCAACTGTAAAATAGTTCAAATGCCTTGACCATCTTTGCATCTGGACACGCTGAAGGGAGAAGATGGTGAGCATACAATATATAGTAAAAGGTTAAGACGAAACACGTCCTAGTCTGAAAAGGTTGATTTACTCCCATGCATATTCCACTTAGCCTTCTCTTTAGTTTGTTCTATCCAGTGACATTGGTCACCACTTTAGTCATGGGGCAGCCCAATCCTGTGTGGGCCTTTTGTCACCAAGGGTTCTAGCTGGGTAAGGTCCTTAACAGCTGTCTCAAAAGGCAACACGCTGTACCACGGGGTGAGGCAGCCACTGCAAGTGGAAGGCCACCAGTAGAGTCTCCACGCCCCTAGGTGCCAGTAAGTCAGCACACAGGGTGGGAGAAGGAAGAAAAGGGAGGAGACAGGGCAGATCAAGACCTGGAAGGGGGTGGTATCAGTGGCAGCAGCAACACCAAACCTAGAGCCGCCTTCCTGGGTTCACTTGAACTTGTACCAGCAATTTTGCTGGCACAGGTTCAAGTTGGCCTGTTTCCAACAGCTAGGGATTACCCTCAGGTTAAGGAACAAATGTTCCCTTAACTGGAGGACACCTCTGGGACTGTCCTCCCCAAAGGCTACAGTATGCACTCTGGCAGTTCGGCTACATCAGCAGGGTGGGAAAGGATACCTCTACATCTTTCAGAGACAGGATCACATTGGGGGTCACTTTGTGGAAAGTCTACACCTATTTTGGAGTTTCAAAAACAACAAGACTTGTTATCAGTTCACCAACAAGTGCAACTCAGTTCCATTAAGATCCAGAAGACTTACTACCAATTTCAATTAAAGGTAGACCACAAGCAACAGGTTCTTTGTCTACAAAAATGCATCCTCTGGATCAGCACTGAGACATTATAATCTTTTCTCATACTTGTATTAACACACACACACCAAAAATTTTTACACTGCAGCTTGTACATGATACATAAAATTATAAAATCCGAATTTCAAGTTCGTTTCAGAGGGTAAAAGATATTAATACCTCAGGTTTTAGTTATTTTCTTAATAACTTCATAAGAAACCCTCCACCTCATTTCCTTTAACATTTGCTAAATTAAGTAAATTAATGTCTTCCCCCAAAATTTGAAGGCATCATATTGATGCAATCTATTCTTTACCATCTTTGCAAGCATTTAGAATGGGTCAATTTTATTATTAAGCATTTAGTTTATAATGCTAAACCCATCCAAAGCCTTTGGCTTGGAAAGATGAGCCATTTAAATGAAATAAACTTCTTAATTAAAACCCACAAAATATGGTTGGCCATTTCTATAGAATGAATGGAAATGTCCTGCTAAGTCTGTAATGCTAAAATAATCTTTGCTGTGCATGCACTTTTAGCTAAACTGTCAGCTTACTACTTCATCTTGCATCATGAAACTCATGCTTGTCTTGAGTTAGGCAAGACAGGACACATACTTCCTTATTTTTAGTGACATATTTCCTCATTCATTCTTCATTAAACTCCCTTTAACTAAGGGAAGTGACTTTTTATCATTAACTTCTTGTTCATTTATCCAGCTGTATACTGACAGAACCCAATAAAAGTTGCATTTTAATGTCAAGCTCCAGTCACTTCCCAGTTGTCTCACCTCTGACCCCATTATTTCTCTAATCTTTGCTTTGGTGCCCCTACCCTCATAAATTCATCATGTTCCTTTATCATAGGGTAATATTGACACAAAGAAAGGTCTAGACATTCTGTCAACCCATAGTTCCTTATCTTCCTTGTATCCATGTTCTCTTATCAGCAGAGACCCAACTATTCTGAATCTACTTCCTTATGAAGAGCAGTATCACACTTCTGCTGAATGCTGTACAAGTACTACTACATTTATACCGGTATCAACTTGAATGAGTTCACTTCTGTTCCACATTGGCACAGTCCTTCCCAAATTAGCTGCTCTTTTCCTTAAGCATTAGAATACAGAGATGCATGTGTGCCAAGAAGAATGAAGAGAGAGTTACAAACTTGGGTGAACTCATTCAAAATTCTGGATTCACACAAATAATGTCGAATCCACAATAGTCTACTGTTCACACATTACATTTTTTGCACAGTGAGATGCATGAAGACTGGGAGCAGATCTTGATTGTCCCACTGCATGAACATATTGTAACTGGCCACAATTTCATAACATGTATAAAACACACAGGGCAACAGATAAACATTGGATTATATGGCAATCTATATGCAGTTTTCACACTTTTTCAACTCACAAATGAATTCATTTTTTTTTAAATCCCAGGACTACCTAAAAGTAATGACTCCTGACTGTTGTGGGGAAGCAGCAATCTCTGCCGTCAATGAGATGGTTTCCTGGGAGGTTGAGAACCCCTTGTCTATGCTGTGTTGCTGTTGGCAATGGCTACAGCATCCTGTCCCGCCAATCCTGCCCAAAGTTCAATGTGACAATCACCTCCATTCACTCACTTGCCCTCTGGATGGTGGCGAGAACTGGATTCAGCACTGCCAAATAGAAGAAGTGGGTGGGGAAAGTAGAGGCAGCTATTTCTCAGGCAGGTGACCAGTGATGACAAGCAGTTACTACTGCCTCCACACAACTCCTCACCATCTCCCTCTGGGCACTACTGAGGCCAAATCTGCTGTTCAAGTACCTATTCCCCTGGCACCGCAACAGAGAGGACTGGACATACAGTGCCCAATCCCATCCACTCTTTCTGGTCTGCATGGTGAGCAGAGACACAAGTTTATCCTAAATTATTATATGGAGTAGCTGTCTGGATTGAAGCAGCTAATCAGGAGATAGATAAGGCAGCAGCTAAATTTCTGAGAAGAATTCTTGGAGTTCCAAACTTAATTAGGTTCTCCACTATGATTTTGGAACTGGGTATTCATCTCCCCACTACTGTAGCTTGGACCTTCACTTTTAAGTTTTGGCTTAGACTCCATCTTAATATTCACCCGAATTCTATTCTCTTAGATTTATTAAAAGACCCTTTTTCATCTAATTGGTCTAAACTTATTTATGCCAAATTATCTTCCTTAGATCTTTTTCCTGAACTTTTAGCTGATATGGACCTTCAAAAAGTGCATCATCTCATTAAACTCAAACTCTGGGAGCAAGAATACGTAACATTATTGTTTAATTTAAATCCGACCTGTTCATCCCTTTTTTTCGGATTGTCCCCCTCCCTTGGCTGCCCTGCAAATTATTTTGTCCAATTTATTAATCCGACCAAAAGAAGGGCTTTCATGTTAGCAAGATTGAACATATTTCCATCTGCAATACACCAAGGGAGATTTTCTAAAATCCCTCGTTCAAATAGATCATGTCTGTTTTGTTCAGCTGAACCAGATACTTTGGATCATATCCTTCTTCAGTGTACAGCCCATCATAATCTCAGGTCCCACCTACTTGGCCCTTTCCTCTCTTCTCTTCCCGTTTCCCTTGTTGATCCTTTCCCAATCCTTCTCAGTGATTATTCCCCTTCCATCACCATTTTGGTGGTGGAATTTTTGGCGGCAGTTTCTATGGCAAAGGCCAGAAGTTAATAACTGATAAAATTGTATCTCTTTGCCTTGTCATATTTATTGTTATCGATTGACTTTCTATATGCCAATAAAGGTTTACCAAAGTAAAGTAAGTAAGTGTGGGTAGGATTGCAGCCTAGGATAGTTAAAAATTTTCCTGCTTGATGATGTCACTTCCAGAGGGTCCCAACAGATTCTCATTCTGTCCCGGTGCCAAATGTGTGAGAATCACTGGGCTAATGGGTTCTGAGCAGCCCGAGACAGATCAGGAGAGAGATCTTGGGGTCTTTGTGGACTGCTCGATGAAAGTGTCGACCCAATGTGCGGTGGCAGTGAAGAGGGCTAATTTTCATGCTTGGGATCATTAGGAAAGACATTGAGAATAAGACAGCTAATATTGTAATGCCGTTGTACAAATCGATGGTAAAGCCACACCTGGAGAATTGTGTCCAGTTCTGGTCGCCACATCTCAAAAAGGACATAGTGGAGATGGAAAAAGTGCAAAAGAGAGCAACCAAAATGATTACTGGGCTGGGGCACCTTCCCTATGAAGAAAGGCTACAGGATTTGGGCCTCTTCAGTCTAGAAAAGAGGCGCCTGAGGAGGGACATGATTGAGACATACAAAATCATGGAGGGGATGGACAGAGTGGATAGAGAGACGCTTTTTTCCCTCTCACGTAACACCAGAACCAGGGGACATCCATGAAAGCTGAGTGTTGGAAGAGTTAGGACAGACAGAAGAAAATATTTCTTTGCCCAGCGTATAATTAGTTTGTGGAACTCTTTGCCACAGGAAGTAGTGGTGGCATCTTACCTGGATGCCTTTAACAGGGGATTGGACAAATTTCTGGAGGAAAAGTTCATTACAGGTTACAAGTCATAGTAGGTATGTGTAAGCTCTTGGTTTTAGAGGCAGGCTGCCTCTGATTGCCAGATGTAGGGGAGGGCACCAGGATGCAGGTTGTGTCTGCTGTCTTGTGTGCTCTCTGGGGCATTTGGTGGGCCACTGCGAGATACAGGAAGCTGGACTAGATGGACCTTTGGCCTGACCCAGCAGGGTTCTTCTTATGTTCTAATAAAATGGTTCAGTTCAAAAATGCTGTACATGCGGGAAGCTAAGAATTCATTATTAATTCAGTTGTTTTTATTGCATTGCTGATATCAGTCTGACAAGTTTTTAGTGAATTATTTTAACATGTTGCTATTCCATTTGTGTTTTACTGATTACTGTTCAATGCAGTTGCAATCAATAGCATCTGTGGGTTTCCCATCTATAGAGAAAAGCATGTTTCAAGTGTCAAATCAAACCAACAAGTGAAACCAAGAGGAGTGTAGACAGGAGATAGCAACAGGCTTTTGTCTAGTGATTTTCAACCTTTTTCATCTGCACCTTTTTCATGGCACACTGGCAAGGCACTAAAATGGTTAAGGCACACCATTAGTTTTTTGACAACTGACAAGGCACATTGTGCTACCACTGGGGGACTCACATCCCTCAATAGCCCTACTAGCAAATGACCCTCTCTTAAATTCCTTTGGCACACCTGGGGACCATTCGCAGCACACCACAGTGTACTGCAACACAGTGGTTGAAAACAGCTGCTTTAGTCCCTCAGCTACCCACCTTGTAAGGTTGTTGTGAAGGCAAATAAACAGGACGATGATAGGAAACCCCTGTTTGTACAATGTGTTGACAATGAGCAACGCACAAAAAATATAAACATGCCAAGAAAGATTTGGGGTCAGTATATTTGTTCTTAATTATATGGGGATGAAAGACAGAAACGAGGGCTTCCTTTCCACAGTCACACAACACACACACAATATGATTTTTGTGTGCGTCGATCAGTGTGGACATGCTGCACAGACAGGAGCTTCTCTCCCCAGTAACACAACACACACACACAATATGATTTTTGTGTGTGTCGCTCAGTGTGGACACACTGCACAGACAGGAGCTTCTCTCCCCAGTAACACAACACACACACACACAATATGATTTTTGTGTGTGTCGCTCAGTGTGGACACGCTACACAGACAGGGGCTTCTCTCCCCAGTCACACAACACACACACAATATGATTTTTGTGTGTGTTGCTCAGTGTGGACACGCTGTACAGACAGGAGCTTCTCTCCCCAGTCACACAACACACACACAATGTGATTTTTGTGTGTGTCGCTCAGTGTGGACACTCTGCACAGACAGGAGC
This sequence comes from Tiliqua scincoides, assembly GCF_035046505.1. Classification (NCBI taxonomy): domain Eukaryota; kingdom Metazoa; phylum Chordata; class Lepidosauria; order Squamata; family Scincidae; genus Tiliqua; species Tiliqua scincoides. The sequence goes on along the minus strand of NC_089821.1, from coordinate 79,048,468 downwards.
TTCTCTCCCCAGTCACACAACACACACACAATGTGATTTTTGTGTGTGTCGATCAGTGTGGACACGCTGCACAGACAGGAGCTTCTCTCCCCAGTAACACAACACACACACACACACACACAATGTGATTTTTGTGTGTGTCGCTCAGTGTGGACACACTGCACAGAGAGGGGCTCCTTTCTCCAGTCGCACAACACACCCACCCACTCACACATACAGCCCTGCGCCTCTCACCCTTCTTGTCCATGAGCCACATGAAGGCGAAGCAGGGCGCGAAGCCGATGGGCCCCCAAAAGACGAGCACGGCGATGTCCAGGTCGGAGAAGGCGAAGGCCTGGCGGGCCGAGCTCTGGATGGGGCCCCAGGTGTTCCAGAGCAGGCCCTGCGCGAAGGCCAGCAGCGAGAACAGCAGCAGCACCAGCCAGCGCCGGCCGTACACGCGCCCCGGCACCTGAGCCAGGCGCGGGGAAGGCGCCGCCGCCGGCTGTCCCCGTCCGCGGGGCGCCGTCCGCGTCGCAGCCGCCTCCGCCGCCGGCCTCTGGAGCTGGCCGCGCTGCGGGGGGCGCTGAGGCGGCGGCAGGAGCGGCTCGCGCTCCTCGGGGCTGCTCCAGCCCAGGCCCATCGCCGGGGACGCGGCGGGAGGACGGGGGTCCCGCTGCCCGGCCCTCCGCTCACCCTCACGGCCGCAGCTGTGTGCAACCACCACCCCGGCGCATGCGCGCTCCGGGCGGGCCTCGCCGCCGCCAAGGCTCCTCTCCGCCTCAGCTGACTTCCAGTCAGCGGAGAAGCCCGTCGGCGCCTGGCTGTGCTCTGTGCTCCCCTCCCTACGGTGAGCGTGTGACAGCCCAGGTCTACTCAGAAGTAAGCCCCTTTGTGGTTAGTGGAGTTTACCCCCAGGTGTGGATAGGACTGCAGCCTGTCTGCCCAATCCTGTCCACACTTTCCTGGGAGTAAGCCTCATTGACTGCAGTGGGACTTACTTCTGAGTAGGCATGCATAGGATTGGGCACTGAGTTGCCCACACAAAATGTTCTTGCTGCAATCCTGTCCACCCTTACCTGGGAGTAAGCCACCTTGAACACAATGGGACTTACTTCTGAGTAGTCATGCATAGGCTTGTGCTCCAAGGCTGCAATCCTATCCACACTTACCTGGGAGTAAGCCTCATTCACTATAATGGGACTTACTTCTGAGAAGACCTGCATAAGATTGTGCTCTAACAGCTCACTCCTAGCCATGTCTACTCAGAAGTAAGTCCCATTAGAGTCAACGGGGCTTACTCCCTGGAAAGTGCGGATAGGATTGGGCTGAAAGAGCCTAATCCTATCCAATTTTCCAGTGCTGGTGCAGTTGTGCCAGTGGGGTGTGCGCTGCATCCTGTGGTGGATGGGCAGTCACTGGGGCCTTCTTAAAGTATGGAAACATGTGTTCCCTTGCCATGGGGCTATATTGTGGCTACCCCACAGCTGGAAAGTTGGATAGGATTGGGCCCTCAGAAAGCTACCCTTCTGAAAGTTAGTGCCAATACAGACCAATATCTCTGTACTGTATATGGAATGGGGTGTAGAGAAGAGACTGACACAGCTGGGCACACCTACTCAAAAGTAAGTTCTCTTTAACTCAGTGGCTCTTACTCCCATGCAAGTGTGCATTGAACTGCAGCCCAAAAGCAAGTGACCTAGGGCACAATCCTAACCAACTTTTCAGCACTGGCATAGCTGTGCCAGTGGGGCATGTGCTGCATCCTGCAGTTGGGGGGGGGAGCAGTCACGGAGACCTCCTCAAGGTAAGGCAAAGTTTGTTCCCTTACCTTGGAGTTGCATTGCCCTTATGTCAGTGCTGAAAAGTAAGTTAGGATTGCAGCCTTAGGATCCAATCCTATCCAACTTTCCAGTGCTGATGCAGCTGTGCCCAAGGTGCTTACACTGCAGCCTGCAGTGGTTGAGCAGTCTTGGAGGCCTCTTCAAGGTAAGAGAACTTTTGTTCCTTTACCTTAGGGCTGCATTGCAGCTGCATCAGTGTTGGAAAGTTGGATAGGACTGGACCATTGCATCCATTGTTAATACTGTATTGTAGGTCAGAGATGGGGCTGAAGCTGATTTGGGTTTTCAGCCAAAAATAAATCTGAAAAGCAGCTTATTTAATAATGAAATAGCTCCCCCCCCCCCAAAAAAAAGTGTCTCTGACTTCCTTTTGCAATGGGTAATGATAAGATGAGTATCTTTCTCTTTGGAACACCACAAAAGCAGATCTAAAGTCTAACATGAATGAGAATGCAGGTGAAGTTTCAAGGCATGCGGTTTGTTCTGCAAGAATTATTCTTGTTTTTTTCAGATCTACTATCCACAACCTTCCCAGTCATCTTTGTGGGCAGTCCACATAATAGGCCATTTTGAAAAGGCTTTAGCACTATATGAAGCAGATGCAACAAAAACCTATGTATGTTTACTCAGAAGCAAGTCCCCACTGTGCCTGGGGTTTGCTACTACCCTAGCACAAATATTTAGAATAGCAGCCAGAGCAAAACACCATGTTTATCAGACCCCCAAATATCATAACAGTGGAAGAGAACTTTCCACTACTATGCCTGTCAGCAGTGGCATAGCTAATGATCGTGTAGCTCAAAATGTTGCCCTGGAAATGATGTCGCAACTGGAAGTGACAACATGCCCAGGCTTTTTAAAAGTGAAAATTGGGAGGAACCCACCTCCTCCCTCCAGCAGCTCGCCACCTACTTGCTCTGCTGCCTCCCCCCAGTCAGTGGCATAGCTGAGGCATCTATTTGCTACCTGGGAGGGCGGGTCAAAGATTTGTAGCCCCCCCCCCAGACAAAATCAAATTTAATTAAGTAAATAAATAAAAGGTGTGCCCCTGATTGGTTCAAGACACTGTGCTGGGGTGAAGAGGGATGGTTCTCCCCCTGCTAAATATAAGAGGGGCACCACTTGAAAAAGTGCCTTTTCACCCATTTAGCAGGGGTAACTGTATTATGATACATGGAAATGTGAGCTGACTCATACTGTATTAACACCTTATTGGTTTCATGTTGTATCATGATAACATGTCATTCCAACATGTCAATAACATAGTAACATGTCTTTGGCTCTCAGAACAATCAGTCTCACCCACTGGTGAATCACAACCTGATTTTCAATGTGTTGCCAAAGGATGATGGAATAAATTGCCTTAAGCCCTGAGGTGTTCAAAAATCAGATACTGTAGCTGCTAATTACCCTGCAAAGAGCTCGGCTCCTGTTGTTCTGAAGCATGTGTAAATACTGTATAGGGAGATAAATGTTTGAGGGCCTTTTTCTGGTTATTATTACTTATAAATAAAATAAATTATTTATTTCTAGATCTCCTTTTTTAAAAGTCTGGTAACCCTAGGTGAGTCCCAATATTATTTTTATTTTATCATTTTTATTTTATTATTTTTATTATTTTATCAAAGCGCACTAAAGCTTGACAAAGGGAGAACGATTCATGGAGATAAAATAGCAATAAAACAAAAACCCAACACTTTTTAATCAACAGGAAATCTTGTATAAGGCAGCAAGCCTAACCACACTTTCCTAAGAGTAAGCTCCACTGAACACATTAGGACAAACTTCTGAGTAGACATGCACAGGATTGTGCCCCAAAGGAACATCAGGCTTTTTTCTGGGCTTAAGCTGCGACCTGGCTGGAACTGCAGCTCTCCTCCCAAATCTGAGCATTAACATTTAAATACAGCCCAGAAGGACACTGGGGAAAGCGCATCCTCGCCTAACCTCGACTGAACTGCTTGGGGCTGACTTGCTTGCAAGCCACCATGCATCGGATTGCCTGTAGGGACAGCTTGCACGTCTAAACGCGTAGCCTTAGCGCGCGTGCACACACACACACACACACACACACACACACACACCCGCGACACGTGATTGTCTCACATGATCAAGGTTAGGGGGCGGGTTGGTTCTCATGTCTGCAATAGATTAAACCGTGAGAGGAGGGAGGAGCAGTTTCTCTTTCGGGTTACCAAGTGGTGAGCGATGGCAGAAGAAGCTCCTCTAGCAGCAAGAGCTGCTCTGGCACCAGACCCTTCAGTACCTGGTACGTAGGTCTTTCGACAACCACACACAGTATATATTGCATACATAGCCTGGCACCAGACCCTTCAGTACCTGGTACCTAGGTCTTTCAACACACACACACACACACACACACACACACACACACACACACACACACACACAGTATATATTGCATATATACCCTGGCACCAGACCCTTCAGTACTTGGTACTTGGGTCTTTCGGTGTCACAACTACACTCACAGTATATACTGTATACATAGTATATAATCCAGCAAAGCTGCTCATGCATTGGTTTGGAGATCCAGCTTGCAATAAGATTGCTCATGTTTTGTTGCACCATCTTCCACCTTGTGAATGCAGTGCAAGTTAGACCGACAACCCTAATAGTACCATTGCATGGGAAAAAAGTTCACCTGATGTTTAGTAGAATTTATTTTACAAGTAACCACGTGCTGGTAATGAAATAAGAGCCCAATAATCCTATGCATGTCTACTCAGAAGTAAGTCCCCTCTTAGTCAATGGGGCTTACTCCTGGGTAAGCATTGATAGGACTGTGGCCTAAGGGTTCTCTGAAAATTGCAACTGAAAAGATGATGATGGAATGAGGCTGCAATCCTATCCACGCGTACCTGGGAATAAACCCCATTGACTACAATGGAACTTACTTCTGAGTAGACAGGCATTGGATTGGGCAGTAATGTAGGCAAGTGCTGTAACTTTTTGCAGGCATTTGCAAAGGGCTCCTCCTAGCCATTGTGCAGCCTCTCTAAGGACACCCAGTGTATAGGAATCCTGAAGTCTCCACGTTGCTGCTGCTAATACCTGAATATCAGGGTGCGGCATAAGATAGATATTGGGGCTTTTCAATCTGTGGTACTAGTGGAAGGTATGGCAGGTGGTACTTTAGTCCACTGTTATGGTGATCATATGATAGTGCCCTTCCTGGCCTAAGCCCCCACCCTAATGGAGATGGCTGAGGTGGTGCTCCAGTGGGCAAGATGTAGATGTGTATCTGTCTGGTCCTCTTTTCAAAGAAGGAAGGTGCATGACAAATCCTAGTTGTTCAGCAAGATGCTAACTTCTGTGCACAGCTACTGTCTCTGGTGGTACCTGCAAAGGGCAAGTACAATACTTGCACAAAAAAGTTTACAATTGATGTGAGCTGAATAGAGCTGTGTTTCTTAAACTGTGGGTCAGGACCCACTAGATGGGTTGAAAGCCAATTTCAGGTGGGTCCCATTCATTTCAATATTTTATTTTTAATATATTAGACTACCTGCTACATGCTACCACTATATGTGACTGCATTTGGGGAAATGTTATAGATCTGTACCTTCAATGTTCATTGTTTTCTGTGCCTCACCACAGGTGTCATATTACTGTTTAGTTTGCATTACATCCCAATTTTGAAAACTGATGTAGAGGTTGAATTGGTTTTCCATGTGAAACAAATGATACCCTGAAGTTACTTTAAAAAAAAAAAACTGAGATGGACCAGAACAGTATTTCTCAAACAGGACCCACTAGGTGGGTTGCAAGCCCATTTCAGGTGGGTCCCTGTTCATTTCAGGGTATATATTAAACTTGATGCTACCATGTTATGTGACTGCATTTGGGGAAATGTTACAGATTTGTACTTTCAACAGGCTACTTTGTATATGCTTTTAACAATAATAGTCAATGGGGCTTACTCCTGGGTTAGTGTGAATAGGATTGCAGCTTTTGGGTAGTTGGGGAATTTTTTTAAACAGATCAGCAACTGCTTGGGAAGGTTAGGAGGGTTTTTTTTATTTTAAATAGATGTATTTATTGTAAATTTTAACTTACTGAGGACCCAATCCTATCCAATTTTGCAGGACTGGTGCAGCTGTGCCAATTGGGCATGCACTGCATCCTGTGGTGGGGAGGCAGTCATAGAGGCTTTCTCAAGGTTTAGGAACATTTGTTCCCTTATCTCGGGGCTGCATTTCAGTTGCATGGTGCTGGAGAGTTGGCTCAGATTGGGCCCTTAATTGATTGTCTTAAGGGGGGTATTAAAAATTTTCCTGCTTGGTGATGTCGCTTCCAGCCATGACATTACTTCCAGGTTAATAACCTCACTTCCTGAGGGTCCCGACATATTGTTGTGCTAAAACGTTTGAGAATCACTGGACCAGATAGAAGATAGTGACTGGTCCAAAATGACCCTGTGAACTTCATGGCTGAATAAAGCTTCTCTTCCGGGTTCTAATCTGACACTTTAGCAACCATGCTGCACTGAATCATCATCCTTCCTTTTGAATACATGCAGCATGATCCTATGCATTTTGATTTGAAAGTTTGTCCATCTGAAGTAAATGAAACTTACTTCTGACAGCCCAGACCTGTGAAGAGTTAGGTGCACCTAATTCATTGTAGAAGAGGAGTGCAAATATATAGATCAGGGGCCTCTAAACCCCAGCCCATGGGCAGGATCCTGTGCCTCTGAACTATCTGGCTGGGTATGGCAGGCATGAAGACTTTCAGCTGTGCAGCCCTTTGTTTTTACAGCCCAGCGTCTCAGAAACTCACACTGGGCAGTAACTTATTCCAAGAAAGTGGGGTGCAGAGCTTTTTGGGGCAATGGGCTATGTTTCTGAAACAGGCTGTAAGAACATATGGCTGTGGCATGGAAGGGAAAACCTTTGCCATCACTGCACTGTACCTGGACTGGTAATTCAGAAATGCAGCAGGCCATGGTTTGGAGACCACTGATATAGAAGATCACAACACTAATTGCTTACGTCAAATCAAATCACTTACGTCACTAAAGATATCTGTGTCTTTAGTAACCTTAGAATCCTAGTCAATGTAGTTCATTTTTTTTCTTGCTTATCCCAATGAGGTGCGTTTGTATTTGCGCACTTGGAAAGCTCTCTTGTAATTTTCTATGGCCACAGTGGCCTCTTGGAAACCCAAAAGTAGGACATGAAGACAACCTCCCACCCCTGCTGTTTATATTCATAGTCATACCTATCCAATCTCTTTCCATTAAAGCAGGGGTGCCCAAACCACGGCCCTCGAGGACTCCCAATCCGGCCCTCAGGGAGACCCAAGTCCCCAATAAGTCTGGCCCTCCAGAGACTTGCTGGAGCCCATGCTGGCCTGATGCAACTGCTCTCAGCGTGACAGCCAACTGTTTGACCTCTTGCGTGAGCTGTGGGACGAGGGCTCCCTCCACTGCTTGCTGTTACACATCTGTGATGCAGCAGTGGCAGCAAAGGAAAGGCTGGCCTTGCTTTGTGCAAGGCCTTTTATAGGCCTTGAGCTTTTGCAAGACCTTCATTCATTCATATAAGTTCCATCTCTAATATATTCATTGATGTAAATTTATTCAAATTTGAAATGTAAATTAATTTTTTCCCCTAGCCCCTGACACAGTGTCAGAGAGATGATGTGGCCCTCCTGCCAGAAAGTTTGGCCCCCCTGCATTAAAGTAGTGAAAATACAAATAAGGGTAAATGCCTCCTGTGCTTCATTCATGTATAGTAATTCTATTAATAAGAAAGTAGGAAAACAAAGAACATGAATTAAGTCAATACATGTTCAGTCATTTAGAGTAAACCAAGTGACTTTATTTTTAATAGTAACTGGCATTAAATCCCTTTAGCCCAGACAATTTAATATTTTAGGATAGGTATTAAGTTATTCACATTGATTTACCATAATTAAAAATAATAATTGAAATAACCAATTTTAATTTTAATTGCTGTATCTTAAATTACTTTGTTTCTTAGCACCATGGTCTGCATACAGATATTTCATAGGGATGTGACCTTTCCTCTCCAATTAATTTACCATGGTGAATTTGCAGGATATATAGCCATCTAAATTAGCTAATGTGGAGGAATGGTGCATTGTTGATAAACTGGTGGAAGCCAAATTAGCTTTATCTTGCTTCTAGCCAATAGTACCATTTCACTCATGGGAGTAATACATCTCTAAATATGCTAATTTCATTCTTGCTTTAGTTAGGTGGCATTTTCAGCAATCCTCATCATTGACACTATACAGCAATATTAATGGAAGGAGGTCTCTGCTTGCTTTAGACCGCCTTACATTGTGAGCTCTGAGACATGCATCACTAGAGGACAATATGTATGCACATAGGTGCATGGCAAAGGAGTGTTTTGACAAGGTCTTGAAAGGTTTTGCTTAGGCAAACCTCATTATGAACAATGATGACAAAAAGGTTGATTCAACATGACTTGCATGCATTCCTGAAGTGACTATTGGTGTGACTACTTGATATAATTTGCCATTGGGAGGGAGTTTATAGTGGAGCAAACCCAATTGATATTGCCACCCACACATTTATAGCCAAATCCTGTGCATGTTTGCTTGAAAGTAAGTATCACTGAATCAGGTATTGCCTCTTAAAAGATTGGGGCCTGCCTTCTTAACCTCCTGTCCAACCTCACTGGGCAAAGAACTTGCATCTAAGTAGTCGGAGCACTTTGGAAAACTTGCGGGGAGTCAGCAAACTGAGCAGAAGGAAAGTAGCTATTAGCATTGTTCTGCAAATGTGTGCACAAGAGTTGACACAGTATTATAATAGTTAATATCTATAGCAGCTTTCATGATTTTGGTTGTGCAAGTGGAAAAGCATCTTTGGGTTTTGTTTTCCTTCTCTTGCAGAACAGTCTAGTACAGTGATGGCAAACCTATGACACATGTCAAAGCTGACATGCCACAGTATTTTGGGTGACACACCAGCATTCACCATCACCTGACAAGAACTGAGTCTGCTTTACTCTATTTCATTTTTGTAATTGACTTTTTTTCCTATAATACATAGCATTACACATGATTGGACTGTATTTTTAAAAAATTAATGAATATATAAAGAATTGTTTAGGGTGGTGACACTCCAGCAGAGTTAAAGTAGCCATTTTCTGAAGTTTTGACATACCGAGCCCTAAAGGTTTGTCATCATAGTGTGAGATATAAAGCTACCTTTCCCTATGCAGAAGACAATATTAAAAAGTACCTTTGGAATCAGCCCATACATAGTAATACAAAATCAAAGGCTATCCTTAGTTTTAATGTAAAGAATTGTAAATGTCTGTAGGTATGTTTGGCTTCGCAGCCACCTTGATGTACAAAGAAAAAAGGACTTAAAGTTCCATTTCAATTCCACATAGAATTAGGTGTACTCTGCATAGAATTAGGCTGCATACGTGCTTTCTGCTGTGTAATAATCACTTGTACAATGTAAAATATTGATTGTTGTGCAAGTCAGGATATAAAAGATCAGATTAGGGCTCATGATTTCACTCTACCTTGCAGAGCAGCATTTAGTGATGACCAGCTCATGGGAGAAAAGAAGTGGAAGTGAGTTAGTCATATACAGGTGGAGCCTTGTTATTCTTGAGGGTTCCATTCATGGAACCCACATGAATATCAAATTTCATGTGAACACAACCTCTGTGAACAGAGCCTTGCTCTGGTTGTGTCCGGAGCTGTTCTGAGGCCTGTGGAGGCCACGTGCAGCCCACAAAATGGTCTCCGGAGATCCTAGAAGGGCGCTTCCAGTTTTCAAGTAAAAACCAAAAGTGCCCTTCTAGGACCTCCGGAGGTCTTTCTGAGACCCATTGAGGCTGCGTGTAGCTTCCGTGGGCCTCAGAAAGGTCCCTAAAAGCCTCTGGGGTAACTTCTCCAGAGGCAACTGGAGCACAGCTCCAGTCACCTCTGGAAGGCTCAGTTGGGGCCAAGTCTGGCTCCCCGCAGGTCCTGGGGACCCACGTTGAGCCAGATTTGTGGTTAGATATTCCGCGAATAAAGAGGCTCCACCTGTATTTACATGTTTGAGCAAACTGATTTGCGCATGGTTAGTGTTAAGAATGACTCTCACTTAAAGCTGGTTCAGAAATAACATCAGCTCCAGGTTTGGCACTGTGTAAACTAGTCCTGCTCTCATGCATTCCGCTTTCATTCTCATGCTCTGATTTCCCTTCTCACTGATCTAGCAGCAAACTGTAGTTTAGGTTGTGTTTAGCAGTCCTGATTTGTGGGTATCTGATTTCAATGTAAGCAACAGCCAACTATGGTTTCCCTATCCCTTTGTTTTCAATCAAGGTTTGCTTTGGAAGGAAGGATTGAACTGGATATGCCCATTGTGTTAATTATAAACAAACAAAATATTAAATAGACTACAACTCTCTAAGTTCATGTGTGTTCATATCCATAGTCGCTCACTCTGTCTGATATGGCTTCAGTGGTGGGAAAAAAATGCACAGACTATAGCCCTGTTCAGTCATTACTACAATGGCTTTTCTTAAGGAGATATCTCCCCCCCCCCTTCATGATTAGGCATATCCAGCATTCCCTTTGTATATAGCATTTGTCACCTAGACAAACATGCTAAGCGTGGTGGGCAGGGGATGGAGTTTTATTGCACATTACTTGAAGGCCAAGCTTTGGGGTGCATGTCCATGGACATTATACCTGGGTACTGTGTCCATGCATTCTGAACTGGGTATCTGAAGGAGGGTTCTTGTTTAGATGCAAAAAATCAGATCTTTGCAGAACCCTATAGCATTAGTGTTTTTCTGTCTCTGCTGGAAACACTCTAATACATTGTAAAGTTGCTGTTGTCTTGTTCATAATCTGCATTTCATGTGATTTTATAAGTAACTAAGTTTAATTTTTACTTTTTTTCACAAAGTAATGCTTGTTTTTCAAACACTTATATTCTGTTATCCCCTCCCCCTGCCTGAGGTGTTATGCTGATAAATTGTTGCTTGTTAGAAAAACAGCTGGATATGGCTTGTTGCTTAAAAAAAAAGTACTGTTTAAGTAAGGCTGGTTGTTCTTTAGGAAAATAATTCTAAAATCTATCAATTAAATCCCAGATTTAACCAGCAGGGTGTGTTGGCAGAAGACAACTGCTGACATCTAATGAATTCTTCTAATTTGCTAAATTACTGTAAATAATTGACAGTACATTTAACTTAACAACTTAGAGTCCACTTCTTAGCAGAAGCCCTGCTGCGCTAATTCCCCGCCCCCCACTTTTACACAGTTTTTGGCAATTAATTGAGAAGTTTGAACAACTCCATGTGCCTTAGTGAGTGTTTTTCTTTTCTGTTTTGAATGAATTGGACTCTAGTTCAGAAAATTCATCTCACATGAGATGAACTAGAGAGATGGGAATCTCATATGAGATTAATTTTCTTGAGAAAGTGTGGGACACTGATGGGAGTAGAGTCTTACATGCCAATACTTCCCAGTAAAAAAAGGTGCCCCTCCTTAATCTACAGATCTAAGCCTGGGAGGGGCTAAGGCTTGCAGACAGGTAAATTTTTGCAGTAGAAATAACCAGATCAGTCAAGGCTAGACAGGAAAGAAGGCTAGATGTGTCAGGAGCAGACAGCATTTTAACATGTTGCTCAAGCACCTGATCTGACTTGGAACTATGTTTTTAATTGCTATGAAGTTTATACAGTATAGCATTCAAAAACTAGACTTGCAGCACAATTCTGTGCATGTCTACTCAAAAGTGCAAATGGAACCTAGAAAGGTGTTTTGGTAAATTCCCAGTCCAAGCTTTGTCTAGAGAACCTGTGCCTACTTTTAGCTATTTAGTTTCCTTTGTTCCCCAACAATAGCCCTTGTTCTGCAGTGCTGGACCCCACCATCAGGGTAGCTCACCTGTCCAACCTGCAGAGTTCCTCCTTCCTCCCCTCTCCTGCCAGCAGCTTCTCCAGCCATCACAGCAACATCTTGATCCTCAGCAGGTCTCTGTTCCAGCAATCCTCAGAAGTCCATTTGCCTATCTGTCTATCAGTCAGTTAGTTAGTCCATAGGCTGATCCATTAGTTCCTCAGTTTAGTTCTTTTTGTTTCCTTCTACCACCCCCCTCCTTTTCCTTCCTGCAGGTGCTGCTTTTAACCCTGAGGGCCTTTTTGCCTCTAAGTGGTGGTAACTGTGCAGCACAAAACTGCAATCTAAAGCCCTGGTGTTAACCCCATGCTTGCCTGCCTGAGCAAGGGGCCACTGTAGTCACACACCCTATCTCCTTGAGGGATATTGCTCATTGCTATTACAGTAGTATCCCACTGAGTTCAGTGAAACTTGCTTCCAGTTTAACTGGTAAATGTAGATAGGATTGTCACCATATGTGTTTATTTCAGAAATGTTTATACTGCCTTTCAGTCTCCAAGGAGGCACACATCAATTAGTGTACAGTGCAATGACAAAAAACACAGACTCCTCTCTTTTCTCTTCCTCCTCCTCATATGGCAATTAGTTCCTCATGGCTACTGTGGCAGGAGGGAGGGACAGTCTTACAAGATATACAGACTATTCACAATGTCTGTATCACACTCAAGCTACTTATTATTTTATTTGGGTCAGAAAGAACCACTGGAAGAGAAAGGGGGGGAAAGGCAAGAAAATGACCTATTAACAGGTGCTGTTTCAAATGTCTGACATCTTACTTCATAATTTTATTCCTATTCCAAAGAAATGATCTTTGTTTCAACAGTTGAGAATGCATATTTTCCCCAGATTTTTTTAGGCTGCAATCCTAACCACACTTTCCTGAAAGTAAGCCCCATTGAACAAAATAAGACTTACTTCTGAATAGACCTGGTTAGGATTGTGCCCTTAATATGTTAATTTGATGAAGTCTTCCTTAGCTTTTTGTAACTAATCTTTTGTTAGAGATTTTTTTTTCCACTGTTGAGCTACCAGAACATGTGCTGAAATTACAAAAATATTCACCAAAGGTGAAGTTTTCTTTTCACACAGTAGCTGAAAAATCCTTGCAGTGTTGTTTGAGACTACAAGGCAGTTCATATTGAATAAGGTGCTTCATTATCAGGCTTATAGTTTGCCAAAACATCTCTACAGGAGCAGCTTTGGTGTTGGCCAGGTAGGAACTGGCCAAGCCCCCATCACAGGGCTGATCTGGCTGACTCCTGGAGCTCCGGTTTCCAGTGGCAGAAGTGGCAGCCAGGATTGGTCAGGCATAGTCCCAAAACCCACAGTAAGCTGATGCCTTGGCTACATCTTTGTATCGTAATAGCAGTGTTGATGTTAGAGGTCAGCAATACATTTGTAAGTGTAGAACACATTTTCCTTTAAATGTGTGTGTTAAACTGCCTTAAAAAAAAGTTCTCTTTAGTGCATTTATCGCATTTTATTTCATTTACAGTCTTATTGAATGTTCCCTACACCCAAAGTGGCCCTTGGCAATTTTTCAGTGAATGCTACTGGTCTAAAAGATTATTAGCTAGGAATATCAATAGCATATTCTCCATAGAGATGTTAACAGATATTTTTATATGTGGTTAAACTGTATGTTGTCCTTCAGGTCCTTTCAGAAATCTATTGTTTGTCTTCTAGCATGGAGGCATTTTTATCTCATTTGCTGAAAGCCGAGGCAGAGGTTATTAACATTAAACACATCCTATACAAATATCCCTCATTGCATTGTGAATGCTGTGATCATCTTATGCCTGTTTAGAACACTGTGTGTGAGACAGAATGGAAGGAAGTACTTTTTCAGCATTTTAAATATGCAATAGGAGACACATTAAAAATACTAAATGGACCACAGTTCCCAGATGTGTGGAAGTCACACTCCATCTACTTGATTTTTCCACTATAACTATTTTCCCTTTGCAATTGCTTCATTCACCAGACTTGGTGAAAAGGAAATTGAAAAAGATAATTTTGAGACGACTGTATTGTTTCTTCGCAATGACAGAAACGTTTCAGTAACTATCTAGGTGACTATGTTTTTGAAAGTGTCATTTTAGAAGATGCCAAGGGCTGCAATTTCACAAAAGCAAAGTTGAGATGAAATCATTAACATTTTCAAAAGAAAGGGCATGCAGATATAGGTGCACAGTTGATGAATGGGTGACACTGCCAGATCCACATAACTGATCAGGGACTGAGGGCTGGGTAAAGAGTCTTCAGTCTAATTTATATTATATTAATCTGGGCGTTTGTATATCATGTTTCCACCTCTTAACAAAGCAATCCTAGGCATGCCTACTCAGAAGTAAACTTCACTGAGTTCAATAGGATTTACTTCCATGTAACTGTATACTGCAGAGTACTGAGTAACTATATTGCAGCCCAAGAGTCTTTCAAGGTTTAAAAACCTTGAAATTTGGTTAAAAACATAGTTGGCATAGTTCAGCTTTAAAAGCACAGGAAGTGGGGAAGGTGATGATGGATTCTGCCTCATTGGCGTGTCCATCATCATACCTTTATTGGCATAAATAGGCATACAACACACACACACACACACACACACACATATATTTAAGATCAGTAAACCAAAAAAGACATCCTAACCTTCCTTTAAATTTGCATTTAACTGCCTCTTCCTCCTCTTCCTCTTCATTCCTTCCTGCCTCTTCATTCAATAGAGATGCCACTTTCACAGGAAGATCTTCATTATCCTCTGAAAGGATAAACTGCATTTTTTCAAGTCAGCCCAACACACTCACCTGTCAAGAAGACTCTCGAGAAAGGCTGAACAGAGGTCTTTGTAAAGGCAACAATATAGGATCATATGTTGAAAAGATTCTACCATACCCAAGGAGCAAACACAAGTTCTCATCTTCAGAGGAATTCCTCTGAATCTACCATATAGCACCTCAGAGGGCATAGCGTTACTTCTTGCAAGGGAGAATGCTCTAAGCCAGGGGTGCTCACACTTTTTTGGCTCGAGAGCTACTTTGAAACCCAGCAAGGCCCGGAGATCTACCAGAGTTTTTTTTTACAATGTTCATGCCATCATAACATATAACATTTATGTGTACAATGTATGTTGGTGTACCTTGCATAACCGAATGAGCCAATATTGCACAACACAACTAACTATAAACATTTTTTGTAATTACTTGAGTTTACTTTGATGACTTGCACTGAAGTGAATCAGCCAAGGATGCATAGTCCGGACAGTAGCTGCTTGACAGCCAGCCTCAAGCACACTTCCAAATGTTCATCAGTCATGGTGGAAGGGTACTTGAACTTAATGATCTTCATGTAGGAAAAGGCTGACTCACATAAATAAGTGGAGCCCTTCCTGCCTCAGGTGCTCTTATATCCCTGAGGGCCCTATTGCCTTCAAGTGGCTGCAGCTGTGCAGCACACTCTGCTGGATGCCCAGGCCTTATCCTTAAAGGGGCTACTGCTGACACCACATCTACCTCCTCGCCAGGTCTTCCTCGATTCCAATACAAGTGGGGGGGGGGAGCAGATCTCTATACAGACCAGTGCAAAAACAGGGAAAAGGTGTGGGGGAGGGAAGATCTCTATATAGACATCACAGCAAGACCAGTGCAAAATCCCTTGCACACAGAACCAACAGATGGAAGTTGGGGGGGGGCAGATCTCCATACATACCAGTGCAAAAACAGGGGAAAGGTAAGTCAGCCCCATTAGAGTCAACGGGGCTCACTCCCAGGGATGCGTGGATGGGAGAGAAGCCTGCCAGCGGCTCCTCTCCCAGGGAGGAGCCTGCCAGGTGCTCATTCCCTAGGCTCACTCCCTAGGCTCCCTGGGCTCACAAGCCTGCCAGGGGCTCACTCCCAGGGATTCGTGGACGGGAGAGAAGCCTGCGATCTCATTTTGCCTTGCGATCGACCGGTAGATCAAGATCGACATATTGAGCACCTCTGCTCTAAGCTCATTAGGGAATTTTAAAAATATTTAGCCATGTGTCCACAACTAACCAGGAGATGCAGATGTAAGGGTGACCAAATCTTACTGGCAGCACTCAGCAAATCTTACTGCTCAATATCTAGTAATCAGCATTTAATCAGATAGTAAGCTTCCTCCAATTTGAGAGAGCCAGAAATATCTAAAACAAGGCCCATAGTTTTAATTTTCCTTTCAGAAAGGATCATCTCTCTGGAAGGCTCCAGTTCTTGTAAAGTCAGACAAGCAATCTATTCTGACCAGAATTATAGTGCATTTTAAGCCACTGAGTCCAACTGAAATAGACCTGCTTCAAGGCAGAGCGACGCATAAGGTATGCAGCCCAGCATATCAAGGATTTTGCGTAAAATCTGGAGCAGGAGAGTCTCCTCTGGGCAGGAGGTCTAGCTCAGTTGGTAGAGCTGCCGCCTTGTATGCCTGAAGATCTGAGGCTGCCAGTTTGAAACAACCGGAAGTACCAGAGAACTGACGATATGCTGCTATACTGATGAGCTGACCGTCAGTGGCAGAGAGGAGTTGCCATCAAGTGGAGCGTGGGAGGCGAAGGGTCAGAGAAAGACCAGACCAGGAAGGAATCCAACTGGAAAGAGGAGTTCTATGAAAGACTAGAACTATTCAATTGTAAAAATCCCTACGGGGGTTTAGAAAAGCCTGCCTATGTAAACCGCCTTGGATTAAAGTCTGAGGAGAAATCTGACGACCAAAGAAAGGTGGTATATAAATACCTGTATGTATAAATAAATAATAAAAACATGCTCTGGATCCACTCCAGGGAGCGATCCTAAGTGTTCATCCAAATTGGAACTCCACATAGAATTTGGGGAATAATTTTAGCCCTAAGTACCTTGAGGGGTGATGGAACGTAAGAATTACCTCTACTATAGAAAATATGTATAGTTGCTTAGGCCGTGTTCTTATCATTGTCTCTAATTGCTCTGCACTGGGGAATCCGATAAAGTTTATAATGAAAATGAATTCCTAGATACTTAAATTGGTTTACTTATTCTATTTTATTACCTCCAATATTCCAATTAAATTGCTTCCTGGATTTACCAAAGACCAAAATTTTTGACTTGTTATAATAGAGTTGGAGGTTATTCCTTTCTAAATATTCCACGCAACTTGACAGAAGCCATTTCAGCCCAGTGCATGTCTTGGAAAGAATAGCTGCATCATTGGCATTGAGCAAAAGGGGAAGAAAAAGAGATCTCAGTTTGGGGCTGTGACCATCAACCTCTGCCTGAGAGGGGATCTAAATTATTTACAAAAAGGTTGAAAAGAGTAGGTGAAAGAACACAGCCCTGTTCAACCCCAGAATTTGTTGGAAATGGTTCTGACAGTTCCCCTCTCTGAGACACCCTGAGCTGACAAGTAGTGTTCTCGTACAAATTTCTAATTAAGAAAATAAGTCTTCTTTCACTTAAGAAAAGAAATCTTTCCGCTGGCTTGTCTTCCTCCTCCTCCTCAGAGAGTGTTGGTTTTTCTATAGGTAGCTACAGTCTCTAGCATGTACAAGGCAAATCATAACTCTGGCTATTGGGGGGCGGAGCTAACTCTCAACGAAGTGCCTAAACAACTAAGGCACGCTTCAGTGCCAGGAAGACGGTATGAAGAGCTGAGAGCTTGAACGGGGTAGGGGGGTCCTTAGAAACAGGCAATTTCAAGGATTTCTCTCTGTTTTGCTCTGTGCTGAATCATATCTATCCCGGGCGCCATCTTGGAGAAGCTCGGAAAGTTGAGAACTCGCCCTCCCACGGCCTAGATACAACAACATCACAGCGAAAAAAGCTATTAAGAGTAAGTGAACTTGGCTCGTTAAAAAGTTTTACCGAGAACTGTAAGTAAGAAGTCTGGAGGAGGAGGAGATAATACAAGATTATTCACCATTAGCCACCTGGGGGGGGGAATAGGTGAACTGGTATTTCCCCTGCTGGAGTAAGTACAAGATTATTTTTTTTAATGGTATGTACCGAAGAGAAATTAATAAGTAATCTTCAACGAAGGAAATAAAGTCTACTTTCATTTTCCCAGCAAAAAGTCTTGATTTAGGTGTGGTCATGGCTACTTTCGGTTTTTCAGCAAGAGGCTTGAATTTTTTTTTGGTCATTTAAAGGCAAAACCTAATTTGAGTGTGTTGATTTGACTGATTTTTTTTTTTTTTTGGATATAAAAATTGGAAAGTAACCCTGGATACAAAATTGGAAAGTAGCCCTGCAGGAAGTGGTTCCAGTTGGTGTTGATAAAAATGGCTTTTGAAAATTTAAAAGATGTTCGTGAAAGCCAGGCCTTGTTGATGGACTTTGTGATGGATTTTAGAAGAGAAATGGAGCAACAGGTCAGAGAACTGTCTGAACAAATTGGGCAAATAAGTTCCTCCCTTGTAGACTCGCAGGAACAGATTATAAACAATAGAGAAGAAAAAAGAATGGATCAGATGTCCGGTGAAGTTAAAGAAGTGGAGTATTTTGAAAAGGGACACGAGACGGAAGAAGCAATTGTCATAATAACTAAGAACCTTAAGGAAGAAAAAAGAGGAAATGTTCAGAGAGCAAGCTGTCTCAAGAAGAGGAAGAATTTATGGATTGAATTTAAGAATAACAGAATGAAGAAGAAGAAAGGAAAACACAGGGTGGCCAAGAAATTCAACAGACTTAAGAAGAAAAAGAAATGGAAGAACCAGTTGGAGGACTAAGAGGGAACACCAATAAGATAGAGCACAAAGCAAGCAATAAGAAGAAGGTCAAAATGGTTGAATAATTAGTAGAATTTTTTTTTAATTATAGTAAATTAAAATAGATCTGAATGAGAATTTGAAATATAAACATTGCGGAAATTAAGTGGTATTAAGATAAATATTTTATTAATTATATTAAATTAAAGTGGACGAAAAGGGAATTTGGAATATAAGTATTGTGAAAATTAAAGTGGTAATCATATGAAATAAATTAGATGGAACTGTAAATTTGGACTATAAGTATTGTGTTAATTAAAATGCTATTAAGATAAATAAAAGGGTTATTTTTTAAAAGAGAAGGTAAATAAAATAAATTATAGATGTTTATTTTGGAGAAAATATTAAACCTGTATTTTGGGTTAATAAATATGTGGTGGATAAGCGAAGTATAATATCATTGTAATTGGAGATATTTGTTTTTAGATGTGATATTAGAAATTAAGAATTAGATAAGAGATTTTATTTTAGAAGTTAGTTTAGTGGTAAGAAGAGTCTATAAGTAAAAAATTTGAAGCCTTTTTTGATTGGATAGTTATGGAAAATGATATATGTTATAAGAGATATTGAAGGGGGTAATACCATTGTAATCGGAGACTTCTTTTTTAGATGTGATATTAGAAATTAAGAATTAGATAAGAAGATCTTATTTTAGAGATTATTTTAGTGGTAAGAAGAGTAAAAGTAAAGTAAAATTTGAATATGATGGGATAGATAAGGTTAGAGCAAAAATATGGAATGTTAAAGTATTAATCAGTTGGGTTAACGAATATGATAATTTTTGTATTGATTATTAATTTCGTTTGGATTAATGTTTGTTGTAATCGATGGCCACCAACCTTGTGTGTAACCTATGTAGTCCTAACCCTAAGTCTATCCAATTTTCCTTACCTGTATCTGTAATAAATAAATAAAGCATTGTTAAAAAAAAACAAAAAACTCTGGCTATTAAGGGGTAGGAAGAGCATCACGCTTGGTTGTGGAATGGTTGCTTCATCCTATTTCCTGGTGTATACAGGCATTTGTAAGCTTTCACATTCTGTCCTATCTAGTTGGCAAGGGCAGGATTATGTTTTAGGCTGCAGTCTTACACTTTCCTAGGAATAAGCCCCACTGGACACAGTGTAATTTACTTCTGAGTAGATATGCATAGGATTGCATGTTTGTAAAGTTATAGAAACATATATAATTTATTTGTATTCCTTTGTACAAGTACAGTATTTTGTTGTTTTAAAATAAGACATTTTGCAAGTTAGTGACTTCTTAAAACGGGCAAAGGAACATCTGTGTACTAGAAAAAATGCTACTTAACTAAGAATAATTCTGTTTTAGTGGTTGTTTGAAAATCTGAAAGACAAGTAAGCACAGCACAGCTGTGAAGTCATGGAAGGCAAACTTTGTGTTTTATTACAGTAAAATAAATATGTGGCAAAAAGACTAGAAATGTAATAAATAAAATAGTACTAGGAGTTAATGTGCTCAGAGTGAAGGCTCAGGATTTTGCAATCTCTTTTTAAGTCCTCAGGAGGAGTTATCTATCACAGCAGCACCATGTTGCATTCAAAAAACCCTGCATTGCCCTTAATCTCTGGCCAAGGGTCATTACAAAGATGTGCTCAATGGCAACCAGTTAATCAGTCCTGAAAGCCAGCTTGACAGTACTTGCAGCTGCAGTAGCAATCGGAGTTCACAGCTGGGCACGTCTGATCTTGGTTCCTCTGTTTTTGGCCTGTTGCTCAGTAACCCACAGAGCTCCCTTTGCTAGGCTAAGGCACAACATATGGCAAAGTACACAGCTCCTGTGAGACCCTCTGTGTGTATTGGGTTTGTAACATCACAGAGGGTAAGGCCAAGGGCTAAGTCTCCTTTTCAAGTCTCCTTTTCAATGCCTTTTCAATGTTAGAAATGTTACACTGTTGAGTGGTCCGCTGAGGTTGAAAGAAAATTAGAAGAATAAAAGCTGACCTATAAAATGATCAAGTGAAAGGCTGCCATGTAGAACAGTCAGCAAGCAAGCAAGCATACCTCTTTGGGTTATAGCTATTTACAGTGTGCGAGCAAAGAACTTAAATGAAGGTCTGGATTAGGGGTGTCAAAAGTATTTCATATAGTGGGTTAAATAGCATTCATGGTGCCTGCTGAGCTCTGGAAGTGACCTCATTAAGCAGCAAATGATCATTAAGCAGATGATGGCCAGAAACAAGCTCCTTTTTCTCACATAGAAACGCATTAGCTGCAAATGGCAGAAGAGAAAATGTGCAAATCTTGTTCATAATTTCAAGATATGAGAGAACCCAATTATCATGCTGGGAGAGCTGGAGAAATTGCTTCTGGGGGCCACATTCAGCCCACGGGTCTTATTTTTGATGCCCCTGGGCTAGAAGGTGGTTGAAGAATGCAGATCCTTCACAGCGATAATGGTTCTTACCTTTAGGTAGAACATTTCACCCAAGTCTCTGAAGTTCTGTGAGAGGAGATAATAGGGGTTTGGAACGTTTAAAGTTACCTTGGATGGAACAGACATATCAGAGTCTTCTTTTCATGGGTGTCTTATAAAATTATCTTTGGTGACATCCAGTGGCGTTGCTAGGGGGGGTACGGGCCGCACTGGGTGTTACACCGGGGGGACGTGCCCTGGGGGGTGATGCACTAAAATTGCGGCATTAGGAGCTACTGCACCATGCCATACACCGTTGGATGCAGAATGTTCAGCGGAATGCAATGCAAAAAACCAGAGTGAAAGTGCCCCTTTCCTTCAAAAGTTATGGCTGAAAAACCGGAAAGAAGAAATGAATGGATCCCTATGGAAAGTGAAAGTGAGCTGTATTGCGCGTAGGCGTACTTGCCATAGTCTGTCAGAAAGGGCAGGCTGATAGGAATCCAATGACACCAGAATGGTCCTGATCCAATGAATGCAGCCCCCCAAAAACACCCATGAAGGTCCCTTCCTCCCAGCTGCGAGTCTATTGAGACCTATGGAAAGAAAAGCAGCCTCATGATTGCGTTTACTTGCGAGTAGGCAGACGTGCCTTGGCTGGTGGTCAGGCCAGGCAAAGGGGAATGTGAGGACACCAGAATGGTCCGAATCAGATGGATCTGAAGTGCAACAACTGCTCCAGAAAGCAGCCCCCCCCCCCAAAAAAAAAGACACACAAAAAAAGAGGCTTGAACTGGGGCATGTTTTCTATTTTGCACTTGTAAAGCCAGGTGGTTCTTTATTCTGATATGCTTGAAGTAGAAGAACTTTAAACTGGGCACTGGGGAGGGCTGGAAATCTCACTGATTCTTTTTGGGGGGTTGTTATTGCAGGCAGACTACAGAGTAAGCTCTATTGACCACTATGGGACTTACTTCAGAGTAGACATGCATAGGTTTGAGCTCACAGGCTGCAATTCTACCCACACTTTCCTGAGAGTAAGCCCCATTGACCACTCTGGGACTTACTTCAAAGTAGACATGCATAGGCTTGAGCTCACAGCCTGCAATTCTACCCACACTTTCCTAAGCGTGAGCCCCATAGGACTTACTTCAGAGTAGATTCACTTGGTGGAACAGGACTGGCTCCTCCTTATTTAATTATTTATTTTATTTTAATTTAATTATAATTTAATTTGCTTGATGATGTCACTTCTGGCCATGACATCACTTCCAATGGGTCCTGGACAGATTGTCATTCTAAAAAGTGGGTCCCAGTGCTAAAAGTTTGAGAACTGCTGCAATAAGTTGTTAGTAAGTTGACATAGGGGTGTGTGTGTGTGTGTGTGTGTGTGTGTGTGTGTGTATGTATCTCTTCAAAATCACTAAAATCAGAATTTGGAGAAATAATCCCATCATGTTATATATCAATCAATGCGTAATTTCATGCAGAATGCAATGAAACAAACCACATTGAAATATTTGTGTTCTAACAAAAGGTACAGCCAAAAAACCAGTGGGGGCGAGGCGATGGTACATCACCACACCCACCACCTGGGGCGTTGCCCCGTCCACTGCATGGGGTGACGCGCAGGCCTCCCACACTGGGTGACGCGAATCCCAGTGATGCCACTGGTGACATCCTTGACATCCATGAATTTCCTTACACTTGGCATATGTATGGATTTCCAGTAGCCCTTACACACTTCCAAGCTTAGTAGGATTCCACCAGACTGCCAGATCTACAAATTACTGACTTTCCCCCCAACTGTTACAGTGGACATAATCTGAGTGTGTTCTTACTGCCTAAGCCAATCTGTCTCTGCTTACCCTTCTGCATTCTCTGCTTTGCTCTTTACTGTGGAGGAAGGGTGCAGTTAATTTAAATATTTGATACAGTATTAAACAGAAGAGCCCTGCTGGATCAGGTCATGAGCCTATCTAGTCCAACTTTCTGTATCTCACAGTGGTTCACCAGATGCCTTAGGGAGCATTCAAGACAATAAGACACCTGTATTCTGTTGCCACTGCCCTGCATGTGGTATTCATGCATCTGGCAATCTCTAAAACATGGAGGTTGCATGTAATCATCATAGCTTCTAACCTATAATTAAATTTTCGTTCTTAAATCTGACTGATCCCCTTTTAAAGGCATCTAGGTCAGGTGCCAGGGTCAATTCTCAGTGCCCCTACTTGATGAACTAAGGTGAGTAGCTACCAAGATTAGAGCCTCTTGACAGTGGCACTTCAGCCTTGGAGCTCCTGTCTCTCTTTCTCTTAATTTGGCAAAAAATTTGATCACTTTTTGATAGCAAGTGAAGACTATTCCATATGTACAGACACTTAATTGTATCTGCTCTAATGATTTTCAGTGGCTGTTGATCTGCTGCCCTCCTGAAATGTTGCTCTCTGCATTTTTGTTTTGCTTTGTTTATTTTTTTCTAATTCAATATTTCTCAACCAGTGGTATGGGTACACCAGTGGCACTTGAGAAATGTCTGGTGGTACTCGCAGGACTTAGGGATCTGCTGCCCAGCAGCAAGACCAGGAACACAATACAACAAAGAGCAGTAGGAGGCATGTTTTTCCACACTGAAAAAGCCTTCCTGTCCGCCTTGAGTCTCTTACTGGTGTCTGTTGCATTACATCTGGCCTTCCAACCCAGAAGAAACTGGCAATGATGTCATCATCGCCAGTTAGTTCCGGTGGTACTTTGAAGTCTCCCCTGGGGCCTGGGGATAAGAATAGGCCCTCAGTTTGGCTGTACTTGTTGTAAGAGGCGACTAAACAGCCACCGGGTAGATGGGACTCGTCAGCCTGGGAAGGCAGCTTATCTGAGAGAAGGAAAACTCTGATCCCAAACCTCCACTGCCTTGTGGCTACATCCAGTTGTGGAAAAGGCTTCAGGAGTCAACCTCGAGGCAAAATCTGGAGCCGGAGTCCCTGAGGCAGTTCATGGCTGAACACAGTCACGTTCTGGCAACTCCTGCGACACCACTGGAACCAACCGTACTGGCCTCTGCCTTTCCATTGGACCATTTCAGTGACGTGGAGAGGGGGATTTGCTGCATGGGTAACAGCCTATCCTCCATACCTACTTTACCCAGGCTTCGCGCACTGGAGAGGACACTCTGTTGCAGAACCACCATTCAGAGCGTGACACCATAGTCTTCCGAGACTGAAGGATGCCAACAAGACTTTGAAGTGGACCATGTGAAGTGATACGGCGGAGGACAAACGTGGAGAAACACTGTTCTAATTCATTGTGGTGGTTACTATTACTAATTTTATAAATGCTTGAGCTGCCTTGGAAGTTTTTCAAAAGTTAAAGTGTAGGATAGAAATATTTAAATAAATTCTTCCTATTAATCCTTGGAAAGAAGGGAGGATACTTTATGGTTCTTTTACTCCTTGCTCCAACTTTAGAGCAGCCTCGGATTAGAATCAATAACTATTTTGTTTCTAAAAATAATGTGAAGGAACAAAACAAATGTCCTCATTTTTCTAAAAATCCTTTTTTATTATTGAATGCTTGTTGGAGTAATTAATCATTATTGTGTATTTATGTGATTTTTAAAAAAAAAATTAATCTGTAGACATCTACTATTAGATGTCTAATACTAATAGACATCTACTATTATTATACTATTATATTGTTATATTTGTTTTTGTGCTAAGTCATTCCTTCCCCTTATCTTAACATATCCCCTTGGGGTAGTTGTTGTAAACCTGAGAAGTTTATCCAAGGCTGCCAACATTTCAGTTTGACAGTTTCAGTGTGGCATATAAATCTCAGGGATAAACTGAAATCTGGGATTGGCGAAGTCCTTGAGCTACGACAAGACCAAGATGTCTGGTCTGTTAAAAAAAAACAAAAAAACCTGACAGTAAAAAGACATTTTAAAGCTGTCTCTTTACTTCTTGGTGTTGCAAAGAATATTTAATTCCTTAACAAAGTTTGTCTACCTCAGCATATTCTGCCATCTTCTGACAGCATTCTGTAGTTTTTGTAAGAAAACTTCTATTTAAATCTTTCACATTTAATCTATCTGATGTGTCACATCAGAATGTATGATCATCACAAAATGTGTCCTTTAAACATTTGTCAATTAGGAGACCTGTGATTAATGTCAGACTAATTCTAAACCATGAGGGCTATGCTGAACATTAGGGTATCATAAATATTTACCAAGGTATTTGTATTCTAGGAGTTAACATGCTGTTTTAAATTTCATTTAGCATAAAAAATGACCCTGTCAGGACTGCAACAATAATTTGATAAAACAAAATTTTTGAAATGTGTAAGGGGGGGGGGAACCCTTGAACTTTTTCAGGAGCGTTTAGTAATATACTTTTTTTATGCTGGGGGAGATGACAGAGAATAGATAACTATTTTCACTTGATTAATCATCTATCAAAATCTGTTTTTTCCCCCTGTAGGTGAACATGTCAAACCTTTTACACCAGAACAAGCCAGAGAAATTGTGATGTCTCTGCAGAATCCTGCAGTCTTCTGTGACATGGCTTTTGATTGGCCAGCACTTCGATGGAATGCCACATACCTCGCTGAGCTGTTGGCTGGCAAGAAAATACGTTTTAGGATGGGAACGAAGGGTGTGGGAACAGGTAGAAGGAATTTAAGTGTGTGTGCTATCTCATTCCTCACTTTTCCCTGCATTTATATTTTTTCTTTTATTTCTAAATATTTATCCACTTTTCAATTCATCACGTGACCCGCTATAATAAGAAATATCCTAAAAGGGAATGCAAAAACTTAACATAGCAATAATGCATCATTAAAATATTGAACAATCAAAGTACATAAATGTCAACAGTTGGTTTCCAGACCTAATACAGCATTAAAATAGGACACCCATATATCCAGCTCGCCTCAAAAGCATTCCAGAATACAAAGGCCTTGGACTGGTCTTTAGAAGTATGAGAAGAGATCATGCCTGGCAAACCTTCTTGGGAAAAATGCCGCAAAAATGAATGTCTTTACAGGGGAACACCGAAGCTTCACAGCCACTAACCTAACTTCAGACAACCATGGGGTTCTAAGCAAGATTGTAAACAGTTTAAAACTTTTTAGCACCAGAACTCGCTTTTTAAAATGTTGCTCTGTGGGGCCCACCTAGTTTTATGAGAATAAAAATTAAAAATTTCCCTTTACCAGTCACTCTGTTTTTTACTATGGTTTACTATAGTTTACTCTTGTTTACTGTGGTTGTGGAGGGTGCCTTCTGGAGCATTTGTTGAGCTCCACGTTCATCAGATCAGGACAATTCTGGTAGCCTTGTAGTCCCCTGCATTTGGCCTTCAATAAGAGCCATGATGGCACATTTGCCTACTCACATGTAAACTTACACACATGACTCAGTTTCACTTTGCATAGGGCCCAATACATTTCCCTTGTCAGCTTGAGAGGATGATTCCCTTCTTCAGAGTTTTTTGGCGCCTGCATTTATTGAATCAGGACCATTCTGGTGGTGGTGTGTTCCCCTTGGCCTGCCCTTCAAAGTGGACCAAGACATGGTCATCTTATTCATGCGTAAACGTGCAAAAGCCTTTCAGTTTTGGTTTCCATAGGGCTCAATGCATTTCCCTCGTCAGCTATCAGCTTGTCAGTTTTGTGACCCACCCAAAATCAGGTCACAACCCATCTGCAATTTGAGAACCAGTAGCTTAGCATAATTGTGGTTAGAAGTTGCAAAGTAGTGGCTTAACTGTTCTCTCCCTTGCCAGTGTTGTAGAAATTTTTGTTTGATTTTCATCAGTGTAAATCCCTTGTAATTCTTTAATGAAAGATGCTGTGCAAACTGCAGAGCATTTGTTTGAAGAAAAATATGACATCAGATGTCATCACTTGATCTATAGATTCACTCTGGGTTAGTAGTAGATAAAGGAATACTGATTAATTTTGTTTCCCTCTTTTGTGCTGAAATATTGCAACAAATCTATTGCTCTGGCACAACCTATTTGCTGTAATTCTGGAAGCTCTAAAAATTAAAATGCAACTTACAAGTGGAACACCCAATTCCAAACATTGAAGCCATTCCTGGCTTAGGCAGAAGCCCCTGTCAGAGCTTGTTGTGACAGATAGGAGAGCAAACTGTGAGTCAGACTTTAAAGCCTACCTTTCATTCTCCTCATGTTTTGAGACTGGTAATTGATTAAATGTATCTGCATGTACTCAACTCTAAATGTTATTGAAGAGTTTATTGGTGCAAAATACAGAGGAGATGTGATGAGACAGTGGGAGGAAGAATAATGCAAATGCAACTTGTACATTCTTTAACCCAGTGATTCTCAAAGTGGTGGGTCACAACCCACTCTAGGAACCAGAAATGGGCCATTTCCCCTTAAGGGGAGTGGCCCAGAAATGGTCTTTATGGCTTAAGCCCTGTTTAAGCCCTTAAGCCAGTGGTATTCAAACTGGGGTGTCGTGACGCCCCAGCCTGAGGGTCCTGGCCTCTGCCCCCTTAAGGCAGCGGATCACGCCGCTCAGGGGGGCTGCAGGGGCTTGGGTGCACTTGCCCAAGCCTCCTGCACCTCCCGGGGGTGCGGGGAGCCCTGCACAACCTTCGGCAGGACTCCCCAGGTTAGGAAAAGGGAAAGCGGAGCGATCGCGCCCCACTCCAGAAAACTGGAAATGGAGCAGGATTGCTCCACTTTCCCTTCTGACGGGGCTGCAGGGACTGGGGTGCACCCTCCAGTCCCTGCAGCAGCCGTCCCTGTGTGCGGGGAGCCTGCAGGGTGCCCCAGGTCAGAGAAAGGGAGAGTGGGGCGATCGTGCTCCGCTTCCACTTTTGCGGAAGCAGAGCAGATCGCTCCACTCTCCCTATCCCTGACCTGGGGTGTCCTGCAGGTGCTCGCACAGGGCTCCCCGCACACAGGGATGGCTGCTGCAGGGACTGGAGGGTGCACCCCAGTCCCTGCAGCCCCCTGAGCGACGCGATCTTGGGGATTGCGTCGCTGCCTTCCCCCTGCCCCTGCTGCCTCCCCCCCGCCCCCGCAAAGACTTACTGTGGGTTTCAAACTCCTGAAGAGTTTGAAAACCTCAGCCTTAAGCCCTGCTGCTTGTAATCACTCCAATCAGCAACTAGAACACACTTCCAGTTTTCCTGTGAAAATCAGAAGTGCACTCCAATCACTGTTCAGAGTGATTACAAGCAGCAGGGAGGCACATAGAGGATGCTGTGAGCCTCCTGTACACTCTCCAAAACCAGTGTGACCCCCCCAGGTAAGGGTACGAGCCCCTGGGTCCCCATGGCACCGCGATTGCCGCAGAGCCATCAGGGCAACCCCCCTGCCCCAATCCCCGCCCCTACCTTACTGCCCCAGACCTACTGCAGTCCGAAAGTCCGATAGTAGGACTTTGGAACCGCTGCTTTAGGCAACTTCCTTAAGAAATGCAAATAGGATTTGAGGTGAACAACAA
Organism: Tiliqua scincoides; assembly: GCF_035046505.1. Lineage (NCBI taxonomy): Eukaryota > Metazoa > Chordata > Lepidosauria > Squamata > Scincidae > Tiliqua > Tiliqua scincoides. Next base: position 79,020,102 of record NC_089821.1, on the reverse strand, counting down.
GGAGAGGATCTATCCAGTGCATTTGTCCAAAACCATCTGATGAGACTCTTAAATCCACAAAGATACCCTTAACTCAGGGATGTTTTTATCCTGAGGTCAAAGTCTTTGTGTGTCTTCCATTTCTTACTTGAGAAATCTGGTCCTATCTGTTGTTTTGGAAGCATATACTATCTTACACTGAAACAGATTGATGTTTTGTTGTAAAGCTCCATATAACCACCACAGTTATAAAGCTAAAGTAAAGTGACATTTTAGTTTATCCTACTAAGGCCCAAATCCCAACCAACTTTCCAGCACTGGCATAGCTGTGCCAATGGGGCATGTTCTGCATCCTGCAGTTGGAGGGGCCAGTCATGGAGGCCTCCTCAAAGTAAGAGAATGTTTGTTCCCTTACCTTGGAGCTGCATTGCCCTTAAGTCAGTGCTGGAAAATAGGTTAGGATTGCATCCTAAATGTACTACAGTGTGCAAGCTTTTGAGTTCTTTACAGCTCTTCTTCAAGTTTGATATTAAGCACAATGGAGCAAGGGGGTGAAGTGGGGACAGAACATTAGAGATTGTGAAAAATCTCAAGCCTTTAGTTCATAACAGTCTTTAAGTAGGAGTGCAGGAGGTTTTAGGCAGACTTTAGTAGTCTGCCTAAAATTTTAACCTCTGTTTGGTATGATATGGGTTTCAGATAACAGTGGGGGCCCAGTGGGGTCCCTAATCACCAAGAGGATTTTTGCAGACTAAGATTCTCCATTGGGGAGAGCAGGGTTTTAAGAGTGCATTGAAGGAACACTTCAGCATGAGATGGAGCTTGCCCACACCCTATAAAATTGTGTAGAAAGAATGTGTGTCAGGAAAAACAATTATAATGTCTTAAGTGGGCTTAGCAGTTACTTGACTTTGGCTGCAATCCTAACTACACTTTCCTGAGAGTGAGCCCCACTGAACAAAATAGGACTTACTTCTGAGTAGACCTGGTTAGGCTTGTGCCCTTTATCTCTAACACTAATCAGAACACATGAGTCTTCTTCAAAGTGGAGAGCAGAAGTAAAGAGAAATGTCTTCATCTTCAATTTTCAGATTTGCAAATATAATTTTAGGTGGTGTACAAAATAAAGAGCCCAAAGAGACCAAATTGGGTAGTCCCAACAAGTGACTGGAGGGCATGTAAAAATTAAGTCCCATCTTTGTGTGGTAGACATTCATGTACATCCAGTATTAAGATGTATCTTTCTTAAGTTTCCCTAGAAAAATGCATTACAGCTCAATCCTATTTAACGCTGGTTTAGCAAGACAGCCAGGCACATGCTGTATCCAGGGTTGGATTTCAGCAGGTAGGAGGTTTCCTCTGGGTAAGGAAACATTTGTTCCCTTACCCTGTGTAGCACCCCAGCCTACTCAATGAGGCTACTTGGGTCTGTACCAGCTATTTAGCTGCTGCAGAACCGAGTAGCGTCATGTAATGCTGGCAGGTCCAGTGTGGGGGTTGGAATGCAACAGAGGCCTGCTCCACCATCCCACCGCACCCCACCCCACCCCCACTTTCACCATGCCACCCTTCCCCTTCCCAGAAATACTCCCTTCCTGCCTCTGGAATGCCCTGCCATCACCCTCTCCCCACCCTTCTGCTGTCCAGCTACCCCATCAGTTATCAGGTGGGATGCAGCACCCATGGAATGGTGCAGGCCTTCCCACCAGCACTGCTTACTGGCTGGGTGCTGAAAAGCAATTTATGGCACTTTTACAGTACCCAATACTGGTGCTCATTCCATAAGATTGGGCTGTTAATTGCAGAATGAAGACTAAATTGGCCCAGCTGTATTTATGTGCTGTTCTTGTGAAGGGTGTGCCTGCCCTGTTGGTTCATTTCTTTCTAATTAAAAAAAAAATGAAACTGATGCTATCAAGATAGCTACATTATTCTGATTTACTTATTCTATTATATTGGCTTGACTGTCCTGATGATAGCTTTTAATTATTTACTAAGCACCCAATGAATAATTTTGTATTTCTTGCTGAATTGGAGATAAATTAAGGGCACAATCCTAAGCAGGTCTGCTCAGAAGTAAGTTCTATTGTGTTCAATGGGACTTACTCCCAGGAAAGTGAGGATAGAATTGCAGCCTTAATCAAATTTCCTGCTCTGAGTCTAAAGAAACCAGATGTACAGCCTTTTATCTACTCACCATTAATAGCTAGAATTTTGGAAGTAAATACCCAGACATCTCATATTTCTTGATTTCCAGATATTTGTCATACCTTATCTTACGAACAGACAGTATTATAAGCTCCATGTTCTTTTCAAAGCAATTTAGATATTTGAACTGCCTTTAACAGCAATTCTTCTCTTTTTATGTAAAGTTTTCCCTATCAGTTCATGATTCTTACATTTGTACAAGGTTAGATGTCAAGACTAGAAGTAGCTCTGCAGTACTCCGTAGGATAAATAGGATGCAAGGATTTAAAGATGAACGGTCAGTTCATAAGTAGCTCAGACATGTAAGTAGTATATTTTATGGGACATACATCAGGCCTTCCTTGTCATAGCTCCTTGCAAAAACCCACTTTTGGGGGGAAAAAATGGATAGATCCCATGAGCGGGGTTTTCTCACATATGCCATTTATCACATTTAAAGGTAAATGTGTAATGGGGTCTCCTTTTGTTTCTCATTGCATGTATATCTTGTATATACCCATGATATGAGAGAACCAACCCAAAGTTTAGAAAGATTTATATGTATTTGCATTTTTGGACTCAGAGCTGTAATCCAAGGGCAAGCAATGCAGCAGCAGAACTGAAGCTAGGTAGCAGCCCAGTCCTAAGCTTCCTGGCACCCAATGGGGCAACAGCACCAAAATGGCTACTGCCATATCTAGTGGGTGCTAGGAAGCAGCTAGAGGTCTCCTTGGGGGAAGGGGATTTTGCCACTGCAGACTTGAGAGACTCTGTGTTGGGCTGGAAGGTGCAACACGGAGATCTAGATTCCACAGAGCAGAGCTCCACTTGTCCTGCTCCCTCCCACCCTGCTTCCTCCCCCACCCTGTCCTCCCCTCCCCTTTCCTCTTCTGCCCCACCCCAACAAACCTCTCCACCTCCCAGAGCTTGTCCCTTACTCTGGATGGTGTGCAGCTGACTTGTGGCTGGCACTGAGCTCAATGCAGACTGGCACTGGACCAATGCTGACCTGGCACTGAGTGTCGCAGGCGTGCCTTATGGCACGTTTGCGACAGCCAATGCCAGTGTAAGACCGGCGCAATGAGCTCAGGATTGGGCTCTAAATGTGGTCACTGCTTGAATGGGTGTCTGCTTAGAAACCTCATACATGCTGCTCTGAGTTCCATCATGGAAGGAATGTAGGATATACATATAGATAAATACACAAAACATCTTTTTCAAGATATGTCTGGAGAAGACCTTGATCTGGTGTCCAGCTAGATTTTGAACTGTCAATTTCCAGGTTTGTCTAAGGTTCTTAGCCAATAAACCTGATAGTGAGTTGGATGGAAAGAACTGCTATCTAAGTTTGTCAAATAGAAAAAGGCAGTGATAAGGTTTGTTCTTTAGCCTGAAGGAAATTAGAACAAATATATGAGATTGTGATGGCAGCAATTCCCATGCAGTCAGAGCAATGAAGAATGAATGCCCTCAGAGCACTGACTAGCTGGTAAGAATGAAAAGCATCCATATTTAAGCAGCTGTACATGAGTTGTGAAGTGAAGGATAAATGATTGTTCTGTCATCGCCATTCATGCAGTCCCTTACAATTTTCTTTTGTCAAGAACAAGTTTCGGTCCAGTATATAATTTTATATATTCTTTTTTGGGTGGTGGATGGACTAGCTCTGATGAGAAATGAACATCTCTGATTAGCCACAGGAAATGTGCACCAACCATGCAGGCAACTGCACTGCAGTCTCTTTTCCCAGGTGGTCTGATGAAAAATTGTAACTGAAACTGCCAGAAACAGAGGTAGACATTGAACTCATATTAAGAAGCAGCACATGAACTAGCTGAAGAGCCCAAACACTGTAGCCTTTCCTCATAAGGAAGGTGCCCCAGCCCAGTAATCATCTTAGTCGCTCTCTTTTGCACCTTTTCCATTTCCACTATGTCCTTTTTGAGATGTGGCGACCAGAACTGGACACAATACTCCAGGTGTGGCCTTACCATAGATTTGTACAATTGTAATATTATAATATTAGCCGTTTTGTTCTCAATATCTTTTCTAATGATCCCAAGCATAGAATTGGCCTTCTTTACTGCCGCCACACATTGGGTCGACAACTTCATCGACTTGTCCACCCCCCCCCCCAAAATCTCTCTCCTGATCTGTCACAGACAGCTCAGAACCCATTAGCCTATATGTGAAGTTTTGATTTTTTTGCCCCAATATGCATGACTTTACACTTACTTACATTGAAACTCATCTGCCATTTTACTGCCCATTCTGCCAGTCTGGAGAGATCCTTCTGGAGCTCCTCACAATCACTTCTGGTCTTCACCACTTGAAAAAGTTTGGTGTCTTCTGCAAAGTTTGCCTCCTCACTGCTCACCCCTGTCTCCAGGTCATTTATGAAGAGGCTGAAAAGCACCGGTCCCAGGACAGATCCTTGGGGCACACTGCTTTTCACCTCTCTCCATTGTGAAAATTGCCCATTGACACCCACTCTCTGTTTCCTGGCCTCCAACCAGTTCTCAATCCATGAGAGGACCTGTCCTCTAATTCCCTGACTGTGGAGTTTTTTCAGTAGCCTTTGGTGAGGGACCGTGTCAAACGCCTTCTGAAAGTCCAGATATATAATGTCCACGGGTTCTCCCACATCAACATGCCTGTTGACCTTTTCAAAGAATTCTATAAGGTTGGTGAGGCAAGACTTACCCTTACAGAAGCCATGCTGACTCTCCCTCAGCAAGGCCTGTTCCTCTATGTGTTTTGAGATTCTATCTTTGATGAGGCATTCCACCATCTTACCTGGTATGGATGTTAGGCTGACCGGCCTATAGTTTCCCGGGTCCCCCCTCTTTCCCTTTTTAAAGATCGGCATGACATTTGCTATCCTCCAATCCACTGGCACCTTGGCCGTTTTGAGGGACAATAATAATAATAATAATAAACTTTATTTGTATCCCGCCCTTCTCCCTAAAGGGACAAGTTGCATATTTTAGTCAAGAGATCAGCAACTTCATTCTTCAATTCCTTAATAACTCTTGGGTGGATGCCATCAGGGCCCAGTGACTTACTGATCTTTAATTTATCAATGAAGTCTGAAACATCTTCTCTTTTAACCTCTGACTTAATTCCTTGATCAGGAGGGGCCATTCGGGCAGCGGTATCTGCCCGAGGTCTTCTGCAGTGAAGACAGATGCAAAGAACTCATTCAATGTCTCTGCCATCTCTAAGTCTCCTTTTATTTCCTCTTTCTCTCCCTCACCGTCCAGAGGACCAACCGCTTCTCTGGCGGGTTTCCTGCTTCTAACATATTTGAAAAAGCTTTTATTATTCCCCTTAATGCTGCTGGCCATGTGTTCCTCACAGTCTCTCTTGGCCTCCCGTATCACCTTCTTACATTTCTTATGTTCCTTTTTATTCTCCTCATTAGGGCAAGACTTCCATTTGTGGAAGGAAGCTTCCTTGCTCTTTACAGCCTCTCTAACTTGGCTGGTTAGCCATGTGAGCACCCTCCAGGACTTAGTCGAGCCCTTCTTCCTTTGCGGTATACACTTCCGCTGGGCCTCTATTACTGTTGATTTGAGCAACCTCCATGCACTCTGTAGAGACTGGACTCTTTTTACCTTTCCTTTCAACCTCTTTCTAACCAGCCTCCTCATTTGAGGGAAGTCCGCTCGTCGGAAGTCAAGGGTTTTTGTGAGAGATTTGCTCAGTATTCTTCCCCCGACATGCATGTCGAAATGGATCACAGCATGATCACTGTTTCCCAATGGCTCCGTAACATTGACATCTCTAACCAGGTCCTGAGTACCGCACAATATTTAATCCAGAGTTACCTGTCCTCTGGTGGGCTCCATGACTAGCTGCTCTTAGGCACAGTCATTTAACATGTCAAGGAATCCGGTCTCCTTTTCATGACCAGAACACAAATTGACCCAGTCTATATGAGGATAATTGAAGTCCCCCATAATTACAACCCTGTCCCTCCTTGTCACCTCCCTGATCTGTTTCCTCATTTCAAGGTCCCCTTCTGGTTTCTGGTCTGGAGGATGATAGTACGCCCCCAGTATTACATCGCTGCACAAGCCTGGTAATTTAACCCACAGAGATTCTACAGTGGAGTCAGACCCACCTTCAATCTCTACTTTGCTGGATTCTATCCCTTCCTTAACGTAAACGGCCACCCCATCTCCAACATACCCCTCTCTGTCCCTCCTGTAGAGTTTATAGCCCGGGATCGCGGTATCCCACTGATTTTCTGCATTCCACCAGGTTTCCGTTATGCCCACTATTGTCAATGTTTTCCTTTGTCACCAGACATTCCAGTTCTCCCATCTTTGCTCGGAGACTTTGGGCATTTGCATAAAAGCATTTGTACATGGAATGTCCCAGGATGGGCTGATTATTAGCTCCTTTGTCCCCACATCCTCTCATTGTGCCAAACCGTCTATCACATCCCATCACGCTACCATTCCCAATTTCTTCTCCTATTCTGCCTTTGTCTTGTTGTTCTCTAACCTCCCCATCCTCGTCCCTTAGGGATGAGGAGTTCTGAACTGGATGCCCCTCGGCTCCTGTCGGCTTTCCCCCAGGGATCAGTTTAAAAGCTGCTCTGCCACCTTTTTAATGTTATGCGCCAGCAGTCTGGTTCCATTCTGGTTCAAGTGAAGTTCGTCCCTCTTGTACAGGCCCGGTTTGTCCCAAAACGTTCCCCAGTGCCTAATGAATCTAAACCCCTCCTCCCTACACCACCATCTCATCCACACATTGAGACCCCTGATCTCCGCCTGTCTAGCTAGCCCTGCGCATGGAATAGGTAGCACTTCAGAGAACGCTACCTTTGAGGTTCTGGCTTTCAGCTTCCTACCTAATAGCCTAAATTTGGCCACCAGGACCTCCCAGCTACACTTGCCCATGTCGTTGGTGCCGACATGCACCAAAACCGCGACCTCCTCCCCAGCACTGTCTACCAGCTTGTCTAGACGAGAAGTGATGTCCGCAACCTTCGCACCAGGCAGGCAAGTCGCCATGCGGTCCTCACATCCATCGCAAACTCCCTTTCTATGTTTCTAATAATCGAATCCCCCACTACAAGAAGCCCCCGACCCCCCTCCTGCCGAGGAGTATCCTGAGTGCGTTCGGATACGGGCCTGTCCCCTGGAGAAGGGATCCCCCCATGGGGATTGTTTCCCTCCTTTCCATGATGACATCCTCCAGTCCTGAGACTTCCCGTCTGGGCAGCTGAGGAGCTGCACACCTGAGGTTGGGACGAAGCCTGATCATCCCCGGAAGTCTCCCCAAGGTCCTTCTCTGCCTACCTCTGCTTTTCCAGGTCGGCCACCAAGGCTTCAAGGGAGCAGACGTGTTCCCTGAATCTCTGGAGCTCCTTGCACCAAGGACACACCCATGACATGCCCCAGAGGCATATAGTCATACATGTTGCACTCGATGCAAAACACTGGATAGCCCCCACCCTGCTGCTGGCAGTCTGACTGCATAGGTTTTTTTTGTTTGTTTTTGTTTGTTTGTTTAGGGGTACTTGAAAACCCTTCACTGGTTTGCTGCCTTCTTCTCAAAGGAAGAGAAGGACAGTATCTGGGGCCCTGGCCTCCTCGCCCTGCTGCTGAACTCGCACTGAGGCTAAACTTGCTGTGCCTTACCTGGCACTTTGTTCCCGAGGCACTGGGTTCCCAGAGGCCATGCACGCTTCTGCAGAGAGGCTCACGTGGTGGCAGGCGCTAGCTTTATACCCCTAGCTAGCCCCTCCTCCCTCCCTCCTTGCTGATTGAAAGGGGGCTGGTCTTCGCAGGTGAGATTACAAAAGATTAGGAAGAGAAAAAGCTGCTGATGGGCCTAATCTACTCTGTAGGCTCCTGAATGGGGTACTGGGATTTCCTAATGGGGCTCTTTTCACCTTCTAAAGGACAATGACTATGCTAATTTGCTAAGTTTAGACTATGCTAAGCTAAATTGCCCTGACTGACTAGGTTCTTACCCTCCTAATTCAGTTCTCTTAGGCTGGACTGTTTTTTAACCTCAAGCTCCTTTTTATTTGAGTTCAGAGTGCACTGGTTTAAGAGTTTTTTGGGCTTGGCAGAATTTACACACTAAAGGTTTAAATCCTGTTTTGCCATGTTTATAAAATAGACACCAAGTGTACTTTCTCCCCCTATTACCCTATTCTTTGTTTAGTTTGGGCTCTAGCTTCCTATCTAAATTATACCTCCTGCTTTTATTAAGTGTGCTCCTTTATTTGAATTATTTATTTATTTATTGCTGTCACCTATATCCTGTGTCCCAATTTACTGAACCTTTAGATTATGTTCTAACTTGGATTAAGTTTAACTTGGGTTAAGTATAGGGTTAATTTAAACAAAGTAGAAAAACTTGCTTTCTACTTTATTCTCCTATGTTTTGTTTACTTTTCCAAGTGCCTGTGCCTTGGGCCCTTACTCACGAGTAGGACTGCTCCTGCTCAGAGTAGACCTATGTACTCACTCATGTATATATTTTTATAGTCCTCACTTGGCTCCTGTGCCCCAACCTGCTGGACCTTAAACCCCTCGCTCTGGTTAGATTAGGTGCTAACTTAGGTAAAGCTCAGGTAAAGCTAAGCTAAAGGTAAGCTAAATTTCAATGTTGATTTAAGTTAAAGACAAGAGTTAGAAAGACAAAAAGTACACTTACCTTCTCCTCGCTCTCCTCCTCTCCTCTTCACAACTCAGAGTCCTCCCTCTCCTTCTCCAAAAATTCAGAGGTCCACTTGCCTTCTCCCTCTCTTTGATATATAACATGATGGTCTTATTCCTCCAAACTCTGATTTTAGTGATTTAAAAAACTTGTAGAGTCTCTCACACACACACCCCCATGTCAACTTACCAACACCTTATTGCAGTTCTCAAACTTTTAGCACTGGGACCCACTTTTTAGAATGTCAATCTGTCCAGGACCCATTGGAAGTGATGTCATGGCCAGAAGTGACATCATCAAGCAAATTAAAATAATTATAAACAATTAAATTAAAATAAAATAATTAAATAAGGGGGAGGCAGTCCTGTTCCACCAAGTGAATCTACTCTGAAGTAAGTCCTATTGTGGTCAATAGGGCTTACTCTCAGGAAAGTGGGGGTAGGATTGCAGCCTGTGAGCCCAATCCTATGCATGTCTACTCCAAAGTAAGTCCCATAGTGGTCAATGGAGCTTACTCTGTAAACTGCCTGCAATAACAACCCCCAAAAAGAATCAGTGAGATTTCCAGCCCTCCTCAGTGCCCAGTTTAAAGTTTTTCTATTTCAGGCACATCAGGATAAAGACCCACCTGGCTTTGCAAGTGCAAAATAGAAAACATTCCCCTTACCAGCTCAAGCATCTTTGTTTGCCCTTTTTAGTGGGGGGGGGGGGGGGAAAGAGACTTTTACTTTCCATAGAACTCCATGCATTTTTTCCTTCCAGTTTTTTGGCCATAACCTTTGAACAAAAGGAGCTATTTCAATTCTGTTTTTTGCATTATACTCCACTGGCCATTCCGCATCCAACAATGTATGGCATGACAGGATAGCTCCTAACACCACAAAGTTAGCACTTAATCCCCCCAGCGCGTCACCCGTTGCAGCCCGCACCCCACTAGTGACACCAGTGTCTCTGCTCTTACTTCCTTTATTTCAAATCTGATAAAACTGCATCATACCATAGTGCTGAACACACACAGCAAAGGTTAACTCTACCAGTCCTTGCAGGATCTCCAATGTCTGTAGTATTATCCAGAATAGTGTTTTAATTGTTAATTTTACATATATATTCTGCTTTTTGTCTGTTGGAGCAGCTTACAATATTCATAAAAATACAATTCTGTTATGAAGATTTTCAAGTTATAAAGTAAAATTCTAAAATGTGGCCATGTGAGAAAAGATGAAGGAGTCAAGGAGAGAACAACAGGCTGGAGACAGAATTTTAAAATACCGAACTGAACAACAACTACAGACACCCAAGACCACTATAGGTCAGTCCAGCTGATAAGAGAAACAGGAGGCTGAGCCTGTCTGCCTGACTTTCTTCTTTGGCAACTGGCCTTTTGAGACACAAAGGAATCAACACTGCTCCAACCTTTCGTTTTGATGGTTGTCTTATTTGTGCTCATTGATAAGCAAGCATGCTGATAATTCATCATATTACACAGGCCAACACACATTTTGCTTCCTTAAACGTTACACCAGTTCCTGGGTATATTTGGGGTGCTGATTCCAAATGGCATCCGTTTTGCCCTATCTAGTTTTGGAAATATGCTTACACCATGGCCTACACCATGGCTTCCTCATGAGGAAGCTGCTTGAACCATTCACTAGTGAGGCTATACTATAACTCCAAAACTAGACGTGATAGGCCAAAACGATGCCATTTTTGGAATCAGCACCCCAAATTCATATGAAACCACCATAAAGTTTGGGAAAAACGTTTCTGACCCCCAATTTTGTAGGCCTGTGTTATCTGAGTGCTCCTGATTCATCCTCAGTTGATACTTAGCAATGATCACCCTCCCCTCTTGTTTAATTGGAGCTAGGTTGCACTCCTGGAAACAACATCAGCTACATGTGTCTTCAAAGTATGTTCACAGCAGCTAACTGCCAGTTCTTCCACTTGGCTCAATTGCTATCTCTCCCAGATCAAATCATGACTTTGTCTCTTCCTGAATCTCCAGTTCACATTGCCCTGCTCCACACACACACACACACACACACAGAGAGAGAATTGACTTACACTCTTATAGCTTTGCCCCTCCTCTCAGGTAGTTACACAGGGTCCTGAGGAACCCAATGGAGGCTACCATCCAAGGAGCTTCTTGGGCCATAAGCAGTTGTTAACAACAGTTGTCAATGCTTTTCTGCCATTCCAAGCAAACTGACATTCCTCAGAGCCATGCCTCTAGTGCCCTGCTTATTTACATCAAATCACAGGCGTGCAACACTACTTCAATTTCCTCAGAAAAAAATGTTTATTTGTCTGACTAGCAGCTATCCCTGCATGAGAGAAAATAAATGAGTTAACAAAGAGTCTACAAGTTAAAAACATGCACATTTACAAAGTCATTTTCCCATCTCCAAAACATCCTCAAGGCAAATCAGTTTAAACCAGTGGTTCCCAAACTGTGGGTTAGGACCCACTGTTGAGTAGGTCATCAAAGAGTGATGGAAAAATCAGATAACTAATTGCCTCAAGCCCTGAGGCTATTCAAAAATCAGATACTGTAACTGCTAATTACCCTGCAAAAAGTGGAGCTCCTGCAGTTTGCAAGATAGCTGCTAATTAACCCTGCAAAGAGCTGAGCTCCTGCAGTTTGGAAGCCTGTGTAAGTATGGGGAGATAAATGTTTGAGATCTTTTTTCTGGTTATTATTACTAATAAATAAATAAATAAATAAATATAGGAAGAAAATTATTTCTTCCTATATCTCCTTTTTTTTCTTTTTTTAAAGCTAGGTGGTTCCTGAGTCTTGTTTTAAAAAGTGGGTCTTGGTGCTAAAAAATTTGTTTGGGAACCAGTGGTTAAACTATTCCACTTCTTCAGAGCATCAACATTGAACAGCAAAGGCACATTTTAGATAAGCATCACTCAGGCTTCCAGTGTTTCCTTCCCTTTCTCTTACTGCTCACACAAGCAAGTTGAAATCCACTAAGCCTGAATAACCTTTTCCCATTTCCCATTAGCATTTAACTGAGTTTAACTAACATGCTTAGTAGTTGGCAACCTTCAGTCTCGAAAGACTATGGTATCGCGCTCTGAAAGGTGGTTCTGGAACAGCGTCTAGAGTGGCTGAAAAGGCCAGTTCGGGAGTGACAAGCCCTTCCACACTGGGAGCAAGTACAGTCTGTCCCTGGTGTGTCTCCCTGGCTATGGGCCTTCCTTCTTTGCCTCTTAGCCTCAGACTGTTGGCTAAGTATCTCTTCAAACTGGGAAAGGCCATGCTGCACAGCCTGCCTCCAAGCGGGCTGCTCAGAGGCCAGGGTTTCCCACCTGTTGAGGTCCACTCCTAAGGCCTTCAGATCCCTCTTGCAGATGTCCTTGTATCACAGCTGTGGTTTACCTGTAGGGCGCTTTCCTTGCACGAGTTCTCCATAGGGAGATCCTTTGGGATCCAGCCGTCATCCACAACATGACCGAGCCAACGCATTCTCACAACATGACCAAGCCAACGCAGGCGTCTCTCAGCAGTGCATACATGCTAGGGATTCCAGCACGTTCCAGGACTGTGTTTGGAACTTTGTCCTGCCAGGTGATGCTGAGAATGCGTCGGAGGCAGCGCATGTGGAAATCGTTCAGTTTCCTCTCCTGCTGTGAGTGAAGAGTCCATGACTCGCTGCAGTACAGAAGTGTACTCAGGACGCAAGCTCTGTAGACCTGGATCTTGGTATGTTCCTCCCTGCATTACAATCTCCCTGCACATGCATTACCTGCAATATGCATACAATGCAATCTCCCTGCATTAGCTCCCTGCATTACAATCTCTGCACATGAACTGGAGGTTGTCCATGACTTTGTGTACCTTGGCTCTGGTCGAACAAGAAGCTGACGGAACATACCAAGATCCAGGTCTAACATGCTTAAGGTAAGGCTTTATCAATTTCACTTCAGCAGCAGGACTGCTCCACAAAGCAACAATTTCCCTTCTCGCCAACCACTCAAAGTGCAAGCAAATCTTAACAAGGACAGTTCCTTTTTCCAAAATTACACATTTCCTCCCCCCAGTGGCCCTCAACCCTCCCTCCAGAGAGTGATAACTAAATATTTCCTGAAATCAATACACAGCTGCAAGAGCATCACCCCTCACCTCAGAGCTTCACCTTTGCTTCAGTGATTCTTTGTCCCAGGATTAACATCACCAAGAACAAAGAAAGCAGAGTCATATTTTCTTTCAATAAAAAGTGATCCTCTTTCTTCCTCTTGCTGCACTGGAACTGGGTTCCTGGGCACTCCAGCTGGTGCTGCAGGTCATTTTTCAGATCTGGGACCTGCCATACGTTATTTTTCTGGGAATATTTTGCATAGGACCAACTGGGCTAGTCTGCCTAAGTTGGCAAGCTAAATTCTCCTTTTCTCTTGATTACTCCAACAATTTACACAGGACACAGTCCCCGACTGAGGCAGATGGATTTCATAGTCCGGTGGTATAGCTGGAGGGGGGCAGAACACTCAGGCTGGCAGCAAGGCTGGCAAACGGCCCCTCCCTTCAGAGCCATTCGGAGCTCCCTTCAGAGCTCCGTTTTACTCCCCCCACCGGGAATGGCTCTGAAGGGAGGGGCCACTTGTCCGCCTCGCTGCCAGCCTGAGTGCTCCACCCCCCCTCCAGCTATGCCACTGTCATAGTCTCTTTTGCCTCCAAATTGGACATGTTTGGGCAACACTATCTTTGTTTTCAACTCTTAACAGATTCTTTTTCCAACATCACTCCCAATCTTGAAGCTTTTCTTCCAGCTTTATCACCTTCATTACTGCTGGCAGGCTTCTAGACATATGACCCCTCTGTTCACACAACATCAAATCCCAGTCTCACAAGTTTTGTGAAGAATATCTTGGAAGAACTATCTTTGATATACCATCTATGTCCATGGATCCAGTTGTCCCTGGTTGCCTGCCCCGGCCCCATTATCTTTGTTTATGTTGATTATGTTCCCCCAAAGTGATAAGCTATCTTGCTTGAACACACGCTATAAGCAAAAAGCTTATAGCCAGACAAGCTGGCAAGTAGCCTGCAGACCAAGAGCAAACTAGAAGCAGAAAGTAACCTGCTGGTATCTGAAAGGGAACTTAGGTGAACTATTGATATGAAATTCTAGTCAACATTTAATGTGCAGGTTTTTGGTTCCAAGTAATGTGTAGTGTGTGCTCATACCTACAACTACTTTTGGTATCCAGCTGGTATTTATCTCATGGGTCAATGTGGTCAAGCATCACATTTTAAAACAGGAAGTTCTTACCATCTGTGTCTCTCACAGCATTAGACACTGAGCATCCTTCACTAGTCCTGAGTAGGTCTTCTTGGTTATCTGTTTTGGATTTAGCTTTGAAATTACATCTTCTTTAAATGGTCAGATTTCTCTATTTATGGTGTAAAACCACTATGGCAGTGGTTCCCAAAGTGTGAGCTGTGGCTCCCTGGGGAGCAGCAGAAACCAGTCAGGGGAGCAGCCACAGAATCCTTGCAAAAATCCCGCTGCGCTATACAGTGTATGTGATTGTAGCCCTAATGGGGAGCTGCAGTCAGTGGTCCAGTATGTTAAGGAAGTCATCAGTTGAAAAAAACCACTATACTAGGGTATTATTTAATGGTAATTTCTTAAGGAAATGAGGAGCCAATACTATGCAACTTTTCAGCACTGATGCAATTGCAATGCAGCTCTGAGTTAAGAGAACAGACGTTCTCTTAATGCGACCTCCATGATTGCCGCCACCACCACCACAGAATGCAGCACCAGCCCTTTTGGCACTGCTTTATCAGTGATAGAACGTCGGATAGGACTGGACCCTGAGTGTTTGTTTCAGTTGTGGCAAAAGGCAACTCAATTTTTATGACCATCAAGGGCCACTACAATGGCCAGCCTGGATGGCTTTTGCAGTAGAACTGCAAAAGTATTAGATGCGTTTGACCCTTCAAAATTTGCTTTGTTTTTTAATGCATCCCTTCTAGACAAAAAAACCTGATTGCCTATCAATTGATGTATTACCTGTTTTCAAATACCAGAATGCTAATGATACTGTCAAAATCATACAAGCCCAACACTGTAACATTCCTGATTTGGGGCTGTGGAATTTGGTAGAGATAGGACCACCATCACTTGTTGAATTTTTGTGTGTGTTATTCAGTCCTGAGAGAATTTTGTCCCTGCAACATTGTATGAAGTATTAGATTCCCCCCCCCCCCCCAGAAAAGGAATGCTAACCAGTAGAGGCGTTATTTCCGTATATATTACTGCATAGACATTATAATCTGTGTACAGCTTAAGTCTAGTTATTTGCAAGGGTTCCATTCCCAGATCTAAAAAATCTCAAAAATTTTGGATGGCAAAAATCACATTAAAGCAAATCCATTTAAAAATCAATGTCCCTTTGCCAGGAGATTTAAAAACAGTCCTGTTGACCTTTGTGATGTAAGACAGAGTCATTAGGCAGACAATCCGTCATTCAGTCTCTGTCCAGGCAAATTAGAAAGGCTTCACTCCAGTGAAGCCATGGAATGAAGAGCCCTCCCTTCACCCAGAGCTCAGTGCTGGGAAAGAATGTAAAGTTATTTTCTTTCTTTCACATGCTCAGGGAAAACGAGGGGTCTCATGCCTTGGAGTGATGCTGTTCTAAGTGCCTGGAGAAAGAATGATTAATAGATTGTCAGCCAGTTGCCCCCTCTTACATTAATGAGGCTATTGTTAAATGACTTTTTCCCTTTATTTTAAAGGGCTCTGAAAAATCCATGTGCCCCCAGTCCTTATGCATTAAATGAATGCCTGAACAGTGACTCTATATGTACATGCAAAGGGCTCTGCCCTTGCTGTCCCCCATTGGAAGAGCAACAGTATGCAGGTTAAATATGTACAATAACAGTGATTGGAAATATCTTTATTGTTAGGGGAGCTGTTACCTATTCAGTTCCTAGTTTGTGGTTGCTCTCTCTTACTTTGATTCAACTTATTAACTTCTCTTCTTGTTTTAAGTCTCCCTGTGCAAATGGCCATGTCTGGTTGCTTCTTTTGTTCTGTTTTGCTGAATATATGTAAAGCTATTTGTATAACTTAGCTTCACTGTCAATGAATTGGGGTTTTCTTCCCCACAGTTCTACTATCACCCCCAGTATGTTCCCTGAACATGCAGATGATAACATCTGCACAGAGATAAAGAAATGCATAAATGCCTCTTTGTTTCTACAAACCTAGATAAAAGTCAGACTGCCGGTTACAAGAAATTGATCATGAGCTTTGTCGAGTGTGCTGTTTTCAGCCGAGATCACCAATCTGCTGTAATTTCATTTGTGGCCTTATGTTGCACTTAACCAGCAGTCTGCAGCAAGACAGAATGTTATTGTTTTATCTACCAAACTGCCTTGCACTATATTTATTCTTTATTATTGGTGTTGTGTTCAGTGTGCATGTAATGCTGTCTCTTCTGATATTGCTTTAGCTCCTCTGTTTGAAACAGAATGCAGTTACTTGGAGGCTACGCTTGAAGAGTTTTTGGCCTGGAATGGAGGGCAGCCTTCTTGCTCCTGTGGACCATTCAGCGGTTATGATTTGTGTAAATACTGGGCTTATGCTGACTATAAGTATATTGCTAAGGTATTTGAAGACAAGCCGGACAATTTCCAGGTATGCTACTAGCCTTTTATTTTCCATTACTTATCTTGTAAAAACTGGACAGGAGCATCTATGGTAGTGATTTTCAACTGATGTGCTGTGAGTACATTGGTGTGCCACGAATAGTCTTCAGATGTGCCCCCAGAGATTGGGGAAGGGTAATTTATTAATAGGAGCATTGGAGGATGTGAGCTGCCCTGCCAGCAGCATGGTCTGCCTTGTCAATTGTAAAAAAAAAATGGTGGTGTGCTCTGAAAATTTTAGTACTTTGTCAGTGTGCCAAGAGATGTCAAAGGTTGAAAATCACTGATCTAGGGTCATTACACAGCTTCTCTCTTCAGCAAATATTTATTCAGGGTAAACATTATGGTATAGTGAACACCAGTGTAGGGTAGTAGCTAAGAGTGTGAGCTGTGAACTGGAAGTCTGCAGTTCAGATTCTGCAGCCATGAACTCACTAGATGACCTAGGGAAAGCCGTGGTTTCTTCGTGTTTAGTCCCTCAGTGGTAGAGTAATAAAAATGCCCTACTGTACAGGTTTGTTTTACAAGATTACCATTACCATTGTTTGTTAAGCACTTTGAAAACTCAAAAAGCACTATATAAATAGCACATATTGCTACAGCTTACAGAGAGGTGAGGCACAAGTATTCCAAATCAACATGTTTATAGATCTGCAAGCACAAATATTGAGGTTTGGGGTGCCAGCTACTGTCATATTGGTATAAATTGTGATTGGTATCCCAGTGCTCAGTATTTTTGCTAGCCAACCTGAAAAATACTGTGCTATTATTCCTTAGTATTCTGTGAAGTAAGAATTAATTTGATGTCGAGATGTTTCTGTCTTTTAAAATAAATTTGATACAGTACTTCACACATAACTTATCATCTATATCGGTGGTTCCCATACTTTTTAGCACCGGGATTCACATTTTAAAATGACACAGTACCAGAACCCCTCTAGCTTTACAAGACTTAAAAAGAAAAGTTTTACTTAATCAGCCCCCTGTTTTTATCCTTTTTATTGTGGTGGTGATGGGCGGACATCTTCTGGTGCATTTGTTGAGCTCCACGTTCATCAGATTAGAACCATTCTAGTGGCCTTGTGTTTCCCTTTACCTGGCCTTGGCTAAGAGCTGAGGCATGGTTGCCTACTCATGAGTAAATGTACATGTGCATCTTAGTTTCACTTTCCATAGGGTTCAATAAATTTTTCTTGTCAGTTTCAGCTTCACGACCCAATAACAATCAGGTTGAGACCCACTGTTTGGGAAACACTGGTCTAGATTATATTTATCATTTACTTATCACTTATATGAGACCCAATATGATGTAGTGGTCAGACTAGGACAGGCAGGAGATGGTGGTGTAGCTGGGCAAATCAGATGTAGCCCTTGCTGGTGCTGCTACATCGCCATGCGTGGATTTAGTTAGGGTTGGGCGATCGGTGTTCTACTAGTCCAGAGACATACAGTGCAATCCTGTACAAATCTACTCTGAAGTCAATCCCATTGTGTTCGATGGTGCTTACTCCCAGAAAAGTGTGTTTAGGATTGTAGTCTTAGGGTCCAATCCAAAACAGTGCACACCAGCTCACTGCCAGCACACACTGTTGCAAACGTGCCTTAAAGCATGTTTGTGATACCTCAGCGCCAGCCCAGCAATGGAGCTAGGTCAGCACCAGCCGGTGCTGGGCTAGCGCTGGTGGACAGCCAGTGCTCCACCACTTGATGGTCGCCCGAAGAGCCAGGTGGCGGTAAGGTAGGTGGGTTGTGGGGGAAGATGGGGACAAGGCGTTTTGGCGTGGGGGAGGGTGGGGAGGAGGCTTGTCAGGGGAGGGAGCGGAGTGGGAGGAGGGAGGATCCTGAGTTCCGTGTCTGGCTCTGCAGTCTGACAAGGACCTCTCTGATTCTATGGCAGCTGCAGAGCTGCTGTAGAATCGAATAACCCCATTGGGGGGCTCCTTCCTTTACTTGGGAGAAGGGGACAAACATCCCCTTCTCCCAAGGCGGCCTCAGTAGCAGTCCAGGGTGCATTGGATGCAGCAGCAGCCGTTTTCGCCACCACGGCAGCCCAGCGCTCTGGGCAGCTCAGTATTGGGCTGTTAGATCCATTTATGCCAGTTTGTAAATTACCTTATTTATCTGCTATTTTCATTCAGATTTTGTTTACATATTTTTCAAAGGTAACTTGAAGGGCAGAACAAGGCCAACTACACTTTTTTTTAATTTAAAATGATTAATAGGGCCATTTAGAAGTTGTTTGAAATTTAGATTGCACTGTTTATCATTTACAGTTGTGTGGCTTAAGGTAATGATTCTATTATTTTAATATATGAGCAGTATCTCACGTCATACAAGATATTTTGTTCATTTGATTTTGCATTACAGAGTTTTGAGCTATAAATCAGAAGCAAGATATATGCATGAAGTTTAAATAGGAATTAGACCTCTTAAATTGACACATGGGTATATTAGCTCCATTGTAAGCAGCAGGCAAAATAAATGTAATTCACAAGTAATGTGCCATCTGTTATGGTTGGGATACTTGCAAACGGCATTTCTTTCAGCTGTGGATCTTTTTTACTGTGGAGAAGCAGCCCATTGTGCCAGGATTTCAGTACTTACCAATTCCTTTACCGGTCATTGGTTAAAAACTATTTTGCCCATAATCATGGCAAGTATTTACTGAGGCAGCAGCATTTTCCAAAAAGGCTCTTTTTAAATCTAATATTGATTATGTTCATTCTCTTTCTTCCTAAATTGCAGCAGAATATAGAAACTACTTGGGTGTGAGATTAAAGTGAGGAGATGGTTATTATCCTTAACTTTATCACTGAAATGGTTATATTGGATTTTAGATTTTATGACTGTTGAAAGCTAGAAGAACAACTTTTCCTTTGTGTTCTCTTGAAGCTGCTGAGAAATGTTTGTGTTAGGCTTTTCTGTTCTTCTCTGTAAGTCAAGTCATTTCCTAGCATGACCTCATTCAATAGGAAACTTGCTAATCACCTTGATCATTCTTCAAGAATCATCAAGAATTTTCTTGATGGATCTCAAGCAAAGGGGTTTGCTGCCTCTAGAAAGAGGAGCATATGTTTAATGTTTTCAAGCGCGCAGAAGACTGGATTAAGTAAACCATGGAAAATCATTCTTGTAGAGTTTGGAAGGGCAACTTCTGTATTCTCAGGGGAGATTTTATTCTGCAGAAAGTGGTCTGAGGCTGGAAGTTGATCTTGCTGCAAAACCCCTTCACAAGTGGTCAGGCTTCACAGTACAGTTGGTGCCATTTTGCAATTATACTTGCCAGTTACGGAACATCTCTAGTCAGCCATAGTGTATGTTCTATTTATGTACAGGTAGAGCATGCATCTTCAACAGGTAAATCATGCTCTTCAGTTGAGTCATTCCCTGATCCAGGATGGATTACGCCAGCAGCACCATGTCCTGAAAGTACAGATGTTGAAGGCACATCTTTAAATGAATGGAAGTTCTATTTCATCTTCGTGGGTGGGGTTGAGGACTTCACAGATCTATTTGCCAAGCCCAAACTGATAGTTTTCATGTTAGCCTAGCTTATGCCATCAACTAGTTCACATTCAGTAACCTGTCCAGTAGCAAAAGCTGCACAACAATCTATCTGTAGGGTTGGCAGATAGATAGGAACAAGTATAGAACAAGTATAGAAGTTAACAAGCTCCAACCTTTCCCCTTGATTTGATGTTCCATCTAGCCACCTTAGAATGTTCAAGAAAAATAACTGACTTTTTTTGTTTGTTTGTTTAATAAAGTAAAGTGGACTTAAGGCTAAATTATCTGCTTAAGGCCAAATTAGATGTGATGGCAGGATGAGATCACTTATTATCTCTGCCGCTCATCTTGCTATTCGCAGTGAGTCACAACACGAAGCTCCTGGTAGTGCTGCAAAGCCTTAATGGGAGACCGTGCAGGCTTCTTCCAGGTTGCACCTGGCAGGTTGCACCCATTCTACAGGCCTCCAGGGGTCTCAGAATGACCCACAAAAGTGACCTGAAGCAACTTCCAGTCAAACCAGAAGTTGTGACCACAAACCAGAAGTTGCTTCTGGTCACTTCAGCAGGCCATTCTGAGGCTAGTAGAGTGGGTCGCAGGCCTGCCGCAACCTGGAAAAGGCCTTTGGGGCTTCCTGATAAGGTTTTGCAGCACTACCAGGACCATCACTCTGGCCCCCTGCACATGGTTTTGAAAGCCACCAATGGGTTGCGACCCATAGGGCGCAATCCTAACCCACTTTCCAGCACTGACATAAGGGCAATGCAGCTCCTAGGTATGGAAACAAACATTCCCTTACTTCGAGAAGGCCTCCGTGGGTACCATCCAACTGCAGGATGCACCACACATCCCATTAGCACAGCTATGCCAGTGCTGGAAAGTGGGTTAGGATTTGGGCCTTAGTTTAAGAATGCTGGTTTAATAGAAGTCACCCTCCCAAAATCCTAAAAGGACCACAGCACTGGGAGAGAGTGGTTACCACTTTCTTTCATCTCATTTTCTTGGAGAAAACTGATTGTCCCTTGCTGCTGTTTACAAGGCTAAAATGCCGGGTTGTACTATGCGGATATGAGCAACAGTGAAGAGAAGATTAATCCCGCTCCCAGTGCCACAGACCGTCCTGGATGCAGCTGCTATTGCACTTTTAAGACCAGTGGGAGATCTGATCATTGATCTCCCACTGTGATGTTTAGTTGTGTGCTGGAGACTATAGAAACAAACAAAACATGATGCAGGAAATAAGTTATCTGTATCTAGCTTTGGTCCCTGTCACCTGCAGTTAGAGGGCCTTTAAAAGAGTTAATGAAAAGGGCTAGGACCATTGCCAGCTGGTATCAATAGTACTGAGCTATGTGAATGGGTGGTTTCACTCACCATGAGTGAAGCTTTTTTTTTTCTTGAGAACCCTTCTCTTAGGTCTGTTTTTTCACTATATGCCACTACCCTAATAGCCCTGTTGAACAAATTGGCAATTGATCAGCTGTCCTTTTGGATAAATTGTAGCCCTTGTTTTAGGTGTTTTGGCATTCAGCCAACTGTCCATTTGATTAATTGTATTCACCAAAGGGGGGAGGGGGGAGGGGGGGAGAGAGGTAAAAGTGTCCAGGTATGCCAAAAGGAATGATATGTAAATCAACCACATAAACTCTGTCTAAACAAATCTGAAGCACTCCTGTAAAGCTGAAGCATAGCAATAGCTAATGATTCAGGGCCCAATCCTATCCAATTTTCCATTTCTGGTGCAGCTGTGCCAATGGCACATGCACTGCATCCTGTGGTGGCGACACAGTCTTGGAGGCCTCCTCAAGGTATGGGAACATTTGTTCCCTTACCATGGGGATGCATTGTGGTTGCACTGGTACTGGAAAGTTGGATAGGATTGGGCCCTCAGGCAGTGCCCTTTCAAACAAGTGCCCAGTTGGTTGAGATATTGTAGAATTACAGTCTCCTCCAATGAAAGTGTTTATCAAATTAAATATTATTCATTTGGTACATATAATGGAAATATGGTTAGCCCTACTTTTACCTTGGAAAATTAATATACACTTATTCCTCTAGTGCAATGATTTCCAAACTGATGGGTCACGACCCTCCAGGGGAACTGGAAGTAGGGCATCCGCTCATGGGGGCATGCATTGGTTTCATGATTGGAAACCAGAAGTAGTTTCCAGTAGTTTATTTCAGTTAATTGGAGGCTTGGGGAGCTGTGTGGAGGCATCCATGGGGCTCCCTCACCCTCCGGAGGCTGGCAGTGCTGCCAAGTAAGGAGGAAAAAGCCCGTTTGTCCCTGGCAGCAGCGTGATCTTGGGATCTTGTCGCTGCCATAGTGCTGTCCCCACAAGTACTTAAGTTCTCTCCAACTCCCTGGGAGAAGTTTGGGAACCACTGCTCTAGTGGTCTTAGCAAAGAATAACATACCTGCACATTGGACTTTAGCTACCCACCCAGTTCTAATGGTATATTTTTATTAAAAAGATCTTGCCTTTGAAAATAACTACAGTATTACAGTTGCAACCTATTTATCCATGGAGTTTTTATCTGCGGATTTGTCTCAACAGGAATGGGGTGGGGGGAACTGAAAGTTGCAACTGAAAGTTGCAAAGTTCCCTGAAAGGGAACGTGTTTGCAACCAAGTGGCTACCTGTTCTGTGATCCATAATGATACTGAAAGTTGTTTGACTACAGTCATAAATCAATCTTGTGCAATTTTATTAATACATATGTTACTGTTTATAAATTCCATTGCTAGATTTATTTTAACTTTTGATCTGTTATATATTTTGAATCAATGCAAGTAAACCTTATTTTTGTAAAGGAAGAAACCAAGGACAAGGGTCAGATGTGTTGATTTGCATAAAATAAAACAAAACAGCCAGCCAAATATCTAGAAGCGAATGACATTTAATAATGGTCTTGCAGTAGAAGACCCCGGAGTTGACACACTCATCAAACAGGGATGATGTTTTGATTTTTAATATCCCTTTTTTCAAAGCTAGTTTCGAAAGATTCTGCACATAGGCTGCTAGTGTTTTTGTTTTTTGTTTTTTTTCTTCAGCCAAAGAGAGTATTTTTGAAACAGTAGAACACTGCGCTGTTTAAACTGGCCACACTTTGAGTAGTGATAGTGGATCAATTCAAGGGACCCACACTTAATATGTAGAAAAATTCTCATTATATCACACAGTACATTGATAAAGAGAATCCATTTACATGGTGTGAGTTCTCTCACTCTAGGATAGCTTGGTCATCTGTATAGTCCTGCATACTAAAGAGATTTTTCCAGCATATCAGAACCAGGTGTGGATAAAATGTTCTGTGTAACCCCTGGAGCAGGGGTGTCAAACAAAAGGCCCAGGACTGGATACAGCCTACCTAAGCTTTTTATCAGACCCTCAGGCTCTCAGCTTCTGGGCAGTGCTGAGGTGTCACTGCTGAAAGGGCAACCCACATGAAATTTGGGTTCTCCCATATCTTGAAATATGACCAAGATTTGTGTATTTTCTCTTCTGTCATTTGTAGCTAATGCGTTCCTAAGTGAGAAAAAGTACTTCTTTTTTATTACCTAAGAACATAAGAAGAGCCCCGGTGGGTAAGGCCAAGAGCCCATCTAGTCCAGCTTCCTGTAACTCATAGTGGCACACCAAATGCCCGAGGGAGCACACAGGACAACAGACACAACCTGCGTCCTGGTGCCCTCCCCTGCATCTGGCAATCAGAGGCAGCTTGCCTCTAAAACAGGGGTCTCCAAACCCTGGCCTGGGGGCCAGATGCGACCCGCAGCAAGCCTCTTTCTGGCCCGCGGCCAGCCTCTTGTCCCCTGAAAGCCTCTGGCCCACTCAACTGAACATGGCCAGAACTGTGCTCTGGTTGTGACTGGAGAGTGTTCTGAGGGCCAGAGAGGTTGAATGAATGAGCCCATTCATTCATTTATTCACTCATCTAAGTTCCATCTCTAATTTATTTATTTAAATTTCTGTTTAAAAAAATTTTCTGGCCCTCCACACCACGCCAGATATTTAATGTGGCCCTCTGGTCAAAAGGTTTGGAGACCCCTGCTCTAAAACCAAGAGGCAAGCTGCCTCTGTTTGCCAGATGCAGGGGATACTGTTTAATGAAATCACTTCCAGATGCTGTTTAATGACATCACTTCCTGCCTAATGACATCACTTCTAGCGCTCAGCAGGCATGATGAATGCTATTTGTCCCACTGTATGAAATGGGTTTGACACCCCTGCCCTAGACAGGCAGCTTACCAAGTGTTTAAATGTGCATTGAGGCAGTGGCGTCACTAGGGGGGGCGGGGGCTGCAGGCCACACCAGGTGACGCACCGGGGGAGGGTGACTCGCCCGGGGGATGATGTGCTAAAATTGCGGCATTAGGAGCTACTCCCTCATGCCATAGACTGCTGGATGTGGAATGTCCAGCGGAATGCAATGCAGAAAACCAGGGTGAAATTGCTCCTTTCCTTCAAAAGTTATGGCCAAAAAGACGGAAAGAAAAAATTCATGGAGCCCTATGGAAAGTGAGCCGTATCACATGTTTACTCATGAGTAGGTGTACTTACCATAGTCCATTGGAAAGGGCAGGCTGAGAGGAATCCAACGACACCAGAATGGTCCCAATCCAATGAATGCAGCCTCCCAAAAACACCCGAGAAGGTCCCTCCCTCTCAGCTGCGAGTCTGTTGAGCCCTATGGAAAGCAAAGCAGCCTCATGTCATGTTTACTCGCGAGTAGGCAGATGTGCCTTGGCTGGTAGTCAGGCCAGGCAAAGGGGAATGTGAGGACACCAGAATGGTCCGGATCAGATGGAGCTGGAGTGCAACAAATGCTCCAGAAACAACCTTCCCCCCACACTAAAAAGGACAAAAAAGAGGCTTGAATGGTAAGGGGAAAGTTTTCTATTTTGCACTTGTAAAGCCAGGTGGGTCTTTATCTTGATATGCCTGAAATAGAAGAACTTTAAACTGGGCACTGGGGAGGGCTGGAAATCTCACTGATTCTTTGGGGGGGAGGGGTTGTTATTGCAGGCAGACTACAGAGTAAGCTCCATTGACCACTATGGGACTTACTTTGGAGTAGACATGCATAGGATTGGGCTCACAGGCTGCAACCCTACCCACATTTTCCTGAGAGTAAGCCCCATTGACCACAATAGGACTTACTTCAGAGTAGATTCACTTGGTGGAACAGGACTGACTCCCCCTTATTTAATTATTTATTTTAATTTGCTTGATGATGTCACTTCTGGCCATGACATCACTTCCAGTGGGTCCTGGACAGATTCTCTAAAAAGTGGGTCCCAGTGCTAAAAGTTTGAGAACTGCTGCAATAAGTTGTTAGTAAGTTGACACGGGTGTGTGTGTATGTGTGACTACAAGTTTTCAAAATCACTAAAATCAGAATTTGGAGGAATAATACCATCATGTTATATATTAATCAATTTGTAATTTCATGCAGAATGCAATGAAACAGACCACATTGAAATATCTGTGTTCTAACAAAAGGTACAGCCAAAAAACCAGTGGGGGCAGGACGATGGTACAGCACCATGCCCACCACCTGGGATGTTGCCCCGCCCACTGCATGATTTGGCATGCAGGCCTCCCGCACCAGGTGACACAAATCCTAGTGATGCCACTGCATTGAGGAAAACTTGCAACTTAGTAAATGGTCCTTTATAACTAACTCCTGATGGACCACAAAGATTGATACATTGAATAACTGGTGGAGTGTTGATATTTTTATTTCAAAGTGCTTTTCCTTAAACAGACAATGGGTAACGATTATACCTACATTATTTCTACTAAACCATATCTAGACTAAGGGCCCAATCCTATCCAACTTTCTAGCATCACTGCAGTCACAATGCAGCCCCAAGGTAAGGGAACAAATGTTCCCATACCTTGAGGAGGCCTCTGTGACTGCCTCCCCAACGCAGAAAGCAGTGCATACCCCATTGGCACAGCAGCACCAGCACTGGAAAATTGGAAAGGATTGGGGCCGTACAGAGCAATCCTATGCATGTTACTGGAAATAGGCCTCATTGAGTTTAATGGAACTTACTACCAGGTGAGTGTATTTAGGATTGCATTCTAAATATATAGAGCTTTCTGGAATTACTGTTCTCATACAGGAGAATAACAAAAGTAGAGGACAAAGGGAAAAGATAGGAGAGGCTTGATAGCAGGGTACTTAAAGCTTGATTTTTTTTTTTAATGTGAAGTCTTTTCAACAGGACATTAGATGGTCTGACTTTGGATTTCCTGGAAGAAATGGAAGGGAGAGTACTCTGTGGATTGGCTCAGCAGGAGCAAGCACTCCTTGTCATTTGGACTCGTATGGCTGCAACTTAGTGTTGCAAGTGCAAGGAAGGTAATGAGAACTACTTGTAGTTGCCATCTCTTTACATGGTTGATCATGCTCTTCCTTCCAAGGAGCCCAGGGGAACAAGCATGGTTTTCTCTCCCTAGTTTTTATTTTCACATCAATATTGAAAGATAGTGGCTTCAAAAGTGGGGATTTGAACCTAGAACTCCCAACAATTTTCAACCACTGTGTCGTGGCACATTGGTGTGCCGTGAATGGTCCACAGGTGTGCAGTGGGAGTTTGGGGAAGGGTCATGTAAGAAGGGTATTTGGGGGATGTGAGCCCCCTGCTGGCAGCTTAGTGTGCCTTGACAATTTTAAATAGACTGATAGCGTACCTTAAAAATTTTAGCACCTTGTCAGTGTGACTTGAGAGGGAAAAGGTTGAAAATCACGGCCATAGTCCTAGTCTGAAACTAAGCTCTGCACAATGCTAGCTTGCAGTGCTTGGCTGTTTCCTGATTTTTAAAAATTAACTCTTCCCTTTATACTTTAACTTTCTTAGGCTTTTAAAATCCAAGATTCCAGGTTTTTCATTAAGAAACAAATGTTTCAAAATGAGAGATCAGTTTTGATTTATGTTTCATAGTTAATGCAAGATCTTGTTAATTTTGGAGAATGCAGTTATATTACTAGTGCCTGCTTGCTGTCACACCAGTAAACTGGTGCCATTGCGTGTATCTGTCTGCCATTTGCCATTTTGTTGTCTACTCACCCAGTTTGGAAAGTTCCTTTGCAGTCTACTTGTGTTTTGATTGCCCCACCCAATTTGAGGTTAATTGCAAATTTGATTACCTTATGAAAAAGTTGTTTCTTCCACTCACCCACCTACTCCTTTCCTCTCTTTGCAACATCTTGACTGGGAGGAAGTGATATAAAACTTGCTTACTCCCTTTGGCCACTTGAAGCTGCAGAACTGCAAGTTGGACCTGACTGATTAGGTTAGAAAATGAAATAAAAGCTGAGAACTTTGAAAACAGAATGATGGCTCCTCGAGGAACAGCAGGGTTCTAAAATGCAGACAGCACAATTTCTTTAGTCTTGCTGCTTCACAAGGTTACCTTTTTCTTCTTCCTTCCTATCTGAGTACAGGTACATCACACCTTTGTTGATTATGTGCCTGTGCTTAAATTCCATAAATTTGGAGCATGGGCTATTATTCTAATTACTTTGGCTTTTACAATTTCCGTCACTTTGGCTGTGCTCCTTATAAAACTTCTTTTATGTGTTTGTTTGCTCTGCCGTGTATTTTTAACAGTTCAGCACTATGGATAATCCCCCTCCCCACACCCACACTCTTTTAAAATAGTCATACAGTATCATACAATTGTATGACACATATGTCATACAATATCATACAATTGATACTTAATTGTATGTCAGTCCCAAGGTTTGCGAAGTCACTGGGAAAGATGCAATAATGCAACAATCCTGTCTGCGCTTTTCTGCAAGCAAGCCCCACTGAATACAGAGAGAGAGAGAAACTTCCAAGTAAACTTCCATAGAACTGGGTTACATGTGAAAGCCAGTTAGATTCCTTGCTGGAAGATCTTTTCTGTTCTTAAGTTCTGCACAGAGAGAAAAAGCAAGCATTTGCCAGCTGGAATCGAAGCTACAATTTTCAAATTGCATGAAGGAGTGTCCTTCCCCTCAACAACAGGCTTAGGCAGTTTAGGCCACAATCCTATGCCCATCACTAGGAATGAGCTTCACTGAAAATTTGGGAGACTCTATAGTTCAGTGGTTGAGCACCTGTGTTGCATGCCTACATCTGAGGTTCAGCCTCTGGCGTGTCCAAGCAGGATTGGGGAAAAAACCCGTCTGAAACCTTGGAGAAGCTGCTTCCAGTAAGTGTAGACAGTGCTGAGCTAGACGGACCAGTGTCCTGAGTTAGTATGAGGCTGTTTCTTTTTATTACAGAATCCTAACTTTTTATACCGGATGCTCCTTTCACAAAGGAAGAAGAATTCTACTCACAGAGAGATCCTTGCATGAGTGCAGTCTCCTTCCTTTCATGGAGCACCATAGTGTAAAAGGTTAGGATGCAGTCTTTTGGGATTTACTTCTGAGTAGACATGCCTAGGATTGTGCAGTTAGTGCTATGCAAGAAACGGTCTGTGCAGCTCAGATTCTATGTAATGGCTATCTTTTGGGCTAAAGCATAGTGCTCCATCTTGTAGCATAGAAGATACCAAAGAAGAACATGTATTTCTCTCCCTCCCCCCACGCCCTCCAAGATACAAAGGAAGAATGAATAGCCAAGATTCATGCAATGAAGTGGGTCTTGCTGGTTGTATCCTAATTTTCAGGTAAGAGGGAAGGGACAATTTTTCCAATCTCCTATTCCCTCTGCAGCTCCCCGTACCCCCCCTCCCAATATCTGCTCATGAGGATCTCCATCAAATTGGGGGAGGGGGTTCAGGGGACTGCAGAGAGAAGGGGAGATTGGCAAAAAAAAAAAATCATCCTTTTCCCCCTCTTGTGCAATAAGAACTTAAATGGGTAAGAGGCACTGCTAAATGGGTAAGAGGCACTTTTTCAAGTGGTTGCTCCTTTTTTTTTAGCAGGGGTAGAGTAACTGGCCCACCTCACCCCAGCACTGTCTGTTCTAGCGGCTGTCTGCTGGTATTCATTTGCATTTTTTTAGACTGTGAGCCCTTGGGACAGGGAGCCATTTAGTTATTTGATTTTTCTCTGTAAACCGCTTTGTGAACTTTTAGTTGAAAAGCGGTATATAAATACTGTTAATAATAAATCTGCAAATGTATAATCCACTACATAAAAAAGTCACTCAATATGCTGCATGCAAACATATCCTGCAGTTATGCAACAATTTCAACTGCTCTATGATACGCTGTTCTAGTCGTTCATTTGGAAAAATTGTTATAACGCACAGAGTTAAAACCAACTCCAGTACTATGTTCAATAAATAATTGGTTTCAAAGAGGTGAAGGCAGTAACAAGCCACTGAAGTTTATTGTCTCCTTCCACAAGCGTATCCAGGAAAACTTAGTATAAGTAGTTTGTTTTCAAATCTGACATTCCTTTTTCTTCAAAATATTGCTTAACCACTTTGGTGAATCATGCTATGTAACAACCTTGTTTTCCAGTTCCTCGCAATACTTAGGAAGTGAATTATTTATAGCTGTGTTATTTGCAGTTGTGCAACATAAAAGGCAGGATCTGAATTCCCATCATCTCTGCTTCCAGGAAAAGGTGGCATCTGTACCAACCAGAAGACTTCAGTTTTCTTTATCCTACCAGAATTCCTTACGAAGAATCCAGTGTGTTCAGCAGAGTCAACGTCATCAATCCTAATCTGAAAAGCTTTCCACAATTTAAGAAAGCACAAGCCCATGTGGTTACCCTTCTTCCTGGTCAGGTAACTCCTGAACTATTACTTTACTTTAGAGAACGAAGGAAAGTAAAGGAAGTCTGAGGAGAGGGGCAGTGAGAACCATAGGGATGTTTCTTTCAATTTCTCCTAGTCTTGCCCATTTTTTTTTTTTAAATTTAATGCACTTTTTGGCCTACAGAAATCTTCTTGGTTCATGTGAGTCATTTGTCTTTCAATGGAGAATTGTCCATTCTCAGTGAGTCATATGAAGAAAGTTGCCTAGCTTCATAGACTTTTATGTATGAGACTGCAGAGATGCTTTACTTAACAGGCTGTAAGCTGAAGAGTAGCCCATCTCTGCACTAAAATCGATAAGTTGCACAGTGTGCACTTAATGAATAAGTATGCAGAGCCAGCAAAGAGCACTTACTTACGCTTTAACAGTGATGGATAACTTCCATACTTGCCCAGCTAGCTATGTTGCTTGTGTTCACAATATGCATTAGTATTTCAATGGAGGGTCTCAAAGTACTTTCAGCAAGGACATGTGAAAGTTGATTAATCATATTTTACTGGGAAGGAGGCTATGATGTCTGAATAGCAGCCTTGTGAAGTATCTCTTAATTTATCTGTACATCAGGACTCAAGCATCTTTTCAACCCCACTAGCCTAAGTTCTTTCAAATTAATTCAATTATGATTTCTCCTTACCACAGGGATCATTCCTTTGTTCTAAATCACATCACAAAAGGGACCGGGTTTCTCAGATTTAAGACACTTGCAAAGTTGTTGCCATTGTATCGCATTATGTAACATAATACTGTTCTTTATTGCATGGTAGATATCTTACCTGTGCCATTATAAAATTGTTATGAACTGACTTTACAATTTTTTCCCTTAATAGAGTGGTTTTTGCACTTACTTTGTGTTGCTTGTTGAAAAAAAAACCCAGTGGGAAACTGTCTTGCATTCAGCCTTCCACTACAGTTAGGAATTCAGAGTAGACACTCTGTTTCAGTGATTAAGGAATAATAATGAAGCAGTAGTATCACTATTATTTAATTAAGCTCAAAGTAATTAGAAGTTGGATCTTGTTAAGAATAAAAAGGTGCTAGGCCAGCCACTTGCTGCAGTGTTCTGAAGTACTACTATACAAAATAGGAATGCTGCTGTAGGCCTTGCTCTCTCACACCCACTGAATGAGTAGTGACCTGAAGCCAAGTTTTTTGTTTCTGTTAAGATTAGACAATCTCTTTCTGGGGGGGGGGGGGGCACATGACTCACTATTCTTCCATGTGAAAAAGTTTTTCCCATGGAGAGCTATCAGGTCTGGGTTAGAGGTTCTAACCTAGCTTTCTCCAAGGTTTGTTTGAATTATATGCCCACTAGCCCATCCTTATTGTGTGGGGAAGGGACATAAGTGTGTCCATTTCCTCTCTTGCCAGTCCCACTGTTACCTAACTATGCAGGGGTAGTGGTCCATCCAAAATACCCATGAATATATGGTTTAAATATTCCTTTTAAGTAATATTTAAACCACAGGTGGAGGTCAGACAAACTATATTAACCTTTTTCTGTGCAGCCCACAGGTGTACACATTTGATCCCTGTTACATATATACAAAGTTGGGCAGAAATGGCTTAACAACCCCCCCATGATTAGGTGATTAGATTCTAGATAGGGGTGCAATGTGTGTGCCAGTCTTCTGCTCCCACATTTAAGAGGACTTTGTAGTATGGTCCACAGTGGCCCCAGTTTTTCTCTTTTTGCACACAGGGAATTTTCAACTTGGCAAGGGCATTCAGTCATGTGACTTCAATGTCTTACCTCCCTTCTGTACAATTCCAGGAGAATTGTACTAAGTGGTCCTTCTGAATGTGGAAAACCAAGCAACTATATGCAATGAATGTCAGTCCCCTATATGGCAGGTCCATATTTGCCTTACACAAGAATAATGCCTGTGTTCTGGCATTAGTCAGGCCTGTCTAGCATTGAAAAGGATTTGACAAAGCTGTTTGAATTCATAGATAGCAAAAGATGCCAGCTCTTTAATAGACGCTGTTCTACCTGAAAGGAAAGATTGAGCATGTATTGCAAATACAATTACTTGGACATTTGGAGTCTGTGGTAATTTTATTGTAATCCCTATTTCTTGCTTGGCCAAGAACTGCATGCCCTGGATTAAGATGTTGTAACAATGCAAAATTGGAAAATAAAATAAAGATAAAGGTGTGCTTTGGTATTCAGGAAAGCAGCTGCACGCTAGCTGGGTACAGGCTTTGAATATTAGAAGAAACATAATGTGCCTAATGCCATCTTCTGGCCAGTGTGTCTCATTCCACTGCTTTTGTTATACTAAAGACATTTGGGATCTCTGCCTCAATATATATTCTAATTACTTTTTAATGCCACCTTGGTCTTTAACTCTAAAGCCTGTGTGAATAGAAGTAGAAGAGCAGAATTCAATATGATTTCATGAATTTTAAAAGATCTAACTAGTCAGATATTGGCTAAATTTTTGAGGAAGTTTAATAAGGTATCCTAAATCTTGCACCAGCAACTGAATGTTTGAAATGTCATGCTATCTTTAAAACATCTGTGTGACTAACAGTGATGGCCAAACTGTGAGAGAAATAATTCTGTCTAGCACTTGCAGCTGTGCATGATAATTGGCGCTTGTGATTTTGTGAGTATAATTGCATGTTTGAAATGACAGGAGCAAATTGAGAAGTTCATTTGTGGGTGTCTGTTTTTAGCATGTTGGCCTTGGCTACCTACCTGATTCAAAAAGAATATCTCAAAAAGGATAACAGGCAAAAGATTAGAACAACTGCTAGCACATTGTTCATCTATCAAATCCTCCTAATTTTCACATACTTGTTACTCTTTTTCTGTTTGTGAATACACAGCCCAATCACTAAGTGACACACTGGCAGAAAATGTGTTCTGCCAGTATACCAGGCCTTCATGCTGTTTCAAAAGCGGTGTAAAGGCTGGAGTCTTTCCACGGGTGTGGGCACTCTCAGGAATGCCCCCCAGACTAGGTACATTCAGTGCAGGGGTGAGGGGAAGAAGTGGAACAGGGTATGGCAGGACAGATCAGGCCCAGATGGGGTGGAATTTTAATTGGATTAAGATAAACTGTAAACTTTGGGCGCAATCCAGCCCTTGACTTGGGCCAGTGCAAGTCCCTTGCGCCAACCCAGGAGAGTCACAAACTTGCCTTAAAGCACATTTGTGTTTCCTTGGGAGGAAGCTGGGCCGGTGCTCAGAGAAGCGCTGGCCTACAGAGGCTGACGGAAGCCTCTGTGCCATCTTCCTCCGAGTGCCTTACATTGGCATGGCTGCACCAACACAAGGCAGGGGGGCGGGGAGGAGGCGGGAGGGAGTCATTCCTGGGTGGGGGGAGGGCAGGCGGTGGGCAGCCCTGGGGACAGGCGGGCTGGAAGTGGGAGGTGGGGCTGGAATCCGGCAGTTATGCTGGATCCCAACCCCCATTTCCAGGGAGAACGGGGCCGCTCTGCGCCAAGCCGCTCCGCGCCAAGACGCTCCACTCTCCTCAGACTTGTGCCACCTCAAAAGGTGGCACAAGTCCGAGGAGAACCCCATAGGGGTAAGCGGTCCTTACCCGGAGGTAAGGGGAAATGTATCCCCTTGCCTCTGGCTGAGCCGCTTATGGCCCCTATCCTGTGCTAGATACAGCGCAAGCCTCTTGGCTTACCTGTTCCAGCGCAGGATAGGATTGCACACTTGATCTCTCTCTCCTCTGTCCTGGAAAGGTTTAGCTTGAAGGCTCTTAATAAAAAAAACCTTATGCTTAATTCAGTCTTCTGAATAAATGTGGAACTGCTCTGCTCTCATTTCATGTTGTATGAATGAATTTGACATGTGATAAATATGGATGTTCCAGTCAGACATAATGCTAATCTTATTTTATAAAGTTTTTTACATGTGAATATTCCAGATTACGAACCGTGGCTTATGAGATCCGGGATATCCATCCAGGATTTGAAAGTGCATTGCCGATCATAGCATTTGCTAACTGTCATTTGCCTCTGTGTCCAAGTTTACAAACCATAGTTATGGCCATTGCTGTGCCTCAAGTAGCTGCTGCATCATGATGAGAATAAATTTGTGCTGAACAGATAGAAAACAAAAGCACACAAGCATATATAAACAACGGTTTGTAGATTGTAGCTTTGGAAGTTCAAAACTATGGTTATAGGGGTCTCGAACTCCAACTATGGTTATCACAAATCGTGGATTCAAATGATGTTTGAACTGAGTGGGATAAACTTACTGATTGCCCCTGAATTCTTGCTTCATAATTATGTCCAAAGAACTGCAAGTATAAGGAAGCTCATGGAAGGCAACTCCTTCTCACCCTCCTAAAAGTATTTCCTAAGGGTCAAGAGAACCTCATAAGGGAATGGAATAGAGAGTAGAGGAATTTCTGAAAATCAGAGACACCTTCCATGAATGAAACTAATACAACCTATCACTTCGTTTATTTGTTGCTACTGCTACTCTGCTACTTAACCAAACAAAATACATTTTTAATTGCAGTTTGATTTTCACTTGTATCGCAAATACTGGGCATGATCCAGCCAAAGTTAAAACAAGTTGCATTGATTTTAAGGGGAGAATTAAGCATATGTTTCGGTCTCTCCTGCTGAAATCAATGGGACTAAAAGGTGCATAAGTCTGGAGGCATTGTGCCCATGCAAGCAATTTACGAAGGAGTGTACTGATAGATGATCAACTTTCAGAACTTAAGCACATGTACTGAACAGTACCTCTCACTGTGTTCCACAAGACTTAGAACCCAATCCTATTAACCCTAAGCACTGGTGCCAAGCTCCAGTGCCAGCACTGGCTGTTGCAAATGTAAAACACATCTGTGGCATCCAGAAAGGAGGGGTTGGCACTGAGCCTCAGCACTGTGTGGAGGGCTTACCGGCAGTCCTGCGGCTCTGGTCAGCAGTGAGTATTTTCAGAGCAGGAAGAGATGGGGAGTGGGCGGAACTAGGTTGGGGGAGGGCGGGGCAGGGGGAGGAATCAGTCCAAGAGGGGGTGGGACCAGTGGAGCTTTGCTCCGCCATATCCTGTTCTCCATGTCAGTCTGCAAAGTCCAACATGGCGGCTCCCAATTGAGAAGCCCCATTGTGGGGCCTGGGACTTTCTTTGTGGGAAGGGGACGACGGTCCCCTTCCCCCAAGGAGACCTCTGGCGGCTCTGGCAGTGCCGCTGGATGCAGCAGGAGCCATTTTGGTGCCACTGCACCTGGCAGAGCCGCTGGGGATAGGATTGGGCTGTTACTCCCCAGTAGTGTGCTTAGGGTGGCATCTCTAGTTTACCAAATTTGTAGACCTGTCTGTTAAGTATCCACTTACCAATTCTGCAGTAGATGGGTTTCAATAAATTCCTGTGTGCTACCTTGTTTCACTGGTAATTTGGTTTTGTAAAGATTTCTGTCTCTTTTTACAAATATATTCATAATTTCTTACTTTCTGGAAGGGTTTATTCCCCAGACATAGTTGATGTGGCCTGTTTGGTGTTTGGGTATATTTATTTTACCATCTGTTCTGCATAATTTCCCCCTACTACCACCAAATTTGTCCTTTTTTTTCCTCTGATGACTTTACATTCCAGATATAAACTCTAATTTTAACAACTTGTACTTGTATGTGCACATGTTCTCTTTGCTTATCACAATCATTTATTGATTGTGCTTGGTTTGCAGTCCGAACATTTGTTACAGCACCATACACCACTGTGAAAAAGTTTAAATCGAATGACTGGTTGTAAGTCTGTTCTGATTCCCAAAATATCTTACTACACTTTTAGTTTTCACACATGCACACACTCTTGCTCAGCCTATCTTTGAGCATGCTTGCACATTACATTTTGAGGCACATATCCCATGTTATCACATTTCAAAGTGGAATGTATGAATGATATCTTTATAATCTTTTCCTCTCTGGTCTTGCATTTTTTTACCTTCTTTCTTCCTGCATTTGTTTCCCAACTTTATAGCTTTCTCACACTGCTTGTGATGTGATGTTTTTTATATTTATCATAGAACTTCCACCAGTGTCTAAATAACTATAAAGAACATCATTATCACAAGCCAGCAGTGTCATGCATGGGCTTTAATATGTACTTTGAATTCCACTGCACTAAAAGGCTACATTTAGTTCAGTGATGGGATCATCTTCATGTACACAAAAGATTGCCTGCCCACAGCTTCTTCCTCCATTGCACTGAAGAAAGAAGCCTTCATGAGCAGGATTCCCAACACTCAATCTTAGTGGATGTCCCCTGGTTCCGGTGTTATGTGAGAGTGTAAAGAGCATCTCTCTATCCACTCTGTCCATCCCCTGCATAATTTTGTATGTCTCAGTCATGTCCCCCCTCAGGCGCCTCTTTTCTAGGCTGAAGAGGCCCAAACGCCGTAGCCTTTCCTCATAAGGAAAGTGCCCCAGCCCCGTAATCATCTTAGTCGCTCTCTTTTGCACCTTTTCCATTTCCACTGTCTTTTTTGAGATGCGGCAACCAGAACTGGACACAATACTCCAGGTGTGGCCTTACCATCGATTTGTACAACGGCATTATAATATTAGCTGTTTTGTTCTCAATACCTTTTCTAATGATCCCAAATATAGAATTGGCCTTCTTTACTGCCGCCGCACATTGGGTCGACACTTTTATCAACCTGTCCACCACCACCCCAAGATCTCTCTCCTGATCTGTCACAGACAGCTCAGAACCCATCAGCTTATATGTAAAGTTTTGATTTTTTCGCTAAGTGTGCATGACTTTACACTTACTGACATTGAAGTGCATCTGCCATTTTGCTGCCCATTCTGCCAGTCTGGAGAGATCTTTCTGGAGTTCTTCACAATCACTTCTGGTCTTCACCACTCTGAAAAGTTTGGTGTCGTCTGCAAACCTAGCCACCTCACTGCTCACCCCTGTCTCCAGGTCATTTATGAAGAGGTTGAAGAGCACCAGTCCCAGGACAGATCCTTGGGGCACACCGCTTTTCACTTTTCTCCATTGTGAAAATTGCCCATTGACACCCACTCTCTGCTTCCTGGCCTCCAACCAGTTCTCAATCCATGAGAGGACCTGTCCTCTAATTCCCTGACTGTGGAGTTTTTTCAGTAGCCTTTCGTGAGGGACTGTGTCGAACGCCTTCTGAAAGTCCAGATATATAATGTCTATGGGTTCTCCCACATCTACATGCCTGTTGACCTTTTCAAAGAATTCTATAAGGTTTGTGAGGCAAGACTTACCCTTACAGAAGCCATGCTGACTCTCCCTCAGCAAGGCCTGTTCGTCTATGTGTTTTGAGATTCTATCTTTGATGAGGCATTCCACCATCTTACCCAGTATAGATGTTAGGCTGACTGGCCTATAGTTTCCCGGGTCCCCCCTCTTTCACTTTTTAAAGATAGGTGTGGCATTTGCTATCCTCCAATCCTTTGGCACCGTGGCCGTTTTGAGGGACAAGTTGCATATTTTAGTCAAGAGATCAGCAACTTCATTCTTCAATTCCTTAATAACTGATAAATCATTGGCAGAATCAAACCAAAATTTATGTCCCTCTGGTTAAACACCGGATTAGCTATCTTCCTTTGAAATCAATGGGACTTAATGTTGCTAAACTTTTCAATTATCTTTAAAAATTGAGACTTTTTTATAAACAATGTAGATTTTGCAAGAAAAATGTTATCTATAATACAGTATATCATGAATTTATTTCTCTTACTCTGAGAGATCTTTATACTACCTGTTTCTCTCGCCTGTTCCTCTTTTGTTGAGATCTGTACTTTTATATGATAATCTGTGTCCCATATGATAAAATTGTATCATATATCGTCACACACTGGGAATATGGTTTATGTATATTCATCATCCTGTTTAGGTTAAATGGGAGGGGTAAAGAGTTTATAATAAAATAAACAAGCACTTAAGTTAAATGAGGTTTTAATAATGAACTAGAGCAGAGTGTACAAAATTAGTATTAATACCTGATTTACAACACAAGTTTAGAACTGAAAATATTTAATTTGTTCAATAACAAGTATTTAGAAGAGCTTGAGCTAGATTATGCCCTATGATGTTTTGTTCCATCTCACTGAATTTATAATTATATCAGTGGAGGAAACTGCATAAAAAACAATAATCAGAATTTTAAGTGGATTTTTCAGTGAAGTTACACTAGCTAGATCTGACTAGAACCTTGTATAGTGGTCATGGATATTTCCTGAAAAATCTCTGTGGATTGTCAGGCCCACTATAATGTCTTCCATGTGTCTGTCTCCATGGGAATAATTCCAAGTGTCTTTCAAAAGAAGAAAATGTTGTGTGGAATCTGCTCTTAATTTACAGCTAGGAAACGATTGCTGCATTAGAAAGGCTACCAGAAGCATTTGCTGTACAGGATGTGTGTGTGTGGGGGGGGGGGGGGTTACTATCCCCAAGTTGTTGGATATTTTAAATTCTTAACCATTGCTTATATGTGTAGCAGTTCTGGGTTAATAACCCTGTTTCAGATAAGAGGATTTTGGATGAGAGGTTATCAATGGTGGTTCACTGTATGTAGTAAATGATGGTAGTCAAGACTGTGGGTGATTGTTTAGGAATGAGATAATTCTTTTTATGGATCAGAAAAACCAAGTGGAAGTCTAAGAATGCTGAATTCTCTTTCAGACCAACTTTGTATATGACCTTGAGAAAAATGCCTTGTAAGAGTTGGTTTTTCAAACAATCAAAATAACGCCTTGAGGCCCATATCTCATTGGCCATTCTTCCTTCACTTCTTAATCTTCTAATGCTGCTTTGAGCACTCTGTTAAAGCACCCGGTGCATGGATAAATCAAATCAAATCAGCCCCTAATTTTGCTCCAGTGTATTAGCAGTGACATTTCTGTGTGTTTAATAGAGATTCTGCAGATGTCTGAATGCTTGTAAATACTTCATATTCCTTGGGTGAAAGTAAAAGTGATAATAAAGTTTTTGTATTCTTGAAATAATACTGTGGTTGCTAAAATATCTTTGTACCTAAAGCGGGTTAGCATGATCCTTGGATGTGAAACACTGTGGCCACCTTGTCTTACAATGACCCCACAAACCTGGGTTTGAAACATTATGGATTTAGGTTGCTATTTCCTCTGAGGGTGAGAGTCTTGTGGAAAGTGGGGGGAAGAGAAAAGTTGGATTCATGTCTTCATTGTAATTGAATCTTTCAGGAGACTGACATCAAATTTTTGACAGATCAAGGGTCTATCTAAAAAATAGCAAATGAATGGAGGCAATTTATTAATGGGACAGAGGTAACTAGAACTGCACGCAGTACTTCAAATGTGACCACACCCTTGATTTGTACGTATACTGTCATCACAATGCTTCTATTTTCAGTCTCTTTCCTAAGAATCTCTAGCATGGAATATGTCTCTTTCAGTGCTCTATAGACTGGCTTTATGTTTTACCACTACAATCTCGGGAGTTCTTTCTTGGATCATTACAGTTCAATTAGCTTCCAACAGGTGCATTTGAATTTGGGATTTTTTTGCCCCAGTGTTAATCACTTTACACTTACCTACCCTTAATCTCATTTAGAGGTTAGACACCACTGCTATAAATTGCTTTGAAGTCTTCAACTTGATATTTTAAAACATAGTGGATATGTTAGAATTGCACAGATTTTATAGAAAAAGATTTCTGTGACTATTGTAATTTCTGTATCTTTCATTTTCAGGTCCTGTTTGTTCCAAGACACTGGTGGCATTATGTGGAATCCATTGATCCCATCACCGTTAGCATAAATTCTTGGATTGAACTGGTAATTTTTCCCTTTTCATGAAATAACTGCCGTTCATCTGTTAGAAGAGGGAGGCCCATGACTTATAGACCAGCATATCCTGAATGTTTACAGATGGGTGGGGTAATGCCATGAGCCATCCTGGTGCAATTTGTAATAATGGTCTGTGATCTGTGCTTGAGATTAGGTCAATACCAGAACAGAAAGCTTTTGTACTGCTCTTCCATACACCCAGTACCTTTCTCATTCTCATTAGTGAATGAAGAAGCACTCATCAGTAGCAAGACGCTTTTAGATACGTAGCCAGACAGCTGGATGGTGTTGTTGTCTGGGGGTTGGGTAGATGTGTAGACACTTAGGTAACAATTTTCTGGCAGATCAGTGTTGATACTTTCTCTAAAACAGAATGTGCAGTTAGTCAAACTTAATAATGTTAGAAATCACTCTAGACTTGGCTTCGGTTCTTTTATGGTTAAAAAAGTCAGGAGTGTATTTTCCCCCCACTTTTGAAATCTTCTATAGCAGTTCATTGAGACCAGAGCAGCACAAGAGGCTGTGAAAGCTATACATTACTGGGTCGGCAGATCCATTCTTGTGGGGGGGAAGGAGGAAGACAGGAGCAAAAGCAAAGATACTATTGGCATGTCTTTTTTTCTGAAATAAAAATCTGGAGAAACATTTAAGAGCATAAGAACAACCCCGCTGGATCAGGCCATAGGCCCATCTAGTCCAGCTTCCTGTATCTCACAGTGGCCCACCAAATGCCCCAGGGAGCACACCAAATAACAAGAGGCCTGCATCCTGGTGCCATCCCTTGCATCTGACATAACCCATTTCTAAAATCAGGAGGTTGCACATACACATCATGTCTTGTAACCCGTAATGGATTTTTCCTCCAGACATTTGTCCAATCCCCTTTTAAAGGCATCTAGGCCAGATGCCATCACCACATCCTGTGGCAAGGAGTTCCACAGACCAACCACACGCTAAATAAATATTTTCTTTTGTCTGTCCTAACTCTCCCAACACTCAATTTTGGTGGGTGTCCCCTGGTTCTGGTGTTACGTGAGATTGTAAAGAGCATCCACTCTATCCTTCCCGTGCATAATTTTGTATGTCTCAATCATGTCCCCCCTCAGGCGCCTCTTTTCTAGGCTGAAGAGGCCCAAATGCCATAGCCTTTTAGTTATTTAGTTATTTGATTTTTCTCTGTAAACCGCTTTGTGAACTTTTTGTTGAAAAGCGGTATATAAATACTGTTAATAATAATAATAATAATAATAATAATAATAATAATAATAATAGCCTTTCCTTATAAGGAAGGTGCCGCAGCCCAGTAATCATCATACAGCCCAATCCTATCCACGCTTTCCTGGGAGTAAGCCCCACTGACTCTGATGAGACTTACTTCTGATTAGCCATGCATAGGACTGGGCTGTTAGTCGCTCTCTTTTGCACCTTTTCTACTTCTTTGTGATTGAATGATATGAGAATAGGCAAAATTCAGCCTGTTTTATGCTGAAAAACTCAAGTACTACTTTTTACAGGAGGGTTTTGTTCTTCATTTATCTTGTTATTCTATGAGAATACTCTTATGATCAAATGCAAGCAAGCTTTAGAGGTCTCCATGCTCCAGTTCTGTCAGAGCAGCAATTTTCAGCTGTATCTTACAGCTGTAGGGGGTACACTGACCTCTGTGGTCTTCTCCTCTTGTGATGTTACTTTCAGTTTTCAGGAGACTCTTCCCGGTTCTGCGGAAGAGTCTCTGTTTCTAGGACAACTGTCTGTAGTAACAAATTGTCTGCCCGTCTTCTGCAGGCTTGATAGAGCCAGCAGAGGAAGAGGGACAGACAATTCATTATTATAGACAGTTGCCCAGAAAATGGAACCACAGAAGAGTTTTTCAGTGATTTTCAACTGATGTTCCCCAAACTCCCGCAGCACACCCATAGACCTTTCATGACACACTGGTTGGAAATTGCTATGCAAGAGTGCAATATGCTGGGTGTGGCTTAACTCTTTCCCAAATTTAACGCCTCACAAACAATATGTAAGATTAGAACTATTAAGTTGACTGTGAAACACCTGAGAGATAGCTGCTTGTAATCTTTGTGGTGCAATGACAGTTGATTATGCCCTATTAGCCCTGGAGATGACAGCAACTTCACGTTTTAGAAGTTGAGCTATCCATCTTGAAGAAATAATGTGTGACACAAGTGTTAGAATATAATATCAAGAACATTTTCATTATTCAGTCGAGCAGTTCCCTGGCTTCCAGGAGTAACCAGCTGCTATCATGTTGGTTTGACAGGAGCATGTCATGCCAGCTTCAGTAGCTCTGATACTGATACAATTAATTATTTGTTGAGACTTTACAATAAGACGAGAGAGTTTTAATTTGCTTTCAACATATCACTCCAGGCCTTGCTTCCTAAAGTAGTGACGGAGGCTGTTCATGGTTGCAAAACTAGGACATTTGTAACAATTTTCATATATTCAAGGTAACCTGGGCCAAACATGCACGTTTTTTTTTTTTTTAAAATGTTAATATAGGAGTTAAGTTTTTCAGTCCTATGAAGTTGCATTGTGATAGCATCTGAAGTGAAAGAGTTTTCCAACAAGACATTTAAGCCTCTAATTTTGCCTTGAAGTATACAGTCAGATTACTATATAGTCAGTTCTCTTTATATGTGAATTCACTATCTGCAAATTTGCTTATCTGCAAGAGGCAGAATAGCTACCTTCTCTCATAATCTGCACCTCTGTTCTCTTATCTGCTATGCTGAAACCTTCTGAAGGCTGCAGGGACCTTCAGAATAGCGCCTGTGACCAGCGCAGACCCCTTTAAAATGGCCAGCAGAAAATGTTCTGCCCATTATTTTAAAGGGCTCTGTGCTGGTTGCACATGCCATGCTGAAGGTCTCTGCAGCCTCAGGAAGGTATCATCAGCATTTAGATATAATTTGGCATTTCCTGCTGCACTCTGCTGGCTTACTAAGGGTCTCAGCTGGATTCTTCTGATGACAGGGAAGGTGCTCCTTCCGGCCCATGGTACCTCTTGTACCTAACCTCATTGATCACATAGGTTCAATGGTTCATTATCTGCTAATTTACCATCCATGCAGGTTTCCAGGTAACTAACCCTAGCGGATAATGAGAACTGACTGCAATTTCCATGCCAGGATCAATTTCTATAGAATTACAGCAGATATTCTTTCAATTGCTTCAGTTCCAGGGCCCCAAATATTTTTCTTCATGATTATACTTCACTTAAAATCCAGTGTCGTCTTGGGCTTTTTAGTCTTCAGGTTATATGCACTTACTGTCTATGTTGCTACAGTAGCAACATATGAGAGCAATTTATGTTGCTACAGTAGCTATTTCTGCAGCATATCACATTTGAAGGAGGAAATATAGATTATAGTCATCAGTCTAGAATTCCAGGCTCCGTTTTATGCCTTGTGAAAATCTGGTGTGAAATTTTGAGTTCCATTTTTAGGTGAAATTCAGTGGCAGTGAAATGACTACTTTGATATGAAGCCATGAAAGAGATCTGCCACCATGCTGCTTTTTTACTAATTACAAGGGCATCTGAACACATTAGAGTACCAGTTCCCCATATGTTCATAAAGGAGACTGACCAAAAGCTCAGATAATCTTAAAGCTTATCTGCACGAATGTCGAGGACTTTGGAACTTTGTTTCAATACTTTCATTGCATTCATTTGTGGGGACTGACAGAGGACCAGCATGGCTCTGTATGGCTTTGCATTCTGTATTGCCTGTGAGACTAAACTGTAGGAAAAAGTAGCTGTTCTTCCCAAGACTGCTTTGCAGCCATGTCAATTATGCACTGCAGTTCTGAACCAGGGGCACAAAAAGCCAAGGTTTGGATGAGCCTTGGAACCCAACTCCAGTATCCAGGAAACCCACACGCTCCAAATTCATTTTGAGCAGAATAAATAATGCAGCTGTCATTTTGATAACTTGGAACATTTGTTGAATGTGTTTTATTAAGCATGAACATGACATGGCATTGCCAGAAATGCTAACTTTTTTCTTCTTTAAGAGTGCATCCTTTTCTACGTAGTTCAGTTATCGAAAGGGGGGATTTGTGGTGTTCCAAGGAGAAATTGCAGGAAATTTCATGTCACTAAGGAGGGTGTATCTTCCTGCAGGATATCCTCCAGCTTCTTTTTACAAATGCAAGCCAGCCAGCCCTCACTTTTCCAATCTATCCCCTACTTGCCATTTTCACTGGTGCCTGAGTTCCACATTTCACAGTGAATTCGTTCCTCTCTGCCTCTGAAAACAGCCCCCACATCCAAAGCTATTCAGTTCAACAAGCGTTTTCTGCCTGTGTGCCTCGTCCTGATGATTTCCTAAATGAGTCTTTGTATTTCACTGCCTGAAGGCACCCAAGAAAGACATGACAGCTTGTAACATGTAAGAATCAGTTACTGGATTCTTGTTTCATCTTTAAAAGCTGCATGTGGATATCCTTCGTTAAAGACAACATTTGCTTTTTTTCCTCCTCTTGCTCTTTAAGGCTGCAATAATACATCAGTAGGCTAGTGATGTTGTCAGATGCCAGTGTGTTCCTTGGAATTTAAAATAATTTAGTCTTGTATCTGCAATCGTTCCCAAGGCATTTGCTGTCTTGTACTAATATCTTTTGTGTTTTAAGAGCTTAAATCATTTAGAGATACGATTGGGGACATGCCTTTTTGATCTTCCTAAATTAAAGATCCTATATATTAGACAGTATCCCTGTGGTATAAATTAAGTTCACAAGTCTCAATTAACGAGCCTCAATTAACAATGTATTGTCTGCCAATTACAAGCATGTAATTGTTTGATCCTGTGGCTTTTATGGGCATATCATACCACAAAAACCAAGCTATGATAAAAAAGGATGTTAATCCTGCCACCCCCACCCAAAGTTTTGTCATTGCAGTGAGCTCCTGGCTCTCAGGGAATAAATCCCCCCCCCAAGCCAAGGTAGCTGACCTAGAGAAGCTGAGAGAATCAAGGAAACACATGGCTTCAAG
Organism: Tiliqua scincoides; assembly: GCF_035046505.1. NCBI lineage: Eukaryota > Metazoa > Chordata > Lepidosauria > Squamata > Scincidae > Tiliqua > Tiliqua scincoides. The sequence goes on along the minus strand of NC_089821.1, from coordinate 78,975,495 downwards.
GATGTGATACAGGTGTCTACTCAGTTGCTGTCAAAGAGAGGGAACGTTTCAGGGCAGAAGAATGTAATTCTGAGTAAGAGGGAAATGATCCTTTAGAAGGGTTCCATTCCTTAGAATCCAAACCTTAGATTAACCAATAGCCACTAGTGTTGCCGTTGTTTATTGCAGTGGTGCAATCCTATGCTAAAGTTGCACTGACATTACTGCTACATCTGTGCAAAGTTTATCTTATACTGAGCACATACTGACACTGCTCTCCCAATAACTGCCAGCATCCAAGGAATCCCCATGACATGCTACCAGTCATGGGGTGGTGGTCTGATGTCAACCCAGTGTGCAAGGAGACAGTCACTACAATCTACTGAACCCCAGCATCAGCAGCCAGAGGAGCACTGCCAGGGTGAACCAAGCAAAGGTGGTGGCAGGTGCAAGTCCAATGAGCAGTCACTACTGAGTGACGGTGTCCCAGGTGTGAGTAACACAGTAAAAAGCACTGCCACCAACTTGGGGAGATGCCCCAATGGCAGGCCCCATATATATGTTGCAGACATGCACCTAAGGATGCCACTGCATCTCTCCCTGCAGGAGCTAATGTGGTACAGACAGCAAGGAGGCATCACAAAGGTGCCTTCCTTTTTCATTACTACAAAATGGCTTCCTTGGGAGAGGGAAGCAATATAAGATGCACACAAGACTCTTTATGGAAAGGGTTTGATTCCCTGAGCTAAAGGCATGACTGCTCAGAAACACCTACAGCAGGGTTAAAAGAAAAGGTAGAAGTAGGTCTTGAACTCACACTGGCCAATCTGCAAATTGCTGTCCAACCGCTTAGCCACAGCAGGAACCATACAAAAGTACTGCATGGAAAAATTAGGATCCATGGATCCAAGTGTAGACAGGCACACTTGGCTGGGAGACTATAGCACATGGACCAATCAGAAAGAGCACTTTATGACCCAATCATTGGGCTTGACATGATACAGGGCCCCTTACATAAAAGAACACAGACAGACAGAGGCGTGCATGAGTTGACTTGACCACAGTTGCTACCTTGTTGTAGTTTTTGTTTCTTATCCCAGCTGGCCTCAGTTGAGGAGAGGGGATGAGAAAAGGGTCCTTTTCTGCTATCAGGGTTAAGGTAGCATCCTTACTCTCTGACTCCTTGGGGAGAGGGAGTGCCTTTTTGTTCATGAGATACCTGTTCTCATCTGCCATTATTAATAAGGCAGACAGATATTTGAGAAGACAGTATAATGACAGCTACTCTGGAGCTACTGTGTGGCTGTTGCAACAGTATTTGGAGTTGACAAGCTTCAACTGAATTTTGGACACATGGAAACTCCATTTGAATTTAAGGAGTAAACAAGTCTCCATTCAAATTTAGAGGGTTCAGATCCATATATCCACAGATCCATATACTAGTTGGGGCAGGGCAATTATGTGGTTTGACGGGAAAAGTGTGGCCCTGGCCTGTGAATCTGTGCCTTCATTCCTGTAGATAGCCACTTTGCTAGTTTGGCCCTTGGTCTGGAGGCAGACAGCTAGTACCAAGTGCACATGCTCAAATGTGTGTCTCCTGCATGTCTTGAATTAAAAGAAACAAAAAAGAAATTATGTTTAACCACATAACTGGACCCTATGCCACTTAGAATGGTATTTGTACTGGAGGACAGTATGAGATATCTCCACCCCAAACCAAAAACTCACATGTAGACATGCCTTTTGATTTGCTGGTGTTGAATATTGTTTCCTTCTCTGTCACCTCTTGGAAATTGAATTTTCTTTCCTACAGCCTTCTTGAAGGCATGCATTCCAATCATCACCTTTTTAGCTTTCCTTCTTTCTTCTAGGATACAGATCACGAAGCCCGCATAGAAGAAGCAATAACTCGAACACTGATATGTGCAATCAAATCTGCCGAAAATCCTAGTGCTTCAGATTGCTGGCTCAACCCCACAGAGGTTAAATTCTCCTTTATGTTTGCTAGTAATGGTTTCTACACCCAGTGGCATTTTTGTCAATTATAATGCAAGTTTCAGCTTTCCCATCCCATCCCTAACCCTTGCAAAAATGGTTGACATCTCCCAAGTGACAAAACATGAGTGTGTATGACAGCTCCCCTTTGGATTGAATGCATCTGTAATAACCAGAAATGCTGGAAGCAAACACCTTTTTCTTTTAGGGAATTTTTATTTCTTACTATTATTTACAGTAATACCTCTTGAGCACTAATGAGTTCTCTTTGTTCCAGCATGATTGACAACTATTCTACCCAATGGGAGCAGTACATTCTGGGATGCTCAGGGTGATCCACTCCAGTTTTCTCTCTCATAGACATTGTTGAACTTTTATGGCGCTGTTTCACACAGTGCTTATAGGTCCCATAAGCAGAGCCCTCCTGGATCAGGCCACAGGCTCATCTAGTCCAGCTTCCTGTATCTCACAGTGGCCTACCAGATGCCTCAGGGAGCATTTAAGACAGCTCCTGCATTGTGAGAAATATTACTGTATTTAATTTCTCTGCTGCCCTTTAGAAATACAAATATTCTTAGTGCAGTTCAACGAGGATCCCTGTTGCAGCCTAACAACTCGTTCATGTAGACCAGCAGTTGCCAAACTCGTGACCGCTATGTTCTGAAAACGTGGTCCCCGACTGGACCACAGCTTATCATCCTGCCTCCATATGGCTCATCTTTGGAGTAGATCTGGGCACTGGGACACTCTGGGCAGTTGCATCTGTTGCCTGGTATCCCAGACGCCTGTGCAACAGGATGTTTGGGCAGACATGGCTGCTGAGGGCGTCTTGGTGCCCAGATCTACTCCAAAGATGAGCCATGCGGAGGTGCTCATGGAGCGGAAGGCTATCCCCAAACCCCAGTTCCTGCCCCTGGGCTGGGGTTTGAAGGAGCCTGGTGTAGACCATGGGCCTCCAAACTCTGGTGAACACTGCTAATAATTATTCCACCACACCTCAGGCCATGGTTTGGTGGCTTCTGGTGTAGACTGTCCAGCCAGTGTTCCTCTTTGTATTATGAATGCGCAGGGAATTCACTGCAGTAGGAATGTGCAATGTAAATGTGCATCCTTGGGGTGTACATCCAGTTGCTGGATCTCTCTAAAACTGCCATTTTGAGGTGCTCTCGCATCTTCACATATTACTGTCAAGAGTGGATCTCCTTGGGGAGAAGGAGCATATTACCAGGGAGAGGGCAGGATTGCTCACCATTTACAGGCAATATCTCCAGAACATGAGAGGAAAGCATTGTGTGTGCATCTCCTTCCATGTGGGAGTGTATCATTTCAGCCGAAGTGAATGAGAAATTCTTTTGGAGGGATCTTCTTGTGCCCTTTGGTGTCCCTGCTTGTGCATGCAATTGCTTATATCTAAAGCCTACTACAGGGAAAATGTACTGAAGTAATACATTGTAGGTTCTTGCACACTTTTAAGCTTCAGAGCATAGAAGCTATGAAGTAGAGTTCTTAGTTATTTTCTTAACAGAATATGTTGTCTTCTCATAGTTATTAATGGAGCAGTATTAATAATGATGATGGTGATGAATTAGTTCCAAACTGCCTTATATGCATAAGGCACACTTCATTCATGGAAGGGCTGTTTTACACCTTGCGCTGGACTCAGCACGACTAGAGAATTGCATGGGAAAAGAAACATAAGTCAAAGTTCTTCCGCTTGCATAGATTGAAACACGGGAACAGCTACAGAACTTGCAAGCTCTTGTTGGTGGAACAGCTCTAGTGCCTGTTTTTCTTCTGCTCATGTTTCTTTGGATCCTGCCCAATATTTATGCTTTCTTAGCAACCTGATATGAGTAGACATGTACAAAAATTAAGTTAAACAAAGCCCTACAATCTAGATCAGGGGTGTCCAAATATTTTGGCAAGAGGGCCACATCATCTCTCTGACACTGTGTCTGGGGAAAAAAATTAATTTACATTTTAAATTTGAATAAATTTACATAAATGAATATATTTGGGATGGAACTTATATGAATGAAGGTCTTGCAGTAGCTCAAGGCCTATAAAAGACCTTGCACAAAGCAAGGCCAGTCTTTCCTTCGCTGCCACTCTGCATCAGAGTCGTGAAACAGCAAGTAGTAGAAGGAGCCCTCATCCCACAGCTCAGGTGAAAGGTCAAACAGTCATCCTCACACCGAGAGCAGTTGCGTTGGGCCAGCATGGGCTTCAGCAAGTCTCTGGAGGGCCAGAGGCTCATTGGAGGCCCCCTGCAGGCTGGATTAGGAGCCCCTGAGGGCTGCAACTGGCCCCCAGGCCGGGGTTTGAGCACCCCTGATCTAGATAAATTAAAATATTACCAATATGACAGAAAATGAAGGGGGGGGAATCAATTAGCACTGAAATGAATTTGTATAGCCAAGCATAAACTACCAGGGATAGGTAAGTTTGGAGATGCTTCTTAAAATAGGAAGGGACTGAATGGGTCAGATCTCAACTTGACAAGTATTTTAAATGCAAAGCCTACTGAAGAAGGATCAAATTGAAAAAGAGAAATAGAAACGGTGGTTTTTGAAGCAAGAAAGATTCCAAGTAATGTAAAAAAACAAGATAGTAAAATAAAGTAGAAATAAAGAAGATAAGGAGAATCAAATGTATAAACAACTTCTAAGAGTGACAAAGAAAGTGTCTGCATTTGGTCTGACTGTTAATTTTTTTTTTATTACTCAGATTGAAGTGACATCCCATGAAACTAATCTTCAGTACTTAAATAGAGCTGTGTTTGGATATTTAGAGCATCAAAAGTCAGGTATAATTGAACACAAAGATCCTGCAACTCCTCATACTGAAGAGAAACTTTCAGGACCATGTAAAAGAAGGAAAGTTCAAATGAATGCAGAATTTCAGGATTCCAAATCAGTTCCCTGTGAACCTCATCGTAAAATGATTAAAAAGGAAAAGTTGGAACAAATTCCATTTGGACAGAGTCTCTTTCAGGTTTTACCACAGTCTCTGGAAACTGCAGACCCAACTACAGCAGCTGAAAGTGACTGTAAAGATTTTCTCAATGAAAAAGGAGGACACTTGAGAAAATTGCACTGCGAAGGAAAGACAGCTGTAATGAATAGCATTTCTGGAGCATTTGTAGAGCAGAAGGACACAGGCTGTAGTGCCAGCTCCCCACAAACTGTCATTTGTACAAATGATTTGCTAGATTGTGTGCTGAATCCACAAGTCATCAGTTTAATGGCTCATCTTTTGTTGGAGAGAGTTAGTGTTTAATGTCAGTGTCCGTTACTTTTAGAAAATAAAAGCTCAATGATAAGCATGTTCTGGATGTTTCTCACCTTCCATACTTTCCTATAAAAAAATAACACGGTAGAGCTGTTTTAGTGGAGTGTAAGTGGGTGACAACCATGGACTCAGCTGTGTGTTGGTTCACACAAGCAAGTATTCCTATACCCAGTGAAGTTGATGCTCACATAGATGCACACATATACAAAAGAAACCCATGTATATCCTTCCAAGTCCCTCCACCAGTATCGGCTTGCAGAGCAATTCAAAGTTCATATTGCTCCCTAAAATATTTTTTTAATGCAAATATTTTCCCTCTGTACAATCCAGCCCATCCTTTTCAACTGTTGTTTTGAACACAGCAAAAAGGAAAATCTTTTCCTACTCAATCTCCAGACGCATTGATTGGAGACTCCAGAGGAGGGAGAAGGAAATCAATATGGAGAAGAGATCAGTACATATTGTTAGTGTCTCTAGCCTACAGCAAGGGTTTGTTCCCAATTTTCTTGGAGTCTGGACTGATACCCTAGAATGGTGTGGGTAAGGGGATTAATGCCCTGAGAGCAGCCAGTTTGCTCTCGTTGGGACGCATAACTGGCTGAATTATCTGGGCCCTGCCATACAAGGCACTAAGGTGATAAAATTATCTGAAGTGCTTTAAGCTTTTATTTTTGTATTTTACCTGAAGCAGCACTTAAGACTGACATTGCTGGCAAACCAAAACAGAGTTAGGAATACTTAAACCCCATTGATGCATACTTGTGTATTGAACTTTGGTTGTTGAATCTAATCATCTATTATCAGACTGGAAACAGGAGCATAGCAGGATACACACAATAGATACACACACACACACACACACACACACACACACACACACACACACTAAACACAGGGTGCCACTCTACCTTGGCCTGAGCATTATTCTTTGGGTCTAACTATAGAGGAGTACTTAATGTAGGAAAACCGTTAACATAAGAACAGCCCCACTGGACCAGGCCATAGGCCCATCTAGTCTAGCTTCCTATATCTCACAGTGGCCCACCAAATGCCCCAGGGAGCACACTAGAAAACAAGAGACCTGCATCCTGGTGCCCTCCCTTGCACTGGCATTCTGACATAGCCCATTTCTAAAATCAGGAGGTTGCACATACACATCATGGCTTGTAACCCGTAATGGATTTTTCCACCAGAAACTTGTCCAATCCCCTTTTAAAGGCGTCCAGCCCAGATGCTGTCACCACATCCTGCGGCAAGGAGTTCCACAGACTGGCCACATGCTGAGTAAAAAAATATTTTCTTTTGTCTGTCCTAACCATCCCAACACTCAATTTTAGTGGATGTCCCCTGGTTCTGGTGTTATGTGAGAGTGTAAAGAGAATCTCTCTAGCCACTTTATCCTTCCCATGCATAATTTTGTATGTCTCAATCATGTCCCCCCTCAGGCGCCTCTTTTCTAGGCTGAAGAGCCCAAATGCCGTAACCTTTCCTCATAAGGAAGGTGCCCCAGCCCAGTAATCATCTTAGTCGCTCTCTTTTGCACCTTTTCCATTTCCACTATGTCCTTTTTGAGATGCGGCAACCAGAATTGGACACAATACTCCAGGTGTGGCCTTACCATCAATTTGTACAAAGGCATTATAATATTAGCTGTTTTGTTCTCAATACCTTTTCTAATGATCCTAAGCATAGAATTGGTCTTCTTTACTGCCGCTGCACATTGGGTCGACACTTTCATCGACCTGTCCACCACCACCCTAAGATCTCTCCTGATGTGTCACAGACAGCTTAGAACCCATTAACCTATATGTGAAGTTTTGATTTTTTGCCCCAATGTGCATGACTTTACACTTACTTACATTGAAACACGTCTGCCATTTTGCTGCCCATTCTGCCCTTCTGGAGAGATCCTTCTGGAGCTCCTCACAATCACATCTGGTCTTCACCACTCAGAAAAGTTTGGTGTCTTCTGCAAACTTTGCCACCACACTGCTCACCCCTGTCTCCAGGCCATTTATGAAGAGGTTGAAAGGCACCAGGGACAGATCCTTGGGGCACACTGCTTTTCACCTCTCTCCATTGTGAAAATTGCCCATTGACACCCACTCTCTGTTTCCTGGTCTTCAATCAGGTCTCAATCCAGGAGAGGACCTGCCCTCTAATTCCCTGACTGTGGAGTTTTTTCATGAATTAACCACTGGCTCATGAATTAACCACTGGCTACAAACAGAAATAACATAAAAGGTCAATAAACAAATATATGCCTTATACTGAATCATACAATCAGTTCATCTAGGCCTGTATTGGTTGCTCTAAAAAATGGCAGTGGCTCTCCCCACCCCTCTGACTCAGAGAAGTCTTTCCAAGCCCTGCTTCCTCAGATCCCTTTTAACAATGCCAAGGAGTGGACATGGGACCTTCTGCATGCCAACCATGTGTTCTGCATGCCAACCCCTATCCTGACATCAACTGGTCCAGAATTTGCACTTGCACCAGAACTTTCCCATCTACATCTAGTGGTGAGGAAGCCACTCTTCCATCTTTCCTCTATCCCTCTACTCCCAATCAGCAGCCTCATAGCCAATCTCCTTCTTCAATACATATTGAAATCCCCACGGAAATTCATTTCATAACAAATGAAAATTGAACTGAATTGGCTTGATTCGGTTCAATTTTTCATTCATTACTCACAATGTTTAAATGTGGATCTCTCATTGCAAAGGGTAGCCAGACATCTCTCCTAGAGTTCAAACTCCACCTCATCCTTGTTAAGTGAATATTTCAATAAAAGTCACACCGATTAGAACTGACCCTCTTCTTCCCTGGAGAAAAATATTGTTTCTTATGGATTGATCTCCACTCACTGTGCACCTTTTTGTTCCTCTGCAGTTACCTTTTGCTAATTAACATTTATGTGATACTATAAAATAGTTGCCTCCAAATTAATGGTCGCTCCCATCCTAGCTTTTCGGTAATGCTCACTTCATTTGCATTTGTCTGATTTATCCTCCAGCAATTGCTTTAAGGTCACTGGCATACGTTATGCTTTTGCTAGGAACCAACTCTGAACCTTTTTCAAAGAGAAGGTGTTGGCAGGCATGTTGCAAAGCAAAACGAAGCCTATCGAAGTCCTAATTGCCTTTTAGAAAGAAAGTTACCACTACATCCCAGTATTTCCAGCTGTCTAATAAGCCACTATGCTCCAATTCCTACCATTAAGCTTTAAATCATTTAGGATGAGGGTTTTGACAGTCTCTTTAGTTATATCTTTCTCCTGATGTGAATTTTTAGTATTTTTTTTTAATCTATCCAAAGTAGATGACTGGGCTTCAGTTTAATCTAAATGGCATCTCCTTCATTGTCTTTGTGACAATAAACTTTGTGAAACAACTTAGACACAGTTGTCATTATGCGGACCTGAGATGTGTTGCATTGGCCTTCTGTTCACAATCAGAACACTAACAAGTGGTTCCCAAAAGTGGGGGGTCGTTACCCACCAACCTTTAAGGGGCAGGGAGGGGGAAGGTAGCAATGTAATCCCTAGGATCATGCTGCTGCTGGGGGGGGGGGGTTACACTTACCTGGGGGAGTGCCAGGTACACTTACACTTACCGGTGGGGAGTGTGGAAGAGCCCTGACGCCACTTCTGCAGGGCCCTCAAGCCTCTGATGGAAAACCACTTTCAGTTTCTGATCAAAAACAGGAAGTGGTTTTCAATAATTTTGTTTTTTTACTGTAACAGAGACTTATGCTCCAGGAGCCCTAGAGAGTCATCTTCAGGGCTCCCCACACCCCACCGGGGTCCTACTACCTTATAGGGGTTTGGGAAGCACTACTGTAAACAGATCCAAAGGGCAGTACCAAGGAATGTTTCTTTGTTGAACTCATAATCTGTCTCAGTAGGCGATCCAGTGTGGTGTAGCATTTAGAGTGTCAAATAAGGACTGTGGAGACCTGGGTTCAAGTCCCAACTCTCATGCATCAGTTGTAGGCTTTGTGGGGTGTACAGTACTTCCATAGCAGCAACTCTCACAAAGATTGCGACTCCCATAAGCTCCTTCACTTTTCACCAAATGTAAGAGTCTTTCAACAGGCATTAAGACCACGTTCCTTGAGCTTGGTTGTTGTAACGTTACACCCTTAGCTATGAAGGGCATTGTCAAAGGACTAAAATGCTGCCTAAAATACTGAAACTGACAGGAGCAAAGATGTATAAGCTCCAACCAAATACAGACAGTAAGGCGTGAAACAGAAATTTCTCCTGCCAAAAGTCCAGTGAGACCCAGTGAGACTTGAATGAGGAGGAAAAAAGGAGAGTGTTTATAACTAGAGGTTTCCCTGGTCAGAAAGTCCCAGGTAATCAGCTCCCTGATTGCCTTCCTCATGTCCCCAATTATCAACCACCTGTTCCATCTCTCTGCTGTCTGGTTCCATTCTTAAAAGCTCCAGCTCCATTCTGTTCCTCCCTGCTCTCCATTGAACTTAAGATTCAGGTGTTTTTGATCACAGAGGTTCCCAGCATGACTTACATTTCATATTCCTATGATGTTTCTGGATCTCTATAGCCTCTCTGAGAATCCGTGTCTAGTAGTGCTGTTCTTTAACCAGTACCTGTGTCTAGACAAAATTGATGATGCCCTTCATTGCTAAGGACAAAACGTTAGGAACAACCAAAATTAAGAAATGTGGTCTTAATGCCCATAGAGCAATGGTTCTCAAATGTTTAGCACCGGGACCCATATCTAAAAAAAAGATTTTTAGAATGAGAATCTGTCAGGACCCATTGGAAGTGATGTCATGACCAGAAGTGACATCATCAAGCAGGAAAAAATTTTCACAATCCTAGACCGCAATCCTACGCACACTTACCCAGAAGTCCCATTAATATCATTGTTAAAAGCATATATAAGTACAGATGTGTATCATTTCCTCAATGCAGTCAAATGCCATGATAGTATCAAGTCTAATATTTTAAAAATAAAATATTGAAATGAATGGGGACCCACCTGAAATTGGCTCACAACCCACCTAGTGAGTCCTGACCCACAGTTTGAGAAACACTGCAATAGAAAGATTTACATTTGGTGACAACTCCAACCGCAAAAGCTTAGGTTCCTATGTCCTTCACTCTTCTTCCTATCTGGAGCTCTGTTTCTGTTCTGCCTCAGGACAGGGAAAAATAGTTCCATTTTTTCCCCTACTCAGGTGGCAGGTTTTTTGCAACTCACCAAAAATCTGGCTGCAACTTACTGGTGGGTCACAATCCACATTGTGGGAACTGCTGATTTAGGCGAGCGTTTCTTAAAGTTTGTCCCTTGCTCTCCCACTTCACATGGTCTACCTATTGGAAGTGCCAGTGGAAGTAACTGGCAGTGATGTTATTGCCAGTTACTTTCATATTGGGAGGCTACATGCAACACCACAAACACTGGTAAGAGGCTCAGGGCAGATGGCAGTGCTTTTTTTCCCCAGTAATAATAATAATAATAATAATAATAATAATAATAATAATAATAATAATAATAATAATAACTTTATTTTTATCCTGCCCTTCTCCCTAGCGGGACCCAGGGTGGCTAACAACATATTAAAAAAACAAATGTTAAAAACATTAATACATAGCAGATAAAAACATTTAAAAACACGTTACAGAGGCCATAAAAACAGTAGTCAGATTAAAAGACAGAATAAAAGAGCAAGTCACCGAGGAATCAAGCCTGTAAAAAACTAAAAGATGTATAAAAATGTTAAGAAGGCCAGAAATCAGAAGGCTTGTTTAAACAACAGTGTTTTCAGGCCTCGCCGAAAACTCTCAAGAGAGGGAGCCATTCTCAAATCAAGGGGAAGGGAGTTTCACAATGATACTCATACCACTGGTGGTACTTGAGGTGCTATCCGGTGACACTTGCATGCGTACCATCCGACATCACCTTGAGTACCACTGGTGATACGCCAGTGGTGCATACCACTGGTTGAGAAATGCTGATTTAGGCTATTTGCAATGGATACTGTGGAAAAACCATTTAAAGGTGTGGCACAATACTCCAATGGACTTGTAGTTCAGTCTTCTGCAGTGGGGGCTCATATCTGCAACCGTGACATGATAGAAGTCACACTATTGATGATATCACCACCACTGCACTTAAAAGTGGCAAAATCTATATTGAGGCTCAAACATTCAGAAGCTTCAGTTAGCGCAGAATGCAGCGGCTCGGCTCCTTCTTGGTGTGGGTCACCAGGACTATGTAAAATCAATTGTCCTTGATTAGCATAAGCTGTAGTTTAGCTTCCATGCACAATTCAAGGAGTTGATTAGCTTTTAAGCCCCTTAGAATAGCATTTCTCATTGTTTGTGCCCTGCTGTACCACTTCACATTGTCCATTTATTGGAAATACCACCAGAAGTAACTGGCGATGATGTCATCACCTGTTACTTCCAGATTGGGAGGCCAGGTGCAACAAACACCTGGTAAGAGGTTCAGGGCAGATAGGAGGGCTTTTTGAGCACATGAAAAGTGCCTGCTGGAGCTCTGCTTTCCCATTCGAGGGCCAAATCCAGCTTTCCAGTGCTGGTGCAGCCGTACCAATGGGGCATGCACTGCATCCTGTGGTAGGAGGGCAATCACAGAGGCCTCCTCCAGGTAAGGGAATGTTCGTTTCCTTTCTTTGGGGCTGCATTGCTGCTGCACCAGCACTGGAAAGTTGGATAGGATTGGGCCCCAAGTCTCCTACTGCTGCTTGCTGCATTGCATTGCTGGGTTTGCTGCATGTGGGGGGGCGTCTGGGGGTCCTGTGAGTGTCACCGGATAGCACCTCCAGTACCACCAGTGGTATGAGTACCATTGGTTGAGAAACACTGCCTCAGAACGTATGTCCGTAGGTTTTCATGGCCAGCAATAATCCGACAATTTAACATATTCAGGTGAGAAGACCATGATTGTGTCAAAGGATTAAAATCCAGGTTGGGGAAAAAAGTCCAACATTTCATTCTGTAACTTTTCCAGAACTTTGTCAGGGAGTGTCCTATCTAGGCTCATTTCCCTGACGAAGTTCTGGAAAAGCTACAGAAGGAAACAGACTTTTTTAACAACATGGATTTTAATCCTTTGACACAATTGTGGTCTTCTCAACCAGATATGTTAAATTGTTGGATTACTGCCTTAGAACTTTTGATCCCTAGGGAGGACCTCATCTTCTCATCTGTATCCTCCTTCACTTTGAATTCTTCTGTGAGGCTTTGCCTTGAGTGTTCAAGCCAGGAGTTATTGGTAATGGCAAGAAGATGGATCGTTTAGTTATAGCCAGAGCTCCCTCCCATGTATTACATTTCTACCCCTCTTTTTCTCCAGGGTGGCTTATATAGCTTCTTCCCTTTATCTTCTCAGCAACCCTTCAAATGCTTCAGATAGGTTAGTGACTATCCATGAGCTGATGCATGTTCCTCTATATCTGCAAATTCAGAAAACTAACTTATAGTCTTTTTTTTTAACAGCCCTTTTGATTTTCTGCTGACATACTCATTTGCCCTGGAAATGACTATTTTATTAGATGTTGGCTGTTCTGAAGTGTTAAATTGGGATGTTTTATTGTTATGTTATATTTTAAATTGAAATTGATTCTAAGTTCTTCATGTTTTGCTTTAACACTGTAATTGCTTCTCTGTTTAGTTTTAATGGATGATAAATGAAATTGTAATTGTTTTTTGATCCTAAAACTGTAAACATCAATGACACTGGTCTTTAGTCAGATCTCTCTATATGACAGTAATCTGATTAGATTAGCTCATGAGTTAGTGAGAATATTGTGTATGACAAGTTGACAGCAAAGTTCACATGGAAGGTATCTAAGGTGCTGCTTGAGGGCCTTTGTGGCAGAGAAGTCACACATTTACCTTCTTATACCATGCCAGCCTATTGGTCAATCTACTTCAGTATTGTTTGAACTGACTGGCAGCAGGTTTACAGCATTTCAAGCAGGGTCTTCTTAGGCCCAGACCTATGTGAGTGTCATATGTGACCTATGTGGATCTGAGTCACATCCAGAGTGTCAACCCATGTGGAATTTGCAACAACTCATTCACTTCAATTGGGGCATTTATCTCTGGAAAAAAACTACTCTAGTTTCTCCTTTGGCACTGTCAATCATCCTCTCACCTCCTCTGAGGACTCAAAAACCATGGGTATCAGTCACCCACATGAGTTTCTATCCATACATTCAAAATCCACATGGCCAATTCTGAAGCAGAAAAGGTGCTTCGCTTATTCCATGGGAAAACACAGATACAGAACTCCACATGGGTTATGTATCCAATTGTGCACTATATGAGTGGGAAATGCTGATTTCCACTTGGGTTTTGGCATGTTTGGTCTGAGCCTCAGTCTTACTAGAGATACTGGAGCCTGGCCCCAAGCTCTTCTGTGTGGTAAGCTCTACCACTGAGTTATGGCATTTATCTGAGGTATGCTTGGCAGTGACTATAAATAAAGTAACAAGCAGCCCAAACCTATTTAAGCCTTCTCTATCAATGCAGCTGTGCCACCAGAGTGTGCCAGCATCCTGTGGGAGAGCAGCATCAGAGGTCTCCTCCCAGGAAGGAAACGTTTGTTCCCTTGTCCCAGGGGGTAAGCCTCTGTGGCCCAAATGGGCTATTTGTAAGTCTGAGTGGACTTGGGAAGACGGATCAAGGCCAGAAAGAGGGTAGGATATCAGTGGCACTGCTGCAGCTGATACTGCCCTTTTCTTGGCTTCAACACACCCCTCTCCCTGCCCCAATCTTCTCCCCATTCCTCCCCAATATTCTGCCCACCCCACCCCCATGCAGACTTACCAGCACTGGCACTTTTCCTGGGGTGACTGGCACACAGCTGCAGCTGCTCACTGTTTAAGGCAGTGGCCCGGCTGTGCTCAATGGAACATTGCCTTTTGCAACCACCATCAAGCATGTTGCACACTGGAATGCACTTTCCAGTGTGCCCATAGGATTGGGCCCTAAGGTTCCAATCCTAAACATGCTTTCCTGGGAGTAAGCTCCATTGGAATAACAGGCTTAGCACTGTGGACTTTGGAATAAACTGGACTTTGGAATAAACAGGCTTAGCACTGTGCTACAAAATGGCAATATAAAATAGAGGGCAGACATGATTTGGGGCCAATATCCTCACACAAGCTGCTGAGGGTTCTGTTGGTGTGGTGAAAAACTCCTCAAGGAATGTGTTCCCCAGATCCTTCAAGAATAGACCTGATTGCAAGTTGACAGAGTGTCCAGGTCACAAGTTATCTTGTATGTTGGGGGTGGGTTGCTCCTCTACCACAACATAAACAAAAGGAAAAATAATTTTAGAACAATTATCATTTTAAAAAAATTCCTGCCCCGCCTTTCTGCCTTTTCAGAATTATCAACAGGAAGAACCAAGTTTGAAAACTCCTTTGTGACACAACATGGCAGGCGCAATAATCGTCCAAGCCTCTTTCTAACTTCTACCTTGACAGAAGATAGTTATGTTTCCTTGGTAACAAGAGAGTTTGAAGCTTGTGCAGTAAATTCTCTTATAGCCTCACTGCAGTGACCTTCACCCCCCCCCCCCACCCTTTACTCTTGAGAGATCCATTCACATATACTTAGAAACACTAGACAAGGGAATATGCCTTTTCCCCTTCCCTCTGCCAACAACTCCCCTTGTTTTGTCTCTGGCAAAGGGATTCAGTCCAATTAGTAAAAAGCTTTTGCAGAACTGCCTGAAAAACTGCCACGGAAATGAAAAATAGACCGTCTGAGTGGCGAGCACAGCCGCAGGGCCTGTAACGCAAGGAGCAACAAGCAAGAGCTACTATTTCTGAGAAGCACCATGTGTTGAGTGTGTGCTTGCTTATTTCTTGTGGCACTGTGATGTGTTATCAAGGCCCTGTATCTTGTCTCTGCTTTCACAGCTTTGTCGTTTGTCAAAAGACATTAGCTTCCTTGTCCTGCTTAAAATTGGCACTTTCTGCCATGTAGTTCAGTTCACTGAGAACACCATGGCATTCCTTCACCATAGCTGCATTGACTGAAACAGAAAAAGCCACCAAAGTTCCAGCTTTGATTCCTCATGTTAGCTTATGGTGGTGGCTGCCTCCCTCCAAGTATCCCTCCATGTATCCCTCCAAGTAGATACTTTCCTTTTTCCCTGCAACATTCCAGTGACAGACCTAGAGGGGAGCAAGTGGGGCAAATGCCCCAAGCGCCAACCCTCCAGGGCACCTCCACCAGCCTCAGCCCCCCACTGCCCATTTGTCTTTTTTTTTTATATATATAAAGGGAAAGAAGTTGGGAGGTCCACCAGCTTCTCTCTCTTTCAAAAAATAACAACAAACCCTCCTCCCGACAAAGGGGGGCACCCAGATCGCTGGTGGAGAGGCAACGAGGTGTTCCCTGTCTAGCAGCGATTCAGTGCTGGACTGGGCCGGCCCCTCTCCCCTCCTCCTTTATAGGAGGAAATAAGAAAGCGCCCTAGAGCATCACCATGCAGGGAGTTGCAACTCCCAGCAGGAAGCCTCTCCAGGGTGTTCTCTTGTCTCCTCCGGAGCAGGGGAAAAGGGCGCCCTAGAGTGTCAGTGCACAGGGAGTTGCTGATTGCTGTTATCTTTCCTACTAGCAAGGGCCGCCTGAGAGACAAGATGTAGCTCACATGACATGAAGACTGCGATCCTAAAAATACTAAAGAGTAAGCCCCATTGAACACAGTAGGACTTACTCTGAGTAAATATGCAGAGGCTAGCATGCTCAAATATCTTTTATATTTGGGATATTGTTTAGTTCCATTTTTCAGTTTTGATATATTTGTTTTAAAACCATTATAATCCATTCCAAGCATTTGGGATAAAAATAGCTAAGGGAAATAGAGGTCATAATTTTTTTCTTTCTTTCAGGGTACTGATTCAGAGCATCTTTAGTGTAACAAATAACTTAGACTGGTTTTGTGAAATGTCACAAAAACAACCTGCCAAGTGGGCATCCTGCCCTTTGTGCTCAAGGCACCCGGCATACAAACCATAGAGATGGGAGGATATAAGAACATGCAAAATGCTTGTGGCTAGAGGCCAGGCGACTGTCCCTTTCTCAGAACTAGAAGGCAATCCATCCTGCCTGTTCCCACCTTTCTGCTCCTGTGTACAATTGTGTCAATCTCAAAATCAAATATTGAACTTGTCAGGTGACAGAATGCCTGCCTTAGGAAGAATCACTGGGTTTGCTGGCAAGACAAAGGGAAAGTCAAGCGGGCAGCCCTGCCCTATCATTAACTCCTGGGAGAATTAATTAGCCAGACCGCCCAAGTATTTGCACATCAGCCACATTCTACTGCTGTCCTGTGAGCTAAAGTGAAAAATACAGCCCAACCAGCGCAAGGCAATCCAGGTCAATTAATGAAGATGTAACCTCCCCAGACGCAGCCATTAGCATAATTCAGAATGTTCAGAGCCCCATGAATATGATTAACCTGGTTAACTGGGTTTTTTCTCCCCATTGCTAGGTTTAGGCCTGCTTCCCCCAAGCGCAGAAATGCCATCATTAATTGTTATTATTCATTATTTATACAGTGCATAAAGGCATTTAAGAGGCCCTCTCTCTGTTACCTGTCTCTGAAGCCTTGGAACGATGGCAGAGCATGCATAATAATGGGGTGTATGAGTGATGCATTTTATTTCATTTCTCCTTTCCTCTCTTGACCAGAGGGAATAGTGGCTGAAGCCGGAAAGTATGATTTCTTAGCGAGGCAGGCTGAATGGATTGGGAGGAATTGCCATATATCTGGCAGTTTGTGGCCCCCTTCCTCCACCATAGTTGTTATTTATTTGTTTTAATCCTTCAGAAAACACACCTTGTAGACTTAAGCTTCCTTTTCTCACATAAACTTAAAACTCTACAGCTTTGTTCTAGGCCAGAGATCATGTGCACATGCATTCACAGCAGAGTTCTCATTCATTTCAAAAGAGAAATCTGCACTGCAAAGATATGTGTACAAACAGATATGCTGCGTGCACTGAATTGAAAGGGGAAGACTTTCAGGGCAGGGAGCTTCCGTGCATGGATTCTTTGACTAGATCCCTGGCCCAGGGCACCCAGATGTTTGGGGGCATGGCAGGCATTTTTAGAAACTAGTGTTTGCTTCTTCATTTGCAGGTCCCCAAGACATGAATTTTTTAAAACAAACCAACCAAGATTACAAATTTAAAGCAATTTATCATGCTAAACATACACAAGAGTAAAAGCAACCAAGCAGCAAAAATACAAATACAGCCCAATACCATATTCACCATAGTGGAACACAGTTCTGCTGTTGTAAATGGTCATATGGTGGCATGTGGTGCAGTACACTGTCAGCAGCCGTTTTGGAACCACTGCTGCAATTGTGGCAGTGTCTGCCCCCCACTGCCACTACCAGATATCTGGGGAAGTGCAGGGCAAGCTGGTGGGAGGGACAGTGCAGGGAGGGGGAGGAATGGAGTCTGGGTGGGGAAGGGGTCAGGCAGGAGGAGGAACCAGGAGGTGGATCCCAGGTGGCACCACCAGCATGTGCCAGAATCCCATGCCTGTTCCATCTCCTCTTCCCTCACCCTCACTCTTCTCAATTCTGTACCAGCAAAATGGCTGGCGCAAATTCAAAGAGACCCATTTGGGTAGTGGAGGCTTGCTCAAATTAAAGTTCTCTTACCATGAGGATATGCCTGCAAATGCCCCCCCCCCCATGAAGCGTGTGCTCTGTCAACACAGCTGCATCAGCAGGGACATTTAAAGCCCAATCCTAGTCACACTTTCCTGGGAGTAAGCCCCATTCACTCAATTAGGACTTATCTCTGAGTAGACAAGTATAGGATTGGGCTGTTAAACTTGTTACAAAGTAAAAAATAATTCACAGCTGTCAAAATTTGACAAGCTAAGATCATGTTTTTGTTACTATTCTCTACTGCTGCCATCTAACAGTAGAGAATGGTAAATAACAGGATAAGGGGGGGGGGGTGTTGTCTGAGCTCACATTCCAGTATGGAGATGACTTAGAAGGTATCAGAAGCTGTGAACTAAAGAACCCAAGAACTACCTTGGTGGATCAGACCAAACTATAAATTCTGCTTCTAAATGCACCTAGAAACTTACAAGTAGCTCATAAAAGTGAAGGCCAGCACTTGTTGCTTCTCCTTAGCATCTTGTACTTTGAAGTACACTACTCCTGTAGCTGGAGGTTCTATTTAGCTGCTGTGGATAATACCCACAAAATATCCTACATGAATTTGTCCAAACTCTGTTTTTAAAGCCATCATAAATCTCATAGTAATGATAATGTACTTGTGTGAGCAAGGAAGAGGCACAGGTGCTTTTGTGTATGTGTTTAAGAAAGGACCCTTTAAAACAAGTAGTTTAACAATTAGTTGGCATAACAACATTTAAAAAGTGCACCAGTCAAAGGTGAAATCACTCCAGTTAATTAACATGCAGGAACTAGAGACTGCCTGCCTTAATAGTGCTGATGGAACCAGCACTGCATTATGGTAATTATGCAAAGAGTGGAGAATTAGGCAGACTGTTCACAGAGTATAGAAAGAAATACTGGCAGGGTCTGCTAAGCTCTCTGAAGTGTGATACTTTCGGCAGGAACTGTGCTACTTTAGAAGAAAAGTAAAAGTGAACATATGGTTGATGTTGTGGAGGGGACAGACCAACTCTGAAGCTAGGCAGTGCTTTAGAATCAGACAGAAAAGGTACACTGAAAGATGTGAATATTGTCTGGGTCACAACACAGGAAATCAGGTGAGATTCAGCAGTCTTAAAAACTAACTAAGGCTCAGCAACAGTGCTATGACTAGCATATAAAGTTTGTATGATGTATCCCCTTATAATGTAAAGGTATTGCTTCTTGTCCATCTTATTGCCCTTCTGCATATTAATTGGTAATAGTTAATACTGGGCACCATGTGTGTTTAAGGTGACCACACGCATCGATGTGCACACATGTTGGGAGTCTGTTGCCGATCATAACTCCCTGTGCACGCAAATAGGGTTGGTTCAGACAATACCATCCCACTGAAGAGCATGGAGCGAACTATGTGCACATGTGTCTCCCCTCCACCTGCTGCACTGTCTCACTGCTGCACAGTTACAAGGGCGGATGAAACACTCAAACTGCTTCTCATTTTGCAATTCAAACACCAGGGATGGGAACTCGAATCAAGTGACTCGAGTCTGAGTCATGAAAATCAGCGTTTTTTGCTGACTTTTGGAGACTCAAGTCACATGCGTGGAAGACTTGGCAAAACACTCAAGTCAGGGGCCCCTGGCTCATGAGTCGCCATCCGCTTGGACGACTCAAGTCACCCACCAATGGCTAATACTTGTGCAGCCTTCATCTCATCCAAAAAGCATCTTGTGACAATCTGCAAGCCAGGTTTTGTCCTCGCAAGCAGCAGCTCTTGCACCTGCAGCAGCGTATGTTATGTTCAGAGATGGGCTAGGGGTGGTGGAGCGAAATGGTTAACTTATTTTGTTTGCGCTTAAAACTTGCAGAGTCTCATGATGCAGGACTTGTAGTAACTTCTGCAAAACCATTTTAACTGGCTGAGCTGGCTCAGTAATCGACATGAGGCACCTGCATGTCTGTAGAACCTGGGTGGGGAGGTTCTTCTTCTTCTTCTTCTCCCCCAGCCCACTCATTGGATGCATCTCCAGGAGAGGGAGGAGGACAGGAGGAACCATTTTTTGCCATAGGGACAACTGGATTTTGCAAGCAGGAGGAGGGGGCTAGTGTGGGTCAAACAAATCCTCTGACACCTCCAGTCCACACTACAGGTCAGGTGTGTCTCTGAGCGGTGCAACACATGCTGGCCAGGCAGCTTAGTGAAGCAGGTACGGTTGCAGATCTGAGGTGTGTCATTCCTGACTGTGTGCTACTGCTTGCTTAACATGCAAAGGCACAGGTCATGTCCTTTGTCCCATCTCCCATGTCCAGGTCATTAGGCTGATAGTTATTTGTTATTATTGGATACCTGGATAGTGAATACTTTGGTCCCCCAGAAGACCCCACCCTTCTTCCATGCTTGAAAGTAACTGTTGGTTACTGTGTGTCTCAGCATCATGTCTCTCTCCAGCCTGTCTTGGTTCAGCCTGCCTGTGCTGTCGCTAAGCTCACAGTGGCTTACCTGTGGGCTTCCCACCCCATCCCGTCCCGTCCCATGGCCTCCCACCTTGCCAAGCTGGGATGCATCCTCACTCCCTCCCAGCCATGCCAATGATGTGTGTGTGTGGGGGGGGGGGGTTCCTTTGTCACTGCTGGGATGGGAAGGGAACAGGTTGGCGTGTTCTGCATGGATGCCTTAGATGGGATGGGCTAGAACAGCAGGGGAGTATTTAAAGAGAACTCTGAAACGCACACACAGTCTGGCAGCAGCACCGTTTTCTTCCGCAGAGCCACAGTAGGCTTTTAAAAGGGAGCAACTCAAGACTCAAGTCTTTTTGAGTTGTGAAAACGCTCCGGTTGACTCGGAAAGTGCCCCTGTTATGACTCGTTTTTGAGTCAAGTCACAGGGGGTGGAGACTCGACTCCAGCCAAGCCAAGCCTTACTTGCCCATCTCTGTCAAACACTACTGTAAGACAGTTTTGAATTCATGTGGTTTATATGTTCTGGTCCCCAACACATGATTAGGCAGTATGCAGGACTCCATGCTAGGAGTAGTCAGAACATACATGCACACAAATTTCATCACATATTTGGGTAGAATGGTCGGGCAGTACCATTCAAACTGGTCTACAGTGTATACCGTTAATCTATAACACATGGTGTAGCTCTGAGTTCAGTGTTCTTGCAAATGTGCAATCTGTTTCATGAATTCCAGTGTAGGGTAAACAAAGCAAAACATTCCAGTCTTGTGGGGGCTTTAAGTACATAATCAAAAAATGCATTATTGCATCAAACAAGTCAGAGAAATATCAATCCTGAGTACCCGAACAGGTTCTGTAAATTTTGAAGGATGTTTTTCTTTTTGCTTCTGGTACTTTCAGGGCCAATTACAATATTATGTTGGCAAGCAGAAGTGTAACTGTGGTGGTGGGATCCAAAGAAATGTGCTGCATGACTTGGCAGCAAGTGGATTGCCTTGTGTTCAGACCTTGAGCACACATAGTTATTTTGATTACATTTCTTCCAAGAAGGTCAAGAGGGGATGGATGAGGTCATCCTATTTTTCTTTGCAATAACCTGTGAGTTTGCTTAAGCTAAGTAACAGTAATTGGCAAAGGTCACCTTTTCAGGCAACTTATTAGCCAAAAGGCCCTCCACAGCAGTATATGTTGCAAAAGAAATATATTGGATTGTATCCACAGAAGGTTAGTCATGACTGAGCATTTCAATTTATGAAACTTACAGGGCAATCCTATCTTGCACTGGAATAGGCAGGCCAAGAGGCCTGTGATGTATCCAGCGCAAGATAGGGACCCAGAGTGACTCAACCAGAGGTAAGGGGAATCTCTTCCCCTTACCCCCAGGTATGCCACCGCAGCCCCAATAGGTCTCCTCAGACTTGCACCACCTCCTGAGGTGGCATGAGTTCGAGGAGAGTGCAGCTCCGTGCTGCTCGGAAACAGGGACCAGGATCCGGCATATCTGCCCACCTGACCACCCCCAGGACCACCCTCCCCCACCCTGGAACACCTCCTTCCCACCTCCTGCCCGCTCACTCCAGACCCTTGCATTGGCTGAGCTCAGCCAAACAAGCCTCCCTGCTCAAGTTAGCAGGGAGGCTGGATTCAGCCTCCGCAGGCTGGCGCACATCCCTGCGTCGGCCCAGCCGACTCTAGAGGAGGCGCAAAAGTGCTATATGGCATGTTTGCGACCCTCCTGGGCTGGCACAAGGGACTTGCGCCAACCCAAGGTGCACTTGGGACTGCGCCCTTATAGTCCAATCCAAACTAAGTCCCCCATGTGATGACGCAGTGGTTCTGGCAAGGGCTACGCTGCATCCCGTGGAAGAATTTCGGCTGCTGGAGGTCTCTTCAGTATAAGCCCCAGCAGCTACAATGGGTCAACTCAGTCCCACACCAGCAATATTACTGGCACAAGTCTGAGCTGATCCGTGCAAGCTGGATCAGGCCTGGCAAGGGGGTTAGGATAAAGCACACACTGGCTCAACCACTCCCTTTCTGGGCCTGATCTGCCCACCCCATTGATGTCACTGGGGAGGAAGTTCCACAGTCTGGGTGCTACCACTGAAAAGACTGTTCCATATCTCCACCAGCTGCATATCAGACAGCAGCAGGACCACAGCGGACACACAACCTTGAATGGCAGCAGGTGGCCTTTTAAACACCTTGATTCCAAACCATATAGCATTTTGACCAGCATTTTGAATTAGATTCAGTAAGGAAGCAGAAGCCAATGCAGAAGCCAATGCAAATTGAATAATAATGGATTTGACATGATCCACACTTCTTCTTCTTCTGTCCTTAGCTGGTGCTTGGAGAGCAGGTTGAACTCTCAACCAATATGCTGCTGTAGGTGCTGCTGGGATCCATGTGTCATTCATGAAACGCTTCCACTCTTGGTGGTGGTTGGTGATATTACTAGCCTTGTTGATGGTCGATCGCAGGTTCCTTAGATCTTTCTCAATGTGTTTGAGCCAATATGTTTCGTTGGTGCTACCCACTGATACTTCCAGTAGGGAGGTCAGTCTCACCACAGGAGCTTGTGTGGCAGGATGGAGAAGATAGGGGAAAAAGATTCGTGTGCTCTAAGATCACCTTCCCCTGCCTGCTTGGTTCTTAAGAAGTTTATGAAGCACCAAGTAAGGCAGGGACAGGCAGTTTGGAGTCTGTCCCTTTCCCTTTAGTTTACTTACCAGGAATGCAGCACGTAGGTTTCCTGCTCCACACACTGCTTCATTCCCAGCCTGCACCACTTCCAATCATATCAAACTGAGGCAGTGAGGAGCAGGGACAACTGTGCATTGTGTTCCTGGAACGTAAATGGAATGGGGGGTTTGGGCAGTTTGCTTGTTTTACCCACCCTTCTCCCACTTCCGTGGGGGTGTGCGGACGTGCAAAGACATTTTGGAGAGATTAAGGAGGAGTGGGGGGCATGCCGCCAGAAGGTTGTGGGCTGGCCCTGCCAATAAATCATGCTTCTGAGGATTACTTGGGAGTTCTGGGTTCACAGGTCTCCTGGTGACAAAGTCTTCCAGTTCATCAAGATTCTTCTGCTTGTATGCAGATGTGGGAATAGTGTTTCAACTGGTCTGCCCTGCTTCTAATTAAATATTTTAATAAATTATATTATTATTAATATATTATATTATAATAAATTATATTTATATTATAATAAATGTCAGTGTGAAACAGACAATGGGCAGAGGAGCAATACCCACAACAGGCATCACAGAAATTAAAACGCCACAACATTGAAAAGCCCCTGGCTCAAAGGATTAAACACCCTTAATTTCTATCATATCTATTGTGGAAAATTACCAATTCTGCTGCCGTTAAATGCTGGGAAAGCTACCTTTTCTGAATAAAATGCCTAGGCTAGCAAGCAGCTGCTAAGGAATGCCAGCATATGCCTGGCGATCTGCTCACCAGCATTAGTGTAGCGAAGCAGAAGATAACTCGATTTTCACAGCTAGATTAACACGGCAGCCATGAAAGCAACAACAAAATGGAATATGGAAGCAAAAAGGAACCACAGGAAAAAAAAAAGCCTTATCTACTGGACACTGAGCACTATTGCCTGAATGTCATTATGCAACGTAATGCCTGCTATTTATCTACAAGCATGGTTTACATGACATCCATTGCAGCTGGCATCTGTAATGGCACCATTTTGCTTACAGGACATTGAGGAGTTGCAGCTGTTAGATCTATAGATAGAACAAAAAGGGCCCTTGGAGTGCACAATCAATATTGATTCTTTTTTTTCTTTTTTTGTAGAGGCACTGGCAAATTTTCAGCTTTTATTTTAGCACTCTAGATAATGTCTTAATTGAGTTTGAGATATAGGTGATAGATGAAATGTCATCTTTAATATCACATCAGCCAACCCCTTGCTTGGAAACTTCTGAGTGCCCTTTCTATAATGACCAGTAGATTACTGTTTTTCTTTTACATTTTTAATTTTCAGCCATACAGGAATTCTGCCTTTTATCTTGGAATGGGAGATAGGCAGGTAGGCAATGACAAGATCATGTAAAGATTTCTACTACAACAAAACCTTTGTATATTATTATTTGCTGAATACTTCTACACCTGAACTTGTGGGGCTGAAACATGAAAGGTTCTATTAGCTGGGTTGTCCTATCTCTAGGGCTCGATCCTATGAATCGCAGTGCCAGTGCCATAAGGCACTCTGACGCTGGTGATGAGTCCACTGCATGGGCAGTGAGGCAAGTGCCAGTTAGCACTTGGCCTCAACACCAGCAGGACCTGTCACTGAATCGCCAGCTGGTAAATATCCCTGCCAGGGTGTGGGGAGGCTATACAGGGTGGAGGGAGAGAGAGGGGAAGGCAGGGGGTAGATGGAACTGGGCTGAGGGAGAATGACCCAGAGGGAGAATTGGGCCTGGGAGCAGGCAGGGATGGCAGCAGAGTCTGCCGCTGAATCCTTCCTGAGCTGCAGAGCCCTACATGGGCCTCCTCAGTTCTGTGCCAGCTCATGAGCTTGCACAGCTCCAAGGAGACCTACTGGGACTACTGGGGCTTGACACAGGGTAAAGAAACAAATGTTCCCTTACCCTGAAGAGAATCCCCACAGGATACAGCAGTGACCATTTCGGCACCACTGTTCCTCACAGCAGCCTCTGGCATTGGATTGGTCTGCCCATCACTTTTACCTGTACTTTGATTGGAAACTACTAGCTTCTTCACTCTCTGGGGAAGGAGGGTCTTTCACAGATGGTCCCTCTCTGCTTACTTTCCCCAGTCTGAGATTGTGGTTGTGGATATCTACCAGTGCCCCCTATTAAGCAACTGGCCCAATAAATTAGTGAAGTCAAGAGCAGGAAGGAGTGTGCTATGGGTTAACCACTAGGTGCTACTCAGCTTGATCAGCCTCTAGCTTCCCTAACATTAATGAATCCCTAATTTTTAAACACCCTTGGGAATTAATTACTAGGTCATAGTTACATGGAAAAGGGATGGGAACACAAACCTACAAAGGCAAATAGAAGATCTAATTATGGAAATTAGGTATGGAAATTGTATGAACTGAGTGGAAAAGCATTCAAAGATTATTTCCATTCCTTGGCAAATTAAAAAGATATATGGGAATTCAGAGGGGAAGTGAAGGAGATGTGATAGTGTCCAAAGAAGGTCATCACATCCTAGAGTTTGTGGGATTTTTAGAGAAGCTGTAGATATTGCTGTATGTTTAGATCCAGTAATAGCTTTGATTTTGTTTATTAAAGGACTTCAGCAAAAATGTGAAGATAATGGCTTCAGAAAGAACTCCCTCCAATAAGAGTCTGGCTTTCTGATTTTTGGAAAAATATAAGAGGAGCCCTGCTGGATCAGGCCAAGGGCCCATCTAGCCCAGCTTCCTGTATCTCACAGTGGCCCACCGGATGTCTCAGGGAGCACACAAGACCACAAGGTACCTGCATCCAGTTGCCACTCTTTTGTATCTGGCATTCAGAGCTAGCCTACTTCAAAAACCAGGAAGTTGCACATACCTATCATGGCTTGTAACCTGCAATGGACTTTTCCACCACAAATCCCTTTAAAGGCTTCGAGACCAGGTACTACAAGCTTACGTAAAATAAATTTAAGTTGTTAGATTTCTGGTCAGACTGGTTGTGAATATTTTACAGAGGTGCTGAGACATAGGCTGGCAGTGGAAAATATGAGAATGCTGGCAATTGATTTTGGTTAAGTGGAATCTCTTTTCTTCTTATGGTTTATTTTTAATATTTGCTTCTTTGAGTATAATTTGAAGGTCCACATTCTCTTTATTTGCACACACACACACACACACACACACACACACACACACACACACACACACAGTATATGCATACACTCTATTTCTCTGTGTGTGCACACGCATTTGTGTGCACACTTTGTATGCATGTGTACACACAGACATAAGGAGAAAAGAATTTAAGCCATTTCTGCCCAACGTTGCGTATACACAACAGGGACCAAATGTGTACACCTCTGGGCCAGGCAAAAATGGGTTAATAAAATGACAACAAAAAAGAAAGCACTCACAGCAACCCCACCTAACTCAATTATTTAGATGTAAGTATCTTTCGATGTACGGTAGACGCTAAAATCTTCATAAATACATGAGATACACTGAAGTGACTTTTAGAACAAAGTTGTTTTTTTCCCTTCAGAACAGTAGCAATTCTTCTGTTCTACAGCCTGCAGCAAATCGATATGTCTTTTCAGTTAAAACTCCCCTGCCTGTCCCTTGCAGTCTCTTAAATCAACTCCTAGTGCTTAAAAAGAAAATAAAAATCTGTTGCATGCTTCCTAAAAGAGCACATGCCCCTGAAAAATCAAGGCTGTAAATAAGGCCTATTTCATCTTACAGTCTTGAAAAGACCCTGCTGTGTTACTGCGAGGAACTACAGTACAACAGGGCAGTCAATATATGGGAGGTGTCCTCCTACAGGTGCCCTCAGTGAATCCACATGTTTTACAGCCCATTCTTATGCATGTCTAGTCAGAAGTAAGTCCCCTTGTGTTCAATGGGGTTTACTTCCATGAAAGTGCATAAAGTTGCAGCCTTAATCCCTTCAATCCAGGTAGCAGAGCTGGATTTAGGGGCAGGTGCCTGAAGACAACCTGAGGCCCAGGACTTGCAGGGGGTGGGGGTGGCGGGGGGAGGGGTTCAGACCATTTCAGTTATTTTTAAAATAAAAAAAAAACTCCTATAAGTTGAGAGGAAATTTGTTCCTAATTGCTAACATATGGCATGAGTAAATATAGGTTTACATATCAAGGTGTGCACATTTATAATCTTATATGCAGAGATCATGCTTCCAAGTCATGGAAAGGAAAATAACTGCAATAAAGCCAAGATATTAAAATTGAAGGAGGGGCCAAAATTGCTCCCTGCCTAGGATTACCATCTTAAATTGGTAAATCCAGACATTGAAAGTGCTGATTGAACATGTTGGAAAGATTTTCAGATTCTTTTACTGACGCAATGCTAAACAGTCACAGACCTTTTAAAAGGGTTTAGAGGCTTTATTTTTACATAGTAAGTGAATTACACAAGCCAATTGATTCAGTTTGGATACAAATGTTCACTCTTCGTTTCTCATCCTGTTTCTCAAAGAACCACACCCAGAAAATCACATTAAATAACGTGGAATAAACAAGTTACCCATGTGACACTGTATGTCACTTCCACCTCCTTATTGGGCCTATTAGGACAGGTTTGGTGCATGGTCCCAGCTCTAATTAGGAGGTCATTCTGCCCTGCATCCCAAAATATTCCTGGCCCACAACTTTGGTTATACAAGATCCTGGAATTTTCCCTTTGGGAAAGTTGTGATCTACATGTGCTGCCAATCATGATCTCTTTCGGTCACTTTGACATAATGACCCTCCTATCCTATTTTTGAGGGGAACAACAGTCATTCTCTTGGTTCCAATTTCAGTTATTTTTCTCAAACGAGAGAAAATAAATTAACCATCTAAAATCTCTATCAAACATCATTCAGATAGATAAATCCCAACAAATCCTAGTCTCACCTCACACACCTCACACACTTAAGCTTGAGACCCTGAGAGCAAAGCCAATATGCTTCTAAGAGATGGTTAGGCTCAAAGAACTTTCCAAGTACCTGGACTGTGCTTCCCTATTGTCCATCTTAATGTATGGCCACTCCAACCCAATGATTAGTAATGGATATAGAAGATCCACTACTCATGTTTCCATCTACAGGGGCTTTCACACTTACTTCAAGGAGAGATAAAACTGGCAAATACTTTCCTCTGTTTCCTCTACTGAAATTAATGGTAGCACCTGCATGCACAAAAACTTCATGTGAGCATTAAGAATACGGTACTTATAATGCTCCACATTGAGGTATAAGTGTATGTGTGTGTACCTGTACATGCCCATACAAATCTGGAAAACCTGAGGCTACTGAATCAGAGGTGGACAAAGGGTTGATTGGGATTTATTGGTAGATCTTTAGATAATTTGTTGTAGATTAGCAAGGGAAAAGACTCCCAATTGTTTAACAACAGAAAAGAAAATTTGCTCCCCTCTGCATTCCTAAATTAGGCTGCTGAAACAAAGAAAGATGGGGAGAAATCCAGAAGCAGTGGCGTAGCTAATGATCATGTAGTCCAGTGCCAAGCTCAAAACGTTGCTTCGGAAGTGGCATCGTGCCTGGGTTTTTTAAAAAGTGAAAATTGGGAAGAACCCACCTCCTCCCCCCAGCAGCTCACCACCCACTTGCTCTGCTGCCTCCCCCCCTGGTCAGTGGCATAGCTAAGGCATATATCTGCTACCTGGGGTCAAAGAAGATTTTGTAGCCCCCCTGCATGACAAAATCAAATTTAATTAAGTAAATATATAAAACGTTATTGGTTCCATGCAGTATCATAATAACATGTCATTGGCACTCAGAACAATCAGTCTCATAGGTCAGTTTGGAGTTAAGCAAAACCACTTTTTATTCCACAAGGCAGTTATGTTTTCATTTTCTGGTTAATTTTCTGGCCATAACTTTTGATAGAATACAGATATTCTAGTGCTGTTTGTTTCATTGCATTCTGCATTAAATTACCTTTCCAGTGATATATAACATGATGGTATGATTCATACATACTCAGATTTTCACAATTTTGGTCACTTGTGTCAAGCTCAGCTTGTTGCCCCCCTAAAGCTTGATGCCCGGTACACCTGCTACCCCCTGCACCCCCTTAGCTACGCCACTGTCCAGAAGTAGATTTATATGTGAAAAGCTGATGAACTGGTATTGAAAAGTGATTTTTGGTTTGAACATACAGGTGGAGCCTATTTATCTGCGTTAGTTGCGTTCTGTGACTCAGCGTGATTAACAAAAATGAATTGTGCTGAATTCCATAGAGTTACTCAAACATGCTGCAGCCTGACACTTCCAGATAGAAGGAAACTAAGGCAGCTGTTCTCAATCCCCTCCCCTCATACTCAGCCCTCCTGTTGCCAGCTGTCCTGCTTCTTTCACAGTTGGAATGCTGAGCTTTTAAGAGTCCACCCCTATGCATTTCTGCTCAGAAGTAAGCCCCATTGTAGTCAATGTACTTTCCTGGATTACTCCCAGGAAAGTGTGGAGAGGATTGTAGCCTGAATCTTGGCTTGCTGGGAAGACTTGCTTGCTGGGCTGTTTTGCTTCCATAGGCTGGAGCAGGAGAGCCTGAAACAACTCAGTGTGTGTGTGTGTGTGGGGGGGGGGGTATTCAGCAAACACTTCCTGGGTTTTTTAAAGCAATCCCTTCTGTTGCTGCTGCACCTGAATTTAAATGACAATTGAGAATGGTATTGCAGATTTTGGCGCTATCTGTTCATCAGATAGATGCCTATTAATCACCTGTGCAAACTTTTTGCAGTGTTTTGGGCTGCCTGGAAATGGAATGAGATGCCAGCACAGGGCAAAGGAGGCAAAGGTGTGTGTGACTTTCAGTACCCACACCCCATTCGCATTGAGACAAATCCACAGATAAAAAATCCTTGGATAAATAGGCTGCACCTGTATTCTCCGAAGCATTATGAGAGCAGGCTTGTAACTCAGAAGTAGAACCAAGGTTGGATGAATAGGTTCTGCTATCTGAGGCAAAGGAAAGATAATGACCCGTCATTGCATACAAACCAGCTGCTTTTTTAAAAACACAAGAATAACTCAGGATTTTGTGCTAGTTAGCACAAAGCACAATGGTGCATTGACAACAAATGAGCGTTTTTAAAATCTTATATCTTAAGATTTTTTTTCATTTGAAAGAAGAGTTGCACAGGTGATTAACAGGCATCTATCTGATGAACAGATAGTGCCAAAATCTGCAATACCATTCTCAATTGTCATTTAAATGCAAGTTTCTTGCATGCTCCTGAACACTTTGGCCATTTTGCTTTCAGTATTGATAATTGTCTTACAAATTTGTATGTGCTGAAATCAAAATGAAAAGATTGCAATAATAAATGCACTGGATTGTACTGGATTTTAAAAAAATACGAGGGTCGCCCAGAAAGTAATGCACCACATTTTTTTTCTCAGCCTACAGTAATGGTACGAATGCGAAACTTTAGATATACATTATTTGAATTTTCGGGAGTGCGCACACAAATTTTTGGTTTCTTCAGACAGATAGTGTAGCTGCAGCAGTGTTTCGAAATGGCGTCTGTAAGTGATGTACATTACAAGCAGCGTGTCGTCATTGAATTTCTTACTGCGGAGAAAGAAACTGTTGGGAACATTCACAAACGTTTGTGTACAGTTTATGGAGAATCTGCTGTCAACAGAAGTACGGTTAGTCGCTGGGCACAGAGGGTGAGGCCATTAGAAGGCGGTTCGGCAGAGCTCCAAGATTTGCAGCGTTCGGGGCAGCCATCCATGGCTGTCACACCTGACAAGACGCAGCTTGCTGATGTGCTCATTCGCGAGGACCGACGCATAACGACGAGGTAGTTGGCACTGAAGCTGTCAATCAGCAAAGGAAGTGTGGATGCAATCATCCGTGCTCTTGATTACTCAAAAGTGTGTGCACAATGGGTTCTGCGCTGTCTTACGGTGGACCACAAATCTCTCAGAAAAAACATTTCTTCTGAGTTGCTGAAACGTTTTGAAGATGAGGGGGAAGCGTTCTTGTCCAGGATTGTGACAGGTGATGAAACCTGGGTTCACCATTTTGAACCCGAAACAAAACGACAGTTGATGGAATGGCATCATCCTCAATCTCCACAGAAGAAAAAATTCAAAGCAACTGCTTCCGCCGGTAAGGTCATGATCACTGTGTTTTGGGACTGTGAGGGCGTCATACTCATTGATGTGATGCCAAGAGGCAGCACCATTAATTCTGAAGCTTATGTGAAGACATTAACCAAACTCAAGAAGCACTTCCAGCGACTTCGGCGCCATAACAACCCAGGTGAATGTTTGAGTCAACAAACACAAGTTTGAGGACTTCGGAACACATCACTAAACAGGGTTGGACTGTGTTACCCCATCCACCCTACAGCCCTGACCTAGCTCCCTCAGACTTCCACTTGTTTGGGCCATTAAAGGATGCCATTCGCGGAAGACATTTTGAGGATGACGAAGAGGTGATTCGCACAGTGCAGAAATGGCTT
Organism: Tiliqua scincoides; assembly: GCF_035046505.1. NCBI lineage: Eukaryota > Metazoa > Chordata > Lepidosauria > Squamata > Scincidae > Tiliqua > Tiliqua scincoides. The sequence goes on along the minus strand of NC_089821.1, from coordinate 78,943,935 downwards.
CGTGACCAGAACAAGGAGTGGTACCGACAGGGCATACATGCCTTTGTGTCTCGCTGGAGGAAGGCCATAGAACTGGACGGAGATTACGTGGAAAATAGGGAGTGTAGAAGAAACATCATTCTTTCTTGTGTGTAAGTTTCATTGTGTTCAATAAATAATTGTTGAAGAAAAAAAAATGTGGTGCATTACTTTCTGGGCGACCCTCATATTGTTGATTATGTGTGAAGGACTTAGAATTCCTGAGAGCTTGGGAAAGAGTCTTTCTTTTGCAATAGTTCCCCTAAAAACAAAAGCTGACCATCAAAATCATACCTACAATGGCACACTGATCATACAATTTTGTTCTTGACTACTACTAGAGATCTTAGTGCTTTTCTATAGCCAAGGTTTTGAAAAAAGTGTACAAGCCCAATCTATTCAGAGCTGGCACACTAGGATGCACAGCCCACACCATACCCAGTGCTGAAACTGAGCAGGCCAGAGCAGGTCTCCTCAGGGTAAGAGAACATTTGTTCCTTAGTCTGTGTTGAGCCCCAGCCTGCCTAATGGGGCTATTAGATCTGAATAGCCCTGTGTTGGAGGGAAAGGCTTGGGATGAAGAATAGGATATGGGGGAGGCCTCCTCCTGAGCCTCCTCCATTCCACCTTTCTGCCATGTATAATGTGGCATGCTAGTTACTGGCCAAAACCCACGCCAGCTACCTTTGTAATCCTAGAGGCACGAGCTGGTGGAGAAGGTGAGCGGGGGTGGGAAGGGGAGGGGACTGTGCGCTGGGCAGCCCGCAGCCCCAGGCCTTGAGCTCTGGCCGGGCACAGCAGGGCAGCCCTGCAGGTCAGGCCGAGGGGGCCCGCCGAGCCGCGCCTCCTGCTTCTCCCAGTGGCCCACCAGGTGCCTCAGACAGCACACCACGTCCAGTGGCAGGGAGGTCCACAGGCTCATGTCTCCCTCCCAACGCTCAGTCTCAGCGGCTGCCCCCTGGTTCTGGCTACCCCCCCCGTTCATTCTGTGGAAGGGAAGAGAACACCCCTCGGACCACTCTCTCCACCCCGAGGCAGGCAGGCAGGCCGGCCAGATGCCATCACCACATCCAGTGGCAGGGAGTTCCACAGACCAATATTTTCTTTTAAGAACATAAGGACAGCCCCGCTGGGTCAAACCAGAAGGGGCCCACCTAGTCCAGCCTCCTGCATCTCACAGTGGCCCACCTAATGCCTTAGGTGGCACTCGGGACAACACACCACAGACTGGAGTTCCTTAGGCTGGTACTGTCTTGACCCACAGTTTGAGAAATACTGATTTAGACAATGAGAGTTCAGAAATTGTTCTTTCTAAGTTAGGAGAATGTGTCTAGAGACAAAGAATCTCAGGTTATTTCTGTCATGCCCTATGGCAGGGGTGTCAAACATAAGGCCCGGGGGCCGGTTGCGGCCTGCTGAAGGTTTTTATCTGGCCCTCAGGCTCTCATTTTCTAAGCAGTGCTGAGGTGCTACTTCTGAAAGGGCAGCCCACCTGAAAATTGGGCTCTCCCATATCTTGAAATATGATCAAGATTTGCATATTTGCAGCTAATAATGTCCTGAGTGAGAAAAAGTGCTTATTTTTGTTTATGACCTGTTTATTGACATCATTTCCTGCCTAATGACATCACTTCTGGCCCTCAGCAGGCGTCACAAATGCTATTGAGCCCTTGGTTTGAAATGAGTTTGACACCCCTGCCCTATAGCATATGGTGTTCATGTATTTCTCTAATTCTTAATGGGGAACTGCAACAGAACAGATAAACGAATGTTTTCATAATTTTCTTAACGCAGGCAGGCCTGTCAGAAGTCACTGATGAGCTTAGTGGTCACCAGGTCTGTTTCAGTTCATTTTAGACTATGTTACTACTTGAAGGTATAAACAGATTTGCTATTGAAATGATTTGGTTCCTGTAAACAGTTGCTACTTACATAAGGATGAAGAGTTCTATATCCATTTGCAGTTCAACTTTTAAGAACATAAGAACAGCCCCACTGGATCAGGCCATAGGCCCATCTAGTCCAGCTTCCTGTATCTCACAGCAGCCCACCAAATGCCCCAGGGAGCACACCAGATGACAAGAGACGTGCATCCTGGTGCCCTCCCTTGCACTGGCATTCTGACACAGCCGATTTCTAAAATTAGGAGGTTGCACATAATTTGAATTTGAACTATTCAAAATTTGTCTGTTGCTCTACCACCCACATATAAAACGTTGCATATGATGATTAGACATGCACATTCTTCCACTGCATGTACATGTGGTCCACGTGTACTGAATGCTCATGGCATATTCTGGCTTTCCGGCAGGTGCATACACAATATGCATGTGAAGCTGCCTTATGCTGAGTCAGATAATTGGTCTGTCTGGCTTTAGTCTACATTGACTGGTAGTGACTCTCATGGGTTTCTGATAATCACCTTTGCTAGCTATACCTGGAGATGTCTGGGACCTGGTGCATGCAAAGCAGATGAACTATATACTATAGCTTCATCTGCAATAAACTTTGTATGTTCTCGATTCCTTTGTTTCTCTTCTCAGCAAATTGTGCATATAAACATTGCAAAGGACAACATGGAAATCTTTACTCATGAATTTGAAGGGCAGCCCTAGAAATCTCAGAAATTAACATGTTTCTTTGAAGAAGCACTAATCCTGTACTTGTCAACTGCAAGCAATTCTCCCCCCTCCCCCATTTTTAAAGCAGAATGTACATGAAATGTTCTGAGGAAGTGGGATTTCAAATATAGAGCCAAAGTGAGGAAAGATGGGTGCTAAATGTTTAACTTTGATGCTGATAATGCCATTTTCAAACTGTGTACATTGTTCTTCAGGTTGACAAAAATGCAGAACTAGTGGCCCAGTGGTACTACTGCACTCTGAGTCAAGAAAAATTAAGCAGACCTATAGTAGCTTGTGAACTTGGCAGGTATGATTTCAATTTTGTTTTTCAATAAAATCATATTAATTTCTGAATCAATTCCAATTATGAAGTTAACTCATCCTTCACTTTTGTAGGCTATATAACAAAGATGCAATCATTGAGTTTTTGCTGGATAAATCTTCTGACAAAGTCCTTGTGGAGGCTGCATCCCATATCAAAAGTATTAAGGTAAAATTGCATGCTTCTGACGCATGGACGTTTTAGATATTCAGGTCAATAGTTACTGGGCAGAATTCTAAAATTGTGAATAAATTTGTAACATCAGTTGTCACACTGGTTTAAAACAACTGGGGAGCACTATATTTCTCTGGTATGCTCCTGTAGGGGTTTTTTTTGGGGGGGGGGCATTCTTGAGGTGCATTTCTTCTTCTATATGGCAAGAGTCCATTTATTTCTCCTTGCTACTTGAACTCCTTCCCCACTCATCTGCTGGTGAACCACTTGCTTTCTTTTTCCTACTCTTACCTTTGTTTCTTTTGTCATGATGTTCCTTATACCAGAAATAGTATTTCCTCCTCTACTTGCTAAGTAACTTCTTCTTCAGTTCTTCAAAATGTTTTTGCCGTTATATCTTTTTTGGATAGTCCATAGCCTTTTCCTTATTTATACCGTACCATGGTTGGACCCTTCCTACTTTGTCAAGCTCTCTGTTCTCCCTTTCGCTTCTTTGCCAGAGGGCTCAGATTGAGAATCTTCTGGGCAGACACAATGCTATTTCTGTTGTCCCTATGCTGTTTGGTACAGTGGTACTAAATTTTTAAATAATAAAAAAAAGTGTAACACAATTTCAGTGAGTTGTGCATATACAATCAGCAGTTAAGAGGTAGGCAAATGCAAATATCTGATTGTGTGATTTTTATTGTGTGTGTTTGAACAATCAATGCAATAATAAATACGTATTACAGTTATGTAGAGATTTTTTTCTTCTTTGTGTTTTCTGTGTTAACCACAAGGGGGCATTTTGGGGTGCACAGCAAAAACGGTTGATTACTAGCAACCAGGGCCTGTAGAACATGAAATGTTGTTTTAATCTGTTGTAAATTACTTAACAATGTTGGCCTGGGTAGTTGTGACATACAGCCAAGTCCCTCTGAGTTCAAAGAGGTAAGCATGCATAGGACTGCAGTCTTTGCTCAGTCTTTGCTCTCCACAGGTTTCACAGCCCTATCCTGAGCTGCCTGGCCTGTGGGGCTGCTGCAGCACCAAAATGGCTACCATGGCATCCTGAGCACAACCGGGCAGCTGCTGGCGGCTCCTCAGAGGAATAGGACCTTTGTCCCCTTCCCCCGAGCAAGGGAAGCAGCCCCACAATGGGGCTACCCGACTCCGCATTGGCTATTTAGCTGGTGCAGAATCAAGAAACTTCGTGTCAGGCCTTGATATCTGACACAGCGTTTGAGATCTGGTGGAGCTAAGCTCAGCCAGCCGCGCCCTGCTCCATCCCCTGCCATATCTCCCTCTGCCCTCTCTGGAACTCCTCCTCCCCGCCTGCCCCACACCCTGACTTACCACTCCACCTCCAGGCACTTTGCACGGAGCACCTGGCAGTGCTCTGCTTTCACTTCTGCCGGGATCCCTGCCAAAGGTTCGCACCGGGCTTCCCGCACCCTGGGGAGGCTGCAGGAGGCTTGGGTAAGTGCACCCAAGGCCCTACAGCCCCCTGAGCAGCGTGATCCTGGGGATCGCACCGCTGCCTCTTCCCTGCCTCCAGGCTACCCGCCCCTTAAGAGGGCAGAGGCCAAAGCCCACAGTCTGGGACGTTGTGACGCCCCAGTTTGAAAAGCCCTGCTATAGCAGACAATGCTCTGACTTGAACTAAGGCAGCTTCCTGTCTTCCTAACATTGGTTTTTGTGTCTTTGCTTCTGTAAGGTTTTGTTTCTTGTGAAACTGCGGATGTGTGTTCTCTGGACGTGCCCGTCAAAGAGATTAAAACTGAAGCTTGTCACAAGGTAAGTTTTGTTCTTCCTCTCCTGATGCAAGTGTATCCTGTATTCCAGCCCACAGTTACAGAAGTTCAAGTCTTATTGACTAAAGTGAAACATTACACAATTGTGGACTACATAACTCATAGCTCTGAAGGAAGAATTCATCCTGATTTCACCTTGTATGCCTGTGTTAATTAGGACACACATTATTGAGCCTACAGAGCTTGTTGACTTCTGCTTTAGTTGCCCAAAGAAAGTAATTCAGGCTTGTAGCTTTTTTCTTGTGCCACACTGTGACAGCTTGTTTGGTCAGTCAATCCGCAGGGATTCAGCAGATACTGGAATCCGTGGGGGCCCTGGCGTGGTGCAACAATTACTCATCTGGAGGGGTGCCCAGTCCTTTGGAGGTCATGCCAGCTTCTCAATCTCCTAAGAGGGCTTTCTGGACATGACCAGAAGTTGCCAGCACAAGGTGGCTTCTGGTTGTGTCCAGGAGGTCCTCTGAGGCCCTTTGCAGTGTGGGCAGATTGACAGCTGCCTCTCTGATATGGCTGCTGTGTCCAACAAATTTCAAGACCTGTTGCAGGTAAGGTATGTTGTGAGGGTTTTGGGGGATTTTCCTGCTGACTCATCTGAGGCTCTGGTTGATCTCTGGAATACAGAGATGGCCAGGGCTGTGGATGAGATTGCTCCTAGGTGGTGCCTCCCAGCCAGCAGAATCAAAGTGGCTCCTTGGTTTACCAAGAAGCTACGAATGATGAAGCTGCAGGGTAGGCATCTTGATCGACGGTGGAGGAAGACTCGTGACAGATCCGACCGGACACAGGCTAGGGCCCACTGCAGGGCCTACTCTGTGGCGACAGTGGCAGTGAAGCGCTCCTTCTCTGCCACTTGGCTGCTGCTCCAAGTGATCTAATGAGGTGGGCTGTGCTGCTTACTCCCAGCCTGATGCCCAGCTTGGCTGCCTTCACCCTGTTCAGAAAGACCCATGCGCTGCCCTGATAATGAGGTGAGTGGGCAGCCTCTGGCTTACTCAAGCCTTTTCCATAGGGATTCAGAGAAGAAGATGGGGTGGAAGGAACTTTTGCTGATTCCTTTGCAAATAGCCCCCCTTTCCATGCCCCCTCTGGCCAGCAGGAGTCAGGTGAGCATGACAGCTGCCCTTTTTGGAACATGGGCAGTGAGACCTGGGTAGTGATCATCCCCACCCTGGTGCAGGTGACTGCATGCTGCTCAGTCTGCCCCCTGCAAAGGAGTTGAGAAAAGTCCATTCCCAGGTGGTTCCTGGTTTCCTTCTGGAAGCCCAGAGGCCTGACCCTGGGTGCCCCAGTCTTTTTGAGCAGCACTCAAGACGGCCTACCCACCCTTATGAGGTGATCGTCTGTCCAAGTTCTGTCTCCCCCAGTCCGTGCTTTCGCTTTTCCTCCACATTGCTCTGTTCGAGTCCAGTATATGCTCTCTGCCTCCTTGCAGGCAGGACTCTCACCTGTGATCTATGACAGCCTGACCTGCCTGATGACCACGCTCATTGCTGTAGAGCTGGAGAAAGTCGTTTTCAAGTCCACCTTCAGTCGGGTAAGGAGGGGGTGTGCTTCAAACAAGGAACCAAAAGGCAGGCCAGAACCTCAATCCCAGACCTTGTTGTCTTCTGGGACTCTTAGTCCTTGTCAAAGCAAGTGGCACATTGGTTATTGCAGAACATCAGTTGTGTAAGCAGAATAAAGAGGGCACTGAAGAAAATGCGCCTGTGGGGTCTCCTGCTCTATTTTCTGTCCTCAGCTTGGTGGACTGCATTTTGACAAGGAGCTGTGATCGCTGATTGCCTACCTCACCACTGTAACCACCTGGAGCATCCGTGACAAGTTTGCTCATCTCTCCCAGATGGCGACTGTCCTCAACCTGGAAAGGGTAGGCAGGCTTTAGTCTTCTGTAGGGGCCGTAGGGGCCACTTTGGGCTCAGCCCCCATATGTTTACATCACCAGTGCTGTTCTTCTGCCAGCTCAATAACTTTGCTTTCCCTCTTCTTTTCAGGTAACGGAGATCTTGGACTACTGGGGACCAAACTCAGGACCATTAACATGGCGTCTTACACCAGCTGAGGTCCGTCAAGTGCCGGCCCTCTGAATAGACTTTCGCAGTGAGGATATCAAGTGCCTGCCCCTCTAACTACCTGCACGGAACAATCTTCTTCATGGCCAGTGCTGGCTGCTGTAGAAAGGGGTGGAGGTCAGCTACGATCTCTCCTCTTGTGGGGGGGGGGGGGCTCATCCCTTGTCCCTGAAGGGAAAGGCGAACCTCTCCCTTGTTGAACACTGTGCAATATTGTCTAAAATAGACATTAAAATGATATAGGGCTGCTGGATTTCTGCCCCTTGGTCAGTTGTCTGCCAGCTTATATGTTAAGGCCTCTTGCTGTGCTGGCAAGGGGGATGCGGTAGCCAAGCCCCCAAAGTGTTCTGGTCACAACGGACCTGTATTGGTATCGCCACATACCTTTGGATCTTTGGTATGAAGCTTGTGGGCCTTCTGCATCTCCCCAACTTGATCAGTAGTATTCATGCACCTTCCTCCACTGCTTGCAATGGTTGCAGGCACCCCACACAGTTGTGTTGCTTTAGGAGCAGACGGAAACCTCCAAGGTTGCTACAGAAAAGACTTTTTTTTTTAACATTTACCCAGCATGTTTTAAGCTGATTGTGCTCTATGAAGGACATGTTATTTTTGGCAACATTGCATAAAAAACTCATCACACTATTGTACGATGTGACACATTTCCATAATTTCAGGTACCCTTGATAAAGACCTATGTGCTCAAAATGCACTGAGGGTAAACTTCCAACAACAGATTTATTTGCTATGGTTCCTTTGATGGTTCTTTTGTTTTCCTTTGAGTTGGCACATCTTGTTTCTAAATCCCAAGGATGCCTTGGCAGAAGGCAACCACAAGAATTCTCTCAACCCTAAGGCTCATTTTATGTGTGGGGGATGATGGTGTAGGGGAACAGAGGTGGCTTCACAAATGGGATAACTTCTAGAACACTGAATTGGATTCAGAACAACCCTGACAGTCTCACAGCCCAATCCTAACCTGCCCTGGAGCAGGCTGGCCAAGGTTGGGGTCAATTGTGGCTCAGCCTGGGGCAAAGGGAGTTCCTTCCCCTTACCCTGGGTAAGGCCTCAGCAGCCTCAATGGGGCTACTCGGGTCTGCACTACCTAAAGAGGTAACACAGATCCGAGCCGCACCAGGCTGCCTGGAACCAGGAATAGGATCTGGCACAAGTGTTGGATCCTGGCCCCATCCCACCCCATTCTCCCCCTGCCCCAAAATGCCTCCCCTCACCCCCCAACCCCCCATGCTGCCCTGACTCAGGGGCTTGGACTGACATCCCTCCTCCAAAGTTGTCACAGAAGTGCCTTATGGTGCTTTTGCGACAGTCTTCAGCCACCACCAGAAATTTGCAGCAGCCTAAGGAGCCTTTGGAATTGCCCCTGTTTCACTGATGAAGTTCCACAGAGACAAATATAAGGTCCTACACATAGATTCACAAAATCAGACATACACAAATACAGGGGGCGGAAGATCTTGCTTGGTAGAAGCATGTGTGGAAGGGGGCTAAGGCATACAGTTTCCTGAGAGTAACCCTATTGAACTTAGTTCTGAGTAGAATTGCAGTGTTAGTAGACCATAAGGTGAACATGAATGATGTGTGGTGATGCTGCAAAAATGCAAATACCAGGCTGTAGTAAGAGAGGCATAGAGGCCAGAGCATGAAAACTCCTAGTTCCCCCCTATTCTACATGAGTCACTTCTGTGAGTGGGGCACCTACCTAAATCTGAGCCACCAGAATTGCAGGGCAATTTGAATTGCTGTTTGGTACTCATGGCTTCACATTATGTTCACCTGCATTCTTGGACTGAGCTGTGGATGTCCCTCCCTGAGGTGATGTTTGCCATTATGCTTTTCTTTTGCTCACCTGGATAAATTCAAGGGTGTTTATGCAACAGAGGCTGGCATAGCTGACATGTGTTCCTGGTCTGATCTGGACCTCAGAATAAAAAGTACAGTAGCCCCCTCCCCAGGGTTGGGGTAGAATGCTATCCACTGCCACCATCCCAGGCTAGAAAGACTAAGTGGAGGGGTTGGCTGGGAAAAACCCCACTCTCAGGAGAGCACAGAACCCTAAGAGCTCTTATTAAAAATCAAGTAGTGCCTTCGAGCAATAAGATGCAACACCCCACTGCAGTTCCCATAAATGTGGATCAGGCAGAGAAGGAATCAAAATGCAATTAGTTTATTAAAAGTCCATAAGAAAAGGAATTAAACGAAATGAGAGAAAGGGAGTAGAGAAAGTACACTAAGTACCCTGATGGAAAAATGCCTGCATTTGGCTGGGTGGACCCAAAGAAAGAGCTTGGCCAAATTATATACAGTAACTAGTAAGTCCCATCACAGGGAGATGGAGTACCCAATCCCTCCTGGACCTACACTGCTGAAGTTAACAAGCTGGCTTGGAGTAAACAGAGCAAACAAAACTAGGAATGCAGTCCGTAATGGTAGCTATGTTGGAATTTCCCTTCCTGCACTTACTGGAGAGTAAGTGGATGTGCCTTCCACAAACCAACACTAAATTTCACTGCAGACCTGGTAGAAACGCATATTAATATCCCCAATAAACTCAAGTAACTTAGTTTTGATGATGTCATAGAGTTACCTGATTGGAGGAGTGGAACCCACCCGGCCATTCCATTAAACCCCTTTACCTAGACAAGCAGGTCTGGCTACCCAGTCAGTAGTTGCAAGCCAATCACATTAGGAGGCTTGGCAACTCTAGCTGTGATGAAGGACCCCAATCCACATCCAGCAGATGACTGTAAGGAATGTTGTGTCAAACAAGGGACTAAGATTGCCACAGGAGGGTCTCCAAGCAGCTTTTTAGGCTGCTGAGCCAGCACAGAACTTCAAGAAGTGTCCCAAAATAAAAAGGGGCAGAGAATTGTCACACACTGTCTTTTATGCTTTATGCTGAGCCCTTTATCTTCAGTTGGGTGTTGAGCAACAAGCTGGAAGTGCTCATTATTTGAATTGCAACCATTTTCCAAAAGTAGCCTAACCCATACCATGCAGTTATTTTGACCCTAAAGGTCCTTTCTGAGGGCAGCATCCACCCACGTGTTCTTTGTCACCCTGCATACAGTTGGCAATGGGTGCCTGCTTCCAACATGATGCTGAGATGGGCCTACTGCTGAGGACCTTGCCCTTTAAAGGGTCACTGAACAGAAGCCTTTTTGTTGTTGTTGTTGTTGGCATCCTTCAGTCTCGAAAGACTATGGTGTCACGCTCTGAATGGTGGTTCTGGAACAGAGTGTCCTCTCCAGAGCGCGAAGCCTGGGTAAAGTAGGTATGGAGGATAGGCTGTTACCCATGCAGCAAATCCCCCCTCTCCACGTCACTGAAATGGTCCAATGGAAAGGCAGAGGCCAGTACGGTTGGTTCCAGTGGCGTCGCAGGAGTTGCCAGAACGCGACTGTATTCAGCCATGAACTGCCTCAGGGACTCCGGCTCCTGATTTTGCCTTGAGGTTGACTCCTGAAGCCTTTTCCTTAACTGGATGTAGCCACAAGGCAGTGGAGGTTTGGGATCAGAGTTTTCCTTCTCTCAGATGAGCTGCCTTCCCAGGCTAATGAGTCCCATCTACCCGGTGGCTGTTTAGTCGCCTCTTACGACAAGTACAGCCAAACTGAGGGCCTATTCCTTTTTGAAGCCTTTTTACCACTTCAAAAAGACATCAAGGCTGCAGGTAACCAACATAGTCAACCCAATCTCTTTGGCAAGGGACAGCAGCACCATTGCTGCTGTTGCTTGGGGGGCTCCTGGGTTGCAATTCCTGACCCCACCCAGAGTGGAGTGCCTAAAACCTAAGGAAGATGGAACAGAACTGATTTCACAGCTATGGAAGTTATTCACTTCTGGAGAAAATCTTGCACATCCTTTTCAAGATATGGACGGTGAAGGGCTTCTGGCTACAGTGCTTCCACTTGCTGTAGGTCATCCCCCAGAAGCTGCATTTTAAAGCCAGCTGTGTCCACCTCCACAGAGTGAATGCTGAAGTTCCCCAGGCCCTGAAAGAAAGGGGTGCAGGAGTTAAGTCAGCTGCAGGAGAAAGAGATCTGAATGATCAGGAAAGCAAGAGGGCAGGCAGCTGCTTCCATTGCATCCATTCCCTCCCACCCGGCAGCAAGAGGCATTGCAGAGGATCCTGGCAGAGACAGAGGCAAGTACTCATCAGGCAGCAGTTTCCTCCAGAAGGGCATGTCTGGCACGCTTGGGATCCAGGAAGCCATAGAGCAGATGAAGGAAGCAGACTTCCATGGAAAGGGACAAGGGGGGGGGAGCTGCTGTGCAGTCCCTGGGAGGCAGCGGGATGGGCTGCGACGGGGGCACCATCCCCAAGAGGCAAACAGGAAGATATTGAGCTCCAGATTGGCTCCAGTCACAGCAAATTGACTGCTTTGTGGATTACAAGTGGTGCAGGCCCACGTTCAGATGTGGGCGTGTATAGCAGAGGTACAACTTTAGTTGGGTTTCTAGATGCTACTGCAATCTTAGAAGCAACCATTATCCATCACTGGTTTTAATGAGCTTTGGTTCTACAGTAGTTGTAAATTAGAAGAGTGTCTCTCTTTTAATTAACAGTCTCTCATTTCTATCCATTTTAGTCTAAAATCTGTAGGAAGATTCTCCTTTGAGCCTTGACCTAACCTATCACTTCTATGGCCCATATGACTAAGGGCGTAATCTGAAGAGTGCCCTAGGTCTGTGCAACTCCCCTGTGCCAGCCTCCTGGTGCCATAAGGCACTTCTGGAGTCAGGAGGCTGGTGCAGGGGACTTGCGCCAGCCTCTGGAGGTGAATGCAGCCCCAGCAAAGCTGGCAGAGGGTAAGTATGCACCAGTGGCAGGTCACCAGCACTGGGATCTAGGGAAGGCAAGGGGAGGTGTTGCGGGAGATTCCAGGGTGGCAGTCGGGCCTGTGGGCGGACTGAACCTGGGAGGGGGTGGAGCCAGGATCCAGCACTTAGGCTGGATCCTAACCCTCCTCCCAGGTGGCCCAGCTTAGTGGGGGCTGCTTGGATCTGTGCCACCTCTGAGTAGCACCATTTGGGCCACTGCCATGTTACCCAGGAGAAGGGGAATCGATTCCCCTGGCTCCAGATTGTGCTGCAGCCAGCCCCAATCCTTTGCTGGATATAGAGCAGGGCAGCCAGCCTGCCTGTTTCAGCACAGGACAGAATTGAGCTGTAATTTTATGTCTCTATGTAAAAGAGAAGCACTGGCAAAAAAGATTTACACCAGCGGCCTGTGTTTGCTTAGCTGAGAAATTGCAAGACCTGCAGTCTAGGAGCCCTAATTCAGTGAAATCGTTATAGATAGAATAAAGGTGGAAATGTGACCAGTGCTGCCTTGTTACAGACTAGGTGAGCTGGGAATAAAACAAAGAGTGCTGAAGAAGGAAAAACAACAAGCAAGGGAGAAGCAGTAGTGTTTAATTTCGGTGTTTTCAAGGGATTTCCTTCTTTTGCTGCTTCACTGAGTGTCTTGCTTTACTGCTGCTGAATTTAATTAATTGGTAGATAGTTTTGTTTGCTGTCATCTTATGAAGTATTCCTATTGGATTGTTCTATTTGTATTGCATTGTTCTGAGCTTTGTGGAGCCCTTTCAGTTCAAAAAGTGACATATAGAAATATCAATTAATAAGTAAGCTTTCTGAGACTTGCCACTGCTAGAAGCCTGACTGAAAAGCCATCCATGCTAATTCCATAAAGGTAAGAGACAACAATGGCTAGTGATGGTGAGATGAGGAGAGGACCATCTCCATTCTCAGAGGAACTTCCTATATTTTTTTTTAATTACATTGGACATTGCAAGTTTGTGGCATGCTATTGGGAAACAGATTTTGATCTGAAGGACAGGAAAGGCTGAATGGGAAGAGAAGAACAGTAGTGTACTATGATCAATCCCCTGTTTATCAAGAATGAGCAGACTAAAAGGATGGTAATGGAGCAGTCTTCACTTTACTAAAGGGGGGGGAAAACCTAGGCTGAAATCCTATATGTACTTTCCTGGAACTAAGCCTCATTGAACTCAATGGGACTGAGTAGACACGTATAGGGATAGTAGTCCCTATACATTCTTGGTCTTTGATTCTGAATACAAAACCATATGAGGGACTACTGCAGCCTGATAATGGTGTATCTGTGGTGTAATTCCACACTACTCCAATAGCATGTGTGAACTACACACATTGAACTACACAGATAGGGCCAATTGTTTGTTTCCTGTCTCCCCACACAAATATCACAAAACAGGAAGGAAAGTCACATTTGTGTGGAAAAGAACCACATCACTGGCCTTGTCTGTGTGGTTTATTAAGACCCATGTACTTGACACACTGTGAGATTGCACCACGAAGAAGTGGCTCCTACACTGCTATAGAGATGTGGAAGATGGTTCCAGACTGTGTCCTTGTATCTGGTTGGCCAGTGATACATCTTCTTTTTCTACGGTTTTAGAAAACATTTTGATGGTGTCCAATCACTTTACTTCCCTCCCAGTGGAATTTCATTTAAACTTTCTTTGGTTGTGTGACAGTTTCAATTACGCTATATCTACCATTCCTCTCAAAGGTATCAGAACGAAACACCTGTCAATAAATGTATTTTCTGAAAACAAAATGAAGCACCCTTTGTTGTACTAGTTGAGTAGACACACAAGCTATAAAGCACAGAATAAACAACAGGTGTAAAACAACACACTGAAAATGCCTAAGTACATGAGATGGATAAAAGGACATGATGCAATTACAGAAGCTGGATTAGCCCAGTGTTTCCACTTTAAATGTAATTGAACATACACAATGGCACATATCTGCCCACACCTGAAAGATCCAAGAGAGAAAGAAACTATTCTCTGTCCACTGCCAGCAATCTGTACTTCTGTGCATTGAGGTGCAAAGATAACAAAGACAACAGTGAATAGCTCCTGTAAAAAGAAAGAGCCATTGCAAGACATCTTTAGAAACAATTAGCCAGCAAGTATAATCCAAGATGCCTCAAGCTGGCAAAATGCTTCACTTGTATTCTGAATGTTACTGCATGAAGATGTGCTTTCTATCTCTTCTTGAAAGTAAGGAACTACTACTGAGGCAGGTAAGGAGAGAAGTAAGGGAAGGTACTTTTGGAGGAAAATAAGCTGACTGCTGTGAACACAGAAAGAATGCATGACTCTACATTAACATTCAGCATTCCTTGATGAGGACATCTCAGGAAGCCATCTTATACAAAATCAGACTTGGCCATTTGCATCAGTATTGTCAACATAGACATAACTCTTCAGGGTTTCAGAGATGAATTCTTCTCTGTCCTGCTTGGCGGTGCCAGGGATTAAACCTTGGACCTTCTGCATGCAAAGAACTCTTCTACCACTGAGGTTGGAGGTGCTAGGGATTGAACCCGGGACCTTCTGCATGCAAAGAATTGCTCTACCACTGAGCCATGGCCACTTCCCCCGAGAGCCTTGCCCACAGAAAACAGAAAACTTCTTGATATATTGTTATGAAAGACTTCTTATAGGAGTAGGGCCTTTGTGACATTCTCAGTCTGCAACTTCTGCCCTGCCCAACTGAATGCTGCACACCATTCATGTGTGACCCATGTATGAGAGGCCTACAACTCCATCCTATTAGTGCTGTTCTGCCTAACAAGAATTCTGCCAGTGATAACTGCTGAAAAAGCATTCTAAAGTGCTTTCCAAGAGCAAGCTCAGTAGCATGGCTTTTGGCATGACTAGGAAGGCCAGAGCCTTCCTGTGCATGTTGTTAGTTCTCCTACTGCCCACTGGAGCAGGTAAGTGAGAGGAGAGGTGGGAAGGAGTGGGGGAGGGCATAATGGGGGAGGGGAGGCTGCAGGAGAGGATGGACCTGGCAGCGATGGCACAAGCCAGATCCTCCCCACCTTCTTTCTGAAGAGACCCATTGTGAAGTGGAAGGCTTATAGAGATAGAAAGGGATTTAAATCCCCTTTTTTCTTTGAAGCCTACCAGTCCACCCTCCTGGATACAGCATGCCCGTTTTTGGCATGGCTGTAGCAGTAGGGGGAGAAGGATAGGACTGGGCTATTAATAAATAGGCCCGCTTGGCGTAGCACCTGGGCAGATGCCCCTCAAGCTCCACCCTAGTTATGCCTCTGGTTCCTCCATCATGCAATGGTCCCAGTAACTGATGAGTCTTTTGAGGGGAGCATTCTTTGTATGTCCTTGCTGATATACCACCCTTTGTTTTTTGTGCTGCTCAGAAGGAATAAAAAATAAAGAATAATATTCAGAAACGGGGGATGCACAACAGCTCTTTTGTGTTCTGTTGTAAAGCTGCAAAAATAGCCTTGTCTCTCATTTAGCATGAATACAAGAAAAAGAGTCTTTCTCCCCCCCCCCCCCCCATTTTCAAGGAAGACTGAAGGACAAGCAATGAAACAAAGCTCTGGAACCTATAGACTTTTTAGCGTGTACTTTTTAAGGAACCCTGACAAATGTAGACATGTCACAGTGAAGAAAACATTTTTAACTAAAGAAAGTAAGATAGGAAAAAAAAGAAACTTAGCTGGAAAAATGATGACATTTCCTAATTTTCCCTGGCCCCCAGTTAGGTCTTCTGAGGATTCCAGAAAACCTAAAAAGTCACTTTTGGTTTTCACCAAAAACCGGTAGTGACATTTTAGGCCTTCCTGAGGCCCTAGAAGACCTTCTAAGGTGAAGGGGAGGAAGTGTGGTGGGGGGGAGGGGGTCGCAGTGCCATCCCATGCCGGGTGGTGCCCCAGGGCATTTGCCCCCTGACCTCTTCAGGTGCACCTGTGAATTGCATAAAGCTACAAGCCTGTACAGACATACCTGTACAGGTGGTAGTCCCATTGAGTTCAGTAGTGTTTACTTCTGAGTAGATGTGTTTACAATTACACTGTTAATTCTAGATATCTCCTATTTACTTCACTGGAAATACCATGGATTCCAGTTTACTATTCAAATGAACTAAATGTTCTTTATTTCTTGCCATCTCTCTGGCTTTCCTTGCATGTTTCCCGGCAATTAAAGATGCAACGAGACTAGAATGTCTGACTACTTTTAAATGATTGTATGTACAATTATTAGAAAAATCAAGTAACTCAAATGAATAACAATGCTATGTAATGTAATTATTTGCTACAAATGATCACAAATGTTTTCAATACATTAGACATTTGTTCCAGCAGCTGTTGAAATATATCATCATTAAAAGTGTCCAGTGGCCAGGCAATCCTTTAGCAGATGTTTATTTATCAGTGCATCCAACTTATGATTCCGAGTTTAAAATTCTTTTACAGTGCCAATTCCTCTTTTTCTGTCCTTGGTTTACTACTAGGTTACAGAGACGTATGCTTATTCAGAAGTCCATTGCAGGCTTTTAATAGCTCTTTAGAGATGAATCCATTTATACTGGAATGGCACCATGGGTCTGGTGCAGAATACACAATTTGTGGTCTCTAACTGTATGCTGTCATACTTACTTTAGGCCCAGCCTCAAATAAGAACAAGCTTCCCAAGTTGTCCTGTGCACAAAAAGCTGTTCAATTTATCTCAACTGAGTAATGTGGTTCTTTGGCAGAGCTGTAATTAGTTGGTAGTGGTCATTTAATGGTGCAAGCAGATGGAAAAAAGTTGAATTTGAGACCAGGAACTCAGGGCCATGGAGGTGGATGGGGGGGGGGGAAGGGGGAGAAGAAAACTGCAGAAGTTTAGTCCTTGTCCTGTGACCCAATACGTTTCTGAGTCCTAAGCAGACTCAGGGCCCCATCCAGTCTATCTAGTAGCCAATGGGGCATGTACTGCATCCTGCTGTGGCAGGATTCTCATGGAGGCCTTCTCAAGTTAAGGGAACCTTTTCCCCTGACTTCGGATCTGTATTGCAGCTGTATTGGTTGGATGCAGCTGGAAAGTTGGATAGGATTAGGCTCCTAGTTTCTGAGGACTTGGGCCTTTATGAACTCCTTCTTACAGTTCCTCACGACCTAGAGCCAAAATGCTTTAGGTGACAATCTGAAGAAATGCTGACACAATAACCCTGCCCTATTTGCATGACCAATGTGTGGAGGTGTTTGAAAATGGTGTTATTTTACTCAGAAGTAAGCCCACTGTGTTCAGTAAGACTTGGAATGGAATCCTATCTTACTCACTAGAAACAAACACCTCTGCCAATGTGTTATGCTTGTAATCAATGTGTGAAAGGTAGAGCAAGATTCTGCCTGTGGCCTATTCCCAACTTCCACGTATTGATTGTGTCCATGCAAACAAAAACATATGGTAAATTCAGTCTGCATGTTCTGCCCCCTCCATTTTTACAGGGTAAAGATTTCATGTACAGCTAGTTGGTAGAGCTGTATGATCTTTGGATCAGTTCAGAAGTCACGATCAATGCGCAGGGCAGTTGCAGACCTCCCATTATGTCTTATGGGGCAAATGCCCCAGGCGTGAGCCTGCAGGACCCCATGGAAGCCTCTCTGAGGCTTCCAACAAGGTTGGAACCTGTGCTTCAGGTTTCCCAGAAGCACAGTTTATAGCATCAGGGAAACCTCAGAGAGTTTCCATGATGTAGGCTTGGGTCATGTGAGGCTCCGTGAGCCTCAGTTGAGTGGGGGTGGTGGATTTCCACATGGAGGACAGTGTCAGCCCATGGGGGCACCATTGCAAACTTTGTCCCTGGGACTTGGGGCTGGGGAGGTCTGCAACTGACGCAGGGGCAGGCAGGGCCAGTGAATTCCGTCTTGGTCCATGTGTTGGTTGTACACTTATGCGTTGTGTGAACAGAGCTCTGTGTGTACAAAAAATCAACTTGGGGTGACTTTGCCATGGTAGAATTAACCATGAGGTATGACTTGGGTGTCTGAAATATACTTTTTAAACCCTTAAGGCTGCAATCCTATCAATGGGAGTAAGTTCCATTGACTATAATGGGACTTGCTTCTGAGGAGATATGTACAGGATTGGGCTCTAAGTGTTGTTTTCCAGAATTTTGAGAGACCATGGAGGCTTGGTGGCTTCTAGAAACATTTCCCATTATAGACTATTTTTGGACAGTTAGATAATAAAGAATGTGTTCTGCAGCCAGAAACCCTGTTGCAATAAGTGGCATCTTAACAGATAAATCATGGAGCTATTGTGTTATAGGAATGAAAAGGAAAAAAAAATTGATGAAGACTGACTTGAGCAGGAAAGGTGTGACGTGCGGACCATTAACTATCTCAGTATAATCTATGTAACAGCTCATTTATGGATGATTGCATCCTGCTGCTTTGTTTATATCCCCGAACTTTAAACCCACTATATTCATGCAGGTGCAAACTGAGCATCTGGATCGAGAAGCGGAAGCATGGAAGTATGAAACCTCATCTAATTCCCATCCATCTGTGTTTACGCTATAAACAAATAATGTCACAGACCCTAAAAGGTGATGAAAGATGGTGCACAGTCAACATAATCTATAACAAAAGAACCAGCAACAATTCCATGCAATGTGCAAATACTCGCTTCTTTCTGAAATTCATTGCACAATTCTATTCTGGTGCTCCACTGGTGCAGTGGTCACTATGTTGGCGTGAGCCATCGTAAAACTGCTGTAAAGTACTAAATGACAACTTCAGAGCAAGCAATGCTGATGGGATGGCCAGGATCCAAGCCCTGGACCACTGTTGGAGGTGAGTTTAGAGCAGGGGCTTGGGGAGGGCAGTGGGAGGGGGCATTTCTGGGCAGTGAGAGGGTGGAAGGACAGGGGGAGGCAGATCAGGCCTGGGAGGGGGCAGCATCAGTGGAGGCCTGAGCCTCCACCATATCCTATCCTATTCCTCCAGGGCCAGGCAGCCTTAAATGGGGTTGCTTGGACTTCTGCTGGCTATACATCTGGTGGAGATCTGAGTAGCCCCATAGAACAGGCTGAGGCACTACTCCAGGTAAGGGGGGAAAATATACCCTTACCCTGAGGAGACTTCCAGTGCACCTCCACTGCAATGGATACAGTGCAGGCCATGCAGCCTGGCTGTGTCAGCGCAGGTTAGGATTGGGATGTCAAAGCTGTGTCCAGGAATACTTAGGATTTAACTCTTTGTACAACATATTTGCACATTTTCTCATCATCATTTCAATTTTTGAGGCAACTTGGTTCAGCTGGGAACCTGGCAACTTCTTCAGATCTGCAGGGCTTGAGAAACTGTGTTCTACAATGTTAGCATTTCCACAGAAGAAACTAACTTTGACAATAAGGATGAGATCAATGCTTTTCTAGTAAATGTTCATTTGTTTTGTAAAACACTATTGTGCCTAAATTAATTAGAAGATCTGACACCAGGTAGACAAAGAGTATTGAAGTCTCCTTGTTGGAGTTAAAAGTTCTCACCTGCCAATAAATGACAGCAATTCAAGTGGATTGAAAAGGCAATTCTCACCGAGTTTCACTTTTTATGGTGTTTACTTGGGATTTGGTCTAGAGCCCAGACTATTTTTTTCTTCTGCAGAGGAAAAGGTATATTTTTCTCCTGGAGGGAAATTACAGGGGTGGATGACTGAAAGATTTTTAAGAACCCTGATACTGGTCTTCAATCAAGATTTCAGCCTCCCAAGACGTTCTTTGTTTAAAAAGAAATGTTAAAAAATGTATAACTGAGTGTAACAACTAGCTTGGCCCTGGCTTAATAGAAATTCACTCATTACCTGAAAATTGTTGTTCAGGGTGAGGAACTGGGAATCTCTAACAGTAGTCACCAAACTATAATTCCCAGAATATTTCATTTGAGAAACTATGAGAAGCCATGATAGTATAAAACTAATATACATCTGTAGCATAGATGTGTATGAAGAGTGGGGTAGCATGTAGTAACTAAGGCTGCAATCCTGTGCTCACTTACTGATGAAGGGCAGCCCAATTCTTTGCTCCTGTGACAGGTGGCTGCGGTGGCACCGAAAAAGGCTGCCATCGCATCCAGCACACCCACAGCAGCCACGGGCGGCACCTCGGGAGAAGGGGACTTTGGTCCCCTTCTTCAGGGTAAGGGAAGTAGCCCCGCAATGGGGCTACTCAATTCACTACTGACCTTTTGGTTGGAAAGAGTGTTTGGTGAGGAAAGAGCATTTGTGTAGGGCGCTGAGCTCTGCTCCACCAGACCCGCCTCCCCAGAACACCTTCTCCCTGCCTCCCCCCTGCCCCCACTTACCTTACCACACCACAGCTCAGCAGTCCGTGCAACCACTGAGCGGCGGAGGCCGGGTGCCCATCCGGTGCTAGCCCAGCGCCGACCAGTGCTGGGCTAGCATGGGCATTGGCCCGGCCTTATGCCTCGCAAATGTGCCTTATGCAACAGTGCGCATTTGCACACTGTGCGCACCTTTGCAACAGTGCGCATTGGCAGTAAGCCAGCACATCAAGCCCAGGGTTGGGCTCTAAGTCTAGACTCCTATTCACACTTACTTGGGAATAAGTCTGTTGAACCTAATGGGGCCTACTTCTGTGTAAACATGCATAGAATTGCACTGTAACGGTATTAGGATGGCTATCCTTCAGTCGCAGAGCACACATTATCTATAAGGAGAGTGTGTCAGGTTCAGTCCCTGGCATACCAGATTGGGCTGGGAAAGACCTGATCTGAAAACCTGGAGAGTTTGCTGTCAGTCAACATCAACAATACTGAGCTAAAGCAGGGGTCTCTAAATTTTTTGACTGAAGGACGGCATCAAATATCTGGCACAGTGTCGATGGTCGGAAAAAACATTAAATATAAAATTTAAATAAATACATTAGAGATGGAACTTAGATGAATGAATGAATGAATGAATGAATGAATGAATGAATGAATGGGCTCAAATGTCCAGGATTTCTCCAAGCACCAATACAGTCCAAGAAATAAAACACGGACTTAAATGAACTCCCATTCCCCCACCCCACAAGTACAACTCTGGTTGTATTTGATCAACTGGGCCAGAGGCCCTCAGGGGTTCAGGGGCTGGCGGCAGGCTGGATAGAGGCTTGCTGCGGGGCCCCCAGGCCAGTGTTTGGAGACCCTGAGCTAAAGGGAGGAATGGTCTTACTCAGTAGAAGTCAGCTTCCTCTGTAACTGGCTTATCATAGCATGCCTTTTAAAGGAAAATTAAGGCTAGCTGGCATTGTGGCAATAGTTGACAAAGTCCTATGCATTTCATAAGGGAGGCCTGCTGTCTATGAAAGCTCATGGTGCAATCAACAGCTCGTTTCTAAGGTGTCCCAGACACTTTTTCTTACTGCCTGCACACATTAACACAGCTACTTTTCTCAAATAGCCCTTTAATGGCTCTTTGTTTTGAGAACTAGATGCTGGAAACCTTGAGCACAATATATTTTTCCTTCCCCCACTTCTCCATGTTTTCTATGGATATCCCCTCTACTGAGCATGTTGCCACAACTCCACTGAAAAGCCAGTAAAAGGTCACTGAAATTTCATCCATAAATGAGCAAGTGAAAGAATATAGCCACTGACTCCAACTATCAAATCACTCCCAGTCCACCCTAGCTGAGTGGAACTATTGATTTATTGTCACTTTTGAAATGCTGTTTTGCTGGTTGTTCGCCTGATAATCAGCAATCCATTTTCAAAACCCCACTTTCCAAAGGTTTATTGCTTGCTCATAAGAATATCTTTTGTGCTATAATGGAACCTGGCAGCCATGTTCCTGAATGGTAAAATTTATTTTCCAGAATAAATATAATTCTAAAGCCAAGTATTCAGATGAAGCCAATAGTTGATGCAGGGCAGGCTTGTATCCATTAAATGCAAATACAAACTCTCCTGTGCATTAGACTGGGGGAATATCAATTGATCATGTACCTGTATAAATTGTGGTCACCACATTCGCTTCTGATCTATTTTTTTTAAATAAAAAATTATTATTTCTTGACTTAATGAGGAGGTGGGAGGGAGGTTGTAAAACCATTTATACAGTAAAGTGGTGATGGCAGCCTCTGTTCATGTTTGCATTACTCGTAGAGGGAAGTTTGGCTGGTGCCTCTTTTCATTCCAGCAGAACTATCACATGGCAAGCTGCACCCCCAGAACTTTCCTCTGCTCGCACAGGAGCTACATTATTGAAAGTTCCAGAACTCCTGCTTTCTGGTGTTTCTCAGGATTCAAGGCAAATCAAAAGAAATACGGTAGGCAGAAGATGAGACAAATGAGAAGGCAGTATGGAAGAAAGCTTGTTTCACCAGAAGATGTGTGTAACACCCCTACTAGTCTTTGTAGTGGTGTAAAGGCATGCATAACACCGTACATAACTTTACTACACCGCAAACAGTGTGAAGCCAGCAGATAGCGGGTTGGAACAGGACAAGGAGAAGGAGAAATGGGAGAGTTTTTGGGCAGAGAGGAAAGCGTGGCAGTTTCTGGACAGAGAGGAAGGGGCTCCGTTTGAGACTGAGACGATAGCTCTGTACAGATGTTTCCTTTTACGTGGAGAGAGAGGATATGTGATGAGCTCTTCAGGATCATGTGTGGTAGCTCTGTCCCACTAATCATGCACCTATTAGCCCCCCTCCACTCTCCTCACATTTTGTGTTTGTCTGTAGAACATTCCAGGGTTTTAATGTTCAAAAGAACATTATCAAAAGGAACAATTCTTGCTGTATTTACATTTTCTTCTGCAGATAAATACTGAATGTGAGGCTGGGGCATCATTGGGGAGGACAAGGCTACCACACTTATTCTTGAATAGCTCCACATGCATTCCCTCTCCAGGGAATAGAGGACACCTGAACAGGGCAAAAATCCAACATGAATGCAGTTCTTAATCTGGCAGGACCACTCATGAAATTTTGTATCACCCCACCACAGGAAGAAAGACATCCAAGTGACGCATCTTACCCCAACCAGTGTCTCCCATGAGCCTATATTGTCTAGGTCACAGTGCTCTATAAATGAACCGTAGAGCATTAAAAGCATTCAGTTGAGTGCTTGAACTTGGCATTTTAGTGACATATCGAACAGGAACACTTGAACTTGGCATTTTGGTGACATATTAGACAAGTTGTCTAGAGGTGTCAAATTTATTTTGCTTTAAAACCCAAGTGGATGGGTCCTGAATTAGTGCTCTGTGCATTAGTTTATCCAGAACCATTGACTTTTGAATCAATATGCATCAAGTTATAATATAAAATATATAATAAGAGTTTTTAATTGCACCATGCCTGGTGAAAATTGGATAGCTGGCAGATAATCACTGCTGGCCTTTTACAGCTGTGCAGGAGAATGCTAATGGTTTGTTCAGGAGATCATCTACTTTATGAAAAATTCCATCAAATATCAGAAAGTCACTATAAAACAACATTCAACATTCTGAATGTAGACATATGAAAATCCTATCTATGTAAGCCAGGTTGCTACATTTCTCGAGCATTCACCTTCTCCTCCTGTTATAGCCTGTGTATTACAAGCATTGACACTTGTTCCACCATATAAGTGAACTCTGGTGGAGAAAGTGGCAGTGACGAAGACGGAAGCAAAATATTCTCCTGTAGCCCTGGAGAAGAGTCATTTGTGCATGAAACATGTATGTGGTGGTGCTAAATTTCTGTATATGTTGTTTCCTCTGCAGTGGGTTATTCACCCATGTCAATCGGTTCTGGAACAAGGATGTGTCAACCAGAGATCAGTGGTGTTGTAGACTGTGAAGAGAAGGGCTACAAAAGTGTGGTGAAAGATTTCAAGGAAGATTTTAAAGATGAGAGGTAGTACTGTGCTATTACAGTGAGACCAATTCTGCATTTTTGAATTAGGCAACACACACACACACACACACACACACACACACACACACACACACACACACACACACACTCTCTAATTTACTTATTTAGCAGCCCAACCCTACTCAATTCCCCATTCGGCAATGCAGCAGTGCCAATACGGTGTCTGCTGCATGCTGTGAGGGAGTTTTGGCCACCAGAGGTCTCCTTGAAGTAATGGAACATTTGTTCCCTTTCTTGGGATAAGCCACCACTTCCTCCATGGGTCAACTCAGACCTGCACCAGCAATATTACTGGTGCAAGTTCACATGGATCCATGAAGATGGATCGAGACTGGGAAGGGGATTCAGATTTGGCAGGCAGTGCTACCCCTGAACCCACCCTTCCTGGGCCTGCTCTGTCCTCCTCCTTGGTCTCATTGCTACCCTGTTCTGCCCCCCCCCATTTCACCCCTTACCTGCCTCCCTGTCCCACAGTCCTAGAACTATGGATCATCCTATGAGAGATTTAAGACAAACAAAAGAGTTTCTTCACAAAGTACATAATTGGTGAGTGGAATTCATTGCCACAAGATGTGGTGAAACATACTAGCTTACCCCATTTCTGCTATGAACTTCTTGACTGTCTTTTGGTCTCTGATTCATGCAAATCAGAGCTAATCAAGCTATGGCAGTGTTTCTCAACCAGTGGTACTTGAGGTGGTGTCTGGTGGTACTTGAGGTGGTGTCTGGTGGTGCTCGAAGGACTCTCTGGACACCTGCTGCCTAGCAGCAAGATCAGGAACATGACACAACAAACGTCAGTAGGAGGCTTGGCACGGCAGGCAGAGCTCCAAAGCATGCTTTTCCACACTCGCAAAAGCCCTCCCATCCACCCTGAGTCTCTTACTGGTGTTTATCACATTGCATCTGGCCTCCCAACCCAGAACATAAGAACAGCCCCACTGGATCAGGCAAAAGGCCCATCTAGTCCAGCTTCCTGTATCTCACAGCGGCCCACCAAATGCCCCAGGGAGCACACCAGATAATAAGAGACCTCATCCTGGTGCCCTCCCTTGCATCTGGCATTCTGACATAACCCATTTCTAAAATCAGGAGGTTGCGCATACACATCATGGCTTGTACCCCATAATGGATTTTTCCTCCAGAAACTTGTCCAATCCCCTTTTAAAGGCATCTAGGCTAGACGCCAGCACCACATCCTGTGGCAAAGAGTTCCACAGACCGACCACACGCTGAGTAAAGAAATATTTTCTTTTGTCTGTCCTAACCTGCCCAACACTCAATTTTAGTGGATGTTCCCTGGTTCTGGTATTATGTGAGAGTGTAAAGAGCATCTCCCTATCCACTCTGTCCATCCCTTGCACAATTTTGTTTGTCTCAATCATGTCCCCCCTCAGGCGTCTCTTTTCTAGGCTGAAGAGGCCCAAACGCTGTAGCCTTTCCTCATAAGGAAGGTGCCCCAGCCACGTAATCATCTTAGTCGCTCTCTTTTGCATCTTTTCCATTTCCACTATGTCTTTTTTGAGATGCGGCGACCAGAACTGGACACAATACTCCAGGTGTGGCCTTACCATAGATTTGTACAACGGCATTATAATACTAGCCGTTTTGTTCTCAATACCCTTCCTAATGATCCCAAGCATAGAATTGGCCTTCTTCACTGCCGCCGCACATTAGGTCGATACTTTCATCGACCTGTCCACCACCACCCCAAGATCTCTCTCCTGATCTGTCACAGACAACTCAGAACCCATCAGCCTATATCTAAAGTTTTGATTTTTTGCCCCAATGTGCATGACTTTACACTTACTGACATTGAAGCGCATCTGCCATTTTGCTGCCCATTCTGCCAGTCTGGAGAGATCCTTCTGAAGCTCCTCACAATCACTTCTGGTCTTCACCACTCGGAAAAGTTTGGTGTCGTCTGCAAACTTAGCCACTTCACTGCTCAACCCTGTCTCCAGGTCATTTATGAAGAGGTTGAAAAGCACCGGTCCCAGGACAGATCCTTGGGGCACACTGCTTTTCACCTCTCTCCATTGTGAAAATTGCCCATTGACACCCACTCTCTGCTTCCTGGCCTCCAACCAGTTCTCAATCCATGAGAGGACCTGTCCTCTAATTCCCTGACTGTGGAGTTTTTTCAGTAGCCTTTGGTGAGGGACCGTGTCAAACGCCTTCTGAAAGTCCAGATATATAATGTCCACGGGTTCTCCCACATCCACATGCCTGTTGACCTTTTCAAAGAATTCTATAAGGTTTGTGAGGCAAGACTTACCCTTACAGAAGCCATGCTGACTCTCCCTCAGCAAGGCCTGTTCGTCTATTATTATTAATTATTATTATTATTATTAACAGTATTTATATACTGCTTTTCAACTAAAAGTTCACAAAGCGGTTTACAGAGAAAAATCAAATAACTATGTCTATGTTTTGAGATCCTATCTTTGATGAGGCATTCCACCATCTTACCCGGTATGGATGTTAGGCTGACCGGCCTATAGTTTCCCGGGTCCCCCCTCTTTCCCTTTTTAAAAATAGGCGTGACATTTGCTATCCTCCAATCTTCTGGCACTGTGGCCGTTTTGAGGCTACTTCATCAGTTTTGATGTTACTTCACCAGTTACTTCCAGTGGTACTTCAAATAGGTGGACCATGTGAAGTGGTATGATGGAGGATAAACATTGAGAAACACTGAGCTATGGGAGATCATGTGGGGGCATTAACATGACAGGCTGAACTTTCCTGCCTGGGAAAGCACCAGGAGACTTGAACCCGGCTGCTGTTGATAGCTTGCAGCAGAGGACTTCCCTGGATCAAAGGGATAACGAGAGATTACCTACAACTCTTTGGAGGTTGCTCCTTTTGGGAGGGTATCTCTGGCAAAGGCTGGGGAACCCCTCTTTAGTTTGTGCAAGAGAAGAGAAGGACAGACATCGGAAAAATAGTGTAAAGATTTATAGAAGTTGTTTGGACATTCAAGATAAGACTGCCAATTAAAGGAATTTCTTATTTTTCTTGTGGATAATGTAATTTTTAATAAGTCTAGACTGTTTAAGATCTGATAACTAATCTTTTGTATGATTTTGTAGTAGAATAAAGAAATGTAGTAGTTTGATATAATGGGCCAAATAATCTGTGAGTAGATAGGGGACTTAACCTTTATGTTTTTCTTATCTTTTTTTCCTATTGAAAATGTATTTTTCAATAAGTGTAGATTGTTTAAAAATTGATAACTAATCTTTTGTATGATTTTATAGTAGAACAAAGAAATATAGTTTGAGATTTCTGCATTTGCCACACAACTTATTAATATCTTTATTTTTTAATTTTTGTTTTGTTTTGTTTGTATTTGTGTTTAATAAAATAAAAATATGGGGAAAAAGAGAAACCTTGAACTATGGTTGTTTTGGATTTCTGTTTGTGTAAACAGTACTAGGGAAGTCACTGGCTTTTCTCTAAATAGCATATTTGGGAAGGTTTCCCCCCCCCCCAGTCTAGTAAAGTAACGAAAGAATACTAGTTCTAGCAGTCATTACAGAAAAAGTACTCTATGCTTCCTACGTATAGTGCATCTTCATTTTCTCAGCATGCCTCAGCAGAGAGATTTGTAGAAGTCTCCATCCATGCTTCGCCTCCATAACTTCCTCATAGCTCATTGGCCTCTAACATTTTATCGACTTTCACCGCTATGTGAATCCCTGGATGTTTATTCGTGGAGCTCTCGGAGACCCATTGAAAATAAAATTTATTTTATGGAGCTTTATGACAATCCACAGAGCCACAGATAAAATCCACTCGTTATTGCTCAGTTTTTGTTCTTTGTAAGGAACGCTCTGCCGGCTTGCCACCTAAAACCCATTTTAGATTAAGACAGTGGCAATAAAGATCCCTGCAGGATGTTAGCGACCATGATTAAGGAGGAGTATGTGGGCTTATTGCCTATCATTTGCTCAAGGGGAAATGTTAGGACAAAATGGAATGGTAGAAAGATAATATACTGACTGACGTTTGAATTCTCTCTTCTTCAAATGCACAGGATGTTTTTGTTCTGAAATTCCCTTCCTAGCTCCTTTGCAGGTGGCATTCAAACCATCACATTTGTCTCGTTTTAGAGCAATTGTAAATTCATCCTGAGCTGTTTTTCAGTCATGCCGCTCAGCAGCGTCACTAGAGTTTGTGCCACCCAGTTTAGTAACTCAGAGCCCAATCTTATTCTTGCCCCCCCCCCCACCATCGCAGCCAAGCCAAACTGGTGAATGCTGCATTCATGGTGGGCCGGGAGGTTTCAGCAGGGAAAAGGGATTTTATAATTCGCCCAACTTGCAATGGGTCTCCTCCGACCAAGTTTGCTGGCGCATGTCGCAGGAGAGAAAGGGGGCAGAGAGGCTTCTGCCAGAGGGGATAAAATCTGGCACGCCTCATCCACGATGGATTGTCCCCCTCCTGCGGCCTCTCCACTGTGTTATGTCCTTCTCCCCACCTGGTTTTGCCCCCTCCCCGCCTCTGTTTCACCCTCCTCCTCCCACCTCTCCTGGCAGCCTATCTGCTCTGGCAAGCGGGGACTCTCCTGACGGCATGGGCAGGAAGGCACAGGCCTTCCTGCCAGTGCTCCCGGCAGCATGCTGACTTGCACGCTGTCAGAGCACCTTTTGTGACAGGCACTGACTGCTTTACTGCAGTCAGCACTGTTGGAGGGGCCCTGCTGCCATTGAATGGAGAGGGCAAATTTCCCAAATGTCCAAGTCATGTGAGCTGATTGGACCCAGTGACTAGGTGTGAGTCAAAGCCAGAAAGTGACAGGCTGTTTCCTGCATCAGTGTACTCAGAGCACTGTCATTTAGGGAAGAAAGAGGGGGCTTTCAGGAGAAGAGTGCTTGTTTCTGACAAGGGGTGATACAGAGATTTGGTGGATACTTATTCCTTTCATACAACTCAGGAGATACATTAACATTAACTACAGGGCAGGAAGGAATTTCTCATCCAAGTCAACTTGACTGGGAATTGAGAGTTTGTTGCTGTGTTTGTTGCAGCATTCTGGGAACTGTACTTTCCCAGGAACAATACAACAGGATCAAACCACCTAACCCTAAACGTTTCATAACCCTAAATGTGTCAACAGATAACGCTGAATGTGTCAGCTTTCCCATTTTTTAAAAATAAAATAACATGCAGAGGGGCTTTAGTACATTGCCCTCTTTGTGGTTCTGATCTTGATTGTGCCCCCCTCACAGTATTTTTAATTTTAAAAAATCTTTCAGCTTTCAGTGGATGCTTTCCTCCATTAAAATAGTGCACCACATGCCACCTTAACCTTAGGGCCTTCTCCAGCCTTACAGGGCTGTGGCACCTCCCATTCAGTTGGTCTCCAACCCTTTCTTATAGTCCGCTGCTGTGGTTGGTTGTGGACTCTCTTTATAGTCCCCTGGCCTTGATTGGTTCCTCCCCCTTCTTGGTTCTACCCACCCAGCCTGGTCGCCTTCTGACTCCTAAGCCCCCACGTCTGGGAGATGGAAAGGCTCTGCAAACATTTGCCATGCCTTGCTGCTCCTCTGCTGCTCCAACATATGCAGGCAGACTCTGCTGAATGGGCTGACAGCTTGTTCCCTGTCCCACCGATGCCTTTCCAGGACCCTGTCCTGTGTCAACTGGGCACGCCACTCCCTGGGTCTGGTAAGACCTGATGACATTCCTATCTATGGATTCAGCCTACTTATGCACCTTAACTTGGAGGGGTGGGGCATAGTTAATCTGTTCTGAATGCAGAACCTCCTGGGTTCAATCCAGTGGTGTCACTGGGGGGGGGTGCGGGCTGCACTGGGTGACATGCATGGGGGTGTGTGTGTGTGAAGAGTACCAGTGACCAAAATAGCTAAAATTGTAGTTATTAGGAATAAAACCATCGTGTTAGGAATAATACCATTTGATGCGTAATTTACAGCTGAATGCAATGAAAAAAGCAAGAGTGAAATATCTCAATTCTATCAAAAGTTATGGCCAAGAAACAGAAAACAAAAATGCAAGTGTCTTTTGTTATGCACAATTCCTTAATTCAAAACAGACCATTGAGACTGACTGTTTGAAGAGCCAATGAGATGTTATTATAACACAGCATGACACTCTTTAACACAGTGCCAAATCTGAAAGGAAACTGGCCTGCTACAGTAGCTCTTGGCTTGTGGATCCGCTGACCAGAAGGAGTGGATAGGAGCTCAGGGACACAGCTGTGGGCCCACAGCTCTGCAGAAGCAAGTTTTGGAATGCACAGGACACTTGCCGTTCTAGTGGGAGCCAAAATACAATGATGCTAATTTTTTATTTCAATGGTTTTATATGTTTAAAACATTTTAGAGAGACTTAGGAGTGTGTTTGGTTTTCCATATTACTGTATCAAGTTGCTGATGCCACATGGGCAGATAGACCTGGGCTCTGCATCGGGAAGTTCAATAGACCTGGACTCCAAAGTCTATTCCAGCTGCCGCCACCCTCCCCCCCCCCAGTTTTGCCCTCCCCACCTTTGGGAAGGGACCCAAAAGAAACTTTGTACCCCTGATAAAATTCCACTCAGAGGCCCTGCACCACAGTGGGGACATGCTTGGGAATGGAAGTGCAACAGGGCCAAAGTACTAAAGTCACCCTACGACACGCTGTAATTTTTGCTCATTTAATCACCCACTCCCATGTGCTAGTTCATTTGTTTTAAAGGAAAGTAAACTTAGGAGCATGTCTAGTATGACCCTAAGGCTGCAAACCTAGCCACACTTTCCTAGGAGTAAGCCCCATTGACTATAATGGGGCTTATTTCTGAGTAGACATGCCTAGGATTGTGCTCTAAATGTATCTGTCTCCACCTCTTACCTACTCTGAACTTATCTTGAAGTGATTGGACACTGTGGCTTATGCATTGTAGCTGCTCTAACAGCAAATAGTATACAAAACCAAAATCCAAAGTTATTTCATTCATTCATATGAGCAATGCCGTCTTGTGCCAAAGCATCTCAAGGTGCCTGTTGGTCACACACTGGCTACTTAGCAGGGTTCAGGCTACATGACTTGGCAGCCTTTGAAGGCAAAGCAATGGCCTGAAATGCAGTTTATCAGCTCTCTGTGAATTCAGACAATGCAGACCCCAGTTGGCACAATTTATAGTTTACAAACACACTCACAAATCATGATTTCAGATCGTGATTTGTTATCCTCCAATCAAACCATGATTTGTGGTCAGGCTCTGGTTTAGACATGATGTGAAACCAGCTTTAGTTTAAAAAAAAATCATGGTTTTGTGTTATGGCTGAAGCGAATCCAGCCACTACGTACTGACTGTGGGAAGAAGCAAGAGAAAGGGTTCCAGGAAAAGGAAAGCGTCTCAGGGAAACCTAATCAGTCCTAGGATTAGATAATTAACTAATAGCACAATCCTATGCATGTCTACTCTGAAGTAAGCTCCATTGATTTCAATGGGACTTGCTCCCAGGTAAGTTTGTATAGGATTGCAGCTTAATTGTTTGGATTTTTCTGAATCCAGGTGGGCCCACCTGGAATCTTTCACCTGATGCTGTTTGGTCATTGCTGAATTCATTTTTGATCTTATGAACTGAGTTTATCTACAACTTCCAGAAGGGTATGCGAAAACAAATGGAAGAGTTGTTCCAGGAATCAGTTCCAACCTTAGACTACTTCTGGCAGATTTGGACCCTCAATATCCCCAGCTGTTTGACGCCCCACCTATATCCATAGTTATCTCCAGAACAGTGGTTCTCACACATTTAGCACTGGGACCCACTGTTTAGAATGAGAACCTGTCAGAACCCACAGGAAGTGATGTCATGACCAGAAGTGACACCATCAAGCAGGAAAATTTTTCACAATCCTAGGCTGCAATCCTACCCACAGGAGTAAGTCCCATTTACTATCATTGTTAAAAGCATATACATAGTAGCTTGTTGAAAGTACAGATCTGTAACATTTCCCCAAATACAGTCACATACCATGGTAGCACCAAGTCTAATATATTAAAAATAAAATATTGACATGAATGGGGACCCACCTGAAATTGGCTCGTGACATGGGTCCCAACCCACCGTTTGAGAAACACTGCTCCAGAGCAAGCATATTTGACACTCCTAACTCTATTAGTGGCCGTCTCTACTGCTTCAGAAGATTGATATCCTTGCTTTCCTCATTCTTCATGGTTGAAGTAAAATTTTCACCAAGTCAAGGCAGGTATTGAGAAGCTGGGAGACCTTCAGTTGCCAGTCCATCTAGTCTCTCACTTTTTCTCCTTCTGGCATTTTGTAGTCTCCCTCTCTTTGTGATATCAATCACAGATTCCAGTCATAGCTAAAAATTATACCCAGTGACATCTCTGGCAATATTACCGGTCAGGAAGCCTGCTTGAGCTTGAAGGAAATTAGTAACATTAAGAGCAAATTAATCAAAAGGGCAGACAGGTATGTCACTGGCACCATTTATCTGCTGATCTCTTTGCTCTGAAAGCCCATAATTCATGTCCTCCCAACTTATTAATTGGGCAAGTTTCTAGATGTTGGCACTCTGTGGCTCTTTGCTTTAGGGAAGATGAGAGGCTGAGTAAAAAGACAGTGATGGGCAAAACCACTTCAGGAACCTGCCATGTGCCAAAGAAAAATTATCCATGGAGATCCTTTGCGATTTGTTAGAAGTGTTCAACAACCAAAGGGGACTCTGCCGTTATTGATCAACTTCACTTTTATCAGTAGCTTGAGCATGATGATGGCCCACGGCAAGATGCTGTAATTGATGAGAACAGACATCTAGTGCACTATTGCTGCTGTTAGGCAAAATGCATGTTGAAAAAGGGT
This sequence comes from Tiliqua scincoides, assembly GCF_035046505.1. Classification (NCBI taxonomy): domain Eukaryota; kingdom Metazoa; phylum Chordata; class Lepidosauria; order Squamata; family Scincidae; genus Tiliqua; species Tiliqua scincoides. Next base: position 78,911,355 of record NC_089821.1, on the reverse strand, counting down.
GAACATACATTCTGTACTAAGGATAGTGAAGAGGAAAATAAGGCAGAACTATCTGAGTCACATGTTAAGCAGGGGTTCAGCTGACTGTATCCACAGAGCAAATTCAGGGTTCAGGCTGTCACTTTATTAGGCATCATTAGCCAAAGTAATTGATGTGGGGGGGGGGAGAACAATCTCATGCTTACCAGATACCTAAGACTTTGCCTGTTGAACGCTGACAATGAAGCTGACCCTGATGGATCCGTGTCTGAAACAATATGGTTATCGATTTAAGCTGGTGATTTCTAGTTTAAAAAAAAAAAATACTTGAGTACTGACATTTATACTAGCATGACCTCAGTCACTTTAGCAGCACAGTTGGGTGAACCTGAGTGGAGAGTAAGGATCAACAAGACGTTCCACGCTGCCACCTAATTATTTCTCAGTATGATGAGAGGAAAGATGGTTATCAGGTCATTATGCAATTTAAAATATGATCAAAATGCGAACTGTTATTACATCCCCTAAATATGCTTGAGACTGATACAATATCATCTTAAGGCAGGGGATTAAGCAACGTTAGAAGGCAATTTCCATCGACTAGAACTAAAAATTGGAGTTCATTTACGTTTACAGTCTCAGTAATTAAATGATAACGCAAACCATTACCGCCTTTGATATGAAATGGAAACTCATTTCCCTGCCCCCCCCAGAGCTCATTCTAACTTGCTTTCTAAAAGCTGCTTCTCTGACGTAATGTGGACTAAACCCAAAGTTCTTCTCGCAATTTCTCTTCAGAGTCGTTCCTCAGTAGAGTGGACATCTTAGGATACTGAGCAAATCTGTGAAGAATTTGTTGTACAATTGTCCATTTCGATGCCACTGTGATCCTGATAGTGAGGCAATGATGCAACCACTTTTTGTTCTTTTAGGCTGACGTCTTTCACAAGACCTGTTACTTTAATTTTTTTTTTCTATAAAGGCAGCACAGTGGATGGTTTGTGGCTTGACAAGGCAGCATGCTTGAAGAGTGGTTCACAGTATTCAGGGCAAGCAAGTGATGTCATTATTCTGTTTCCTTGTGATGATCCCAGCACCAGCATGTGCCAGGATCCTATTCCCTCTTTTTGAACCCGCTTCACTCCTTCTTTCCTTTTTCCTTTTTCCTCCACCCCTTCTTGCCTTGGACATTTAATAACTGGTGTCGATCTGAGGAAATTCATAGGCCACCAGGAGGTTTACACAGAGGTAAATTGAAAATATATTCACTTACTTCTGGCAGGCCACCCCTCCTGCTCCAGGTGCAGCATATGCTCTGTCAGCAGAGCTGCATTGGCACCAGTGGTGAGGGTTAGGCAGTAAGTCTCTGATTACTCTTTAAGGGCCCAACCCAGAGTCCAGAGGCTTACTGCTGGCGTGCACTGTTGCAAACATGCCATAAGGAACATTAGTGAGCCTTACCGCAGGCCCAGTGCCAGAGCTAGTCCAGCGTGAGCCTACACTGGGCCAGCTCTGGCGATGAACCCGCATTCTGCTGCCTGGCATTTGCCCAGACCACCGGGCAGCGGAGAGCTGAGTGGGGGCCTGGGCAGAGGTGGTGGGAGGTCCTGAGCCCTGTGTTGGGCCACGTGGCCCGACATGGGACTCTTTGATTCTGCACTGGCTCAGGAGCTGCCGCAGAATCGAGTAGACCCATTGTGGGGCTACATCTCTTATCTGGGGGAAGGGGACAAATGTCCCTTTCCCCCCGAGGAGCCATCACGGGCTGCCCGGTGTGCGTTGGATGCCTCAGTGGCCGTTTTGGCACTGCAGCAGCCTCGTGTGCCAGGCAGCTCAGGATTGGGCTGTAAGGAATTGGTTTTTATTGTAAATTGTGTTTCTGCTTTTATTCTCTTGTTAGCTGCCTTGAGGCTATCCAGTGAAAGGTGGGATAGAACTGAATGCATGATCTCAGTGTGGTGAATGCTTTTACTAGATTGAATAATACAATGACACCACAAGATGCTGTGTATATAGTTTGAAGTATCAGTTTTATGTCCTTATTTGATTTAAATATGAAAAGAATTCCAGCCTTGGAAATGGCCACATCCCTTTGTTTGAAATGGGTCTGGGGAATTAATTTGGTGTAGGTTTCTGTGACTCCAGACAAAGACTACATTAGCTTGAGAAACTGTACTGCGAGAATATCAGAGATGGTTAGATGGAAGTACAAAAGCAGCAGAAGGGTCAGAGGGAAGCTGGTTAAGAAGCAAGAGTCCAAGAGTCATTTTTCAAACGAGGATAGTCAAATACACAGAAGTGACCAAGAAGGAAAGAGCACCGAAGTGAAATTCCCCTGGCTATTCAATAAAACATGGGCTAAATCCCTTCTGTTTTCATGTTTTTGATGATAAAAGGAAAATCATTAGGACTTTGTTCACAATGAAAAATGAAGGCTTTTCTGGGACATTCAGACTTGTGACAGCTGAGGAAGCTGTCAAATGTGGCAATGCCAGAACAGGAAGATGGGAGCATTTCAGTGGGCTCTGTTGGAATTTTGTTTTTCATTATTTTCCTCAATGGGTCTACTTGGACCTACAACAGCTAGGTTTGCTGGGGGATTTCCTGGTGGAAGTCAGAGTAGACCAGATTAGGAGAACAAGGCTGGGAAGGGGGCAAGGTATCAGTGGCATTGCTGCTGCTGCTGCTCCCTCCCTGCCCGAATCTCCTTCCCATTCCACATATCCCCCCACTGCCCCCCCCTACTGACCTGGCTGGGCTGTATGGCATGTCACCTTTTGCGACAGTCATAAAACTTGCTGGAATGCAAGTACTGGCAGTGCAGCAGCCCTTTAGGATTGGGCTCTCAGTGCCTCAAGGAAATTTTTTTTTCTTGGTAATCTTACATTGCGACTCTCTGTAAGGGAAACAAAAATGTATAAGAAGGGAACAAGGGAAGCTCAGTCATGGCTGATTAGTTTTTGGCAACTAAGGGCGCATTCCTAACTCACTTTCCAGCACTGACATAAGGGCAGTGCAGCTCTGAGGTAAGGGAACAAACATTCCCTTACTTTGAGGAGACCTCCGTGAGTGCCACCCAACTGCAGGACGCAGAAATGTCCCATTGGCACAGCTTTGCCAGTGTTGGCAAGTGGGTTAGGATTTGGGCTTAAGAAATCACAATCTGGGGAAGCAAGTGCTAATGTGGAAAACTGCTTACTAAATTTTTAATTTGGGAGCCATAGGCACTTGTGCACACCCCAGTAAGTGTGCTTCTTGAAATTGCATACAGGTCCACCCTCCTTATCCATGGGTTTGGTACCCATTGATTTGAACACCCACAGGTTCTGAACCCATGGGGTGGACAACTTATAGCCCTCTGAGCCCAACCAGAGCTGTACTCCAGTTGGATCCAGAGGTCCTGCAGAGGGCTGGGAAGGCCACACATGGAAGTCATCCTTTTCAACTCTCTGAAGGCCTCAGAAGTGTGTCCGGTTTGGTGGCATGGAGACTCCCAAAATCTGTGGATTCCAGCATCCGTGGATTTCAGTAGCCACAGGGATTCTGGGAATGGAAACTCCGTGGATAATAAGGGCAACCCTGCACTTTAAAAAAGGGGAGAATGAATGTTTAATAAACCTTGATGCAGAACTGAATTCATTGCATTATTTTTATATGACAGTTGCCCTAGTTAAGAACAGCCACTGGGTAGATGGGACTCGTCAGCCTGGGAAGGCAGCTCATCTGAGAGAAGGAAAACTCTGATCCCAAACCTCCACTGCCTTGTGGCTACATCCAGTTATGGAAAAGGCTTCAGGAGTCAACCTCGAGGCAAAATCCGGAGCCAGAGTTCCTGAGGCAGTTTATGGCTGAACACAGTCACGTTCTGGCAACTCCTGCGACGCCGCTGGAACCAACCGTATTGGCCTCTGCCTTTCCATTGGACCATTTCAGCGACGTAGAGAGGGGGGATTTGCTGCATGGGTAACAGCCTATCCTCCATACCTACTTTACCCAGGCTTCACGCACTGGAGAGGACACTCTGTTCCAGAACCACCATTCAGAGCGTGACACCATAGTCTTCCGAGACTGAAGGATGCCAACAAAATGCCCTAGTATGAATTCCTTTGAACACTGATGATAAAAAGTGGATGATATAATCAGTAACCTTAGGCTCATGTTAGACACAGTGGCCCAAGTACCATCAATATGTTGATTTCAATAGATGTTTATTATTCCAATGGATTTTGCATGTAATCTTTTCTTGTGACCTATGCTGTTTGGAAGTAGGAGCAGATCAATGGATGGCAATTTGCAAAGGACTTCCTGAAATCAGGAGGTGGCCCTGCTCTTGCAATACCGAGGACGTAGATTGATAGGTATCAATATACAGAACATTCTGAGCAGGAACTCCAAACAGTCAACTTCCAAATATGAAAATCATATTTGGGACAATAGGGATCTGATTTTAAGAATCACCCTGTTGCTCTTGACATTTAGGGTATATTCTGGACCAGATTCACAGTATGCAAGTAATTATCCACAGGAAGCACAAGTAGTGAGAACAATTTTTAACAGTGAGAATAAGGAAGGCTGAATGGTTTAAATACCATTGCCACCAAAGTCATTTTTGCAAACATCAGTGCAAAAGATGAAAAATATTTATAGAAGAAGTAATTAACTTCCAAATGAAGGGGAAAACAGAGACAAACAAGGAGTGTTTGCCTATTGGCCTACTACAGAAAGCTGTGCTTTGCTAACAAGGAGTCTTTTGCCAGTGTTTGCATTCTGATTAGGAATGAGTAAATTGAGAGCAAGCCAAGGAGATAGAAAGTAAACAGTCCATAAAAGCTGACCTCCCATGTTGCATGCAGACTGTAATTTGTTTCGCTCACTATGGGGAAACAGATATGTTTTCATTAGTGGTTTCCCCCCCCCCTCCACAAGTTCTTTCTGTTGATTGCAAATGAGAACAGATTGGGGGGATTTGGGCTGCTGTGAACAAATGTAAAGAATTCCTAGTCCAGTTGGGCAAAGCGGAGAAAAGAGAAGGTGAAATGTAAATTTGCACATCATTTGATCTAATAATAAGTTGCTTCAACATTTCTCTTTGTTCCAGTTGGAGGGAAGAAGGATTGGAAAGAATTTGGAGTGTGACTTTTTTGAATCCCCAAATTAAAATGTTGTCATCTTGGGGATAAGGATTGTAATCCAATTCATCATAGCTGTGATACAAGGACATCTACAAGAGGGATCTGAAGGCCTTAGGGATGGATCTCAACAAGTGGGAAACCCTGGCCTCTGAGCGGCCCGCTTGGAGGCAGGCTGTGCAGCATGGCCTTTCCCAGTTTGAAGAGACACTTTGCCAGCAGTCTGAGGCAAAGAGGCAAAGAAGGAAGGCCCATAGCCAGGGAGACAGACCAGGGACAGACTGCACTTGCTCCCGGTGTGGAAGGGATTGTCACTCCCGGATTGGCCTTTTCAGCCACACTTGATGCTGTGTCAGAACCACCTTTCAGAGCGCGATACCATAGTCTTTCGAGACTGAAGGTTGCCAATACTCTATACTTACATTGTAGTGAGAGCAACATAATTTAAGCACGTTGAGCAGCAGGTAGGATTGTAATCATTGTAACTGGAGATAGAGTGTCTACACTTGAGCAAAAACAAAATCAAAGGCACAGGTATAGAATGAGTGATACCTGGCTTGGCAGTACAATGTGTGGAAGGGATCTTAACATTGCAATGGATCACAGACTTGACATGAGTCCCAGTGTAATGTAGCTGCAAAGATGGCTAAGGGCTCAAGCCTATCAAACTTTCCAGTGCTGGTGGAACTGTGCCAATGGGGCGTGCACTGCATCCTGTGGTGGGGTGGCAGTCACAGAGACCTTCTCAAGGTATGGGAACATTTGTTCCCTTACCTCAGGGCTGCACTGCAGCTGCACCAGTGCTAGAAAGTTGAATAGGATTGGGCCCTAAGGCAATTCTAGATTGTATTAATAGCGTCAAAGTTGCAAGAAGTAGTGGTTCCATTTTACTCTAAGCTAGTCAGCCTTCACCTAGAATACTATGTCCAGTTCTGGGCACCACACACAAGAAGGATGCAGCCAAACTGGAGTAGGTTCAGAGGAAGTGGTCAGGGATCTGGAGAACAAGCCCTACGAGGAAAGGTTGAAGGAAATCAGTATGTTTGGCCTGAAGAAGAGAAAGCTATGGGGCAGTGGCATCACTAGGAGGTGTGGGCCACACCAGATAACATGCATGGGGGGGGGGGTGACACCACTACTGACTACTTGCCAAAATTTTTAAAATCTTGGTATTTTTCAAAAAATTCTATCATGTATATCAGGGGTGTCCAAAGTTTTTGGCAGGAGGGCCATATCAGCTCTCTGACACTGTGTCAGGGGCCAGGGGAAAAAAAGAATTAATTTACATTTAAAATTTGAATAAATTTACATAAGTTTACATAAATGACTATATTAAAGATGAACTTATACGAATGAATGAAGGTCTTGCAATAGCTCAATGCCTATAAAAGGCCTTGCACAAAGCAAGGCTGGCCTTTCCTTTCCTGCCGCTGCTGCATCACAGATGTGAAAAAGCAAGCAGTGGAGGGAGCTCTCATCCCACAGCTCACATGAGAGGTCAAACAGTCGCCCTCACGCTGAGAGAAGTTGCGTTGGGCCAGTGTGGGCTTCAACAAATCTCCAGAGGACCAGAGGTTCATTGGGGGCTCTCTGAGGGCCGCATTGAGAGGCCTCAAGGGCCGCACGTGGCCCCCGGGCCAGGGTTTGGGCACCCCTGATGTATATCATTCGATGTGCAATTGCACGCAGAATGCAATGAAACAAACCACACTGAAATATCTCTATTGTATCAAATGTTAAGACAAAAAAAACCAGTGGGCCATGGCAGTGGTATATCACCGTGCCCACCATGGGGCATTGCCTCACCCACTGCATGGAAGGAGGTCCATCATGGGTTGACACAAAACCTAGTGACGCCACTACTGAGCAGGCACATGATGGTGCTTTTTAAAATACCTGACAGGCTTTCACATAGGAGAGAGCTAAGATTTGTTCTCTGCTGCCCTGAAGAGTAGGAATATATCTAATGGGCTGAAATTGCAAGAGGGGAGATTTCAAGAAGATATAAAATTCTTAACCGTAAGAAGAGTTCACCAATGAAACTGATTATCAAGGGTGGGTCCTTCCTTGCTGGAGGTCTTCGAGCAGATACTCACTTTTTGTGAGGCACCTTTTGGAGATACTTGAGAGAGGATTTTCAAGAAGGGGGTTGGCCTTGAAGACCTTCTACGTTTCTGTGATTATCAGCCTTTTCCAAAAGGCCACTGCAAATTCACTTATATTGAAATACAGAGACATGGTTCCACTTAGATAACTATGAGAAAGTGTTTGGATATCACAGCACGAATGTTCTGGCCTTTTTGTGCAAGAGCCATTGAAGAAGAGCTTTGCCTCTAAAACCTAGAGTCCATCTCTTAGTCTAATGCTCCAGGTTTCTCACAAACAACGGACAAAATCCACATGGAAGGCTTTATAATTATTTTCTAAATGAATGGGAATCATGCAAGAACGTTGCCACTGGTCACTCACATAATTCTGTCCCTAATAGAAGGATGGAGCTGGAAGGGACCTGAAGACATGGAGTCCAATCCAATGTCCTTTTGATCTGGAATTGGGGGGGGGGGGAAGAGACAATCATGTTGCTAGTGGCAGATTGCAGGTTAAAATGGTTACCTGAAGCTAGACAATGAACCCTACTGAGTTATTATAGAAGCAAGGGTCTTGCTTGAAGTAGAAATGCTGTGTAGATGGTGTGTTTCTACAAAGCAAGCAGTAATCCTCAGTGGAAGGCAAGCTGGGAAATACGAAGCAGGTATTCGAACAACACAGTCCTATGCACGTCTAACAGAACTAACAACCCAATTCTATCCTTTCCCCATCTATAGCATGCAGCCATGCCAAGGATTGGGCCATAAGTCTCACTGAATTCAGTGTGACTTAATCCTAGGAAAGAGTGAAGAAGACTGCCGCCTTAGGCTACAATCCTATACATGCTTTCTGGGAGCCAGCCCCTTTGAACACAATGAAACATACATCCACAGAATTGCACTGTTATGTCCCAATCTTAATAAGGACTTACCCCTGCAGAACTAGCATTCTGGCAGCTTAAGCTGGTTTATGGCTGATGCAAAGTGTGATGCAAAGTTATGTTGGATTGGGCTGCCCGTCTGAAATTGAAGTCAGGCTACTTCTGTTTGGGAGGGTACTGGGAAGGCAAGTTTGATTTTAAAAGTGTTTCCAATCAGGCTTTGAATGCTAGCTGTTTGCTTCTGCTTATTGACCCTTAATATGGAAAGTACCATGTGTGAGTCTGTCACAAGCAGTGAGTTAGGGCCAATCTACCCATGGAAAAACTGTGAAAGGGGATAGATGACAAAGGCATTGCCGCTGAGCATGCAGGAAAGTGGTGATGTGATGATTTTGCAATGTGACCATTTTCTGATTTACGCACAAACATTTTCCCTCCCATTTCCCTATAAATGCAACCAAAACATGAACAAACACTGTCTGTTAAAGATTTTCTACTGCTGGAACACCTTCCTGAATACTATCAACCCATGAAATTATAAACATTTCACAATCCAGGTCTACAGAGCTTGCGTCCTGAGTACACTTCTGTACTGCAGCGAGTCATGGACTCTCTGCTCACAACAGGAGAGGAAACTAAACGCTTTCCACATGTGCTGCCTCCAGCGCATTCTCGGCATCACCTGGCAGGACAAAGTTCCTAACAACACAGTCCTGGAACGTGCTGGAATCCCTAGCATGTATGCACTGCTGAAACAGAGACGCCTGCGTTGGCTCGGTCATGTCGTGAGAATGGATGATGGCTGGATCCCAAAGGATCTCCTCTATGGAGAACTCATGCAAGGAAAACGCCCTACAGGTAGACCACAGCTGCAATACAAGGACATCTGCAAGAGGGATCTGAAGGCCTTAGGAGTGGACCTCAACAGGTGGGAAACCCTGGCCTCTGAGCGGCCCGCTTGGCGGCAGGCTGTGCAGCATGGACTTTCCCAGTTTGAAGAGACACTTGGCCAACAGTCTGAGGCTAAGAGGCAAAGAAGGAAGGCCCATAGCCAGGGAGACAGACCAGGGACAGACTGCACTTGCTCCCAGTGTGGAAGGGATTGTCACTCCCGGATTGGCCTTTTCAGCCACACTAGACGCTGTGCCAGAACCACCTTTCAGAGTGCGATACCATAGTCTTTCGAGACTGAAGGTTGCCAATACAATACAATCCTTGCCTCTAATTGCTAGCCAATTGATGGTGTGGGGGAGTGGCATTCCTTCCCAAATTCAAAGAATCAAGTCTAACATCCCATTAGAACTTTTTTCCAAATGAGATTTTATATTTATTTAGGGATAAACCCCATTGAGTTCAGTGACACTTCTGGTCTGGATAAGCATGTCCTGGATCAGTTTGCAGGAGAAGTTAAACAGCTGCTGAGAATGTCATCCTTTGCTGCAGAGAAAAGTGCAGATATCATTTATTTTCCTAAGTCTGCCCAGTCTTCTTTAATGCCATTAATCACATTATTTCAATTAATGGAGCCGAACTAGCTGGTATGGGCTAATGCGTTATTAATGAGATCGTGTTAGATTTGGACGGTCCCAAGCACCTTGAGCTTTCATTCATCTAATCTCCACTCAAGAATCGTAAGGGTACCATTCCATTTTCCCTTTGCGCTCATCTTGTCAGTGATGCGCAGCTTCTCTTGGTATCAATTATAGGCAGAGTGAAGTCATATTTTATTTGCAATACTGTACTGTCTCATAGGAAGAAAAAAAAATCAATGCTTGTTTATATTACCATTCCACCGTCCCCTGCTTTAAAGTAATTCATGACACAGCTGAAGCAATTCATTTTATTAAGCTGTTATTAGTGGCCTGATATTATTCTGCTCCATTGATCCTAAGGTGATGGAATTGCTACTTATTAATTTAGGACCATATGTCACAGATTTCAATTTCCCTTTGCTGCTGGAATTCTTGTTGCTGCTGTTTGTATTTTTTCTTTAAAAAAAAAAAAAAAGGAACAGGCAGCTGAACACATATTTTGATTGACTCTAGGTTGGGTCCACTTTAATTTTCCATATTTGCATTTTTGTGATATGGGATACATATTGAGAAACAGAAAACAAAACTCGGAAGGTACAACCTGATGTTGGGAAAGGCTTGATTGTTGCCAATTTTCTCCCCTCATAATCAATAAAGGCTAGTTTATATATAAGCACATTTTAACAGTAAGCTACTTTTGTCTAGTCAGACTCCATGTTCTGCCAGTACCATCTACTGGCTCACCACATCACTCCTTCAGATCATGTGGCAAATGTCCACACCAACAGTGAATGCCTCCAGCTACAACTTCTCCCTGTGATTGAGAGGATCCATGCAGAAAACCATTCTGGATGCTGAAGCATGGAGGTGTAGTGATCAGATTCAAAGGAGACCAGCACACCTGCAGCTCCTGTGGGTGTGAAGAAGGAGGCATGTTGGCAGGTGCAGTTCTTTGTACAGAAGTGAGCCAAGCGACACCTGCTGACATTCTCATTTCTATGAAGCCACGAAAGAAAAGGAGTCATTTTTCTGTAAAGCTCAGCACAGAGTGACCCATACTGCATATGTTGACTTTCCGTAATGTGGCTGTTAAAGGCATGGCAACCTTGCCAGCAGAAAAAGACCAATGTTCACCAACCTAGCAGATGGAATAGCTGCCTCCATTATGCTGCTGTAGCATATGGGTCTGCAGATGAGATTGCCTGGATCTATTTAACCGCTCTTAAGTTTTCTCCAATAGCAATCCTATAAGGGACTGTTTCAATGCATCAGTTGTAGTTTGCTTTCCAAGGCTGAAATTGGAAAGAGCTAAACCAAAATATTAAGGATTTCTGAAGCAGTTTGCACAGTACAATACGCATAACATTTTTAAATCTCACTTACGGTACCTGTGAAACAAATACAACACTTTGCCTAGGAAACTTGACCGCTGCCTTCAGGGACACCGGTGGCAATTCATCTCTGTCCTGAAGTGATGGTCTTTTGCATTTCCCCCTCCACAGCATTAGCTTCCACTGGTGGGGGAGGGAGATCAGGAAATGCAAACTGCAGTGATTTCAGTAGGCCCCCCTGATGGCCTATGAGTCTCCTTGAACCCATGCTGGCCATATCGCTGGATAAGATCCAGTGTACATATTTGCTACCAAGATCCTCCCCTTCTGGCTCACTCCTCACCCCCGTGCCCTTCACAAAACACTCTAATGAAGACGTTTAAAGTTGATTTTCTGATGCTAGTCTTAATGGGGCATGGCTAGATGGGCAAGGCTGTATAGTATGGGGGGTGTCATATGAGATTCTACACTTAAATATTTACAGTTACACCACCTGCTGGGAAGTGCTACTGGAATTTTCTTTCAGAGGCAATTCCTACAACCCAATCCTATGGGCTGGAGCCGCCTGTGGGTGGTGTGTTCCGCTGGTGGCCACTGCTGAAAAAGTGCTATAAAGCACTTTCCAGAAGTGTGCTGAGTAGCATGCTACCAGGATGCCAGTGGGAAGGCCTCTTGTTAGGTCTCTTGTTACCTGGTGTGCTCCCTGGGGCATTTGATGGGCCGCTGTGAGACACAGGAAGCTGGACTAGATGGGCCTATGGCCTGATCCAGTGGGGCTCTTCTTATGTTCTTAAGGCCAGGGGCGAAACTGAGTGGGGGTGTAGCAGGGTGGCAAGGCTGTGGGAGGAGTGGATCCAGCGGTGATGGTGCATACCAGATACTATCCCCTTTTCCTGCAGCTTCCTCACCCCCTTTTTCTCTTCAGATTTGTGGTAGTAAAATTGCTAACACAGATCCAAGGAGACCTTTTGCAGAGCAGGGGACTTACACAGGGGTAAAGGGATTCCCTCCCCTGCTGGATACAAGCAAGCTTGTTTTTGGCATGGCTGTGCCAGGGGGAAAAGATAGGACTGGGCTGCTAGAGCCATAAAAAACTTCTCCTGACTGGTGGTCTTGCGTAACCCAATACTTCTAAGCCAGTGTTTCTCAAAGTGTGGGTCAGGACCCACTAGGTGAGTCGCAAGCCAATTTCAGATGGGTCCCCATTCATTTCAATATTTTATTTTTAATGTATTAGACCAGGACTTTCGAAATGGGGCGTTTGAACCAGGACACCCCAGCCCATGGGACCTGGCCTCTGCCCGCTTAAGGGACGGGGCAACAAGGAGACAGGAAGGAGGCTTTAGAAGTGAAAGTGGAGCAATCACGCTCTCCTTCCGCTAAACCAGAAGTGGAGCGTGATTGCTCCATGTTCACTTTTGAAGCATCAGGAAGCCCTGCAGACGCTCGGGCAGGGCTTGCCGCACCCCCGGGAGGCTACAGGAGGCTCTGGTAAGTGCACCCAAGCTCCTGCTGCTCCCTGAGTGGTGCGATCCTGGGGATCGCACCGCTGCCTTCCCCCCTCCCACTGTCTTCCCCCTGCCCCCGCAAGGACTTACAGTGGTTTTCAAACTCCCAGAGAGTTTGAAAAATGCTGTATTAGACTGGTATGTAACTGCATTTGGGGAAATGTTACAGATCTGTACTTTTAACGAGCTACTATGTATACACTTTTAACAATGATAGTCACTCCTGGGTAAGTGTGGGTAGAATTCCAGCCTAGGATTGTTAAAAATTTTCCTGCTTGATAATGTCACTTTCGGTCATGACATCTCTTCCGGTGGGTACTGACAGATTCTCATTCTAAAAAGTGGGTCACGACGCTAAAAGCTTGAGAACCACTGTTCTAAGCCCATCCTCTCAAGGATGTTATGCTGATAAGTGAGATGAGAATTGTAAAGCACACTGTTCAATGCCAAATGCTCTGCTCTGGAAATTTTTAATCCTAATTGTGTCCTTTATTCATTCAGGCAACATTTTGAAATGTAGTGCTGTAGAGGTGGGTGTTGAACAGATTTAAATTGCCCTCGATTCACTTGGCTTCCATTGTCAGGATGACAAACATCAGCTATGAATGCCATTCTGGCAGCAGAGCCTCCACAATGGCTTCTGTGGAATATTTAGCATTCAAAAGAGGACTGCAGTTTCACGGGATGTATTCCACTAAGCCAAATAAATTGTCCAATACTGGGCAATTCAGTGCAAATACACAAGAATGAAGAAGTGGTGTTCTCTAGAGTGAATTTGTAGCTAACCAAGGCATCTCCATCGATGTTGCACTGGAACCGAATCAGCCCCAGAAATGATGGCATGCTTGCAAGAAGAGGTGCAACTGCCTGGAATTTCTCTAGGAATATATCTCTTTTAAATATAGACTTCGAAAGCACAAATCTAACAAGAGGACATCTTTGAATATTTAGGACAAACAACTTCATAGCAAATGGTCATCTGATGTTGAGTAGCTGTTTGTGTATATTAAGTCGGCAGAAGCACCTCCTCTCATGAATAACATGTCAAGGCAATATATATACACACAATACATGCACACAAACTATCTAAAGGTAAATTATAGCAAATATGAAGCAGTATATCCTATTTGGTTTCAAATTTTCTACAAAAGAAATTATTGATTTAAGCAAGCAATTACTCTTTAAGCAAGCTTGTCGGTTTGTCCATTTCTGCTAAGTCCAGAATTTTTATCCACCATTCTTCCACTGAGGGTACTTCTGTTGTCTTCTACTTTTTTGTGAAAAGTATTCTCACTGCACTAGTCATATATAAAAATAAAGTTTCATTTTTTTCTGCGCACATTCCTCTATCAATCCGAATAAAAAGCTTGTGGTTTCATTTGTATATTTTCTTTTAGCATCTGTTTCATCTGAGTACCTATCTAATACTAATACTTTTTTGCTTCACACGTCCAACATATATGATAAAATGAACTGTCTTGTTTTTAACAATACATCTTTTTTTCCATTCCTGTCTTGCCTGCAGAAATGGGAGGAGTTGTTAAGCACTTGGCAAGCTACAATACCTGGTTGATGGGATGTGTTTGGCTTGGTGGGTCACAAATTCTGTTTCAGTGAACTGATGCTTCACTTGCAACCAGATTATCCTGAAGCCACCCCAGCGCTGAAGGAATCTTGGGGTAAGTGCTAGCATTGCTTGCTCTTTTTCTCATTCAGTGCTCCTTCAGTGCAATGAAAATGACTTTAGGCCTAATCCTATCCAATTTTCCTGCACTGGTGCAGTCGCGGTGCAGTCGCAATGCAGTCCCAAGGTAAAGGAACAAATGTTCCCATAATTTAAGGAGGCCTCTGTGACTGCTGCCCTACCACACGATGCAGTGCATGCCCCATTGGCACAGCTGCACCGGCACTGGGAAATTGGATAGGATTGGGCCCTGAGTCTTTGCACGGACTGGCATTTTTTCTGAAACAAAAATCATTTTATTTTTCCTTCACTGGGATTCCACATGGGTGCAACTTTATATCCTCAAGATGTAATAAAAATCTAGCAGTGCACCTATGCAAATTCAAAACCACCACCAGGGCCAATGTATAATGGATGTGACAAACTGCTCAACCTATAATGCACGAGTAACTTATGGGATGTCCATTAAAGACACTTGCATTGTGTCTGGCTCAATAGAAGGTACTTATAATCACCAGTACAGTCTCTAGGTTTGTAGAGGAAACCTATAACCTAGGAGAGCTTAACTGTTTCGACAGTGGGGTCGCTAGCAGGGTGCGGGCCACACCGGTGATGCACACTGGGGGAGATGACACCACTACTGGCCAAAATTTTTTAAATCTTGGTATTTTTGAATAATTCTATCCTGTTATACATCATTCCATGTGGAATTACATGCAGAATGCAATTGCACAAACCACATTAAATATAGGGATATTTATATCCCTATAAAACATTATAGCAAAAAAAAAGCACAGTAGAGTTGGGTACAAAGTTCACTGCTTGAAGCATTGTCCTGCCCAGTGCGTGGGAGGAAGTCCTTCATGGGGGTGATACACTGGCCAAGTGATGCAAACCCTATTGATGCCACTGTTGGGGAACAGCAACACTGAGTAGTATCCACCAGTTGAGGGAGCATTTAGTTCTTGGAAGTGAAATTGTATGTGGTCCCTTTAATGGTCATTGTAAAGGTTGCATCCTTTGCTGATTTCCTCTTTGTGTATAAATAGCTTCCTGTTCGCTGACCTTTGTATTACTGATGAGTGTATCCTAGTCTCAGTATATCTGCATGCATCCAGGGGAAGCTACTTAGGGCTCCTGGTCTCTCAGTGTTAAGACTCTTGATGTGAGTTATGTGTCTGTATGAGCCTGCATCAGACTATAAGTAAACTTCCTTTCAGTCTTAATCTTTTGTCTAAGTTTCTTTTGTGCCTTGGTTTGCAAGCAGTCTGGGTAGAAGTTCAATTCTTTTGGCTGATAACCTTTTGCCCTGTTCTAACAGCCACTGAGTTTTGATGTTCTGTTCTGATGATTGCCATCATCAGTTTTGGTGGGCATGATAGCCTGGTATAGGTTAGAGCTCATGCAGTGGTAAGAAAAGAAGGCCCCTAGTTCAATCTCGTAGTCTCACCTTTGAACTTGTATGAAGATAGTGGTGTCATTTGGGAAGTCTCCCAGCCTCAGATTCCTATCTGTAACATGGAATAATTAACACTGACCTACCTTAGAGGTCTGTTGTAAGAATTACTGAGATAGTGTGTGTGGAAGTGCTTGGAATCATTGCTTTATGCTATGTAAAAGTTAAATATTGTTCTTGAACATGTCATTCATCTCTGAAAATCCTTTCAGTTTTGCAAAAGTCCAAAAGGCAACATAAACAATATTTTTTCCCAAGGAATGGTGACTTAGTGAACATTAAAAATTCTAAGCAGCAGCAAAAAAAGAAAAATGACAGCTCATTTGTATAAGCTATAGATCATGCAGTACAACAAATACATTGCACAATAAATTTAATATGTTTTGTACTCAAAATGATGCATCACCTTCGGAATCAAATTTATCACATCTTGAGTTTCCCTCCATGTACTGAATCAGAGTCACCGCCTTCTTAATTAAAATCTTCACCTGTGGTTAGCAGTGCACTATAAATCAGGTCAAACTGGATTTAAATGTGTTGCATATTAAAACTCATTCATCAGCTCATAAGTTAATTATAAAACAAACGAAACCTTTATGAAGATATGCCAAAGAGAGTCCTCAATACAAACTAGGGACACTTCCACAAACAGAAAGTTGGAACCACATCTGCTGAACATGGTGCTATTGTACAGCTGAAGTCATGATTCATATTTTTCTACAAACAAGTGGTATAGCCCTTCCCAGCAATGCCAACAGCATCCATGCCCCTGCCCCCTGTATATCATGGCAGTAAAGAACAGGGAGCTCATAATCACTGAGAAGTTCCCCCCACCAGAGCCCAAGGAATCATGGAACAGGGAGGCTGCAGACTCTGGGAACAGAGATGCCCCTTCCTCCTGCAGAACCTCAACCTGAGGCCAGCTAGTGAAAGAACCTCAGAAAGAAACTCAGATGGGAAGAAGGGATTCCTAACTACTAAGAAGGAGACAACAAGGGTGATCCAGCCAAAGTTTGTATACAACTGTGTCAGTAGCAGAGCATCATTTGCAAGAGAAACACACAAGTTGGGTTGCCAACCATCTTCACCCAGCAGGGCTGTTGTGCCATTGCAAGTTATCCAACAGGTGGCCAAGTTAATAAGTGTCAGTGAGGTCTGTCTGCAGTTCATTCACTGTCTATCATGGAGTGTGCAAAGCCACAGGACCAAAGTAGGTTAGCAACCTTGCTGAGCAGCAGATGGGCTCATACAGAGTGCAATCCTAACTTATGTTGGTACAGCCAGGCCGTAGTGACCTGCACTATATTGAACACAGGTTGGGAAGCCACTGGAGGTCACCTCAGGGTAAGGGGATATTCTTGCCCTTACCCCATAGAGTCTCAGCCCACCCTATGGGGCTACTCAGATATAAGTGAGCGAAGGAGAGATGCATCTAAGCAAAATATACGTTCATTGTACACAGACATACTGTGGAACATCTTGGGAAATGCAGTGCCACCATAAAACATCCACAGTGTCACAAGCATGGAGCCATTTTCCTAGCACTACTCTGATCTCTCCATTATATTGAAGAGGAATGACATATATGTAATTGCAGTCCTGGCTCCTGTGCCGCCTAGGGTCAGAACCAGTGATGGGATTGAGCCGGTTCGTGGCGGTTCTATCGTACCGCTTCCTAGTTCACCTCTTGGTTCGGAGAACCAGTTGTTGGCTGGGGAGCGCACGTGCAGCTATGACCCTCCTACGACTGCGCGGAGAATGCAGGAGAGGGCGCGAACGGCCAGCATGCAGCCTCGCTGATGAGGAGCAGTTCAGCTCCTCGCCACGCGCCTCTCCTCCCCGGCTAGGCTCAGCACTCCCGGTGAGTCGGGGGGCGCGGGAAGAAGAGGGGGGCGCTGGAGCCCAAAGAGCTCCCGCTGCCCCCGAGGGCAACCCCCCTGCCGCCATGTGTCCCCACCCACTAACGAGGGGAACAGGAGCAGCTGCCTGCCCCGCGCCTGTCCTCCCCGGCTGAGCTAGCTGGCTCAGCTTTCCCAGTGGGGGGGGCGCGGGAGGAAGAGGGGGACGCTGGAGCCGCTCCCACTCAAAGAGCCCCCGCTGCCCCCAAGGGCGAGCCCCCCCTGCCGCCATGTGTCCCCTCCTGCTAACGAGGGCAACAGGAGCAGTCAGCACGCAGCCTCGCTGACGAGGACTTCAGTTCAGTGCCAGCATGCTGCCTCGCTGACGAGGAGCAGTTCAGCTGCCCGTCCAGCGCCCTGAGGATTGCAGCCTCAGTGACGAAGATGAGATGCTTCCTTCTTCACATTCTGATTGACAGTGGCTGCAATCCTAACCACACTTTCCTGAGAGTAAGCCCCATTGAACAAAATAGGAGTAACTTCTGAGTAGACCTGGGTGGGATTGTGCTCAGTGCCTACATAGAGGTAAGTTCCATTGTGTTCAATGGGGCTTACTCCCAGGAAAGTGTGGCAAACTGCCACACTTTCCTGGGAGTAAGCCCCTTTGAATACAGTGGGACTTACCTCTGAGTAGACACTGTCAGTCAGAAGGCGAAGAAGGAAGCATATCTTCGTCACTGAGGCTGCAATCCTATCCACACTTTCCTGGGAGTAAGCCCCATTGAACACAATGGGGCTTACTTCTGAGTAGACATGCCTAGCATTGCATTGTCAGTCTGGAGGAGAATGAAACGCAGCCCTGGGACCTCC
The DNA here is from genome assembly GCF_035046505.1 of Tiliqua scincoides. Classification (NCBI taxonomy): domain Eukaryota; kingdom Metazoa; phylum Chordata; class Lepidosauria; order Squamata; family Scincidae; genus Tiliqua; species Tiliqua scincoides. The sequence goes on along the minus strand of NC_089821.1, from coordinate 78,893,060 downwards.
AAGGGGCACCTCCTCCTTCCAGCTCCGGACTGCAGAAGTTTTTGGAGCTCCCCCTCCACCTTTGATCCAGGCAAGAGGGTCAGTCTCCCAGTGTCTCACTTACCTCTGAGTAGACACTGTCAATCAGAAGGTGAAGAAGGAAACATCTCATCCTCGTCACTGAGGCTGTGATCCTATCCACACTCTCCTGCAAGTAAGCCCCTTTGACTATAATGACTTACTCCTGCATAGACATGCACAGGATTGTGCTCAAATGCTGCACTCCTAGCCACACTTTCCTGGGAGTAAGCCCCTTTGGCTATAATGACTTACTGCTGAGTAGACATGCATAGGATTGTGCTCAAATGCTGCACTCCTAGCCACACTTTCCTGGGAGTAAGCCCCTTTGGCTATAATGACTTACTGCTGAGTAGACATGCATAGGATTGTGCTCAAAGGCAGCAGTCCTAGCCACACTTTCCTGCGAGTAAGCCCCTTTGGCTATAATGAGACTCTATAATGAGTAGACATGCATAGGCTTGGGCTCTCATGCTGCAGTAAGCTCTGTTGACTATAATGGGACTTACTTCTGAGTAGATGGGCATAGGGATTGTGCTCTTACTTCCCACAAGCACAGGACTGCACCATGGGGTTGGTTTTCATCCTTGGGGTTTGGGAATGCAGTTTTGTGCCTGGGATCTTTTCATTGCAATACAACGTGTTGTTACACAATGATTGTATAATACACTATCAGACACATAGAGGCAATGCTCCCACAGCTGAAATTCCTCAGGTTAAAAAAAGGCAGGAATGTGGCACAAAACATTACTTCATTAAGGGTACAATCCTATGCAGGTCTTCTCAGAAGTAAGTCCTATTGTGTTCAATGGGTCTTACTCCCAGGAAAGTGTGGATAGGATTGCAGCCTTTGGGCAGAATCCTATGCATATCTACTCAGAAGTAAATCTCATTATAGCCAATGGGGCTTATTCCCAGGAAAGTGGAAGTAGGATTGCAGCCTTAGGGCACAATCCTATGCATGTCTACTCAGAAGTAAGTCCTATTGTGCTCAGTGAGGCTTTCTTCTAGCACCTGTTCAGTCACAATGCAGCCCTGAGGTAAGGGAACAAATGTTCCCTGCCCCCCACCACAGGATGCAGTGCATGCGCTATTGGTACAGCTGCACTGGCACTGGAAAATTGGATAGGATTGGGTCCTAAGTCCTCTTAACTGTAACTTTCCAGCACCAAGTCCTGGAGGTCTCCTTGTGACAAGGGAATGTTTGTTCCCTTACCTCGGGACTGCAATGTGTCTGCATTGGCTCTGGAAAGTTGGATAGCCCTTAGGCTGCAATCCTACTCACACCTGGGAAGCAAGTCCAATTGACTATATAATGTGATTTACTCCTGTGTAGGCTTGCATAGGATTGGGCTGCTATTCCCAGGTAAGTGTGCTGAGGATGGTACAGTTAGCATTGCTCCTTTTCTAGCAGAAAAGTTCCTTTAGGTTATTCTCCCCCTGCAAGTGAAAGGCTGACTAGAAATTGAAGATTTTTTGAACAAGTTTGCAAATTGGGTTTACCTAATGAAGAAGAACTGGATAGGTTTACCTATCACCTAATGAAGAAGAACTGGAGAAGCACTGGGAAGAACTTGTAATCAGGGCAAACCTCAAAACCTGCAAGGCTTGTTAGGCTGGGTTGTGGGTGCTTGGGGACCTACACAGCTGCAACACTTTCAAAGGACTTGGTGGGGAGGTTCTGCCTCACCTGCCTCCCCACCCACTGCAGGCCCCTGCTTTGCACTCCTTGGTCAGTAGCAGCCCTCAAACTTGTGGGAGAATCGCCACTGGAGTAGACCAAAGTGATGGGTATCTGCTGTTGCCTGTCAGAAAGCAACCTAGAAGAACAATCCCCTCATAGTACTTTTTTGCTCATTAGTGAAACTGTCCTTCAAGGCTGCCATTCTCTCTCAAACCCTGGAAGTCAACAACTCCCCTTGAACTTGTTGGGCTTCTGAGTAGATGTGCATTGGATTGCAGAGTTGGAAGTTGGAGGGGGAAGCTTTAGAGTTCACTGGAATTCTTTTTTTGGCTGGGTGGTAAAAGCAATAGAGCAGCATTTCTCAACCAGTAGTACTCATACCACCAGTGGTACTTGAGGTGATGCCCAGTGGCACTCATGGCAGGACCCCCCCCCCAGACCTCCACTGCCTGGCAGTGAGACCAGCAATACGATGCAACAAACAGTGGTAGGAGGCTCAGTTCTGCTTTTCTTGCACTCAAAAAAGCCCTCCCATCTACCCTGGGAGCCCAATCCTATGCATGTCTACTTAGAAGTAAGTTCCATTGTAGTCAATGGGACTTACTACCAGGAAAAAGTGGATAGGATTGTAACCTGAGCCTCTTACCATGGTTTGTTGCATCATGTCTGGCCTCTTAGTATGGAAATAACTGGTGATAAAGTCATTCCAGTTACTTCCAGTTGTACTTCCCAGAGGTGGGCCATGCAAAATGGTACAGCAGGCGAGAGGCAGATGCTGAGGAATGCTGTAATAGAACAAAAAAGAAGGGGAGATGTAAAGATGTTACTATGCTGTTGTTGCTTTTGGTTGATGATTATGTCAGACTATGTGCTCAGTGCTCTTTTGCTGACCAGATGTTCACCACTAAAAGTGAACCAGATCCTTGAGAGGATTGACTGCTCTGGTAAAAATCACCAAGTTCCCACTGAGAAGGAAGGTGGCCCAGCTCAAAGCCCAGTGCAGCAAGTTGGTTTGTGCAGATGAAGGTGCTATGCTGCTGTGGTGTCTCCAGAGGTTGGTAACCTGGAGCCCTGGCAGTTCCCACCTCCTCTTCTTGGTGCCTTCCTGATTTCATTATACAACTGCCTTGAGAATTCAAGAAAAAATGTCCATTTGAAGTGTGCATTTCAGCCGCATGTTTATCCTCCTTGGAAACTAGTGTCCAGAGGCCTGTAAGTAGGACTATAGAGGACAGAATTGCAGCCTTGCAATTTGGATTTAGACATTGGGTTAAAGTTACAGTAACTTGGTTAAAGTTACAGTGCAATCCTATGACTGTCTACTCAGAAGTAAGTCCCATTATGTTCAATGGGGCTTACTCCCAGGAAAGTGTGTACTGTACAGTATAGGAGTGTAGCCATAGTCTTTCAACTTCCTTTGCGGCATACAATTGAAGCTGAATTGCTCATTGCTCATTAGGACATAGAACCTGTTGTTAATTTATTTGAATCCCACCACTGGTCAGAACCACAAAGTGCTGCTCCCCTGTGGTGCCCCACCCCCCACGGAGTGTGTCTGGAGGCCTTCAGAAAACTGGAAGTGCTGTTTTTAGACCCTCTGGAGGCCTCAAAAGACCTTGGAAAGGGGAGGCAGGGGGTTGCAGCGGCACCTCCTGGGTGGAACCTCTGGGCGTTTGCCCCCTGACCTGTTCCGTTTACACCAGTGCACATATGCATTAGAGAAGATTTATACCAAATTTGCAGCACCCAAGTTACATTAGCTTATCGTGTGATTGGTCGAGGCTTGACTTGGAAAACTTCCTTCTCTTTCTTGCCATGTAGCACAACATGCTTTTTTGACTGCATCTCCTAAGAGTTTCCATTCTTCTTATTCCAGAAAGGAAAGTTAAAAATTGAATGGCGTGAGCTCTCTTTTTTCAAGTACAACCATGCTGCTTTCATATTATCTCCTTTTTAATCTCACCTCTTCAATTCTAATTCAATTAGATTTTGACAGCTAGCAGATTACATAACTTCTATTTAATTAGCCGCCTGCCCCACAAGGTCCTGTTCATCAATATATCACAGACATCCCTCCTTACAAATTTCCCCTGATGATTCTTTCTATAGTTGGGTACAAAGAGCAGCATGTTGAAAACACATCCATCAGTGAGGAAAACTGGCAGAACAACCACATCAGCCAAGTAGAGCCAACATTAAATCTTATACATATTTTTTTTATTTATTTAGCCATATCTCTCTTTTTGGCTCAAAAAAGGGCCGGCAAAGTGACTCGCAATAATAGCAAAATTAACTGCCGTCATAAAACACACTGTTAACAATTAACAGCCCAATCCTACCAAACTCCCTATGGCTGTACCCAGGCTGTCTGGAGCTGAAGGAAAGGCGAAGGGGTGGGCAGTTTGTTTTAGCTCATTTCTGCTTCCCCTTTAACTTGGCTTTTTAAAAAATGTGGAGGTGGGAGGGGGAGAGAAAGGCAGCATTGGAAGCTGGCTCAGGAAACACACAAGCGCTGGCTGGGCCTGAGCCCACTCATAGGGCATAACAGCTCAATCCTAACTTGAGCTGGAACAGGCAGGCCAGTGGGCGTGTGCTGTATCTGGCGCATGTTTTGGGCTGCTCGTGGGTCAGCCTGAGGCAAGGGGAGGCTTTTCCCCTTACCCCTGAGAGAGCCACAGCAGCCCCAATGGGTCTACTCAGATCTGTGTCACCTAAATTGGTGGCACAAATCTGAGCAGCCCGGGACTGCCCCAGGCCACCCGGAAATGGGGCATAACTGCTGGATTCTGGCCCTGCCTCCTGGTCCCTGCCTACCTTCCCCCTGTGCCAAAAAGTAAAAAAATCTGACCAGGTTGTTTCACCATTTCTGGTACGTTGAACCCTAGGTTCAAGTAGCAAGTGGTTATCATTTCTTATAATGACCTGAAGTCTGTTCTAGTTGAACCATTTTCATATTTTGCAGTCACCTTTAAATTACTAGAAAAGTCCTAACCTTGGTTTTTGCCACTGCATATACAATCTCTTGACAGGCTGAGCCTGGCTGGCAGCCTCAAGTGTTTCTTGCAGGCGTAAATTGGAATTTCCATTTGTACCGGAGCGGTTTTCAATAACACCAGTCTGCCTGCAATGATTACCTCTGCCCACAAAGTACACCATGTTTGGCCTCGAACGAGAACTGGCCGCCCTTCTGCTCGCTCTTGTCACTACATATCACGGAAGAAAATGGAGATGTCCTCACTGAATAGATGACTGAAGACTGACCTCTGTAGACCCAGGAGGATGCGGCTGTCCTCCTCCTGAAGCGGAAAGTTACCAGCTGGGCTGTCCAAACCCAGTGTAGTTGTCCCCCTAAATGAGTTATTTTGCAAGCATTGTTTGCAGTTTTGCCATTAAAATTCATTGAACTACAAAAATCAATTACTATGGGACATTTCATAAATTATAAACATGAATGATATCTTCATAATGATTTCGAGAGAGGCACTTTAATAGTTTTCTTCTTTATGACTGACTTGATTCCTAATTTACAGAGGTTGCTGCTGTTGAACACAAAACAGGTAATTGGAATGTCCTACCCTCCATCTAGCTTGCAAGTTCAGTTTTAAACCTTTGTGTAATGCTACCTTTTCCACTTTTGAATAGCTGTTTTCAGCAAGGATCTGAAATCCATGTGCACCAACATTCACGTCAAATTCACGGAACTACAAAAAGCTATTACAATCTCCTCCCCCACCTTACCTGCAGGGGATATGTTCCTGTTGCTACCGCCGATACCAAAAACCGTGGGCAGCAGTGAACCCTATTCTTACTGTTGTTCCACGCAAGCCCCCCCCCCCAACTGCATCCTCTTTGCGCAGCTTGTTAGTGCTTGACCTCCAATGGTTGGTTGGCAACCTTCAGTCTCGAAAGACTATGGTATAAGCCTACAGCACCAGGTATTCCCAGGTGGTCTCCCATCCAAGTACTAACCAGGCCTGACCCTGCTTAGCTTCCGAGATCAGACGAGATTGGGCATGTGCAGGGTAATTGCTTGCTCTTTGTGCTTGGAGGGCAAGTGCTAACAAGCAGGAGCAAAGAGGAATCAATTTGGAGGGCTGCAAATGGGCAAACGGAACAAAAACGGATGAGATGAGCATGACAAGGGAATTTGTGAACATCGGATACCAGAAGTAGCTGAAACCGAATCTGCAGATACAGAGGGCAACTGTACTTTGGAAAGAAAATGGGAAGCCTTTCTCAGCACTGGGAGTGAATTTCATGTTTTCCCATGATTCCAGTAGTTTTACAGTGGAGCTCAGACATTCAGTTGTGCAGTAAGATCCTCTCACATCATAAGTACCAGGTCTGAGCGTTCTGAACATGTATGCCTGGAACAAGGTGAAGGGAACATCCCAGAACATCTTCTGAGAAAGGGTGAAGTGATTAATGGATGCGATGGAACCATGTCGATAGGGCAAATTGTTCACACATATGTATGCGTCATTGTCTGGCTCACACAAAATGGCACATGTGCCCAGACTCAGCCTTGGGCCCCCAAGTGAGCAATGTTACTGTAGGTTAACATGTCTGATATAGGCCTGTGCTTGGTGAAAAATGTGAGTGAATGGCATGTTTTTTGCTGGCAGTGCATAGCTGTCTGTAGCTGTTTCTCACTGCCCACTTTCAACATTGCCCATCCAATCATATCAGTGGGATGGACATGAGGGAAAAGGGAAAAAAAAATTGATGCTAGCATTTTGAATGGAAAGGCTTAGTATGAGTTGTTGACAGGCCTCACTTGGTAAATATTCTCGAGGTTGTAAGCATAGCCAATCATCTAAGACTTGTATGCCTTTTATTATTTATTATTCCTATTGTACTCCTTAGTGAATAAAATGTTTTAAATTTCTATCCTTTCTTTTAGTCTCTTTGTTAATTCTCACAACAACTCCTTAAGGTAGGTTAGCTTGGAAGAGAATATCTTACCAGAACCATGTAGTAAGCTCTATGCCTGAGTAAGGATCCAACCCTTGCACCACCTAAACCCAAACCTCTTATGTCTGCCATCATACTGGGCCCCAGTGACCCCCTTTCCCTCAGCATCATTTACTTTCTATCATCTCCTCCTGCCTCACTTCAGAATATTAATTTCTGTGAAAATGTTAATCTTGGGCACATGAACAAAATATACAACTTAAATGAATTATCATAATTTTGTCCGACTTGCATCATTAATTTTACTGCAGAATGTTTAGTTTTGCAGAATTTAACAGCCTCAAATTACTATAATTAATGAACCAGTTTTCATAGGATTTTATTATTTCTAACAAACCAGATTTTTCCTCAGCAAAGGAGAAATATGAGCAAAGAAAAAGACTGGGGGGGGGGGGGAAGGGACATTTGGTGTTCCCTACTGAAATCTGCTGAAGTCTGATTTCCCAATGAAACCACAACTCTTCCTTAGTTGGGAAAATAGAGGGGTGTTCAAAATGGCCCTGGTATCTGGGATTTAATTCAGGCTGTCTATGGTGCTTATTCATTTTGCAGCTATAGGCATGTAGAACCTCACCACTCATGATGAAATGATCTTTCAAGTGAGATCATTACTAATTGCCTCTGCACCTGTCGAGAAGATTGAAACCGCAAGCCCAGGATGAAGAAAAGGCGAGTCTGTTAATTTGTTTTGTTAAATGTTTGCAAACTGTCGCATCAATTACACATAATAAGAAAAAGCCAGAAGTAGTGGGCTCGGCAAGGAACCACTCTGCGGCACCTATGCCATTATCAGTAGCACATTTGTTACCATAAAGCGGGGAGAAAAACAAGCTTCCTGGCTGAGAAACAAGATCGATTTGTGCTCAAGTCATTGCACCGTTTTCTAAGTGATGTAATTAAAGCAGAGGGTAGATGCTCCTCAGAAGGAACATCGGGAGTAGAGCCCTGTCATAATGAGGATGTACATAGCAAATGTGACTGTGTGCGACCCAACATCATCATCACAATTACTGCTTAATTCAGTGCTGTTTAGAGTCTTGTTTTCTGTTGGCCTCAAGGCAGAGAAGCAAAGGTAGGCAAAGGATCCTGCTTATGATTTGAACCAATTTCTCTGGGGAGGATTGTTGGCTTTTGAACTTAGTTTACTGCTGACACAAGGAGTCTAAACATCTGAAATGAAAAATAATGCTAAGGATAATCCTAAAGGATTTTTTTTCTTGAGCTAGGATATTATTGAGGAAAACGGATGAGGAGCCTATCACTAGATACCTTGTATCATTACTTCTTCTGTGCTTGGACAATGCTGGCCTTTTCAATAGTTTCTTCTTCCTGCATGTCCAGATGGTACCTTCCCCTGTTTTTGGTAGATCTATAACCCAAACTGGAAACTGGGTAAAGGCAGATTCTGTAACTCTGGGAAACCTGCCAGGAGGATCATATAGCTCAGCTGATCCTCAGATATGGACCAGCAGGGATTCCTGAGATCAGTGGTGGTCAATCCAAGCCCCACATTTCAAAGTTTCTAGATCTTAAGTAACTTTTAAATATATGATGCTTGGATGAATGGTTGAAAACATACCCATCTTTTACTCTAGTGGTTTGTTTGCACAACTAAAAATCTCTTAGATTGGGCCTGCAGCTCCATTGGAATCCTAAGGACTTTGGTTTCTCAGCAAACTGTTTCAGCTGTGGATTTATATGTGATGTGAAAGTGCCAACAGAAGCTGTACAAATGACATACATGTTTGCCAAAACCATGTAACTGAGCACAGTAATGGGCTGGGTTTTTTTAGCAGCAGAGGGAGCAGTAGTGGGGACCAAGGGTGGCATGGTGTTGGTCTGTGTCACCAATTGTGCTGTCCCTGAGAGGAAGCATGGTAAAGAAACTGACAATCCTAACCAACATTGCAAAGGGGAGGCTGGATGGCCGGCTGGCCTGCCCCGTATTCAACGTGGGGTTGTGGCCGCCTGCATCTCAGCCCAGGACAAGGGGAATTCATTCCCCTTACCCTGGGTAAAGCTGCAGCAGTCCCAATGGTTCTAATCAGATCTGCGCCACCTAAAGAGTCCGGGGCTGCTCCAAGTTGCCTGGGACAACTCTGTGGGGCTTGTGGCAGCCTCCCTCTTCAATGGTGGCATAAAAATGCCTTATGCAACACCGCTGGACCGGTGCAAGGGACTTGTGCCAGGCCATCTACAGTTTGGGATTGCCCCCTGAGTTTTGGAGATTTGGACAGATGCTGCATCATATTCATCACTTCCCACAGACTTGAAATTGAACAAAGTTATGTCACTGGTAGCCCTAGTTTCTCTGTTCTCCTGGTTCCATTAGATGCCAGTAGTTGGAAAGTGGGATAAACAGTAACTCTTCTTTGATTGGAAATTGAATTCATGCTCTTAATAAAAACTGTAATAGTTGATCTATCTTACTACTGAACATAAAAATAACCCTTCTGATCAAACCAAAGGCTCACGTAGTCCAGTTTGTTGTTTCCAATGGTGGCCAAACAGATAATTCTAGGAATCCTATAGACAGGCATGCAGCCAGCAGTCCTTTGCTTTTTTGCTTCCCAGGAAATTGTATTCAAGTACAATTTTTATGTGGCTATCTTGACTGACAGCTTCTCACTTTTTCATACCCATCTTCCCAGTAAGGATTTGACATCCATATTCACTAAACTACAAAAATCAACAGGACTGCACTGTAAGACCTGGAATGGAAATCATACTTCTATAGTTGGAAAAAAAATAGGCAGATTTATATAGGACAGGACATGAATAGCAGAAATGTATTAAAAAGTCTCTGGCCATTAAGAAAATGCTTTTTTAAAATTCCATTCCCTTTGGAACTGTATAAATACCTTATGCACCATCCAAATTGGCTCATCAAATCAATTTATCAGGGAAGCTAATTTAATCTTGCGATGTGATGGCAAGGGTGTCTATGCAGAGGAGCATGGCTTTAATGATTTACTCAGCTTATCCTGCTTAAAGCACAATGAATGTAGTTCAACAGAACTCAAGGGAGCCGTAATGGAAAACCATGACGGAGAAGATGGAAGTGTCAGTCCGTTGACAGCTTTATCTCTAGGAAGGAGCAGAGGAGCCTGGAGCAAAAGGAAGAGACTGAGACCATGAAATAAGCATGGGGGCAAATGTCATTGTTGGTAAAAGTCAAGTGAGAGGCCAACAAACTGTGAATACAGGACATCTGTACAACATGAATAAACAACTACCAAGAGTGTGATCCGAAATGCCCTGAGATAGTAGGCAATTTCCACTCAGATCAACTGGAACTTATACATTGCGTACCTAACATCACAGCACTGGATAGACTGATGGAGTGTGATGTACCAGTCATACTGCTAAGGGGATTAAAACAGATCTGATGAGCTGGAGATGAGCCACTTGGGAGTGGACTACAAATAGCACATGCCTTTTTAGCAATAGGAGATGTTTATTTAAGGGGGACCTTAGGAGCCACGCCAATGGTGTGAAACTGACTCAGTACTGTTGAAATGGAAGGCAATCCAGGCTAGAATTCCAAACTCCCTGGGTTGTTGTAATAAAGATGATGAGTGAACTGTGCCAGGCAAAGCCATCACTGCCAAACATCTCAGAACTAGACAGCACTAACAACACCTGAGCTGCCACTGGCTGGGGAGGCAGCAGTCCTAGCCATTGCCTTTCTGAATGAGAAAGGAAAGTCTCAGAATAAAAGATGTATGGTAGATTGCATGAATGATTTTCAGCTTGAGGTGACTCTAATCTGTAGACTTCTGCTACAGATTCTTTTGCACATATTTTTACTGGCAGAGGAATCCTATGTGGCCGGTGCAATGTCCATCAAATTCGATGCATTGTCCCAGTTGCCGGGCCCGGAGGGGAGGCAGGGGGGCAAATGCCCTGAGCACTGAATCCACTTGGCACTCCAGACCATGCAGGAAGTCTTCTAAGGCTTTCAATACAATCTTAAGCAGTACTTCCAGTTTCCCAGAAGTACTGTTTAAGAACACGGGAAAGCCTCCTAGTCACTCCTAGCATCACATGAGGCTCTGTTGTGCTGTGTGAGTATGGGAATGGCATTGCGCAGGGGGCAGCATCACAAAGGGGTGGCATCGTGGACCTTTGCCCCAGGGCACAGCGAGAGGCAGGTCTGTTACTGCATTGTCCTGGTGCAGGGGTGTCCAAAGTTTTTAGCAGGGGGGGCCACATTGTCTCTATGACTCTGTGTCGGGGGCCGGGGGGGAAGAATTAATTTACATTTAAAATTTGAATAAATTTACATAAGTTTACATAAATGAATATATTAAAGATGAACTTATATGAATGAATGAAAGTCTTGCAATAGCTCAAAGCCTATAAAAGGCCTTGCACAAAGCAAGGTTGGCCTTTCCTTTGCTGCCGCTGCTGCATCACAGATGTGAAACAGCAAGCAGTGGAGGGAGACTTCATCCCACAGCGAATGTGAGAGGTCAAACAGTCGCCCTCACGCTGAGAGCAGTTGCGTCAGGCCAGTGTGGGCTCCAACAAAGCTCCAGAGGACCAGAGGACCAGAGGCTCATTGGCGGCTCATTGGAGACTGGGGGCTCTCTGGGCGCATTGAGAGGCCTCAAGGGCCACAAGTGGCCCCAGGGCCGGGGTTTGGGCACCCCTGTCCTGGTGGATGGTTGAGGGGGAGGGATTACCATGTATCTTGGTTGTTGCATAGTCCCCAATTGGACTCATGTGAGCAACACCAGTTCTGTTGCTGGCGTAGTGCTTCAGAGCCACTGGGGGCATGTCCATCTCAAGAAGAGGTTTGGGATCCAGTGGCCACCAACTCTGTCTCATTTTACCCTCATCCCTCCCCTCTCTACATTTTTCCACCTCTCCACTGGTAGGGTTGTGCAGATTCTCTCTCCTATTGCCAGTGGCAAGTGGCTTTGTCACTGCTGCACTGGTGCCTGTCCAACAGTTGTGAGTGGAGGAGCTTCTGCAATGGTAGGGCTGTCTTTGTGCTGGTGTACTTGATGGTACACTATCAAGATGGTACATCTTGCAAAGTACATCTTGCAAGAGGTACATCAAGATGGTACATCTGCAAGAGGGATCTGAAGGCCTTAGGAGTGGACCTCAACAAGTGGGAAACCCTGGCCTCTGAGTGGCCCGCTTGGAGGCAGGCTGTGCAACATGGCCTTTCCCAGTTTGAAGAGACACTTGGCCAACAGTCTGAGGCTAAGAGGCAAAGAAGGAAGGCCCATAGCCAGGGAGACAGACCAGGGACAGAATGCACTTGCTCCCAGTGTGGAAGGGATTGTCACTCCCGAATCGGCCTTTTCAGCCACACTAGACACTGTGCCAGAACCACCTTTCAGAGCGCGATACCATAGTCTTTCGAGACTGAAGGTTGCCAACTACTTGATGGCATGCTGGCATTTCCCAGGGATAGAACTGGGCCATAAGAGAGTGAAAGTTCAGGTAGATGCGAACCTGAAGAACAAGCAGAAACAAATTAAGGCTCATCGTGTGCCTTCCCAGAAGATGTCATGATGGATTCTGATGTGAATGCACAAAGTGGCTGATGGTCAATCAAGGATTCTGAGAGTCAATGACAAAGAAGTCAGTGTTATCATGAATTCTTCATGGTAATTTGAAATCCATTGCTTACTCCTCTTCAGGAACATCTCTTGTCAAATAGCTTTGAATTCCTGTGGACAGCAATCATTTAGGGCCTGTACTAGACAAGGTGTAAAATCTTTCACTATTTAATCATATGGCCTTTCTAATATTTTTTTTCCTCAGGTTAATGTGCCCCAGTGAATTTGACCTGCTAACAACTGGCATACCTCCATGTTTGGGGTCAATCTCCTTGTCAGGAAAGTTGAGAAGCCCTTGGCAGTTTCTGGTCTTTTCCTTCTGTGTTTGAGCTGAGTGATGCCACTGTCGTTGCTGAGAACCCAGTAGCAACTTCCGATTTTTCACTCAGTTATCACAAAACAAGACAGGACAGAAAATGAGTTTTACACACTTGTTCCAAAACCTTTAAAGACCATCATCCAAGGAATGGCTGTCAATCTCTGTTCCTGAGCACACAACAGAAGTGCCATTTTAAAATCAATTCATTTTGCCTGGCCTGACCTGTATGATCCAGACTGAGGTCAAATAATTCTCTATGAAGTTTTGCAATCTCTCTCATTTATCATAATACATCTTAGCAGTGCCATTTAAAAAGTGGCACTGTGCCTGTTTATATTAGAAAAGGACAAATGAGGACTGTTTAAATCATTTCCAGTGACTCTGTATCACCATCCAATTCGAGAAGGGGAAACCGGACTACTCCAAAAAGATGCCACATATACACATATCCTCAGAGAGGCCAGTTCCCTCCCTACACCATGATACTTTCATCTATGAGGAAGCAGTTTCCTTCAAAGTATCCTATTCAACTGTTCAACTGGGAGCCCAGGTCTACCCATCTGGTTGACCTGGTCTCTGGAGTTAAGGTAGCGCTCATGGCCCCCCCCCCCACACAAACACTGAATCCACCCCTGCTGCCCACACAGTGTCAGCAGCTAGATACAGTAAAATAGAAAATCAAATGCACTCCTCTCTAAAATCTTTTAAATATAGAAAATCCTTGCAGAAAATTAGCATCCTCGTATTTAGGCTCACACTAGATTGGAAAGTATTCTGTGTGCACTAAAACTTACTTCTGCAGCAGCTGTAGTCCTGCAGCTCCTATACACTCTTTCATGGTTAGTAGATCCACAAGCCAAAGCGCTACTGTAGCACACCAGTTTCTTCCCAGATTTGACACTGGGGTAATGAATGTCATGCATGCATTATTCGGCCTAGCGTATATGGCTAGTGGCAGCCACCACTGCTGCACACCCAGCATCCCTTGCTTGAAATATAAGATCCCAGCTAATTTTGGACCCCCCCCCTTTGGCTTCTGGGCCCCCTCTTTGACTCTAGGACTCAGTAGAAATGATTGCTTGTCCTCCCTCTCATGGGCCCTGTCTCAATGACCTGGGATGGTGACAGCAGCTGAAAACTACTAGATTTCTACCCCATTCAGCTACTGAACTAGGAAAAACAGAAAATGGCTACTAGGCACTAGTCCTGTCAGTAAATCTGCCTTGTCCTGGTACAATCCTGGACAATTGGTCAAGACATAGTTTTCAGCTCTTTCACAAATGTTATTATTTCCTCTTCCAGCACTTTTTAGAGTTGTGCATGTGGCAAAAACCAGGACGGTCTTATTTGGCCATGTTAACTGAAAACAAAAATTCATATTGTATATAAATGACTTGTGGGTTTTGGAATGATTCCTTTAAGCATTAATGTGTGACAATCTGTGCTAATCCTGCTGATTGTTTCTTTCTATCTCCTAAAAGACCTTTTGGATAATGTGATTTTAAAAACTATCTCATTGAGAACAGCAGAATTACATTCTACAGATAAAAACATTAAGCCCTTAGCATGTTGATCATCTCATAACAAAACAAAAGTTTCCAATAATTTTCATTCACTTGATGCCTTGTTTGTTCCAAAAGCCAAGTGACCAAATTGTAGGTTTATAAAAATTTTAATGCTTCAGTAATTTAAAATCATGTCTGCTTGCACTTTCCAGTGCTGGAATTCATCTGTTCCTTCAGGCATGGGATTTGGAATGAATGGATAAGAGGCCTATTTTCTATTTGTGCTTCAATTTGGAAGAAGCTCAGAAATCATTATACCAGTGCAATTCAGCTGTTGCTGAGCTAATTCACATTATATCATAAGCAGAATTAGGAAAACAAATAAATTTCTTGAAGGATAAGAATATGCATAGTAATCTCTGAACATAATGGGGATGACACAAGAAAAAAGAAAACAAATGAAACTGCAGCTTCCTCTTGGTGCAAATAGCAGCTTTGGGTGCCCAGACTGAACTGGGACCAGAGTGCCGGGGGAAAGTGTTAAAAACCTCCCACTTGCACTGCAGTCCTGATCTGGATTCCCTTTGTGATTGCTGCACAAAGGCTTTCTATTGGTTGTTCCAAGCAATGGTGCCTTTAGAATGTACCAGCACCACAAGTAGAGTTGTTAAAGACCTTGACTGTACATCACCATTCATTTTGTATGACGTAAGAGCACTGATGGATCAGGCCAAAGGTCCATCTAGTCTAGCTTCCTGTATCTCACTGTGGCCCACCAGATGCCTCCAAGAGCACACAGTACAACAAGATGTATCCTGTTGCCACTCCCTTGCATCTGGCATTCAGAAAGAGCCTACTTCTAGAACCAGGAGGTGCTACCGTGTTTCCCCCAAAATAAGACCTACCCTGAAAATAAGACCTAGTGAGTTTTTTGAGAATTGCTGAAATATAAGACCTAACCTGAAAATAAGACCTAGTTGTGATGGGGGGAGGGGTCCTTGGGCAGGGGTGTGTGGATAACATGACTGGGAACAATGCACTCCCATGTGCCACCTAGAAAGCTCCTGCTGTGCTGCCTTGGGCAGAGGATGCTGAGGAGGAGCTGAGGCGGAAAGCAGCAAGCAAGGCAACCCTGCCTACCGGGCTCTGAGGCTCTCCACACTTTCCAGGGAGTAAGTCCCATTAACTATAAGGGGACTGACTTCTGAGTAGACAGGCAGGCAGGCATCCTCCTGGGCACTTAGGGAACACCCTCTCCACACCTTCCAGGGAGTAAGTCCCATTAACTATAAAGGGACTGACTTCTGAGTAGACAGGCAGGCAGGCATCCTCCTGGGCGATTAGGAAACACCCTCTCCACACCTTCCAGGGAGTAAATCCCATTAATTATAAAGGGAGTGACTTCTGAGTGGGCAGGCAGACAGGCAGGCCTCTCCCGTCACCTAGAAAGCGCCTGCTATGCTGCCTTGGGCAGAGGACACTGTTGTTGGCAACCTTCAGTCTCGAAAGACTATGGTATCACGCTCTGAAAGGTGGTTCTGGAACAGCATCTAGTGTGGCTGAAAAGGCCGATTCAGGAGTGACAATCCCTTCCACACCGGGAGCAAGTGCAGTCTGTCTCTGGTCTGTCTCCGTGGCTATGGGCCTTCCTTCTTTGCCTCTTAACCTCAGACTGTTGGCCAAGTGTCTCTTCAAACTGGGAAAGGCCATGCTGCACAGCCTGCCTCCAAGTGGGCTGTTCAGAGGCCAGGGTTTCCCACTTGTTGAGGTCCACTCCTAAGGCCTTCAGATCCCTCTTGCAGATGTCCTTGTATTGCAGCTGTGGTCTACCTGTAGGGCGCTTTCCTTGCACAAGTTCTCCATAGAGGAGATCCTTTGGGATCCGGCTGTCATCCATTCTCACAACATGACCGAGCCAATGCAGGCATCTCTGTTTCAGCAGTGCATACATGCAAGGGATTCCAGCTCATTCCAGGACTGTGTTGTTTGGAACTTTGTCCTGCCAGGTGATGCCAAGAATGCGTCGGAGGCAGCGAATGTGGAAAGCGTTCAGTTTCCTCTCCTGTTGTGAGCAAGGAGTCCATGACAGAGTCCATGGCAGAGGATACTGAGGCACTTGAAAGCAGCAAGTGAGACAACCCTGCCTACCAGGCTCTGAGGTCTTCACACCTTCCAGGGAGTAAGTCCCATTAATTATAAAGGGACTGACTTCTGAGTAGACAGGCAGGCAGGCATCCTCCTGGGTGCTGAGGGGATATTTTTGTATAGCATGTTTTTGTACATGAATGACTGTGGATTGTTGTACATTAAAAAAACAAAACCAACCCTGAAAATAAGACCTAGTGTGTATTTTGAGACAAAAAAAATATAAGACGGTGTCTTATTTTCAGGGAAACACAGTTTCAGTGACATGCTGGGTTAATGACACGCTGGGTAGAGAAATAATTTGTCAGTTCTAAAGCTCCCAACACTCAATTTTAGAGGATGTCTCCTGGTTCTGGTGGTGTGTGTGAGAGCAAAGAACATCCCTCTATCCACCCCATACATAATTTTATATGTCTCCCTATCCTATGCATGTCTACTCAGAAGTAAGTTCCATTATAGTCAATGGAGCTTACTCCCAGGAAAGTGTGGATAAAATTGCAGCCTTAATCATGTCTCCCCTCATGCACCTTTTCTCTCTAGAACGAAGAGTTCCAAATGCTGTAGCCTTTCGTCGTAAGGCAGGTGCCCCAGAGAAGTAATTATTTTGATTGCTTCTTCTGCACCTTTTCCAATCCCCCAAAATGAATGTAAAATATGTAGATAAACATTCCACATGATCATTTCAGAATCAGTGATTCCATGGGAAACTACGGAAAAACAAGGCTGGTGCTCAAATGCTGGTGACCTATGTTCTGTGAATGGTGAAGGCAGAGAGCACACAACATGGTGAGCATATGACTCTTTGTGTCAAGTTGCTTATCAGAGACACTGAACACAAATATCTTGTCATGGGAAGACAGCTTGCCTTGGGGTGCCATTTAGGGGTGCCAGCAAGAACCCCTGCTAACTGGGTAAGAGGCACTTTTTCAAGTGGGTGCTCCTCTTTTTAGCAGGGGGAGAGTAACTGGCCCTCCTCGCCCCAGCAGTGTCTTTTCTAGTGGCTGTCTGCTGGTGTTCTTTTTGCATCTTTTTAGATTGTGAGCCCTTTTGGGACAGGGAGCCATTAGTCGTTTGATTTTTCTCAGTAAACTGCTTTGTGAACTTTTAGTTGAAAAGCGGTATATAAATACATTTGACAATGATAATTTAATTACAGCCTCAACCTGTGACCAAACTGTGTCCAGATATGCAGACACATGGAAAGTCATATTCAGACAACTCTTGTCCTCAGAGAAGATTAAACTGGAACATAGGCCCAACCAAACCCTCCCTGGTGCTTGAGGCAGCTGGGGAAGGCACCACCCCCTCCCCACTCTACCACCATGCTACTCTTCCAACTTCCTTTCCAACTCTTTGTCTTTTGAAAAGTCACAGTGTGGGGAAAAGTATATGTGCAGTGCAGGCATGTGTGCAATAGGCTAGCCAATATGGCAGCTGTGGAGACAGGCACCACCTGAGGTAGCACCATACCTCACTGGTGAGCTGGCAATGTCGGAACAGGCATTACAATCTCTGCACACAAACTGGAGGTTGTCCATGACTTTGCGTACCTTGACTCAACGATCTCCGACACTCTTTCTCTTGATACCAAGCTAAACAGATGCATAGGCAAAGCAGCTACCACGTTTTCCAGACTCGAAAAGAGTCTGGTCCAACAAGAAGCTGACGGAACATACCAAGATCCAGGTCTACAGAGCTTGCATCTTGAGCACACTTCTGTACTGCAGCGAGTCATGGACTCTTCACACACAACAGGAGAAGAAGCTGAACGCTTTCCACATGTGCTGCCTCTGACGCATCCTTGGTATCACCTGGCAGGACAAAGTTCCAAACAACACAGTCCTGGAACGAGCTGGAATCCCCAGCGTGTATACACTGCTGAAACAGAGACGCCTGCGTTGGCTTGGTCATGTCGTGAGAATGAGTGATGGTCGGATCCCAAAGGATCTCTTCTATGGAGAACTTGTGCAAGGAAAGCGCCCTACGGGTAGCCACAGCTGTGCTACAAGGATATCTGCAAGAGGAATCTGAAAGCCTTAGGAATGAATCTCAACAGATGGGAAACCTTGGCCTCTGAGCGGCCCGCTTGGAGGCAGGCTGTGCAGCATGGCCTCTCTCAATTTGAAGAGACACTTGGCCAACAGACTGAGGCTAAGAGGCAAAGAAGGAAGGCCCTTAGCCAGGGAGACAGACCAGGGACACACTACACTTGCTCCCAGTGTGGAAGGGATTGTCACTCCCGAATCGGCCTTTTCAGCCACACTAGACGCTGTGCCAGAACCACCACCTTTCAGAGCGCGATACCATAGTCTTTCGAGACTGAAGATTGCCAACAAGAATAATGATGAGATTACAACTCTTGAGCACAAGATACCTCACACTTCTACAAGTTGAGAAATTGGACAATTATATTACGTGCTGTTAAAAGTCACATTTCTAGGCTTTACAAAGAAGTAGATGCATCTCTGATTAATTCTCTGAATGAGAGCAAAAGGCATCATTTATGCTCTTATCTCCTCTCCTCTGAGCTTGGAGAAATAAAAAAAGATAAGAAAACACATCTTTCTTGCACAATCGCATAAGCTTTGAGCTCTCACCACCCAATTCTAAACCTATCCAGATCCTGTTTATGAGCTGGAAGTTTCTGTGGACACATCCTTTGGATCACCCCATCTGCAAGAACTTCCCAATTTAGATCCAATCTGTATACACAAAGAGATGGGCATGCTGATCTCATCCTGCCATTGAAGTGAATAGAGAAGCTGACAAATGCAAAGGCTTATTCATTTCTTTTATTTGATTCCTGCCTTTTTTCCAAGGCAGCATTCATGGAGGCAATTTCATTTTATCCTCACCAACCCTGTGAGGCAGGATTAACTAAGACTGACCCAAGGTCACCCAGTGAATTCCATTGGCTGAGTGGGGAGCTGAATCCAGGTCTTTCCAATCCATGTATATTGATTGCACCAAACTAGCTGTGATAAAGTGTCACAGATGGGTATATTTTCACACGTGATGTACTGCTTCCTGTATGTAAATATTTTCTGTTTAAGAAACACATCACGTTTTAAATGGCTTATGTGTACTTATGTGTACAAGAATAGTAATGTGCTTGAGCAACAGTCCAGTCAATCTGATCCATGCCATGGTAAGACATGTGGTAACAGAACCTTTCTGGGGTTATTCAAGCAGCCAAAGGCATATTAAGTGCCTGGAATGAATAAGTGAATCACATAAATATCACACTATAGGCTAAAATTATTTGCAGGTCTTCCCAGTGCACATTTGCATTCATTTGAATAGACTAGACTAAATGGGAAAACTTACAGCATAGTCCTATGCATGTCTACACGGATGTTTTCCCATTTACTGTCCCCGCACATCAAACATTACCTACTCATGGCAAGCTAGCATATTCGCTTATGGCCAATGGACACATTTAGGACAGCAGAACACAGTTGCAAAGTGGTTTGTGGCAGTGCACACAGCCCGCTGCCGGCAGCCATTTTGGAAGTGCTGCTGCAAATTGCGGCTGGCCACTGGACCCAGATAGGTACGTCACATGGTGGTAGAGGCAGAGGATGGGTGGAACGGAGATGGAAGAGGAAGGAATGGGGATGAGACAGGGCAGCAATGGGGCAGACCAAAGCCAAGAAGGGAGTGGGCACCACTGATATCCTACCCCCCTTCTTGGCCTCAAACTGCCTTCCCAGGCTTCCTCAGACTTGCGCCAGCAACATCACTGGTGCAGATTTGAATAGACTCATGGAGGTGGTAGAGGCTTCCTCCAGGCAAGGAAACAAATGTTCCCTTACCCAGAGGAAACTTCTAGGGTCTAAAACTCACCCACAGAATGCAGCATGTGTCCCCCACAGCTGTATTGGTACAGTGGAAGTTAGGTGGGAAAGGGTTACCTGAGTCTAATCTCATGCATAAATCCTATTGTGGTCAAAGGGGTTTAAGTTCCACTCATAAATCCTTATTGTGGTCAAAAGGGCTTATTCCCAAGAAAGTGTGTATAGAACTGCAGCTGAACAGTGCAATCATTAGATTATGCTCTGCTCATTTTTTCTCCAACATGTTTCATTCATTCACTTTTTCAAAGCTTTATAAAGGAACCCAGTCTATTGTTTAGTATACTTAATTGATGATCTCTCTCCACCTAATTACAAATGCATTCTAAAAGAACCACTTCAAATGCTTGATGGGGTTGGAAGAGATGGGCAGATTTAAAATCGCATTTTATTTATTTTAAATTAATGCTGCTGTTCCAGGGAGCTATATGCATTTATCTAGCTCACTTTCCCGAGGAAGGTGCATATTTTTTCCCTTTCCCAAGAGTAAGAGACAAAGTGAGAGAGCCATTATGAAAAAGAAATCTATTTCCTCACTGTGTTGGTTAAAAAAAAAAAAGTCACGAACACCCACTCCAGTGTTGTTATAGCTCTGTTTTCTTGGTAATGAGACCGATCATGTTTTTACAGCTCGATGTCTCTTGTTTGTCATTTTTATCTTTGTTACTGAATTCTTCTGGGTTCAGGCTGGTGTAGAAATATCCCATGATGGAGAAGATGACAAAGACAATGAAGAGGAGCACAGCAAATAAGACAAACTCAGCCCACTGGATAAGAGAAAATTACAAAACACAACATATTATTTACTGCTCTTTCTCTGACATATTCTGATTGAGAGACAAACCAGATGCAACACTAAATGCATTGTCAGAGCTTTCACTCCCCCCCAAAAGTTAAATAGCAGTAGTGAGAAGTGGGGCTCAGGGTTGGGATAGTGGCACATGGGAAAAGGGTACATAATACCTTTCCTCTGTCAAAGCATCCAGTCTGAAGCTTCCACATGCATCTATGGGAGCATCCCTCCTAGGGCTAATAGCACTGGCGGGGGGTGGGTGGAATTTTCACTGGGACCATGGTGTAGAAAGGTGTTAAATACATACTCCCTGCATAAATGCCACTGCCTTGCTCCTGGTTGGCTCTTCTGTGGCAGCTATTTAATTTTAGGGAGAGAGGACGTTCAAATGATGTGCTTAGTGTCACATCTGGTTTGACCCTTATGCGTAGTTTCCAGGCTGTGTCCCCCTCCACATAGTCAATGGAGCCACTCTTGCTTGGCTGCAGGAGCAGAACAGCACCATGAGCCTTCAGCTCATTTTCTGGATCAAAAGCATGCGGGCCAAAAAAGTAAAGTGTCCATTTTTACAGGACAGATTGTTATGCTCTAGAACATCCCCACAGGCATTTTAATCTCTCAAGACACCATGGAGTGATATTAGCATTGGCTGTATTTTCTGAAAACAAAACCAAATTGTCCCCCCTGTAGGTCATGTGGGTCACTGTAGGTCATCATGTTGAAACAATAGCACAAATTATAAAGGGACAAATTAAGTCATTCTTTGGTCCTGACTGGTCATCTAAATGTGCACATCTGTGGACCAATTCACATGATCATTGAGCATGTGGTTGCTGCTCAGAAATTGTGCATTTCTGTTTCCACTGGATATCAGTTAGTTCCCAGCCTGTCATGAGCATCCACTGCGATAGGCAGGATTCAACTTTTGACCCACCAACAAATCTGTTGCTTTGGAGCATTTGAAAATGGTTGCTGAAAGATAACTCTTGAGCCAAGGAGCAGAGGTACATTTATGACTGAGCAAGAATGTGACATATTTCTGTTAAATTAATCTATTTTAATGAGTTATTCTTTTCAATGTCCTTTCGGTGAACATTCTGAACACTCACATCTCTTGTTACTGGTTCAGTTTGTAACAACACATGTGTTCAGCTAAATGCCCTGGCATTAATGTGGTTTGAGCCATTAATTTGTGAGGAAGGACACTAAATTGAAGGGGGCACTAATTGCACTCAACTCTGTTTGTTGCATCAGCTCCACAGTTTAATTAGTTAATTACTCATTTGCTCAGTGGCCTTGCTCCCCATTATGCAGGTTAATCAGTTCTGAGGTGAATCTCTTCTTCTCTCTACATTCATTACCACTGGAATATGTACAAGAACCTTCTCACTAGATTTTAGGTAAGTAACCTAATCATACGTTATTAAACTCCAGGCATTCATTCATTCATTCATTCATTCATACATTCATTCATTTTGTTTCAGTTCCCTCTGGAAATTGTAATTTATTTATGTATTACATTTATATCCTATGTTTCTTCCATCCTAGAGTTCAAGGGGGCTTAGGTGGACTTCTTTGGTGGTCACCCATCTAGGCTCTGACCTGCTTAGCTTCAGCAAAGTGGTTGTATCATATGTGCTAAGGCCATCCCCTTGTGTCTTATGACCCTATGTATTTGCTATTTATTACCTATAGACTCTAAAGGAGAATTGGAAAAGTAAGAAAGGAAAAAAAACCAGGTACTAGACCAGAAAGTCTTAAGAAGGCAACATGCTCGCAGAATTAAGTAGAAAAACTGCCAGTGTGTTGTAGAGATCCAAAGTGGACTACTTTGTAGACCAGCAGGCCTCAAAGTTGCGGCCTCTGTGCACCAAGAATGCAGTCGCCAGTGCGACTGGCACTTACAGTTCCAGGGCGCTGTGGGACTTCATGTCCCCAGATTGGGATGCTGCAATGCTCTGGCCAGTCGTGTCTATGGTGCAATGCCCCAGTGAGCATTGCACCCAGATTTCTGTAAATACTCAACTACCTGGATCGTCGCGTCATCCCAATCTGGGGACATGAAGTCCTGCGGCACATCAGAACTGTCAGTGCTGGTCACAGGAGGGAAAGATTTGCCTGAATCCCGGATTCAGTCATTGGGCCAGGGTTTGACCAGCCCTATAGTAGACCAAAGTGACCTGGGCCAGATTCTTGCTCAGCTATTGAACACGCGCTCTCTCTCTCTCTCTCTCTCTCTCTCTCTCTCACACACACACACACACACACACACACACATGCAAAGGGGTAACCCTATGTACATTGCTCTGAGTTCCCTGGTGGACAGATAGGATTGTAACAGCCCAATCCTATTCTGGACTGTTGGGGCAGGGCCTTCTACTGTTGTAAAATGTAAAACAGAGTGTGCCAGAGTCTGTCAGCAACCATTTTGGGAGTGTTGCTGTAAGAGGAGGCAGCACTCCACATGTGTTGCCAGACCTTGCTGTGAGAAGGCCCACTGGAGAAGGCGAGGCAGTGGCAGGGATGGGTGTGGGTGTGGAGGAAGCAGGGAGGGAGTGAAACTGAGTAGGGAGGGGGGAATGGGGGCCAGGAGGCTATGGGAGGGGATGAATCTGGAAGTGACAGCAGAAACTGAATCCTATCCTCTCTTTTTACAGCCTCCCCACCCCTTTCTTACCCTTGGACTTACACCAGCTACAGAGCTGGTGCAGGTCCGAGGAGACCCATTGAACAGTGGCTTACGAAGGAGTAAGGGGAAATAATTCCCCGTTCTCCTCTGGATCTTCCAATCCCCTCCCACTCCACTGGATACAGTATGCTCCTTTTTTGCCAAGCTGCACCAGTGAGGGGGATGAAGGATAGGATTGGGTTCAAAGGCAGCAAAAGCAGTTATATGTGCAGGTACTACCCAATTAGCATCCAGTTGTTAGTCCTGTGACATGCTTGCCTGGAGAATGGGAGCAGAATTTATCACCCTACTGATCATTTTTTGTTTCATGAAAGCTGAACAATCAGAGAGGGGTCTTGAACTATGTGTGAGAATGCCTGGGACTCACAGACTACGACCTCCACATGGCTGTGGCCCTCGAAACACTGGGAATTCATATTTTGAAAAATCGGTTCCACACTTGACATCCGTTATTACATGCATTATATAATTGCTTAACTCTTGTGTAATTCTCTGTTCCATCACAAGGGGTGCTTAAGAAATGTCTTTGTGCATGCTCCAGTGGTTGTTCTATCAGCAATCACCCTCCAGACAATGGTCATTTCCAGCACACAATTGCCCTTAGTTCTCCCAATAGAGGTGTATGCGCACCAAACATCCTGAAAGCAGAATGCAATCTCCTGCAAGCAATTCCAACAACTCCAGTACAAGCAATGTTGACAACATATTCTGTTCCATACCTGGGTCAAAGGTGCAGCTTGGGCAACAATCAGCACAATAACATTTCCAAAGGCCACAGTTAACAGCCAGCCCGCCTGCAACACCGACTTCATGCTGGCAGGAGCCTGGAAAAAAAAAAGAGAAGCACAGGACATTCTCAAACATTGGGGAACATTTTGTTTCCTGAACACATCTCCCCAGCGCAGGGAGTACCATGATGGGACTGAGCCTGGTCACTTTCCTGCTTTGTGCAGAGGGAAGCAAATCCCCTGAGGTCTGATTCACACACCAGTGCACTGTGAAATGCATAAGCAGATTTTATTGACCATCAATATAGCTGAGGCGATATGAACATTCTCCTTACGGTGGATGGCTCATAGTCTGTGATGGATCATTCATATGTACATGTCACAGTTTGATGATGACCAATCACATGGTGAACAGGCACATGTAAATCAGCCCTCAGCCATGACAGAAAATGACATGGTTTTGAGATCCTGGGTATCTTTCCTCTGTTCTCTGGAGGTACTCATGTGTGATGTTAACTAAGTTATTATAACTTAGTTATTACCACTGCATTTTTGGCCAATTTGATTCCTCCCAGTTAACATCAGTGCATTTTTGGACTATTTTCTTTCAACTTACACCTATAATAATAAATACCCCTGGGGGCTGGGGATAAGAATAGGCCCTCAGTTTGGCTGTACTTGTCGTAAG
Organism: Tiliqua scincoides; assembly: GCF_035046505.1. NCBI lineage: Eukaryota > Metazoa > Chordata > Lepidosauria > Squamata > Scincidae > Tiliqua > Tiliqua scincoides. The sequence goes on along the minus strand of NC_089821.1, from coordinate 78,868,045 downwards.
AGGTGACTAAACAGCCACCGGGTAGATGGGACTCGTTAGCCTGGGAAGGCAGCTCATCTGAGAGAAGGAAAACTCTGATCCCAAACCTCCACTGCCTTGTGGCTATATCCAGTTATGGAAAAGGCTTCAGGAGTCAACCTCGAGGCAAAATCCGGAGCCAGAGTCCCTGAGGCAGTTCATGGCTGAACACAGTCATGTTCTGGCAACTCCTGCGACGCCGCTGGAACCAACCGTATTGGCCTCTGCCTTTCCATTGGACCATTTCAGCGACATGGAGAGGGGGGATTTGCTGCATGGGTAACAGCCTATCCTCCATACCTACTTTACCCAGGCTTCGCACTCTGGAGAGGACACTCTGTTCCAGAACCACCATTCAGAGCGTGACACCATAGTCTTTCGAGACTGAAGGATGCCAACAACACCTATAATCTAATTATCCACGGATTTTTCACCCGCAGTTTTAAATTAAAGGGAAAAAGTCATTTAACAATAGCCTTGTTAATGTGAGAGAGGCCAGCAGGGTGACAATCCATCAATCATTCTCTCTCTAGGCACTTAAAGCAGCTTCACTCCAAGGCAGCGACCCCTCCCTTCCCCTGAGCATGTGAAAGAATCATAATTACTTTGCACTGGTGAAAGGAGGGGTTGCTGGCTCCTTTCTAAGTGCCTTTCTAAGTGCCTGGAGTGAGACTGATTGATGGATTATCTGCCTAATGACTCTGTCTTACATCACAAAGGTCAGCAAGGCTGTTTTTAAATTGCCTAGCAGAGGGACATTGTTTTTTAAATGGATTTGCTTTAATACGATTTTTGCCATCCATGTGAGTTCTGGGAACCCTGTGAATTACAAGACTCAACCTGTATATACATTTTTGGACAATAACATGGGCCATGGACACTGTTTTCTCCAAAACTCCAGTCACACTCATAAAATTGCATCTTGACAAATGGCTCACAAGAGGCCATTTCATGTATATAAGACATTTTAAAAGGGGGCGTGATGCTGTTAATTCCTATCCTGTGAAAATTCCTGTTGGTAACTGCTTGATACACATTTTTATATTTGCATTTTACTGTATTGATTGAGAGACTCTTTTTTAAAAATGGTCTGCCAAGAGCCATATCAGTGCCCACCTGCATTCCATTCACACACCAGCTCTCAAAAACAGAGACCATCAAAACCCCTCCCAAGCCCCTGGTAATAGCATTAAGGCGTCATGAGATGCCTACCCCCAGATGTGCACATAGGCAGCACCACAAATTCCAATAAATATTGAGGTATTCCAACTGGTGAGATGTATTTTACCTGCTGAAGACTCCTTCTGTGATTTTCTGGTTCAAGTCAGAGTCTCCACAAGCTACACAAAATGTCTGAACCCTGGCATGCTTCCAAACCACTTTGGATACAGATACCTCTACGTGTGCTTTAAAGTCTCTGTTTTGCTCTTTCTCTGTAACATCCCGTCCTTCTATCTCACCCCTCCTTCTCCCCATCTTAGGACCAGGGTAAAAGAGTAGGGTGTGTTTTTTTTCCCTCCCGAAGCCTACTTCCCTTGTTAGCATTCTCTTTTCTCATGTATTCAGTGCAACAAATACCCTGTACAAGCACTCATATACTCATAGGAACACTCATATATTCTGGTTAGGTTTGTTGTCTTGGTTAAAACCTTTGATTTTTGGTTTAAACTTTCTTTTATTGAATACTGTGCCATTGAGAATCCTCCCTGCTCTCACTTGTGAATTGGTTTTCATAGATGCTGATCTTGCACTCTAGTCTAATGGTCTCTTGTTCTTGGTGCTTGTACAAGGAGGGTTGAGGCTGGAGAGGGCCTAACTACCCCAGTCCTTCCTTTAGTTATTCCTGAATCAGTCAATTAATTTCCCAAATCAATAAAAATAAGCACCAGTTATAACACCCCTTTGGGTGCTATTTCCTTTTTTTAAAAAAAGCCCAAAACCATGGTTAAGCATTCAGAGATCCATTTACTTTGATTCTTATCATGCAACTCCATTCATATCTAATGAAAAGTAACCCCCATGGAATTCAGTAGATGATACTCCCAGGTAAGTATGTATAGAATTTTAGCCTTAGTATTGTTTCTCTCTTTCCCTGCTCCAGTGTTACATGCATAATCTCTTGGGATCTGTGAGATCTCTCATAGATCTCTCAGGACATTGAGCATGTGGGATACTAGAACACTCCTGCATTGACTGTGATATCAGGCTTTTTCACTGTCTGTTGCTTTTCTGGATTAGACCTGGATATTTGAAAGAAGATGCAAATAGGAACTGAGCCATGGGTGTATAATACAATTTCTATGTTATGGTCCAAAGGTAGACATTTGAGAAAGGGCATTTGACTCCAGGCAAACTTGCGCCTAATCATCTTTCTTCCCACATTACTATAAGCCTCACATGTTTTTTAGACATTAGACTAAGGGGATTATACCACACTATATAGATTTTCCTATCATAGGTAATCTGTGTTATATTGTCATAGACACAGCTAGTTTTTCAATTTAGTGTTGCAAGCTTTAATACTGTCCCAGAGGGTAATTGCTCTCATAGTAGTTTTATGGATCTCTTTTCCTGTCTATCCAGTTCACCCTTCACATAGTTGTTTCTCATTATACTCTACCATCCATAGCTATAATAGATGAAAGTCCCTATAAAGCTGCATATCTTCTCCCCATTATATCCTTCTAGACTCAGGTTAAATTACTTTTTCTTTGGTCAAATAATGATCCTAAGCTAAAGTCTTGAATCATTGTAGTTAACAGAAGAAATGCCTTTCTCATTCTCTCTCTTTAAAAATAAAAAAAAAAATCATTTGAACATCAAAATTGAGCAAGTAGCAATATTTTCACTTGTGCTCTACATACTTGTCTTCAATATTACTCTGGAATGATCATGACATACATGATCATGTATGTGAGTTGCAGGGAGAGTTCATGGGCATAAAAAGAGCAACTTGGTGGGCCTTGGGACCCTAGGGAAATCAGCCAGAGTGAAATATAGCAGATGCCTGGCTGGAGGGCAGGATGGAGATTGACTTGGAAGTAAAAAAAAAAAACCCTATAAAAATAGATAGGGAGATAGAGTTGTTGATAAGCAAAATGGCCAAGTCTGAGCCAATGGCACCTTTTCATAGGATGTGAGATGAGAAATCTATACCTCCCGTTTAGAAAGTAATCTGTGCCTTCTTCCTATAGTGAATCCCATGTTCTCAATTAGCAGGGCTGGCCTTAGGAGACACAGAGCCCAAGTGGAAATATTTTGTGCCAGGCCCCAGGTTCACAGCCAAGGTCTGTAGAATCTTAGAGATATAAAAAAAAAATTATTAAAGATTTTATATCTCTATGGTAGAATGGAGAGCAATTAAAATGTGCACTTAAAAATGCATGTGAGTTAATGGACCAAATGGATCTAAGCACATTTTAAATATAAAATTACATACAAGACTAGAGTAGATTAGCCTAGCATGGGGCCCCCTGAGGTGCAGGGCCCAATTGGGAATAATTGGTCCAATTGGCTTAAAGCATCCTGTCAATTAGTGTTTCTCCCATATCTATCCAGGAGCAAACTATAAGAGGTAGCGGTGTCATCATTAGGATTCACGTCACCCAGTACGGTGCGGGAGGCCTGCACGTCACCCCATGCAGTGAGCGGGGCAACGCTCCAGGTGGTGGGCATGGTGATGTGCCATCGCCCCGCCCCCACTGGTTTTTTGGCTGTACCTTTTGTTAGAACACAGATATGTCAATGTGGATTGTTTCATTGCATTCCGCATGACATTCCGCATTGATTGATATATAACATGATGGTTTTATTCCTCCAAATTCTGATTTTAGTGATTTTGAAAACTTGTAGAGTCTCACACACACGCACCCCGTGTCAACTTACTAACACCTTATTGCAGCAGTTCTCAAACTTTTAGCACTGGGACCCACTTTTTAGAATGACAGTCTGTCCAGGACCCATTGGAAGTGATGTCATGGCCAGAAGTCACTTCAAGCAAATTAAATTATAAGACATTTTATACTGCATAAAATGCATTTCAGCATAATTTTGCCTGAAGTGACTTATAATGTCTTATAATGGGGGGGGGGGGGTGTTATTGCAGGCAGGCTACAGAGGAAATTCACTTGGTGGAACAGGGCTGGCTTCTGCTTATTTAATTATTTGTTTTACTTTAATATTTATATTTAATATAAAATATTTATTTAATATAAAATAAATATTTAATATTTTTAGATTGTGAGCCCTTTTGGGACAGGGAGCCATTAGTTATTTGATTTTTCTCTGTAAGCCGCTTTGTGAACTTTTAGTTGAAAAGCGGTATATAAATACTGTTAATAATAACATTTATACTTATTTATTTTAATTTGCCTGATGATGTCACTTCCACCATGATATCACTTCTGGTGGGACTTGGACAGATTGTCATTCTAAAAAGCGGGTCCTAGTGCTAAAAGTTTGAGAACTGTTGCAATAAGGTGTTAGTAAGTTGACACCCTGGGGGTGGGTGTGACACCACTAGTGACCAAAATCACTAAAATCATAATTTGGAAGAATAATGCCTTCATGTTTTATATGTCAATCAATGCATAATTTCATGCAGAATGTGTTCTATCTTTGTTCTATCAAAAGGTACAGCCAAAAAACCACTGGGAACAGAGTGATGGTACAGCACCCCCCCAACCTGGGGTGTTGCCCTGTCCACTGCATGGGGGGGGGGGTGATGCACTGGCATCCCGCACCGGGTGACGTGAACCCTAGTGACGCCACTGTAAAGACCCACCTGGCTTTGCAAGTGCAAAATAGAAAACTTTCCCCTTACCATTCAAGTCTCTTTTTTTGTCCTTTTTAAAGGGGGGGGGGAAGAGGTTGCCTTCTGGAACATATGTTGCACTCCAGCTCCATTGGATTGGGACCGTTCTGGTATCCTCACATTCCCCTTTGCCTGGCCTGACCACTAGCCAAGGCTCTTCTGCCTACTTGTGAGTAAACGCAACCATGAGGCTGCTTAGCTTTCCATAGGGCTGGGAGGGAGGGACCTCTTTCTCCCTTTTGTGCTTTTGGGGGCTGTATTCATTGGATCAGGACCATTCTGATGTCCTTGGAGTCCTCTCAGCCTGCCCTGAGTCCTCTCAGTCCTTGCCTGGACTAAGGCCAGTTTGCCTACTCGTGAGTAAATGCAGCCACGTGGCTTTGATTCGGGCTCAAAAGATGCAGCTGGGAGGGAGGAAGGGACCGCCTTCTTGTGTTTTGGGGGGCTGCATTCATTGGATCGGGACCATTGTGGTATTGTTGGATTCCTCTCAGCCTGCCCTTTCCAACTGACTATGGCAAGTAATCCTACTCACGAGTAAATGCACAATATGGCTCACTTTCACTTTCCATAGGGCTCCATGCATTTTTTTTTCTGGTTTTTTTGGCCATAACATTTGAAGGAAAGGAGGTATTTCAATTCTGTTTTTTGCATTCTGTTCCACTGGACATTCCACATCCAAGAGTATATGGCACGATGGGATACCTCTGAGAGCCACTTAGTTAGCGCGTCCTCCCCCCAGGGTGCGTCACACACCCCTCCTGCGCGTCACCCAGTGCGGCCCACACCTCCCTAGCGATGCCAGTGAGAGGCAGATATAATCTGTAACCTCAGAGTAACAATAGACACATGATCAAAGTTTTTCTGAATCAAATTCTGCAACAAGTCAAATCTTGCCATCTGAAATATGAACATGAAATGTGGGTGCCAACATTTAATCTAATTTTTTTTAAGCACACAGAACACACAACTCTTGTTATACTGAGGAATTTTTAACTTGCTGTAATGGGTATAATGTCAAAGTAGTAATTTGCTCAATAATATGGACTGCTTTGCCATGGTTCCCTTGATACATTACCAGCCATCAGCCCCATGGACCAGTTAGCTAGCACAAGGTCCTGCCACACCATTCTTCAGTCATATCAGTACAAGGGAGCAAAGGAAGATGTGATGGACTTGCTGTAGCCCAGGGCTGCAGTTGTTGGCACATTTACTTGGAAGTAAGTCACAGTCAAAAATTTTGATCAGGATTGTGATGCAGATCTGTACTCAACTTGCTATTTGCCCCTTTACTCTTAACCCCTACAAAACCCAGCAAAGGGCAACTCTGTTTCATATCCTCCCCTTTCCTTTCCCATGTACCAAACACTTTAGACATCTAATGTTCTTCTCCATGCCCAAAGTCCTACATACCCTACCTGTGAATAAGAGAAGGATAGGCCTGTAATGGAGAACATCACTTCCCCAGCTGATATTAACAAGTATTGTGGGATCTGCCACGAAATATGGACATTATTGCCAGCAATATCTTCTATTTTCCATGCTTGGAGAGTGTTGGCAGAAGTCTAAAGTAGGGAAAAAGGAAGACGTGGATTAAGGGATGTCATACATGATCTGTACTGCTATCTAGAATCTATCCTGGAAATAAAAAGATTTTTCTTCCTAAGATTAAAACAATGTTCTCCACTTGGGTCCACTAAACAATTACGAACTCTGTTGGTGGACTGAAATAAAGTCACATTAAAAGCATCAGCAAATGCTGCTTTTACCATGAAAGTTCTGGACTTGTTTATGAGATGCACTTAATCACCATAAAGGGAGAGATAACCAAAAGGTCTGCTTAAGAAGGCTAAAAGGGGTAATTGTGATCATTATTAACTGGTCTATAGAAAAATGTCACAAACACTGTCAAAAGAAGTCTGATGTTGACAAAAGTTTGGGCATAGTAAGTAGCAATCCTTGTGATTTACATACTACAGTTTGGCCATATTAGTATGCCATATACATGATTTAGGGTGCAATCCTAACCTGCGCTGGAGCAGGCAAGCCAAAAGGCTTGCGCTGCATCCAACGCGAGGTTGCAGCAGGCAGCGGCTCACCACAGACAAGGGGAAGCTCTCCCCCTTACCCGTGGGTAAGGGCTGCACGCCCCTATGGATCTCCTCGGACCTGCACCACCTCTGGAGGTGGCGCAAGTCTGAGGAGAGTGGAGCAGTTCGAAGTCGCTACGCTCACCCCGGGGATGGGGGTTGGGATCCCGCATAACTGCTGGGTCCCAGCCCCGCCCCCGGCTCCCCACACGCCCACCCACAGGCCCGCCCTCCCCGTCCAGTAATGCCCCCTCCCGCCCCCTCCCCACGCCCCCCACGCCTACCTTGTGCTCGCGCCGGCACAAGCAGCAGCACAGGAGCCGCGGCGGAGGCTTCTGCCTCTGTCCGCGCATCTGCGCATCTGGATGCGCTGATGAGGCTCCCGCCTAAGGAGACGCAAATGTGCTTTATGGCACATTTGCGACTCCTCAGGGGCTCCTATACTGGCATAAGTGCCAGTTAGGATTGCTCCCTTAGTTCCTTTATGCATAAATTAGTAGAACGAGATGCTGAACAAAGCATATGAGCATATTTTATTACCTGTAATGTGTGAAAAACCAATTTGTGTGTTATATATACCATGTGTATATAACTATGGGAGCAATCCTATCCTGCGCTAGAACAGGTGAGCCAGGACGCTTGTGCTGTATCCAGCGCAGGCTAGTGGCCATAACCAGCTCAGCCAGAGGTAAGAGAAAACATTTCCCCTTACCTCCGGGTAAGGGCTGCTGTGCCCTATGTGTCTCCTCACACATGCGCCACCTCTTGAGAACGGGGAACTGGGATTCGGCATAACTGCTGGATCCCAGCCCCGCCTCCCATTCCCTGCCCGCCCGCAGCGCGGAGGCTTATGTCAGCGTCTCGGAGCACCAGCCAGGCTTCCTCTTGAGGAAGCGCAAACGTGCCTCATGGCACGTTTACGACCCTCCTGGGACGGCTCAAGGGACTTGCGCTGGCCCAATCCCGGGTCAGGACTGAGCCCTATGAAAGACTGTGGTCCTCACAGCTATACCAAAAACAATATGCCTGTTATTGAAATAAATTCCACTGATTTCAATGATACTGATCCCCCAAGAGATACACTTATTTAAAACTTCAGCCTGCAGTAGCAATGCTATCTACATTTATTTGGAAATAAGCCCCACTGAACTAAGTAGAACTTATTACTGAATACACATACATTGGAGCAGGCTGTGTGAGTTCTTACACAGCATAAGGATGTCTACCGAGCTTCAAAAACCGTTCCTTCCTCCCTAGATTCAAAATATGGAAGGGTCAGACTTACTAGTCTTAAATTCATGCATAGTGGTTTCTCTCATGCACTTGGTAACAGTTAATTAAAATATACGGGCTGCACTTGAGAGCAAAGGGATCCATTTGCCAACCATCTATAATGGATTTTATCAATAATGAATAAACATTTAAATAAAAGTGTAATAAAGCAACAGGGCTCGCTTCCCAGCCAGAGAGAACAAAATTGCCCAGATTAGCCAGGCTCAAATGGTATCCCAGGGTTCTGGAAGTGGTTTATAGATCTGTGACTAACAAACTGCAAAGCATAAAATAAACAGGAAATAGAAAAAAAGATACTTTTGTCAGCTCCATAAGATTTATGAGTGAACATTTCAATTTTGCCAGGTGTCCCTTTGCTCTTCTTTTTTCATTCATCTGTTAGAGCTGGAATTTAATTTTCCCATAACAAGAATGGGAGAAAATGAAACTCTCTTATAATATCTTTCTATTCATCTGTCTTATCAGACCATAAGTTTGTCCTCCCTCCCTGAAACTGAGATCTTTGCAGCCCAGCATAGTTATTCAGAAATAAGCCTCTATGTTCAATAGGGCTCACTCTCAGGTTTCTTTTGCAACTTATTCCACAAGTTCAGATGAAACAGAGCACCTTAATGAGTGCTGGTGGAAAATAAAATTATTGCCTCTTCTGCAGATGGTTGAACAAAGTTTGGGTGTAATGCAGTTAAAGCCAAGCACTTTTAAGTCCTATTGATTTAAATGGGTGAAGTAGACCCATCTATGCAAAATCTTAAAAGTGCTTGACGAAATTGGTTAGATCATGGACTATGCTTCCACAAAACGATTACCATAATTATGTCATTTGCATATTTTATTCTGTGTGTGGCCGATATGCAGAACTGTGGCCTATGTCCTTTTTATTGTGAATTTTCACATATAGGAAACAGAATGCCTTTATTTCAACAGCTGACTCGATAGATACGAGCACCCAAACAGCTTTTCGACCAGTTGAGAGATCAAAACAACAATGGAAACCACATGTCAAAGTCAAAGGGCAACTCACATTTGTTATAACAACAGTGTATACTGCTCCAAAATCAAGGAGACCTAGGTGCAGGATGAATTCTTCTGTTCCCATTTGGCATTTTATATTGTTGTATCTTGACATGAAAAGAGAGTGCAACAGTTTCCAATTAGCCACTCATGGTCAAAAAAGCAAACATAGGGCACATGGTTACGAGAATCTTCAACCTAATTTACAATAACAAATAATCCATGCTTCTAGTCCACAAAAAGTATCACCCATGCTCAGTGCTCAGACACTCCTCCCACCCAGAATGGATCAGTGCTGTGACTTCTAATGATGTTGATCCCCTACTGTAGAATATGTGTGAAGGGAGTACCTGGGATGATTGTGATTAATCCTGGGTTGCATTTTCATGATAACTCAGGGACACTTGAGGCAATCATTTTCTGAGCAGGAAAGCTCCACGTGAGCTTCATTCATTCATTCACTCACTCACTGGTGTTCTAACGTTTTGGAGATTTCTAGCCTAGCCAGTTTCTCGTGTATACCCCCACCCCCAATCAAGGTGGTATATAAATACCTGTATTATTATTATTATCATCATCATCATCATCATCATCATCATCATCATCATCATCATCATCATTCAGTTCCTCACACTTCTGTGCAGGAATGGGAAAAGCATTTGTCTAAAACCATGGAAAGTCAGTGGCAGACAACACAGAAAGCACAGGGCTAGGCGGACCAATGGTTTGACCCAGAATGAGGCAACACCCTATGATCATTTGAAGTTCTGACAAGTGTGCCCAAACAGGACACCATGCATACACCATGCGGTGAATGCAAAAAGGCTATGACCGGAACGGGAGCAAGAAATGCCACAAAGAACCAAGAAAGGAAACAGAAGTAGGTTCAGGACAGAGAAACGTTCTTTGAGAATCTCACCTTCCTCTTGCCAGGGTCCTATAACTTGAAACATCGTAGCTTTTCTTAATGCTGACAGACTCCTTATTGGTAAGAGTGGTGTTGACATCCTCATCCAAAGTATTAATGAATCTGTAAAGAAGCTTGATTTCATCAAGACAGAAAATGAATAAAGAGAAATAAAGCATCACATATTTTCCTGGAGGCGTGCTAATGATTTGGAGGGATTGGTGGTCTTCTACTTCTTCAATTATAAACTCACCAGGCAAAAAACACTCTCAGTTAATTGTTTCCTAATATATCTAACCCCATGCAATGATGTCACTGCTCTTTATAGGGGAAAAAAAAAGTTGTTGCAAATAATTCTATCTAAGAAACACGCTGGAATGGGATAACAGAAGGCCAAATTATGTGTTTAATATTATGAATACAGTAGTTTGATCCTGAGTGGGGAAAAATTGGGAATGGGCCCGTGATATGTCAGAAATAACTTTTTCCTCACCATTGCACTAGATGGGTACTAGCTACTTCAGAAGGCACTGCTACAATATGTGCTGGAACCGTGCACCTGTGATTTGGGAACTAATAACATCTCAGTGTTCAAATAGATAATACCCGTGAAAATTCACAACAGGAGATTGCTATCATCAGCAATTCCCTTCTTGTGATTCTCACAAAAGCAACTGTGAGAATACTGTCAGGAAGCGGGGTGCTGAGTTGGGTGAGCTGATCATCTGGCCTAATACAGCAACGTGATTGAGATCCACCAGTGTAAGGCCCAGACAAGACTGGCCCGTTAACCCATTTCTGCCCAGCCCACAGGTGTACACATTTGATCCCTATTGCATATATGCAAGGTTGGGCAGAAATGGGTTTAATCAGTTAATCAAAAGTGAGATGAAACAGATGGCAGATGTAAGAATAAGATGGAATAATGATCAGTAATGTGACAAACTTGTATCTCCTTCTTTACACATGACAAGCAAGGAGGACTGTGTTGATGGTGTCAGATTTCTCCCTATTGTAATCTTGGGCCACTCTAAATGAGAGTGTTCCTCTGTTTTGCAGAAGACAGTAGATGTGCATCCCCAAGCTAGGCAGAGACCATGGTGGGGCAAAGGGTAAAAGTCTCTCTCCCCTGTGTTGCAGTTCTAATCCATGCTGTTCTCCCCTGATATTGCTATGGATGCATTATAATTAAGTACACCAGCGCATTAAACATGAAAAATTCAACATCTTCTGTCATTTGGTACTGAAGTCTGCTGTTTGAAAGCCATCCAGGTCGGCACAGTGGATTCAACACATGCTTTAATGCTCACAGAAGACTGAACCAGAATTCCTGACTCATGTTGCTTTCTGTCAGAATCACTTCATACTTTACATGGCAATCAGATTTTCTGTGGCCACACAAGTTCAGTGTTCCCTGCAGGAAACATGGAAAGTCTGACGAGCAGACGTGGAGGTCGCACTCCAAAATATACCAAAGATGAGCTATGACTCCTCAGGACGTGCCCACTGCGTGTTTCAAAATAGATGTATTCTGTCTTTCACCCTAATTGTGATGGCTGTGGGGGATACTAGTTAGCCCAGTGATTTTTAAACTTTTTCATCTCGCAGCACACTGAAAAGATACTAAAATTGTCAAGGCACACCATTCGTTTTTTGATAACTGAGAAGGCACACCATGCTGTTGGTGAGGAAGCTCACATCACCCAATGGCCTTACTAATAAATGACCCTCCCCCAAATTCCTGCAGCACACCTGCAGACTAATCACGGCACACCAGCGTGCCATGGCACAGCGGTTGAAAATGGTCAGTGCTGCCTAATGGAGTCACATTTAACTGGAAGAAAGGAAGGGGAACAACTGGTCACTACGGAACAGCAACAAAAGACAAACAGTGACAGAATACACCAGACAGCAGTGGAGGCAGAGGGCAGTTGGCATGCTGCATGCTCAGAAAGCATGCATTGAGCAGATACATGGTAGGTGGCCAGGAGCACCCAGCACAAGCTGCCGACATCAGCACTCATCCCCATACTGAAAAGTCAATGGCAGTCAGCAAGCAAAAACCTGTCCAGTGCCGAGTTCACTTTCCCTGCTTCCACTGCTGCCTTATGCATTCTGCTGGCATGCACATGAACTTTCTCCATGCACATGAACTCATCCTCCTGGGATGAAGAAAGGCTGTGGGAAATCCCATCCTCTCAGATCACTGGTCAGCAATGATGAGCTATTCCTTCCCCTTCTTATCTTTCACACCACCTCTCCAGCTACCTCTATGTAACTGCTACATAAAACACCCTTGCTCTCACTGTGCTGATTAGGTCAAAGCTCTAGCTACACCAGAGTTAATGGTTTCTGTCATACTATAATAGCAGAACAACAAATCACCCAAAGCCAGTTCACACCTCACAGCTGCCATTCCTTCCATTGGCTTTTCCCCCATGTCTTTAATCTGGAAACAAAGATAAACCAAAATCAGTTCGTAATTCCACAGGTAAACCTTCTCATAGCAGCAAGAATCATACAGGCGCAAGTACTGAGTCACTGAATGTCTGGTAAAATGGGAGTTGAGCAAGCTTCCTCTTTGCTTTCCTTCAGCCTGGGGAATTAAACCAGCCTCAGGGGTTGTGAGCCCTCAGGCAATATCTCACAAACCTAATTCTCCTTCCCAAAAGGGTTTCTGAAGTTGCAAGAATGACTGCCCATTTGTACGTTAAGGGATGAATAAAGGAATTAGCTTGACTTTCTTGGGTTAGTGTTCTCCCTTGGGAAGATACTGTTTGGGTTTCTTACACGCTGGAAACCAGTGGGCTCTTTCAGAGATCCTGAGGAGAAGAGAAAGTATGCAAGGAAAATGTTGGGAGGAAGGAAGAAAAGGAAGTGAACAGACTTGTGGTGGAAATGAGAGAAGGAGGGAGGAGAAGTGGGTGTGAAGAAGTGGTGTGGTGTGGTGTGGTGTGGTGTAGCAGGTGAAGGGAGGAAACAGGGGAGTGAGAGGAACATTGGGTGAAGGGAAGAGGGAGGGAAGAAAGTAAAGGGGAATTGTGTGAAGAGATAAGGGAGCCCAGCTTCAGCCCCCTACGATGATTCCTTGAAGTGCAATGTAGACTGCCTCTTCATAGTAAAGGAACCACAGGGCAAGGGAGCATGCATTCTCCAGGCAAAATCTGGCCCTTGGCAATGGCTTCAGAGGTTGAAAAAGACAGTGAACCTCCCTTTCAGTCCCACTGCCAATGTGGGAGCTTGAGAACCTTGGTCTTAGAGGATGAAACAGCTTTGCTGGGATAACCCCCAGAGCCAAAGGCAAATCCCACCAATGGTGTGAGAGGAAAAGGATGATCACAAGCTCACACTCTCCTTCCCTTCAGGCCTTGACGCAATGGTAGGGCAAGATGGCTGTTGCATAGCCATTCTGCTTTACTCAGGCACTTGCTCGCTTAAGCAGAAGACCAAGTAAAGACATGGTTGTTTATTGCTTTGAGTGGGGCAGGAGGAGAAAAGGGAAGATAAACCTCCTTTGCTTGTCTCCTCCTTCATGCTGTTTTCCTGTAGAGGGCATAATGATAAAAGCTTTCTTTCTTTAATTATAATGCTTTTTAGACTTTGTCCCCATCCCAAGTAAAATATTACTGCTTTTCCCTCTCTTTCTGTGTCTATAACAGGCCTTTGGATGCTGTGGCAGATATATATTGGTGAACGGACAATAAATTGCACAATACTAGATAAACATGATTAAAAACAAACCACTGTTTGCAAACAATCAACACAGCTTTCCCCTTGGTAATGAATTCAGGCTGATTAGCATCACATTAGTGGATGCAGCCAGTTATCAGTGCTGACCTACACTGATAAATTTTTCATCAAGGGCTATAATGCCAGCAACTACAGGAAGATGTTACTGAACCCATTTCCACATAACAATAAACACCCTTGAAAAACAATAGAAGCAGAAAAAAAGTTGTGTATCTTCTGTGTTGTGATGTCAGTCTGGATCAGCCCTCCCATCTACTGATTAGGAACAAAAAGTAAACGAAGACTAAAAGCGGCACTCTAGAGGCAAACTACACACTTAATGGAAGGTGGGGTTTGGCTCTCAGACGCAATAAGTGAGAGCAGATGCAACACTCCTTGTAATGAAACTTGTAATAGTAGTTGCATTGTGGCATCCATTTAATTAATACTGTACTTGTACTCTTCATTTTAGGGCAGTGACGGATTCTTCCTGTCTAGAAACTGTGGTGCAGCGTGCTATCTAGTCTACCCAAATTAAATTATTGCTTTAGATTCCAGGAAGTGTGGATATATTTTTGATACTGAAGACATTTCATGAATGGACATTTGAAATTGAAAATGCTATAACTGGAAAATTGAATTAACAGACCCAACATATTCATGTCCTCAAATATCTGGTCGATTGTTGCCTGAAATCAGTACTGGAACCTTTTAATTCATCTGGGAACACACAGGATGCTGGATTTTCTTAAGTATCCGATTTGTCCTATTTAAATACCATACTTACTAAGTGGCTTGTGAGTCTTCCTTCTACCTTGTAAACAATTAAGCTGTACACTGTCTTTTCCTGTATAGTGTGATTAAACATGTAAGGTGATCCCTGATACTGTATTGTAAAATGAAGATTTTGTTGACCACTATTCAGAACTAACTTGGAGTATTCAGCAGGGTCCTGGACAAAAAGAAAGAAAATAAATATTTTTATTATGCTATAAAGAGAGAGAGAAAAAAAGGACTTTTCCAAATCATGCTACATTGTCTGGTGTGGATTCCACCTTCATTTTCATCATGATAAAGCTGCCATAATGTGATTTACAGAGTAATCCTATGGACTTTTGCGACTTTGGATCCTTTGCTTCACTGCTGCGGAAGACCCAGCAATGGTGGAAAGATCATGCCACCACTGCACATGATGAAGCTGCTGACAGAAATGGCCAGGGGCTCCATGCATGCTCCAGAAGTGCATGACAACCCGCTGACCCAGATAAGTTGGCCGGAAGTTTGTGAGGAAGTAGGGAGAAATTTGGGGAAGGTTCGAGGTGTGGAAGGGGAGGGCAGGGGGTAGGGAGTGGGCTAGAGGAGTTCGATCCTGATCACAAAAGTGCACGCCAGAACCTATACCTCATTTTCATAGCTGTGTGAGTCAGAGAAAGAAAGAGGACAAAGTGGGTCCCTTACATAGGAGTGTGGGTCTGAGGAGAGTTGACCAGAGGGCATTCCCAGATTTTACCTGTGGTAGGCCTTCTGGTTGCCCTCACAATTAGGCACAGCACACGCTTTGTCAGCTTGGCTGCATGGCGTACAATGGTGGGGGTTAGGTTGGGCAGTTAATGTTGTCAACTTCGCCCGAGCAGCTTGGGGGGGAGCATGTGTCCCCTTGTGATGTCAGTTGGTATTTACTACCTCTGGTAGTTAAAGTTTTTCATTGGACATAGTGAATAGCAGCTGTCACTGGTGCACATTAATGAGAAGTATACAGCCACATGAAAGTTACAGCACATCTGGTCCTTACTTTGGATGTCCAAGAACATTTTACGGCACCAGGTCTCAGCCCAGAAGCCACTTACCAAACGCCTTACCTCCTATGCCACCCATGTCCTTGCCAGTCATGGACCAATGCTGCTCTCTGGGGTGCAATGCCAGGCTCAGCATTGCTAGCTATCCTTAGCCTGATCCAGCTTCATTGGACAGCCTGGCAATCTGAACAATCTGTCAGAGTAGCAAAGCAGATTTGCCTCACCTTGCCCTGCCTCTTCTTATGACTCCCTTGATGCTTGACCCCAGTGCTATCTGTGCTTTCTGCATCTGATTGCTTTCTTGATTAAAATCTGGTTACCTAATTCTGGCTGGTCCTTGACTGCCCCTCCTGGCTCTGGCCACCCACTATTTGCCCTACCTGAACTGGGCCTTCCTACTGGAAGTGTGACAACCACAAAGGTACCATACACTTGGGAAAAGAAGCACAAAACTTCATTCCAGACCTCTAAATAAAGTGCAAGCTTTTTCATGAATAAAACAAGCACACCAGGAAGTGAAATGCAAGCAGGGGTGTGGTGTCAGCTGGACCACCTCCTGGAATGCAAAACATGCCCCCTCCCCTTGCCCCCAAAGTTTCCAGCTGAATGCACTCCATGTGCTTTTACTCCCTGTAATAAACATGGAATTATGAAAAAAGTCAAATTCATATTTTTCAAACAGTCAATTACCCCATTCTTTGTGTTATTTTGCTGTATTTCTTTCCGTTTTTCCTGTTCAAGCATGTTCCGTCTTTAAGATCCACACTGAAATGCTACTTGAACATGAGCATCAGGAATCACAGATCGCATAAAGGGACTTTTTTTTTTTTTTTGGCACATATTTCTCCCAGAAGAATTAACCTTTTTTCCTAATTATAAGTAAATACAGTCAGCCATCTGTGCCTTTTCTACTGAAATGCACCGGAGGGGATTTGCTGTCAAAGGCACAGTGCCCTGTAGATACATGTCAGTGCTCCATATGGCAGGATAGACACAGGGAAAGGAAGGTCAAATCTTCTTGTTCCTCTGAACATATGCGGGAATAGATTCTTCCTTTGTCAAACAGAATGCCTGACAGTAGCCAAATGGGCCATACATATTGAAAAGCGCATTGAATGTAAAATTCATATTTGAACTAACAAGAATCGCATGTGCCTTGATTCAACCTGTGGTTTCTTGGAAATATATCTAAGGTATTTAAGACCTTGACTTATTGGATATGCTAGCCCAAAATAGCATGAGCTCACCTGAAATGGTGTGATAGGCAGTGGAAATAGGTCATAATCTTGAATTGCCACTTTAATATCACTGTCTGCCAAATTCAGAACCTGAATGTAACTTTCTTTTGCACCTGGTACTGGCATAGCATTTTCCTAATTAAAACAAAACATTTTATTGCGGGTAATTTCTCAATATATAGCTATAATACAACATGGACAAGTAGCTAAGGCCTTATCCCTCCTTTACAAAATCATACAATGACAACAAAAGATTGCTCTTATTTAAGGAAAAACTGATGAATGACAACTTGTTGATTTACCTTGCTGTAAAACAAAGTGTGTTCCTCACATATGCTGATGTGTCCATCTGCTAATATGTACGAGTATATACATCCACATACAGGTGAGTGATAATGTAATCTTAGGGCAAATGCTATCTTCATCACTTCTGTCTGGTGCATCAGTAATATGTGAAACAGGAAAACTGTGTGGGGTGGGCAGATGATGTGCTAAAGTGACATAAGCCAAGCCAGTGACATAAACTCCACTAGAAGATGTGGTGCTGATTTTGAATGACACAACAATATCTGCCCATCTCACAGCCCAACCCTACCCACACTTCCCTGGGAGTAAGCCCCTTTGACTTTAATGAGATCTCCTTCTGAGTAGACATGCATAGGATTGGGCTGCCACTTGGTTGTCCTATTTCAAACATCAGCAGTTTGAAATGGGCCCCAACTGCATGGAACTAATAAGCACACCGAAAGGATACTGGAGGAATAAACTCTTAGCATTTACATACATGCAACTTTACATTGACATGGATTTCACTATGGCATTACCAAGGGCTTCAAGATAATATTTTCCCCTTTAAAAGAAAAAATTATGTCAAGAACATAATCATGGTGATTCCATAAATCCCAGCATTTATTGATCTAATTTGCCCCAAATCAGCAAATGGCTCTCTGCAGATCCATTACACACACTGCCCAATCCTATCCTCCACTACTGCTGCTGATGCAGCCGCACTGATGGAAAAGGTGCATCATCCAGTGGTGGGAAGGGGGGACAATAGGACAGCCAGCCAGAGGTCAGGCAAAATAATTTTTTCTTGTCCCCTTCCCCAGTAGGCTGTCCGATTGCCTAAGAGTCTCCTCAGATTGACGCAAGTCATTCTGCTGGCTTACGTCCAAGGAGAGAAAAGGTGGTTGAGAAAGAGGGAATAAGATCTAGCACACAGCAGTGCCACCAAGATCCACCCCTCCCTCCCCCTCTCCACCCACAACACGCCTTTGCTGCCAACTTACCCGCATTGGTAGAGGCTTCAGGCGTCGCAGCTGCATGTGCTGCAATGCTGCTCATTTGCAGCAGTGACCTGGAAGTGCACAACAGTGGCCCAATTTCATGCCACCAAAAAGGTCCTTGCACTACTAGAATGCTAGTTCCAGTAGCACAAGGCTTTGATAGAACTGGGGCTTCAATCTCTGTTCTGATATGAGAGCCTGCTATGCTTCTTAACATGTATTCAGCAGTCTGTAGCATTTTTAAAAAATGAGAAAAATAGCCATTGGTGGAAAAACTCTGCATTTATGCAGAAATAATGCATATGTACCTTTTGCAGGCAGCTGCTCACTGCTTACCTCTATCTTGAGTTCAACAATAGCTGCTGCAGCAAATGCCAGGGCGGCCAGAATCATGCCAGTTGCCATTTTTTTAATGGGCCTGACAGTAAATAAATGCAACTTGGTTAAACATTGTATTAATTTAAGGTGGTACAGGCCGTTTCTTTGAATACAGATCATTGTGCATTAAGCCGCATGAACAGATAGCATGGCAATTATGTAATGCTGAATCAAGAAATTCTGTTATTTAAAACCTCTATGGTATATCACTGTGAAGACAAAACCAAAGCCCAGTCAAATTATGCTATTTAAAAAATGCTCTGTGCTTGCAAGTATCATACAGTTTTGCTCTTAGCTTCTCTAGGAGGGAATGTTGTTTGGCATTTAGTGAATGTGTGAGGTGCAGAAAAGCACCACTGATTATCTATCTTCAACTCCCTTTTGCAGAGGCAGGCAGAAAAATTGCTTTAGGTTATTGAACTACAAGGACTGAAGGAATGTATGAAATAAATTACACATCTTCCAAAGCTCCTATCATTACCTGTATTTTTACAGTGATACATCTGCATACAGAGACCCCTTGGATATAATCAGAAGGGGAGAAGGGCAAGTTAGAAGACTTTCTGAAATGGTGGAGCGCCCCTTCCTCTGCCAAAAAATATTGGGGAATTGGAAATGTTGGGGGTTACCCTGTCAAGCCTCCAAATAAGTTGGGGCTGAGGTCTTTGGATTTCTATGAATCTTATGCTTCCAGAGCATAAAAATATCTAAAAATCATAGGAAAGTCTGATTTTCTGCTGCCTGAAAGCTACAACAGAGTCTGCATTTTCCTAAAAGTTAAATCGAAAGAAATTAAAGTAGATTTTCCCTTCTGTTACCACCATTAAAATATTCATGCTTCCTGGCTAAACAGACGTGGATGATTTCAGTCTAAAAGAGTGCATATGTTTGCACATGAATTTGCATTGCATTTTGTTGAAAGAAGGAAAACACCACCGTTTGCTGTTCAAGTACTTACGTGAAATTAAATTTGCACACATTCATCAAGGGGTATAGCCCAAAGTCATAAACTGGGATGAAGACAAGGATCAAGAGAGGATTTAAGAACTGCAACAACACAAAATCAGCAATTTATGGTAACTAAGGATTATTAAGGACTTTCTTGAGAGAAGCTGAGATAGGGCCCAATTCTATCCAACTTTCCAGCACCGGTGCAGGTGCAATGCATCCCTGAGGTAAGGGAGCAAATGTTCTCTTAGCTTGAGAAGGCCTCCGTGACTACCTCCTCACCAAAGGATGCAGCATACACCCCATTGGCACGGCTGCACTGGCGCTGGAAAACTGGATAGGAGTGGGCCCCAAGACACCGCCACACACTCTGAACCTCACTTTAAACTCATCTTATGGCTCAATCATATCCCATTGCTATGTGGGGGAGTGCATGTTCTGTTGGTGTACACTATGCAAAAGTGTATACAGGTAAGCGCTGCAGTAGGTAAGTTCAGTGTAGGGGTAAGGGGAGGGCAGGGAGGGGCTGGAACAGGCCAGGGGGAGGCAATATCACTGGTGCAGGGGCCTATCCCAGGGCAAGGTGAAAAATGTCCCCTTACCCCAAGGTGACTTCCTGAAGCCAAAATTCCACCACGAAATATGGTGGAAGTCATGCTGGCGCTGCTACATCACCTCACAGGAATTTAGTTAGGATTGGGCTGTTATTCCATAAGTCAGGACTTTCTTTGGCTTTTTGATATATGATGTGACTGTCACTTGACCATTATATCCACAACTGACGATGATGTCAAGATACAATCTATGACTTGGTATATGAAACCATAAGATGTTAAGCAATAAACAGTTGTTTAGGACACCAGGGGGGTGTCAAACCAAGGCTTTTGGCGTTCAGGCCCTGGTTACTTCTGCACCACTAGTGCCCTATTGGCACTGCATCTTTGGCAAACTGAGCTCAGTGCTTTGAGGATGCCTTCTAGGTTGCATTACCAGCTTGCCTAAGCATCAGACAGCTGACCTATCCCTGACCACCATGTCCCATAAAGTTTCAATCAGACTTGCTTCCCTGTGTATGGACACTGCCAGAGCTCCTGCTTCCTAACCATGACCTCTGCCTGCATTTGACCACACACCTGTTTCTGATGCTCCTGATCTTTGTTTGTTGTTCAGATACCTAACCCCTACTTGTTTTTGGACCACACATCTGCTGGCTCACCTGAACTCACCTTGACCCAGAAACCTAGTCATCTAAAACCTGACTATGGTTGAAGTCTGGCAAATTAGTGCTACAACAGTGTGATCAACGGAGGGCAGAAATGATGGAAATTTGCACAGGCTGATAGTTATTGCCCTACCTGCATTTGGTCAGGTTGAAGGACAAATCCTCCCTGAAATATGACATTGAAACTGGTTAGCAAACAAGTAAACAAAAATAAGGCAACTGTGGTAGAACTGGCATCAGTGAAGAAGTAACACACAGGGGTTCTTGGCAGCTAAAGTGACTTGCCCGTGATTCAGTGTTTATTTTTATGGTTCACTCCACATTCTCCTTGACACTAATGGGACAGTGTTTAGAAGCAAACCATCTGCAGAATATCTCATTGCAGAAAACAGTGTTCTATCATGAGATCCGGCCTTCTTTAGATAACAAAACAGTGACAAGACTAGCCATGGAGGTCAGGGATCTTATTTGTTAAAAACAAAATTGTATCCATTTATGAATAGTACAGGACAATGCACATTTATCTGATGCTTCATTAATGATACTTTGCCCTGACCTATCCAACCTCATGATTACCTCTGGGTTGAAGTTAACCTGAAGTGTGTTTACTGTGTTTGTGTATATGGGTTATTGAATGAACAATTGTCTCATTGGGCAGAAGTCTGAATTTGTTCCTCATGGCGCTCCCACTCCTAATGCCCACATCTGAAGTCCTGTTCAGATGTTATAAAATAGAAAATCCATAAGATACGAATACATAAAACTTAGGAGGCAATCCTAACCCCTTATGTCAGTGCTTTCAACACTAGCATAGCTGTGCCAATGGGGCGTGTGCCGCATCCTGCAGTTGGGTGTCACTCATGGAGTTCTCCTCAAAGTAAGGGAACGTTTGTTCCCTTACCTCTGAGCTGCATTGCCCTTATGTCAGTGCTGGAAAGCACTGACATAAGGGGTTAGGATTGCGCCCTCAGTAAAATACAAAATGCATTATTTTATCTTTTGTAATATTATTTAATATTTTCTCTTTAATGATGCACTTAATTTTAAATCAAGAGATGTTATCCTTTATTATCTTACAGTCCCATCTTTTAAAATGATAACTTGAGTTTTGTTTAAGATAAGGAATGTTGTAAATGGTCCTGTGTACTTACAAAGTCAGCATTCATTTTAGTGGCTTGCAATGTCCACCTAGATCCCTACGGAGAGATCAGATCATAATAAACATCCCAATCTGCTAGATATATGAGAAAGAAAACTGATCACACAAGGAATCTCTGATGGTTCTTCTCTCATCCCACCAAGCAATTTTCTTCCCTTAAAAAATGCTGCAAAATGATATTAAAAGCAATATAATTTTTCTCCAAAACTGACCATGACAAAACAACTGTCAACTGTCAGAATTATGAACATGAAAACACAACCCAAAGTTACATCTTTAACATAAAGAATCATTTAAACATATTTTTTCCTTCTTTGTTATATCAAACTTAGTGCCTTGCCAGCCCTTTCCCCCCAAATTAAAATAACCTCAAGGTATGGGGTAAGCAAAAGGAGCACATCTAGAACACTTACAGAATATTTAAGCAATAGGTTGAGATTCACAAACTACAGTGAGAAAAGGTAGACCAGCTTTAAAAATGAAACCAAAGCAGTACATAGTTCTTTACCCAAGGAACATAAGCATCTCATTGTTCTTCAGACAAATGGTTTCTTGTCTCAAGAATCTGAACTGGTCTTTGGTTGCATTCACAAGATATGCTTAAATTGCTTTTTGAATGGTCCACATCTCAGCAATGGCACCACACCCATTAACGCTCTGCATATGTTCAGATGTTAACTTTCTCCTACATTTAGAAATAGCATGCAAACATTTAGAGAATTTACACACCCAAGAGTAATGCTCAGGAGCAAAGTTTTTCTATGGGAAAAATGAAAATTAGCAACTAATGACATGCATCTTTACGGGCATTAGAGGTGGCGCCCCTGTAACTGTGCCCCCCCCCCCCCGCAGATAACAAAAACAGCAGATAATGAATTTGGAGCCCACTTGAGCTCTGAACATAACTGCAGCCTTGCTCCGATCGCATCCAGAGCCATTTTGAACCTCAGAGAGGCCGTGCACCACTGTGCATGGCCTCGCAGAGACTCCAAATGACACCTGGAATGTTTTTTAAATGACTTCCGGTTAAACTGTTTATCATAAAGAAAATGCTCTTGGTGGCTTTCTGAACCTCAGAGAGGGCATTTGTGGTGGTGTGCAGCCTCTCTGAGGTTCTGAAAACCTCCCAGATGTGACCAGAACGAAGTTCCAGTCATGTCTGGGAGGTCTGCAGGGGGTAATCAGGGGGTTCAGCATCTGCGGTGAGGCAAATTTGTGGATGTTGAATCCGTGGATAAAGAGGCTCCACCTGTATCTACATTCTACACCACATATATTTTCCACTTTGATGACTGTTCTTTTGCGTCATGGAACTCGGGCAACTGTTACTTCTTTAAGAGAGACTAAAAATCTCTAACACAATTTTCAGAATTCTCACTAAATTGCCATGCTTCTTTGGGGAAGCATACTGAATGAAACTGGCATGGAAGTCATGTAAGTTAGTCAGGACCAGTTCCTGTTTTAGGGAACTTATGACAAACTACCCCTCACAGACCTCTTTTGATCAGAGTGGACCCAAAGAGAGAGGTTCCCCACAAAGGTTATGAGCACAAAAATGGTCTCAGGGTTTAAGCACCGGACCTTGGCCTTTCCTGGCATTTTGGCAGCTGCTCAACAATGCTAACCTCTGACAAGTTAGTAATGTTAGATGTCTCCAAGGATCTTTAAGAGCAACAGAAAAAGGCATGTTCCCGATATGAAGTATGTCCCTTCATATGTGGCTATAATTCAAAATCAGAACAAATGTTTCCCATGATAAATACATTAAACCAAAGAAAAACGGTAAAGATATGTTTTTATTAGCAATTATGTTGCTGAAATCAGACCTGTAGGAAGTAGTGAAGCTACAGTTGGGACCTGGTGCATATTACCTGTTGGTCAAACAGAGCCCAAAACATTGGCAGAGGGATAAAGAGGAACAGGACTCGTGTCACCATTTTAACTTCAATGATCAGCTGGTTCTGTGAAGGGAAACACAAGGCAAAGCAAAAACAGGAATGGCTAAGAGGCCGTTATACCACTACAATGCAACATTGCTGCATGGAGACAATCTGTGCAGAAAATAGCATGCTTTCCATAATGTATGAATGAGAAACCGGTTAGCGGGTGGAGGAATGGTGGGATATAAACCTTGAAAATAAATAAATG
The DNA here is from genome assembly GCF_035046505.1 of Tiliqua scincoides. Taxonomy (NCBI): domain Eukaryota; kingdom Metazoa; phylum Chordata; class Lepidosauria; order Squamata; family Scincidae; genus Tiliqua; species Tiliqua scincoides. Next base: position 78,844,009 of record NC_089821.1, on the reverse strand, counting down.
CTGCTGAGGGATGGATCCTATCATAAGAACATAAGAACAGCCCCACTGGATCAGGCCATAGGCCCATCTAGTCCAGCTTCCTGTATCTCACAGCGGCCCACCAAATGCCCCAGGGAGCACACCAGGTAACAAGAGACCTCATCCTGGTGCCCTCCCTTGCATCTGGCATATCCAACTTTCCAGTGCCAATGTAGTTGAAATGTAGCCCCATGGTAAGGAAACAAATGTTCCCTAACCTGGAGGAGACCTCTGTGACTGCTCCCCCCAATGCAGGATGCAGCATGTGCCCCTTTGGCACAGTTACAGCAGTGAAGGAAAGTTGGATAGAATTGGGCCCTCAGTTTTCTACTGCTAGTGCTCCAAAATACCATTGGTATGTACAGTGAGATTGCCACATTGCTGAAGCTAGACATGCCTAGGTCTGATCAGTGCCTGAATCAGTAGTCACTTGGTTGCCCCAGGTATGCTGTCTTGAGTTTCAGGAGTTTGTTGATGTTAATTTTAACCTAATCTATAACTCTCAATTAAGCTTTTGTTGATTGCTATAAACAAGGTCAGTCCACCCAGGCAATCACCCTTTCACTTGATAAGTATTTTGTTTTTGGATACATTTTCTTGATTGACATTTGAAAATGTTTTATTTGGTTGAAAACATAAATACTCTGTTGTTCTGGGTGTTTTTGTTTAGGGAGGGGCAGATTGGATTTATAAATAATTCTCTAGCATCACTGGTGCAGGAAACTACAATCCCCTCTCCCCTGCACTGCAACACCTAAAAAGCACTATATGATTGGACGAGCATCCAGAAAGGAAGTGAACATGTGCCCCCTCACAAAAAATATTAAGAACAGATTTAGAAATAATTTTTTAAAATGATTTTATTCAAGTTTTCTAATGATAACTGCTAGCTTTATTCTGAATCAAGGTGAGACACATTCAACCATCACTACCTTTAACCTTTGACACTCTGCTTCTCTCTCTCTCTCCCCCCCCCCGTGTGTGTGTGTGTGTGTGTGTACACATATGTAGTTGTCTTCTCTGAACAGGGATTGGACTAGATGACCTCCAAGGCATAGGCAGTCTAGTATGCTATGATTGATTCACACACACACACAAATCTTGACTTACTGAATATTTTTCTGATGCCCAGTCCAACCAGTGCTCCCTCTTGGGAATATGCTGAGAGCGATTTTTGATACGGTTTGTCAGAGCAAACTAGAGGGGAAAGGAAGACATTAAGAGACATATGTGAGTTAAACAGTGGACAATTCCCATAGTCCACTATCAAAAGCCCCTTATGTTTATTTTCATCATTACTTAAACAACTGGTGTCTTTGTTAGTTGCCTTCAGAAGAATGGGTCCAGAAGGGCACAATATAAATATTTGAAACTAAATAAATAAATCTGAACTTGTCTTCTACTGTCATGCCACAGTCAAATCCTATTTTTTCTATAGATTCACCAGGTGATTACCACAAGATATAAAAGACATTTTTAATTTAATAAAGGAACTTTGTTTTGTGATAAAAATGCATGCTTTGCATGAATGAGGCCCTGGGTTCAGTCCCCACCAACTTCAGCTAAGCAAACCTCTGGTTACAGGGCAGGGAATACTTTTACCTATGACACTGCCTTGCTAGGACTGTCAATATTTTTCTACCAGGAAAAAATAGCAACCTTAAGCTGCTGCCAGCAGAGGTATGCAGAATTAGAAGAGGTAGATCACTAGCATGATTCAGTATAAGGCTGCTCTGTATGTATAACTCCACAGCTGACTACAAGTCTGCAGTATCCTTTATTGTTGAAATTTTGATCAAGGTTATAAACATACTGGAGCAGGTAAGGTGGAGATGGGGCAGATCATGGGTTGTTCAAGGAATGATTGGAGAAGGGAGCAGGCTGGGCGGAAGACAGGTATAGAGTGGGAAGGGGTAGATCTAAGTGGCAGCAGTGCACACCAAGATTCTATCCTCCTTTCTCAGCCTGGATCCACCCCCTGAGGCTCCTTGGACTTGTGTCAGCTAAATAGCTGGTACAGGTCTGAGGGGACCCTTTAGCAGCCAGGCAGCCTATTGGGAGGTAAGTAAAAAATTTTTTTACTAAAATATTGATATTTTTAGTAAAAAAATATTTTTACTTATCTCTCCTGGGCCATCTAGTCATACACACACCCAGCATAGGATGCAGCGAGTGCTCTGTTGGCACCTATGCATCATATATAAACTTATATGGGATAGGATTGGGTCCTAAACGTTCCCACCCTTAAGATTTCCTGCAATGGATCAGTTCAAGATTGATCTAGTCTTGTCAGTGGCCATCCTTTCAGTGGCCAGCCAGTTTGTATAAGAAGAAGTTACCCCTGCTAACTGGGTAAGAGGCACTTTCTTCAAGTGGGTGCGCCTCTTTTTAGCAGGGGAAGAATAACTGGCCTGCCTCACCCCAGTAGTTTCTTTTCTGGTGGCTGTCTGCTGGTGTTCTTTTGCATCTTTATAGATTGTGAGCCCTTTTGGGACAGGGAGCCATGAGTTGTTTGTTTGATTTTCTCTGTAAACCGCTTTGTGAACTTTTTTGTTGAAAAGCGGTCTATAAATAATTAATAATAATAATAATAAGAGCACGATTAAGATAGCCATCAACTGCATTTATTCCTAATTTTTATTAGGTAATCAGAGATCTGCTGACACCAAGTTGGTCGGCACTGAGGTCCCCCATTGTTCCGCATCAGGGGCAGTCCATCCATTAGATAAGGTAATGCAGGTTACATCAGTGGCACATTGCGAAGGGGTGAGAAGGCACTGGATTCAGGATGCCCTTCATCCCGCTGCTGCCACTGCTTCCCTCAATGAAACATTCACTCATGTGTTTTCCACCTGCTGAAAGCAAGCAAAAAGTGGATCACCTGCCTCCTTACCTTGCTCAGGCAGGACTTCCGGTTTGATTTACAGGAACTGTGTGAATGAAGGAGCTCCTGCATTCAAAAGGTCCTATTAAATCAAACAGGAAGTCCTGCACTTTTGCAATTGAAGCAACTGAGCAAGTTCAGTTCAGGGCTCAATTTGTCCAGGTGGGTCTTTGGCACGACCTGGCCTGACTGACCTCCAGCAGTACTCCTGGTCAGTACGCTGGCATGGAAACTCCATAGGTGTCAGGATCGATAGCGCTGAAGAGACTTATCCTCCATTAATTTGTAATCCTTTTTAAAAATAATGGAAGCTAATGGCCATCACCACATCTTAAGGTAATGAAATTCATAAGATAATTATGCATTAATGACTGCACAAACCATTTCCTTGTGTCTGTCATAAATACCATGCCAATCAATTACACTGGTGTCCCAGAATTTTAATATGGTGTGTGTATGAGAGAGAGATCGAGTTCTAATCTTTCTCTTCACACCATTTATCATGGTGTGAATTATAAATGTCCATTATATCACATCCCTGAGTCATCTTTTTCCTAAATGCAAAAAGCCCTAAACTCCCTGCTGTGTAAATTGTTACAATGACATCAATGCTGCAGCAAAGTGGTCCTAATCAGGATGATGGATAGTAAAGAGCCAGGGATTCTGAACATTTTGGCCCAAAGCCCTCTGGTTCAAGTCCAAAAGGCACTTAAACTTTTAAAGTAGTTGGGCAATATGAGCACAAGTCTTGGGGCTGAACAGGTATTTTGTAAATCTGGGTGTGTTCCACTGGAATCAATGAAGCTTTCTTCCAAGTAGACATGCAAAGGATTATGCTGCAAGTCTCTTGTCCAATCTGATACTGCCTGTTGGAATCACTGATATAAAAGCCCAGTGCATGTCACACAAATATGGAGGTAATGGAAGAGCTGTTGGCCCTTCTGTCTATAGATCAGGACTTTTTAAAAAACCACATACACAGCTTGGATGTCACTTCCCCCTTCATTATTTCTGCCACCGTGTGGTGGCACAGGGTTCATTTCTGGTTCTAGACAAGGATAAATTATCAAAAGATGCAAACACATGGAAAATACGTTGCTACAATCGACACCTGCTCTTATCTAGACAAAAGACTGAGAAGTGATTTGTGTTTTTTACAATCTTAGAAATGTGTGTGGAAAACAACAGCTTAGAAACACACTTACCCAAATGCACTTCCAAACGTCAAGTAAGACATTTCCTTGTGGTGGAGTCTTTTTGTACATTCCATTTCCCGCAATAAACACAACTTTGAAAAGAATTGCAGGTTAAATGTTAAAATATGCACACTGCTCTGGAATTCTGAGAAGGAAGTATCCAATGACATATCCATAGATATAGTTCTGGCTCACATCGCAAGAAGGGTATTAAATTTGATCCAGTGTAAATATTATCCTCATATGTGAAACCCACTTCTTTTAGCACTGAAGAATCTGTAACAGTTGTACTGCAAAAATAAGGCTGCAATCTTATAACACTTTCCTAGAAGTAAGCCCTATTGCACAATGGGACTTACTTCTGAGTAGATATGCACAGGATTGTGCCCTAAATCTATTTTTGGTATATCCCTTAAAAAAAAGAGCTGCGACATTTGCTCCTATTAGTATATTTTTCCCTTTACCACTTACATGATGAACTTTTCTAACCCTTGTGTCAGATGATAGCCAAAAAACACAATAAACTAAAACAAAGAAGCTATCTGGCAAACAGGAAGCTTCTGGAATTCTATGGGTATGAAGGAAAACACAACACAACAAAAACATTCCTGCAGCATCCAACTGTATCTCCTGGCCTTCTGTTTGCTAGAAATTTCATTAAATCAAAATCCTCTTCAGCTCAGAATCAGGGTAGCTGAAGGACCACCTGCTCCCATATGGACCTTCTTGCATCTTCAGGTATTCTGAAAAGACCTTTCTCTGGTTTCCCCCACCTTCTGAGCCCCAGCTGGTAGGGTGAAAAAACCAGGTCTTTTCTGTGGTAGCATCCCATTTGTGTAATAGCCACCGTCTATTGGTGGCTTACATTTTGTTGTAAGTTGTCCTGGATATTTTTATGGAGGGGCAGGATGTATGTAAAATAAATAAATACAGAATTCAGAGCTTGCCTGCTAGAATCTCTGGACAAAGCCTATGCTCTATCCAACCAGCTCTCCTGATAGAAAAACTATGAATGAATCAAAAACCAAGGCACGGAAATGTGTCTCCTCAGATTAGTAAGGTTGCTGTGGAAGGCTTCATTCTTAACAAGCAATTGCTTCCAAGGCAAACATAAGAAGCCAAACGTAAGAAGGGGTGTGAACACTGCTTAATTTATGTAGAGGAAGATGTCAGGACTCAAACTTTCCCAGGAGCCACATTCTCTGAATGGAAGACCTGCCTGCAGAGATGGGCAAATCCAGCGTGGCTTGACTTGAGTCACAAGTCTCCACCCCCTTTAACTCGACTCGAAAACAAGTCCTTACAGGAGGACTTTCCAAGTCGTTCAGTGCGTTTTGGGGACTCCAAAAGGCTCAAGTCCCAAGTCTTTTCCATAAAAAATGTCAGCCCCCCAAAAAGGAAAGCTGAGGCAGGTTGGCTTATTGCAAAGGTACATCCCAAAATGCCCCTGCCTGTCTGCCTTCCCAGCCAAAAGGTATGATGCCTGGGTGCTGGGAATGCATGAGAGAGACCAGTTGTTGCAGCATGGGAGGAAGTGATGCAATGAGTGCATGAGCTGTGTGTGGCTTGTTTTCTATTGCTCCAGGAACTGTCTACCCCCGGCTTCCCCCTGCCTCTTCTTGCCCCCCCTTACAAAAACCCACTGGTCCCTAGGGCCAAAACCCCCTTTCCCTGTCCATGAGTTTCCTCCTCTCCCCCTCTCTCTCCTAGAGACACAAAATCAGGACATATCCTCTGTTCAATGGATAGTCCGGGGGACAAGAAGAAGCACCTCCCTCCCCCATGTTCTGGACAGGTGCAGAACCCAACCAGTTACTTCTGCAACCCGGTATTCAAGCAAACAAAAGTTAACCATTTCTCTCCACCCCCAACTCCTGCCTCTGTCTCCTGACTGAACATAGCATGCTCTGCTACTGGTTGCTGCTCCTTGCACAGATCTGAATGCCTGGCTTCCGGACCACCACATGAGGTACTTCGGGCGACAAGGAAGTAGCACAACAGAGTTTGCAAGTAGCACCCCAAAGCCATGTCTGGCTGACTTGAGTCATCCAAATCCACGGTGTTCTGAGTCAGTAGCCCCAGACTTGAGTGTTTGCCCAAATTATTGACAAGCGTGACTTGAGTCTACACTAGTCAGTGAAAAAACACATATTTTCACGACTCTGACCTGAGTCACTTAACTTGAGTTCCCATCCCTTCCTGCCTGCTAATCACAGGTGTGTAGGGGCAGGCTGTGATTATTCCATGGTGAGGGAAATATACTTAGCATATGCTAGGAGGCAGTTTCATTCTTCTGTTGTGAGCTAATGTACTCCAGGCCAGAGTATCACTATGCAAACAGGTTATGGGACTGAGCCAAGCAAGTCCTGCCTCAAAGTAAACCCTGGTCATCTGTTTTTCTACTCTGAATTATCAAATGAGCAAAATCATCACAATTTATTATTAATCAAGCTAATATAATGCAATATGAGCACGGAAATCCAATCACAAAGGTTCCCCATAGCATTATTTGCATAGTTGATTGGAAGTATTATTTTCTTCCCTTCCTTGAATCCCAATTTTGCTGCATAGAGTTTCAAGTGTTCACAAGCAACTGCTGCCAGGTATAGACAATTAAAATATTTCAGTGCTGGTGCAGAAATGCATAATCTTTGCTACATGGTGAGGGAGTGGGTTTCATGCTTCTGAATTCCGGCTCTTTGGTACGGAGTGGAAGCATGCAGTGGGTGAACACTGGGGCAAGGACAGAAGGGATGGTGCCAAAGTCAGGGGGCAGGACTGAGCAATGGGGACATACTGATGAAGCTATTTGCAGGCTGGCTTCTATAAGCAAACTGTGCAAGAGGGTGAGACTCACAGTATAATCCCACAGTTATGGACCTAGCTCCTATTGCACCCTGGGGCACGGGTCTGCAATGCTGCCTGCCCTGCATCACAGATACTTACCTAGCTGCACAGAGCCTCATGTGGTGTTCAGGACAGCTCCGAAAGCCTTCTGAAGCTTTCGGCACGGTCTTAAACAGTACTTCTGGTTTCCCGCAAGTATTGTTTATGAATGCTCTGGGAGCTTCAGAAAGCTTCCAGAGCAATCCCGAATGCTGTGCAGGGCTTTGCCTCCAGAGAGCAGGCGGGGCAGGCAGAGATGGCGGTGGCAGGCGCAGTGGTGCCACCCTGGAAGACCCACGGGTGCAGCGTCTGGGGCTTTTGACCCCAGATCCTCCACTGCAATCCCAAGCATGTCTACTCAGAAGTAAGCCATATTGTGTTCAATGGGTGTTACTCCCAGGAAAGTGTGTATAGGATGGAAACCTGATGGCCCAATCCTATGGACATGGTATGTTGATGGACCTTGTGGTCACTGGTGCATCACACAATCTGCCATTGCCCTGGCAGTGCTGCCATTCTGTAGCCCACTATGCCTAACTAGCTGGTGTAGGTCGGAAAAGAACCACTGGATGCCAGGCAGCCTATGGGGAGGTAAATAAAACAAGATTTTTACTTGCTCCTCCTCTCGCCACCACCGCATCCAGCCTATAGCACAAGCTCTATCAGCAACTCTACATGATATGGGCTGGTGGGACTAGGATTGAGCTGGAAGTCTCCAGATTATCTGTCAAGAAGCAGCTGATGCTACCACAAACCTGATTCCCTTGACTGGTGTCAATTTATCAATCCAGTCTGCAGTGTCTTCAGTTACTGAGAGTGAATTGCAGTATGCATAAGAACTATTGCTTTGGTTATTATATTTGTATCCTGCTCTCCCGCCTCCCCCAGGAGGTCAGAGAAGCAAACAAAGTTTTTCCACCACCACCAATTTAGCCTTACACAACCCTGAGAGCAGGTTAGGCTAAAGGAGTGACTGGTCCAAATCAAGCTTCACGGCTGAGTGGAAATTTGAACCCAGGATTTCCCAATCCTATTCTAATATGATAATGCTGGTGATGTGAGATGGCTAAAACACAGAATTATAAATAAGGAAGTCCTTGATTCAAATCTAGTCTCTTCCATAAATTCATTGATAGCCCAATCCTATGCCAGATTGGGCTGCGAGTTGGAGAACTTTGCAACAGCGGAGCAGGGTTTTGCTGCCATAAATGGCCACCTACAGTGTGTGGAGTGCTCCATCAGTGGCCATTTTGAGAGAAATGGGGGGGGGGGGAAGATGGGGTGGAATGACAGCTGGATGGGGACAGTATTGGTGACAGCAGCGCTGCTGATATCCTATAACCCTTTGGTCCCTCAATCTGCCTTCCCAGGTCCACTTGGACTTGTGCCAGTAAAATCACTGGCGCAGCTCCACATGGGGTCTAGCAGGACTGCAGGGCAGAACCAGGGTCATTCTTGGGTGAAAAAAGGGGTGTTAATTAGCTAAATGTGGGCATAATTGCCAGGCAGAGCTTGGCCTGGGAATCTGGCAGAACACCCCAGAAGCACAACTCTGGTTGTGTTTGGTCAACTGGGCCAGAGGCTCTCAGGGGATCAGAGACTGGCCGTGAGCCAGATACAGGCTCTCTACAGGCTGCATCTGGCCCCTGGGCCAGGGTTTGGAGACCCTGATCTAGATTGCACATCCATTGGGACAAGGACCTCTCTTTGCACTCTTTGTAAAGCATCATATACACTGAAGGTGCTGTATAACTGTGGGTCCAATCCAACTTTCCATTGCTGATGTAGCCATACCAATGGGACATGCACTGCATCCTGTGGTGTGGGGGGGGGGGTGGTCATGGAGGCCTCTTTAAGGTAAGAGAATGTTTCCTTACCTTGGCTGCATTGCAGCTGTATCAGCACTGGAAAGTTGGACAGGATTGGGCCCTTAAATCTATACTTACCAAGAGCTATAACCATCAGAGCAGCAGGAACACCAAAAGCCAGAGCGTAGCAATCTCCTCCAAAGCACTTCACATCCCCTAAGATAATGAGAAACAGGACTCTGTGTTTCAGTTCAGTTTTCTATCCCTTCCCTCCATCACTATAATGTAAAGAGGGCAGGTTCACCGGTTCACATTTTCTCACTTCAGGTTAGGATATGATGAACTTTTCTTGCAGTCAATTTGTAGCTGTTGAATCATTCTAATTGTAAATGGCTCAATGTGTATATAAACAGAGTCAGCCTATCCATAATACCATAATATGAAGCACATGAATTGTGTTGAATTGCAGGGAGCAGTGTACAGTAACTTTTCATTCAGATCTGCTGTCACCTCTCTCCAGCCCACCGTGGGCAGAGCTTCTCCAATTTATTGCTAAAAGCAGAACAGAGGCAGCAATCCAATCCCCTACACCCTCACCTTGTTCCTTCCACATGTGGTCCCTTTAAAAAAAGCAGGACGCATGGGATTGCACCAGGAAGGAGTGAAGTGAGGGTAGGGGGCCCTGGTTGCCACCTTTATGTGCAGTTTTTCTCTGTGGCAGCCCTGTTTGGAGGTAAGGGGGTGGGATGAGAAAAGGTGTGCATCAGAGAGCAAGATAGCAGTTTTCCCCTCTGTCCAGATCTCCACAGAATAAGCCATTTTGGTCCTGTTTCCAGAATCCCAGGCATGAAACTCCTGCTGTCTTATACTAAGAGAGACTCAGATCAAGCTCCCCAAGCACTTAGCCACTAAATAGAGAAAGGAATTGGGAAAACACTGTGTTGGCATTGTTGGAAGACAAGTCAAGCCTGAGCCAAAACCTTGTAAACTTCTAATGCCTTGGATGATCTCTCCTATTCAAACTGTAATGGACCATCTACTCCCCAACTGCATTATTTATAGGGACATTTCCCTAAGACTGAGTGCTTGGATATATGCTGAGTGACCAGATTTTCAAAAACAAAGACTTGGGGCCCAACCCTATCCAATTTTCCAGTGCTGTTGAAGCTGTGCCAATGGGGTGTGCACTGCATCCTGTGGTGGGGAGGCAGTCACAGAGGCCTCCTCAAGGTATGGGAACATTTATTCTTTTATCCTGGGGCTGCATTGCAGCTGCACAGGTGCTGGAAAGTTGGATAGGACTGGGCCCTCAGTCATATAGAGAGAAAGGCACTTTCTTTCCTGGGAGGTAGGGAGCAATGTGCATGTTGTTATAAATCTTCAGATAAAAAGAAAAATACATAGGGGGAGAAAAACAGGACTTAAACTTTCCAACTTGGACGTGGGGTGCAGCAACATATGTTTGACTAAATTTCCCAAAAAGGAGGAAGTTTAAAAAAAAAAATCCAATGTGAAGCAATTTGCTTCATGGACTTGATGATCTCCCTCCCCTTCAGAGCTTTGGCTCCACCGGAATGTTGGATTGGCTACCCACTACCAACACTACCACAGTGCAGCAGTTCTCCTGAGACTGAGTCCTGCCATTGTCCTGCCTCACCATCTGCACCTCTCATGCCTCCCTCTTGTGAGAGTCTCACACAGGGGCAACCTCCAAGACAAGAAGGAAGGCACAGATGCAATTCCAGAGCTTTCGCTGCTGCTAGAGGTGGAGCAGGCAACAGGAGAAGAGATGGAGTTGGCACAATACAGAGCCGCAGGGGGAAGAAAGGAAGCAAGTTGGTGAGAAGTGGAATGTTTGAGACTTTAGGGATAAATGGTCAGGATCCCGGGACATTTCCTCCCAAACCAGGTCTGTTCTGGGAAAATGGGAACATCTGGTCATCCTAACAAATCCAGCTGCAAAGCTGGGGCTTAACATCCATCACTCTGTACTCTGCACTGCAGAAAAAAAGAAGTTAAGAAAAAATCCTGACCAGCTCAACCCCCAACAGCACAAACATTCAGATACAATATTAGCATGTGAAATATGTCACATGGTTAAGGAGGATCAATATTGTGTCAGTTTTGGATCTCTTTGTTTACAGAGGGTTTAGCTGAAATGTGACAGACCAGGAAGTGTTCTGCTGCACACCCAGGGTTGAGCCTGCTCAGGACATTGGTTTGCTCAACAACTAGCCACAGATGTCACATGAAATTGCCAGCCATCAAAGAATGCATTTTTTCTTCCAGGAAGAATTTTAAGAGCCAAGTATCGTTATTCCCCAACAAAACATGCCACTGCATTTATTTGGCCTGGCACAACCTGTATTGACAAAAGATGCAGAGTTTAAACAAAACTGGTTTTTCACTCAGCTATGAAATGCACTGGGCAACAGCAGCTTATCAGTATTGAAACAGGTAAATAGCTTTGCTTTCTGTTTTGTGTTTTAGTGGAAATATAGAAAACCAGATGGCCTTTCCTCATACCCAAACACATCACCTCATATCCAACCCCAAAACTAAACAGAAATTTTCTGAAATCAACTACAACTTTTTTAAAAAGAAAGAAAATGAATGAGCTGGGAGTGCTTGACTTGTCTGATATTGTAACCATTCTGTAAGCAAGTGTAACTTGCAGAACTGGATTGGGAGCTGGAAAGTTCAACAGTAGAGGCACAACAGAACTGGGCCATGCACTCCTTCCCTTTAACCATCATACCATACAGATTCTTACTACCCTGGTTTGAAATAAACATAGGGCATGAATGACCCAGGTACAGCACCTGCACACAAAGATGCATATGGGACATAAAACAGCCCTTTCTCCTCCAAGGCGTACTGGCACAGGTCTTCAGTGTACCAGGCCACTCAAGGGATGGGGAAGTCTGTCCACTGCTTTCCACCCTGTTCAGTCAAGGAATATGAACACTGAGCTTGCATTCCTTTACCAATTGAAAGGGGCAGGTTGAATTCCCCCCAATTTATTTTCCTCCATTACCCAGATCTTCTTGGAGTGGGGACATATCCTGTACCCATGTGCCAATCAGGGGGTGCAGGAGAAAAGACGGTTCATATGCATCCTATGAGAGATCCTTTTGTGTGTAGGGTAGGAAGGATCAGGCCCATGGTGTGAAGTGCTACATGTCCAAACTTTATACTAGGTTTTAAGCATTAGCTTCTTGTCTATGCCTGCAGCAAAATCGGCAAAGCATAAATACAACCATCTCATCGCTGCTAAGAAAAATGAAATTGGCAATGTTCAGAAGTCAGGAGAATCAAATTAGTCACATGAAGCACCGTATCCCACATCAAACCTTTGGTTCATCTGGCTCAGTATCCTTGACAGTCTAGCAGTGGCTCTCCAGAGTTTCAGACAAAGGTTCTTCCTGGCCATGCCTGGGTTTGAACCTGGGGTATTTTGCATACAAAGCAGGTACTCTGTGGCCCTCCGGGTGCAGCTAATTCCCATGCTCATTCCAAATCAACACTGACCTCTCAGCACAGGAGTAATGAAAGTGGAGATCAAACTTCCTGCATTAATTGACAAGTAGAAGACAGAGAAGAACTTGTTTCTTTCCTGGACCTAAAAAGAGACAAGATCACATCTACACCACACAAAAAAACAATTATTGGATACACAGGACTGGATACATAAAAAATACTCTGTCAATTCCATTGCTAAGAATTATACATTCATAGTTACATGAAATAAAATGCAAGGTTAGAGTCAAGGCAAATATGGTCCCTCTCCCCATCCCTCTCCACATCTACACACCTAACCCCATACATAACTGGAAGAAAGACTTCTCTCTTCATTTAATTCCTTTATGTTAAGGAAGGGATAGAATCCAGCAAAGTAGAGATTGAAGGTGGGTCCGACTCCACCGTAGAATCTCTGTGGGTTAAATTACCAGGCTTGTGCAGCGATGTAATACTGGGGGCGTGCTATCGTCCTCCAGACCAGAAATCTGATGGGGACCTTGAAATGAGGAAACAGATCAGGGAGGTGACAAGGAGGGACAGGGTTGTAATCATGGGGGACTTCAATTATCCTCATATTGACTGGGTCAATTTGTGTTCTGGTCACGATAAGGAAACCGGATTTCTTGACGTGCTAAATGACTGTGGCTTAGATCAGCTAGTCACGGAGCCCACCAGAGGACAGGTGACTCTGGATTTAATTTTGTGCGGTACACAGGACCTGGTTAGAGATGTAAACGTTACTGAGCCATTGGGGAACAGTGATCATGCTGCGATCCGTTTTGACGTGCACGTTGGGGGAAGAATACCAGGCAAATCTCTCACAAAAACCCTTGACTTCCGACGGGCGGACTTCCCTCAAATGAGGAGGCTGGTTAGAAGGAGGTTGAAAGGGAGGGTAAAAAGAGTCCGGTCTCTCCAGAGTGCATGGAGGCTGCTTAAAACAACAGTAATAGAGGCCCAGCAGAGGTGTATACCGCAAAGAAAGAAGGGTTCCACTAAATCCAGGAGGGTGCCCGCATGGCTAACCAGCCAAGTTAGAGAGGCTGTGAAGGGCAAGGAAGCTTCCTTCCGTAAATGGAAGTCTTGCCCTAATGAAGAGAATAAAAAGGAACATAAACTGTGGCAAAAGAAATGTAAGAAGGTGATAGGGGAGGCCAAGCGAGACTATGAGGAACGCATGGCCAGCAACATTAAGGGGAATAATAAAAGCTTCTTCAAATATGTTAGAAGCAGGAAACCCGCCAGAGAAGCGGTTGGCCCTCTGGATGGTGAGGGAGGGAAAGGGGAGATAAAAGGAGACTTAGAGATGGCAGAGAAATTCAATGAGTTCTTTGCATCTGTCTTCACGGCAGAAGACCTCGGGCAGATACCGCTGCCCGAACGGCCCCTCCTGACCGAGGAGTTAAGTCAGATAGAGGTTAAAAGAGAAGATGTTTCAGACCTCATTGATAAATTAAAGATCAATAAGTCACCGGGCCCTGATGGCATCCACCCAAGGGTTATTAAGGAATTGAAGAATGAAGTTGCAGATCTCTTGACTAAGGTATGCAACATGTCCCTCAAAACGGCCACGATGCCAGAAGATTGGAGGATAGCAAATGTCACGCCTATTTTTAAAAAGGGAAAGAGGGGGGACCCGGGAAACTATAGGCCGGTCAGCCTAACATCCATACCGGGTAAGATGGTGGAATGCCTCATCAAAGATAGGATCTCAAAACACATAGACGAACAGGCCTTGCTGAGGGAGAGTCAGCATGGCTTCTGTAAGGGTAAGTCTTGCCTCACAAACCTTATAGAATTCTTTGAAAAGGTCAACAGGCATGTGGATGCGGGAGAACCCGTGGACATTATATATCTGGACTTTCAGAAGGCGTTTGACACGGTCCCTCACCAAAGGCTACTGAAAAAACTCCACAGTCAGGGAATTAGAGGACAGGTCCTCTCGTGGATTGAGAACTGGTTGGAGGCCAGGAAGCAGAGAGTGGGTGTCAATGGGCAATTTTCACAATGGAGAGAGGTGAAAAGCGGTGTGCCCCAAGGATCTGTCCTGGGACCGGTGCTTTTCAACCTCTTCATAAATGACCTGGAGACAGGGTTGAGCAGTGAAGTGGCTAAGTTTGCAGACGACACCAAACTTTTCCGAGTGGTAAAGACCAGAAGTGATTGTGAGGAGCTCCAGAAGGATCTCTCCAGACTGGCAGAATGGGCAGCAAAATGGCAGATGCGCTTCAATGTCAGTAAGTGTAAAGTCATGCACATTGGGGCAAAAAATCAAAACTTTAGATATAGGCTGATGGGTTCTGAGCTGTCTGTGACAGATCAGGAGAGAGATCTTGGGGTGGTGGTGGACAGGTCGATGAAAGTGTCGACCCAATGTGCAGCGGCAGTGAAGAAGGCCAATTCTATGCTTGGGATCATTAGGAAGGGTATTGAGAACAAAACGGTTAGTATTATAATGCAGTTGTACAAATCGATGGTAAGGCCACACCTGGAGTATTGTGTCCAGTTCTGGTCGCCGCATCTCAAAAAAGACATAGTGGAAATGGAAAAGGTGCAAAAGAGAGCGACTAAGATGATTACGGGGCTGGGGCACCTTCCTTATGAGGAAAGGCTACGGCGTTTGGGCCTCTTCAGCCTAGAAAAGAGACGCTTGAGGGGGGACATGATTGAGACACACAAAATTATGCAGGGGATGGACAGAGTGGATAGGGAGATGCTCTTTACACTCTCACATAATACCAGAACCAGGGGACATCCACTAAAATTGAGTGTTGGGCGGGTTAGGACAGACAAAAGAAAATATTTCTTTACTCAGCGCGTGGTCGGTCTGTGGAACTCCTTGCCAAAGGATGTGGTGCTGGCGTCTAGCCTAGACGCCTTTAAAAGGGGATTGGACGAGTTTCTGGAGGAAAAATCCATTATGGGGTACAAGCCATGATGTGTATGCGCAACCTCCTGATTTTAGGAATGGGCTATGTCAGAATGCCAGATGCAAGGGAGGGCACCAGGATGAGGTCTCTTGTTATCTGGTGTGCTCCCTGGGGCATTTGGTGGGCCGCTGTGAGATACAGGTAGCTGGACTAGATGGGCCTATGGCCTGATCCAGTGGGCTGTTCTTATGTTCTTATGTTCATGTCAGGGAGGGTGGGATAGCTAAGGGAGAGATATATTTACTTATTCAGAAAAAGTGTCCTTAATTATGTCCCAATATAGCCTCATTTGATCCAAGTTGGCAGTGCTTGATAGTTCATCATTTCTAGACAATATTCTCCACAAAACATAAATAGAAAAAATAACATACTCATTATAAGGAACATACATTGACAACTCAGATAAGAAATAGAAGGGAAGAAGATGGTCAAGTGAAATTTCTAGTCTGGAAAGGTATAAATGGCACCTCAGACTGAAAAAAATATTTACTTGATGATATTATCCATTTATTCCTTTGGAACTTATTGCTAAGTACTAAAAATAATAGCCTAGCCACAATTTTTGCATGTTCTAACCAGGACCAAGGAAAAAGAGTTGATGCTACTAAATATGGGCAACTGCCTTTGGATTTTTGGTTCTTTTTCCATTCTGGGTCACGTTCAGAATCAGATCTGTGAACATCAGGATTCTGAATACGAAAAAGAGTCACAAAGAACTGTGTTGCACCAGTAGGCAAGGTGATTATGAAATTCTAGATTTACATGAGGCAGATGTTCCCAAACAAGAATTAAAGCTAGTGGGCTTATTTCACAGCAAGTGGCTTAGCCGGAAATTAGTTGGCATTTTTTGTTCACTCAAATTGCTTAGGTGCATATGGACAACTGAGAGCAGCTGGCAAACTTTTACAGTGCATAGACTTTTGCCTGATTGCCAAGCCCTCTTTGGGCATTACAAAAAACAAATACAAATGGGAAACCCTTGCAGAAATTTGTTGCTGCTCATTTTAATCAATCAAGAACCAACTCAAAACTAGCCATAGAAATGAAGAGTAATTGTGCTCCAGTCGTCCAGCTCAGGTAATGAGAGTCAAGCAAGGGCCACAAGTATCCAGGTAAGAGGCCAAAGATTCAGATTTCACAATCAATTACTTAATTGTGGATGACAGAACAGAACAAGGAACTGGCAGGGAAACCAAGAAATCAGACTCCGTGTGTGCTTTAAGGACTTGGCCAACTTACAGCTATGCTCCAGTAATCACTCTGAAGGCGAGGGAAATGATGAGTGGCCACAGTTCCCTTTGTATCTGGCACAGACTTATCCTGCATAGCTACTGCATGAGAAGATGGTCATTGGAAGTGGGGAAACATATGCTTCTTTTTAATTTTTACATAATTGTTCAACAACAATTAAAAGATTTGCCAAGTGTCTGGCGGTAGAGCCTCTTCTAGCTTCGAGTACCTAAGGCTTCAGAGATGCAAAACTGAAGCATGTATTCATGAAATGAGGTGGAGGAAGCATGTGTTGAAGATAACAGAAATGTTTGTGCAGTTCTTTTTTCTAAGGCTAGTGAGCTGTTTTGGCAAACATAGGCCTTCAGGTCACATGGCACCTTTCCTCAGCCTGTGGGTCCACCATCTCACGGAACTGCAGTGCTGTTGTAGGGATGAGTGGGGACACACAAAGATCAAACATGAATAAATGTGAGCCACTTTGATCAATTTGCAATACAAGTTAGTACTCATTTAGGATGGAAAAAATGGCTGTATGGGCAACTGGCCCTACACTTACACAGAAAATTTATGTAAGAATAAGAATGAAGATTGGATTTCTAACTCCCACTCTTCCAGTCAGAATCTGGGCTTAATACACAGAATGGGTTGTTTCTTCAGTTACAGTATATGAATATGCATTCACACTATGACCTGGAAAAAGCACACCTTAGATTATTCTTAGTCATACCAGTGCTCCATTTAGCACTGTAAACTCTAGCTCCATCTAGCATATGTAAACTAACTAAAAGTAGGTCTCCAAAGTTTCCCATCCTTATCCAACAGATGCCAGCAGATGGAACCTGGGGCAGTGGCATCACTGGGATTCGCGTCACCCGGTGCGGGAGGCCTGCGCATCACCCCATGCAGTGGGCGGGGGAAACGTCCCAGGTGGTCGGCATGGTGATGTACCATCGCCCCACCCCCACTGGTTTATTGGCTGTACCTTTTGTTAGAACACAGATATTTCAATGTGGTTTGTTTCATTGCATTCTGCATGAAATTACGCATTGATTAATATATAACATGATGGTATTGTTCCTCCAAATTCTGATTTTAGTGATTTTGAAAACTTGTAGAGTCTCACACACACACACACACACACCCCCGTGTCAACTTACTAACAACTTATTGCAGCAGTTCTCAAACTTTTAGCACTGGGACTCACTTTTTAGAATGACAATCTGTCCAGGACCCATTGGAAGTGATGCCATGGCCAGAAGTGACATCATCAAGCAAATTAAAATAAATAAATAAATATAAATAATACAATTAAAATAAAATAAATAATTAAATAAGGGGGAGCCAGTCCTGTTCCACCAAGTGAATCTACTCTGAAGTAAGTCCTATTGTGGTCAATGGAACTTACTCTCAGGAAAGTGTGGGTAGGATTGCAGCCTGTGAGCCCAATCCTATGCATGTCTACTCTGAAGTAAGTCCGATAGTGGTCAATGGAGCTTACTCTGTAGCCTGCCTGCAATAGCCCCCCCCCTCCCATAAAAGAATCAGTGAGATTTCCAGCCCTCCCCAGTGCCCAGTTTAAAGTTCTTCTATTTCAGGCATATCAAGATAAAGACCAACCTGGCTTTGCAACTGCAAAATAGAAAACTTTCCCCTTACCAGCTGAAGCCTCTTTTTTGTCCTTTTAAGTGGGGGAGGGGGGAGGCTGCTTTCTGGAGCATCTCCAGCTCCATCGGATCGGGACCCTTCTGGTGTCTTCACATTCCCCTTTGCCTGGCCTGACCAGCAGCCAAGACACGTCTGCCTACTCATGAGTAAACACGACGTGAGGTTGCTTGGCTTTCCATAGGGCTCAATAGACTGCAGCTGGGAGGGAGGTAAAGACCTCCCTTTTGTGTTTTGGGGGGCTGCATTCATTGGATCAGGACCGTTCTGATGTCCTTGGAGTCCTCTCAGTTGCCCTTTCCGATGGACTACTTGTGAGTAAATGTGGCCGTGGCTTTGTTTCTGGCTCAGGCTCGAAGCTGGGAAGGATGGGACCTTCTCGGGTGTTTTTGGGAGGCTGCATTTGTTCGATTGGGGCCATTCTGGTGTCATTGGAGTCCTCTCAGCCTGCCCTTTCTGACGTATGGCAAGTTTGCCTACTCGCAAGTGAATGTGTGATACAGCTTACTTTCACTTTCCATAGGGCTCCATTCATTTTTTCCTTCCGTTTTTTTGGCCATAACGTTTGAACGAAAGGAGCGATATGAATTCCGGTTTTTTGCACTGCACTCCACTGGCCATTCTGCATCCAACGGTGCATGCTTGATGTGGTAGCTCCTAAAGCCGTGAAGTTAGCGCGTCACCCCCCAGGGCATGTCACCCTCCCGGCACGTCACCCAGTGCGGCCCGCACCCCCTGCACTCCCCTAGCAACGCCAGTGACCTGGGGTCAGTGGTGTTCCTAGCTACTGTGATACCTGAGGCCACACCTCCAGGGGTGTCGCCCCTCACCTGTGCATTGTGACAGCGGAAGCAGGCAGCAGAAGGCTCTTCTGTTGTTGCAAAATGGTTGCCAACAGCAGTACTGAATCGGAAGCCATTTTGTGTGCGCTACCGCAAGCTGCAGCAATGCATGCCCTGTGCGCCAGATCAAGTTAGGTAGCATTTGGTGGCAGGGGGGAGGCAGGGCGGGGACGGGAAGGGGGAAACACTGGGCAGGGAGGGGGAGGAACAAGGGGTGCATGCCACGTGCTATCCCTTCTTTTAACAATCTCCCCACCCTTTTCTTTTCCTCAGATTTGTGCCAGCTAAAGAATTGGCACAGGTCTAAGGAGACTCATTGTGAAACAGGAGGCTTGTGGAGGGGTATGGGGGAAATAATTCCACTTTCTCCTCCAAAATCTCCCAATCCACCCCCCCCCCCCGCTTGATACAGTGTGTGCCTTTTTGATGCTGCTGTGTTGGCAGGGGAATAGGATTGGGCTCTAGTCTAAACCATTAGGATTGGTTGGTTCAACATCCAAATTAATTTTATCTCCACACCTACTGATTGACAGGACTAGTTCTCTATCTGAATAGGTTTCTTGTCAATAACATTTCAGGGGTGTAGCAGCAGATCTTTAGGTAGGGCCAATTCAGTAAAATATCTAATTCACAATACCATAATGGTACAACAATCTTGTATTTTTGGATATTCTCAAAGGAAGTGGGAAACACGTACTTGAGATTCATCACTCTTGAAGCATTTTATATATTGAAGAAATTACACTGTGAAGATTGACCAAACAATTTTGCAAAAAGACTTGAGAATTACAGGTTGGGCATGTCATTTGAAGACATGCTGTAGTTGTTTGGATAGTAAAGTGCCAGAAGATGAGGGCTGCCTCCTCAATCCCTAGAGATCACTTTTTAAAATATAAAAGTATCGGTAGTCCTAAACACCTACTCTTCAGATGTGCAATACTGGCAAATGTGGGTGGCAAGTGAACAAGTAAATGATGGTATCAGCTTGGGGTAAGGTATTTCTTCCAAAACAAGTAATCACTCTGCAAGAATACAGCCACGTTAGGAGAGATGTGTGGTTTAGCCACTTCCTCCCCCCCCAAAAAAACCCCCCAGCGTTTACTCAGTTATAAAGAGCTGTCAGGCGTATGAAGAACCATAATTAACACATACAGAAATGTTTGTATTCACACAAAATATAGCAAATGTAACTATGGCTGCAATCCTAACCACACTTTCCTGAGAGTAAGCCCCACTGAACAAAATAGGACTTACTTCTCAGTAGACCTATTTAGGATTGTGCCCTTTGTTTTGTTACATTTCACCTCGGCTTTACTGACTATATACACAGAAAATACAGGAATATATTAAGCAGAAACAATAGCAAGAAAAAGGTTTTCATATTGGTTCCCTTAAATTTGTTAGTTAGGGCACTTGCGGCCCAATCCTATGGAGCTTTTGTGACAGCAGAAAAAGTGTTCTGTTGTCATAAAACGCCCCGTGACTGTGCCAACATTGCACCACTGCTGAGCCAGTCATAGTTGCTGCCACAAAGCAGCATCAGCTTTGCACCCCTGCAGCAGTGGAGCCTGGACTGCACTGACTCCTGAAAGTTGGTAGTGGGGGCATGTCATGCATGGGGATGGCAGGGGGAGTTTCAGGAGGGAAGGAGAGGGTGAAAGCAAGGAGGAGAAGAGGTGGATCCTGATGGCATCAGCACGTGCCAGGATTGTATTCCCTTTATTCAAACCCACCCTACTCCCTTTCTTTCCTTGGAACCATGCCAGCTAGGCGTAGGTCTGAGGAGATCCATAAGCTACCAAGAGGCCTACAAACAGATAAGTGGAAAATAATTTGACTTACCACTGGCAGGCTTCCTGATTGCACCTCCCACCATTGGATGCAGCACACTTGTCTTGTGGATCTGGCTGCATCATTATCACTGGTGAGGGAATTGATTGGGCCAGAAGAGCAGCTTTTAAAAATAGCTTGAGAATTGCACATTGACTTCCCCCTTTATCAAGATCATATCCATTCATTCAATCTTTTTGTAAAATAATAATACTATTAGCATCTGTATAGCACTTTTGACTGCTCAAGGCGCTTTACTTGTACAGGTCCAGCCTATTTATACACGGATTTCTTATACACGGATTTGACTCAACACGAATGGCCCCTGCAAATGAGAAGAAATGGGCTGATCCCTGGAGAAGGGAAAAAATGCACCCCTTTAAAACCACAGTTTAAAAAACTGCTTTTTTACTGTTGCAGAGAGACAGTCATACAAGTGATTACAGATATAACCTAAGTATCCACAGATTTTTCTATCTCAAAGCTGATGAGAAGGGCCCTTTAAGGAAAACAGTTGTTTAATGCCAGAGAGGACAATCTATCAGTCATTCTCTCTGCAAGCTTCACTCCTCCATTCCCCCTGAGCATGTGAAAGAAGGCTAAATGGCAGATTATCACCTCCATTCTTTCCCCCTCATTGATCACTTCCTCCTAGTGAAGCTTCTGGAGACAGACTGATTGTCTTTGTGTGATTACAAAGGTCAGCAAGGCTGTTTTTAAAGAAACTTTGTTTTTTAAATAGATTTGCTATAGTTTGTTTTTTTGCCATCCATGTAAGTTCTTGGAACTGAACCCTAGCGAATAATGAGTCTCAACCTGTATCTTCTTGTATTCCGTACAACAAGGCTGTAGGTTACTTATTATTATGCCCATAGTGCAGATGGGGAGTTGTGGACTTAGGCATAGTTACTTGCCCATCTTGACATAATGTCAGCAGTGAGATGTGTACCAAAGAGTACCTGATTCATAGCTCAGTCTCTTACAGCCCAGTCCTGAGCTGCCCAGTGCCCAGAGGAGCAGTGGCACCAAAATTGCAGCTGGCACCAATTCCTTGGAGGAAGGGGACATTCGTCCCCTTCCCCAAGGTAAGGGAGCAGGCCCTGCAATGGGGATACTCAAGTCTGCACTGGCTATTTAACTGGTGCAAAGTTGAGAAGACTCGTGTCGGGGCAGGAGGCCTGATGTGGTGTTCTGGATCCGATGGAGCTCTCATCCACTCCCACCCACTCCCTCCCCCACCCCACCTTCCTCCTGCCCTCCCCCTCCCCCTGAATGCCCTCTGCCTCAACTCACCTTTCCACTGTCTGGAGCTTGCTCTGAGCGGAATGTGGCAGGCCTCCAGCTGGCGCTGGCTCAGCACAGACTGGCACTGAGCCAGCACCAGCGATGACCCAGCACTGAGTCTCGCGGGCAGGCATTATGGCACACTTGCAACACTCAGTGCTGGCAGAGGGCTGGCGCTGGAACTTCAGGATTTAACTCTTAGGCAATACATTACACTTCCCCATTACAGATATCCCCTGTACCACTGTCTGAGGTCCAAAGACCAACTCACAAGGCTTCTACAAAGCCTGGTTAGATTTCAAATCAGCATTGGTTGCTTGCACAGATTTGCCAAGGCTCAGGCTTAAGCAATGTCTGGGATGATATAGATCTTTTTCAGCAGCTCTTTTTTGGTGGCTGCGATTAAGACGATTGGTGGAGGGAAGCAATGGGGGAGTTAATATTAGTTTTGTGCTATCTTCATATGTTTTAATATACCTCTATCCAGCTGGTGCTTTTCCTTATCTATTTCCAATAAAGAGTCCAGGATTATCAAGTCACTCAGAATTCTTGGCATGTTGCTTGTTTGTCATTGCTTATTTTGCTGGAGGTCACACTAGATGTAGTAGCTTGAATTCTGAAAGCCATGTTGCTTTAGCAATTGCTTAAATAGCAATTCTTGGGCTGTGAGAGGAGCACTTTGGACAAAGCTATACTCTGAAAAGCTGTACGAAGGACAATGTGGTATCATTTCAGAGATCTGAGATCTTGTTAGGCTTCAAGGAAAAAAGGGAAAGGCTCACCAGGCTCAGAATCTTTAGAGCAGCCTGCGCAGAGACAAATGACCAGGGACTGGTTTACAAATGTACATCTCCACAGGCCAGTCTTTGCAAAGGTATACCCCAAGTACCTGCATCAGTCATCATTCACCTTTTTTTCCACACAAAAGGGGCACAAAAGGGGCAAAGTTCATCATGAAGGGGTAAACATGTTTTAGATTTTAGAAATAAAAATTACATTAACAGTACATTAACAGTACTAAACACAAATTGAAATGAACCCCTGAGAGCTATGGGGAAATGCTCTTTATATGTATTAAATTACAGTACTCTGAGAATGTGAAAAGTGTCTTTTCTTCAAATTACATTGAGGGTCCAGGAAAGGATGAGGTGGTAGGCGAATCTCCGTGCCTGGGGGAGGAAGCACTCACTTTTTCACATTTTAGAAGAAGCTACGGAAAATGGAATCATGAGTGCATGGATTTGCCTGCCTTTCCCCATTCCCTGTAACCTATGAAGTGACCCTCAGCCCCAGTTACATGCCTGCCATAGGCTAAACTGGGGCAAATGCCCCGAGGGACAGCCTCTAGGGCCCCGTGGAAGCCTCTCTGAGGTTCCCAACAGGGGCGGAAACTGGTTTGCCAGAAGCACAGTTTATAGCACCGGGGAACCTCACAGAGGTTTCCCTGGTGTGGGAGGAGGTCGCGTGACGCTCCATGAGCCTCTGGTAAGTAGGGGGGGGGGCGGATTTCTGCCCCAGGAGCTGCGATAGCCCATGGGGGGGCGCCATTGTGAGCTTTGCCCCGGGCATGGGGCTGCAGAGGTCCACGGCTGCTCATCCCTTCTTACTTAAGGAACAGTTGTTGAGGGCAGAGGACGCATGATAATCTTCATATTGTTGAAGCTGGTACAAAAAACAGAACAATTTTCTCTTTATTCAGCGTTTTGAATTTGACGGGGAAACATTCAAAGGTCTCTGGCCTTGCTTAACCATTAGCCTGTAGCAATCACTAGGGATCTCCTTAACTCAGGAAGGTAATGCTTAACCTCTCAGACACAAGTGTAGTGATTCATTAGCAGAAATTTGGAAAGCATTGGAAACAAGTGCAGTGTGTTCTTGTTATTATAATCACACACTAATTAGCTGCAAATTAAAAGATGATTACAAAATACTACTAATTATTATTATTCATAATTGTTGTACTTCCCTCAGTGCTGCTGCTGGAAGATAAGTGAAAGAAGTTTCCTAATTTCTCAACTGCAGATTCTCTCTTTACAAAAAGAGTGTTATTCGTTTTGTTCAGAATTACATTTTCTACCATTCAGATATTGCCTAACAAGAATCCCTCACTGTACTTTTAATCTATCCTCACTAGATTTATGTATTCCTAGTGTTTTCCAAAGAGAGGCCAAGATGCAAACATCAGGGCACCAAATATACAATCTCATGCAAAAGCAACAGCCAAAGAACTGCTCATCTGACTGTTAATAAACAGAGCTAGTTTGCCTTTATTCTGCAATATCCTGAAGTAGTGCCACTGTGCGTTACCATCTGTTTACATCTCCTAACTGAAGCAGGATAGTGAGCACATTTTATATCAATGAAATTGTTTTCTTATGGGGCTAATAATCTAGTAGGTGGCAAAGAGCTTTGATTCCTTGATAAGTTTTGTGTTCTCTTTTAATTATGCTAGTACTCTTCTGTGCACAAATAGTACAAGAACCACTGCTATGGGAATTTGCTGTCTGATTGCTGTGAATGGATAATAGTTTTGTCTTAAGTAATACTTGATTAAAGCCCATGATTTAACAAAGGAATGTTGATGTTCTTTAATGGTTGTAGATATGTCCTGAATGGGCAATTCACCCGAAGGGGTGGAGTCTGAGATGAGTGCTTCACAAAGCCTGACTGAGAAACAGCCATCTGACAGTTATGAATTGAGACATGAGATTGGCTGGAACAGACAGGCTGAATGAAGGGCAATTCAGGGTAAAGGAATTTTTTACCACTTACCCCGAGTAACACCCCTGCAACTCACTGGCGCAAATCCAAGCAGCCCGTGTAAGGCTGCACGGGCCAAGGACAGAGGTTAGGATTTGGATTCCATGCTCCCTCCCAAGCACCCTCTCCCTGACTCCCCTTTCCCAACCAGAAACTCCCTGCCTCTGTTCCACCCTCCCAGCACCCTCTCCCACCCCCTGCACCAGCCTACCTGGGCCAGTGCAAATTTACATCCTTGTGCTGGCCCAGCTGGCTCTCGAGTAGCTGCATTCATGACCTTTACAGCATGTTCCTGACTCTCCTGGACCAGCACTAGGGGGCCTGCGCTGGCACAATGAGCACTCTGAATTGCCCTCTAACTTCTATAAAGCCAGTACTGTATAGGCACCAGTGCTCTCTTGCCCAAAGGGAAATAAACCCTACAGCACAGCCCCAGAACTTCTTGCTGTTCAGGGAACTTCTTGATGATCAGGGAAGCAGGAAATGCCCAATGCACAATGCTGGTCTTAGAAGTGGGCTATATTGTCCTTGGAGGAAAATTGTGTGCTGGTAAATTGAACCAGAATGGAGGAAATAGTAGTAGTGGCACTCCTAGAAGAAATAAGAGGATCTCAACAGAAAGAGGAGGACTTGAAAACAAGCCCAAGGAACACAGATGTGTTTCTTAAGGACAGAATTAGTATGGTGGCGAAGAGTAGAATGGAGCTGTGCATGAGGAAGTGAGAGACTCTTTTAATCAGTAGCTACAAGGAGTCAAAGCCATTCTAGGAGGCCAGCTGCAGAACACCCACTGCAGAGTAATGGATGAGGCGACCACAAGATGGATGAGCAACTGATGGGCTTGGATTGTGGCATTACACAACAGAGACTCAGCAGTCAGTGGCTTGTTTACGAAGAGGATTTTCTCATCCTGGAGCATGCCAGGGGTAAGGAGAAGGAAAAAACTCAATTTGCATGAGCCTCAGTCTGCTGATGCCTGTGCTAGTGGTTGAAGGATGACATGTAGATTTCCTCATTCCACAAGCAAACGTGGAAGAGAGAGCATGGGAGGTAGTACAAGATTGGAAGCCTGAGGAGCAAATAATTTGGAGGAGGATCTGCAGCCTGGAACCATAAGTGAAAATACTTCTTTAGCCCCCCATGAACCTCCTTGAATGCCTTAATGGGTGATATCAAATCATTACTCCTGGTACTCCCTGGTCAGTGGTACTCCTAGTGGAAGTAATTAAAAAGTTGAGTTGTAGGGGCAAGGACAAGGTACCCTTGCAGCCTCCATCTGAGATCATTATCATGCCCCAATCAAGCTGCCCTGGAACCAATTCAAAGACAAGAAGAAGAAAAAGGAGAGAGACTCTATTCACAACTTGCTAGAGATGTAAAGAAGGTCTAGTATCAGAATGCATTTGTCAAGGTAGGCACACTTCCCTGGAAACTAACCAGGAAACTTCCCAGGAAAAGAATGCCCTGGAAACTAACCCCATTTTCTCCATAGGCTCAATAATTCAGTATTTGCTAATTCGGTATCCACTAGGTTTTCCAGGAACCTAACCCTAGCGGATAATGAGAACTGATTGTATATGCAAACAGTTCACCTTCATTGCATTGCACTTCACTGTATTAAAACACTATATTAAAACAGTGTTTAATACTTCACTGTATTAAAACAAACAGAAAACCCTGCAAATGAAACGATTAAGAAACTATATGGAAAAAAAGAAACGAAACTCTTACATGCTCCTCTTCAAACTGGTCTCCACCGAATGCTGCCACGCATGGTTTGATACCTCCCGTTCCAAGGGCAATCAGACACAGGCCAGTCATTGACAGAACCCTTCAAACATGGATGAAAACCTCAGCACCACAGAAAGACTTGGGGGGAATAGCAGAGCCTTCTAGCTACACTTACTGCCAATAGTGTCAACCTGCCACTTTCCTGTGGCAATATCACATACCACTGCAGCAAGTAGCTGAGTACAGGAAGCACATAAATGAGGCTGATCAAGTGAGTCCTTCTTACTCAATACGTACTCAATTTGAGAGCAACAAATAGATGGGAAGGACTACATAATTGGCCCTGCCCATGTGAACCTATCATTGAATTGTGGTGACGTCACATCTGGGGGCTACCCGAAAGCTGCAGCTCCTGCACAATCACAGCAGAAGCTGAGCTGCCAATGCCACAGCTTTGTCGGAGAGACTTGGACAGTTTTGGACTGTCCAAGCCTTGTGCAAAGGGAGCCCTGTGCAAAGGGAAGTACAGGATGCCTGGAATCAATAATAACCGGCCTATTTAATAAGTTACAAGGAAGTTGAGCTTAGATCAACTGGTAGCCAAACTAGACAAGACGTTAAACATATCATCATTTCCTGCATGTGTGTCTTTCCATGTAAAACAGAAGTCGAAGGAGGCCTGATCCAATATGGGAGTGAAGCACAGATTGAGGGGGACATTAAGCCATTGCCCCATTCTGCTTTCCTACTGAAAATCCCCTGATGTTAACCATTTGCCCAGAAAGTGTCACTTGCTACAATAAAAAGGTCTTGAGATATTGTAGCAACAGTTTGTCTCCATTTTTATTCCAGGAAAGAACACTCTGTGCTCTAGGTGTCCAAGCATTGGGAAGCACTGCTGCAGTCATCTGCTTAGTACACCAGAATAAGATCTTGCCATGGGGAAGTGGCTTCCATGACAGTATCAATAATTGTGAACAATGTCTCAGATCTGACACCAGCATTCAGAAAAGCCACATCTCACAGATCTGGAATTAGGTTTTGAAACGAGTGGCCAAAAGAGGTCCGCTAATGAGATTTAGGAAGCTTTGCAAATCTTATTTATTTTGGCGAGCTTATGAAAGCTGAGCTGTTCAAAGTGATTAGCTGAGGTTATCTGTTAGAAGGAATTTGGATTTGAGCTGCTGCTATTTTATTTTTTTATTCTACTGTTGATTAATGCTTATTTTTAGAATAAGGGTGCTTCTTAGTGGCTGTGTGCACAGTGTGAAGCAGAGGGATATACATTTATTTTTAAAAAATAAGGCTGGGATTGAAAGAGCTGCACAGAGTTTCTGTTGCAATCTGGGGCTATTCCATCAACCCTTTCTGCTGAATCCCCTCTCAAACACCAAAACCTGCTCTTGAAGATCAGATGATCCTGCAAACTGGTGTATGAAGCAATGCAGGCAAATGGACCTGATGATAAATGGACTGCACATGCTCTTGCATGCACAGAAGCACTCTTCAATCATGCATGGGATTGGATTCTGGTTTAAATAAAACAGCACTCCTAAGATTGTACCACGTGAAGGCTGCAATCCTATGCACACTTACCTGGGAGTAAGATACACTGACATAATCGGAATTACTTCTGAGTAGACATGCATAGGCTTGAGTTGTAAACTGCAGTGGACAATCATGTCATGTGCTCCAATGGTATATTGCCTAATATCAGAAAACTTCTGTGTGTGGAAAGTTAGTCATCAGGGAGATGGCTTCTACCCTAGCCTTCTTCTGGACATGCTTGCTTTTCAGACACATGTAGTTTTTGATGGGGGGGGGGGGGGTGTACTGAAATATATGACTTCACATCAGCATTTTAAATTGACACTAGGCCAAACTAGATGTTATTTTAAATGTCTCATCACCTTTCCATTAAAAAAAAAAGTCCAATCCATATCAGACAATGGTGCAAGATAAACCCTTTCCCCTGGACCATGGTCCCAGTCCAGATCAGCACACCTCTGCCAGCTGCTGTTTGTTCAAGAAGGAAAGTTGCTCTTTGAACAAAGAGCAGTTTTGGGGTCTTTGGCTATTTCTCCACCTGTCACCCAGGCTCTACTTTTTAACACGTGTTTATGGACATTTAATGTCACCTCTCTTTTAACCCAGAATCCCCCAAGCATATTGCAAGGTGCTTCTTCCTCAATGCTTGTGAATGAAGAACAAGACAAGCTAGAAAGTATACTAGAGATGGACCAAATGTATTTTTTGGAAAGTAATAACACAGAGGTCAGCATAAATAGCAGAGCAACATTGCTGTCACTTTATGAAACAACTTCACACATCCCACCAGACATCTCATCTCTTAATGTGTAGATTACTTGATAAGTGCTTGACAGGCCCGGCCATTGTGACTTCTTTGGAACGAATCTGACTGTAAATGTGCAGTAAATTCTAAACCAACATGCCCGCACAGACAAGATGCAAAACGCACTTCAGATAAGTTCCATATTTTATACAGGCACAACCACTTTGAATTTTGTAGCATATTGGGTAAAGCTGTGGCAGTGTCCTGGCAAGGATAGCCCCTGCTCCTGCTGCAGCTCTCCTTTTCCAGCTGGCCCTGCAGCAGAGGATGAGGGAGCCTGGGCTTCCTACATACCCAACTGGATGTGGATTGAACTGGTCATGTGCGCCCTTGGCTGGGGCCTGGCTCTGGCTATGCCAGGGGGCCTATGGCATTGTTTGAGACCACTAGTAAGGCCATCAGCACACAGGGGGGCTTGCCACAGAGCTTGCTTCTCCAAAAGCTACCAGAGACTCATTGGGCACTGGGCCGGGACTATGACAGTGCTGTCTTCTTGGTCCTTAAGGAGGGACCCCTCTGGTCACTCCTCCACAGGAACCTATCCAGGGTTGGGGCCTGGTTTCATTAGTAGGTGCAAGGTAGGTTCTGGGTAGCTGCCTGGGAGAGGGGCCATGCTCGGATCTATCCCAGCATACTTTGCACCACACCCCACAGCCACATGTGTGGCAATAGGGCACAGGGCTATCATGGCACTCCACCACAGCTGAAAATGGCATCTGGGCAGCAGAGTGGTTGCTGGTGGTGCTGGCATTGTTGCTGGGCTGCTTACACTGGCAGGAAGTGGGTCAGGCTCCACCGCCTTCCCTTTTTCTCCACCCTTGCTGGCCAGGTTTAGGATAAAACAGACATTATGCCAGCATCCGTGTGATGTCAGCAGTGTTGAATAGGATTGGGTCTTAAGAGGTGGCCTCTCTGTTAAAATTCACTACAGGGATTGTCACCTCTATGGTGAATTTTGTACCTCCCAGTCATATTGTTTATGAATCATGACCCACACCTAGGTTTCTTTGTCTCTGCTAGCAAATGCCACTCGCTTATCAGCTGGTCACCTCAACTCACATGGTGACTTGTTCTACTGTTGTGTGTTCTAAAATTCAGTTCTGGTGGCTGAATTCTATAGCTTCTGCAGGAGTCTAGAGGAGATACTGTTATTTAACCACATATGTCCTTCACTTCTCTGAGAATAGAATGCATTCTATTTGCTCAACAATCACCCCCACCAAAAAATTGTTTTTTAAAATAGAGCATTTGCTCTTTAGAACAAAACAAAATTATTTTCAGTACCGTATTAAAACCAATTCATGGTTGCAGCCAATGGGCCTCCTAAGCCTGTGAATCTGGAACTTCACTTGTAGCAGTGGTGAAGCTAGAGGGGTTTTGCAGGGAGCCTCACAATGGCATCCAAGCAGCCACTCCCGGCTCCCCTTTGGAGCCATTCCAGGCAGTGGGAGCAAAACGAGGCAAATGCCAGAATGGCTCCAAAGGGGAGGGGGGTGGCTGCTTGCATGCCGCGGTGAGGCTCCCTGCAAAACTTAGTGCTTTCCACCCCCTCTAGCTACACCACTGCTACAAGTGAAGTTCCAGATTCAGCGAGGCTGTGAGCAGTGAGGCTTCCTGCAAAATGTAATGCTTTCCACCCCCTCTAGCTACACCGGTGACTTGCCGTTCACTTGTGAGCTGCTTTCTAACAGTTCAGCTCTCCAAGCAATGCTTTTGCTTGTGGCCCACTGAAATGAATGGATGGAAGCTATGCTAGAGCAAAGCTTGATGCATTGCACCTGAAGATTTGAGATGGATGGGTGTTCTAATGCAGTGCAGTGGGAATTTTCAAAGCTGAGACGTTCAGAAACAATAAGGATAAAAACCCATTGTGGCAAGATATAAAAGGGCCTTACAGAGCCAAACAGTGCTTATTGCAAGGGACATGTGAATGTTCTATAAATTAATGCAAGTTAATTAATGATAACATTATTAACAAAACACCACAGTCCCATTGGTTCATTACTTACACATGAACAATCTGGTTTCCCACACTCGGTATTGCCCCAACTGACTTGATCACATGCCCAATCACATAAACAATGGAGAGATAAATGATGGTCCTGTGAAGGAAGAGAGCAAAAGTGAGAACACACTATCAGCCAAATGCAGGCACATGATTTATAATCTGAAAGCAGAATGCCTGCCTGTGTTTCCAGATAGAGGAGGGACAAGCATTTTTCTTTTAGCCAGGTTTGTGCCAGTATTGTCACTTTCTCCACTAGTCTTCAAGGTACTGGAGAAGAGCAATGTCTAAAGGGCGAGATAGTTCTGATGTACATGGCCACTCTGGTTATGGTGGCTCAATGGGTTATCTGGACCAATCCCAACAACAACAACAAAGAAATTCCAGCAGATGCTCCTACACCAAGCATGACTTGAGTAAAACACAGAAAACTCCTATATTGTTGTGCATGATTATAATTCAGAGAGAGCTCGATGCACCTAAACTGCATTGACAATATTCTTAAGTCTTTCAGGAGGGTCTTTCAGGAGGATTCTTAAGTCTTTAAGTTGGGCAGGAGGTCTGGTTTAGAGAGTAGAGCCTCCATTAGCCTGAAGATAACACCTGAAGGTTGCCAGTTCGAGGCCACTGGCAGCTCCATGAATGGCGAGACCTTGAAGCAGCTGACAAGTTGAGCTAAGTTATTCCACTGCTCTTTGGTGTGAGCAAAGAAACGTCTTGGCTGCCCTTCAAGTGAGGGATGAAGGAGCTGCTTGTCAGCCTGCGTGGGAGGCAACTGGGGACCAGACCGTGAAAGATCCATCTGAAATGTTGCGCGGTTCTTGAAAGATAGAACCTTTCTCTTATTGTATAAATCCCCTTGGGGGTTTAGAGATAGCCTGCCTATGTAAACCGCCTTGAATAAAGTCAGAGGAGTAATCCGATGACCAGAAAGGCGGTATATAAATACCAGTATTATTATTATTAAGCGCATGCACATGTGTCTGCATTTCATTTATTTCAACGGGGCTTAAATGCCACTATGATTCTTTACACTGTGCTCAAAATCTGCAGATTTGCAGACCACTATTCAACAGAATCATTTTTAAAGGCTGACAGTGATGAGCAAAATGGCAGAAATGAATTCAGATGGTTGGGCAGGTCCATGATACTGTCATGAGCCTTTCAAAAATGGCAAGTGTGAGCAGTTTGGAATAACACGAAAATCAGAAATAAAAGCCAGTTTCTAACAATAGTATGTACTGCAATACTAGTCAAACTTCTTGGGAGTAAATCTCCTGAGATAAGTCTTTGCAGGGGAGGAGGAAAGGTAGCAACGTGATCCCTAGGATCACACCACTGCAGGGGAAGGGGGACTATTTTTAAACTTAACTTGCATGCTGCCAGGGTCCGAGGAGTGTGGGGAGCCCTGTGGAGCGCTCTGCAGGGCTCCCTGTGGCTTGTAAAAAGTGAGAGTTGTTCTTGTGACAAAACCGGGTCATGTTTGCAACTTTCACACCCCCTGAAGCCTGGCAGCACATGTTAAGTTTAAAAATAGTCCCCCCTTTCCCCACAGTGGCACAATCCTGGGGATTGCATTGCTGCTTTCCCTCTGCCCTGCCCCTTAAAGGGAAAGGGGCAGTTTTACACGACACACCAGTTTGAGTACCACTGTTGTACTGTAATTGCTATTTTAATAGGAAATCAATATATTATATTTCTCAAGTAGCATATCTATTTTCTAGAAACAATGTTTCTACACAATATTGTTAATCCCTTGTTTCATTTCCTTTTTGTAGTAATGTTATTTTACAAATAAGTAATATAATTATTATTATAATATATACTATGTATTTCCTGATATTGATAGTTGTATTTGAAGAAGATATATTGCAAAAATACATGGGCATTTTTTCCAATTCCATACATTTCCCATGTTGTAATAAGATTGCTGTTTCTCTTTTTGCTTTTCACACAAAAAACCCTTTGTTACTGCAAACCGTATTTAATCCGTGCAGTGACTATCTCACCAAATTTACAAATTAATGGAGAAGGCTGGTTGTATCAGACATTGAGTTTATCCTACCATTTAACCTGAAAATGGAATCTCACATCATGCAATGGCAACAATTCAACACAAAGCCATATTCAGTGATATCACTATCTGAAAGAGGTATCACATACACAGATTAAAGTTGTACAGATTAAATTCAACAATTCAACACAAAGCCATATTCAGTGATATCACTATCTGGAAGAGGTATCACATACACCGATTAAAGTTGTACAGATTAAAGTTGTACACACAAATCTCCAACTTTATCCATTTTGGAGGGTGAGTGGGGCTTTGGATCCAAATTACCCCATCCCCATTTTCACTAAACAACTGAACAGCATCATTTCAGTGTATTGGCAACCTTTAGTCTCGAAAGACTATGGTATCGCGCTCTGAAAGGTGGTTCTGGCACAGCGTCTAGTGTGGCTGAAAAGGCCAATTCGGGAGTGACAATCCCTTCCACACCAGGAGCAAGTGCAGTCTGTCCCTGGTCTGTCTCCCTGGCTATGGGCCTTCCTTCTTTGCCTCTTAGCCTCAGACTGTTGGCCAAGTGTCTCTTCAAACTGGGAAAGGCCATGTTGCACAGCCTGCCTCCAAGCGGGCCACTCAGAGGCCAGGGTTTCCCACTTGTTGAGGTCCACTCCTAAGGCCTTCAGATCCCTCTTGCAGATGTACCATCTTGATGTACCTCTTGCAAGATGTACCTCTTGCAAGCGGGCCACTCAGAGGCCAGGGTTTCCCACTTGTTGAGGTCCATCCCTAAGGCCTTCAGATCCCTCTTGCAGATGTCCTTGTATCACAGCTGTGGTCTACCTGTAGGGTGCTTTCCTTGCATGAGTTCTCCATAGAGGAGATCCTTTGGGATCCGGCCATCATCCATTCTCACAACATGACCAAGCCAACGCAGGCATCTCTGTTTCAGCAGTGCATACATGCTAGGGATTCCAGCATGTTCCAGGACTGTGTTGTTAGGAACTTTGTCCTGCCAGGTGATGCCGAGAATGCGCCGGAGGCAGTGCATGTGGAACGTGTTCAGTTTCCTCTCCTGTTGTGAGCGGAGAGTCCATGACTCGCTGCAGTACAGAAGTGTACTCAGGACACAAGCTCTGTAGACCTGGATCTTGGTATGTTCTGTCAGCTTCTTGTTGGACCAGACTCTCTTTGTGAGTGTAATCCTCCTACATTTGGGTCATAAGGAACTTAACAGGGATATTTAAAATACGTAAAATTTTTCCTCATAATCTAAGGCAGTCATATTTCATGAATTTTTCTACAATAAAGCGATTGACTCTTCTGTGGCATTTCAACCCCTCTTCACCCCCCTGAGATCAGCTAAACTTGGGATCAGTTAAAGTGAAGGGGGAGAAAAATGCCCATGCAGTTCATGGTCCAGAGTTAAAACATGGTAAAAAAAGCTTATTGATCACTGCTTTATATGGATCCAGCAGCTATGATAAGAGTAAGCTAACCATTCATAATTCCTGATGATTTTCAGTTGAAGGAAAAAGGTGATGCATCACAGGTCTATAAGACCCTCTGGCACTTAACACTGGGGCCATTACCCCAGATACCATCCCTGAATAGATGTACCCCTGCACATGAACAGTTATCCTAAGTTCCACTTCAGATTTGTTTACATTAAATCAGTCATCGTCAAATTTGCTTCACTTTTAAAAACTGCCTTATTTTATTTATTTATTTTTATTTTTATTTTTTATTATTATTATTATTATTATTATTATTATTTATATACCGCTTTTCAACAGTAAGTTCACAAAGCAGTTTATAGAGAAAAATCAAATATCTAATGGCTCTAAAAATCTTGTTATTTGGGATCTATTTGATGCCAGTATCATATTCATAAAATGCTTTTTATAAGTGCAGAAGGGTGACTTTTTTATTTTGCAATGCCGTTTAATCTTGTTATTTTAATCAGTCAAATAGTGGCAGCATTTCCTATATTTTATTTTGTTTTTATAGATTGTTGCTTCCTTGGTTATTGTTTCATTAGCCATGCTGGGCATACATTATGAGAAAGGGCACTGGGATAGAAATCTGTAAAATAAAAACAGAAGGGCCACATGTATACTTGAGCCACACACTGCTGGATTGGGGTCAGAATCAAGAGTGTTTGAACTCATGGATTTCAAATCAGTGAAGGGAGATGATTGCTGTTTGATAACTTCATGTACAAGCCTGTGGCATTCAAATAAAACAAGGCTTGCTGGGCTATGGAACAATCAATGTCTCCAAGTGAATTTTCCAGAAATTCTTCATCTTGCATGCTGCTATACTATTGACACTTGCTCTCTCAGGGTCCAATCCTATCCAACATTCTAGCACTGATGCAATTGTGCCAATAGGTGCATGCTGCATTCTCTGGTGGCAAGGGCAATCACAGAGGCCTCATCAAGGTAAGGAAACATTTGCTCCCTTATCTTAGAGATGCATTGTGGCTGCATCAGCACTGCAAAGCTGGGCCCTTATGACAAAAGACTGCCTATACTCACTAGTCAAATATTGCAAGTCACGCGCATTGTAAAATAATGAATGCAGTCATAAGAAGACTGATATAAGGCTGATATCCTGTGCACACATACTTGGGAGTAAGTACCACTGAACTCAATGAAGCTTATCTCTGGATATATATGCATAGAATTGTGCTGCAAAACTCATAGCGTAGTATCACAGGGACAAATCATGAAATATTCCCTTCAAAAGTAATGGTGAAGGAACAAAGGCAAGAACTTGATATATATCAAAGATTTTTTAAAAAACAGTAATAGGTAATCATAAAAGTCTTATTTTCTGCTTCAATTGATGGTTAAAAAAGCTAAACTCCATATGCTTGAATTCACACATTCTTACTTGTATTTTCCCAGCCAAGAGTCAGCCATGAATGCACCAATGACAGGTGTAAAGTAACACAAACTTGAGAAGGCATGGTACACAGCTGTGGAGGTATTCTCATCCCAGTGAAGGAAGTAGAGAAAATACAAAGTCAGAACAGCTGAGGGAGAAACAAAAGAAAAA
This sequence comes from Tiliqua scincoides, assembly GCF_035046505.1. Lineage (NCBI taxonomy): Eukaryota > Metazoa > Chordata > Lepidosauria > Squamata > Scincidae > Tiliqua > Tiliqua scincoides. The sequence continues at coordinate 78,807,997 of NC_089821.1, read as the reverse complement.
ATATAATAGATTGCATTAATAATGTGTGACAATCATTATTGTGAGGTCAGGGATCGCTTTCCTGACATTGGCTCTATGCCTTTACCAGCAGCACACTAGCCTTAAATGAGGTTTTCGGCTTCCATGGGCACCATGGTGATGGGGATGTTGGTATTTCTGAGTTTTTGGCAGTTAGGCCACAGATAAAAGCATAGAGTCTGTGTCAGGTTAAAAGTTGACAACCCAGATCCACAGTCCTTGCCTCACTTTATATCTATTTCCCCAACCACTCTGAGCAGAGTGCTCAGTGTTCTTTCTTTTATTGCCTCAAAAGGAAAAGACAGACACACTCCAATGGCTGGTTTATAATCTTTCCGTTTATCCCACTGAGGTATGAATGAATGAAAGATCTTTCAGGCCTTTGAGATCTGAAGGCAAGGATTAGGGCATGGAATCTTTTCAGTAATTTCTGTCATGGATGAAGGGTCACAGTGGATTTGTTGTTTATGCCCTTTTCATGTTCATTGTTGAACATTCTAATAAACTATAAATTAAAAAAAAAAAAATTCGTTCCTATCATGAATTCTCCCCTGCCCTTCATTTACCTAACGGTAAAAGATTTGCAAAAGAAGCCAAATTTCCCTCAGAAATGCTGAGGAATAGTGATCAAAGACACACCTTTCATGCCATAGTAGGAGAAGCGCTCGCAAAACTCATTCACCACAATGAAGGCGATGCTGAGAGGGTAATTGGTACCACATACTTTCTAAAGAAGCAAACCAGAAAGAGGTGGTGTCACATGAAAACTTGTCCTTGTATCATGTGTATAGTTGACATAACAATGCAGCAACTCCAAAATCCCAGAACCAAACATGCATCCGTATATTTCAAAATCAAAATGAGACAGGTGTCCCTGAGATTCACAGGAAACACAAAGCTTACAATAAATAAAATCTTGTCCCAGAAACTGATTGACAATCAACATGGTAAGGGAATGTCAAATGGAGGTGAATAAGCTAGTACATATTTTTCCTCTGTATACATTTTCCATCTATAGCAGACATAATTGTTAGCGGCTTTGCACGTTGTGTGGCAGTGCTGAGACAGGCATGCAAGTACATCTCAAAGATAATGAAGGAAGGAAGGAGTTGAGAATATCTCCATGGGAAGTTGCAAGGCCCTTGTGAGAAGCAGCTGCGGGTAAAGAAATTTTATGAGTACATCAGAAAGAACTGCTGGATCAGGTCAAACACAGTGCTCAAATTATAGGGGCCCAGGTACTTTATTTCTGTGGCATCCATCTTCATTTTTAGAAAGATACAGGGGAGGCACAAAAATTGGAACGAATCAGGGAATAGGCCTTGTGGATTTCATGAAGGCTTCCTCTATATTTGCCCCCATAATTAAAGCACTGGGAGAATGTCTATAGCTTTCTAGACATTTCCTTTTATTCCACTGAGTTGGGCCATAAAAATGTGCGACCACAAAAAGACAAAAGAAAATAATAATTTCAATGTTAATAGGTTTCAAGTGTTCGGCATAAAAAGCCAAAGGATTGTTACGTGCCTGAAAACACAGTGACACAAATATTGCTTTCAGTGCCAAAACCTTACTTTTGTCCTCAACTTTGTGAGGCTTCACTGTACAACAAGGAAACAATGTTAGCTGGCATTTTCCCCAGAGTGCTGTTGCATCATTTTTATGGTGTTATCCCAGGACATAAAGGGGTAGCGTAGCCTACAGAGAAACATAAACCCATCTGACAGTGAAAGCACACAATATATCAGTGCTGCTGACGACAAGCGATAAGTGTACAATCTGAGTTAATTTAATGCACAAATTTCAATGATGTAAGCATTACATGGAGATTTACACTTCCTAAGCTTTTACTGTAAAATTCCTGGACAGAAGAACCTCCTTGGGTGGCCATCTTAGGCCACTTTTTTCAGATAAAGAGCACCTTTTTTATTTTTTAATACAATGTACTCAAGGACTCTGCTGCATTGAAGGGAAGTAATATTCAAGATGACACCTACCCAGAGGCATCTGAGCAGTGCAGCTCCACCAGGTCGATGAAAGTGTCAACTTGATGTGCAGCGGCAGTAAAGAAGGCCAATTCTATGCTTGGGATCATTAGAAAAGGTATTGAGAACAAAATGGCTAATATTATAATGCCGTTGTACAAATCGATGGTAAGGCCACACCTAGAGTATTGTGTCCAGTTCTGGTCGCCGCATCTCAAAAAAGACATAGTGGAAATGGAAAAGGTGCAAAAGAGAGCGACTAAGATGATTACAGGGCTGGGGCACCTTCCTTATGACGAAAGGCTATGGCGTTTGGGCCTCTTCAGCCTAGAAAAGAGGTGCCTGAGGGGGGCATGATTGAGACATACAAAATTATGCAGGGGATGGACAGAGTGGATAGAGAGATGCTCTTTACACTCTCACATAACACCAGAACCAGGGGACATCCACTAAAATTGAGTGTTGGGAGAGTTAGAACAGACAAAAGAAAATATTTCTTTACTCAGCGTGTGGTCAGTCTGTGGAACTCCTTGCCACAGGATGTGGTGATGGCGTCTGGCCTGGACGCCTTTAAAAGGGGATTGGACAAGTTTCTGGGTGAAAAATCCAGTACGGGTTACAAGCCATGATGTGCATGTGCAACCTCCTGATTTTAGAAATGGGCTACGTCAGAATGCCAGATGCAAGGGAGGGCACCAGGACGCAGGTCTCTTGTTGTCTTGTGTGCTCCCTGAGGCATTTGGTGGGCCACTGTGAGATACAGGAAGCTGGATTAGATGGGCCTATGGCCTGATCTAGTGGAGCTGTTCTTATGTTCTTACCACTGGCACCAGCAGTGGTGAAATCATTATTTCAAGTAAAATTGTTTGTCATTTTTAAAGAAAGTAAATGGATGAGAAAAAACAGATCTGAACCCTCCAAATAGCTCTAGAAACAAAACAGCTTTGGAGATAAGACAAACCAAATGGGAGCCCCAAACATGAACAAAGTTCTGAAGTGATGTGATAGAAAATGATATTTTATGTTCATGTCCCTATATCTCCCTACACAATCAGGAATTCTGAAAAAGTGAAGGCCCCAGCCACACAGGGAAGGTCCTCGATATTTCCAGGTCTAATTGCATTCTGTTTTGTGCACCGCATTTTAAGAAAGACACTGGTAAGCTGGAACAGGTTAAGAGGAGGGTCACAAATGAGGTAAGTGCACCGGCGTAGCTAGAGGGGGGGCCAGCAAACTAAGTTTTGCAGGGAGCCTCCCTGCAGCCTGCAAGCGGCTCCTCCCCCTCCCCTTGGGAGCCATTCACCTCTTTTTCCCCTGCCCACATGGCTCCCAAGGGGAGGGGAGGAGCTGCTTGCACACTGCAGGGAGGCTCCCTGCAAAACTTAGTGCACCGCCCCCCTCTAGCTATGCCAGTGGGTAAGTGGGTCTGGAAACCAAGTTCTGTGTGGAAAAATTTAAAGAGTTTGGTATATTTATCCTGGAGAAGACTAAGGGGAGATAGTACAGCTATCTTGAACTGAAGGTACTTGATCTGAAAGGGCTGCCATGCAGAAGTAGAGGAAGACTTGCTTTTTGTGGCAACTGTGGGCAAAACTAGAACCAACAGGTGGAAATAACAAAGAGGTAAATTTAGCTTAGATAGTGAGAAGAATTTCCCAGCTATGAGTTGTCCTGCACTGAAGCAGTCTGCCTTGTGTAGTTGTCAGTTCTGTTTCATTGGGACTTTTCAAGCAGAGGCTGGATGGCCACCTATCAAGGATATTGTAGCAGTGAGCAGGGGGTTGAACTAGATGATCTCCAAGGTCCCATCTCACTAAAGCATCCTATGATTCTTTGTACAGATCTATGTGTAGGGGCTGCCTGTACATAGGTCAAAGTGAAGTCTGCTGTTGCAATGCCTTTCCCCATCATCTATAAAGGGCGCTTGTGCTCTCTCATCAGATGCATACTAGCATGCTAATAAAAGCTAGACGAATGCAAGGAGGCTGCATCCTTAAAACATAAAGATGATTTTATTTTATACCAGGCTCCTGAGCACTAGCTCCCATTTTGTAATATGTTTAAGCCCATTTGCACTTTCCCTATTATTCAAGGAACATTTATCTTCTTTAAAATAAAGTATCTGCTGAACATTGCCACATGAATTGGATGTCCTGTCACAGCACATACAGCAAAACCCCAAACAATCCCAGTCCTTCTAGTTTCATACACAACATGACCCAAGATCTTGGTTCCATCTGGGCTGCAGCACTAGCCTGCCTCAATATCCAGTCCACTGATCCCTCAAGAGTTCACTGATCCCTGTTGACTATATACTCTAAACCAGGGGTGTCCAAACATTTTGGCAGGAGGGGCACATCATCTCTCTGACACTGTGGCAGGGGCCGGGGGGGGGAGAATTAATTTACATTTCAAATTTGAATAAATTTACATAAATCCATTTATTAGAGATGGAACTTATATGAATTAATGAAGGTCTTGCAGTAGCTCAAGGCCTATAAAAGGCCTTGCACAAAGCAAGGCCAGCCTTTCCTTCTCTGCCACTGCTACATCATAGACCTGAAACAGCAAGTAGTGGAGGGAGCCCTTGTCCCACAGCTCAGGTGAGATGTTGAACAGTCGTCCTCATGCTGAGAGCAGTTGCATCGGGCCAGCATGGGCTCCAGCAAGTCTCTGGAGGGCCAGAGGCTCATTGGAGACTGGGGGCTCCCTGAGGGCCTGATTGGGCCCCTGAGGGCCACAAGTGGCCCCCGGGCCAGGGTTTGGACACCCCTGCTCTAAACCTTCATCTCCCTGCTTGCTCCTTGGCCTGGGCAAGGTGTTGTTTGTGTGAGGACACAGCCAAAGTTCCTGCTTCCTTCCCTGATTGCTATCTTGATGCTTGACCTTTACCTCTAGTGCACATGTGCTGAGAGCCAACACTGCTGGGTTCTAGTACCCAGCTGCCTGAGGCCTGACTCTTGCTGAGGATGGACAACCACACTGTTTGCATACTTAAACATATCTACAGCTAGGAGACATATATTGGTTTTTTTGTACACTAGGAGACATATATTGGTTTTTTTGTACAGTTGGAAACTCTGCAAAAAGCATAATTATTGCACAGAAGCCCAGCTAGGTGGGCACAATTTCTAGCACAGAAGCCAAAGGTGAGAGGCTAGAGCACTGAATCCTTCACTTGCTTACTATCTTCCCCTTCGCACTCCACCACCATTAGTTGCTTTCTTCTACCTCAGGTTCCAGATTCATGCTTGCAGCTGTAATGTTTAATAAAACTATTGTTTTTAACTAATTTGGAGAGTGAGTGCTCCCTTGCTATACTACTCCAATACCCAGCACCCTCATTTTTACAAAAAAAAAAAATGAACACCAGGAAGATTATATCTTCTTTCCCTTCCAGCATCACTGCCCTGTTTCTCCAGGAAACACCTGCCTTTAAAACAAAATCATCAGCTGTTGCATTCTGTTCTTTGAAGTATACTTGCCACTGTCTCCAGTGCTTGAGCACACGTGGGCTCTGATTTCATTTTTTTCTGTTTTTAGCAGTAAATAGTACCATAATTGCACTGTTGTAAGGCTACAATTTTTTACAGTGTAAGCTTTTGAAAGTTTACTCCGAAGCAAGTCCCACTGTGTTCAATGGGACTTACTCCTAAGAAAGTGCGTATATGATTGCAACCTTAGACAGAGAACCATCTTAAGATTTCTTTTCCTATATGAATTACTTTGTGAACGTTGTTGTAGAAAAGTGATATACAGTATAAATATTCTATAAGGAAAAAAATTTTTTGTGGCATCCTGTAAACTAACCTCCATCTATTGCTTTATCTGAGGATATGACATCATACTACAGGTCCTGGATCAAAGTTAGCACTAAGAATGAAATCTGTATTTTTTAGTCAGAGAGAGAGAGAGAGAGAGAGAGAGAGAGAGAGAGAGAGGCCACTAGCCCAAAACAAATTTTAGTTACTGCCCAATTGAATTTGGGAGTACTTTTAAAATAAGCAAACAAAGAAGTGGATCCGCCACCTCTCTCATCTGCATATACTGTACAATTATTTCTTTTTTCAAAAGAGGAAAAAGATTTGGAATGCAATTTTCCAAGCAACAAACACAAAAAAAGTATAGTTGTAATTCCCAAAGAAACTGTCAGTTCATTTCCCAATCCCACCCCCCACCCCCGCGGCTTTTGTAGTAGATTAATCAGGTTAGCAAGAGAAAATTTCATTTTGAGTGTTCAATGCTAATTCAAACCCTAGGCAAGAAACAGTATGTGTCTGTCTGAGGCCAAAACGCAATGGGGAGGGGAGGAACAGCCAGCTCTTAAGAATTTTCCAGGGAAGTTAAAAGGACTGCAAAACGAAGTCAGGCGTAATACTTACCGGAGATTTTTTCTCAGGAGGGCAAACTCCTTTTGGAGGATTATCTCCTGCAGGAATAAAAGTGAATGGAGTATCTTTAGATTCTTTTTTCTGTAAGAGGTCCATTCTGTTTTTTCAATTTGCTTCACACAAGTTTGCTACTGTAGTGAGCTGGCTGGGAAGACGTCCAACAGTGTGGCTTGGAGTTTAGCTCAGATTTAAGTTAACCCTGATTGTGCACATTTCTGCCATGCTGAGGCAGGAGGTGATGGTATATATATGAAGGTTAAGAGCAAAGTTAAATTGGACTGAGAAGACTATCCTTAAATCAGTCACAGGGCTGTCACTGGCACCTGTGGGCAGGATTATGTGCAGTTGCTAGGACACACGCCAGGTACTATATGTACACTACACCCGTTTTGAGTCAAGCAGGATGCAAACTGAACAATAATGCCTGTTGCCAGTATTGAAACTTATAATCAGGTGCAAAGTTTGTGGCTTTGGGCCATCTCTGCTATAATAGTAGGCTTATTCTGCAGGAACCGCAGGCATCCCTCCCTCTGAAATTAGCTGGCGGAAGCAAAATGAACACACTGAGTGCACAGAACAAATCTGCTCCGTGTGGCTTACACTTCCATTTCTACGGCTCGTTTATTCTTGCCCTTATAAGGCTCTGGTCTCTCACCAATCAACAGCTTCCCAATACTGAAGGAACAGCAACCTATAACATACACATTTTTTTTACATGTAATAAATAACTATGAGCACTTCCTGCATTCTTTTTAAAATCCCTCTTAAGGAACCATATATAAGTTATAGTGGGTCTCCTCATAAACTCCTCCACACAGTTGGGGGTCGTGTAGTGCTCTTTATTTGTGGTTTGTGGGAGGCTGCAAACAGCACTGCTTATATTCTGCACTAATTCATGGGCTTCAAGTGGGTAAAAGTCATATATTGTGCTCCCTCAGCTATTAACCAGACAACCCCTGTTTTCTAGAAACTGGAAAATTGCTTTCCCTAGTTTGTCATTATTATTATTATTTTACGTTGGGATTGTTAAATGTTTACTGTGAGCTTCTACATTATCATTCTTCAGAATTCAGTTCCATTCACACAGTTTCTGGAAGCTAAATATTCAGGGATGGGAAAATCCAGCGCGACTTGACTCGAGTTGCCGAGTCACTGCCCCTCCCCCGTGACTCGACTCGAAATCAAGTCCTAACAGGGGCACTTTCCAAGCCTCCAGTCACCCTTTAGTGACTCTAAAGGACTGAAGTCGAGTCCCTCCCCTTTAAAAAACCAGCTGCGGAAAAACCTTGGCTGCTGCCAGGCTCTGTGTGTGTGTCAGTTTTCTTTGAACACTCCCATGGTATCGGGAGGGGTGGGAGGAGTGCAAGAGAGCTGGGAGAGAAGCAGCAAGAGGGAGGAGGGTCACATGCAGCTGGGAGGCTTACCTGGACGACCCGAGCCTTTGCAGCCACACTCAGAAGTAGTCTCACTGCAGCTGATCATTCAATGAGGGTTCCTGCTCCCCACCAGCCATGGTGGAAAAAGTGTGATCACTATGAACTGCCTTCTGTGCCTCCCTTCCCTTTCCAAACAATCATAAGGCAAGAACCTCTTTGGACACCTCTTCCTGCCCTCCCTCAGCCAATGCAAATATGAGAATGCCCATCCTTTGTCCAATGATCATCTGTTCGTTCCTTCCTATCAGAGATGGGAAAAGAGAGCCCAGTCCCATCTCTCCCCCCCTGCTCATATTAACCTTTTCCTGCCTCCTGGCGGGAACCTCCTTGCTGCTCGACGTCGGAATGTTGGCCCCACAAGGTTTTTCATGTGGTGAAAACAGTAAACAAGCACCCCCAGACACAGGCAGATTCAAGTCAGCACACAAGGGGACGAGTGCCAAGTCAGGAGGGCCCTGACTCAAGTTTTTTTCAAAGTCTTCTACGTGCGTGACTCATGAGTCAATGAGTCAGTCATAATCAGGCATTTTCGCGACTCAAATTTGAGTCACGGACTTGAGTTCCCAACTTTGTAAATATTTGAGTGATGGTTGTATTTTGTCCCTAGTGAGCATACACATAAAAATTCATACGCACGAACACTAAAGAACCACACAGGGCACAGCCTGCCATTTCACACACTGATGCTGCAGAGAAGGATTGTATCGATGTTATGTTAAAAAGTCTGTTAGTAGCTCCAGTAGTTTGGTCAAATTGCCCGTCCAGTGTGGTGAGCCGTGATTGTGACAAATGAGGGTGGAGGCAGCACATTGCTCCCATTGCTTCGCCAGGAGGCAAGCAAATTAGGGAGTGCTTCCTCCACTTGCTCACCCCCTGGTGGTGGGGAAAGCCCTGAAGCTGCTTCTGCTGAATCTGAAGGAGCAAAGGTGACTGTAAAGATGCTTTGATCAGTGGGGGGTAGACTCAATTTCCCCAGGTGTCATTTTCAGCCTTGTAACTTTTGTTGCTGCTGGCATGCTGGGTTAAAGAAGATTGAATGAGAAGACAACAAAGGAATTACTATAACCTTGTCTAAACAGCAAGATTTATAGCCTAGAAATACTTGATCAAGTAGATGTGTTCCAACACTCGCCTGGGTCAGCCTGACTCATGAGGCAAAGTGAGTCAGGCTGACCCAAGTGTCAGAAGGGCACAGACAGCACCTGCAGCACAGGCAGGTGTGCCCATCAGCCCTCTCTGCAGTTGCTGGAGGGCCCATCTGCTGGCAAATGCAGCACGGAGCTCCTCTCATTGTGGGCTTCAGCTGTGCAGTGATCACCTCCCCACCCAGGCCATGGAACCTGGAGCAGTCCACCCCAGCCACTCTCACTCAGCTACTGCTGGAGACTTTCTCCATCTTTTTTTCCTAATTTTTTTCCCATCATAAAGAATATTCCATTCTCACATCTTGCCTCTACCCTCAATTCATGTAGATGGCAGAAAGAGGAAAGGGTTGAAAAAACAGCACATGCACAAGAGGGAAGTGTTTGGTTCCTTCTCCTTTCAATATTTTCCAATAAATAAACTCAACTCACACTACTCTTGTTTTTACTGGGGAGGAGGTTTGTAAAAGGCTTAAGTGTACTGGTAGCAGTATATAAAAAGAAAATTACAGATGTTTAAAGTACTGCTAAGCCTAAAGCAATTTTTAAAAAAAGTAAAGTTCTTGATTATATATTTATGATGTGTCTTCTAGAACTTTCTGATAATTATTTTGATTCTATTTAATATTTTGAAGCTTGTCACTATTGCTGCCACAGCTGGTTTTTTTTAGTAATAACTGATTTTTAACAGCCCAGTCCTGAGCAGCCAGGCTCCCAGGGCTGCAACAGCACCGAAACAGCTGCCACAGCAGCCAATGGATGCTGGGTAGCCGCCAGCAGCTCCTGGGGAGAAGGGGACATTCGTCTCCTTTCCCTGGGTAAGGGAGGAGACCCCGCAATGGGGCTACTCTCTCTGTACCGACTAGTCAGACCCGCCCTCTCCTGCTCCGTTCCCCACCTTATCACCACCCTGGAACACCTCCCCTCACCCTGACAACCAGTTATTTTTTCCTCAGTCTAGGATTTCTCCACTGTTTTCTTCCAGTGAGTGATTAGCAATAAATGGAATGATCTTCTTAACAAAAGGCTGTGGTTCTTTCTCTGAGTATGGCCAGAAGGTCAAGCCTAGCCATTCCTTTAGAATGTTCCTTGCCCTTTTGGCCTAGTGTAAGTCCTGGAATGCACTCTTACAGCACAATCCTATGCATGCACACCAAGGAAGCATGTGCTGCATCCTATGGTAGAAGGTGGCAGTGGCACTCCTCAGGGTAAAGGAACTTGCATTCCAGCTATTTTGTTGATGCTGAACCAAAGAAAGTGATGCCGAGGGAAAGAGAGAGGGAAGGGGTATAAGGTATGGCCGCACACGTGTGTTGCCAATCCTGCCCCCATTCCACCTCCCTCCACATCCCCTCCTCACCTAAAAACACACTTGTTTGTCCTATTCCCTCCCATCACCTACCCTACTGCTACTTTAGAGCCCAATTCTAAACACGTGTTATAAAGCACATTTGCAAGCCCTTAGCACAGGCACAGGTCAGAGCTAGCCCAGTGCTGGGCTAGAGCTGGTGGAAAGCCGGTGCTCCACCACTTGGCAGTTGCCCGAACTGCCAGGCGGCGGAAAGGTAGGTGGAGACATAAGGGGAGACAGGGAGGAGGCGTGCCAGGGGGAGGGAGAGGGGAGGGAGGAGGTCAGGACAGGAGGAGCACAGCTTGGCTTGCACCATTGGGACGCTGGTGTTCCACCACTTGGTGATCGCCTGAACCGCCAGGCGGCAGAAAGGTAGGTGGAGGTGTGGGGGGAGGTGGGGAGGAGGTGTGTTGCGGAGGGAGTGGTTAGGGAGGAGGGTGAGACAGGTGATGCTCAGCTCCACTGGATTCTGAGCTCTATGTCGGGCCCCACGGCCCAACATGGAGGCTCTTGATTCTGTGGCAGCCCAAGGGCTGCCACAGAATCAAGTAGCCCCATTGTGGGGCTACTTTCCTTACCTGGAGGAAGGGGAAGAATGTCCCCTTCTCCTGAGGAGCCGCTGGTGGCTGCCTAGTGCCCTTAGGATACTGCAGCAGCCATTTTCGGCTCCATGGCAGCCCCGTGTGCCTGGTATTTTATGACTGGGCTGTTACCTGGCATCAGCAGACCAGTGGACTCTGCTACTGTGCTGGTGGTCTTGCTAAACACAATGGCGGCACAGGCAACCACAACAGCATCACACAACACGTGCTGGATCCAGGCACCTTCACCTGGATCCTGATGCTTCTGCCTGAAGAATTTGCCAGCAGGCAGCTTTCAAGAGGATTTGGTTGTTAGTTGCTCACTACCTCCATAATCAATATACAAAATGGCAAACACAATTTCTACTGCTCTGCTATTTCAGGGTTATCCGCAGCTAGAGGTCCTACTTGCCAGCAAGGTCTGCACTGGTTTCCTGATATTTTCGAGACATGTAATTGATCATTCTTGTATTGTCTCTCTGTGTTATTTTGATACAAATGTGTATATTTTTAATTTGCTACTGAATCTGTCATACCCTTGCCATTTTCTTTGTTCATCCTGCATCCATCACTTCTTTGACAACATTTGAATGCCAAAAGAACTTTTTCCTTATACATTTTTAATAGTTATTTTCTGTTTTTAGGATTTTCACTTTAAGTATAATCTTGTATCTTGTTTTTGGGGAAAAAATATTTAAAATGAAGTTTATGCTAAATACACACACAGACACACACAGACACACACACACACGCACACACTATGCCATTTTCTTTGTTCATCCTGCATCCATCACTTCTTTGACAACATTTGAATGCCAAAAGAACTTTTTCCTTATACATTTTTAATAATTTTCTGTTTTTAGGATTTTCTTCTCTTTATATATATAAATTTTCTCTTTATATATATATATATATATATATATATATATATATATATATATATATATATATATATCACACACACACACACACACACACACACTGTATAAACAACCTAGTCCCAAATCAGTACTTAGAAATACCTAGGCAAAAATGTTATTTGTGGAAGAGCAATTTTTGGCTAGAAGTGGATCTGACATAAAAGCACAGATTTGCTAAAAGGCAGGCCTATGGCCATAATGTCCTATGAAAGGGCAATGACTTTTCTCTCAGCAGGGTTTCTTGCCCTCCCACAAGGTCTTCATGAGCTGCTGTAAATTTATTGTTAAACAAGTAACAACGTACCAAACTAAAAAGGTAATTCACAGTGGCATGGCTGAGACAGGCTTAATGTGCCTCATGTGGTACCAGGCAGCACTCTGTGTCTCCCTTTGGGAATGGATTCACTTCCAATGAATGCACTGGGAATGTAACCCCCACTCGTGCTTGATGATGTCACTTCCAAGTTAATGACATAACTTATGGTGGGACCTGACAGACTGTCATTCTAAAAAGTGGGTCTCAGTGCTAAAAGGTTTGAGAACTACTGCTACATCCACAAAAGTAGCACAGAGCTGGGTTTAGTTGTTTGGATCATTTAGGTGTGACCACTGGTGTTTATCTGCCTATGGACCAGCAATGAGTCAGCTGGGCACAATTAATGACCTTAGCAGAAGACAATCCAGTTTGCTACTTCACCCACCTTATGTTTGTGCTGTCATCCTTAGGTTGTCATCTTCGTACCACAAAAGCCCCGCAGATTAATGCGTGGTACACCATGACTGTCAAATCTGGTTTGGACTTCTTTCATTCTCCCTCTCTTGGAAACCCTTTCCAAGGCTGTCTGTGACGTAAATCCTTTTGGCTTTGGATTCTTCTTTTAATTCTTTAGAAGTTCATAATATTTATGACCAAACAAAAACCTGGGACACAATGAAATCTTCATTGTCAGGTTGTGTGGACAATACAAACCCTATTTGTCTGATGCTGGGAGCTGTGTATATAATAAAATAAAAATTCTCTTTAAGTAATTAAGGGTGCAATCCTAACCCCTTATGTCAGTACTTTCCAGCACTGGCATAGTGGTGCCAATGGGACGTGTGCTGCATCCTGCGGTTGGGTGTCACTCACAGAGGCCTCCTCAAAGTAAGGGAATGTTTGTTCCCTTATCTCAAAGCTGCATTGCCCTTATGTCAGTGCTGGAAAGCACTGACATAAGGGGTTAGGATTGTGCCCTAAATTGAATAACTTATTGAATTTTATTAAGATTACTTTTTCCTAGTATTTAAGGAATTAACAGCCCAGTCCTAACTAAATTTGGCATCAGTGCAGGCTACGCTGCATCCTGCGGAGAAATATGAACTGCTAGAGGTCTCCTTGGGGTAAGGGAACATTTGTCCCCTTGTCTCTGAGTAAGCCCCAGCAACTGAAATGTGTCGGCTTGGACCTGCTCCAGCAATAGCATTTCAGTGGATCAGGCTCAGGAAGGAGGATAGGAAATGTTCACCGGCTCTACAAATTCCATCTCCTCCCAGGCTCTATCTGAGAACTGGTGCCAGCACAAATGTTCAGAGGACACATGCTGGAACCAGCAGACTCCAGAGTGTCTGCAGCACCAATAAGTTGGTGGGGGAGGACTGTGAGAACAGAATGGGAGAGGGGGAGGATCTAGGCAGCAGCTATAACTGCCAAGATCCTATGCCCCCAACCCAGGCCTGACACGCCCCCTTGAACCTACCAAAGATATTTTTTTAAACAAGCACCCAGAAAACTCAGGAATATTAACCACTTATCACATCAACCTAACAGACCACATGACCAATGATCAACATGCAACATATGACATTCTTTTCACTCGGCTTCTCTCCATATGCCCTGAGCCAGCATTTCAGTGTAGGTTCAGAAGCTTCAGGTCCACACACAGAAGTATCAATTTGAGTCAGAATGGTAGTTCCACAGAAAGCAAGGGATGCAATTTCAGAACTTCCCACTCTGTCAAAGCCAACGGGGAAGCTTATTTGCAGGGGAGCATCATTTATGCATCATAATGCGCATTAGACCACAGAATTGTGGGCATTGCTTCTCCAGTTTGCAAGAGTGGGGAAGAAGCCAGATATAATCACCAACCTTGTAGCTTCTCCTTTTCATCTTTTATGGTTCTTCCCTTCTCAGCCATTTCTGGTATTTCCTTTGCACCATACAAATCCAGCTGTGCGCGAGCAAAGGAAAATGTTCTCTGAGACATCTGAGACCGTCACTACTGAAGTCTTGTTAATATTTTACTGTACTGTATTGGCCCCTTAGCCACTATAAAAAAAAAAGATGCAAACTCTGCACCCCCTCCTCTCAGCTAAAGTTTTTATCTACAAGATTAACTGAAAGTTACTTATTCTCAGTTTGGCTGGATCAAACTGAGGAGTAAAAGGGTGAAAACCCTGTACAAACCGACTACATTTGCGTTTAAATGTAGCCTATTGATTAACAAAAGAAGAAGCTTGACGTGCTTTTGAGGGTTGCTGGTCTTCGGAAATCACCATTAGTTACGGGAGGAGTGGTTGTTAAAGGGAAAACCTTGCCTGTGTTATTGAGGAAATGGAGTGTTTGTTCCAGATTAATTAGGCTCAACTCACTGCCCAGCATAAATGCTCACAATCACTGGGTTTGAATGGAATCAGGCTATTTTGCACCACTTGCGAATCTGATCCTCAGTGTGTTCATGTGACAGTTTGCTCTGAAAGAGGAGACAAACTTCTTTCAGTCTTCACAGACCAGCTTTTGTTGCTCTTTTTACATGCCACAGAGGGCTATCAGCTTTCATCATTGTGCAGATTATTTATATTTGGAAAGGTTTGTCCATCCCAAGTTGAAAACATGTTTCATAATTATTTGTAATGCGAACACCATCTTATTATTTTCCCATTCCACAGATGTGTGTAGAAATAGTGAGCCAAACAAAAATATAGAAGGATCTATTTCTAGAAGACAAGTCCACCACAGGTTGCAAACCAAGATGGGTGTGTGCAACCTCCTGTTTTTAGAAGTAGGCTACCTTGGAATGCCAGGTGTAAGGGAGTGGCAACAGGAAGCAGGTAACTTGTTGTCTTTTGTGCTCCCTGAAGCATTTTGGCCCATGATGCCACCCCGGGCCACTGTGGGATATAGGAAGCTGGTCCTTCACCAAAGGCTACTGAGAAAACTCCACAGTCACGGAATTAGAGGGCAGGTCCTCTCATGGTTTGGGAACTGGTTGAAGACCAGGAAACAGAGAGTCGGTGTCAATGGACAATTTTCACAATGGAGAGAGGTGAAAAGCGGTGTGCCCCAAGGATCTGTCCTGGGACCGGTGCTTTTCAACCTGTTCATAAATGACCTGGAGACAGGGTTGATCAGCAACGTGGTAAAGTTTGCAGGCTACACCAAGCTTTTCCAAGTGGTGAAGACCAGACGTGATTGTGAGGAGCTCCAGAAGGATCTCTCCAAACTGGCAGAATGGGCAGCAAAATGGCTGGGCTGGGGCACCTTCCTTATGAGGAAAGGCTATGGCGTTTGGGCCTCTTCAGCCTAGAAAAGAGACGCTTGAGGGGGGACATGATTGAGACATACAAAATTATGCAGGGGATGGACAGAGTGGATAGGGAGATGCTCTTTACACTCTCACATAACACCAGAACCAGGGGACATCCACTAAAATTGAGTGTTGGGAGAGTTAGGACAGACAAAAGAAAATATTTCTTTACTCAGCGTGTGGTCAGTCTGTGGAACTCCTTGCCACAGCATGTGGTGATGGCATCTGACCTAGATGCCTTTAAAAGGGGATTGGACAAGTTTCTGGAGGAAAAATCCATTATGGGTTACAAGCCATCATGGGTATGTGCAACCTCCTGATTTTAGAAATGGGCTACGTCAGAATGCCAGATGCAAGGGAGGGCACCAGGATGCAGGTCTCTTGTTGTCTTGTGTGCTCCCTGAGGCATTTGGTGGGCCACTGTGAGACACAGGAAGCAGGACTAGATGGACCTATGGCCTGATCCTGCGGGGCTCTTCTTATGTTCTTATGACTAGATTCTGCCTTTGACCTGATCCAGCAGGGCTCTGCTTACGTTCTTATGTTCTGTAGTGAAGCGCTTGCCTTGAATGGAGACAGGAATCATGCTCAAGCCTTTTGTTCGTTTTTCTTCAGACCATTTTGTTTTTTGGCTCACATTTCTGCTTCCCTTGCTGTCGGTCTGTGGATTGAAAACTCACTGGCGCTTCTTCCTTTACCAAACAAATATCTGTAAATGACCCAGCAGAACCTCACGAAATACATGAAAATTGTGCCGTCCCATATCTTGAAAACATGGTCAAGATTTGCATATTTTCTCTTCTGTCATCTGCAGCTGAGTTCCTACTCTAGAACAATGTGCTTATTTCTTGTCATTGCCAAGGATGGGAATTTCACTCAGGATGAATCGACTTGAGGCGCCTAAACACGCATTTTTTGACAACTCATGTCGACTCGAGTCACAGATGTCGCTGACCCTGACTCAACTCGCGACTCGGGGCCAGTGGCTCTGAAAACAAGTTTGGACTGGGTAAAGTGTTTTTATGATCTGTTCTTAGGCTCACACCTTGCCTGTCGCTCTTGGTTCAGGCTACAGAGAGCCATTCCCGGCCACAGCCTTTTGCCGCTGTTTGAACAACCTGTTCCCCACTCCTTTCCTCCCTAACTAGTCCCTTTACCTTTCTCACCTCTTTCTTCTTTCCCTGCACTCCAAAATCTTCCACTTTTCATGTGCACCCTTACTCCTGCCTCAGTCATCCTTCCCGCTGAATTACATACATATGTCATTAGCTTCAACAAAGTATCCCTGCACATGATTGCTTCTCCCCTCATGTGCTCATGTGACATGTGTTTTAAAAATAACTACAGGTAGCACTATGAAGTAAGCAGGACATCTACAGGTTCCTATGTGTCTTCTGACTAAACTTGCCTTCTCTCCAGGAGGAAAAAAGCGCTGTCCATTAAGGCATTTGCGTGTTTTTAAAATTATCATTTGTCTAGGAAAGTTATGTGTATAGAGCCCACTAGAGAGATGCTCAGGCTCCTACAGTTACACAGTGAGCACGTAAACTTTGTGACATGGCTGTTATATAAAAGCTGATGGATCATCTGCAGATGGCTCAAGGTCCCCGGGAGAAAAATAAATCTCTTGAAAATGGGGCTCCCATTTTGAGTTATACAACCATTGATAAGGAAGAATGGTCGTGACCTAAGAAGCACACAATCACTTATACGTTATAAAGAACAAAGATTTTTATTTTGGTAATTCATAGAGGAGTCAGACTATATGAAACAATCTTGCACTTGTAAGCCTTTTGGGGGCTAGCGAAGGACTTAATACTGCTGTGATTTTTACTATTATGGTCATAATGTTTCTTTTCTGTTGTTGTGCAGGTCTTTTTTCCTTGAAAAATCAATACAATGATCAGCTCAGAAAAATAAAACCCTCGAGCCATGAGATTTGAAAAACAGTCAGGCCTGCTTTTGACATGAAAACATAAGATCAACTTGGAATGTTGAAATTGTTGTCCTTTGAATGTTGTTTGAATGCTCATGTACTGTATTTGAACAGCACATGTTTCCATCTTCTGCGTTTGTTTTCTTTTTATCTGCTCCTTGATACACTTTTTAAACCATTGGTGAAGTGGAAGTCATGTAAAACAAAATCACACCTTGGCAACATCAGCAAGCAACTGTATGATAAAAATTTACAATGAAGGTCAACAGTAGCATCCACAAAGCTTTTCCAAAAATAAGAAACAAACCAGAACTTTCAACAGAACAAACTTAACTAAATTGTCTTTTCAAAAATGAATATGAAGCTTGCCTTGTAAGGGTATTAGAGTCTATCCTCCTAACAGCAAAAGCCTATATATGTTTACTTGGAAGGAATTCTCACTGTGTTCAGTGGGACTTACTCTCAGGTAAAGGAATACAGGATTGCAGCCTTCGAAATGGGGATAGGGAGGAGCAGCATTGCATGGCCATATCTCATTCATATTTAGTGATCTAGGGCGTATTCCACTGCAAACAATTTAAAGCTTACTACTACATTTTTCCTGACAGAGATTCTGTGCCTTTAACAGGTCTGTGCTAGGTAGACATCCAACAGAGGTGCTTTGCCTCACATGAAGATATGTGAGATGTACCCATGTTGAATTTCTGCCTGTGATAAGGCACAGAGCCTTCATCAGGAAAACAGTAGTACCTTTATTCGAAATAAGAGCTAGCTTTCTCTATGTTCTAACTCCACTGACTTCTGATACCTGGCATTCTAGCACCATCCCAGTTCTTGGTAATTCTGCCTATTTCCTACTATGTGCTTGTCCTTCTTCAAGTTCTTGGCCTCCCATGAATGCATCCATATTCTTGTTCCTTTCAATTTCTGTTAATTGGCCATAAAAACTTATGAACTACTAGCCAAGGCCAATCTAAGACTTCCTAGCACCTGAGACAGTGTCACTAATACTGCCCCTCTCCTTATTGGGTGATGTATCAGTCTTTACTCCTCCCAATGGAAGCAAGAGGAGATGCAGAGGCAGTGCCCCCTACAAGGCTTGGCGGCTCCGTGGAGGGCTGCTGCCGGATCCAGTGCCTCCCGTGCTACCATGGGAGGCACCTCAGGAGAAGTGGACATTTGTCCCCTTCCCCTGAGTAAGGGAAGCAGCCCTGCAATTGGGTTACTCTCTTTAGCACCGACTAAAGTAATGGCGCTCTTGGAGGGCGTGCAGCCCTCAACGAGCACCTTGGATCCTGCGGAGTTCAGCTCCGTGGATTTGCCTCTCCCCCTCCCCCCGACTCACATCCGAACTGCCCCCTGGCACCCCCCCTCCCCAGAACGCCTCCCCCATGCCCCAGGCCACGCCCCTGCCTCCCAGCCAGGAGACCGCCAAGCCACGCGCTAGCCCAGCTCCAGCCAGCGCTGGGCTAGCTCCAGCTCGAGCCCGGTCGTGAGCCCTGCAAAAGTGCCTTACGGCACGTTTGCAACTGGTCCGTGCCGTGGACTACAGGATTGGGCTCTGAGGTGACTGCTTTGGTAGACCTCACTGAGGGGCTGGTCCTGCTAATAGCTCAGCTTTGACTTTACTATTAGATTGTCCCCTTTCAGTTTTTGAAGATGTTATCACAATCACTTGACTTTCAGTGTATTCCTATACATGTCTACTCAGAAGTAAGCCTCACTGAGTTGAATGGGACTTACTCCCATGGATGTGCATATAGGATTGAGGCCTATGGAAACCAACTATTTTCTCTCTCAAATACAGCAAAGCAAACAATTTAAAAACTCTTACAAGAGCAGAACCTTTATCTTAGTGTGTATTCAGTTTATTGCCACCCAAATTTAGGTATTATCTTAAAGTTAATTAGTTTATTATGGCAATTGGCAGAGATGACACAAGGCACCAAAGACTTCTAAGTAAGAAGCAAGTGTTCAAGCTGTAACGTTTTGCACCAGTTCTGTCTCATTTCTCTTCAGGATCCCAAAGGGTCTCAAACAACAACCCTGTTTTCTGGGGGCATCAAGAGCAAGGATTATAGTTGTTGAAGCTGTAATACGCAGCAAGCATTTACCAAGTGATGCTTGCAATTGGAAGTGGGTTGCAATCGCTATTTTTAAGCACTTTGAGGCTTGGGGAGCCCTGCAGAGGTGTCTGCAGGCTCCCTGCACCCCCCAGGAGGCCAGCGCTGCCAGGAGTAGGTTCAAAACACCCCTTTCTGTCCCTGTCAGAGGCACAATGCCGGCAAGCGCATCCCTGCTTTCTCTTCTCCCCATCCCTTAAGGGGGCAGAGACAGAGTTTTTAAAATACTCCACCACGAAGCTTAAAATCTTTTGGGAACAACTACTGATTAGGAACTGTTTTGCAGTGAGGTGATTTGGAGCTTTTGGTGGATTGATTTAGGGCAGCGATTTTCAGCATTTTCCTTCTTACGGCATACTGACCTTCTATGGTCCTCTTCTTATGATGTCACTTCCAGCTTTCGGGGCACTCTTCCAGGTTGTGCAGCTTTGTTTGTAGGGCAACTGTAGGGGAGAGGCAGTGGAGGAAGAGGGACAGACAATTCATTGCTACAGACAGTTGCCCTTGAAACAGAGCTACAGAACCCGGAAGAGTGATTTTCAACCACAGAGCTCCAAATTCCCGCAGCACATCTGCGGCCTTTTGCAGCACACCAATTGAAAATGGCTGATTTAGAATGAGGAAACAGCCAGTGGTGAAAGGGACAAAAGCCTCCCTAATGCCATTTCTTCACTTCCAGTCACCCCTTCCCAAAGCATGCTATGGCAATTGCCTGCACTTAATAGAGGCTAGACTAGACTGTCTGCAAGGTCCCTTCCAACTCTACAATTTTACAAGGCAATTTTTCAATTGAAATTTCAATTTTTAAAAACAGCCAGCCTACTACAGTTTCACATGTTTGCATATAACTTGTAGTTTGACCCTTAGATCACTTAGGCTGCAACCCTAACCACACTTTTCTGAGAGTAAGCCCCATTGAACAAAATAGGACTTACTTCTGAGTAGACCTGGTTAGGCTTGTGCCCTTAGAGGATTACATTCAAGATTTATGTTGTTGTGCCGCTCATGCATATTTCTGTATCTACCATGCCACATCTATAAGAATTACTTCACTGATCACTAAAATATAATCATCTGAAGCATGAGTCAGCAATGTTAGTTAGGAGAACAATTATCCGACAGGCCTTGGGCAAAATGCCATCTGCACATAGCTGAGGAAACCTTGAGGTTTATGGTCTCAGTCACAAAATCCACATTAAAATTTATTTATTCAACATAATAAAATTTAATGGTTTCAGAAGAATGGCAGGCTGAGTTTCCTGACCTTTCCAGGCAATCAGAAAAGAAGAACCCTAGATGCACAACAATACATCCATCCATCCAATGTTTCTTTGACAGGCTGCTCAGGTACTAAAGAAGAAAGATCTTGATCTAGACCTCCTCTTCCCCACACACATTTCAAGTCACAAAAAAGCACAATGTCAGCCACTGCCAAGCCAATATGTGCTCTTGACATTCACACAACTAATCAAAACTGCATAAAAATCACAATAGATATGCTACATCAGGGAAAATTCACGTTTCCCCTATGATAAAATATTGAAATTTGAAAGCTGAGAAAATGTGATTTCCCCCCAAAAGTGTCCCTTAAGGGAAAGACATCAGGATTCCTCACGAACTGAGTAACAACTGACCACTTAATTACTCAAAAATCATCTGGGCTTGGTACTGACTATACGGAAGCTTGGTACTGACTGTACAAGAATCAAGTCACAATCAACAAGACAGTTTCATAGTTTCTCTCCAGTGTCATAGTCTTGCCTAAATACTAACCCACCTAATAGTTTATTCATTAAACCATTGATAACATATTTGCTCTTTCTCTTTAATAAGGACTGATGAGTGATATGTTAATCATTTCAAAGGAGATAATCAAGCCATTAAGGGTGCTTGTGAACTGCCTCAAAATAAATTAATAAGATGCTAATAAAAACATAATAAGATGCTGTGATATGTTTGGGCACCAGAATATTGGCATTAACATTCCATGTCCCATTTAATACAATAGGCCAGAAAAGCAACATCTTCAGAATATTCACATTTGCTTAAAGCAGGGGTGCCCAAACCCTGGCCCTGGGGCCACTTGCTGCCCTCAAGGACTTCCAATCCGGCCCGCAGGAAGCCCCCAGTCTCCAATGAGCCTCTGGCCCTCTGGAGACTTGCTGGACCCCATACTACCCTGACGCAACTGCTCTCAGCATGGTGGCCAACTGTTCAACCTCTTGCGTGAGCTGTGGGGCAAGGGCTCCACAGCAATCTGTGATGCAATCTATGATGCAACAGCAAAGGAAAGGCTGGCCTTGCTTTGTGCAAGGCCTTTAATAGGCCTTGAGCAATTGCAAGACCTTTATTCATTCACATAAGTTCCATCTCCAATATATTCATTTATGTAAATTTATTCAAAAAAAAAAAGAAACAAACACAGTGTCACAGTGTCAGAGTCAGAGTGTCAGTGTCAGAGAGATTATGTGGCCCTCCTGCCAAAAAGTTTGGACACCCTTGGCTTAAAGGAAATGAGGAAGAAAAATTGACATTAAAAACTACATCTGGAGAATGATTGCATCTATAGGAGTTTTCAGGTGAGATGCCGAGAGTCATAACAATAGAATCTACATATTGCTATAAAAGTGCTGCTCTCTCCATTTTCCAGGAAAATAACACGTTTCAGGGATGGCCTCTTGACAGAGATTAGTGTGTGCGCTGGAGATGTGATCTCTTTGTAATCTCTGTGTTATTTACAAATAGAGCCCCCCCCCCCCCATCTGTGGGTGATCTGTTCCAGGGCACTCTCACACACATATCCCTGGATACAAAAAACCTGAAGCCAGACACAACAGATTTGAGGGAACCCTACTGTACTTTATAGAGAAGTTCTCTAACCCTCACACCTTCTATTTTGCCCAATACCATCTGTTTTCTTCATCAGCAAACAGGCATGTTTCTTGATCTTACAGAGGTTAGAACAGGAATGTGATAAGCAGGCAATACAAAGCAGACAGTTCCAATGAATAACTCTGTGCTGTGTCTGTCTTCAGGTTCAAACTGCAATAGTTTCTCTGCCCTTTACACTAGCTGGAACTATATGTATTTTTTGTGCTTTGTAATTTGTATTTTATGTATTTTTCCCCCAATTGAATAACAGCATGTACTGCAATGAATGGGACCTCTTTGCTCTAGAAGCCTCTGTGTAAGTGCAACATGAAGCTGGCTTTGCTTAGTCAGTTTGAACAGCCCTGCTGACATGATGCTTGTCACCTGCACATCCACTGGGAAGATTTAGCCTGGGATGTGTACTGACAGTGCCAATGTGGCAGACGCCTGCCCCGAGTGGAACAATGGGCCACTATTGCCAAGAGTGTTGTGTGTGTGGGTATAGATAGGGTTGCCAGGTGAATTGGCTTCCTTGTTTCTCTTCTTCCATCCAGCCTCCATACTGGGAGGAGAGGATCCCAGTAATTGGTTTTACCCAGACAAGATGAGATATGTGGAAGGGCACAGTCCTTTTTTCTTTTCCCTTCTTGGTGGCAGCATGATATCCTTTGCACTGTCAGTGTCAGGGTGTCTATATCAGGGGTGTTGTCTCTGTCACAGTCACCCTGGGAGGTTCCCTGTATGGGAAAGTCAGGTAGATGGGCCTTTTTGTCTTGGATGATGGGCTGCAGCAGCTCCTTCAGATTACCATATGAACAAATTAAAAATACAAGAGTTCATAACAGAAGTTTGAGGTTGGCAGGAGGTATAGTCTGGAGGTTGAGCTGTTGGCTTGCCTGAAAAAGCTAAGCAGGATAGTGGCGACCCTGTGGCTATTTTGCCAGCACAGACTTGAGAGACTCCATGTTGGGCCTTCTGGCCGGACAGGGAGTTCAGGATATGGCAGAGCAGAGCTCTACCAATCCCACCCCCCTCCAGTCCTGATTGTTCATATTTCATCTACAGAACCTTGCTGGTATGTCTAGCAGACCTTGCAAACTTCATTATATTAAGAGCTTCATTAGCAGGTCTTGCAAATGTCATATGGAAACCATGAGATATTATACTGTATAAAAAATAACATGCTACTGCAACAAGAGCCATGGCTTGCTGGAAACGTGTTTGAGACATTTCTGTGTGAATGTGATGTCAGATACCACACCTACAAAAAAAACACCCAGAGTTTTGCATAAAATACATCTGAGATCACCTGGGAGATTCCAGGAAGCAAATTTCAAGTTGGTTCCAAGGTAACAGTAATCAGTGATCCACTTTGTTAGATTGGTCTGGTTCAGGCCATCCCTTTTTTGGACACTGAAATAATTCCCTTTGAAAAATTCACAGCTCAGTTCTATTGAGGATTGGGCTGCCAAGTGCAGCCTTTTGCAACAGCAAGGCAGTATCACTCCCAGTCATCACTGGATTGCCAGCCAGTCACCAAAGTGGGGGCACAAAAGGGACAAAACAGGGTATGGAGGGGGCAAAACTGGGCAGTGGTGGGAGGAGGAACAGGGGTAGGGAGGCTGTGGAAGGGAGTAAATCTAGTGGCAATGGTGCGCACTGGATCCTATCTCTGCTTTCTCCCTGCCCCCCTTCTCTCCTCAGTCTTGCACCAGTGATTTTGCTGGTTCATGTCTGAGGAGACCCATTGAGGAGTGGGAGGCTTACAAAAGCATAAGGGGATTTAAATTCAATTTTGCCTCTGAAGTCTCCCAATTCACCCCCCCCCCCAATACAGTATGGCTGCTTTTGGTTCAGTTGTACCAAGAGGGGGGACTCTCACTCAATGTGGAGGATTGCACAACTCACTGTGATGTTGGAGACTCTTGGAGCACAACATACTTTAGAGATTTTTCTCACAATATGGGTAGCACAAACTGCATTATGTGCTTTATCCATGGTTAAGAAAGCACAGGCAACGTCAGTCCCCAGTTGAACATACAAGGTCCTGTGAGTGAATCCACCTTCTCTCAAATCCACATATCTAGATTTTGCTATTAGAATACATTAGTAAAATAAAGTGAACAGATACATGGTGAGGAAAAATATATTTTGATTGCTAAATATCAGGGGCGAGAAAACTGAATGCAGAAATCTACAGCCAGTTGGGTCCAGGGCTAATATATCTAATTTACATATACTAGAGCAAGGACAAGAGTTACACTCCAGTTTTATTGAGAAAGCACTTCTCCGGCTGACCATTGCATCTTGAATACTGTTGTTGTTGAAACCCTCTTTTCTTTTGGAGTCCAGCATAGGAGGGGTTCTTCCCTACATGGTGTGACTCCAGAAACTGGAGCAATCACAACCTGTGAGCAAGTCTTTGAACTTACTTGGGTCTGAGTTAGCTCGATCCTGTCCATGGTCAACGAGTCACATTTGGGAGCTGATTGGCCCCATATTTCTGGCCTTGAATACCTGGAAGATGTGCAGTGGTTTGGAGCACTTTAAGCGATCTCCCTCGTCGTTGGCTATTTGTGCCTAGGAGCTGACTAGTATCAGAGATGGACTGATGTTTTTCACCCTTGGTTTCAGCTGGGAGGTGATGCGCTCTTCTCCTGGGGAATCTTTTTTTAGACAGGAGGGGAATTCTGTTCTCCTGGAGTGGTGGAAGAGGGTTCTTTTTCTTACTGTACAGAGTCCCCTTGCAATCTGCAGGTGTCTTCTTCCCACCGGGAGCTGACTCCCTACCTCCATTACACAAATCATTCCCCTCAGGAACTGCTTTCCTCTCTCCATCATGTATCCTATCCTTCCCGGCCTGGGATTTATTCCTACTGCTGCATGACTTGCTCCTGCCAGTCTGAGACCTGCTTCTCTTGGCACATAGCTTTCTTATCCGAATCTGAGATTCTTTCTGTTTCAGTAGCGACCCTTTAAAGCCACAAGTAATGAGCTGTGGCTTGGGAATGCTTTTAACACTGGCAGAAGACTTTTTCCTCACGTCATGCATCTCTCTTTCCTTCTCTGGTTCAGGCTCCAAAGAAGACTCTCCATTCTGATGGTTGGGATGCAGTTTTTCATTGTTCGGTTCATTCTTTCCAGGAGGGTCTTCACTTTTCACAGCATGCTGGTTGTTCTCTTCAGCCTGTTGCTCCTGTTCCCCAGCATGAGGTTTTCTACTCTTAGCCTGTGAGTTGTATTCAGAAACTGTCTTGTGTGTTTTAGGGGATTCATCACAAACAACTTCAGGTATTTTTTTAGCTGGATCTGACTGACCCTGATCTGGCTTCTGTAATCCATTATGCACCTTGTCTGGCCTGGATTGTCCCTCCTCTGGCCTAGTTTGCACCTTTTTTGTCCTGACTTGTAGCTCATCCTGATCCTTATGTCTCTCTGCTTGCCTAACAGTTACAGGATTGCCCTTGCTTTCTGGCTTGTGTTGCTTCTTACTTGTCCTGAGATGCCCTTCATCCAGACCAGATTTCCTCTCACCAGGCTTGGGAAACATAAAATACCCCTTGTCTGCCTTGGGCAGCTCATCTTCTGACCGCGGTTGTCCCTTATTTGTCTTAGAGTGCCCCTCGTTCTTAGTGGTTTTCCCTTCTCCTGACACTGGAAATCCAGAATACTTCCCCCCTGGCTTGAAACCCTTGTCTGACTTAGGATACTCCTCATTAGCCTGTCGATATTCTGCCTCTGCCCAGTAATGCCCAGCAGAAGAGCCCCTGCCTTTTGAGGGGTGTGTCTCTTCTGCCCAACCACGGCACTCTTCTGCCCAGCTTCGCCATTTGTTTGCCCAGCGCCGCCATTCATCTGCCCAGCGCCGCTTTTCATGTGTCCAAAAGCGCCACTTCTCTGAACAACAGTGTCCCCTGTCCATCATTTCCCTATCATAAAGAGGTATGCCTGCAAGAACCAGAGTATATTAGTTAAATGGAGTTCTGTTCAACAATAGAACTACAGAGATGGGCTTAATAGGAACACCCACGGTCACCCCATGCACAGCATGAGTTGTCTCCAACAATTCCTGCACTTGCTAGAAGAAGATCTAGGTTAAGTGGTCTGTGTTTATAGGCTTTAAGTTAAACCACATATTTTAACTTCTGTTTCACAGTTCAGGTCACTGTTGATGTTGATCCCATAGCTTGAGATTTGGGAAACACGAACATGACCAGAATTCTTGTAAGTTTGAAATCCTATCATCAGTGCATCCTGTGTGGCTGCATTGGTGCTTTTGGCAGGGGATCGGATTGGGGCCCTAGTGAAGTCATGACAGAGGTCAGATTCAAACCAGGAAATATTGGATTTGTAGCTTACATTAAATCCTACCCACATTTACTTGGGAGTAAGTCCCAATGACATACATGGGTTTGGCTCTCTATTCAACCACTATTCAGCACAATATTTGCAAATCAGTGCAACTATTTTCTCATTTTCACTGTTCATTCTACATTTCAGTCTCCTCGGTAGAGATTATGTGGCACAAAGTGGCAGAGTTCACATCCCTCTTTAGCATCTATAAAAGAATAAATAACAGATTTTCTTTTCCTTTCTTTTGTTTTACTTTGCTTTTGCAAGGACTAAATAATGCAATGGGGAGGGGGAATTAAGCCAGATTTTTTGGGTGTCTCCATTTTCAACTAAGGTCATGCAGTACTTTCTGAAAGGCAAGCTCCTTTGAGGTGCTCTATATAGAATAAGGAAGAAAAAGGAATTTCACATTCAGCGCTGTGATGTGATATACATCATGTGAGGTAATTTGGCCCACTCCACTTTACCATTAACATGGACAGATACTGTTTTTCCATCCTCTTCAACTTCCAGATACTTGCTTTCATTTTCAAGGTGCCTAAAATGGAGGCAATGAAACAGTTACTTTAAAGAATGGGCAAATTCTTTTAGGAAAAAGACCACCTTCCACACTGCGACTCGCTGTCCCACCTCTCACACATTTACATGAAGATATCCCTGTCCCTCATTTCAATGTTTGCAGAAGTTGTCCTTCTCGTGTAATTCTCCAACACAAGAATTCTCCCACTCAGGGCTGATTAATACGTGCATATCTGAGGCTGTAAAGTCTCATTTATGACATACAGAAATTATCTCACATTCCACTATTGAAAAATGCCTCCCACTTAGGGGCTGTGGTTTCACAGTTTTCTCTTGAATTCTGAAAGGTTGACATATGACTCAAATTCACAGACATATACTTCATATGAAGACTTCCTGCCCACGCTCAACAATGAACAGTGACAGAAATCATGAATGGAAGAAAGTTAAATCCATAATAAATTTATTACCACTGAAAGGAAGGATTAGTGGGTTGTCTGACTCTCTCCTCCATATGCATTCATATACACAGTGCCACCTTCCATATTCCACTATTGATCAGACAAACTGATGTTTAACGCTTTCCTGATATTAGGCTAGTCGAGTCTGATATTTTGGGGACTTATTTTGTATTAGGCCATGTGTGTGCATCCCCTTGGATAGAAGGTTCCATCATATTCCACCCAGGGCTTCTGAGCATATTTGCTTATTATAAACACAAATAGTTATGCATCAAGGAGATTCAAAACTTAAGGGAAGGCTTAAAAGGCAGATATTCACACTTTTCCTATTACCTTTTGGTTGTGATTTTTTTGCCATTGATGAAAGCAGTCATGATAGAAAAGTGGTGGAACCTTTTAGGAGCACTGAAGAAAGATACAGAAAAATCTGAAAGACAGGTTTGCATATATTTATTAGAAGTTTTCACAGCAGAGGATCTGAAGCAGCTCCCAATCACAAATTAACCCATTTTTGCCTGGCTTACAGGTGTAAACATTTGGTCCTTATTGCATATATGCAACATTGGGCAGAAATGGCTTAAAACCACCAATAAAAGAATGGTCAACAGCAAAGAAAAACTCAGAGATTGCTTAAAAGAAGCTTGAAGGAGATGGGAATTGCCTGCTGGAACAGAAACATCTTAGGCTCTGCTAAAACACAAGCAAGTAAGGAGCCAGACATATCTCATGATGCAGGGAGTTCCAATGGTGGAACAAACAGTCACCTTTAAGTAGTAGTTCTTTTACATTTAGCAGGGGGAGAGCTGCTAAAGAGTTTCTCTTTAACCCAGCATGATGTCTTTTCCAGTGGCTGACATCTCTTTTTATGCTGCAAGCCCTTTGGGGACTAGGAACTATAACTGATTTTGTTGAATAAATTGTTTTGTGAACCGTTCTTATTGAAATGTGGCATGTAAATATTTTTAATAATAATATAATTGTGAGTGCTGCCATGGAGAAGGCCTTCTCCACTGAGCCTCATCGGAAGGCAACAGAATGTGGAAGAGAGCCTCCCAAGAAGATTCTTTGAGCAGACCCATATCACTGAAGGTGGTTCTGGAGGTACTTACGTAAGTTATTTAGGGCCTAAAAAGTAATAATCAGCACCTTGAATTGCACCCAGAAAAACTGGCAACCTGTGCAGCTGAAAAGTAGAGGAGAAATATGATCCTAACATTCAGCATCTGTTAAAAACTTGGCAGCTACATTTTGCACTAGCTGAAGTTTCCAAAGAATCTTCAAGGACAGACCCAT
The DNA here is from genome assembly GCF_035046505.1 of Tiliqua scincoides. Lineage (NCBI taxonomy): Eukaryota > Metazoa > Chordata > Lepidosauria > Squamata > Scincidae > Tiliqua > Tiliqua scincoides. Next base: position 78,779,054 of record NC_089821.1, on the reverse strand, counting down.
GGAAAATGCATGGTAGTAAACACAGCACAATATAACAAAGGTGTGGTAACCAATTTTTATAACAAAACTTGATCAATGTTCAACTTCATGGGGACAAGCCACATGGAAGGGGTGCAAGAGAGCACTAGCAAGCCCCCCCACCCCATGCCTACATATTCCTAGTCCCCCTGCCCCTTCATGAACAACATTTGTCTGCATAGGCAAACACTGTACCTGGGGACAAATTATTCCCGTGATTGGGAATGCCAATAGACAAATGTGGTACATGGGAGGGAGCATGCCTCAGGAGCATGTCAGTGTGGGGGTAGGGCTTGCAAGTGCATTCTTACTGCCCACTGACCAGGTAATTGTGTTCCTGTAGAGATGAGCGCTGGTACATGTCTACTTGATCAAGTATTTCTAGGTTATAAATCTTCTGATTAGACAAGTGCATTGTAAATTCTTTGTCATCTTCTCATTCAAGCTTCTTTAACCCAGCATGCTAGCAGCAGCAAAAGTTACAAGGCTGAAAATGACACCTGGAGTTACTGAGCCTACCCCCCTCCAAGGATCAAAGCTCTTCACAATCATCTTTGCCCCTTTAGATTCACCAGAAGCCGCTCCAGTGCTTTCTTTGCCGCCAGGGGGTTGAGCAAGTGGATGAACCACCCCTATCTTCCTTGCCTCCTGATGACACCAATGGGAACAATGCCTCCACCCTCATCTTGTCACCATCATGATCCACCACAGTGGAAGGACAATTTGACCAAACTATTAGAGCTACTCAGAGACTTCTTAACATAACATTAACACATCTCCCCAATTCTTATTTCTTAGGCTACTTTCCATTACTTTCAGGCATTCTTCATGCATCTCAGAACTTTGCTTCTTGTTGGTGCATATTCTCAATTTAGTTAAAAAATTTAAAATGGGCTCCCTCCAAAATCCACATACTGTATAGTGCTCCAGTCAGAGGTAAGTGATCAGGCAGCTACATTAAATTAGATTACATCAGATTCATTGTTGTGGGCAACAGGGTGCATGGCTAACTGGAGTTATCAATCAAATCTACAGATTACCTGAAGAAGAACTTTGTCCTGTGAAGAAGATTTTAATGCCATCCTGATCAAATACAGACAGGTGTTTCTCAGGTTCAGATCTCTCTAAGGAGAGACAAAAGGACAAAATCACAAACATTGTGCACACTGCGAGGGATGTCTTAATAAGATGTTTTCCCTTTACTACATAAATTTCACTAAGTACTTTTTTCATTGAAAAGCAATATATAAATACAGGTGTGCCCCCTTATCTGCAGGCGTTCTGTTTCAGAACCCCCCCCCCCCCCGCAGATACCTGAAACCATGGATACGGGCAAACTTCCTTGCTGCCCCGAGTCTCCCAATGCCTTATAAGGCTTTAAAAATGTCACTTCCAGTTTCTTCATGAAACCAGAAGAAGTGTTTTGAGCCCTACAGTTCTATCTGAGCCCAACAGAGGCCATGGACAGGCGTGGAGGATTATACTCCATCTGGGTATAGGTCTGTTCAGGCCCAACAATTTATGCAGGCTTTTGTGACAAAATAAAAACTGTTGGTTCTCTCACACGGCCTTCCTCATCCTGAGGCTTTCTGGGTTTTTGTCTTAAAGACGATACACAACAATAACAGTTTCACCAAAGCCATGTAAATGAAGTAGGAACTAAGTAAAGAAGGTTAGGGATATTTCTGCTTGGAGGCTAGGAAAATCGATTCCTTCCATTGGGACAGCACAACCTCTTTACCAGTTGTGGGAAGTCTTCAGCAATAGTGTTGTCTGCAAAGTAACAGTGAAAACAGCCTGTTCCTGTTCTGTAAGGTCTCCGTTCTTGATCACTTACTGTTCCCTCCCAAGTTTAAAGAACCATAACTTCAACCACCATCACTTCTATCACCAGGTCCAAGAATGAACCTAAGAGAATAACCACCAATGTGCATTACTATAAAATTATATCATCATACTTTATGGATAAAATCAGCCACAGATGGAATGATCATATTTTTCCCTTCGGAAGGTGCTATGCTTCACTGGGCTAAATGCAATCCAGGTCAATAATTTTTCAGAGAGGGATGCCCATATATACTTTATTTTATAGCCTGAGAATAGGCTGGTTGAAGGGAAAGTACTATCCAAGATTTATATATGATCTCCTTCAGAAGTTGTGCTGTGGGGCTCTCTGAAGAAGCCTCCACTCAGCTTTCTCCTATTGGGCTACAGTTGCCCAGTTCTCCAGTTGTTCAAAGTTGCCTCCACCCACAGTGCTCTGGTGCACCAAGCTGGAGGATTCCAAGAATATTTTCTCCTCCTCAGAATGTGCTCTCTGGCTGGGGGAGCCTGGAACATCTTTCTGAACTCCAACCAGCTTGAAAGAAGAACAACTCAATATTTGCTCCAAGCTGCTTTCTGTTCCACCAAGCTGTAACCCTAGGCACAATCCACTTGTACATAGTATTAATTATTATTAAATGTTAATAACTTTAATAGCTAACTACCACTGTAAATGATAACATAATGCTTTAATGGGAGGGTGTCAGTGGCAGAGCCAATGCAGAAGGTATCTGCTCAATTTTGAGCATCACCAGGTAGGACTAAAAAGTCTTATATTGGAAACCCCTGGAAAGTAATGTCAGCCAATGCAGACAAAACTGACTTGAACAAAGCAATGGTCTTGACTTAATGGAAGGCAGCTTCCTACATTCATAGGGGGGAAATTAGCTTCCATGTCTCTTTACATATGAGTGACAAAGGTCTTATATTGACCTTAAGTGAAAATCATTTACATCTCTTGGGATATCAGCAGGCGACTGTTAATAGTCAACAGATACAGCGAATCCCTTGAAGTCCCTTGGCTTGATCAAAAGTTGGGTGAGGCCCTGGTCTCTTCTCTGGAGCACTTACTTGAGCCTTGGAAAGGGTTGTTGCTGCTTCCATTATAGGGATCCTGTGTGCTTTCTGGAATAAAAGATAAGAAATATGCAAATTATTTATAATATACATATGAGGATGATGATAATGGTGATGGTGACAGTGATGATGTTTGAGGAAATTTGGAGCTGCAGCTTTAGCTCCCTCTTGCTTTGAATTATTCCAATTTTCTTGCTCTTATTCTGACTAACAAGCTGTAGGCAGATCTGTGAACAAGGAAGGAAACCATAGGTTCAAATCGGACCATAGCTATGAACCAGGCAGGTGACTGCTAAGGCAAGCCATTGACTCTGAACTTCAGCTTCCCCCACCTCCTCACTCTGTAATGTGGAGATAATAACACCAGCCTATACTTACATGGTTTCTGTAAGGTTTACTGAGAACAATGCATGCATCAGGGCAGGAGGTCTGGTCTAGAGGGTAGAGCCTCCGTTTGCCTGAAGATAACATCCACAAGGTCGCCAGTTCGAGGCTACCAGCACCATGCGAACTTGAAGCAGCTGACAAGCTGAGCCGAGTTATTCCATCTGCTCTGAGCGTGGGAGGGTGGAGGCCAGAATGTGAAACCAGATAAGAAAGAAGCACCTGAAATGTTGTGGTTCTTGAAAGATAGAACCTTCTTTCAATTGTAAAAAAATCCCTACGGGGATTTAAATAGCCTGCCTATGTGAACCACCTTGAATAACGTCTGAGGAGAAATCTGACGACCAAGAAAGGCGGTATATAAATACCTGTATTATGATTATGATTATGATTATGATTATGATTATTATCATCATCATCATCATCATCAGGTATGGGAATACAGGGGGGCCCGTATCCAAGGATTCACACCCACAGATTGGGTCCATAGGCTGCCCCCCCCATGCACTCTCTACGGAGGATCCTCTGAGCCCAGCAGAGGCCGCAGACATCCGTCCATGGCCTCTGCTGGGCTCAGACTGAGCCTTAAGATTAAAAAAGTACAACTTCCAGTTTCTCCATGCACTGAGGGCTTCCCCGGGCCTCCCAATGTCTTTTAAGGCATTAAAAACATCACTTCCAGTTTCAGGGAGAAACCAGAAGTGACTTTTTTCAGACTGAGCTCTAAGGCTCAGTCTGAACACAGCAGATGCCATGGACGGATGTCCGCAGCCTCTGCTGGACTCAAAGGATCCTCTGAAGGAGCTCCCCTTGGCCCTGAAGGGAGGGGGGAGGCATTCGCCCATATCCATGGTTTCACTTAACTGTGGGAAGTTCCATAACGGAACCCCTGAGGATACGGGGGGCATGCCTGTAATATAATGTATTCTCAATGCAGGAGTGGGAAACGCACAGTATATGGTATTATACTACACATTACTGAGAAGAGTAGATAAAGAAAATGCCATGCAGCCATGTTATTCTTTTAGTATCTGCTAAATCGCCTCAAACTCACATACCCAGATGCTTTTTTATTTACTTAATATAATCAGAATGGTTAAAGGGTAGACTTGCTTTGCTCTTCCAAACAGTGCCAGCAGACTGGTGGCAGCCCTGGGCAAAGCTCTGCACTTGCCAGCCCACTGTACGTCCCACCCTTCTCTGTTGGAACACTGGCACTATTAAGGATACAGAGGTGGGGCCCACCAGGTAGGCCATCTGATGGATATTGGCCAGCGTTCAGTCTGGCACCACTATTGCTTCCAAAGATTATTTTAGAGGATGGGCTGAATCCATATTAGTAAGTATGAGAACAATACAGGTAGTTTAATTTAGAAGGGAAAAAAAAACAGCACAGATCGAATATGAGAACAGTCTTACATTAAATGCATTGAAGGTGGTTGGGAGGAAATTGCCCTTTTTACTAAACTTTAACCATCCTGGTCGTACCCTGATCAAATGAACATAAAGGTGGTTGGTGTGTGTTTCAGAACTACCTAGTATAACTTTCAGAACCTAAAGCATGGAGTGTCATGATTTTAATCCAAGTTGTTGATGTTTCATAATTGGAATCAATCAAAAATAAATGAGTATGATTCTGTGAATATTGTCTTGGAGACAGGAAGAGAGAACGGCAAAGGTGTTGAATGCCTTACTGTCTGAAAGAACCTTGTAGGCTTCCACAATTTCCTTGAATTTCCGTTCAGCTTCTTTCCTGTTATCTGGATTTTTATCTGGGTGCCATCTGAGCACTTTACTCCTGTACCTGCAAGGTTCCACAAGATACAAGAAATATCAGCAGTCATTGTTCAGCCATCAAACTCTACTAGAATCAAAAGACCATCTCAATACCATGATCACCACATTATTGACAGCTCCTAGATTCCTGCCTCAATGACCAATGGAGGAATCCTACTGCAGAAACTCTTTTCCAGTCAAGAATCCATGAACATCCTGAAAGAGGGCAGATACCAAGAGGAACTCACTTCTAGAAGGGTAACCCCATTAATCTGTTACAGCACAAATGAGTCTTGTGGCACCAAAGACTAACACATTCATTGTATCATAAGCTCTTGTCGCTGCTGTGAATTTCACTGCATTTTTTCTTAATCCATTTTTGCTGGCCCACAGGTGTACACATTTGATCCCTGTTGCATATATGCAATGTTGGGCAGAAATGTTAAACATTCAAGCTTCACAAACTATATATCTTGCATTTTATGGTCTTTTTTGACCTCCAAAGTAAACATAATGTCCATTCTCTTTACCTTCTAACTAAGGATAACAGTTCGTGTATCTGATGAACTGAATTACTGACTATGAACATTTATGCTACAATAAATATGTTGGTCTATAAAGTGTAGAGAAAAAACCAGTTGCTCAATATCAGGCTCTGCTAGAGAATGCCGGCAGAGAAACAGCAGAGCTAAGGATTGGATGGCTGAGGCTATGTGAGGAAAGGAGGATGACCTGAAGAAGGATTATTCTTACGCTCTCTTAATATCAGCCAAAGAGGCACTCTGGGGAATATCCAAGATTTTGTAATAATCCACCATGATGTCCATCCACCCAGTGCTGAAAGCCGCAGAAAGATGAGGAAAAGAAGCAGCCAACTGGAAAGGTGATTTCTTTGTCTGCAAATATAATGGAAAAACAGTTGTCTTGAGTTGTCTTGGAAGAATTTGTTCAGGCGCAGAAGATTTGCCAATCCAATATCTGGTTTTTCAGAACCCCCAGCTCCACCTCCTCCCCTTATAAAAGCTTTCTTGTCATCTAAGGACCATGACAGTTGCTAACAGCATAGCACCAGACACAATATTCCAATCACTGAGAATCGCTCCTTCCTCTGCATGGACCCTACAAAGCAAAGAGTATGAAACACACTAGGAGTGCTCTCGGCACACTTTGCATTTCATTGCACAGAGGAAGGAACAGTAAAAGAGCTGGCTCCATCAGGCTGGAGGGAGGCAGCAGGAGACTGTTTGCTGCCCCTCCAATCTGCTGCCAATGCAAATACCTTTGTTTGTTCAGGGTGGCTAGCCAAAAGTTGCATACCTAGAGGGGGTGCAAAGCATTAAGTTTTGCACAGCGCCTCACTGCAATGGAGGCATCTCCTCCATTTTGCTCTAGGGCAGCCATTTTCAACCACTGTGCCGTAGCTAGTGGTGTGCCATGACTAGTCTGCAGGTGTGCCACAGACTAGTGGCACACCTGCAGGGGGACGGTCATATATTAGTAGAGCCAATGGGGATGTGAGCCCCCCCACCAGCAGCATGGTGTGCCTTGTAAATGGTCCAAAAACTGATGGTGTGCCTTGACAATTTTAGTGCCTTGTCAGTGTGCCGCGAATTGAAAAAAGTTGAAAATGGCTGCTCTAGGGGCTCAGAATGGCTTTGCAGGGGAGGGGGTTGGGTGACTTGCATGCCACTGTGAGGCACTGTGAAAAACTTAGTGCTTTGTTGCCCCTCTAGCTATGTTATTGCCAGCCATGTCAGGTCCATGCAAAAACTGGGTGCCATCTGAATATACACTAGGTAAGATAAAGTTGCTATTTTGGCCTCTTCCCAGAGAGCTGCATATCTAAAGTATTTTGATATGTTCAGGTCTAGTGATCATTTCTCCAGAGACTTTACAGCCCAATCCTGAGCTGCCCTGAGCGCGAAGCTGCTGTGGTGCCAAAATGGCAGCCATGGCATCCAATGCACCCTGGGCAGCCACTGGTGCCTCTCCAGAAGAAGGGGACTTTCATTCCCATCCCCAGTCTAAGGAAAGTAGCCCCACAATGGGGTTACTTGATTCTGCCCCTGCTAATGAGTAGGTGCAGAGTAACAAAATTCCATGTTGAGCTGACAGGCTCAATGTGGGGCTCTGGAACCGATGCAGCCAAGCTCATTTCTGGACTCTGGAATAAACAAACTTTGGTGTCTTTGGTGGGGCCAGGATTAGAGATGCCAGAGGTTACCAAATCATATATCAAATTATGTTGATATAATTGTTTTGCGGTGGTTCCGCTCCTACTTGGAGGGTCGGTCCCAGATGGTGGTGCTGGGGGATGCCTGTTCGACACCCTGGCCCTTGAGGTGCGGGGTGCCGCAGGGTTCAATTCTGTCCCCCATGCTATTTAATATCTACATGAAACCGCTGGGAGAGGTCATCCGGGGGTTTGGAGTGAGGTGTCATCAATATGCTGATGACACCCAGCTCTATCTCTCCTTTCCTCCAGACTCCAAGGTGGCGGTTGAGGGCCTGGAGCGCTGTCTGGAAGCAGTGAGGATCTGGATGGGGGCTAACAAGCTGAAATTAAATCCGGATAAGACAGAGGCTCTCCTGGTTCGGAAATCCTCGATGCAGGTGCTGGATTATCAGCTTGCTCTGAATGGGGTTGCACTCCCTCTGAAGGAGCTGGTTCGCAGCTTGGGGGTCCTCCTGGATTCGCAACTGCTCCTGGATTCCCAGGTGGCGGCTGTGGCTAGGGGGGCCTTTGCTCAGCTTCGGCTGGTGCGCCAGCTGCGACCGTACTTGGATCGTGCAGACCTGGCCACGGTGATCCATGCCACGGTGACATCGAGGTTAGATTACTGTAACGCGCTCTATGTGGGGCTGCCCCTGAAGACGGTTCGGAAACTACAATTAGTACAGAATGCGGCGGCCCGTGTGGTCACCGGAGCCAGGCGGTTTGACTCTGTCAGCCCGCTTCTCCGGGGGCTGCATTGGCTGCCCATTCGTTTCCGGGCCCAATTCAAGGTGCTGGTTTTGACCTTTAAAGCCCTATACTGCTCTGGGCCAGGATATCTTAGAGACCACCTACTCCCGTAAAATCCGGCTCGCCATCTCAGGTCATCAGAGAAGGCCTTTTTGCAAGTGCCGCCACCCAAGGAGGTCCGGGGGGTGGCTGCAAGAAATAGGGCCTTCTCGGTAGTGGCACCAACATTATGGAACTCCCTTCCCCTTGACTTGAGAATGGCTCCCTCTCTTGAGAGCTTTCGGCGAGGCCTGAAAACACTGTTGTTTAAACAAGCCTTCTGATTTCTGGCCTTCTTAACTTTTTATACATCTTTTAGTTTTACAGGCTTGATTCCTCGGTGATCTGCTCTTTTACTCTTTTAATCTGACTACTGTTTTTATGGCCCTGTAGTGTGTTTTTAAATGTTTTTATCTGTTTGTATTAATGTTTTTTAAATTCTATTGTTTTTTAATATGTTGTTAGCCGCCCTGGGTCCCGTTAGGGAGAAGGGAGGGATAAAAATAAAGTTTTTTTATTATTACTATTATTATTAAAGGCACAGATATTCCATGTGATCAATATTTTAGCCAATCCAGACATTCAGAAAAGGTATAAGCAGAAGAGTGATGTTTGACAGCCTTTACCTCCTTTGTCCAGTCACGCGTTCTGTATGCATAGAGGACAGAAGTAAAATACACAGTGCAATCCTATGGACTGTGTGCACCATTAGAATGCACATTCCGCCAGTGCTTACTGCTGAAAACAGTCATAGAGTGCCTGCCAGCAGCGCACTGAGTCGTGTACTCCTTGAGTGCTGGTGGGAAGGCCTGGGACTTCCCTTGCATGTACTGGATCTACATAGCACTGCTGTGGCAGGAACATGGCAGGGAAAGAGGGGAGAGGGTGAAATAGGAAGAGGGGGCGAAACTGGACAGGGAGGCAGGCATAATAGGGGTAGGGGGCTGCAGAAGGGGGTGGATCTGGTGGTAATGGCACATGCCAGATCCAATTCTCCTTTTCTGCAGCCTCCCCACCTCTTTCTCTCCTTGTACTTGTAGTAGCGAAATCACTAGTCCAAAGAAACGCATTGCAGAATGGAAGGTTTACACAGGGATAAGGGGATATAAATCCCCTTTCCCTGTTGAAGCCTCCTGATCCCCCCCCCCTCCACTGGATACAGTGCACCTATTTTTGGTGCAGCTGCACCAGCAAGGGGAGAGGGAGGATATGATTGGGCTGACAGACTCTGAAATCACTTAGAAGGACCTTATTATTATTATTATTATTATTATTATTATTATTATTATTATTATTAATAACAGTATTTATATACTGCTTTTCAACTAAAAGTTCACAAAGCGGTTTACAGAGAAAAATCAAATAACTCATGGCTCCCTGTCCCAATAGGGCTCACAATCTAAAAAGATGCAAAAGAACACCAGCAGGCAGCCACTAGAAAGAACACTGCTGGGGTGAGGAGGGCCAGTATTATCCTCTGCGAAATAAAAGAGGAGCAGCCATCTGAAAAAGTGCCTCTTATCCAGTTAGCAGGGTTAATGAAGTTCACACCCCTACAGAATTCCTCTGACCATGTGGATTTTGGTGTTTTTTTTTTCTTTTTCTGTTTACTTAAAACCATGTGCTATGCAAGGACTTCAGGCTAGAAGGATGAGCGGGGAAACCCCCTTTTAACCAATAAAGCAAGCACCCATCTTCATAAGATTGTTTTGCAGGAGGGGGCATTCAACTAATTGAGGACCGTTGAACCAAGATTCAAAAGGAGAATTCAATTATACAACCCCACCACCACTGTGTACCAAAACAAATCCCCTTACTCAGGCATTGAGAGTTTGCCCTGCCCATGTATTGAGGCACCAACTACCATCTGTTTCTCTGTTTTCACCAGTGTTGGTGAAAAGCCTCTTCATAATGCAAGAGCACCACACAAAGCACTTTGGTGGCTGTTGAGATTGCCAGTAATTTTTGCCATATCCCTGGGAGCCTCTTCCCCTACTGCCAGAATAATGCCACTATATACTGTGAATAAGGGTTGGGTTAACCTGGGATGGGGGGTGTTAAATGGTATGAGCTCTGTTCATATGGCAAGAGCCAAAGGTAGACTACAATGGAACTGTAAGACTTCTCGATTACCAGAATCCTGGGACTCTTAAATTACAGAATGCTGCCCTGCTGCTACTATGTTATGTGGGGGACATTCCTTGTCACCGTCACATGAGGCAAAGGTGGGAAATTCTGGCATCCTGTTGGGTGCTTGCTTTGCTAAAGGTGGAGCTTTGCCAGTCCGGCATCTTTACTGATCCACCTTGGTGTGCTCTGGTTTTTTGACCCCTACTCACCCCTCCCTCCCATTGCACAGTCTGAGATTATCTGGTTGCCTTCAGAGCCAGGTAGGAACTTTTTGCTCTCTATCTGATTGGCCTTGGTTGACTTTTTGTGGGGGGGGGGGTCTACCCAGACTGTTTTCTTTGATGGTCTTTTGTAACCATGTCGGTCATTTTTGGCAGGTTTCATGCCAGCTGGGGGCAGGAATAGGAATTTTGGTGTGCACCCTGAGGTAAGCAGAAGTTAGTGGCCGTGCCAGTACCTTATACCTAGCGGGTGCCTGGCTCAGTGAGGCTGGTGGATGAGTCCTTGGGCTTGGACTGAAAACTTTACCTCGCAGGCTTTCTGGATTGGCCGAGGCAGTGCAGTCCAGCTTCCTCAACTCTTCAGGGTTGGCATAGAGTTAAATACTCACTCTAAGTAAGGGAAGAGTTGTGAGGCTGAGCCTACTGCAGGGTTGCTCAAGTGTGTGACTGGCTTTCAATAAAGTGGCCCAATTTCTACTCTAACTTGTCTCATGTGTATATTGGAGGGTGCACAGGCAATTCTGCTTTACTGGTTGCATAATTTGTCTATCATAGTGGAATTCTAGTCTTCATTTCCTGTGCCTCTATCTCTCATGCCACAAAATTTGGGCTTAATTTGCTTTCTCCTTTCCTATTGCTCATGTAATAGATTTCTCTCTCTTTTTTGTCACAGTCTACAACAAAGATCCATATAACATTGTATTTTTCAGTTCTAAACCTCTAGTAATAAACCTTTGTTTTTATAGTACTGTACAACTTACAGCCCTTCTGTTGACAGAGTACAGAATGTTCTCAAATGTGGATTTCTTACCATCCTTCCTTCCCCTGCAACCAGCTGACCTTTTAGTATTTTATATGACACTTACTTTTCTCTCTCTGTTGGGTGGTTGGTCCTTGGAGCACTTATTGCTCCGTTATATCACTGTAGCCAATTCTAAGTAATTTTCTCAAAGTTCAATTCATTCCTCTGCTTGCTTAACGACTGATAAAAATTTACACCTATTGTAAAATTGTGAATAAAAAGCTGATTGCAGAAAGTAAAGACAATCATGTGCTATAACATTAACTAGCTCAATTGCACTGCATCACTATTTAAAAGAAGATTTGTCTCATCATCAAAAGAGTGATGATTTCAGTTTCTTGTTAAGACGATTGCTGTAACAGTAAAAGCATTTTATTGCATTGGTCCTGTTTTATGAAATATGACTATGGCTTTTTACCTTTGCTGCCAATAATAATCAATCCATTAATTATTAAGCCAAATGGTTCTGTTGAGAGATGGGTGCACAAATCTTTTTCTCTGAAAACCAAAACAAAATGTTTTTCAAAGAATAAATCAGCCAACAGAGCAAGAGAGATGGTTCACAGAAGACAGCAGACCTTAGAGTTCTCCAGCAGTTCACAGAACACAACTGCTGATTTGAATCAGTGTTCCGCAGGTGGAACCAGTGCAATGATGTCACATACGTACAATTTAGAACCATGGTTCTTAAAACAAGTTGATTCTTTAAGGAAATACAGGGCATGACTTGGAGAAATGCAAGCAAGACCCTGCTCAACCTAATTAGCACATGTCCTTGGGCAGAAGTAATTCTTAGTGTCAGATGTAGGTCTGAGAACTGGTAACCATTCACCGCTGAACAACTGCTAAGTAGCATGGTGGACAAAGTAATTTGCAGAGGAGAAGCTGCAGGCAACAGCTTTTCATTTGCTCCAGTTACTTTTCCCTGAAATATGGCATTAGGAAACCCTTATGGTGAGGAAATGCAGCTGGAAGAGGGGGCTGCAGTGAAATGCACTGGGTGCAGGAGCATCTCCTTCCCCCCTGCTGCTTTCCCTCTTCAGATGGTGGCCTTCTCCTTTGTGTTATATTCAGGCACAGTTAACTCACTATGCACTTAAATATAAGCCCACTTCCACCTCTCCGACCACCGCCAATAAATTTCATTCATTGGACTAGTGAAAATCCTGCTGCAGGTATTTTTAAAATACCTGGATTGGAAGGTAATCTCCCATCTTTGGGCTAGTTTTCAAACTTTTTAGCACCAGGATCCACTTTTTAGAATAGCAATAAGTCGGGACCCACCAGAAGTGATGTCATTAACCTGGAAGTGATGTCATGGCCAAAAGTTATATCAACAAGCAGGAAAATTTTTAACACCCCCATATGACAAAATCAAATCAACCAATTAACAGCCCAATCCTCAAGGCAGCACCACCGCTGGGTGTAGTAGCACCAAAGCAGCTAGCACTGCATCCTGCAGCCCCACAGCAGCCACCTGAGGTCTCCTCGGGGGAAAGGGAACTTTTGTCCCCTTCCCCCAGGGAAAGCCCAAGCCCTGCAATGGGGCTTCTCAAGTCTGTGCCAGCTATTTTGCTCGCACAGACTTGAGAGACTCTGTGATGGGCCTTCCAGCCCAACAAGGAGTTCAGGATCCGGCGGGGAATTTCTGTATATAAAACAGATGCTCTTCTGCATGAAGGCTACTTGAGTACAGGTTGACATTTGTAGGTTCCATGCAGAAAATACAATCTGTGAAGGAGATCAGGAACAGAGTACCAGGTACAATTCTGCTCTCTCCTCCATCATCCCCACATTTTAGTCATCTAAACAGGGAGCTGGGAGCCTATAGCAATGTCCTAGGGGGGTCAAGACAAGCAGTAGCATTCATCTTGCTCCATGGGAGACATTGGTCCTCACTGCCCTGGCTGGCAGCATGACGGCATCCAGTTTACCTGGCAGTTAGGTCAAGCAGAGCTGGGGAACTGACAAGCATCACTCCACTGCTTGCTCTCACAGTGGGATTTCTCCCTATGCCAAGGACAAACAGCAAGGGTTGGGAGGTTGTTACTGTATGACCTGAGGATCTGCAATTTCACAAAAATATTCTGACACCTAAAGCCTGAGGAAGTAAACAAATTGAGCAATGAAAAGGTTTAAAAAATTACCAGATGAAGAAGCTATTGATTTATGATGGGAAGATTGAAAGAGATAAATATCTCTATCGAGCTCATTGGAGAGATTATTAGATCAGGGGAAAGTAGCAGCGCACACATATTGGGATATAAATACTGGGGATAGAGCAGAATTATCTGACATTCTGAAGAAGCACAAACAAATGCAGAGGGCCAAATGAAGTCAGAAAGTTCTGTGGTCCTGGCTGATGATGTAAATCAGCACAGATCTATCATACTTCCTCTGTAGTCTGGCTTAATTCACCATCACTCTAATCTGCTGTGAGGTGGAAATGAGTCTGGCTCAAAAATTTCAGCCTTTATGCTGCTTCTGAAATTTAAGAGAGCACACAATGGCATGTTATCTGAGTCACAATCCCACTAGAAAGGTGAACTCACTGCATTTCATTAAGATGGGCAATATTCTCTGAATATTGCTGAAAAACTGAAAAGAAACCAGTCCTGTGTGTATTCACCAAAAGCCAGCTGTGCACTGCATTGATTGGCTGGAAACCAGTGATCTCACTCACCCACCTCTCCCTCCTCCACAAAGCAGTTTTTCAAAAATTTACTCTTTATTTTAAAGAGACAGATATATTTTTTTTATAGAATTAATGGCATTTGAAAAATAAAGAGGTGTACAACCCAACTGGTGGAGGTGACTTCTTGGTAGATAGATAGCAAGACAGACTCCTGAATCTGGTTCAGTTTGCTGACTAGTGTGTTTGTCAAATGTGTCACCAAGGGAGAGCTGAGAGGAAGAAAGCCACAGTGCATCTTGGTGCATGTAAATCTGTACACACCCCAGTTATATTTCATATAGTTTTAATTACAAATACTTGCAGCAAAATTTCCCTGTGTCATTTGCTGCTATCCTTGCTTCCTGGAAACGCTCTGTTTCTAGTTCATGTGTGCAGGCCTCAGCTGCCAGGACTGTCACAGCAACTCATACTGTTCCTGTCACTCATACTGTTCCTGTCACTAATGCGAGTTTCCTTATTCCTATGGCTGCACATGGTGGATCATGCAGAGTACCCGAGTTTTCCCTAAATGATATTAAGCTCTCCCTAGATGGGTTTGTGTATTAGTCAGCCTCCCAGAAAGTTCAGCCTTTTTGCATTTACTATGAAAGGAGTTCTATTCCACATTCATGCATGAATACAGCCCAGTCCTGAAAAACTGGGATGAGTTCATCCAAACTGGCATGAGAGGTGGTGGGGCCTGGCAAGGGAGACCAAAAGGATACTATTGACTCAATCCACCCATTACACCTGTTGCTGTCCTGGGGTTCATGCCACATATACAGTATATTCTCTCTCTCTCACACACACACACACTCTTTCCCTCCTATGCTGTGTGACTCATCTGAAGTCCTCCTTCCCATAGCAGGTGAGAGAGAAGGGAACATGAAGAATCACAGAGAAGCTCTAGGTCCCTTGTTTCCTGTTTCAGCTGAAGGGCCAATTTCAGTGTCCAAGTTTCAAGGCAGCAGTCCTGCTTGAAGAAAACAACAAGAACTGAGACAGATATGCATATTCTGGTCAATTTTGGGTACTGTGAATACTGAGGGTTGAAATCTTATGGAACCCAAAAATATACTCTCCAAGACCTTTCAAAACCCAATCGAGACACAGATGATCACATAGATGATGTGTGATTTCTGAAGTTTCAAGGAAGATTTACCTGTGTCTCAGAATTTGCACTGTGATGCAAAAGCAACTTTGTCCTTGAGAGTGCCTCATCATGTACAAAAAATAAAATAATAAAGACAGGTACAATATAGCAACTCATAGAGGATAGACAGCTGTTGTTGGCAACCTTCAGTCTCAAAAGACTATGGTATCACGCTCTGAAAGGTGGTTCTGGCACAGCATCTAGTGTGGCTGAAAAGGCCAATTCGGGAGTGACAATCCCTTCCACACTGGGAGCAAGTGCAGTCTGTCCCTGGTCTGTCTCCCTGGCTATGGGCCTTCCTTCTTTGCCTCTTAGCCCCAGACTGTTGGCCAAGTGTCTCTCCAAACTGGGAAAGGCCATGCTGCACAGCCTGCCTCCAAGCGGGGTTTCCCACTTGTTGAAGTCCATCCCTAAGGCCTTCAGATCCCTCTTGCAGATGTCCTTGTATCGCAGCTGTGGTCTACCTGTAGGGCGCTTTCCTTGCACGAGTTCTCCATAGAGGAGATCCTTTGGGATCCGGCCATCATCCATTCTCACAACATGACCAAGCCAACGCAGGCGTCTCTGTTTCAGCAGTGCATACATGCTAGGGATTCCAGCACATTCCAGGACTGTGTTGTTTGGAACTTTGTCCTACCAGGTGATGCCGAGAATGCGTCGGAGGCAGCGCATGTGGAAAGCGTTCAGTTTTCTCCTGTTGTGAGCGAAGAGTCCATGACTCGCTGCAGTACAGAAGTGTATTCAGGACGCAAGCTCTGTAGACCTGGATCTTGGTATGTTCTGTCAGCTTCTTGTTGGACCAGACTCTCTTTGTGAGTCTGGAAAACGTGGTAGCTGCTTTACCGATGCGTTTGTTTAGCTTGGTATTGAGAGAAAGAGTGTTGGAGATCGTTGAGCCAAGGTACACAAAGTCATGGACAACCTCCAGTTCGTGCGCAGAGATTGTAATGCAGGGAGGTGAGTCCACATCCTGAACCATGACCTGTGTTTTCTTCAGGCTGGTATGTATGATGGTATCAAGCAGACCCTAGGTCCAACGCAGAAGAAAATTGCCCCTCTGAAGTCTGCCACAGGCGAGGTCATCCAGGATTGGACGCAGCAGATGGAACGCTGGGTGAAGCACTACTCTGAGCTATATTCCCAAGAAAATGTAGTCACCGAAGAAGCGCTGAACAACATTGAGTGCCTGCCTGTGCTGGAGGACCTTGACAGTGAACCAACCCTAGAACTTCACGTGGCCCTGGACTCCCTTGCCTTTGGCAAGGCACCTGGAAAAGACAGCATCCCTGCTGAAGTCCTAAAGTGCTGCAAAGAGATCATCGTCACTGAGCTGCATGAAATCCTCTGTCTCTGCTGGATAGACAGCAAGCAGTCTAAAAACCTAACAGAAGATGAAAACAGTTCAGGCAGCAGCATTAAAAGCCTTCCAGAACTGGAAGGTCTTCATCAGCCATTTGGATACACAGTGAGGGAGCCTGATTAATCTCTTTAGGGTGGGAATTCTACAAACATGAGACCACCACAGGGAAGATCCTATCTATAGCACCTGTCAGAGCCAAATCTCTTTTCATGGCATGGAAGGCCCCTGTAACTGACCTCAAAAGCAGGCTCATAAACCAGAAGGTAGTTCTGACCATAACCTGATTCCGGATCATTTGGACTGGATCCCATGGCTTGTCCATCACCTCTCCGTGGCATGGAAAGGAGAGCCAACCATGCAGACAGGAGCAATGCATCTCCTTTCTTTCATAGGGAATAGAAAGAGACCACAGTATTTATACAATGATCACCAGGCAGCTGCCCCCTTCTGGAATGGACACCAGATTTGGAAGGAGATGAAGCTCTTAGCAGCAGATGAAGAAGACTTTCTACTTTGATAGCACTATGCAGAAAGGATGTTTTCTGGCAATATAGGATAACTACCATCAGCTAAAGTGCAAACAGTCGTTGGGTAAATACACACCAGTGTTGACCTCCTTACAAGCATATTCTGTCAAGTGAAAGTATATGAAATTGAATATGTAAGCCTTGAAGAAACCTAAATCTAGTTTTGCAAGATGCCTAGTTTACACCCAGCATGCTTCAATGGACCTGCAGAGAATGATACTTGCCTCATGCTTCATTTGATTGCTGATTTGGAAGCAGCCAAGAGAAGACCTGTGACACTGGATCAATTCTGACCGTATTCCTCATCTATTCAGGCAAGCAGAAGAAGACAAAACCATCTTCTCTCTCCTTTTTATTTTTAGAGGTACTTTGAACCAGCAGGAATTAAGCAGCAACCGTTCTTAACCTTCTTTATCTGTCCCCCATGTATGTGTCACCTCCAGCAGAGCTATTAAGTTGAAACGTTGCATATTTAAATGAACATCATTCCCATTTCAGAGAGAAAATAGGCTTTCAATTAACTACAGATTTAAACAAGCTTTATTGGGAGGGAAGCCAGCCTCATTTCCCCAGAAGGAGGGAGAGCTTTCTTCTTTTCCTCTCTGTGCTGTGATCATGATAAAAAGAAACGTCTCTATTCATTACAAGAATAGCTTTGATTCGATTGAGGGGGCTTATCTGCCTCGTCATTGCTGATTTTTAGCCTTTTACACCTGCATTGGAGAGCAATGTGGGGCTGTAGCTTTATGGAATGCCTGGCTAGCCCTGGCACAAGCATATGAGGATATTAAAGATATTCCACCCCTGCTGTGGAAAAGTTAAGCATGTATTGCTAGGAGACTGTGAAGATTTTAATTACAGATTTTCCTGAGAAATCCATAGAAACTGTGATTAAACTTCTAATTGCTTTTAAAGAAGTGAATAAGCAGTCAATAAGATGAAGAGCTGTTGTGTCTTTCCCTCCTTTTGAGGAGATGTTGTGCAAGTAAAAGGAACCAAATATGATTATTGAACACCAACCTTCTCAGATTCACCACCACTACTTGTAGTGGTCAGTTGTCCTGCGGTAGATCAAATGTTGCTCTTCAGCCAGGGAAAGCCAAGTTCAAATCTGAGCTTAGCAACAGAGTACACAGAGTAGTCTTGGGCAATCCGTTGTCTCCTAGAACAATCTATCTCACAGCTTTGGCATGATGAGAAAATGGAATAACTTTATGCATGTTGCCCTGAGCGATTTGGAGGAAGACTGGGATACAAATGTGGTAAACAATTCTAAAGAGATAGTTACTATGGAGCCTACAGGATTAAACTGTACATGCCCTGTTTGAATTAAATACAACGGAAGTTACCAGAATAATTAATGCTGCTATTATTATTATTTGCTTTTTGCTTCTTAACAATAACAATAATAAAGTAAATGCTGATGAAACAAAACTGAACAGCCTGAATCAAGTACTACAGACAAGAAGCAAGCCTAAGACAAGACTGCAAAAGCATTTAACCCACTTGTGGAGGGGGAGCCTCTCTCTCCCACCAAGTTCTCTCTGGCTGATACTCCAAGCCTCCCAAGATGACAACCACAGAAAAGGGAGATGCTCCTTCTTCTGCAAACTAGGGCATTGATTTCCTTGGGTTAATTAAGGAGTGGGGAGGATGATTACATGGTTTCATCAAAAGTGTGGCCTTCCTGGCATGTGGCTCTATCGCCTCCTGCCAGCAGTCCTGTAAATACTGTAGTAACATAACGGGTCTGGCCCTTGACTCTGCAGGCAGGCATCTAGCACCAAGTATGCATGTTTAAATGCATGACTCCTGCATGTCTTGAATTCAACAGAAATAAACAACAGCAATAAAATATTCATCATGTAACAGACTAGTGTTGTATTGCCTGGGCTCTAGTGCTCCTCCTCTCCCTTTGTGCTGGGTGGGATTTAGATACTGTGGTCTTTCTACCAACAATGCACTCTCGTTGCAGCACTCTGGTGCAGCGTCACTATAGGACTGGGCCATTACTACAGTGGTATTACTAAACATTACTGTAAGAGAGAGGAAGTGGAGATGGAGAGTTGCTGCTTTGGCTGCATACTGGGGTCAAAGTTCCATCTTCTGCTGCGATTAGTATAAAAACATTAAACAAGCCTGTGTACTAGGATGCATGCCAAACGCATCAGTCCATTTACTAAAAAGTACAAATGGTGATTGACCTGCATTGACAAAATTGCCAGAGCTATTTTGAGCTATTCAAAATAAAATAGTCACAAAAATGCTCTCATCGCTATTTTGCAATGGAATATCTCCAAGAATGGGTTTGGTATGAATCCCTTACCTTGGCATTTCTTTCCCACCCCACTCCCAAAGTGAAGTTTGAAATGGTGCACTTGGCATTGCTAAGTTCAGGACAGAAGATGGTCAGACCTCCATCTACCATTGCAGCAGAATGAAACAGCTTTGTTTCCTTTCATTTCAAAGGCCCTGGCATTCATATAAACCTGCTGCCACCTAGAGGATATTATAAATATGTTTCCTGATTGCTGGCAGGAAAAAATGTAAATTGATCAGAATTAGACTTTTAGCTCTTTTATTCTTAAAGACATATTTTTAAATATCAATATTATATATAAATAATGATTATTACACAACATTATAGAATCAATTCTATTGATGTGTATCATAAGTGCTTATTCTGGTCACAGAAGAAGCTCGGTTTGCACAAGGGGAAGAAGGGTGATTTTTGCTGAACTCGCTCTGCAGACCCCTGTGTCTGAGAATGTCTGCTCCTGAGAGTCACTCAACCCTGAGGTTAGGGCTGGAATCACCAATTTGGAAGGGATCAACAAGATCTTTGAGCCCAACCCCCTGCCAATGCAGGCTGTCCACAGCGTTAACATCACCAATAGATGGCTATCCAGCTTCAGCTTAAAGACCCCCGGCAAGGAGGAGTGTACAACCTTAAAGCTTAAAGACCTCCAGCAAGGAGTACAACCTTTTGAGTCAAAAATCTGCATGCCACAAGTCAGGCAGAAAATCAAACCTACAGTCTACAGAAAATCAAACCTGTAGCCAGGAGCGTTAGCCATTGAGCCACTGACCCAACACAGCATAGAGACTGAAGTAATCCTTGGAGTCCCCACAGATGCAATATCTCTGCAGCTTTTCCAACAAGATGTAATGTTTCTTTAGTCACTAATATAGAAACAGCTCCGACCCACAAAAACCTCAGATTTTAGTTATTTTTTTTTCCTCTTCAAGACATGAAGACTTAGCCTGAGCTAAAACTTTCTGGACAGCACATTCCAGTAAGCTAGAGCCACCAGTGAGGAGGCCCTGTTTCGTTCTAAAAAAATAACCCTTTGAACATATGAAGTTGCCACACACTGAGTCAGGACATTGATCTATTCAATCCAGTATTGTCAACACTGGTGGCGGCAGCACTCCAAGCTTTCAGGCAGAGGTCTTTCCCGGCCCTGACTCAAGATGATAGGGGCAGAGCCTGTACCCTTCTGCATTCCCCAGTGCTGTTGCTCTTCCCCATTACACTTATCAACTTTCAGAAAACCTATTAGCTTCTCCCCCTCCAATCCAGTTTTTTGTCTTTGCCAGACTGGGCAAGGCCCATCTGTGTCAGCTACATTCTAATTGAAATAGTGGAATTGCTTTGGATTTGTCATCCAGGGTCCATGTTTGCAAACAGGTTGGCAACATTCAAGAAATATGGAGAGGAAAGCAAGCCAAAGAGAGGGGGATGTCAAAAGTAAAGACTTATTCCCAACTGATATGTAAAACAGCTGTAACTCTGAAGTGTTTCTGTTCAGTCAGCATTAGCGGGGGATGTGAAAGTTTAAATTACCTCATAAACTGGGAGCCAAGTGAAAGTACAGTATTACTTAAACCATCAAAAAAGTATCATTTGCTGCTGTAGATCAATGTAGTACCTTATTAAACAGAGAGAGAACATTATACCACAGCATTTATAGATGATTATTTATCAGTGTGGCTTTGCTCCTTTTGCTACAGTTCTTCTCAGTGCTCTGAAATTTAATGGAATTACACCTGACAGATAAGGTTGCCAACCTAGAGCCCAATCCTGGGCTCAGCGCGTCGGCTCACCACTGGCGTGCACTGTCACAAATGTGCCATAAGGCACATTTGCGGGCCCTACCACTGGGCAAGCACCAGTGGTTGCCCAGTGCTGGGCTACTGCTGGGCAGGCACCTGACCTCCACTACTCAGTGGTCATGAGGACAACTGAGCAGCGAAGAGGTAAGTGGGGGCATGGAGGGAGATGGGGAGGAGGCATTCTGGAGAAGGGGGGAGGTGGGCAGAGGGTGTGGAGGAGGCATGCCAGGGAGGCAGAAAATGGGGAGAGGGCAGAGAGAGGTGTGCCAGGGGGAGGGAGTATTTGGGGCTCTTCAGACTAGAAAAAAGGCACCTGAAGGGGGACATGATTGAGACATACAAAATTATGCAGGTACTGGATGGAGTGGATAGAAAGATGCTCTTTTCCCTCTCACACAACAATAGAACCAGGGAAAATTCACTAAAATTGCGTGTCTGAAGAGTTAGGACAGACAAAAGAAAATACACAGCATGTAATTAGTCTGTAGAACTCCTTGCTACAGGATGTGGTGATGACATCTGGTCTGGATGCCTTTAAAAGGGGATTGGACAAATTTCTGGAGGAAAAAGTCCATCACAGGTTAACTGGAAGTTTTCAGTCTCTTCCAGTTTATTTTCATAAAATGAAATTTGTCCTTCTCTCTGAATTGTGCCAGCTTGCGACCATTTAAAAGATTTCCTATTAGGGAGTGGTCTAACTAATTCCCCTCATAGCTCCCTTGGTAACACCTTGCCTTGGTCAAGTGGAACTAGATCACACCCCGGGGGGGGGGGGTAAGCAAGATATTTTCACTAATTGTATTGCCTCGTTACTTCCCAGAAAACATCTGGGAAGCACTTTATATTTCCACTTTGTAATCAACAATATAGACAATAGTCTATCTCACCAGCAAACAACTATTCAGATGTCTCAAACCGTGTAGTTCTTTCTGTTCATTTCTCTTTCAGCCAAATGCCTTGTGGAATCCCACCTAGATATTCAAGACTGAAAAAAGATTGGTCATTGTGACAGACCAAAAAACTATTGTTAATAAATGGAGAGTACTACCTAAAGAGCAGAGAGAAATTTTTCTGCTACTTTTTCATGAGGTAATGGGGCATCAAAGCACCCTTAAGCTCTTTGGCTTGCAAAGGACAGCAACGAAGTATAAAGATTTTTCCCATATCAATTGAAGCAAGCCTGTAAGGGACATCTATGTCTAATATATTTAAGCACTATAATAGTGTGGATTATGGACACATCCCTGCCTGCCATTAACAGAGCCAGGGTGATCTCCTAGATGTTCTGATTTTTCAGATCCATATTATAGTGACCTCAGCCATCTAGCCTTTCCACAGTCTTCAGAGGAAATTTAATCAGACTGGCATGTAACTTTTATCACCGGGGCTAATGAAGCTGCAAGAAATGAAATTGGGTTACAGTTCAAATGTTCCGATCTAAGTTTGCTTTAACTTCATGAACATGAGCAAGGAGGAGTGCTGGGTTTTCATCTTTAAGGCTGCTGTTAAATGATCCAGTTTTGCAGAGAATCCCCCTCAGCAAGTACTAGATTTAATTGCATTGAGCAACATGGAGGAGCAGGGGCCGTGGCAGAGGGGGATGTAGAGGAGATGAGCTTATGGATTCAGGTTGTAAAAGTTTCACAAAAAAGAATCCGTGAAAAAAACAGAAAAGGATTGAAGATTGAAGTAACTGCAGAGATGGCAGTGTAAGAGGCATCTATCTGAACGAGGATCTGAAATTATTCTGTTGCTTAGACCAGGGTCTTATTGTTCTTCCATACTGCTCAGAAACAACTCTAGATTGGAAGATGTGGGGCCGCTTTCTACAGGGTCACTTTCCTTATCAGAAGAGAACAGTGGAAACTTACAGTGCTTTTTCAAGCTTTTCCAATGTAGTGATGCGGGTTGAGCAGATCAGAAGAAAGCAAGGCACACACAAACAAGATGTCGGTCCACATTTCATAAGCTTCATTGGTCCGTATCTGATAACAAGCTGCTTCCACCAGACAGAAATCTGCTGGCAGTTGTTTCCAGCAAGCTCCAAACTGCCAACATTCACATTCCAAAAATGGTATGTGGGCCAAATTATAGGCCTCATGGGAAGTACACGATTGGAGCTCTTGATCTAACTGCTGGAAAACTTAAGATCAGTTGAGATGGCAGGAAGTGATTTGGATCACCGAAGCTGGAGTGGAGAGCTGTCTAATAATTTCCCCCATACCGCTTTCCTTATGAAATCTTCCTCACACAGCAAAGGTTCTGTGGGTCATGCTGGGGAGGGGGGGGAGACAAGCATGTATTGTGCCTCCCCCCCCCCCCCGCAGTATGGTTAATAGCATATTCAGGGACTGATTTCAGCCAGGAAAATGGTGGTGGGAATGGAAGAACTACTAAACACCAACTTCTTCAGTGCTGCTATGATCCAATTTAGGGCCTAGTGGCTGCTTTTAAGTTTTTTATAAACGTTTGAAAATCCAATCCAATCGCCCTATGTAATCTGTAGTTGGGCCCTCAGTCTCCAGGCAGATGGTTGTGACCAAATTTTTAGTGGGTTTAAATATGTCCAGTCATCAAAGACCATCAGTCAAGACCTCACTTTAAACCATGGTTCAGCAACCTACAGCCTGGGGGCTGGGGCTAGTTCACCACCCAAAGTCATCCAGCCCATGCAGAACTCAGCTTGGGAGGTGAAACCTCCTACCCAATTTGCCATGTGCCAGATAGGGAATGGCAGAGCTGCCTGCCCAGATAGGGACTCTGCGAGTCTGGGCAAGTGGCTCTGTCATTCCCTGTCCAGCACATGACAAATTGGGTGGGAGGCTTCACCTCCCAAGCTGTGCAGCTGCTTCTGGGAGCTTGGCAACCCAGAAGTTTGGCAATGACATGCTGATATCATTGCTGAACATCCAGCCCCTTTGCCCAAAAAGGTTGCCTACCCCTTCTGTAGACCATCAAGTGCCAGACTGTATATAAAAATATAGAGTGGGTTATCTTACATAGCCATGGGTCTTGTTTGCAGGAATACGGTGTGTAGCTCACATGACAGTTTTTACTAGAGAGTCACAACTCTTTCTTTCAAACTGTTAGAAGGCCTGGGGATTTAGCACAGTGATAGCTGAGTTCTGCTAAGTTAGTTTCCCTAGTGTATGTCTCTGTTAAGTGCCATTTGTGCAGCAGCTATGTCTGCTGCCTAGAGCACATTCTTCCATTATAGGAGACGCACTAGCCTGGGACTCACAAGCAGTCAAGCCTGGTGTGCTTAAGCCCAAACATAAGGCCAAATATGAGCAATAAAAGGAATTCCATTAAAAATATAAATGATCGAGTGAGAAAGTTTACAGATCCATAAAAACAAGGCAAAGTGAATTAGAAAGATTATTAAAAGGACAATATCTGTTTCTGAGCATCAGATGGACAGAGATTTATTTTCTTTTTAGGTAATAACATTCCGCAAAGTGATTCTCAGTAGACAGAGTGCAAATAAAAAATGTGGCACTAAAATGAAAAGGAAACATCAGCAACATCTTTTGATGAAATGGTTGGATTTATGAAGTAACAGGACATGGAAGGAGAAGAACGCCAATTAAGATTCAGAAGACAATGTTTAGAGCTTTTACATGGGGTCAGGACTACACAAGATGAGAACTGAGAGGCAATGAAAATAAAATAAAAATGAGGTTAGTTTGGGGACAAATGCACAACTCCTCATTCTAACATGTGAAAAAGAATTAATGAAACTTAGCCTCCAATTCCTTGGAAAGATGGAGAAGGAATAATCAAAGAATCATATCTAGAAACCCAAGCTAGGAAGAGGACATTCAGCCTTTCCTAGGAATAAAGTGGCAACCCTACACTGTCCATGAAGTACATATTACAGCTATACGCATGGGAGGGAGCATTTGCCCAGTTCTTTGGCCAGGGGAGAGGTGTCCTCTTTCCTCGACAATCTCCTTCAGAGAACCTATCACCAAGTGTGCAAAAATACTGCTGAAAAGAGAGGCCATACAGGGGTTAAACTGTTCGCAAAATGCTCCCACCCCATTTTAACTCAGCATTACTTAGCGCAGCAACCTCTGCCTCATCTCTCCCACCTAGTGAAACCCAATAATTGTTTCAGAGTCAGCATGATAATCTCTGTGCGTTTAATAAGTATCAGTTTAATAAGTTTTCCCTTCTTCTGGATGCCCCAAAGGCAGAGTCATTTGGTGTGAACTCTGGTTGGGTTCATATCTGGAGGCACAAAAGTCATTTCCTTCTTAGTAGAAAACAGCATAGAAAGTGATTTTTGCATGCAGCATATTCCCTTAGCCCTTCTTCCTAGAAGTGCTTAAATTGGAATGCTTTCTCAGGCATAGAAAACAGGTTCTGGGGCTGCACATAGAGATGTTGATACAAAGGAGGTTCTGTTGCTGGAGGTTCCATTCTACAGCAATTAATAGATCATCAGGATAAGTTGCAGAGCTCCAGAGCAGTGCCATCATTATTGTCAGAGAGACCCTGACACCTGCATGTGTACCACCCAAATGGGTCTGACCAGTGTGAAAAGGACTTGCGACTTATGTTTGCAAAGGAGCTGCACGAAGGTTTGCTGCAATGTGGAATAAATCTGCACTTCTGACTCTGGGTATACTCACTGCTTACCTTGATGTAAAAAAATGGCTTTAGAATTTGGCACCTAACTTCAGCATCCCAGTATTTCTTATGTCAGCAGTAGTCAGTGCAGCTTGATGCCAAAACTACCACTCCCTTACTCAGAGGAGACCTTTGGGGCCTGACACTTCCCTGCAGGATACAGTGCATGCCCTGTTGGTGCAGCTGAATCACCTCATGGGGAGTTACAGTACAAAAGATTGGGCAGAGGCTCTTCAGGATCTCAGATGCTGGCTGAGACCCTTTTAATCCAGGGACCAAGCCTAGAACAACCTGCACATTCATTCATTTATTTATTTATTTTTTACATGTCATATGACATCTACCACTGAGTCAAAGCTCTTGCTGCCTTGACCTTGTTTCCAAGACGTTTAGAATTTCCCGATAAAGATTGCCTGTGCAGATTGCAAAGAGGTCCTGGAAGGAGGAATGCATACAGTCATTGCGGTTCATGGCACAGTGGAACAGCAGCCAAATGCACACCACACTACTCCTGATCTTCCTTTACTGCATTGTTGAGCTACTGTAAAAATGCAGCTGGATTTGTTCCACTAGGGATCAGCACAGGCTCCATATTAATTTGAGAAATGGCTGTGCAAGAGAAAATCTTTAAGGCATAAAGAACTCGCGTGGCATCTCGTTCTAACATAATGACAGAGGTGCTGCTCCCAAAAACTCAGGAATGATGGACTCCACTTCCCTTGGCCTCTCTTCAACAGCAGAATTAATACAATTCCATTAACTTCCAAAGGTGTTTTAAATAGTAATGCACCGGATCATTAATCGTTACAATGTCAGCATGCTCTTGCTATGACATTTACCCTAATTAGTAATACAGCCTGTTATTTAACACCAGCTTTCAGCGGAGATAATTTATACTTGGGCTCCATAATCAACACATTTAGACTCCACTGCTGAAGGTACAGGAACAAAATCCAGGTTCTGCTATAGTTGGAGTTGGATCAGAAGCCGAGGGAGAAGCACAGAGCCAAACAAGTCTTGAGAAAGATACATAATATTTGGTCTTCTTTTAAAATAATGATTCTCTCCAGACACAGTGAACATGGTGTTTGCTTTTCTGTTACTTATTTTCTCCTCTCTACCTTCCCTTAAATTATTGCATTAGTTATGATGTAATTGTAAACAACTGCAATCCAGAGAGAGAGAGAGAAAGAGAGAGAGTGTCCTTGCTCACTTTATGACTGGTTACATGTAAGTTTGGTTTGTGTGTAGTTTTAATTAATCAAACCCAATTGATTTGTGTTCATAACCAGCTTTAAGATCTGTTTGTATCTGTTTTTTTATAGCCCAGCTTAGTAAATTAAAGAAGATCTATCTCCCTCATCATCATCATAAATGCAAATCTGTCTAAACATTTTAAGTTTTCTGAACTGAAAATAGATCATGTCCCTTACTGAAAACAAATATTCTTCATTAGTAAAGTCAACAATTAATCCTCTTGCTGAAGATCAATGCATTATGTTTCTTTTAATCTTTATTTACTTGTCACTGACAAATAAACTAAAAGAATTGAATAATTTACAGGTTGATGCTTGTTGGTGTTATAGGATGTTTTTAAACAGTGTAGGAAAATCTGTTTGAGGTTCCCAATCCAATAAGACCTATAGGACTTGGTTATGTAACTGTGCACAGGATTTGTAGCCATAGTTTCACTGTTGGAAGTGTGTTTACACATGCTTTTTGTGTAAGTTCCAAATCCTTTGTTTCCAAATCCTTGTGATGTCTGAATCCATCACAAGAAATGTACAGATAGTACAGATACCACATGAATCCCCCCAACACACCCCCCACACACACCTGGAAAGACTCTCAAATACTAGCTTTGAGTCTGGTTAAAAAAAAAAAAGCTCTATTTTTGATCAGAAGAAACACAAACCATTTCCCACAGTCTCATACCATAGGTCTCCAAAAGTGTGTCCAGATATAAAGGGCTGGACTTGAGATCCTTGCAGAACCTGTAGGCATTTTATGAAAAGCTAACTGCACCTCAGAAATAGAGCAGCTTACCCCAGTGAAATGTACTTGGGAGGAACGAGAGTGCAAGTCAGCAGCAAAAGCACATTTCTCCACAATTCACCATCTTTGATCTGGTGTTGGGCATGAAAGCTATGACCCGAGAAATCACAAGCCAACTACTTAAACCCATCTAGTCCGTACATTAAGATGAGATGCAATTTACTGGAAGATAAAGCACATGAAAGAGACATTGTAAACAACCCAGAAGGTCCCTTTGAAAACACTTGGAGGAGCACTCCTGTGATACTGGTGCTAGATACAGGTCAAGCTAGCTTATTACAAAACATTACTGCAAAGTACAGCCCTGTTTCCTAGATGTTATACCTCCATGAATATTGATATTCCAGCAAGGGCATAATATGCCTCTTTTAAAAATAAAGAAATTAAGCCCAAGGTAAGGCTCATTTTAATAATGTAATATATTCTGAAGGATTTATAGAGCATGAATATTTGAGCAACACGAATGGGCACATCAATCAAAAGCTGGTCTATCTTTCCAAGGCCTTGTATACAGTTCAGTCATCAACAAGACAGTTGGATGACTGGATGTCATCCATGAATGTGCCCCAAGCAGCACTGTCACTAGTCAGCTCTATGCCAAAGGAAGGCTTCTAATTGTGTGCACACCTGAAGGGAATAATCAGGGGAATACCGGACCTTACCCTTTGTGCTTACGTGACAAAGGCCAGTGAGCACACTCACCCCCTCGGGGCACACTCCAGGGTGACGCCCGGGTCATGAGGCACACGGGGTGAGGTCTGAGTCAGGAAGCAGACTGGGTGATGCCCGAGCTCCGGTCTGGCTGATGCCTGAGTTCAGAAGCAGACTGAGTAAACAGGCTGAATCCACAAAGTGCCAAATCCCTTGAGGAACTTGCATTGTTCCCCAACTGACTAGGCTAGAATGTAGCTGAGGAACAGTGTGTACCTAATGAACTTTGTACTGGGCTGAGAGGGAGGTGAATAAAAGAAGGTGAGGAGGCTGGTTGTGTGTGTGAGTGCAACTCCCTTGTGTGAGTGCTCTCTCCCTGAAGCTCGCCAGTCTGTCTTGCTCCCTTCATGAACCCTAAACATGTGAGTGTGTCTTGATTGCTTCATTGCTTCACACACCCATCTGGGTTCCAAGATCAGATGAATTCAAGATGATCAACTGGTAGATTACAATATATAACAAAGTTAAAAGCATATTACAAGAGATACTCTTGGACTAACCCCTATATAGGGCGATTGCAAAAGGGGAAGTTGGGAGTGGCTGTGGATTTTTAAGGCTACTGATGCTGAAACTCTAAGTTCTTGGAGTGGCTTTGATCTGAAAATTGTGTGCAAACCCACCCACTGGCACTGCTTTCCAGACAGCAGCCTAGCTAAGTCACATGTTTCCACCACCACCAGTGGCCAATGACTGAATATGCTTTATTCTATGAAGCTAAAGACACAGAACCAATGGGAAGCAACAGTGGATCCATTCTGCCTGGCTTGCTGTCACCACTCAGCTTAAAGGCAAGCTGCTCTCCAGTTTTTCATCTGCCACCTTGAAACATGCTTTGTAATTCCATACTGAAAATAAAACATGGCAATGACTGTTGACACATTACAAGAACTTTCATGTCCTTTTTGAATCCCTGCTAAGGTTGCGCCTAGAAACAGTAGAAGAATCTTGCTGAATCAGTGGAAAAGGCAATCCTGCTTTCCACAGTGGCCAACCACAAGCAGAATATGACCTGGACGCAGGTTGTGTCTTATTGTCTTGTGTGCTCTCTGAAGCATTTGGTGGGCCACTGTGAGATACAGGAAGCTGGACTAGATGGGCCTTTGGCCTGATACAGCAGGGCTCTTCTTATGGTCATGGTCTTTCCCTGCTGTTGTTCAGCACCACCTAGCATTAGGAGGTTCCAGTTAGCTGTCATAACTAATAACTATTGATAGACCTATCCTCTATGAATGTGCCTAAACCTAAGTGAGTAGCCATCAACACACCTTCTGGTATCAGATTCCAGCAAAATACATTATGGACCCAATCCTACAGAACTTTCCAGTACTGATGCAGCTGCTATGCAGCCCCTCAATAAGGGAACATTTGTTCCCTTACCTTGAGGAGGCCTCTGTGACTGCCCCCACCCAGAAGAGGACATGGCATGACTGTATCAGTGCTGAAAGTTGGATAGGATTGGGCCCTAAGTGCTGTGCGTTAGAAAGATGAAGACAACTCTCCATCTACTTTCTCCACACCATAACCTCTATCGTTTCCCCCCTTTATTGTCTTTTTTAAAAATTAGAACTGCCAAACACTGTAACTTTTCCTCATGAGGAAGGTGTACCAGACCTTGGATGCAGCAGACTAGATGTGAAGAATGCATGTTGTCTTAAGCAAATATAAGCCAGCCAGTGAAGCTTTATATTTATTTGATCAGTCAATAAAACAGTTAAGTGAAAATCAGCTAATGAATACTCCAAACTGTGGCAATTAATACCCTCTGGCAGCCAGGCTGCAATCTGTTGTGTCTACTACAGAACATGGATGATGAAAACTTTATGCTATACCCAAAGAAGATGACAATAATGAAACTATTAATGGTAATCTGAAATATGATCATTGAGTCATCATGTTTTTCCAACCTTTTAAAATGTTTCCTGAGGTGTGGGCTCTTACAATAATTTAGAATGGGGGGGGGGTCCAAATACGTATATCCAACCTCACCCATGCTGATGCAGCAGCACAGACATGGATTCCACTGCTACCTATGGGGGGGGGGTTGTTGGAATGCTGGCAGACTCCTCATGGTAAGAGAACATTCATGCCTTTGCTCTGGAATAAGCTCCAGTGTCAGCAATGGATCTACTTGGACCTAGGCCTGATAAATCACTGCCACAAGTCTAGGTGGACTGCTTCTGCCAATCCCAACCCCTCCTGGGCCGGAGGGATTGAACAAAGCTGGAATGGGCCATGTAGGAGGAGCTTGGAGCAGATGAAGATGAAGGTAGTTGCAGTGAGAATGGCTGGGTCTTGAAGCATCGCTTCTTCTTTTCTAAACCAACTGTCAATGATAAGGATGTACTGATAAGGTCTTTGGAGTATTATCACTGACTATTATCATTTGTGCTCCTGCCAGGTGATTAAACCAAATCCAAGGTAAGATGCCACCACCATGGCGACTACTAAAAAAAAGGAAGAATCCCTGCCCTTTAGTAATGTTAAGATGTTGCATCCTATAGAAAGTTCCCTAAACAGAGAGAAATGAGTTTTTGAGCAAACAACTAAGTCTCAGCAGCCTTTAGGCTTTTAAGATTCTAGCAATCATTTAACTGTCAGATCAGGGAGCAAGATTTGATCAGAGGAATGAAGTATCATCCAGTTCCAATCTATTGCTTAGAAGCTTACTGTATTTCTCAGTGACATGGTAAAACCTCTGAATGGAACTGGCACTGATGCTGTCTACAGTGGTATTTTTCTCTTATGTCTTTGATCCAGTTTTACTTTCGCCTGGTTGAAAAGATGGCTCTCGTGCAAAAAGTGCTGACTGGGCAATGTGGAGAGCACTCCTGCAGTGGCATTAGAAGCAAACCTCAAGTCACTATGCCAGCTTTAATTATGGTGTCCTTTCACTAACTGTGCAATAGTCTGACATTGACTTCCGACGGGCGGACTTCCCTCAAATGAGGAGGCTGGTTAGAAGGAGGTTGAAAGGGAGGGTAAAAAGAGTCCAGTCTCTCCAGAGTGCATGGAGGCTGCTTAAAACAACAGTAATAGAGGCCCAGCAGAGGTGTATACCGCAAAGAAAGAAGGGTTCCACTAAATCCAGGAGAGTGCCCGCATGGCTAACCAGCCAAGTTAGAGAGGCTGTGAAGGGCAAGGAAGCTTCCTTCCGTAAATGGAAGTCTTGCCCTAATGAAGAGAATAAAAAGGAACATAAACTGTGGCAAAAGAAATGTAAGAAGGTGATAGGGGAGGCCAAGCGAGACTATGAGGAACGCATGGCCAGCAACATTAAGGGGAATAATAAAAGCTTCTTCAAATATGTTAGAAGCAGGAAACCCGCCAGAGAAGCAGTTGGCCCTCTGGATGGTGAGGGAGGGAAAGGGGAGATAAAAGGAGACTTAGAGATGGCAGAGAAATTAAATGAGTTCTTTGCATCTGTCTTCACGGCAGAAGACCTCAGGCAGATACCGCTGCCCGAACGGCCCCTCCTAACTGAGGAGTTAAGTCAGATAGAGGTTAAAAGAGAAGATGTTTCAGACCTCATTGATAAATTAAAGATCAGTAAGTCACCGGGCCCTGATGGCATACACCCAAGGGTTATTAAGGAATTGAAGAATGAAGTTGCAGATCTCTTGACTAAGGTATGCAACTTGTCCCTCAAAATGGCCACGGTGCCAGAAGATTGGAGGATAGCAAATGTCACGCCTATTTTTAAAAAGGGAAAGAGGGGGGACCCGGGAAACTATAGGCCGGTCAGCCTAACATCCATACCGGGTAAGATGGTGGAATGCCTCATCAAAGATAGGATCTCAAAACACATAGACGAACAGGCCTTGCTGAGGGAGAGTCAGCATGGCTTCTGTAAGGGTAAGTCTTGCCTCACAAACCTTATAGAATTCTTTGAAAAGGTCAACAGGCATGTGGATGCGGGAGAACCCGTGGACATTATATATCTGGACTTTCAGAAGGCGTTTGACACGGTCCCTCACCAAAGGCTACTGAAAAAACTCCACAGTCAGGGAATTAGAGGACAGGTCCTCTCGTGGATTGAGAACTGGTTGGAGGCCAGGAAGCAGAGAGTGGGTGTCAATGGGCAATTTTCACAGTGGAGAGAGGTGAAAAGCGGTGTGCCCCAAGGATCTGTCCTGGGACCGGTGCTTTTCAACCTCTTCATAAATGACCTGGAGACAGGGTTGAGCAGTGAAGTGGCTAAGTTTGCAGATGACACCAAACTTTTCCGAGTGGTAAAGATCAGAAGTGATTGTGAGGAGCTCCAGAAGGATCTCTCCAGACTGGCAGAATGGGCAGCAAAATGGCAGATGCGCTTCAATGTCAGTAAGTGTAAAGTCATGCACATTGGGGCAAAAAATCAAAACTTTAGATATAGGCTGATGGGTTCTGAGCTGTCTGTGACAGATCAGGAGAGAGATCTTGGGGTGGTGGTGGACAGGTCGATGAAAGTGTCGACCCAATGTGCGGCAGCAGTGAAGAAGGCCAATTCTATGCTTGGGATCATTAGGAAGGGTATTGAGAACAAAACGGTTAGTATTATAATGCCGTTGTACAAATCTATGGTAAGGCCACACCTGGAGTATTGTGTCCAGTTCTGGTCACCGCATCTCAAAAAAGACATAGTGGAAATGGAAAAGGTGCAAAAGAGAGCGACTAAGATGATTACGGGGCTGGGGCACCTTCCTTATGAGGAAAGGCTACGGCGTTTGGGCCTCTTCAGCCTAGAAAAGAGACGCTTGAGGGGGGACATGATTGAGACATACAAAATTATGCAGGGGATGGACAGAGTGGATAGGGAGATGCTCTTTACACTCTCACATAATACCAGAACCAGGGGACATCCACTAAAATTGAGTGTTGGGCGGGTTAGGACAGACAAAAGAAAATATTTCTTTACTCAGCGCGTGGTCGGTCTGTGGAACTCCTTGCCACAGGATGTGGTGCTGGCGTCTAGCCTAGACGCCTTTAAAAGGGGATTGGACGAGTTTCTGGAGGAAAAATCCATTATGGGGTACAAGCCATGATGTGTATGCGCAACCTCCTGATTTTAGGAATGGGTTAAGTCAGAATGCCAGATGTAGGGGAGAGCACCAGGATGAGGTCTCTTGTTATCTGGTGTGCTCCCTGGGGCATTTGGTGGGCCGCTGTGAGATACAGGAAGCTGGACTAGATGGGCCTATGGCCTGATCCAGTGGGGCTGTTCTTATGTTCTTATGTTCTTATGACATGAACGCCTGTCTTATGGTGACAGGATCAGTCACTTGGAAGACGACATTATTGTACACTCTCTCCGCAGGTAGCAATCTCTCTTTCAGGAATGAGGTGGCTACATGGAAGTAAGAAATTAGTTCAAAAAAATGTCAGTTCAAG
This sequence comes from Tiliqua scincoides, assembly GCF_035046505.1. Taxonomy (NCBI): domain Eukaryota; kingdom Metazoa; phylum Chordata; class Lepidosauria; order Squamata; family Scincidae; genus Tiliqua; species Tiliqua scincoides. The sequence goes on along the minus strand of NC_089821.1, from coordinate 78,745,220 downwards.
GAAAGTAAAAAGAAAATGGAGGTGCACAAGGCAAATATAATATCCCTTCAAATGGCTTAGAGAACTCAAAACAATGGGAGAATTAGAAACTTAGGTGCATGGGAACATCGTATATTTGATTGACCAGACTTATTTACATCCTGCTCTTTCTCCAAGGTCTCAGGGCAGCAGTGGCAGGACAGCTGCCTCACAGTTTATACACAGATATTCACAGAATCTAACAACTGTTTCAGCTTTACATAGCATGCTTTATTATTCAGAAACAGAATAGGCTGTCCAAGGAGATTTACCCAAATTCTGGCCTCTCTGTGTATAGCCAGTTATCACCCTCATAAACTCCTGATGACTTTGTTTGGAAACTCACCTAGCCAGGAAAGTAGGAAATACTAAATTATACAGATCATCAGCAGAATACATTCGCTGCTAATAAGCAGTTTAAACAAAGTACCCAAACTTTAGCACTGCCAACAGCTTCATACTGACTCCATTCCCAAACTGGTTCTAGAGCTGATCTGGACTGCTATTGGTTTATTCAGTGTCCAAGTTTATTCAGTGTTCACAAAACGGTTAGAGCAGCCTAATCATGGAGGCCGCCTCATGGAATAGCAGCAGAAAAAGGCCACAAGGTACTTTTAAGATGCTGGCAAATGGACCAAGCCAATCTTGGCTTCTACTCTTGCAGGGTTTCTATTCCCACTGCCAAAATAAATAAGCAACATGCACCTATTTTTTTTTTATTAGCATTTTCTTTACATATATTATAAAGCAGCTGGAATAAAATTCTGAAACATTTCAAGGACACTTTGGTTAAGTTGTTTCCTTGAATAAGTAATGACTGCAAAATGCAGTTCAGTCCTTTGTTGTGTAATCAACATGCAGAATGCTTTTCTGCCCCCACCAAACATGATATATCACTGTTGCTTTCAGTGACCCTCAGCTGTGATGGAGGATAAAAAGAAATAAAATCCCAAATCATTTGAAGTTTGAGTGCTTTTCTGGCCAGCTGCCACCCTGTAGAGGGGGACCCATCAACACTGGTAACAGATATTTCAAGGAAAACAGGAAGCCACACATTCTAGATCAGGGTGGCCAGCTGATGACCCACAAACCAGATCCAAACCAGAAGAACTCTTTCCTGGTCCTATTTTTAATCAAGTACTGTTAAAGATGGCCTCATCAGGAAAAGAAGGATGTTTTTGTTTTAATAAAGAGAATTTTGCACCCTATAATATTGTTTCACCCCTTCAGGTTTCATATATACACAATGTTTCTATTATCCTTCATCACATATTTATATATTTTCAAACCCTGCTCTTCTTCCAAACAACAGCTTATGAAAATAAAAATTGAACACCAACAAAGCCACAATAAAAGAACAAAACAGAAGCAGACTTAACAACAGAAGGCACATGCAAGGCATATGGACCATAAAAACAATAAGAGATTGACAAAGATGGGGGGGGCAGAAGTCCAATGCAGCAGCCACAGAACAAAATAATCAAACCATCCTCAAGCCATGTCAGAGGTCTCTCAAAAGCCAGGTTGCATGTAAAAACAGTTCATGTTGGGGCTAGGCTGAGACTATTCCATATGCACTCTAGAATTGTGAAGCTGTTATTGTTTATTTAGGGCATTTATTGTTCATATTGCACAATGGTGCAATATGACTCTTTGTGAGAGGGTCTATTTGTGTGATAAAATACACATAGTCTCCCCAGCCATTCTGAAGACTTGAGCAGACCACATAAGAAGAGCCCTGCTGGATCTGGCCTGGGGCCCATCTAGTCCAGCTTCCTGGACAGCTGCCCACCAAATGGCTCAGGGAGCACACAGACAGGATACTTGCATCTCGCTGCCACTCCCCTGCATCTGACATTCTATTTAGCCTTGCACCCCACCAATGAAGACACCAGACTGCACGAGTTTAACGCATTTTTGCCTGGCCCACAGATGTACACATCTGATCCCTGTTGCATATATGCAGAAATGGCTTAACTTGGGTCACTTTATTAAACAAGTGTCTAACTTTAAAACATGAAAACTACTGAACACACTGTCCCTCCCTCACCAGTCCAGGGTAGGTGAAAAAACTGCCATCCACGGCCAATTTGGATGACAGAAAATGTTCCTACCCAGCCCTCGTGATGAGCAACCAGTTAATCTCAGACTGTACATACCCATCATGGCTTATGATGGTGTTTTCCTCCAAAAATCTGTCCAATCCCCTTTTAAAGGCATCTAGGCCAGGCGTCATCAACACATCCTGCAGCAAGAAATTCCACAGGCTAATTACATTCTGGGTAAAGAAATATTTTCTTCACAAGACAAACATTGGCCTTTCTGTCCTAAATGTTTGTCAGGAGAAAAGGAACCTGAGAGAGAAGGTAGGCTGACTGAAGGGAGCAGTGCTTAGGGGTTAGTGCTCATGCACTCCTTCCTGCTCTCCACTTTACTTTTACTGGATCAGCAGCTGAATGGGGGAGAACCTTGGTAGTTTTATTCACTGCCACCTTCCTAGGATACAGAGAATGAGAAACTTCCCTTCCAGGAGAGCATTGAACCCCAGGTGTTCTTATGAAAAATCAAAACCACAGCAGCACCTGAGAGCCCCCTGCAAGAAGACAATTCATCAGATTACTCGTGACATAGGCAAGGCTGGCAAGCATTCAAAGAGTTTATTAAAGTCCAAAAGAAAAGGAATTAAACTAAAGAGGAGGGAGAGGGGGTAGAAAAAGTACAAGCAGGTTTGATGGAAAGGCTTGAACTTGGCTGGATTGCCACTACGCAAAAGCTTGATCAAAAGAATACAATAACTAACCAGTATCCTTCTGCCCAGCAGATGGAGCTGAGATGCTATTCTATAGGAGTGGTTCTTTGTCTTTTGGAGCCTCCTTAAGGCTTCAATCCTAAACACACTTACTAGGGAGTAAGTCATGGATTGAACTCAATGGAATTCAAACCAGCTTAGGAGGATCATACTGAATGTTAAGGGGGGGGGGGAAATGGGGAAAGCTTCTTCAAATAGAACTGGCAACCACTTGCCCTTATTGATTCTTGTTCATGTGGCAGCTCAAAGCCGTCTTTGTGCCATTGCAGCTGCATCCTAACACCAGAATATGGAGCCTTGAACACTGCCAAAAAATATGCACTTATCACCCCAAATAATTAATACTATCAGGGCCAGCCCATCCATGAGGCCCATTGAAGACTCAGGTAATGAATTGGTGGGGGGCGCCCATGCCTGTCTGCCTACTTGCTTCTACTGCTCCTCCTTCTCCTTCCATATCCTGGAATGGAAAAAGAAGAGGAAGAAAAAGAGAAAGAAATGTGGAGGGAGGGAGAGTGCTGCGCTAGAACACTGGAGCGTTGGAGAGCAGAGGCTGGCATATCAAGTAAGGGGGACAGCACTTGGCATCAGGATGTCTTGGGCTGGTCCTGCTCACATTGGAAGCAGCAATGCAAAATTTACTGATTTAAAAGCATGTGCTTCGCAAGGCAAATAGAGTGGCTTCTACAATTGCCCTCAAAAGTTTTCGGTATATGCATTTTGACAGGCATGTGGTTTTATATTTGGTTCATTATACATATACACAAGAATATACATATACACAAGAATAAGGCACACATGGATAAGGCACCATATCTCATGAAATAGCCAATGACAGCATTTTACTGAACCAGTATGAAACTGAATAGTATTCAGGCTAAGCCTGTTCATTTCTAGTACCTGACAAAGATGAACATTCATGAGAGCTATCTGGACTTCCCTGCATGTAGATTTTATGGAAGATGATGAAATACAATGAGTTATGACATCATTGTCTACGTCATGCACAGACCTTCTGTTTACTGGAGCCTGAGAAAGTGTGCATTTTGAACTAGGACATTTGTTGTATTATGTATTCCATATGGTTTATTTCTATACAAGCAGTATGAAATAAGAGTTGGCTTTTAGATTTTTTTTTTTGCATGTGTTATATAGAGTCTGATTAATATTGCATCCACCACTATATTCTAGTAGAATTGTTCTGCTTCCTTTGTTTTGATTAATCAGTGAAGTAACGCCTCTCCAGAGAATGGTGGAGAATTAAGTTGGTAAAGCTGCACAGAGATATCCAGCAGATGGCACCATTTTCCTATTGTTCAACCCTCCAGCTTGAACAACTAACCAAATTAGTAACAAGGTGTGAAACAGCAAATTTTCAGATTGTATAGCAGTGATTTTCAACCCTTGTTCATCTCATGGCATACTGATAAGGTGCTAAAAATTGTCAAGGCACACCATCAGTTTTTTTTACAATTGACAAGGCACTCTGTCCTGCTGGTGGGGGACCCGCAACCCCCAATATCCCTACAAACAAATGACCCATCCCCAAACGCCCACACACCCACGGACCACTTCCATCACACCAATGTGCCATGGCACACTGGTTGAAAATAGCTGACATACAGCTTTTTCAAAAGTAAAAGAAAAGTGTGGGGAAATAATGGGGATCTCCCAACAGGTTTCCCAACTGTGATAGGTAAAAGCAAAAGATGGGAGTTCAGGAGATTTGTATGCCACCTTGAATCAGCCTCTGAAGATTATGAGACAGTCTCAGTACAGTTTCTGCATGAAAATCTGAGCCATTTCTCCTTCAGTCCATTTGGCAAGTCCTATGAATCATTCAAGCCTGTTCTGCCATCACAAACACAAGATAATTCAGTTGCCCACTCACCAAACTATTATTCATCAAAAGATACTATATTCCTCAAAACCACCAGAGAAAGCAAGCCTAGGGAGGGCAGGGCATGTGAGGGAGGAACATAATTTTGCTGATTTCAGTATGAAATATTGCTTGAATTAGTAGCAAATACAGTCTATATAACAGACTTCTTGGTGCCTCTGTCTTCCCCTCTAATCACACTGGATTATATTTCACATAGAGGTCTTCCTCCCTTGAATGTTACAAAGGCCTTTATGCCACAATTTTGCCTGGGAAGTCGAAGTTTTCAGTCACTTGCTTCAAGCCATGCCAACTTCTACAGACATCAATCTGTGGTGAGGCAGTTGAGCTCATGTTGCTGTCACTGACAGAATTTGGCCCATGTTGACTTTAGAACATATCCCCACAAACCTAGTGCTTTGTGAATGAATACCATAATTTAGAGGTACTCAAACTTGAGCAGTGTGACTCTCAAACTGGGTAGAGTTTGGGCTGCAGTAAGTCCTTGCAGGGGAGGGGTGGTGGTGCCTGCACTCTTGCAATCACACCAGCACTGGGGACATCAGAGTGAATTTTAGACTTACCAAGGCCTGCAGGTGCCCTCTGGACAGTGGGGGAAGCCTGCAGGACCCTCCGCAAGCCACACAGCATCTTAGAATTGTTGAAAAATGCTCACGCAACCCACTCCTGGTTTCATGATGAAAACTGGAAGTGGGTCACACGAGCATTTTGCACAGCCAGCTGGAGGGTGGTGGCAGCAGACTGAGGGTGATGGGCACCCCAAATCTGCCACCCTCTCACCCCCTGCACTCTGTGGCTGATGCAACCTCCATCACCACATCTAATGGTTGGGCTGACCCACATGGTCAGTAGTCAGCATTGTCTGACTGAAAACTTTGAGCTTTATGATTGGAATACTTTATTTTCCCCTACATCTTTCCTATTTTTGTATCTTTCCAACCACTGAGGACTTCTGCAGTGCTTCAGCTTCCAAAACCAGGCCACAAGAGCCTCTTTGAATTCAGTACTATTACAGAAGAGCCATATTTTAGGGCAGCCATGTCAGAGTATGGAGTCTTTGTCATCTTGTTCAGTTTCCCCAATAACAATACATACTAGACAACCCTCCTGCAGGAATTAGCATGTGCCAGCCACCTGTCCCAGTCAAGGGACTGCTAGGGATGCCCAGGTAGTCAGATGAACCCTTGACATGATCAGTCCTAAGTTGCGTAAGTAACGTACAAGCATGTTCATATGTGTTCTCTGTCACTGCAAGCAGCTGCTGCTTGAGCAAACATGGCACACTATTCAGCCTTGCCGGAGCAGGGAGCGAGGAACCGGATCCTGGAACAGCCTGAGTAAACTAGAACAGGGACATTATTCAGTTAGCTGCCTGAGATGAATTTGTTTTGTGTTACTTGCCTTTGAATCTTTGTGCCAACCACCACCCCCTTTGGAACATACTGCTTGGTTTTGATATGTGCCTTATTTGATCCCTTTGTAAATTCTCACCTCTACTTGCTTTGTTCTTCCAGCCTTAAAAAAACAAAACTCTTTACCATTTACCTGCTCACTTCAAATACATTGTGGAGGCAGGTTACCACACAATCTAGAGTAGACAGTCACATTCTGCTACCATTTTTTAAGAGGACCTCTCAGCTTTAGGGACTCTTTACTACACTGGAAGATTTTTTGCAAGGCATCCGCTTTCGCTCTGGACTTCCTTGTGCCTTGCGTACTTGCTGTAAGAGTTATTTTTCCCCAGTAAACCCCAGCCTGCCCAGTAGGAGGAGTGAGAGAAAGGGGCCACTGTTAACCACTGGGCAATGCAGCAGCTTTGCCCCAGCTTTCTTTACTCCTCTTCACCACAAGCGCAAACAGTTCTATGAATAGGCCCCTTCCATGTACAAACTTTTTTTTCAACACCTGCATGGTGTTGACTAAACCATTAGTCAACCCACACGCAGTAATTTCACCAAAACTGTAGTCTTACTTGTACAAGCTGATCTTTTGGGAGTTGCTTTAATAGGCAAAGAGCAGCACTGATGTGTCATGCTTCTACCCACAAGATAAACTAGCCAAGCATCATACCCAGCCCTTTTCATGTCAGGGATATTACTACTGTACATGCAATAAGGTGAAGACTAGGCAGAGGCAAGCACAAGAGCATTTAGCAAAAGGGGCTTCTGCTAGATTAGAGAATGAGCCTGACCTTAAGGACAAACAACCAGCTCTGATCAGTTTAAATTTCAGTCATTCTTTCTCTACAGTTCCATCCTTTGGTTAAGGGTTGATGGTGACACTGCTCAAGTTCCAGGTTGAGAATCTGCAGTGAGATCAACTTCTAATCCCAAGCTGTTGAGGTCTAGGTGGATTCAATTTGCTTACATATACCATAGATATTTCACTATGAAATAGCTGCCTCTGTAAGGATGATAGCCAACTCATGCGTTACATGTACTTTTTACATATTATTTTACTTCCAAGTGCTAGTTTTTGAGCTATTGGGGTATTTTAAACATATTTCAATCAAGGTTAAAGAGTCTGATGCAGCATCGCAAGTGTGTTGTGTTCTGTTGTGCTATACCAGGGGTGCCCAAACCCCGGCCCTGGGGCCACTTGCGGCCCTTGAGGACTCCCAATGCGGCCCTCAAGGAGCTCCTAGTCTCCAATGAGCCTCTGGCCCTCCGTAAATTTGTTGGAGCCAGCACTGGCCCAACGCAACTGCTCTCAGCAATCTGACCTCTCGCTTCCTCCACTGCTTGCTGTTTCACATCTGTGATGCACTAGCGACAGCAAAGGAATGGCCAGCCTTGCTTTGTGCAAGGCCTTTTATAGGCCTTGAGCTATTGCAAAACCTTCTTTCATTCATATAAGTTCATCTTTAACATATTCATTTATGTAAACTTATGTAAATTTATTCAAATTTTAAATGTCAATTAATTCTTCCCCCCCCCCCGGCCCCTGACACAGTGTCAGAGGGATGATGTGGCCCTCCTGCCAAAAACTTTGGACACCCCTATGCTATACTATGCTCCACTTCAAATCCTGTAAACAGACTCAAAGCCTTATTAAGCAGACAAGTTTTACTCTGGGGGTGATTCATCACTCACCCTGGAGGAGCTAGTGTTTCATCATCACAGCAAGAGAGTCAAAGAAAAGAGCCAGCACACAGGGGAAACAAACTCAAAGTATCCAACAAAGCCCTTGTTTCAGAAAACAAATATTCAAATTCATGGTGTATGTGCATTTTTTAAAATCCCAGGCTGTTCATGACATCCTGTCCAGATGGTACTTTCTAAATTGAGCTCGTTGTGGTAAGAAACAGTCTATAAACATCTCACTTGCTGAAATGAGTAAGCACACCCTTGCCAATACAATAGCAATTCGAGATCTCTCAATAAATCACTCCTCTTTTGCTTGGCTGATTGGAGCAGAAGGCAAATGAAATGCAGCCACTACATTTTTTCTGTTGAAAATGTTTTGTTACCCTAGCTATGGAGAATCATTCAGTAACCATGTAAATATGAATGGGGCAATCTTCACTCTTGTATGGTGTGCCTTTGTTTCCCTTTTAAGACAGAATCTATAAGGTCCACTAACATGCTTTAAAGTCACAAAGGCAAGAAGACATCCTCAAGGTCTCTTAACAAAGCATAAGTGATCTGTGTTAAACAAGAGCTCATACTCAATATTGCTTAAGAATATAAATTCCTAGGTGGGATTTACCTAGTCTGCCCAGTCCAGCATCCTTTGCAAGAATTTCAGCAACCAGGTGCTGATTGTCCTCTGGAAACTGCCCAGTGATCTACTGCTGCATCCCTAGGGCAGGAGCTTAGCACTACATGGGGGAAAGCAACATTTCAGGCAAATGGCCTGGGGATCACTCTCCAGCACAGTCCAGACAAAACAGGTAAGACCAAAGAAGTTTGAAATGGTGGGATAACCTCACTGATAAGCAGCTCACTGAAAACTGACCCACACACAGGCCAAGAACTTTTCTTCATAATTGTGATTTACCCACTGACGTTGCTAAATTCCATGGGAGATGCAAAGCCTCACATGGGCATTTGGCAAAATATAGCATCTCTGGGTAAATATATAGTTATGTCTCATCAGAAGTTAAACAGGGAAATCCATGTTCTTCAGATCCCTGAGCTACTGGTTTTCTCAAGTATTTCACATGCTTCTTGCAACCCTAATAATGCCACTTTGAGTTCCTTAGAGCCTAGTAAACAAAGCCTTAAGAGGGAAGCAGGTGTAGTTAGTAGAATGTGCGTTATTACTTAACTGGAAAGAACTGGATTTAAATCACAACTCAGCCATTTACAGAGTCATAAGCTTAGCAACCTCTCTGTAAAATGGGACAAGCGACAACCCACTTAAGACATTGTTACCAAAGAATGTTCACACACTTTCATCTCAAGTACTATATGGAAAGATAAACCTAGGATTTTGATTTTGCAAAGAAAATGCATCGTCAAGGTGCTTCAATACCAACCATATAACCCCTGCTAACTTCACCAATTCCTTTATTTCCTGCAGTTAGCACTTGCTGCTTTCTTTTAAGAGAGAGCACTTTTCAAACTATAGTAAAAGTAGAATAAAAGTGAATGGCAGCTCTTACCCAGTGGCTTACAATACAGATGAGAAATATAAAGTATGGGAAGAAGGGAAATGATGAAATACAAATGGGGCAAAAAGACACCTCACCTTTGAGTCTGAGCCTACAACTGGATTCTTGATTTTTGTTTTTTAACAAGGAGCAGCAACAGTGAAGAACCTGTTTGGAAAGGTTTGGAAAATTTACAAATTTGCTCCCACTTCCATTTTGCACTTGTGCTCCCTTATTCTCAAACACTATTTCCAAAGGAAAAAAAATTCAATTGGAAGTCAATGGAAGATGTTCATTTATTCAAAATAGGTAGGAGGGACAAAAGAGAGCTAAACTATAGTGAGAGCAGTACCCTATATTCCCTTAGCCCCCTGCAGCAGTTCTAGTCACTTTTGCATTCCCTCCCCCCTTGCTGGGATAATATTTTAAAAACAAAATCAAGAGACCACACACGACTAGACACAATGCATGCAGAGTCACATCTGATTAGTTATGAAAGGCAAAATGTACAAGTATGTGAGTAAAGTGATTCATTGAGGAAAAGGGAAAGAAGAGCCATGGACCTTGAGAAGCATAATGAAGGAACAGGTATAACAAGTAACATAAGAAAGAATTTCAGTCATCAGCAGAGGCAAGAGAGCATGAGAAAAGATGAGAAAGCAATTCATGGTTTCACAAAAGGAAAAATGAATCCAAGAAAAAAAGATGAAGTCTAATGAGAACTTATGGAAAACAGATAAGAATAGGTGAAGATACTGAATTTGAACTGAATCTTTGCACTGAAAAAGTATGGGCAATCAATGAAGCACAAAGTAGGATGTATAACTAATATAACTAAGGGCACAATCCTGTGCCGTAAAGCACATTTGTGCCTCTTTGTGTGCTGGCCTGGGCTGGCACAGGGATGCAGGCCAGCCCACAGAGGCTGCATCCAGTCTCTGTGCCAACCTGGGGAGGGAAGGCTGCACTGGCCAAGCTTGGTTGACTCAAGGATCTGGGGAGGGTGGGGAGGAGGCAGGAGGGAGGCGTTCTGGGGCAAGGAGTGGGAGGCAGGCTTGGGATCCAGCAGTTATACTGAATCCCAACCCCATTCCTTGAGCAACACAGAGCACTCCATTCTTCTCCGACTTGTGCCACCTCCTGAGTTGGGTACAGGTCCAAGGAGACCCTTTAGGGCTGTGGTAGCTTACTTGGAGGTAAGGGGAAGAGTTTCTCCTTGCTTCTGGCTGAGCCGATTCTGGTTCCAATCTTGCGCTGGGTACAGCGTGGTCCTCCTGGCCTGCGTGTTCCAGCGCAAGATAGGATTGTTGCACAGCAGTGAGCAACAAAAATAAATACAAGCAACCAAATTCAATAACAATTGAGGCAAGATAGGAAGGTAAGAATGTTGGAGAATCAATTCAGTTTTGCCAGTTTTTCCTCCCTCTGCTGTCCCTCTAGCATTCCAGAGCTGTGCGATGGTGGTGCACGTGGATACAGTAGGTCTACTCTACTTATTTTTAGAGTATGTGTCCACCTATGGTTGTGTTTATGCTTAATTTCACAAGGTTACTGCAGTGGACTTTTATAAGAGACTTCATTCATTTTAGTGTACAAGGCGGACTTGCAAAGCAGGTGCCTATGAGAGGTAACTTTGTTTAGGTGCTTTTATGTCTAACCTGTCTACTTGCCATTTATATATTTATTTTTCACGTTTTTATACCACCCTTCCTCCAAAGAGCTCAGGGCAGTGTACACAGCTGCTCCCCTCCTTTTGTTCTCACAAAAGGAGAGAACAAAAGGTAGGTGAGGATGAGAGAAAGTGACTGGCCCAGGGTCACCCAGGAAGCTTCATGGCTGAGGGGGGATTTGAACCTGGATCTTCCAGGTCTACCTCCCAAACCACTCCACCACCCTGGTTCTATCTCTATTAATTTTTCTAAAGCTGTCTCCATGCTTAGTCCCATATTCACCATGAGAGACAGCTTTTGCTCATAAGAATATAAGAACAGCCCCACTGGATCAGGCCATAGGCCCATCTAGTCCAGCTTCCTGTACCTCACAGCAGCCCACCAAATGCCCCAGGAAGCACACCAGATAAACCTCCTGCCATTGACCTAGAAATTTCCAGAAAAGGATGAGTTTTGAGGCAACTGGTAACCCACAACCACCATATTTTTAGCTGTGCTTACTGTTGCCAAGCATGTTGTTGTGCAACTGCTTTTGGAGGACTTTTAAAACTGGTAGAACAAGATACATGGTAGATAAAAGTGAAACCAGAGATGCATATGCATTTTTGTTCATGGGATTATGTGGTAAAGGAAAACAGAAGAGAAAAACAACTTTGGTGAGAATAGAGAGATGTCAAAGTATTTACTGAATTAGGTTTGAAATGGGATAGATGCAAGTTAAAAGACAAACTCCAAAGGTATAGGGAAAATATACATACTGTATATAAATAAGATCAGAACAGGTGAGAAGATGCAATAATGATCTCCTGCTCTCCCAACTAAATCAAATGCTTTAAGCTATGAACTTTTCAGTTGTGTTTTATAATATGTCAAACACAAGAAATCCATCTCTCACAGCATGCAATTCTAGATATGTTACAAATGTCTCACTGATTCAGTGGGGTAGGGATTACTACCTAGCATAAGCTAAGACTGCAGTCTAACTATTTCTATTTAAGTGGAAACAAAACTTATTTTAGTGCAGGTATCAGGAAGCTCCAGTTTGTTCATTTCAACCCAAAGGGTTAAAGGTGACTGAAAATATTCATTTCTACAGTTTCCATCAAATGTACTGCACTTTCAAACTGTAGTTCTGTACACAGTTATCACTGATTTCAAGCAGATGTGTATACAGCTTCTGTGAAGAGACCTAGTGTGATGTAGTGGTTAGTATGCTGGATTAGGACAGAGAAAACCTGCTCAAATCCCTCAGCTATAACATTCACTAAGTGAGCCTGGGTCAGTCACCCTCCCCCAGTCTAACTTGTCTCACATTATTATGAAGAGGGGATGAGCAGGAAGAACTGGTAAGTTACTCTGACCTTCCTGGAGGGTGGGATATCTAGATGGGTTCCTTGCAGCCTGAACATTAAGAAAAACTGCTCATATTGCTCATTCAAGGGCTGCCCTTGTCAAATGAACTGGTCTTCTGAAGATACTTGTCAAACAGCAATACAGACTCAACGTTTCATCTCTTATACCACTTCATAACATGGAACCAATATTGTATCAGAACTTCAGGCTCAATGAACTACTGTTTTAGATGCAAGGTCTTGGAGGGAGGGAGGTTATAGCTACAGAAACGTGTTGACAGATCTCCCCCACACTTTGCAAGTTTCATGCTCTGACTTCTAAGAAAAACCAGCTAGAAAGTCCAGCATTTCAGTCCCTTGGGCCAATTCTAGCACAGGGAGATCTGCTCTGAAGAATCAAGGTTGAAAATATGCAAAGTCCGTTACATCTTCCTCTCATACCTGTGTTAATCATAGAGGACAACTGACTTATCACAAGCAATAAGAATCCTGTCACTGACTTCAACAGGGAAGTATATGCCTTTTTCTCAACTTTACTGACAAATACAGAAGATTTTAAATATCTATGAGCTAGATGGTGACTAGCAAGTCAGGTTTTAAACAAGAATTTTACAATACTATGTATGTTCATATGTTAGATGTGTACCTAATTGTGTAATCAGGCCAAATACAGGGTTTGTTTTAGGGTTAGCAAGTGGGATTGTAAAACAAGACGAAATTACAGCAGAGGGAAGGGGGCTATAGTAGTTCACCCCTGACATGGTTTGGAGCCTGGCTGTGCTCCCCACTCTATGCTACTTTTAAATGGAGAAGCTTCCATTTGCTTTCAAGCACATGCCTGACTAGGCCCTTAGTCACGCTGGGTAGGGCTTGGATTACAAGACTTTATACTAACTCTTCCTGAAGTTAGTAGGGCACTCATACCACCAATCAAGCACATTTTAACAGGAAGATGACACTGCAATACAGTCACACTGGATTGTTTTTATTCACTTCCCTTTACTTGCACTTCCCTATGGTTTCAAATCAGACTTGCATTGTAAAGAACTATTGATATTTTTGTTGTTTGTAGCTAAATTGCATCTTGTGATCTTTCCTTTATTTGGAAATTACATAGAGGCCCACTTTCTTCCAAAAGTCATCACAAAAGAATAGTGTGATGTTGGATTTGGACATGTTTAAATACAGGCATCTAAGAACATACAGTACCCTGTCTTTTCACCACTGTCACATACTAAAGAGTTCCAGCCCTTGCCACAAAAATTATGATCAAAACAGGAACAGGCAATGAATGCTCTAGAAAACATATGTCACCTTAATTCGGGCAAGCTTGTAGGTGAATTCAAATCCAGGGTCTCACTTGCCACAGAACCTCACAACTGTCAAAATCATGAAATTAGCAAACACATCAAATTAGAAGGCAGAAAGCAACAAACTTAGGTTCACTTATAAAGTGACTACTTTTTTAAACTAACAGTCACACAATAAAGATGAAAATAAGTGCAACAGCTGCAGCAGTCTAATATTCACCTGACTGATGCACTTACAACCATTCAGACATGCAGAAAGACAACCTGCTATGTTTTCACCAAACTGCTCATTGCTTCTCAATTATAAAAGACTTACAAGTGAACAGAGGAATTAAGTCAGGTTCTTCTAAACATTGTCAGCTAAATGAAGTTTTGCAATCAGTCTCTTCTTTCCCACCTTTAAAAAAATATTCCAAGTATTATTCAGAAGTACTATATACATTGCATTGCCAAACAAGATTATCTACTGTGAACAACAAAGTTACCTTAGACAGGTCTTGGGTGTGAGCCACTATATTAAACATGCATGCCCAAAGCAAAAAATCGTTTCTTTTTTTTTTTTCCCTGGTGGATAACAATTATCTTGTAGTTTTCAGGAAACTGAATGAGCAGGAACCTGAACATAGCATCCCTTATAAAAACCCTACAACTTAAATACAATTGATTTGTTTTATACTTTGCAATACTACAACATTCAATTTAGTCTTCTACAAGGACAACATAGTATCCATCATTCTGATACAGCTAACTAGCTTTATCTGAAGCAGTTTATGACAAGCACAAACAGGTAACCAGCAAGCTTTGCAATAAAGCACAGGAGATAACCCATTATAGATTAAATACAAGGAACAGATATACCTGTCTCTTTCTTGGACACACACAATGTGTCTTATTCCAATTTATGCAATGTCATCTAGTTGGGTTCATAATATCCATAATCAGTTCAAAATGATCTGCTGACCATAACACAGCTCACTTCATTCAGAAAATGGGTCACATGAGTAAAGTACTTCAGTCAAGTCTTCTTTACATGATCAAGGGTTCTTGATATCTAGAGGTGTTTGTTTCTGGTGAGTAAGGTAAGATTACAGCCTATGTCTTACTGAAAACAATGGGCTTACTTTTGAGTAAAATAAATCTTTTCAAACACCTCTACTGATCTCTTATCATTCTGGACTGCTTAGCTTCAAATCTGCTTACATGTTCAGAAAACAAATGAGAGTACAAATGAGAGTGGTGCCTCGCAAGACGAATGCCTCGCACACCGAAAAACTCGCAAGATGAAAGCGTTTTGTGATTTTTTGGTGACTCGCAAGATGAATTTTAATGACCCGTGCTTCGCAAGACAAATTTTTTTTGTTTTGTTTTGGTTTGTTTTAAGGGGGGGATCTTCATGCCAGTTTATGCTCACATTCACCCTAAGGAAGAGGGAGGATCGTCATGCCAGTTTATGCTCACGTTCACCCTAAGGAAGGATGATGAGTTCTTGGGGTTTCCTCGCGCAGCAGCGGGTCAGTCAGCATCCCTCCCTCCCTCTCACACACACACTTACGCTCTCTTCACCACCCCTCACTCACTCACTCACAGGGCCAGGCTCCTGTGTGCCTGTCAGGGGTTGCACGTTCTTGCTCCCACCCGTTTTTGTGCCCCCCGCAAGCCTGGAGCAACCCAGCCTCTCTCCCCCCAAGCCTGGAGCATCGCAACCTCTCTCTTCCCCCCCCACCCGCAAGCCTGGAGCATCACAGCCTCTCTTTCCCCCCACCCCAAGCCTGGAGCATCACAACTTCTCTGCAACACAAACACTTTCCCCCCTCTCTCACACACACAGGCTGCCCCCTTCTCTTACACACACAGATGCTCTGCCCCCCCCACACTCACACAGCAGGGGAGGGGTGCCTTCACTCACCTCATCCAGCACCTGAATGTAAGCCCCCCCAGCAACCTGCCATCGCAGCCTCCCCCCCCCCCGCAAGCCTGATCCCATTCATCCTAATAAGGAGGGATCTTCATGTCAGTTTATGATCCCATTCACCCTAGTAAGGGGAGGATCTTCATGTCAGTTTATGATCCCATTCACCCTTTTAAGGAGGGATCTTCATGTCAGTTTATGATCCCGTCCACCCTAGTAAGGGGAGGATCTTCATGTCAGTTTATCCCATTCACCCTAATAAGGAGGGATCTTCATGTCAGTTTATGATCCAGTCCACCCTAGTAAGGGGAGGATCTTCATGTCAATTTATGATCCCATTCACCCTAATAAGGAGGGATCTTCATGTCAGTTTATGATCCTGTCCACCCTAGTAAAGGGAGGATCTTCATGTCAGTTTATGATCACGTTCACCCTAATAAGGGGGGATCGTCATGCCAGTTTATGCTCACATTCACCCTAAGGAAGGGGGGGGGAAGACAGCGAAGAAAGTGATGTCAGTGATTGTGAGCAAATGAGCTTCATAAATTCTGACTCTAGTGATGATGAGTTCTTGGGGTTTCCAGAAAACTAGAGTACTCAAACCTTTAAGTCTCTCCATTTGTTAATGACAGTGATAATGGTTCTTAATGCCACTGTTGACTGCTGTTCACTTTACATGGAGCGAAAAATACAGTATGTCTTTAAAGAGCACTTAATAAACACTTTGTAAACCAAATTTGACTTTGTTCTGACTTTTTTGCCCATAGGAACGCATTAATTAAATTTCAATGCATTCCTATGGGAAACCACGCTTCGCAAGACAAAAAACTCGCAAGACGAAAGGACTCGCGGAACAAATTAATTTCGTCTTGCGAGGCACCCCTGTGTACTCTTAAGCACCTAAAAACCTCTGCTCTACTTTCCCATGTTAAAAACATTATCCTTCACATCACTTGTATCATTCTCTTTGATTTTAACTATGAACTCTTAAAACAAGTTAAATAGCTTGTGAGGTAGAGGAAAGCAGAACGAATTCTCAATGGTAGAACAGTAGGCCAGCTGCACACCCTACCACAAGAAGTGATAGGAGCTGAGAGGTTACATCAACTTTGCTTTTTCTGTAGGGAGGCGATTCTATGAAGTTCTTGCCTGCTGGGGAGAATATAGGTAAGCTGGGTCTTGGTTGTGTTCAGATGCTCACAAGGTCTCTGCTTTATTGAAGACAAAATGAAGTAGACAAGGATCTTGAAGCTCCTTTACTCCAGGGCTTCTCCCTCATGCAAAGTTAGTCTCTCCTAGGTTTCTTTAAGGGAATAGTCTGCTCCGACTATCTTGCCTTCCCATTGCCCCTCTGTCAGGTATGGGAATGGTTTCTACAGCTCTTGCAGAAGAATGTGCAGCTCCATGTCTACTCTGGCAAGGTGC
The DNA here is from genome assembly GCF_035046505.1 of Tiliqua scincoides. NCBI lineage: Eukaryota > Metazoa > Chordata > Lepidosauria > Squamata > Scincidae > Tiliqua > Tiliqua scincoides. The sequence continues at coordinate 78,728,233 of NC_089821.1, read as the reverse complement.
ACTAGCAAGGAGTTTATAAATTTAATGGACTGGTCATTTCCTCCCTGGTTCTCCTGTCAGGCAAGCAAAGTCAAAATAACTTATGCTTCAGTAGAAAGAGATGGGTGAGCTGGTAATGTAGAACAGAGTAGTGTATCACCTAAAACGTGAGAGGAGGAGAGTTTTTCAGCTTCATCATTTGTAAGCCAAGGGTGCAGTATTTGTAGCATTAAGGCATGTTATAATATGGCAGGTGGGAAACAATATAAGGCACAAGCATGTTAGTCAACCAACCAACCTCAAGCAGTCATGTTTATCAGTTTAAAAGAGATCCAACATGGTACTTATATTCATATAGCCTTTCTGGTCACTCCTCTGCCAGTGCATCACCAAGCACTGAAGAAGGAGCAACTAGTGGCTAGTGGAGAGATTAACAGAACAAGTTGCTCCATCATTATGTATTTTCTCTACCAAATGGGTTTCCTTAGATGCCTCTGCATCATCACAGGATTATTTTTCTTGAGCAAGCAGTGTGGCTCCTCTCCCAACATCCCACAAGCAGATACAGGAGCATCTAAACTACGGGGGGGGGGGGGAGAACATGCATAAAAGAGTGTGCACCATGGGGGGGTTCAGCACCACACTTTGCCCAAGATCTTGGTACCAACATTGGTCAAATCCCCCACTGACTCATGAGCATTCCAATCCACGAAGTATCAGTACTTCACACTAATGAATGCTCTGGAATATGAGCAACTATAATTTGTTTCTTTTCTGTAATAAATATATGTTGCCATATATTGAAGAGTAAAGTTTGGACAAGAATGTCAGGAAAGCAGTACAAGACTGCATCTATCTATCCATACCTTATTGAGCAGTGAAAATACCAACACAGTACATGATTTTTCTAGGTAGAAAGTCACAAAGATCTTTTACTGTGTACTATGCCAGGTTCTAAATAAAAACATTCTATAGACTTTCTCAAATAAAATCAGTAATTATCTGTAAATGATAGTAAATTTTATTAATTTTCTGAAATCCCATCAAAAAGTTAAGTTTCTATCTCAACAGCCTTTAAAAAGACTGACGTAAGCTATCCACTTTTAGCTAGCAAGATGCTGAAACTATCAGCTGATTCAAATGTATTACCAAAGGCAAAAAAAAAAAAACCTAGTACGACCCATTTGAAAGTGTATAGGCTAAAATATGAGGGAATAACACAAGAAATTGATAATGTGATGATGCAGTTACTCAAAAATCACACCAAATTAGATAGTGAACCACATTGTCTGGCAACTTCTTTATCATTAGTTACAAGAATAAAACACGTAACAGATCCTGCTTTCTCCTATATACATTGATGAAAAGGTTCTCAAGTAAACCTTTGATCAAAAACCTGTGTACTATAAACAACAATTTCACATGACAAATTTACACAGTTATTTGCTGAAAATTGATGTTCAGGAGGTAGTGGAAGTTAAACTATGGGTCCAACCAAAGAAAATGAAAGCCATATCCAGAAATGTGGAAGAGCCACAAAGTTTATGGCAAAAAAACTGACAAATTTAATTTCAAATTTTTGAAAAATCAGAAAAATTGGGTCAATTTTATTACAAAGTTCCTCTGTCGTGGTCAGTATGAACTTAGTGCAAAACAAGTGCCTTTCCATCTTCACCAAAGGAAGCACCCCATCTCAATCGTCACTGTCACTTCCAGACTCGCTTAACTGGAGATCATTACCTAAATTAAGATGAAAATTAAAATTAATTAGGGGGGAAAATCACACCATCTTCAGAGATACGTCTTTCCACCAAGGAACAACTTTTTCCCCCAGTGTATTATTGTGCATTCTGAACACAGGCCTACTCTTAAGTAGACAAGTTATATGGATGCCAATTCCTTATTCAGTCTTCAAAATCTCTGCCTTATTCGTATTAACCCATACCATATAAACTTTAAACATGATCTTGTCTCCCCTTTTAGGGAATTCAAGCTTTATTTTTTACTAGCAAATTTGGAGCAAGAAAGACAGAAGAAAGCAGTGAAGTTGTGGCAGCTTAATGTGTCACAAGCTTCAAAATGCTACTTCATAATGCATACAAAGCAGTAGACTGAAAAGTAATATTTCACTAGCAATCTCCATCTTGAGGACAGAATGTATAACACTGTAAATTACATACATAAAAACTAATTTCTAGAAAATGAAGAAGGACATGAAGGTACATGATACTGTTCTATTGCTGAATCCAAGAAGCTCTAGCACTACACAAAGATTAGAACTCTGAATGCTTTCAGTACAAACTACTGGTTTTTAAATCACAATGACTACAGCTCAGAAGTTACCCAAAATCATCTACAACATACTGTAAATGACACAAGCTCTAATTTGGTATAATCAGCGGTCAAAGTAGCTTATACCCCGACTTAGATTCTCAGTTCTCAGTAAGCAAAATTTGCATGATTCAGACATGGTTTAATTTGCAAGATATATAAAAGCATGTGGTTTTCTTTTAAAACTCCTAAATCCCAAGTCTAGCAAGGTGGTCTTAACTGTTTACTTACGCAGTGTGTTCATCAGATGACCACTACTCTCTTGACTCCTGTGATATCCAGCATCGACATCCTGGAAGGTTTGCTGCGATATGGCCATCACAGAAGGCTGAGGTTGTAGGCATGGCATCGATAGGGGAAGGGATGACTTTGCTTCATCTTCTGAATCACTAGAACTATTTTCACTGCTTGATGAAGATGATGAACTGTTTGATTCTGATGAACTATCAGAACTGCTCATCTGCTCTATAACTTTAGCTTCTGCCTTTAGCTCTAAAAACAAGATTTGAGTGAATACAAAGATCTCCAGGAGTAAGAATACATTTAGGATTAAGCTAATGGGTAGATTTGAAATGCCTGCCAGCAAGATACAGTAAACAGCAAATATGACAGACTGAATAGATCAGATTCAGATCCCCATTCAATCACAAAGCTCAAAGGTAATCTCAAAGGTAAAGGTATGGTTGAGGTAATCTCTCAACCATATTTACCTCACCAGGAAAAGGAGGCAAACTGAGGCCCTGCCTTCTTGTTGACAGAATTCCATAGCAATACAAGAACACTTATGCAATCCTAAGTCTATCAACTTGAAGTACTTCCTCACATCCCATACTTTAAACACCAGTATTTTAGAAACATATATACATAAGTATAAAGAAATACAAAACTAGTTTATTCCCCTGCTGGTTAGAACAACTAGAGCCACCAATTTTGCAATTAGAGGGAATGAGGTTTCCCTTTACTTTTGAATATCATTATACAAGTCTTGCATAAAACCTAGCAGGAAGTTATCTGGTAACACCAATATTTCATGCTCAGTGATGTGGTTTACAGAATGAGGGGGAACTGCTTTGGGATTTGTTGACTTATTCAGAACAAGTTTAAACCAAACATATCTTAGAGTAACATCTCTCAGTTTTAAAGTTCTTTTGAATACCCTACCCAGCAACACTGAGTATTTTTAAGAAGCTGTTTGGGGACTTAAATTACTGTTTGTAGTTAAAGAAACATCTGCATGAAATTCAAGGACCGCCTGATAAGGATGTCCAAGCTATCAATAGTGTCACTAGCTGCCAGCATTAATTCACTAAACAATTAACACCTTCCTTCCCTCCGCACACTCCAGCTTTTAGCAGAAGTTCAGCAAGCCTGAATGAATACAATATGAAATATTCTGAGAACGACATATATGGCATCACCTACAATCCACCAGAAAGTTTTCGCAACAGCATATACATACTGCAGCTTAGACAGCATTTTGTTAAAAAGCAGATTTGAACAGAGACAATGAAACATTCAGCTGTTGCTTCTGCCACCTTTATCTTCCTCAAGCGGAGAGCTGGTGGGAAAGGCAAGCAGTCTAGGGTACTCCTTCACCAGAGTGATCTAATAACCACCAGCAGCTCCACAGGAAGTATAGGGGCACCTCTGGTGTATTCCCCAACCTCTGTACCTTTAAACAAGCAACAGTAACGTGAGCCTTAAGCAAGATTTACTGAAAAGGAACACAATACCAAGGAAGTCTCAGGAGAGAATGAAAAGTCATTGGATGACAGCAAGGCTTATTCTAGTTCCTTTACTGAAACTGCTGTTACACAACTCTTCTTGTCCATGGGGGCACCTGGACTTGGGCACGCTTTTACAGCCTCTATAAAGTGCTGCTAAAGACCTGCTTAAATGCAAGATAGCAGACAAAACCTTCAGATCCTTTCTACTCATACATATCTATATTTTTTCAATGGATGGGCTCTTTGCTTATGGTGGTAAATCTACTGTTGCCTGAACAACACATAAAGAGAGTGAAATGAGCATTATATAAATATACACAAGTAGTAATTATATAGTCTTTAACGGCCCTATCCTATAAATCAGCAGCAGCAGAAATTTCAACAATGACATTGAACTGCCTATGTTCATCATAGCACTCATGAATTATTGATTCTGCTGATCACTCATCTCCTTTTCATTGTCCCAAGTTGAGATATGTCACAAGATGCAACAAATGGCCCAATTGTTACTGACAAGTTTGGCAGACAGGTTTACTATCTCAGTGAGAAGAATAAATGAATCTTCAGTCGGAAAACCTTTAATTTGCAAACAAAGCAACCTTAAGATACTGCAGAAACCTTGAATTGTAGTTACAAATTTACCTCTTTCGATATCATCCATAGAAGAAGGTGGAGACATCTCTTTCGGTGGAGAAATTGGAGACAACTTCTCTTTTGGTGGAGAACATTTAATACTATTTGGAATCTTATTTGCATTTCGCATCAGCTGTTGCTGCTGCTCAATACGAGATTGGACCTTGCTGCTTCCTTCACCTCTGCACAAAAATATTAAAAAACAAAGTTTTACTTGAGAATGTTGTTAATTTTCCAACTAGTTTTTTTTTTCAAAAAACCTGATGTTGTTCACTAATTCTTAAGAGAACAATTAACAAGAATATAAGCCTTCCATACAAAATAGAAATACATCAAAATTTAAGCAGATAAAAGTATCTGGTGTGTCATAACTGTTTTAATTATTAACACTCTTGTGTTAATTAAGGCTCTTCCATTCATGCAAGTGGGGGGAGGGGAAATCTTTCCCTTAAACAAGACAGGGCACAGAAGGCCACAGAGTTAAGGGGAAATGGTAATCTCCCCAACAACCCTGATCAGATTTTCAGCAGACACACTACTCTGCTGACACAGTGCCAAGGAAGTTCCCTTCTATGAGCTTCCTTCAACCTTTGCTTCAGGACACTAGTCACTGTTAAACCAATGGGACCTTTAGTAATCAGGTATTATATGGAAGTAAAAGTTAAATTAGCACTTTATCAAAATAAATTTGTATTAACCCTAACATTGAAAACTGTACTGCATTTAGCTTAACAACTCTGCTTATTTCATCCAAAAGCCAACTGCTACATTTTTCTTAACCCATTTCTGCCCAGCCCACAAGTGTACACATTTTATCCCTGCTACGTATATGCAATGTTGGGCAAAAATGGCTTAAGTGGAGATCAGGGAACTCCAGTAAATCCTTCGAAAATGATAATGCACAAGAGCTACCCTTGGTGATGATGGTGGGGAGAAGAGGTAAGATGGGCACAGGAGAAAGCACAAAGACAAGGCTCCATGCAAGTGTAAGATTCAATCCTAAAAAATCTACATACACATATATCTCCACTTCAACCAATCCATGGTATCCTTCAAGTAAGGAAGATGAAGCAAAACTTTGCTAAAATAATGGCAGTTGGTTTTTCTGTTTCTTAAACACAATTTTTAGGATTTTCATAAGAGCAGTTCTTCCAGGATCTCACCTACCTGATTTTCTTCACAGTGATATTACTACTAAGTTTCTCTAGTCTACATTCTCCAGTGTCATGATTAATAATCAAGATGCATTCTTTTTGGTATGGTTTCTTGGAACCCTTGAAAACTGTTACTGGTAGAGTAGAACCCTATTTTAAAATCAGAAGAAAATTATTAATATTAGACACACAGAACAGCTTCTTTCCTATGGCAGCAGCTGTTTATTTCAGTTTAAAATCTTTTACATTTCACAACTATTGCCCAAGAACATATATGATGAATATGCACATGCACAGAAGTCAGAGTTGTCACTGAATGAGTTTTGCAGAACCTGAGATGACCACAAAAAACATAGTCCTAATATTGAAAAGGACAAGTTTATCATAATGAAAGCAATGTTTTAAGTTATTTCAAGGTTCACTGGAAGATGTTTCAGTTCAGCCCAGGGGACAGTTGACTCATTCTCCTGGCTTGTAATATTATTATATAAAGTTTAACTCAACTCTTTAATTAACACGTTTCTATAATTACACAGCTGCAGTGAAAAACGAGTTCTTGCTGGCATCAGCAGCCAGAGATAACCATTACTACAACTTGAAGTATTCCCCCCCCCCCCATCATTTTAAAATGTGTTTCAAAAACAGATAAGACGCTTTGGTAGATTATGCCATGCTTGTTTTTGTCTCAGATGACCTCAAGATTGCATATGTGTTTTTCCAGTACATTTTGAGAACTTTAGAACAAGAACTTAAGCTTTCTATGAATTATTTACTGAAGATCTCTTCAATAAATAATTAAAAAGCAACTCTTTCATTAATAGAATCACAACTTGGCCTTGAACAAATCACTCAGGTAGCCTCAATTTTCTCATTTGTAACTTGAGAACATACCTCACCAAGTGGCTGTTACAATGTTTACACTGCTTACAGTGCAAAGAATGTGAAACTCTTTTCTGCACAATCCTAAGTAGCAAACTTAATTTTTTTAAAAAATTGTGGAAAAACCGGCAGTCAAGAAGTCATATAAGACTCAGTGCTCCAGGTTCCAAAACTTGCAGTACAATCAAAATATTTAGAACTTTGGGCATACACACAAGACTAACTAGTCATTTGCCCAGACCTTTGTTATTTCAATTTATTACTTCCATGCTGCCAATATAAAGAATTCTCTTATTTTGCATATTTAGAATCTTCCTCTACCTATTAGATTCTAATTGTGTTTATAATTGAATTGTAGAATGGTTCACAAACCTATGCATGTTATATGGGCTTACTCCCATGTAAGTGATTACAAGATTACAGCCGAAGGGTGCAATTCCAAGTATCCTTACATGAGACCAAGTTTTGTTTAAAAAAATAACAATTATCTGCTTCAATTTGTAACGCTCATGTTACAACTGTAAACTGCACACATATTTTCCTGAATGCTAGAAGACAATAGCTGGAAAGCTCTAATTTGCTGCTCCTGTCAAACTGACTGCTTATCTCCCCTTTATGCATTTCCTGTTGGAAACACTGGATTAATACCACGATAATCAGGAGAAAGATTGTTACATTTACAGAACAAGAAACACAATTTAAAACACACTATGCCTCTCCTCCTCTCAAAGGGATGAAGAAATTTTACCTCAATATTTGGTAAAGTTATTGTCACCTGTTCGCCTTTACCAACTTCAAGGTCTCCTTCACAGGAGGTATCAATTGATGCAGGTTTGAAGTCATCTAAAGTAAAATAAATAAAGGCTATTGACTTTTTCAGAACTCATAAAGCATTGTTGTAATCACAGCAGGGAGGAGAAAATAGTTATTCAAATGATCTCTTTTCTGGTCCTCTAACCATTTTCAGCTAGAGCTTTGTTGAAGGCCCTGCAGAGCCCACAGACTCTAGAAGGTTCTTCCTTATTCCTATCATAGACATAACACAAATTGTACAAATTCACCAAAATATACTAAATAGATTTAAATAGTGCACTGTTTTTTGCCTTCAACGAATACAGGGAATATAAAACTAAAACGTAACAGAAAAATTCCTTAGTTTTAGATCCAAAGACGAACAATGCCCAATTACAAATGATCCTCAAGTCTTTGCATCAGAAAGAACTGCAGCTCTAGATATTCACATTAATAAAATCATGATACCATTTCAGTGGAACAAATCATTGACCCAAAATATCTGAAAGGTCTACTTTATTTAGGAATTCTGCACATTTCTAATATAGTTCAAGAAGATCTACCTTACCTTACTGCCTTGGCGATAGCAAGAATTTTTGGATTTACCAATGACCACTGAGGTGGGACAGTGTAAAATTTCACTACTGTTCTGTTGGAAAGTTAAACAAATCTAGACTGTTTAATGCAAGGGCTGGTGTGCCTCTTTTTTTTTTTTTAAACTGTAGAACTGGCCACAGTGGTGTTGGTCCTGCCATCCGAGACTGTTAATTATTGACACTGACTGTACAAAGTGTTCAAACAAGTTTTAAATAAATACCTATTTCCACATACCTGGGAACAGAAGTCTCAAGCATCAGGATACTATCCAAGATTAAGGGTTTTATGCTAAAATCAAGGCAAGGCAAACCCCAAACGCTGTGCTACATATTCATGAGAGCAGAATGATGTATCAAGTCATGAAATGCACTCAAACCTTAGAGAATACAGTATAAAGCTTTCTGACTTCCTGATTTATATTTTACTGTTTATGAAGGAATAAATGCCTACACGATGGAACCTGGCATAGTAGAAGTGGGGATCAGTGTACAAAAGCATGGGATACAAACACACAATATTAACACACACATGCACGCACACACGCTGAGAGACTTGCTTTATATTCCTTGGCTCCTACTCCTGAAAAAGGCCTTTAACTACAAAAGCTCATGTCACAATAAGCCATTGTTGTGGTGTCATTTGTCCTTATATCCTATGTGCAGTAGTTACTATTGTTGGGCAACACCTGGCAAGCCTGTGGTCATCTCCTAAGCCTCCTCTACTTAAAACCGCACTACACCACCACCACTGAGGTTTCCCCATTTTTAGGATCACCAGATATGCCTTTTAAAAGTTATCTCTTTTAACATAGTGGGTTCTTAAACCAAGCAAGCTGGAAGTCTCTGAAAGGCTTTTTAGAGCTTCGATGCATTTTAACACATATATATGAGCTATACCCTCACAGCTCTTCGACAAGGGCTCAAAGCAAACACACCTGTTTCATCTGGCATTTGGTTGCTGAGAAGATATATTGGCCCTGTGCCTCTGAAATACTGTTGCAACTTGACTGCTTCCATGGACTAACTTGTTCCCTCAATGATATGCGTTAGGTTTTCGCTTTGTTTTTATTTTATATTTCACTACTTAATGTCAAAATCAACGTTTTCAATGCTTTGTTTGATGTTTTTTCTTTCTACCTGTTGTATGAAGTATCACGTTCATTATGAAGCTTTGTCAGCCGCCTTGTGCATTTGCTTCAGCATGGGAAAGGAGGGACAGACATACATACCAGGGTGACCAGAAGTCCTCTTTTTAAGCCTTGTGTCTTGGAAAAGAACTTCAGTGTTCTCCTTTACCTTGACAGCAGGCAGTGCAGAGCCTTCTTGCAACTCATAAATTATATGTAACAGTTTTAAATACAATAAATGATAAAGCGTTGAAATTAACCACATGAAATCAATATAAGGGTGCTTTCAGCATCATGTCCTACACTTTTCTTGGATGTCCTACATTTGGGGACCCCTTGTTCTCTTCTGCAGTTACAACATCTGGTTACCCTGATACATACATACATACATGCGTATATAAAATTCATATTAGCACATATCTCCTTTTTATATTGTCCTATTGAGAGTAGAAACAATGAAAAGAATTATGAGCTACATAATTATTCCCAACTGAGATCCCAAGCCTATGCTTGTCTACTCAGAAGTAAGTCCCATTCTGGTGAATGGGGCTTCCTCCCAGGAAAGTGTGGATAGGACTGCAGCCAAAGAACCCAATCCTAGGCATGTCTACTCAGAAGTAAGTCCCATTATAGTCAATGAGGCTTACTCCCAGGAAAGCTGGGATAGGATGGACTATCCTGCGGATAGGACTGTAGCCTAAGAGCCCAAGCCTATGCTTGTCTACTCAGAAGTAAGTTCCATTATGGACAATGGGGCTTACTCCTAGGAAAGTGTGGATAGCACTTCAGCCCCACTGATTCCCCCCACGGGCATCATGAGGAGTTCTTTCCCCCCACCCACACTGTTCCCACACGTTCAGGGGTCGCACCGAAGCCGCCTCCCCCTTAAACCTGCTGCCCCCTCCCCAGCGCGAGCGCTCCCCCCCGTTACCGAAGCCCACCTGAGAACCACCGCCCCAGCCCCACACTCACAGCGCACGGTGTGGAAGGCGCAGCGCGGCTGCCTCTCGAAGCTCTCCCCCAGCAACAGCGCGCGCTGCTTACAGTCGAAGAGCGGCGGGGCTACCCCGTTCATCCCCGAGCCGCCTCCCCCTCTCCGCCGACACCTCCAGCCACGTCCACCCCTCGCGCTGCACTACCGCACTTCTCCTCAGAAGCATCCCTCCCACCCAGCTCAGGAGAAAGGGGCGGAGCCACCACAGACACTCTCCTCGCAGGCGCCGCGCCCCTCGCGTCACTCCCGCCCTCAGCACCGCCCCTTCCTCGTGTGGGCGGGGAAAGACCAAAAGGCGGCGAGCGTGCGCGCGCTGCTTGTCGCTCGAGGCTTTCCTATTGGCTGACGTCATGCCCATTATAGGCATCACTGAGAGTGTCGCGGGTGGGCGGTTGGAATTCTGTGAGGGGGGCAGGCACGCGGCAGTCTTGGAGTGCGTGCCAAGCCCCTCCCTTATGTAAATGAGGACCGGTGGGGCAGGTGGGCATGGTTGTGCTGGTGGCGTCAGAGATGGCGCTGGTGTGGGGTGGGCGCTGGTGTGGCCTCGCGACTGAAAGCAGGCTGTGAGCCCTTCCGGTCGCGGGTGGAGGAAGAGGTGACCGTTGACAGCCGTTGAAACAGTGTCGCCCTTCAGGTTCAAGCCCACTGAGGTCGCCTGAGCTACGTGGGAAGAGGAGGTGACTCACTGCGCGCTCCAGGTCTCCCCGGCTGAGGCCGCGTCTTCCAGCTGCTGAGAGACGACGTCATTCCCTTCCTCCTCCTCTTCCTTTCCAAGGAAAGTCTCCTACCCCTGGCGCTGGTTGCAGCCCAGTCCTATGCATGAGTACTCGGGAGTAAGTCCCATTCTAGTCAGTGGGGCTTACTCCCAGGTGAGTGTGGATAGGTTTGCAACCTTGCAGCCCAATCCTATGCATGTCTACGCTGAAGTAAGTCCTGTTACAGTCAATGGGGCTTACTCCCAGGAAAGTGTGGACAGGTTTGGGCTGTTAGTAAGCCAAAAGCGCTTCCCAGGCTGTGCGTTGCAGGCTCCTGGCAGCACCCACAGGAGGCCACTTGGAGAGGAGGCTCAAGTTCAGGCGTGGAGCTTAGAACAGCGTTCTGGATGTGCACACCAAGCTGCACTTTGCTGCCTGGACCTCCAGCTCTCCTACACCGTGCTGCATTTCCCTCTTTCCCCTTAAATTGGTGCAAGGGGTAAACCTTACATGTCTACCTTAAATCAATGTTTTCAGCCAGTGGTACCACCAGTGGTTCTTGAGGTGGTGTCTGGGGGCAGGGTCTAGGAGCGTAGGGTAAAGGGGGTAATTTGTACCAGGGCCCAGGGTCAGAAAGGGGGCCCTGGACCCAAAGGAGGGGGCCCAGAAATTTCCTGGGATCTGACATTTTTTTCAATCTCAACCAGGCTCACTGCCCATGCAGGATGCTGTATCTAGCTGCCAATGCTGGTCAGGCAGGTAGATTTGAGCTCTGCATGGGGAAGACTAGTAGACCTGGGCTCCAAAGTCTATTCTGGCTGTTGCCACTTTCCCCCTGCCTGTTTTGCTCCCATTCTGCCCACCCCTATTGCTCTCAGTTTGTTTCATCCCCTCCCTCTTTGGGTAGGGGCCCAAAAGAAACTTTGTACCCCCTGATAAAATTCCTCTCAAAGGCCCTGTCTGGGAGTGCTCCTGGGAAACACCACCCAGCAGCAAGACCAGGAACGTGACCCAACAAACAGCAGTGGGAGACTTTGCATGCTTTTCTGCACTCAAAAAAGCCATTCTGTCCACCCTGATGCTCTTACTGGTGTTGGTCATGTAGCATCTGGCCTCCCATCCCAGAAGCGACTGGCAAAGATGTCATTGCCACTGACTTCTGGTGGCACTTTAAATGGGTGGACCATGTGGATTGGTACAGCAAAGGGCAAACATTGAGAAACACTGCCTTAAATAGCTTTCTTGGATGCCTGCCCCAGCTTCATTATGAAGCTTCAATCTTGAAGACGGATATTGCAGTCTGTTTTTAATTACAAGTAATTAAAAGTATCTTCCCTGTTCACTTTGAAAGTTGGCAGACAGAGACAGATGTCAAGCTGAATTGGTACTGAAAGCATATGCCAGTTTTCTTTCTGATTTCTCTATATCTTTTTAAGGCAGAGTTGCAGCCAATTTTGCATGTTCTCCCTCTTTTGAAACATGGGCATATGTTCACCTGGTTTTGAAACCAGAAATGTAGAATTGTGGTATATAACAAGACCTCTTAGTTACTATGCTCAAAACAAACGTGTACACAGAAAAGCTGGATGGTCCAGTTGTTAAAGCAATTATCTAACTTCAGTCAGCCAATTGGGATCTTGGTAGCAGAGGTTTCTTATTTCCCCTTGCTGTACTATACCCTTCCCAGTGTTTGTCCCCAATTGTTTTTCCAACACAGTCATAAAATCCTGAGATGACATTTTTGTTAGTTTTGTTTTTAGCACTGATTAAGCTAATGATAGCTTTGTCCTGTGATAGTGATAGGAAATTTTGATGGGCGTTGCAGTCGCATGATGATAAGAACTCCATTAAAAGCAGCTCTTTATCTCCTTCACTGATCCACTAGGAGATAAAAAGCTGCTTCCTACTGATGGACCAGTAGTCCATTACTATTAACCCTAGCTGGCAGCAGCTTTCCAGAGTTTCAGGCACAGGTCTTTCTCATAACTGCTTCTTGAGATTGTTTAACTAGAGATACCAGGGAATGGACCTAGGCCAAAGTTCCTATCATTGAGAGATCTCTTCCCCCAGCTTAGTTTTATGAAATACAGACGATATTCTTATTAGTGAAGGAATATGAACTTTGTCCTGCCAGGTGATGCCGAGAATGCGCCGGAGGCAGCGCATGTGGAAGGCGTTCAGTTTCCTCTCCTGTTGTGAGCGGAGAGTCCATGACTCGCTGCAGTACAGAAGTGTACTCAGGACGCAAGCTCTGTAGACCTGGATCTTGGTATGTTCTGTCAGCTTCTTGTTGGACCAGACTCTCTTTGTGAGTCTGGAAGACGTGGTAGCTGCTTTACCGATGCGTTTGTTTAGCTCGGTATCGAGAGAAAGAGTGTCGGACCCCTGTGTTGGCTTGGTCATGTCGTGAGAATGGATGATGGCCGGATCCCAAAGGATCTCCTCTATGGAGAACTCGTGCAAGGAAAGCGCCCTACAGGTAGACCACAGCTGCGATACAAGGACATCTGCAAGAGGGATCTGAAGGCCTTAGGGATGGACCCCAACAAGTGGGAAATCCTGGCCTCTGAGCGGTCCGCTTGGAGGCAGGCTGTGCAGCATGGCCTTTCCCAGTTTGAAGAGACACTTTGCCAGCAGTCTGAGGCAAAGAGGCAAAGAAGGAAGGCCCATAGCCAGGGAGACAGACCAGGGACAGACTGCACTTGCTCCCAGTGTGGAAGGGATTGTCACTCCCGGATTGGCCTTTTCAGCCACACTAGATGCTGTGCCAGAACCACCTTTCAGAGCGCGAAACCATAGTCTTTCGAGACTGAAGGTTGCCAATACAAGTATAGTTACATCAGAAAATACATTGTGTATTAGTGTGCTTTTAAAATCAGTTTGCTTTTCCTCATACAGCCACTCATTGTTTTCCAGTGTTGGTTTCTTTTATTTTTCTTTGGCAAATTTTTACATTATTGAACAGCATCTTGCTAATCAGTCACTTGCCTCAAAATCAGATCAGTGCTTGTTCTTCTTTCTGAAGTGAAACGTCTTGCTATGATCTGGCTTCCTTCCGTTCATTAAAGGATGAGAAATGATGGCATTACCTGTGGATTCCAGGATATTGTCACTGGCTACCCAAATAACTGAAAGCCCTGATCAGGACGTTCCTGTGTTGCTGCTGAAGTTAAAAGGTAAATAGGTTGTTTCAGCCTGTGGTCTAAAGGTTGATGGACAAATGGTCACATGTGCAGATTTTCTCCTTGTGTCATAAATGAGTTCAGTGGAACACTTTTCATTAGAGCTTTTATTCCCCATCCTTGCACCTTTGAAGTTTTCCCTGCAAATCTTTTCAAATGTGTCAGGATTGATTTTTGGGTCAGTGGAACAAAGTGAATCTTTACTGAGAAGGCTAGTTTCTTGTCTCTTTACCTAATGAGGTACAGCAGCTGTAGGAATAATACATATTACTATTTGGCAGGGTCCATATACTTGATCAGGATTTTGCATATGAGGTGACAAGGTATTGTGCTTATGAGAGAACAATTCCTCCTGACAAATATAAAAGCCTTTCCCACCCTGACAATTGTCTGTCCTCCTGCACATGAAACTGTATGCAGGTTGTTAATTTTATAAATGCAGTTCATTTGCCTGATGAATTGTGATTCGTGCTTTCTTTTTATGATTTTCTTTGCAGAATGTGTAACTGTATGTAAGGGAATGATGTGCTGAATGAGGAAGTTGGAAAAGAGTGAAAGAGGTGCAGCAATAGATAGGAATAGTATTAGGAACCTAAGAAAGGAAGCCATACATACGTTTGCTAGTAGGGTCTTCTGTACATTTTAAAGATTACTATTGTAAGCATTGCTCTTGTCTGATGGCAGAACCAATAACAGTCTGAGGAGCAGTAGGTGTGAACCACAGCAGAAATATAGCTAAAGTGTTGGAGAAAGTGTCAGCTGGTACAGGACTACCTCCAACTTGGAAGTCTTTGTGGCTAAAGTCTTGCAATCTAAGCTGTGGAGAGCAAGGCTTTTTTTTTTATCAGAAGCCCAGCTCTGAATTTCTCTGATTTCACAGGCTTTTGAAGGCACCTTTCATGTTCAAAGCCTTTCCTGAAGTAGCTTAGCCTCTGCTTACTTGTACCTTTGCTGTTTTCCATTAACCTCTCTGCCCAGCCTGTCTTATTCTTGTAATGTAACCTGTAAGCGCCACTAAGTAATTGCGTGGGCTGGAGGGGGGAGGCAGCAGGGGCGGGGGAAGGTAGCGGCACAATCCCCAGGATTGTGCCACTCAGGGGGGCTGCAGGGGCTTGGGTACACGTACCCAAGCCCCTGTAGCCTCCCCAGGGGTGCGGGGAGCCCGGCGCAACCTGCAGCAGGGCTCCCGGCAGCAGTGAAAGTAGATGTGGGGTGATCGCGCTCCACTAAAGCGGAAGTGGAGCACGATCACTCCGCATCTACTTTCACTGCTGCAGAAAACCCTGCTGCAGGTCACGCCGGGCTCCCCGCACCCCCGGGAGGCTGTAGGGGCTTGGATGCATGTACCCAAGCCCCTGCAGCCCCTTGAGCGGCACGATCCTGAGGATTGCGCTGCTGCCTCCTCCCTGCCTCCAAGCTGCTCCCGCCCCTTAAGGGGGCAGGGCCCGCAGGCTGGAGCATCGCGACGCCCCAGTTTGAAAAGCCCTGCTGTAAGCCTTGTAAGCATGAATTGTCTTACTTTCTTATTCAGTACATCACCTAGCAGGTTGCTGGCTCAACACAAATGTTAGAAGGTAGTTGGTTATAGTAATAAAATGGGCAGAGGGAGTAACGGGTTGCACATTAACTAAACATAATACAGTAAAACCTCCAAAGTTGACCACCTCTCTATAATGACCACCTCCTTAAGTTGACCTAATTTTCTAAATCCTTTTTTTCCATATGTTGACCCACCTCCCTATGTTGACCAATTCCTCCAGTCCCTTGGGTGGTCAACCTAAAGAGGTTCTACTGTATATGATAATGTTTTTTAATGTTATGACTGCTTTTGAAATTTGTTTGAATGCAACATGTTATAACTTTTTTTGTAATAAATAAGATCAGTAATATGCACTTCTTTTTTTGTCTCAGATATTCTAACTAGTGCACCCTCTGGAAGTAAAGATTCTCAGAAAATTAAACAAAACATTTACTATTATGATCTGCTTCGATACTGCTTATTAGTCCTTTTGCGAGATTTTACCAGAGTACCTGGAGGTTGGGCTACTGCTGCGCAGATAGCAGAGATACTAAGGTAAAATTCACCTCGGTTACAACAAAATTCCTGAATTGCCTCTTGCCACTCTGTTTTAAAGTCATTTTGTAGCAGTCTCTTGGCTTGGGCGATATAGTGGCATATATTATCTGCAGACTATTGAGGGGGAAGAAAAAAATGTCTTTTTATTTTCTCAGCCTCTGTTGTGTTGGCCTGGAAGTGGAAGAGGAACCTGAAGAATTTTACAATAAGCTTCTTCCTTCTGCAATAGATAACCTTCTTTTTTTGGGAAGGCACTTGCAAGCACGATTTATCCGAGCAATCAAGGTACAGTATTTGAGATGGGTGGCTTAATATTGTCTAATGGAACTGTTTTGTAACCTCTTGACATGTTTACACTCCCAACTGTTGATTTATGAAGGCAGAGGTTTGTGGTTTTTTTCAGCAGTTGTCACAGACTTTGTTCACGTTACAAGCTACAGACGAAGGCAGTGCTCTCTGAAATTTTCTGGCCTGCAGTGTGCCCCCTCACCCCACTGCAAACACAACACACAGCTCCCTGGAAGTAACTGGCAATGACGTCATTGCCAGTTACTTCAGGATTCAGGGACAATGTGTTCAGTGCAATGCTACAAACAGTGGTAAAAGGCTCTGGGCAGGTGGACTCTTTCAAGCACACAAAAACCTCATGCAGGAAACTCGCCTTCCAATCCAAGCCTCCCATTGCAGCAGCATGCCGTGGTCTTTGCCACCCGGTGGATGTCCTACGACCAGACTTGTCGTAGGTGTCCTGGTGTCCTGCGACATCCTTGCCCATTGGCTACTCTGTCCCGGGAGCTGTGCCTCATAGACTGGGGACCTCTGGATTAAGAACATTCTGTCCGTGGGCTCAGGACTCTAAACAACTATATGCAGCTTTCTGACTAAAAATGAATTTGAGGGGCAATTTTGTTCTTGCTCTAATCCTGCATTCCTGTGTGTTCATCAAATGGACTGGTTTATGTGCTGTTTCCTTCATGAAAATAACACTAGTGGACAAAACTCATCATATGTGAAACAGTCTTTGGATGTTGCACTCTTGGTATCCCAGACACTAACTTGTCAAGGATATAAACTATGAATATTTGGTTTTGTTTCCATCATAAAGATAGGAAAACTGTGTTAATTACATTGGTGGAATATTAAATGAGATCATCATTACTCAAAGCACAAAACACAGATACAGGCCAGCCTTTCTTAGCATATCTTTTTTTCTAAAAACTACTTTTATCAGCCAGCTTCTTCATTTCAGGCAGTTTTCATGCATTGTTGACAGAAGCGATTATGCATCAGCAGCATAAAAGCATGTGTTAGCTCAGTTTTCTTATGGATGCACTCACTGTACACACTTTCCTGATAGTAAGCCCCATTGAATGTAGTGAGATTTCTTCTGAGTCGACATGCATTTGGTTGCACCAAGGGTGCGAGTGTGATTTCGTGGGTGATCTCTCTGAAGAGTCCACTCTGTAATTTACTAGTATTTACTATTCACAATGGCCTCCAGAGGTCTGAAAGAGGCAGTTCCGGTTTTCGGCCGAAAACAGGAAGTGCCCCTCTGGAGGCCTGTGGAGGCTATGCACAGCCTCCATGGGCCTCATAAGAGCCTCATAAGAGGCGACTGGAGCTTAGCTGCAGTTGCTTCCGAAGAAGTGGCCTCCGATGCTTTCAGGGGCCTTTCTGAGCCCATGGAGGCTGCGCGTGGCCTGCACAGGCCTCGGAAAGGCCTCTGGAGGTCCTAGAGAGGCACTTCCGGTTTTTGGAAGCTTCCATGGGTCTCACGCAGCCTCCACAGGCCTCAAAATGGCCTGCGGAGGTCCTAGAAGGGCACTTCCAGTTTTTGGCCAAAAACCGGAACTGCCTCTCTAGGACCTCTGGAGGCCTCTCCGAGGCCTGTGCAGGCTGTGCGCACAGCTCCATTCACCTCCGGAGAACTGGCCTCTGAGGCATTCAGAGGCCTTTCCAAGGCCTGTGGAGCCTCTGCAGGCCTCAGAAAGGCCTCTGGAGGTCCTAGAAGGGCATTTCCGGTTTTTGGCCAAAAACTGGAAGTGCCCTTCTAGGACCTTCAGTGGCCATTTTGAGGCCCGTGGAGGCTGCATGCGGCCTTCACGGGCCTCAGAACAGCTCCAGATGCGACCAGAGAAAGATTCCAGTTGTATTTGGAAGTGGGTGGAGCCCAAATTTTGCATGACTTGGTTCCACACGAAATTTGGTATTCGTGTGGGTTCCAGGAACTGAACCTCGCTAATAATGAGGTTCCACCTGTATTATAATGTAATGAAAGGAACATCTAGTTTGCCCCTAACATGGCTATGGTGGGGAGAAAAATAGGAGATATCCTGTTCTGCTTAGTGGATTTAGCTTAAGGATAGGATTATTCTGAAAGTACATGTTTTAGTAATTATAATTAATGTTTTGCTATTTTGTGAAGGATGAAGAAAAAACTGAATTTTTACATTGTTTCAAGACTGTAACTGATGCCATCTGCTGGCTGTGTGGGGGTCATGTCCAGCTGACAAAAAATGGTAAGGGAGAAAAGGAATCATTCCTTTAGCTGGAAAATGTGAGAAATTCCTGATCAAATTCTTATTGTTGTGATTGCGCCTGTAGAAAACTAAAAAAATGTGTTTTCCTTAGTAAAATAATAAATGCATGAATGTTGCTTCCACTGCTTAAATTAGATTTCCTCTTCACTCTAGTGCTTCGGAATGAACATTTCCAGCAGCTACTTATGAGTGATGATGTTGAAACTTCAACTGTAACATTGACAGTGTTACAGAGTGTTTTAAGGGCTAACAGGTAAATGCAAGTTTTATTATTTTAAGTACATCCCTTAATGATTATTGGATTAAACCTTATCTTAAAATAAAATAAGACCAGGTGCATCTTCAAGGAAATTATTTAATTCATTTCTGCCCAGCCCACAGGTGTAACACATTTGATCCCTGTTGTATATATGCAACATTGGGCAGAAATGGCTTAATTATGAATTTGCTGAAAAGGGACAAAGTTACAGGGGGAAAATCACTATGGGAATACCAGGTGTTTTTGTAATTGCTGTTTTGCCTTAGGATAAGTGACTATATTTCTGTCAGTTGAGCATGATGAAGTGTACAACAAACACACAGACATATGAGAATAGGGACTTTTCCCGTCAATGGACAGCCCAATCCTGAGCTGCCCAGGGCGCCCAGGCTCGGCGGCACCAAGAACGGCGGCCACCGGATCCTGCGTGCCCCTGGCTACCGCAGGAGGCACCTCGGGAGAAGGGGATTTTCATCCCCTTAGTAAGGTTAGTAACCCCGCAATGGGACTACTCACTTTATCGTCAACCAAAAGGTCGGCGGTAAAGTAAAACCGCTCATATAGGGCGCAGAGCCCTCCACGAGCGCCTTGGGTGCACCTTGAGCACCTCTCTTCCTCCCCCAGGCACGCTTCCAGCCCCCCCCGCGTCACACCACTGCGTCCTGCCTCCCCCTGCCCTCTCTCCACCCTCCGCCAGCCTCCCCCGAACACCTCCTCCCCGCCCCAGCCCCTGCTTACCGTGCCGCAGCTCCACAGTATGGAAGACCGCAGACCCGTGGAGGCTGGGCGACCGCCCCGCGCTAGCACAGGCTGGGCTAGCATGGGCAAGAGACTGGCAGTGAGGGTCGCAAATGTACCTTTCAGCACGTTTGCAACAGTGCCCGGCAGCACGAAGCCGTGCAACCGAGCACAGGATTGGGCTCTCACTGTGTGTTTGTTTGTCACTAATGGCAGAGTCCTCACATCATTCTCAGTCATGTTCTGGGGGTTTCACATTTCTTTAATAATCAAGACAGTCTAATTTTTATTTTGTTTTTAAATAGTGAAAAATACTATTCTTTCTTTTCGCTGACCCTTAAATTGCTGTATGGAATGTAGTTGTGCTTCATGGTCTTCCATTGGTTATTTATGTTCTTTAATAATGATACACACTATTCCCCCCCCCCCACGTAAACCTTTCTCTCCCATGATAGAATGACTTTTTTGTCTTGACAGTATAGATGTTATCTAGCACACTTTATGTCTATATCAGCAGGCTGTGGTTTACCTTTAGATGGAAAATCTTGTGATCTGTTATCTCAAGGGTTAGATTACTTGTTTGTTCTTAGTCAAGAACCACACTCTTTCATCAGTCTGGAAGAACTTTCAATAATATACTTGACACCATGAAAGTGAGTCCAACTAGAGTCAAGCAAATCTGTATATGTGTTTCCTTCTGTATTCCAAGTTACTTACCAGTGTCCCTAAAATAAATGCCTCATTGCTATCGTTAAATAGATATAGTGAGATCACCAAAATACTCTGCTGTTTGTTACACTGTAGCCTAATTTTGATTGCATCATAGCACTAGTAATGTTGTTAAAATATTTTTATATATTGGACCCTAGGTATCCATGGGGAATCCATTCCCGGATCCCCATGGATTCCAATTTCCATGGATTTGAGAAGCCCTCTAAGGTCATCCAGGACATGCCTGGAAGGCATGTCCAGGAGGTCCTTGAGACTCTTCCAACACAGGGGTTAGCACCTTTGTTGTGTCAAATCTGTGGGTGCTGAACCTTTTTAACAAAAAAAAAAGTTTGTCATGGTTTTAACAAAACCCAGGTTCAGATAGTTTTAACAAAACAAAAAGTCATAGTTTGCATAACTAAATGGTCCCCTGTTCCAAAAGAACTCACATTCAAAAAAGATGTAGAAGAAATTAGTGCCCCCCCCAAAAAAAACCTGTGATGCAGGAATGAATAAGAACAGTTACTCTCTCTTTACTAAAAGAGGAACATTATTCTGAAAAGTATCTATTGCTCACTTAGTAGAGGTTAATCTTGCCTACCTGCCTCCATCTTCTCCTGCTACCATAAACAGATTGCAGTATCATTCCATGTCGTCTTTTTCTTACATCAGTGCTGTGTTACTTCATCTGACTGAAAAGACCCTTCACTGCATTCTAGATGAACTGGTTTACAAGCTTTCATCTACAATCAATCCTGTCTTAGGAAATATAGCTGTAAATCTCTTACTGTCACTTGCAGAATTTGATCCCCAACTTCTGACAATTCTGGTTACTCGCTACAAAGGTCTGTCACTCTGTTTGTTTACTTGAATTTGGGAAGAATTCTAAAAGTGGCGCTGGCTGGGCCTGTAGGGCCAATCTTCACTGTAATTAAAAAAAGGGAGGGTATCTTTTATACTTGTGTATAATTACAGATACTTGTATTTAGAGGGTCCCCTTTATAAGTTGGGTTAGGGACTGGGAAAGCCTGGATTTTATAGCGAAGCTACTTATAAAATGACTTTTTCCCCCCATAAGAAATAATAGAGGTTAATGGGAAATGTACATATTTACATACTATAGGTGGCATGGGGCAGGGAATTAGAGGCAATTTCCTCCCATACGAAATAATGGAATAAGGTGGACATATGGTGACTGCAGAAAGTGGCATGCTGACTCAGACAAGCGCAAGATGTCATCCCCTGAGCAGGGGCAGCCTGTCCATGACATCAGTTGAAAACTTTGTATCAGGCAGCAAACTGGCAGAGTTACCCCATGCTGTTTGTTGCCTCTCCCAATCTGCTGCCTCCATGAGGCCTGGACCAGTTTCATCTTCTTCTTGCACAGTTAACATGCAAGAACAGAATGGACAGAGTTTACTTTTCTTTCTCAGCCAGCACTTCAGCCTGGCTCTAATAGCTGGCAGAAGGAATATACTCCTCAACTGACCTTTGCCTACTTCACTTGCCTCTTTAGGTTGTTGTCTGGCACCACTGTTGCTGCTTTTTCTAATGGTCACAGAAGGATTGCTGGGCTTCTAGCATTCCCTCCACTGACTAGTGGAGGAGGAAGAGGAAATGGCAGCAGCCATTAGAAGCAGCAGTGGTGGCGCTGGACAGCAGAGGGAAAAGGTAAGTGAAAGGCAAGGGTTGGGGGGTTTACCTTCTCCTCCTCTGTGTTTAGTGCTGCCATCACTGCCAGTGTCTTCTCTAATGGCTGGGAGGGAGTTGCTGGACTCCCAGCATTCCCTTGCCCACCTCTTGAGGAGGTGGTGACACAAGATGCTTAAAGGAGAATAAGGAGAGTTTACCTCTCTCCGTCAGCATTTGTTGCTGCTACCACTACCTCCTCTTAACGCTAATGGAGGGAAGGCTAGAAGCTCAGCATTCTTACTGCAGCCATTAGAGGAAGTGGCAGTGGTGCTGGACACAGAGGGAAAGGAATGGGTAAAACATTTTGAATATCTAAGTAGAAACATGAAAACATTACAATACCTATTTGGAACACATTTTTCTAATAATCCCTTCCAACATCACATTCCAGTGTTTCTCTCATGATGCAGTTAACCTGAAACCAAACAGTAAAGTTGAAACCCAATGAAACCTGCAAGCCCAAGAACAACCTTTTCTGTTTTGCTTCTCCTTTGCTAAACTAGTATACCTGGGCTGTCCAAAATTGCTTCAGATAGCTACTGTAATTCTCTCGGTCACTGCCAAGTGCTCTGCATGATCAGGGCCTCTGAGAAGAATTTTATCAGGGGGTACAAAGTTTCCTTTGGTCCCCTTCCTAAGGGGAGGGGGAACGGATGAAACAGAGTGTGGGCAGAATGGGGTGGGAAGAATGGGATGGGCAGAATGGGGGCAAAACAGGTAAGGGGGAAAGTGGCAACAACTGGAATAGTCTTTGGAGCTTGGTCTACCAGCCTTCCCAATGCAGAGCTCAGCCCTACTTGCCTACCCGGTGTTGGCAGCTAGATACAGTAATATTGAAAACCAAACACACTCCTAAGTCTCTCTAAAATATTTCAAATATAGAAAATCACTGCAGGAGATTAGTGTCATTGTATTAGGCTCACACTAAAATGGGAAGTGTCATGTGTACACCAAAACCGACTTCTGCAGCAGCTGCAGTCCTGCAGCTGTGTCGTTGAGCTCCTCTACTCTCCTTCACGGTAAGCAGATCCACAAGCCAAAGAGCTACTGTAACAGGTCTGTTCCTTCCCAGATGTGACACTGTTAAGGAATGTATGCAGTCTTGGGTCTGGTGTGTATGGCTTGTGACAGTAGTCGCTGCCATGTGCCCACGGTAATGCCTCCAGCATCCCACGTGAGCAATGAGCCTGGGTGAGATTGGGAAATGTAAGATCCCAGGACATTTCTGGGCCCCCTCCTTTGGATCCTGGGCCCCCTTTTTGACCCTGAGTCTGGGTACAAATTTACCCCCCCCTCCTAGGCCCTGTGCATGATATCTGCATGAAAGCACTTACTTCTTGGTAAACACAGTGTATTCTCTCCAAATGTCTCTGGATTGTATGCCTATGGATATTGTTTCAACTCTTCCTTGGTATGTTCACTCCTTCTTGCCACTCAAGATTTTGTGAGGAAATGCAGATTATTTGCTCCTGCATGTGCAGTTGTAATCTGTGGTCCAAAGTCTGTAAGACGAGCAGGCTAACAGTGTTTTTGCGAAGTTGATCTTGGTGTATTTTGATTATTAAGGACTACAAACTCTTCTAAGTAAGCAGTGGACTGGCAAAGGATTTGACAGAAAACTCCATCAACTCTTGAACCTACTCTGCTCAGAAAACTTCAAGGCCAACAAAGCACAGGTGTGCTGAAAATTTTGTATGTGGTGAAAGTAATTTGTACTAAGGTTTATTCCTGCATTCTATATTTTAAAGTCTCTGCACAACACCTATTCCCAGTGTATTATTATTTCTTGCATATCACAGCTGTCCATTCTTTAGCTGGACTTACCATTAATTACTACTCGAGTTCCACCCAGGGGCATAGGACATCGGAATTTGTTTAAAAATAATGTGTGCTGAACCAAACAGGGTAGCTTTTTGAATTTGACCAATGGTAATTTTGTCGATGTTCAGATGTTTCAAATGCAGTTCAAACATTTTTGGGACTGTACCCAGTGTACCAGTCACAACTGGGATAACCACTGCTGGTTAATGCCATAATCTTTGGATTTCAGTTTTTAAATCCTGATATTTACTAATTTTTTCATTCTCTTTTTCATCAATTGTACTATCATCAAGTATTGGTATGTCGATAATGGTAACTTAATTTTTTTTTCAATTACTGTAATATCTGGTGTATTATGCACCAAAACTTTATCAGTTTGTATTCGAAAATCCTGCAATATCTTGATTATCTCATTTTCTTCACTTTTTCTGTCACTTTATTATTATTATACTTTTTCCAGTAAAACATAGTTCACAAAGCAATATACATATTGCTGTGGTCCCATAGATAGTATTGATCAAATTAATCAGTTTATACACAAAATATACCGGGTAGATGAGACTCGTCAGCCTGGGAAGGCAGCTCATCTGAGAGAAGGAAAACTCTGATCCCAAACCTCCACTGCCTTGTGGCTACATCCAGTTATGGAAAAGGCTTCAGGAGTCAACCTCGAGGCAAAATCCGGAGCCGGAGTCTCTGAGGCAGTTCATGGCTGAACACAGTCGCGTTCTGGCAACTCCTGCGACACCGCTGGAACCAACCGTATTGGCCTCTGCCTTTCCATTGGACCATTTCAGCGACGTGGAGAGGGGGGATTTGCTGCATGGGTAACAGCCTATCCTCCATACCTACTTTACCCAGGCTTCACGCACTGGAGAGGACACTCTGTTGCAGAACCACCATTCAGAGTGTGACACCATAGTCTTCCGAGACTGAAGGATGCCAACAATACACAAACTGCTCCTCAGACAGAGCAAAGCTACTAAATGGATGCCCACCTAATTCTAATAGTAACAGCTAGCAGGACCTTGTTCAGTTTGCACTGAAACATTAACACTGTAAAACATATGTGACTATATATAAATATCATGTGATGTCTTTGCACGATCATCATGTATAACCATGATGAAGGTTAGTGCTTCATCCCTGTTCTAGGTTCGATTTTCATGTTTTGTATTTGTAGAGAAAGTTAATGTAGCACATTAGATTGGCGTAACATAGTAGCTAAGAGATGGGCAGTCCAATCCTGAGCTGCCCAGAGTGCAAGGCCGTAGAGCCAAAAATGGCTACCGCGGCATCCTAGTACAACCAGGCAGCTGCTAGCACAATGGGGCTACTTGATTCTGTGGCAGCCCTTGGGTCATTGAAGCACAGGCACAGGATTGTAACAAACATGCTGTAATGCATGTCTGCGATGTTGCGGGAGTCAGCAGGCCAGCGCACAGTTGTGCGCTGGCTAACAGTGGCTAGATCCGCCTTCACAGCACAAGGGTAAGTTTGCACTGGCATGGGAGTTTAGGAGGGTGAGGAGAGAACAGTTCAGGGGCTGGGGGGAGAGAGGTCAGTGGGCGGGCAGGCTGGGTCCATGGTTGGGGGTGGGGCCAGTCTGGCACTTAGGACAGATCCTACTCCCCCCCTGCAGCCCAGCCCAACCCTGGGCTCCTCGGATCTGTCCCAGTGATTCCGCTGGTCTAGATCCGAGTAGCCCAATTGTGGTGGCTGGGGCAGTGCTTTGGATAAGGGGAGAAATATTCCCATTACCCCGAGTTGCACCATAGCCACCTCTGACTTTGCACTGGTACAGTGCAGACCAGCTGTCCTGCCTGTTCCAGCACAAGTTAGGATCGGACTGTGAGCTGCAAATAACATTTTTTACAATGTTATAAGGACACTGTCAGATAGTACGTGATGCTCTTTCTACACACAGAAAGCACTATACAGTATAAGTGTTCTTGTTTAGTGAAGATCATGTAAATTGGAGAGACAGGATAACTTGCAATGTTGTTACTAGATTGAGTCCTGCCAATACTTTATTAACTGTACAGATGCAACGGAGTAGTACGAATGCAGAAATTCTACCTTTATGTTCAAATTCAAAACTAAACACAGGAGGTGGGTGCTGGAGTATACTTTTATTTTCCTCAAAAAGTCTTCTGGCTTGCTGATTTCAGAGACTACATCAAGCCGCTTGCTTAATCCAGGCAGCATGGAGAGGATTTCAAACCAGAAAAAGATTAAAGCTGCTTCTGAAAGCAGTAACCATCTTGCAGAGGAATTTCAGGTAAAAACAGGGCTTTGTTTTGTTAGAAAGATTTTGATTTTTAAAAAATGAGAACAGAGTTGTTACGGATTATAAAATAGATTCTGTAATTTACCAGTGGTCCTTCTACATTTTAGCCTACTGTGCACTGCAGTGCTGGCCATACTTAAGTATTTCTTCAGTTTGAGCACAATTATGTTTTTGTTTTTTTCCTATTGCTATTCTTATTCCCTATAAAATTGTTTCCATTATTTCCCTTCCAACAAACTGTTCCCCTGTCCCATCCCGTCCCCAAAATTATAACCTGTAAAAAAAACTTGCTATGAAAGAAATTGAGTAACATACAATTAGGTACTGGGTTAGATGATTGCCTGCCTGATTGTAGGAGGTTTTTGTTGGCATAATATTTTGGATCCCCAGCATATTCTTTTTTAAAAAACACAATATTTCAGTAAGCACTTGTTTTAAAAATCCATTAGAGGGCAGACTTTTCACATGTGAATTTCCAACTGGCAAAGGAGGCTCAAATCAGGATGTTAAGCATTACTAAACATGGTGTCCCTAATCTAGATATATTCATACATCACAGTGCGTATGTAGCCCAAGACAGTTTGGGTGTGTGTTTCTATCTGTATTGTAATATGAATGGAAATAAGCTTCCCTCCTAAGTTACACTGTATAGTATAAATCAGGGGTGTCCAAAGTTTTTGGCAGGAGGGCCAC
The DNA here is from genome assembly GCF_035046505.1 of Tiliqua scincoides. NCBI lineage: Eukaryota > Metazoa > Chordata > Lepidosauria > Squamata > Scincidae > Tiliqua > Tiliqua scincoides. Next base: position 78,701,323 of record NC_089821.1, on the reverse strand, counting down.
ATACCTCTCTGACACTGTGTTGGGGACTGGGGGGAAAAAGAATTAATCTACATTTAAAATTTTGAATAAATTTGAATAAATTTACATAAATGAATATATTAAAGATGAACTTATATGAATGAATGAAGGTCTTGCAATAGCTCCAGACCTTTAAAAGTCCTGGCACAAAGCAAGGCCACCCTTTCCTTCGCTGCCACTGTTGCATCACAGACATGAAACAGCAAGCAGTGGAGGAAGCCCTCATCCCACAGCTCACGCAAGAGGTCAAACAGTTGCCCTCACTCTGAGAGCAGTTGTGTCGGGCCAGTGCAGACTCCAACGAATCTCCGGAAGGCCAGAGGCTCATTGGAGACTGTGGGCTCCTTGAGGGCCGCATTGGGAGTCCTTGAGGGTCGCAAGTGGTCCCAGGGCCGGGATTTGGGCACCCCTGGTATAAATGATTGGGAGCTACATCATGCTTAAGATTTGAATGCACATCTTTATCCAGTTTTGGAGGAGGAATCCTGGCACAAAAATTGCAAAATGGAAGCCTTGTCTGAAGGAGAACAATAAAAAGGAACACAAACTCTGATAAAACAAATCTGAGTTTACAATAAGGGAAGCAAAATGAAGAGTTGTATCCAGAGAGCTTCTTCCTTTTGTGTGATGGGGGAGGAAAAGTTTCTGCTGATCAGTATTTTTCTAAGAGGGCCCCCAATTCAGATCTCAGGTACAGGAGGCTACAGAAGACAATCAACTCACATGCACCTTGTGCCAATGGAGCTTTTGTCTATGAAAGGAGGAAGCTTTTAAGATACAACCCTAGGATGCGAGAAACATATTTGCTGAAAACATTAAAACCATAAAGTTATTTAAAAACATCTGAAATGGGAAACCAGCCTTTAATCTACTAATCACTAAAACTTTGTTTTAGAGCTAAAAGAGCACAAGATTTGCAAGGCTTTAAAAAACAGAAAGAAGACGAGGGCCTGAAGCAACAGCTGCAGCTTCAGAGGCAAAGAGCCATGAGGCTTTTTCATGAACGACAACTTACACTACTAGAAATAGTCGATGCAGGTATGTGTATGATTATAGACCTTGGGATGTAGGTTCAGGGTTAGCCTGAAGGCAATTTTTATACAAAAAAAAAAGCCATTTGCTTTTGTTAATCTGAAATGTCTGTCTCGTAAGATTTCACTTATGTACCCTTGGTGCACTAAACACTGCCTTCTTAAATAGCCAAAAATCTTACTATGGATGTAGCAACTTGACATCTTTTATTTGAGGAATGATGTAATACAGGGGTGTCAAACTCATTTCATACAGAGGACCGAATAGCATTCATGATGCCTACTGAGGGCCAAAAGTGATGTCATTAGGCAGGAAGTGATGTCATTAAACAGGTCATGACCAAAAATAAGCACTTTTTCTCACTTGGCAACTCATTAGCTGCAAATGACAGAAGAGAAAATATACATATCTTGATCATATTCAAGATATAGGAGAGCTCAATTTTCAAGTGGGCTGCCTTTTCAGCAGTAACACCTCAGCATGGCTCAGCAGCCGAGAGCCTGATAAAAAGCTTCTGCGGGCCGCATCCGGCCCCCGGGCCTTATGTTTGACACCCGGATGTACTAGTTACATGTATGCACCCAGAACAAGTAGACTGGAGACAAAATGGATTATGCAAATGAGTGCTGATAAGTAAAATATGTGGAATTTCATATTCTGTCATTTCTTAATCTTCAGGAATCTTTCTGGGGTGTGATTCTTTGAGTTTGCATGCTTCTTCCCAAACTTGCTTCCTGTTTCATTCACTTAATGGGAAAGAGGTAATAAGTGTTCAGTGTTATCGGCAATACTTTTTTTTAAAATTAAATATTTTATTTATTTATTACAGATACAGGTAAGGAAAATGGGTTAGACTTTGGGCAGGTACTACACAGGTTACACATAAGGATATGGCCCTAGATTACAACATGTAGTATTCAAAAATAAATAAATAAATAAAGCAATCAAATGACTGAAAAAAACACAATAATCTTCAATACAAAAGCTATCGTATTTGCCATTATAAAATTTAAATTTATCTAAACACTCAATGTTTATCCAATCATAAAAAGGCTTCCAATATTTTCTTACTCTACCTAAATCACTCTCTTTCATTCTTTCTATTAAAACTTCCATTCCTACTATTTCATAAATTTTGTCTATTAAATTTTCTCTAGTTGGCATGTCTGTAGATTTCCAATTTTGCGCAAACAGTATTCTTGCCGCTGTAGCAATATGTACAATAAAGTATTTTCTATATTGGTCTTTAATTTGTGATGTCACATTTAGGAGCAATATTTCTGGTTTGAATGGTAATACACAATTCAATATCTCTTGCAAGAATTTATGTATCATTTTCCAGTATTTCTTTGCTTTTTCACATGTCCACCACACATGATAAAAGGTTCCTTCAACCTCTTTACATTTCCAACACTTATTTGATAACCCAGAATACATTTTTGCTAATTTCTCTGGAGTTAAATACCATCTATCCCCTGGGGGCTGGGGATAAGAATAGGCCCTCAGTTTGGCTGTACTTGTCGTAAGAGGCGACTAAACAGCCACCGGGTAGATGGGACTCGTCAGCCTGGGAAGGCAGCTCATCTGAGAGAAGGAAAACTCTGATCCCAAAACTCCACTGCCTTGTGGCTACATCCAGTTATGGAAAAGGCTTCAGGAGTCAACCTCGAGGCAAAATCCGGAGCCGGAGTCCCTGATGCAGTTCATGGCTGAACACAGTCAACCATGTTTCTGGCAACTCCTGCGACACCGCTGGAACCAACCGTATTGGCCTCTGCCTTTCCATTGGACCATTTCAGCGACGTGGAAAGGGGGGATTTGCTGCATGGGTAACAGCCTATCCTCCGTACGTACTTTACCCAGGCTTCGCGCACTGGAGAGGACACTCTGTTCCAGAACCACCATTCAGAGCGTGACACCATAGTCTTCCGAGACTGAAGGATGCCAACACAAATACCATCTATAAAACATTTTATGAAAATTCTCTTTAAAAGACACTACTTTAGTTATCTTAATATTTATATTCCAAATTTGTTTCCAGTCGTCCATCGATACATTATATAAAAACACTAGGGCTAATTTCTTATCTGGATATGCTTCAAAAAATTCCAATACGTTTATTATAGTTCTCACATTGTTTTTCAATTGTCTTTTTGGTAAAAAACCAGTTTGATCTTCTTTAATTATTTGATTTAATATTTTTTTAATCTTGCAGCTAAAATTGAAGCAAGAATTTTATAATCTGTATTTAAAAGGAAAATAGGTCTATAGTTTTTAATTTCTTTTTCGTCCATGTCTGATTTATGTATCAAAGTAATTGTTCCTTCCTTCCATGAGATTGATATATCTCCAGTCTCCCATATACTATCATCAATCACTTTTTTGAATAGCAACAACAATACCTCTTCAAATTTCTTATAATATTCACCTGGTAATCCATCAGGGCCTGGCATTTTTTGGAGTTTTTGCCTTTTGATAATAATAATAATAATAATAATAATAATAACTTTATTTCTACCCCGCCTTTCTCCCCAAGGGACTCAAGGCGGCTTACAACATATTAAAAACAATTTAAAAACAAATAAAAACATATTAACACATACTAAAAACAGCAGTCAGAGTAAAAATAGGTAAAAAGAGCATAGAGCAGCAGCAAGTCATAAAAGAATCAGGCCTGTAAAAAAAAATATTAAAAGATGTTAAAAAATGTTAAAAGGCCAAGAACTCAGAAGGCCTGTTTAAACAGAAGGGTCTTCAGGCCTTGCCGAAAGGTCTCAAGAGAGGGAGCCATTCTTAAGTCAAGGGGAAGGGAGTTCCATAGCGTTGGTGCCACTACTGAGAAGGCCCTATTTCTTGCAGCCGCCCCACGTACCTCCCTAGGCGGCGGCACTTGTAAAAAGGCCTTCTCTGATGACCTGAGAGGGCGAGCCGGATTGTACGGGAGCAGGCGATCTCTAAGATACCCTGGTCCAGAGCAGTATAGGGCTTTAAAGGTCAATACCAGCATCTTGAATTGGGCCCGGAAACGAATGGGCAGCCAGTGCAGCAGCTGGAGAAGCGGACTGACAGGGTCGAACCGCCTACCTCCAGTAACCACACGGGCCGCCGCATTCTGCACTAGTTGCAGTTTCCGAACCGTCTTCAAGGGCAGCCCCACATAGAGTGCGTTACAGTAATCTAATCTGGATGTCACCGAGGCATGGATCACCGTGGCCAGGTCTGCACGATCCAAGTACGGCCGCAGCTGGCGCACCAGCCGAAGCTGAGCGAAGGCCCCCCTAGCCACAGCCGCCACCTGGGAATCCAGGAGCAGCTGCGAGTCCAGGTGGACCCCCAAGCTGCGGACCTGCTCCTTCAGAGGGAGTGCAACCCCATTCAGGGCAAGCCGATAGTCCAGCACCTGCATCGAGGATTTCCTAACCAGGAGAGCCTCTGTCTTATCCGGATCGCTTCTGTTATTTCATTTATAGTAATTGTATTTTCCAATAGATTCTTTTGATCAGCTGAAATTTTAATGCTATTATTTTTCTTCAGATATTCTGTTTGTTTCTGATATTCTATATTTTTTCTCCGATATAATACCTGATAAAATTGTTCAATAATTGTTTTCTTTACTTCTCTTTTCCAGTCAAATCTATCAATGTCTTAATATAGTTTTTTTGTCTTTTTTCAGCTTATAAACTAACCATCTACCTGGTTTGTTTGCATTTTCAAAAAATTTTGTTTTGCCATTTTCAATTTCTTCTCCATCTCCTGTGTTTGCATTGTTTTAATTTCATGTTGTATCTTCTTAATTTTTTGTTGAATTCTTTGATTTGTAGGTTCTTTCTGTAATTCCATTTCACCTTTCTCTAATCTTTGTATAAGATATTTAATTTTCTTCTCTTGTCTAATTCTTTGTTTTGCTGCATTTCTTATTGCTAATCCTCAGAAAAATGCTTTACTCGTATCCCATACAATTTGTGTTTTATTTTCTGGATGAAAATTGGTCTTAAAAAAAATTCCATTTCTGTTTTTGCTTGATTCAAAAATTTCTGATCGTTCAAATGAGTTATATTTAACTTCCAACTATTTCTCCTTAATTTTTTATTTATTATTAATAAAATTGGATTATGATCTGCAAACGTATTAGGTAAAATTTCAGTCTGAAACGTTCCATCTAAACCGAATATTGAGGCCCAGCACGTATCAATTCTAGACCAAGAATTATGTGTATTTGAATAATATGTGAACTGTTTTTTCTCTGGGTATTGTGTTCAATCTGGGTATGTGTCAATCAACTGTAATTCTTCTGCCATTTCCAAAAAAGGTCTGGGTAGGGTTCTTCCTCTTTTTACAGATCTTTTGTTAAATTTTCTGTCCCATTTAGCTTGAAAAACTGCATTAAAATCTCCAAATAAAAAAAGAACCCCGTCTTCTCCCATGATTAATTTCTCATATAATATAAAACTTACCTTGATGTGTGTTTGGTGCATAAATATTGACAATTAATGCTTTCCTTGTTTCAACTTGAATCTCCAAAAAGGGTATTTTGCTTTACCTTCTTGTAAGGCTAATCCCCACATTTAATATCCAAAAAATTTGGATCAATAATCCAATTCAAATCAATACCAATATAAATTCAAATCAATGTGTCTTTAAAAGCACTGTCTCAAGTCTCTAGCTATAACAACAAAAATGAATTGTTCCAGCAGTTAAAAAATCCACCAAGTCATATTTTCTTGCTTCACCTTCTTATAAGGCTAATCCCCAAATTTTATAATCCAAGTCATCCAAGTCTTATATCCAAAAAGGGTGGATCAGTAGTCCAATTCAAGTCAATAACACTGTCAAATCAAGTTAATATCTCTTTAAATAATCAGTCCTGAATCCAGCTTCAAGCCTCTTGCAATGACAGGCCTAAATCCAGTTCCAAGCCTTTTGCAACGAAAGTAGAATTATTTCAACTGTTAAAAGTTAGTTGTTTGTTCCTTTTCCATGCATACCATTACAACAGGGTGATCTTTTATCTTCCCTTATTTATTTAGTCTTATCTTTCTTTTCTTCCAATCACCCTTATTACAAAAAGAAAAAAAATGCTCCAGTAGGAGCTTCTTTACATCTGAGTTCGCTGCTTTTCCCTCTGGGTGGCTGCCAGCTAACATAAATAATCTTAAAGTTATCTTTTCCTCCTTCCAACCTCTTGATTGCAATCCGTTTTGTAGCTTTTTAATGAACTGATTACTCACGGTTTAAAACCTTTGTTCGTTCTCATGTTATATCTAGTGGGCCGTGGGGGAGAGTCACCAGCTATCCGAATCTCTCCAAGACGGTGACCGGGATGCGATGTGATCCAGCATAGAGCAAAATTGGGATATCTCTGAAACTGCCGTCTCTAGAGATAGTCCCAATTCATGCTCTCAGCCTTCGTTCCTTCTTGGCAACGAAGAGTTCCTCATTATTGAGGTCCTCTGGAAAACACATATATTTAGCAGTTTCCCTGGGAGTCCTCCCAGGTTGCCTGCTACTGCAATGAGTGTTAACTCCACCTCCCGGCAGTACTTGTTAAAACACATGCTACATATGCCCACCAGTTCGTGTTCAAGGATCTCATATTGTGACCAATAGCAAAGCTATGTAATTCGGTGAGAAAACAAAAACGGAGATGAGGGTGAAAGGTACAAAGAGAATTTAGAATCCAGAAAGGATTCTATTCAAGTTGGGCCCTAACTAAAATAATAACTTGTACTTTACTCTAGACAATTTTGTGGCTAACACTACCATTCATGTGTCTATATTTCCCCATTTCCTAGGTCAGGTAGATAAGCATGTGCATGAAATAGAAGAGAAGTCAGCCCTAACTATCCAAAGACACTGGAGAGCATTCAGGATAAGGAGAAATTTCCATCAGCAGAAACAGTATCTTAAACAATACAAGGCAGCTGTTCTCATTCAGAGAGTGGTGAGTATACCATCCAATTGCTGGCAAGAGACAAGATAAACTGGGATAGTGTATTTACTTCTGTAAATTTAAAACAAACATACAGGAACACCCCACTTACAAGTTATATTTTGAGAGTTCATTTATATGTCAATTACTGTAACCCTGCACATGCCTGATCTCAGAAGCTAAGCAGGGTCAGGCCTGGTTAGTACTTGGATGGGAGACCATCTGGGAATACTGGGTGCTGTAGGCTTATACCATAGTCTTTCGAGACTGAAGGTTGCCAACCATTGGGAACTCTGAACTCATTCTCATTTCAGTGTTATAAATGAATCACGTTTCCAGGATAATCCACAAAAGGCCATTTAACCAGCTTTTCCTTTTTTTCTCTTGTCCTTTCCACCATCTTTCTTTTTCTGTTCTTCTCTTCCTTTTGTCTCTTGTTTTCTCTCTCCTTCCTTTCTTTTGCTTCTGCCTCATCCACTCACTAGCCAGATTGGGTCCATAGTTTTCTCACAGCCTGCTGCAGCTTGGGTCATCATTACAAGCTGTTGTGGATCTCCAGTGTGTGCATTCTTGTTCACATGCCATTTTGTTCAGAGGTCAGATGTGTGTCACTCAGGCAGCTCCTGTTTCCAGAATTCAGAATCCCAAGTGCAATCTACTTTGGAAACTGATTTAAACTTAAGCATTACACTTTAGAATAAGCTTTAGAAACTTATTTTAACTGCAAGCAAGCGAACAAAAAGGGCTGTTTAAAAGTAATGGAAGAGGTAGCTCCTCAAAATGAAAGACTGTAGTAACTGAATAAGATACTGAAAATGGTAGCTAGTCCGTCCATACTATCTTTCTGATCTTTCCTACGCATTGTTCTTCAGTACAGCAGTTCAGTGAAACTCTGAAGACCAAGATTAGCAGTTTGAACCTGAAGTTGTTCAAGAACTATACTGTGCAGTTGACCTCTGTCTTGCCAAAGCAATATCTACCCGATGAAAAGATCACAATGAGAAGTTATCTCTACTCATTTTATCTTTCAGTCAATTTAGTGCAGGAATCAACATTCAACTTCCCAGTTCCTAGTGACTCAAAATGGCAGCTGTGGTTGACTTTGGTAACAAGAATGATATACTCCATTTGAGGGGGTAGATCAGTGCAGACTGAAAATGTCCTAATGAGATAACTCATCCACAGCCCCTTACTCTCTCAGAAGGACCTCAATGATACATAAATTAGACCTGGAGGAACGAGAGGCAATTCTGTTGTCAGCACAACAAATTATAACACAGAAGCCTGCGCATTGAGGGAATCAAAGATTCTATGGTCCCGAAAATTTTGCTAGTGATTTGTCTATAGTAGTCTATGAAACAGATTCGCCTGTTATAGACCTAGAGAGATTATGGTCTTTTGATTGAAGCACTTTGTCTGCTCTAGGGTTATTTATTTGGCCTCATTTTTCAGGAAAGATCTAAAGTGTACAGGGTACTTTCCAATAAGCCTTTTATATTCGAGAGTCAAACTACAGGTATAACCTAATTACCTACAGATTTTTCACCCACAGTTTTATCTCAATGTGATGAGAAGGGCCCTTAAAGGAAAAAAGTCGTTTAACAGTAGCCTCGTTAATGGAGGAGAGGGCAACCGGCTGACAATCCATCAATCATTTTTTCTCCAGGCACTTAAAACTCACTTAGAGCTTCACTCCAAGGCAAGTGACCCCCTCCCTTCCCCCTGAGCACGTGAAAGAAAGATAATCACTTTGCATTCTTTCCCAGTGCTAGCTCTGGGTGAAGGGAGGGATTGCTGACTTAGAGTGTAGCCTTTCTAAGCGCCTGGAGAGAGACTGATTGTTGCCTAATGACTGTTTCTTACATCACAAAGGTCAGCAAGGCTGTTTTTAAATTACCTAGCAAAGAGACATCGTTTTTGAAATGGATTTGCTTTAATGTGATTTGTTCCATCCACATGAGTTCTGGGAACAAAACCCTCACAAATAACGAAACTCAGCTTGTATTGCCATTGTTTTATATGACCTAGGCAGAGGAAATGTTATAAGAAATGTTTTTGGTTTAAATGCAATCTTGAAGATTCGTCTGTTCATTTATGAATGAGATGTAACACTATAAAAATTTTCCAAGTTCACCATAGAGTATTTTAAGGACCTGCCCTATTGTAAAAATTCAGTTCAAACTGTGTTTCACCATGTCCTTGTTTCAACAGGTGCTTAAATTCTTGGCCAGGCGAAGGAAGGGCTCTTCTCCCTGGAAACAGCCTAAGGCCCTCTCTGATGAACATAGGCTATCATTGCAGGAAAAAGTCAATGATTATATCAAACAGCACCCGGTACATCATCATACCTCCTAGCCTCAGGGCACGCTTTCCATATCAGTTTATCTACCCTACGCAGCTTATATGGGCCATTGTTGAGCCCCCTTTTGTTTTGCCACGTCTCATTCATATGAACTGAGTATTGTCTGAAATGCCCACACTATTTCCTGTGACAACTTATTGTGGAGGAAGATTGATAATGACAGAGAATGGTCAAGGAAGCATGACTGCCACTACTGATCTCCCTACTGAGAAACCCCTTATAATCTTCTGAGGAAAATTGGAATTCCTAGATTACCATTTGAAAACCATTGTTGTAGAGCAGGGGTGCCCAAACCCTGGCCTGGGGGCCACTTGCGGCCCTCGGGTTCCCAATTCAGCCCATGGGAAGCCCTCAGTCTCCAGCGAGCCTCCGGCCCTCCGGAGACTTGCTGGAGCCTGTGCTGGCTCAATGCAACTGCTCTCAGTGTGAGGACAACTGTTCGACCTCTCACCTGAGCTATGAGACCAGGGCTCCCTCCACTATTTGCTGTTTCACATCTGTGATGCAGCAGTGGCAGCAAAGGAAAGGCTGGCCTTGCAAGACCTTTTATAGGCCTTGAGCTACTGTAAGACCTTCATTCATTCATATAAGTTCCATCCCTAATATATTCGTTTATGTAAATTTATTCAAATTTAAAATTTAAATTCTTATTTTTCCTGGCCTCTGACACAGTGTCAGAGAGATGATGGGGTCCTCCTGCCAAAGTGTTTGGACACCCCTGTTGTAGAGCAGCAGGTTCCAAACCCTGGATCTGACACTTGGAGAAAGTCTTCCCTGTTGTGTGCAATGCTTATTGTTCTGTGCTGCTACCTGTTATCTTTCAAGCCAATTTTGTCAGAAAGCGATGCCGCTTCCGCTACCTGTTACACTTCAGGTCCTGGGCCCTGATTTTGGGGTGGAAGCAGCTGCCTGGAGTGACTTTCTGACAAGATCGACTTGAAAGATAACAGGCAACAGCATATAATGGTAAGCGCTGCACACGACGGGGAAAGCTTTTTCTTAACACAGTAGTTCCATGGTTTGGTTTGAAGACCACTGTTGTAGAGCAGGAGTGTCCAAACTTTTCGGCAGGAGGGCCACATAATCTCTCTGACACTGTGTCTGGGGCGGAGAAAAAAAATCAATTTACATTTCAAATTTGAATAAATTTACATAAATGAATATATTAGAGATGGAACTTATGTGAATGAATGAAGGTCTTGCAATAGCTCAAGGCCTATAAAAGGCCTTGCACAAAGCAAGGCCAGCCTTTCCTTTGCTGCTGCATCACAGATGTGAAACAGCAAGCAGAGGAGGGAGCCCTTGCCCCACAGCTCATGCAAGAGCTTGAACAGTTGGCTGCCATGCTGAGAGCAGTTGCATCAGGCCAGTGTGTGCACCAGCAAGTCTTCAGAGGGCCAGAGGCTCATTGGAGACTGGGGGCTTCCTGCGGGCCGGATTGGAAGTCCTTGAGGGCAGCAAGTGGTCCCAGGGCCGGGGTTTGGGCACCCCTGCAGCAGAGCAATGGTAGTGATTTTTCCCCTTTTCCTTTTCCCTCCCTCTAGCATGAACCTTTATTCAGTGTCATTAGTTTGATAACTACACAAGCTCAATAAGGAAGTCAAGGGGGCTTTTGAATTTCTTGCAACCACTTTCTTATGGCCAGTTCTATCCCCTCTCTGCCCCAGTGGAGTTCATACCTCCTTCCCTCGAGGAGCTTGCCAGCATTCAAATAACCCCCTTAGGATGCAGCGGAGCCTGCATTGGTGGTGCTGCATCAGTGTTGGATAGTATTGGGCTGCCTGTCAGATACAAATCAGTGAAGTACAGTACAATATAACACGACTAGGCTGATTTTCAAGTATCTTCTGGTCTAATCAGTTTCACTTCTAAGGCAAACTAAAATAAATTAAGAATATATTCTCGAAGTGACATGGTATTGCTTAGCAAGTATGTACTTTTTAAAGGAGCTATGCAATTGCTCATGTAGGTACATACATACCCTTTAGGGTTCTAATCTAAAAATGTTTAAGAGATTTTAAAGCTGTTCTAGGCATTACACTGTTAATGTGACAACAGTCATGTCACTAGCATAGTCCAATAGGTTTTGGTGGGCCCAATCTTATATGCATTTCCAGCACTGATACAGCTGTGTCAGTAGGGCATGTGCTGCATCTTGCAGTGGGGAGACAGAGGCAGAGGCCTCCCCACTCCAAGTGGCTTCCTCAAGGAAAGGGAATGCATTACCTCCGGGCTGCATCAGTGCTGGAAAATTGAGAAAGGACTGGGCCCTGTGAGAACTGTTTGCTCATCCATTGTAGCAGTGCTGGTTGTGCTACTTGGAGCTGGTTTCAGTTTTTTTTCCAGAAACTACTTTAAGCTCACAAAACGGCTTTGATGAAAATCTGTGGCAGGAGAGGAAAAAAAACTGCTGGCTAGCAGAGGTTGTGATATCTTTACAAATATGGCCTCCTGGTCTTGAAAAGTTGGCCTGGTGTTGTCTATGTGCATCCAAAGAGTTATAAACTCTTTATCCAATAATAGTGATAGTGATCTATAAATATTTGTTGCTTATATAAACTTAGAATAGGCCATGAATGTAGTGATTCCTCTTTATTTGGTCTATGAAACATAAGATATTGGTGTTGCTTTTATTAACCATTAATGTAATAATATGAACTTGCTTCTTCCTGAATCTTAATTAGGAAATTAAATTTATGCAGTGATAGATAGATGGCTTCAGGGAGAAAACACAAGAAGAAGCATATTTTTCGAATTACAAGTACACAAGGAATGCAAATGTTGTGCTATAGGTTTGAAACTGATAACTGCTAACATTGATAGGCACCATCACTTTTTTCCAGGCTTCTGAGATGTCAGAAGAAATGAGCAAGAAACTTCATCAGCAAGCCCAGGAAAGACTGGCCCAGTATTTGCTGAAAAAAAAACTGGATCGGAAGGCGGAGCAGCATAGAGAAGCTTTACTGGCTCAGGTCCATACAGATATGGATCTGCTGATGAGTATGTGTCTATTTGGACTTCAGATTGTCCTTCCTTATTGGTTTTCAGGGTGCTGAATGTTAAAGGATATAAATGGCAGAACCGATGGATTAGCTCAGCAGCTCCCAAACTGTGGGCCTGGGACCCACCATTAATTCATGACCCAATTTTTGGTGGTTTGCAAAACTCAGGGCGATTTAGTCTACATGCACCAATGGCTTAAACCAGCTGCTATGAGGGGAGGGTGCAGTGCCAACCAATCACCATTATAACTACACCCCTTGGCATTTATAAACTAGGCAGCAGCTTCTAAAAAGTTTGGGAACCACTGGATTAGCTAGTAGGTGCCAGTTCTTAGTTGCACAGATCGTCAGCATTCTGCATAGATCATCATTGGCAGCCTGAGTTCTGAATTGTGTGTGGTGATGATTCCACAGCTGCTTTGACTGTTCCTCAAATTTTATTTTTCTATTACCATCTGTCCAATCCTTACCACATGTACTGAACGTTAAGTCCCTATGGGTTTTTTTTAGTAAGTATATGTAGGGTTGTAGCGCATGCCTGTGTTCCCTTGAGCATGAACTCTCCTCTCTCCTAGAAAATGTGCAATGTAATGTTAAAACAGCAGTGCAGTTTAAATCTGCTTCCCTTCTTCTGTGCAATACTGAGAGCATTTCCACTAGGTGTTTTGGAAAATGCAACCAAAATCTTCAACATGTAGTTTGGGCAGCTGGTCTATAGATATTTTTCAAAACACTCTATATCTGGCCTTCTGCTTCAGGGATAGCCCCAAAAATTTCAATACTGGATGCGGAAATCAAAGAGGTCAAAATATGCTAGTTGTATCCTACATTAATTCATGGCCATGTTTCATGGACATCAAATTTCCTTAGTCATGGCTAACAATAAATGAAATAACTGAGACTTTGCTGCCCTTTCTTCAGCAAATGGTACTCCAGAATCTTTCACCTAAGGCAGGCTGGTTTAGCTCTGTCTGCTGCTTAAGTTAGTCCCAAATTGGTACTTTAGCTCTGCCCATTTGGTGGAGGTTATTCCAGATAACCTGTATTGTCCTTTAATGATGCACAGCTATTTTTCATTTCTATTACCTTTTTATGATTCCATCATAATTTAAAGAAAAAGTTTAAATTGCTTGAGTCTGCTTATATTATTGTATTTCTCTTAATTGAGACTAGTTGCATGTACTGAATTATGCATAGTATCATTGAAGAGAAAAATTCTCTCAGGTCTTGCCTTTTGAATGTGGGAGTAGAGAACATGAGGGATTATTTTTCTACATACCTATTAAAATGGATTTAACAGGAAAAACACTGAGGCGCTCAGCAAATATGTCAAAGGTGATACATTTGTAAAATTGGTTCACAGTGTGCACACACACACCCCAGTTAATGAGGCAGGACAGGACATTGCACAACACTTGTCCACATTGATCGTGAAAAGCTTTGTGCATTTGTATGCGAGGAAATGGTGGGAAAGGCACATTAATCTGTGATGGAATATAGGGTGAGGTGCACAACAATTTTGTACTGCTATCTGCAGGCAAATGACCTGGCATGGATAAACACTGTCTAAATAACTTCCCCTGTACCATGCAGTGAGTTCCACTGGCCTGGTTTAGATTACTATGAACAAGGCTACATGACCCTTGGGCTTGTCTCCTTCTTTCTTCTCTCCCTCTCCTTTGCACATGAATCAAAACAAAATCAACTCATAGTTCAGTGTTCTGGTTTGCTAGCTAACTGTAAGTTGAACAAACCACTGCTCCTGGAGTGTAGGTGTGATAAGAAGTTTGATTAGTTCAAAAGTAAAAGCAGAGCTTTCAGTCTTCTCTTGTCTAGCGATGTGGAGCACATGATGAGGTTATGCTCATTTTCTTTTTTACTGTTTTTTTAATGAGGTTATGCTCATTTTATAACAAAAAAGGATGATTACCTCTGAGCTGAGCCACTGTCTCTTGATATCCAAACTCTAGTCATTGTATGAAACTGAAATTGAAGTTAAGCTGCAACAAATTGAGTTTCATTTAATTTCCTTTTTCTTATGTGGCATTTCTATCCCTCTTTTCCCTTGCCAAAGTAAATGCCCAAGATGGCTCCAAAAAGTGTCCTTAAAACAATAACAAAACCTGCAATATACTATAAAAACAATTGGGATTAGCAGCAGCATTTAGTACAACCAATAAAATAACCAGGAGTAAAAACAATTATCACCTCTGTGAAAGAAGAAGAGCAGCAAACGATATGCATTGTATAGGTTGAGATTAACTGCTGTCTTAACTATAGAATAGTCACATAAAAATCACATAAAAACCAAGGGGTTCAGACAACTGACCTCAGAACACCTTCATATGTGACTGGAGAACACCTCTGGTCACGTCCAGAGGTCGTCTTGGACCAAGCCCACACATGTGTATCTGTGGGGGGTCCCGGATACCGAGGTCCAACCGTACACCCTTATGTGGGAGTACTAAATTAAATGGGGTTTACTTCTGATAGACGTGAATGGAATTGTACTGCTAATTTGGTAAGGTAAAAAAATTTTTTTTGCCCTCTGATTTTGTCACAGATGCTCCAACTCTAGCAGAATTCAGCATGAAAGATATGAATATCTTTATGAGTAGATCAGTTCCTGTCATAGCAAAAGCGAAACAGTCCCATAGTGCTATATTGAAATATACACGGTGGCCTTGGTGGAAGAAACTTGAAGAGGAATTCTTAGATGAAGAGGTGGTCTCTGAAGATCTTCTAAGTGATGAAATGGGAACTTTGTTTATTGGTGGAAGTAAATCATGACTAAAAGAGAACAAGCTTTTGTTAAGTTCTATGTGATTATGGATTGGAGCCACTGTGAGAAAATACAAGCAGTCCCTCCAATACAATTTGAAGGCTTCATTTAATTTTGATGTGATTCATTATTAATAAAATGAGTTTGTATGTGTACAAAACTATGATATTGCCATTGTACTTTTGAGTGTGAGATGAAATATCAGTTTAGCTGAATCAGAACTAGATTTCTACGTTACAGATATTTAACTTTATAATCAGAAGTCAAAATTCTACAGTTCTAATGTCTTGCACTGCAATTCCATGCAGGTTTACTCCCCAGAAAGTGTGTATATAATTGCACTGCTAGAACAACCAGTGTATTCAAAACCTGTGCCTCTGTAAGTGCTTGCAGGGGATAGTAGGAGGCAGTGACATGATCATGCTGTCACCAGGAACAAAAGGGGTTTTTTTCTTACTGGGGTTGCTATGGGTCTCTGCAGGGTCTGGGGGACCCCACAGCCCCTCTGCAGGCCTCCCCGCACTTCCAAATGGCTCTAAACTGTGCCCCCGACCACCTTCCGGTTTGCTATGAAACCAGAAGTGGGTCAGGAGCACAGTTTAGAGTCATTGGAAGGCACAGGGTGGTTTGCAGAGAGGGCTGCGCACTTCCTGGACCCTCTATAGAGCCATAGTGACGCCCTAGTAAGTCTTTAAAAACTCTTTTTTCCCCAGTGGCAGTGGGATTGTGGTGATCGCATCAATGTCATTGCCCTGCCCCTGAAGGGGTCTGCAACAGAGCTTCCCTGGCTGGGGTGTCACAATGCCGCAGTTTGGAAACCTCTGCTGTATACTGTGTGCCTGCATCTGTGTGACTCTACATGTGCGTGTGGGAGAAAGAAGCTATGGCAGTAGTTCCCAAAATTACTGTGGTCACAGTTCCCTTCTTTTGCAGTGGCCTCTTCCTGGCTCTCCTGGGTGCCACCATCTTGGATAGCATGATCTCACATGATCCAAGATGGCAGTGTCTGGGAGAGCCAGGAAGATGGGCACCACCACCTTGGATCGCATGAGATCTTGCACAATCCAAGATGGTGGTGCCCAGGAGAGCCAGGAAGAAGAGGCCAGTGGGGACATCCCATGGCACCCCTGTAAGGGCACTGCAGCGCACAGTTTAGGAACCACTTTATGGGAAGGAACAAGGAATTGTATGGTAAGAAACTTCAGTTCCCAGTTACTTACTTCCCCAGGCTCATTCTGATTTATAATAACCCTTCTGCACATCCTCTGCTTTTATGCTGAGAATGTATTTCATTGTTTTAGTGAAATATTGGCGCATTACTCCAAACTCCTTAAGTTAGCTTAAATTCATTGAAGAAAGCAGGATTCAGTAGTTCAAGCAATTTGTGAATTTGAACTTTATAAGATCCTGATAGTGATTGTTATATACTATACAAGCTAAAAATTAGGCACGTAGGTTATGCCCATAAAGATTTCTAGAGCAAAAGAATATAAAGACATCTTTTTGACCTAATCAGCAATCCCCACATGACAGTCAGGTTATCCAGTTGTAGAACTTTGATATGTATGAACTAATAGGAGGTACCCAAGCGTTCTTGGACTATCTAGGAAGCAGTGCTCCCCAATTATGTGCTCTGAGTTTAGAGGCTAAATGAGAATAGGCATTGTTCAGCTTCAGAATAGCAATGGTATAATACTTTCAGTATTTAGAGCAGACAGCCTTGATTGGATGTATCAGCTACAAATAGTATCCTGTAAAAAAAAATTGAATTACCATATCTGAAAGTTTGAGGCAACTCAAACTATTCTTCCAAGTACTGCCCATCACAGTCCATGGCTTAAGCCAGGGTTTCTCAAAGTGTGCTCCTAGGAGCTCTGAGGCAGCTTGAGACACCATCAGGAACTTCACAAGCACACTATGTATCCATCTATCCCCTGCCCAGTTTGCTCATCCATCCCTCCTGCCTCCCCTGACCATGGCTCTCATTCCCATCCTATTCTGGCTGTCTGCCAGTATTCAGTGTTGGGCTTGGTGCTGTGCCAGTCCGCCTGTGTGCTGGCACTTGGGGAGGCTCCCAAGACTCCACACATGTGTTGGCAGGGCTCTGCAAGATGCCTACTAGGAGTCTAAAGGGCTCCAGAGACCAAAAGGTTTGAAAACCGCCACCTTAAGCAATCTCCTAAAAATTATCTGTGGGTTTTCTAATCTCCTTAGGTTTGCTGACAAATTACCTGCACTATGGCTGTTTTATTGCTCCTTCTTCACTGGAGCATCTTGCACAGGCAGGCCAGGAGGCCTTACCCCCAAGTAAGCCACTGCAGCCCTAATGGGTCTGCTTGGACTTGTGCCACCTCCTGAGGTGGCATAAGTTGGAGGAGAGCAGAGCATCTTGAAGTTGTTCCATGCTGCTCAGAAAAGGGGCTTGAGATCCGGCATAAGAGCCAGGTCTCAGTCACCCCTGCTCCCTGCCTGCCCACCCTGGGACCGCCCTCCCCCGCCCTGGGAAACCTTCTTTCCCACCTCTTCCCCACCCACTCCAGAGCCTTGTGTCCGCTGAATTCAGCTGATGCAAGGCTCTCCAGCAGCGTTGGCACACTGGCTGGATTCAGCCTCTGCGGGCCAACGTGTGTCCCTGCACCTGCTTAGCGGACTCATGGAGAGGCACAAATGTGCTTTATGGCACATTTGCAACCCTCCTGGTCCGGCACAAGGGCACCTCAGGATTACATCCTTAAACACATTCTGTCCCCACTGCCTGTGCCAAAATCATTTATCAGCTGGACTTCTTCTAGAATAGCACTTAAGGGCTTAACCATAACTGCCTTGCTAAAATATGAATCACAAAATGTGTCATTTTATTGCTGAATCTGGGGATCTAAAATATGTTCAGGGATAGAACAAACTTCTGGAGAGAGATTTGGACAAACCTAATTAGTCCAAATTCCAACAATGTGAATTCAGATAGAGCAGGGGTGCCCAAACCCTGGCCCAGGGGCCTCTTGCTGCCCTTGGGGACTCCCAATCCGGCCTGCAGGGAGCTCCCAGTCTCCAATGAGCCTCTGGCCCTCTGGAGACTTGCTGGAGTCCAGGCTGGCCCAACGCAACTGCTCTCAGCATGAAGGCAACTGTTCAACTTCTTGTGTGAGCTGTGGGACAAGGGCTCCTAACACTGCTTCCTGTTCCGCGTCTGTGATGCAGCAGCGAAGGAAAGGTTGGCCATACTTTGTGCAAGGCCTTTTATAGGCCTTGAGCTTTTGCAAAACCTTTATTCATTCATATAAGTTCCATCTCTAATATATTCATTTATGTAAATTCATGTAAATTTATTCACATTTGAAATGTAAATAAATTCTTTTTTTCCCTGCCCCTGACACAGTGTCAGAGCTATTGTGTTGCCCTCCTGCCAAAAAGTTTGGACACCCCTGAGATAGAGAATAGCTGGGAAATGGGTGGTGGGGAATCTCAAAAATAATAGCAGATAGATGAACTGTAAAAAGATATTGAATTGTAGCAAATAATCAAGGGCCTTTTTAGCAAACTAAGACAAATCCTAATAATTGATTTATGTTAGATATAGCAGCAGCACAATCACAAAAACATGGTGATATTTATTCCACACCAATTAGAGAGGGGGATAGCTTTTGGCTCTTGCAAAGTGGTAGCTTAGTTACCTCCCTTAAATTCTATTCCAGACTTTCTGTTATAATAAAGGACATACTCCACACCACTTCATATTCCAGACACAGAATAAGCTGTGTTCATTAAAAACTGCAGCACTGTACCTCAAGAGCTGCTTAGGAATAGCTTTGAAGCTGCTAGTATTTGTGTCCTCCCAGGAAAATATTCTAAGATTTGGCTGGACTAAGGTCTATAGCAGATATTCTCATTTTGTCCTCTGCAGTCTACTTCCAAAGCCTGACTGGTTTCCTGTCACATCTTATGCACTGCACAGACTGGTCTCCCTTATTTTATGTATCTTTGCTGCAGTGCAGTGTTCAGCTCTTCATAATTATCCTCATTATAGCATCCTTTTATCAAAGGGAGATGTTCACAAAGGTGTCCCACATAATGTGTTTCCTCTAAAGAAATGAACCCCCTGGCCTGTGTTAAATAGCGGGTGAATTATACAGCTGTGTCACCAAAAGGCTGTTCATTGTCATGCTAATGGCCTCTGCCACTTACCATCATTGAACTAGATTGTGCCCCCCCCAATATACTGTTTGCTGGATAATGGAATTTTCATTTTTAACCCCTGTTTTGGTGCCTGATAAAAGATAACCATGTTAGTGGGCTTCACTTTGCAGGACTACTCATCAGCATGAATGAGTAGTCATGCTAAGTAGTCTACTCTTCTCCAAAATTTTGTGGTTTCTGCTACCATTTAATCTTGGAACACCCTGCTTATGTAAACCATGTCACTTAATGGATGAAAATTGGTTTCCACCATCAACCAGATGGTAGGAACAGGCTTCGTTTACTGACATTTAGAACTAGCATGTCAGCTTCGGAGTCTTACAAAATTTCCCAGAGCGGAGTTCAAATCATATTTCTACTGCACAATCTATTTTCTCATGCTCAAAAGCAATTCAAATTTGGCAATTGTTTTTGTACAAACGGATATCATTTGAATAAGGGTTGAAAGCATTAACTAGATTTCCGTGGGATTTTAAATTGAATTTTAATAGGAGCAATCCCTTGTGATAGAGTAGATGATCCTGTTGTAAACAAGCTATGCACATATCTCAGTCCAAGCAATTAATGTTTTATCTGTTGGTTTTTACAACTTAAATAGCTATGTGGAGGAAGGCAACCAGCATTGGCCATTGGCGCAGCTGGTTTATGTAGTGTGTTTTGGGAGACCTTTAAGAAGTTCACTACTGGGCTTGTGTTTATAAAGAAAGGAACTTTATTGAAGGAACTACAGTATAATAGGATAGGAAAGTAATCTCTATGTGCCTGGCTGAGCATTTTGGAAGACAGTGGAATGAAGTCAACTTGAGAAGAGCAATCTGCATACTATTAGAAACTTACTAGTAAGAAAAAAACAAGGTAGGAAAACCCTCATGGTTCCTCTAACTAGCAATATTGCCCCCTTAGGGTGCAGGGTGCCTGTGCAGGGTTGTTGCTTCTTTTTCTTCTTCCAACAGGGACAGTGGCAGAAAAAGAGAAGGAATTTTAAACCTTTGCTTCTGTCTAGGTCATTCTCCTATGGATCCTATTTCCACTAAGAGGGAAATTCCCAGTGGAACTAATTGGAGATTTCATCCCAAGGCTCAATGGCAGCTGTGGGGGACTGTGGGCTCCAGCAGCCTGCCCAAGCCAAAAAGAGCCACTAAGAGTAGCTGCAGTGCCTGGATACATGGAGTCAGTATAGTAGCTGACAGTGATTGCCACTGGGCAGGGCCAAATAGTTTCACCAACCTTTCTTGGGTTTAGAGACCATAACGGCTTTCTGATATTTACCTAAAATAATTCTAGTTGTTATAATCATATAAAATGATAAGGGCTCCTTTGAACAAGGGACATTACCATGAATATGTGTAAGTGGGAAGTAGCCAGATCTAAACATTCAAAATTTCTGAAATAATTACTGGCTGCTTCCATAGCTGTTATTTGTTGCAGGTCCACCAACAGTAAAAAAAAATTGTTTACGTTTACCCCCCTTTCCACAGGCACTACTACATTCTGAATAAATTTTTGAAAGTCTTGGATGCGACAATTACCAGAAAGTTATAGCCTCATAGCAGTTGTCTTTTAAAGCAGAAGTTATTGTATTTTTGGTTATGCCAAACCAAATAATATTCTAGTCTTGGAAAGTTAATCCTTAATATCTGACCATTCAACCATAAAAGAAATTTCAGAGCTGATACTATGCTGCAACAAGATCTGATAAATAGCAAATAGTGTATCTAATCTTGCATTTAAGCAATTTTTCAAATAGTGTAAAAATGATCCAGTCCAACTAATTAATTCACAGAGATAGTGGTGTATCTGTAAGCAAGTGTGCCTTCTAGCACGTGATGATAGGGCACAATCTGATGATTGACCAACCATCCAGTTTTGTAACAGTTTTTTAAACCAGAAAACATTCAGATCCATTTTTTTTTTGTTAAAATTCTCATCCATCAAAACCAAAGCATAGGGAGATTCCCTGGCAAGATATGATTTCTATATTTATTCCAGATCACTTGAAGATTTAATAACGATTAAGAGTCATTTCTTACTCAATGGAATTCTGTACAGGTATTAAATAATATCCAAAGCAAACCTCAAAGAGATCTTGATAAAAGCTTGCTCTAAGCTAACTATTTCACTGTCTTTAGAATGATATGAATCAGTGATCTATTTTAGATAACTGGCATCTCATTATAACAAAATATTTGGAAAAGTTAATCCCCTATCTGCTTTTGGCCTAATAATAGTGTTACCAAAAAGGCTGTTTTGTTTAGGGGAATTAGTATATTAACCTTTTGGAAACTTTTGGGACCATAGGCTGGATAACAAGACAGCGTAAAGCAAAGAGATCCCTTGCCTAGCTTAATGAGGAGACTGGGAGAAAGGTAACTTTCAATCAAAGGATTATATTTTTATTGCAAAAACACACAAAGGTAAACATAATACACATGGAGAATTGATAAGTATAGATTTCTAGTACTTGTGTATAGTGTACCTAGCTAGTGGTGGCTGCATGTGCTATGTATTTGGGTGCATCCGAAAAGGAATCAGAAACGGATAGGGCTGGGGTCTGCAACCTGTGTTTTCAGAGCCACATGCAGCTCTTTCAGTCCTCTGATGCAGCTCCCCAGTGGGGCTGGAAGCGGGGCGTCTTCCCCTTGGCCGCCGCCCAGCCAGCCCAGCCCCAAGGGCGCCTCACTGCGGTGTGATGTGCTGCGGGCGCTGGCTGCTGGTGAGTGCGGGGCTGGGGCGCCGCTCCTCCCTGCAAAGCTGCAGCTCCTTCCCTGCAAGCTCCTTCCCTCCTTCCCTGCAAAGCGCCCCCCACGCGCACAGCAGCTCCTTCCTTGGCAGGCAGGCAGGGGCAGCGGCGCTCTCCTGGACCTGCTCTCCGCGCCCCACTGCGAGCAGGTGCAGGGGGGGCAGGTGGGCACCTCTTCCCTGCGCTCTTCCTTCCTTCGCCCTGCAGCAGGCAGGGGGCTGAACAGAAGAGGCGAGGCTGGTCGGAGAAGCGCGGGAGACGCAGCGCTGCTGAGGCAATGGGCAGGAAGGAGCGAGGTGAGCTGCACTCCTGTCCACACTTCCCTGGGAGGAAGCCCCGTTGACTCTATTGGGGCTGACTTCTGAGTAGACAGGGAGAGGAGCTGCTCTCTAGCTGCACTCCTGTCCACACTTCCCGGGGAGGAAGCCCCGTTGATTCTACTGGGACTGACTTCTGAGGAGACAGGCAGAGGATGTCCCCTGGTTCTGGTGTTATGTGAGAGTGTAAAGAGCATCTCTCTATCCACTTTATCCTTCCCATGCATAATTTTGTATGTCTCAATCATGTGCCCCCTCAGGCGCCTCTTTTCTAGGCTGAAGAGGCCCAAATGTAGCCTTTCCTCATAAGGAAGGTGCCCCAGCACCTACAAGGGACCTACAAGAAGGGGCTACATTATAAAAATGGGACCTGTAAGAGGGGAGTGCATTATAAAAGTTGCATATACAAGAGGGGAGTGCATTATAAATTGGGACATACAAGGGGGAGTAATAACTATAAATCTCTTTATTCTATTGAAAAATACTAGTCGTTAGATTTTGTATTTCATTGTACCTCTTTTACATTACTGTGGAAAAGACACAAAGATGACTATTTACTGTTGGTCAGGATTTTCTGCTAGGGAGGCAAGTCTTGCCTATAGCACCAAATTGGCTAGGGCAGGCCCTGGGAAAATAAATTAGTATTTAATTTAAATGTATTTTATTTTAGCTCTTTTGTTTTTTATATGTAATTCTAAATTTAAGATTATGGTGATCTTGTAACATTAAAATATGTTACATATTGTTTTCTCTGTAGCAGTTCATTCATTTCAAAAATGCAACACACTATAGTTTTTTTATACATAGCATAAAGGTAAAAAACAAACAAACTATATATGCAGTGTTATCTTCATTTTAGATGTCAAAAGGGTTTTGTGGCTCCCAAGGTTTTCTTTTCTCCAGAAAATGGGTCCAAATGGCTCTTTGAATGTTTAAGGTTGCCGACCCCTGGGATAGGGTGTAGGGAAGTAATTTAGAGGTTCCTTAATCTGCTAAACCCAGTTGCTGACTAAAGATGGGGGAGAAGGGAGGAATAGATAGGGAAGAAGGGAGGGAGTTTAGACGCAAGATATATTTACCTGTCCGGGGGGGGGCAGTTGGAGGAAGAGTCCCATGTAGGACCACTCCCGCAGGAGGGCAATCAGAGAGAGAGAGACATGTGCTCTGAGTTCTCTCTTATAAGAGTTGTCTTTGACCTGGAAGTTGACCTAAACTGACCGGAAGTATCCCAGAGCTGTGCACATGCTCAGTATACACCCAGGTACACGTGGAGTATGTGATGAACCGGAAGGAAGTCAGCTTACCAGCCAGGTTGACCTTCTGGGGGGAGGGAGGCAATCTGCATAAGGTGCTTAAGAGTACAACAAAAGAACAATAGACCTTTTCCTCCAGGCTTGTTTTGCATAATCAGGAGACACAGCGATTAGGTTATACATTGACCTGCAAGGAAGTGGGGGTTGTGTAATTCATGTGCTTGTAGCTTGACCATGGCCCTTAGAAACATGTGCTGGGGGAGGAGATATAACATAACCAGAGATATAACATAACCAGATATAAAAATCACAACTTGGAAGGGAAAAAGGGGATTTTCACATAACAATAGCATTACCTTTAATTCTGGGTTTTAAAAAAATCATTCCAAATAAATGTATTTATCAAACTCTGCCACTTCTCCACTTCAAAGGGCTGCATGCATATAAGTGTCAGCATATACACTGGAGGTTTTCATGCTTTCTCCCCCCACCCTTTCAATCATTCTTCACACATCCCAAAAATCTGTTCATGAGGTTTCAAGGACTCTCTGGAGTGGCATCTGCTGAACTGGGAAGAGGAAAGAGATAGACCCTCTATGCATAGAGGCTCTTTTAAATGTCAGCCTGGGCATCTGTAAGGGAAGTCTGATGGCTGGCCAGGGTGTTGTGACTCTGCCTTGGTTGCAAGTAGCTATACAGGTGATTAATAAAGTATCAAAAAGGAGTTTGTCAAACAAAGCAAAAAAAAGGCATGCTCATGCAAAATAATAAAACCTAACACATCTTGCCACAAACTACCACTTGGTGTAGATTCCTCCTGGTTGTTCACCTTCTGAAAAAGGGAGGGGCTAACTGCAATCCATAGGGAAAAGGGGTCCAAAGGTATACTTAGCATTCAGCCTAAGAGAACTGAAGGACAGTGTGTAGAGCAGCAATTTACAACCTTTTTCATTTTACAACACACAAACAAGGCACTAAAATTGTCAAGGCACACTATCAGTTTTTGGACAATTGACAAGGTACACTTCACTGACAGCAGGGGCTCACATCCCCCAGTGGTCCTACTAACAAATAATCCTTCCCCAAACACCTGTGGCACACATACAGACCATCCATGGTACACCAGTGTGTCACAGCACAGTGGTTGAAAATGCCTGGTGTAGAGCAACTTCAGACAATGATTTCTTCAGATGGATGTAGATTGGCCTACTGATGATTCAAAACTAGCTGAGCTCACCAAGGTGACTTCTGACTTGTTGTGTGATCATGGACTGACACATGCCGTTCCCAGCAAGAGGGCTCATTGTCCTGCTGGCTATCCAGTTAAAAATACAGGAAATTTATGAACTGAGACTGATTGTGCAGACTACAATAATGGCAGTTAGTGACAGTCTGATAAATCTACCAGAAATTTCATTTTGGGGAAATGTGGTCTACTGCCCCATCACAAACAGATATATTTTACAGCAGTCTAAGCACTGTGTTTATATCTGCAATAAATCTTCCAGAAAGTGCATTAATTGTCATTGTAACCGCAATGAGGAATGTGGGTGTGTAGATGGCATGGACAAGTATTCAACAAATATGGTGATGTAATTAGTGACCAAGCATATAACACCTCCTTCCCCTTCTTTTTCAGTCCATTATTTTGCCAATTTTTTTAAACCTTAGTACAAAATATTTTCATTTGCAGATTGTGTGCTCCCTCAGTGAACATTTAATGTGTTTTTTTTTAAGTTGCTCATGAGGTTATGCAACCATGCATACGCATACCACGTTTCCAGAGTTTCTCTGGAAAGAAGGGACAGAGTATTACTTTTTTCCATATATAAAATTTTAAAATCTTTTACGAAGGCTTTTTTGAACATGACAATAGCAGCAAGGCTAAACCTTCACGTACCAAAAGTGCATGTACAATTGGAATATTGCTAAAATGGACTTACGTATGAGACAATTGCTAAAATTAACCTACTGGTAGTTATGGCACAGTTTTAGAGAAAAGGGTGGGGGGTAGGATATGCAGTCTAAAACACAAAAGTGGTGTGCAGGTGAGGATGCTAAACTCTCCTCTGCCACATTACTTTTTCTTAGGCAAACCCCTTCCTCAACTATTTTTGTTCTCCCAGCTGGCTCACTTCCAATATCACAGCCCAGCTGTGGGGAAAAAATAACTTTGAAGCATGGATAGTGGCAGGACAGCTGGAAACTTCTATTTGCAGACCCATTTTGTGCACTAAATTGCATCCACCAACCTGCAAAAGACTGGAAAGAAGTGTATTTAAAGTCATGGATCTTCCACCATCACATGTAACTTGGCCTTTGGTGATATTAAACATTTCTACATATATCATTTAACATTTCTACATATATCAGAGATATGCATGAATGGTTCCTTGTCCAAAACCAAAGTAAGAATATGTGGGATGGTCTGGTGATAATAACCAGGTGGAGATTACTACATACCAGTTGTATAGTATATACTAGGTGGAGATGTAGAAGTTATTAGTGGAAGTCTAGAGTCAAATCCCAGTCACTATTTAACCCCTGCTAACTGGGTAAGATGGGTAAGATTGTGAGCCCTTTTGGGACAGGGAGCCATTAGAGCTATTAGTTATTTGATTTTCTCTGTGAACCACTTTGTGAACTTTCTGTTGAAAAGTGGTATATAAATACTAATACTAATATTTTGTTATGAGCTTATTTGGAGCCCAATCATGAGCTCTGTAGCACTGGTGGTACGAGTGTACAGTTGGCACTGGGTGTCACAAATGTGCCGTAAGACACGCCTGCGGCACCTGAAGAGGAGGGGCTGCAGGCAGAGGGCCAGTGCCAGTTGGCACTGAGCCTCAATACTGCTCAGAGGGCTGGCTGGCAGTAAGAGGGCTGGCTGGCTGGCAGAGGGCTCCTTGCCACAGGATGTGGTGCTGGCGTCTAGCCTAGACGCCTTTAAAAGGGGATTGGACGACTTTCTGGAGGAAAAATCCATTATGGGGTACAAGCGATGATGTGTATGCGCAACCTCCTGATTTTAGGAATGGGTTAAGTCAGAATGCCAGATGTAGGGGAGAGCACCAGGATGAGGTCTCTTGTTACCTGGTGTGCTCCCTGGGGCATTTGGTGGGCCGCTGTGAGATACAGGAAGCTGGACTAGATGGGCCTATGGCCTGATCCAGTGGGGCTGTTCTTATGTTCTTATGTTCTTAAGTAGTATCAGGACAGGGGAGGCAGGGAGTGGGTGGAATGAGATGGGGGAGGGTGAGCTGGGGGAGGAACCAGGGTGGGAGGGGGATGGTACTGGTGGAGCTCTGCTCCACTGTATCCTGAACTCTCTGTTGGGCTGGAAGGTACAACATGGAGTCTCTCACCTCTGTGCTAGCAAAATAGCCAGCGCAGACTTGAGAAGCCCATTGGGGCTTGGGATATCCCTGGGGCAAGGGGATGAAAGGGGATGATGGCTGCCATGGGGCTTCAGGATGCAGCGGCAGCTGCTTTGGTGCTGCTATACTTGGCAGCACTGCCGTCTTTAGGATTGGGCTGCCCGTGCCTAGTGACTCTATAATATAAAATTGGACCTGGAAGGGTTCTACGTAATTGTGACTTTGATCCTTGAGTGGCCCACAAGCGCAGGTTTCCTCAGTTTAAATCTGAATATCTGCCATACCAATTCTGTAAGAACTGCAGTGGCTCTGAGTATGGCCTGGAGGAACATCAGAGGCCAAGAAAGTTCTGGGTACAGGCTCTGTCTGATGCATAAGAACTACACCTTAATTTACAATATGTATTTTGATCGTAAAGAATAAACCTACTTCATCCAAGCAAGCCGGTGGGGGCGTTTTAGATGACTTGTACGGTTTTGTTGCTGTGATAAATTGAAACAATTTGTCACATTGTTCCCTCCCTCCCACTTCACCTTAAAGAAAGTGCTGCTAAAGAATTATTATTACAGGGGAAATGTGGAGCCTCTGAAGGAAACAAATTAGAGGAATAATAAACAACACCCATTCATCCACACACAGTGCTTCAAGCGACAACAAGCCCATAGAACACAAATGGAAAATTCACCTAATCACACGTGGGAAGCAAAAGGGCCCCACATACCACTGGTTCCTACAGTGGAGGACCATCACTTGAAGAAAATAGCTGAGTTCTTGCTCCACTTACTGTCTGTCAGTTCCAGAACCAAAGGTAAGAGGTGTGCTTCAGGAATGGTCTAGTAGTCACTCAATTGTGGTCGTTCCCTTCTAATGAGTTTTCCAGCTCATTGAAAGCCTACTGTCACTGGAGTTCTATAACGGCAATTTCCTTAAGAGCAAAGGTTGCCATGCACAGAGTTATTTTAACATATCTCATTGGCTGTCAAACTGATGTCAAATGAAGTAGGTTCCAGGCTCCAAGCATCTTCCTTCTGCTATCATCATAACTAGTACCTAAGGCTTACTGAGAAATTACTGCTTGTTCCCCAGAAGCAGGATAAGATGTATCTATAAATATTAAAAGACAAGTAAGATAGATAGATATGGATACAACAGTAACAATAGTTTTTGTTCTGAGTCATGTTGCTTTCATTTTAACAAATAGTCTGATTTTGGTGATCTCAGCAAGTATTTTACACACTTTAATTTTATGTTCTAATCCACCCTGAAATATACGAATACTGTGTAGCGGAATGTGTATCTAAAAAAAAAAAAGAATCACATCCTTACTATGAACAGTGCAGTCTCTTTGGTTGGCAATATAGTGGAAGCTATTTAATAAAAGCAAATTTTAAAGTACACCATTTTTTACCTCAGAGACAAAGAAAGTATAGGATTAAACATTTGGTATGTGACTGCACTGGATCCAAAGTCTAATGCACTTTGGATGTCTAACGCACTAATGCTTCAGGAGAGAGCTTCAGGAGTGGCCTTTAAGACAGCGCAAGGAACTTTACTTAAGAAAGTTTAGATCCTGGCAGAATGTTTGTGAGTTCCAGCTGCTCTTTCTCCAAGCATCTCTTCTTGGAGAGGTTCACTGAGTAAAGGGGAGCCACCCAGCTTCCACTACATCCACTAGTCTGAATTAATCAGCATGCTTGGATATCCAGGTTATGGTGCTAATCAGGTATGTTTTCAACCAGTTCCGATTGGTGAAAGGCTGTGGACTCTTCTCACTGATGCAGCCCCAGTGACCATAATTCATACCTTTGTTTCTTCTAGGCTAAATTACCGTGTATTACTTGATGATCAGGTCCAAGGCATTGGCTTATGCAAAATGCTGTGGCCTGAAAGAGGTGGCTTATAGGCAGGGGTGTTTGTTTCCAGAAAGACAGGACCACAACTTGAACACAATGGGCTTACTTCTGAGTAAATTAAATATCACTGTTTTCAAACACTTCTACTTATAGGAAGTACTTTACTCCAGTGCTCTGATTATTGCACTGGTCCCCTTTGCCTTCCAAGTTCAATTCAAGGTGCCAGTGATGATGCAGCATGATTATAGCCTAAATGGCTTGGGCTGAACATACCTGAGAGACCGCCTCCACTCCTATGTTCCATCATGAAATTTAGATCCATCAGGAATGACCCCTTAATCCATTTCTGTCCAGCCCACAGGTGAACATACTGAATCCCTATTGCATATATGCAATGTTGGGCAGAAAGAGCTTAAGCCTGTTTTGTTTTTGTTTTGTTTTTTAAGAACAAGTCAGTTGTATGATGCTCTTAATCTATCATGGATTCAGGGTAAAAATACAACAGGACAGGTGCCACATAGCAACATTTTCCAGAGGACAAGGTCAATTGGTGACTTCTTCCAAAAGTAACACCACTTTACTGAAAGACTACTACTGGAACTGGCTTGAAAGACTGTCAGTAGGTAAAGTACATTTTATGTATGTTTCCATTTCAGAGTCAGAGATGCAGGAAGCAATTTGAGTTTTTTCTTTCTTAGAGCACAATCTTAGCACAATCTTAGGGCAATACAGCTCTGAGGTAAGGGCACAAACTTTCCCTTACTTTGAGGAGGCGTCCGTGAGTGACACCCAACTGCAGAATGCAGCACACGCCCCATTGGCACCGCTGTGCCAGTGCTGGAAAGCATGGACATAAGGGGTTAGGATTGTGCCCTTAGTCACACTGTTCTCAAAAGACAAAAACAAAAGACTAAGGGCCCAATCCTATACAGTTTTCCAGTGCCGGTGCTGCAGTGCCAATGGGGCATGCACTGCTTCCTGTAGTGGGGAGGTAGTCTCAGAGGCCTCCTAAAGGTAAGGGAATGTTTGTTCTGTTATCTCGGGGCTGCATTGTGGTTGCACCAGTGCTGGAAAGTTGGATAGGATTGGGCCTTAAATTGGAAACTTTTATGTTTTTCATTGCATTCCCCATTGTAAAATGCCCTTTTCCACTTCATTCCACATTTTTTCATTTTAGAGAGTAGACGTTGGTTGAGAGGAATGCCAACAAAGGGATATTCTTTGTGCTTCAGAGTTGCAAAGAAGGATGTTTCTCCAAATGAGAGCAGACCTGCTCATTGAAACCTAATGAGAAATGAACTGGGCCTCGTTTTGCACAAACAGAGAGGAAGAGACAGAGCCTGCTTTCCTGACTATGTTATAGCTGCCACAGACTGAGAAATTGACTGGGATAATACATGATTTGACCCAGTGAATAGTCTGGGGAGACTTATGCTGTAGTACTTTTAAAGCTAAATCACTGTGAATATGGTTACAGCTTGGGCAGGAGACCTCTAAAAGCTTCATATAAGCCGCCCATTCATCTCCACAGTGCATTCCCAAGCATTACCAGACGAAAAAGAAAGATAAACTAGACCAGATCCAGACTTGGTAGATCTTTCAAATATACTCTGGGTAGTTGCACAACTTATCTGGGTGCCAGCACTGGCCATTAACTCTTCCCAATATATATACAGTGTCTGCTAAAATATAGTTTCTAATAGTCCAGAGCATCTAAGCCCTGCACATCTTCCCGGTTTGGGCTTATTCAGATATTATTTTGCTGCAATTCTTACACTGGGGAGCCAAAAACTGATTAAGACTGGTAGCCCAATCCCAACAACAGACCTACACTGCAATCCAGCAGGGCCAGTGCAGCCTCCACTGTGTCCAGTGTGCGAATAGAGGCTGCTGGAGGTCTCTTGGGGAAATGAGGACATGCATCCCCTTACTCCGGATAAAGCCCCAGCAGCCTCTATGGAACTACTCAGATTGGTGCCAGCAATATAGCTGATGCAAATCCGGGTTGCCCCTTGTCAGGCTTTCAGGCCCAGGATGGGGATAAGATGTGGTGGTGGTAGCCACGGCTACTGTCCCCGCTCCCTCTGCCCTCCCAGCCCTGTAACACCTCCTCCTACCGTGTTCTGATTACCCCCCCCCCCACTGCCCAGCTGAGAGTCTATCTGCTCTGGTGGGCACAGTTCTCCAAGCAGTGGAAGGCCAGCGCAGGCCTTGCCACCAGCACCATGAGCCTCTGTGCTGCCGCAGCATGCCTTACACCACATTTGTGATAGCACTCTTGCCTGTTCTGCCAGCACTAGCCAGCATAGGATTGGGCTGTAAAACTCTGCAGGAAAGCTGATGTATTGTAGTGGCTAAGAAATCAGGATATCCTTAGATGAAATCTCATTCTACTTCAAATGTCATTTATGCCACTAGGCAGTTCCTTTCAGCTTCAGCTGCAATATGGGAGTAATACTGTTGTGGAATCTCAGCAGTGGTGTGAGAAGATCAGGTGACACATGAACCCTTGAGAGCAGAAAGAATTTGGGCAAGTATATTATTGAGTTGCTGGCTGGCAGGTATTCAGCTACACTTCACAGCATCAGGACTTGCAGGTTATAGTGTGGATCCAAGTGAAGATGACCATAGCCATGCCCATGATGAGGTTAGCCCTTGCTTCTTTAGTATTTCTGGCAGCTCAGCGGGCTATGCAATCTGCCAGAACTCCAAAATATGCCTAGGGGTGTAGCCCTCCCCCCAATCTTCTGGAAAACAGGTGTGCTTCATAGTACTCAACAAGCACATATTATTCCTTACCAATTTCCCACCTAGTACTTGCAAAACCCAAAGTCTTGCTCTTTGAACACCCAATCTGGGTTTTATGTGATGAGCATTATTGGTGAGGGTCCAGAGCATAGTGCAATCTTGATTTTAATGTTTGACCTGTTCAAGTAACCTGCAAAGTACTGTGAATACTTTTGAGTGGTATATAAATGTTACAAATTATTTATTATTAAGAATAGTCATATAGATTTTTTCCCCCTTTCAAAAAAGTTCTCAAAGTAGTTTATGTAACGAAAGGAATGGGAAAATGCTGCTGGAAGGGGGGGCGGTTCACAGTCTTAAAAGAAGCACAAAGAGACTTCACTTTATACCAGCAATAATACCACTGGAGGGATGTTCCGCAGTGTTCGACGGGGACAGTTGCTCTCCCCTTGCTAAGTACAAAGAGAATCACTGCTTTAAAAGGTGCTTTACCCAGTTTAGCAGGGGTCATAGAGGTTATTATTATTATTATTATTATTAGAAAAATGTATATCCTGCCTTTCCCATGCCAAAGCCAATGCCCAAGGCGGCTGACAAAGCTCCATAATAAATGTAAAATGCATCATAACAGAGAGTGGGGGGGGGGAATAGGACAACTGATGTATTGTTGCCCTGGCTCTCCACTTTCCTGATCATCAGGATATTTCAAGGGAACTTTTGATAGGGCCAGGCATGAGCATCACTTTAGCAAGCGTCCTTAGTGGTGAGGGGAAAGAACTTTGCACATGCTCAGAGAGCCTCTCTCTCTCTTCATAATGATTTCCTACACTCCATGCCCGCTAAGGTCTGAGTGCTGGAACTGGAGAGAGGTCACGGCACTGGTTACTCTCCTTGGGCTTGGGATGAAAATCCCGTGGCACTGGAGGACACTCTCCGTAGCATCCCAGCAGCAGGTGCACCGCGCCCGCCTCTCCGAGAGGCGGACTCCAGTCTCCGCCCTGCAGGCTCTTTTGCATTTCTGCCGCCGCCAGCCAATCAGCTCCGCGCGTGCCTCTCCGGCGCGCGCCTCTCTCCGGGGGTTGCTGTGGAGACGGGCGAAACCAGGGCTGGCCGCCAGTTTGCAACAAGCCCCGGCGGGGAGGAGGAAGGCTTGCTCATTCATCTCGCGCCGCGCAAGGTGCTGCACCGCCTGGAGCCGCACAACAAAGGTGCTGCTGGGCGAAGCATCCCAGCCAGGCGGGCCAGGTAAATAAACAGCAGGGGGGCAGAGGAACAAAAGCCCAGGGGGAGGGAGAAGAGCGAGCAAGGGGGAGAGAGGGAGGGGGGCTGCTGTTCTGCAGAAATGCAGTCAGCTGGAGCTGTGTCTTGCTGGGGAGCCTTTGCCTCCTAGTTTTCCTTTTGGCGCTTGCGTTTGTTGGGGATGCAGCTTCCTTGTCTCCATTGTGTGCACTGCAAACAATCAATAAAGAGCATCCCCGCTCTTGAGACTTGAGCACAAAGGGTCTCTCTCTCTCTCTCTGAGAGCAGGACACCCCAAAGGCACAAAGTTGGGACTGAGTTCCTTCTGCAGGGAAAGCCCAGAAGCCTGGCTTGACAGAAGAACTGCTGCTGCTTGGTCGGTGGAGAGGGAAGAGGTGAACAGGCGCCAACTTCTCCCTTGGCCTTGCATTGTGAAGTGCTCCTTGTGTTGCAGGGTTATAGTAATAACACTGTAGGAATACATCAGTGCTCTGCACCCATGTGCAGCCCTGATCCCCATTTCAGAAAGACTCCCTAGCATGTGGGTCTGGGGGATTCCGGGTGTCCATGGTGGTGTTGGTGTATGAGACTGCAGTGTTGAGGGGGAGAGAAGGGTTCAAATAAGAGGGTAGATAACCAGAGCTGCTCAGAAAGAAGAAAATCCCCAGGCCCTTCCACAATCCTCCAATTACACCTCTGGTTTCCGTTGCACTGTGCCATGCATGGTTTCAGAAGAGTATGATGCCAGAGCAAGAAAAAAACTGCTCCCTTGCACAGACCTGATATTTCGTGTTCAGCCTCCGTGCCAACTTTCGTGTGACTTCGAAAAAGGTTCTCTCTCCCCTGGTGCAAAATCCAGCCCTTTTGTTTCTTACCCCTTTTGACGGTGGTATCTTTGTACCTCTACCTTTGTACCTCTTGCACGTGTTTGAGCAGCTGTGCAACATTCTCATTCTGACACTGCTCGCCTGGTGGACGTGTCATCACTGGAGTGGGGCATTTTTATAAGAAGATAAATCTCTGTGGAAGTTTCAGAGGCTTTAAAAGAAGATCTTTCTTAGGAAAAGGTGGCAGGGGAGAAGTAGATTGCAGAGCAAACCTGACTGTACTGACCGAGGCTTGCAGGGCTGTAACACAGGCTTTTCCACAAAGGCAAATGGCTGCATAGAGTGAAAAGAGAGCTGCAAGAGGTTAGCGAGGACAGTGCCTTTCCTTCTCTGCCTGCCTTCTGGTCATTTTTCTTCAGCTTGAAATAGCAAACGGAAAGAACCATCTTGGTAAAAAAAAAAGTAGACATATTTTCACACCTTAGATTCCCAGGTTTTTCTTCTTTCCATCTTTTCTTTTGCTACTAAGTGTGTACCTGCCAACCTACCTGCTAGGACTGCGTCCATATCAGATTGTCACATTGCAGAGGCAAGACGTTGCTTCCAAAATCCATTAAGTCCTTTCCTGGCTGCATCCGATGCTCAACAGACTGTTTCTGTAGTCTGGGGGAACCCACCATTTCTTTTTCTACATCTGTCGTTGTCTCATTAATGGTAATTTCTGACATTAATGACATATTGTTGAGCTGGAATTTAGAGCTGGAAAGAATATTTACGGGAAATGAATTTTCATGCATTGTGAGCATCTGCAAGCATTTGTCTTAAGTATATGATTATACACACTAGATGCATCAGTGTGAAAAAGCGCTGTTCCTTTTGGCCCTGTTCAAACATATATGTAGAGCTCATTTTATTTCTCTTGTCTTACTGCATAAAGATTTAAGAACAGTGTTAACAATTTGCAATCAGTTATTGAGACATTTGCAGCTCAACATCTGTAGTAGACAAAAATACTGAATGTTTGCAGAGCAGCAGGGCAGAAAATACATACGTTTATGAGTTATTGTTTCCCATGTGGGATAGCTGATTTTGTGCTTATAGTAGCTAGAGTTTAATAATAATAATTATTTTTTTTAAGGATGAAAGCTGAATAGCATCTCAGCCTTTGAATCAGCAGGATGTGACTCATTTTTTTGAATTCCTTTCACTATTCTGATTCATAATATATTCCTCTCTTGTGGGTGTTTTCTTTATTCTTATGAATTTGACGCCCCAGAAGGCATTGGCAAGGTCATTCATTTGAATGCTCATGGGTAGTTATTTCATTGGATTATTGAAAAATGTCAACCATATATAGAATTCCAAAGTGAATCTATAAATAATCAGCCAGTCAAATCTACAGCTCTTCAATTATAATTACGTAGCAGAAACTTAATTCACAAGTGTTCCTCAGGCTTGGGTATTTTTGGTGTTTGGTCTTTTTTTGGTGTTTTTTTTTTTTTTTTACATTTCTGAGAGGCTCATATTTTCACACAATGATCTGGATTCAGGAAACCCAAGTTAAAATCTCATTTCAGAAATGGGCTTACTGGCTGCAAGTCATAAGCTCTCGTTCTCACTCTCTTATTAGTTTCATAGGAATGAGACTTGCTTACCTTGCAGGTTCATGATAAAGGCTAGGAGAGACTTGGCATACTAAAATGCTGAATAAGAGGTACTAATAACAAATAATAATACAGTGCTTAGTACCAGTTGGG
This sequence comes from Tiliqua scincoides, assembly GCF_035046505.1. Taxonomy (NCBI): domain Eukaryota; kingdom Metazoa; phylum Chordata; class Lepidosauria; order Squamata; family Scincidae; genus Tiliqua; species Tiliqua scincoides. Next base: position 78,665,893 of record NC_089821.1, on the reverse strand, counting down.
TCATCCCTTAATGCTATCTCTAAGTGTAATACTTTGTGGTACAAGGCAACAGGCTCTTGCCTCTGGCACTTTCATTACATTCTTGGCTTCTGTGGAGTTCAGTTGCTATTCCCATTTATTTATGACTGACGATAGTAATGCAGTCACTGTTGGTGACTGTTTCTTCTCCCCATGTGCCCAGAAGATGTGTCTATTATAGTTAAATTGTAATGCTTCATAACTGTGCGGCAGTTATATTCTTACAGGGTTGTATCCTGTCCTTCTGCTGAAGGAAGGGAACCTTGGGATCAAACTCATTGGACATGCTATGTTTGCATTGTTAGGTATGTGTACATTGGTATTGTGAAGAGTAAGAATGGGACCTTGCAGGCACTCATGTTGCAAATCTGAGACCCATGGGCCATATGATATTAATGCAGTGCCTGTACTGTTGCAGATCCTGGAAATATGTGCGTGGTGATGATGTAATAGGTTGCAAGCTAGCATCATACCATCCTTTTGGAAGGGCAATGTCCCATACTTTTGTTTTTGCAATAAGTATTGAACTGTGGATCCATATACATTGTGTTCCATAATCCATGCTCTCTGAGAACTTGAGAGCAGATACTGTATATAGTTTGCATACTCATTTCCTTTTATTACCATGTTTTTGCAGGACTAGGTCAGATGTGAGGCTTTGGGGAGTCAGTGGTATTATTGTGGTGGCTTGCTGACAAAGACATTTCACATACGGATGGAAATAGAAATTGTGGTAATATGTGCTGATACAAGAGAAAGAAACATGGTGATCTATACCTCAATGAACAGTGGTGGGGGAAAAATCACTATTGAAAAATCATTAAGTTTACCTGAACGTGGGAGATGTAGAGATGAATGAGATATACAGGGCTTCTGGAAGGCATCTATGATTCAGAGCAAACCAAATTAAGGAATCTGCCTACCTAAAGCAGAGCTGATCTTCATTCCTGTAAGGTAGAAACAGGTAGGTTACAATTTTGGGGGCCCTGGAATTCTGTACTTCCCAATTCATATATACTGCAGGTGGTAATTCAGGTTTGCCACCCAGTGTACACTTGGTTACTCAATCTACAGCCTAAATCCTGAGCTGCTTGGAGCGCTCAGCCTCGACGGCACCAAGAATGGCTGCCGCCGGGTCCTGCGCACCCCAGGCTACTGCGGGCAGCACCTTGGGAGAAGGGGACTTTCATCCCCTTCTCCTGGGTAAGGTAAGCAGCCCCACAATGAGGCTACTCACTTTACCACCGACCAAAAGGTCAGCAGTAAAGTAAAGGCGTTTGTGTAGGATGCTGAGCCCTCCACGAATGCCTTGGATCCCATGGAGCAGAGCTCCCTGACCCCGCCTCCCTCCCTCCCCCTGGCATGCCTCCCGCACACCCCCTCCCTGCCTTCCCAGCACACCTCCCCCCACCTGCCCCCCGCTGGCCTTCCCCCTCCCCGGATCACCTCTTCCGCGGCCCCCTCCTTACCCCGCTTACTGTGCCGTGGCTCAGCAGTCCATGAGACTGGGCAACTGGGAGACTGGGCTGGGCAACTGCCCCGCACTAGACCGTCGCTAGCCCAGCACCAGCCAGCGCTGGGCTAGCACGGATGGGAGCCTGGTGTTGAGGCTTGCAAATGTGCCTTATGGCACGTTTGTGACAATGCGCGGCTGCACGGAGCTGCGGCACTGAGCCCAGGATTGGGCTCCTAGTTGCCGCAATACAAAAGTGCTGTGCCTTGTCCTAATCCACCAAATTTTAGATGGTAGAGGGATACTCAGCAGGGCCTGAGTTGTTAAAAGGAGCTCTGGAACAGGCTCCTCAGGATAGAGGTGGCCCTTATTAAGATCTTGGACCATTTAGAACCTTGAAGGCTAGGACGTGCATTTTAAATTTAAAGTAAATTAAAGTTAGATTTAGAAGAAAATTAATACAGTAACCAGTGCAACCTAAACAGTTATGGAATGATCTGATCATTTTTGCACCAGACAACAGTCTGGTTCTGAATCAACTGAGGCTTCCAAATGCTTCTCAAAAGTAGGTCCATACTGCATATATTGGAGATATCCAATCTGGATATAACAGGGATATGAATTCCTGTTGCCAAGTTTGATCTCTCCATGTAGGGATATAGATCAGAATCGTAAGCAGGGTTTGCATCACCTGGTGCAAGAGCTGATTGCATTACCCCCATGATGGACCTGCTTCTGTACCAGACCATACAGAATAAATTACAATATCTTACACACAGCCTAAATGCAGGGCATCAATAGGGTTAACAGGCCCAGGACATGCTGGGAAGCCAGTATCCCTAACTTATGCTCATTAGAAGAGGGGCAGAGCAAGGAGGCTGCATGCAGCAGCATCTTTGTAAATTCAAGGAAGTGGCAAGTGGGCTCCAGATCTCCTTTCTGTGCCTACTTGGTGCTGAGTTTAGTGGCACTTCCTTCCTAGTAAGTGCATTTAGGGTTACATTTTTCCAAACCATCATATGTTAGAAAAGAAGATAAGATCAACAAGGTGAACCAGATGTGTGTTAAATTTCTGCCTGAAAGCTAGCCAAATGCTAATTTGCATAGAACTGTACAAAATTATTTAAGTAAACATTAAAGGTGGCCATGGTGAAGTCAGTGTGAAGCTACTCAGCTAAGAAAAGACTGTATAACATGATGAAAGCAGCATGCTATTTTATAGTGTCAATGTGATTTGGAGGTATCCCTCAGCCCAGTCTTCATGAGCTTCCCACATGGTGTTGCAGTGGCAATGCAGCTGTATCCTGCAGAGTAGTTTTGGTCGCCAGAGGTCTCCTCGAGGTGAGGAAACATTTGTTCCCTTGCCCCAGGTAACCCCATGCTGGGCCACTGGATCTACTCCAACCTGTACCAGCAGTATTGGTGGCGCAAGTCTGTGTTGACTTTGGCTGGGAGATTGAGGCCTGGAAGGGGGCTAGATTTCAGTGGGCACCACTGCCAAGGAACCTGCCTCCTTCTGGTCCCAATCTATTGTCCTTCCTATCCTTGTTGCTGCCCCATTCTGCCCATTCTGCCCATCCCCACCTCCCACCCACTCCCTGCGCAGATGTACCAGGGCCAGCAGGTGTCTGGAGTCCACAAGCACATGGAGCTGGCTATTTGCAGTAGTAGTCAGGTTGTATGCCCCAGCACAGTGCCTTTTGTGACAGCCAGAAAGCGCCTAGCACTGCTGGAATGTTTGGTCCAGTGGTATTAGGTGCTGATAGGTTTGGGCCATCAGATTCCTAGTTCTTATTACCATCCAGTATTACGGGAAATCAGCATAAAATGAAGAAAAAAGATTGCAGGATGCATATGCTGGGCAGCAGTTTTAAGATAAACAAAATAAATATTTTAACAAAGAAGTACTTAAATCTGGTATTCTTTAATTGGGAATTTGGTCTAGTGAAGATAGGCAGGAATGTGTGAGAAAAGCTGGACCTCCTGAAATTCTCTTTTCTGCCTAGCACTTTAAGGTACAGGAGCACTTCCTCTTTCTGTGGCACTGCTTTTCAGCCAGTGGTACTAATACCACTTGTGGTTCTTCACAGTGTGTCAGGTAGTACTGGTACCTTGACCTCACTGCATAGGGATCATGAGCACTGGGCTGACCCTTCTGGACGTGATGACTGGAACAGTGGTGCATCAGTGGGCAAGATGACACTGCCTGGCCTTTCAAATGAGGCATGGTTTGGATAAAGAGGGTGCAGAGCAACTGTGCAGCAAGCCATTCACTCCTGTGCGCAGCTGCCCTCTGTGGGTAGTGGTGATACTTGCGGAAGGTAATCTTTGAAAGCATGGTTCTTGCAAAACACAAATTGAGAAGTCCTCTTCCATGGCCATGCTATAGTGTGCTTGTGGACACCACGTGGCACCTGACTAGGAGACAAGCTTCTAAGCTTGACATTATCCAAGATAGCAATGCTTAAGCTCCAGGCAAGATTTCTAGGACCAATATGTAGTTTCTAAGGGTCAGGGCAGAGTTTCTAGAGTTAAAACAAAGCATGCCCTCCTGAAAAGGAAGAAGGTTATGGAGATGTTGAGAGGAACTGAAGGAGTGAAATTTTGCAAACCGGAGACCACGGCTTGGTTGTCAGCTGCTCTGCTAGTATTTCTCCTGTGCTTTTAACTTCAGCCTGACATGAAGAAATTAAGTACAAGGTGTTGTGCCATGGCTTTCCATGTGAGGGAAAGCTTCACTTGCTACATTTCTGCAAGTCAGGGTTCCATTAAAGACACAAAAACCTGGTCAGCAAGAAAGCTGGCAATCTTAACCAAACAGAGCACCTAAAATCATTTGCTAATGATACTGGTTAGCTCTTGCCATTGCATTATGCTTTATCAGCATATCTTCTTGTGTCTTTTGTTAAATGTTTTAGCCTGGCCAAACATTTTTGCCTGCCAGGTAGTTAACAGCTGGGCTTTAGTATGGATGCAACAAGATGTTGGCCACAGAAACTCTGCGGAAGCACAAGCATTTCCCTGAATGCAGCATATCATAAAAGATTCAGGGTGAAATCCTGTAGTCATTTCCACTGAGTTCCACAAGACTCACTTCTTAGTAGTCTTGCATAGGATTATGTTGTCAGAAGTGCTCATGTCAGAGAAGTAACAAGTAGGTCTTGAACACAGTCAAGAAGTCACCGGAATTTCCCCTTAACGAAAACTTTGACTGTCAGCTGCCTGGTAACTAAGGTTACGATTTTTCAGTCTAGTTTGCTGTACCTTTAGAGTTGAGTAGTTTTCTGGAAAAGTACAGTGCTCAGGGGCCTTCATCAGGGTGGAGTTGTAGTAACTATCTGTCACATCCAATTAATTCTGTTTCCTATTATTGCTCACTTATATTGATGGAAATGCAGCATGATGGGCTCATATTATTGATTGGATTATTTCATTTGCAGTCCCATAAGTCCGATACTTGAAAGGGAGTTTCTAATTATGAAACCATGAACGGTTCTCTCCCCCTCTTCTTCCTTCCCTTTCCAAAGCAACCTCTCCCCCATCTTAGTAATCCCTGCAAGTCCTTATGATAGCACAGGTCTTTGGCTGGTGAAAGGAACAAAGGCAGGTCTGAATGTGTTTTAGCAGTTGTGGGGATTTCATGAAAGGCTGTCCTGCGCTAGTGTGTGCACATATGTCCCCTTGTTGTGGGGTGGAGGGAAAATCCAGCAATAACAGTGGAAGGAGCTCTTTACTCAGATGAAATTTCCTAAGCAATAAAGAAAGAAGGTTGTTTATTGCACGGGAATGAGCTATTACTAGTAACCTGCGGGTCTGCACTGCAGTTACGCAATTTAGGGCACAATCCTGAAGTGCCCATGGGCTGATGCAAGTCCTTTGCGCCAGCCCAGGAGGGTCACAGGTGCCTCTTCAGAAGAAAGCCGGGCCAGTGCTCAGAGGAGTGCTGGCCTGCGGTTGCCTCTGACACAAGCATCTGCGCAGGCTTATGTCGGTCCGGCTGAGCTGATGCAAGGCTCTGGGGTAGGCGGCAGAGAGGCGGGGAGGAGGTGGGAGGGAGGCGTTCCTGGGCGGGGGGAGGGCAGCCCTGGGGGCAGGAGGCAGGGCTGGGATCCGGCAGTTCTGCTGGATCCCAACCCCTGTTCCTGGGGAGATCAGAGCAGCTTGAAGCCGCTCCACTCTCCTTGGACTTGTGCCACCTCAGAAGGTGGCGCAAGTCCGAGGAGACCCATTGGGGAAAGGGCGGCTTACCCAGTTTCCCCTTGCCGCTGGCTGAGCCGCCTTCGGCCCCTATCCTACGCTGGATACAACGCAAGCCTCTTATTTTGTTTTTGCTTTGTTTGTTGTTTTGCGCCCTTTTTTGTTTGTTTAAAAAAATTATATCCCACCTGTCCCATGTGGAAGCAAATGCCCAAGGTGGCTTACAAGTTTTACGCTAAAATGTACCATATGTAAAAACAGTAAGGCCCAAATCCTAACCCACTTTCCAGCACTGGCATAGCTATGCCAATGGGACATGCACTGCATCCTACAGTTGGGGGGCACTCATGGAGGCCTCCTCAAAGTAAGGGAATGCTTGTTTCCTTATCTAGGAGCTGCATTGCCCTTATGTCAGTGATGGGAAGTGGGTTAGGATTGCACCCTCAATGACTTAAATAAAGTCGTTAATAAACACGATAAAACCATGGGAGGGTGGGCTCATGGACCAAAGCATTATGGAGGCACTGAGGGCAGACATCTAACTATCACCCAAATGCCAGATGAAACAGAAACATTTTGAGCTGTTGCTGAGAAGTCATGAGAGAGGGGATAGTTCTTAATTCCCCTGGAAGGGAATTCCATAATTGTGGCACCTCTACAGAGACACCTCGCCCTCTGCCACCATCCCTCTAACTTGGGACAAAACTGCGCTTGTAGGAGAGCCCTCTCATATAACTAAGAGAGCGGGCCAGAAAGTTTGGGAGAAGGTGGTCCTTCACCTGTACTCAAACCATGAACCATGAAACCATGAAGGGCTTTAAAAGTCAATACCAGCACCTTGACATGTGTGTGATTGCAGGGTTAGTGGAGCAGTATACTGAAGAGAAAAGTATATGAAATCTCTACTCTCCTGAATAAAAGAGCAATTAGAGTTCACACTAGTGATAGCATTTTGTTGTTTGGAAGTGCCCATTTTGCAATATCACCATATTGTACAAGCCCAAAGAAGCTTCTGGTTTTTTTGCTATATCTCGGGTTGCTCTCATTTGATCTGCAGGTACTTTGACCCTAGGAAACCCCGGTTTTGGGAGTAGTTGTGCACAATTTCATCTACATTTGCATAGTATATATCAATCACACATGGGATTTATACCATTTATCCAGACTGCACAGCCTAAATTATTATTCTGACAGTGCAATCAAACTTGCGCTGGAACAGGCAGGCCAACTGGCCTATGCTGTATCCAGCGCAGGTTAGATATGACCTAGGGCGCAGCTTGAAGTTAGGGGACTTATGTCTCCTTATCCCAGGTAATGGCCCAGCCAGTCCTATGGGGTTACTCAGCTCTGCACCAGCAAAATTGCAGATGCAAATCTGAACAGCCCGTGTAAGGCCAACCAAGCTGCGGATGGGGGTTAGGATCTGGCCTAAGTGCCAGATCCTGGTCCCATCCCCTTCCTTGGGTTATCCTGCTTGCCACCTGCCCATCTCCCACTCCAGAACACCCCAGTTCCGTCCTCCCTGCCCTCCCCAAACCCCTGCGCTGGCCTTGGGAGGCTGGTATGAATTCCACCAATCTGCCTTGGCATAGAGGCTGAATCTGGCCTCCTCGGACCGGCGTGTGTCCTTGCGCTGGCCCAGCCGACTAACAGAGGCACAAGCAGGCCTTACGGCACTTTTGCAGCACTCCCAGGCTGGCACATGGGATTTGCACTGGCCCAAGGATGACTCAGGATTGCACCCTGAATGTCCCTGTGTAAATGGAAGCATTGCCCAAATAACTCATTGAACTTCCAGCCCAGCTTCCTGGTCAAAGCTTCTCTCTGCAACCATAAAAGACAGCAGTTTTATTATATTCCAGCCAATGTTTAGATTCTTAGGAAACTAAAAATTCATGTCCATGTATGTCTCATATCACTGTGCATAATGCATATTGCTGTTTCTGAAAGACATGGGTCGTGGCAGTGCAGTACTCAACCCAGGAAATCATTTGCCTGTGGGCGATAATTGCAAACCTTGTCATTGTAGGAAAAATACATTAACTGGTTTTAAGTTGAAGATTCTTGGCACCAGGACGTTGGGAGCAGGACAGAATAAAATTTAAATTTAAACCATTAAAATTCTTTGGGAGCTACTCTGAAAGGTTTTGTGACATCAGAACTTTGCTTCTGATCTGGAACTGCCAGAATCAGGGATCCTATGTCTTTGTTGAATGACAGCTGACCTGTCAGACCTGTACCTTTTAAAAACACTGCAAGACATAATGACAGATTTCCTAATGAGTGATGATGTCTGTAGTACCTCACTTGACTCCTAAAGGATTTTCAGTGAGTAGTTTTGGCAGAGAATCATCTTCTGAATGAGCAATTTATTTACTTAAACAGAGCATGGAGTCTCTGCCTTGTAACAACACTTAGGATGCATCTCACAGAGTGCGTCCTGCACTCCTATTTTGCCGTTTTAACTTTAATATACAAGTGCCAGAAAAAATTATCTCTCTAAGTACACAGGACTGATATAATGTGCTGACTTTGCTCCTCTGTCCACATAGTACACATGTTGTGCTGCTAGTGGTCATTTCCAGATGCATGACTGCAGTGCAAGAGTGGGTTACTTACTGATAAAGGCAAAACACAGGTATAGTATTGCTAAATGCGTCAGGGGTCAGAAACCCATCTGAGTAGCACATATAGACATGTCCTAGACCAAGCAAAGCTTTTGAGAGCTTGCAGTTGTATTAATTATATAAGTATGCAAGTGATTCAGATTAATACAAAAATATTTGAGATCCTGCTAGGTTGCTCCCATCCAGATATGCTAGGAATGCGGCCCAAGGGTCTCAGCTGTAGGATATAAGAGATTTCAGGAGAGGAACTTGGTTGTTGTCGACATATCGGTCACTAACAGCCCAAACCAACAGCCTGAGCTGGAACAGGCAAAGGGAACCCGGAACGATGTCCATTGCCAGCACCAAGGCAGGAAACCTATACTGCTGCCACTGTCAATCAACTCCATGAAATTCTTGTCTGGAGGCACTGCAGTTTCTAAGGTCAGTGGTACAGGACAGAGTGATGTGACCCCTTACATGCTTGTTTAGTGTTGGACTGGAGATGGCTATTTGGCACCTGTTTCATGATCATGAACACACTCTGTCCATCAAATGAACCAAAACTACATGGAAGTGCCACTAAGTACTGCTGAAATTGTCTCTTGCTAAAATTCTGTTTGCAGTCGGCAAGGTTACACTATTATTAACATTCATTAGCTTTAGCAGAGCTCTTCCCTTGTTGTAGTTCCATTGCATTAATGTTTGTCTTTGCTCTGGGACATGAGACGTTTGAAGAAATCCACTGCTATTACCCTCATATACATTTAATATTAATCAAGCGCTGACAGCAAAATCTCCACATTCAAGATGACTCTGCAAGACAGCCCTTGGGATCTGGTAGTTCTTCAAAGAATTCCCCAGAGTGCAGTGGCCTTTCACGCTCACTTTGCATGAATCTGCACTATTTTGGTTTGGGGCTCTGCTACGGTTGCTCTGTGTCACAGCTGGATAGTGCTTTTTCAGAAGTTTCTTCAAGCAGCACTAATGCAGAAAAGTGACATTTTCGGTGGGGAAGAGGCTTAAGAGCTGGAGCCAATTTAAGCACTGCAGCCCACACGTGAAGACAGCCCTCCAAAAATGCCCTTCCCTGTGGTGGTGCGCTATACAGAAGGCATAATATTTATAAGTCAGTCTTGCCCCCTGTGTTGGTTGAATCATGCGCAATATTTTTATGACAGCAGATGTCTGGAAAGTGAGCGGTGGGACTGCACAGGTTTCAGCCAGCACATAGGCTTTAAAGGCAGCTGAGTCTGAGACACTGTGGTTCAGTGGGTTTAAGCTTAGTGTGCGTGTGAAGTCTTTTTCCTATGGGGCTGTGGGTTCAGATCTCCTAGTCTCCTTGCATTTGGTGAGATGCCATACATTCATGGGAGAGCACCTGCTATCCTCCTCATAGAAAACTGGGATGGCAGCATAAAGACTAGAAACTTCTTCTGGACATCTACCAGATATTTTTAGTACAGGTTGGGAATGCCTTTTCCAAAGTTCTGAAATCTAAAGTATTCCAAAAAATGCAACTTTTTTGAGCACTGACATGACTCCATAACTGAAAAATTCTATGCCTGACCTCATGTGACGGGTCCCACAAAATTATTTAAAATACTGTATAAAATGACCTTCAGGTAATAAGATGTGTATAAGGTGGATATGAAACATAAATGGATTTCATGTTTAGACTTGGACCCCATCTCCAAGATGTATAGGTATATGCAAGTACAGGATGGGCCCCATATCTTCAGATCCTGTATTTGCAAATTCAGTTATCCGCAGATTGGGTCTGTGAGCACCCCCTGCGTGCATCCCCTCCAGAAGTGAGGGATGTTCTGCTCCCCTCGCCTCCAGAGGGTCATCTGAGCCCATCAGAGGCCATGGACAGTAGAGGCCATCTGTCCATTGCCTCTGCCAGGCTCATACTGGTTTCTCTTCTGGTTTCTCCGTGACTTTTTAAAGCCTTATAAGGTGTTCACCTGTATCACAGTTTCACTTAACCATGGGTGGGTTCTGGAACAGAACCCCTGGGGATATGGAGGCACGACTTTATTCCAAAATATGGAAAAATCTGATATCCAAAACACTTATAGTCCCTAGCACTTCAAATAAGGGATGCCCAAACTGTTTCGAGGAACATTTGATTATTCAGTTCCCCATCTTCAATCTGAAATGGAAGGTGTACCACGTGATGAATTATTTGTGTAGAGAACCTCTAGAACTCTTCACCCTGGGTGCTTTCTCCTGAGTCTGCCAGGTGCCATCAGGTTCCATGCTCCAACCACTCAGGCTCTAACTCCTGAATCTCAGGCTTGAGTCCCAAAAGATCTGGTAAACCTTAGTTGGAAGTTGTGGGTACTTGATATAAAAAAAATAGGGCTGTGTTGACAATCCTGTGTAGTGTACATGTTGACATCTTGGTGCTAGGCATCCAATCAAATGTATCTAAGTACTGATGTCACCAAAGGTGAAAGCTTCCTGGACTGGTCAAATTGGTGTTCCTAGTAAGTCAAGATCAAAGTAAGGGCAATCAGGAAGTGAATCAAGGACAATACTTCTTGAGTAGATAAACACTTTTCATTCATTTTTCGGTGACTGACCAAAAAAGATCGCTGGAAGGAGAAGGTATCTGACAAAAGCACTCTGAAAAACATCCCTCCTTGGTTGCCGCACTAGCATAAACCAATTTAAGTGTTGCTTGTGAAAAAGGCCTTAGTGACTCTTCCTTCGTAAAGAAGGAAAGTGTTGAAACCTCCTCAGGTTTAATAAAAATAGGAAGTGCAGCTTGTCACAGTCTCGCGTATAAGGCCTAGGGACCACACAGGCCTCCAATGTACTTAAAAAATAGCAGAGATGTAAATTGCCTGAGGGAAAAGGGGAATGCTCTCTTGGACCTTAGTGCTATCAAGCATCATTTTAACGACTGGTGGACCATATAAGCTACCCAGCTTCAACCTTGTGGCTAGCTAGCATTCAAACTGGCCTACAGGATGGGTTAGAAAGGTTCTCAAGTCTCTCCTAGCAATTGCCTCTGACTCCTCAGGAAAGCAAGTGTCACACTATTTTAAAACCGTGATTCTAAAACAGTTGTATATCAAGAGACAATGAAACCCATATCCAAAATAACTGTTTGGATATGGACCAAAAATCAATTCCTGCTGGACAATTTTCACTGTATGCACTGTACTGTTTTTTTTTAGACTATAAAACAATAGCATGCTTTATCTTCATGTTTAAACAAGCTATTGTTATGAAATGAAAGGGAACCATTATGAAGGATTTTCAGACTGTAGTTTTCAAGCAATCCCTCTTCAAAGTGAGACTCTCATTTGATGTTGTAGCATTGAGGACCAGTTCTGCGTAGCCTGCATATGCTCAGCCATTTTTGACAGTTGTTTTAACATGTGGTATTCCACTGGGATTTTTAACCACTTTAAAGAAAATGTCAATTTTTATACAGCAACTTCTCGTGTCAAGTTATTCACAATAGTAATGTCATCTACAGTAGATTGTAGCTGTGCTGGAAGAGGAGATTCTGAGCCCATTGTTTGGCATACAAGAGAAAAGGTTGCCCCCTTGGGGGGAGCAGCGTTGTTCTGTCTCTTCATTTCAGTCAGCTCTAGTACCACAAGTGAGTAGGTGACTTTCATCTCTGTGCTGAGTATAGGGGGAAAGGAGCCCCACCTCCCTTGGCAGCTGTCAACCCAGGAAACATGTTTGTACCTAAAAAGCTGGAGCAGGGGTAGCGGATGCGGTGCCTCCTGCGTATTCTTGCCTCTGTCGCCCACCACCTGCAATAAAAAACGAACACCTTGCTTGCCACTAGCATTGGGGAAAGGGTTGGGCAAGGCTCACCTTCACCTAGGCACACAGATAGTGACTCATTGGTTCGAAGGGGCATAATCTGGGATGAAGAAGAGAAATAGCAGCTGATGTAGAAGACCTGTGGTTGTTGATTGTGTTTTGAGGTATCTGGTTTCTTCAGAAGCGTATAATGCCTTCATGATCGTGAACACATTTATGGTGCAGATGCATGTGGAATACTGTGTGCAGGTGAAGGCCACTCTGAAAAACAGATTGCTGGACAAGATGGGCCTTTGGCCTGATCCAGCAGGTCTCTTCTTACCATCTTAAACTTATCAAATGTTCCTCAGTGAAAAGGTCTTTCTGTGCAGCATGGAGCCACAGGAGTGTGGGTTGTGTTCCAGGACATGCTTTGACACACCAAACAGGAGAACAGTATGGTCCAGCAGGCTAGGCCAGGGTCTCACATGAATCAAGTGTGCATCCAAGAATATGCCCCAGAATTCTCTGCAAAGCACAGGAGTTTGGTAGTAGGCACTCAGAGGTTTCCTGATGAACCAGGTGGTGTGGAAAGCATTACCAAAGGTAGAAGATTTCAAAACCGCTAGTGTCGACAGGTGACATTTGTAAGTAATTAATTATCCAGCATGCACCTCGCTATATCCCAGAGTCAGCTTGTTCTGTGAAGATGTAGCCCAGTGATTGCTTTGTTACAGGCACAGCTTGTGTTCAGTGTAGTTTAGCAGTGGAGGAAAATGCCAGTGTGTGAAATTATTTAGAGTACAAAATAAAGTGGACAAGCCACAAACACTGAAGAAAGCTTTTGTATGTCCTGCTTTGGCAAAGAACGTCTGGCAGGAAAAGAAGGAAGGGTTTCTAAGTGTTCTTGTATAAATGCCTGACTGTGCAAAAGCAGGCTATTCACATTCATTTTTTTTTTATTGGCAGGGAGGCAGGTCAGAAAGAATGAGGTGAAGTGGAGAGTGGTCCTGGAAATGTGTTGCCTCCTTGGGAGGTTTCTAGAATTGCTACAGTTTAGCTTGGGATCACAGTGGATTAGCTCAGTGAAAATGTCAACTCAGTGGTCCAATTCAGATGTAGCAACAACATGGTTTATCATGACAAGAATGAACAGGTGTGAGCCGTAAGCTCCTGAGGGCCTTCCTCCCCTTCCAAATGACGGCTGATTTGATAACATGGTCTGAGTTCAAACTGTGGTTTGCATGAATCATAGAATCATAGAGTTGGAAGGGGCCTAATAGGTCATTCCATATTTGGACAAAGCAGCAAACTGCAATTTGTTCCTAATAGAATTTTGAAGCCTCTCATCTCCCCCTGCATGCAGAGGAGAAGGAAAGAATTGGAGGCAGTGTGGGAGCCCAAGGCTCGTACCTGCACATTCTTGTAACAACAAACCTTCGTTTGTTGTTGCATCTGAATTGGGGCAGTGTGCAGCAGCAACAGCTGTGGAAATGGTCAATTCCGTGCTTGGGTTTATGAGAAAAGAAAAAGGAAAAAAAATACCAGAACTGTAATTCCTTTGTACGAGTCTCTGGCATGGATGCGTGTGGAATACTATGTTTAATTGTGGTTGCCTCATCTAAACTTGATATTGATGTAGAGCTGGATAAGGGTGCAGAAAAGGACTGCTAAAATGGTCAAGAGAATAGAGCAACTTCCCAGTGGGGAAGACATAAAGCACTTGGAGATTTTTAGTCTAGAAAAAGGATTATTCAGGGAAACACAATACAGAAGCATTTCCCAAACTGTGGGTTGTGACTGGATGCTCAGTGCTTCTCCTGCCTTTCTGGGGGCTCCTGGGGGCCGCTTCCAGGTTGTGTTGGACCCGTGACCCATACTGTTGTCGTTCACGGATCCCAGAATGTCTCCCTGAAGTGACTGGAAGTGACTTCTGGTTTGCATCCATGATTTTCATAAAAGGGGCTTAAGCGAGTTCAAGTCAGTAGCAGCTTTTGGCCATGATATCTCTATGGGACCTCCATGAGCTGTTATGTGCCTCTTGCTGGGGGAAAACGTGAACAGGTGAGCTGGTGCTTTTAAATGCTGCTTGTGGGCATCTCAGAAGCATAGGTTCTAATTGGTTCCTGTGGAAAACAAGCTACTGGAAAACAGGCTGTGGAATGAACGCACTCTTGATCTGATTCAACAAAGCTTTTCTTTTGTCCTTAAGTGGCTGTCTTATCAGTTTGCGTTTATAGACCAAGCTATCCCAAAGGCTTTTCACAATTGGTGAAAAACAGCAAAAATGTAACATCCAGTTAAAGTTCAAATAAAATGGCTTTTGTTACATTTTATTTGTGTCCCAGGCCACTTTATTGGGCATAGCGCTGATGCCGCAATGCCAGGAAGGAATAGATTTTCTCTTCCCAGTCTTGCAAAGGTGTATGAGCTTCAGCTCAGCGTCAGTGGAAGCTGAAGAGAGAAAACCCAGTGCTATAAACTGGTAATGTATTCTTTCGGATCATTTTATTCTTCAGACAGCAGAGCCCTTTAGCATTCTTGAGATGTGGTTTTTCTACAGTTATCTGGAAGTGAAATTAAAATGGAGGTTCCATATAGCATGTAACAGTCTTTTTATTATCCAGAAATGCCCTTCCCCATGGCCAAAATCTTTCTATAATGCTTATGCAGAAATCCATTCTTTGGAACAGAGGTTTTTTCTGATGCTAATTGACTGCTCTCTTGCTATATTTTGTTATTTAAAAATAATAATAAAAGTATGAGGAAATTAGGAACTAAAGCCCACTGCAGGATCAGAGAAACTGACATTAAGTATATTCAAGGAGCAAATCAAATGCTCTTTGACACTAATCTCTCAACTGCATAAATAGGGAAGCAGTAGTATCAGCTAAACCTGCAAAGAGGAGATGTTCAATATAAAGGTTCAAGAGCCCTGCAAAGTCTTAATAATGCATTGGCTGCCTACATTTGACATGCTTGAGTGGCAATTACCTGTTATTACAAAAAATAATAATAATAACCACAAATATGGTCTGAAGGAACACAGGAAGAAAATAGGTCATGCCTTGTTATCCACTGATTTGTCTCACCACTGTTATCAGGATCCACATCGGATCAGGTCGGAAGGGAGCGAGTCTGCTGAGGCCACCAGCCCAAGAACTTAAAGGGTCCATGAAAGCCCCCTTTCCTGCCACAGTTGCCTGCAACTGCCCAAGGCGACCCTCCCTGCCTTGTCTTTTGCCTTTCAGAAGAAGGGCTTTGGGCCATAATCCTACCCACATTTACCTGGGAGTGAGCCCCATTGACTATTATGGGGCTTACTTCTGAGTAGATATGCCTAGGATTGGGTATTAAGTTCAGGCAGAGAGGTCTGGAGTGAGAACGAGGGAGGCAGGAGCAGGCAAGCAGGTAGGAAGCGAGTGAGTCTGCTAAGGCCACTAGCCCAAGAACTGGCTGGCTTAAAGCGTCCTGGTGCCACAGTTGCCTGCAACTCCCTAAAGCAACCCTCCCTACCTTGTCTTTTGCCTTTTAGGGGAAGGGCGTTAGGTCACAATCCTAGCCACACTTACCTGGGAGTAAGCCCCATTGACTCTAGTGGGGCTTACTTCGGAGTAGACAAATTGCCTAGGGTTGGGCTTTTGGTCACACTCTTTTTTTCTTAAATACAGGAGCAGGCAATTGGCACTTCTCCCCACCCCACTCCCTCCCACAGGCACCTTCCCCCATCTCATAATTGCAGTTAGCACCTCTCTTGCTGTCTCTTACTGTCCGTCACTTCACTCCTCCACACCTTTCAAAGGTCCAGAATCACTTTCCTCACATTCTCCCCCCCCCATGCCAGCTGGTTAGGATTGTACCCTTTGTCATGTAATGATTTAATTGTATTAATTGCATTAATTAAAAATTAATTGTAATGTAGTAATTTAATGTAAGTAAAAAACTGCTAGTGTGCCTTGACAATTTTAGTGCCTTGTCAGTGTGCCGTGAGCTGAAAAAGGTTGAAAATGGCTGGTGTAGACACTACCACTTTCAGCCACTAGATAGGGTGAATAATAGAATCTGCAGGTGGGTCCTCAGTGTCTGTGAGGGATCTGTTCTCAGTCTCCCCGCTGATTCCTAATTTCGCAGTTACTCAAATTCGCTATCTTCACCCCATTAGCCCCTCTGAAGGGGACTAGAGCACTGCTTTCTTGGGTTCCCTGGGCCTTAGAATGCCTTAAAAGGCAAAAAAAAAAGTCACTTCTGGTGGAGCTGAGTCTGGCTCAATGTAGGTCCAAGGAACTCACATTCAGCCAGATCTTCGGAGGTATAATCTGCAGATAAACAGGCTCCACTTGTAATGGAATGATTTCATAATTTCATTCCATTATATTGTACTGATTTGGTATCCACTAATTTTTTTTAATCCACAGAGGGTTCCGGAAAGGAACCCCAGTGGCTAAGAAGGCATGACCTGTACAAAAAATTCAGGAATGTATGAAGTTGCATTTGCATTGTGCCCTTTAAAAAGCAGTGAACAAAGAGGGGCAATTCTAGAACAAATGCTTGTCCAGAAGCACCTTAGGAGCCAAAAGTGTAATTTGCTGCACAATCTGAATTTCTTACACACATGGAGAACCAAGCCAGCACCAGAGTGGGTTTCCAATTATGGTAAATGTGCATAATCTGAGCACTGTGTATAAAACTATTGCCTGATGGGAACCTGGATGGAATTTCTGAAAAATTCATTGAGGTAACTTCCCAGTCCAAATCCCCTAAGGGTGCAATCCTAACCAATTTCCCAGCACTGACTTAGCTGCAGTTCAGAACCAAGGCATGGTAACAAACATGTCCTTACCTTGAGGAGGCCCCCTTGACTTGCTTCCACACTGCAGGATGCAGAGCATGCCACGTTGGCACAGCTTTGTCAGTGTTGGAAAGTTGGTTAGGATTGCGTTCTAAAGCCTCACACTTTTCAAATATTTATAAAGTATTCCTGAGAATTTGCCCTAAAAAGTAAAATGCCATTAGAAGTCATAAGTACTGTACCAGGGCATTCTGCTTTTATTTCGCATTAGCTAATTGAGAACATGTCTTAATTGGCAAATGTGATGCTTGGATATTAGTAGTAGAAGATAAGGAGGCAAAAAGATAAAGCTTATGGACTTGAAATTTTTTTGTTTCAAATTTTTTGAATTTTGAATAGCTTGCATTTTCTCAACGTTTGTAAGTTAGATACAATCATTATATATAATAATAACAGATCATTGTTAACTAGAATGATCTGCTTCTGGAAAATCTATATCTCACATTATGAATTATGTAGAAATGTGTTCTTAGAAATCACAGTAATGAAATACTTGTGCATCAATGTTTATCACATACAATATTTATTAACTGGCATTTAGCTACATTGACGTCAATGGGAACATTGCAGATGGGAATACAGAAAATGGGATAAGGGTTAATCCCTGGACCTACAGAGTGGATTAGTGAGTATGACTGTGACCTTTAGAAAGCAAAGCAGTTTGTCTTGGAAAGCAGAAGACATTTCATTTTACTTCTGATCATTATAAATGCCATGAGAATATTATGGTACTTTTTAAACCAATAAAAACTATAGATTATCATGTTACTCCATTAGAAGAAAAGTTCAGAGGTTGGGTATTAAGCAAAACTGGAGTCTAGGGGAGAGATTAACAAAGTTGGGCATAATGGAAGAGTCCCAGTGTCTGTAGTTCATAATGGTCTCGAGATGGTGGTCTTCAGCTTCTTCAAAACTGGAACCCACGTCAAACCCAAATCTTAAACTTGGTATCCTCCTTCAGTAAACCCAGAAGGCAAGTGGGGTGGAAGTCGGTGGCCACACATCTTCTCTTCTTTCCAGCCTGGTAGCAGCCAATCAATGTGTGCAACTTCTATGCTCTGCCCCTTCTTTACTTACATTTAACATTTTAAGTCACTGCGATCCCCCTGGACAAGGAAAAGATTGTTGTTCCCCCGCCTTTTTGAAAATAGAGGTATGCCCCTGTATCCATGGAGGTTCCGTTCTGTAACCCTCCATGGTTAAGTGAAACTTCAGATATGGGCAAACACCTCCCCCTCTGGCGCAGAGCTCTGTTCCCCTTACCTCCGGAGGGTCCTCTGAGGCCTAGAGGTAAAAAAAAACTATGAAACCGGAAGTGACTTTTTTTAATGCCTTAGAAGGCATTAGGACCAGGGAAGCACTTCTGAAAGGTCAAAGCATTTTCACTGTTTGCTCCTAGAAGCTTATATTACAGCAGCGAAACCCAGTCCTAACAAAAGTCCTACACTGCGATGTCTCCATCACATCCAGCATGGGAATTGCAGCTGCTGGAGGTCTCCTCCAGGTAAGGGGACATTTGTCCCCTTGCCCCAGGTAAAGCTTCAGTAGTTGCAATGGGGCTACTTAGATGTGCGGCAGCAATATTGCTGGTGCAAATCCTAGCCACCCTGTGTCAGGCTTCCAAGCCAAGAAGGGGGATAGGATGTGGTAGCTGTGGCCACCATTCTTTCCCACCTCCCAGGCCTGATCAGCCCCCCTCCCCGAGCTGTGCCACTGGGTTAAACAACTCTGCGGTCTTCCTGAATTACCAGTATGAGAGCTCAGCACACAGCAGCAAGCTAGCATCAGCTCAAGTCCATGTGACTAGTGAGCAGGAGTTAACTTTGTTTCATTCTCCATCCCCCCTCCCCTATTGTTGCTCCCTGGAGCTGTAGCACCACAATTAACATAACAAGGTGAACTGCTCTCTGCTGAACTCCTCTTGGTTTCCAGGAAGTTAATGCTTGACTTGAAATTGGCCTGTGGATTTTAATTACCATCCAATAGAATAATAGCAAGAAGCAAGGGAACTATGATGACAACGTTTCTGTTTAATTTGCATCAACACACTGAGCTCCAATTAGCTATCCCTACTTCATATTTACTATTGATTTGCTTTACTTTGCCTCTGGAGGGGAATTGCATAGTGTGATAAATGGATGGAGCGTTCGCTGCAGCTTTGATTTAGTCAAGTGGGGCTGGGCAAAAATGGTCCAGATTCTCCCACTTGCACTCATTGATGTATTTCATATCAGAATACACCACCAAATTCTGCAGTATTGTTTATAAGATTGAAAGCACTGTTTAGATGTGTTGATGAGCTGTGGATTTTTCACAGCTGGATCAAAAATGACCTCTGTCTAAGGATTTTAATGCTAATGACATCATTGTTAATTCAGCACTGTACACAAAACTGGCTGGGCATTTTCCACAAATCTGCAAGACTGAGATTACAGTAGATTCAATTATTTTGTTCACTCCTGAAAACAACAGTTCAGAATTATTAGACTTTTAAGTATTACATATATATATGCATTTGAGCAAGCCTTGAGTGTACAAGGCTGTTTCACAAATATTTATTTTCTGAATCTTTATAAATAAATCCCTTCTAGAAGTAACTGCATACATTACGTTGATGTTATTAAAACAGGTATGTGTGTATTTTTTTAAGTACTTGCCTTTCTATTGAAGCAGTCATGAAGGCTTTTGCAGTTCGAAAGATGTGATGTAGGGGTAAAAGAACAGAGAGAGAAGAAGAAAATAAGCAAATTCAAGTACCATCTCTTTCTTACTACTCCATTGCCTAGAGCAGGGGTGTCCAAAGTTTTTGGCAGGAGTGCCACATCATCTCTCTGACACTGTGTCCGGGGCTGAATTAATTTACATTTCAAATTTGAATAAATTTACATAAATGAATATGTTAAAGATGAACTTATATGAATGAATGAAGGTCTTGCAATAGCTTGAGGCCTATAAAAGGCCTTGCACAAAGCAAGGCTGGCCTTTCCTTTGCTGCTGCTACTGCATCACAGTCGTGAAACAACAAGCAGTGGAGGGAACCCTCATCCCACAGCTCACTTGAGAGGCCAAATAGTTGCCCTCATGCTGAGAGCAGTTGCATTGGGCCAGTGTGGGCTCCAACAAATCTCTGGAGGGCCAGAGGCTCATTGGAGGCTAGGGGCTCCCTGAAGGCCGCATAGAGAGGCCTTGAGGGCCGCAAGTGGCCCCAGGGGTTTGGGCACCCCTGGCCTAGGGCAGTGGTTTCTAAACATTTTAGCACCGCACCAACTTTTTAAAATGATATACTATCAGGATCCACCTACCCTTATGAGACTTTTAAAAAGGTGATCTAGAAAGAAATGTTTCATTTATTTATTTATTTATTTATTTATTTATTTATTTATTTACAAGTAATTATTTATTTGCAAATTTCTTGTAATGAGGCAGCCCTAATGAATAGCCTCAAGTCTTAAAGGGCTTAGTTATGAGACCCAACCTTCATGTGCCCTCACTACCTGTCACTGACAGATTTGGAAGGGAAAAACCCCAGAAAACAGACACTTATCTCCCTATATATACACCAGCTTGCAAACTACAGGAGCTCAGTTCTTTGCAGGGCAGTTAGCGGCTATCTGATTTTTGAATAGCCTCAAGGCTTGAGGCAGTTACAGCCAAATCCTGAAGCTGGAGGCTCCACCGGATGCAGCAGTGCCAAAATGGCTTCCGCTGCATCCAGCAGCGCTGCGGAGTCTGCCAGAGGTCTCCTTGGGGAAAGGGGACTTTTGTCCCCCAGGGGAAAGCCCAAGTGCCACAACGGGGCTTCTCAAGTCTACACCAGCTGTTTTGCTGGCCCATATTTCAGAGACTTCATGTTGGGCCTTCTGGCCTGATGCAAAGTTCAGGATCCGGCCCACCCACCTCCTGCCCTGGTTCCTCCCCCCACCTTGCCCTCCCTATCCATTCCACCCATTCCCCACCACCCCCTCACATTGAAACTACTTACCACCAGCCAGCTCTGCTGGAGTGCTGGCCAGCCTTATACATGGTGCTGAGGCTCAATACCGATGGCCCCTCCTTTCTGAGTGCCACAGATGTGCCTGACAGCACATTTGCAACAACCAGCACTGGCACTGGAACTCAGCACTGGCACTGAGGGAGTTCAGGATTGGGCCCTTGGTTATCTGATCTTTCCATCTCTCATGTTTTCACTGGAGCCTCTGCGAGACCCACCAGAAATTGGGTCCTGACTACAGTTTGAGAAGAGCTGGCCTAGTGGAATGGTCACTGCAGGAGATAGTTTTGGGAAGGGAGGAGCCGAATTGTAGTTGGTCATTATGTGATGTATAATGTTGGTTCTTTGTCACGTCCATTTTGTACTCTGATGTTATTTCAACCACCTTATACATGTGTTACATGTGTTACATGTGTGGATGCATGTATCGGGGAATGATATCTGTGGCTGAGAGCTATTGTAGCTTAGTAGCTATCGGCACAATCAGTTCAGAAGTAAGACCCATTGTGCTCAATAGAGCATACTGTCAGGAAAATCTGTGTAGGATTGCAGCTTAAGGAACTGAGCTGCAAATCAGGACTTCCCTGGTTTCATTTTCTCCACTTCCATTATTCCAGAAGGTGATCTTGAGTTAGCTAGCCACTCTCTGCTTTTCAGCTGCAGTTGAAGATCATAACTCTCACTTACCTACAGAGTTGTTCTAAGAATAACAAGAATTTAATCCAGATGAAGAAACCACTATACAAATGTTAAGTATTAGTATTATTAGCCCTGCCTAGTTTGTTCAGTAGAACATCAGCCCAGAATCTACACATAGAGAGAAGCAAAGAAACCAGGGAAGGTGCTTCACAGTTGTTTTTCCGCACTCTCCACCTCACCCTGAGTGATTTCCAGTTTACTCTCCCAAACATATTTATGGAACTTTGAAGAGAGAAAAGCAGACCAAGGAGGCAAAATTCAGAGTGGAAAAATAGTTAGTAGGTAAAGGATTAAACACTCCTCTCCACACAGCTTTTTTGCTCAAAATGCCCCTCCAAGCTGCTTTTCAATTTTTAGAAAAGTATTACAGTACAGCTTACACATTTGTATGCAATATGGGCTTTGTTCATTTGAACGTTACAGCTGTCTTCATGCTCATCTGCAAGTAACTGATTGTGGGCCCAATCCTATCCAACTTTCCAGCATTGATGCAGCCGTACCAATGGGGTGTTTGGTGTGTCCTGCAGTGGGGACATGGTCATGGAGGCCTCCTCAAGGTAAGAGAATATTTGTTTCCTTACTTTGGGGCTGCATTGTGGCTGCATTGGTACTGGAAAGTTGGGTAGGATTGAGCCCTGTGTCTTCTGATGGCAGAGCTACCTTTAAAAAATTCACGTCCTGTTGACCAGCGCTAGTTGTTATCATTAAAATGCTCTCTCATTAGCAACACAATTTGGTCTAAAATCCTGCTGCTATTACATTTTACCAAAACCGTATCTCATTTCAGCTGTTGGCAACTCTGTGCCAATTCATGTTCTACACATTCTTCAAATGCACTCTTAAATACCATTTCCAACTTGTGTCTGCTAGGGGTATCACCTCAGCGAATAAACCAAGCTGTACATAAACTAGGCTGGAACAATTTTCTCTCCCCGATATTCAGCTCAGAACATTTGGTCACCTCCCTCCATTCCATTGTATCACCTCTTGCCAAAAGCCATCTTTGCATGATTCATGTATGATTAGTACATATGATTGCCACGCTACATCAAACATGCTGCTTTTGTACATGGCGACACCAGCTGTTTTGTACATGGATGATCTAACTGTCACAGTGAAGACCACTGGTGTCTCTGAGTTCCTTCATCATTATCAGTATCACAAACCCTGCAGCCATAGTAATTACCCTACTCCCGGTCATAGGTGCCTCCAGGGCATACGTTTTATTGGATTGGAAGAATCAATAGTGGTTGCTCTTCGTTTTTACTTGGCAAAGAACCAGCCAGGGCACTCATTTCAAATGTAAGTGTTTGTTGCTTCTCTTTCTATTTATAATATGTTTGTGTGCTTCCCGTTTGCTATCAGGCTGATAAGGGAGATGGAGGAGGTGAAATGTAATTCGCTTTTGGTGTTTCACTTGTTGATTCCATCACACAACTGATTTTATGGCCCAGGGTTTTCTATCTAATTAAAGCAACGTCAGAAATTGCAATGTTTTAAGTTTTTTAAAACCACAGAGATGATATCAGCACTGGTAAATGGGTTTAACCTTTACTAAACCTGTTCTGTTTTACATAAGCCATGGAGGCATGCTCAAAGTTGCATCCAAAGCTCAGTTTTTATTCCCTTGTTGCTAATTATCTCCATTCACTTCTGTTCTCGTAGCCATTTCCCTCACTAAAAAAATTGTTTCTGTTGTCCTATTCGCTTGGTTATTATCCATTATCATGTTCTCAGAAGTATGAGTTCATATCCCACGAGGCCTGCTTCCATTATTGCATTTTGCATTCAGGGATTTGTTTTCTCATGGTTGGAAATGGCAAGAAGTTTGTCAGCATCTGCAAGAGGCGCTACTAGAAATGGGTAATGATGAAATCTGAGTTTTGTAAACTTCTTTGTAGCTTTGCAAGAAGGCTGAAACATCAGTTGAGCCATGGTCATGACATCCGTCATTTGAGAGATGAAAAATTGTTCATTGATAAGGATTGCTCAGAGCATGTTTGTCTGCATAAGGGAAAATATTCCTGAAAGTCTTCAGAGATTGCTTGTTTTACATAGAAAATATACAGGGCCTTCCCCTACTGTTAGTTGTGCAATCAGTGCATGGTGATTTTTCGTTTATAGCTCACAGTCCATACATGTTTCATCAAGCTTGCCTTTCTGTTGCAGAGCAATCTAATTTTCCCAGCACTGAACACTGCAATAGATTTATCTCATTAGGTATGCGGATCATGTGGTCATTGTCATTAATTGGAAACACTGGTATGAAAGGGAATGCAGATGGAGATCAAATGATACTAGAGGTTGAAGAAAGAGTTTTAAAGTTAAAAAGTGAATAATGTGACTTTCTGAGAATAAATCAATCAAAGAAAATATCTGTGGTTACATTCTGGGATTCAAATAACGCTTATATGAGAAGCTCGGTTATTTCTATAATAACATTTTGGAAGAAATTGAGAAAGGAGGAGAGAAATAAACTAATCGAGATTTTCAACATAAAGGAATTGGCACATAACTCATTCAATCAAAAGAGCTTAAATTAATTAAAATTAGCTAGAGAAGAAGTAAAGATAAAGGAGACATACTCAGCATACAGAAACATTGTGTTTTGCAAGCAGAAGTATTTTAATATGTAAATAAGGCAGATAAAGTGTTAGCCGTTCAGTTAAGAGAAAAAATTAAAGAAGGAGCCATACTGCAGTTAAGAAGCTGAATGGTGATTATGGCATAGCTCAGAAAGAGATTGTGCAGGAGTTTGAAAGAAATTCTTCTAACAGCCCAGTCCTTCCTGGGTAGTGATGCAGTAGGGCTGACTGTGCTGCATCCTGCGGGGGATTTTCAGATGCTGTATGTCTCGTCAAGGTAAGGGGACATTTGTCCCCTTGCCCTGGGTTACAGTACCAGCTCTATACCTGGTGCAAGTCCACGTTGATCTGTGCCAGAAGATCAGGCCTGGAAAGTGGGTTAGGATATGGCACGCATTGCCACAACTGATCCCGCACCCCTCCTGGACCCAATTCAGTCACAGGAGGTGAAAGGGGGTGGGGAAGGGCAGAATGGGATGGGGAGGGTGTAGCAGGAGCTCTGGCAGGGAGTCCAGAATAACTGAGAGCAGAGAGGCTATGGGAAGGATGGATCTGGCAGCGATGGCACACACGGGATCCTGTACCCACCATGGACAGCCTCTCTGCCCCCTTCCTCTCCTTGGACTTGTGCCAGTGAAATCACTGGCAGGGGTCTGAGGAAACTTGCTGCTGAGTGGGAAGCTTACAGAGTAAGAGGATTTAAAACCCCTTTCCCTTCCGAAACATCCCAGTCTGCCCCCTGCTGGATACAGAGTGCGCCTTTTCAGCAGGGCTGCATCAGCATTAACATTAGTAATTTTTTTGTAGGACAGGTTAACCCATTTTTGCCCAGCCCACAGGTGTACACGGTTGGTCCCTGTTGCATATATGCAACATTGGGCAGAAATGACTTAATGATAGGGAGGGGTAAGGTCCGGCTTAGATGTAATGACTGAACCTTGATTTAGATCAGAGTCACCAACACAAACTGTGACTTGTGGACCGTAAGTGGTCTGTGCAGGTGCATGGATCCCTTCTCTTCCATTACAGTGTTGAGTGATGCCACACATTGTGACATTTTCTCCAGATGCTCAGCATTGTTATCATGTTTTATCACCAAACTTCCAAGTTGCTGAGCTCTGTGCTGCTCAGAGCACGACTTTGAATGGCATGGCAGCAATTTTTTTTCCTCAGAATGTGCCAGGAAATTACTTACATTACACATTCTGGAATGAACAAAGATTGATGACTGTCAGGGGCCAACTGCAGAGAAAACAATTGGCATTTCAAAGTGCTGCTGTTAGCAGAGTCGTGGCACAAAAACCACAAAGACTCCCTTAAAAAAAACAACACCTACCTCTGCCTCTCACCTGATTGAACTCTGTGGAACTCTGCTATTGGTCATACTCTTGCTAGCACAAGGTTGGATCCAATCCTGTGTAGCCACTCCTGGTTTGTGCACAACTAAGATTTGGCTGTGGTCCCTTCTGTTGCACAACCTACCTGTGAGGTTCATCCCACCATATGACTGTGTTTGAAGTAAGGCATTTTTCTTAACCTTTATGTAAAATCTGGTCTGAGTTGAGGCATTGACTTCTGTATTCCATTGGTTGTTTCTCAGTATGAAGATCAAGCTATGAGATCTCCGAGATAATTTCTGTGCTATAGACTTTTTGTGCTGTTGCTACAGTATGAAGTATCTCACCTGGGTGAATTGGTTGAAGCTACATTGCAAGGTATACAAAAAAGAAGTGCGTGTTTGGGACATTATACAGTACTTTGCCCAAGACATGATTCAATGGCTGAACAGTTAGCTCAAGAATCCCCAGACTACAGCGAGTGGGCCATCAGGCCCACAAACACATTTTGACTGACCTACCGCTGAGCCCATTATAATTGTGTCACCCCACACCTCCTTCTTCTCCCCCACCTTCTTCCTTCTGCTGAACGAAGTGATTGCCGGACTGGGTCACTTTTGCTAAGAGATCAAGACAGACAGACAGTGAGCCGTCCTGCATCTGCAAATTTTGCAAATGTTTATATCGCCTTGTGACTTTTCTGTTATGTACAAAGTGTGTGTGTGCATGTTGTTTTCTATAGTTGACCATCATAACAGCCAGGCTGAGTTATATGACTCTAGCAGCTGAAAGTTTGGAAACCTTCAATTTAGTTGTTTCTTTTTTGAGCTCATTGATTATTTATTGAGCCATCTTATTTTATTTAGAAAATTATCATTCGAGTGTTTTTTTTAGTTTCTTCAATCAGTTTGCTAATGGTTTATTTAATTGTAATTTTCTGTGAAGTTATGAATAGCTAATCTATTTTTACTTTTATTTACTGTTCTTGTAGTGGATTGAAAGGTCTGGGATTTCTTGTTTTGCATATCCCATTTAAATAAGGATTATGGGTGTAATTTGACTCTGATTAGTAATCTTGTCACTTGTAATGGTTTTAATAAGGAAACTGAAGAAGGCTGAAAGATCTGTTCTTAATGGTAGTGTCATTTCATCTTCCTATTTGCAAGCTTCCCAGGCTTTCTCCTATAAGAATTGTGCTGTTCAGTAAACTCTGTACTATAATATTGTCAGGAGTGGGTACTGATGAGCATCCTTGGTCAGAGATCCCTACCCCCTCCCCATTGTAGAACTAGAGTTTCCAGGTTACTTGGGAGGGGCAGAGACCATTCAAACCCATGTGATGCCTAAGCATTTCTAGAGCAAATGCTCTGTTGGTGTATTGTAGCCTATGCGCTCAAAGCCTAGTCCTTTGTTACCCAGCCTGTTGATACGTCAAAACCACATTGAAGATCTTTGTAGGCTTCATTTTCTACTTTTGTGTCATGTTGGTTTTGGACACAAGGCAGCATGGAATACTTTCTGGAAGTGGTGTCTTGCTGAGCTCTTATTACTGCTGCAACAGCAGCAGCTGATAAGCAGTGAATTATTTAAGACCCAGTCCGAGCACCTCATTAAATTTAATAAGTGCAGAGTTTTCCACAATGTCCTTTTAAGCAGGCCAGGACCACTAGATAGGGCACTGAGAAGTTCATTTGCCAAATGCTGTCTTGTGCTTTTCACTTGGAAATGGGAGACTGTCTTTGCCATAAACAAGATGCAGATCCTCACCACAGAGCTCCAGTGAACCCTGGTGGTAACCCCAAGATGGCTAGCCTAGCCCAACAGAGGGAGTTCTTTGAAGTTAGGAGTCTCCCCCTGGGCCAGATCTGCCACTAGCAGAGTTTGAAGTTAGCTGAATGCACCTGCCAGACCTTGCATTCTGCCAACTTGCATGGGGTGAAAGCCATTAGTACTCATTCATGTTAAAGTTCCCTGTGTGATAAACTGCATGATTCAAGCAGCCCCTTAGCTGGGTGCAATGCAAATGTAGTTATAGGCCTGCCCAATTGCTCTTTTTGCTTCAGGCCCACCAAGGTGCTGGTATAATATTATTGCAATGTGCGTGGGACATGTTGATAGCAAAAGTGTGTGTAGCACAGTGAAAAGAAAAAAGCTGGCTGTGATGTAACATTAAACAGCAGGTCTCAGGCCCATACTGCATCATAATACAGAGGAGCTAAATGCACATCAGTCAATTGGAAGTCCATTATGGTAGTGGTTAGGCTGTTGGACTAGAACCAAGGAGACCCAGGTTGGCGGTGAATCAAGTAGCCCCATTGTGGGGCTACTAAGTTTATCCAGGACAAGGGGACAAAAGTTCCCTTCTCCCAAAGAGCTGGCGGCGGCTGCCCGAAGTGTGCAGGATACAGCAGCAGCCATTTTTGGCGCTGCTGCAGCCCCATGTGCCAGGCAGCTCAGGATTGGGCTGTTAGTGACCTTGCACTAGTTGCCATCGCAGAGCTGACCCATCTCCCAGGTTGTTGTGAAGATACAATGGGGTGGATACTGTGTATGTATACCCTGGAGTTCCTTAAAGAAATAGTGGGATACAAATGTACTAAAAATAACTTCCTAGTTTTAACTTTGTCTTTTGTTAGTTGAGAGGAGCTCTCTAAGAGGTCGTTCCTTGCTACTGGAGATCCTTTTTTATTAGAGGTGCCTAGGATTGAACCCAGGCCTTCTACATGCAAAGAATGTGCTCTACCGTTAAGCTTGTGGCTAACTGCTAAAAACGGAGTAAAACTACTATAGGCATGGTATTGTGTCTCCTCAGTAAATGCCTGCATTCATCCATATGCATCACACTAAACAACTGCTCAAGTTAAATGTTTTAAGTTTAATGGAGCAACTGATGATTGCTGTTTTCAAGGATTGGTGTCTGGTTTATGCTTGGAAGACACGAGTGATGAAGAATGCTACCTCAGTTCTTGATTTCACTTCCTACCTTAACCTGGACCACTTCAACATGTGAGGGGAGGAGCAGGCTGGCCCACCCATGAAGCCAGGTGAAATGGCTACTTTGAGTTACTGGCTGGAGAAAATGGGGACCTCTCAGAGAGTGCCCCATAATCTGTGTATCCGTGCTACCTGAGCAACCACCCCACCTTACTTCTGCCACATCCTTTTTTTCACTGAGAGTAAGTGGGAAGAGGATGGGAGGCAGCCCATTCACTCCTTAACTCTGCTGCCAAAGATCATGGTGGTGGAAGTGGATGAGGAGGTAGGGGCCATTGTGATCCTGTTTCTGATCCCTCTCATTCCAGGAAGAGGATTGCCATAGCCTTTGCAACCTCATTCCTCCATCTCCTTCACATCTCCTGTTGCCAGGCAGGAGGATCGTGGGAACAGAAGACATACTAGGATCCTGTGTGCATGGCCGGTTTTGAAGTGGTGGGGAGCGGAGGAAGTGAAGGAGGAAGATGAGATGGAGAAGCAGGAAACATACTAACACACAAGTCCAAAAAGAAGGGCCAGCAATAGGCTATTTCCTCTGAGTCCAGTTCAATTAGGCTGTATCTGGAGCAACAATATCCTGCTGTTGTTATTGCCTCAGACTTTACTGTGTATGAGACATCCATCCAGTTATGTCATTCAAGCATTCCTCTGAAGCAGAAACAACTGCTAATGCTCACAGGGCAAGAAATCTGCGGTTGAATATCATCAGCATACTGGAGCTACCCATGACACTTCTCAAGGGCTGTATGTATACACTGAACAGTGTGGGCTACAGATTGCGCCTCTGAGGGGTGCCACATTTCAGGACTCCTGAGGGACAATAAATAGCCATCCATCACCACTGATAGACTCTGATCTTGTACATATGACATTGGCAGATGTGGTCACCCCCTGCAACATCCCTTAGCTGCTGAAACAGCAGCCCATTTTCAGTAGCCCTGAATATGCTGTTAGGTCCAACATAACTACAGTTACCATCCGTCCTTGATCTAAAATCTCCAGAAGATTATTTGTTATCCTGACAAGTGCCATCTCTACTCCACAGGACAACTGGGTCGCACACTGGAATTTCCATAAGATGGAATGCTGGAACCTAGCATTGCCACCGTGTTTTCAGCTAGCTTCAGGACCAAACTACATGTTATGGTGATATCATGGTTTGGCCTGGATGTTTATTTTTCTCAGTTAAACAGCGTGCTGGAGAGAGGGCATGAAATGAGTCAAAATTGTGGCATGAGTATTTTCTCCCCCCCATTCCAATCCCAATCATGCTCCCCAATGTGCCATTTTAATTTAGTAGAATGCATTCATTGTCTTTTCTAATGAAAATAAATTGGGATTGGAATCATGCTGTGTGGCAAAGTACTAAAGTTCCTCTACTTCCCTGCCATACTTTTGACCCATTTGCTTGCCTCATGTGCTTTATTAAAGAAAGGGGGGAAAGCGTAGGCCAAAACATGTTTTCACTGTAACATGTCTGGCCCTTAAAAAGACAAAGTTAGAGACTGGATGGTGATTTGCAACCGCTTCAGTGTCAAGTCAGGGCTTCTTTCAAAGCATACAGCACCACCATATTTAAGGCTGGCCAGCACACTTCTCTTCCTGAATGAGACATTGATGGGTTGGGGTGTTAAAGGTACAGAAGTGCTTTTTCGGGTCTTGACTGGTAATATTAGGTGGGACACAGAAAATATGTGAGAGAAAGATGATGAGCAGAAAAATAGGTAGAGGGGAAACAGGCAATGCATGTAAAAAAGAACGAAAATTCAAAAAAGTAAAAAAACTCTGCAGTCATTATAGTCTCCATTTATTTTACCTTGTTTTCCCTACAACTACAGTGTGGCAAGTATTTTTGTCCCATATTGCAGCTGAGGCCAAGACAGAGCGGCTTGCCTACGGTCATCCAGTGAGTTCATGGCAGAGGTGAGAGTGAATGAGGGACGTTCTGACTTGTGGTTCAGTCTCTTGGGCTGCAGTCCTATACACACTTACATGGCGGTTAGTCTCATCAAACTGAGGTCCTAATCTGATCCAACTTAACAGCTCTTAACATCAGTCTAGGAAGCAGCCGTGCCAACGGGGTATGCACTGTATCCTGCTAGGGGGAGGCAGTCACAGAGGCCTCCTCAGTGTTAGAAAATGTTTGTTCCCTTATGTTGGGGCTGCCTTCCAGCTGCATTGGTGCTGGAAAGTTGAACAGAATTGGGCCCTGAATGAGATTTACTTTGGAATAGATCTGTGTAGGATTGCACTGTTAGAGCCCAATTCCCGACTTGGTGCACCGGCTTACTGCCGGCATGCACTGTTGCATCCTTTGGGTTGGTGGTGAATCGAGTAGCCTCATTGCAGGGTGACTGCACTTACCCAGGGGAAGGGGACATAAGTCTCCTTTTCCTCAGGTGCCACCGGCAGCTGCCTTAGCTACTGCCGCATCCTGCGCATCCATTTTCGGCAGCGCCACAGCCAGGCGTCCTGGGCAGCTCAGGATTGGGCTGGGCTGCCCATCACTACACTACACGAACTCTACAGATAGATGTTTGTCCTGTGAAGATATTGTATGATACAAGGAATATCATAACCATCTTGCAGAATTCTGATTGCTATTTGAAACTTATATATATATAAGGTTCGCAGCTTGGGGGTCCACCTGGACTCGCAGCTGCTCCTGGATTCCCAGGTGGCGGCTGTGGCTAGGGGGGCCTTTGCTCAGCTTCGGCTGGTGCGCCAGCTGCGGCCATACTTGGATCATGCAGACCTGGCCATGGTGATCCATGCCACGGTGACATCGAGGTTAGATTATTGTAACACGCTCTATGTGGGGCTGCCCCTGAAGACGGTTCGGAAACTGCAATTAGTGCAGAATGCGGCAGCCCGTGTGGTCACTGGAGCTAGGCAGTTTGACTCTGTCAGTCCGCTTCTCCGGGGGCTACATTGGTGCCCATTCGTTTCTGGGCCCAATTCAAGGTGCTGGTTTTGACCTTTAAAGCCCTATACTGCTCTGGGCCAGGATATCTTAGAGACCGCCTACTCCCGTACAATCCGGCTCGCCCTCTCAGGTCATCAGAGAAGGCCTTTCTTCAAGTGCCGCCACCCAAGGAGGTCCGGGGGGCGGCTGCAAGAAATAGGGCCTTCTCGGTAGTGGCACCAACATTATGGAACTCCCTTCCCCTTGACTTGAGAATGGCTCCCTCTCTTGAGAGTTTCCGGCGAGGCCTGAAGACACTGCTGTTTACACAAGCCTTCTGATTCTTTGGCCTTTTAACATTTTTTATACATTTTGTAGTTTTTACAGGCCTGATTCCTCAGTAACTTGCTCTTTTGTACTCTTTTTATTCTGTCTTTTAATCTGACTACTGTTTTTTAAGGTTGCTGTTAATGTGTCTTTAATGTTTTTATCTGCTACTTGTCTTAATTTTATGTTTTTAAATGTGTTTTTTATATGTTAGCCGCCCTGGGTCCCTTTAGGGAGAAGGGCAGGATATAAATAAAGTTTATTATTATTATTATTATATATAAGTTTAATATATGTTATATATTAATATAATATAAGTTATATATTAACTTATATAATATATAAGTTATATATATAATTTATATAATTCCAGCATAATAAGTCTAGGCAGCAGAAACCTGCAAATAAGATTTCTCTCTTATACTACACTTTCTCTAGTATCTCACAACACCAGTATAGCAGTAAATTTTGACATGTAGGAGCTTGTCAAGACATCCACCATAGCCACATCGCTATTGCCATGCCTCACTAAAAATATGCCAAAAAATCCAATTTAAAAGATTGTTCATTAGAATGTTTGCTTCTTCTACCACTTATTCTACCACTTCTACCACTTATTAGTGAATGGTTCAAGCAGCTTCCTCATAAGGAAGACTACACCATGGCTTGCTCATGAGGAAGCTGCTTGAACCATTCACTAATTAGGCTATACTATATCTCCAAAACTAGACGTGATAGGGCAAAACGGATGCCATTTTTGGAATTGGCAGCCCAAATTCATATCAAACCACTATAAAGTTTGGGGAAAACTTTTCTGACCCTCAGTTTTGTAGGCCTGTGTAACTGGTTTGCTGTAGATTATGCATGAATCCAGGCCTGGAAGTTCCTAACTTGCTCTCCAGTTCAGCCTTCTGGGTACCCTGGAATATATAGTCCAGTGGGTCACGATTGTCATTTTAAAAAGTGGGTCTTGGTGCTAAATTGTTTGGGAAGCACTGTTTAAAACAAATGTATTACAATCAAAAGTGAGATTTAAAAATATCCCCAACAAATGTAATAAACCCGATAAATCAGGCATTTTACAGTGCAATCCTTTGTGTGTCTTTTCAGAAGTAATCATTTTCAGTGGGACTTACCGCCACTGAAGTATGCATTTACGGAATTGTAGCCTAGACTAGACAAGTCTCGAACAGTAGACTAGACTAGTCTAGTAGACTGTACTCGACTAGTACTGATTGCTAGTCTATGCATGTTTACTCAGGACTTCCCGGTAAATTTGCATAGTATTGTAGCTGTCATGGAACATGAGCTGCATATTATCTCTCAGGCAGCCCTAAGGAAATACACTGGCCTAGACAGTCACATATGCCCCTAGGCAAATTTCTCATCTTGCCTCCTACTGAGCCTGATACTTCTCAGTTAAGATCCTTTGAAAATAGTTTCAAAGACAGCACCTGAGTGCTCCTGCTGATTACATCACTTCTCCTGCTTGTAGTGGGAATCCTGGAGTTTCACTCCCCCTTGATTACATCCCCACTTAAGCTTAGTGCCGGGTGGAAAAAAAACACAAATTGTTTTATGTTGAGAATATCGGTGTTTTGTGTAAAACATTTAGAGACAGAGCCACATTGGATGTGAGCCTTCAGTTCCAATCTGCTGATTTCCTCATGAATATTTGATTTAGCACAAGTGTGTCATTCGTTTCTGTTCCAATGAACATGCCATCAGCAAGAGTCAAAGCAGAATAGCTCACCTGCTCACCTGAAGCTCTTTTTGATTGAGACATCAAAGATTGGCCTTGCTGAAGGGATTCAATCATTAGGGAGTTTTAATTATCTGACTCCTGGGAGCAGCATATCAAAGAAGACCACCTTACTGCCAGGAAACATAGTCACATCTGCAGCACTATGGGTAGATCTTTTATAAAGGAAGATTGAGTTTACTACTACCTGGATGGTTGAAGAAGCCTTAACCCATTAATCTGATTATCTTTGTCATGTTTACAGAGATATGAATCATAGTTGCAAGTACAAAAGGGATTAGTTAATTTAAAAAGTCAATGTTTTTAATAGTGAGGAACTTTTGTGGAGGATTTGAAATGGCAAGGACAATGGTGAAGGGAAGGAAGAGGTTAGGGAATTAAATGGGTTAGGGAATTTTAAATGTAAAAGCATACATATAAATACAGTAGTCTTAAAAACTGTTATCAATTGACACATTTGTATCAAACTTAGTAAAATTTACAGTAAAATTTACATTTCTTTTAAAGTCATGAAAGACCAAATTACCAGTAGCAATATATATGCAACTTACTAAATGTAGATATGAGCACATTGGTAGAAGCTGTTCAAAGGTTTTTATGTTCTTGAAGTATCTGGAATCTCAAATAAAACATTTCAATTCCAAACCCCCTCTGGAGAGCTCCAGGAGCATGTGGTGATGGCCTTCTCACTTCAGAGAGAGTACTGCAAAGTGCCTGTATTAATCTGTCAGTGGTCCACAGGCGTTGGCATAGATTGTGTAGCCCTCACAACTGGCTTCCACGCTGAGCATGGAGATAACCTGGCGGGGGAGGAATCTTGTTGTTTTCAGTATACTTCCTGTATGCCCAGTAAAACACTAAGAGCCCAATCCTGTGCTCAGCGGCACAGCTTCGTGCCACTGAGCACTGTCACATACGTGCCATAAGGCACGTTTGCGAGCCTCTCCGCCGGGCTCCCGCCCGTGCTAGCCCAGTGAAGACCAGTGCTGGGTAGTCGCCAGCCTCTGCGGCTCGGCAGTCTCCCATATGGTGGGCGGGGGCGGGGAGTAGGTGTTCTCGGGAGGGGGGAGGTCTGCAGGGGCAGAGAGGGCTGGGGGGGAGGGAGGGGGCGGGGTCTGCAGAGCTCTGCTTCGCAGGATCCAAGGTGCTCATGGAGGGCTTGGCGTCCTACACGAGCGCCTTGACTTTACCACTGACCTTTTGGTAGGCGGTAAAGTGAGTAGCCCCATAGGCAACATCCTGCTTCCAGGACACTTAAGTACTTATAGAAAAAAAGTTTAAATTATATTAAAGCCTACGAAGATAGGAGGAAAACCAGAACTGCAATTGAAAATCAGTTCTAATCCAGCTGAAACCTATAAGACTACATCCCCAAACTCTGGTCAAGCTGCTGGCTTAAAGAACCGATAAACCTGGAAGGAAAGTGGCATCATCAAATATAGTTCCAACTTCTATGATGTCACTGATGGATTAGCAAGGGTGTGATAAACCTTGCCTCACTGCATGGATGAGGCAGGCATCTGACTCTGCATAAGATTGTTATCATTCTCTGATGAATTTGTAAGTTGTGCATGGTAGCAAATGGTTGTCTGGAAGCCCCCTGAAGTGTAAGATGAAGCTCTCCCAGATTCAGCCTTTTCAGCCACCTGCATGGGAGATCCAATACAGTCCCAGGTTTTCCTTACACAGGACCATAACCATGTAAGTCTGTGGTTCTCACACATTTAGCAGTGGGACCCACTTTTTAGAATGAGAATCTGTCAGAACCCACCGGAAGTGATGTCATGACTGAAAGTGACATCATCAAGCAGGAACATTTTTAACAATCCTCAGCTGCAATCCTACCCACACTTACCCAGGAGTAAGTCCCACTGACATTGTTAGAAGATTATACATAGTACCTTGTTAAAAGTACAGGTCTGTAACATTTCCCCAAATGCAGTTGCATTCCTTGATAGCATCAAGTCTAATATATTAAAAATAAAATATTGAAATGAATGGGGTCCTACCTGAAATTGGTTTGCAATCCACCTAGTGGGTCCCAACCCACAGTTTGAGAAACGCTGGTGTAGGGTAATCTGTTTACCTGGTCCAAACTCAAGAGAACACTGCCTAACCCAGCTTAATCCCAGCTAGAAGCCACTTGTTTTCCAGGACTGCAGTGGGTACTATTAATGGGTATATCTTGCCAAAAAGTAATTAGGGATCTTATTTGGTGGTTTTAAAAAATAACTTTTAAGAGCCAAACTAGCAATATATGCAGTTGCAAGCGGGTGTTGGCCCGTATCCGAACACACTCAGGATACTCCTCGGCGGGAGGGGGGTCGGGGGCTTCTTGTAGTGGGGGATTCGATTATTAGAAACATAGAGATGGGGGGTTGCGACTGATGTGAGGACCGCATGGCGACTTGTCTGCCTGGTGTGAAGGTTGTGGACATCACTTCTAGTCTAGACAGACTGGTAGACAGTGCTGGGGAGGAGGTAGCGGTTGTGGTGCATGTTGGCACCAACGACGTGGGCGAGTGTAGCCAGGAGGTCCTGGAGGCCAAATTTAGGCTATTAGGTAGGAAGCTGAAAGCCAGGACCTCAAAGGTAGCGTTCTCTGAAGTGCTACCTGTTCCACGCGCAGGGCCAGCTAGGCAGCCGGAGATCAGGGGTCTCAGTGCGTGGATGAGAGGAGGGGTTTAGATTCGTTAGGCACTGGGGAAAGTTTTGGGACAAGCGGGGCCTGTACAAGAGGGACGGGCTCCACTTGAACCAGAATGGAACCAGACTGCTGGCGCATAACATTAAAAAGGTGGCAGAGCAGCTTTTAAACTGATCCCTGGGGGAAGGCCGACAGGAGCCGAGGGGTATCCGGTTCGGAACTCCTCATCCCTATGGGACGAGGATGGGGAGGTTAGAGAACAACAAGGCAAAGATGGAGTAGGAGAAGAAATTGGGAATGGTAGCGTGATGGGATGTGATAGACGTTTGGCACAATTAGAGGATTCAGCGATAAAGGAGCTAATAAGCAGCCCATCCTGGTGGATTCCATGTACAAATGCTTTTATGCAAATGCCCGAAGTCTCCAAGCAAAGATGGGAGAACTGGAATGTCTGGTGACAAGGGAAAACATTGACATAGAGGGCATAATGGAAACCTGGTGGAATGCGGAGAATCAGTGGGATACCGCAATCCCAGGCTATAAACTCTACAGGAGGGACAGGGAGGGGCATGTTGGAGGTGGGGTGGCCATTTATGTTAAGGAAGGGATAGAATCCAGCAAAGTAGAGAATGAAGGTGGATCTGACTCCATAGAATTTCTGTGGGTTAAATTACCAGGCTTGAGGAGTGATGTAATACTGGGGGCGTACTATCGTCCTCCAGACCAGAAACTGGCAGGGGACCTTGAAATGAGGAAACAGATCAGGGAGGTGACAAGGAGGGACAGGGTTGTAATTATGGGGGACTTCAATTATCCTCATATTGGCTGGGTCAATTTGATCACAAAAAGGAGACCAGATTCCTTGACATGCTAAGTGACTGTGCCTTAGAGGAGCTAGTCATGGAGCCCACCAGTGGACAGGTGACTCTGGATTTAGTATTGTGTGGTACTCAGGACCTGGATAGAGATATCAATGTTACTGAGCCACTGGGGAACAGTGATCATGCTGCGATCCATTTCGACATGCACGTTGGGGGAAGAATACCGGGCAAATCTCTCACAAAAACCCTCAACTTCCGAAGAGTGGACTTTCCTCAAATGAGGAGGCTGGTTAGAAGGAGGTTGAAAGGGAAGGTAAAAAGAGTCCAGTCTCTACAGAGTGCATGGAGGTTGCTCAAATCAACAGTAATAGAGGCCCAGCGGAAGTGTATACCGCAAAGGAAGAAGGGTTCCACTAAATCCAGGAGGGTGCCCGCATGGCTAACCAGCCAAGTTAGAGAGGCTGTGAAGGGCAAGGAAGCTTCCTTCCACAAATGGAAGTCTTGTCCTAATGAGGAGAATAAAAAGGAACATAAGAAGTGTAAGAAGGTGATACGGGAGGCCAAGAGAGACTGTGAGGAATGCATGGCCAGCAGCATTAAGGGGGATAATAAAAGCTTTTTCAAATATGTTAGAAGCAGGAAACCCGCCAGAGAAGCGGTTGGCCCTCTGGATGGTGAGGGAGGGAAAGGGGAAATAAAAGGAGACTTAGAGATGGCAGAGAAATTGAATGAGTTCTTTGCATCTGTCTTCATGGCAGAAGACCTCGGGCAGATACCGCTGCCCGAACGGCCCCTCCTGATCAAGGAATTAAGTCAGAGGTTAAAAGAGAAGATGTTTCAGGCCTCATTGATAAATTAAAGATCAGTAAGTCACCGGGCCCTGATGGCATCCACCCAAGAGTTTTTAAGGAATTGAAGAATGAAGTTGCTGATCTCTTGACTAAAATATGCAACTTGTCCCTCAAAACGACCACGATGCCAGAAGATTGGAGGATAGCAAATGTCACGCCTATCTTTAAAAAGGGAAAGGGGGGGGACCCGGGAAACTATAGACCAGTCAGCCTAACATCCATACCGGGTAAAATGGTGGAATGCCTTATTAAAGATAGAATCTCAAAACACATAGACGAACAGGCCTTGCTGAGGGAGAGTCAGCATGGCTTCTGTAAGGGTATGTCTTGCCTCACAAACCTTATAGAATTCTTTGAAAAGGTCAACAGGCATGTGGATGCGGGAGAACCCGTGGACATTATATATCTGGACTTTCAGAAGGCGTTTGACATGGTCGCTCACCAAAGGCTACTGAAAACACAGTCAGGGAATTAGAGAGCAGGTCCTCTCCTGGATTGAGACCTGGTTGAAGACCAGGAAACAGAGAGTGGGTGTCAATGGGCAATTTTCACAATGGAGAGAGGTGAAAAAGAGTGTGCCCCAAGGATCTGTCCTGGGACCGGTGCTCTTCAACCTCTTCATAAATGACCTGGAGACAGGGTTGAGCAGTGAGGTGGCTAAGTTTGCGGATGACTCCAAACTTTTCCGAGTGGTGAAGACCAGAAGTGATTGTGAGGAGCTCCAGAAGGATCTCTCCAGACTGGCAGAATGGGCAGCAAAATGGCAGATGCGTTTCAATGTAAGTGTAAAGACATGCACATTAGGGCAAAAAATCAAAACTTCACATATAGGCTAATGGGTTCTGAGCTGTCTGTGACAGATCAGGAGAGAGATCTTGGGGTGGTGGTGGACAAGTCAATGAAAGTGTTGACCCAATGTGCGGCGGCAGTAAAGAAGGCCAATTCTATGCTTGGGATCATTAGAAAAGGTATTGAGAACAAAACAGCTAATATTATAATGCTGTTGTACAAATTGATGGTAAGGCCACACCTGGAGTATTGTGTCCAGTTCTGGTCGCCACATCTCAAAAAGGATATAGTGGAAATGGAAAAGGTGCAAAAGAGGGCAACTAAGATGATTGCTTGGCTGGGGCACCTTCCTTATGAGGAAAGGCTACGGCGTTTGGGCCTCTTCATTCTAGAAAAGAGATGCCTGAGGAGGGACATGATTGAGATATACGAAGTTATACATGGGAAGGATAAAGTGGAGAGATGCTCTTTAATCTCTCACATAACACCAGAACCAGGGGACATCCACTAAAATTGAGTGTTGGGAGGGTTAGGACAGACAAAAGAAAATATTTCTTTACTCAGCGTGTGGTTGGTCTGTGGAACTCCTTGCCACAGGATGTGGTGATGGCATCTGGCCTGGATGCCTTTAAAAGGGGATTGGACAAGTTTCTGGAGGAAAAATCCATTACGAGTTATAAGCCATGATGTGTATGTGCAACCTCCTGATTTTAGAAATGGGCTATGTCAGATGCAAGGGAGGGCACCAGGATGTATGTCTCTTGTTATCTGGTGTGCTCCCTGGGGCATTTGGTGGGGCCGC
The DNA here is from genome assembly GCF_035046505.1 of Tiliqua scincoides. Lineage (NCBI taxonomy): Eukaryota > Metazoa > Chordata > Lepidosauria > Squamata > Scincidae > Tiliqua > Tiliqua scincoides. The sequence continues at coordinate 78,626,486 of NC_089821.1, read as the reverse complement.
TGTGAGATACAGGAAGCTGGACTAGATGGGCCTATGGCCTGATCCATTGGGGCTGTTCTCATGTTCTTACGTTCTTAATATTTTCCTTTTTTTTTTTTTTTAATTGAAAGCAATCTCTGGGACAGAGAATATCAGCAGAGAAACTGTGGGAGAAGGGGAGGAGGAATAACCCTTGCCCTTCTGGCCTTTTTTCTAGTCAACATTGCCACCTCTGACTACTTTTTGCCCTTTGGTAGAAAATTGCCTGTGCAGCAAAAGTGTCTGAAGATGGTAACTGTGAGTAGAAGAATAGCTGGAGAGGAAATGGTAAGCAGTGGCTTCTGCCCTCCTTCTCCTCTGCAGCCTCAGGGGTTGGTTTCATCTGAAGAAAAGATAAGACATTGATGAAGATACACACAGCTGCACGTGGCTTGTTATTTGGCCCCTGGCATTCTGATTAAAGGTCAACCCACTTGAAGTATTTTAAGAGAAAAGCAAATGCACAGTGCCTAATTTGGGCATCGGGGGCAAGCAAGAGCCTAGTGGTCATTCACTTGCTTGGCTTTTTTCAGTAGTGCTTCCTCATTTGCAGACTTGCTTGAAACAGTAAATTGATGCCATAAAACATCTTGCTGCATTCGATACCAGCTGAAAATCCACATACTTTTCTACCTATGTGAGAAATTAGATGCTTTTGAATGTCACTCAGCTCTGTGGAGGAAAAAGCAGGAAGATGGATTGTGCTGGCGTTCAGCCATCCATCTGTTCATCTGGCAGCCCTAATGTTCAGTTTCTCATTGTCCCAGTTGTCTTAAATAATGCTGACCTACAGGATATGGGATGACAAAGGTCACGCAACTCATTTTCCCCGTGCTTCCTTTAAGTGATCATTAAGCTCCTGGAGACATCATAACTATACATAGCGGTGATGACAGCCGGACAATATTACAGACAGAGTGAAATCTTTCTCTGAAATAAGGTTGTGATGGGAGCCTCTTCATACACATCAGAATTCATCCATACAGTCACTTCTCTTCAGAGAACTCTGCACAAAATTGTGTCTCATCTGTGCTTTTAAAACACACCAGCTTTGATTGATTGATAGACCACTTTTTGCCATAGTGCCTTAACCCTCAGGTGATGTCAAATTTTACAGTGTCAGTGCAGTAACAGGGTCAAATGTACCCTAAGAAAGCCATAAAAATAAAGTACCAGGGCAATCAATTGTATTAAGCATGAAATAATTTGCACATTTAAAAAAAATTAACTTTATTGAGTCCTTTTTCAGTAAAACAGTATAGTTGCACATAAGTCATTGAGCTCAATAACACCCCACAATTTAAAATACATATCACCTAAAAAAACAAAGTGAGGTCTAAATGACCCCATTGTTATTTTAAACATAATTTTTTTGTGCCATAAACGCAAGAAACTAAGATTCAGGTGTCTATTCCAACAATACCATTATGTTTTCTTCCATGGGATACTGTTTTACCATTTTTCTTGTCTCTTGTTAATCAGAAGCTGCTGAAAATAAGCTGGTTTTCTTCCCTGGTTGCTAGTCATAAACGAAAGGAAATATCCAGCCATAGCCAACAAAACCTAGCTTTTGCAATGTGACGTGTAAGGACATGTCTTAGTTTTACAAAAAATGCATGGGAGCTAAAGTATTAAAATGCATTATTTCTGACCACTTAGTTCAAGTGAATTCGTATTATTCTGGGCTGGTTGATTTCAAAATTGCCTGAAAGCAATCTTCCAAAACACATTTTGCAGAAATCTTTCTGTGAACTTAGAAAAAGAGACCATCTAAAAGTTCTTGATTGAGAAATGCCACTGAGTTCATCCATGTGCAGAGATGTGAGACTGAAGGTTTCTGGCAAAGTGTGTAGACACTATAGCAGGGCTTTTCAAACTGGGGCGTTGCGACCCCCCAGCCTGTGGGCCCTGGCCCCTGCCCCCTTAAGGGGCGGGGGCAGCCTGGAGGCAGGGAGGAGGCAGAGGCGTGATCCCCAGGATCGCGCCGCTCAGGGGGGCTGCCGGGGCTTGGGGTACACGTACCCTAGCCCCTGCAGCCTCCCGGGGGTGCGGGAAGCCTGGCGCGACCTGCAGCAGGGCTCCCCACAGCAGTGAAAGTAGATGCGGAGCGATCGCGCTCCACTTCCGCTTTACGTGTACCCAAGCCCCTGCAAGCCCCCCTGAGTGGCGTGATCCTGGGGATCGCGCCGCTGCCTTCCCACGCCCCTGCTGCCTCCCCCCTCCCACCCACACAGTGGCTCTCAAACTCTCCCAGAGAGTTTGAGAACCACTGTACTATGGGGTTGTTAGGACTCCAGAAGCCAAATTAGAAAGTGTTTCTCAGCATAAACTATGCATATGGTTATGATGAAGGCTTGAAGCAAAAATAGTCTCCAGGTTAGCAGTCTGGTAGTACTTCACCACCACCCACCCAAACCACTGAAAATGCTAATCAGTTCCTCTCTGTGGCTTCTGAAATCATACCAGGCATTTCTGGACTCTTCTCTGTGATAGTTCTGAAGAGATTGGTTAGCATTCAGAGAATCCACATGATAGTGGATAATGTCAGAGCCAGCCATCACAGTCTTACTGCTAAATTAAAAGGATGGCTGAATATCTACCACAAGCAATGGTTTCTCTGGAATACTGAAGGGCCATTTAATATTGGTTAGCATTGTGGTTAACTCTGAAAATGAATTGAAGTCATCCTTGTTCAAGTTCCCCACAGGAGTGAGCAAATCATTCTGCCTCGTTTCCAAGTACATAAGATCATGAGACTTCTGAGATCTGGCTCATAAACAGTTCTCACCCCTCTCCACCAAGGACTCAGGAGATTTTAATTAAATCATGAGGTTAAATGAAATAATAGGAGAGCCTATTATTGCCAAGGGGCTCTTGCAATGCTTGGATTACTTTTTTTAGTTCACTGCTTTTGCCTGTTCCAGCTAACACCGTTAATCACTGTTCAAACAGAAATTATAATTTGATTGCAGTAGATGCCAGTTATTGTTTTGGAGCAAACAGAGCTGCTATATCTAGCTGCCCCAAAGCTGAAAAAGGAGCAGGCCATGTTTTTCAAAGCCTTTCTCTAGTTTTTTTACATGTTAGCAACTGTCCTGTCAAAAATGGATGGATATTAGCAGCCAGGGATGTGCTGGAGGCACCTCCCTCAGTCTCGAGCCTGGACCCGAGTCTCTGCCCCCTTTGACTCAACTCGTACACCAATCGAAATGGACGGCCAAGTACTGAGCCTTTTACTGACTTTTTGTGACTTGAGTCACAAGTCTTTTTGATACATGCGTCACATAGGAGAGTGAGCTTGGGAGTGCGAGAGAAATGAGCCAAGCATCTCGTTTTCAGTTGCTTTAGGAACTGCCTCTCCCCACTCCTCCTGCCTCCTTCTCCTTCCTTGGCTTCTGAAAGCCACTTTTTCCTAAGGTCAAACAGTTACCTCCCCCTCCCTCATCCAGAGGGAAAAAAAATCAGGCGACCTGTCCCTCATTCAATGGATTGTCCATTCCTTTGGAGATGGACAAAAGAGGCCTGTTCCCATCTCTCCCCACAAGCTGACAGGACCCACAGTCCTCCTCCCCCTATTCATGCTCAATTCAACTACCCAAAACAAAAACCTTAACCCTTCCTCCTTCCCGTAGCAATCCCCCTGGTCTCGGCATCCTGGCTGGAACTAACCTACCCTACTGCTCACGCCAGTCAATGCCGGCGTCCAGATCGCTGCATGAGGTCTTTCATATGATGCGAAAGCCACAAAAAAGTAAACACCCAGACACAGACAGACTGAAGTCCGTGCACGTGGAGACCCACGTGGGGACTCATTTCCAAGTCACTAGTAGCAGCTGCCCAAAATGTGATTGCAATCCCCCTCACAAGAGAAAGGCCTAGTCTCGCTCAGGTGGTAAACCTATATTTGTCCTGTTCACACTGCCAGTGGAATATCAAACCAAAAAGAAAAATTATTTCATACAGGACACCAGATATTAAGGAGAAAGTTTCTCCCAAACTAGTTTTTGTGTGTGAAGAATTTATTCAATTATGTTTGCATGTAGGAACATTCAATCTTGTGAGATCTTCCCTGCAGCCTGAAGTAGTACAACCAGACCAAAGTGTACCTCTGAGAATTAGGCCTTAGGAACTAGTGCCTCTTGCCTCCAGGGAAGTTTCTTCTCAGTGACTGTGCTGTACAGTGTTAGCCCCTTTTAGATGTCCAGTAGGGGGCTTTACTCATTCAGGGCGCAATCCTGAAGTGCCCATGGGCTGGTGCAAGGGATGGCACATTTGCACCTCCTCAAGAGGAAGCCAGATCGGCACTCAGAGGAGCGCCGGCCTGCGAAAGTTGACACAAGCCTCCGTGCCGGCTTCCTCACTGAGGCTTGCGTTGGCCTAGCTGGGCCACTTCGCTCTCCTCAGACTTGTGCCACCTCAGGAGGTGGTGCAAGTCCAAGGAGACCCATAGGGGAAAACGAGCCTTACCCAGGGGTAAGGGGAAAAGTTTCCCCTTGCCTCTGGCTGAGCCGACTTGGGCCCCTATCCTGCGCTGGTTACAATGCAAGTCTCTTGGCTTGCCTGTTCCAGCGCAGGGTAGGATTGCACCCTCAGTGCAGCATCACATTGGTAAGCTCCACCTCTGCCATATGCGTGTTCTGTTACATCTGCAACATGCCAAGCATGTGAGTAGGCAAATTGCAGGCATGCACCAAAATGGACATATGGCACAGGTGGAGCATGCTGTTCCTTCTTTAAGGGCCCAATCCTATCCAATTTTCCAGCACCAGTGCAACTGTAATGCAGTGCCAAGGTAAGGGAACAAATGTTCCCATACTCTAAGGGGGCCTCTGTGACTGCTGCCCCACCACAAGATGTAGTGCATGCCCCATTGACACATCTGCACCGGCACTGGAAAACTGGATAGGATTGGGCACTAAGTGTGTTCTTTAAACACATGGAGCCACCCTACTCTGAATATATGAAATATATATGAAATATATATGAATATATGAAAGGGTCAGCATGAATACATGATGAAGTTTGATGGGGCATTTATAGATCCACCTCCTTGTTGCTACAAGTTTGGACTCCATGTGTTATATGATGACATCATAAAGTACTATGCATGTGGCTACTGCAATGCAGTCTCTCTTTAATAATCTGTGGTTTTCACACTTCCTACTTCGATTTGTCTGTAGAGGAGCCTTTGAAAGCCTCTGCCAGAGGCTTCTGACATGCTGAGAGAATATTCTAGGGTATATCTAAGGCTCACTCTGCGTTCATGTGAGGTGCCAGCCAGGACTACTGGACCTTAACTGCTGCCTCTTACGAACTGACAGTGTGCCTTAATACATGCCTAACACTTCTCTGGAGCTGTGCATTGCAGGGGAAGATTGTCTCCTTTTATCAAGCTCTGAGGAACCCAGTGATGAAGATCTTCTTTAACCTTGTAGCTGGTGATTTTTTGTCACTAATTTCAGTTAGTGAGGTTTTTTGAGATGTGTATGGTAAGGAAAATGTTAAGGAACCTCAGTTACACTGTATGCTCCTGGAATAGTAAAAGAGCATCCATGGATGTCTAGTGAGAACTTTGGATGGAATGCCTTTGACTTTTGGAGTCATGAGCTATTCATTAGAGAGGAGACGTTATCTTTCCATCTTCATTCCCCAGCCATGTTTCTCTCCTCCTCCCCCTTCCCCCCCCCATTAACTATATAGAGAAACCCTTTTTGAGCCACTGGCTGGACACAAAGGCTGCTGGTGACTTAGGCCACAGTCCTAACCAATTTTCCAGCACTGACATCAGGGCAATGTAACTCCGAGGTAAGGGAACAACTATTGCCTTACCCTGAGGAGGCCTCCGCGACTGCCCCACAACTACAGGATGCAGCACATGCCCCACTGACACAGCTATGCTAGTGCTAGAAAGTTGGTTAGGATTGTGCCCTTAGAAAACCTCCTTACTTGCCATGGTGGCAGATTTTGTTTGTTTGAAGAACTGAAGGCTTCAGATTCTGGCTCTGTTGCTGAAGACGAGCAAGTGAACGACTGTGGCTCAGTGCTAGAGCACCTGCTTTGTATGCATAAGGTCTTTGCTTCAGTCCCTGGCATGTCCAAGTAAGGAAAAGAAAAATTCTGTAAACGCTAGAGAACATGCTTCCAGTGTTGACAATATTGATCTAAATGGCTCAGTGGCCTGATTCGATATAAGGCAGTTTCCTATTATTCTGATCAGTTCTTTACCATTCTCCTGTTGGCTCAGAAAAGGACAGGGTTTTGCCTTTCTTCTCTCTTACCCATAGGATTAGCAATTGAATTCAGAGATAACCTGGTTGTATGTGTGAATCAGAAAAATCTCTTTTGCAACATGTCTCTGTGGCAGGCTGTGGTAACTGCCTGTAGATGGATCAGCAGAGGAAAAGATTATTTATTAAGGTCGGCTAGCATTTCACATTATTGGATTCCCCATCCTCTAGATTAGTGGTTCTGAAGCTGTGGGTCAGGACCAAATTTTTGGTCAGTCGCAAAACTGACAGGGCAGATTAGGTTATGTGCATCAAGGGTTAAACATGCTGCTACTTGGGAGGGAGCACTGCTGTCCAATCACCATTATAGCCAAACCCTTTTGCATTTAGAAATCAGGCAGCAGCCTTTAGGGCTGCTTAAAAAGACAGTTCCCATCTCTAGTGTAAAAAGGATCAAAACACAGACTTGAGCAGCTGGTAAACACTGTTTTTAAGGCTCATAAAGGGTCCCAGTGTTAAAAAGTTTGGGAACCATTGCTAGATGCAGGATTTCTCCATCTCTTGAATCCAACTGTGCCTGATTTTGTATTCAGAGAGTGTGCCATTGCTACAAGGGTGACAGCAAAGTGGAAGATGTGTCCAATATAAATTGCTTCCCTTTCTATTGGTGTTTTTTTTTATTAATTTCCATGCTAGCTGAACTTATAGCTCTCTCAGCCTTTTATTTCCCTTTCTCCAAGGATGTTTCCACTATGGAATCTTGTTTCTGGCTCTAAAAAAGAAGCTTTCTGGGTTTGTGTTGCCGCAGCTGAAAGCCTACAAAAAAAGCAGCTCTCTTATTGCACAGAGTCTTGCAGTCACGGTTCTGGCCACCTGCCTGCCAGGCAATCATATTGCAATTGTGTCACAGAATGTGGAGGAAGGGTCTGTTGAAAGAGGCTAGAACAAGTGTATGTCTATCCTTTCCTACCCTTTTGGCAGGAACCCCTTCCATATATGGCTGGTTTGCACATACACATACAGGTTGATCACTGACTGTAACATCAGGTGACAATTTGCAGGTCTGAATGGGTCTTTGCAAGTAGAATACCACAGGCAGAGCTTTCCTATTATCTCAGACATGATGCTGTTCAGTGGAGTCAGTGCCCACATTTATGGCACAATCCTATTATGTGTCTGCGCTGGTGGAGTAAGCATTTCACCAGCTCAGACTGTAGCAAATGTGCCATAAAACATGCTGCAACAGTGTGGGAGTAAGCAGTGTCGGTAGGAAGGCTTGCTCTGGTGTTTGCAGGGCCCAGCATGCCCCAGAGCAGGTAAGCTCTGTGCTGAGCAGCAGAAGAGTTGGGGAGAGGCAGATCTGGTCCTAGGAAGGGGGCAGGATTGGTAGCGCTGGCATGCACTGTATCTTATCCCCCTTCCCAGGCATAGTCTACTGGCATGAATCCACTCGGACTTGCACCAGCAATTTAGCAGGAGTGGGTCTGCCATGGCTGAGTCTTGTGTGTGTGTATGTATGTATGTATATGTATATGTATGGTCGTCAGATTTCTCCTCAGACTTTAATCCAAGGCGGTTTACATAGGCAGGCTGTTCTAAACCCCCGTAGGGATTTTTACAATTGAATAGTTCTAGTCTTTCATAGAACTCCTCGTTCCAGCTGGATTCCTTCCGGGTAAGGGGACAAATGTCCCATTTCCTTAAGGAAACCTACAGACTGCAAAATTCTCCTGCGGGATACAGCACAAGGTGCACTGGCCCCGCCCCATCAGCACAGTGGAGTTTTAATAGGATTGGGTTGACAGATGGATCTGTCAGACAGAATAGGACTGACAGATGTCAGTCACCGATCAAGTAGTTAATAATCAAGTGTAGAGAAAGCACATGGTAATGTACATGCATGTGTGAACTGGGCCATTGATTACTGTCTAACAACCCAATTCTGAGCTGCCCAGTATGCAGGGCTGCTGCGGCGCTGAAAATGGCCTCACTCACCTCTTTGCCACCTGGCCGTCTGGGCGAGTACCAGGCGGCAGAGCACAGGCCCAGCTTGAGCTTGCCCTGGGTTAGGTCTGGTGCTAGGCCCATAATGAGACTTGCAAACGTGCTTGATGGCTTTATGGCACGTTTGCAACAGTATCTGCCAGTGGAAAGCCGGTGTGCTGGACTTGGGATTGGGCCCAAGTTGACTAAAGCCGAGCAGCATAACTCTATACCAGTTGTGCAGACTATTACACCAGGCAACGTGAACTGGGCTCTTGAATCCCTTTTGTGTTACCACATGGTGTAGGCAGGGCTACAGTCACTGGGCAGCTGTGCACCTTCCACCTGAGACTTGGTGTTGGCAACCTTCAGTCTTGAAAGACTATGGTATCGCGCTCTGAATGGCGGTTCTGGCACAGTGTCTAGTGTGGCTGAAAAGGCCGATTCGGGAGTGACAATCCCTTCCACACTGGGAGCAAGTGCAGTCTGTCCCTGGTCTGTTTCCCTGGCTATGGGCCTTCCTTTTTGCCTCTTTGCCTCAGTCTGTTGGCCAAGTGTCTCTTCAAACTGGGAAAGGCCATGCTGCACAGCCTGCCTTCAAGCGGGCCGCTCAGAGGCCAGGGTTTCCCACCTGTTGAGGTCCACTCCTAAGGCCTTCAGATCCCTCTTGCAGATGTCCTTGTATCGCAGCTGTGGTCTACCTGTAGGGCGCTTTCCTTGCACGAGTTCTCCATAGAGGAGATCCTTTTGGGATCCGGCCATCATCCATTCTCACGACATGACCGAGCCATCGCAGGCATCTCTGTTTCAGCAGTGCATACCTGCTAGGGATTCCAGCTCGTTCCAAGACTGTGTTGTTTGGAACTTTGTCCTGCCAGGTGATGCCGAGGATGCGTCAGAGGCAGCGCATGTGGAAAGCGTTCAGTTTCCTCTCCTGTTGTGAGCGAAGAGTCCATGACTCGCTGCAATACAGAAGTGTACTCAGGACGCAAGCTCTGTAGACCTGGATCTTGGTATGTTCCGTCAGCTTCTTGTTGGACCAGACTCTCTTTGTGAGTCTGGAAAACGTGGTAGCTGCTTTACCGATGCGCTTGTTTAGCTTGGTATCGAGTGAAAGAGTTTCGGATTTCGCTGAGCCAAGGTACACCAAGTCATGGACAACCTCCAGTTCATGCGCAGAGATTGTAATGCAGGGAGGTGAGTCTGCATCCTGAACCATGACGTGTGTTTTCTTAAGGCTGATCGTCTGCTGACCTGAGACTTGAATGTCATATTAAGACCTATCATGGGGGGAATGGTGCTGATTTTGTGGTCTCTTTGTTTAAAAATGAAATCTTTATCAACAAGATTGTTAGAAAAAATATGTATTTTTTCTTAATTTAAGGGGAAAGAAGGAAACCTTTCTTGAATCATTCACGATAACATTACAAATGTTTAACCATTCCGAAGTACAGATTCAGAAGCATAAATCTCATCAGGGACACATTCAGAAACTGGTGGAAAGGCAGAGGGAGAAATCTGCAGCGTGCCTTATTTCTACCAAAGATGGCTAATGCAGTTACAAGGAGATGGGACTGTTCCATTTCCATCTTTGGCTGCAACACCATTTTAATGACAAGCTGAATCTCAAATCACAGATGAGTGAAAATTGCAGATCCACCTATCTCTTAGAATTTTGAATGATCACTCAGAAGGGAGGGAACCCAAAGATGACTCAGCAGCGACCAAACCCTAGAATTAATTATTTTTGTACAAATATAATGTGCACAAATGTAATTGATTTGCTGCAGATGCAAATACTAAATGTTATCCTTCCACTGCCTGTGCTTTATAATAGACAAATGGAGCTGGTCAGTACAAAAGCATTATTGAGGAATAGAGTGCACATACATACAGTACATCATGGGTTCTTTATGATCTCTGTAATAATCTCTTTTATAAAACTGCATGTCTGGACACCTACCGAATACCTTTTTTTTAAACCACAATTGTTAGCTAATGTCATAAAAGGAGTTGAGGCAGCCAGTTTCACCCCATCTGTGGCCTTTCCCAAAGGGTTTTCTGTCCTGATTTTTATGATGGCTTCCCACGAACTGCCCACTGTCTCACGTCTGTCAGTCAATAATGCCATAGCAACAAGAAGTCATAACGCAAGACCCTGCCTATGGGGAAACCTAATCCTGCCAAGTATCAGGCTCCTTTTGCTAAATACTGAGCAACTTCTGCTCCATGCTTTTTCTGGGAGCCCAAAACAGCCCAAAGCCACTTGGCTGTCTTCAAATAATCCCATAGTCTTTGTCACAGAGCCAGGCTGCTCCCTGAAATTTCCTCTCTTTCATTGACACTCAGGCTTGGGTATCATCACCATTTATTATACAAAGGAGAGGAATTAGTAGATAAAACTGTGATACTGCAGCACCACTGCTCCCTTTGTTTATTGTCCATCTTGAGCAGAAACCTAAGGTTCTTTTCATAGCATCAGTCTAAGTAGTATGTCAATATAGATAGGGCAGTTACTTCAGAATCATCTCATTCAAAGTGTTTACATGATTTAAAAAAAACAAAATTATAAGTCTTATTTGGAAAGGCAAAAGAATGTGGAAAATTTTTCCAGTGAATTCACTTTATTCCTTGCCCCTGATCTTAATTAGAACTCTCTGTGTTCACCCCTAATGGTTACGTGACTGATGGGCTAGTCCTATCCGGCATTTTATGACTGCAGGTCTTTTGTTCTGCCTTTGTAAAGGCTGCAGTGGCTTTAAATGGCTAACTGTTGCTGTACACATCAGAGCTGCCGGTGCAAATGACTGGCAGCTCCATGTGCCTACCACTGACAGACCTGGCTTGTACCAGAGCAGATTAGGTAGAGGCAGGGGCAGGTTGTGGATAGTTTGGGGCAAGGAGGGGGAAGTCAGTGATCTGTTTGGAGGTTGGAGGAGGTGTGTTACATGATCCTGTTCCTGTTTTTCCAGATCTGCTGGCCCCTTTCCTTTTCTTGGACTTACAGCAGCAAAATAGCTGCTGTGTGCCTGAAGAGACCCATTGGTGACAAGGCAGCCTACTGGGAGGTAAGTGTTAAAGTTAGTTTTGAATGGGATGATTGGTGTAGGATCCCTGTTTTGTCCCAATGTGAGCAGGTTGCAAGAAAAACTGTAAATACAGCAGAGTACTTTCAGCAGATGTATTTGAGCAAGGGATATCTACTTGTGAGTAGTCAGTTAGCAGTCCAAGAGTCAGCACGAAGAGCAGTCAATCCAAGTATAACAAATCCAAATCAGTTTCCAACAATACACAGTCAAAGGTTCAGTCCATAAGTCAGTAATAACATATACATACAATATCCAGCCTCCTCAGTCACTGGCAGCAATTCCACAGTTATCTCCATCAACTCCCCTACTGCTGCACAGGAAGCTCCAGCAGACTAACCTTATGTAGTCAGCTTAGCCAATCAGTGCTGGCTTGGTCACACCCAGGGTGTGTCAGTCCCAGGTGCCTGCTGATTCTGCTGGCTCAGCAATCTACACCTGCTCCCTGAACCAACTTGTAAGCTGTGGTTCTGCTTCCCTCAGAACACAAAGCTAACATTCTCCTCCTTGGTTCAGGTCATCTATCATACTCAGACCCTTAGTCCCAGCATCTCACAGTTTTCTAGATGCTTAATAGTTCCTTGCACTTTCGTTAGTGCGTCTGCCACGTTCTGGCTTGACTCACAGAATGTCAGGCTGATTAAACCATCAGACACACATTGCTTCACATTTTGGAAGCGTACATCTGTGTGTTTGGACCTCCCTCTCACACCAGGTGTCATAGCCATCTGGATGGCTGCCTGATTATCCTCCATTACTGTAATTGGTTTAGGTACCTGTATGCCAAGATCTAACATTAACTGGTTGTACCAAATAAGTTCCGAACACATCAAACTCAGCGCAGCAAATTCTGATTCACATGTGGATAGCGACACATGTCTTTGCTTTACAGTCTTCCATCCCACTAAGGCTCCTGCCAGAAATAGTGTCATGCCTGAGGTTGACTTCCTTGTCTCGGTGTCCGAGGCAAAATTTGCATCCACATATGCTGTAAGACTCAGACCACCCTTAGGTTCAAGGTACAAGGACAAGTCTATTGTTTGTTTTAAATACCTCAGGACACGTTTGGCGGCTAGCCAGTGTTTCTGTTTGGGTTGGCTTGATGCTCTGGCCAATAAATTACAAGCCATCGCTATGTCCGGTCTACTCCACTGGCTAATGTACATTAAACTTCCCAGTAAGGATTTATACATATTGGTGTCAAACATGGGACTGGGTGATTCATCCTTCTCGAAGTCAGTTTCCATAGGCGTCATCACCCCATTGCACTGCTCCATGTTAAACTTTCTTAGCAAGGCAGCTATTTTGCCTCTTTGTGAGATTTTATAGCCATTTAATACTTTGGTAATATCCAATCCAACATAGTTGTGTATTTCCCCCAAGTCATGCAATGTAAACCTTTTTCGCAATGCTTCTATAAGAACATCTGCTTGTTCTGCATTCTTACATAGTATTGCAAGGTCATCAACAAAACATAGTACAATGCATTTCAGCTGGCCTTTACCCCTGGTAAAAATACATGGGTCAGCTGTGCCTTGTTGGAATCCCTCCTCCTTCAGTGCAGTAGAAAGACATTGGTTCCACTTGTAACCAGATTGCTTTAGTCCATATAGGCTCTTTTTAAGTAGCCAGTATCCTTTATCAGTTTCAGCAGTCCCCAAAGGTTTCCTCATGTAAACAGTGTGTCTAAGTGGCGCATGTAAATATATGGTCTTAATATCTAAATGCCTAATTTTATACCCTTCCTTCGCCGCTAACACCAGCGCACTATACAAGGAACAATTTCTGAGAGTGGGTGCGAACAGTTCATCATAATCTGACGCATCCTGTCCAAATCCTTGTGCGACTAAGTCTGGCCTTACATTTTGTCTGATTATTTGCATCCCTCTTCACCTTGAATACCCATTTGCACCCAATTGCCTTTTCCCCTTTTGGGAGATAGGTTTCCTCATACACATTTAAATCATGCATAGATTTTAACTCAGCATTGATAGCTTCCTTCCATGCTGTTTGTTCACTTAAAGGCATGTCCTTTATAGCGTCATATGAGAAAGGTTCAATGGACACTTGACAAATAGTCTCTGGTTTGAACCGATCAGGTTCCCTAAGTTCTCTGGTGGATCTATGGGGTATACTGACATCCTCATCAGCCTCATCAGTGGGTTCTGGGTCTGGTATCTCAGTCTCAGGTTCTGGCTGCAATCCTTTTTCATCCATATCAGGGAATGTCTCCTCATCCCTAGGCTCCTCCTTCAGTATAGGAGGTAGTCTTTTAGGCGATTTCACTTTTACAGGGACAGATTTCTTTGATTGTAATCCATTGTAGTCTGCCATCGGGTAGGATGTGGCAACACATGGCCCCAAACGTTCCCACCCTGTAGTGTCCTCTAAGAATTTTGCACTTGCACTAATAACAATGTCCTTTGAGTGCAAGTACCCAAATCTGTACGCCTTGTGGTTCGCTTCATGCCCAAGGAAGTACATCTTCCTGCTTTTCTGTTGTCCTTTACGCCTTTGTGTCTTAGGTATGTGTACATATGCAGGGACACCAAACATATGTACATATTCCAGAGAGGGTGTTCTCCCATGCCATATCTTATATGGTATCTGTCCAGTGCCAGAATGCCAGATCACATTTAATGTATGCGAAGCACACATCATTGCCTCGCTCCAATATTTAAATGGTAGTCCACTGTCTTTAAGCATACAGAATGCCATATTCTGCAAAGTTTGGCCCCTTCTTTCACAGTGGACATTGTGTTGAGGTCGATAAGGTGCTGACATGCGATGCTCTATACCATTTTCTTTTAACAATCTTTCAAACCTTTGGTTCACAAATTCACCTCCCCGGTCAGTTATGATGCAGTTATGATGGCCCCTTCTTTCACAGTGGACATTGTGTTGAGGTCGATAAGGTGCTGACATGCGATGCTCTATGCCATTTTCTTTTAACAATCTTTCAAACCTTTGGTTCACAAATTCACCTCCCCGGTCAGTTATGATGCATTTGGGTAGCCTGCCTGTCTTCCTCTTTACAAACTTCAGCCAGTATTCCACTGTCTGGCTGGTCTGTGCTTTAGTGCCCATCAGATAACAAAAGCCAAATCTAGAATGGTGATCCTCGATGGACAACACAAACCTAGCTCCTCCCATACTGGGAGAGAATAGCCCAATTAAGTCCATGAATATTAGGTCTAGCACCTCTTTGGTAATGTAATTTCCAGGCTTCCTGGTGGGTGTAGCTTTGGACTTGATAGCCTTACATACTTCACAATCCAAGTACAATCCGCATGATCTCAACGTAACCCCTTCTGATTGTTCTACTGTCCTTTTAAGGGCTGGGAAACAAGCAAGTCCCAATTGGTGGTGTAACTTATGGATACAATGTGAGTGTGCTGCTTGGTTAGTCAACACTGACCTCACAGTTTCTTTTGAAGTCGAGTATAACAAATACAATTCACCACGTAATTTAGCAGTTGCTACGTGCTCAGCATTCTTCATTATTTCACACTCCTCCGTATGGAATTTCAGGGTGTAGCCCTGCCTTGTCAACGCAGCAACAGATAGGAGGTTGTAGGTCAGGTTTGGTACATATACCATTTCAAGGGCTCTGTGCAGTACTGGCAAAAAGACCTTTCCCTTTCCACACACACTGGCAATGACTCCATCTGCTAGTGTGACACATTGTTTCAATCATTTGAGCCTGCAGCAAACCAGTCTCTTATCAATGCAAATGTTTGCTATAGCCCCACTGTCAATAACAAAATAGTTTTCACAGTCCTTTGTTTTTCCGGTGACAGTCAAATTCACCCCTTCTCCTTTGCCATAACCGAGGGGTTTCTTTCCTCCCCTTTTAGACTGACAGTCTTTGATTAAGTGGGAAGGGCTCTGGCAGTGATAACATTTTTTCACGGCAGAGTAAGCTTTTGCAGAATCAAGGTCACTTACTCTTTCCACAGGTGCTTTTCCTCTTTGCAGGGCTGAGGAATTCTGCTTATGATCTCTAAGCACTTTGTTTTCTTTTCTCCTTCTTTCCTCCTCAAGGAGTCGACTTGTCAGGCTAGCAATTGTTAGTTCTGCTTGGGGTACTACTTCCAAATTTGCCACAAACTGGTCATAGCTTTCATCGAGGGAGCAGAGAATTATGTACACCTGCTGCAGTTCAGTAAAATTTAGCTCCTTTTCCTGGAGTTCCCCCAGAGTCCGTTTCATAAACTCTAGGTGAATCAGCATGTTCCCTCTTGGCTGGAGGCGTGTCCGTAGCAATTTTTGCATGAGATGTATCTGTGTGCCGACACTATCTCGCACATAGATGGCTCTGAGTGCCTCCCAACATTCTCTCGCCAAGATGTCCGTCAGATGCTGGTCCTCCAAGGTCAAGCCAATTATACATAATGCTCTTTCATTTTCCCTTTGGTAAGTTTGTATTAGTTCTGCGTCGTCCTCCTCATTGAGGACTGCCAAGTCTGGCAGATTAACCACCACATTCCACAGAGCCTCTCACTTTAGCAACAACGAGACTTTACAAGACCAAGTGGCATAATTATGTCCATTCAACCAGGTTATCAGGAACCCTGAGGCTGCAACTGTGCTCATCTCCATGCTCTTAATCTTTTCAGTCACCTGTAGCTTTAACAGTAGCAACAGCAGTTCTTGTAGCTCACCAGTTCACAGGACCAACTCAGCAGTTGCAGGGACCAAGTCAGCAGTTCCTGGGTCCATAATCCATGTTAAGGTTAGTTTTGAGTGGGATGATTGGTGTAGGATCCCTGTTTTGTCCCAATGTGAGCAGGTTGCAAGAAAAACTGCAAATACAGCAGAGTACTTTCAGCAGATGTATTTGAGCAAGGGATATCACAAGTAGAGTAGTCAGTTAGCAGTCCAAGAGTCAGCATGAAGAGCAGTCAATCCAAGTATAACAAATCCAAATCAGTTTCCAACAATACACAGTCAAAGGTTCAGTCCATAAGTCAGTAATAACATATACATACAGTATCCAGCCTCCTCAGTCACTGGCAGCAATTCCACAGTTATCTCCATCAACTCCCCTACTGCTGCACAGGAAGCTCCAGCAGACTAACCTTATGTAGTCAGCTTAGCCAATCAGTGCTGGCTTGGTCACACCCAGGGTGTGTCAGTCCCAGGTGCCTGCTGATTCTGCTGACTCAGCAATCTACACCTGCTCCCTGAACCAACTTGTAAGTTGTGGTTCTGCTTCCCTCAGAACACAAAGCTAACATTAAGTAAAAAATATCTTATTGGCCACCTGATCGCGCCGCCCCCCAGCATTGCATGCAGCACTCGCTTGGTCAGTACAGCTGCATAACCGAAGATGGTGAGGGAAAGGATTATGCTGGGAAGGTGGTTCTAGGATCTGGAATGGCTGCCAGCAGGAGACCCTCCTGCCTGGCTACCCCATCAGACAAATGATACGTGGCGTAACTGTGGCTGCATCTTCCTCAGCCACCAGGACCATGTCTTTTTACCATATAAAGAAGCTTCACCCCAGCAGTGTCTTCTCTAGTGGCTGTTTGCTTGTGCTCTTTTGCATCTTTTTAGATTGTGAGCCTTCTTGGGACAGGGAGCTATTAGAGACTTGATTTTTCTCTGTAAACCGCTTTGTGAACTTTCTGTTGAAAAGCGGTATATAAATACTGTTAATAATAATAACTAATAATAAGGATAGGCTGTCACCACTGTGTGTTTTTGTCTCTGTCTCAGGAACTTCCTTATACTGTAAAAATTACCAAAGACAGGAAAGGAGTTCCCCCAGATCTCCACACCAATCATTTCAGGTTGTGCCAATGACTGGCAGATAAAAATAATCCAGTGGTGGCTCTTTACTTTTAAACAACAGCTTTCTGATGCCTTTGACACATGTGGGCACAGGCGAAACCAGAATTGTGATTAGAAAAACACAGATTGATAGTGAACAGTTTCTGCTAGCTGGCAATATAAAGGCCAAAGAATTCAAAATGAAATGAAGCCCTTGATCCTTCTTCAGAAAAATTCACTAGATTCAGTACTTCATGGAACATCTGAGTTCCACAGCTCCTGCAATATTTGTTTACGGACGTCGAGGCATAGAAAGAGTAACTTGACTCCAGTCCAGATGACTTTCTCTAAGTATGCCTAACACAAAATATTGTTAACAACATCCTAAGTACACGTGACAGGTCTACCCCCCCCCCAGTTATGTCTGCTTGCTAATGAAATGAACTGAGATCTTAAGAAAATGAGACCTGTGGTGTCCTTTGCTGCTTGTCAAGAGTGAAGATAGTTTGTTTCTCCCAAACCCTATTTGCCGTAGGTTGCAATGTCAAGAAATACTGATAAAAATGCAAATGATTGATTGATTGATTTATGATTGATTTATGCTGCAAAAGGGCAGAAATTGTAAATGCACAAGATGGAAAAATAAAGCAAATTACACTTAGCTGAGTTGAAGTTCAAATATATTAATGTTGCTTTTCCAGTAAAGCAATGGAGACTTCTTCTCAGGTAAATGTGTATCAGACTGCAATCTGACTCAATGTATTGTGGTAGTGTTGGGAACAACCCCCAGGACTGCGAGGCTAATATTTATTTGCTTAGTTTCAACGTTTGTTTCATGCACTAGCTCAAAACATCCAAGCTCATTTTCATTGTTCGGAGACTTCAGTTTGAAAAAGCACTTTGCAGTAGAGATCCCTCCACAGTGGAATAGTATGATGCAATTAATGTCCGTGGCATGGCACAATTACTGTGTCTGATTCTCTGGTCAATTTTATCCACAATTCAGGGTGAAACTAGACATTATTTGCCATAACTGTACCTCCTCCCAATGAGTTGTTGTTGTTGAAAAACATTAATAAGAGGTTGTAAATTTGATTGGAAGGGTGTATGAAGGACAGAGTGCTGAACATTTTCTCCCAATAATTTTTTCCAGTCAAAATCTTCTCCACATGCAAAGCAATGGGAGGCAAAGAGTTGATTGAAAACTTGGATGACGGCAAAAGGGTTAAATACGGGGGCCATGTGGTGGTCCTGAAGCAGGGGGGGAAAATGTTGTCCCCCTCCCCCCGGAAGTATTCGTGGTGACATCATTGCAATCAGCCTTTCAGAAAGGCTTAGAGTAGCTGCACAATTGCAACCACCTCAGAGCCTTTCCTGGCCACCCGCCTACCCTTCTCCACTTAAAAAAAATAGTGGAGGAGGGGGTCGGCCCCCGGAGTGGAGCAGAAAGGCTCTGAGGATGGCAGTGATCATGGCCACCCACAGAGCTTTTTCACGCCACTCCAAGGGCCACCCACCCTCTAATGCTATTTTTTACAAGCAGGAGAGGGCTGGTGGCTGCACTGGCAATGGAGGAGCACAACTGGGTGGGGGAGAGATTTTGCTGCACTTCCCGCAAGGCGCTCTGGGGCTTTTGCCCTCCTTGCCCCCCCTCCAGGAATGTCACTGCCTGAAGCTACTTTTCAGCTAAAGGGAAGGGGAGGGGGATAAAGTTGCATGCATCTACATGTATTGTCTAGTTTGGTCCTAAGGTAATAGCTGTACAAAAGGTAAAAATGAGGCTGATTGGTCCTGATAAGTGATGACCTATCATAGCACTACACTTGACAGATCTACTCTGGAGATCAGGGGGACTAAACAAATAGGGAAAGCCAGCTGGTTCTGCCTATATCAGTCCGCTTGATAGGGCTTCTCTTGGATCACAGATGCACAGTGCTTAAGCAGACTTAATTTGTTGGACAGTTGGAAATGTATAATTGAGGCTATTGGCACAGGGCTCTGATCTAGAGCACATACATCAGATAAACTGCTTTAGGGAAGGATATTGTGCCACTCAATAGAAGGATTAGTGAGTTCTGTATTTTAGTTCAAAAACAAAAATAAAAAAGCAAACCTATCCATATGCTGTCAAGTCTCACGATGCTTTCGAGAAATGGCCTGTTGCCATTTCAACAAATTCATTATATGCCTTATCAAACGCTTCTCTTGTGCAGACAAGCTCCCTTGCATAAGATGATTTTGAAGTTTATAGGAAGTTTATAAACTCTAGGAAGTTTATAGATTTATCATTATTTTTGCCATATGTCTGCACCTGATGGCTGGCAAAATCCTCCTTAATTGTTGTCACAGATGACCAACTATTCTGGGGTGAGGAAGCACACCCCATTATAGTTTGGTTGTCTGCATGGGGTCAAAGTTACTCTCCACTAAGAAATCAGCCATTTTTATAGCTGCCACAATGTTGGGGTTCATTTTCAAGGTTTGATGGACTGTTGTTTAAGCCTTTCATTACAGGCAATATACCCAGATATTTTCAGAGTCTCTAGGGGCGTAGACCTAACCCCTTATGCCAGTGCTTTCCAGCACTGACATAAGGGCAATGCAGCTCTGAGGTAAAGGAACAAACATTCCCTTACTTTGAGGAGGCCTCCGTGACTGCCACCCAACTGCAGGATCCAGCACATGTCCCATTGGCACCGCTATGCCAATGCTGGAAAGCACTGACATAAGGGGTTAGGATTGCGCCCTAGGTTTGTATGTACTTACATAGCAGATTATATTTTCCAATTTTCAAAAATTAGGTGCTGTGTAGCTGATTCTTCCAAAAAGTACAAGGTTTTTATGCTAGGAATGGCTTGGCAAGTCATTATTTAGGCACATGTATCTTCCTGAGGGCTACAGGATTTTGAGAGGATTGTCTCTTTGAAAACATGACAGGCCAAGTGGAACCATAGGTTAAGTCACATGACCAACTTGCCACGGTAAAAAGTCAAGTCGAATGATTCTATGTTAAATATGGTGAAGTGGTCATGTGACTCTTTAACCACATTCAGCTCCCAGAAATGCACATTTACCATACTATTTTACCAGAGCCGCCCAATATTGTTTCGGTGGTTACATGGTGAATGAGAATTTGATTGAAAGTTGGAGTTCTAGTGAATTGATCTTTTAATCTGTGTGGAAACTTGTTTAATGGCATATCTGGTTGTTAGTTATTGTCCTTAATAAACTCTTTCCTTACTCTCGGAGGCAAACTATTATGACTTGTATTGATCAATGGCTAAAGTGACAGTTTGGTAATGAAATTTCATAATGGGGTGTTCTGAAATCTCAAATTACTGGAAATTAGAGTGGAAAGAAGGTGATGGATGGATCCCTATTTAGTTATTGTCTTGGATTTCCTGCCCTGGCCTCATTCAGTGAAGCACTTTCTGCTGGTCCAGTCGAGGTTGCCCACATATGTTTTACTCCTGCTATTTGGGATTTTTTTCAGCTTGTACAACCTGAGGATGTGGACAGGATCCTTTGCAGTGTAAGGCCAACTGCCTACTCACTTGACCATTGCTTGGCTTGGCTTGTGGGGGCTGGTCAAGTGGACAAAGAGTAATCAATTCATCTCTGGTAGAGAGAGTGCTACCAGTAGCATTAAAGCTGTTGGTAGTGTGCCCCCTCCTGATGAAACTGTCCCTAGACTTCACCATGTTAGATAACTACCAGCTAGTCTCAAACCTCCCATTTTTGGGCAGGGTGTTTGGCAGGTTGTGGTGTCTCAGCTTCAGAGGGTCATGAATGAAACTGATTTTCTTGACCTCTTTTATTCTGGCATCAGACCAGGCTTTGAGAGGGAAACAACCCTGCCTGGTGGATGATTTGTGCCAAGGACCAGATGGGAAATGTGTCCTTGTTGGTCCTGGTGCTTTCATTACAATTGACTACAGTGTCATTCTGGGTTGGTTTGCCAGGTTAGGGCTTGGGGAAATTTTTTTGCAGTGGTTCTACTCCTTTCTGGCTGACAAATTCCAGAAGGTGTTATTAGGGGATACCTCTTTGGTGCTCTAGCTTTTGAAATGCAGGGTGCCACAAGATTCTGTTTTGTCCTCTGTGCTGTTTAACTTCTGCATGAACCACTGGAAATATCATCTGGAGGTTTAGAGTGTCATGAATATGCAGGTGATACCCAGCTCTTTCACTGTCAGCTAATCCCAGGATCGGTATAGAAATCCTGGAGGGCTAACTGGAGGAATTTGGGATTAGATGAGGGTGAACTGAAATTAAATCCACATAAAACAGGGGTTCTCTTGGTTGGGGAAACTGACATTGAAGATATTGAACTATCAACCTGCCCTGAATAGGATTGCACTTCCACTGCAGGAGTAAGCTCATGGCTTGTAGTTCCTCTGGACTCATCTCATTGGGTACAGTGGCAAGGAGGCCTTTGCCAAGCTAAACCTCATGTGCCACTTGTGGCCATACTTGAGTTGGTTGAACCTACCCACAGTAGTCTGTGCCTTAGTGATCTCAACTCTTGACTACTGTAATGTGCTTTACATGGGGCTGCCCCTGGAGACTGTCCCCTGTGACTTGGCTGCCCCTGGAGACTGTCCCCTGTGACTTCCACTGTAGCTGATGTAGAATGCGGTGGTCCATGTGGTTGCTGGGGCTTGACAGTTTATTTCTGTTGAGCCATTGCTTTGGCAGCTGCATGGCTGCTGGTTTGCTTCCAAGTGCAATTCATGGTGCTGGTTTTGACCTTTAAAGCCTTATCCAATTTGGGACCCATGCAACTCGAAGACTACCTTCTTCTGCATCAACTGGCTTGCCCCCAAAGGTTATCAGAGGGGGCCCTGCAGAGTGTGCCATCCCTGACTAAGGCCAGATTGGTGACCACAAGGGGTATGGCCTTCTTTTCAGAACTTTGAAACTCTGAAAGTCTCTCCCTTTTGAGTTAAGATTGGTACCCTTCCTGTTAGCCTTTTCATACATCACAAGATTGTTCTAAGGAAAAAATTAAGGGGAAAAACCTAGTATGCTGCCATGAGCTCCTTGCAGGAAAGGTGAGATAATGATAATAAAGCATAATGAAGAATAAAATAACTTCACTGTTAAAGTAAGACTTCCACCCCACTCGCACTTTCTACATGAATGATGTAGGCATAGAAAAAAAAAGCGTGTTCACCACAGTGATGGCTAGCTTGGCCCAAACTTGAAATTCAGAACAGAAAACTATCTCTTCAGTCACTGTTTCATGGCCCAGAAATAAGAAAATAGCCCCCAAAAGAATAACCCCAGGATGCCTCTGCCTCTCTTCTTAACCTTTAAACATGAAAGGTGTGAGTGTATGTTGGACTCTCTGCAGTCCCCTCACTGCATATTGTAAATGTAAACTACCCTGAAAGTGGAAACATTGAAGGGCAGGTCATCAATAATTTAAATAAATGAATAAATAAATAATTGCTAAAGGTCACTTAAGTAGTGGCACTACATATGACAAAACCACATGGGGACTAAAGAGAGGAAGTCGATTCAGACATCATAACTTTCCCTGTTGTAAAATAACGTTTTTCAATTGTCCAGGGTTGCAATTCATATGGAACTATGTGGCATGTGGAACAAACCATAAGCATGTACACGTATGCATAGGATTGTGTGATGGAGCTCAGGTTTTCTTTCTTTCTTTCCTTCTTTCTTTCCTTTCTCTCTCTCTCTCTCTCTCTCTCTCTCTCTCTCTCTCTCTCCTCAGAGTACACTTTGGATATTGCTCAAGGCGGTTTACATAGGCAGGCTTCCTATATCCAATAAGGGTCTTTAGAATATTATTCTAGAGAGAGAGAGAACTATGCATATAGAATCCAGCTGTTATCCTTTAGTGATGTACCCGACTTCCTTTTAGCTGCAGGAACACTCCATATGCATCCCTCCAAGGACTATGTATGTATGTATATATGTGTGTGACCACTTCATGAACTTTTTGCTGAAAAGCAGGATATGAATATTCAGCCATAGCAGAATCACCAGGTTTTGATCAAAATTGACTTCATGGCAGGCATCCATTCGAGAGCATTATCTTTCTGCAGTCATACATTCTCTGTAACGTCTATATCTCAAATCAGATGTGTTAAAATGTCCTGTCTCTGCCAGTGATGTGGGCTAAATATCTAGGGGGAAAACAGAAAATTGGGGACTCCCGCTGGTTGCTCTGACTGATGCTGTCCCACTGTCAATTTACTGCTGAGATTTGTGATGCCTCAATTGTAGGAATTAGGAAGGGAGGTATGAAACAATCAAGACTCACTTTATATACCCATTACTAGCCAACGATAAAACAAAAAGGTTCCCCACAGCCACTGGTCCTATCATTCCACTCCTTGGAGACACATTTGGCTTTATGGCATAAGTCACAAGATGCTTTGTTCTCTGCTAATTGGGAGCTATTATTCCAGGGAGTAGATAAAGGAGGGAGGAGCAGGTGTAATGCACCATGCAACTGCCTTTCCCTCTTATTCCTATGTCCCTTGGGCATGCATCATTTTAAGAACTTAAGAACAGCCCCACTGGATCAGGCCATAGGCCCATCTAGTCCAGCTTCCTGTATCTCACAGCAGCCCACCAAATGCCCCAGGGAGCACACCAGATAACAAGAGACCTGCATCCTGGTGCCCTCCCTTGCATCTGGCATGCTGACATAGCCCATTTCTAAAATCAGGAGGTTGCACATACACATCGTGGCTTGTAACCCGAAATGGATTTTTCCTCCAGAAACTTGTCCAATCCCCTTTTAAAGGCATCCAGGCCAGATGCCATCACCACATCCTGCGGCAAGGAGTTCCACAGACCAACCACACGCCAAGTAGAGAAATATTTTCTAAAGTCTGTCCTAACTCTCCCAACACTCAATTTTAGTGGATGTCCCCTGGTTCTGGTGTTATGTGAGAGTGTAAAGAGCATCTCTCTATCCACTTTATCCTTCCCATGCATAATTTTGTATGTCTCAATCATTTCCCCCCTCAGGCGTCTCCTTTCTAGGCTGAAGAGGCCCAAACGCCCTAGCCTTTCCTCATAAGGAGAGTGCCCCAGCCCAGCAGTCATCTTAGTCACTCTCTTTTGCACCTGTTCCATTTCCACTATGTCCTTTTTGAGATGCAGTGACCAGAACTGGACACAAGACTCCAGGTGTGGCCTTACCATAGATTTGTACAACAGCATTATAATATTAGCCGTTTTGTTCTCCATACCTTTTCTAATTATCCCTAGCATAGAATTGGCCTTCTTTACTACTGCCACCGCACATTGGGTTGACACTTTCATCGACCTGTCCACCACTACCCCAAGATCTCTCTCCTGATCTGTCACACACAGCTCAGAACCCATCAGCCTGTATGTGAAGTTTTGATTTTTTGCCCCAATGTGCATGACTTTACACTTACTTACATTGAAATGCATCTGCCATTTAGCAAAGCCTTCTCTGTTTGTAGTAGTGCATAGGATGGGAGCAAACAGGCATGATAGTGAAATGAAAAAAATACCAGAAATGCAGCTTTCTGCATTGCTTTGGAGGATTATCTTATCACCAACAATCCCATGAACTAAATCTCTCCAGGGTCATGTGCTGCACCTGCTAATTCCCATCCCTCCTAAGGGGCAAATTGAACAACCTATCTTACATGTTTTGGTAGTGGTACTTTGATATACCCCCTTTGTCACTGAGCCCCAACTTCCCAATGCAACTCAGGCTGATGTTGAAACTAGAAGCTGCCTTGCTTCTCTTAGTCCTTTCCTTTTGTGTAAGAATTTGTGCCTCTTCCTCTCTTGTTTGTTTTTGTCGTCCTGATGTTTTCCCTAGTTCTGCTAAGGCAAGCAGGGTCAGGCAGCCAGGCGGGCAGGCTTGGGAGAAAATAATTTATTCCAGTAAGGCTTAATCCTCTAAATATATCAGATTCTTTGGTGAAATCTGGAGAGGGAGGGGGGAGGCAGAGAGCAGGAACGGATTTTGAAAAGAAATGAAGATTACCAGCAGCTTTTGGATCCTGTTAAATACAGTCCAGTGTCATTGCAATGAAAGTCCTTTAAACCTGCTTCAGTGGTGCAGGGAAAAAAGAAGAAAATCAAACTTGCCGTGCACCAAGGCTGATTCAGAGCTACTGATGTGGTGCAGGCCTCTTTTGTGACTCTTTACTGGTTCTGATTTCATACCAGCTTAGCAGTAGTTGTTTGTTGGAAATCAAGGTTGCTCCCCACATGGAAAGCTTCATGTTAGAGAGAACTTGGCTGACATAACTTCTTAATGATTTTAGATGATGGTGCTTTAAAAAAAAACACTATTGTGAAATCAGAGGCAATATTGTTACATGAGAGATCAGTACCACACCAGTAAATAGAGACTTGAATCAAAATGCCAAGTCTGTGTGGCTTGGGAGGATCAAATACACTGAAAAAGCCCAGCTTGGTCAATGGTCAGATTTTCTTATGGATCTAAGAACTATGAAGTGATTCGAATATATATTGCCATCACTGGATTTATCGTCCCTTGGGGGTCCACAACTGAATCTGTTAACAATGCCACTGAGATGCATTGTATTTGAGATTATGTTTGGTGGTATGAAAATTCTTTAGGTAGTGATCTATGGTGGCTTATTCAGACAAGGAGGTCATTGCTTAATGCAGTGATTAAGTGAGGAACTTGTTAGCTGGCCCTAAATTTCAAAATATGTGGGGAAGGAAGACCTGCACAGAAAGGATTAAGAAACCCATTAGTATTCTTAAGCCTGTCAATGGTCTGAGTTGATTCTTGTTCTGAAAATATATCCCTGGAAGTCTATCGCAATAACAGCGAACATCCAGTATCATTTACAAATTTATTGTGAATTCTCCTCTGTACTCAAAGCACAAATCATATATGGAAGCCATACTGGTTCCAGAGGAAGTTAGGGGGACAAGACTTAAGTAGTGCTTTCTGTGGCCTAATGATAAAATGGGAGGTTCCAAACTGATGTCAAAGCTTTCAGGCCCATTCTAAAATTCTTTGTCCTTGATAACATAGGCTTAACATTTTAAGGATGACAAAGCACCTCTGTTGCTGATTGTATTGTGACTGTGATGAGCAACTCTTGATTGGTGCCTGGGTCTGTTCTTATTAAGTGTGAAAGATTGACTAAATATGCATAAATGCAGGGGTGCATTTAGAAATAAACATAATATTGAAGGACCGACTTGATGCACATGGGGAGGGGAGAGATTGATAGGGAAAACACTTTCAAAAGATATGTCACTTGCTGATCCTTCAATTTACTTGCTGGTTCTGTAAACTTGTGCTCTGATGCACAGTTGTAGTCACGCTTCAGGTGAAGAGCCCAGTATGACTACTCCAAAAATACTATGTCTTTTTTCATTGACATTTGCTTTCCCCCACTGTCTTCCCTTATGATGATGATGATGATGATGATGTCAGTGCTGATCTGAGGTGAGCCATTTCTGCTGCCTTATAAATTGTTCTCTTATCATGCTGTGTTTGGTCTCTCATTCCTGGCAGATCCAGTTGTAGCCTTTGATCATGCAAGAAATGACTGGTCCTAGTCTCTTTGCCATTACCCGCAGTCTTACATGGAGAGAACGGCAGAAGACAAATACTTAAAGCATGAAAAAAAAAAATCAAGATTTTCAAAACAAGCGTTCCCAGGGCTGGATAAGGACCAGGTGAGATGGCAGACTTATGCCAGGATATACCTTGGAAAAAGCATGAGCATCTTATGCATCCACATTGTTGAACAGCCATTTTGAACCACTGTGCCATGGCACACTGGTGTTTCATGGATGGTCTGCAGATGTGCCATGAGAGTTTGAGGGAGGATCATTTGTTAATAGAGCCACTGGGGGATGTGAGCCCCTGCAGTCAGTGTGGTGTGCCTTGTCAGTTGTCAAAAAATCGTTGATGTGCCTTTTTAGTGTGATGATGATGACACTAAAAAACCGGTGATGTGACAATTTTAGTGCCTTGTCAGTGTGCCATGAGATGAAAAAGGTTGAAAATCACTGTTGTAGATGGTCACATTCTTTTTATAACAGTGGTACTTCTCCCAAAGAATCTTGGGAACCATTGCTTGTTCTGAGAACAATCTTAGCTCTCTGGCCTTCCCCCCAAAACCCCTGCTGCCAGTATGTATGTATGTATGCATGCATGTATGTACAGTGGTGCCTCGCAAGATGAAATTAATTCGCTCCGAAAGTCGTTTTGTATTGCGAAAATTTCGTCTTGCGAAGCGCGGTTTCCCATAGGAATGCATTGAAATTTAATTAATGCATTCCTGTGGGCAAAAAAAGTCAGAACAAAGTCAGATTTGGTTTACAAAGTGTTTAAGTGCTCTTTAAAGGAATACATACTGTACAGAGGATTTCAAAAATTTCAAGCACAAAAGTTCAACTTTTTAATTTTAAAAATCTGTCTTGCGAAGCACTGCCATAGAAAAATTCGTCTTGCGAAGCATGGCCATAGAAAATTTGTCTTGCGAGTCACCAGAAAAAATCACAAAAACGCTTTCGTCTTGCGAGTTTTTCGGTGTGCGAGGCATTCGTCTTGCGAGGCACCACTGTACAATATTTTTGTGCTACCTTACAGGCCAAGTTAATAGAAAATATAGCAGTTAGGTTATTAGCTACACCAGTGATTCCGAAACTGTGAGCTGTGGCTCCACAGGGAGCCATGGAAACCAGCCAGAGGAGCTGCAGAATCCTCATGAAAACCCTACTTCCCTATATAATGTATAGGATCATTGCCTTAATGGGGAGCCACAGCCAATGGCCCAGTAGGTCAAGGGAGCTGCCAGTCCAAAAAGTTTGGGAACCATTGAGCTACACTATTTCCAGGCTGTTTTTAGGGCAGTTCCACATATAGAGCATTGCAGCGATCTGGTTGGTATTTAATTTGAACACTGATTATCATGACCAAGTTATCTCTGCCCAGAAAAGTTGGCATAGCAGTTGGCATAGCTGCTGAAGCTCATAAATAGAGCTTCATGCCGCCAAGGCCACTTGAGCGTTCACTGCAAAGGCTGAATATAACAGTATCTCCAAGCCTTCTGTAAGAAAACCAGATTGCCAAGGAATCCCAGTGGGAAGTGGGAATAACTTAAGCCGTTGTGTGGGTATGCAGTGAGTATAGAATCTTCTACAGCAGCCAGTGCATTTTTTAAACCCACCACCTATCTCTCCATACCCCCTTCTTTTGTTCCTATTGAGTATAATAGCAATAGGATGGGGTTGTCTAGGAAACTTAGGGTGCAATCCTAACCCCTTATGTCCGTGCTTTCCAGCATTGGCATAGCAGTACCAATGGGACATGTGCTGCATCCTGCAGTTGGGTGTCACTCACAGAGGCCTCCTCAAAGTAAGGGAATGTTTTTTCCCTTACCTCGGAGCTTCATTTCCCTTATGTCACTGCTGGAAAGCACTGACAAAGGGTTAGGATTGCTCTCTTAGTTGACAAGCTACTAGAAGAAGGTTGCTGTACCTTGAGAGAAAACTCTCTAGCCTGGTTTTTAAAAGCTTTCAATTATGCTAGATTATGCATCTTCCTTTTGCAAGTTATTACACTGCCTGATTAGATTTACAACACAACCCTATGTGTGTCTACTCAGAAGCAAGCCCTATTGAGTTCATTGGGCCTTACTTGCAGGAAAGTGTGCATAGGATTGCAGCCTATGCAGAAGGTAGAACTAGACATGACAACAGCACATCTGTGTCTCAGACGTGGAACAAGCCAGGGCCCAATCCTATCCAACTTTCCAGCGCCAATGCAGGCGCAATGGGACCCTGAGGTAAGAGAACAAACGTTCCCCTACCTTGAGGAGCCCTCCATGACTACCCCCACCACCACAGGATGCGGTTCACACCCCATTGGCACAATTGCACTGGAGCTGGAAAATTGGATAGGATTGGGCCCCCAAACAGCTGTAAAGTAGGGGGGCACTGTTGGTTCCTTCTGTGAACACTGGCCATCCATCTAACATTTGCACTGCCTGTCTTTTCATTGTCAGATGTCCGCTTTGCACACGAGCCAGCTGTGATGATGCTGTGGATATATCTGCTCTTTAACATGAGTTCCAAAATAGCAGAGCTGTGCTGTCTGTGGCCAGGACTTCTGAGTACCATCTGAGCAGTCTGGCAACTCTCTCATCCTTCTTCCCTCTCCCTTCTCAAAACATCAGTCTGTTAGACTGTCCATGTTGATTTGCTATGACATACATCAACATTGATGAGAGACAGGAACACTGTCGGGTAATTCTGAGCTGCCAAAATAATCAACTATACGCACAACATGGCTTAAAGGACTTCTCAATTAGCAGCATGCATCCGCTAAAGAACTTTGACACTCGTATTTTTACTGGACACTTTAACCCTTTAAGCAAAGGAGACAGCGGCACAGAGACACATTTGTATCAGAGTGTGGAGGATCTACACTGCACCACAGCAACTGATTCCAATTGTCACCCTCCCTGTGGAAATGTAGACAATGGACTTGTTTTCCATTACAAAGGCACGACACATTGGTCCAAGTATTCCATGAAAGGCGCCCCATCTCCCAGCTCACCTGAATGTTGCCACCACTTTCCTCTTCCTTCTGCGCAAATGCTGCCTGCAGTGCGAGACATGAACCTTCCCCCTTGTGCCAAAGTGCCTCCATGGCTTTTTTCCTCATCCATAGATGGAGATGCCAAAAAAATCCTGAAGGAAAAGCTTAGGATTCACAGTAATAATACAGAGCTTTGCAAGTCTCTTAGACCTCAGGCTTCCTTAAGTGACTTGGTTGCAAGGGAGTGTTCTGAATGCCGGGCATGCCAGCAATATAAGAATGGCTGTTCTGTTAACTGTTGCACCATATTTGTCCAACATGCTACTCTTGCTCATGGACCATGGATGACCCTGGGGAGGCACCGCCCATGTTTTTCTCGTCGGCTAACCAGTCCAGAAGACATCAAACAAGAAGCCCAGAGAAGGCTACAGATCAGGAGACAGAACAGTTCACCTAACTTGACTCTCCATTGCACCAGTGAAGGCCAGGAGATTGTCAAATCCCAAACCACTGGATCACTAAAGGGATATGAGGGGGAAGGGGACACCAAAAGGATATTGGAGCCAAGCAAAAAAACTGACTGCAAAGA
The DNA here is from genome assembly GCF_035046505.1 of Tiliqua scincoides. Lineage (NCBI taxonomy): Eukaryota > Metazoa > Chordata > Lepidosauria > Squamata > Scincidae > Tiliqua > Tiliqua scincoides. Next base: position 78,596,246 of record NC_089821.1, on the reverse strand, counting down.
AAGACTGTACATTCCTACCTTTGAGGAGTTCAAGAAGATGAGAATTAAGGAAATGTATTTTCTTGACAGCAGCAATGAAACAACACAAGATGTGAAAGGAGGAGTCCAAAAGTTGGATGAGAAGAGAAACCAGAACCATTGTCCAAGTGCCCAGAAGGATCTTGTCAAAGAAATGGTTTCAAAAATAGAGGATTATGATGATGTGTTTCATGAAAATACCCAGAGCTCTTCAGGCTTTGTTGGCTGTCAAGACAGTTCATCCACATGGGACAGAAACTTCTGCCTGACAAATACACCTGGGACTAATGACAAGAATGATGAGGTGCCAACTTCAGATAGAATCCCTGTGCCCATTTGTTCTAGTCCAATTCCAAGATCACCTCTACAATCTGCTGCAGTTCCAAGGGAGGGAGGGAAAGTCTTTTTTGAAGTGGAGAAGCAGGGATTGGATACAAGACAATTAAGTGAAGTTCTTCACTATACTGGACAATCCCATGCATCTGAAACCCAGTCTTCTTGCTGTCCACTACTATTAGAAGCAACAGATATATCCAGCTATGGAGCTAAGCTACAGAAAATGAAGAATGAATTTATAGGTTCTGCACTGGACCTCATTAAGAAGAGGTAACAAACTGCTAGAGTTCCAGAGAGCACTTTCATTTGGAGGGTACTTGCATATGCAGTTTGCAGTCATAATTTCAGTAACATTCTGCATTTGAGCTAGTATGCCTTTGAGGCAAAATCATGTCCTTTTTCCAGTGTGGAAACTGATGCTTTGGGAGACTTTTCTCTTTAGACCTGTAGGGAGTTCCTTCCTCTGACAAACCAAACTGCTATAGCCAAAGATGTTATGATGAGACCAAGTGGATTTTCACTAGATGCCAGTGATTTTTCCTCTTGGGGAAAATTGGCTAATGTATTTTGCTTTGGGCTGAGTATTTTAACTAATTGATGCGAGGAAGGAATTTTCTCTCATATGTCCAATTGCTTAGCAATTAGGAAATTGGGGGATGGGGAATAGTGCCTTCCTCTGTTTTATGTGTCTTCACACATTTGACTGAGCCAGTTGGAGTCACTGCTTTTATTAAAATATTTTTCTGCAAGTGCTCATAGTGCGATGCCCCTTGGTAATTCTGCCTCTTTGACTAATCCATTAATTTGCATTGGGTTTATAATGGGTAAAAGACCGGTTGTGGAGGATTTGCTCACAATTCATCTGTCATTTTTCTCCAGAGTTTTTGAACACTGTAGAGGATCTGGAATTTGCCATGCAGCAGTTAGGTTGTGCTACAGGAGGACAGGGGGTGGATATCAGTGGCGATGCCACCACCCTCACCTGGCCTCAACATTCCCCCTTGGATCCACTTGGACTTGCACCAGCCAAACAACTGGTGCAGATCCAAGTATACTCATTGGGACCTTAGTGCAAAAGAGTAAGTATGTAAGAATTTACTTCCATCTCCAGCATGCCTGGTCTCTAGCATGCCCACAAGATACAGCTGAGGCTGTGTCAGTGCTACTGCACCCCACAGGCTGACCAAGGATAGGATTGGGCTGTTTGTTTTTTATTTGTCTCATTTGTCATCATGGAAACTTCTAAAGCAGCCCATTAATTACTTAATTCTTTTAGCCCCCTTCACAGGGAGCTCAAGCAGGGACTGACAAACCCTGCCCTGTGCAGACACACTCTTGAAGCCTTGCACCTTCAGCATTTGTCTGCAGCAACAAAAACTGAATGCAGGAAAAGTTTCTCTCTGTGAGTACCACCCTGGGAGAGTACCGCCCAGCCCCTATGCTGACAAATGGTGAATGTATGGGAGCAGGCTTTGCATGTGAATGGAACTTAACTGGCATGCTCTCTCTGCCCCCCCCCCCCGTTCAGTATATATATGACTGAACAGAGCTTTGTAATACAGCAAAATGTACATGACTGAAAGACACTTGAGACCCAACCTATCCTTTCCAGCACTGATGCAGATGCAATACAGCCCTAAGATAAGAGAACAAATGTTCTCTTACCTTGAGGAGGCCTCTGTGACTGTCCCCGAGACTCAGAATTCAGTGTATGTCCTGTTAGCACAGCTGCATCAGTGTTGGAATGTTGGATTGAACCCTTGATGTATTAACCTAGTTCACCTTTTCAACATGAACTGTATTAACTACCCAGACCATCTGAATTTTACATGTGAGAGCTAAAGAGCAATGGGAATCTGAATCATTATTAAACTGTTTGAGAGTGAATGGGCTTCCAATATATAGAAGATCATAGTTTCCAGCATATAAGGAAATAAGTAAATGCAAGCAAACATTTAGGATAATGAGAAAAGGCATAAAGAATTCCAGCAGTAAAGGTTTCATTGAACTTACGCATATTAAAATACAGTACATTAGATTTTTGAACAAAAAATTGAGGTATGAGATTAAAAACATAAGCAAGCACCCAATACCAAAGATTATAGGAAAGGTGCAAAGAGATGAAGAGCAGGTAGGAAAAGTCCAACTATAGCAGAAAAAGTTAAACTTGTAGAGAAGATGAAGAAGTGTAGGTAAAAGACAAGGAGCCTCAAGAAGAATATGCCCAGTGATAGAGAGGTGAATGGAAAATCTACCATAAACAAATTGAAGAATAGACCACTGAGGATCTGTGGAAGTTGAGGAAGCAAATAGGGTAGAGATTTGGACACAGTTTTATTACAGGGGCAGGCCTCTCGAAACCAGAATGCATTCTTCTCAAAACTGAAGCCATTTAACATGTCCAAGTATGCTAAGCTCATCAAAAAAGCCCATCACCTCATTAAAATTGAGTATAATTCTAACTTGGCCACTTGCCGCAAATAGCTGTTTTTACCTTATCTAAATGTTCTCAACCAGAAGTCATGTGTTAATTCCTTGACCTGTTCTCTCACTGGGCAGAAGAAGACACAATAGAAGCAAACATGACTGAGAAGTAGAGATGATGCCATGAGAAATAAAGTGATATGAGTAGACTGGCATAAATAAATTTCACAATTAATATAGACATGAGTATCTGCTTGTTTACAGGGTTAGATTCTAGTGAAAGTTCCCACTAGTTTCATATAACTGGACAATTTTCTCCCACCCAAAAGCACCTCCTCCCTCTTGATCATTCTTTATCCATCTGGAAGAACAATGAATAATATTGTGGGACAGAACCCTCTCTGATCCTCCCAGTGAAATAGTCATAGTTGGAAGGAACACATCACAGTGTCATCAACTCAACCTTTCTTTCTTACAAGTCAGAATTCCCTACAAAGCTGTCCATGTCAGACCACAGTTTGTAACAGGCTGATCACTGGAGTAAGTCACACTGCCCTGAGTTGTCTGCAGACTGTATAATGCCAAATGATATAAGGATGTAAGCCAAGCCACATGAAGAATGCAAATATGTATCTCCAAGGGCATTAACCAATCTGAGTTGATGCAGTCATTCTGGTACTTTTTTATATACAACTTGTGGAGATCTTTACACATTTTTCTGAGATGTACCTCCTTACCCAATTCCACAAGGCCTTCTATTTTAGCCAAGGTACATAGAAAATGATTGTTTTGTAATTTTAGGGAGGTTTTTTTTTTTTTTGGTCTTTGAAATATTTGTGATGATGGACTGGAAGTTATTGTTATGTTAGCACTAATGAAATAGCTAAGAAGAACAGTGGAGGAGGGGATCAAATAGCCATGCAGTTTGAATACTGCTTTTAGGCAGGAATCTTGCTGTTTTCCCTTCTCAAGGGGCTAACCCTAACAGAACCCTTTTAACTTGACATTTGGATTGGATTTTGTTGGGACAAAGTAGCATAAACAGAATTATTTAGAAGTCATGTTTAGAAGAACAAAGACATAAGGCAGTGCTATTCAAACAGCCTGAGGGCCCTGGTCTCTGCCCCCTCAAGGGGCAAGGGCAGCGTAGAGGCAGGGAGAAGGCAGTGGCGCGATCCACAGCATCATGCCCTTCAGGGGGCTGCAGGGGCTTGGGTGTACTTACCCAAGCCTCCTGCAGCCTCCCTGGGGTGCGGGGAGCCCGGCGCGACTTCTGGCAGGGCTCCCCGCAGCAGGGAAAGTGGATGCGGAGCGATCCTGGGGATTGTGCTGCTGCCTTCCCCTCGCCCCCACTGCCTCCTCCCCCCACCCCTGCAAAGACTTATTGGCTCTCAAACTCTCCCAGAGAATTTGAGAACCACTGACATAAGGCATTCTTGCATACAGAATATTTATGGACTGCATTTTGAACATACCTGCACCTGCAAATGTAGCTTATGAATGAACTGTATCTTTCGGTTGATGCAATGTTGTTTACTTTGCTTCTAGACTGCTCTAGAGTACTCTTTGCACATGACATTCACCAGATTGTGTCCCTTTTCCCTCACAGCTGCAGTGCTGAAACTGCCCCTGAGCCCCCTTTCAAAGGATCAGGTGAACTTAAGAAGGATGATCTCACCTTTGTGAAGGACTATCATCAACCCACAGTGAGTTCCATGACTTGGGATAGAGAAGTTTTCTAAGTGCAGGACAAGGCATTATTTTAACTTGCTGTTGCAGCTCCCACCTATTCTGTGCTCCTGTCATCAGCCGTCTTCCAGCTCTGGCTCTCCTCCCCACTGACTGCTTTCCTTTTCTCTTTTTGTTTTCTCATTTTCACTGCTTCCATCTGGTTGTGAAGAATAAGCTATCAACAGCTAAGGCACATCAGCATTATAACCTCAGTTCCCTTAAAATCACCTGAAAGCAAGTTGTGTGACTAAGGGCGGAATCCAAACCTGCGCTGGAGCAGGCAAGCCAGGAGGCTTGCACTGCATCCAACGCAGGTTCATTGGATTCCGCAGCTCAGCCACAGGCAAGGGGAAGCTCTTCCCCTTACCCGTGGGTAAGGGCTGTGCGCCCCTATGGATCTCCTACGGACCTACTTCTCGGAGAGCTGCTCCGCTGTCACGTGGGTTGGGATCCGGCATAACCGCTGGGTCCCAGCCCCACCCCTGGCTCCCATGCGCATGTCCCCGGAGCCGCCCTCCGCCACCCAGAAACGCCCCCCACACCTACCTTTGCCGCTTGTGTCGGTGCGGGAGCCAACTCAGAGGCTTCTGCCTGCCTCTGCGCATCAGCACATGTAAATGCACTGGCGCAGCTCCTAGCCACGGAGGCGCAAATGTGCTTTATGGCACGTTTGTGACCCTCCTATGCCGGCCCAAGGGACTTGGGCTGGTATAAGGCACACTTTGGATTGCACCCTAATTTGTTCCCTTGGTTTCACAACAACTATCTTCTGCTGGCTTGGGCTCATTGAATCTCAGTTGGTTTGAAACCGTTGGAGACGCCACTCTCCGACAAGTGGCTTCTCCAGTAAATATGTCATATGTAGCTGTTGTATGCGAGTTCTGAGAGTTTTGTAATGTTGATCCTATAGCCCTTCACAGAATTTCCCCTGGTTTCTTGGTTGCATGCCATGACAAGTAAACCAATTTGAAAATTGTTTGAATTGTTGTATAGACATGACATTCAACTTTTTGGAAACATGGCAGAGGAGGTCATCGTTCCATTCTTGTTCCAATTGCCTATTGTTTAGCTCTAGACGCTATTTATTATCAATTATCATGAATTGCAAAACAGTAGGATGTATGCAGACATTGCCAGGAGGAGAAGTGTTACCTTCATGACATCTGTTTTCTGTCTGGTCTAGAACTGCCTGACTATTCATCCTGCTAATCATAGTTCATATTTTGTCTTCATGGTTGAGTGGATGTATGCTAAAACTAGAAATGGCTTTTTGAATAGGTGAATGAATGGAAAGATTTGACTGAGGGAAAGCTGGATATTGGTGAAAAGCATCAACAAATTTCGATAAGAATATTTAGGATTCTTGTAGTTCATTCATTAAGACATTGTGTCTGAATCCTTTTCCTTCCAGAGCTCCAGCCCCAATTGCCGCAGATCCAGCTCTGACATCTCCTATGAAACTCTAGACTGCACCAGAGCTCAGCGGGAGTGTCGATTACGGCCTCATTTCAGTGATCCAATGCCAACAGATGCTGTGAAGAGGAAACAACTGGAATTGAAGATAGCTGCAGCAGCACGGCAGCATGCCCAGAAGCGCCGGCAAGAGAGAGACCTCAGTATGTTCATTGCCATTTGCTCTGTTGTGTAGGTCTTGGCGTGTCCTTGCTGCCCATGCTGCTTTCATGTTTAACGTTAGGAGTTCATCATTCAAAAACTCTTGCTTAACTCTGCCATCCATAACTTCAAGTGTACCTACTAGCAACCATAGACTATGTTTTCCATCCTGTACTAGTCCCTTCTGCTAGGTTCTCCAGAGGAAAGGGGCACAGCAACTGCTCTTAGTTGTTCATGTCTTTATAACACCAACAGCCAAGAACCTGGGAGGCACAAATGGGGAACTTCTGAGACTGCTCTGTTGTTTATATGGAAACAAACTGGCTCTTGGCTAATGCACAAAGGGGAAAGACAAAGATACTATGGTGCTGTCATCACAGCTTCACATGTTGAGCTCAGTGCAGGGAGGAGCTCATTCTCTTGGCTTAATGCACAAAATAGTGAGACATGAGCAAGACCTGCAGTGATTGTTCTGCAAGTTAACACAGCAGATGAAACCAACAGATGACTTCCACCAGTTATTTGCATGGAGATTAGGATAGGTGGGTCACAGCTCAGCGAAACTTTGGCCACACCTGAGCCAAACTGCAAATGAGATCTTCCATAGCTGTGGTGATAGGGATATCTGAGTTGAAGAATGCGTTGTTTGCATGCTGTAAGTCAGACTTGCACAATTTGTATTCCATCAAACTGAACAGAACTCACTAGCTATTGTGTGGTGGCCCACGAGGAATTTGATTAAACTGCTGTTTTTACTGCATCCAAGAAACTGCAAAAAAACACCTAGCTAGTCATACTACTTAGCCAAGAGGCTGTATTTGGTCTGTGGGTCATGAATTGTCCAGGCCCACTTTAAAGGATCCTGGGTGGCAGAATGGGGTACACCCTGACAAAATCATTGGAGATGTGCTGCTATGGACAAATCTGGGCTAGGCAGGCAAATGGTCTGATTTAGAATGAATAACATTCCAGCCTTTTTTCTTTTTTTTAAACTGGCTCTCCTTCTGAACTTTTGACAGCAACCTGATTATTTAACAACTTAAGTAAGTGAAGCTTTCCTAGCACTGAGATAAAATAATGGCAAAATCTTCATCCGATAGGCCTGTTGTCCTTTTCCTACAGTGTGAAATGTAGTATTAAAACATTGCAGCCATGAACCTTTGAGAGGAGGTTTCCCTGTTGTCTGGAAGAGGCTCATGTGCTTTGCAGAATCCTTCCCAGATGTCAGTAAAAGACAGATTCAGTTTTTTGTCAAAGGAGGGGGCAATATTGAGATTTCTGCTAGAGGAAGGAAACAACAAAATGCTGATTCAAAACTGTTAGAATGTGATGTTCGTTTCCTTTTTTTTTTTTTTTTTTTTGCCCAGGCTTAGCAGTGACTAAAGCCAACATCAACTATGGCAGCAGTTTTGATGAAAACCGCCGAGTCCTGGGAGGCTCCCTTCGTTCCAAACACCGCTGGAGCAACGTCAGCCGCCTCAGCACTGACAGTGGCATTTCGGGTGGGAGCGATGAGAGGGACAATGTTGATGCCAGCAATGGAGGGACTCTGAGGATGAGATCAGCTGAGATGGAACGGGCAGATAGCGGCATCAGCCAAGTGCTAAGCAAGAAGTGGAGAAGTAGGGCATCTGAAACGTTGACTTCCCTGCAGGCATGGGAAGCGCACCAGCCTTGTACTGACTGTGGGGGAAGAGATTTCCCATTGGAGACTGATGTTCAGAACCAGAACCAGAACAAGAGGAGGGCCAACCTCTGCGAGAAGTGCCTGAAGTGCCGTACAGAGCGAAAAGAGTCAGTGTTGGAATTTGTCAATACTGAAGCCAGCTATGGGGACGACCTACGCATCATCAAAGAGGAGTTCTACCTCCCCATGCAAGCTGCTGGTCTTCTGACTCAGGACCAGCTGCTAGTGGTTTTCAGCAACATACAGGAGCTGATTGACCTCAATGAAAACTTTCTAGAATACTTGCAGGAAGAGATTGACCAGGCCTTTGAGCAGGTAGTGGATAGCCTCAGGTTTCTTTTCCCTTTTCCCTTGCAGTAATAATTAGTTACTCTGCTAGTTACTCTTGCTTTGTTACTATGATACTTGCAGTTTGTATCACTAATTGGAAATGCACCATATCTAATGACTAGGGAAGGGAATAGAGAGTTAGGACTTGGGCAGCTTCAGCTCATTCTTTCTATGGTCTCCCTAGTTGCTGTTACTCAGGTTCCCATGTGTGTATTCCATACATGTGAGTAAAAATCTACTTGTGAGTTAGGGAGGAGAACCTAGGATCAGGTCCCACGTGGTGTCTACGCTTATCTGTGATCAGCATCAGCATGTATGAATTCAATAAATCAGACAAGATTACTTGTGAAAAAAGCATCTGCAAAATATCTTCATGTCCTTTTTGTTTTGAATTCCTGTTCCACGAAATGGGTAGGCTGATCTAGGCATATAACATACAAAAATGCCTTTTGAGTTTCTTCTTCCTTTGCTGCTCCAACATTAATATGTTCATTACACAGTGAGATCTACCATCATATATAAATATTACTGCATTTTCATTGGCTGAAGGAGAACAATGTGTGCAGGTGGCCTATGCAGACATCTAAGCAAACCAAGGGCGTTTACATGCTACAGCATGTCTGTATTATGCCTTGTGCTTTATTACATATTCTGAAAGAATAAAAAACACTCTTCTACCATGAAAGTCCTTTTTACAACAGCATCCAAGAAGGCCCATCTTGCCTATTGGAGAGCAATTAAAAGCAGCTTTGCTTGCGAACAATTACTGGTGGCCAAGAACAAACACAAGCCTAGTTAAATCCTTAAGTGTGACTTGAGCCATACGCCAAGCTGGGCCCCCTTTCTCAATGACTCAAGGTTATTTACAATTGGCTGCAACAGCTATTCTTGGTAATTTATTGTGACAGGCTAATACCCTTTGCACAAAACAGAGCTCCAAGTCTTGTTTCTTAAATCTGTATGTCTAATGGTGCAGAGTTCATAATTACTTTGGTTACAAAACAACCTAATCGTAGGTAAGTTTCCTGGTCAATCCTCCTGCCTACTAAATAGCTCTGAGTACCAAAAAGATGAAGGCAATTGGTTTATTCGTAAGAAATACAGTGTCCCCCTCTAAGCATATTGGCAGTGGCCACAATCCAGTAGAGTTAGGTGTGATGAAGCCCATTGATTTCAGTTGGCTGTGTGCTTTCAGCAGCAAACCTATGCATACTTGTTTGGAAATAAGTATCCCTTAGCATTACCTTCTAAGTAAACATTCATAAAATTGGAGCTGTGATGGACTATTGCCAGTATTTTTAAACACAGGATGAATTATACTAGCAATTTTCAGAGAAGCATTGCCATTAGGTGGCACGTTTTTGTAATGATTGCATTTATGGTTACATGTTCTCTTAAGGGAACCCCCACATGATGTATTAGAAATACAACCATGGACAATTTTTTTTTTAAAACAAAGATTGGGTGTGAGGGGGTTATGCCCACACAGACTGGGTCTAAACCACAGCAGAAGGGGGGTGGGTTTAGTGCTTCACTCCTGCTGCAGTTTGAATCTTGATCACATCTCCTCTGTGCAGTATTTTTAATTGAAACAAAACTTCAATTGAAAGCCAATGGAAGCTTCTTCTCAATTAAATAGTGCAAGGCAACCACAGTTGGAATTAGAATCATGGTGAGGTTTTAAGGCATAAAAGGCCCTGCAACCAGTACCAGAATTTTAGTTCAGTTTGTTAAAAACAAAACAAAACTCATGTTATTTTTTTTTTTAAACAATCCGGATTGACTGCTTACATGTTCCAAGTCACATCTAGTTTGACCCTAACAGATTGATTGAAGCATAAGCTTTTGTGGACTGGAGCCCACTTCATCAGATGAACTTCTTAAATTCTGTTGGCAGGGATATGGGCATAGAGTGGAAAAAATTATAATAAGTCCATGAAGTGAAGAGGTAGTCTGTGACAAGTGTATGTAAGCACAATGACAATGCACAAAGGCAGTAATTTGTGAACACATGGTACTGCTGTTCTGAATTGTCATGGTGCTTATTTTGACCAATATACTAGAAAAGCAGTTTTAAGATATAAACCTTAGAGTGCAATTAGATACAAGGGCAGACAACCCATGACTGAATCTCCTGTGGGTTGTTTTTGGTTTTGTTTTACTTTGCTAAAGTATTGGGGGCTGCAAAGCAAAACTGCAAGGCCAGTTTTCCAAATTGAATGTTATTCATTCCCAGAACTACTATTTTCTCCACAGGGGGTAAAACATTAGATAACTATATAAATAGTATCAGAACTTGTCAGGCTTTTCTTTTTGTAGTATTTTAATTTTCTGCTGAAAAATGCATGCTGTAGAAGACCTTCATTTCTTCTGAGGTAAAAGTATGGCTGGAGAGAAGGCTTTGACTCAAATCTGACAGATGGGGGGGGGGCGCTTACTCACAGACCAATAAACAAATGGTAACCCTGTAGTTAAATAGAAAGAGAATTCCAGAATTAACTGACTGACCTGTGACTTATCTAGACAATGTGATAATGCTTTATATAGGAGTGTCAAACACAGGAATAAAGAACAGTGAGGAACTGAGATTAAATGTGTGGTATCTGGGAGATCTGGTATCTCTTCAGCTCTGTCCATGACAGAAGAGAAACATAAAAAAAAATAAGATCTCAAAACCACATATATAAACAGTACAGTGAAAGGTTTTGGAACACTCTGGAAGAAATGAATTTTAATGAAGTGTAAAACATTCAAGATGTTGAGTCTTTGTGTTTAGATTTCCACAGATATTCTAGATTGTGGGCTGTGGGAAGGGGGAGGGAACTGACGCACAACTTTTCAGAGCCTCAAAATGTCAATTTCATCCATGAAATCCAACTGTTTTACACCACAGCCCCATTTTGTTTGAAAGGATGCCACTTGCTTGCAGGTGTAAATTTTTTCAAATGGATCACTTGTAATATATGTGTATTTTTGTTTTGTTTGTTTCAGCAGTATAGTAACCCCCCAGTTTAAGAAGAGCCATGTAACATGAAATGAACCACAGCACCATATGCTGGTGAACTGGGGAATAATCTTCTCCCCTTGTACCAAACATGTAACTGCAGATCTCTCTATTCAATAAAATATAAAGAATTACTAAAAGATAGAGAAGAAAATGAAAATATATTTGTCAGAGTTAGATTAAATCAGGCCAATTTTGTACTTCTTAAAGAGAAAAATAAGTGCAGGGGACTAGATTACAGAATTCTGAACAAGTATATTTTTCCATAGTATTCTGAATTGAAATAATCCTGAGTGTGAGGAATGATTTCCTATTGTTTTTCACTCTTTTTTGGTAGTTTCCTCCTTTTACTACTGCATTTTGGTATGCTGGTTATTTAGCCTTTTTTTTAAAAAAAAAGTCATTGGGGAAAAGAAACATTACTGCAGGTTATCTGAACAGCATGCTTTAGTTTAGATTATTTTTTCATCTAGATTCTTCCCCCAAAGTTGCAATTGGATAAATACTGCAAGAATGTTTTATTAAAAGACAAAATGTGAAATAGTGGAGGAAGGCTAAGGTCTGGTATCGCATAGTGTCCCTGTGTGAATTGCAAGCCTTTACTGACTGTGGAATCGCACATAATGAGCAAATGCAAAAACAACAGAGTCTTATAGCACCTTAGAGGCTAACCAGTATTTCAGTGTAAATGTTTGTGGATTATAGTCCACTTCATCTGATGCACAGGCTGATTAATCCTTTAGGCTCAGTGCCTAGAGCCCACTATACTTTTGGGGGGGCATGAAAATGTTTTAATTTCCTTTAAAATCAGAAGGAAAAAAAACTTTTAGGGTAGAAGAGAGCAGTTTCATTTTTTTCTCACATCAAAAAAAAAATTGAAGCTTTTAGAGTCCATGCAGATCTATTAAATTTTGCCAAAAATAGAAAAATAAAATAAAATGTTGAGATATTTAATATCAAAAATATTGATATTATGGGGGGGCCTACAAAGGCAAAAGTGCCTAGGCCCACAAAAGTCATAATGCAGCCTAATGCATATTTGTTGTTTTTGCTGCAACAGACTTGATGTGACTACCTCTCTGAAAGTTGAGTAAGTGCAACTGGTCTGTGAAAACTAAAAGCAAAAGATATGGGAAGAAATGAAAATCTAAAAAGGGTGATGCAAAAATAACTTTTAAAAAAAAAACATGTAAGCAGACTCTGCAATACTTAGGATGGTCTGAGATTATCTCAGTGGCTATCTTATGAGAATTTCCATAAACTGTATAAAACATGTTGGTGATAATATAGCAGAGGAATAGCCAACCAGGAATGGCCCCTGGGCTTAATATGGTATACAGAACAATCTTATCTGGTTCTTGGTGGCCCTACAAAAGTGTTTGTGAGCTGTAAGAAATAGGAAAACTACACTTTAGTGTGTATCTCCTTTTTAGTGTTGTAGGTTATATATACATGTACTCATTGGTACATAATGAACAGATGTGCACCATAATTCTAAAGCCCTTATTGCTACATGGTGCCAACTTTATTATTGAAGTGACTTCTCCAATACTCTGTACCTCTGTTTGGAGCACAAGTTACAAACTTTCGCCATCTCTGATCAAGTGCAGAGTAGAAGTTATTGCAATCTTGCTTATTACCTGTTTCAGTGCCGAAAGAGCTTGATTCTTCAGAATTCACAAGGCAAGCTATGATTCTCAGAAACTTTGTTTCAAAGGAACAGATTCTGAAAGCATTTACCATAGGTCACATTGATTGCTGCCCTTAAATGCGTGGACCACCATCAGCCAGTACAATATTTTGCCTGTGACTCTTAATGGTCCTAAATACCTCTCCACCTCTGGCTGATGCAGCTCTCACATTGTGTGTTGGCAGGGTGATGAAGACCTGATGACTGTGTGCATTGGCGAAATATTCCTGGAGTTTGTCAATATGTTGCCTGCCTTCCAGACCTACTGCCTCCAACAGTCTTCTTCAGTGAACATGCTCAATGCATTGGAGAAAGAAAAGGAATTACTGAGGTGAGCATACCCCTAAATTTTGCACAGGAAATACAGAGACATGTGGTTCCAGAACAAAGAAGTTTAGGAACAGGCACTGTTGGGGGTATGTTTAAAAAAGAAACTGTATCAAGCACCATGTATCAAGCATCATAGACTGAGGCAGAGGGGGAAGGGACTTCAGAGCTGCTGTTAGGAGCTGTGGGGCCAATTGAAAACATTTTTGTGGTGCCTCAGGTTCACAGCCAAGGTCTGAATAATCCTATAGAGATATACATAAAATTTGCACTATTCTATAATATCGTTTTAGCTCCGGTACCGTAAAACAATTTCAAAATACTAACAGTATAAACCTGCGGTTTTCAAGCTCTCTAGGAGTTTGAAACCTGCAGTAAGTCTTTGCGGGGGTGGGGGGGAGGCAGTGACGCGATCCCCAGGATTGTGTCACTCGGGGGGCTGCAGGGACTGGGGTGCACCCTCCAGTCCCTGCAGCAGCCGTCCCTGTGTGCGGGGAGCCCTGCACGAGCGCCTGCAGGGCACCCTAGGTCAGGGAAAGGGAGAGTGGGGCGATCTGCTCTGCCTCCGCAAAAGCAGAAGCGGAGTGCGATCGCCCCACTCTCCCTTTCCCTGACCTGGGGCGCCCTGCAGGTGCTTGCGCAGGGCTCCCCGCACACAGGGACGGCTGCTGCAGGGACTGGAGGGTGCACCCCAGTCCCTGCAGCCCCATCAGAAGGGAAAGTGGAGCGGTTTTGTGGAGCGGGGCGCAATCGCCCCACTCTCCCTTTCCCTGACCTGGGGAGCCCTGCTGAAGGTTTGCAGGGCTCCCCACACCCCTGGGAGGTTGCAGAAGGCTTGGGCAAGTGCACCCAAGTCACGACGCCCAGGTTTGAATACCACTGGTATAAACAAACACTACCAATTTTTTAAGAATTCAGAAGAAAATTAAAGTCCTTGCTGTTTTCTGTAAAACCTGCAACATAGTGTTGTGTGTATTGATAAAACTAAATAGATTACCCTAGTGCTGGGAGGGGGGTGGGCCTCAGGTGCAGGGCCCAGTTGGGAGCAATTGGACCAATTGGCTTAAAGCTGGCCCTGAATCATCCAGTTTAGGATTGTCCAAATTGATGTGCAGTGACTCTTCAGGATTATAGACAGGGGCCTTTCCCAGCTTTACATAGAAATACCAGGGATTTAACCTAGGACCGTCTGCATTAAAACTGGTGCTCTACCACTGGGCTACAGTCCCACATCCTTGTATCAGTTCAAATATAGTGTTAAAATGTTGTTTCTGACCAGGACTGTAGTTATTTTGTGAACTATGAAAACGAATAAAATAATGTCCAATATGTTGAGTGGTATTGGAGAGGAGAAGTGATTCCCTTCCAGTGATCAGCTTAGGATATTTATATGGATGCAGTGGTAAGACTTGGAATAACTAGAAATAATAGTACCTAATGTATACATGTGAAAAAGACCATCAGCATTATACTTTTCATTTTTTCCTATCTGCTTGCTGAGTATTTCTTTTTAAATCCCTGCAGGATATTCCTCAATGTTTCCCAGAATGACAATACAGCACTTCGTCGCATGAACCTGCGGTCCTTCCTCATGGCTCCACTGCAAAGAGTCACCAAGTACCCTCTTTTGCTGAGCCGCATCATCAAAGCCACCACTGAGTATCACCCGGATCACAGCAGCTTGAGAGAAGCCAAGAGCCGGATTGAGTCCCACCTGGAGCACATCAACATGAAAACCAAGCAGGAAGGGAATTCATGGACACTGCGTTCCTTCCGCCAGGACAGCAAGAAGAACAGGGAAGTCATTAACATTGAAATGAGGGAGACTGCTATCAAGACTGTGGGTTGGCTAAGGGAGGAAACACGCTTTGTGATGGAAGGGCCCCTGCAGCTTGCCCAGCCGCCTGATGGACAGTGGGTGAAAAAGGGCAGCAAGACCTTGAAGTTCCAGAACATGCAAGTGCTCCTCATGGTCAACATCAGACGAGCATCCGAGTCTAGCTTTGAGCTTGGGGAGCCAGGGCCTGTGAAAGATGCGGTACTGGTACTCATTAGGGACAAAAACAATGGGAAATTCAGTTTGCTCAGGGAGCCCTTGAGACTCAGTAACTGTGTGATCTCTGTGGATCCTGACTGTGATGACACCTTTGAACTTCTTGAGATCAGGCGGGAGTCCTTTGTGTTTCGAGATGGGGACAAGGCACGGACTCACCACTGGTTCAGGCAGATACGGAGATACTCTCAGGAGCTGGGCTCCTGGAAGAAGCGGCGTAACGCCCTACCCAACATCATGATAAGTGCATCCCACAATAGGTCATGAGAGGATCTTGATTGTAAAATGACTTGGTAATTTCAGAAATCCCACTAGACCTGCTTTTGGGTTGGATTTCATCTTCATATAGCTCTGTCTCCTCTCAGCATAATTGCACAAAGGATGAACTTCACCTGGCCAAATAGCATGAGAGCTACCTACTAACAACTTGTTTTTCTACCGAGGACTTTGTAATGAATAATACTAAACTAATGTTTCTAGGAAAACTGCGCCCCATTTTTAGACTTACTAGATCTTCCACACAATCCAACGTAGAACCTCATTGGTATATCTACCTGGCTCCTGTAACTTTTATGCTCCTTTGTTCCCAAAATGTTTTGTCTGGTTCCTTCACACACAGCTCCTGCTCTTGGAGCTACTCAATTCCCCCTCCCCACTGTTTCTCTTCTGAGCTAGTGCATAGCCCTGCCGTACACCATGATCTCCAGCTTGAGGTAACTGAAAGCAAGTCAGGGATTTCCAATTCTGTTCCTCCCTTTCAGCAAATCTACTGGAAAAGAAATTAGTATGTGGAAAATCCTGAGTCTCTTCATAAGCCTAGTTTTTACAAGATATGCAAAATTCTGATCCTTCTTTGTAAGCACCCCACAAATTCCAACCCTGAAGGCCCATATGCTCCATTTTGAGGCAATGCCCTAAGGAGTGATAAAGTGAAACCCTGTGGAAACAGCTGTTGTAAGAGGCTGCTGTCAGGAGAGACAGCTGGTAGCAGACCCATTATTGTAAGTCATTTACCTAGCTGGTAGTCAAAAGGATTACCTGTAAGTATGGACTGAAAGCTAAACTGTGGGAATGCAGGCAGTTCTGCATTGGCTACTGAAGTGAATCATGTCAGCCAAATTTGACAACTGACCTAAGGAGTAATTGGAGAAGGTTCTTAACTGGTAATGTGACAGGATCTAGATTGGGGGCAGTGGGAATTTTTTGCACATTTGTAAATAGGTAGGACAGCCAAGACAACAGGATGTTGTGTTGTCTGTTGTGCGGGGGGGGGGGGGGGGGAGAGAATGCAAATAGGCCTTAGCCTGTGAAGACTTGCTCAAGGGGGGCAGGCCCTTCAGACTTGTGGCCTGCTAGGGAAATCTTCCTGTATGGTAAGTAAGGGTTCTTGGCCCAAAATCATGAGGAGCAGGTCTCTAGTAAGAAAATATTGAGCTAATATTGTTAATATTGTGGGACTAAGATAAATAATGTGAAATGTTTGATACTGCATGATTGTGCTGAGAAAAGGAATCTTGACAAAATATGATAGAGGTTTCATTGTGCGTATATTATAACAGCATTAGGCAACATCGAGGTCAAATTTAGAGCAGTATTAACCCAAAAAGGAAAATGTGTAATTATCTTCTCATTTCAGCTTGATCTCCCAAAAAGCATTTTCTTTAGCAGGCGATTCCTTTTGCATGTATCATGTAAACTGAAAGGGAAGCCAAAATGTATTCAGAGGTCCAACCACCACAAACATTCCAGAATATCTATAGAATCCTGTGGATAAGCAATACCCTCTCCCTTAAAGCTTCACTGGATATTTTTATTAATGGTTAAAAATCCATTGTAGACCTCTAAAGGAATGTGATACATCAGAAATAGTTCTGAACTATGTGTCTGTTAACAAGGCTCAATTACCTCTTCTAGTTTGTGATTATTAAAATGATATAATTCTAGTGTATTTCAAAATTTTAATGAAAAAGGTATCCGTTACATTATACTGTAGATTAACATAAAATGTTTTAATAATTGTTTCCTGGAGCTTTGTTTATAGTAACTTGCTGCATTTCCTTTCTGAATCACATCATTCCTACTTTAGTGTGAGATCAGAATTTTAAAAATAAGAGACCACACAGAATAATATGCTATTCATTTGAAAACATCATACCACTGAACTGGAAGAATACGGTTATTGGAGTCCACTGTACTGGCTGTGAACTCCTTGAAATGCATGGTGTTGGAACGATTGGATGCTGTTGAATAGTGGTGTTCTGAAATCAAGATCATTCATTAACCTTAAAGTCATCTGGCCTTTTCCCCTGTGTTTCTCAGGACTTGTATAAAGCAAACTTACAGCCTTTAATCTTAGGCTTTGCCTAAGATGTATTTTCCGCAGGTCAAGTCCAGTTTCCAGTGCAAAATCTGCACTGCAATGTATATGTGTCCAACACAGATCTGGCTATGTCTGCATGGGTTTAGGCAGGAATAGGAATGAGCAGAGTCAGCAGTGGGTTTTCTCAAACACCACATTGTACTTGATTTAAGAGGGACACATTTTACTGGAAGAATTTCTGGCTATTTGTGCAAGGGAGCTGGCGGGGACAATGAAAGTGCAATACATGCAACCATCAACCCATCAACTTGAAGCTGGTTTCTAAGTACAGTATGGACCTGATCATTATGGGAGTTTTATATCCTGGGTTTCCTACTTGAAGTGGTTTGTTTCCTTAAAAACTCAACCCATAGCACAATCTTATACATACCTACTAGGAAATGAGTCCCATTTCTGAGTAGTTGTTGTTCAGTTGGACTTACTCCTAGGTAAGGGTGTAAGGTTGCAACCCTAGTTTCCCCAAAATCAATCAAATACATAATTGCCACCAGGCTTATCTCTAACAGGCACAAACCTTCCATTTTCTTACCCTTGACTAACAAGGCTGTTTCCACCAATGTTCTGTGTGAAGAGCTTATTTGCATACCAGAACTCAGTGTTTTCTGACTTTCATCCAGTCACCTTATTTTCCTATTGGTTCCCTGAAAAGGAATGGAAATTTAATTTCCAGAGCAAAAGACATCAATTGCCCGATACTACTTTTATTAGCGTTTAATATTTTAGTGTGCTAAATACAGACTGGAACAGAAAAGGGATGTAACTTATTACCTAGAGGTTTTACAAATCTTACTGGGTCTAGAAAAACAGGACTGGAAGGAGAGATTGGAATTGAGCATTGGGTAGTGCAAATGCAGTATGGGAGAATTATGGAATTGGGTAGAGAACCCTCTCCTGATAAAGAAGCCATTTTCAAGTGCTGCAGCATCAGCACTGGCTTACTCTTACTTTCTAGCTTTTGACCAATACAGCATGAATAGCTTAGATTCTCAAACTTTTTTAAGATCAGGACCAACTAAAAAAAATAGTTTACCAGCTGCTCCGGCCTCTGTGGTTATAATGGTGCTTCGGCAGCAGCACTCCCCCCAGTAGCAAGTTGTTTAACCCTTGATGCCTCATCAGTTTCATGACCAACCAAAAATTGGGTCATGGACCATTGGCCCAGTTTGAGAACTGCTGGCTTAGGCCCTATGTGACTCACAGAGCAGTTTCTCCCTTATGTCAGTCACAACTCTTCAAATTAAACAAGGAGCACCATCTTGACTCTAGCATTGGTACACCAATTTCAAAAACAAGAGCTCAAGAGGCATTTTCAGTGGCAGTTCACAATTCTGAAACTTGCCCAAAGATCCTGTAAAATCATTTATTCTGTTCATACATGGGTTAGCATCCTCCCCCCACTCAAAATAGGGCCACTGTGCCTTCCCACTGCTGTGCCACTACAGCATTATCCTTGTTTCATATGGAAAGTTCATTAGGTGAGAAAACCTATGACTATTAACAGACAAGTTAACGTCATCCAGCTCTACAGTACAGTATGTTAGATAGAGAATAAATGCTTTGGGAGATCTGAGAACAATGGCACAATTAACACCTCAGTCAACCTATACACTGAGCATTGCAACAGTAACTGTATTTTGGGTTCATATACTCCTTTCTTCCTCCCATTGTTCAATGGCAGCGTACAAAATTCCAGGCTAAATCCCCAGTGTTTCTGAGGACAAATTCCTCAGATAATTTTTCACAGAAAAATTCCTACCCAAGACCCTGGAGAGTCATGCCTGTTAGTATTGACAATACTTAGCTAGAGAGTTAGACCTATGGTCCAATTCAGTGAAAAGCAACTTTGTATGACTTCCTATTATGTTGCTTAGGTTGTGGGTAGCTGAAGAACTGCCTTATCCCGTGTTGTTTTCTCCCCCCACCCGTACATTCAGGTCATTATATGAGACTTTGCAACAAGTAACAGGAAGCAGCTCATAGTGGTGGGAAAAGCGCCAGCATGCACTTTTTTGTACACTCGAAAATGCCCTCATAACCACTCTGAACCTCTCATTGGTGTTTGTCATGGTGTATCTGGCCTCCCAATCCAGAACTGGTGATGACATCAGTCAGTTACTTCCAATAGGTGGACCATGCAGTGGTAGGGCAGAGGACAAACATTACCACTATTAAAAGGATTGTAAAGACCCTGTTTGGCAGAACAGTGTTTTCCACTGGAAAAGCTCTCTAGTTGGGTTTGTTGAGCACTGTTTTTGTTGTTGCTGAATGTTTGATTTAACTTTGTAGTTTTATTCCTCTGTTTTGAGGTTTTTTGGTTTTAGGTCCTATAGCAGAAAAAGCCATATAAGAGCTTTTAAAAATAAACTACATATATTGTATATTGAAATCAACCAAACTGTGGTTTGCATCCAAATTAGAAAGTAATGGTTTCCAATTCCAGTTTGTTGCCCAATTCAAACAACTGCAAATTACGTTTTGCTCAAACTAGGAAGCAAAGAGGAAAGTGGAGAGCATATGCCCAAGACATGGCCACAATGAACAAAATCATGGTTTGATTGTTACATAAGGATCAAGCCACTGTCACATCAGCAGTACCATATATGTGCATATCCTAGGCAACCACATTCCCTACATAGAATTTAAATTTGTATTAGTTTATTTCTGGATCTTGCTGATTCCTTCAACCACCACAAGATGCAGAAAAAGAATAGGGTACTTTACAAAACCATGTTCATATTGGACAGCCACCTCCACTTCTTTGGATACCATGGAATCAGGTGAGCAAAGGTAAGCTAAAGGTGGCCTTTGGCTTTCTGTATTCCTAATCCCACACAGATTACCTAAATTACTAGACAATTTATTTCAAGTTACTGCATGTTGTCTGCACAAAAGGAAACCGGTGACAAAATTACACCAACATGTACAGTGTTATGAACCTTTTAATCTTTATTTATCCGCATTATCAAAGGAAGTATTTTCTTCTCAGTGGACATTTTTTTTAAAAATATGTAACCAGAATAAGTCAAAGCTTTACAAACAAATTTACTTACAACTCCTAACCTTAACATTGTAAAGTATGAAGATCTCTTATTCTTTGGAAAATGATATTCATCAGAGAAAAACTCTAGGACAAGAGGAAAAGATCCAACAAAGTACACAGCCTGAAAAATGCTGCTATACAATACCACTGTATACCATAATGCAGAGGGGGGAACTTCACACAGAAATGAGGTTTGGAAGAAAAATGTTAAGCACTGACACATGCAAATGAAAGGCCAGTTTGCTTTGCACCTGTGCCTTTTACATTATACTACTAAGGCTGTGATCCTATGTATACATGGAAATAAACCCAGTTAAACCAAAGAACGTGCACTCAAGTAAGCATGTTCAGGATCACGATAAGAGCTGATCCTCTTTTGTCATGGTCAAATGCTCTCTTTGCTTTATGGTCTACACAGAATTTTATATAACAGACAGTATGACATAGGTCACTTAAAATTCAAAGGAGCACAAATACCCTCAACTTTAGCACATAGCTACTGGCCTTGAAATATGCACCTCCCCCTAAAAAATAAATCAATCATTTGAAGAATAAGTGTTTTGGGATCAACTCCTTTTAAAAACTTGGTGTATACTTGGAACATTTCTACAAGTAACAGTTTGAGCTCTCCTTTTTCTTCCTCAGAGTGAAAAACAGCTGGCAAAATACAAAGATATCAGAGTACAATATAATATGTATTTGAGAATATAAATTTACAGTGATACATCTGTTGATTATCCCAGTTCTGAACTTTTTTTAAAAAGCATTCTGATTAACTAGCATGAGTAGAAATGAATTATTTTGACCATGTTTTAATGATAATTTACACTCTAGCTGTGGTTAATTTACATTATATTTAGTGCAGTTCAAGGGATGTGGAGGTTCAGAAAGAAAGGGCTCAGTATGGCCAGAGAAGAAAAAACAAAAACCCTTGTTATCCAGTTGCCAAAAACATCCCATGCTTGATTCTACAGTTTGCTTACAAGACAGTTATTTCCATTACTAAGAGTGTGCTAGATGGATATTCAGACTGAGTTTTGAGAGCTTTCTCTTGGACATACTTGAAACATTCAATTGGAAAAACAGTGGTTTGCAGCATGTAGTTCCTCTAAGCTACTGCTGGAGAGCCCAATTAAAGCTTCTCATTCATTGGCAGCAAAACTGAGGTAATCATTGATGAAATTCAACAAACATATCTATTTCTCTCCATCTGCACCAGTGGTTGCCTCCTTGTTCAGCCCTCTGATGGATAAGTCATAAACCACCTCCTCAATCTTCTTGACATCATACTTGAGGCCATCATAGCGTTTCCTAAGGGAGTCATTTTTTAGATTGAGAAGACGAAATCCAGAATCCAGCTCATTGATGAAAGCAGAGATGCGGAGTGGGCGAGAGTAGTCTCCAGCTGTAACACTGTTCACTGCAAGTCTGGACTATGGGAGAAAACAGAATTGTACAGGCTAAGTGTGTGCTGCATGTGCTCCAGCAGAAGAATAAATAAGTACAGATGGAAAGGCAAAATCAGAACTGGCATGGTCAACTAGAATCCAAAACACGATAGTGAGAGCTTTGTCCCTATTAGGAGTTATTTGATGGCTTTCTGAATAACCCTGAAAAACACTTTTGATGAAACTTAAATCCTGAGGGCTCTCTACTTTTAGTAATGTGGTATCCCACCACAGCCATACAGAACTCCAAAGTCTACTTTCGGAGAGTCCTTAAAAGGTCAACTAACAGCTTCACCAAAAAGAATCAAGCACTACAATTTCTATGTTCCCTCAGTGATAACATATGAACCACTACATGCATTCGTCTGCCATTATCTTCAACCGTGTCAGTAACAAGATAGAATGTTTCAAAATGCTCCACTCACCAGCTCACTAGCAAGAGTCAACACTCCAGAAAGGTAATCCTCAATGTCCAGGTGAAACCCTCTTTCTCTTTCAGCTTCAACTTCAGAAGAACAGAACAAATTTGAATTTATTTACAATATCAGCTTAAACAGCAAATGAGACACACTATCTTCATGGACACAGAAAGATGTCAAAGAAGCCACTGTGTCAATCCAGATTAGGCCTTCTCCTTAGCTTAATCATGTCATCTCAGGCTGAAATCCTAGCCAAACTTACCTGGGAGTAAGCCCAATTGACTATAATAGGACTTACTTCTGAATAGACATGCATAGGATTGTACTCTCAGTTACATATCTGAGCACTGAATGCAAGAAGCCATAGTTGAGAGGTAGAGCAAATTTTCTGCATAGAGTAAGTCCTAGGTTCAATCTCTAGTTAGAATTTCAGGTAGTAGGGCTGGCAAAGACTGAGTACAGGTCTGAGACTTTGAAGACCTGCTGCCACACAGAGGGGACAATACTGGGACTAGGTGGTCCAAACATCTGACAGTACAGTAGCTTGATATGACTTTATCATATCAGTAGGAACACACAGTTAGCCTCTGTGACACGTTTGCACAAAATTTCTTAGATAAAATTGATCGTATTTGTCATGACTTGGATGCCACATTGACAATGTTTGATTGACAATGTCTGATTGATGTCCACTTGGCAACTGCTTGCCCAGTGTTGTGGGATTCTTTTCAGCTTGTACAGCCTGAGGATGTGGACAGACTCCTTTGGCGTGTGAGGCTATCTGCCTGCCTGCTTGACCCATGCCCAGCTTGACTGATAAGAGCTGCCCGGGGTGGAGTGGCTGAGTGGACAGGGAGGGAGGTCAACTCTTCCTTGATGGAGGGGACATTACCACGCACTTTGAAACAGGCGGTGGTTCGCCCCCTCCTGAAGAGGCCCTCCTGGATTCCACTGTATTAGACAACTACCGGCCAGTCTCCAACATCCTGTTTCTGGGCAAGGTAATTGAGCAGGTGGTGGCATCTCAACTCCAGAGGGTCTTGGATGAAGCGGATTATCTGGATCCTTTTCAATCTGGTTTCAGGCTGGGCTTTGGGACAGAAACTGCCTTGGTGGATGACCTACGCCGGGTATTGGACAGGGGGAGTGCATCCCTGTTGGTCCTGCTGGACCACTCAGCGGCTTTCGATACCATCGACCATGGTATCCTTCTGGGCCGACTGGCCGAGTTGGAGGCACTGTTTTGCGGTGGTTCCGCTCCTACTTGGAGGATCGGTCCAAGATGGTGGTGTTGGGGGATGCCTGTTCGACACCCTGGCCCTTGAGGTGCAGGGTGCCACAGGGTTCAATTGTCCCCCATGCTACTTAACATCTACATGAAACTGCTGGGAGAGGTCATCCGGGGGTTTGGAGTGGGGTGCCATCAATATGCCGATGACACCCAGCTCTGTCTCTCCTTTCCTTCAGACTCCAGGGTGGCGGTCCTGGTGCGCTGTCTGGGGGCAGTGAGGATCTGGATGGGGCCTAACAAGCTGAAATTAAATCCGGATAAGACAGAGGCTCTCCTGGTTCGGAAATCCTCAATGCAGGTGCTGGAGTATCAGCTTGCACTGAATGGGGTTACACTCCCCCTGAAGGAGCGGGTCAGCAGCTTGGGGGTCCACCTGGACTTGCAGCTGCTCCTGGATTCCCAGGTGGCGGCTGTGGCTAGGAGGGCCTTTGCTCAGCTTCGGCTGGTGCGCCAGCTGCGGCTGTACTTGGATCGTGCAGACCTGGCCAAGGTGATCCATGCCACGGTGACATCGAGGTTAGATTACTGTAACGCGCTCTATGTGGGGCTGCCCTTGAAGATGGTTCGGAAACTGCAACTAGTGCAGAATGCGGTGGCCCATGTAGTTACTGGAGGTAGGCAGTTTGACTCTGTCAGTTCGCTTCTCCAGCGGCTGTACTGGCTGCCCATTCATTTCCGGGCCCAATTCAAGGTGCTGGTTTTGACCTTTAAAGCCCTATACTGCGCTGGGCCAGGATATCTTAGAGATCGCCTACTCCCCTACAATCCGTCTCATCCTCTTAGGTCATCAGAGAAGGCCTTTTTACAAGTGCCGCCGCCTAGGGAGGTACGTAGGGCGGCGGCAAGAAATAGGGCCTTCTCAGTATTGGCACCAACACTATGGAATCCCCTTCCCCTTGACTTAAGAACTGCTTCCTGTCTTGAAACTTTTCAGTGAGGCCTGAAGACCCTTCTGTTTAGACAAGCCTTCTGAGTTCCTGGCCTTTTTAACAACTTTTTAACACCTTTTAGTATCTTTTTTAACATCTGGTTACAGGCCTGATCCTTTTCTAATTTGCTGCGCTATGCTCTTTTACCTGACTACGTTTTTATCTGACTACTGTTTTTATGATATGTCATTATGTTTTTATCTGTTTTTAAATTATGTTTTTAAATTTGTTTTAACCTTGTTTGTAAGCCGCCTTGAGTCCCTCCGGGGAGAAAGGCAGGGTAAAAATAAAGTTAATAATAATAATAATAATAATAATAATAATAATTATTATTATTATTATTATTATTATTATTATTATTATTATTATTATTATAGGCAAGTTGCACCTCATCTTGCCATTTTTTATTCAGGAACTCACTATGGGCTGGGCCTTCCACATATTCATACAAATTTTGAAACTGCCAACATTTAGCTCAAAAAAATGAACTCTGTGTTAATTTTGCATGCTTTAAATCAGGGGTGTCCAAAGTTTTTGGCAGGAAGGCCACATCATCTCTCTGACACTGTGTCGGGGGCCGGGGAAAAAAAGAATTAATTTACCTTTAAAATTTGAATACATTTACATAAGTATACATAAATAAATATAATAAAGATGAACTTATATGAATGAATGAAGGTCTTGCAATAACACAAGGCCTATAAAAGTCCTTGTACAAAGCAAGGCTGGCCTTTCCTTTGCTGCTGCTACTGCATCATAGATGTGAAACAGCAAGCAGTGGAGGAAGCCCTCATCCCACAGCTCATGCGAGAGGTCAAACAGTCGCCCTCATGCTGAGAGTAGTTGCGTTGGGCCAGTGCGGGCTCCAACAAATCTCTGGAGGGCCAGAGGCTCATTGGAGACTGGGGTCTCCCTGAGGGCCACATTGAGAGGCCTTGGGGGCCACATGTGGCCCCAGGGCCTGGGTTTGGGCACCCCTGCTTTAAATGATTAAGAGGTGAAACAGAAGTTTTCATCTCCGTTTCAAACTATGTCAAATATATTCAGAAATAAGCAAAGCAAATAACACACAACAGCTTTGCTTATCTAGTGCAGGGGTGGGCAAACTTTCAACTTTAGGGATCCTGGATGTTTAATAATGGTATAGAAGAGGGAATTTCAGCAGGTGCAGCTTGTCATCTCACAGATGATAAGCTGCACCTGCCAAAATTCTCTCTCCTACACAATTGTTAAACATCCAGGATCCCTAAAGTTGAAAGTTTGCCCACCCCGATCTAGTGCGTAAAATTGTATTAAATTCTGGAGCTTTGCTACATCTCTGAAAGACAATGCTTGTCCCCAAAAACTACTTACTTCCAAGTATTTCTGTAACAGCTTCTCGAGTCACCAAGGTCTCTGTCTCCAAGTAAACTACAAATGCTGCCAGAAATACTAAGCGCTGTAGCACAAACCTCCAGTGTTCATGAAATCTGCATTTTAAAAAAAAATTCAGACAAGTTTAAACTTGTTATAGATCAGTGTTTCTCAGACTGTGGGTCGGGACCCACCAGTGGGTCATGAGACAATTTTTGGTGGGTCACAAAAAAGTTTCTGAAATATATTTTTTAAAAGCATCTTTGCCCAGTTTGCAAAAGATAATTGCAGCAGCAGGCAATCCAGATGAAGAGAACACTCTTGTGGCTGAAATGCTAACCTGTGGTATGAGGTCATTCTTTTCCCACCTAATTATGCAGCTGTATCACTGGCACTACACAGGATCCCTGCACATGCATGGGCACATGATATACATGGTTATACACTGCTGGTAGCAACCCCCAACATCTTTAGAATGTTGCTGTCTATCATTCAAATCTCTATTCTGACATATCCAATGCGTGCACCAACACTAAACGAAAAGACTCTGCTTTCCCCAGAACCCTCTCCATCTGGAATGTGACTTTTATTCATCTTCTGGGGAATATATGAATCTATCAGCTAGTTGCTAGACTTCAGCTCCATGCCAAAGAAAGCATTAGACCCACCAGAAGACTCCTTGCTTTTATCTTCCAAAACCCTGTGTTAGAGATAAAGAGAGACTTGATGGTGTTCTGGAGGGCTGCACTGTACTAATAAGCTGCCAATGATAAGGGGACTGTAAGAGTTTACTAACCTGTAATACTGATCTACAGGGAACTTGATTTTCAGGGAGGCCAATTGTGTTCTCACAGTGCCAAAGTGTTCACGAGCTTTCTGACACTTCTTTGGTACTGAAATGAAAATAAACAGAACTGATAGCATTCTCAGTTAAGAAAAAAAGAACAAAAAAAGCAAAAATCTATAACTCTTCAGACACAGAACGCTGAGCAAACACAGCAAGTACAAGAAACAAATACAGGTTAAGTCTCATTATTCGAAAGGGTTCACTCATGTGGATGGCAAAAATGCACTAAAGCAAATCAATTTAAAAAACAAAGTTTCTTTGCTCTGGTGATTTAAAAATAGCCTTGATGACCTTTGTAATGCACACAGAGTCAATCAGTCTCTCTCCAGGAGCTTAGGCTTCACTAGGAGGCAGCAATCCCTCCCTTTTTCACCAGGAGCCCCAGCAAGGGGGAAAAGAATGGAGAAGGTGATAATCGCTACCATATAGTCTTCTTTCACATGCTCAGGGGGAAGGGAGGAGTGAAGCCTGCAGAGACAATGATTGATGGATTGTCAGCTGGCTGCCCACTCTGGCATTATTAAAGGACTGTTTTCCTTTAATTTAAAGGGCCCTTCTCATCAGCTTTAAGACAGAAAAATCTGTGGATACTTAGGTTATACCTGTAATCACTTGTATGACTGTCTCTCTGCAACAGTAAAAAGCAGTATTTTAAACGGCTTTTTTTAAAGGGGTGCCTTTTTACCCTTCTCTAGGGATCAGCACATTCCTTCTCATTTGCAGGGGCCATTTGTGCTGAGTCAAATCCGTGTATAACAAGGCTGGACCTGTACCTGATACCTTAAAGAAATAAATACCTGATACCTTAAGCTTTCACATATTTTAAGTTTATATTTTTAAGCTTTTAAAACTGTACTACAAAGTGAGCTTTAAATCATTGACCATCACGTACAATACCATTACTTGACTGATCAAATGAACACATACTTTTTGGCTCATTAACCGCCAACAATGGAAAGGTTATACTTCATTGTTACAGTACATGCTTTACACAGTTCCCTGCCTCTCTAATTCGCAAAGAATAGACGTCAGGCTTTTCTCCAGCAGGAAAACATTTTCATAACAGAGTATGTAAGCATTTGCATTCCTGGGCGGCAGCTATGAATTCTCCTGTTTTGTAGCTAGTCAACATTCACGAAGTAAAGATGTCGCACTTTCACCAATTTACATGCTAAAGACAAACAAATTTTGGCTTACTGTCCTGAAATCCAGATCCTTGGTGAACCCCTTGCAGCACTGTTAGAATTTCTCGGGCTGTTTGCTCCAGAGTTTGAACAACTTTCCTGATTTCCTGCAAAAAGCAATAAAATACTCAGAACTTGACAGTACAAAACAAGTTCGCAGAAGAGGCACAAGAGGCAGACAAGTACAGCTTTGGCTGGATTTGTCTCCAGTAAACTCCTATACAGTATTGGCTTAATCCCCAGATTCTTAGGGAGTCCTGGAGGCACCTCTGGAGTAGCTTATAAATGAATTTGCTCACATCCATTCTATGCTTTCCTGGTCTCTCCACACACACCCCTTTCTCAATGTTTACTTTAAGTTGTAAGTTCTTTGAGATCTGCAACCATCTTTTCCATGTAACTCTACTGAGCTGAATCGAGAGTGGATTTCAAGCATTTCCTTGGTAGGCTCTAAGGAACCATCCACGTTATGAACATTATATTGTTCATAACATGAACAAGAGCAGGTTTTATATTTTATTATATAAGCACATTTATGCTACTAAATTAAAAGCAATAATCACAACTTCTCCTCTCCCCAAGCCACCTTAAAAACGAAATTTCCGTTAACAATCCCTAGCGACTCCTAAATTAAATTTCTAAGGGCACAATCCTGGCCAACTTTCCAGCACCAAGGTAAGAGCAATGCAGCTCCAAGGTAAGGGAACAAACATTTCTTTACCTCAAGGAGGCCTCCATGACTGTCACTCAACTGCAGGATGCAGCACATGCCCCACAGGGCTGTAAAGTTGGTCAGGATTTGGGCCTTAGGCTGCAATCCTACACTCATTTACCCAAGTCCTACTGAACACTTCCAAGTAAAAAGTTATAGGATTGTGCTGTAAGTTTCCTTGGAGGAAGGTGAAGTCCCGACATTCTGAGGCTACAATTCCTTATGCACCACATGGGAGTGAGTTCCACTGAATCAGTGACATTTGCCTCTGAATTTGCCACATTTGCCACACAATTGGGTTGCTAATTTAAGAGGCATGCCCTAAAAAGCTGTGTAGAAGGATTCAATAAAGTTGAGAATACTAGACAAAAAGAGCCTAAGATCACAGATAATTCATATATATATTGCTTTTAACTCTGCCAAAAAGTATTTGATAACAAAAGACAATTCTGTTCTCAACTGAAGGCAGAGGGCATGAATACCACACTTCAAATGCAAATATAAAACAACTCTATATGTAAGATACACAATATGCATTCATTGAAGTAGCACAGCATGCCTCTGAAACTAATTCCTATGATTCCAATACAAGCTGACACACTATTTTAGGATAACTACGATCCACCACAATGAAGTAACAAACAGCAGAAGCCTGGACTCTGACACTGTATTTCATACATGCACCTAAGAAGCACCAAAGTGGACATAACAGGCACATGCTTCACGGAAGGACGCTAGCTTTGACTCCCTGGCACGTGGTGTCAGGCTTGCCGCTGCACAAAATGTGAAATAACAGATTTATTTTTTTTTAATCTAGGAGATTCAGAGCCATCTTTTAGCATGAGTTCCCTATCTGTAAATGGAACAGAAGATAGCTGCTCTGAATGTTTAGTATCAAAAATCACTCTGTAAAGTGCAACAAATATCCACAATAAAATTGAACTATCTTCAAATTTTATTGGTCCTACCTTAATCGGAGAAGAATCAATATTTATAATTTATATTATATAACAAAATCAATGTGAATAGAACTTTACAAAAGGGGGGGGGAAGAGCGAGATGGGTGGAGTCCATGCCTTGAAAAGCTCACAATCTCAAACAAGAGACAGAGGAAAGGGGAATAAAAAGGAATACGAAAATACTTTTTCTTTCCAAAGAGGCAGATCCACAAAGAATAGGCAGAGAAATACACATACAGAAATATATTTTTCTATATGTGTAGTTTCATCACGTGCATCTCTTCCCACCCAATACAATGAGCAACGCTTGCCAACACGCCCTCTTCCATACAACCGGGTGGAGGAATCTCAATTCTCTATACCAGAGGCATCCAAACTTTTTGGCAGGAGGGCCACATCATCTCTATGACACTATGTTGGGGGCCAGGAAAAAAAAAAGAATTAATTTGCATTTCAAATTTGAACAAATTTACATAAATGAATATATTAGAGATGAAACTTATATGAATGAATGAAGGCCTTGCACAAAGCAAGGCTGGCCTTTCCTTTGCTGCTGCTGCAGCATCACAGACAAGAAACAGCAAGCAGTGGAGGAAACCCTCATCCCACAGCTCATGCGAGAGGTCAAACAGTTGGCCGTCATACTGAGAGCAGTTGCATCAGGCCAGCGTGGGCTCCAGCACATGTCCGGAGGACCAGAAGCTCATTGGAGATTGGGGGCTCCCTGAGGGCCGGACTGGGAGTCCTCGAGGGGTGCAAGTGGTCTCAGGGCCGGGGTTTGGGCACCTCTGCTCTATACACATGCAGGTGAACAGAAAAAGAACATAAGAGCAGCTCTGCTGCATCAGGCCAAAGGCCCATTTAGTGCAGCTTTCAGCATACGCAGTAATCCACCAGACGCCCCAGGGTGCACACAAGACAACAAGGCACCTGTGTCCTGGTGTCACTCCCTTGCACCTGGCACTTCACCTATAGCCTACCATTAAAACCCAGAAGCTGCATATACAGGTGTGCGCCACTTAACGACGGAGATGTTCTCCTATCCCTGTTGTTATGCGATTAGGTCATTAAGTGAACATCCAGTCTATTGCCTTTGTTGTGTCTACAGACACTTGGCTGCACAGGCTGGTGGAGACAAACTGCCTAAACGCGGCCAGTCGTCAAGCGAACGGCTGTTAAGCGGCGCTTGCCTGCAGTCATCATGACCCATAGCCTGTGATGGACTTTACCTCCACGGATCTGCCCAATCCCCTCTTAAAGGCACCTAGTCCCATACCACCAGCGCATCCTGTGGCAAGGAGTTCCGCAGATTCACCACACGCTGGGTGAGTCTGTGGAACGCCTTGCCACAGGACGTGGCGATGGCGCCTGGACGGGAGGGGGGTCCCTTTCCGCAGCTGCTGTCAGAAGCACAGCAAGACCCTCACGCGCTCACCTCGCGGATATCCTGGTCGGCGGTGAGGCCGCCCTGCAGGAGGATGAACATCTCGCTGACAGACATCGCGGCCATCGAGGCTCTCCGCGCGCCAGGAACTGGGTCCTCCCCCGGCCGTAAAGAAAGGGGCAGGCACTCGCTTTACGGCAGCGCCGCGGGCGGAAAGCGTCGCAAAGGGCAGTTGCTTCCCAGGAGGCCGCGGCGCTCTAAGGCTGACAACCCCGTCCACACTTTCCTGGGAGGAAGCCCCATGGGCTATAACGGGAGTTACGCCTGAGGAGGCACGCGTAGGCTCGGGCCCTCCTCAAGATGGCTGCCGCCGTTGAGCCCACTCGGCCCCACGAAGCGCAGCGTCGGCGCGAACTGAGCCGCGGCGGTCTCCGTAGACGAGCGCCAAGGGGGCCTTTCCTCGCGCCGTCGCGGGCTGCCCCCGCGCCGCCTGACTGTAGTGAGGGGCTTGCGATGAGGCCCCCGATTGCCTCGCAGGCAGGAGTGTAGACGCCTCAAGGCGGAGCCAAAGAGCCTCTTCCTGGTAGTGGGCAGCCAGGCCTCACCCAGTGGAGGGCAGTGGGAGGCAGGCTCCTCCCTTGCCCTCCAGGGCCCCCACCCTTGCCAGATTGGGGGAGTGGGGCTGCCAGACCCAAAGGACAGAGCCTCCACCAGTGGTTCCCACACTCTGGGTCGGGACCCACTGGTGGGTCGCCAAAGGGTCATGGACCATCCAGGGTGGCCAGAGCCATTGGAGCACAGGGTGCCTCTACCTTGAACCACGAAAGGTGCCCCTGCCCAAATTCCCTCTGCTATACAATGGTTCAAGGTGTTGGCGTAGCTGGAGGGGGCCAGAGCACCCAGTCCGGTAGGGAGGATCAGCGGGCCGGGCAAGCAGCCCCTCCCTTTGGAGCAATTCCTGGCAGGGAGAGCGAAACAGAGTGGTACCCACAGAGCCTCCCCGCTGAACTGGGCACTCCACCCCACCTCCAGCTACACCACTGGTTCAAGGCCCAGCCACCCAGTCCTCCATCGGCTCTGGCCACCCTCATGATGGAAAGATCAGATTTCTAATTGCCTTAAGCCCTGAGCTTATTCAAAAATCAGATACTGTAGCTGCTATTTGCCCAGCAAACAGCTCAGCTCCTGCAGTTTGCAAGTTCGAGATAAATCTTTGAGGGTCTTTTTTCCACTTATAAATAAAATATTTCTTTCTGGAGCTCCTTTTTCAAAAATCTGGTAAACTTAGGGGGGTCCCAATAGGTGTGTGGGTCCCGGTGCTAAAAAGTTTGGGATCCACTGGCCTCTACCTTTAACCATTGTATAGAAGAGGGAATTTGGGCAGGGGCAGGTCAAGGTGTGTTTAAAAAGCTGCACCTGCCCAAATTATCTCTTCTATGTGATGGTTAAATGTACCCCCCCCCCCACTTTGTACCTGGTGACCTTAGGAGGAAGATAACACTTTTGAACATGGGAAGGCTCCATGTCCGTCACTGAATAGCTTCAGCCAGCTTCCACATGTGGTAGGGAACAGTGCTTCCAGGCAGTTCTGAACCCTGACTCAGAACAGGGTGAATCTTCTAAGAAGATATTTCTTGGAATGTATTGCCCTGTTGAACCATCACTTTCATTTCAGACCACAGCCTATGAACAATACCATTTTCTGGTCCTAGTCCCATGACCACTAACATGAGGTAGAGCTAAAGATGTTTTCATATATTCATATATTTTTAAGTCAGTCATATCCTGGAGGCACAGAAAAATTAACTGCACTTTGAAACATGCAAACTACTCTGTCCATATTTCAGCCTTTCTGATTCTGTAATCCTTAGTGAGATAAAAACAAAGGCTAGTGCTACAAAGAAAAATTATTTAAAATTAAGAAAAAGTTTTTAAAAAACCCAAGCTTTAACCTTAAAACTAATAATGTAAGCATAAGAGTAGCCCTGCTGGATCAGGCCAAGGGCTATCTGGTCCAGTTTCCTGTATCTCACAGTGGCCCACCAGCTACCTTGGAGAGCACACAAGATAACAAAGATACCTGTATCCTGTTGCAACTCCCTTGCATTTTGCATTCAGAGATAGGCTACTTCTAAAACCTGGAGGTTGCATACAGATATCGTGGCTTGATATATAAAATTTAATTTTGAGTAATGTACACATTTCTTCCTCTTGAATCTAGCAGTTCAATTTTTTGATTGGCTGTTGTGTACAATAGCTTGATATGCAAATAGGAGCAGGTGATATTTATATCCATGTTATTAAGAATTCACCTGATGATTTCTGTGCAACAAGATGCTCTTCAAGGTCTAAGAGCAGATGTGGCTGATTTGTCTGGTCAATTGGCAACCTTACTCACTTCAAAGGGTAAAATGGAGATGGAATGGGCTCCTGATTTCTAAGTATTGAGCAACTGCACATTTCAATGCTTCTCTCACTATCACATTGCCTAAAACAGTGGTCTTCAGCCTTTTTCGTGCCATGACCCTAATAAAGAATGTATGAGACAGGGGACCCACCACTGATCCTGCCCCTCCTCCCAGGACTGGATCTGACCACCCCAGCCCCTGTTGCCCCCACCCACCCCATTTCCGCTCATCTCTTGTACCTTCACAACAACCCTGTGAGGTAGCAGCCTGAGCAGGGCCAGCTTTAGGAGCTGCAGGGGAAGACAGTGAGAAAAGACTGTGCAGAATCATATCAAGAACTCAGTCTTGAGAAGGCAATCAGTAGCATTATTGGATTGGAGCCCCCTCCTGCACAGGCTTTGAAAGGTTGCCATGACCTCCCAAACGAGGCTTTGTAACCCCGTTGGGGTCAGGACCCACAGGTTGAAGAACACTAGCCTAGAAGCTTGTTTTTTTTAATTGTTTGTTCTTAAAAAGTGAGTCTCAAGCAGCGTTGTTTTTCTTTGCATTATGCAATGTCCAACCCAGGAATTCGTGTACAGGAATTCATGTTCAGGAATTCTCAATCTACATTCAATTATGATGCACCCAAAGATCAAACCACAGTGTCATTACTACAGTTTTGTAATGAGTGCTTAGGAAGGCTATATAAATGCTGTTATCAGTATCTGAAATAGCAGACACCCTTGCTTGTGAAACCTTTTGATGACTTCTGGTATCACTGCAGCATCTTAGCTTAGTCACAGTGCTGAGCAGGCCTATGGTTCTTCCCTCTCCAATAGCAATTGCTGTTCTTAACATGGATGTTGTACTTCATCTTGCAAACACAAAATGAAAATATACAAGATATCATATATGAGGGAAATACATATGTTTGCTTTTCAACTCTCAGTCAGGATGCATACCTGCTTAAAGTACAGTTTAACAATAACTTTGAGATGGCAAAATGATATGGAAAGCAAATTATAGTAAGGCACAACACAACACTCCCCCATGACAGCCTGAGATCATGTGTACTGGCCTTGGGAGTTCCACTGAGTTCAATGAGATTTACTCCCAGGTAAGTGTTCATAGGACTGTGATGGGGAAACATGAGAACAATTACATTGTCCATTGATTCTTTTTTCTGTCAACTCAGTTTGAAGCTGAAGATCATGAACTACATGTCTGCACTAGTGATCCCAGGCCCACATCTCTACTGGATACATAATGGACTGTCTCAAGCAGTCCATTGCTGATGTATTTTTAGGTGAAATACTTAGGCAGCAATCCTGTGCAAGCTCAGCTGGGAATAAGCCCCACTGAACAAATGGGATTGATTTCTGAGAAAATGTGCATTGAATCACACAGTTTAGACTAGGGGTGTCAAACTCATTTAATACAGAGGGCTGAATAGCATTCATGATGCCTGCTGAGGGCTGGAGGTGATGCCATTACACAGGAAGTGATGTCATTAAAAGGTCAAAACCAGAAATAAGCACTCTGTTCCAATGTAGGAACTCATTCGCTGCAAATGACAGAAGAGAAAATACACAAATCTTGATCATATTTCAAGATATGGAAGAGCCCAATTATCATGCGGGCCACCCTTTCAGCAGTGTCACCTCAGCATTGCTCAGCAGCTGGAGAGCCCAAGGGACAGATAAAAAGCTTCTGCAGGCCACATCCGGCCCCCAGGCCTTATGTTTGACACCTCTGGTTTAGACCATTAGTTTACTCTCTTCAGATCAGGCTGACAAAATAAAACATGAAACAAAAGGGTAATGTGAAACAAAATGTGAAAAATGAATGTTGTCTTGCACAGATGAAAAATTAAAATAGAAATCATGTCCTTTACATGTGCAGACTTAATGCCTGCATTTAGGTATATGCTAATATAATGCAGGCTTCTGGGGCTGTTTTTTTCCATGCACCATCATCATGTGCCTCAGCATTAAAAAGAATTATTTTTCTGCTTAATACAAACCTGTATTTTAGTGTGATACACCATGAAGTATACAGATCTAACCACAAACTGTACATACCTTACAGTGTGTGTGGGGGGGGGGGCATAGACTACATTCCAGAATTGTTGATACACTAGGGGGCATCAAAGTCCATTCGTTGAAGCAAGATCTTTCCCTTGATTTTTTCTTTTCCGGGTATTTTCTGTCAAGGCACATTTGTTCACCATTTCTCATGTATATCCTGGGAAGACTTTGCACAGGTAGAACGTTGGTTTAAAAAAGATTTCACGTCTTCTCAACCAAGAGGTGCATTTTGAACTGGGGAAAATGTGGCATAGCTCAATAGCACAGAGGTAGATTTTGTAATTGTAGCAGAGATTGGGGGTGTGCAAGCAGAAGCAGAGCCAGTATGGTAACACTACCCCCTTCCCCAAAATTATGCTTCTCGGTATAGCTGTAAATACTTGTTGCTGTAAATACTTGTTGCACTACACTAGCCAACTCTACCTGATTAGTGGTAGACTACTGCTGTAGACATAAGCTGTATTTTCAGTCATAAGCTGGGCTTTGAAGCCACAATACACAGCAGCTGTGACTGTAATCATTCTAGTTCCCCAGGCTAAGTGAATAACTGACAGCTCTTGCTCTTTCCACATTCTTGTGTTCGAAGGACAGAAGTGAGGCTCGGCATTCTCCAGTTCAGGAAAGAGGCTTTGCTGACACTTCATTCTTTCAAGCATTTGACAGCTATTTCCTTACTTCAGCAGCTGACAAATTTTGTCAGTAAATTGAGTTCAGCAGCTTACTGTGAAGAGAGAAAACTCTGGGTGCCAACAGAGTAGTTTTTGCTGCCTAGGACTAGTAGGTAACTACAGGCCAATGAAGCTTCTGTGTGTTTAGCACAGGAGCAAGTGTTCAGATGGGCTCAGTTTTGTCCATCCCTGTGGCACCATGTTGGGAACAGTTGCAAAGTTTGCCCTTCTACCCAGCGATTTCAGGCAGAGAAACCTTGGTGCAGACTAAAATTGGCAATGTTGCATGCCACAACTTGAAAGCTTTAGTAGGAAAGTACAACAAGTTCCTTTGGTCGCCATGAAGTTTGATTATACTTTTCTTTAATAATAAGGCTAAACTGGCTTCAAACCTTCTCTAGCTCAATAACCTGTGCTAACATTTGCAAGGTGTTTAACCATCCTCTGTAAATCTCAAATTGATTGTACAGCTTCCTTACGCAACAACATTTGCTACTTTTACAGTTGCTAAGCTTTCCTTCTATCTCACCAAGGCTGTATGCTTTCTAGTGGATGTAGGACAGGGAGAAATCCAATAGGTAATACTTAATTTTCCTACTGCATCATGATGCCAAGAAAATCTCCTATTGAATTTCTGCCTGTCATGCACAGTTAAAGACACAAGCTATAGCCAGGTAGGAATAATAAAACTACTGGTTTATTAGCTTGCAAGTAACTAGTAAAGTGTATCCAGTAATAAATTTACAGTATATATTAAATATCTTAAATTAGGAAGAAGGGGGTGTTTCTGGCATAGTTCTCATCTTTAAGAATGACAAGATGCACAAAAATGTGGCAGATTAAGCTTTGCCTAGCATGAAGATACAATAATGGCAAGTGTTTCACCTTCTGAATTTAAACTTGTCATTTACTTGCTAACAGTACGGGATCCTTGCTGAAAGAAAGTTGTCCTCCTTACTTTTCAGTATACTTTTTTCCCATTGCTAAATTTTCAATCTTGTAATTTATCACAGTCCTGTATGTGCTTACTTGTGAAGTTGTAATAAATCCAACTGAGCCCAATGGGCCTGACAGCACATGCGGCTAGAGCCACAGCAAACGACCTTCTGCTTCGAACAGAGCCTGGAGCATGAAACTTTCCTCTGAGTGGCTGAAGCATAACTCATGACACAGCATGTCTGTCCATTTGCTATGGAAACTATGTTTGGATACGTATCAGGTGTCTCCATTTCTGTTCACGTGCCTAGCCAAGGGGGAGCTGCGTATTTTTAACTCAGGCAACCTAAAGACAACAGCACAGTAAGCTCCTTGAGGGGGAGCGTATTCCAGGATTTGGCTTGAGTGATGGTAATATATGAATTGCTGTTGTTTTCAAAGTGCCAGAAGAATGCAGAGCCTCTTCCAGATAAAGATAAATGTGGGCCCCAGAAGGATTAATAGCCTAAATTAGACACAACAACACCAGGAAGAGTGCGGTAAAACCAAAGCAAGAAGAAAAGGGCCAATGTCAAGGCTTGAGTCATCTAGAAAACTATTCTGCCTTGGACCTGCCCAGAGCACCAAGCAGTGTCCACCAAGATAGCAACCACTGGCAGCTCAGCCCATTTTTGTTTAAAAGTATCCACAAAATCCTCCATGAATGCTGGTCAACCTCAAATAGCAAGTTGGGGGATGGATGGCGGAAAGAACTGTTGCAGTTTCATTTACCTGGGGGGGGGGTGGCAGCCAACTTTTCAACTTTAGTGCTCCTGGACCTTTAATAATTGTGTAGGAGCGGGGAATTTCAGCAGGTGCAGTTTGTCATCTGACAAGCTGTACCTGCTGAAATTCTCTCCCCTACCCAACGGTTAAAGGTCCAGGAGCCCTAATGTTGAAATGTTGGCTGCCCCTGATTTATATGAACTCTGCTTACTTTGTGCATAAGTGGTGTGGGAGAAAGGAGAGTTAAAAATACATGTCCTGGCAGCCTCAAACTGCAAGGGAACCCCAGAGATAATTAATGGAAGAGACCTTAAAGAAAAAAGGAAATCTGCAGGTTTTCTGACCTCTCATATATTTTCCTTTCAAAAGCAAAGAGCAGTGCCAACCACAACTTTTAGTCAGCGAGGAGAAATCTGTTGCCTTCCCACATGGAAATGAATGGGGCGAGCTCTCTCAGAACTTCCCCTTGGCATTAGATCAGACTAGCTAAATATTTGATCCAGCTGAGTTATGAATTGGTAAAGATTTTCACTCAGTTTGCAAAGCAGGGACATAAATGTTGTCTTGGAATATTTGTAGTATTACTTTTACAATTAGAATATCCCAAAGGGAAGCAGTTGCTATCAGTAACAAGCCATAGTTGCAGGATTGCCAACTGAGGGCACAATCCTATCCAACTTTTGAGCTCCAGTGTAGCCACAATACAGCCCTATGGTAAGGGAACACATGTTTCCATACCTTGAGAAGGCCCCAGTGACTGTCCCTCTACCACAGGATGCAGCACACACACCACTGGCACAACTGCACCAGCACTGGAAAATTGAATAGGATTGGGCCCTGATTAGGGAAAAATCCAGGCTGCTGTTTGGCCTTTTAACAGCTCAGTGTGTAGAAATGAAGATTTTTTCATGGTATAGAGACAAAACATTATCACCAGTTTATATCTGTGTTCCAAACTGTTGCCACAGTGACCAATTGCAATCCTAGCACATTGGTTGGATCTGTCCTCTGTATCCCTGCATGATTGTCCACTGTCAGCCTCTGATCTTTTCTGAGTTCATCTCATCCGTGTATTGTAGACTGTAAATTCTAGACCAGGCACTATGCCACTTACAGTATATGTTGCCAGCCAACTTTTTTTACTGCTCTGTTTCTGTGCTATTAAAAGCAGCCAAGCCTGCAGAGATACTGCAGTTGAAGCTTTTCCTAGCTATTGTCCTCATTCCCCCCCCCCCAGCCTTACCTGTCTAATTTCTGTATAGCAGGCTGCTTTCAAAGGGCACAGAAGGGCAATTTTAAAAAAGAAAGCAGTGTTGCCAGCCCACAGTTGTTAGAGTTTCCACCTATTTTTCCCCCTGAATACAACCTTGGGCTTTTGTCAGCTGCTTCCATGTTTGGGGAAATCGAACTGTTCAACTCCATTCTTTACTGCAGCCAAGGCAAGAGAGAGCCAGGTACTGAAAGCAACCATTGATGAGAGTGAATAGTTTGTTACTACCCATCCCCTCATTACAGGAAATTTAAAAAACTAAACCTCACTGAAGTGCTTGCTGAAGTATATTTTAGAATCTAGAAAGAACCAAAGAATTGGAACGATGAAGGTGATGAGAGCAAATGAAGAAGCTTCAGAAAAATAGCCAAGCAATACCTGGATAGTAAGGTTCTATTTTATTGGTAGACTGCCCTGGAAAAGCAGGATATAGATATTTTAATTAATAAATGCTTGGGCACATAGCCTTATTTCATATATCAAGTTTGCTTTTAGGATGCTTAATAGAATCTCTAAAGAACTTCGAAAAGGATGCAACGTGGCTCAGAATATGTGATGGTTTGGGGCTGAGTGAATTTGGGAGAAAATTCTGGCAAATGCAGGCTTTTTAACCCAAGCTGTTCCAGCCAAGATGTACTGTTCAACTTCCCTTACTTTTCTCCCACCAGGTTACTCTATCGGCACAAAAATACTGCATGTCCACTGTCGCTAACCTACCTACCAGTGAGGCTTAATGGAGACAGAAATGTGTAGGGACTGGGACTTTGGAAGGCTCAGCAAGA
The DNA here is from genome assembly GCF_035046505.1 of Tiliqua scincoides. NCBI lineage: Eukaryota > Metazoa > Chordata > Lepidosauria > Squamata > Scincidae > Tiliqua > Tiliqua scincoides. Next base: position 78,556,188 of record NC_089821.1, on the reverse strand, counting down.
AAGAAAGGGGCAAGCTTTTGGCTGAGTTTTGGAAAGGTATAGTGAAAGCTGCTAGAAAGCGAAACAAGAATGCCATTAAGATGGCAGAGCCAGGTGGAAAAGGAGACATGATTCCTAAACTTTTATTATTTATACATAAGAGAATCCAAAAGTTAAAGACAGAATACTTTTATTAAGACCAACTAAAATGTTATTGGTTCCAATGGCGGTGTTCTTTCCCTTCTGCAAACAGCCGTAGAGGATCCTGCTCTGGGTGGTGTAGTGTTTTGGGAGCTGGACTTAAACCTGGAAGATCCAGGTTCAAATCCCCACTTGGCCATGAAGCTTCCTGGGTGACCTTGGGCCAGTCGCTATCTCTCAGCCTTATCTTCCTCACAGGGTTGTTGTGAGGACAAAAGGAGGGGAAGAACCATGTGCGCCAATCTGAGTTCCTTGGAAGAAGGGTGGTACAGACATATGAAAAATAAAGATTATTGTAGACATAAAGGGTTAAAGCACCCCCTCATCAAATCATGAGTCTGGTCCAGATTCTCTCCCCCCCCCCCCAAATTTGCTGCTATCTGGGAAGCGAAATTCAAGTATACCATGGCTGATGATGTGGTTGACTTAACATGTAGTTTGGCTCTTCTTTTCAATTCTAAAAAGCCTGATGCACGAATCTCTAAGAAACCAATTGTCATACAGAAATAAGTCAGTAGGTGTCTCTAATTTTGCATTGTATTCTGGGGCTTCTGCAGATGATACATTTCAGAGACCTCTCTTATTTCCTTTTCTCCTTAATTCCATTATACAGTACTGTACACACATTTATTTTACCTTGGCATTACTGTCACTGCAATTCCATTTCAAAGACATAAAAAGGAGTGCTGTGGTATCTCAAAGACTAATAAGTGTATTGAGACATTTACAGACTGATTTCAGAGCATTCTAGGAAGTAGCAAACCTCCCCTGTAGGCATCCAATCAGCACTGGGTGGGGGTAGTTATTTATTGAAAGCATTTGTATCCCACCCTTCAGGTGACAAGGTTCCTAGAGTGGCTTATGGGATAGCAGAGAGAAAGAAAAAAGGTGTGGGGGGGGGAGATTTCCTGAACCCTCCAGTTCTGGTCGCCGCATCTCAAAAAAAGACATAGTGGAAATGGAAAAGGTGCAAAAGAGAGCGACCTTCCTTATGAGGAAAGGCTATGGTGTTTGGGCCTCTTCAGCCTAGAAAAGAGACGCCTGAGGGGGAAATGATTGAGACATACAAAATTATGCAGGGGATGGACAGAGTGGATAGGGTGATGCTCTTTACACTCTCACATAACACCAGAACCAGGGGACATCCACTAAAATTGAGTGTTGGGAGAGTTAGAACAGACAAAAGAAAATATTTCTTTACTCAGCGTGTGGTTTGTCTGTGGAACTCCTTGCCACAGGATGTGGTGATGGCGTCTAGCCTAGATGCCTTTAAAAGGGGATTGGACAAGTTTCTGGAGGAAAAATCCATTATGGGGTACAAGCCATGATGTGTATGTGCAACCGCCTGATTTTAGAAATGGATTATGTCAGAATGCCAGATGCAAGGGAGGGCACCAGGATGAGGTCCCTTGTTATCTGGTGTGTTCCCTGGGGCATTTGGTGGGCCGCTGTGAGATACAGGAAGCTGGACTAGATTGGCCTGTGGCCTGATCCAGTGGGGCTGTTCTTATGTTCCTTACTTATTTCGTTTCCCCTCTGCCTTCTCACAGGTCTGTCTTTATGGCCCCTCTGAGGAGGGAGGGGCAAGCCCCAAGCTTAAAGAGGCACCAGCAATTTGAGGTGACAAATAATCATAAGCAGATTGTTGACAGCAAGCACTAAGTACAGGTTGAGTCTCATTATTTGTGAGGGTTCCCTTCTCAGAACTCATGTGGATGGCAAAAAACACCCTAAAGCAAAACAATTTTAAAAATTGCTCTTTGCTCTGGTGATTTAAAAACAGCCTTGCTGACCTTTGTAATGCACACAGAGGCAATCAGTGTCTCTCCAGGCACTTAGGCTTCACTAGGAGGAAGCAATCCCTCCCTTCACCAGGAGCCCCAGCAAGGGGGAAAGAATGGGGAAGGTGATAATCGCTGCCATTTAGCCTTCTTTCATGTGCTCAGGAGGAAGGGAGAAGCCTGCAGAGAGAATGATTGATGGATTGTCAGCTAGCTGCCCTCTCTGGCGTTATTAAAGGACTGTTTTCCTTTAATTTAAAGGGCCCTTCTCATCAGCCTTGACAGAAAAATCTGTGATTCCAACCCCCTGCAAAAAATCTGTGGATAATTAGGTTATACCTCTAATCCCTTCCATGACACTCTCTCTACAACAGTAAAAAGCAGATTTTTAAACTATGATTTTAAAGAGATGGAATTTTTCCCCTTCTCCAGTGATCAGCACATTCCTTCTCACTTGCAGTGGCCATTCGTGTTGAGACAAATCTGTGTATAAAAAATCCACGTATAACAAGGCTGGACCTGTAAAAAACTTTGTCACTTGCATCTATGCCCCACCATTTTAAGGACCTACTTTTATATGGTTTATTTCAGTGAGGGGTGTACATTCCCCAGCTCCAGAAGACACATTTTGATTGTCTTTTAGTGGACAAACAGTAAGGAAGCATCTGGCTGAGGTGGTCCACCAAACTGAAAGTGACTCATTACACATAGGAAGCCGCCCTATGCCATTAGACCAGAGGTTTTCAGACTGGGGTGTCATGACACCCCAGCCTGAGGGCCCTGGCCTTTTTGTCCTTAAGGGATGGGAGCAACCAGGAGGCAGGAAGGAGGCAGCAGTGCGATCCCCAGGATTGCACCACTCAGGGGGCTGCAGGGGCTTGGCTGCACTTACCACAGCCTCCTGCAGCCTCCTGGGGGTGTGAAGAGCCCTGGGAGAGTTTGAAAACTGCAACATTAGACCATGAACTAACTTAGGGCCCAATCCTATCCAACTTTTCAGCACTGGTGTAGCCACAATGCAGCCCTGAGGTAAGGGAACAAACATTTCCTTATCTTGAGGAGGCTCTCTGACTGCCTCCCCACCATAGGAAGCAGCACACCCTCTATTGGCACGGCTGCACAGGCATTGGAAAACTGGATAGGATTAGGCACTTAGACCATTGATTCACTTCAGTCAATACTGTCTGTACTAATTGGCAGTTGGTCTCCAGTGGCTGGTGGGCCTTTCTCAGCCTAAGTGGAGATACTGGGAACTGAGCTCATGACCTTCTGCTTGCACAGCCTGTGCTCTGTGGCCCCTCCCCAGAGGGGAATCTGGGTTCACATACTTCTTTGGCATCACTGGTGTTCCTGGAAGGGGGGGGGGGGCAAAACACTAAGTTTCTTTAGACACCTGGCCACTGGTGTAAAGCAGCCCGTCCTCCTCACCTTCACAGCCAGTCGTGGCTGCAAAAGCTATGTGAGGAATACACTCTAGAATCCTCTGCAACATCACAGAAGATTTTGAGACGCCTGGTTTTCATGAAGTTGATCTTACCTACAGTGGCAAAATCTTTTTTGCTAGCCTGTCCACACAATCTTTTCTCTAAAGCAAATCTTTTCTCTAAAGATCCCCAGTTAATTGTTGCAATTCTTAATACTGCAGTAAGGTAGTACCATACCATAGCACTAGTGAGGAAGTTGCACTCATTGTTCTGGAAAAATGCTTGTAAAAGCCTTAAGAGTTCTTGATCACAGGTAGATTCAGATGACTGAGTCCTAGCCCAATCCAATCCAACTTTCCAGCACCCCGGTACAGCCTCAATGTGGCCTCAAGGGAACAAATGTTCCTGTACCTTGAGGAGGCCTCTGTGACTGCCTTGCCACCACAGGATGCAGTGCATACCCCATGGGCACAGCTGCACAGGCACTAGAAAATTGGATAGGATTGGGCCCTAAATAAACCACAGTTTGTATAAATGTGAATTCTGTACAACCTGAGCTTATGCACTCTCCCTTCCTTACTTTTACCTCTTCCTTGCATCTGTCAACATCATGGTTGTGTAAACCACAGTGCTGTAGCTCCTCTGAACCCAGAGCTGCACTTTAACTGACGTCTTCAAACCACGATGTAATCAGCATTTGAAACTGTGATTGAACTCTGATTTTAAAAGCTGGTTTAATGGTTGTTTGTAAGTTATCCAGCTTCAGCTTTGGATGAGCCGAAGAGCTGTGGCTTACACTAACCACAGTGATAAATAACATTATGGCTCAGGGATGGAGCTGAGGAGGGGGTTTGTAAGTTTGGCTGACGGAATAAACCATAATTCAGTAAGCCACTCATGAGGAAAAAACACAAGGCAAAATGCCAAGCACATACATCCTCTCAGTGGCATCTTTTCAAGGCTACATATGTGATTAATTATGGAAGTATGACATTTTGTCGACCACTCGTATGAAGGGAGTTTAGAGTTTTATGATTGTTTTATTATTTGTGCGCTTGTTTTCTTAGTGCTGCATTTTTATCCCTCCCTTTCTGGAAGGAGCTCAGGGCAACATATATGTTTTCTAGTGACAGGACAATTGCATTCTGGACAAACTGTGTGCTGGTCAAATGCTTCCTGGTACTGGACATTTGTGTCTGTTCTTTTTGTGTCCTGAACATCTGTGTCCCAATATATGTATATCTATATTAGACATACTTTCTTATTTTTAAAACACAAAGGTAGGGTTAGGGTTAGAGCTGGGGTAACAGGCTTAAGCTGCTGTTTTCAAACTCACAGGGAGTTTGAATCCCACAGTAAGTCTTTGCGGGTGTGGGGGGGAGGCAGCGGCACAATCCTGAGGATCGCACCGCTCAGGGGGGCTGCAGGGGCTTGGTGCACTTGCCCAAGCCCCCTGCAGCCCCCTAGGGGTGCAGGAAGCCCTGCATGACCTTCGGCAGGGCTCCCTGGGTCAGGGAAGGTGACTGCGGAGCGATCATGCCCCACTCCGCTAAACCGGAAGCTGTGCGCGATCGCTCTTTCCCTTTTGACCAGGCTGCAGGGACTGCGGTGCACCCTCCAGTCCCTGCAGCAACCGTCCCTGGCTGCAGGGAGCCGGGCGTGAACGCCTGCAGGGCTCCTTGGGTCAGGGAAGGTGAGAGTGGGGCGATCATGCTCCGCCTCCGCAAAATAGGAAGCGGAGCACGGTCCCACTCTTACTTTCCTTGAGCCCTGCAGCCCCGCAGCCTTGAGCCCTGCAGTCCCCCTGAGTGGCGTGATCCAGGGGATCGTGCTGCTGCCTCCTGGCTGCCCCCACCCCTTAAGGGGAAAGGGACCAGGACCCTCAGGCTGGGGCGTTACGATGCCCCAGTTTGAATACCACTGGGCTTAAGATATTTAACATGGGGTTTGTTACCCAGTTAAAGTGGGATGCAAATAACCAGGATGCAAAAAAACCAAAAAACAAAAAAAACCAGACGTGAATGTTCAGAGACGCCAATGACTGGGACACATTTGACCAGGACACAATCGTCCAGGGTGCAAATACCCTACCACCATGTTATATCCCTGCAACAGTGTCTAATGGAGAGAAGACATGGCTTACTTTTCAGCTCCCTGGCTCTTCCTTAAGTGATTGGAATATGGGAGGGTATTCCATTATTCACAATGGCACATGCAATTTTATATATTTAGACATGAGCCATCCACTTAAATCAGTGATTCCCAAACTTCTTCAACTGGCAGATCCTTTGTCCTACTGGGCCATTGGCCGTGACGCCTCATCAGAGCTACAATCCTATATACTGTATAGGGTGGCGGGTTTTAATGAGGATTCCATGGCTCCCCTGGCTGATTTCTGTGGCTCCTGGGGAGCTACAGTTCCCAGTTGGGAACCACTTACTCACAGCCCAGTCCTAACCAACTTCCTAGCAGTGATGCAAACGGTGCCAATGGGTGCGCACTGCATTCTGTGGTGGTGGGGCAATCGTGGAGGCCTTCTCAAGATAAGGGAACAGTTGTTCCCTTATCACAGGGTTGCATTGCGGCTGCAACAGTGCTGGAAAATTGGTGAGGATTGGGCTGTAAAATATCTGCCTCTAACCCCAGTTTGCTCCATAATAAAAATTTAAAATAATTTGTCCCATTTGGTGAAGTCATTTCCCAGAAAATTAGAAAGCTATTAATAACCATGTTCCCCTCCTCCCCTTTCAGAACAAATTGGCAGAACTTTATAGACTTTTTTCCTGGAAACCTTTGCTTACACTAATTTCAAAAGATTTGCTTTGCCATATTGTCCCTTAAGCAACCCTTTAAAAATATTTTGGAATTGATTAGCTGCTGACTCACTCACAGACAAAACCACAAGGCAAATGCTTTTAGAGTCAGCAGCCACATAGCATTAAAATATAAAACGTTTCACCTAAGAGTTATTAGCTTCACCAGGGTTAGCCAACTTTTTCAGCATCAAGTTCCACTGGAGAACAGTATCCAAAAGAGCTATCAGATTTACACTAGATAAATAAAATGAATTGAGGCTTCCCACACAGTCAGTTCTACACATATACTTCCTTTCCATTTTAGCCTTTATGTGGAGTCAGTAAACTGGCATTGCCTGGTCCATATACAAGTGTTTCAGTGACCAATCCAGATGTTGTCTTCTTTTCTTTCTCTTGCCCAAGATCAAAAAGTTTTACATTGCAGCAGAAAGGTTGGCAGACAATGGTAGGGGACAGCAGCTGAGATATCAGTGATGGGGAAGACAACAGGGTCTTGCCAGTGAACACTCCTAGGGTGTGTATTGGAATAGCAAAAGATCTGGTGAGGAGATAGAATGTGGTGTCTGCAGTGGCCCCTTTAAGAGTTAAGGCCTAGGTTTTCAGTAAAGGGTGTGCTGCACAGCTGCAGCCACTAGAGGCAATGAGGTCCCTAGGGATATAATTAGCACCTGAGGCAGGAAAGTTTGTGGGTTGTAGAAGGAGTGCAGGTTGGAGAGGAGACTGATTGGGCTTATTGACCTTGGAATTTGACTTGGATACCCTGACTGATTTGACTGACTTACCTAGAACCTGACCTGGGACTGTAACTTGGCTTTTTGGCTCTGGACTCTGATTTGGTAGCTCTCATTGATTGGACTGGTTTACTTGGAATCTGTGGACTGGAACTGGACTCTGACTTTTGCTTGCTGCACTTGTGAGTTTAACAAGGGAAACTAATCAGCCTTAAGTGGGCACGAGGCCCAGTGGGGAGGAGCTGTGGCACAACAGGGTGAAATCCTAACCAACATTCCAGCATTGATGTAACAGCAAAGCAACTCTGAGGTAAGAGAACAAACATTGCCTTACCTTGAGTTGGTCTCGGAGACTGCCCCCCAACTGCAGGATGCAGTTCATGCCCCACTGGCACAGCTATGCCAGTGCTGGAAAGATGGTTAGGATTGTGCCCTTACTCAACTAGCTCTCCTTTGGGGGGGAGATGAAATTTGCTACTGGTTTAAGAATTCTTAGCTTCAAAGTACTGTGGAAGACCTGGCAATCCAGTAACAGCTAAACTGTTAACAATATTTTTTGAAGAAAGAGTGATCATACTCAAAGTTTGCATAGTATTTCTAGAGGCTTGTTGATATTTTGTATTTTAAAAAATCTCTTTAGTAAACTTCAATATGCTATTGCTTTTTATGTTTTAGCAACTGCCATCTACTGTGCTGATACTTTCAGGGGGTTATCTGTCACAATGCCAAGATCTTTTTCTTGAATGGCAGCAGTTATTTCACAACATGACAGGATGGATGTTTAGCTGAAATCCTCTCTTTCAGTGGGCACTTCAGCACTTCCATCCAGGAACAAATGAATGTCAGAAGCCATTCAGTTATGCTGTGCTTGATGATTCTGATGCGCATAACCTTCATGCCAGTGTGACATGAGCAGAGAATGAGCAAATCGGTTTTTCCTTTCAGTAAGATCACACATGTAAGGCAGTGATTTCCACTCTCATGGTCACAAGCATGTGTGAATGGAATCTGCTTTGCTGATTTCTGCAATATATTATTACATTATTTAAAATGTTGTTAAACTACAAATATGTGCATTTATTAATGGGCAACCCAATTCTAACCTGCGCAAGCACAGTCAGGCTGCATGTATCCAGCACAGGAGGTGGCTGGGTGTTTCTTCGGGGCAAGGGGATAACACAGGCCTACAAAATTGAGGGTCTGAAAAGTTTTCCCCAAACTTTATGGTGGTTTGATATGGATTTGGGGTGCTAATTCCAAAAATGGCATCTGTTTTATGTCTAGTTTTGGAGATATAGTATAGCCTAATTAGTAAATGGTTCAAGCAGCTTCCTCAAGAGGAAGCCATGGTGTAAGGAAGCAAAATGTGTGTTGGCCTATGCAATTTTCCCCTTATCCCATATCAACCCCCCACCAGCCCTATGGGGCTTCTTGGATCTGCATCAGCTATTTTGCTGGCACAAACTTAGGAAGCCTGGTAAAATGTCTAGGAAGGGGATTAGGATACGGCAAGATCCTGCCCCCCTCCTGGGCCAATCTGCCCCCATTTTGCCCTCTCCTGCCCAGAAAGGCTCCCTCCACATTCCCTGTACTACTTGGCACCTTAGTTCTCTGCACCGACAGCAGGGATTCTGGATGTAGCACTGGCAGGCTGGCACAGGCCTTCCCGTCAGTGCTGTTGGCTCACAAGTTGTTGCAGACATGCCTTATGGCATGTTTGCAACACTGAGCTGGCGCAGGATGATTACATCTAAGGATCAAGGAAAAATGGATGATGTACAATCCACGGATAAATGATGCATCTACAGCTTTAATTTACTCTGCTGTTTTGTGCCTGAACATAACTGTTACAGTAGTGACTGTTTTTCATCAATACACAACATACCTGAAAAATTTAATCAACTGAATAGTATCAGTGTATGAACCGGTATGACATTTCCTCATTCTGCATTGTGTGTTGGAAGGGGGGTTTTACTGTACAGCATCTACTCTTGTTTTGATATTTCATGGAAATTTTTGGACTCTGTTTTTATCTCTGCAAATATAGGGTGTGGTGTCAGTTGCTTTAATGAAAATTAGCAGAACAATCCTAAGTACATCTACTTGGAATTAAGTCCCATTTTGCTCAGTGGGGTTTACTCCCAGGAAACCGTGCAAAGGATTGCAGCCTGAATTATGCTGTGATGAGTAATACTGTATCATATATAATAGTAATTATTACAGAAATGTTATTAAAGGAATTGTTGTCTCATGTTCAATACACATGTTGCATCTTTGAACACCAAACAACATATAGCAGGGTACAGTTCTCAATTATTATTCAACATCTTGAATCCTTAGCATACTTTCAGGTGATTGAAGTTGATGGTATAAACTTTGTCTCTATTATACACCATGTTGAAAAAAACACATGGGGTTAAGCCTGGTGACTGAGGAGGCCATTTGACTGTTCTGTTGATATGAGAGCCCAATACTATGCATGTCTACTCATAAGTAAGTCCCATTATAGTCAGTGGGGCTTACTTCCAGGAAAGTGTGGATAGGATTGTAGCCTAAGAGCCTAATCCTGGGCTCGATGTGCTGGCTTAGAGCCAGTGCACACTGTTGCAAACATGCCATAAGGCATTGCTAGGCCTAATGCTGGGCCAGCACCTGTGTGCTAGGCCTAATGCTGGGCCAGCACGGACTGCTGAGCTGCGGTAAGGTAAGTGGGGGCAGGGGGAAGGCGGAGAGGAGGCATTCCAGGGAGGGGGGAAGTGGGGAGAGGGAGCGGGGAGGGAGGAGGCGGGTCCAGTGAAGTTCCACTCTACACGAATGCTTTTCTGTCACCCATTGTGGGGCTACTTCCCTTACCCCCAAAAGTCCCCTTCTCCTGAGGTGCCACCTGTGGCTGCTGTGGGTGTGCTGGATGTGGCGGCAGCTGTTTCTGGTGCTGCTGCAGCCACATGCCACAGGAGCACAGGATTGGACTGTAAACCATCTACAGTACGATTTAACCTTTGGTTACATATTGGAGAGGAGTCAAGATGAGGAATTTTTGTTCACACTATATCTCTAGTAGTATTATGAATTATACTGTAGTTTCACACAACAGCTTATTCTTAAAAAACATTTTTTGAAGCACATTTACTCTTTGCAGCCTCCAAAATTGGGCTCTAGCTGGGGTTTTAAATTTATCTTCAGTATCACAAGGCTCTTTCCCTCTCTTGGTCAAACATACTGTATTTTTGAAGGCTTAGCTTGCTGAAATTTATCTGGCTAGACCAGGGGTGTCAAACATAAGGTCCGCGGATCGGACGTGGCCCCTGGAAGCTCTTTATTCAGCTCTCAGGCTCTCTTAGCACTACCATCAGCTGCTCTCAGCTGTTGAGCTGTGCTGAGGTGTCAGTGCTGAACAGGCAGCCCATATGATAGTTGAGCCCTCCTATATCTTGAAAATATGATCAAGATTTGCATATTTTATTTTCTGCCTTTTGTAGCTGAGACCGTGAGGAAAAAGTGCTTATTTCTGTTCAAGATGACCTGCTTAATGAGTTCACTTTTTGCTTAATGACATCACTTCCAGCCCTCAGCAGGCATCAGTAATGGCATTTGGCCTGCTGTATGAAACGGGTTTGACACCCCTGGGCAAGATGGTTGTGTTGTCCCCAGAAGAAGTAGGCAAGTTCTGCTCATATCAAGTTCTACAGAAGTGTTTCTCAAGGTTTGACCTCCACCGTACCACTTCACATAGTCCATCTATTGGAAGTACCACTGGAAATAACAGGTGATGACATCATTGCCAGTTACTTCTGGGTTGGAAGGCCAGATGCAATACGACAAACACCAGTAAGAGGGCAGATGGGAGGGCTTCTTTGAGTGCAGAAAAGCATGCTTTGGAGCTCTGGCTGCTGAGCAGCACCTCTCCTGTTTGTTGCATCATGTTCCTGGTCTTGTTCCTGGTTCCTGATGACCTGGTTCCTGATGACCTTGTTCCTGGTCATCATGTTCTGGACAGCAGGTGTCCGGGGGTCATAAGAAGAGCCCTGCTGGATCAGGCCAAAGGCCCATTTAGTCCAGCTTCCTGTATCTTACAGTGGTCTACCAGATGCTTCAGGGAGCTCACAAGATGAGACAGCTGCATCCTGGTGGGCATCTGGTATTCTGAGGTAACCTACTTCTAAAATTAAGAGGTTGCACATACCCATCACGGCTTGTAACCTGTGATAGACTTTTCCTTCAGAAATTTGTCCAATCCCTTTTTAAAGGCATCCAGGCCAGATACTATCACCACATCCTCTGGCAAGGAGTTCCACAGACTAATCCCACGATGGGTAAAGAAATATTTTCTGCTGTCCTATGAGTACCACCAGACACCTTCTCAAATACCACTGGTAGTACCCATACCACTGGTTGAGAAACTATACTTAGTATGGACGAGCTCTTTGTGACAGTTCTTCAAGAAACTATACTTAGTATGGACGAGCTCTTTGTGAAAGTTCTTCAACATAATAAACTGGTAGCCATCCTGTTTTTTTAATTCTGTGCATTTAAGTTCAGTATGACAGGCAGAGGTGGATCCAGCGTTTAAGCACTCCTTTAACACCAGAGCCCAGGTCAACCAGGTGGGTAGACCTGGGCTCCAGTCCAGACTTGGAGACCAGTAGGCTCCCTGGGCTCCTGGTTGAGCTTATGGGCTCGGTGGCCATTTGCTGCGTAGGTAGCCTTGGGCTCTAGCCTGAATTTGGAGCCTACCTGCCGGGTAGACCTGGACTCCCATTCCAACTCAGCTCTGTTGGCCACCAATGCCCTGCCCAATAGGCTGGCTCCCACTTTACTCCATACTGCTGCAAAGTTGGGGGGTGGGCCATGCACCCATGGCCCCCCTTGGATCAGCCCATGATGGCAGGCAGATATTCATGAGGTGATGATGAAGAAAAAGCTTAGATGCTCCCCTGCCCCTTTAGGATATAAACTCCTGGTTTTGTGTGTGTGTGAAGTTGGCAAAAGATATTGAAGTTGGAATTATATTATATATAAATTATATATAGTTATATATATTATTTCAAATATATATAAATTATATTTTAATATATTGTCAAATATATATATACACATACATATCTAAATATATATACATATATCTGCATAATGTGTGTATAATTATCCATCCAGAACCACCTTTCAGAGCGCGATACCAGTCTTTCGAGACTGAAGGTTGCCAACAATTATCCATCCATACACACACATATACATACACACACATTTTTAGAATATGTAAGTGTGTGTGTGTGTGTGTGTGTATACATATATATATAAATTGTATATGCAAAATCCATCCATCCATCCCTCCCAAACAGGCTTAAGCTCCACCAGCCTGCAGAGCTCCTCCCTCTCTAGCCAAGGCACCCCCTGCCTCATTATGCACAATTCAAACCCATCTCATGAATATTAATGAGGGAACGCTGCAGCAGCTTGGTGCGCTGACGTCATCAACCGACAACGGCTGGTCGACGCATGCGCAGTGCGCGCGCTGACCTCATCGCCTCAGCCACGCTTCGGATTCGACACACCCCACCCGCCCCGCGTTCTTCTGCCACCATAGAGTCGCGCGGCCTCGTTCTGTCTAGCCCTTGCTAGACCTCTATGATTGGCGGCGGGGTGGTGTCGGCCGGCCTCGAGACTCGGACGGCACATGCGTGACGGCTCGCTAGGAGCGCCAGGAAAATGGTGCGCATGCGCAGCCCGTGTCGGCGAGCTCCCTTCAGCGCGCGCGCGCGCGCGACGCCGGCCCGCTCGGTCCTTCCCGGGGAAGGCTGAAGCGCGCGTGCGCAGGAGGGGCTCCATTCTTCCCCAGCCCGGAGCTGCAGTTCCATCAGCAACGCTGGGGCGGAGAGGAGCATCAGCCATGCGCTGCAGTGGCAGGAGCGGCAGCGGCGGCTGGGCTTAGAGGCGCCTGCAGCTCCTGCTCGTCTGAATGCCTTTTTCAGGGCGCGCAGGAGCCCAGCTTGCCTTGCAGCCACCTGCGGTGTCTGCCCCGCTGCCACCAGGTAACCCCTCCCTGCACTGTCACGTTGCCCGGGGAGGGGGAGGGTCTGGGTGCAGGAGGAAGGGAGCATTGTCTGCAGCTGCGGGCTCGCGCTGGGCTGGGTTGGACGCGAGTGGCTGCCCCCCGCTTTCTTTGCCCCCCCCCCCAGGGTGCTGTGCTGGGTTCTTCTGCTTCACCCCGTGGTAGGGAGGGGAGGTGCGAGCCTAGCACCAGCGCGCCCTGCCACTGGGGGGTTGCAGTCCCGGCCCCTCCGTCTCCTTGCAGCAGAACAAAGCGAGCCCTGCAGGGCTGTGCCGGTGCTGCTCGCCGACCTCCGGGGCTCCTCGGGGGTTGGCTGCTGCTCAGGCATCAGAATGCACAGAGAACGAAACAAAACCGGGAGGCGAACGCCGCTTTGTCTCCTCCCCGCCTCTCCCTATTGTGCTTCCCGGAGAGCTGAAGGCAGGCTGCGTGTGCTGCCCCGGGAGGGCATCCCTGGGCCCGGTCCACCCGCTCCTGCCTCCCTGCATTTCTTTGTCTTTTGCTTTCCTCTCAAAAATGTGTTGGTGTCTTTATCATATTGTCACAGAGAGCCCAATCCTGTGCGTGTCTACTCAGAAATAAGTCCCATTCGAGTCAGTGGGACTTACTCCCAGGAAAGTGTGGATAGGGTTGTAGCCTTTGAGAGTGGCAGTCTCTCATTGAACCCAGTCCTAGGCAGGCATGTCTACTCAGAAGTACATCCATTCAATGGAGTCAATGGGGTTACTCCCAGGGAAATGTGGACAGGACTGCAGCCTTAGGGCACAAGCCTATGCATGTCTACTCAGCAGTAAGTCCCATTATAGTCAATGGGGCTTACTTCCAGGGAAGTGTGGACAGGACTGCAGCCAGTTATTTGAGTGTACATCTTCACTGTGTGTGTTTCACACTCTTACACACACACTCTATGGGTGATCAGTGTTATCTATTTAGAACGCAGACGTGTTACTCTGATACCTTCAGTGGACATAGTGTTAGTTGCTGTACTTCAGCCTTTTATGATTTTGTTATAGATGGTGTTTAATGCAGCAATTCATCACATGGAGGTTGCAATCCTGTGCACCCTTTCCTGGGAGCAAGCCCCACTGACTTACTTCTGGATAAATATGCATTGGCTTACGCTGAACAAGCACTTGATTTGTGAGAAGTTTAGTTCCTTTAGGGAATATGAGTTTCATTGTGTAAACTGGTGGGGTTTGTGCTGTTTCTGTTCAGTTGCAATAGCTGAATGCTCCCACCATTCTGGAGCTTTTCCAGGTGATCAGTTTATAGTGCAGCAAATGCCCAGTTGCTGTGCTTTTGTTGCTGGAGATCCAGATGTCGTACAAGAAGGTGGTGCTTTTGTTGTGGAGATTGCATTATCACAACACTTAAGTCTTCTATAATTCAGTTTATTGAAAAGAGTTTTTTTACTATGTAATTTTAAAGTTAAGAACAAAAAACAAACAAACCCATGATTTTAAAGTCTGTGCATTAAAGTGCCTCACTCTCTCCATATAACACTCAACTTGTGCAACATGTCTTTCATCTGTTATACATACGGGATAACAGGGATTTGGCCTGGGGGCTGGGGATAAGAATAGGCTCTCAGTTTCTAGATGAAACTTAGCCTGGGAAGGCAGCTCATCTGAGAGAAGGAAAACTCTGATCCCAAACCTCATAAGAACATAAGAACAGCCCCACTGGATCAGGCCATAGGCCCATCTAGTCCAGCTTCCTGTATCTCACAGCGGCCCACCAAATGCCCCAGGGAGCACACCAGATAACAAGAGACCTCATCCTGGTGCTCTCCCCTACATCTGGCATTCTGACTTAACCCATTCCTAAAATCAGGAGGTTGCGCATACACATCATGGCTTGTACCCCATAATGGATTTTTCCTCCAGAAACTCGTCCAAACCTCCACTGCCTTGTGGTTACATCCAGTTATGGAAAAGGCTTCAGGAGTCAACCTCGAGGCAAAATCCGAAGCCGGAGTCCCTGAGGCAGTTCATGACTGAACACAGTCACGTTTTGGCAACTCCTGCGACGCCGCTGGAACCAACCGTATTGGCCTCTGACTTTCCATTGGACCATTTCAGCGATGTGGAGAGGGGGGATTTGCTGTATGGGAAACAGTCTATCCTCCATATCTACTTTACCCAGGCTTTGCATACTGGAGAGGACACTCTGTTCCAGAACCACCATTCAGAGCGCGATACCATAGTCTTCTGAGACTGAAGGATGCCAACGTACGGGATCCTTGATCTGTCAGTAGACACATAGTATTCTGTATATAGATTTCTGTAGTTTGGGGATTTCTCTAGATATGTCATATTTTGCCATCATCTTGCATTTCCCCCTATCTACAAACCATACTGTACTGAAAACATGACCGTTTTCCTTCTCTCAACCACTATCAACATTAATATTATGTGGAAAATGTCATTTATTAGCTTGCCACAGGCATCTGTTAACTGGGGAAGAGAGATATAGCTTCCCCATTAATTTTGTAAATGTTTTATTTTTTTAAAAAAATTATAGGAGAAAATGAATGCTACTTGGAAGGATCACTCAAGTAGCAAACGCAAGAAATGTTATCAGTGCCCTACCACTTTTAATACATATTATTTTGGTCCTAGAATGCTGTATTCTCTCACCAGTGTACGTAACAGTATCTTCTAATCAAATAATAAGCATGGTTTCTGCTCAGTCAGGCTAGCTTACTCCCCCTTGGTAAGATACGACCCTTCCAGGTAGTATTGACTTAGATTTGGGGAGTTGTTCAGACTTCTTTGCAGGATAGTCCTATAACATTAGGTCCATGGGCCACCTGTGGGTCCCCTTCTTGATTGTGAAGAAGGTACCTGTGGAAGAAATTCGTGGGACCTGTTTTTTGTCACCCACTCAGGACAGTCCTATCAAGAGCCTTAGGTTGTGTTCCATATTGTTCTGTTTTCTGAATTCAGAGGTGGTGGAAAAGGTGCATGTTTTCATCATTATGGTAGCTTGCCAATAATATTATATGATCCATCTACAGTTCCTTCAGTATATACTTTGCTGGGAGAATAAAAACCTTGTGTTCTTTTGGCATCTGTTGCCAGGCTCAGCAAGGAGTAGTATAGGTAAGCATGGGTAGAGGTGAGGTGGAGAATAGAAATGAGAGGTCTGCTGTCATGGAACCAGATCTTATAATCTCTAGGAATTAAAGTTCAGCTGTTACAGCAGAGACCTAAAGTATGGGTGAAGAAAAAATTGGTGAAATAGAATTGGAGAGGTAAAACTGTTCTCTCGCCCCCCCCCCAATCCTTAGTTTGATCTTTGAATCTCACTTTCATGATGGAAGAAACAGCCGGGTTGGGTAACCAGGAACTGGCAGTGTCAACAGAATTATAGGAAAGGGTTAAAACAGAGCTGGCAACTTCTCATTCTGGCACTGTAGCTGTGCTGCTTGATATTCAGACATTAGTAATTGATGTTTATCTCGGTAATCTAAAAAACTTCCTTTGCTGATTTTTGCCTGGCTGTTGTCAAATGCTCACAAGCAGTTCAGGCAGCTTTTTCTTGGTTAACCCTCAAAAAGAAAAAACAAGAGGGAAAGTAGTAGCTCTGTTAGGAGGTTGAGAGGAGAATTTATGCTATGGTATACTGAGAGAATAGGTTAAAATGTGTCCACGAGATTTTCTGCAGTTAACACAGTGATGCAGCCCTCCAGTTAATGCATATGTAAAAATGGCCTGCAGAGTTATTGTATCTTTCTTGCCTGCTAAGAGAGCCAAAATGTAACTGGAGCATATATTGACTGATTATCAAGTTATGCCTTTAAGGTTTTTTTTGGGGGGGGGGGGGCTCAAAACACACTGTTGGTCAACCTACTCTGTCCAGTGAGTGACAGAGTTCTGGGATATATTGCAGTGGAGCCATTTTCTTAACTGTTGACACAAATTGATCTTAAATGTACATTCTTGGAAGTAAGTTACATTGATTTAAAAGGAACCTACTTCTAAGGAAATGTGTTCAGTATCTCAGTCTTCAGTTGCGATAGACTGGGTGGACAATGTCATTTCTTAAATTGCTTGTGATTGCAAGGAAGCTAATATATCAGAAAAACAATTGGAGAGACTGTAATTTCTTTTCATTCTGTTACTTGTATTTTATACTATTTAAATTGTAAGTGATATTGAGAATTGAAAGGCAGATAATATAAAAAAAGAATACTGGTGGAATCTATCTTATTTCTAAACTCTGTTGAAGGATTGGCCTTAATATTTGGTAAACCTTTCAATTGTTTTTTTCCTCATTACTTTGTCAGGTAATCAACTGTTTGAACTCCTAGATACTGATGTGGAGGGGTAGGGACCACTAGTTACACGTGGACTTTAGCAGAGACCCTGAGAATTGATATACAGGTCCAACCTTGTTATACACAGATTTTTATAAACTGATTTGACTTGGCATGAAAGGCCACTGCAGATGAGAAGGAATGTGCTGATCCCTGGGGAAGAGGAAAAATGCATTCCTTTAAAACTAAAAAAAAAACTGCTTAAAAAACTGCTTTTCTTACTGCTGTAGAGAGACAGTCATGCAAGTGATTACAGGTGTAACCTAATTATCCACCGATTCTTCTATCTTAAAGTGATGAGAAGAGCCCTTTAAATTAAAGGAAAACAGTTGTTTAACAATATCCTAGTTAATGTGAGAGAGGGCAACTGACTGACAATCCATCAATCATCATCTCTCCAGGCACTTAGAACAGCTTCACTTCAAGTCAAGCAATCCCTCCCTCCCCTCTGAGCACCTGAAAGAAAGATAATGACTTTGCTCTGGGTGAAGGGAGGGGTTGCTGGCTTGGAGTGAAGCCTTTTTAAGTGTCTAGAGAGAGAGTGATTGATGGATTGTCCGCTTAATGACTCTGCCTTACATCAGGAAGGTCAGCAAGGCTGTTTTTAAATCACCTAGGAAAGGGACATCATTTTTAAAATGGATTTGCCTTAATGTGTTTTTTGCCATCCACTTGAGTTCAGGGAAGGGAATTACGGACTCGACCTGTATTTGCAGAGCAAGACTTTGCAGGGCTTTGTCCCAAATGTTCAGTATATTGCAACCTTGGAATGCAATCCAGAGTGTCTTTGGGCTGGTGCAAGTCCCTTGCCCTGGCCCAGGACTGTCACAAATGAGCTGAAAGGCATGTCTGTGATGACTTGAGAGCTGACTCCCTGATGTGTGCTTGGTTCCTGGATGCCATATCCTGCCCTGAACCCAGTGAGTAAGCCTCAACTTGCTGGGAGTCCAGCACAGGAGGTGGGGAAGGTGGGAAGAAGGTGGAACAGGGAAGGTTTGGGGTGGGGAAAGGTGGGTGGCCTGCAGACCAGTAGGCAGACTGGACTGGACCCAGGAGGAGTTTTGGACTGGCCTCCAGCACTTAGGCCAGATCCCAACCCCCCAACCCCCCTCCCTAGCAGCCTACTCTTATACTGGGCTGCTCAGATCTGTGCTAGTCATCTTGCTGGCGCAGATCTGAGTAGCCCCATTGAGTTAGCTACCATGTGACATGGGGTGAGGGGAAATAAATCCCCTTAATCCAAGTTGTGCAGGATCCACTTCAAACCCTGCGCTGGATACAGCATAGGCCAGCCAGCCTGCCTCTTCCAACTCAGGATAGAATTGGGTTGCCTGTCATGTAATTTAATTGACACTCTTTGTGATTAAGACTTGGTGAATAGCGATAAGATCCCTCTTACTACCTCCTTCTCTGTTCCTTGAAGCATTTAAAGAGTTTTAGCATTCAGGCTTCCTGTCAGCCCTGAGGGCTTTCCCCCTCTTTCTTTTGTCTCTAGAAACAGTGCCTTGTGTGCTGCTTGCCCACAGTCCATGGCGCATAAGATGAAGCCATCTCCCTTGTTCTAATGTGATTTCTAAATTTTTGCTCAAAGCACTATATTAGAGCAGTCATTTTGCAGGGTTCTTTGGCACAGGAGTTACCTGCTTCCTAGTAAGCACTGTTTAACAACTTGCTCATATTGCTGGATGGTCTCAACTCTCTGATAATTGCTGCCGAAGTTATACTTGGATCACTTGTGGAGTCAGTGGCATCAGTGGTCTAGGTTAGAACAGTTAGATGGTTCTGCTGTAAAAGGACCTGGTCTTGAGAACACGTTGTTAAAGCTCATCTATTATGATGGTAACCTCTGGTGAGAACAAATATAACTGGGTGGAAAAGGCTATGAGAAGTAGAACTAGGTTGTACAGGGAGTTTTTGTTTGTGTGTTTTTAAACTGGTCCCATCTTTTGAACCTTTGTGATTCAAGATTTCTAAGTACCTGAGTTCTGCTGTTTTCCTCAGTGGAATGACAGGAGCATATTTGCGTGAGACAAAAAGAAGTTTGAGGCTTGAACATTTGACATCCACAGGAAGGATAATTGGGTTTTCTTGTGATTCTTTTTTGTTAAACTGAAGTGCTATTATACTCTTGCTCGCAGAGTTCTTAAATTTGATTTGATAACTGACAAGTCAGTGCTGAATAAGGATTGTCCCAACTGTCTGTTTTCTACTACTGCTTGCAGCAGAGTTGGGGAAATTAAAAGGTGGCCTGTTCTGCCATACACTACATGCTATCACATCCTTATAGTTTCTGTCAATTATAGAGAACAACCAGTCCCCAGACAAGCAGCTCCCTTGGACTCACAACATTCACCTGGTGTCCCATCCTTACATCTGATGCTGGACTATTCTCCCCCCCCCCATGTTTACTGTGTTCTGTGTCTCCTACAATACTGCATTTATCCATGATACATGGGAATGAAATAAAAGTATGGGCATGTGTTGCTGAATCCCAGAGAGCCAGGGCTGCTGCCACTGAGGAAAAGGTTAGCTAGTGGCTTCTGGAGCTATCCATCATCTTACTAAGTAGCGTCTTCCAGTCCCTGTAGCTGCCTGTGAGTGAATGATGCCTGATCTACACATGCTGGGCAGAATACTGTGGTAAAGTAGGTTGGTAGATTGGCTATACCACTTCAGATTGCAGGTAGACACCCACATTTTTGATTGCTTAAAAAGTGTGTATGTGTGGGAGTGAGAGTGATTATTTTATTTGTGGGAATACTGAGATAAGGACTGTTAAAAAATATGATTTGTGTTTTTGCAAAAATATGATTTGCAGTCTGAAGTGGTGCAATCCACTCTTCCACCTCAGGATTTAACCAGTTCATTGTACTTTCTGCATGTATAGACCATTTGTGATTGAGTGAAGCTGGAGAGTTCAACAGTTGTAGCTGGCCCTCCAAGAAATGTACTTTTCACTCGTAATATATATATGTGAGTTGGGATGGGAGAGCATGAGGCAGAGTGCATGAGTAGAAGAAAGTCAACAATTCCATTATTTCCCCCTCCCCCATTTCAGGTAACAGGAGCAGCGAATAGGTGAATGGGAGGAAGGTGCCATAGGAATCAGATCCGCAGTGGGTGCAAAGAAGGTGTGGGTTAAGTTCTTTCTTGGATGAGACGGGGTACTCCAGCTTTGAGGGAAACAAGTGTGTGTGATAGTGTTGCAGCTTATGAATCTCCCTAGCCTAGGGAAAGGGAGTAAGAGAGAGCTTCTTCAATATTCCATTAAAAACAAACCAAATTGCAGCCGAGTCACGTTTACTTGGAAGTTAGTCTCATTGATTTTGATGGTCTTTGATATCCTATATTTATATAGACTGTATAAATACATTCTATATAATATATTTCTGTACATTCTATATATAAATATAAATATATAATATAGAATCCTTTATTTTTAGGATTGCCACTTGAAGGGTTTATTATAGTAAAACAGTCTACCTCATGCCTGAAGGAATGGGTGAGGAACTGATGCGTCTGCTACTTACCTCCTTAAGCTGAAGAACTGATACTGGATGTGGCCATGGGAATATCTTCCACACAGGGCAAATCTAAGTTGAAGAAGTAAAACTGTTAGAATCTGTGCATTTAATTAGGGCTTCTGAATACTGTATAACTTTGTGGTCCATTGAGAAAGGAGTTGACAACTGGCAACCCTCTGATGAGTAGGGTGATTCTTGTTTCATGGAATGTGGGTCATTTGAGAATACTTTTCTGCATATTAGTCTGGCAGAGGCAAGATTCCTGAATCTTTGACAGGTCATTCCTAAGCTGCGCTGGTGCAGAGGGCTTCATGGCCTCTGCTGTATCCAATGCAGGTTAGGAGCAGGTTGGTAGTCACCTTGGGATAAGGAGATATTTTTCCCCTTACCCTGAGTAACACCCCAGCCTGCCCTAAATAGCAGGCACAGGTCCGAGTGGCCCAGTGTTATGCTGACAGGAAAGGGAGTTAGGATATGGTGAAAGTCGGCTCCACCACACATCAGTTGCAGCTGATTGTGTAACAAGGACAACACATTCTCATTCATCACAGGTGATATTTATCACATTAGTATAACATAATAGAATTAAACGTATGTTACCTGAGTGCTGAGAAGTTCCAGGGGCAGCATTACCCAAGTTTTGGCTTCCTTTGGAGGTGACATTATTGGAGACTTGGGGTGTTTGTAAAATTTATAAATATACAAGTTGCACACCAAGTGGAGACAAACAGCATGCACCCTTTTGGGCAGTAAGCCTAATCCCTCATGTCTGATCTCCTAGGAGACACTCCTAAGTGTTTTCAGTCAACTCTCCATTCAGTCTTCCCCTCAGGCTGCCAACTACTATTTATGTTGCTCTTTTGCACACACATACACCTTACATCCATCATTCCTCACAGCTTCTGGAAGACTCACCCTTTCCAAGCTGTGATGGCTTTCTACATTCCAGACTCCCTGTGTACCTCCCAACCTGTAACCTTCCCCCACTGCCATTTAGGAGTATTTTGTAATCTCTTGGATTATTAGTCAGTTGACCAGCAACCATTACAGTATTTAAAAGGTGCCATCAAGTGGGAAGGATCACTTTTCCTAATACAGTTGTATCAGTTGTCACTTACGATTATAATGGGAAACCTAGTCTCACCAGTCTCCACAGTCCCACTTCCATTTATCAGGTCATATGAATAATGGGTGCGTCTTTGATGTAGCAGAATAATTTTGAAAAAGAAGACAGTGGGGCATGAAATGCATTGGCCTTCCTCGAGGCTTGCATGATGATGATTGATAGAAAAGTAATCAGCTTTAATGTATTGCTGCATAAGCAACAGAGTCCTGTGATACCTTAAAGGCTAACAGTTGTATTTATGGCATGTGCTTTAAGAGGCAAGAACCTTATTATTTATGTCTCTTACCTTTTTATCTAGGCTGCTTAGGGACAGCATTGTTCCTCCTAATTCCTCATTAGTGCAGTACTAGGAGGCTGAGAGAGAATGGCTGGTCAAAGTGGGGATTTAAACCTGACCTTCCCTGGCTCAAACCTGACACTGTCCACTACGTCTCACTGACTCCTACTTCAACAGATATATGAAGTTAACACATTAGATGATGTGCATAGTCCAGTAGGGTGGGGAATCTTTTAAAGAATGAACTTGCATTCTTAACTTGCATGGACAACAAATAGTAGATGCAGATAAAGCCAAATAACCCTGCAAGCTGGTGCTGAGTTTGCATATGTGATGGCTGCTGCTAAGAACATAAGAACAGCCCCACTGGATCAGGCCATAGGCCCATCTAGTCCAGCTTCCTGTATCTCACAGCAGCCCACCAAATGCCCCAGGGAGCACACCAGATAATGCTGCTGATACAAACCAGTATATTAATGTTTAAAGTTCTGTAAGTCTCTTTGTTGTTTATATAGAGATAAAATTTTAGTCCCTGAAAGTATATGCCAGAATAAAATCCAAGTTGTAAATGTATAAAATGTTATCCTCAGTTGGCACATTCCTAGGTATGGTTTCCTGCTAAAATCTTCCTTTGGAGTCAGTCCTTGCTTACAGGTAACCCTCTAACCTGAAACACCTACTAACAACAACAACATGACAGGTACCAGAACCTGCAGCCCCAGATGCCAGCTCTGTCCCTATACATCCCTGCCACTCAATATTAAAGCATTATTACAGGGCCAGATCACATCAGGTGTGCTAGAAGCGCTCACTCATTTGCTTGATGTCCAGTGTGAGATATGCTATCATTTGCCAACAATGCCCTTTTGCTGTCTACATAGGACAAGCATTCCACTCAAAAAATAAATGGAAGTAAATCTGATATAAAGAATGGCAAAATTTTCATTTGAGTGCATGAACACTTTGAAATACTCTGTTGCTAGTCACCAATACAACAGAGGAATTTCAGAGGCAGACTCCAGTGGAAATTACTGAATCAGAATCTATCTGAAGGCTTGAATCTGTCAGTCTGGGCTTGAACAAAGATTATTATTATTAATTATTATTAACAGTATTTATATACCGCTTTTCAACTAAAAGTTCACAAAGCGGTTTACAGAGAAAAATCAAATAACTAAATGGCGCCCTGTCCCAAAAGGGCTCACAATCTAAAAAGATGCAAAGGATGGAGTTTCTTATATTACTACATATGTTAAGTAATTTAAGCTGCAGTCCTAACCATACTTACCTGGGAGTCAGCCCTATTGACTATAGTGGGGCTTACTTCTGAGTAGACATGCATAGAGTTGGGCTCTTGGTTGAGTTTGAAAGATGATATAATTGCTAATTTACATGATTGCTTTTATAAATTCATAAATTTTGTTTTATACATGATAAGATCAGTCATCTGCTATATCTTGTATTCTGTTTGGTCCCATTGTTGACGGAGTGTGGGTCCCTCCCTCCATTCAGATTCTAATGGGAGCAGCCATTTATCTCATAACTTTCTCATTCTAATTATGTGCTAATTTAACCCAGTGATTTTCAACTTTTTAATTTTATGGCACACTGATAAGGCACTTAAAATTTTCAGGGCACACAGTCACTTTTTTGACAGTTGACAAGGCACACCCCACTGCCAGTGGACTACTCACACACCCTACTACCAATGGGGGCTCACATCCTCCACTGGCCCTACTAATAAATTACTCTCCCCTCCCCAAAACTCCAGTAACACACCTGTGGACACTGCAGCATACCATTTGAAAATATCTGATTAACCCAGTTCTAGTACAAACATAGGCATGCTTGATTCTTTTGAACTCAGTTGTATATATAGTCAGCTAGTGTTTTCAGAATGAGGCCCTACATCTGTAGTGTCTGTTGGAGGAAATTAAAAATAGTTTCCTCTTTGGGGGGGGGGAAGCAGAGTAGCTTAAGCAGCAGACCCCCCCCCCCTTTGGGTATCACCTCAGGGAACCTCCCTCACCCGGCTGGCTGCTAATCAGTAAAAAAAGACAAAGAGGCAATGGCTTGTTAAAGCTGCAAAAAAGTTATTCACTTATAGTTCCATTGAGTGTATATTTACAGCATCTGATTAGGATCAGAGGTTCAGCTAACAGAAATAGCAAGGCCCTGGAGCTCAAGACGGCCTGGGCATCAGAGCCCTGGTGTACACATCTTAACAGGTCGGTGGTCAGAGGACAAGAGGAAGTGCTCAGAGGAGAAGGGAAGGGTTAGGGCCACAGAACACAAGGATCACAGAGAACAGGTAGAAAGGTCAGAGTCACTGGCCATAGCTTGACCCCTTCTGGACAGCATCCTCCCCCCTCTGGATAGCAGACGGAGTTGCACTAACTCCAACAGTCTCAAGGTAGAGGTAGGTAAATAATGGCTTAGAAATGAGTTCTGTGTAAATTAATGAGAATTATTTCATTGCAAAAGATTTCGTGACTGAAGCCCAAAATACTTGGTGTCTCCATAGCTGCCTTTAGTTTGTTCAAACTGAACCTAGGGCAAAAAAGCTTAACTGTAGTAAAAGCCTCTTTGTTCTTTCTGTATTTACTTGTTTAACAGACCAAAATAGTCACATTTTTGCAAACCCAACAGTAGAGTGCTTGGAAATGTTGGAACGCAGCACCAGAGTTAGAACAGTGATTAAGAGTAAGCAAACCAGAGGAAGCAATTGTGTGAATTGCTCTGGAACAATTGTGTGAATAATATGCCTGTTAAAGGTGCATGGCCTAAATATTTACATGGTACAATCAAATGATCAAAGTTACATATTATCCGAATGGATAGGATACTCACATGATCAAATGGCGGCTTATGCAGTCCTTTAAAAATGAAATTTTTAGTATCTGTCTATGCATTTAACAGTGAAGGACAGTAGACTGGAGCCATTCTCTCCTGCTCAGTGTTCTAGTCAGGTTCTTGTGTTGCCTCTTTCATTTGGTATCTAAGAGCCTGTTTAGGTGCCTGGCACTTTATGGTGCTTGAGGCACTGTCTGTCTTTCAGGCTAATGTATGAATAGCCCACAAAGTCATTGTTTTTAAAACTTCCTGAAATGAACTGTTTGCATGAAATGTAAACAATGAACTGTTACATGTCTAGTAGAGAGATTAGGAGGTTACACTGAAAGCTGCTAATTCTCATTATTTTAAATGGTATCTAGAAGCCTTTAAACCTGTGATAAAGTTGAGATAACCTTAATGAACCTACTGTGGTAGACTCCAGGATATAGCTATAGCCATGGGTCTTCTGATAAGGAGGCTTGACTTGTGTAATGTGATGATTTTTGGAGAATTGACTGGGTCTCCTGAGTTAGGCTGCCAGTGCCACACTCCCAGCAGTGAATACTGGGTACAATGCAACTAAAACAACTAAGAGCCCAATCCTGTGCTCCGTGCTGCCGAGCATTGTTGCAAATGTGCCATAAGGCACGTTTGTGAGGCTCAACGCTGGGCTCCAGCCCATGCTAGTCCAGCACCGGCCAAGCCGTGGCACGGTGAGCGGGGGCGGGGAGGAGGCGTTCTGAGGAAGGGGGGGAAGCTGGCAGGGGCAGAGAGAGGGTGGGGGGAGGTGTGCTGCGGTGTGGGCTGGAGGCATGCCGTGGGAGGGAGGGAGGCGGGTTCGCAGAGCTCTGCTCCGCAGGATCCAAGGCGCTTGTGTAGGGCGCGGAACACTACACGAGTGCCTTTACCTTACTGCTGACCTTTTGGTTGGCAGTAAAGTGAGTAGCCCCATTGTGGGGCTGCTTACCTTACTCGGGGGAAGGGGATGAAAGTCCCCTTCTCCAGAGGTGCCTCCCGCAGTAGCCCGGGAGGTGCAGGATCTGGCGGGAGCCCCTCTTGGTGCTGCCGAGCCTGGGCGCCCTGGGCAGCTCAGGATTGGGCTGTAAGGCCACTTAATGTGTTTTTGTGGCTGGAAGTGCCAGGAAAATCCTGAATAAAAACTGTTGGGTGTGTTCTAATCTATACTGCAGGATTAATCATTTTCTCTTTGGAGTGTTGTTGGTTTGCCAATGCTTTGCTGCATTAAAAAAAGATCAAGTGCCATTGCTGCCCATGGGTGTCATCTCTGGGTTGCAGTCTGACAACCTTGAACAATAACTGGACTTCTTGTTTTGGGTGAGGTGAATAAGAATGTTCAAATTCTTTTTTTGAAAAAAGACACAGGATTTAAATTTGGGATTGCTTCTGATTTGGAAATGTAGCTCTCTATTTCCACATTCATGGAGATGGGCCGTGGTCACTGAATGGCAAGGAAAATGTTCCAATGCAGGTTCTTAAGAGTTATTTTATTTACTAGTGTTGCTTCAAATAATTCAAAACATGGCTCACTTTTAAGCTTGGCCTTCATTCATGCATCTTTTTAGTAGTAATGTGAAGAACAAACATTTGTATTTTTACCCATCCAGTATCTTTTTCAGTATGGAAATGCTTTGCTTCCCTTGTACGTGTTTGGTTTGGTTCTTTGAAAGTGCAGGTAATTAGGTGTCGGATATGCTTTGCAGATTCCTTAAATCAGCACTGACCTGAAATAAGCAGCTAGTGCAGAAGTGACATTAGTAACTAGCAAGTAATTGCTATGCATGGAACACTGCACTTTTCTGTTAGGTTAGGTGTCTTCCCTATGCTGCTGTTCTTAATTGGATAAATCCACAGGAATTGCAAAATTCTAAATTCATAGTGCAGAATCCTAGTCTCCCAAGTGTCAGTGTGGCCAAAGACAGTATAGAAAGGTCAGGGGAAGGGAAAAATACCTATGGGGAAACAGCATCAAAAGTAGCTTTGTTGAGCTGGAATGCGGAGTCATCCTGATGCAGTATTGGGAAGGCCACAAATCTGTCTCAGTAAACCTGCTGCTACTAGAAAACAGAGCTGTGGAAACTCTTCCTGTGAAACTGCTGACTTGTAAAGAAAAAGATTTAAGAGTCGGGATACTAATACCTTTCTAGACTCGCCTGCGATTCTGCTGTATTCGTTTTTTCTGCCTGAATAATTGTGGCATGACATTAAAGCAGAGCTGAAATGTTTTTTCTGCTGAAAAATTGTGATATGTGATACACGTTTAAAATATGAATTCTTTTCATCTCTGCGTAACTCTAATGTACATATAATTTTATCTCAGTGACTCTTAAGTGTGTGTATGAATGCAGTGGGGTCCATTTTTGTATTAACATGTATAAATTGTATTGAAGAAGATAGGCAGGGCCCTTGGGCCCATGGATCTTTGACTTGACTCTCAAGACCAATAAAGTAATAGTATGTGTGAGGCCTCCCTGGAGGGGGAGGGGAGGTGGCATGGCCTTTCCGATAGGGACCCGCTTGTGGAGGACTCAGACGAGTTCACCAGAAGCAAAGGGGGGGGGTTGTGTCACCAGCCTCCCCCTTTTTGGGTTGACAGCTTTTGCCTAGGTCAGGAGCAGGGGCTGCTGTCAGCACATCCTCCTGGCTGCTCTCCCAACTGCCTTGTCATCCCTGGCCTCCTGGTTTATGTAGGGCAGGCCCCTCCCCTTCCCTCACAGGGTGTGTCTCTGAGACTGCCCTTCCCTGGGACTATCACAACTCCTCCTCTTCCTCTCTCTCCCTCCCTCCCACCTCCTCTCACCTGGAGCTGCCAGGGTTGTTCCTGAGATGGATGGGGAGGCTGCTGCCTCCACCCTGGTCTCTGCCTCTGGGGGTGGGCTGGCCCTGCCAACCTGGGTCCTGCAGCTCTGCAGATCATGTAAGGCAGGTCCCGGCTGGCTGTGAGGGGGAGCACTCCCCTGAGACGGGGGAGGGGCGGCTGCTCGACAGCTGAATGGCCTGCTTTCTGTCTCCCTTCTCCAAGGCGGAGGGGGAGTGGGGGGTTCGGCGCGCGGAGTTCCCCTGCTGCGCTTT
This sequence comes from Tiliqua scincoides, assembly GCF_035046505.1. NCBI lineage: Eukaryota > Metazoa > Chordata > Lepidosauria > Squamata > Scincidae > Tiliqua > Tiliqua scincoides. The sequence continues at coordinate 78,528,034 of NC_089821.1, read as the reverse complement.
GCCACCCACAGGAGTGCCCAGGCAGTGTATGGGGAGGTGGCCCCATATTCTACCAGCTTCCTCCCTGATCCTTTGGCCCAGAAGTCTTCTTCCTGGGTAAGTTGGGACCCTGTGGGAGGAGGGGAACCCCAACAGTATGTGTAATTGTTTAGGAAGCATGTGAAGTCTCACTGGGAAATTTGGTTTAAATTGGCCTCTTTTTCTTGGAGTTAACATAAGAACATTTGAAAAACCCTGGTGGGTGAGACCAAAGCTTACCTAGTCCAGTATCTTTCCCACAATAGCCCACTAGCTACTTCTGGGAAACTCACAATCAGGAGAGAAAGCATACAGGCAGGCTCCTGTATTCGTGGATCCGGTATCCGCAATAGAGAGATAAATGTTTGAGGTATGTTTTTTCCAAGTCCATCAGTGATAGGTAGTGGGGGCAGGGGAAACCTGGGTCACATAACTAATCCCCTCAAGCCTTGAGGCTATTCATTAAGTCTGCCTCATTATGAGAAAGGGATTGAATTTTTTTTCAAAGCAAGCAAGCAAGCAAGCAAATAAATAAATAAATAAATATTACTGATAAAGAAATAATTAAATATTTCTTTCTAGATCACCTTTTTAAAAAGTCTTGTAAAACTAGTTGGTTCCCGATAAAGTGTCATTTTAAAAAGTGGGTTTCAGTGCTAAAAAGTCAGAGGAACATTGATCTATACCACTCCAGAAACCATAATACACTGGGATGACTAGCATATAATTACAAATACATCTGAGTTATTAAGATCAGGATTCTAAATTAGTTTATTTAGCAAAACGTAGCACAGAAGACTTTTGTTGGCAACACTGAACAATTGGGAGTCAAAAATCCCTGCCAATATACTGTAAATCAATTCTGATGGCTCACCCCTGCTTCATGGAATGTAAACAAAATATAGCATGGGCCTCCAAATTCAGTAGTGTATCACCTTCAGGATGAAATTTTTTCTCCAGAATAGCACAAAAAGATCTCCTTGTCTCCATGACATGAATTTTAGAGAGACTGGATGGAACAGTCTTCTTGCTGCCGACTCATATTTTTCCCTGCTGTTGATTTAAGTTTGCAATTTTGTCAACAGTACTTACTGCTATTAAGAATGTCCAGATACAGAAGCTTTTGTGCAAACAAAATGGGCAAAGAAAAATAGTTGAGAAAGGAAGGTCACTGGCGTAATGAGCTCAGTACAAGGGTTGTACTTCTAAACAAAGAGAGATTCTAGTTGAACCCTTTTTTGGATAGGCTTTCTGAAATGGCCCAAAACAGCCTTGCTTGGAGAGCTCTTCAAAGAACTCTTATTAATCAGGGATGTTTTAGACCTAGATGTTCACAGCAAAGCTTAAGTACAACATGAAGAACAGTACCGGCTATTGTCTTCCACCCTCACTCCTTGGGGGAATCCGTCAATCAGTGTTTGTGAGAACTTAATGCATAATTTCAGGGAGTGAAAGCGAGCCACCCCTTGAAAAACTGACCAAAGCTGGCTTGTAAATGAAATAAGCCACTTGCCCTCATCCAAGCTGCACTTTGTTTCCCAACCAAGCATTCTGCTTCAGGATGTGCTTATGCTGTAAGTTGTGCCATGGTAGATTGTAGCTTGGTCAGCACCACTTATTTGTTCTTACTACTGTATACAGTCAAGCAGCATAGTTGCAGAAACCCTCCTATCAGCAAGTCACTGGACTTGTGGTCTACTAATATAGTACTTACTAATTTGTAGAAGACCTCAACAGGTGGGAAACCCTGGCCTCTGAGCGGCCTGCTTGAAGGCAGGCTGTGCAGCATGGCCTTTCCCAGTTTGAAGAGACACTTGGCCAACAGGTTGAGGCAAAGAGGCAAAGAAGGAAGGCCCACAGCCAGGGAGACAGACCAGGGACACACTACACTTGCTCCCAGTGTGGAAGGGATTGTCACTCCCGAATTGGCCTTTTCAGCCACACTAGATGCTGTGCCAGAACCACCATCCAGAGCGCGATACCATAGTCTTCCGAGACTGAAGGTTGCCAACCAATATTTGAATAATGGTGGCCATGTTCTTTAAAGTTTTGCTTGAGCCAGCCAAACAAACTTAACTGCTAATCCAGTAGCCTCTAAACCACAACCCACAGGCTGGATCTGGTATAAGGAAAAACCATGGTGCAGTGCTTTCTGTTCCATGCCACAGCCTTCTACCTCTCCATCTGCTCTTATGGAAACTTATGCTGGGTGCAAGCTTCCGAAAAGATCTGCTGGAAAGATAGGAGACTGCGGCGCAGAACAGAAAGCGCTGCACTTGAATGGCTTTTTTCTTATGCAGCAGTTCACAGTTTGGAGACCACTGGCCTAATCCTATCGAGGGCCAGTGATAGCAGATCTTGTACACTGCTGTAGGCCACATTGTGGTGGCGCAAAAGCCACACTACTGTTGCCTGCTTTGAACCTACTGATACAAATGGCTGGTGGCTCTGAGTGCACCCCAGAACCTCCTGGATGCTACAGCAGTGTAGAGGTAAGGTGGTGGAGTGGGTGGTTTGTGGAAGGTTTGGGGCAGGGATCGAGCTGGGCTGAGGGGCCGGATCTTGGTGACAATGGTGCCACTGATATCCTATGGCCTTGCATTGGCTTGACATGTCCCAGTGAACCTGCTGGGATTTTTGCCAGAAACAAAGCTGGTGTGGATCCAAGTAGGACCACTGGGGTCAAGGAGCAGCCAAGTAGCTAAGTATAAAAGTTCTGTGCTTGTCTCTTTGCTGCTACCTGGCTCCTAGGCACCCCATAGTGTGCGCTGGAGGCTGCCTCTGCACCACTGCCTGCTCTGAGCTGGTCCAGGATAGGATTGGGCTGTAATACAGTAACTGACTTTGTTCTGATAATTAGAACTCAAAACCTGCTGGTGTTCTGTTGTTGCAGACCAAACAGTTGCTTTAGTGAGAATATCCACCAATGACCTAATAGTTGAGTTCAGGACTTTGGCTATGAGTCTTTGTTTCTGGGAATTGCTCCCCTTTTATCTCTTGAGTGGCATTTCTAGTGTCTTGCAACCCCAAAATAAAGTCTGTTCTCAACCTGCTGCCCTACCAACTCCCTGTCTGCTTTTTTTCTCATTGACTGCTCTGGGACTTCAGCTTGTATCTGACCCAAAACAGGAAGAAAGGTTGCATGGAAGCGGTATTATTTAAAGAAATCTCTGTGTTCTGAGTTTATTATTTCTATCGCCCAAAGAGTTCTTTGCTTATAAATGTTTCAGATAAATAAAGATCTATCATGCAGGCATTCCTGAAGCAGGGGTTTTGTCAAGAGCAGTGACAGCCAGTGGGGAAACAAAAGAACTGGCATAATTATGACCTGTAAATATGGGCCATTTGTATGAGAAAACTGACAGGAAATAGCTCTACAGAGGTCCTGCCCTTCAGATAAAGGCAATTAGGGTATGTTACTGTATTGTTTGGACTGATGTTGCCTGTGGCTTTGCTCTGGTTGTTTACTTGGCAAGTGAGCTGCTGTTTTTTCCCCCTCCTCCAATTTCTTTTGCACTAAGCTTGACCTCTTTTCTTTCAAGTATGCCCCAGTTTTCTGTACAACCAGGAGCTTTAAATGTTATTAGGAAGCGACTTTTTCTTTTTCTCAGCTAAAGTGTACCTGCGAGGACAGAATGTGTCGCATTTTATGTGTAGTACGTCTACACTACGCCTTCTGTATTGTAAGAGCAATGGTGCACATGGAGGACTGAAGTCAGAGGCCTGTGGTGGTAGGGAAGGGAAGGGGGAGTGACTGTCTGCCAGAGTTAATTGAGAGAGATCTGTATGAGAATCTGTGTCTGTGTGTTGTGTGAGATTCATTTCATTATGAAGGGGGCAGGGGATGGAGAGGCTGCAGCTGCTGGTAAAGTGATACGGAAGATTTGGCAGCATTGTCATGGAGGGAACCTCCAGCCTGTCTTTCCTTTCCTACTCCTAGGAAGCAAACAAGTCCTACTGAAAATGCATTAGCATTTGTCTTAAATGTATGAGTATTTGAGGACATAGGCTGGATGACACCAGTGGTGGTAGAATTTATAAAACACGCATTGACTTAATAGTTTCTTAGTACAGGTTGAGACTAATTATTCGCATGTATTCGGTTCCAAACACTCACTTGGATGGTAAAAAACACACTATAGCAAATCCATTTAAAAAACAAAGTTGCTTTGCTCCAGTGATTTAAAAACAGCCTTGCTGACCTTTGTTAAGATAGAGTCGTTAAGAAGACAGTCCATCAATCAGTCCTCCTCCAAGAGCTTACAAAGGCGCTTCACTCAGCCAATGCAAAATGATCACCTTTCTTTCAAGTGCTCAGGGGGAAGGGAGGGATCTGCTGGAGAGAAAAGGATTGATGGATTGTCAGCCAGCTTCCCCCCCCCTCATTAAAGAGGCTATTGTTAAAGGACTGTTCAGTTTTTCAAACAGATTTTAAAGGGGTGCATTTTTTCCCTTCTCCAGGGATCAGCACATTCCTTCTCATTTGCAGGGGCCATTCGTGTTGAGTCAAATCAGTGTATAAAAAAATCCATGTATAAATAGGCTGGACCTGTAATTGTTTTCCACTCATGTAGATTGTAACCAAAAAAAAGTTACCATTTATACTAGTCGACATTTGCATGATCTTTTTATCTGCTATTGGCAGATTGCATCAACACCTGATATAAGAGCAATGGGCTCAATTAGCGCTAATAATAGGATTGTTGCTTTAGAAACATCTCACATAAGTGTGCACATGTTTGTATACCTCTGTAACCACCCTAAGGGGCTTTGATTGTACAGTTACCTTGCTGAAAAATCTATGCTGCTCTCCACTGTTTTCCAAGGACATGTTTAGACTGCTTCCTTCAATTAAAATGCTTGGAGTAAAATGCCATTGCTGCCAGGCAGTCTCCTTAGGGTCTGTCCATTTTTTTTTTAAAAAAGTGCATTTTTGTGAAGTAAGAACACAGAACAAAACCAAACCTGTTCTGAGTTGCAGCCCAGTGCCATGTTGGTACTCAAAGGGTGGTACAGATGGTTTCCAGGCTGGTTCCTTGAGTGGGAGTGCTCATTCCTGTCTCCAGCCCCCCACTTTCTCTTATAGACTATACCAGTGGTATACAAACTTTGAGGGAGCTTTACTCCCTTAGTCTTTGTGAGGGAGGGGCTAGGGCAGCAACTCAATCCCCAGGATCGCTGCTGGGGGGGCGAGGGGGGTGCTTGTCACTTTTAGAAGGCAGGGCTGCAGCAGGCTGCAGGAGGTGCGGGGAGCCCTGCGCAGCCCTACACAGCACTCCCCAAGGCTTGGAACTTTCACTGAAAGCGGATGCAAAGCACTTCCGTTTTGCAGGAGGCACTTTGCACCCGCTTTCAGTGAAAGTTCCAAGCCTTGGGGAGCGCTGTGCAGGGCTGCGCAGGGCTCCCTGCACCTGCTGCAACCCTGCCTTCTAAAAGTGACAAGCACCCCACCAAATGGACGTGATCCTGGGGATCACTTCCCTACCTCTCCTCTTCCCCACCCCTTAAAGGGACAGGGGAACCTTTACACCAGTTTGCGACCCACCAGTTTGAGAAACACTGGACTATACTCTTGCTTCCATAGGAATCATACCAAGTACTGTATCCTCATGTGACCCTGCTTTTTCCCTGCTTTTTGGATGGGACAAGAGGAAAGAGAATATTGTCAAGCCAAACTTTCTTCTTCTGTCCTTTGTACCCTTGAACCAAAAAGCATCTGTATTAAGTATCTAAATCCTATTGATTTATTAGGGACTTTGCTTTCCATTTATATGTGCATTAAAACTGCAGCCATTGTTACACTCTCTATGACAACCCATGCAATAAACTTATATGTTTAAGGCTGCATTATGTGTATGTGACAGAAGCCATTCTGCCAGTGGTAATGAATGTGTTTGTGTGCAACTAAATACCGTAACAGTAGTTTTTAGTTTCAGACCATCAAGGTCCTTGATTCTGTTTGCAGTAGAAATAAGCTAATATTGCAATTGCTGTGCCCTTTTACCTCGGAGTCACCTAACTTCTCAGCCTGTACAGCTTCAGCAGTGTGTATGACCAGTATCCTTTGATAACAGATTGAGTACATCCAACAGCAGTAGTATTGGTGCAATTTTTATATGAGCAATTTTTGTTGTTATGTGTAGCCCAGAATATAAGTAGTGCTCTGAGTGTTGTATGATAAAACTCCTATCTGTAGGGCATTGCTCACAGTGTTACACAGACCACACCTTAAATGTGGGTCCTGGCTTAAGGGCTTAATACATTCATGCTGGCCTGCTTTCTCTTAAGATTGCGCAGTGTTGCTTAAAGCCAGTATGCAAAACCTTGCTGTTATTTGCTTTATGTGTCTGAGGCACACATAGACAAAACTAAAGCAGTTAAGAAACTACTTTTATGTTTTCTTCTCTGTATGGGGGGAGTTTGTTTTGTTTTTGGCAACATCTGATTTAGACAGCTGGAACCTGTGGAAAAGTATCAGTCTGCATAGAGTTCACTACCAGAAGATTTTTGATGCTGCTTGTATTTTGTTCTTGAACAAAACATGTCTTTCCTAACAGTTTCCTAACAGTTGATGGCCCATATACCAGAATTAGCTCTTTACCTTTGGGAGAAGATTACAGAGCTGTATGAGGCTATGTCAAGTTCTCACTCATTTTCCTGATCTTTCATTGGAGCCTGTTGCAAAGAAACCAACAATTGGCTTTTTCATCACTTTGGCAACTTGGGCTATAATCCTGTGCACACTTACCTGTGAGTAGGCATCACTGAACACAGTGGAACCTACTGCTAGTGAACATGCATAGAATCATGCTGTCAAGGTATCTCATCTGGATCTTTATACTGTTTGGTAGTTTTGCTTTTTAGTTTGTCTCTAACATTTGTGTCTCTTAATTTTCTCACAGGATGGAGTGTTGAATTTGCAAGCATTGCAGACCTGGTGACACAGCCCGGCTGGCCCATTCTCTGCTTTATTTATCTATTACTAGTTATTTGAATTGAACTTTTAATAACCTGCCAGCTGCTCTTCAGACACACATGGTGCATTGTTGTCATTCCCAGAATCGCGTCTTTGAAATCCAGGCCCTTGGTAACCTTCATCGAACAAAGAGGCGACCTAGAGGATACATCTGCAACAGGACTTTTCAAACCTGCTGCCCTCTAGCTTCCCGCATACGTGTGCTATTTGTTTAGCTCATCATGGAGCCCACAATGGAGTACTGCCTGGCACAGGTTCTGCAGAAGGATGTTGGGAAGAGACTTCAGGTTGGCCAAGAACTGATAGATTATTTCTCAGATAAACACAAATCTGCTGATCTTGAACATGATCAGACTATGCTGGATAAAATGGTTGATGGTCTTGCTACCTCCTGGGTCAATTCCAGCAATTATAAGGTAAGATTGATTTTTAGAGCTGGGTTCATAAAGCTCAAGATTATGGAATAGACTTTGTTCCTCACTTTATTAGCTTGCAGATCCTGGTGATCTTGCATATTGCTTAGTGATCAGTGATTCATATGGTACTTTATTCTGTAGCACTACTAAGCTACGTATATAATTGAACTGAGAGACATTAAAAAGAAATATCTGAACTTGACAGATGGAGTAGACAGCCTGCCATAAAACAGACCTTGCGCTGCTGTTCCTCCTAGCTCAGTAATCCACGCTGGATGCTTTGGGCAAAATATGTAACAGCCTCATGCACAAGTGAAAGGAGTCCACTTCATATTGACCTGCTTCCCTTTTCTGGCAGCCCTGTATTTTGGGCAGTAACATTAGCAAGAGGGTGTGACAAGTATTTAAATTAATAAGCACTGGCTTCCTGAGCTTCCTTGAAGATTAGTCACAATAACATTTGTAAAATAGTGGGAAGGGCCTATTTTTGGGGAAGTTTATTTTTTAATAAAGGCAATAAATATGCTGTAAGGAAAAGAACTGCTACCAAAAACAGCAGCCCCATGTTGCCTACTCTCCCCCCCAACCTTAATGTGTAGGGCACCTTGCCCTGCCTCCTACCTAATCTTGTGCATTTTCCAACTCCCTACTCCATGTAATTGGCTGTTGCTGGTAGTGGTGAAGTGCTGAGCATGATGATAGACCTGGAACTGGTATTTGGCACAGTTGGGCAGATGTTGCGTTTCTGTCACTGTGGTAGGGCCCATCACCAATGGCTGCAGCCACTATTTTTTCTCCACAGTGCCTTGGTACAGCACTATATTTGAGGTTTTGAGGAAGAATAGCAAGTAGATAATACCACTGCTACCATGATAAAATCCCCTACAAACCCTGGGCAACGGGCATTCATGAAAGAAAAGGCCCTCTGCAGAAGACACTTTTCTGTGGACCTCTTCAAACCTGAGCCAGCCCTGCATTATGGTTTTATGACACTGGGTAAGCAGTACTACACTACTTCATGGTGAAGGGGAACTTGACACAGGACTCCTGCTTATGGTAACAGCCCAGTGTTTGTTACATTTAACCTGATGGGCACTAACCTAATGAAGATTCTGAAAGGATATGTTGGAGATGAAGAAAATGAGTACTGTTGGTTGTTCAAAGGGAAAAATTTCATTGCTGTTTTATGGAGCATGTTGCTTTTATGCAAACTTTCTTGGCTAGCAGTTTGCCCCCAATTGAAATTTAAGGTTTTGGTTATACTTTTAAAACCCTAAACCCAGTGGTTCTCACTCCTTTAGCACTGGGACCCACTTTTTAGAATGAGAATCTGTCCGGACCCACCGGAAGTGATGTCATGACTGGAAGTATCATCATCAAGCAGGGAAATTTTTTAATCCTAGGCAGTAATCCTACCAACACTTAGCCAGGAGTAAGTCCCACTGACTTTCATTATTGAAAGCATATACATAGCAACTTGTTCATAGTATAGGTCTGTAACATTTCCCCAAATGTAGTCGCATACCATGGTAGCATTAAGTCTAATACATTAAAAATTGAAATGAATGGGGACCCACCTGAAGCTGGCTTGCGATCCACCTAGTGGGTCCTGACCCACAGTTTGAGAAACACTACCGTAAACAGTTTTGGACTGGGATGCTTTTGAGAATCACTTCCTCCCTTGTGGTCCACTGTTCCCCATTCTGCTGGGGAGGCTTGTTTGTGTATCTGTGATATAGTTAGTGAGAATGAAGCAAAGGGCCCTCTTGGTGATGGCACCCAGACTATGAAACCCTTTCTCAAAAGGCTACTCTCTTTCTCTCTTGGATAGCCTTCCATCAGTGTTTAAAGTGATTTGGCCTGCCATTTCCTTGAGTATTTTGCTTCTTTGTATTTTTCTGCAGTTTCTGCTGCTGTTCTGTTTTTATTGTTTTAAATTGATTTATAATCTTGTGTTAAGTATCTTTCAAATATTGTAATTTACCTTGAGCTTAATGGAAAGGCAAGGTGTAAATCCCAATACTAGCTAAATAACAACAACAACAGATATTTCTATACCATCTTTCTGGCCATTGGATTGCTCCTTTGGCTTTATTCAAGGCAGTTTACATGGGCAGGCTTTCTCTGTACCCCCAAAGGAGTTTTTAGAATGAACAGAAAAGTTCTATCTTTCAGGAGCTGACTACATTCCAGGTGGATCTTCCAACAGTCTGGTCATATTCTGGCTGTCATCTCCTCCCACACAGAGAGCTTAAGAGCTGGCTTCTTTGGCTCTCACCCAAAAGAGTTCTGCTCAGCTTGTCAAGGTCTTTCCGCTCCTGGGGCTTCCGGTAGTCTTGAACAGACGACCTTCAGATCTTTGGATGATATCCTCGGGCATAACAGCAGCTCTACCCTCTAGACCAGACCTCCTGCCCTATAAGTAAGGGCCCAATTCTATCCAGTTTTTCAGTGCTGATGCAGCTGTACCAACAGGGCAGGAGCAGTCATGGAGTCTTCCTCAAAATAAGGGAATATTTGGTCTCAACATGGGGCTGCATTGCAGCTGCATTAGAACTGGGAATTTGGATTGGATTGGGCCCAAAATAACTAGCCAACCAACCTTTGACATAAATATTTTGTAACTCTGAGGCTAGCTAGAGTTGACTTTTACTACATGTCTGGTACAGATGTCTGGTGAAAGTCCTTCTTGGAATTCGGCAGAATAATTTAAGATGTCTGATCTACCCAGTGGCAACTGTGGAAGGACATTTTGAGTCCACTCATGTTCTGAAGCATTTGTTTCAAAAACATTCTAAGTAACCTTATATAACCAATGGGCTCCAAGCATGCATGCATTATGGAATGGGAAACTGACTGATGGGCTATACCTTTAGGCTGGCTTCTCTTGGTATTGCTGTCAGGTGGAGGCTTCTTGCTGCACTTGTTTGCCTCTTGGATTGGTTCCCACTGCATACTCTGTGCTGCTGACAAATATGTCTCTTGGTGGGTTGCAGTGGCATAGACTATGGGACTGAGCCGCTTGGAGAGCCAGTGCAGGCAACTGGAACAGATGCCTGAATACAGTTGGGCCTGTTTATCCACCCACAGGAGATCTGTTCCAGGACCCCTCACGGATACGGGAATCTGTGGATACATGAATCCCGGCCGCTTATGATTTGACAAGTAAACTGGAAGTGGATTTCTGAGGCCTTCTAAACCCATGGAGGTCATTGAAGGTGTCCTTGGGCCTCAGAAGACTGCTGGAGGCCTCAGAAAGCCAGTTCTGGTTTGATGAGTAAACCAGAAATGGCTTCCCCCATATCCACCGCATCTGTGGTGAGTCAAATCTGCAGATGCCGGATCCACAGATATGGGGTCACACTGTAGAGGAAGTTTCAAGTGACCTTCATATGGCAACTGAATGGTAAGAAGTAGCCCACCATAACAGCATGAGATGAAGTGTTGTTGTTTCTTCCCTTCTGAGAAGGTAATTGGGGCTGGCCATGTTTGTATTATTGTTTCGCACTGGGAGTTGGCTATGGCAATTGCGAAGGCTGAAGCTCAGTGATAGCTATAAACTGTGATATCTTATAGCTGCTCCAGCAGTATTTGTACTTATTGTTTTCTGAAGCTGCAATACAGGTTGAAGGGAGGGGGTCGCTTGGAGAGAGCATGATTGATGGATTGTCAGCTGGCTGCCCTCTCTCTAACTATTGTAAAGAACTCTTATCCTTTAATTTAAAGGGCCCTTCTCATCATGTGGAGATAAAAATCTCTACAACAGTAAGAAAAGCATTTTAAAGGGATATGTTTTTCCCCTTCTCCAGGGATCAGCACATTCCTTCTCGTTTGCAGGGGCCATTCGTGTTGAGTCAAATCTGTGTATAAAAAATCTGTGTATAACAAGGTTGGACCTGTATACTGAGTCAGATGAGTGGTCCATCTGGCTCTGCCCTGGCTGTTCTAATGTGGCAGTGGCTCTCCAAGACCACTAGCGGGGCTGTAATAGTTCTGCCGCCTAAGATGTATTTAACTGGAGATATCAAGGAGGGAGCGTGAGTTAGCTTCTCAGCTTGTACATCCTCTGATGTAATACACTACAACAGTGGTTCCCAAACTTCTACTTGGAAGTTGGGAACCCTGTAAGTATTTGCGGGGATAGAGATTGTGGTGCATCCATGATGAAGGGGCTTCATAACAGTCCTGGAGGTAGCGCTGGCCATGCAGGGGACCTTGCAGCCCCCTCAGCAGGCTTCCCTGCTGTTCCAAACAGCTCGTATCTCTGATTGGGACTCATTTTCAGTTTGCGATTGCTGTGATTGGATGTTACGCAGCCGCTTGGTCACGGCACTATTGCGATCACTGTGGTGCCATTGCTGCCATCATTGCTGGGCCACTCCCCTTAAGGGGGAGTGATTTGCTTCCAGTTACCCTGATGGATCGTGATCCACCAGTTTGGGAACCACTGGACTACAAGATTGCTTTATCTTTATTGCAAGCATCCTCCTCTAAACTGTTGGGAAATGCCTGTTTTGAATTAACCGCAGTGTAAGGAAATTTTCCAATGTGGAGCAAACTTATTTATTTTAAAAATTAATTTCTATCTCCTCTTGCTCCTCTTAAAACAAATGCATACAAAGGTGCTCAGGGCAGCTTGCAAACCAGTTACGTAATAACCCCCAGCTTCAGGAAGAATATAACAACTGGGAAAAATGTAGCTTTAGGATTGGTTACTTTTTGTGACTTCACTGGAGACATAACAGGACATGGATCTTTTAAGTATTGGTCACAGCCATATGGGACCTATTTATAACTCCTTAGTTATCTAATTCTTAGCAGTAAGTGCTACAGTTGTTAGCAAATACTTCTCATGTTCACATTTTCAGTGAAGCCATAAATAGTTATTATGAAGGAATCTAATCCCCTTTCTGAAACATTTGATAATAGCGTTGTGGACACTTTATTTTGTTGCAAGGTGAAAAACCTTGGTTTTCTTGTCATATGTTGAAAACGTCTTGTTCAGTTCTTGAAGTCTGAGAATTAGACATAGATGTTACTGGAAGCATCTTTATCCTAACCTGTCAAGGAAGGGTTTAGAGGAAATTGAAGCAAAGTTTGGTGTCATTAAAAAAATAAAATTCAGATGTTCTTGGAATAAAGATGCAAAAATATTGATTTTTTAATGCAGATTTTTGAGTTCCCAGAATTTCTCTGACTTATGAACAAGTATTTAGGAACTTGCCACTTTAAATTGCTCTAATTCAAAAATGTTGAATTAACCAGAGGAAAGAGTGTTTTACAGCCCAATCCTATTCATCACGGGGGCAGTGGGGCTGCTGGGTCCACACTGTATCCAGTGCTGAAATTGAGCAGTCTGAAGGTGTCCTTGGGATAAGAGAACAAAAGGGACCATTTGTTCCTTTACCCCAAAGAGACCTCTGGACTGCCCAATTTGTTCTCTTACCCTGTAGAACCTTACCCCTATGTAGAGGCTATGTAGAGGCTATGTAGAACGATGAGGCTACTTGGATCTGCATCAGATCACTGGCGCAGAACTGAGTAGCCCCATATAGGTCTTTCAGGCCTGGGACAGGGGTTAGGATACAGCAGAGGTCTTCCCCATCCTCCCCTGCCCTGAAACACCCCCTCCTCACTTCCATTCTGCCTTCCTCCTACCCCTCCATTGTCCGACATAACACTTACTTGACCCAATGGCTGTCAGGTGGGATAAGGCACCCACAAGATGGCACAGGCCTTCTTGCTCGTGCTTTATGACACACAAAGGGCTTTATGGCACTTTTGCAGCACACAGTGTCAGTGCAGCAGCCAGTGCTTGTCTACCATATGGTTGGGCTGCCCACCAGATATTATGTGAAGGATACTGATAGAAACAAGAAGCAATGCTGGAACTGGCACTAAGGAGCTTTGTCAAGTCACTTGTGATCTGCACAACTAGGTCCATGGAGGAAGTGAGCTGAGTGTGAACTAAACTTTAAATTAAGGAATTACGGTTACCCTATTGTGATTTCTAGAACAAAACCTGTGAAAGTGACACATGCACCTTTTTATGCAAATAAAATGTGTATGTTTAATACCAGTATAATTAGCAAAGACATTTTACCAGCTTTAGTCTTTTTTTTTTTTTTGGCTTTTGTCTTTTATTTTCTGCTTTCTTCCCAACTTCATAATCTCTCAAACTCACCTTCTCAAATCCTAGCCTTACTTGCATTATCCCTTCAAGTTGCTTTCCATTTAATGACATATAGCAGCGGTTTTCAAACTCTCGAGGAGAGTTTCGGCCACTCTAAGTTTTTGAGGGGGGCAGGCAACGGGGGCGGGGGAAGGCAGCTTCAGAAGTGAAACTGGAGCGATCACGGTCCACTTCTGCTTTACCGGAGGCGGGGTGCGATCACTCCGCTTTCGTTTTCAAAGCTGCAGGGAGCCCTGCAGAAGATCGCGCAGGGCTCCCCGCACCCCCGGGAGGCTGCAGGAGGCTCAGGTATATGCAGCCAAGCCCCTTCAGCCCCCCTGAGCGGCGCGATCCTGGGGATTGCGATCCTGGGGACTGTGCCGCTGCCTCCAGGCTGCCCCTGCCCCTTAAGGTAAAAAGAGGGAGGGTAAAAAGAGTCCAATCTCTCCAGAGTGCATGGAGGCTGCTTAAAACAACAGTAATAGAGGCCCAGCAGAAGTGTATACCGCAAAGAAAGAAGGGTTCCACTAAATCCAGGAGGGTGCCCGCATGGCTAACCAGCCAAGTTAGAGAGGCTGTGAAGGGCAAGGAAGCTTCCTTCCGTAAATGGAAGTCTTGCCCTAATGAGGAGAATAAAAAGGAACATAAACTGTGGCAAAAGAAATATAAGAAGGTGATACGGGACGCCAAGCGAGACTATGAGGAACGCATGGCCAGCAACATTAAGGGGAATAATAAAAGCTTCTTCAAATATGTTAGAAGCAGGAAACCCGCCAGAGAAGCTGTTGGCCCTCTGGATGGTGAGGGAGGGAAAGGGGAGATAAAAGGAGACTTAGAGATGGCGAAGAAATTGAATGAGTTCTTTGCATCTGTCTTCACGGCAGAAGACCTCGGGCAGATACCGAGGCCCCTCCTGACCGAGGAGTTAAGTCAGATAGAGGTTAAAAGAGAAGATGTTTCAGACCTCATTGATAAATTAAAGATCAATAAGTCACCGGGCCCTGATGGCATCCACCCAAGAGTTATTAAGGAACTGAAGAATGAAGTTGCAGATCTCTTGACTAAGGTATGCAACTTGTCCCTCAAAACGGCCACGGTGCCAGAAGATTGGAGGATAGCAAATGTCACGCCTATTTTTAAAAAGGGAAAGAGGGGGAACCCGGGAAACTATAGGCCGGTCAGCCTAACATCCATACCGGGTAAGTTGGTGGAAAGCCTAATCAAAGATAGGATCTCAAAACACATAGACGAACAGGCCTTGCTGAGGGAGAGTCAGCATGGCTTCTGTAAGGGTAAGTCTTGCCTCACGAACCTTATAGAATTCTTTGAAAAGGTCAACAGGCATGTGGATGCGGGAGAACCCATAGACATTATATATCTGGACTTTCAGAAGGCGTTTGACATGGTCCCTCACCAAAGGCTACTGAAAACACAGTCAGGGAATTAGAGGGCAGGTCCTCTCCTGGATTGAGACCTGGTTGAAGACCAGGAAACAGAGAGTGGGTGTCAATGGGCAATTTTCACTATGGAGAGAGGTGAAAAACAGTGTGCCCGAAGGATCTGTCCTGGGACTGGTGCTCTTCAACCTCTTCATAAATGACCTGGAGACAGGGTTGAGCAGTGAGGTGGCTAAGTTTGCAGACGACACCAAACTTTTCTGAGTGGTGAAGACCAGAAGTGATTGTGAGGAGCTCCAGAAGGCTCTCTCCAAACTGGCAGAATGGGCAGCAAAATGGCAGATGCGTTTCAATGTAAGTGTAAAGACATGCACATTAGGGCAAAAAATCAAAACTTTAGATATAGGCTAATGGGTTCTGAGCTGTCTGTGACAGATCAGGAGAGAGATCTTGGGGTGGTGGTGGACAAGTCAATGAAAGTGTCGACCCAATGTGCGGCAGCAGTAAAGAAGGCCAATTCTATGCTTGGGATCATCAGGAAGGGTATTGAGAACAAAACGGCTAGTATTATAATGCCGTTGTGCAAATCTATGGTAAGGCCACACCTGGAGTATTGTGTCCAGTTCTGGTCGCCGCATCTCAAAAAAGACATAGTAGAAATGGAAAAGGTGCAAAAGAGAGCGACTAAGATGATTACGGGGCTGGGGCACCTTCCTTATGAGGAAAGGCTATGGCGTTTGGGCCTCTTCAGCCTAGAAAAGAGACGCCTAAGGGGGGACATGATTGAGACATACAAAATTATGCAGGGAATGGACAGAGTGGATAGGGAGATGCTCTTTACACTCTCACATAATACCAGAACCAGGGGACATCCACTAAAATTGAGTGTTGGGCGGGTTAGGACAGACAAATGAAAATATTTTTTTACTCAGCGTGTGGTTTGTCTGTGGAACTCCTTGCCACAGGATGTGGTGATGGCGTCTAGCCTAGACGCCTTTAAAAGGGGATTGGACAAGTTTCTGGAGGAAAAATCCATTATGGGGTACAAGCCATGATGTGTATGCGCAACCTCCTGATTTTAGGAATGGGTTAAGTCAGAATGCCAGATGCAAGGGAGGGCACCAGGATGAGGTCTCTTGTTATCTGGCGTGCTCCCTGGGGCATTTGGTGGGCTGCTGTGAGATACAGGAAGCTGGACTAGATGGGCCTATGGCCTGATCCAGTGGGGCTGTTCTTATGTTCTTATGTAAGGTGAAAGTGGCCAGAGCCCACAGGCTGGGGCATTGCGACGCCCCAGTTTGAAAAGCCCTGACATACAGTATTCTTCTTTCTTTCACTTCAAACTGCCTAACCACCCTACTAATGGAATGGGGTAGTTCCTACATATGCTACTGGGTGTATCGTGCTACAGTGATAACAGTTAATAATGAAAGCATAGTTGCGTTCTTTGTTCATCTGCATAGCATTTTCTGTGAGTCTTTATATGAGTTTCGTGTATATGTATACATGTGGCAGAATTACCTCTCCGCTGTGATCCCTCTGTATCCCAATTTAGGGATGCAGAACCCACATGGAACAGGCAGGATCACATGAGAAAAATCACACTGTCCCCTAATCTGGCCTCTGTTGCTGGCTTTGTTCTTCCTCTGTAACATGAGATGCTACCAAAGCCCCTAGGAAAAATACAGACACAAGCAAATTGACTTCTGTATTATGCATTACTGTGCTTTGCTGAAGGTTTATTTTGTCTTCTGTAACTGAGCGGTGGAACAGATGGCTCCAGCTTAGTTTAAAGTGTGGTGTCCATTAAGAAAACTTAAGCTGTTGAATGACGATTGCTCACTCTGAGAGGTACAATTGCTGTCTGGAACATGCTTTTTGTTCCGTTGAAATTCTGTGGAGGAAATGTTGAATTAGCAGAACTATTACTTTGAAGTGGGCAGGGTTGCTGTGCTCTCCTGATAAACTGGGGCACCACTTTTATCAGGAGGTCTGGGGAGGAAGACTCCTCTTTATGGGGAAGCACCGCTCATATAAATAACTTTCTGATATTGTTGAAGGGTTGCTGGATTTGTCTTTAGAGGACTATCCCCTGTTCCAGAGCATGACAATCTTGCAGAATATGGCTGATATCTATCATTTTAGTCTGTGCAGCCTCAAAGTAAACCTATTTATGAAGGAACAATTTTGTCAGCAGCTTTGATAAATACCAAGTGATTGATTCTTGTTTGATAGTATTTCCTTAAAGTAGTGGTTCCCAAACTTTGACCTGTGGCTCCCTGGGGAGCCTCAGAAACTAGCCAAAGGAGCCATGGAATCCTTGTAAAAAAAATCTGCTGCCCTATACAATGTATAGGATTATAGTCCTAATGGGGAACTGTGGCAGATGGCCCATTGGTCAAGGGAGCCACCAATCAAAAAAGTTTGGAAACCGCTGCCTTAGGGAAAGCTGCCTTATAAACAGTCAGACCATTGTTTGGTCATCTAGTGCAGTATTTCAACACTGATTAGCAGTGGCTCTCCTGTTCCAGACAGGAATCTTTCTATGCCCTGAAGACATCAGAGATTGAACTTGTGATATTCAGCATGAAAAGTGGATGCTCTGCCACTGAACTATGGCCCTTTATAACCATTATCGTTTTGTGTTGCTGCTTTGGTGTATATGAGAGCACTTGATTGCTTTAAAGTCTCATGCCAGGTATCTAAATATTTGCCTTAAAGTCTCATGAATGAGACGTGCTGGATCCCACTGGGCCTTTCCATTGGAAGTACAAGTTTACAAAACTGGTATGAATGTTACAATTCAGTAAGCTTAATGGAAGTGGAAAAACATTGTGTAAGGAAGATGGGGTAGATGTGAAGAACCTCATGGCCTTTCTTGTTCTCTCACCATGTACTGTTTGTCAGAGTGTATTGGCCTCTAAAGTAGCACCTCTCTGAAGACGTCAATGCAGCTTTTTTGTTTTTATGTGTCTGCCTTTAGCACAAATAAGCTGGTGTGATTTGCATTAGTTGTGCCTTCTGCAGGGGTTCCTGACCTAAATTTTCACTAATTAAGAAAAGAAGACAGAGAAGGGGAAAAAAGATGAAGGCATAAACAACTCCGTTTTTGTAACTTTGTGACAACGAAAAAAAAATCTTAGGAAAAAATTATGTGAATATATTTGCATGAACTCTGATTTTGTTTGTACCTTCTTTCTGTAAAATTTGGAATGTCTGGACAAGGAAGAATACAGACACGGGAACTGGAAGTAGGAGTAAAGCAGAGGGCAGGAGTTGTACAGAAGCAACATGTCCTGGCTACTGAAGGCCCATCCCATGTGTTCATTTTCCTGTAGACAATCCAGAGTCATCTGCAGGTTCGGAACCCATGGATTTGACACAGCGTGGGTTTCAAACCCACACTGAAGGGCTTCACCTGACCTTCTGGATGTGTCTGGAAGCGCCTTCTGGTCATGTCCGGGAGGCTTTCTGAGGCCTGGGGAGTTGGCGTGCTGCCCCCCCCAGGCCTCAGGAAACCTCCCAGATGTGGGAGATGGATCCCACCCTTGGATTCAGTTATCTGTGGGTCTTGGTGTCTGCAGGGGGTCTGGGAAGGGATCCCCCATGGATATCGAGGTCCAAGCGTTGTTATGTGAACTGATTACTTTAGACAACAGAACTTTTTTTGGAGTGGGCTTTGTTTTCTTGTTTCTCACCTCCCACTCTGCATGCCATTAAAACAAATGGAGAAGGAGGTTTAAAATTTCTAAGTGTGGTCTTGAATAATTTGTGTGTGTGTGTGTGTGTGTGTGTGTGTGTGTGTGTGTGTGTGTGTTCGTTCTATTCAGTAGAGTTTTGTATCCCTTTACCCCTTTCCTGATATCTGCATGTTTTGGACTCACCAGTTGTTTTGGTGGGTCTATGGTATCCAGTAATTTGACCTTTTGTGGTTACGCTGGTATTGCCAGTATGAGGAGTGCCATGGGCTGGGTAAAAGGCAGCCAGGTGGGGCAAAGCAGCTGGACTATGTCGCAGTTCATATAGTGTGAATCCTTTTAATATAAGTTGTATTGAACTGAGTTACAAAGCAGGCGTTTATTACATGCTTTACCTTGTGATAACTGCAATAGCACATAGCAAAGAGATTGACTTGTAGTGGCTGCTTGAAGAAGGGAGTGGGTGTGGAGGAGAGTCGGGGTGGGAGCATTAATGTTTGGTAGCTTTCAAATATGCATAATGGATGAGGCTTCAGAAAGCAGAAAAACATGCTTTTAATAATGAGCAGGCCAGACAAGAGTATCTTTCAGCTATTCCTCGCAGCTTGCCAACGTGTTATGAAATTCTAGTTTGCAATCCTGAGGCAAGGGCATGGAGAAAAGAGAGAGACCTTGTATAGAAATATTTAGCCCCAAATCTGATATCTGCTTTCTTTAGGTACTAAGGCCATATGAGGAGAGAGTACTTTAGTACATTTTAATCCCAGTTTACATAAGGTGCAACTGGAATAGAAATGAAACATTTCTGAAAGTTTTTATTTAACCTTGGGGAGGGGGAGATTGGAAAAATGTGGAGGGATGGAAATTTTAGGGAAAAATTCTATATTAAGCAAATCAAATTTGCTTATCAAGCCTTTACTGCAGTGTTTCTCAAACTGTGGGTCAGGACCCACTAGGTGGGTCACGAGCCAATTTCAGGTGAGTCCCCATTCATTTCAGTATTTTATTTTTAATATATTAGCCTTGATGCTACCATGACATGTGACTGCATTTGGGGAAATGTTACAGACCTGTACTGGGACTTACTCCTGGGTAAGTGCGGGTAGGATTGCAGCCTAGGATTGTTAAAAATTACTTGCCGCTGGTCTGAAACAGAGGCTCTTGATTCTATGGTAACCCTTCTGCTGCCGTAGAATCGAGTAGCCCCATTGCGGGGCTACTTGCCTTAGTGGGGGAAGGGGACAAAAGTCCCCTTCTCCGGAGGAGCCACTGGCACTGCCCAGGTTGCATGTTGGATGTAGCAGCAGCCATTTTTGGCGCTGTTGCAGCCCCGCATGCTGGGCAGCTCTGGGTTGGGCTGCCTGTTAAAAGAATCTCCCCTCCCCTGTTTTGGCACAAGCTGAACATCTATTAATTGAAAAGACTGTTGGGATACAATTCTTTTAATATGGAATTATGAAAGACTGTTTTTCTTTGTAATGAAAGGTGGAAAAAACTGTTGGTAGTTTTCCAATAGAATAGGCCTTGCAATGAAATTATGACGATATTGGGCCCCAAGAACTGCAACATCACCACATGTGTTGTCCATTGATCTACCTGGATGACCTGTATTATGTTTAATAGCTGCCTGATCCATGTAGGCAGATCAGAGTCTGTCTGCACTTGCTCATGGTCAGTGCTCTGTGATTATGCATGCCTCTGCTTACCAATCAACCTGTTAGAATACACTTCTATTTAAGTGTCTACCAGATCATAGAATAATACTACAATTGGAAGGGACTTTGGCAGTCATCTAGTCCAACCTCTTGCTCATCGCAGGCAACTACAGCATCCCTGATGGGTTTTCAGTCTCTGCTAAAAATCTCCAATGAGAGAGGACCCGCAATTGTATCAGGCAGGCTGTTTCAGTGCCTGGAAGCTCTTACATTAGTAAATTCTTCCTCATGCCTCATCTAAACCTACTTCCCTGTAGTTTCATTGGTTCTAGTCCTGCTGTTGGGAATCGCCAAGAGCAAGTCCATCTCTTCTCCTGTGTGACAACCATCTTCAAGTATTTGCGGGGGCTATCATATTTTCTCTTCTCCAAATGGAACTTACCAAGGTCTTTTAACCATTCTTCATAGGACTAGGGGTGTTTTCTACAACCCTTGCAATCCTGCTGTAAACCCACTCCTCTTGGGCTTTGGCAATCCCAAACTGGATTCCGTATTCCCAGTGAGTTATGATTAGTACTGTATAAAGTGGAATTATTACTGCTTATGATCTGGAGTCTGTACCTCTGCTAAATGCAGCCTAGAAGTGCTTTTTTTTGCAGTTGCATCACACTGTTAGTCATGTTCAAGTTGGGGTTCACTAATACATCTGTGTCTTTTTCACACATGTTGCGGCCAAGCCAAGTTTTTCTCATCCTGCGCTTCTGTTTTATTGTTCCTTCATGCAGGGCTTTACATTTATCTCTGTTGAACTTCATCTTGTTGGTTTGGGCCCAATTATTCAAGATAATTTTGAATCCTAATTCAGTCTTCCAGAATATTAGCTATCCCTGCAACTTTGTGTTGTCCGCAAATTTGATAAGTGCTTCCACTACACCTGCAGTTTTCAAACTCGCAGAGAGTTTGAATTCCGCAGTAAGTCTTTGCGGGGGTGGGGGAGGCAGTGGTGCGATCCCCAGGATTGCGCCTCTCGGGGGCTGCAGGGTCTTGGTGCACTTGCCCAAGCCCCCTGCAGCCCCCCAGGGGTGTGGGGAGCCCTGCGCGACCTTCAGCAGGGCTCCCAGGGTCAGGGAAAGTGACAGCGGAGTGATCTGATCGCTGCCCACTCCGCTTAACCAGAAGCGGTGCACGATCGCTCCCCTTTTGACCAGGCTGCAGGGGCTGGGGTGCACCCTCTAGTCCCTGCAGCAGCCGTCCCTGCAAAACGGGAAGCGGAGCGCAATCGCCCCACTCTCACTTTCCCTGACCTGAGGAGCCCTGCAGCTGCTCGTGCCCGGCTCCCCGCAGCCAGGGACGGATGTTGCAGGGACTGGAGGGTGCACCGCAGTCCCTGCAGCCCGGTCAAAAGGGGAAGAGGAGCGATCGTGCACTGCTTCCGGTTTAGCGGAGCAGTGCGCGATCGCTCCGCTATCACCTTCCCTGACCCGATGAGCCCTGCTGAAGGTCGCGCAGGGCTTCCTGCACCCCCGGGGGGCTGCAGGGGGCTTGGGCCAGTGCACCAAGCCCCTGCAGCGCTCCTGAGCGGTGCGATCCTGGGGATCACGCTGCTACCTCCTCCCTGCCTCCTGGCCACCCCCGCCCCTTAAGGGGAAAGGGACCAGGACCCTCAGGCTGGGGCGTTGTGATGCCCCAGTTTGAATACCACTGCACTACACCATCATCCAGATAATTTATAAAAATATTGAGCAGCACAGGGCCCCAAACTCGGCTATGTGGCATGCTGCTTGATACCTCTCTCCAGATGCTTGACTCTTTTTTACTAAAATTTTTAGTGGGATCTTTCCAAGTAAATATATTTAGGATAGCAGCCATCATTGACAGTATTAATTCTTACAGAGAATGTGTGAAAAATAGCGCAACTTAGTGCCTATTTAAATTCTGTATGTAAATTTCGACAGATGCTCTGTAGTCCTTGTATTTGGAAAAAAATATTATCAGCCTGGTTGTCAAGGTACCAGTCTTCTGTTGAGTTTTCACTTAATTTGAAATTTGTTTCTTCCATCTCTCCTCTTGGTTTCTGCTATAACTTTGTCATCACTTCCTGTCCTGATACTTTTTTATAGTTATAATTTCTTTGTCGCTGTTTAGCAATGTTAGCAGTCTTTTGGATAGTTTTCAATTGCTGTAGACCAACCAGAGGTTCCGAAGCTGGGGGTTTGTGACGCCTATGCCAGGGAAGCCCTGTCTTGGCCCCCTTAAGGGGTGGGGTGATGGCGGTGATGCAATCACCAGGATTACGCTGCTGCCAGGGGCAAAGGGTTTTTTGTGCTTACCAATGGCGGTGCCGGCCTTCCAGGAGGGGGCAGGGAGTTTGTGAACGCCTCTGTGGGGCTCACCAAGCCTCAGAATATCTAAAAATAATGATCACAACCTGGTTTGCAATCATGAAACCAGAAGTGGGTCACAATAGCGGCAATTAGATATTCTGAGTCCTGGGGAGCCCCACAGAGTTATCAGTGGACTCCATGCACCCCCAGAAGGCTGGTGCTGCCACTGTTCAGTACAAAAACCCCTTTTTCTCTGGCAGCAGTGAGATCCTGGTGATTGTATAGCCGCCTTCACTTCTTCCCCATGAAGAAAGAAGCAAGGAGTTAAAACTTTAAAAGCCAGACTTGTAAGGTAGTTCTGACTCTAGTACGTATCTTAGCAAGATCCCAGATGGTCACCTTTGAGTTTACCATGATGATTCTGCCTGCTGGCTGGCTGCAGGGTTGGTGTGTCTGCCTTCAGAAAGTTACATATGTGAGTCGCACACTGCTTCTTTGATGTCTGCATCTTTTTTTCTTCTGATATAGAATCATCCTCTTGAACAACAGCATTCAGTTTTCCCTACAGTAGATGACAGAATTTGCTGCTGTTCTGGTTCCACAAGATAAGGAGTACTGAGCAAGTGAGATGGTCTTTTCTTGGGCCAGATATTCTTGTTAACAGTAGTGAAAAGCGAACCTTTTCCAGGTCAAATACTGGCTCAGTATAAAATGAAAAAAACTGCTTCAGTGATAATGAGGAATTGGGTTTGTAGGTCTGTGCGTTCAGTATTTTTAGCTCAGTGCAGGTAGTTCTGTCTGATCTGTTTGACAGTTAAAAGCAGAGGTGTTGGCTTGCTAAGGAACAGAACTACAGCAGAATAAGCTAGAAACTAGAACCCTGGGAACTGTAGTTCTGTGATTGGGCTAGAAATGTCTAAGAGAAAATTCTCAGTACTTCACAAAACTAGTTTCTAAGATTTGAGGGGAGGAATACAAGTGGTATATGTAGTACAGGTGGTGTAACAATCAATTCATATATTTTGAGTGTAAGTATTGCTTCAATTAGTTTTCACAAGGAGGAGTCTTCTATTGTCTACACTTTTAAAAGACTTTAAATTCTTTTTAAAAGAATTAAGTTATTCCATATATTTTAAATATGTGGATATTTTTATGTGATTCAGCATATCATGAGAGTTTGAGGATCCCTAATGTGCGCACATGAGAGCATACCTTTGTATGCTGTATATTTAATTCAGAATAAGCACCACTTCACACTTAAACAATTGATAAGTAGGGCTTTGCACTTTACTAGGAAATGCCTAAAAGTGGAGGCGTGAAAGAGCTATACTTATTCTTCTTGCTTTTCCAGGAAAATATGCAAAGGGTGAACTTGTGCATTTCCGCCCATAGTGAGATAAGCAAGTTATAGCCAGATTGGGATCACACACACTTTGCTGAAAAGTGTGTATTTGTGGGCCCTGATATGGGCACAGCGGGAACAATTTGTCTCTCTCTCCACTGCCCTGACTACTTGATGTCAGAGAGGTATTTATGTTGTGAAGATGCTTTTATGTGATGCAACATCTCTTGAGAGCCAATACCATATATTGGTCTCACTTCGGCTCCCTGGTTGAAGCATGGGGCACAAATGTGACCCTGGCTCCCATTTGTACTTCTTGCCTCAGCATTCTTGTAGGCAGTGTACAGCTTAGAATCCCTACTCCACCCTTAAGCATCCATTTAAAGTGGGGTGGAAATTAACTCTTTAAGGTCAGTGGCCATGAATAGGGCAAAGTGGTCAAAGGATAACTGATCCATGATAAGTGATCTTGAATATGTGCCCTTTAAGAACTATCTGGAGTGTAAATAATAGAAAATCATGTGCTCCACATATGCAACAGTTTAAATTGTAACTGTTGCTTGCAGCTTTGAGAGGAAATTTTTGCTGAAAAAGTAGGTTTTAAATCTACTGTTACAAGTTATTGGTGTTGGCTTTGGACATAGGGTGTTAAACTCCTCCCCCGCAAGGGTAAAAAGCAGGTAAAATTAAATTTCCAGAAAAACCTGTGCTATGTTGGTTATGCATTATCAGATTAGGAGAAACTCAGTATTTCAATCAGTTAGATTTTTCTTGTCTCTATTTTTCAGATGAAGATTGCTTGATATGGGGGGCAGGGAGATTTTTTCCTCTATAAAGGAAGCATTATCATGCTGCAATAATGATTAAAAATATCAGAGTGGTTTGTTATCTGGACCAAAAATTTTAACTAATGATAGCAGCAAACCTGGGCTTTGTTTTCATGGGGCTGACTCTTCTCGATTTGATCTGCCTGTTTCAGTTTTGATCATACTTTTGTTGTAGGGTGGAGTGGGGAGTTGGTCCTTTGTGAATTCTTCTCATTCTCTTGTTCATTGCACTTCAGTGCATGTCAAATGACAGGAAGGGCACTCCTTCTTCCACTCTAACGCGCATCTATCCTATTCTCTGTAAAGTACATTCTGAAGATTTTAATACCATGTTCCTTAGAAACTAGAATAGCACTTCTTATTGCTCAAGAACCTGTTCAGATTTACAGCCAATACAATAATCTGACACTCTAGTTGTCCCATCTACAATGATGGATAGTTTCCATTTGAGAATTAGTTTTTGAATGTCTTAGAGCAAGGTGGCAACAGATTTGAACTCGGTGACAGCCTGGTTTTTCTCAATTACAGTTGAATGCTGATTATTTTTTAAAAAGGTATAGATGCTCTGAATTTGGAAACTTTTAAAAAAAATACACGTTGGCCTGAGTACATGCCGTATCTTGTTAATTTTACAATACAATTGAATATAGAATTCTGGAATGCCCCTGAAGTTCCTTTCTTCACCTTTCGGGTTTTAATTTTTTAGAACGGTATACTTCCAACTATTTTTTTTTCCTCAATATCTTGTTTCCTTGTTCCAAGATTGAATCCCTCTACTATTTTAGCTCCTTGACCATTTTAGCACCATTTTAAGTGGTTTTAAAATGGTGCTAAAATGGTCAAGGAGCTAAAATGGTCAAGGCACACATCAGTTCTTTATTTTTATCATTGAAAAAAAAGAGTATTGTTTTAAAGTTCAGTAACTAAAATTTTAGTCACTGAGTGTTTCAGCCCTCTTTTTCTAGTTTCTATCAGCTCATCTTCTGCAACAGTTAATTCCACTGACTCACACACACCTAACACTAAACGGATCACTTACCCAGTCCAAGAAACTGACTGGAAATATTTGTCAATGTTGAAAATGCTTTTCAGTGTTTTTGCTCAGCAGTGACAAACTTTGTAGAATTAAATCAACAAGTTTTTAATCTCTTTCCCCCAATATAACTAACTACCTCCAAAAAGCCACAACCTTGCCTCTCTTGGGTAATGGTCTGCTTGGCTGCCACTCATACATTTCCTGACTTGGTTTGGTGTAAAATAGTGCCTCCTCTCCCTGTTTGGATGCTGCTTGCTGCTGCTGAACCACCCAGAGTTTCATTCAAGCCTGGAAACTTATTTATTACAGTACTTGTATACTGTATCATCCTTCTTAGTAGACTCAAGGCCACTGCAAACATGCTTCAGACTGGCTTCTTAAAGATGTTGTCCTTTTTGCCAGCGGATTCCTCCACACTTGTCCACATAGAGGCCATACCTGTAGCCTCTTGGCCTCTCATCTAAGCGGATCCTGCTAATTAGGGCCCAGTCCTATCCAACTTTCTAGCACAGGTGCAACCATAATGCAGCCCTGAGACAAGGGAACAAAGGTTCCCATACCTTGAGGAGGCCTCTGTGACTGCCTCACCACCACAGGATGCAGTGCATACTCCATTGGCACAGCTGCACTGGCACTGGAAAATTGGATAGGATTGGGCCTTTAGTCTCTTCAGGCAAGGTGACAGCTCAACCAGCAGACTATACCTCCTGCCTATAACATGTTGAGGCAAAGAAGCCACATGGGTCAAAACTTATGCATCTTCTTTTTCTAGGAAAGGTCACAGAATGCTAATATACCTACTAATAAAAGACCTCCCTAAACTCTGAAGCACACTGGTGGACCATTCATGACACACCAGTGTACTGTGGCACAGCAGTTGAAAATTGCTGCTCTTAGCACCCTGCTTTTTCTGCCACAGTTAACAGTGAAGATTGATGAGCATCAACTATAGCATGCTTCAGAGTGAAGCTTGCCATTTCTGTTAGTCTTGCCTAAAATGAAATGTTTTTCTTTGATGTATTTAACCCATTTCTGCGCAGCCCACGTGTACACATTTGATCCCTGCTGCATATATGCAACATTGGGCAGAAATGACTTAATTTTCATATTGTGGTTGGAAATTGTAAGTCACTAGTTCCCAAACTGTGAGTCAGGACCCACT
Organism: Tiliqua scincoides; assembly: GCF_035046505.1. NCBI lineage: Eukaryota > Metazoa > Chordata > Lepidosauria > Squamata > Scincidae > Tiliqua > Tiliqua scincoides. The sequence goes on along the minus strand of NC_089821.1, from coordinate 78,501,011 downwards.
AGTGGGTCAGGACCTGGTATTTGGTGGGTTGTAAAACTGACAAGCTGATAACTGACAAAGAAGAATGTATTGAGCCCTATGGAAATTAAAAAATGAGAAGCATGTGCACATTTATTCATGAATAGGTGACCTTGTCTTGGTCCAGTGCAAAGGGGTGGTCCATGTCTGATGAACATGTAGCTCAGCAATGCTCCAGGAGGTGATTCCCTGCCCCCCAGTAGTAAAAGGAATGACTGGTAAAGTGAATCTTTCTTTAGTGTTGTAAAGCTAGGTATAGTGTCATTTTGTAAAGTGGGTCCTGGTGCTAAAAAGTTTGGGTACCACTGGTATAAATGTTAATGTAATGGTATAAATGTTTAATTTAAGAAGGAAAATTGGTATGGATACAATTTGACTTGTTGGGTTGATGACCTGGGGTAAGTGGGTGAGATGTCTGGGACAAGTTCAGACAAAAAGAACAGAATATTAAGCACAAGTTGAATGGATTTGTCAGGTCATCCAGATTCACTTTGGTTTTTCAAGGAAGGAGGAAAGATCCCTGCAAGATAAGTAATATGCTAAAGAAACTAAGGATTGAACCATTTAGTCCATTTAACCCATCACTATGATGGCCATTGGCTCCTGCTGTCTGAGACTAAGTGGAGATGCTGGGGACTGGACCCAAGATCATTTATATACCAAGCATGTATTCTATCACCAAAGAATGGCTCCCATCAGCGAAATATTGAGAACTCAAGCAAGCAAACATGCCGCACACCTAGAAAAGTTGGTCCTCTCTCTGCTCTTCAGCCTGTCAGTTTTGGGTAAAGGAAACTACTTCTTGATCTGAGCTCTGGCTGTTTCAAGCTTTGGAATTTTGTACCACTGTAGAGCTACGTCTCAGGAAGCATTATTCTGACTTCATCTGTGAATTTCCCATGTCACATGAGAAAAGGGAGGGAACCCAATCCCTGGAGCTCAGGAGTAATAAAAACTCCTGACCTCAATATGTCATAAATTCTTTTCAGAAACGACCCTGTAAATAAGCATTTGTTTACTGTGTTTAAAAAGAATCCTACAATTCTAACCAGAAGAGAGTGTTCATATGCCTTGCATCACAGATGCTCTTTCAAGTTCTCTGCATCTTTGATGCTTGATCAAAAGAAAAGCAAGTAAAAAAGTTCTTTGAAAGGACAATGCTAATAAAAAAGGGTAATTATAGTGTCTGTCGCTACACAGCACAATATATTTATTTCTTATGGATGGGAAAACTATACCTGGCATTCAGATTGTATGGCTGCTATCTGGATATAATGACCACATTAGCAGAATTGGGGTTCAAACAAGGCCAGTGGATTGACTGGCACCTTGACCGTAAACATATATCCTTTTGTGCTTTAGAGTGATAACAGATTTATTTGTTACCTTCTAGGGTCTTCTAGTGTCTGGGTCTTAGACTCTGTATTAAGATTATTGGCACAATCCTATTGTGCCACTGTGTGGGTGGAGTGAGTGCTCCGCCAGCACTGATTGTTGAAAACGTCCTATAAAGCATGTAGCGACAGTGCTGGAGTTAATAGTGCTGGCAGGAAGGCCTGCGCCATCCTGCTGGTGCTAGTGCAGGACCCAGCACCAGAGCAGGCAAGTTCCATGCTGAGTAGCAGCGGGGGGTGGGCAGATCGAACCCCAGGAGAGGGCGGGTTTGGTGGCGCTTGTGTGCTCTGTATCCTATCCCCCATCCTGTGCCAGATCTGCTAACACGGATCCACTCGGACATGTGCCAGAGACTTAGCAGTAGAGTAGACCTGTTGTCGCAGCTGGGGCTTTCCCTGGGGTAAGCGGACAAAAGTTCCCTTACCTGAAGGATACTACCAGACTGCAGGCTTCCTCCCACGGGATACCGCACAAGCGGCACTGGCCCCACTGTGTCGGCACAGGGGAATTTCAGTAGGATCAGGCTGTATGTTTCCTAACTTTTCACTTTGGAGGGTTAAGCAAAAAACCAAGAAAAGTTTGGGGCCGATTAAAGCAGCAACAACACTGCTCATTCTTTCTTGATTCCCAGAACTCTGCCCCAGAACACCTATATGGTACCATTCACTTCTTTTTCTTTAGAACCCGTTCCTGCTGTCCCATGAAGTCTTTGGCTTCTTAACTCTTTAGTCCCCAATAACCCAATTGTATGTCATTACCCCACACTTTCTTCTCCCTTCCCTTTGTTGTCTCTTCCTTCCATGTCTAATTTGTGACTGTAATTTATTTGGTTCAGAGACCTCTCTTTCACTTAAGTTAGCCTGTAAAGCATGTGTATGTGAATAGTGTTTGTATAAGTACATAGGAATATTCCTTAAGAAAAAAAAGCTGAACACTTTTTTCCATCACAAGCATCCTAGAAACAGCTTCTAGTGAGGCCATGAGGATAACATTCTTGGGATATTAAGGAGAAATAATCATAGTTCTGATGCAGTAATGGCTGCAGGTAACACTCAGTGCTCACATATGGCCTCACAGTACCATTGAGCTGAGAGGTTCAGAAAGGCTTGATGCTGGCAGCTCAATGGTAAGCTTTTGTTTTTGAGCTGGTTATTGGATGGATTCAGTAATTGATGCTGAGCTATCAGGGACCTTATGGACATATAGGACCTTAGGGACCTATATGAAATCAAATGTTTGTGCTGTGACACTATCTTAAGGACTTAGAAAGAGGCCTACTGGATCAGGCCATTGAGATCAGCATTCTGTTTTTCTATGCTTCTATGCTTCTAGGAAACTCACAGGCAGGGTATGATGGCCACCATCTTCTACCATTGCTTCTCAAGAACTGCCCATGTCTGGCCTTGGAAGTTCCATACAGCTATTCATAAACGTATTCTTCTATGAATTTTGTTGAATCCCCTTTGAAAGATACTTCCATCTTGCTGCAGCAAATTCCATAAACTATGCATTGGGTGAAATACCATTGGTTCGCTCATACATGCTAGAAATTTTACAGCTAGGCTATCTAGATTCTATACTCCATTACAAGACACGTATTGCATTTTGTCCCATTTATCTTACTTTGCATAACTCGCTTGGCAACTTGACTGTCTTGTATAATTCTGGCTTTGTTTATGGAGGAGAGAAGCAATGAACAATGAAGGGCAATCTTCTTCAGCCACTTCTCTGACAACATGGCAAACATCGCTCACAGGAGCCTTTCTTTACAGCAGTTTGGCCTAACGTTCGCTGCTATATTAACAAAAAAAATTACTGAAAGCTGAGATTTTCAGGCAGGTAAACTGTGTGTTACTACATTCTTCATTTTATTCACATTCCTATGAAATTGCAGCATGTGCAACACTGGTCATTCCTGCTATGTGGATGGCTATGTGATGTTGGTAATCTTGGCTGCTATTGTTCTAAGATTGTGATTTTAATGGTGGAGTGACACAGATGGATTATTCACCTCCATCCAAGAGATTGTGGGTAAAGGAGACCGGAATGCATCACTGGGAGCACAAAAAGGGAAACTCATTTAATTCAGAATATGCCTGGTTTTTTTGATGGTTTGGGTGTACAATGACCTTGAAAGCTCGCATGAATCATTAAATCTTTTGAATCCTGTGCTCTAAGATAATGAATTAATTGCTGGAAGACTGAGGAGTACAGCCTTGCAGAGCTATTCCTTGCGCTTGGATACAACTATGGAATTTTTGCAGGCATCTTGTCATACAAGCAACAGATTTACTTAGTTTTCAGATTTCAGTGACTGTCTTCTTATTAGTACTGTGCATTCATTAGAATACCTGCCTAGTTTTGCACAATCATTTGCATGTGCTGTGTTTTTAAAATTCGCCCACAGTTGCATGTTCATTGTACATGAACATGTGTACATTGTGCACTCCTGCTCAATGACAGACATTTGTCTCCCCTCTCTTTGATAATATAGTCTCTAACCTTGTGTGTTATCACCCCTAGTCTTAATGCATAAGGTCAAGAAAGCTAAAAATAACCACAGTCAGATTGGAACCTGAAACCCAAGTATAGTTTTATTAAAGCAAAGCAAAATGTGCTCAGGGGAAACTACCCTGTTTCTTGTCCCTTGCTGTAAGCTGGATCTGTCTTGCACAGTTCTTATTGTGCAGTAAATAGTGTTTGTATCTCATTCACTGTTGACAACCCATACACCTTTTCTTTTAAAGCTGCACTTTTATTTCAGTTTTAAAATGTTTCTATCTTGTGTTTTGTACAACAGTATTTTGTACCTGGAATGCAGTGCTCTCCTTAGTACATTTGATGCTGTGATGAATATGATTGCATGAGTGTCATGGATCCCAAATGGTGGTTGTGTTTGATCAGTGACACAATTCTCTCCACCCCAAATGGAGAAAGTTAATTAATTCAACCATTTTGTCAATTAATTTCTTAATTTTTTGAAGGCAGAGGTGGGATGGACTACACGGTTATTTCTCTCTTTAGTATTGTGGGGAAGGGGTATATAACATTGCCTCAGGTACTAGAGAGGCTCTGGTTCTCCCTGCAAGGCCAGGCTGAAGTGCTTAACTGAAGGGAGAGGCTTAATCCATTGGCGAGGTGGGTGCTCAGAAGGTAGTTTGGACCAATGAAGTAATTGTGTGGACAGGATCAGGAAGCAGGACAAGGGAGTTAGGAGAAGGCTTGCAGAGGTGAGGAAGTGTAATGGTGACTGGCAGGGACAGAGCAGGCACATGGAGGTGTCTTGCTGCGCGAAATCTGCTTATAGGAAGGGGAGTTATAAGGGGGACATGAAAGGGCAGGGGCCAATTATAGTGGGGGAGGGATGAAGCAAGGTGAAAAACCCTTAAAGCTGTCTGGATGTGAGGCCTGTCACTTCTGACATGAATGCAGTGGCTCCACAATTCAGCTCCCAGAAGGACTGCAAATCAAGTCCACTCACTTGGAGGAGACTTTGTAGTATCTTGGAGTAATTGGTCTTGAGGTAAATGAGGATAGAGGAGACAAATCTAAGAATCATTTTATTGGCTCAAATAAAGGAGCACAAGGGGGTTTCTCAGCCTTGGGGGATGAATTATTGTCCATTGCTAAAGCAACAACAGTATACTGGGAAAATTTGTTCTCTCAAGTTGTTTGTATTTTTGCCAGGCTGGGTGAGACTGAACAGTGCCACAATGAACACTTATTTGCCTCGCTGATAGAAAGGTGGATGAGTGGATAGAAAGGTGGTCCCATTGGATGCAAACCAGCCAAGAGTGCCTATCTGTTGAATGCAGTTCAGTTTGCCCAGTCAAACCAAGGCCAGCCACACAATTGCCAGCCCAGCTCAAGCCACACAACCCAGCATGATACCTTGTTTTATCTTCTGGCTTTTAGAAAGAACTAAACCTTGTAAGACAACTTATAAGAGAAAAATAATATAGTATAACCTAAAATATAAACTCTGAAATGATTAAAAATTAAATTCTAACGTCAGGGAGCCAGCAGGCAAATAATCAATGAAATGAGCAGGTCCTCAAACATTGGAATTCTTCCTAAGGCCTTGTTTAAACCTATACGTTTTCACCATATCCTTCATTGGTCCACCTGCACTTAATGAAGTAGTCGGAAGAGTTGGGCGTCTCCTGTTGCGCTGTGTGAAAGAGCTGAATTGCAGACTGGTTAAGGGGAAGTTGTATTGTAACAATACTGCTTGAGACTTTTTGCTCTGCAGTATTTGATGGAAGATTTCAAAAGAATCCCAGGAGCTGAAAGATGATGCCCCTGTGGTGATAACAAGATAAAGATCTGTCAAACCATTCATTAAAATGCAGTTTTTACACTTGAGCTAAATCAACACTCCACTTGGCCGGAAGTCCTTCTCTTGCAATTGCACAAAAGCAATTCCTGTTATGCAGTAGAGAGAAGCTTGTAATTGTTGCAGCAGCCAGTTTACAATGGGGACCAAAAATGCAAGGCACAGGCTGTCTGTCTATTAACTTCCTTACAGTGTATTTTTACCGTCAAAATAATCTGTATTATTAGTGTGGATGTGGCTGAGTTGTGTGGCTTGAACTGGGCTGGCAATTGTTTGGCTGGCCCTGGTTTGACTGGACAAATTCAACTACATTCAACAGATATACAGTATTTTGATAGGTGGTCTTGACACCAGGGTGGTTTGCATCCAATGGGACCATCTTTCTATCAGCAAGGCAAATAAGCATTCTTTATTAGTGTGGATTATTAGGTTTGGTCTGTCTGTACAGGTTTAGTTTTTAGATTACTGCATTTGTGACACTGGGTTTTATGTTTGGTGACTCTAGTGGTGCCATTTACACATGTTATGCAAAGAAAACTTGCCACCCATAGCAAAGTATCTTCTTTTTCAGGGGTGGAACATTTTGGAGTAATTTGGATTTGAAAGGTCAAAGACAGAAGGTGTGGCAGATATGGAAAATATTGAAACACAAGTGGGATGTCCTTTACATTACAATAACAGTTTTAGAGTTGCATTAGCAGCTTTTCTGTGTGTGCGTGTGTTTTTCCTAGCCACTGGTGGTGTCTCTGTTAGTGGCCTGGAGCAGGCCAGTGTGGAAGGCCGGCTGGGGTCATCTTTTCTGATCATCACAAGTGACAGTGCTGGGTCGCCCCCTCTCCTGCTTTTGAAAACTGAAAACTTACTGTGGTGATCTGTTCTCTTTGCTAATTTTAAACTCTAATTAGACAAGCAAATGCCTTAAAAGTCTTAGGGCTTAACTGCGTCCCCATTGTCTGATCTAAAGAGCTGGGAGTGGGCAAGGGAACATAATTGTTTTTATATTTAGACGCTTGCAGATGTCATTTGTGCTCTACTAAACACATGATGCAGCAGTTGTAGTTGGCAACAGTCAATATCCTATTCCTCTACTTGATGCAGATATTTGTATTCCCCCCCCCCCAAAGAGTCTTATATATAAAGTATGCCCTTCTGTGGAACCTGATTTCTAATTGTGTGTAGTAATGGTGATGGTGTGAGCTGACAATAGCATCTGAGCTTGCCTGCTGAATGCGTCCACTTCTTGCATAACTGGGTCTCACGACACTGTTGTGCGTAAAATCTTGGAATGGAGAATTTTCCTTTAATGCTCAGATTTCAGTATCAGTCTCATAATTGCACTGGTGTCATACTGCATAGATGCAGGATAAAGAATCACTGCTGCAATTGTTCTAGTTAGGGAGGAAGTGTACTTGAAAGTTTGCCTGACAACAAAGGCTGAGAATGCCTCCTGTCGGCTGACAGGATTATGTGCTCACCACCCAAATCTTCCAGGATGCTGGCACTGCAGAAGATATGTACAGCTTTTGATCTGTGTTTCCATACTCTCTCCTCCTTTTGTCTGGATAGCTCTTCTGTCACTTGTTGGCTCTTGCCAGGCCTTCACAGTGAACTAAGCAATCAGTAAAGGAGTACAGAAACCAGTCTGTCTCCAGAACGGCAATTTTTAACCCAACTTTAAAGAATTCTTAAATGAAAACTAACAGCTAAAATAATTCCCTTTTCTGTAGTGACACTTTTCTGCTAACACTGAATTCTGAAATTTAGGGGAAAATTCCCATTTTGAGACTGGGGCTTCATTAGGTTTGCCATATACTGGCTGGCTGGGTTTGATCTGGACATTTAGTATTCTACCTTGTGCCTACCTGGCTGGGAAGGAGGGACATTAGCATTTACTATGTAAATACTGTAGTGCCAAGACTGATCTTCAGCATGTGATTTGTCTGGGTATCGTTTTCATCAACTGAGAGCATGTTCAGCTACCACAAATGGACAGTGACACAGCATTAAAAGTCTACAAGGAATAGGTCAACTTGCTGAAGGAGTTGCCGGAAACGGAGACAAAGCAAACTGGACAATGCAACTGTCAAGATGTGCAACTTGCATAATTAGACAACAAAGAACAGAAATATGGCAACCCCTAGCTCTATCTCCATCTCCAACAGGGACAGTACCTGTTGTTTCTCTTCTGCAAAGCAGTGTTGGAGAGAGATGATTTGCAGAGTAGAAACGGTGACCAAGAGTTTTGAGATGCACAGTGGTCATGGAATGTGGTTTTCTTGCCAGGAGTGGAAGGAAGATGTCTGGCATAGTAAGTGATGTGGGGCAGAAGATGCGTCATGGCTATATATTTTCATGAAAAAATTTCCATTTCTAAAAATGCATTGCTTCATACGAGTAATAACATGATGAGTGGCATAGCTCCTTTGGGTGGGAATTCAAAGAACCTGGATGTAGCTTCAGAGAAGCCTCTTTCGTGAGTCCCAGCCAAACACGCAAGTGATGGACATACCAAAGGATCTCCCTTTCTGTTCTTAATGTATGGGTAGGTATCTATGGGAGAAGATTCCAAGTTTCAATAATAATAATAATAATAATAATAATTTTATTTTTACCCTGCCTTTCTCCCTAAAGGGACTCAAGGCGGCTACCTGAACGTTATTGAAATTTTTTTTTCTAATCCATTATTTCAGTTCAAATACTCATTGGCCATTGAAACACTTTTGTGATGTTCATACAGTGTGTCACACATTTTTACTTTAATTTACGACATCCACCTCAAGCATTTCAAAATCAATCCTGACTTAGGGCATCAGAAAATGTTTCAGAAAATTCCACATTGCTGGACATGGTACACAGTGTGTGACTTCTAAATGTGAAAATGCACATATAGGCTCATAAAGAAATTCATATACTACAGAGATCTAAGTGTGACTGTTTCTAAAAGCCTGGGATGAGCTAGAAATGCTAGTGTGCTCATTTTCTTATTGACTCTTTTACCTCTAAAACCAGTGTACCTCTTTTGCTTGGGAACAAAGGATTTTTTCTTTTTTTTTTCTTCCCCCCAATATGGGAGGAAGGTAGTGTTTTGCTTAGGAAAAGGATCAGACTGGTACTGTAGATCCCACAGTGTTCAATTGAACTTAACTCTCAGGTGTGTATAGGATTTAGGCTGCAATCCTGTACACACTTGCCTGGGAATAAGCTCCACTGGACACTGTGGGACTTACTTCTGAGTAGAAGCACATAGGATTGTGGTGTAAGTCTCTGTAGACTTGCCTCAGGATCCACAGGAGTAACAGCTCTCCCTTCAGCAGCTTGCTTGTTCTCTTATAAAAAACATTGAATTCTTGAATGTCATGGAACGGGTACTCTAGTGTTTTTTGTTTGTATTTGTTCTTGTGTGAGACACCACAGAATCCCTCTTTTTGTTGTCAGTACTGTATTAATCCAGAAGCCTGTCCTTAAAACAAAAATAACCTCATGCTAGAAGAATAGCTCTGTTTAATCTGCAGGGAGTCCTGAAGTCCCTTGAAGACTAACAAATAAATACAATATTTTGTGGTTTTAAGCTTTTGTGGACCCTGTAGATGCATGGTTGTTAGTTACCGTATTTTTTGCTCCATAAGACGCACCTGACCATAAGACGCACCTATTTTTTAGAGGAGGAAAACAGGAAAAAAGTGTTCTGAACCAAATAGTGTAATAAAATATTTAATAAACTATAACATAATAACATTTGGACCATGTAAAGTGAACAGCAGTCAGCAGTGGCACTAAGAACCATTATCACTGTCATTAACAAATGGAGAGACTTAAAGGTTTGAGTTCTCTGGTTTTCTGGAAACCCCAAGAACTCATCATCGCTAGAGTCAGAATTTATGAAGCTCATTTGCTCACAATCACTGACATTACTTTCTTCGATGTCTTCATATAAGATACCGTCTTCACTTCCATCTAAGGCATTGCTAATGCCACATTTTTTGAATGACATTTTTTGAATGTGAGCATAAACTGGCATGATGGGATCATAAACTGGCATGAAGATCCCCCCCCTTTATTAGGGTGAATGGGATTATAAACTGGCATGAAGATCCCCCCTTTATTAGGGTGAATGGGATTATAAACTGGCATGAAGATCCCCCCTTTATTAGGGTGAATAGGATCATAAACTGGCATGAAGATCCCCCCTTTATTAGGGTGAATAGGATCATAAACTGGCATGAAGATTCCCCCCCCTTTTTTAGGGTGAATGGGATCATAAACTGGCATGAAGATCCTCCCCTTTATTAGGGTGAATGGGATTATAAACTGGCATGAAGATCCCCCCTTTATTAGGGTGAATGGGATCATAAACTGGCATGAAGATCCCCCCCCTTTATTAGGGTGAATGGGATTATAAACTGGCATGAAGATCCCCCCCTTTATTAGGGTGAATGGGATTATAAACTGGCATGAAGATCCCCCCTTTATTAGGGTGAATGGGATCATAAACTGGCATAAAGATGCCCCCTTCATTAAGGTCCCCAACGTGCACTCTTTTTTGCAGTATTCGCTCCATAAGACGCACACACTCCCCCCCCCAGTTTTTTTTGGGGGGGGGGAAAGTGCGTCTTACGGAGTGAAAAATACGGTGTTTTAGATTAATCGCTGCATTGTTCTCAGAGTAAGAACTAGGCAAGAAGTGAAAGAATAATTTTTGCTTGTACCAGGCAATCCTCAACATACTGAACTACTCAGCTTTGTTACCTGTACCAAGGCAAGTTACCAGTAATCTGTATGGGCTGTAAAACTAGCTGCTCTGGATCAACATGTGGTAGTTTATCACTGTGAAGGGGAAAAGAGCTTGTATCCATGGTTAAAAATACTGGAGTTGAAAGCTGGTGCTGAGAGTTCAATAGAAAGACTTGGTTTAGCCAAAAGGTGAATGTATGCAGGGTTCCCCAGCTGCAGAATGAGGTGGTAGAATGGGCTGCACTAGTTCAAACTGCAGGTGGAGGAATTACATTTTTGAAGCCACCACTTCAAGGGAGGAAAATGACCCTCCCTGCAAAAGAGAAAATCGAGCACTTCTGATTAGGATCTGTGCTAGAAACTTTGTCACTAATGTGCTGCTACTTTGGTTTGTAGGAAGGGTGTTCTTTAGACGGGAGCATTCACAATAGTATCCCTGATCTGGTGTCTAAAGTGGTACAGTGTATTGTAGTTCATCATTCTGCTGCTCTAGTTAAAGGGTTGTAGGAGCAAGTGCCCCTATTAAGCAACCTGCTGAAAGATGGACTCTTCTACATCTTACTAAATGTTTCCATATTCTCTTTGAGCTTTTCAAATTTGCAAATCCAAAAGTAACGTCTTTCCTATTTTTTTTCATTTTTGCATACCAAAGCATGTTTTCCCTTGTTCTGTGAATAGAGTTTTTTTGAGCAAAATTTTGAGCAAATAAAAAAAATGCCTGGTGCTTTCTTTCTGCTACCAGGTAAGTGCAGTTATTTGTCTAGAATTTGACCAGAAAGCATTTTAAAAACTTTTTTGCAAAGCTTGTTAGTTGCTTTTTCAGATTAGAAATTGCATCATATGAACTTGGAAAGAAAGTGGTTTTTTTAAACTGACTTGGAGAATCTCTCTTTTCCTTTCATTGTTGTTACTCCCTTTAGAAGCATAAACAATGAATTTATGAAAGATAATGTAAACACTAAAGTAATGAGGAGTTGGATAATAGGATGTGTGGGGTGGTCCCTTCTTGCTTGACTTAAACAGAAACTGTGTAATAGTTGACTATGAAATTTTCTTGGTATATGTCAAAATCTTCCCCATAGACTTGAGAAGTAAAAGAAGTAATTGGAGGAAAATACAGGAATATCAAGCCCCAATAGGAATATCAAGTCAGTTGCATAGAAATAGTGATAAGAGGTGAGGCAGCAATAGACTTTTAAAAGTTTTACTTTATAAACAGGATTATAATTTATCATTGATAAACAGTCTTTAAATGTTGTTTATATGTTGTCTTGCTTGGCTGCCAAAGCTCAAGGTATTTCTCTTTAGGTTTGCAAAGTGAGTCACTGTTACCTAAAGTAAAGATGAACAGTTTTGATGTTATAGGCAGCTATTTGTTCAAGGCTAATAATAAATGGAGTTTAAATTGCCACATTTTTACTAAGGCAGCAAAGTGCTCTGTTGCATCTCTTATCTTTTTGTCCCTGCAAATGTAATGCAAGAACTCTTCCTAGGAGCAGCTTCAGTACGTTAAATAGAACCTAAAGATCAGATCAGTATCAAATTGACATTTTGCAAGCTTTCAGGTCTCATTGTTTTCCAGTTACCCTTGGCAATTCAAGGTATTGTAATTAAACAGGGAAATGATGCAAGAAAGAATTTGAAGCATTCAGTATCATGAGAAAGCGTTCCTCCTAATCATAACTCAGTTTGGCATTCTTTGCTGCTATCAACTCAGAGTTGCAGGCTCAGAGGTGTTTGCAAGTCTTGAATAGAACAAAGTGGAGAGCCTATCTGTGTTGAAATAATACTGCACCATTTGCAAGTCATTTACAAGACTGGAGGTTGCAAGGGTGTGCTTTCAAGTTCCAGTTATAGAAAGACTTGACGTGATTTCACCACTGTTGAGTAGCACCACCTAGTGGCAACTGCAGGCAAAACACTCAGAAACGTACTCCAAAAAGCCCCAAGAGAAAGCCGACTACTAAGTTAATAAAAATGTCAGCTGTTAAGCTTATTTTGCAAACAAAGGAAAAAAGCTAGTTGCAAAGAAAAATAGCTAAGGCACAAGAAGGAAGTTATTAAATGAAGGAAAGCAAAGCATTTACTGATGCTCTATTTTTAGACAATGCTGGTGAAGGTGCATTAAAAGCAGGGTTCCAAAAATTGCACCACGTTGGGGTACAAAGCCCCAGGGATGCGTATGTGTTGTGCAGGTGTTAGCAGTACTGCTCTCACTATGCGTTCATTGAGCAGTAGCGCAACCCCAAGACAAGGACGGTTACCCGACTGTTGGCCCAGGGTGCCCTGTGAGGCTAGCGGGGATACCTTGTAAGGTCACAGGGAGAAGGGATTTTGTGCCCATTGTAATGCCGGCTCGCATCGCCTCCCTCAGGCGAGGCAACACGCGGAAAGGGTATGTTTGTCCTTATTTTGCAAAGCAAGCATCAGTTTGGGTCCGCTGTGGTGGGTTTAGCCCCTTCCCATAATGCACTGCGGCATTCGGAGGGGTTAATTTGCATAGAGGGCGGGGCCAGCTACGTCAGAGCGGAGGCGGTGGCTCTGCTTTTCTCTGAGCTGGGCGGGGTTTGGAGGCAGGAATGAGTGAATGGCTCTCCCTCTGTTGCAGCTCTTAGGCTCTCAGGCATCTGAACTTGGATTTTACAAATCGACAGACACTGTGTCCAGAGAAGAGTTAGCTCAGCAGCAGGCTTTGAAAAGTTGCAACCCTTTTCAGGTTTACACAGGTGTAAATCTTGCTGAACGCTTGCATGATTTACTTCCGAGTAAACTTGCAAGGGATTGCATTGTAGATGCTTCCTATGCAGCAGTCATGCTGAAGGATCCCTGTCAGTCTGCTGCAGGAACTTCCTATTTAATAGGATTTATAAAATAAAGACATTTACAAAAGAAGCATTTTCATGATTGCTGTTTCTTGCAGAGGCACATTTACAAGACTCCTGCTCAGAGTAAATCAAAAGCCACATTTGATCTACTCTGAGCAGGAGTCTTGCAAATGTGCCTCTGCAAGAAACAGCAATCATGAAAATGCTTCTTTTATTTGCATTTTACTGGCAGTTTCCTGGTCATTTATTCTAACCCTTAATCCAGTTAAAAGGAAGTTTTGGGCAAACAGCTTTTGCAATGGCTGCATGAATTGGGGGGAATGGAAGAGGTTATATTAAATGTTTAATTGCATTATGAGTACAGTGAGTGACAGGAGATAACAAAGAGTCTAAATTGAATGTAACTTTAATATACCATTTCCTAAAGAAATGCCAGGGTGGAAGCATTTAGGTTGCATTATCTTCTTGCTTCAGCTTCCTGGTTCAAAAGTATCTTCATGGTTGTGTTGGGTTTTTTCTTCCCCGTTAAGCTTTTAAACATTTATCAATTTTACTAAACTTCTCTGCTGTTAGATTGTTAAATGTATTCATTTAAAATGTCAATAAAAAGTACTGTGTATGCTAAAGACCTGTATTTTTTTTACATTTTTATATCACATTTCATCCAAGGAGCCCAGGGTGGTGTTGTACGCCGTTCCTTCTCTCCCTTTGTCCTCACAACAACCATGTGAAGTAGGTGAGGCTGAGAGCTAGTGACAGAGAGCTAGTGACAATCTTTATTATTCGTAATAGGTGTGTATGCAGTTGTATTGGCAACCTTCAGTCTCGAAAGACTATGGTATCGCGCTCTGAAAGGTGGTTCTGGCACAGTGTCTAGTGTGGCTGAAAAGGCCAATCCGGGAGTGACAATCCCTTCCACACCGGGAGCAAGTGCAGTCTGTCCCTGGTCTGTCTCCCTGGCTATGGGCCTTCCTTCTTTGCCTCTTAGCCTCAGACTGTTGGCAAAGTGTCTCTTCAAACTGGGAAAGGCCATGCTGCACAGCCTGCCTCCAAGCGGGCCGCTCAGAGGCCAGGGTTTCCCACCTGTTGAGGTCCATCCCTAAGGCCTTCAGATCCCTCTTGCAGATGTCCTTGTATCGCAGCTGTGGTCTACCTGTAGGGCGCTTTCCTTGCACGAGTTCTCCATAGAGGAGATCCTTTGGGATCCGGCCATCATCCATTCTCACAACATGACCAAGCCAACGCAGGCGTCTCTGTTTCAGCAGTGAATACATGCTAGGGATTCCAGCACGTTCCAGGACTGTGTTGTTTGGAACTTTGTCCTGCCAGGTGATGCCGAGGATGCATCGGAGGCAGCGCATGTGGAAAGCACTCAGTTTCCTCTCCTGTTGTGAGCGAAGAGTCCATGACTCGCTGCAGTACAGAAGTGTACTCAGGACGCAAGCTCTGTAGACCTGGATCTTGGTATGTTCCGTCAGCTTCTTGTTGGACCAGACTCTCTTTGTGAGTCTGGAAAACGTGGTAGCTGCTTTACCGATGCGCTTGTTTAGCTCGGTATCGAGAGAATGAGTGTCGGAGATCGTTGAGCCAAGGTACACAAAGTCATGGACAACCTCCAGTTCATGCTCAGAGATTGTAATGCAGGGAGGTGAGTCCACATCCTGAACCATGACCTGTGTTTTCTTCAGGCTGATTGTCAGTCCAAAATCTTGGCAGGCCTTGCTAAAACGATCCATGAGCTGCTGGAGATCTTTGGCAGAGTGGGTAGTGACAGCTGCATCGTCAGCAAAGAGGAAGTCACGCAGACATTTCAGCTGAACTTTGGATTTTGCTCTCAGTCTGGAGAGGTTGAAGAGCTTTCCGTCTGATCTGGTCCGGAGATAGATGCCTTCTGTTGCAGTTCCAAAGGCCTGCTTCAGCAGGACAGCGAAGAAAATCCCAAACAAGGTTGGTGCAAGAACACAGCCCTGCTTCACTCCGCTTCGGATGTCAAAAGGGTCTGATGTGGAGCCATCGAAGACAACAGTGCCCTTCATGTCCTTGTGGAAAGATCTGATGATGCTGAGGAGCCTGGGTGGACATCCAATCTTGGGGAGAATCTTGAAGAGGCCGTCTCTGCTGACCAAGTCGAAAGCCTTTGTGAGATCTATGAAGGCTATAAAGAGTGGCTGTCGTTGTTCCCTGCATTTCTCCTGCAGTTGTCTAAGGGAGAATACCATATCAGTGGTGGACCTGTTGGCTCGGAATCCACACTGCGATTCTGGATAGACGCTCTCTGCAAGTACCTGGAGCCTCTTTAGTACAACTCGGGCAAACAGCTTTCCTACAACGCTAAGGAGAGAGATGCCGCGGTAGTTGTTGCAGTCACCCCTGTCACCTTTGTTCTTGTACAGCGTGATGATGTTTGCATCCCTCATGTCTTGAGGTACTCCACCTTCTCTCCAGCAGAGACAGAGGATTTCATGCAGCTCAGTGACGATGATCTCTTTGCAGCATTTTAGGACTTCAGCAGGGATGCTGTCTTTTCCAGGTGCCTTGCCAAAGGCAAGGGAGTCCAGGGCCACGTGAAGTTCTTCTAGGGTTGGTTCACTGTCAAGCTCTTCCAGCACAGGCAGGCACTCAATGTTGTTCAGTGCTTCTTCGGTGAATACATTTTCTCTGGAATATAGCTCAGAGTAGTGCTGCACCCAGCGTTCCATCTGCTGCGCCCGATCCTGGATGACCTCGCCTGTGGCAGACTTCAGAGGGGCAATTTTCTTCTGTGTTGGACCTAGGGCCAGCTTGATACCATCATACATCCCCTTGATGTTGCCCGTGTCAGCTGCTATCTGTGTCTCGGAACAGAGCTGGAGCCAGTAGTCGTTAGCACATCTCCTGGCAGTCTGTTGGACTTTGCTGCGAGCAGTTCGGAGGACCTGCAGGTTGCGCTCACTGGGACAGGCCTTGTATGCTGCTTGAGCTCTCCTCTTTTCCTCAATGACTGGTGTCAACTCCTCAGAGTGGGCTTCAAACCAGTCTGCCGCCTTGTTGGTCTTTTTGCTGAATATGGACAAGGCGGTGTTGTAAACGGTATTCTTGAAATGTTCCCATCTGTTGGGTGCGTTTGCGTCGGCCGGGCCTGGAAGAGATTCCTCAAGCGCTTCTGCAAATTCCTCCACTTTTCTCTGATCCCGGGTCTTGCTGTTATCAATGCGAGGTCTTCCTTCCTTTTTCGTGTGATACAGTCGCTTTGTTTGCAGTTTCACTCTGCTGCACACCAGGGAGTGGTCAGTGTCGCAGGCAGCACCATGATAACTGCGTGTGATCTTGATGCTGGGAAGGCTGGAGCGTCTGGTGAGGATCAGGTCGAGCTGGTGCCAGTGCTTTGATCTTGGATGTCTCCAAGAGACTCTATGTTGGGGCTTTGTGTTGAAGAATGTGTTGCTGACACAGAGACCGTGATGACAGCAAAACTCTAGCAGGCGTTGGCCATTTTCATTCATCCTCCCAGTGCCGAACTGACCTAAGCAAGTGGGCCATGAACTGTTATCAGCACCAACTCTAGCATTGAAATCGCCGAGGATGAACAATGGCTCTTTTACAGGGATTTTCTTGACAGTGGTGGCCAGGTCATCATAGAATTTGTCTTTGGCTTCTGCTGGAGACGACAGAGTCGGTGCATAAGCACTGATGAGAGTGATAGGTCCTGCTGATGACTGGAGCTGCAGGGACAAAATTCTTTCACTTCCCACAGTAGGTGGGATGATGGATTTCAGCAGGGTATTTCTGACCGCAAAGCCAACGCCATGTTCCCTGGTTTCGTTTGGTGGTTTTCCCTGCCAGAAAAATGAGAAATTTCTCTCCTTGACAGATCCGGAATCTGGCAGCCTAGTCTCTTGAAGGGCGACGATGTCCATCTGCAGTCTGCTCAGCTCCATGTCGATGACAGCTGTTTTGCGTGCGTCGTCTATTTCTTGCAGGTCATCAGAGAAGCCAGGTGTCATTGTCCTAACGTTCCAGGTGCCCAGCTTTAGGGCAGTAGTTTTCTGTTTTCTGTTGCATGGTGCAGAGTTGTCGATCCGCTTGTCGGTTTTCACCCTAAACCCCACGCACCCCATGAGGTTAACGGACCGTGGCGAGGCAACACCTTACTGGCTGGGGACTGCCCAGCTTAAGGCGGGCGGTAGCTGCCCAATGAGATGCAATGATCTCTCCCACCGTTGGAAGCAGCCCCTGGCGTCATGCTCTACGCCAATCGAGCAAAGACTTATAACCGGTAAACTGCTGCTTCCCGTGTTGTGCCGACGCCGTATGGCGAAGTTGGAGTGTCCTCTCCAGTGCGCGAAGCCTGGGTAAAGAAGGTATGGAGGATAGGCTGTTACCCATGCAGCAAATCCCCCCTCTCCACGTCGCTGGAATGGTCCAATGGAAAGGCAGAAGCCAATACGGTTGGTTCCAGCGGCGTCGCAGGAGTTGCCAGAACGTGACTGTGTTCAGCCATGAACTGCCTAAGGGACTCCGGCTCCTGATTTTGCCTCGAGGTTGACTCCTGAAGCCTTTTCCAGAACTGGATGTAGCCACAAGGCAGTGGAGGTTTGAGGTCAGAGTTTCCTTCTCTTAGATGAGCTGCCTTCCTAGGCTGACGAGTTCCATCTACCCGGTGGCTGTTTAGTCACCTCTTACGACAAGTACAGCCAAACTGAGGGCCTATTCTTAGCCCCCAGGGTACCCTGGTAGACCAGGTAGGACAGTGAAAAATTCCTGTCTGAACCCCTAGAAGGCTACGCAGGGACTGTGTCAGTTATGAACAACAGTACTTCAGTAGATAGCCCAAGGGGCTGACTCAACAGAAAGCTGCTTTCTGCTTTCTGTGTATGCAGTATAGTTATTGATAAGATTCAAAACACTTCACAAGCATGATCTTTGTGCCAGGTCTACATAGCCACCTGCAGAAGAGGTGCTGGTTGGTTGGTTGGCAACCTTCAGTCTGGAAAGATTATGGTATAAGCCTACAGCACCCGGTATTCCCAGGCAGTCTCCATCCAACTACTAACCAGGCCTGACTCTGCTTAGCTTCTGAGATCTGCAACTGTTACCCTGCACATTCCTGATCTTGGAAGCTAAGCAGTGTCAGGTCTGGTTAGTAGTTGGATGGGAGACCGCCTGGGAATACTGGCTATAGCCTCGTGGTTGGAGAGCAGCTCTGTGGAGTAGATGGTGTGGATTCTAGATTTCCCTCCCTTTCTTCTTTTGTCTCTGTCATGGATATTTCTAACCAGTCTTGGAGTAGCGCATGACTGGCCAGGTGAGTGCCTTGCTCATTCGGACAAGTACTATAGCTGGGCTCAGATCTGTTTTGCATGTCTCCCATCCTGTGTTTGTGTGCAGTGAGCTACCAGGACACTGTTTTGCTGGGTGCTGCTGAGGCTGCCCTTATTCCAGTCCCTCTCCTCACCACCTTCCGGCTGGTGGATCTCCCCACACAGACTTGGGACTTTTGCAACATAGAGACTTGTGTGACTGCCCTCTTCCAAGGGAGTTTTCTATAGGCATTACTTGGATGTATTTGTTTATGTGCGTGGGGTAAGGATTCTTGAACTCTGGGTGCAGGGATTATCATTAGGTCTTTGCCCCTTTTACTGCTGACACCTCTGCAGCTTGTATGTGAAGGGGTAGAGGGTGTCCTTGGTGCAAGGTTGGCTGGGGTGCCTGTTGCATTCTTAGTGGGTGGCAGTGGGGGGAGGGTTTGTCTTCTCCCGTATTGGCCCTGTGCCTGCCCTTGCCACCTCCTCAGCTCATCCTGGTGGTGTTTTCTGGCTGCTGGCATTAGGGCTGGGTGGATGTGGTGATTGGATAGCATATAAATGATGTGCCAATAGGATGCTGCTCCATGGATGACAGTCTGAGTTTTGATTTCCATGGATGTGAGGAGGGGGCGTGTTACTGGGTAGGGCTGTGCTGGTTTGGTGCTGCTTGGATGGGCTTAGAGTATGACTGACTGTTGTTGCTCTGGTGTACATCTGCCATTGGCACAGCATCCAAATAGGATTGGGCCTTGTAAAAAGGGTTTCAGGCCAATAAATGTTTTTATCCTGGCTATCCATTTATTTAAAATATCTCCATGGCATTTTAAAGCACGTTTATATATAAACTGATGTTTATTAAATGATTAAAACTATCACACTGTATAGTTAATTTTTAAAAAGACGGTGGGAGGGCTGGAAAGAGTAATCCCTCTAGCTCTGTTATGCCACTGAAATGATTTTTAGGCTACTGTACATAGCAACAGTGGATTGTACTCTGGAGCTTTTCTTCAGTAAGAAATAGATGTGATTGAAATCCAAGGTTCTTTGGGGTAGGTTTAAAACTAACAAAATAAAAATTCTTTTCTTGAGACTATTGTTCACTTTAAGCTGTGCAACTTGAAGCCCTGGAAAGCCTAGCTTTACGAAGTTCGGTGTTTCTGTAAGTCTGGAGATGACATCACATGTCATTGCCACATGTCTGAAAATCACCATGCAGTACCCTAAGGGAGTCTGCACAGTGACCCAGAACTCTTAAAGGGGGTATTACCTGTTCTTCCTTGCTTCTGGAAATTGTGGGTGGGGTATTTCTAGCACTGGGGTAGCAACAGCATCTAAACTTTCATAATGTGAGTTTGTATGCATTTGACAGAAGCAGCCTATGTCAGCAATCTTCTTCACGTGTTTACTGGCGTGTTCCCTTCTTGTTTTACTTTGTATATTAACAAACTGTTGTCTTTGCAGGTTGTCCTGCTGGGCTTGGACATCTTATCTGCGCTGGTGTCACGGCTCCAAGATAGATTTAAAGCTCAAATTGGCACAGGTAAGGTCACTGGGAGTCACTGAACCAAATGCTGAAAAACTGAACTGTGTTCCTTTTTTCCCCTTTGGTTACTCTTCAGATGTTAGAGTTAATATATTGAGACTGAACTAAAGCCAGTCAGGATCATCCTTAAGATTTTTTTCATAAGTTGTTGAAAGTATAAGAAAGTAGCAAGTTGCAACACTGGTGAAGTCTGGGATCTGATTGCCTTCGCATGTGCCCAAATTCTCCTTTGCATTGTGGCTGCACTGGCAGGCTGAAACAGGGATTGGTGGTCTGTATCAGGATCTGACTGCTGTTTGCCCACCTTTTTCTATAATATCTAAAGAGCGCCCTAAGGTATGAGTGTGGTGATCTTCTTTACACCCAGCAAACTGGAGATAGATGCAGGCATGACGGCTTTTCAGTAACCCACCCTGACACTACCTCCCTTTCCAGTGGGGAGGGGGTGGAAGGAGAAGCTGGGCAGGAGATACCTCCTTTGGATATATATGTGCTCTTAGAGAGAGGGTTGCATCCTGGAGTTCTACAGCAAATTCTGCTTGGTATCCCTCTGCTTTTCTACTTGTTTTTTCAGCTGAATGGTTTTGTTTTTAAGATGATAGCAAGAGAATCTCAGATTCTGAATTCTTCCCCTAATATTAGGAATTCTCCTTTTTCAGATTATGAACGCTTCTGGAACTGGGGATGTCTATTTATCATGTAAACCACTATGAACTTTTTGTTGAAAAGTGGCATACAGGTATGCATCACTTAACGACAGGGCTACATTTTAGTAACCCCATCATTAAGCAATGCTGTCACTAAGCAAAAATGTATACGAACTTGTATACCACAGATAAAGTGGTATCTTTAGGAGGCCCCAGAGGCCTAGCCTCGGTTGCACCGGTCTGGGTTATGCCGGTCCTCAGAATGGCCCACAGAAGTGTCCAGAATTAACTTCTGGTTTTTGGAAGCAATCAGAAGTAGGTTTCTAAAAACTGGAAGTAGCTTCCAGAGGTTCTGCAGGCCATTCTGAGGCCTGTGGTGGCCTGGTGCGACCTGGAGGAGACCTCTGGGTCCTCCTAAGAACACCACCAAGATAACTGCTTTACAGTAAACCAATGATGGACTGTCATATACCTGGTCTGTTTTTGGTCATGACATTGGTAAGTGACTTACACCTTTGTAAGTATTTGCAGTAATGATGTAGTAGTAGTAGTAGTAGTAGTAGAATTGCATATAGGCAGTCCTGATTATAACCTTCCTTCAATGAAAGGTATTGAAAGCCTTTGCATAGCATCTGGGGTTTTGTGAGTGTGGGGTCTGATCCATTCAGTGGGCCCCTAGAAAAGGATTTACCCGTGTTAGCTTTCCATTGCATAACTGGTCATGCTTAAAGGCATGTCATTATTTGCATATTAACATTAGTACTCCAGTGACTGTGATGACTGAAGCTACTGGTTGGTGTGTCTTGGTGTCCTAATGTTACACATGGATGGGCCAGTGCATGTAATAAGTGCATTTAAACATAACTGGGCAGGCATGGAAAGCTTACGGGGTCAAGACAAACTTGTCACAATATATGTGAGCACTGACAATTTTAGTAGGACAGACATAGTGTTAGTGTGTTGTAGGTCAAGTTACTGTTTTTTCCATGTTGATAGCTTGCCGGACTCAACACTTACACCAACTTGAGTCAAGTGGGAGCAGGTGAATAAGATAGTAGTTCTTACCTGGGTGCTCATCTTTGACTTTTCATACTTTAAAAAAAATTAGACTTTTATTGAAAGATTATTCCCTCCATGAAAATATATAACTAAAGAAGCATAGTAAGCTCAAAAACAATACAGAAGTGAGAGAGCACAGCCATTCTGAATAAAACTATTAAAAACACTAAAGTGAAACATGCCCCTCCTATGTGATGGGGCTTGAACAGATTAGCCCTCCAGTAATCAAATTGTTCCAAAAGGACATCTGATGGTCTGAAAGGTCTTCAACTGAAGGATCATTGTTGAAATAGCAAATGAACATACAGATACAGGTATTGCCTTGTTATCAGCAAGGGTTCTATTCCCAGAACTATTGCAGATGCCGAAAACCCTGGATAATGAAATCCGCGGTTCAGGAACCATTTATTATTAACAGTATTTATATACCGCTTTTCAACTAAAAGTTCACAAAGCGGTTTACAGAGAAAAATCAAATAACTAAATGGCTCCCTGTCCCAAAAGGGTTCACAATCTAAAAAGATGCAAAAGAATACCAGCAGACAGCCACCAGAACAGACAGTGTTGGGGTGAGGTGGGCCAGTTACTCTCCCCCTGCTAAAAAAAGGAGCACCCACTTGAAAAAGTGCCTCTTACCCAATTAGCAGGGGTTAATTTCTGCCCAATGTTGCATATACACAACAGGGATCAAATGTGTACACCTGTGGGCTGGGCAGAAATGGGTTAAACCATCTGAAGCAACTGAAGCTGTGCTCTGGTCGCCTCTGGAGGGTAGTTTGAGGCCTCTGGGAGGCCTTAGAAGGTCACTTATGGTTTTGCATCAACACTGTTCAAAGTTCTTATAAGGCTTTTGGAGGATCAGGGAGGGCTTCCCCAGCCCTCCAAAAGACTTTAAACATCTGGTTTTGACACAAAACTGGGCCTCCCGGAGGCTTTAGAAAGGCATTCCGAGGGCTGGGGAGGCCGCACACGGCCCTCAGATCACCCTCCAGAGGTACACCCTCTGGTCGCCTTCAGGGCCAAATCTGGTTCATTGTGCGTCCGAGGGACCTGTGTTGAACCAAATTCACAGATACGAAATGTGGATAAGTAGGCTCAGCCTGTATACCATTTCATATTGAATGAGTCAGAATGAGTTCTTCCTTTCATTTCTAATCCCCCTTGCTTTTTGTCCTCAGTGCTACCGAGTTTAATTGACAGACTGGGAGATTCAAAAGACTCCGTGAGAGAGCAGGATCAAGCACTGCTGCTAAAAATCATGGAGCAAGCTGCTAACCCTCAGGTGAGTTCCTGGAAACATACAGCTTCATCATATAAGCAAGCATCTCTTATGTCAGCAATCCTTGAGAATTTTGCTGCTTTCTGAATAGACTGGGTGCTATCTATCCATCAAATGGCATATCTTGCAGACTTTATTGCAGGGGAGTAAAGAGTAGCTTCAGTGGTTTTCTCTGCAAGCTGAGGATAAGCAAGTACATAGCTTTCAAGTGACTGGGTGCTTCCAAAGCATAATAGTTAATACTGAAATTTATGGAGGAATTAAAATTAGGAATCCTTACAAAATCCTAAAAACTCAATAGGAATACTCCAACCCATGTGTTTTTATTATGACAGTCTTTACTTGACCCTGCAGAAATAGGAGGTACATTATGTGACTTTAAGAGATCTTTTTCCCTCCCTGCTCTCTCAGATTCAATTTTATGCACACTTCCTTCAGAGTAAGCCCTGTTGAACTCAGTGCAACTTACTTGCGAATAAACATACATTGGACTTTTCTATAAACCTGAAACTTCAAAGGAATCAAGGGATGAACAGTTGGTGAAGCACCAGCTGGTGTTTCACTGGCTGCATTCAGACATAATACCAAACCATGAGAACCAGAGACTGCTTCATTATAGCTGTCTGGCTGTTTGCCATGTTTGATGTTGGAACAGAGCCCTGTCTGTCTGATTCCAGTGAAATGAAGGTGATGTTGGGGAGAAGAATCTGCTTTAGGTATGACTTTAGGCACCCACTGATGAGTATTTTTCTATAGAAGTATTATTCTGAAAGCCTTCAGCTCATGAAAATGTATCCTTTGTGTCACTTTGGTTAGTACAGAATATTCAGAATCAAAAAATGTAAAATTGCAAATGTGGTCTAACTGAATTCATTGATCTTTTACTTTTTTGTTTCTCTGGCAGTACATATGGGACAGGATTTTGGGAGGATTCAAACACAAGAATTTCCGGACAAGAGAAGGGATTTGCCTCTGCCTTATTGCAACGCTCAATGCGTAAGTTGGGGTTTATACCATACCTTTTTATATTTGTGGGTGCAATATTTTTAAGATAATCAACACATTTTCTCCCCACCCCATTTCTGTTTACTAGATCTGGAGCTCAGAGTTTAACACTGAGCAAGATTGTGCCACATATATGTAATTTACTTGGAGATCCAAATAGCCAGGTGAGTCTTCAATAAAACAATTATTTAAATATTTTTTTCTGGAAGAAGAATGGGCATAGTGAGTAGGAAATCTTTCTTAGTCATCTAATGAATAGGTTCTAAGGGTGCAATGCTGAGCTGTAGATGACC
The DNA here is from genome assembly GCF_035046505.1 of Tiliqua scincoides. Lineage (NCBI taxonomy): Eukaryota > Metazoa > Chordata > Lepidosauria > Squamata > Scincidae > Tiliqua > Tiliqua scincoides. Next base: position 78,476,595 of record NC_089821.1, on the reverse strand, counting down.
TGGTACAAGTTACTTGCGCCGACCAATGGTGTCGTGAAAGTGCTTTTGTGCCACTGAGAGAGCAAAGAGGCTGGAGCATGGACATGCACCAGTCTCCAAGCCAGCCCAAGCCCCAATGGGCTGGTGCAAAGATAAGCCTGTGCCAGCCAAGTCAGGCCAGCACAGGGATCTGGGGAATGCTTGGGGAGGGCAGGAAGAAGGCACTTCGGAGTGGGTGGGCCTGTGGGCTGGCCGTGGGTGAGTGGTATGTGGGGCAGAGTGCAGCACTTGTGCCAGATCCCAACCCTGGTCCTAGGCAGCCCAGAGCAGCTCTGGGCTGCTTGGATTTGCGCCACCTCTTAAAGTGGCGCAGATCCACCAAGCAGTCCCATTGGGGCTGCTGCAGCTTTACCTGAGGTAAGGGAAAGGAATTCCCTTTGTCCTGGACTGAGCTGCAACTGGCCCCAGCTCTGCTCTGGACACAGGGCAGACTTGCCGGCCTGCCTACTTCAGGGAAAGTTAGGATTGGGCAGTAAATTGTATGCATTAAATTGAGTGAAGAACATTTTGACATCTTCTGTAGACTGATATATGGAATTGCAATCTTTGGAATTTTGTATTTATTGAACTTGGAGCATGTTGATGTCTGCTTCTGGGCTGAGATCAAGATCCCAGTCTTGAATGTAGTTGTTTGAATCAATGTCTACTTATCTTCAGTGAGAATTGAATTTTATATCTGTATGCTATGTAACTTTAGCCTATGTGAGATATGAATAGAGGCCCTTTGGAAGCAATGTGAAATGGCAGCTTCTTAACTCTTCAGCAACACCATAAAGCAGGCTGCAAATATTTGTATGGCTCAGTGGTAAGAGACTGGAAGATGAGGGGAGCTTGATGTACAATGCATTACAAAATGGAGTAATGCCACTCCATCCCAAAGTGACAGGAGTTAGCAGTTCACTTGTCAATCAAATTAGGCAACGTATCCTAACAGTGCAATATCTGTATTGGGCTTAGTTGGGTATAATTTTGTGAAGTTAGTTCATATGCAAAGGATATGAGATTATTCCTTTTATTTGGTGTGTGGAGTATATATTGTGTGTTTACAAATAATCAAAATTCTACACCAAGCTGACCCAAGTTCTTTACTTGCTCTGCAAACTATGCTCATTAACTTGCATATATTTTCATTTGCATAATTTATTCTGATTTTGCTAGTTAGAGTGAGTAACAAGGGCAGCATTTAAAATGTCAACTTGCAATTAAATGTGCTGGTTTGGGCATTTAAAGCCCCGAATAGTCTTGGACCTAGTTACCTTAAGAACTGCATGATTCCATATAGACTTTCCTGGGTTTTAATACCTGCTTTGGAGACCTTCTTGCTGTGCTTTTATCCCAGGCCATGACGTGAGTGAACACAAGAGACAGGGCTGCGAAATTTCCCACTGTTGGAGATCTGGCTCGCTTCCCTAATTATGAAAGGATTAAACACATTTTTATTTCAACAGACTTTTAATGTGTAATCCTAATGTTTTTAATGCCTGCTGTTTTAAAATATTGCTTATGCTGATTTACTGTGCTAGAATTTTTATTGTTTCTAATTTGTGTCAGTTTTTGTCACTGTTATAGTGGATGGCATTTGATGCAGTGGTGTGGCATCTGCAGAAGCATCTTCCATGAATGGAAGGAGTGTTCAGCTTCTCAAGGACCCCTTGAATGATTGCAAATTTCCTTCCATTCATGATAGCTTCAGTTGATGGTGCATGGCTGCATCACAGATCAGTACGTTGCTCATTGTATTTTTATTGCAGTAAGCTCTTTTGGGTGCTCTACAAGTTGAAGAATGGGGCAGATGCACAAATGCACACACATAGAGGCACAACAGCTTTATCCTCCTGACCTCTTGAAGCTCTGCCCAGCACAGACTTCAGCTCTGCTTTCTGAGATCCCACCAGGCAATGTTCACACACCTTCAAATTTCTCTCAGAACTGAATTCTGTGTTATGATGGAGTTGGGAAATACAGTATGTGCCTGGCTGCTTATATTGAACCATTTTTCTTGGCTGTAGTGGGCAAACTTTTGCATCTTGCTTTGTTTCATCAAAGGTGAAGTGATGCATCTTTATCAGATTGTCAATTCTTTCTGCTGAGAGTACAGGTTGGTTCCATGCACTCACATGGATAAAAAAACTATAGCAAATCAATTTAAAAAACAAAGTTTCTTTGTTCCAGTGATTGAAAAACAGCCTTGCTGACCTTTTGACTCTAAGATAAGAGTCATTAAGAAGACAATCCATCAGCACTTCACTCAGCCCCTCCCTTCACCAATGCAAAATGATCCCTTTCTTTCATGTGCTGGGGGAAGGGAGGGGTCTGAAGGAGAAAGAAGGATTGATGGGTTGTTAGCCTGCTGAGCCTTCTCTCTCTCTCATTAAGGAGGCTGTTGTTAAAGGACTGTTCAGTTTTTAAAACTGATTTTAAAGGGATGCATTTTTCCCCTTCTCCAGGCATCAGCACATTCCTTCTCATTTGCAGGGGCCATTCATGTTGAGTCAAATCCGTGTATAAAAAATCCGTGTATGAATAGGCTGGACCTGTATTCAAGCTTTTAAGTTTAACAGAACTGTTCTGTGAGAAGGTGCTGAGAAACTTGCGCACTTGCCCAAGGATGCTACTAGCTTGATAACTGCCAGATAAACATTCTTCTACTACTTTTCTGGGTTCTGAAATAGGTGTGTGTGTGCACAAAGAAAATGAGATCCTTATTTTGAGCCCAATCCTGAGCTTGGCGCTCCGGCTTCCCTCTGGAGCGCACTGTCGCAAATGTGCTGTAAGCCATGTCTGCGAGGCTTACCACAGAGCCAGTGCCCGTATTAGCCCAGCGCTGGCAGGGCATCCATCCTCCGCTGCTCAGTGGTCTCACAGACTGCTGAGCTGCAGCACAGTAAGCGGGGGCAGGGAGGAGGCATTCTGGGGAGGGGAGAGGCGTGGGAGGTCAGAGAGGGCAGGAGGCATGTGCCCTACACAAACACCTTTACCGCAGGGGTACCCAAACCCCTGCCCCGGGGGCCACTTGCGGCCCTCGGGGATTCCCAATCCGGCCCACAGGGTGGCTTCCAATTTCCAATAAGCCTGGCCCTCTGGAGACTTACTGGAGCCCGTGCTGGTCCGACACAACGGGTCTCAGTGTGAGGGTGACTATTTGACCTGTCATGTGAGCTGTGGGATGAGGGCTTCCTTCACTGCTTGCTGTTTCACGGCTGTTATGCAGCAGCGGCAGCAAAGGAAACGCCAGCCTTGCTTTGTGCAAGGCCTTTTACAGGCCTTGAGCTATTGAAAGACCTTCATTGATTCATTTAAGTTCCATCTCTAATATATTCATTTATGTAAATTTATTTAAATTTGAAATGTAAATTCTTTCTTTACTGGCCCTCGACACAGTGTCAGAGAGATGATGTGGTCCCCCTGCCAAAAGTTTGGATATCCCTGATCTATTTTAATACAAATGTAACTTGTTGATTAACAGAGGGGACATTGTTACATACCCTCTACGCCAGCAATTTTCAACCATTTTCATCTCACAGCACAATGACAAGGTGCTAAAATGTTCTAGGCAAACTCTCTCTCTTTTTTTCTTTTTTTACAATTGACACGGCACAATGCACTGCCAGTAGGGGGGGTCACATCCCCCATAAACCCTACTCATTACCCTCTCCCAACTCCTGCAGCACACCAGTGAACTGTTTGTGGCACATCAGTGTGCCTTGGTGAAAATCACTACACTGTACCGTCATCTCTGGGGAAAACAGCAAATGAGAGGGAATGAACAAAGCATCACATCTACTTGTTAGTGGTTCAAAATATGGTACTGAATTGTTCAAAGAAATCACTGGTACCTGTAGGTTTCTAGTAACTTGTGTGTCAACCGACCTGTCCCAGCCCTATCCTCGTCTCAGAATCTGGAGTGATGTATCCTCTCTTCAACTACAGATAGTCTTTAGAGCAACCTTTCTGGCATATCCTAGATAAACAGATTTGCTGATTGTTAAGTAAGAGTTTGCCCCACAAAATCTGAAGTTTGCATCCTCTTGTCTGAAGTTGGTAGAGTTCTTAAGGCCGGTAGTAGAAGTCCAAGTTCCAGAACTTTGCCACTGAAGCCGTTGTACTCTTGGGCAGAATGACAGTTGAAAAGGCATAGGTGAGTAATTTTTGTGGAGGGTGCCCTAAGTGTCCTTCAATATACATAGTCTGTCCACATTCACCTCATTGTTCAAGTCTTGAGGGTTGGAGTAGCAAATTGGAAAAATCTATACATGGTCTTGCAGCCCAGTTCTTGTCCTTTGCCTGTTGTTGCCATGGAGATGGATGAAGCCCTGGGAAAAGAGACCTTGTGGGGAAAAGAGAAACAGTGTGGTTTGGGCTGGTGGTAGGGCTAAGGGAGAGATATTAAGTGCAAAGCTGGTGAAATGGATGTAGGTGTTACTTGAATGTAGAGAAACAATGGAGGATGGTACAAAAATTTTTATATGGTTGCAAGGAAGGGTATAAGAAGAAAAGCCAAACTTTAAAAGGCTGTTTTTAACAAATACTTGAGTGGATGGTTGGATGGATTTTATCTTTTAATCTGATTTTATGTTGCAACTGTCTCTCTAAAAAATGTGCAGTACTGCTCAAAATTAGGTTAACAATTTCTCGACCTCTGTATAGGTCTTTTTGTTATAACTAGATTTATAGGATCATTGAATTAATGCTTTTATGAAGACAGACTGAAGTTGACACTGTAGTCTAGAAACTTTTTGAGATATGCAGAACTTTTTCAGGATGGGAACACTATGAACTCTTTTAAAATGAGGGAGGGGGAACAGATGCTTCTGTCTTGAGAGTTGAGCTTAAAAGAGGTCCGAGGGATGTTAGGTAGAGATTCAGCTAGCATGCTGGTGCTAAGCTTGAAGGAAATCCACTAGACCAGGAAGGAAGCCTCTTTAATAGTCTGGATTCCTACTGCTCGACCTCTGTATTGCCTTGCTCACTAACCTGAGCAACAAGGGAACTCGGCTACTGCTGGTCATGACAGACTGTTTTTGCTTCTGCTCTCACCTTATCCTCATTTAAATTATTTGTGCATTGGTAATTCTTTTTCCCTATAGGTGAAATAGCAGCCTTGAATTAGTCTAATTTTGAGAAAATTCAGATTTTCTACAGATGATCTATAGGAGACTATCTTATTTTAAAAGGTTCTTTGTATAACGTTGAGGATTAAAAGCTTGCTTCATTTAAAGTCAGGATTCCCAGGTTTTTCCTGATTCTTTTAGATCCTGTGCTGGTGGCCAGATGATATTAATCATGATGTGATTAGATAGCCAGTGTGTTGTAGAGGTTAGAGTGCTAGAAGTGGGGAGATTTCAGTTTGGATCCCTTTCATCCATCAGGTGACCTTGGGACAATCAGTATAGTTCACTGTAACCCAATTCTACAAGGTAGTTTTGTGGCCAAAGTGGAGGGGAAGAAACCATGTGCAGCTTGTGTTAAATGAAGCTTAAACATCTCTTAGAATTTCCACACTCTGGTAATAGTCCTACTCTTTCCATGGGTTTTCTGTGGGTTTAAGCCAGTGTTTCCCAAACTCTTTCAGTTTGCAGCTGCCTTGACCTACTGAGCCATTGGCCGTGGCTCTCATTAGGGCTACAATCCTGTAGGGCTAAAACCCTACAATTGTCTAGAGCAGCAGGTTTTTTCCAATGATTCTGTGGCTCCCCTTGCTGATTTCTGTGGCTCCCTGGGGAGCCACAGCTCACAATTTAGGAACCACAGGTTTAAACCAAGTTTATAACTTCACAGAATCACTGCTTTCTGTTTCTGTGTGTGTGCTCAATATGTTATTCTGGCAAGACAAAAATAGCTTTATAATATTTTTAATATATCCTATTACTTTCTGGGATGTAGATTCTGTGTGAAAAATTCCTGCTGCCTTTTGCTCAGAATAAATTGTGCAGATCTTTCAGACTGGGAACTTTAAGGAATACATTGCTTAATCTGTAGTGGTGGAAACCTTTCCCCTTATAGGGTGACAATGTTTGGGAATGGAGAATGTTTTTGCCAAGAACTAGAATGGTAGAAAATACAGCAACACCCATAGGCTGACCAATACAGGCAGTCCTACCAAGCAACTTTGACTAAACATTTGGCTTTGAAAGTACGCTATAGCAGCTGAATAGTGGTACAGGTAGATTACCCCTTATCTGGAGATCCAAAATCTGGACTATTCCAAAAATCCAGACATTTTTGTCCAAAACTTCTTTAAAAACTTTCTGTAGTGTGAACACCACAGAAGGTCTTGTGCTAGTTCCTACGTACGTGCAAGTATAGGCTGTAAGTTCTGTTCTCTGCTCTGCTGCATGTGCCTGTACAGACATTGTTGAAAAATGTCAACGGCACCCATCTGGGGAATAGTGAAAAGAGCAAGAGAAAGCATTTCTCATTTATATGACTACTATCCTGTCACTTTCTGGGATGTTATATGCAGAGCATGGATGTCGATTCTGTGTGAAAAATTCCTGTCCATAAAATTCATTTATGCCATTATTCCAAAATCCAGACACCTTCCCATCCTAAGCAGTCCAGATAAGGGACACTAAACCTACATTTGTTTTCCTTTAGGGATTTATTTTGTTATACATGTAAAACTCATTCCTTCCTCCATTTCTCTTGGACAATTAGGTTCGTGATGCAGCAATAAATAGCCTAGTAGAAATCTACAGACATGTAGGTGAACGTGTAAGGGCCGATCTCAGTAAAAAAGGACTGCCCCAGTCTCGGTGAGTTTCTCTCTCTGGTTCTTGTGTTTTCTGCTTATGTTTCTTCTGCTACTGAAATCAGTGCATTTTAAGTATCTTTAAGGATAAAACTTTAAGCGGTTTACATTGACTTTCATCTGCTGAGTGTTTTAAGTGGTGTGACCTTGAGGGGCTAATCTCTCATGTTCAAAAGGCTTAAGCAAATGTGAATTCTGTTTGTTTTATGAGTGAAATTCAGATATTGTCTGTAGTGACCAATCGTTTGTTGACTTGAGATTACCACTCAGTAGTATTTACCTCTGAGCTAGCCAGTTTAAGTTTCCCTGTGAATAAAGCAAATTTCAGAATTATGGTGCAGGCTTAAAAGTCATGAGATTTGGAAATATAGCTTATTGGGAACACTGCCAACCTACCTTTCAGTGTTGCCACAAGATCAAGCAAACCCCCGTTTTACTGAGATTGAGCAATGCACTAAACTTCTGTGTCAATATAATTGCATGTAATTTTGAAATTCAGCATCTGTTAAAATCCATAAAAATTCTTTTTTGTTTTTAACTAACATAAGAAAAATGCTTATCTCTTTGACTAGCAAATCAAGGAGATTTCACCAACTTTAGCTGAAGTACATAATAGGTTATATGTGAGCACAGTGGCACTCGCAAGTTAACTTCTCTAGTGTCTCCTTGCTTTGCCCCAGATGGACTGTCCTGGGAGTTGGAGGACTCTTGGGAACAGTATGGGATGCAGTGCAGAGTTGTGGTGGTGGTGGTGGGGGGGGGTGGAATTCCTGGAAATGATGCAGGAACTTTCTGAGTGCGAGGAGGAGAAGGTGGGTAGGATGACTTATGAACTCGCTACTTAGGATGCAGCTCAGTGTACTTAAATCTACATCTTAGAGATTCTGTAGTTTTGATTGTTTTCTTCATCCCTTTCAAACTAGGTTGAACATAATTTTTACAAAATTTGATGAGGTTCAGAAGTCAGGAACCATGATCCAGGGATCCGGTGGTAAGTACAAAAGTTATTACTTTTGTTTTCAAATAAAATGAGATCAATTTTCTCTACTAAAGAGAAGATGTATTCTCAATTTCTCATATTTGATGTGTTTGCTTTTTTGCAAGTTTGTTTGGTTTCTCAATCCAATATCATCAATTAGGTGATGATATATCTTGACAGCCAAGTTACTTTTTTTAAAAGATATGACTGTAAAGTAAATGTAGTGCAAATATTAGTAGATAGGTTCACGTGTAACTCAAAACAGTAGTTTGGTGCTATATGTATAAACCTTGTGCTTCGATGCTCCCTCTGTGCATGCTCTACCTAATTATTTGCTTCTTAGTTTGAGGTGAGCCATGATCTGCCTTTTCATTTGTACTAGCAGACCTTTGTGTTAAATAACTACGGGCCCAATTCTATCCAACTTTCCACCACCGGTACAGCCGCAATGCACCCCCAAGGTAAGGAAACAAATGTTCCTGTACCTTGAGGAGGCCTCTGTGACTGACCAGGATGCAACATATGCCCCATTGGTACAGCTGCACCAGCACTGGAAAATTGGATAGGATTGGGCCCTAAATCTCGATTTGGGGCAAAGAGATCTGAAAATGCTATTTAACTGATGTTACTGTTTCATGTGATGTTATATGCTGCAGCTAGCATGGGAATAAAATAGCAAAGTCTATTTTTGCATTCCCGTTATTGATTTTATATAAGGTAATTTTAATCACACGTTCCCCATCCAATCAGGAGGAATGTAGTTGTAACTTGAAAATTGTACACGGAATTATAGTCTCGGTTTCCTTTTGTTTTGAAAAGGAAACTGTAAGGAAAGGAAGCCTTTTGAAAAGAAAGTTATGAATTATAATATGAATACTTCCAGAGCAATGGTTCCCAAACTGTGAGTCATGGCACCCCAGGGAGCCACGGGAACTTCGTAAAAAAACCCACTGCTGTATATGATGTAAATTGTAACCCTAATGGGGAGCTGTGGCCAATGGCCCAGTAGGTCAAGGGAGCTGCCAGTCATGTTTGGGAACCACTGGTAGAGTATAATTTTAATTATAACTGTTGTATGCAAATATTGGTGTTGGAATGTGATCTTTGAACTTATACAGTGTGAGTTGACAGTAGCATCATGATACAATGTGTTTTGATTGGAAGCTTTTTTGGCCAGCTATCACTGTACCTCTAGCCATAGATGGGCAATGACCACAGTGGAAAAAACTCTAGTGGCTCAGTTGCTAAATGATCAAGAAAAGAGGTCCTTGGCTCCAAGAATTTTCATGTTAAAGAACAGAACTATTTGTGTACTTTCATCTCTAAAAACTGACTTACTTCATGTTGATGTTTTGATTGTTTTGTAAGAGAAAATAATTGACCACATAAGTCTTTCAGGCTACAATAGCCTAAATTTTTTAATCTTTGTTGCTGATTTTACAACTTTTGTGCTTTCATAGTTTGTACAACATAAGGGAAAGAAAGGAGCTTTGCAAAGTATTTGAACTTAACCTTAAATCTCTCAGTGATCTGATTGACATCAAGTAGTAAACGGGGTGGGGTGCTTAATTAAGAAATACATTTAGCTTTTGATCCAGTGGTTGGGTTAGAGCTTCTTGCTGTCCTTAGAACCAGAAGTCCAACAAGGTCATTCTTGATTTGATACACAAGATGCACACTGAAGCCAGTATCTTTCATTTTCCTAGAAACGGGTACTTTGAGCAGGGGAGATGAATGGAATATATCTGGCTTTACCCCCTTTCGCCCCAGTACAGTAATGGACCAGTTAGATAGATCTGTCCTGGAGATTTGTGAATTTATATGGAATTCATTGCTTAATTAAATCATGTTAATATTGTTGAGAAAAAATGTAATGAATTGATTTTTTCACCCCTGCCAAATCAGATAATGATATGTTCATCTGAATAGGAAGGCAGGAATATTTGAGGATAATCTCCTGATTATCCTCAGCTGGTTCTAAAGCAGTGTAGTGGAATCTCTCAAAAATCCATCTTTATGGCTTTTGTTTCCCAGTTACAGTGATTTAAAACACAAGGATGTTGCCAGAATTGAGGGGCACCTGCTCACCTCTGACAGAGTATTACCCAGCATCACAAGAGTTAGAATTTGAGGATTATGTGATTCTGGAAGGAATATTTCTTGTATTTAGCAATTTAGAGGTAGGAGAGCTAGATCTCAATCCTCGCTTCATTGTGATGCCCCCCCTCTGGTTTTGTGTAAGTTGGTCTTTTTATTTGGACCGTTTCAAAAGATACAGAATATTTTTAGAAAATGCGTTTTACAGAATTCTTCTTCAGGCTGGACGTAGAGCAAAATTCATACTGTAATGCATTCAGAGTTAGAAGATCAACAAACCTTAAAAAACATGAGTTGTGACAGTGGTGTTTCATTGGCATGCAGAAGCATTTTCTTCAAATGGATCTTAAGAAATACCAACTTTAAGATTCTGCTCTATGGAACTTTGTTTTCAAAGCTTTAATAGTCTAATTAATAAAACACCAGTGAGGGGGGTGAATTGCATCTTGAAGTGGACTTGACTTATATAACAGGAAGGAGGATTTTATCTTGTGGATATGCTGCTAGTTGCTAGGCTACAAGAAGATTTTTTCAGTTCGTCACAGCCAGAAAATGGAGCTTAGCCGCATGTTGAGTTTCTCGGTGATTCTCAATGCTTCTCTTTCTTTTCTACGTATAATTAGTCAATGTTGAGGTGCAGAAATGTCATGTGTCTTCCCTCCGCACATCAGGCTTTCAGAAAGCTAATTATTTTCATGTAACCACTTTTTCTAATTATTTAGATATGCTTATATTTTAAAATACATTTTCATCATGAAGAAGAAAATTATAGAGTAACCAGCTGCTGTATTGATACAGCCTCGTGTATTGATATGGAATTTAATGTGAGGTGGAGGGAGAGGGAAACCTTTAGATGTAAATGGGGATAATCTGTTCCTTGTAATTGCAAGTATTAAGGAAGCACTCATCAAGCTCTTTTATTGCAATGGTTTAAAAATCTGGCTTTGTATTGGTGGCAAGTTCCTAGTCTTATACTGCCTATCCCAAACTCTTGGCGATTTTTGTTCTAGGCAGCCTCCTTTTCCCAACCACTTCAGGAATGATATCCTAATTGGCAGACCATTTTGCCCATGCAGCTGAAGTTTGGTTGGGCACCTCTGGTTTGCATCAACTTTCGCGGTGCTGTGCAATGACCACAGAGTCAAGGTGCTTACGTACTCCACTTTCTGGCTGGCTGGTTGGTGCCCAAGTGCATGGGATATTTAATAGTCCTTTCTCCTCATGCTTGCTTGTGTTTTTGGCTTTTATAGTTTAATCAAGGTAACTTTTTTCCAATAGTACCCTGTGAGTCAGCATTATCATTAGATGAGTGAGAGAGAATATTAACAGTGATGTTCTTGAAATCCAGGAGCATCTGACTCTAGAGCTTTTCAACTGCACCTAAGTTTACTGTACTGCCCAGAGCTGCAGTTTCAATATGGCAAGGAGTGGAATGGCAGGGGTATATGATACACCTCTTAAATTGGAGTGAGAAGTTGCAGCATGTCCTAAACTGATTCAACCCCTGACAACCCTACAGTTGCCAGCACAGCTAACACATTGTAAGGATACATCAAGTAACAGTCAATGTGTTTTGGTTTTCCTTTTCTTAAATGGAAGGAAGGAGGATCTTGAGTTTGTGATCAGTTGATGGGATTTTTATTTAAAGTTCTGAAAAAGTGCAATTATTTAATAGCACATCAAAGTGATTGTACAGACAGGTTGAATTTGCAGAAAAATGTGTTCTGTTGCCCAAGCTGATTTTAAGAAAAATACTAGATAGGATTGTAGTTCCTGAATGACTGGAATTTTGCTACCTTTTGGATTGAAATTTTCCCAAGATTTAACAAATCAAGGAATTAAATGGTATTCAGAGGGGCAACAGTTCCTTGTAATTTGTGTCCATTTGAATTGGTTAGGTTTTCGAGTGCTGCAGTGATAGACATAATTATGAACTACATGACTGAAATCTCTGTGGTTGGTCCTACTTGTTTCCCGGAAAGTGGTGTAAAGAGTTGTGGCAACAGCAGTTATATCTCTGTTGACTCTCATCATACATGGGAAAGGAAGCCTTGTGCTAAACAGAGCCAGTACAGCTCTACAGTTGGAGAAGCAGGCTTTTATTTTGGAGGAGAAGTAGCAGTCACTCCTTGCACTAGGTCAGAGAAGGTGGAGAGTAAACTGATGTTCAAGTTGACAAGAGACACAGCGCTTGCATTGTAGGATTGCTTTCAGATCCAGTCTGGCTGGCATCGCAGGACTACTGCAGATCATGACTGCCAGCAAAGGTAGGCATTTTGCTTAACAAATGAGACCAGATGCAAATATGCTACCAATGATGGAATCTGGCTGAGTCTGTCGTGTCATCATTTTTATGAAACAAGTTGTGTTAACCTGACATTTAACAAGTAGATATTTCCTTAAGGGACATTAGCACGATGTAGAAATGTTTAGGCAAGTGACATCTCTGCAGCAGATATATAAGAGGAGATTTGAAAAAGCAGCCTGCATGTATACATCTGTTTCTCTGTGAAGACAGATGAACTGATCTAGAATGAAAAAATAGACTATGTAGGGAAAAATATATTGTAATGCTTGACAATGCTTGCTGGGGTGTTCTGCCTGACTTCTTGAGCTTAATGTGAAATGCATTCTTAATTGCTTGTTCCCCCCCCAAAAGAGAGAAAAATAAGCTTGTATCAGTATAAGAATTTATCATACCTTGTAGTCCATGAGAGGCTGTTTAAATCACAGGAATTATTTAGGTTCCAAGGCATTTATGAAGAAAACCTGGATGGCAGTGAAGACTTTTTTTGTGCTTTCAAAGCTTGTTTATGACAAAGATTCAGTTCTATAGCAGCAAAGTTGCCTAATGAAATGGGATGTATACAGTGATGGTGGAGAGAAAGTCATGCTGCTGAACATTCTGCATGCCTACGAAGCATTAATTTGCAGGGGAAATTTACAGACTGCTGTGTTTCTGCCAGAGCTGCATTTCTTTTCAGGGAATTCACTCATGTTAGCCATCTTTGGCTAAGAAAACCATGTTTCTACTGTTCTCCTTCATCTCCCCCACCCTCTTCCCAAAGAGAAGAGACTTTTCTGTTGAAACAGGGTTTTCTCTTCTCTGTTTTCTGTTGGTAAAACATGATGCATTTGTTTTTAAAATTAAGCAGGAGAGAGGAACTAAAGAGCTGCAATTGATAAGTGATGTGATGCATAAAACTTTGCTGCTTATCAGTTCTGTTACCAGCATGATCTTGCAAGTCTCTGCTCTAATGCTTTAGGAGATGTGATTAAAATCCTTATAGTCTTTTAATCATTATTCTAGTCAGTAAATATATATAGTATTACAATTTCTCAATGTATGAGATATTTGAATAGTTCCTCTTAGCTAAATAACACAGCTAAATAATAATGAAAAAGAGCACTGTAAATGATAACTTATAGCAAATGTGTAAAATGATATAGTTTCAAGTAGTCAAAGCCCTTTGTGGCAGAATCTCCCATCAAGCCATTCTGGGTTATAAGGCAGTTCTAGGAATAAAACAACCTGTTTTGTAAACCTGTTATTATTTAAATAACTGTACAATGTATCTCCCCCTAGTAGCTGCATGACTTATTTCTTAACATTTAAGGGAAATCTTGAACCTACCTTGTAAACCTGTCCTGTCACCAGATTCTTTCTCTTGAGTCTGCCTCTTTTGCAAACTACCTAGAGTGTTATGTACTGTGCAATAATGAATGGGTTGTATCCTTCCGTCCTTCTGGGGAAGGAGTCCTTTCTATTCCAGAGAGCAGGAAACCTTAGGATATAGTTGCATGTGTTTTTGGTTATCGGTGATATCTTACTGTTTTTGAAGAGATCTAGTGAATAAATAGGCTTCTATGTATTGTTTAAAGCAGTGGTTCCCAACTGGTGACTTATAACCCACCAGCCAGATAAGCGGGGGGAAGAGACAATAACTCGATCTCCGGGATCGTGCTGCTGCTGGGAATGGGAGATTTTTTTACTTCCTGGCAGTTAGTGCCAGGATGTGGGGAGCCCTCCACAGGGCTCCCCACACTTCAAACGTATAAAAACTAAAAACGGGTACTTGTGGATTTGCAGCAAAAATGGGAAGTGTCCTTTTTTCTTCTTTTTTATGTGTTTGGAGGTGCAGAGAGTCCTGCAGAGGACCCCAGGATTCTGACGCTGGCTGTCGGTAAGTTTAAAAAAAAAAAAGCAATGATCCCCGACAGCAGTGCGATCCTGGGGATTGTGTTGCTGTCGTCGCCCCTTCCCTGCACACACAGTGCTCTCAACTCCCTTGTAGTAGTTTGGGAAGCACTGCTTTAAAGTGTCAGGAATAGGCTGTTAATTTTCAGCGCATGGATGCATGTGACATCAAATGTGTGAGAGAATGTGGTGTGTCACTTGAAGCTACAGGTGTCCGATCTGGCTCTCTCTGCTTTCCCAACCTTTTGAAACTAGGACAGCAGAAGGATTGTCTATGTAATTTACAATGTTGTTGAGGTGCAGAGCCATCTAAGGAAGGTGCCATGATTTTTGAGCTGGCAGTGATGGACAGAAGTTTCTTAATCTAGAAGGGATGTTTCTGTTCCCAGCTCGCAAAATATCACAAGAAAAGTCTTATATGGGATTCCTTTGAGTGACTATCCTCTAGGAGTTTCTGCTGCAGTGGAGTGGAGGCTGGAAAATGACTCACTGCACTTTTGTACATCATAAAAACCAGGATTTATTTAAAATGAATTTTTTTGATAGATGTCTTTATGTCCAAGGACTACTTTGCATTTTTAGCATGTAGATGCATGCTACAGTCCATGTCTGCTCACCCTAAGAGAGACATTCTTTTGCTCCCTCACTGAATAGGCCGAACTTATGTATCTATACATATAAGTTACACATGCTACTTGACAAGACACTTTCTATGCACTATTTTTTTTTAAAGTATCCCACAATCATTTAGGGAGATATCAGTGCAATACATTGTTTTACTTATCCGATGTCTGTATGTTGAGAGGATGCTGTTTCTATGACCAAAGGGAAGGTAGCTGAGAGAGATTTTTGATCCTCTGGTGAAATAGTTAGGCAAATGTTTTTCAGGGTTATGGAGCAGAATGAGAAATTATCATTTTTCTGAAGTCTAATGTTATATTTTTCTCAACCAGCCTCTGTTTTGTCAGGCTGACTAGTGTCCCCTTGTAGAAGTTTAACTGGAATGAGTTTCTTAAGAGGATGTCTTCAGTATTAGTAAGAAGCAGAGTATACTCCTAGATATGTTCAAATTGGACCCCTGAGTTAATCAAAGAAAGTCTATTCACATCTGCTGACACTTCACATGGCTTTCATTACCTTTAACTGTATGTTTTGCTACCCTAAAAGTGTGCTATGCATACCATTCTGCAAATCTTGATGCACATCTGTTGTTCAGGCTGGTCCTAGGAGACAGCTTAAAAATCTGGTTTGCTGGTTGAATGTTGATGGTGTATTGCTCACTGCAATAAAATCCGTAAAGGATAAGAAGAGTATTAGTAATGCTGCAGTATGACAGAGGTACTGTTAGACCCAGTAGAAGATAGAGACCTTGAGCAACAAGGAATTTATCCAGGAATATCTTTTTCATGGATTTGGACTCCTTTTCTTGTGAATATTTTCTCAGTTTTTTTGCAAAGTGGTATGAATTCCACTGTTATGGTTGTTTCAGCTGTAGCTTAGTATCCTTCTCTGCTCTGCACAGTCCTGTTTTCAAGAAATCTTTGACAAAGGTTCCAGTTGTCGCATAGCTGATGCAAGATGACCCTGAGAACTTGCTGACAAAAAGTTTCAGTCTTCTGTCACTGGTATTTGCACACACAACATGACCATGATGGAATGAGTACCTCAATAATTCTTTTATTGTATTAAATTCTAGAGATCGACTCCTCCTGCTTCACTCATTTAAGCTACTAACAACAAAATGTTGTGTTGGATTATGTGTGCTGAAATACAGACAATTGTGCTTTGTAAACATAAACCTCTAAAACTCCAATACTTTGTTGAAATGCAAAATCAAAGTTTGATACATTTTCTTCAAAACTTTTAGGACATCTGAATCGAAATAATGACCTTCGCAATGATTGGCTGTAGTGGAGTGGGGCATGCTGGGGGAGCTGTTGCAAGGTTGGCCAACTCTTTGAAAGCTCTCTTCCCCAGCATGGCCCCGGCCCATTCAAGCAGACGAGTGAAGGTGCTCTGCCACGCCTTCTGAGCAAGGTAGCCATGCAGCCCCAAACTGGGGGGCAAGGGGGACTGAATGCCACTGGAGGGACGCCTGAAGTCTCTAGTATATCCAGAATGACACTTTTGTAAGCATGTAGCTTCACCCTGCCATTATGTTGGCCTATTTAAGCTTTCTTAATTATGCTTGATTGTTGTTAGCTAAGGAACAGTTGAATTGCCAGTCTGTAATAAAGAGTGGTATGCTGTTGCATTTTTTTAAATAGAGCTAATCAAGTACTGTCTAATGACTGGCTTCTTTTTGTCCACTGAAATAATTATGCCCTTCAGTCATCAGTAGAATCCTTTTGTTGCATTGTGCTAAGCAATATGAATCTCTTCATTTGTTTGCTTCTCAGAACCCAAGACTAAAGACAGACAGTGGCGTAGCTAAGGGGGTGCAGGGGGTAGCGGTTGTACTGGGCATGAAGCTTTGGGGGGGGGCAACAAGCTGAACTTGACACTAGTGACCAAAATTGTGAAAATCTTGATATACAGGTACAGCCTATGTATCCGTGTTAGTTCTGTTCTGTGACTCGGCGAGATTAACAAAAAATGAGTTGTGCTAAATCCCATAGAGTTACGCAAATACAGCCTGCAACCTGACACTTCTGGGTGGAAGGAAACTAAGGCAGCTGTTCTCAATCCCCTCCCCCCTCCTTCCCCTTCCTGAACCTGACACTTCTGGGTGGAAGGAACCTGAACCTTCCCCTTCCTGAACCTGACACTTCTGGGTGGAAGGAAACTAAGGCAGCTGTTCTCAATCCCCTCCCCCCTCCTTCCCCTTTCACAGGTGGGATCCTGAGCTTGCATGGGAGTCCTCTGTGTCCCAGGCAGCCTCCCGACAGCACTGCAGGTTCTCCTCCTCCTCCTCACTGCTGCTGCTCCTGAAGCCTTCCCTGGCCGCAGCCATCATGGAAACTCCTCTGCCCCAGAGCATTCTGGGACTTGTAGTCCGGCTCTCTGCTCACCCTCACCTGTCTCTCCAAGGCTTGGCAAACACTCCCAGGGTTTTTTAAAGCAATCCCCTCTGTTGCTACTGCGCCTGCCTGCCTGCGTGCGTGCGTGCGTGTGTGTGTGTGTAGAGAGAGAGAGAGAGAGAGAGAGAGAGAACGTGCTTCACCTTGCTGTAAGTGTTCTGGCTACAGAGGTTTTTGGTCCCCCTTTCCCTCTTCAGTCTTGGCTGGCTCAGGGGCTCCAGGAATGTTACTGTTCCTTTGCAAAGGGAGTCTCTTCCATGGCTCCAGGGCTATTTCCCTGCCTGGACGAGGCTGAGCTTTTTTGCAGTGTTTTGGGCTGCCTGGAAACGGATGGAGATGCCAGCTCAGGGCAAAGGTGTGTGTGTGACTGTCAGTTCCCCCACCCCATTAGGGTTGAGACAAATCCAAAGATAAAAAATCTGTAGATAAATAGGCTGCACTTGTATATGAATAATACCATCATGTTATATATCATTGGAAAGGTAATTTAATGCAAAATGCAATGAAGCAAACTGCATTGGAATATCTGTATTCTATCAAAAATTATGGCCAATTAACCAGAACATGAAAACACAACTGCCTTATGGAACAAAAAGTGAATTTTCTTAACTCAAAACTGACCTATGAGACTGATTGTTCTGAGAGCCAAAGACGACATGTTATTGACATGTTGCAATGACATGTTATCATGATACAACGTTAAACAAATAAGGTGTTAATATGAGTCAGCTCACATTTCCATACATCATAATACAGTTACCCCTGCTAACTGGGTAAAAAGGCACTTTTTCAAGTGGTGCCCCTCTTATATTTAGTAGAGGGAGAATAACCATCCCTCTTCTCCCCAGCACAGTGTCTCGAACCAATCAGGGGCACACTTTTAATTTTTTTACTTAATTAAATTTGATTTTGTCTGGTGGGGCTACAAATCTTCTTTGAGCCCCAGGTAGCAAGCTCAAAGAAGATAGCCTTAGCTATGCCACTGACTGGGGGGCAGCAGAGCAAGTGGGTGGTGAGCTACAGGGGAAAGGAAGTGAGTTCCTCTCAATTTTCACTTTTGAAAAGCCTGGGCATGATGTCACTTTTGGTTGTGATATCATTTCTGGGACAACATTTTTAACTTGGCACTGGGCTACATGATTATTAGGTATGCCACTGAAAACAGACATGAACACCACTGGTTCTCTTTGTTTATATGCAAAGCCTCTGGTGAGCTCATTGTCATTGCAGGGAAGAACACTGCCACTGATGCTTTTTATTTCTCCTTCACAATTAACTGTGTCCAAAATATGTGTCAGCATGATCTTATTGTAATTGGTTCTACTATCGCCTTCTATCACTTTCTTCTTTGTAAGAATGTGTTCTGGATCCTAGGGAATATTCATTTGTCTCACTAGCTTCATGAAAATCCAGTGCTGTAATCTTAAAAGTTTGACTTCACATGAAATCAGTGGTTCCCAAGTTTACCTGAGTCACAGTGACCCGGTAGCCTCTTCATCCTGGCTCAGACAGATGCTGTCATCTTGGATCTTGGGAGATTCCATGAGGTCCGACTTGGTGCTATCTGGGAGAAGGGGCCACTGGGGATATCCCACAACACCCCTGTGAGCGGCATTATAAGGCATCACACTTTAAGAATCCTTTCACTAAACCATCTTTCCTAGAAGGCACCTGATGAGAACATTATGTTGTCATTTTTATTAAATGTTAATATGTCTGTCTCACTATTCCTGTAATAGTGGATTTGTCTGCTTTTTTGTAGGATTTGCTACGTGAGGTATTCTTGTTGCTGTCGGAGTAAAATTTTGTTCAGGCCATGATAGCGCTCTGTGTAGAGATGTTATGACTGTTCTCTCATATTAGCTGTATATATTATGTAGCTGTATATATTACTGTATAGCTAATACTATCATATAATTTTCGTGTCAGATCCTGGGGCCTTGCCACTGGACCACTGGCTAATGGCCTGCAGGGTTTCAGTCTCTGATGGTGGGACATCCAGGCTATAGTTGATATCCGCCTGGGGCATTCTGTCAATCGCTTTGTTATTGATGGAGGAGTTAATTTCCCAGCGGAAGTTTATAAAGATGGTGGTGCAGTGCTGTTGATAAACTCACTCAGCTATTCCAGTCTTTCTGGAATCAAGGATCCATCCCTCAGGAACTGAAAGACGCGTCCATCGTACACCTCTACAAGAGGAAAGGAAATCGACAAGTCTGTGATAATTACAGAGGAATATCACTGCTCTCCATTGCAGGCTAGATCCTTGCACGAGTGTTGCTGAATCGCCTAATTAACCACCTGGAACAGGGTCTACTACCCGAGACACAGCGTGGCTTCCGTAAAGGACGTGGCACTGTGGACATGATCTTCGCAACCCAACAGCTCCAAGAGAAGTGTCAAGAGCAAAATCGTGAACTGTACACCACCTTTGTGGATCTCACCAAGACTTTTGACACTGTCAGTCGCGAAGGTCTGTGGCGCATCGTGTCGAAGTTTGGGTGCCTGACAAATTCATCCTGATGGTGCATCAATTCCACGATGGCATGATGGCTCATGTTCTGGACAACGGAGAAGCTTCAGAGACCTTTCCTGTCACAACTGGTGTCAAGCAAGGGTGCATGCTGGCACTGACCCTGTTCAGTATAATGTTTTCAGCCATGATGTCAGAACAGTTCCTTGGGATTCAGCCTGAGATACAGGACTGATGGGAAACTGTTTAACCTGTGTAGACTCCAGGCTATCACCAAGATAAAGGAGACTGCCACGAGACCTTCTTTTTCTGACAACTATGCCCTGAATGCTGAATGCAACAGGAAATGCAAGCTAGCATGGACAAATTCAAAGCAGCATGTGACAACTTCGGTTTCCTCATCAACACAAAGAAAACCAAAGTGATGCACCAGCCACCTCCAAAGGCCCAACACCGAGAGCCCACCATCATAGTAAAGGGACAAAAGCTGCAAGCAGTGGACCAATTTACATACCTTGCAGCAACCTCTCCCACATGGTGACAATTGACATTGAGGTCAACTGCAGAATTGCCAGGGCAAGTTCTGAATTCGGCAGACTGCGGACCAATGTATGGAATTACCGTGGAATAAGCCTTGCTACAAAGCTTAAAGCCTACCAAGCAGTTGTGCTAACTACTCTGATGTATGCCTGTGAGACTTGGACTGTATACAGGAGGCACGCTAGGCAACTGAACCACTTCCACACGACGTGCCTCAGCAGACTTCTGAGGATCCTGTGGCAGGACAGGGTGCCAGACACAGAGGTCCTCTCCAGAGCAGGACTGCTGTCAGTTCACACACTGCTGATGAATGCGCAGACACGCTGGGCAGGTCATGTTGTAAGGATACCAGACCACCACATCTCTAAACAGCTCTTCTTTGGTGAGCTGTCTCAAGGAAAGCGATCGCATGGATATTGACACCACCACCTGGGAAATCCTGGACAAGGACAACCATAGCACAAGAGAAGCGTGCACTCCGTAAAGCCAGAGCTGCAAATGCTGCAACAGTGATGCCGCCACATGTCTGCCCGACATGTGGCAGAATATTCCGTGCTCATTAGTCACCTGGGGACACACCGTGGACAGTCCACAACTCCTTAGATGTCAAGGTCTTCTTCTAAACCAGGGGTGCCCAAACCCCGGTCCCTGGGCCACTTGAGGCCCTCAAGGCCCCTCAATGTGGCCCTCAGGGAGCCCCCAGTCTCCAATGAGCCTCTGGCCCTCCGGAGATTTGTTGGAGTCTGCACTGGCCCAATGCAACTGCTGTCAACGTGAGGGCGACTGTTTGACCTCTCGTTTGAGCTGTGGGATGAGGGTTCCCACCACTGCTTGCTGTTTCACGTCTGTGATGCAGCAGCAAAGGAAAGGCCAACCTTGCTTTATGCAAGGCCTTTTATAGGCCTTGAGCTATTGCAAGACCTTCATTCATTCATATGTTCATCTTTAATATATTCATTTATGTAAACTTATGCAAATTTATTCAAATTTTAAATGTAAATTAATTCTTTTTTTCCCCTGGCCCCTGACAGAGTGTCACAGAGACCATGTGGCCCTCCTGCCAAAAACTTTGGACACCCCTGTTCTAAACGATGGACAAACATCATCATAAATTATTTTAACTGGCAATTAAAACTGTGACCTGCTTAATGGCCAGGATAATGGGTACTTTTAAAATGTGTTAATTATTTGAGATATATACATACACACACACAGGTGTGCACCACTTAACGACAGGGATACGTTCTCCTATCCCTGTTATGTGATTAGGTCATTAAGTGAACATTCAGTCCAATCTATTGCCTTTGTTGTAAAAACAGACACTGTGCTGCAGGCTATGGGAGATGTGATTGCCTCATTAATAGCATCTTTATGGTGCTTTGACCACTGTCGTATATGCAGCCTGTCATTAAGCGAGCGGTCGTTAAGTGGCGCATGCCTGTATATATGTGTATGTATGTTCAGTTTGACAAACTGTTAACTATTCTCTATTCATTCTGGCCATTGTTGCCTTTCCAAAATACGGAATCTGTATTGATGTTGCTGTTCTCTTTTTCTGCCATTATATACAGTAGTTCTGATTTGAAACAAAGTTAAGCCCCTTGTTTCTCAGTCTTCTCTCTATTCCCCCTTTTCTTGTAGATCAATGAAGTCTTTCAATCTGTAGCTCAGTGGTTTTCAAACTGATCCGTAGAACACTCGGATTCCTCAAAGCTTAGTAGCTCCTCAGTGAGACAATCAATAATAACAAACAATAATAGCAATTTTTTGGAAGACAGCATGCCTGCTAGCACCGTTCTTCCTCTGCAATGTGCTGTGAATCCACAGAGAACTGTTAGATGTATTTTGTTTCAATTAACACAAAATATTTGTGAAGTCCAGAAAGCTGAGGTCAGGGTAGTTCATGAGCAGAAGGTGTGCTAAAGAACATGCCCCACAATTCTTTGTGCAGACGTTCTTTGATAGAGAAATTAGTGTGAAGAAAAGTACTTGATCTTTAAAACTGGTTGAGGCAATCTGAGTATCAGTTCCGGGTGGTTCTTGTTATTGTTTTGAAGTCCTTGAGATTTAAAAGAGAAACTTCTAAGTGGGTATTATGCACAGTTCAGTCTCTTTGCCAAAAGTTATTTTAATCTGTTAGCAAAGCATTTTTTTCTTTCTGTGCTGTATAAAGAAGTAGTTTAAAATGAGAGTGCAGACATAAATTTGTCTCTCCATCTGTTTCTAAGGAGCAGATGAATCAAACAACACAGTATGAGTTTTCTTACTACTAAATATAACAAGTGCAATAGGTTCTCATTAACACCCTTGTGTGAAAATAGCACAGAAGTTCACATGTCTGATGGAGAAGGTGTAGATCAAAAAACTTTTTTCACTGCTTAGTCCTAGAGTGAAATTTATAAGCAGGTTTAATTAGCCCTGCTACAGTGCCGAAGGTTGAAATAGATGACCTATGAAGTCCCTTCTCATCTTCAGGGCCTTAATATGTGGATACTGCATATGCCTTTAAGGCTACACTGCTAAGCACACTTGCTAGTGTGTCTAGGTCAAATTGATTCATGACTGAATTGCACTTTAAATAATAATTGCACTTGCTATTTAAATAATATACCTCTGAAATGTAGCCCTTATTTGCAGTTTGAAAACCTAGTGACTGTCTGCAAGTTTCATGATTCCTGTTTATTACTTAGCAATAAACCTTTGATAAGAACCAACCGGCCCACTGAGGTCATCCTCAAGGGCTCTTAGATTTTCTCAGTGAAAGATTTTATAACAACTGCATCAAAGACTGTGGATTTCTCTGTGGTTTCACTGATGTTATGGACTGACCTTCTACAATACAGGAGTAAATGTAATACTTCTGCCTCGTGAGCTTTAAGATACTTCTTCAAGCCACCTGTTTGTGGAGATCTTTGACCAGTTGACTGCTAGAGTAGTGAATTGGGACCCACCCATAGTCCCAGGTTGTAACCTGGATCCTACCTTCAAGACTTTATGTACCTACTGAAAAAGCCCAGCTGCAAAGTGTTACTTTTCCCCTTTCTATCATCTTCTCCCACCATGCAATGGTGGTGAACCAGTGTACACTGCTACTGCATCAGTTGCCTCTTCTTTCCTTCTAGGCCAGATTGGAAGGGCATGGTGCAGCAACAGCACACATGTAATCAAACTGTGCAGCAGTGCAGGAGAGCAAGTGTGTTGGTGGGAGGTTTTAATGAGCCCACTGAAGGTTAGGGGACTTGGCCAAAGTAGTTTCTTCCAATACCTCGGATAGATTTATTTTACCTAGGACCCACAGCTATTGTTGAAACTGTGCAGGCCTGAGCTTGAGAGCAAAATGATAACTGCAGTGCTGTGGTGCACCTGAAGTCTGGTCTGTGGAGGAATGCTACTAGTTCTTGTTTCTGTTTTGTGTGTGTATTCAATACAAATAGAGTGTATGTGACCTTGAGCATTTGGAAAGATGGATTACAAATATGTTAATTAACTGTAATAGAATAAAACAATCTTTTTCTTTTGAGTCAGACATCCAGTTTCCCATCATTTGTTGGCAAACAGGGGGGTGACTAGTGTGCACAGCCTGTTTTGCATGCTAAATCTTCCAGCAGTGTCAGAAATGAGTTGATGCATCTCTGTGTGTGATCAAACCTACAGCTGTTTCATTGTTGTGATGAGACACTGCCTTGTTTAGCAGTGTAAAGGGACACAGAGTGATCAGTTTGGACTCGCAGTTTGGGAACCACTGACATAGAGGTTCTGATCAGACATAACATTCACAATATGGCTTGGTGCTAAGTGACGCCCAATCCTATCCCTGGCAGCTACTGCCGGGGCTGGCAAAGGCCTCCTTGTAAGGACTAAGGGCACAGGGACCACAATGGGTCTCCTGCACCGGCTGGCAGAGACTGGAGGAGCTCTGGCTGGTGCAGACTGGAGGAGCTCTGAGTCAGGCTTTCGGCCCAACATGGAGCATAGGATCTGGTGGTCCTGGGTTCCACTGATCCCACCCACATCCTGCCCAGGTTCTCCCTGCACCAGAGTGCCTCCCCCCCCCCCGGAGCTGATAGGATTGCACCTGAGTAAACCTAGAATGCACCTTGGGCTTGTGCATTCCCTTCTTCTTGTCTACCCCTGAGAGCCTGACAGGTTTGCAGGCCAAGTGGAAGCCATTTTTTTTGGCATGAATGTAAACTGTGGTTTACACCAGGGAAGGAGAGAGAAGGAGAGAGGGAACAGTAAGGTGCACGTAAATAGTAATGGAAAATAGTAACACTCTCAGTTATTCATCAGCTCCAGTAATTTGTTTTGTGTAATCAAAAAACAGATCATCGTGGATGCTTCCAGAGAAAAATCACTCTAGGTGACAGATGAAAACTTAAAAACATTTTGAGCTAAAGTGAGCTGGATTTGTCTTATTCATTGTCTTCTATTTACATGCTTGCAAATTCCCTTGAGCTTTAGCAAATAAAAAATTCACCAACAGATGTTCCCCTAGCAACAAGACCACGAGCTGTCTGCTTTTGCTCTTTACATGCAAGCAACTCAGGGCTTATTCCCATGTAGCACCATTTACACAA
Source organism: Tiliqua scincoides (assembly GCF_035046505.1). Classification (NCBI taxonomy): domain Eukaryota; kingdom Metazoa; phylum Chordata; class Lepidosauria; order Squamata; family Scincidae; genus Tiliqua; species Tiliqua scincoides. The sequence goes on along the minus strand of NC_089821.1, from coordinate 78,451,921 downwards.
TTTTCTTGTTTTGATGGGATAAATTTGTTTGTGCAATTATAATCTCTCCGATCTGTGTATGTCAATTACACAGTCATACTCCTCAGATTACCAGGATGCATCTCCATGTGATCTCCCTGGCATTGCTGCTCCACAGGACTACCTTAGTCTCAAAATAGTTCTCTGGGCAATCAAGTTTGTGGCTTGCTTGCAGCACTGACTGGTAATGAATGAGGCCCCTGTGTCTGTGTAGTTAGAAGGGAGGGACAGGTGCTTAAGGAAACAATGGAAGAAAGTGGGTATATTTACCTGAGGAAACAGAAGGGTGAAAATGAGGGAAGGAGTTTATGATAATGATTTTTAGAATTGTAGAAAACTACTGTAAATGGACTATCATTGACATGTTTCATGTTGCTTGAAAAATACTTTAGGGCAGTGGTTCTCACACATTTAGCACCGGGACCCACTTTTTAGGATGAGAATCTGATGGGACCCCCCAGAAATGACATCATCAAGAAGGAAGATTTCTAACAATCCTAGGCTGCAATCCTACTTACACTTACCCAGGAGTAAGTCCCATTGACTATCATTGTTAAAAGAATATACATAGTAGCTTGTTAAAAGTACAGATCTGTCACATTTCCCTAAATGCAGTTACATGCCATGGTAGCATCAAGTCTAATGTATTAAAAATAAAATATTGAAATGAACGGGCACCCACCTGAAATTGGCTCGCGACCCACCTAGTGTCTCCCGACCCACAGTTTGAGAAACACTGCTTTAGGAAAATCCAGTCATGGCATTAAAAAGATCTTCCTATCATAAGAGAATGCATATGGAAAAAATTAATATGAGAATCTTAGTTTAAAAGTGCCATATAAACTGACTAACCTCACAGGGATATTAGAATTGTTAGAATACTTCTGCATGTCCTAAAATTTACTACGACAAAGACCTTCTTAGTTACAATACTAGGGAAGTCTGAAAATGGTGCATTTTGTCAAAGCATAGGAGGATGAAGTGCTCCTTGATCCATCTTTGTCACTTGAGGGTTAAGGCTGCAATCCTAACCACACTTGCCTGAGAGTAAGCCCCATTGAACAAAATAAGACTTACTTCTGAGTAGACCTGGTTAGGATTGTGCCCTGAGTGTCTTTGGTAGCATGGAGTGCATTTTACCCATTCCAGGTAGTGTGCCATTTGCAGCCCTTCCTGATGAGAGAGAGAGAGAGAGAGAGAGAGAGAGAGAGAGAGAGAGTCTGGCCAGCCACCATTCAAGCCCTTGTAACTTCTGATTACACCAGGAATGTCCAAACATTTTGGCAGGAGGGCCACGTCATCTCTCTGAGTCAGGGACCAGGGAAAAAATGAATTAATTTACATTTAAAATGTGAATAAATTTACATAAATGAATTTATTAGGGATGGAACTTATATGAATGAATGAAAGTCTTGCAGTAGCTCAAGGCCTATAAAAAGACCTTGCACAAAGCAAGGCTAGCCTTTCCTTCACTGGGATTTTGATTATAGGATTATTGATTGATTGATCGATTGATTGATTTGATTATTGATTGATTATAGGAACTGATTATGTTTTGATTGTTGAAAACATGGAGGTGGTATAAAGTGGTGGCTAAGAGACTGGGCTGCGTATCAGAACTCTTCTAGTTCAAATCTTGCCTCTGCCATAAACTCACTAGGTGACCGAAGAAAAATTGCATTCTCCCAGTCTTAACATTCCCATCTGTGCTGTGGGGATAATAATACTTACGTACCTATAGGATAGTTGAGGACAACATCAAGATAATACATATGAAATGCTTTGTGCACTCAGAAATTGTTACAGAACTTATTTTATAAGCATTCTGATATGTCTTTTCATGGGTGGGTGAAGTAATTGGCGTTCCCACCCCTGTGCAGACCCATGTGGATTCTTGAATTCCTGGCATAGTATTGTTCTCTTCTAGTTTTACACCTGATATAGAGCTGAGGGACGTAGGTTTTTAAAACGAATGACTAACGTATTTGTCACAGACAAGTGATGACAGCTGTTAAGATGCTTCCATTAACCTTCCCAGGGGATGAACTTGGGCTACTTCCTTTCGCCAGCCAAGCAAGCCGTCCTAGAGCCTGCCTGCCTTCCTACATTGTGTGCTGTACTTGTCTTGGAATACCAGCCAGTTTCCAGCCTTGAAAGGTCTGAAATGTACTGGGGCCAACTGTGATGCTCTAGACTGTCTACGTTGCAGGCACCTGAGCTGCGCTGAAGCCTGGGCTATTTTACTCTGTGTGCGAAAGCAGCATGGTTAATGAATACAAGGGGCAAGGATTGATTATGTCCTGGACTTGAAAGCAGCAGTGGTCTATGAGACAGCGTTCCATCTTGGCTCGCGATGGAAAATATGAAGGAATGTTGAGGAAGCTTATTTGCAAAAGGATATGTACCTGTAAGCAAATTCCTTATGTTTTTTTCCCCTTTTGTTTGGAAAAAATGGAAGAGGACTTAAAGCGTTTTTTTCCCTTCCTTAACTGGGAGTAGTGAGCAGACAAAGGCCTTTTTAAACAAGGCATGTGGCTGCATCTTGCTTGTCATCAATCCTAAGTGAACATAATACTGAAGATCCAGCAGTGATGGATAAATTTTAAGGACAGGGAATTGCAATTTTGTGTTGGTTTATGTCCATGGAATCTGGTAAAAGTAAAACAGGTTTGAGTTTGAATTGAGTGATGAATTGTGTAGCTAGAGTGCAGAGTCTGATCCACGTTTGTTAACAATAATTGCACCCACTGGGGTTGTATTGGCTGAATATCCGTTTTCTTTACTGTATGCATCTGTTTGCTTGCATCTCATTTCCTGAAGTCCATAATCAGATTTTGATCCTGTTCTTTGTTTCTCTTTCTGCCTGGCACACATGCTGTTCAGAGACATGATGTCTTCGAAATGAACAAGTCAGATTATAGGAAAATGAAGGGGAAATGCAGACATGTAGTGTTAGATTATTCTAGGTAATTGTGAGAATTAAATGTTTAGCTGTCAGTATACAGGTAAATACATTGTACAGGTAAATGTAACTTTCTTAGTCTAATACAAGCTGTTTGTCCTTCAGACTTAAATTGCTTTTTCTACATTGGAATGTTAGTTTAAAAAATTTATCTCTCTGATGCATTATAAAAATGGAGTGTGTTTTTTGAAAGAAAAATGTATAACTCAAGGCTCTTCATTTAATACTAACACAAGAAACCACACCCTTGATGTGTGCTTTTGAAGGAAGGAAGCAGTAGTGCAGGGTTTTGGGCTTTAAAGTAAGTCTTCGCTTTGGCAGTGTCTGCGCTTTTCATTTATCTTTTTTTTTTAAATAATAAGATGGGTTTTACTGTAATTATTTAGTGTATAGATATATCTGTTTGTTAATAGGCTCAAAGAAAATATAACTGGTATGAAACTCCTACCTTACCCACTACAATTGCAGAAATAAAACTAGGTGGGGATGTTTCTCTCTTTCCTTGACTGAATTTCATCCTGCATGTGAAACCATGACCCACGGATTTCATTGTAAATCACTTGCACAAGACTGTGCAGAGCATGGCAGTTCACATTGTTAGCATCCTGGAAGCAATGAAAGCCTGAGGGAGTGGCTTCATTCAGAGCCACCCCCACCCCCCCTCCATATGTTCACTTTAGACTTCCAGACTCAGAATAGGAAGTACATGCATGAGTACAGTGATGGAATTGAAACGTGCATTTGGCATGGATGCCTTGGCCATTGCAAGTAAATGTTGATGGCTCATCAGAACCTTCACATGTGTGTTTTATTGCCAAAAAAGTGTGAATTCTGTGAGCCCAAGGGGGTTATAGTTTTCCCCAAGCAGTTACCTCCATGCCACAGAGCAACCTCCTCTTGAAACTTTCCAAACCAGTTTGTGATATGATCTGGGGCTTACCAAACAACCACCACCATATATGATTCCAGTACTTTCGTCAGAAAAGCATCCAGGGCAGCATCCAAAATGAAAACTAAACCATAATGAAACCTACATTGAGATGAAACTTGTGTTAATATTGTACAAGTTAATGTATTTAATGGCAGGAATAATCTATAGTTCTCAAATGCTGGACAGGTTAGATATGTTACTAATATTCTAAATCCACCTTGGTAGGCTTGCTTGGGTAGAGCATTTCAAAACTTTGGTGGCATAACTGAGAATGCTATGCTCTGGGGTATCACCAAATATACTTCCTTTAAGGAAAGCATCCTTAAGGAAGGAGCAGGGGCCCCTCTGAAGAGGTTAACTACCTAGACAAACAGAGAAGTTGTCAAGTGCCAGATTTTAAACTAGCAGATTGATTTTTCCTCATTCTTTACACAGCCATCCTATCAAACTCATCACCTGTGAATGTGGCCATGTTCAATAGCAGTATAGCTGAAAGAACTGGAAGATAGTCATGAATACGATTAACTACTTTGGTCAAGGCATAGAATCAACTAATTTGGTCAAGAGAATGACCAAGACAAAGTTTCCTCATGTGCACCTTGTATGCATTCACTTTTCAAATTATGAAAAATGTCCTTTCCTCATTTTCCAAAAACTATCATTTGTTAATTTTTGATACACTGTTACAGAGTGATTTGAGGCCAGGCAGATCTGTTTTATAAAAACAAGGTCTATATGATTGCCAGTTTCCTGAAAGGGGAGGAAAAGGAACAAGCAGTTCAGGGTTCCATCAGTTTGAGAACTTAGTTAAGATTGATTAAGTCATGGGTTTGGAAATGATCCTGGAATCCATGATGCGTTTGCAGTTCCATTGTCTTGTTGGACATTCCTACAGAAAAAAATGCCTAATAACAAATGCATGGATTTCATCTTTCTTTTTCTTCTGCAGATAAAAACTTTGATGATGATGATTCTGTGGATGGAAACAGACCTTCCTCAGCAAGCTCCTCAACATCTTCAAAGGCTCCTTCGACCTCCCGAAAAGGTGGGATGGGAACAACTCGTAGAGTTGGATCGGCAGCTCTGGTCTCAAAGACTCAAGGTATATGAGGCATTTTTCCATTTATATCTTACCCTTTCTCCAAACAGGGCAGCGTGCATAGTTTCTCATACCCTCACAAGAACCCCATGAGATAGGTTAGGTGACAGCCAGTGACTGGCCCAAGATCATCCAGTGAGCTTCATAGCTGAGTGGCAGTATGAACTGGGATCTACTTGCTCCTATTGTGAAACACTAATGGCTGCACCATGCTGTCTCCCTTTGTTGACCTATTTTTGGAATCACTTTATAAATATTCTCCCTGAAAGTAATATTTTCATTCCAAACACCTGGTTTGGTCTGGGTGCAAACCATTTGTGAAGCCAAACTTACTTTATATACCAAGTCTATTCCCTTGAATTAAATTGGGTAGAAATGGTCAAAGAAAAATAAATAAGGCAGCAACCCTGAGCACGTTTACCGGCCTGCAAGTATAATTGAATTCAAAGGGACTGACATCTGAGCAAACATGCCAAGGATTTGGCCACACAAAACATTTCCAAATGGTACCTACAGGAAGCTTTCAGAATGTCTTTGTCAAACAATAGCCTTATCTAATTAATGTTTTAAAGACTTGCTCTCTTTGATCCATCTGTCTGTCTACATGTGTCCCTGTCAAGAATACCACACTTTCATTAATTATAGATGGGGCTGAATCCTCTAAGAAAAAAGGCATCCCACTAGTTTAGGTAATATTATACCTTATCTTCTCAGGCTCTTTTAATGAATTCTTTAATACAGCCGCTTTGTGCATAGCATTTGCTTGTCTTTTGTATCCTTTTAGATACAAGATAAAAATGACTTCATAAACTCCTCTCAGTGCTTTCATAAGTCTGGTTATCTGTTACATTTCTTGTTTTATTTTAATGTTGTCTAATAAGAAACATTTTAAAAAATACTCTTTCACTTCTGCATCTGCCAGTGACTAAAGAAGGAGCTGGAGCTGTTGACGAAGAGGACTTCATTAAAGCTTTTGAAGATGTCCCAACAGTTCAGGTAAATTGCAATATGAATGTTAAAAACACTTATTTAAAGGTTAAAACAGGTGTTTCTTTTGGGCACACCCTGAATGCTGTGATTGCAAGTTTAAAAATATATTGCAAACAAGCACTAAAGGACAGAATATATAGGTTCATAACCAGTACCACTGTTGCCACCTCTACCTCCTGGTGCCTGTTTGAGAGCTTGGACTGTGCTCCTCACAGTGGTCATAAAAACATCAAGTGCACTCAGGAGGAGGAGGAGGAGAGAGAATGACTTAATGTTTTATCATTGTTTTTGTATATTTGAATTGATGTGAGCTGCTTTTGGGAGCTTCTTCAGATGCTGAAAGGTGGAGTAAAAATCTCAATAATGATCCACAGAAAGTTAATCATGACTGTGTACCATTTGGCAAAACATAGTGTGCCCTCCTTTATTAAAAAAACAATTTGAATGACATTTGCAATGTGTTGGAATGTGTTGTGGTTTATTCAAAAGTGACTTTCCTCAGATATTTCATTCATTCATTCATTCATTCATTCATTCATCTGTTTTATGAGTTCTGTTAAAAAAAATTATCAACTGCCTTTCTGTGAACATTCAAGGCAGGTAACAAGCAGTTAAAAACAGACTAGCATAGTGGTTTCCAACCTTTTTAGAGTCTGTTGCCTGATTTATAAATGCCAAGGGGTGTGGCTACAATGGTGATTGGGCAACAGTGCTCCCCCTGCCTCCTCCCCCTCAAGTAGCACCTTGTTAAACCGTTGATGCACATAGCCTAATCTGTCCTGTCAGTTTCAGGGTAACCAAAAATTGAATCGCAACCTACTGTTTGATCCCAGAACCACTGGGCTAGCACATTAATAAAACTGCATTTCTCTCTCTCTCTCTTTCTTTCTTGGGTGTAAGTCTCAGTGGAGCATTCATCTGAGTAGACATGCATAGAATGGTACTGTAAAAAACAAATTTAAAAATTCATTGCAAAAGGCACCGCACGCAGATATGTGTAATGTAAATTGTTAAACTACAATTTGCATTCTACAGTGCTTATATGTGGTGCCTAAGGTTAAGTATGTTGCAGGAAACATCAGATATGAGATTTATTTATTTAAATATTTGTATCCTGCCTTTCCCCTCCTGCAAGAAGAGCAGTGATGGGTGGCTCATGACCTATGAAAACACAATAAAAATATCAGTAATAAAAATACATTTAACAGTATGCAGCACTGGAAGAAAAAAAATAATCATACGTGTACACTTTTAAGTCTGTAGCAAGACTAGACGACTTGATTTTTCCTGTTGACGCCCTTGATTTCTGCCTACTCTATACTGCCTACTGAGTATACCCCATGCAGCTGGTGAAGTGTTGTCCCCAAAGCTTATACTACAGTACATTTGTAGTCAGAGACCCTCTGTTTTTTAGCTAAGAATCTGTATCACAAGTCTTTATTTATACTCAAAAGACCACACTTCATGAGAAAAGATCTGCTTCTGTTTAACAATCATGGTATTCTGTATGTTTGTCATTAGGAATGTAATTTGGGTCCTTGTCTGCGTTTCCCATTCAGGAGTTCAAATTGAAGTTTGCACATGCCTATGATTCTTTCTGGCTTGAGTTGAAGCTCATTTTCTAAACTTTGGCATTTGTACTGATTTTAAAAAATACGGATTCACCATTCCAAACTCCCAAGCTGAGTTGACTAGAGATGAAATTCAAGATCTGTGAAAGTACTTGTAAAAAATTGTGGTCTAACTATTCTTTAAGAATTTTGGATATTTCTTTATCTTTATGCATATCATTGAGGCTCCTCAGCTCCCAGAAGCTGCTTGATGTTCCTTTAGAGATGTAACAAAGAAGAAAGGCAGACCTGTAATCAAGTGTATGAATTGGAACTTTTGATTTAAATTCACACCTGACACTGCCATTCTACTCAAGATAATGTAATATTAAATATAATAGATGGTATTCTAAAGATTATATATAGGGTTGTATCTGGAGGAAGGAAACCTGAGGATATGATACAGATTTTTTTTTTAAGTGGCATGGATGATGGGTATCAGTATGGTAAGGTCTTAAGAAACAGCAGGAACTTAAGTGGAGCATTAAAGGAAGCCTTTGACCTATTGAGGAGGCATGTCTTGTACCTTAACATATGCATTGCTTGTTCTCTTTTCACAGATCTATTCAGCCCGAGATCTTGAAGAATCGATAAATAAAATCAGAGAAATTCTCTCGGATGATAAACATGACTGGGAACAGAGAGTAACTGCAGTAAGCAATTATTTTATATGTAGTGTTTTTTTTTAATACATAAGGTTTTTTCAGAGGGAGGGAAGGGAAGTTCAGTAAGCTAGTTGTAGAGATAAACTTGAATAGGCCACATTCTCCAGTGTTTTCCCTAGTATCAGAGCTAATTGTATGCCCAGGCAGCCCAATCCACCGCAGCTCCCTGCATGGGAATGCAGTGGGCCAACACAGCATCCACTGAATCCCACAGCAGAGTTTTGGCCTCCAGTGGCTTCTTTGGAATAAGGGAACAATTGTTTCCTTGCCTGAAGCAAGCCTTGGTGGATCCAGCAATATCTTCAGCAGAAGTCCACATCAACCTGGGAAAGGGGGTCAGGATTTGGCCGGTGCAGCTGCTGCTGAACCCACCCCTTCCAGGTCTCCATTGCCATCTCAATCTGCCTCCCCCCACCTCCGTATGTAGCTTTATTATTTTATTATTATTATTTTATTAATTTATACCCCGCCTTTTTGCCCAACAGGCACACAAGGCGGCTTACAAACACTTTAAAAATACAACATTAAAAACAGGCAGGGATGGATCCAAAGGGGGGGGCCATGGTTGTGTGGCCCCCCCAAACTGTCATGCCAGCAGGGAAGGATGCCAGATGGGTTTGGGAAACAATGTCAGGCAAAGGGGGAACACCCACTGGGTGGGGCATCCAATGCAGCAGAGTCAGAATGGAAGCTCAGGTCTACCCAGCAGGGAGATCTAGCTTCCAAGTTCAGGCAGAAGCCCAGGTCTACCCACCCATCAAACTGCAGCCATGGAGACTGCATGTTCAACTGGAAACCCAGGTCTACCTGGAGTTAAGGTAGTGTTAATGGCCACCCAACACAAACATTGGATCCACCACCAGCAGCAGGTATCTGTGGTCTGTCACCACATGGCCCCAGCTGCTCACTACTTCCATTGGCAGTAGCCGGGAAGCATACTGTGCTAGCGGAATGTGTGTTCCACCCTCAGTTTTGGACCCCAAGTCTCTCTTCAGAACTGACCTTAATTTAAATTGGTCACTCTTTTTTAATAAGTAGGAAACATGTTCATTGCTATAACATAATCTTTTTATTGATTTTGCTTTCTGAATTGTTACCCAACAGCTAAAAAGGATTCGATCTTTATTGTTGGCTGGAGCTGCTGATTATGACACCTTCTTCCAACTCCTGCGCTTGCTTGATGGAGCTTTTAAATTATCTGCTAAAGATTTGCGGTCCCAAGTAGTGCGAGAAGCCTGTATCACGTTAGGGTAAGGAATATACATCAGTGCATTCTAAATTGTGATGATGTTTCTTGTCACCATGAAACTGACAAGGGCTTCTTAATCTCCCCTGTTATTGGGGGGGGGACTGCAATAGTTTGACTGGCAAAGGCTAGCTCTTCGGTTCTCCACCTGAACTTCATTGGTCTCTCCTCACTGTAGATCTTTGCTTCCTATGTGAATGGAAAATCCGGTCACAAGGTAGTTGAATAGCTTAGTTCCAATTAATTAATAAAGGACAAATTGACAAACTTGCTATCATATGAGAAAACAGGCAATCTCTGTCACCACTAGTTTTCATGCTAGTTATATTCTAGATCTAGAATTGCCACCTAAAATTAAATATGTGCTCTAAATAAGTTTCATAAATGATATTTTTCTGAATTAGTTACAATATAATTTTATATTTACAATTATAATGTAATTTATAATTATTGTATAATTATATTTACAAGTTTCACTGGAATTTTGAAATCAACAATACTGACAAAAGTTGTAAGCATTAGGGTGCAGTGGGAGAAAAGAGTATGAAATGGACTGTGTCACAGAGTCTGAAAAAGGGGGTGTAAACCCTAGAAATACAAAGAACATTCCTGTTAATGCTGTTTTTAGAAAGAAATGGCTGTTTCTGCCTTAAATATCTGAAAGCTTCCTTTATATTTTACACAGCAGCACAAAGCCTGAGTTTTGACTAGCAAACTAGGTAGCAGAATAAAAAATACAGAAGACAACAGTATTCTCTCTAGGTTCAAACTGAGTTCAGGGTGAAAGTTCAGATAATTCCTTTGGTCTGCTGCTCCCATTGGTGGTAATTCTATACTGAACTCTGCTAGAAGCATTGACTTTGAGGAAAGGGCTCTAGGGCACTTTTAATAATGGCTCATAATCCACAAATGTCAAGGCAAGATGGAAAGCTTATGAGAAGACCAAGTCTGACAATGACAATGCTGAAAAAACAAAGTAATTCAGCTGTGCCCTCTGGGCTGTCCTTTAGTAGTGTGACAGTGACCTATGCTGAATGTATTGCTTGTTAAAACTTGTATAAAGAATAGAGCACGTCATCTGCTGGGGAAAAAAATGGGAAATGTTTCTTTAATTAATTAAAGGTTATGTGGAGGTCTATTGATAGAATTGCCAAAGCAGAAGGTAGCAGAGGATCTTAGGCTCTAAACTGCATATGACTATTTTGACCCTGGTAATTTTCTACACTGTTGTGACTTTTCTCTTGGTATTTTCTTTTTATAGGCATTTGTCATCAGTCTTGGGCAACAAGTTTGACCATGGGGCAGAAGCCATCATGCCAACGATCTTTAATCTCATTCCCAACAGTGCCAAAGTCATGGCCACATCCGGAGTAGTAGCTGTTAGATTAATTATCCGAGTGAGTGTCTCTCAAAGCGAATATGAATCCTGTCATTCATGAACATTCTGTTTGGAGCAATAGAGAGATGCAAACGGGAAAATCAGTCCAATTAACTCCAACAGAATTCAAAAAGACATCAGTCAATTGGAGAGGCTCACTGTTGCTATTCAAAATATTTTTGGTGTGAATTTTTAAAGTATCTTCATGTAATACACTAGAAACTGCCAATGACCTGTGCTCAGTTTATCATTTGTTAAGACTCAGGTGAATAATAAAGCACATAATCGGTTGAAAACAATACTGTTACTGAAGAAACAGAGCTCAAGTGAGAAAGTAGTTGTACTGAACAATTAAATCCCTACCATGTAATTTACCATACAATTTGTTGGAAATTTGGCCCTTGTTGATGATTAAAACTATTTTGTTTAATTAACTCTTATTTTCTATCTGAAAAGAAGGAAACAAATACCCAGTTGCAAGGAAGCATAAGTTCTGAAAGTTCCATACTTGTATATAATCATGGATTCAGTAGGTATGAACTAGAAATCAAAGGGGTGTAATTCTGGACTAAGTAGTGAAAAATAAATGACGCACAACACAGCCCCCCCCCCCGTATCCTTGGGGGATGAATATTAATAATTAGAACCTTGTTGATGCAAAAATGTTCTTGCTTTTACAGGTTGCTATAAGCATGTTAAACAGGTTGCTATAAATATGCTATAAGCATGCTTGCTTTTGCGGCACACAGGCTGGCTGCAGGCAGTCTGAATGCTTGAAGAGACTCAATTGACATTGATGTTTACAGCAGGATGTTTACTGCTGCCTGTTAATGTCGAGTGAGTCCCTTCAAGCATTCAGGCTGCCTGTAGCCAGCCTGTGTGTCACTATAAGATTGTATGCTTTTATAGTGACCTGCAAAAGCAAGAACATTTTCGCAGTGGTAAGTGCAGGGGGGGCACATATCAGGAGATAACTGAATCTGTGAACAAACAGGAGACCATTGATCTTTGTCTTTCCGGATAGATAGAATGTATCCATTCTATCAGGCAGGAAAGAGGAGGGAGAGCTCTTGGAGGAAGACCTGAGTATGGCTTCCATTAATCAGGATGGGCCTTTTTGGGCAGGTTAGTTTCTCATGCTGCTAGCTAAGACATTCCACAACTACAACTTACTTAGAAAATCTATGGTGATGATCAGCAGTTGGTTGTTAGTTTATAAGGGGTGAGTGGTACCTTGGTTCTTCCAGTCCAGTCAGGGAGATGAGGAGGCCCCCTGAAGACATCTCTGTTGATTTGATCCTGCCTATTTGTCCAGGCAGCAGTGCTATTCTGATGCTTCTGGAATGTTCTCCAAGAGTCTCAGAAAATAAGAATTCAAGCCGTTCCTTTTTCTGATATGGAAAAGGACAAAGGGTTGTAATTCTGGCACTAAAACCTTCCCTCCTAAGTATTGGAAGCCGTGCTCAGCGTTCGTGCTTGAGTCAAGCTTTTGTTTCAATCTTCAATTAGTTTAAAATGTTTGCTTTAAACACTCCTCAGGGTTTTTCTGCTTTTGTTTTCATTTCTTAGCATACGCACATCCCTCGCTTAATCCCCATCATTACCAGTAACTGTACCTCTAAGTCTGTCGCTGTTAGAAGGTGAGTTTGTTTTTCTTCTTGATCGATGTCTTAGCACAGTGGCTTCCAACATTTTTTCACTTGCATACCCCTTGGTAGTCCGTTTCCATAAATTGTACCCCTCTGTTAGCCCTGTAAGGCATTCTAAAACAGACCTGCCTTTTCCACCATTATTCAATTCTTTTTCAAGTACTCCTAAATGTCCTAGCAAGTACCCCTGGGGTACACGTACCTCAGGTTGGGAACCACTGTCTTAGAATGAAATGAGTGTTGAAACTTATAGAGGATTCACTTCTCTCTTCATTGGAAGTTATTGTGCATCCTTAAAACTGTTCTTGTAGGTAAACTCTGAGTATATGGGTTGTTGCACAGATCATAATAATTCTGGATCTCTTTCTGTGCCTGAGGTGGGCGGAGTGGAAAGAAATGTTTAGTAAGGAGTAATGGTGATAAGTCTTCAGTCCCTTCTTATTGACTGTCTTTCATGTCACTTCACAGTTGAATACATGTGAAGTACCTCAAGTGGGGCTGCTCCTAATGACTGTTTAGTAGACACTTTTTTCCAAAAGATGCCCTTGCTTCCGGTACCCTTCCAATCACAGCACCACATGCAGACATTGACTAATAAGCATTCCAAAGGTTGCCTCCATGTTTATGACTTCAGTACAGTCACACAGTGTGAACTTCTGGGACTCTCTAATATGTTAGGGCTACCCATTCCCCTCAGATTTTATCTTACCACTCTTTACGATGAAGGGAAAGGGAACAGGCTTTCTTCCTTAGTTCTGTATTTGTCACAGCAAAGAGTTTTTAGGAAGAGCTTCTCATTGTTTGCTTGTTTCTTATGATTGCTTCTTTCCTTGTCGGACAGTCTGTGGGACCCTTAAGAAGTAAAATCCACTCTCAACATCAAGACATACGGAATATTATAGTGGCTGCTCCAATGATACAAAATTCATGTTCTTCAGAAATTTCCCAAAGCTTGAACACCTTCCAGAAACACATTTAGTGACCTTGTATTTAGCAAGTGAGAAAGTTAATAAAACTGGCTTGAGACTTTATGACTAATGGCCTGATCCTATCCTGAGCCAGTACCAGTCTCCCATGTGCTATTCAGGTGATGGCTGTCTCAAATGGCATGTCACAGCAGCCAGAATCTGCTGTGGGAGATTCAGGCACAAGTGGGGAGGCCAGCACTGGTGGGCACTGGGTCTCCGTGCCAGTCAGACAACCACCAGGTTGAGAAAGTGTTCTGGGGTGGGGTGAATATGGGGAGGGGCAAAACCGGGCAAAAAAAGGGGGCGTGCAGGAGACCGGTTCAAACTTGGGAGGAGGGCAAGGATGACAGCAGTGGCTGCCACCGCATCCTATCCTCTGTCCTGCACCTCAGAGCTCTACATGGGTTTACTCAGTTCTGCACCAGTGATTGAGCAGGCACAGATCTGAGTAGAACCATAGGGGCTTCTGAACCTGACATGGGGTACAGGAACCAATGTTTCCTTACCCATAGAAGACCTCCCTAACTATCTATTGCTAACTGTCTTGAGTCTTTGGGATTAATTGCCTAATTAATGTTCATTTTTCTTAAATTTTTTTAGGCGTTGTTTTGAATTTTTAGATTTACTTTTACAAGAATGGCAAACACACTCCTTAGAAAGGTAAGATGTGGGCATTAATTGAGGATGTATGCATTTTCTAAGCTCTTAGACATTTCTTCCAAGAAAATTGACTCAGAAATTTGTTGGGGGAAGAGGGGGATGGAAGATCAAGTAAAACTTTTCAAAATGGGAGCTTCTGATGGTTCTAGGACAATATAGATGTTGCACAGTAAAAATATCATACATACAAAGCTTCCCAAGCCATCTTTGCTACAGAGAAGATACTCCATTGACCACATTAATTCAAAGAAGACTCTTTAATAGCTTACCATTTGCAGGCAAAAGAGAAAGCACCCAGGGTATAAGAGAGTTTGTCAGAGAGCTGTGTCCCTTATGTAATAGCCTGTCATTTCCAAACACAGCTAATGTGGATGGATAGATGAGCGCTGAATTATACATACCTGCAGAAGTATAAAGAGAAGAGAACTTATGGAGGTTGTCATAGCTGCTAAAAAGATGTTGCATTTCTCACCCTAGTATTAGAAATAGCGTCTTCACTGCTTATTCTTAAAAGCATTGCAAAGCAAGTGAGGCAGCTGCATGTATTGAATTATGCTTATAGAAGATGCCGTTGTGTCTCCGAATGTGGGGTGTAGTTTTACTTGCATGATGCACACTACCTTGCAGCAAAAAAGTTCTATAGGTGTGTATGTGTGTCTGTGTGTACCTGAAAAAAAAAAGCAAGAACATTATCTTCCTTATCTCTATTCCTTCTTGACAGAGGTCTAGTTTAGCCAAATTTTGATATTGCACACCCAAACTGAAAGGCAGAACAGATTACTGAGCTAGGAGATACCACATTCAAAATTAAATTTGATATATATGCCAGATGGCACTTTACTTTTTCAAGAAGGTAAGGGAAAGAAATATTCAGATCACATTTTCTCTCTTCCTTTTGCTGTGATCATATCACCACACTCCTAAAACCCTTCCTTGTCTCCTTGTCCCTTTCCTCCTCACAGAAGATGGACAACAAATGTTGAATCACTCTGACAGTTTAGCTCTCTGATCAGTTTGGAATGTATGAACCTTCTGCGCTGTCACATCAGCTTAGCCATTTGGTTTCACAAGTGCAATACAGTACAGATTATGATCCCTAAGAAGTTTGTTCCACTGGCATTATTTTGATTCTCATACGGCCTCAGTGGCACAAGTATGTTTTAGCATCTATATACTTTGGAGTCCACAGAATCTGTATACTTTGGAGACCACAGTAACTGACACTGGAAAAAAAAAAACAACCTCTGAGGAATGTGTCTTGGCATTTCTTATGCAAGCAAATCAGATATAATAAAGCTGACTGGCGCAAACAACCAAATCCTCAAAATGGGTATTGTGGTAAAGGCTGTAGCCAACCACACTATTCCCAACTCTGCCCCCACTCAGAGATTTGAACGATGTCAAAGTGCAATGGCCTATAATGGACTATTTCTCCCCCCTCCCATCTCCCCATTATAAGGTAAATGATGGTATCTTCTAATTTCAGGCACATATCAGTATTGGCTGAAACAATAAAGAAGGGAATCCACGATGCCGACTCTGAAGCACGGATAAAAGCCAGAAAGTAAGTTTTTGTCTTCTCCACCATTGGTTCTGTCAGACAACACAAGCTGCAATATGCTATGTAGCTAAATTCAAGTCCTATAGAACCGTATTCCACTGCTATTCCATTTGTATGTCTCTTACTGAGGTGCAGCATTAGACCTTTAAGAACTTTGGACACAAAACACACACAGAGTTAAGTATGGCTGCATTGCTCTCTGTAGGTGGCTTATGCCTCAACCGTATTTCCTGCCATGTTATAGCATGCAACTACGCCAGTGAAGACTGCACTGCATGCTGTGGTGGGGAGGGTGATCTGACAGCCCTCTGGAGATAAGTAAAAATATTATTAAAAAATATTTTTTACTTATCCCCTGCCGTAGATTGCCTGATCACCTATGGGTCTCCTGGGTGCAAGTCTGAGAAGAGCAGGCGCGGGGCAGTCAGAAAATTGGGGGATAAGATCCAGTGTTTGCAATTGCAACTGGATCCATCCCCTGGTTCTTCCCCCAACGGGCCCATGTGCCCATCCCTGTGCCAGCTCCAGTGTAGGGCAGTGGCTAGTGCTGCTGCTGCTGCTTTGCAGTGGCAGTTTGGAAATGGCTGCTCATTGCCAAAAACCACTTTACAATAACTGGATTCCGTCTTGCTAGCTTTGGGCAGCCCATAGGATTGAGCTGTTAATTAGTAACAATTTTGTCTGTCTTTGCCATGGTTAATTTGGAAGATTGACATATGATTTCAGACATATGAGTATAGCATCAGTGTTTTAAACTTGCGCTTTGATCACTGGTCTGAAAAGTTAGAGGTTTGTATTCTAGGGGTTTGTGGAATTGCAAGGGTGTTATGTTGCCACCCAGCACGCTTGAGATCTTCATAAAAGTAGTATTTTTGTGTAAACTTGTACTGTGCTCCCCCATCTGTTTCCTAATAAGAGGAAAAATCATCTGTAAATCTTTCCTTGACTTTCCTCTGTTTCATTAAAAGTGTTGTACATAATTTGTGGAAGTGGAAATAGCTTTTTTGAAGCTAAATAGGGGCAAAGATTTTGAGTTATATTATTAATAATAATATTACACTATTTAAGAATTCTTGTTTACCACTTTTTACAAAAACTTCTCAAAGTGACTTACATAACAAAGAAATAAGATGATTCTCTGTCATAAAGGGACTCACAATCTAAATAGGTCAATTGGGGTCAGTTAACCAGCCAGTGACAGAGAGAGAGACTGAACTGGGTTGAATACAGACAGTTGCTCTCTCCCTGGTAAATATAAGAGAGCCACTGTTTTAAAAGGTGTCTTTGTCCAGTTCACAGGAATATGTTGAATGTTAGTTGCCTTTTTTTGTTTTGAGTTGACCATAATGCACATGACCTCCCACTTTGTACCCAAAACTCTTGTTATATTAACTAATAGTTTGTTCAGTGATCTGTTGATATTTTGTTTTCAGATGTTACTGGGGCTTTCACAATCACTTTAGTCGAGAAGCAGAACATATGTTTAATTTGCTGGAATCCTCCTACCAAAAAGCCCTACAGTCTCACTTGAAGAACTCTGATAGTATAGTGTCTTTGCCCCAATCAGATCGCTCCTCTTCTAGCTCTCAGGAGAGCCTCAAGTAAGCCCTTTCTCTTGCTACCACATTAACAGCGCAATGCCATGCATGTTTTCTTGAAAACGAGTCCCACTGGGCTCAGTGGGACTTACTCCTCAATAAATGTAGATTGAATAGTAGCCTCAGTTATTACATAACATGTGAGCTGCATTTTTTTCTTAATTCATTCATCTTCATTTATTAATTGGTACCACTCCTGACTTTTATGTATTTAGGCTTCTTCTTTGTTTCATGCATATTAACTTGATGTAATTGTTCTGCTGCCCGATCCTGTTGGTGATTCTGACTGTTGCAAAAGTTGACATGCCTGACTGAGCAAAACAGCGTGGGCAGGAGGGCGGATCGAGACTGGGAAGGGGGTAATTTTCAGTAGCAGTGGGGCCTGCTGAAACCTAATCCCCTTCCTGGCCTCAAACCCCCCCCCCCAACTCATGTCCACACGAATTTGCATCACTTACAGAGTTGGTGCAGGTCTGAGTCGATCTGACAGCCCAGTGTGGGCTTACCCTTGGGTAAGTGTTCCCTTTTCCAAGGAAGCCTCTGGAGGCTGAAAGTCCCCTGAGCGATACAGCAGGTGCCCCGTTGGGCTGCTGCATCACCACACAGGAGGTTAGTTGGGATTGGGCTGCTACTCCAAATGAGGGAACCCCCTAAATGAGGACACCATTGTTGCAACTACTATGATATACTGATTCAGAAAGAAAATCTATTATTACATTCTTCTTTTCTATTCCCTTTTAGCCGTCCATTATCTGCCAAAAGAAGTCCAACTGGAAGCACTACATCGCGAGGTGAGAATGGAAGATGGGGCTGAAACAGTCGGTGTAGGGAAGAATTGGAACAGCAGCAGACTTGAATTATTTTCCATGTCAATTTTGTGGTTCTTCTTATAGAGAAGATATTCTCTATGCTTTTGAGATATTCTGTAGTATTTATAAACTAATAGTAAAATCAAGTGGTTGACCGTCCACTAAATTGCAGGCAAAATAGGGCTACCCACAACCACAAGGTAGTGGCTTTGGGGACTGCTTAGGTATACAGAAGTACATACAAAGAGGTACAAATTTTGTACATTTAAAAGAAAAGGTTAACAAAAAAGCAAAAGTTTGATGAAAACTGAGCATGCTCAGTCAGGATCTATACAGAAACTATAGAATGTTGAAACGCTAGTTCAGGGAAACAGCCGAATGTAACAAGAGAATGAGGAGGGAAATTTGCCTATTTGAGCAACATGGGCATTAGGGTTGGGGAGGGGCATCATTTTATTGCTTCTTCTTTCCATGATAAAGATATTCATTAAGCTCTAAAAGTCACTATATCATTAGAAGGACATGTTTTCTAAATTTGTGGCAGTGACATGAAGGGCAGACACGAATAAACTGCTAATAAGAGGTGGGTGAAAATGTTTTTATTTCACTTTTTTTGATGATTTCCAAAGTTAGAAGGGCCAAGTGGTGTTATGTGGTGTTATTCAATATTTACATTGTAACTATAAATGATAAACACTTTAAAAGTACTAGGTAGACGTTATAGTGTCAGCAGGTGCAGTCACAGTCATTTCCCATGCATGTCCCCATTAAATAATAAATAAAAGCCAATAAATGGTTTTGTTTTTGCAGGTTTCAAGTTTTTTTTACAAAAATGAGAAGTGTAGAAAGCTGTGTTATGTGTTTTAATCTCATTATCACCATTTTCACCCACCTCTAGTAATAAGTAGCAACTTTTGACAGCCACAATATCTTCATTCGTACTTGGAGTCTGGGGAAAGAATACGCTGATATCCCCAATTATACTGACAGGAATGTTAAAGACCAATCTTGAATGTTATGTCTCTCTTCCTTCACAAAGCCTCTACAGTGAGCACAAAATCTGTGTCGACGTCTGGGTCCCTGCAGCGTTCTCGCAGTGATATCGATGTGAATGCAGCAGCCAGTGCCAAATCAAAAGTGACGTCTTCTGGATCAGATGCCCCCTTCAGCTCTGCTGCAGCCCTGCCCCCAGGCTCTTACGCCTCTCTAGGTAAAATTAGCAGCTTTCCCATGAAGGAGGTCACAAATTACACAACCGCACTTGGAGAGCAAAGAAAAATGTGTCTTTCAAAAGTACGATAGTTTTTAAAATAGTCTGTCCCATGGAACTAAATAGGCTGTTATATAAATAGTTTTTTTTTTAAGATGCCTCAGTAGTTTGGGTAAAGGGTGGATTCTCTCCACTGCCCCTTTTGGGTCTTTATGAATTCTGCACCAAGTAATCCCAGATTGTGCAACAGTGAATAAAGATTCTGTGAAAGAATATGGTTGGCCAGAAACCATAAGAAAAGCCCAGCTGGATCAGTCCAAAAGCCTGTCTAGTCCAGCATCCCTGTTTCCCACAGTGGCCCACCAGCTGCCTCTGAGGTAGCCTCAAGCTGCCTCAAGAAGAAGAGGAGGGCATGCAGGTGGTATAAAGAGACATACAGCTGCTGTCCCTGGAGGGTAGCACATAGCCATAATGACTAGTAGCCATTGATAGACCTGTCCACTCTGAATTTATCCAGTCTCCTTTTAAAACTGTCCACTAGCAACCATCACCACACATTGTGGCAGCAAATTCAACAAGCTAATGGCAATGTGCTGAATAAAGTACCCTTTTCTGTCTATCTTAAATCTTCCACCAATCAGTGTCATTGGATCAGCCTTGGTTCTGGTATTTGTGAGAAAGAGAGAAAAAGCTTCTCTCTATATACTGTGTCCTTTAATCACATTTTTTGTAAGTTTAAAAGTCTGGTTGTTGTCCAGTTGTTTATCAGTCTGTAAAATGACTTGTCCTCTAGTACCCTAACTTGTAAGTTCACTCAAGAGCCTCTAAAGAAGGACTTTGTCCAAAGCTTTTTGAAAGGCCACGTTTATAATGTCAACTGGATTGCCTCTAGCTTCGTTCCTGTTGACACTCTCAATACCAGAGATGTAGGATTTAGTTTTGCAGAAACTATGCTAATTATATTCAGCAAGGCTTGTTCTTCTACATTTTCACTAACTTTATCTTTAATCTGCTATTAATCAGTTTACCCAGAGCAGTTAATCTGACTGACCTGTAAATCCCTGACTGGATTCCCCCGAATTGCTTTTTAAACATGATACATTGGTTACCTTCTAGTCCTCTGGGACAGAGTGATTTAAAGGACATATTTTTGTTTTATAAGTCAGCAGTTTTCCATTTCAGTTCTTGAAAAGCATTTGGTTGGATATCAGGTATGGGTAACACCAACTCATAAGACTTGGTCTTGAGTTGCCAATCATGCATTTCTCAGACTCGAGACGTGTTTTAAAACAGGAAGTGACTCAGTTTTTCTTGGGAACAAGCGGTTACTGGGGTTTGTAAGGAACTGATCAGCACTTCCCGCACTGCTGGACTTACTCAAAGAACATCAGAGCTTTTGTTTACAGATGGGATGGGAACCTAATAGGAATGTTAAATGAGAATTTGCACATGCACCAGCAGCTCTGCTTTTTCTGTGGAGCAGTGCCTGACTTGTTTATTGAAAAGACTCTGACTTGAGTCAAACAGCATCCCAAAAAGGCTCTGGCCAAGTCCCATAAGCCTCCCAATAAGACTCGTGCATGAGCAGAGTCAAAGGGGTAGGGACTCGGAACACTACTTGAGTCTCACCGCGGTTCATTGGCACATCCTTGGTGGATGTCATTTAGTGATTTGTTAATGTTTAATTTGTCAGTATACTCTAGAACTGGGGTATCAAACCCTTTTCATACCATGAACTGAATAGCATTCGTGGCCCCTGCTGGGAGCAGGAAGTGGCGTCATTATTATTATTATTAATAACAACAGTATTTATATACCGTTTTTTAACTAAAAGTTCACAAAGCGGTTTACGGAGAAAGATCAAATAATTAATGGCCATCATTAAGCAGATGATGGCCAGAAATCAGCACTTCGTTCTCATGTAGAAACTCATTAGCTACAAATGACAGAAGACAAAATATGCAAATCAAATATTTTCAAGATTTTGGGCTCTCCCCGTATCTTCCCTTTTTCTGCCTGTTTTGCCCGCCACTCAGCCCCTACACCAATTTACCAGCTCTGGGGCATCCTAGAAGGTGGCATGATTTCATGTGACAGCGTGTCATGTTTTGCAACACCGGAAAGGCCACTTCGCTCCTGGAAAATGAGTTTCAATAGCACAGCAACCTGTTAGGATTGGGCCCTAAGTTTAAGGTTGCCTCCCCCGGTATAAAATAGGAAAGATGCTTTATATTGTTAATCTGAGTTATTTCTAGAGAGAGAGAGAGAGAGAGAGAGAGAGAGAGTGTGTGTGTAGCAGTAAAACTTGTTTTTTCCTCTACAAATTCCCTGATCAGGTTTTTATTACATATTTTTTGGGGCCTTCTTAGCAACCATTATTCTATATCAAGGATACATAAGAAGGATTAAGATATTGTGGATGCTTGGATAACACTTGTTTTGGATTCCATTCTGTTAGTTAGAATTGCAGTATTAGTGGTCAGTGTTCTGAAAAGCATGTTTAAATGAAAGTGCTCAAAGATCTGAAGTCACAAGCATGAGGATTCATGCCCAAGTACAGGAGTTGCTGGGTTCTGTTACTTGACATCTTGTCTCCCTCCAGTGTAGCGTGTGTGTGTGTGTGTGAGAGAGAGAGAGATGTTTGTTTGTTTGGTCAGGAATGTGGAAAACTACGGCAACTGCCAAATTCCATCAGAAATTCTGGGGAGGCACAATTATTGAAACAGCTAGGATTTATATCTCTGTCTCAGGTTACCATTTTCAGTTACATATTCTCAGCATAGAATAGACCAGTATCCCCACCCCCAGAAAATAGCCGAATTACTTTATGCTTTGGGTGGCTCTGCTCTTTTTCTCTGTTCCGCATGTTACATTCTTCAAGCAGAAGTCTTGTCTGCATGAGTTGTTGGTGTCGTCATGGAATTTGTGTGACTTTTGAGTGTTCAGTTACTGCTTTCCTGCAAATAATCTTGTAGTCACTTCCATGTAAAACCATAAAATTCTAAATTGTATCCTTTACCTAATTGGGAGGCTCCTTTTGGCCAGAGGCTCCTTTTGACTGCGCAGCACTTTTCTTACTATATGTAAGACTGTGACCAATTGGTTTTATTTGACAGCATCCAGGTAGCTAGGGCGCCTGGCTTTTCATTCTTTACTGTGGCTGCTCACAATCATGAAACCACCGACTTCAGATTATCAAGTATGGACTACTTACCGTAGATACTCGCCTATAGGGCGATAAATTTGTCCTAACTGACAGCTCCTGAATCTACCCTTCGCCTTATCTGCGGGGCCACTTGGGGTCAGGGCTTTTTTTCAGGCACACTGCGGAGCAGCTGTGATGCTGCTGGGGAGGGTGACGTGCCACCTACTCCCCCACCACGCTTGGGGATCCTGACGGAGCTGCTCCGCTCGCCTGCTGCTCCCCCTTCCCACCTTGAGCGGGGAGCCTGACGGAGCTGCTCCGCTCACTTGCCTCCCTCCCTCCTCGCCTGCCTCCCTCCTTGTTGCTGCTCCTGGGCATTGCAGTCCTGCCTGCTCAGGCTCCCCAGCCTGGTCTCCTTGCCTCTGACTTCCTCCTCCTCCACCCCGTTAGTCTCTGCAAGGACAGGAAAGGGGAGCAGGAGCCTGGTTCGTGCCCCATGCCTGTTGTCAGTGTGGCTTACTCCCAGAAAAGTGTGCATAGGATGGCAGCCTTTGAGCCCAAGCCAGTGCATGCCTACTCAGAAGTAAGTTCCATTATTGTCAATGGGGCTTGCTCCCAGGAAAAGATTATAGCTTGAAGATGGGGAGAGAAACGGGAGGGCTGCTTCTTCATGCAGAGTCTACAACTCTGCATCTGCTTCTTCCAAGCAAGAGGGAGGAGGGGAGCCTCCCACTCCTGCACTGCCTGCTTCTCTCTACCCTCCAGCCCCAGCCCCTCTCTTCCCTCCACCAGCCTTCACTCTGTTGTATTGTTTTCTCCCCCTTCTCTTCTCCCTTCCCACTGTCCCTCTTTCTCTGCCCCCTATTTACAAGCCATGCAATCAGGGAAACTGACCAGGAAACCCCCTGACAACCTTGATCCTGCTGTAAATCAAGAGGAGGAAACAGCCCTCAGACCAGGTGAGGGTGAGCTTGTTGCAGCTGCAGGATGCACCTCCCCTGAAAGTGGAAACACTCCCATCAAATGTCTCACAAACTACAATTCAGAGCACCATTACTTAGGAATAACACCCAGGGAAAGCAATGGGTTTGCTTCTGAGTAAATAGGGTTTCAGCTATGTGCAGCTGCACTTGGTCACAGCCATTTGCTGTTGCTTGTCTCTGCTGTGAATTGAATTACACACTCCCAGTTGTGTTCTCAGTTGTATGTTATATGTAGAGCTTCTGGCTTAAGAGCAGAAGACTCTGCCTTTGCACTGTTTTGCATCAGAAGTGTCCTGAGAAATTCTGAGTGATAGTTCACTTTTTTATGTTTTAGTTTTTTTTCCTGTGCTGGTCTTCAATCACTGGTTCATACATGAATTGATCACCAAAAATTAGCTATTGGTGGGGCTTTCACAGTCAACTAGTTACCTCCCTTCCTGCCTTGCTGGCCCTGCAAGGCATTTTGGAACACTGCCATTATTCCATGCTCTTTCAAGTACCCCTTAAAGGTCCAGTTGAGTGCTCCTGGGGGTACATGAACCCCGGGTTGGGAACCACTGTTCTATTAGTATGTTGTTTACAGTGCAGTCACTCTTTGATAGTGTTTACAAAAAGATGGTGAAGACCAGAGTTTAAAAGTTTATGAATAAAAATGAATCTTACGATCTTTTACTATATTTTAAATAAATTAGAGACTGTCAGTTCTTTGGTAATAATTACTGGTAGGTTATTTTTCAGGATATGGCCTAGGATAAAATCAGACAAAACTATAATCAGACGCCCCCCTAAGTTATGACCCCGACTTATCCGAGGGTCATAGAAAATTCTATAATTCTTGCCTCAAAACCTGCCCTCGACTTATCTGTGAGATTGACTTATAGGCGAGTATCTGCGGTATATTTCCACAGGTGGTTTCAACCATATTTTTATGTTCACTGATGGGGATGCTTGGATTCTGGATGAGAAAAATACAGAACCAAAGTGAAGTGTTTCATTAACATATTCACATCTGTAGGGCTGATATTAACATTGGTACTAACCTTGGGGAGTAATTATTGGGAGAGCAAAACACCCCTCCCATGAAATGTGATCTGTACTTCCTCACAGCTCTTGCACTGCATACAAACAGAAGGCTTCCCCCAGTTAAAGAACCCTGAGTTCTTTCTTCCCTTCTGTACTGATGAGGCAGCTAAATTAATACTTATTTATAGCTCCTCCAGAGCTGTTCTCACATCCACCTGCAGTCTCTTTTGGGCCATTCAACAATGTGACGGTGTTCATTAATTACCTTAAATGTGCTCAATGCATTATGTGGTAATTTCTTTAAAGGTCTGTAGGTGGAGCTATTGCCGTAATTATCTCTGCTGAGGAGAGCCATCTGGTCAAATGCATGTCTAAAGACAGGCAAGCTAAGTGACACAATTACCCATGAATGTTTTATGGTTATTCTGGCTTTAGGTATGCTGAACTAACTAGTTCAACTAACAGGTTTTTAAAAAAATTTCTTTATAAACTGGTATTTGAGTTTTTTTGCTTGTTTTTGTACCTAAATACACACTGCCCTCTTCTGCTGATATTACTAACTGTTCCCTATTGTCCCTTTCATTTTTTTTTAAATTTGCTTAAAGATGGTACTACCAGTAAACCTGAGGGTAAGCAGTCTCTGTGTAACTGAGGTCTGTCTCTAGTTCTACCAGGTTTCTGTTATCACCCAAGTGATTCTTGATTTTCATCTGTGTTCAATGGTGCCTTTGCATGAGATGTTGCATGATGTCCTTCTCTGACTCATACTGACGTTGTTTGGGCACTCTACCCTTTGTCTCTCAGTTCACCTTTGTTGTTAGGCACAATGCTTGTTAGAATATGTGCTTTGAAATCATTCCGTCAACCTACTGCGACAATGTCAAACACACCTTTATGAATTGCACATTTGAGATCTGTTTGAGTCAGATTTTACATGTTATAGATCAGTGGATGCTTACTTGGTTTTTGAAAGCAGAAGTAACAGACTGTCTCTCTTCAGTAGGAAAAATTGTTGTTTAAAAGTGTACCAGTTCCTTGCTCACAGTCCTTCCAATCCTTCTGTTTTGTTAATTGTGCAGTCCTAGAAGTAACCAGTTTCATAGTGGGTCTTTGCTGTTCCAAGAAATTCCTCTTTCTCAGGCCATGTTGTATGTGATTCAGACATAATACTGACCTGAGTTTAAGTACTAGAAGTGGACTATATGTGCCATTTTTCCCCTCATGTGCAAGTTTTTTCCTCACCCTATCTACAGACAGCCCTTGATATGCTCAGATTCAGTACCTGCGGATTTGAATACCTTGAGTTACAAACCCACAGGGTGGACCACCTGTAGCCCTCCAAACCCAGCTGAAGCTATGCTCAAGTCAAGTCTAGAGGCCCTTCTGAGGGCTGGGGAAGCTGGCCTCAGAAAGTGTTCTGAGACCTTCAGAGGACTGAAAACCATGACTTCTGGTTTTTGGCTGAAAACTGGAAGTTGTGGTTTTCAGGTCTCAGAAGGGCCTCCGTATCCGACCAGATCACAGCTCTGGTTGGGTTCAGAGGCCTCATCCCCCAGTCTGTAGATTCCAACATCCATGAATTTCGGTATCCATAGGGGTTCTGGGAATGGAACCCCCGCAGATAACAAGGGTCACCCTGTATTTTTTTTCCAGCTTTATGCATTTCCGACACTGTGAGGTTAAAAGAATATTGGGTATACTCCTAAGCTTGCTTGGAGAATCACAAATTCAGTGTATCACTCAACTAGGCCCAAGAGGACAACAAAAGGCTTCTCATTAAAAGGTGATACTATCCCCTTTCAGAAGACCTGTTTCTTATTCTGAACTTAGATGAGCTTGTTTTAAGTAGTGCTGAATTCTGTGTAACTTTTAAAAAGTTCTGGATAATTTCAGTGTATTCAGTTATTTTGATACCAATATTATGTTGAAATTGTTGATTATTCATTATGGCAATGTTATAGATTGATGTCCCTTCCCGATTTTCATTCAAAACGTGCATTACTTAAGGAGTCTTCATTCTGTCTAGATGGGGAAGGAGTTGTGGGTGGTGTTACCCTTTTAAGTACGAATATGCTTGTGCATGTGTCTGTCTCTTGTGGATATTTCTTACTCTTCAGTAGTGAGTGTCTGTGAGTGAAGAATAATATCTTGTTTGACCACATATTGCAGTGCGGGCTGATGTTTCATCTTCAAACCCCAGAGAAATCCAAAGGCAAAATATTTAATTTAACTGTAGAGTTAAATGATAAAACATACATCAAAATGGCCATTTCGTTCTGTTTACTCCTCTTTTCCTTGGTCACAGGGATGAAATCAGGTTTCAGTTAAGTTTGACGGTGCTCAAGAGCACATACCTATCACAGGGTTCAAATGGCCAATCCAACCCTGAATGCTTAGTATCAATGTGAACTGGGTAGCGCCATGAGGTACTGGTAAGAGCCCAGTACTTGACTTTTCTCCAGGGCCCCACCAATCTAGTGCCATCACTGCTTGGGACAGTGTCACAATCTCACCTAGCCCATCTTCTGATTCAGCCCTGATTAATTTCTCCCCCTTTGTCTTCCCAAGGGATGACTCATTTCATGCACCTTTTATGTATAGCTTCTAATTAGAGCAGTTAGCTCTCAGGTACAAAATAATTTTTTCACATTTTTGTTTAAGGTAAATATATAAGGCTGCAGAAACAGATTTACATAATAACAATGAAGCATCTTATTCTAGCCTTTTGGAAGAAGACTTTTTTTATGGTATACAGATCTTTGTAAGTTTGTACGTTTAGAATCACCAATACACTTCCATAAATTGAATTTACTTTGTGAATGTAGTACTAAAATTCACACTAATTCTACCACTTTTTTCAGAATTAGCTCAGGAAGCATTGTTTTGGGGTCCAGTTGTCAGACCACTAACAAAGTCATGGCGATCTGATTTTATGTGCTCTCTGAAACACGAGAAGAACTCACATGCAAAAGAACTGAACTGTATTTTTTCCCCCTGTTGGCAACCTTCAGTCTCTGAAGACTATGGTATCATGCTCTGAATGGTGGTTCTGGAACAGCGTCTAGTGTGGCTGCAAAGGCCGATTCGGGAGTGACAGTCCCTTCCACACTGGGAGCAAGTGTAGTCTGTCCCTGGTCTGTCTCCCTGGCTATGGGCCTTCCTTCTTTGCCTCAGTCTGTTGGCCAAGTGTCTTTTCAAACTGGGAGAGGCCATGCTGCACAGCCTGTCTTCAAGTGGGACGATCAGAGGCCAGGGTTTCCCATTTGTTGAGGTCCAATCCTAAGGCCTTCAGATCCCTCTTGCAGATTTCCTTGTATCGCAGCTGTGATGTTTTAGTAAACAAAAAGCCTGTTTTGTAATAATGATTAAGTTGACTAGATTCCTCTAGCACATTCTCACACTTAAAACCGGCCATGGATAAGCAACATGTGGAGTACTTTTAGTGCCTCTTTTTGTAATAAATAGGATAATGTTTGGGATCAGGAAAGTGTGGACAGAGATTGTTTCGAGTTTTTCCAATAGAAACTCTCTATCTTTACTAATTTTGCAGGTTGTAGAATCAGTTCTAGGAAGGTTTTTTGGGTCATTCTGGAGCAGATTTTAATGGCAGTACAGTACTATAGCAGTCTAAAATGTTGAGAAATAATTGCCAGCAAATAATTTCTGATAGATGGTCGTGTTTGGCCTGCAGGATACAGTTCACAGTAACTTTTCATGTTCTATCAAAGACCTTTTGTGTGGCCTTGGGAACGTTCCTCTCCCATGCAAAAAAAAAAAAAAAGTGTGCTTGAAAGTAAGTTCCATTTAAGTTAATTGAGCTCATTTTTAGGCATGCAGGCCTAAACAGACTTGTTTATGAGCAAGTATCATATAAATCAACAGCATTTATAAAGTACAATGTTGTATCCTAAGCTATTCAGTTTACAGAAGAAACTCCATTTGTGCACCAGGGGAGAGGTGACTTTTGTCAATCTCCCTTAACACTTGCACTTCGTAATACAGTATCTATTCCTGAGAGTCGGGGGTGGGAGAGCCCCTTGGGATTAGATACTCGGGTAGTACTGGGGGCTACAGAGGAAAAGGGAGACTGACAGAAATTGCCCCCTTCTTTCTTTTATGCAAACAAAGTTTCTTTTGCAAAAGAAATGGCATAAAATGTAACCCGATATATTAAGAATTGGAGCCTGTAATTGAGATGTAAATCTGTAAAACAAGGGCAATATTACTCCTACTTAATGCTGTTTTGAGAAGCAACCATCAGACTTTTCATTTGGATGCCTGTATTTGTAACCTTTTGAGGTGTGCTACCTTCAGGGCCATATAATAGGCATTTCCTTTCAGTCAAAACGCAGTTCCTGTTAATGTAAAAACAGAAGCAGGCACAATTGATTAACTACTGCCCTTTTTGTTTTCTCTAGGTCGAATCCGCACAAGGAGGCAAAGCTCTGGAAGTGCCACTAGTATCACCTCAACAGCTGCTGACACTCGAGGCCGCAGCCGGGCAAAAGTAGTTTCACAGTCCCAGCGTAAGAAGCTATTTAATCAGATTTTGTTGAACAGGCTGTATATTTCTGCAACCTGTATTTGTCATCTATCCTCATAGAAAATCAAATTTTCATTTATTCAGTCTAATGTTGTTCATTTTATTTTATTGGTGTTAAAAAATAATAATAAAAGGACTCTGTATGCCTCATCTGCAACTCACCCACCAGATATTGGCACAACATGCAGAAATAGCAAGATACAGTGTCTTTCTTCAGGATATTTGCTGGTTCTAAGCATTGGCCACCGTTCCTAAACAAACTCAATTTATGTACATGATGTGTCTATATAATATCTGAAACTCATTCACTGATTTAACTTTCTGCTTGCTTGTCATGCATGTGTGTATATAGTTCTAGTCCCTGGAGACGCATTCCCCATTTTGAGGCTGCTTGTCTCTCCTTGGATTTGCCTAATCTTCCTCCCCCTACTAGAAAAGCCACAGAATCTGGCATCTGACTCTATCTTTGGTCAAGTGTAGTTCTTCCAGGTCTGTCGAATTGTGCTGCCTGTGACAGTTGCAAATGTATTTTAAGAGATTGCTAGCAAACCGTATCATGCATTTAGTTTCTTGTTTTAATTATCTTTCCTTGTTGGACTGCATTCTTAAAAATTATTAAATTATCACTAGACTCAAGATCAACGAATGCTACCAAATATTAGTCAAGTGAGGTTTTGCTGAAGCAACCAGCTCTGTTGTGATTGCCGTTGACTCCTGAGTGCTGACTCAAGGACACTGCAGTCATTCCCAATCCCAAAACCACTATGCTAATCTCTGTTGCTTCTTCTGTGACCTGAAACAGCTTTGCATACTCCCTCCATGTTGCATCGGTGCCGACTCCTGTAATCAGGATAGCAGTGCCAGCTTGGCTTGCTTTAAAAGCACTATGTCATGGATCACCATGTGATACCACAGGTCACAGCATTATGTTAGCACGGCAGTTATCCAACTGCTTGTTGGATAGTCAAAGATCAAAATTGTGGGTGACTGTAGAAATAATTGCAAGAAAGGCCTTGCTTTGTATTAATCTGTACTATACTGCACAATGTTGGTTGTCACAAAGCAATTAATGTTGTTTGCAACTAGCAGTGCTGCTTGAACTCTGTATTGTCTCGCTTTCTATAATTCTCTTTCTGCCTGTCCTTTGGTCTGCTCTCATAATCCAGGATCCAGATCAGCTAACCCTGCTGGTGGTAAGAAACACCTTTTTGTCTTTCACTGTTTCCATGTCTGTGCTGTCTTTCACACCGTCCTTAACTATTTCCATTTTCAGGATCCTTGTTCTCTTTATTCTTGTCTCAGAGGTTGAAAACCATTCCTGAAGTTAAAATGAAAATTGAACCACTTTGGTATTCTTATAAGAGAATATCTATGTATAATAAAAAGAACTCGCTAACTTACCCACCCACCCACTGTGAACCCTTCCATTAAAAATTAGGTGCTAATTTTTCATGCAGCAGCATCATGCAATCTTGCTGACTGGTGTGAGATTTGGCCTGTATCACTTGAAAGGGGGATATGGCCTTTGTAGCACAAAGGGTATTACTATTGGTCACAAGCTATGAAAAACCTTGGGAACATTATTATCATAACAAAACACTTATTAGCATATGGCCATATGAAATTCTATAACACATGGAATGTCTACACGCTGTTCTAATTTATGTAAGGCTATAATTCTATACACACTTACATGGGGGTAAGTCCCATTGAACTCAGTGAGATTTACTTCTGAGTAAACATGCATAGGATTGTGGTGTAAAAGGCGTTTTCAGTAGTAATACATTGTTTGGCTTTGTTTTAGTTATTGTGAAGTTTGAGAGTTACTTATCTCCGATTCCTTCCTAGCTGGCAGTCGATCCAGTTCCCCTGGCAAGCTGTTGGGGAGTGCATATGGTGGACTGAACAGTGGAACATCCAGGGGAGTCCCAGTGCCATTGCCTGCTGATAAACGCAGCAAGGTCCCTCGAAGCCAGGGTTGTAGTCGAGAGACAAGCCCAAACAGGATAGGTCTAGGTAAGATTCTCCTTGGCTACAGTACAGAATCTGGAGATTTGCAAAACAAACTTTGCTTTGATTTAGTGATTTTAACCTCTGTTTCTACGGGCATAATCTGTCGCTGTTCCATGGTTTCCAGTGTCTTTCTAGGGGTATTGGACAGAATAATTAACCATTGCATGTAATGTGATGATTTGAGAGAATGTTTTCCAAAATGTTTATACTTCAACCCATGCCTTCAAAAACAAAATCTTTTATATAGTACTCTCTTGTTTCCTCTAATCAGAAGGTGCTCTGATTGTGCACCTACTGTAAAGTAAGTTGAATAAACTTCATTGTGTAGATTGTTTCTAAAGAAGCTATTAGTACCATCGTATCTATCTCACCTCCCATGAATAATTTTTGAACTTTTTTGTGTGTGGCTAGGAACTGTTATGCTGAGGTATTTGTTCCAGAACTGCTGTTTTCATGTAAAACAGTAGCATTGGCAAATTTTGTTTAAACACAGAAGTTAAAAGCTCAGTTCAGATGATCATCTGAGCATTAGATTAGATTATCATGAAGGACCCATGATCTTTGGTTCTCAGGATTGTTTTCACCAAGCAGAGCTAGAATAAACCACAGTTCCTCAAGTTTGTAAATAATGAGAAATTGTAGTTTAGTTAAAATAAAATTGAAATAGAAGCTTTCACTTTTCTCTTTATGTGTGGTGGAGGACAGGGTGGGAGGGGGAGCACTCAAGTCCAAGGCTCTTTGCGACACACTTGTGATAATCTAAACCATGGTTTAGTTGGGTGTTTGAATCAGACCATGGTTCATAATTTCGAATTGGAGTATGAAATTCCTAATAAACAGGTGAGTACTAGAAACTGAAAGTCTAATGTTGTAAAGATTTAAGAAGCAGCAGATGAGTGGGATCCAGAAGACAGGGTGAAACAAATATGTGGTCTGAACTCGATATATATGTTTAGGGATACAGGGCCGACGCAGAAATTTTGGACAGGATCTGGTTTTGAGGCAAGTTGGGGGGGGGAGCAAGAAGTTTAAAGCATATTATCAAGGAGGTAAAGTTATCTCTCAAAACAAACGCAAGGAATACACTTTAGGGTCATATGCACATAGAGGCAAGCAAAATTCAGATGAGAAAGGAAGATAAACAGGCTATGCATAGGCTTAAGGAAAGGATTGGGTTCTAGCACTAACTCAAAGCCAGTGCTGTTGTCACAATGAGAAACTTGTCTATACTTTTTTTGTTAGTGAACCAATCCTGAAACGTATTTACTCAGAGTGCTAGATCCTGATGAACTAAAATCAAGACATTTATCTAGAGCAGTGGTCTTCACAACAGGATGCTGTGTAAAGAAAATGCATCTACATTGTGAACAGAGCTTACTGTTTTGTGTAGCTCTGTGTTATCTTTCCTTCAGATCTCTGCACAAAGTTGCTCCAGGCAGCTACTTCCGCTGTCCATTGCCCCAGCAGGCTCTGCATCCCAGTTTCGGGGCAGAAGCAGTTGCCTGGAATAACTTTGTGCAGGGATCAGAAGATAACGCAGAGCCATGCAGAAGGGTAAGCTTCATTCACAATGCGGAGAGCATTTTCTTTGTGCTTGATCTGGCCTGCAGGCCATACTTTGAAGCGCCCTGTTCTAGAGCATAAATGACCCAGGCCAAGGTCTGCACCGTTCCCCTGGCCCTTGTTGTACAATATTTAACTCTAACCCTCTCTTTCACATCACCCTGAAGTGCAAGGATTGTCACTTCTGACACAGGAGGAAAAATACTTGTAATTGCTCCTTTGCATATGTTAAATTTTTTAATGCATCAACAATATTAAGGAAAAAAGCAAAGTTTTAAAAAAGCAAAGCTTCACATTCCCCCATGTCAGTCTAATTTATATTTGATCAGGTGAGTGGCCTTATTAAAATGTCATTTGTGTAGAAGCCAGAATGGGACCATTTCCACCATTCCAGTCACGAAACTGTATACTCGAACTCATCATAAGAGACTCCATTCTGTATGAAGAGATTTGGGTAAACATTTCTATGGAGTTAGGTTACACAGTAGAAAATAATATTTTGTTGAGGTCACCTTTTTTTAATTGCTGCTCTTATTTTTCATGAATAGTTCGCACAATGTAACATTTTCTGTTCCTCATATATATATATTTAATATATATATAAATATATATATATATATATATATATATATATATATATATATATATATATATATATATATATATATATATATATATTTAATTATATTAAAAATATAAAATAAATAAATATAAAAACATGGTTTAAAAATGATTCAAGGGGTCTTTTTATAGACTTTGAAATACATGTTCTTTTCTCCCCATACCATAATAGTCATATCTCAAAGACTACCCCATCCCTGTCACCTGATGTTACAGTCGTACTGGATCTTAGTTCTTGATTTATAATTCAACCACCATATTTAAATTACTAGTTCATCCAGCAGATGACTTAATTTGGGGTTTACAAGAATGGAAAGAATTTGTGGATTTACATGCTTGCAGTAGTTAGGTTAGTCGCCCTCTTTAGTACGTACTTATTTTCAAAATGAAGGACTCTATACTATCCTCTCATAGTTTTCAAGCAACAGTTTAAATAATATTTTACCAATCTTTAAAAAATGAGTGACTGCCCTAGAAACATTCTTCCTGTTCTTCAGGAATAAATTCTTCAAAAAGTCAAACTGTAAAGCCGCAATCCTGTACACACTTACCCAAGGGTAAGTTCCATTTAACACAGTAGGT
The DNA here is from genome assembly GCF_035046505.1 of Tiliqua scincoides. Taxonomy (NCBI): domain Eukaryota; kingdom Metazoa; phylum Chordata; class Lepidosauria; order Squamata; family Scincidae; genus Tiliqua; species Tiliqua scincoides. Next base: position 78,418,094 of record NC_089821.1, on the reverse strand, counting down.
CTTACTTCACATGTATAGGATTGTGCTGTTTTCTTATGGGTTTAAGAAAAAGTTGTTACCTGTGCACACAGCCCCTTAATTATATGTAGCACTTTATTTGATAACTCCAAGAAATGGATAGCTCTTTGCTCCAAGGAGATTACACCCAACATTTGATGGTGGAGAGATGGCACAAGAGGAGAGAGGGATGGGAGAGTCAAAGGCAAGAGGAGATGGAGGAGAACAAATGCAGTAACACGGATCTAGACTTCTTTGTCACTGGGCTTGGAGGTGGTGATGGGGATTAAAACAAGTGTTCCTAGAAATATTTGAGGAAGGTTTTGAAAAAAATGACTTTAATAACCTTGATATGTTGTTTGTATTTCAGTGCAGTGGAACACTGAAAGTTAGTGACATTACTCAATGGAAGAGAAGTTTAGGTGGCTGCCTGTATACCACTGGTCAAATGGAAATGTAAAAGAATACTGATGATATTTCTGAAGGATTTGGGAGCATCAAAAGTCCTGTTTCTGTTTGACCAGTTCATTATTATGACAAACCTGTGTCCAAGACTTATTGTGTAACAGTACCCTTGCTTTAGTGGTGCTTTCCTAAACTCTCATTCCAAACATTGTATGTCTCAAAGAAAAAAAAAAATCTTTCCCACAGTGATTCTTTCATTTAGCCTCAATAGGTCTGGCATGCTTTAACTCTAACCCTCTCTTTCCAATGAGGATCTTCTGTCCCTTTTCCCATGTGCCAACCAGGACTGTCTGCCAGGCAGGCCTCTCTCATCAGGTGTGCTGACTTGTAACATAAAAGGTTCAACTTGGCATGCAGCGTGCTTGGTTTGCCAGAGTTGGCTGCTGCCAATGATGTTTGCTAATGTCAATAATGACCGTGAATGTGACTTTCCTGTCTGAGCTTTGTGTCCTCATTAAACTTGTGTTCACCTTCTCTGAAACCCTCCATGCTGCATGCTAGCACGGAGCAGCCGTATCCCTCGACCCAGCGTGAGTCAGGGGTGCAGCCGCGATACCAGCCGTGAGAGCAGCCGAGATACAAGCCCTGCTCGGGGCTTCCCGCCACTTGGTGAGTACCTGCAGGCACTAGAGCTTCTAAGGCCCTTCCTTTTCCCCCTTTCTTGTTGCCTAGTCAAGGCATCGCTAGGTGGAATGAGCTTGGTTTTTTTCCTCTTTTCACTTCCCTACACTCTCCCTTTCTGACCCTCACGTTTCTTCTGTTCCCTTCTGCATGCTTAGATCCTGTTTTAGTTAGAAGATCCATTTATCTAAAACTTTTTTGAACATTTCCAAATTGTTTAAGCATATCTGTGCAGCATTGGTTTTAACACATATAGCAGTTCTGAAAGTAGCCAGCCTGCATTATTTCAGTGAAGGATGCCACTGTCAAAAAGCATGAGCTGGACCTCGTGGATTTGGTGCAATAAGAGCTTATCTGGGTAGGAATTTAGGAAAAATACGATTTATTTTCACAGGGGAGGACGAGTAAGCGGCATTGTACATCCTGTGGCCTTTGTGCATGCCATAATGAAGGTTGTTATCCCAGGATAACTCATTTTTATAGATTAATTAGTATTGTCAGACATCTTTTATCTTAAAGAGTCTCTTTTTAATTCATAGATCTCAATGGTTTTACTTGAATTTCAGAGTGCAGGAACATTATTTATTCTTATCTTCAATAGTTTGATCTGGAACCCTAGTCCAAAGAGAACCAGTGTTTTCGAATCATTAATATGGGGTCCTAATTGCTTTTTTGTATTAGTTGCATGAGCAATTCTGAAGAAAGTTTTCTCCAGTCTGAGTATCCTGAAACCTTGAACGACATGGGTTTATTTTAAACAAGTGCTCAGTCTGAATATGGAATACTTTGCCAGTTGACAGTATCGGGTTTGGCACTTACGTAATTGAAACAGCCAGATTGCAATCATCTACTGACACCAGTTGTATCTAGAAGCTTTGTTTAAGCAAAATCTCAAAGGACATGTTAAAAGCTCTATATTTAGCATTCCAGCAGTTTGTGCCCACACTCCTTTGGATTTCAGAGTGGAGGAAAGAAAATGTTTTGAACCTGATTCTGCTGCTCTCTTGCTATGTATGCAGTCTGCAGAAGCTGGCTTGTAATGTTCCTGATGAAATAACACAATGTGAATAATGTTAAATAAATTTTAATTTAATTATCTTTAGTTTTGCAGGATGAGGAGTTGAAAAGTTTTGGGTAGCACAAAGGGGCTGAGAAGGTTATGATCAATACCTTATATTTGTGTCCCATTCTTCCTGTTCAGAGAGCTCAAACTGGATTTCAAGGGGGTTCCTAATGGCCTCCTTTCCTGGCACTGATACACTTACTTTGCTTCAACTGTGCTGCAGCATCATGGACTCCCAAACCATTCACTGTACCTGTTTAGTGGATGATGTATTTTAAGCTGTCTAAGACAAGAGGAAAGACAAAATAGGCAGAATACAGGGAGTCCAATTATACTTCATATGGGGGACCGACCTGGTTGTGCTAGTGTACCACTAGGTATGCTGGTGCAACAAGTACCCCACCATCGCGGCAGGCCTTCCGTTGGTGGCTGCTGCATGTCCAGCAATGCACCAGGCACCATCAGCAGCCTGTTGCAGACCAGCCGCCAGCAGAGATCAGGGTGGAATGGAGCCAGTAGCTGCTGGATCCCAGGAGCCACACAAGTCTCCAGCAGGCTCCTCAGAGTTACACGAACAACAGAGTTGGTGTAGCTTTGAATAGGCTCACTAGAGACCATGCAGAGGATAAGGTAGTTCCCTTTCCCACCCGTGGGACTGGCCTCTCCACCAGGGATGACGCATAGGATGCAGTAGAAACTGTGCTGGGGGTCCTGCACTGTCGCTGGATACAATTGGGCTGTTAATAAATGATATCTGTGTGCTGGCAATCAGGAGTTGGCTAACTTCAGTCACTGAGTTAAATTTTACAAAGAAAAAGCACATGCCCTCTGCCCAAGGCTGCTCATCTGGCAAGTGGCCTGATTAGGTTGGGTCTTTTTATTTCCTAGTCCTTCCGCTGATTGTAGAGATGCTGTTTTAGTTAATTATATGATAGTTATCCCATCCTTCAGTTCAAAGTTTCATCCAGGCAGCTTACACAAAAACATTAAATACAGTTGCATTTGTGGTACTTCTGCACTGTCTAACACATAGAGGATAGTAGAATTGGTATTTTAGCGGTGGTATTCTCTCCCTTCAAGACTCCAATTATCTTTAGGCCATTATGCTTGTCCCCACCGCATTTCACCCCATCTCACTGTCCTGATGACTGGCAATTGGCAGGTTAGTTGTCTGGCACTCCTTTCTTCCTTCTCACTAAAACTGGAAGCCTTTGCATAGTTCTGAGTCAGAGGAGAAGGAACCATGCACATTGATGTGTATTGATTTATTTTTCACACTTATATATTGTCCTCCTTCCAAGGAGCTCAGGATGTGGTGTACATGGCTCCTTCCTCTCCTTTCATTCTCACAACAACCCTGTTAAGTAGGTTAACTTGAAAGAGTGTGTGTGTGTGTGAGAGAGAGAGAGAGAGTGAGTGTGTGTGTCTGGCCCAATGAGCTTCAATGTTGAATGGGGATTTGGACTCGGATCTTTCTAATCCTAGCCCAACATTCTAACCAGTGCACCAGACTGTGTTTTTAGTGTTTCCCACTGATCCCCCATGGGATATTAGCTGGTTTTGATTGTATTATTATGGTGGTAGTGGTAGAGGTGTTTGAAAACCGTGTTATTTATGTTCCTCAGAAGTAAGCCCATTGTGTTCAGTATGGCTGTAATCCTATCTTTGCTCACTGGAAACAAACACCTCTAGGTATTTTTTTGTTTATAAGCCACTTTGGAAATTTTGAATTTAAAAGCAATTCAGATATTTTTATCTTGGTGTAGATTACCAGTTAAGTTTATCTGATCTACAGAATTGCTGAACCCATGCAACATTTTCAGGAGAGTTAACTAGTGCCTCTTTTGAGACATGCCATATCATGGAGTAGTGTTTTAGTTGTACCTTCTCCCTGTTGAGCTAATTTTTCTTAATCTACATGGTGTTTAGTTTCTGTTTCTTTAAAAATAGGGAGTAATATAAAGATTTCAGGTGAGAGATGGGCAGTGGAGTAGCTAGGTCATTTGACATGTGGGGCCCATACATTTTTGTCATCCCCCCATATGACAAAATTAATTTTTGTGATATGGGGGGTTTGACAAAATCAGCAGGTAAGGTTGCTCTCTAGGATGGGGAGCAAAATCGGTAACCAGTTAGAATGGGAAACCAGGTCTACCAGGCAGGTAGTTGTGGGTTCCACGTCCAGATCGAAGCCCGGTTCTACCTGCCTAGAAGAGGCGGTTCTGGAGGGCGGTCAGAATGGAAGCCCAGGTTTACCCAGCAGGTAGATCTGGGCTCCAAGACTCTGGACGAGAGCACAGGTCTACCCACCTGGAAGAGGTAGCTCCAGAGGGAATAGGAGCCCAGGTAGATGTCGACCTGCCCAGCAAACCTTGGCCACAAAGTTCAACCAGGAGCCCAGGTCTACCCGCTTGGTTGACCTGGTCTCTGGATTTAAGGAAGTAATCATGCCTCCCCGCCCAAAGGCAAATACCCCTGGGGGTGTTAGCTTGCTAACACCTTATTGGTTCCATGCTGTGTCATAATAACATCTCATTGGCTCTTTGAACAATTAGTCTCATTGGTCCATTTTGAGTTAAGGAAATTGTACTTTTGTTACATAAGACAGTTGCATTTTTGTTTTCTGGTCTTTTGACGATAACTTTTGATAGAATGGAGATATTTCACTCTGGTTGGTTTCATTGCATTCTGCTGTGAATTACACATCGAATATATAGCATAAAAGTATTATTTCTAACAACCATAATTTTAGCGATTTTGGTCACTCGTGGTGTCACCTCCCATAGGTTGGCTTGGGCGGGGCATGGGCAGACCACCCCCACCTCCTGCTAGCTATACCACTGGAGATGGGCGTTATTTTATAGTGGTTCAGTTCAGCACAGCTCTTCCTCCTGGTTTTGTTGGTCAGGTAGTTCAGTTTCGAATTACATAATCACAGGATCATAGAGTTAAAAAATTCTTTCAAAACTTGATGGACTTGAGCTTGATCAATAGTAGTTACAGGCCCCACCTCCTTACTCATAGATTTGGACCTGCAGTTTTAACTAACCACGGTTCTGAACCCACTGGGTCCAGGTGGAGGCTGAACCTGTACCCTTTGAACACAACCGGAGCTGTGCTCTGATCACGTTCTGAGGGCCAGGGAGGCCATCTCGACCCTCAAATGGCCTTCTAAGGCAGTAGTTCTCAAGCATTTTTGTCTGGCTGCTCCCAACTAGGCCATTGGCCATGATTCCCTGGGGAGCCATGGCTAAAGGTTTGGGAACCACTGTTCTTAGGCCTCTGAAAGGCTGAAAATAGCAACTTTCTAAAACAACTAAGGTTTTCAGCCTTAGAAGTCCTTCTGAGGGTCAGGGATGCCTCTCTGGCCCTTAGAAGGCACTGTATGCTCAGGTCACATTCAGAGGGTTTAATGTGCCCTGACCCGCAAATTTGATTATCTGTGAGTTTCAGCATCTGCAGGGGTTCTGGGAATGGAACCCCCGCGAATGCTGAGGCACGATTGTATTGTTTGTTGATACTTTATAAAAGGAGAAAAACGTCAATTCATTTGATTTATAATTAAAATTACTTTATACTGTACTTGATTTATAATTAAAATTACTTAAAAAAAAAAGTCTTGTGTATCTAAAAGTTTGGGGTACATGTGTTTGTGGACCTTCCTTAGCAGCTGTCTTGGGAGTAGGAGGGCACAGTTCTCCAGATAGTATAAAATTCCAAAATTGTACAAAGAATTCTGTGAGGGCAGAGGCTGGTTTTAAACCAGGCTTAGCCAAAACAAAATTCCTTGCATCACAACCTCATTCACATTATGATCAGATGACTCTCTTCCTTCCCTTTTTGGGGGGAGACTCAAAGCACTGGTGTCGCTAGGGGGGATGCGGGCCGCACTGGGTGACGTGCCGAGGTGGCTGCTGGTCAGGCCAGGCAAAGGGGAATGTGAGGACACCAGAAGGGATCTGATGGAGCTGGAGATGTTCCAGAAGGCAGCCCCCCCCCCCCCCCACTGAAAAGGACAAAAAAGAGGCTTGAACTGGTAGGGGGAAAGTTTTCTATTTTGCACTTTTGAAGCCAGGGAGGCTGTTTGTATTGATATGCCTGAAATAGAAGAACTTTAAACTGGGCACTGGGGAGGGTTGGAAATCTCACTGATTCTTTTTTTTTTTGTGGGGGGGGGGCTATTGCAGGCAGACTACAGAGTAAGCTCCATTGACCACTCTGGGACTTACTTCAGAGTAGACAATGCATAGGATTGGGCTCACAGGCTGCAATCCTACCCACACTTCCCTGAGAGTAAGCCCCATTGACCACTATGGGACTTACTTCAGAATAGACATGCATAGGATTGGGCTCACAGGCTGCAATTCTAGCCACACTTTCCTGAGCCCCATTGACCACAATAGGACTTACTTCAGAGTAGATTCACTTGGTGGAACAGGACTGGCTCCCCCTTATTTATTTCTTTTATTTTAATTTATTTATAATTATTATTTTAATTTGTTTGATGATGTCACTTCTGGCCATGACATCACTTCCAATGGGTCCTGGACAGATTGTCATTCTAAAAAGTGGGTCCCAGTGCTAAAAGTTTGAGAACTGCTGCAATAAGTTGTTAGTAAGTTTGCACAGGGGTGTGTGTGTGTGTGTGTGACTATAAGTTTTCAAAATCACTGAAATCAGAGTTTGGAGGAATAATGCCATCATGTTATATATCAATCAATGTGTAATTTCATACAGAATGCAATGAAACAAACCACATTGAAATATCTGTGTTCTAACAAAAGGTACAGCCAAAAAAACAGTAGTGGCGGGGCAATGGTACATCTCCACGCTCACCACCTGGGCCGTTGCCCCGCCCGCTGCAGGCCTCCCGCACCGGGTGACGCGAATCCTAGTGACGCCACTGACTCAAAGGGCAAAGAAATTTGCCCATTTTGCTGGGGTAGGGAAGCTCATCCTTGTGTTTCCTAGATGACAAGAGAATGCTTCTTTCTCTACTGGTACAGCCTTGTAGCGCAGTGCAGAAGATGTGGAAGTATCTTTGCATTGTTCAGGAGTCTCCCTTTCTTCTACCACTGTGCTACAACTTGTTTTAGCTGCATTTATGAAGCTTGAAGATGCTTGCAAAAGAAGGTAATTAAAAAACTTATAGTTTTGGGGGAAGGGCATTTTGTACCCAACTCTCATTTTGCTCTGAAGTATTAGGCAATAATATCTTTTGATACAGTCTTCATGAGCTTATGGTTTCTTTAAGCTATAGGACCAGCTACTTAGACTGTTTTTTTTCCAATAAATAAAAGCTAAAAATTTCTGGGAAGTGAGGTGTGTGTATTTTAGACCCTTTTTAAATATTACAGAAGGCCCACAACTTACAGATGTTCACATTATAAACTTCTGACTTATGAACAGGCTTGTTCAGTGCTTTGAAGCAGGTACAGCTACAAAGACATTGGCAAAACAAAAAACAGAAGATACTTGGAGACAACCCGAGCAGCTCAATAACTTTTAAAATAGCAACTCTACTATGGAAGCAGAGAAAAACCACTCGGTACCATTGGATAACATTCCTGGGGGCAGAAGGGAGGGAGAAGATGGAGGTAATCAATCAGCGTGGTCAAGGCTGAGTTGAGATATTGCGACTTAACGCTGTATGAGAAAAAGTGGGCCCTGAGTGGAGGCGACTCCACAACAAAACACAGCCACTGTCTTAATGTAGTGAGAGTCGCTTATTTTTTCATTTACAGATCCTGAACCAAATTCAGACCCACAAATAAAGGCACAAGTATATGAATATGTTTGATGAATGAGTCACTCTAATGTAACCGCAGCCAAAAATGTATAATAGTACCATTTCCAGCTGTGTCTGCTGCTTCTTTGGATAATGGAGGTTTGCATAACCACATTGCTTTCATTAGTAGTTCAGTACATTTGTAAGACAATCTTTTGATTTTAATTAGTATATAATTGCTTTTATAAACTCTTTATGTTTTGGGTCTAAAGGGTAAGTATGGCAGGGCCAGGTGATCTAGCCTGGTACTGTTTCCTTGGTCTAAAATTGTTTGATTCAGGCAGGACGTTTCAGTGCATGTAATATAATTCATTCTTAGATTTAGGATGCCACTCGCTTATCTTTCCCCTTTTATCCATCAGTGGCTTTTAAAAAGGCTAATCAAGCAAGTAATAATCTCCAGGTGTATATAGCCATTTCCGTGTTTGGATCTTGTCTGTCTTTCGCATTATTATGCAATTTTGACTATGTCACCAACTGGAGAATCAGCACAGCCTTCAAAAGTTAGCCAGTTAACTTCATTAAGTAGAAAACTGACTCCTGGTTTTTTGTTTGGTGTTTATCCTCTGACAGAAAATTTGCTAATGAGAGTTATCGGCACTTTCAAACAAGATTTGGTCTATTACAGTGTTGTCAGGGCGAGTTTCTTGTACTATTCAGGCTGTGTAATAGCCAGCCGCAAAACTGACTGTGGACTATATTCGTAATTGTGAACCTGATTGTGGCCATATTCTATAGAATTTGATCAATGCTTGATCCAAATTTCCTGTTAATATGGAAAGGGCTGAATGTGGATTATGACTGAATTGCTGAGGCCATATAAGAGATTTACTGTATTCAAATGGGACACAGTGGTGGCAGAGCATATACTATGCATGCAAAAGGTCCCATGTTCAGTCCCTGATATCTACAGTTAAAGGATTCCAGATAGCAAGCCTGGGAAAAGCCTCTGACTGGCAGCTGCTCTCCCAAGCCTCAGGCAGAGTGGACAGCGCAGGATGTGTTGGATCTGCCTCTGGCCAAACTGCATGTTACAGTAAATCTGTAGTTTGATTCTGCATCTTTTTACCCCCTTTAATAGCTGCTGCAGGCATTGGACCTGCTCAGGATTGGGTTGTATCACATCCAGAGATATTAACCCTTTCTCTGTATGCTGTAGTCCCAGTGAAATTTGTGCCCACAAAGCTGCTGTTAGCTCTATGAGGGAAGCCTCCACTGTTGTCAGTGGAAAATTCTCCTCCCCCCCCCATCCCTCTGGGCAAATATCTGCTTCAGGGGTGCATTTTCTCCTGCAATCACATTATTGTAGATAAGAGTTACATGACTCCACCCAGCACAATCCTGATTAGACACTTTGTGGCTGCTATGTACATTAACATATCCAACTCCCCCCCCCCAAATGTCTGGGTCAAACTCTGCATTTAATGTAACATATAGTTTGGCCATCTGTATAAAATAGCTGCATATGTTCAGATTAACGAATGATAATAATTTGCTTGTATGTGATGTTTTGGATGTAACGTGTAAACAAATATTTTAATGCAACTTATTTCCCTCTCTCTCTCTCTCTCTCTCTCTCTTATTTTTGTGCATCAAGTCAGTTTGTCCTCAGACTACATGTGATCTTTTTTTATTGGCTACTGGTTTGCATCAGTGAGCAAGCACAGTTTCTAATGATTCATTGTGACTCTACCTTTGGGATTTGGAGTGGTCCACTTCTAAATCCCACTGCTGCAGAATTTCACATTTTCATGGTGTCTCTCCTGGGATTGTGGATCTGGCCACTTGCCAAACCCTGCTGGACTGTACACAACTTAGAAGTCTGAAAAGTGATTCGTACTTCTTCATGCATCATGCCTCCCATTGCTGAGGGTGGAGAATGAGCAGGGAAGCTTCCTGTATTGGTTCTGCCATAGGGCTTGCACTAGATCTATATGTCCATTCATATGCAATGCCATTTCCTTTCACTGTATAACACCAGTGTTGGTATTAGTCATGCACATCCCCTTTGGACTGTGGTGTGGTGGTGGTTGTTCTTTGTCTTGAGTACTTGTGTGTTAATCCTGTGGGTGTTGCCATTCCTTCTACTTGCAGCCTCTCGACGTCATTCCAGGTCCACTAGTGCTCTCTCCACTGCTGATTCAGTTGGGCAGTCAGGTGAACAAGTGCTAACTGCATGAATCTGCTTCTCAATATCGTCTCTTTTTATTGCCATTTTAACATTTGCCATAACAAATGTCACTTAGCACTTAGCATGTGCTTCCCCCCATCTCCATAGAATTCTTTTCCCCCCCTTTTTTGGACATGCTTTTCTCATTTAATTTTTGAATGATTTTTTTTTAATTTTGTTTGCTTATGCTATTCCTGTAAAGGAAATGGTGTTAAAATGGCGATCTAGGGTTTTGTGAAGTACCTGCTGCACACATATCAGGTCCACTGCACAGGTAGCATTCTGGGAGCATACCAACCACTGCTAGCACCTATAGAAAGTAGCTATAGCAGATACTTAGTGTTTCAGTGCTGAAAATATGAAAGCTCATTAATAGCAGAAGCCTATTCTTGTCTACACAGAAGCAAATCCCTTTGTGTTCAGTAGGTTGAATGCATGCAAAGAATGCATAGGTTTGCAGCCTGCTTGGCACCAGCAAGACTGAAGTTTGAAATTTAAGATTTAAATTTAACAGTTGCACACTGGCTATTGTTTATATATAAACAATATATACAGTTTTTTATATAAAATATTAAATACGAGTCTGCACCTAAGCCTGAAAACTTACGTAGTGGCTTATATCCAGCCAGGAATTCTTCTAGTACACTTGGTCTCAAAGACCTTGCAGTAGCTTCTTCACCAAGGCAAGAGTTGTTCACTAGTCACTATAATTTGAAGGACCTATGTTTCTTGTTTTTTGAAAGCTGTAAAATGTGGGTGGAATTTTTCCCCCAAAATACGAGTCACTGTGAAGTTATTTTGAGATTCTGAATGTATAAGCATTGGCCATTAGCTCTAGAAATTGAATTTAAATTGGTCTTCTTAATAAAAAGTTTTATGATAAAGAATGCCTGGAACTGATAGGATGAAATCAGCAGGAAGGATGGATTTTGTGTGTTCCAGCATTGCTAAATTTAAGATATTCAATTATATCTAATAATTATACACTATATCCTTCCTTTCCAGACCTATGTCATATCAAAGTAGTTTACAAAACAATATAACAATAGAGTACAATCCAAAAGCTGGCAAAAGCAGCACATAAAAGCAAATCATAAACACTTTATAATATCCTACATATTAAAGGGTTAAGAAAATAAAAAGGCTTTCGATTTCTAGAACCACTGGGACGAGAGTTTCATAACAGTGGTACCACCACCAAGAAGGTTCTATTCCTAGTGCCAGCCAATTGGTTCTCACTCCAAGATGGGCCCAAGAGCAGTTCCAACAATGGGGTGGGGGGTTGGAGGTGGCATGCCGTTAAGTGATCAGCAAAGCAAAGCCCTCCATGTGTGTGTGGCTTTCCCTGTCTTCATTGTTTCTATGCAGGTGATTGATTTCTTTGTTTTATTGCAAGTGAGGTTCCACTGAGTGAGAGAGGAGGTGCATGCTGGTTTTGGCTTAGTTGCTTTGGAAACAAGAAAACTTGTGATACGTTCACAGAGATATCCATATTGCAGGGTGTCCAGTGCCTGCCAAAGTTTGGAGTTTAGGTCATAAAAGTCCTAGTCCAATATGGGACTCTCTTCAGAGTTAGTTTGTGCTCATTGACCTTATGTAACACTCAACTGGCAAATCCCAGCACACACAGCCCTTCTCTTGACCCCTTTTCCAGGTTAACTTAGGTGCCTATTCAGCCAGTCATGGAAGAATTTCCCCCTTTAACTTCCTTTTTCCTTTCTCTTTCCCTCAGCTTCTTGCCCATCTTTCCCTCATCTCCTCCCTTACACATGCACTATTTGTAGCAAGTTTTGACCACTGAAAGCCCAATATAGGACCATAGGAAATGGCTTTCTTAGCCATTTAAACGTGACCATGTGTGTGAGAGAGATGTGTTTATGCATTCAGTTAGTCCTTATGCATTCAACATTAGCATGCATAACATGCACTGGGATTTAGATCCCTGGCAGGCTTTTGCTGCAGACACAGAAGAAAGCAAGTCAGTTTTTAATATTTTTAGACATTCGCTGAATGAAGCTTCTCATGGGCAATAGTTAAAATTAAAAAAAAAATGCACCCAGCCTAAACCAGGCCCCAGCATACAGTCATCTTGTATGTAGTGCTGGTGTTCATCAGAAGAACATGAATGAACCCTGCAAATTTTTTTTCCATCTATGACTAATTCAGTAGCAGTACAGTAGTATGAGACAGATCATTTTAGAAAGATACAGATTATTGTGTCTGATTGAATCACAAGGCAGAGTCTCTCCTGGTTTTTGTAAGAGAGTGGCCTGTGATGAGACTTGGAATAGTTTTTGTCTTGATTTTTAGATAGTAGGGATTCAGTCAGAGAACTCCTGCTTTGATAACTTATAGGGAAGCTAAGATACATGAATAGAATAGGCTGTTCTGTGCCTGCTTGGGACTTTTGCAAGATTCATCAGAGAGTTCTGTGTATCTTCCTGATATTGGCTTTGGTTCACCTCAAAGCCATACAGTATACTTGGGACATGGACTGGCCAGAACTTGGTCCAGTACAGAGGTGCATCACTTCATGTTGCAGGCTGTGTCCATATGCCAAGAGTGAGGAACACAGCTGCATGCCAGGCTGTACTTAATGCGGTTTTATGTAGTTGTTTCTGCTGGGTATTTTAAAGGCTTTCAACTTGATTTACTTTGCCATTCTGATTATTCACATCCTTAAAAAACTATCCTCCTTTTTATAATGCAGTCTTAAACTTGCTTGAAAGCACATGACTACAGTTCAGCTTTGGTTCTTCTGGAAACTGAGTGTTTTGCAAGTGTCATCTCTGGAGCCAGATTTTCACCCGTCAATAATTTATTCAAGTGAGCTCTCTGCTTTGAATTTAATTCTCCCAGTACCATTCCTTTTGGTGGGGTAAGGGTGCCTGTATACTGCATATAAGTTTTGTTCACTTACATTGAGTCAGTTCCAAAGCATCTTTTTCTCCAGAAGAAGAAAACCTTTAGAGACCAAAAATATCTATAGATACATTAATGATACCAAGTAACTTGGTTTGCAGTATTAAAGGAATTAGTCCAAGACCACACTGACATCCCTTACTAGATTCAGAGCCCAATCCTATCCAATTTTCTTGTGCCAGTGTAGCCGTGTCAATGGGGTGTGCGCTACATCCTTTGGTGGGGAAGCAGTCATGGAAGCCTCCTCAAAGTAAGGGAACATTTGTTCTCTTACCTTGGGGGTGCATTGTGCCTGCACCGGTGCTGGAAAGTTGGATAGGATTGGGCCCTTAGTCCTTTATGATTTAACCAAAAATGTGTTTAGTATGGGAACATCAGGAAACAAATTTCTGAAGTGCAACATTGAGATGATTAGTTTGCGGGCAGGGTACTGATATTTGTTTACCTGTTTTCTTGAGCAAATTTAGCTGCACACTCCTCCTTGATTACTTTTGTGTTCTTGTTTGGCATCTGCTGATATTACATGTCACAAAATTGGCCCAGCAGGATGCTTGTGGGTATTCTGGGACTAATTTTGTCATGTATGGCATGGTCCTTGATTTGGGGAAACTGATAAAATGATGGCAATGACTTGCCATGTTAATGAGCAAAAGTTATGGTCCTAAAGTGCCCATGCTTTATCCTTCCATGCATTTCATCTGTCCTTTTTATGCAAGTAGAACGAGGCACCCGGGGGGGGGGAATCTTAGTGGTGGCAGCACGTGTCATGATGCCACTCCTCCTAAGGCTCCTCAGTCTTACAACAGCTAAACAGCCAGCATAGGTCCAAGGAGACCCATTAGCAACCAGGCAGCTTATGGGGAGCTGAGCAAAATTAATTTTCTCTGGCCTCTCCTTGACTGCCTGGTCATCCCTCTGCTATTGCATGGCACCACTGCATAGCAAGAGCTGGTGTTGACTAGAATGAGATTGCCCATCCCATTAATATCAGTGACTAATTTGTCCCATTGGAATTGGAGGTACTTAAACATCCTTAGCTTTGGCTGGATAATGTACCTTTAAAAAAAAAGAAAGTCTGCAGTATTGATACCAAAATTGCAACCCAGGGGTGAAATTCTGCTTTCAGTGAGACCTAGGTCACTAAAATGAGACTAGGCACAAAGATATAAGTAACCTCTCTGAAACCACTTACTCAGATCATTCCATCTAACTCAGTCTTCTGTGGTATTGAGAAGTTTCAGAATTAAGGCATGGTATTGAATCAGATACAGTTTTCTCATGAAACTCTAATTGAATGGTACAAATCTACATAGCAATGCATCTGGCTAATTATACTCTATGTGTTGTCTTCATCTCTTTGGAGAATCATCTTCCTCCTTGGAGCAAAGCTGATGTTTGAAGCAAGTTTTTGTGCTGCTTCAGCAACTGGGTGCATTAAAAAAGGGGATAGTAATTACATGCAACTTTGATTTCATTATAAAACCTCATCAGTCCATTATTTTTGGAAGCAGCTTTTCATTAAAATTTTCATTTTTGCATGTAATGTATTTTTGTTTTTAGAAAATGTGCTTGTTTGTAAATTTTAAATGTCTGATCTGGTTAAAGTTTTTGAAAAGTTAAAAATCTCTTTGAGTAGCATCACCCTTTGTCCTCTTCACATTAACAATGATTCTCCTATTTTTGTAATGGCTGGTCTGATCTTTCTTCGCTTCATGCAGTCCTAAACAAATGCATAGAAGCTGAATATACATTTTGTCTGAGTGAGGATTGCAAGATTTCAAAGTAGTTCATATAGTCCACAAATAATCCTTTCCACTGGGTTTATCTATTTCTGTTTAGGTTTCTTTGATAACTGTTGTTGAAATGTTTTTCCCTAACTGATTTTTGTCAGGAACTCCTGTGTAGTAGGAATATGAAGGTACTTTAAAAATGCTATTTTAAATTAGTCTGCCCTTAAATATTTGCATGCAAATTGCCTTTTTAATATTAAAAAAGATGATGCAGTTAATTTATACAAATGATCAGTGCTCCAATTTAGCAAGGGAAAACTGCATAAGGAAGTCACCTTCCGCACGTGGTCTGTAATACTGATGCACATCCTTATCTACTTTGCAGTGCTGATCCAGACTTCATTGAATTGGGCTGACCACGTTTTGTTGAAGTGCATGGGGATATGCATCAACATTTGAGGCAGCCGCATGTTACATGTGGCTAGTTGGCCATGACCAGAGCTGGATTAGCAGATTATGTTTATCTGATTATTGTTTTTTAAAATATAACGTTCTGATTTTTTTTCCTTAAACACTGCCTACTCCACATCCCGCACAAAAAGACCCCTTTCTCCTTCTTGTTATCTGTTAGGCTGCCAAAAGTTTAAATGCAATTAAAAATACCACCCCAGTAAGAACTAGTGAGTTAATTGAGGAAAAAACAAGATTAACAGCTGTGTAACAAGAAAACTGTGCCCTTTATTTCCAGTGCATTTCAAGGCATAAGACTTGACAAATTTTGGAATTACCTAAACTATATACAAGACATGTTGAAAAATGCACAAGTTATTCAACAGCAATATATGTAACCAAAGTTCCATGACATAATTACAGTTGTGTGCTGCTTAACAACAGGGTTAAGGACTGGCATCCCTGTGGGTTTGACACTATGCAAAGCCTCCAAAGCTCCTCTGGCCTCCCAGAGGTTCAGAATGCCCAAAGAGCATGAGAGACGCAACTTATGGTTTCCTCCGGGAAACTGGAAATGGTGTCACTCGCGCAACTGGAGCATTCTGAGCCTTGCAGAGTCTTGGAAAAGCTTTTGGAGGCGAGGGGAGCGGAGCTTCCCTCAACTTTGGAGGCTTGGGGGTGCAACCTCCTAACCAGAGGCGATCCTCGCATATGTAACCTGTCACTGGACAGAAGGTCATGAAGGGTTGCACACCTGTACTTACACTGTGGCTTAAAAATATAAAAGTACAGTAGCCCCCCATATCCACAGGTCCTGTATCCAGAGTTTTACTTATCCAAGGATCAAAAATATTTTTTTCAAAATTACAGAAAGTTTTCCTTCTCCCTGGCGTACCAATCCTGCCCTTTGAAGCACACAGTGTGTGGCTGCAGGCTCTCTCGCAGAGCCTCACCTTATGGCTCCCTCCAGCTGTAAACATGGTAGTAACCAACCAGCCCATGACTCAGGCAGGGCATCTCTGGGTCTTAAATTCCACCATCTGCAAATACTGTGCTGTATACAGTATAGGGTTCACTACTATCCATGGTTTCGGGCATCCGTGGTAGGTCTTGGAACATATCCCCTGCAGAAATGGGGGGGGGGCTGCTTTACTCCAAAGGAGGACAGTTTAAAATATCCACATTGTCACAGGCTTTTTTTATTTTACCAAATGTGCCTTTTTCATAGAAATGCCTGTGAGTAGTGTGGGATTATGCAGGAGTTTTAACTCCTAGTCCTTGAGAAATGGTTGCCATCAAAATATTGGGAACAAAGGGCATAGTTGTCTTCTTATTGAGCTGTTGACTTGTGTTTCCTTAGAACTTGATAAAATCTGCTTGATCCCTCTTTTTGTCTTGGGCTTCAAGCTGATTTACTGCAAGGTGATAGGCAAGCCATACTTCTTAATGTTCCAGGTGGGTCTTAGTTTTCACCTGCTACAGGCAAAGTAACACGGAGTCTCCTGGCAGAAACCTATCTGCATCTGATGAAGTGGACCTGAATCCGCAAAAGCTTATGCAACAATATTTGTTAGTCTTTAAGATGTCACGTGACTCTTTATTTTGAGTGTGTGTGTCTGTGTATAAGAAGAATCAAAATTGTTGGAATTACTCAATTGTTTGGCTTAAGCCAGGCTCTTTGTGGAAGTAAAGACTACAGAATCTTAAAAACATTAACAAATTACTAAAAGGTTGAAGACTGTTCTCCAAATAAATTGATGGAGACGTTGTCATAGTGCTTACAATTGATCACATGAAGAATTGAAGGAATTTGTAAAAGCTGTTTCATAAAAAGAAAAATGGGTTTTGCCCTCTTGCCAACTTTTTCAGTGAAAGACCCATGTTCTGTGCAATATGACATTGGGGATTTTGACTGTAACAAAGATTTTGTGTTTTGATTTTCAACTGTGGTGGTAAAATCTCATAGTAACCAATAAAAAACCATAGTGCCCAGTGCTTTAAGTCTTTGTGGATGTGTTCCAGGCCAGCAGCCTTATTGATATTCCAGGAGACACTGAGCTCACTTCATGATGCCTTTCACTGTTTTCTTTTGTGCAGACCGGTTTGGGCTTGGCCAGCCAGGCAGGTTGCCTGCCTCTATGAATGCAATGCGAGTCCTCAGCACAAGTACAGATCTGGAGGCTGCTGTGGCAGATGCACTGGTAAGAGGGAAATCACAAAATGCTACCAACACCTGAGGGTCGCTTAAAGTTGCTTTCTGTACGTACTTTCTCTCTTGATTTGTAACTGTTCTTCTGAATGTGTCAAGTGTGTGACCCTGTTTATATATCTCTTTGGGGGGGCTGACATGTGTGAGTAGATAGCTAAGGCACAGGTTGCTCTATCCATCTGACTGTTAGCATTGGTGCTGAGAAGATTGCTTGAAGGAGTTGATGCTTGCATTCTCAAGCATGTGATATGCCTACAGACATAATAATTTGTTCTTAGCCACATGGAAGTAAGTTTCATTGATCTTTCCAGATCTTGGTTCAAGTAAAGGCACTTATACTCTTATTTCAGTCAATGTCTTGGAGCTAGATAACTTTGGATGACACTCTTTCTGCTGAAAAACACTGCCTCCTCCCAGTAAATCGTTTCATTCTTTCTTCAGGAAAGGTGATAAAGGAAGGCTTAAGCATCCACAAAACCATGCTGTCCTACTTCATATTTGGCTTTTGCAGCTTTAAAGCTATAAGAGTACTGCCTTCAGTTCTAAATGTTCCTGATTTAGTTTCCAGTATGTTTGGTGTTAACTTAAGTGTTAGCAGCATTATCTTGCACTCTTGAATCCAGAAGGCATATGGGTATGCAAACCATTAATTTTCACATTTCCTAGCTCTTTCCCATGTACCTTTCTACCTCAAGGAAGTAGAAAAGGAATGACAGCTACTTAACAAGGGATTGTGTCACAGTATCCTATACAAGAGTGGTTCAGAGGGCCAGGGTTTCATGATCAGCATTCCTTGAATGCTGTCATTATCATCTTGCTATCGGGAGTTTAAATTCCTAATTGCTGGAGATCCAGAATTGCAGGCATATTTTGGAAAATTTGGGGCATTAAACAAGTAGTGCAAGAGGATGTGCAGAGCTCATGTGTCCCCTTTAATGTTTCTTGTGCAACATACAAAGCTGAAACTTGCACTTCTCCCCCATGAAGAGATTCAATACGTGATCATCACGTATTACATGGGAAGCACAAAAAGACAGTGTCCTAGTTAATCTTCATCTTTTATCACTACTTATAAATCTTAGCCTGTCTTTCTCCACAATGAAAACCATTCATATGTGTGGATTTCAATTAATGCAAACCATTTCATTCATATCCTTTAAAACATCATGGCCTCACAGGCCAAAATCTGAAATGAAGGGGAAACTAATGATTAGAGCTGCTTGGAAAGTGATAGTGTTCATTGGACAAATGTTCATTTAGTATGAGATAATGCAACACCGCAGAGCTCATTATTAAATAATAATAACAATAACAACAACAACAACAACAACAACAACAAGGTATTTATATACTGCCTTTCTGGTCATCGGATTACACCTCTGACTTTATTCAAGGCAGTTTACATAGGCAGGCGTTTCTAAATTCCTCAAGGGGATTTTTACAATCATAGAGGTTCTCTTTCAAGAACCAGCAACATTTCAGAATGGATCTTCCTGGTTTGGTCTCAATTCTACACTGCAGTTCTCCCACGCAGGATGACAAGCAGCTCCATCTCTCACATGGAGGCAGCCAAGACGCTTCTTGCTCACACCAAGAGCAGGTAGAATCACTCAGCTCGTCTTGTCAGCTGCTTCAAGGTCTCGCCATTCTCAGTTGTTCAGGGAGCTGCCGGTGTCCTCGAACTGGCAAACTTCTGATATCTTTGGGCTACCGGAGGCTCTACGCTCTAGACCAGACCTCCTGCCCAAACCAGAACAAATAGAACAAAAGATAACCAAGTGTGAATGGCTGCACACTATTGTGCAGAGATGGTGCAGTTAACAGAGAAACAAGGCAGTAGATCTCTAAGCCCACATATTGTTGCAGTGCCAGACTTCATTGTCAAAGAGGTTGCCCCTGGAGCCTTGGGTCTGGGATCTAAACATGGGGAACTGTTCATTAATGATCACTGAAGCAGAGCAGATTCTGACTCCTGGTCTCAGATTGGTCTCAGACATGTTAGACCTGAAAACTGGGCAGGAACTGTTCGAACTGCTCTTGAGTTGAGACTGGTTATATACACAATGGTTTCATTTAGAGCCTATACTGGAGGTGGGGGGAGCAAGCCATGGAACAGATGACAGTTGATGGCATTACATAAGTCCCTGCATTTGTCAGTATGTTGTATTTACCTGCAGGATCAGGTTCTACCTCTCTAGTGGAAACTTGTCCACTAAACAATCAAACATTTATAATTGGGATATCGTCAACTGGTTTGTCTGGCAGAATGGGCTTTCCAGCTCCTATGATGGGGCTTATCTCTGATTTTCTTCTTCAAGGACAAGAGGATGTTTCTCCACTTTGAAGGTCTAATTCATTGTGGTTTATACTTGTAGGACTTACTTTGTTTGCTTATCTTCTGTTGTGAAAGGGTTGTTAACTATTAGGTCCTCCTTTGCTGGGATCTTTCCCTGTTATTGGGGAAGGCTTTTGAATGGGTAGCCTCTGTCCCTTGAGGTGACCCCTGGTAGTATATGCTTTGTTGTAGAGAATTACTGAACATTTGGCTCTAAGTAAGGAGCAAGTTTGTAGCATGTAATCCAGGATCTGTGAAGACTGGACAAGGCTGTGAATTCAACCAACCCCAGAGAACTATAATGTAAAAAAGGGTTTATTAAAAATACAAGGCAGAGGTGGGTGAGTTGGATAAGGCAGTGAGGAAAAAGTAAAACAAGCAGGTTTGGAAAATGGTTTGTGTGTTGGTAGTGTCCAGGAGCAGAAAGCAAAATGCAAGTAGACAATTACAGACAAATATAAAAGCAGAATAATTCCCTAGTTCATCTAAATCTCACTGGTCCCTATCTGGTGCTTTCTCAGAGGTCCATCACACCTTTCTCATCCCCAGGAGGTAGACAAGAGCTTGGCCAACCCAGAACACACCCAAGTATCTTTGGACTTGACATTAAGAAACCTAGGATGCAATCCTAACCAACTTTCCAGCACTGGCCTAGCTGCAGTGCAACCCAAAGTAAGGTAACAAACATGTCCTTAGCTTGAGGAAACCCCCTTGATGGCCTCCCCACTGCAGGATGCAGTGCACGCCACACTGGCACAGCTATGTCAGTGCCGGAAAGTTGGTTAGGATTGTTGGTTGGGCAGGGACTCCCTAGAGTTGATGGGCGTCCCTGCCCTCTGACCTGATCAGGTGGGCTTTGTTGCTGAGTTGAATAATGCATGCCAGTCCCAGCAGGCAGAACTGGCTAGGGCTAGTGTCCTGCCTTGGACCCAGATAAAGAAGGCAACGCATCAGCAAAAATGACTTGTCTGCTTGGATATGCCATGGTGCTGAATTCTAAGTATTTCAGAGGGAGGCTTCCTTACTATGGGATCTTATGCTAAGGCTTTTATCAAGGGAAATAGTTCAGTTATCACACAAGCAAAACTTGAATTCAATAGTTTTTGGGTTAAATGCTTAACATCCTGTACTGTACAAAACTCTGGTTATATACTGACATGAGGAGAAACTCTGTTTTGTCTCTGGTAATTAACTAGTCAGTGTCATTGCAAGCAGTATCTCATGTAATAAGAATAAGGAATGTAGTAAATAACATGGAACGGAAACTGTTAAGACACTAGAGAGCTTTTATGTTTTAAGGTCGCTTAAAAGATGTCACTGTTGTTCTTGTACTTCGAATTTGTGTTAATTTGACTAAATCCAGGCTAGAATGAGTAGCATCTGTAGTCATTTCAGAGAGGTAAAACTTGGTCAGCTTCTAAATGTGCACTCAGAAGTGACTTGCAGCTATTCAAGGCTCCCTGAATTAGACACACTGGTTGTATTCACGCTTTGTTTTTTTAGGCACACACTTAAAAGTAGGTGCTTTAGGTGCTTTCCTAAACTTAGGTGCTTTCCACAGATGTGCTGTGTGAAGTGACCCCCTTGCCTACTCAGCTTGATCCTTTCCAGATCCCTGGGTCTTTCTTGTTTTGTTTTTGACACTCTCTTACTTGCTGCAGCTAGCCTCAGCCTTTCTTACTGAAAAATAACTCATGCTCTTTTGTGTGCTTTGCCTAGAAAAGGGCTATTATTTTCCCTTGGTATCTGGGAAGCAGGGAACATTGCTCCAAAAATGGCTTTATCCCACCAAACAAGACCTCAAAAAAGTACCTGCAAGTCAATTCTGTCTCCTGCCGCACCTTGATGCTTGTACCTGTAAAACAAGAACTCCGCTTCTATTCCAAGGAAGTGTATTTTGTCCTCAAATAGGGAATATGAATTTGCTGTACAGAAAAAGCTCTTTTCATCTGCAGGTTACAGGGAAACATGAAGAATTTTGTTAAAGGGATTTCAAATGCAAGGGAAAAGTAAGCCAGCTGGCTGGAAGATAGGGGCTCAGCTCTTGGATACAGTAGTGTAGTGTATTTGAACTACTCCATGAACAAAGGAGCCCCTTAGGTAATTGGAGTGTAGCTGTATGAGGGCATAAAGCATCTGCCTCCAGGACTTTCCTCAAATGCCACTTGAAGAGAATTGGTAGCTCAGGGACAGTAATACTGTACTGCTGTGACCTCCTTTTACTGAGAGTTATAGAATTTTCCATATGGCTTAAGGTACACTTGTTAGTATTGGTGAAGGCAGAATGCTCAGTGCAGGCCACCTATGCAGGCCTGCTATTCAAGAGTACATAGTTTGCATTAAAGAGATGAGAGCAGAAGAGCAGTCTATTCAGTGCCGCGCTCTATGCTCATATTTTAATTTTATGTTGCTTGAAGTACAACTGGCTGAATTTCTATTTTTAATTTGCTAAGACACATTTGCTTGTACATTTTGGTTTGCAAGGATAATCCCTGCATACGCTTCTGACATAATTCTCTATGCTTTCTCCCACCCTTCAATATTTTCCTGCATACAGCTCTTAGGAGACTCCAGGAGCAAGGTACTAGTGCTATCTTGACTTTTTTTTCCCTTTTCCAATTTTTTGTGTTCCCTGTTGCACATATCCATACACTTCTGTAATTATTTTGATATGATAGTGAAAGTCTGAGGCCATCCCAAACTGCAGAGCTGGAACACAGAAATGAATACTATATAATTAAAGGTTTTAGTCGAGGTGGATGCGTTCTGTGTCTTTGAAGAATCAAAGCATTGAACCAAGAAAACCAAAATTCCACAATGAATTGTGCAACTGTAATTTTCCATGACTTGTTTAAGATTTAGGTTTTCAGACAATTTAGAAATGTTGGCATATTATAGATAGCAGAAGGGAATAAGGGACAGGAAAAGGTGTTGAGACTGGTGTTAGCTGGTATGATAAGGAGTGTTAGGCTGCAATCCTATACACACTTACCTGGGAGTAAATCCCACTGAAACCAGTGAGGCTTACTTTGGAGTAATGCATAGAATTGTGCTGTTTAGCTATACAAGAAGATTTATAGTGTTCTTCAAGCAATTAAAACCCCACACCGTTATCAATGAAATCCTGCCCTTTCATGTGCTAGTTTCTGAGCCTGGGCTCTTCCCACCCATTTTCAAGCTTTTATTTTTAAGTACAATGATTAGACACTTGCTTTTAATAGGAAGGAATCTGAGTTTGCCAGATACCATGGCAGAGTCTGCACAGCAATTTTGCAGATATTTGAAATGTACAGTATATGTCTTTGAACATACTAGTTCTTTGATGCTATGTAGAACCATTCACTATTTCTAGGGTTTATAGCAATGTGTATTCCATAATGTTAAAATGTGGCATATAGCACTCATTCTTAACCCATCAGCAAATGCCAACATTTATATTATGTGATTGTCTTAAATATGCCCAAAGTAAATGATTTTTGTATTTTGGTTACTGTTAGCTTACCTAGGAGTAAGTCCCAATGAACACAGTGTAGTGTATTCCTGAAGAGATGGCCATAGGATTGGAACTATTAATAAGTATGAATCTTTAGAATATTCAGAGCCTCCTTGGAATATTAGACTCACTACTTAATACCGTTGCTTAATGGTATCAAGTCACCAAAGTTCCTTGAATGTCCACAATTTCAGCTATTTTGAAATGGCTAACAGTGCAAAATTTTACTACCTATTCTGGTTTTCCTATGCCAGTTTTACGTATTGTATTGTTCCTAGAATTTAGGCTTTGGTGAGACGTGGCAGTCATTTCAGCAGTACCACTACCCAGAAGTGTGATTTTTTCCTCCTATGTACACTTTGATTAACTAGTATTGATTGCTATCACTTCGGAATTCATTTAGCATAGTTGTATTTGATTGAATTGTCTTATTAGCATACCCATACTTTAAAGAAATCATCAGTGAAAACAATTTGTTCTCTTATCAGATTTTGTTTGTTTATATCTACTCATTCATGCTGTCCCTTTGGGACCAGTTTCTGTTCCAGTCTTTGCTTAGGGCATTAATTGTGTTCTTATGCCCTAATTACCAGCAGCGTCCAAAAGGCTTCTTGTTAATACCTCTTTGTTTTGTGTGAATATAATTAAACTTGCACAAAGACCAGGTTTTGTTTTCTATCCTTCAGAAAAAGCCAGTGAGACGGAGGTATGAACCCTATGGGATGTATTCTGATGACGATGCCAACAGCGATGCATCCAGTGCATGTTCAGAGCGCTCCTACGGTTCTAGAAATGGAGGAATCCCACACTACCTGCGGCAGACTGAGGATGTGGCTGAGGTTTTGAACCACTGTGCTAGTTCCAACTGGTCTGAGAGGAAAGAGGGGCTAATAGGCTTGCAGAACCTGCTGAAGAGCCAGAGAACACTGAGGTGATTGTTCTCATAAATGTATGAGAGGTACCTTATTTTTAGTCAGGGATAAAGGAAGGTCCTTCCACCAACCACAGATTTTAGTTTTAGGCCCAAAGAACTGAACTGGATGCTGCCGTAGAGATGTGGAAGAGGCATGTGTTCTGGGGTCAAGGGGCATCCTCTTTGGGGATGCTCTCAGCCCAATTGTATGCTGGCTGGGCGCCAGTGTAATGCACATTGCACTGGCAGAGGCTGCTTTAGCACTGTTGTAAAGCAGCACCTAGCAGGGTGGCCAGAACAGCCTACCTCGTCCTGAATGATGGCTGAAAACCTGCAGGAGCAGGTAAAAGCATGCAGTGGTTGGGGGAGGAGAGGGGAGGGCAAAACAGGGTAGGGAAGAGAGCAGATCAGTTCCAGGAGGGGTTTGGCGGTGGTGGCGGCGCTCGCCAAATCCTGAACCCCTTTTCCTGGGTCTGATCTGCCTTCCTGTGTCAACATGAGTTGCACCAGCTATAAAGAAACACGGATTTGCTCCAGCTTTTTAGAGATTTAGCTGAACTGAGGCAACTGCAGAGAGGTGCTCTGATCCATTTGTTTCTGTCCCACCATTTGCTGAATAGTTCTAAGGCAGCTAATAAAAGGTTTAAAAACATTTGAGAATAAAATAAAGGAATCAAAGACAGTTAAAATTTCATGCCCCAGCAGCAGCAGCAGGTACAGGCTCAGCTTTGCAACCCCAAAGTCTAGATACATCCTGAGCACCTTTTTAAAAGCAGAAAGTGGGCCTGTCTCACTTTCTGAAGTGTACTGTTTGTGGCCGAAATTTTAAAGTTCATTCTCTCTCTCTTTCTCTCTTTCCCTCCCTCCCTCCCTCCCTCCCTCCCTCCCTCCCTTTCTCTCTCTATGCATGTGTGTGTGTGTGTTTTGTGTTTCAGTCGAGTTGAGCTGAAAAGGCTGTGTGAAATCTTTACCCGGATGTTTGCAGACCCGCACAGCAAGGTAAAAAAATCTGTATTTCTATGAATAATATGTATTTTGTGAATTTGATTAGTATATAGTATGGGGCCGTTATCTAAATCTCAATTATTTCAGGCCCTTGATAATTTTGTTCTAGGATGTCTTTGGCTTTGGGTGGACTATTCTGGGGGTTCTTGGTGAAGGAAACTGGGGTATAAATAAATTACTTCAGGCTAGAATAATTTGCTAGAAGAATTGCATGTGACAATATAGACGTCTCTCCCCTTATCCATGGTTTCACTTATCTGCAGTTTTTCACACACTCCTGGTACCCATTTCCCTTTGTTTTTCTTTGATTTCTTACTTAATACAGGAAGAGTTTCATCTAATCTATAACACAGAAGCATAGCATGCAGGCAGGGAGCCTGCACACTAGAGGGAGATTAATAAAATGTTAACACAAAGCAGGACAGTTTCTGCTTCCTGCTAATGTTCAGTTAGTCTTCTCCCTCTAGTATGCAGGTCCCCTGCCTGGGTATTGCGTTCCTGTGTTAAGCAAGAATCTCTTCCTCTATTAAGCAAGAAAATAAAAGAAAGTAAAGAAAAATGAAGGTAATGGGCACGTGGGAAACCTTATATAAAACACTGTACAGTAAGGTTTCCCTGTTTTCATGGTCTCCATATCCGTGAGGGGATGCCTCTAATACATAAGAAACACTTTACACACTTTACACAAATATTATTTGTACCCCTCCGATAACCTAAATCAGTGGTTCAAAAACTGTGAGCTGTGGCTTACAGGGAGCCAGGTAAACCCAGCAGCGGAGACATGGAATCCTCGCAAAAAACTTGACACCCTCAACAGTGTATAGGATTGTAGCCCTAATAGGGAGCTGCAGCCATTGACCCAGTAGTCAGTGGAGCCACCAGTTGAAAAAGTTTGGGAACCACTGACCTAAATCATGGTTCACTAAGCCCTAAATCATAGTTTCCAAAACCATGGTTCCTAATCATGGTTCACTCTCCACACGCAGTGATAAATATTTAGGGTATGCTCCTGCTGGAAGGCATACCCAGCAAAAAGAAATGATGACCACACCGTGAAGGGATAAAATGGGTTTAGAACAACCTGCCTATGGTGAAGTGCCTTAAGTCTGTAAGACTCACACATTGTGAGTCAGTGAGGAAAAGGTGGTATATTATTATTATTATTTATTATTGGTTCATTCATTTATTCTGTAAGTGAGCATTATGTAACTAGGAAATGATCCAGGACAGAATATTTCCTTATTGTGTTTAAAGTTGGGTTATTTCAAAATGTGTTGTTTGCATGACTAGGTAGATAGGCTAGGTCAAGCCTTTAGAACTATGATTAAAAAAAAAGTTCTGTCATAAAGTTGTCTGAAACTG
Source organism: Tiliqua scincoides (assembly GCF_035046505.1). Lineage (NCBI taxonomy): Eukaryota > Metazoa > Chordata > Lepidosauria > Squamata > Scincidae > Tiliqua > Tiliqua scincoides. The sequence goes on along the minus strand of NC_089821.1, from coordinate 78,391,571 downwards.
TCTGTGAATTTTGTATTTTATCTGGTGGAGGGGGGACTGCCTTAGAGCAGTTGGCTTTGATTCTCTACGTCTGTTTACTAATGAATGGTTTGTTTTGTTGCATGACCTGTTTTGCGGTGGAATTCACAACAGAGAGTAAGTGTATTCTCCTTTCTCCCCCCCCCCCACACCTCACCTCTTTTATCTCTTTAATATGGCACATTCTGCAAGTCCACTCTGCTAACATGGTTTCTAGAACCAATTATTCTTTAAAGCAGATTTGCCTTTACCGTCCTTTGTTCACTGCTGTGCTCCATCCAAACGAAGGTTTCTCCTTGGTCTCCATAACATTTACAGGTTTTCAGCATGTTTCTTGAAACCCTGGTAGACTTCATCATCATTCACAAGGATGATTTGCAGGATTGGCTCTTTGTCCTCCTGACACAGTTACTCAAGAAGATGGGAGCTGATTTGCTGGGATCAGTGCAGGCAAAAGTGCAGAAAGCTTTGGATGTAACAAGGTAATGTGTCTGCAAATAGCACTGGATGGCTTGTGAACCTACTTGCAAGATTATTTATTCTTTGCTCAACAAGCATCTTAGCCCTTTTACTTTATATATTTCAAGAGAGAAGCTGTTTATGTTAATAGCTGAAGGAGCCCTGATAGATTATTTTAAAACCAGTCTTGTTTTGGGATTTAACTTATCCCAAAGAGCAGTATCTGATCGACAAGATAAAATAGTGACACGTAATTCTTTTAAGAGACATGCCAGTTTTCAGATGGCTAGGAATTTGGAGTGGGACGGGATCCTCTGTTTAAATTGCGCAGTTTGGTAAATAATCATCAAACGTGGCTATTCAATTTTTTTCTTCTGTTCATGAGCGCTTGCTAAAAGCCCTATCAAAATAACTAAGCGTAGCATGTAGCCTTGCTTGAAGAATATGTGTTTGCATCTAAGAATGGGTATTTTGTTTACATTGTTTTCCAGTTTTCTAATCTGAGGGGCAACCATTGCAGAGTTTTCTTTTCTCCATTCTAGACAGGATGTTGTAGAAAGGATGAGGAAAAAAGAAAAAGGGAACTGTTCAGTCCACCTTCTCCCCTACGTTGGTTGTCGATTACATGCTGCATCTGAATTGCAAGTTGTGTTTAAATCATGCAACTAGTAATGTAATTTGTTGTTGTGACTTTTATCTTTTCTGTGTACCCTAGGGATTCTTTTCCATTTGATCAGCAGTTTAATATCTTGATGAGGTTTATTGTAGATCAGACCCAGACACCAAACCTTAAGGTAAGTAAAACATTAGCAATTTCGTTGGGGAGTGCTTAAGTTTAGGAGTGAAATGTAGCTTAACATTGACTGCAGAGAACTGAGGAAGGTGGCTTTGTCCCAGTGGTTATTTCAAGGGCTTTCAGAAAATATAGTTGATCTCTATAGGAGGTAATAGTCCATATGTTGTTGGGTAGGAGATGGGAAGAATGTTTAGATTTTGGAATTACAGTGTTCTTTCTTTCTTACGCACATATTCTACTCACTCCAGGTGAAAGTGGCCATCCTGAAGTATGTTGAGTCCTTGGCCAGGCAGATGGACCCAACAGATTTTGTAAACTCCAGCGAGGCAAAACTTGCTGTTTCTAGGATTATCACTTGGACAACAGAACCAAAGAGCTCAGATGTGAGAAAGGTGAGTTATAGGGATGAGGCCATGGCCACCACTTGTACATCTGGGTCAAACCTGGATCCCAAGCTGTGTTCCTGATCCTTCAAGGAAAGGGCATCTCATCAAGAACAGGTTAACACACCATTGCCGTTTTAGCAGCATCTCTTTACCACAAGAGCCGTGGTCTCCTATGTGTGTCAGTCAGTTTTTACATGAACTTCTTTCTGTGTTTTTAATGCAGTTGAAAGGCAGGAGAAGACATATTTTAAAACTCAACAGTGTGTCCACAACTAGCATTTAAACTATTAAATAGGCAGAAATGGTTATGTTTAGGTCAGATTTAGTTAACTGTACTAAAAAAATGGCTGTTTTTGTAGGTTAGTAAACTCAGTGGGAATCAAAAGAGCCATGCTGTACACTAGATTAGAAAATGAATGGAACAAAATAGGTCATATAAGTGTATTTTTTCCTAAACCATAACATTTGGACAACTTCTTACCCCTTAAATTTTAATTTATCAAATTAATCCAATAAGTACATTTAGCTTCATATGACTACACAAGAGAGGGTTTGAAATAGTTTGCAAGGAGCTAATTGGCATTCTAGAGATATGTGCTTTGTATGATTACAGTATTGTTTTTTACAGCATTGCTGCAACATATTATTGTGCATACACAGGAAATTACAAATACAGTGGGCCTGCTTTATCCACAGATTCGGGACCCACAAATTTCATTATCTGCAGGTCCCAAACCTGTGGGGTTGGTCCCACATGGACACTCCAGAAGCCACCAGAGCTGTACTTCAGTTGCCTTTGGAGGGTGTTCTGAGGCCGAATGTGGCCTCCAGGGGCCTCAGAACACCTTCTGAGGCCCTCAGGCAGCCTTAGAAGGTTGCTTCTAGTTTTAGGTGATGTTCCAAGGTTTTCTCCGAGAACCAGAAACAACTTTCTAAGGCCTCCCAAAGGCTTTAGAAGTGTTCAGAGGGCCAAGGCTCTCTGGCCCTCAGAGCATCCTCCAGAGGTGACCTGCAGATTTCATCATTTGCAAGGGTTGCTGGAATAGAAACTCCATGTTCAACATGGACCCACCTATATTCTTTCAAGGGAAAATTTTTTTCTTGATGCTTTTGCATTAGATGTCAAAACTTATGTGTCCATAGGTTTAGATCAGTAGTTCCCAAACTGTGTTGGCACCAGCTGGTGGGTCACAACCTGATTTTTTTGGTGGGTCGTCAAAGGTTGATTAAAAGATCAGGTAACTAATTGCCTTAAGCCTTGAAGCTATTCAGAAAACAGATACTTTAGCTGCTAACTGCAAGGAACGGAGCTCCTGCAGTTTGCAAGTATGTGTAAATATAGGGAGAAAAATGTTTGTGTGTCTTTCTTCCTGGTTATTATTACTTATAAATAAAATACTTGTTTCTAGAACTCCTTTTTTAAAAATTCTGGTAAACCTAGGTGGGTCCCAATAGAGTGTCATTTTAAAAAGTGAGTCCTGGTGCTAAAAAGTTTGGGAACCACTGGTTTAGATTATTGTGATTGATCCTTGAACTTCCTTTCCTTTTGCGTATGGTTTTGAGTGAACTTTGGTTTCACATTTTGTCCCAACTCAGGCAACTGTTTTGTTGTACCTATTGTTACTTAAAAAGCCAGGATCTGAAATGGGAATTTGATTTTTGTTTGAACTATGATTAGAATCAACCACAGCTTCCTGAGCCCAGACAGAACGAGAAACCAAGCTATAGTCAAATTGTATGCAAAGGAAAAGAGGAGCCCTAAATACATTCATAATAATTCAAACCAAGATCAGATTCTTATTTCATATCCTGAATTATCTAACGGTTACATGCATTATTTTCAGCCCACCAACAAGGTTCCTGTTAGCGCTTCCTTCTTCCTACCATCATTTGCAGACAGCATAGAGAGAGCTGTGACAGGAGGGTTGCAATCAGGCAGAAATGTTGTATGTGTGATGGGAGAGGGGGAATTTGTGACCCTCTTATAGGGTTTGCTGCTGTTTGCGTTTCTGGTAGCAGCAGTAGCAGCTGGAACCTATCCTCTGCAGATGTGGAGGGATGCCTGTATATTCCACCTTTCTTCCATCATGGACATTGAGACAGCATACATGAAATCTCCAGGTGGTTACCTATCCTGCTTTTTCACCTTTACTTGCTTAGCTTTGGCATGGTGCCTGTTATCACATGTCCTCAGACCATACCGTGGGATCAGTGGAAAGGAAGGGATGCTTTTAACCCTCCTTTCCCTTGCTGATTCCCCCCCCCCTCAAAAAAAAAAAATCTTCTTTCCAGACAAACACCTGCTTTCTTTTTGCATACACACACTCAGTTGGTTTCCAAGGCTGGATATTAGCCCTGCTAGGGGAAAAATTGACGTGGGGTTGCAGGGGAAAATCAATGACTATAGAAAGTGTTCAGCACAAACATAGAAGAATTCTACTCATTTCCTTTGCAAGTGTTTTAAGGCTCATTCACGTTGCTTCAGCAAACATGGGTTTTGGAGCCTGTGATTGCGAGTGTAATATGTGATGCTGCCCTTAGGTTGGTCTGTTAAGCTCAAATGGCGCATTATGTGAAGTTCCATTATTTGTTCTTTACATTTTGTTTTAGCCCAGAACAGCCTAGGCAGACTCACTTGGTAAAACACGCAGGGAGAGGCTGCTTTACCCCTTCACTTCTAGTCATTTTCCTGTGCAAAATCACCCTCTCTAAGTTTCTTTTTCATCAACGAAGGGAAAGATGTGGGGACTCTGTGTCTTTCCCCCCTGTGGGTGAAAGAGCAACTTAGGAAGAATGACTAAGCTGGAAAGTGATCCAAGGATAAATGATATAGCAGCCTCTCTCTGCATGCCTTTCCTCTGCTAAGATTCAGAGCCTACCCAGGCTGTTTGGGGTTTTGAAAAACATCAAGGAAAGAACTGCATGTAACCAATAGTTTGAACCTCAAGCAGCTTTTGTCCTGGCAGTGAAAAAGAACCTTGTGTGTTCAGCAGTAATATTCTTCTGGTTGCCAGATGGAGGCGACAAACAACAAGGGATGACTGTCTCCCTCACGTCCTGCTTCTAAACTTTCCTGGGAAAATGGTCCAGCAAATGCTGGAGACAGAATGCTGGACTAGACAGTACATTGAGTTGATCCAGACAGGAAATCATTATTATGCTCTTACATTGTTGGGTGAAAAATTCAGAACAAGAGAGAAGCTCTTTTCAAAACTTAGCAACAGGAAGAATTAAGTGAATTAGACAGAGGCCTGCTGCAAAGATGCTGAGATTTCAAGGTGGTTTTCATTCTGCTTTTGATCAGGTGCTTGGGGGTTCTTAAGGCTGATATGAAAAGAGGTTCCAGGAGAGGGGTCACTGTTTCTTTTCTGGAAAGAGTTGAAGCTTATGCCTACTTTGAATCTTATACCAAGAGAAGTCACTCTTCATATGCTTAGGAGGACTTTGCTTTATCCCCAAGTTCTAGGACTCAGTCATCATATTGAAAGGAGATGGGCAACCCAATCCTGAGCTGCCTGGCACGCAGGGCTGCAGTGGCGCCAAAAATGGCTGCTGCTGCATCCTGCACACTCAAGACAGCTGCCACCTCCTCCTTAGGAGAAGGGGACTTTTGTCCCCTTCCCTTGGGTAAAGCGAGTAGCCCCGCAATGGGGTTACTTGATTCTACGTCAACCCGAAGGTTGGCGTAGAATCAAGAGCCTCCGTGTTGGGCAGCCAGCCTGACATGGAGGCTCTGGATCCTGTGGAGCTTCGCCTCCCTCCTGCCCCACTCCCTCCCCCAGAATGCCTCCTCTCCGCCTTAGATTGCTGCCTCCCCCATCTCCTCCATCTACCTCTGCACTGCTCGGCTGTCCACATGACCATCAAAGTATGAACCCTATGGGATGTATTAGTGCTAATACTAGTGTATTAGCTAGCTTAGTGCCAGCCTGCACTGGGCCAGTGCTAGGGCCTGCAAATGTGCCTTAAGGCATGTTTGCAACAGTGCGTACCACCGGTGAGTTGGCATGCACTCCATAGGATTGGGCCGTTACAGTGAGCACTGTCATAAATTAAGCCCTTCCTGAGGTCAGTGAAGGAAGGATGAGAGATGGTAATAAAGAATCCGAGAAATTAATCAATTAATTAATGCCCACCCTTCCTCCCACACATTCAGGGCAGCTGACAACATAAACACAATGCAATATACAAAATTAAAATAATAGAACATTAAATATAAAACAAGTAGAAACAATTAAAACATTAGTCCAAACAAGGATATGCTTTCGGGCAGTGGTTCTCTGGGAGAGTTTGAGAGCTAGTAAGTCTTTGCAGGGGTGGGGGGAGGAGGCAGCGGAGGCGGGGGGAAGGCAGCGGAGGAGGCAGCGGCGTGATCCCCAGGATTGCGCTGCTCAGGGGGCTGCACTTACTCGAGCCTCCTGCAGCCTCCCTGGGGTGCGGGGAGCCCGGTGCAACTTCTGGCAGGCTTCCACTTTAGCGGGGGTGGGGTGCGATCGCTCCGCATCCACTTTCCCTGCTGCGGGGAGCCCTGCCAGAAGTTGTGCCGGGCTCCCCGCACCCCAGGGAGGCTGCAGGAGGCTTGAGTAAGTGCACCCAAGCCCCTGCAGCCCCCTGAGCAGCGCAATCCTGGGGATTGCGCCGCTGCCTTTCCCCCACCTCTAGGCTGTTCCCGCCCCTTAAGGGGACAGAGACCAGGGCCTCAGGCTGGGGTGTTGTGACTCCCCAGTTTGAATAGCACTGCTTTAGGGAAACAAATTGGGACATTGTAAAACTATCAGTTTATATCAGCTTGCATTGCACTGTACTTGGAAACAACTTTTAAAACATCTTTAAAATATCTCTTGTTAGTATTTGAAAGGTGTTTAGTTAAATGACATTAGAATCTAAAGATCTTTTTGTTCTTGGCCTTGTTTCCAAAACAGTGGCCATAATTTTTTGTTTGTTATGATTAAGAAACTCAAGAGCTACCTTGGCCAGTTCATCTGTTTTAACTTCTGCAAATAATAGATGTTTTAATCGGATGAGCTTTTCAGAACGGACAAAAGAAAGTACTTCTTGCACAACCCATAATTAATTTATGTAATTCACTGCTACAAGTTGTGAGGATGGCCAGTAGTTTAGATGACTGTTTTTTAAAGGATTAGGCAATTTAATGAAGAATAGGTCTATAAACAATTATGAGTCATAACTAAACTGAATATAGTATTGGTTGGGTGATGTATGTCTCTAAAGCAAGTCGTTTCCTTAGCCTTTCAGCTTTCAGATTACGAGGCCTAAACTGAACCTGGCAAAAGGTACAGGTATATGCCAGAACTTCTTATGTGGGTAAAAATGTCTGCTTGCACTATTGCAGTGAAAGTCAGCTATCAGCTACCTGATCAGCTATTTCATATAAATGTGTGGTGATCCTAGTAATGCCACAAGTTGATTTGCTGCTGCTTTGCTGTCTTAGAAGTCTTACAATTTGCATTAACCTAGCTCTTGCCTAATACTGTGACATCCTTAAAGCCCACTTACTCTGGAGCAGGACAGTGATTCCTGAGCCAAGTGACTTGAGCAAGTCACCCGCTCTTTCTGTTTCAGATAAAGCGCAAAAAGTAATATTCAACTATGGCCATTACTGGTAATTATTACTATCTGAGGATACTTTTAAGGCTTTTGAATGCTGCACGAATGGTTGAAGAATTTGGAAAACATTATATGACACTAAAAGATTAGATGAGAGCCCAGGCAAAACTGGAGCTAAAGATCTTGGTGATGATCAGGCTATTAAATTTTTTTATGTTGGTTTCAAATTGGAGAAGTACCAGTTGCTTTGAAAACACATCTCTGGCCAGAAACTACAATACTCAACTAAAGCGCATTTAGGTATTGGTCACTGAAAATCTTGTGCTTGCTTATAATAAATCCTGTTCCCTTTCCTGTTTGTTGAATTCAGACCATGCATAGTTGGGTAGGTGAGGATATGTCAGCTAGACCAACAGCAGCATCGTCAGGTCCTGGAGAAGGAAACTTGGAAGAGAAGTGTAAACAGGTAGACTAAAAGTGTAGTGTACACTAATCTTAAGACATCACTGTCTGTTTTGCAGTTTAGAGTTCTAATCTGGTCTAGATCTGTGGAGAGAAACAGAATGAGGACCTGAAACAAAATGCAGTGCTGATTGTTTGTGTATGTGCAATAACTTAATATATGTCTTCTTTCACTACTGTTTGAATTAGTTGTCTGATTAGAACAGGACAAATAAGAGTCTATCATTAATTGCAATACCTGATGAGTTGACAACTCAAGGTGAAGTAGAATATGACCAAAAGCTCCCAACCCAAAGTTGGGGTGTGCCTTCTGTCTCACCTGCACACAAAATATGCTCCTTGGTAATTAGTCCAACATGACTTCTTCCTGTTACAGGAGACAAAGGATGTCCATATACAAAGATGGACAACTCTAGCTGTACTAAAGTGCTCATGCCCTTTTCCTCTGGGTTTTGTGGAATGACATGTCCAATTGGGCCCTTTGAGTGAGAGACTTCTGAGTTAACCTGGAGGCCAGTGAAATATTCCTGAAGGAAATAATCCTGCACCAGAAACTGACAGGAGCCATTTTAGAAACACTGGTTGAGCTGAAAAAGAATACAAGGGCAGTGGCTGCCCTCTGGCCCTAATCTTGCTCAGGAATTGCCTGAGTTATTAATTTATAGTTTCATGCCTTGCTTGCCTTTCGATTATATTGATGCACAAGGCAGTTTACAATAGTAGGGAAAAAACCCAGGAACCCTTTAATCCTTGCTTGTGCCCCCACACTTTCTCCTAGCCTTGGGCAACTGGTAGTTGGTGAAGAGTTATTTTCAGGCAGGGAAAGCAAACTTTCTGCAGCTTCTCCATTCTGAGATTGTTGGTAGGAGCCAGGGTTATATTCCCATTGCCCTAGCATTCATTCTGGGTGATATGGGGGTGCAACCTCTCAGAGGCCCTTTGCTTGATGGCTGAGGTCAGAGGATTTTTCGTCTCACTTCTTCAGTCCCTGGGCACCTGTCAGATGGAGCAAAGTTCTTGGTGGACAGGGAGGGAGCAGGAGACAAGCTGTTTGAAGATTCTGCATTCTCTGGCCAATGGTGGGGGGCAGTCTGATCTTTCCCTTTCTAGGGCATTCAGTGTCAGAGAAAGTGGGTACAACTTTTCAGGGGCTCTTAGTCCTCTGGGTCAGAAAGAACAGGCACTTAAAAAATAGGATAGGGACCTGAAAATATGGAATGTACACTTTGCTTGTGCACAGGATAAACCTGAGATTTGCTTGCCCAGTTGCACTACTGACTTGCATGTCAGTTTCTCTTAACTAAACTAATTCATGTGCTGGAATCTGCATGATTTTTCTGAGTGCTCATCTATTATGGCATGATTCTCCACTTTTCATCTTGTTCATAGTGTTGAGTATTCTTTTCTTGGGCCTTTGATTTATGATAATATTTTCAGTTCTGAGAATGTTATTTTGATTATCATTCTGAAGTTCTGTGGAGCAGGATGGACAGATACATTCTCTGCCCTGCTGGAAGATATTGTAGACAGAAGGAGGGGCTAATTCATATTTTCCAAAAAGGGTCGTATCCAACAGAAATAGTTTTCTCCCTCTTTTTCAGGTCTAGCATTTTGGTTTTGACTGACAATATTTAGTAATTGGGAAAGGATCTTTGTTTAAAGGCTGAATCCCCCCACATTTTCACACAGCCTGTGTTAGCCCCTGTTCAGTCTCTGATGAGTCATACCCAGGACTGACTTTGTCTCATAGGTAAATAGATTGCAAGAGAATTGGAAGACGACTTCAGCTGTGGATATTTTTTGTTTGTTTATGCACTAATGTCAGCACCTGCTTGCAAAGGATACCAATATGCCCATGTTTACTGAATACATACAACAGAAAATCGACTTGTCTTAGGCAGATGTTAACTGATCATACAGTCACAGATATTGTAGTCAAAATTGACAGTTAATAATCTGAAACAGTGGAAGAGTTTAACAGCACAATCCTATGCATGCCTGCTCAGACATAAATCCCACTTGTTCAGGTAAGTCTGTATAAGATTGCAGCCATGTTGTCCTTACAACAGTGAATTTGTGATGGATCTATACAAATTAGGTTTAGTCTTCAAATGAGATTGGTTCTCCGACTTCATGAATGAAGCATACGAAATGGGTGACAGGTCAGCATCCACTGGAGTATGGAACACAGCATGCAGATCAAGAACTTAGCTTTATAAAAGTCTTCCATGTTTTGGCAGGGATCAGTCAGTTTCTGGAAGAGTATCTCATGTTGTTGCTGTATATGTGGACTACTTTTAGGGGAATTTATATATTCAGTATGGATTCTTTTCTGTATAGATCTTTAAGTTGGATCGAGCAAAGGCAATTCCTGGATTCATAAACTATAAGGCTCCATAACTGAAACATGAGTCATTTCTATAAGACTTTGGGAAGTGGCTTCTTGTCTTTTCCAGTGATTCTTGCAGTATCTTAGACTAGAGCAGTGGTTTTCAAACTCTTGTGGAGAGTTTGAGGCACCATAAGTGCTTGCGAGGGTGGGGGGGAGGTAGCGGCGTGATCCCCAGGATCGCGCCACTCAGGGGGCTACAGGGGCTTGGGTGCACTTATTGAAGCCTCCTGCAGCCTCCCTAGGGTGTGGGGAGCCCAATGTGAACCTTTGGCAGGGCTCCCCGCAGCAGTGAATGTGAAAGCGAAGTGATTGCGCTCCGCTAAAGCGGAAGTGTATTGCATCATCTGTATTGCATTGTTGCAAATTAGGAATGTATGGTGATGTTCTGGATGCAATCCACATCTGAGTGAAGTCTGTGGCAAAACACTTGTTCATTTTAATCTGCCTCCCTAGTGGGACATAGGTTAAAACCAGGTTTTGGTGGAAGTTCTGACTAGTATTTTTTTTTCTTCCTAGGCAGCACAAATAGTCCTCATTTCTCTGTTTGAACTGAACACGCCTGAGTTTACCATGTTACTTGGTGCCTTGCCAAAAACATTCCAGGATGGTGCTACCAGGCTACTACACAACCACCTCAAGAACTCCAGTAACACTAGTGTGGTGAGACTGTTGTACAGCTATTTCCTAGTAAACAACTGGACACCTTAAGTGCTCTGTGACCTGTTGATATGGGTAGTGGTAGTCTGTGCTAAAAACCTGCAGCCTTTGGAAAAAGTAGGTGCTGATGTTTCAAATGCACTTAAAGCCTTTGCAGCAGTTGTTGTATGATTTTATGACAGCCTAGAGCTTTGCAAATGTGACTATCCTGAAACTAGAAAATGATAGAAGTTGTTGATATTTGATCAAGTGAATGCTTGTGCTTAATTGTCAAACCAGATGTCCCAATGGATTCTACTTACGTTGCATGGCTCATAAATTAGCACAAAATAATTCCATACTTGGTTTTCTCCTCTTCCTCTGGCATATGCTGTTTGCTTCCTTATCCTTCTCTTCTTGCTTGTGTACTAGGGTTCTCCTAGCAATACAGTTGGACGAACTCCTTCACGACACCCCAGCAACAGAACCAGTCCCTTAACTTCACCTACCAACTGTTCTTATGGAGGACTATCTCCAAGGTAAAACTGTAGCTTAATTATAAGGTTGACATAGTTCTGAAAGGCCTTCTGCATAAAATGTGTTTGTCTAGAATATGTCTTTCCAAGAACAATACAGGCAATGGTTTCACATGGGAGGCACATTTGCTCATCTTTGAAATCGGACCAGAAAATGAAACTCATCTGTACCTTAGCAAAACCTACATTTATCCTCTTCTGCCAGCTTCTACATGGATTACTAATTGTTTATTTTTAAGATCATTTTTAAGGGGTGGAGGCAGATATGAAAGTGTCTGCAGTTTTTAGTTATAAACACGAGCACGCACATGTACACTTAAACATGCATCACACTCTGTTCATAGAAAAGTTTGGTTGATACATTTCTCCTACTTGGCTGTAAACTCAAGTGATCGTTGTGAACTGCTTTTAATTTGTGTATTGTTTCTTAATAGAAAATCTAGAAAAGGAGGAGCAAGGTTTGAAAGAATGTTGTCAGTAAACAGGAGAGTATTGTACTGGTCTTGTTTGTTTATTTTTATAAAGGTTTACAGTAATTATATTCACATAATACAAGAGGAGAGATAAGATAGATAGGAAGTTTTGAATGTGCAGTCTTCTCAGAAGTGGTACGTGTGGATGTGTTGGCTGCAGGGAGAGTGAAGGTAGAATTGTCAGGTAGATTACAATCAAACATTTATTGCACATTCTTGCCTCAGTCCAGAGCCAGTAGCATCAATCCTTCAAGCTGAACAGTGTCATGAGTTTTGCTGAAGGGCATAGCTTTTTGCAACTGGGGGAGTAGCTCACAGTCTTTAACACACACATAAGCACAAGTGTGTAGAAAAGGTCTTGGATGGTGAGAACTTTGCAGATAGAAAGGTAGTCTTGTTAGTGTTCTTGACTAATAAAAAAAAGAACTTGTCACTTTATTTTGTGACTTAAGTACTTTATTAGTCACAATTGACTTTATGAGTGTTTCTGTGCCTGGAGCGATACAGTGAAGAAATGTTCAGTCTTTATAAAGATGACTAATTATAAAATATAACTTGGTTAAAATTACATAGTGGCATGGGCACCAGGGGCAAAATTTATGCCTTGGCTTCCTCAGAAGGAAACTGCTTGAACCATTCACTAATGAGGCTATGCTGTATCTCCTAAACTAGACATGTTAGGACAAAACTGATGTCATTTTTGGAATTGGCAGCCCTAATTCATATAATACCACCATAAATTTTTTTTTAAATTTCCTGATCCTCAATTTTGCAGACCTATGTTATGTAAACATGTGATAATTTACATGATTTATTCATTTAAGAAAAATTGAATTTGTTTTCCAGAGTTGTCTGGCAAAATGGGATAGTTAAAAGCAACTTGTGGCTGTATTAGTTCCTTGTTCAAAAACTGGAGTAAGGTAGGGGATTATACAGGTTATTGCAGCTTCTTTCCTAACCAAACCTTGCCCATAGGGCCAGCCCGCTAGTGAGCCCTGGTGATCCAACAGCAGAAGATGGCCACTAACACACCTAGCCAGCTCTGTGTCTTGGCGTGTCCCCTACTGCTGCAGTGGAGATTGTCCTAGGACAATTGAACAAGGAGGAGGAGGAGGATGCAACATCTGTTGCAGAACCCAGTCAGTTTATCAGAAGGAAAGTGCTGAGGAGGAAGGTCCTGGATGGCTGATCTCTTCAGAGTCAGAGAGAAATATCTAGGAAGTTGATTAGCAAGGAAGGGGATCCAGGGAAACTTTAATCCTCTCCCCATGGATTATCTGAGGCACTAAGACAGTGGTGACAGTGGAAGACCAACAAGACGGCAGACTGGTTTGAAGCCCACTCTGAGGAGTTGACACCAGTCATTGAGGAAAAGAGGAGAGCTCAAGCAGCACACAAGGCCTGTCCCAGTGAGCGCAACCTGCAGGTCCTCCGAGCTGCTCGCAGCAAAGTCCAGCAGACTGCCAGGAGATGTGCTAACGACTACTGGCTTCAGCTCTGCTCCCAGATACAGGTAGCAGCTGACACAGGCAACATCAAGGGGATGTATAACGGTATCAAGCAGGCCCTAGGTCCAACACAGAAGAAAATTGCCCCTCTGAAGTCTGCCACAGACGAGGTCTTCCAGGATCGGGCGCAGCAGATGGAACGCTGGGTGCAGCACTACTCTGAGCTATATTCCAGAAAAAATGTAGTCACCGAAGAAGTGCTGAACAACATTGAGTGCCTGCCTTTGCTGGAGGAGCTTGACAGTGAACCAACCCTAGAAGAACTTCACGTGGCCCTGGACTCCCTTGCCTTTGGCAAGGCACCTGGAAAAGACAGCATCCCTGCTGAAGTCCTAAAGTGCTGCAAAGAGATCATCGTCACTGAGCTGCATGAAATCCTCTGTCTCTGCTGGAGAGAAGGTGAAGTACCTCAAGACATGAGGGATGCAAACATCATCACGTTGTACAAGAACAAAAGTGACAGGGGTGACTGCAACAACTACCATGGCATCTCTCTCCTTAGTGTTGTAGGAAAGTTGTTTGCCCGAGTTGCACTAAAGAGGCTCCAGGTACTTGCAGAGAGTGTTTATCCAGAATCACAGTGCGAATTCCGAGCCAACAGGTCCACCACTGATATGGTATTCTCCCTTAGACAACTGCAGGAGAAATGCAGGGAACAACGACAGCCACTCTTTATAGCCTTCATAGATCTCACGAAGGCTTTCGACCTGGTCAGCAGGGACGGCCTCTTCAAGATTCTCCCCAAGATCGGATGTCCACCCAGGCTCCTCAGCATCATCAGATCCTTCCACAAGGACATGAAGGGCACTGTTGTCTTTGATGGCTCCACATCACACCCCTTTGACATCCGAAGCGGTGTGAAGCAGGGCTGTGTTCTTGCACCAACCTTGTTTGGGATTTTCTTCGCTGTCCTGCTGAAGCAGGCCTTTGGAACTGCAACAGAAAGCATCTATCTCCGGACCAGATCAGATGGAAAGCTCTTCAACCTCTCCAGACTGAGAGCAGTCCAAAGTCCAGCTGAAATGTCTTTGTGACTTCCTCTTTGCCGACAATGCAGCTGTCACTACCCACTCTGCCAAAGATCTCCAGCAGCTCATGGATCGTTTTAGCAAGGCCTGCCAAGATTTTGGATTGACGATCAGCCTGAAGAAAACACAGGTCATGGTTCAGGATGTGGACTCACCTCCCTGCATTACAATCTCTGCGCATGAACTGGAGGTTGTCCATGACTTTGTGTACCTTGGCTCAACGATCTCCGACACTCTTTCTCTCGATACTGAGCTAAACAAACGCATCGGTAAAGCAGTTACCATGTTTTCCAGATTCACAAAGAGAGTCTGGTCCAACAAGAAGCTGACAGAACATACCAAGATCCAGTTCTACAGAACTTGCGTCCTGAGTACACTTCTGTACTGCAGCGAGTCATGGACTCTCCGCTCACAACAGGAGAGGAAACTGAACGCTTTCCACATGCGCTGCCTCCGACGCATTCTCGGCATCACCTGGCAGGACAAAGTTCCTAACAACACAGTCCTGGAATGTGCTGGAATCCCTAGCATGTATGCACTGCTGAAACAGAGACACCTGCGTTGGCTCGGTCATGTCGTGAGAATGGATGATGGCCGGATCCCAAAGGATCTCCTCTATGGTGAACTCGTGCAAGGAAAGTGCCCTACAGGTAGATCATATCTGTGATACAAGGACATCTGCAAGAGGGATCTGAAGGCCTTAGGGATGGACCTCAACAAGTGGGAAACCCTGGCCTCTGAGCGGTCCGCTTGGAGGCAGGCTGTGCAGCATGGCCTTTCCCAGTTTGAAGAGACACTTTGCCAGCAGTCTGAGGCAAAGAGGCAAAGAAGGAAGGCCCATAGCCAGGGAGACAGACTTGCTCCCGTTGTGGAAGGGATTGTCACTCCCGGATTGGCCTTTTCAGCCACACTAGACGCTGTGCCAGAACCACCTTTCAGAGCACGATACCATAGTCTTTCGAGACTGAAGGTTGCCAATAATACAAGACAGTGGTTCTCAGGCTGGTGGATCGCAACCCACCAGCCTGGGAAGCCTTGTCTCTGCCCCCTTAAAGGGCAGGCTGGTGGGATGGTGGCGATGCAGGCCCCACAATCACACTCCTGCTGGGGACAGAAGGGTTTTTTTACATACTACAGCCAGCACTAGCCTCTAGGGGTGTGGAGAGACTCGCGGACCCCTCTGCAGGGCTCCCTGTACCTTGAAACCGGAAGTGGGTCATGTTTACTGTTTTTAGCTTTTCCGATCAATGTGGAGTCCTGCAAAGCTCTGCACACCCCCTACTCCCTGGGAGACCAGTGCTGGCTGTAACAAAAAAAACCCCAAACCTTCTGTCCCTGGCAGTGGTGCAATGGTGTCACTGCCATCCCCCTGCCCCCACAAAGACTTAAAGCAGTTCCTGAACTCCTTGGGAATACCACTGCAGTAAGAGAAGAGAATAGGAAGGACTGATAAGCAAGGTTTGATCAGCTAGGTGGAAGATCCTAGGTAAGGGGCCTCATTTCTCCTAGCTATCTTCTGATTCACTTTGGGGAGTTTAGGATCTAGACACCCCACACCAACACATAGTCTTGCTCTCTACCCTGCATATCTGCTGCTGAATGAGGAGGCAGCAGAGGCAAAGGAAGCAAAAAGGAGGAACCCACTGTAGTTGTGGGGGACTTGGCACACTCTGCACACAGAGTGGGAAGGTAGGAAAAGGGAGGCAGCACTTTGCCCCAGGGACTCAGGTGCCATAGGAGCAAGAACCGAAACTATTTGCTTAGCTCCTCTGTCAGTCAAGCTGCAAAAATTTCACAGAAATGTCCATTGTTTTTGCAGCTGTTGAGGGCTAAAAACGTGGCAGGGGAAGGATACAAGTCATAGTGGGAAGTTATCAAGATGCCAACTCCTGAACCAGATACTGTGTTTGATGTTTACACAATGTTTGCCATAGAACAAACCCACAATCATAATGATGTATTGCAATGAATTTGGACATGTTAAGTATCCAAAACGCACACTTATCTAATGCATAAAGAAGACTTGCATTGCTAGAAATGAAAGGGAAAAAGAACATATGGGCAGTATTGATCTTCTGTCATGAATTGGTTCTGCCATCCTGTTCCAAACAGTTAAAAAAAGAAAGATGTGCTCTCCTGATTCTCTGTATTCACGTATGATACTGCTGCACCCAAGAGGTGGTATTTTAGTGAAGTATTTTATTGATTTTGTTCTGGACTCATACCAGCAGATAGATGTCTCCTAGATGAATGGCATGGAAAATCCTGTACACTTTTGTCTCTGTATGACTTTAGAGTGCAGGTTCTAGACTCTGATTTCATGTAGTGTCTGTTTCAATTACTCTATGCTTGATTTTTGTTCTTCTTTCTAAATTATGTCCAGTACTATTCACTGCTTTTCATACTTTATTTGCTTGCTTTGCTACCCAGTATTCATACAAATTGTCTTCAGTGTTCTTATTTGATCACTTTAATGGTCCTTGGTAGTGTTGCATCTTGTGGTTTTCAAGGAAAACAACAGGAGGCATTTTTCATTTTATATCTTTATTCAAAAGGGATCTGTGTGGAGTAATTCCTGCTGTTTGTTTTTTTTTAAAGTCCTGTATTGATTTTGTTCCTTTTACAATATTGATTCTTCCTAATTTTCATGTTGTTCTTAGTTCCCAAACACTTTAGCGTCAGGACCCAATGAAACACAATCGGGACCCATCTAGGCGTATGAGACTATTGGGAAAAAAGATCTAAAAATATTTACTTTTTCATTTCTTTATTTACTTTTTATTTCTCTTTTGGGAGCTGAGCTTTTTGCAGAGCAATTAGCAGCTATTTGACTTTTGAATAGCCTCAGGGACTGAGACAATTAGTTATCTGATCTTTCCATCACCTGTGTTTTCATTGGAGGCTCTGCCCAGTGCTATGGGACCCATTAAAAATCAGGTTGCGACCCACAATTTGGGAGCCCCTGTCATAGGGCGTTGTTTGTGATGTTCCTATCCACCCCTGAACCATAAACCTCCCTAAGCAAGAGCTGTCTGTTGGATCCCACCTCTTTCCTTACTGTCTTGAAACCAACTGGTATGATATTATCTGCCAGTCCTTGTCATATCAGCTTCTCCTAAATGTATTGGAACCAGTCCATATTCCAGTAAATTTTGTCAAGTGCCACTGACAAGCACCTTGTTCTCCTGTTGATGAATACCCTGATGCAGCTGTTGATGAATACCCTGATGTCCTTCTCAGTCCACAGTGGGCTTCTTAGATGGTGAGGAAGCATCCTGCTGCTGAGAGGAATAGCTTCAGCCATGGAGATATTGCTTCCTTTCATTCAGACCAAAGGTGAAGATCAATGGCAAAGGTCAAAATTTTCAGAACTTTAATTGGTCCACATCCTCTCCTACTTGCTCATAGTAAAGAGGTGGAGATGGCTGCCTTTTAAAGCCGGAACCAGAGTCTCTAGTGAAGGACTTCCCAGGAGGACAGTATAAGGCATTATCTCAAAAACCCACATGGAGACATCAGAACTCACAGATTAGGAAGGCATTGTGTGGCAAAGACATACATGTATGCGTCACTTAACGATGTGGATGCATTCTCTGATCCACGTTAAGTGAAGGGAGCAGCACCGCAGGTTTCTCAGTTTCCTCCTCAGAAGCCGTAGCCTGATCCTTCCCCTCTCTAACCCCCTGCACCTTGTAAAGTCTCCTTTCCTCCTCCTGAATGCTGAAACAGAACCACTGAACTCCTTCTTGCCTAGAATGTCCTGTTGAACACAATTCTTTGACATCCAAGATCGGCAGAAGTGGGGCATGTGCTGAATGGCAGCAAGAGGTCACACACACCTCACTTTCACATATCTCGGAGATCAAAGGATTGCATTCACAACGCTCTGGCCAAGTGAGAGTTTAGTGGTTACGCTTCAGCTATCTGGAGGAGGAAAAGGCAACCTCCACAGGAGACTTTGCAAGGTGCATGGAGGTTAGAGAGGGGAAAGGAACTGCTGTCGTATATGCGGTTACTTGATCGGTTTGTCAGTAAGTGACTCACACCTGCATTTGGATATTCAGAATACCCACCAGATAAGGAAACCCATATGAGGAAAATTACCACATGAATTTCTGCATGTCTGATTTGATCCAAAGTCTCCATTTCCAGCTGAGTATAACAGAGGTGGCCTTTTGAAACAAAAGGTAGAATTATTTGAATTTCAGTTTCTGGGAGTGCAGCCAAGCACCTTTTTAGAAACCTTGTCCCGCTAGGCATCTTTTTGAAAAGGAAGCTTCAACACAGCATTCGAGTTCACTGTGTCATTTCTTTTATAAACCTTTGACACTGTGTCATTATGAACTTTTGTTCTTGTGTAAAATTCAGTATTTGTACCAAAATTAAGGGCTTCCCTGGCCCTTGTAATTCTTTTTAAAGGCATAAAAACGGCACATCTGGTTTTGCCAAAAAACCATGTCGTGTTTTTTCATTGTAAGAGCCATTCTGAGGCCCACAGAAGCCACAGTTGGACACACACAGCCTCTGTGGGGCTCAGAAGAGCCTCTGGAGGTGAGGGGGGCATCGCTCCCCTCTCCTCCAGAGGATACAGGGCACGCAGGGGTGCATCCCCAGTATCCATGGTATCCTGTATCTGCGTAGGGTTCCAAAACAGAACAACTGCAGATACTGGGACACACCTGTATATATTATAGCCATTGAGGGTTTTATTCCATATGCATTACCATTGTGGGAAATAAAACAAGTGCTCTTAGACATTTGTAAAATGCAAATTGTTACCCTAGAGCATGAAATCATTTGGTTTTCAAAGATTTTCAAAAGCTTATCAATTGGTTGTACCGTTTTGTTAAATATGGTATTGTGCAATCAAATACAGTATATATTCTACAGTGTGTTCTGTAGAAACATCTGTAAAGCTGTCATCGACAAGCAACCTTAAACTCTCCTTGCCAGCTTTATTTTTGGACATAATGTTTATTCTTGTGAAATGAAGTCCGTTTTGTTTTAAATCTTGGTCAAGGCTTCGAAATCCCACATATACATATTGACTCATGCTATTAAGATACAGAATTTAGGAATTAAAACATTTATATTCCACTGTTGTATTGAAGGCCCCCCCCAGGCAGCTATAATGCATTTTTGCATCAGATCAAGAGATCTGTTTACCTTTTATATACCTTAAATCTATGAACCTGATTTGAGGGCAGTGACCCAGTGGGGAGAAAAAAAATTAGTGATGTTGAGTTGTTGTTTTGATAAAGATACTTCTGTTATTCTAATCATCTATTTCCCACAAATATAAGTTTGTTTTGCATCCAGATTATTCAGTTAGGTTAAATTTCTGACCAGCTTCTTGTTTGTCTAACATGTTATCAGAATTTATCAGGATATCACTCAGAATATTCTGACTCAGATTCCCTTTTCTGGTTTTCAGTCAAGTGCTACTTTTTCCTAGTGCTTCTGTTAAAACATCTTTTCCATTTTTCACATTCGTGCTCAGAAATACCCACTGCATTTGTGAGTCGCTTTCCTGTTTGCTTAGTAGCTGTGCTTTTTTTCTTGTTAATTATTTTGCTGCTCTCTGCTTAAGATTTTTTTAAAATTAATTTCAAGAACTATGTTAGAAAGCTCACTTAGGAATACAAGCTTGAAAAGTGCTGAATGGATGAAATGTGGTAGTGAGATGAATGTCTTTAATTTGCACTGAGCATGCAGTGCTTTTGAGTTTTAAACAGACATTTCCTGGGAGCACTCTTAACAGATTAGACCTCTTCAGTTTTGAAATGTGCTTGTCCTGCCAGGATGTTACATTTTGGGATTATAAATTTATCTGTTTGGGAGTTCTATAAACTGATAGGATAGATGTTGGCCCATTATAATTGATTTCCCATTAAAATTGGGGTTGCATGATTTTGGATGATCACTTCACAGGTAGGTGAGACTTGAATTTGGGGCATTACTTCCCTTGTTTTTCTTCTTTCATGAAGCAGGATCTTGCAAACAATTTCACTTTCTATCTTTTGTTCCTTGAGTGACTTCCTGACGCTGCTTAGAGAGACACTGCTATATGACATGCAGTAGAGTTATTTCAGACTTCTCATTTCCAGTCTTGCAGCATTTTTCCTTTATTTTTGCACCAACGTGATCTTTGCCTATACAATGTACTTAAAACTCAATAGAAACAAAGTGACAAACTGAATACTCCAGCAACTGTAGAAATAAGGACTATCCAGAGGTGTATAGCCCATTGTGTGTGGGGAGGATGGGGGCAGTACCCCAACAATGTTACCCAGCCTTCTCTAGCCTAAGTCTTCATGGCCATTAGCAAATGGGTGGATTTAGAGATTGAGCTACCCAAATATCAAACCTCAGTTTCTAAGTGTGCTCCTAACCATGATTGCAAACTGTGGTGTAGAGTGAACTGTGGTTTTAATATTGATGGAGAACCTGCACTATGGTTAACTGAAAAATGTGGGGAAAATTGAGCATGAGGGAAAGAAAAGAAAGAGAAAGGAGTGTGTAAGTTCATGAGACCTCCTGATCTGCTACTATAATTGGAAGACTGGACTGTTACATTAGTAGATTTTTGTGTCTTCTCTCTTCCGACCTTTAAAGCACATGAGGTATGGAAATGCATGCTGCAATCTTCTTGAAATTTTGAGTCCTAATAATATATGTACAGTCAGTTTACCTCTTACACAAGGGTTGGATTCTGAACTAATGCATAAGGCAAAAATATACATATAGTCAAAATTATCTTTAAATCCAAAAAATACATATTGTCTCTTTAAAAACTAAAATTGCTCTGTGAGAGACACATGGGAACTGAACTGACCGAGGGAGCAGCAAATTCATTCTCACATCGCAGACTCCAGAGCATATTTCCCACTGAGTGAAATGGTGGGTGGAATCCCCCACATTATTTTTGTGGTTATTTGTCTCTCTTTCTCTCTTTTGTCAAGAGCGTATTTGAACTTGCTCAAGTAAAACTTGAACTTGCTCATGCACTTACGATGAGAGCTGACTGACTGGTATATGAAAAGAAAAAAGAGCTGTCTGGTTTTTTTCTCAGCTGTCCTGAGAGGACAGCCCTATTTTCCATGATCAATCCAAACCTGTTTGTGATACTGCTCATATGGAAGGTGTATTTAAAGAGATAAATACTGACATGGAGTGGAGTCGATTAGATAACTGCCAAACCATGAGTATAGTTACAAGAAGATCTCGCTGGTGTCCATAAGCATTTGCTATTCATTTGGTTAAATAATATGAAGAAATCTTTCTCCTGCTCCTTGTACGTGTGCACTTAGAATCGATTGGCCATCACAAAGCAGCAAGTTGTGAAACTCTTTGGAATCCTAAGTTCTGTTACCAGAGTCTTAAATTGGAATTTGTTCTAGATGCTTATTCAAAACGGAACCATGACAGTTAATGATATGAGTGGAAACCACCCCCAGAAACGGCCAGTGGGCAGATGTTCATTTATATTGATTACAGGATATCATCGTTGTTATTTATCTTGAAATATGCAAATTGAAACTAAACTCTCCAAATTATAGTGTGTTGTTGGTAGGGAAGACATTACTAAAGACATTACATGGAGTATTCCTTCCAGTCTGATTTGTTTCTATTAAGTTACTCTTGCTGAGAAAGCATGAAAACACTCAGCCACTCAGATTATAGTTTTCTTTTCTCCTCTTCTTTCTGTTTTCCCCCCCCTTTCTCTTTTTTCTTTCTTCCTCTAATCACTGCAGTCGTTTCTGGGGTTGGAGTGCAGATGGGCTGTCGAAGCACCCCCCTCCCCTTTTTCAGCCTAACTCCATCCCCGCTGCTCCTTCTCACAAGACTTTCAGGCGCTCTTACTCTCCCAGGTAACAAACTACCTGTTAATCCAACTCGTCTGAGGTGTCACAATGTTATGTACCTTTGGCTCAATAGAGTGCTTTCAAACAGATAGATAGAAGGGATGAGGAGAGGGGCAGCACCTTTTGCTTTCTATGGAGAAATCACATCTTCATGGCAGAGGTGCCAGGGAGTTTTCTTCCTTCGTTCCTTCTGCTGGAACCACTGCAATAAAAGTACAGTCAGAGCTTAAATACCCCTTAACTCACTTCCGCCATAGATGTGTGCATGTAATTAATGACCAGCAGTTGAGTCTCCTGCTAGGAGTCAGGTGATCAGACAGAAGATAGGAGGCAGGGACTGGGCAATATGTTAGACCATCTTACTTTGTGATCAAACCAGCTTATTACACATTATGTAAGCAGAACTTCTACTGGGGATTCATTATTGGAAAGGTAATTTATTATCTCTCCATTTCTCAACTATTTGGCATGGTACTTCCCAATCTTTCAGAATATTTTCTCTGAATTCACTCTAATATCACTGAGTGATATCAATACCAGTCAGGTCTCAGGGGGCCAACTCACACTTTTCATGGCAGGTTTATTTACAGT
Organism: Tiliqua scincoides; assembly: GCF_035046505.1. Lineage (NCBI taxonomy): Eukaryota > Metazoa > Chordata > Lepidosauria > Squamata > Scincidae > Tiliqua > Tiliqua scincoides. Next base: position 78,368,853 of record NC_089821.1, on the reverse strand, counting down.
GTATATGCTAGTGTTTGCACAGGTAATACTGTGAAGTGTGTAGGACAGATCCTCCCAACAGCTGAATCAAGGCAACCACAATTAGCACTGTATTTAGCCTACTCTTTTCAGTATTTTTAAAAGGCACAGTGTCCTCCAACCAAATCCCACTAGTAGGTGAAGTAGTGGGCAATTGCAGAGTTATAGTGTTAATACAACATTAACTCAGACAGAGGAGTAATTTGAACTATTGGATCATTGAAATGAGAAATGGAGATTAGGAGACAAAGACTACAGTAGCACTGTAAGTCATTCACTTTAGAATTATGCATCATTCAAAGCAAGACAGTAGACATAGACACGAGGAACCTCACACAGGTTCAGATTCTGTCAGTAAAGTGAGAGAGAGAGATGATCAATAATTAGAAGAGTTATTCTTCAGTTTATAGGCCAACCCTGTTTAACATACATTAAAAGTTCTAGACATTGGTCAGATCCATATCCTAATGTCTGGGTTCGTTGGAAGTCGTGGCAGTTGGAAAATAATATTGTGACATCTCTAAAAGTCACACATTTCTCCTCATCTCTTCGTTCACCATGTGACTCTTCCAGTTCTTTGCATGAATCACTTGTCCTCTATCTTGTGTGATTGATCAATTGATAGTAAACAGATGTTGTTTATCTTGCATTTCTTTTTTCTCTCCCCTTACATTATCATAAAATTCCTGTACTGGGTAAATGTATTTGCTTGCTAATGTGGTTACTCTCCAAAGAAAAAAATTCAGAAACTGTTTTTTTCTTTCTTGAGCTATTTCATAAAATTTCATTCTCAGGTTATGAAAATAGGTTCTTCCTTTGTGGATTTTGGATAGCACCGGTATTTTTGAGATTTCAGTTATGTTCCGTTTTGTGATACAAGTAATATGACATAACTCAGACATCTGTATAATTATATTCTTCAGATGTTACTCTTTAGAATAATAAATTTTTATGTCCAAGATTAACTCTTTGCTCATTTGCAAATGTAAGATTTCAGTAATTTTTCAAGCCCTTCAGAAAAGCAAATCACCCTCTAAAATGACCATTTCCCCCCCCCCCCCAAAATCCTTCGTTCTTCACCCAGTTTCAAATGAATGGAAGGAAATAGTATTTCCAGTTGATGTTTATATTATACCATAAGCATATACCTTGCAGAGTAATATAAACAAAAGTTAGGATCCCTGCCTGAAATAGTTACAGTCTAAATTTGGACATGTGGGGGGACGGGACAGGACCACAGTGTTCAGGCCACAATAATAAGCCAGCAGAGAGAGGTGAGGAGTAGGATAAGCGACAATAGCTGAATGTGTGCAAATGCAGTTACACAGACTTTATTTCAGTAAGCACTTAAAGAAAACCAGGAGTTATAACAGCAGATTTGCAGGAAAGCTGGATTATATGCAGAGATTTGACAGAGATTTGACAGAGATTATGTTTGTGGTCCAAGCACAAGGAGGAAAGTTCAGTTATGAGACCTGCAGGTGGTAGACTTGGGGAAGCAAATATGGTCAGCAATCTGTTGGGCTATGGGGACAGGAGATTTAACAGAGTGCATGCGAAAGAACACATAGGAGTTTGTGCAGAATGTGGCGGTGGACTGGCTAATGTTCAGAACAATGAGTGGTGAATAAATTGCGCGGCACAGTTCTGAACAGAGGTGAGAGGACTGATGTGTGATTGGAAGGAGGAAAAAAAAATTACAGTATACTCAAGAGTTGTAGCCACAGAAGGGCCAAATTCTATGAGAGGAAGGGCCAAGAGCAGGGGTGTCCAAACCCCGGCCCTGGGTCCACTTGTGGCCCTCAGGGGCTTCCAATCCAGCCCTCAGAGAGCCCCCAGTCTCCAATGAGCCTCTGGCCCTCTGGAGACTTGCTGGGGCCCGTGGTGGCCCGACGCAACTGCTCTCAGCATGAGGATGACTGTTCAACCTCTCACCTGAGCTGTGCGATGAGGGCTCCCTCCACTACTTGCTGTTTCACGTCTGTGATGCAGCAGTGGCAGCAAAGGAAAGGTTAGCCTTGCTTTGTGCAAGGCCTTTTATAGGCCTTGAGCTTCTGCAAGACCTTCATTCAGTCATTCAGTCAATCTATAATTCAGTCAATCAGTCATTCAGTCAATCTATAATATATTCATTCAGTCAATCTATAATATATTCATTTATGTAAATTTATTCAAATTTGAAATGTAAATTCATTTTTCCCCCGGCCCCCGACAGTGTGTCAGAGAGATGATGTGGCCGTCCTACCAAAATGTTTGGACACCTCTGGCCAAGAGGAAGGACCAAATTTTGGTAATCTTGTAGAGGGGGAGGGAGTATGGCTCAGTGACAGATTTAATATAGGAAGCAAATGAGAAGGAGGAATCAAAGCTGAGGCATTGTATCTAGTCTTCAAAGTAGATGGCATTTGAACGCAAGAGAATAACTGAAGAGAGCATGGCTTTGAGAAGAAAGAGAACTTCAGAAGTTCATGCTAAATAAGGAGGGGTAAGAGTAGGCATTTTAATGCAGGAGAGGCGTGGCAGTATCACGTGACTATGTGATAGAAACGAGTGGACAATAGCACGAATGCTGTTTTTGGTAAACTCCATGTACTGTTTCCCCAAATAATCATCCCAGTAGGATATTCACCACTACCAGAGTAGATGTGATTTTCAAATATTTTTCTGCAGCTTTGAGCTAGAGATTGTTTTGAAATGAACACATAATATTGTTGAAGTTCTTGTCATTTTAAGGTTTTAAGAAATGCCTGAGGTTTCACAGCCCTGATTTTTGAGGTGTGTCTTGTGTGTGGATGTGCATTGTATGAGTAAAGCAAATATATACTTGCATAACAGGCTTGTTTTTTTAAAAAAAAATCTGATTTTGCCATGATTCAACTGAGATTTTTTTTAGCATCTTGAGCTGGGTTCACTGAATCCTGTTTGTGCTTGTTCCATGCAAAGCTAATGGGGAAGATAGATGTGTACATTCTGCTGTTTAGTTTTTTGTGTTCATTTTGCCCATGAATGGGATAACATGGTGATGCATGGGCAAGTTGAGTCTCTCATTATTCCTTAGAAAGCTCTTGGAAACTTTTTCTTGAGAGGCATTTGAAAGAGCACAAAATAATATTATTTGTCAAGGGAGGATTTGCCAAATCCTTTCTAAAATCCATTGCAGAAATAATTGTCCTCAAGTTTTCATTTGTGCAAGGTGTGGCTAGTCTCATGTTCTCCTGGCTAAAGTGGCTGTAAATACTTAGTTGCAGTCTTTCCTAGTAAGAAGATTCTGCAGCATTGCCATTTTCACAGCTGTATAGCAGTGTGTTTTTTTGCTCTGATCCACACTGCTGTCAGATGGTTCTTTTTTTTTTTCCTCTCCAGACAATCCTTTCTTCCTAATCTTTATTTAGAGTTCAGGAGTTGCCTTATGGTTTCTTTGCCAAAACATACCATGTACATTCAGTTCTGGTGGTGCTTCTTGGGTTGGTGTTGCAGAGTGAGTACATTGTCAGACATCCAGGGATTGTATCTGTTCCCAGTATTCATAAAGCCCAGAAAACTCAGGAGATATAAATCTTGTCCTGTTCTTGACAGTTCTTGAATCTCTTCCAGGAAGAGAAACTCATCAATATAATTACAAATTCTTGCTTTTAGGCAGTGCCCACTCAGAAGACGTCCATTTTGTGAAAATCTTTTTCTTAAGAAGTAGCATTTGACTACTGTAATGGGATTGCAATAAGCCAATCTTTCGGTTTAGGCAATTTGCCTTGAACCAGATTACACTTACATTTGCTTGTCCACATATAAAGCTGCTTCTGGTATTGTAGAAAGATTCGGAGCATGCAGAGTTACGGAGGGGGGGATTCAGATTCCCTCACCCATGTGCACTTTTTGTTGTAAAAATTAGATTCTCCAATACTGTTCTGTATGCAAATCAGAGATGTGAATAAACAAATATGGCTGCTCCAAATATGGCATGTCCAGCTGGCCTTCTGTCTTTCCCCAAATGTTTCCTAAATGGAGCATACCTGTGCACACAGGAAATCAACGTCCATTTCTGTTTGGCAGAAATGATATTGGATTGCCTCTAATGCTGTCTGCTTTCCTTATAGTTTTAACTATGAATAATCTTCAGTTCAAAAGTCTTCAGAAATTCAGGTTGTTGTGTTTTTCATCTGTACATAAAAATTTTGTTTCTTTTTGTGAATAAAATGAAACAGAACAGTCACACCAAAAAACTTCTTTTTCTTGCATGGTTCTTACAACTTTTTGTTTAGGTTTTAGATATGCAGATCTTTTCCCCCCACCCTGAAAAAATGGTTGGCAACCTTCAGTCTTGAAAGACTATGGTATTAGCCTACAGCACCCGGTATTCCCAGGCGGTCTCCCATCCAAGTACTAACCAGGCCTGACTCTGCTTAGCTTCCATGATCAGACAAGATCATTCTACTAGTATTATAGAACTTTTCTGCACTTTGAACCCCAAGTTCCTCATGCTTCATGTTAAGAAAACAAAATTGGCTTCAAATCCTGCCAGTGATTAATGCAGTTAGAAGATCATCACTGGCATAACTAAATGTTAAGCTTAGTGTCTGGTGTTCTATGGATCTGAGCTTTTGTAAGAACTTCTGTAGTTCTGTACCATATAATTTAGGGGAGGAGGGCTTGGACAATTTTGTTAAAATGAAATGCTGAAGGTAGCTTCACTGATCTTGCTTTACAAAGTAAACTTCAAACTCGCAACCACCAGGATCCTGCATAATGAATGAATTTTTTTAGATTACAGAATTTTGTTGGGAATTGTAGATCCTTTTCTGCACTCACTATACCTTTTCTGTATGTACACTTGCAAATAACAAAGTATCCATACTGCTTTTGAAAAGGCTCCAGAGGGTAGCATAAAAAATAATATTCAGAGAAAAGTAAGGCTAACCTGATAGCGTTTCATGCATTCCTGCACAAATCTATTCCAAGTATAGTATATTCCATTAATGCAGACTCCATCGGCATCAATAATACTTGCTGTGATAGAGCACTTAGACGACTGCATCACTTGTGAGATGATCCAGAAATGAAATCAAGTGTTGAACCTAGAGAAAGGGAAATTTATTCACCTCTAATATTCAAGTTGTGATAGCAATATAAGTCATGTCCATAACTTTTTCTCTGACAATAATTAACTCATAATCATTTAAAAGCTTCAATTTAGACTTCATCTTTGCAAAGTAAAATTTGAAACCCAGAACTAGCATTCATTTATTTCATGCATTCATGCCACAACTTTTTGAGTTTCCATAATCATTGATGTCTGTCTTTCTAACCTTTTGAAGTTATTGATTACATATTTGGAGCTAGGCTTTGACTACGAATACTAGAACACTTGGTTGGGTCTTAAATGGAAATAGTTGATTTTGATGTGTCTTTTTGTTTATAATGGTATGGGGAAAAATTCTGTTTAAAATTTTGGTCAAAAATATTGGAGCATCTGAAATACTATAAAATTGGTTCAGTGGAAGAGTTGGTTGGATATTGGATATTCATGTTCATCATGAACAATATTTCTTGTTCATAGGCAGCTTTTACACATCCTAGAATCCACCTTCGGAATCATGTGTGTTGGGTTCTGATTTACATGACATGTAAAAATTTACATATGTTCAAAGCTGAATTCCAAATCATGGCTATCCAAGTGAGCTGTATAATATCTCCAGATCAAGCAAGCTGTTTATTGGTTTTAATTTGTCATATGTGTTCGGTCTTCAGCATGCTGGATTATGACACGGAGAACCTAAATTCTGACGAAATTTACAGCTCTCTTCGTGGAGTCACAGAAGCAATTGAAAAGTTTAGCTTTCGTAGCCAAGAGGATCTAAATGAGCCAATCAAACGTGATGGGAAAAAGGACAGTGACATTGTAAGTGCTCTTTTTTGACTGAATGAGATTCTAAACAGCTCGGTTTTGGGGTGTACAGATTGGGCTACATGAATGTAAGCCCTTTGTCAAATGAGGTTCATGCATGTAGGCTTTTAGGCAAATGAAGTCAAAGTGAGAATGGTCCAGAGCAGTGTTTCTCAGTGTTTGCCTCCGTTGTACCACTTCACACGGTCCATCTATTCGAGGTACCACTGGAAGTAACAGTTGATGATATAACCAGTTACTTCTGGGTAGGGAGGCCAGGTATGACACAAGAAACACCAGTAAGAGGCTCAGGGTGGACAGGAGTGATTATTTAGAGTCAGTGGAAAGCATGCTTTGGGGTTCTGCCCATGGACTGAGCCTCCTACTGCTGTTTGTTGTATCGTGTTTCTGGTTTTGCTACTGAGTGGCAAGTGTCCAGGGATCCTGTGGGTACCATCAGACACCACTTCAAGTACCACTGGTGGTACGCATACGACTGGTTGAAAAATACTGATCCAGAGCAGCCCCAGTATCCTGCCACATGTTAGAATTTGAACGTCAGGCTCATGACTTGCTTTGTTTTCTTTAATTGAAGAATCTGTGGCAATGAATGCCATTTAATGATTCTATACAAGGTTAGTTATCATGCAACTCAATATGCTGTGAAGGAATTTTTTGGAATAGCAGCAGGGTAATAAAATATCCAGTTACTTTTTAATGTAATTGTGCACAGTATTAAGCATGGGGTGTATATTAGTAATCTGAAGCTACATGTCCAGTGGTATCAAATTCTACTCTAATTTATTGTATCCTACCCTACTCCAGAAGCTCAGGGTGTATAAGAATTGCCATTGGAGCAACTGTAAAACAGATTTCCATTCAAGCATGACATGACTCGTTTCTGGCTTTAAATTGGCCATCGCATGTTTGCCCACATAGTCTTATACCATTTGTCTGCTGCACTCCTGCAGGTTTCTCGAGATGGTGGGATAGCCTCACCTGCCACTGATGTGCGTGGAAGCAGTGACATTGTGGAAGGAGGAAGAATGGCTCTAGACAACAAAACTTCCCTGCTCAACACCCAGCCCCCACGTGCCTTTTCAGGACCCCGAACTCGAGAGTATAATCCCTATCCGTACTCGGATACTATCAGCGCTTATGACAAGAGTGCTCTTAAGGAGGCTGTGTTTGATGATGATATTGACCAGCTTCGGGATGGTTTGTATTCATTTGTTTTCTTCACTTAGAGTGTTCCCATCTTTTTCTATAATGGGGACTCCATATTTAATTGGTAATGGAACGTCGTACTGAAACTAGCTTCTTGGGTTTGACTTGAATCACCCTTTAACTCAACCCTGCTGAAATATGCAACAGAAGTGAATAATACAATTTGCATTACTACTCATTGAGAAATCCTAGGTGTTGCTTCAGTTGGGTTTCACCATTTTGGTACTTTCCCATGACCTGGTCTTGTATTTACTAAGTTAAATGAGAATTTTCCTATTGATCTTATGGACAGAAAGGCTGGGAAAGGAGAAATGGAGGGTTACACTGCTGTGCCAGAATGTTCATTGTGAAATCAGTACAATTATTTATTGCAGCTACTTCACATTTTTTGTCATCCCTGGTATGCCAGTCTTCTACTGGTAATTGCGGGAGTAAAGCTGTATAGTGTGAAGAGGAGATAGGGACATGAGCTGCAAGTAGCCACAGCAACTTTGTATGTGTCAATAGGACTTTTTTACCCCATAGATTTTCTGCAGCACTGTGATGCCCAGCATGGGATACAGCTGCACAGTGTAGCTGTAGGGTGAGGCTTCCAACCTTTGAGACGCAGGGCACAATCCAGAAGGTGCCCTAGGCCAGTGCAAGTCACTTGTGCAGGCCTTCGAGTGTCACAAAAGTGCCATAAGGTACTTCTGTGCCACCACGGGAGAAGGCAGGCTAGCACACAGAGGGGCATCAGCCTCTAGAGGTCAAATTCAGCTTCCTCAGCAGCAACCACAGGTGATCTGCGAGACCTTGAGAAGTGGTCCATGAAATCTCAGGGGAAAAAAGATTGCCTTCAATCATTTTCAGCTAGTGCTAGTGCTCCCCCATGGACCACCAGAAAGCACAGAGAGCAGACTGTCCACCTGCAGCCACATCTGGTATTTCCACTGTCTCGCCAAGCACTCCCCCAGGACTACCAAAGTCAATGGAACTTTTTGTGTGTAGGGGGTGAGGTTGGTGGTTGCATGAGGTCCATGACAATTCCAATTTTTGCATCAATTGTCCATAGGCTCCTAAAGGTTGGAAACCACTGGTTTCAATGGACAAGGTTGGGAAAAGCTGGGGTGGAAAGAGAAAGGAGGTGCGAAACACAGAGAAGAGAGAAAAGGCAAATGTAAAGGAAAAATAAAGGTAAATAAAGATGGGGAAGACAGTTCAGAGAGATAGGGGGGAAAGGGGGGGCAAGACACAAGAAGCTATCCAGAGAAGTGGGAAAGAGAAACATGGTGCAGGGGGGCGACTGGGAAAGAGTAAGGAGCCCTGGGAAGGAAGGAAAAGAGGAAAGAAGGAAGACATCCAGCACTAAGTCCCAAGGAGGACTGAGGCTTAACCTCCATATGGAGGACCACCTCTTGGGGAGGAGCTGAGGAATGCAAGCTAGGTTTCCATGTTCAATGGCAAGTCTTGGGGCAGAAGAGTATCCCTTTTAAGGAGCAAAGCCACTTCTTCTCCACCTGTGTGAGGCTAACATTGAGGACAGAAAAGACTTTGGACTTGGGTGGTGGGATTTTCCCATACTAAGCACACGTCTTCCCCCATTTTTTGATACTCCTCTTGAATAAGTTCATTACTGAGCAGCAAGTACAAAGACTGTCTATCTAGTAGTATACAGTAAACTATGTCTTTCGTCATGCCCAATGACATGGACCTTCTCTCTGTGCGACAAGCAGGGCAGGGTAGAATGCTCACAAACAGACACTGGTTTCCCTGTGGAAACAGCTTATAAAGAATTTTAATTTCCTATCCATGGAGACTAAACTGCATCTTGACTCTTTTTACATGTGAGAAACCAACAAACAGAAATTGAAGAATACTGAGCAAGTTCAAAATCTTCCTTAACAGCAGCTGAACTTGAATTATTGCGCAACTTCCCCAAGTCTACATTCAGAACTCTGTGCATTAAGTTCTGTTGGGTTCCAGGTCTCTAGCTATTTTTTTGCTAACTACACTAAAATTAAGAAAAAGGGAAGCCAACTAAGAGCCCAATCCTATTCAATTTTCCAGCACCAGTGCAGCCCCAATGCAGCCCCAAGGTAAGGGAACAAATGTTCCCATACCTTGAAGAGGCCTCTGTGACTGCCTCCCCAACACAGGAAGCTTTGCATACCCCATGGGCACAGCTGCACCAGCACTGGAAAATTGGATAGGATTGGGCCCTAAGTCAAAATCCCTCTCTCTACATCAGAGCACATGTAGGGTTGATCTAAAGGTAAGTCCTATTGATTTCAGCTGTATTCAGTCCCCAAATATACTTTTTAGATCACAGCTTTTAATGATCAGTGCCAAGTTCTTGAGACGAGGGCTCAAACCCCACAATTCCAGATTGGACTGGAATCCAGGTATCTCAGGCAAAGTTAAGAGGATCTAATCTGTTCAGGAAAAAAAAAAATCAGAGGTGAAATATAACAGCTAAGTTCTACTTAATTCAAGGTTCTTTGTGATCTCCAACTGGCATTTGAAGCTTTTGTATAAATGGGTTTCTGCATTCACATCGTTGGTAAAGGATGCTTCAAAAATTCATTCCTTTGTGAGAACAAAGCTGTTATTAGAGTGAGTGGAAGAGCCCTTCTGGGAGTTGAAGTGACAGGTTGCCATCAAAGCTTGCCTACCTGAAAAGAATTGCTATCATGGTACATGAATAGCAACACTAAGGAGTGACTGCTATTTTAACAGCAAACATATCGTAAATGTTATAGAATGAACTTTGTAACCAAGGAAAACGTTCATAGAAGCTGCAACAAGAAATACTGTGAACAGACATGCCATCCTCAGCTAGTGTTGCTGGTTTGTCCAATACTATGGAGTTGATCCACTTCTCATTTCTTCTTCCAGTGCCCATTGATCATTCCGATTTGGTAGCTGATCTGTTAAAAGAATTATCCAATCACAATGAGCGAGTGGAAGAACGGAAAGGAGCCCTCCTTGAGCTACTGAAGATTACAAGGGAAGATAACCTGGGCGTTTGGGAGGAACATTTCAAGACCATTTTGCTTTTACTGCTTGAAACACTTGGAGATAAAGATGTAAGATACTGATCTAGATCTAATATCCACCGCACCCTTCCACACATAGATTGTTTGCAGGTGTCATGTATTCTCAATAGCAAATAGTTACACAGTGCGGATTACAGTGATGTTCTCTTCCCACTAGTATGTGGCTACTCTTTAAATGGCTTGGTGGTTTAGTGGTGGTTTGCTGTCGAGGATGTCTGTTTGCACCCAGGAATTCAGAGAAACTGGAATATACTCAGACCTGCTAAGGTTATGTGACACCAGTACTAAGCATACAGAATATTTTTTTTTAATGATGGGTTCTTCCTGCTGTCTAAAAAGAACAATTGTGGAATAATGGCAGAGTTCTGTGGACATAAATGCCAATACCAAAGAAGTACGTGTGCCATTAAAAAGCACCCTTGGCTAATGGTTGTCCTTTGTATTAACCACAGTTATACACATGACTGCGCTGGCATGTCATATACACTTGCCCCATTACTTATCTATTTTCCTTTCAGCACATTAAAATCTTTCCAGAGATATTTACATTTTTACATACTATGCACAAAGCAGCCAAAGCCAATGAGAATATTGCTCAATTATCAAGCAAGGTACACTGGTGTCAAGCAGCAAGTATTTCTCTAGCCCTGTCAATACAGTACAGACACTACTCCCAAAGGAGAGAAGTGGAGCTGCTGCCAGATACCAGTTTTTTGCCCTAATTGTTTATCCTTTTCAGATGTGCAAGTGTCTCTGGCTTATGTTGCACATACAAATAACTGATAACTATCAACAATTGGGGTTTTTTGCCACAAAAAACAAGGCAAGTAACTGAAAAACAGCCCCTTATCACTACATTCTTTATTTACTGAATAAATACAAAGTACCTGAAATCCTGCCCATGTTTTTACGTATTGGTAAAATTGAAACACCATTAAAAAAATTATTATTTTAAAACCGCCAAGAGGGCTTGCTGCATGCCAGCAGTTTGCATCTACCAGCTCATGCTGCCATAGATGTCTTGGCAGATTTAATCTGGATACAAGTAACATGCTAGTACATAAATTATGCAGGTGAATTCCAAAGCATCAGGATGTACTTTAAAAGTTCAGTCTGGAGCAAGCAAACTAAATACTCCTCTGTTGAAACTGTAGGCAGTGTTTGGAATGGCTGCCATCCAAATATACAACCCAGCAGTTATATAACCTGAACGGTTCTAATAGTCTCAATAATAACGATTGCCCCAGGTAAAGGGGTCAGCAAATGCCAAGGCTGTGTGGCAGTAGGAAACAGAATGAGAAGAGCCGTGACAAGGATTTCCATATGATATATAGACTAGATTCATTACTTCAGACAGTGGGAATCTTTCCTGGATTTGCTATGTCAGTTGATGTTCAGGATTCATTAAGCTCAAAGGAGTAGAAGCTTACCTTGCCTAAATTCCAGTATCCCCATCAAATCAACTGGAGTTATTTTACTGAAGCTGCAATCCTAGTCGCACTTACATAGTTGTAAGTCTTGCTGAACTCTGTGGGACTTACACCTGAGTAGGCACATAGGACTGCATTGCAATTAACCTTAACCCCTGAAAGATGCAGAATCAGAACTTCCTTTATGGGAAAACTCTTCTGGTGGTTCCTTTGAGATTCTTTATAGTAGTTGGCTTAAATCAAGCATTGGCTACATGTGGTCTGTTGAGTATTGTTAAAATCCAGGAAATCCCACCCTCCATTTTACAGTAAGGTTTCCTACCTCTCCTATCTCATTATTAAGTTACATACAAATTAACTAGAAGTAATATGATATGTCCCATGTTACTAAAAAGTGCCTCCCAATCTCTAATCCACTTCTAGTCTAGAAGACATTTTTTTACCAACTGAGGAGCTATGCATCAGTGCTGCTTCCAGTCCAACAACTTATCACTCACATTTGTGGTCTTGATAATTGAAATGACCTTCTCTCCAATATGTGCTGCTTCTTTTGATTTAGCATTCAATAAGAGCCTTGGCGCTGAGGGTGTTGCGAGAAATCTTGAGAAACCAGCCTGCGAGGTTTAAGAACTATGCTGAACTGACTATCATGAAGACTCTGGAAGCACATAAAGATTCTCACAAAGAGGTGAGCAATTCTGGTTATCCTGTTGCTGCTTGTACAGTGTCAATACTCAATCAGTCAAAAGCAGAGTCCTGTCTTCTACGGTTTGATGCTAAGAGGTTCATCTTGTCCTTGATGCTTAAAATTTATACTTACTGTGATATTTCTATGCCTGCCTATGCTACAACCTGCTGCAGTAAATATCCTGAATGTTAACATCCTATATGTGTACAGGTCATGCTGTAAAAGCTGGCTTCTGTTCTGCTTTAATAATGAAAATTAGGAAGTTACCAGCATGGAGAAATGGCATGTGTCTGACATAATTGTAACAAGTAAGCATAATATCCTCTCCATGTCTGTGTTGGTGTCTATGAATGGGGGGAAGGTTAATCATGCAAATTCAGTATACATGCAGTAATGCATTGGTGTTGATGAAGTGCTAAAGTGTAAGCCCATCAGGGGAAGGACTTGTCTTTTCACTCTGAGTCAGGGGTCTCCAAACTTTTCCGAATGAGGGCCACATCGTGTATCTGACACAGTGTCAAGGGCTGGAAAATACATACATACATACATACACGGAGAACCAATGTGCTGAGAGTTTGATTGAATATAATAAGTGGGTGGGATGGAAGGAGGAAGGAAGCAGAGGGCAAAATTGATATGCACAGGAAAGGGGCGAATAGATTGTGAAAAAGCATCAAGCAACCTACAATGTGAATCAAACTTTTTGTCTCTGTTCCTGCTCGGTTTTAAGTTTAATGAATGTATATTTATGTTCCAATTCACTCAGCATTGATATATATCTCATTCAGCCACTAGAGGTGCTGAATGTAATGCAGTGTAATGGAAGAATTTCTTTCCATTACATTTGGCACCCAGAAGTATGTCTTCTGAGTTGTTTTATAGTCCTCAGAGGTTGGGGACCTCAGGGGCTGGATAGAATCCTCCTGAGGATTTAGCCCCCTGGCCAGAGTTCAGGTGCCCCTGCTCTAAGTAAAACTCCATGCATTTGATGGTGCTATAGAAATAATTAGTAAAAGTGTTCAGATGAACAGGAAAGATGGTAATCCAATACACTGTTATCAAGATGATAATCAGGGACCTGTGTAGTGGTACATGTCGCAAGAAAGTGGCTTGGTGTGGTCTCTGGCACTTGCTCCGTTCAAGGCTCTGTCTTATGCTCCATATACATCAGTGCAATGTCACCTCTGCCAGTGTAGAAGCCTGCCTGCTGATGGATGTGCCACAGACAGTGGCACAACCCTGGAAAAATGCTGTGCTGATGTAGCTTGGATGTCACTCAGATGCCAGCGTGACAGAACAAGGAGGAGATTGGGATGTACATAGGAGGGATGTACATAGGAGGGATGAGTATCCTAAGCTCCCTGAGTCATGCTTCCAACTCTGTAGCTAGCAAAACACTATGCTAATGACAGAGCTGGTATAGGTAGGAGTAACCCAAAGGGAACAATGGGAAAGGAAAAAGGCAGAAAATTGTACCTCTTGCTGCCCCCTGCCTTACCCTCTTTCCTTCGATGGACCATAGGATACACATTATATTTGGCAACCAATCACAGCAACCTCTGCCAAGGAGACTACAGCCCAGCTGATCAGATCCACGGCACAGGGCTGTACTTCTCTGGTCTCTCAAATGGAAACTTTGGTGATGTTAAACATGATGAAAAAGCACTTGGCACAAACAGCTTCTTGTCCCTCACAACATGACTGGCAAGATATTGGTTAACGCCTGCTCAGAATTCTGATTGCAGATAATCTGCCTCAGGAGGACTCCACACAGAAACACCCAGCAGGAATCACTACCTCACCACCCTGACAGGAGAGGCACAATGTACTCCACACAGGTAAGGAAGGCAGAGGGGAGGGGGAGGGAATCCCATGGTGTAGTATATTGATGCTGCATCTCCCTCTTGTGTTTCTACCCCAACTATTCTGACCTTCCAGAACTATCAAATGTGTTGTGTTACTTAGCTACAGACCCTCCTTTTGCTACAGCAAATAACTGAGCATGTCTGTTCTCTTTTGGGGAGTACCAGGGACTCTAACCATTGCTACTGCTGGTCAAACACTTCATCAGAACCCTTTTTGTTTTTCAGGACTGCACCATTGCCACAGGAGGTTGAACAGTGGTTCTTTGCAGAGTTCCACTGAAGCCCCCCCCTCCCCCGGAGAGGAAAAGGTAATGCCAAGCCACCATGATCTTACCCCCTATATGATATAACTGCATGAACACTCTGGTGGCACCACCCTCCCCCATGCACACTGAGTCTGCATCTCAAGCAAGAGAGCAGATATTGTTGATGTTGTTGTCTGTACCTCGTTATCCTCTCTTTCTTTCTCCTTGATTCCCTCAGGCAGTTGTTCCATGGCTGAGGATAACATGCAGACCCCAAGGATACCTGTAGCCTACCTGCCTGCTATGCCCAGTTCAAGCCCATCTACTGCTTGGTGAGGTGGCTGATTTCTCCTTCCAGTCAGGCCCCTGTGGCTTTGCAAACTCCATGGCAAACAGTGAAGCAACCAGACCTCACTCGCACTTGTTACCTGGCTGTTTTTGGATGACTTGCAATGGCACAATAGCCGTTCTGGGAGGAGATGGTTGGAAACCCCACTTTTGTGTTTTACTTTCATTTGCTGCTCTATCACCAATACCATTCAATAAAAACCTTAACTGGCTCATGCCTGTTGTTTCTTTGTTAGCACTTAGCAGTCCCTTTTTCCCACCTTAGTTGTTTTGCCTCAGCTGACTTCAGGGCAGCACTCTGCAGTAGGAGAGTCATCACTGCTCCCAGAAACGGCAGCGTCCTCACTCCCTGACTTCGTGGACTCTGAAGAGGGTGGGAGTACTTCTGTTTTCAGGAGCCTCCTGTTCTCTGCTGCCATGGTATATGGAGGGCAGTGGCAGGGAGATAGGAGGGGCAGTATATTGACAGCCAGTCTAGCAGTTGGTCTAGCAGTTGCCAGCTATGAAGGAAAGGGCATGGGTTGCATGTGGATATGGCTTGCTGGGTGGGCCAATGCAGTAGGTACCCTATGTTACTTGCTAGTCCAGTGATTGGGCCTGCCATGGTCCCTCTAACTGGTCCATGTGCTATGGCCTCCTAGTCAGGTGTGCCTGTTTGTGGTGACACAAAGTGTTAAATGCCAGATGAGGTGCTCTTTGCCTGTTACTTGTTGCAGTTGGATGTTTAGAGAGCAGCTTTGTGGGGTAGTTGGTGTGGTTTCTAGGCCTCCTTCCCCATCTTCTTTTGTCCCTGTCATGGGTGTTTCTGGCCAGTCATACAGAAGGTGAGTGCCTTGTTGATTAGGGCAAGTCTCTTGGCTGGGCTTGAGTCTATTTAGCCTGGCTCCCTGCCTGTGTCTGTGCAGTGAGCTTCCAGTACCTTGCTTTACCTGAGTTATGTTCCCTCATGACTTGTTCCGCCTCTCCCCTGTTTAAGAGCTCCTTCCTGCTGGTGGATGTCTCCACACAGACTAGAGGCCTATGTGTCTGTTTCGCATGGCTGCGATCTTCCTAGGGAGCTGACTTTCCCCCCTTGCTGTGCTCAAAGATTTATTCCTTAGATGTGTGTGTTTGTATGAGTGAGATGAGTGACTTGAACCCTGGGTGCAGAGGCAACTAGCAGTTGTTTAGTTTTGTCACTTTGGTGCTGACACTGCTGTAACTCCTGTAGGAGATGAGGGTGCTGTGGTATCATTCTGTCATGTTGTGCAGGTGTGTCTTTGTGTGCGCTGCTCTTGAATCTAGTAGATGACAGGGCAATACTCCCTTATCTTTGACCACTCGTTAGCCCTACATCTGCCCTGCCCTGCTTAGTTTTCTCTAGAGGTGCTTCTTTGGCTGCCAGTTTTGGGGCAGATTGGATGCAGCAATTGTCTTCTTGGACAGGCTTTGCCAGGACAGGCTTGAGATCTGGCCCCAGTTGTGCCTTCAGTGCATAGTCGGTGTGGTGCTGGCTGGGCAGACTTACGATATGATAGACATGGCACTGGCATTTGTGCAGTGTTGGTGTGACATCTGAACAGGATTGGGCCGTCAGGCCTTTGCAGTTTTTCCATGATTTGCTTAAAGACTTCGCAATCCTAATCATACTTATTAGGGAGTAAACTCTATTGCAGGGGTGTCCAAACTTTTTGGCAGGAGGGCCACATCATCTCTCTGACACCGTGTTGGGGGCCGAATTAATTTACATTTCAGATGTGAATAAATTTACATAAATGAATATATTAAAGATGAACTTATATGAATGAATGAAAGTCTTGCAATAGCTCAAGGCCTATAAAAGGCCTTGCACAAAGCAAGGCTGGCCTTTCCTTTGCTGCTGCTGCAGCATCACAGACGTGAAACAACAAGCAGTGGAGGGAGCCCTCATCCCAAAGCTCACTCGAGAGGCCAAACAGTTGCCCTCACACTGAGAGCAGTTGTGTCGGGCCAGTGTGGGCTCCAATAAATCTCCGGAGGGCCAGAGGCTCATTGGAGACTAGGGGATCCCTGAGGGCCGCATAGAGAGACCTTGAGGGCCGCATGTGGCCCCAGGGCCGGGGTTTGGGCACCCCTGCTCTATTGAATACAGTGGGACTTAGTAAATATTTACAGGCATCCCCCCATATCTGTGGGGGATACATTTCTGTTACTTCCGCTGTTACCTGAAACCGTGGAAAACAGCAAAACCTACTCAAATCCCCCTCCCCCCATTGCATGAATAACTCACCTCTCCATTTGCAAACTCTCTGCAAAAGGCAGCATTTTCTTCCTTTCGCTTTGGAACAGGAAGCAAACTACAAGAACCTGGCTTATACACTGCATAGACTCAATTGCTACAGGGGCTAACGGGGCTGTTAGTTGTCAGAATGCGAACAGTTTTCAGAGACCATGGATAGGGGACACACTCACACACACATCCATATAAGACTGCTATAAATTTGTTTCAGGCACTCCAACCAAACAGACCTTGAGCAAGCAGATAAATTGAACAAAAAATAATGATGGGGTTGTTGAGATGTCAGTGAGCACAGCAGATCCATAGAAATCTGCTTTCTGTTTTAATCTGCTTTCTGTTCTAATGTGTTTTAGATCTCTTTCAAGAATAAACTATCCTAGGAGTTCTGATCTGCTGTTTTTGTTTCTTAAGAACCAAGCCTAAGTTGGCACATCAAGGAACAAGGTGTTTTTCCCCCCAACTAACCTTGACCAACAGCTTTTGCCAAGTAGTCAAGCTCCAATTATCACTTGGCCTGATCTCAGGGTCAATCAGAGGGCAGAGCCTTTCAACTCTGAACAGTTTAAGTTTCTCAGCTGAGCTGTTGCTCAGCTCAGGCAGGCACCTCCTTAGTTGCTATAGTTACTTTTCAGGGACATTCCAGCCAAAGTTAACCTTTTATTCTCCTTCCTTCTGCTGCAGCCTGGTTCTGCTTGGCAAATGCTTGCAAAGCAGGTCGGTTTTTGGAAACACCTAGGACCCTCCTTCCTAGGCTACAATTCAGTGCACCATTACTTAAGAATAACACCCATGGAAAGCAGTGGGTCTACTTCTGAGTAAAAAGGGCTGCAAATATATACAGCTGCATCTCTCTGCTGTGAACTGAATTGCACACTCTGTTATGTGTTATGGGTTGTATGTTGTATGTAGAGCTCCTGGCTTAACACACCAGACGCCTTAAAGGTGTCTTTGATTCATGGTTCTCCTCATGTCCACCTTAAAGGTGGATTTGATTCATGGATCTCCTGCAATGGTTCCCAACCTTTTTCACTTGCATATCCCTTGGCAGCCCATTTCCATAAATTGTACTCTTCATATTAGCAAAATGTTTGTAATAATACAAACCCTCATCTCCTCTCTATGAAAGCCCAGACTTCATGTATTCATCACAGTGTTTTTATCTGTTTGAGGAACAGAAGACTCTGCCCTTGCACTGTTTTGCACCAGAAGTGTGCTGAGAAATTCTGGGTGATTGATCACTTTCCATATTATGTTTCAGCTTTTTTACTGTGCTGGTTTTCAATCACTGGTTCATAGATGAATTGATGACCAAAAACTAGCTCTTGGTGGGGCTTTCACAGCCAACTAGCTACCTCCCTTCTTGCCTTGCAAGGCATTCTGGAGCATGACCTGCCTTTTTCTGCCATTATTTCATTCTTTTTCAATTAACCCTAAAGATCTTGTTGAGTGTCCCTGGGAGTAAGTGAATACCAGGTTGGGAACCACTGTTTTACTGGCATGTAGTTTACAGTGCACTTACTCTGGTAGTGTTTACAAAAAGGTGGTGAAGACCAGAATTTAAAAAAGAATAAAAATGTATCTTATGATCTTTTACTATATTTTTAATAAATTAGAGACTACAGTTCTTAGATAACAATTAGTGGTAGGTTATTTTTCAGGATCTGGCCTCGGGTAAAATCAGACAAAACTATAGTCAGACAACCCCCTAAGTTTAACCCCCAACTTATCCAAGGGTCATAGACAATTCCATGATTGTTGGCTCAAAATCTGCCCTCAACTTTAGATGGTGGGGTCGACTTATATGTGAGTATCTACCGTATTTTGTTTCTGTTTTTATTTATATTTCCGAAGTAATAAAAATACAGTTGCAGTTGTATCCTATGCATATATGCTCTGAAGTAACAGCCCAATCCTAAAGGCAGTGGCGTGGACAGCCCCAAGCCCCGCAGTGGGGCTTTGCAAGTCTCCGCCGGCTATTCTGCTGGCACAGACTTGAGGGACTTCGTGTTTGGCCTTCCAGCCCAACAAGCAGTTCAGGGTACAGTGAAGCACTCCTCCTGCCCTGGTTCCTCCCCCACCCCGCCCTCTCCCTACCTGTTCCACCCACTCCCCCACCTCCCCCCACCCTAATGCTTCTTACCACCAGCCAGCACTAGCAGGGCTAAGTGCTGTGACTGTTTAGAATTAGGCCCTTAGTCTCATTGTGTTTGGAAGGGTTTACTTCCAGGTAGATACAGGGGGTTAAACTTGTATCACTGTGTGCTGTGTTACAACTTTAAAGGGTGAGACCTTTGGTATAGAAAGGTCCTACAAACCGCAAAGAGACTGGGCTGCAGCCTATGGCCATAAAACTAGTGCAGGATTATGGTTTAAAGAAGAAAGTGGAGCTATCCGGTCGAGCACATCACACGGGAATAAATGTGCCCTCAGAATTGTCTTAAAAAGAAGAGCCAGAAAATATTTAATCCGTTTAATAAATCAGCATGTCTGTACTACACTTTCTTGGAACTAGAATCCCCACACGACACTCTTTTTTCACAGCAGCATTTAGCAGTAGTTGTAAACGGATTTCCAGATAAAGCCTTTGAACAGAACATTTTGTTCTGAGGGAGTGCCTTTATTGGCAGTCTTCTCCCAATTGCACATTCTTCTTGACTCACCTTGACTCAGTGCCCTTGTAATTTTTCTTCCTGAATCACCTCTTCAAGTGAGTGGGAAAGTTTGCCATCTTGAAAAGTTCTTCTAGATTTTGTTGTTTTTTTAGTCCAAACCATTTTATTTCTACAATTGTGTCAGTGTGTGACAGTATAAAAATTATGGGTGGTGCTGTAATTGACAGTATATTTCAAACTTGTATGTTCTCCTGTGTGTCCTGCGTGCAATTTAAAAACTAGTGTTTTTATGTTCATGTCAAGTCATGCATTCCTCTTCAGAGATCAGTGATTGTTCTTTTGTGTACAAGCCTGATCCAAAAGTGTAAGTAACGTAGGTATAAATTGGGCTTCTCCACTGATTGATGGGGAGTGTTCTGTGAATCCTGGGAAGTGAAAGACAGGTAAAAAATATTTTTCTAACTTCATATTTTTTACTCTCAGGGTCTGTCTTTTCTCAGTTCTTGGATAGCAGCCAGGCTGGAGTGTGTGCTACTGTTTTAGGTTTGTGCAGTTTCAATTGGAGGGGAAAGCCAAGCAGTATGAGATCTCTTTTGGTTGTGCTCTGAAATACAAGGAGGTGGTGGGTTCCATGGCATTCTCTTGCCTTGGTCCTACTCTTTCCTTTTCCTCCCCAGAGTCATAAGCTATTTTGTGGGCTTCCCAGCATTGGGTCACATGACTTTGCTTCTTTGACTTTGATTCACAAGACTTTGGTCTTGAATTCTCTGGTTCGCCATGGACAAGATGTGTACCTCGTGCCTCTTAGATGCTTGACATTTTACTGATTTCAGTCACTAGGGAAATTTGTGGTTGGTTAGAACACAAAGTTTTGAAAGAGTTAGCAAATGTTTCTCTAACACCCCCCCCCCCACTCTTTTTGAGGTCCAGTTTAGATGTGATGCAGATTGAAAAGAACTTGTTAGAAGTTCCACATGCTCAACATTGCGTATATTGAGATCGATGGAACCTCATTGGCAACATTTGAACACCAACATTACATATTTTCAGTCCTCTGGTGTTCTAATGTTGCTCCTGTAGGCAGATCCATGTGGAGTACTGACATGGTTGCATTTGGTTGTGCTGGAACTGAGGCTTTTTTGGGTTCCCTCCCTCTGCCATTCCATTCCCCTCTTTGCTAAGTTTGAATGTCCTTAGGAGCATGACAACCATGCAAGTTCTCTTCCAGCTCAGAAAATACTAGAAGTGTAGCCTTGATATATTCTGCTATCCTCAGTTATACCACTTACATACATAAGGTTATTTGTATATTAATTTTAACATCTCCATTAATGTGTGACTTATAATCCTGCATTCTTCAGCATGTCAGATTTGATATCTCATTCGTGACAGTAACCAATGGCCTGTAACTTTTGGGCCAAGGGATGAACAAATGGCCCAAAACTGGTTGTCGCAGGTGACATCTGGCACATCCAATTCACAGCTTTTTTCCACGGTTGCTGAATCCTTCTGCACAACACATGCTTAAGGGCATCAAAGCTCGTTACAAGTCTTCAAAAACAACTAGAACAGGTGGTCCTAAAACTAGTCTAAGTGAGGAAGAGCTCAGTTAGATGGGACAGAGGTAAACATGTTTTTTCTTCTTCATAAATCTGTCCTGTACACAGTATCTTGCTTGTGAGATCTTACTTGAATAGGGAGGGGCGCCAAACCCTCCTCCATCTTGTGCCTTATGGATCCACGGACAATGTAGACAAGCAGTTCCCAAACTTTTCAGCACCATGACCCACCTTATCCTCTGCAACATGATGCTCTTGGTAGGGCTACTATGCCTTATTGGGAGGCCCTGGAGGCCTCTTCTGGGAAATGTTAACCCTGTGACCCACTCCATTGGCGTCTAAATGGCAGAAGTGACCAGAAGCTACTTCTGATCAAACTGGGAGCTGTGTCCACAAATCGGAAGTTGCTTTCAGTCATTTCCACAGGCCTCAGATTGGCCCACGGGAGCTAATAGAATGGGTTTGTGGCCTAGTGTTATCTGGATGAGACCTCCAGGGCCTCCCAATAAGGCATGGCAGCACTACTATGGGAAGGAGGTCTGGTCTAGAGGGTAGAGCCTCCGGTAGCCCA
Source organism: Tiliqua scincoides (assembly GCF_035046505.1). Taxonomy (NCBI): domain Eukaryota; kingdom Metazoa; phylum Chordata; class Lepidosauria; order Squamata; family Scincidae; genus Tiliqua; species Tiliqua scincoides. Next base: position 78,347,114 of record NC_089821.1, on the reverse strand, counting down.
AAGATAACATCAGAAGGTCGCTAGTTCGAGGACACCGGCAGCTCCCTGAACGACTGAGAATGGCGAGACCTTGAAGCAGCTGACAAGCCCAGCTGAGTGATTCCACCTGCTCTTGGTGTGAGCAAGAAGCGTCTTGCCCTCCATTTGAGAGATGGAGCTGCTTGTCAGCCTGCGTGGGAGAACTGGAGGCCAGAAGTGAGACCAAACCAGGAAGATCCATTCTGAAATGTTGTTGGTTCTTGAAAGAGAGAACCTCTATGATTGTAAAAATCCCCTTGAGGGATTTAGAAATGCCTGCCTATGTAAACCGCCTTGAATAAAGTCAGAGGAGTAATCTGATGACCAGAAAGACGGTATATAAATACCTAGTTTGTTTGTTTGTTTATTACTACTACTACTACTACTACTACTACTACTACTACTACTACTACTACTAGGAACGTTGTATGTCAGGCCCACTGCACTCGGAAACCACAGTTTGGGAAACACTGGCATGGACAATAGTGAGCTAGATGGTCCTCAGTTTAAGGCAACTTCCTATACCTTACCTTACCTTCAGTCTTTTGTACTGGACTGTGCTGGGATGTCACACATAAGCCACTCCATTATGGGGAGAAAAGCAGGATAAAAATTTAGTAAATATTTGAATTCACAAGTAAGAAAAATGCTTGGAGCAATTAACTGTAAGGAATTAAGGCTCAGGAAAGGGGAAAGCTTCATTGCCCACCTCCCACAGACTGCTTTCCTATTCAAGCAAGACCATTTGCTCTCTGCTCTATATAAAAATAAAAATAGATACATAAATAATGGCTCTGCCCTGACAGGTTTGGGCCCAAAGGTCTCGGGTAGAGAAAGGGGCATCCCTCAGTAGTAGAATGTCGCCACATCACCAGGTCTGTCAGTCAGAACATGTGGACTTCAGAATCCAGGGGCTTCAGAACCCAGACTGACCCTTCATTGCTGGCATAACAGTTGCTAGTCAGGGAGCTCCCTCTATTCTGAGGTTAAAAAAAAAGTTGGAGGGAGTTTTATAGCTATTTTCTGTTTACAGGAATTTGTTTTCAGAGCTTGGACTTTTATCTGGCTTGATCTGCTTTGTGTTTCTGATGAGTGGGTGTTGCATTTTGAAATGCTTTATCCTTTCAGTTAAGGAAGGTTCCACCTTTGTCTTCTCTGCAGATTACAAAGAAGATGGATCAGAGAGGTCCATAGTGATGAGGCAGGACATATCACACTAGTTTAGCCAACATCTCAACCACTCAGTTCATAGTCCCAGAATATGGTGCTGCTACTTTGCTGAAGTTAAGCAGATCTGGGTCTGGTGGCAGAGTTCCTGGGAACACCACATATGACATCTTGAGTCTATGATGGAAGAAAGGTGGAATATAGATGTAATAAATAAATACAAGCCACAGTACAAAATGCTGTTGCATGATCTGGGTATGGACTTTTAATTACTCAACAGGAATAGCTCAACCCTGCCTGCCTGTTCCCTGAGAGCCCTGAAGTATGAGACCCAGTGACAGAGAAGGTTTTTTCCAGCATGCCTTTCATGCCAGATGGTTGAGTTAGAGATTCCCATTGTGGATGCATCTGGTGGGGATTCGGCCTCCATGGCTATGCATTCCTATTTCAACTGCAACTCCAAATGATAATGAATCAGTGTCCCTGGCAGCAGGCAACATAACACCGCTAGGCCACATCTGCTGTGCCTAGCCCGTCCATCCAGCTTCCCCACCTCACCCCAAGCTTTTCCCCTGGGAACAACCAGCCATATAGTGACTTTGCAGGTCTCTGTAGCCCACAAGGAATTCTTAGAAGGCTAACCTGAAGGAGCATCCTTTCAGCAACTGCTCAGGTAACCAGATGGTATAATGAAGAAACTAGCTGGGGGCCCTTCAAACTTAGGTCACTGCATCACTCTACAGCAGTGATTTTTAACTTGTGTGCTGTGACACATTGATATGCTGTGAATGTTCCACAGGTATGCCATGGGAGTTTGGGATTTTCTTAGTTGGACCATTGGAAATGTGAGCTCCTCACTGGCAACCTGGTGTGGATAGTCAGTTGTCAAAAAATTGATGGTGTGCCCTGAAAATTTTAGCACTCTGTCAGTGCACTATGAGATGAAAAAGGTTGAAAATCACTTCTCTGCAATGTTCCTGTGTAGTGCCTTTGGAGCCTGGTGGCTGGAATCAGTCTCCAGTCCATATCACTAGCCTTTCCTAGGCAGCCTCTGCTTATAATGGCTGGTGGAAAAATGGAACAGCCTGTGAACATTAAAATACCTTTAACAATTGTCTATGTGATGGTTTTAGTACATTTATTGCATTTCATTGTATGTACACAAGTGCTGGTTTTCTTTCAGGTAAGCATAAAAAACGTGAGGTCCACTGTCACAATATTTATATGGTTATGTAGTATGTTTAATACTTTGAATTTGCTTCTGAAACGAAACAAATCACCTACACAGTACTATTTTCTGATAGTTTTGATAACACTTGGTTAGCATTACATAGAGAAGGATCTGCCTTTCTGTTCTGTTCCCAGTTGGTTAATATTAACTCATTTGTTCTTACAAACTTACTCAGCCATAGCTACATATGGAAAATGTTTGTCAAAAACAGTGCTTTGTTTTGCCTCTCTGGTGAAATGTTCAAATGGGTTCTAAAATGGTTCATATTAACACTTCCATATTCATCTATTTAAGGTGAATTGTTTTCTCTTCCCTATATAATACCCCCAGTTAGAAAGTGTTTCTGTTTACATTTGATGACTCATAAATGAATGTGTGGAGCTGCCTTCACTGAAAAATGTTGTGTTTGAAGTGATGTGAACATTCTGACTGGGATTGTTAATGGCCTGTTTTCCTCTTTACCAGTATAAAATTATTGTCCTCTAATTTGTTAATATTTTTTTCCTCTCACCACTGCTCTTGTAAAAAAAATTTCAAATATTAAAAATGATAAACATTAGGATCAGAATTACACATGCCACTTGAAGAAATATATGCAGAATATGTATACAGTATGTATATGTTACTTTGATTTTATTTGAACGTGATACTTGCATTTTTCCTGGTCCAGAAGTTTTGATATAGAACGTGGTGGGGTAGGAGAAGAGAACAAATAATCCTGCTTTAGAACAAGATTAAGCAGGGACTATGAAATAAATGTTCAGATATTTAGAAAGATGCCACTTGCTCATGCTTCTCTAAGGGGACTGCACAGGAAGCAGTGACCTCTCTGGAAGATCACTTAAGCCTAGAAATATAGCTCTGTCTAATTACAAGAGCACCTCAGGGCCCAATCCTGTCCAACTTTGTAGTGTCGATGCGGCCGCAATGCAGCCCTTAGGTAAGGAAACAAACATTCCCTTACCTTGAGGAGGCACCAGTGAGTGCTCCCCTGCCACAGGCTGCAGCGCATGTCCCATTGGCATGATTGCGTCAGCGCTGGAAAGTTGGATAGGATTGAGGCCTCACTAATTAAAGAAACTACCTGCAGAGACATGGGATAGAGGCTGTTTTGGTTGGAGTCAGGTCCCTTCTGCGAACAGACTGTATAGTCCAAACAAAGGCCTTGGCTTCAAGACTTTCTAAAATAAAAGGAACAGAGAGGCCTGTCTTCCATGTGTACTTATTCCTTTTTCTCCTCCTTTGTCCCTAGGCTTGCTCTAGGTTATCTAGTATATGAAGAGGTTTTCCTGTGTCCCATTAGCAGTTGCCTCTTCTTCCTCCATCCCCAACAGCATTTGAAATATGCTTGGCCTTACCGTTCACGGTACAGCATGAAATCTGTGCATTCATAGCATTGTTTGCTGCTTGCTTTAATCAGGAGGCAAATTCAGCAGACCTGTATTGCGACATGGCCTTTATAAGGTTTGGAACGCTGTCAGCTTCTAGAGCTTGATGGCCTACAAGAACTTACACTGCATGTCTAAAATCATCCTGCAAGTGCTCTTGGCATCTGCCCTCTTGAACTCAGGTCACATAATTGTCATTCTAGCACAAAAGGGTAGTTCCTCTTACAGTTTTGGACAGGAATGTTCTTTTTCATAAACATCGTTTGTCCTGTCCAACCACATCTGATAAGATTGGGTACTGAGTTAGCATGGGGAGAGCAGCTTGCTTTGGGATGACGCTCCTCCTATGGCTGCAGGCAGAGCTGGCATTTGTTTAAACTGGAACAGGAAGTAGAGGAGCAGAAGGAATTTGCAAGGCAATATTTGACTTTTATTTGAGTATTGTCAGCGTCCCAACTGCAAACAAGATTTGTTTGTCACCTGTCCCTTTACCTAATGAGAGGAAAATACAGGTGTAGGGACTACTCCACTCGTCATCACTGGTTCTGGAAAACACACCAGGGGAAAAAAAGAGGACACCATTTGGCATATTGCATAGATGGCTTCACACAACTTGTAAGAAATTCCTCCGTTAGAATGACTGAAAGCTGTGAAGGAGCTAACCACAAATGCCAGCTCAGGCCCACAGGAGAGCCTGCAGCCCCATCTAACAAAAACCTTAAAAATGGCTCTTGCAAATTGCCCTTCAGAGTCGCTCTCACTTTAGATGTCTCCTCAGACTCTTGGCCCTTCACTTCCAGAACTGTGCGTTCTTGCAGCACTTTCAAAAATCCCTTTTTGCTTACTTTCTTGGAACTGATGAGTTTCCTACACTTTTTGCACCAAAACAATATCCATGCTCTTGAATGACTTGAATACCCATATGCAATAGCTAAACCACTTGTATTTTCCTCTTCTGTTGAACCTTCTTTATTCTCGAAAGTGAAATGTCTGTATACTTTTTCACATAAAATAACTATTTATGTAGTCTTTACATAACCCATGATATAATGGGTGACCATAAGGGAGAACATATTTGCTCAAAAACATTTGTTGCCTTAACTTAGAGTGAAGAATTGATTGTATTGAGTACATTGATGCACAAACCCAGATTTCGCTTGGAATCCAGATTGCTGCCCAGGAAACAGAACTATAATAGAGATTTCCTCCTGTATGCATAAAACCTGCAATGCCAGAGAAATTGACTGAAACTGAAATATGCCTTTCATTTCTTTTGGGTATTTTATTGCATATATTTGAATTCATCCGCATGTTACACCTTTGTATTTGCAGAGGAGACCAGAGTCTGGACCAAACTACTGATTTTGTCTAACAAAAAATGCTTAAGCTTCTTCTAAAGTTTCTCACAGTCACAAAATGAAGACTGCAGCGATTACATGAAATCTGCATGGTTGCAGTGGTGCCTCAGAACACAGACTCTGCTAACTAAGGGCCCAATCCTAAAGTGGCCCAGCGCTGGCACTGTGCCATAGTATCGGCGCTGGGTGCTATAAACATGCCATAAAGTACATTTATGGCACCTTCAGGTGGGGAGTGCCAGTGCTGGGCCCACGCCAGTCAGGCACCAGGCCCAGTGCCAGCAAGAGGAGGACGCACCACTGCCAGGGATAAGTGTGACTGCCGGGCAATGGTGTGGCCTCAGAGGGAGGAACCAAGAAGGGAGGGGACGGGAACTCCGCTATATCCTGAACTCTGTCTTGGGCCAGAAGGCCAGGCATAGAGTCTCTCAAGTCTGCGCTGGCAAAATAGCCGATGCAGACTTGAGAAGTCCTATTGTAGGGCTAGGGGCTTTCCCCAGGGGAAGGGAAGGCTTTCCTCGAGGAGACTTCTGGCTGCCTCCCAGTGCCTGCTGGATACAGCAATAGCCACCTTGGAGCCACTGCTCTAGCAGGTGCTGGGAAGCTCAGGATTGGGCTGTTTCATAAACCAGTAGCTTCAGAAAGCTGTAGGTTTTACTTTTTCTTAATATGATTCTTGGCAGTCATCGTTCTGCAGTTTTTACTAACATGCCTCTTCGAAGCAGTGAGATTTTTTTGTTGGGAAAGGGCCTTTTGACCACTGCTCTTGATAGAGACAACAGCATCTTGTGTCAGTTGCTGATCTGATAGAAAAGTGAATTAAAATGTGTACCTCTTTCTTTTCCCTTCCCCAAATTTCAGGTTGTTAGAGCTGCTGAGGAGGCCGCTTCCACTCTGGCCAGCTCCATCCACCCTGAACAGTGCATCAAAGTGCTATGCCCCATCATTCAAACAGCTGACTACCCAATTAATCTGGCTGCAATTAAGATGCAGACAAAAGTCATCGAAAGGATCTCAAAGGAATCTTTGCATCAGCTCCTTCAAGACATCATTCCTGGGTTGTTGCAGGTATATACTACCCTGTGTGAAATCATTCAGTCACCGTGTGTGTCTGCCTGTCTGTGTGCCGTGTGTGTTCTTGAACATTACAGCAGCTGCCTTTCATGCTTCTGGCAGGCTAATTAAGATTATTCAAGATCAGACCATATATTTGTCACAATGTTCTTTCTTCAGTCAGAACAGCCTGCCCTCAGATAACCTATCTTCCTATCAAGGCAAGCTTGTTCTCTAGTAGCCCCGAGATAGCAGTTGTGGAAGGGAGGCACCACTTAGCTGGAACCACTAGGTGTTGTGTAGCATAGGTCTCCATAGAGATCCTCTGTCTTTATTGCCCTGCCCTCTTGGCAAGCTATTTCTTCACTAACTAGTAAAATAAAATTAGCTAAGAGATAAATCAGGGTCTTCTCTGTTGTGGCTCCTGTATTTGGGGATACTGTTCTTAGAGTAACCCATTTGAATCTGAGCCTATGTACTTTTTGAAGGATCAGTTGAAAAGCTGATTTTTAGACAGACTTTTAAGGATGTCTTCTAACTTGAATAATTTGCTGTGGTGTCACTGGGCTGAGTTTGTATTTTTTTTTTTTTTTTAGAGAATGCTGAGATGTTTTTAACTCATTTGTAAAGCTTCTGGATTTTGCCAAATTGTATATATAGAAAAACAGCTACATATTTTTAAACAAATCTGATTCAGTGTCAGCATCTAGAGGGGCCGTGTTGTTGCTCTAGATGTGGTCAAGTAGTACCTCATTACAACTCAAAGTGTAAAGCTGCGTTCCATTATATTCCAGTATATTCCAAAGTATAAAGCTGCATTCCAGAGTCAGACCATTTGTCCATTTAGGACCCAATCCTAACCCAATAGATCTACTGGTGGAATTCACCTTCCGCTAGGGGAATTGCTGCCACAATGTGTCACTGTGATGGCTTAGGCAATGAGGTTGTCAGCACACATGGCTGGCAGTATGTGCGCACAATGGCAACAGAGGAGCCACCTACTGCCAGCACTGATAAGTTGGTGGCAGGGTGGGCGGTGGGAGGAATTGGGCAGGGAGGGGGAGGAACTGAGTTTCTGGGCAGGGAATGGCAGGCAGGAGATGGAATAGGGGAGGAGTGAATCCCAGTGAATGCCAGGATCCTATCCATGTTCCTTTCTCTGCCTTGCTTCCCTCAGTTCTGTACTGATTCAAGGAAACCCTCTGGGGCAGTGGAGGCTTGACCCAGGTTCCCTTAACTCAGGGAGCTCACAGTGATTGCCCCCCCCAAGAGGATGCAGTGTGTGTCCCATTGGTGTTTCTGCATCAGCAGGGGATGTGTGTGTTAGGATTGTGCTGTAAGTCTAGTATCTTCTACAATGACTGGCAGTAGTTTTCCATGTTTTCAGGTAGGTCTTTCACTGTGCAACCTGGAGATGCCAGGGTTTGAACCTGGTACATTCTGCATGCAGAGTAGACACTCTCTCATGAGCTACAGCCTCTCCCCAAACATTAAGTTTGCCCAGTCTTATCACATTTTCATGCTTCAGATACTTGAACACTAAGGTTTATATACAAGCCAAAGTGAATTGTGTTTTTCTTGACCTGTGCCTCAAAGAATAGGAAAACGTTGGCAGCAACATTTATTGATTTTTTTTCCCTCTGAAAGTTTCTAGACAGCAGTCTTACTGCACAAGGTCAGAGCCAAGTTATGCCCTAGAGGCACAGCCCTGTGTTTGGGGCAGACAAGAGCCATAGTATAGTAAGAAGCTCTGGCAGTTTTCCAGCTAATTCACTCAGCATCCCTAGTTGTCCTAAAGAGTGTGTGGTGTTGAAGTTACTTTGCCGCTCAGTATTCAGATGGAGCAGGTCTCTGCTCTCAGCTCAGTCTGCTTGAAAGATTCCTGTGCCAGTGCTCTTCCATTGCACCACTCAGTGGTACACAAAATTCTGGAAGAAACAGAGTGCTGTACTTAAATGCTGTCCAAGCCTTCTTCGGTTGAATCAGTGTTTTATTGTGTGTCACAAGCAAATATATCAGGAACTGTAGTTGCGGTTGTCAGAGCATTGTGAAAATGAAAAGAGTGTGACGAGGACAATTTTCAGCAGAAAAATGATCAGCTGAGAAAGAGTTAGTATCCTTTCCTCACTTCCAGTGTTCCACTTGGATTACAGCTTCCTGAGGCTGCTTTTCTTCTGAAAAAAACCAACTGCTAGTCTTCAGTACAGGGCTTTTTTTCCCCTCACAGGGTTTGCATGCAACTTGTCCAGCACAGAACTTCTCTTTCAGTCAGCTGAACTTGTCAGTCTGCCCATAGCTCCAGTGTGTCTACCCAGTTTTGTTTGTGGGGAGCACATTGGTTAGGATAGTGCAGTCCGTACTTGAGGTTCTTCCTCTGGGTACACCTGGCCTTTGCTACCAAAGAGGAACAAGTTACTTTGTCCTTGCTCAATATGAGGAAGGCTCCATCAGAATGCACAGGAGATGTTAAGTCAGAGGTTCTCAAAGCAGGGCATCATGACTCCCCAGCTTGAGGAGCTCTGTCTCTGCCTCTCTAAGGGGCTAGGAGGGGAGGATGCAGCAATATGATCCCAAAACTGGAAGTGGGCTGCGATCTTTATTTTTAGATTTTCTGAGACTTGGGTTCCCTGCACCCCTGGGAGGCTGCTGATGGTGGTGGTGAGTAGAATGAAGCCCCTGTCACCCCTGGCAGTGGTGTGATCCTGGGGATCACATTGCTGCATTCCCCCCTCCCCTGCAAAGACCTACTGCGGTTCTCAAACTCCCAGAGAATTTGGGAACCACTGGGCTCAGCCATATGGGTTTTCTTTCCAGTGAAATGTGGCAATCATATTTAGCTATGCCTGAGAACTGATAAATATAAATCATATATATATTTAGCATAGCTAAACATGATTGCTACATTTCACTGGAAGGAAAACACATATGGCTTGAGCCCAGTGGTTCCACAAGTCCCATGTTTGAGGGTGAGGTCACACCAGTGCTTGGGAAAGTCACTCATAGCTGGATTGTGTCACACCTTTTCAAATATGACTCAAGTGTTTTGCTTTCAGTCTGTTCAAAATACTGTTCTGTCATGTTCACATAGTTCATGGAATAAAGACTATAAATTAAAAATAGCCTAAGAAAAGCATGGGATTGTATGAGTTAAGCAAATTATTACCTTGTCAAAATGAAACCAGATGTTATGATTTACAGTTGGTCCCTTTTTCCACAATATGACCTGCCTTTTATTTAATAAATAAATAAATAATGCTCAGTAATGAAATACTTACCCAGTGTCTCCTAGTACTCTGAATCTACCCAAAGTTGACCAGAAAGTGGTGGAACAAATAATTTTTAGGTGGAAGCCTAGAAATAGAGCTCAAGAACTCTGTACTAAAAATGGATGAAGGAATTCATATTTTATACTTTATCCCACTTGTTAAGAAGAAAGTGTCCTGGTCATATAAAGTCCATAAATTTAGTCCATAAATGAAGCCACAGGACTTCAGAGGCACTTACAATGAAAGACGCCAGCATCTCCGAGACACTTTTCTCAATAAACTCATTGGTGATTCTCCTGGACGGGTGCTCATTAAAGACTGAATTCATCAGTGCAATTTTGGCCGTGCTGCTTCTGGCTTCAGCTTTGGTGGGACAAAACCCATGAGATTTTTTGCAAGATCTGGTCTAGTGGTAGGCAGCAGGAGAAATGTTGGGAATACAGTATAGGCTGAAGATATTTGTATAATTCCCCCAGCAGAGGTCAGTCTTTGCCCAGGGCACAAGCAGATTATAAAGCAAAGGGGCTTTTCCTCTTCCTGGGGCTTCTTCTGAATTAGGGTTTTCAGCAATTACTCAGGTACTTTGTGCAATTTAAACATATGTCCCCAAGATTGTGTTTCTGTTGAGGTAATATAGTACTGCCCCAGCATTTAGACAACAATAGGCAATGCTATATTCCCTCAGCAATTATGTCTACTGATTTGGAGAGCAGTATGTAAAATGTAGTTCTGTGCATGTTGTGGTTCCCATTAGACAGCAACTTTACCATCATAAATAACATACAACATCTCTGCCATGAAGCCTGTGTAATGCCTGTGTGATGTCTGCATTGTGTAATGGTGTTTCCCATTATGCTCTCCCATTGTGTTACTTAAGCAAGGGATCTCTCACACCTTCAGCAGCAACTAAGTGGCAAGCAATCATAAAGTCATAAAACTTTGCGCTCTCTCCTTTGCAAAAATTTTCTTGGTTACAAATTCACAACCGTACCCAAACCCCTGTTGGGCTTACTTGAGCATATGGTTTTCTTATGCACAGGGACTACCCACTTCTCTTTCAGGGGCTTTGCTGTGTACTCTCACTATTGTGTCTCCATGTGAGATAGAGAGAAGTGGGTAGTGAGTACCCACTTTCTATCCCATCTAGGAATTTTGGGGAATGCCAGCTTTCAGGGGCAGGGAGGAGAAAAAGTCCTTCTAAACTGCAGAGTAAGTTTGAATATACAGACACTGTTTAAAATAGAAAAAAGTATCTGTACATGTCAACCAAGGGCTTCCTTTCTTGAACACAAGATATATTGTCATGTTAGCCCTTGCTTAGGTTTTAAAGGGAGCAGGGTCCAGTCTTCTGCTCTGCTAACAACTCAAATTTTATTCACTGAGACAGCCAATCCATTGATTAATAAAAAATAAAAGGGACATATGCATTCCATCCACTGATGAGTTGCATAGGCTAAGGCAATTGTTTGTATACACTCTCCACAGACCCACTGTGCTGCTGCCTCACACACACATACACCACATATGGCATCTGTGACAACACAGTTAGTTGCAGTGTTGTACCACATTACAAGGTAGGTAGGATTTAAGGGCACTACCTACAGCAATAGTGGATTCCCCCCTGCTACATACACAATCCCCAGGAGCGTAGATAATGGTTCTCTGTCTTGTATCCTAGCTTCTGTGTATCAGTTGCCAACGACCTATGTCCAAACGACAATTGGACATAGGTCGTTGGCAACTGATACATAGAAGCTAGGATACAAGACAGAGAACCATTATCTACACTCATGGGGATTGTGTGTGTAGCAGGGGGGAATCCACTATTGCTGTAGGTAGTGCCCTTAAATCCTACCTTTTGCCAATATCAAATTGAGCTTCTTTTTTCAGTATATCTCTTTAAAATTTCTCTTGGTTAAACTGACATTCTGTTTCTAAATACTACTTATTGTAGCAAAATAATTGAATTTCTAGAACCATCCACATTGAATAATATAGTCAGGAACCATTTGCCAACCAGTGGTCTATGAATATGCAAATTTCACCTAAATTTTTTTAAATGTCAGTTTCCCAACAGACTTAGCTTCTACACTTATGGTTTGTCTGTCCATCTTAACCACAGTGTGGAACCTAAGCATATCCTTCATGAATAGAAACATCTTCTGTTTGAACAAGGGGGAGAGGTGATTTTTGCAAATGCTGCTGTCTACTATAGCCCCCCATACCGCATGCCACTGTGACCCAGAGGGTTCTCAGTTTTCATAAGTATATTTTCAGGAGTGCAGGGGGCTGCCAAGGGAAATTGTCAAACATTTCTACTCATACGAGTCAACCCCATACATTTAATTAAGCAAGATCTTAGTATTTGCTATTACTGCAGTGAGATTTTTATACATCTTCTGTGAAAAAGCACTTTCTAAGTGGCTAGATCTCCATTGGTTTAACTACTCGTAAATCTTGTTGCAGTGATGCAATAGCAGCTGACCTTTGCAGTGTCCCCACAGATTTTAACTGCCTCCTTTCAAGGTGTCATGCACCTGTCCCATTCATTCTTTTGACTCTTGCCATTGGAAGAAAAGAGATCTTGAGAAGAAACTTTTGACTAACAACTCTTATATGTTGTTTCTAGGGCTATGACAATACAGAGAGCAGCGTCCGCAAAGCCAGTGTATTTTGCCTCGTGGCAATTTATTCAGTCATTGGTGAAGAACTGAAGCCTCACCTTGCACAGCTCACTGGGAGCAAGGTACATACATAGTTTCTTGTGTAACATCAGGAATTTGAACAGCATGCATATATGGTTGCTGTAACACAGTCATTGGGCAATCTTTAAAGCCATAGTCCCCAACTGGTGTGCTGGCTTAGCAAGTATTTAGAAGCACCTGTGTGTACATATTAAAAGGTTATTGAAGTATTCTGTAACATCTTTCAAACTGTGGATTAGTTGTGGATTTCAGATTATTGTTAGATCTGGAGAAACATTGCTGCCTTTTGTGTTGGACTAGAGATAAGGCCCCCCTAGCTGAATTGTTGAGGAACTTCTTCTCTACCATAGCAGCGTGTAGAAAATATAAAGACATATAGGTGTGACACAAAGATAATGGCAAAGCACCATTGCCTTGATTTCTTTTTTTTTTCCACTCCTGGATCAGGAGTGGAAAGGTTACAAGAGCATCATAATAGCATCAAGGGAACCCCAATTATTAAAAAAAATAACAGTTTTGTGTTTAAATGAAGGTGTATCTGTTCCTTCTGCATCCAGTAAAATGGAAAGTCTAGTAATGTATAAATTCCCATTCATTAAGTTCAGAAATAGGCTCAATAAGTAGAATAAAAAGCTAATAAGAAGCCAGAAAAAGCCCCAGCTGGGCTCTTCCTTCCAAGGCAGGAGACAGGCAGATTCCCCCTGCATTAATGGGCTTGGGGGCAGGCTCAAGCCTTGTGTGGTTCTGCCTCCAAATGAAGGGGGGGGGACCTTCAATCTGGGCAGTGAGAAGACCTCATATGGGCTCAGGGAAGGGGATTCTCTCACAGTTTATCCTCCCTCCAGGTCTCCAGGGAATTCATAGGGAGTTTCACAGGGAGACAATATTATTTACTATTTCACAGGGAGTTATGTTGACCTCTGACTAATGGGGCTGCTCTCCCTCCAGGCCTCTGGACTTCTCATTGGCCTTTCCACCTGGCTGTATTCCCTGGGGCCATGCCTTTCCTGCCTATAAGCCAGCCTCAAAGCAGCCGAAGCTCACATCCCTCACCTTTCCATCCCCTGCCTCATGCTCGCTTGCATGCAGGTTGGGGCAGGTTGTCTTCTGGCCCCAGTTCAGTCACCCGGTGCCCTGCCACAGCCATGAGGCTTGGGAGGCCACCATTTGCTGGTGACTGTGTGGGGATTGGCAGAGCCTCAGCCCCTCCAGCCTCAACCCATGTCAATCTCTGGCACCATTGGTGGGCTCTTTGAATCCTCCTTTGCCAGTCCACTCTGCTTGGGCTGTGGTGGGTTGGGCCTGGTCTCCAGCAGGCAGACTGCTCAAGCCCAAGAAGGCTTATGTTTTAGCCTACAGCAGTGCAGCAACCTGTTGTCCAGAGCTGTTAAATACTCCCTCAGGCAAAATTTACTTTTTCCTAAGCCTTTTCTGAAGTATGGACTCCAATGTACATCAGTAACATGACAGGGCTGAATTTGGCCCTCAGCCTCTTCCATTAACACCTCCTTCACTGCCTGTTTCCCTTGCCTCCCCAAATACCTACTGATGGCAGGAGCAGCTACAGATGGGCCTTTCAAGAGGCCTCTTTGCAAGGTCCCCCCTGCTCCCTGGCAAAGCAACCAAGTGCCTTTATAGTTTTAAAATGTGTTGGAGTGCAGACATCAGGCACCTTGGAAATTCTGTGTCCTGGGGCTACTTGCATTTGGGATTCTGATCAGCAGAGCAATCTCCCTTTTGCTGAAGCACTGCTAGGTAATTTGTGGGTCAGAAGGGGGAAGGTTACTGCAGTAACAGGCAGTAATTGCAGCATGGCAAACTCATTGCAAGCCATACCCTTGCTCTCTTATTAATGAATTCAGGAGAGGTGAACTCTTAAATTCGCTATTACAAGTGCCCCAATTTTTAACACTGGCATATTACTGCTTAGAATTTGTATATGTCGCCTCACTGTTTAGAGGGGTGTAATTTAAGGGTTTTTTTTTAAATGTAAAGGTAGAGAGGTGTTTGTTTCTAGTGAGTAAGATAGTCTTTCTGAACACAATAGGCTTACTTCTGAGTAAGGTAAATAACATAATTTTCAAACACCTCTAAGCATAGGATTAACAGTTCAAGAACAAAAGTATAACTGAATGGCTTCATTAACATACTGTGACATCCAGCACATTAATACAACGACCATTTAGTACTGTACCACCTGATTAGCAAGGTGCACTGATCTGTGGTCAGGTTACCACTTATGATCCATGGTCGTAAGTTCATATTGTAGAAATAGCTATGGAAATGAGAACTGGGTTGGAGCTAATAATGAAAAGCCATCTCTTTGGTTTTCTCTTTTTCAGATGAAGCTCCTCAACTTGTACATAAAGAGGGCCCAGACTACTAACAGCAACAGCAGCTCATCTTCAGATGTTTCCACGCACAGTTAATGGAGATTCTTTGGACATACTTGTAGACATAGAAGCAATCAGCTGTGCCTCTCAGAGACCCTCCCCTCATCAGCACGCTCCATCCGCTGACAGAGGCCATGCAGATATTTATTGCAATCAGTATTTTAGTCTTTTAAAAGCTTTTTATTGTAGGATATTCTTGGTATTGAATGTAAAGAAAGTAAGGCCTGGGGTTGCAGTCTTCATTTAAAAAAAAAAAAAGTAGTCGAAAGCCATACTTAAACACACTGCAGGTACCTGCTAGTTTTCCAAAAACCTGGTAGGGTTCCAAATCTGTGTAACACATTAGTGCTTGAATCAAAGGGAGTGTATTAAATTAATACAGAGTTTGGGTTTACATGAAGTTATTTAAACTTGATAAATTCTCTTTTCTTTTAAATGTGAATTTTGGAATAGTTCCTCCCATTTTTCCAATTTCTAGAACATGCCATGATTTTAAAACTCGGTTTGAAATTTGGTATTATCTGGCTCTTTTCAGAAGAAACCTGTACAGCTACAAGATCAGCTTGTATGGTCTCCTCCAATAATATTTTTTTATTATACCATCATCTGAACAATGCAGGTTGTGGAAATTCCCCTGAATCCTCAGCAAATGAGAGATGGTGCAGCTGTATACGGGAGATCCCATTAATCCAAAATAAGTTACTTTGAGACATGCTTCTGTGTTGATTGTTCAATTTTGTTTTTCTTTAGTATGCATTTCATTATTTCCTTTTTTCTTTTTGGTTATAATTGATGTGTTTTCCCTTTGAAGGAAAAAACTTAATATGGCTGCAATCAGCTGTTCTGCTTTGTATTTAAATATTTTTGTTATATTTGTTTTGAATAGCTTTCCAAATAGTCTTTTTCTGACAGTATTTTTTAATATCCTGAAACTGGTAAGGGACGACCCCCCATTTATTTAACAAAAAAAAAAACCTGCAAATGTCTATAATATATTCTAACTTTGTGCTCTAGAGGAGGTTCTACCGATGACGTATCTGTTTGCTTTTTGTTTAATTGCTCTTTAAATGGAACTCTGTTCTTTTGCAGTATTTGTTAGGAACTAAATTCCTTTGGTAACAATTTTCTCTAACACTATGAAATCTGTTCGTATGCACTGAGAGTGAATGCACTGTAATGTATCTGAACTGGTGGAGCATCAGCACTGTAACTATCAGAGGAACTGACAACCATGTCTTAGGAATCATATATGGAATTTGCTACAACGCTTCAGCCCTCAGTAAGAAATATGTACTTTCCAGAGCTGATTGGCTTTCTTGGAACTGCAACTCAGATAACCAGGCCTTC
This sequence comes from Tiliqua scincoides, assembly GCF_035046505.1. NCBI lineage: Eukaryota > Metazoa > Chordata > Lepidosauria > Squamata > Scincidae > Tiliqua > Tiliqua scincoides. Next base: position 78,331,188 of record NC_089821.1, on the reverse strand, counting down.
CTTTCTGAATAAAAATACTGCTTTGTTTGTCAACAAATGCTTTTTAGTGTGACACTTGTTCTGTTAAAACTACCATCAAAGGTTCCCCATCCTTTGAGTACTTCAGGAGTGTGTCAGCCACCCTAACCCCCCATGCAATCTGGATTATTTATAATCTTGTTTTGTGTACATAGCAACTAATTTTCCTTCTCTTACAGTGTTTGGCATGACCCTCTTTCTTTAGGTAGTACTCAAAGGGCTAGCTTAGTTGGCATCCATTTGCTTTCTTTAAAGCAGTACAATGGAAGGATGGGTGGGGTCTCTTGGGCTGCCAATCCTTAGATGCTGGTAGAGACAAATATGCATGTTCTTGGCATTAGCTGCCAGGTGGGGAGGGCATCATCTTTTTCCAGCACTGTCTAAATGTCTGCAATTGCCTTTTCCTTGCTGTCTCCTTATGCAGGGCTTTAACTTTTCAGACCTTTTGAAAGAGAGAAGTTTCTTTTCTTTGTATTCTCCATCCTCCCCTACATCCACTCCCTCTCCACTCCAGGCCTTTATATCTGAGAATCTGTACAGAACAACCCTGCCTGCTGTCTGGTTGCCTTAGATGGTCACATCCATGCTGTTGCTGGGGCACACACTAGTGTTACCAGGGCATGAGCAAACAAACCAATGCAACCCCTTTCACCATCTGAAGTACTGTAGGTCTCTTATGTAGTGCTGAATAAACTGAGGCATGTGGCTTACTCTGAAAAGGTACACTATGTGTGCTTGCCTGGATTATAATACACAAGACTTTTTCTATTGCTTCGTACTAGCTACTCAATAACCCTTATAAGTAATGTAACTTGCAACATTGTCATATAATCTTCTTTCTACTTCCCTCCCAGCCCCTTTATTTATCAAGTGTAATAGTTCATATTAAAGGACAACAGAGAAATGTTTGTAGAATGCTGCAGGACTTTGCTTACAGTAATAATGTTTTAAATGGGAAAGATGGGCCACTCAAAACAGTCAGCCATCAGAAACAAAGTTTGTTGGCACAGTGTTCACATGCATGTATTTAATTTCTATATTTGAGTTGGTTATTTTATTTTAATTTTTTTGCGCTTTTGTCATGTTACATCCATATCTGTATTTATATCTTATTTGTTTCACTTTTGAGTGTATCATGGCAAATGTACAGATGTTTTTATGTTAACATTTACATGATAGAATTTGCTAAAAAATAAAACAAAACCTTTTGAGTTTGCCGTAGAATAAATGAAAGTTAAATTTAAGTCCTCATGGGAGCTTTTTTGCACTAGAGAGCCTGGTCATAAAGGTAAACTGATCATCAGGGTGAAGACTGCCTGAAGTGGTTCAGGATTTTTCAGACATATGACTGCAAGACTGGATCACTTCTTTGCAAACATCTTGAAGTCATTGGTTCATTATATCTTCAGTGTACTGAAATCTATTGAGCTTAAGTTTTTGCTGAAAACCAAGCAAGTTTTTCTGTTTGTTTTGAAAGATGTTGGCACTAAATATTCCAACTAAAGTTCAACTTTCACTTCCACTTCAGGAATATATTGTACAGGTAATATTTCTCTGTTATTAGTACCTGCTCTAATGTCAAGAATCAGAACAATTAAAAGCTGTGTCAGATGGTTGAAAGCAAAGATTCTCAGAGACAGTGACAAATTTCAGGATACCTATTTTAGTCTGTTGAAGTAAAAACTACCAAGAGTTTTGTGGCACCTCTTAAAGGCTAATAAATTTATTGTGGCATAAGCTTTTGTGAGCTTCATTCTGCTTCATCAGATGTATGAAGTGGTCTGGAAAGCCAGTAGGTGTCTATTCATCACTAGAAATGAGGAAAAAATCAGAATTGGTCCCAAGAAAACACAAGAAACAGCAACAGGTATAGCATACTTCTGTGCTTTTGGTATCTATATGCAACTTACATATACATATCAACATTTGACCACAAAAATTCTGCCACAATAAATGTGTGTGTAGAAATAATTGCATACTATTACTTGTTCACTTTTTAATTTTTTTTTTTAAGATGCAGGAATGTCAGAACTTTTTGCTCTCTGCAAAGTTTTCTGTCTTGGGCAGAGGATCTTTGGCTAGGCAAATTGCCCTCCCTCCTGTTTTCTACAACTTATATTATGGTATCCTTCTCTTTAAGGAAACTTCATTAATGAAGAAAAGGTTGGAAGAATCATAGAATCACCTGTCAGGTGGCACCTTTAATTCTGGTTCTTGGCAAAAGAATTCTTGACAAAGCTTGATTCTTACAATCAGAAGTATTAATTAGTTTTAGTGTATTGAGAAATAGTTGTCTAATTACCAATAGAAGAACGAACCTATTTCTGCCCAGCCCACAGGTGTACACATTTGATCCCTGTTGCGTATATGCAACGTTGGGATTCAAAGCCACCAAGGTTTACTTAGGAAAAAGCCAGATGCTTGGCATATGTTTGTTACAACATGCTTGATACATTAACCTATAAAGTAGGTTGTTGGTAGAAGGACTGTGCCTTTCATCCCAAGTCTGCCAGCACCTCCTTCCAGCCTGCTGCAGATGTAAGCTGTGTTGATCCACTTCCTTACCATGTTCCATTGTGTGGTTTTCCAAACCAGGAAGCACAAAACTTCTGGTTTTTATGTACAGGGACCATGCAAACAAGGAGCTCCTTCATATATGCAGTCAGGTTTACATAAAACCTGAAGCTTCCTATGCTTCCTATTAGAGAAAGTGCACAACAAAGCATGTACAGGGCATTTTCTTAGCAAACTGTGGCAGCTGCACTGGCAGTGGATCCAGGATGTTGTAATATCAGATGTTGTCCCTGTGCGGGGTGGGGGCATGTTTTATATCAGGGGTGTCAAACATAAGGCCCATGGGACAAATGAAGCCACCTGGAAAATCTTGATCCACCCCTCATGATAACCGGACTATCCCCAGAGCTCCCTTTTTAGCAGCACTGCTTCTTCTGAGACTCTGAGGGAGAAAGAGAAGGGGGCCTCAGAAGGCAAGGAATGCTATGGGGAAACAGAAGACAAAGACGGGTGAATTAGGGAGACATGACTAAGGCACTAGGAGAGCCCAGAATGCTGTTTCTGCCAAGGCATCACTTTGCTGACCACCTCTCAGCCGCTGAGCTGTGAAGTGAAATTGTGGCAGAAGCGGTGCTGCTGAGAGGGTGGCCCACATGATAACTGGGGCCTCCCATATCTTGAAAATACCAAGATTTGTATGTTTTCTCTTATGTTAAGTTCCTACATGAGAGAAAAGCTTCTTTCTTTCTGCTTTTTCCTGGTCATCATCTGCTTAATGACTTCACTTTGGCCCCCTTGCAGATGCAATGAATGCTGTTTGGCTCACTGTATGAAATAAGTTTGACATCCCTGGTATACATTGTGCAGACATGGCTTGTAAATTGTGTTGTATGCTTTGAGTATTCTACACTTTGACCAATGAATGTGTAGAGTATAAGCATGCTGACCAGGCAGTGTGTGAAATGCAGAAGATTCCTGACATACAGACTTCTGAGGTAATGACTATCCAACTTATGAACGGGCTTGGTCGGGGCTTTGAAGCTGAGCAGCTGTGAAGATGCCAGAAAAACAAATGACAGACAAAACAAATGGCAACCAGAGCAGTTCAATAACCTTGACAAAAGCTACCCCTTGCTGTAGCAATGAGGAAGAACAGTAGCTCAGCACTGAAAATCTGAGGATTCCTCTGGACACGTGAGAGACAGATGATGGTGATAAAGAAGGAAGCAGCATGGTCAAGGCTGTTTGGGAACAAGGAGAGCTGAGATATTGCAAGGCTCAGCGGAGCTTGTATGCTGTATGAGGGAAAAGTGGGACCTGAATGGAGGCAATACCAACAACAGGATAACAGAACACAGCCATCTTTTACCACTATCAATTAGGAAAAGAGGGAAGGGGAGGGTCACAGCTGAGTTTGATCATGGCCCCCTACAGCTGCCATCTACTCTTTTTAAAAAGAAAACACAGAGAATCCGAACCCGCTTTCCAGCATTGACATAAGGGCAGTGCAGCTCTGAGGTAAAGGAACAAACGTTCTCTTACTTTGAGGAGGCCTCCGTGACTGCCCCCCAACTGCAGGATGCAGCCCATGTCCCATTGGCACAGCTATGCCAGTGCTGGAAAGTTGGGCCTTAATCTTTTAATTGTATTATGTGATTAAAAATTAAGACCCAAGGAAAACTCTTATGACAGCACCCTTCTGGGTTGTAATTGCTTTGGCCCAGCAGACACCTAAGAGTTGTCCTTTAACCCACAGGCAAATCTTTGGAATTACACTGGTTTCCCGAGTTACAGATGGCTGCATTGACATTTTAGCACAGATACAGTGCATTCTTTGGTGGTGCTTTTGTACATCCTCAATAGCACTGGGCTGGCAAGAATCATATATGTCAACTTAAGTACAGATTCCTAGAACCTTTGTACTTGAGGAGGGCATTTACAGCCCAATCCATTGGGCCACTTCCACTGGTGGAACATGTGTTCCACTGGTGTAAACAACTTTACAGCTGTTGTAAATGTGACAGTGCTACAAGCAGCAAGAGGCCCAGTCCATAGGAAGACTGTTGCTGGATGCCCGCTGGTGCAGGTAAGGCCTGAGGGAGGTGCAGACGGTGCAGGGAGTGGGTGAAACAGAGGAGATGAGGGAGGGAGGTGGATTGAGCTTTGAAAGGGGGCAGGATCAGCAGCAGCACCTACTGAATCCTAACCCCCTTACCCAGCCTAATCCACCTTCCCAGATCCACATGGACTTGTGCCAACTTGACCCATGGCAGCTACTGGAGCATACACCTGGGCAAGGAAACAAATGTTCCCTTACTACAAGGTAAGCCACCTTGGCACCACTGCATCACTGTGTGGGGATTTAGTTAGGCTTGGGCTGTTTAGTGTAACTTGTTGATGGTCCAATGTTCTGCATGTTGCCTAATATCATTTGGCACTTAAGCACAATGACAAGGCAATTTGCCAAATCCCCTTTTGGAACTTTTCATTTTTGCACCTTCTTCACTACGAGAGATGAATGCGCACCATAGCTGGTTTGATTTCTGTTCTCTGCTCAGCTCCCATTAACCATGACATATACACTTTCAGAGTTGTAAATCAACTGCAACTTGACCTTAGCATTGGTGATGATCAGCATCCTGCCTGTAAACCCTCCCTTAGTGGAATTAATATTAGAGGCAAGATAAAGAGATAAATCAACTGCTTATGTAGGGTACTATTTTGATACCAGTAGTGAAATGTTCATAGGATATAATGTACTTTCCACTACTGCAACTACAGTATGCATAGGGAATTGCATAAAAGCCACAACACAGGAACTTATTTGCCCGCCCAATCCTTATGGATTTGCCTTAACTTCAGTCTTACTAGAGGTATCCTCAATGACTGGAGTGAAGTCTGTACTCCTCTGGCCTCTCCTTTCTTTGCTAACACTTCACACCAAGACCAACAAGAAGAACAGTCAAGTGGGTTGTCCTCATTCAGGTTGTCCCAGCGCTGAGGTAGGCTACCATCTTCATATTAGCCTCTTTGCTTTACAGGGCAGAGAAGAATTTGGGCAAAGCTATCAAGGGAGAGATTTGTGATGACTTTTTAACAATGACTTTTTTGCCAATGACTTTTTGTTTGTTTAAAAGCAGCTATGCTGGGGGGGGGGGGGGGAGAGAGAGAGAGATGGAAGCAGTGGCAATGCAGGGGAGGGGACAACCCTCTCCCCTATTTTAATCATTGCTTGAAGTTGCTATTAGGCCACATATGTGTGTGTGTGTGTGTGCGTGCATGTGGATGCCTCCCACCCACCTAATAGTGTATAAGAACAGTTTACATATTACAGAGGGGAAAAAAACGTGCAAGCCACATGACACACACCACCCCAGTATCACAGCCCAGATTTAAGCCACTTGAGGCTTCTTCTAAGCAAAGAAAAAAAAATCAGGAGAATTCGGTGAAGGATGCTCCATATCACAACCCATTTAGACCTTATTGTTAGAGGTGTTTGTTTCTGCTGAGTAGAATAAGATTATGGCCTCAGTCCTACTGAACACAATGGGCTTACTTCTGAGTAAAATAACACCATTTCAAACACCTCTACTTATTATCAATCGCTTAGATTTCAGAATCTCCATCTCTGACTAGATTGATTCAGAGATGAGAGGCCCTAGTTCTATCCCTTTGAAATGTGTTTTGTCAATATTTTTTTTTTTTTTTGCCCAAGGTGTTTCTCAGGCTGGTTTGCCTATAGATGTGCCAACAACCAATGTGTAGAGGCACAGTGCTGAAAGTGTCTTGATGTGATCTGCCCATACTGGGTCAGATTGGTTTTTCGCCCTGAAGCGTTTCAGAAAGCTCTGAAGTTTCCAGCATTGCAAATTGCATGTTAGGCAAACCGTGATAGAAATGCAAATGTGGAATACACATGCTAAAGATAGCCTTTACAATCCCCTTTATGTTCCTTTAAGCCAAGCAGTTCTTCTAGACTGCCCAGAGAAAATGCTTGTTGATTCACAAAATGCAGGCAGATAGTTATTTACTACAGAACTTCTGTCACATTCCTGGGTATGTTTAGGGTGATTTGAACAAAACACACAAGGTTCCACCAGTGGCATTTTTTCCTTACAGTTAAGCATGCCCAAATGTTGTTTGAGAAGACCCCTCCCCCCCCCCAAAAACGATAGAACTGTGAAGCCAAATGGATAAATCACGAAATGAGTTTCTGTAGCCAGTGGTCTACTACTTACTTCCACCCAGCCTTTACTATTTTAAGTAACTATGCTTGGATTTTGTGTGTGTAAGAGACAGAGAGGCTTACTATCATTGTTTTTCCTCAGTTGTGTCAAAAAGAAGCCTCAGCTGTAGCATGTGTCCACAGGAGATAAACCCAAAACTTTCAACTACATGGACCCACCTCGGGAAATTAGCACAGCTGTGCAGTTGTTGAGGGAGAATAATGAAGACGTGGGCTTTATTTTTGAAAGACTGTAGATTTATCTGCTTTGTGGGGGCTGTATGGGATGGAGGCACATTTCCACATAACTTCATGAAGCTGCTAGGCTCTACAGGAAAACAAGTTCATCTTCTAAGAGGGTGTCTGTCCTATGGGGCCTCTATGGAGATGTAAGTCACTGAAATGGGGAATGCTCCTTAGACATCAGAGCAATTGAACTTTGGGCCACTCACAGTCTACGGGATTCTTAAGGAGTTCTGAAGAAGAAACAGCCCTTGCAACAGTGGCACTGTGGAGTTGTGAAATGACCATCAACTAGTGTTCAACAGCACCCAAAATCCTAGCTTTGAAGGATCTGGTCTTGGTTCTTACATTCTACTCGTAAAGCATCTGATGCAGAGATTCCACAAGGATCTCTATGCCACATAGCCAATACTCTCAGCTTTGGCAATATTTACTTACTCAATGAAGGCCAAAATAAGTATTTAGCAGGTGCACGTATATGCCTGGTCCAACTAGGGGTTGCTCTGGATGTAAGGGTGTAGATATTTTTTTACCCCATGCAGCGTCTTTTGTGCACCCAGGCCCTGTCCAGTAAAGGATCTGAAGTTGCAAACCTGTTTTGGTGTATATATCACCGTTGCTGTACTGCAGCACAATCCTATATACACGTCTGCTCAGAACTAGGTTCCACTGCGTTCAGTAGGACTTGCTCCCATGTCAGTGTGTGTAGGATTGCAGCCTTGGGGTGCCTGCTGTAGGTGACAACTGGCAATAAGATCAAATAAAAGTTCTCTCAAATTTAGTGTCACTCACCAAATTTGTTTGTTTTTGTTGTTGCTTTTAACTGTACTTGGATTATTTCAGTAGAGAAACTTGTTCTGTGACACTGCTGTGGCTCTAGACCTGACCTAACACTGTAGTTGATTGCAGAAATGTAATAAGGACTATTCATTTTGTTTTCCTTTTAATGTGTTGTTCATGAACAATCACTCCAATGGCTACGTATGTCTATTGCAGCAGGTTTGGTTGCTCTTCTGGAGGCTAGTTTAGGCTTTTCCATGATACAGCTTGAAGTCTTTAAAAGAGTGATTTGACCAGAAATCAATCACATGGAAGGACACCAAAAAATGAAGGTGTGCACCACAGGCAAAGACAGTTTCAAAATATTGCCTGCAAATCTCTCTAAAGCTACCATTTGTACATATATCAAATGACCTAGCTAGGCCTGTGTAAAAATGGATTGCACTGTGTGAATAGCTATAACCAAGTACAGGTGGCCCTCCTTACCCACAGACTCGGGACCCATGGATTTGATGATCTGGAGACGACAATGTCAGTAAGTGTAAGGTCATGCACATTGGGGCAAAAAATCAAAACTTCACTTATAGGCTGATGGGTTCTGAGCTGTCTGTGACATCAGGAGAGAGATCTTGGGGTGCTGGTGGACAGGTCGATTAAAGTGTCGACTCGATGTGCAGCGGCAATAAAGAAGGCCAATTCTATGCTTGGGATCATTAGAAAAGGTATTGAGAACAAAATGGCTAATATTATAATACTGTTGTACAAATCGATGGTAAGGCCACACCTGGAGTATTGTGTCCAGTTCTGGTCGCCGCATCTCAAAAAAGACATAGTGGAAATGGAAAAGGTGCAAAAGAGAGCGACTAAGATGATTACGGGGCTGGGGCACCTTCCTTACGAGGAAAGGCTACGGCGTTTGGGTCTCTTCAGCCTAGAAAAGAGGCGCCTGAGGGGGGACATGATTGAGACATACAAAATTATGCAGGGGATGGACAGAGTGGATAGAGAGATGCTCTTTACACTCTCACATAACACCAGAACCAGGGACCATCTACTAAAATTGAGTGTTGGGAGAGTTAGGACAGACTAAAGAAAATACTTCTTTACTCAGCGTGTGGTTGGTCTGTGGAACTCCTTGCCACAGGATGTGGTGATGGGATCTGGCCTGGATGCCTTTAAAAGGGGATTGGACAAGTTTCTGGAGGAAAAATCCATTACGGGTTACAAGCCATGATGTGTATGTGCCACCTCCTGATTTTAGAAATGGGCTATGTCAGAATGCCAGATGCAAGGGAGGGCACCAGGATGAGGTCTCTTGTTATCTGGTGTGCTCCCTGAGGCATTTGGTGGGCCACTGTGAGATACAGGAAGCTGGACTAGATGGGCCTATGGCCTGATCCAGTGGGGCTGTTCTTATGTTCTTTGTTCCCATTGCCTCTGGAGGGGGTCCACATGCAGCCTCAGCAGACCTCAGAAGGCCAAAAATCACAACTTCCAGTTTTCAGTCAAAAAACAAAAGTTGTGATTTTCGGTCTTTTGGAGGCCTTAGAAGGAAGGCCTGGAAATTGGGGTGCCAAGCTTGCTGGGGCGATAGGCAGCGGAAGTGACTGCCCAGCATGACACTTCTGAGATCAGCTTGAACGATAGGAGGCTGCACCACATAACGGAAAGCACCGCATGGGGACAGCTTTTCCAGGACACCAGAACTGGCTCATAGGCTGAGGCTTGGTGCCTGCTGTTCTACACCACTGGCACCCTATTCCTCATTTCCTCTTGTTTTCAAAGCCTGTGATTTTTTTTCCCCTCATTTAAAAATAGCATGGGAAGGGCATGATCAGGCTCAAACTGTGGCGGGGCAAATTGCCCCCACTGTTCTGCTCTGTTTTGTGACTCTCTCACTTGCTATTGAGTCTTAAAACAACTCCTCCTATCTGTCCAACCTGCAGGACATCTGACTGACCTCTTAGCGTTCTTGGTATTAATATTATTAGCAGAGTGGGAAATTAAACACTAGAAATGTGAAAAGCCAATTGAGACTTGCAAACGGAAAACATTAAAAGTGGCCCAAACCAGAATGACTTAAGGATGGTCAAAAGGATTAAGAGTTGGGAAATAGGCTGTTTACAAATATATCTGGAGGCGAAAGAGCACTAAAGAGAAAGTAGTAATGAGTAATTAGCAAGGAAGGGGTTGACTTACAAGTGGCTGAGATAATGAACTCCCTTTTAAATCCAGTTTTAACAAGAAAAATTGAGGGGAAAAAGGATTTGGCTCAATTAAGCAGTAACAAAAACTACAGTGAAAAATATACTTGGAAAAACTAAAGGTGCTCATCAGATAACACAAACAGAAAGTAGACCCTCCGCATATTTACTCAGAAGTAAGTCCCAAGGATTTCAGCAAGGTTTACTCCTAGCTAAGGCTGCAATACTATGCACAGTTACCTGAGAGAAAGCTCCACTGAACTCAATGGAATTTACTTTGAAGCAAGGATTCACAAGATTGGCCACCCTTGATAACTAGCTTTCTTGCTGAATGCTGTCTTTTTATGGCAATCAGTATCTTAGATGGTGTCACAGTATCAAAGTTGCTTTCTTGATTAGAATCAGTCTGGTTTCATCTAGCAATCTCATGTTGACTTGACAAAATGACATTAACAAGGGAGAATGCTTTCATAAAAGGCCTGGAGATTTCTGTTACTTGCCTTTGGAATGTGACACCAATCAAACCGAGTGGGAGGAGTACAAACATACTTTGCATATAAAGACAGAATCAGACAGTGCGTTGGGAGTTTCTGATTGTACGTCTAGTGGACTGGAAGCAGCTTGTGGAAGTTGTCATTTTGGAGATGGCAAGTTTGCCCCTGGAAATCTAATTTTGCTGCTTGCTGAAGGTGTCTGTTGCTTCCAATATATGTTGCATGTATATTTGTAAATTCTGCAGATATCACAAAGACACCATCAGTGATCTCTCATCCAAAGGCTGCAGTCCTATGCGCACTTTCCTGAGAGTAAGTCCCACTGAAGACGGTGGGATTTACTTCTGAGTAATCAAGCACAGGAAAGTGCTCTAAATCTTGTAATACTACCACTGAATTTATCACTTTTCATGGGAGCAGAGAGCATTTAACAAGATAAATAGACTTCCTTGTAATTGTTCATCTCAGTTTTTGAAAAGTTGGAAAAATTGAGCTGTGTTTCTATTAGCACAACTATGTAATCATTTATTGAAACATATCAATAATATTAATTCATAGAATTACAATTATAAGCATTGTCCACTCTTGGTTGAAGTGATTAAGAGACCAATTTTCCAGTGCCGGTGCAACTGTGCTAATGGGGTATGCACTGCATCTTGTAGTGGGGCAGCCATCACAGAGGCCTCCTTAAGGTGTGGGAACATTTTTTCCCTTACCATGGGACTGCATTGTAGTTGCACCGAGGCTGGGAAATTGGATAGGATTGGGCCCTAAGGCTGCAAGCCTACATACTGAGTGTAAGCTCCATGTGATTCAATGGGGCTTACTTCTGAAAAATCCATAGTCCTTTCCAATATTTGACTTGTCTTTTAGTTCATATGAATTATCTCTATATTAAAATTTCCCCAGGCTGAACATGACTCTTTAAGCTAATTAGAAGCACAGCAGAGAAATGCTACAATGAGCTAAAAGTCTTTTCAATAGAAGTTTGTTCACTTCAAGTCTTTTTCTTCCATCTCGAAGCCACTTGAAGCCAGCACATCAAAGAGTTAAGTCATCACTGACATGCCCCAGGGGCTAATACTCTTGATGATTTTGTTGCTATTCTAAAAATAGGAGGCTGGCTTTCTAATCTCCTTGCCACTTATTTCCACTCCCTGCCAGTTTTCTCCTGCTTTTTCCTGCAAAGGGGCATCTGCAACCCAGAACTGTCTATGACCCTAAGCTTCTAGAATGATTACCAAGGCTTTAAGACTGGCTCAGTTCAACAATTTAGAAATTGTAACCTATCCGTGGATTTAGTGACTGAGTTTCCGCAAAGTAAAATCAGTTGTTTGGTTTTTCTGGTTTAAGATAGCCCTGCTAGAAATTGAACTCAAATAGCTAAACCTTGGCATTCCGTGTAAATCCAGAGTGAGCCTCCTTAAGTGAAGAGGGGAAATCCCTTCACTAAAGGAGCATTTCCAAGGGCAGTTAAAACACCACAAGAATCATGTTCATTCTTGGAAAGGGGCTGAAAGAAAGTTGATTGCACATGGGAGTAAAAGAAGAGGAACAGATTCTTGCTTTTGATCTGCACTTTAAAGATTCACCAAGAAGGGACAGCCTTATTCATTCATTCATTCATTTAATTATTTATTTATTAGGTACCCTCTTTCCACCCAAAAGCTCAGGTATCTCTTCAACAGCCTGTGAGGTAAATTAGAGGTTTGTTCAAGTAGTGGCTTGCCCAGAGCCACCAGTGAGCCATATGGCAGGCTGGAGATTTGAAACCCCAGCTAACTGATCCCAGTTCAGCACACCACACAGGGGCACCATAGAGCTGGACGGCAATCCCCTACTCCTGAATGCCCTTGGAGCAATAGGTTGTTCCCAGTGGAGCAATCACTGGGAAACAGAGTCATTTGATAGGACAAACCAGAGAGAAAAATATACAAGATAGGATGCCTAGACTTGGAGAAGGTGACTAGATATTCTGTTTCATTGTATTGTATTGGCAACCTTCAGTCTCGAAAGACTCTGGTATCGCGCTCTGAAAGGTGGTTCTGGCACAGCGTCTAGTGTGGCTGAAAAGGCCAATCCGGGAGTGACAATCCCTTCCACACTGGGAGCAAGTGCAGTCTGTCCCTGGTCTGTCCCCCTGGCTATGGGCCTTCCTTCTTTGCCTCTTTGCCTCAGACTGTTGGCAAAGTGTCTCTTCAAACTGGGAAAGGCCATGCTGCACAGCCTGCCTCCAAGCGGGCTGCTCAGAGGCCAGGGTTTCCCACTTGTTGAGGTCCATCCCTAAGGCCTTCAGATCCCTCTTGCAGATGTCCTTGTATCGCAAGGTAGAAAAGGGTAGAGAAAATCCCCTTGGTTTTTCTGCCTCACAGTGGCTGAACATTTGGGCTGTTGCTTCAGGTGCTTGGCTGTTGCCAAGGGCACTGGATCCAAATGTTGTTGTGTATCTAGAAGATATTTACTTCAACCCCACCTTTGACATAACTGCCTGTGTGCTGGTCTCTGGATCAGGGCCTCCGAGAGGAATTTTATCATGGACTACAAAGTTTCTTTTGGGGCCCTTCCCAAAGGGGGAACGGAAGGGGATGAAACAGAGCAGGGGAGGGTGATGACAAGGGTGTGCAGAACAGGGATGTGGAGGGGGCAAAACAGGGCAAGGGAAGGGTGGTAACAACTGGAAAATCTTTGGAGCCTACGTCTACTGGGCTTCCCAATGCAGAGCCCAGGTCTACCTGCCCATGCAGCATCAGCAGCTAGATATAGTAGTATAGAAAACCAAATACACTCCTAAGTCTCTTTAAAATCTTTTAAATACCGGAAATCATTGCAGAAAATTGGCATCATCATATTTAGGTTCACAATAGAATGTAAAGTGTCCTGTTTGCACCAGAACATGCTTCTGCAGCAGCCATAGCCCTGTAGCTGTCTCTGAGCTCCTATGCATGTCAAGTGGATCTATACACCAAAAAGCTACTGTAGCAGGCCAATTTCCTCACAAATTTGACACTGTGTTAAGGGGTGTCATTTATGCTTTCCTTGACCCAGCACATGTGGCTTTCAGTAGCAGGAGGAACCGCTCACCCAGCATGCCATACAGATAGTAAGTCCAAGTGAGATAGGAAAATATAAGATCCCAGGAAACTTCTAGGGCCCCTCCTTTGGCTCCTGAGCCCCCTTTTTGACCCTGGGCCCGGTTACAAATGACCCCCTTTACCCCCCTCTCATGGGCCCTGCTCTGGATCTTCACGCTTCTGGGCCTTCCTATGTAGAAAGGACGTGTAAGTGACTCATGTTACGATGGTTATATATTCTCCAAATGTTCTATGACTTTGTAGAAAAAAGATCTGGTAACTTCTCTGACTCTTCAGTCCTAAGCACACAAGGCCTATTCAAATGTCTCTTCAGTGGTATGGAAGCTACAGCAGCAGGATTTTTTTTCCTGCACTGGTCTGAGAATGTAGGACCCCTGAGATGACATGGGAGACGTTGACAGCATGCATGGCTACTTCCTATGCCAATGTCACCAGGCACAAGTCCTCACTTGAAAGTAAGCCATGTGTTAATAATCATCTTGAGTATTGAGCTATAAAATTTGTCAAATATTTGGCAGATAGAGAAATAGTAGGTAAGCACATAGTCTAAGTGATTTCAAGCACTAAACAAAGAAAAAGGCCTGAGGTTTTGAAAATGATTGGTTGTGTAGGTGCCCTCAAGTCTGAGGTGAAGATCCCTCTGATTTGTTTGCCAAATAGTAAAGCAGATTTCTTGACTGTTTCATGACTTCCATGTGATGACAGATGATGGCACATCCTGTTCTAGGTCCAGATTTTCCTTCTGAAGCATCAACTGATTTTAATTTCCCAATTGTAAGAGATGGCATGATTAAAGCTGAGTTTAGAAATTATTGAGGAAGAACAAGTGAGATGTTTTGACATGGGCTTTTCGTCTTCACCGAGAAAGCTATTCATGCCCAGGTAAAGAACAACTAAAGCTATCTCAGTTCATTTTGTCTTATCTTACTCAATGAGTGGCAAGAATTTGAGGTAGGATCATTTACCTGACCGTGGTTCAGTATTAATGATGGTGAGCAGCAGAACAGTTCTCAAGAAACATTAAATAAGGTTTGCCGTGGCAAGGTGAGTTCAAGTTAGTTATTACTGAGCATTTTCTGGGTCAGTTTCCCAGCAAACAAAACTTCTTCAATATAAAAGATGCTGAGTTTTTAAGCAGGGCAGGGGCTGCTATTCTGAAATATTCCCAACATGAAACCATCTTTCTGGTTTTGAAGCATGGCTGGATAAATATCTGCATGGGATATTTATGCAGGGGTATCAAGCACCCCACAAGTCAGACGATGGCCTGCAGAAGCACTTTATCCAGCTTTATACATCACCACGCCCACCACCTGGGGTGTTGCCCCGCCCACTGCATGGGGGGGTGACACGCACCCTAGTGACGCCACTGCTTCTGTTCATACTATACTATCGCTATTCCTGTCCTTTCTATCCCAAAAGAAAGACGTAAAGAGCAAAAAGAAGCATATCTTACTGAAGAGTTGGCTGAGGGACACTAGAAGGAATTTCCAATGAGAAACGAAGATACAGCTCTCTGCAAACAATGTGGTGAGAGGTGACAGCGCCCCCCTGCTCCTTTTTTTAGCATAGTCACTGTACTCCAACCCAACCCTTTTCCTTCCTTGATGTTAGATGCATTTTGCAAGGCATACCGCTCTGTCACTTTCTGTCCTTGCTCTCTGCAGAACTGATCCATTTGCTTGAACAGCACGGCTTCTTCACTTCTCCACTCACCAGGTTGTCCAGGTGACCAGCCACTGCAAAATCCTACCTTGGCATCCATGTCTGTCTCATCCAACCTCATTCCCTCCACAGCTGGATACTGAAGATGAGTTGACCAGTGAGTGGGACAGGAATAGGGCAGGACAATGGAGGTGAAGGAAGGGCAAAATTTTTTTGCTAAACTAAACTTTATTGTTCCTTTGATCCTTGCTCTCAGCAGCAGAGTGCCCTCAGTGCTCTCATGCATTCTCAGCTATGCATGAGAACCTCCAGTGTTCACCCATCAAGCAGAACTTCTAGGATAAGATGGTCTGAAAGACAGAATAGATGATGTGTGGAAAGTTCAAGTGTTTCCATATTGGGCTCTGGATCATTTGGATTCTCTGTGTGAGTGGGTGGAAGTCTGGGAAAGGGAGCAGAAATAAGGAATATGAGAGTAGGAGTTGTAACATTATACAGGAAATTATTTTTGAATAAACTTTTCTCTTGCCCCTTGTATTTTGTCTGACAAACCGTGAATCGTTGAAGGACATGGATTGGTCTGTTATTTTAGAGTATAATTACTGTTTCTTTCAGGCCATGATTTATGTCCAGACCCAAACAAGCTGTGTTGAATGCTCACTCTGAGTTTAACATCATAAAATGCACTGCAATTGTAAAATGAAGGTGGCACAAGATTAAATTCCTTTCAGGCTCATAAAAAGTGCAGGAATGTGTAAGCCTGCCATTTGGAATATTAGTACTAGCTGCTATACACACACTCACTATACACAGTTCACACTTGGTAGATGACAGAACTGCAGGAAGAGGAGGAGAAGAAGCTTGGGATGCATTTCCTAGCCACACGCACACTTGTAGTTCAGATGCTTTACATTTTAAAACAGAAATATGCTATTCTTTTTAACCAATATTTTAGCAAAATACACAACTTGTTCCAAGTTGAAAAGGTGCATACAGTGGTGTCGCTAATGATCGTGTAGCCCGGTGCCAAGTTCAAAATGTTGCCCCGGAAGTGATGTCACAACCAGAAGTGACGTCACACCTGTGCTTTTTAAAAAGTGAAAGTTGGGAGGAACCCACCTCCTCCACCCAGCAGCTGACCACCCACTTGCTCTGCTACCTCCCCCCTGGTCAGTGGCATAGCTAAGGGATATATCTACTACCTAGGGACAAAGAAGATTTTGCAGCCCCCCTGCATGACAAAATCAAATCTAATTAAGTAAATAAATAAGAAGTTATAGGTTCCATGCTGTGTTATAATAATATCACATTGGCACACATCGGCACTTGTTCCACAAGCCAGTTGTGTTTTCATTTTCTGGCTAATTGGCCATACCTTTTGATAGAATACAGATATTCCAGTGCAGTTTGTTGCATAGCATTCTGCATTAAATTACCTTTCCAGTGATATGTAACATGATGGTATTATTCATACATACCAAGATTTTCACAATTTTGGTCACTAGAGTCAAGCTCAGCTTGTTGCCCCCTTAAAACTTATGCCCGGTGCAACTGCTACCTCCTGCATCCCCTTAGCTACGCCACTGGGTGCATATATATGTTCAAACAGTTTCTCAGGATCTGCCAATGCATTATATCAATATTTCATCTCTGAATGCTAACATTCCATAAATGATTGCAGAGTTGCCAAGTGAATTGAACTAGGAGTACTAGAGCAAGAGATCTCATCTTTGCTTGGATAGAAGATGTGGAAACAATCTTTTCTGTCAAGGGATCTCTCTTGCTACCTGATAGCCTACATTTGAGCATGGCCATGATTTCTTTCTTTCTTTTGCTCAGAGACAGTCAAAACAAACTCAAAGGTGCAAACATAAAGGTCCCTGTCCTGCTCTCACCAGGCGAATGGGAATAATGCCAGGGGCTCCAAAGAGAGCAGAGGCTGGGTGTTGTGGTGTTGTGAGTTATTTTGGATGTATGTGCATTATCAGTGTGTTCTCAGAGGTGGTGTGATAATCTCTGTAAGCTGTGGATGGGGTTTATCAGATGTTGTTCGATTCAGGTTGGGGACATAGTCCAAGGCGAATCATTGGAAGTTCTGTTATTTGATGTTATGCAACTGAATAGGACTCAGGTAAAACAGCTGAATTTTCCTTTCCTGGTTCCAGCCAGACTCATAACTCTTTTAAAGATTCCCTCTCACCAGGGATGTCTTTTCTTATGACTGACATATACAGCCATTTATTTTGGGGAGATGGGGAGAAGGGAGCAGGAAGTAATGTAAGTGTATAATTCTCTTGTTGGTCATGAACACTTCAAGAGAATAAGGGTATGTATGTGTGTGTGAATGATATAATTCGATTACATGGCTGTTAGGGGTAAATCAGAATACCTACTGCTGGTATTCAGAACACCAAGCCACATGGATGCTACCCTGCATTGTTAACTGTTTTCTGCAAGACAAGGGAATCCAGGTATGGAAGTTTGGATTCAACCATGCCAGAAGTTGAAGGGGGATCTGGGTGGCTTGGTTGAACATTTTTGAACTATGAGGGGGCTGCTTATATAATATTATACATAACTATTATTAACTATGAGAACATTTTTGAACTATGAACATAAATGGATAATAATCAAATGAATCACACATATTAAATGAATCACACAATAATCAAATAATCACACATATTAAAAGCCACTGTGGTATAGTCTCAAATCTTCAGCCATGAAATTCACTGGATGACTTTGGGTCAGTCACTATCTCTCATCCTAAGGCTGCGATCCTGTATAAACTTTCCTGAAATAAGTCCCACTGAACACAACTGGACTTACTTTTAAGTAGACATGCATGGTCCTGCACTGTGAATGATCTCAAAGGATGGGTGTGAGGATAAAAATGGGTGAATGAAAAACCTGACCTTGGTAGAGGAAGAATGGGATAAAAATATGAAGTGTAGTAATATATACAGTAACTATTACTATAGAAATAAGTATAATAAAAATATGTAGTTAAATAAATTGTTTACCGCTCTATGGCATTTTTACAGGTGACTTTAGAAGTGCCTTTCATAGATATTATTTTTACTGCCTATGGTATTTTGTGGCAATCTTGTCTGTGTAAGATACAAAGCTATTTAAAAGCTGAATATACATTGTAGCTGATGCAGGTTTTACACCTGTATCACAAATAAAAAAAAGTCTTTTAATGTCATGTGTAGAAAGGCACTTGAACTCTAAATGCCAGATCACTTAAACTGACAAAGGAGACCTTTCCCTGATTTAATGCACACTGACTTCAAGTTAAACACAAAGCTCCAGCTTGAATAGTTTGAAAATTGTAAAATCTGGCTGCAGTTTTCAATCTACTCAGTCTAGAGCTAATGGAAGAACTCAGAAGAAATTGAATTTAAAACTGCAGTAGTAAAACATTTGTGCTTTTGCAAATTCTACATTACATATAGGATTGTCATTGTCCTAAGAACTTCTTCTGTGAATGGAAGCATTTCCATGTGTGCAAGGGGGGAGTTTTGTGGATCCTTTCTGGAGTTCCTGATACCTCTAATAGGATTGGGTTGTCTTATAAATTGCAGTTGAAATGATGGAACACGCTGTACCTCTAACAGTGCAAGTCCCTGTTTGTGTTGGATTGGGCTGCTGACCCAATATATTGGCAACCTTCAGTCTCGAAAGACTATGGTATCGCGCTCTGAAAGGTGGTTCTGGCACAGCGTCTAGTGTGGCTGAAAAGGCCAATCCGGGAGTGACAATCCCTTCCACACCGGGAGCAAGTGCAGTCTGTCCCTGGTCTGTCTCCCTGGCTATGGGCCTTCCTTCTTTGCCTCTTAGCCTCAGACTGTTGGCAAAGTGTCTCTTCAAACTGGGAAAGGCCATGCTGCACAGCCTGCCTCCAAGCGGGCCGCTCAGAGGCCAGGGTTTCCCACTTGTTGAGGTCCATCCCTAAGGCCTTCAGATCCCTCTTGCAGATGTCCTTGTATCGCAGCTGTGGTCTACCTGTAGGGCGCTTTCCTTGCACGAGTTCTCCATAGAGGAGATCCTTTGGGATCCGGCCATCATCCATTCTCACGACATGACCAAGCCAACGCAGGCGTCTCTGTTTCAGCAGTGAATACATGCTAGGGATTCCAGCACGTTCCAGGACTGTGTTGTTTGGAACTTTGTCCTGCCAGGTGATGCCGAGGATGCGTCGGAGGCAGCGCATGTGGAAAGCGCTCAGTTTCCTCTCCTGCTGTGAGCGAAGAGTCCATGACTCGCTGATACCATATTCACCTATTAAGTAACATGCATAAAGAAGTTAAATAATTAATACATTATTTAATATATTTTAAGATAATACATATGGAAAGGACATATCTTAAGCAGTGTTCTGGTGTCCATTCACATCAGCTGCCAATTTGCAGTTTTCAATTTCTGACTGTACATAAATTTAGCCATGACATTACAAAAGTCTTAAGAACAACGAACTGCTTAAGGCAATAATTCCTATCCTTTCTTAAATAATGTTGTTTCCTATAAGTTGAACCAACCCTATGACTACTGCCAAGGCTCTGTAAATACAAACATTGTGTTTACATTAGAAATTAAAATAATAGCTAGCTTGTAGGCAACAAATAAAAGTTGGTATCCATGTCCTTCACTAAGGACTGTCTCACTAGCATTCTAAAAACACTTGCCCATTGCATAAATGTTTGCTTTTTAAAGCATGGCATCAAAGGGACTCACAACTGTATGCAAAAAAACAATTTGGCACTTTCGTTGTGTTGTACTCTTGGCGGGTTGAGTGCGTGCACACATGTTACAATTCTCTCTACCACTTCAGTGGCTTCTTCCTGGAGAGAAACTTACTTGCGCTGTAGAAGGCTCTTACACAGTGTTTCTCAAACTGTGTCTTGGGACCCACTAGGTGGGTCGCGAGCCAATTTCAGGTGGGTCCCCATTCATTTCAATATTTTATTTTTAATATTTTAGACTTAACACTACCAAGGTATGTGACTGCATTTGGAGAAATGTCACAGACCTGTACTTTTAAAAGGTTACTTTTCAAAGCATTTAAAAGATGCTTTTAACATGATAGTCAATGGGACTTACTCCTGGGTAGGTGTGGGTAGAATTGCAGCCTAAGATTGTTAAAAATTTTCCTGCTTGATGAGGTCACTTCCGGTCATGACATAACTTCCTGTGGGCCCTGACAGATTCTCATTCTAAAAAGTGGGTCCTGGTACTAAAGGAATGAGAACTACTGTTCTTACTAAACTGACCCCACTGCTTGCTCTTTCTGCAGTACTTGAACTTGGCAAGGCCAATTTCCTCCTTGCAAGAGATGTGTAAAATAAGGTGTCCTTTTCAGCATTTGGGGTATTCTCTTACTCTGGATAATGAGGAACATTATTGTTGAATTTCCAACAAATTGGAAACAGTGCACAAGCCTCTTGCGTATTTTTTACCTGCTCAGTACGCTCCTCAAGAGCATTTCCTGAGGAACTAGTGCTAACAAGGTTGAAACCTGAATCTGAGAGAGACATATGGCTTCTTCATATCAAGTGGAAAGATGCCCTAGGAAGCCAACATGGCGACTGTTGCAAACTTTGTAGATCCTGATCTGTGGTGATATTTTTCACATCTGTGCAACAATAATGAATGTAGTTGGTCATGGGAGTCTTGCAGATGAATGGATATACTGCTCTCTGCAGGAGCGTGTGGCCTCTGGGACCCCAAGGGCCTCTGGGAACTAAGTGCCAGGTAAGTCACCGTGAGTTTAGCATCTGGGCGAGTTCAGCAGCAGGGCGAGAAAGCCAGGGCCCCAGATACCGCCCTTTCTCTTCCCTTGAGAAGAGGGCTGCTAACCACTGTAGGGTTTTTTAAGTAACCCTAAATAAAAACAACAAAAAAAGCTATGCAGTCAGACAGCCAGCAGCAAGGTGGGGGTTATCTAGTGTTTTGCATCGAGTGCAACATGCATGACTATATGCCTCTGGGGCATAAGTCATGGGTGTGTCCTCTGTGCAAGGAGCTCCAGGGTCTCAGGGAACACGTCTGCTCCCTTGAAGCCTTGGTGGCTGACCTGGAGAAGCAGAGGCAGGCAGAGAAGGACCGTGGGGAGACTTCTGGGGACGATCAGGCTTCCTCCCAACCTCAGGCGTGCAGCTCCTCAGCTGCCCGGGTGGGAGGTCTCGGGGCTGGAAGACGTCATCCTGGAGAGGAGGGAAACAATCCCCTAGGGGGGACCCCTTCTCCAGGGGACGGGCCCGTATCCGAACATACTCAGTTTACTCCTTGGTGGGAGGGGGGTCGGGGGCTTCTTGTAGTGGGGGATTCAATTATTAGAAACATAGAGAGGGGGGTTTGCGATGGATGTGAGGACCGCATGGCGACTTGCTTGCCTGGTGCAAAGGTTGCAGACATCACTTCTCGTCTAGACAGGTTTGTAGACAGTGCTGGGGAGGAGGTAGCAGTTGTGGTGCACGTTGGCACCAATGACGAGGGCAAGTGTAGCCGGGAGGTCCTGGAGGCCAAATTTAGGCTTTTAGGTAGGAAGCTGAAAGCCAGGACCTCAAGGGTAGCGTTCTCTGAAGTGCTACCTGTTCCACGCGCAGGGCCAGCTAGGCAGGCAGAGATCAGGGGTCTCAATGTGTGTATAAGACGGTGGTGTAGGGAGGAGGGGTTTAGATTCGTTAGGCACTGGGGAACGTTTTGGGACAAGCGGGGTCTGTACAAGAGGGGCGGGCTTCACTTGAACCAGACTGCCGGCACATAACATTAAAAAGGCGGCAGAGCAGCTTTTAAACTGATCCCTGGAGAAAGGCTGACAGGAGGGGCGAGGATGGGAGGTTAGAGATGAACAAGACAAAGGCAGAGTAGGAGAAGAAATTGGGATATGATAGACGGTTTGGCACAGTGAGAGGATGCGGAGACAAAGGAGCTAATAAGCAACCCATCCTGGGGCATTCCATGTACAAATGCTTTTATGCGAATGCCCAAAACCTCCGGGCAAAAATGGGAGAACTGGAATGTCTGATGACAAGGGAAAACATTGACATAGTGGGCATAACAGAAACCTGGTGGAATGCAGAGAATCAGTGGGATACTGCAATCCCGGGCTATAAACTCTACAGGAGGGACAGGGAGGGGCGTGTTGGAGGTGGGGTGGCCATTTAAGGAAGGGATAGAATCTAGCAAAGTACGGATTGAAGGTGGGTCTGACTCCACCGTAGAATCTCTGTGGGTTAAATTACCAGGCCTGTGGAGCGATGTAATACTGGCGGCGTACTATTGTCCTCCAGACCAGAAATCGGAAGGGGACCTTAAAATGAGGAAACAGATCAGGGAGGTGACAAGGAGGGACAGGGTTGTAATCATGGGGGACTTCAATTATCCTCATATAGACTGGGTCAATTTGTGCTCTGGTCATGTAAAGAAGACCGGATTCCTTGACATGCTAAATGACTGTGCCTTAGAGCAGTTAGTCATGGAGCCCACCAGAGGACAGGTGACTCTGGATTTAATATTGTGCAGTACACAGGACCTGGTTAGAGATGTCAATGTTATGGAGCCATTGGGGAACAGTGATCATGCTGCGATCCGTTTCGACATGCACGTTGGGGGAAGAATACCGGGCAAATCTCTCACAAAAACCCTTGATTTCCAATGGGTGGACTTCCCACAAATGAGGAGGCTGGTTAGAAGAAGGTTGAAAGGTAAGGTAAAAAGAGTCCAATCTCTCCAGAGTGCATGGAGGTTACTTAAAACAACAACAACAGAGGCCCAGCAGAGGTGTATACCACAAAGAAAGAAGTGTTCCACTAAATCCAGGAGGGTGCCCGCATGGCTAACCAGCCAAGTTAGAGAGGCTGTAAAGGGCAAGGAAGCTTCCTTCTGTAAATGGAAGTCTTGCCCTAATGAGGAGAATAAAAAGGAACATAAACTGTGGCAAAAGAAATGTAAGAAGGTGATACAGGAGGCCAAGGGAGACTATGAGGAATGCATGGCCAGCAACATTAAGGGGAATAATAAAAGCTTCTTCAAATTTGTTAGAAGCAGGAAACCCGCCAGAGAAGTGGTTGGCCCTCTGGATGGTGAGGGAGGGAAAGGGGAGATAAAAGGAGACTTAGAGATGGCGAAGAAATTGAATGAGTTCTTTGCATCTGTCTTCACGGCAGAAGAACTTGGGCAGATACCGCTGCCCGAACGGCCCCTCCTGACTGAGGAATTAAGTCAGATAGAGGTTAAAAGAGATGTTTCAGACCTCATTGATAAATTAAAGATCAATAAGTCACCGGGCCCAGATGGCATCCACCCCAGAGTTATTAAGGAATTGAAGAATGAAGTTGCTGATCTCTTGACTAAGATATGCAACTTGTCCCTCAAAATGGCCACAGTGCCAGAAGATTGGAGGATAGCAAATGTCACGCCTATCTTTAAAAAGGGAAAGAGGAGGGACCCAGGAAACTATAGGCCAGTCAGCCTAACATCTATACTGGGTAAGATGGTGGAATGCCTCATCAAAGATAGAATCTCAAAACACATAGACGAAGAGGCCTTGCTGAGGGAGAATCAGCATGGCTTCTGTAAGGGTAAGTCTTGCCTCACCAACCTTATAGAATTCTTTGAAAAGGTCAACAGGCATGTGGATGCGGAAGAACCCGTAGACATTATATATCTGGACTTTCAGAAGGCGCTTGACATAGTCCCTCACCAAAGGCTACTGAAAAAACTCCACAGTCAGAGAATTAGAGGACAGGTCCTCTTGTGGACTGAGAATTGGTTGAAGATCAGGAAACAGAGAGTGGGTGTCAATGGGCAATTTTCACAATGGAGAGAAGTGAAAAGCGGTGTGCCCCAAGGATCTGTCCTGGGACTGGTGCTCTTCAACCTCTTCATAAATGACCTGGAGACAGGGTTGAGCAGTGAGGTGGCAATGTTTGCAGACGACACCAAACTTTTCTGAGTGGTGAAGACCAGAAGTGATTGTGAGGAGCTCCAGAAGGATCTCTCCAGACTGGCAGAATGGGCAGCAAAATGGCAGATGCGCTTCAATGTCAGTAAGTGTAAGGTCATGCACATTGGGGCAAAAAATCAAAACTTCACTTATAGGCTAATGAGTTCTGAGCTGTCTGTGACAGATCAGGAGAGAGATCTTGGGGTGGTGGTGGACAGGTCGATGAAAGTGTGGACCCAATGTGCGGTGGCAGTGAAGAAGGCCAATTTTATGCTTGGGATCATTACAAAAGGTATTGAGAACAAAACGGCTAATATTATAATGCAGTTGTACAAATCTATGGTAAGGCCACACCTGGAGTATTGTGTCCAGTTCTGGTCGCCGCATCTCAAAAAAGACATAGTGGAAATGGAAAAGGTGCAAAAGAGAGCGACTAAGATGATTACTGGACTGGGGCACCTTCCTTATGAGGAAAGGCAATGGCGTTTGGGCCTCTTCAGCCTAGAAAAGAAACGCCTGAGGGGGGACATGATTGAGACATACGAAATTATGCATAGGAAGGACAGAGTGGATAGAGAGATGCTCTTTACACTCTCACATAACACCAGAACCAGGGAACATCCACTAAAATTGAGTGTTGGGAGAGTTAGAACAGACAAAAGAAAATATTTCTTTACTCAGCATGTGGTTTGTCTGTGGAACTCCTTGCCACAGGATGTGGTGATGGCGTCTGGCCTGGACGCCTTTAAAAGGGGATTGGACAAGTTTCTAGAGGAAAAAATCCATTATGGGTTACAAGCCATGATGTGTATGTGCAACCTCCTGATTTTAGAAATGGGCTA
The DNA here is from genome assembly GCF_035046505.1 of Tiliqua scincoides. Lineage (NCBI taxonomy): Eukaryota > Metazoa > Chordata > Lepidosauria > Squamata > Scincidae > Tiliqua > Tiliqua scincoides. The sequence goes on along the minus strand of NC_089821.1, from coordinate 78,306,161 downwards.
TGTCAGAATGCCAGATGCAAGGGAGGGCGCCAGAATGAGGTCTCTTGTTATCTGGTGTGCTCCCTGGGGCATTTGGTGGGCCACTGTGAGATACAGGAAGCTGGACTAGATGGGCCTATGGCCTGATCCAGTGGGGCTGTTCTTATAGGAATTTCCTGCCCCATACCACTCTTACCCACTATATACCAACTCTTCCACATACATACTATTCATGGTCCAGTGATTCCAGTATTAAGTGGTGTGCATAAAAAATACTCCTCAGATCCAAAAAAGCCATAGTGAATTTTTCATATCTCCTCAACACAATGCTTTTCCATAGCTGAAGTTCACATAGATAAATCCCTATAGTACTACATTATTGCCTGAACAATTAATCAACTCTAGATATTATTTTCTTAACGATCTCCCTATAGTTGGATATATGATACATCCCAAATTAAAAAAAACAACAGTAGAATGAAGGATTAAACCTTACCTGAGGGAAAAAAAACTGAATAAGGAAGATGAGATTTAAGGCTTCTTCCCATTCTGACTTCAAATCAGATACTACTGTTTTAGTACAAGAAAAGGGATTTCTTACTTATCAGCAATTTACAGTACACTTCCATGTATGTGACATTCAGAACAGGCCCTCCTTTTTTTAACATGTCCTCAGAGCTGGAAGCTCTGGGGCATCTATGATGTGGTATGTGCCTGTCAATAAGATTATAGGGCTGTTAAGGCTGATGAAGTCATAATTTACCATTTTGGTTCACGCTGAATGTTAATCAAAAAAGCTAGAAAAGGTAACAACTGCAGGGAGCTCTTTGTTTTGCATAACCATGGAAATGGGTTTCCTTTTCTCAAGAGTATGAAACCAGTTGCCCCATCTGAATTATATATAACTAAGGCCTTTTTTCCCTGTAGTGCTTATGATATTGGACTCTGTCTTTTGTGTGAACATAGATGTATAGGTCCCTTTTTTAAATCATACCTTGGGCTTGGATAGTGTGCTCATAAATGGCTGTGTTGCTGGGCACTAACCCCTGTATCAGAAATTATTTGTTCCTCTCCTTGATGTGAAAGAACTTCACATAACTTCCTAAGTCCCTTCCTTTAGGTTCTCCATGGTCCTTTTGGTGGAGCATGATGATGCCTCTCCTAGGGATGCCTGTCAAATTACATGTACTTTCTTTGAGTGTCTGCCTTTCTTTGGGTGACCATTAGGCAGGGATGTCCTTAACTTCAGTTTCCTGCCATTGGTGCCTCTTGTTGGGATAATCAGAACTCAGGGTTTCATTTTTGCAAGGGTTTAACCCTAGAACTAGTTTTCAATTATCAGCCTCAGAACATTTGCAAAGTAGTGCCTCTGAGCATGTGTGGACTGCACATATTTCCTTCACAAGCAGATAGCCAAGCCAGTCCCACTCTCCACCAAACAGGGAACATTTGGGCTGCAATCCTATACACACTTGCATGGGAGTAAGTCCCACTCAGCACAATGGGGTTTACTTCTGAGTAAACATACAAAGGTTTGCACTGCCTCTCTTTTTCAAAAGTCACCTCCCAACCCTGGTAGTGACTGATTTCCAGTATTAGGGATTTCGCTTTGGAATATGAGCGAATTTCTTATCGCTTTGGATAAGAAACGCCTGTAGCTGGCTTTACCTTCTTAACAAACTAGATCAGGGGTGTCCAACTTGTTTCATCCAGAGGGCAGAAGTTAGTATTCATGGTGCCTGCTGAGGGCCCCCAGTGATGTCATTAGCCAGGAAGTGATGTCATTAAGCCAGTGATTTTCAGCCTTTTTCATCTTGTGGCACACTGGCAAGGCACTAAAACAGTCAAGGCACACCATCAGCTTTTTGACAATTGACAAGGCACACTGTGCTGCCAATGGGGGCTCATATCCCCCAATGGTCCTATTGATAAATGACGCACTCCCAAATTCCCACGGCACACCAGTGTGCCATGGCACAGTGGTTGAAAATGGCACTCTGTGCCCCCACTTTGTACCTGCTCACCTTATCTGTGGGGGAGGCAGAAGCCTCCAGGCAGGAGCTGCACTGAGCGAGCCCCCTCCCCCGGGCTGCTCTTCTCCTGAGGCGCCCCACTTTTCCCTTGGGGTGGAGGCTGCCTGCTGCAGCGCCCTGGCCGTGAGGCAGCCCGCGCTCCCCACTGCAGGGCTGTGTGGCTCCGCCTCAGTCCTTCCACCTGCGCCGCGGGCTGCAGCAGCCCGCTGCAGACAGGATTGGCGCGCGACGGTGGCAGGGCTGCGAGGCGCGCGCCCGCGCGCGGAGAAGCGGTCCGCGCCTGGGAGCGGCCAGCCCATAAAAGCGCGCGGGGCTTCGCCTGCCGCCGACTGCTCTGCTGCGCTCGGAGAGCTGCGCCTCGCCTCGCCTCTGCGCCACGGCCGTCTCGCGGGGGGATTTGGCTGCTGCCCGCAGAAGGAGCACACCATGCTGTTTTGGCACACGCAGCCGGAGCATTACAACCAGCACCCCACGGGCAGCTACCTGCGGTGAGTGACAGCAGGCGTCTGCTCAGAAGCGAGTCCCATTCGAGGCAATGAGGCGCACTCCAGGTCAGTGTGGCAGCCTCGGGGAGTCCCGGCAGCCCGCCTTCGTGCGCCCCGACGGGAAGCCGCCCAGCTCGGCTGCCACAGGAGAAGGGCTGCCCTGCGGAAAACCATCGGGAAGGCAGGCGGCGGGCTTGCGCAGGGGCTTCTCGGGACGGGCAGTTCACACGACAGGAGGGCAGCGACGGGCTTGCCTACTGATGGCACCGACCAGTTTAAGGGACCAGGCTTTGAGGCTGCACGTGTGTGTGTGTGTGTGTGTGCGCGCGCCTGGGAGTCAGGCCCATGGACCCCACTGACTTCTGAGTAGTCACGCACTGTAGGACGCCTTCTCCTGTGTAGTTCGGACAGATAGGTCCCTGTCCCCCAGGAGCTTACACTCTAAACCGGTGGTTCCCAATTGGCAGCCCATTTCCCTAAGCTGTACTCCTCATCGGAGCAAAATATTTGCAGTTAATATCCATGCAGTTCTTTCAAACTTGTGTTTCAACTACTGATCCATATCGGATAACACACACATTGATGACCAAAAACTAGGGATTGGTGGGACTTTCACAGCCAACCAGCTGCCTTCCTTCCTGCCTTGCCAGCCCCACAAGGCATTCTGATACAGATCTGTCCTTTTCTATCAGTATTCAGTTCTCTTTCAAAGGTCCTGGCAAGTACCCTTGGGGGTATGCGTACCCCAGGTTGGGAACCACTGCTCTAAATAGCTCTGTGGCAAATTAGCAGGAGGAGGAGCAAAAGATACCTGTTTTTATGGTAGTAGGGCAAGGTGTAGAAGGTGCCACATGTATACACTATAGAAGTTTCTGAATTTGTGGGGATGCTGGTTTTGTGGATCTCTATGTAGAAGAGCCACCTGGATATGATGAGGCCTGCTCTGGTATATTTTGCACAAGGATCATGACCTTGGCAAGACTATTGTGTGTGTCTGAGAGTCTGTTACAATGATCTGGATGGATGTGCACCTTTCTGTGGAGTCGGGAATTATGCATCTATAAAGTACTGTATCTTGGCCCCTAAGAATGATTAGTGTTCCTCTCTTGGAGCTTTTCAGTAGGTTTGGGGGACTCAAACTCCATTTCTAGGAAGAGTCAAACAAATGCCTACACACACATACTATATGTAAGGTCTCAAGCAGCCTCAGGAGCACAGGACCCTGTTTTTATTAATATATATTTATTAATAAAAATTTTTTATAATGCTCTTTTTTTGTCTAGTGGGTCATGATTGTCATTTTAAAAAGTAGGACCCGGTGCTAAAAAGTTTGGGAAGCACTGGACTAGAGTGATGGGGTGGCAGTTTGGATTAATTAGCACAGAGTGTCATTTTGTGTGTGAAAGGATGTGCATTCCAAAAGTTTCCATGACATGTTATGAGAGAATAAATATTGTTGCTGTGAGTACACAGTTCAGGAATAGCTGGTTTTTCCATATAATGCAGAATTCAAGGATGCATTTTTAGCATTAGTTTGAGCCCAGAACCTACCCTTTCTGGGTGTGTGTGATTTGATTTGTCTGCCAAAATGGATTACTAAATTCCTTGGGCATCTTGAGTATAAGTAATAGATTTGGGGTGTTCTTCATTCCTCTATTGTAGTTTATGCTTACCTTCAGGGTTCACTCTACTCTATATTGAAATGGTACTTGGAGGATTTTAAGGTAGTAGGTGGAGCATTGTCTGCCTTCTGTGGTCCTAAACAAGCAGTGTCCTTAACTGACACCAGTTAAGGTGATTGAGGGCCCAATCCTATCCAGTTTTCCAGAGCAGGTGCAGCTGTGCCAATGGGGCGTGTGCTGCACAGTGTGGTGGGGAGACAGTTTCAGAGGCCTCCTCAAAATAAGGCAACATTTGTACCCTTACCTTGGGGCTGTATAGCTGCTGCACCAGTGCTAGAAAGTTGGATAGGGTCGGGTCGTGAATCAGGGAAATTGTGTGGTAGGAAAATTATGAAACACCCTTTCACCCTATCACTGCTACTGTGATTAAAGTTCTTAGCCTCCACCCCACCCATTTGTTGCTTAAAAGTAAAGACTTTTTGGGATACAACTGCAGGTCTTCCAAGTAATTCATAGTTTGGACATGACCAATCAATCCTTTGGCTAAACCTGACTGAAACCTGAAGCATTTGGACTGGGGACAGAATGCTCCCCCAAATCATCAGCAGAGATTAGGCAATGCTGTGAAGATTTTTCTTCCCCTTCTCATAATATATAAATATATAAATGTACATATTTTATAAGTGCTTGCACATATATTTCCGTATATGTCATATGCATGTATACACACACACACACGCACACACACGCACACACACACACACACACACACACACGTGTGTGTGTACATGTACGTGTATCAATATTTAACAAAATTTCATGATTTGTATTGTTGGAAGATCAGCACTGTTAGCTGGATTCCAAGCTTCGTCCTATTTGTTTCTAACATCTTTTGCCCTTTTCATCAGTTTGTTCTGTGAACTCTTTGGAGGAGAGGCAGAGGCTTTGATCCAAAAATTCACTTGTGCTAGTGGAAGCACACTGATTTTTATTTTTTCCTTCTTGACTATGCCCCCTGTGCTATACTGCTCTAGTCTAAAGAATCAACCAATCATCTGAGTGAATTTTCAGTCTCACTCACATGCACCCCCTGTATTATATATATAAGCTATAGTAAAAAAATACAAAAGACTTGCATTCTCAAAATACACTGTTACCTTCACTGAAGAAATATCTTGGCCATGACTGCTGCCCTTGAAAAATGACTCAATGTCTCTGTTCTAACAAAGGTCATCATCTGCTTGGGAGAGAGGTAATGGAAGGACTAAATCTGTGCCCCTTTTGTCCTGCTCTCCCTATAAATAATCTATATACTGACAGCCACCCAGCTATTCAGCAGGTTTGAGTGCTAATATAGTGAGATGGCATACAGCAGCCTATATGTATCCTGCAACAGTATTTGATGCAGTTCTATTTCTTTACTCAGCGTGTGGTTTATTTCTTTACTCAGCGTGTGGTTGTTCTGTGGAACTCCTTGCCACAGGATGGCCTGGATGCCTTTAAAAGGGGATTGGACAAGTTTCTGGAAAAATCCATTATGGGTTACAAGCCATGATGTGCATGTGCAACCTCCTGATTTTTAGAAATGGGCTATGTCAGAATGCCAGATGCAAGGGAGGGCACCAGGATGAGGTCTCTTGTTATCTGGTGTGCTCCCTGGGGCATTTGGTGGGCCACTGTGAGATACAGGAAGCTGGACTAGTTGGGCCTATGGCCTGATCCAGTGGGGCTATTCTTATGTTCTTATGATGGTCTGTGAAGAGGCACCAGTGCTTTTTCACTAAAAGATAATTCACTGCTTGTTTATAATTACTTTATGATATGGTATCCCAACTCTCTTGAAATGAGAATTTTAATGCTAAATTTTTTACATGGGGTTTTTCAAACCCTATTACTAATATTTATCTAGATTTGTTTTTGGAATCATATCAAGGGAAAATGCTTAAAAATAACCATACATGCTTGCTTTCAAAATGTATTAAACTGAACTTTGATAACCCTGGTCAACATATTAAGATGATATAGGTGAAAAAATTTGAACACTTGATACTGAATAACTCCTATTCATTTCTAGTTTTGGAATGCATGTTAGTGACTTTTCTGAACTGATTTTTTTATCGGTTTTATTTTGTGTATGTTCTTGGCTTTGTTGTAATCTGATGTTTTTTGGATGCGATCTTGGGCAGGTTTCTGTTGTTTAGAAAGAAAAGAGGGAATATATACCCTACCCATGTTGAGTTTAATGGAATTTACTGTGAGGTAAGTGCACTATGGTGCTGCAGTTGCCTTACCTGAAAATAAGCCCCCATTGGAAACAGTGGGATTTCAGAGTTAATGTGTATAGGTTTGAACTCTAAAGGTGTTAAGCCATTTCTGCCCAATGTTGCTTATATACAACAGGAATCAAATGTGTACACCTGTGGGCTGGGCAGAAATGGGTTAACCTGGATTTAAGTATTTGCCATAATGTTGATGGGTAGACTACTGTTTAGGAATTGAGATTAGACAATGATGACTTCTCTTTTTGTAATTAGAGATGCACTGATGTTTGTTTGATTTCAAAGTCATGAAATTTTGAGGGATAACAGGTAGCCATGGCTAACCTTGATTAGTTTTTTAAATTCAGAAAGATTAACTTGAAGTAATTGCTAGATTTTCCAGTTTGATTTGCCTAGGACTGGGCACTTGAAAGTGAAAGAGTTGGAATAATTACTTTGGAATAACTATTTTAGAATAAAATCATGTTTATAAAGTTGAGCTGATGCATTTGTTAGGGATATCTGCTGGGCATATTCTAGCATCAGATTATTTTCTCCCTGTCAGGAGTGAGCACAACATGAAATGGTATATCACAAAGAGCAAACTGGAATTTCTTCTTCTTTTTTCTTGGAAGTTCAGTTGTGGTGGTGGTGGTTGTGTTTGTCACCAGGATTTTTTTCTGCAATTCTATATACTAATTCAGAAGTAAGTCTGTTTTCAAAAAGGTTTATTTTCCAGTAAGGAGAATAAAAGAATTATTTTGTTTTAATGTAGCCACTCACATGTGCTTCATTAAGATTGCATTCATTTGTTGAGTTTTCTACCAAGCTATAACATGTCAGAACTTGCCTGGATTACCAGACAATCTCCTTAATCTAGGGAAAGACCTTTGGATAACCATGTATTTGGTCAAAGATATTTTTTCTTAAGAGGAAAAAAGTGGGAGAAAAAATGGGTAGAAAAAGTTTAGAGGCAAAACAGGAAAAAAAACCAAGGAAGAATTACTAGAAGAATAACCAGGGAAGAGTAAACTGTTAGATTAGGACAGTCAACTGTATTGTAAAATTAATCTCTCTCTCTCTTCTCCCCCCCCCCCCCGTTATTTCTGAGTTCTGTCAAATGCATTGTGCAGTCCAGTATTTGACCAGTGTTATGGAGCAAAGGTTGTTTAAGTATTTGATAGTGTTTTATTGGTGTTTTTTTAAAATCATCATAATCCTCATTGTAGAGTGTATCATATTCCTCACTGATCCTCAGTGCATCTGTAATATGATTAAGACTGGGATACTACTGCTGCTTTAGTGTTACAGAATAAAAGATGACTGCTAGGTTTAGATGCTCATCTAAGAGATCATCTATGTGGATGACCTCTTGGTTCCATTTGCTAAGTTCTTTAGTTAATTTTTCTTAGTAAATAGATGTTCTCTCTGCTGGGTTAGTAGAGCAATGGTATATAGGCTACATATGAGATTGTGTGGGATTAAGAAAAGTACAGTTCTATGTTTATATGGCATATATATGATTTGGTTTTCTTTCCTGGTTGTTATAAATTTGATTTAAAAGGGTAGCCTAATTTTAAACAATTGAATATGAGACTGGACATTAATTTCAAAGTACAGGTCCAGCCTTGTTATGCATAAATTTTTATAAACGAATTTTTTATACACGGATTTGACTCAACATGAATGGCCACTGCAAATGAGAAGGAATGTGCTGATCCCTGGAGAAGGGGAAAAATGCACCCCTTTAAAATCAGTTTTAAAACTGAACAGTCCTTTATCAATAGCCTTGTTAATGAGAGAGAGAGAGAGCAACTGGCTGACAATCCATCAATCCCTTTCTCTACAGGCGAACCCTCCCATCCCCCTGAGCACTTGAAAGAAAGGTGATCACTTTGCATTGGTGAAGGGAGGGGCTGAGTGAAGCGCCTTTCTAAGTGCTTGGAGGATGACTGATTGATGGATCGTCTACTTAATGACTCTTATCTTACATCACAAAGGTCAGCAAGGCTGTTTGTAAATCACCAGGGGAAAGAGACTTTGTTTTTTAAGTTGATTTGCTATGGTGTGTTTTTTGCCATCCACTTGAGTGTTTGAACCCACACAAATAATGAGGCTCAATCTGTATCTTTCAGGAGAGATGTACATTCTTCCACATCAAAGGATAAATGCTCAGGCATGCAATTTCTTCTTCTTATGTCCCCTTATAATATACATGTGGATTCAAGAATGGTAAAGTTTTTATGCCCATTGTCTGTCATTGGAGAAATTGCTGAAATAATTCAGACCAAGCAAGATAATGTAAAACTGGCCAAGTGGCACTCTTCATTGATATAACCTTCTTTAGTTAGCTTTTCTAGCAGGCTGATGAAGGGGTTAACTGGCAGTAACCTTTGGGGATTGTGAACCTCATGAGAGTAGGGGATAGCCAGAGTGTTTCAGTACTTGAAACTTTACATACTGCAGAGTTTCAAGCAATTGTCTTGGTTGTTGAGGCACCTTGGGTTGGGCTGCTGGGTGGAACTGAACTATAACTTTTGAAGGGAAAGGGCTAGGTCAGTAATCTTCTAGGGAGTAATGTTTCTCCTCCTTTGTTCACTTTGTCCTTAATATAATGTAGATGGCAAGTCTTTGAGATGGACAACTGCATAATTTCATGTTGTGTAATATCATTATCAACCCAGCTCCTGGGAATAAATAGTTCTGAAACAAATGAAATAGCTTGCAGTGCTTTAAATGAGCCATTGCTACTGAAAATGGCTGTAGAAGAATACCCTCAGGGGATCACTCCAGAGCTGGAGAACCACACAACTTTCAGTGATCCTGGAATGATCTTGTCAGTTTAACTTTGAGGCATACTAAGATAACTGCTCTTCCAGGGTGCCCAAATAAAGCATGTTTATGGTTTTTTCATAGCCACTCCCCACGAGGTTGTCTACAGCACAGACAGTGCAGTCCTAACAAGCTTTGCTAAGACAAGGGGGCACGATTGCTGAAATCTCCCCAGCTTAAAACATACATACGTCTATATTTTAGAATATCATGTCTTTGTCCCACAATACCTCTGTAAAGCATATAAATGTCCTTAGCTGAATTAAGGTTGCAACCCTTTTCACACTTGGCAGCAAGACTTGTTGGACTTATTTCTAAGTAAACATGCGTAGGCTTGAGCTACATGTCTGTGAGGGATTTCTCTTCCACATTTAAGCCCTTTGGCCACTTCACCTATTAAGGTTTGTCTTGTTGCTGTTTTTAAGACTTTGTAATTTAAATTTTACAACTTTTGAGTGTGTAATTAAAAAGCAGGTTAAAGATGAAGGTGAGTAAATAAAAATCTAGATATGTGAAATACATTCATTGTACAGATATACCTAGTTGCCAGGAAGCTGTGATTGGTTAAGAAGTATTTATTCCATGGCATCTGCATAATGGATGATATGCTTCAGTTAAGACGAGGCTGCATTAGCACCATGCACTGACTTAAAAAAAATAAAATCTAAATTTGCTTCTGAAACACTTTTTCCTTTATTTTATTTATTTATTTTTCACTTTTTTTTATACTGCCCTTCCTCCAAAGAGCTCAGGGCAGTGTATACAGCTGCTCCCCTCCTTTTGTCCTCACAACAACCCTGTGAGATAGCTGAGGTTGAGAGAAAGTGACTGGCCCAAGGTCACCCAGAAAGCCTAACTTTAAGACAAATGAGGACAGCTCCTCGGATAGATCTCAAGTCTGAGGTAAAAGGAGAAGACTGAAAGACAATACGGTATTGTAGTCTGCTTTAAAAAGGAGCTGCAGCAAAGCAAAGAGGGTGAAAATAAGGTGGGCTATCTTGGCTGGGCCTCAGTGCCTGCCATCGGTCAGCCCTTCAGTGAGTGAAATACTGCACAGCGTCAGCTTTCTGAGATCTGGACACTGATCTCAACAGATATAATCTATCACTCTAGTTACAACACCATAACAACTCTGGTTTAATTTATAAAGAGTAGAGAAGAAATAGAAGAGTAAAGTAGAGAGTAAAGTAGAGAGAAAAGAGAAGAGAGAAGAGTAGAGAGAAGAGAAATAGTAGAGAAGAAATAGAAGAGAAGAAAAGTAGAGAAGAAAGAGAAGACCCCTTTGACATCTGAAGCGGCGTGAAGCAGGGCTGTGTTCTTGCACCAACCTTGTTTGGGATTTTCTTCGCTGTCCTGCTGAAGCATGCCTTTGGAACCGCAATAGAAGGCATCTATCTCCGGACCAGATCAGATGGAAAGCTCTTCAACCTCTCCAGACTGAGAGCAAAGTCCAAAGTCCAGCTGAAATGTCTGCGTGACTTCCTCTTTGCCGACGATGCAGCTCTCACTACCACTCTGCCAAAGATCTCCAGCAGCTCATGGATCGTTTTAGCAAGGCCTGCCAAGATTTTGGACTGACAATCAGCCTGAAGAAAACACAGGTCATGGTTCAGGATGTGGACTCACCTCCCTGCATTACAATCTCTGCACACGAACTGGAGGTTGTCCATGACTGTGTACCTTGGCTCAATGATCTCTGACACTCTTTCTCTCGATACCAAACTAAACAAACGCATCGGTAAAGCAGCTACCACGTTTTCCAGACTCACAAAGATAGTCCAACAAGAAGCTGATGGAACATACCAAGATCCAGGTCTACAGAGCTTGCGTCCTGAGTACACTTCTGTACTGCAGCGAGTCATGGACTCTTCGCTTACAACAGGAAAGGAAACTGAACGCTTTCCACATGTGCTGCCTCCGACGCATTCTCGGCATCACCTGGCAGGACAAAGTTCCAAACAACACAGTCCTGGAATGTGCTGGAATCCCTAGCATGAATGCACTGCTGAAACAGAGACGCCTGCGTTGGCTCGGTCATGTCGTGAAAATGGATGATGGCCAGATCCCAAAGGATCTCCTCTATGGAGAACTCGTGCAAGGAAAGCGCCCTACAGGTAGACCACAGCTGCAATACAAGGACATCTGCAAGAGGGATCTGAAGGCCTTAGGAGTGGACCTCAACAAGTGGGAAACCTTGGCCTCTGAGCGGCCCGCTTGGAGACAGGCTGTGCAGCATGGCCTTTCCCAGTTTGAAGAGACACTTGGCCAACAGTCTGGGGCTAAGAGGCAAAGAAGGAAGGCCCATAGCCAGGGAGACAGACCAGGGTCAGACTGCACTTGCTCCCGTTGTGGAAGGGATTGTCACTCCCGAATTGGCCTTTTCAGCCACACTAGACGATGTTCCAAAACCACCTTCCAGAGCACGATACCATAGTTTCTTGAGACTGAAGGTTGCCAACAACAGAGAAGAAATGAGTGTGTCTTCATAATATTTGGTGACAGTAATAATAGTTATCATCATTAAGTATAGTATAGGGCAGGAGGTCTGGTCTAGAGGGTAGAGCCTCCGTCTGCCTGAAGATAACATCCACAAGGTCGCCAGTTCGAGGCCACCAGCACCGTGCGACCTTGGAGCAGCTGACAAGCTGAAGCCAAGCAATTCCATCTGCTCTGAGTGTGGGAGGATGGAGGCCAGAATGTGAAGCCGGATCGGAATGAAACACCTTGAATGTAGTCGTTCTTGAAAGAACCTTCTTTGAAACTGTAAAAATCCCTATTTAATAAGGGATTTAATAAAGCCTGCCTATGTAAACCGCCTTGAATAAAGTCTTGAATAAAGACCAAGAAAGGCGGTATATAAATACCTGTTGTTGTTATTATTATTATTATTGCATAGAGCTTTGATGTTCTGGGCACTTCATTCTTGGTAATCTTTATAGTAACCTTTGTTGTAACATCCCAATAAGGTGTGGCTGTGTTATCTCTATTACAGATGGAAGGCTAAGGGATAATGACTTGCCTAAGGTCATCTAGTAAGTTTGTGTCTGAAGTTAAATTTGAACTGAAGACTTTCTAGTAGTATTGTAGTTCAAAGTATTTATTGTAGCAATAGTCACTTTATAAATGTGCATACAGTAAATGCACACAGGGAAGTGAGGGTAGGTGGTAAGCCTACAGGGTATAAATTCTTCATATAATTATGTGGCCAGGATCCGGGCAAAAAGCAAGTGGTTCAATGACTATATCAGGTTGTGGGGTTGTTGTCATGCTCCTGCTGTCTTCTCATGTGCATTTGTAGTATATGTGTTGGTCATGTGTGAATAGTTTCAGTATCATTGAGCAATGACTTTTTTAGATGTTCGTTACTGATGTTTTGCTGTACTTGCAAACAATCCTAAAACTTGTAGCTCTTACTTCATTTATTCCAGCACATTCCTGCTTAAAGACTACAGTCATAGTGCCTCCAAAGGCTGAACTGTACATGTTCAAACCTATGTAGCTTTCCCCCATATTTTGTGTTTTTACAAAAATGCAGCTGCAGGAGCCACAGTCTGCATTGGAAGACTGGTGTGGGGAGGGGTTTCCCATACTTTACCCTTTCTCAAGCTGATGGGGATGGTTCTTATAAACTGACTGGAAGCACACACAGGTAAAATTGAATGCAACCAAAGTTCATGTTGAGTTTGAGCATGAAGTTGCCAAAAGCATCTTAAGACAGTGGGGTAATTTTTTTTCAGGCTGTCAGCCCAATCCTGAGCTGCTCAGAGTGTGGGACTGCCACGGTGCTAAAAACAGCTGCTGCAGTATCCTGTGCGCCCTGGGTAGCCACTGCCTTCTCCTTGGGAGAGGGTGACTTTTGTCCCCTTCCTCTGAGTAAGGAAAGTAGCCCAGCAGTGGCGCTACTTGATTCTTTGCCGGCTCCAGAGCCATCACAGAATCAACTAGTTCCATGTTAGGCCACGCAACCCGACACGGGGCTCAGAATCCGGTGGATCTCCACCCGTCCTGCCCCACTTCTGGACATATGCTCCTCCTGCCATATGCTCCCCCCACCTCCCCCAACTCAGAACGCCTCTCACCATGCCCCCACTCACTGACTCCTAGTGGTCTGGGCGACTGCCAGGTGGTGGAATGCGGGCCCAGTGCTGGAGCTGGCCCAGCGCAGGCTCGCACTGGGCTGCCTCTGATGCCGGGCCACAGTAAGAGCTCGCAAACGTGTCTTATGGTAAGCCGGCAGTAGGTCGGCACTCAGGGCTCGGGACTGGGCTCTGTGTTCACTGTGCTAGAAACCTGTCTGTTTTTCAAGCTTAATGCAACAGTTGAGGTGCCCTTTAGCCTTTATTCCTCCATAAAATGTAATGGCAGTGTTTTTTTTCCACTTAGTTAAGAACTTTTAAAATCATGTTTATTGCCTAACAAGCATGTTTTGTTTAATGGGCTCTGAAGGCTCCCTCATCTCTCCCACCCTGGTGATGAGACAGTGAAACAGTGAATGATTAAGCAGTACAGAAGCAGAGCAAACATATTTTTGCCCTAATTTCCAGTTCATGTCTGTAGATGCTCTGTCTTGATGCTTATATGTGTGCATGGCATGAAATCATGCTGTTTGGTCCCAGAACTGGAATGTAAATTGAATTCATGTGACTGTGGGACAGAAATATGTACAGAAGATGGTTTTATCATCTCTGTATCTCTCTTAGAGCATTTTGGATAGAAAACAAAAATATCACATTGGGTGAATATTATATTGATTAGAGAAGCTGGGATAGATGCAATTTGTGCTTAAAAAAGTAATTAAGTATGCTATTCTTGTATTCATTTACAGAGGGTTTGGTTTTGCAGCTACTGATGCAACAGCACTTATTTGTTCAGTTTTCACGTGCGTGAAGGCCTTGCATGGTAGAGCCATATTGTACAAATGTGACTATTCTTTTCTTCACAAGGTGATGCTTATTTTTTGTTAGGTGATTTCTTAAGAATGATGGTGCCCATTAGGGGCTAGCTAATGCGGGTAGCTCAGCAGCCCTAGAATGTGGCCTAACTTGTTTGGAAATGTCTGAGAATAAGTTGATTCATGGTCAAAGAGGCATTGCCCTGCGGTACAAATGTGGATATTAACCACAAGGAAAGGGGGAAAAATGTCACCAGGAGTCTGTGACTTTCTTTCCTTCCCCCACTTCCAATGAACCAAGTGAAGCATTTATGTCTGCTTTTTTGTAGTGTGGTGATCACTGAGCTCCAAGCAGGACCTTATATTTGATGACACTAGCTGGCTAAGGCAGCATTTTCATTAGACCAGTAGATAGAAACGCTTTCCCTTCAGACTACCTTGATGGATGTACTTTTGCTGCTTAGTGTAAGGCTTCATTGTTCTGAGTAGCACTCTTGTCCATCATGGTTGATAAGCCAGTTGAAGAGGGAATATCTAAGGTCAGTTCTTTATGTCCATTCTCCTCTGCACCCTCATTTCTTATCACACTAATCAACATCCTTTGAAATCTACGTAGGTTTTAGAATTGAAGAAATGAATTAAATTCAACATGTCTTTGATTTGGCTAAATAAAAGCCCGGCAAGTCTTCTTGGAATCAACACCTTGTGTCTTCGATATGTCTTCAGCTGCCAACTATATAGAGAAAAGTATGATTTTTATAGACAAGAAATGTATGAAGGTCATTTTCACACAGTTAACAAACAGTGCAACAGTTTGATAGGAATTCAGATTGTCAGCTTCATGTACATGCCTGCTCTTGATTAACTTGCTTTGTCCAAGTAGGAAGAAACTCCTACCTTTTATGAGATATTGGTGGCACATCTCTTTTGGTATAATTTCTGTTTTGGTGGTTGCTAAACTGCTTTGAGTTTACAAGAACAGAGGTGGGTTTTGAGACTAGAAATGGTTTTTAGGAAGGGAATGTTTCTGAGAGAATAAGTTGAGATAGAGGGGGCAAGGTATGGGTGGATTGTAGTTCTGAGGAAATCATTGGCAGTCATTGGCATCCTTCAGTCTTGGAAGACTATGGTATTGCGCTCTGAATGGTGGTTCTGGAACAGAATGTCCTCTCCATAGCGCGAAGCCTGGGTAAAGTAGATATGGAGGATAGACTGTTTGCCATGCAGCAAATTCCCCCTCTCCACATCACTGAAATGGTCCAATGGAAAGGCAGAAGCCAATACGGTTGGTTCCAGCAGCGTCGCAGGAGTTGCCAGAACATGACTGTGTTCAGCCATGAACTGCCTCAGGGACTCCAGCTCCAGATTTTGCCTAGAGGTTGACTCCTGAAGACTTTACCATAACTGGATGTAGCCACAAGGCAGTGGAGCTTTGGGATCAGAGTTTTCCTTCTCTCAGTTGAGCTGCCTTCCCAGGCTGACGAGCCCCATCTACCCGGTGGTTGTTTAGTCGCCTCTTACGACAAGTGCAGCCAAACTGAGGACCTATTCTTATCCCCCAGCCCCCATGGGTGACATCTGGGATGTTAAGACTTGGGCATGAATTGGATTAAAGTGAGGGAGAGATGCGCAGAGTCAGCCTCACTCTCTCTTCCCAGATTCCATCTTGCTCCAATGGCAGGACAAAAGTCAAGACGGTTGGAGATGGGCTGGGCGCAGTGGTTGACCAGGGCGTCTTTCGTGTCTTGCCGTGCTCTTAGCATACCATGTCGCTTGCAGAAACCGCAAGTGTATATGGGGTGTTCAGGGAGGGGTAGTACCTCTGGTGTAGGGGCATGTCGTGTCCTTTTAGGGCAGCTCGTCCACCTTTGGTCCCCACCTGTCCCTCAGCTCTCACCTGTGGCTCCTAGTAGCTGTACCATGCGCAGTGGCCACACCCCAGGCAACAGCTTTGACAGGCTGGTCAAACCAGGTTGAGAGTAGCCGTCGGGTCATTGACCTTCGGCGAGACTGGGACTTTTCTTTCCCGAGCATGTGAAGACAGACTCCGGTGGATAGAGCAGATGAGACCTACTAGAATAGGACCAACGGTCTGAGGAAATAAATCCTTGTTTACTTCATGGAAAACTGAATGGATTTAATGGTGTGAATGGGAAATGTTTTGAGAAAATGTGGCTTTTGTTAAGTAGAACTCTTCCTGTAATTCTTGTTTAAGAAACCATTTCCAGCAAATGGAATCATTCCTGTCAAAGCTCCACTAATTTTAAAGCTGTAAAAATCTCACCGAAATGCATCAGTGCAGTTGTATTGTTCCTTTCTCTCACATTTATGGGGGGAGGGGGAAGAGAAAAGTCATCCCACAGCTTTCCAAGACATAAATACTAACTGCTTGTTTTGGGAATAGGAGTGGAGGTGAAGCAATTATGCCTTATAATAGGGCGCACACTTGAGCTGTAGAGATGCTTGAGTATTTAACGATAGAATTGTTGGTTCTCCCCCACCCTTTGTGAGGTAATGGACAATTTCATATTTGCATACAACACATTTCAGTTTGGACCTGGACATGCTTGTACTAGGTGACATTGACTTTCTGATAACACTTGTTGTAGCACAGAAAATGGTTCCTACTGCCCTCAGCCCTGCTGTGGTGCTGCTGTTTTTGTTGTATTCTAATGAGAGCTTCCCCTTGCTAATTGGATGTTAATGTTGTTGTTTTCAGTGATGTCCTCGCACTGCCAATCTTTAAACAGGAAGAGCCTCAACTTTCCCCTGAAAATGATACGAAGCTCCCTCCATTTCAATATGTACTTTGTGCAGCCACATCTCCTGCTGTGAAACTTCATGAAGAAACCTTGACCTATCTCAACCAAGGTAGGATCATCCAAAATTGAATAGGCAAAGGAGAATTGCTTTCCAATGATTTCCAGACGAAGTGAGGGGATCAGACTTCTGGGAGGGGATCAGTCTGGGAGATGTTGAAGGCAAGTGCATGTGGACTTGGTCCATGCATTGATGAGGAGACCTTGGGAATGTCATTTACTACATTTGGAGCTTCCTTATGAAATTGAACCTGGTGACTGCTTCAGTGAACCTGGTGAATACTCATGCCAAGTCAAGAGTTGACTTCTACCAAGCAAGTATATGATACCAGTGAGCAGTTCTCAAAATGTAGTTTCAATGTCTACTAATGGTCTTATTTAATTAAGGATGCAGAATAGCTACTTTCTGAATGGTGAAATTTAAGACAGTTCGTGGTTTGTGCTTCAGATCCAACTATTTCCATATAGTTGCCAAAGTTACTGTACTGGAAATTGCCACAAAGTGAATGGATCATGAGATGGATTTAGGCCAGGAATAGATGGGCTCAAGTTCCTGCACAGAGTGAAGCTTCACTGAGTGGCACTAGCCAATTTACTCAGCCTAATCTACTTTATAGGATTATAGTGAGGGAAATAGTGAAATTCTTCTGTTGCAATATTTTATCTCAAATCTCGTTCAGAGTCATACTTTTGTTATTTTCAAACGTGCTATAATGCTAGGAAATAATGTGACACATAAGGATGCCCCAAGAGAGTTGTGTAACAAAGTATTTATTTACTGTATTTTTGTCCCGCCTTTCTCCCCAAGTGCCCAAGGCAGTTTACAGAATTCAGTATAAAAATACAAGAGATTACAATCATAATTAAAACACAAAGTACATTAGAACCCGTAACAGTTAAGAACACAATAAATAGCAATGAAACAATAATACAATACAAAGTAGCTCTGATTTCTGAGCAGTACAAACATATAATTTTTTATATCTCAAAGGTCCAAATGTCTAGATAAGGATTTCTTAATCCAGAAGAAATTAACTGGCATTATCAAATTGTCGATGCCTTCCTTTTAACTCACTACAGGTGTGCAAGCAGAGGAGAATTCATAGAATTTATTAGCTGGAAGTGACCATAAAATAATCTGATACAACCTTCTTTGGCAGGATTCCATAGATCTGTGTTATCCCTAACATAATAATCTATGCCTTCCTCTAAAGAAAATTTCACTTTGTGGTTCATTTTGCTTGTGCTCAGGTTTTTTTTATTATAACAATCACCCCAAATCTCATGCTTTCTGTACTTTAGCCCAGTGTTGGTGCCACTTTGCTTTGGCAGTGCCCACGTGCCCAGGCAGTGCCCTGAGGGAATTAGAATTGTGGAGATGAAAGGGGCATAATGACTTCTCTCCTACTGGCCTAACCACCTGTCCCATGCCATGCTGCCCTGGTATCAAATATTTCTGCCTAGTTCCAGTTTCATTGATTTATGTGCAACCTGTTGCTCCAGAATGTGGATGCATAGACAGTTTAAAGACTTGGGGTATGGATAGATGAATACTGTATTTGAATGCCAGTGTCTTCAGTTCACACTGACTTATTTTCAATAGAATGTGTATCGGGCATCTACATTCTGGCATAACAGCTCACAAGAAAATTCATAATTAAAAAAAAAAAATTCAAGATCTTTAATTTATAGTGTTGCGTTCTCCACTCTTGCACTATAGAACTGTCTAATTGTAGCTATGGCATGAATGAGAATTCCTCCTCTCTAAATTGAGTCCTAGTGATTATTGTAAGTTGACACTTCTTCACTATTTACTATTGAAATAACATATTTTAAAACAGACACAGTTTGTTTCTTGGTTGTTCAGAAATGGTTTTTAAACAGACACAGTCTGTTTCTTTTGGGAAATAATTGAATTAAGGTTAAGCACTAAGCTACTACAAAGAAATAACTGTTCTTGAGAGCTCTAGAACAAAGGTCTCTTGAATTGATGGTAAAGAACTTCTGCTCCAAGGGACACCTGTGTTACTGAGATTTGTGGTATATCCATAATTTTCTCTCTTCTACTCTGTCCTAAAGATGATTTATAATACTACTTGGGTACTAGCAAAGCAGTAATTCATTCAGATAGTGCACTTAGAGTTTTAGAATAAGATATTACAAAATACAACTTGGCTGTTCTCGTTAAAACTATTTCGAATTCTTAGATTGTTAGTTTACTAAAACAGAGTCTACATTCAAATAACACAATGCACTGAATGTAAGTGCAGATCATATTTCAGAATCCATACTTATTGTCTCACCTTCCTTTGTTCTGTTCCTGCCTTGGAAAAACAGCAACTGAAATTATCAAGGATTTGGGGCATTGTCTCTCAGAAGTTGAATGAGGCTGCAGCTTTTTAGTTTGGGGAAAGGGGAGTTGGGATATAACATCCATCAATGGTTGCTTGATACTATGCACTACTTCCAAGTTCTGCATTAATATGTCTCTTCATACCAGTTTCAGGGGAACAATGGTGGGTGTGAAGTATACCTTTTTCTCAGCTTGTGGGTTTCTCTGAGGCAGCTATTGGACCATGCTGGACTAGATGGGCCTTTGGCTTGATTCAGCAGATCTTGTTATATAATTTGTCCTTGCATACCACAGGTGACCAAAAATCCAATGATGGCAGAGGAAACCCCCCACCCCCCCATGTTAGTCTTATCATGTCACTGAACAGAGAGTATGAACTGTAAGCATGTAGCAATAGCAGGTGTGAATCTAAACATTCTAAAAGGAATTGTCTTGATCTGAGGTATTATATTAGAAGTATAGTTAGTCTAATCGTAAAGATGAAACTACAGTTGGTAGAGTTACCAACCAACAGTAGAAACGGACTCCTGTAGCTGTGCCAACTACAGCAATTAGCAGGTTATCCCCATGTGAAGAAAAGGCTTCACCAGCTAATTAACAGCATCTTGAATTGCAACAGACACATAGCTACAGGTGCCAGTTCAAACAATGTCAGTACATTAGAATAGGGATGACTGGGTCCTGAATGGAAGGTAACTGAAGAAGTTTGGATATGAGGCCCAAAATGTTTTGCAAACCATGGGAGAATAATGTGGTTAGCAGTAAGAGCATTTATGACATAACGTAAGGTAATAGACTTCATTCATTCACATTCTGTCTCGCCCTTCTCCAGGGAGCTCAGGGCAATGTACATAGCTCCTTCCTCTCCTTTTATCCCTATGATAATATACTATATCCTCTGCAAGCTGGTGACTGGTCCAAGGTCATTCCAGTAAGCTTCATGACTGAGTGGACATTGTTGTTGCCTATTTATCGGGCCCTTTTCCTGTACCTTTTTACTGTAGCCTGTAGAAATTTGGTAAGTGGAAGCTTTTACTTTATTTCCATAGTGAGAAAAACATCACCATACCTTTTTGTTGAGCTGTTCTTTGATGTAGAAACAGGAGCAGAGGCATTAAAATGTGAAACACCTATCCATAGGCAAAATTATGCTATTCATAGGCAAAATCATACCAGAGGATTATCCTTAACCTGAGAATATTTTCATTTGGCACTTAAAAAGTTTGAACTCTCTGCTGCTAGAAATGACTCTCAGATCGAATGCTGGAAAGTTAAGCTTTTTCAGACAAGTTACTGTGTTTAAGCTCCAAGAACTAAAGTAATACTGATGACCTATACTAGCAGCCCTTGTATTACAGTTAGGTTTTTCATAGCAACATGTCACCCATAACTGCAGTGGTTCCCAAACTTACCTGGGTCACAACACCCGACAGACTCTTCTTCCCATCTTAGCTGGGAAGCTTCCCATCTCATGGAATCTTGTGTGATCCAAGATGCTGGCATTGAAATCTCATGAGATTCAAGATGGTGGCACCCAGATCTTGTGAGATTGGGCAGAGCTCCAAAGCATGCTTTTTGCATGTTTGAAAAAGCCCTCCCATCCACCCTGGTGTTTGTAGTGTTGCATCTGGCCTCCCAACCAGTATTTCAGATGACATTATCACTAGCTACTTCCAGTGGTACTTCTGATAGGTGGACCATGCAAAGTGGTACATCGGGGGGGGGGGAAACATTGAGAAACGCTGGCCTTTAAACGCTGGTCTTTAAAAGGGGATTAGACAGATTAATGGAGGAAAAGTCTATCATGGGGGACCAGCCATGATGACGATATGCAACCTCCAGGTTTTAGAGGTATCTCTGAATGCCAGATGCATGGGAGTGGCAACAGGATGCAGGCATTGTCATTTATCAGAAACAATCATAAAGTTCTTTCTCTGTTGCATAGGACTGGCATGGGTGGGCTAAGCTGGGCATGCTCATGCTCATCTGGCTGACCCCTTTGTGAAGGCAGCAGTGGTGACAACAACTTGAGCTAGCACTGCTTCTGCTGCTGCCTTCACCATTGGTACTCCCCATCTGCAAATGGGAGTGTTCCTTCCTGAGGTCCCCATGTTATCACAGGACCTCTAGAGCAGTGGTTCTCAAACTTTTCAGTCTCCAAGACACTCCTAGAGAGAGTCTTGGCAAGCCTTGTTGGAGCGTATGTGGCATCTCGGGGAGGATCTGCACTGGTGCATGCATGCCTGCACAGTACTGAGCAGATGACAGCCACTTATGATATGCTCAAGGAGACCCTGAAGGGGTCTTGGGGGAAACATTGCTGTTACACTGAAAAACACTGCTGTAGAGAATGCTCCCGTTAACTGGATGGGGGGCAGGAAGAGGAGATACAGCAATCTCACAAGATACGGCTTTCTCCCGGGTACCTTTGTTTATAGCAGGGGCCTGGGAGAATGCCCATTGGCCAACTGGAGCAGGAAGGAGTTGCTGCTGAAGTAGCTGCATTTGCTCCTCTCTGTTACCATTTTTTGAGGGTGGGGGGAGGAGCTGTTGCTGCGGCCTGTTCAGTAAACCACGTGGTTGTCCAGGGCCCAGTGCAATCTAGCACTGGCCCTGTACTTTCTCTTGTGCTTGCCCATCACCAGCTGATGTCTTGGACTGCCCATTCCTGATAATTTTATTTTTTGTGGGATTTGTTTTTTTTTTTTGTTACCAGGACTTCATGTGGTGGAAGAAAGCATGTCTGGTGCTCATTGGTTGCTGGCTGAAATTTTACAGTTATGATCTACATAAGAGCAAGCATTAAAACAATTGGACTTCTGTTTATGAAACTGGAACAGATTATATTAATTTGGGAAGTAAAGCTTTGATGTAACGGAAGCATAGCAGTGAAGAAAGCTTCTGAAGGCAGAGGAAAGTATTCGGATCTCAACTGTTGCATTCGCAATAATTAGCTGTTCTCTTCCTGTTAGAAGATCAGGGTACTGCAAATACAGATGTCGGATTGCCATTATCAACCATGATTCTCTTTTCTGGTGTCAGCCTTCATGGTGTGAGACTCCCATCCTCACCCTGTTCACTGCACATGGCTCACATGGGAGGGATGAACTGACTTTGTCCCTCCCCCAAGTTCTCTGCATACAGAGGACTTGGAGAGGGGGGGGGGGTCAACCTTGAACTTTGCACCAGCCTGTGCAGCAGACACTTTGCAGCTAAGCCATGGCTAGAGATGCTTAGCTATGAAGATACTCGGAAATTATGGGTATTAAATGAATGCATGGCCTCACTCCTTCCCCTAGTCATGGAGGATTTGTGAAGATTCTATGTTTATTGCAAGGAACTATGGGATAGGCTTCAGCCAGCAACTGGTTAGTGAGCACCAGACATGCTTTCTTCCACCATACAAAGTCCTAATAACAAAAAACAAATCTCACAAAAAATTAATTCTCAGGAACGGGCAGTTCAAGGTGTCTGCTGATGACATGCAAGAGAAAGCATAGGGCCAGTGCTAGACTTCTCTTTGCCCAGGGAACAAGTTAGAAGAGAATTGTAGTAGTTTATTCTGTAAGGGTAGTGTGTTGTTGTAGCACAAACAACCAAGAGTCCTGTGATGCCAACAGCTTCATTGGCAGTTAACCTTTAAAGACCTAGAGCCGACTTCATATGGCATACTGGCCAAGATTCTCATACTACTCCAGTACCTGCTCAGAGTGTTCCTTTCAGCATCTGAAGTAGGATGCTATTGCCTCTTCGTCATGTGATATGGCTTTTAAATATCTGATTTGTCATCATTTCCAAATTGTTGGCAGGCAACTCTTTTGTCCTAAACATAATAGTACAACCATCAAATGTTTATGTGGCTTTAGTTGCTGGAGAAAATAACCTTGGAAAATTTTAAAAGCTCATAAAACTTCCTCCTTTAAGACAGGTGGAATTGCTTTACATCGTACCATCTAGGAACATTGTGAACCCAGGTTGCGTTTTACTACTCTGTGTGTGTGAGCGAGAGCACATGTGCAGCATTACATAAATGACACCTAGCTTAGTAGTACTTTATAAATGTTGATTGCTCTAGGGTTTGTCTTCTCTTGCCCTGCCCAAAAGTTCACAGTAAAAGTTCTGCAGAAATGCACAGAGGTAAAGGATTCCAGATAAAAATCTGTAATCAGGTGCTTGTCCGAATGCATCTGATGGCTGTCTCTGCTCTACTGTCCTTCCAGCAGAGAATCACTTACTATACTATATTACAGCAGTGGCTACTTGAAAACTTTCACCTGCCAACTCAGATCATATGGAAAACTAGTTTACAGGATTCTACTGTGGGATGAGCTGACTTTTTTTCTATATTACCTGCTCTAGATTTCTAAGCTTTAGTGGCTTTCAAGTTCTATGAAATTCTGTGAATCTTGAAAGCTTGTTGGTAATTCCTTGTGAGAATCTTGGTAATGACCGACAACCTTTCCTGAAAGACAGCTGGCTTGCAATTATCAATCTATTAACCTTCAGGGTGTAGTTGCAGGAGAATGTTTGTTCTGATTCAGATTAGACTTTCAGTTCATGTGGGTCAGCAGTGCAGTTCAACAGCCTTGGCCAGCTCCCTGCATAAACCAGGGAATGCCCTAGAACACGTTCTAGAATCCCCTTCAGTGCATGGCTCTGAAGAGGATTTCACTTTCCACAGCAGACATTCAGGGATTTCTTAGTTTCCAAAGATGTGGAAATGGCAGCTTGAAAGAAGAAAGTTAATTGACCTTCCATGCAGTTAGACTAGAGTCTCTGCAGTAAGCCATGGTGTCACTAGTGGCCTCATTATTAGTGCAGTAGGCAGTGTTATGCAAAAAAGCTATGATTTCTGTTTATTAATTTCAGTTCCCAAAGTTTATCTTGGTAGATGCACTTGTGTGTGTGGTGTCACTTAGTTGCTTTTAATGTAAGAACTATACTTGCATTATAATAGTTAGAAGTTCTTGTGGATAGTTGCTGAAGGGATGTTGTGTCTTTACCTGCCAAAATATTGAGAATGAAGCATAGTCAACTGCCCTATTGGCTTGAAGCCAGTACATAGAAACATAGTGTCAGTGAAAGGAGAATGTAATATAACTTCTAATCACTGTGTTCATTCAGATACGGCATACTAGCAATATCAAGTGAGAGTTGTCACAGATAAGGAAGAGACCATTTTAGCTTCTATATCAACATAATTCCCTAGTTCAGTGGTTCTCGAACTTTTCCAGCTTGCACCTCCCCTGATCCTTGTAGCCATTGGCCACGGCAACCCATTACAACCTCACCTCAGTTACCCCCAAAATGGGGATGAAGGTGTTATAATTATACACTAGAAACAAGGCTGCAAATCCTAACCACACTTACCTGAGACTAAGCCCCATTGAACAAAATAGGACTTACTTCTGAGTAGACCTGGTTAGGATTGTGCCCTGAGGTTGTTAGCAGCACACCTGGAGGGTTTTGGAAAGGGAGGGGGGAAGTGATGAATTTGCTGGGGGGGGGAAGTCTTTGTTTTGTGTGTATCTGCTAATTGCAAACTGATGCAAACTGAGACCTAGAGACTGTTTGGCTGGAATCCTAACCCCACTTTCCTGGGAGTAGGTCCCATTGAACACAATAGGACTTACTTCTGAGTAGACCTAGCTAGGATTGTGCCTTTTGTCTTACAATAGCAGCCAACAGAGTACCCCCCCTCCCCGGAGGCAGGAGGAAAAAGGGGATGGCTGAGAAGGAATGGGGATTTTTATTTTTAATCAATTTTTGGAGACAAAGCCATCAAGAGTGGCTTTCTTTCTTTTCTGAAGGGGGAGGAAAAAGAGAGAGGTGAAGATCCTGGGTTAAGCTGACACAGACTCCAAGCCTATGTAGGTCTACTCAGAAGTCAGCCCCATTTGAGTCAATGGGGCTTACTCCCAGGAAAGTGTGGAAAGAATTGCAGCCACACCCAGCAAGATTACAACTCACCCCAAAGTAGATGGGGGCTGCTCACACACATACACCCAACATGCAGATGCCACCCCCAGGCAAGACGGAGGGATGCAGGCTGTGGCATTTGGACACTAAGAGCAGACTGGGCTCCCCAAGCGGAGGACTTACTCTTCCCTCCCGCTTTGAAGCCTGCCAGGAGCGAGCCCTGTGCTGATGAGATGCAGCACCTCTGCACTCTTCTCTCCTCCAGCCTTGACCAATCCCAGGATGCCCAGGGTGAGGGGCACACTGGGAAATGTAGTCCTTGGGGTGAGGTTGCACATGGAGAGAGCTCCATGATGAGATGTGGCACCTCTGCCTGCCCAGCCAGCCTTCTCTCCCACCTCCCCCACCATGTTTCACACTGCCCTACCCACCTCATGCTGCCCCACCCCCCTCATTCACAGCTGCAGAAAAGCAGGAAGTCAGGAGGCAGCACATGCAGCTGAGCAGAGCAGCCCAGCCCAGCCTCTCTCCCGGAGATGCCTGGCGATGCCCCTGGAGGCTAGCCACACTTCACTAGGGAGGCGGGATGCACAGATTGAATACCTCAGCCCTAGTTTATCATTTTACCAGATCTACTTAACCCATCTTTTGTACACATAGTTGTAGCAAAAAAGATGAGCTTCCCTAGTATTCTAGTCAGAATTCATTAGAATGTTTTAGACGTAGCACCTTGTAAGGAATTTTTGGAGGGCTTTTTTTGTAATAAAGAAATAATGTGGCTTACTTGTTTTAATAGTAATAGCTAAGGTTTCTAGATTTATCTGTTTCACAGTAGAGTTTATACTCTCTGGGGCCATAGCATTTTTCTGTCTTTGGAAATCTATCCTAATCAAAATTATTCCTCCTTCTCCCCTAGTCCCATGGTGGTAAAAATATAAGAAGCCAAATACCGCATTTGACAGTTTGATGCTTTGCCCAGAATACAGTCTCATACTGCCTAATAGTAGGTCCAGTCACAACACCACAGTCACAGTAATTATGCCAAATGTCTCAAAGTGTAGTTACTACTACTTTAATTAAACACTGCTCACAAACGGATCGTTACATGAATCAAAATCTACATCGAAAACTTGCATGAACTGTTTCATAAGCAATTTCAGTGAACCAGATCCTATGTTCCTGTTGTGATCTATGCTTGAGAGGATTTTCTGAAAAGCTGTGCAGATAACAAATCATATGTTAAGTTTAGGTGTGGAGGGATGTACGCATGGAATTGGCTTTTTAAAAAATGTATCCATAAGCACCCACTGTTCTGTCAGAGGTGATCTTCAGACTTGTGGTGCAGTTGTTAGATGCTGGTATCTTAAGATACCCCAACATGCTTTTTGTTTTTGTATTTGTTGTTGTTTTTAACTGTAGTGCTGTCTATAACACTGTAGACAGCTGAAAACTGTCTATAACTGTCTATCACTATAACACTGTAAACTATAGTGTTTTCAGAGAGAGTTAAGAAATGAAATAACTCTTGCTGTCTATTTAAGACTACAATCCTAATTGTGCTTCTGATCTTAAATCCTGAAAAACCAGGTACTAGTCTCCTTAAGAACAGGCTGTACATGAGTTCCTTGTTAGAAGAAATATATATTTCTCTGTCCAATTTTATTCGCACAGTTAGGTAAAATGGCATTGGCTCATGTGGCAAGAATTTATTCACATCTAATACTTCAAGATAAGGGATATGAAGAAATTCTGATGTACTGTATTGTGCTATGACTCTTATTAGTGTTTGTGCTGGAAATCAAGCTTGTGCAATTCTTTTGTATAAGCATTTATTCAGAATACCATGTTGTAGATGCTCCTTTTGATTGTATCTGAGCATTTAGTCTTCCTTCTATAATTGAATCTTTTTTTTTTTTAATGGAAGGGTCATTTTGTTTTCTATAGTGGGCTTCTTTTTACCAGGGTATTTAATTCAGGTTCAGTTCCTGAACCTCTTGTGCTTTGTTCAGCCACAGCTCATGCCGCTCTTGCCATACTAACCACAGTCGCATCCCTTTCCCAGAACTTTAATGCAATATTCAGGCTATCCAAATATATCCTCTTCAGTTTACATTCCAGAAATGTAGCATTTTTCCTTTTTTCTGCAGGAGGAAGATATCTGCTCTGCCATTTTCTTTCAAAAGCCAACCCTATCAGTGGTCAGACCAGAAAACTCCAGCTGATTAGCATTTTAGATTGCCTTGTTATACATTGATCTGCATTCTTGTGTAAGGAGGGGACAACATTGCAAGAGGAACTTGAAAAACCAGTTTCTGTGTATCTATTCCCTGGTTTTATTGTATTCATAATTTTTTGCTCTTATTCCTGGCATTGGCTCACTGAACACATTTCTTTGTGGCCAAAAATTTTTATAATACTAGTCAGGTTTACATACATGAAAATGTCTGCCTACCAATTGCTGTTGGCTTCTTAAGTAATTAATAATCCAAAGGGTAGATGTATGCAAGATTTTGTATTGACAGTGAAATTTGTTCTACTTGAAAGTCTGCTGTTTTTACTGTGTGTTTCTTGGAACACCTGACAAAGTTGAAATGCTCAGAACAAATTTCAAATCCATAACTTGAAGATTATTGGCAAGACCTTACTTACATAGTCACTGCTAGCTAACAAACACTCATTTTTGTACAGTGAGATTATATGTTAGAAGGTTGTACTAAGGAAGATGGCACTGAAAGCCATTTAAAATGTCAGGTTTCCCATCTCTTTGCAACAGTGGGATCCTGTGAAAGTTAGGGCACAATCCTAACAACTTATGTCAGTGCTTTCCAGCACTGACATAAGGGCAATGCAGCTCTGAGGTAAGGGAACAAACATTCTCTTAATTTGAGGAGGCCTCCGTGAGTAACACCCAACTGCAGGGTGCAGCACAGGTCCCATTGGCACCGCTATGCCAGTGCTGGAAAGCACTGACATAAGGGGTTAGGATTGCGCCCTTAGTTTATTACCTTAAATTCTGGTCTATTTACTTAAATTCTGGTCTATTTACTATCAGCTATCAGTTGATTTTCATAATAATTCTGTATTAAAAAATATTTTATCATTCATTTTACATCTACTTGTATACACTATCACTTGTCTTTAGGCCAATGCTTTCAACCTCCAGATTGCTCAGTGGCTACCATCTGTTCAGAGCAGTCAGTAGTTAAATACCTGGTTGTGGCAGATGCTGGATAGCATTGGCACTCCATCCTGATAGTTGTTCAGAAGCAAAGGGAGAGGAAAAATTCTGTTGTCAATATTTTGACCATTTAGCCGACAACTTACAAGCCCAGCCAACTTTGTACATAAAGCAGATGCCTGCACAAAAGTTAAAGAATGCTTTCCCTGGGTTTGCAAATCTGTAGTGGACCTGAAAGCTCATGGTTCAGGAGCCACTATGTTTTAGGAGATTCCATTCATTCAGAAGATTACATGCTAATTGCACCAGAAATATGGTTCAGGGCCCCATATTAGTCAAGCTTCTTTAAAGTGCCCTTGAGCAGTTTGAATTTCCGGCTCAGTGATTTTGCCAAAGGTCCAGTCTTGCTCTTAAAAGTTCTGTTTGCATTAATGCTTAATTAGAACAAACTTATTGTATTGCCAAAAAAATGAGCCCTCTCAAGCATGATTGATGCCAGTGCAACTGTCTCTTTTTTGTTCTTGCTACAACATGCTTAAACACCTTGGAAATGTTTCCTTGAACTCCTAGGTCAGTCTTATGAAATTCGTCTACTTGAGAATAGGAAATTGGGCGAGTTCCAAGATTTAAACACAAAATATGTAAAGGTAAGGAGACTTTCTTCCTGTGGCTACATACAGACATACCATAATAAGATGGTCACACTTTGTCAGAAGGGAATTTGTTAGTGAAAGACTAGAAGGGAGGTGGTGGTCTCCTGAGTTCCTTTGACCTAAGCAGGACTGAGTGGTTTGACTTCTAGATTTTTATATTAGACCAATAGTTTTCTAGATTTCCTGTACTTTGAGAGCTTTCTCCATTGGTTACTTGCTAAAGAATCTATGTGTTTCTGCAGTGGATCCTCTGCATGTTTTAGAGAATTCTGGGATCCATTCTAGGATGCAGTCTTAGTATGTGGCCAGGTCTGTTTGGCCTTGCACAAATTGAGAGAGCACTCCAGAATGAGCCCAACACTCCTTTGTGGCTATATATTGTAGGGAAAGGCTCATAATAATGAATAAACTGTCTTTCAGGGAAGACTTTCTGTCTTGTGTTACTCATCATCTCACTGGGAAATCCCAGATTAGCAACTGAGGAATTGCAGATAATTTAGGAGCACAGTTTGGAAACCACCCTCCTCTCTTAGGGCCTAATCCTGTCCAGCTTTTCCAGAGCTGATGCAGCTATGTCAGTGAGACAGGTGCTCTTCCTTTACCCTGAGGCCTCCATGACTGCCCTAACATTCACAGGAACATGTGTTTCCTTACTTGGGAACAGCTGCATCAGTGCTGGAAAGTTGAATAGGATTGGGCCCTTAGTCACAAGGTCAAAAGCCCTCAAATAAAAGTGACCTTCTAAACTTAGGCCAAACTAATATTATGATATACACGTACATCATTGTCTTGCTCAGGCATTTTTCTTTTACTCTCACTTTTTAAAATATCAGCTGCAGATGGGGTGTGATTTGGATTGAGACCACTGCGTATATTGTGGGGGGGGGGGGGAGAAGAGGTATTTGCTCCCATGCCGGTTGCCTACAAAGAATTCCCATGAAGTGGCTATTTACCCCAAAGTTGCAATTGACATTGGCTTGTTCACAAACCGTGGTTAGAACAGACCAGGATTTGTGGAATTTGCACACAACAAATCCCAGTGAATAGAAGTTGCACATTTCCTCTGCATATGTATGAAGGGGAGATTTCGGGGTCCAGGGCTCATGCTAGTAATGCTTCATCATGGTTAATGTTGCACCTGAAACCAGCAAATGAAGTGTTCAATGTCTTGTCTAATTTGACCTGTATGTTACTTAGAATGTTATATTTCTATTTTTAGATTGAAGAGAAATTATGAAGTGTAGTCTTCGCAGTGTCATGTCTATACAGGACCTGTTAAGTTAGCTACTAGACTTTTCATCAGGTCTGCTGTCAGTCATAATTTATAAGATGCATTTCAACATCATTTTCCTCAATTGTATTAAGTACTAATATGTGGCCATCCGTATGTAGTAATAGATGTAGTGGTAGTTGCTCATACAGTGTGTCCTTAAAAGGGTCATTTCTTGGTTTGTGAATAATTTACTAGCTCATAGAATCTTTGTAATTTGACCTCAAGTATAAACTGTGAATAAGCCACTGTCTATTCTTGTCCTGCTCAATAACAAAGTACAATAAGCTTAAAAAATCCTTTAGGACAGTGGTTCTCAAGCTTCTACAGGGAAGTTGGGAACCACGTAAGCCTTTGCAGGGGAGCAGCGATGGCAGTGATGTGATTGCCAGGATTGCACCGCTGCCAGGGACATGAGGGTTTTCATATTCACCCGTGGCGGTGCTGGCCTCCCAGAGGGGGTCCAGGGAGCCCATGGATGCCTCCACAGGACTCTTCAAGCCTCAGAATGATTAAAAATAGCAATCAGAACCCACTTCTGGCTTTGCAAATGCAGAAGTGGGTTCTGTTCACTGTTTTTAGTCATTCTGAGGCTTGGGTAGTCCTGGGGAGGCACCCATGGGCTCCCTGGACCCCCTCTGGGAGGCCAGTACCGCCATGGGTGAATATGAAAACCACCTCTGTCCCTGGCAGCAGTGTGATCCTGGCAATCATGTCACTGACATCCCTGTAGGGCCCTGCCCTTAAAGGGGAATGCCCTGCTTCTGTTTACCATGGTGCATCATGACACGCCAGTTTGGAAATGACTGCTTTAGGAGATAACACATGCATAAGGACTATACTGACTCAGTCTACTGTGCAAGTTACAGAGTCAGTCTGTAACTAGATGGATTGCTTTTGATAACGTTTGTACCTTCTTTCTCTTTCTGGGTTCATCGTTTAGATTATAGACCCTGTTTCAGTTTCAAATGAAACTTTTCTATTTGGTGCATTAAAGCAGGGGTCTCTAAACCCCGGCCCGGGGGCCAGATGTGGCCCATGGTGAGCCTCTTTCTGGCCTGTGGCCAGCCTCTTGTCCCCCTGAAAGCCTCTGGCCCACTTGACTGAATATGACTGGAGCTGTGCTCCGGTTGCATCTGGAGTGTGTTCTGAGAGCCAAAGAGGTTGAATGAATGAGTCAATTGATTCATTTATTCACTCATCTAAGTTCCATTTCGAATATATTTATTTAAATTTTATATTTAAATTTTTTTTCCGGCCCTCAACACCATACCAGCTATTTGATGCGGCCCTCTGTCCAAAAAGTTTGGAGACCCCTGCATTAAAGGAAAGGGAGCCATTTTAAAAAGCAGTTTTTGTGCATTGTAAAAGCTGTTTATATTTTAAGAACATAAGAACAGCCCCACTGGATCAGGCCATAGGCCCATCTGGTCCAGCTTCCTGTATCTCACAGTGGCCCACCAAATGCCCCAGGGAGCACACCAGATAACAAGAGACCTGCTTCCTGGTGCCCTCCCTTGAAATTCTGAAATTCTCCTGAAGATTTGAGACCACCTGTTTTTCTGTAATCAACATCCATGATATAGATTTGCATTTTGTTACTGCTCACATTTCCTTGGTTTGGTTTTAAGTCTTCAAGTATCTGGTCAAAATATTTTAAATAGCCATCTTCATAGATAAGATGCAGCCTTCACTAAGGCTGCAGTCCTGTCCATACTTACCGGGGTGTAAGCTCCATTTATAATGGAGCTTGCTTATTAGTAGATATGCATAAGATTGAGTTCTAAAACAAAGTACTTCTGTTGCAAAGTATCCTGGTTCTACAACTTTATTCACCATGCTCATTGTGGTGAGCATGCTCCTGTCCTCTGGTGAGTGACAAGCTCCAGCCTTTCTCTCAATTTTGAAGCAGCAGAGCTGGGACAAAGCTGCAAATCATCCCTGAATGCTTATGGCAGTCCTTGTCCCATCTTCACTTCCAGGGTTTGAAAGCAAAGCTGTGGGTGGTTTGGCCATTGCATTGCCAAGGCACCCAGAGTGCCTTGATAATGCCCAGCCAACCCTTAATACAGTTTTAAGGGCAAATCTTGGGACTGGGGAGGGGAGCATGGGATTGTCCTTGACCTCTCATGGAGGCATGGTGTCAGGTAGGGACAAGGGGAGGAACCCAAGCCGCCTTGGGTGCCCTTCGGGGAGAAAAGCGGAATATAAATCGAATAAATAAATAAATAAATAAATAAGTTCCTGACAGCCCGACTTCTTTTTTATTTTTTGCTTGGCTAGCAATATGAGATAATTTTAGATCCCTGTTAAGTAGGATGTGAGGTCTATCAAACTGGTTTTGGTGCCTCACATAAAACAAAACAAAGATATCATACTGCTACATTGTCCTAGTTCAGTGTCTTTGATTACTTTGGCCCAGTAACCTGGATCTGGGGAATTTTAAGTAGAAGGAAAACAAATTGGAGGTTCCCAAAATGTAAAGTTACAAGAAAGAAAAATGTTTGGTCAGGTCAGTCTATATAATAGTATAACTCTTATCTGTAAAATTCTCTTGGGTACCTAAAACCCTTGGGAAGCAAAAAGGAGGACACTTTCTCTTTTTCTTCCTCTATTTGGTGTACATGGTTGGTGACCTTTGCAGAAAACTTCTGTCTTGAATTAAGTACAAATGGCAAGACTCTGATTGCTTTCATGTTAGCAAATCATTGCCTCATTCTGTTTCCCCTCTTCTCTCTCAACAGAGCATTATTCGTGTGGTTTTCCATGACCGCCGTTTGCAGTATACAGAGCACCAACAGCTGGAAGGCTGGAGATGGAGTCGACCTGGAGACCGCATCCTTGACATAGGTGAGAACCTTTCAGTATGATATATGTATAAATTTGATCCATGGAGGTTACCTTATACTGTATGCTTTCTTAAGAATTGTCAGCATTGCTGTATGAGAGATCTTAAAAACAAAACACACAGAAGCTACTTCAAAGAGCTTGAAGTCAAGTAACTCCACTGGATAGCAGTGTTCCTCATTTAAGAAGAAATGACAATGCCTGTATTTTTCACAGTATATTTTATTCTATCACAAGTACATCTTGGTTCTTAGTGTAAAGAAACTCTTTAGATATGTCATAACATTGATAATGAAAGCAAGATATTTTTAAGAATATGTTTACAGTATTGAATGAACTGTGTTTCTGCTCGATTAGCTTTTCAAATGGGTCTAGTGATTGTATTGCAATGTTTCTGTTCTTCAATTTTAATTTTTTTAAAATTTTAGGGGTTTTCTTCTACAGATATCCCACTGTCAGTTGGCATCTTAGACCCTAGAGCCAGTCCAACACAGTTGAATACAGTTGAATTTTTGTGGGATCCATCCAAGAGAGCATCAGCCTTCATTCAGGTAAACAAAAAAAGCATATCCTGTAAGTAAATGTGTTATGTTTTATTTGGAAAAAAGTCATCCTTTAACTTTCTTTGGGTTGTATTCTCTTGAATACATTGAATCCTGAATTGAATAGCTATTTTGGGTTGTATTCTCTTGAATACATTGAATCCTGAATTGAATAGCTATTTTTCATCTTGAGTTTTCTTTGATGTTCTAGCAGTCTGTATTACCTGGAAATAAATTCTGCTCACATAAAATAAATCACAAAATCATTATATTCCAATTTATTTATATAATTAAATTAGAATTTGCAGTGGCAATAGGTCCTGAATGAATAATACAAATATAGGTATAATGAAGGATTTAAAAATAATTGGTCAGTCCCAAAGTTCCCAAAGCCAGAATTAAACCCTAGTTTTACATGATGACAGCCAACTACTGTCAAGTATGATGTCAAATACTTCCATCCCACACAAAAGGAAGGAATAAACTTACTTTTGTTGTGATTTGCAACAAATTAGGATTGGCCATGATGGGCATACTGGCCAACTATGGCTTATTCAAACCACAGTTTCAAAATAAACCAGGATCTGAACCCAGGTAGTGGCACTGAATCTTGGGTTCAAAACAAAATTTTATTTTGAGACTGTGGTTTGAATAAGCCAGGATTTGCTGGTTCAGACATGGCAACTGATCCAGCCTTGTCATGATCCGCAATCAGAAACAGAATTATTCTGTCACTTCTTATGTGGAAGAGTGGGGGAGAGCAAATTCTTAAGACTAGAGGGCATCATGCAAAATCAGAGTTCCATCCTGGCTTTCTGTGACATTAGAACAGAACCGATATGTTGTAATAAGCACCCTAAGGGGAGACTGTTTAGCCCTTTTCATGTAGCAGGAAAAAAATGAAGTTCTTTCCATTTAAATGAAAGTATATTAATCAAAGTATTGATCTGGCAGTCACACTGCCTTTAGGGACGTGCTACATTTAACTGACCTTGCATGTCAACCCTTTTCTGAATAATGAAATCAAATTCTCTTTGACTTCTGATGCTATAAATGAACTTTTCTCTGACTAGGTGCACTGTATCAGTACGGAATTTACTCCAAGAAAACATGGAGGAGAGAAAGGGGTACCTTTCCGAGTACAAATGGATACATTCAAACAGAATGAAAATGGTGAATATACAGAACACTTGCATTCTGCAAGCTGCCAGATCAAAGTTTTCAAGGTACAAGGCTAGTGTGGTTTTCAGAAATGGTCTTTTTACCCTGGAATAGTGATCTCACTACATGTGAAGTTTTGTTTCTAGACTGTAATTACCGATTAAGGTATTAGAGTGCAGGGTGAGGTGAGACTCGTGTAATGAAAATGGACTAATGTGGTGGAAAAAAAATCTGGGCAAACTCTGCTGAAAAGAATGGAACCTTGCCATTTGAGGGGCTGTCGAAACCAATTGTTCTTTTTTCTTTCATAAAACATGGCTGTGAAGACTCAAAGGGGTAGTGTATAAAAGTAAGACAGGAATACCACTTGGTCATTGAATAATGTATGCCTTATTTCTGTAAAATATGCAAAAACGTGAACTTCAATAAGTCACCATCGCTAAGTTAAATTCTCTTAGAGCACAATTGTATGCATACCTACTCAGAAGTAAGTCCCATTTTATTTAATTGGGCTTATTCTCAGGAAACGATGTACAGAGGGCCCTCCTTATCCGTGGGTTTGGCACCCGCAAATTTGACCCAATGCACAAGATGCCTTCCAGTTGTACCTGGAGGTCTCCCTGCGCCTCAGAAGGCCTCCCAGAGGCTTTTGAGAGGCACTTGCAATTTTTTGTCAAATTGGAAGTGCCCCTCAGAAGCTTCCGAGAGGCCTCCCGAGGCACAAGGAAGTTTGTTTATTAACCTTTAATGGCATATAATAGCATACATTTTAAACCACCTGTTACAGTATCCCTGACTATATAACCTATATATACAAGCTCATTCTAATACGTTATGGTTTTCCCAAATACATAACTTAAGATACATAGCAACCTGTCTTGTACAGAATTCATCATTTCCTGCCAACAGGTGCTGTATTACCAAAGCTTCTGTTTGACCCAAATTAACAGGGATAAGTGATTTAAGAAATCTTGAGCGGAGGACCTGCTTTTTAATACAGTGAAGTAAAATATGTGGAAGAGATTCTGTTTCCCCCGACAAACAATTACATCCCCGGTGTTCCTTTGGTAGACCTTTATATCTACCCTTAAGCATATTAGAGGGTAGGGCATTGCAATGAGCTAACATAAATGCCTGTCTTTCTTGGGAACAGTGGAGAAAGAAGAGATAATTAGGTCTGCTACCATAGTTTACCCCAAGGTGGTAGTACAATAGGGAACAAGTTCTATGGGCCACTGCCATAGTTTCTTGTCTATCAATATCTATAGTTATCAATAATCTGGATGCATCCTGATTGGAATGAAAGTAACAAATTGTGATCTGGTCACACTCTTGTAAGAGAAGTGATTTGAAATCACTGAGACAATGGTATGTAAAACTTACCTAGTTCAACAAAATAAATAGGAATTTGATCTGATGGTATTGTGAATCACAATTTTGTACTTTCATTCCTTTGTGGTGGACATGACCAGAAATACAGAAAGGTTGTGTTCTAGCTTGACACAGAACACAACTCAATTGTCAGCAACTTCTTCTGCTGACCAGAGGAGAATTGTGTTCCCACAAGGGTTCCTCCCACAAGCTGAAGATGTCTTTGCATGGATGCAACTTTCCTTCCCCAAGCTTATAGATCTGCCAATAATGGAACTGTGCTCTGCCCAAAGTTATTATACAATTCACTGGAAAGATATTGCAATCTGATTGATGTTAGAATACTGAATGATAAGGAACAGTATACTTAACTGAGCAAACAGAGGAGCAAGAAAATGAAAAAGATCTCAAGAGAAAACTAAAGGAAATGGAGGTTTTCACCGCATGCTTAAAAGTGGGCAGTGCTGGAGCTAATTAGAGCAGAGATCCCTTGTTGTTTTTATAAACAAATACAAAAAAAATGTAAGACCACAGCATAAAGAAATAGTAACCTCACTGTAGCAGGCAGAGTATTAGAAAGAAAATGATCCCAACTGTTAATAAATGGTTGAAGAAATTATGAGATTAGGCAAGTATATTGAAATACTCACATCCATGTGAATAAAAGAAACTGAAGGATAATATGTGTTCACTTTTGTAATAGAGCATTGTATAAGGTAAAATGTGGTTTTGTACATTTTATAAGCTAAGATAAACCCAATGTCTTTGTGGTGCTGTTTGCAGTACAATTTCCCAATAATGCAAACAAATCCGTTCTTTGTTATGAAGTTTGCTGCCTGTCTCTTGGCTGAAGGTACCTTGCAGATTGCCTGTGAGGCTAAAACACTTCTTTGAGTTCTGTGGAAGGAAAGCAGAACAGAAATTTAACCAATATAAATACAAAGACTTGGTTACTGATCCTAAATACTGATTTGCTTAATAGGATCAGGCTTAGAATGCCAGTATGAATGGAGTGTACTTTACAGAAATAAGTCACACCACTTATTCCCCCAGCATCCTGTGGTTAATAAGAAAAATGTACTCTTCTTCCTAGTGAAAAAGACATCCTTTTAATCACACAACCCATCATTCCAGATCTGTCAACAAAGCACCTGCACTCTCTGTCACCGCAACAATCCTTGTCTTTAGTTTAAACTATATATTCTGTGTGCTTGATAGCCTAAAGGAGCAGACAGGAAACAGAAAACGGACAGAGAAAAAATGGAGAAGAAAACCACTCAAGAACGGGAAAAATATCAGCCTTCTTATGATACAACCATTCTCACAGAGGTATGGCTTGTTACAGAGGTGCAATGCTATATATTTATCTGGTGTGATGGACAGCATATAGTGGTCCCTCTTTATCTGTGAGCTTGGTATCTGCAGATTTAAGCATCCGCAGATGCCTGGCCCATGGCTGGAGGGCTTCAGAAGGCCCCCCAGGCGCAACAAGAAGTTGCTGGCACAAAGCAGAAGTGACTTCCAGTTGTGTCTGGGGGGGGGGGTTTCCGAGGAGGCTGGGTGGCCACACATGACTTCTGGAGGGCTGGCACAGCCCCCAGGTAAGTTATTGTGGCACCACAACACCCCCTCCCTGCATATTTAATCATCCATAGATTTTGGTATCCGTGGGGGTCCTGGAATAGATCCACTGCAGATACTGAGCCCCACTGTATTATAAATGTGTAGCGGGCAATATTGTGTGGAATAGTACTTTATTTTTAAGTAAGGCAAAAGATTACATGTCAGACTAAAATTTTAGGTCAGATACACACATTTTTGGTATTACTATTGCTCTGCTATTAACCCCCTGGCATATACTAGAAAGTAGTGTACCCTTAGAGGCCTCTGTCATATCCTATTTCCCTTTTCAAGCCTTTCCCCTGACATTTCCTGGGCTTCTTAAATTCACTAGCGCAGGTCCAAGTAGCCCAATTGGGCAGGCTGGGGCTCCACATGAGATAAGGGAACAAATAGCCTTCAGACCTGGACACTTTTAATTGGACTATTCCCTTATCTTGAGAAAGCCTCCATGATAGCCTCCCCGCCCCCCGCAGGATGCAGTGCGAGCCCCATTGACATAGCTGCATCAGCTCTGGAAAGTTGGATAGGATTGGGCCCTTAGTCTAGAAAAATTCATACCACAGCAAGGTCTAGATTAAACAAGTATGAAAGAAAGTAGAGTATTATAGTTTGAACAAGAGCAGAAACAAATTTACTTCATCCTATTCATAAAATGGTTTATACCCTCATGTAGTGTTCCAGCTATAATATAATGTGGCTCACAGTTCAGGGCAGTGTGACCTTTACAAAGAAAGTTACCTAATTTTAAAGGACTGCCAGATTAAGGTGCCTTGCTCTGAACAGGAATGGCCTTTAGCACCTACAAGCAGGAAATCATATGGTCCTTGTTACTAAAGAGTTAAATATTTGCTAATGATTGTGTTTGCTAAAGAGAAATCCCATGGAATCTCACAGATTGTAATGATAGAAAGATACAAACAGAAGAAATACTATATGGTGTTCTGGGCTCTTAATGAGTTTCTTATACAGACTGAATTCTGTTCTTACTGCCTTTGCTGCACATCTGACATCATTTCTTTGTATTGATTGAAACAGTTCTAAAGGAGAGTAGAAAAATGAACATAATTGTTTCTAAAAAGAGGTTTGGTAGCCTTGTGTTTATCCCCAACCTTTTTGGCTGGGACTGGTTTTGTGGAAGACAATTTTTTCATGGACCAATGGGGGGGATTGGGGGATCATCAGATGCCTGCCCTTGCTAACAGCTGGGAAGAAGGGGATTTCCCAAGTCTTCCCTAGGGCGTCCTTGACAGGGTGAGGCTGCTGGGGGGCCTCAGACTGGGCTCCCAGGGGGGAGGGGGCTATGTCATCTGCTTTCATCCTTCTGGGGGTTACAGCCCTGAGATGGGTCGCAGGCAGGTGGCTGTTAGCTGCACAGCCTCCTACCTCACTATACTGCTGGCTCATCACTGGCCCTCCTGGGCTTTATGGGAGTGGTCAGCCTCCCTTGGCTCCACCCCTTCTCTGGTGGGGTCATAAAGGGGCCCCAGCTCTCTTTCTCTGTCTTTCCCTGGTGGCTAGCAATGCTTCCCTCCTCCTTCACAGCCTGTCTCCCCCCTTGCTTGCCTTGCTGGGGTGTGCCTTCTGCTGTCTGCAGCGTGGGGAAGGCTTCCCACCTTGTGTCACGCATGGACGGCAGGTCCCCGAGCCGATCTTCTCCTGGTGGGAGCAGCTGGGGCCATGTGTCCATGCCTGGCACTGGCCTGCTGGATTGCCTACCTGTGGTGTCATCAGCCGGACATGGCCCAGAAGGCCCCGGGGTTCCCCAGAACTCCCCCCGTTGGAGTGGGGTGGGTGTGCTTCGGCTAGCGGTTCCCAGCCTAGCGGCCGTGTATGGCCTGTTCCTAACAGGCCACGGACCAGTACCGATCCAGGGTTTGGGAACCCCTGCTTTAGAGGCATAGTCTTCTTTCCTTTCATTACCCTCCTCCTAGGCAATGTACAAAATGCTCAATTCAAAGTATTTTTCTTGATGAAGAGGAGCAAATTCACTATCACTGATTAAGTTGTAATAAAAACTGGCATTGGAAAGAGATTCAGATATGAGTTTCTGATCCCTACAAAACATGCTATTCTCAGTGCTCCTAATTTGGTTTTGTTTAAACAGTGTTCTCCGTGGCCAGATGTGCCTTATCAAATGAACAACGCTCCGTCTCCGAGTTACAACAGTTCTCCAAACAGTTTCAGCCTTGGAGATGGGTACGTGTTAAATGTCTTTATCTTTTTGGCTAACAGTGGAACCTCGCTCTTGTCATTTTTTGTGTTTTCTTTTTTAAAGCTTCCTAGTATAAACAATTCGGAAGCTTAACCTGGCATTAGTGTTAAGCTGGGGCTTGCAGTTCAGGCCAAGTAATTCCTGTGTCGCTATACTCTTGCACAACTCCCATTCACTTGAAACATACTTCACGCATCATAGGTCCTTGATATGTTTGTTTTCTGCCAGAGGATACAACATAACATCTGTCCCAAATAAATAAGAATTTAGGGCCCAATCCTATCCCACGTTCCATCACTGATTCAGCTCTGCCAACAATACATGCAGTGCATACTGTGCGGGGGAGGGGGTGTAGGTGGGTGGACAGCCACAGGGACATCTTTATTTTCTAGTATTGCCCTGTGATTTTTTTTTTAAAGTTCAGATGAAATAAAAAAACTGGGCTTAGAATTTGACAAAAAAGCCAAAATGGATGGCAGGGAGGGTGATGATGATGTATCAATGATAAGAGACTTAAAATTACTTTTTTCTTTCCCAACTCTGTGGAATTTTTAGCAACAGCTCTCCAACTCACCAGGTGGAGCTCCTGCCTCCCAGCAATGATGTAAGTATTTGAGATAATGTTAATGTGATGCTTTTCTTTTTTAGGACACTGATGAACAGTTCATTTCAAGACCCTCTTATTCTTTTTGCAATGTAGCATCTCCTTCCCTCTGCTTCTATTCAAGATGCTCAGCAATGGCTTCATCGAAATAGGTTCTCTCCATTCTGTAGACTCTTTTCAAGTTTCTCAGGTATGCATTTCAATACAGTCCGTGTGCCTTTTTATTGTCCTTGATGTGAATGGTATCAAGCCATTATCTGAGCTGTTTTGGACCATAGTATAGTGCAATAATTGCGCACTTTCTCATTTGTCTTCTACAACTGTTATGCTTCCCCTCAAGGTTGCTTTTTTTCGGTTGGGTAATATTACATATTCCTAGCACTCAAAAATCAGTACTCTGAGTCTGGAAAAATATACTTCCCCCACGTAGCGTGTTGATTGCTGTTGTGATTTGCTGGTGGAATGTGGTTTTGTGAGTGTTGGGGCACCTATTGGATGTCTCTTGTGACAATATAATTAGGGATGAGAAAACCACAACTTACATATCTTGTTAGAAATCAATTTTGTGTCTGAGACCAAGAGCAACATGATTTAGGCCCTGATCATAGCCATGACCCCCTTTTTCTTTCTAGGGATTTTCATTTAAAAGTATTTTCTAGTTAACTACTTGCAGTGCTGCCTCTTCAACTCCTAAGTTGAACTACCTGTGGCAGCATCAAAAAAAAAATTGGGGCAGGGGATGAGAGAACATAGATATGGCTAAGTGCATTTCTGACGGTGTGAACTTTGTCCCACGTGCTAGATTTCTGAAGGAAATCTATTGGTGCATTTCATAGTAATGCTTCCATCTGAAACATAAACTGATTAGCCTGTGGGAAACTGTCTTGTCATTCTTTGCTCTTTATATATAAGAATTGATGATAAATAAGAGCACTCTGCATGTTTACAAAGTGCCTTCCATTCAAGTTATCACAGGGATCCAGCAGTGGGGAATGGGATGGCAGGGGAGAGGGTGTCCCAGGGGAAGGGTGTTCTTGGGCCATCTCCATGCAGACTACGGTGATCATCCAGCCACCTGTCTTAACAAGCCTATTTAATTTGGTTCTAGTATAGAGACTTCTTAGTACACCTTTTGGGAAAAGAAAAAAAATAACTTTTGCTTAAATATGTAGGTGCTGACTTACTAAAGATGTCCAAAGAAGACTTTGTTCAGATCTGTGGCCCTGCTGATGGCATTCGACTTTTTAATGCAATTAAAGGAAGGTTTGTAACTGTCTTTTTCCTATTGCCATTTGCTATAGCATTGTTTTTTCAATCTTGTACAGTGTTAAGGTGTTTAAATGTCCAGGTGCATTGTGGGCATTGCATGGTTAAGTTGAAAGATGGAGATTATTCTGTATATTACTATCTTGGAACAGCATAGAAGGTTCTGTCCCTCTTATCCTCATAACAATCTATTAGGGAAGTTGGGGTTAAGAAGCTCGAGGTTACTTAGTAAGCACTGTAACTGAGTGGGGATTCAAATCTGGGTCCCTTCTGCCTTAAATCCAGCACTTGGAGAATCACAACTCCCTATTTCTACTCAGCAGAAGGAATTCATGTTTAAGTGTAGTACAGGAAGGCTATGGTAACTGCTACCAGTTTAGGAATGTTGCATGTCAGCCAAGAGCAACAGTGGATCTGGAATCCACCAGTGGGTCATGACCCAAGTTTTGGTGCTTCGCGAAACCTACAGGGCAGATTAGGCTAAGTGCGTCAAGGGTTAAAAAAGCTGCTACTGCATGGGAACTGCTGCCCAATCATTATTATACCTTGGCATTTTAAAATCAGGCAGAAGCCTACTGCCTCTAAAAAATCTTGAGAACCACTGGCCTCGAATACTAATGCTGAAGAAATTGTCAATTATCTTGCCTTCAGGAATGTAAGGCCTAAGATGACCATTTATGTCTGTCAAGAACCTGAGCAGAATCGGTCCCATCCTCACCAAAAAAGAGAGAATGGAGATGGTAATCTGTGTGGTAAGTATCCTGACCTTCAGCAATGTTTCTAGCCTTCTGTGAGGTACATCATGAATTTCACAACCTTTTGAAAAGCTCTGGTAGCTCAAGTGTCTGGGTTTTTAGTTATAAAAATGTATCCAATCCCCATCACTCATTATTGTGACTACATTTTCAAAACTTTCTCCACACAATTAATCCAACATCAAATAAGCAGTCCCCTCAATATGTGGCTTGATTTGTGATCAGTCACAAGAACTGCGTATTATTCAAATGTGACTTCAGGCTTCTGCCTGTTACACATGGACAGCAAAATTAAAAATACATTGATTGTGGTGTAGGGCAGTATTCATACATTGGGATGTATTCATAAGCAGCCTCCTTGGGTGCCTTTCGGGGAGAAAGATGGAATATAAATCCAATAATAATAATAATAAAAAATAAATAAAAATAAAAATAAATGGAGACCTTGGAGGACCAAATCTGAGAGCTGGGTGGATGAGAACTTTGTGAAGCATGTATTATGACTTGTCTCTGCTATCAGTGTGAATTTGAAAGAAAATGTGGCCTCTGGGTGAATGCCTTTTAGCTCTTAGCTCTGGTGTGTGTTAAAAGGAAAGCAAGAGGTGAATGGAGGCTATTTGCATCAGCTTAGGAGTTTGCCTTGAATGCATGCAA
The DNA here is from genome assembly GCF_035046505.1 of Tiliqua scincoides. Taxonomy (NCBI): domain Eukaryota; kingdom Metazoa; phylum Chordata; class Lepidosauria; order Squamata; family Scincidae; genus Tiliqua; species Tiliqua scincoides. The sequence goes on along the minus strand of NC_089821.1, from coordinate 78,262,834 downwards.
ATCCTAGTGAATTCCTAAGGTGGGAGTCTTCCTAAGATTTCTCTTCCTCCTTTCTTGCGATTGCAGTATACCACGCTATCTTCTTAGAAGAACTGACAACACTGGAATTAATGGAGAAGATTGCAAACTTGTACAGTATTTCCCCACAGCAGATAAGCCGGATCTATCGGCAAGGACCAACAGGGATCCATGTATTAGTGAGCAACGAGGTAAGGAGTTTTACTAGAATGTATCACATCAGGTGCCAGGTATTGGTATCCAAAATAGCTGTCTGACCTTTTTTCATGCTAAACTTAGTGACCTTATATCATTGTATGTGACAAATGGGACTTAAGATGAAGAAAGTGGTTACCTAGCATAAGGCAACTTCCTGAGTTATCATTGTTCCATTGTTATAGTAGGCGAGGAGGAAGTGGAAGAAACCTATTCCTATAGGCTTTCTTCAATTTTTTCTTTCTTAGTTCAGCAGATGGGAGAGAGGGGAAGTGACATCTATAACCATAGATGTCTGTCTATCTTTTGGTTCCATAGATCAGGGGTGTCCAAAGTTTTCGGCAGGAGGGCCATATCCTCTCTCTGACACTGTGTCAGGGGCCAGGGAAAAAAAGAATTAATTTACATTTAAAATTGGAATAAATTTACATAAGTTTACATAAATGAATATATTAAAGATGAACTTATATGAATGAATGAAGGTCTTGCAATAGCTCAAGGCCTATAAAAGACCTTGCACAAAGCAAGGCTGGTCTTTCCTTTGCTGCCACTGCTGCATTACAGATGTGAAACAGCAAGCAGTGGTGGAAGCTCTCATCCCACAGCTCACGCGAGAGGTCAAACAGTCACCCTCATGCTGAGAGCAGTTGCGTCGTGCCAGTGAGGCCTCCAACAAATCTCTGGAGGGCCAGAGGCTCATTGGAGACTGAGGGCTCCCAGTGGGCTACGTTGAGAGACCTTGAGGGCCGCAAGCGGCCCCAGGGCCGGGGTTTGGGCACCCCTGCCATAGATGAATGTGTTGTCTTTAAAATGCAGCAATGGCATATGTATGAAATCTACCTCATTTGGATTTCAAAATGTTGGCCTGTGTACCTCTACTGTAATGGGAACTTGTTTTGACTGCTCTCCTGGAAGGGTGTGATTGGAACAGGATTGCTTTGTCTCCTTTTTCCAACACCATCACTGTGATTGCTTGTGGTGCTAGAGGAAGAGGTGGGTTGGTGCTTCCCTAATCCTTTTTTCATTTGCTCTCAATGAATGAGAAGAGGATCAAAGCACATGGTGAAGTGAGTGGAAGGACAACAGCTACTTCTCATCGGTTTGTCTACTTCAGCCCACTACTTGAAGTGACCACATTTGTCTGTCTTGTGCTTGGGCTAGGTAACAAACAATCTTTGACAATATTAATATTTAAAGACTGTACAACCCACTATTCTACTCAAGCACTCAAGCACTCAAGGCTACTTATAATAGTCACAACAATAACTAATCATGGGTTGTATCCAATCCATGATTCCTGCTCCAACAAGAGGAGGAGGAGGAGGAGGTATGACTTTCAGCAGTTTACCCCCTTCCTTCTTCAGCTCCTCTCGTTAATACCTGCTGTCTTGTCCTCAGCAGCGGATTTCAGAGGGCAAAGAGAGAAGGAGGCACTGCAGAAAATTGTGCTTATTCGTGGGATGCAATCCAATGTAAACAAACTCTAAAAATGTATGGTTAGTAAATATAAGATCAGCAGATTTAAAAACAAAAGCAACAAACCTTAGTATTTGCACAGCACCTCAGAACACTCAAAGCGCATCATGTACATTATTCCATGTAATGTTTTCCACAGCCCTGTAAAGCAGGTTAGTGTTATTATTCCATGTTGCAGATAGGGAACTGCTGCTAAAAGATTATGGCCTGCTGTAGACTAATGAATCTTGCACAGGGAGATTTGACTGTTTCCCTAGTTCATTAGCAAAACACTATTCTAGCTCTGGAAGGACAGGTACATGCAACACATCTCCAGCACTCTTTTCTGTGTGCTAATTTTCAATCCATAAAGGAACAACCTTGTTCTCCAAAGTTTGTGAAATTGGCTGTTTTTTTTATAGTTTAGGCTTGCATTGAGTGAGTAGGGTTTTCTAATTGTCAACAGGTGAGATTTCAGCACCATGAACAGTTCCTTTTGCATCGTCTTTTGGACTTTTATTTTTCTGCAAATGCACTTTATGTAGCTTTTGGAAATGCTTGCAATGTAACATTTATTGCATCCCCTTAAAAGTGAGTCATGATTATGAAGTCTAGTTTTTTTTTTTTTTTCCCTTTTCAGAGGTATCAGAACGTTCAGTCAGATCTGAGCCTGGATATTTCCCCAAAACTAGGGCATTGTAAACTTCCTCTGTGATCAATATAACAGATATTGTTGCCTAAGTCGGAGACACAACACTCAAAATTTATGACAATAAATTATGCAAACAGACAAATCTTTGTTCATCTACTTAGTTTTCCTGAGTTATTTCAGTTGCAGAATCTGGGGTATTGCTTGATTTGACTTTCTGTGGAGTGAATAGTACATGGGATGGCAGTGTGTAAAGGATAAAATATAAAAGAATCTGAAATAATTTTTGGAAGCGGTAAACATTTTGATTTGGTCTTGGGCAGATGGGGAACAAGAATCACACTTGCTTGCGTTCAGCCCTTTCTTATAAAAATCAGTTTTTTATTATTTTCTTACAGGCTCATATTCTGATGCCCAATATCCCCTAATTAATCTGTGGTTGCATGCAGTAGAATCACTTAAGAAGCTTCTTTGCATATGACCTTTGGGAAACATAGTTAGAGCAGAGAGCAGGACTCCCAGTGCAGCCTCAGATGAAGCCTGTAATTTTTATTCTAAAGTCTTCCTGCCATTTCACCCTGATGAATCTGAAAACTTCAATGTTTAATAGTCATGAAGTGCTTTAAGGCAGCCTCCAGAAAGCGAATTGCCTTGGCCAGCTTTAGCACAAGGCGGCCCTTCATTAAATATATAAGTTACTGATTAACAAGGGTAGCTTTATTTTTGTGTTTAGTGGCAGGGTAGCAGAAATGATGCAAACAAGAGGCACCAAATGGCTGTTTTTCATGCACCATTAGACGTGTGCTGTGGGGGTGGTGGCTGCAGCATTGACCTTAATTTGGTCAATATTTTTTGTGTGAAAGTGGTTGGGGGAGAATTAAACTTACATGCTTAAGAGCAGTGGCATAGGGAAAAATGCTTGTTTCCCAAAAGAAACTGAGATGGTAGGGCAATCTCCTATTAAATTAATCTTCTATTAAATCTGTTTGAAACATTGCACAGTTTTGGGATGGGCAAATATGGTGGTATCACAGTGGTGGCATTGCTCAGATGGGTGAAGTACCCATCATAAGTACCCATACATTTCTCTTATGTCTTTAATCTTAACAGTAAGAAGCTGTTACATGAAAGCAGTTAGCAGTTTATATATTTTATGCCCAGGTAGCTGGGGTTTATTTCTGGTTCATGGCAAATGTCATCAATCAATGTCAGTAATCATAATACTGTTTGGAATGTTGTTTCTCTTCATACTTATAGCCTTGACAGATATGTTATCTCTTGCTAGGCCAAAGTCAGGGCAATAAGATTGTGTTTAGATAGGCAGGTTTTGACATAAGATTTTTCATCCATAGGATGGTTCCTGAAAAAGTGAAAATTTTTCCCTCCTAACCAGTACTTTGTAGATGAACAGAAAGAAAAGGGAGACAGTACAAAGACAAAAATTCAGAAAGGAGGCACAGCCTCAAGCCAGGGATGAAAAATAGAAAGTTTGTTGTAGTGGATGAGTATGCCTAACATGTTTTTACCCCTGAACAAAACTAGCAATTTTGCAGTAGTTTATTTCAGCAGTTGACTTAGAGTGGGTGTGGGAAGAGTGTCTGGCACCATCTCTAGTTGACTTGTAGTAGAATCAGCAAAGATCTAGTAGTTCAACATTAAATGTTAATTTTGTGGGACAAATGTTTTAAATTTTTTTTCAATCCAGATGGTACAAAACTTTCAAGAGGAATCCTGTTTTGTCATCTCTACATTAAAAGGTAATTTCTTACCATACTAGTTTCAAGTTTAATTGCTTTCAGGATGACAGGAAGCCAGTTAAAAAAGATCAGTAATTGTTAAGTTACAGATACCATAAAGAGCCAAACTGGATTATCCCATACACTGTGAAAGTAGGCTGAAGTGATTTACAGCGCAATCTTATCTTGGCCTTATGCTAGCAGATCTTGTGATCTTCCAGCATAAAGCTGGGACCACCGATGCTGCAAACCCTCTGTCATACCGCAGTTCCCTAATGCTGTTGAGACAGTAACAGCCTCCTGCCAGCAGCAGTAATAGTAGCAACGGGCAGTAGAACTTTTGCCAGGACAAGGTCGGTGGCAGAAGAAGTTCATAGGCAGATTGGGTTAGGATGTGGGCTGGGGGTGGTTTGGGGGCAGGAAGAGGAGGGTCTTGGTAGCAGCCAATCTCACCTTTCCAACTCAGACCCACCCCCAGAGTCTTCTTAGACTTACATTTGCTGGCATAGGTCCAAGGATACCTATTGGAGACCAGGTGACTTACAAGGAGGTAAATAAAGTGTTTTACTTACTTGCCCCGGCTGTATGGTATCCTCCTTCCCCACACATAGCATTCAGTGCATGCTCTGGCCTGGGGAAAGGGATGGATTGGACTGTTAGCTACATGATTCTTCCTAAATGTACGAGATCCTCTTATACCAAATACATTGAGCTCCAGTTACAAGTGTGTGCTTGCAGGAGCTGTGTTAATTTCATTTTAAAACATAATCATGCTAGTCATCTGGCTTGAAGTGGGAAATGGAAGGAACTAAAATTTAGCCTTCCTCCCATTGCAAGTGAAGGTGTGATTATTACTGTTCTTTGAAGATGACTTTTTGTGAATGCAATCTAAGCAACTAGTGCGGGTGAGGAACTGCACATGCAGTATCCACTCACCACTGTGATTTGTCATCCAGCTAGTAGGTGGGAGGGAACTTATAAAAGATTACCCAAGAGAACGAACTGGCCAGCAGCCACAAACAGAGCAAGAATTGGGGCCAGAACCGGTTGCCGTCTCACACATTGCTGCAGATTTTTAATGCTGGCAGAAAGGGCAATGACAGGTAGCCCCTTGCCCCACTTTATTTCATGCTGCTTTTATGAAAACTTGAGCATGTAATCTTATCTTTAAATCAGTTTTCAAAACGCTCAGGGATGAGAATTGAGCTTTTTTGTCTATTGAGGAGTTTTGCAGATTCTGCAAAGGCCTTAGTCTCTGCCAGTGTAAACTGAACTATTTCCATTACCTGTGAATCTAGTTTTTCCACCCATCCCAACCCACTTAACTAGCCTAGGTTGTTTCCCATAATTTCCCTAAGGAAAGAGTTATATGTGTATGAAGTTGTGTATGTGCATTCATACATTTGTGAGCAAATTTTTATTTTATTTTAATAAATAGCAGGGAAGTCTATGTTAAGTTGCCCAAAGTGGCAGGCATGTTGTAGGCAGCTTGAGCACTCAATCTTGGCTGCAGTTTGTACTTAATCTCTCTCTCTCTCTCTCTCTCTCTCTCTCTCTCACACACTCACACACACACACACACACACACACACACACACACACACACACACACACACACACACACACACACACACACATGCAGAATTTGTATTCTGAAGGGGGGGAGCCTCTTTTGGCTTCCAGGAGAAGCTTTTTTAAAACTATAAATAGCATGCTGGGAGATTCATGATCATACCAGTGGAGAGTGGGTGCTCAAGGCTCCTGACCCTACTTGCTGTAAATTTGGGCCATTTCGTGCTGTCTCTGCCCATGTGCTCTTGGTTTAAAAAAAACAACAAAACAATCTGAGTTGAAAGCAAACATTTACATGCACATGTAACTCTGCCCTAAAACAGTTGCATTTTCTGTCTTCTCATGACTGTTCAATAAATACAAAACTGATTTTGTATAATGGTATGTCTACAGTTAGTCTACAGTTAGTCTACTGTTAGTCTACTGTTAGTGTATTATGAAGTCTGCATCTGAGAAAATTGGATTGATTTTTTAATGACTTACTGGGGAGTGGAGTCCAAAGATTACAATAAAGACTGACCATTTTTTTTCCCTTTGCAGCTGAAAGTAACGATGGCTACCATATCATCCTGAAATGACCATTCTCACTCTGTCTCTCTCTCTTTGTCTACTGGGACTTTCAACAGCTTTACACTATAATGCCTCATCCAGATCATTGCAGTTCAGACTGAAAAGCTATAAAACTCAGCTGGATAGTTTAAATATGCATGGGGGGGGGGAAGATGAATGTATTTTTTTTACGAAGTGCAACTTTGTTGTTGGAAGCTCCTTCTGCTTGCGGATGGAGTGTTGGGATTCAAGGGGCCTTTTGAGAGCTAAAGAGGTCCTTGAAGGACTGCAATGTACCTTCAGCATTTGAAGGAGCTTCTGACAACAGAGCTATGCCCAACATTTGTAAACATCAGGGCATTTGAGATTGTGTCTGTTTGGTCATCTTCTTTTATCCTGATTTAGTTGTATATTTTGGTTCATTGTTCAGAACTGTGTGCATTCCTAAGGAAATGTTAATATGAACAACTGACAAAGCACTCCTCCCAAACCACCAGGGTCTGGCGTTGAAGGCTGATAATCTTCTTGGATACAGATGTGGTTTCAATGGCGCTATACTATTTTTTTCCTTTCTCTTTCTAGGAAAAAGTGTGTACAATAACTAGTCAACCATGGATCTCTGTAATATGTATTCTTTGCTTTTCCTTTTCTTAAAGCAACACTACAATCTTTTAAGCTTTTGGTGAGAGGGTTTTGTTCCTGCAACTTTTTTGTTGTTGAGATTGACAACAGACCAAACAGAAAGCTATTTTTTGTTCTCCTATATAACTTATACCCTGTAATTGCAATTTCCCACATGACCTTAGGAGTTCAAATTTTTACAAAGGGCCACCTTATCAGGACAGATTTTATCCTTAACAGAACCTGATCCTAGCTAGTTTACTTTGCCCCATAAATCTGTTAGTCCTGCTGAGATCTGTTGGAGGTGGGCATTAAAAAACTGGAGATGTACAGATGATCAGGTTTTGCTCCCTGCCAGCTACAACTTGGGTTGCATGGAATTCAGTGTGCACTATTGACTTGGATAGAAAGTAAATTGGCTACAAGAAGGAACATATTTGGGGAGGAAGGGCAAAAATCCATTGCCATTCCAGAAACTGGTGATTGAAGTTAGTGAACAGGTACTGGCCTGACTCTAGTGATGTGTCCCAAGAACTGTGGTTTACTTTCTGCCATTGAAATGAATTGGTACCACTCCTATGGCAGAAAATTTACAGGTTTGGGCAGGTGCCCCATTCTGGTCATTTACAGCAGAATCCTATGCATGTCTACTCAGAAGTGAGTTCCACTGAGTTTAGTGGGACTTCCTCCCAAGTACATGTGTATAGGATTGCAGCCTTAGACTTTAACTGTCAGTGTGAGTGAGGAGGAGGCCCCCACCCCATGGTGGCTTTTCTACTTTCTGTGGTTCTCAGGATAGTAATGCTGCTAGAGGAATGGTGGGGAGACGTGGCAGCCACCTTCAGGTCTTTCTCTCCTTCCCTGAATTTTAGTACATGTCTCATTTAAGCGTTTCCATCCATTGTATCTTAAGGTTCCCTAGCTAATGAGAGACATGCTATTTCTAATGTATATTAGATTATTCTCCATTTTTAAAGAAATAATTGCATCCCTTCCTGTTACCACTTGTTTCTGGAATCAATTGAGTAGATAATGCAAAATGTTGTGCAAAGAAAGAAGACGCTGATAGCATCTTCCCTGATAGCCTTAATTAGCCATAACAAATTTTAAATATTCCAGAGCAAGATTCCCATAACTCTAGCAGCTGTCTAATATGGTCTTTAAGCTGACAGTAAAATTCATTTTGATTTTCTAAACATTATGAGAATTTTTACAAAGAAATAGCAATGCATTTCTGGTATTTGTAATGGTTAACTAAAAGTTATGGAAAGCAATGCTTAAGTAAGGAAGCAAAACATTTCATGATGTTCAGTTCTGGGGATGCTTTGGGTATTTGTTAATTATGCTCCATTTCAGCAGTTCTTAGTGAATGGGGACACTTCTAGCCAAATGACTTTCTAAGAAATGTAATACATAAATAGGGTTTCCAAGACATGTCAACATTTTGTACTTCGCAGTCAAGAAAGAAATCTGCTGCTTCTATGGGGAAAAGAACCACTGCTATCCATCAGTTATTTTTGCCAATCGAGCAGATTTTGAACAGTGTGAATTCTTTGTGTGTACTGTACATGTGTCCAGCTTATGTTGTTTTTGACATAGTTGAGGAAAATGTATTAACACAATGTGCTTTCTGACAAGTCTATGAACTGAACACTTGCCCTTTGGCCTATGCAGAAGCAGGCTTCTGTGAAAAAAATTCCCTGCTGGATCAGGGTCTGTGAATGCAAAAGGATGTTGCCTACACAGTTCTCATGGCTGAGTACTACATGTAGCACCTAAAGTGACAATTGCTGGATTGGGACCAAAACAGTGCCATTCATTTTGGTGAGGGGGAAGACGGTGGCACATTGTATCCTGATGCCTCCACATTTAACAGTGCCAGCCATGTGTTGGTGGGTAATCATGACCACTTCCTCATGTGCAGCAGGCTCATCAAACTGGAGCCCTGGTATATGCCTTGTTGACTGTTAGGACCAGGAAGTGTAACAATTGTCTGCCTTCACTCTGATGCATACGGATGTCTCAGAAATAGAGAATCTAAATGTTCAAATGGCATTTAAGCCGTTCATAATTGCTTGCATGTCACAGAAATATAAATGCTGTACTTTTTGTAGAAAATAAGACAAATGTAGTGCTTTTAAAAAAGACGGCTGGAGAAGCAAATTAACAAGTGCTAAGTTGTCTGTGTGGCAATAACAAAACATTTATCATGGCTTATCTGTACCTCTCAACCACCTAGCTCAAATTCTTGTAATCCTCCAAGGGAAGGTGGCAGCAAGAGAGGTTTATTATGCGGTGGCAAGGGCATTTGTGCTCCCATTTCCACCAGGCACATGTGGATAAACCTCCCTATTTCCCAATATGCCAGTATTCTGTTAACTCACACTGTGGTCTGGGAGATGGTGTAAACCTTGTATTGGCACTGAGGTCTTTGGTATCCATAGAAAAGATGGCTGGCTATCTATTTTTAATATGCTTATCTCTCAGGAAAAGCAGCTTTAAGTTAGTGCCTTTTGAGCAAGGTTGAGTGAGTGACCTTTGCATCCCTTTATTGTCTTATGGGGGGGCTCTTTAAAAAATCTTTTAAAATAGTTTCTTCAGTCTTCTTGGACTGAAGACATTTCTGTCTTTCAAAGGGCTATGGGAGTTTAGTTCTCGTCACCTGTAATGCAGCAACCATTTAAATCGGCATGATTAAATGAAGGGTGAATGGAAGGGGATGGTAGGGAGGCCAAACATAAGGATTGTGAGTAATACTGCCAGACTTGTTTTTGTATATGAATATTTTTTAACTGCATATTTTGCACTGGCGATTATACTGTTGTACGGAAGAAAAGACGCTGCTGTATCTAGAATCTGTGCTCCAGTAAAAATGCAAATAAACCTGTTTGTAAGGAACATTTGTGCTTTTGAAATAGATGACTGATCCATTTCATCCATTTAAGGCTGTGACAAAATGTTAGTGCCATCTCTTTGGCTTTAGGGTTTCTACAAAGATTTTGTCAGAATCAGGCCTCTCTTTTAGGGAAGAGCACATTGAAAATGCTGCAAGTAAGATTGTGTAGACTCTCACCTCTGACACCTTCAAAATTTGCAAACATAGGCCTAATCCCCTTCCTGGATTCGATTCACCTTCATGGGTTCATGCAGACTTGTGGCAATGAGATCTCTGGTGCAAGTCCAACTTGGCTCATAGCAGCAGTGAGAGATGCAGCAGGGAACAAATGTCCCCTTCCCCCGAAAAGGCCTCAACGAGCAGAAACTCCCTCATGGGATACAGCAGACGTCACATTGGCGCCACTGCATTGCTGCAAGGTGAGTTAGGATTGGACTGGTATCCTCCCATTGAACACAGTGAAGCTTACTTCTGAGTAGACATGCATAAGAGTGTGCTCTACATGTGCCGCATGACCAATAAGGGGTATTTTTTTTTAATATGACACATGGGGAGGCACAAAATAGGAAACTCTTAGCAGGTTCTATACTAAAGACTCCCCCCCCCCACCCCATGCCCTGCCAGAATTTTGCTACTGTTTCATGAAAACCTCTCTCATCCATGCTACATTATGCTACATGCCTTCTTTGAGCCTAAGACTGTTAATCATTGGAGGGAATGTCTGTTGTGACTTTAATATATTGGACTAAGTGTGTCTAGCCAGATTATTCATGTACTATCAACCTGAAGCAGATATCAGCTTCAGTTTAGGTCAGGTTGAAGACATCAAATATACCACAGTCACTTGTGGATTCATTTCTAAATTCTCCATTTATATCCTGGAGCCTATTTTTAGTGCTGGACTTGACCCCACAATGTTTGAAATACTACTATAAAATGATCTCCTGAGTAATTGGAAAGTGCATGATAAAATTCAACTACTGGAGCTAAGTGGCTCTAATGCCTAGACTGGGGTGGGGGGAGGAATGTCACACTCATTGCATAAGTTTTCATCCATGGTGCCTGTTGAGCTGTGGTGTTGTGAGGGGTGTGGGGCTACAACGGGTGACGCTCGCAGAAAGTGACACCACTACTGGCCAAAATTTTTAAAATCTTGGTACTTTCGAATACTACCATCATGTTATATATCATTTGATGCAGAATACACTGAAACAAACTGTTGAAATATCTCCATTCTGTAAACGTTGTAGCCAAAAGCAGGTGGGGTGGGGCAATGGCGCATCACCATGTCCTCCACCTGGTGCACTGAGCCACCCACTGCATGGGAGGAGGAGGTCCATCGTGAGGATGACCTGCTGGCCTCCCACACTGCATGATGCAAACCCCAGTGATGCCACTGCTGCTGAGGGTTGGAAGTGATATTAAGCAGAGGATGGTCAGAAATAAGCATTTTTTTTTCTCTCACATAGAATCTCAGCTGCAAATGACAGAAGAGAAAATGTGCAAATATTTTCCTATTTTCAAGGTATGAGAGAGTCCAATTATTACACTGGGAGAATTCAATTATAACGGGCTGGATAAATGGCTGTCGGGGGGGGGCCACATTTGGCCCACAGGCCTTGAGTTTTGACATCTCTGGCCTAGACTGAAACCCACCTGGGAGTCATTTGTAAACTAAATTAGTTCCTTTGGAGGGAGAATGCAATATAAATATAACAAACAAAAGCACAGGTAGACTGCAGTTCCCACACCCAGCCTACCATTCCAGGCAGTTTTGAGTTCTTGGAGTTTCGTATATGTTCCCTCTGAGACTTGCATCCATCCATCATGACTCACATAAACCTTCAGGCTGACTTACAAACTATTGCTAAGTACTTCTTGCTTTCTGCCAAATTCTGATGAGTCTGTGTCATTCAAAAAGGGAGAGATCCCCAGCCATTGGGAAAACAATCTGTTAATCATTAACTTTCTGTGATGAAACATCAACCAACTATTCTAGACTGTTAACTAGAAATCTGCCTGATCAAGGAATGGTTGGCTAGCAGCTGTAGCAATATAAATATTACAAGATCTCAATCACTAAAAATAACTCACAGACATAGATAAACCTAACCCAGTTTTAGGAGAAAAAGAAATCCAAAAGCAGTAAAAATTTGGAGCACCAGCCTAGGTCCCGAGTAAAATCCACAACACTGCTAAAAATGCCAACTAATTCTAAATACTCACTGATATAAAATAGTGCTTAGTGATCTCACCAAGCATGAAGAATTGAGCTGATATTATGATTCCATAATAAAGCTAAATAACATTGAAAGAAATTGAGTGCATTTGACACCTCTTTTGGCTCCACAAGGAGCATTGAGAAATTGCTCCAGTTGCAAAGAAGGTAAACTCAGTACCTTGCCAAATGCTCTTCAAATCCACCAGAAGCCAATGGCTATAATTGGATTAAGGCGGAACAGATTTTTTTAAAAAAATCTTTTTTAAGGTGGTAAAAATTTTTGCGGTTAGAGCAACTTGGCTAGACCATTTCACTAATCCGCTCTAAACCCTCAGCAACAAGCAAACTGCTTTTTATTGGTTTTCCACCTTGGAGTAAAACAATGTAGATTTTCATTTAGTGTTGGCATGATAGCAACATAACAACCAGCAACATAGGGTGTGTACAAATGTACTCTAAAAGGAAGGTTGTATGCTTTTTTTTCCTGCGGGGCAAGCCCAGATTTCCGCTTCCTTCATAGTTCATTCGAAAGATATGCTTGCTGGTGATTGAAACACTGATGCAATTGTCTGTCTTGCAACTCCCCCAGTGCTACAGGCAGGCTGTCTACCTTTTTAAAAAAGTGTGTATATGCCACATGTATATTAACAGTGTTCCCTAAATGTACTTGGCCTCTTTTAGTTATTTGTTTGTTTGTTTAAATCCATTCTTTAAAAATTGCTTTGAAAAGGTGCATTAATGACATCACAGGTTCCTGCCCATCAGCCTGTTACAAAATTGGCTTCTGCTGTAAACAACCCCATGCATTATTACTTCCTACGATATGGATTCTGGAGAGAAGATTGTATGTGTGAACAAAACACTAAGTGCGTGTGCTTCCACAGAGGTCCCACTGCTCAAATAATGTACATCTGTACACATTATAATGTGCACAAGTAACTATTCAATTGTTTACCAGGTCCCTGGCAACACAATGGAATCAGTTTCCCATGTTTTGAGAAAGCCTGGGGATCCTCAGAAACTTATAAAGAATTTCTCAGTGAAAAAGATCTGTAATGGCAAATAGGCTTCACTGAAAGGCAGGTTATCCACCACTATCAATCTTTGCTGCATCTTGTGGTCACAAAAGATTTCTAGGTTTCACTCTCGTCAGTCAGGGTGGCACTGGAACCCAAAAGGCCTTGCCAGGGCCCGTGTAAGCTGAATGTGTACTTTAGACCCCCTCACCACAGTATGTTGCAATGCACAAAGTTTCCATGGTAGGCCCAGTCCCCAAGCTGAATTTGCACTGGGAGTAGCACCAAATGTTTCCAACAGTTTTTTTTTTCCTGTGTGTGTGCATACACTTCATGTCTGCTGCCCCTGCTTCCAGCTCCTCACTACGTCCAGCCACACCAACACTACCACAATCTTCTCAAAAGTTCTTTTAAATGTTGAACAGATGGGACCTGGGCAGAGAATGGAAAAGGAAGGCTTTGTCTTTTGTATTCTACCCAGGCTTTGTCCGCTCATCCTTTTTAGGAGAGGGAGGGTACAGAAATTAGGTGGCAGAGCTGACAGATGATGTAAGCTCTTGCCACTGGCACCATAGTCCTCCTCCCAGATGCATTCCTGGAGAAGAGAAGCAAGTAAGGGAAGGTAACCAAGCAAGGAGAGGATTATGGCAGTGGTACCCTACTCCCACCTCCAGTTCTGCCACTGTGACCTCCTTGCTTGCTTTCCTTCTCTTGTGGTGGGAAGAGTATCACCGCAGCAGCTGGCTGATGGGCAGCCCAATCCTGAGCTGCCCGGGGCACCCAGGCTTGGCGGCACCGAGAAAGGCTGCCGCCAAATCCTGTGTGCCATGGGCTACTGCAGGAGGCGCCTCCAGAGAAGGTAAGGTAAGCAGCCCTGCAATGGGGTAAAGGCATTTGTGTAGAGCACGGAGCCCTCCCCGAGCACCTTGGATCCTGCAGAGCGGAGCTCCGCAGACCCGCCTCCCTCCCTCCCGCTGGCATGCCTCCAGTCTGCCCCCTCCACGCGTCACGCTTCCCATCACATCTCCTCCCTACCCTCTCTCTGCCCCCTGCCGGCCTCCCCCCTCCCTGGAACACCTCCTCTCCACCCCCGTTCCCACCCCACCTACCATGCCATGGCTCGGCGGTCTAGGAGACCGCCGAGCCGTAGAAGCTGGGCCGGCGCTGGGCTAGCATGGGCAGGAGCCCAGCGGTGAGGCACGGAGCCATGCCGCCGAGGACAGGATTGGGCTCTGAGTTGCTGGACAGGCAATGGGCCAGTGGAAGTGACCTTGGACCAGTCACTATTTCCCAGCCTAACGTGCCTCACAAGGTTGTTTTGAGGACAAAAAGGGAGAAGGAATTATGTACACCACCCTGAGCTCCTTGGAGGAAGGGCAGGATAAAAATGTGGAAATTAAATAAGTGGTGGGCAGGATTTTGTGGAAGGTCTAAGTGGTTGAGTTCCTCTTCTAGTAGTTTTCATGCATGGAAAGGAATGCATCTATGTGACAAAATGGCTGTCATGACAGTGCTTTAGATGGCATTCCATCTGATAATTCTTATACTTACTGATGCCACGCTAAGCCTTACATGAGCCTAAAGAACTGCACCCAGTCACATCAGCTGAGCGTTGCATGCCATATGTATCATGGATTGGGAATGGTTACATAAAATTTCACTTTTGCAAAATTGGTTTGTCAGAGCAGCGTTCCTCAATGCTTGTCCCACACCGTACTACTTTGTATGGTCCTCCTACTGGAAGTACCACCAGAAGTAACTGGTGATGACATCATTGCCAGTTTACTTCCGGATTGAGAGACCAGACACCATGTGACAAACACCAGTAAGAGGTTCAGTGCAGACAGGCCTTTCTTGAGCATGCAAACGCTGGAGCTTTGCCTGCTGAGCTGAGTCTCTTACTGCCGCTTGTCTTGTTGCATTGCTGGTCTTGCTGTCAGGTGGCAGAGGTGTGGGGGTCTTGCGAGTACCACTGGTGGTACAAGTACCACTGGGTGAGAAACACTGAGTTAGAGTATAATATGTACTCTGAACCACCATGTTGACAGAGACCCTTGTGTCTATGAGAATCTCCATTTCTTGGTCATGTACAATAATAAGATTTTGCAACATGGTTGAACACTGTCATCATTTTGTGCGTGGTGAACTTGAGGTACAGGAAAAGCAAGTTAGCTTTTGTTGGAGTTGGACTCAGTCATTACCATGTGGTCTTGATCTTCCATTATTCCTCTGCAGCATATATATCCTGTGGTATTAAAAAAAAAAGTGCAACAGATCCTCTGTTGCAATTTTATTTTGAATACATCTAAGAGCAGGCTTTTGAGGCTCCAATCCTATACACATTTTCCTGGGAGTAAGCCCCATTGAACACAATGGAACTTCTGACACTCATAGGATTATACTGTAAGTCTTGATGTGAACCTGGAACTCCTCTCCAACACCTGAAACAGCACCCTTGTTATCTGCTTGATATACATACACGGTTTTCTCAGACTTTACCAGGTCTCAGACATTACAGATACAAGCAGTTAGCATCTCTCCAGGATGACATGGGGTCTTGCGTAGAAATCATTCCAGCTTGAAAAGGTGTAACTAGAATAGCAAGGCCTGAATTTTGGGCCTAATACATCTACTGCCTTTAATGACTCAGCTTTTAGGATAAGGCAAACCAATTTAGAAGGCCATTTTTACTGTTGCCACCTGAGACAGGGCTGACCCATCCATGAGGCCAATGGCAGTGGTCGTCTCAGGCAGGAGATTGGTAGAGGAGGCTATCTCTGTCTGCCTAATTGCCTGCACTACTCCTCCTCTCCCTTCCACTCCTTGGATTGAAAAAGGAAGAGGGGGACAGAGGGGAACTGTGGAGGGGAGGGGAGTGCTGGTCAAGAACACTGAAGAGCGCCAGGAACTGTGGCACATCAGTGGGTCAAGGTGTTAGCGTTTGGCATGTTGCCTCAGATATCAAGGTGTTTTGAGCTGGCCCTGACCTGAGGGAATAACAACACAATCTATTACTGGCTATGCCAACAACAACAGCGTAGATTACAAACTAAGGCTGCAGTCCTAACCACACTTTCCTGAGAGTAAGCCCCATGGAATAAAATAGGACTTCTGAGTAGACCTGGTTAGGCCTGTGCCCTAAGTTACACTATTTCCTTCAAATGGTTGAAGTGATATTTTCCCACCTTTCTCCTTTCCAATTTCCCCCTCTTAATCAGTGAGAAATCACAATACAGCAGACTTCTTTTTCCTGGCAAGTGTGACATAATTTAATTCATTGTTCAACCTTAAGGGTAGTGGAGCAGGATAGAACACCAATTGCCTAAGGTACATTTTTTGCTTAGTAAGTTATTTAATCTGTACATTTTGTTCTCATCGCTCTCCAAATGTAAACTGTGTCTCTGTCTTTCTTTAAAATGTGGCTGACCTGGTGTCTTGACCTGGCAGGTGCCTAACATATTTTTTTCCTAGTTTTACAAGCTCAGGCCTGAAAAGGGATATTTTTGTACAGGATGGCTATGAAGGCCTTTTGTGCCACAAATGAAGAGCCATTAAAAAAAATAAAGCACAAGCCCCAAGGCAGGGTTGCATGTGTTAACTTGGTGAACTTTTAGGTAAATAAGCTTGCCTGGCTCTTATAGGAAAGCGGGACGACACCCTTTGTGCTCCTGAAATTCATTTCTGCCATGTGCTCACTATCAGCTTTGTTTATACAAGAGGTGTATTTATCTCAAAGATTCACATGAGCTCTGTTTTTCTCATATCCCATGTTACAATCCCACCCAGGTGTCCTTACTCCTGTGTCTTTAACAACAGCAATTTGCAGAAATGTAGCTGGTGATCCAAATTTTCTATCACATACACCCACACCAGGAAAAGGGCCACTGCTAAATTTCTACATAGCAGATTGCTTTTAAATAATAATAATAATAATAATAATAATAATAATAATAATAATAATAATAATAATAATACAGGTATTTCTATACCGCCTTTCTTGGTCCCCAGATTTCTCCATAGACTTTATTCAAGGCGGTTTACACAGGCAGGCAATTTGAATCCCCGTAGGGATTTTTACAATTTGAAAGAAGGTTTTTATCTTTCAAGAAACCACAACATTCAGATGTTTCTTTCTTGATCTGGTCGCACATTCTGGCCTCCATCCTCCCACGCTC
This sequence comes from Tiliqua scincoides, assembly GCF_035046505.1. Taxonomy (NCBI): domain Eukaryota; kingdom Metazoa; phylum Chordata; class Lepidosauria; order Squamata; family Scincidae; genus Tiliqua; species Tiliqua scincoides. Next base: position 78,245,731 of record NC_089821.1, on the reverse strand, counting down.
AGAGCAGATGGAATAGCTCGGCTCAGCTTGTCAGCTGCTTCAAGGTCTCACAGTGCTGGTGGCCTCAAAGTGGCGACCTTCGGATGTTATCTTCAGGCAAATGGAGGCTCAACCCTCTAGACCAGACCTCCTGCCCAGACACTAGAACAGGGTCAGAAAAAAAAGAAGAGTAATCCTAGTGATTGAAGCATTTACCACCCAATCCTGTTGCCCTTCTACAACAGTGCAACTTCAGTTCCCTGTTGCAAAAGGCCAGCAACAGCACAAACATCAAACCCCTGCTGGGCCATTCAGAGCTGCCATTGCAAAGCACCAAAAGCTCAGCACACTCGGCATTGTGGAACCCAGGCTGTGCTGACCCTGGTAACTTGGTGACTGAGACATGATGTGGGGAGGGCAGGAGGTGGTTCAGGGGTGGGAGGAGGTAGATCCCAGAAGCAGTGGCTTGTGCCAGGATCCTATCCCTCTTTCCCAGGCTATCCCACTCCCTTTTCCCCCTCAGATGAGTGTGGAGGAATTGCAAACTAATGGTGAGGAGAGTACTGACCTGTTAAGTAAACATATTGGATAAGTTTAAAAGGCTCCCGCTACATAACTGGGTGAGGATATTAAGATAAAATTGAGAAAGGATAATGAATGGAAAAAGGGGTTGATTAATAAAAAGGGAAGATGGGATTGGTAGAAATAAAATAAATATGACTAAATTTCTTGGAATTCAATCTTGCTTGGTATATAAGGACTAACAGCCTGAGTTTTTGTATAACACAAAGAGAACAAGTATGGCCATTGTATATGCAAGGATGTGAAACCATTTAAACGTTATGGTAAAAATACTTAATGATTACAAGTTTGCTTTGGTTTTGGTAAGGGAAACAAAGGTGAATAGTGTCACATGAAAAGGAGAATGAAGATAACATCAAAGATAAGTCAAAGTTATTGTATTTGATGTTGGAGAGACGCTTAAATTCAGGCTGGGGCAGGGCTATCCTTTTCAGTCATATTATTAAAAGAGCTGAACACATGCTTTCTCATGCACTCCTCAGTTTCAAGTGGTGAGACATTCCTAGTTCATCATGAAAGGCTTTAGCCTCCTGTGGCTAATACAATTATTATTGTATTATTGACTTATTGTGTGTTTTATTTCATTTATCTACAACTATACAAGCACATCCAATTGGACTCCAGCTTCTAAAACCAAGCAACAAGACTTTCAGACAGCAGCTTGTGCAGCCCCATAAAGCTGTACCTCTACTTCAGCTAACTCCAGCTAGAAACCTCATCCCTCCCCCCCCCGTCTCTCCCCTATACAGAGGTAGATGTGAGTAATGAATATGCATGGCAGGGGGAAAAGTGCGGCATTTGGTTGCAGGCTCTCCCCCCCCCATCTACCTACATTCATTATAATCTCTGTAACAAGTCCATACGTGCAGAGGAAACTCTCTGTGTGGTTGAGAACTATTGAAAAGCAGGGTTACTGATCAAGGGGAGAGCATTCTCCATGTGTACAGTTCTATGTGGGGGAGGCATATAGTCAGTTCTTTCTATATGCAAATTCGCTATCTGTGAATGATCTCATCTGATCTCGGAAGCTAAGCAGGGTCAGGCCTGGTTAGTACTTGGATGGGAGACTGCCTGGGAATACCGGGTGCTGTAGGCTTCTACCATAGTCTTTCGAGACTGATGGTTGCCAACCAAGGGGCTAAATTGCCACCTATCTCTCATTATCTGTGACTCTGTTTTTATTATCCACTAATACTGTGCTGGTGCCGCATCAAATTGGCCTGTGGACAACTGTCAGACTTGCGGCACCATCTTGGGGACCCCTGCTGAAACTTTAGAATTCTGGCAATGATGAGAGGCTGATGATGAGAGATCTCTGGAAAGCCAGCCAAGGACTGCTTTGGAACTGGGGCAAGCCAACAGAAGAAGCCAAGAGAGAGGTGGAAGAGGAGGACTGGTGACGCAATCCCCTTCCCAATGCTAATCTCTGAGGCTCTGTTGCTGGGCCAGCAGCCTTCAACAAGTCAAGGGATAGCCAGCATGGATAAATCACCATCACCATTACCACAACCTTCAAAGCATCAAGGGATATCCAGCATGATGGCGAAAGCATCAGATGTTAGAGATGTTGATGAACCTTCGCTATCACCCAGTCCCATAGACCTCAAATTAAGATTCAGGTTCATAAAGTTCATAGAGTGTATGGTGAAAAGAGTCCCCTGGAAACTAACCCTGTTTTCCCCACAGGCTCAATGATTCAGTATCCATTCATTCAGTATCCACTAGGTTTTCCAGAAACCTAACCCTAGCAGATAACAAGAATTGACTATACATGCAGAGGGGGCTTACTACAGATGTGTACATGTGCTACACTCATTCGAGTGTAGAGCTAGGGCACAACCTGCCGATGCACAGCACCTCCTCACATAGACACAGTTATGTACAAATGCAGTACAAGGGATTCCAGTTTCTGCCTATTCTCCAAAAGTGCAGTTTTACCCCCCCCCCCCACACACACACCCATACCTACATGACCATCCATAATTAACACACATTAGCCAGTGCTCAAATTATGGTGGATAAGGTAGGTGGACCTTAATGAAATCTGCAAACCCCAGCCTCTGACTTCCCACTGTGTTAGGCAGATTATGCTCCTGGGTCTTCTAAAAACAATAGATAAGGGAGCTGTCACAAGATTAAAAATAAAAAAAATTAGAAAGTTGGTCCCTTTCTGTCATCTCCCTTTGATCTGAAAGCTGATATTAACCTAGGCTTCAATCCTATGCACGCTTACGTGGGAGTAAGTTCTATTGAACACAATGGGACTTCTGAGTAAACATGCACTGGATTGCACAGTTACTGTGTCAAGGCCATCCATTCACAGTGATTAAACCAGCCAAATTCACATCATCAACTAATTCTACCATGTTACCTAATGAATGGATAATGCTCTGGGTCTTTATGGACATTCCTGTCATGGACAGCTGTATCTGCGCTTTCATGCAGGCACAGTCCAACCATTGTGCAATTTACCTATGTTCTAACTTCCAGGCAAACCTCTGGAACGGAACTGACACATATTTTGGGGACTTAGTATAACTGAATATAGTTCATTAAGGGGAATAACAGTAATCTAGAACATGAAATACAAAAATTTCTTATATATATTTTTCATTATTAACAAATGAGATGCAAAGCAGCCTGGATTCAGCAGGGATTGTTAGTGGGTAGTGAAAAGGTATGAGTAAAATTTGCTTGTGCTATACCTACCTGCTAATACTGTATGTGAAATGCAACATTGTACTTAGGCTTTTATGAGAGGTTTGAGCCTCAGGTTTTTCCTTGGTCCCAGGTTTGAGGCTAATTGGAAAACACAAAAGCCAGCTATCAGCCCATTTAGCTGCTGGAAGTAAAAGAATACCAAAACAGAAGCATCAAAGTATTACACTACAAAAGGTAGACAAGCTCCAGATAAAGGAGGAAGTGACCCAGTTTCATAGTTTGTCTATGGCAAATCAGGATTAGTTCCAGTGGAACTATTCACTGAAACTCCTTCATCTTGCTTTAGTTACAAGGTGGTCATATGCTCAGTCATATGAAATTCAGTTTCTTCAGCTGCCAGAACAGAGTTGGGAGGGGGAGAGGAAGGGGAGACAGGAAAACAGAATAGAGCCATGCCAATTTGTATTTGTGTACAAAATCTGCTTATGCCTTCTCTGCACTCTATTTGAAGGAACTCATCTTTGTTTATTTAGTATAGCACCATCTGAGTGCATAGTGCTGTACACTGGGGAAGAAAAAAAAACAACAGAAAACCCTAGACAGGTCTATGTCTACTTCTGAAGGCTCAGGTTCTAAAAAATGATATAAGGGAGACGACAGGGAACAGGAGGGAAGTAGATGCAGGGAATTACTGGGGAGGAATTTGTGATTATCTATCAAGCATGCTTACTTGGGCTTAGTTACACTCCAACACACCTCCAAATTGCACTGCTCACCCCAAATTCACTCTGCCAGGGTGAACCAAGTAGGGGACAGGAGTGGTTGGCTCTATGTGAGTTAAATGTGCAAGGAGACAATTGCCACAATCCACCCAGCCCAGGGATGGTGCAGCAGAGTCTGTTGCCTGATGCCAGCCCTGACTCACCTCTGCTGCAGCACACATGCAAGTGTGCGTGTGGGTCCTTCCTAGCGTGATTCTTTTCCAAACAAAGGAGTAGCAGGGCTTTCTATTTTATTTAAAGAGACCACATAAGAAAGGTGCAAGGTGAGTGAAAAGGGAAGCAGATTGCCTCTGCTTCCACCTGAAAATATTGCATGGCAATCTGCTCACTCTGCTCCTTCCTCATGCGGTTATTTTAAAGTAAGTAGTGCACCCCACAATTCCTGTTTTGTAAAATAAGCACATGAGGAAGAAGCAAAGTAAGCGAAGTGGCTTCAAGGAAGAAGCAAAGTAAGTGGCTTCATTCACAGCAGGCTGGAGGGAAACAATAGACTTGGTGTGAAGGGTACCCTGAATTTGTTGTCCATCTGCCACTTGATTGTGAGCCATGTCTACTACCTTACGGGTGGGTGGCTCTAAAGCCAGTGGCCATGGTGAACCAATTGGGGGACAGATGCAGATTCAATGACAAGCTACTGGCAGGCCAATTTCCCCCCTCCCGTTGTAAGAGTGATAACAGTGGCAGACAACCGTATCAGCCGTGGAGAACTGCCCTCACAACAACAGCACACCTTACACACAACCTGTCTTGCACATGGATACCACAATGCCTCCCACTGCAGGAGCTACCATGACACAAGGGGACAACAGTCGAGAGCAACCAGAACCCCAGTGTGAGTCCCCTCATGCTGTTCACTTGCGCTGCCAACCTTGGCTAGACTACAGCAAGTCAATGGAAGGGTACCTCACATGGGAGAGGGAAGGCATATAAAATACACACACACAAGCCTTTCCAGGGCATGAGTTTGAGTCTCTGTTAGGAAGTCCATCAACTGGAAGGAACCTTTTGATGGAGTCAAGGGACTGGGACAAGTCACAAGGGGAGTTTCAAAAGCACCCAGGCAAGTCAGGGTGCTGCTATTCCATTATGCAGACACCCAGGGTGGGAGCCAGTTTCAAGCCCCGCTTGTTATAACCAACAACACACTTTTTGCACGACTGGCCAGAAATACCCATGGCAGGGTCAAAAGAGGAGTTGGTGGTGAACCCATGCTGGCCAGTTGAAAGGGTTGTTGTCTAACCACCAAGCCTTGCAGGAGACATGTTGAGTACCTCATATTCTGTTTTACCACAAAGAGGCACACCAGTCTGGGAAACTGTTTGGCCAACAGTCTTATTGGCTGGAATACCTGGCAGTCACCAAAAGAGAGCAGATTCTCACTGATACTCCTTTTAAAGGGAAGGAGTTGCTAAAGGGAAGGGTTCGATCAGGTTGTTAGGCCATGCAGCTCATGTATGATGACACTGAAGGGAAGGGTGCAGCCATGAGACAGAGATGCAGCAATATGTTGCAGTATGGGGTTCCCTCGCCTCCACTGCTTATTGGTGTGGAGTGCTGACCTCGTTCCTCCTGTTGGTATGGAACAGTGAATGTTCCATGTGGGTGTTTGAGGCCTCCTGGTACAGAATACTGCAACCAGAATTCTGAATAACGTGACTGGTTGTGAGATGGTGAGAAGTTGATGAGATGGCAGGGTGGCAAGATATGGAATTTTCTGGTGTTGTCTTCCCTCCCCATGTGAGAAAATAGATATGCAGGTTAGGTCTAGTCGTCACGGTCATTGTTAATTTCCGCAGTTTTTAGTGGATGTTAGACAAAATGCTCAGATACTTGGATGGGGGGAATACTGTGTAAATCTGTGGAGGTGTACCTCAGTGACTTGTAGTGAAATGAATGACTGGGGAGGCACTTGCTGTGGCACTGCAAGGCATTCTGGGAGCTACCTGGAAGCTGCAGTACCTGTGCAATGTCAGTAGAGCTGAGCATGTTCCTGTTATTGTATATGGAGAGATCAGTGCTTGCAGCAGTGACAGTTCAACCTCCCCTGTGATTGCACAAGCACTCAGAAACTAGGTGGAGTCCATGCTCAATCAACTCCCCTGTGGTTTCGCATGCACTCCACCCAGTTTCTGAGTGGTTGCACAATCACACTGGAGGCTGAGCTGTCACTGCTGCAAGCTCTAGTCTCTCCCTGTATAGTACAAGGCACATAGGCTATTTTCACTGGAGAATGATAGGACAGGTGAGGTTCTGCCTCCCTTGCCTCTCCTGATGCATGCCCTGGTGTACCTTGAAGATAAAATGAAATGTTTATAAATTCTGCCTCTTCTAGAATGTATTTCCATGACTTCTTTATGCTCCTGCTTTGACACTGTTGCACTGGGATAGCTTGTAGTTCACAGGTTGATAAAACTTGCCAGTACTTTGCATTCCCACACCTTGAATTGATGAAGAAATTATTTTGTTTTGCCAAATCATCATTGAAAGCGCTTGTATTGTTGAAGAACAATGGCACAAGAGTGGGAAACTGCTACTAGATTCGAGTGTAATTGCCAGTCTAGCAGTGGACAATAAAATATAGTTAGCTGAGAACAGAAACAGTTTCAGTGCATTGCCAGCCCAGCAGATTTATTTTCGGGTACAATACTAGTGTGATCTTACATGTTTGTCCTACTCATTTCCCACCAGGTCAAAGCTCTTCATATTGTATAAGGCTGGATCAGCTTCTTAGAATCCTTGTATATCAAAGACAAAAGTGAGGTTTGTTTTTTCTTTTTTTAAAAAGCAAATGTGTTTGTTTTTGCCAACCTTCCGGTTCTTAAGTTCAGCCTCATTGCTAGGGAATGCAAAGGTGCATACATTTTTGTTGGTAATTGAAGTGAAATGTTTGTCAAGATGTCAGAGACCTGTGGGGGGTACCTAATAAATTTTGGCAACTCACAGAATTGACACATCAGATACGAAGGAGTAGCCCAGGACAAGTGTTTATGTCCATTATCATGGTGCCAGGGTAATAATTTGTTTCCATTATCCCATGAAGATCAATGACACTAGACTCAATAAACTCATTTGGCTGGGAACAACTAACTAAGCGAGTTGCATTGGAGCTTTAACATGGAAACAGGAAGGGTCTATCTAAATGTGTAATGTTCCATTGCACTGTTCTGAAATGACCCTTCAGAACACTGAAAGGGGCAAGCCATTTTTCAGGAGCTTGACGACTTCACAGGCTAGTTCATAAGAAGAGAAAAGAAGAGATTCATAAGAAGAGAAATTTTAAAAAATGCAATCCGACTTCTACAGTATGCAATGCAACGTACTGAGGGAGCTGAGAAGCAGGTTGCAGTTCCTCAGCACCAGAGGTGACTATGGTGAGGGTATATTAGTCTCTGAGAGGTAGGCAGATTCTAGGAAGCTGGTACAGGAGCCAAGTGGTGTGAGCAGGTGAAGGGTATAGTGCGCATAGGGAAAAGTGGGAGAAAATGGTTTTGTTTTTTCACAATTTCAGTGTTTTCCAAAGTTAGAAGTGCAGAAAGCAGTTATGTGTTTTATTCAAAATTAACATTATACAGTAATTATAAATTACAATTGTTTTAAAACTGTACTCGGAGATGATATAGTGTCAGCAGATGAAGTTATGGTCATTATTACCCATGCACTTCCCCACTAAATAATAATAAAAAAAAATCAAATAAAATAGTTTTTTTTTTTGGCAAATTTGGGTGTGTGTGTGTTTTCTTTTGTTTATAAAACTGAGAAGTGCAGAAAGTGGTGTTGCATGTTTTATTTTCGTTATCACTGTTTCCCCCCACCTTTTTGCATGGGGTAGTGGTGGCTTTTCACAGAATATTCTAAATGATCAAAAGTGAAATAATGTTGACAGGAGGCTCAATAGAAATAGTTGGGGAGGCATTATCAAAATGGGAATGCAGCAGGGTCAAAGAGCTAAAGCCCTTTCCATACTTTTGCCCCATTTCAGGCCCCTGCAGGCATAATATTTTAGAAAGATAAACACAAACAAACAAAATGTTGGTTGCAGGGCCAGCCCACCCATGCATTAATGCATCAAGCAGCTGGGGACGGGAGGGTGGCAGATTGGGGTAACCTTCACCCCGAGTCTGTTGCCACCTCCCTCCAGTGTGCTGCAAATGGAGCTGCAGTGCTCCCTTCCTTCTTTGCTCCTTCCTTGCACACTTCTTTTCCAAAAAGAGGAAGGGCAGGATTTCCTGTTTTATTTAAAGGACTGACCAAGAAAGGAGTGAGGGGAAGGAATAGGGAAGATCACCATTGCTGCCCACTCCTTGGGGGGACGGACGGACTATGGGAAGGTGCTCCTTCTTTATACAGGTTAAAGTTTAAAGGGACCACAAGAGAAATGAACGCTTCCCTACCATCTCATCTTGCTCCTTCCTTGCATGATCCCTTTAAATAAAACAGGATGTCTCACAGTTACTGTTTTTGATGGGGCCCCAATCTGGATTGAAGCTGTAAATTGGAAGCTTGATTAGGTGATGGCCTCCTTTCTAAGACGTATTTTGGGTACCTAATATGATTAGGTTATCGACGATGATCCTCGAGTTGGGCATCCATCTTCCCTCGACTATGGTGTGGTCCTTGGCCTTCAAATTTTGGCTATGTCTTCATCTTAACATCCACCCTGATTCCTTGCTTACTGACCTTTTAAAGGACCCTTACATTTCCACCTGGCATAGACTTTTTGAAGTTAAACTTCAAAATATGGGCCTTTCTTTGGAATCTCTAGCAGACACTGACCTTAATCGAGGGTTTTGATCTTAAGGACTAAATTATGGGAGGAAGAAACTTATTCGTAACCTCAATCCCACCTGCTCGCCATGTTATTTTGGCCTGACTCCCTCTTTTGGTCATGGTTTTAACTATTTCCGCAAGTTACTGAATCTTGGCAAGAGGTGAGCCTTTATGCTTGCAAGATTTAATATTTTCCCTTCTTCAGTCCTCTCTGGAAGGTTTCAAAATATCCCACGTGAGTGTAGAATTTGTGAATTTTGCCACATGGAACCTCATACTGTCGCCCATATTTTGTGTCACTGCTCTGCTCATAATTATCTTCGTGAACGCCTATTAGAGCCAATCTTATCTAACTTTATTGGCCCCTTCAAAGGCCATGTGGGCTTCCTCCTTGAGGATAGCTCCGAAGTAATTACAAACTAGGTAGCAGACTTCCTGGTGGCGGTTATCAAAAAACATAGTCGCTCATGAACTATTATTTGGGACGTGTAAATGAAGGCAAGCTACCTTGTGTATTCAACTGTTTCTAAAGCCAGTAAAGGTTTATGAAATGAATGAGTTACTGTTTTTGGCAAAGAGCCATGCAAGAAAGAGTGTGGTGAGGATATAAGAGCCTTTGTGTTGGGGTTTTCTTGGAGGGGTATTACCTGCCCTGATGGATGAAGCAGCAGGTCAAGGGTGATGTTGGTCAGCAGACCCCATTGGGCCATGCCCGGTTTGTCATCATGTGAAGTCGCAAGCCACTGCAATGTAATGACAAGTCAAATCCCTATTAGCTCAGAGCTTGCACGACCTGCCAAGGATATATATCATCTTTGAAAAGAGGCTAACATGAGATAATCAATGAGTAGGCAATATAGAATGCGACTTTTGTAAAGTCATTCACGGTTCTTTTGTTTGCAGGCTGTATTTCTGGTTATTTTGTTAGGATGACTCTCATAAGAGTTGTGACAATGTCAGATGCTCATAGGACTTATTGTAGAAATCCAGGATTTCATTATTGCAATTATTAGGCAGTGCTGTGTCTCTCTTCCCGCTAGAAGTAGATGCAAAGGCAGAAATCCATGCTCTTTCAAACTCAAATATAAGCAAAATTTATATATTTCTTTTTAAGTTTTTAAAATTTATAAAAGTGTCCTGAACAAGGAAGTAAAAAAACAAACAACTATCCGATATTATCCCAATTTTACAGGTGAAGATTAAGGCTGAGAGATTGTATGTCTACATTGCAGGGTCATAGTCAAATGCACATACTGTCTCACCCTTCCTATCAAAAAGGAAGCATATTTAGTTATGGATGACTTCCTAATGAATTAGTGGGAAACTTCTCCAAATAACTAGAAGTTAAATATTCCATACAAGATGCAGATATAAAAAAATTGAAAAGCAAAGTTAATAAAAGAAAAGCAAACTACATTTGTCATCTGTAACTTTTACTAATCAGTCTCTCCCCATGCATGCAAGTCTCATGGAAGCCTACATAATTACACAGGCCAACACACATTTTGCTTCCTTAAACGTTACACCAATTCCTGGGTATATTTGGGGTGCTGATTCCAAAAATGACATCCGTTTTGCCCTATCATGTCTAGATTTGGAGATATAGTATAGCCTCTTTAGTAAATGGTTCAAGCAGCTTCCTCATGAGGAAGCCTACACCATGGTTTCCTCGTGAGGAAGTTGCTTATGCCATTCACTAATGAGGCTATACTATATCTCTAAAACTAGACATGATAGGACAAAACGGATGCCATTTTTGGAATTGGCACCCCAAATTCATATCAAACCACCATAAAGTTTGGGAAAAACTTTTCTGACCCTCAATTTTGTAGGCCTGTGTTATCTAACATATATGTGAAGTCTTGGTTGTCCCCCTTCATATGCAAGAATGTACTACTACTTGAGAAGCAGGGGGTTAGATTCTATTGCATCTATACAGTAGCCAGCTTGTGTATGAAGAATAGGCCTCAGTCAGTGGCATAGCTAAGGGGGAGCAGGGGGGAGCAGTTGCACCGAGCAACAAGCTTTATGGGAATAACAACCTGAGCTTGACACTAGTGGGCAAAATTGTGAAAACCTTGGTATTTTTGAATAATAACATCATGTTATATACCATTTGGTGTGGAATTTAATGCAGAATGCAATGTAACAAACCACATCAAACTATCTCTATTCTTGATAGAGAATTGTAGCCAAATAACCAGAAAATAAAAACACAACTGCATTATGTAACAAAAACTGAATTTTATTTACTCAAAACTGATCATTGAGACTGATTGTTCCAAGAGCCAATTAAGTGTTGTTATGATACAGCAGGGAAACAATAAAACAGTTGTTCTCACACATTTAGCACTAGGACCCACTTTTTAGAATGAAAATCTGTTAGGACCCACTGGAAGTGATGTTTTGACCAGAAGTGACATCATCAAGCATGAAAATTTTTAACGATCCTAAACTGCAATTCTACACAGGATTAAATCCCATTTACTATCATTGTTAAAAGAATATACATAGTAGCTTGTTAAAAGTACAGGTCTGTAACATTTGCCCAAATGCAGTCCCATACCATAGGAGCATCAAGTCTAATATATTAAAAATGAAATGAATGGGGACCCACCTGAAATAGGCTCACGACCCACCTAGTGCTTCCCGACCCACCGTTTGGCATTGCCTTAGCACTCTGATACGTTAATGTTTTGTGTGTATGTATTTGTGTAGACAGATTGTGTGTGTAGTGGAGATCACATTCAAACATTGATCTCTCCCCTCCCAACACGCAGTTCGAAATTGAACAATCCAGCAGCTATATCATCACGCCAAACTTCTGCTCTTTTGTTTTAGCTTTAATATCAAATTATAAATGCAGCTCTAGCTATTCTTGAACTTAATTATTTTGACTACATGCAATTCTCTTCTCTTTTTCCCCCCTGTGCCTACCCCCTCCTTTACTACTACCCCTTCCTCACAAGAGCATAGCATGTTTTCAAATTACTGATTATGTTTATAAAGAAACTGGTTCCATCCAGTTAAAGCTGGTTAAAATACAACTTTTCAATCAGAGCCATCAGCCTTTTGCAAGTTAAGGTGAAGGGAAATGATCCTTGAAAATCTCATTCTAGATGACTATGAAAATTATTGTAGGGGTTTCCAGTTCTCCAAAGTGTTGACAATAAGTAGAATTACTACTCAATAACTTTGCTCTACATTGTAAACATGCTTCACTTTGATGGGATCAATGTTTGGACATCACCTATCTCACAGGGTTGGAAAAGGCATGTTCCTAGGTGAAACATCTTATGAGGTGTTAAGGTACAATGCTTACTAAAGCTTATATATACTCATTACAAGGGATAAAGAGTGACTCCTAAGGCTTCCATGGCTGCTGGAAGAGACGAGATTTAACTAGATGTGAGGAGCTTTCTGTTGGCTTATTGGAATGTTCCCATAGATTTATGTCAGTGGGATCTGAAATCTGAAGAAAAATGAACAATATGAGCCACAGCTAAGAACTTTATCATTCCAGTGCAAAAGTCTCCTGTACAAATCTCACAGCAATGTGGGCCTGGACAAGTTTTTCCTTCATTTAGTGAAGCTTGTATTGTAGAGAATACTTGTGAACTGCATTCTATGTCATAGGAGTAATAAGAATAATAATTGTCCCTGAAGCCATCTCCCTCTTCCCCCCTCCTGTGCTATTCCAGCAACGTACTACGTATGTACAAATAACACAGAGAACCTTGAATTATAGATCTATGTATACTGCGAGCCCAATCCTATTCTCCCTTCCTCCATGCCAAAAAGGAGCTGTGCCAAAAAAGGAGTGTGCTGTATCCAGAAAAGGGGGGGGGGCAAATCAGCAGGCTGTAGAGGGGAAAGTGGATTTAAATCCCCTTATCCCTCTGTAAGCCTACCCCTCCACAACGAGCCTCCTTGAACCTGCACCAGCTCTTTAGCTGGCACAAGTCCAAGAAGAGAAAGGTGGTGGGGAGGCTGCCAAAAAGGAGAATAGGATCCGGCAAATGACATTGTCACTGGATTCACCCCCTCCCCGCACCCTTTCCTTCCCACCCCCATCACTGCCTTAACTGTTCCAGTGAGTCCAGGGAGATCCACGGGTAGATCCACTCTGTTCTACTGTTGTAAATAGCTGCGTGTGACAGTCCAATCTGAGATAGGATTGGGATGAAAGTAGGTTTTATATATAGGCTACAAAACCTCATGCTACAAAGGAGAGAAAAGCAGGATTTTGAGAGATGTGGAGTACTGCTTTGCCAACCTAGCACCCAAGACTAGAGAAGTGGAGCACTGCTTGCTTATTTGAGCATCTAGTGCGTTTCAAGGTCTTACGCTGAAGCACCCCAAACCTACTAAATCAAACTAGAGCTGTCACAAAGCAACAGACTGTTCTGTTGTGCAACTCTGTCTGTGCTATGAAAGCACATACTGTCCCAAGTCAGTAATTCCCACCATAACAAGATTGGTGGCTCACACCCAGAGAGCATCATTTCCATTTTTTCAGCTAAGAATGCCAACTTCCAAACTCTGTTTTTGTAGATCAGGGATATTAAGCATTTGGATTAATGTTGTTTGTAGATAAATAAGGACGAGTATGTGTAGAATCCTCAGAGAGGTTTTGGGTATACAGACCTGGACATGACATGACACTATATACTACATGTGAGCTCGAATCCCTATACACAGGTTCATCAAGAGGACAAAGCGGTTCTAGGACCTCTTTCCTCCCTGCAACATAAAGAAAGGCGTTCCTCCATCCAGACCTCTGGACTGTGGCCAGTGGTGTAGCTAATGACTGTGTAGCTTGGTGCCGAGCTCAAAATGATGTCCTGGAAGTGACATCATGCCCGGGCTTTTAAAAACGTGAAAATGGGGAAAATCTGCCTTCTCCCCCTAGCAGCTCACTGCCCACTTGCTCTACCACTTCCCCCAGCCCATCATAGCTAAGGCATCCACTACCAGGGATCAAAGAAGATTTTGTAGCCTGCCTCTATGATGAAATCAAATTGAATTAAGTAAATAAATAAAAACCATGCCCCATATTGGTTAAGATCATTGTGATGGGGTGGAGGGGGACAGTTATTCTCCCCCTGTTAAATATAAGAGGAGCAGCATGTGAAAAAGTGCCTCTTTACCGAGTTAGCAGGGGTCACTGTGTTATGATACATGGAAATGAGAGCTGATTCCTATTAACACTTTATGGTAGAGTTTCTCCCACAATCAGTGCGTCATATGGGATTTCTGTTCTTCTATTTCAGATCTTACATATAGAGTACATTTCTCAGAATAATTTGCGTCTGCATTTTATAACCATGAATAGGGCCTTGGCTGCAGAGAAGAAGGCAACAGTTGGGTTGAAGCAGCCATAGTTGTCGCCTCTGCTTGGAAGAAATGGAGGAGGTGACAGCACACACCTGTCCAGCCAACCTGTGGAGGAGGAGGCAGGGGCTGTAACCCTGCCTTGTGAAGGTGGCAGCAGTGATGGGGGCAGTTTCAGCTACCATTTTCCCTTGGGCCAGAACTGACCATGGATATGGGTCTGTCTCAAGGGTGTAAGCAACACATGTATAGCAGTAATGTAAAACAGGTCTCATAAGTAAAAACATGGATGCCAAATTTGGTTGCCAAATATTTGACTAGATGAGGTAGGTAGCTGTGTACAGACCTTACCTAACAAAAAAAAATATCTTCCAGCCTGCAGTTTGCAGGTATTAGCTGTTATGGTATTAGGACTTCTCCCACACTTGCCATACAGCTGAAGATTTTATACTATCATATATTGGTACTATGGTACAACAATCATACTGCAGCATCTCCATTTAGTTTGTGGTGGGGAACCAGTATGAACTTGTGGACAGTGCGTGACTTGAGTCAGGAAATCAGGGTTCAGATCAAGCTGCAGCAATGAACTGGGTACCTTTGGGACAGTCATTAACTTTCAGACTCAGTTTCTTATCTGTGAAATGGGAATGTTAAAACCCCATTTCAGAAGATTATTATGAAGATAAATGTCATAATTACCCTAGAGTCCTCCTAGCTCAGCATTCTGTTTACTGATAGGTGCTTTAGGAAGGCTCATAAGCAGGGTGTGATGACAATTGTGTAGTGTTTAGGCCTGAAGGCAAGTGACTACTCAGGCCTATAGCCAGAAATGTTGTAGTAAGGCAGCCTAAGGGGAGGAATCATGGCGGAATACTGAGAACATAACTATAGGTAGCCTAATAAATATACTGTATAGCTATTTAATTGTATCAAATTTAATTTATTTAATTGTATCAAATTTAATTTAATTGTATTTAATTGTATCAAATATTAATATTTATTATTTCTAAATATTAATACAGTGAACACTCAATTTAATGGACCTTGTCTGAATCTATTCTGAAAAGCTCCTTCCCATGCATTTAATCTATAAGCTTTAGTTTACATTTGAGGAGAGGCCCTTGGGACAGGCACATAGGAGTTACTTTTTCCTCAGACATACCTATCCTTTTTCATAACTCTTCACTTCCTTCAGTGTCCCCTTGTATGACCTTTATTTCAGGAGTTCTTTTAAAAGCTGCAAGGTTATATAATAGTCCTTCAAATCTTGTAGCAGGGTGAACAAGGCTGCTAATTTAAGCCCCTTCCCATTGGTGCTTCCCAGAAGTTATTAGCCACTGAATAGCTCATTTTCTCTTCCTTCTTACTAAAAGTAGCTAACTCTTTCATAATTTAACCCAGGTTAAGAGGTACTGCACTGTTTTTCTCTGTCGTTGTTATTCAGACACAGTACTGCCTGTATCTTTAAGGTAAGGTGGGCAGAGGGTGACAGTGTAACCGTTACACCATCATAGGCCTTGACCGTTTAATTGCTCATAAAAGCTAAACTCTCCATCCAATCTGCTTTATGTTTGGCACAATTTAGGTCATAGTCTTCATGGCCCCTCCATATTTAGTGCCAGTCCATTCAGAAATGAGGAAGATGCAGAAATTTAAAACTCTATTTGACTTCAGGATGCCTCTGAAGTGTGTGGCTTTTTAGCCCTCAGTAACTCAATTATTTTTGGGTTTATGTCCCTGATATTATTCTCAAACTCCCAGCCTTTTGGGAAGCACATTCTTTCATTACTTCAAAGAAAGTTGTCAAGGACTTTTTCGAGTTATAAGCTTCAAATCTTGCTTTTTTAACAATCTGCACTGGCAGACAATTTTGCACAAGTCTGCCCCATTCACCTGTTGAATTATGCCAGTTAAAGAATCTCAGGGAGCTGCTCTGGAGAGAAAAAACACAACTTTTTTCTGCCTGGTTGCTGCAGTGATAGGAGTAGCCAAACTGATAGAATTCAACTGGTAGTGTTTAGACTCTAGACCTAGCAACCGAATGCACTTTGACTTTTTCTTTTGTCTCCCTTCTAGTCAAAAGTACAAGTCCTAACTGTCTCTAACACCTGTGTATAGTTTTGCCCCAGTTTTACTTTTTCCTTGGCTTCTCCTGTCTTCGACTCTCCGCTTAAATGGGGACTACTTACTTTGACCCACTTCCTTTAGCCACCCAGCAGGCCTCTCTATACCCCCACCACTGTTTCTCAACGTTTGTCCTCTGCCGTACCACTTCACATGGTCCATCTATTTGAAGTACCATCAGAAGTAACTAGTGATGACATCATCACCAGTTACTTCTGGGTTGGGAAGGCAGATATGACATGATCAACATCAGTGAGAGGCTCAGGGTGGACGGGAGGGATTTTCAAGTGCAGAAAGCATGCTTTGGAGTTCTGCCCACCGAGCCAAGCCTCCTACTGCTGTTATTGTGTCGCATTCCTGGTCTCACTGGCGAGCAGCAGTACCACCAGACATCACTCTCAAGTACAACCGAGGGTACCCATACTACTGGTTGAGAAACACTGGTGTACATCCATTCCTGAACTTAAGCTCCATGAAGTCAGCATTCCTATTATGAAATCCTATTCCCAGCCTAGAGGAAAAAGTAGCTAAGTCCTCAGACCCACACTTCAGAAGGTGTTACAGAGTTACACAAACTCTGTAATGCCTAGCAAGCCCTACTGGGCTCAGATGAGAGTTTGCTCCTGGACAATATGTGTGGTTTTAAGGTTGGAAGAAGAAGACGCGTGCTTAAGCACAGCGTGGTAAAATGGAATGGACCTTGGAGAGTAAATGTTTCCAGGAATCTTTGCATGTATGCATTTCCAGATGCAGAGCAAATACCATGAACTTTATCACCTGAAAGGTGTTTTGAACTTTATTTGCATTGGATATTGATTGTCAAGTTTTGTGTGGTGCTATTGCCTTGTGAAAAAGGTTCCGGAACATTGTCTTCCCAGCCAAAGGCCATAAAAAAATAAATAACCCATCAGTCATTCTTAACCAAACTGCTTAGGGAACATGTAAAAGTTTACTTGAAAAGCGCTGCCTTTTATGAGAGTTTAATGCACCTTTAAGCATTTTTATACAAGTACATTGAGGAAGATGATTTATATTTGCACCTGACCGACCCACAGCTATAGTTGAGCAAGTTCTCCTATAAAAGGTAAATTATACTCTATCGTACCGTCCATCATGGTGTTTAGCAGCCCATGGCCACATTGTGGAGATGAATAATCACCATTTGGGTTTTCATGTAATGCCTTATCTTGCCAACACTGCAGAAGGGACCCCTGCCATGTGAGCAAAGATATGGGAATGACTTGTGACAGGTCCTGTGGAGAGGGGAAAGACAACATGGTTTGTGGCAGAAAAGGCAGGCATAACAGCATTCCCAGAGAGGGGCCACAGTGCTCAGGTTTGCAGGCTCCTCAACGCACTGTGTAATTGTCCCCTCTCTCTCACCTTCAGAGCTATTCCAGGCAATGAGAGCAATGTGAAGGTGTCTGCTTACGTGGCATCTTGAGGCACATGCAAAACGTAGCGCTGTGCTCCCCTCTGGGAATGCTACTGGAGAGGCAAATGGAGGATGCTCAGAGGGAAGATGAAAGCCTGACTAAGCACACTCTGCTGACACAAGCACACTTGTGACACACTTTCCTCAATAAGACCTGACTAAGCAGTTCTTATTGAGGAGAGTGTGTCACAAGACCTGTTATGTTTTATCTAGTGACTGGATTGATCCTGCAGGCCTGGCGCATCTTCAGGGAAAATCTCTGGTCAGAATTCAGTAGCAGCATATGGGCTGAGGTGATGGTTCCAAACCTGGTCTTCCACTTCTGGCTGTTGTTGAAAAGACTTTGGGCAGCTTGGTGATCATGCATAAGAAGTTAAGTTTAAAGTCTTTCCCCCTGTGTTCTCATCTAATCATATGTCATTTTAGCATATAGCTGCCCCTATGGACATGCTAATGCTGCCCATGATTGGGCTGGTTCATGAAAGAGATGTGATTAAATGTTACTTCCCATATGTGAATTGTGAGCATTGGAAAAGGGCTTTTCAGAAGCAACCATTTACTTAGTGGCTAAACAATGCTGTATTTTCAAACACAACCTACCCATGTTAGTGCCCAATCCTATCCAGTTTTCCAGTGCTGGTGTAGCTGTGCCAATGGGGCATGCACTGCATCTTGTGGTGGGGCAGCAGTCACAGAGGCCCCCTTAAAGTGTGGGAACATTTGTTCCCTTATCTTGGGGCTGCATTATGGCTGCACTGGTGCTGGAAAATTGGATAGGATTTGACCCTTAGTTAATTATTTGATATTGTCTAAGAAGTGTAGTATGGGTTATAATCAGAAATTGTGGTTTTGTCTTCATGAATGCTTGGAGAGGTGCATGCTGGGCTATTGTTTTGTTGATGTGCATACATGCATCTTATTGCAAGTTCCAATAGGATGCTTAGTATTTCTGACAATTTGCTATTTGCACCTTATGTTACTTGCACAAATTCCCCTATTCAGAGATGTCTGTCCAGTGATGTCCTGTGTGCCATTCCTTGGTTCAAATAACCAAAATGCTCCCAGGTATCTCCTTGTAGCACCAGGGTAACTGGTCCTCTTGCATTCCAGGCCTAAATGAATTCTTAACACTTCACATAAGTGGATTGAGAATCTTGGTGAGGTTATAAACCTCTTCATTATGGAATTTCCACTTTTCAGAACTTTTATGTTGAAATAGGAGACTTTTTGTGTGCGTTTTTCCCAATTCTAGTTGAAAACTTTGTACATGGAAAATGGTGGACCATTTTGAGACTTACAGCCCAATCCTATGAGAGTCTTATACTGCCAGAACAAGTTTTTTAGAGGCATAAGGCCCTTTAGGGCTGTCACAAAATGTGACAAGCCATTTTGTGCAACCTGGTCGCCACAGCAAGCGGTTAGCTGCCTGGTCTATGTGTCAGTGGACTGGGAACAACTGCCAATGCTGGTAAGTCAGTGCAGGGTGTATGTGGGAGATATGGAGGGAATGGAATGGGTTGGGGAGAAAGAGGAACAGGGCAGCTTGGGGGGGCAGGAAGGTGAATTGGAGCCGGGATGGGGTTGGTATTGCCCATAGCAGCACATGCTGCTGCAGGTCTGAGTAGACCTGGCAGCCCAGCATGGGCTTATCCCAGGTAAGGGAACAAATATTCCCTTACCCCAAGGAGGCCTCCAGATACCTAAACTCCCTTCCCAAACTGCAGGATTCAGTAGGTGTCACATTGGCACTGCTGCACCGCTATGCAGGGAGTTAAGTATGATTGGACTGTCTGATTGCAATCCTACACACCTACCTGAGAATAAGTTCCTCTGAAGACAGTGGGACTTACTTCTGAGTAAATATGTATAGGATTGTGTCCCTGAAAGCTTTTGATCAGAGCCAGAGAATTAGAAAAACAGAACAATAGATTAATTTCCTAATCTCATCTTATCTCCTGTACTCTGATGATGCAGTGAAAGGTAACCAATCAACCAAGAGCCAATAAGTAAACTAATTACATTACTGTTAAAGCAAATACAGGTTTTTCAGACTGTGCTGGTAATTAGCCACTTCTTTACAGTTTGATATATAAAGTCTGCAGAGGGAGAGGACTTATTTAGGAATTTTGAACAGAGCATGAAACCGTGAAGGAAACAATACATGTAGTATTAGTGGGGGCATTTTGTGCTTTGGAGGAGAGCACAAGGGATTGTGGGATGCAGGCATGGCTGGTGCTCATGTGGCACTAGAGTCAGCACCAAAATGCCACCCCCCCCCCAAATAGATTGCTAAGGAGGGAGCCAATCCCCCTACTCCGTCCCCATCCTTTCAGCTTAGGCTGCTTTGGGAGCAGCCTTCACGCTAGCCTGGGTTCTGTTTGAAATGACCTGGAATGCAGGGCATCTCCCCTTCTCCATTCATTCCGCTGTTTCCTAGCCCATTTGGCAGGAGGCAGGGGAGGCGGGACAGGGAGATGGAAACACAGTGGCAGGTTCCCCCTTCTTTCATCAGCACTGGAAGAAGAAGGAGCTGTTGCTGCCCAGAGCCTCTTTCTACCCACTTGGAGAGAGCAGGAAGGGAATTCAAATGCAGACTGGACCACCTCCATTGGAAGATGTTGGAGCACTTCTCATTTCCTTGCCTCCAGACCCTCGGCTTGCTGTGTGACTTTCAGTCCATGACATCAGTGGGCCAGTCCTGGTGGGATGAGATGGGAAGCAGCACAAGGTCAAGGTCAACAACCTGATCTCAAGAATTCCACCAAGGCTGTTGTGTTGTCTCTAGGCTTTCCTCACACACCAGTTGCACATTTTTGTCGCTTTTTTCCCCCCAACCAGGGCTAGAAGCATATTGGTTGCTTCAATGCATTGATTTGGTTACTGATGTAGTGCTGTCAGTGCACATGTGATAAATAAAGCAGATTCTTTGCACAGGGCAGTTTCAATGGGTTTGAATCCAAACACATAGTTCCACAGCCCCTTAAAAACTGATCAGCTAAGAATGCTAGATACAGAACAAATGTTAACCATGCCAGAGGGAAACATGGTGGCAATGAATGCATGGGAAAATTGCACTCCTGTGTAATGTTTTTTTTTAAGAAAAAAGTTGAAATGTTAGGTGAGAACAGATATGATCTAAGGCCAAGACTGTCGCCAAAGGGAACAGGAAAGTACATGACTTCCTGAAGTATGTGCCTATTTTGAGACAAGAAACCCTGCAGTCAGTCCAGCGTGTCATCCCTCTCCCTTTCAGATCTCATCCACTTGTAAACTTTGCAGCCGATGAAGGCAAAGGGAAGCAAAATAGATATAATTAGTACATGCTATCACTAATATGTAGATAACACTCGTCAGAGTTTTATAGGTCATCAAGATACTTTTGATTGTAAGTTCAGATACCCTGGAGAGTCACATAATTCTACAGTCATCTTCTCTTCAATGACTATGCCAGTTTTTTTTCCTGGAAATCACCCATGTTTTAAGAACATAAGAACAGCCCCACTGGATCAGGCCATAGGCCCATCTAGTCCAGCTTCCTTTATCTCACAGCAGCCCACCAAATGCCCCAGGGAGCACACCAGATAACAAGAGACCTGCATCCTGGTGCCCTTCCTTGCATCTGGCATTCTGACATAGCCCATTTCTAAAATCAGGAGGTTGCACATACACATCATGGCTTGTAACCCGTAAACTTGTCCAATCCCCTTTTAAAGGCATCTAGGTCAGATGCCGTCACCACATGCTGTGGCAAGCAGTTCCACAGACCAACCACATGCCGAGTAAAGAAATATTTTTTTTTTGTCTGTCCTAACTCTCCCAACACTCAATTTTAGTGGATGTCCCCTGGTTCTGGTGTTATGTGAGAGTGTAAAGAGCATCTCTCTATCCACTTTATCCTTCCCGTGCATAATTTTGTCTGTCTCAATCATGTCCCCCCTCAGGCGCCTCTTTTCTAGGCTGAAGAGGCCCAAATGCCGTAGCCTTTTCTCATAAGGCTTATTGAGGGGATTAAGTTTATTGAAGTTTATTGAGGGGATTAAGCAGTTTTTAATCTTATTTCATATAGAAAGTAAAATACTGGCAGTCTCAAATACAGCAGCACCAGTGTCATCAGTACTGTACTATCATCTTCAGTGCCGTAATAAATCATCTCTGCCCTGGAAAGAGGAAGGGTCCCAATTTTATGGTTCCTCCTCCACACCCTTGAACCAGCAATGGGTTGAGTTATGAATGCCTTGTGGAGCTAGGGGAATTGCTGCTGCAGTGTCAAATGATCACTGTTGCCCTGCCCCTACCTAGTGTCATGTTGTGCAAAACCTGTTGCTAGGTGCTGCTGTGCTTCTGATCCTCCTTCACCAGCGGAATCCACTGGCTGAATTCACTTTACAATGTTAGGTTATGGGCAGTAAGAAAGGTGTAATTGTGCTGCCCTGCCTGATTTTCTGGCCTTGTTATCATGGTTGCTGTGGTGACACATATACAAGAGTATACATATATGCCCACAGTGCCTTGCAGATTGGCACCATAGAAAAGAAGAGACCCAGGTCCCAAACTAGTTTATTGAGGGGATTCGTTATAGGGAATGGAAAAGAATAGCATGTAAAACAGCACAACCCCAGACAATGGGAACTGACCAGGAAGCTGCTCAGGGATGGGGGGCAGAAGGTAATGGCGACTAAGGGATTGAGTGCACAGGTTTCTGCAAGGTGCAAGGCTCAAGGCGAGCAAGACAGAAAAACCCGTGGAAGGATGGAGAGAAGAGCAATGGGTGATTGGAACCAGGGTAGTGAGTTTTAAGTGGAGCAACTGTGCGGTAAAAAGGAGAAGAAATGGACTGGTGCTCTGGAGCTCAGGGTGATATTCCTAAGTCATGATTAGAGAATTGATTCCTGACCAGCCAGGAATCCTCTTGATGGGTGCTACAAGCCTCCATATATGGATTACTCCTTTATTCAAGGAGTTATTTATTTAGTTATTTATGGACTTTATTCAAGGCAGATCACATAGTCACGCCTTCTCTAAACCCCCCAGGGGTTTTATAAATAATAGAGCGGTTCTGTCTTTCAAAAACCAACAACACTCCAGTTGGGTCTTTCCACAGTCTGGTATCACTTCTCGCCCCCAAATACTGTTATGTGAAAATCCCCTTTTTTCCTTTTAGTTGTGATTTTCTCTCTATATCTGGTTACGTTACTATGGATTAAAATATCATGCAGGCTAAACTTCTGACACAGGCCACATTTCCAAAACTCTGGTCAAGTCACAAGCTCATGGTTACACAACCATCACCTCCCCATGGTCACACATTATGGGAGGAAATCTGGCATCTTAAATCACTGTTTAAGTGTTTCCTACATTACTGTATTCATTGTATTGTTTTAACCCAATCACTGTTTAAGTACTGTATGCAAACTTGAACTGCCTTCTTGTGTTGCTGATTCATTGTATTGTTTTAAGTTCCCCTGCCTAGGAAGCCAGCCATAGACCCCATTGAATTTTGCTGATAAGGGACATCCTGATCCTTTCAATGTTTTTCACACTCCAAGCACCCTGCTGTGTGGTAGTAATCAAGCTACCATCCAGCTCAACCCCTTTTAAGTGAGGGCTTCCTCTCACACTGGCTCTCTCTCCAAGGACCAACACATCTGTGTTGTGTCAGAGGGTCCTCTTCACAGGACTCTCCCCCCTCCCCAACTGCTCTACAGGACAGGTAACTATCTTGCGCCTGGAACTCTTTCCCTTCTTCCCTCCCTTTTTTCTCCCCTTCTCTCCCCATCTTTAGTTAGCAGCTGGCTGGCAGATCAGGGACCCCTAAAATCCTTCCCTACAACCTTTCCTTTTTCTAATTTCCTCAGATGCGCCAAATACTCTTTACATGCAACCACCATGAAAGCTAGGTACACTGGATTCAAGTACTAGGACCAAGAAACATACACTTATCATTTCTACATGTGCATTATGTTTACCTTTGTGCTTTTGTAATAAAACTATAATCTTTTATTGAAAGTTATCTTTCTCTCAGTCTCCTCTTTAAGCAAAAGGGAATTTCTCTGCACTACGCCGTCTTGTTATCCAGCCTACAATCCTAAGGTTCTAATAAGGGCAGTGTAATAATCCCCCTAAACAAAACAGCCCTTTTGGTAACAATACCTCCCACACTAGCAGACAAATCACCCTCAAGAATCTGCTGGAGGCAATCATAAGCCAATTGTACAGTGGATAATCTATTGTATCGTGAGTGGTGTTTTGCAATGGACAGTCCATCATAAAGTGATTTCATTGCATTGTGAGCCCCTTGTAAAGTGGTGACCTGCTGAAATGTGGCATACTTAAGGGGCCAGTCCCTGGCAAGTTGGGAAAAAAACTGCCAGTCCACCATATCAGGTAGTTTGACAAGCACAGCGACAGAGGTCATGATTTTTTGAAAAATATAAACAGTAGTTGCAAGGTCTCAGGTTCATGCTGCTTAATCCAGAACTTACACTAAAATAAGCTGGTGCACTTAGTGGTATTGCTAGGGGGTTTGGGGGAGGATGCATGCCGCACCAGGTGACATCCATGGGGAGGGTGACGTGCACTAGTGACCAAAATGGCCAAAATCATGATTTGTAGGAATAATACCATCATGTTATATACCATTCGATGTGTAATTTACAACAGAATGCAGTGAAAAAAACCACGTTGAAACATCTGTGTTCTATCAAAAGGTATAGCCAAAAAACCTGTGGGGCTCTGGTACATCATCATGCCCACCACCCAGGTCACTGCCCAGCCCACTGCATGGGAGGCGGTCCATCACGAGGGTAACAAATGACTCCTGCACCCAGTGGTGCAAACCCTAGTGACACCACTGGGTGCACCTGATACAATACAATTTTATTTGAATTCCCACTTTGTTCAATGGAATTTCAGTGATATTTCAAAGTTCCAGAATTGCAATCTCAACTTCAACTGACTCTAAACTTTGGTTTAACTGGTTTGTGAACCAGGCTGATTGTTGGTTTAAATTTACAAATCAGCTAGTCTTTGCTGTGTTCTCTTTCCAGATCTTTTCCAGAAAAATGTCTAAAAGAAAATGCAACATCCCGTCTCAGTTTGGAGTTGTTAGAGGCCATATTTTGCACTGTCATGCCCAAGGATTGTCATTTACCTCCTGTGATTACTGTGCATCACAGGTCTTCAGCTTTCATTCAGAGGAGAATGCAGATTTATATAGCACAGCAACTGCAATAATGGCATTCCAGTTTCAGGGACTGCTCTCCAACTTGCACGCTTCACCTGTTGGCCCCTATTTTCAGTTGGAAGTTAAACTGTAACTCAAATAGTGTATGGAGTTTAGTACAACTGGGGCCTGCGGCTGTCTTCACATTTCCCTCTGTTTAAACCAGGAACAATATATGAGTCCAATTCTGGGAAAGCTTGATATTGCAAACAGAGAGAACAGTGCTTTGGGTTGCTGAGTGACTGTGTTGCTACCTTTTGCCAGAATCAGACTGATTTCCTCCTTCAGACTTCATTCACATGGATGTACTTTGTTTCTGTTTATTCATTATTCAAGCCTTTCCTGATTAACCTTCACCTTTTTTTAGGGGTGTTTTTCTACCCAGGCAGCACTTTTTTTGGTGAACAATCAAATGTTAGTGGCTAGCACTTAGTCCCTTTGGGATATTGTCACTGGCTGTCTGCTGCATGATACCTCCAAAGGAAAATGAATTACTTGTAAGCATTTCCTTCCTATGAGCAAAAAGGTTTTACACTGTAAACTAGTTGAATTTTCCTATCAGGTGGAACTTTGCATGCCAATCCATGCCAATCCATGGTAAGTCTTGGACATGCCCAGTGAAATCTCTGACTTTTTTTAAAACCCCTCAACAAGTATTTTCACTGGTGGCCAGTCATATTGGTGGCCTTTCCCATCTGCCTCACTCTTTGTATGGCTAAATGTGTATGTCGTTTGGAATCTCAGAGCCCAATCCAGTGGTTGGCAGCACGGAGGTGGGGGCATGGATGGGGCAGGGAGGAGGCGTTCCAGGGAGGGGGGAGGCCGGTGGGGGCAGAGAGAGGGTGGGGAGGAGGCGTGCCAAGGGGTGGGCAGGAGGAGTGCTGGGGCGGGCGGGAGGAGGATCTGTGGAGCTGTGCTCTGCAGGATCCAGGGTGCTTGTGGAGGGCTGCGCACCCTACACGAGTGCCTTTTCCTAAAGTGAGTAGCTCCATTGCGGGGCTGCTTATCTTACTCAGGGGAAGGGAACGAACATCCCTTTCTCCCGAGGTGCATCCCGTGGTAGTGTGGGAGGCGCAGGATTCAGCGGCAGCCCTTCTCGTTGCCACCAAACCTGGGCGCTCTGGGCAATTCTAACTTCCCATGCTGCAAGGCTTCTGGAGGTCTCCTTGAGATAAGGGGACATTTGTCCCCTTGCCCCAGGATAAGCTCCAGCAGCCGCAATGGGGCTACTTGGGCTTGTGCCAGCAAAACTGGGCTGGCAGCCTTGTGTTGGGAAATCAGGCACAGGAGGGGGGAGAGGATATGGCAGGAGCTGGCCCTGCCAATCCCACTCCCCTCCTGGGCCTGATCCACACTCCCCCCACCCCATTATACCCCCCTCCACCCTCATTCCACCCTCCCCTGCCTCTCTGCCCTCCTGCGCAGGCGCCACAGTAGTCCATGCAACGTGTTTAACATCACGTTTGCGACACTGCACATGCTTGCTCCGCCGGTGCCGTCGTGCTGTTGATTCAATTACAGTTTGTGTTTGCAAAAATAACACTAATCATTTGTGTAACACTTTCTGAGTGTGCAAAGTGCTCCACATGGTGTGACTGTGACAACAATCTGAAAAGTATTATGATCTTCATATTTCCTCTGGGGAGCTGAGGCTGAGAGTGAGTGGCTTGCCTAAGGCTGTCTTACAAGTGAGGTTCAACTTGTTCAAGTTCAAGATTCAAACGATGGACATCCTCGATTTGCAACTCATTCCCATAGCCCCTATGCTCTACCAACTCCATGAGAAAGTAGGGTTGAATGACTACAGAGAAGAGAGACAGAAGCAATGTATGATATAGGATTTATCTCACTGCAAACTTTTATGTGGTCTCATAGTCATTTCCTCCTTTTTCAGGGAACCTTGTAAATGGGGCTAGAGAATCTCAATTCTCAGCACACTCACCAAACTATAGTTCCTAGGATTTGCCAGGGCAGGGGAAGCCTTGACACTTATACTACTGAAAAACAGATAAAGTGACTTGGGTAGATACACCCATAGTCCTGCCTTGGCCAAAGTAGGACAGCTGTCCAAGGACCTTAGACTTAGGAGATGTCAAGATTTTATCTTCCAGCTGGCTGTTTTGCCCATTCTGAGAGAGAGAGGGAAATAGTAGGACTATTAATTTATTAACATTTAAAGAATTGTGCATATTTCTCAAACTGGATGCTTTCAAACCGGATGAAGGATATGACAGAATGTACAATAAACAAAAGTCATTGTTAAAAGGAAAGAATATCTTCTTTATTATGATCATTTTCATTTCCTGTCCTAGTGAAACACCAGAGCCAAAACAGCTTTAAAAATAAGCAAGAGTACTCTTCATTCTCAGCCCCACCAATTAAAATTTGTCTTCACAGATTATAACTAGGAACCACTAAATAATGAACCATTAAAGCTTTAGCTGATGGATCTACAGATTAAACTGATCCCAGTTTGCATCCCTAAGACATCAGCAATTGTGAGAGACTTCCATTCGAAAGTTAACAGAAGGTCAGCCACAAGGCAGTGTTATTGTTATGAACTCACATTCCCCTTCAAAGATGAGGGGCTTCGACTATTCTATGGGGAGATCCAGGGCTCACTCCAAGCCAGTACTGGACATGCATCATCCTTGGGGTATAGTGAAGAAGCTGTTGAACACTTTGAGAGATAAATCCTGGTTGGTGGGATTCTATCTGTATACAATACTGTGAATGATATTGCTTTGCAACATGGATTTGCAAGGGACAGCTTTCTAATTCCTGTGTTCCTCTGATGTGTTTTCTCTTAATGACACTAATTAGGTAGAATCCTTTTTTAATTTGTGGATATGGCAACAACTTTAAACCCAATTAATCAAGAGTTTACATTTATAGATATTTTAATTTTTAAAAAACTAAATGTGATTCAAGTAGTAGCTTTCACCTTCTCTGGCCAACCTACCCTCACATTCCTTAACCTGCAGTACCACCTGCTGTTCTCTTTTATTATATCATTTATTGAGATATTTATTGTATCACTTATTGAGATATTTAATACATACACTCAACCAACAATAACTAGCTATAGCTATCTCCAGTTGAAGAGAACTATTGCAAATGCAAGCTTAGAAGAAGAGGGAAATAAAAAAAGGTCAGGCATTGTATTCTTCAATTATCCTGTGAGCTGGAGCACCCGCCTTATCTCTGACAGTTGTGTGAACATCTAATGCAGTGGGCCATTCACGGTGTATCTAAAGATCATCCTTTTCCTAGAGCTTGTTTAAAGCATCTCCTTTTGGAAAGAATGCCCACGGAGATGTTGCAGCCATGTAGATGAATGCACATGGAAGGAGAATGGGATTGTTCTTTTCACCCTTGATTTTCCTTCATCAAAACCAATCTTGTTTTTCTTGACCAACATTAGGTATAGCCTCCCCTCTCTCTCCTGATTAATCTTCCATGTTCTACTACAGTGTTCTACTGTAAACCAGGCTTTGGGAATGGCCTTGTCTCTTTTAACTAGCATGGTATAGTAATAAGCACAGTGTATGCAATTGATGATGACCATGGATTGTAAATCTGCCCTAGATAAAGTATAATAAAGGTTTGTTTGCAGAATCGTCACCTGTAATTCCTGAGCAGATGAATCAGCCTAGGATTTATGCTTTCCTGTGTATTAATTTTGCTTTACAGAATGAAAAGCAATGGTACATTTAGTAAATTTTTATCCCATGGTTATTCCAAGGAGTTCAGGAAGGCATGAAAAATTCTCCCCCCCTTTTTATCATCACAACAATCCTTGCGGAGAGAGAGAGAGAGAGAGAGTGACTGCCCCAGGGTCTCCAGTGAGCTTTCCAACTGTGCAAAGATTTGAAGCTCTCTAAACTAAGCCCCCTAAACCAGTGTTTCTCAAACTGTGGGTTGGGACCCACTAGGTGGGTTGGGAGCTAATTTCTGGTGGGTGCCCTTTCCTTTCAATATTTTCCTTTAAATATATTGATGCTACTATGCTATGTGACTACATTTGGGGAAATGTTACAGATCTGTACTTTTAACAGGCTACTGCGTATATGCTTTTAACAATGTCAATGGGGCTTACTCCTGGATAAGTCTAGGTAGGATTGCAGCCTAGGATTGTCAAAACTTTTCCTGCTTGATGATGTCACTTCTAGTCATGACATTACTTCTGGTGGGTCCTGACAGATTTGCATCTGTCAGGGTCCTGGTGCAAAAAGTGCAAAAAGTGGGTCCTGGTGCTAAAAGTTTGAGAATCACTGCTCTAAACATTATATCACATTGGTTTTTGATGTTGCCTTTTCTGCAGATGGTGGGTTGGTTGTGAACAAATATATTTCATATTGCTTCTCCTTTTTTCACATGTGATTCTGGGACACATAAAGCAAGACTTGTGAAACATGGTTTTTTTTTTCTAAACCTTGCATTCGTTCTTGGTTTATTCCAGGGACATCTTTACAGGATTTACAGTGTTCTTTTTGGTTGCAGGAGAGGCTTTCCACACACTTAAACCCTAACTGATAGCAATCTTTTATGACTTGTCTCTGATTTTGAGCAGAGTGGATCTTCCTAGCTGCCTCTTGTGCACAAGACATCTTTTACATGGCCTCAAACTGCAGGTTTTAAGCTTTCCTGTTGCCACTAGAGGGCTCCTGAAATGATACATCTTGCTCTTCTTTTAGGCAGCCACACAACGCTGTAATAGCTGCTGTCAATTAAAGGACTGAAATCAATCTTCTTCCTAAGCATCCTTCCTAAAATCAAGCTTCTTCCTAAGCATGTTTGACCTCTTCAAGATGCCTTAAAAGTCATATTTGAATTATCACATGATTTGGAATCTCATGGATGGAGAGAATTCTAAGGTAGACTCTTGCAACAGAAGCCACCCTATAGAGTGCTTTCTAATAACTAAATAATTTAATGGCTATAGATGCTCAATTTAATTACAATTAATACTAGAATTAAAAAAAAAACTTCCATGTTAAATCAAGAATCTTCCTCCAGCATATTCACGCATGCACCAAGGAGCATGGAAATAGTGAGAAGGTTTATACCTTGACATCTGCATTTTTAAAAGCAATACAGATGATCTACAGTCCAAGAAATTGACCACTTTGACCACTTAGATTCAGTTCACCCTCACTTTTCCTTGGTCTCTTGGAGATGAACATTCGGATCAGTAAGCACACTCCACAGGCATGCTGTCATTTAAAGAGTTGCATTATTAGGTGAATTACTGTAGCCCTTAAAATCATGTGAATAGTGTTTATACAACAGTGGTTGGGAGCATTTGCTGGCAAGCCGCCCCCCCCCCCCGCCCAACTTGCCTGCCAAGCCTTGCATCACCAACATCCTCAGCATGTATCATTTGCATTCATTGACAAAAAGCATGGAGACTTTTTGGGCAATCAGTGTCCCCAATTTCAAGGAGAAAGTTTCCCCATGTCATAAGCACAGGCACAGAATCCCCATCAATCTGGGGATGAAGTGGATGTAATGGAAGAGCAGAAGATCATCAGGTGGATGATGTGGTGTTGACAGCGATTCCATGTTTTGACAGCTGGTTGACAGCTCTGGGAAGGGTAGGGCTGGCTCCACATCTGTAATCAATCGAGGCCAATGGAGACCTGGTTGGACACCTGAGCTTCATTTGACCTTGATGGGGCTTTGAATGAGCTAAGGAGGTAGCTCACAGCTGAGCTGCATTTGCACTTAATGGGACACAAAGGATAAAAGGCAGCTTCAGAAGGACCAAAGGAGCCGGACGCTGACCCAGAGGGAGAGCCGGAAGCGGGACGCTGACCCAGAGGGAAACCTGGACCCTGACCCAGAGGGAGATGCTACCTGACCTGGAGGGAACCAGACCAAGAGGGCTACCTGACCCAAACCTACAGGAGAAGGGGACTGCCAGGACTCTGCTGGAGGACACAGAAGACTGGGAAGACTGGACTGTGCTTTGGAGACCGGATTGGACTTGAATTGGAGGCTTCAGACCTTTACCCACTGAATTAAGTGGAGTTTTGGGGAGAGAAAGCCTCTGGACAAGAGGACTTGCAGGGAGTGTCCGTGTTCATAGCAATAAATTTGGGTAGTTGCTATAGATAAGGAGTTCTGTGTTCATTCCTCTGTACACCACAGCGGTTGTTCTAGAGATAAAGAGGGTGTTAATTAGCCAAAAAGTGGGCATTAGAAGGGAGTTGAGATATTTGGACAGGACAAATTGGCGTAGTCGGCAGGATTCGAAAATTAGGACAGGACAGTGGAAGACCCAGGGGAGAAGACAGATTTGGTGAGGAGACTTCCCTCAGTTCCCTGAGACTCTGGACCCCCCCCCAGCCCACCTGGATCTCTTGCACAAGGGGAACCTCAGGAGCTGAAACTACCACCCCTCCTACAGGACATTGCACAGCCCCTGGCTCTGAAGGCTTACTTGAGTACTCCCACAAGGAAGCCAGCATTCCCCAGCCTTATTTGAACCAACCAACCTACTACATCAAGGCCTTGCAAGACAAGATGTTTCTCTGAAGACAAGAAGATTCTCTAAAGCTTCCCCTTTGAGTGGAACCAACCACTTTTAAGTAACTGGAACAGATGTGCAACTCCTCTGTAAGCTCCTCATCCTTCTTTGAGCAACTTTTGAACTATTCAGCTAATGCAGTGGTTCTCACGCATTTAGCATCAGGACCCAGTTTTAAAAATGAGAATCTGTCAAGACCCAATGGAAGTTAAGTCATGACCGGAAGTGATGTCATCAAGCAGGAAAATTTTTCACAATCCTAGGCTGCAATCCTACCCGCACTTACCCAGGAGTCCCATTTACTATCATTGTTAAAAGAATATACATAGTAGCTTGTTAAAAGTACAGGTCTGTAACATTTCCCCAAATTCAGTCACATATCATAGTGGCATCAAGTCTAATGTATTAAAAATAAAATATTGAAATGAATGGGGACCCATCTGAAATTGGCTCACGACCCACCTAGTGGGTCCCAACCAACAGTTTGAGAAAAACGAATCCAATAGCATCCAGCTTGCGCTCCTTTGTTTCTCTTCAGAAGTGTCTGAAGTCTTTGCCAGGGTGCTTACCTCAGAGCCTCTGCTCCTGATAGATCACTGACCTAGCCTTCAACCTTGTCTGAAACAAGAATATTCCTGGTAGAGCATTTGTCAGCACAGACCAAATGTATGCATGGGTAGCAAATGCTGTTTGCTTGTTGGCATGTCCCTGTCCATCTCCCCCTCCCCAATTGCATGGATGTTGTTGATTTGATTTTAAGGTATGAACAAGGCTATAGAAGCTCAATGGATTACCAGACTGGGAACGCCTATTATTGTAATCACTCAGGAACAGTCTTATTGAGCTGGCACAGGTTTCTCATGATCCATAAGAGAATCTGAACTCTTGGTCACAAAGCTGCTATTTTATAACCTAAACATGATAAAAAATATACACCAACCGCCAATGATCCTCTCCCTGTCATATTGAAAGGTCTCTGTGCAATGTCCTCATCCTTTTTGACTTCTACTATGTTTGTCACAGTTGTAACTCTTGCCTTTTCAACTATCTTTATGCCTTAAGCCTATGTGATTCAGATGGTTCTCTTCCTACTTTCTAATCATACTTCTAAACTTTCTACAGAATGAAGCCCTCCCTCTCCTTCATTTTGTTGAGGTCCCTCAGATATCTGTTCTTGCCCCCATTCTCTTTCTATATGCTGTCCCTGAGTAATCTCATCACATTCCATGGTTTTCTATATGCTGATGAGATCCAGATCTACTTCTGTTGCCAGAACTTGCTCCCTTCATCCAGATTCCAGTGGCATCACAAGAGGCTGTGGCACCTGGGATGGTGACATCATGACATCATGGGATGTTGTGCCAACACTTCTGGGTTTGGCGAAGAAGCTCCGGAGTACTCTGAGTCACTGCTTGTGAGAACAGGAAGCAGTGACTCCGCTAAGCTCTGAGCAGCTGCTTTTTAGCTCCAGAGCTGAGAAGTGATCACTCACTGTTTTGCACATTGCAGAGGAAGGGTGCACACCACCTCTTGACTGGGCTTCACCCAGTACAACTTCCAGCCTTGTACCTGGGGCAGGTCGTCCCCTGCTCCCTGCTTGCTACCCCAGTGCCTTCATCCAGTCCCATATCTCTCTGTCTGACATTTCTGCTTAGACTCTTCATCATTGCCTCAAACTCAGTTTGTCCAAAACATAACTCATCTTTCCTTTTAAGCCCCCCCCTCCTCCTCTTCTTCCTCCTTTTCTCCATTTTCAGTATTACTGTCCAATACTGTCCATTTTCAGTATTATTGTCAAGCAGGTTCGAAGCCTTGTTTTTATTTTTGACTCCTTTCTCTCCTTCCCATATCCTCCCTGTCACCAAATCATGTTCAGCAAAATCTCTAGTTCAAGGCACTGGTCATCACTTGCCTCGACTCTTGGAATGTTCTCCTCTTGGTCCTATGTCCTCTCATCTCCAACCAGCACTCTTCCATCCCAAATCATTTACCTTTCTCATCACTCTGATTACATTATCCTGTTCCAGAACCACCTTTCAGAGCGCGATACCATAGTCTTTCAAGACTGAAGGTTGCCAACACATGGTTTCCAGTCCTCTCCTGGATTCAGCATAAGTTCCTGATCCTTATTTTCAAAACCCTCCCCGATTTTGACCATCCTTTTGTCACTGGTCTCATATTCTGCTACGTTCCTGCCTGTGTGTTTCTCCAGCTCCACCACCCTCAGACAACCAAAGCGCTCTCTCCCTCAAATAGCTCCACACCTTCTCTCATGCTGCTCTTGAATTCCTAGAATTCCCTTTCAGACCGCCCATGCAACGCCACCTCTCTTACCTTCTTCAAAACTTCTTCAAAACCCACCTTTCTTGTTAAGCCTTTGGAAGTACACTCTACTCCCTTTACCCTAGTGCAACTAAGCCTACACACATGTACATGAAATAATTCCATATTCTTCTCCATTCATCCCGCCACCACTCCCTTGCCTTTCTCCTACAATGTCCCTTGTGTCTGTCTTCAGACTGTGAACCCTGTCATCTGTTCTGTTTTGCAGTGCCATGCACTATGATGGCTCTATGCCAATCAATCAATCAATCAATCAATCAATCAATCAATCAATCAATCAATCAATCAATCAATCAATCAGCTAAATAAATAATTAGTGGTAACTGACTACATGTAACCATTTAGAAAGCTAGTTGCCCACATCTTTCTGCTGTAAGGGAAGGAGGATCTTATTATCCATCTGCTTTCCCAGTTTTCTGTTTCTGTCA
Organism: Tiliqua scincoides; assembly: GCF_035046505.1. NCBI lineage: Eukaryota > Metazoa > Chordata > Lepidosauria > Squamata > Scincidae > Tiliqua > Tiliqua scincoides. Next base: position 78,211,539 of record NC_089821.1, on the reverse strand, counting down.
AGGATGGGAACACAGGTCTTCTCGTATCCATAGAACTGGTATCCACGGTTTCAGTTATCTATGGTTCTCTGTGTACCCATTATCTCCAGTTTTCTTCATTAACAAGCAGTCATGTTTCTTGCTTTTACAGACACAACAAGAGGAAAGCAACATGTTGGCAGGTAGCCTGCACATTAGGGGGATGCATTCAGAATGTAACAGGAAGAGGAACTGTCCTGCTTTTTGTTAGTGTCCATTTAGTCTCCTCCCCCCTAGCATGCAGGCTGCCTGCCTGCATGTCACTTTGCTTTCCTCTGTAGTTTTGCATCATCTGTAAAAGGAAAAAAATTGACTGCTTGTTAATGAACAAGATGGAAGATAGTGGGTATGGGGGTTGCAGGAGGTTGGGGGCTGTGGAGCATTGCACCTATAGGATTTCCCTGTATCCATGGTTTCTGTATCCATGGGAGGACTGGAACAGATCCCCCACAGATACCGGAGGGGGGGTGCCTGTATAGTAAAATAACCCTAATCCCTTGTCTGAGGATTAGAACAATGCAGATTAACATTTTGCTGGTGGTTGCATAAGTACTGTGATAACTTATTACTTGATATTATTCATCAATATTAAGAATATTATATACCTGCTTTTCAACTAAAAAGTTCACAAAGCAGAGAAAATCAAATAATTAAATGGCTCACTGTCCCAAAAGGGCTCACAGTATAAAAAGATGCAGAAGAACACCAGCAAACAAGCCTCTAGAAAAGACACTGTGCTGGGGTGAAAAGGGAAAGTTACTCTCCCCTGCTAAATATAAGAGAAGCACCAATTGGCCTCTTTACCCAGTTAGCAGGGATAAACCTGAGTTTGGCCTGTAGCTGCCAGGGACAAAACTGAGGGCGGTTTTATATTAATTGTGTTAATGGAATTCAATAGTTTTTAAATACAATTCCCTGGTTGTGTTTACAGAGGTTTAGTATAAGTGTGAGAATCCAGCTCTCTCACAGAAGCTGTATCTTTGTGTCACTTTTGACACATCCCATGGAGCCATTCAACAAATCCCAGGCTTGCTGGCCTCACACCTCCACCAGATCCTGAATGGTTTTGTGTCAGGGAATGATTTGATTAATGAAGTCAAACCAAAGCAGAAATCTGTTCGGATGCAGCTTTGCTGCTGGCAAATGGCTCCAAAGACCACAGAAAAGAGTGGAGTTCCAGCAGCTGGAAAAGAAGGAACATATGCCCTGGCATCTGCTGAAGGCATGACAAGGGGCTTGAGTACCCTCTTTTAGATACAGGTTAACCCATACTTTCTCACAGGCTTTGGCACTCCTGGTTTATGCAGCGAACTCAAAACTAGCCCCTATAGTTGAGGGCAAGACTTTTCAACCTTTTTCTTCTTCTTTTTTTTTAAAGTACAGTGTATGGAATGGAATTTACTTCTCAATACATTAGGTTTGCACTGTTAGCTATACAGTTAGTCATACCACACATGCAGAGCAATCCTTTGCCTGTTCACAAATCTTACTGAACTCGGAGTGTGATCCCAATGCTCTCTTTGTCCAGTGCAAGTCCCTTGCACCGGTCCCAGAATGTCGCAGTAAGGTCACATCCAGCCTCTGCGCCTCCCGGACCTGGTGGGTTTGCACTGGCTGATGGTGGCTGGCATGGCTGGGTCGGTTGGAAGGGCAGGGGGAGGGTGGAACAGGGGCGTTTTGGGGTGGGGGAGGACAGGCGGTGGGCGGGCCAGTGGGCAGACTGGGCCTGAGAGAGGGGTGGGACTGGCCTCTGGCACTTGTATCACATCCTAACCCCTCCCTCCCAAGCAGCCCAGCATTATAGCCACCTTGGGTCCCTTTAGGGAGAAGGGCGGGATATAAATAAAGTTTATTATTTATTATTTATTATTATTATACAGAGCTGCTCAGATCTGCCAGCAAGATTTCGCTGGCATAGATCCGAGTAGCCCCATTGAGTTGACTGGGGCCTCATAAGTCCTCTTTCTCCAACTTGTGCCAGAAAGACCTCCTAACCTGTGCTGGATTTGGTGCAGGCCAGCTGGCCTGCCTATTCCAGTGCAGGTTAGAATTGAGCTGCGCATGATGTTGTGTATATTAGTTTAGGATTACAGCCCTAGTCTCTGAAGACAGATCTGGAAAAACTACGGCTGAATGGATAAATATGTATTTTTGTCTAGGAGTAAGTCCCACAGGCATTTGGACAAACTCCGGAAGTTAGTGGTAGACAGGGAGGCTTGGTGTGCTGTGATCCATGGGGTCACAAAGAATTGGACATGATTTTAACAACTGAACAACATCAAAAGTTCCATGGGCAGCCCAATCCTGAGCTTCCCAGCGCCCGCTGGAGCAGCGATGTCAAAGCTGCTACTGCTGTATTCAGTGGGCACTGGGAAGCAGCTGGAGATCTCTTCGAGGAAAAGGATTTTTGTCTCCTTTCCCCAAGGAAAGCCCTAAGCCCCACAATGGGGCTTCTCAAGTCTGCACTAGATATTTTGCTGGTGCAGACTTGAGTGTCTCTATGTTGGGCCTTTTGGCCCAACACAGAATTCAGGCTACAGTGGAGCAAAGCTGTCAAAACACCTACTGACACTGTCAGAATTCCTATTGACAACTTGTGTCCCTAACACAGATAGGAATGTCTTCCATTGAAGACCTATCCCTCCTACAAGAAGACTACCCTTGCCTCATTACATGGTCAAAGGATATTGTACTATGGCTATTGCCACTGTACTAGGGTTAATGCAAATACAGCATTAAAGTGATGGAGGGAAGTCAGGGCATAATCCAGCCAGTATTGAACACTTTTATTCTGACTGACCCCAGTGGGAAAGTTATAAGCACATGCTTAACTCTTTCTAAGGCAACTCCAAAATGCATAACTGGCAGGATCATCCCCCCAGTGTTCTTTTCATCAGCTGTAAAAGCCCTTAATTGCACATATGGAAGCTGGGGTGGTTTCTTGCTTGATTTAAGGGTGCTCACTATGATGTAATCACAGTAAGATTTGGGGTGTTAATTTTTAAAATCTTATTAACAGAGTATCCCTATATTGAGTTGTTTGATCAAATAATGTGCTTTTGTTTCTTGCTTCCAAACCACCTCATGGTATCAGATTAAACAGGCTTATAAGAGATGAGTTGGTCTTCATAGTCTCCCTGGACATAGTCTCTGGAGAGGACATTCTGTTCCAGAACCACCATTCAGAGCGCGATACCATAGTCTTCCGAGACTGAAGGATGCCAATGAGGTCTTCATAGCCAAACTATGAAGAGTGAGACATGCTTGTCTTCTTTCTCTTCTTTTTGAGGCATTTTGTTACAACAGGTTAGCTCTGAGGTATTCAATTTGTGCATCCCGGCTCCCTGGGGAGGAGTGGCTAGCTGCCAGGGGCGTCATGAGGCATCTCCAGGAGAGAGATGGCTGTAGCTGCAGGACCTAGTAGTAGTAGAGTAGAGTAGAGTAGCTGTGCTGCTCTGCTCTGCTAAGCTGCACCTGCTGCCTCCCTACTTGCTGCTTTTCTTCGGCTGTGAACGAGGTGGGTGGGGCAGTGTGAAACATGGTGGGGGAGGCATCTTGGGGATAGAGGTGGCCGTAGCTTCGCTGCTCTGCTCTGCTGCATGTGCTGTCTCCTGACTTGTTGCTTTTCCTGAGAACGAGGTAAGGTGGGGAGGACATGTGAAATATGGTGGGGGGAGGTGGGAGAGAAGGCTGGCTGGGCTGCATCTCATCAGCACAGGGCAAGCTCCTGGCAGGCTTCAAACTGGGAAGGAAGCAGCACTTTCCTCCGCTTGGGAAGGAGGGAGCCCAGCCTGCTCTTAGTGGGTGTGTGTATGTGTCCAAATGCCCCAGCTTGCATTCTGCCATCTTGCCTGGGGAGAACAGGGTGGCATCTGCATGTTGGGGTGTATGTGTGTGAGCAGCCCCCATCTGCTTTGGGGGTGAGTTGTAATCTTGCTCGGTGTGACTGCAATCCTTTCCACACTTTCCTGGGAGTAAGCCCCATTGACTCAAATGGGACTTATTTCTGAGTAGACCTACATAGGCTTGGGGTCTGTGTCAGCTTAACCCAGGATCCTCACCTTTCTCTTTTTTCTCCCCCTTCAAAAAAGAGAAAAAAAAAGCCACTCTTGATGGCTTTGTCTAAAAAATTGATTAAAAAATAAAAATACCCATTCCTTTTCAGCCATCCCCTTTTTCCTCCTGCCTGGGGGGGGGGGGGGTTTACTTCCCATGTTATTATTTACAGTATTTATATACCACTTTTCAACAAAAGTTCACAAAGCGGTTTACAGAGAAAAATCAAATAACGCCCTGTCCCCAAAGTGCTCACAGTCTAAAAAGATGCAACACCAGCAGACAGCCAGTAGAAAAGATACTGCTGGGGCGAGAAGGGCCAGTTACTCTCCCTCTGCTAAATAAAAGAGGAGCACCCACTTGAAAAAGTGCCTCTTACCAGTTAGCAAGGGTTAACTGTTGTTAGCTACTAAATGTTGGCTGCTGTTGTAAGACAGAAGGCACAATCTTCGCTAGGTGTACTGAGAAGTAAGTCCTATTGTGTTCAATGGGACTTACTCTCAGGAAAGTGAGGTTAGGATTGCAGCCAAATAGTCTCTGGGCCTCAGTTTGCACCAGTTTGCAATTAGCAGATACACACAAAACAAAGTCTTCCCCTCCCCCAGCAAATTCATCACTTCCCCCCTCCCTTTCCAAAACCCTCCAGGTGTGCTGCTAACAAACTCAGGGCACAAGCCTAACCAGGTCTACTCAGAAGTAAGTCCTATTTTGTTCAGTGGGGCTTACTCTCAGGTAAGTGTGGTTAGGATTGCAGCCTCAGAGTGCTGGCAGCTGTTGTTTTGTTTCTCGTGTATAATTATAACACCTTCATCCCCATCTTGGGAGTAACTGAGGTGTTGTAATGGGGAGCCGTGGCCAATAGCCACAAGGATCAGGGGAGCTGCGGGCTGGAAAAGTTCAAGAACCACTGGGTTAGCTGAATGACACATTTGGAAACCAGTGGCTTAAGCAATTGGCAGCATCCCAAGAGTCCATTATGAAGTGGTATTATTATTTTAAAATGTATTCAGAAGTGTTTGGAAACTTTTTTGATTAACTAGATTTCACTACCTTAATCATGAAAACTTTGGCTCATGTTGCTTTGCCTTGCCGCATAAGTGCCTTGCATAATTACCTTAGCCCTGACATAATTTTAATTATATTAGAATTAGAGTGCAAAGAATGCTATCTAGGATAGGTCAAAACACTTTTTGAGCCTGCACTACTTTGATGTGTTAGGAAAAAGATTAGGGCTTGCTTTGATAATTACTCAGTCACATGTGGCTAAAAACTCATTCCAAACAGAGTTAATTAAGCTGTCAAAAATGCTTTGGTATCCAACAAGGAGGGGATATTCTATGATTTTTGCCTGGGCCCAATATGATTGCAGCTTTTTGTACATGTCTTGGGGTACAAACCAGAAAGCCTTCTCTCACACACTTCAAAAAGGAAAGCTCAGCAAACATGCAGGGGTGATTGGATATAAATAAAACATTAGGTGACTACTTGGGATCACACTGAAATATGTAACACAGGGATGTGCGGTCGCTAGAAGCAGGGGAGGCAGTGCCTCACCTGACCCAGTGACTCACCTGATTCTTTTATTTGTTTATTTAGGTTTTGTATGCATTCACATAGGTTATATAGTTATTTACATTTTTCGCTGGCCAAAATTAATTTGCAAGCTAAATAAGGTTATGCTTTGAAATTCATCCATTTTTTTACTTTTGTCCAAATTCAGGACCCTAACCAGTCAAAAATGCAAGGAATTGCTTATATTTTTTGTTATTAGGAATTGTTCTTATTGTCTTGTTATTAGGAATTTTGATTAGGAATTGTTATATTTCTAATCCAGTCAGTCTCAAGGGCTCAAGGCAGGTTATACTACTGTCCAGTACAAACGGGTTGAAATCCCCATCAAATGACTGAGATTAGACTAATGCAGTGGCTCCCAACCTTTAGGAGTTCAGGGACCACTAAGGCAAAATTTGGTAATGGCGGGGACCACATGCAACACCCCCCCACCCTCGCACACAAAAAATACAATTAAATTTGTAATACATAAGAAGATCATTTAATAATGGTTGTGTTTGCATTTGCTTCACTAGCTGTGAAAGTCTTGGGTTTACATGGAATACATGGAACACAAAATAATTCCCCCCCCCCCAAATCAGAGGTTTTCACACCCGCCCAAATCAATCCAGTCTCTTTTCCTCCACACCAGACCACATTACGCACAGCCCTTGCCTCTTTTAAGTGTGGAAAAACACCTCAAAAAGGGAGAGGGTACGCACAAGGGGATTATAGACAAGTCATGCAAGGTAGTTAAATGAGCCAACAAAAGCACACACATCCCTCCACAGTTCCTTTTGTTACATAGCCCTGGCCCTGCTCCCCCCACTTGTGAGTCCAGAGCCCTTAGGAAAGTGTTCAACACAATTTAGGCAGGTTGGTCCTGAAGGAGAAGCACCAGCTCAGAGCGACATCTCAGAATGGCTGCTGCATGTCTCAGGAAGAAAAGTCCCTTTGGTGTGCACTGCGAGGTCTTTAGGGAGGAAAAAGCTTCTCTTCACTTCCTGTTCTAATTGCTGTCATGCTCGAGCTGTGGACTACTTTGGTTGGAGCTAAGAGAGTGTGAACAAGCCTATAGGTAGGCTGCAGCCACAAAACAACAGCTGCCTACTCTGCCATTAGTCTGTGGAACTCCTTGCCCCAAGATGTGATGATGGTGTCTAGACTAGATACCTTTAAAAGGGAATTGGATAAATTTCTGGAGAAGTCCATCACAGCCACAGTGTGACTAACAGCCCCATTCTAGGCATGTCTACTCAGAAGTAAGTCCCATTATAGTCAATGGGGCTTACTCCAAGGTAACCATGCATAGGATTGCAATCTGAGGAGATAGGGGAACTGGCCAAGTGTGGGGTGGGGGAGGGCTCCCCATGGACAAAGCTGCTGCTGCTCTGTGAGGAGGAAGAGTCAGGGGTTACACCTGCTGTACTTGGCTACGGTGGTGCCTGTTCTGCAGCTTCTGGAATGGCTTCTCCCCAGGTGGGCAGCTTGCAGTAAGACAGCAGAGATGCTGCCTGTTTCCCTCTCCAAAAGGGGTGCAAAAACTTGGTTGGCTGGATCCCTCGCTCCACCCCTGGGCGTTAGAAGAGCGCATCCAGGGGGCCCAATCCTGCCAATTGGGGAGGGGGTACCAGGGATGCGGGTTGAGCATATTGTTTCTCCCCTCTCCTGCTGCCACACTGCCTCCAACTCCCTTCCTCTGTGTTCCCTGGCCAGCTGGAGTCTGCACTCCCAGGGAAATTGCATCCAGAGAAACCCACTCCCAGGGAAACACCCCCAGCCAGCCAGCCAGTCAGCAATGCCTTTCGGAACCTGCTCCTTCTCCTCCTGATTACTCCCATTCCTCCCCTTTCTCAGGCTCCTCCTCCTCTCCCCTCAGGCCCCCCTCCTCCTCTAGCCCCCCTCCTCTGGCCCCCCCTCCTCCTCCGGCCCTCCTGCCCGCAAAGGGACTTCCCTGGCCAGCTGGAGTCCTGATCTGACTCCTGAGAAACCAGGCTGCCAGGGATCACCTGAAGGCACAGGGTCAAGGAATGGAGGCAGTGGGTGGCAGGGCACCTCTCCTCTGCATGCAGCTGAGCCACAAGGCTACACAAACACATGCGCACCTTACAAGGTGCCTGCACTTCACTTTTTTGCTTGTCTGGGCACTCACAGACAAGGAGGGAAGGGAGGTGGAGGGGGGAGGCAGGAGACAGAGAAAGGCTATGCTCTGATTGGCTCTGAGCTGCTCTGATTGGCTGCTGGCCTGCAGAGGCTTTTTTTCTGCCTGGAAGGGCATTTTTTTTTTCTTTTTCCACCAGAGATGTCACGGACCACCTGGGGGGGGGGGGTGCTGCGGACCACCAGTGGTCCGCAGACCACAGGTTGGGAAACCTAGGACTAATGCCTGCAATTTTTCTGACTCTTACTTGGAACAAGGCCTACTGAAGTCAGTGGGTGGGACTGCCAAATAAACATGTACATGTACAGTACATGTACAGGCTGAAAAAAGTCTACGGTTTGGGTCTACGGTTACCCAAAAGGGTTCCTTTTGTCTTCTAATTCAATTCACCATCTACTGATGTCTACCTTGGAGGTCAAGGTTCACTACATTACTTAGATCTATAAGGCTGCAATCCTAACCACACTTTCCCATTGAACAAAATAGGACTTACTTCTGAGTAGACCTGGTTAGGTTTGTGCCCTAAGATTGCTTTTGCTAATAGGGTAAAAGTGTGAGAAATTAAAGTCATGGGAAACTGCTTGCATTGCACTCCAGATCATTCCTCAAAGCTACTACTGTATGAAGAGTTACACCAAACGAGTCGACAGATCCCTTTTTCCTCAACTGCCAGTATGCATTTTTACTTTAGAAAATGACCTTTCTAAGGAAAAGTGCTAAGGTGAATTGCCAGGTGCAAAGTATTTTTAAAAATGTTGTCTATGTATCTTTGCTACCTATTTACAATCTTTACAAATCTGCAATACAATTGAAAAAGATCTCTCTTTTGATAAAAAGATGCATTAGTGTTTCCAAGCCCAGCTCCTCACTGCCTCTTCTGGGAGCTCTGCAACCTGGAAGTTCAGCAATGATGTGATGTAGTCATCTACTAGTGTCTAGCCCCTGTGCTGAGCAGGTTGCCAGCCCCTGATATTGACCCAAATGAAAGGAAGATAGGGATCTCCTTCCTTCAATGTTATGAAAAAGAGGGAATTTCAGAGTGCAAGTTTTCTGCAACCTTGCATGACAAGCAGAACCTCTCACGATTCCCTATTCTATGCAGCTCTTTAAGGTATGAGAGTTTTGTACTAATTTGCATTGGCCAACTTATCATCCCATGATCCAACTCAGTGGAAGACCCAAAGCATAATACAGACTGGGAAGAAAAGTAATCTAAATCACTCTCATGATGCATATTGGTCTCATTGGTGGAATATCATGACTTTCTAGACCAGTGATTTTCAACCTTTTACATCTCACGGCACACTGACAAGGCACTAAAATGGTCAAGGCACACCATCAGGTTTTTGAAAATTGACAAGGCACACCATGCTGCCAGTGGGGGCTCACATTTCCCATTGGCCCTATTAATAAATGATCTTCCCCCCAATTCCTGTGGCACACCTGTGGACCACTCGCGGCATACCAGTGTGCCACGGCACAGTGTTTGAAAATGGCTGTTCTAGACAGTCATCAAAAACTCAGGGAAGCTCAGGGAAAGATGTAATTGGCCACATGATCCCTCCAGCCTGAGGAAGAAAGAACTTTCACATAAACTGGTCTCTGTTTTAATTAGCCTTTATTCTTTTCATCACATCTACCCCAAAATCTAAAATTGAGGATACATAACAATCCTTGGAACAGTATCAGGGGAAAAAAGGGATATAAGAATTCACAAATGCTGTGAGACAAGATTACTCACAATGTAATGATTTTGGATCTCCTATTTAAAGCCCTGCATATATGGTTCACTAGATTAAGTTCACCATAGTTTTTGAACTCTTTTTCAATAAGCTTCAGTTTAAAAATATGTTTTATGATATACCTGGCCATCTCTGTTGATCTTTGCCATTTTTTAATACTCTTCAGTACACTCAGAGTTTGTTTTGTTTGGTGTGACTTTATGAATTAGTACCCCCCATGTGTGTGTATTTGGTGTTGTTTAAAAAAATACATGGCAGAAAGTCCAAGGGTGAGCTCTGATTTAGGATATCAAAAGAGAGTTACCTCCAGCGACTTGTTTACATTTCAAAGAGCCCATTTGTTGTACCTGGCAATTAGCATACATTTTCTATAGAAAATGAATCCATTAAAAAAAAAAAAAGACTGAGCTCCAAGCCAATCTCCCCTTCTAAATATTTTTAAGTGCATGATTAATACACTTCCCTAGCTCCTGTCTGGGTCTGCAGAGGGAGGTCAGGGAGCAGGTAAATGAAAGAAAATGGCTTCATTCGGCATTGACTAAGCTATTAATCATTGCCCATTTTCAATAAATCATGGCAGATGGCAGAAACAGGCAGGCACTCGTGGGAAATGACACACCATGTGCATGATGGGAATCATGGGTTTTAGCAGACACCAGCAAGGGAAGAGGTCACTCTTGCACACATGCCACGTCCTGTGGAGTAGCGCTTGTGCTTTGCACCTGTGTTTTGCCTCAATGTGACAGCTATCTTCCATAAAGCAAGTCTTTAACTTTTGTGGGAGCCGAAGAAAATTCCCCACATTCCATTCCTCATCATGTTCCTCAGTTCTGTTTCTCATCACCCCAGAAATGCCAGCAGCCTGCCTGGACAGTGCTTTCCAGTAAAGCAGAACAAGCATCAGATTAAAAGGGTTGCAAACTGATACCTTAAAAAAAAAAGTCTTCATTGTCTGCTGTAGACAGAACTGGATGGACTGGTAATATATTTGGGTGGTGATCAAAACAAAAAGAAAGAAAGAAAATGGCTCTGTTCATGTTTACTGTGGTTACATATGAAATAAATAGTCCTATTTGATAGTGTGGCATTCTATATTTTACCCCTGCTAATTGGACAAAGAGGTACACTTTAAAGTGGTGTCCTCTTATACTTAGCAGGGGGAGAGCAACTGTTCCTCCTCATCCTAGCATGGTGTCTTTTCTAGTGACTGTTGCTGGTGGGAAGGGAGTTAGGATACCGGAGAGGCCTGCACTGCAAATCCTGCCCCCTCCCAGACCTGATCTGCCTGTCCAACCCAGAAATGCCCCCTCCCTGCTTCTGAATCACCCTCCCACTGCCCCTCTGCCGCCTAATGTGACTTTAGCTGTGCCATCCTGTGAAACGCCTGGATGCAGTGACAGCAGAGTGACGCAGTCCTCCCTGCTGGCGCTGCTTACTCTCCAGATGCTTAAACATGCCTTATGGCACATTTGTTACACCCTCTGCCGCCGCAGGGACCGCTGCACCCACAGATTTGCTCATTTGGATTGCACTCTGAGTGGCTTTTTAAGAGAATCTAGGTAACGTAGAATCAGAGGATCACACTGCCTTTGCTGTGTTGGCCCACTCTTCTTTGGACACCATGCCAATGGTGCACTGATGCTGGTGCAACATTCAACATATCCTAACGTATCCTGACATGTATAGTAGAAGAACTTGGTAGCAGACAACTTTAAGCAATGGGGGTTGAATCTAGTAAACTTCACTAGATTCTCAAAGCTGCCTTGGATCCCCTTAGGGGGAGAAAGTTGGGATGAAAATATGATAAATAAATACTAATTTTTCAAAGTGCTTCCTCCAGGATGCTGCTGACCAAAATCTTAGACCTTGTAATGGAACGTATGGGAATAGTAACCATTCTTTACTGTAGGACTCCAGAGAGTTAAAAGATGCAATCTTATACACAGTTTCCTCCGAGTAAGCTCCATTGAACCCAATGGGATTTACCTCTAAGTAGACATGACTAGGATTGTGCTGAAAGTGTTTGAGATTAAAAAACAACCACCACCTACAAATTAGTTTCTGTTTGGTGGTTCTGAGGAAGCAAATCTGCAAGCATTTTCATTTCCAGTCTCTAGTCCAGCCATTTTCAACCACTGTGCCATGGCACACTGGTGTGCCACGAATGGTATTCAGGTGTGCCACAGGAGTTTGGAGGAGGGTCATTTATTAGTAGGGCCATTGGGGATGTGAGCCCCCTCCAACAGCATGGTGTGCCTTGTCAATTGTCAGTGCGCCATGAGATGGAAAATGGTTGAAAAATCACTGCTCTAGACTGTGATATGGTTTCATGATATACTTACTGTTTATGACAGACAGACAAACAGACAGACAGAACCCCCTTCTCTTCCCTTAGCCTTGCAAGGGGCTAATAGCTGTGCATTCACTTTTTAATGGGGCATATGGTCTTCATTACACTCAACCTTCTATTTCTATAATTATGCCATGATGGAAGTTCCTGTCAAAGCAATAAAGAAAATCCTATTTCCACCCCCTATAAAACTAACAACCACCGGTTTACAGACATGCCAAGACTGCAAGGAGAATACCTTAACACTCCTATCTTTAGCCCCTTTGGTAATGATCTACAACCTCCTCCACTGGGTTTGCAGTCTGGAGAAGTTCAGTTATTGTTAGTGATAAGACATGAGCTGGCAGCTCACCAGGAGCCCTAAACAACCATACAAAGTGAAGCAGGCAAAATAATCCATACTGCATGCTTAGTGCATTTATTCATAAGTGCTGCAAAGAGCAAACACAGACCTTACGTCGACCTGCCTCTGAAATGGAGCTCTCTCAGGGGTGGCCAGCAGTAGTCGTTTGGTGGAAAAATGGTTGGCAATTCTGCATTTAGAATTCAAGACAGGAAATTAAGTTTGCTATATCTGGGGGGATTTAAGAAAAAATGCAGAATTTAATTACCCGGATGGGATTTAGGCCAGAACTCCAGAGGTTGTGTAGCTACACCTCTGAAATTTGTCTTGGGAATTTTCCTCACCACAACTTAACCTGAGGCACACAGAGAGGCTTCCTGACAGGCCCCAGTTCTGATCTGCAGTACACTTTCATTAACCTGACACTTTAGGAATCTCTGTGTCTCCCTGTTGCTCACTGTTCTCTTGAAGAATACAAGCACTTGTTGGAAATGACAGTGAGGTATGCACTGCCAGTGTGTTGTAGTCCCTTTAGACTAGGACGGAGGAGACCCCACTCAGCTCTGAAGTCCACTGGGTGACATAGGCCAGTCTGTAGATGTGATGTTAAATGTATCATTGCCTAGTTAGAGGCTTATTGTCCATGGACATGATCTGGATTGGGACCATGGCATAGACATAAGCATGTTTAATCCTAGCTTTGTGGTTTTTTCCCCTCCAAACAGTGCTCCCCTGAATCTATTTAATCCTGAGGTGCCGTTGCATCTCTCAGTCTACCTCATGGGGTAGTTGCAAGGATAAACTCAGGGTACCCTGAGATCAATAACTTGGATGAAAACATTATAAATAAATAGAACATTGGCTATGTGGATCACTGTTCTGATCCAGTGTGACAGTTCCTAGATTTAAAGGTACTAAATAGTGATAGTAGTTGTTTACGCTGTTAGGCATTTAATGGAACCATAGAATTATTATTTATAATTTTGACTTATTTATGAACTGTCTCTATCCGAGCATCCAAGGTGACTTAGGGCGCAATCCGAACTTGCACTGGAATAGGCAAGCCAGAGGCTTGCGCTGTATCCAGAGCAGGATTGTGGCCAGCAGTGGCTTAGCCAGAGGCAAGGGGAAACTTTTCCCCTTACCCCTGGGTAAGGGCTGCTGGCGCCTATAGGTATCCTCAGACTTGTGCCACCTCCTGAGGTGGCACAAGTCTGAGAAAAGCGGAGTGGCCTGAAGCCGCTCCGTTCTCCCTGGGGACGGGGTTGGGATCCGGCACAACTGCCAGATCCCAGTCCCGCCTCCTGCTTCCTGCCTGCCCGACCCCAGGATTGCCCATCGCCCTCCCTCCCCCTGCCAAGGAACACCTCCCTCCCTCCTCCTTTCCACCCCCCCCCCCCACATCTACCTTTCGTCCTTCTGTTGGCTTATCCAAACTGAGCTGGGGGGAAGCTGGCGCGGAGGCTTCCATCAGCCTCTGCAGGCCGGTGCTTCTTGGAGCGCCCGCCTGGCTTCCTCCCAAATAGGTGCAAACGTGCTTTACGGCATGTATGCGACCCTCCCAGGCCGGCCCAAGGGACTTGGCCAGCATAGAGTGCAGTTAGGATTGTGCCCTTAAAGTAGTAAAACTGGTACAAAAGTAAATACAGAATGCTAAAAGAACAACAAAACTCCACTCGAACCGTTAGCCAGTCTGTATAACAGGCTAAAACATTAATACAAAGTTAAAATTAATATAAGAAATATCAAAGCATAATAAGCAGACTAAAAAAGGAAAACAGTAAATGTAGCTGCGTAATCAGTAGCAGCATGATGAGTAACCAAATAGACTAACAGGATCAATAGCTAACGCCAGCAAATGCTTTTGGAAATAGCATTGTTTGCTGGCTGGGGTGGGAGTGGGGAGCCACAAAAGAGCTGGCTAGGCAGGCTTAGCTCTGCAAAGAATTCCACTGTGGGGTTGCAACACTGGGGGGGGGGCAGGTCCTAGTCCCTACAGATGTTGTTTGAGCAAAAAATGGCACATGGAGCAGGGCTTCTCCCTCAAATTTCAGCGAGTGGGGAGGGACTACAGCAGGAAGATGGTATGCTGGACCTCTTTCAATATTTGCATCTCAATTTTTGACCTCTGTGCTCCAAAATTGCTAATTAACAGTTACTTTGACTACGGGTGTTAATTCCCTCTGAGGAAAAGAATGTCATTATTATTTGCATGTTTTAATTTGTTGAAAAGATGCATATTTAAAATGGTGCATTTTAGTACCTTTGAGGCTGAGTTAAAACCCCAGTCTAGAAGCACTGAGAGAATAGCCTGGGCAGCACAATCCTAACTTGCGCTGGAACAGGCAGGCTGGTGGGCCTGTGCTGTATCACAAGGTCTGGGCTGCTTGTGCCTCAGTCCAAGGCTAGGGGAAGTTTTTCCCCTTGTTGGCATCCTTCAGTCTCGGAAGACACTGGTATCGCACTCTGAATGGTGGTTCTGGAAGAGAGTGTCCTCTCCAGTGTGCGAAGCCTGGGTAAAGTAGATATGGAGGACAGACTGTTTCCCATGTAGCAAACCCCCCCTCTCCATGTCGCTGAAATGGTCCAATGGAAAGGCAGAGGCCAATATGGTTGGTTCCAGTGGCGTCACAGGAGTTGCCAGAACGTGACTGTGTTCAGCCATGAACTGCCTCAGGGACTCCAGCTCCTGATTTTGCCTCGATGTTGACTCCTGAAGACTTTACCATAACTGGATGTAGCCACAAGGCAGTGGAGGTTTGGGATCAGAGTTTTCCTTCTCTCAGATGAGCTGCCTTCCCAGGCTAACGAGTCCCATCTACCCAGTGGCTGTTTAGTCGCCTCTTATGACAAGTAGAGCCAAACTGAGGGCCTATTCTTATCCCGCAGCCCCCACGGGTTTTTCCCCTCACCCTGGGGAGATCTGCAGCAACACCAATGGGGCTACTTGAATCCGCACCACCGAAATTGGTGGCGTAAATCCAAGCAGCTGGGGACTGCCCTGGGCTGCCAGCGAATGGGATTAGGATCTGGCACAAGTGCCAGATCTTGGTCCCTCCACCCACTCCCTGCCCACCCACCCTCAAGAATCCCCGCCACCCACCCTCCCCCCACTCAAAAACACCTCCCTCCTGCCTCTTCCCCATACTCCCCATGCCCTCTCTGACCCTGTGCGGATCTAGCGCCGGCCCGCATTGGCGCAAGGAGGCCGGCACATGTCTGTGCGCAGGCCTATATCCCCCAAGAGTGGCACGAAAGTACTTTATGGCATTTTCACAACACTCATCGGCTGGCATAAGGGGCTTGTGCTGGCCAAGTGGGTGCTTTGAATTGTGCCCTAAGGCTGTAATCCTATTCATGCCTACTTGGGAGTAAGTGTTATGGTAGGCAGTGGCACTCACTTCTGAGAATTCATGCATGTGAATGCAGTATACATTTGCTAGTTGCTCAGAGCCCAGAAAGCGGTCTGCACTGTAAAATGCAAATCACTACACACCATTTCAAATGAATCGGAAGGCCCAAACATTCTTTCATGGCAACCAAGTTAAACTATTGCTCCTGCTGGGGAGATGGGCCTCAACCTGTCAGTCAATGAGCAAATATAGAGAGTTTCAGATACAGGGATTCATTGAAGTATTCAGCCTGTGACAAGTCTGAGCCTGTCCCCAAGGTAGGCGAGCCTGTACATGACCAAGAAGTGGCCTGAAGCAGTAAGATTGATCCAAACTGCGCCAAGTGGTTCTTTGGCTATATCATCAACATGGGGCTGTCTTCCAGGTATACTTCACTAAAGGGCCAGCCCTGGTAATTCTTCACCTGTTCATGGAATATTCTGGAACTGCCTGGCTTTCTTATGATAAGAACTTCCACTTAAGGGTGACTCAGGATCTGGTCATGAGCTGGCAGAAGCAGCAGATGGAACTCTAGTTCAGATAATGATGGCTAGTCTAAGTTGACCATCCAGATAGCCGGCTCCTGATCTCTTGTTCAGGTGGGGCAGCAGCTCAGGTGATTATGCTGCTGGGAAGGGCCTAGGGGACTCATTACTGTGACCAGTGGCTTCTGTATGCATATAGGTGAAGTTGAGGGGATGCTGCTGCAGAGCACCTGCTCAGGCACCAGGAAGTGGACCTTTTGACTCAGTACCAGTTTTGTTCAGTGGAAAGGAGTGGTTTGATGGAGCATGGTGTTTGCACCAGGAGTTTGGCTTCCATTCCTTTCAGATTGGGGCAGCCATGACTGTGGCCCACCTGGGTTTAGAAGAGGAGTGCATGAAAGGGCTGGGATGCTGGAGGTCCAGGGCATACAAACACTATATCCGGCTCTGAGTGGCGCATGGCCAGGGGTTAGCGCCAGACTCCTGCTTCTGTTTGCTCATTGTTCCACCTCTTTTGGCAGGTGTGAAGGTGCTCGTCCTGGGAGGGTGCTCCTGTGTGGCCTTTTCATCTTGTTCTGAGCCCACCGGTAAGCAGCCAGCTGCAGTTTGGGCATTGCCCACTGGAGCTTGGGATTGCCTGCATCCAGTGGGTGGCAAAGTGAGGGATGTGCTGGAGCCAGTTGGTTCTGATGGTTTTGAAGCCAGGCAAACCGCTTTCCCCATGTCCTCCTAGTTCACCTAGGAGTAAATGTCCTGATGCAGAGAGTGCAGTTGCCTTTGATCCAGCAGAACTGGTGTCCAGAGGTTGCCCGGCTTGGTGGTGCAGGCTGGCAACCCCCAACAGGGGTTGCAAAGCAAACCTCAAAGCGCTGTCTAGCTTGGAGTAGGCAGTGCAACTGAGGTTCCTCAACCCTCTTTCCAGGGGTTGAAGATATTGGCATTAACAATGTAATCAGGGTGGGATCACTCAAACAGGAGGAAAAGATAGTAGATGGCTGTCTTGCTTGTCAGGAGTCCACACTAAATGGGGATGATGCGTATGGGGAATTAGGACCTGCTGCAAGATCTATTTTGAATTGGCAATATGCAAATTTAATTAATTATTGCCCTATCTTATTCCAGCCACCTTGTGTTGTGTGATTGTTGGGGATATGCTAGCAAATTATTCCAAGCTGCCTACCTTCCCCTACCCTGAGTATTTTGGTCCTTCTATACATTTACATTATGTCCCAGATTCTGCACAGACATTTCTCAACTGGGTGAAACATCCCTTCTCTTGCAACTTTTCTAATCACATCAGAGGTGATTCCATCTCACACTTGTGACCTCCTCCAGTACTATTCAAAACAGGAACATTTATTTTCTGTGCAAGTTTAGCTGGCTCAGTGTTGTCTATATGGGCTTATGGAAAATGTACAGTGACTCTGGGAAGAATTGAACATGGTGCATAGGCACACCACTTGGAACTATTTTGCATTAGAAGCGTACTGATGACTTCTTTGTCAATTTTCCCTTAGAGATAAAATTTTATGCTTCTTTATTGTAAGGTTAAAAATGACATCTCCCCACAAGGTGGCACTAAGAAGCTTGTTTGAAGTTCATTTTTCTCCTATCATTTCAACATGAGCAAGGGATTAAAGGCGACAACTTCCAGTCCCAGGCCATTTCTGTCCCTTCACCCACAGACATACAACTGTTGCCAGTTGTTAACATTTGTTTCAATTTCCACAAGTGAGTAGCTTGTAGTTGGATAGAAAACAGGTGAAGGAAAAGAGTTGATTTCATAGTATCTGGTAGACAGCAGCATGTTTGAAATGGTATTTTCAGGACATATATTTGCCTAAAGCTGCCAAAACCATACAATTAATATTGCACAACTCTAAGTAATACGACATACAAAACATTAAAATGTTTATCATACTACAATTCAATGCGCACTAGTGTAGATGCAAGATGTAGACACAAGCAGCCCTTGTGCATGTATTAGATGCTGTTTCAGTACTTTGGAGACAGTAGGGCATATCGACATCATAGAGGTAGCATAGAGGTACTGCTGGAAGCAGAGATCCAACAACTTTCAAGCTGTCGTAAAAAACAGTCTGGAAGCATGCATAGTGCTTCTAGAGAATCCGCGAAAACCCAGCACACAACAGTAGACAGAGGAGTTCCCACTGACAATTCTGAGGTGGCAGCAGGGACCAATGGGGTGGGGCAGGGCAGAACAGAACAGGGGAGGGTGGGAGGGGTGTCATAGGTAGTAGGGGGTAGCATCTGGTACAGGCGACTTGCATTGGGTGCTATCCCCTACCTAGCCTCCCATGCCTCCCTTGTCTCCTCAGCCTTGACCCAGCTAAAGAGCTGGTGCAGGACCAAGGAGACCTATTGGTGATTAGGAAGCTTACAGGGAAGTAAAAGGAAATATTTTCCCTTGCCTCTCTCAAGCCTCCCAATCCATCCCCCTCCAAATCATAGCATGCAGTGCAGCTCATTTTGACATGGCTGTATGCTACGATGGGGGAATTCATAGGATTGGGCTGTGAGTGTCCTTACTTAACTAAAATACAATTTGTTTGTTTATAAAAAGTTCTAGCCGGCCTTTCATGTGACGTGACCTCATGGCAGTTTGCAAACATAAAATACAGCAGTGCAATGAATACAGTTTCAACTCAACAGGGTGAAACAGCAATTCCCAGGATTCTTTGTGGAAACCATGACAGCTGAATTGGTAGGAAACCTGGAGAATTCTGTAGTGTAGATCTGCCCTACGGATCGCTGTGAAGAAATCATTGCTCTACTTATTTTATATGTGCTGCATATCCAGCAACATGTTCAGGCCTGACTCCTAAACCTCTAACAGAGGTTTATATAAGCTACATAGGAGGGTAAGGGAATCTTTTGCAAATTAGTCTGTCCACCCTTTCAAAAAACAAAGAAAACAAAACAAGGATTGAATATATAATATTGAGACTAAAGACAGAATGTTATTACTACTTATTACTCATATACTTCAGCTGTTCTTTTTTCCCTCCCGGTGGTATTACAACTACAGATGTGATGAGTGTTTCTTGGGGCTGAACATGCCTGGACTAGAGACACACACATGCAAAAGGATATCGTATGTGTTCCATGCTGCTGCTAGCTCTTTGTCTGCAGTACAAATGTGCAGCACCATCATGACCATTTTTACCTGCACAACACCTTGTGTGTGGAAAAAAATGTGCACATTCTGTCTGCTGGTCCAAACGGGTTTCCTCCAGTGAGAACCCCTGTGGTTTCTATATGTGGAAGGCAGAGTTGTGGCTCTCTTTTTGGTTTTCACACAAAGTGCATTCAGTAGGAAATTCCTCCGGGAACAGCTGTTTGGCACATGCATCATCCGTACAGCACAGGGAAGATGATTGCAGCAATGGGGTGTCAGTGTCAACTATCACCAAGTACTAATCTCTTAACTCTGCTACCCTGTCATGCCAGCAGCAATATCTGTCTGTGACATCAACTCCTTCTGTAGCCATTAAAAGAGGCCGTTTGCTCATTTGTCTTGTTACCTGTGAGTATTTTATGGCCTTTACTGATTAGCTTCAGTAAATACTGTAAGAAATAGTCTTTGTCTCTTAATTAAACATACATTATATATAGTGAGTGCGCCCTCACAACACACACGCTGACTTTGCAAAAGAGGAACTTGTGACATAAACTATTCCCAGACTCCTGAAAACATAATGCCCCTGGTTTTACTCATCGTGCATAATAGCATTTCATCCAACTCGCCTGTTTGGCACGCTTCATTGCATTTATAATTTTCCCTTTAAATTAACTCCTTTCCCTTGACTGCCTCACTTCCATTTTCACTTTATAAACCAATTTGTAGTTTCAAAATTGTTTTGGCTGTTTTGTTTATGGACCAGTCATAGGGGCAGGATCAGAGGATGATTTGCATCCCCTCCAACAATGCCCATTAAGTTAATATTTTATTAGTTTGCCATGATGGGGGCTACTACCATACAGAGGTGCAAACTGCCAGATGGTTTAGGGCAGTGGTTCCCAAACTGTGAGCTGTGGCTCCCCGGGGAGCAGCAGAAACCAGCTAGTGGGTAAGAACCCCTGCTAATTGGGTAAGAGGCACTTTTTCAAGTGGGTGCTCCTTTTTTTAGCAGGGGGAGAGTAATTGGCCCACCTCACCCCAGCACTGTCTGTTTTAGTGGCTGTCTGCTGGTATTCTTTTTGCATCTTTTTAGATTGTGAGCCCTTTTGGGACAGGGAGCCATTTAGTTGTTAGTTGTTTGATTTTTCTCTGTAAACCGCTTTGTGAACATTTAGTTGAAAAGCGGTATATAAATACTGTTATTATTATTATTATTAGTGGAGCTGCGGAATCTTTGTCAAAAGCCTGCTGCCCTAAGCAATGTATTAAGACTGTAGCCCTAATGAGGAGCTGTGACCAATGGCCCAGCAGGTCAAGGGAGCTGACAGTTGAAAACATTTGGGAACCACCAGCATAGAGGGATGAGTCCTACTTCACTTTGTTCCATGTGCCATGAGTCCCTTTCAAAATGTCACAGAAAGTCAAGAAGACGCCTTTTACTTTGTCTCACCTAATCAGTGCTCCTAAAGCAGTAATCCAGGTGTTTTTCTAAGAACCAGGCATTCACTGTGCTGTGGTTCAAGTTGTTCCCCACTTTCATAATGCTGTAAAGCAGTCAGCGCCAGTTGTAAAAGGAGCGCCAACAGGGCGTGAAGTCGTGTGTTCCAGAGCAACCAGACGCTGTTGCCAACGGTGATGGGGGAGCTTGAAGGGGCAGGTGGCGGGTGGAATGGAGCAGTGATGGAGTGGGGGATGGGCAGATGGCCAGGAAGGGGCCAGGTTGGTGGTGGTGATGGCTGCTGAATCCTAACCCTCTTTCCGTACTCAGTCCCATAGCATGGATCCATGTGGCCTTGTACCAGCTATTTAGCTAACACAGGTCCAAGTAGACCCCCCCTCCTGGTGCGCCATGGAGACTTACCCACAGGTAAGGGAACAATTGTTCCCTTACTCAGAGGAGACCTCTGCAACTCTCCCCCTCCTGAGGATGCAGCAGTAATAATTTTGGAGCTACTACATTAGTGGGGTTGGGGTGGGGGGGGGAGGTTTTCATCCTGAACTTCAGTGACAGCGTGAAGGAATTTTTTGCGGCGCATTCTGCCTAGAATGGAACAATGTTTTCAGAAGAAAATGGTTGTGGCTGGCCTTGGAAATTCTCAGTCAGCTGCAGTTCAGTTTTGGGCATGCTTGCAAACATTTAGACGAACTATCCAGGCCTCATGAGGCTGCTGTTGGAAAATAAACTTGGAAGGAAATTCATACTCTGCTTCCATCCCAGCCAGAAGTACCACAAGAACAGCTTCTTGGTGGCGATGGTGGTGGGGTGGCGGCGGCGGTAATAATTCCAGCTGCAAATACGACAAACAAATTGCCTCTCCCACTTTCACAAATGGAATGTCTTCTGTACGCAGACGTACTTGTTGGGATTCAGCCCACTATGTTTCAGTTATTGTTTTAAATATGCTTTTGAATTTTAATGTGGTGTGCTGGCTTGCAGGTCCTTTGGTTCAAAAGTGTGGGTTGTAAATGACAAATGCACAAATGAATATGTGCAGCCTTTCTTGTTGGTTTAAGACTCTCCATGCACCCAACAGTCTCTCAGAGTGACATGCTCTGCAAGCAGATCCCCCTATCATGTGATTAGGGGAATGGAAGGACTGATTTCAGGTTCTAGCCCTCCAGACACTGGTACTTTCAAAGCTGACAGTGTATCAGTTGGGCAAGGGACTGTACACAGATTCTCACATGCCCTGGTGCACATGCAGCCTGCTTCTCTAAGTCAGAATTTTTGGATTAGGACCCAACTCTGCAACCACAAGC
Organism: Tiliqua scincoides; assembly: GCF_035046505.1. Taxonomy (NCBI): domain Eukaryota; kingdom Metazoa; phylum Chordata; class Lepidosauria; order Squamata; family Scincidae; genus Tiliqua; species Tiliqua scincoides. The sequence goes on along the minus strand of NC_089821.1, from coordinate 78,189,539 downwards.
CTCTCAAATAAATTCTGCTGTGTATAGCTATGCAAATTTACATAGGTTTATTGAAAAAAAATCTGCATCATATTACCAAACACATAATTTTTGGTGGAGTTAAGAGTTTGGGGTTTCTGGTAGCAATATCTGATGTTTAGCACAAAATATGAGACCTCCTCTACAGCCTCCACATCTGCCTGAAATCAGCTGCACCGTGTGCCTTGATCAGTTGCGGCATTTGCCCTGTCTTAGCTTAAAACTAATTTAATCTGTGCATTCTTTTGGTGTATAAAATCACATCTCACAGTCCAAACCGATCCCTTTACTCTGAGCAGACTGTAAGATTAAGTTATAGCCTTGAGCTACAAGCAAAGAGCAGGCCCCTCCAGCTCCCACATGGTGCATCTCTCTTACACATAATGAGCATCTGTGATAATTAGAACAGGAAGGTTTCTGAAATATTTCAGCTTTTGTTTTATAGAACATCATTTCTTCCTGGGTTTTTCTTCTAAAATATCTTTATAGTGTGACTAGTCATCATGTAAGTTGACTGTGGGGAGAATAAGAAGACATATGCTGCTCCAGTACCTCCTCCTAAAGAACTTTAAAAGGGGAAGGGGTCCAGAAAAATTGCTGCCCAACATGTTGTGCGATGGGAAATGCTGCTCTTTAACAGCAGTGAGGCATTAATCCCTTTATCGCCATGGTTGATCTGGGTTGGCCCAGGTCAGCCAGAAGTCAGCTTGATTGGGATTCCATTTTTCTTCCCATTGACCTGGAACCCATCCGTAACAAATGTATGAAGAAATAAACATGTTGTGTTTTAGTCAATGAGACTGCCTGCTTGTCCATCTCCATAAGGGATACTGGTTTGTCTTTATGGGTAACTGAAAGGGAAAATGATTACTCTCATTCTGTTTTCCAGAGACAGCAACACTTCAACCCTTACAGGAGATCTCAAACATCCTCCTGTCTGAGAAATGTGTATCTCCTTTGAAGGTTAGAACTGGGAGGGGAAGAGATGGTTTACTTCCATCACCTCCCTTTTGTTGGGGACGAGTCCTTAGCCCTCCAAGACTTAAAGGGGTGTAAAGAAGGGGGAACCAGTGGCTGGGGTCTTCTGAGACCTCAGCTCCTTTTTCGTCTCTCCAAGCTGTGTCAGAGGATAGAGGAACCTTGTAAAGCCAAGCAGGCCACACTCATTGTACTGAGGCAAGAAGCCTTGTGCTATTATGACATACCTTTTAGAGTAGGACCCTGCCCAGTGGGAAAAACCTTGTGTTTCTGGGAGACCACATTAGGAGTGGGTGTGGTTCTGTTCCTGCCAGTTCCCATAGCTTACAACCTCTTGTTGCTTCCACAAGTAGGAGAGAAGAAGAGACAGTAGAAGTAGCTCAATAGTTCACTGTCCAGATAATTTGCCTTTATTTGCTCTAGCTCTCTGGAAATGCCAGAGATGTCAGGAAACTATCTTCTGAGATAATGTCACTTGAGATTGTTTCAACCTGGAAAAATGTTATGTGCTTTTCATGTGCTTCACCCTTGTGTTAGGTGTCACTGTGTGTGGAGGAGAGAGTGAAGGGGGGCTGATTCAGACGTAATGGGAGGCCATGTTCTCTCAATATATGAATAGGCCCTGGAGAGCTGTAGGCTTTCACACTGCCCCTCACCTCTTTTCCTTGTTTGCTCATTGAGGGAGAAGATAGAAAGCTTCTGCTTTAGATTTTCAACTAACCACCACTCTAGTTGTTGTCTGAACTCAAGGAACTGTGGCATGTTTTAACTACGGTTTGTTCTGTGGGTAAAATTAACCACAATTCCCTGAGCTTAGATGACATGAATCTCTGGTTAGTTTAAGATTGAAAGCAGATGCTTTCAATCTCTTCCTCTGATGTGCAAAGGAGGAGGGAGAGGGGCTCAGTTTCCCCGCTATGTCTGAACCAGGCTTGAGAATGAGAGAGACAGAGACACACACAGAGAGAATGAATGAATGAATGCTCCTTCTGATATTGCTTGCAACATGTGTAATATGGGAGGAGCTTGTGACACTTCTCCTTCCCACCCCAGTATTTCCCTTGGTTTATTGACACCAGCGAGGGAAGGAGCTGCACTGTGGGAGCTGCACTTCTCCTATGTAACCAGTAGCTTTTGATGTTTCAGCGCAGTGTGGACAGCAGTGGCATAGCTAGTGAAGGGTGGGAGGGTGGTCTGCCCGAGGTACCAGCCTTGGGGGGGGGTGACACCACAAATGACCCAACATTGCTAACATCGTGGAGGTTATGAGTAACCCCATCATGCTATATATCGTTGGATGTGGAATTTCCAGTGGAATGCAATGCAAAAACCCGGGGTAAAATATCTCCTTTCCATCAAATGTTATTGGCAAGAAACCAGAAACAAAAAAATGCATGGAGCCCTATGGACAGTGAAACAGAGCCATATCACATGTTTACTCGTGAGCAGGCGAACTTACCTTAGTCTGTCAGAAAGGGCAGGATGAGAGGAATCCAATGACACCAGCATGGCTCCTATCCAATGAAAGCAGCTCCTCCAAAACACCCAAGAATGAAGTCCCTCCCTCCAAGCAGACAAATGTATTGAGCCCTCTGGAAAGCAAAAGAGTACTGAGTGATGGTAATATAAACATTCTGAGCATTGATATCTTTAAGAGTTCTAACTAGCCAGAGTTCCTTGAATCACAATATTTCCATTAAATTTTCTCATGGCCAGTTACTAGGTGCTGTTGACCAATTACTCTGTATGATTTATTTTGAGGCTCCAAATATTGGCTCAACTGTAGCAGACACCAGAATGACAGTCCTGGTGATCTTCCTCCTAATTGCAATGAGGGCCAACCCATTCATTAGGCCAACTAAAGTGATTGTCTAAGGCAGCAGATTTTTTTTTTGGGAGGGGGGGGCGCTCATCTCTGCCTGCCTACCTACCTCCATTGCTCCTCCTTCTCCTTCCATTCCCTGGATTGGAAAAGAGAAAGGGGGAAAGGGAAGAAAAGGAAATGTGAAGGGGAGGAGAATGTTGAGCTAGAACAGGGGTACCCAAACCCCGGCCCTGGGGCCACATGTGGCCCTTGAGTCCTCTCAATGCATCCCTCTGGGAGCCCCCCAGTCTCCAATGAGCCTCTGGCCTTCCAGAGATTTGTTGGAGCCTGCACTGGCTTGACACAACTACTCTCAGCATGAGGGCGACTGTTTGACCTCTTGCGTGAGCTGTGGGATGAGGGCTCCCTCCACTGCTTGCTGTTTCACCTCTGTTGTGCTTTGTGCAAGGCCTTTCATAGGCCTTGAGCTCTTGCAAGACCTTCATTCATTCATATAAGTTTCATCTCCAATATATTCATTTATGTAATCGTATTCAAATTTTAAATGTAAATCAATTCTTTTTTTCCCCAGTTCCCGAAGCAGTGTCAGAGAGATGATGTGGCCCTCCTGCCAAAAACTTTGGACACCCCTGAGCTAGAACATTGGAGAATGGCAGGAGCAAAGGCTGGCACATTATCAGGCAAGAGGAGCTTGACCCAGTCCTGCCCATAGTGCTGTGTGTGAGTTCTGCCTAAGGACATTGTGTGGTATAGGCAGAAGAGGGCAGGCAAGATGGGGATGGCCTACAGAGTGGCCTCATGTGGGCCATGTTTAAAAGCTGTTGGATCTTCACATCTGTGCAAGCATTCATAGTGGTGGTGTTGGTGGCTATAACAAGTGGGGAAGTAGGTCAGGCCTCAATATCTCTGCTTCATTTCCATATTAACAGCCCATACTAACAACCTGATGCTGTTGCGGCACTGAAAGCACATGACCACTAGCATGATGGCTGCCAAATCCAATCTGCCATCCTGATAGAGAGGATAGTCATGAGGGATAAGAGGGGGTAGGACTTATCTGAGTGTCTCAGCTGCCACAAAGACCCCTATCTGCAGACACGTGTGGCCTCTGGGAACCAAGTGCCTCTGGGAACTAAGTAAGGCACGAGAGTTTAGCATCTGGGCGAGGAGAAGGCAAGGAGACCTCTGAGTTTTGGAGAAGGAGAGGAGGAGGAGCAGGAGGAGGAGGTAAGTGTACTCATTCTAACGCTTTGTCTTTCTAACTCCCTGTCTTCTAACCTTAACCTTACCTTTAAATCAACCTTAAATCAAAATTGAAAGTTAGCACCTAAGGGAGGTACATAGGTCTACTCTGAGCAGGAGCAGAGTCCTACTCATGAGTAAGAACAGAGTCCTACTCATGAGTAAGAGCCCAAGGGTCAGGCATTTAAATCAAGGTTGAAAGTTAGCTGCACCTTAGGTAGCACCTAATCGAAGGAAGGGAGGAGGATAAAGTGAAAAGCAGGTTTTTCTACTTGTTTAAATTAAACCTATACTTAACCCAGGTTAAACTTAATCTAAGTTAGAACATAACCTAAACAGGTCAGTAAATTGGGACACAGGATCTAGAGAGCAATAAATAATTAAACAAACCCAAATAAAAACTAGCTTGAGGTTACAAAAACAGTCCAGCCTAAGAGAACAGAACTAGGAGGGAAAGAACCTAGGAAGGGCCAATTCCCAACCCATTAAGAGCCCCATTAGGCTAATCCAAGCAGTCCATTCAGGAGCCTGCAGAGTAGGTTATGCCCATCAGCAGCCCTTTGCCTTCCTGAGCTTTTGTAAACTCACCTGGGAAGGCCAGCCCCCTTTCAATTAGGAAGGAGGGAGGAGGGGCCAGCCAGGAGTATAAAGCTAGGCGGGCCATCGCGTGAGGCTCTCTGCAGACGCGTGTGGCCTCTGGGAACCAAGGGCCTCTGGGAACTAAGTGCCAGGTAAGGCACGAGAGTTTAGCATCTGGGCGAGTTCAGCAGCAGGGCGAGGAGGCCAGGGCCCCATACGCTGCCCTTCCTCTTCCCTTGAGAAGAGGGCTGCTATCCAGTGTAGGGTTTATAAAAGGACTCCTAAATAAAACAACAACAACAACAAAAAAGCTATGCAGTCAGACAGCCAGTAGCAGGGTGGGGGTTATCCAGTGTTCTGCATCGAGTGCCACATGTATGATTATATGCCTCTAGGGCATAAGTCATGGGTGTGTCCTCGATGCAAGGAGCTCCAGGGTCTCAGGGAACGCGTCCGCTCCCTTGAAGCCTTGGTGGCCGACCTGGAGAAGTGCAGGCAGGCAGAGGAGGACCGTGGGGAGACTTCTGTGGACAATCAGGCTTCGTCCCAACCTCAGGCGTGCAGCTCCTCGGCTGCCCGGGTGGGCAGTCTCAGGACTGGAGGACGTCATCCTGGAGAGGAGGGAAACAATCCCCTAGGGAGGACCCCTTCTCCAGGGGATGGGCCCGTATCCGAGCGCACTCGGGATACTCCTCGGTGGGAGGGGGGTTGGGGGCTTCTTGTAGTGGGGGATTTGATTATTAGAAACATAGAGAGGAGGGTTTGCGACGGATGTGAGGACCACATGGTGACTTGCCTGCCTGGTGCGAAGGTTGCGGACATCACTTCTCGTCTAGACAGGCTAGTAGACAGTGCTGGGGGAGAGGTAGCGGCTGTGGTGCATGTCAGCACCAACGACGTGGGCAAGTGTAGCTGGGAGGTCCTGGAGGCCAAATTTAGGCTTTTAGGCAGGAAGCTGAAAGCCAGGACCTCAAAGGTAGCGTTCTCTGAAGTGCTACCTGTTCCACGCGCAGGGCCAGCTAGGCAGGCGGAGATCAGGGGTCTCAATACGTGGATGAGACGGTGGTGTAGGGAGGAGGGGTTTAGATTCGTTAGGCACTGGGGAACGTTTTGGGACAAGTGGGGCCTGTACAAGAGGGACGGGCTCCATTTGAACCAGAATGGAACCAGACTGCTGGCACATAACATTAAAAAGGTGGCAGAGCAGCTTTTAAACTGATCCCTGGGGGAAGGCCGACAGGAGCCGAGGGGCATCCGGTTCGGGATTCCTCATCCCTATGGGATGAGGATGGGGAGGTTAGAGAACAACAAGACAAAGGCAGAGTAGGAGAAGAAATTGGGAAAGGTAGGGTGATGGGATGTGATAGACGGTTTGGCACAATGAGAGGATGCGGTGACAAAGGAGCGAATAAGCAGCACATCCTGGGGCATTCCGTGTATAAATGCTTTTATGGGAATGCCTGAAGTCTACGAGCAAAGGTGGGAGAACTGGAATGTCTGGTGACAAGGGAAAATATTGACATAGTGGGCATAACGGAAACCTGGTGGAATGCGGAGAATCAGTGGGATACCGCAATCCCGGGCTATAAACTCTACAGGAGGGACAGGCAGGGGCGTGTTGGAGGTGGGGTGGCCATTTATGTTAAGGAAGGGATAGAATCCAGCAAAGTAGAGATTGAAGGTGGGTCCAACTCCACCGTAGAATCTCTGTGGGTTAAATTACCAGGCTTGTGCAGCGATGTAATACTGGGGGCGTGCTATCGTCCTCCAGACCAGAAATCGGATGGCAATCTTGAAATGAGGAAACAGATCAGGGAGGTGACAAGGAGGGACAGGGTTGTAATCATGGGGGACTTCAATTATCCTCATATTGACTGGGTCAATTTGTGTTCTGGTCACGATAAGGAAACCGGATTTCTTGACGTGCTAAATGACTGTGGCTTAGATCAGCTAGTCACGGAGCCCACCAGAGGACAGGTGACTCTGGATTTAATATTGTGCGGTACGCAGGACCTGGTTAGAGATGTAAACATTACTGAGCCATTGGGGAACAGTGATCATGCTGCGATCCGTCTTGACGTGCACGTTGGGGGAAGAATACCAGGCAAATCTCTAACAAAAACCCTTGACTTCCGACGGGTGGACTTCCCTCAAATGAGGAGGCTGGTTAGAAGGAGGTTGAAAGGGAGGGTAAAAAGAGTCCAATCTCTCCAGAGTGCATGGAGGCTGCTTAAAACAACAGTAATAGAGGCCCAGCAGAGGTGTATACTGCAAAGAAAGAAGGGTTCCACTAAATCCAGGAGGGTGCCCGCATGGCTAACCAGCCAAGTTAGAGAGGCTGTGAAGGGCAAGGAAGCTTCCTTCCGTAAATGGAGGTCTTGCCCTAATGAGGAGAATAAAAAGGAACATAAACTGTGGCAAAAGAAATGTAAGAAGGTGATACTGGAGGCCAAGCGAGACTATGAGGAACGCATGGCCAGCAACATTAAGGGGAATAATAAAAGCTTCTTCAAATATGTTAGAAGCAGGAAACCCGCCAGAGAAGCGGTTGGCCCTCTGGATGGTGAGGGAGGGAAAGGGGAGATAAAAGGAGACTTAGAGATGGCAGAGAAATTAAATGAGTTCTTTGCATCTGTCTTCACGGCAGAAGACCTCGGGCAGATACCGCTGCCCGAACGGCCCCTCCTAATAATAATAATAATAATAATAACCGAGGAGTTAAGTCAGATAAAGGTTAAAAGAGAAGATGTTTCAGACCTCATTGATAAATTAAAGATCAATAAGTCACTGGGCCCTGATGGCATCCACCCAAGGGTTATTAAGGAATTGAAGAATGAAGTTGCAGATCTCTTGACTAAGGTATGCAACTTGTCCCTCAAAACGGCCATGGTGCCAGAAGACTGGAGGATAGCAAATGTCATGCCTATTTTTAAAAAGGGAAAGAGGGGGGACCCGGGAAACTATAGGCCGGTCAGCCTAACATCCATACCGGGTAAGATGGTGAAATGCCTCATCAAAGATAGGATCTCAAAACACATAGACGAACAGGCCTTGCTGAGGGAGCATGGCTTCTGTAAGGGTAAGTCTTGCCTCACGAACCTTATAGAATTCTTTGAAAAGGTCAACAGGCATGTGGATGCGGGAGAACCCGTGGACATTATATATCTGGACTTTCAGAAGGCGTTTGGCACGGTCCCTCACCAAAGGCTACTGAAAAAACTCCACAGTCAGGGAATTAGAGGACAGGTCCTCTCGTGGATTGAGAACTGGTTGGAGGCCAGGAAGCAGAGAGTGGGTGTCAATGGGCAATTTTCACAATGGAGAGAGGTGAAAAGTGGTGTGCCCCAAGGATCTGTCCTGGGACCGGTGCTTTTCAACCTCTTCATAAATGACCTGGAGACAGGGTTGAGCAGTGAAGTGGCTAAGTTTGCAGACGACACCAAACTTTTCCGAGTGGTAAAGACCAGAAGTGATTGTGAGGAGCTCCAGAAGGATCTCTTCAGACTGGCAGAATGGGCAGCAAAATGGCAGATGCGCTTCAATGTCAGTAAGTGTAAAGTCATGCACATTGGGGCAAAAAATCAAAACTTTAGATATAGGCTGATGGGTTCTGAGCTGTCTGTGACAGATCAGGAGAGAGATCTTGGGGTGGTGGTGGACAGGTTGATGAAAGTGTCGACCCAATGTGCGGCGGCAGTGAAGAAGGCCAATTCTATGCTTGGGATCATTAGGAAGGGTATTGAGAACAAAACGGCTAGTATTATAATGCCGTTGTACAAATCTATGGTAAGGCCACACGTGGAGTATTGTGTCCAGCTCTGGTCGCCGCATCTCAAAAAAGACATAGTGGAAATGGAAAAGGTGCAAAAGAGAGCGACTAAGATGATTACGGGGCTGGGGCACCTTCCTTATGAGGAAAGGCTATGGCGTTTGGGCCTCTTCAGCCTAGAAAAGAGACGCTTGAGGGGGGACGTGATTGAGACATACAAAATTATGCAGGGAATGGACAGAGTGGATAGGGAGATGCTCTTTACACTCTCACATAATACCAGAACCAGGGGACATCCACTAAAATTGAGTGTTGGGCGGGTTAGGACAGACAGAAGAAAATATTTCTTTACTCAGCGTGTGGTCGGTCTGTGGAACTCCTTGCCACAGGATGTGGTGCTGGCATCTAGCCTAGACGCCTTTAAAAGGGGATTGGACAAGTTTCTGGAGGAAAAATCCATTATGGGGTACAAGCCATGATGTGTATGCGCAACCTCCTGTTTTTAGAAATGGGTTATGTCAGAATGCCAGATGCAGGGGAGGGCACCAGGATGAGGTCTCTTGTTATCTGGTGTGCTCCCTGGGGCATTTGGTGGGCCACTGTGAGATACAGGAAGCTGGACTAGATGGGCCTGTGGCCTGATCCAGTGGGGCTGTTCTTATGTTCTTATGGTACTCCTGTGGAGCTGCTGGGGGATGTCAGGTCTAGGAAGGGGGTTTGGGATCTGGCTGCTGCTGTCTCTGCCTTCTTCTGCCACATCCCTCCTTGCTCTCTATCCCTTTCCTGGTGGGATTGTGCATGCCAGTGGCTGTTCTATACTCTGTAGCTGGTAGCACAGGGCTTTCCGGCTGCTGCAATGGAGTTTGTGCAGCAGCTGGTAGCAGAGGGGCTTCCATGATGGCAGGGCTGTCTTTGCTCTGGCATTCCTGGCAGTATGCTGGAGTTTCCCAAGTAAAGGACTGGGCCATAAGGCTGCTGCTTTTAAAGCAGAACCCTAGGACCAGGTTGTAGCACTATGGTGTTTTTCAGCAACGTATATCCCTTTGAGTCACTAGGCAATAGCAACCCTAGAAGGAATTTAGAGTTGGACCGGAAATTCTTTACTTTGACAAATCCCCCTTTTAACCCAAAATCATTACTCTCACCAAAATATTTTCCTTTCATTATGTACAGGGTGGCTGGAGGTTAATGTGTGTAAATTTCCATATGATTTGAGCAGCTTACATTTCTAATTAAAAAATAAATAAAATAATAGCAATTACAAACCCAAACCTGTTCGGCCTAGCCCCTTTCCCATCGCCGCCCCGCTTCAGTAATATGTTGCCAACTGGCTCTGAACCAGAAGCGCTATTCCCCTATAGAGACTTTCCAGCATTTATTCATAACGTGGATCACCAGCAAACGCCTCCAATTCTCTGGTTGCCTGTGCGTTAATGAACATCTGCTAACGTTTCTTGCAAGTTCAAGGACTTTGTGAGTAGGCTGGAAAACTGAGGGCTTAATTTCTCTTTATGCTACAAAAAAGGGGAAGAAAAGAAAAACAGGAGAGAGAGAGAGAGAGAGAGAGAGAGAGAGAGAGAGAGAGAGAGAGAGAGTCAATTTTGGAGAAGGCAGCTGCAACTTTATCCACTCTGGCTTGGGTCAGGATCTGTTCCAGTGTAACATTTTCCTCCTCCTTGGGAGCACTTTTGCAATTATTCCCATTGAAGAATACGCATGTGTTAACACTGGAACCGAAAATCCATGCAGATTTTCAACTCTGATGTGACATTATTGATGCGGCAGCCATGACAGTGGCTAGCAGCTGTGAGCTAAGACATTTCTCACAGTGGCTATAAACTTACAGGTAGCCTTACATCAGCTAATGTCTCTTGCAGCCCAGTCCGATCCAGCCCCCACACTGATGCAGTGGTGCCAGTGTGGCCTCTGCTGTATCCGATGGGGGTTTGGAATGCTGGTGGGCTCCTTGAAGGAAGGGGACATTCTTCCCCTTACCCCAGGATAAACCCCAGCCACAGCAATGGGTCTACTCATACCTGTGTCTGCTAAATTGCTGGTCCAAGTGAATCAGTGTCAGTGGATCTGGCCTGGGAAGGAAGATAGAATACAGCATGCACCACTGCTGCTGATGCCACCCAGGCCCGACCTGTCCACCCCCATTGCCACCCTCCCCCTGCCCTGTTACACCCCTTGGTCCTATTGGGCAGGTATCTTAGGACTGCACACAATCATGAGTGGAACACTAAGGGCAAGTAGAAAAACATGCAGCATGCAAGTACATTGGAAACAAGGTGGAAGGAGGTCCATCAGTCTGGAATCAGGGCCCATTGTGGACTCCCTTCTGAGTACCTGTTTCCCGGGAATGTATTTCCAGTAGTCTATTCAGGAGAGCCAGGGGTGGTGTAGTAGTATGGGAGGTGGATGAGACTGGGAAGATCCAGGTTCAAATCCCCCCTCAGCCACAAAGCTTCCTGGGTGACCTTTAGCCAGTCACTTTCTCTCAGCCTCACCTACCTCACAGGGTTGTTGTGAGGGGGAAAAAGGAGGGGAGCAGCCGTGTACACTGCCCTGAGTTCTTTGGAGGAAGGGCAGTATAAAAATGTAATAAATAAATAATAAAATATTTACTTGAGCTGATAGCACTAGCCATGGGGTACATAGGCTACATATATTAGGGCCTAACAAGATATTATAAGAGACAGGGAGCGACCACTGCTTTCTCTTCTCATCTTCACAACATTTAGGTAAACACTATATAAGGTAGCAATTTTCAACCACTGTGCCATAGCCCTTTCATAAATGGCCCACAGGTGCACCACTGGAGTTTGGGGGAGGATAATTTATTAGTAGGGCCATTTGCGGAGTTTGAGGGAAGGCAGAACTGGTGACTTTCTTCAGTCAGCTGTGTGTTTTTCTGTGTAAGCTTGGGCTATGCATTTTGTTTGTTATTTCTATATTTTAGTACTTGTTTTTTAAATGATAAAATCTATCCTTTAAAAACTGTTTGTGCGCCTTGACAATTTTAGTGCCTTGTCAGAGTGCAGTGAGATGAAGAAGGTTGAAAATTGTTGCTATATGACATGATGTCATTGGGTGGTGCATTTTTCTTGCTTGCCTGTTTATATTCAGTGAAGTGAGTTGGGCAGTGTGTAGCAGACTGATATCCCGTCAGACAATATGTTCATCTAGACAAGGTAGTAGATAGGGAATGTCACATGGAGTGGTGGCAACCCAGTGCCTCTCATAATATTTGGTTGAGCCTTCAGAATATCATATGTGCAGACCCCTTAGAACTGTCTGAGAAAGGATTCAGGCGAGAAAATAATAGGAGCACATGCTATATATAGGAAACTTGTATACTAGACCAGGGGTCTCTAAACGTTTTGACCGAAGGGCCGCATCAAATATCTGGCACAGTGTTGAGGGCTGGAAAAACAAAAATTAAATATAAAATTTAAATAAATACATTCGAGATGGAACTTAGATGATTGAATAAATGAGTGAATGGGCTCAAATGTCTAGGATTTCTCCAAATACAAACACAGCCCAAAGCATACACTTAAACGGACCCCCCATTTCCCCACCCCACGAGCATAACTCCAGTTGTGGTTGGTCAACTGAGCCAGATACTCTCAGGGGATCAGATGCTGGCCGTGGGCTGGATAGAGGTTTGCTGCGGGCCACATCTGGCCCCCGGGCTGGGGTTTGGAGACCCCTGTACTAGACAGTCTGGCTAGTACAGTTCCCAATGGCATGCTAGCTTGCTGTTAAGCAGGGAGTTGTCTATATGGGGGAAAGCATTCAATTATGTGATCCTCCCCTTCGGTTCTGAGGGAATTGGAAGGAAATGAAAGGCAAACGTGAGGTGAACACCCAGCTCAAGAAGCGGAACCATTTGCGCACCAGTTAGTGGATGTGGCTGTGTAATCCAAAATCTGTGCACTATGAACAGATGTCCTGCAGAAAGGTTTCTACTAAGACAATTAGCTCCACATGTTCCAACTATGTCAGCTAAGGAAGACTAGACTAGAATTAGGTTTCTGCACTCCAGACTTTTCTTTGTGATGAGTTTTAACCCAGGGTCTATTAATATTCCCTAAAATGATGCAGAAGACTTGCTTTGCCGGTTTCCTTACCTTCACCAGACATGATTTAGCTTACATGGGACTGAGAAAAGTCACAATGTGATGACACGTTAACCCAATGCAGATGTTATAAATTTGTGTAAAAGAATACATGAAAGACCCTCTGGAATCAGTTCCACCCTTGCTGATGCCCTCTACATGTTAGCCCAGTCCTCTGTCCTCCTCATGATCAGCAGTTGTCTGCAGCATCCAGGAACATTTCAGGGTGGTAATCACAGGAAGGATCTCTCCCTGTGTTTGGTGTTTGTTGCAGCAGAGAAACAGTGGGGTGGGGCTAACATGTGCAAGTCATCAGTGGCAGATGGGGCTAAACTGCTGTGATCCTGGGGCCCTCCATGCATTGTTTTTGCATGCTTTTTTTAAAGTCTGTGCTGGGACTTGTGTCATAGGGTAGTGACGTGCTGCAGAGGAAAGCAAAACATTAAATAATGGACTTGCCTCCCACATATATATAAGGGTCACTTGCAAATATATTTCTCATCTTGCTCTTGTCACGATGCCTTCAAGGACTGGGATGAAGATAGTATTTGAGGGGCCTTTCCATTTCTTTAGCAACAACTCCCTACACCCCCTGCGGGAGGCCTGCCACACCCCCTTGACAAGCATGCTTTTCAGGTAAACCATTATGAAAGTTTACTTCTTTAAAGAGGCATATAACAGGGATGCCAAGATTTATAGAAATAAAAAGTGCTTTCGAAGCCTGCTCTACAGATTGCAAAATGTCGAGAAAATTTAAAAATTATTCACAGGCCAATGGGAAAGAAAACAACCCTATCCAAATTCCCTGGAGCAGGACAGGGAAGGCTTCTGTCTGCTTCAGTTCCCAAAGAAAACAAGCCAGACATTTATTTTTGTGTGTGCAAATACCACACATTTTTTCCCGTCACTTTAAGGTGTGTTTTCTTTCTTATGTTGTTAAGATCCATCAAAACACACTTGCCATCAAAGTGGTGGGAAAAGAGAATGGAGCTTTTCATAGATGTACTCTAATTGGGTAGTAGCAGGATTGATATATACTTAGCTAAAAGAGACCAGTAGGAAAGTGTGAGAGATACAGAGTGGAAAGTCTGGTTTTTTTGCTACGGCAGGTGCAAATCTTTCAGCATGCAAGTGAAACAAAACATACTTCACCAGAGTTCTCTGATAGGACTCATATATTCTAGGTCATAGGTGAGCTAAAACCAGACCTTAAGCAAACTATCATTAGGCCCAGAACAAGCTAACAGGATGCTCTTAAACACTTGGAAGGCAAAGGCTGGTGCATGTAAACAAGAAAGCTTTTTCTAAGAAAAGGGAAAGGGAAGAGGAGCAACATGTCTTGCTGTGGAAGCTAGACTCCAAAATATTTTGAAATGCCATCTGCATATAAGTGCATTTCTGGACCTGTAGATTTCAGAGGGGAAGCACCTGTGCACTCCTTTTCATCCTTTTCTCTCATCCTTTTCAGAAGCTGAGAAAAATCAGATGACTACTTCAGGCAGTGGTGGCCAACCTTTTTGGCAAGTGAGCCTTACTACAAATCCAATAAATGCCACTCTAGTACATATGTATGCTGCTGAGTGGATTTGCCTCTAAAAACAGGGCTCAACATTGCTTTGGAGAGTCAGGCAAGATTGTAGATACATGCCATACTCTGGCCCACATGCCCTCCTTTTCCTGATTAGACAAGAGACACATTCCTATGCCACATTCTTATACAGGATGTAAGTACTGCATGTTCCCTGCTTAGTATTTTTCCTGTAGCAACCTTAACCCATACACCCATAACCCATGGACAGTCATTTGTATGTAGTATTTGGCTAACACAGGAAAGCAAACATTACCCCCTCTTCCTTTCCCAAATTTTGAAGTGGTAATGGGAACATGATAAAATGGTGGCAGATCTAATGTCATTCTGCTTCTTTAGGCATTTTCAGGAAGGAGCACCTGGTAAGTCAGAACTCTTGACCAGAAGTTCTTTTCTTCCCCCCTGCATCAACATATGTTTAACTACACCCTGTGTTTAATTTTCATCACATACAGCTTCCAGAAAAATAACGTATGCCTTTTTTATTTATACCAGAGCAAAACACAAACAGGATGTGTTGGAGGTCTCCCATGCTAGTCTCTTCTGAATGTGTCCACAGGGATTTCGGAAGAAGCAAGTCTGTCAAGGTTTTTCAAGAACTCAAGGAAGGTATGATAACCTAGTTCTAAAAATACTGGGCTGAGTCCACTACACTTACAGATCTAATACAACTTTAATGAACCTGGTGACAACAAACAAACAAACAAACAAGAAACACCATGTTGCTTGGGGAAGGCATCAAAGTGTCTCACAGATGCCTGAGACTCTTAAGTGCTCTGAACCTCTCATCCCACTTCAAGGCACTTGGAGGTTTTTGTATCTTCAAAGCAAAACTATATGGGTTTAAATAGCAATACTTGGGACTGGAGGGGAAGCAGATGACACAGGAGAGATCTAGGTTACCATATGCAGGCCCGTTGAAGCTCTCCACCTTTCTTGCCTTTCATAACCCCTATTTCTTTTGCAACATTTATGAAAGTTTTACTGCATAAGTTAGAAAAGTTATGTGAGGAAAAACAGTCGAGGGTATGGTATGGAGTAAAAAACTTTGCCTTAGGGACTTTCCAGAATATTTTTTTTTAAAGAGGACTTTCCCCTTGGCCAAAACTCAAATGGAATATTCCATCCCCAAATAGTGGATCTAGCCTTGCTGTGGATGATAACTGTGTAATGTTTGCCACTTTTTAAAAACAGAGGGTGATGTGGGCTGCTCTGGAGAAAGGGGGAATGTATTAATTTTAATTATATAATACACTATTTATCTAACCGAAGTGCTTATTTATTTATTAAATCGTTATCCTGCCTTTTCTCCAAGAAGCACACATTTTCCTACCTTATCCTCACAACAACCTTGTGAAGTAGGCCAAACTGCAAGATACGGACTGAAGAAAGGTTACATGGAAGGCTGGTACTCTCTGCCACAGAATTGTGGCCCCTCCCAAGTAATGCAATATCAGGACTGCATTAAATCCATGGCTATGTTCCCCTGGTGTTCCAGATGCAAGCTCAGTGCCTAATTACAGCTCCCTGCGTGCCTTTTTACCACCTGTGTGTCAAATCTGGGCACCCAACAATCCAGCCGACTCCTTCTGGCTGTGTGACATTTAGCACAGGGCCCTTTCTATTTTCTGTCAGAGGCTGGGAAGCATTGCTTTAGACTACAAATGAATACAAATAGCATTGTCCAGAGACAGCATCCAAACATGGCTGCCCTTTCATTAGCGCAGGTCAAGGGCAGGGTGTCTCACTGAAGGTGGATGCTTCCCAGTGCACCTTAACTTGGAACCAACCTAAAGCAGGTTTATGACACAGCTGAGAGCAGGCATTAATGCAATAGACTAGTAATTCAATCATTTTATAGAAGTTGATCTGTCCTTTTTATTACAATTATTGTCAGCCGGGGTGTTTCGTTCCATCACTGAAAATAAACATCATCTATCATACTTGCAAAGATTAGCCTGTGACAGATCCGTCTCTGCTTTGCATAAATGTGTATTAATGCTGGCTCTGTCTGAGGGGGAGAGAGAAGTCTATATTTCACAAGAATGATTAGACAGTGTCACTGCTGCTTTAAGCAATGTCCTTTCATGACTGATAATCAAACTGTGAAACATCACCACACAACAAACAGGCGCACAAAGAAAAGAAGCAATTTACTGCCTGTGATATATCTTTGTTTTGTTTTAGTAAAATTAGGCACAGTGGGAAAACAGTGTGGGTTTTATGCAACAATGGTAATTCTCAAGTTTTTTATATAGGAGTGTGTTATAGATAAAAGGCACACTAAGATAATAAACCCCTCTCATTTTTCAACTGTACTTTTTCAGCATGTGATTGGTTCACTTGAGTCATATGGCTATAAAATGATGCGACTCATGCTCAGTTGTGGTCAGTCCCAACGATGATGGTCGGTCTTGTCTTGTGCAGATCATGCAGGCAACATGACCTCTGCCTAGGAGCTCAGGGATTTCATAGATGATTTCACGAAGCCATGGCCATGCCCTGACATGAAATAGCCATCATGATGTAGCAGCACCAGTGGAGAGTGTGCTGCATGTTATGGGGGGGGGGGATGGACGGACCATAAACCACCTATCTGCCAGTGGGTTTCCTCAGATGTATGCCAGCTATTTAGCTGGTGTAAGTCTGAGGAGCCTCAGGTGGTGGGCCAAAGAAAGGGAGATAGGATCTTGGTGTGCGCTGCTCAGGGTCAGCTTTAAGCCAATTGGATCAATTGCTCCCAATTGAGGCCTGCACCTAAGGGGCCACCATGCTGGGGTAATCTACTATATAGTCTTGTCAAATACACACAACAACACATTGCAATTGATATTTATTTTTTGTTTAGAAAAAAAAAATTCAAAAATTAATATTTTTATTAAATCATTTTTCAATCACTAAACAAGAGGTTTTGTAACTATTTACTTTTCAAAGGTAATCTGTACATTTTGTTTGTTTACTTGCAGGCTTCCATGTATTTGATTTTAAATTAAAATGTACTTAGATCCATTTGATCCATTAGCTCACACGCACTTTTTAAGTGCACATTTTGATTGCTTTCCATTCTACCATTGGGGTTAAAAAAAATTCTATATTTTATTTATAATTCTAAGTTCTATAGACCCTAGCTGTGAACTTAGGGCGCCACAAAAAATGTTTCTAATTGGTCCCTGCAGCACCTAAGGCTGATCCTTGCACCCCAGAGATCCTCCCCCTCCTGCCCCTGGTTTGGCCCACTCCTTCTGCAGCTAGGTCAGTCTCTGGTTGGAAAGACTTTCCTAAGCTTGATTGTCTGGAAAGTATGCTGAAATATATGAGATTTCTTAATAAATAGGATTGACATGCAAGTTTTGATTATTATTATTTGCATAGAAGGCATGTAAATCGGGTTCTGGTTGTCCCAAGGGAACTGAATCCAGCAAATGACAGTCTTAACCAGTGCAGGAGAGAATTCAGATAATGATTGAACTTAAGTTCTCTGGAATCTGTTTCATCCCATACGGCTCATGCCCTGCAGTCCATGCTATTCATGTCTCCTAATGGGCATCTTTCATTATCATTATCCCTAATAGTGCTTTATTGTATTAGTTACAGTTAATTTAAATGTTACTGAAGCATTGAAAACAGATTGCAGATGTTTTCAAACAGATGTTATAATAATGTTAAAACAAAATCATGAATATTTATAGGGTATTATTGTCTGGGCTGAATTAGTCTGCTTAAACAGTAATGTGCATGTTTAACTTCATTTGAAGGGAACACTCCAGAGAAGGTGAAAACTGTGGCTCAGTAACTTATGTGTAGCTCACTCTAATATTTTTTCCCCTCAGGTGTTTAAAACAGCTGGTAAAAAAAAAAAAAATCTCTCTTGTCTTTGGAATTTTTTTTAAATTTCCCCAAAAGGATTTTCCCATAGAAACTGGGGTGGATATTCCCATGGAAATTGGGGTAGATTTTTATCCCCCAGTACCAAATTGGTTAGTTTGACCTGAAAAAGATCTCTGAATGGAAAATAAGTTTAGAATAAAAGTTTACCAATTTCTTGAATGAATTAGGAACTCACCTACACTGATAAATGCTATAAACAATTGCTTTTTAATTTCTGTAGCCTCCTAAGTACTATTGCTATTCAGTAAATAAGGCTGCACATGTTTTATACAGAGAGAGTACATTAATCCTGAAACAGACACCAAATATTCTACCACAGGCATATTTTATTTATTTACTTACAAATTTATATCCTGCTCTACTTCCAAAGCAGGCATTCAAAGTGGCTTAAAAATATAAATATTAAAATTATGTAAAAACAATATACAACCTATAAAACTCATTAAAAGCCAACAGCAAACAATAAACCCATTTTATTCATGGAAAATAAATGGTATATGGTGTCTGATGGGCAGCCCAATCCTGAGCTCCCATGGCACGCAGCTTTGGCGGCACCGAAAACAGCTGACGCCGGATCCTGCGTGCCAAGAGCTGCCACGGGCGGCACCTTGGGAGAAGTGCACTTCTCCCAGGTAAGGGAAGTAGCCCCGCAATTGGCAATTCAGGTAAAAGTGTTTGTGTAGGGTGCCGAGGTCCGGCCTTCCCCCTTCCCAGAATGCCTCCTTCCTACCTATCACCCGCCCCCGCTTACCGTGCCACGGCTTGGTGGTCTGTGCGACCGTTGAGCAGTGGAGGCCAGGCACCCACCCAGCGCTAGCCCAGCACTGGGCTAGCACGGGTGCTTGCATGGCGGTAAGGTTCACAAACGTGCCTTATGGCACGTTTGCGTGCCGGCGGTTTAAGCTAGCATGCACTGTTCAGGATTGATATGTTGACCAAGAGATAATTTTTTTACCAAAAAATTAGTGACAGTCCTTAGAAGTTGCAGAACCACTAATTTCACATATTTTACAAGGGATATGCCTTTTGAGTAGTAAAAAACCAAGGGACAAGTTGAGGTTTTAACTTCTGCATCTTCTAAGATAGGACCCCCTCCCCCCCACATTCACCATTTGTTGTTATTTATTTTCCCAAATTAGAAAAGTATCATCACAATTGATCCGAGTCCAGGAAAATGTGTCTTAGATTAAGAGCCAAAGGTGCTTGCTACTGGTGGAGCTGATGCACACCTGGAGCACCATGGCTGGCTTCTTCTCCCTCTACAGGGAAAGCTAGTCAACCAGAAAGTGATGTGTGATGTGATTAAGGCACGGTGACCTTTGACACCAGACTGTAACCCACATGTAAAGGTCACTGGATAGCCCAGTATAAAGCATAGCAACACACAATGGTAAAGGCTGCTTGGCTTTAATAAAGAATCATTTTTGCGAGTCTGACTGAAAGAAGTTGGCTGAAGCTCGGGCTTGGAGCCTCAGCTCTAGGTGATTACACTTTGAAGTGTAGATAGCAGGTGCCAAACAGCTACTGAAGAGGAATGAGCTCACACCTTCACAAAGGTTAAGAGACATTCACTGATTGTATTCACTAGCTTTGTAACTTTTATACTTTCCTACTTTTTGAGCAAAAGTACATAGTTAAACAAGGTAGCCTGTAACCTGCACATAAGGGGACATAATAATCATACAATAGTTATATAAAATTAAGCCATAGAAACCAAAGTTGCTTGATTTTAGAAAAGTCTTAAGAGACACTTAAAATACAAAAGCCTTAGTATAGCAGAGAGGCCCCATAGCTGCTGCCTAGTGTCTATATTAACGCATAGGAAAGGTATGCAGATAAGATCACACGGTACCTTTCTTTTAATGATGTTATTCTAAAATTTGTCAAAACAATCTGTATAATTGGGTTGATTTATGAGAATGTGATCCAACACTAAGTAAATAGTATTATAGTGCACCCTGCTGGGATTTAGAAACTTTTGTACTTTTCTAGGTTTTAAGGTTGAAACCCCACCTGTATGTAAATCAGAGCCAATCAATTGTTTTGCCCACTTGTTGCCCACCTATTTCCCATCTTTTATGCAAATTGTACCTTATCTGTAACCTATTAGGTGTTAGCCCCATCTCTGATGTAAAAATTTCAGCCAATGGGAAGTCTAGATTTTGGGACAAAGAGCCAAAATCATATAAACGGTCAAATCAATATTGGGAATTGCTCTCATGCTTTGGACACTAGTCCCGTGAGATGCCCTTTGCTGGCAATGAAATAAAAGCCTGCAAACTTTCACCCCTGAGTACCGAGTCTCTGGAGTTGCTTCCTTTCAACCTTGCAACGTGAGGACGTCATCATGTCACTGCCAAACTTCTGGGTTGCCGAGCTCTGTACTGGGTGATGCCACCTCCAGGGACACCACTGCTCTCCCCTATTCTCCATCTTGCAATCCTTTCAAAATAGTAGGCGCAAACAAAACTGCCCTGCTCCTTGAGTAGCTCCTCCAGAGTTGCAAATGGCCTTAGGCAGTGATCCTGATGCTGATGGAAGAGGTTCCACCACTGAACTGTGGAACAGCAGCCATTTTGTTTGCTTCTTCCAACATGTTTTATTTAACAAAGTGACAGGATATGTCAAAGAAGCTTCTAATAGTTCCAACCACAATAGACAAAATTAATTTTTTTTTCTTATTTCCATGCAGTCAGCGTTTTGAACGCTTTATTCGTGTAAGAAATTAAGCTCTCTTTGTGTTGCCTTTCATCATGCCGAAAATAAAAACGCATAAAAAATTAAAAACTAAAACACATGCTTTTACTTCCCTCCCTATCCTTTCTCTTCCCAGTTTCTCTAATGGCAGATGCAAATCTAATAAAACATCTGGGAAGCATTTTAAAATCCATAATTCTACAACATGTTGCACTAAGGCAAAGTCAGCCCCATCACCCTGTCATATCCTATTGATCTCTCCATATCCTTTAGCAGCCAGCATTTGTTAATAAAGTGCAATATGTGGCCATGCAGTTTAGAGTTACAAACCCGTAACTAAATAACTTTGTAATCAATGACAGGCCATTTTCTGCTGATGCCCTAAAGACTTACTTCACTTGTGAAGAAGGAAAAATGGCATTTATTGAGGCAGTTTGTGACTGAAATTAACAAATGTCCTTGGTATTCCTGCAAGGAAGAGTATCACTTGCAGAGTCTAACGTCCCATTTACGCACGATCAGTAGCCTCCATGATTGTCACCCAACCAGTGTGGGAACATCTACACCTTCTGTCCACATGGTTATGCTAGACTGCCTCATGAAGTTCTCTATTGCTGCAGCAACAGCAGGTATTTCCAGTGTGGTAAATAAGTGTACAAAATCTGACCTATCCAATGTGGATGTAAGAAGTATGAGTAGGTTTGCAGCAATATAGGAGCAATCACTAAGGCAGTAGGAACCCAGTACTCCTCATGAAAGGAAGAGAGGACCTGAAGGTTGCATCACCATTCATTCATTCATTCATTCATTTAGTTTTGTCTCAGATGATTACATATGCGGCTGGCCTTCAAAGTTGCAGGGTCTGATACAACACTGTATGTTGCGAGCAGGCCCCATACTCACCCGGATAAGCAGCAGGCATGCCCACGACCAATGGTGTCTGCCATGAAGTGCAACGTCACCTGGAAGTAGATGCACTGATGTGATGGAATCACCACCAACTGCTTCTGGAAAGACTATTTTGTGCCAAACATGCACAGCGGCAGGCAGGAGGGCCAACAAGCAGAGATGCTCTGCTTACCGCGCCAGCCTTCTGATGAATGAGGTGCCAGCTACCACAGCGGGTGATCCTAGCACGGGGCCCCATTGGACACATGGCATGATACCATTGAACTGGTCCAATTGCCCTCGAGCCAGTTCTTATTCCATATGATGATGATCTGCATATGGAATTAGATGCCCTTATTTTCCAGCAAAGGACATGAATGCTAATGGCACAATCCTGTTAGGGATTTATGCCACTGGAATAAGAATTCCGGCAATCTAAGTCCCTTTAAGACTGTCTCAAAATGCAGCAGGCCATTCAGCAAACATTCAGCATAACATTGTTGCTTTAAAATTCATAAAGGAAACTGGAGATTAAGGATCAATTACATGTTATGAGAGGGATCCATGATGATTTGTCTTCTAAAAGCAGCTTGAATCAGGTCTGCTGTATGGATGGAGGTGGGATCCCTCCCCATCACTGATTCCTCAATGAAAAATGGCGCCCCAGTGCTGTTGCTTGCCATGGAGAGAAAACATATAAGCACTTGTATTGTGACTTTGTGGGTAATAGCAGTTCAGAAGTTTGCACGATTTATTCCTGAGTGTTCCCCAAACACCAGCAGCCGATTTTTAAGGGTTACAGGGGCTGGATAAGGGGAATGATAACACTCTTTGACCTTCTTGAGTGGAAGGAAAGTTAGTTATCATGCATGTTAAAGGACTGCAGTTTTTTAAACTGATTTTAAAGGGGTGCATTTTTCCCCTTCTCCAGGGATCAGCACATTCCTTCTCATTTGCAGTGGACATTCGTGTTGAGTCAAGTCTGTGTATAAATTGGCTGGACCTGTATGTATGTTTCTTTGACAATGTAGCTAGAGAGATTTAAGGCATGACCTTACAATGAAGGGAGTCAATTATGTCAATTAGAGGTGTCCTCTTCGAATGGCGTGACATCCCACTGTCTGAGCCTCTGTTGGGCAATCTTCATCCTGCTCCAGGCCCAGCTGCCTTGCACTCTCATGATGATAGAGTTTTCACAGCTTGCCAGCAAGAACATGAAGTGACTTGGGCCAAAGATTGCCAAACAGAGGTGGTCAAGAGGGTTTTTTTTCTGCATTTAAGGAAATGTGATAGCCTTCATTATGTCACCCCCAAACTTCCGGAACACTGGGCTTCTGCAGGTAAGTACTGCACTGAGTAGCACCCACTCCAGGGATGCCTCTGATGTACTTAACTCTCCCACTGAAAACAGTACTGTAAGGTTGCAACCCTGTCGTCACTTTCCTGGGAGTAAGTTCCATTGAACACAATAGGACTTACTTCTGAGTAGACCTGCTTAGGATTGTTCCCTAAGTGTGCTTAACTTTGGCTGAGCCATGCCTTTACTTTGTAGACCATCCCCAAACTGCAGAGCAGCCAAGCAAGAAGAGGGACAAGATATTAGAACAAAACCATTTCATCTTATCTACCTGATCCAGTCTGGTGAAAAGGAAAAGGAACTCAATAGTATGGGTACAAAATTAAGGGCACAATCCTAACCTGGTCTACTCAGAAGTAAGTCCTATTTTGTTCAATGGGGCTTACTCTCAGGAAAGTGTGGTTAGGATTGCAGCCTAATTCAGTTGCTTTTCTAAATCACCACTGAAATTGATTGCTTCCTGAGTGCTACCTGGGGTTGGGTATTCCGGAAACTGCTCTATTTAATTCTTTGAATTACATGGGCAGACTACACTGTAACAGATGGACATATGGTTTAGCTAACCAAAGAGCCAGCATGTTAAACATTTGGAAGCTACAGTTCCTGCCAGGAGCATCAGCACTGTAATTCATGCTTCTGTCATTTCAGTACCTCCTAAACATCTTCCAGGTGAGTTGGAAACTGCTTAAGAGGGACATTTCTCTCCAAAAAGAGATAGAAAAAGGAGACCACAACCACAGTTTGCTTCTTCAGCAGAAGTATTCTGACTATGCAGTGTGCACTTATCTGGGAGTAAGCCCCATTAAACATGGTGGGACTTACCTCTGAGTAAACATGCATAGGACTGTACTGGATAAACAGGATCACATCTGGATGTTCTCTCAGTGATTGCGCCAGTTTGGAGGCTGCCTTGGTTTGGGTCCTTCATAAAGTTACAGCAATTTAAATGGCTGTTGCAGAACTTCCCAGTAAGTTGCAACATATTTTGAGTGATGACAACTCTGTGCATGGCGAATATCTTAAAGAGTAAATAAGATGGCAAATTTAATGACCGCTTTATATGTTTCACACCAAAAAGCAGCTTATATTGGAAACCTTCAGAAATTTACTCTGTTGTCCTGCCAAAATCTTTGACAAGGTGACTAGAATTGCTGAAATTCAAGGACAAAATATACATAGTTAATAGTACTCCTCACCCCCCCCCCATGGTATTGATACCTGGATACCTGTGCTTGCTTAACATTGATGGCTTTTGATGCCACGTGGCTGGCATACCGCTCTGGCTTGGCTTGAAAAGAACTGTATGGGAGTTGGACTAGAGCCAGTGAAAGAGACAGAGAAGTTTGGATCTTTCTACTTGTTCGAAAGAAGGATCCTGGGAGGGGTAAAACTCCAAGGGGGAGGGGGAGGACTTGTTTGGTTGAAAGACCAGCACTGTTTTTCTGGAGGTCTGCTTGCTCCCCTATGTCCAAGTGTACATCTGTAAATAAAATACTACAAAAATGCTACTTAAAAGGAAAACAAATACTCACAGCTGCCTCCCAGGACTTCTTTACTCACAGAGAGGTAAGATGTATGAAATGGTATAAACACTGTAGGAAACTGCCACAGAGTGGCTCATGTTGGGAGTTTGTAAAAGCTCTATCGTTCTCAGTTGCTAATTGCCAGATGCCAAAGGAGATAATGCCAGTTTTCAACTGTGGAGGATGAAAAGGCTTCAATCTTGAATTCAGCGGCAGTCTTGAGCCTGTCTTGATCCTTGAAGGCTCCCATTCTGATAGCACCATACATCTTTCTGTCCCAAGGCTCCTTATTGAATCTCTCTTTCTCTCTCTCTGTCTCTTTCTCTCTCTCTCCATCTTATTGCAATGGACCATTTGTTGATCTGCTGTACATAGTACTATGTAACCCCTGCTAACCCCTGCTAACTGGTTAAGAGGTGTTTTTTCAAGTGGGTGCTCCTCTTTTTAGCAGGGGGAGAGTAACAGGCCCACCTCACCCCAGCAGTGTCTTTTCTGGTGGCTGTCTGCCGGTGTTGCATCTTTTTCGATTGTGAGCCCTTTTGGGACAGGGAGCCATTAGTTATTTGATTTTCTCTGTAAACCGCTTTGTGAACTTTTTGTTGAAAATAATAATAATAATAATAATAATAATAATAATAATAATAATAATAATAATAATAATAATAATAAACTTTATTTATATCCCGCTCTTCTCCCCAAAGGGACCTAGGGCGGCTTACAACATATTAAAAACAGATTAAAAACATAATTTAACCACAAATAAAAACATATTAAAAACACATTAACATATACCCATAAAAACCATAGTCAGATAAAAAGTCAGATAAAAGGAGCAAAACGTAGCAAATCAGAGGAATCAGGCCTGTAAAAATACTAAAAGATACAGAAAAGATGTTTAAAAAGGCCATGCACTCAGAAGGCTTCTTTAAACAAAAATGTCTTCAGGCCTCGCCGAAAAGTCTCCTGAGAGGGAGCCATTCTCAAGTCAAGGGGAAGGGAGTTCCATAATGTTGGTGCCACTACTGAGAAGGCCCTATTTCTTGCCGCCGCCCCACGTACCTCCTTAGGCGGCGGCACTTGTAAAAAGGCCTTCTCTGATGACCTAAGAGAACGAGCCGGATTGTACGGAAGTAGGTGATCTCTGAGATACCCTGGCCCAGAGCAGTATAGGGCTTTAAAGGTCAAAACCAGCACCTTGAATTGGGCCCGGAAACGAATGGGCAGCCAATGCAGCCCCCGGAAAAGCGGGCTGACAGAGTCAAACCGCCTACCTCCAGTGACCACACGGGCCGCCGCGTTCTGCACTAATTGCAGTTTCCGAACCGTCTTCAGGGGCAGCCCCACATAAAGCGCGTTACAATAATCTAACCTCGATGTCACCGTGGCATGGATCACTGTGGCCAGGTCTGCATGATCCAAGTACGGCCGCAGCTGGCGCACCAGCCGAAGCTGAGCGAAGGCCCCCCTAGCCATAGCTGCCACCTGGGAATCCAGGAGCAGCTTCGAATCCAAAAGTGGTATATAAATACTGTTGTTGTTGTTGTTGTTATGTGGTCAACTCAATTATTTTTTTCAAGATGTGAAGTAATATGCAGGTTCCTCTATTGATAACAATGAAAAAAAAAACTATCCGTGCTGATAATGCTTTGTGTCTTATCCTGTGCCCTTTGTCTTTTCTAAGAACTGATCTCTTTTACAAACCTTGATCTGGATGATTTTACACTGTGTATTATATTACAGCGGCTAAAAAAATTTTTTTTTTTTGCATTTTATATTGTACTCAAATAGCTACCAGTGAGAAAGAGTTTGATGGTAGATTCATACTGATTTGCAAATTAATTTTGTCTCTTTGTATATCAAGGGTGTGCACAACTTATTTAATTTGTAATAAATGCAATTAGAGAAATGAATGAGCTATCGAGATTTCTAAAGTATGATCTATCAATGTTGGCATAACTTGTAATCCTGGTCATTATAAATAACAAGGGTCCTTTGCAATATGGAATGCAATTTCCCCTGCAGTTTGTCTCATTACTTTATGACATATGGGTTAATATTAAATTACAATGCCTTAATTTTCAAATCAGGGCTTAATTTATAAGTAAGAGGTTAATAAATTGCCTCTGCAGCAGGACGTTTTGTTGTGTGTTTGGAGAGGCCCCCTCCCTATTAAGCCTGATGTATTTTTCTCACTTGATCCCCACCATCACCAGTGCCATTCTGTGCCCTGAGAACCAAAGGCAAAATTTAAAAGGGTATTAGGCGCTCCAGATTTGGCAACGTATGAATTTAAGATTCTTATGGATTTGGCAATGGTCTCAAGGCATAGAATGGTGTTACACTGCTAAAGCAAAGCAAATCTCAGCCTAGTTAGTGCTTGGATGAGAGTCTGCCCAGGATTTTGTCCAAGTAAGCCATTCCTGACAGACAAGCAGGATATACATGTCATAAATAATAGTAGTGAAGGGTTCCATTTGGTGGGAGATGTTTCTCTATATGAACATTTCTTCAGGCAAAAGTTCATGAATATTCCAATTTCCATATGACTTTCATTTGAACCACCTCCCTTCTTTTTCCCTATTGCATTTTATTCCCTGAGATGTTAAATGTACATCTAGTTTTCATAATGTTGCATAGTTCTGTAGAGTATAACAACAGGCTGGAACTGAAGAGGAGGCATAATTCTGTCTAGAGAGCGGGGGCTATTTTGTTTCAGAAGTTTTCTATCCCTTACTCTAAAGGCACATTCAGATAGTTCTAATGTGAGGAATGGGGATGCTGTATCTTTTTGATCCACATGTGCCACTCCATCAGACCCCTGAATGTGAACAAAACCCATTGAATCAGTCACCCGTCTTCTGTAACCCTGTCAAGTAATTAAGGTCTTCTGCCTCTCCTCCTCCAGCTGTAACAATGGAACTCGCTTCCATATTGGAAGTTAATTGATCTGCAGTGTGGAAATGGAAGCCTTAATGGAAGTGATTTGATTGGATACTGTCCCCCTGAGTAAGCAGAAGTTTTAGATATTTCCACACAATTGAACATGCAGTTTTTGTCGAAAGTGCCACGAGCACTCCAGAGCTTAATTTGCACAGCTTGAACATTGGGACTGGGACGACAAGATGTGGCCTGTGCAGGTGCATGATAAAGCTTGTGCTTGAACCATCTATTACTGTGCATGTGGAGGACATGAATGGGGGAAATGGAGGTTTGCGAGTTTCTCAGATGGCTTCTGTCTCTCTTTCTGTTTCTCAACAGCTGGTCAACAGTGTTGATGGGGAAGATCCAGCACATGCAACTAGAGCAATTGAATAAATGACCAAACCAAACTTTTAAAGGTATAGTTCCTTTCCCTGGATTCCACCCTAGCAATTCTGGACATGGATGTGCCCCTCTGATTTCTCCTTACTTTGGAAAAGGCATAGAAGTAAGTTCTTACAACCAAGTTTTGAAAGTAGTTGTATTGTTGTATTCAATCTACCTCTCTTTCATGTTGAGCTGCCAGTCCTTTAGGACTGGCCTGGAATCTCCAGGAGATAATGGAAAACAATCCTGGAGATTTCAGCAGACCCTCTTCTTTTAGGATGCAATCCTAGACTCACTTTCCTGGGAATAAGTCCCACTAAACATAATGCCACTTCTAAATTGATATACATAGGCTTGTGCTGTCAGTGACATTGCATCAGCTCGGAAAAGAGAATCCACAGGGCTTGCTTCAGGCAGAGGTGGCAGCCCTTCTTCCTTGATCTTAAAATATGCCTTCTGCCCCTGCGCAACCTCTTTGCAGAGCTCTCTGATTTGATTTGAATCCATTGCTTCTCACACTTGTTTCGTCTGGGTTAAGTCTGGCAAGCCTATTTTCTTGGAGCTGGAGCATGAGAAGTGTGCACTTCTTGCCAGAGTAAATAAGAGATTTGAGAATTTGCGATCTCTAATGTTGAGCAAGATATACAAGATGCAAATTCCATCAGCTTCTCACTTTCACCACTACTATCAAATTTATTGGCTGCCTTTCTGACTGGAGCCAGGTTTTCAGTGTTTGTATGTAATTTAGTAATCCTGATGTCATATATTTGTGATGTATAAAAAAAGATGTGATGGTTACGAACAACTTCTTTGGTTTTACATAGTGGTCCTCTCTTTGTAGATTTCCATATAGCATAGCATAGCACTGGATGGTAGATACACCATCTTGTTTTGTGGCCACTTTTGGGAAACCAGTTAATGCACCAGATAGTGCTGGGATCTGATGCATTAACTGTTTTCTAAAAGCTCATCTTCATCAGTTAAAATTTCCTGCATCTAAATTTTCTAGTCCTTTTTGAGGAAGCTTTGGAAAAATCCTGGGCATTTTTCTAATGAAACGTTAGAAATGAAAAGCATATTGTAAGATATAAAGCATTTTTGTAGCTTTAAATCCCTGCAGTGAAAAGTAACTGCCTTTTCTGTCATTCTGTTTCTCTGCATCTCCCTAAATCTAACATCTCCTATCTGCTCCTTCATAAACACAAATTGACATCACATGATTCCATTCTAGACTGACTGCATTGTTTTCATCATACCAGAATGTATCATTATTGAACAACAAAAGTACATACTATGCCAAGGGTATGTTTTTATTCTACAGGGGGTGAATTTATAAGAATAATCCCAAAAAAGAATAGGATGTTTTGCTGCAAGTGCTCTCACCTTGAGTATCAAGTTGTTTAGTTCTTTCATATAATTGGAGGGCTGATAGGTGTTACAAGGAAGTGGTGCTCTTTCTTGCCCAAAGGTAGGAATGTCCACATGACTTAACCTCCCACAGTCTACCCAGAGATCATGATGATCCATGGGAAAAGAAAAGGGAAAATGTTATTTGATAGTTCTAAATGTCTCAAGTAAGTGAGTCAAGCCACATGCTAGAAAGTGTTGGGTAAGCAACATGTTCTCACCTGTCTCCTATACAGAAAAAAAGAGTGACATCATTGTTCCTAACAGTTAGAGGCTACATGAAATGTTGAGAGGATAGGAGACACATGGAAGGATTGCTTTAAAAAAAATCTATCCCTTTGCTAGGTGTGAATTTTCTAGGAATATGTAAGACGTGGGCAGGAAAATGTCTGGTATTGGACTCACCTCTACTGTACAGCCCACCCTCCATGCCTCATGCTGCAGAGGTCCTGCCCACTTGGGCCGACTGCATGACAGCTGCCAGTCTGACATGTACCACACCACTCACACCCCACAGGCTGGGAACATCTTCAAAAGGAGACTCTTGCTCTTGCATGGAGGGGTCTCCCCTCAGCTCCCAAACTCCATCCAAACCACAAAAGAACACAGTGAGCCATAGAGTCCTGGCTCTGCCCTGGAAGGTGGGAACACTCCTGCCTTCTCCCAACAGAGAAATCAGCGGGCAAACAATATGGCAAAAGGAACTGATAGAGTAGGGGAAGAGGTGATGAGAGGGGAAAAAGGAAAAGATAGGAAGATACAGGAAGGGTGGGTCTCCTGTAGACGGAGGAGCCTAAAAAGGCAACCCTTTGCAAGTGATGAGGCAATCAAGGCTTGTGAGGGAGCCAGAGAAATCTTCCTTCCCTCCTAGGGAAATGAATCACTCCTGCTGGGCTAAGGAGGAGGAAGAGTGCTGCAACTTCTTCTGTGCCCTCCACTCTGAAGCCAGGCTACACCTGCCCAAGGTGCCTGGCCTAGCCAACCTCTGACACCACCCTGAATATGTATCTGAACCTCTCCCTTCAAGCGTCCACTTCTTTAGTTGTGGGAATGGGGGCTGAAACGTTAAGAACTTGGGCTCATGTTCCCGAAAAGGACAACTTTTGTCTTCACTATCTCTCCAGAAGACAAATAACAACAGTGTTTTAATAGGGTCTGGGAAACAGGGACAGGGGATGTTTGTGCATATGTAGCCTGAAGAGTCAAGATCAACCACATGTTTAAGAGCTTCACTTTGGTCTTGTTCACTTTATATTACTTTTACAGCAATGTATTTAAAGTGGCAGTTTACAGGTTTACATGAAACATAAATCCAGGAGGGAGAAATTACAGTTAGAGGCACAGGTTTGTTTTGTTAGGCCATTTTACTTACACTTTAAATAGCTGTCAGCATGAGGCCTTGGTTGGTCATAAATTGTCATTCCTATAATATAGAATGCTCCATTGATTTACAACACGGCATAGTCTCCCAACTGGATCCAACTGCTCATAAAGAACGTGAGCCTTCGTGGTATGAACGGAGGCCATTGTGACAACGGGCCAGTGATGTGGCTGTTCTTGCTGGGCTGCAACAAGTCCCAGCATTTAGGGCAGCAGTGGCCAACCTTTCTGGCAAGTGTACTGACATGGATTGCGGGTTTAAATAAGGACCAGTAAATGAATGAGTAGTGAGAATGAAATAAGAGGTTCTTCATGGCACTTGGCTTGGTTATTCCTGGTTTCCAGTAAGGGCTCATTCTGTCATTTCAATCAGGGCCAAATTACACAAGTGTGTAAATGCATACTCTAGAGATGATGTTCCAACTGGTAATACCTCTCCTTTGCTTTAAAACAGCCAGTTGGGATGGAAATCCTAGTCGGAATCAAATCACATGGGAAAGGGGAAAGTTAAGTCTCCCCTCCTGTACTGTTAAACCTGACAGCTGGTGAAGCCAGCTAAACAAACCACAACCTCAATGGAGTGATTTTCAGTGTTTGGGGAGGAGAATGAACTATCCCCTCCCCACATCCTCTGGTTCTGATTGGAATTTTTGCCCTGTGCAGCTGTTTCAAAGCAAAAGAGGGGTGTTTCTGGTTGAAAGCTTGCCTCTGGAGCCCAAGTTTATGTGCTAATGTAGTCTGGCCCTAGGGATGGCCAATGTGATCTGCTGCCCAACATTGCTCTGGATTCCCTGCTGCCGCCACTATGTACCCACCCATCCAGTTCCCTGCCTGTTCAGCTCACTCTTTCTCACGTGATCTTTTCTCACGTGAGAAAGCTCATGTGAGATCTCACGTGACAAAGCTGGAAGTGTGGGACACAGTGGGACTTCCAGCATGCACTGCACTTCCTGTTTCAGCCCCTTGTCAAGGAACTGTGCTAGGAAGGAGTTAAATTAAAGGGAAGTGGATTGTTGCCTTCCATGTGGCTTTTTGGGACATGGGGAGTGGCAATCAACTCTTTTACCTGCTCATCTTGCTTTACACTAGTCAGGAAAAGTACTTCCAAGTTGTAAGTGGATCAGTGCAGCTCCGTCTGTGGTAAGTTGGAAGAAGGTGGCAGCAGACTCGGAGTGAAGGATAGATACCCTGAGTCTGCTCTCCACTAGCACCCACCACTTGATGAAAGCTGCAGTGTCTGATTCATAGATGAGCTGGCCCTGTCTGGCCCACTAAATTCTATTCTTACAATTTGGACATCAAGTCAAGTGTAACATACAAGATGCTATCACTCTACTGCACTCTGTAGTATAAGCTACTGGACAACAGTGTTTGTTTTAATAACATTTTACATTTTTAGGTGTACCCATAAAATATGTGTCTTCCTAATGTGTCTTGCACTGGGTGAACTAGCCCTCAGATTGTTTTCTTTTTCTTCCACCATGAAAACCTGCAATTCTGCATGGTGCAATGATTAGCTTCATAATTATGAAGACACCCTGAACTGTAACAAATAAGAAGAATAGAAATTATGAAAAAATTGCTTTTTAATGTACAAAATATTTATATACAGTTTCAGCATGTTACTGCCATCCGTATGATGTAGAAAATAGCTAAAAATGTCCTTAAGATATAAAGACAGAACAATTCAGCTACAGTACTCTTATTGATAATGAATGTCTTCTATACAGAATATATACAGAGCCAGTATGGTTCTTATAATATTATTACAGTAAATAAAGGAAGACCATGGAAGAAAATCATAGACAAGGGGAGTACTGTCTGTTTTTTTTGTTTTGCTCTAACAAACAAAAGCTATCAGGGACTAAAATACCCAGGGTTCTGATCAGATTAATACAAGGAATCCCCCAAATTACTTGACCTACTTGGTCAAACATCAGGAGAATTCTAGCCATGAAACTGAAATACATCATGGTTCACACAAGTCATTCTGTAATGTTTGCAGTTATAATTTGAGATTCATGTCCCAGAATAGACCCATAATTTCACACCCGTTCTAACTAGCCCAACAGTTACATTGCTGTCATAAGAAGGATGAGACTCTAAGGGTGCATTCTTTTACCTGGAAATTGTTGGCAACCTTCAGTCTCGGAAGACTATGGTATCACACTTTGAATGGTGGTTCTGGCACAGCATCTAGTGTGGCTGAAAAGACCGATTCGGGAGTGACAATCCCTTCCACACTGGGAGCAAGTATAGTGTGTCCCTGGTCTGTCTCCCTGGCTATGGGCCTTCCTTCTTTGCCTCTTTGCCTCAGTCTGTTGGCCAAGTGTCTCTTCAAACTGGGAAAGGCCATGCTGCACAGCCTGCCTCCAAGCAGGACGCTCAGAGGCCAAGGTTTCCCATCTGTTGAGGTTCATTCCTAAGGCTTTCAGATCCCTCTTGCAGATATCCTTGTAGCGCAGCTGTGGTCTACCTGTAGGGCGCTTTCCCTGCACAAGTTCACCTGGAAGTAAGTCCCTTTAAATTCAGTGGAGTTTACTTCTGAGTAGACATGTATAAGATTTCATGGTAGTTCACTTTCAGTCCAATCTTATGCAGGGCCTACAGCAGAGGATCTCATGATCTGTTGCTGTAAGTCCTTTTATGGTGGCACAAGAGGTGCACTGCCATTATGTGCTTTGGAGCTGCTAGCACAAACAGCTGGAGGCTCTATGCACTCACCAACAGATCCTGGACCTCCACCAGTGCAGCTATATTTGTGGCAGAGGCAGTTTGGGGGAGAATTGGGGCAGGGATTGGGCTAGGCAGAGGGCAGTTTGGGGGCAGGAAGGAGATCTCAGTGGCAACAGAGTACACCAAGATCTTATGCTCCCTTCCTAGCCTGGACCCACTCCCTGACACTCCTTGGATTTACACCAACAAAACAGCTGGATCTGAGGAGACCCATTGGCAGCCAGGTGGCATACCAGGAGGTACATAAAAATATGATATACTCACCTCTCATCGGTTGTCTGGTCTCCCACCATTAGATGCAGTGCACACTTCAGCCATGTGGTTGCATCATGTGGTGTGGGAAAGGGTTGGGGCATTAATCAAAGTCCATTCATAGAGGTGTCTTATCAGACTGAGTTTTATTTATTTATCTGGCATTACTGTGCCTTAAAATGTGAAAACTATCGTTTTACACTGCAGTACTCGGGGATCTTTTTAAGTCTTTTCAGACATTCTGATTTTCTGAGTGAGAACAATAGTAAATAGTGTATTTTGAAATCTTACAGTGATTTCAGCAGAAATCAGGTTACATTTAAAGTGTTTAAACAGAAAGAAGATTAAATGCTTCACATCCAACTTAACTCTCGCGTTCATTTTTCTCATGGTAAAGTCACTACCAAGATAAATGTACTCTGCCATTTTTACATGACAGTTGGTACTCATGTAATAAGAACTAGTATTTATCACATCAGAAATGACTGTGCATTCCAGGGAACGTTGCACCATGTAAAATAGATGTGGGCAAGCGAGCTTACCAAAAATTGTCATGAGAAGCAGATGCCGTTCCATCTTGTTAAACACTGGACATAGGGTGGATAGTCATGGAGAAAGCTGAATACTTTCCGCCTATACTTTGCTATGATGGCTACTCCTGCATTCAGTTGACAGTGTCCAAAGTTATTATGTGGCTCTCTAGCCGCATAAGAAGTTAGGTCCAGTTCAGAATCCCCCACACAATCACATCTGGGAATGTGTGTGAGGCCAGTAGTAGATTTAAAGCTCAGCCAGGATCATGTGGAGGTGCTACTTGTATGAATCCATGGGTCTGTGCAGGGACTGTACATATGGCCACGGTCCTCAAGCTGTTGTGCTGGCACAAGATTGCAGTGACTGTTCGTACAGCCCCATATATAGGTACTGGTTCATACAAATGGTACTTCTGCAGAATCCTGGCTGTGCTGTAAGCCCTTCATGATCCTGGACGTGTTGGCATATGGGCTGTTAATTGCATGCACTTGAAATTTAGAATATTGATAACATGACTGTGGACCCATGTTTCCTTCGATAACTAGGTTTAAATGTCTATTTTTAATTCAAACATAAACATAACAGCTGTTTGAAAATGGTGTTATTTATTTTGCTCAGGAGTAAGCCCACTGTGTGTTCAGCAAAACTTAGGCTGTAATCCTGTCTTACTCACTGGAAATAAACACCTCTATGGGAAAATATCCCCATTATCAGCATGTACAAATATATAAAGCAAGGGATTTACTGTATACAGTATTATGCTTTCACATCTCTGCTCAATTTTCAAAATTCTGTTCAGTCAAAACATTGTGTCAAAATTGCTAAAATTCTTGATGGAAGAATATTTACCTGTTTTGACACAGGATGCTAACACTTTGTGCTTGAAGAGGCTAACCCAGTGGTTTTCAAACTCTCCAGGAGAGTCTGAGCCACTTGTTTACATTTGCAAGCCCCACCCCTCAGCCCTGGATGTAATTGGCTACTGCCTTGTTGCAGGTGTAGGCTTCTCTACAGGCTTCTCTGGACTCAATTGATTATTGCACCTGATCACCTAATTTTTAGCAACAGTGCCCATTTAAAATAATTCAACTTTCAATTATAGAAATGTGGAAGAAAAATCTGATCTCCAGTTGTGTGTGTGATCCTAATACAGTATGTGGTACCTGGTAAACACAATCCCCCCCAAAGTGAAATGTTTTGGAACTATGCTGTGTAAGCACTTCTTTGAAATGAAACACTTGACATTATTTTCCCACTACTAGAACAAGGGAAGGGGGGGGGTGGACATTATCCTGTTGGTGTTATGATGTGATAGTTGCTCTTTGTTGAACTCACAGGAATTGTATGGTCATCCAGGGGGGAACAATGTTAATACACACACCCACACCTGAATACATAATTGCAACACATCTTGCAAAGAAGGTAAGAATAGCTTATTTTCTTGAGCCAATATTGGTGTGCATTCAGTTCTGATCTTAATGATCCACTTTTTTAAATTCTTACATTTGTATCCTGCCCTTCCTCTAAGGAATTCTGAGCCTTACAACAACTCTGTGAGCTGGGTATGGCTGAGAAGAAATGGTATGACCCCAAGGCCACCTACCACATCTTATAGCTGTATCCACTGTGTGTTATATAACTTATAACACAATAGATAACTAGCACAATAGATAACTAAGCAGTGTCATACATCATATGACTGGTAGATGGAGGCAAATTTTGTAACCTCAGGATGGGCAAATTTTGTAACCTGAAAACACAGACAAAATTTCTGCAACATCACTTGTTTGATCTCAAGTCCTGATCACAAGCTCTGTGGTGGCCACCCTCTTTGTGCGGTCTGATTCCGAAATGGAGCATGATCTGCACTCTTTACAGAACCATTGTATGCAATGCACAGCAGAGACCTGTCTCCTACTAGACATATTTTTAAATTAGTGACATTTTCAAACTTCCACTATATTCTCGATGATATAAACCACCTTGTAAAAAAGAAAAAGCACCAGGGCATTAATCTTTCACGTCTCCTCCCCATCAATGTGTCCGTTTCAAATGTTCTTTTAGCAACACTGCAATGTCTTATATAAACGTACCTTTATTTTATATATGCTTCTGGCAATACACTTTATTTGACATTAATGGACAAGAGATGCCTTGACAACTCAACAACTAATGCACAGTAAGGCACTTTGCTGCAAAACTAGTTCAGGAGCTGATGCTTCTCGACTAAGCAAGGTACAAAGAGCTATATTGGCTGTATAAACAATGCTGTCAGAGCACGTGGCGCACATCCTCTGGCCATAAAGCAAAGCACTAATTAAAGCATACACAGTATGGCTTTTTGCATTTCTGTCCAAATACCAGTGACTGGAGAGATGTGGCATTTTTGCAAATGGAAAACGGAAAGGTGATGGCAAACTGTGTGTGAGGTTTGCAAGAGAGAGCTTCATCTGAAACACCATTTTACAATATTTTAGCACAGGGTTCTCTAGTGTTCCACTAGAGAACACTAGAAGTCCCAACCATTTTCCAGACTGAAAAGTTGGGAAATGATGAGACTCTGAAAGCGGGGGGCAAAAATGATGTGTTTAGTGTTTTAAAAAATGACATCAAATGTGGCCTATTTTTTCTAAAGAGGGATCCTTGAGAGGTATGTTCCAGAATGGTGGCATCTTAGTGCGCTCTGAAAATAAGCACAAAAATAATACTAGAGGTGCATCCTTTCAGTGCTTCTTTTATATAGTTTATACATGTTTGTACAAAGACATTTTCCCTTATTTGGAATTCCTTTAATGTATTTAATACTTGTAAAAAAAAAAGTCTACTCTATGGAAACATTTTCTTTAATTAAAAAAAAGCACATTCATAAAATTGCTTAGCATGTAATCTCTTGGATACTTCTAGACAGTTGTGCTTTAAGCATTTAAGACATCATGTTAAGAAATTTACTCTCTTCGGCCAGGGTGGTCAACATAGAGCTCATGTCCCCTATTGCCATATTGCTAATTCCAGCGGGTATGGATGGCAGCGTCAGAGAGTTTCGAGGCGTTGTAAGACGGGAAGAGTTCTGGGAGAGATTCTGCAGGATGCTCGGGCTCAGAGTCCCTGACATCAGACTTGAATGGTCACCATCGTCCATAATGGCATCAAAATCTATTTGGGGAGGCTCCAGAGCCTGTGAGTCCACAGTGCTTGAAACCTGATTAGCTCCAGGAGAGGGCATGGTGGCTGGCTTGCTGTTCAGCACACACTGCTGCTGCCTTACGCTACAGTCTGCATGGTTACTGAAATTCCCATGTTGTTCGTACAGGTGTATTTGACCATAATAGTGCATCATATGGTTTTCCCTCATACTGTTGTCGCATTGCTGTGGCTGCGCTGACACCATGGCAGCTGTTCTCCTGGGGGTGACTTCTGCCCTTTCCTGCCCTGGGCTCACATTGGTAGGTGGGTGAGGTGTTCTCGTATAACCCAACTGTTGCATAGCACGTATCCCTCGGTGTCTGCCTGCTGGACTGGGATTTGGTGGAGGATGAGGCTGTACTACACCAGAAGTGAAACTCTGTCCAACTGTACCGATCATATCCTGTTGTGGCTCAAAGTTCGGCTGGTTTGAGGTCATTAATGTAGAAGGATGATGAAGCACCTCCTGTCCCATGGAGAGGTTCATGTGGCTTGTCTGAGACGAAAAGGCCTGCTGATGCCCTGATTCCTGCATTACCTGATTGTGCATTATACATTCTGTACCTCTGCTGACCACTGACGTTGGGTCTGTCATGATATCTGTTTGCTGAGGATGAACATGGGACGAAGGCTTTGCTATCATGTTGTTACAAGAAGGAGAAAGCTGGCTGAGATCACCAGCCATTGTGTTTGGGCTCAGCATTTGATGAACCTGGTTGTAACCTTCATGTGCGTTCAAATCTGGATTGTTACTAGGACCTGGATTCACCTGCTGCTGCCTTAAGTGCATGCAGTTTAACCTTGGTCCATCCATACTTGCATTCTTCTGCACAAATTGCTGCTGCAGAGTAGTATTCATGTTGTTTTGACCCAGCTGCATCTGCTGATGACTGAAATTCTGATACTGGCCAAAGTTCTGCTTCTGATGCACTACAGCTAAGTTTCGTTGAGGAAACTGTTGCTTTGCTTGAGCAGATGTTGCATCAACAGTACCTGAGCTAACTTCATTCCACTGGACGGGCATGTTGTTTTTACTCACACTGGAGGAAGCATCAAAGTTTATTTGACATCCACCCATCACTTGAGCTGAATGATTCATACTTGCATCTGGAAGAGCTGTCCTGAGTTGGCTTAGTATGTTGTTATGTTGTCCTTTTGCATTCACGTGGAAGTTTGGCATTTCGTCGCTGTACCCTATAGAAGAATTATCTGCCGTCATCGCACTGGTTTGTGATTTGAGATACTGGACTACATCATCTGGTAGCACGATATCGTCATCTCCATCTGTCTCACCAGCCATTGCTTCCATGGCAATGTTTTCACTAATACTTGGAGGTCGTGGGGAATACACATGCCTGGCAAGACTTCCGTCTGATCGCGTATAGCTTGGAAAGTTGAAGTTCCTCCTGTCCATAGGAGGGTGAAGGGGGTTCATGTTGTTGGTGCTGTTGAAACGATGTACTCTAGGAAGGAAAGTTGGGTCACCTGCAAGTCTCCTCACCGGATCGCTTGCCCGTCTTGCATTATTGCCGGGCACTTCATGAGGGAATGCAGGTGATGCCCCAAGCCCATAAGCGCTACTGTCGCTGCAACGCCTTGGCCCAGGAGGGAGGCGAAATGGAGGCAAAGCAGGCTCTGACCCATCAAGAAGTGAGATTTTATTCTTTAGAGACATTCTTTCCATATTCGGTAGTGGTGTGGGTGGGGGCCCACCTGTGGCAGCAGCATACTTGGCTTTCAACCTGTAATGCTGAGCCGGCGTGAGGTTCAGAAGCCCCGGAATCCCGCTACACTGACTGGCATCACTTGATCTGCGTGAGGCATCCGTGGAAATGGGGTCGTAGGAGTCAGCAGAGCTTGTGTTGTTTGGGCGGTTTCCAAATTGTGAAGCTTCGCTGGACCGGCGACTGGAGAAGTAAGGGGATATCCCAGATGACCTGCGACTGACGGTGTAGGCAGAACTGATAGTGCTGGTTGAGCTGTCACGGCGTTCAGCTAGTTGGTTCAACACTGTAACTTCATTGATGGACAGCTCGGTTAACCTGGGGTTAGGCAGCGCTGCAGACGAACCATTCATGTTCTCCAGTAGACAACCTGGATGGGAATTGGCAAGCAAAGAAAGCAGACTCGTTAGTTATGGTAGAAGAAAGACAATTCCATTCTGTAATTGGTCGTTATTTTTTACTTTGTTACATTTTCTCTCCTTACATTCTGCCCAGATACATGGGTGTGTTATCTGCATCCTCCAAATACAATGTATTTGGGCTGTTAATGGGGCTGCTGGCCATCAGATGAGTACAGGCATGTTCTTAAGTATGACAGAGCCACTGTTGTCCATGTGGCATATACACATTTCTTTTGTTCAATTTGTCTTCTCTGATCCAAAAGGTTTCATAGGCTTTTAAAGTACTACAAAAACCTACAAAATCTGTTTGATCAGAGATTATAATGAGACAGGAAGGGACATATGTGTGCTTATCATGGGCAAAGTTGACTACATCGTATTACCCTCAACTTGGGAAGAAACCCTGTGGTTTATTCCCAGCTTAAAGAAAAAAAAGCATAGGATACAGAAAAGCAGAAAAGAGGACAATGAAAGACAATGGCTTGTGCAGAGTCACATAACCGTAAATGGTACAGAAATTGCCATGAGAGAATGTCTTCAG
The DNA here is from genome assembly GCF_035046505.1 of Tiliqua scincoides. NCBI lineage: Eukaryota > Metazoa > Chordata > Lepidosauria > Squamata > Scincidae > Tiliqua > Tiliqua scincoides. The sequence continues at coordinate 78,149,599 of NC_089821.1, read as the reverse complement.
GCCAGGCTACATCAGAATGAAATATATGATGGGCAGGCTCGGACTACAGCTGATCAGCTGTGAATAATTATTTCAAAGATTTGGAAAGAGAAATCACTTTCTTCACGGATGATTACAACACCATGTTATTCTTCTGGACTGCCCACGTCCTGGCTTTCTTATTGACTCAACATGCTCCAGGGATTGCACACTTACTGAGTTTGTAAATACACAGCACAAAAACATAACTGCCATTTTCATACTGAAACAAACATTTCTTCTTGGAACCTCCATTGAGCCCAGGGTATTATTGGGAGAGACAGTGGGATGGAGAGAACACACTTGTCTGAGAAGGGGTATGGTTCTCTTTCAGCATGGCAGGTGAGAGGCTGAGCAAGAGAATCTTTGTTAGGTAGGGCTCATCCTATCCTTGCTAAGTAAAAAAACAATTCCCCCCCCCAACCTTAGTTCAAAAATTGCTCTCCCCCATATGCTTATTTGGACTGCATAGTTCTACTGAGGTCTGTGGTTTAACATGCCTGTCAGGATTAAGTTTGTATTTTTTTCCCCCTGCAAGGTTTGTTTGTAAAGCAATAATTCTATTCAACATTCAAGCCATTGGAATGAAATTTGGTTCAGGATAAAATTCTGTGTTTTAAGTTTGGAAACCAGCTCTGCCCTTACAGACATTTTCATGGGGCTGGTTAAGATGTACAGCACATTGCAATGAAAGTTCTATCTTGAGAGTAGACAAGAGAATAATGCAGCTTTCTGTGCATGTTCAGGACATCTTCTGAGTCTCAACCCACATGCTTGTGTTCAAGTGGAGAGGCAAAATGCGCAATTGATTGTAAAGTGATATATGAAGTAAGGTTTCTTGGACATTAGCAGCAGTCGGATACCCTCCCTGTCAGTGGAGGCAGGGGAGAGAGGAGCAACAATTGTTTTTACAGTAGAGGATCCGCCTGCAGGCCAGTCTCAGAAGGCGGGCCTCGCCACATGTGTGTGCTCTCAGGAGGGAGCTCAGGGGAAGGGAAGGGTGCCACTATCAAGAGAGTGACGGGCCAGGGGAGATATGTCGGTGGGGGTCGGACAGGCCTTTACAGGAGAAGGAGAGTTAATCATAGGCAGATCATCTCCCCTTCTGGTCCCTCCCCCAATTCTCGGATGCCTGGTGGTGTTGGCGGTGAGTCCCTGGATCTGAAGCTGCTACTTTTGAATGCCAGGTTGGTGAATAATAAGACCTGTATCATCCAGGATTTGATTCTGGATGAGAAAGCAGACCTGGTATGCATTACGGAGACCTGGTTGGACGTGGAGGGAGGCGTTAGTTTCTCTGAACTTTGTCCACCAGGCTTCCAGGTGTTGCAGCAGCCAAGATTGCGGGGAGGGGGAGTTGCAATGGTCTATCGTGAGTCCATCTCTCTCACCAGGTGCCCTGTCCAGCAGTCTGCTGGGTTCGAGTGCCTGCATGTTGTGTTGAGAGGACCGGACAGGAATGGGAATCTGTTGGTGTACCGCCCGCCCTGCTGCCCAACAGTCTCCCTGCCTGAGCTGACTGGGGTGATCTCGGGGGTGGCATTGAAGGCCCCCCGCCTGTTAGTGCTGGGGGACTTCAATGTTCATGCCGAGGCCCCTGCGGTAGGTGCAGCTCAGGATTTCATGGCTGCCATGACAACCATGGGCCTGTCCCAGAAGATCTTGGCCCCAACACATACTGCAGGACACGTGTTGGACCCGGTGTTTACAGCTGGGCACGAGGGCAGTGATCTGAATGTAGAGGAGATCAAGATCACTCCGTTGTCATGGACAGATCACTTCCTGGTAAGGTTTAGGCTGGTTGCGACTTCCTACCTCCGCAGAGGCGGGGGACCGTTTTCTATGGTCCGCCCCCGGAGGCTAATGGATCCTGAAGGTTTCCTGAGGGCTCTGGGGGATTTTCCCACTGCCAAGACTGGCACCTCATCTGAGGCCCTGGTTGACCTCTGGAACGGGGAAATGTCCAGGGCAGTGGATGAGATTGCTCCGGAGCGACCTCTGCCATGTCGCAGACTCGGAGCGGCTCCTTGGTTTACTGAGGAGCTGCGAATGATGAAGCGGCAGGGCAGGCACCTAGAGTGACGGTGGCAGAAAACTCGTGATGAATCCGATCGGACACGGAGTAGAGCTCATTATAGAGCCTATTCCGTGGCGGTGGTAGCAGCGAAGAAATCATTCTTCTCTGCTACCATTGCGTCTGCTGATAGCCGTCCGGCAGAGCTGTTCCGTGTGGTGCAGGGCCTCCTCCATCAGGCCCCGCCAGTGGACCAGGAGGAATACACGGTCAGCCACTGTGACGTGTTTGCGCAACATTTTGCAGATAAAATTGATCGCATTCGTTACGACTTGGATGCCACATTGACAATGTCTGATGATGTCACCCTGACAACTGCTTGTCCAGTGTTGTGGGATTCTTTTCAGCTTGTGCAGCCTGAGGATGTGGACAGACTCCTTTGGAGTGTGAGGCCGTCTGCCTGCCTGTTTGACCCTTGCCCAGCTTGGCTGATAAGAGCTGTCCGGGGTGGACTGGCTGAGTGGACGGGGAGGGTGGTCAACTCTTCTTTGGGGGAGGGGACGTTGCCACCTGCTTTGAAGCAGGCAGTGGTTCGCCCCCTCCTGAAGAAGCCCTCCCTGGATTCCACTGTGTTGAACAACTATCGGCCAGTCTCCAACATCCCGTTTCTGGGCAAGGTAATTGAGCGGGTGGTGGCGGCCCAACTCCAGAGGGTCTTGGATGAAGCGGATTATCTGGATCCTTTTCAATCTGGTTTCAGGCCGGGCTTTGGGACGGAAACTGCCTTGGTCGCCTTGGTGGATGACCTACGCCGGGGACTGGACAGGGGGAGTGCGTCCCTGTTGGTCCTGCTGGACCTCTCAGCGGCTTTCGATACCATCGACCATGGTATCCTTCTGGGCCGATTGGCCGAGCTGAGAGTTGGAGGCACTGTTTTGCGGTGGTTCCGCTCCTACTTGGAAGGTCGGTCCCAGATGGTGGTGCTGGGGGATGCCTGTTCGACACCCTGGCCCTTGAAGTGCGGGGTGCCGCAGGGTTCAGTTCTGTCCCCCATGCTATTTAATATCTACATGAAACCGCTGGGAGAGGTCATCCGGGGGTTTGGAGTGGGGTGTCATCAATATGCTGATGACACCCAGCTTTATCTCTCCTTTCCTCCAGACTCCAGGGTGGCGGTTGAGGGCCTGGAGCGCTGTCTGGAAGCAGTGAGGATCTGGATGGGGGCTAACAAGCTGAAATTAAATCCGGACAAGACAGAGGCTCTCCTGGTTCGGAAATCCTCGATGCAGGTGCTGGATTATCGGCTTGCTCTGAATGGGGTTGCACTCCCTCTGAAGGAGCAGGTCCGCAGCTTGGGGGTCCACCTGGACTCGCAGCTGCTCCTGGATTCCCAGGTGGCGGCTGTGGCTAGGGGGGCCTTCACTCAGCTTCGGCTGGTGCGCCAGCTGCGTCCGTACTTGGATCGTGCAGACCTGGCCACGGTGAGCCATGCTACGGTGACATCGAGGTTAGATTATTGTAACGCGCTTTATGTGGGGCTGCCCCTGAAGACGGTTCGGAAACTGCAATTAGTGCAGAATGCGGCGGCCCGTGTGGTCACAGGAGCTAGGCGGTTTGACTCTGTCAGTCCGCTTCTCCAGGGGCTACATTGGCTGCCCATTCGTTTCTGGGCCCAATTCAAGGTGCTGGTTTTGACCTTTAAAGCCCTATACTGCTCTGGGCCAGGCTATCTTAGAGATCGCCTACTCTCGTACAATCCGGCTCGTCCTCTCAGGTCATCAGAGAAGGCCTTTTTACAAGTGCCGCCGCCTAAGGAGGTACGTGGGGCGGCGGCAAGAAATAGGGCCTTCTCAGTAGTGGCACCAACATTGTGGAACTCCCTTCCCCTTGACTTGAGAATGGCTTCTTCTCTGGAGACTTTTTGGCGAGGCCTGAAGATCTTGTTGTTTAATCAAGCCTTCTGACTTCATGGCCTTTTTAACATCTTTTATACATCTTTTAGTTGCTTTCTATAGGCTTGATTCCTCTAAGTACTGCTGTTTTATGCTCTTTTATTCTGACTTTTATCTGACTACTGTTTTTATGGGTTCTGCTAATGTGTTTTTTAATGTGTTTTTATCTGTTTGTGAAATTATGTTTTAATCTGTTTTATATGTTGTTAGCCACCCTGGGTCCCTTTGGGGAGAAGGGCGGGATAGAAATAAAGTTTTTTTTATTATTATTATTATTATTAGGAACTTGTGAGATCATGCTTGGCTGTTGTTCAGTGAAAAGGTATAAGCTTTGCATAAGGTTCAATCTCTGGTATCTCTAGGTAAAGCTGAAATCCCAGAGAGCTGCTGCCAGTCATGCTGAGTTAGATGGACCAATGGTTGGCCAAAATGCTAGACAATGTGCTGGAACACCTTGTCAGAAAGGCAACTGTCAGAAAGGGACCTGTTAAGGCAAGGCAGATGGTATCCCTTTCAGCTCTAGCTCAACAACTGCTTCAACGTATTGTTTATGAGACACAGATTCCCCCTTCTTGCTACACCTATGTTCCTCATCAGACATCAAGCAGAAACCAGATTTACCATTGCCTGGGATGGGAGGCAGCTTGGTGTTTCTGACTTGTGGTGCTGGACTTGCCCACGAGCAGGAATCCTTCACTGTCCTGAGTTTCTCTTTCTTGAGCTGCTCAAGGCGTTGCATTGTCGTCAAGTGTTTTGGATGAAAGCTGACTGTCAAGTTGCCAGATGAGACTGTCGAGTCCACAACAGGAGTGCCGTCCTCCAGTGTGGTCAGGTCTCCCAGACTTCCCCCACTGTGCATGTTCATTTCTACTCCACTGTCATTGTTGTTGGTGCTCCCAAGTGGCGATGGTTCACTACTGCAGGATGACTGGCCACCAGGACTGGACTGATACATCTTAAGGAAACAAAGAAAAAAGGAGAATGTCTGAACAAATTTCATTTCTCCCCAGTATAATCTAGCAACAGACTTATTTTCACTTTTAAAACTACAGTTGGATGAGGGCCTGATCCAGATTGGGGCTGCAGCATGGAGGGAGGTTTTTTTTGCCTCCAAACGCCTGCTCCCAAAGCTTCTATGTGATGTGCTATATTTGCACCTTCAGTGACCCCTAGTAGATTTGAGGTGGGGATTTTCTGTGGGAAAACAGCACAGGGGTAAAGGGTTAAACAATTAATTAAACAATTGTTTAATTAATTAATTAATTAAACAACCCCTTATTGTGTACTGTGGTCCCAGTCAAGGCTGTGCATGCCTGCTGTTTTAAAGTAAAAATTAAGTTAAAAAAGTAAGATTTAAACCTGCAGCTGGACGACAACACATTTTACATATTGCATGATTTGGCCCTAAGACTCTCGTTTGATCATTGACTTGAAAATTCACGCAGTCTATGCAGCCAAAAGAATTAATGAAAAAGTACATAGCTGGGTTACACATTTGAATTGTTTCAATGTGGTGTGCTGTTTGTTTGTTCCCCGTGTTGCGACTGCCTTTTGGAACCATTTTCTTCTTTTCCCTCACTGCCTCTTGACTCACGTGCCTACTGTTATTTAATCCAATCAGTTATGGGGACCAGTGTGATTTTGTTTGTTGGTAAACATGGCATCAGTATAGTATTATAGTGTCACGGACAAAAGACATGGATTAAGGAAGCCTATCAGACTGAGGGAAAATGAAGGGGAAGAAGAAGAAAAACAATAATGAGAAGTATAGCATCAAAAGTCGGTATGATGAGAGCCAAGATGGTTAGGAGCTAGACTTAGACCTGGAAGATTCAGGTTCAAATCCTTGCTCAACCATTGAAGCTTCCTGGGTGACCTTGGGCCACTCAGTATCTCTCAGCCTTGCCGACCTCACATAGTCATTGTGAGGACAAAAGGAGGGGAGGAACTACCCTGAGCTCGTTAGAGGAAGGGCAGTATAAAAATGTGAAAAATAAAATATACATATTAAAACGTCAAAAGGCACCAAAAAATTGGAGGCACTTTTCATGAAAGTGAACTCAAAAAGAGGCAACAAGTTTCAGCGCGGCCCTGCAATTGCTACTGTTACTTACAAAATGAGACCGGATTAGATAAATATTCTTTATCCAGGCATCATTCACTGAAGCAAACAGAACAGCCCTTCTAGATGCGGAAGCTCTGTTTGCCCAGTGACGTGAGCAAAAGTGTAGGGGTCAGAAATGGCTGCCTTAACTGCTATATTATTCATTCCGCTATTTTTTCATGCTGGTTTATACAAGATTAAAATTGTATATTTGTCAGCGTAACCCAAACTGAAAAAAACTCATGACAAAGTTTAAATTAGCAAACTTGTAATTTGGATGAGTAAGATGTTCCTAACTGTATCAAATATAAAGTCTGTCTCATACCACTGAAACTCAATATATTAAAAGAATTAAAAGCCATACCTATTAGTTACTCTGACTCCAAACTTAAACAATGTTAATTGAAAGCAGACTTATTCCCTGCATAAACAAATCCTCATTAGGTGGTAAAGCCAATGTGTCCATTATTGCTCGCAAGTGTGATGGCACTGGAGTGTGAACACTGGTTATTTCATAAGACAAGTGAGTTAAGCAATAAAGTTAATTTTTACAGTGATTTCAAGCACTGGTATGTAAACATCAGGGAGCTAAAAGCCTTGAGGGTGGATTCTTTTCTGTTTGGAAAGAGGAACTGTGACTTTGCTGGTGAAGCTTAAGCCTGTGATACTTCTTGGAGATAAACCTGGAACATCAGTAGGTTTTTGCTTCCCTACTCAGCAAAGAGTGCCTGTTTATCAGAAGCAGAATCAAGCTCAAAATGCTATATGCCCAGTGTACTTCTTATGGTTCAAAGAACCTGAACATGCTTGGCTGACAGTCTTTATAGGCAGATAAGGGCATGATTTGCAGGCTTAGGTTTGGTAAATGTTCTTTTTATTGGGAATTGCATTTCACATTAAGTAATTTATTTATAATAAAGGTTAAATGTTCTCTGCTGGCTCCAAAGCAGGACTCTTTGTTGTCAGGGCCCTGGGATGGTGATTTATGATTGCTGATCCGAGATGGCTGTATAGTTGGAATGCCAGGTGACCCATGGCCTAAAGGCTGTTCCTTTTCAGAACAGCACAGTTCCATAGAATATAATGGGGGATTCTGTCCACCGCCTTTCATCTAGATTCTAGAACAATGGATTTAGAAACAGACAAGGTCACAGGGCTATATTCATAGACAGAATAGGAGGTGGAGAAAGGCTAACAAGGAGAAGCTGTTAATGTCACACACAGCAACTGCTGCCCAATGGCCATTGTCAGATTCATTTATTAGGAGTTTCAGTATACCTGAGACCTCTTATGACCAATCATGTCACAGCAGAACTCAAGAGGAAGGGCTAGGTTGGCAAAAGCACACAGTGGAGTGCCATTCTCTAAGATCCTGCTGCCACCTCGGATGCCTTTGTCACTCTGATGTGAAAGAATCATCTAAATGGTGCAGAGCTCTATTCTCAATTCCAGTCAAGTTGGACAGAACCGCCTTCTTTTGAGCTGGGGGTGAGTTGTGACCAACCAATTCTGAGGTGTGAACTAACCCATTTAATCAGAAAGTTGGCCATAAAAAAGGAGTTATTGGTGGAATGCCAATATGGGAGGAAAAAAGTATGGTAGATGTTTACGCCAAGACCTGCTGGGCCAGAGCTAGTTTACCTCACATATTCTTGGCATTTGCAGAAAATATATGTGTCCACATGGTTTGTTTAGCCAAATCTATAGGACAAAGCACATTACGTCTTTTGTACAGAGACTTGGACAAAGACAGGGTATTTGCTCACCTTAGTACCGACTGTCCTTGTGAAGTAGAGTAGAGAAAGTTAAGAGAGGAGAAAGAACACGTTGTTAGAACACAGACAACACAAAGGGAAAGGGCTGAGGTATTGATGGAGCAAGGAAATGATGCAAAATTAAGGAAAGGTTTGCAACATCCATGCCACAAGTAATGGAAATTGAAGTCCTTTCAATTAATACTTAGAATTGGTTAATATACTGACTATAATGTGACTTACTTCTGAGTAGATATGTCTAGGTTTGGGCTGGAAGCAACTCAATTGGGAACCAGAAAGTCCTTTGCTCATATCTCACCTCCCTTATGAACTCACCAGGCCTAGCACTGAAGTCACTCCAATCAGTGAAAGGCAGCTTTATATTCACGTTCATATTATTATCTATAGGAGGGTAGCCAGCTAGTAGCCCCTGGACTGGATCTGGCATCCAAATCAATTTTATTTGAGCCCTGTCAGTCTTATCAAACAATTATAAAAGTGTAACTAATTTTTAAACATTCCTACAGTTTCATGCATAAGGAAATGAAAAAAAAGAAAAAGAAAAAAAGAGAGAAAAATCCATGGGGAGAGTTGGCCACCTCTGATCTACAGGGGAGTGTGGGCAAACCCTGAAGCAATACTATTGTCAAAACCCAAGTCACAGAGAGAAAGAATGCTTTCCAAGTACTTTCCCTGTAGAAATGGATTCCTTTGTAAATAGATCATGATACTGCTCCAGCACAATGAGACATTTAACATGCAAAGCAAAGTCTGAATAGGTGAGACTTAGTGAATTCTGAGCTGGGAGATCCAAAAAGGGGGTAGGGGAGGTTAGTAATGTTACATTTACCACTTGAGAAATGAAATGTTGTCATCAGTATTGCAAAGCAAGTGCCTCTCTTACCACAGAATTCTCGGTCTTGATTGTTTTGACTTGTAAACAGTCCTCCGTGCCTCTGGTGGTGCTGTTTGCCTCAGCATGCTCTTCTGCAGCCTTGCCGCTCTGCTTAGCACTTGCCTCATTGTCACTGTTTTCTTTCAGTGCAGGTGGTCTCAGATGAACATCATTGCGTTGTTTCTTAGTGACATGGGCCTCTGGTCCGTGCACAGTCTTCACGTGTTTCCTGAGGGAACTGGGGTCTGTGTACCTCTTTGTACAGCCAGGAATTTTACACACATAAGGTTTCTGCCAATGGGAAAAGAATTAGAGTTAGACACCTAAAGCAGAGTGAAATATTTGGGGCATATTTTTTAATGTTAATTTTGCTTTTGGCATTGTGTGGCAGACGTTTTCAATGCTATATTGGGCCATCTGATACTGGATCCAGACAACATGTTGTTTCTGAACATGCAGAAATTTCTGAGAGCACTGATCATCTCAGTGCGTCCAAAATTTGGTGTATCTAGTGGAAAGTATGTGTAGGATTCCTCATTTAGAACAGGCATATTTCACTCATCCCCCACTTCTTACTTTCTCTTTTGGCTTGCTTGGAAGTGATATTCCTTACACGACTGGTCAGGATGTGTCTACAATTTGAACCATATATTTGTAAGGTCTGAGTCAAACTCTGGCTTTGCAAAGGGTCACAGTGTCTCTGCCAAAAGCACTGTAACACCTTGCCTAAAACCACTTTCCTTGGTTTGCATGTATTCCAAGATCTGCAGGAATATTAACAGGAGTAGCATGGATGTGGCTGGGATGTGCAGGGAACCTCTTCAAGGTGACTTTTCTTTTAAAATGTAGTGCTCTAGGGGTGGGGAGGAGGAGGGAAAGCAGCATCCTGTTTTACAAGAATACCACAGAAACAACCCAAACTGGATTTCTGAGCCATCAGACCTCCCCTGCATCCCCATCACTCATCAGCCAAGTAGCCGTAATGCTGTAGAGCAAAACCCGCAGGCATGCAGTGCTTTTGAAGGTGATAGCAGTGTAACTCCTGAAATCATGACTAATTTATAACCATAACACAAATAAGCAAAGTTGGGGCTATGCAGCTGGAAGCCGAAGAAATAAGAAATAGGAAGGTATTTCCCCCACCACTCGACCCCAAATGCACTTCATCTGCTTCCAATTCCAAAATGCATTTGCACAACTGTGGTTAAGGCAGAATTGTGCTTGTGCCATTTCAGCTGCTCAATGTATTTTTCCACCGAGACCTTGGACAGGGTAAAGCCAAAGAATAAGTAGGTATCCGTTCTCCAACGTTTAGCAGGAGGTGAGTATTTGTATTTGTGTTTGTCCTTGTCTAGTTCTGGTTTAAGTGTGCTTTACGTTTCCAAAGCAATTTCTTTTCACCCTTGTAACGTTGGTGGCCCAGCGGAAAATTTGATTTGAATATAGGAGTGGAATGCGATAACGAATCCCTTTCATTTCCCATGTGGTCTGTCTCGAATCCACTCTGAAGTGTCTTCTCTATACCTTACAGCTGGCTATTGGACAGGAGCTAGGGAAATGGGTAGTATCAGGTGTGAAAGGGCACTTTTGAGCCATAGTTTGCATCCCTATGGGACGTGGTGGTGTGGTGGGTTAAACTGCTGAGCCGACAAGGCTGCTGTCCGCAAGATTGGCAGTTTAAATTCATGTAACAGCGTTGCTTGTCCCAGCTCCTGCCAACCTAGCAGTTCAAAAGCATGTAAAAATGCAAGTGGATAAATAGGTACCACCTTGGTGGGAAGGTAACAGCGTTACATCCACTTAGGTGTCTGGTCATGCCAGTAACATGACCACAGAAAACTGTCTATGGACAATGTCGATTCTTAGGCTTAGAAAAGGAGATGAGCACCGCCCCTAGAGTCAGACACGACTAGGCTTAACACCAGGGGGAACCTTACCTTTACCTTTATGCATCCCTGTAAACGAAACCTGAATCTAGTTTGTTTGAACTATTCATTCTTGAATGCACTGAATGCTTGGTATAAGTAACTTCGTTTAACATTCATGCTTAACCTAGTGAGTTCTGCCATTAACATCTTGCCCCTGTTCTTGAACTTTTGCCTGTACTTGGTCTTTGTGAGAGCATTATTTTAAATCTTGGGACTGTGTCGCTGGGGAACTAGCAGTTGGAGGTCTCGGGGCCAAATCTGTTCCCTGAAGACCAACAGTTGCCTCACCACAGCTGCCACTTGAGAGGCAAGGGGAGTTCGTGAAGGGAGGGATAGTTATTTCTACTAGGTTCATTGTCCATCTGCTTTGAGGAATGAACAGGGTCAGACAAATTGTTTTTTGTTTAAATCATGGCTTATCTCCATTTTCTAGTCTTGATAATGGGTCTTGTACGCCAGGACGTTTGTAGGTCTTTCCCTCTACCTGGAACCAACCCACCTTCCCACTACCTTGCCTCCAAGCACTCCTGATGAAGAAACAGACACATTGTAATGTTCAAGAAAGTTCCGGTGTGTACGAAAGCAAATCCTGAGGTAGCAGAGGAGATTCTCAACATATGGAAAGATGTTGTATTCCTGCGTTATTGATAGCATACCACCCAATGTTGGCCGGTCTGAGACTGTCACTTTAGAAATCTTGTCCTCATTCCATTCTACTTGCTCGTAATAATTCACATTAATCATTACAAATGAGGCTAGAGGCTAAAGTCTGCCTGGTCACAGCTGTTTGTAGAACTTTTAGAACATTTCTCCCCCTTTCCTGCCGTCTGTTTAATTAGTGGTAATATAAATTTCAACCTCAACATTAGCTGTTTGCAGTAGACCATCACATGCTCTGCAATAAAGGCAATTTCCTGCCTTCCCCCAGCTACTAATAGCAGATCTTAATTAGCCAGGCTTAAAAAAGCTTTCGCCTTGTGCTCCAGTATTGTGTGTCTAGATAGGTTGTGGCTCTCTCTCTATAAGGTAGAGATTGCAGAAAGTCTGGATGCTTGGATGGATTCCATGCTGAAACATCAAGAGCAAGGAATTATTTGGACCACTATGAATTTTGGATGTGGCCAGCACCAGCGTTTAGGCCTGGGGAAAAAATGGCTCAGCTGTTAGTGGTTTCTAGGTTTGCATTCATGAAAATAAAACCAACACAGTCTGCCTCTCTGGCACAGCAAATATTTAAAAGCAGCTTACTTATGGTCGAGATTTTATTTTATTTTTTACACAAGCCCTATGTGTAAAGCAGCAGCATTATTATTATTAGCATCATTATTATTAACACCATCCAATTTTGCAGTAAAAAAAATCACCTACCTCGTTGGAATGTGTCCTGTTCTGGTGTTTTGCGCGGTCAGAAGCATTAGAAAAGGCTTTATTGCAGCCTTCGTGTTCGCAGACATATGGTTTTTCTCCGGTGTGAGACCTCAGGTGTGTCTTTAAGTTCTCTAGCCGTGAATATGCTTTAGAGCAGCCCTCAAACTAAAAGAAAACAAAACAGGAGTGATAATCAGCTGGAGGGATTTTTCTACCTCATCTGGTTTTAATCCTCACCTCCTTGAAGAGCATAATTCCCTAGGAGAGCTTGGCTTTCATCAGAAAGACGTGGGAGAGAGGATTGTTCAGTGCAATTCCTGATCTGGGGAGCTGGTTTAAAGCACAGGTCGCTCTTCACTGTTGTAGGTATGATAGTGTTACACCAGTTTTTCCCCACAGCAAGTACATAAAATGTGTGGGCGCTAAACCCATATCTTTTAACACCCATGCACATATGCCTGAGAGCCCTAATTTTTCTGATACTCCCTAACATGCATGTCACATGTACTCAGCATGACATATGACACTTTCAGGGAATCCACAGCAATAGTATCATATCCATCACATAAAATGCTGTATAGCAGTGGTTCTCAAAAGTTTAGCACCAGGACTCACTTTTTAGAATGAGAATCTGTCAGGACCCACTGGAAGTGATGTTATTATCAGAAAGGACATCATCAGATCAAAGTGACATCAGGAAAATTTTTTAACAATCCTTCCTACACTTACCCAGAAGTAAGTCCTGTTGACTATCATTGTTTATATACATAGTAGCCTGAATGCAGTCACATACCATGGTAGCATCAAGTCTGCTGTATAGGATCAGGTGCTATTGACATGCATTGAAAAAAATGCCTGTTACTTCATGTGGTAATGGCACCTTTTTGAAACCACTACATAACAGCTCTTGAGAGAAATATGAATGAAGGGCTTCTGAACCGGACAGCTAAAAGCTACAGTTGGTTGCTCAACTTTTCCACTTGCTCTAAATATAAAACTGAGACAGCTTCCTCACCCCAAATTCTGAATTTGGTTATAAGGTTGCAATCTATAAGGTTGCACTCTAGACTCATCTCTGGTCTAATCTGAATAAGGTTGCTTGTCTCAATTTGGCTTTTAAAGACCAACTACACATTGAAAACTCACTGACCTCTCCACTTGATGAAGTTTTAACTTGTATTACAGCACCTTGTGGAATGCGTTCAATGTTCTGGTAGCAATCAAGTGATATACATGGCTAAACTATGAAAAAGGAGATTGCCTCCATCCCTGAAATACTCAGATTACTTTGTTGGGCTTGCCTTAACACAATACCTAGTGAATGGAGTCAATCAGAGCAGAGCTTGCTTGTTGTACCAGCAAAGCAGGAGAACTGGGAGCATTGCTCAGTGTTTGTGGGGCAGTGTTTGTGCAGCATGTTCCTACTGTGGTGCAACTGCTCTTTGCCTGTGGAAACTGTGATCTAAATTCTACAGGCTCATCTGTGGGAGATGTTTGGCTTACTGGATAATATCAACATATGGGAGAATCAACAGGATGATTGATACCCGTTTGCTTGTTCTTAAGTATTTGTGAACAATCTTTAGATCTCCTACAAGGAGATAAGGATGACACATTAATAAGTATCCACTCTTAGGATTCTGCATATCTTGTTCACATTTTAGAAAACAAATGGAGGACAGGATACGACAACTATAATTCTGCTGTCCTGTTACTCAGTTTACCCAGTCTGAGTTTACCCAGTTTGCCAGAGTTACCTGCCCCTCCCCACATACAGAGTGAGAGCGAGACAGTGTATGCTCGACATTTCTCATGCTGAGTCTGAATTCTGCTCTCTCCTTCCATGCTCATGGGCACTGACCTCAATTACACTGACCCGTGTAGGGTTTATGGCAGTGGTTCCAAAATGTGCCACGATACCCTTTGCACTAACAGGGGTGCCATGTGGCCTCTTCTTGCTATCTTGTACAATCATGCGAGAATCCATGAGATTTTGCACAATCTTGGTCCAGCGAGCCGGGAGGAAAAACCATGCAACACCCCTGTGAATGTGCTGCGGCGCCCTTGTGCACAGTTTGGGAATCTATGGTATCAATTTCTTACCGTGCACTTGTGCGGCTTTTCTCCAGTGTGCCTTCGCATGTGCACGACCAGCATGTACTGAGCTTTGAATGGCTTCTGCTCCCGTGTACATTCTTGCCAGCGACAAACAAACTCCTTCTTCTCCCCATGTATGTGATCATTATTGATGTGCTGTAAATTGAGAAGTGAAGAAGCTAGTGTTACAAAAGAAAGCCAGCAATGCTTGTGCTACTTTTTCTCCCAGAATCTGCATAACTGGGAAAGAATATACCTTGCTGGAGGTAAAGTTCTAATGCCGCCCTCCTTTCCCTACACCTTGGCCCTGATTCAGATCGCTCCCCCAGTTGTTATTTAAAGAGACAAGCATGGTAGGACCAAGCACATGCTTAATGTAATGCATAATTTGGTCCTCACTCTATTGAGGATTACTGTGTGGCAACAGAAGAACATGTGCACTATACTCATCTCTGGTGTGTTTCTGATGAACTGCATCAAGTTATTAAATAAAGACACTAGAAGAAACTTGGGCTAGGAAAGAGAAAGCTTAACATGCCTAACTTTAAGGCTAGTTGGAGAAAATAAAAGCCAGTCACATTCTCTAACCACAGAAGTTGGGAGATACACCCCCCCCCTACTTTGTCTGATACCCTCTTCAATTCTACCCACTATTGTGAACTATTGTTGATGATAACTGTTGGACTGCAAGTTTGATGTGCAGGCTTCCTGCATTCTGCATAGTCTAACTCCCAGTCTTTGCGGAAAGGATAAATAGCAGAAATCTCAATCTTGGTATCTCACTGCTGAGGGAGGTCACCAATCTGTTCCTCTGTGTTGCTCCAGGTACTTGACAGCATTCAGACCGGAGTGCCCAACACATATGCATATGCATATTCATCACTCTATGTCAACCACAAAGGAACCCTTACAAGGCCAGGTTGTGTCACTGTAAGTTTGATGGACTCTGAAATCTGAACTGGAATATTAGTTAAATGTTGTTCCTGATGCCTCAGGGCCCAATCCTATCCAAATTTCCAGCACCAATGCAGCTGTGCTGATGGGGTATGCACAGCGTCCTGCAGTAGTGGGGCAGACATGGAAGACCTCCTCAAGGTAAGGCAGCATTTGTTTCTTTACCTTGGGGCTGCATTGCAGCTGCATGAGTGCTGGAAAGTTGGATAGGATCTGGCTACCTCTCACTCCACCTGTACTACAGTGAAAGGGAAATAAATATATGATCTGAAGTAGATTGGATGCTTGTTGTAGTCTAAAACATCCAACTACTGCCTTTAGCAAGAAACAACAGTTGGTCTGAAGCAGACTTTCTCAGCTTCATTTTCTTCTAATTATTCAACCCCATAAAAGCCTTCTGTTGCCACAGAGCCTGGATCTTCAGTTCCTATTTTGCAGGTTGAGGAATGATCAAACATTTGAATTTTGAGAAGTCTGGGAACAGTACTGCTGTTGCATTATAATGCACCCGGGGTTGTCTTTTTCTCTAATCACCAAAAATAAAGGCTTCCTTCATCACAGGTCCAACAGGAAGTCTTAAAAATGTAAGACCTGGAGGACTCCTTGCATTTGGAATTTCTTCTCCATTCAACACTGAGGTTTGGCATGCAGACTGCAGCTCTGTATACCACTGAGATGTAGGATTTGATTGCTGTTCAGATGCAATATTCTATAGACAGCATGTCTTCATTAAAAAGAAAATAAGTGACTGTATACCAAAGAGTATGGCATTCTAGCTTGGATACATCTTTGTAAAGAAAAATGTTGTGCTGCACCTCTGCCTTCCATCTTGTAACAATAACTCTCATTTATTTAAGGGTCTCCTGTTGCTCTTCAGTTGATGTTATTTATTCGGATGTAGTGCCAAAGCCCTTCACTGTACCTTTCAGTCAAGTCCTTTTTATCCATCCAGCTAACTCTTGTGGCTTGCTGAGTTCTGCCTCCATGAGGCAGCTTTTGCAAACATTAAATTGCCCCTCCCTCAGAGGAGTGTAGGGCAGCATCCGCAGAGCTATCCCACTTCCCCCCCCCCCCCGCCCCACAGAACACATATGTGAGGTAGATTAGACTGAGAGATAGTGACTGGCCCAAGGTCACCCAGCAAACTTCATCACTGAACAGGAATCCAAATCTGTATCACTTTGGTCCAAGTCAATTCCCCAGCCCAAAGATTTTCAACCTTTTTCATCTCAAGGCACGTTGACAAGGTGCTAAAATTGTCAAGGCACACCATCCGTTTTCTGACAGTTGACAAGGCACACCACACTGCTGACTGGAGGATCACATTCCCCAATGGCCCTACTAACAAATGACACTCCCCCAAACTCCTATGGCACACCCACAGACCATTTGTGGCAAGTAGTTGAAAAATAGCTGCTTTAACCACTATACCACACTGCTTTTTCACAATGTCTCCTTATAGCCAGCCAGCAATCACCTCCCATTGGGATCTTCTACTTGTTCCTGTCTCTCAGTGTTTCTTTGGACATTGTAACACAAACAAACTTCATGTGGTGTTTGTTTGAACTGCTCACTATGACAGATGCCTCCAGGCCTTTAGTCTGAAGTAACCCATTGAGCAAGTTTGTAGCACCATGATTTCATGAAGGCAATCATTTCAGGAATTATTATAAATGTCTGCCATATGTAAAAATGCAGTTCTGGATGACTGATGCTAGTGACCAGCAAGATTTAGCAGAGGCCCAGCTGGTTTATAGCCCTACGGAAATGAGAACTTGCTTTCTTACCGGAGTCATGATAGAGAATGCTTGGGGAAGGATCTTGCACTGTGCAGGGCTCAGCCAAAATACGAGCCCTGCACAGTATACACTCCTCCTCGTATATACTCCTCCTCGTATATACTCCTCCTCGTATACACAGGAGGCCTCCAATAACAGTAATGTGCGCATTCACATGAACTCTGCCTTTCCTCTGGGATGTGACTACTCATGGTACACTCAGTCAATAATTAGGGTAACAGCATAGGAGGAATAAGTGTTTACAGGAAGGTCCAGCTCCTCAGCAAACTGCCCTCTGCGGACTTCTTCTACCTAGCTAGGTCCCCCAAGAGAGTATCCCCACCACTTGAAGATTATGTGTATGGAGGTGGTTTCAGGAATCGGCAGAAGGTCCTAGGTTGTTGCAGCTGCCCACCAAGGCTACCTCTGACACTGGTCCTATTTCCAGGTTTTCAAGCAACTCAGTACCTGTAAGAAGTGACCAAAGGCAACAGATTATCCTGGCAAGCTGTTTATGGTTACCAAGGTTCCTCATCCTTCACTGCTGGAGGCTGAGTACAAAACAAAATAATCAATCAAAGGCTTCTCTGCAGCTAAGCACTCTGGGAGCTTGCCCTGATTTGGCAGCATTCAAATACAGTGTGCCTCGAAGGGTTACTTTTAGTGGCTGTCAGTGTGTGCATTGTGATATGAAGAGAGGCCAAAGCCCCAAATTTATGGCTTGTGTCTCTTTCCTGACATCACTTACATGGACGAGTTGCTCCTGAGTGTCGTACTCCTTTGCACACCCTTCCCAATGACAGTTGGTCTCGTAAATAACTTCTGGCTCCTGCTTGCATTCATCCTTATCAAGTTCTTCTTTCAAGTCTGTCAGATGCTCCTGTAAGATACAAAGCATTTTGTGTAAGATAGACTGGTTTGGCCTGAACTCCTCAGTCACCCATAGATTACAAGGCAGGTGATAGTGGAGAATGGAAAGAGCCACTGCATGGCAACAGCAGAGCATTCCTGATAAGCTATAGCGGACTTGCACAGAAACGCTCTTGCCTGAGAGGATGAGTGTTATGTGCAGGTCTTTTGACTGAACGCATGTCCACAGATTTCTTACTCGTAATAAGAGCCAGGTCTGCGATTCTCCCACTGATCAAGTATTGCTTCTTTCTTTTAAAATCTGTCCAGATGCCCCCTGTGTATGCATCCAGTGGGATTTATTCCCAAGTCTATTTTTCTCTAGGCTAAACATGTTCACTTCTTTAGTAGAATGCCTGCTGAATTCTTGAATGAACCAGAAACTGGTGATGCATGTGGGGATCCAGCTCGTGCAGATACATTTCAGATAGGACTCCAATATCTGTCTCCCACTTCATCTCCAGTTTAGAGTCTGGATTGAGCATCTGAAAATTGTCAATTTTGTCCAGAATCTTTTAGGGTCTACGCCTTTTCAGAAACTGCACATCAGCAGGAGACAAGCATCACCCACTGCTAATGTTTGCAGGGGCTGGCCAAAAAGTTGAGAACTCGAGTGCCAGAGCTTTGAGAACATGAATGACTGGTGATGGGATAGCATTTCAAACATCTGGATTTAATGATATATTCCAGTAGTTCAAATGTTTTCATAATCAAATTAGGTAGCATTGGGGAGCTATCTTCTCTGTCCTTCGGCTTTTCCAAAGAAGGCTGGTCTTTTGGACCCTTTATCATCACCTCTTTTAGGTGATGATAGATAGCGGTATAACATGTTTAATATAGAGATGATGATACAATATATTAGATAAGGCAAAAGCAGCATTATGTAAACCAGTTTCCTGCATTAAACCAGAAAATCACAAACTGTTGTTAGATTTGTACTGATGTTGAAACAGATGTTTCATTTGTACTGCAGTGCACACAGAGAGGGCTTGTGCTGGGAGGTTGTTCCCTATAATTTCAATAGGCTGAGCAGAAAAATTGGGAGGGAAGACATCAGCCAGTGTGTACAATTCATCAAGAAATGTTTCAACTGCAATAAAAATGAATGGGGCAGCACATGGGTGAGTGGCTTGGCTGTGGCTCTCGCATAAGAGCTCCTACTCCAGAAATTGACAAAAAGGCCTTATTTTGAGATCCTCCTAGGACCAATCTCAGTACTTTTTGTTGCACTGACAGTAGGTTGGGCTTGTTCACTCTGCCCCTAAAGTACCAATCTCTGTGATGCACCAACTCCCCTAAATGGGCTCTGTGTAACCTTTTTCTCTATCAATCCCTACTCAAGATCTGCTGGGGGATCATTTGTGTACGTAATGCTTTGCTATTTAATAGTCAAGTGAAGCTTGGAGAGGGCAAAATGTTCCATAAAATCTTGTGATTTATTATTTAAAAAGCTGAAGTTATTTCAGATGCCAAGTGTGACTTTTATATACATTTTTGGGAAAGTTTATAGGCCAAGAGGTTTGCTAATTAGCTTAAAATTGCCTACTGCTGCTATAGAATGCTGAGAAAAAGTCCCAGACTGAGTTCACAGGTGGAGCCAGAGGCATAACCAACTCATACAGGACATTACCTGCCTTCTTTCTCCATCCATCCCCTTTAGAAGGTATAGCTGGTGGTAGGAAGGGGCAGATTGGATTGGAAAAAGGTTGGTTGGGAATCAGTGATGTTTTAGCAGAAATGAAAGGACAGAGCTGACACTTATCACTTATCCAAGCCTTGAACTCTCAGTATCCTTGACTAGCTATTGAAAGATGCTCCCAAGAGCAGACTTGAACCAACCTGCTTTTCCTACATTGTGACAGAATCCACAGATGAATTGAACCCATCAGGCAGAACCCAACTGAGGCAGTTGCCTCAATCAGCAGATTACCAGGGGTAGGTACACTTTCCCCCACTGCTCCTTCCTCCTCCTCCCACTCCCTGGACTAGAAAAGAAAGAAGGGGTCACTGTAGAAGAGGAAGTGTGGAGGAGAGAAAAGTGATAGGCTAGAGCAGTACTTCACAAGCTTTTTAGCACAGGACCCACTTTTTTAAAACAACAATCTATTATGACCCATTACAGCAAGAGAGAATATTATTATTGTTTTAATAATAATAATAATAATAATAAGGGCCCTGTGCTCCTGAGGCTGCTAGAGACCTTACATGTCGTATGTATATGTAGACATTTGGTAGACTCTCCCCAGAAATGGAGTTCAAGGACTGTTTCCCCAAACCTTTATAGTCATTCCATGGTACTCAGAGCAAGATGTACAGTTAGGGACTTCCAGTTCAGACAAAAGGCTGAAACTAGGCTCACACATAATCTATGGCACACCAATTACTAGCAAAAATTAAAAAGTGACATTTTAATTTTGGGGTTTGCTCGTGATACCAGCTAGCAGTTTTGTTCTGCAAACCATCAAAGGTGCTGAAATGTTTTTTTTTAAAATGTTTCAAAAACTTCGTGACCCATTAAAAATCAGCTTGCGACTCGGGTCCCAACACACAGTTTGGGAAACACTGGGCTAGAACATTCCCCACTCCTTCACACTTTCTGTTCCCCCTCCTCCTTTTCCAGTCTTTTTCCAATCCAGGAAATGGGTGGAACAGAGGCTGACACATAACCAGGTAAGGGGGTAGCATTTGGGATGCTGCTCCAGGCACCAGGAGGTCTTGGCAGAGTGCCAGTGTGTCTGATATTTGTTTGATATATATGTTGTCACATTCACACTTTACATTAACATGTATATTTAAAAACAATGTAATGTCTGAAGTAGTCTTTGCTTCTAAATAGATAGGCTTAGGATTGGGATCTGGTTGGTAAAATTTAGAACTGCATGTAGAAGGAATTAACTAAAAGATACAATAATAGTGCCCTATTTCTCCACAGACATCTAACTTTAGGAAAAGCAGGAAACCCCTTTCCCTTGGTGCAAGACACTATAATCTGTGACCTGATTAAGCTGGGAGTAAAGCAGGTTGGTTACTTCATGTCATGTGCTTTCTGCCATTGTATGCCGAGGTGTTCCTAAACCGAAAGCTCTGGAGAGATGCCTCTTTGCCCTAATCGTGCTGACTACAGCATGTTTATCTTTCCCAGATATGCTATCTTCATCAATTTTATCAGCCCCCTGATGATTGCACATGTTGCTGTCCCCATGCATCATGCCAAAACCCGCTTCTGAACTGGAGCTGAAAGAGGAATTTGTCATAAGCTCTTCTGTTGGCTTGACAATAGCAAAGCCTCATATTTCATGAAAATGAAGTGCCCAGAGCACTCCCGATAGTTTACAGTTGTGATAAAGGACAGTCAGATAGATACAGTCGGCCATTAAACTGTTTGGAAGCACATGGCTCTGACAAGAACACAGAAGCCGGTGGGCCCTTCTGGGTGTCAAATGTTGTGTCACCAAGGTAAAGGATGCTTCTGTGAGCAATTCCTTCCTGAAAAGGGACAGCTCCCTTCCGGATTGCTCCCTACCTACATGCAAGATCTCCCTGTAATCTATGTTTGCTCTGAGACACCATTACTGCTTGCTTTGCAGTCTAGAAGTGTCAAACATCCTTTTTAAAGGAGCTTCACTGAAATATGGCATTTCCACCTCAGCTAGCAGGAGGATTCAGTGACCCAAGAACCTACAGGAGGTCTCACTCCAATCACTCATAAAAATCTGCAGCTACCCATTATGCTAGGGCTTAGGGTAGGATATCTATTACCTTGAAAACTTCAAGCCAGTCCAAATGCAACATCCCCAGCCATAAATTTTGTCCAACCTGAAAACATAGACCCATGCATTTTTCAAAATACTACACACAGCAGTGCTGCTAGTCCTCCCCCCTGAATATGAACTGCAGGTTCAGTCATGTGTCAGAGCTATTGCTTCCATTTGATGCTACAAAGAAATGGGGACATTCTAGGTTTCAATGCTGGTGCCATTCTATGGGTTGGAAGGGACCCAAAGGAAATCTAGTCCAACACTCCCCCCTTTCCACCTTGCTTGGCAGAACCATCCATTCACAAGCCCCACTACAGAGCGGCTTCCATTATCCAGATCACAGAGTCTCACAATCAGAATGCACATTCACTACTGACAGTGGCAGTTGAATAGCTTCATATTACTCGAGCAAGCAAGTCAAACCATATGCTGCAGGGGAAGGTGAAGCATCTCCCTCTTCCTGTCCCAGGTCACCAGTGAATCTGACCTGGGAGAAATTCCTTCTTACCCTACATATGGCTACCATAGGCTCTCCCATCACAGGTTAGCACCTGAATTTCTACTTTATAGGTGGGACCTCAGTATCCACTGATTTGACTCACCACAGACATTGGGGTTCACCTTTAAATGCCTTGTAACAAGGAAAAAAAAGAACCAAAATCCAGTTTCCTAACTTTGCGCTGTTAAACCTCACTGGTTGCAAGCTTCTCGGGGTTAAAGATAGCTTTAAAGACCCACTTCTGCATCTCTTGCTCCTCCATTGTTGCCCCAGAATGCATTGGTATAGATGCTATACCATATTCAGCCACTAGATGGGATCAATAATGTAATCTAATGGAATAATTTCATTCCATTAAATTCCATTACTCACTTCATCTAGTGGCTGAATATAGTATGGCATCTATACTAAAGCATTTGGGGGCAACAATGGAGGTGAAAGAAACTGGAAGTGGGTCTCTAAAGCTATTTTTCCACTGATTTGGTGTCTACTGATTTTTTTTTTTTTTTTGGTATCTACTGATTTTTCTACTGGGAACAGAAACCCAGTGAATAACGAGGCATAACCTGAAAATGGATACTTCTTATACCAGTAGCTTTGATAAGAGTATGTGTTTGTCCCCACATAATCCAACTCATTCATGCAATGCAGAATTGAAGACATTCTTGATGTGACATGACGTTGGGAGTTGACTATGGAAAAGAGCAACCATACGAAAAAAAAAAGAAATCGATAAATTTAGACCTCAGAATGAGAAAAATTCTGAATCCCTCAAAGAAAATGTAATTGGGGAACAAACCCCAATAGCTGCTCTCTAGCTTCATGACCGTCTCTGATGCACCAAAAGAAGGGAAACAATAACCACAATCCTGGTGAGATAGATCAGTCCAGTCTCTGGAAATACATCCAAATGAACACAGCTGTGAAGATTTGTGGTGTTACTACTGTGCCTTTTTCATATTTTCAAAACAAACAGTTGTATTGGAAGCTACTGTCTTGTTGCTGATTGCAGAGAAGCCCAAAATTAGTCATTTGTCATAACAGTGTCAAAATTCTGGGGTCTAAAGGTCTGGCGTTGAAAACAAGCTTGCACCAAAGATTTACCTGAGTAGGTGGGGAAGCTGGTGGTATAGTCTCCATTTCAGTCTTGACTTTGCTGCGTTTGTTAATGATTGGATTGACAGTGCTGCTGACAGCTGACTCGCTACTCTGCTTGCTCTAAGGAAACAAAAATGGGGTGAGGGTGTCATATAAAGACTGTCAAGGAAATGTAGCATCACCACCACAATGATTTAGTAAGATCGGGGGAAGAATTAATTCAGGTTTTCTCTAAGGAAATAGGTTTCACCCAATGTATATGAAGTGAAGTCTTTGAGCACAGATTGCCCAACTTATCTCTAGAAAAATATTTATTATCACTAGTTGCATCAGAATAATGATGAGTTGAACATCTGAATGCACCTGATTCCTTTTCCAGGAATATGCGGATGCTGGAGAAGCAAATTCACTGGTTAATTTTTAAATCTGAGATCTTCTTAATTTGATCATGGGAAATATAAATGGTCAAATTCAGATGCGTTTCCATTTGTTGTGAGAGATTTTTGTCCAATCATAGTACAACAATAACAGGATAACTGAATATCTGTGTAAGTGAACATTCAACCTTGTTAAGGGTTAAAATGGATATATTTGATAACTGAAAATATTACTTTTAATGGACACTTCGGATCTTTATAAAGGAGTTTGCAGGGAGCCCAGTTAAAGCTTGTCAGAAGCCAGTGAGGATCCTACCTGGTTGGAATCAGCTATGCAATTACTGCTGTTGCTGATCTGAGCAGGACTTGAATTGACAGAGATAACAGCTACATGCTGCCGTGCAGGAAAGGTTGGGGACGGCTGGATGAAAGGAGGCGTATGTCCAAATGCAGAGCTCAGGCCTCTTTGCTGATTCATAATCTGCTGGTATGTCACTGGATTGATTGGGTGGGGAAAGGTGAACGCTGGACTGGAGAGAAAGCACATCACATGGCACAAAGATAATACATAGTTGGGACACCGGAGAGTGATGCCTGGTTAAGGGTAGGACAGCCTGCCAATTAAGGGAATGGAGCTAAGGTTAACATTGCTGGGTTTCTGTTTTCAGGAATGTACCAGCAATGCTGCCCCATGGGTCTGCCTTCTAAGAACATGACAAAGAAGGGACAGGAATCTGCAGTGTTAACAAATTCAGACCACAAAAAGGGATGCTGTTCTATTCTATTCTATCTCTTGCATTATTTTATTTTATTTTATAGTAAATAACAACGAGATTATTACACTTTCTTTTGACTCTGTTTATTTATTTCTATAGAGTATTTCTATCCCACCTTTCTCTCTGAAGTGGCCCAAGGTGGCTTTTTCTTATGAGATCTTTAGAAAAGCTTCCTACACTTTCTTTTATCTTTTAAAGGCCACCAATCTCCCTAGACATGGCCTTTGTTTGTTACCTGTGTTGTCTTTGCAGAATACAACCTGCACATAGCCAGGTCCAGAGCCAAACCTAACTTTGTTCATGGATTGCAGGCCCTCTTTTGGAGTTCTGGATCACCCAAGTCCAATACTCACATCTGAAGACTTTGCACAGAACAGCGAAATATTCCTAGACACCTTACTCAGCTTAAGTAAGAGCCAAAGAGGGAAAGGGCCACAGGTCTGTTACTTGTGTCATTACGACAGTAGAGAAGGCAAGTCTATGTAAATATAGGTAGACTGAAGCTAAATCTAGATCAAAAGCCAAATTCACAGGGCAGGTAATATCTTCCTGGACATTTGAAGCCTGGAGAAATACTGGGGCAAATGCGAGATCGTTACATTACTTTAATAGTTACCCATATTTCCTGGAGCTGTAATCCTCATACCATTAATTACCCTAAAGTGGTAGTAATAAAGATTGTATTTCAAAATGGATACTCTATAGTACAATTATACTATGCACAGTAATTGGGGCATGAGGGCTTTCATGACAGCACAAGGGAAATCCAGAATGCTGTTAAGGCTATTCACTTCTTCCCTCCTTCCTTAAATGTGCTGCTAAAAACAACCATTTTCTATCATGTGAAAAAAGAAACATGAAAATTGCTGTGTGACTTTATGCACCTATGTCTCTGTAACAGATATGGTACAGGAATGAAATCCATTTTGCACACAATTATTCCTTCAGAGTGCTGAAGCCTTCACTTGGTGAGGATCCCTAATCAGCCCCATTTGTTTTATTTTTATTTCTTTGATTATTTACTAAATTTCTACCCCACTATCTCCCTGAAGGGCATTCAGAACCAGAATTCATCCAGAACCAGTGTTGTGAAAGAGTCAGGGCCCAATCCCATCCAATTTTCCAGTGCTGGTGCAGCCGTGCCAATGGTGTATGTACTGCATCCTGTAGTGGGGAGAGAGTCACAGAGGCCTCCTCAAGGTATGGGAACATTTATTCCCTTACCTTGAGGCTGCATTGCGACTGTACCGGTGCTGGAAAGTTGGGTACGATTGGGCCCTCAGTTCACTGACTTCAGGTCCACTAGAATAAGTGAGTTCTTAACCATGAGATGCTCCATCTCTCTTACCTTATTGCCCCTGCTGATAAATGCCCATAAGAGCCACTAGCTGCAGAACTGCTTCTGGAGTTGTTTATGTAAGCCACCAAGGAATTTGGGGAGGTTCGGATCATTGTCTGAAGATCAATGCTGGCATCGGACAACGGGGATATGGAAAGTGCTCGCTTTCGACTTAATCTTGGTGTCACTCTTGGGCTGGAGAATCTTGATACTGTGTGGGGAAAAAATAAAAGTCTATAAATTAAAATAGAATGAAGCCAGTGTTAATCTTTTTTGTTGTTGTTTGTTTCTGTAAAGCTAAATACCATAAAAACAGAAAATAAAACATCTAGCATTTTTCCTTTATCCTGTGGTAGGGATCAAGATTGTTCTGGATTTGAAATGAAGAGAAGTGAAAAACTCTGTGCAGAAATTCAAATTTGTCTCAAGGGCCATAGCTAAGTCAGCTTCTCCAAAGCAGCCAGTCATTATTGGTATCCCTCCTTTCCTCTATGGAGCTCAGGACAGTGTTCATGGAGATGATGATCCCACTTTATACACCCAACAATGTGTGAGGTGGTTCAGCAGAGAGGAGAGTAACTGGCTCAAAATCACTCACTGTCCTTCACTGCTGAGTGAGGATTTGAACCCAGGTCTCTCTGGACTGAGTTTTGTGCTGTAGCCACTATTCTGCATTGAGTCTCCCTTGTGCACCATCGTGATTCATATAAAGAGTTCTCCTCTGCAGGCCTACATTAGAATTAAGCTGGTCTATATTAAAGATTGTTGTAAGGAGTATCAATAAAATAAATGTGGACTTTTGTGAGCATTTAGGGAAATCCCTATATAAATAATAAGTAGTAGTATCCCTACAGCTGAGTGGCCATTTTAATTTGAATCATGCGGATGCCATTTTCCACATGTCAAGCTATTTATGTATAGCGGCTCATTGTGCAGGACCTAGGATCTTCACCTTGTGCCCCCCCCCCCAAGAAACAGTGGAGAAAGGAAATTCCTCATTGTGAATTGCCAAACTGAAACAGAAGAATGGAGAATAGCCACTGTATGATTGCATTTCAAGTGAAGCTGCTTGATGAGAATTAGATCATGCCTTGGTTCCAGGGACAGGAAGATCAGTGCAGAGTGCAGGCAGAATGTCAGCTCATTCCTACTGAAATAAAGAGGTTCTGCCACTGGCAACCAACAATCAAGGCAATAAAAAAGCAGACCCAAGAAGCTCAAGTTAGATAAAAGGAAGAGAAGTCAGGCCAGCCCCATGTGTCCTGGTAGGATCAAAGCACACCACCAAAGCTGAGATAGGGTGTGCATGTCTGGACATCAGGCTGGAGTTCACCCCTGCTCGGCAAAGCTAACTTGGCACTGAGGGCCAAGGGGTAGAAGGCCAAAGAGGAACCAGCCAAGGACGCTGCCAAAGGAAAACAGTTTTGCATCAAGGGCTGAATGCCTGCTGGTTGGGGTAAACCTAAGATTTAATGAGCGTAAGGCAGGTAGCAGTCATGGGCCATTTGTACAACAGGCAAGACTCTTTGCCTTCTGGCAGGTGTGGGTAAATTCACAGTCCTCAACGGAGCTGTTTGGCTTTCTTCAAAGAACTTCTCTATTTTGAGAATAAGCAAAGTAAGAGGAGGTAGTCAGTTTAAATCCTTCGTTTTGGGTCTGTCCTCTTCAGATGACTTCATAAGAGTTTGGTATTTAATTACTAGCTAGGTTGTTTGCTTTCCTTGCTAAAGAAAAAAACTAGTAATCTGTTTGCCTGCTTGATTCAAGGAATGGAGGCTGGACTACATTTGATATTTAGAGATGGATACCATTTGGGTCCAGGGCAATTCAGATGGTTGGAAGAGGCTAAGTATATTATATTTATTATTAGTGAAATATAACTTTGTATTTGCAGAATAGGTACCCTTATTTGGCTGGCCCTGTTATTCAAAGTTTTTCACCACTACTACAGTAAAAAAAAAGAGAGATAATCTATTTGGGCAGGATCCATTGCTTGAAGAGACACTCACTGTATTAGCAATTGTCAGAGTGATCTGCAGGAGTCGGACAACCAAATGTACACAGGAGTAGGTGACACTGAGAAAAAGGACAGAGTGTTCTCTTGTTAATTAGCAGTATTTAAGATCAGTTGTAAAGATCTAACAGGATCTAAAATCAGATGAAGGAAAAAGCCTACGATGAATTCAACATAACTTTTTGACTTACGGCTGATGTTGCGATTTACTTCAGTAGTTCCCAAACTGTGGGTCGGGACCCAGTGGTGTGAAGAGCCCTGATTTTTGGTGGGTCACCAAAGGATGATAGAAACATCAGATATTCAGTATTTTATTTTTAATAGAGTAGACTTGCTGCTACCATGGTATGTGATAGCATTTGGGGAAATGTGACACATCTGTACTTTTAACAGGCTACTATGTATATGCATTTAACAATGACAGTAAATGGGACTTACTCCTGGGTAAGCGTGAGTAGGATCGCAGCCTAGGATTGTTAAAAATTTTCCTGCTTGATGATGTCACTTCCAGCCATGACATCACTTCCGGTGGGTCCTGGCAGATTCTCATTCTCAAAAGTGGGTCCCAGTGCTAAATATTTGAGAATCACTGTGATGGAGTGATTTTAAAGTGTCATTTTAAAAAGTGGGTCCTGGTGCTAAAAAGTTTGGAAATGACTGATTTACATGAATGCTTTGGGGAACCATAGTCACATTTAATTATTATATGTTGAAAGAGGGTGATACTATTTATATGGGGCTTGCTGAAAAAGGGCTGCAGGACTGCACAGTCTTCCTATGCATAAAATCTATCATATATGGGTTAAACTGGAAATGCAGGAAGCCTCTTGAAAGGGTAGGTGCTCCGTTCTTTTGAGGTTTCTCATGTTAACATTGCAGGTTCCCTAGCTGGTTGCCAGTATTGCCAAGTTTTACCTGCAGTTGCGTGGGACAGCAGTATGAGCATCTCAAGCAACATGCACAGTAGAGATTGGAGCACCCAATGTGTATCTGACCCCCTTTCACAACACCTCTGTGTGAATGTGCTCTCGAGTGACAGCGAGTAGACTAATGAGGAGCCGTGCAGTGTCTTGCACCAAAGAGCCCTGATTGTGATTAGAACTTCAAGATTCTATTGTGATAGTAGAAGTTACACACACAAATACACACACACACAACCCACAGTTTCTCTCTGTCCAACCTCCTATCTTGCTAAGAGGAGGAACCAGGCTGGGTTTGACAGTCGTATTTGTCTCTGTTATTCCCGTACCTCAAGGGAGATCTGTTTATTAATGTGCCACTTCCCTTGATAAATTACGAAATAGAAAGAAATGCCTTGTACTCGTTCCTCGCTGCTTCTTCCTATGATTTATGCCCACAGTGTCAGATCCACCACTGGTCCCCATTAATTTGATGAAGGAAGAAGTCTTGATGTCCAACAGCAGCCTGGTTTTATTGGTGCAGCCATCTAGCACACCCCATTCACTGCACGCATAAGTAATTTTTTCCCCAGCATAAAACTCTGCTGGAAGCTGTCAGATTCTGCAGGTTGGCCTGGGACTCTTCCAGCACAAATCAAGTAATATGCATTTTATTACTGTCTGTTCTAATTTAAATCCTCCAGGTACTGCAGGCTGTGGGAAAAGGTGTTTTTTTGTTTGTTCTAGGGCGCAATCCTAACTACGCACTGGGCTGGTGCAAGTCCCTTGCACCGGCCCAGGAGGGTCTCAAATGTGCTGTAAAGTATGTTTGTGCCTCCATGGGAATAAGCTGGGCCACTGCAGGAATGTTCGCCAGCCCACAGAGGCTGAATCCAGTCTCTGCACTGATGGGGAATGGTAGGTCCACACTGGCTGAGGTTGGCTGGCGCAAGGGTCTGGGGAGGGTGGAGAGGAGATGGGGAGAAGGCGTTTTGGGGTGGGTAAGGGTGATCCTGTGGGTGGTCCCATGGGTAGGCAGGTGGGCAGCAGGTGGTGGGGCAAGGACCCAGCAGTTATGCCAAATCCTAACCCGGTTTCCAGGCAGCGTGGAGTGGCTCCAGACTGCTCTGTTCTGCTCAGATGCAGATCCAAGTAGACCCATTGGGGCTACTGCAGCTCTCCCTGGGGTAAAGGGAATTTTCTCCCCTTGCCTCAGGCCAAGCCTCAGCCAGACCCAAACTTGCACAGGATACAGCCAGGCCCGCTGGCCTGCCAGTTCCAGCACAAGTGAGGATTGTGCTGCTAATATAGTATCAATGATTCTGGCTTACGTTTTTACTTAAAGCCTCCTACAATTTCTTATATTTTATGATGGGTTCATGTGTTGAAGGTGCAACATTGACTTTGGATTACTGTACAGATGAATGATTTTACTCTCCCAGAGTAAACGTCCCAGCAGGAACAAAGCAAGGAAATAGAAAGTTTGTTTTTCCTCACAGAAAAGCAGCACACACATAGTTATGAGAAAATAACAGCAGTTGTTCACACATGAGAGTTTCAGTGATTTTTTTCTTCAATGAGTTTGTCTAATACTGCAAAACTAAAAGGCGCATTGTCCAAAATGCTCATGTGCATTACGAACAACTTGTCTTCCCCTTTTCCTTCCACGTTACCACATAGATAATATTTGAGAAAGTAATGTAAGCTTCATGGATGAAAATGGTAAGCTTTGTATAAGCTGTGTTTAAAGAATAAAAATTCTGCCCAAATGAAAACTTAGTTTAGCGAGCTCTGCAAATTAAGATAAGATGGTTATTTGGAGGGTTTTTACAGAATTTATTTGGCTTCTGCTAGTCAGTGCTCCCATCACCTCTCCTCTGGAACTCCTCCTATCACACTTTGTGGGACTTCCATAAATCCATCCTCATTTTGCACACTCTCTCAGAGGGATTCATTGTCAAACCTACCTTCATAGATGTAATGGCTAGAGAAAAATTTGCTGGCATTCTCAGGGCGCAATTCTAGAATGCTGTTGGGCTGATGCAAGTGCCTTGCGCTGTCCCAAGACAGTCGCAAAAGTGCTGCAAGGAGGATGGAGGCCGATGCAGGCCCTGATTCGCTGGTGTATCGGTAAGTCGGCTTAGCTCGGCGGGCATGGGAGTCTGGGGGGGCATGGGGATGGAGGCGTTCTGGGGCAGTGGGAGGGTGGGTGGTGAGCAGGCCCATGAGAGGAGAGGAG
Organism: Tiliqua scincoides; assembly: GCF_035046505.1. NCBI lineage: Eukaryota > Metazoa > Chordata > Lepidosauria > Squamata > Scincidae > Tiliqua > Tiliqua scincoides. The sequence goes on along the minus strand of NC_089821.1, from coordinate 78,118,829 downwards.
GTAAGCAAGGGGTGGGGTCAGGATCTGGCACTTATGCCGGATCCTAAACCCAGTCCTGTGCAGCCTAGGCCAGTCCGGGGCTGCTTGGATCTGCACCACCTCTTTAGGTAGCACAGATCTGAGTAGATTCTTTGGGGCTGCTACAGTGTGACAAAGTGTGCAGGAAGCGATTCCCCTTGCCACAGGCTGCTCAGATTTCAGCCCCAATTCTGCTTTGTATGCTCCGGGGCAAGTTAGTATTGGGCTGCCTGTGAGTTAAGCAAAGAGAGAAAGCTTGGGAATCTCATGGTGCTTTTCTTAGCAAGCCAACTACCTTCACAATGACCACTGCTATCCAGCATCCCAAGGCAGATCAGCTGATATTCAGGGTAACTTGAGAATATCAGCTCAGCCTTCCTTCTCTCTCTCTCTCTCTCTCTCTCTCAAAAGCAGGTTTCTTTAGAATGGCTTCAGATGCTCTTTTGCCATGTGAAAATGGAAAGTGTATGTTCTCTATGTTTCTCTTCCTCCTTAAGAACATCATGGCAGACAGTCTGAGCATCTACTCAAGAGGGATTAGGAATGAGGACAGCAAAGCCCAGATTTGTAATGTGACATTCTTGTGAAGGAATAGGAAGCAGGGAGAATCTGCTTCTGTGGAGCATGATATTATCCGAAACCAGTTTCAAGCAATCAGCTTGACACATGTCTGTGACTGTACCGCTCTGTAGGGGCCTCCCCACATTAGACCCTTCATCAGCAATTCACCTGAATCTATGTTAAGACCAATTCCCTTGCAAATGGTTGGCTTTTCTGTTGTTGCCTCCAAGGCAAGGCTGTTGCAGAAGGGTGGAGAGGGCCTGAGTGGGTTGGCAGAAGACCCTTCTGGACTGTTCCAAGACTTTCTTCTGAATTTTCAGCACTTCTAGAAATGTAGTTTCTCTCTAGTCCTTTTTACAGGTGGGTATATAAGAAAAAAAAATGCAGGCAGTATATTGCTTAGTAAGAAGTAACTTTTCTCTAAATTGGCCGGTGTTTGGCACATACAGTTTTAAGTTGCAATCCTATGCGCACTTACTTGAGCATAAGTCTTATGGAACACTATGGGGCTTACTTCCATGTTTATATATAGGACTGCGTTGCAAATGCATAAATATAAATAACACATTAAGGGCGCAGTCCTAACCTGCGCTGGAACAGGCAAGCCAGGAGGCTTGTGCTGTATCCAGCGCAGGATTGTGGCCAGAAGTGGTTCAGCCAGAGGTAAGGGGAAACGTTTCCCCTTACTCCTGGGTAAGGGCTGCTGGCCCCAATGGGTTTCCTTGGACTTGCGCCACCTCTGGAGGTGGCGCAAGTCCAAGGAGAGCAGAGCGACTTGAAGTCACTCTGTTCTCCCCGGGGAGACTGCTGGGGAGTCTCTGCCGGATCTCAGCCCCACCTCCTGCTCCCTGCCTGCCCGCCCCCAGGGCCGCCCATGGCCTGCCCTGGCCCATCACCTGCCCGTGCTTTACGGCACGTTTGCGACCCTCCTAGGCTGGCCCAAGGGACTTGGGCCGGCATAGGGCACAGTTTGGATTGCACCTTAAGAGTTCTAGATTTATTTTTATTTGGGGTTTGAAAGATACACACTGATTTATGCCTAACCCTACCTCCGTACATACAATAGTATACCTGTAGGCTCTGAACTCCAAATTTCTGCTATGGAGCAGCTCCGAAGACCTTCCACTTTTTCCACAGTGGAGAATAAAGCTGAAAGCAGCTGCTAACTGCTGTGGGCCTATCCTGCAGTCCTTCAACCTCCCTACAAAAGCCTTGGTGTGTCAGAAAGATACCCACTATACAGAAGCAACAGGAAAAAGGATGAGCTTAAATAACCATAGAACTACTGAAATCCATCCTCCCTCTTCCTCTGAAAATGGAAAATTCTATTCATAGGACACTCAAGCAGAAGCATTCCCATAAGACATCCAATCACAGCCAAAGGTGAGAAATATATGATCAAAGTGAGGTTTGTGTTTGACATAAGAACAATCCTGTTATTGCTAACCAGCAAACAGCCATAATCATTTTCACTAAATTGCTTCCTTATTAGCATTTTCTATGCTGTGGCATCATCTCTGTAGTGAAAGCCAAGCAATGAATGCTAAGCCAAGCCAAGGTATTACAAGATCCTTCCAGGGAGAACAAAAAAGTGGCTTTCTGTCACACAAGACACAAACATGGTTGTATAGCAATCCTTATACCTGTATGCGGAAATGGGATTCTTTTAGAACATAGGACTCAGCAGAGAAAAGATCTGAGAAAAGAGCTCTTGGAGACGGGGTGGAGGAAGTATCCCTTCAATCTTAAATGCTATTTTTAGCTGAACACACACGTCACTGAATTTCCTCAAAAGCAGAATTATGTTTTCAAGCTAAGTGCATGAAGAATAATCACAATTTTGAAAAAAAAAATCTATTCCACCTTGATAGCAACAAGCTGCTTATGATGACTAGTCATGTAGATGTTGACTTTATAATTTTTTGGGATTTAATCCATGTTTTGTAACCTACTAGGTTACAAAACATAGCATTACTGGGACCTTATATCCCAATACTGTATACATGGGAGCAGGTGAGATTAAAATAGGCCGCAAAATTTTGCCTGACATGAACGTTGATGTGAAAAATCCGTTGGTTCCTCCTGAGACTAAACATCTGAGGCATTTCAAGGGAAGCAAAAAGCATTTTGATAAGACTAGAGACATTTGAAATCTCTCAAGATAGTTTTGCACATGCCAGGTGGATATCACTTGAACAGAAATTGCTCTTCTTGCAGACTATAGTTTGTTAAAATAACAGCAGCCCGATCCTAGTTTATGGGCAAAATCTTGACTGCTGAGGTATGCTACCTGAGTCCTGCCTCCTCCCAGGTACCAACTCAGAAGCAAAAAGAGTGGCAGCTGTGGGAATGGGCCTTGCTAATAGGCTACTTATGCTGCAGTAAACAGCACCCTAAAGGTCTCCAAATGCACTCCTCTCCCTGCCCCAAGGTTACTACTAGTTTGTTTTCTCTTACTACTTCAGCTGAATGCATGTGGTACAGGCACACTGCCTAATTTATTCTGCCTGCCAACTTTGCACTTCTGGTTGCAGCGTTTTGGAATTTATTCATCACGAAAGTTAGAGACTTTCCAGACCAACAGCAAGTTGACCCTCCCCTTTAAAAATAAGGTGCTATTCACATAAAATCAACCTTGCAGACATAGGGCAGGACATAGGGTCTGCCTCATCATAAAGTGGTGTGAAGCAGTCATTCTTAGCAAGTTTCCGGAGAGTTCCAGGCAGGTGGCAAGGGAGGAGGGTCACGTTCTTGCTTTAAATCACTCTTTTATTCTGCCATTATAAATAAGTTCTAGTCCCTTGGGGATCACACTTACACAAGAGCACACACATTTTTGGTTTTTCAGGTGTCAAAATGCAGAAGGCAGCACTGTGGTCCAATTCCAGTCCTTTTGGATGATTGAAGTGAGGGATAGAGAGTTGATTTTGGCTGCTTTATTCATCCATTTAGGAGATCCAGGCTGCAATCCTAACCACACTTTCCTGAGAGTAAGCCCTATTGAACAAAATAGGCCTTACTTTTGAGTAGACCTGGTTAGGATTGTGCCCTCAGTTGGATACTCATCTGGGGCAAGTGTGTCCATCAAGAGGGCCTACTCATTATGAACAAGAGAAGGGATTACTGATCTCAGGCAAACCTAGTGTGAATTGAGCCTGGCTGGGGCCTAGAACATAATTATGTGGGTTACATCTGTTTAGAGAAGCTAACATCTATGTCCACTTCTAAAAGGGCAATGTTCACTTTACTTGTTTGCCTGGTCCCACTATCTCTCAAGGCTCATCTGCATCAACTGTATTTCCTGGGACATACCTTGGGAACAGCTAGCACAATCTCTGCCATGCTCAGAGTAGGATCCCTTCTTAGGGCTTCTCTCCTGGACTTTGTGACTGGGAAGTATCTTATTAAAGAAATACTTCTCCCACAATGTTCTTTCAGTGCCCAGCCAAACCTTCTGTGAGATACACTGCCTTCTGTGTGTTTGATGCTTGCAAGAGGAAGCTTGGATAAATTGGTACACAGCCCATTGGGGAAATCTCTGCCCTCCATTCCTCCCTTCTCGAAGTGATGTTGACTAGACCAGAAGTAGCCTACTTGCCAGAGTGGTTCTAGCTACTCTGTCCATTTTGTCCAGGAGCAGGCTGGACATCCTCTCCCAGCAGTATTTCAACTTGTGAGTAAGCACCACAGCCTACTGCTTGCCACGACAGCAAGAGCATGCCATCAAAAGTAATTGCCTATCCTGCTTTTTGTAATATGGATAGCAAACCAGAGGAGCACGAGAAGTAAGGGGGGTGGGTGGGAGCAACCTTAAAAGCTGATCTCATTCTCTGGAGGCTGCCAAAGCTATGTGTCCTCTTGCGTGACATTAACATAAATGCAGCTGTGCAGAACTGGAAACTGTACTCCATAGCTGCCCCCAGAGAAGAGTCCTGTGACACGTTAAAAGGCGAACTAGTGTATTGTGAAGTGAGCATCAGCAGGAAAGATTAACCAGATTCTTGATTCAGATTCTTCCAGACTGAAATACTGGAAGGTATACAGTAGGGATGTGATAAAGGAGTTTTCAACAATCTGAAACATGGAAGCAAATTGTTTTTGGCTTTTTTCCCCCCTTTGCTGAACCTCAACCCATCTGTCCATGTCTTTACCATTTTTCCAATCTTAGATGTGAAATGGGCTTTTGCCAACCAAGTTCAGGTCACAATGAATTGGTAAGTATTTAAGGTGCAGCTTCTTTCAATAGATTATATCCTGAGGTGTTCTTCTTCCTGTTATAGGGGCTCCTTCCACAGCAAGGAGTCCATTCTTCAGAGGAAAGGAACAGTAGGATAAAACCCCTTTGTCTTTTTTTGCTGCAACACACAAACATAGTTACCTGTACCTTGCTAATATTTGTTCCTGCAAGCTAGAATGTGACCAATAAAACAAAGGACTCAAATTGGCCACAAGGCTATGGAATTACAGAGGATTCTGTGCATATGTCTAAAGACTGCTGTGGAACTTTTTTTCTTGGTCTGGTAAACTTTTTTCCACCTAAGCCCAAATATGGTAATCACTTAGCACCTCAGGATGCAAGTTAGTCAAGCCTTGGTGATAAAAGTTTCTGTAGTGTTTTAGCCCTAGATTAGTGTTCCTGTTTTCTCAATTTCCAGTTGCAACAGCTTCTTTTGCTCTTGTTACAAGGAGAAACACAAAGTGCACAATCCAGACAAAGTCAAGCACTTGTAAGTCCCATTTATTTCCATGGGAGACTTAAGTATCTGTTTAGCTCTCTCCTACCAATGGGACTTAAACTGGGCATGCTTCAGTTTGGCTGAGATGCGTTCACAGAAACTGTCTTAAAAGCAAGCAAACAAACAAAATTCCATCAACCTCAATAACTAGAGGAAACAGTTATCACAAAAACTGTGCTGTTGAATTAATTCTTCACTTGCTTAACTGTTTTGAAGGGGCCCTTGCTGCTTCAGAGCATACAGCTGAAACCGGCAAAGCAAAGAACATGCTGGAATAAAACCATTTTGACTGCCCTTTGCCCTCCCACGTTATGAGGGGGAGTTCTGCATGTGTTTTCATATTATCAAGTGACCCGCTTTTCCTCATTAGCACCTTAAAGTCCTGTCAGCTCACACATAGCCTATCAGTACCTGATGCCAGAGTTTCACCTAGAATTTTGCATTATGTATGATTGTATGATTTTGACTGGATTGGTTCTGAATCAGGGTGTGGCCCTTTTTCCTCTGGTTCTACCATCTACATATGTCACAAAACAGGACCTAGAGATGGACACCAGAACAAGGAGTAGGAAGGTTTTTACCGTCCTGTGTCCCATCTTGTCTTTTAACAAAACCTAAACACACAGACACATACATAGCCACACACACACAGACACACTTTTACAACCAGAACACTATTATGAATAAAGTCATCTGCTAATTACAGATCAGCAGTGTTCTCTATTGCAACTAGGAACACAGTGAAAGAGCCGGACATCTGCTGAGGAGACAAGCGTTCAGCCAAGAGTGCTCTTGGGGTGTTCACAACTGAGGAAGGCTCAAGCTTCCTTTACTCACCATCTACAGGGCTGAGGTACTCATGAAGGTGCGTCGCACTGGCTGCTCCCCCACTCTGCATGAGGAGGTCTCCATAAGGATTTGCATGACTGGCCATGAGCGTCATCTGGTGATAGTAGTCCGCAGGGTTCGCTCCTGGAGGAGGAGGGGGCAGGCCAAAGAGACCTCTCTCTTTCAGATGCTCATGAGCTACTGTACAGGCAAAGAAAGACAGGGGCAGAGGAGGGGGGAGGGAGAAACAACAAGGCTAAAGTATTTCCACTGTGAGTAAAACTTCGGCAGTGACGTTAGATTCTCCCCTGTCCCTGCCAAAAGCTTGTAGTTACCACTCTGACGTTTACTTGGGACATATGCTCTCTGTGGACAAAGGACACCAGGCTGGGGCCCTCCACATTCCTCCATTTCCGCAAATTTATAAACAATCTCTTATTTCTACACACCCCCTCTAATAATCCTGCTGTATGAATACACTCTAGCAAGAGGGAGAGGGAGCGAGAGGAAGGGAGGAGAGATGGCGAGGGACCCAGGCGCAGTAATGCTGTCAGAATTAACATCCCAGCCCATTATGAAAGAAAAAGACAAACACAGCCCAGTTAATGAGAAGCAGCATAAGAAAATTAAAGCAGGGCTCTAATACACAGAGCAAGTGGTTTCTTTTTCTCTCTCCCCCCCCCCCTTTTAGTGCCTGGCAGTAGAAAACCATTTGGCTTGCCAGAACCAATTATCCTCACTTTTGCCCATTTGTGAATTTTCAAACCTGCCTCTCCGTTGGCTCTCCATTAACTTATTTACTGTGGCTTAAAAAAAAGAAGGGGAAAAAAAAGAAAAAGAAGGAAAACTGAAAGCCAACACAAAGGCCCCTTTCTAATACTGAGCAATAATAACATTTCTTTGCAGAGAGGAAGGAGGCTCCTGAGTAGTAGGAGGGAGAAAGACTACAAGAGCAATAAAACGCATCTGTAGTTTGCTTAGAGAAGAGGCTTGGAATCTTAACACTTGCTACAGAGGGAGACCTCTGGGATCCGCAAAACCAAGTCAGCAGCAACACAAAAACCAGGTTTTAAAAGATGTGTTAAGTCTGCCTGGCTGGAAGAGCATGTTCAGCATCCAGTTTTGATTCCACCTGGCTGAATTTTTGGCTTGAGCACAAATATAATTTAGGTAGAGATAGTACAGACTTTCCGCCCATCCTACCTAACTCCCCTTGCGGTGATGGAGCAGTGCCGGTGTAGCTTCTGCTGTATCCCGCAGGGGATTTTTGGCTGCTGGAGGTCTCCTTGGGGTAAGGGGACATGGGGTAAGGGGACAGCTGCAATGGGTCAACTCATACCTGCATCGGCAATATCACTGGCACAAGTCTGCGTTGATCTGTTCAGGTGGATCAGATCTGGGAGGGGTGTTTGGATAAGGCTCATGCTGGTACCACTAAATCTACTCCCTCCTGGGCCGATCCACCCACCCCTGCTCCTGTCACCACCACATTCAGCCTTGCCCTGCCCTGTTCAACTTCCTCTCTGCCCTCTCCCTCCCCTACACTAGACTTACTTGCTCCTTTGGTCTTCCTGACAACTGCCAGAGCTGACAGGCGTACTCCTGCCATCCTGTCAGTATGCCTGGGCCTCAAACTGTTGCAAATGCACTTTGCAGCACTTGTGCTACAGCGTGTGCTGGCAGAATGCGCATTCTGCCAGTGCAGACGCTCAACAGGATTGGGCTGTTTGTTTTTGGCCATACCACTCTTGCTTCACTGTACATATTTTTATTTACTTATCTCACTCTTGAGCCAGCAAGGCTCACAGTGCAGCTTACATAAAATCAAACAATGGGAAATCATTAAAACAGAAAAGGGTTGGGCGTTGGGGGAGATACACCTTGCCGTCGCCTTCTTCTCACAGGGCAGTTGCTGTTTCTCTGGCCACTATATGTCAAGAGGGACATGCCTTCTCCCATGTAAGTGGTGGACAAGTGAGGTGACTGCTATCCATTGTTGCTTCTTTGAGGAACTGGTAAGTGTTTCACCAAGTGCATTTGGCACTGACAGGGAGACACCAATGACTAGGAACATTAAGACTGGCTAGTACTCCTAATCATTTTTTAAAATCTATCTAGAAAAATCCACCTTTTCCCCAATCCAATCCTCTTTCTCTTCTCCAATCTAGCACAACACTAACAATGCTAAATACTGTTGCAACGGTGGAGGCTGCTTTACTGTTGTCACAAAGCAGCCTCTGCCAACACGTGCTGCAAGCCCACAGCTGGGGGAGCTCAGTGGCCTCCTGTATGTCAGCAGGCCCACAAACACCTGCAAGAGCAGGTAAGCCTGTACAGGGGGTTGTAGGGAGGCAGGAAGGGCGGAATAGGGCAGTGATGGGGTGGGGAGGGGGCGGATCAAGCTCAGGAGGGGGTGGGATCGATTGCAACTGCACACTGAATCCCGACCACCTTCTTGAACCTGAGGCACCTTCATGGTGCAACATGGACTTGCACCAACAATTGAGCTGGCACAGGTCCGAGTTGCCCCATAGCGGCTGCTGGGGCTTACCCCGGGGCAGGGGGACAGTGTCCCATTACCATGAAGAGACCTCAGCAGCTGAATATCCCCCACAGGATGCAGCTGAAGCCACACCAGAGCTGCTGCATCATTGTGTGGGGATTTAGGTAGGACAGACTGCTAATAAATTCCTGTGAAAGTGTCAACAGCACCAGTATAATTGAGGATGGTTTGCCTCAAAATAAATTGCTCTAGTAGAGGGACAGCTTCCTTCCTAGACACTACTGAGAGCTGTTATTATAGGGATATATGGTATATAGACAAAGTTTAAGACTATCTGCTTCATCAGGCTTGTGTGTCCCACTTACCATCAGCAGGGCTGAGGCCTCTGGCAGCTGAGATCATTGAGAGGGTAGGGCTGCTGTGCATGGATCGGAGGTAGTGTTCCATGTGGGGGTTCATGTAGGGGTGAGGGGGGTTAAAAGGTGATTCGGCAGGTCCCACAGGATGTGGAGAAAGACGGATGAGGGAGATGTCCGAGATGACAGGGCTTCCGCTCAGAGTAGGAGGTCTGTAAAGGAGGTACAAAGAAGTTCAATCAATATGAAGTTTTGTTCAGTCTCCGTTGCATTTTTTGGTGCAATTTTATGCTATGAAACAGAAAAACAAAGTTTCAGTCAAGACAGAACTTTCAGTCAGATTAACCATTGCTCAGATGCACTGATTACGGCCTTTTCATCTGGCTACATGAACAGCTACAGTGAAGGAGAATACCGAAGGTGTCTCACTTCCACACAATAGAGGCCAAGGGCTGTAAAATGATGAAAGAATGTCTTGTTGATTAATCATTTAAGCAATTAAATTTAAACAAATGTGCATCATGTCAAAACCTCAAGACAGGCAAACAAACCTTTATATATTGACAGATGTGTGAGATAACTTACAATTTACTACATAAAAGCCACCACACGTTTTTAGACGGTAAGGCTCTCTTTCTTCTTTCCCTATTATGGTAGTACACTAGAACCAACAGAACCTCAAAATAAACATGTGAGTCCTTAACACCAATCCTCTGGTTTATTAATTAGCATTGCTACTTGCTCATTAATCAGCAACACCTTTTTTGTTGATTAAACTAGCAATTAAGCTGATTACAGATTGCAGCCATCTCCAGGCCCTTCGTGTGGCTTGCCCTTGAATGTCAAGCTCACTGCAGGAGCTCTTTGGTTTGGGTGTTAAAAAAGAAGTGAAAGCTGAGGCACTTGTGATGATGTTCTCAAGCCAAAGCTAGCCTGGGAGCATGGGATGCTACCACTGGGCATGCCTTGACAAGCTCTATATTTTCCTAGACATTCTTTCTTCAAAAAAATAGATAATGTACAGAACTCACTGCACCAGAAGTAGTGAGGGCCACTAGCTTAGATGGTTTTGAAGGAGAAACAGTCTAAGGGTACAATCCTAACCCCTTACGTCAGTGCTTTCCAGCACTGGCATAGCGATCCCAATGGGACATGTGCTGCATCCTGCAGTTGGGTGTCACTCACTGAGGCCTCCTTAAAGTAAGGGAATGTTTGTTCCCTTACCTCAGAGCTGCACTGCCCTTATGTCAGTGCTGGAAAGCACTGACATAAGGGGTTAGGATTGCACCCAAATTCATGGACCTTTGGTCTGATCCAACAGGATTCTTCTGATGTTTCTATAATGTTGCACTAGGTGTAATGGGAAGAATGAAGCCTTTTAATAAACTACCTTTCGTGGAAAGAAGGCATAGAATTTCATGAGGATTTCCAACTTCTGCCTATATGTCCATTTTGTTAGCACAATTAAAGGGGAGATTAGTCAGTGTTCAGAATGCTCTGTTTAATGGCATGGGGCCTGCATATGTTATGTGTGGGGGCTGGGGGATAAGAATAGGCCCTCAGTTTGGCTGTACTTGTCGTAAGAGGCGACTAAACAGCCACCGGGTAGATGGGACTCATTAGCCTGGGAAGGCAGCTCATCTGAGAGAAGGAAAACTCTGATCCCAAACCTCCACTGCCTTGTGGCTATATCCAGTTATGGAAAAGGCTTCAGGAGTCAACCTTGAGGCAAAATCCGGAGCCGGAGTCCCTGAGGTAGTTCATGGCTGAACACAGTCATGTTCTGGCAACTCCTGCGACGTCGCTGGAGCCAACCGTATTGGCCTCTGCCTTTCCATTGGACCATTTCAGCAACGTGGAGAGGGGGGATTTGCTGCATGGGTAACAGTCTATCCTCCATATCTACTTTACCCAGGCTTTGCGCACTGGAGAGGACACTGTTCCAGAACCACTATTCAGAGCACGATACCATAGTCTTCCGAAACTGAAGGATGCCAACAACATGTTATGTGTGACATGCAGTGCGTTAGCATCCCCAGTATTTAAACTGTGACATCATAAGAACATACATAAGAAGAGTCCCGCTGGATCAGGCCAAGGGCCCATCTAGTTCAGCTTCCTGTATCTCACAGTGGCCTACCAAATACCCGAGGGAGCACACAAGACAACAGACACAACCTGTGTCCTGGTGCCCTCCATCATCTACACCAGCAAACTGTATGCAAAGTTCAGCAAAAGCCAAAGCTTCCTGTTTCAGGAAAGGATGCAGATAATAAGGGAGCTATGCAAAATCTTCCAATTTAACTCATATTGGTGGAAGGGGATAGTGGGGAGGGGAGAGAGAAATGAGCAAAGTGAATCAAAGCTTGTGTTTCAGATTTGGCTTGAGTTCATTACGAATAATCTCTGGCTCCATCTGGAAAAAATGAAATGGGATTAAAAATAAAAGAAGTGATGTCATTAAGAAAACATCTGACATTTTAATGCTGATGAAGGCTAAATTCAAGTGTGTAACTGCATTGGGGCCATGGGGGGGGGGGAGGTGAGAGAGGGTGGAATATAAATTAAAAGCAGTCCCAGACTACTCTGACCCATGGAGCCTGACTTAATGCATAAGCCTTGAAAGAAATTCTCTTACATACACAATAAGCTCCCTCTTCCATCAATACTCACAGTTTCTCCCAACAGGATTGTGAATGCCTTTGATGCAGGCTTGAAACTATGTATTACTTGGTTTATGACCCTTTTGAGTCTATTCTGATCAGACTAGGAGGCCAACATTAACAATATCCAGGGCTTGCTTTTCATTTTCATCCTAGACTTATAGTGGAAGGAGGTGAGTTCTTTCCGCCACTCTGAACAGATAAGCTCTATGCTGGTCAAAAAGCAGAATGCAAGGCTGGGATCAAGGTTTTAGCTTGAATGCAGGCTGCACTGGGAGGAGTGGTCGTGTGTGTCAGGCATCCCCACATTCATACTTTGTGGTCACTGAGAAAAGTCATTGAGAAAACTCCACAGAAGAAGTAAGAAGCACCTGCTCTAAATACCTGCAAATGTAATACAGAGGAAAGAAGCAGCACCTGAAACATTTGAGAGGCTTTCACTGACTACTCTTATCAAAAAAGGTCTGCAAGCATCCTGTCCTCAGAATGGACAGCCCCACAGAAGGTCTAACCATGCAGCTGGTATGTGTTCACTTTTAGCATAAACCTTTTTTCTGCCTCTGCTCCTTTTGATTCCAGACCATAGACTAGTGAGGGTTGTTGGGATGTTTTAGGAAAAAACAATAACTCTAATTTATAACTCTTTCATACTGACCCCCTTGCCATCAGGTTTCCCCAGGAAGTCTGCCCAACCCTTGCATACCAATTCTCAACCAAGGGTATGGAGTCCAGTTTTCTGTGCAGCACAATTTCCAATCTAGCTGCTACTAACTGAAATATAAAGTTTTTATAAACTGGAATGATTTCCCTCAAAGATGAACAGAAGAACCAGTCTGGTGATATGAATGCTCAATACCAGTAAGATCTTTACAAAAAAAGGGTTTTCCCAGTAACTTGCAACCTGGTCACATAACTACCACATGTGGTGCTTATGTATCTTGTAGCAAGTGGTATAGCACTTGTGCTCCAGTTTCTCCAATGGGTGGGACTAATGTTATGAATATGGTGCAGTACCATCTGTGGCTAAATTAAAGTGAGCTTTCTTGCTACTGATCAGTCCTGCTACTGATTTAAACGGTTTCTTGTGCCAAATGTTTTCCCATGAGTGTTCATAGAAATCTTCCCCTAGATCTTCTCCCCACACGATCTTCAATCCCTTGAGAAGGCATCTTATAGGGAAACAGCAGTATCAGGGAAAGGATATGAAATGGGAAGGTGGTATTGTGGGACAGGTCATCACCCACCTCCTTCCCTCAGCACCGTAATCCCATCTGATTCCTCTTCCACAGAAGCTATTTAAAGAACAAAATGTAACTCTCCCGTGCCATGTATAGTTGTGCTCAAAGGCAGGCCCAATAACTGAAAAAGTATTTTTGTTTTAATTTCGTTGGGCATGGCAATGAAATATAGGTCAGTTGGCTACTTATCAGTAATTTATTCAAAACAGGTATTTGCTGGGAAACAGCTTTGGTCAGATCATACATTGTGATATGTGGTCAAAACCAATGGAGGTGCAGGCAAAACATTTCTAGAGATTATGGGCCCAATCGTATCCAATTTTCCAGTGCTGATGCAGCCATGCCAACAGGGCATGTGCTGAATCCTGTGGTAGGAGGGCAGTGACAGAGGCCTCCTCCAGACAAGGGAATGCCCTTTCCCTGGAGATGCATTGCAGCTACACCAACACTGGAAAGTTGGATAGGACTGGGACCTTTGTCTGCAGTTAATTCTAGGGGTTTTGGATGAGCCATGATTTCACTGGCTTGAGGTATGGGGCCTGGGAAAGAAAGATCACAGGAAAAGAGATGTGTCTTGCTTTAAGTATAATTTGCAGCCATGAGAAGAGAGGGTCTCAAATTATTTCACCAGCTGTCAATAGTTTTCCTTACTGGTTTTCCCACATTCTCACCTAACTGTCAACATTGAAGGCCACCCTACTGACTTAGGGCCTGATGTACATTCCTCCACAGACAAAGGAAAGGGAGGCAGCTCAGCAGTTGCTGTGTGCAGGAATGGTGCACTAGCAGAGATATATATTAGGAGCTGACACCAGACACATATAATCAGTAGGGCATCAGGACTGTCATCAATTTTCCAGGGCACTATCAACTCCCTCCATGTTTGCAGGCTAAGGAAAACCAGCCTATAGAAAGAAACCAGGTTAAATGTTCTTAACATCTGTGAAATTTTGGATGCAGCATAAAATGGCACCAGTCCCAATTTATGCTGTATGGTCAATGTCAAATGCTCTGCAGTATAGTGAACAGTAAAAATCCCAGTTGGGAAATAAGACAATATTCAAATCCATGACAGCAAATATCCCTGTTCACAGAAGTGTATCCCACTGAGAACTAATAATTCTATGATCAGAACAGAGTACAGCTCTGTGCATGAGCTGTAGAACTTACGATCCACTGAGGCTGCAATCCTATTCTCAATTACCTGGGAGTAGGCCCCTTTGAGTATAATGAGACCAACTTCTGAGTAGACACACATGGGATTGGGCTCTAAATTGCACTGGGAAGAAGGGCCATAGTTCAGTGATAAAGCACATATTTTTATATGCAAAATTTCCAGGGTTCAGTTCCAGTATCTCCAACTAGCAAGGCTGTGAAACCCCTTATCAGAGACCCCTTATCAGAACTCATGGAGAGCTGCTGCAGACGGAGTAAACAGTAATGTGCTAAAATGGACCAGTGGCCCAACTGATTGTGATGTCACTTCATATATTTAATATAGCCTTGAAGTGTGGGTATTGAGGTATTGAAAGGTATTGTAGGTATTGAAAGGTATTCAAAACAGCAATATTATAATGCCATTGTACAAATCTATGGTAAGGCCACATGTGGAGTATTGTGTCCAGTTCTGGTCACTGCATCTCAAAAAGTATATAGTGGAAATAGAAAAGGTGCAAAAGAGGCAACTAAGATGATTGCTGGGCTGAGGCACCTTCCTTATGAGGAAAGGCTATGGCGTTTGGGCCTCTTCAGCCTAGAAAAGAGATGCCTGAGGGGGGACATGATTGAGACATACAAAATTATGCATGGGAAGAATAAAGTGTATAGAGAGATGCTCTTTACACTCTCACATAACACCAGAACCAGGGGACATCCACTAAAATTGAGTGTTGGGAGAGTTAGGAAAGACAAAAGAAAATATTTCTTTACTCAGTGTGTGGTTGGTCTATGGAACTTCTTGCCACAGGATGTGGTGACGACATCTGGCCTGGATGCCTTTAAAAGGGGATTGGACAAGTTTCTGGAGGAAAAATCCATTACAGGTTACAAGCCATGATGTGTGTGTGCAGCTTCCTAATTTTAGAAATGGGCTATGTCAGATGCAAGGGAGGGGAGCAGGATGCAGGTTTCTTGTTATCTGGCATGCTCCCTGGGGCATTTGGTGGGGCCGCTGTGAGATACAGGAAGCTGGACTAGATGGGCCTATGGCCTGATCCAGTGGGGCTCTTCTTATGTTCTTATGTATTATGGCCTGCCGAGTGCCTGAGAATCACTTTGTTTTCACTGTTCTGAGTGTTCCAAGTTTCAAGAAGGCAGGAAAAGCAAGTTGATTGATGCCTTGATGAGACACCATGCAGTGTTTAGCTTGATGGGTCACAAGACGTGAGGGCCTGATCGTGTACCTGTTGGTTGTAAAACTCCTTTGTGATAACTGTCTCTCACAATGTATTTCTCCAGGACCTCAAACATGACAGCCCCCAACATGCCTGACAGAACAAATAATAGATGCCAAGTACTGTAATTTGGATCAGTAAGGTGACCCTCAACAATGCAGGCCACAAAGAAAACAAGCGTTACCAAGGACAGAAATTAGAATTGAGACAGGGCCCTTTGAAACCAAATTAAATTAATGTGGTAAAGACAAAACTTTGATTCAGACTTAATGATTTTTGTTCCTGTTTAACATGCCTCAGAGCCCACTTTATAGGCATATGTTTCCATGTTACATCAAAGGAAGTAAACATTCTGCTTCAGGTCCTAATATCCTCTTTTATCTAATTATCTTACTTTTTCATTTTAAGTCCTGTAAGCCTTACCTTTCTCGCAAAGCTTTCTACAATAATGTTGGCTGAATTGGCAACTCATAAGTTCTTATTAGCAGATTTTCTTTTTCTCATCTGTGAAGTCCATTTAAGAAATCTGTACATATAAAAGCTGATTCCCAACATTCTGTCATCCTCTAGTGTGGCCAAGAAACCGAAACCAGGATGGAACTATGTAGATAAGAACAGGCATGGTTTGTAATGGTCGGGGGCCATATCCCATCCAACTTTCCAGCCCTGATGTAGCTGTGCCAATGGGGTGGGGGCTGCACCCTGCTGTGGGGAAACAGTTATGAAGATCTCCTCAAGGTGCAGGAATGTTTGTTTGCTTACCTCGGGGCTGCATTGAGACTGCATCGGCACTGGAAAGTTGGGTAGGATCAGGCCCTTTGTTAGCAAAGGAACAGATTTAGCTCCCATCCTCATGGTGTTCTTTAGCCTCACCGTACTTTCCCCTATTTAACTGAAAGGTTACCATTCATTCCTATAGGGAAGAAGTAAAAGTGTTGCACTAGGAGATACTATTGCCGTGTGGTAATATATGCCTTCTAGCCTTCATCTGGGTAAACTGGTCCTCACAGGAATCTCATGGTGGGACACAATATGTTTGTGCATGGACTATACTGTACCATCTACCAATTGTTCCTTGAAAACATGAGGCTCCAGTATACTGTACACATAGGACCCAATTCTAATGGGCTTCTGTGCTGTTGGAACTTGTGTTTGTCAGTGCTGCATACTTTATGGCTGTCACAAAAGACAACATGCTATACAGCTTGGCCTGGCTGCCACTGCAAGCAGCAAGTAGCCAGGGCCACATTCCAGTGATTCAACAATGAGTCTTGGCACTAGTAAGTCATGGGGGGGGGGGCAGGCAGGAGGTGGGCAGTATGGGCGGCTTGGGTAGTACCAATATCCTATCTCCCTTCCCAGCTTCAGTCCATCTACTCTGGTGCACTTGGACCTGTGCCACCAAAGTAGCTGGCACAGGTCCAAGTAGACCCATTGGGGCAGTAGACACTTGCCCCAGAGTAAGGAAACAAATGTTCCTTTACCTCGAGGAGGCCTCCAGGACCCAAAATAGTCAGGATGCAGTGCATGCCCCATTGATGTGGCTGCATCAGTGCATGGGGTTAGGTAGGATTGGGTTGCTACATACCCACACACACACACTCCATGATGATAACAAGGCATTTTGCTAGTCAAAAATATTTTTGTCTGCAGGGGGCCCTCATTATATGTGTAGGCTCTGTTTGTATAACCCCTGCAAATACCAGAATGTTCAAATCCACTGATTTGGCCCCACCTGGACCCTCTGAACTCAACCGAAGTTGTGCTCTGGTCAGGTCCTGGTCTGGTCAGGTGATCTGAGAGCAAGTGAGGCTGTGCATGGCCTTCCCGATCCTCAGAATGCCCGTTTCAGGCAAAAAAACAGAACATCCGGTTTCTTGGGAAAGTTGGAAGTGACATTTTTATGCTTTATGAGGCATCCTGAGGCCTGGGGAAGCCACGCAGGACTTCAGGTCCACGTTGGGCCCAAATCCATGGATTTGAACAACATGAACGATCAAATTCATGGGCTCAGAATCAGCGGATATTGAGCACCTACTGTATTTGTTTTTGGCAATAGTGAGGAGAGTTTTCACAAAAGAAAGATGTGGCAGGAAGGTTCTCAGTTTGCAGTGCTAAAGGCAGCAGCGGTGGGGCCTCTGTAATTGGCAGTATGCCAGCACAATGGGCCCATGGGATTGGGCCATTAATGTATTCCAAAAGAGGCATACTTCAAAGTTTGTGTTCACTCTCCCCGCTGAAATCCAGAGGACTGTCAGAAATGTTTAACTTGGGCTGGGCTGTGTCTTTGTCTCTTAAATATGAGCCTAGCTTCCTTCTAATAGAACTCTTCCATTATAATGATAACAGTGCGCCGTTGTCTAAGCAGGGGTCTCCACCAGGCATCATCCTCATTCTCTCAGCACATGCCTCTCCTTCTCATGCAGACGCATATCTATACACAATTCCCATTCTGTGTGACCCCAAGATCACCCTGTTTCCATTACAACATTGTTGTAAGCTCAACCAGACTTGCTTCAATGCCAACCCTAGTCTGTTATTCCCTTTGCGGAGTGGTAATAAAGAAATCACTGTTTTAAGTTGACGAAGAGCAGATTTCTTACTAAGTAAACACTGATGTTTGGGTAGGGAAATTAAGTTATAAAACTGTGTCTACAAAGAGACACCAAACTACAGATGGACTTTGTTAAGGCACAACAATACAATACTATCCACGTTGGTTAATTCAATTGCCGGCTACTTAACAGGTTGTTTGTTTTAAATCCAGATTTTTCTTCTTCTTCTTCTGTAGCTGGACAGATTAGAGAGTTGATTATATCAGGCTTCTTAACCACTGTGTTCTAGTGGAGATGTTGCTGCTACCACTATTGTCATCCATCGGTATACAATTGTTAGAACTGAAAAAAAATCCCAGGTGCCTGAACATGTGATACTGTGAAAGTTCCTGTTCCTTTTTTAGCTCAGCAGTGTGGGAGTCTCTTGCACTGTTAAAGTAATAACCCTGAGGTCACGTGGGAAAGGCTGACATGGTTACTTCTCTTGCCGGTTTCACCACAGCTCCCAGGAAGGCAATGCCAGTGAGAGAAGTGACTCTGGTGGTTGCTTCTTCCACATTATCTCAGAGTGGCATGGAAGGAATTGCAACAAAGCAGCACCTACACTGCAATAATAACGTAGGAAGTGGCTCACAGAATTATGACATTTTCCCATCCATGTGCAAGGCTGGCAGGCAAGTAATTGAAGCCGGTCCACTAAACGTTAACTTTGAAACGGCTGAATTTAATTTTTTCAGGCTCTAACACTGCTGCTGCTCTTACTGCTTCCGCCACCACTGAAGTCCCTCCCTGCACTCAAGTGGCCTTGCAACTCACTCCACAGCACAGCTAACAAAATGGCCAACTGCACCTTTGGAAAGGGCCAGTAACTCTGTGTAATAGCACATGCAGAAGACCCCAGGTCCAATCCTAAACATCTGCTGTTGCAATCTACAGAAGCAGGGTTGAAAGAGCCTTTAGAATGAACTCCTGGAAGGCTGCTGTGAGCCAGAGTGAGCAGAGCTGGGTTGATGGTCTGAGTCAGCACAAAGCCACTTCATACACTGGGTACATCAAGAGCAGGTGCAGTGTGCCTAAGCCTCATTCAGTCTTTCAAAGTACCATTTCCCAACACAATGCCCCCCCCCTTTTAATGTGCTACTTTTAGGGCTTGGATTGAACTGCAAGAGTGACACTATTACAGAATAAAAGTGTCCAGTGAAAAAAAGAACAGGCAGCAGTTTTCTGGCTTCTCTTTCCTTCCACTGCAGCAGACCAGATGGTATGTTGGTCTCCAGGCTTTTTAACAGGATATCTGGATTTTCTACAGTACTTCAGGGGCTTGAGCATTCTTCTATGAAGCCATTTTGGCTTGAGTGTTTAGGGTCCCAGGGGACAGCCTGTGTTCCAGGATCCCAAATTAAGGCAAAAGAACATATTAAAGATGGCTTTTGTTTCTAGTAGTGGCTGATAACTTCTGCTTATTAAATTGTACACTGTCTCACAGTTCCTAAAAGGGTGAGATAAGTACAATTTAATATGCATAGTGTTTAGAAACTGTGTAAGACATCTACAATTGATCATCAGATTAATATGCCAGGCTTTGCAGACACATAAAAGCAGGCAGCCCACCTGAGGCATGGTAGTTGAGAAGCAAAGAGGACAAGGAAATCAGAATTTGATCCACAGGCTAAAACCCGTGACGCCCTCAAATCTGCATCTGCTTCTGTTCATGGGTATGTCTGTACACATCCCAAACTGGATCTCACATTGAGACAGACAGATCTTCTGGCATTGTACTGATTTTATTTGAATATATTTGTCACTTTTTGTCATACAACCTCAAAGTGGCTAATGTTTTCAATTTAAAAAAAAATAAAACACATAAAACACAAAAACAAACAAAAAACCCCCACACAAAATATAGAGTTAGACAGTATAAAATCACAGTTCCGGGAGGGATGGAACATCCTTACTCCACACCTTATTCCAAAGGCTCCACTAAACAAATGAATCTTAGATTCTTTTGAAGACAAAGAAGGATAAAGAGGGTGCATGAAGTTCTTGGGGGTACTGGGTACTGCCATGGAGAATACCCTTTCCTGCACTCACTAACCAGCCTTCAGCAGAGCAGCATGCGGAGCAGAGTCTGTCCTGAATATTGAAAAGGATACTCATGCAGGAGCAGGTATCCTTAAGGTTCTGTGGCCTCAAGCTATTTAGGGCTCTAAATACATTGACCAGCATCTTGAACTGAACCTGGAATCAAATAAGGCGCTAATGTAGATCATAAGTGCATGAGAGCCCAATCCTGAGGGCTTTGAGTGCTGGCACTGAGCTCCTGTGCTGGGTGTCATAAACGTACTGTAAAGCATGTTTACGGCACCCTCTATGTAGGGAGTGCTGGCGCTGGGCCCAGTGCTGGATGGATGCTGCCAGGAGCAAGGGAAGAGCTCAGGGCGGCAATAAAGACTTTCAGGAATGGGGGGAGGCATTCTGGGGCAGGAGAGGCACCAGCCTGGGAGGGGGATGGGACTGGCAGAGCCCTGCTCTGCCATATCAGGCTGCAAAGTCTGACACAGAAATTCCCAAGTCTGCACCGGCAAATTGCCAGCGCAGATTTGAGAAGCCCCATTACTGGGCCTGGAGCTTTTCTCGCGGGAAGGGGACGAAAGTCCTCTTCCCCCAAGGAGAACTCCAGCAGCCCCAATGGTGCAGCTGGATAGAGCTGTAGCTGTTCTGACACCACTGAACCTGGCAGTGCTGCTGAATATAGGATTGGGCTGCCCATGCCCATGCCCTCTAGCAAGAAAGGCAGGGTAAAAACTGAAATAAATAAATAAATAAATAATGTGCTTCTTGGGGGACAGTTAGAGTTCTACCCAAGAAAGCCTCATTAGCATCAGAAGCAACATTTTGTCCCAGTTACACTTCCCAAATGCTTTTCAGGGGCATATTAGATTGAAATAAGTTTGAATGTACATGTCTCTGAATGCCAGATGCAGGTACTTGTCTTGTGTACTCCCTGAAGCATGTGGCGGACCCCTGTGAGATGCAGCAAGCTGGACTAGATGGGCCCTTGGCCTGATCCAGGAGGTTCTTCTGATGTTCTTATGTTCATGTCCTTGAATTTGTGTTTGTTTGAAAGAGGGATGGAAAATAGCCCGAATCTGGGGCCCTCTTTACTGAAATTACGTACTATGACGTACACCATATGATTTTTACCATATAGCAGTGGACAGAAGGCTTATTTTTGACAGCATAATGTTTACGGTAGGCTGTCAGCATGTCGCATGATGTAAACCCCTATGTGAGCCAAATAGCTATTATAAAGTATGTTCTTTACATAAAACATTCAGCAAGTTTTTTTAAAGGCATGCTTAATCTGGAGTGCAAAAACAAAAAATCATTTTTCAACTTTAAAGTAGAATATGACTCATTTTTAAAAGAAAAATTTGGCTGCAATCCTAACACATTAGACATTTGCCAGTAACATTAAGCCAATCTAACTAGGTTCTTATATATATATATAAGTCCACTTATACAGAAGTGGGCTGGCTCCCACTTTTGTAAAATATATATATATATATATATATATATATATATATATATATATATATATATATATATATATATATATATATTACAAAAGTGGGAGCCAGCCAGATTTTCTAGAAGCCTGTTGGAGGGGAGTGGGGGAACAAAGAGAGATGGAAATCTGAGTGCACAAACAAAAGGGGGGGGGGTCCTCTTGCTTTATTCTGGTTTCTTTGCCCAGATCCTTCTAAAAAAATATTATAATAGCAGAGTCTAGTTGGCAACCTTCAGTCTCGAAAGACCATGGTATCGCGCTCTGAAAGGTGGTTCTGGAACAGCGTCTAGTGTGAATATAATAGCAGAAGCTTTCAGAATTCAACTTTTTTCAAAATTCTTTTCCACAACAGTTTATACAGTGTATATCACAGCCCTTATTTTAAAAGGTAACATTTTAAAACAATTGCCCTTTACTCCACATGCAACTTCATATCCCGTTTCAGAATTCCTTCTCTTCAAGAGGGATGTCAATGGGACTCACTGCTGGGTGGGTAGGATTGCAGCCTAGGATTGTTAAAAATCTTCCTGCCTGATGATGTCACTTCCAGTCATGACATCACTTCTGGTGGATCCTGACAGATTCTCATTACCCCTGACCCCCCAAATAAGACGCCAGGCTGAGGTTTCTTGGGTTGAACTAGGGCAGGGGTCGGCAACCTGCGGCTCTAGAGCCGCATGTGGCTCTTTCAGCTGTCTGCTGCGGCTCCTCCAGGTGAAAGTGGCAAAGAGTGTGACAGGAGGCACCTGTGTTGGGAGGGCAGGTTGCTTTCCTCCACCGCCTGAGCTCACTGCCCTCCTCTCCCTTCACCCCCACCTGCCCCGCATTGATTTCCCTTTTCAATTTTGCCTGCTCTGCAGGCTTAAGCTCCCTGTTTTTCCCCTTCCCCAACTCTCCAGCAGGCTCAGCCAATCAGCATCCAGCAGGCTCCTGGCTTTTCTGTTGGAATGGCTCAGGGCCCTTAACTGGCTGACCACCAGCCAATCCTGAGCCGCCTTCCTCCTCAGCCATTTCGAGCCCTTGCAGCCCGCCTTTCCCTGAGCAGGTCCCCACTCAGTGCAAGGAGAGGCTTTTCCTCCACAGCAGAAGAGACAGCCTGTGTGTCTACTCAGTAGTAAGCCCCATTACAGTGGATGAAGCTTGCCCCCAGGAAAGGGTGCCTGGGATTGCAGCCGTGGAGCCTGCTCCTATGCGTGTCTACTCAGTTGTAAGCCCCATTACAGAGGATGAAGCTTACTCCCAGGAAAGGGTGCCTGGGATGGCAGCCTTGAAGCCTGCTCAAGGCCAAGCATAAGGACTGGTGAGTGGGAGCCCGTGCAGGTCTGTTCCAGAGTAAGCCCCAATGTAGTCCCTGGGCTACTCCCAGGAAGGTGTGGAGGGCTGTATCCTCAGCCTCCTCCTGTGCAGGTCTACTCACAAGTAAGCCCAGCTGTAGTCAGTGTGGCTTCCTCCCAGGAAGGTGTGGAGGGCTGCAGCCTCAGCCCCCTCCTATGCAGGTCTACTCTCAAGTAGTCAGTGAGGCTTCCTCCCAGGAAAGTGTGGAGAGGACTGCAGCCTGAGAGCTCCAACCAACTTGTCTGCTCAGAAGTCCCATTGTAGCCAATGGGGCTTACTCCCAGGATAGTGTGGAGAGGGTTGCAGCCTGAGGGAGGGAGGGCAGGGCAGAATCTGGCCTGTGGTTGCCCCCCCACCTTCCCCCCAGCTCTGCTTCTTCTCTTCCCCACCACAAAAAGGTCTGTGTCCTTTTTTCCTTCCAGCAGGGTGCCTCTGGAAGGTGGGGGGAGTTCTTTAGTATCCATGTAAGATAAGCAGATGTCATAACCGCCATATGTATTGGAATCCTGGAAGATCTGGTGAGGAGGTAGATGTGGTGTCAGCAGTGGCCCCTTTAAGGGTAAGGCCTGGGCATCCAGCAGAGTGTGCTGCACAACTGCAGCCACTTGAAGGCAATAGGGCCTTCAGGGATATAAGGAGCACCTGAGGAAGGGGGTGTGGGTTGTAGAAGAAGTGCAGGTTGGAGGGAGGAGACAAGACTGGCTGGGCTTATTGACTTTGACTTGGATACTCTGACTGACTTACTTTGGAATCTGATCTTGGACTGTGACTTGGCTTATTGACTTTGGACTCTGCCCTGGATACTCTGACGGACTTTGTGACTAATGGACTGCTGGAGACACTGGAGTTTGGTGAGTGGCTGCTGTGCCCAAGACCTGCTGAGGACCCAGGGTCTGCTGTAGTGGTGGGAGGCTGCTGGCAGGAGAGAGGACCTCTGCAGGTTGAACAGGCAAGCTACCCTGGAGGTGGGGTCCAGCAGGACTGCAGGGCAGAACCAGGGTCATTTGTTGGGGGAAAGAAGGGGAGCTAATTTGCTTAAAGTGGGCCTAATTCTCCAGGCAGAGAATGGCCTTGGAATCAGGCAAAACACCATAGAGGATCAGTCGTCTGAAAACACAGGACAAGAATGTATGACAAAACTAACTAAAAGCTACAAGAGAGGGCTACATTATAAAAATGGGACCTATAAGAGCATAAAGGTGAAAAAACTATATATGCAGTATTATCTTCATTTTAGATGTCAAAAGGGTTTTGTGGCTCCTGAGGTTTTTTTTCCTCCAGAAAATGGGTCCAAATGGCTCTTTGAGTGTTTAAGGTTGCCGACCCCTGAACTAGGGCCAACAACAAGACAAAACAGCAGGACTAGATGGGTCCAGGGGGCTAGCCCCCCGGCGTGCTGGGGCCTAAAATTGGGGGAATAGCCATCTATTGGGGGCCTAAAATTGGGGAAATAGCCGTCTACCTCCCCCCCGGGGCTCAAGGGTGAACCAACTGACTCGGGCTGCCACCAGTCGATTGACTGGGTACAGCCTGTCTACGTCACCCCCAAAGGGGGCAGGGGAGCTGGCCAGCTGGCTCACTGGGCAAACCATGCAAGCGTAGCCAGACCAGTCAGGGGGGTTTGCCAGCCTACCTCTTCGAGCCGGCTAGGCATCATGTGGGCGGTTCTGGCTCGCCTCCCTTGACCTTGCTGCCCTGGATGGACACCGAGTTGCCCTACCTACCCTGCCCCGCATGCATCACACCAAGTGACTGGAGGAAAGAGAACCTATCAGAACCACACCTCCCAATACAGCAGTCTGGGGTAGGCGAAAAAACTGACACCTACGGCCAATCAAGTTGCCAGCAAAAAACTCCTACCCGGCCCTGCAAGAGCGACCAGCTAATCTCAGACTGTGCAAAGGGAGGGCGGGTGGGGTTGCTGCTGCTCCCTGGACTGAGCTCCTGCGGGCGGGAATTGCCCACGTGAGCTCAGCCCGCACCACGCCAAATTGCGCGACCCAATGGGAGCCTGCCTGCTCAGCCTGCCCGCATGAGGTGGGGCGGGGCAATGGCTGATAGCGCGCACAGCGCTAACGGTATTTCTAAAATGTGGGGTCCCAGTGCTAAAAGTTTGAGAACCACTGGTCTATATCTGTGCATTCTGGTGTGACAACAGAAGGGCAAGAAACCAGGAAGTGCATCTTTAAAGCTATTTTTCTACTGATTTGGTATCCACTGATTTTTTTTTTAATAATCCACTAAGGGTTCCAAAACGGAACCCCAGTGGATATCAAGGCATGACCTGCACATACTTTCCTAAGAGTGAGATCCATTGAATACAGTGGACTTACTTCTGAGTAAACATGCATAGATTTTCAGTTTGTCTTTTTGTGTTTGTTTAGAACTTATGGATGATGTAAACAGATGTGCAACCATATGATGGGAATGGAAAATTGCTTTTTAGTCAATACCAGAAAACCTCATGGGGTTGAAGAATTGTGTTAAAATCAACTCACAATGGTATCTGAAGAAGCAGCTGAATGAAAGCTGAAGAGGTGTAAGGATATTTTTGCAGGAGGCAAAATGCATTTATAGAATGCCTGCTTGAATGACTTCATTCTCTTTTTAGCAAGCTTGGGACACTGAATAAATAATTGGTCAGTGGAAAAATGACATAGATTATAACTGACAGAAATTTGTATTTGGGGGGGGGAGGCGAGAAAGACCCACATCTTAAAAATAGTCAGCCTCTCATTTTATTTTAATCTGTAAGTCTGGCACATTGAAAGCACTGGATGGTTGGTTCTGAAAGCTTATGCAAGTTTCCAATATGATTGTTCGCCAAAAAACACCCCCCCCCGACTTTTACCCCACAGTGCTTCATGCCCATTTTTCAGTCACTGTTTTTCTGATTTACTACTATGGAGGAACAGGGTTGTAGAACAGTGAGCGAGAACATCCTTTACATTTAGAGGGACCCAGATTCAATCCCTGACATCTCCAGATAGGTCTGACAAAGACCCATGTCTGAAACTCTGGAAAGCTGCTACCAGTCAATGCTGACAATAGTGAGCTAGGTGGAACAATGGTTAGCTCAGAAGGCAGCTTCTTATATATAAGTTTTGTGACTCAAAAGAACTTTAATGGCATTTAATGCCAGCCAATCAGAAATCATATAGTGAACAGATGACCTCATAATGTCATGTAGCTAATCAGATTCCACTACTATGTGAAAACATAACTCAGAGTAAATGATGTCCTTGCATTGCTGTCACTTTGAATGCAAGGGGGAAAACATGCCCTAGTTGCTGAGACAACTAGGCCAATGCCCCTTGTCTTGTGCTGATGGTTCTAATCTGCCCATCATTGCTACATGGCAAGACTTTTGCCTTGATCAAATTCTAGTGGCATGCAATTCATGACTAGTTGTCTTGAATATGGATATCCGTTTGAATGCACATTGCACTGAAAGTACTGCAGTACGTTGCTAACCAAATGCACCTCCCAGTTCACATTTGCCACAACTAGTCAATTATATGTGACTTGATTGGGTGAGAAAGTGTCAGCGTGGTTGCTGCAGCAACAGGGACGTGTTACCTTTTCCTGACACCCTCTTGAGAACAGTTTCATGCCCATTTGAAAATGGGCACAAAAACTGTCAAAAAAGGGACACATTTTAGGTAGAGAAAATAAAACACACACTTCAGCTCAGCACTACATTAAAATAAAAAATGCACAGGCCTAGATAGGAGAAATCTGGCATACCTGAAGACCGCATTATACTACCAAGGAGGAAAGCCAATGATAAACAGATGCTTGAGTATGGATTTAAGGAAGCCAGCTAGAATCTGAGTATTAGCACAGTCATGAAACTGCTTTCCCTCACCAGTTTAATTTTCTGCAATCTGTGATCAGAAAAATGCTGAACAGGGATATGCTTGCATTGCATTTCTACCTAATTTGAGAAGAAATTTACAGTTTACACTTAACATTTACATTTAACAAATGATTTTCAAACATTTGCAAATACTACACTGCAACTGAGGGGGAAAAAAAGACATTGAGACTGGTTACATTGAGAAAGGGAACCTCAAATGAACAATCAGCCCTGAGGTCTCTAAGTTCTAGAGCTTTATTTGATACGGTTCCTCGGAACTATGGACGAATTTGAGGAAAACAAGAATGCTGCTGGCCCAGCATTTTCATCCACTGTTCTAGGGAGTGCTTCCACCAGCATGTGGCCCAGAAGGCTGCATGCTGCTGGCAGCAGCCCAGACTCTGGCTGTCAGAGATCAGTTTGACGGCATTTGAGTTTGGGGGCATTGGAGGGGTGGATCGGGGCAGGACAGGGGAAAATCTTGGTAGCATTGGCACATGCTGAATCCTACACCTCCCTCCTGGAGATGTACCATGAAGCCTCCTCAGAGAAACAACAACCAAAGAGCTGGTGTAGCTTTGAGGAGTCCCAAAGGGGATCAGGTAGCAGTGGAGGAGATAAGTAAAAATTACTGTGACCTCTCACAGCTGACTGGGTCCCCAGCTGGCCTGCAGCATGCAGCAAAATGATACTGGTACAGTACCATCAGTGGTACTGCACTATGCAGGCTGGTCAAGGATAGGATTGAGCTGTAAGAGCTTTATAATATGTGAATGTTCATGACTATTTCTCATCGCTTTATTAGGGGATGCTTCCTCCATTAAGAACATGCTTCACTCTTTCATTTAAACCAGTGAGGCTTAAAAGTGCTTCATTCTGGCTGGATTGTGCCCAATGAAAGAAAATGATAATAAAAATCATGGTTGTAATCCATCTCTTCTGTGCATGGAGTCATGTGCAGAGGACAGAAAACTCACATGGTGCTTCTGTATTTGCACACCACTTGTGGAAGGGATACAGTGCAGCTCATGTCTCTATGGCAGGGATCGGCAACCTATTGTCCACAGGTCACATCTGGCCTGTAGTCCCAAAAATATATATCCACCTGACCTGTGATGGTCATAAAAAAAAGAATGCAGGTTTGTAATTGGATCTTTGTAAGCCTTGCAGTGTAAGCAGACCAAGGGCAGAAGCTTTCTTTGAGCATCATTCTCTTCCTGGGCATGTGTCTTTTTGCACTGTATCCATCTCTTTTTTCTTAGCACTATGGTCTAATCGGGAGGTTCATGCTTGCCTATCAAATGCGTGTGAGTTCTTACTATTGACAGACACAATGCCTGGCCCCTATGCAGAAGAAGGTTGCTGAGCCGCATTCTAAAGTCTGGATTGCTGACAGCCCAATCCTGAGCTGCCCAACACCCAGAGGAGCAGCGGTGCCAAAATGGCTGCCACTGCATCTAATGGATGCTGGGCAGCTGCTGCCGGCTCTTTGGGGAAAGAAAAGCTCATCGGGGAAGGGGCTATTTAGCTATTAGCCAGTGCAGAGTAAAGAAGCCACATGTTGGATTGGGATGCCAGACTATTTAGCCACCTCAGAGTGGTCCAGTGTTGGGCAGGGTGGCCTGACGCGGGAGTCTGGATCATGCGGAGCAGAGCTTTGTCTATCCTGCCCCCCTCCTTCCTTGCTCCCTTCCCATGCCCTACCTTCCCCCCCACCCCAGAACACCTCCCCTCTGCCCCCACTCACCTTTCTGCCACCTGGAGCAAGGGATGAGCTCTGGGCAGTGTGTGATGAGCCTCTGGCTGGCACTGATTCAGTGCAGGCTGGCATGAAGCTGAAGCCAGCACTGAGCCGGCAGCACCTTTGCGACACTCAGCACCCGCAGAGGGCTGGCAATGGGTCAATAGGATTGGGCTCTGAATCAGAAGTAAATAACAGGAGACTAATGGTTGTCCTATTCTTTTTGAAGCATCCTTCAAGTCCAGTTCTTGTCACTGGCACAGAGAAGAAAATCATACAGAACAGACTGTTGGTCTGAGACCTTTGGACCCTTTTCTGTTACGTACATCTCTTATCGTTCTTCACTGAGTTACTTTATGTTTCAGGGCATTCAGTGATAAACCCTCTTGAAAGAGGATGAACCTAAAATATAAGAAGTTATGTTACAAGGTAAAGCCCATGTACCTGAAGTCCAGGTACCTGAGAACAGATCAAAGCATAGTGCTGATGAAGTAAGATGAGAGATTTAAAAGTTTGGCCACAATGTAAAAACAAATTTGAAAGTGGCCTTTTTATGTTGTTTGTTTATTAGCCACAAGTTTGCACCCACTGCTCTGGCAGCAGTAATTCTGAACATGTGGTCAAACTGTGGGATCTTATTAGAGGTTTTTAGGTGAGGAACTTGGTCAGCCACTCCCTAACCCTCATTCGGCTTGTACAGAAACTAAAGAATCTTCAGGAATCAAGTTACAGATGGCCCTTTAAATGGATCTGATGGATGTTGTAAGGCCACCATAACATAAAAAACAACTACCCAATTCTCTCCAAATTTACCCAGAGGTGAATCCCACTGATTTCAATGAGACTTACTTCCACGTAAGTATGCTTAGGAAATGCAGTCTAAACATACCATACCTCATTGCTGTGTTATCAGACCATTTCAATATCAACTGTTAAAACAGCAATTTACTGCAAGGCATAATCTTATGCCAAATCAGAGTTTCTGGCACATGAAAAGTAAAACCAGGCATCTCTGGTTTAGCATCAAATTAAAGGCATCTAGACCTCTATTTGAAAGAATTTGGAGCAGCCCAAAAATATTGCAGATGTGAAGTGTATTAGTCTGATGGGCACCCAGTTCTCTCTGTTGATTCTTTTCAAGAGTGTGTTTTGTAGAGCAAAGTCCTGGCAGGCCATTCAGATCCAGGCGTATGTCAAATCAGGCCTGATTTAACCCCAGCCACTTGGGTGGTCTAGGATTCTAGACTGAAGTATGTAGAATCTTTCAAACCACATGGTCCAGTCCCAGTTGGGTTGACTCATCTCTTCCTCCTTTCAATGTTTTGAAGCATAGAACTGAATGAAGATCTTTTGGAGAGGACCACGTCCTTCAGAGGCTGATTGATGGCATACAAGTTGAATAAACAAAGGGTAGTGACCCTGCCATTTCAGTTGGCTCTGCTGGAATACTCCATGAAAGAAACAAGGCTACTGCAAAACACATTTTTCTAACCATCTAAAACTCATTTTCCAGTTTCACATTCTATTTGTATATTTTTAGTGTCACAGAATGTCTCACTTCAAAAATATAGACATTTTCAGAATTTCAACAGTCATGGCACGCGAGCCAAGCTGTGAGATCTCATTCTCAAAACAGACTAGCAATATTGTTCTAGCCAATAGACATAGCAGGCAAGTAAGTTATATTTTTAGAAACCAATTTTGTACACATCAGGCATTAATATGCATTTTTTTTTGAATGCAGACACAGCAGCTGTAAAACTGGTACACTTGAAAGATACAGAGAATGTTAATCCCACAGTTCTTTGTGAATTCTGACTGATGCCACAAATTAACACTTGTACTCTTGAGTTTTTGGTTTCACTTTAGGGTCAGAGTAAGCAACTTCTTTAGAGAACCGAATCCTTCATTGCCTCTCATATTACTACTAGGGTATACCCAATATGATTTTTAGTTCACTTTTGCCCACTTTCAGTACACTATTCAGTATAAATGTAGCATTGAGTACTGTAACTTCTCAGTCTTTTTCACTGCTACAATGTATTTAACAAAAAAATAACCAAACCAAAGATAACTATAGAATGTAGAAATCTGACTATTGCCAGGTTTGGGATTCACAAATAATGGATAGAAAATCACAGATCACTACTATTGTACAGACTTTAAACCTATTTCTACTTTCTTCCTATTTCCTAGAAATCTTCCTATTTCTACTGACCTCAAACCCCAAATATGGCAATTTAAATACAATGAATTCCACCTTTTCACACTGTTGATTTGTCAATTTGTTCATCTTAGTTACATCTTATCTGTGATGGGGAAGGGTAATTCTGTCTATCTTCCAAACACAGTGAGAAAGAGTTTTGAACAATTATTGCCATAATTTTAAAGACTTAGGGCCCAATCCTATCCAGCACAAAAGCAGTGGCACTAAACATCCACTGTTGTATCCTGTGCTGGATACAAGCAGGCTGGAGATCTCCTTGGGGGAAGGGGACATTTGTCACCCCAAGTAAAGCCCCAGCCTACTCAATGGAGCTCCTCGAGTCAGTGCCAGATAAATCACTGGCAGCTCGGGAGCCTGGCACAAGGGATAGAATTTGGCAGAGGAGGCTTCTGCTGGTTCCATCCCCTCCCGGGACTGTCCCTCCCTTGTTCTACCCTCCCCCACCCTTCCCCTACCCAGGCCAGCCTCCCCATGCCCTCCCACCACCCTTCCCACTCCCCTGAGTCATGTGGCTCCATTCGCTAGTAATGGAGTTTCAAACAAGGGACAAAGGATAAGCCAGTTTGCCAGCAGTTTTTGAGGCCACTGAACCTCCATAGGGGCTTTGTGGGAGTTAGAGAAGTGTTCAAAAATAAGGAAAAAATAGGCAAAAAAAAATAAGGGGGGAAATGGGGCATTCATCACTCCAGTTAAATTTGCAGTGTCCATTTCAATAGTTTAAAAGACTCAAGTTAGTGATCTACTTGCCTGGTCAAACTCACAAAATGTATAATATATGCAAGAGGACAAATTCCTGCTCATCCAGCTGCTTGGTTAGAAAAAACTCCAATTCTGAAGAAGCACAGAATCATCAATCAAAAGATGCCAATAAGTTTTTTTAAAAAATCCTGTAGAAAAGTACATAAGAGAGAACACTGAGGCTTTGTTGGAGTAGATGTTATAACATTAAACTGATGCATGGGCTTCCTTCTTCAACAGTGTGACCTTAATGGCACACGTGTGTGTGTGTGTGTGTGTGTGTGTGTGTGTGTGTGTGTGTGTTTAACCTGCCTCTGGAGAATAGAATTGCCATCTTTTTTTTTTTTGACAGAAATGCCTCTTTTTGATTTCATTAATGAAATTATTTCATTAATGATTTCACTAAAGACCCAAACCTATCCAACTTTCCAGCGCTGATGCAGCCTTGTCAATGGGGCATGCACTGCATCCTGCAGTCGGGGGAGGGCGAAGCAATTAGAGAGGCCTTCTCAAGCTAGGAGAACTAAGGTAGGAGGCAACCACTGGTGTTCCTGGTTGGGGGGGGGCAAAACACTAAGATTCTTCAGGCACCTGCCCGCTGGTGTAAAGCGACTCCTCGCCTTCAGAGCCATGCAAATTCTTTTGCAGCTGCGACTGACTCTGAAAATAAGGAGCAGGGGCTGTTTTCCACTAGTGGCCAGGTGCCTGAAGAAACATAGTGTTTCCCCCCCCCCCCAGGAATGTTAGTGGAGGGAACATTGGTTCCCTTACAGTTGCTTTGGTGCTAGCAAGTTGGATAGGATTGGAGAATAAAAGCTCCAATTAGAAAAATCTCAAGGAAAGTCTATGGATGCAAGGCTGAAGTGGAGCCTAATTAGCCATGCAGAAGCTTCTGTTCATTCCCACAGACCAAATATGAGAGATCATCTCCTGTAATTGATGGTTTCCAATTGCTAAGATGCTATATAGACAACAGCAATCAGTAATGAAAAGAGACTCTAATGCTCTGTATGCCCCTGGAAGTTACAAAGAAGTAGTAGAACAGATGGTGGCATGTTTGTGCCCACTTGAGAGCTGGCTGGGCCAGCACAAAAGCCTGTACTGGCTTGGCAGCACCAGATCCCAACCCTGTGCTGGCTAGTATAGGCATGATTGCACCAGGTGGTGTGGTGGGTGGGACAGGGTGGCAGGAGGGTGATTTGCAGGTAGGAAGGGGCAATTCTAGGAAGGGAGTGTGGAACGGGGGGATCAGGCCCAGGAGAGGGTGGCATTGTTGGCATAGGTGCATGTTGCATCCTAACCCCACTTCCCAGGCTGGGCAGCCCTACTCAGGCTTCCCAGATTTGTGCCATTGATATAGCTGGTGCAGATCTGAGAAGCTTCATAGAGACAGATGGGACTTTACTAGGAGTCTATATACTAGGAATATATCCCCTTGCCCCAAGGAGACCTCCAGCCACCTCCTAAACTGCACCGGATGCAACGCAGGCCATGCAGTCTGGCTGGGCTAGCACAGTTTAGGAATGGGCTGTGAGGCTCCTGTTCTATCCACACTTTCCTGGGAGTAAGCTCACTTGAACACAATGGGACTTCTGAGTAGACGTGTGTAGGACTGCACCATAAATTCTTGATAAATTCAATTGAAAGGTTATTGCTTTTAGGCTTAATTCTTTTATTGCTTTCTGTTAATCCTGGCTGGGGGGGGGGCTTAGTGATGAATTGCCCCTTGAATAGCTTCTCTTAATTGCCCCAATATCCATGTCTGTTCTTAAAGGAATTGAGTCTTTAATTACTAATATACCTACATTGTTTTTAATAGTGAAATAGTGTTACCTTTCTGTTACAAGAGGGGGAAAATGCAAGGAAACCAGGGCTTCATATTCTGCCATCATATCAGACAGGCCACCATGGCCACAGCTGTTCCAATGGTCTGTGGCCCACCACTAACAGCACAGTAGCCGGTAAGTCTTGAGCAGCAGTGACATGCATAGAGATACTAGAATTGGTTGGATGTTAATCTCACACACTCATTTGAAAGTTCAGAAACTTCTAAAGCATGTGTTGGGTAATTCTACTCTTCTGTCTCTTCCTTAAGGTCCAACCCAATGGTTCCCAACCTGCCGACCACTGAAGCTAAAATTGGAATCATCACGGACCACATCCAACCCCAACCCCACACCCTGCACACAAAAAATACAATTAAATTTTTAATAATTAGAGAAGATTTATTAGACCTATATCAGATTTATTGTTTATAGAGAAGATTTTTTGGATTGCTGCTTTTGTTGCCTGCTGCAGCTGTGGGCAGTCTGTTCTCTGCCCTCTCTGGTAGTCCATGGGAGAGTGCTCACTCAGTGAGACAGTGGAAGTGATCGAAGGTGCTTCATGGACCACTTCTCAGGGTCTCAGACCACGTGTGGTCCACAGATTGGGAATCCAGTGGTCCAACCAGAACTTATATGGAAGAATGTGGCCTCGTTGTTTTTGGACTTTCTAAAATAGCAGCCGCAGGAGCAACAAAATGGAGCAGAACCACAATGCGAGAGTTGATCCCTGCTTTTCTGCTCCCTGGTCATTTAAAAAATAATAATAATAGGGCTGTGTTGTGCATGCTGTGCATTCTACTTTGACCCTTTTTTGCTTTTTAGAGAGGGAAGTATGAAGGGAAGTACCCACAGCTCTCCTAAGGAACAGAACATTTAGAGAATAATCCATCCGTTTTATATTACTTTCCCAAAGTCAGTAATTAAGCCTTGTGGTTTATTAACACTTATAACACTTATTAACACAAGTAATTAACACTTGTGGTTTACCCCCAAATAGTGGGGCCCTTTGGTTCATATAGGTGAAGCTGAAAGGACTGCTCCAATGTTTCAGCTTTTCTTTGCAGGCCATGCAGGAAAAAAAATACTGTATCTAAGCAAGACGTACAGAAGGTATTGATCCACAAAGTGTCTATTTGGTTAGAAAGATGTCAGATCTTTTTTCTAGGCCAGGACAAGAGAATATGTTCCAAGATGAGCCTCTGTGTGTTTCTTTTTTATCTGGGGAGGCTGGCACTGCTGTTTTATTGATTGGGGGCAAGAAAACTATCATAACATTTAGAGACCCTCTGCCCCTCTCTGTGGACTAGAGGACTTCTACCAGCCATGCGGTTCTACAGCTTTGTAATTCTGTCTAAATAACAGCCACAGTGCTGAGATTGCATCCTAAAACGTGCCGGGACATCAGCCTACAAACAATGCTACCTTTCTTTGTTATATTTCACAGCGTCTGACAACTTTTAACCACAGGAAAGAAACTGCTTTGAAGAAGTGTCTTGCTAAGTCAAGATCTAGCATGGAGCTTATACATGTTAGCCCTCTGGGCTCTAGGACTGTCAGCAGCTTTTTGTTTTATTTTTTTAGCTGAGTTAGGGTTTTTTCTTCAAAAGTTTGAGGGGGGAAAATACCATTTGAGTCGGAAAAGTAAACTAAAAGTGGGAAAAGGAAGAGAGCAGTTAATACCACTTCACTGAATCTGGAAATAATTGTACTCTTTTGCCTGGGATATAGTCCTACATGCTTTAGGATGGATTTTAATGGACAAACCCATTGATACAAATTGATATTATCACTTTGATTCAAGGCTGCATGAAAGAGGAAGGAAACTTTGGGACAATTTTAACGAACCTCCGTGTTTCTAGTTTTCTATGGTATTCTATTTGGTTGGCTGAAAAATGTTTTGGCAGCATGGAAATTTCTATCATAAATACCTACTGATTGTAATACTTTATTATTTTATCCCACCTTTCCACCATACAGCTTGTGGGTGGGGGAAGTATTTATGTGTGCCATTTCCATTCTCCCCATTTTGTCCTTATAAGTACTCTGTGATGAAGGTTAAGCTGAGAGATGGGGAACTGCTCAAAGATCACCCAGGGAATTTCCTGACTGAGTGGGAACTTGAACCCGAGCCTCTCTAGACCTAGTTCAGTACCCTAACTGCTATACCATACAGACCTTTAATATTCTTGACTAAACTGGAGAATGTTGAACCATTTAAAATGATGGCAACTTTTAAAAGTAAACCCTTATGAAGCGATGCCAATGAAATTCTCCTCTGCTGAGTTCGGAAACAAATTTAAGGGGCTCATTAAAGCTTGCCTCCAAGGAGAGGCAAACTTTACAGCCCCCCAAATTCTTTTCCAACTCAGATGAAAAGCCTAGTGGAAAAGATCTGCCATTCCCCTCACTCCATGGCTCCATTACATTAAATAGAGGCCGAATGGGGGATCTGTGAAGGGCTGCCTCCTCCTGCTCCTTTCCCAGGGGGCACCACTTTAAAAACAGAATCGGAAGCAGCTATCGGAGAATTCTCTGCTGTCTGCTTCCAAGAATCTTTTTAAGGGGGTGCCCCTTGGGAAAGGAATGAAGGGGGGGGAACCCAAGGGGGATCCTTTGGGTTGTCTTTCCTTCCTTTCCCAGGGGCAGCCCATCAAAAAGAACTGTTTTTTGAGACTTGGACTCTCTCTCTCTCAAAAAAAAGAATAATATTTTTCCTCTTTTAGAAAATAACTCAATTCTTTCCTAAAATAATATGAAGAAAGCTCACTCATTTGTATTTATTACTGCTTTTACTTTGGGTTTGACCAATAATGTAAAGAGGACAAGTATAGGAAAAGAGTTATGCCAATACTGAAAATTTTAACCTTCCCATTTGACCAGGTGTGGACAGTGAATCCATATAGATTGTCTTGGATTTTTAAGCAGCTCTTCTCGATATAACTTTAAGAAATCTAATCCAATGTGACTAATTTAGAGACTGCCTAATTTGCTTACTTTATACTGCAGGTAAATTGTAACTTTACAATTTCATCCTTCCTAAGAATCCTCTATGAAACATTAAAAACATTATATTCTCTCCCTCTTCCCCAACTGAAGATACTGCTATGCAAATCTGCTTATTTGCTACCCACTTGTCACCCATGACACGAGCTTTTTAAAAACATGCAACAAAATTAGCCTCTGTGGATTGGCCTGATTTAGGGTCATTTTACTGATACAGGAAAGCACAGAAAGCAGAGCCTTGCGCTCCGTCCATACCACCTCTGTTGTTGAATCCCTGCTGATTCCTTCCCCAACAGCTGTGATGAACTAACCCTCACTCTCATTAGGTTATATGCAAAGAGTGATGAAAGGGAACATAGAGCCATGTCACGTTGAGCAGTCAGGAAACAAACCTTTGACACAAAGCAGCAGGCAGATAATAAGACTCTGTGGTTGACAACAAATGAGACTACACTTAATTTGCTGTGCAGTGTTCATGTAATTAGATACATTTGGTACAGGCAAGAAAGGAGACAGCTAGAATATGGTCATGATGAATTGGGGGACCCTCTGTCAGGCTTTGATCATATTAATCATAAAGCCCAAGCTCAGCAACCCAATTTTTCTTCGGAAGAGCAATGCTCTCTTTCCAGAGGGAAAATGCGTGATAATTCTGGAACAGAATTCTTGTTTTGTTTTTTTAATTAATGATGGTGGCTATAACACAACAGTTGTGAGAACTGCTTACTTTATTGACTAGGGATTGCATAATTATTCCACATTCAACCACTCAAAAGGGCAATCAGTTATGGACAGTTGATTTAGTATGAATAAATACAAAGAGATCCCAAAGTTCTCTCAGTGCTGTGAATATAGCCAGGGATCTTTTTTAAGCTGTCAATTCAACAAGAGCCAAACTTTCAACAGCGCAATCCAGACCAGAGGATCTGCCGGTGCAGTGGTCCATGTACTGGCAGGGGGTGTGGTAAACATGCTGTAAAGCACATTTCTGCACCCAGAGAGTAAGCGGCGCCAGCAGGGGGCCTGCACCACCCAACTGATGCTGCATCCAAACCTTCTGCCTGAAGGAGCAGGTAAGGTCACTCCAGGTGATGGAGGGGCAGCGGGAGGGTGATTTGGAAGTGGGGAAGGGATGTTCTGGGGAAGGGGACAGTGGAATGGGGGGGGTGGATCAGCTTGGGATATGTGAGCAAGCTTCTGCTCATATTACATGGGGCCTGTTGGACTTGCACCAGCTATTTAGAAGGCACAGATCTGGAACAGCCCCAAAGGGCAGGCTGTTACTTGGTAAGGGAAAAATAGCCCCTTACTTGGAAGAGAACTCCAGCCTTCTCCAAAGCTGCAGCCTGCTCCTAAGCTGCACAAGGATAAGCAGAGGCCATGCGGCCCCACTGCGCCAGCACAGTTTAGGATTCATTAATTTATCAGGATTTACTATAATAGATTATTTTCTAAAAATCCATTACAGCTTTCCCAAAAACTGGCAAAGCCTTGCAGTTCTTTCTAAATTTAAATCTAATATTTGTTATTTTTCAGGGACTGAATGCTTTACAAAGTTCAATCAGTGCATCCAGAGGCAATCATAAGTCTTAGCATTTCTGATGCTAACTTAACAAATCAGAATTCTATTGCCCACCTGGTACCAGCCAACTGCAGTCTCTTCCGGAGTGCCAACAACATCTTTAAGACACAGCAGTGGCAAATATCCTTTTGTTCATGTACAACAACTGAAATGAGTATGGTATAGTACCACTCTACCATGTGCTACGGAACATATTTACCCCTCCCTTTGCCTTGAGGTTAGGTTTTACCTGTGGAGTCAAAGAACAGGCAGCAGCATTGCACTGCAAATCAGGCAAGGAGTTCAAGCGTTAGTTGCAGTGTCCTTTGTGCCAATGCAATTTGTGGCACCTTGGTATGAGTGCAATGAGTTACCCATGAATGAGCTACAATGCTGAAGTATCATGAAAACTGTAGAATATACTGCATTAATAGACCAACCCTAATAGAGCCCCCACTGCCTATGCAGCTGCACCAACAGAGTTTGTGCTGCATCCTATGGTGGGGGCGAGTCGCAAAGGGTTTCCTCACGGTAAGGGTATGTGAAGCCGCCAGTGCCTCCTCCTTTGTGAAGAACTGTGCGCAACTCTTGGATTCTTCCCGGAAGAGGAGGCACTGGTGGCTTCGCACGCCCTGCTCCTTCTCCTCTGGAGGGCCTTCTCCAGAGGGAACGCAAAATGGCTGCAACAACTGCAGTGGAGAACCTGAGAAGAACCTGGTTCTCTGGGGAAAACCTGGAAGTGGCATCACTGCCCGGGGCATGGGGCAGCGATGTTATGACATCACTGCTCCGGGCACCATGGCAGTTGTGACATCACTGCTTCAGGCACCATGGGTAAGATCCTTTAACAGAAGAACTAATGACACAGGCCTACAAAATAGAGGGTCAGAAAAGTTTCCCCCCAAACTTTATGGTGGTTTGATAAGAATTTGGGGTGCCGATTCCAAAAATGGCATCCATTTTGCCCTTTCACATCTAGTTTTGGAGATATAGTATAGCCTCATTAGTGAATGGTTCTAGCAGCTTCCTCATGAGGAAGCTGTTTGAACCATTCAGTAAAGAGGCCATACTATTATCTCCAAAACTAGACAAGATAGGGCAAAACAGATGCCATTTTTGGAATCAGCACCCCAAATACACCCAGGAATTGGTGTAACATTTAAGGAAGCAAAATGTGTGTTGGCCTGTGTTACTTGACCTATTGTTTTTGCATCTACCATGTGCTCTCAGGCTAGTTTCAAGCCAGGTTTTCCTGTAAGATAAAGACTTGTCTATTAAGTTAACTTATTTTAAATCTGGAATTATTGAAAGCTCGGCCCCTGATTTCCACACTCCAGACTTTAGCCAAGGAGGTAGAGAGGGACTACTACATCTTGCAATGGTCTTTCCAGTAGTAAAGTGAAATATAAACATTCAGGTAATGTAGGGAAATATTAACTTGGAAACAATTTTTTAAAATTTATTTGACCTCAACTGTATGTGTCCTTTTTCTTGTATGTGTTAAATAAGAAACAGAGCAGCTTGGGTAAAATAAACTGCATGTTCTAATCTCAGAGGATGAATTCTACGAGGTTTATCTCACCCCACGTTAATTCTTTTGTATTTTTGGTCAAGCAAGTTACTAAGAAAATGTGCAATAATTCTTGGGGTTGGTTTGGCTGCACTGTAACTATTAGATCTCCAAACTGAAGCAGCTATTTATATTTACTAAAATCCACAGCTTGATAATCCACTAGGTGGTAGAGGAACTGCTGATTAGTAGTAATTTTTACAGTGTTTTAGACCCAGTGGTAAATAATGAGCAGAATAATAAAAAAGGGCAGGAGTTCTGGTCTAGAGGGTAGAGCCTCTGTTAGACCGAAGATAACATTGGAAGGTCGCCAGTTTGAGTCCACTGACAGCTCCCTGAAAGGCAAGACCTTGAAGCAGCTGACAAGCTGAGCTGAGTTATTCCATCTGCTCTTTGGTGTGAGCGAAGAAGCGTCTTGGCTGCCCTGCATGTGAGAGATGAAGGAGCTGCTTGTCAGCCTGCGTGGGAGGCACCTGGAGGCCAGAAGTGCAATCAGACCAGGAAGATCCATCTGAAATGTTGTGTGGTTCTTGAAAGAGAGAACCTCAATGTTTGTAAAAATCCCCTTGAGGGATTTAGAAATGCCTGCCTATCCGATGACCAGAAAGGCGGTATATAAATACTGAGTTATTATTAAAAACCAGTGGAATAATGAGACCGGGCTGGCCCATCCATTAGGTAAGATCATGTGAGTTGCATCCGTGGCAGATTGGGTGGGGGGAAGAGAGCAATGGATTCAGGGTGCCTCTCACTCCACTGCAGCCACTACCTCTTCCAGGCTGCAATGGATGCAACCTGCACTGATCCACTTTCTACCAGCTTATAAGCAAGCAGAAGGTGGATCACTCGCCTCCTTATCTTGTTCCTGCAGGATTTACAGGGACTGTGTGAATGACAGAGCTCCTTCATTTGTACCATCCCTTTAAATAAACATGGAAGTCCTGCGTTTCTGCAATTAAAGAAACTGTGTAAGGAGTGCAATAAGTGGCTCATTTTTTTAATTGTGCAGCGGAAACAGACTTGAGGTGGCATCAGGCAGCATTCTGAGTCATTCTGCCACTGAACAAGACCCAACTGGTAGAGTTTTCCAGAGACCCTTGGAAGATGCTGGGAAAGGAGAGCAGTAAAATTCACCAGAGGATTCCAGCAGCAACACAGCTTGCGAGTCCCATACAATAGTACCCATGACAGCTTTAGATCAGGTTGGCATGCATCTTTCCTTCTATTGCCAGGTGCAGAGGTGAATATGAGGACATGTCTTAGCAATAAGGGAAGCTTCTGTAGAAGCTTTGAAAGGAATCAACACTCACAAGGAGGGTGTAGATTTTTGTTTGAAGTTTTAAAGGTGTAAAGAGTACATTCTATGCTGCAATCTCCATCTCCCATTGCTACAAAAGCCATAGGTTTCCATTTCAGGGGCTAAAAACATATTTATTTATTGACCTTAAATTCGTGTTCAGGTTTGCTTTCTGAATCCGCTTGTTAGGGCATTTTAAAGCAGCAATCAACATGCTAGCCATGCAATGGTGAGTCCAGCAAGGGATACGCAGGACAGTCAGGGAGGCACATTTTGTCCCAGGCACCGTGCCTGGTATTTTTGGCAACAATGAAGCAGTTAATACCCTTTTTCAAAGACCTCCACAAGTCCTCATTGCATGAAATTGCCCAGCTGTCAGACCTTCAGACTTTCCTTCATCCTCACAGCAGTTCCTCCCCGTCTCAAGAAGGGAGATCCGGAAACGGTGCATTCCAGAAGAGGAAAGGGAGAAAACACTCAGCTGTGCGGCTCTTCATTACATTATGACACAACATATTTTTCTCCTCACTGATTGCAGCAGGATTTGGAAACAGCCCACTGACACAACCCCAGAGACGTTTTCTTTTTCTCCAAAATCTAATCTTCATCCCAACAAGTCAGTCTCTGTCTATCACCCAGTGCTGAGAAAGTCACAGAAAACATAAGTCTATCAGGAAATGGAGGTACGTCTATGATGAAAGCCAGCGCTGGCCTGTATTTGACGTAGCAGAAGGAACAAACATGGCTGTGTGTATGCCAAACTTCTGCAG
Organism: Tiliqua scincoides; assembly: GCF_035046505.1. NCBI lineage: Eukaryota > Metazoa > Chordata > Lepidosauria > Squamata > Scincidae > Tiliqua > Tiliqua scincoides. The sequence continues at coordinate 78,077,480 of NC_089821.1, read as the reverse complement.
GAGTGGGGAATGCAGAATGCAAAATGTGACACTGGCCTCTAAATTCATTTCAGGAAGGATTTTAGGCCATGGTATTGGGTACGTGCGTGTAATTTTTTTGACTGCACCAATTCTTCAACTTAAATACTCCCCCACTGCTATTAACTGCAGAGGGGAAAACTTAACCAGTTCCCCTATGTTTTCACTTCCATGGCTAATAACAGCTCTGGGGCAATGTTTTGGATTGGGACTGTGATGTGGTGGATTAGACATAAGGTGCCATGCATTTTGTTGGCATATGCGAATAAACAATATCATCCTCCTTTCACCTCAGCCCCAACATAAACCGAAGCCCTACAAAGCTGCTTTTTGATAAGGAAAAAGAGGTTACATCTAGGTTGGCCCCCAGGTTTCATTTGTTAAAAAGCAAATTTCTAGCCCTGATGGTTGAAAAGCCATGCTGGAAAACAATGTCTCCTGAAATCTCAGAAGCCATAAGGTAGCTGAATAAGATTTCTAGTGGTTGAGGAACTAAGCCTAGGTGCTCCTTGTCCCTTCCTACTCTAGCAAAACCAAAATAAAATATGAAGAATAAAATAACCACAGAATAAATTGTGCAAATTAAGGCCCAGAACAAACATGCAAAAACCCATATGGAAATCAACATTTCCCATGGATGTAGCACATGTTGGGATGCAGAATCCATGTGGGTTTCCTTATCCATTAGTTATCTATGAATTTTTCCCCCACAGAGTAAGCCAAGAACCCTTTAAACTTCTCAATTCATGGGTTCAGATTCCTTCACGTGTTTTGAGACCTCATCAGACATTGCTCCAAATGTTCAAACCTCTGCATCCAGAAGGATTAGAAATGTGTTTTCAAACTAGAAAGAAAGATATTCTTAGGCTGCTGAATTCTGTGCTCAGTGGCACTTTGTGCACTTATGTGATGTGATCTTACAATTGTGGTTTATTATATTATATTATATTATATTATGTATAGTATTTAATATATTTAGGCTCTTTTTCTATTTAAAATATACAAAGAGGCTTCCAGTAAAAACAATAATAATTAAAAATACAGAACAATAAAATTAGGCATAGCAAATTAAAACAGTACCAAAAACAGCACTCAGAATAATAGCTTCTAAAACTCTGGAAGAATAAAAAGGTCTTTGTCTGGCACATGAAAGCCAATAATGTTGGCATCAGGTCATCTGCCCTGGGAATTGTTTTCCATAGGTGGGGTGTCACAATTGAGAAGGCCCTCTCCCCAATCACCACCTGCTTCACTTCCAAAAGTTGTGATCTAGAAGGGAAGGGGGCTCTGAAGATTACCTTAGTCTACTGGAGGGAATATGCGGGTACCCATCCTTCAGGTACCCAGGTCCTAAGTCATGTAGAGCTCCAAGGCACTTTGAATTGTGTTCAGAAATGGACCAGAAGTCAGTGCAGCTGTTTAAGCACCGGCAAAATACATTCCTGCTGGTGATCAGCTTCAACTAAGTGCAGTTTCTGCCGTGTTCAGCAGAAACAATGGATTGCAGTGGTCAATCCTAGTGGGTATCAGAGCAGGCGTAACTTGCAAGAATGATCAGCAATGGAGTATGGCATGTCACTGAATGATGAACTGTATATAAAACTATGCACCACTGTGATTTTTGTATGCTTTAGTTATATCCAGGTTGGGAAACTTTCAGAGAGAAAATATTGGTGGACTCTGGTGAAGCTAGGAATAGAATTTGTTTGTTACTCTTACAGAAAATCCTTACTATCCATGCTGTAACATATGTTATCCCTTTCCCTGTCATTAAAGCAAAACACAGGGAAGAGCAGAAAGTTACACCTCCAGAGCAAAACTGCAAAACTTACCCATGAATAGCATGGATGGTGTGAGGTTCATAATGGTATCTTCCTTCCTGGTGACGCATGTCAATTGGCAAAGGAGTGTGGAAGGCTGGAAAAATATGCTGTGGAACTGTGGAGAAGAAAAGAAGAAAAGGAACTTCAAAAAACTATCTTCATTTTTTTAAAAAAGCAACGCATTTCAAAGACAACTAAAGCTCCATGCATTTCAGAGCAAGTGCGGAGCCATGCAAGGGGGTCTTCATGATATCAGCGCTATCGTACAGCAGAGAAGTGGAATGAATAAATAATCAAAGTCATTTGGAGAAATCCTACATCTTCAACATAAAAGATCTCCAACAGTGTTTTTGACAAAGACAAGCAACTAAGCGCTCTTTGAACTCTGGGAGATTATAGGAAACACCAAGGAATGCTAGCTCACAACACAAATCAGACTCGACAGAGCTTTGCGGGACCTAGACCAGCATCAATTTCACCGCCAGGAACGGCAGCAGAAGCACCTTTCCCTAAGGTGTGCGTATTCACTCACACACAGAGCGCGAAGCTTGGAAATATTTACCCAAGGGTGGAAAAGCAAGCAGAGAATAACTGTGAACTCTATATATTAAGGACTGGCTGGAAAGGATCAGTGGCTGCGGTTCTGAGAAAAGAGACCAAATGGCCTCACTTGTCATCATTTGTGGTCCCATTTTTATTCAGTTGAGAACCTTGTTTCGTCTTACATAAAGTGGTCTCCAAAGATACAGAACACCTACATGAATTTATGGAAAAAGGCAGACTTTAATATTTATTACTGATCACAAAAGCTAACAGTGCGAAAATGTGGAGAGTTGTCAAACAAAGGCAAAATTGACAAGGTTATTCTTCCTCACTGAACAAAATAAACTACAATCACTTGTTCAGCTGTTAGATAATAATAGTGCCTGATAATCAGCATGATAAAGAGATACAGGGTCCAATCCTATCCAATTGTCCAGTGCTGCTGCAACCATGCCAATGGGGCATGCACTGCATCCTGTGGTGAGGAGGCAGTCACAGAGGCTTCCTCAAGGTAAGGAAACAACCTTGGCTGCGCTGCAGCTGCACCAGTGCTGGAAAGCTGGATAACATTGGGCCCTTAGAGCCCAATCCTAACTCCCACCCCACTGGTGCAGCCACACCAACAGAGCACATGCTGCATGCTGTGGGGAGGGGGCAGTCATGAAGGCCTCCTCAAGGTAAGTGAACTTTTCTTCCCTTCCCTTGGAGTAAGCCTCTGTTTCCTCAATAGGTCTCCTCAGATCTACTGTTATTTTCCTGGCATAAGTCAAAGGAGAATAAAGGACAAGGTAAGGAAAGATGGTGTCGGGCTCTAGGCCACAAAGGCGCACTTGGTCCCCAAGAGGTAGCACAGGACACCGCTAAGTTCAGCCCTGGTATGTACAATCCAGCTGCAAAGGCCCCATCACCCAGGAAAGGTGGGGAAAGGGGGCTGCATCACCCAGTTCCCTTTCCCCTAAGGTCATAGGGTCTCTAACCCCTATATCTCCTGGCTCAGGGGCTGACTAGCTTCCACTCCAGTCAGCAGTCTAGCCAACACTGACCCTTATACTTGGCTGGGCTGGGTTTTATGTGGGAGGTCAGCCCCTCAGGTCCTGCCCCTTCCTCCTCAGGGATGTCATAAGGCCTGCCCCTGGAGTCCCATCCCTTCCTATCTAACCATGCCTTGTTCAGATCCAGCCCTTCCACTGGCTGCTCCTGTGATTGGGGCTGTGGGTGTGGTTGCCACCCTGGAAAGGGGTCAATCCTGGTGGGTTGTGTCCCAGGCGTTAGTCACCTGGGGGACAACGGGGGATCTGAGGCTTTTGGGGTGACTGCCAGAGGCCCTCCTGTCTGGTACTCCACCCGTCTGCTCTCTCCAGCTCTGGCCCCCCCACCCATTGCTGGGTCCTTGGGAGACCCTGGCCTGCAGCAACCTGGCTGCTCACAGGTGGGCCGGCAAGGGTGCCAAGGTGTGATCTGCCACAGCAGCCATTGGCCGCCCAGGCAAGTGCAGTGTTAGGAGAGGATGTAGCTGCGACCCACTCTGCCCCTACTCCATCATGGCCATTGCTGCTGCCCAATGGGGGGGCTCCTGCTGCTTGCCCCCCTTCTCCAACCCAGGCAATCCGGGGGACCCCAGACAGAGGGAAAGGGAGAGGATCCTGCTGCAAGTCACTGTTGCCAGGATCGGTCCCTCCCGCTCCTGTTCCACTTCTTGCCCTCCTCCTTGTTGCCCAGGTACTTCCCTGTTCTTCCCCCTCCCCAACCCATTCCTCCCATTGTCTGCCCTCCACGCCAGCTTTCCTGCACTCCTGCAGGTAGCCAATAGCAGCTGTTGGCCACTAACACTGCTGCCATTTGCGGAATCGGCTCCAAAATGGTTGTCAATAGTGCACTGTGTGCACCATCATACAATCACTTACTAGAACGGAACTGTCATAAGGCAGCGGTTAGAATTGGGCTGTCAGGAGATGGCAAAGCAGTTATTGCAAAGCTAACTTAAACTTGTGAGGGATCATGGATATTTTTAGATCTCACAGAATTTTTCAACAGATAAAATGAAAAAATAGCAGCCTCTCAGGAATATAAAAATTGAACCTTTTTATTAGTGCTTTAAAAGACTTCCATGAATTAAACCTAAAGGATTTTTTTTGTTTTGTGAATGCACAGAGTTTCTGGACAGTTTGTAGTGACAACAAGCAGCCCAATCCTGAAGGGCTGCTGCCAGATCCTGCGCACCCCAGGCTACTGCAGGAGGCGCCTCGGGAGAAGGGGACTTTTGTCCCCTTTCCCAGGTAAGGTAAGCAGCCCCGCAATGGGAGTACTCACTTTACCTTTCGTGTAGGGCGTGGAGCCCTCTGTGAGCGCCTTGGATCCTGTGAAGCAGAGCTCTGCGGACCCGCCTCCCTCCCCCGGCATGCCTCCCCCCACCCTCTCTCCGCCCCCACCAGCCTCCCCCCTCCCTGGAACGCCTCCTCCCTGCCCCCATCCCCACCCCTGTTTACCAGTCCAGGAGAGAGCCGAGCCGCGGAAGCTGGGCAACCGCCCCACACTAGCCCAGCACCAGCTGGCACTGGCCAAGCACGGGTGGGAACCCGGCAGTGAGGCTAGTAAACGTGCCTTATGACACGAGCACAGGATTGGGCTCTCACTTAGTAATTGGCCACGAGAACAGTGTATATAAGTGTTAAACTATTGCACTCCGAGTCCTTCTAATTTATGCTGATGAATGGAAAAAATGACTTCCAGAGTTTACTTCCAGAAATTACTTCCAGAATACATGTGGACTAGATGGGGGTGATGCAAAAGCCATGGACTATAACTATATTTGTAAATTGGCAAGGCACTATTATTTTCACTTCACAGCAGCCCCTAGATGAAATTAATTCCATGATTTAGCTCATGTTCATTTTAATCTTAATTTAAAAATATATAGTCAATTTATGAATTTGAAAAACTGTTGGTTCTAGGAAAGAACATCTTCCAAAGTCCTTCCACAGGCTAGGACTGAGTTGATGTAAGTGAGCAAATGTTCAAGGACAATTTCAACAGAGCTGTATCATAAGAGTGTTGCTGAATCAAGTCAAAGGCTTATCTAGTCCAGCATCCCATTTGCTACAGTGGCCAACTCTAACATGTCTTTGGGAAGCTCCGAAGGCAAATAGCCCTCTAGTGTTTCTGCTTCCTAGCAATAGCTTTCAGAGATGTACTGCTTCTGACCGAGGCTGGAGACAGCATATATCCACCATAACTAGTAGCCACCGATAGACATATTCTCCATGTATGTGTGCAATCCCAGTTTAAGGCCATTCAAGCTAGCAGCCAACACCACATCTTATAGTAACAAATTACAAAGATTGATTCTACACTGTGTGAAGTACTTCTTTTTCAAACACTTTCCTTGTGAGGCAGCAGTTGCCATGGCTTCATCAAGAGGAAACTGCTTGAATCAGCATATAAAGTGGCTAATCCGTATCCCCAAAACTAGATCCAATCAGGCAAAACCGATGCCATTTTTCAGATCAGTACCCCAAGTATACACAAGAATGGGTCTAAGTTTTACAACAACAAAATATGTGTAGGCTTGTGTTATAAAGCCTTGATTTCATTAACACCCTTCTCATCTACATCAGTGGCACTTCCAGTCCTGTAAGTGTGGATAATGTTAGTGTGGATAATGTTAAGTACGAATGCAACTGGGATGATGCATCCTTTACTCTTGTTGGGTTTCCAATTCCTGGGCTACAGAAGGATGCAGGCAAAAGCATATACATTTGGGCAGCATTCTTTCTCCTGCCAGATTATGCAGACCTTGGATTACGCAGAAAATATGTTTTTAAATCAAATAATCTACCACATGACTCAAACAAGCCCTCAGGGCTACTAGGGATTGCAAAAATCTAGTAAGAAAGCAAAACCCCAGCATGTCTTCAGTGCCACATTTTACTATCTAGAAAAATGTGGCAGGGAGAAAGATTGTAACACTACATCGGCTGCCCGCAAATAGAATCAGATCTTATCTTGCAAGGACATCTGTTGCTTTAAAAGCTGTGTGCTTGTTACCCATAATTCTGACTGCTGCAGCTTTCTTCACTTGTGTGCTCATAGCTGCCGCTTCCTTCATTTCCTTTGCCTATCCTGTTAGAGGCTTTGAGGCTCCAAGATTCACCAAACGTAGGAAGAGGGCAGTAAGGAGGGTTAAGAAGGGCTGTAGTTATGAACTTGGTGACAGGAAAACGGTAACTTCCAGGATTGTAAGCAGCAGCACAATTTTTTCAATGCTCCCTTGAGTCTAGGTCTGAGAATCTTACATGGAGGGTGATCTCACACACTAAGGGCGCAATCCTAAGTGCTTTTTCAGTGATTTCCAGCACTGACATAAGGGCAATGCAGCTCTGAGGTAAGGGAAAAAACATTTCCTTACTTTGAGGAGGCCTCCATGAGTGACACTCAACGGCAGGATGCAGCACATGTCCCACTGGCACCACTATGCCAGTGCTGGAAAGCACTGACGTAAGGATTTAGGATTGTGCCCTAATTGTCTGGGAGCAACACTGCCATCCTAATCTTTGCATCTACCAAGTGCGCCCCCCCCAGAGATGCTGCCACCCCCTGTGTGTGGCCAGCAAGCCCCGTGTAGAGTCTCCAGGCATCCAAGGAGCACATTTCTACCCAACCACTTGCTAACCCCCGAACTAGTGCTGCCACCAGATGGTGATTCCCATACCCTGCAATTACTTATGCCTCTCTCAAGGCAGGCTTCCTGCTTCCTAGGGCAACAGGGACACTAGCGAGGAGGGTTTTGGGCTGGAAAGGCATATGCCCATAAGGTTGGTCCCAGTAGAAAGAGTTCAGTCAGTGCTAGTGATGAGGAAGTAGCAGCAGGATCAAGGCTGAGGGTTCTGGCTCTACAGCCATGGCAGGAGACAGTAGCTTGAGGAAGCTATGCTGGGAAGTGGGAGGCTTAGAACCCGTTCTCCTCTCCAGAGCGAACTGAGGCAACAGGATCCTTCTCAGGTGATGGCACGATTGGGCCACCCAGGTGATGACTGGCTGGGCCAAGGCTTTCTGAGAGGGCCAGAGTAGGCATCAGCAGTGGGTCTCTGGGGGCTGGGCCCTTGGCAGATCTCCAAGGATGTCTTGTGCTGATGCTAACCCTGCCTATCTGATTTCCATTATGTGAAGATTTTCCTTACTGGAATGCTGGCTCAAGATATTTTTAGAAAGTTATGCCCAAATGGAACGTTTCTTAAACTCCTGGTAAGTGAGATACATTTGAGTATGAAAAGTTTTACTTTTTGAGTGTGCAATAAGCATCGCCTGTCCTTGGAAAAGCCTCCCTGCCCTGTGTTTCTGCGTGAGTGGGAAGGAAGCAAGCCTAGGTCTCTCCAAAGGTATGTGAGTCTGCTGCTCTTCTTCATCAACAGTGATCTGAATGATCTCTCACCATACCCAATGCACACAACATGGCAGACCTGTTCCCACCAGAGGGCAACTAAATGGAAGCAAGGGCAGGGCAATAAAACTGACTTCTCTGTGGATGGGTGCTTCTCTCATACTGTGGCGTGAGCTTTCTCTCTCTTGTGGCCTGCAACTCTCATGAGCATGCAATGTGCCAATTATTGCATTCGTAGCAATGACATGCATAATGCTCATAGAGGGTATCGTGAAGACAGATCATGTCCTTCATCTTTTATCTGTGATATCCTTGAACTCTACATAGGAAGGATATCTCTAGATCAGTGTTTCGCAAACTGTGGGTCGGGACCTACCAGTGGGTCATGAGCCAATTTTTGGTGGGTCACAAAAAGTTTTTTATACATTAAAAAAAAAACAAAAAACTTTGTAAGCACCCTTCTCCGGTTTGCAGAAGAAAATCGTTAGCTGGAATGCTAACCCATTGTATGAGGTCATACTCCCCCCAAAAGTCACATTTTCTGATTTTCTCTAGTAATTGGCATGCCATAGATCACATGTAAAACCTAGTTTCAACCTTTTGTCTGGCCTGGAAGTCCCTAACTGCACATCTTCCTCTCCAGTTCAGCCTTCTGGGTAATCTGGAATGACTGTAAAGGTTTGGGGGAACTCCATTTCTAGGGAGAGTCTAGAAAATGTCTACACACACACACACACGATACATAAGGTCTCTAGGAGCACAGAACCACTATTATTAATTATTAATAAATAAAATATTATCTCTTTCCAGATCTTTTTTGTCTAGTGGGTTGCGATAGATTATCATTTTAAAAAGTGGACCCCAGTGCTAAAATGTTTGGAAAGCACTGCTCTAGATGGTACTTGACTTGCAGTGAGCAGAGACTAAAAGCTCCCCATGAAAATCAATCTGCTGCCAAGGCTTCTGAAAAGAGTGTAGGCCTTTGGGGCAGAAAGGATTTGAGGCTCCATAGCAGACTTATTCTAAGACACAGGGGAATCCTGGCTGTGTGTTCCTGATCCTAATACATGGCAGCTTCTTTGCAGCCTGGTCAGTGTCAATACATAGTGGAGTAGCTGTTAAACCCCCACAAAAAGAAAAAAAAAATGAAGTCAATATGAAGTCCACCCAATCTCCACCCCACCCAGCCCCAGCCTGGCTTCTGCCTACCCATTAATCTCACTCTGCTGAAAGGGCCTGTGTAGTAGGAATCTTTTAAATAAAGATGCAGCCAGTGTCTACCTAAGCTGAAAACACAGCATGACCCTATTTGGTCTTAAGTATAAACAAAATCTCATTCACACTCCTGTTTTACAGCAGCTAAACCCATCAGTGCCAATCTCTGCCTTCTCGGTGCCAAGCAAACTACTGCTTAGCAGGGACCGGCTCCAGAACTGTTTTTTGTGCCAGGGCTTAACCTTGAAAGAATCGATCATAAAGAACAGGTGCAGAGGGCATTTTCCTTCCAATTATAATAAGCAGAGGAGTCATTGGTTGGGATACACAGTTATACACGCAAGGTCTTTGTCCCATGTTGGATGGCCAATTTGCTGAGTACTGCATATCCAACTTCTAACTGACATAACCAACTTCCAACATCACTGACTAGAGAAATTGGTACTGATTAACAAGCCCCATCTGCTGTATTCTTCAAGGCAGGTGCTGATGTGCCAGTAGGAAGATGAGGGTAATTGCTGGTTTACACATTACCCTGAAAGTAACAAGGCCACCTAGTGTACAGAGTGATGTAGCCAATCCTCACTCCCTGATGAGGAAACCTGTGACAGCTGTGTTTGCAAACCACTGTTTGTTGCATCCACACTATGCATTTTTGTGTGCAGTTTTAAAATCTTAAGTGTAAACAGAAGAACATAATATGTGTAAAGTCTGTGAATAGATGAACTAAATGGGAACTATATTGTTCAAATGTTTGGTTCTTTTAATTTAAAGAACCATGGCTAGTGTTCCAAGCTGGTTCACTTGAAATAAGTTTAGATTGCCTTTCACAACTATATTTATGATGATGGTGATGATTAGAGAACAACAGATAACACTTCCATTGTGGAGTTTTCTCAAATATTGGTCCTGAACCTCTGGAGGAGCAGTGGAATGAGGCCTGGTTTACACATGTGGGAAAATGAGGTGATAGAATGCTAAGGTAGACTGGAGTGCATCATTTCAGAGTGCAGGTAGGCCATTCTAGACTGGAAGACTCCACCGTACTTCTTTTTAAGCCATTTCTGCCTAATGTTGCATATAAGCAATAGGGACCAAATGTGTACACCTGTGGGCTGCGCAGAAATTGGTTAATCTTTTTGAAAGAAGAAAACCAGTACAAGAGGGGGGAAGCAACTGTCCCAGCCTGTCAGTTGTACAGTATTCTTTTTCTAGTTGCAGGAAGTTAATAACATAGAGGAGCAGTAAAAAGCGTGATTCCCCAACCTTGTCCATTTTATCACTTCATTTTGCTGTGTATGCAGAGCAGGGCTTAGAAGTCTGGTATTGCATGAGGGGTAATATGTTTGGACAGGAGCAAAAAGGTGCAGCATAAAGTTGGGTGCCCAAGAGTTCTGAACCACTGGAGGCAGAAGAATGAGGAAGGCTTGGCAGTGAAGGTTTGGAAACAGTTATATTTAAAAAAACAAAACACAAACACAGGATATAATAATTTTTTCTTTAAAATTTGGACATCTTATCAGACTGGGGAAAAGACTTTTCCTCATGTTGCTAGTTTCCTGGCCAGTTTATTAATACTTTCTGGATGAGGAAGATGCCAGTTTCATCACCTGAAACTTTCCAAACCCATATAAACATTTGCCTCAAACAAAGAAGGAATGGGAAAGTGCAGCAAGTCGATGTACTGCAAGTGAGAATGTCAGAATCTGGCATTTCGTGGGGATAGAAGCAATTGCAGGATTTCTCCAAGAGCAAACCATACGTTACAATATAAATATCTCTTTTGGTATAACGAGAAGAAAAGACACTTCTTATCCTTTATAGCATCTCTCTCTCTCTCTTCCTCCGAATGCTGCAATTCAACTCTGAGATAATAAAAAAGAGACTATAGCGGAAAGCTTTAAACAAATGTGAACTCTGTATCCAGACAGTGAATATACGTAATTCTCTCCCCACCTTTCAATACAGATGGTTGTATCAGGCAGTCATGAGTGATTCCCTTAACTGGTCCCCTACTATGTTGACTCATGAGAAGCCCTGCTGCCACTTCTTATTCATCAGTATTGGGTCTGGCACTGCCGGCATCAGGTTGCTGAAGGCCCTGGGGCAAAGTCCTGCCCTGCCCTGGCCATGGTACCATCCAATTGCTCCTTGATGATGCATTGGCTGCTAAACGCTGCAATGGGTATGGAGGGTTTAGAGGTTGGCCGGTTTAGATGGAAGCTTTCATAAATGCGGATGCTCAACCACTGCCCAGCCTGGCTGACCCCTAGCTCTATTTCTGGGCCCTGGCATGGAATCAGTGCCCATGATCATGCCAGGGGGGCCTACAGTAGCTGATGAGGCTTGATCAATTTTTTCCCCTCCTTTTTGGAGGGATGCAAGTTGACAAAAATTGAGAACTTAAGAGGTATAGTGACTTGACACTCTATATTCTTTCCTCAAGTGAAGAAAAGTATCTTTGATGTGCACAACAAATGATGTACTTCCTTTTAATACCACTTTTAAAAAACTACTTTTTTAGGTTGAGCAGAATCAATAGAAGAGACCAAATAGGAATGATTTAGGTCAGAGAACTCAATCAGTTTTACTGTAGCCCAACTCCTAACCCCTGTGATTGGTGGTATGGGTTCTATCTGATGTTCCCTGGAGTTCAGGAATGTACAAGTCAATCACAATCTGAGCCAGTGTACTGCCCCAGGTTACCAGTATGTGGAAGGAGGACTGTGCTGTGTATTTTTATGATGTCATCCAAATAATGATCTTGCTGTTTAAGAAAGCTGGATGACTGAATGAGCACAAGAAAAATATCTTGCCTGAAAGCACAACCTAAGTTAATGCACCATTAATAATGGACTGGGGTGAATTATCAGAGGAGATAATAGGGTAGGGGTCAGAGAAGGTTTGAGACAAAGAGTGGGAGGGGGAAACTAGGTCACAGCAACATGACAGAGCATATCCTATTGGTAGGCCTCTGGGATTCTCCACAGATGAAGTCACAATTACCACACAGAATACTAACATGCTGGGAAAGCCATCTGAAAGACCCCCATCCAACTAAGAAGTGAAATGAAGAGAAGAAAAAAGGCACAGCAGAAAGCCAAACTTACAGTAGCTCTGACTTAACCTGTGATCAAAATTCCATTAGGGGGCTTACTTTTAATAGTGTTTAGAGTAACTTGACTTACTTGAAGTCATTTACAAAATATGCTCAGTGCAGAATGTACACACTTACTCCAAACAAGGTAATTATGCGGTTTGCTAATTATACTTTGTCTTCACATTTTAAAGCCAGCAATAAATGTGTAATTTAAGCCATTTTAAAAAGTCTTGTTCAAATGTTACTGTGCTGCTTAGTCGGAGAAATTCCTCCCTCTTCCCCCCCCCCCAACTCCATCAGTGGCAGACACTTTAAGCAAAACAAAAGAGTCTATAGGAACATACAAAACAATGAGAGATGTGTTTCAGTTTACTACAGATCATTTATGTTGTAATCGCACATGGTGATTGCTGTTGCTAAAACAACTGTTTACCTTATAATGTGACTGAATTCTCCCATTTGGAAAGTTGTATTGCCCCCTATTGTGTTACTTTGGCCATAGCTGTTACCAAGGGTTGTGCCAAGTCATAGCCCAAGTAATATGTATCTGATTCCAAGCTATATTGTCTGTCATGTAAGTAGTCATGTAAGTATCAATGAAAGTCACATTGATACATGAACAGCAGAGTTCTTGCAGCACATTCTTGCTACAAATGGCTACATATGGAGTGGTTACCAAGTGGAAACTTACCATACTCGGCACATAACTACTTGGTTAACAGGTCACCTATTATCCTGCCAAATGGTGATCCTGCTAATTTTTTCCCCCCTTTTATCAGGGAAATGATCAGGCAGGAATAAGATCCTCTTCACCTCTTGGTAAGATAATGCTGTACATTACTAAGGGTGCAATCTAAGGGTGCAATCTAAGGGTGCATTACTAAGGGGCAGTGCAGCTCTGAGGTAAGGGAACAAACATTCCCTTACTTTGAGGAGGTCTCAGTGAGTGACACTGAACTGCAGGATGCAGCACATGCCCCATTGGCACCGCTATGCCAGTGCTGGAAAGCACTGATATAAGGGGTTAGGATTGCACACTAAGTGGCTTCATGCACGCTTGTGCATGAAAATGGTAATCTGAATTCACCCAAAGATGAATGCGGATGGGGATCCAACATACTGGATACTGTAGACATCTCTTGAACACCAAGTGTGTAGTGTCCTCAGATCTCATGGCTGGAAAGGTGAGGTTTTGACATTGGTTCTGCTGCACCTGTTTCTACTCCTACTGTTGCTCTTGGTGCCATCTTATATGGAGACATCAAAAAGACAAAGGGGGTTAAGGTACCCACAAGATGCATGAGGGGAAGAAGAGACACTAGGAGACCACTTAGAGCTGACACTAGGAGACCACTTAGAGCAGAAATTAGTGACACTGAGTAAATACAGATAAGGATTTGCCAAGTGGTAACTTCTCGAAATGTGCTTGTAACATCTTGGTGAATAAATGGCCACCTCTATTGTTGTGCCAAGTGGGGAGAGGAATTTTACCACACTTCCATACATAAAGAAGAAAACTAAAACATTCTCCTTGCCATTGGCAGGATGGTACAGACAATGGGCTTACCAAGCAGCTACACGCACAGAGTGATACATTATGACAAATGGTAGAATGTGGTCACCCACTGAGACAGCAGAAAGAATGGCTGCAACAGCAAGGGGGAGAAGGCAAGAGGCTGCCTTCATTTTCCTGTTAAGTCATTGAGAGGTCTGGTCAAGTTACGCTTTGTCAGTAATAATTCTCCATACGCAAACTAGTAGCAACCTTTGCACACCGGTTGAAAATTGCTGCCTAAACTGATATGAAACACTGTGGGCTACATCTGCTACATGCAGGAGCAACGCTGGGTCTAGGAGTTCATTCAGTCATGAACCTAACCCTTAAAGGGTTGTAGAGCCCCATCTAGAATGGGCATCTTCTCATTCACCTGGGCAACTGAATCACCCATAACTGATCTTTTGTCTAGATTAATTTTCAGTTTTTTCATCCTCTTCCAGTTCATTGCTGATTTCAAGCACTTGGGTTAGCAACTACATTTGATGGAACTCAGAGATAGGATTAAGTGCTGTTTGCATACTGATGGCACACACTCCAGATTCCTGGACAACTTCACCCAGCACTATCATGGAAATATTAAATAGCATGGGAGACAACACTGATCCTTGTGAAGCAGGGTCAAATTCCTGAAGGAAGGAGCAATAGTCTTCCAACACCACTTGCTGAAAACTCTGTAGGAGCAAAATTACTACAATGCAGAGAGCCCAATGTCAATCTGTGAAGACAGTTGAGAAGAATACCAGGTCCATCATATTGAAAGTTCAGACATAAGTACATGTTTTAAGGTACATGTACATGTGTGCGCCATCCATACTTGTGCTCCAACTGCTGAAGCTGCAACTGGAAATTGTGGCAGAGGCCTGTGATGATGCATGCAGCCTGGAATGTACGATCAAACTGTAAAAACATTGTATGAAATTGTATAAGCAATTAACTTTTATTCCATAGGAGGTCAAAAAGAGACAGTCTAACCAGCAACTGCTCTGCACTGGTAGCCAATACCAGCTGCTTCTGATGAAGACGCAGGAAATACCAGCGAGAATAATGACAGAACAATGTGCTCATTAAACTGTTTCCTAACATCCCCTAGGTGGTTAGAGGTCAGCTATATACCCTAATTCAGATCCATTTATTGTAAATTGAACTGTTATTACTCTCTTAAAATGTGGGTCTTTTCTTTCAAACTCTGGGGTTTTATTCCCCAGCTGTGTCATTGACTCACTGTGAAAACAGCGGCAACACTGGGGTCATAAAAACTTCACTGGAGGTGTTGTGAAAATTAGCTCAGTCCTATAAGCTTCACTGCTTGACCACCTTTTGGTAGGAGATTGTGTGGAAAGACAGAATGTTTTTCTTCTACCAGAGCTTCTGGGTACTTCTAGGTTCAACAAAAGAACAACAATTATGAAAGAGTATAACAGCCCACCTCCATGCTGACACACTGGTGTTGGGGCTTCTTTGGAGAAGGCTGACACACAGCCTTGGTCATTTGTCACTTAGGACTGGGCCCATAGGACTGGGTCCTAAATGTGCCCCAGAATATGGTTCTGTCCCAGTTAGCCTAATAAATTAGAATGCTATGGTGTGAATTACTCTTCTGATAGTTTCTTGAAGCAGGATAGCAGAAGAAGCCTAGCAACATAAGTACCTACTCTTATTATTGTATAATATTATCAGTATGCATGAAGCTTAACACAGTGACAAACAAAATATGGATTCTGCCCCAAAGAGCTAACAATCTACCATTAGACCAGTGGTTCTCACACTTTTTACACCAGGACCCCCTTTTTTTGAATGACAATCTGTCGGAATCTACCGGAAAAGATGTCATGGCCGGAGGTGACATCATCGAGCAGGAAAATGTTTAATACCCCATATGACAAAATAAAATCAAGTAAGTAAGTAAATTAAAAGTTTACATAAGTATGTTTAAACCCTCCTAAGCAGTTGCTGATCTGTTTAAAAAAATTCCCTAAACATTCCAAAAATTGAAATCCTATCTACACTTACCCAGGAGTAAGTCCCATTGACTATCATTGTTAAAAGCATACACAGTTATGTGTATCATTAGAAACTGCATTAGACAAAAGAGAGGGGAGGGAAATGGAGGTGAGGTGAACAGGTTAAGGATATGTGTTTTCTTGAATTACTTGTTCTTAGGCTTTGTTGCAGTGAATTAGAACTGGGGATTGTGTCAAAGTCTTCATGAAAAGGTGGATTTTGGAACCACTTCTAACTGAAGGTTGTCCATAGGGTGCTGTGACCCCAGCACAGGCTCTGCTGCATCCAGCGAATGGCCAGAGACCATGTGGGGGTGGAGAGGTAAGTAAACCTTACTCTGATCACACAAGGGCCCCAATGGGGTCTATTCAGACTTGCACCAGCTCTTTAGCTTGCGCAGGTCTGAGCAGAAGCAAGGGGATGGACCTGGCGGGGCCCTGATTCAAGTCTCACGTCTTTTTCAGAGTCTTCCACATGCATGACTCATGAGTCACCGAGTCACTCCAAATTATGCATTTTCACGACCCGAGTCCGAGAAACTGACTCAAGTTCCCAACCCTGGACTATGCAAAGGTGTCACTATATTGCAACTCTGCAATGTTCTCTCTCTTTAGCAGGGGACAAAGCAGGGAGCAGAATACCTTCTCTTGCCCTACCCTTTGCAAGATCCTAGAATTCATTCTCCACTCACTTGCTGTAGGGTAGAAAGCAAATCTTACTTATTCCAGCTGGTGTGAGGGGAGTTTGAGTGATAGGCCTGGGGGAGAGTGGCTGCTGCATCCTGTTTGTGATCAGGAGCTACTAAGAGACTGGTACGCATAATGCTCCAGGTTATGACCTGGCAACCTCATGCCAGAGCATCGTAAGTTTGCCATTTGTTATAGTACTGGGGCTACACTATGAAGGAACTGCAACTCCTGAGGAGCAGAAAACTCAACCCAAAGGGTTTTGCATTAGCAACTCATTAAATCCCCAAGTCCAGAGCTGCGAAGTGTTAAGAGGCCTGGAAACCACTTCATTCCCAGACTGCTATCGCCAAGACGTATGTCTGAGCACTCCTCCAGTCTGAAAGTTATTCAGGAACAATAAGGCCACAAGTCTTGACTGCAACACCATCCTTGCGAGGCTCTGCTCCTTTGCTTCTTCCCAAGAGGAAGTGCTTAATAAGAATAATAATATCCTGAAAGGGTAACCCAGGCAGTGTAATTAAAAAAGCTTTTCTTGTCTCACTTTGAAGGAGGGGAGGGGGCAAAATTAAGGGGGGGATTAAAATCAGACAGGAAATTCCACTAGAACAAGTTGGCCTGTGTCCTAATAATACAGGCCTTTGCCAATTCCTCCAGAAAGCAACTGAGGAGGGAGGGAGGCAAGCAGGCAGGCAGGGAGAAAAGGCCCTCTAGACTGGCTCAGATCTGAAAACATATTGTGGGCTTGACTGCTGTGGTATTTCTAAAGGGGAGAAAGAGGAGTCAGAATCAAATAAAAGGAAGTTTGCTTTGCTGGGAAGCCACTGTTATATAATGTCGCCTTTGTACGAAGGGCTTGCTTGCTGCAGTTTGGTGGAGAAAGCTAGTGTACAAGCCTATTGAACTTAAAAGAGCCAGATGGATCCTAGGGTTCATTCTTCTAACAGCTGCTTTAAAATAATGGGAAAGAAGTTCCAACTGGCCAGCAAAACTCCTGGAGTGGAATAAGGTGGAAAAGAGAGGAAGAAAGGGAAACCAGGTGCTTCTCAAAAACATGCGACTGTCTTGGTGAGGCTTCAAGAGGGGACTGGATCATGACAGGCCGGGGTCAAATCATTTATTTAGTTGATGAAATAAAAGCATTGAAGAAAGGAGGCTGCTTTTCTCAAAAGAAAAAAAAAAACTTTTTCCTTCTTTTTAAGAGAGTTTGAAAAATCACTTCATATAGATTTGCTACAGCTCCTTATTACATAAACAGCATTTTGGACCCACAGTGGGATTAGCTACAGAGTGGTAGATTTGCTACAGTCCACTATCGGACAAGTGGCAAGGCATTACCAAACACCTGACAGGCTGCAGTCCTGTCATGGGTATGGTTAAAGGATAGTTGGAAAGCCAGCTATGGGTTTCCCTCCAAAATCCTCAAGTCTGCAAAAAGATGGGGAGGGCAATTTGGTTTTGAATTTCCCTCCCAAAAGCCTAACTGAAAAAGGAAAGAGTTAATCAATCCTAAAGAATAGATAAGGGCCAGCTCCCAGGCATTCTGTGTAGGAAGTCAGACAAGAGCTCAATTATAGAGCAGCAATTACTGAGCTGTAGCACTGCTGCATCACATTGTTGAACTGAGAGACACATTGCTGCCAAAACTGTCCTTGTAGCTAAAACCAGTTTTGCTTGTAGTTTTGTTCCTGCCTGAGGTTCTGGTGCAGTGCCAGGTGACTGGAAGGTGAACTGGACTCAGGGATTGAGAACCTGGAAGGGAAGTGTCCCAAACTCCCTCAAGGCCTCACAGAGAGCAGAGCCCTGGTAAGCTGGGGCCTGGTGGCGGCAGAATGACGATGACGACCAGATAGTTTGAAGTCAGCATCTTTGGGTCTACCGTGAGACTACCATAAGTCCAGGAAGGCTTATGTTATAATAAATTGGTTCATCCATAAGATGCTACAGGACTTTTTGCTGTCTTTACTGCAACAGACCAAAACAGCCACCACTCTAGAAGATACCAGTTATGTACATCATCTTATGTTTGCACACTTAAAGTAGCCCTTAGGGGTTCTCAGTTAGTCTGCAGAATTATTTTCGACAGAAAACATTTCTGTATGGTGACTTGCCCCTGGAGTTTTCTATTGGTTTCTTGTTTTTGTGAAGACATATTTATCATGTCAGATTCATCTTCCTGGGTGTGTTCAAGTACTGAACTAGTGAATGACTTTCTGGAGTCACAGAAAGTCTGCCACAATCTTACAGCATCCATATACTTAGAACTGCACATCTCACACTGCTAGTTCACCAAAGAGCCAAGAATGGTGCCATTCTCTGAAGTATCTTTCTGAATCTGAAGTCTTTCCTGAATCTGGGGAGCCTGCAATGCATTGTCATGATTCCACTTCTAATAATATCATTCCATATGATAAAAGATATGGCCTGTCACTGCTAAGTATTAGCCAAACTCTAGGGCTGACAGGAGTCCAGGGGAATTCAGTTTTTCCACCATTAAGTGATATTTAAAGCCATCATCTCAATCTCTATACTTGTGAATACTTTTGCAGGAATGGATTTCATACAGGCCCTGCCACAAAGTCATACAGTAGGTGGAAATTCAAGTGGAAGCACCGGGAGTGACTCTGAGGTCTCAGAAGCACACTATTATTATTATTATTATTATTATTATTATTAGTAGTAGTAGTAGTAGTAGTAGTAGTAGTAGTAGTAGTAGTAGTGACAGTGACGTCCATGTACATTATATTGTACAAAGAATGAGAGGACAAGCTCCTATCTTAATGGGCTTACAGTTAAGATATTGGTACAAAGGTAAAATGAGGAAGTGGGGAATGGAATCTGGGCTAAGCAAGGGAAGGATATTCAGTTATTTCAATTACATGTACTTGACTTACAGCCTAACCTTAACTAACTTTCCATGCTGTAATACAGCAGCGCCAAAACTTTCCAGCACAGGTGGAGCCACAATGTAGCCCCAAGGTAAGGGAACAAATGTTTCCTTACCCTGAGGAGGCCTCTATGACTGCCTCCCCACTACAGAATGCAGTGCGTGGCCCATTGGCACAGCTGCACCGGCACTGGAAAATGGGATAGGATGGGGCCCTGAATCTCTGGCAGATGTTTCTAGATCTGAGGTGCCACTGAAAAGAAATGTGGTCAGTGAAGTCAAAAGGATCAAGAATTTACTTGGCAAAGGCACACAGGTTTTACACCCAAGTGCTTTTCATGGTAGAAGCTGCATTCCTGGAATCTATTTGCAAAATGGGCTGCATGTATGGATCACAGCAATAGTTGAATCTAGCCTACATCCTGCAGTGGGCCTCTTCAGACGGGTTAAGCCACAATCCCCTTCTTATGCTTGCTCTGGTGCGAGTAACATTGAAATCAATGACCTGCTTATAAAGGATTTAGCATGAGTTTTACAGTGGAGGAGCACAGGCCGCCAAGGAATACATTCTTGCAGAGATGCCCTAGAGCCAAGCATAACTTCATGAATAGAGGAGTGTAGAAATCTCACTCATTACCATGACTGGCTCACCCACTTTGAGGGCACAATTTCAAAACATTCCCATTTTTGCCAGTTACAGCCATTTGTCAGTGCAATCTGGCAGGGACATTTTCAGCACATCTTTGCAGGGCTGCTGGTAGGAAAAACAGAGGAAAATAATAATTTGGCTGTTTCATAGGCAAAATGCATAGACTGCAGCCTAGTGAATGAGATTCACGGGGCTTGCTATTAGAGACATTCCCTGAGAACACCAGAGAAGACCTAAAGAAGTTCTCTACCATGGTGTTGGTGCCTAGATGCCCTCTCACCAGGCAAAAGATCCAGACATCTCCTCAGTTTACACTGGAGCTCTGGGATTTGAAGTTTTCAGGGAGATGGCTGGAGTTCAGATGGAGGCAGACTTAGCCACAGCTTAGAGCTCTCTGTAAAGTCCACGTTGTTGTGGCAGTGAGGGTGGCAAAGGGACACTTTTACCCCACCATCACTGCATCACTGTGAAATGTTGGCCAGAGGAGCTTTTGTGAGGAGAAAAACTGCTGTTGCACTTGCCCAAGCTAGAGGCGGAAGCTTCCTGGGAGGCCTGCTGCACCTCTTTACAAAACATTTGCTGACTACAGTTGCTTGTATTTTGTCTGGCATGGGCTCCACTGGCTTGACTGATGTGTCCAAAGCATCTTCTCATCTCATTCTGATGCTCTGCAGCCAAACTACACAAGTGCACAAGTGTGTGCTCAGGAGGTGTGATTCCAAAAGAAAGTGCCCCATCCTTAAAACAACAATGGGGGGCAGCAAATCCTGTCAGAACCTCCCTCTAGTACACCATGGATGAAGCTGCGTCAATCCGTTTCCATACCCTCTCACTGCACAAGGAAGGGGAGTGGGAAGGAAAGCAGATCACCACTGCCCATGCCTAAAAAACTGCTTCTCTAGTCCCTCACCTTGCTCCTTCGGTGTGTGGTCCCTTTAAATGGACTGTGTGACTTTTTCTTTTCTCTTCTGTGCTTCAGACTCATACTACTCCATGCTGTAAATTTCACCTTCAAAGATTGCCAAAACACATATAGACTTGATCCAACGCATATGTTCTAGGCACATCCTAAACTAGAAGAAGGGCTGGGAGCTTACAGTTGGGGCCTAGGAATTCTGGGAACTGAATTGGGTGACCTACTGCTGGGGGATAGTAGTTCTGGTCTGAAGGTGTAAGTTTCACTTTCCCACATTTGAACTGAACTAATACATGTTGGTGCTTGTGCAGAAGACCTGAGCTGCATGTCCATTACGGCTTTAATCCACTTTCAGTGCACTTCTATTCCCCCAAAACATACCAAGGCGACTGTAGTTTGTTACGAAATATGAGAGCTGTTAGAGCTGCCCTTAACAAACTACAGTCTCCAGAATTCGTTGAGCTAACGCAGGGATGTCCAAACTTTTTGGCAGGAGGGCCACATCATCTTTCTGACACTGTGTCAGGGGCCAGGGAAAAAAAGAATTAATTTACATTTTAAATTTGAATAAATTTACGTAAATGAATATATTAGAGATAGAACTTACATGAATGAATGAAGGTCCTGAAATAGCTCAAGGCCTACAAAAGGTCTTGCACAAAGCATGGGTGGCCTTTCCTTTGCTGCCACTGCTGCATCACAGACGTGAAACAGCAAGCAGTGGAGGGAGTTCTTGTCCCACAGCTCACACGAGAGGTAGAACAGTCGCCCTCACGCTCAGAACAGTTGCATTGCGCCAGCACAGGCTCCAGCAAATCTCCAGTGGGCTCTTTGGAGATTGAGGGCTTTCTGTGGGCCGGACTGGGAGTCCCCGAGGGCCACAAATGGTCCGCAGGTCAGTGTTTGGGTACCCCTGAGCTAACGGAAGTACATTCAAAATGGATTAAAGCTGTATTGGAAACACAGCCCTGGATAGGCTGAGATTGAGGAACTCACATTTATTTTGCTTAAAAAAATGTTTTGTACTCTATAGTTCATTTTGTCATGCCCTGGGTCCCCTAGAAGCCAGGGTCCTAGGAATTTTGCTTCCTCTGGGCCTCTCCCCCCCCCCCCGGGGCCTGGCTATGTGTTCTAAAACAAAAATCCAAATTCAAGATAAACCAGAATTTTGTAAGTAAAAAACATCATGTAAAGTAGGCAACATTCTATATGTCTGCTTATTCTGTCCAATTCACTTCCGCAAGTTGGTTGTCTAATTCACTTCCGCAAGAACATGGATCCTGAGAAGCAGAATCTTACTCCTAACTATGCAAAGCTCTTACACTCCTTACAATCTTTTCAGAATTCCACTAGGCATTTGCAACACGTTCGTAAACTTACAGTTTTGTAGCCAGAATGGTAAAGGGATTCTTTTTTGTTTGTTAAAGAAAGCTTGGTTCTGAATTCCAAGATACCATATATTATACTCTGCAAAGAGAGACAGAGAGAGAGAGAGAGACAGAGAGAGAGACAGAGAGGCTTTTCTCCCTCTTTTGTAGTGCTAGAATTTGAGGTCATCCAATAAATTGGTTTGGTGATGCTCTCTGGCTTACATTGCTTTAAAAGGGAAGTAGACAAATTTATGGAGAGAAGGTCTATCATTAGTTATGAAGGCTAGATGGACCTTCTAGATTCAGAAGAAGTATGCTTGGGAGTAATAGCCAGAGATGATCATTGTCTACATCAGGGGTGCTCACACTTTTTTGGCTCGAGAGCTACTTTGAAACCCAGCAAGGCCCGGAGATCTACCAGAGTTTTTTTTACAATGTTCGCGCCATCGTAACATATAACATTTATGTGTACAATGTATGTTGGTGTACCTTGAGCCCCACTGAGTATAACAGGACTTACTCCTGAGTAGACATGCCTAGGATTAGGCTGTGAGGCTGCAATCCTAGCCACACTTACCTGGGAGTAAGCCCCATTGAGTACAATGGGCCTTACTCCTGGCGTTTCCTCCCAGAGGCACCTGAAAGGGGGGGGGTCGGCACTCTGCGATCTACTCATTTTGCCTCGCGATCTACTGGTAGATCGCGATCCACCTATTGAGCACCCCTGGTCTACATGTCCTGTTTATGGGCTTCCGAGAAGCACCTACTTTACTACTGTGGGAGGCAAGATATCGGCCTAGATGGACTTTTACTCTCCTCCAAGGGAACTTTTCTTATGTTATTACAGTTCTCAGGTGCAATTATAGACATGTGGAATACATTGAGTCTTGTGCTGATTCTGTAGCAGATGCCAAGCCCCAAGACTGTCCAGGGGTGAGCCCTGTTGTAGAAAAATAATATAAAACCTGATGCCACTGAATACTACAACATAGTTAGCTCTTTTCAATCAGTAAATCACTTCAATTGTAAACCAGAGTTGAAATAATCTGAACTCAACCAAAATAAAAATGTATTTGCTCCCTGTTTTTAAAAACAAGTCCACCTACTTTAGTTCCTTCAGATCTATAAAGACATTTCATTTGTGACCACGAGTATGGGGTCATACTCATTACCATTCACGAAGTCTGTGTCAATGGCACACCTTCAAGTAAGGTAGAATTTCAAGACTGCTCTCCGTGTTTTCCACTAAAGAAAATATAAAAGACATTTCTTCTGTAGGAGAAAGTATGAAGACCTATGTCTATAGCAGAAACTTTGATTGAAGTTTATTTTGGTATCTTTACTAGGTTTGAGCTATACTATGGTAAAGCAAACTTATTTGCTGTGGCTTGGCATGGAGATGTTAAAAGCCCCAGCACTACTTTTGAAACCAAATGTGTTAAGGAATCTTGAGAAAAGATATTCATAACTCATGCTCATGATAGCATGATCAATGGAAGAAAGATTTGTGCTGAATCACTAATAAGTGCTTGGGTTCATAACAGTTCCATGCACAGGGTACTCAGCTTTTGTTGTATAAAATTGCAATCTTCCGCTTCAAACTACGTTCACTAAAATGGTCTCACGCTGTGTACTGATGGCTGCACATGGCCATTTTCACCACATATCTGCATCTGATACGTGTAACAATTCTTATTCCTACCCGGGAAGATGCAGACATCTTTGTGACCAAGTGATTACAGGGACATTAAGGGCCCAATCCTATGGGCATCTAGTGCTGAGCTTCAGCGCTGATGATAGGTGTTGCAAACATGCTGTAAGGTAGATTTTCCAGAAAGCACACACAAAGGACATGAGACCCACAGCCCTGATATTATCTGTCCTTTTCCTGGCACTTGGGATTCAGAGCCTCTCAATACAACAATTTCAGATACTATAGCTATCATGGTTAACAGGTCCTGCCAGAGCAGGAAACCTTTTCAAGCTATTTGAACTAGTGGGTATAACCACATTTTGTGACTATGAATTCTGTGTTGTATTTATGTCTCTTCTGAATCTGCTGCCAATCAATTTCACTGGGTGCTCCTATGTCATAATATGATGAGGGAGAAAAAACCTCTCCAACAGTCATAATTTTATAAAACCTCCATGATGTAATCCCATTAGTAATCTTCTTTAAACTAAACCTATAAACCTAAACTTACTTGTCCCACAAGTTACTTCTGAGTAAACCCATAAAGCAGTGGTTCTCAAACTAGGGCGTCACAATGCCCCAGACAGAGAACCCTGGCCTCTGCCCCCTTAAGTGGCGGAGGGAAGGCAGTGACATGATCTGATGGATTGCACCACTTTGGACGGGCGCAGGGGCTTGCTGAAACTTACCAGAGCCTGCAGCAGCCTCCCGGGGGTGTGGGAAGCCCCCACGCCAGCCTCCGAAGAGGCTCCCCACACTGTGGAAACCCTCAGAATCGCAATTGCAACTACTTCCGGTTTTGCATTCGCTTTTTACTGACTCTACAGCATAGGGAACTCTTCGGAGGCTGGCGTGGGGGCTTCCCACACCCCCGGGAGGCTGCTGCAGGCTGGCATGGGGGTTCCCCTGGGAGGCTGCTGGAGGCTCTAGTAAGTGGCAAAGCGGCACAATCCAGCAGATCGCATTGCTGCCTTCCCCCTCGCCCGCACACACTTACTGTGGCTCAAACTCTCCCTGAGAGTTTGAGAACCGCTACCATAAAGGATTGTGCTGTAAATTGCCATGGCAATCCCAAAACTTTAGTACTTTCTTATAAGAAAGTCTGTCTCTATTTTTGTTAAAACTGGAAAATATGACACTCAAAATATGGCTGAAAAATATGACACTTGGATGGCTGATTGGCAGGTGGTGACATTTGCTATGATTGTCTTTTCAGAGCTTAAGTCACCATCCATTGTTCCTGACACATCATGCTCTTGTGTGCATTTCTGTACAGAGTATGCTGCCATAAAATTGTCCTTGGGACAGCCCCACATAGACTGCCTTTTCATTTTTTGGGGTCCACATCATAAAGGCTATATTTGTTTCTCCACACCACACCCCAAAAGCAATATGTAAATCATAAGAATAGTAGATGTTGCCATTTTATAATGAGTGCAAGACCATCAGTATGGTCTTGGAGTAGAGGAGAGAATGAGGGAGTTATCAGTTGTACCCAGCTGTGGTTTGGGTGCTAGCTAATAACCCCCATGTATCATCCTGCCTTGGTAAGTAAATGTTCTGACTGGTATTAAAAATGGGCCTGGTGCATTTTACAGCACATTCTCCTTGCAGCTCATGCAAAATGCCGGTTGTTAGCATGCTGCCTGTGCAATTAGGGTGCTTAAGACTGTGAGGGGTCTTCCGAAGGTCCTGAAGAGTGATTGCAGTTCGGAATAATCACCCACCTGGTTGGGCATTGATTTATGGCCTGCTCTGTTAATAGCCATGCTTAACACAGGAGTTTACTGAGATTAAGTAATTGCCTTAAACAAAAAAAAAGTTTATTATCTTTAAGTCTTTTGCTGATGAATGAATGGGTGTTGGAGAAATCATGTAATAGATCATCTGAGATTTCCCTCCCATCACGCACACACACTTTTAAAACAAGAAATTTATAAGACGGCTGGCATGAGGGTTTTAAAACAGCGGTTTGCATTGATTGTCAGCGTCGGAGTTAATTATAAGGATGATTGCGTATGACCATTAAACACTTAGTAAGAATAGCAGTAGTACTTCCATACATTATTTGCTGTAATTTCATCTAACATTTCACATACTTTGCAAACTCTGGAAAGAACAGCTGCAGTAATTATTTAGTTCATTTGTGATTTCCATGTGCATATCATCACTTTATGACATCATTTGGTCACTAACAGCTGACAGTCAAGCTAAATATTCTGCAAACTCATTTGGTACCATATCTGATACCATTTTAGGCTGCAGGTGACAAAATTTATTATTCTACTCCTCTATACTGAAAACAAACGAACAAACAAACGTTGGGCACAAGCCTAACCAGGTCTACTCAGAAGTAAGTTCTATTTTGTTCAATGGGGCTTACTCTCAGGAAAGTGTGGTTGGGATTGCAGCCTTCTTCTTACAAACAAACCCCCGAAGATGCTTTTCACAGTTGAAAGTGGAACGTTTGAACTAGCTCCTATAATGTGTTTTAATCCGTGCCTTAAAGACCTAAGCCACATATTAAATTAAGTTTTAAACTCATCCAGCCACGAAAGCTTGCAAACTGCCTCTTACTTCTGACAGAAAAGTACCACATTCAGAGCAGGCGAAAACCTTTTTCCCTGCTCTGCTTATTTTCCATGTTCAGGGAGTTGTTTGCAATGCTGAAGTACAAACTAAAAAATGAGATCTTTATTCCCCTGCTAACTAAAGACAAATATGCAAAAATGCACCTTTTAAAGTGGTGTCCTCTTTTATTTTGCAGGGGAAGAACAACTGTCCCTCTTCATTTCAGCATGGCATCTTTTCCAGTGGCTGTTGCTGGAGTCCCTATCAGGATAAGGAACCCCAAATTTATTTGTTTCCCTATGTAAACTGCATTGTGAACTACTTTTTGATGAAAAGTGTTGTTTAAATATTCTTAATAACATTCTGTACAGGCCAGGAATTGTCTCTATTGTAAAGAGTTATGCTTGAAACGTTAGGTGATATGCAGCTCTCTCTGTGGCATCTGAACAATAATTAAGTAATCAAGAGTTCACACCATGCACACTGTCACTTGAATTGTCACCCTTTATTGAAGAGGAGTTGCTCCTGTTATTAGGTCTGTTGTGCGCTTTATGATACAAGCACCTGGAGTGCTTCACACAACCTCCCGGACGTGACCAGAAGTGTCTTCTAGAGTTCTAGGAGTACCTGGCAGGCCTTCTGAGGTACAGGGAGGTTGCACACAGCCGTCCAGAGCCTCAGAAAGCCTGCTGACAAGCCCTTTTGGTGATTCAGGCCCCATGGATTTGATTATCCATGGTAATTGGTATCCACAGGGGGGTTTGGGAATGAATCCCCCATGGATACCAAGGGGCCACTGTAGCTATTTAGCTTCCTCTTAAAGACACTCATGCTGCCATTTGATGTGGTAGAGAAGGAACTTGTTGTCACAGTAGATGAGCACGTTCATAGTATACCACCACAAAATGATCACCACTCACCTTCTCCATGCAGTCATAAAGAGAGAAACACCCATATGTTACTGCATGTGGTACACATAACAACCTGTTCATCACAAGATACTTATACATACTGTTTGACACAGATGTAGTGAAATGAAACATGCACTGTAGTGAAAGTGTAGTGAAACATGCTCTGGACTGGACTGTTAGTTCTGGTGCCATTTTGGTGCTTGTGTCAAAAAGTCTACAAGTGGTCAGCTAGGCTGCCAACACTATTTCCCACAAGCTTCCATTCGGGGGGGGACGGGACTTGAACAGCACTTTAAAAAAAGTGTCTGAGAGCAATGCCAGAATCCAAATACAACAGACATAATAGAGATCACATCATCTGGGTCCTTGTAGAAGTTTGTAGCTCCCTGCTGGCTTATTGATTTTGCCAGCTACCAAATTCACATATACATACGCTCATGATTAAGATTCCATTTGACAAAATTACAAATATATTTTAAAAAATAATAATAACCTGTACTTGTGGTTACTTGCCATTTGCACACACAGAGTAATGGCATTCCTCAAAGACCAGTTTACCTCAAACTACTCAAGCAAAACTTACGGTAGACCCTGGGGACTAATATGACTACAAATACCAGAAGGGCCTCCTCAGCATAACCTTATAGTTCAAGAGTCAAGCATGCTACCTAATGCGGAATTAAAACAAGCTTGTATTCTAATACTGTTATGTGGGATCTGTTTATTGCTTTTTGTCACTAGACGGCTGTAACACATGCTCATATTACCCTTCGATGTGTGTATGATACGGCAGACGAGAGTGCATGTTGAACTTTGAAAGATCAGACTGTTCTGAGAGCAGCCAAAAGGCCTGAAAGAGATTTATAATCAGAGTGGCTATTAAATCCATTAAGAGTCTCATGGACTCAGGTCAATTCTGGTTCGAATCTCAAATACAGATGCACCGTGTTTCATCTATTTAAACTTCCATTACATTCTGCCCCAAAATTCAACTCACAGGTCCTAAACAGAAATTATTTGTTTCTAAGTGGGTTTGTGCTAATACAAGCTGATGGGGTCAGATTAGCCCTACAGGAGATTTAAACTGGAGATTGTGGCTGCGCTCCTATATGCACGTACCTGGGAGTAAACCTTATAGAATGTAATGGGACATGCTTCTAAATAGACATGCATAGGACTGTGCTGCAGGTCTGTCTCTTGAACAGATCTGCAGACACAAAAGAGAACACAGCTGGGATTTCTTCTTGCTCTGCTCTGCTCGTTCCTCTTATCTGTCTTATCTGTTGTGGGGCATCACAAAAGTCCTGTTTACTCCAGTAGTCAAAAGGAAAGCTGTTGTTATATTTTACCCCGTTTTATTCTTTTGAACTCGAGAAAGAAAACAGGGGTGCTCACTGCTAGCTTCCTATCCAGTCACAGGATTACCTAGAATTCTGCTAAAACACACACACACACACACACACACACACACACACACACACACACACAACAAAAATCTGTTTTTGAAGCTGATTTGGTAAGGACATTTTTTCCCATGAGAAAACTACTTAAAGGGTCTTCTATGGCAGGTGAGTCACTGGCAGAATTCCTTTTAAGGTGGCTGTAATCTTTCATTGGTGCTATCAGTCTAAGCACTTAAGAACACCTTCTGAGAGAAGGGAAGGAGGAAGGCAGGTTGGTTCATGCAAAGAAGCACTGCTGCCCTGTCACTTGAATGTGATCATCTGTACAAGACTTTTCTCGTGGTTTATCTTAGTGATATTTTGATAAGCTGATGTTTTACTTTCCCCAAACCACAAGTGTTTATGCTGCTTTATTATACACAATAAAGCCACCCTAGAGAGAACTCAAACACCTGAGTGACCAGTGCCACCTGTCCTGTTCTACCTACAATGTATTACTTGATGAAGCTGAAGATGTCCCACTGTTCTTCACCACACACCTGTTCAACGGGAATGGAAGAAAGGTTGGATGGAAATGTACTAACCGAGGGCTTTTCAGACTGGGGTGTTGTGATGCCCCGCCTGTAGGCCTTGGCCTCTGCCCCCTTAGGGGGAGAGGGCAGCCAGGAGGCAGGAAGGAGGTAGCGGCCCGATCCCCAGGATCACGCTGCTCAGGGGGCTGCAGGGGCTTGGGTCCACTTACCTGAGCCTCCTGCACGGATGTGGAGAGCCCTGGGCAACCTTCTGCAGGGCTCCCCGCAGCTTCGAAAGTGAAAGTGGAGTGATCACGCTCCACTTACGGATTAGCAGAGGGCTCCCTGCACCCCTGGGAGCCTGCAGAAAGGCCCTGCAGCCCCCTGAGCAGAGCAATCCTGGGGATCGCACCACTGCCTTCCCCAGCCCCCACTGCCTCCTCCCACCCCCGCAAGGACTTACAGCGGTTTTCAAACTCCAAGAGAGTTTGAAACTGCCTGAGAGTGTGAAAATCGCTAGTTTGAAAACTAACCAAATAAATAAAGAAGTCCAGTGGCACGTTGAAAACTAACAGTTTCAGGTTGTGAGCTCTTTGGAGTCCAGAGACCATCTGTTTATTCATTTCTGCCCTGTGAACTGCTTTGTGAGCTTCTTTGTTGAAACATGGTAAATAAATATTTGTCATAATAATAATTATAATATTGTAGCCTAAACTTTCTTGGGTTACAGTCCATTTGCCCAGAAAAGCTTATACCACAATAAATGCAGTCATCTTTAGGGTGTCACAAGGCATCCTAAATAGCATTTTTTTGTGACAACCAACTAACACAGTTATCCGCCTGAAAGTGGTCAACATTAGGACATCTAAGATACAAATTTAAGTTGCTCCCCCTGAAAGAAGAAAGGTATGGAGGCAAGATCCACCTTCATGACATCCTGTGGTACGCTGTGTCTAAACATGGAGGATTTGTACAGCCATCATGGCCAATAGCCATGACCAGACCAATCCTTCCTGAGGAGGCCTTTCCCAGCATTGCTACCTGAGATCTTTTAACTGGAAACGCAGTGGACTCAGGGCCCAGTCCTATCCAACTTTCCAGTCACGTTGCAGTCGCATTGTAGCCTTGAGGTAAGGGAACAAATGTTTCCATACCTTGAAGAGGCCTCTGCGACTGCCCCACCACTACAGGATGCAGCGCACACTCCATTGGCAAGGCTGCACCAGCACGGGAAAATTGGATAGGATTGGGCCCCCAATCAAGGATCTTCTGCATGTTGGAACACATGTGCGCTACTGTTGTGCTGTGGCCCTATGGCAAAGAAAAAGCCCCTAAAAACCTAGAAAATTGCTAGGTTTTCCTAGCAATCGCAACTAACAGCAGCTCCGTTGAAGAAGACTTGAGCTTCTGAAACAGGGTTTTGCTGTCCTCTGAATACAGTACCAGTGTCTTTTCAACAGTAAAAGAAATCAAGAACTTCCACCTCCTGAAGCAGCAGGGGTTTTTGATGGAGGGAAAAGGTGGGCAAGTGAAGTCCTCTGAGCAGCAACCAGCAGAAGATAATCCACTGTGTGGGGAGTAGACATTGTGTAATTAGCAATTAATAGGGCTAGTAGTAGTTTCCAATCATTTCTTGCCCTGCCTTTTGTTGCTGTTGTCTTGAAAGTATCAAATGAGGAGCAGTGTCTGAGTATTTGCTCTGCTTGACTGCAAGGACTCTATTAAGCAATCACAATATCCTTTGAGGAGCGCATGAATGTTTTGTTTCTCTAGCATCCCTACATCAAATTCCCTGAGTTGTTCATCTTGTGCATCACTTGTGAGCTAAAAGCCACTTTTAAAAACCATTTCCCATCCCTGGGCTGAGAGGTTGCTGCAACAACTTTGCTCGCCCTGCCAGAAACCTTTTGACACCAAGGAAACTTTTATGAGCTGAGTGCACATGGCCTGTGTTGAGCTACAAGTTTCACTGCTCACAGTTCAGGCCTGCAAAAAGCCTCCCCCCTACACACTATCTTAAGCTGTGATAGAACTAAACCTGAACGCAATCTCTCCTAGCACAGCTTGGTACCAATGCAGGCCACAGATAGCAAATGATTCATGCACCACATTTTCTGATATGCAGCTGGGGCTTCCCCTTAGGGTGAAAGCAGACACAACTTTGTGTGTGTGTGTGTGTGTGTGTGTGTGTGTGTGTGTGGTGAGCATGAATTGAACATATACTTGCAGCCCTGAAAACGCATGTTTTCAAGGCAGCAAATTATTATCCTAACCAGCTCACTACAGTTAAAATATTACATCTGTCTTGAGCCGTAAATAAAAACTTGCCTGGATCAGACTTGTAGCAAGCAACCAAGATTTGCTGCATCTGATCAAAACAGAGACAACTTTTGTCAGTTCTGTTAATGCAGTACATTGGCATAGCCATGTGGGGTAGACAAATTGTCCATGTGGCCCAGAGTCCTGCTTCATTCAAGATCTGCCTGGTGTTGTCTATTCCTTAATTCTGACACAGGAATAGCTGTATCTCATATCATGAATGGTGCCAGTTCTATTTTCTGGAGCAATGCGATTCTTAGAAGGTGCCTCTTTGCCTAGTAAGGAGGACAAGTGAGCCCCTGTGTGGTCCTCTCCCTTTTCCTCCACACCTGTGAATCTGGTTTGATCCAATGCTTCCTGGTTGGTTCCGTCTCCCCCCACCCCAGAACGTCTCCTCCCCACCTCCCCCACACCCCCACCATGTGGTTTGGGCAACCACGGAGCGGCAGAGCAGTGGCAGTCTACTAACCGCAGCCTAGTGCCAGCCGGTGCTGAGCTAGCACCGGCACTGGACCGGCACTGAGGGCTGCAGACATGCCTTACAGCACGTTTGCAACAGTGTGTGCCGGTGGTAAGCCAGTGCACACTGTTTAGGCTTGGGCCCTGAGTAAAGTGAAACTTTTTTTAGCCTTGTAAAGCTAGGTGGGTCCTGACAGACGGTCATTCTAAAAAGTGGGCCCCCGTGCTAAAAAGTTTGGGAACCACTGCATTAAGTACGTAGTTACCCAAGGTCTCTTCTTAAAGAAAAAATGAATGGAATTCCTACTGTCAGGCAAAACAGTATTCCAGTTTTTCTACAATAATTTCAATTAGTACATGTTCTTCAGTCAGTTTCAATGCTGCCTGGCAATGACCTATGGTCACTCCTTCGACCATCTAATCTCATCTAAAATTCCCAGACCATTACTGTACTGTACCTCTGTTTCATACTGCTCTTACTCATCTCCTTTCTGAACTGACAAGTATTACTTTTTGTTCTTTCCTGCACTGACTTTCTTAGAAGTCTGATTTTGCATTTCCTAAAGAAAAGCAACTTGGGTGCTTCAGCTACATCAGAAAGTGGCTGCCCTTATGGATTTGGGGAGGCTGAAACAAATTCAGCCTATGCCAGCCTGCTTCTAGGCAGTTTTCCATTTTTTCTTTTTTGCAAGCTGCTCTGAGCTAAAGAAAAGTGACAGAAAATATTTTAAATAAATCTATTCACTGTATCCCCATAGCCCCTATTCAAACAGAGATACATACAGACATGTATTTACCAGCTGTGGCTGTTTGAATTAAACATCAACAGAGTACCATAGAACTAGCTCTTTATTGTGAGTAATCAGGAAGGGCTCCTGAGGGTCCTGACAGACCTTGCCCTTGGTCTGGGTTAAGGTGCCTTTGACTGCACCCCTCCCCCCATCTTCTATAATAAATGATATCTCCAAGGTTAAAGAATGTTCTCTTCAACAAGAGAAGCCCGGAAGTCCCTCCCCTCTAGAAAAAGAGAAGGCATTTTCCTATAAAGGCAGATTAAAGGAATTCCATGTAAATTTAATGCACTTTACATAAAAATCCACCAAACCATGACAGACCTGCTTCCCCCATTGAAGTGATCCAACTGGAACAAAACATTTCAGCCCGAGATTGAAAGAATGAATGAACGAGTGCAGCTCTGGTCATTTTTTTTTTTTTTTGCCAGTGGCAAAGTGTGTTATTTTTGTTGGCACGTAGATCCCACACAGGCCTGTGGCTTCAGCACACTGTGTAGCTTACAAGCAAACTGGCTAAACAAACTGTATCTGCTATCAGACAGTGGAGGTTAAACGTTATACACAACACGGCTGAAATCATAAATCTCTAAACAAACGACCATTGTTTGTTCAGCCTGTGTGGAACATCTTTGCTTGACACTAGAAGAGAGCTTCCTACTTCAGTGACATCCAGAAGAGCTCATCTTGGAACAGCAACAAAATTGCCCTCTCAGTGG
This sequence comes from Tiliqua scincoides, assembly GCF_035046505.1. Taxonomy (NCBI): domain Eukaryota; kingdom Metazoa; phylum Chordata; class Lepidosauria; order Squamata; family Scincidae; genus Tiliqua; species Tiliqua scincoides. The sequence goes on along the minus strand of NC_089821.1, from coordinate 78,043,959 downwards.
GATTTCCTTTGGTACTGCCATAATGAATCTTCAGCTTTTGCTTGCAGGGGAGAACTTGCTCGAGCCTCTTGATCCAAGCCACTTCTGGTTACTATACTGGGCCTGAATCAGAAAAGGGCACAGTGGCCACTGGCACCAAAAAACATGTGGCTTGTATTTCTTCACAGAAGACAGCTGTTGTTATATCTATTGATGCAGAAGGTCGACACCTTCAATTGTCCCAACAAATAATTCTGAATCAGAAACTGATAAGGAAAATGTGACAAAATATGTTGCCTGTGGAGAGCCACAGAAGAAAGTGAAGACTCTAGGCATTATTACCAAAAGATTTTCAAAGTGAACATGATGTTTAATCAACAAAGCAATACTCACTACATTTCAGGCTAAAAAGTCACTTTAGGAGAATGTCATATGTCACATATAATTACCTACAAGAGAACTCACCTAGGCATGACAGGTATTCAGTCCAAAATGACTCAGATCAGCATTGCTGATGTGCATGTTACACAAACATTTGTGTTTTACCTGTGCAGGACATGGAGTTGAAGTTACAAGAAAGTCCAGTTGGGTTGAAGTCAACATATTTTTCTGGATTTCGAAGCAGAGGCTAGTCTTTTGGAGCAGGTCTAGGTGTGCATCTTGCTGCTTTTGCTAGACCTAGGCAGGTGGAGCCTGTCATGTACTGCCTTGATAAGATACATGGCCAAAAGTCCTCTGGATGAGACAGGCTGTGTAGGAACTGGAGGAGGCAGATTCGCTTTTGCAGCCTTGGAGGTGTGTGTGAATGGCTGAGTGTCTATGATCTGCTCAGAGACCTAAACAGTTCTGGGTTCAGATGGAGTAGCCTCAGTAACCAGAGACGGTCCTCAGATAAACTGTGCTTATTAGTTTACAAATCCAAGTTGTTGTTTTTTTGCCTTGGGCTGTTCCAGTGAGTTGAAAGCAGCAAATAGTTCAGTTATGCAGAGTCGAACACATGCTGCTATTCTCACAGATCCAGCAGAGCTCAGATAGTGTTGGTGGTTCCGAGGAGAAGCCTGAGCAAAGTATACAGCTTAAAAAGAAAAAAGAAAAGAAAAAGATGGAGGGGCAATGCTGGCCATGCCTCCTTTCTTTTCTAGCAACTGGACCAAAACCAAGCAAACAAACAAACAAAACGGGACTCAACAGGCAATTTTTTTCCCTGCTAGTTGGCAGCTCCAACTCCAATGAATGTTCTCTTTATGTAGCCACATTTGACACACAATATTCCTTTCAAGAAGTATATTTTTTAAAATCCCAGATGCAGTTGGGACATTTGCTTGGTTTAGTACATTTACTGCACACCTTTTGCAGAGGCGTCAAGCCCGAGGTCCATGGGCTGGATACAGCCCACGAATGCTCATTATCCGGCCCAAGTGATAATTGGGCTCCCCCAGTGCCACTCTTTCAGCAGTGCCATTTCTGCTGAGACTCTGGGAAGGAGAGGTAGAAAAAGGTCTGAGAAGGCCAGGAATGCTACAGGGGAGGAGGTAGACCAAGAGGATTGAGAGAAGGAGACGCTGCTGAAGTGGTGTAGGTGCAATTATTACAAGAGCCACCCTTTCATGAGTGCCACCTCTGCTGAGGTGTCACCTCACAGACCACTCTTCGCTGCTGAGCTGCTAATGCCTCAGCAGAAGGATCGCAGCTGAAAGGGTGGCCTAAAATTTTGCTCTGATAATTTGGCTATCATGAAAATATGATCAAGATTTACACATTTTCCGTTCACTCATATGCAGCATGAGTTCTTACTTTAGAAAAAAGTACTTATTTCTGGCCGTTATCTGCTTAATGCCATCACTTCCTGCTTAACGATGTCACTTCCGACTGTTGAAGGCTCCATGAATGCTATTAGGCTCGATATACAAGACGAGTTTGACATCCCTATTTTAGATTCTTCCCTGTAAGCTGAAGCCAAAGTAATAACATGTAATGCCCTTAACTGCTAGAACAGTGTTTCCCAAACTGTGGGTCGGGACCTGATTTCTGGTGGGTTGCAAAGAGCTGAGCAGAGCCTCCAAAGTAAACCCATGCAATGGCAAGATCAGATAACTAATGGCCTCAAGCCCTGAGCTATTCAAATATCAGATAGCTGCGAATTACCCTGCAAACAGCTCAGCTCCTGGAATTGGCAAAATAACTGCTCACTGCCCTGCAAAAGAGCTCAGCAGCTATTTTGCAAACTACAGGAGTTGAGGTTTTTGTGTAGCAATGAGCAGCTATTTTGCAAACTGCAGGAGCGAATTGCCCTGCATAGAACACAGGTTGAATTTTGTTATTGGTGAGGGTTCCGTTCTCAGAACTCATGTGGATGGCAAAAATTGCATTAAAGCAAATCCATTTAAACAACTATGTCCCTTTTCTACGGAATTTAAAAACAGCCTTGCAAACGTTTGTGATGTAAGACAGAGTCATTAGGCAGACAATCCATCAATCAGTCTCTTTCCAGGTGCTTAGAAAGGCTTCATTCTGAGCCAGCTACCCCTCCTTTCACCCAGAGTGCAGCCCTGGGAAGGAATGCAAAGTGATTATCTTTTTATCACGTGCTCAGGAAGAAGGGAGGGGTCACTTGCCTTGAAGTGAAGTTGTTCTAAGTGCCTGGAGAGAGAATAATTGATAGATTGTCAGTCAGCTGCTCTTTCTCATTAATGAGGCTATGGTTAAATGACTTTTTCCCTTTAAATTAAAGGGCCCTTCTCATCATGATAAAACCTCAGGTAAAAAAATCTGTGGATAGTTAGGTTATATCTATACAGAGAGATAAATGTATCTTAGATGATGCTCTCTAGTAAAGAATTTTTTTAAGCCTTGTAAACCTAGGTGAGTACTGATAGAGTGTTGTTTTAAAAAGTAGGTCCTGGCAGGGATGGATGAATCTAGCGTGGCTTGACTTGAGTTGAGTCATGAGTCTCCACCCCCTGCGACGATTCAAAAACAAGTCCTAACAGGAGGACTTTCCAAGTCGCCCAGAGCATTCTTGCAATGCGAAAAGACTCGAGTTGTTCCCTTTAAAAAGCCCACACATCTCTGTGGAAAAGAAACAGGGCTGCTGCCGGGTTGTGAGTGTGCTTTGGAGTTCACTTTAAACACTTCCTTGCTGTCCCTGCCCATCCCGTCTAAGGCAGCAACACGGAGTGTGTTCCCTTCCTCCGTATGATCCCACCCCAACTGTGACGAAGGAAACCCATCCCCTTTCACATCACAGGATAGCAGGGAGGAAGGACACATCCCAGCTTGGCAAGACAGGAGGGGATGGGATGGGATGGGGGGAAAGCTCACAGGAAACCCTTGTGAGCTTAATCACAGCACAGGCAGGTTGAATCAAGGAGAGAGAAATGATGCCCAGACACACAGTGACTGACAGTTTGAGGCATGGAAGAAAGAGGGGGTCTTCTGGTGGGCCAAAGTATCCACTATCCAGGCATCCAATAATAACAGCCTATCAGCCTAACAGCCTGGACATAGGAGAACCCTCTACATGTCAAGCAAGCAACAACAATGACACACCTCAGGTCTGCAACCTGCTTCACTAAGCTTCCTGGCCAGCATGTGTTGCGCCACTCAGAGACACATCTGACTTATAGGGTAGACCGAAGGTGTCAGGGTTTGCTGTTAGGCTGTAAGCCCTCTCCTCCTGCTTGCAACACCCACTTGTCCCTAAGGTGAAAAACAGTTGCTTCTGTCCCTCACCCAGAAACGCATCCTCTGCCCAATGGATGCAAGCAGGATGGTCCAGGGGAGAAGAAGAAGTGGCTCCCTCCTCTGGGTTCTGAACACGTGCAGGACCCTCACCTGGTTTACTGAGCCAGCTAAGCCAGCTAAAATGGATACGTGTGCAAAAGTTGTTACAAGTTCTGCATCACAAGACCCTGCAAGTTCTAAACCCAAACAAAAAAAAAAAGTTAACCATTTCGCTCCACCCCCCAGCCCCTGTCTCTGAACAGAATGTACCCTGATGAAGGTGCAGGAGCTGCTGGTTGTGCACACAAAGTCCAGCCTCCGGAACAATGCAAGAGGTTTTTTGGGCAAGACGGAGGTGGCACAACCTGCAGCCATTTGTGGGTAACTCAAAGTTGCCCAAGCCCATGGCGACTCACAACTCAGGAGCCCCTGACTCAAGTGTTTAGCTGAGTCATTGCTACAGGTGACTCAAGTCTCCATGAGTCAGTGAAAAATGCAGATTTTTGCAATTCGAACTCGAGTCACCTGATGCGAGTTCCCATTTCTGGGTCCTAGTGCTAAAAAGATTGGGAATTGCTGTGCTAAAACAACAGCTGCTTAACAAAGTTCTTGTCACTAGGCCTCTCAGTCTATGTGATAATTTATGCAAGAGACCTATGTAAAAGACCTGCAGACACCATCCCTGAAAATACAATCACTCGGATATGCAGGCAGGTCTATCAAATGTTTTAAACAGTTTTTGATCATCCGCTTAATACATAGTTCCGAGCAACCTGAAAAATCTCCACAACGTGCAGTTCTAATTCAGAAGAACAGCAGAACAGATTGTAAAGTAGTGTGAAGGAAACAAATTCATATAGTCTCCAAATGTGACACTCTGCTTTAACCACCACCTTTATTTAGATGATCTGCAAAATCAGAGATTGACACAGACACTCACTCAACCTCAAAACCCACGAAATCTAACTTTTGTTTCTGTTTTGTTTGTTCTTTTTAAAAGGGGCTTTGTTCTGAATCATATATTAATCCCATGCAAACCAAAGGGACTCACAACAGAACTGATCTTTTTATGACATCTTGTGGATCTTCAGAACATGGCAGATTGCCTGGCAGCGGGTACAGTATCTGTCTATTGGAGAATCTTGTGGCTCAAGACAAGGGTAGGAACTAGGATGCCAGCATTTTCTCATGGGCACTGCAGGTTAAATATTATTATATCATTCTTCCTATGGAAAAGAAAATTTAAAAGATTATTTCCTATGTATCATTCCTAAATTGCATATTCTGTATGGTTGTTTTTTTTAAATTTAGAAAAATGATTTAGTCAAAAATAGTATAGTCAATTTTCATAAAAAAAAAACCATACATACTACTCCTTTTTACCTAGGAAATTCTGTTTTCGGGACTTCAAATTTATAACAGTTGTGTTCCTTGCCACTGTGCTGCTGCATCGCTGCGCGGGGATTTAATTTGTATTGGACTGTGCAAGGAGCCAGTACACTGGCAGGTTTGTACATTTTACAAAGTATCCAAACTCACAAGCTAGGTTTGAGTTGGTTTCAATATGGTTTCTCATATACCATAATCTCCTTATATTACAAGTGTGGTACTTGGCAAGTCACAGTACAATATAAAAGTGTAAAAGTTTGCAAGAGCTGACATCTTATTTACATTTAGTTATCAGAATGAGTGTCTGTTCTAAAGTTCGTATCTGCAATGGCCCAATTCACAACACACCCATTTTGTGTGGCTCCCTGTGCATTCACAACAATTTCAGTCATATTGCATGCATATGCAATATGCCCCTTTTTAGGGGCTTTGCAGAGGTGCAGCTATGATTTCTGCAAGTAAGCGGGGAGCTGTGTCGCATACAAGTTTCTAGAGCAGTGTTTCTCAAACTGTCAGGACCCACTAGCTGGGTTGCAAGCCAATGTCAGGTGGGTCCCCATTCATTTCATTTCAACGTGCATTTTATTTTTAATGTTTTTTAAACAGATCAGCAACTGCTTGGGAGGGTGAGGGGAGTTCTTTATTTTAAATATTTTTTTTAACTTATACTTATTGTAAACGCTTGATTTACTTAGGGCGCAATCCTAACCCCTTATGTCAGTGCTTTCCAACAACGACATAAGGGCAATGCAGCTCTGAGGTTAGGGAACAAACATTCCCTTACTTTGAGGAGGTCTCCATGAGTGACACCCAACTGCAGGATGCAGCACACATCCCATTGGCACTGCTATGCCAGTGCTGGAAAGCACTGACATAAGGGTTAGGATTGCGCCCTTAATTATTTAGATTTGATTTTGTTGTATGATGTTTAACATCTAACATTTTCCTGCTTAATGTCACTTCTGGCCATGACATCATTACCAGACTAATGACTTCAATTCCGGTGGGTCCAGACAAATTGTCATTCTAGAAAGTGGGTCCTGGTGCTTAAAAAGTTTGAAAACCACTGTTCTAGAGGAGTCTTGTGCCCAAACCAGGTTCACTGCTATCATGCTGATCTAGGATCTGAGAGGCATCTCCTCTGAACTCTTGTTCCTCTTTTGTTCCTCTTTTGTAAAATGACATTAACTATTAAATTACTAGTACTGTAGTTTGTTAAAGGGAATTAATTCATGACAAATTATTTTGTGCATAATTTGTGACCCAGTAAGCCAACCTTAGCCCATGAGCCATTTATTGCGGCCAGCAGGGTGCATCACAACTTCCCTGATTCTACAATTGCAACTGCCAAATCCAGGAGGGTGAACCATCATATATGGCTAGTTGACCATGTTATATTTGCTGAGGCATGTCTCATCTGGACTTCGCTCCCCCCCCATCAAGCATACCCTCTAGCTCAGTGTTTCTCAAACTGTGGGTCAGGACCCAATTTCAGGTGCATCTAAATACATTTCAATATTTTATTTAATATATGAGATTTGATTAGACTTGAATATATTAGACATCATCAAACAGTAACATTTTTAACAATCCTAACCTGCAATCCTAACCACACTTACACAGGAGTAAGTCCCATTTACTATCATTGTTAAAAGCATATGCATAGTATTCATTCATTCCACCTTTATTGGCATAAACAATCCAACAAGAATACAAAATTAAAAACATTCAAAGTAGCCAGCAATCATTGATCAGACAAAGCAATACAGAGGAACATATAGTAGCTTGTTAAAAGTACAGGTCTGCAACATTTCTCCAAATACAGTCACATACCATGGTAGCATCAAGTCTAATATATTAAAAATAAAATATCATTATAACGATGAGGGGAAAATAAAATATTGAAATGAATGGGGACCCACCTGAAATTGGTTCGCGACCCACCTAGTGGGTCCTGACCTACAGTTTGAGAAACACTGTGTTACACCATCAAACAGCTGGTTTGTGGCATTTGTTAAATGCCATCACCGCTTGCCAACATCTTTCAATGGCTTTGCAATCATTCTTTAAACTAGTATAAAAAATCTTTACAAGGTTCTCTTTCTATGGACTACAATGGGCTTTCCAGAGCTATGATGACAGTGAATATTGAGTGACTGAGGAACAATGACTGAGAACAACCTGACAAAATACCCGAGCTATATTGGGTAAAAGCAGGAGTTTCCCCTCATCGTTATAATTCTACTCAAAATTCCCATGCTGATGTAGCAACCTTTTAAAAAATGGTTTCCATGTGGAATTGTATGACTTTCCCAAAAGAAGTGTGCATACACATGTGTGCATACAAATGCATGCATGCTCAGAGACAATCATAATATATTTGCTGTAAAGTAGTGACTGTGCCAGGAATTGAGGAATGCGTATTGAAATCTATACAGTCACAATTAAAGGATGTGAAGGAACTCAAGGGACTTTCCCCTACTGGAACCAGTGCATCAATAGAGCAGAGACTCAGCAAAAGAAACTTGAGTGTCCAAAACGCAGCATGAAGCCAGCACAAAGCAGCAGGGCAGGCAGTTTTCTTTTCAAGACTTCGCCCTGCCTCAGGAACAATGGCCCTATTACAATCTCCTCTCTCACCGCCCCCACCCCACTTTTCTCCAAGTGATTAACATGCAGCCCATGCTCAGAAGAATGGGAATTTGTTCTTCAGTTAAGGCTCCAAAAGGTGCCATCGGGTCAGGTGGCTAATCGTTAAATCAAACCGCTGTCCTCTATTCTTAAGCTTCTTTTTGCCCAAGGCTGGGTTATTACGTGGGTTTATGCAAAATAAACAGCTTGAAGAGGCAGATTCTACTTGCAAGGGGAAGGGGGAGGCAAAGGTGTCAAAAGAAGACAGGAAAATAGGAGGCAAACCATCAGAAGCAACTCTGGCCCTTCCTCCAGCACAGATTTTCTGAACTGATTAGAATTTTTTTTCCTTTTTTGTTCTTACTAGCAAGACCAAATTCACTCCCCCCCCCCCCCCCCGTCACAAGTACTATTGCAAGTACTTGCTCCTTTTGCAATGACTGTTAACTTATTTTTGTCCGGCTCCCAATAATTCACAGTTTCTGTCTTGAACTACATCAGCTTGCAATTCTCTCTTTTCTATAGGTGAACTCAACCGTAAGAAATCTCTTATAAATCTCCGCCCCACCGCTTCCCACCAAACCACAAGCTCTCACGGGTCTCCCTCAAGACATATGTGCAGAGAGAGGGAGGGAGGGAGGAGGAAAAGGCGACAGAGAGAAGAGCCTTCTCAATGTTGGAAAAATAAGTAATGGTAATTGTGACATTCTGAATTATTGTGAAGACCCTTTGAAGGTTTTTACTGCTGCTGCAACAGGTAGATCCAGCGCCCTACTATTCATGGCTATGCCTGGGGCAGGCACTTTTCAATTTTCCCCAACTCATCACCCACCACAAGCGTAAAGGGTACACAAATTCAAAAGAAATTCATCTCTCTTTTGTGAGAGATACATGCCACATTTCGCACTGTCAAAATATTGGGGACAGAGTGCCCAGAACATACAATATCAATGCAACCAGAGTATGACCTTGAGGGAAAATGTCTGGATCCTCAAAAACAAATGGCCCTAACTATGCACATTAATTGAAGCTCTCTGGAAAAGGCCTGTGAGTCAGACAACAATAACACACCGCTTGTGGCCTGCATCGTAGGACAAAATGGAATGGCCTTCTAATGCAACCTGCACCACATGGTACCCAAAAGACCCATGGTACCATGATGCCAGGGTCGATATACTGGCTTCACTGAATCAGACTGACCTAATACCACAAATGTGGCTTTCTCTGTAGATTAAGTCTGAAGTGCAAACTTAAGCATGGGGGGGGGGCAGGATTTAGTTTGGATTGGGCTGTTTGTCAAGTATGCATCATGTATCTACTCTGATGGGTAGAGAGTGATGGAAGAGCTTTTTCATTTACACAACTCTGCCTGTCCCAGGCTGCTTGTCTACACACATGTGGTTCTGCAAATGGCATCCCATGAATTGAAGAGTCGACCTCAGAAAATCATCTGGAATTACATTGCGCTTCTTGGCCTTGGATACACATAGATGCGAAATCAAGACATTTGTACTAATTTCAAGCAGGATTTGCAGTTACTTGAGTGGTTTAACTAATCATGCTGAATAATTAATAGATTAACCAGTTTTGTAATACAAAATCTCAGGTAGTGGAAGGGGTTGCAATGCCTGTCCCACCTTTGTGAATGCTGCTATATAAGCAAGAATGCCTGTGGGTCATTGATACTGCAGTATGAACTATGGTTCAAACTGATACATCCTAGGTACCTTGAGCCACTGTAAAACTCAAATTGTGACACCAATTTCATTAACAGATCAATCCTAACTTACACTAGAGCAGGCAAGCCGAGTGGCCTGCACTGTATCCAGCTCAAGATAGGTGCCAGCAGGAGGGCAACGGGGTAAGGTCATTTTTTCCCCTTACCTCATGTCAGGCCCCAGCCACCCCTATGGGGTGTCTCAGATCTGTGTCTGCAGTTTCACTGATGCCTCCCTAGGAGTGGTGGCTAGGATTTGACCCATGCTGCCATGGCTGATCCTGCCCTGTTCCTGGCCAAATCCCCCTCCTGGTTTGACCACCCCTACCCAAAAACCTCCCTATCGTCCCGCCATCCTCTTCCACCCCCGTGCCACCCTGCCTCAGCTGGCACAAATCTACCCCATCTGAGTCCATATTCTGCTTCTGATGGCTGGCATGGACCTCTGTGCTAGCCTAGCTGGCTTGAGAGTAGTCACTAACATGTTTTATGGCACATTTGCGACCCTCCTGGGCCGGCACACAGGACTTCCACCGGTGGATCCCGCTCTAATATTGAAACTGAATACCCAAAAATTCTGTGTATTTTTGTTAGGTAAAACAGTCACTATGTAAGCACACACCAGTATCGCTTCCTTCATATGAACAGGGTATGCTTAATTGTCTGCTAACTAAAATTATTTTACCAATAGTGCCTTGTAAAGTTATTATTTTTATTTGCTGCATTGCTTTTATTTGTGTTTTAATATTTTCTTAATTTGGCTTTTTTTTTTTAAAAGTAATTGAATTGGTAGCTGCCTTGAGACTCTGTGAGAAGGTGGGATATATTTCCCCAAACAAATAGACACTCTGGCTACAAGTTCAAATAAAAAAAACACAACTGTCTGAAAAATTTTGCTCTTAAAAGGTCAGATGGAGAGAGTGTCTGGGCCCTGCTGAAGTCTGACACAGGGCCTGGTCTGAGGGAAAATTACAGCAAACAAAAAACACTGAAGGAAAAACTTGACCACAGCCCTGACCTCTCTGAGTGAAAATGCCTCCTTGCTAGCTAAGCCACAGGCAGGCAAGATCCAACTTTTTAATTCCTCCGCCATATGGAAGGACGGCAAGTCTTCACAGCTGGTATCCTACCCCTCCCTCCCAGATCCTCAGGGGCATAACACTTTTTTGCTGTTGTAAAAAATACATTCACTTTAGCCAAGGTACATACACCGCAACCACCACCTCAGAATTTACTCAACGTGCGATTTGAACTTGGCAGGACTGATAAAACATGGACTGGTTTAAGATGCCCCCAAACATTTTTATATTAAATGCCCACAGAGCCATATAAATGCTGAAGTATTTGTAGAGGAGAACAGGAAATAGGAAGGAGGTAGATGAGCAAATGAGGGAATAAGAAATGCTGCAGAAATGAAGAACATTGTGTTAGAACAGTGGTTCCCAAACAGTGGGTCAGGACCCACAGGTGGATTCTGACCTGATTTTTGGTGGGTCACCAAATGCTGATGGAAAGATCAGATAACTAATTGCCTTAAGCCCTGAGGCTGTTCAAAAATCAGGTACTATAGGGGCTAATTCCCTGCAAATTGCTCAGCTCCTGCAGTTTGCTAGCATGTGTACATATTGGGAGATAAATGCTACAGGTCTTTTTTCTGGTTATTACTTATAAATAAATAAATAAATAAATAAATAAATAAATAAATAAATAAATTTCTTTCTAGAGCTTTTTTTTAGAAGTCTGGTAAACCTAGGTGGGTCCCAATAGAATGTTGTTTAAAAAAGTGGGTCCCAGTGCTAAAAAGTTTGGGAACCACTGTGTTGGAACCACTGCTTGGGAACCACTGTGATTTTGGCATTTGGTTGATGGGCAGATGTTCTCCCTCTAGATCTCTAGTAGTGCTGTGACTTGACTGCTTCTTCTGGACCAAATTGTTACCCGCTCCTAATGGTTCTATGGCTCCACAGTGTGTGTTTTGGGTTTTTTGTTTAGTTTTAATGATTTTACTTATTGCAGTGATAAATTGTACATTTTATTATGGAGCTTTGTTAGCTGCCTTGAGCATTTTTTTTGGCATGGGGAAGGCAGGATATAATTTTATATATAGCCAAGGTGGAAATTATTTCATTTAAAACACTGAAACTTTTAAATAAGAGATCAAGCAGCCATCTGTATAGTTAGCCATAGTTAGAGGACTTCCTGCCTTAATGAGTGAGACTAGGTACGGGTGAAATTTGGGCCAATTTCACTGTAAGCATTGGAAATTGCTGTATGCATCATGTGCTGATCAACTCTGTCACATCTCATATGTTCTTGTGATGCAATGTACACCCTTTGGAGTGAAAGTACTGTTTGTTGGAGAAAAATATTTTATAAATATAGGAAGTTATATACCAAGTCAAACCATGCGTACACAGAGGTCAGTACTGTCCACATTGACCAGAAGTAGCTCTCCAGGTTCATAGGCAAGGGCCTTTTCCAGGTTTACCTGGAGACGCTAGTGAATCTGGGACCTTCTACACTGAAAGCTTGTGCTACACCATTGAACTATGAATTCTCCCTTAAAGGGCCATTTAATGAAGTTGACTGTAATCCCTGAAGGCTTTTGCTGAAATAAATATGTTAGGGTCCAATCCTAACCAACTTTCCAGTGTCGGTGCAGCCGTGCCAATGGGTTGTGCACTGCATCTTATGGTGGGGAGGCAGTCACAGAAGCCTCCTCAAGGTCTGGGAACATTTGCTCCCTTACCTCCCTTACCTTACTGAGGCTGCACCGGTGCTGGAAAGTAGGATAGGATTGGGCTCTTAGTCTTTATGGCCCTATACAACTCTGCTGTTGTTTTTGCTGCAATACAGAGGGTGCAATCCTAAGCCCTTATGTCAGTGCTTTCCAGCACTGGCATAGTGGTGCCAATGGCTCATGTGCTGCATCCTACAGTTGGATGTCATTCACGGAGGCCTCCTCAAAGTATGTACCCTGACCTTGGAGCTGCATTGCCCTTATGTCAGTGCTGGAAAGCACTGACATAAGGGGTTAGGATTGCCCCCTAACATAGCTACACCTTTGGAAGTTCCAGTGTGGTGTCTATGATTTCTTTTATAAGACACTGTCCTGCCTAAACAATATAAATCTCTGAAGGTTTGCTCTGACTGGCAGGTGAGAGTATATATGGCAGTGGTGGACCTGCAGGTGAATGAGCCCTTGACAGTGAGCTCCTAAAGAGTCATGTGTCGGTGACAGACAGCTGCCTTCTGCATCACATGTCAGGTAATCAAAAGCTGAGCACTTATGGATGTGTGTCCAAGCTTCTTAACAAACTGTCATATTGATCTAGCATAGCCTAAGAAGACTCAAGGAGTTTGGGCAAAGGCTTGTATTAGCGTTCCCTTCCTCTTAAGTGCTTGCTGAGACGGCACTTCAGCATTTCCAAGCGGTGCACCTCCGACCCTGGCAATCCATCAAGTGAATGCAAATTGCGGACTAGACAAAACAAGGCAAACAGCGATGCTGCTTAGAAATAATGTACTCCCAAAGAGAAGGACTTCCTCAATAATGATTGTTGTGTACACATTCAAACTAAACACCCCAACTTCTCCTCTAGTCTCCTTCTGATTTGTGTTTTTTGTTCCCTTTCAAATGTTCCAAAGTAAATGGTAAAAGTTGACTCAAGGCTAACCTCAAACAGTAGGCTTTTTGAACTATATATAGACAAACCATGTTTCTCATAAAGGCCCCCTTTTGAAAACCAACACCAATGAAAGAAAGAAAGAGGAAGAAAGAAAGACCACCCTATTGACATTTTTGTGTCCTGGAGTAAATGTAGTGTACATATTCTATGATTCCACAGTCACATGCACAAAATTTGGTTCTGGATGTAAAATGTATTTATTTAATGTATTTGTGACTCATTTTTCAAGACAAAACCTTCAGAAGGTAGAATTCCAGAATAAAAAGCACAATAAAACAGCAATATAACAATAATACCACAATAAAACACAATACACAACATCACATCATACATTAACAAGCAGCAATGTTTCAAGATAATTTAATTCAAAGCTTTAAGGCATGGAGAGTCTTTTATGGTGGCTTTAAAAATTAAGAGATTGGGGTCTCAACAGATGCCTACAGGTAAGGGTTCCACAAATGGTGCTGCCACCAAAAACACTGTGCCCCTTGTGCTGTTCAAATACACTTGAGCTAATGGTGGGTCAGAAACTGTGAAGTTGCTTTTAGAGCATGGGTAGACTAATATACAGTAGGTGGAAGCAGTTCTTGAGTGGACCCACTCAGGGAATCTCAGCCATATGTCTAGCCTTTTAAGATGCGAAGAAAGGCTTACATTTGATGTGGGCAAGAGCCCAGTCCTGAGCTCGCACTGCCAGTACTCTGCCAGCACTGAGTGTCGCAAATGTGTTGTAAAGCACATTTGCAGAGTTCAGTGCAGGTCCGGCACCAGTGGTAGCTCAGTGCCTGCTGGTGCTGGGCTAGCGCTGGTGGATCACTGGTACTCCGCAGCTTGGTGGTTGTGCAAACCGCCGGGCAGTGGAGAGGTGAGTGGAGGCATGGGGAAAGGCGAGGTGTTCCAGGGCAAGGGGAGGCGGAGGGAGGGTAGGGAGAGGGCAGGGAGGAGGTGTGCCGGGGGAGGGAGCAGGGCAGGAGGGAGGCGGGACCGGTGGAACTCTGCTCCACTGGATCCTGAGCCTCCTCGTCGGGTCCACTGCCCTACAGGGAGGCTATTGATTCTATGGCAACCCAAGAGCTGCTGTAAAATCAAGTAGCCCCATATGCCGCCGGCACTGTCCAGTTAGTGCTCAGGATGCTGTGACAGCTATTTTCAGCGCCACCGCTGTCCCACACTCCAGGCAGCATAGGATTGGGCTGTAAAGCAATTACAAAAGCTGTAGGTGGGTTATTGAGTGGATGAATACACTATTCCTAGGCAGCACTGCTATTTCCAGAGAGGGCTTCCAGTCCTGCATAACTCTTTGCCCTAGAACTGGACACCGTGGGCCATATATTAATTACTCTGTTGCCCGGCCCACCAATCTCTTCGAGATACACATTTGAAATCTTTGCTGTCCTCCTTCTCTGGTATTTCTACCGATCTCTTACTTGTCCTCCTGAGTGATAACTCGGTGGCCACTACTAATGCAGTAGCAGAATTTCTTTCCGCGGTTCTTAAGCTAAAACCCCCATCCTGATTCTATACCCCCCTTTGTTTCTCCCTCTTCCTCCCTCTCCAGTCCCCTGTTGCGAGTTTCTCCCTCGGCAATACAGCCAATGTGTTGGTTACTGTTATCATTATTTATTGTTTTAATGCCAATAAGGGTTTATGGTATGGTATGGACATAACTCTTTGTCCCTTCCCGTGACTATTAGAAAAATAATCTTTCTGCCCATGCTTCTTTTAAAGACCCACCAAAGTCTATGGGAATCTAAACTGATAAGAGAATGCAAAGAACTGCCTAGTTCCAATGTTCTGAAAGAATTGTAATTATCCCATTGCATAGCGGTGGCAAGAGGAAGAGTCACACGTCTTCAACCAACACCAGGAAAAAATAGGTACCCAATGTTGTAGAGGTCAAGAGAGTTAGGTTGCCTAACCATTTACCAACTTGCCATGGGTGACCTGCTTAGGCTAATATCAGAGGCCAATTGTGGCCCCTGGAAGATAGTTCTGCTGCCAAACAAATCCAGCTAGTTTTGCCTCCTTTAAAAAGTCTATTTTCAGATCTTTGTGCATTACATCTCAAACTGATGGCATGCTTAGTGTGTAGGTTTTGATTAGGCAATCAGTAACAGTGTATTAACCCTAGTATACATGTATTTTTGTTAATCCTATCCACCACATCAGGGCCTTCTAATTACAAAACACTCATTTCTTCTGGGAAAGTACTCGTCAGCAATTACTGGCCAATATATTTAAGGGATTTAATGAATGACTGTCCGCTAGCAGGCACATGAAGGCCACTCCACATGGCAAGTTATTTATCTACAGTCTTTTCACTTGGCCAACTTCAGCCATGTGAATACACAATGTTTTTTGTTTGTTTTAAAGGGTGATTCACTTGCATAGATAAAATTGTGGGGAACCCCTTCACATATCTGGATTGCCACAGTGGAGAAATTACATTGGATACGTTTCATGAGGCAACAGCATCACACTTTGCTCATATGAATGTGGCATTCCCCCACCCTTTCACACACTGCTGTCATAAAATGTTACACCCTGAATACTGAATATATGAAGTTGTGTTATTGTGAGTCAGACAGTTGAACCACCTGGGTCTGTATTATCTGTAGTTGATGGGCAGCAGTTCTTCAGGGTTTCAGACAGTGGCTTTTCCCAGTCCTAACTAGAGACAGCAAGGATTGAACGCAAGACCTTCTGCATGCTAAGTTTTAACACTGAGCCATCTGACCTATAAGCTGAAACATGCACTATCTTTTTTGGCACTCTAGTTGCAGTTCTGAAAAGTGAGCATCTCCATGGTCTATACTTCAGTCAGAGAACTTCAAATATGAACACAGAAACATCAACATGTGTGGAATCGAGATCGGGAGGTGCTTTAGGACTAATACTGTTTGATTGGGCAGGAGGTCTGGCTCAGTTGGTAGAGCTGCCGCCTTGTATGCCTGAAGATCTGAGGATGCCAGTTAGAAACAACCGGAAGTACCCGAGAACTGACAACACACTGATATATTGATGAGCTGACCCTCGGTGGCAGAGAGGAGTTGCCGTCAAGTGGAGCGTGGGAGGCGAAGGGCCAGAGAGAGGCCAGACCGGGAAGAAATCCAGCTGGAACGAGGAGTTCTACGAAAGACTAGAACTATTCAATTGTAAAAATCCCTACGGTGTTTAGAACAGCCTGCCTATGTAAACCGCCTTGGATTAAAGTCTGAGGAGAAATCTAATGCCCAAAGAAAGGCGGCATATAAATACCCGTATTATTATTATTATTGCCAAGTGTATAGTTCTGACCAATTGGAAAAGCAAAACCTTGTCCAAATGTGAGCAGTGGGTCAAAGGACTGGTGGCTTTGGCAGTGCATGAGCACATAGCCTAATGGCAGGTGGGGATACACACACACGCACGCGCGCACACACACAAAATGGCATTGCTAAGGTGCCACCCAGTGGCACAAAAATTTTTAATACCTCCATAACACTCCCTGAATTTTTTAACACACCCCATGATATCTTCGAGGCCTCTTGGAGGCCTTAGAAAGGCACTTCTGGTTTTCAGCAAGGTTTTGGAGATTTAGGTCTCTGGTTTTGGATGCCTTTAAGACACAGCTCCTGGTACCCGGGCAACGTACCCCTTGCCATCCTTAGCTACGCCACTGTATATATATAGGGGACAGGGAGAGGAAGCGGGGGGAGGGCAAATGAAGCTGAGAGGAAGAGGTTTCAAGTTTGTGTATAAAATCTCCAAGCCACAATATATTAGGAACAACAAAAAAATTACCATGTGCATCTGCAACTAGTTGGCTATGTTTTCTTCTCCCTTTCCTCTCCCACCTTTTAAGTCAACATTTAGATGTTATCTCCTTAGGCTGTTCTTTGTTTTTTGATTATATTAACTCTGCACAGTGTCATGAATAGTGATGTTCCTATTTTTATAATAAGAATAACAGGGACCACTTCTACCATATGTCAACATATTTCTGGGTGCGGAAGCTAGGTAGCCGATAAACTGAAGTGCTGCCTGACATTCAACCACCGTCCTGCCGGTGTGAAATAAATGCTTTCAGATTCCATACTCAAAGGAAGTGTGAAGGGGGAGGGAGGGTCAAAGAAGTGCATATGCCATCATAAATTTTAAGACAGACGGAGCTGGAAAATTCATTAAGCAGTCACACTGCCACAACTACCACATGAGCTTTGAAGTTCTTCAATAATGAAGAAGTGAAAGTGGGAGCAATATGCTTTTTAACTCAACCTTCCATCAAAGAGAACAAGGAAAAGCCAAAACAGTACTGAAGTGTGCAGACATGGGAGCCTTTTGGTCGATAACTCAGAAGCTAGTGACAGAAGAACTTCATAGAAAGTTGTGTCTCCTAAAATTGGGCTGGGCTCCTGCATGTTTCTCTACTGAGAAAACTCCTTGAATGCATGTCAAGGATAAGTGTTGTCATTTGCCATGTGCAGTTTGAAGTACTGTCCGTACTCTAATCCAGGAAAAATTGCACCACATTGCTCATGTTGCTCAGCTCTTATGGTGACTATTCCACCAAATCTATAAAAAGGTGAGCATGTGAAAGGAGCCTTAATCTGAAATTTATGAAGCTGGAGTATCCAAGCTGGGGAAAGAAAGAAAGAAAGAAAGAAAGAAAGAAAGAAAGAAAGAAAGAAAATGTTGCAATCAAGTGTAGACCTTGAAAGGACAAAAAATTGGGGGGGGGGGATCAAATATTTCATCTCTGCTATTCTTTCAGCCCTATAAGATATTACTAATAAAGAGGCACTCATTGCAGTTCTATGATTTTGTGTTGCACAGCTATCCAAACATTACTCTTTTGATGTCATTATTGTTTTAAGTAATGAGATGTGAAGTGCTGGTCTTAGATGAAAGAAAACGGGAGACCAGTACAGTACCATAGAAAAGTAGATACTCTGTGGCTGGATTAAGAATGGAGATGGATTCTTCTTTCTTTTTTTTCTAACATTTATTTTCTAATACGATTTCCTCAATTTTCCATCACCCTGCTTTGGAATTTTCTATAGCACACTTTAGTGGAAGCATCACTGTTTCTGTGTGCACAGCAGCAGGGATTCTGGTCATGACTTTGGAAGTTGGAGGCATTATCAAGAAACCATCTTGAATCACAGAAACCACATAACCACAGCTGAGGCGGTAGCTAAAAACTGCTGGGTAATTTTTTTAACTAGACACAGGGCACAATCCTAACCAGGTTACTCAGAAGTAAGTCCTATTTTGTTCAATGGGGCTTACTCTCAGGAAAGTGTTGCAGCCTTTGGCTGCAATCCTAACCCTACCTTCCTGGGAGTAAACCCCAATGACTATAATGGGACGTACTTCTGAGTAGACATGCATAGGATTGGGTTCAAAGAGTGTAAAACAGCATTTAAACCCAGTTAGGAGGCAAAAACCCATCAACAGTAGTGTTAATCTGCATCATAAATTACAAGACAGGCAGGCAAGTTTAGGTCCTTTGTGCACTGAAATATTTCAGTATTTCAGCAGGAACTCCTGTTAGGAGAGCTAAGTGGCTTTCTCTGAAAACAGCAGCCATGTGCCTTCTTTTATGGGTTGAGGTATATAGCTCAGTGATAATGCACGTGCTTTGTATACAGAGACACAGGTTCAATCCTTGACATCTCAAGGTACAGCTAGAAAAGACTCCTCACTGTGCCCTGCATTTTTTCATCTTCACAAGTGGCAGCCCATCAAACTTATGGAGGGCACAGGGGCACAGAGTTCAGTAAGATATGTCAGATGGATTCAATTACTGGATGCTGGGGTGATATAGAGCCACTAACTCTTTCAGGAGCAGACACAACTTTTTTCAAGGTCCAGTTCTAGATTTAGGGCACAATCCTAATCCGCGCTGGAGCATTCAAGTCAGGAGGCTTGCACTCCATCCAACGCGGGACTGCAGCGAGCAGCGGCTCAGCCATGGGCAAGGAGAAGCTCTTCCCCTTACCCATGGGTAAGGGCTGCACACCCCTATGGGTCTCCTCAGACCTGCGCCACCTCCAGAGGTGGCGCAAGTCCAAGGAGAGTGGAGTGGCTTCAAGCCGCTCTGCTCGTCCCGGGGACGGGGGTTGGGATCCGGCATAACCGCTGGGTCCTGGCCCCGCCCCTGCTCCCCACATGCCCGCCCCGGGCCCACCCTCCCCACCCAGTAACGGCCCCTCCTGCCCCCTCCCCACGTCTACCTTTGCCGCTTATGTCAGCGCACTTGCGCCAACACAAGTGGCAGCGCAGGAGCCGTGGTGGAGGCTTCTGCCTCCGTCCATGCGTCAGCGCATCTGAATGCGCTGACGCAGCTTCCGCCTAAGGAGGTGCAAACGTGCTTTATGGCACGTTTGCGACCCTCCAGGGCCACCTATACCGGCATAACTGCCAGTTAGGATTGCGCCCTTAGTCAAGTATATCTGGACACAAGAGTGACCAACTTCACAGGATTGATGTTGACGCCGTTCTGCTTACCATGTGGTTTGCAAATCATGCCAAATGCATAAAAAGTATCAGTAATTCTTTTTACACTGTTTCACTTTAACAGGATTCTTCCCATCAGTGGCATCACTAGAGTTCGTGTCACCCAGTGCGGGATGCCAGCGTGTCACCCTCCCATGCAGTGGGCGGGGCAACACCCCAGGTGGTGGGCGTGGTGATGTACCATCACTCCGCCCCCGCTGGTTTTTTGGCTGTACCTTTTGATAGAACAAATATAGAACACATTCTGCATGAAATTACGCATCAATTGATATATAACATGATGAAATTATTCCTCCAAACTGTGATTTCAGTGATTTTGGTAACTAGTGGTGTCACCCCCCCAAGGGTGTCAACTTCTTAGCACCTTATTGCAGTGGTTCTCAAACTTTTAGCACTGGGACCACTTTTTAGAATGACAATCTGTTCAAGACCCACCAGAAGTGATGTCATGGTGGAAGTGACATCATCAGGCAAATTAAAATGAGTAAGTATAAATAATTAAAGTAAAACAAATAATTAAATAAGCAGAAGCCAGCCCTGTTCCACCAAGTGAAATTCCTTTGTAGCCTGCCTGCAATAACTCCCCCTCCTCCAAAACCAGTAAGGTTTTCAGCCCTACCCAGTGCCCAGTTCAATTTAAGAACTTCTGTTTAAACTAGGTCACTGTCAGGATCCACCTGGCTTTGCAAGTCTCAAAAAAGTTCACCTTATCAGCTGAACCCTCTGTTTTGATCCTTTTTAGTGGGGGGGGGGGGGTAGGCCGCCTTCTGGAGCACTTGTTTAGCTCCAGGTGCAAAGGATCAGGACCATTCTGGTAGCTTTGCACTCTCCTTCACCTGATCGTCCAAGTCATGTTTGCTTACTCACGAATAAACACAACCGTGAGGCTTAGTTTTGCTTTAAATGGGGCTCAATACAGTCATCTGCTTGGAGGGAGGGACTTCCTTCTCAGGTGTTTTTGGGGGCTGCATTCATTGGATCACGACCATTCTGGTGTTGTTGGATTCCTCTCAGCCTGCCCTTTCCGATGGACTAAGGCAAGTTTGCCTACTCATGAGTAAACACTCAATACGGCTCACTTTCACTTTCTATAGGGCTCCATGCATTTTTTATTCTCCGGTTTTTTGACCATAACTTTTGATAGAAAAGAGATATTTCACTCTGGTTTTTTGCATTGCATTCCACTCAAAATTCTGCATTCAACAGTATATAATACATTGGGGTTACTCCTAACCACCGTGATTTTAGCGCATCACCCTCCAGTGCATGTCACCCGGTGCAGCCCACACACCCCGCACCTCCTAGCGACGCCACTGCTTCCCATCATCAGACTTTTAAAAAGGCAGACTTTTTAACTCTTCGCTTCCCTGAAATCCACATCATAACAGTTATGAAACACTGTTTTAAGAGTTCTGCACACGAGACTAATTTCAAAAACGAAACTCCATGCACTTTTCCTGTGATAGAGTGATCCCTTTTCCCTCTTCAGTTTTACACTGCGTCCCAGCATTAATTTCTGAGAAATATGAGAACCACCACAAGATTTTCCTAGACGTAAATCAGAAAACCAAAGTCATAAACTGAACTGAAGGAGGGTGGGAAGATGAAACAAAGAAGGAAAATGAAATTAGGCTTTGTCAAGAAAAAAGGGGGTGGGGATGAGGTTCTTGTTTATGTGGGAGAAGGATCTTAATTAAAAGGATGCTTTTGGAATGAGAGCTAAGTCTCTGGGTGAAAGCCATGAAGATCTGTACAAAGTGGAAGGGAGCTTTCAAAGTCAAAGAAGATTGTGAAATTAGCCCCACACACCCCTTCAACCTCAGTGCAATTAAGTTCTTTTATTCTCCAAAGGGATGGGGATGAGGAATCTCATCTTGTTTGCATGTGCTGCTTCTGAGAAATCTGGAGAAAATGAATCACCAAGCACTTCCCACTGACTAAAATATTTTTCCCAAGTGCAAAAGGAGCTTTCAGATAGAGGTCTTTCTGAGTGTCAGGCAAGCTGATTCTACATGCCTGATTCTCACAAATCACACATGGACCCGGTCAATCTCTGTTCATCCAAAGGGCAAATGAGCAACTAGTAGATAAGTGGTGCTGTTACACCAATAACTCCTGCAGCAGACACACATGTGGACGTATCTACATCTTTGAACACATTTGCATCTTTTTATCTCTCTAGAAAGATTTGGGCATGTTGTCCACACTAAGATAGCAGTCATGATCTCTCTAGCGACCATGTCCGCCATGTAAAGAGAGGAGCCATCTTGACAGACTTTTACTAAACAATGTCAAAACAAGAACCATCTTCCCCCGATCTTTCTAGGCTTGTAATCTACCAACCATATGAAATCACTACGTGAGTGGTGGTTCAGTGCTGCTTCACAGCTCACTGGATGGGGGAATACCTCTGAGACAAAAACAAACAAACAAACCTGGGTAGATAATTCCAAAAGAAGGGAGAATTTGACCCCAAATCCCTTCCTTGCCCCACCTTCCCTCTAAGGTAAACCCAAAAGACCAGGGTCCCTTTAGCATGGAAGCTGGATGCTATAGGAGCAATCATGGAAGCCAACTGACCAGGCTAATCATGGAATACAACTGACCAGGCTAATCCCAACTCCTTGGCACCCACACTTGTCCAAGGTAGCAAAAGTCCTAAATGGACATGTGTGAAGAAATAGCTTTTAGCAGAAAGATTGGGCAAGCAATTTGTTTAAAAAGAAACACTATTTTATTTACACAAATAAAAATAAAAAAGGAAATGGATGTTGGTAAAGACAGACAGGCACTTCTAATTAGCTGAAACAAAAACAAGTCTTTGAATTAGGCAAAAGACAGCTCTTATGGTTAGAGGCAAAGTGAAATAACACAACAGAATCTGAATGCAACTAGCTAAATGTGATTCCTGACCTTACATACTCCAGAAAATAGTTCCCATCCATCACATCACCTCTCTTTCCACGAGACGGACTGGATCCAGACAAAGCACCAGTCACTTGGTCAGTGCCAGGATCAAGAAGCCAAGAGCACTATTTGTATTAACTTTATATGCCCTCTGTTCAATGACGTCACTGTTCCACTTAATTGACCAGGTCATCATCACCTGGGCATACTTAACTGACTTGAGAGCTCTGGGCAGGAATGCTCAATGTGGGCCCAAACCAGCTCCAATAGGAGCTGTGTCTCTTGGGATGAAGAAGCTTGACCTCCTAAACTGAAGACTACGTGTTTGGCTCATAATGGTAGTGATCCTACAGTATTAAGGGGCTCATTGGAGACAGAAGAGTTGGGAAGTCTACGGATCTGCAGAACACCATTTATTGTGCTTTGCAACCACTCTGTTTTGCATTCCAAACCAGGAAGCAAAAACAAGTCATCTGAGTCTCTGGTAGACTACTAATTCCATAAAACAGTGGTTCTCAAACTCTCTGCTAGAGTTTGAGAGCCTGTAAGTCCTTGCATGGGCAGGAGGAAGGCAGCAGGGGCAGGGGAAAAGCAGCAACACAATGCCCAGCATCACACTGCTGCGGAGGGGCACGGGGTGCGCTTCCACTCACCCCACCTGCAGCAGACTCCCGGGGGTCAGAGGAAACTGGCGCCAGCCTCAGCAAGGCTCTCCACACAACCACTGCAGAACACAAACCACTGCAGAACACAATCACGACCACTTCCAGTTTTGTGATTGAGAACAGGCAGTGGTTGCTATCATTTTCTGCAGAGGTCTGAGTTGTGTGGACAGCCTTGCTGAGGCTGGCGCTGGGCTCCTCCAACCCCCTGGGAGGCTGTGCAGGTGGGCGTGAGTGGAAGCGCACCCCTGTGCCCTGATCAGAGGCGCGATCCAGAAATCATGTCTCTGCCTTCCCTCCGCCTTCACCCCTTAAGGGGACAGAGCTCAGGGCTCTCAGGTTGGGGCACTGTGACACCCCAGTTTGAGAATCACTGCCATAAACAGCTGATGGGCTCCATCTGACTTAATGGGTTGTGTCAACCTGCTTAGACATGCAAGGCTGGCAATAACAGACCTCTCTGCTCCACAGTGTTTTGGGAGTTACTATAGAATTATCTTTGAACTGTACTGGTAGTCCTTCCTGGGCACAGTGGTCTACTATTCCAAATTAAATACCTCTTGAAAACTGGTTGGTTGGCAACCTTCAGTCTTGAAAGACTATGGTATAAGCCTACAACACCAGGTATTCCCTGGCGGTCTCCATCCAAGTACTAACCAGGCCTGACCCTGCTTAGCTTCCAAGATCAGATGAGATCAGGCATGTGCAGGGAATTGAAGACTAGGGGGCTGCAAATTGCTGATGTGCATAACTCAGATGAATTCACAACCCCTTTTACTTTTCCAGCAAACTTGCCATGACAAGAGATTCATTATTAGGCCTAAGAACTCCCTAGCTTGGAATGGCTAAAATATTCCAGGAAATAATATAAGCCTTGGGGTGCAATTGCACAAGGCAACAACACTTTAAGAAGGTGTGGTTAAAAGCAAGGAGTGCATGTCCCACATGCCAATCAGTACAATCTGTGCCCAAGGGGCATAACCTTAGTATGAAAGCAGACTAGACAGCTCAGATCTGGTCCAAACAAACGATGTAATCCGTATGACTTACTGAAGCTTTCTCAGTGACTATACAGCACTGGCGTTCCTGGAAGGGGGGGGGGGCAAAATGCCAAGTTTTTTAGGCACCTGAATGCCTGTGCAAACCAGTCCCTCCCCCTTGCCTTCAGAGCCATTTGCGGTTGTGAGAGCAAAGTGGGAGATTTGCTTGATGTATATTTATTTGCCAGTTAAGTCCTACAGAGTTCAATGAGACATACAACAAATACATGTGCATAAGACTGCATGCTTAATGTCTAGAATAGATTTTTATTCTATCAGCATAAATGTGAATACAGGTCCAGCCTATTTATACATGGATTTTTTTATACACGGATTTGACTCAACATGAATGGCCTCTGCAAATGAGAAGGAATGTGCTGATGCCTGGAGAAGGGGAAAAATGCATCCCTTTAAAATCAGTTAAAAAAACTGAACAGTCTTTTAACAATAGCCTCCTTAATGAGAGAGAAAGAGAGGGGGGCAGCTGGCTGACAATCCATTGATCCTTTTCTTTTCAGGTGACCCTTCCCTTCCCCCTGAGCACCTGAAAGAAAGGTGATCACTTTGCATTGGTGAAGGGAGGGGCTGAGTGAAGCATCTTTGTAAGCCCTTAGAGGAGGACTGATTGATGGATTGTCTTCTTAATGACTCTCATCTTACATTACAAAGGTCAGCAAGGCTGTTTTTAAATCACCAAAGAAGCAAAGAGACTTTGTTTTTTAAATTGATTTTGCTATAGTGCTAAATTGATAAATTGATTTTTTTTGCTATCCACTTGAGTGCTTGTAACTGAACCCACGTGAATAATGAGGCTCAAACTGTATAGAGAATTTTGACTAGAATTGTGGCCCAATCTTATCAGTGGATTTGTGGCAGCAGGACAGAAGACCCTTGTAGTGCATCACTGGTAGCCATCTCCAAGCCATTGCTGCTACAAACCCATGGCAGCAGGGCCTATGAGAGGAATTTTATCAGGGGGTACAAAGTTTTTTCTGGGCCCCTTCCCAAAGGGGAAGGGGCGCAATGGGGGCAGCAGAACGGGGGGGGGGAATAGGATAGGGGGAGGGTGCTGACAGCCACAATAGTCTTTGAAGCCCAGGTCTACTAGCCTTCTTGATGCAGAGCCCATCAGCAAGTTCAGGTGAGACAGGAAAATGTCAGGTCCCAGGAACTTTCTGGGCCCCCTCCTTTGGCTCCTGGGCCCTCTTTCTGACCCTGGGTCCGGGTACAAATTACCCCCTTTACCCCCCTCTCCTAGGCCCTGCCTGGCAGCATCAGAGACCCACTGCCATGGGTGGCGGTTCATTCAGGAACAGGTTAGCCAGTGTGGGAGGCAGTTTGTGGGTGGGGAGGTGGAGTAATAGGGCATATTGGGGAATTGGGGTTGAGTCAGGAAAAGGAAGGGATGCATCCAATGGTAGTCACACACATGCCAGATCTTATTCTGTTTTCAAAACCTCCCTGCCCCTTTCCTCTTCTCAGACACAAAGTCTCCAAAATGGTCGACATATGTCCGAGCAGACCCATAGGTGGCCTACAACTTTTTTGCTGGAGCCTTGCTCCAGTCACATCCAGAGCCATCAGCTCTGGATGGCCTCTCTGAGGTTCAGAATGGCATCCGGAGCATTTTTTCAACACCTTCCGGTTAAACCAGAAGTCACTGAAAAAAATGCTGCAGGCAGTATTCTGAGCGCCGGCCTCTCCGAGGCTCAGAAAGCCTCCCAGTTGCGATTGGAATGAGGTTCTGGTCACGTCTGGGAGGTCTGCAGTGGGGCGATCCGGGGGTTTGGCATCCACAGTGAAGCAAATCCAAACCTGCAGATAAAGAGGCCCCACATGTTCATCCTAGTCTGTGTCTTACTGAAAAAAGACGATGACATAAATGAGGTGAAATTCTGTGTTACAATCACCAAAAATTGCAAGACTTTTTGTAGTGGGGAAGGTTGCTTTATTTCACGATAATGTTTGTTGTGAGGAATTCACATAGAACTGCAAAACGTTTCCACAGAGTTGAATATTTTCTTTGTTCAGAAACCTAAGTGGACTTCAGAGTGACAAACTGATTATAGGGCAAAATTCCGTGGTGCTAATTGTAAGTAGGGTATCAGATTTCTCTGGAAAATAAGGAACCTGAAAGAAAAGCCATTTATGACTAAAAAAAACCACTCTATTATTTCAGGTGCTTTTTAACAACATATTAGTCTGACTGAATTTGTACCACCACCACCAAAATAAAAGGACGCTAAACTTATTTTCCTCTTTATGGAGGATGAAACAACAGATTATTTACTGAACACATAATGAATTTTGGGGGGTTCCTAAACTTTCATAATAATCACAGAGATCAAATAAATTGGGAAATGTTTGTTAGTAATTGTTAGAGCACATATATAATTATGATATTTGGTGAAGAAACTATAGCCCCTTTCAGTCAGTCTTCTGTAGAAAATGAACACACGTAGGCAGGGTGGGGGCAGCATCATGATAGCAAGTTCCACCCCCAACCTACGCACATTCATTTCAACGTTTGAAATGAGTGAATGTGCACACAAGCGTGTGCGTGCTTTGTGCACCCTTGGAAACACAGGCACTGAAACAAATGCACCTAGGTCAGGGGGTGGAGTCTGCGACCACAACGTCCTCCTGCCTACATTTGTTTGTTCTACATAACAGAATGACTGAAAAGAGCTTATAATAGTGAGGTGTTACACCATTTCCCTTCAACTCACTTTGCTATAATATAATCCTATTAAATTCAATAACGTTGCTCCACAGTCAATGGTTTGAGCAGGTTAAATGAGATTATGAGCAACTTATTACTTAATAACACGTATAAATCCACAAAGGTTTTGAGAATCAGAAAAACAACACACAATTTATGGCATTATGGGTGACAGGATCAGGATGTGTTTAACTTACTGACGTAGAACTAAAGATGTGGGCACAATGTTGCCAAATAGGCTGCTGTCAATGAAGAACTAAACCTTTTAATTACAACTAATAATCACATACAAAAATGAACAACTAACATTGGCCTTTCAATACAGAACCATGGAGAAATATCTTTCAGTTGCAATTATTTCAAAGGGTAATACCAATCCATTCCCATTAACCAAGACACCAATGTTTGAATGTGTCATGGTCCTTGTGATTGCTCAACACAGAACCTTCAAATTATATAGCAATAACTTATACTGAGCAGATTTTCCCAGCAAGGGAGAGAGCAAGGTGTGATGAAGAGTTCAGATGTTTAGTCTTGGATGAGGAAAACTAAGGGTCCAATCCTACAGGGCCACCAAAATCAGTGGAGCATTTCCATGGAGACCCAAAGGTGACCCTAACGCTTACACAGAGGTATGTAAAAATTGTTTTTACTTACCTCTAGTTTGCCCCCTATGACCGAATGAAGTGTGTACCGTTTAGGAGTGGCCCCATCAGCGCTGGAGGCAAGGGATAGGATTTGGTTGCTTGTATTGTGTTGGGCGGGTTAGGACAGACAAAAGAAAATATTTCTTTACTCAGCGTGTGGTCGGTCTGTGGAACTCCTTGCCACAGGATGTGGTGATGGCGTCTAGCCTGGACGCCTTTAAAAGGGGATTGGACAAGTTTCTGGAGGAAAAAATCCATTATGGGGTACAAGCCATGATGTGTATGCGCAACCTCCTGATTTTAGAAATGGGTTATGTCAGAATGCCAGATGCAAGGGAGGGCACCAGGATGAGGTCTCTTGTTATCTGGTGTGCTCCCTGGGCCATTTGGTGGGCCGCTGTGAGATACAGGAAGCTGGACTAGATGGGCCTATGGCCTGATCCAGTGGGGCTGTTCTTATGTTCTTATGTATGATAGTACTGTGAGCCTAAAAGACTTATACCAACTCAGGGTCCAATCCTGTCCAACTTTCCAGCACCGGTGCAGCCGCAATGCAGTTCTGAGGTAAAATTGTTCCCATATCTTGATGAGGTCTCTGTGACTGCCCCCCCCAACCGAAGGATGCAGCGCATGCCCCATTGGGACAGCTGTACTGGCTCTGAAAAATTGGATAGGATTGGGCCCTCACTCTTTTTCTTTTGGTCTACAAGTCTTTGCCATTTTAAAAATCTAGGCTAGCACTCAAAACAATACTATAAAGCTGGTTTTCAAGGCTGTTTGCTGCTCTGTCATTTTTCTTCCAGCGTACTGCTCTTTGAATATCCTGTTACCCAACATATCAATCCTATCACTTCAGCATCAACTGTTTTACTCAACTCAGCCATATCCATCATCTTGTGTCAATAGGAGAATATGATAAATACAGCTGCCCTTCTGGTCTCCAGAGCTGCTCCCCCCCCTTTTTTTAAATTTAAGTTGCAATGTAAGTAAAGGAAGAGACCTATGAACAAATGCAGTCTGGCATTCTTTTGGTAGCTCAGTTATCACCCATAACTTCATCCTTTTTTCAGTCATCCTCACAACAGACCTTGAAATAGGCTTTTATTATCCCTACTTCTCAGATAGAGATTCTGACTTGTCCAAGACCATTCAGAGCAGTCACAGATCACACCGTTTAAAACTACAGACATGCTATAAAAACCATAGGGAACAATCCAGTTAAATTCACAAATCATTTGATTTCAGTTAGGAAGGTTTAGGTATCACTTAAGTTTATCATTAAAATCACGTTGCTCAGAGGTTCTGAGCTTTGGACACCAAGTGCCTACAATAAAAAGTACCATATTTTTTGCTTCTGAACTAAAATTTAGACATAGCAATCTTAGTTTCAGCTTGAACTAGAAATACCACTGCTCAATTATGTTTAGAAGAGACACACTAGATTTACAAAAGTTTTGGCTTGCTTGTTCTTTGGCTATGGATGTGCAAATTATGTTGTTTAAAAATTTGGTGGTTGTAGATAGGTGGTTGTAGGTGTCAGATAGAATCTGACAAAATGTTCTGACAAAATACTAATCCAAGCATTACTGAAGCATCTTTCATGAGCTGATTGACTATATCTGAAGAGATAGCTACCTCATTACATGCACTATATTTCAACCCTGAGAAAACAATGCATGTCAGGAGACAATAAAATACAAGTACAAATGATACAGGTCATCCACAATAAATATAAGCGGTGTTACATGAAATATGAGATAAGAGACAACGGCTTTTTATTAAAAATAAAAAGGGGGGGACCAAGATAGCAGATATGTGGGTTTTGCTGTGTCTATAATTTGAGATACCAACACCCTCAAAATTCATGAAATGTCCTCCCGTCTATAAAAAATTACTCAGATTTCACATTAAATAGGAAGGAGAGATGTGCCTAAGAAGGAAAGTATCTCAAAAGAGATGAATCAAGTGCAGTTTGAGCTGGAGCTTGAAATCAGGTTTCTGGAAAAGTGATGTAAGTGGGGAGTTAGGGCAAGAGGAGATTCTTGACACACCCCAATTTTTTTTCCCCCTAGACACTGAGATTTACCATCTCAAATCAAGGGCTACAATTATGGCTAGTTGTGAACCAGGACAAGGATTCCTTGAACATGACAGAGTAATTCCTGTAACTGAGGGACTGAGCAACATTACAACCAACACATTTATATGGGAGAGGAGTCGACAAAACTGGAACTTTCCTTTTAAAAAGATGGACGTCAGATTGCAATCCTGTTTGGTCTATGTAAAAATAAATCTCACTGAAATCAGTGAAACTTAGAGTTGACTTATGTGTGCATACACACATTTTGATTATTTGATCTTTGATGATTCACAGCTAAATGACTGAACTGATGTCCCTGAAAAGCCCTGTGTTTGCAGCGATGTGGAATGACAAGAGAGCTCCAGCTATGCTGCACACTTAGCCATCACTTGACGCTGCAATCATCAAGTGATGACTATGCATCCATGAACTCATGTTGACATTGAACACCTTGGTTCAGAGTTGTCTGGTTGCATGAATATACACAAGAAGATATGACCACTGATAGCTCTGTTAACAGCTTTCCTTGTATATTGATGGGCAGGCCACTTGTCAAAAAGAAGAAATGATAATTCTGACAACAGTGCCACTGCTAGGGATGGCTAAGCTGAAGAAAGGAGTAAAAAGAACAGTTCATAAATCAGCACGATAATAAGACAACTGCATAATATTCATGTGTGCTAGTCGTGTATTCTCATTAGCTCATAGGTTTCTACACCCTTTGGAAAGCTAATTTTTCCCCCTCAGACATTCTTCCCTTGATCCTTATCAGAGCCTTTCTCACAGCAGTAATTCTGCTAATTCAAACCCTGTTCTTCCTCCATTTGGACCAGTGTCACAATACACAACTACCCACTAACCTACTAATACACAATTACCTGTATCTGTTGGTCAGGAAAAGCCCTATAGTGCTCACAACTGCTGATTTTTGAGTGACTATGCAAGCCATGTATGTCTGGAGACATAACAAATGTGTACAGCTCAGTTTGCAGCACCTAATTTGCAATAATATTGAAGTCCCCCCATGATAACTCATTTACTCTTATAATAAATATATAAAAAAGACAAATTGCTACATTGAACATGCATTTTCTTCACTGCATGGAGCTGCTACCCCAGGGAGAAAGCCCCGTGCCGCTAACTAATAGTAAATCCTTTGGAAAATCATGTGTCATAATGATGGACAACCACGGAAAGAGTATTAAATAGATTTAGAGGTTAGATACTCAACGAGAACAAAAGAGGCCCTTTGCAAACTCACACCAATCAGGGCTGGCTTGACGGTATGAAGATTAGCCCCAAATCCCAGCCAGGGAGAAAAAGGTCCACTACAAGACAAGACAAGAAAAGATTTGTTCAAAGAATCATACTCTGAATTGCAAACAGAGGGCTATCATACTACCAAGATGACTGGATATCTACAAGATTTCTAAGAAATCAGAGTACCTGGGGAGTAGTCCTACAATCTCTTACACAATCCAAGCCAATTGGTCCATTGGGCTACTGCAATAAACACACTACAATCCTAAGGGCATTATGAATTATGCCATTTTTAGTAGAGACTGATGACATCAAATCTTGTCTACTCTAATTTGACCAAATTCATGTGACTATTAGCCTGTTCACACGGTGATCAGTTGATCATGTGGGATTGTACTTCTTACTGAAGGCCACTGCTTTCAGATGATGAAAAATCTGTTTCATGGTAAGTCACCTTACAAAGGATCAAGCAATCATGTGATAAATTCAGTCTCCACCTGAAAAAGTGATCTGAATCAATCCCGTCATTCTTGTCTTTCCTAGTCAGTCAAGTGTCAACTGGATGTAAACACTTATAGTGCAATCCTATGCATGTCTACTCAGAAGCCCCATTGAGCACAAGCGGAAGTGCTCAGGATTCCAATCTTAAAAAAGTGTCTAAATCACAACAAACTGATTCTTGTAACTTCCTTCGCCTTTTTCTCAAGTGCAGAGATCACAATATTCTCTTTCCACAGTTATATCAGGTCTGTGGGAAAATGACACAAAAGAACACCCATTGCCAGAGAAAAAACCAAATGTCAAAGGATGGAGACAAGAAAAACAAAACAGTTGTAGAATTCTGTTTTTCTAATCGGAGATTCTGCTCTGGTGAGGTTCTCTCTTTGACCTCTTTCCCACATAATTTGCCCCTTCTTAACACCACTTTGCAAAGGAAAACCAGAAATTGTGGTTTCAAGACCCAAGGTGAAATTGAAATAAGTTTTGCTATAAGGGGAAAAAAACCATATACAAAAAAGAAAGCATAGAAGGAGGAGCAAGATTTGCTATGAATTTAAAAAATGAAAATTTGACCATGCGCAAAATCTGAGGCAGTGTTTCAATGTGAGCCCATTTTCATGGCCTCAACATCACCTGGCATAAGAAACATCAGAAACACTTTAAGCCTAATCTGTCCATTCTGCTATACATAACAAGGGATCCAAGGAGTTCTCTGGAGCCGTAGGGCTGCTCTTTGGGGGGTAGCAGCAAGGTGCAGTATAAAGGGAAGGGAAGAACAGAATGCAGCATCCCCCTTGATTTAGGTTTTCACCATTGAAAATCACAAGGATTTCAGAGCATCTTTTTAATCTTTGGTTCTACTATATCCCCTCCTGAAAGGTAGAAGACACATCACCCAAGAATGATTTATCACTATTTCACAATCACAATTGGTTTACTTTTTTAAACCAATACACCATCAGTCAGTAAGAAGAATGTTAGGTGGGACCCTGGAACGTAGCTTTCATGCAATACTTTCAAAATATTATAGCTATTTTGGAAAATACTGTATCAGGGGAAAGAATCTTATTGCCAAGGGCCAGTGAAAATAATTTCATGCTTCAAAAGTTTGTGATTGGACTTGCAAGGAAGAAAAAAATATATAAACTCTCAGTGTTGGAAATCGCTTTGGATTTTAAGTTAGCCAGCATCTAAGATTGAGCTATGTCTATTATGCAAGGCAGTTTCTAATGATATTCTACAGCTGTCCTTGTAAAACTACATTATGCTTACTATTCATGAATGGATGGATGGATGGATGAAGAGCAGCAACAATTTAGGAGCATTCTAGAATTCACCCCTCCAACCTCACAGCCCTGGATATATAAAATTTATCCCCCATGCCCTTCAAAAATGCTGTGTGAAGATGTGCCCCTATGCACAATCACTGCTGGTGCTGTGTTAAGCCACCCCATTTCAACCATCATCCAAGGACCACCATGCCAGCGGGCACCCAGGATTAATAGTATCCTGCAACCCCTTTTTTATAGGCTTCTTCTATCTCCCCAGGTGAAATGAAAGCAGCTGAAACAGTATGGGCTGGTCAGCTTACCATGTGAGCTACTGCTCTCTCTAAGTGCCTCTCCTTCCAAGAACGGCAACTCAGCTTCCTTGCCCAGTTCCCTTTGAGGCTACTGCTTTCTTGCATGTTTGGGCTTGCTTCATTGCTCTCTTTCTGGTTTTGAGATTCCTCTTTGCCCAAGGAGATTTGCTTGGCTACTACCCTTGCAACTCAGTGCTCTAAGCCTCAGAGAAGCAGGATAGGTAAACTTGGTCCTTGGTGTAGCCTTGCCAACAACCCACCAAGTCCCTGCTGTCTTTCCCTGTCATTGTCTTGTGCTTAGTCACAATGATAAAAGGCTTAGTGTTTGTTGCTTTCTTTTCTGCTTGTGGGTGCTAGGTGGTATGTGTGTTTTTAGTCAGTTTTGTCACAGTTTTCGTTGAAGACCCAAGATTAGTCTCGGGTCTCTGTCTCAACAAACACCTTTAACTGATCCATGAAGGAATCCCAAAAGTAGAATTCCTCCATTCCAGTTGATCTTCTTTCAGAGGCTTTTGACATTGGCTGAGATTGCTTATTTGGTAGGAGAGCCTAGCTCCCCCACCACAAACAGGTGGAAGTGGATTTCCAGCCTGTTTCTAGGCTCACCCCTTGCCTGTGGCTCTCACTTCAGGCTACAGAGAGCCCAACTGCAGCCTTTCACCATGGCCTGATCCTCAGGCAGCTTTCCTTCTCTTTTCTCACTAAACGTCCCATTATATTCCCTTTTCCCTTCTTTCCTGCAGGCCAAAACCTCCCTCCCTGTCTTCTCCCCATTCACCCTCACCTTCATTTTCCTTTTCCTGCCAAGTTATATAGCTGTGCCATCAGCCACCACTCAGGATCCTGTAGACAACTCTTGTGTCCCATCCCCCCATGTGTACATGTGTTTAAAAAGCATTGCCAATAACACTTAGCACTTTTGGTGCTAAATAGAGGTGTAGCAGCCACAGAAGCAAATGAAGAGAAGGAAGCAGACTGACAAAGTTTGGCTGTAGCAATACCCAGCAAGTCTTTTTGCTGAATATCCTGTAATGTGCTTTTATAGGCAGTGTGAGAAATGTAAAGGGTTATTTTCCAGAACTTTTAGAATTCTCCTAGGATCAGCTGAGTTGTAGCCTTTCTTCCCAAATCCTGATTCTCAGGAGCTTGCATCTAGCTTGGGCTACACAAAAAGTACAAAGGAATGTTGCTAATTTGCACTTTAAGAGGTAGCAGAGAAACCTTTTCTCTTGACTTCTCATTTGTTACCCCCAATGCCTTTCACTCTGTCACAGTTACTGGGAAGATGCTGCTGAACTGGAATTGTAGAGCTCTCGCATGAGGCTTCTTGATGTATCAGTATGGACTGAACATCAAGTGGACGACTGTGTACAAAGGTGTGGTTATTATGAATCATTTATTACCCTAGCTAAAGCTTTAGGAGCAACATTCACTAATGTAAAGGAGAGCTTGACTTTGGGAATACTGTCATGTTGTCGTGCTGACTGCATATTTTACAAGGGGAAACAAGATTTCTTTAGGGCTGCCTGTCTTAACACTTTCAAGGCCACTCTTTTGTCATTAAGAGTTACTGTCTGCTGTCTCTCAAGGGAACAGAATCCAAAATAGCACCCGCCCTCATCACAGAGTCAAGCATTCAAAGACCATCAGGCCTAGTGCATATCAGAAATGAACATCTGGATCATTACAAAGTGTATTTGAAAATGCAATCACCTTGTATTTTCAAACAAAATTTGATGCTCACCTTTGTAGAATTCAGACAAAATCAGGCAATTATACAGTGAACATTCAGACACTAATCCATGCATCACTCAATAAATTATTGATTTAGGTAAGAGTTTAAAATTATGCCTTTTAAAAAAAAACCTTAAATGAAGAAATTGAACTGTAAACACAGCTAAGGATCTGTCCAGTATTATTAATAAAATAAAAGCAGCTACTTCAATACAAACTTGCAGAACGTTTTCTCAGTTGATTCTGCTTAGGGTCAGTTCATATGATCAGTTATTCTAAGAAAACAGCCTTTGAACTCACTCCAGTCTTTGCTTTGTTCAAGCAGACTTCACACACTGAAATGAGCTGAACTTGAAAGTAAACAGCCATTATCAGTATCAAAGTCGATTGATTCACTTCTCTTTTCTATTCCAAATACGTAATCATATTTAAGCAATTTGAATGATTGTCTCTGATGGTTGAGTTCACAATAGCATAGGGGTGCAGAGTTAAACTGAATGATTAGTGGAGAGTGTCAGGGTATGCATATCAATTTGCTTTGGTTTGGTTATCCCTTTGGTTTGGTTATCCAAAGCTTTGGTTATCCCTAAATTTTAGATTGGTTGAAGTGAGCCTGAATGGCAAACTACAATGCTATCCTGAATGGTGATGTGATGTGATGCTATCCTGAATGGTGATGTGACAGCAACTTATACAAGCAACCTTCAGCAATTTAGACTGCAATCCTATAACACTTCCCTGGGAGTAAGCCCCACTGAATACAATGGGATTTACTTCTGAGTAGACATTCATAGGCTTGTGCAGTCAGTTAAATGGAGCTCTGGTTTGATCCAGAGCTCATTCCTCCTTTTGTGTAGGAATACACCTGAACAACATGTTGAAGTGCAAAATCTTCATAGGCTCATGATGAAATGCAATGCTGTTGTTTTAAAAAGTAGAGACAGATTCTGGTATAAAGATATACCTTTCCTGATTCCCTTACTCCCCATGATCTATCCTGGGACTGGCTCTTGCACCTGATAATCTCCCCACATCCTGGAGACCAGCTTTTTTTTTATGAAAGGTCATCTGCAAGTCTGTACAAGGCCTCTTCTGGACAGACAATGCATTTCTGGTTTGTGTTTGGAACTTCCCAACAACCTACAGGAGTCCTACCCTTCAACCTAACAACCCAACCCAACAACCTACAAGTCCTACCCTTTCTCTCTATTGCACCCATTTACCTGTGCGCTGATTATTTTTGAACATCTCACTTGTCAGGGACATCCTGAAACCTTACCCCACAGATGAGTGAACAGCTTCAATTCCCTACATGTTTTGGGACAGTTCACAGGCAGAGTGCTGAAAAGCAATGCCTGCTATTCTACCCTACTTCTCTGTATTTGTGCATTTCTGCCATGCCAGTGAGACAGTGAGAGATACAGGCTCCCATTCAAACTTAGTTGTCCCTTTCTGTGTCAAAGAGCACCTCTTGGAAGGCAAATTATTAAAACAGTCAAAAGAGCCAGCTAGCAGTGGAAAGGGGACTTTTCAACAGCAAATGCCGCTCCCACTGTCGCCGCCTGAGTTCGGCCCACAGATCTATAATGAATTAGATACTTGTTCATTAATAAAAAATGACAAACTATGAACTTGCTGAAGTACCCAGTACTAGAAGAACTGCTTCCAAAAGAAATCTCATTCTTCACTTCTGCTCTCTTCCACCCCTTCCACCCCTTCCAATCTCTCTGTGATCAGGCAGATAATGAAGCTTCTACATAGGCAGGACAAAAGGAGGAGTGAATAGAGCTTAACTTGCAGGAGGAGGAAATAACCTTTTCATTACAGTTATATGACTTTAATTTTAATGACTTCCCCGATCGCATTAACAAAGAACTGGGATCAGAGGCCTTCGCAGGGCTACTGGCAGGGTCACCAAGTCATAAGAGTGTCCCAGGAAACAAAAGCGCTTCAGCATGCCATAGCAATGAGCTCTTCGGGCCATCACATTCCCAACTCGTCATGGCCCCTAATGCCATTTCAGAAATATAGAGTGCCTGCATATTTAAAGAAAATTAAAAGGAAAGGAAAAGCTGCAGGGGCGGGCGGGAATGTCTTTCTCCAAGAGTTGGCTGGTCATGGTCATCAATGTTTGAGTGGATCTGTCTAACCTGCTTCTCACTACGACAGACCAGACAGATATCTACAAAACTCACAATGCAATTACTCAGGCATTCTGTATCACCAGGGGAGATGGAGAAGTAATAAATAGGACAAAATGCAAGGACGTCCTCATAAAAAACAAATTGCAGTCTCTACTTGATATTAATAATTCTGCTAGGCAACATCCCTTGCTTATCTGAATAAATCTTGGGAGTTTTATGGCAAAGGAAATACAAATTACAGATCACAGTGCTACATATATGACACAAACTTTATTCGGCAAGTGCATTCTTGGTACAAACTGTAGACTAAAATACGTAGACTAAAATACGTCTCACAAATGTGACAGCGCCAGCACACGTGACCTGGCCACCGTAGCCAAAAATGGCCAGCGGCTGGGTCCACATGGTGGCAGACAAAGGACACCTACTGGAGCAGGTAAGCCCAAACAGGGTCAGATGGGAACGGGGACAACGACGACGACACAGATTGAGCCTGGGAAGAAAGTGGGTTCAGCAGCAGCAGTGCCTGCAGAATCCAAACCTCCTTCCCAAGCCGAGTTGACCCATGGTGACTACTAGGGTTAACCCTGGGGCATAGGAACAAATGTCCCCTTATCTTAAGAAGGCTTCTGAGGCCCAAACTCTCCTGCACAATACAGGCCACATTGGTGTTGCTGCATCACCATGCAGGAAATTAATTAGGATTGGGTTGTCCATCAGGTTTATGATACCATGAATTTTGGTGTGAAGGTAAATTGTATTGTTTGCAATTTGGGAGCCATTTGGGGCCACTGTTCCTGTGCTGGCTAGGACTGAACTTTAAGTGTAGTTTGTGCCTTGTATAAGGTGCGGGTGTTGGGATTCTTTTTCCAAAGTAGTTTCATTTAACATATTTAGTGATGGTATTTCCAATAGGTTGCTCAGGAGGGAATGCATCCAGTTCCAAAGCTATACTGATATTCAGTTTTTTTGAATTATTATTTATATTCCTTTACTTAAAGGACTCTGTGAACATTGGAGCCTTGTCCTCACCTGATTGAATAATGGCAACATTTGAAAGAAAGCTACATGGGCGTCACTTGGTTCTCACACAGTGTTGTGTAACAGGGGTCTCCAAACTTTTCAGTATGAGGGGCACATTACAGTACACATTAAAAGTTCCATAAACAGAAGACAAAATATATAAAGCCTAAAACAGAAGCAGTGAGAGAGAGAGAGAGAGAGAGAGAGAGAGAGAGAGAGAGAGAGAGAGAGAGAGAGAGATTATGGGTGCAATCCTAATTTGTGCTGGACAAACCAGGAGGCTTGTGCTGTATCCAGCGCAGGATTGTGGCCTGCAGCGGCTTAGCCAGAGGCAAGGGGAAACTTTTCCCCTTACCCCTGGTAAGGGCTGCTGGCCCCAATGGGTCTCCTCAGCATGTGCCACTGCCTGAGGAGAGCAGAGCGGCTTGAAGAATGGGGAACGGGAACTGGGGTTGGGATCTGCCGGATTCCAGCCCCACCTACTGCTCCCCGCCTACCCGCCCCCGGGGCCGCCCATCACCCTCCCTTCCCCCGCCCAGGAATGCCTTCCTCCCTCCTCCTCTCTGCCCCCCCATGCCTTTCGTCCTTTCCCCCTGCCTTTCGTCCTTGCATTGACTCATCTGAGCCAACGCAAGGAGCTGTGGGGAAGCTGGCGGGAGGCTTCTGTCAGCCTCTGCAGGCTGGTGCTTCTGGGAGCACCAGCCTGGCTTCCTCTCGAGGAGGCACAAACGTGCTTTAGGGCCCAGTTCGGATTGCGTCCTATTAGCCTACAGGTGCTAACAACAGCTGAACAATAACAAGATATTATTATACATCTACACACATATATTTTACACATTTTTATGGGTGAAAAAAATCAGTTTTATAAATGAATGAATAAAATTTAAATGAATGAATAAGTTTTACTTGGATCTTTTTTTGTAATTGGTATGATCTGATTCAGAACAAATGAGAAATGTGACAATTACAAAGAAACAATGCCTGCTTAAACTGAGAAATGATATATAATGAGTAAAAATGTCAAACATTAACAAATGCTCTGATAAAAGCACAATTTGCTGTGGGCCAGATTAAACCTTGTAGTGGGTCAGATGCGGCCCCCAGGTCATAGTTTAGAGACCCCCGTTAAAAATGACAGAAATAACAAAAATGACAATTGTCACCTTTAGTTTGCAAAGGATTTTTGCTGCATACCAAAGTTATCTTATTATTGTTCAGCTGTTGTAAGAACCTGCAGGCTAATAATCTCTCTCTCTCTCTCTCTCTCTCTGCTTTGGCTTTATATACTACTTCTGTTTATGGAACTTTTAATGTGTACTGTAATTTGGTCACAGTACTCAAGTCAGGGGAAGAGGAAACCGCACCATAGTCTTCTCAAGCAATTTGTAATAACTCTGTCCCCAGCTGTTCAAGATTACATCCTCTTTCATGTTTTTTATAGAAGGCATAACAATTAATCTACTTCTAAAAAACAGTTTTACTACAATACTTCAGAAAATGATCCTGATGGGATATTTATAGCTAAAAATGTTAATTTCCTTTACTAGATGTGGAGTTAACTAGAAGCATAATGGAGAATGTACCTGCCAAGCCTCACTGATGTCAGTGGGGCCAAATTCTCTCTCACAGAAGTCAATGGGGCTTCCAAGTGCTTCTATTTGGTGGATCATGCCAACATAAAAATAGAGTGGGCCCTTCTTATTCATAGGCTCAGGATCTGCAGATTTGAGCATCTGCAGATGCTGAACCCATGCCTCAAAGGGCCTCAGAACACCTCCTGGATATGATTGGAAGCCACTTCAGTTCACATTGGTGACTTCCGGTCATACCTCCCCACGCCTCAGAATACTTCCTGCATGTGACCAGAAGTTGCCGATGCAAACCAGAAGTGGTTTCAGGTCGCATCTGGGAGGTCTTCTGGAGGAGACTGAGAGGCTGGTGCAGCCTCCAGGTAAGTTCCTGCGGCACTGCAATCTTGGCCCCTCACAGATTTCAGCATCCATGGATTTCGGTATCCGTGGGCGTCATGTAACGGATCCCCTGCAGATACCAAGGGCCCACTGTATTTTCTCATACATTATGGAATGATAGATAATTCACTCCAACAAGTCAGGTGGAATGATCCAGTGACACCATCTCTGACAGCACAAATCCCCTGCCAACTGCTTGATCTGCTGTTTTTATTGCTGGAGGAAGGGGTGGGGAGGGTTTTCTTTCAGCTACTGGTCCACCATGGCTTTTTAGCTGCTGTTTTATTGCTTGCTAGTGTTTTGATGTCTTATTATAGTTTAAATGGTTTTATTGCAAGCTGCCTCAGGCTGATGCAAAAGGCTAGGTAAAAATAAATAAACAACCAGAACAAAAGAGAACATTGCCTAAACTACTGTTGTCAGCTAGAAAACAGACTAAGAACCCAATTCCCCCCCCCCCAACCGAAGCAGATTAAATGCAGCATCATTTATGCTGCATCAAGGTCTTTTGCTTGCAGTGAAGCTCTATAATGTCTTGGAACACTGCTGTCACCAAGACCCTCAGGAGAGTGAGCCACCTGCATGGCTGTTGAACCTATTGCCAGGGTCACCTAGGCAAGAAGGTACAAAGACTGCTACTTAAAGGGAGAGAGCCTGATGAAAATACGATACAGTGAAGGGGCAGAAAAAACTCCCAGAAATTGATCTGAGCATGGCAATAGAGAATAGATTCTTGATATTCTTGTATGAAATATAAAAGGTCATAACAGACTATCTAATAGATAGTGAAAATTAAAAGTGCATTTGCTCTAATTTGGACTATAATCTTTGCATTTTGGTTGGCTTTATAGTCTCTAGCAGGCTAGTTGCATCACTTTACAAGAAAATTTAAATGATTGGATGTTCTCGCAACAGTGCTTTAGCTTTTGAGTCGGGAGACCTTGTGCTTAAGTAGTGGGAGAGGGGTGGGAGGAGAAGCTTTTTACTGGTTTTTTTTGCCAAGTCAGGAAGGAGGATGTACCCCGCCCAACATCTTCTAGTTCTCCATTTTGTTTGGGTTGCAGTGCTTTTCCAGCTCCAACCCCATTAGACCATGTCTGCAACTTTGCTGATGAATCATCATCAGGCAGGAATGGGTAGCCACTATTTTAATCTCTGCCCTAGATCAAATTGTCTCCACATTCAGAAGTTTCTGTGTGTGGCAGCAGATCTTTAAAAAGGGAAGGAGAGGGGACCTGGGTAATTATAGACCAGTCAGCCTAACGTCTGTTCCAGGTAAGATGGTGGAATGCCTCATCAAAGATAGAATCTTAAAATACATAGACCAGTGGTTCTCAAACTTTGAGGGAGCTTTACTCCCTTAGTAAGTTCTTGCGGGGGAGGGGCTGGGGCTAAGGGGGGCGCTTGCGACTTACTTTGTACAATGTAGGGCTGCAGCAGGCTGCAAGAGGTGTGGGGAGCCCTGCGCATCCCTTTGCACCGCTCCCCGACGCTTGGAA
Source organism: Tiliqua scincoides (assembly GCF_035046505.1). Taxonomy (NCBI): domain Eukaryota; kingdom Metazoa; phylum Chordata; class Lepidosauria; order Squamata; family Scincidae; genus Tiliqua; species Tiliqua scincoides. The sequence continues at coordinate 78,002,559 of NC_089821.1, read as the reverse complement.
CCTGCAACAGAAGCAGGCGCAAAGCACTTCCGTTTTGCAGGAGGTGCTTTGCGCCCACTTCTATTGCAGGTTCCAAGCGTCGGGGAGCAGTATGGAGGGCTCCCCACACCTCCTGCAGCCTGCTGCAGCACTACATTGTATAAAGTAAGTCACAAGCACCCCCCCTCACCAGGGGGTGGCATCCCCAGGATCATGTCGCTGCCTCCCTCCCCTTCCCCCGCCCCTTAAAGGGACGGCAGAAGTGTTACACGAACTGGTGGCTCGGTGGGTTTGAGAACCACTGACATAGACGAACAAGCCTCGCTGAGGGAGAATCAGCATGACTTCTGTAAGGGTAAGTCTTGCCTCACGAACCTTTTAGAATTCTTTGAAAAGGTCAGTAGGCATGTGCATGCGGGAGAACCCGTGGACATTATATATCTGGACTTTCAGAAGGCGTTCAACACGGTCTCTCACCAAAGGCTGCTGAGAAAACTCTAAAGTCAGAGAATTAGAGGGCAGGTCCTCTCCTGGATTAGGAACTGGTTGAGGTCCAGGAAGCAGAGAGTGGGTGTCAGTGGGCAATTTTCACAATGGAGAGAGGTGGAAAGTGGAGTGCCCCAAGGATCTGTCTTGGGACCTGTACTTTTCAATCTGGTCATAAATGACCTGGAGGCAGGGCTAAGCAGAGAGGTGGCTAAGTTTGCAGATGACACCAAACTTTTCCGAGTGGTGAAGACCAGAAGAGATTGTGAAGAGCTCCAGAAGGATCTCTCTAAACTGAGAGACTGGGCAGCAAAATGGCAGATGCGTTTCAATGTAACTAAGTGTAAAGTCATGCCCATTGGGGCAAAGAATCAAAACTTTACATATAGGCTAATGGGTTCCAAGCTTTCTGAGACAGATCAGGAGAGAGATCTTGGGGTGCTGGTGGACAGTTAATGAAAGTGCTGACCCAATGTGCGGCAGCAGTGAAGAGGGCTAATTCCATGCCTGGGATCATTAGGAAAGGCATTGAGAATAAGACAGCTAATATTGTAATGCCGTTGTACAAATCGATGGTAAGGTCACAACTGGAGTGTTGTGTGCAGTTCTGGTCACCACATCTCAAAAAGGATATAGTGGAGATGGAAAAGGTGCAGAAGGAGCAACCAGAATGATTACTGAGCTGGGGCACCTTCCCTATGAGGAAGGTCTGCAGCATTTGGGCCTCTTCAGTCTAGAAAAGAGGTGCCTGAGGGATGACATGATTGAGACATACAAAATCATGCAGGGGATGGACACAGTGGACAGAGAGAGGTGCTCTTTTCCCTCTCATATAACATCAGAACCAGGCTCATCCATGAAAGTTAAGTGTTGGGAGAGTTAGGACAGACAGAAGAAAATATTTCTTTACCCAGCATGTAATTAGTTTGTGGAACTCCTTGCCACAGGATGTAGTGATGGCATCTTGCCTGGATGCCTTTAAGAGGGGACTGGACAAATTTCTGGAGGAAAAGTTCATTACGGTTTACAAGTCATAGTAGGCATGTGCAAGCTCTTGGTTTTAGAGGCAAGTTGCCTCTGATTGCCAGATGCAGGAGAGGGTACCAGGACGCAGGTTGTGTGTCTTGTGTGCTCCCTGGGGCAATTGGTGGGCCACTGTGAGATACAGGAAGTTGGACTAGATGGGCCCTTGGCCAGATCTAGCAGAGCTCTTCTTATAGTCTTATGTTATGTTCTTAGAAGAGGGTAGAACAATTCTGAAGTATGAAGACCAGCGTGCGGAAGAACACTGTTTGTAGCATACATTTGTATTAATGATACATGTCAGATCTCTGGAAAGATAGAGGTATTTGGAGATGGTGCTGATAGGTATGAGAAGAGAGATTTGTATATTCTCAGCAATATGAAGGCCGAATAACCCAGTTCCAGCTTGAATGCACATTCACACATATACACATTATTGATCAAGTGATTTTTGCAATGGTGTGCTTTAAAGCAGTTCTTGCTATTTAAACAACGTGCAGCCATTGTGCATACAAAGGAAATTCCAAAATGGCAACATCGCTATTACAGGAGCTGCCATTTTAGATAACTCACATTAAAAAGGCTGTTTCTCACACTACAAACTGCAACAAACACATAGCTAGATTTCAGTCACCTCCAAGGATTAGGTATAAGAACCTTTCTTAGAAATAACAGGGATCCAAAGTGCCATCTTCTGAATGCACATGGGGGCTTCTTTATGCACTTGCACTAGAATAAAAACCAGCAACCTCCCCCCTGCCCCGTATGTGAGCAGAAGCACTTCGTACATCTATGAGCCTCTCTACCAGCCAATAATTAGAAATGTTGTACTCTTATACTTTTTTTGTTTTGATAGATATTTTGGCTCCTGGGCTAAGCAGAATAGTTTAATGGGCTGCATTTAACTTTATGTTAATTCTAATGATACGTTCATACTCAACCCAGGACTCAGAATAAAGTGAGATAAAAGTTTCATGGACAGTCTGACTCCAACCTGAGTCTCCCCCTGACAATGTAGCCATGCCAAAGATATGGTTGCTGCAACCTACAGGGGGTGGGGGTTAAGCCCCAGAGACCTCCTCAAGGTAAGGGAACATTTGTTCCTTTGCCCCAGGGCAAGCCTCTGCTGCCCCAAACTGCTCCAGCTGCCTGGATCTGCGCCAGCTACTTTCCTGCCTCAAGACCAAGTAGACCTGGGTAGGTGGATGGAGGCCAGGAAAGGGGGATAGCGTATCAGTCACACTGCTATTGCCAATATCGCCCCCTTCCTGACTTCAATACCCCTGTCCCCATCTTAGTCTCCTTCCTGTAACTCCACTCCAACTCCTCATGCCAACTTACTAGCGCCAGGGCTTCTCTGGCTGCTGATACATGTTGCAACCACCATAAAGCACACAGGGCCACTGGCCCACTTGTTCTCAAGGCGCAGAGGCCCAGCAGGATTGGGCTGTGTGGCTGCAATCCTGTCCACACCTACCTGGGAGTAAAGCTCAATTGAGCATTGTGGGACTTACTTCTGAGCAGAGATGCATAAGATTGCTCTGGAAGTATCAGCTTTTTGAAGAGGAAAAAATGTACAGACTCTTTGACGGTGAAAAACAATGGTAATAAAACAAAGGTGTCATGTGCTGCAAAGTCTAAATGTTTCTTCAGAGATATCTGCTTTATGGTTTCCTGCAACAGCCAACCATCAAATACAACTGCTATCAAACCCAATCTTCCCATTAAGAAACAAGACTTTGCCAGAGTAGTTGGCAAGTCATATGGTCTGGAGTTCCGACCATGTACGGAGCAGAATTCTACTCTGCAAAACTTGAAACTACGAGCCGGAATACCAGACTTCCAAGATTACTCTACAGATAAAAGAGCCGTGTATTGTGGGAGGAAGACAGATTTTCTGTGGGAGCATATTAAATGCAAATGGTTACTATGCAGTCTCCCAAGGAAATAATGGAAATCAAGGCTGGATCATAAAAATACCAAGGCACGTGAACAATGTGGCACACAGATGCTCCTCCAAGAACCAAGACTTTTTTAAAACTGTGTGCACACAGACAAGAGAGCAGATTATATTTTCTGAAAGTAGTTAAGGAAAATTTCTTAAGGTTCTGCAGCAGCAGGTCACTCCAGTTTCAAAGCATGATACTGGCACATGTCTGGCTAAAATGAATGGCTTTTGGGTCATTATAATTGGTTTGAAGATTATGGCATAATTCAATAGACGCTGTCCTCCATCCATCTCAGTGGATGAACTTTGAGGACTGCAGCTTTCATCCCCTTTTCTCCTTCATTCAGGCTAAAAGGCACAGAGCATTTACAAAAATAATCCTGGTGACTCCTTATCATATGAAGCTCCCTTATATAGGGTCAGGCCATTGGTTCATCTAGCTCAGGGTTTCTCAAACTGTGGGTTGCAACCCACTGGCCGGTGAGTCCTTGGTTAGGACATGAGGCCTTCAGCACAACGTGGAAGCAGCAAAAAAAAAGTAAGCAAGAACATTTACACACTAAAGAGAGTTGGGACTCAAGGCATTTTAGTGTCCTGACTCTTTTTTTAAGTTGGGGTCAGTGATGTCCACAACCTGAGTTGACTTGAGTAGACAAAAACATTGTTTTTGCAAGACTCAAGTCATGTCAACACAAGTCGAGTGCTCATCCCAGGGAGTCACAATACCATTTTCCATACCAAAGGTTGATTTTTTTTTTTTTTGCTGCAGAACTTATCATGTGGAAGTTAGTCCTCCAAATGAACGTACTCTTGGGCCATGATCCACTTCGCTGATCTCTTCTTTCAAAAGTAATTTGCATTTGAGGCTGTAGCAGAAAGCTGCCCTTGCTCTGCCTTGCACTGCCTGTAGCCCCAAGATTTCTCCCTTAAAGCTTGGTAGCTGCTCTTCATCTCAGCAAGAGACAAAAGAGCCAATGCCAAGAGGTCTCTTGTGGTTGGGAAAGGCCCATTAATCGAAAATTGAATTACCTGAAGCAATGGCTATGATGCGTGGCAGAAACTGGGAGCCATCCACAAGTAAGAAGCATGTGGAAACATGTTAATCTTTAAAAGAAATGAGCATCTAATCTCAGCAACATTTCAACAACATTCAAAATTAACAGATGACATTCAACTCAGCAACATTCAAAATCAAATGACAATAATTTCTCCAGCCTCTTTTGCAATGTAAGGACAAAAGAAAAAAAGAAAAGGAAAAATATCAGACACACTGTCTCTTGTCATGCAAGGAACTTAATTTGCAATTAGAAACAGACAAATTTGTTTTATTTGAAGAAAACAGAATGTATGAAACTGCCATCATTCCTATTGCATGTTCAGATTGTAGAGAAAGTTAAAACAAATGTGAATGTGACTTTAGGAGAATGCTACAATGCTAACAATAGCTAGTTATAAGAGCTTCATGTGTGTGTGTGTGTGGGCGGGGTTAACAGTACAGGGGAGGGTGGGACAGGGCAGTGATGGGGTGGGTGGATTGGGCCCAGAAGGGGAGTAGGATTGGCAGTAGCAGTGTGCAACACATCCAAACCCACTCCAGGGCCTGAATCACCTGCACAGATCAATGTGGACTTGCACCAGTGATATCACTGCCAAAGGTATGAGTAGGCCTGCTGCAGCTGGGGCTTACCCCGAGGCAAGGGGACAAATGTCCCTTTACCACAAGGAGACTCCCAGCAGCCAAGAATCCCCCATGGGATGCAGCATAGCCCAGAACAGCACTGCTTGCTGCATGGTGATTTAGGTAGGACAGGGCAGTTAGATTTATCACAAACCAACTAACTGATGTTCTCATTAGTTTTTAAATAACTGAAATTAAAAGTTGGAAGATATATTTTTCCATTAGTTGTTTGTTTGATTTTCTCTGTAAACCGCTTTGTGAACTTTCCTTTGAAAAGCAGTATATAAATACTGTTAATAATAATAATAATAATAATAATAGTAGTAGTAGTAGTAGTAGTAGTAGTAGTAGTTGTTGTTGTTGTTATTTTAGGGTTGCCATGGAATACCACTGGAGAGCAAGGCCACAATCCAGTACAGAGGAACTACATTTCAGCCCATTGTAGTCAGTAGGTTTAATCATGCCTAACTCTGTGGTCCAGATTTGTAAGCAAGAAGGGGCCTAGAACTACATTTCCCAAAATTTTCCAAGATTTTAAAGCAGCAGCAAAACTTTATATTCTGGCTCATGATTAAAATGAAGACACTTTAGGAAACTTACCACGAGTGTCTGTGATAGTTCCCCTCAGAAACACGTAGTCCAACTTTACCCTTCACTTTCTTACTTTTCTTCAATTAATGGAAATGTGATATTATGAAGTGTATCTTGTTTATCTTAATTACTAATAACATTACTAAGGAAAGTGTAAAAATAACAACAAAAATAAATAAGTTTTGCTTTGGACTATTTCTACATCAAGCTAACCCCAAGTTGAATCTGTGTAGTACCCATTGGCTGTTATCATTCTATCATGATTCAGAATCCAGTCATTTCCAGTGTTTTACTCCAGTGATTTATTCCCACTGAAATCAGTGGAACCATAACCAATTTAAGGAGTAATCTTCCAGTTTAACTGGGTTATGCATCAAATTGCCATGGTCACGCAACTGGGATGGGGCAAATGCCTTTAATACTGCAATCTGCAAAACTGCTTGACACAAATTGGCAGACAGTTTTACCACCCGCAGGTAAAGGAAATTATTGGAGGTAATAAATTGTAAGAGTTCCAAGGAGTGCGTGGATATGTAATGCATACCCTAATTTGTTTTTGTCTCTGCATGGTCTTCAGAAGAGTCTTAATATTTTGTTTGTTTGTTTGCTTTGTCATCTTTGAAAAAAAAATTGGTTGACAGTCCACTAAAAGCACCTTCCATTAAGGGTGAAAGCAAAGTCATTAACATACGATAAGTGGTACTTGTAACACACTAGTACAGTGTATCCCACCCCCAGGAACGCTCCCTATCAGAGTTCCAGACACCCTGGAATAGGAAACTTGTAATGACAGCCAGGTCTTGCAGGGAGATGGGTGATTCACAAGAGGGGAAGTGAAAAGGGCATGTTTTTGCTCAGGTATATAATTTTGTAACTGCAGGGCTTTTTTTCTAATGTAATGCACCGGAACGGTGTTCCGGCACCTTTTTTATGCAGTCCCCCGCAGGTAGACTGCTGCCGCCCAAGGAGGCTCCATTCTGGCCTTGGCGGCCAGGCGCTTCCCCTCAGAAGAACTCAGTGTGCCCGCCCAGGTCTGAGGCGGCCCATGAGCAGCCACCCTTCTCACTGTCGCGCCGCGGCTCCTTCACGGCCCTGAGGCGAGACCCAGGCCTGGAGGCCGCCATGGTCCTCTCCAGGAGTGCTTAGCAACCGACGCGCACCACCGATTGGCTCCCTGGTTGCCATGGGCAGAGCTCCCAGCCGCAGAGGTAGGAAGACGGCTAAACTCACCCCTCCACTCTGGTCATGGCCTGATCAAGAGCTTTCACGGTGACATTCGGGCTAGGTTGAGACTGGTCCTGGCTGGCAGGTGGCAAAAGCCTGGAGAAAGTTGTTGTCCTTGGCACTGCTCGTGCTCGTCCCCGTAGCTGCTGGCTTATTTGTGTGTATCGATAAGTTATGCCAGATCCCAACCTCCATCTCTGCAGAGAACGGAGCTGTTTCAAGCCGCTCCGCTCTCCTCTGACTTGCGCTACCTCCAGAGGTGGTGCAGGTTCGAGGAGACCCATTGGGGCCAGCAGCCCTTACCCAGTGGTAAGGGGAAGAGTTTCCCCATGCCTCTGGCTGAGCTGCTGCCGCCAACGAAACTGACAACCATAAACCTCAAATATAAAAAAAAAGTATAAGAAATTTAGAACACAAAATGTTTTCTTGCAGTTGCCCAAATGTACTGTGAATTACCACGGAATGACCAGCATAACTGTGGTATGGGAGAACTGGAAGAAGGAGAATACCAGTATGTATATCAGTTGTGTAAGTATTGGATTAAGGTGAATTAACCTGCAGTACCACTGTAGCCTAAGCAATATTGTAATACACTGGGACAGAATTATGAGGCTAAGGGCATAATCCTAACCAACTTTCCAGCACCGAGGTAAGAGAACAAATATTCCCTTACCTTGAGGAGGCCTCTGTGACTGCCACCCAGCTGCAAGATGCAGCACATGCCCCATTGGCACACCTATGTCAGTGCTGAAAAGTTGGTTAGGATTTGGGCCTAAAGCAGCCAAACTGTTGTTGGAATGATTAGGTCCCAAGCTGTTCTGCCAATTCAACTAATCGTATTTTCAACCACCGAAACACTGGGAAGGGGAGGGGAGGGAAGGGGAGGAGGTGCTGTTGGTAGAGTAACCAGATCAGTTCCATCTGTTACTTCATGGACTGAGACTGAAATGAAGAGTGCATGTCACACGGGGACTGGCAAGTTTGCAAACTCTATTGAAAGACTCTCAACAGTTTATCTTAATCACTTTTCAAGGCACAAAGCAGATCTCAATATGAATCTGTTTCCCACATTGTTTCCTCCCAACAGGGTTAGATTTCAGATTTGCCAGGATTAGGCTAAACCCCTGGAATTCCCCATCTGGACATTAAGGAAGCTTCATTTCAAAGGTTGGCGGCATGCAGTAATTCCTGCCTGATTCTCAAGGAACAGGACTTTTATTTTTTTTAATCAGTGAATCGCTTTTCTTTTCTTTTACTAAATCCTCCCTCCTGACCTCCCACCACCACTTTTATTACATTTTTCAGCACTCTGACATATTTTTGTCCAAGATACTATGCAGTTGTAAACCAGAACTTTCCTCCAAATGTCAGCAGTTCAGAAAATATGGTACCTAGAGGCTAAATACCATGTGATTGATTTTAGTAAATGAACCTAACTCACACTCTCACCTGTGGCTTTCATGTAACGATTCCTAAATAAACCACAGACTTACTACTAATGTTTCAATGAAATGCAGGTTATTTTCAGTGCTTCTTAAATACTGCAAACTTCCACTTTCGAACCCTCTATTAGTGTAATATTAACTTTCTATAATGCAATAAATCTATCAGGAAGGCATGAACCAGTATCTGATGTAACCATTTCTTTTGTTCTGAAGATTTTCAGACATGGATATCGCAATGTGTAGACTGGCTATAACATTTTCTGAAGTCCTACACTAACAGCCTAATTCTGTCCTTGGTCAGCCTTCAGAGTGTGAGGCACCAATGTAGCCTCTAATGCACCTTGTGCGCTGGCTGGCAACAAGCCCTGCAGGAAAAGTGAGTAAAGAAAACTTTGTATATCTCCTTGTCACTACCTGGACCCCTGTGGGCCTACTCTGATCTACATCAGCTGTTTTGCTGGCATAAATCTGTTAGTGCAGGGGACCAATTCAGACCCAGGACTGGAGCACTGGATCTGGTAAATGGAGCTGCCTCAGAGATCTTGAATAACTAGGTGATGCTGGACCCTGTCAAGTACTGGCAAATGCAGTTCCTCTGCAGACACAAGGCCTGCCAGCCATCTTTGCATCACTCTTACCTAGATTAAGTTTCAACAGACTCATTTGCAGCCAGTCTCCAATCACAAACATACACTGTGTAAGATCTAGAAATACAAGGTATGAGTCCAAAAAGGACCCAAAGAAGTCTGAGCATTATCAGAGTGCAGATTACAACATACCAATGTCTACAACATGCAAACATATCTAGCATTATATGTTTAGGGCCTGGTGCAGAGCTAACACTGCCAATTTCTTAGCTAATGTTAACAAAACAGGTGCGGGCCAAATCTCATGCCTTCCTTTCCTGTCTCTCCACCTCTCTGCAATGTAAATTTTGCTTTCCTTTTGTTTGCTTTAACCATGAAACTAAACATCTGCACTAGCACTAACCATGGTTAATGCTAACAAGATTCTCTCTTAACTGAGGTTTGCAAACTGAATTCAAAGCTTGTGTAAGGGTAAACTTTGCTTAGCAATAACTATGGTTACTGCCTACATAGACGTTACTCTAAAACCTAATTCAGACAATGAAGGGAGTGAAGAGGAATTTTGTTGTTGAGCAGGGATGAGGGCAGTGCATGAGAAAATGGTTTTGGTCCTGATAATGTAAGCATAGTACAGAATGTTGCAGTGTTACATCAGCACCAGGACAAACAAACTCTCCCTCAACACACCCGAAGTCTTTGTCCAAATTTTGTTGGGGCCTTGTACTGCCAGAACTAGTGTTCCAGCTGAGCAAGGTACCAATCCTAATCTGATCCAGTGCCAGCACTGAGCCCTAGTACCGGTGCAGGGTGCTATAAATGTGCCTAAAGAATGTTTACAGCACCTTCAGAGCAGGGAGCGTGGGCAGTGGGCCCAGGCTAGTCAGGTGCTGGACCCAGCACCAGCAAAAGCAGGGCATGCTACCGTCGGGGGTCAATGCAACCGCTGGGCAGTGGTGTGGCTTCTAGGGAGGGGGGGAGTGGAACAAGGGTGGGGGAAAGCAGGGCAGGGTTGGAACCTGAGCGGGATGGGTGTGGGAATGGCAGAGCTCTGCTCTGTTGGATCCTGAACTCTGTGTCAGGCCAGACAACCTGACATGGAGTCTCTCAAGTCTGTGCCAGCAAAATAGCCAGCACAGGCTTGAGAAACCCCATTGCAGGGTTTCTCAAAAATCCCCTTTCCTGGAGGAGACCTCCGGCTGCTCTTGCGCCCTCTGGATAAGTTCCTTGCTTAGCAGCACAAAAGCTGGGCCACCATCACATGCTGAGGGGATACTGCCGCAAAGGCCAAGAGGCACACCATGCATGGCAGTGGCTCCAAGGGCTCCTCAGGTGCTGGTAAATTGGAGGTGGGAATAAACCATGGGGAGGAGAGTAATGGGACACATTGGGGAAAAGCCAGAGGGTGTTGGTGGAGGAAGCAGTTAGCAGAATCCAGTAGCAGATCTTATCCCCGTGTACACATATCAGATCTTATCAACGTGTAATTGGATAAAAGTGGAATTTCCTTTAAAAAAAAAAAAAGGCTGAGATTCTATACATTCTTTACTGTAAGCCCCACTGAACACGGTAGGATTTACTTCTGAGTAGACATGCATAGAATGGTATACTACAAGTGTGTTTTCTACCTTTTGACAAACACTACCCATGCTTCTCAGGCACTTGAGGTGTGTTTAATTGCTGTTTCTAGAAATACACTCATGAGCTCATTCTGGAGGATAATCCTTCGCAAATACAACAGACAAAGTGATTTCCTTTCAAAACAACATCCTTTCTGGGTGTAGCTTCCAAGATTGTCTGTGGTTCAAAGGAAAAAATAAAAGCTATTCAGTTTTAAGGTGGGCACGGCTTTCGAAAAAGTCAAAATGTACACTCAAGGACAGTTCCTTCCTGTGAGATGAATAGAAGAGAATGAAAACAAGGAAGAGATGTAACCAATGACGGAAGGGCATATAAGTGTGGTTGCAACTTTTTGGCCTCACATTTACCCTGAACGTTATACATAACCGTTTCACCTGTGTGTGTTTTCTTAATATTCCAAAGAGGAATGATTTAAAAAAAAGTTCACATGACTGAATTTGAATCTTTTTTTTTCCCCAGGAGCCCCAAGCCTGTGCAAGGGTTTCAATTAGCACCTTAATATCTGCAACAGGTTCAGATTCTACTGACTTCAGGACACACAGAAACCACGATCAGGTCTACTTCAGTTTCCCTCAAAGTTCAGCAAGAACTGCTTTAAATAATTCACTCAGCCAAAATCACTGCTGATTCTGTGGATCGCTGCATCTGCCTTAGAGCTCAATTCTAACTAACTTTCTGGCGCCAATGCAGCCATCTCAACGCTGCACATGCTGCATTCTGGGGTGGGAGGGCAGTCACAAAGGCCTTCTCAAGGTAAGGGAACTTCTGTCTCTTATCTCAAGGTTGCATTTTGGCTGTACTGATGCAGGAAAGTTGTTTCAGATTGAGCTGTTGGAGTAGGTGGGAATAGGCCCAGCCAAAAGAATTCCTCGGATTGCTTCCCTTCCAGTGCACATATGCAAATTAGAGCCAGACACCACTGGTTGCTCATGGTTGCAAAACTGAGCACAATTGCCAAATGATTGAGGAACATTTTCCCATTATCCACAAATATCACAATCCACCAAAAATCCCACTAAAGGAGTTATGTAAGAGAGAGACCAAAGGATCATCTAGTTGCAAACCAGAGAGTTCTGGGAAGGCCACAGCAGGGCATGAAAGCAATAGCCCTCCCCTCACCTAGCAAGTTCCTCACTATCCACAGGGAATGTAGGCTATACTCATGGGGCATGCACCTTAGGGCATATCTACACTACACAGCTAAAACTGTTTCAGTATAGAGTGCTTTTTTTCCAGGGAACCTTAGAAGCTGTGATTTTGTAAGGCAAGGGGAGGGTTAGGGGTCACAGCAGTACTCTCCTGGAGAACAAATGTTCAGATTCTGTGGAGAAAATCATGACTGTTAAATTAGTATTGCAGTTGCATGGTGCCAGGTATTTGTGTCACACACCACAGCAATCAGTGATCAGGTACTGGCACCTTACTGCCTGCACCATCTGCATTCTTTTTCCATGGCAAGCCCGACAGACTTAGCTCTGTGTTTTGAGGCACCATCTATCTAGGCTGCTGCTAACCCAAGTCCTGTCCACCAGGCCCCATGAAGCCTATATAGCTGGCTCTTCAGTCTGAGCTAGTACCCTTGTGTGAAACAGTATCTGTCTAAGCACCTGCTCTCCATCCTTGATTTCTGCTATGGCCTCAACCAATCCATGGTTTTATTTATGCACCTGCTTCTGGCTCCCAAGTTTGATCGAAATCTGGCAAAGACCCCTTGGGAGGGATTGAGCAATGTCAGAGTAAAATACTCTAGGCAGGAGGACTACCACTTTAAAATCTCAGATGGGCCAGAGTCTAGGATAGATATGTAATCCTATCCTAGGATAGGACAGGGAGTATAAAGGGCTCACTTGGGCTCCAGCCCTTATTGGATCAAGTGCAATGCTAGGAGCTGTCCAAGGTCCTGCTACTTTAGAAAAAACTCTTATCTCCTATGTTTGTCTGCCCTATAGCACCTCATCCATAGCAAGGCGAGGACACCTTTGCCAAGACCTGAAAGTAGTGTACATATGGTTTGAAAAACAGCCCATTTTTTTCATACGTTTACTCTTTATATAGACTTCTGACTCTGATAAAAGGGAGTATGAAAAATGCTCCTCACTTTCTTTAGATACTCCTTCTCACTCAGCCAATCCTACACTGACACACCTAGGCCCAAATCCTAACCAACTTTCCCACACTGACACAGCTGTGCTAATGGGATGTGTGCTGCATTCTGCAGTTGGGTGGCAGTCACAGAGGCATCCTCAAGGTAAGGGCATGTTTGTTTCCTGACTTCAGAGCTGCATTGCCCTTACCTTGATGCTCAAATGTTAGTTACGATTGTGCCCTTAGTTGTCACCAAATCATCAAGATGCTAACAGAATGTCTTCCCCTTTAGGTGTAAGAGAGGGAGAAGTACAAGTGCAGTTCCTTCAGTCAAAGAACTGCATTGATAGGGGAAGGCAGCACCAGCTTAATTTTTCCCTAGTCTAGAACCACAATTTAGGGTCTGAAAACCTTGATCAGCAGCGGAGGAATAGGAACAAATGTTTTACCAAAGTTTCATCAAGCAAGAAAAACGTCAACAAACGTTTGCGTGTTCTTTGAAAAAAAGAATTATGCTTCAGAACTCCAGGGTGAGTGAGGTTTGTGGCATCTGTAACACTAATGGCCTTTTCTGGTCATGTCACCAAGATCTGAATAAGAAACAGATGCAAAAAGTCATGAGTGGCATGTACTGACTGCAGCAGTTTTGCTGCTCTAGACATACCGGAAGGGCACAGCCCTTTCTGGCCACAGTCATTAAACATTTTGCTGCCCTAGGCAACTGCCTGCTGTGCTTTTGGTGTTGGAACATGCTCTTGCTGTGCTCTTCAACTCTGCAAGGTTAACTTCTTTCATTTGCCTTGGTTACACTGGAACGTGTGGTAGCCCCTTGCATCTGAGAACGCCAAACCCAAACAACAAATGAAAAAAAAAACACAGTGAATCCATCCAAGCTCCTTAGTAGCTACTATAAGTTTATATTATCACCATGAGTGTCTTACCCAAAGTGCTGTGTTTCTTAGGGCATGTAACACTCCAACCTTCTGAATATACATGTACAAAATCATGACTAAGGACCCAATCCTATCCAATTTTCTAGCACCAGTGCAGTCTCAATGCAGCCCCAAGGTAAAGGGACAAATGTTCCCATACCTAAAGGAGGCCTCTGTGATTGAGCCCCACCACAAGATGCAGTGCATGGCCCATTGGCACATCTGCACTGGCTCTGGAAAACTGGATAGGACAGGGCCTTAAAATGGCTACCAAAAACCAAACACCACAGAGCTTCCCAATCACCTGGAATTACTTCACACTTTTTAATTACCATGGAGGCATATGCCCTTCTGAGAAAATATGTGAATTTTCTGGAGACATATCTACCAGGAATGAGCCAACATCCCCAAGTTTGGCATAGGTAGCAGCTAAAATCCACCACCAAATCCTTTTTAAAAAAAAAATGAAATTCAGCTACGTTTAAAAAATATATTTATATTTGTTTTTAAAATGTGAGTGCTGTCTTTTTTCCCCCCAGAATGGATATCAGAGATGACCCATAACAAAATATAAAAGAATTAAGTAACATAAAATATTTAAAATATTAAATATATAAAACAACTACCCCCCTGCCAAATGAAAAAAAATCTGTCCCCAAAGCAGTTGGATAGCAGAAAAACACCAGAAGCACAGAGAGCCACATTCCACTGGAATGGTCAGTACAGGTCCCACCTCTATATATGCTGATTCAGGACCCAAGGTTTTAACTAACCGCAGGTTGCAAACCCTTGATAGAGGTTGAACCTGAGCTCCAGGATGCAACTGGAGATGGTCACATCTTGGAGCCTTTCTGAAGCTGCAGGGATAGCATGTGCGAAAACCCAAAGTCCCTTTTGGGCACCTCTGGAGGCCTTTTTGAGGCCCGTAGACCTCCAGATGGCAACTGAAGTCATGTCTGGAGGACCTATGAACTGGGCCACAGATTTATCTGTGGGTTTCAGTATCTGCGGGGTCTGGGAATGGATCCCCCGTGGATACAGAGGTCCGACTGTATATTGAAAGCCTGCCAGAAGCTAGCTAATTAGCTAGCTAGCTAGCGATTTTTATAATTATTGCCTTTTATATTTTGTTTTTACTTACGCATTTTACAGGTCGTCCCATATTATCCCCTGCAGTTCCATTTCCCAATCTCTACTGGATAAAAGAAAGTGGAAAAACAGATTTAAAGACCCACTTCCAGGTTTCTTGCCACTCCATTGCTCCTAATGGAATAAGGTCTTGCTTCGACATCTGCAGGAGTTTGATTCTGGGACTCCTTGCTGACACCATAAACTGTGTTAAATAAAAGCAGTTTAAAAAAATTAAGAAGTGCGTCCCTTTACAATTGTGGTTTAAAAACAGCTTTTCTTAATGTTGTAGAGAGGAGGTCAGCAATTAGAAATGCAAAGGACCCCCTGCCTTTGCCTGATTCAGCTGAAGAATGGAATGATGACTGTCTCTCTACAACAGTAAGAAAAGCAGTTTTTTAAACTGTGATTTTAAAGGGATGGATTTTTCCCCCCTTCTTCAGGGATCAGCACATTCCTTCTCATTTGCAGTGGCCATTCATTATGAGTCAAATCTGTATATAAAAAAACCATGTATAAAAAGGTTGGTCCTGTCCTTTTTTAGCTCTATGTTGTATGTCACTGTGTTCCATTTATTTGGAGGAAAAGGATATAAATTATTGTTATTATAATTAACAATAACTCACCTCACCCCAGCACTGTCTGTTCTAGTGGCTGTCTGCTGGTATTCATTTGCATCTTTTTAGATTGTGAGCCCTCTTGGGACAGGGAGTCATTTAGTTATTTGATTTTTCTCTGTAAACTGCTTTGTGAACTTTAGTTGAAAAGCAGTATATAAATACTGTTATTATTAATCATCATCATCATCATGGAAGAGATTTACAAAGAAAATAAGTTGTATCCTCAGTTTAGTCAGCCATAACTAAGAAAATTAGTCATGACTAAGGCTGCAATACACACTCAGCTGAGATTGTCCCACTGCTTTCAACAGAAGACATGTCTAACAACCCATTCCAAACTAACACTGTGCCGGCAGAACACCACCAGCATACACTGTTGTAAAAATGCGTAAAGGGTTTTGTGACATTGCAAAGAATCGGCGTGCTGGTGTGAAGGTTGGAGCCTTCCCATGTATGCTGGTGAAGTGAAGGTTGCCTGCTGGACCAGGTAAATTCAGCGTAGGAGTGGGAGGGAGGGTGGAATGGGGGCATGCAGATTGTGCCAAGAAGGAGGTAGAATCAGCTACATGCCATATCCAAACCCCCTTTTGGAACCCGATCTGCTTGCACGAAGATATTGCTTGGCGCAGGTCCAAGTTGACACACTGCAGTTGCTGGGGCTTACCCAGGAGAAAGGGGACAAATGTCCTCACCCCAAAGAGACTCCAGCAGCCAAAAATTCCCTGAGGGATGCAGGTTGCCCACGCCAGCACCGCTGCATCATCACACGGGGATTTAGTTAGGATTGGGCTGTAAGACTGCAAATAGTCCCAATGAAATCAATAGAACTTTATGTCATGGCTAACTTTCTTGGAATACACACCAACGAACACTTATGGGCTTATATGTGCTGCCACTGTAGCAGCATGCAGCCTCATATGGATCATTTATTTTCACCATTTGTTTTCTCACATAAGTCAATCACACTGCAAAAACTCTTGGGCCACACCGAGCGATTTACTGCACAGGATTTTGAAACCGAATGTGTCTCCTATCCTCCTACTGCCCTCTTTTTATTGTCGAGTTCTTGGAACATCAACCTCAGAATGTGTGATAATTTAATAAAGGGGGATTTTTCACCCTCCTCCTCTCCCCCATTATGACTAAATTTATAGATTCAGGATTGCTGTAAATTATACTATAATTATACTGCTGCACAAGTGACTTCCCATTCCAGAAATTAAAAAGCAATTCAGGTAAATGATCTTTAGCCACCGTGGTGCATCCCTGCAGAACTCATTAACTCTAGGGATTACATGGCATACCAAAAAGATTACACAGGCAAAACTGCAGCTTTTTAAAAGAGCTGACACACCTGGAATATAAATAACTTGAGACTCGTTTGGGAAGAATAGGGGATAGTACACCATTTCAGAAGCCTTGTTGTACGGAAGATATTACTTGGGTTCTTTTGTTCTGTGTGGACTACCATGCTTTCCTAGCTTACAGCTACCATGTCGGAGAGCATTTGAAAGCTTCCATGTTAAAACTAAGGCTTCCACAACTAGCAACTAGCATTTCTGCAACTAGCATCCAATGGAGCTATATCAGAGCACAGGGGAAACCATGCATACTGCCGGTGTTTCTCTGAAGTTTCTAGCAGAGTCGGTGGCACTGCTGAGAAGGCAAGTTGCTTCTCAGTTTCCTTTTAAAAATTTTCAGCTGAAGAGTGAAAGGATTCTATAGGATGAACAACAGAACGTAAAGCAAAAGCTTTCATGGACTTGAGTCCACTTTGTCAGATGACTGAACCTCAGTCAACAGATTGTATATATTCATAAACATTCATACTGCTATGAAGGAAAACATTGTGAACAGTGTTGTTAAAAGGCAATGAAATACAAAAGGTAAGAGGTATGTAAAATTTCTGTACAGAGCCGAAATGTATACAAGGTAAGAACAGAGTGACCGACTCAGAAAGGAGTTGCTGGTGATCTTTCTAGCTCTGCCGTGCAACTGAATACCTGTAGTTGGAAAGAAACCCAGTTCCAATTTAATCTAAATTGAACAGATTTGCATTTGCTGGTGGACAGTTTCATGATGGTACAAGTTGAGCCTATTTATCCATGGATCTGTGGATCTGGCTCAATGTGGGTTTGACTCCGCTCAACCTAATCCTTCCGAAAGTGAACGGAGCTGTGCTCCAGTTGCTTCCTGGGTGTTTTCTGAAGCCTCTGTGGGCTTAAGAATGGCCTTGGAGTGCAAAAAAAGCGACTTCTGGTTTCCCTTGGGAAACTGGCTTTTTTTGCCCTTATCAGGCATTTTGAGGTCCAGAGAAGCCCTCCAGGGTTTAAAAGTGCAGAAACTGTAGTTTTTGGTACCCACGTGGGGTCCAAGAACGTATCCTTCACAGATACTGAAGCACTACTATATCTTCTTTTTTTCTTTTTTTATGTATGGTTACTGAAGTCAATAGCAGATTTTCTGACAGGTGAAGCTATCCTGCTTCTGGTTTTGAAATGTTGCCATTTTATGTAGATTTCTGTATTTATTATTTTAGAGATTGACCTGATTGAAACAAGGAGGAAGCAAGTGTATATAACCTCCTCCCTTCTCCAGACAGCTCTGAGGCAACCAGGTAAAGCTCTACAGACCAGGTCAGCAGGATCCTCCCCAAGCAGACTGAGATCTTTCTTCCAGCTGGGAGACTTTCAGAGATGGTCTTTCTGTCTGGTTTTGTACCTCATGATGGAAATGAAAAACCATCAGGTTTGACCTGGGTAGGGGTGGACCTGGAGGTAGGATGGAGGCACCAGCACCAGGCCTCCCTTCCTCAACCCCTGATCACTACACTGGCTATCATAAATCTGAACTTTATTTTCATGTTCCTTCCTTGTGGAAAGTCTAATCTGCTGTGTTACTTTTCTGGTATGAAATGCTGAGCCCTAGTTTGAGTCATTTATGGAAGTGCTCAGTTGCATTGGGGAGCTGCTGTAGCTCAATGGCAGATCATGTATTTTGACTGCAGAAGATCCCAGGTTCAATCCCTAACATTTTCAAATAGGGCTGTGAAAGACCCTTGTCTAAAATCTTGGAGAGTCAGCACCAGTCAGCATACACAGAACTGAGCTCAAAGAATCAGTGGTCTGATTCCACTATAAAGGCAGCTTCAGGCATTCTGAAGGTGTAGCATCTCTCTGGATGTTTTCTTCCATTAGAATTTTTCTAAAATATTCTGAAGTGCAGTAGTTATATTCTGCAAGCTAAGTAGAAAGCTTCGCATCAGGAGTCTAGAAAATTCTCCAAAAGACTCACCATAAATTTGGAAAGCAGGAAGAAGTGGCACGAGGATCATGCAAAACAACAGACCAGGAAAAAAGAATGTCATTTCAATTGGAGACGTTTTGCAACATGAGCTACTTTTAAAATTTCCTTGAGGAGAGATTACTTGGTTTTGGCTAAGCATCTGAAACCACTTGTAGGCCACACAGAAGTTGCTGAGTAAGCAGATGACATCCTCTTTAAAAATCCTTTTAGTCACAAACAGATTTTGAAAACATATACTTAGAAACCACGTCAGCAAATTGGATCCTCCACATTTCTGCTCTGTAGTCTTGCCTATGTACAGAATCCTACGGTAGCGTCTGCCCCTCACTTTGCATCCTTCTGTCTTCTTGGAATGTTCCAAATGTTCTAACCAATAAGAATGTTAATATTGGACTGAACCCTCAAGTTCTTTTAGGCTGTTATTCTATGTACACTGACTTTGGAGTAAGCCCCTTGAACACAGTGAGGTTACTTCTGAGTAAACACGCACAAGATTTTGCAGTTAGACCTATTTAGACCACATAATGTGACTACACAAACAGATACTTTGTGCGGTCTTGAGTTACACAGAGGCTTGGAATGAAGGTTGAGTGTATGTTTCATTGAAACCTCTTCTAGATGCTTTGAAAACAAGCTGTTGCCACTGACAATTCCCACTGCAAGAGATAAATCTTGAAGCTGTTGCATGAACACAGTAGTCACCCTACTGTTCTGCTTCCCATGGAGAACAACAGAATTGAGGTGTTTCTGTGCCATAAACCTCCTTCTCCTTAAATGCACAGATGTGTTGATGTCCCCAACCAGGCTCCCAACCTTTATGTACAGAGGTCAGAACAGATATGAGGATCCAAATTTGGATCCTCTATGAAATCCAAATTTTGCACTGTGCCTGTGGAGGCATGAGTCATCATAAAAGTACAATAAAGCTATATTGTGCTGTGTTTGTAACTTGCAGCTGGCTTCTTGCAAAACCTCTGCTACTAAGATCTTCTAAGGACTTCTGATCTGGCAATTCAGCTTTTGAAAACCTGACATTACTTATATTTGCCAATAACAAGGTTTACAAAGTCTGTTTTGAAAACAAACACTGGTAATTTGCATAAAGCAAAGACTGTGCTGAATGTTCTTTCATTTTTTATTTCCAAGTCAAAGTGGTGCTTTGGGGGGGGGGGGAATAGACAAAAATTTCATGAAAAAACACTAAATTGTGAATATGTCCACTTTTAATCAAAATTCTTCTTACTGTCTTCTAATCTGCTTCCTCATCATGACTGGATCTTCCTCTCTCTAGGAATAGTTGTATAAGTGATTCCAATAAATCAGGGATCATGCAATGAATATATCAGCTTGATTCAATGACAACTTAGTTTGCCACAAATTTCTGGTGGAAAACGAAGCCAATGGAATGAGGGCAATGGTTCCTGGCAATAGTCAGACAGGCAATCCCAGTGAACTGGGAATGTAATAATTGAGATGTCATAATGCTACACAGTCAATCAAATTTGGTTATGTGACAACAGCACTAATAGCAAACCATGTTAATTCGGAATGAGGGCAATGCTTCCTTACTGGTAAATACTTTGAGCCATTTTTCAGCAATTTCTGAAACACTATGGAAAGTGATGTATATTTTTTGAATGTCCATAATAGTTTGTATCAGTATAGCACATTGTGAATATGTAAAGTGCTCATGCAAAGTGAACATGCTTTATCATTATGTTGTCCTTACATCAACCCTGTAAGGTAAGGATAATTATCCTCATATTGCAGCTGAGGCTGAGAGTGAGTGGCTTGTCCAAGGCTACCTTGTGAGTTCATGGCAGAAGTGAGCTTTCAAGCAGAGAAGTTCTGATTTGCAGCTCCCTCTCTCAGCCATTACACTATGCCAGCAAGCCTTTGGTTCAGCCCTACAAAAAACTGACCTTATGAAAAGCAAGATATGCAGAGGTGGGGATGTAGGCTGGCTCTAGAAATGGCTTTCCCAGTGTTGACAGGCCTGCATGAAAAGGAAGATCAAGGTGATGGCATCTGCCTGTTTTGCTCAGGTGTTTCCATGCAAATGAACAGTAGAAATGTTTTGCTGTAAAATCAACAATATCTTTGCTGATTAACTGTAAATAAGGCAGCCAACCCTTAAAAACAGACCATTAAAATATATTAGACATATATAATTAAAATGCCATTAAAATGGTATTCAATAAGATAATATCTGAACACTCTTTAGTGACAAAAAGAAAAAAGCGAAGGATAACAGAAGCAGTTTTCAAAGATATCCCAATCACTGGGATGCACACACTGTCCTTATCTATCATGTAATTAAAAGAACTCCAGCAAATGGAGAGGAGGGGAAATGCTGGTCTACAGCATCTTTTGGGAGGCTCAGTAGGCCAGCGGTGGCCAAACTTGCCACCACTTGATGCACAATGGAAAAGAGGTCCCCTTTTGGACCAGCCGGGTGCCATGTGTAGTCCTCCATGATCAGGGGACAGGAATGCTCTGGGCAATCAGGTTTGCTGCCTGGTGTTCCAGAAGGCTGCAAGACAGGACGTCAGAACATTCGTGACCGCCCAGAGCATCCTTGTCCCCCAATCATGGAGGACTACAAGCAGTGCCCGGGTGGAACAGTAACATCCGCTCACCAGGTAGACGGATTTGTCAGAACCCCAGGCCAGGGTTTGAGCAGCCCTGCTCTAGTCCACCATCTCCCTTCCATACACTTACTGCAGGAAGAGAAGGGAGCATTGGCTGGGCCTGAATACTGTAAGTAAACCTTCCCAAAATATTCACAGTACCTAATTCCTAAGCTCCAAAGACGTTTCAGAGCCAAACTGAAATTATCCAATTTACCAATATTATCCACTTTACCAATATCCACAAAACCAATAATGTCAATGTATTGGGCTACCAAAGTTATCTGAGCAAATAAACCATCACAAGAGAGTCATAATCTCAAAAGAAAGAAAGAATTTCATACCATATACTCCAATTGCCCCTCTTGCAGTCCCTATTTTCTGGTTTGTATCCCTGTTAAAACACTATTTGCTTGGGTGATGCTTTTAAAAAAATGTTAGTGTGAGTACATGTATACTAGTTTTCTTTACATCCATCCACCATAATATCTAGACTATAAATGTTGCTGAATGTGTTTGAGTAGCAGGCACTCTGTAACAAGTACACCCAGATCTGTTGTGAACCTAAACATTATATTAAGCATTCTTAAGCTTTTTAAAAGGGAAAGCAGTCATGGCCAGTTTACTGTTCTAACACACCCGGTGCAGAAACTAGTACAAGTCAGAGAGACAAATACAGTATACAGTGGGCAAGTAGGGAAGAACCTTGAAGCAATTTGTAATAATGGTGGAGGACAGGTGTTCAGCCTATGGTCTTTGGCACAAGAATAGAAATGTTCAGTCCACAAAACTGTCCGTGTTTTCATGTTCAACGTCATAGGGTGTGCAGGAGAAAAATGACCCAGCGCTAGCTGGCACTGAGCTATCTCCAATGCTGGGCTGGCATTGAGGGCTGCGAACATGCTTTACAGCACATTTGCGACACTCACCACCGGCAGAGCACTGGTGGTACAAGCTCAGGATTCAATGAGGGTTCAAATCTATCCAATTTTCCAGTGCCAGTGCTGCTGTGCCAATGGGGAATGCACTGCTTCCTGTGTTGGGCAGGCAGTCACAAAGGCCTCCTCAAGGTATGGGAACATTTGTTCCCTTACCTTGGGGTTGCATTGCTGCTGCACCGGTGCTGGAAAGTTGGATAGGATTGGGCCCACAATCATTTAAGTAAAAGTGAATTAAATAACCCAACTCAGGTATGAATATATTAACATATATACTAAGCAACTCAATGTTTATTTGCAACAATGGAAAGAAGAGCAACAGGCCCTTCTGGCAAATTCCCATAGCCAGGCTAGCTCATTTCTATCTCTATGTGAGTGATACATAGGTGAAGTGGTTGTTATAGCCTATCATGAATGGAAACCATCATCACTTAAAAAAAAAAATACAATTTTCCCCCCTTCCCCCATCTCAAATATTCTTTTGACTCAGCATTTCTGTATTAAAACTTGGTCCTTTCAAAGACTATTTCATGCCCCAAAGGGATTGTTTCCAGTGATCTAAAAGCAGCCATTGCTTATCTTTACAGTACACAAAGTTAAAGGATGTTTTATTTTGCTCTCTATAGTTTTTGCATCTGGCAATAAATTTGGTTTGATTCAGCTGGTAGTGGCTCTATGACACTCTATGAGCAGATGTTGCCTTGCCTTGACACTTTTTATGCTTCTTCATTGAAAATTTTTATTATAAACATTATTTATCTGCAAGCCTGAATTTCGCAATCAATCAATTCACCTAATTAATACACTAATTGAAGATTTTAAAGGTTTTTAACTTGGAACAGCTCCCTTGTCTGACATTCATAACATTGTTACGCACAGTTTTACATCTCTTGGTTCTAGCATTAAGCAGCTTGAGGGAAACTTTGCCTGGAAATCACCTTGTTATACAGGGTACTCTTAGGCCTCCTTTGAAATGGTAGTTAATAATAGAAAATTTACAACAATATTATTATTGTATTAATATACAGTATTTATTTAACGGGCTATATAAACCTCTTTGTGAATCTTTTTTTTTGGGGGGGGGGGGTTAAAAGTGATATAAAAATATTCTTTTTTTTCCCCCTTACTGACAATATTAACAGAAGCAGTAGTGCTAGCAGTATGGATGAATGAAGCAGACTCCAAAATCCTCAAATATAGCTCAAGGCTTACACAGAACTTGGTTTTATTCAAAGGATGAAATGTATCAAATGTTGTCCAAGGGCAGAAGTCTGTCACGTTAAGGAAAACACAAACTAGGTCCTATTGTTTGTACTTGGCTTTGATAAGAGTTGGCAAATGGTGGACTGAAGTTAAGTCAAGAAAATAAAGGATTAAACTGCTATCGGTTTTTACCTATCCATCTCAAAGGATCATATTCTTTCTGTTGCCTTCTCTTCAGGCCTTTTAAACTTCTCTCCCTCAGTGTAATATGCTCACCTTAATGCTTAGGTTGCTTAGATGTGTAACCACTAAAAATTCATGTTTAGTCCCTTAATGTTGCCTGGTTTAAGATGTGAAGTCATATGTGGTTTCTACTAAAAACCAGATTCACCTACATTTGGGAATCTCAGCAAACCATCTGGTGAACCTAGCTGTAATTTCAGGTATGCAAATAAACCAGAGCCAGGCATGTTTAGATTCCAGGGGTCAAAGTAAAACCTAGTGGTTGAGTTTCTTAGATGTTGAGTATAACCTCCATATAGCCTAATATGCTGGTTCTAGTTGAGGACTTGTCTGAGAATGTATTGGAAGGGAGAAGAAGTCAAAGGATAAAAGTTTTTTTTTTTCTTTTGATCAGCAGTGTGTATCACCAGCCTAAAAATATCCATCATACAGCGTTATCTCACCAGCTACAGCTGGAAACAAATGGGTGTTCATAGGATGGCTCTAGTGGGAGAGGCTTCTATATTTTGATCCATGACTTCCTTTTGAAAACTTACTCCATGTGTGATTTGTCTGAAAAGTTACACAGGAAGCCTAGGAATAGAAAATTAACCAATATGAGATTTCATTAACCTTGCTCAGAGCTTTTGCTTTCATTCAACTGGCTACCTGACAGTCATGTAAATTGTGAGACTCTTGACTGTTCAATCACAGGTCTGTCAGGGAGCCAGTAGCACATTATATTTGATACAAGACAATTTGATGTTCAGGCAGATGACACAGGAAAATTCACAGGCTTCACATCCTGCAGCTGCAAAAGGTAACACAACCAGTATCACTTGCATCGCATCCAAATGCAGTTTGACTCTTTCCCAAACCAAACTTCTGGGGGGAAAAAGGAAACTTGACTAGAGCACATGGCAATACTTCCATTCAAGACCAAGAACACATTTTGCAAAATCATCAAACACCTTTCTGTGTCTGTGTTTTTGTTTTGATCCTTTCTCCCAGCTGCTAACACCTTAGAGGGAGCATCAGTGACTCTAATTATAGGCCAGCATTCGGGAGGTAGATTCTCATGCCAACTGCAGTTCTAGCAAGCAAGTTGCCTTGACGTGTTTCTTCTTGTAAGCAAAAGGGAAGAATGATGAATAGCAAGAACCTCACAATGCCAAGATAGAACATGTTACCTGAGTAAACTGTGAGAAGAAATTAAGACCTCCAGAAAAAAACAGGATATCGACCAATTTCTATTATGTTGATCTATTTGACAGAAAAAGGATTCATAACATATGGCAGCGTTTCTCAAACTGTGGGTTGGGGCAAGCCAATTTCAGGTGGGTCCCCATTCATTTCAATATTTTATTTTTATTATATTAGACTGGATGCTACCAAGGTATGTGACTGCATTTGGGGAAATGTTACAGACCTGTACTTTTAACAAGCTACTATATATATTCTTTTAACAATGATAGTAAATGGGACTTACTCCTGGGTAAGTGTGGGTAGGATTGCAGCCTAGGATGGTTAAAAATGTTACTGCTTGATGATGTCACTTCTGGTCATGGCAGACTCTCATTCTAAACAGTGGATCCTGGTGCTAAATGTGAGAGAGCCACTGATAGCCTGCCTATGTGAACCACATTGGGATTGTAAGACCCTCACCCATTGTGACAGTCAGTGAGAAAGGCGGTATATAAATACCATATCAAATTACAGTGTGTGCTGCTTAACAACCTTCTGTTTAACAAAGGACCGCATATACGATGGTAAGCAAAGCACAACAAAGAGGCTCTTAATGAGGCAGTCAGGTCTCCCATAGCCTGCAACAGAATGTCTGTTTACACTACAACAAGGTTCGTAATGCAAAGAAGAGGCAATCTATCTCCAATAGCCTGTGTACCCAGCTAGTGTCTGGCAGGGAGTATCTGTTTACACAACAAAGGGACTAGATTGGGCTGAATGTTAGCTTAACAACCTAATCACATAACAGGGATCGGAAAATGTGTCTCCATCATTAAGCAGCGCATGCGCATCATTAAGCAGCGCATATTATGGGGTATGAGCATGTGTGAGCAAGAAAATTCTCTTCACGTGGTTATCTGTGAATGTAGCTCTAGTGCACAAGGACTACAAAGAAAACCATTTTCATTTTCTCCCTCCTACCCTCTGCACTGACTTACCGGAGCTGAGGAGACATGGATGAACTGCTGGCACGCTGACCCAACTGCTCACCGCTTATGGCGGTGGCCGCACAGAATAGCATGTCATATTTTCTGACAGTTGTAAAGGACCTTATGCTGCCAGAACACTTGCAGATTCCAGGGGTTGGTATGTAGTTCAAAACATACCTATCTGGTTCTTGGTGGCCCAGCACTATCATGCTTGCACAAAAGCACCACCAGAAGATTACTGCCTATGTGAAAGCCCTGATGCAGCTCTCGGTTACTCACCCATACGTAACTCGGGCTGCCAACTTAATGAGTTTTTTGTCTCATTGCAACACTTTGTATAACACATTGCTAACCAAGGACCCCAGTCCAGAGTTCCAGGGAGAACCTGTTTTGGGGCAGTGGTGGTATGTCTGCATGTATTAGAATAAATTACTTTTAACCTCTTTGTGATTTGATATTTCCTTTAGGCCTACAAACCAACCTGAAGCAAGTCACTTGCAGTCTAGGCTCTTTTCAACCTACTCTAGGAGAGTTTAATTAGTTATAGAAATTGTTAACAAACAATTACAGAATTTCTATAGTTATAGAAATTAGTTAACAAACAGCACAGTCCTAGCATGACTGCTTTGAAGTAAGTCCCATTACATTCAAGGGGGCTTACTCACAGGAAAATATGTATAGGATTGCAGCCTGAATGTCTGATTTTCACTTTAAATGACCTATTAGCCCATGTAGTCTTCATCACAACAGATGATGAGCTACAAGAAAACAGCAAAAGGAAAGAGGCTGTAGCTTAGTGGTAGAGTACATGTTTTGTGCACAGATAGCCCCAGGTTCAGACCCTGGTATGACTGTTACCCTGCACATGCCAGATCTGATCTTGGAATCTAAGCAGGGTCAGGCCTGGTTAGTACTTGGATGGGAGACCGCCTGGGAATACCAGGTGCTGTAGGCTTATACCATAGTCTTTCGAGACTGAAGGTTGCCAACCATTATTGCCAGGTACAACAGAGAATTCCCATCTGCAACCCTGGACATTGTTGCCTGTCAAGCATCAGTAATACTGAGCTAGATGAACCAATGGTTTGACTCTGTATAAGGCAGCGTCCTTTGTTTACCCCAGTATGACATGTTTTGCTTTTGCTCCACTTCCATACTGATACAACAAAAGTTATCAAAACCTTGACTCTGGGTGTTTATTTAGAAACACATCTGCTAGGAGTAGCATTTCTTGGATCCTTTTCAAAGCCAAGAGAAAATCCATGTGCCAGAAAGCAGCTATACTCTTGGGGATGGGGGGGGGGGTGGCATAAGTGTTATGGATTGCAGGTTCCAGCCCCTGCAAAACCTCTCTTTATGAATGGCAATCTGACCTTCTCAGGGCATGATCTGGAGAATACTTGACTGTGTCCCCCACTGAATAAAAACATGGAATCTATGGAACTGAAAAATGCTAAAAAGTCTGAAGATGTTTACATATACAACTGGCCAGCCAACAGGCTTTAGGCGCCTAGGAGCCTGCAAGTTAGCATGATGTCAAGGCACCTTCTGCCAATTCCCCTGAATGTTCATATTTCCAGAATCATTCAGGTGTACTATCCAGCATTCACATGTATGAGCTACCTATTATCAGACACCTCTCCCCTCTTCTGAACTGGTGCCAATCAACAGATTCAACAACAGGAGATTACTCACTCAGTATATTTACGATTGAGAGAGGGCCTTTTCAATCAGCTTCTTTATAGAATATCACATCTCTCACACTATCTAATTTTTATATGTGAGGTATTAAATAACCTGTATTCACCAACCCTGACCTGTCAACTTTTCACCCAAACTTCAAATGTGGGACAGGATTGTGGTTCCTGAATGCAAAGGGAAAGGCACTCTGCACTTGCTCAAAGGCAGTCTCGCCTTGATTATTTATCAAAGGGCATATATATGTCCTAAGCTTGAAGCCTGCCACTAAGCATGGATTCCACAGCTGAATTCTGACTGATCTTTTTTTTGGAAAGCCAGCTTCTCAGACAATTTCATAACCCTCCAGTTCAAACAACAAGTGCCGATTCCCTCCCATCAACCCAGTAACTGCAATCTGCATCTGGTCTGCAGAAATAAAAACGAACGTGAGAAATTGTGCTGAAAAATAAGGAAGATGGTGCAATGGAGTTTGTCTCATCCAAGAAGTTGTAATGTTGTAATAAATCCTTTCAGATGTTGTGGTCTGGAAGAGAGCATCTCACAGCCCTTGCCTAGAGCCCCCTCAAGTTTGCAGGTAGTTCTGACTGTAAGTATCATTTCAAAAATTCTACATCACATAAAAATATGCAAAGAGAAATACCAAATGCAAAATCTAAGCCAACTATAATATTGCGGTTAACCCCTACATTATGAAAAAGAAAAAGAAGAAAAAAAGCCCAGACCCAAACCTAATCCGTCTCAGGCTCTGCAGTTGAGAAGGACCACATTCCTTCCTTTCATTCTGCTGGCACTGTGCTGTCTTGTCAAGGCATCTCGACCATTCTTTAAGGAGGGCGGGGAATACAAGTCCCGTTCCGAGGTGTCCATAGTGGATGCACAGCATTTTTCAGAGCATTTTCTTTTGCCACTTGCTTGACCCCGAGAGCAGTCCCACTGCTCCGCACAGGCAGCTGCAGAATCCTCTGCCCAACCCTATCAATTATTTAGCGTCAAAGGGAAAGACTTAATCTGTGTGATAAAAGAAGGGATTTTATCTGGTGCATGTTCTCTTTTAAAAGTGATTTACACAACCAATCTCTCCTGGTCCTTTCCATAATGTAATTATTTATTTTTCCTTAGCAGTGTTGCCTCAACTTAGGTTATTTTTATCTTTCATAGCCTTTAAATAGGAAAGGGGAAATCCATGGAGTTTCTATTGGTGATTTTTCAAAAGCCTGACTGTTCAAATAATATAGTTCTCAGAGTTCATTCCTGAGGCTTCTTTCATTCATGGGAATCCTCCATACATAGGGAGGATGATGCCAGTTTCACATGCGCCAGAAAACTGCAGATAGGTGTCTATGTACTGCACACACCTACAGTGTCCAATGTAACGTGCGAGAACTATGTTTGTCTTTGCCATAATGACTTTGAAAGCTTGGAAAGCTGACACCATGGCCAAGAAAAGGTATGAGTTGCACACATTGCACACGAGTCTTGTGTGCAATAGAGACCTCTAAGGACCCAACAGATGAGCACATACCCATAAGCTTCATAACATGTAGCATCCCTGGGTCCATAGTCAGTTGGTCTATCTGTAATTCTCTGTATTTCACCTCAAAGAGCTCCAACACAGCTAATTCTGGAAGATGAGATGGCCGAGTTCTGAATATTTGACGGAAGTCGTAGTGACATCATTGTAGAGCTGGAGCAAATCCAAGTACTGACTACACTTACGCCAGCCAGGCAAGAATAGAATTATCCTATTGAATGAGTGGCAGCTCATATTTTTCTTCAAATCCCAAATGAAGCTGCCATTTGCGAGTGCTTATTTTGCAAGGAGTTGTCTAAGCAGCCCTGTGTGTGTATCAAAACTATCTCATATCTTCCAGGGCTGAACTGAGTGTGCAAGTAAAGTAATCCCTAATATTGTACAAACTGTCGACCTACAACATGCTCTCCCCTTGTTTTTTTGCCATCTGCTTGATGATGAGCTCTCCAGGACTCAAAAGCTTGCTCCTTCATTTATGATCAAACTAAAAGCATCCTTTGAAATGTGGATATTTCTTTTGGTGGACCAACACAGTCATCTCTGATTTTAAGTTTTAGGATAAGGGATGGGGGTGATGCAATCTTATCCTTCATTTCAGGCAGAAGAATGCCTTGGATCCTTCTAGGATCCATGGTTGGCCCTTCACAGGATCCATGAGATGCAAGACAGAATACACTTTCCAGTCAATCCTGTCCCTGTTTCTGCTTTATCATGTTCCTGGCAGCCTGAAGCAGTCAATGTGCAAAGCAAGTTATACATTTTTTTTTAGCAGACAGCATATACTTGACAAGTAAAATCAGAATAGGAGTTCACCCTGTTTGCTTAGGAGTGTCCATTAAATTGCCAAGGGTATACTGTTCCCCTGGGGGCTGGGGATAAGAATAGGCCCTCAGTTTGGCTGTACTTGTCGTAAGAGGCGACTAAACAGCCACCGTGTAGGTGGGACTCATTAGCCTGGGAAGGCAGCTCATCTGAGAGAAGGAAACTCTGATCCCAAACCTCCACTGCCTTGTGGCTATATCCAGTTAAGGAAAAGGCTTCAGGAGTCAACCTCAAGGCAAAATCAGGAGCCGGAGTCCCTGAGGCAGTTCATGGCTGAACACAGTCATGTTCTGGCAACTCCTGTGACGCTGCTGGAACCAACCGTATTGGCCTCTGCCTTTCCATTGGACCATTTCAGTGACGTGGAGAGGGGGGATTTGCTGCATGGGAAACAGTCTATCCTCCATATCTACTTTACCCAGGCTTCGCGCACTGGAGAGGACACTCTCTTCCAGAACCACCATTCAGAGTGCGATACCATAGTCTTCCAAGACTGAAGGATGCCAACAAAGATACTTTGCAGTACCACAAGCATATAGGAAACACTTGAGTTTAGAATGTCAGTGCTAGTGAATTTACTAAAAGCAACCAGTGAAAGAAGCATTTAGTAAGGCCATAGAGATTCCTCCTCAGCATACATGACCATGCCATCGGAGATGCACCTAGTACAGATAGTACTTAAACCACTTTGCACCTTGATAGATCCCTTTAAAACAAAATTATGTCACTTTTTCCAGTTGCCTGCCTGTGAGTCATTCACAAAGTACTTTCTTTTCAGACTGCATTCTCAGCATCTGCTTCTATGAGATCCAGGATAGAGGACGTTATCTAAACTCAGCATGTCCTTTGTTATACAGTGCCACATATTCCATGAATAACTGTTGCAGTTAAACTTACTGAACTAAAGAGGAGCATCTGTAGAATATGTGGTGCAGATTACACACCCAGATGCAACACTGAGTATGTAACCATGAGTAAAAGAATGGAGCAGGACATTAGTCTGAAGCTTCCCTCTTATGTTATGTGATATACTGGCACCAACATTAATGGTTGCTAAAGCTAGCCAGGATACAGATTTAACTGGGATTCTTAGAACACAATTATATAGCTGTCTACTCAGAAGTAAGTCCCTTAAATTAAATGTGACTGAGAGCCCAATCCTGTGGGCCTGTAGCACCAGTGCTGAGCTCCAGCGCCGGCATTAGGTGTTGCAAATGTGCTGTAAAGCATGTTTATGGCACTGTGGGAGTTGGGATGCTGGCGCCAGGCACAGTACTGGGCATTCGCTGGCCGGTAGTACTGTATTTTTCGCTCCATAAGACGCACTTTTTCCCCCCAAAGAAGTGGGGGGGAAAGTGTGTGCGTCTTATGGAGCGAATACTGCAAAAAAGAGTGCAAGTTGGGAACCTTAATGAAGGGGGGATCTTCATGCCAGTTTATGATCCCATTCACCCTAAGAAGCGGGGGATCTTCATGCCAGTTTATGCTCACATTCAAAAAATGTCATTCAAAAAAATGTGGCATTAGCAATGCCTTAGATGGAAGTGAAGATGGTATCTCATATGAAGACAGCGAAGAAAGTGATGTTAGTGATTGTGAGCAAATGAGCTTCATAAATTCTGACTCTAGCGATGATGAGTTCTTGGGGTTTCCAGAAAACTAGAGTACTCAAACCTTTAAGTCTCTCCATTTGTTAGTGACAGTGATAATGGTTCTTAATGCCACTGTTGACTGCTGTTCACTTTACATGGTTCAAATGTTATTCTGTTATAGTTTATTAAATATTTTATTACACTATTTGGTTCAGAATATTTTTTTTCCTGTTTTCCTCCTCTAAAAAATAGGTGCGTCTTATGGTCAGGTGCGTCTTATGGAGCGAAAAATATGGTAAGTGGCATTGCTGGGCAGCAGTGCAGCTATTCAGGGTGGGGGGAGATATTCTGGGGCAGGGGAGGGCAAAAAGGGGGGAGGAGCTGGGGCAGGAGCAGGTGGGACCAGCAGAGGCCTCCTCCACCGGATCCTATCTCCATGACGAACTGAAAAGCACAGAGGTTCCCAAGTCTGACAGACACAGAGGTTCTCAAGTCTGCGCTGGTGAATAGCTGGTACAAAGCCCAATTGTGGGGTCTGCACCCTTACTCTGGGGAAGGGGACAAACGTCCCCTTTCCCTGAGAAGACCTCCAGCGGCCTCTAGCTCTGTAGCTGGCACAAGTCCTAGGAAAGAAAGGGGGTTGGGAGGCTGCAAAATGAGGGGATCTATCCCTCCCTCAGTCTCCCTGTCCCTCTGTTCCTCTCCCTTCCCCACACCTTCACCTCTCCTCACCCCTTGCCCTACCTGATCTGGTGGCTGTGGTGGGGTCTGGCAATGGACAGGAAGCTCTACCCCCTCTTTTGGCAGTGCTCCCAAAATGGCCACCAACAGAGTGCTTCAGCTGGCAGTCCAGCATAGGATTGGACTTCCCATCCGTTTCTTAGTCTGGTTAGCCTAAAAAACAATTTGTGTCTGTGCCAACTTGATTAAGGAGGGTGAAATTCACTCTAGGGACAGAAAGAGCAGGAAGGAGAAGAAGAGAGATAAGAATACATGATGCACTGGCTTACCCTGGTTTCCGATTCCCTGGGCTGCCCCATCACCACAACTCCACCACCCCTAGCAGGACAAATTAATAAAACCTGGAAACACTAGGAACAGAACTGCATGTTGGAATAAACAATGTCTATTTGGTCTACCACTAAAACGCACCCATATGTCCCAACTTGTCTCTGAACCTTCATATTACCCCTTTACGTAGGAGAGCAAAAAGTAACGAGTGGTCTTAAACTGCATAGAGCGCTTAGGTCTCATTTTACACTCTAGCTAACATGTTCTCATCTACTAAAAAAATCTTAAATTAGTTTGCTCTGGATGCCTGATTTTAAAGTAGTTGCCAATATAGAAGTTGTTTCTATAGCTGCCAATATAGAAACTCTCTTGCATTTCTCTTTTCTGGCAAAACCAGGCAAACAATTCTCTAGAGTCAGTGGCCTGTGAAGGAGGATAGGTTAGATGACTTAATTGGCAGTTTCTATTTTCTTATTCCTTTAATTCTAAGGAACACACACAGTTGACATTTCTACTGGTATGTTTATGTGAGGTTTACTGGTATTCTCCTTTTCCCCCACCTTCTTTTTCCTATGCCCACAGCTCACCCTTCTCCTATCTATCCTCATGACTTTCATAGAGATGCTCCCATTGGTGCTGGTACAGAATGAGCTTGGACACCAGTGGAAAGACTCAGAGAAAAACATTTTTGAGGTGTCCCTCTTCTGCCCAAGAACTGATAAGTTAACATAGCCCTTGGGGACAGCAAACAATCAGATGCACTGTCATGGAATTACAAGACTGGAATCTTAATGCTCAGCAGAATTTTTCCATATAGAAATAGTCTTAAGAGGTTACTCTGCTGGTTTTCAGTACTTGCCAGGTGTTCTTCAGTGAGGAAGTCAGTAATGGTGGATTTCTTTCCCTGACAAAAAGCTTCCCCACCACTAACAATCTTCCCCTTGCAATGTGCCACCTCAAGGGAATGATAGTGTTGGCAGTGTTCTAGGATGCGTTCTTCAGGTGTGGGAGATGACAGCTAGGCCCAACAGCCAGGCTCGTGCTCCATACGAACTTGGAATGCAGCCTAGAGCATACACCAACCCAGACTCCTAATGATTCTTCAGCGGACAAAATTATGTGGAAAGGGTTCCCTCAGGGCAGGAAGTTCTAAATCACTAGACTAACCCTTGACAACCATGTGAGAAAAGCAAGAGTGACTAAGAACCCACAAAGACCCAGGAGTAGCCTGGCCATTGTGTTGTCCTGCAAAGTATTATGAAAGATTTTACATATTTCAGGTGCAGTTGTGTGGTGAAGCATGCTCTTCAACAGCGCACACAGTATGCAGATAACGTGCTTGGAAACTTAAACAGGTGCAAAATGCTCCTGTCTTGGTTGGGGTGCAGGAGTGGGATCACGTGACTCTCATTTTGTTCAACCTGCATTACATCTCAGTATGTTTCTGGGTACAATTGAAGATGTTGGTTACTATCTTTAAAGTTCTGTGCATTTTGGAGTCAGAATAGCTACATAACGGCCTCTCCTCACACAATCTGTCCAACCACTTAGGTTATCATCAGAGGTGCGCTAGATCAGGCTCAGTCGTCCCGCCCCCAATGCCAGCCAGCCAATCAGCTGGCAGCAAGCCCTGCTGCTGGCTGATAGGGGGCCAGCAATGGCAATCATTGCTAGCGTGCCCATACAGGCATGCTAGCTGCCTTTCTTTCACTACCAGAAGTTCATTTAGTGGGGACTTGATATCCCCTTGACATGGAGCCTTTTCAGCAGCAGCCCCTTGACTCTACAATGCTCTCTTCTCTATGGCACTTATAGCTTTTTGTTATACAGTAAGCACATTTTTGTTTATCACAATTTTGAGTTGGATTAGTTCTCCCCCCTCCCCACACTTTTTGTTTACTCAGTTTTTAAATTATCAGATGGGTGGCGACACTTGACTTGTTTTTGTGATTATCTTCAGATTTGTTTTCTTGCCTTTTAATATCTAGGTGTGTTAGCCATCTTGGGAACCTGTTGAGGGCTGAAAGGCAGAATATAAATTCTTGGGTAGATTAAATAAATGGAACTGCATCCTCTGCAGGCTCTCTGTTGACACCAGAGGCATCTGTAAGGCAAGGGACAGACAACAAATTCAGAGGCTGAAAGCAAGATATCCCATGCTGTTGGGCAAGAGAACAACTCCATGGGAGTTCAGTCAATCTAACAGGAAAAATCGTTCTTTACCTCATTTGTGACAACATTTTTAGTTCCTACGCATGAAAGAGAAGTCTATTTGAGCCTCACTGTAATTTTTTTTTCTTAGCTCTATAGTAAAAGTGCATACTTTCTGATATTCCGTCCAGCCATTCTATACTTAAAGCACACGTGGAAGGCGATGGGCTTTATTTAATCAACCAAGGCATTAATTTCTGAGAAATATTACCTACTGGAAAGAGGTACAGCCTGGATTTCACTGGCTCCAAGCTTGGCTTTCCTCTGTTTACACCAAATGACTTGTTGGACTTCATTATACACCAAGTATTTCCATAGATCAGAGGCAGTGAGACCTATGCAACTAACATAAAATAAATTACCACCCCATGATAAATGGTTCTATTAGCAATCCAGATTGTTAAACTCCGATAGAACAGAATGGAAGGAGCACCGGCCCATTCATTCTCCCTCCGGCAGATACCAAGTTGTAAATAGGTTATTTTGTGTGTAAATAACACATTAAAAGTCAGCATTAGCCGTGTCTTTTGATAGAGAGGAAATTGTTCCAAATAAATAATCCTGGACAGGAATGTAAAATAAGCCAGATTTAATAGTGCATGCCTTCCGTAGCCGTGTTAAACATGACTAAAATGATAAACCCCAGAATATACTAATAGTAAACCATGCTCTGACATCAAAGTAATGAGGCCATATTTTTACCTAGCTTTAGAAATGCTAAAATTAGTCTTGACAGAGCCAGACATCAGGAAAAAAAAATGCTGCCAAAAGAAACACCATCAATACAAGTTGGTATTTTTGTTATGAGGGGTGTGTGGTATTGTGGGGTTCCAAGCATTGGATCCTAGACCTTGTTAGCAATACGATGCTAGACAAGTTGAATTGGAACTGACGTGAATGAATATTCACAAGAATTGCAAATTCATCAGATTTTCCAGTTTTGTCAGCCAGGTTTCAAATGAGATATTTCAAGTTCTAAGTCAAATTTATGTTGTTTTTTTTTTCTAATTTCCACTTTGAAATGTGAATATTTTAGACATGGCATTAGTTGATTCCTGGCAAGTTTCATGTGGCATACCTTAAGCTAACAACCGTTAGATACTAATTACCAGGCCATATTAGCTATCAAATGCTTTAAGATTTTAAAAAACAAAGACCAAACACATAACATGTCAGCTATCACATTCTGTCAAATGAAATTATTATATTTTAAATATTATTACATAACAACAAATGCTGTCAAGTATGATGCACCAATCTTTATCAAGAGGGCACAGTACAATTGTTTTAGCTATGATGTTACTTTTTTGTACCCCCTTGGAGAGATAGGCAGGATATAAATATTGTAAATGAAAAAAATGAATTAAATAAAAGGACTTCTGGGGTAAAGTCAACAATGTAGTATACCACTGCATATCAGTACGTCAGCTAGCTGTCAAATCTCATCACAGTGTTACAATGCTTTTGGGCTGTTATGTAACATTAGTGTAGTGATGTATGTGGCTGCATGATACAGCAGGCTCCCACTTCAAGATCTCCTTCCTCGCTACTCAGAGCCTCCCTGCTCAGAACTGGGAATTGGGGCCTGTGGCCTAAGAAGATAATCTAGATCAGTGTTTCTCAAACTGTGGGTCGGGACCCACTAGACGCATCGCGAGCCAATTTCAGGTGGGTCCTCATTCATTCCAATATTATATTTTTAATACATTAGACCTGATGCTACTATGGTATGTGACTGCATTTGGGGAAATGTTACAGATCTGTACTTTTAACAAGTTACAATCTATATTATTTTAGAAAATGGAACTTACTACTGGGTAAGTGTGAGTAGGATTACAGCCTAGAATTATTAAAATTTCTTCCTTGATGATGTCACTTCTGGTTATGACATCACTTCCAGTGGGTCCTGACAGATTCTCATTCTAAAAAGTGGGTCCTGGTGCACAATGTGTGAGAATCACTGATCTAGATGTTTCAGTGATTTTTCCCTCTGATATAGTGTGGACCATCACAATATCCAATCCAAAACAGGAGATCAATGCAGCAGTCCTGAAGAATGATCTTGGAGGAAACTAAGCTCTTTCCCAGGTCTAGTTATCAATATATGCAGCCTCCAAGCCTGAAGGATGTATCTGCGTAAACAACTTTGCACCAAGGTAGACTAAGTCAATAGAGGATCCCAGAACAGATTTTTAGAGCTCTGGTCGTGGCTGATGTTTTGCCTTCTTTCTAGGAGGATCCCCAATACTGACTGCTGACCTAGCATAGAAGCTATAGCACTTGCAGTTCCTGTTGTGGGCATCACTTTATCTCGACTGCTCTCCAAAGATAATATATGCTTCATCTGTCCTGGCTGCTCCAAGGAAGCCAACGAAGTGATGGAGGAATAGGTGTGATGCTGGGCAGTGCCAACATGGCCATTGTGGGAGTGAGGGTCATCTCCTAAACTGTGAGGTGAAGTTCCAGTTCCTCTAAGCCTGCCTCGATAACATTTGATAATTGATGCAGTTATCCACAAAGTGACTGTCTCTTAGGCAGAGAAGCTAGGTGTTGTACCAATCAGTGGAGGGAAGGTTTGCCCCATAGCAGCAGCACTGCTTGCCATTTGACAAAGCAATTAACTATGAAGAATTTTTTTTAAAAAAAATTTTTCACTAACAACTACAAACAAACACACTAACTGCCCAATCCTATCTAGGATTGGATCCAGGAATTTACAGGAATTATCCAAAAATTTACAACAGCAGAAGAGTCTTCTGCTATCATAACATGGCTGCCAAAAGGCGCACACTGCACTTTGTCAGCAGCCATTCCTCCAATTGCATGCAGTTTCAGAATACTCAAAAATGTTCTAGAACAGTGATTCCCAAACTTTTTAGCATCGGGATCCACCTAAAAAAAAAAAAAAGCTTGACAAACCATTCAAGCCTCAGTGGCTATAAAGAATATTTGGCCATAGTACCCCTCCCAAGTAGCACACTGTTTAATCTTGATGCACATAGACTAATCTATAGTCTAGTCTAATTGTCAGTTTCATGAGCCACCAAAAATTGGGTCGGGACCCACTGGTGGGCCATCGGCCCATAGTTTGGGAACCACTGTTCTAGAAGGTTCTAGGTTTGGCTCTGAGTATGCAAGGAACTCCACTCTGTGGAACAGAAAAAAAGAACAGTTCACATGTAGAGGAAAGAAGTTGTCATTGTGAACTAGGTCAATGTCTCCATGATCAGGCCCTCAGTTTATTCAGAGTTCAAAAGAACATCTTTGAAAAAAATAAAACTTTTTTGTTGTAAATAAAAGCTACTAGAACCAGGCTCCACAGCCATTTTTTCCAATTTATCAAAGACTCTTCTCCTAGGGAAAAAAACAGATTTTGATTCCTTACATCTCATTACCCAATGCTTTTATCACAACCCTCCTGGCATCTTTGAACAACTCTCTTCTCACTTTTCAATTTTTTTTTTTTTCAAAGACTAAGATGAGCAACATGGAGTTTGTAACCCACACTTTGTAGGATGGACAACCCACTGCTAATGCCAGCCCTATAAAAAGAATCATGTTTCTCTCTAGAAACTAATACAGGTCAGGGGAAAAAAGGGGAGGGAGGCTTAGAGTCTCTGATCACAGCTGTATAAATATTAGTATACATCATGATCTGTTTTTTTGCAAATAAGCCTGTGTTTTGTGATAGGTGAAAAACAAAGAAACGTGTCAGAGGTGGAAAAGTTTCTAATGTGGAGCAAACATAACCCTTTACTCAATATCTTGCCCCTATGTTCATTGTTGCAATAACATCAGCTCTTAGGTCTTCATGTGGACTGGATTACAAAGCTACTTTACAATAACACTTAAAGCTCAATGGCATATTTGGTGAGCCAACTGGCTTGAGGAAATGGCTCTTGCAGCCCAGTCCTATGTGTGTGCACCCAGAATATATACAACTGTGTTCAAGGGGCTTACTTGCAAGTAAATACACAGAGGATTGCAGTCCAGCAGTGACCTCCTATACATGTCTACTCAGAAGCAAACCTCAATGAATTCAATGGAACTTAGAGCCCAATCCTATCGCGTATCCCCCCCATTGGTGCAACCGCACCAAAAAGGTGTGTACTGCATCGGGAAGGGGGGAGTACATTGGGAGGCTTGGGTAAATTGTGGAGGTCCAAGAAGAAGGGTCGGGATCAAAAGACAGGATGGGATCCAGCGCTTTTGGGAAGACAGGCCCAAAAGACAGGATGGGATCCAGCGCACTCCA
This sequence comes from Tiliqua scincoides, assembly GCF_035046505.1. Classification (NCBI taxonomy): domain Eukaryota; kingdom Metazoa; phylum Chordata; class Lepidosauria; order Squamata; family Scincidae; genus Tiliqua; species Tiliqua scincoides. The sequence continues at coordinate 77,963,599 of NC_089821.1, read as the reverse complement.
CTGCTGCTGGAGACATGCCTTCCTGCCACCTCCCTGCTTCCTATTCCTAACCCCTCCCTGCTTGGTTTTGCTCTCTCAACACTGCTGCCTTACCATTTCTGGTGGCAGAGGCATCGCTGGGGGGGGGTGCACTAAGTTTTGCAGAGAGCCTCCCTGCAGTGTGCAAGCGGCCCTTCCCCCTCCCCTCAGGAGCCATTTGCCTCCGTTTCCCCCACCCCTGCCCACATGGCTCCAAAGGGGAGGGGTAGAGCTGCTTGCAGGCTGCGGGAGGTGAATGGCTCCCAAGGGGAGGGGAAGGAGCCGCTTGCATGCTGCAGGAAGAAACTCTGCAAAACTTAGTGACGCCTCTGTCTGGTGGGAACTGGAGGCAACATTGCAGGGCTGCCTGCATTTGTAGCAATGCATGCAAATTGGCCATCAATGGATGCGTTGGCAAACATTTTGCAATAGCAGAGGTGACTCCACAGTCACAATGTGCTCCACATGACAATCCTACCAATCTTGGAAAGGATTGGGCTGTGTCTCCCAGGTAAGTGTACACAGGTCTGCATCTTCAGCAGATGGACAGTGAAGGATTGTTGGGGCATAACCAGGTGGTTAGGCTACCTGACTTTCTGTTTCAGTGAATTCAGAATCTACTATACACATGTGCAAGAAGAAGCTTCAGTTCACAGCTGAAAGGGACAGCTGAAGGACCGACGGGAGGTGTTAAGTCCACATGGCTGGATTCTCATTTCCAGCATGTCTGTGGGTCAAACTGAAAAATACACCAGCATATCGCATGAAAGGGAGCACATGATAACATCCAGCAAGCATTTTGTACACACAGGGAATGTCTGAATGCCATCTAATTGCAGAGTTAATTTATTAGTAAGAGAAGACATCCACATGACAGGCTAAAGTGTCACCCATATGTGCTCTTTGTGTGTGAGTGGTGGGAGGGGGAAATCACTGACTTTTTCAGAGGCACTTCCCACTTCCTCTCTGAGTGCTACATCCAACATGTGGCTGTTCCCTCTTCTGCTTCTGATCATCCTCTCCTAAAGCATTTTTTGCTTTTTTAAAAAGGCTATTGGGATGTTTCTCATTTGTGTTTACAATGCCTAAACTGGGCAATTATACTCAAGGGTACTGTCATACCTAAGGGTATTGTCGTGCATCCATGAAGCCACCCACTGCATAATGCAGGAGGAGCTGTTATAGAGTGACTCCAGCGCTGGTAAAAATTCGAGGGCCAAATCTGAACAGGGAAGAAAATCCTTGTTTAGCCATAAAGCTCACTGGGTGTCTCTGAGTCTGTCACTATGTCTCAGCCTAAACTACCAGGTCGTTGTGAAGATAAGGATACCGTAAGCCTCTCTGAACCCATGGAATGCAGCAGAGTATATGTCAATAACAGTAATAATTATTATGGTGATGAGCTGCCCTAATAGTCCTGGGGGGGCAGAAGGGTGGGATAAAATGTTTAGATAAATAATAAAATGGAGGAACACATGCAAAGTGCTGAAGAAGAGAAATAAAAATAAGCATGTAACAGCAACAATGGGTTAATCTACTGAAGAGTTGACCTGACTTCAGGAGACTGATCATGCTGTAGGACAGCGTTTTTCAACCGCTGTGCCGTGGCACACTAGTGTGCCACGAGGCAGCCTCAGGTGTGCCGCAGGGCCAGAGGAGGCAGGCAGCAGCTGCAGGCAGAGAAGCAGCCGCTTTGACCCTCATGTGACAGTGGGCGAAAAAGGAGCAGCCGCTGCTGAGCAAGAGGAAGGCTCCTCATTTACCTGGGGATCCTCATTTACCTGGGAGTAAGCCCCGCTGACTATTATGGGGCTTACCTCTGAGTAGACACGCCTAGGATTGGGTATCCATTGTTTGCCCTGCCTGCTGATTGGGCGGAGAGAGAAACCTGGAGGAGGTCTGGGTGGAGCGAGGGAGCCAGGGACAGGCAAGCAGGTACTAAAGAGTCTGCTGAGGCCTGCAGCCTAAGAATGGGCTGGCTGAGGGTCAGCAATTATATTAATTAAAAATTAATTGCAATGTGGTAATTAATTTAAGTAAGTAAAAAACTGGGAGTGTGCCTTGACCATTTTAGTGCCTTGACAGTGTGCCGTGAGCTGAAAAAGGTTGAAAATGGCTGCTGTAGGACAATACCATAAGCCTTGCTGTCATGCTAGGCATAGCTAAGATTTAGCATAGACACTGGGCAATTAGGCATCTCTGTATTCACACCTCCTTGGAAAATCACATAAATCACAACCACCTGCCAGTGTGGGGGCTGAGACCAAGGTCAAAGTACGGGTGTTTGGACCTGGGGACTCCTAACTGATATTGCCATGTCAGGATTTGGGAAACCCAGACTGATACTGCTGATAAGCAAGCACACAGGCATTGCCAGATGAGGTGTGTCAGTATCCCATTGATATCTGTTTAACCTGTAAACAGCAGGTCATTACAAACCACCAAACACCTACACTCTTCTGACTATGTATGGATCCCCTTTCTCACCACTGTGAAAGGAATGTGAAATACCGCAGTGCAGTTCACTCAGCAAACCACGTATTTTTCTATTTATTACATTTATATCCAGCTTTTTTTGTCAGGAACATAACACAAGGCAGTGTGCATTGTTTTCTTGGGTGGTCTCTCTTCCAGGCACTGACCAGACCTTACCTGCAGCAAAGGTAAGATATCAGGTGCCATCAAACCAGAGCTCTGTCCCCACTACAGGGCAGCAGGAGCTTTCAGGTGCATGTGAAAGCACTGTACAATTGATTTTTATGTGCTTTTTTCACCCTTAAGTCCCAGAAGTCAACAAATGTACTATCTCCAACTTTGGAGACAGTTCTGTTTGAACCCAGAATCTAAACTTCACAGTCCAGAGACACTGCACGAGAAATACTTCTTAGAAACTCTCTAGGGCAGCCATTTTCAGCCTTTTTCAGCTCATGACACACTGACAAGGCACTAAAGTTGTCAAGGCACACTAATAGTTTTTAATTACATTATCATGTTACAATTAATTTAATTAATATAACTAAGGGCACAAGCCTAACCTGGTCTACTCAGAAGTAAGTCCTATTTTGTTCAATGGGGCTTACTCTCAGGAAAGTGTGGTTAGGATTGCAGCCTTACATGACAATGAAAGAAATTCCCAAGAAGCTTGGAGAGGGAGGTGTATGTGGTTTCTGGAAAGGTTTTGAAGCAGGTCTGTTCAAACTGTTATCAATTGATATGCTCTGATATGCCAGGAGGTGTTGGCAAAGAGAGGTGAGACTGAGCATACTGGAGGGACAGTGAGGAGATGTGGCTGAAACAAGTGCAGGATTCACTGGGGGGGAGGGGGAGAGAGAGAGAATGAATGGGAAGCAACTGGTTTTGAACTTTGGAAGGTAGAGAAAAGGGAGGGGTGGGGAGGAGCAGTCAGAGGGGTTAACTGCAGTTATGATGGGGGGATGTGTGTGCAGGAGGGGAGGAGGTGGGTGGTGGGGAAGGAAAGCATCACTTGCCTGCTCATTTATTCAAGAAAGAGTGTGACCAACCAACCTCTGTACGTCTACTCAGAAGAAAGTTCCATTATAGACAATGGGGCTTACTCCTAAGTAAGTGTGGATAGGATTGTGTCCCAGTGCCCTTCCTGCCAAAGCCTTGCCAGGGGAGGCAACGCAGGGAGGGTCACTTTGGGGCACTGCTTGCAAGGAAAAGGGTCTCTCCAGGATCCTTGCCAGCCAGCTGCTTCTGGCTCCTACCTGCTTCCACCGTCAGGCTTGCTCACACTCGCTCTCACCGCTCCCCCTCACTCCCTCCATGTTCCTGCCGGGAGCTCTTCCAGGCCTCTCTAGCTGCCTGGCTGGTTGCCCAATCAGCGGACAGGCACCAGTAACAGCAGGAGCGCCCAAGTCCCTTTGCGGCTGCCCCTTTTTCTCCTGCTGCCGTGCAAGGCTCTGAGCAGTTACTTCTCCCGCTCGAGCAGCTGCTGCTGCCTGACTCCTTGGCCCCGCGGCACACCTGAGGCAGCCTCACGGCACACTAGTGTGCCGTGGCACAGCAGTTGAAAACCGCTGCTCTAGGGCTTTCAAGTAACTTTTTTTTTGCCAGTTTTAGCTAAGTTACAAAATAACTCTGATCAGTTAGATTCCCCATCTCTTTTCCCTCACCCCCCCCCCCATCCTGCGCAGCTCTTGCCCTGAACATTTGAAGTCTCTGCAGCAAAAACTGTCAAGGTTCCTTTGAATGAGCAAAATATAGATTTACACTTTTTGAAACTCTTAGGAGGCCATAAAACAAAGAAAGTAGGAGAGCTCTGTTTGGCCCAAACAAGGCCGAACAAGGCCAAGTTATCTACCAAATGGCAGGGAAAGCAAAGAATCTCATAGAAAAATCTTTTCCAACATTCTTCTGTGCAGATAAGTGGGTACGTAGACTCAAAGGAATGAGGAAAAGATATGTTCTGAAGCAAAATCTGTCCAGCAATGAAAGATATTTTTGACAGGCCAGAAATGTAGCAAAAGTTTATACAGCTGGGGATGCCACTTGTCACATTCCACTGGTCAGGTCCAGCTAATTTGTCCTTTCATTTCCTGCTGTGAGAGGTCGTTCTGACCCATGCAACAAAAACAAGGAATGGGTGGGCATTTACCCAACATAAGGAGTAGCCCTGTGATTATATGTTTGTTTGTTTGTTTGTTCCTATTCTACATTAAAAAATATTAACAAGTCCTCAGTTGACAAAAGATGGGAGGGTGGGAATGACCTATTCACAGCATATGTAAAAACGACTTTACTGCGAAAAAATAATCTGAAGAAGGTTTACACACTCATCTTGCTTTTTCATTAGATTCCTAACCAGCACTGTAAAAATACTCCAAAATATTATCAAAAGCCCTAGCTGCTGCTTTCACATTTTTAGGGATGCATGCCAAATTTATATACCCTGGCTCTGCATTTAGCCACACACACTCCAAATTCATAAGAGTCAACTCAACTTTTAGAGGGCCAACACCTTTTAAGAATTCTTCCAGTCCTGGTATCAACTCAAAAAGCGTTCAACTGTACATTTTGGAAGTTGCCGGGACCACAAGACACAGACATGCAGATAATGAAACCTTATGTCTACAGCTCATTTGAAATCCTCACTGACTGCATTAATTTCCAAAGAGAATGAAAATCTTCCAGTGTTTTAGGTCACTGAAACCAGTCAAGTCCTATTTTTGCTTCTATTAACCCCTGCTAACTGGGTAAGGGGCACACTTTCAAGTGGGTGCTCCTCTTTATAGCAGGGGGAGATTAACTAGCCCACCTCACCCCAGCAGTGTCTTTTCTAGTGGCTGTCTGCTGGTGTTCTTTTTGCATCTTTTTAGATTGTGAGCTCTTTTGGGACAGGGAGCCACTAGTTGTTTGATTTTTCTCTGTAAACCGCTTTGTGAACTTTTAGTTGAAAAGCGGTATATAAATACTGTTAATAATAATAATAATAATAATAATAATAATAATAATAATAATGGCAAACTCTTGCTGGTGTTCGCTGTCTCCCTCAGTACTTTCAAATGACTCACTTTTGTCCAGATACTTTCTGGTTTAGATTAGTTACCAACAGGCCCATCGTGGTCTGAATTCATCCTATCCATTTTTTTTTGAAACCATGAGCCAACAAAACTATGAGAAACAGACGACATGGGTCATCGCTCCAGCATTTTTGGTGGCAAGGCTGTGGCAGTCTGCAAGCCACAAGGATGGAAGTATTCAATCTCATATTCTGTGTTTGAAGAGAATTCTCTGCAGCTATTGTCTTCATGTTCATTGTCTTTCCCATGTTCAGGGCCCCAAGTCCCAAAAACTTACTTCCTCAGTCTAAATAAACCACATAATAAACCATGCCATCTAAATAAATTTTGTTACTTTGCCAGAACACATAATTTGTGCTTCTAGGTATTTGGTTTTTTTCCTCAAAAAAATGCCAACATTTCTCCCACCCAGACATGCTGGAAACAGCATAGTACTACCTGTGGAGTTAACCTGAATGCAGAAGCCCCCATTAATATCAAGGGAACAATTTATTCTTTCCTAATTTCAAATCACAGGTGGCCTACATAAAATATTTGTTCTGTGATGGCACAAGATCTACAAACTGTCAACTTCCTGTAACTTTCTGAAAGCAAGAGCCCCAATAAACTCAGCATATTCACACATGGGCACATGGCTCTGTTCATATTAAATTCTAACAGGCTCATGAAAGAGAGTCCCTGTTGCTTTCAAAGCGTGGGAAACAAAAGAGTACCTCCTTGTGCCACTGCTGCTGCTGCAGCTGCCGCTGCTGCTAAAGGTGTCGTTTTCTTCCCTGTATCGGTAAACCCATTTCCCTCCAAGAGGGTGCTTTTCCCTTCTTTCTTCCCAGCAGCGGTTGAGGTGGATGTTTCCATCTTAGACATGCATATTCCAGCTTCTCAGCCCTTCAAAACAAAACAAAAAAGGCTCTTCAATCATTTCTTCTATTAAAGACGCAAAAACTGGCTTCATTCAGAGGTCTTTCATCCCATTCCAAAGGATAATTAAAAACAATAACAATAAACATCTGCTTAATTGCTCACAAAGTCTTTTTTAAGCAGTTGTAATTATAAACAGTGCAGGCCCAAATCCACAAAAGTGCTAGGCTTTCAACTTTTGTTACTTTAGGGCTGACTCTTGGCCAAAAATGAATTCATTTTTTATGTTTGTAAATTCAAAGTTGCCCTTCATGGCAACAGCCAAAGTAACACAACCTTCAGTCGGGGCAGTTCATTAATATCTGGATGGGCAACCCTATTAAGGGATCACAAGTCATTTCTTATTTTAATTGGATATTTTTTTTAATTGCTCCTACTCAAAGCTTTCCTCAATCACACCTATTGCATAAAATTACAACAATTAATGGTTTGAGCAAGGAAAATAAACTCCTGGGAAATTGTGCATATGAATGTTGAGGTTATATCAAATTCACTGTGATATTGTAATATTCACTGTGCTTTCTGAGGCCTCAGAAAGTCTGGAATGCTATGGGGGAAGGCGCAAACCAAGAGGAGTGAGAGAGGGAGACACTGCAGAGGTGCAGGGAGACTTCAATTATCATGAGGGCCGCCCTTTCCTTCATCTTGCTGTGGTACACCCTTTATAGTCATATCTAGGAGGCCTTCTGAGGCACCGGGAGGAAACCAAAACATCTCTTGGGTTTCTTAGTTACAAGTTTTATTCTTGGTATGCTGAAAATACAAGACAGAAACCTTAAGTGAGGGACTTAACACTCTTCTGTTCTCCTAATTTTTGTCTGTTGGGGAGGATGGGCAAAAGTTTAAACCTGTTCATGCATTACTCCTGCCACTAAGTGGTAAAAGGATGTATGATAAAGTTGCCTAAGGATGGGAAGATTTGTGCATAATGATCTCAAGCTCTAAGAACTCTATTTCTATTCCTCCAGCATTTGCACTGTTAATAAGACTGTGGGTGCAAGAAGTTGACTATTTCTCTATGCTTATACTTATACTTGATCAGTCCTTTCACATCTGTTTTTCATTCCAAGCAAGAGTGTGATAAAGTGTGACCTCCACAAGTGCAGGAATATGCTTTTTAATCACCACCTCTGATAAGGGACTATCAGCCTGTTTCTGGTCTCACAGAAGACCATGTGGAATCCTTTCACCACAGTGATATTCTACAAAGTTGTGGGCTGCATGTATGAATGTATCTGGACTGAGCCAATCATATCAGAGTAACCAGTTGGTACTCTGTGAGAAACACATGTGCCATTTGGATAGAAAATACCCATACAATTAGTCCTGACATTGTGGTGGAGGTACTCATACATGAATACTTGTATTATAGCTGTGGGAGTAGCACCTTAAAAAGTGACTCTGACACAACCCATTCTGCATATGAAGGGAATATAAGTGACCATAAACTACAACGACTTTTGTAACACCTTAAATCAGAGGTTCTCAGACTAGGGCGTTGCGACGCCCCAGCCTGAAGCCCCTGCCCTCTGCCCCCTTAAGGGGCGGGGTAGTGAGGAGGCAGGAAGGAGGCAGCGACGTGATCCCCAGGATCGCATCGCTCAGGGGGCTGCAGGGACTGGGATATGCTCACCCTGCAGCAGCCTTCCCTGGGTGTGGGGAGCCCCGCAAGAGCCTGCCTGCAGAAAGTGAAAGTGGAGCAATCGCGCTGCACCTCTGCAAAACCAGAAGTGGAGCATGATCGCTCCACTTTCACTTCTAACAGGGCTGCAGGGACTAGGGAGCACTCAGCAGTCCCTGCAGCAGCTGTCCTGGGGTGTGGAGAGCCCTGTGCAAACCTCTGCAGGGCTCCCCAAGACTTCAGAAGTGAAAGTGGAGCACTCGAGCTCCACTTCTGGTTTTGCAGAGGTGGAGCGCAATTGCTCCACTTTCACGTCTGCTGACCTGGGGAGCTCTGCAGAGGCTCGCACAGGGCTCCCTGTACTCCAGGAAGGCTGCTGCAGGGACTGGTGAGTGCACCCCAGTCCCTGCAGCCCCCCTGAGCGATATGATCCTGGGGATCGTGTCACTGCTTTCCTCCCCCGCAAGGACTTACTGCGGGTTTCAAACTCCCGGGGAGTTTGAAAACTGCAGCCTTAAATGTTAGCAAACCTATCATTTCATAAGCTTCCATGGACTACAGTCCAACAAATGGATGAAGTGGAATCCTCAGTAGTTCAGTATATATATTCATGGTTATAGAGCAGTGCTTCTCAAAAGTTTTAGAACTGGAACCTACTTTTTAAAATGACAATCTTGTGATCCAATATAGACCAAAGAAAGAAAACTAGCAAGAAATATTTTATTTATAATTAATAAATTATTAATAATAATTGTGTCCTGTGTGCCCAAGGCTGCTAGAGACCTTATGTATATTATGTGCATAGACATTTGCTAGACTCTCCCAAGAAATGGAGTCCCTATAAATTCACTAAGGACTGTTTCAGGGTCAAAAGGAGGGCCCAGGAGCCAAAGGAGGGGGCCCAGAAATTTCCTGGGATTTTAAATTTTTCTGTCTACTCAAGACTTGTTGCCCACATGGGATGCTAGGCACACTACCATGAGAGTGCAACTGCAGCTACTGCAGCTACTGGCAAAGGAATACTTACAAGACACTCATCCAAGACCAGTTTCATTATTCCCCTGAGCAGAAAATTCTTGAGCATGTCACAAACAGAAATGGCCAGGGAACTTCTTTCAGGTGCTAATTCTCAGCTTTTAAGACCAACTGCAAGTTTTTTGGTGGCTGCTGCTTACAAAACCCGGATGGGCATTATTAATAATTAGAGGAAATTTTAATTGCTACTCCTTATTTGTTCGCAATACCATGATGGCTATTTTATTCTATTTTAATCTTGTATTTTAATGTTGAAATTTTAATGTTTTTAAATGTTAATGTATTTTAATGTCTTAATGCTGAAATTTTAAATTCCGCCTGTTGTAGGGTGGTACTGTGTGTTGGTTTTTTCTGGTCTTTGACCGTAACAATAAATATCAATCTACCTACATGACACTCCTTAACTCAGTGTCAAATCTGGGAGGAATGAGGCCTACTACAGGAGCTCTTTGGCTTGTGGATCTGCTTACCATGAAGCAGTATATAGGAGCTCAGGGACACAGCTGCAAGACTACAGCTGCTGCAGAAGCAAGTTTTAGTACGCACAGGACACTTTTCATTCTAGTATGAACCTAAACACGATGAAGATAATTTTCTGCATGATTTTCTATATTTAAAAGATTTTAGAGAGACTTAGGAGTGTGTTTGGTTTTCCGTATTACTGTATCTAGCTGCCGATGCCACATTGGCTGGTAGACTGGGCTCCAAAGACTTTTCAGCTATCTCCACCGTCCCCCCACCCTGTTTTGCCCCTCCCTGCCCCATTCTGCTCGACCGTCACTACCCTCCCCCGCTGATGCCATGTGGCCACCCCACCTTAGCAAGCAGTGCACGCTCTGGCAGCACACTGCGGGCTGGTGGGAAAGATAGGATTGGGCTGTTAAAATAGCCACAAAACTAGACTTTTTCAAACTCTCCTGTTTCAAAGTCTCACATTTCTCCTTTCCCCGCCATGATTACACCTCTGCATTCAATCCTAAACACATTTATTCCAAAGTAGGCCCCAATATGTTCAGTGTGACGTACTACCTAATAAGTGTACTTAGGATTGCCGACCAAATTTGAATCCAAAAATAATAAGTAATTATAAATACTTCCATTGAACAGGTAAATCCCTTCTCAAGTGCTGGACTGAAAGGAAATAAAAAAGAATGTAGTCCCCTAATCTTTGGGATTTAAGGGACTTAGTATACATAAGTCTATAATTATTTGCTGATTTAAGGGTACTGGCTGGCTGAGAGAATTAAAAATAGGACACAGGGCCTTTCACCTCAAGGTCAGGGGTCAGCAAGTCAGTAATGACCAAAAGTTTTTCCCAACTGCCAGCTGGTCTTCATTGCAAAAAGTAATAACTGAAAGCAATTAGCATTCAGCAGTGGGTGATGGTGGCAAGGAGTCCTTTTCCACCTCCAGCTGCAGTGTGCTTCAAAGTGAGCGACACTACAGTCTGAAGGGAAGCTGCCATTTACTGAAAGCTTCCTGATATTTGCCTTGTATTTCTGAAATCATTCCTGATTTGTTACCTATAGCATAAGCTTAGAGAGAGCCCCATAAGCTGATTCTTCAAGGTATAAACATTAGTAAATGAAGGGCAAGGCTTGGCGGACTGGGCTGCCAATTTTTCCAGAGCAAATTTAGTAACCCATCTGAGCAAATTAGCAACTACTTCCACACACACTCAGCTTATATGTCTATTGAAGCAACAGCAATACTAGCTACTGACAAAATCCAGAGTCAATCTTGTGATGTGTGAAAGGAGCGGGCACCCATTCTGTTTTCTTAGGCTTATCATCCAGAAATAAGTGACTCCTCTAGTCCATTTAGTGATCTCGTTAGACTTATTTCCAGATTACAGAGGATCATCAGTAGTTTGGAATGCAGTGTTCAGAAAACAAAAATTTCAGTGTGAACATATTCAGCAAATGAGGAAAATATTCAGACACAGACGTGCAAGTCACACACATCAGTCTGGCTCCAAAGGCATCCCCTGAAAAATATATTGGTAGGATGTACAAGGAAAGGAGGGTAGAGAAACAAAGGAGGTTAGGTGGCAAATAGTATATAAGACCAGGGAGACTATATCAGTGGTGTTCGGGGGGGGGAGCCCTAAGTTTTGCAGGGTGCCTCAACGCACCCTGTGAGATGCCCCTTCCGCTCACCATTGGAGCCATTCCAAGCAGCAAGAGCAACATGGAGGTGTCTCCTCTGTGTTGCTCTCGTTGCTCAGAATGGCTCTAACAGTGAAGTGTAGGGGCAGCTTACAGGGCATGTTAAGGCACTCTCAATGCACTTTGCTCCCCCCCCCCCCCGCTGGGAACACCACTGGACTATATGGAAAGTTTTTTTAAGATGTCCTTCCCCAATTGCTGGAAGTACCATACACACTATTGATTGTGCAGAACACTACCTAATCCAGTGGTTCAATGGGGTGAAGCACACAGGAGGCAAAGCACTCAAAATAGCCTTATACTAAGCCAGATTGTTCATCCACCTGGCTCAAAATTTTCTGCAGTGCACTAAATGACAGTGGAGCTCCAAGATTTCAGATGGGAGGGAGGTCCTTCCCAGTTCTTTTTAGAGATGCCAGAGTTTGAGACCTTCTACGGGACATTCTATGTGCAAATTAATGCACTCTACCACTGAGCTATGGCCCCTCCCTAGGGCATGTCACATAGAAACAGCTTCCAGCAGCTCTGTGCTTGCATTGGATGGTCACTGGTGGGACGTGTAACACCAGGCTATAAGAGGACAAAAGAAGAGAAGAGGATAAGTTCAGTTGGATGACAGAGAGAGAGAGAGAGACAGAGAGAGAGAGCTTACTAAGCTATGCTATCAAATCACTGCCAGGGTTTCAAGTCAACTGAAGTAACTGTTGCAAGCTTCAGATTCAAGATAACCACATAATTCTGTGGAGGGACTTTAGACCTTACTGTCAGTTTGAGGTTTCCCTGATTTAAAGTTCACCTCAGTACAGAATGCCAGAGATGAGACATCTGTGGAAAAGTTGGCAGTTCTCATTCTACACAACAAACCAGCACACAGTTTTTTCTTTACAACACCAGACACAGACGCCTTGTTCTATGCTTTTTTTAAATGGAAAATGAGATGTTCTTCAGACTTCCGAAGACGCCTCCGATTCCTTGATTTGTGGCACCTTGACAGCCGTGCAAATTTGAGACACCTTGCTCATGAGTAACAAACTGAGATACTAAGGATTTTCCACCTCCTGTTTTCCATGACTGGCTGTGCCAAATTGCTCTAACATTGTTCATCAATATTCACTTCATTATGGTTTTATTAGTAAGGATATTCAGGAACTTTATTGCTAATCATAGCAATGGCTGAGACCCTCTTATATTTTAGAGATGAATAACACCATGTCTCTGAGGATGTCAAACATACCCCTTCCTTAAGAAATTAACTATAGTTTAATTTTTAAAAAGCTTCTTTACCTTCTCCCCATGATTTTTCGACACTCAGTCCTAAACTTTTTCCATGGCCTTGTGCCAGACAGAATGTATAAATCCAGTCACAAATTAATCCTAGGGGAAAGCCATTTGGCATGGAAAAAATTTAAAAGGAAAGCTCCTTTTATTTACTGATAAATACATACATAAGTAGCTATATAGCAGCAGACTGTGCAAATATTGAGACCCGAATCTTTCCTCAGTCATTACTCAAAATTAGAAATCTAGGATACATTATCAAGCCTGCTCAACTGTACAGCTTCCTCTGCAGGCAGAAAACTAGGCAATTGATTTTGACGCCAAGACTAATTGTCATGTTTTAGAACTGCAATATGATTCCATCATGAAGGTAAAATATTCAGAAATGCTCAATATCTCAATAAGAAAACTGCTGTATGATTTGCCCTGGATGACCCCAGCTATTTTAACAGCTGCATTATATATACACTGAAAGGGGTCTATCCCAATGGGATTCTAAAGAAAACAATTCAGAAGCCCATTCTAAGAAAAACAAAGGAATTTTAAATGCCCTTCTAAACATAGTCCAGCTTCATCTGTATGCAATGGTCCAAACTGCTTCCCAAGGCTTAAAACAAACAATAGTTTGAGAAGAAACTGTTCATGAAGAATGCAGGTGTATTTATGTCCAAAGCAGGCCTACTGAAACAGAGCAATCATTGCCAAAAATAAGCTAGTAAGAAAAAATTGGAAAACACATTAAAAATGATTTTTTTTCTGGGTATTAAGTCTAAAAAAATACTATGCCTGGGAGTTTTAAATGTATTAATGAGACTTTAAAATCATTCAAATGCATTTTACATTAGGTCTCCAGTCCTCCCCCCCCCCCCCAAGTACAGTTGCAGAGAGCTCAATGCAGCCCTTGCTCAAACTTGGGGCACTCTTGGCATCACGCGCACAGTAGCGCACCAGTGCTTTCATTCAAAGGGAAGTACATCTATGCCTGTCATATTTTTATCTAGCTATTACATAAGAATGCTTTTCCCAGTCCTGGGCATAATGATACCTATGTTGAGAGCATGAGACACTAGCTGCCCGCAGTTTTGGGGAGGAGAGGGCAAACTAGAGAGGGAGGAGGGAAGAGGCTTCTATTGATGTTGTTCTGTCATCATCTCGTCTCATCCACAAAAGGGAACATTTCTCCAGAGGCCCTTGCAGCATCACATGGGACCTTTTGGGAAAGCTTCCATTTGTGGAACTCCATCCTTATCTCCTCAGAACACACCAGCCCTCCAATATCAAGGTAAGTCTCCCACTAATGCTGGGTAGAACAAACGTAGGCGTAAGGGCCCACATAGGTCATTTTGCCAAAGGCTCCTTCAACCTAAAACCAGTCCTAGTGTTACAAATTTGTATTATCCAGCTATTTGTTGGTGACATCCTTGCCAACACAGATTGATCTTCAAGGTTCACTCTCTTCTTCACACCAACACATGCTGTGTTATACCGAGAACTTGGAAAGGGTGCAAAATCCCAGATCAACTTGAACCACATTTTTCAAGGTATACGTGATCTGATTTCTTAACTCACCAATTATTTTACAACACTGGATGTGCTACTTTCTCCAATTTGCTTTCCTTTTCTTTGTTTTAAAGTTTGTGGGATAAATTACTTTTTAATCACAGCTATCTGCAACGCCAAAGCAAAATGTTTTCATTTCAAAAATAAAATAAAATATACATCCCAATTTCTTTTGTTCTCTTTCTAAGGCTATTTATGTTGAGTAAAAGGCATTGCCATACTCTGACTTCTTATGAAGAAAACAAAGTTTGAGCCAAGTGTTTTAATATTGATTCAACACAGTGGCTGCTGTGATATTTTTGCAACGTTCAAAGTGCTGTTCTGGAGCCAAATTTTTCTCTTCACCTCTCCCTGCAGGGCAATGCCAGTGACTCCACTGAAGTCAAAGCAAATATAACTTTGTATGTAAAAGCAGAACGGGACTCTATCTCAGTAACCTCTGATGGCTGCCTCAAAATAAGACTTCCATTTCTACCAACATATTATCAGCAAAGTGTACTTTCTGTTGTCACGTGGTTTCTCCCCTGAGATGGAAAAAAGTATCAACCAAAGGTGACATTAGCACAAATACTCGTTGAGAAGCCATGTCACTCTCTCGCAAAAAACAAAATTATGACAGAATGTGAATTACTGACAAAAGGTTAGCATGGCATGTGCCATAATTGAGAGTACCGGTTATACATGCCTAACAGAAACACTGTTTACATTGTTTATACACTGTATACATGGTATACATAGACATAGAGGGAGTGCATGTATGATGTGAGAAGTATCTGAGGGCATCTGTATGAATGCACAACTAATACCCATGACCTTGGCACACCTTTATTCCAAGTGTGAGAATTGCTGGAATTGGACAAATGCAGGAATGAGGATATGTTTTATGTCATGTAATGCCAATTTCCTCCTCATCTTCTTGTCTACCCCCATCTTCTCTGCAACTCTCCTAGATTCATGTTCATGAAAGCAGGAAGAGAAGGGGTAAATTATTTATTACAATAAAATTATTAACATACATTTCGGTGCCTTACAAATTAGACCTATTTTTAAATATATTTGGGGCGCTGATTCCAGAAATGGCATCGGTTTTGCCCTATCAGCTCTAGTTTTTGAGATACGGCATAGCCACCTTATATACTGATACAACCAATCGTCTGCACAGTGGCATCAAAGGTGGGTATGCCGTATCTCTAAAACTAGAGCTGATACAGCCAAACCAATGCCATTTTTGGAATCAGCATCCCAAATATATCCAAGATTAGGTCTACCCAATGCATCAGAATAATTCTTTTTCCCTATTGGGCAATGTTATTTAAGTATTAATTACAATATTTATATACTGCCTTTCTCAATAAACTTAGTGGTAGGCTGAACATAAACCCATTTTTAAATGAGATTTTTACAAACACTGTTCCATAAGACATCTCATAGAAGCCATTTCTCTAGATGTTTCCTGTCACAGTGCAGTTGTGGGGGGGGGGGAGTGAGAGAAGCTATGGCTGCTGGGTCTGCAAATGACCGAAGAGAAAATATTCAAATCTTTATCATGGCTCAGAAACTGCTCTGCAAAGTGAAGACTTGGGCAGAAGCGGCACTGCTGAAAGGGCAGACCATGTGCTAATTGGTATCTCCCAGCACCTCAGCAGTGTCTCTCCTTTCTCAGCCCACTTGGTCTGCCCCCCATAATGTTCCTCACCTTTTCAGGCCTCCTTCCATCTCTCTGCCTTGGCAGAGGTGGCACTGCTGAAAGGGCAGTTCTCACTTGGGCTGCTCTTTCAGAAATGACACCTCAACAGAAGTGACGCATCTGAAAGGGTGGCCTGCATGCTAAATAGGCCGTCTCAGCACCACCCTTTCCACAGCACACCTCTGACAATGTATCACTTCATAGCGCAGCAGCTGACAGCAACTGATGGTGGTTGGAGTGGACTGGGAGTGCCCAGTTATCACAGGGGTTGGATAAAGAGCTTCCGTGGGTTGTGTCCAGCCCACAGGCCTTATGATAAATGCACTGGCTGTAAAGCATTTACATATTAAATTACATATTTACATAAAGCATATTAATGCAGAATACAAGAGGAAATTCTATTACGAAGCAACTAAAAGGAGGAAATCAAGGCAACTGCAACCTCAAACACACCACAAACACACCACACAGAAGAGAGGAAGAACAGCTGTCAGGAAAGGTATTTCTCTTTAATTGGTGTGCCAAACACATTTGGAATATAATAATTTTCAAAGGCATATTGTGCTACAGACCAGTTCTCTGGCAAGCTTTGCTTGTTTCATTTTGCCAGAGGCTTGCCAATGAGCTGGTCTGTATAGAAGCCAAATATGTCCTTGATAAAGCTTGTATTTGAAGCAAATTGCAAACACCAATTAGATGCACCAGTCCTGACAGCTGTTCTTCCACTCTTTTGCATTTATAGTATGTCCAAAAAGGAGAGGGGCTCACACACAAATGTCAGAGCCATGTCCATTTGTCAGTTTACGTATATGAACAAACGTGACATTGTATTGTACACTTGAGTCAGCAACTTGTGCCGAGACATCAGCATTAGACAACAGCCTGCGATCTGAAATTAACTTTCACGTGCTGATTTAAACCTGTGGCAACACATCATCTAAATCTATGAGTAGACATAAAAGCCAGAAGACAGACACAGATTAGGTACCAGGTGCATGCTGAGACATGGAGATGGGGGTGGTGGGGAGAAGGCAGGCAGTCTTCTCTTTTAGGAGCTGCTTTTGTTGTCTTCTTGGAAAGAGGTGAGAGGTTGCGGGGGAGGGCAGCAAGGCAGGAGAGGGCCCTTTTTTGCAATCAAACAGGGAAAACAAAGTCATATCTGTGCTTTCAGAGGTTGCACGGCATTCCTTATCATTAAAGATCTTTCTCCTGAAACATTCTTTCAAGCAGCATAGCTGTCCTTAGAATGGGGTCAAAATGCCAAGAAAATAAGAATCTTCCAGAAATATCAAAGGTGTGCATACACCTAGTATGCTGCATATGGAAGACATTCTCAATGGCAGCTCCCAGTTGTGCAACTTCATTTCCTTAAATGTCCACCAGAAACCAGGGCTAGACGTATTTGGAGGCTAGCTGTGTTTCTTTTCTTGTTTCTTTGTTTCCTGGCCAATCCACTCCTTTGTGCTTTTCAGGTGTTACTCTGAATGGAAGAAGAGGGATTCCAACTATTGATCCCATCCTGCCTTTTTTTGCATTTGACATATGCTTTGAAAGTGTCTGCAACCATACAGACTATATTATTATTACTTATCATCATCATCAGTATTTATACATGTTCATAGGCCTAGTAGGATCTTTCTGTTCAAGGGTCCTTGATCACATATAAAGCGTCTACATGGGTACAGTTAGAATAACAGAATGTTTAGACTTGAAATGGAACTTAGAGGTCACCTAGGCCAACCCCCTACTCAGTGCAGGCCACTGTTAAATCAGCCTTGACAGGTGCTGAAAAGGGCCAACAAGTGAGAATCCACAAGTGCAGTGGTTTTCAAACTTTTAACACTGGGACCCACTATTTAAAATGGGAAACTGTCAGCACCCACCAGAAGTGATGTTATGACCAGAAGTGACATCATCAAGCAGGAAATTTTTTAGCAATTCTAGGCTGCGATCCTACCTACTCTTACCCAGAAGTAAGTCCCATTTGCTATCATTGTTAAAAGTATATACGTAGTAGCCTGTTTCAGATCTGGAAAATTTCCCAAATGCAGTCACATATCATGATGGTATCGAGTCTAATATATTAAAAATAAAATATTGAAATGAATGGGCACCCACCTGAAATTTGTTTGTGACCCACTCAGTGGGTCCTGAACCACAGTTTGAGAAACACTGCACTAGTGCATGGGGCAGACTGTTCGCTACTGGACACCTCTTACAATCAACATGTACATAGGCTCTTCCCAACATTATGCCAAACATACACAGGAGGCATGGCAATAGCTAATAAGGGGTGATTTCTATCCCTGCGCTATGCACATTCAGAGTAATATCTGAATAGTGTTATTACTTGGCAGCAATTCTGAGTATTTTACCTGAATTGTTTGTCACACTGAGAAGAGCACAACGGGGTGCAATTTAGAGCAGTCTTGTTTTGTGTTCATCTAGAACATAGTTACACTGTCCAAATACCAATGACATCTCTATGTTGAGGGATACAGCATGCCGAGACCCTAAAGATAAGTGGAGATTGGAACTCAGGGGTCCCTTCCTGCCTCACCTCCTGTTTCATGCAATGCAACATGTTCCACCTTGCATGCAGACGTTCACAGGCAGTCAAGAGCGCGTAAGTGCTTCACAATCTCTGCCAGGATCCTGGCTGCTAAAGACGCAGCAACATTCCAGCCCTCATAGTTGCAGAACCAAAAAAGGACACATGTTAAAATCTCTGAGGTGAAAGAGGGATGAGTGGAACCTCTGAAAACTAGAAAGATGAGCTGTTTCACTCATTGCATCTTGCCGTCCCTCAACAGATGTGAAGCCTTTCAGCTCTTCATGGGAAAGCAATATGTGGTAAAACTGAGACAGGAAGTCAGCAATTCACTTAGTGGCGAATCTACTCTGCCTGTAACCCATCGTGGTTGGAGCTTTTTTCTAGAAACCACAGCCTCCTTGTGCTTTCCACAATCCGGGTGTAGCAGCGGCTGAACAACAACCACACTGTGTTACTATTTGAGGGAGCAGACCAGCCGAATTGACAGGATGGCAAACCGTTGGGTGTTTATTCATTTATTTATATGGTTAATATAAATGTGTGCTTTTAAGGAGCTCTCAACCAGCAAGCTGTGCAAAGTGAGACTCTGAAACCATGTATTACTATTACTGACATCCTCCCCCATCCCATTAAGTCTCATATTTTTCAGAGTCTCAATTAGACTCAATAAGAGTCTCAATTAATTCTTTCAAAACTTTCAGCATGTACAGCACAGGGCACAATATCTCCACATTGGGTATGTGTACCAAATTAGTCAGCAGTCCTATACAAACGTCCCTGGGAGTAAGTCCCATGGAATTTAATAGGGCTGAATAGACATATAGGAATGTTTTCTAAATTAAAACAAGCATATGAACTAGATGTGGATAGTGGTTTTTTTACCTACCCCAGACTGGCAAGGGAGGGAAGGTGTGTTCAGTGGGTTTCATGCATTAAAAACTGGTTACTGTTTTTAACAAAGTGGTACAAGTTAAACCCAAATGCAATCTGGTGTCTTCATAGGGGGGTGGGAGGGTAAAGAGAATGCGAGTGGAATGGCTGAAAGTTGCAAGTATCTTGTGGTCTTGTGCGCTCCCTGAGGCATCTGATGCAGCCGCGGACCTCCGCAGCCACGTGCCCGAGGCAAAACTCTGTGACGGTGCCCCCCTTGTAGGCTATCACCGCCCCCCTCGAGCAGAAATCCGCCCCCCCCCTACTCACCAGAGGCTCACAGAGCCTCACACGACCTCCTCCCACGCTGGGGAAACCTCTGTGAGGTTCCCCAGCACTATAAACTGTGCTTCTGGCAAACCAGAAGCAGTTTCCGCCGCCGTCGGAAACCTCAGAGAGGCTTCCGCAGGACCCTAGAGTCTGGCGCTCAGGGCATTTGCCCCAGGTCAGCCTATGGCAGGCACGCAACTGATCTGATGGGCCTCTGTGAGATACAGGAAGCTGATCCAGCAGGGATCTTTTTATATTCTTAATTGTGATCAAACCAATATACTCTAGGAATCTCACTTGCTTGTTTTACAAATTACAGACTTTAACAAGGAGCTTAACTGCCATGTATTTAAAAGTCAGGACAGGCTTCTCTCTTGTGTGCACACATCTAACTAGTATATTTCTATCCTGCCTTTCTATTATTTATTTATTTATTTATTAGATTTGTATTCCGCCTTTCTCCCCGAAGGGCACCTAAGGCGGCTAACAATTTAAAATACAAACAAAGTAAGATACAAATAAACATTAAAAACAAAAAACAATTAAAAACAATTAGAACAAGATAAAATACATAGCAGCAGATTAAAAGCACGCAGTAAAAGACATAGTTTATAAAAGACGCCCTTATAAGGCCTCGAAGGTTTTCCTGAATAAAAAAGTCTTCAGGCCCCACCAGAATGTTAATAACGAGGAAGCTGTCCTCAATTCTAAGGGGAGGGAATTCCATAGTGCAGGTGCCACCACTGAAAAGGCCCTGTTTCTGGGCGCCATCCCCTTCCCACTCTCAATGACGGCACAACCAACAGGGCCCCTTCTGATGACCTCAGAGAACGGACCGAACTATACCGAAGAAAGTGGTCTCTCAAATACGCTGGTTCCAAGCCATTTAGGGCTTTAAAGGTCATAATCAGCACCTTAAATTCAACCCAGAAACGAATGGGCAGCCAGTGCAGTCGCTGGAGTAGTAGCATGACAGAGTCAAACCGCTGACCCCCAGCAACTACCCGAGCAGCTGCATTCTGCATTCTACTAATAATCAAGGCCACAAACGATATAAATTATTATTAAGAATATTTTTATACCAATTTTCAACACAAAAAGTACTTCACAAAGTGGTTTACATACTGCATGTCAAACAGTGATGCAACAAACTGGCATTCTTAAGTGAGGACAGGGAGAAGAAGAAATGGCAGGTTGGAAAGCTAGCAAGATGAGAGATGCCACTTACGTGAACCAAAGTTGAAACAGTGCATGCAAAAATAAAAGGAAAGGGGAGGAAGATTGAGCGGGACTAGAAGTAAGCACCTCAAAGTAGAAGTACAGAGTGATAAAGGCTGTTGGCGCCAGCATCGGATTGCCCCCTTCCCCAGCCTCGTGCAGCCAGGCTGAGGCTTAGCCGCGATTGGTCGTCGCGGCCAGGGGTGGGCAGGGCGAGGAGCGCCTGCCCGAGCGCGCACGCGCGCGCGGGCTGGGCTCAGTTCGCTCCCAGCCAGCAACCCCTCCCGCCCTCCCTGTAACCAGTCTGGGATTAGCTGGTCGCGTTTTCGGGCCGGGTAGGAATTTTTTGCAGTCATCTAGATTGGCGGTGTGATGTCTGTTTTTTCGCCTACCTCAGACTGGCAAGGGGTGGTGCGGTTTGGTTGGGAGGGTCGGTCACTTTATGGTAGGCAGGATATGTGCGGGGCGGGGTAGGTAGGTATCTGGCTCGGTGTCCATCCAAGGCAGCAGGTTGAAGGGTGAGCCTGAACCGCTCCCATGATGCCTGACTGGCTCCAGGAGGCAGGCAGGCAAACCCCTTGGCTGGTCTGAAGTCCAGCTGTCTTGCCCCCTTTGGGGGTGGCGTTGAAAGCTGGGGCCTCGAGCCAGGAGGTACGCCCAATGAGTTGCAGGGGGAGGTAGACGGCTAGGACCGTTTCCCCCATATGGCTCCACACGTTGAAGTTTGCCCTGTTGCAGTTAAAGTTTTAATAAAGTGGCCCATTTATATCCAAGCTGAAGTCTGGTCTCTTTATTTGGGGCTATGGGGGTAAACAATTATATCCATAACACCATATTTCCTATCTTTAAAAAGCTTATTTTCCAACTGGTTTTTTTTTTTCCAAGAAGCAAGGTGTATATGTACTTGTGCATGTACACAAAAGTACGCTAATTTACTTGCCCATAAAAGAAGAACTGTAGGTCCGTTTGGGCCAGAGAACTATCCCATATAAAAGTTTGTGTTGCTGTCTCACACAGTTCTCCATTTGGCCCACTAAAAAGCTATGTAATAGAATCCGCTCACCTCACTCCTGTTCTGAGGCTAGGAGTTCTGTCAGTATTTCCATTACGCCACTAATACATAAATATGTACCTCTGTTCAAACAAAATCCAAAAGAACACCCTAGAGGGCATTTTTTTTTTTCAACATAAAACAAAGTTGGCTGTAAGTCATTTGGCACTTCATCCTAAATCAGAATTGCAAGCTTGACATTTTTCTAATTTAAACTTCGTTTTACTTCCTATTAGTAAAATGTAAAATATCCAGGCAAGCATTGCAGGGAGCCTCTTCGGTGCATTAGACATTTCATTCTGGCTCTAGAAGCAATGTTTAGAACAGCAGACATTCAAATGCTTCATTCTAGGCAGAGACTGCATCCTGTCTGTGAAGCGTCTCACAAACTGTTTGATCTACATCAACGTCACATAATAGTAGCAGTACTTCTTGTAACTGGGTGAGGAAAAAACTGGAAGACAGACCTGCACAACCTGTAACCCACCAAGCCAAATCTCAGAACATGTACGTGGCCTGCCAGGTGTATTGCCTTATTTGCACTCTCAGGCAGACAGCACAATTTAAGAGATGTACTGAGCCCATTGAAGGCCAATATATGGGGGAGGGGGCTGTGTTTGGCTTGTGAGGTTACAAGTTGAGGACCTCTGCTTAATGATTTCTTGCACCCAGGGATGGTTGAACAGAAGCCACTGCCTGATGCCATCCCACCCCTCCTAAGAAATAATAAAAAACGGAGCTAGTTACCTTGCTCCTTCCTGTACAATCCTCTTGACAAAGCAGGAAGCGTGGTCAATGATCGGAACTTCCAGAATGTCTCACACTTTCTGTTTCATTCAAAGGGACTGCAAGGAAGGAGCCAGGGTCGTGGCTGCTTCCCCAACCCTCACAAAGGCTGCAATCCTACCCATGTTTTCCTGAAAGTAAGTCCCACTGAATGCCATGGGACTTGCGTTTGAGTAGATGCGTATAGGATTGTGCCGCAAGCTCCTTCCTCAGACAGTCCCTTAAACGGCAAAGAATCGTGCAAGGAAAGAGAGAAGTAAGAGGGGAGGAGACGGGGTAGGGAAGGGAATAAATCAAGACCAGGAAGGAGGTGGTGGCGGCAGCACCATCCTATCCTATCCCTTTTCAGCCTTGATCCACCTTCCTGGGTCCACCTGGACTTGTGCCAACAAAGTAGCTGGCGCACCTTCAAGTAGACCTGGAGGGGCAACAAGGGTTTACCTCCATACAAGGGAATAAATGTTTCTTTACCTGGTTGAGACCTCCAGGCCTGAAACTCCCCTGCATACCCCCTTGATCAGTGCAGGGCGTGTTGGGTAGTATTGGGCTACATGTCTTTCACTTGCCACAAGGTTTTTATTGGCTTTGTGACTATAAGAAAAGCAATTCCCACAAAAAAAGGTTGGAAATGAAAGAACAGATTGTTGCAAGTTATATTATGGCTCTAATTCAGCATTTCTCAATGTTTGCCCCTCACCACCACTGCATCACTTTGCTAGGTACACCTATTGAAAGTACCACCAGAAGTAACTGGTGATTATGTCATTGCCAGTAACTTCGGGATTGGGAGGCCAGACGCAATATGGCAAACACTGGTAAGGACAGGGAGGCTTTTTCCAAGTACACATACTCATACCACTGGTTGAGAAACACTGCTCTATTTCATTCGAAGAGGTTGGGGAGCTAATTTTCTCTATTGTTCATGGGGGAGAGGGTTGCAATGGTAACCAGGAGCTCATCTATGCTTGTAGAATGCAAGCTGTATTCATTAATACTGAAAATATTGTAAAGAACCTATCACTTCCCTTATTATTTACAGCTATATTACTCTTTCACAGATGATGCCCTCCAAAAATTATCCCCAGAGTAAAACCTTGTATACACTATGTAAGTGACATGGAATATAATTATTTAATGTCATATTTTGGAAGAAAATTAATTAGCACTAGCTGGAGCTGTCCTATATCTGTTTAAGCAGTGTACATCTCAATTAAAATTAAATTGCAACAGATTCATTCACAGCAGGTTAAAGCTGATGAATTAAAAAACAGCCTGCCTGATCTTCTGTAACAGATATGGAGAAGCAGAAAGTGAAAGGGAAGTGTCCCCAGAAATTTTTACATGAGGATTTTGAGATAGCAGTCCTTCAATGAACCCAACATCTCTGATTTGTTAATCAATAAAGGGGTTAATCAGAGACTGTAGCAAACCAAAAGTAGCCTTCTTTTCATCTTAAAATGCAACTGTGTCACCCAACCAGGCTGGTATAACTTGTGACTGACTTACTATGCTGAATGCTGCTCAACAGCCATGGAAGGCGGCCCTCTGGGGGCTCTCTAAGCCTCTGTTTACGCCACCTTCCTGGGATTCAAAAACATGATAATTGTAACGCACCTGACAGGTTGTAGTACCTGGGAGGAAGAGATGGATAGATAATTTTGCCAGTGGCCTCCATGACACCTGTAGCAGATCCAATGCATACTTACCCTGAACAACATCCACAGTTTCACAGTTCAGTGGGGCTTACTCAGAGGAAAGTATGCATAGGATTTAGGCTGCAATCCTATACATGCTCCTCCGGGAGTAGGCACCACTGAACTCAATGGGGTTTACTAATAGGCTTGGGCTGTCAAGCCTTATATGATGAAGATGATGATAATTGATGCAATATTATCAGAAGGTTTTGCTGAATATCAAAATGCTATTCTGTAATGACAATGTTTATTTTCTCTGCGTTTTCTCTATCAATTTTTTTTTGTTTCTGCATGATAAAGCTGAGATGTATCTTAAAACCCTGTCTTTATGTACTACAAGGTAGATAGTTTCTATTCTCAACTTTAATTTTTTATTGTTCTCCCACACAAGAAAAAAACTAAGTAGTAGTCATTGTAGGATATGAACAGCTTTTAGTTTCATCTCCAATGGTAAGTATTTGGTTTATTTGAAATTATTAAACATCTAAATATCATAAGTTAAACCAATTTTAAGGGAGAAATAATACAAACTAAGTTTTAATTTGATAAGAAAAGAAGTCCTGCATATATTTCAATTTCTCTCCACATTTCCATATTTTTTTTTCAAAATTTTTTTTTAATGAGTTAAATATTTCTGCAAATTTTACATCTCTTCACATAATAAGTTGAACAGTTCATAAGAGTTTGTGGGTTTTAAAAAAATGCTATTCTTTCTTTAAGTAAAAAAAATGGAGAATATCTTAACTTTTTATGTAAGTCTGTAGGTTTACATGGCCAGCAATAATCCAACAGTTTATTATACCTGGGTAAGAAGACCATGATTGCACCAAAGGATTCATGCTGTTAAAAATCCAGTGTTTCATTCTATGACTTTTTCAGAACTTTGTCAAGGAAACGAGCCTTGAAAATTTTAACTTCCCCCCCCCCTTTCAGTATATACTTAGAAATTTACAGATACATGAAAAAAAATCTCTGCACTAGTTTACTAGCTTCACATCTAAAATGGGTCAAGGGACAGTGATGGGGTCCCTTCAATGGCATTAGGAGGAGTTTCAATGGGGCTAGGTCAAATAAGTATTATGGATTCCAGGCTAGGGTTACAAGGTCTCAGTAAATCATTTTCCCTGGGCCTCTTTCAAAATACCTCTATCCCAGTGGTTTCCAAACTACTCCTTGGAAGTTTGGGAAGTACTAAGTCTTTGCGGGGGCCAGGGAGAAGGCAGTGATGCGATCTCCAGGACCATGCTGCTTCTGGGGAGGTTTTAAACTTATCTCTCTCTGTCCTGGCCTCTGGGGGGGCGGGGGTGCCGGGAGCCCTTCAGATGCCTTTGCAGGACTCCTCAAGCCTTAGAAATACAGATCAAAAGCCACTTCCAGTTTTTGATCATGAAACCGGGTTTATGAAAAGGGTTTATGATCACTATTTTTTCTAACGTTTCTAAGCCTTGGGGAGCCCTGCAGAGGTATCTGTGGTGCTCCCCACAAACACACATACCCACACACCCCAGAGGCCAGCACAGTGGGAGGTAAGTTGAAAATCTCCCCTCTGTCCCTGGCAGCAGCACAAACCTAGGATTCATGTTGCTGCCTTCCCCCCTCCGCCCCTTAAGGGGCCAGTAACAAGTGTTTCCCAGGCTGGTGAGTCACAACCCAGCATTTTGGGAACCACTGCTCCATCCTACTTTGGATAAATGAAGTTAAGCTGTAATTAGCTTGCTGTCTGCAGTTTCAGAGTTAGCCTTCTTGAAATGTTTTCTTTAAACACAATCCAGCTTGCCTCAAAGCACTACATTTCCCTTCAGCTCTCAACTCTGACTCAGTCCATCCAACTTATCTTTCATTACATTGCATTACTTGGTCTTCATTTAGCTGTCACAAAACCATTTCCTTTTGTCTACAGATTAATTACGGCACGCTGAGATTTTCAGCATAAACACCTTTTGCACGCTGGAGACTCCCTACAAAGTCGCACACGGAGCGCTCAGAGTGATTCACACAGAAGCTAGGCAGAGATGGGAAAGGGGAAAGGGGAGGGAGAAGCTCATGGCACAACATGAAGGCAGCAGATTCAGCATCAACAGAGGCAAAGCACACCTCATACCCAGAGAAATAGGCCCCTGCATGACCCAAGGCTGAGGCAGCCTGCAAGCGGAGTTCAGTAGTAGGCTGATCCACAAAGGCGATTAATTAATCTAGGAGGAAGATGACAAGGCAGGAAACATCACTCAGTGAAGAACTATATGCAATCTAACACAGCTACAAGTGCGGGTATTATTTCTACATACAACTCTTTTTGCCTCAAGTCCCACATTGTTGGAGTGTAATTAATTTGCCTCACTATCAAAGCTGAAGCTCTTGAAATACAACAATAAAAAGCTGCCACCTTTTTATTCTTTGCTCAGGCTTGAAGAGCATTCAAGATGATTCCAGATGCCTGCAGGATCTGCTTTTCTTTATCTTAAAGCGGTGCCCTCTTTCCCACTCCTGACTAGGATGGCAAATATCAGGGGGTTTAATTCTGCACAGCCATGATAATCACTAAGGGCACAATCCTGAGGCACCCTTGGGCCAGTGCAAGTCCCTTCTGCCGGTCCAGGAGGGTTGCGAACGTGCCATGAGTCGGTCAGACCAGCACGCAGAAGCATGCCAGCCTGTGGAGGCTGAATTCGGTCTCTGCAGTAACAGAGGGACCAAGCCTTGCATCAGCCAAGCTCGGCAAATGCAAGGCTTTGGGGTGGGCGGGTACAGGAGGGAGGCATTCCAGGGCAGGGGAGGGCGGGCGGGGCTGGGACCTGGCAATAGTAACTGCATTCCCTGAGCAGCGCAAAGTGGCTCTCCTCGGACTTGTGCCACCTCAGGAGGTGGTGCAAGTCCAAGGAGACCCATAGGGGCTGCAGTGGCTTACCCGGGGGTAAGGGGAGGAGTTTCCTCTTACCTTCAGCTGAGCCACTGTGGTGCCCTATCTCGCGCTGGATACAGCGCAAGCCTCATGGCTTGCCTGTTCCTATGTGTTTTGCCCCCCCTCCAGGAATGCCAGTGTATTTGGGTTACAAACTGCCTTGAGATTCTACAAGGAAGAAAAGGCAGGACAGAAATATTTTTAATAAATAAAACAAATAAACAACAGTGGGTGTTTCTGAGGACCAATACATACCGGTAGATATGTCTGCAACATGAAATTAAGCATCCCTCCCTAAAACGCAACTAATATACATTTAAAGTACTCATTGTGTATAAAACAGACTATAATGGCTGTGATTTGCCCTTTGCTACTTCAGGTCATAGCTACTATACACATTGTTGAAAGAGCAGATACGTGACTGGGTAACACTGCAAGAACACTCAGTATCTGGGTGTGAGCCCACTCATTTCCATAACCTGTGATGTAGTCCAAGGGCAGGCAGAAAGAATCACCTGCCCACAGGCCTTTGGAATCCTACTACATCAGCAATACTAGCCTCTAAAATACTGAAAACCAGCATGCTCTCCACCAGAAAACATCCAGCTTCTGTTGTCCAAACCACTGTCTCAGTATACCCTTTCTACATTCTCGTTAGTATAGCAGTAAAGCAAGCAGATCAAAAAGAAGAAACTAGAAAACATGGAAACTTAGCTAAATATTTGAGAGTCATCAAAGAGAAGAAAATATATCCAAGAGTTCCAGTTAAATGCTCATGTTTAAAGTGAAATATTAATTGAAAATTGATATTTGTTCTCTTTAAAGTGT
Organism: Tiliqua scincoides; assembly: GCF_035046505.1. NCBI lineage: Eukaryota > Metazoa > Chordata > Lepidosauria > Squamata > Scincidae > Tiliqua > Tiliqua scincoides. The sequence continues at coordinate 77,935,541 of NC_089821.1, read as the reverse complement.
ATGCAGTCATCTTTTATGTCTACAAATACAGCCTTCAGGAAAATATGCAGCAAACCCCTTTGAGCTCAGAAACAGAATAAATGTAAAGGAACAAAAATATTCCACAATAACTAAACTGGAAGGGAATGTGGACCTAATAAGTTATGTGCGCAAATTTTGATGGACTCTCTCTCTCTCTCTCTCTCTCTCTCTCTCACACACACACACACACACACACACACACTTGTTTGCAGGTGATCTACAACTGAGGAGTCCCATCCCCTCGGGGACAGTGGAAAGAGTGTGATTGTGGAGTCATTAACTCACCCACACGCCAGTCCATTTCCTGGATTTAGTGATGGGTTTTTGTTGAAGAGCTACAGCTGGGCTGGAGGATACAAGTTCACCAGGGGTTATTCTGCTCCAGACATCATTATTAACAGGACAAATAAGTCAGACCAGACTTTTTTCCCCCACCACACAAGCAATGAACTTCTGAACTCTCTCTCTCTCTCTCTCTCTCTCTCTCTACAGTGAGAAGGTAAAAGAGCATGGTATAACTATGGTATCTTGCATGTCACTAATACCCAGACTGTAATTCATTCCTACACATGACATAGCATGTTTCTCCCAGGTCCTAGTGAAGCTTTAATAACAGAGAACTTTGCTGACAGCTCATCTGGTTAAGCTTGTTTTCTCTAAACACACAATAGACCATTTTCTACTATTCTGTAAAATATGTAAGCATAAGGCACAAATGGGAATGTGTTGGTTTCTTTCAACAGCTACATTTTTTGCTGTTGTTCCTGTATTGTACAACTGCACTGTTTACAATGGGATGTAAAGAACGGTTGGACCTCAGTATCCGTGCAGGATCCATTACTGAAACCCACAGATAAACAAATCCGCAAGTCCAGTCCATAGGACTTCTGGACGCAACTGGAGATGTTCTCTGGTTGCCATTCAGACCTGTTCTAAGGTTATGCAGAGGCCTCTACGGGCCTCAGAAAGGTCTCCAGAGATATCAGAAAGGCACTTCTAGTATTTGAAAAACTCCCAGAGAATGGCTCACAGTCACGACAGGAGAACATCTCCAGTCACGTCCAGGACCTCAGGTCCCACCTCCACTGCAGGCCCATAGTGAGTTAAAACCATAGGTCCCAAATTTGCAGATACTGATTATCTACCGAATGCAGGCTGTAGTTGCAAAAAAGGGCTAAGGTGATCAAAAGAATGGACAGTGATGATTGAGCAGGGAGTAAGGCAACTGCCAGTATTTAATAGACATTAAAGCACAGGTAGTCACAATAATGAAGGTCCCAAAAGTGCTCAAATATTTTTAATAGACAGCATCAGATGTTTTTACTGGTTGAACTTCAAAAAAAGAAAAAGAAAAAAGAACTAGGCTGAATTGTTTTAAGTGATAATTTGTGCTCCTAACCTCACAGGTTCTAGGAGGGGGGACCTTCTGGCGCACTGCTAAACAAATTGAAAATGGAAAGGATTTGTCTGATTTTTTATCCATGCCCTAGATACTAACTCAAGCTCTGTTTCCAGGTCTTGGAAGGAACAGAGATAAAATTTGAGGGACTGTCAAAAACACCCTTAAAAATGCAGTTGCTTTATGACACTAAAAAGGCTGCTTTGGACCAGCTCTATTATAAGGTCATCATGGGAGAACTACACTGGGTACCCGAGTTATAGTCATCCAACTTAGGGGCGGGCATGTTAGAGCTTTCGCACAGGTGCAATTCTTCTGGTCTTGCGGTTTTGCACAGGCACAATAATGCTCAGCTGGCAAGAATAGGCTGGATGACTACATTGACACTTTCATGCAGCGCTATTCCCATGTACGTTCATTCTGACTTTTGGACAAAACTCCAGAACAGAATCAGAAAGTAACCATTCCTTGTACCTTTCTCACTTTCCTTCTTTCTGGTGTGGGAATCACAAGAAGCTCAGAAGGCAGTTCTTGGGAAGGTAAAAGTTTTCTCCCTCTGAGCAATCATCAAGGGGGAGAGAGACCCTGACCATCTTGCCAGAGGGTGCTATAAAGTGGCAGAGGTATGGAGGATGCAAGCTCAGCAAAGTGCGAGTACACAGCTGCCAAGAGGCTAGTAACTTCCAGTAGAGGCCACTAATGTCCTTAACATGTGCTGGATGCTGCTAGCCACTCAGCAGCTGCACACTTGTACAGTGCACAGGTAGCAGTATCCATGCTTCCACCATCAGTAAGTGTGCTGGGTTCTCCTGCCCTGCTATTGTTATTCCACACCATAAGTCTATTCCCTTCCGGTAAACCTGCTGAAGTTCACTGCCCACACTGAGCTTTTGTTCCCAGTTATGAATGCCAGAAATCTGCATTGGGCATGATCCATCAAAGTGAAAAATCTGTATCAGTCTCAAGAATTTCAATGACTTCACAGTTGCATCATTCTTTGGATTTCTACGTAAACCATCAATACCCCATTTAAGATTTTAGCACAGATAAATGCCAAATGTGTCTAAGAGTTGAACAAGGCTGCCCACTCCCACCTATCTCGAGAGGTTTCTTAAATGCTAACAAGACAACTCTCAATGATTACCTTGGTGAGATCTGTGTCCTGCTATTTCACTACCATAGCATGGGATCTGGCATCTAGCACAGGATGTAGAATCCTCAGAATCTCTTACAGCTACAAGAAAACTTCAGAATGTGTAGCTAACAGTGAATGTGTGTGTTGAATTTTGCATGGCTTTCAGTACTGAGAGCTAGCATGATGGTATCCTGCACAATACTTTGTCTCATTTCAACAGCTGTTACTCACTGGACTTCAAGTGTTCCATTTATTCCCAACCTATAGGTGCTTTTCAACCTCTTCATAAATGACCTGGAGACAGGGTTGAGCAGTGAAGTGGCTAAGTTTGCAGACGACACCAAACTTTTCCGTGTGGTAAAGACCAGAAGTGATTGTGAGGAGCTCCAGAAGGATCTCTCCAGACTGGCAGAATGGGAAGCAAAATGGCAGATGCGCTTCAATGTCAGTAAGTGTAAAGTCATGCACATTGGGGCAAAAAATCAAAACTTTAGATATAGGCTGATGGGTTCTGAGCTGTCTGTGAAAGATCTTGGGGTGGTGGTGGACAGGTCGATGAAAGTGTCGACCCAATGTGCGGCGGCAGTGAAGAAGGCCAATTCTATGCTTGGGATCATTAGGAAGGGTATTGAGAACAAAACGGCTAGTATTATAATGCCGTTGTACCAATCTATGGTAAGGCCACACCTGGAGTACTGTGTCCAGTTCTGGTCGCCGCATCTCAAAAAAGACATAGTGGAAATGGAAAAGGTGCAAAAGAGAGCGACTAAGATGATTACAGGGCTGGGGTACCTTCCTTATGAGGAAAGGCTACGGCGTTTGGGCCTCTTCAGCCTAGAAAAGAGACGCTTGAGGGGGGACATGATTGAGACATACAAAATTATGCAGGGAATGGACAGAGTGGATAGGGAGATGCTCTTTACACTCTCACATAATACCAGAACCAGGGGACATCCACTAAAATTGAGTGTTGGGCGGGTTAGGACAGACAAAAGAAAATATTTCTTTACTCAGCGTGTGGTCGGTCTGTGGAACTCCTTGCCACAGGATGTGGTGCTGGCGTCTAGCCTAGACACCTTTAAAAGGGGATTGGACGAGTTTCTGGAGGAAAAATCCATTATGGGGTACAAGCCATGATGTGTATGCGCAACCTCCTGATTTTAGAAATGGGTTAAGTCAGAATGCCAGATGTAGGGGAGGGCACCAGGATGAGGTCTCTTGTTATCTGGTGTGCTCCCAGGGGCATTTGGTGAGCCGCTGTGAGATACAGGAAGCTGGACTAGATGGGCCTATGGCCTGATCCAGTGGGGCTGTTCTTATGTTCTTATGTTCTTATGTTCTATACCATTTGCCTTCCATTTTCCAACTCTTGCCAAAGAAATTCAAATACTCTTCAAAACAGAATAAATTGGACAAACCAGGCAAACATTCTTCATCAGAAGATGATGATTTAGTCAGACTGGAATTGCTGAGTTTCCTTGACAAAGCATTTGGGTTTTTTTGGCCTGTAAGGGAATAAAGAGCAATGTGGACCAAAGTAAACAAAACCCCATATAGAGATCAAGTAAGACTGAAGTTCTCAAGACCACAAAGAAACACAATAGCCTTGTATATAAAACATTTTCCTTTTGTTTTGGGACTGAAAGCCAAAATATGAACAAGGTTTCTAACACTGCATGATATAAAAATCAAATTATTTCTTTTAAGTGCCTGGATCATGACTCTTTAGATTCTCAGGGGTTAGCCATGATGTCAATGGGAACCATGTTCTCGTCTGACAACACTGTCCCTGAACAGATCCCAAAAACCTCAGCCAAAATACAAGAGCTTTAAAACAGTGAAGAATCCCTGTGTCTTGATAACTGGCCAGCACTGAAGTGGTGAGTCACAATTCCAAAAGGGGAAATCGCAAGAAGCTGATCCCAGCTGTTAAGGGGAATGTGTCAAAACTGACAAAGAACGAAGAGACCAGGTTTCCATTTGCTGAGATATTCCACAGGAGAGGGAGAACTCTTCACATCCTGCCAAATTGCAGCCCTGGCTTGGAATGCATATGGTTGTTTTGACAAACTGCAGCTTACAAGAGAAAACTCAATTTTCACATCATAAAGTTTGGCTTAAACTGGTTGCAGGCTTCATAACATCTAAACCACAGGAAGAAAAAAAATTCAGAACAAGGGAGGTCCGGGGACACATCATACTTGGACATCTGACTAGCTCCACGAACATCTTACTCAGAGGCAGCACTTGCTGACATGAAAAACACTGCCAAATAAGGAATTAAGTCGGTGGTAAATAGATAATAATCTGATGTGAGCCAGGATTTGGAATCTGTGCTAAGTTCTTCAGTATTTTGTTATCAAAAGAATCCAATTAATCACACATCATAGGTTGGGGTTTTATCCAACCAAAAAGTTATCCATAGTTAAGTTCAGCTGAAACCAAAACAAACAAGTTAGTCATGACTAAGTTAAATCATTTTTTCCCCCAATGAAATTCACAGGGTAATCATATAACCTGGTATAGCAGCATGGCTAACAGGCTAATGGTGGAGCGTTTATGGCAGTGGCTTTTATGGCACTTACGGCTTTCCATTGCGGTAAAATGGCTGGCAGTGTTGGTTGTGCATGATGCCAGTGCTGCAAGAAAGGGGGGAGTTAGAAGAAGAGCACCGGACTCTACTGTGCCCACTGGTACAGGTAAGCTAATGGTAGTGGAGAGTGGGAGGAACAGGCAGGAGTGGGCGGGTCGGGGGCATGTTGAGGGCAGGTGGGGTTCTCTGTGGGGATGCTCTGTTGATATATTGTAATCCATTTTGTCCCTGACATGCTAAATAGCTGACATAGGCTTCAGTAGATGCACGGGAGCATAAAGGAGCAGAAGAGGGTACATAAAACATGTTTTTACTTGTCTCCACCTTGCAAGGTCTCTGACTGCTCGTAGAATGTAGCAGACGTGCCAGCACCATTTAGTTAGGGTTGTACTATGAGCTGAAAGTCTGGACTTCCCTGGTATAAACTTCAGCTCTGCCATGACCTCACTAGGGGCCCAATCCCATTGGCCACAGCACTGATGCTCTGCCAGTGCTGCTGGACCGGCTGTCACAGAAAATGCCATAAGGCACTTTTGTGCCAGTGGTACTGGCACACCACCGGTGCTGGGCCCAGCATGAGTTGGTGCAGGGCCGCAGTGTGGAAGATTGTCACTGAGGGCTCCCGGCAGTAAGTACTGCCACTGGCTGGAGGCACGGCTCTTTGGGATGCAGGGGAGGGTAGGAAGGGACAGAACTAGGCAGGGAGAGGGCAGAGATAGGGGAGGAGCAGGCCCAGGAGAGGGGCAGAGAGACTGGCAGCCTCTGCCACCATAATTTAACCCCCCCTCCTAGGCAGGGAAACCCAACATTGGTCTCTTCAATTCTACTCACACTCAATAGCAGGTATAGATCCGAGGAGATCCATTGGGACCACCTGGCTGCTACATGGGGTAAGGGAACGTTTGTTTCCTTACCCCGAGGAAACCTGGCACCGCTAACTCTGCCCCATAAGATACAGCGGTTGCCATTTAGGCACCTTTGTAGCCCTGGACGCTAGGAAATTAGGATTGGGCTGTAGATGGTCTTAGCCTTGACTTTCCACCTACCTCTCAGCCTTGACTTTCCACCTACCAAGTAGGCATATATATGCCTACTATATATATGCCAAGTAGGGCATATACCCCTGGGGGCTGGGGATAAGAATAGGCCCTCGGTTTGGCTGTACTTGTCGTGAGAGGCAACTAAATAGCCACCGGGTAGATGGGACTCGTCAGCCTGGGAAGGCAGCTCATCTGAGAGAAGGAAAACTCTGATCCCAAACTTCCACTGCCTTGTGGTTACATCCAGTTATGGAAAAGGCTTCAGGAGTCAACCTCGAGGCAAAATCCAGAACTGGAGTCCCTAAGGCAGTTCATGGCTGAACACAGACACGTTCTGGCAACTCCTGCGACGCTGCTGGAACCAACCGTATTGGCCTCTGCCCTTCCATTGGACCATTTCAGCGACGTGGAGAGGGGGGATTTACTGCATGGCAAACAGTCTATCCTCCATATCTACTTTACCCAGGCTTCACACACTGGAGAGGACACTCTGTTCCAGAACCACCATTCAGAGCGCGATACCATAGTCTTCCGAGACTGAAGGATGCCAACAAAAGTAGGCATAATAATAGTGAAGCACTTCGCACACTCGGAAACACTATAAGTATTTACCTAGAAGTGAGCCCTATTGCACTTGAGCTTATTTCCTAGTAAATGTGTTTTGGATTGCAGTCTTAGGGCCATATTCTATCCAAATTTCCAGCACTGATGTAACTGTACCAATAGAGTATGCGCTACATTCTGCTGTGGGGGCAGTCACAGAGATGGTAGTGCGGCAGTGGGGGAGCATGGGCAGCGTACCACCCCTACAGGCCTCACAGGCATGGCACCCCAAGGTATTTGCCCCCTGACCCCCTCCCCAGGAATGTCAGCATTTTCTAGGAACATAATTCCCGTATAAATTGAGAGCTACCTGTAGTTCTCTCAAGTCATACTTGAGAGACAACAATCAAACTATATTGTTCTGGAAGCCAAATGCTCTTGTGGTCTTCTTGGCTTTTTCAAGCCATCCTCCAATCAAAAGCTCCTTGTTCTAATTTAGTTTAACAGCTGCAATTAGAACCAAGCTTCTTTATTTTGTCTGCAGCACTTGGGGAAACAACACTAAAATACCATCATTAGTAAAAACAAACAAAAAAGTGCCATACAAGACACTAAAGCAGGGCTTCTCAAACTAGGGTGTCACAATGCCCCAGCCTGAGGGCCCTGGCCTCTGCCCCCTTAAGGGTGGGATCAGGGGGGAGGCAGCGACGTGATCCCCAGGATAGTGTGCTAAGGGGGCTGAAGGGACTGGCATTTACTTACCAGTCCCTGTAGCAGCCTCCTGGGGGTGCAGGAAGCCCTGTGCGACCCTCCGCAGGGCCCCCTGAAGCTTAAAAAGCAAAAGTGGAGCAATCATACTCCTGGTTTTGCGGAGGTAGAGGCTGCTGCAGGGACTGGTAAGTAAATGCCAGTTCCTGCAGCCCCCTTAGTGACACTATCCTGGGGATCGCATTGCAACTCCGCCCTTCCCCCAGAAGGACCTACTGTGGTTCAAACTCTCCCAGAGTTTGCACTACAGAGAAAAGGTAAAGAAAGAAAGAACGAGTCAGAGTTCTCACCCCTTCTCCTTAAACTTGTTGAAAGGTTTCAGCCAAATCTTTGGTAACAAGAATGATCTGGACTTTACACTTCTGCCCATTGGGATATTCTACTGTTGCCATTTTGGGTTTAGTTCAGCTGCCATCTTTGGAACAAAGACATCGAAATGGAGCTTCAGCTCTTTACAGCAAAGAAATTGGGACAAACAAGCCCTACTTGCTATGTAAGGTTTTTTGTCTTTTCTAAAACCTACCATAACACACCTCAGCTTTCAGTTCAGAAACTTTCATTGCTTTTGAGGCTTTTCACTCCACTTGAAATTCAAACTAAGGTCAGAGGATCACTTTCCTACCTGCTGTCCAAACCACACTGCCTATCATTTTAAAATGTTTTTTTGCACCGACCAAAGGAAAGGCTAGTTTCTTTGATTCCTAGCAGCCCCAAAGTGTCTCTCCTAGACGGCACTTTGCTTTTCCTTATCCTGAAAACCTCCACTAGAAAATTAGGCATCTAAATCAAGCTATCGCATCTCCAGTAAAATGGTAGTTTATCTTCTGTGCTAGCTGGATGGTAGAGATTCATGTAATTAGAGAAACAAATGCAACCATAGCTCTTAACATCTACACCACTAATTCAGCTCTTCCATGAAAAGTAAGGGGGAAAGCAGACAATATAAAAGTGTTGCCTGACTTAGATCACAAATTAGATCCACAGCTAAAACTGTCTACCATAATCGGCTTTAAAGACATTGTATAGTTTTGCTGGTGCTATACCACACATACTTCCCTATTTAACCTAAACACACATATTTATTTATTTACCTGTTTAAAACATTTATTCACATGTTTCCCTTTCTGATAGGCAAGTGCTGAAGGTAGCTAACAATATATTAAAAATACTCACAATGAAATACAATAAAAATAAAATCCATATACTGTTACACAAACGTGAAATAAGCAGCACCAAACAAATTCCCACAAAAGGAGCACCAAAGCAGCAAAGCTAATAGGAAAACAGCAAAGAAGTCCACTCATAGCCAACCAAAGAAATTAGGCTCCACAAACGAAATGGAACAAAAAAGTCTTTCGCCAAAACAGTGGCAGAGACAGCGAAAGCCGCATGTGCTGTGGGCGGCAAGGACTTCCAGAAACTCTTCTCATAGCAGAGAAGGCCCTCTTATGTTGCACCATGAAATGCACCTCTGCTAACGTGGGACAAAAAAGAAGGTCCTCTCAGTTCACCGCAGGAGATGGACAGTTCAAAATAAATAAAAGTAGACAGCTCAATCCTATGCTTCCTCCCTTCCCCACAGATGCAGGCATGGATAATTGACACACTGCATCCAGGGTGGGGTGGGGGGGCAGTCCTGGAGGTCTCCAGGGAAGGGAATATTCATTCCCTTATCAGAGAGTCAGCCTCCACAGTGCTGACAAGTCTGTTCAGACCTAGTCAGTGAAACTGCTGGTAAAGGTCACATGGACCTGCAGGATCCTGCAGGATGCTGCAGGATCAGGTCCAGGAAGAGGATTAGGATTTGATGGCCACCACTCCTCCTTGCCCCCATCACCACCTTGTTCTGGCATTAGGGCCCTATCAGACTGGGCTGTTACTCACTCTTTCCAGGTCAATCCAGATGTTACTTCACCACCACATAGGAAAACATCATACACTGCATTGTCCAAAATGCAACGTAAGTGTGCAGGACTTGGGGACAGATTGGTAGGGACACTCCCTTCCCAGGAATGCCAGGTAGGGACACTACCTTTCAAACGTGCATACTCACAAAAGAAAAACACACTAATGCTACACTTCAGAATGATATCTCTGTGTTTTCGTGCTTGGACACTATCTCTGAATATATTTAGCAGCTCTGCCATATCGTGAACAATTAACACCCATATGTAATCGATGTCACAGAACAGGCTGGCTGATTGGTGCAAAGCAAAGATTATTGTATGAGGGTAACATACAATGAAAGTTATGCTGGTACATCTTCAGGGGGTTTATTCAGAAGGCTCCACGTGGAGATCAAATAGCTCTGCTTAACAGACTTTCTCAGGAGTGGGAAGAGAGGGTGGAGATCGAGAGAGTGACCAGACTGGAGGAAGTATGTTCGCCAAGTCTTAAAACTCTGGAGAAGAACTCCAAGGCAAGGATGAAATTGCAACAGTTCTGTGCATCACTATTAGCTTCTTGAGCATCTTACTGTAGAGCTGTAAAGGCCCTCTAAAACGTTCGCTTTCTTCACTCATGCAATCCTGATTGGCTGCTGCTGAAACAGAATGCTGGACTGAATGGATGCTGGTCTGACGCAGCTGGGCAGTTCTTGAGTTCCAATGTAGTTCTCAGGCCAGGAGGCCTGCCTTGCACAATATCAGACATATCACTTCATTTTTTTTTATAAAGAAAAAAGTCACACTCTATGATTTCTTTAAAAAAAAAAATAAATCAATCTCAACACTCCCTGATAGCTTTACATTAGCTTTTGGCAGAAAATCTGCTCTGAAGTGTCAAAGACAAGAGTGTTTAGGTCTGTCTGTGCCTCAACAGACTTCTGACGGGAAAAATAATCCTGGATTCTAACCAAAGTCCCTAAAGTCAAATAATATTTTTAAGTGGATTCCTGATGGTGCATGTGCCATCTTGCTTCAGCAAGCACAAAGAAAAGAAAAATCCTGCTTCCGACTACAAATGAATCCAGATTTTTAGACTTCTCTCACATTCTAGGGTGTTGGTTTATTACATTTCTCCTCTTATTAACTGCAGTGATGATTTCTTTATAGTTATTAATAAGAAATGGCTCCAAAGCAGCTGAAAGAATAAACACCTTCAAAGAGTCATCCAGAAGCAGAATTCTGGACGCTATCTTTGCTTTTTAAAGAATACCTACCTCAGCTGTCCAGGGGGTTTTTCTTAGTATAATCACATGAGCATATCATATATATATGCTCCCTTCTTCTGAATCAGACCATTGATGCCTCTAAATCACTATTGTCTACACTGCCTGGCAGACTGGGGTCTTTCCCAGTCCCACCAGAAATGCCAGAGACTGGGACCTTTGGCATGCCCTGAACCACAGCCTCACCCTCTTATTTGTCATCTAACAGCCCGGTTCTATCCTTCCTCCCCACTGGTGCAGCCACACCCAAAATGGGTGTGCTGTATTCAGTAGGACAGTAGGAGATTTTGGAGGGGAAAGGGGATTTAAGTCCTCTTACACTTCTATAAGCCTGTGCTCCAGAATGGGTCTCCACAATGGCTGCTGCAAGTCCACCAGATCCACCCCCTCTCACAGCCTCCCTGCTCTATTCCACCTTCCCCAACTCCCACTTATCCCATTGGCCTACTTGCCTCAGTGGGTGGCCACCAATCTCCCAATGCAGTGGTATTCAGACTGGGGCATCATGATGCCCCAGCCTGAAGGCCCTGGCCTCTGCCCCCTTAAGGGGCAGCGGCAGGGGGGAAGGAGGCAATGCAATCCCCAGGATTGCATCACTAATGGGGCTGCAGGGACTGGGATGTACTCCCCCCTTAGTGGCACAAGCAGGGGATCGCATCGCTGCCTTCCCCCCGCCTCCGTTGCCTCCCTCCCCTCCCTTGCAAGGACTTGCTGCGCTTTTCAAACTCCCAGAGAGTTTGAAAACAGCAGCCCCAATGAGTGCAGAAGGCCTTACTGCTGGTGCTTGGGCAGCATGCTACTCAGGGGGCTGCTGGATCATGCTTTTTAGCCACTTTACAGCAGTTGCCACTCATGAACACATGGTCTGCTGGCAGTGGGGCCCAATAGAACTGGGTCATAATTTTCATCCTCACTAACAGTGCAATCCTAGGCATGTCTACTCAGAAGTAAGTTCCACTGTGTTTGGTGGGGCTTACTCCCAGGAAGATGTCCATAGGGCTGCAGCCTAAAAATGTTTCTGTTGTGTTCTGGATAAAATTAGCCATCCTTAAGTCCCATTTCCACCAACAGAATGCAAGTTCTTCCTGACTAAGAGCCCAGTCCTATCCAACTTTCCAGCACTGGTGCAGCCGCAATGCAGCCCCAAGGTAAGGGAACAAATGTTCCAATTTCTAGAGCAGCCATTTTCAACCACTTGCCATGGCACACTGGTGTGCCGCAGATGGTCTGCAGGTGTGCTGCGGGAGTTTGGAGGAAGATCATTTGATAGTAGGACTACTGGGGGATGCAAGCCCCTGCTGTCAGTGTGGTGTGCCATATCAACTGTCAAAAAACTTTTGGTGTGCCTTGACAATTTTAGTGTTCCATGAGACAAAAAAGGTAGAAAATTACTGACTTAGAGGAAGCCTCTGTGACTGCCTTCTTTCAACCTCTTCATAAACGACCTGGAGTCAGGGTTGAGCAGTGAGGTGCCTAAGTTTGCAGATGACACCAAACTTTTCCGAGTGATGAAGACCAGACATGATTGTGAGGAGCTCCAGAAGGATCTCTCCAGACCAGCAGAATAGGTAGCAAAATGGCAGATGCGTTTCAATGTAAGTAAGTGTAAAGTCATGCACATTGGGGCAAAAAATCTAAACTTCACATATAGGCTAGTGGGTTCTGAGCTGTCTGTGACAGATCAGGAGAGAGATCTTGGGGTGGTAGGGGACAAGTCGATGAAAGTGTCGACCCAACGTGCGGCGGCAGTAAAGAAGGCCAATTCTATGCTTGGGATCATTAGAAAAGGTATTGAGAACAAAATGGCTAATATTATAAAACTGTTGTACAAATCGATGGTAAGGCCACACCTGGAGTATTGTGTCCAGTTCTGGTCGCCACATCTCAAAAAGGACATAGTGGAAATGGAAGAGGTGCAAAAGAGAGTGACTAAGATGATTACTGGGCTCTGGCACCTTCCTTATGAGGAAAGGCTACGGCGTTTGGGCCTCTTCAGTCTAGAAAAGAGACGCCTGAGGGGGGATATGATTGAGACATACAAAATTATGCACGGGATGGACAGAGTGGATAGAGAGATGCTCTTTACATTCTCACATAACACCAGAACCAGGGGACATCCACTAAAATTGAGTGTTGGGAGAGTTAGGACAGACAGAAGAAAATATTTCTTTACTCAGCATGTGGTCGGTCTGTGGAACCCCTTGCCGCAGGATGTGGTGACGGCATCTGGCCTGAATGCCTTTAAAAGGGGATTGGACAAGTTTCTGGAGGAAAAATCCATTATGGGGTACAAGCCATGATGTGTATGCGCAACCTCCTGATTTTAGAAATGGGCTATGTCAGAATGCCAGGTGCAAGGGAGGGCACCAGGATGAGGTCTCTTGTTATCTGGTGTGCTATCTGGGGCATTTGGTGGGCAGCTGTGAGATACAGGAAGCTGGATTAGATGGGCCTATGGCCTGATTCAGTGGGGCTGTTCTTATGTTCTTATGCCTTGCCAACACAGGCAGTAGTGCATACCCCATTGGCACAGCAGCCCCAGCACTGGAAAATTGGATAGGATTGGGCCCTAACTTGACCCATGGATTTCAATGAAGCATATGCAAAATCCACTTTCTCTGGATTGAGGTCCTATGCTTCTTCATTATAGTTTTCCTACACACAAAACTCCCATGACTAATATCATAAAAATGGAAAGTGGACCTTCGAGCACCATTTATCTGAACATGAAATTCCCAGGTGCAGGTTTAGATCTACACACAGTTCATTATATTACTTACCTGCTTATTAAGCAACTTAATGGTCATATAAAAATAAAAAGCACAGCACCTCACATAAATAGTCCATAAGCTGGACTATGTCCAACACCTGGCCTTTCATAAATTTCTTGCTGTTCTTTCCATCATGTAAAAATAATAATTAGAAAAGGTTCTGCTATATGTTCGCTTTAATTAAGCAACCTGAACAAATATTATCAAGACAGCCCTTAAAATAGCTCAGGAGTTGTAAAACCACAATTTAAACAATTACTTGCTGTACAAGTGTGGTTTCACCAATGTGAAATCACTAAGGAATGAGATCATCTACCTGAGATGCAGAGCAGGTTCAGTCTGCAGATGGTACAGAGAGAGGTTCCAATAGAAGTGTTCAGTCCCAGGGCCTTCTGCAGATGTTACATACAGGTTCATCATGGGATGTATTGGTAGATTTTTCTCTCTGTATGTCTTGCCAAATATCATGTGTTCTTGCGCTCTTGGTGTTTCCCCAGTACTGGGCATTCAAACTACTTATTATGAAGTATACTCAGTTGCCACCAACTCACATCTCCTTGGAAATATTTAATTAAAGTAGAAACATAATGTGGTGTCATTTTGCCCAAAGTACTCTATTGGCTGCCTAGTTATTCAGAGCGTAATTATATCACATCATATATCTTCTTTATCTAAATGCTCCCAGGGGAACAGTTCAGTTGGTGATGGTGGCCCTCTTTCGTTGTTGCCAAAATTGGTATGCTGTACCCAGACAGAAGAAGAATGAGAATGTGTTGGCTAGTCCCACCCCATGCACCAATGTGCCTCTTAGCCAGCATGTGTCTGAGGAGGACAGCACTGAAAGAGGGAACACTTTCCCCTTATAGTGTAAAACTCAGGGCATCCAGGATTCTAAATTGCTTGAGGAATTGGTTCAGAGCCAGAATTCAACATAAGAAGAGCAAGGGACACAACCATGGAGTACACTTGGAATGTGGTTAGCTGGCACATTCCCATTGCCCCTCTACTTAAGGTTCAGCATACCCTAGAGTAATAATGTAGGAAGAGGGCTAAAGCATATCTTGTTTTAGGACAGGAAGCTCTTAAGACTCCACTTCCATGGCTGCTGATCAAGTAATTGCTACTCACAATCTGATAGTGGACAATTTGTAGAATGAGATAGATTAAAGTTAGTTATTAATCGCCTGTCTGGAAGCTATAATGAAGGTTGTTAGAGCCAAGTCAAACTAATGTTCATTAACATACTTTGGCATTGCCAGCAAAAACCTCCCCCTCATTTGAAACTCCTTGGGGAAAAAATTGCTTATTCATTTAGTTGTCCTCACATGCAGTTGCTCTGACTTGCCATCAATGATATCATTGTGTAATCAAATCTGATTGGTCATGCAGGACTGAGATTTCACCCTACACTGATGCACCACAGGATCCCTGATTGACTGCGCTCACCCATTTGATTAATTGAGGAAGTAACACCCATTGGGGAAAAACCAAACCAAAGTGGATTGATCAAAAGCTGCACATAAAGTGTTTCTCGGGGAAAAATCTCTATGCTGCCAAAACTGCTAGTTTAAACCTGGATATTGAAACTAGAGAATATTCAGCACAGCTGTAATGATGATACAACACAAAACGCTTCAGCCTTGGAGCAGTGCCCCCTCCTCTTGCAGAGATGGAGTACAGGTGGAGTGCACATCTGGGCTGCCACACCTCACCTCCACAATTTCTTCCCTGGCCAGCTGGCACCCAGCAGCCACTTTCTACTTCCTCAGCTCCTGACAGCCCTTGGCCACCCATGCTCCACCTTTTTGAAAAGGCAGGTGGCAGGACCAGAACAGACTGGAACAAGAAAGCAGTTTGTTTTGTCGACCACTCCTCCCTAGTTTCAATCATCATTTCCACCTCAAAGACCATTCCCATTGCCGCCTGCTCCCATCCACCCTGTACCCCCCTACCACCCTGTACCCCCCTACAACAATGCTGTGAGGTAGCAGCCTGAGCAAGGCAGGCCTTAGGAGCTACAGGGCAAGACAACAAGAAGAGGTTGTGCAGGAATATATCAAGAACTCAGCTTTGATAAGGCACTATCATTATTGGATTAGATCCAAGCACTCTCTTGCACAGATTTTGAAAGGTTGCTGTGCCCCCCCCATGAGGCTTCACAATCCCATTGGGGTCACAACTCAGAGGTTGAAGAACACTGGTATAAACCAAGCAAGGGTGTGTGGCAACCAGACAATTCTGAGACAGTTCTCAGAACAGAAGATACCAAGGATTTCTGTATCCTTTGGCCTTTTTTCATCTCTCAAAAGGGTCTGTATGATGAAAGGGAGGGAAGGGTATCTCAAGCTACAAGCTGCCGCCCTCTGCACACTCCAGACATTCAGAGAACATGGGAGTTAATACAGTCTCTCCGACTGCAAAGCCTGTCTGGGTTTTAGAAAATAGCATTACAACAGATCTGGTGCTAAACTGGAACAAATTACATTCCATAAGGGAAAAGAAATTATAATGTGTATTTAGTTCCTTGGGAGTTCTTGATCTTAACTCACAACATGGGCTCCCACATGAAACTGACGCCATCCTGATTAAAAGCAGAAGAGGTTCAGCTCTGCTAAATTCAAAACCTTGCAAAGAGTTTTAACTTTTACCTGAACAGTTGATGCAATATCAGACAGCAGGGCTTTTTTAGAAAAGAAACAAAAAACTAAAAGACCACCTAACATTCAGATTCCCTTGCCACCAGGGCTCAGGAGTGAGTTGGGGAAAAATTATCAGTGCTTTCATTGAAGCTAATCTGTTGGATTAGCTGGGGAAGAGATTATGTAGCTGGAATGGAACGGGGGGGGGGAGGAGAAAGAAATAACACATGTTCTGCTTTCAAATCATACTAAAACATGTGGCGCTTGTCTCCCAAGTCTGGCGCTAAGGAGCCTGTGGTCTGGCAAAAGTTTGGATTTCTGGTTTTGATTTCAGAAATCATCACAACCACTGGAGCTGAAAAGCTCCAAACAACATCTGAAGGGAAGGGCTGTAAAATCTAGTTTATGTATCATATATGAAATTAGCTATTGTTCTTATTGGAGTTTATGCTCTGGTTTCTTTTTTTCATATCATTAAAACAAGCCTGGCTCTTTAAAGTAGAAGGGGGGGAGAAGAGGCTGGGACTATGTTGGATCTTGCCGTAACAACCCTTTTGGCACCAGAGCAGTTGAAACTCAGAGCTTAATTCTCTACTTGAGACGACAATTAAAGAAAGACACTTGGATAACTGTTGTCTACAAGTACCAACATGGAGCCTCGCCTGTTATCTCCAAAGGCATGTTGATCTGATGGCTTTATCACAAAGCATCTGTCACTAGCAGATGCCATCAAAACCTGAAGAAAAGGAGGGGTGGGTAGCAACTTAAGGTGGCTTTGATATAGACTTACAGTGCCCAACACAACTGGCATTACAGGAAGTATAAAAACAGCTTTATGGTAATGTACCCTGCTATACGCATACATTTAGGGTGCAACCACAGCGTGCCTTCAGCCACCATATGTCCCTTGCACTGGCCAATGAGTGTTGCAAAAGCCATAAAGCACTCTTGTGCAACTCTCAGAGGCTGGCACACTGGCTGAGCTGCTTTTGGCCCCAACCCTGCTCTGGAAATGGGGCAGGCCTCCTGGCCTGCCTGCTCCAGTGCAGGTTAGGATTTGGCTGTTGGAGTCTCTATTAGCCAAAGTTTTATTTAACACACTGGATGCCATTCTGAGTCAGATTATTGGTCCTTCTAGATCAGTACTGTCTACACCAGTGATTTTCAACCTTTCTCATCTCACGGCACACTGATAAGGTGATAAAACTGTCAACGCACACCATCAGTTTTTTGACAATTGACAAGGCACACCATGCTGCTGGGCCTTCTGAGGGCACCTGGCCCTGCCACCTGGCTGAAGCTAAGCAGCTTTAAGTCTGCTCAGTGCCTGGATGGGTAACTGCTTGGAAACCACATGTAAAGCACCACAAATGCCATGATGAACGTAAGACAAGATACATGTAACAAGTTGGGGAATTAAAACCGCAAAGACCTGGGGGAGAAATTTTAGAATGAAGGAGCTTTCTATAAAGAGAGGAGATCCTGAGTTAGAAGAACTGGAACCTTCTCGTAATTCAGTCATCTGATAAGAATCTTTTGCGAGGGTTCTAAAATTTTCAGGAAGGACAAAGGAAAAAACTAAGAGTCTGCAGGACATATTGCAAATTGAGGGGATACATTAAGATAGCAGAATTCTGGACTGTTTACTGTAGGTAAGAAGCTGCATTTTTTAAATCCATGCCCGGGGGGGGGGGGGGACACAACATCCTGGAGGTAGAAAACCAGGGAAAGGTTTGTGTTAAGTCATTCCTCCAAAGTGCTCCAAAGTGCTCATTTACTACATGCAGGATTTTTTTTTTTTTTTTTGCTTGGGGAAAAATTAAAATTTGATTCCTCATCAAGAGCTGGAACAGTCCAGAATTGTACCTCCTTAGCCTTTCCTCTCCTCATCACTCTGGGGTTTTAATGCTATTTAGAGGGAAGTTTGCAATCTTAATCTAGCCCAGATAAAAAAAAAACAATGGATTTAAAACTGATTTAATCCCAAATCACACTGAACTTTAAACAATATAAGAACTTAAATTGAACTGGGCACTGGGTAGGCCTGGAAACTGATTTGTTTTGGAGGGGGGGGGGCTTAAGGTTATTGCAGGCAGGCTACAGAGAGAATTCACTTGGTGGAACAGGGCTGGCTTCCCCATCTTATCTCTTCTTATTTAATTTTTGTTTTACTTCAATTATTTATATTTACTTTAATATGAGTGATGTTGTCACTTCCAGCCATGATACCACTTCTGGTTGGACCCAGACAGATTGGCTGTATTCTTTTTTTACCTAGAAAAAATACAGAAGTGATGTTTCCAGCATCGTGACTTGAGTGCGCTGGAAGCTAAAAAAAATAAATCTCTAGCATTTCTAGTTAGAGTCCTCTAGCGCTTCTAGTGCTAGAAGTTAAAAAAAGAATGCAGCCACTGTCATTCTAAAAAGTGCTAAAAAGTCTGAGAACCACTGCTATACAGTATATCCTGGGAAATGCTGATCAGTTAACAAAAAACACACCCTCAGAATGTGCTATCTGCCACATCACTACCTAATGGAAGAAGTCAGGGCTGGAGATCTTCAGCTGAAGATCAGCAAGTTCATGTGCGATGAGAGAGCAGCACAGGGAGGTCTGAGAGAGTAACAGAAGCATTGGGGAACTATTAGTGGTGTGAGAAACAGAAAGGGATAAAGTGGGTGGTAAGTAAGTGATGGGCCATAAGCTCTGCACTGATTCCCACATTCTCAAGATACACAAGATAGACAAACTGGGGTGACTATTGAAGTGTTTTAGCTATTACTGGGATGTATTTACAATTGTGAATCTTAGAAAGACACAGGTACAGCGCCTCTACAAAGTATGATAAATTTATAACAAATGGGCAGCCCAACCCTATGCTGCTCACCCGCCCCACAG
The DNA here is from genome assembly GCF_035046505.1 of Tiliqua scincoides. Classification (NCBI taxonomy): domain Eukaryota; kingdom Metazoa; phylum Chordata; class Lepidosauria; order Squamata; family Scincidae; genus Tiliqua; species Tiliqua scincoides. The sequence goes on along the minus strand of NC_089821.1, from coordinate 77,916,567 downwards.
TACAGCGGTACCAAAATAGTCACTGCTGCAGCCTGTGGGACCAAGAGGTCTCCTTGGGGTAAGAGAACTTGGATACCCTTAACCCATGTCAGGACCAGGCAGCCTCTATGGGACTACTTGGATCTGTACCAGCTCAATAGATGGCACAGATTCCAGTAGTACGTGTAAAGCTTTCAGACGTGGGGAGGGAGGGGATAGGATCTGGCCACATCTGAGGCTGCCTTCTCCATCCCCTCCCAGACCTGAACTACTCCTCAGCCACTCTCCCCCTATTCAGAAACACCCCCTCCCAGCCTTCCCCCTGCCCAGGAACACCTCCCTGCCACTCAGTGGCAAAATTACTATTGGCTGGTGCCACTGGTCATCCAAGTGGCACAGAGGCATAATGCCAACTGAGACTGGCCTTCCCACCAGCCCTAACCATCTCCCAGCCACTGTGAACTGCCTTGCACAAGAACCTTACACAAGAGCAGCACTACCCAGGCATAGGATTGGGCTCTTAGTTTCCCTAAAATTCTTGCAACATCCTCAATTAAAAGGAAGTGTGCAGGAGCCTGTATATTTCTTCCTTATACAGTATTATCAGTACTTTAGGGAATCACTTGTTGCCCAGAATAAACAGAACCACACAGTGGAATACAGTACAAGGCAAAGAATACCCTAACTGCAGTGACAGAAGAAAATTAGTTGTCTATATGGGATGGTCTGGCAAGAAGGCAGGGATGGAGGACTCCTGCAGGTTTGTAACCCAAAAAAAGCCTCTGGTGTATTCAAAGCACAAACTCAAGGTGCTGAGAAGAGAATCAATGCCAGGAGAAAAAGAAAATGAGTCTGGGAGGGATGGCCAAGTTCCTGCAGCTCTAGGTGATGGTGTTACACTCCTGATATAAAAGGAACAAAGAAGGTGAGACATTGAAAGCAAGCCTGCCAATAAAAGCGGCACCTGCAGCACTGCACTCTGTTTGAACTTCTGTGCCAGTGGCTGAATGTTCTCCAGCCGGCGAACAACAACAGTTACACAAGCGTTCTTAACGATGGGTGATTTTAGTACGCCCAGGAGGTATTGGAAACACAGCTCTTAATTTCACAAGTAATGACACGCAGCAGAGAAAAATAAGGCACTACATCTACTCTAGGGTAGTCACCTCTGAGGTGAAGGGTAAAACAAGCTGCAAGAGAAAGCCCTGCTGTCTAGGGCTTGGGGGAGTGGGCAAGGAGGAGAACATGAAGTTTGCCTGCTATAATGGGATGTTCAAAATAAAAAGCTCATAAAGCAGAAAGGTGGAATCATATAGAACACAGAAGGATTGTGTCAGATAAAAAAGAATATGCTGTTTTTAAGAGCCACCGGTTTTACTTTTTGTTGTGGACATTACCTTACAATTTACCTCAGTCTTTCCATCTCTTTCACAAAGGCATCTACAGTCAGTTTGGTACAATATGCCTCCCAACCCTCTCCACAAATACCACCTTGTAAGTTTGTCATCTTTTGCTTCCTGTCCCATGACAACAGGATAACTTTTCCAGCTTCTTAGGGATCACTCATCCAGCCCTATTACTATGTCCAATTCTACAGATGTCCCAATTTATGTTGCATGTTCCAGGCTCAGACAAGCATGTGGGCATGTGCATGATCCTGGGGGCTGGGGATAAGAATAGGCCCTCAGTTTGGCTGTACTTGTCGTAAGAGGCGACTAAACAGCCACCGGGTAGATGGGGCTCGTCAGCGTGGGAAGGCAGCTCATCTGAGAGAAGGAAAACTCTGATCCCAAACTTCCACTGCCTTGTGGCTACATCCAGTTAAGGAAAAGGCTTCAGGAGTCAACCTCGAGGTAAAATTCGGAGCCGGAGTCCCTGAGGCAGTTCATGGCTGAACACAGTCACGTTCTGGCAACTCCTGCGACGCCGCTGGAACCAACCGTATTGGCCTCTGACTTTCCATTGGACCATTTCAGCGACGTGGAGAGGAGGGATTTGCTGCATGGGTAACAGCCTATCCTCCATACCTACTTTACCCAGGCTTCGTGTACTGGAGAGGACACTGTTCCAGAACCACCATTCAGAGCGCGATACCATAGTCTTCCGAGACTAAAGGATGCCAACATAATGTGCATGATTCATAATTGCATGCACCCAATAGTGACGTGTTAACAGCAGGAATACTCCACGGGGAGCCACTTGTGTGCAAATCCTCTTGAAAATAACAGGGGTACAAGAATGCAGCACACATGGTTAGTTGAGCTCTTATGAAACTCTCATTCATTTCACTTGACTTTCTGCTGGGCAGATTGCTGATGGATTTGTGCCCTTGTCCTGAATAACAAACTTTACACTTTGTATTCTTAACTTTATTGCACATTGTAGGAGCTGGAGCATATTTCATAGACTGCATACTGTTTGGACAGTGAAAACCAGACATTGACTTTAAACCTTGAACTTCAGGCCACTAAAATATCAAATCCAAAGTATATTGTCACTAGCCGAACGTGACCAATGTATCAAACCAAGGTGCCTCGTGCCTGTCCATTTATGGGTGAAAATGACAGATTGAAAGACTATCAATCATTGGGTTTACAAGACTTGCATTTTTTTGATAAACAAATATGAAATCTATTCTCCTGTTCAGCAATTTCAGGTGTATTTATGTATCAGATATTCATCTCCATTGTCCTTAGCCTTTGGCTAAAAGTTGAAAAAATATAAACAAAGTATGATTGGTCAAAAGTCCTGCAATAATACAGACGTTCACCTTTGGCTCTTAGAGCATTTTAAAAATATGGTAGTACCATAGATCCCCTAGGATATGCTTCATTGTGGTACTGGAAAGAAAGAAAGGCTATTTTTGCATAATCAAACCGCAAAAGATGCTTGAAGTGATATACAAGCGATGTTTCATCAAAACGTTGTTCAAAATAATCACAGATGCCATTTTCCCTCCCTTTCAAACCTTCACATGCTCAACTATTCCTTTTGAATGGCCTTGGTAAAAACCATGTAAAAATGCATGTAAAAACCATGATTCACAACCGTCAAGATGTCCTAATACAAAACACACACGCGTGCGCGCGCACACACACACCCCTCACATCTGAAAAAAAATCCACCAAATTATGTGCTTGTCGATTTTTTTTTTTTAAAAACCAAACAACCAATAAACCTTCAAAATATAATGAATGGGCCTAAATATTAGAACTTATTATTAAGTAAATCATGGTACCTGCAAAGTTTCCATTTGCATAACATTAATTCATGATGACATGTAAAACAAATTCATCATGCCTGGCTATATAATGGCTTGATTTATGCTGGAAGGGGAAAGAAATCAGGACAAAATTAAATTGACAAGATGTACGTGTTTCTTGAAGCCAGAGGTGTTTGTTTTTTCTCTCCTAAAGCATCAAACAACTAAATTATGAAAAAGAAGTGTAGAGGAGGCAACTCTAGAAGTAAATCACACACTGGTTCACACACACACATACACGTCTGCCGGTTATTAATGTCAAGCACGGGGAAGATACTCAAGAAAATCATTACCATTCATAGCCACTAACAGCCATTAAATCTCAATCAATTCAACTTAACACAAGTGTACTTCAGGGGCCCTTACAGTTCCTTACAGATGCAGCTCAAAAAGTCCCGTCTGACTTATTGCATTGTCCTGTGCACACAAAAAGGCCTTGCTAAGGGTCTCTCTGAAAAGAAATCATCTCAGTCTTTTGAAACCGATGTTCTTTTAACAGATTTTTCCTTAACAGATTTTTTTTCCCCTTTCCTTAGCTGCTAGGAAAAGAGAAGGTTCTATTAAAGCCCCACAGGTCAGTATGAAAGAAGAAAAATAGATTAATGGTAACTAAGTAGATTTCCTTTCATGAAAGCAGGAGGTGGGAGAGGATGGATCTTGTGACAGATTTTCATTCACAACAAGTAAATATATCCAACTATTTTCAGTATAAAGATCAACTAATGTTACTCGTATGTGCAACACAATGCTTGCTATCCATTAAAAATGGTTTAACTTTCAGTCAAAAGAGCCCAGAGAATGTCTGAGAGCATATGAGGCTGTTCATTGTTCAAAGCAGGTCTCGGTCTGGTCAGTGTCTGGATGGGAGGTTGCCTGGGTGCCCAACGTAAGCTGTCTTGAGTTTCCTAATAGAGGGCACTGTTAACTCAGTGGTAAAGCACTGCACAACAGACAGAAGGTTCCAAATTCAATTCCTGCCATCTCTAGACAGGGATAGGAAAGTCCCGCCTCCCTCCTGAAACCCCAGCTCTGGCGCTGCCCCACTTTAGGATTGGACCCTCAGAGCCCAATCCTGAGTTCATACCACCGGCACTCTGCCAGAGGTGTCAAAAATGTTTCATAAAGCACGTTTGTGGCCCTCAGTGCCAGCTCAGTGCCAGAGGTAGCACAGCACCAGCCGGTGCTGGGCTAGTGCCAGTGGATCTCTAGTGCTCCACCACTCGGCGTTTGCGTGGACCACTGGGTGGTGGAGAGGTGAGTGGGGGTATGGGGGGAGGTGGGGTTCTGGGGCGGGGGGAGGGTGGGGAGGAGGCATGCTGGGGGGAGGGAGCAGGGCAGGAGGGAAGAGGGACCGATGGAGAGTTGCTATGCTGCATCCAGAGCCTCTGTGTTGGGCCACGATGTCCAACACTGAACCCTTGATTCTATGGCAGTCCAAGGGCTGCCGCAGAATTGAGTAGCCACATTGCGGGGCTACTTGCCTTACCCAGGGGGAGGGGACAAAAGTCCCCTTCCCCTGAGGAGCCGGCAGCGGCTGCCCTGTTGCACACAGGATACTGTAGCAGCTGTTTTGGTGCCATGGTAGTCCCGGTGCAACGGGCAGCTCAGGATTGGGATATCAGTCTCTTGTGACAGACATATTTGGTTCCTGAGCAGAAGGCCCCAAAGAAAAAAAGATTTTCTGAATTATAGTGATGTGAATTGGTTGGTTGGCAACCTTCAGTCTCGAAAGACTATGGTATAAGCCTACAGCACCTGGTATTTCCACGCGGTCTCCCATCCAAGTACTAACCAGGCCTGACCCTGCTTAGCTTCCGAGATCAGACAAGATCGGGCATGTGCAGGGTAACAGTGAATTAAACAATAATGGAAATAAAGGCCATCTTTATTATTCCATTACATGGTGGTTAATCAGTGAGGTTACAGCAAACTGACCAGAAAAAGAAGTAAATATTATACAGTAAATTATCTCACATAGTTATGTGTGAAGAAGACCAGATGCTAATATGTAACCAAAGTGATCGTTTAAATTAAGCTCTGGTATGCATACAGTCTGGAAAAGAACAGGTTATATGAACTATTTTTTTGCTCCATCCACCCCCCCCTTTTTTTTTTTGCGCTTCTGGGCAAGTTTAACCTGGTTGTAAATCATATCCTTGGGAGACTGGGAGGGGCCTGCTTATTAGCTGGTCCTGTACCCCAAGTGTAAGGGATCTAAACCAATTGCAATCTTTCTGAATATTTGAGCCGCAATCAAGTTCAGATTGTCAAGAAGCTCACAGTGACTGGCCCACACCAAGTAGTTCTGGTTACGTTTGTTGTAAGGAAACACGGAACAGGGGCCACAGGAAGGACGGATTCTGGGGCAAGAGAAGGTAGCCTGTTGTCACAGAAAGAACTCCAGGCCTGCATAAGGAGTTGAAGTAGTGAGAGACAGCAAAGATTTTCAGACAAGGTGACACTGAAGAGTAATTTTCTGTGGTCAATACCGCAGGAGTGATGTGAAACCAGGACTTGAGGACTCCTTCCTGAGTGAGCAGTAGAGAAGGCCTGCAAACCACAATTAGAAGTCCTATGAGACTGAGCCCCAGGAAGCCGGTAGGTGAGGGTCACTTCAGAAGGGGTTCAAAATTGGGGAGGGATACCCGGGCAAAGCACAACCTATACCTATTTCTGAAAATACTGAAGTGCATCCATTGGTCCAGGGAGGCAGAAATAAAGGAAACAGAGGAGGAAAAAACTCAGGTTGAAAAAGGGAGATAGAACATCACAAAGAAATCAAGCTGCAGGGGTGTAGGTGTGGAGAAGGGAGCAGAGTTCCAGAACTTCTCCTACAGCAGGGGCAGGGATGTCATCAGCAGGAGCACTCAGTTACTGTCACCGAAAGCTTTTTAGAAGAACCTTGGTAAAGAGGCATCAGGCACAGGAGGACATAGCCATAGGGACAAATGGTAAATTCTAAGGCAAGGGTGGCCAACCTTTCAACTTTAGGGCTCCTGAACCTTTAACAATTGTGTACAAGGGGGAATTTCAGCAGGTGCAGCTCATCAAAGATGCACCTGCTGAAATTCCCTCCTCTACACAATTGTTAAAGGTCTAGGAGCCCTAATGTTGAAAAGTTGGCCACCCCAGTCTAAGGCATAGTCTTTCCCAAGTGTGATAGGAGAAACAATATGTTGCTCATGTTACACTAAGACTTATCTGTGTTGCACAGCAGCCACCCCTATGGGGCTACTTAAACCTGTGCCAGTGAAATCACTGGAGCAGATCCAAGCAGCATGGTGTAATGCAAGGCTGGCCAAGGGGGAGGGCTAAGATCTGCCAAAGTTGTCCAGGCTGATCCCACACCCCCTTCTAGGCCCAGTCTGCCCACTGGTCCTCTCAGCCCCAAATGCCCCCATTCCTGCCTCCTCTAATCTCCTGCATTAGCCTGGCTGGGCCAGCACAAACTTACCTCGGCTGGGTCCTGATTCAGCATAGTGAGGCTGATGCATATTCTCGTATCAGCCTACCTTACTCAAAAGGAGGTGCAAATGTACATTCGCAACACTCCTGGGCTGGCGAAAGGGACTTGTGAAGGCCGAAGACTAGGTAAGGTTGTGCTTTCAAATGTATTCCCTTGAAATGGCCACAGTGCCAGAAGATTGGAGGATAGCAAATGTCACACCAATCTTTAAAAAGGGAAGGAGAGGGAACCCAGGTAATTATAGGCCAGTCTAACGTCTGTTCCAGGTAAGATGGTGTAATGCCTCATCAAAGGTAGAATCTCAAAACACATAGATAAACAAGCCCTGCTGAGGGAGAATCAGCATGGCTTCTGTAAGGGTAAGTCTTGCCTCATGAACCTTTTAGAATTCTTTGAAAAGGTCAACAGGCATGTGGATGTGGGAGAACCGTGGACATTATATATCTGGACTTTCAGAAGGCGTTTGACACAGTCTCTCACCAAAGGCTGCTGAGAAAACGCCATAGTCAGGGAATTAGAGGGCAGGTCCTCTCCTGGATTAGGAACTGGTTGAGGTCCAGGAAGCAGAGACTGGGTGTCAACAAGCAATTTTCACAATGGAGAGAGGTGGAAAGTGGAGTGCCGCAATGATCTATCCTGGGACATGTACTTTTCAACCTGTTCATAAATGACCTGGAGGCAGGGCTAAGCAGCGAGGTGGCCAAATTTGCAGATGACACCAAACTTTTCTGAGTGGTGAAGACCAGAAAAGACTGTGAAGAGCTCCAGAAAGATCTTTCTAAACTGGGAGACTGGGCAGCAAAATGGCAGATGCATTTCAATGTTAGTAACTGTAAAGTCATGCATACAGAGGCAAAGAATCAAAACTTTACATATAGGCTAATGGGTTCTGAGCTGTCTGAGACAAACCAGATCTTGAGGTCCTTGTGGACAGCTCGATGAAAGTGTCGACCCAACGTGTGGCAGCAATGAAGATGGCCAATTCCATGCTTGGGATCATTAGGAAAGGCATTGAGAATAAGACAGCTAATATTTAATGCCATTGTACAAATTGATGGTAAGGCCACACCTGGAGTACAGTTCTGATCGCCATATCTCAAAAAGGATATAGTAGAGATGGAAAAGGTGCAAAAGAGAGCAACCAAAATGATTACTGGACTGGGGCACCTTCCCTAGGAGGAAAGGCTATAGCATTTGGGCCTCTTCTGTCTAGAAAAGAGGCGCATCATGCAGGGGATGGACAGAGAAGATAGAGAGACTCTCTTTTCCCTCTCACATAACACCAGAACCAGGGGATATCCACAAAAGTTGAGTGTTGGGAGAGTTAGGACAGACAGAAGAAAATATTTCTTTACCCAGCATGTAATTAGTTCGTGGAACTCTTTGCCACAGAAAGTAGTGATGGTGTCTTGCCTGGATGCCTTTAAGAGGGGATTGGACAAATTTCTGGAGGAAAAGTTCATTATGGGTTACAAGTCATAGTAGGTATATGCAATCTCTTGGTTTTAGAGGCAGGCTGCAGATGCAGGGGAGGGCACTGAGATGCAGGTTGTGTCTGTTGTCTTTTGTGCTCCTTGGGGCATTTGGTGGGCCACTGTGAGATACAGGAAGCTGGACTAGATGGGACTTTGGCCTGATCCAGCAGGGCTCTTCTTATGTTCTTATGTATTCCTCTGGAACCTGGTTTCAATTATTCCTCTTTAGCCTGGCAATTCATGATTAGGCCCTCCCAAGCAAGTTTTTGTCCATATTAAGTACATACAAATAGTACCTTGCTAGAATAGACCGAAGAATCATCTAGTCCAGATCTATAATTTCAACAGCAGTCAACCAGATATCCCTGGGAAGCTAAACAACATGGGAATGGTATAAGTAATTGTAGCCTTTGTTTGTCCCAAGTATTTGGTAATCCGGGGTAGTCTGTTATCCCGTTACATTCTTAGCTTACCACAACCAGTTGCCAGTCTTTTTTTTCTGTCTAAAAAACTGAATACAACCAATTTAGAGTGAATGTTGACAGTTTGATGACATGTGAATGTTCACAATTCTATACACATTTTGTGAAGGTCTGAAAAAACGCATGTCACAGATTCATGGGCAAATGCTGACAGACATCCAAAAAAGTGGGGAGATATTTTCATACGTTCGTAAAATGCTTGCAAATGATAGGCATTCACTGTAACAAGTTATGGTATTGTGAAAACCAACAAGAGAATAACCATAAAGCATTTTGTTCAAGAAAAGTGCTATACATCCAATCTTAACATAGTCAGGCCAATGGCAAAAAGTGGGCATTTGGGGGACTACGTGGAGATGTGGTTTGTCTGACCTGTGCTCTGCTCAATTTTATGCTGTTCTAGCTACACATACAATCAGCAGGGGGAAAAAGAAGGGTTAAGAAACGCTATTGTTCCAAGTCTTTCAGATTAACCATGACTGAATCAAAAAGTGCCAATAGTACAACTGGTTTCCTAAAGGGAAACTGCTCCAAAGAGGGCACTAGAAGCAAAGTATAATCACTCTGGAAGCCCCATTTAATTACAGGGGTTGAGTCCAACTGTAAGAAAATAAGCTGCTTTTAAACCATGCCACCTGAGATCATCCAGATACTGAAACTATTTGTAAGTTAACAAAAACATTTGCATCATAAAACACACCAAGACAGCACAGAAGCAAGGCAGATGTGGAATGAGCAAAGATCAGGGCACTAAAACAATCAAGGCTGTAAATAAGGACTGGTAATCCGCAATCATTGGAACTTGGGTTTAAATGCCAGGCAACTAATGGCCTTCATTCTCCTCAAAGGAAATACTTTATCATATGCAACCCTATGAGTGACAGAGTCTAGCATCCAACCCTCACAAAGGTATCAAAAGAGCGAGAACAGCATTTATAATTGGGCTTTCTGTCAGGTCACGCACATTATACAAACTTTTCCCAATGAACAGTTACCAGTGCAGCTGTTTTCTGAACTTTCTACAGTATGTCTTACAGTAACTACACAATGAGAGGGGATTTCTAGCTAAAAAGGTGGGGTGCAAAGGGGGGATGGCAACAAAGAGACAGAATTCAACTTAGTGCTAAAAGTCCCTTTTATTTCACTGTTGTTTTTGGTTCATTAAATTTTCCACAGATTTGCAGAGAAGAAAACGTGATCAATAAACCTTGACAAAAGTGAACGTGTGAAAAAGGCAAAAGAAAGGCAAAGGGGAGATAAAAGTGATATCCCGATTGCAGATTTCAGAGGCAGATGACCAGAGCTTTGAGTTACTGAATAATCTGAATAGACCATCATTTCTTTACAGCTTTTCACTTTCTTTCTCTCCTGACTGTTGGAACTCTTCACTCAATACAATAGTAAATGCACTAAAACTGGTTTTCTTATGCTAATGGATGGGATTGGTACTCAGAGTTAAAACACACTTCCCACCAATGTGTTCTCTCTCTTTTTAAAAAAAAATAACATTAACCTATTCAAGTTAACCCAAAACGTCAGAGCCTGCTTAAAGCTTATCCTCACTGATGCACAAAATTAATGTGGATTCTCTCTCCCTTTGCTAGCAAGAACTAGAGAAAAGTCCTGAATCCGGGTAAGGCTTCTTTTCAATGCCTTTCAGATGAGAGGAATACCTTGAAATCCAGAAAAAGGCTCCAAAATTATAAAGATCAGCATCTAGTATTCTAGCCAAAATTCAGTCAGGGTGTCAAGGCCTTAATAGTAATGGTCCAATTGTTGTTTTTCTTTAAGTTTGTTAATATACAAAGAAACTCAAGTACAGCATATTAATAAACTCTTACATTCTTTCCTTTGCCCTTTATTTGTATACTAACAAAGGGCAAAGGAAAAATATATAAAGGTAGATTGTCATTGGTAGGCTCCATATATCTAGACGTCAACAGAACTTGGTGACTCAACTAAGACAACTCATTTTTCAATAGCACTAAGCATTCCCTCTTGCTTTTTTCAGATCCTGGCGCATTTCTGAAGAATTCAGCCGCTGGTACCTCATCAAATGACAAAATTAACAGAAATCTATTAACTTCATAAATATTTCCTTGCCAATCCTCAGGGTAAAGTAATGGTTACACACAAGTATCTTTTCATCAGTTGGAAGCATTGTACAAAATAACCTAAGTTGTGTATCCTGGACGAAATTGTGTTCCATGTATGATGCCTCTCCTCTCATTTGTGAGTTAATCCAAATAAGTGGTTTGAAAAGACTACTGAAGTTTATCTTTGAGTGTTATATTGTCAGGTGCTCTGTGCTTTCACACAAGTGCCCTATAAGATCTATAAGGGTCCAATAAGTATATACAAGTGGGTATTGCTATAGATAAATGTTTTCTCATGGTGGTGTGGGTAATGGAAGTAATTAGCTCTACTTTTCTAATTCTAGTCAATGTTTTTCCTTAGGAAAAACCTAGCAAAATACACCCCAATTTTTTTCTATATCACCCTGATGTAGAGTGTATTTCAAACACTTTTCAAGTAAATTAACTCATTGCAATCTATGTAATTCACAGAAATTCAGATAACTGAGCAAGCAACTCAAGTGCAAACATCTGCAATCCCAGTAGTCTTAGAGAAGCCACAATGAGATAAGAACTGTATTTTTAGACCATTTAAAATAACCTATTTTTTTAACCCACTACTTCAAAATTCCTTGAGTAAGATCATTAAGTGAACCCTTTCTAAAGAAAGCAATGGATGGGTATTTGCTACACAAATAAATATAGAGTTTGGGGTGACTGCGGGCTGAATTTGCTTTCTTCACTAATCCGTACTGGAAACTCCACTGTGAACAAGGCACTTCTGAGAGTACAAAAAGCCTGAAGGATTTGTGTATCTTTCAGGATGCAGTGCAAACAACAAGCTTACAGTAGGCTACCAGGAGCTGAGGGGAAGCAGCATCTATTCAAGCTTCTATGAACATCTTAGCTTGTATTTGGGAGAGAGCTCATCTTTGGAAGAGATGCTCCTTTATAAAACAATAATTGAAAGGTAATTCAAAAATGCTTTCTAAAGCCAAGTGGATCTCAAACCAAAAGTAAATTAAAACAAGATTGCAGAAAGAGAAAGTCTCTCTTAGCACCCGGACCCGAATTATTTGACTCTCAGCATCTGCCAGTAGTTCATGTGTAAAGTTTCCCATGCTATGAATCCAGATGGACTGAAAATCAAGTACATATTTTAAACTGAAATGAATAATGAAAATTATTATAATACAATATGTACAGATGTTCCTCTCAGATTTTACAGTATCAGACGGAATTTGTTTCAATCACTTTTTTTTTTTAAAACTTTCTTCCAACTGCTCCTCAAGACCCATTGCTTTCTCTTGGTTTTGTTTCCCAGGATATCTTCACTTTCTTCTCCTCTCTTCCCTGTTACTAATGTCTCATGTCCTTTAGCACTGTAAGATAGGAGGCAGGGCCCTCTCTTTGCAAATGGTTACGGCCTTTCTAAATAAACACACAAGAAACATTCAACAAATCTGAATTAAAGAAAGAGAAACAAGCTGGCAAGTTGCCCACAAGTATTTCATCTGAATTTTTAACTATTTATAAAAAAAACAACCACTATTTTACCATCTGTTTTTTGGTATCCACTTTTATACAGCCCAAGCAGAGTGCTAACTGCGCACCTTCCCAGCCCTATATTTGTCAACTCTTAACTCCTAACCTGGTTTCCACAACAATCTGAAATGACTTGTGGTTCTTCATCTATTCTGAACATTTATCTTCCCACAATCACTTAAAGCAGCTCCCATCAGTTTCTGTAGATGCTCCTCCAGATCCTTTAGCATAGACAGGACGAGTTTAACACTAGATCTTCAACATGTGACGGGCATTAGCTTTTATAAAAAGACAATTACCCCCAAGAAAACACTCCTGATTTCAATCAGTATAATCAGGTTTACTCCAACTATTTAAAAGATTTCTACCTTCCTACACACGCATGTCCAATTGCAACGCTATTTATCCGTGTGCATACACCTATGCCACCCTGCTCTTCTGACATATGTAAAAGAAAGAGATTAAAAGGAAGTTTGAAACAGTCTTCAGGATATGTTTTTCTTTGCAGTGTAGCGGTTACTTTTCTGGGCACTTCAGATTTATACACTTAAGGCTACAAAAGGTTTCTGGATCAAGTGAATCTTCCTCCACACCTTTCTTTAAAGATGATCTCTTTTACAAACATTTACTGGAGGATCGAAAGTTCACCAAAGAGAAACAGTTCAACATAAGTTGGTTCTCCATTTTCTCAAAATTATGCATGGGCTGCCTAATCACTTTTGGAGACTGACAATTTTAATTGCTCCACAAAAAGTTCCACTGACAGCAATTTGTTTAGAAGAAGAAAAAAACTTTGCCAGATGTGAAGTTATACTCAATGTGCCATTTATTTTGAGGGCAAACCCAAGTTTGACAGGTGTCAAAGTTTCCTGGCACTGGGCTACATGCAAATCACTCCAGGCAAACATCAGGATTTCAATAATAATCCAACCCAAAGACTACTGCCTAAGCAATATGCAACAATCAACATGCATTTCATAAGGAAAAGGTCCACTGTAATTTAGAAGACTTCCTTTTCCAGGTGAAATTAGGCAGCATAATTTGTTTCCCTTGCAGCAAAATGTAACTAAATTTGTTCTAAGCCCTCTCAAAAAATGGTTTTTACTTAAATCTAAGGTAGCTAGAACAAACAGATCAAATCAGTATGTCTTTACAAGAAATCAGTCTTTTCCACTTCAGTATATTTTGGATTTCAGAGTTTATTTACTCTACTCTTTTGGCACTGAGTCCATGAGACATGCCAATACAATATTTGTTTAAATGCTATTTTATGCAGCATGCAAGAGCAACGTTTACTTTCAAATTCTTGGAACATCCCCAGAGACTCCATCGCATAAAAACGAAAGTTTTACAACTGCTCTTTTTATCTGTAACAGTCAATAATATGTTAATTTCAAAACCCAGGGAAACACATGAGCTGCAAAAGTAGTACCAAAGTATGGATAGGATTTGAGAAACTGTATAAAATAGGAGAAATCCAAATATACTATCTCCTTATGTGTATCTTATAGATGTATTTTTTTTTAAAGCAGCCAAGGTATAGCAGTCACTCTAAGCAGATGACTTCAGTTTAGATGTAGCAGGAACCATCTTGGCTGAGTTAATAACTTCAGGTGTCACTGATTTCAAAGGTAGTAAGAGAAGCATGTGTTTAACTCTAGCACTGAAATCAGTGGGACACCAAAGTGCTTAACTTTAGTAGGACGTGTCCTTGTGGGCATATAATGCACCTACAAAAACACCTCAAACCCCCCTACATCTTGCCAAATTTTGTTTATTGTGACTAAGGATGTCATTTTGATTGGTCTATACAATATTATTTCTGTGGTGCTTATTGATTCAAGGTGGCAGACAGTTCTGAAAAGTTTTGTGAGTTTTCATATGAGATAAATTAACTGGAGGATATGCTCACTCTAAGATTGCCAGGTCTTTCTTGTTTTAAGTAGTCTACCACATCATAGCATGTCCCAAAGTAGCTTTACAAGCCCACAGACTGTAAGTAGTGTGTCAGTTTTGGAACACTGTTGATCTGTAGTGTGCTTCTGAATGGGTACCACAACTCCATGGTGCCCCTACATTTTGGAAATGGTCACAGGGAAATTCTATGAGAAAACATCTGTTCTTTTCCCTTGTCTAAATTATTAGCTATACTGTTTGCAGTGTCCGCCAAAAGCATCTAAATAACCTTTTCCAGCTCTGAAGGAAAGTGTAACACAGTGAGTTCCAACTCAATGCATCCTTGATCCTGTAGGCAAACCTAATAGCAGGAGAAGATGCTCAGGTAACTAATGCAGACAAGCCCAGCTGCAGGTCTATCAAGGTCTATTAACAAAATCTAAGCTGAAAATTCCCAACAAATTGAGTGTGTGTGAGAATAGGGGTGTGGGTGGGTGCATAAGACATCCAAGATGAGTCAACCCCCCTTCCTTCAACAATTGTCTTCCAAGTCTTTCAGTGCTAGGGAAAAGAAACCCTCTCAGCTCTCCAAATCCTTAATAGGATTGGCGCCCAGCTCACTCCAAGCCGCTCCCCATCACACAGGGATCAAATTGCAGGGGTGGATTTTTGAAATTCCTTCGCAAATATACTTGCTGAAAGATTGCTTTGGGGTTGGGGGGTGGTGGTGGTGCAGATGGAAAGGCTGGAGGGAGATGAGGGTGAGGAACAAGTGAAATCTACAAGGTGTCCCCCCCACCTCGCAAACTCTGTAAAGATTTTCAGAAACACATCTTCCTGAAGTAAACCTTCTGTGTGACAGCCTTGGGTGCAAGAAGTTGCAGAGAAGTAGCTGTCAGTCTCTGTTAAGTTACAGCCCCCGTCAAGTTACATGACTTGTTGTCCAGTCCCTGGAAGATCTGGACACCTCTCTCTCTCTCTCTCTCTCTCTCTCAACCCAATCCTATGCATGTCTACTCCTTTGAGTTAATGGGGCTTACTCCCAGAAAAGTGTGGATAGGATTGGGCTGTTCCTCACACACACACACACACACCCCTCTACTGAATTGTATACGTGTGTACACATACATGCAAGATCTGTCTGGGGAAAATACCTGCAGCTGTTCATGTACAAGGTGTGGAGTGGGAAACAGCCCAAGACACATGCTGTTTCGCCCTCCCCCAGCTGCGTGGGGGGGAAGGTGAGCTAAGAAAAGTGGCTTCTTGTTGCCGGATGAGGTCACAATCCTGTCCACTGACTTACTTCTGAGTAGACACGCCCAAGCTTGGGCTTTGAGGGCCCAATCCTAGCCAACTTTCCAGTGCCGCTGCAGCTGTGTCAAGGGGGCATGTGCTGCACCCTGCGGTGGGGAGGCAGTCCCAGAGCCCGCCTCACTTGGGGGTGCACTGTGGCTGCACCGGTGCTGGAAAGTTGGCCGGGCTTGGGCTCTGCGTGCCCTCCCACAGTCAGGGAGCCGACAGTGGAAGCCGAGCGGCGGAGGAGCCTCCCCCGGACCTTCCCGCCGAGCGTCCACCTCGCGGCCGAAGCGAGCCTGGCGGGTCTCGCTCAGCCCTCCTCCTCCCGCCCTCCCTCGGGAAGCGCGAGCGACGCAGCCGCCCGAAGTTCCCGCAGGGCATCTCGGCGCACGCTCCCTGCCTCCGCCCGCCCGCCCGCCCGGGCAGCAGCAGGTCCCTCGCGGCCAGCGCCACGCGGGACCCCTGGCCAGAAGGGGGGCTGGAGGGACCCCCACCCCAGGAAGGGGCCGCTCCCCTCGAGCGCCTCCGCACTCCACGGGGCCAGCCGAAGCACCGGGGAGAGGCGGGGGCAGAGAAGCAACTTTACCCCGGAGAAGTTTTCCTCTTGCAGGGCCGGCCTCTCATCCACTGCAGCTCCCCATCATCCACTTCAGGGCGTGGGTGGGAGGGGGCTCGGCCGGCCGGCCGGCTCTTTGTGCCTCCTTGGTTCCCTCTGCCGCCGCCGCGCTCACCGATCCCGGCTCCCGCAGGCTCCCAGGCTCCTTCTCCTTGCCCGTGCGCGGAGGCTCATTGAGGATCGTCCCGGGAAAAGAGGGGCAGAGTTCAAAAAAGTGCGGGCAGCCTCCGCTGCTGCTGCTGCTGCTGGGTTTCTGCCCTTCTGCCATCCATCATCCCAGCGCAGGACATCAACACACGCACGCAGGGAGAGAAGTTGGGGAAGGCGGCAGGGGGAGGAGAGAGGCGATTTCTGCTTCTCCCGCCGCCCCCAGAGAAAAGTTAAGAAAAGGGGGGAGGGGAGGGGAGGGGGCGGGGGAGGGGAAAAGAAACTTTTTCCTCTCCCACCCTTGGAAATCCAGTTGGGGTTTGTTAACTCAAGTCAGATGATCTCCGGAGTCCAAATCCATTGACTGATCTGTTTTCATTCTAATCCATGCCCGCTCCTCCTCTTTCCTCGGCTTCTCCTCCTCCCCGCCCCGAGTCCAGTGCACCAGGAGCCCTTCCAGATAGGCTGGGCTTTCTTCTCGCATGCCCGAGTGGGAACAAGGAGCTGCAGCTAGGAGGGGATGGATGGAGGAGGCAGCCCGGGAAGAACAGGGATGATGGCCACAGCTGGCCAGGTCGAACCTTTGCAAGGAACAGGAGTCTCTCTCTCTCTCTCTCTCTCTCACACACACACACACTTACTTTGAGGCCTCCTAGATATGGCTAGGAATAGGAGTGTGTGTGTGTCTCTCACACACAGACACACACACACACACAAGACCTCCTTGATATGGCTAGGAATAGGAGTCTCTCTCTCTCTCTCTCACTCACTCACACTTCAAGACCTTGATATGGCTAGGAATAGGAGTGTGTGTGTCTCTCTCCCTCACACACACACACACACACACACACACACACACACACACCAAGACCTCCTTGATATGGCTAGGAATAGGAGTCTCTCTCTCTCTCTCTCTCTCTCTCTCTCTCTCTCTCTCTCACACACACACACACACACACACACACACACACACTTCAAGACCTTGATATGGCTAGGAATAGGAGTGTGTGTGCCTCCTAGATGTGGCTACAGTCCCCACCCATGCTGGTTACTCAAATGTATGCACAATCAGGTATTACCCACAGTAGTCTGAAGCAGTGGTCATAACGCTTTGTTAAACATGGAACCACATTTCCAAGACCAAAGGCCAGCCTTCTGTGTCAATCCAGCCTTTCTGCAGTGCTGAGGCTCCTGCTGAAATTAATTCCATCTGGTCAGGATCTGGATACCCCGCAGTTGTCAGAATTTGGAATTGACCTCCCATGTGAGCTGGCTGGTTCTTGTGATGTAATCCCCACACTAGTGTGAAACCTTTCTGGAAAACCAGTCGTGCTGCTGCTTACCACATAAGGGAAGCAGATCCAAGGTTCTCACAGTTGTGGGGCATCCCAAGTGGATTTTGGAGACATTCACCGCTGTGGGAATACTTGGACATTAACTGAAAGGCAGTGACACTGATTATGAGTGACAAAGTATTCCAATGAACTTCAGTGGTGCCTGAGGAGGTGTTGGTGGTGCACACATGTACAGGCATGCCCCAAAGAGGTGGAAAAGGGCTATCACTTGAGCATTCAGCAGCTACCATTGAGCATGTGCAGAGAGGTGAATGCTCTGACACATGCTGAAGTTGTGCAAAGCTTGACAAGCTTGTGTCAGCGCGTGTACACACACCCATTTCTTTATATGAGAATGATTGGAAAGAACAATATAAACTATGCCCTTTATCCTAGATCAGGCTCTGCCGTTCAGGGAATCTTCCCCCCCCCCCCAGCCTTGCTATTTCTGCTGCAGTGATCATGTGGCATCATGTGGAATCCTAGTACTCTGCATTGTGGGTTAGCATGGAAAATTCCAGGGAATTCCATGGGAAGATGCGCGTGTAGCCTACATTTCAAGAGCCAACCCACTTTGCCAAGCTACCATATACTGTACTGAGGTGAGCCTATGAATTGGCTGTCATGGAATTACTTTGAAATGTGAAGCAAGCCAGAAGTGGTAGAGCTGCAATATCACTAGGTGCTCATGCAGATGTCCCAAGGCAGTTATACAATCTTCATTTGAAGGCTCCATTTGAGCCACTTTAAGAAGGCCAACTATGGCAGGAAATGGTCATATGTGTCCAACCCGCTTCCAACAGAGAACTTTTCTTTTCACTCCAGAACTTTAGTTATTGCTTATTAGAGCAGGAGGTCTGGTCTAGAGGGTAGAGCCTCCGTTAGCCCAAAGATAACATCAGAAGGTTGCCAGTTCGAGGACACCGGCAGCTCCCTGAATGGCTAAGAATGGCAAGACCTTGAAGCAGCTGACAAGCTGAGTGATTCCACCTGCTCTTGGTGTGAGCAAGAAGCGTCTTGGCTGCCCTCCATGTGAGAGATGGAGCTGCTTGTCAGCCTGCATGGGAGAACCGGAGGCCAGAAGTAAGACCAAACCAGGAAGATCCATTCTGAAATGTTGTTGGTTCTTGAAGGAGAGAACCTCCATGATTGTAAAAATCCCCTTGAGGGATTTAGAAATGCCTGCCTATGTAAACCGCCTTGAATAAAGTCAAGTCAAGAATAAAGTTGGGGTAATCCGATGACCAGAAAGGCGGTATATAAATACCGAGTTGTTGTTGTTATTATTAAGGCTTTCATTTGTCATAACCAACCCACCACATCAGGGATAGATGGGAAAGTTTCATGCAGGATAAAACCTTAGGATGTCTCATTTTGCAAGGGGTGCCTTTGACCAGTCTGAGGTGGTGTACCAGTTGCAACTGCCCCTGTGCCTATCTGACCTGGCCACAGTGGTCCATGTAACATTGCAATTAGATTACTGCAACATGCTCTACCTGGGGCTGCCCTTGAAGGCAGTCCAAACACTGCAGCTAGTACAGAATGTGGCAGCCTGTGTACACATGGGAAGTTGGCGGTTTGACTCTGTTGGACTGTTGCTCCGGTGGCTGCGTTGGCTCCCAGTTCATTTCTGGGCCCATTTCAGCATGCTGGTTTTAAACTTCAGAGCCCTCAACAGCTTGAAGCCAGAGTATCTGAAGTTCTGCCTTCTCCTATATAGATCAGCTCATCTCCTATGAACTTCAGAGAGGGCCCTTCTTTGTGTGCCCCCCTTGACTGAAGCAAGGGGGCAGCAGTGAGACAAAGGGCCTTCTTGGTAGTGACCCCACCAGAAATGGAATTCTCTTTTGGGTGAATTATTATCAGTCCCTTCCCTAGATACTTTTTTATGTGGCTTCAATACTTTTTTAAAAAATTTCAAATGGCATGTGGTGGTGGTGGTGGTGGTGAGATTTGATAGTTGGAGATATTGGGGGGGGGGAATCTGCTATAGTTTTTTTTTAAAATCTGCCATTTATGTCTTATGCTTTTATATTTTAGCTGCTCTTTTTAGGCTACTATGGTTTTAAGTACTGTTTTTATCATATGTTTTATCTGTTTATATTGTAAACTACATTGAACACCAAGTTTTGTTATCTAGGGAAGGGCAGTAAATAAATCTTCAAAGAAACAAACGAACAAAGCACTTCAGTCACCGTCTGGTAGACATGCGTGGCTTTTCTGGTCTTGTGAATACTTTGACACATGTTCAGGTTGCTGGCCACTCCATTTTCTATAAACTTGCTTTTGAAAGTTGACCCACAGTATGAGGGTCAGAAGCGTACAATATAGCGTACAATGGCTGTTATTTCTATCAGAAGGTTACTTTTTGCAGTGTTGTTATGAGTGGCCCAGAGGGATGATCTAGGCCAGTGGTTCCCAACCTGTGGTCTGGGGACCACAGGTGGTCTGCGAGACCCTGAGAAGTCGTCCACAAGGCCTCAGGGAAAACAAAAAAAAAAGATGATCACCTATGATCACTTCCAGTGTCTCTCCAAGTGAGCTCTCCTCCATGGATCACTAAGTGTTGGCTGTGACTGTAGGTAGTCCGTTTGCCCTCACTGGTTGTCCAATGTTTGCTGAAGTGCCAGCTGTAGGATGGTCCATTCTCCACCCTTTCTGGTAGTCTGTGGAGGAGTACTCACTCGCTGAGATTGACCACCTGAGAGGGTGGAGAATGGACCACACACCCCCAGCAGCTGGCATTTCCATTGCCTCACCAAGAACTCTCCAATGGGCTAGCAAATTGAATGGTATACATAGATACATTGTATTACATACATTGTAATACATACATAGTATACAATTGAGACATACAAAATTATGCAGGGGATGGACAGAGTGGATAGGGAGATGCTCTTTACACTCTCACATAATACCAGAACCAGGGGACATTCACTAAAATTGAGTGTTGGGAGAGTTAGGACAGACAAAAGAAAATATTTCTTTACTCAGCGTGTGGTTGGTCTGTGGAACTCCTTGCCACAGGATGCATCACAGGTGATGGTGTCTAGCCTGGATGCCTTTAAAAGGGGATTGGACAAGTTTCTGGAGGAAAAATCCATCACGGGTTATAAGCCATGATGTGTATGTGCAACCTCCTGACTTTAGAAATGGGCTATGTATCAGAATGCCAAATGCAAGGGAGGGCACCAGGATGAGGTCTCTTGTCATCTGGTGTGCTCCCTGGGGCATTTGGTGGGCCGCTGTGAGATACAGGAAGCTGGACTAGATGGGCCTATGGCCTGATCCAGTGGGGCTGTTCTTATGTTCTTATGTATTTTTGTGTGTGGTGGGAACGGAGGAGGTTGCATGTGGTCCACAACAATTGCTATTTTTGCCTCAGTGGTCCACGGGCTCCTAAAGGTTGGGAACCACTGATCTAGGCCAAACAAAATATGGGCTGTTTGTAGACCAGTGGAAGTTGACTTTTTTTTTGGTAAGGCTTCAACTTCTGTGATCACTTGATCACTCCAATAAACAAAACAAAACAAAATCATCTTTGCAATGGATCAGCAAAATACAGCCAGTGCTCATGGATTTGCTTCCTGGGGGGAGCAGAATTGCCACCTACCTCTCATGACCTGTGGTCTGTTCCTGGCTATCTACAGTTTTCAGATCTCCCTGGCACTCACAGCCAGCCCGCACTGCTGGATCCAAAGTCCAGACTGACATGGGGCTTCTTTACTCTGCGCCATCTAAATAGCTGGCGCAGAGTTGAGTAGCCCCTTGGGGCTTCTTACTTTACCCGGAGGAAGCGAACAAATCTCCCTTCCCCTGAGGAGGCTTCGGGAGCCACCTGTGGCTACCTGGCATCCATAGGATGCAGCAGCAGCAGTCATTTCGGTGCCATGCAGCCTTGGGCTGCCTGTCCCGTCCCCCCTGCCCAAATAAAAGAACTACTGTCTCTCTCTCTCTTTGGCAAATTCAAACTTTCAGTCCACATTCAGCCAAAATAATGTAGAACATTGCAGGAATTTGGATTAGCTCTTGTCCATTAGAACACATGAATTAGGATTCTGTTTGTTTGCATCCAAGGTTGAGTTAAAACATGCATAGAAAAGGGGCCACTTTGTATATCAACATATTATTAAACTTAGTTTAACCTACCCTCAAATTTATCCATTTGCATTGTAAGATGTGTTAAAAAAAATTCAAAATGAACAAATTTCAAACAAATAAATTTAACAGGGGAGCAAAAAAATATTGATTTCAATGTCTGAAACAAATTTGCAGCATTTCAAACACAACAGAACCTGTCAGATCTAACTCTTGATTATCCGGGTCTCTTGTTTGCATGAACTCACTGTGTCTCCCCCTGCATATTAAAATAGAATCTACTGTGAGTTCATTGCTATTGATTCAAAGCTTTGATTATCGGAATGCTGTCAGCATCTCTGAGGCCACTTCAGTTCAATGAAGCTATACTCAAAGAATTTCAGCACATCACTGCTGTACAAGTGTCTCTTGCATTTCTGACAAAGTTCGCCTAATAGTCGCACCAACTCATGGTTTATTTGTGGAAGTACCTGCCTCACATCCCTTTAGTCTGATGAGTAATGAACATCAGCTTGTAAATAAACACATTAGGGGATTCTGAGTGTGGGTCAGGCCTCCATAATGAGGGGAATGCCTGGTGTTCATTGATGACTTTGGCTGCAATCCTAATCTCATTTTCCTAGGAGTAAGTTCAACACAACAGGACTTACTTCTGAGTAGACCTTGTTAGGATTGTGCCCTTTTTGAATAAGAGGAGGACACTGGACTGCCTAGAGAAAGTAGTCACTGTGTTAAAAGTCAGGCACCAAAAAATGCTATGGTAAAAAGACGCCCCAGAGAGGACAGCAATGAAATCACAAAGAAAATATTTTTAAAAGGTCTTGTCCATGAAGCTGCTTTATTCAGACCATTGGCCCATCTATTGTCTGTACTGAAAGGCTTCAGCACTTCAGGATTATAGGCTGAAGCCCTACCTGGTGATGCCAGTGTCTGAACTTGAGGCTTTGAGCTGACTTCTTTGAAAAGTGTTCTGTTTGATGTGAAGCATAGCAATATGAAAGTGCTATCTCTGGGGCTTGATCAGATGGCTCCTGTCCTGAACATACCTGCAAGTTCATACTTGGAGCTATAGCCCTGTATTTTAATACAGTTTAGGCCTGTGGATCACAGCAAAACAATGGAACAGTGAAACAGTTTCCTCCAGAAAAGTCCCACTGGCAATGAAAGAGCACCGGATTTCAAATTATCCATTTCCATCTCATAAACCATTTTTAATGCTATAAGGCAGCAGACCCCAAACTTACCAGGTCACAGCACCCTTCTTTCACACTAGCCTCTTCTTTCCAGCTGTCCCAGGCACTGCCTTCCCAGATCATGTAAGATCTTTCACTATCTTTGCAGCAAGAAAAACCTTGTGGGCCCATCATTCCAACTGGGCAAGCAGCTGGGAAGTTCCAGCTGGGAGGCAGGAAAGGGTTGTTAGCAATGAATGGGGGGAGGCTGGACTAGGCTCTCTTTTCCTGTCTCTGATAAGAAGGAAGCAACTGATGGTCATTGGACAAAGGATGGGTATTCTGATATTTTCATTGGCTGAGGGATAGCAGGAGGAGGAGCCCAAGGTTCTTGGCTTATGATTGGCTGGAGGGGGGAAAAGGAGGTGGGGAAGTGGGGGGGGAGGCGGTTCATAGCAATCACAAACCTAGTGACTTCTGTGGCCTTCTTGTTACTTGGGAGAAGAAAACCCCATTGAATGACTGGCTGCAGTGAGACTACTTCTGAGTAGGGCTGCAAAGGATTGGGTTGTTCTGGTAAGCCTCACAGCTGCTGTGTGTGACCCTGCTCCTTCTTGCTACTTCTGTCCCCACTCTCACACAGTCCTTCCCAGCCTTCCTGCCCTGTTTACAGATGGGTGGGGACAGCAGGGGAGTGAGTAAAGAGAACTCCAGCACATACACACCCCTCTGCAGCAGCCCTGTTTTATCCATGGCAGGCTTTTTAAAGGGGGGGGGGCGACTTGAGTCCTTTAAAGTCACTAAATGGTGACTTGGAACATGCCCCCATTATGACTAGTTTTTGAGTTGAAACACAAGGGTGGTGACTGAGTGGCTCGAGTCAAGCCGTGCTGGACTTGCCCATCCCTGCTAATCTGTAACAATATTTGTATATGTCGTCGTCGTCGTCCTCATCATTTATATGAAGCATTCAAAGGGCTTCGCATACACTATCTCAGTATTCCTTAAATAATAATCCTATTTAATTCTTCTCATACAGTGTCTTTTCTAGTGGCTGTTTGCTGGTTGTTCTGTTTGTTTGTTTTTTACGATAGTGAGCCCCTTTGGGACAGGGAACCATTTAGTTATTTGATTTTCTCTGTAAATCACTTTGTGAACTTTTTTTTTTTTTGCTGATAAGTGGTATATAAATATTCTTAATAATATTGCAGATAGAAAACTATGACTAGGGATGGTAGCAGTCCTAAGGTCACCTACTGAATTCACATGATTTCAAAGGCATAATTTTTGAACTGGGTCTTCCTCATTCATAGTTTAGTCTCTTATCCACTGCACTATCCCTCATTGTGAGGACTGTTCACAATCATTAAGGGAAGACTATCTCAGTGGTTCTCCAACTTTTAAACACCATGACCCACTTTGTCAACCACAGCAACTGTGTTGCTCCCCAGAATGCCTTGCAGCCACAGGGTAACCAATCCACAACGCACAAAATATCAAGTTGCAACCCACCAGTTGGTTGTGACCCACAGTTTGAGAACCACTGGACTATCTGATTTGGTAGGGCTCCTCCAGCCCAATACCTTCACCTTCTTGTGACCTGTTCTCCTTTTAGGATACCCTGTCAATGCCTGGTAACATGAGAAGGTCCATGCCACCAATTCTAGCCACCAATTCACACACAAGCAGCCTTTCACAGTCCAGCTTGTCTCTGACAAAGAGACAAATCATGTTTGTGATCATGCCTAATATATTTCAGATTGGTTATATGGTTTATAGATTGCTTGTGTCCCAACGTGGGAATTCTCTGGTGTGCTTGAGGATTTACGCATCTTTGCTCTTCATGAGCATTTGTTCTTATTTGTTGCTTCCTCCAAAAATATATCTCTCTTGGTCGCAATACACAGTGGAACACTGCGAGGTCATTATTCCTTGAATTGTTAGGCTGTAAAGAAGCCATTTCTCACTAACTTGTGACACAGGAGGCTGGGACTGTGATGTCAGCTCATGTCTGGGGTTCCTGTTTTGATAACCTGTTTTTCCATCAGGAAATTACATTTTTTGTTATTGTCAGAAACATCTGAGATTTGCATATTTAATATCTCTCCCTTCATTTTTGCTCTTACTCTGTTGTACTGAGTTCTAATTGATGATCCAGTAGGCATCTAAATATTTCTGATGTGTCTGCTGGTTGTTGCAACAAGGACAGCTACTTGTTGGAAAACTTTCTGTTCCTGCTGGAGCTTTCTCCAAGACTCCTTTTCAAGCAGTTATTGGCCACCCCTTTCCTGCATTGTCCTTGTTCCTCAAGCATGTGTTTTCACAGGTGAGGCTTAAATCACCTTTTGGGCTCTCTCAAGCTATGTTAATATCTGATTATTGTTAATGTGGTGGAGGAAACAGACAAGGGGTTTTAGTAATGCAAATGTGTATTCTGACCAATGTAGGTTTTCTAAATCTGACTGAAAGCAGAGATGAGGTATGCTTCACGAGTGAAAGTAAATGGCCTTATGAGTACTAGACACAAATGATGAAGCTCAACCATAGTAGCGAATCAAAACTAAATGTCAGTCCTGTAAAATAGAATTATATGCCTTGGACCTTACTGTTTTCCATTCTCCTATAATTAATGCTACATAAAGGCATTTTAGAATGTTTTTGGGGGCAACAAGATATTTTTAAAAACCCAATAATTTGGTTCACATACAATCTGTGCTAATAAAAAAAAAATCCAACTCTGTATCCAGGAAACTTAAATTCTACCTACAACAGCGGCTCCCAAACTCCTGTGAGGGAGTTGAGAACACTGTGAGCAGGGACGGGGTGGCCCCAAAGTACATCAGGGACGCATGGGCATTTTACTTTACTTGGGGGTATCCTGAAGCCTCCTGGAAGGTCCTGGGGGCTTGCAGCCCCCTCTGTGAGCTCCATGTGGCTGCACTGAACTCCAGTCAGATTTGACCTATCCTGATAGAAACTGGGTCCATACTATCATGGGGAGCATTGCTCTGAATGGCTAGATTGCCCGCACATTTTTGGGGTGGAGGATTGAGTGAGCACATCTATATAGCTCACCTGAAGAGGAAGAGGGAGAAGTAGTAGTAGTAGTAGTAGTCATTCTTAAACAAAGTTTAACAGCAGGATCATCTCCTTCAGACATAGATTCTAGCAGCCCAGTCCTAACGGCTGCTGGCACCATGCAGTGCAGGGGCTCTGAAATGGTCACCACTGAATCCCACAGCAGCCCACTGGAGTCTCTTCAGGTTCCCTTATCCCATGCAGAACACTGATGGCCTCAATGGGTCTCCTCAGATCTGTGCCGGCTCCTGAGCTGATACAGAATCAAGGAGGCCCAGTATGTTTTCTCCCAGTGGGGAGAGGAGCAGCCTGATTGGACAAGCACCAGGAGGATAGATTTATCATGCACCCTCTACTCCCAATTCTCCAGTGAAATTGGCAGCCTCCTGTGGCTGCTTTTTCATTTTCAAACACGGCCATTGACTTTTCATACATTTCCCCACATATTTTCTAGCTTTGCCCTTATGTTCTGCAACATGTGCTTAGGAGAGGTGCCTTAATGCTGGCAGGATTTCCTCTGCTATTTTTTCAGAAAGACCCAGTTTGGATGGAGGTACTGGATTGGGCCTGAGGAGTCCTGGGTTCAATTCCATCATTATGGAACTCACTGGGTTTTTGGCAATTTTTGGCAAGTTGCTTACCAGGAATGCTCTTCTGTGATTCTTGGCAAAAGGATGGATGCAAATATCAAAAATGAAGTGAAACATGATGATGTTCTTGTTCCTTCAGGCCACGAGGCAATTTGCAAGGCGATACAGTTGTCTTTGGTATCGGCTGTGGCCCTACCATACCAGTGCATATCATGTCCTTGTCATCTTTCTTCGGCACTACCCCTACACCCATGGCATCTTGTAAAATGTTGGGCCTGGAGGATCCTGGGACTGGCAGTGGAACCTCTCTGTTTCCAGCATCTTCCCCACCTAGTCACTTTGGAAGACATGGTGGGGATGATAGGCAACAGCTCTTTTGAACATCAGGAGAGCTCTAGGGAAAGGTGCTAGAAGAGAAGGAAACCCCCTCCATCAACTTCTTGCATGCTCTCTAAGTGCTTGAGAAGATGATGGGGCAGTGGCCAGGTAAGGAGGCAGGCGGGTGCAGGATGTTGAGAGAGCCTCCTCTCTCGGCCTGTCACTCAAAGTGGCAGTTTCAGTAGGCCTCATGATTTGGCCACACTGGCACTGACCCTAGGGTATCCAACTCTCCAGGAATAGCTTGAAGTCTCCAGGAATCAGTTGCAACCCCCAGGTGACTCTTGAAAGCAGTCTTGGAGATTTTAACAGGGAGTTTCCAACCTTGCGTCATGTTGGGAGGGGGACACATCTCCAGTAATTGCTTCAACCAAAGTTGGCAATGGTAAGTGGTCCTGATCCTGAATATTCCCACCACTCCTTCACTAGCAAGTCACCTGCATTGCATGATTGTTATTGCCTTGCTGTCAGATCTGGAAACCAATGAGCTGCAGCAAGAAAGTAACAATCAGCCTAGTTCCATGGCTGTTTACCCCACAGTAAATCCCATGCAGAGAAGGGCTCTGTGGCAGTTCACATGCTTTTCATCCCGTCTCAATTTCCAACATCTCCAGTTAAAAAGATTCCAGGTAGCAGGCTGGCAATGACCCTCAACTGAGGCATCAGAGAGGCTCTGTCTGAACAATCAGAACTGGGTTGTACTGATATGTCTACTGTCATTCTCAACCTGCTCCAACTGCAACCATCTGATGCTCTCCTTTGGGTGACCAAATAACATCAGTAGATGTCAGGGAGACAACGTTTTGAGTTTTTGCTGCACTAAAATTGTACTGTGTTGACTGTTGTTTTATGAATTTATGATGCATTGTTAATTTTTTTTGCTGTTTTATTTTTGTACACTGCCTTGATATTATTATTATTATTATTATTATTATTATTATTATTATTAATTAACAGTATTTATATACCACTTTTCAACTAAAAGTTCACAAAGCGGTTTACAGAGAAAAATCAAATAACTAAATGGCTCCCTGTCCCAAAAGGGCTCACAATCTAAAAAGATGCAAATGAATACCAGCAGACAGCCACTAGAACAGACACTGCTGGGGTGAGGTGGGCCAGTTACTCTCCCCCTGCTAAAAAGAGGAGCACCCACTTGAAAAAGTGCCTCTTACCCAATTAGCAGGGATATCGTTGATAAAGGACAGTATATATTACTTGATAATTATCTAAGGCCGCAATCCGAACCCACTTTCCAGCACTGACATAAGGGCAATGCAACTCCGAGGTAAGGGAATAAACATTGTCTTACCTAGAGGGGGTCTCCATGACCGCTCCCCCCAACTGCAGGATGCAGCATATGCCCCACTGGCATAGCTATGCCAGTGCTGGAACGTTGGTTAGGATTGCCCCCTAAGTTAAACCAAAGACCTGGTGTGATTATCTCCTGAAAAGCCTAATATAGGCATGGACAATTGGGACCTCAATGGTGAGGATGCAATAGTTAGTCATTAAAGAAGCACAGGGAAGATGAGTCTCTTTGACTTATGGCAGTTCCAAGAACTGGTAAACAGTCATAAGTGGAAAAAAGGTCTAATTAGAGGCCTGACAGCATGTTTTAGTCATTAACTCTTGCAGAGTGCCTTGCTTTGCATTTAAAACACTGTAATACAGATGGATGTTTCATTAGCCCCTGAGCAAATGCTATGCGTGGAACCATCAGGACATGAAGATGCCATGAATAAGACATAACAGGTCTGTGCTGTAATGCACATGAAGAAGAAGAGACCTTGCGCCTTTACGCTACTGTGCTAGTGGAGTGCTTTTAGAAGACAAAGACAATCTATTAGCTTAGCAGACTTATTTAAATGCTCCTGTGCTCTTAACAGTTGCACTCCATCTGGGGAAAGATGCAGCTGTTGAATTTAGAGCTGTCATGCAGCTGTTAAAAATGCAGAAGGCCTGCTTTCAAAAAGAAAAGGTGCCATCTAGTAGCATTTCACGATTGGGGTTGCCAAAGTTTTTATTGGTCTGCTCTTGTGCCTTTAATGGCAGTCTGAGACACAGAAATTTAGCAGGTTAAACTTTTCCTCATGACTTTGTCTCCAAGTTGGGGGAAAAATGTCATCTGGTGCAATTTGGTATATCAGGTTGCAGTTAGGTGCCGAGGAGCCGTGTCTGTAAGAAAAATGTTGTTGACAATCCTCACTCTACTATGAGAAAGAGAGTTGCAGGTAACGGAAGTGGAATAAAACTACAGAGTAAAAAACCCAAATCAAAGTCTCAAAGCCTTTCTTTCATCCTATATATCAGTATACCTGACAAAGACAATGGAATACTCCTATATGATTATTACATTTATATTGGCTGGAGTATGGACTTCTTGAGCCAATCACCTATCCAAAGAAATACCTTGTTTTGTTTCCCCTTTGAATTGGCTACACTTGTGCAGTATACCCACTGCAAGGGGACATAGGGAAGCAAAACTGGGTTTATCATATATGTTTTTTGCACAATCCTAAGGATGTATACGTAGAAGAAGACCCTACTAAGTTCAGTAAGATTTACAGAGCAATCCTATGTCCATTTAGCTTGGAAGTGAGTTCCACTGTATTCTGTGGTCTTACTACCAGGTAAGGATGCACAGTTCAGAATCTTATGGCCAATCTTATTTATTTATTTATACAGGTATTTATATACCGTCTTTCTTTGGTCATCAGATTTCTCCTCGGACTTTAATCCAAGGTGGTTTACATAGGCAGGCTGTTCTAAACCCCCGTAGGGATTTTTACAATTGAATAGTTCTAGTCTTTCATAGAACTCCTCTTTCCAGTTGGATTCCTTCCCGGTCTGGTCTCTCTCTGGCCCTTCACCTCCCATGCTCCACTTGATGGCAACTCCTCTCTGCCACTGACGGTCAGCTCATCAGTATATCAGTGTGTCGTCAGTTCTCAGGTACTTCCAGTTGTTTCGAACTGGCAGCCTCAGATCTTCAGGCACACAAGGCAGCAGCTCTACCAACTGAGCCAGACCTCATGCCCTAATGAGCCGCTTATGGCAGCGGATCTAGTGATTCACTGCCACTTGAGATTATGCAAACTTTGTACTGCTTTCACATGTTATGGAGTCACCAGTGGAAATGACTGGAGGCTCTGTACCTGCACGAGAACTGCCCAGACACTCCACAGGTGCAAGTAAGGTGGCGGAGGGGTTGGTTTGGGGGAGGATTGGGATGGGGAGTGGGCTGAACTGGGGTGGGAGGGGGCGGATACTGATGGCTGTCACATACACGAGATTCTATTTCACTTTCTCAGCCAGATCCTTTTTTTTAAACTTACCTCTCTTTGGCCATCTGATTGCTTCCCCTCCCCCCCCCCCACACACAAAAGCATTCAGCACATGGTGAATGCTGTATGCTATGGTGCTGTATGCTATGAGCAGCAGAAGTGCCGTATGGTGCTGTATGCTATGAGCACCAGAAGCTGGTAAGGGGGCAGCATTTGGCAATCCATTTCAGGCACCAGAATGCCTTGGGGCAGGAGGTCTGGTCTAGAGGGTAGAGCCTCCATTACCCTGAAGATCTGAAGGTCACCAGTTCGAGGCCACCGGCAGCTCTGTGAATGGCGAGACCTTGAAGCAGCTGTTGAGCTGAGTTATTCCACCTGCTCTTTGGTGTGAGCGAAGAAGTGTCTTGGCTGCCCTTCAAGTGAGAGATGAAGGAGCTGCTTATCAGTCAGTGTGGGAGGCAACTGGGGGCCAGAAGTGATACCAGACTGCGAAAGATCCATCTGAAATGTTGTGAGGTTCTTGAAAGAGAGAACCTTCTATGATTGTAAAAATCCCCTTGGGGGGGGGGGTTAGAGATAGCCTGCCTATGTGAACCGCCTTGAATAAAATCAGAGGAGTAATCTGATGACCAGAAAGGCAGTATATAAATACCAGTATTATTATTATTATTATTATTATTGGGTCACCCCTGGATCCACCTATGAGGCCAGGTGTAACCTAACCTAACAGCTGCTTGCCTAAGGTCAGTTAGTGAGCTTTGTGACCATGAGGGACTGCCACACACAAGCCCAATGTTCTAGCCACTATAAGATCATCCCGCTCTCTGCTGCTTATGAGTGTAGGAAACGCTGAGAATCCCAAATGAGATGCAGGAGTTGCCACTGGGATGAGGAAGACAGTCAGTCACATTATGTCTCATCTAATATTTTGAAAGATTTTGTTACAACCTCCATAATATGTTGATGGCAACAGGATCAATTAAGCTCTAAGAGGTTCTAATTAGCATCCCTGCAAACTGTTAAATTCATTACCCAGCCATCTAAAGGGGAGAGGAGTTCTAGCCTGTCACTGGAGTTATGATAAATCACTGCCAATTAACCCTCAAAGCTATGAGGAATATGTGGTGCAGTTGCTGTAGTGAGGGAAGGCAGCCTGTGGACACCATGTGCGAGAAGAAGG
Source organism: Tiliqua scincoides (assembly GCF_035046505.1). Classification (NCBI taxonomy): domain Eukaryota; kingdom Metazoa; phylum Chordata; class Lepidosauria; order Squamata; family Scincidae; genus Tiliqua; species Tiliqua scincoides. The sequence goes on along the minus strand of NC_089821.1, from coordinate 77,885,211 downwards.
TGCAGTATAACCTCCCTTGCAGAATGGAATGATTCCTATAGTTGAATCTGTGTTCTTGCTCCCTGTTGCCTAGTTTGGTCATTTCTTAATGGTCCTTCTATGTGACCCAATATCCTTGGCAGTAAGAAATTATACTACTGGCTTACTCTTAAATACAAAACTGTTTGTTTTTTGCTAACCTTGCTCTGTGCCTTGTTTTTGTTACATTTTTATCTGGCTCTCCCTTCAAGGAGCTCAGGCTAGTGTGTTTCATCTTGCAATACCTCTGTGAGGTATATTGGGATGATATGACTGACCACAGGTCACCAAATGAGCTTCATGGCAGATTTAGGATTAGATGGCTAGTTTTCCAAGACCTAGCCTGACACTCTAACCCAGTGGTTCCCAAACTGGTGGATCACAACCTACCAGCCAGGGAAGCACTTAGGTTTGGCCCCTTAAGGGATGGAGGCAGGGGGATTGCAGCAATGCGATCCCCAAGATTGCGCTGCTGCTGGGGAAAGAGGGGTATTCCTGGTTTACTTGAAGTCAGTGACAGGGTCTGGGGGAGGGGTACAGGGAGCTCCACAGTAATCTTCGCAGAGCCCTCAAGCCTAGGGAAAAAATACAACTGGAAGAAACTTCTGGTTTCCGAATGCAAAACTGGAAGTGACTTCCAATAATTTTAAAAAAAATTTCAAGGCTTGGGGAGACCTGTGGAGGTGTCCGTGGGGCTCCCCACACCCCCTAAACACTGTCGCTGACTTCAGCTAAGCGAGGAACACCCTCCGCCTTTCCCCAGCAGTAGTGCGATCCTGGGGATTGCTTTGCTGCAATCCCCCCACCCCCACAGGCAATTCCTTCCTTCTAAGGAGGACTTTGGGAACCACTGCTCTAATCACTACACCAGCAACATGATACTATCAGCGTATTGAATATGCAACCTAATTTGTTATATCTGTCTGTTACATTTGCAAGTCCTTCTGCTAGGGTTCCCAGATAACGAAAAGCAAGGGCCTGGACTCCTGCACCTTCAACAGCAACCTAATCAGCAGAAGTCAGCTACTGAAATTTTTTTTGGGATGGAGATGCAGTGTCATTGGCAGGGATGGACACTTGACTCAGGTTGACTCGACTCGAGTCATGCTACGCCACTGTTTTTGATAACTCAAGTTGACTTGAGTCATGGACATCACTGACCTCCACTTGACTCATGAAGCAGGATCAGTGACTCAAAAAAAGAATCTGTAGAAATGACTTGAGACTCTATCTCTTTAGTGTGTATGTGTTTTTGCTTAAACCCCTGGGGGCTGGGGGATAAGAATAGGCCCTCAGTTTGGCTGTACTTGTCGTAAGAGGCAACTAAACAGCCACCCGGTAGATGGGACTCGTCAGCCTGGGAAGGCAGCTCATCTGAGAGAAGGAAAACTCTGATCCCAAACCTCCACTGCCTTGTGGCTACATCCAGTTATGGAAAAGGCTTCAGGAGTCAACCTTGAGGCAAAATCCTGAGCCGGAGTCCCTGAGGCAGTTCATGGCTGAACACAATCATGTTCTGGCAACTCCTGGGACACCGCTAGAACCAACCGTATTGGCCTCCGCCTTTCCATTGGACCATTTCAGCGGTGTGGAGAGGGGGGATTTGCTGCATGGGTAACAGTCTATCCTCCATATCTACTTTACCCAGGCTTCGCGCACTGGAGAGGACACTCTGTTCCAGAACCACCATTCAGAGCACGATACCATAGTCTTCTGAGACTGAAGGATGCCAACAAATTTTTGCTTAGTTACATGCCTCACCACCAACTTCCTTTTTTCCTGTTCATTTTTTGCTTAAGGACTTGTGACTCATGACTCAAAATGATTTAGACCCAGAAGGACTTGAAATGTTTTCAAGTAAATCGCAATGGGTGAACACTATGACTCAAGTTACGGGATCAGTGACTTGCTTCTCAATTCGTAACTGGAGCTTAATGACTTGGGCGCATCCCTGGTCATTGGTGAGTGTCTGCTGTTGGAGAAGCTGTTCAAGGCATAAGAAGAGGGGCTGGTGGTAAAAAGAAAAAGTTGGCAATGCTATCTTTGCCCAAGAAACCGAGGAATCCTAAATGAGTTCTCACCCAAATCATTGGCAGACTTTAAAAATGGAACTCCTTCAGGCCATTTTTTAAAGTATTACTCAGTTTTTTATTCCCCTATCGGGCATGTTTAATGGACTCACTTAACAGTCATACAAAAAAAAGGGGTGCAGATGTGGGGATGGTGGGTGATTTCATGCTCCTTGTTGTTGTTGTTGTCTAATTCAAGCCAAGATAATGCACAAACATTGTCATCAGCTGATCATTATGAGGATGTAAAGTTAAAAGACAGTATGGCACACAGAGCATCAGTAGCATTCTGTTCCCCCTAAAATGAGTGCTGTGAACTTCTCTTTCCTATAATAATACTTATTAAGAGCATTTATATACTGCTGTTCAAGAAAAAGTAATTCACAAAGTGGTTTACATACATACCAAAATAAATGGTACCCTGTCCGCAAAGGGCTAAAAAAAAAAAAATAGATGTAGAACAGACACTGCAATAGCCATGGGAAAAGATAGGGTGAAGGACTCTTGCTTTCCCTCTGCTAAATAAAAGAGGAACACCACTTTGAAAGGTGCCTCTTTGCCCAGTTACAGCAGGGGTATAACAACACCATACATGCAGCAGCACAAGGAATTATGGTGTCATCATAGATACATCAGTCTTGATAGCATAAAGAAATGGGGGGGGGCTGGAAGGATGTTTGGGTGTTCCTTTTTGCACATCAACATGTTCAGCCATATTACACCAAGCACACTAAACTTTGACAATTAGGCAATCCTGTATTCCAGAGCACATGGATGTTGTCTCCCCTGGGAGAATGGATTGGAAAAACAAGAGGGGGATGAAGTGGAAGAGGAAATGTGGAGAAGAGGAGGGTGGTGGATTAGAGTGTCTAAGAGCACAATCCTACCCTGAGCTGGAACAGGCAAGCCAAGTTAGACTTGCGCTGTATCCAGTGCAGGTTGGGGCCCAAGGCAGCTCACCCAGAGGCAAGGGAAATCTTTTTTCCTTACCCCTGGGTAAGGCACCCTTGCCCCTATGGGTCTCCTCGGACTTGCGCCACCTCCTGAGTCTTGAAGCCGCTCCGATCTCCCTGGGGGGTTGGGATCTTGCATAACTGCACCCTAATGCTCTAACCCAGTGGTCTTCAACCTATTTCATGCAATGACCACAATAACTAAAGAAAGTATGAGACTGGGAACCCACCACTGATCCTGCTCCCCTCTAGGACCCAATCCATGCAAGCCCACCCACCCCCGTCACTGCCCCTGCTCACCCCATTTCCATGTATCTCTTATGTCTTCACAACAACCCAGTGAGATACCAGCCTGAGTAGGGCCTGTCATATGGGCTGCAGGACAAGACAGCAAGAAGAAGTTGTGCAGGATTACTTTATATTACAAACTCAGTTTTGATAAAGCAGTTATCAGTTATTGGATTGCATCCAAGACCTCTCTTGCACAAGCTTTGAAAGGTTACTGCAACCCCCTGAATGAGACTTTGCAACCCAATTGGGGTCATGACCCACAGGATGAAGAACAGTGCTCGAGCTCAACACTCTGCTCTACACTTTCTCTTCTACTTTGTCCCACTTCCTTCTCTAATTCAGAGATTGAGAAAAAGAGGAGGAATGGTGGAAGCAAGTGCGCAGATGGAAGTTGGTGCAACCAAGCCAGTTTACAGTGCTACCTGAGGTGACCTCCTGAGTTGGCCTCATGCATATGCTAGCATATGTACAACTTATCCATGAGTATACTGTATTCACAGGTTCAGTATGGAGGTCAGGGGCAAGGCAAACAGGTGTGACAGTTCTCCCCTCAGGTTCACTTCAACAGGATAAGCATATGAAAAGCTGTCTTGTTTTCTTTACACTGGGATTGGAGAAGAGTAACACAAAAGTACATCAAACTCCCTAGACTGCTGAAGAGCAGCATTTGGTCATAAAAAGAGATAGAATAAGATAGCAAATACGAGCACTATTAAAGGGCAGTAGATTTCAGGGTATTTAAATCATTATTCCTTTAATGTTCAGGAGGGTCGCTATTTGGTTTTTCTACCTGAGGAAAATGTACTGGGTCAACCCTGGCTTGTCTCAAGTGTGCTGAAGCAAGTACCACCACCACACATTATGAGGTAGACTGAAGGAAAGCCACACAAATCTTGGAGCTTGGAAGGGGATTGGTTTTTTTTCGGTTATCACTCTAATCAACAGGGTTGCATTTTCCCAATTTACTCCCTTCAGGGTTTTCCCACCATTATCAAGGTCTTTTTAAAAGATCATCACTTTATTCTGGATTAAATACTCCAAGAATAACTGCCATTTAAATTCAAGCTCAAACTAGGTAATGCAAACTATAATCCAAATTCAACCCTTTTATCAAAAGCCATGTTTGTATATCAGTTCCCTGTATTTTCCAGGTAAATTGGGAGGGAGGAAATGTAGTGAGAATGTAGTGGGAATGGTAGTTTGATTCCATATGAAAGCACATTTGAAGTCCTCAGTTAATCTATAGAGGCTTTATTTTCTTGGACTAAAAAAGCAGTTTCTTAATTTGTTCTAATTTGTTTTTACCTGTATGTTCACAAAATTGTTTACAAACTTGGACTATTGAGAATCTGAAAAGCAAGTTACTATGACAGTCTGCCACCTAGTGGTGAAGACAATTTTTTAATGTTTCAAAATAACATGGTTTGAAGAGTTCTTTTAACAATGCATGCAACTTTTGCTCCTTTCTACAGGAGCACATGATGACCTCAGAGACAGCAGCTGGGAAGTGTAATGTAATGCAGATTTGATAGGATGCCTCATTTCATTGGTTTGGACATCTCACGGTGGAGACCCAAACACACTCTCGTGTTTGTCCTTTTCGCAATGAATTTTCACAATAAATAACTAAGTCTGTGAAATCATCACAAGTTGGTCAAGGAGTCAGATGCATCAGCAAACTGAAGTCCAATGAGCGCAAGATGTACCAAAATGTTGGTGCTTTGGTATCCTCAGTGCGCTGGTATCTGTACCAGCCTGTTGGCTGGTTTTTTCCTGATTTGGATAGTCATTCAGGAGAAATGTTGAAAACCATTTTCGTCAAAGAAACACACAGACCTATCTAACTCCCTGCACAGCAAAGTAGCAGTGCTGGTGTGCTTCCACTGCATCTTGTGGGGGAGTTTTGGCCTTCAGAGGTCTCCTCAGGGTAAGGGAACATTTGTCTCCTTGCCCCAGGGTAAGCCCTTGTGACCTCAGTTCTGTATCAGCTTAATAGCTAGTGTAAGCAGTGACATCACTAGGGTTCGCGTCACCCGGTGTGGGAGGCCAGCGCGTCACCCCTCTGCAGTGGGTGGGGCAACACTCTAGGTGGTGGGCGTGGAGATCTACCATTGCCCCGCCCCCACTGGTTTTTTGGCTGTACCTTTTGATAGAATAAAGATATTTCAACATAGTTTGTTTCATCACATTCTGCATGAAATTACAAATTGATTGATATATAACATGATGGTCTTATTCCTCCAAACTCTGATTTTAGTGATTTTGGTCACTGTTAGTGTCACCTGCCCCCAGGGTGTCAACTTACTAACACCTTATTGGAGCAGTTCTCAAACTTTTAGCACTGGGATCCACTTCTTAGAATGACAATCTGTCCAGGACCCATCATAAAGCAAATTAAAATAAATAATTATAAATGAAGTAAAGTAAAATCAAGAAATAAGGGAAAGCCAGCCCTGTTCCACCAAGCGAAATTTCTCTGTAGCCTGCTTGCAATAACCCCCCCCCCAAAAAAAAAGAATCAGTAAGATTTTCACCCCTACCCAGTACCCAGTTCAATTTAAGTTCTTATGTTTCAAGCATATCACTATCAGGACCCACCTGGCTTTACAAGTCTGAAAGCCCAATCCTATGCCTGTCTACTCAAAAGTAAGTCCCATTATAGTCAGTGGGGCTTACTCCCAGGAAAGTGTGGACAGGACTGCAGCCTAAAACAGAAAAAAATTTCACCTTACCCTGTCAAGCCTGTTTCATTCTTTTTAGGGGGGGGGGGGCTGCCTTCTGGGGCATTTGTTGAGCTCTAGTTGCATCAAATCAGGACCATTCTGGTGGCCTCACATTTCCCTTTGCCTGACCTGCCCAGGAGCCAAGGCACATTTGCTTACTCACGAGTAAACATAACCATGTGGCTTGGTTTTGCTTTCCTTAGAGCTCAATACATTCACCAGCTTGGAGGGAGGGACCTCCTTCTTGGGTGTTTTTTGGGGGCTACATTCATTGGATCAGGACCATTCTGGTGTTGTTGGATTCCTCTTAGCCTGCCCTTTCAGATGGACTAAGGCAAGTTCACCTATTCATGAATAAACGCATGATACCCCTTGGTTTCTCTTTCCATTGGGCTCCATGCATTTTTTGATTTCTGGCTTTTTGCCAATAACTTTTGATAGAAAGGAGATATTTCATTCCCGTTTTTTGCATTGCATTCTGCTCAAAATTCTGCATCCAACGGTGTATAACATGATGGTATTACTCCTAACCACCACAATTTTAGCACATCACCCCCCTCTTGCGCGTCACCAGGTGTGGCCTGCACCCCCACACCCCCTAGCAACGCCACTGAGTGTAAGTCTAAGTTGATCCATGAAGGTGGATCAGACCTGGGAAGTGTGTTGGGATTTGGCATGTGGCACCACCAAACACACCCTCATCCAGGCCTGATCCACCAACTTCCCCATCCTCATTACCACCCTGTTTTACCAATGCCTCCTCCATCCTGTTCCAACCTCTACACAGCCTTACCTCCTCTATTGGGTGGAGCACCAGGTGTCCCTGGTTTGTTGGAGCATGGACCTACTCGCTCACTACTTAGGACAGCTCAGTAATGGAGTATCTTTTCATTCAGATGATCCTGGCTCAATCCCTGCTATCTGCAGCTGGAGCTGGAAAAGAACACTGCCTGAAACTCTAGAGAGAAAGAACTAAGAAAGAGCAGACAATGCTATGTTAGACGGACCAATGGTAGTTTCTTGTGGTCATCTTTCTTGGGCATTCAACCTAGGACTCAAGAAGAATTACACAAGAACCAATTGCTTTGTTTTGTGACAGTTATTATTTTGCAATATCCTTTATAAATATCATGTTGAGAGTACCCAGGTGGGTTTGCAACATTGTTAGCATTAACATTACAATCAGAGTCAATTTTAGGTCAGCCAGATGTTAACAGCAAATCTCAATTACAGTCCACTGCTCTGAATGGATGTCATGTCCTTGGGATCATGTTTACGAGTCCTCCCCCCCTCCCCCAGCACTCAACAAATATCTAATCATGCTTTTCTGCAGATATGGTGGTTCCCCCGTATGAGAATCCACAACATATGGCTTGAGCTCACTGATGGGTTCTTAGAATTCCAAATTTGAAAATGAGCTGGGAAATATTGTATCTGGCAAGTCAGACCCGTCCATTACCAACTCATACAATTTATTTTCTGACTTGGCCACTCCTAGGGGTGGCTCCTTTATTAAGATCTGTCTCCCATTAGAGAGTCTTGAAACTATATTTTTATATAGTTTTGAAACTATACAAGTACAGGCAGTGCTTTTTTTGTGAAAAAAAGGTGCAGGAACTCATAACTTGTTAATCATTTATTTATTTATTTATTTATAAATAACCATTTTTTATTGGAGAAATAAAATATTTTTTATGTGCTTCCCCCCTAAAGATGTACTTCTGAGTAGACATGCATAGGATTGGGCAGTCCATCTCCACATCCCTTTCTGTGGAGATGGACTGTGGAGCCACATGTGTAGCTACTTTTTCTACACATGGGGGAAAATACTGTACAGGTGCACTTGTAGCATGTAGTATGGCACTACTTCAAGGAGAGGAAGCAGTGAATGGATTCCAAAAAATGGCTTACATGAGTTCCATGTAGTAAAATTACTCTAAGCAACTGTAGGAGTAAGAACAAAAAAGGAATTCTTACACCAGAGGGGTCCTTAGGTGCACATAGAAACAGCTATTTTTGCAAACAAGCTATTAAATATGGTTTAATTCAGGTATCAGAATACTCTGTGTCTTTGGGAAGGCGCTTGGCATGCAGGTGTATGTTCTCTGCTGCCCTGAGCAGCTGCTTTGCATTGCTGGAGAGGAGCTGCAAACGCTGGCTGGCGGAGGGCATGCTTGTGGGGGAAGGGCGAGGAAGATCTCTGGCAAGGCTGGACAGCATGTTGTACACACATAGAATCCCTTTTCACCTGCCCTTAGCATGTGAAAACGGGTGCAGATATATATCTCTGCCAGGATTAAGAGCCCAATCCTAGGTATGTCTACTCTGAAGTAAGTCTCATTCTAGTCAGTGGAGCTTACTCCCAGGAAAGTGCCCAGGATTGCAGCCTAAGAGCCCAATCCTATGCATGTCTACTCAGAAGTCCACTTTAGTGAATGGGGCTTACTGTGGATAGGATGGCAGCCTTAGAGTCCAATCCTGTGCCTGTCTACTCTGCCTCTGTTTTGCTCCCCCCCGGAATGCCTCCGAAGGGGAGGGGCCCCTGCAAAAAGGTGCCAGAACTCTGTCCCGCCACGTTCCATTAGAAAAAATGCCCTGAGTACAGGTATGAAACACTGGTTCCATTCTGCCCCTAGTGGAAGAGGTTTACAATAGCAATGTATCAGTCCTAATTTTGTTGTTCTGTAGTCTGTACAATGCAACATTATTTATTCAAGGAACAGGAAAAGGACCAGTATAGATAGGTAGCAATCTTAGGTGAATTGATCATTAGGTGATAATTGATCATTGATCATATTTGTCTGGGAATTACATCCTATAAGCCTCCATTTTAGGGAACACACTGATCAGTGAACAGAAGGTAGACTGGCAGAAATTCAATGTGCTGCTTTTTCATCATTTTATTTCCATGCCATAAAATGCTTTGGCTACTGAATTTCTACACATGAGACTGCCATTGACGGAACAGGAGCAGATTTGGTTAAAAGTCATATTTTATCTGCATACTGCCTCTCTTCATCCTTAGCTTCCTATTGGTAAATGATCAACATTTTAAATTTTAAAAAGGCTGCAGAAATGTTGGAGAGTAGGAGACCCAACAACATAGCCTGGCACAGAGAACATCTAGATCTTTTTTCTCTCTTAAAAATACTATTCAGCTTGTGTAAGAGTTCTGTGGAGCTACCAAGCTTTGAATACTGCATTCTGAAGATGCTTTGATGAGAACAAAAGACACTGTCGCAACTTGTTCTGTGTCTTTTTTTTTGTTTTATGGAACCAGCATAGCTAGTAAAGACTTGGGCACACCAGAAGGAACTCTCCTGGGTTGTTCCTTCTCAGGAGTTCTCAGTTTAATGATGGACAATGCCCCAGAGAGACCCAGCCTGTCTGGATTCTCTTACAGAACAGTGGCTTCAGAGTGGGAAGCCAGATAGTGTCAATGCTTCAGTCTTCCTTTTAAGCTGAGTATGGGGGGGGGGGAGAGAGAGAGAGAGGAAACAGTAAGTTTAAAGAAAGAGAGGAAAAAGTGGCCTCAGTCTTAGCACTATGCTATGCTTTCCCCTTTCTGGCAGGGTTAGCTTCTCTTTGTCTAGCATTACTTCCTTCCAGGGTGGGAAGGAGAAACAAAGGAAGCCCAAACTAGGGTTTTTGTCTTGCCACAGCTCCTCCCCACTGGGCCTTGTGCCCACTTAAGGCTGATTAGTTTCCCTTGTTAAACTCACAAGAGCAGCAAGCAAAAGTCAGGTCCCAGTTCAATAAATGCAGATTGGCAACTCACAGTCCAAGTCCAGGTAGGTCAGGTCTCCTCTGGATCAGGTAGCATCTCCCTCTGGGTCAGGGTAGCCTTTGGTCCTTCTGAAGCTGCCTTTTATCCTTGGTTGTCTCATAATCCAAAATGCAGCTCAGCTGTGAGCTACCTTGCTAGCTCCTTGTTAAGTCCAAATTAGGCTCAGCTGAGCCATCTCTTCAGTCCATGTCCATTCAAAGTCCCATCAAGGTCAAATGAAGCTCAGGTGTCCATCAGAGTCCCATTGGCCTTGATTGATTATAGCTGTGGAGCCAGCCCTTCCCTTCCCAGAGCTGTCAACCAGCTGTCAAAACATGGAATCGCTGTCAACACCACAGCATCCACCTGATGATCTTCTGATCTTCCATTACAGTTTTCAGCAGGTAGCTGTTGTTTATCAGGTGTGTTCTCTCCCCTCCCTGCAAGATTTTACATGTGGGAGATCACTGAGTGTGTGTCGGTAGCCACAGGTTGCCCTGTCTAAATCAGATCGTAATCTGATTTTTATAATCATTCATCAATGGAGAAGAAACTTTCCTCGCACAGCAGGAAAATTGTAACTCCCACTCCATAGTAAATCAATCTAATCATTTTGAATTTTAATCAGCAATAGAGCCCTTTCCTTGGCAATCTTTTGGAACGGGTGTAAAACACATCTTATCTAGCTGGCTTTTAGGGTAGTAGTATAGCTTTCTTTGCTCTCAGCACTTGTCACATTGTTTGTATAAAAGTTTGTTTAAAAGATTGCTTGAAAGAGGAATTTCACTACTACTGTGCAACTTACTACTACTGTATGAGCTCCAGCTACTACTGTAGCCCACCATTCTTCTTCCACATTTCCTCTTCCCCTTCATCAGGGTTGGCAAATGTGCCTGTTCACATCTGGTGGCAGATTGGGGCTAGGGCAGGTGGAGAACAGACACCTACCACCTCCCCACCATTCTGTCATTATGGATGTAACTGGCCTCCTGATCAGCCCTGTGTCACTCTTTAATCAGAGCAGAAAATGTGGGGGAACAGATCCAACCTTTAGATGGAAGCACTTAGCTGATACCAGCTAAAACCAACTTGGCTAGCTAACCAGTTTCCCATTTCAGGGGTCTCCAAACTTTTCAGCATGAGGGCCACACGTATTGGAACATTTTTTCCCCCATTCAATTGCATTAAATGCAGCACCTCTAGTGGCTGAATAAGGAATATACCTGGAAGTGCATCTTTTGAGTTATTTTTAGCCCTGAGAGGCTGGGGAACCTTGGGAGCCAGATAAAATCCTCCTGAGGGCCAGATTTGCCCCCGGGCAAGGGTTTGGAGACCCCTGTCCTACCTGGTTACTGGTTAAGGGCAGTTAATGGAGCACAAAAAAAGATGTGCTACCAAAATAGTACAGGATCTCTGTCTTGTACAGAAAGAGTAGTACAGGATGCACTACTGAAATAGGTACAGGATCTCAGTCTTGCTTTGCTTCTAGTCACACTAGTTTTGTATTTTTATTAACTAAGTAGAAGTTAGGCTTTCACCCTTTATAACCATTAATGTCTACCAAAACCCTAATTTCTATACATCTACTAGAGATGCAAGAGTTCTGTCCTCCTTTACATCTGGGCATCTTGGAAAAGTAGATTTTTTTCCCCTATCGTTTGCAAGAGTTTTAATTAACTTTTGAGCAAACAAAATAAATGCAACATTTCACATACATTATATAAGTGGAGACTGGAAAATCAAAACCATTGTTTCCTTCCTAGCACTGAACATAAAAACAATTGTGTGTGTACATATAGGTGAATGAGACTGTTTCAGGGTAGCTGATGCTGGCTCTTGAATGCTGAGAGCATTTTTTCCTTGCAGTATAAGAATCAAGTAACCAGAACAAGAAAAATCTGACTTCACAGTAGAAATCTCACAATATGTGAAATTACCACAAGGTGGCACTGCAGTACAGCACTGAAAGAGTACTGTATAGTTCAGAAGAAAGTTCAGAAAATAGAAGTAGGAAAGGAAGAAGGCAAATGCTGTTATTTACAGTTGGTATAAAGAGTCATGCAGTGTGATCCTGAGTCCGTTTTACTCAACACCTTTTAACTAAACATTGTGAGGGACATAGACCTTAAACAGGTCTGCATCTCTTTCCTTTTCTTTCCAGCAATGTCTTGTTTAATGTAGCATATGATGTGATGTCATTGTCATGTATTTCCCTGCCCACTGCCAATGATCTGTGATAAAGAGATAAAGAGGACAAGCACACACTGATGTCACATAAAAGTAGACACTGTTAGGAGGACAACAGAGGTCTAAGCTCCATTGTCCTCAATGGAAGTTAGTCCCAAGTAACTGAGAATATAAGAACCTAACAGCATACTTTATAAGTCAGAAGTAAGGGTCATTGTGTACAATGGGGTTGACCTGGAGTGTGCATTCATTCATTCATTCATTTTGATGAGCCATATTTGCTAGAAGTATAGAATTATTTTTTTTTACAAATTCATAGTATCTTTGATTCACATACCCTAGAGATTAATTAATGGAGGAAACTTCTAGACTCAAGCCTTCAGTTCAGCTCCTTTTTCCTCTCAGCTTCTATAAGCTGGGTGAGAGCCAGTCTGCCTGTGAGATTGTTCAACAGCAAAGATATCTCCTTTGAGTAGAGCAGCCACTTCTGTTCTTTTCTTTTTGAGAGTTGCCATTTCAATTATGCAATGCCTCCTAATTACTGCTTTCATTGCATCCTGAACAACACAAATGGAAGTGGAGCTGTTTATATTTAAAGCAAAATATTCCCTGGGGGCATCCCTCAAGTGAAGAATAGAAGCAGCAGAACACAATAAAGTAGGATTCAGCCTCCAGATTAGGGAAAAGGTAGAATCTCCAGTCCAAGTGAAGTGTGTGGAAACTGGCACTTGGAGCATGATAAGAATTAAGGTCAGAACCTATTGTGGGATCAGAGAGAACAGAAAGTGAAGGAGAGATGTAGTCCAGGCAAGAGTAGGAGCGATGCCTGTTAGAAATAGAGGTGAAAAGAATTTCTGATTTCAGGATTACTGAAGGGTGGAACAGCTTACAAGTATCCATCAAGTCATGCAAGGAAATATCTGAAAGAACAAGGAGGAGTTGGTAGAGACTTGAGTAGAACCTCCAGACTTTATACAGAGAAAGGTTTAGGACCTTGTTAAAATCAGCACCAATCACATCTGGGACAGTCAAAAAGTCATCCAGTTTGTAAAGCAGATCTTAAAGGAAAGTATTTTGCTTGGAATGACAGTACAGAGAGACCAGAATGACTGAAAAATCAAATTTGCCCTTTAAAAAAAATATAACTTTCTCTGGCATCCTTAGTTGCTGTACGAACAAAGTTTACTTTCTTTTCAATCATTAACTATATGCCAGAGGACCTGGAGGAGCCAAGAAATGATTCCCGCCCGCCCCCCCCCCCCAAACAGGCATTGTTTAGTAGAAATAGATAATGAAACCACTGTTTGCAGCATGATGATGTTTTTATGTGGGCCTGAGCACCTTGGTGGTGATGGTGGGGGTTATAACGTTTAGATGAATTATTCATCAGCTGATTCTTGCTTCTTGATTAAAAAATCTATTGAATATATTACATCCAAGTTCAAATAACTCTTTCAACTGAATAAGTAGTGAAAGCCATTGATTTAGACATGATGTTCCTCAGGTTTTGGTTTCCTGCCTTTTCACCTTACTCATTCCTCCACTGGGCTCTTTAAACAATACATGGTCTTATTCCTTCCTCTGCACAGGCCTTCCTTTCTCCATTTCAAAAAAAGCAAGAAAGGTGGAGTGCACTGGAACTGATCCCAGCATGCTCCATATATCCTGCTTTGATTAAAAAGTCTGTACAGAGGATAGGACAGATACGGATGCCAGCAGGGAAAGTGACAGGTGTCTTCCTTGCTGCTTCCCCTCTCCAATCCGCTACCTAACATGAACACTTTTGTTCACATTATGGACAGGCTGGCTGCACATTCACCTATAAATGTAATGCAGATCCAAGAGACGGGATGCAGCAGCAATTGTTCATGCTCAGAATGTTCAGTTCAATTAGCCATAACTCTAACCACATGCCTCAGTGCATGCCCCCCTAACTGGTTTGAATACTATTTAATGCCAACTTTACTAGTGATGGGTGAACTTGCCCAGTTCAGATTTGCTCTCAACAAGCCACGCGCTATTTTTCCTGGAAACAGGAAAATGGCCTGGTTGGTTTGGAGTCTTGAGTTCAAATCGTGACTCCATCTCATGTCCTTCCTCCAGCATGTCCTTCCTCCACCCTTCAACCTCCCTAGCATTGAAGAATTATAGGAGAAGCAAAAGGGGTTTCCCTTGACCAGGGTTGCAATAAGGCAAGTGATAGCTGAGCAACAGTGACTTGTGCTGCCCCTTTCTCCCATCAGATTCCCTGAGAGACTTTGAGATTGTTGCCATTGCAGAAGCACCACATGACCAGGCAGACAGGTCATTTCAGTGTATTGGTTATCTTATTTGATTGGCATCGCAAGATCCTAATCAGCCTACTTGCTTAAATTGACCTGAGCCACCCATGGGCGCTCCAGCTCACTTGATGTGGAAGGAGGGCAAGCAAGGTTGGCTAGGTGGTTGCAGAACATCCAACCAGACAGGGCAGTGACCTAATCAAACCTAGGTTACTTTAGGTCAAGCTCAAGGATGCTCATGTGTGATTTTGACCTGGCCCTTCAGAGTGTCTACATGTGAGTGGCCAGTTCCACACAACTTTCTGGCTTAGAGAGATGTAACAGAGTCCGAAAACTGATTTTAGAGAACTACAGTTAAGGATCAGTGAGACAGACGTGTAAGGCAGTGGTTCTCACACTTTAGCACCGGGACCCACAGATGAGAATCTGTCAGGACCCACCAGAAGTGATGTCATGACTGGAAGTGACATCATCAAGCAGGAAAATTTTAAAAATCCTACCCACACTCACGCAGGCGTAAGTCCCACTTACTATCATTGTTAAAAGAATATACATAGTAGCTTGTTAAAAGTACAGGTCTGTAACATTTTCAGTCACATACCATGGTAGCATCAAGTCTAATATATTAAAAATAAAATACAGTCCAACCTTGTTATACATGTATTTTTATATACGGATTTAACTCAACACTTATGCCCGCTGTAAATGAGAAGGAATGTGCTGATCCCTGGAGAAGGGGAAAAATGCATCCCTTAAAAATCACAGTTTTAAAAACTGCTTTTTATCATTATAGAGAAACAGTCATGCAAGTGATTATAGGCATTTTTCATCTGTGAGAAAATTCATGGATTTTTCTATCTCAATGAGAAAGGCCCTTTAAATTAAAGGAAAACAGTTCTTTAACAATAACTTCATTAATGCGAGAGAGGGCAGCCGGCTGACAATCCATCGATCATTCTCTCTCTAGGTACAAGGCAAACCCTTTCCTTCCCCCTGAGCACATGAAAGAAGGCTAAATGGCAGTGATTATCACCTACTGCCAGTGACATAGCTAATGATTGTGTAGCCCAGTGCCAAGCTCAAAATGATGCTCCGGAAGTGACATCACAATTGGAAGTGAGGTCATGCCCAGGCTTTTTAAAAAGTGTGCTCTTGATTGGTTTGAGACACTGTGCTGGGGTGAAGAGGGATGGTTTTTCTGTCCCTGCTAAATATAAGAGGAGCACCACTTGAAAAAGTGCCTTTTTACCCAGTTAGCAGGGGTATTATGATACATGGAAATGAGAGCTGACTCATATTAACACATTATTGGTTCCATACTATATCATAATAACATGTCATTGCAACATGTCAATAACATAATAACATGTCATTGGTTCTCAGAACAATCAGTCTCATAGGTCAGTTTTGAGTTAAAGAAATTCACTTTTTGTTCCAGAAGGCGGTTATGTTTTCATTTTCTAGTTAATTGGCCATAACTTTTGATAGAACACAGAAATTTCAATGGGGTTTGCTGTCTTGCATTTCTCATTAAATTACTTTTCCAGTGATATATAACATGATGGTATTATTCATACATACCGAGATTTTCATAATTTTGGTCACTAGTTTCAAGCTCAGCTCGTTGCCCCCCCAAAGCTTGATGCCTGGTGCACTGCTAGCCTCTGCACCTCCTTAGCTACACCACTGCCTACAGCAATCTTTTCCTCAGTGAGGCTCCTGGTGAAGGGACGGATTGCTGCCTCCTGGTGAAACCTAGGCACCTGGAGAGAGACTGATTGTGTCTGTGTGCATTACAAAAGGTCAGCAAGGCTGTTTTTAAATCACTGGAGCAAAGGGACTTTGTTTTTTAAATTGATTTGCTTTAGTGCGTTTTTTGCCATCCACGTGAGTTCTTGGAATGGAACCCTCTAGAATAATGAGACTGAACCTGTATTGACATAAATGGGGATGCACCTGAAATTGGCTCACGACACACCTAGTGGGTCCCGACCTATAGTTTGAGAAACACTGGTGTAAGGGATTTTAAGATTTGCCTGTAATTTCCTGATTGTGCCTTTTTGCTACAACCTACACCTGGGCCCATCCAGTACCTAAGCCAGAGGTACTCAAACTTTGAGGGAGCTTTACTCCCTCAGTAAGTTCTTGTGGGGGAGGGGCTAGGGCAGCAATGTGATCCCCAGGATCACATCGCTAAGGGGGGGTGAGGGGGGGGTGCTTGTGTCTTACTTGGACAGATGTAGGGCTGCAGCAGGCTGCAGGAGGTGCGGGGAGCCCTGCGCAGCCATCCGCAGCGCTCCTCGAGGCTTGGAACTTTCACAGAAAGCGGATGCAATGCAAAACGGAAGTACTTTGTGCCCGCTTTCAGGGAAAGTTCCAAGCCTTGGGGAGCGCTGCAGAGGGCTGTGCAGGGCTCCCCACACCTCCTGCAGCCTGCTGCAGCCCTATATCTATCCAAGTAAGACACAAGTGCCCCCCCTCGCCCCCCTTAGCGAGGGGATCCCCCAGGATCGCGTCGCTGCCTCCCTCCCCTTCCCGCACCCCTTAAAGGGACGGGGGAAGCATTACACGAACTGGTGGGTCGCAACCCATCAGTTTGAGAACCACTAAGCCATTTTGAAAGTCTGCTTGTTCTTTTTCTTTCCCCTTAGATTTTACTTCCCCTTTATATTTTTTAAATAAAACTCTTATTAATGTTTCAATTGCCGAGTGTCAGCTGAACTTCCCCCAGTTCACCCCGACCACTGGCTACACACTACAGCATCATTTTTTAGGAATCTTTCACATAACTGGGAGTCTTTCAAGCATTGTCTGTCTCTCTGGCCTTGTCCCCCTGGTGGAATTTCAGACTACCATTTTGGCCCTGGGTCAGGGGTAGAACTGGCAAAGGAGGAAGGCACTAATACCAGGGGTCCCCTCTCCTAGGGTGTTTTGGAATTGGGTTTCTACCTTACTGGATAGTCCAAAGGTAAGTACCTAGCTCAGCCCCTCAGGGCTGTTGGAAGAGAGAGGGGAAAGCAAACAATGAAAGCACCCTCTTCCTATGGTGAAATATCTCACCACCTGAGCTATCTGCTATCAATAAAACATACACAGGAGTGAAGGCTTGGTTAAGTTGGCATAAAAAATACTTTACTCACAGTTCATAGTTGCTTACATGCATCTTCTGATCGGTCAGAGGCTCATTTAGAACAGAGAACCTCAAAGTTGTTCCCTTTGTGTGGCAGTCAGCGGGGGAAGGAGGATGTGCCACTGTGGGAACAGAGCACATATTCCACACATCCTTCTCCTTCAATGATTTGGGAGGAAGACAGTGATGTGGAGAAAGGGCAATAGGAAATAGGAAAACATTTCCCGCAGGGAACCTAGAGGGGCAGGGAGATGGTCTCAGGTGACTGAACAGTACACTGCCCTCCGGAGTCCTGCAGGTGGCATTGCATCCAAATTCCAACAAGAGCTACCCTAAGACATAGTCAGATGGACTGTCGTATCCAGTGGACAGGTGCAAGCAAAACTCAACAGGATTCCAGTGGGTCTTTCTTGGCCCACTGTTGGTCTTTCTTGGCCCACAAGGGACAGAGAACGACCACACTGATGCTGCCCCAATGTACTTTCCAAGTTGAACCCTCAAGAAAACATGAAGGTTGTAGAAATCATTATGGTGAAGCTGAGCACACACCCCAAGCCAGGCTAACTCAATTTTGGACATAGTCAAGGACTTTGCTAAGAGACTGCAGTTCCCATACTGTCTCCATGCTGTCTAGAAAGCAGTGTGGCAGACAAGGCAGTATGGTGGGATTGGAAGAAGAGAGAAAAACTGACAGATGACAGAAAAGTCTGCACAGAACTAATGCTGCGCCCTGCATGTAGTGTTAGTTTGGTCTGCATAAACACATTATGCTCTGTTCGTTTGGCAACCACTAGTGTCCATAACTTCTGTGGCATATTTTTTAAAAAAGTTCTACAGGAATCCAGAGGGTAGAAACTGGTTATGGAAAAGTAGTAACCTAGTTTTCTGGCTGGCTACACGTATTCCATGAGTGAGGAAAGCAAGGAGGAAAAGAAAGGGAGATGAAACAGGTGGTGCAAGGCAGAAAAGTGCATGTGTAAAAATTAATGACAGTGTTGCACTTTCCCTTGAATGCAGGTCAAAAGCACTCTGTTTTAAAATCTCACTGTTTGCAAAATATTTGCATAGATGAAAAGATGCTTCTCAGCCACCAGGCAAGCACGGTGCATGCCTGACAGGTACCAATTGACAGTCCAGAGGTTGCAGCTGTTGTCCCAAGTGCCCAGAGGCAGAACTTTGAATCCAGAGTCTTCAGGCTACGCCTGGAGATCTGACACCCCTGCTTGAAGGTGGTCCATTGTACACGAGAATTAATGCGGAAAACTTAAAATCATTCAGACCATTACTACTTAATCATACAGAATTATCTTTTGCTTAGTAGAAAATGTAGTAGAAAATGCACTAGAGGAGTAGATTTTGCTCAGGAGCAACTCAAATATTGTACCATGGTGTGTACTTTTACAAATGCGGACTGGTTCATGGAACAGATCTGAAAGATAACAAGCCAGGTATGTTTGCAAGGCCTTTCCTGAAAATGGCAGGTTGTGATCTGTTATGTATGCAAGTTATGCAGGATCAAAATCCTGCATAACTGATTGGCCCAGACTTATGGCTGGCCAATCGGGTGATGGATCGAAATCCTGCCATCTGATTGGCGGAGCTAAAGGGTATAAAAGCCAGAGGTGTTTGCCTTATGTCAGATTCATTGCCAGGTCCTGTTCTGAAGATGAAATAAACATACTGAGCTTTTATCTCTATGCTTTCCTTTATTTGCATGGACCCACTATATAACACTGGCGAAGAGGGTGGGATTTGATTCCTCCATGCTTATCAACACTGGAACCAAGAGCTGATTCGCTTAGAGCTGATTCACCACTGGGGAATTGTTGTCCCAGCCGAAGAAAGAAGGACCTGCTTCCATAACCCTGCTGAGCTGCCACAATGACCACCCGAGGTCACATCAAGGAATTCGATCCAGCGTCCCTGGAGCTATGGGACACTTATGCAGAACGTCTTGAGTTCTTCCTGGAGGCCAACGCAATCAAAGATGCCACCCTAAAGTGGACCACCTTGCTCAGCGCCTGTGGCTCTGCCACTTTTGAAATCGCCCAGAATCTCGTGGCACCAACAGAATTAAGGACATCGTGGCCCTCCTAAAGAATCACTTCTCGCCCCAGCCATTCCATATTGCACACCGCCATGCCTTCTACAAGTGAGATCAGGCTGCCAATGAGTCTGTTTCAGCTTACGTGTCCGTGCTTCGTCATCTTGCACAAAGATGTGAATTCCGACACCTGGAAGAAATGCTTCTTGACCGGTTCGTATGCGGCGTCCAGGACAAAAGGATTCAGAGGAAGCTCTTCGCAAAGGAAGAGCTGAATTTTCAAGAGCCTGTCAAGGAGGTGCTGGTGTTTGAAAAAGCAGAAGAAGCTGCAAGGGAGATTCATGCCTCTCGCAGCCCAGCCACAACTCAAAAAGCCGAGGCAGTCCACCATGAGGGCATGGCCTCAGACTGTTTGGAAGAAGGGGAGGTGCTATGAATTAATCGAGGTATGTCGAGACACAATGATCACCATGAACTACAAGCACCTAGACCCAGGGCCCGGCAAGCCTCCAATGTCTCCAACCTGGGCCCTTGCACCAGCTGTGGGGACCCGCATGAACGTCGGAGTTGCCGGTTCCGCGATGTGACTTGTTGGGCCTGTGGAAAGAGGGGCCATATTGCCTGCGTTTGTCACAGTAAACCTTCTCGGGCTCGGAGCCAGAAAGTTCTTCAGGGGTCTGTCAGCCAGGAAGAGCTCTACACTACTTCAGTACACCCCATCCAGAGCGTCCATTTGCCAATCAAGGAAAAGGTACATGTGACAGTAGAAATTCAAGGGTCTCCCTGCGTAATGGAAGTGGACTCCGGATCAGCGCTCTCTATTATTTCTACAGAGACTTTTCAGCGCCTTTGCCCTAGAAAGGGCCCCAGTC
The DNA here is from genome assembly GCF_035046505.1 of Tiliqua scincoides. Classification (NCBI taxonomy): domain Eukaryota; kingdom Metazoa; phylum Chordata; class Lepidosauria; order Squamata; family Scincidae; genus Tiliqua; species Tiliqua scincoides. The sequence continues at coordinate 77,864,876 of NC_089821.1, read as the reverse complement.
TGGAGCCAATTGGACTTTTGCTTACAGATTTCCAGGGCAACCGTGTCCCTGTTCAGGTTATGGGTAAGTTTCAGGTTCATTATAAATTGAGGGGCTTCTGGATCTGGTGGTCGTCGAGGGCCATCACTCCTGATGTGTTACTGCGGGAACCAGAGACCTCCCTGGACTTATCTGAGCCACTTGATGTCAGTGCACCTATGGGGAGTCCCTCTGCCATAGCTGTGCCAACCCCAGAGTGAACTAAGGAACCAGAGGTCTCGATACCAAAGACTCGCTGCACCTTACGAATGCGGGTACAGCCCCGCCACTCTGAGGACTATGTTTGTTAACCTTGAACTGTACTTTGGTGGGGAGGGGTGTTATGTATGCAAGTTATGCAGGATCAAAATCCTGCATAACTGATTGGCCCAGACTTATGGATCGAAGGATTAATCCATCCTACCATCGAAATCCTACCATCGAAATCCTACCATCCGATTGGCCCTCTAGTTAATGTTTCAGTTGCACCAATCATGGGGAGTCTGGGCAGAGCTAAAGGGTATAAAAGCCAGAGGTGTTTGCCTTTGTCAGATTCATTGCCAAGACCTGTTCTGAAGATGGAATAAACATACTGAGCTGTTATCTCTATGCCGTCCTTTATTCGCATGGACCCACTATATAACATGATCCCTACTCAGTAAGATCTACAAAGAAGCCTTCTGGGATTGAGTTCAGAGATTGGAAGTGAAGAATCAAAGCTTCTGACAACAGCATGCTCTCAAGGTGCTAATAGAACAGCCTGTGAGGACGTTCATTTTAGCAACGATTAACCTAACAGTGAAATACAGCAAAATGTGCAAAGAATTAAGAGTTACCCAGCAACCTTAGGAGCCTAGAAAATGTGAGATTATATTTTAGATTTACAGGTACAGTAGGAATGCTGTGATGTAGGTGGCTATTTCAGGGGTTTAGGGAAACTGCAGCAAATGAGTTTGACAGGTGGTTGAGAACTGCAAGGGCAAAATAACAATACTCAACATCTGCTAGAATCAACCCCTGAAGCATGAGAACTAGAGATGCCCCATAGTATTGATTTGAAAATCTCTCTCTCTCTCTCTCTCTCTCTCTCTCTCTCTCTCATTGTGTGTGTGTGTGTGTGTGTGTGTGCACGTGCAAAATGAAAGAGAGAGAAGTGGGTTCTGATTAATACTTCACCAGTTTGCTCCTAGCTGGAGAGCACCAATGGTTATTTTTCTTCCTTCTTCCACTGTAAAGTGGAAGGTTAAGCAATTTCTACTGAGTTCAGTGGAGTTGACTCCCAAGCAAATATGCATAGGGTTGCAGCCATAGTTTCATTCAGAGTTTTCTTGCTTCACTTACAGGTGATTTGAATATCACAGCCCCCTACGGAGGCTACCCGAAAGCATTTGTACATGCTTGAAGGCGCTCTGCGTGGCAGGTGTAATATTTGAAAGCCCTCTAGCATCCCCATTAGTCCAGCAGCATGCAAGATGTGTTTCTCTGCTGCTCTATGCCTTTCAGCACAGGGCAAAGGCTTGGCATTTTGACAACACTTTTTATGTTGGATGAGCTTTAATTGAATAATATGTTGCGGATTTGATTCATGTTTTTGTTTGATTTTACTGCTGCTATTATTTCTATGCCCTGCTGCTGCTTTATTATGTCATTTGTTGCTTCTCTGTGTTTCTTAGAATTCTGTAGCTAATTTTAGATTATATTGCCTGCTTTCTTGTTAACTGCTTCGGGGCCAGCTGAGGAAAAGTGGGATACAAGCCAGCACTGCGTATCTCTGGAAGCTGGAGCTGATGTGAACTTACTGGGCAAAGCTGAGTCAGCAGTCAAGATATGGGGATTTCCAGCCTTCTGCATGGGATTCTGCAACAGGGATCAGCTATGCGCAATGTATCAATGAGACTCTTGTTGTGGTTAGTGGCGTTCCCAATGTTCCCAATGGCACTGTTGGAGCCATTCTAGGCAATAATGCAGAGGCTCTTGTTCTGTGGAATGGCTCCGACGGTGAGAGGGAACAGCAGCTTACATGGCACATTGAGGTGCCCTGCAAAAAAAAGCGCTTTGCCCCCCCCTCTAGGTACACCACTGGCTGTGGTTGCCCATGCAGAGCTTTTCTCCCAAAGGTGCCTGCTGTCTTGGCTCAGGCTCAAGATTAGGCTGTGACTGGACAGAAACAAGAGCTGATTTGCATGTGAGTTTTCTTCCTTTCGTATTCTGAGTGGATTATCATTCAGTGTCTCTGCAGTGCATAACCCCACATGGCATGCATTAGCTGACTCTAGCTCTCAAGGTTTCAGACAGAGGTCTTTCCCAGTCCTACCTGGTGATGCCTGAACCTGGACTTTCCGTGTGCAAGTCATGTCCTCTACTACTACTACTACTGATTAGCAGAAATGTGTGTCCTGCCTCTGTTGAATAGCATTGTATTGGGCATGCCACCTGCAGAATATGATGTGATGGTGACTTCACACTGCATGGTCAACAAATGATAGACATACACATGGGATCTTCATACGCAAAATGTGAAAGAGAAATGGGAGGGAATGTTCCTCTTCCTGTTCAACATTTTTGCAGTTCTTGCAGTGCACTCCACATATTACATTCAAGACACTCCAAGTCACATAACTATACATCATAATAAATGTGGGGTTGCCAGAGAAATGGCAGTCTCATCTTGAGTTCTCACCAGTCCCCTTTGTAAGATACAGTAGAGGTTGCCCATGTCTCAGGGTATGATTACCCAAAGATGGTGATCGTGGGCCCAATCCTATCCAATTTTCCAGGGACAGTGTAGCCATGCCAATGGGGTATGCATTGCATTTGCATCTAGTGGTGGGGAGGCAGTAAGAGAGACATCCTCAAAGTATGGGAACATTTGTTCTTTTACCTCTGGACTGCATTGTGGTTACAGCACTGCTGGAAAGTTGGATAGGATTGGATCCCTAATCATCTAATCATCTTTTCCTGCATCCCCACACACACACACGCACACATGCACACACGCACACACACACACACATCATTGACTGCCACATGAAAGAGCATGTGGCATCAGGAAACAGGGAGCTTTCACTACCTGTCATGAAGCAGGAGGGGAATACATTCTGGAGCTCCTTAAGCTGCAGGAAGGGGAAATTTGGGTTGGATATCAGGAAGAAATTCTTAACAGTCAGAGCAGTTCAACAATGGAACTGACTACTGAATGAAGTAGTAGGTGCTCCCTCACTGGAGGTCTTTAGGCAGAGGCTTAACAAGCAACTTTTGGAGTTGCTCTAGAGAGGAGGGACTAAATGGTCTGGAAGGCCTCTTTCAACTGCATAATTCTTGCTCAGTAGTACCTTATTGATTATAGCGTTGAGTTTGCCCTAATGCTTCATGAAGCAAACCACAGAGCTGAGCACAGAGCAGAGCTTTCTGACTGTTAGAAGTATTTAAAATGGAACTTCATGTCCCGCCACAGGCCCCAGATTGTCCAACGGGGGAGCTTCACATCACACAAGTTAGTTATGCTCATGGCCCTGGCTTGGGCATGGGGAAAATCAGAAAGGTTTTCATGCTTACCTGGGAAGATTTGTTGCAAAAGAGTATCTTTTATTTATTTTTGTGAATGAGGTGCCTTGTTGTTTGCCAGTGAATCCATCTTCCAGCCCATCCTTTGGCTTAGCCATTAATGCATCTTGTGGCTAGGCACCTCCCAAATCTTCTCACACTCTGTTGGTATCCTGTGGGCAACTTCCATCTAATCTCCCCACATGATGGACCCAGGGCCATTCCTGTATGGTTTATCTCCTTGGTTGTGTGGAGTTCCGCGTTGTGTGGCCCAAAGAGTGCTAGAGCATAGATTGACTCAGTGGATATGGGTGGCTCAGTGGAACCAGTCTTCCATTTCCACCAGTCTACTTAGAGGTGGAAAGGGAATGGAAGAACAAACAGATTTTGCTCCCCCCCATTCTTGTAGATCATGAGTGCCCAAACCTGGCCCGGGGGCCACTTGCAGCCCTCAGGGACTCACCCACAGGGAGTCCCCACTATCCAATGAGCCTCTGGCCCTCCAGAGACTTGCTGGAGCCCATGCTGGCCCAACACAACTGCTCTCAGCGTGAAGGCAACTGTTTGACCTTTAGCGTGAGCTGTGGGATGAGGGTTCCCTCCACTACTTGCTGTTTCATGTCCGTAATACAGCAGTGGCAGCGAAGGAAAGGCAAGCCTTGTTTTGTGCAAGGACTTTGCTAGGCCTTGAGCTACTGTAAGACCTTCATTCATTCATATAAGTTCCATCTCTAATATATTCATTTATGTAAATTTATTCAAATTTGAAATGTAAATTAATTCAGCCCCTGACACAGTGTCAAAGAGATGATGTGGCCGCCCCTGTTTGGACACCCCTGTTGTAGTTGTTGCCAAGAAAGACCCTGGCCCTTGACTTGCTCCCTCAGCCCCACATCATCTGGTATCCCTGCACTCTTTTAAACCTGAAATGTTCTAGGCTTTGCAGTGCAGCTGTGAGGGGTGCGTTTAAAAAAGCCTGTTGTATTTTTGCAGCTGCTCTGAAGGCTGCTAAAGTGAATCACCATTTCCCACCCTGGCTTGTGACCCACAGTTAAGCAGATTCGTTCAAGACTCCCTCTCTCATTCCCTCTCTTGAAGCAGCATGATGTTTGCATGGCAAAACAACTCTCCTAAATGTTTCATGGAAGATAACACACAGTTTATGACACCCTGTGGTAACAACAAGAGAGGGTTATTAGGGATGGTCTGAGGAAGTACAGTGAGTGCTCCCAAGAGAAATTTCCGGCAACAGACGGACAGAATAGCAGAGCACTCAGTGGATCCCTAAGGCACTGGTGAAGAATCTTGGTTCAAGCAGACGGAGGCTGCAAGACACACACATGCAGGCCCTTGGTAGTTAATGAAAGGCAATATAATGCACTCTGTGTGTCCTGGGAAATGGTGACTCCTGCTAAAGGAGTTTTGTCAGGCCCTAGTGACTCTATCAATACATTCCTTCAGAAACACAGAAATAGGACCTGTCTTGTTTAAAAATAAAAACAGCAGACATGTTGCCAGGACTTTTTTCATTCAGGAAGGATATAGTAATAGACTCACCTCAAACAGATTGGTTTGTAACAGTTATTCTCAGGTTTGAATTGGATCTGAAATAGTTCAGATGATACCTTTTTCGATGTGGGTGTATAACAAAGAAGGGGTAAACGTGCAAGTCTGACTACTAAATTGAGGTGGAAGAAAGGTTGCAAGTCCAGGGAAGATTTCTGCATGAGGTTCTGCCAATCAGGTGACACAAAATGGCCAAATGGACCAGTGGCCTGATGTAGATAAAGGCAACTCATATTTGTCCCTAAATTAGCTCAAGACTGTGACTCCCTTTTTTCTCAGACCCATAGAAATAAAGTTTGCGCATTATTATTATTATTATTATTATTATTATTATTATTATTATTATTATTATTAACTATTTATATACCACTTTTCAACTAAAAGTTCACAAAGTGGTTTACAGAGAAAAATCAAATAACTAAATGGCTCCCTGTCCCAAAAGGGCTCACAATCTAAAAAGATGCAAAAAGAACACCAGCAGACAGCCACTAGAAAAGACACTGCTGGGGTGAGGTGGGCCAGTTACTCTCCCCCTGCTAAAAAGAGGAGCACCCACTTGAAAAAGTGCCTCTTACCCAATTAGCAGTGGTACTACCACTGAGATATGGCCCTTTCCCAGACCCATCTAGCCATGCAACTTAAACTGGTGGGCAGACTCCTGGATAGATGAAGTCCTGGAACTAGAGACTAATACAGATTAAACTTGGGATTTTATGTATATGAAACATATGCATAAAGACATTCATAAATCTGGAGAGAGCTTTATGCTGCTTCTGATGTTTAATGTTTATGTCATGGCTACTGAAGAAAGTCCTCAAAGAAGAACTGGTGCTTGGTGACTCTCTCTCTCTCTCTCTCTCTCTCTCTCTCTGTGTGTGTGTGTGTGTGTGTGTGTGTGTGTTTTGCACTGGTGTGTGTGTACACAAATACACAAATATATAGATATATGCACTGGAAGAGTGAGAATTGCTGCTATTCCCTTGTACCTTAGGTATCTCAACCAAATTGTGTATCTCTGTTCAGTTTAGTTGTGTTGTTCTTTATCCAACCTTTTGTTGCACTTTTCACCTTCTTTTACTGGCAGAGAGAGAATCCAAGTACAATAAATTATGCTAAGAACAGATGTTCCAAAAGTGTGATGGCTCAGCTGTTTCCCCTGTCATATAATAAACACAGGGTTTTAAAGCAGATTCACATTCCCCCCCTCCCCCAGAAACAGCTAACTCTATGTCTGTCCCCAAGTACAAAGATTTTGCAACCATTACAAGGCTCCATTAGACTGGTACCTCACTCAGGTATTTGGGCTTTATTTAAACTTCATATAACAAATGTACAGAAGGCTTCACAGTGTACAGAATGCACACGACAGCCAGGTGTTGGCAGTGGCAGAGAAGACTTATCTTCCTACATACAGGTTTTCTATTTAACAAATTTGTGTTCAATGTAAGTGTGAATTATTAATGAAATGGGGTGCGAAGAATGCTGGGAAAGAATGGAGTATCATGGGATGGCAATCATGGTTGCTTGAAACTTGTTGAAGTTTCTTAGCAAACTAAAGATTTTTTAGTTCTTTATCTGTTTACTATTAAAGCTTAATTTTTTAATTGCTTTGGTTCTAACTTCTCAGACAATTGCATTTTACTTATTCACATTACAATTGCATGCAATTACGTTTAGTGCCACCAGTACACAACCACAGCTCTATCTTTCTTTTCTATTTCATTCCAAGGGTGCAGTGGAATGGGGGATGCATTTAGCTGGATGTGTTCTAACATTGTTGGTTAGTAGGAAAGCTAATCTGGGGATAGATATTTGGCCTACTATGGAGGGAGTGGCGCTCCATCTGAACAAACCGTTCGGCATTCTGGGGGTTCTGAACTGGATGGTCAAGTTGCGTTTGCAGTTAGGCATGCATGAGAACCAGCTGCACCCTCCATGGGAAAGAAAGTCACAGTCCCACATGCATGAGTCACATCCAGGTTGGACTATTGCAACGTACACCTCTACCCTTGCAAAATGTTGGGAAACTGTAGCGGTTACGGTACGTTGCTGCCAGGTTGCTGGTGACTGATACCGTGTTGTGCATACGTGTGTACATGGTGCTGGGTACATGTCAGGAGAGCATGACTCATGCCATTTGCAAGGCATTTTAAATTGGGTTGATGAGATGTGACCTCACATCCCACAGGCCTCCAAAGATAAGCCAAAATTCAGCTCATCAGAGCAATCACTCCCCCCCCCCACCACTCTAGCTGGCTGACTGAAGCGAAGCCTCGCCCGTCTGTCTGTCTTTTGAAAAATTGCATGACTGGCCGCACCTTGCTGGCATAGCAAATTTTGAACCTGTAAACAAGCCACATCTGGAAGCTTCGTGACTTGGACTAAACAGACTCATTAGCAACACAAAACAAGGTCCCTCAATGGTAGCTTTCCTCACCAGTTCCATGACCAAATTTAATGAAACTGCATGCTAATGGCAGCCGGGGCCCCTCAAGACATCAAGAAGTTTGTTGCTGCACTTTCAGCAGGGTGCAAAACAACAGAGGCACCCATCTGAAGACAAGGATGCCCGATCATGGCCATCAAGGCTCAAACAAAAGGATTTGATTATTTCACCCACAACAGCCTCTATTTTCCCTTGGAAAATCTAAGGTGACAAAAGGAGGGTCACAGACTCCTTGTTGTTTTCATCTTCCCCCTACTCCATCACTGTTGCTCATGGACCTGCTGGTGCCATGTCAAGGAGCTTCATTCCCTCTGCTACCCAACAACTAGTGTGCCAGCCAGCACCCAGGACCAATATCAGACCGCTCTCTTCCCATCTTTCACTCCTCCCTAGAAAACCATTGCTCCAGCCCCTGCTGGGTTGCCTTCCCTTTAGTAAGCTGCCACTGCTGAGCCTTTCCTAAGAGAATCCTTTTTTGCCTAGGAAAATACTTAGCTCCTTTGCCCTGCTTCCCTCCTTGGAACTAGCTAAGGTTTCTGCCAAGCCTTCTTGGGTTTGCCTTTCAAACCCTTTTCTGCCTCTTTTTCCCCACCTTTGAAGCAGGAGATGGCTGTATCTTGGCACCCTAGCCTCTGCAATGCTACAAGTTTGTCTTAGCAGATACGGATACATAAGCCTTAGCCTTTTGGCAATCTATTTGCCCACCTCTCCCCCATCTTCTGTGTCCCATGTGCAGTCAAAATGGTTCCTTTCTGTGTCAGACCCTGTGCTTTCCACCTGCCCCAAGTGGGGAGATCCACATCAAAGGGGGGGGGAAGGGTATGCTGGAGCCACTGCCCCTGTGGTAAGAAACCCACATTTAGACAGGGAGCTTGCTTCTGTAGAGTTTATATTCACAAGTCTTTGAAAGGTCCGATAAGCCATTGCATTAGGGTTTATGGTCTGGGTCTCAGCCCTTTCTATTCCCTGGCTAAGCTCACCAGGGATGCCCCTTCATTCATTCAAATTGAGCTCCTTTGGACCAGGGGGGTTGGGGTATTTGTCAGGAACAGCTTAGCCCAATAGGGCATGTCCCACAAACTGGGGAGAATGAGAGTGGGGCTTTCATAGCCTTGCTGAGTTGTTGATAATGAATGCTCTTTGCTTACGAAAATAAAGGTATCTAATACCTTTATAAAGTTTATCTAATTTTTGAAACAGATAATGCTGTAATCCAGTATTTCTCAAACTGTGGGTTGGGACCTACTAGGTGGGTCGTGAGCCAATTTCAGGTGAGTCCCCATTCATTTCAATATTTTATCCATAATTCCCCCCCCCCGCATGCTTTATCTTGTGCCCTGAGTACAGTAGTATAATGTTTGATGTTTTTTAATTACGTTCATGTTTTTACTGTGTGCATTTTATATTGTCCATTGTTTCTATCTCCTGGAAATTGTTTTATGCCAATAAAGGTCTCAATCAATCAATCAATATTTTATTTTTAATATATTAGACTTGATGCTTCCGTGGTATGTGACTGCATTTGGGGAAACGTTACAGACCTGTACTTTTAACAAGTTCCTGTGTATATTCTTTTAACAATGATAAGTAAATGGGATTTACTCCTGGGTAAGTGTGGGTAGGATTGTAGCCTAGGATTGTTAAAAACGTCCCTGCTTGTTGATGTCACTTCCGGTCATGACATCACTTCTGGTGGGTCCTGACAGATTCTCATTCTAAAAAGTAGGTCCCAGTGCTAAATGTGTGAGAACCACTGCTCTAATCCTTTTTGGTTTATAAATTTTACTGTTGGGTTCTGAGGCAACTGAAGTGATGTTAAGTGCTAATGTTCTGTGTTTGCTCAATCAGCTGTGGTTGTAAACACACCAGCTTTAGGCTGCAATCCTGAAAGTCATTATAAACTGCTTAAGCCCCATGGATTCATTGGGATTTGGCAGCCTCTGGGCATCCTTCACCAAGAAGTTCTCCTGCACAAGCAGCATTAAATAAATGAAAAGTTATCTTGTACCACTTGCATTCATTTCAGTGGGTTGCTGTATCAATAGAATAACTTTCCAGTGGATTATACCACCTCATAGCATTTTTACATAAAAGTATGTTTACAGGGTATTAAGTAAAATGGAATGAAGACTGCAATCTTATATCCAATTACATTTGTTCATCACTCTCTAACCAATGTTTTATACAGTACGTAACTCCAGTTGAAATCAATGGAACTTCAGACTGTCATGCAAATATGTGGGTAAACTGTAGGCCATAACTCTGTTACACAAAACCAATCTGCAACTAACAAAAAAAATTCCCTCACCACCATTACAGTGTGGGCAATAGTACCTGAAACTTTCACTCCCATCTTTACCTTGGATGGGTGACATCATTTTTGGCCCAATCCTATCTGGGCCTTATGCTGGTGGATTTTGCAGTCTGCTAGTGTCAGGTCCATGCTGCTAGTGCAGCAGCTGCTCTGTTGCTGTGCAGACTGATGTTGCCAGCGCAAAGCCCTGGAGGCCATGTTTGGGTGACATCAGCCAGCAGAACCTTCACCATTGCCAGTAAAAGTTGGCGGTAGGGGTGGATCAGGGCAGATTGGGATGAGGAGCAGGCTAGGCTGGGAATGGTTCAGCGCTGGGAGGAGCTGGACCTTGGCAGCAGCCCTGCACACCAGCTCTTATCTCCCCTTCTCAGCCCGGAGAGAGCCCAGAGAGCTATTGCCATGTGCAGGTCTGAGAGACCCTGCACATGCCTGATCTTGTCTGATCTCGGAAGCTAAGCAGGGTCAGGCCTGGTTAGTACTTGGATGGGAGACCGCCTGGGAATACTGGGTGCTGTAGGCTTATACCATAGTCTTTCGAGACTGAAGGTTGCCAACCATCACAGCCCTCACAGGCATGCCTCTTCTCCTGTTGCCCACTGCTTCTGCATGTCTGGGGCACTTTCGTGTTTGAACAAATTGCACTGACACTGTTGCATCTAGTTTGGCTCTCATACTACAGATGATGTCTGCAGTGTTTAATGCGTTAATGGTAACTTGAGGGAGAAGCCCTACTCTGTGGGAAAGCAGATGTCTTGCATGCAGCTTTGGTCCTTGGCATTACCAGCTAAGTAGATCTCAGGAAAAGAGCTCTGCAACAGTCCTAGAAGTATTACTGCCAATCATAATAATAGACAGTACTGCATACTGACAGTACCAATGGTCCAGTTCATTGTAATACAGTTTCATGTGTCCTGGTTTGCATGCTACAGCCATGACATAGAGTCCACTCTAATTTGCTCCATTTTTATGTCAGTTATCATGAGTCATTTGCATGCACTGGTTCACCACACAGACTGAGTGCTTGTACAGCATCACAGTAAACAGCCTGGTGAAAATCCATCTATACATGACCTGCTAAACAACCCATTACATGGTGTCAGCTAGCATGACAGTAAGCAATTTTATCAGGATTTACCAGAGTGATTGTTGCATGGAGAACAGTTTTGTATGAACAGCATTTCCCACAAATTTCCCATTTAAAAGGAGGTTATTTTTACTTGGCTCAAAGTTTTGTGTTGTCTACTTATGGTGAATGTAGTGGTTTCACCACACAGGGGCAGGAAAGAGCTAACTTATTTCTCCCAAACAGGGATGTTCAGAAAGGACCATAACCAACTGGAATACATATTTAGAGAGTACTAAATGTACTAAAATTTTGACAATATTTTGACTGCTTTTCTATTTTAAAAAAATCCAAGGGTGTATAAAATCATGGCAAAATAATAAAAGCAGTATTGCCAGTATAACCAGTAAAAGGAATTTTAAAAACGCCGCAACAAATATCTTATTTCAGATCAAAGAACTCATCACCTTAAACAATTCCAAAAACATAATCAGTGAATCTTAATAAATACAAAATAATATTTACTTATTTTTATTAGGTTTTTCTATAGTTACCCTGCTGGTCTTTTTTGGGGACAGAAGGGTGGAATATATGTTAAAGCTAAATAAATAATTTGTTTTATTTTCTCTGTAAACCACTTTGTGAACTTTCAGTTGAAGAGCAGTATATAGATACTGTTAATAATAATAATAATAATAATAATAATAATAATAATAATAATAAATTGGCCAGCCCAATCCTACACTGGGTCAGTGGGGCTACATGGCCTATGCTGCATTGTGTAGCTGTGTAGCTCAGGAGGTAGCTGGAGTTCTCCTTGGTATAAGAGGATTTATTTCCCCCTACCCCAAATAAAACCCCAGCTCTCCATATGGGGCTTCTCGGATCCATGCCAGCTATTTAGCTGACGCAAATCCAGGAAGCCCAGTATAATGCTGGGCAGACTGGGAGAGGAGTTAGGATATGGCAGCGGCCTGTCCAGTCAATTCTGCCCCTTTCCCAGGTCAGATCTGCCCCCTATTCCACCCTACGCTACCCAAAATGTCCTCTCCCTGCCTCCAAAATGCCCTCCTACCACTCTCTTCCAACCTTTATACTGGCCAGCACTGCTACTAGATGTAGTACTGGCAGGCCTTTGGCCAGCACTGCCAACTCACAAGTAGACGCAAATGTGCTTTATTGCATGTTTGCAACACTCAGAACTGGCACAGGGACAGCTGCACTGGCTTACTAACAAGTTAGGATCACGCTGTAAATCAGGAATGTCAGCAAGATTAAAATCCAATTCTATATTTTTGACTGCTGCAATTTGAGTAGGGGGCTGAGAAATACACTAACATTGTGATGTCAGGATACTGATAAGTCCCCATAGACCAGGGGTGTCAAACTAGTTTCATGCAGAGGCTCAAACAGCATTCATGGTGCTTGCTGAGGGCTGGAAGTGATGTCATTAGGTAGAAAGTGATGTCATTAAACAGGTCATAACCAAAAGTAAGCACTTTTTCTCACTTAGGAACTCATTAGCTGCAAATGACAGAAGACAAAATACGCAAATCTTGATCATATTTCAAGATATGGGAGAGCCCAATTTTCACGTGGGCTGCACTTTCAGCAGTAATACCGTAGCACTGCTCAGCAGCTGAGAGCCTGAGGGCCGGATAAATAGCTTCCACAGGCCACATGTTTGACACCCCTGCCATATGCATTTGTTTGCTCATTTATTCAGTTTGTATGCCGTTTTTCACCCAACGTAGCTTACAACAATTTTAAAATATGAACAATTAGAATCAAACTATAAAATACAAAACAAATATTGAAAATATAAAACGTTAATAGCCAGCGGGGATGTGTGCAGTGGGAATTAAGCCCTTGTTGCTGTCATGGTTTTAATTATTGGATATGGGAGAAAACAGCATATGCTAGACGCCTAATAATGCACCTACTTATCTCTTACAAGTCATTGGAAAAGCCGAAGGTAGACAACTGAAACTGGTAAAATAAGAAGTTTGGTTTATCTGAGGACTGTTTCTGGTTGCTGGTGCATTTGGGTCCAAGACTGTTTAGGCCTCTGAGGAAATTGTAGAGTGGCAACCACTCACATAAACCTCTGAGGCTGCAAAAGTGAACTTGTCTCCTCTAGTTGCTCACATGACCTGCATCATTTTGAGTCATTCTGGGCTCACCTCTTAAGGCAGTACACAACACAACATCAACCAGTCAATCAAATATAGAGCCAGTTACTTAAAAACAAATAGGGAAAAAAATCATTGTGCAACAAAGAAAGATCTGACTCTTGGTCAGAGGATAATTTCTAATAGATCACATGCCTCAGAAAAGGGGGGAAGGTGTAACAAAGCTGTGACAGAAAAAGAATGTATCATTGCTTAAAATGGGGCAGAGGGTATTGTAGCGAGAAAGGAAAAAGAGTGAGAAAAGTCTTTTAAAAATGTGACATAATTTGTGGATGATCCCTAAGCGACCTGCCCCAGAGTTAGGCATGGGTTTACGTGAGCTTAAATCTGAGCTGCATTGTGGCCATTGCATTTTATTTTGGAAAAGAAACTTGACCCATGTTAGGGTTCTGCATGTGTAATGGGCATGAAGGATTTCCTGAGAGTCTTTAATTGTTTTGACGTAAATTGCATTTGCACCTCAAAAAGGAAAGTGGCGCAAAAGGATTCAAAGCCATACTGAAAATGAGGTCGCAGACATAAACTAACAGCACAGTCCTACTGTGCCTCTGAGCAGGTGGAGTGAACTGCACAGACTGTTGCAAACGTGCTATAAAGCACACCGTGACAGTGCAGAAATTAGTAGTGCTAGTGGGAAGGCCTGCGCCATTCTGCAGATACCAATGCAGGCCTCCATGCATGCCAGAGCAGGTAAGCTCTGTGCAGGTAAGCTGCCGCAGGCGGGGGGGGGGGGAGGTCAGGGAGGGATGGAACAGGGTGGGAGGGGAGTGGTGAAGGATGGGCAGAGCATTCCGGAAAGAAGGCAGGATTGGCAGTGGTGGCACAATCCATATCCTATCCCTCTTCCTAGGCCGGATCTGCTGACACTGATCCATTTGGACATGCACCAGCGATTTAGCAGGTTCAACTAGACCCATTGCCACAACTGGGGCTTTCTCCAGGGCAAGGTGATGAATATTCCCTTACCACTTCAGACTGCAAAATTCCTCTGCAGGATTCAGCGCAAGCCCCACTGGCCCCGCTGCATTAGTACAGGGGAATTTCAATAGGATTGGGCTGTCTGACTATTGTCATGCCTTTTGAAGGTTGATCTGCAACTTTCGATCATATCCTGCACAAGCTCATCCTATGCTGCTGTCTTAGGCTGCAATTCTAACCACACTTTCCTGTGAGTAAGCCCCATTGAACAAAATAGGACTTAGTTCTGAGTAGACCTGGTTAGGATTGTGCCTTTAGACATTCACATACACTGCTGCCCTCTGCTTTTCCATCTTGTTGTATGTGGGGTGGGAAGAGAAGATAAAACGTCCCCTCTGCAAGGATGTTCCCTTGCAGTCACTTCCCTCTTCTCCCTAAATGAAGGAATAAGGGGGAAAGATTGCAGGGAGAATTGGGGGCTTTGGGACACACCAACCCCCTCCCTTGGGCTGTTCTCCCAAGAGTTTCTCATTAGGAGTTTTTCAGTCTCTTGGCACACCCCAGGATGTTCTGCCTATTTCAGTGCACAGGTCCAGGGTGTCTCTACGTACAACTGTCACAGCTTTCCTCAAAGAATTCTGGCAATTGTAGATAGATGAAGGGATTGAGACTTCTAATACCCCTCACAAAACTACAGGAGCTCCCAGGGCTCCTTAAGGAGAGGGAAGGGATATTAACCCATTTCAAGTTAGGCAGGTAAACAATATACATTCCGTTTCTGGGATGCGAAATATGAAGTTTGTTATTAAGCAGGATTTTCTGAGATTACTGAATCCCACATTCTACTGATTCATTCTCTTGTACCTTGACAATGAACTTGATAACATAAGCAAATGTCAGGCCATCCTCCATGATTCATGCACCAGTACGTGACCACAAGCTGCATAAGCAAAATAAACCCCTAACTTCAAAGTGTTCTGAAGGCTCTTTTGATCTTGCTTGCCAGACCCCCAAGTAGATGCTGTAGAGTCCCACAAAAGCATTGCCATGTGGCCAGATGGGTCTGAACCGTCATGGTCTTTCAAATAGAAAGCAGGAGTATGTGGATGTCCTTTTCTAAGCTGCTATTTCTCCACTGCACAAATAAATTGAATATTCTTTTTGACCATGACTCTCACCTACAATTTTTACTAAAATCCCATATCCAGTTATATACATTTAGAGAACATTTGGGAACATCCAGAAAGGCATCGAAAACAGTGTTTTTGTTATTGTTTTGTTTTGGAATCCTGCAATCCATAAGCAAACTTATGCTGGGATTGCAATTATTCCCTGTGCATAACTCTAGCAGTCAATAAGACAGGGCAATATTTGCTGTAAGCATTCAGTCTGGCATGAAAGTGGGTGAAAAAGTTTGTTCACCATGGACTTTCTTCCCATAGCCTTCCCATGAGATGGATTTAATTCATCTGTTCATGTGCAGGTTTGAGGGAACCCTTGGTAAACTGCCCTCTTTGGGCCCCACAAAGTGATGGGGCCCCCTTAAGGTTGAAGGCTTGTGCAGGTGGATGGAATGAGAAAGAGGAGAGTGTGGAGTGACTTCTTTGGATAAGAGTCAGGGTGTGCTTGTACCAAATTCTCCCTGTCTATAAATGTGAGCTCTCCCCCACACACTTGCATCTGGGGAAAACTGCTATTTGCAGATTGGATGAGGGACAGGAGGCAATGATGGAGTGATTCGATTGAAAATGCTAGTGCCACACAAATTCATCAGAACAAATGTGTTCTCATGGATTGGCAGTGGGTCCTCCTAAGCACTCTGGCCCCTCCTCAGCTGCTCAATGATGCTGACCTCTGATGCTGGCCGTGGTCCAAGGCACCAGTTTACACAAGCAATCCATGTGGTAAAACATTTCCTGAAAGGAACCACCGAACCGCTGCAGGTGGAGTATTACATAAATAATTGTTCACATCAAAAACCTTCCTGCATATTGAAAATGAAGCTAGGAGGATGTAGTCTTCTCTCTGACCTCCTTGTAGTTGGCATTTTGGGAGCTTGTTTTTAAAGGGGCATGTATGGATGGATCGTTTTGGCAGAGCCCTAATTGATTCTGAAATCTGCTGTCATCATTTGATACCTGAGAATTTGTAATCGCTGATATGAAAAGGTACTAACTACTTGCCAGTCACAGCCAGCTCATCCACAAGGTCAACTGAAGTTGCCTTAAAGCAACAGATTGGTATGCACCCATCTCTGCCAATCTGCACCCACAGAGCCTCCTTCTCGTTCCTGGGTTGGCAAAGGAAGAAGGGAACAGCAAGGGAGTGGAAATGTGGAGGGGATGAGCATGCTGAGCTAGAACATTGGAGAGTGGGAGGAGCAGAGGCTGGCACTTCATTGGGTAAGGGGGCAGCATTTGGCATGCTGACTCAGGCGTCAGATGTCTTGGGCTGGCCCTGATGGCAGTATTTGAGACACAACACAACACAATCAATGGTAATATTTAACAGCTGACAACTTTCATATTGGACACTTGCCCATTTCACACTCAGGGTTAGCAAATTTGGAAAAAGTGAATTGTGAAAATTCCCAAATATTGGTTCTGCCTTACTGCCTATTTACTTCCTCCTTTGCTGAAGAATACTAGTGTGTCTTTGGGGAATCACTGTGTGATTCAGTGCAGTCTCTCCCCCTTCAGGGAAGTTTGGGAAACTTAATTGGCCCAGTGTATTGTTGAGGCCTTGGAAAGGGAACCAACTGTCAAAGGGAGAAATATTTATGATTACTGTTATTATCTAAGCTTCATGCAGATAAGACACACGGGTCTCAGTGGAGTTTTATGGGACTGTATAAAACCCATCACTGCCATTATCAACAGCCAGAGGAAATAGACTTTCCATGGTACTGAGAAGTCTAAGCTGGCCACTGGGGCCTATAAAAAAATCCATCTTCTTAGCTACACAAGCCTAGGAAAAGTTTGGCACATTTGGACTCAATCTACTTGTTTGAGTGATTAAGAGAGAATTTATTTCTGCTTCACTTCAGTATGGTTGGTTTCACATCTTGGGTGCATCTGCTCAGCTGAGGGAAGGAGGTCAGGTAAGTATCCAATGCACCCAAGTATGGAAACTTAAGCCTCTGCTTTCTTCCCACTCATCCATACAGCAGATAAGGAGAGGGGATATTGTCTGTGTGTCCAGTGTGTTCTGTGCAGTCCAGATCACTGGCTCCTAGGCAAGGGAAGACAGATATGCCAGGATGCTATTTATGCATGTCATTTATTGTTCACCTTTTGAATCAAGACCAATATTATACAGCAGGTGAGCAGGTGACACATTCACTGATTGATTCAGTGAATGTAATGGCTGGAGCAGGGTTCTTGAAATTCAGTTCTCTCAAATCTAAGTCATGATAAGGCAAGCTAGAAAACGTGCCTGTGGAGCAGGTTTCAAACATAAGAATGGGTTGTCCTTGGGAGAATGATCCAGAATGATCTGACGGCACGAGATGCAGTATTTATGCTGAAGTGAAGCAGTTCTGGCCTTGGGTGCTGTCTGATGGGAGACTGCCTAAGAACCAGGCATAAGCTGGTTTGATCTTTCTGGAAGGTGAGTGGTGGGAGTCACACAAGCTTTTACTGCGACTGTTTTATCCTTCTATTTTGTTTTTGTCTCATTACTTTTGTTTTGCTCTCTGATATGCATTTTATCCGCTTTATTGTAAGCTACCTTAAGAGCCTTTGTTGGCCAAAACAATTAAGTAATAAATAATATGAATAATAGTAACAAATGGTTGGAGCTGAGGCTTGGAGGCATAATGAGTGGATTGCATGGGGCCCAGTGCACACCACTGATAAAACTTAGAAACCATTACTGGAAGACACTATTAACTGGAAAAGGAAAAGGGATACACGATATACACAGTATAGACGTGTATACACAGTCCCTCACCAAAGGCTACTGAGAAAACTCCACAGGGAATTAGAAGGCAGGTCCTCTCATGGACTGGGAACTGGTTGAAGACCAGGAAACAGAGAGTGGGTGTCAATGGGCAATTTTCACAATGGAAAGAGGTGAAAAGCGGTGTGCCCCAAGGATCTGTCCTGGTGCTTTTCAACCTCTTCATAAATGAGCTGGAGACAGGGTTGAGCAGTGAGGTGGCTAAGTTTGCAGACGGCACCGACTGTGAGGAGCTCCAGAAGGATCTCTCCAGACTGGCAGAATGGGCAGCAAAATGGCAGATGCGCTTCAATGTCAGTAAGTGTAAAGTCATGCACATTGGGGCAAAAAGTCAAAACTTCACATATAGGCTAATTAGTTCTGGGCTGTCTGTGACAGATCAGGAGAGAGATCTTGGGGTGGTGTTGGTCAGCTTGATGAAAGTGTCGACCCAATGTGCGGCGGCAGTGAAGAAGGCCAATTCTATGCTTGGGATCATTAGAAAAAGTATTGAGAACGGCTAATATTATAATGCCATTGTACAAATCAATGGTAAGGCCACACCTGGAGTATTGTGTCCAGTTCTGGTCGCCGCATCTCAAAAAGGACATAGTGGAAATGGAAAAGGTGCAAAAGAGAGCGACAAAATGATTACTGCCTTGGGGCATCTTCCTCATGAAGAAAGGCTACAGCGTTTGAGCCTCTTCAGCCTGGAAAAGAGGTGCCTGAGGGGGCCATGATTAAGACATACAAAATTATGCACCGGAAGGATAGAGTGGATAGAGAGATGCTCTTTACACTCTCACACAACACCAGAACCAGGGGACATCCACTAAAATTGAGTGTTGGGAGAGTTAGGACAGACAAAAGAAAATATTTCTTTACTTGGTCTGTGGAACTGTGTAGTTGGTCTGTGGAACTCCTTGCCACAGCATGTGGTGATGGCATCTGGCCAAGATGCCTTTAAAAGGGTATTGGAAAAATTTTGGAGGAAAAACCCATCACGGGTTACAAGCCATGATGTGTATGTGCAACCTCCTGATTTTAGAAATGGGCTATGACAGAATGCCAGATTCAGGGGAAGGCACCAGGATGCTGGTCTCTTGTTGTCTTGTGTGCTCCCTGGGGCATTTGGTGGGCCACTGTGAGATACAGGAAGTTGGACTAGTTGGGCCTATGGCCTGATCCAGCAGGGTTGTTCTTATGTAAAAGAATGTGTTGGGTTACATAATCCACTGTAAAGTATTTTGAGACGCATTCCACCATTGGACATGTGCCATATTTCTTCTTTAAAACAAAACAATCCATATTTTCTCTGTATTTGGTGCATGCTTGTTGAGAGTAGGGATTGGGATACTTAGGGGTTATGGGTGTTTTGCATTGCTACCTTGGGACATGGCTATAGACTGTGACTTGACTCCAGCCACCAAGGGAGCTTCATAGCAGAATGGGGAATTGAATTTGGAGCCCTAGGCTAACCACTACACCACATTAGCAGTCATCGAAATAATGACACCAGGAGGACTATGTTTCGAACAGCCAGGTCAGGAGTTAGGTAATGTCTGTCAAAAGGCCATTGTGTCACATTTCAATGGAAAGACAACAAACATGATCTCAAAACCAAATTGTGATCCTACAGCTAGAAGGAACTCCAATGGTATCAAGAAACTGAAAGACTGTCACAAAGTTCTAAGTTATTTGCATTTTAGAACTGAAATTCTATCTTGACATTCAAAATGTGAGTGCTTGATATTTCTTGATTTCAGCAGGTGCCAGAAATGAAATTTGTTATAAATGTGACTGGATGCTAAAGTCTATTGCATGTTGCTTTGTTCCTGCATGTGTTGATATTAATGTATATCATGTCAATTTTATGGAGAATGAATTGGCAATAAGGAGGGTAAGGTAGGAGCAGAGGTCAGGCTATAATGAAGTACAATGCAAGGTTAAGATAAGATTGCATCAGCAATAGAGAAGAATGTCAAAAGCAGAAGCTCATCTCAAAGGTTTCCTTGAGCTTTCAGAAGATTTCTGCAGCTTTCTTTTTCACAGAGAACCTCCTATTTCCTCTTACGCTAATTATGCCCTGCTGCTGATCAACCAACACAACAAATCTCCAGACTCCTGAAAGATCCAGGCTGCTTTCTAAATAGACTGAAAGTCTGGTTCGGAATCTCGCAAATGCTCCCAGGTGTTTGGAACATGCATCCTGACCCACCAAATTTTTCACAAGACTAGATCTACCAGCAGGAGATTGTTGGTAAGAGCTGGACTTTCTCAAATCAAAAATGAACTATTTTGCCACTTTTATGGCTGGGGGGGGCAGGGGAAATAAAAGCAATTCCCTGGTTTATCACCTGGTTTGCTTCAGGGGGAAAAAAACCTTAGAGCAAATCAGGTTCCCATTAAGTCCACCAAAGTAGAACCTTCTCATCCACATGTCCTTAGCAGTGATGTTTCTTGTGGTAATGAAAACATCTGCTTTTTTATTGCTCCCCATCGGTCATCACCTGGATCTTAGAATTTTGCTTGAGTGCTGCAAAGTTCCTTGATAATTTTTTGTTGCAATTTGATGTTATGCTAGAGACAGAGCTTGGGGGGGCGGGCGGGCTTTTTCACAAGATTTTTTTACAGTGCAATCTTATGCAAGTCTATTCAGAAGTCAGTCTCATTATGTTCAGTGGAGCTTACTCCCAGGAAAGTGCACGCAGTATTGCAGCCTTAAATAGTTTTAAATTTCCCGTGTTTGTTTTAGCCATAAAGTCATATTTGCCAAAGATGCATGTAATTTTTATATGGTTCTTCTACTTTGAGACTGCATTGGCAACGTTCAATTAAAAAATGTTCTTAAGATGCATATTATGAATAAACAAACCAGAGTAAATGATTGTGCTTCAGGAAAATGTAAAGTGGATATTGTGCTCAAAGCTGCAGTTATGTAGGTACCAAATTCAGAAAAAAATTAGTTGCACTTGAGTCCTCTTGAAATTAGCTGCTCAAGTTGTTTGAAGCTAACTTGTACCCCATTGATTTAATGGTTCTTAGGTATGACTGAGAGCCAAATTAGACATGATGTTTCAAGGTGTTATTTGCTTTGGGAGGGAAGCTTCCATTGACACCAATGGAAGTTTACTTTCTGCAAACAGCAACTATGGGGTGATTTTCATTTGAACCATGGCACAATGTGAAAGGGTTAACCCCTCTCCCCACATACCACAGTCCTCATCCAAATTCCCCTTGGCTGCTACTCTTAAACAAAGCACAAATAAGAACATGTATAATCTCACCCCTATTCAGTGGCATCCCAGAGCCTCCTAGCACCCAGAGCTGGGTGACACAGTGATACAAAAATGTCACCCCCTGCATAATTGTGTAACTCCCATGTCTATGCTTGACACCCTCCTCTGTTTCCAGAACTGGTGGATTTTGGAACCAAATGAGGATGCAACTTTGATACACTAGTCATTTTAAGCAATGGGCGCTATCACACCCCGTGGACAGCCTAGGAAACACCTGGAGTGCCACAGAGAGGGGTGCCACTTGACCCTTTCCCCTGCAGCCTGGAACCCGGTTCACATGCCATTGCCCCTAATTTTGCCCTACAAGACAAATAAGGGACATGCACATGTGAAGTTACTCTCACTGCTTGGACTGGAGTCAGGGATTACTCATCCATGAGGCCAACTGAAGTGGTCACCGCAGGTAGCAGATTGGTGAGGGTGCCCATCTCCACCCATCTACTTGGCTCCACTGCTTCTCCTCCCCTTTCCACTCCCTAGAAAGGAGAAGGAAGAGAGAGACAAAGAGCAAATGCAGAGGGGAGAAGAGTGCGGAGGTAGAACATGGGAGAGTGGGAGGTAAAAGTGGGTAAAAGTAAAATCACTGGGTAAAAGTGGGCAGCATTTGGCCTGCCACCTCACACATCAGAAAGTTGTGGGCCGGACTGGATTGCAGTCATGTTATATAACCTATAGGTTCACAAAAAAACATTCCAGAATGAATTCATAAATTAAATAAAAAAATAGTGAAAAAATAGTGACAAAAAAAGTAGCAGAACCAAGAGAAGCATCCTTCCTGAGGCTTATAGCAGTAGGACGTTTGCTCATCTGGATCATGTTGCAAAGAGAAAGAAAGAAATGTTCCCTACTACTATGATAATCATAGCGCATGGGCAGACTGACATGAGAAAAGGTGGTCTTCCAAATACTTTTCAGAAGAATATCCATAGAAAGATTTCAGATGGTATGCACCATTTGTTCTGGGGGAAACTGCGAATTGAGCTAATTATTAAATGATTTGATTTGTTTTTGACCTTACATGTCAGGGAGGCAATCAGTTTATGAAGGCTGCTATGGATATAGAATCATCAAGTCACAGACTTGAAAACCATGTGCTCCTTTCATCAACAGTGTACCCTTTAAAATGAATTCCTTCTGTTTTCTTTTATCCAGCTGTTCTAAGGCTGATTCACACACACACACACACACACACACACACACACACACACACGCACACAATTCAGGCTGCAGTCCTATGCACAATTACCTGGCAGTAAGTCTCACTGACTATCATGGAACTTACTTCTGAGTAGACACGCATAAAATTGTGCTATCATGGTCCTTCTATTTATCAGGTCTTTTTCTCTCAGGAATTTGTTGTGCATAGGAATTAAACATTAGGAAAAACTATGTGAGTGAACATTGGATGACATGCAAGCTCCTTGTATGATGTTTGATCTGTGAAGCCTCTTTCACTTGTTGCTCTACATGTGTCTGTGAATGTGCTCTCATTGCAGGTCCATGAGATCCTGGCATGTGAACCCTTAAATGCTTACAGCCATTGGCATCTAGTTAATGGAATGGAGTTTGGTACCAAACCCCAAATAGCTCAAAAGTAATTCCTCTTTCACTGAATTTACTGTTACTTGGGGAAGAGGGAGAAAAATATAGTGCAAGGGTAAGTCCTTGAAAAGAAAACAGTGTCTCAGTCCACAAACCCAAGCAAAATCAAAAGAAAAATTGTTCCTGGAGATAAAGAGGGGGAGCAGGGAGAAACAGGGCAAACTTCTTCCTATTGACTTGACTTCCTCTCTCTTCGTTTGAGTCTGGTATCAGTATCAGACCTGAATAGGGAGGTCTGTGAGTGGCACCTGCACAGCCCAACAGTGAAGGTCACATACCAGCATACAAATCACTCCCTCCCCTTGTATTAGAGATACAATATGCTACATTCCTGCCTTTGTTTGAACATGAAGCAGCTCCAGGTCCATGTGCAGGCTGAAAGAGGTGCGAGGTGTAACTGGTGGTAATCAGAACTGGTGATTTTCTATAACCTGTCTGACAATGGAAATCCGAGGTGGCTGACCTTCTTAACCTCCTGAGTTACTGTTGTTCTCCTTCCCACTGATGAGGAGCACTGATAGAATCCGGCTGGAGCAAGCTTGTGGAGAGAAATCCTCTCTAATATATTTTCTGGAGGGGTTTGTGTTTTTTTTCCTGAGCTGTCTTGTTGGTTTAACCTGGCAGGACAGAACAGCAGAAGAATGTCCTTTTATTATAGACCCATTGGACTTTAAGAACCCAGTCCTTCCTTCCTCCGTACCTCCCCTCCAGCCAATGTAGCTGCACCAAAAAGGTGTACGTAGAATGCAGCAGTGGGAGGAGAGCAAATCTTTGTATTCAGTAGGCGGTGGAGAGCACTTTTGAGGGAAAAGGGAATTATTTCCTCTTAACCCTCTTTAAGTCTCCCACTCCATAATGGGTCTCCTCAGACCTGTGCTAGTTTTTTAGCTGGTGCAAGTCCAAGTCCAAGAAGAAGAACGGGGCTGGGAGGTTTGCAAAAGAGGGGATAGAATCCAGTGTGCACCATGGTCACCGGATCCACCCCTCCCACTGCCTGGCCCCCACATTCAGCCATCCCCTCATCCCATCCTGCCTCCCCCACTGACTTATCTTCATTGGTGGATCCTTACAGAGCACAACTGAGTGCTGTTGGAGTGTGTTTTGTGACTGCCATAAGGCAGTTAACGCTGGCAGAATACTCATTCCATCAGTGTTAGAGCCCACCAGAACTGGATTGTAAGTTTTATACGGTTGCAAGGAGGAACTCAACAGTGGTCTAGCAAGATCTGGTATTCCTTACAGGTCAATCCTATTGAAATCCTCCCCCTGCCTATGCGGCTGTGCCACCAGAGAGTGCGCTGCATCGTGTGTGTGGTGGTGGGGAAGTCCCAGAGGTCTCCCTTGCAAAGGGGTGAGCTCTCACTGCTCCACTGGGTCTACTCAAACCTGCACCATCAATTTAGCTGGTGCAAGTGTGAAAGGACCTGGGAAGGAGGCTGGAGACTGGAGAGGGGGGTAGGGTATCAGTGGCACTGCTGCTGCTGACAACACCACCCCCTTCCCAGCCTTGATTCACCCTCCTCCCTGCCCCATTATCTGCCCTGTTCCTCTGAATCCTATCCCCCACCCTATGCCCTATGACATATTCCACATTGGTATGATCAAGCACTCCTGACTTCTGGGCTATGTGACCCAGAGCCCAGTGGTTAGAAGCAGTGCTCTAGGAGCTGGTGAGCACAAGATCAATTCCTGCGCCCAGCCCAAGTATATATATGCCCATAGGCAATAACTTCAGTACAAGTTACAACTTGGAATGTGTCTACAGATAGCTCTGCTAGAAAGTATCTGATGCGCTCATGCAGCACACTCAGTCACACTGTCCATGTGTGAGTTTGAGTTGCATTTGGTCCTTGCTTATCCAGATGTGTTTTCAGAGTCAGTTTGGAAACTACTGCGCACTTGAGTAAGCTTCCCAGCCAGCTTCCCAGCGCTGGTGTGGCCGCATCCTAGGGAATTACAGCCTTTTCCGGGGGATGCTTTTTTGGAGGCATGGTTCTGTAGTGTCAGGGCAAATACTATGCTATGGAAATATTTATGTTAATTTATAAGAACATTGGTTACTTCTTTATTGAAACCAAAAGGTCTCTAGTGGGCATACAGCCAATCAAAAGGGCTCATACTAACAATAATAGAAACAGTTCAAAACTGCAAAGTCAGTAGCACATATTGCACAAGAGAAGGACAAAATCTTTATGTTTCACCAGCACCATAGTGATGTGGCCCAAGAAATCTAACTGGGATGTTGATTCAAGCTCTCGCAGCTCTCTTGGACTTCACCAGATTCCATGTCATCTAAAGACTGAGCCCACCACTAATTGAAAAATGGGGAAGCGATGAGAAGTTCCCATGGGTGTCCTGGGCCCTGGCCATTTTGAGCTCTGAAGAATAGAAACAACCCCTTGAAGTGGGCCTGGCAGCAAGCCGGCAGCCAGTGCAGACAAGCTAACAGGACCTAGGAGAGGGGAGTAAAGGGGGTAATTTGTACCCAGGCACAGGGTCAGAAAGGGGGCCCAGGAGCCAAAGAAGGGGGCCCAGAAATTGCCTGGGATCTGACATTTTCCAATCTCCCTCAGACTCACTGCCCACACGGGATGTACAATGGCACAAGGCAGAAACCACATGCATCAGGCCCAGGAATGCATACATTCCTTAACAGTGTCACATCTGGGAGGAAGATGGCCTGCTCCAGGAGCTCTTTGGCTTGTGGATCTGCTTACAATGGATGGAAGTTGAGAGACACAGCTGTGGGCTACAGCTGCTGCAGAAGTGCTGCCCATCCGCATTGCCCCCCCACTCTGTTTCACCCCCTCCTTCTTTGGGAGGGGGCCCCAAAGAAACTTTGTACCTCCTGATAGAATTCCTCTAGGAGGTCCTGCAAGCTAATACAGGTATAATTGGTTCTCTGTGCCATCCCTGACAGTAGACAGGCTGCCCACATTCTGTCTCACCTTTAGCTTCTGGACCATCTTCAAGGCAGAACTCCAAGCCCCATGAGGAGCAATTAACAGTATGCTAGGTTACTTGAGTATGGCTGAAATTCTCCTTATAATCAATAATTAGACAATCAAGTTCCTATCATCAAAGTGCATGTGGCTTATTAGTATGGGCTGCTAGCGCACCTGTATGGCGCACTAGCAATGATTGCCATGCCAGAACCCCTATAAGCCGGCAGCAGGGCTTTGCTGCCAGCTGATTGGCTGGCTGGCCTGAGGGGGTGGGACAACTGGGCTAGTCTAGCACGCAGGCGCTAGACGGAGCTCAGTTAATCTTTTAAAGATACTCCTAGCCATGGTTGCCACTATATGCCATATGCTGGTCAGGAATTCATTGCATCTTTGAAAATGGCAATGTTTTCATAATATATTGTGTTCAAACTTGCATGAGTAGAATTAGGTTTGCATAAAGGACATTCTCCCTTCCAGATTGCAGCCCCCATGACACCCCCATAAAGCCTCCACATTGCATTTATTGGTTGGCCCTTGTAAAGAAGATATTCCCAGATTGTGGCTTTTTAAACTTTTCTTTTTTTCTCTACTGGGCAAATGCAGCTACCTACAAGTTTTAAGAAATGAATGTAGTTTTTTTTAATGCACTGTAAAAAGAGTGACAATCTTATAATCTAAAAGAGAAGCTGCTTATATAAACTTGATTTGTTCCTATTGCAAGCTTCCACCAAAAATCTAAAAAACTGAGACTGGCCTGTGAGTTCTTGTGATATAAATGTTATCTGACAAGCCGAGAAATTTTTACTGTGCTGTGATTGGGGAAGGGGTGAGGTAGGGTGTGTGTGTGACATTACAGTTGCAGAGAGAAATAATCCCTTTTCTCCTAATATGTTATGATGATGATGTGCGGAGCTGCCTTGACAGTCCCCTTATGAAAACTCTGTCACAGCTGGCAGCTTTGAGAGCTGGAGTTTCAAGAGGGTGCCATCTGTTAATTCCCCTGTTGCATAGGTGATATATTACTCTTGGCAAATGACATTTCAGATGTCCCATTGGGAAGTGTTACCTCACTTGCATGATGCTCTTAAAGAGTCATTAAAAAATGTGTTTCCCTTCTAAAAGATGTCCACAGATCATCTGCAGTTACTAGCAAAGAATCCTTGACTTTCTTCAGGGTAGACAAGTATATGAAGCAGTTGTCCATGAATCCACTTTCATAAAGATAATGATAACGATTTTTTTTTTGTCGTATAGTCTAAATGGGGTGTGGCTATGGCGGTGTCATGATGAGTTTCACTTGACTTCAGCATTTACCACCACACCACTGCAGATTCCACAAGGGCATACCAGTTCACACAAACAGTTCCTTCCAGGGTGCTTCTGGGGAGCCTGTGCAGCAGGTGGAGCAAGTGCAAACTGGTCTTTTGGTAATAGAACACTCAGGAAACAGACTGAGTGAGGGGCATGGATGTGGCCTCTTCTCCTGTGAGCTTATTATCACAATCATCACAGCAAAACAAAGCCAATTCCAAAAACCAAAAATCATGTTATTCACAAGGTTGGACATTATTCCATATATACTATGCTAATGTTCAGAGTTGCACAAAAGGGGTTGAACATAGCAAGCTGCCGTATACTGAATCAGGCTGTTGTCAGACTTATGGCAACAATACTATAGGCCAAGGGTCTCCAAACTTTTTGGCCAGAGGGCCGCATCAAATGTCTGGCACGGTTTTGAGGGCTGAAAAAAATTTAAATATAAAATTTATATAAATAAATTAGAGATGGAACTTAGATATGTGAATAAATGAATGAATGGGCTCATTCATTCAACCTCTCTGGCCCTCAGAACACCCTCCAGACACAATCAAAGCACAGTTCTGGTCATGTTCAGTTGAGGGGGCCAGAGGCTTTCAGGGGACAAGAGGTTGGCCGCGGGCTGGAAAGAAACTTGCTGCGGGCCGCATCTGGCCCCCGAGCCGGGGTTTGGAGACCCCTGCTATAGGCCTTTTGCAAAGCAGAACAAACAATCTGCTGTCATCAAAGGCCCAGCAATGGTGAAATGTCACACTGCTGCCAAGCCAGTTGCAGCAGCTTTGCACCCCCACCTCCATGGAGCCCAGGCTGCATTGTAGGCAGTGGGGGGGGGGGTGTCATGGGTGGGAAGAGGAGGGGAGGGAGAGTTTCTGGCAGGGGAGGGCAGAGGGCAGTTCAGGCGACCGAAGGGTGGATCCCTGCTGTACCAGCATGCACCAGGATCCTATGCACTCTTTTTAAACCATCTGCCTTTTGGAAAATTGGGAAAAACTTTTTTCAAGCTGAATCTGAACAAGAAAGGAGTTGAAAAAACAATACTGATCCAATTCCTTGAAGTACGTACTTAATTAACTTCATTGTGTTTTGTAGCAGAATGCCAGGAACTCTTGAAAATGAGACTAGATAGCCTGAATGGTCTTAACAAAATGCAGCTTATTGCTGAGGTTCTTTCTCTCCAGGCCACAGGCTGCTGTCCACTCCTTTTTAGAATCCCCGCTGCCTCCTTGGCCCAGTAAAAGTACAGGTGTCCCTAGACCATGGAATGGATCAATCACAAACACGATAGTCATGTCTCTCAAAACTAGTAACCTGGAGGCAAAGTATCTGTTATAACAAATCACATGTCAAAAATACTGAGCTTGATGTTTCTAGTGGATACCTCCCAGCCTTTGTTGACATGTTCAGTGTAGCAGAGTGCAAGGAACTCTTAGAAATGAGATGAGATCAGCAGAATGGTCTGAACAAAATGCAGAGGTTATTGCTGAAGTTCTTTCTCTGCAGATGGCTTCACAGACACTGGTGTCCACTTATTTTGAGGATCCACCCTGTGCTTTTGGCCCAGTATAAGTCCTGGAATGTGACCAACTTTGGGAGCTCCAAATATCAGCCTGGATCAAGGAATGGCTCAATTACTAACCAGGTTAATACCTGTATTCCACAATCCCTTCAGAGCACTCAGAGTAAGTAATATGGGTCTTCTGATGGACTATGATCCAGGCATTGATTGTGCCCACATTTCAATACTCCTATAGTGCTGGGTGCTTTCAGAGCATTCACGAAGCTATTCGTTATCTTTTAAAAGCATCTTAGTGTTAGATATTAGTAGCTTTAATGCACAACAGAACTGTATGTGAGATATTTCTGGCATGTGGTAGGTTACACAACATCAGCCATGGTCTATCTTTTCAGTGGTGGTCTATCTTTTCACCTATTTTGGTGACATCAATCTTATGTAAAGAAGTCCGTGATTTGCTGTGACCCCAGATCACTGTCAGGGGAAACCTAATAACACAAGGAAAGCAGAATATTTGAGATAAGGATGACAAGGAAACAAGACATATACACACACATACACGCTAGCCTGAGGTGATATCAGGTATTTATTGTGAAATCAGCAACATGTTCAGGAACCTATTGTTACCTTGACTGAACTCCAGGTTTGCAGGACAGCTTGAAGCCAATCTGCTATTCTTTATGCAGGGCTTTTCAAACTGGGGCGTCGCGACACCCCAGCCTGTGGGCCCTGGCCTCTGCCCCCTTAAGGTCAGGGAGGAGGCAGCGGCGCAATCCCCAGGATCGCGCCGCTTAGGGGTCTGCAGGGGCTTGGGTACACTTACCCAAGTCTCCTGCAGCCTCCCGGCAGTGCGAGGAGGCCAGCGCAACCTGCAGGCGGGCTCCCCACAGCAGTGAAAGTAAATGTGGAGCGATCGCACTCCACTTCCACTTTAGCGGAGGCAGGGCGCAATCGCTCCACATTTAATTTCACTGATGTGGGGAGCCCTGCTTCAGGTTGCGCCGGGCTCCCCACACCCCCGGG
Source organism: Tiliqua scincoides (assembly GCF_035046505.1). Lineage (NCBI taxonomy): Eukaryota > Metazoa > Chordata > Lepidosauria > Squamata > Scincidae > Tiliqua > Tiliqua scincoides. The sequence goes on along the minus strand of NC_089821.1, from coordinate 77,835,178 downwards.
AGGCTGCAGGAGGCTTGGCTAAGTGTACCCAAGCCCCTGCAGCTCCCTGAGCGGCACGATCCTGGGGATCGCAACGCCTCCCCCCCCCAACCATGCAAGAACTTAGTGGCTCTCAAACTCTTCCAGAGAGTTTGAGAACCACTGCTTTATGGAAACGTTTTCCAGCCAATAGGCTGAAATGGCAATTCTGCAGTCTGAAAAAATTAGGTTCATTTTAGGCATCTTATTTTCATCATGGAAGCACAGAAGAAAATCACCTGGTTCTTTTCTGACAAGAACTGACAAAAGAAGCTGCTTTTGTCCGATTCTAAACTGGGGTCATCAAACTGTGGCGTGCAAGCTACACATGACTCTTTGACATATAATATACGACTCTTAGAAATATGTTGGCTGAGCTCCTTTTTGCATCACAATTAATATAAAAGGCAAATAAGAAATTTTCAAGCTTTATAATTATTTACTGTGTATAAACTGAAAGTCAACTGGATTAAAACACAAGTTTAATATTCATGATAAATAAATATATTTAAGTGCTTCTAAAATATTGCGGCTCTCAAGCATCTCTCTTGTGGCTATCAAACATCTGAAGTTTATTGTACATGGTTCCTGAGTCAAACAAGTTTGGCCAACCCTCTTCAATCGATGCCATCAATGGAATAGTACTGTGTAAATGGGAATTTTACCTTGACAAGTTATCCAATATTTTAAAATTTTCCAATATTGTCCTAATAGAGCAAGCTCCAGTTACTGAATGCAAGCCACTGCCTGCAGCATTTAAACTGTAAAAATCAATTTAAAGTTCACAGGGCAAAACAGGAAATAAGTGAGAGATTCAGGCAAAAGAGCTTACAAGGATTCAGACACCAAACAAGCAAAGCACATGCTTTATCTTGGCCTAACTACATTCTCCATTAATTCCATAACTTGAATGGGCTTGATTTTTATTCTCTATGTAGCAGCATGTGTTGATGTGGCTCAGGACTGTGGCTTAGGAGGAGAGGAGATTTAACCTTTTGGCCAGTCATGGATTTCCCATTCCCAGTGGCTGATAGTTTTCCCAGCTCTCATTTGTGCCAAGGAACCACAAGTTAAAAAAAAAAAGGAACCACTAATCACTTAGCCCAGCAAAGCCATTGAAGTCTAGCTTGAACAGTGGTGGCCAAACTTGCTTAACATGTATTCAATCACTCAGAATCATACATACATACACACACACACACACACACACACACACACACACACACACAGGTATTTATGTACTTCCTTTCTATGTTTTTTTTTAAACAACATTCAAGGTGGTTTTAAAAGGCAGGCTAATCCTAAACCACCATTTTTAAAGGGTTTTTTTTTTTTTACAATATGCTCTGTGGAGAGACTTACAGAACCCTCAGTCACCAGATGTTGCCATCACAGTGAGGTTATCTCTTTTGGCTGCGTGCCATCAAGCTTCAGAGGCAGCCGTATATCACGTCCAGAGAGGTCCTCAAGTCTCTTCTCTGTTCTTCTCCGTTCACACTCCCTCGTACTCTTACTGTGGTGACTCAACAAATCAGCATGACTCCGTCCTGCCACAACAGGCAACAGCAGCTCATCAGCTTGGCATCCATCTCCCATCTAGAAACAAGACCATGGTTGTTCCTCCCTAGATCTTCAGGCAGTACAGCAGCTCAACCATCAGACCATACCTCTTGCCTTCATGTGGCAATAGTCAGTCTCTAAGGGATTCAAACAATATAAGACTTTAAACGTAACAACTAGCACCTTTGTCTACTCTGGAAACATCAGAGAAGTCAATATAATTTGCACAGAGGTTGGGCATCCCTTATCCAAAGTACCTGGGACCAGAAGCATTTTGGATATTGGATTTTTTCAGTATTTCAGAATACTTGCATATGCATTGAGATCTTGGGTATGGGGCCCAAGTCTAAATACAACATTCCTTTATGTTTCATATACTTCCTTATAAACATAGCCTGAAGGTAATTTTATACAATATTTTTAATAATTTTGGGCATGAAACAAGGTTTATTTATGAAACCCAGTTAGTGATTTTATCTCTTTAAGCAAAAAAAATAAAAAAGTCATGTTTGTGCTCCAAAAAGTTCCATATTTTAAAATATTCTATATTTTGAAATTCCGGATAAGGGATATTCAACCTGTACTGTATATGGTTTTCTTCAATATTTGCTTCTGAAACGGCCAGTGGACAAAAATTGTTTTCCTGAAAATGTGGAAGAATGCCACATTCCTTGAGTTCAGAGCACAAGAAAACATACCTGCACCTAAGTCTGAGCCCCCTGTTGTCAGGAAGATGTTCAAATAAAAAACAGAAGTCACTTCCTGTGTGCCTTGATAGATGCTTTCAAACAGGTGGCCTTTACTCTTCATGCTCAGAATTACACAGCAAGCTCCTGCTTACATAAAGCCACTGGAATCCAATTAAAGACTTGAATGGAATCCAGTCTAGACTTGAATGATCTCTCCTTGTGCTGCCACTACCATGAATGAACACTTCTTGGACATGTGTTTAAAAATATCGATTGCTGGTCAGCGTGCTAAATTCTGTCAGTTATACAACAGATGCACACGTCACAGGATTGGAAAAACCTGCCATGCAATTTGAGGTTCTGTTGGAAAGGTTACATTATTATTAGGCTCACTTTTATACGTCACCTGATGCCATTGTGCATGCAATTGAGAATCCTCTATAAGCCTTAGGGCTGTTAAATAATTGTTCACCATTAGATAAATAAAAGAAATGCAGGCTAGATGAAGACTATGACCATAATAAGAAATGATTTCACATTTCACAGCATTTTGCAGATTTTAAAATTCAACAATTATGATTTGATATAAATTTCAGCCCTGAATTCAACATTTGTTTTTTGGAATCTAAATCTGATATCAACATATGAAATATGAATGTTTTACATTAATTTTTTTTAAAAGCAGACACAATGCTTTGCAGAAATAAAATTGGTCAATGAATTATTTAAATTTCTGCCGATAAAGGGCTGAGGAAAAGGAAAAGGTATCAGTTGAAGTAATGACACACAATAGTTAATGAGTTGGAACCTAAAGGCTGCTTCTGTGAACAGAAAGCACTTCTGTTCATGCAAGGAATGGACCTAAATTCTCCACTTCGTCCAGCTGCAGGCCCTCTTACTAAATACCACACCATTTTTGCAGGTCCCAGATAGTTAGGTTGAGATCCCAGGAACCCAAATTCAGTGACTAATAAGTGAAATAGATACTACTGGCTGGGTACTTTGCTTTAGTCTTAGTGTCTTCCAGACAATGTGGATTCCTATGTGGCAAACCAGACACAAAATGTGCAGCCTCCACTAATCCTTCCAGCTGAAACTGTCCCAACATAGCTTCTGTTACCAGTAAATCACAGTGCAATCCTAATTTGCACTAGCACTGGTGCAGCAACTGCAAATGTACCAAAAGCATGTTTGTGATGACTCACGAGTAAGTAGTGCTGGTGGGAAGGCCTGTGCCATCCCACCAGTGCTGCATCCAGATCCCTGGATGAGTGAGTGCAGTGGTGGGAAGGTGGAATGGAGGTGGAGGGGGGTGTACCAAGGCAGTGGGAGGGCAGAACGGGGCACAGGACAGGCCTGGGCTCAGTAGAGGAGGCCTCTGCCATATCCTAACTCCCTTCCCAGGCCTGGCAGCCTTACATGGGGCTTCTCAGATCTGCGCCAGAGATATCACTGGTCCCCTGACCCCAAGCAGACCTCCAGTTTCCTCATGACCAGCGCTAGGTATGCTGCACCAGCGCTAGTTAGAATTTGGCTATCAGATAGATAGATAGATAGATGGATGGATGGATGGATGGATGGATGCTTGGGAACTGTGATAGTGCAAGTTTATAGTGCGCTTTGTTGTAGATAGCAAAAAAAAAAAGCACATCCATCTATTGGATCAGGCCAATGACAGCAACTGTTACCCTGCACATGCCCGATATCGTCTGATCTCGGAAGCTAAGCAAGGTCAGGCCTGGTTAGTACGTGGAAGGGAGACCACCTGGGACTACTGGGTGCTGTAGGCTTATAACATAGTCTTTTGAGACTGAAGGTTGCCAACCAACCATTTATCACTGTGAGGCATGTCATGTCTCTTCCCCACTTTCACTCTGCATTTTGCCTTTCTACTCTCCCTCCCTGCCTTTCCAATGGTAAAAACCCAGCCATTTCTCCACAACCAGACTCCTGCCTTACCTTCTCCTGAAATAAAGACAAGTTTTTTTCCTTTTGCATTACCTGGGGAAGGGCAGATCTTTCCTCTTTCAAATATCTGAAGTGACAAATTAATGCAGGAGGGCCGCTAAAGCAGACATCTCTTGGAGCTCACCAGTGACAACATTGGGACACATTGCATCCTTGCTTCATCCCATAACAGAGTCAACAAGCTCTGGTTTGCATGAATTTATACAAGAGAGGTAAAGCCATTTATTAAACATTTGAACATTTTGAACATTTGAACATTTTGAACAGTTGTTATATAAACAGCTTGTTTATATTAGAGTGGTGTCTTTTTAAAGTAATTTGTTTTGATTGAAAACCCCTACTGTATAAAAGTTGAAATGCAGGTGGCTGGAGGGAAGATATTCCTTGGACTGAAGTCATTCCTGAAGGGCAGAGCTGCTGCCTTGTTACTATTCACTTCATCTTGGTGCAAAGTTTTTAAATGGCTGGTATGACATGCTTAAGTACAATCATATTTACCATACTTGAGCAGGAACCAGAGGCAGGGTGGAGCTACAAGGGCTGCATGGCTCTGAAACTCACCATGTCAGCTGCCCCTCCCCCATGTTCTTGGGGTCATTCCAGGCAGTGGCATAGCTATAGGGATGCAGGGGGTAGCAGTTGTACCAGGCATCAAGCTTTAGGGGGGCAACAAGCTGAGCTTGACACTAGTGACCAAAATTGTGAAAACCTGAGTATGTATGAATAATACCATCATGTTATATATCATTGGAAAGGTAAGTTTATGCAGAATGCAATGAAACAAACTGCGCTGGAATATCTGTATTCTATCAAACCTTATGACGAATTAATCAGAAAATGAAAACATAACTGCCTTGTGGAACAAAAAGTGGATTTGCTTAACTCCAAACTGACCTATGAGACTGATTGTTCTGCATACCAATGAGATGTTATTATGATACAACATGGAACCAATAACATTTTATTTATTTACTTAATTAAATTTGATTTTGTCATGGGGGGGTTACAAAATCTTCTTTGACCCCAGGTAGCAGATATATGCCTTAGCAATGCCACTGACTGGAGGCAGGCAGCAGAGCAAGTGGCTTGTGAGCTGCTGGGGGAGGAGGTGGCCAATTTTCACTTTAAAAAAAACCTAGGCGTGATGCCACTTCCAGTTGTGACATCACTTCCAGGGCAACATTTTGAGCTTGGCACCAGGCTACATGATCATTAGCTACGCCAGGGGTGTCCAAACTTTTTGAAAGGAGGGCCACATCATCTCTCTGACACTGTGTCAGGGGCTGGGAGAAAAATGAATTAATTTTCATTTCAAATTTGAATAAATTTACATAAATATGCATATATGAAGATATTAGAGATGGAACTTATATGAATGAATGAAGGTCTTGCAATAGCTCAAGGCCTATAAAAGGCCTTGCACATAGCAAGACTGGCCTTTCTTTCACTGCTACTGCTGCATCACAAATGTGAAACAGCAAGCAGTGGAGGGAGCCCTCATCCCACAGTTCACTCGAGAGGTCGAACAGTTACCCTCATGCTGAGAGTACTTGTGTCGGGCAAGCATGGGCTCCAGCAAGTCTCTGGAGGGCCAGAGTCTCATTGGGGACTAGGAGCTCCCCGTGGGCCGGACTGGGGGTCCCCGAGGGCCAGGGTTTGGGCACCTCTGAGCTACACCACTGATTCCAGGGAGTGAAGGCAATGTGAAAATGTCTCCTCCACTTTGCTTTCACCCCCAGACAGGCTCCAAAAGCAAGGGGGAGGGACAGCTTACACGGCAAGTTTTGGAGCTGTGCAGCACTTGCAGCTCTGCCCCCCCCCCCGGCTCTGCTACTAAACTTAAGCATAGTCATACTTACCTACTGGGGTTAGGTTCCTAGAAAACCCAGTGGGTACCAAATCATTGATCCATGGGAAAATGAAGATAGGTGGAAAATGCAGGAAGGTGGAAAATCAAATTGGTACCCCTTTTTGTCATGATGACCCCAGCCTCAGGAAATGATCAGGACTCTGATGCTGTACAAGGAGAAGGGTAGGTAACCTGGCCAGAAATACCAGTATCTGATAGCTTCAAGAATGACCATGGATAGCCAAGAATGTAAGTTACATTTTTTCCACAGATAAGATTTCAAACTGTTGCTTTAAAACAAAGTGATCAAAAACTTTGCTTTCATGGGGGTGAGAAATTGTACAGCATCACTAGTGATGTCAGTACTAGGGGTAAGTAGGAACTCCCTCTGCATATGCCTGAAGAAGTTCTTTTGACAGTCCCATCTCTGATCAAGGTACAGCTGATAAGGAGAATAGGTAAAGCAAAGGGCCTTCTTTGTGACAGCACCCAGACTGTAGAGCTCCCCATCCTGCAAGATTCACAGCTTTTTGCCTAGGTCGGGGGTCGGCAACCTGCGGCTCCGGAGCTGCAAGCGGCTCTTTCACCCATCTGCTGCGGCTCCGTGTAGGGCCAACCCGCCCCGGCAGCCTCAGCACCCGCGGGGAGCGACCTCCTTTCCCCCTGGGACGGGTTGGCCCCGCGCCCGCGACGCAGCTGCCGCTCACCAACCCAAGTGCGCGTGTGTGCAGCTTGGACACCTCCTGCCCGCCCCGTGCCTTGACTCCCCTCCCCGGCCAAGAGGGACAGGACACGCTGCTCAACCTCTTTTCCCCTCAGAGTCGTGTCCCGCCCATGGCGTGTGCTGCAAAGTAAAGCCTTTGAAGCCCCCACACCACAGTGGCAAGAGGGGGACGCCTCCCGACGAGGCAGCGCGAGGGAAGATGGTGCTGCATGAACTGCCATGGCTGCCTTCCCACACACCCCGGCTGACCTCCCTCTCTCGCTCCCCCCCACGGCTCTCCTCAGCGTGCCTTGGACGGGAGCTGCAGCGTTGGCTGCTGCGTGCTGTGTGTTGGCAGTGCCACGCTTGACAGCTCCTCATAAAACGGCTCCTTCAGGAGCCTCCCCCCGCCGTTTGCTTTGGTGCGGGGCTGAGTCTCCCCTCCGCCTTCAGACGTCTCGCATGCGCCCCTCCCCGCCTTTCCCCTTCCAATGTCTCCCTCCCCCGCCTGTCTACAGAGAGGGACGGCGCAGGCGGGATGAAGAGGAGGGCGCTGGAGCAGCTCCCGCCCAAAGAGCCCCAGCCACCCCTGAGGGCGAGCCCCCTCGCCGCTGCGTGTCCCCTCCTGCCCGAGCTGCAGCGCCAGCCGCCTGCCCCTGTGGCAGGGTTTTACACCCTGACCCCCCTTCCCACAAGCAGCCCTGACCCCCCTTCCCACAAGTAGCACTGACCCCCAAGCAGCCCTGACCCCTTCCCACATGCAGCCCTGAACCCCCTTCCCACAAGCAGCCCTGACCCCTTCCGCAAGCAGCCCTGACCCCTTCTGCAAGCAGCCCTGACCCCCAAGCAGCCCTGACCACTTCCCACAAGCAGCCCTGACCCCCAAGTAGCCCTGACCCCCCTTCCCACAAGCAGCCCTGACCCCTTCCCACAAGCAGCTCTGAACCCCCTTCCCACAAGCAGCCCTGACCCCTAAGCAGCCCTGACCCCCCTTTCCACAAGCAGCCCTGACCCCCTCTCCCATGCAACCCTGACCCCCCTCCCCTAAGCAGTCCTGACCCTGTCCCACGTGCACCCATGGGTGTCTGGATAATTGATGGGAATACTGGGGGGGGGGCCTACTGGACATGCAAGTGCAAATGAGGACACCAATCAGACAGCATTATGGAAATATCTTCAATAACAGTTTTTCAGGTATTTAATATTTTTTCATTAATATTTTAAAACTCTTTCTTAAAAAGTTTTTTTATACATAGCATAAAGGTAGAAAAAACTATATATGCAGTGTTATCTTAATTTTAGATGTCAAAAGGGTTTTGTGGCTCCCGAGGTTTTCTTTTCTCCGGAAAACGGGTCCAAATGGCTCTTTGAGTGTTTAAGGTTGCTGACCCCTGGCCCAGGTGATAATTGGGCTGGTTTGCTTTCCCTCCCTATTTTAGCCCTGCTATTAATCTGTATTTATTGCAATCATTCTGCTTTTACATTTTAAATTGATTGGTTTTATACACTGTAAACCACCTGAAGTAGTCTCCACAATGGAAAGGAGGGATATAATTCACACAACATAAGAACATAAGAACATAAGAACAGCCCCACTGGATCAGGCCATAGGCCCATCTAGTCCAGCTTCCTGTATCTCACAGCGGCCCACCAAATGCCCCAGGGAGCACACCAGATAACAAGAGACCTCATCCTGGTGCCCTCCCCTACATCTGGCATTCTGACTTAACCCATTCCTATAATCAGGAGGTTGCGCATACACATCATGGCTTGTACCCCATAATGGATTTTTCCTCCAGAAACTCGTCCAATCCCCTTTTAAAGGCGTCTAGGCTAGACGCCAGCACCACATCCTGTGGCAAGGAGTTCCACAGATCGACCACGCGCTGAGTAAAGAAATATTTTCTTTTGTCTGTCCTAACCCGCCCAACACTCAATTTTAGTGGATGTCCCCTGGTTCTGGTATTATGTGAGAGTGTAAAGAGCATCTCCCTATCCACTCTGTCCATCCCCTGCATAATTTTGTATGTCTCAATCATGTCCCCCCTCAAGCGTCTCTTTTCTAGGCTGAAGAGGCCCAAACGCCATAGCCTTTCCTCACAAGGAAGGTGCCCCAGCCCCGTAATCATCTTAGTCGCTCTCTTTTGCACCTTTTCCATTTCCACTATGTCTTTTTTGAGATGCGGCGACCAGAACTGGACACAATACTCCAGGTGTGGCCTTACCATCGATTTGTACAACGGCATTATAATACTAACCGTTTTGTTCTCAATACCCTTCCTAATTATCCCAAGCATAGAATTGGCCTTCTTCACTGCCACCGCACATTGGGTCGACACTTTCATCGACCTGTCCACCACCACCCCAAGATCTCTCTCCTGATCTGTCACAGACAGCTCAGAACCCATCAGCCTATATCTAAAGTTTTGATTTTTTGCCCCAATGTGCATGACTTTACACTTACTGACATTGAAGCGCATCTGCCATTTTGCTGCCCATTCTGCCAGTCTGGAGAGATCCTTCTGGAGCTCCTCACAATCACTTCTGGTCTTTACCACTCGGAAAAGTTTGGTGTCGTCTGCAAACTTAGCCACTTCACTGCTCAACCCTGTCTCCAGGTCATTTATGAAGAGGTTGAAAAGCACCGGTCCCAGGACAGATCCTTGGGGCACACCGCTTTTCACCTCTCTCCATTGTGAAAATTGCCCATTGACACCCACTCTCTGCTTCCTGGCCTCCAACCAGTTCTCAATCCACGAGAGGACCTGTCCTCTAATTCCCTGACTGTGGAGTTTTTTCAGCAGCCTTTGGTGAGGGACCGTGTCAAACGCCTTCTGAAAGTCCAGATATATAATGTCCACGGGTTCTCCCGCATCCACATGCCTGTTGACCTTTTCAAAGAATTCTATAAGGTTGGTGAGGCAAGACTTACCCTTACAGAAGCCATGCTGACTCTCCCTCAGCAAGGCCTGTTCGTCTATGTGTTTTGAGATCCTATCTTTGATGAGGCATTCCACCATCTTACCCGGTATAGATGTTAGGCTGACCGGCCTATAGTTTCCCGGGTCCCCCCTCTTTCCCTTTTTAAAAATAGGCGTGACATTTGCTATCCTCCAATCTTCTGGCACCATGGCTGTTTTGAGGGACAAGTTGCATACCTTAGTCAAGAGATCTGCAACTTCATTCTTCAATTCCTTAATAACCCTTGGGTGTATGCCATCAGGGCCCGGTGACTTATTGATCTTTAATTTATCAATGAGGTCTGAAACATCTTCTCTTTTAACCTCTATCTGACTTAACTCCTCGGTTAGGAGGGGCCGTTCGGGCAGCGGTATCTGCCCGAGGTCTTCTGCCGTGAAGACAGATGCAAAGAACTCATTTAATTTCTCTGCCATCTCTAAGTCTCCTTTTATCTCCCCTTTCCCTCCCTCACCATCCAGAGGGCCAACCGCTTCTCTGGCGGGTTTCCTGCTTCTAACATATTTGAAGAAGCTTTTATTATTCCCCTTAATGTTGCTGGCCATGCGTTCCTCATAGTCTCGCTTGGCCTCCCCTATCACCTTCTTACATTTCTTTTGCCACAGTTTATGTTCCTTTTTATTCTCTTCATTAGGACAAGACTTCCATTTACGGAAGGAAGCTTCCTTGCCCTTCACAGCCTCTCTAACTTGGCTGGTTAGCCATGCGGGCACTCTCCTGGATTTAGTGGAACCCTTCTTTCTTTGCGGTATACAACTCTGCTGGGCCTCTATTACTGTTGTTTTAAGCAGCCTCCATGCACTCTGGAGAGATTGGACTCTTTTTACCCTCCCTTTCAACCTCCTTCTAACCAGCCTCCTCATTTGAGGAGTAAATAAATAAACAAGTAAATGCATGCATGCATACCCACATTGTGAGAAATTGCACCAGCCTTATCAAGACTGTTTGCATCCATTGAAGTTCATTGTCTGAAGGTGCATGATGCGACAGCCATGGTGAAGCTAAGCAAGTCTGTGGATGGTCAGTGCCTGGATGGGAGATCACCTGGGAAATGTATGCAAACCATATTGAATTATAAAGGAGAAAGGCAAGATACAAATGTAATAACATACATTCAGTGCTTCATTTGAGCAAATGCTTCATCTTTTTGGCTTTAGATGGGCTGGTAGGAATTCTTGTCAGCAATACCTATGACAACATTCATGCAGCAGTATTCCAAATGGGACTCACCAATGTAGTAGATATGCTAGTAAGTGTAAATAAAATATCATGATATGAACAGTGGGAAGCTGCAGGACCTTTCACTAGAAGTGCTGCTTTGAGGAAAGGCATGTGTCTTCCGTGCAGCAGCTAGCCAACAAATGATCTAAAATATTTGTCCAGAAAGGCCTTAAGAATTTGGCACAGCTTCAAGAAGATGGACACAAGAAGATTATTGCTGTCACTTTAATGAGCTGTCAAAGTACTAGTAAAAGACTGCAGATCACGCAAGTTGATTTTTTTCCCCTCCCAGGAAATAAAAGTTATGGTTTCAGCCAAAAACCTCAATGAGCCTCGAAAATGACTGAGACTCGGCATGTGTACACAGCCAAAGCGGGTGTTCTTGCGTTAGATGTTAGTTTCATCATACTCTGTCTCCATGTGCAGCTCTGCACAGGAAGGCCATATAACAAGACAATTAGCCTCTGTTCATATTTGATACACAGCCAAAGCTCTTTTGTGTTGAAACTGAGTGAACTACCCATGGGAAAAAAAATCAATTGCTTTTCAAGAACATCCATCACTATAAGTAACTAGTTTCCTTGTCCTCACACAACCCTTTTCTAAAAATAAGAAAACCACCCCAAATCTGGGTGTGGGGGAGGTCTGCTTTCAAAATAAAGCAGAAACATTTGGTATGAGCTAATTTTGCATGACATTGTGAGTAGATTTCTGAAATTAATTTTAAGTCAGTCAGTGTGTGGAATTAAACAGAGTTAACAGCAGAAATTAAGGAGGAACTTTCCAGACTAACAGCCCAATCCTATCAGGCTGTTTGTGATGTCATACTGCGACATTGCAAAGGCCTTATGGCATTGCACAGAGTGGGCTGTCAGTGACCATTTTGGATTCATCATCCAAAACAGCCACAAGTGGTCTGCTCTAGCACCTGCCTCCACACAGGAGTGTAGGTCAGTCGGTGGTGTGGGAAGAATGGGACAGAAATGAGGAAGGGGAGGAGATCAGGGTCAAAGGGGGGGTGTCCTGGTGTGCACAACCTGTGCCAGGGTGCCATCCCCTTCATTGCCAACCAACACACCCTCTTTTTAGACTTGTGCCAGCTAAAGAACTGGTGCGGGTCCGAGGAGTCCTATTAGTGATCAGAATGCTTACAGGGGGCAGGAGAATATTATCAATCACCTTTCCCAAGCCTCCCAATAGCCCCACCACCACCTTCACATGCAAAACAGACTGTTTTGGAATGGCTGCATGCCATGGCAAGGGAAGGGATAGGATCGCATTGTTCCTGTTCTTTGTTCCACAGGTTCCAAGAGTTTCATCAAGTGCTTCTGTTTCTTTTCCCTGTGCTAAAACTGCACCATATCTTTCCTTGGAAAGCACAACTCTACCCTAGCTAGGTAGGACACTGCCCTTGGTTGGACAACTATCTGGAACTGACTGGGTTCATGCTGCGGAGATCTATTGGACACGTGATGAATATGACTGGTGATATGAACAACCAAATGACTTCTCCCGCATGCCACGTTGGTACACTTGCAACTGTCCTTAGCCTGTAAAGTGGAGACCCACACAGCAGCTGAAACCCTAATAGCGCTTGATAAAATGTGAAATCCTGATCAGCTTCACCCATTGACAAGGAATCTCTTGTCTTTGCCTTTCATTAGATCTCATGTGTACCTTACTTCTCCTGGTCTGTAGGTGAAAAATTCCATTTTTGAAAGAGGAATGCAGAATCAGGGCCATTTTTCCCCCCCGCGTATAGCAAACTACTGCTTTGTCCACCATAAATGGAGTGGATGCAATGGCAGACCTGGGGCGGGAACAGAGGGGCAAATGCCCTGAGTGCCACAATCTCGCCATGCCCCACTGCTTCTGCCTCCACCACTGCACCTCCCTGCCTGCCTGTCAGAACTGTTCCACGGGCAGGTGATGGCCCACATGGCTCCCAGCAGCACACAAAAAGCCTTCTGAGGTTTTTCATGCAGTCTTAAGCAATACTTCTGGTTTTGTGGGGAAATTGGAAGTATTTTTCAAAATGGCACGAGGAGCCTCAGAAGGCCTTTCAAGTTGGCCTGTGTGCCGTGCTAGGCTCAGTGAGCCTCAGCAAGTATTTGGGGGGGGGGCAGACAGGCGAGTGGTGTGATGAAGGAGGCACCATGTCGGGAGAGCACCATGCCATGGACCTACCTTGGGCGCAGTGAGGGCAGGTCCATCACTGAGTGGATGCCATGCTCTTACCTTTGAATGAAGACTTGGGACGCTACCCCACAAGGGTTCAAATGTGGTAGAGGTACAAACTGAAATGGTAAACTGGACAACCCCTAAACTGACTCATATTCCTTCTATGATACTGGTCAATCATATATTTTAATAGTAGAATCATTGTTAGTGGTTAGTGAATGAACAAATGTAGGCAGCCTTTATTAGATTAATGAACAGACCTTTTCCAACCAATATCCCTAATTGCTGTGCCATGTCCACTGTAAAACTTCCTGAATGACTGTTAAAACAAGATACAATTAAGATTCTCATTTGAATTAGAGTTACAGAGTGGCTGGTGAGCAGGTCTGTGTTTCCTAATTCTGGCTAAGAGGAGACCTTCTGTCTGATTTCTGCCTTAAGCCAGTAAAGGAGGAGACAGTAGGTGGGAGAGGAAGTTTTAAAAAACGATGGCTGTTTCAGAAGATCACACTCTCCCCTCTCTGCTAACTTTTCCTTGGCAGTAATTCCCAATGAGCAGAATGTGAGTTGTGATCCATAAGGACCGAATGGAACAATAGGGTCCCTCCGTGTTAACAATAGTACTGCCATTTTACAAATGGCAACAAACAACAGGCTTTTTCTATCATGTCCAAACAGTTGGGGCAGAGTCTGCCATTACTTGAGAAATAGATACAGATTCCCTACCACCACCATTGCCCCCTATCCCTTCCCCTTGCCTACTAATAATAGCCTAATTTATTCATGCTTTTATTTGGCAACAGAAACTAGGCTGACCTGCCTCCCTTTTTATTCCCACAGATAAAAAGAGCTTTGGCCGAAAAAAAGGGCAGAGGACTCTCTCTGCATTTAAAGGTGTCTAGCATTGCTCCAAAGAAATCACAGAATTGCTACAGCCTCATTCATTGGTCCTGCATTACTCCCTCCCCCCCCCTCTTTCTTAAAACTAGGTTAAATCTGGGGAGGGAGAAGGGATGATGAAAAGAAGCCAACAGAAACTGAATGCCTAGGATAGCTGGTTCAGAATACTGTACTGTGGTACAGTATTGATGTGGGTGATCTTTGCCCATCTCCAGTGTCATTAGAGCTTAAGACAGACAGCATGATTTAGGGACACTGGGATGTGAAGTTGAGAGAGACATTCCCTTTTTACCAAAGAAAAATGAGATCTTTTTCTTCTTCTGAAACAATGCATATGGTCCTGTCTAGCTACATAAATTTATAACCATTTGCAGAGGACATTGCACAGATAATGACTGCACTGAATGCAACACAGCCCAATGCTGTATGTCGCTGAAAACTGAGCATGTAATAACAATGTTAATACAGGGGGGGAAAGGAAAGGAAAACACAAACCTAGTTAGTTGCTAAGTACAAAGCCAGGGATCTTCACAGCTGCTTGCAAGTACACCCACCCTCCCACTCACTGGCTGAAATACCATCCAAGCTCTGGCCTCTTCATTTGAATGGACAGCCAAAGAGTAGGGCCCAGAGCCAACAATACTGGCTCATGGGCAGAAAAAGGCATTTGAGTGAATGAGGAGAGGGCAGCCGCTTACTGGCTTGTAAGGACTTAGTTTCTGCAAGGTTTCCCCCCACCCCGCCAAAGCAGGCCTGCTTGAGTTGAGGAGGAGTGTGTCGGCACAGGCAGCAGAAGGCAAGGCAATGGTACTCTTCAGCTGTCACACAGAGAGTGGTGGGGGACTTGCAGACTTATGAAGGCCACCTACATTCTGCTACTGATCAAACAGCCACTTTTACAAAGCCACTCCTGACTCAGTTCCATGTAGGCTTTTTTAAAAAACTAAATGATCTTGACTGTAGCTGCGGAATGCTGATAGTATGTTGTCTTTTTCTTTCTTTTTAAATGTAAAATGGAGGCTACTCTGTTAGCATTCAAGGCCTCAGCTCAGATGGACTTCATAGGATGACGTCTAAGGGCACAATCCTAACCCCTTATGTCAGTGCTTTCCAGCACTGACGTAAGGGCAATGCAGCTCTGAGGTCAGGGAACAAACATTCCCTTACTTTGAGAAGGCCTCCCTGAGTGACACCCAACTGCAAGATGCAGCACATGTCCCATTGGCACAGCTATGTCAGTGCTGGAAAGCACTGACATAAGGGGTTAGGATTGCACCCTAAGAGGGGTAGATTGTGCTACATGTTCACACTCACCAAATACAAGCCATGCATGACATAGCAAGAAAGATCATGACCTTCCACCTTTGAGAAGCCTTACTGATGCACTGATAAAATGCATTTTGAAGTTATTATCATGAGGCTGAGATGGCTGAGGCTCCATCTGTGGTGTGTGCACATTGACACGTATACGCACATGTGATTCTTTTTGCTGCATGGGAATGAATTTCTAGGCCTAGTTCTTTGGAAGAGTCACCAAAAGAAGACCACAAATGTCTGAACTAGCCCTCCAAGACTTGTTTTCTTTTCTGATTTATTATTTCTTAAAAGTTTGAAAACATCCATTTTTGAAGCCACATTCTCCTACTGTCAGGTCAAGTAGTCCTTCAAGTGAAAGCTTTCAAACATTTTATTTGACTGTTTACTTTTTCAGAGGTTAAGTACTAAAAGTTTTTCTGCTCCATTTCAGTTTTCGTGAACACGTGTATTTGCATTGGCAGGTCTTTTACAAGCAAACCCTTCAACAGGTTAGCAAATATTGGCTCCCTGCCAAGACCCCCAGCCCAACTCTTTCCTCTCTGTGAAATCATTATTCCCTGCCCCACCCCCAACCAATCCTTTTTTCCCCCCTTCCCACCTGCTGTTTTCAGGTTGCCAAGATTTGGTCATATAAAGGGGATCACAGCAATTAATGCTTCTTCTTATCTTTCATTTATTATTTCACTAAAGGCAAGGCATAAAGAACTTTGACTTCAGAAATGTCAAGCTTTTTAAAACCAGATTCTTTTTAGAAGATTTGCGTTTTTAATGTATATTATCCTCATCTAACATCACTTACTGCCCAATCCTATCACCCACCATTGATGCCAATGCAGGTGTGCTGACGGATTGCGTGCTGCACCCGGTGATATGGGGGGGGGGATCAGATAGTGATCAGGAGGTAAGTAAAAATATTTTTTACTCACTCCCCCGGTCTGCGCAATCACCTGAGTCTTCTCAGACATATGCTGGCATATGTCTGAGAAAAGGGTTAGGCAGCTTAGGAAAGAGGGGCTAACATCTGGCGTACACCAGTGCCACTGGGATTCACACCATCCTTTCACCCTCCCCACCCCTCACCCCTATCCTCCCCCTATCCACCTCAAAACTCCCCTGCCCTTTCCCTCCCTGCTCATAACATGCCTCCACCACCGACTTACAGGTGCCAATGGAGGCCTTTGGAGCTGCTGCTCGGCACACCACAGGTTTGCCTGCTTGCAGCAATGACCCGGATGCATGCAGCTGTGATGGCTTTTATGCTGCCATAAAGTATCGTGCGGTGCCAGAAAACTAGATCTCACAGTGCAAGTTCGCAGTAGGATTGGGGCCTTATTGCCCAATCAGATCCCCTGTCTGCACTATCGGAACTCACATTCTGGCAGTACAGAGTGGTTTGTTGCAACACAAAATGCAACATGCTGTAGCACACTACCAGGCTGCTGCTTCAAACAGCTCTTGTGGCTTGTCTGGTATGGAAGTGGGTGGGAAGGGGGAGGATTGAGGCTGCTGGGTGGTGTGTCAGGGTGGGCAGGTGGGCAATTATTTGCAGCAAAGGCACTCCCAATATCTAATGTCCCCCACCCAGCTTGCCATGTCCCCTTGGGTCTACTTGGACTTGCATCAGCCACAGTAGACCCATGGAGCAACAGAAGCATCAGAGAAGACCCATGGGGCAATGGGGATTATTTTGAGATGGTTGGCAACCTTCAGTCTCGAAAGACTATGGTATAAGCCTACAGCACCCAGTATTCCCAGGTGGTCTCCCATCCAAGTACTAACCAGGCCTCACCCTGCTTAGCTTCTGAGATCAGACGAGATCGGGCATGTGCAGACTTCCTGATTGCTCCCCTCCCACCTTAGAGTGCAGCACACTTCCATATCGCAGCAGCTTCAGTGCAAGTGGGAGATAGGATCGGGGCATCAGTTTTCACATGTGCATCCATAAGATTGTCCCTGCTCATGTCATAGCAGAGAAAAGGCTGAAAATCAAATATTTAGAAAAGATTTGCTGTCCACTGCTGTTCTCACATACCTAACACTGGTCAGGCCTGGTTAGTACTTGGATGGGAGACCGCCTGGGAATACTGGGTGCTGTAGGCTTATACCATAGTCTTTCGAGACTGAAGGTTGCCAACCAACACTTTCATCTCTCTTGACCAACGCTTTGCCAATACAGATGCGGCAGATCATGCTGCAGACCACTTTCTTGACACATTAAAGCAGCAACCCACATTTGTACATTTGGCAAAGAGCTCACCGAGATTTAAAAAAAAAATCATTGATACAGGGTATTCCCTTTCCCTGAAGCGTGCATGCACATGCTCGGGAGCACACACGCATGTTGAAGCATAGCACTAATTCCAGATATTCAAGATCTTTAAATGTTCCCTGAGATCTGAGAAACTCATGAGATTTAAAACAACTACAAGGACCATTTCAGTTGGTATCTTCTTTCAAAACT
Source organism: Tiliqua scincoides (assembly GCF_035046505.1). Lineage (NCBI taxonomy): Eukaryota > Metazoa > Chordata > Lepidosauria > Squamata > Scincidae > Tiliqua > Tiliqua scincoides. Next base: position 77,817,332 of record NC_089821.1, on the reverse strand, counting down.
TTTATTGAAAGTATTTTTGTGGAAAAGCCAGAATCATGCAGGGTGGGTGTATTTACCCCTGCTAATTGGATAAGAGGCACTTTTTCAAGTGGGTGCTCCTTTTTTTAGCAGGGGGAGAGTAACTGGCCTGTCTCACCCCAGCACTGTCTGTTCTAGTGGCTGTCTGCTGGTATTCCTTGGCATCTTTTTAGATTGTGAGCCCTTTTGGGACAGGGAGCCATTTAGTTATTTGGTTTTTCTCTGTAAACCGCTTTGTGAACTTTTAGTTGGAAAGCAGTATATAAATACTGTTAATAATAATAATAATAATAATAATAATAATAATAATAATAATATTGATAAATTTATGTAATTATTCAATTATTATTTAATTATTTAATAATCATTTCATTATTAATTATTTAATTTTTCATTCACTCATTTTTAACCCAATGCACCCACGTATCCTCAATCCAATGCAGCATCGCCCCCTCAGTCATTTCCATTCTATCTTCAAATCAAAGGCAATTTCTCTTAATCACTTGCTACCACTCCAAATGGGCTTTCAGATTTTCTTTTTAACTCTGTAAAAAGAGGCACTTTTTAGGCACTTTTAGCTGCCTCAATTTCACAACAACAAATTCACTTTCTAGTACAGTATAGCAGAGCAGAATATTTGGCATGTCAGTGGTTCAGAAAGTTCAAATCCAGACACTATTCATTAATTAAAAGGTTCATATCTTGCCTTTCAGGATAAGAAGTCTCCCAAGGTGGCTAACAACAACCTTTAAAACAATAAAACAACAATAAATCCACAGCAATTAAAAAAAAACAAAAAACAAGTAGCACAGCCATACAAAATACCCAGAAGTTGATAATACAGACAAAACAACATAGCAGACAAAATCACTTCAAATATTTTAAGTAAAAACTTTGCAGAACAAGGTTTTCACTACGTACCTAAAAGCAGGGAATGTTGGAATAGTGCAAACCTTGCTGGAGGAGGACTCAGAAGTTGCTGAAATTCAAAAAAGTTAATGCAATTTCTATTTTCTTTTAAAAAGAGCTTTGTTCAGATTACTTGGAAAACCAAACATAAAAGCAAATAAGATAGTTCTGGAAAACTCTCTGCCCGTAGGATAAATCAAATACAAAATATATTTAATAGCAACACATTAGCAGTAATTGATAGCTGTTAGTCACGTCCAAAGCCATATCTAGGGTGTAGTAGGCACATAGCCAGCCATACAGAAAAGCCAGCTCGAAGCCCTGCTGCACGTGGCTGGTAAAGGAAACCCATTCCTATTGGCAGAGCAGACTCATTCCTGTATGTATAGTGTACTATGAATGCCGAGACAGGCACAGTGCAATGCAGTGTGGGTAGCCAGTCTGCCCTCCCCCTAGACCAGAGGTGGTCAAACTTGCTTAACGTAAGAGCCACATATGATAAACTTTAGAGGTTTGAGAGCCGCAAGAGAGATGTTTGAGAGCTGCAATATTTAAGAAGCATTTAAATTATTAAACGTATTTACTCACTATGAACACTAAATTTACGTTTCAATCCAGTGGACTCTTATACCTGGTAAATAATTATAAAGTTTTAAAAATTTTTATTTATCTTTTATATGAATTGTGATGCCAAAAGGAACTTAGCCAACATATGCCGGAGAGCCACATATTGTATTTCAGAGAGCTACATGTGGCCCGTGAGCCGCAGTTTGGCCGCCCTTCTCTAAGACTATCTATCTACTTATGGGTGCAGATGTGAATATCTATTTGTATATAACTATTGATCTCTGTTATGGTTGCTTGCCACACTTTTTTGCACGAAGGCCATAGCATTGAAGCTTTAGGGTGCAATCCTAACCTGTGCTGGAACAGGCAGGCCAGCTAGCCTGCGCTGTATCCAGTGCAGGTTTAGTGCAGGTTGGGGTGCATCTTGGAGTAAGGAGAATAATTTACCTTTACCCTGAGCAACTTCCAAGGCAGCCATATGGGACCACCCGGATCTGTGCCACCTAAATTGGTGGCGCAGATGAGAGCAGTCTCTGTAAAACTGGGCTGCTTGGGAGTGGAGTTAGAATCTGGTCCAAGTGCCAGATCCTGGTCCCACCCGCCAGATCCTGGTCCACCCACTGACCTGCCCCAGGAACACCCTCCCCAAACCCTTGCACCAGGTGGTATGCAACTGGCGCAAACTCATGCTTTATGGCATGTTTGCGATGGCCGGAGCCAAGGGATTTGTGCCAGTTGGGGTGGGGTTAGAATTGCACTGTTAGTTGGCTTGATTTTTTTTTTATTTTTGAGTGTGGGGGACTTGCTTATGTGCAAAAGTTACCTAATTAAACTGTAAGCAGCTCTATAATAGAATTGGATGTCTCAAAAAAAATTTGTTTAATAATCAAACCCAAACCAGGAAATAAAATTTCAAGACAATCTGTTTCTTTGAGTTCATTGACCTACTACACCTTGTTTGGTCTGGATGACATGATCTGTAACAGCTTCTTGCATTAAAAACAGGAAAGGACTCAGTGTGGGGAGATGTTATCTTTAATGGTTGCTGGGCGCATTTGCAGATAGAAGCCTTGTTTATGGTTGTATTAGTCAAACGTTCTGGCTGGTTCTGCTGGTGCCTGAAATAATCGTAGCGTTCACATGTCCAAAGAAGAATTGGGAAAAGCAGCTTGTGTTTACTGGAGCACATTGGGGTGATGAATCCACTTTACAAGAAGTGACTCATTTGAGCAGCAGAGAGAGCATCAAGAGTTTCAACAAATGAAACACAAAAGGAAACCCAGCATAGTCACAGGCATATATTGTACGATTATCCTGAAACATAATGATATTTTATGAATTGTACTTACTTCAACTTCTTTAAAAAAGTATAACGCCCTCCACACTGATAGCACTTCTCTTAAGCCAAAGTGCTCCACATACAGCTTCACAGAAATCCTTACATCAAAGTCAGTTGCACCACAATTACTTACGTACTTCCTTTTTTACCATATTTAATTAACTAATGAATTAATTATATTTCTATCCCACCCTTCTATCCCTGCAGAGACCACTAGGGTGATTTGCATCATTTTAAGAACAATGGCAGTAAACCATAACAAAACAATGTCTTATTATTTTATCAAGCAATATAAGGGGTGAGAAGGCAGGATCAAGCAGGCAGGGACAATCAAGGATGAGACCAAGCCAACAAAGCAGAAGAATGAGATGAAGAAGGAACCAGGACAGACAGGGAAGAGAGGAAGACCAGGAAGGAGCAGGCAGAGATGCCAAGACCCCTTCCAGGGCTCAGGGCTGTGGGAACTTTTGCCCATTGCCCTGTGGTTGGGAGCTTCTAGCCCTTAGAGATCTCTCTGTGCTCCTGCAGTGGCACCTGGCCTGGGTTCTTCACTATCCTCACAGACCTTTGCCCTGTTGGAATGCTGAGCCTCTGCTTAGGTTGGATTCGCTGGGACAATGAGCAGAGGTGAAGTAACCTAACAGGTCTGGGAAGGCACTGCCCTGTCTTCTGGGCAGTGATTTCTGGGCAAACTAAGGGTGCAATCCTAACCCCTTATGTCAGTGCTTTCCAGCACTGGCATAGCAGTGCCAATGGGACCTGTGCTGCATCCTGCAGTTGGGTGTCACTCACAGAGGCCTCCTCAAAGTAAGGGAATGTTTGTTCCCTTACCTCAGAGCCGCATTGCCCTTATGTCACTGCTGGAAAGCACTGACATAAGGGGTTAGGATTGCGCCCTAATTCTCTCAGAGGATCTCAATACCTAACACTTAAGCATCATGCCCATGTGCTCACACTTTCCCTTTCCCTAAACCCCTCTGATGCACAGCTATCAGTTGAGGAGATAAAGAAGACGCTCCAATGGTCACAAGACCATTTGGGTAGTGGTTCTTGGCTGTCTGCCATTAATGATGCTATGTGGAGTTTGCAGAAGAAGCCAAGTGTAGAAGTCTCCCCTGGTTTTCTTGGAGGGATACTTGGAACGTGTTCAAATCTTCAAAGTGAAGATCAAATCTGATTGTATGAGTGTTTTTGCCCTGCCAGTGAAAGGTACAGTCTTTAGTTTACTGCTTGCAGCTGTTGGATAATGATCAGCAACTAGTAAGAGGGACCTTATTAGACCATGAGTTCACAAGTGGGTCTTAAATTAATGATGAAAACAATGACAGACAGGGAAGCAAGTTGTGCACCCTTGCATGGAGAGCAGCCACACTGGACAAGGAAAATGGAAAAAAAAATAGTGAAACAGAAAGTATATTGTCATAGGAAAAAGGGTAGCCTTTTAGGCATTTCCTACTTGGATGTCACAATGTTGTCAAAGGCACTGGCATTAGCTAATAGGCCAGAAATGATGAACCTATGGCACGTGTCCAAGGTGACATGCCATGACATTTTGGATGACATCAACACCTGACAACTGAGTTCATTTCACTTGTATATTTCATTTTGTAATTATATGTCATTTCCTTATATAATACACAGCACCACATATGCTTGGACTGTATATTTAAAAAAAACAAGTATTTAAAAATGGTTTCATGGAGGCACACCAGCAGAGTCAAGTTAGGGTGCAACCCTAACCCATTTTCCAGCACCAACATAAGGGCAATACAGCTCCAAAGTAAGGGAACAAGCATTCCCTTACTTTGAGGAGGCGTCCGTGAGTGCCACCCAACTGCAGGGTGCAGCACACGTCCCATTGGCACCACTATGCCAGTGCTGGAATGTGGGTTAGGATATGGGCCTTAGACATTTTTGACACCCCGAGCCCAAAAGGTTCGCCATCACTTGTGTAACATGCACAAGTGACACATAATTGTGCTCCAGCCAATTTGCACAATCATGCTAAACGTATATAGATGCAGGGACAAGAGGTGAGAATCATATATTTGCAATGGAATTTTCAAGTGCCATTTCCTGGCAACAGAAGCACTACCTTAAGGAAAGACATCTGGATCCCACATAACAACTGGGTCAACTAAATGACACACTTATTGCGTGTAAAAATAGTCTGAAAAAGCCCTGATGAAGGATGGTCCAATATGATCTGGCAAATCTAAGATAATAATAGAGCATTGAACGTTTATTTGTCTAAAACTAGAATGAGATACTTACAGCCTAAGGGCTAATTCCAGAGACACAGCCGTGTTTGTTATTGAAGGAAAAACAACAAACAGACCTATGGCACTGTAAAGACTATCAGATTTCTTCATAGACCACTCCGTCAGATGTACTTGGTCAGCCTAAGGATTTGCATGAGCATAACACAGAAGCCGCAATGTGCTGCTTTCAGCAGAAGAGAAACTATGATGTCGCTCATCTTCCCTAATGTGCAAATCTGTTGCCTAAGCAAATCTGCCTCATTTTAATCTTTCAGGAAATGGAGCCTTTTGGCCACAATAGCTTCCATCTGCTCCTCTGAGTCATGTTGTTTCCCCCCCCCCCCCAAATGATCAAAAAAAGTTCCAAATTCCTCCATGAATCCTTTGGAGCAATTTCCTCAAATGTTCTTGCTTCCAACTATATTCTCATACTTCCTTGTCAGTCAAGCTATTCAAGTGCAGGCAAACGCCAGGTGTCCAGAATGGTCCAGGCAGGGGGGTGGGGTGGGGTGGGGTAGAAACAGTTCCACTTCCCTCCTGTTGGAAGATGACAGCTCCCTTAAGTACTCCTTTCCCTGCTGGGCTCCAACTCTCTAAAACCCACCCACACCAGAAACAGTATTCTGTCCTTAACACGATTTATGACTTGATAACTCTAATCTGCCCCTTACCCAGTTCTGATTCACCCTCCTCTTCACCCATATCACCACCCCCTTCTGCCCATCTCTCCCTCTCACCCTCTACACCTACTTACTAGGGCCAGTGTGGGCATCTAGAGGCCACTGGCACATGGAGCTAGGCACTCACTGCTTGGTGTGTCATATTTTGTGACAGCCAGAAAATACTTAGTGATGACTAACACTTGTTCTGGCGGGAATGAGTGTAAATAGGATTGGGGCCACATGTACATATGAAACAGATCGTGCAGCTCATCTGTGAAGTTAATGCACACGTCTAGAAACTGTTTACGGAGTCATGGGTTCACCAAACATAAGATACAGCATCACTGAGACAAAAAAACACGTGCAATTCAGTGCAGCTGAGAGGGAACCTGCGCACATAAGAACAGTGGGGACCAGAAGGTCAGTGAAATAGGAAACTTTTTGAATTTTTTTTTCAGAAATGAAATTTGGATTTTTTCTGAAGGAAATTGTAATTGTGGGCAGAGAAAGTCATTCCAGCAGAGAATTCTTCTTAGGAGTTTCATGGATTCTTATTGTTCATCTCTCACGTTAGCAATCCTGGGAAAATAGTCTTGAGCCTGACAAACAACCTTTTGAGTTTGGATTGTGTAAAGAAGCCTTCTCTGGAGATGTGATCCTTTCTGATCAATGATACAGGACTCTCAAATACACAGTGAAGGGAGTTTGACTTGGCTTTACCACAGCCTCCATCCAAGGCCAATAGGTTGTGCCAATACTTCCCACTGTTATACCAGTTTGGGGATTTCTCTCCTTTTCTACAGTGCCAATTTGATCTGCACCCCGTGCCACTGCAATCTTTCTTGACCTCAGTACCTGCTGTGTATTTTTGTTCTGTAGGATCCACCCCAAAATACTTCATAGACTTCACTATTCCTTTTTGCAGTCTGTCCATTAATTCACACATATTTTGCAACCAACTTTAATCCTTGTTTTCCACTGAAAGGCTCCACTTGATTTATTTGCCTCTAGTGGAGAAAAATAAATGGAATTGGGTCGACTGACAAATTACTAGGACCTCTGCCTCTTCCTTTGCCAGTCCAAATTAACCAATAACTACTCTAGTAATTAGCTAATTGGATTCATGATTGACAGGTACCTAGTTAAAAAAATAATTTCTAACCTGTTATTATAATGCATCAGCAGTATCTGCAGCTTCACTAGTGGCTTCTGCAATTCTTCAGAGCCTACCAAAATCAGTAGGGCCTCTACTCCTAGGTTTGTGGGAATATATACCAGTTTGGAAGTGGATCTTCGTTTAATTATGCTTTTCAATACAAAACGTTTTCTTGCTTAATATTACTGACTCCCATTCTCATCCTAAGTAGGAAAAAAGGTTCTCAACTAGTGGCTCGATTACACTTGATTTTAAAAAAAATTGACCAAGAAATCCATGTGCCACCTGGTATATCTAACATGCTTCTGTCTTATCTCTGAAGCTTTCTGCAGGCCTCTCAAGTTATAGCAGATATCAGCTGCCACTCAAATACGTATTTATAGGGAATTTTGCATGCATGACTCTCGTCCAATGCAGTATTACAAGCAGACCCATGGGGCAGGATCTTTTTTTTTTTAATGGTGTAGTGTATGGGGCTGATGGACACCAATCCTGAATGATGTGCACCAGCTTACCACCAGCATGCACGGTCACAAACGTGCCATAAGGACCACTGAGCCACGGCACAGTAAGCGAGGGCAGGGAGGGGGATGGGGAAGAGGCATTCTGGGGAGGGGGGAGGCAGGCGGAGGGCAGAGAGAGGGTGGGGAGGAGGCATGACAGAGAGGTGGGAGGCAGGGAGAGGGCGGGCAGGAGGTGTGCCGGAGGGAGGGAGGTGGGTCCGGTAGAGGTTTGCTGCACCGGATCCTGTGTGTTTGTGTGGGGCTCGGCGCCCTACACGAATGCCTTTACCCTACTGCCGACCTTTTGGGCAGTGGTAACTTGAGTAGCCCCATTGCAGGGCTACTTCCCTTCTCCAGAGGTGCCGCCCGCAGTAGCCCGTGGCACACAGGATCCGGCGGCAGCTGTTTTTGGTGTCGTTGAAGCTGAGTGCCACGGGAGCTCAGGATTGGGCTGCTTGGCAGTCTTGTCCAAACTTGCCCAAGGGCATGAGAGAACTGGGGCAACGGTTGCAGTTTTACAGCAGAAAATGATGAGATTAGTTGGGTCTGTATCATTCCATCAAGGGTCTGACCAGTACCTAGAAACCAGAAACCATCCTCAGCTTAAGTCATGCTTGAAAAGCCCAATGGGTTGAAATGCAGCTGTGCACCTGGTTGCCAGTTCAACCTCTACCTTCCCCAAAGCAAAACACCAGGGAGGACTCAGCTAAAATAACACATAGAAGATGGGGCTTCTAGTTTTTCAGACCTGGATGAAAGTAAGGAGGCCTTTGGGAGCAAATGAGTACTGGTGAAGTAGTGTACACACACCATTTTGAGTTGGCTCCAGTTGGCTGGACCCAATTTTAAACGTGGCCAGATTTTCCAAACAGAGGGCATTTGCATTTTGAGCAACCCCATTCAAAGTATTGCAGCATAATTCATTCTTAGGGTAGCTCCTACAGCGAGTGCATTACAGTGAACACTGCAATTAGATTACACAGGCCTACACACATTTTGCTCTAAGAGCCCAATCCCGAGCTCGTCAGCATTGGCGGTACAAGTGTACTGCAGGTGCTGAGTGTCACAAATGTGCTGTAAGACACGCCTGCAACACCTCCCATTACATGAGCATTGGCACTGGCCCAGCGCCAGTTGGCACTAAGCCCAGCACCAGCCACACGGCACCCGTAGCAGCTGTGAGGTTTGTCAGGGCAGGGGGAGATCCAGAATTCCATGTTGGGCCTTCTGGCCCGACATGAGGTCTTTCAAATCTGAGACGGCAAAATAGCCATTGCAAACCTGCTGGATACAAAAGTAGCCATTGCAGTGCCACTGCTCCAGCAGGCACCGGGAAGTTTAGGATTGAGCTGAATCCAAAAATGGCATCTATTTTGCTCCAATGGCTCTAGTTTTGGAGGTATGTCGTTGCCACCTTATAGGCTGGTTCAAACAGCTTCCTTGTGAGGAAGCCATGTTTGAATCAGCTGCTTGAGGAAGCTGCTTGAATCAGCCTATATGGTGGCAATACTGTACCCCAAAGCTAGAGCCATTTGGAGCAAAATAGACGCCATTTTGGATTCAGCACCCAACGATATCCTAAATTCGTTCAAACTTCCTTGGCAACTAAAAAAGAAGTGTTTTGTGGGGGATTTTTGTTTGTTTTTTGGTAACCTGTGTTATTAGATACTCCTGGGTGTATACTAGCAAATCTTGTCATTCGTTGGGGGTTTCACTTGCTACCTGAGTCTGTGCATTGCAAAGCTCTACAAGCATGCACACACCTTCAACCGTTCATTATTGAAGGGGAACACGTTTAATTACTTATTGTTGCTACACTCAAGAAAGTTAGACTCTTCTCCCTCTGCCCTCCCCCCACCCTTTATTTCCAGCTTGGAAGAATACCAAATTTCCAAGTCTGCAAACAAGCACGATCACGTACTGTGTGACCTTAACAAGATTTATGACGTGGTTTATTAACTCTCTAAATTGGTTCCATAAATCTGGAGTGCCCTATTGCTACTTAAGTTGACTAACAGTGTCTTTGATCTTTACACAAAGAGACAGAAACATACAAATCAGTAGCTTTTCAGAAAATTACTGACACAAATTCTGCCCACATTTGCTGCACATGCAACATGGAACCACACGCGGGAATGTTGTCTTTATGCAATTCACTGTGATTTCTTAATTTGTAAGGTCATGGTTCAGGATGTGGACTCACCTCCCTGCATTACAATCTCTGAGCATGAACTGGAGGTTGTCCATGACTTTGTGTACCTTGGCTCAACAATCTCCGACACTCTTTCTCTCGATACCGAGCTAAACAAGCGCATCGGTAAAGCAGCTACCACGTTTTCCAGACTCACAAAGAGAGTCTGGTCCAACAAGAAGCTGACAGAACATACCAAGATCCAGGTCTACAGAGCTTGCGTCCTGAGTACACTTCTGTACTGCAGCGAGTCATGGACTCTTCGCTCACAACAGGAGAGGAAACTGAGCGCTTTCCACATGCGCTGCCTCCGACGCATCCTCGGCATCACCTGGCAGGACAAAGTTCCAAACAACACAGTCCTGGAACGTGCTGGAATCCCTAGCATGTATTCACTGTTGAAACAGAGACGCCTGCGTTGGCTTGGTCATGTCGTGAGAATGGATGATGGCCGGATCCCAAAGGATCTCCTCTATGGAGAACTCGTGCAAGGAAAGCGCCCTACAGGTAGACCACAGCTGCGATACAAGGACATCTGCAAGAGGGATCTGAAGGCCTTAGGGATGGACCTCAACAAGTGGGAAACCCTGGCCTCTGAGCGGCCCGCTTGGAGGCAGGCTGTGCAGCATGGCCTTTCCCAATTTGAAGAGACACTTTGCCAACAGTCTGAGGCTAAGAGGCAAAGAAGGAAGGCCCATAGCCAGGGACCAGGGACAGACTGCACTTGCTCCCAGTGTGGAAGGGATTGTCACTCCCGGATTGGCCTTTTCAGCCACACTAGACGCTGTGCCAGAACCACCTTTCAGAGCGCGATACCATAGTCTTTTGAGACTGAAGGTTGCCAATACAAAGGACAATAACCAACAACAGAAACCTTCAAGAACAGCCATCTTTCCAGATCCTCTTGATTCACTGTTCATTCAAAGAGAGAGGAAAGATCGACTTTATATCTATTTATATATTTCTTTTATTTGAAAGATTTGATTTGTATGCTGCTTTTTCATGCCTCAAAACTGTGTAAAACATAATGAAACTCTATTTAAAACAACAAACACAATATAAAATAAAATACAGGTACAACATACAATACAAAACATTAACAAAAACAACAATAACAGGTACTCTAAAACCAACTAAGAACCATATCATGTGAGTGGATTAATAACAACAGACTAAAAACTATAAAAGCAGCATTAAAACAAAGACCTGTAACCAGTGACTAAAAGCAGTAACTAAAAAGGGGGTCCAGGGGACCATTCTTCCTCAAGGGCTAAGTGAAATGGATGTGTTTCTATTGGAAACTATATAAAGAGGAGGCTGTCATGAGATGTGATGCCCAACAGAAAAGTGTCCAACAAAAAGGCACTGCACCTTTTCACCATACTCTCAGCCTTGGATTGAAATTGTATCCTAAGTAGGGCATTACCTGATGATCTAAAGGGGACAAGCAGGATTATGTGAAAGAAGGCAGTCCCTCAGATATCCTGGTCCCATGCTGCATAGGGTTTTAAAGGTAATCACTTTAAAAGGTAAAGTGGGAAAAAGGAGGGCTGGGAATTGAATAGGTAGCCAGTGCAACTGCTGGAGCAGAGGCATGGTAGAATGATGAAGGCCGCAATCCTAACCAACTTTCCAGCACTGACATAAGAGCAATGCAACTCCAAGGTAAGGAAACAAAAATTGCCTTAGCTAGAGGAGGTCTCCATGACTGTCCCCTGACTGCAGGATGCTGCACATGCCCCACTGGCATAGCTATGCCAGTGCTGGAAAGTTGGTTAGGATTGTGTCCGAAATGGCTTAAGCGACAATGGAGGAAGACACAAGGCAAATCTGATAGAACATGAGCTACAGCACAACTTAGTGCAAGGCGGTGCAGAACACCTTCTCTGCTACTTTTGCATCTACAGAATGCCATCCAGTGAAGCTGTTTTGCATTATGTGGGGCCTTCATACCCAATATAAAATGAGAATCAGAAAGATGCTATTGCAAAGTACTTGTGGATAAAGTTGCTCAGATCTGCCTCAATTTGGACTCCTCATTGACAGGTCAATAAATGTTCCCCGGACACCTGTCTGCCCAGTTATTTTGGATTCTTTTCAGTGTATGCAACCTGAGGATGTGGACAGGAGTCTCTGGAGTACCATTAAAGGAGTCACTATTAGGCAGGACACCCCATAAGGAAGATGCATTCCCAGTAGACTTGATCGACCCCAATCCTGCAGTAGAAGCTGCTGCACTACACAGAAACCTGGCAGATACAGCTGGGTGAGATTAACTCCCTTCTGCCTCATCCAACCAGGTCTCTGTTATACAAGCCATGTCAATGCCTTCCTCTAGGAATAAATCCTTGATCAGGCTGGTCTTATTATTCACTGACCTGGCATTCAACAGCAGCAGTTTCAGGCCCACAGCATGGCTACTAGGGCCACCAAGGGCAGGGGGAAGCCAGAATGAGTGGTGGACTGACCAACCACCCTTCTCATGTAATGGCCTGCCTACCTTCCACTGTCATATCTTCATTTACCATCACCCTTTGGATTGTGGCACTGCCCTCTACTTCCCCCAAACCATAACAGCAATGGGGAGAGGAGAAACACAGCGCACGCACACACACCCCATATCTTCTTTAATCAACATCTCCCTCAATATGCCCTTAGCTTCTCAACCTAGGACAACTCTCACCTGTCCATTCACAGAATCTAATAGAGGAAACCAAACCCCACCCCTGTTCTCGCCACAGCTGTAGGAAGCAGGATAGTGCACTCTCATCCACAGTAGACCCACCCAGTTAAAGCCCCCAGCTCCCAGATGTCAGGGTCCCCCACCTGACAGCTTTGGGCCCACACTGTACCTGCAAGGAAAAGCACGGGTCTAATCAGACTACTTCCTACCAGCTTAGCTCTCTGGATCCAGATGTTCTCTAATTCTCAATCACCCTGCCTTCCTATCAGATCAGCTACCTCAGTCTGACAACCGGGCTGCATTTACCCACTTACCCACTGCACTTACCCACTGAACATAGCGGGGCTTGTTTCTGAATAATCACATATAGGATTATGCAGTTAGTTATTTTCTTCTGAAAACAAGTGGATGTGTGTGGCTTAAAAAAGTGTAATTCTAGTCTTGAATAATGACTACAGGGTGAGGCTAGAAGTATTCCTAAGTCCACTTGGACTTGGCACAATATAGATACCCTTGTGGGAAACAATTGTATTGGCAGAGCAAAGAACTTGTCAGCACAATCCTATGCATCTTATCAGAATCCTATCAGAAGTAAGTCCCATTGTGTTCAATGAGACTTATTCCCACAAAATTGTATATAGGATTGTAGCCTGAGCCCATGAACACTAGCTGGAGACCATCAACATCAAGGAAAAACTGGGCAGAGTTGTGGGAAGTACAGATCTCAGTCTGGATACACCTATCCCTAGGAATATCTCCCATCTCCCTCCTCCACAATATGGAGAAAGTGTATAGCTTAACAATGACTCAACAGGTGTAGCAGAGTTCTCAGCATCCCTAACCCCTCCCAAACTTTCTATATACTGTGTCAGACCAGCGGTCCATCTAGGTTAGTATTGTCTGCACTGACTGGCAGTGGCTCTCCAGGGTCTATGCAAGCCCTAAAATGCAGTTTTCAGAAAGGAAAAAGGAGCCCTCGTTTGCCACAAATCCCCCAATGCAAGTAAGCTCCCATCATGCGCTCATGAAGGCACCTGGGAGATCAGCCATATTTGCTCATGAGCATCTGATACTTCACTGGTTGCCACTGTTGGGCAAACACTCATGACTAATTTTTCCTTGCAGAATATGGGCCACATGGAGAAAGCTAAACAAAAAGTGCAGAGTTCCAGCTTAACTCCCCACAGTAGATAAGTGAATAACATTGTGGTGATATTGTCCTCAACTGTCTTCTCCCAATCAGTGAAGGTCAAAACATTCATAAGGTCATAAACCTGCAGAGTGGCTACCAACAGGAGAATGTGGAGCTAAGTGGAGGCATGTGAGAGGAGCTTCTGGTTAGCAACCTTTGTCACCCAATCAAAAACCCCTAATGAGAATCTAGTCTTCAGAGCATCATGCAGCTGCTAGCTGTGACTTATCAGGGCGTAGGACAGACAGTAATGTAGCAGATGCTGTTCTACCCTGCATTAAGATGTGGTGATGGGGAAAACTGCATCTTTTGCTCTTCCATCTGTAAAATGTTCTAGAAAGGCCCAGAAGCCTTGAGAAGACAGAAGTGCCAGCCCACAAGAATGCAGAGGCTTTCAAGGTAAAAAAGAATGGCAGCTCCATTCCTCTGTGATGCTGTCACATCATAGTGGCAGCAAACTCATTTTATGACTTCAGTAAAAGTTGTGACTGTTTTAAGCTGTGTTTTTGTTCTCATGATGGTTGAAAGATGGAGAATTGTTGTTCATCCAGTTGCTATTCACATCAGATGTCTCTTTGATTAGACACACACAATGGAAAGGAAGAGGGGAAATCAAACCATGCTGCGGTTGAGGTCAGTGTCTTGCCCCACGCAAGTATGCCATTCGAGCAAGCCTAGCCATACAAATATGAGCAAGGGTAGCTGCAAGATGGTGGTTCACTGTCTTTTTTACTTCTTCCCATTGTACTGGTTGGACAGGGGAAAGATGAATAGATAACAGATTCGTAGAACAATAATCAGCAGACAGTGTCAATCATGGAGAAGGGAGCAAAGCTGGATGGGCAATATGACAAGCAACATGGGTCATGAATGTGTGAAGACTCTTGGTTCATTTGTCAATTTCTCCAGTTGGCTATCATCATACTTCACTGTCTAAGGTCTGTATATGCATCTCTTACCAGCTTTTTCCCCTGGAAAACCACAGCCAAGGATTACAGGTAGCACCACATGAAGCATGGCCCAATGCTGTCTCAAGGCCACTGCCTCTGCACTACCAAAAAATAAATCAAAACCCTTACTTGCACATTGCCATGAAACCTGGAAGTCCAGGTTTCACAGCAGCATGCAAGAAGCACAGTAAGGAGTGAAATGATCTGCTTCTCGCTCAAGCAAGTGGGAAGCAGACTATTGTGGCTTCCATTGGTGGCAGTTTGGAGGGAGGTGGCCATGGCAGACTTGAGGTGAGGCACCCCAAATCTACCACCCCTTGGATGCTTTGCAATCTACCACTGATGCAACCTGCATCAGGTAGCTGCATGAGCGGGCAGGCAGTGCCAAGGACTGACTGTAGGACTTCTTGTATGCTGAGGCCCTATTATTCCACTGAACTGCAGTTCCACTTGGGTCGCTTTTGGTACTGCACTCTTTGGCTGGTAGTCCTCCCAGGGCTGGGTAGCAAGTTATGTCATGGGCTTGACACCTGAGAGATTAAAAATATTTCACCATGGAACTGCCTTTTTTCTGCATCCATGGTTGAAGAATTAGTAGTGTTCAATGGAAGTGGGATGAGGGATTCTGCTACCTCTATTTCCTACTTGAGTTATTGTAGCCAGCAGGATTCCCCCAAAACAAGGCTGCTCCTTGTGGAGTCCACAGTTACAGTTTCTCAAGTGGGAAGCCCTCATCTCTCATTCTTGCATTGCCGTTTCCTACTGAGCAGCTCACCATACTGCTTGCTAGTGTACTTCTTTCTTTCTCACCCATATTCCCTGAGAAATAATGGTTCAGCTCCCCCTCCCCCACTGCAGGTCACCAATACAAAGGTGTCTTATGCAATGATTATTAGAATGATGAAGGTTTCTTCTGCCAGGGGGACTCAGGGCCCAATCCTATCCAACTTTCCAGAGCTGGTGCAGCCACAATGCAGCCCCAAGGTAAGGGAACAAATGTTCCTATATCTTGATTGAGGCCCCTGTGACTGCCTCCCCACTATATGATGCAGTGCATGCTCCATTGGCTTAGCTGCACCGGCACTGGAAAAGATAGGGTCGGGTCCTCAATTACTTCTCCTGGGGAACAACTTGTTGGTTCTGCTTCTCCTTGCAGGCCAAGACTGCCTCCCTAAGAGAGAGACATGGCTAAGCAAGTGTGAAAACACTACGCTAATCTACAAAATGACAGATATAATGCAATTCTGGAATGGGAAGATATTTGCTGATGTCAAATTTTTAGCAGTTTGAAGCTTGTATTGCAGAATACTTGAGGATGTAAATCCTGTCGTTAGGAGCACATAGGCTGGCTGACATTAGACTCAGAAACCATGTAAGAAGAGGACCTTGTTTTATGACTACTTTTTCCAGGGATGTCAGTCATTTCATACAGAGGGCTGAATAGCATTCATGATGCCTGCTGAGGGCCAGAGGTGATGTCATTACACAGGAAATGATGTCATTAAATGGGTCAAAACCAGAAATAAACACTCTGTTCTCATGTAGGAACTCTTTAGCTGCTAATGACCGGAGAGAAAATACAGAAATCTTGATCCTATTTCAAGATACGGGAGAGCCCAATTATCATGTGGGCCACCCTTTCAGCAGTGACACCTCAGCATTGCTCAGCAGCTGAGAGCCCGAGGGCCAGATGAAAAGCTTCTGCAGGCCGCATCCGGCCCCCGGGCCTTATGTTTGACACCCCTGACTTTTTCCTTTCTTTTCCTAATTTTATCTTGTATTTACATATGCATGTATGGGTATAATAAAATAGATTATGTTTTTCTATTGCTGTTATTCACAAAAACTTAATTTAAAAAAGGCTCTGTGCTGTCCACTTATTTGATGAAAGATGGTACTGGTTGACAACCTTCAGTCTCGAAAGATTATGGTATAAGCCTACAGCACCTGGTATTCACAGGCGGTCTCCCATCCAAGTACTAACCAGGCCTGACCCTGCTTAGCTTCCAAGATCAGAAAAGATCAGTCATGTGCAGGGTAACAGTTGCGCTATCTTTGTGTGAATGTGCAGGCATGTACATGTGTGTGTGGGGGGGGGGAGGATTTTTTTTTTTAATGTCTGCCTGGCTGTGTATTATATATGGAGGATATGTATGTACTCGGCTGAGTGATGTCATGGGATTATTTAGTTATAGCCATGTGTGAATTAGCTGGCATAGTTAATGTGCAGTGTTGTGATTGGTGCATTGTGGTGGAGTGTTCACAGATGTGGAAGTGGCTGAGTGTTGCTATGTTAGCATTTATTTGGAGAAATAAAAAATTGTGCTTTTGACTTTGCTGCTGGGCATGGATAGGATCACAACTGCATTACATTGGCATTAGCTTGGCATAGTGTCTGCTACAATTGTGGGATCATAGTATCAAACAAACCGATTAAGCTCTCCTCCTTTTACTAATACAAGGAAGCAAACATCTTAACACCTACAGTGGATAGAAAAGATTTGTAACATACACAAGCCACTGGTCTCAGGACCAGTTCATGGATGGTAGTATCTACTATTTCCTTACACTCATATAGCACTTTGTATGTCTAAACCTGAGCTTACCACCAAATGTAGATCCATCAGGGAGCTGCAGCCAATCATAGCTCTCTGACAAGTATATCTATATGCTAAACATGTTTGTTACATTCACATTCTATATGGGAGCTGCAGCCAATCATAGCTCTCTGGCAAGTATATCTATAGGCTAAACATGTTTGTTACATTCACATTCTATATGGGAGCTGCAGCCAATCATAGCTCTCTGACAAGTATATCTATATGCTAAACATGTTTGTTACATTCACATTCTATATGGTTAGATGTAAACCAACAGTATCTTAACTATAGATGTGGCCTTATGTGACAGGACATTTCATATCTGTGTTATGTAATGAATTCCTTAAAATATATGACCTAAATGCAGAATGACTCACTTTTACTACTTGTTTGATAGGCAAAGGGAGACTTCATTATAACTTTTAATAGCCAGGATTTAACTCTAAATCTCTGTTTTCCAAGAATACATCCAAAAATTTTCAACAGCCGTTTATGTAACTGGCTACCACATCTATTGGCAATATGAAACACTGATTAATAAGTTGTTTTAATATTTCAATTCATTGATATAATAAAATATACAATAAATATGTACATATATGAGCTTTAAATTATTACATAATCAACCTTTGTCATAATGTCTTAAATATCCACTGCATTAAGGCTTTTTATTATACTAATAGTTAATTATGGGTAACAAAATCATTTGCTTTCTAAACTGTTAGTAATTGCTTCTTCATGCTCACTTTAAGCCTGCCGCCCACAATTTCGTTGCACCAACCAACATTTTTGTCTTTTAAGGAGATGAATAGCTTTCTCTATTCATTTACTCACACATATATATCATGTACAAAATCAATACCACCTGTACAATGTATATACGAGTAAATGTACATGTCTGCACATACAACTACACACAACAACTACCTGGTAGCAGAAGCCTGACAAAGCAGAGATTGGATGTCACTGTAGTCTCCTTTTCAGACCCTTACTGCCATCCACAGCGGTATATTGGGTGGACCTCTTGCTGTCCTAAGACACACCCATTAAGCAGTTTCTCCTGTCTGCCCCTTCCAAATTAGGATGGCCTCCTTACTTGCATAATCCCTCCTACCTACTACCAATGAGAACCAGGCTGAATCTCTCATTTTGCAGGGGTTTGAATCTGCTGCTGGAGGAGGGAAAGAGTACTCCTTCCAACCTAAGCCTGAGCCTGAGCTTGTTCAATTGCTGCAGATGGGCAGCAGTTAGCTTAAGTGACACCACCAAAATAGAAAGCTGGGCTTCCAAACCCTTGTCTAAGGCAATATTTGCTGCTAAAACCAACTTTGTTAAATGCTTTTCAGACACTCCTTGGAATATCCAATGAATGAGATATTGAAGCACCTCAGGCAAAAAAACAAAAACGAATGCTGAATTGCTCATCTGCTAAAGTTTCTCCTGCATAGGTCTACCATCTCTCTCCTTAAACCCTTTGCATTCTATCCTACTGATTGTGGGCCCAATCCTATCCAACTTTCCAGCACCATTGCAGCCTCAATGCAAACTCGAGGTAAGGGAACAAATGTTCCCATATCTTAAGGAGACCACAATGACTGCCTTACCACCACAGGATGCAGAGCATGCCACATTGACGTGGCTGCACCAACACTGGAAAATTGGATAGGATTGGCCCCTGTGGGGAACTATTGTTTAGCATCTTCTCTGAAGTCATATTTAAATATTTCAAGATTGTTATTAAGTTTTGCTTACAATCCAGTCCTAACTAAAAGCTGCCCGCAGTGTGCAGTGGTGTTGGTGCAGGCTCTACTGCTTCCTACAGGCAGTCAGAAGCCCTGCAGGAGTGGAGAGGGAAGTAAAAGAATGTTTTACTTACTCTCCTCCGCACCTGCATAGTCTTCAGTGGGTCTATTTGAACCTGGATCAACAACATAGTGTTAGCTCAATCATTCCTTTCCCCCACCATAGCATGCAGCTGACCCAAAACAGGCCATGCTGTATGTTATGGGGGGGAGGCAATCAGAAAACATAAGAGAGGTAAAAAAATTTTTTCCCTTACCCCTCTAACGGTTCACATCCAAGGAGAAAAGGGGGTATGTCAGGAGGCTCCAGAAGGGATACTATCCTGGTATACATTTTTTTGCACAATTTGCATACGCCCCCTCCTGCCTCTGACAGATCCCTCCCCTGATAGATCCCATTTCGCCCACTCCACCAACTTACCAACATCTGCAGGGCCTCTCCTGGCTGTCACCGTGCACAGATACTCCTTAGCATTTGCGGTAGCAACCTAGAAGCACATGGCTACACATGTTTCTGTAACAGCGTTTACAATGCTGTAAAGTGTGCTCTGTTACTGAAACACTCATTCAGGCAGCATAGCTGAAGCATAGGATTGGGCTGATGGTCATTTAGGTCTTCTCCAGATGTTATCAAGTACAAGGCAGAAAAAGTTAAATACCTAAGTCCCACTGCAGTGTACTGAATTCATATTTTGGACTTTACAGACAAGTACAACTTGGATCTTGACTTTCTCTGGAATGTAACCATCTAGTGTCTAATGGGTACAATCCAGCCAAACTTAAGTACCTATATATCCTGTTCATTTCAGTGGAAGAGAATTTAGCACATGCATTTCTCTTTCATTGGAATAGCATCTTAAGGCTGAAGTCTGTGAACATCTCTAAAATACTTCAATCAAATTTGAGACTTGCTTCTGTCAGCACGGCTATAGGTTCTGCCTGAAAAATGCTTAGATTTGGCTGGATGATACTCATCGACTTTCCTTGGGTCTTCCCATGTTTTATTATATTTTGTGGAATACAGAACCCGAAAAAGAACCCCCGCCCAATAAGGCAAATTTAAAGAAAAACATAACAAATTACAACCAAGATATAATTCCAAAACAACATTCCTAGTTGTTCAGAAGGTTCTTAGTTTACCTAGAAAGCACCCAACCATCTGACAATCCTGGCCAGCTAGATAAAAAGCATGGTTGTTTTGGGGAAAGTACATTCAACAGTACACACTTCCAGTGACCCGTGTCCTATCCCAGGTAGTCATTAATGTAGCCAGATAATAGAGGGCGGGAGGGAGGGAAGTGTTCTGATTATTTGTCTTATTGTGACGTTGGTAAGGTCTGCAGTTGTTCTGTCTACTTATGTGCCACTAAGATAACTGGAAACATATCACTGTCTGTGCATGGGCCAGACCAGGGGGGAGTGTGATGAGTGCTTACTTGTATGTGCTGAGCAGCGTATATGAAAAACTGAAAAACAATTCTTCCCAGGAGGAATGCTGAGAAATGGAAACCACAAAAAAGGAATAAAGCAAAAGAGGTGTGATACATACTGTGGCATATCCTGAAGAGTTTGTGAAGGACCGGAGAAGTGCAGATTCTAAAGGCCTCTTTGAAAACAGGAAGGAACAAAACTTCTCTCTTTTTATTTTTCAGGTGCAGAACAAATAATCAGATACAGATTAATTTTTGACATTCACAGTGTGAAGGCCAACCTGCACATTACCTTGGGACTGCGGTTTTCAGATTCCTAGGGAGTTTGAAAGCAGCAGTAAGTTCTTGCAGGGGTGGGGTGGGGAGGCAGTGGGGGGGGGAGGCAGCAGCACGACCCCCAGGATCAGGGGGTATGCAGGGGCTTGGGTACACTTACCAGAGCCTCCTGCAGTCTCCCAGGGGTGTGGGGAACCCTGCGCAACTGTCCACGGGGCTCCCCAATGCTTCAGAAGTGAAAGTGGAGCAATTGCGCTCCATTTCCAGTTTAGTGGAAGCGGAGCACGATCACTCCACTCTCACTTGTGAAACTTTGGACAGCCATGCAGGGCTCCCTGCACCTCTGGAAGGCTGTAGGAGGCTCTGGTAAGCGTACCCAAGTCCCTGTAGCCCCCCTGAGCAGTGCGATCCTGGGGATTGGGCCGCTACCTCCTCCCTGCCTCCTGGCTGCCCCCGCCCCTTAAGGGGAAACAGGCCAGGGCCAACAGGCTGGGGCATTGTGATACCCCAGTCTGAAAAGCCCTGCCTTGGGAGATCTGTGATTACTATCTTGATATACTTTTTTTTTTTTTAAACAACAGATACAGGCTGCAATCCTAACCACACTTTCCCGAGAGTAAGCCCATTGAACAAAATAGGACTTACTTCTGAGGAGACCTGGTTAGGATTGTTCCCACATATATGTATGTGTAGGGGGATGCTGATCAGTAGGGTTACCAGATATAAAGTGGGGAGACAGAGTACCTATACCTTTAACCATTGTATAGCAGAGGGAATTTTGGCAGGTGCGGCTTTTTAAACCCTTCCAGACTTACACTGCAATCCAAACCTGAGCTTGAACTGATGCAGCCATCCCTATGCTCCACTCAGAGTGTCACAAACGTGCCATAAGACATGTTTGTGGCTACTTGTGAGCTTGCTGGACTGGTGCAAAGACACATGTTGACTCAGTAGAGTGGCATCCAACCACGGTGCCCGGTACGGTGCAGGACCTGGGAAAGGTGGGGCAGGAGGGTGAGGAGGGGGTGTTTTTGGATGGGAGAATGAGGGGAGAATTGGGCCTGGAAAGGGGTGGGATTGGTGGTGGTCACGCATCCAAATCCCCTTCCCAGGCCTGGCAGCCCTGCACTGGGCTTCTTTGATTTGTGCCAGCTATATACTTGGCACAGATCCAAGGAGTCACAAGGGGTGGCTAGGGCTTTACCTGGGGCAAGAGGAAATATATCCCTTTATCCCAAGGAAATCTCCACCTATCTCCTGAGCTGCACTGAATGAGCAGCATCAGTACAGCTTAATATTGTGCTGCCTGCGAGAACACTCACCTGGGCAGGAACAGTATTATTAGGGTGAGGAGTTAATGCATGCATGGATGAACTGAGGCCTGGTTTTCTTCCACTGTGCAGCCACTGCCCAAGTAAGTATCTGAACCAGGTGTGGACTTCAGAAGGGTTCATACTGACAGACAGGTATTAAGAAGCACAGAGCTGGGCCAAGAAGTGAGAAATATTTTTTTCAGTTGTGGGGCTGTGGCTACAGTCAGTTCTTGGTATCCATGGGGGTTAGGCTCCAGGAAATCCCAGCAGATTCTGAATCAGCCCAAGTAAGTATCTGAACCAGGTGTCGACTTCAGAAGGGTTCAGAAGGGGCTAGGAGGAGGTACCAGCAGGAGACCTTGCTTACCAGCAGAAGAGACACTCAGAATCCAGTGGAGACCCTCAGTTTAATCCAGAGGCAGCATTAACAGAATGCCATGCTTTCTCTATCAAAACAGGATAAAGTCAAATCAGATCAGATCTGTGAAACAAACCAAGGATTCATGAGGCTTTCCTTAAGTCAATATAAGGATCTTAAAAGTTGAGAGTTCTCTGAGGGGCCTGTTTGCTGTATAGTGAACTTGACATGAAGCAGCAGCAAGCGATGCAAGCAGATGATAGAGGTACCCAGTAATCCAGTGTGCTAATCATAAGAGCTGGGATAAGCATTTCAGTGTACAATGCAGAGAGTAAAGGTCTAATCCTGAAGGAGGTGTTCTTTAGCAGAAAGTAGTAATAGGGAATTTGGCTAGTAATGAGGAGCAATATGCAGATCAGATGTGGTTCACATCTGTGCAACTGTTACTTATTTCTGCCATGTTCATCCTCAACTGATTTTAAATGATGTTCTCTGCCATTACCTTAACTGTATTGCCCAGGGATGGGTGGTTGACTCATGTGATTCACCTTAAGTCGCATTTAAATCACTACCCTCAAGTACTCGCATTGACTCAAGTCACTCTTGTCAATGACTCACACTTGACTCACAACTTGGAAGTCGGGAATGTCTGGTGACAAGGGAAAACATTGACAAAGTGGGCATAACGGAAACCTGGTGGAATGTGGAGAATCAGTGGGATACGGCAATCCCAGGCTATAAACTCTACAGGAAGGACAGGCAGGGGCGTGTTGGAGGTGGGGTGGCCGTTTATGTTAAGGAAGGGATAGAATCCAGCAAAGTAGAGATTGAAGGTGGGTCTGACTCCACCGTAGAATCTCTGTGGGTTAAATTACCAGGCCTGTGGAGCGATGTAATACTGGGGGTATACTATTGTCCTCCAGACCAGAAATTGGATGGGGACCTTGAAATGAGGAAACAGATCAGGGAGGTGACAAGGAGGGACAGGGTTGTAATCATGGGGGACTTCAATTACCCTCATATAGACTGGGTCAATTTGTGTTCTGGTCACAAAAAGGAGACCGGATTCCTTGACATGCTAAATGACTGTGCCTTAGAGCAGCTAGTCATGGAGCCCACCAGAGGACAGTTGACTCTGGATTTAATATTGTGGATTAATGCAGGACCTGGTTAGAGATGTTGATGTTCCTGAGCCATTGGGGAGCAGTGATCATGCTGCAATCTGTTTCGACATGCATGTCGGGGGAAGAATACGGGGCAAATCTCTTACAAAAACCCTTGACTTCTGACGACCGGACTTCCCTCAAATGAGGAGGCTGGTTAGGAGATTGAAAGGGAAGGTAAAAAGAGTCCAATCTCTCCAGAGTGCATGGAGGCTGCTTAAAACAACAGTAATAGAGGCCCAGCAGAAGTGTATACCGCAAAGAATGAAGGGTTCCACTAAATCCAGGAGGGTGACCGCATGGTTAATGAGCCAAGTTAGAGAGGCTGTAAAGGGCAAGAAAGCTTCCTTCCGTAAATGGAAGTCTTGCCCTAATGAGGAGAATAAAAAGGAATATAAACTGTGGCAAAAGAAATGTAAGAAGGTGATACAGGAGGCCAAGTGAGACTATGAGGAATGCATGGCCAGCAACATTAAGGGGAATAATGAAAGCTTCTTCAAATTTGTTAGAAGCAGAAAACCCGCCAGAGAAGCAGTTGGCCCTCTGGATGGTGAGGGAAAGGGGCGATAAAAGGAGACTTAGAGATGGCAAAGAAATTAAATGAGTTCTTTGCATCTGTCTTCACGGCAGAAGACCTCAGGTAGATACCGCTGCACGAACAGCCCCTCCTGACTGAGGAATTAAGTCTGATAGAGGTTAAAAGAGGAGATTTTTCAGACCTCATTGATAAATTAAAGATCAATAAGTCACCGGGCCCTGATGGCATCCACCCAAGAGTTATTAAGGAATAGAAGAGTGAAGTTGCTGATCTCTTGACTAAAATATGCAACTTGTCCCTCAAAATGACCACAGTGCCAGAAGATTGGAGGATAGCAAATGTCACACCTATCTTTAAAAAGGGAAAGGGGGGACCTGAGAAACTATAGGCCCGTCAGCCTAACATCTATACTGGGTTAGATGGTGTAATGCCTCATTAAAGATAGAATCTCAAAACACATAGACGAACAGGCTTGCTGAGGGAGAATCAGCATGGCTTCTGTAAGGGTAAGTCTTGCCTCACAAACCTTATAGAATTCTTTGAAAAGGTCAACAGGCATGTGGATGCAGGAGAACCTGCAGATATTATATATCTGGACTTTCAGAAAGCGTTCGACACAGTCCCTCACCAAAGGCTACTAACAAAACTCCACAGTCAGGGAATTAGAGGACAGGTCCTCTCATGGATTGAGAACTGGTTGAAGACCAGAAAACAGAGAGTGGGTGTCAATGGGCAATTTTCACAATGGAGAGAGGTGAAAAGCGGTGTGCCCCAAGGATCTGTCCTGGGACTGGTGCTCTTCAACCTCTTCATAAATGACCTGGAGTCAGGGTTGAGGAGTGAGGTGGCTAAGTTTGCAGACGACACCAAACGTTTCTGAGTGGTGAAGACCAGAAGTGATTGTGAGGAGTTCCAGAAGGATCTCTCCAGACTGGCAGAATGGGCAGCAAAATGGCAGATGCGCTTCAGTGTCAGTAAGTGTAAAGTCATGCACATTGGGGCAAAAAATCAAAACTTCACGTATAGGCTGATGGGTTCTGAGCTGTCTGTGACAGATCAGGAGAGAGATCTTGGGGTGGTGGTGGACAGGTCGATGAAAGTGTCGACCTAGTGTGCGGCGGCAGTAAAGAAGGCCAATTCTATGCTTGGGATCATTAGAAAAGTTATTGAGAACAAAACGGCTAATATTATAATGCCGCTGTAAGGCCATACCTGGAGTATTGTGTCCAGTTCTGGTTGCCGCATCTCAAAAAAGACATAGTGGAAATGGAAAAGGTGCAAAAGAGAGTGACCAAGATGATTACTGGGCTGGGGCACCTTCCTTAAGAGGAAAGGCTACAGCGTTTGGGACTGTTCAGCCTAGAAAAGAGGCGCCTGAGGGGAGACATGATTGAGACATACAAAATTATGCATGGAATAGACAGAGTGGATAGAGAGATGCTCTTTACACTCTCACATAACACCGGAACGAGGGGACATCCACTAAAATGGAATGTTGGAAGAGTTAGAACAGACAAAAGAAAATATTTCTTTACTCAGCGTGTGGTTGGTCTGTGGAACTCCTTGCCACAGGATGTGGTGATGGCATCTAGCCTGGGTGCCTTTAAAAGGAGATTGGACAAGTTTCTGGAGGAAAAATCCATTACGGGTTACAAGCCATGATGTGTATGTGCAACCTCCTGATTTTAGAAATGGGCTATGTCAGAATGCCAGATGCAAGGGAAGGCACCAGAATGAGGTCTCTTGTTATCTGGTGTGCTCCCTGAGGCATTTGGTGGGCCGCTGTGGGCAGTCATTTAGCATGTCAAGGAATCTGGTCTCCTTTTCGTGACCAGAACACAAATTGACCCAGTCAATATGAGGATAATTGAAGTCCCCCATGATTACAACCCTGTCCCTCCTTGTCACCTCCCTTATTCCTTACCTGGAGGAGACCTCCAGGACTGCCCCCCCCAGGGCAGGATGCAGCACACACTTTGGTGGTAGAGCTGCATTGGCGGGGGGGGGGAAGGATTTATTTAGGACTGGTCTGTTAATTGCATTGTATAAGGAAATTAAAGATGTTTGTATGACCTATGCTGAGTCACTGACTAATCAATCCTAATTTTTTTTCTGGTTGCTCAATCCCATTGCTTCTTTCATGTCCTGTGCCCATGCCTTTCAGCCCAATCCTATGCCTGTCTACTCAGAAGTAAGTCCCAATTTATTCACTGGGGTGTACTCCCAGGAAAGAGTGTTTAGGATTGCAGCCTGAGGGTGCAATCCTAACCCACTTTCCAGCACTGGCATAGCTGTGTTAGTGGGGCATGTGCTGCATCCTGCAGTTGGGGGGCAGTCACAGAGGCCTCCTCAAGGTATGGCAATGTTTGTTCCCTTACCTCGAAATTGCATTACCCTTATTCTGTGCTGGAAAGTGGGTTAGGATTGCACCCTGAGTCTCTAGTTTCAAGCTGGCTTTTCATTTAGACTTGAGGCCCAGTTGTATTTATGCTTTATGGATAGACTGTCATTTAGGCTGTCTGGGCAAGAGGGAGGGGCCAGTTGACTGTCAGTTGTCATTTGATAGCATAGTAGATTAAAGCTTTTGAAAAATACATTATAGGGGGCAGTGTCAGTGAACAGCTTTTGTTTGGCATACAGTGGTTATCCAAAAACTCCCCTGCCCACAAAGTGTTTCCAGTTCAGTTCTGTAAAGGAAACTGCTTAATGCATGCAAAAGGATGAAGAGGCCACACTGTTTCTTCTATTCAAAGGAATGAAGATGCCCACATGTAAGGAATTCCATGTCTACATGTGTACACAGTGAGCATTGGATTGAGTCAATTGTTGTGCTTCTTGATCTACCGGGGGTGGGGGATCTAATAAAAACATAATGTTAAAAACAAAGCACATTTCTAAATTTGTAGCCATTGAGGGAGGCTATAGAAAAAGTTGGGAACAGAAGCCCATACTTTTCCTCAACGGAATTGTGGAAGTATGATATTACTCCTAACAAGACAGAGAATAGAAACACATCAATGAACCAATTATTGAGTCAAATGACTACACTGAAAACTTTTCCCGAGCTGAAACTTAATGAGTACCTTAAAATGATGTCCTTTGAAATCAACCCAGCAAAAAGTCATTTACATTTTTCATGCTATGTGCTTAGTTTCAGTATTGTTCAAATTAATTCTTTTTACCCCTCCATCCTGGCAGGTGTAACAAAGGAAACCATTTTGAATCTTGTGCAAAATGTGCTTTCCTCCCCTGTTACAAATGAAAATAAAGAAAGAAAGGAAGCTGAAGCTTGCCATTTCCCGGGGGGGGGGGGGGGATGGTAGATAGGATAAGCAATTGCCCTGGTATCCCAATAAAGACATAAGACTCCGTGCCTAGCAGGGGAGAGAGCAAGGTAGGAGTAGCATGGGCTTCATCAGCCGCCCTGCAAGCTCATCAGCCTCCTGTGGGGATGAAGCACTCTTCGCCTGGACTAGCGGCAATGGAGTGAAAGAGCAACAAAGAGGGGAAAGCAACTTCTAGCCTCCACAAGTAACAAGGAGAGTAATATTATTTATTTATTTACAAAAAAATATGATCCATTTCTCATAATGAAGCAGCTCTAATGAACTTTAATAATGTTCTCTTTCCTTTCTCATTTCCCCCCCCCCCCCAAAAAAAAAGTTAAAAAAAAAAGAAGCAGCAGCTTTGGGTTTTGGGTGGAGGAATTCTTTATTAGGGCACATCAGCTAAGAGCTCGATCCTGTCAGGTGCTCCTTTGGTGCTCTAGTCCCACCACCAAACGGAGCACCAGGTAATGAATATCCCTTCTGGATGGCATTTTGTGTGGGGGGGGGGGGAGGCAGGGAGAGGAAAGAACTGGGTGGAGGG
This sequence comes from Tiliqua scincoides, assembly GCF_035046505.1. NCBI lineage: Eukaryota > Metazoa > Chordata > Lepidosauria > Squamata > Scincidae > Tiliqua > Tiliqua scincoides. The sequence continues at coordinate 77,789,551 of NC_089821.1, read as the reverse complement.
CAGGTGAGCCAGTGACAGATTGGGCCCAGGAGGTGGACAGGGACAGTGGCAGAGGCTGCCACCGAATCAAATGCCCCCTCTGGAGCTGCACTCCCCATCACAGGCCTCCTTGGTCCTGCACCCACTAAGTAGTGGGCAAAGCTCCAAGGAGTCCCATTGGCGCCAGCAAAATTCTACCCGAGGTAAGGGAACCAATGTACTCTTACCCTGAGGAGACTCTGAGCCCAATCCTGCGCTCGGTGGCACGGCTTTGTACACCGAGCACTGTCGCAAACGTGCCATAAGACACATTTGCAAGCCTCTCCGCCGGGCTCCCACCCATGCTAGCCCAGTGCTGGCCAGTGCTGGGCTAGTGCAGGGCAGTCGCCCAGCCTCTGCGGCTTAGCAGTCTCACGGACTGCCGAGCTGCGGCATGGTAGGCGGGGGTGGGGGCGGGGCGTTCCAGGGAGGGGGAAGGCTGGCAGGGGCGGAGAAAGGGTGGGGGAGACATGACGTGGAGGCGTGACGTGGGGAGGGGGCAGGCTGGAGGCGTGCTGGGGGAGGGAGGGAGGCGGGTCTGTGGAGTTCTGCTACGCAGGATCCAAGGCGCTCGTGCAGGGTGTAAAGTGAGTAGCCCCATTGCAGGGCTGCTTACCTTACCCGGGGGAAGGGGACAAAATAGCCCGGGGCGCACAGGATCCGGCGGCATCTGTTCTCTGTGCCGCTGAGGCTGGGCGCCCCAGTCAACTCAGGATTGGGCTGCCCGGCAGCTGCTCTGACCCTACATGATACAGCGGTGGCCATTTTGGCGCTGCTGTACTGTGTGGCATCAGGGCAGCTTAGGATTGTGCTGCCCAACATATTTTTCTCTCTATATTTACATTAGTTTGGAAACTTCAGGAGCTCAGCTCCTTGCAAATCCCAGGAGCTGAGCTCTTTGCAGGGTGATTAGCAGCTACCTTGCAAATTTCAGGAGGTGACATTTTTGCAGGGTAATTAGCAGCTTTCTGATGTTTTTTTCCATCACCTGTGTTTACTGTGGAGACTCTGCTTGGCCCTTTGGGACCCACCAAATATCAGGTTGTGGCCCACCAGTGGGTCCCAACCCACAGGTTGAGAACCACTGCTTTAGAGAATAGTAAACACTTTCTTAGTTCGTAACAGAAGGGGAAATTTTTAGACAAAGAGATTAAACTAGACTATAAGAGGAACAAACAATCAGGATTAGAGTATTTGATTTCAGAATTCTGTCCAACATATTATCATCAGTTAATGCTTGTTATGAAGAAATTATTTAATCACAGCATAGTAAATGGGGTATACTCAGAAATTTGGAATCTAGTATTACAGCAGTTCCCAAAGTTCTACTTGGACTTTGACACCACACTAAGTTTTTGTGTGGACGTGGACTGGGGTGCCACTGCACAGATCCAAATTAGGCCGATTTGCCATTCTTCACCCACTAGTTGAAGACTCTATTTAATACTCTATTTAAAAGCTTTGTGGCAGATTATATACAAGGGGTTGCAATCTTGCTTAATGTAAGAGCCACATACAATAAACTTCAGACGTTTGAGAGCTGCAATATTTAAGAAACATTTTAAATTCTTAAATATATTTACCCATGAGCATTAAACTTGCATTTTAATCCAGTCTATACCCAGTAAATAATAATAAAGCTTGAAAATATTTTATTTACCATTTACATTAATTGTGATGCAAAAAGGAGCTTGGCCAACTTATTTTTGAGAGCTAGATGTCAAAGAGCCGCATGTGGCTCCCAAGCTATAGTCTGGACACTCCTGTTATATACCACTATTTTGTTATATTTCATCATTTTTTCATATTTGATATACAAGGATGTTTATTTTATTTATTTTTAAAGATTTATATTTTATCTTTCTCGAGAGATTTTTTTTCTGGCTCTTATTTCATATTGACCCACATGATAAAAGGTGTTAACTCTGACTTATTTACATTAGTGATACATTTGGACCACTTATGAAGATGAAGGCTAAAGCCCATCACATTTCTTGACCCACTAGGAAAGCTACTTTAGCATTGCATGAAATGTAATCTGTATCGCCGACAGGAAAGTGTCATAAGATGGGAGCTGCAGACACTTTGGAAGGTTGTGTCTGAGCCTCCGCAACTTCGCTTCATTGGTAGCTCTGCACACTAATATCTTCTTAGCCTAATTATAACATCATTAATTAAAATTGAGACTGAACTCATAGATAAAGTAATACAGCTAAAGAATTTTTATCTCAAAAAAAGAGCACAGAAAGAATGCCACTATGTTCATCTTCTTTCTCTGCTTTTCTTGCATCAAGTAATGAACTTTAGTCTATATCCAGATCCCTTTTAGGCTGTAGTTCTAAATGTATTTATTAAGAAGTGAGCCCTACTGAGTTCAGTGGAACTTACTTCTGAGTAAACATTCACTGCGCATCTTTATGTCAGTAATTTCTACAAAGAATAAGCATGGACAAACTATTTTAAATATATCCATTTATTTTTCAACATCTTTGCATTTACAGATACTTGCCTTTCTTTCACAGATAATGGAGAAAGAACAGCAGACTACAAACACAAGATTCTGAGGTCTTGTAAAGAACATACAACACACATTACTATTTTAGAGGCTATTTTACTCAGAAGCAATTCAGTGGGATTTACTCTGGATTGCCTTAGAATTGCAACCTTGCAGTACAATCATACACACATCTACTTAGAAGTAAGCTCCACAGTTCAATGGAACTTACTTACACAGTTCAAGTGTGTAAATGAATGCAGCCTCCCCATCCTTATGAAAATTTCTATAGAGATGAATGTATGTGCATATTGATCTGGAAGGTGTATATCATGAACCATACAACTCTTTTGGTTTTTATATGCTGAAATTTGACTCTCTCTCTCTCTCTCTCTCTCTGTCTCTCTCTCTCTCTCTCTCACACACACACACACACACACACACACACACACACACACACTTTGGGACTTATATATGGAACTTGTGTGTGTATTATATATACAGTAAAATATGAAAACGTCATCATACAAAAAAGTCATTATGGAAAAATGTCACATTGTAATAATTAATAATAAAACGCAATTCAGGGGTTTTGCATAAAACCATACAGTGTAATATGAGTCAGATCCTTGTGCAGCTCCTATGTCACCAGTCCAATATTAGGATTTTTGCAAAATGAATTCATTATCTCTCTTGCATGAAATAGGAGGGATTAAGGAAGAGAATGGTGATTTTTCCCCCCTTCAGTTTTGCTAAATTGAAGTGAGTCACAAAATAGCTGAAATCACTAATTAAAATTATAATTCCAATCTGAAACAATAAAATGAAATCCTGTAATAATAATCTAGCCATAGTGCTTGACAGCTGGCCCGTCTGATCCTTGTAGTCTGCTTACAAAGTGGAATTAGTGGCACTAATAAAGCTGCTTAATAGTGTGAGTACAGATCCAACTAACCTGGCACGGCCAGCTGGGCTTTCAAACGTTGCCAGTCTACACAGCAGCTGTTAAACTATCACCGCTAAACTATCACCGCTGCCGTCTTTATTTTAGTAAATCTCCAATAGCATCCATCAGTTTGACCTGTAGAAAGCATTTTCTGTATCTTTTGGCAACACCTTCCCTTCCTTCCAAACTGGAAAAACAGAGGCTTCAGTGAGCAGCTTGGCAGGCAGGAATGTGGCATTTCACTGATGTATACAGATACCAGAGTTCAGTAGGGATAGCTGTTGACCGCCATGGAGGTTTAGAATGGTATACACAAAACAGACTGACTGGAAGAAGGAACTAGTCTAGCAACTTTATAAGAAAATGAAAGGCAAGGTGATGTGTTTCATTGAGCTGTATGGTGCTGGACAAAATGGGGGTGCAAAATATTTCTTAACTTCCAGAGTTCTTGACCCCCCCCTCCAGAGGAGGGGGTAAAGGTTTTGCAGGCACTTCAATGCACCATGTAAGTGGCCCCTTCCTCTCACCTTCGAAGCCATTCCAGGCAGTGACAGCAACATGGAGGTGTCTCCTCTGCATTGCTTTCACTTCTTGGGATGGGTTCAGGAACGAGGGGAGGGGTCACACATGGCACATTGAGGTGTCTGCCCCCCTCCCCCTGAACATCACTGTGTGAGTTGGAGATAAACTAGCTTTGTTTCTGGGAGATAACCAGGATGTGATAGGGTAAGGTCGGGAAATATAAAATTTTATTCACTATGCCAACATTAGTGCCATATTAGATAAGGATCGGGGGGGGGCACCAGTGCAGGTTGTGAAGTGGCACTAATCATGCATACAAAACCAAGCATTATATTTAAAGGGTGGAAATCCTTTTCTGAGCAATTTTGTGTCTGTGTGTACTCAGTTGAGATGCAGGATCCAGTCACCTTTAGTCAAACAAGCCTTTCTGTTATGGGAAAGTAGCATTGTCCCAGTCCTCAAACTGTATTTTACTATTTCAAATGTACTTCTGATATTCCTCTGTCACCAGTCCACACTTCTGTGTATCCTCCACAGTGTGCAACATTAGGCATGCCAGGGGAGGTGTTAGCATGCAGCCAGGAAGGCACTATCAGAGGAGTCTATCAATTCATGCCTATCAGAGGAGCAACCTGTGGGGCAGCCCAGTCATAAGGCCAGCTGAAGGGCTTCATTTAAGCCACAGGTTGGGGAAGGCAGGCAACTGGTGGAATGCCCCAGATCCCACACTTGCCTGCCACCTCCTCTGCCCTGCCATATGCCCAGCTGACTCCACCCAGCCACTGCCATGTCTCTTCTCACCATTCATAAGCACATAAGAAGAGCATGGGAAGGAGACCTTCCTCTTCATCCATCGCTGCTGCTGAAGATTGAGGCAGCAGAGCTGGAGGAAGCATCCACAACTGTGATCCTTGGGGAAGATCTGCTTCCACCTCTGTTGCCTTACCTTTCCCACTGTATCTTCTCCACTGGTTGGGTGGGAAAGATGCTGGGAGCAGAGAAGTTCCACTATTGGAATTCTCCCCACCCACTCGGTTTAGCAGAAGCAGAGGCAAGAGAAGAGGTGGTTGACGACTGCATGTTCTGATGCAAAGATGTGTGTGGGTTAACATGTTTACAGACAATGGTGTACGTGGGGGTGCTGAAAGGGGAATGGGCAACAGAATTTGAGGGCATGGGCAGTGGAATTTGGAGCTGTCTTGCGCATTGGATCAGTCTGGGCTGCCTCAGGCCACCTAGCTGGGCCATCCCCTGAACCTTTGCTACTGGTGGCATTGGAGTGCCTAATACACCATCAAGGAACAGGCAGAGGTACCATGGGGGATCCTCCTGAAATCTGACAGCATCACTGAAGCATAGCACTGTTATGGTTGCTTTTTGAGCATTTGTGGTGATGGCATGCAAAAGTCATCAACCTGCACATGACCCGAACTTTGTGTGAATTTCCTCTGAGATCTAACATATGAAATTAGTGTTCCTGTTCTGTCATAATGCCTCATGTAATTGGATCTTGATTTCATCCCATGCGGGGATATTTATAAGAGCAAGTAATCACAGAAGAACAGGCAAATATCACCTTCTGGTGATGTTTCTCCATCAAATTATCAAATCATCTTCTATGGTCACTGTTTTGTTTTTTAGTCAAGTTCTCCAACCTGGATCCAAGAAATTTATTTCCAACACATGTTGTATCTGCTAAGAAACAAAGTACACTATCTTTGTAGAATTTGTAAGCAGGGCAAACTTTGCTTGCTTTGTCTCGGTTGTTGTCACAATCCCTATCTTGATGGGGTCGACTGGAGTGTTTCATTAGTAGAAGTGTAAAGGCTGGGGTTTCCTGTCAAAGCAGAAAGGCAGCTGTTCCTTAACCATGTTTAATTTAAATATTTTTTCATGACTGTGGGATGACAGCATAAATATTTAAAATCATTGATAGAGTAGAATGCATTAGAACACAGAAAGGCTGCGGCACAGCTGCTGTTAAATTATAGATCTCTTATGCAATGAATACATTTTACCTCTGTCTTTTGAAGAATTAAAAAATGATGGCCTTGGTCTAAAAATTCTTTGTCAACTCCTTGTGGGAGTTCTTTGTATAAACCAAAGCTTCCATATGTCTGAAAGAATTAATTTGTAACCTCATTGATTGACAGGCATACAGACTACACCAGACCGATCCTGTGCAGACGCCAAGGTAAGGTGAAGGTATGAAAGGATAATTCCTCTCACCTTCCAGTACAGAAACACTTATATGTAGCTTGTCCATTTTAAATCGACCCTTCCTGTGGTCCTGAACTCAGGCAAATTAAACTACCTCTGAGTGTCAGTTAATGAATCACCTGTTTATTTCTGCCCAATGTTGCATATATGCAACAGGGACCAAATGTGTACCCCTGTGGGCTGGGCAAAAATGGGTTAAGTTCTCAGATTGTAATGTGATGCAGATGGTGGCCATGAAATTCCACATCTTCCACTCCTCCTTTATTAATAACGCAGAAGTGGCTCAAATTATTGACGTATATTTATAAGAAATGCTCTGTCACAGTCTCTGTAGGAGATCTATAGGTCTGTTTGCTAGCACTGGATTTTGGGAAATGTGCTATACCAGTGTTTCTCAACCAATGGTACTCATACCACCAGTAGTACTTGAGGTGGTACTTGTGGGACCCCCAGATCCCCACCTCTTGGCAGCAAGATCAGCAATGCAATGCAACAAGCAGCAGTAGGAAGTTTGGCTTGGTAAGCAGAGCTCCAGTGTGCGCTTTTCCTGTGCTCGAAAAAGCCCTCCCATTCACCCTGAACCTCTTACCATTGTTTGTTGCATTGCACCTGGCCTCTCGATCCAGGAGTAGCTGGTGATGACATCATTGCAAGTTATCTCTGGTGGTATTTCCAATAGCTGGAGCATGCAAACTCATACAACCAGGGACAAAAGTTGAGAAACGATGTGCTATACAATGTACTAAGTACAATATTCAAGTCAAAAGCCAGTTCAAACATAAGCAAATAAAAGAAGGGAGGAGCTCACCCAATGGTGAGGCCAATGGTTGAAAAATATCATAATGTTAAGCATCAGTAGTGTAGCTGGGAGGGGGCAGAGCAGCAAATACAGCAGGCGCCACAATATGCTGTGTAAGCAGCCCCTCCCACTCACCAGCAGAGCCATTCAGGAGAGTGACAGCAACAGTCAGGTGCTCCCCAGATGGTGAGCACTTGCCATTGCCATTGCCACAGCTGCCCTGAGTGGTTTTGACAGTGAGTGGGAGGGCCGCTTACACTGCAAGTTGCTTCACCTGCTGTACTTACCATGCTGCCCCCCTCTGGCTGCACTACTGCTAAGCATTGACATAGCACATTTTATGTTCAAAGCACTTCACATACATTACGTCTCTAACTTTTACTTCAGCTCTGTAAGGTAGGCTAGTATTATTATTACCATATTGCCAATGGGATGATCAAGGCAAAGAGAATAAGAATTTTTGAAAATGTATTAGGCGGAAAAATGGTGCCTGGTGGCAGCAGAGTTTGTTGAACCAAGGATTTCCCAGCACACATCTTTAGTTGCTATACTAGATAACATCTGAACTAACAAGAAGAGGGGCTTGAAGCTTTTGTGGCACAGAACCTGTAGTATATTGTGATATTATCTCTTTAAGGGCGCAATCCAGAGAAGTACTTGGGCTGGCGCAAGTCCCTTGCACTGGCCCAGGAGGGTTGCAAACGTGCCGTAAGGCACGTTTGCACCTCCGCATGAGTCAGCTAGGCTGGCGCACAGAGGCATGCTGGCCTGCGTAGGCTGGCATAAGCCTCCATGCCAACAGAGGCACCGAGTCTTGTGTTGGCCAAGCTCAGCCGACGCAAGACTCTGGGGTGGGCGGGGAGGAGGTGCGAGGGGGGTGTTCCTGGGTGGGGGGGTGGGCGGTGGATGGCCGCAGGGGCAGGCAGGTGGGGAGCTGGAAGCAGGTCTGGGACCTGGCAGTTATGCCGGATTCTAACTCCCTTGTTCCCAGGGAGTTTGGAGCGGCTTCAAGCCACTCTGCTCTCTTCTGACTTGTGCCACCTCAGGAAGTGGTGCAAGTCTGAGGAGACCCATAAGGGCCAGGGTACCTTATCTGGAGGTAAGGGGAGGCCTGCTCTGGCTGAGCCACTTTGGGCCCCTATCCTGCGCTGGATACAGTGCAAGCCTCTTGGCTTGCCTGTTCCAGTGCAGGATAGGATTGCACCCTAAGGCTAGTTATACAGACCCGACAGAACATCTATTTTTTGTAGCTGAGGTGGAGCTCAGGCAGGATTGCTTCCAGCCAGAATCATTTTCTCTCTGCTGAACAGCAATAAAGAACAAGACCTGCAACACCCTATCTCTGAGCCATCCTTGACTGATTGCCACCCACACTACCTGTCTCAGAGCCCAACACAGCTTCTGAAATGTTTTCCCACCTAGCTTTGTACAGCTACGTGACTATAACGTGGACCAGGCAAAGGAGGAAGAAATTCCATGAAGATGTGGCAATCATAGCATTGGAGAACTACCAAACTATTCCACTATGGAAGAGGGCTACCAATCTTCCAGGGTTGGCATGCAATCTCCAGGAATCAGCCACAGTCTCCAGATGACTCCTGAGAGCAGTCCTGGAGATTTTAACAGGGCCTAAAGGACTTTCCAACATAACATTGTGCTGGGGGGAAAAAACAAAAGTTGAAAGAACCACTTTAGTCAGAGTTGGCAACTCTATTACGGAACAATTATCACATAATATAATTGTTGCAGTAAATATACAAATCAAGAGTCACAGTTACCTATTAACCACTGTGGTTAGAATATGCACACAAATGTGGCACAGAGATTCGGTGTAGTGAATAGGCAACCATTTTGTATATAAAACCATCCAGCTGGTCAGCAAATGGAGTTGGCTACCGCCCCACTGCCAGCAATGTTGGGGGAGGGAGGTAAGCAAAGCCCATAATTGTGAATCACTGTGTAATTTCTGGACAGAAAAAGACATGGTTTATCCCTCATTAAATAGGTGCAGCTCTTAAAAACTCAGATCATGCCCATATAATGTCTCTGCACTTTTGTTCTAAATAAGGACAATTCACGTCCCCCAGCTCTCATCTGTGTTTGCTAGCATTTCTTTGAGTGGGCAGTTTCGGAAGCAAGCTGCCTCACAAAACAGCATTTTCTTTTTCCTTTGCCATCTGCCTAATGGTTGTTTCTGTATGTATTTGAAATTCCAAACTGAACTAGTCAAACAAAAGAAATTAAATCCAGTGGAAAAACTGGCAAAGAGCTGTTTTGTAGGATGGCAAAGGAGGGAAAACCATGGTGTAAGGGGCAGCTGGAGGGTATCAAATCGAATGTGGCAGCTCTTTATTTTGCTATTATTGGGAATTTGCTTCAAGGGATCGGCAAAACGAAGCGTCTGGTACCTGAACTAATACAGATCCATGTAAATGTAAGCTCTGATCTTATGGAGCAGTCACTTCAGCACAGGATCAAAAATGGTTTCTGCTTCATTAGCTTTTGATGTCTGTGTGAAACCACATTCTGCAAAACTAATTGTCATGAGTTCAGTATATGATATGGAGAGGGAGGGGAGGTTGTGTGTTTATCTCTCCCAGGCATTCAGTAGGAGTTAGTGTGACACAGTGGCTGGTGTGTTTGGTTGCAGAGGGTTCAGGTTCAACTCTTTTCTCAGCTAGGAGTTCACTAGGTGACTTTTGGCAAGTCACTAAGTCTCACCCTAATCTACTTCACAGGTTTGTTATGCAGCTAAACCTCCACTCTGAGATCCTTGGAAAAAAGGAAGGAAAGTATTTTTACCTCCTTTTATGTGGGAAGGTAGAAATAACCTGAATGGAGGACTAATTGTTCAGGGAAATATTTTGTCTTCATTGCCAATTGGATGCCAAGGAGTTTCACATGCCAAGGGAGACGGCGCAGGTTGCATCTGCAGTGTTATTAAGGATGTCTGTGCATTTCACTTTCTTCGTCTCAGTTCCTCACTCTTTGATTCCTGTTCACACAAAGTTGCCATTCCACGTGACACTGAGCATACAGGTTGTATGTCAGTATGTGCATAGGTACGATTGTACAAACTTACACTAAAATATTGTTTGTGAGACCTGTTTGTGAGAAGACCTGTGAGGAAGAACAAGGGGTAGGCTGGTAAATAGAAAGAGATTTGGATATGAGATCTTAAATGCATCTATTGAAAGAACAAGCTTTTGCATGCAAAACTTAGGAATGAAATGCCTCAGTTGAATGAGATGTGGTGTGCACAGTTAACCTTCCTTGCACAAATGCCAAATCTCATAAAAAGCCAAAGCTGTATATACCCTAATGATGATAAGGAGAATCAGCTATACTGATCCAAACCACAAAACATGTAGTTGAAGGAATGTGGCTAAGAATATACAGGCTAAGAATATTCAGTAGGCCTTCAGTATCTATGGGGGGTACTGTTTCAGTATCTGCTCCCGGTATCTGTTGGTACCTTCCACAGATACCAATATCTGCATTTAATGGAAACCATGGGGCGCAAAAACCAGATGTTCCTGTCAGAAGGCTCTGACGGGCCATCTGAAAGGCGCTTCCGGTTTTTTGTCACACCAGAAATCAGTGTCAGTAGGCTCCAGCAGGCCTTCTGAGGCCTTCTGCTTCTGAGGCCTTCTGAGGCCATGACCTCCCCATACCTCAGAAAGCCTGCTGGATTTCATACAATTTCAGTTGTGAGAAATAGGAAGCGTATGTCAGGTGCCTCCAGCAGGCCTTCTGAGGTGCAGAGAGGCCATGAATTGCCTTTCTGTGCCTCAGAAGGCCTGCCAGAGGCGTGTGTGACGGTGCATGTGTGGCTGTGCGTGGAGGCCGTGCATGGCCTCTCCATGCCTCAGAACTACCTCCTAGACTGGAAGTGGCTTCCAGTCACATCCGGAATGTGTTCTGAGGTGCAAGGAGGCTGTGTGCAGTCTTCTCTGGTCTAAAAAGCCTGCTGGAGGGGTCTGGAAAGTACTTCTGGTCACGTCTGGGTGGTCAAGGCCCTCCAGCATAGGTTGGCACCCATGTTGGGTCAAATCTGCGAGTGCCGAATCTGCAGATAAGGAGGCCCACTGTACAGGGATCCATGAATCCAGTATCTACAGTTTTGGTTATCTGCAGTTTCTGCTGATACTGAGGATCCACTTTGAAAATGTTTACACAGTGAAGAAAAAGTCCCCAGCAGCTTTCCCTACCACTGCACCACAAAATTGCTGTGTTTCGAGGGCTCCAGGCAATCTTCTGTGCTCCCTGAAGCCTCTTCCTTGTTGCATGGAGGCATGTGTGGATACGGGGCCCCACCTCTACTGTATATTCAGAGATGAGAAGAGAGACAAAGATGTTGGGCTAAGCAGAGCAGTGTTGCTTCATATTACAAAATGGCCATTTACAAGTTTTGGTGCCATCACTAAGCTAAGGAGATTAACAACTTCTAGAACAGATTGTTCAGTTTCTTTTATATCTCTTTTGAGGATAAAACAAACTCTAGTTCATTTTGTTTTAAGATTAAATTGATTTGACTGTAACAGACCAGGATCTTGTCCTCCATGTGGAAGGCAAAGTGTGGAGGCTGTGAGCACAAAGGCCAGGGTGTGTGAGCAGTAAGCAAGAGTGAACGGAAAAGATGGAATAATCTAGATTGGCCTCTGGCCTCTGGTTCACCCCTCACTTGCCACTCACACCGTCTACCTCATTAAGGCAATGTACTCTTCCCCTTCCAGTGCTGAGTGGCCTAGACTACCCCCACTCACCTCAATGTACAGAAATTATTCCTCAGTGAGGAGAGAGGCTGCTGGCTGGGTTGAATTACCTCTGCCCAAGATGACCAAAGGAGAGGGAAGAAGGTTAGCAGAAGGTTTAAAACAAGCACAGGAGGAAGTTTGAGTAGAAACAGTACAACAGAGGTTACAGGAAGGAGAGAGAATGGCTTCTGGACCCAGAGAAAACATAAAAATGCAGCCCAAATGGTCTCTGAAATGCAAGGCAGAAATCTTTCCTTGGGCTCTCTTTTGCAGCATTCTGTACACAAGAAACAGTTTTTTAAGCCTGGCTTGGGACTGGTGCAATAGGAAGCCCTTGCTTGCTAGTGTGGCTTTGATAAGTTGTTTGCATTTGCTTTCATTTTTCTGGGTTTCCAGCTCATAAAATTGTGGCTTACTGTGACTCTGATAACCTAAGATGCTGACATTCTTCCAAGCTGACCTTTGCATAATATTTGCTCTGGCAGCCCTGCAGTCCAGGATATTATTTTGTTGTGTCAAGGTTGTAAATAAGCTTTTTTGCTTACACTTTGCTATTGGAAAATGGCTGAGAAATAATCCAATAAAAGCTAATAAAATGCTATCAGATACTCTCCCTTTAATACAGACAACACTTGTGCTTCCATCACATGGTGTTGACTGTATTAAAGGGAGATGTCACTTCCTGCTTGATGACATAACTTCCAGCTCTGGCATCACAATGAGGGTGCAGCATGGCATGGCATAGCATTGGGAAATGGGATGGGGTGAAGTACAGGTGTTCCCACCTACCCTGTTTCCACTGGGGGCAGGTTCCTGCTGCTACCACAGATACCAGAAACAGTGGATACCAGAAACAGAAACCCTACAAGAAGCGGTTCACAAATTCCCCCAATTGTGCAAATGACTTATCTTTGTCTGATTGCAACTGTCCTGTCATGGTCTCCTCTATCTCTGTGCTGGCTGCAAACGCTAACAGGAAGCAGGCTAGAGGACTGAAAACAATGCAACACTAAGTGCTAAGTGTGTGAACTGCAATAAGTAAAACCATGGATATGGGACCCGCAGATACGGGGAGATGTCTCTACTGAAATTTGATATTGGTACCTTTGAGCAATGGCACAAGTTGGGTGCCACAAGCTGTTTCCTTGCATGAGAAACTGCATAGAAATGATTAACCCTTTTTCACAGACTATATTATCATGATGACAAATATGAATCAGTCACGTTTAGCAACAACAAACTCTTCTTTCCACCTTTGTTCAAATGGGAACAAACACCCCAGCGTACCATCGAGAAAACATTTTACCGAGAGGTAACCCTGCACTTAGCACAATAGCTCAAGTCGTAATAGAAACGTGAACTATTTTCCTCCTCCTTTTTGGAAAGAAGAATGGTTTCATATCGAACCGTACTGTGGAGGGGAAAAGGCCCATTAACTGCCTTGTAAAATAAACAGCAAGGACTATAACTGAAGCTTTTGTGATGTGGAAGTAAACAAAAAGTTCAGGTTGCTTAAGCTTTGTGTTTGTTACATTGACTATAAAAACAATTAGCTTTAGATCACTCGTGCTGCAAAGTTTGACTTTGACATACCTTTATAATGTTCCCTTGGGTTATCATTCCCATAAATCAGGGCAGAGCTTAGTCCATTATTGGTGAAACGTCTTCTTGTGTAGTTAACAATGTGGAGCCTAAAGGTTAGTGTGCCGCTAAAAGCCAACCTCACCAGAGAATCAAGGCAAATAGCGCGTCAGAGAGTTCACCCAAGGATTCAGGCCACTGATTCTATCCCAGTGCGAGCTGAAACATGACATGTATTCCTTTGTGCGCTGAAATTAATCCCAATTTTAACCATACTATGTCCATGACAAGCAATTCGCTTCGGTTTTGACCACAACAAGCCTTTCTAGCCCTTAATAATTACAGTGCAAAAGAGTGAACCATGTGTACTAACTCTCCCATTACAGTCAATGAGGTATTATATGTGCTTAACTTTGGCTAAATTGTTCCCATTTCCAACCATTGTGGAACTTTCCAGTTGCAGCAGGTATCAACCTGGTTGCTTTTGCAGCCCATGGAAACCTACTCAGAAGAACCCACTTCTAAATAGAAAGCTCAGACTACCTCAGAATGCAAGGGAGATGCGTCAGGACGCAGGTTGTGTCTTGCTGTATTTTATGCTCTCTGAAGCATTTGGAAGGCCACTGTGAGATACAGGAAGCAGGACTAGATAAGCCTTTGGCCTGATCCAGCGGGGCTCTTCTCATGTTCTTATGTACTTGTTCTCCTTGGCTATGGGCTCTAGCTTTGATTTGTGCTTTTGGTTCCTTTGCCAATTGGCTGTTTTTGTTTTTTGCTGTTTCTGTGAACTTATTTTTGTTTAAGTATTGTTTTTACTAATTTTCAATTTACTATAAGCTGCTTCGAGCACCTCCCTACAAAAGCGAAAAGACAGGGTAAAAATATTTTAAATAACATTTTTGAAGTTTGGGGAAATATTTAGTTTGTTTATATTTCGCACTTTGGGGAAATATTTGATGTCGGGTGAAATGTTGTACATCTTTTTCATACTTTGATTCTTTCAAAGACTAAAGTTGTGGATGTTCTGACATTGTTTTAACTGTAATGTCAAAAAGAATATATTAAAACACTGGTCAGAAGCTTGAGTACGGTGACAGTGCAGAGCTGGGAGGGGTGAAGAAGAAAAGTGGTTTGTGCTTTGGTAGACTCTGAGGAGAATCATCCTTGCTCCCTGAAAAGCTCCTCTCTTTTCTGTGCTAAAGGTCATATGGGGGACAGTAGCAAAATACTGTCCTGGAAATGCTCAAGAAATGAAAGGCAAGGCACTGGTTTGCAGGTCTGCCTGAGTTGCAGAAAACTCGAATTGCCTCTCAGAAGGAGCTGCTCTGGTTTAATTTGTCCCCACCATGCAACTGATAGAAGAGACAACAACCCTTCAACCTGACACAAGAGACAACAACCACCACCAGTAGAATGGACAAAGTCCTACCATGTTAATATTGGTCAGTTTCACAGGATAAATACATTTCACAGGGTCGGTCAGCAATTCCTGCCTTGTTGGTGGTTTGATGATGTCTTATGGTAATAAAAGACATGCAGCCACATCCTTTGCACTCTTTCCCATCCAGTATTTGGGAGTATATATATATACATCAGCCCCCGCATATGTCAAATGCAGACAGTGTCGGAAGAAACAAGAAATCAATCATGTTGCAATGTGTGATATGATAGATATGACCACTTTGAAGACCAAGGGTATAGAGATCCTGACTTTAGGTATAGGAGCATGAATCAGCTCCTGAAAATATTTGAGGGCAGGACATAATAACTATGACCCTGGAGGTTGTTTCACATTTATGTTTATGAAACTATACTACCTTTATCACTGGTTAAATTAGCACACTTTGTTCCTATTCCAGTCAAAATAGCAGATTTGTTTTGGTCCTAGTCTTTTTGTTATGGAACAAGAACAAGATTAACTAAAGATGTTTTCATTACTGCAAAGGGAAGAATCAGTTTAGAGAAAAAAAGTAGAATAAACCCTATGCATAGGGGGTGGGGTGGGAAAGACAAGGTGTTCCTATTTTCATGAACGTAAATAACTGTGTATTCTTCTACCATCCTATCAGAATGGCTTTGTCACACACGTTGAATTAAGGCCGTACATATTCATCTGGATTCAGAGATACAGGGAGAATGTCTCCCTGAATGGTAATCTCCCTCCTTTGACCAGCAAGTGATTGGTGAAGAAGGGTGTCTGCACTAAATTAAAGGGGTCCTAAGCAGGCCAGAGTGGGCATGTAGCCTTCTGTATTTTACAAATGCCTGACTACAGATGGGAAGCAAGACAGTGATGCTGGAGAGGTGACATTCTTTTGTGAGAAAATGAGCCTACATTTTCTTCCTGCATTGTGAGTTGTGCTGTCCTGTGTTTCGGCCTAGAACACATTTTCCTTTAGAGAGAGTGGGACAATGTAGGCAATGACTCTCCTGCCACAGGATGCCCCCCAAAAATTGGCAAAATGATTATTTATACCAGGAGAATTTCAGTAACATTCATGTTCAAATTCTTTGCCTCACTCTTTTGCAAGAATGGCAGATTCTCTAAGCAGAGGAGCCAAGTAAAAAACCTGGTCATTAAGCATGGCACACCTTCATTTTCTTTTGGCCAAGAGGCAAGAATTGAGCCTAGCATAATGCCCTACCAGAGACATGTTTACTTGCTTTATTATTGTTGGGGATTCTTTTTTCTTGTCCTGCCAGACTTTCTTCATAAAATGGAGCTCTGCCAAAAAATGATGTTTAGGTATAAACAGATTCAGTTTATGGGATAAGTATCTGTTTGATGGTTTCAACCAGCTCCAGTGAGCATTGGCACAGGTATGTTCTGCTATGAAGAAAGAAGACAATAAATACAAACACCAGGATCCCGGCTCCACTCAGACTGCCTTGAAGCACTTTGGTGGCACAAAAGACGTTTGAAGATATCCTCAACTGACAAATGAATTACTCCCTCAGTATGTGGAAATCCAGAGAGCCATATAAATAATGTTCCTCAACATGCAAGGGACTATTTTTTTTATCTGAAAGCCCGCAAAGGTGTGACTGCCAGTGGGGCGGTCAAGTCCAAGCCCTGTACCGGTAAGCAAAATTCCACTAGGCAATGCTACCATTGCTATGACAAGAAAAACTGGAAATAATAATAATTATTTATTAACTTCATTATATACCATATCTCTGCCTTGGCATTCAAGTTACAAGGGTAAAATAGTACATCAGCCACTGCATAAGAAAACCAACATGTGTCTTGGATCAGTGCTGGTTCCTTTCGGAGCTGATAGTATGAAATTCTCTGGCCTGGACTCTCTTGTTCCGCCTTCCCCTCAGATCTGGATATAGGCCCTGGAAAGGTGGTGACAGTTCTTTCAAGCTAGTGCTGAGCTTTACAGACCATGTAAGCCCAACTATATATGCAGTAGTTCTCACACTTTCCGCACTGGGACCCACTTTTTAGAATGGGAATCTGTCAGGACCCACCAGAAGTGATGTCATGACCAGAAATGACATCACCAAGCAGGAAAATTTTAACTCTTCTAGACTGCAATCCTACCCACACTTACCCAGGACTAAGTCCTATTGAGTTTCATTGTTAAAAGCTTATACATAGTCACCTGTTAAAAGTACAGGTCTGTAACATTTCCCGAAATGCAGTCACATAACATGGTAGTACCAAGTCTAATATATTAAAAATAAAATATTGAAATGAATGGGGACCCACCTGAAATTGTCTCACAACCCAGCTAGTGGGTCCTGACCCACAGTTTGAGAAACACTGATATAGTGTATCGATTGTAAGGAAATCAGTTTTGTACATGTATGTGTGAAGCAGTTTTACATCTTGCAGTAATGAATTCCACACAATAACACAATAGTTTCTTCTAAAGTTTCTAAACTGTACAAAGATATAGGCTTGGGTTAAAAAAAATAAGATTGGCCTGCTACTCATGAAATGAGGCTTTTCTATCCCTTTCTCCTTTGCAATGCCCTGATGTCTGAAATGTCATTCTTGGGGGTTTGAAGGATGCCCTGGAATATTATTGGTATGGCATGGAGAGCTGCTCATAGAGAGGCGAGTCAGGAGAAATGTACGCCGTCATGTGTGAGCATAAATGCTATTCCACTTGTGCAAACTCAAGTTGGAATCTACTTGTACTTCTGGAAGATCACATATACACTAAATCAGTCCTGTGATTGGGAAAACAGTCCATTTGACTAGCCATATCAACCATTGAGGTATGGCGTGTGGTCTTATTCAAAGCAATGCTGCATATTTCATAAATTATAAAGAAGGTATAATTTTCCATGTTGGATTACAGCTGGCTAGTCTCCTATGCAAGGCATCTTCCAATTTATGTGGCAAAGCCAATACAAAGGTTTATTGTACGGAAGGCAAAAGATCTTAATCTGGAATTAGCTCCTGCTAATGAGGAAAAATAAGCACCAAGCCTGCTAGAATTATTACTAAGAGATAAGGATGTAATTGCCTAATGTGGTTAATAAGCTGATAGCAGCCCGTTTTATCTGATTTAACCCACGGAACTGCTGGTGATATTTAGAGTTTACACTAATCCCTAAGGAATTCCTCTCAAATGGGACTGCAAAAAGAGAGCAAAAAAATCATAATCATTGTATTTGCTTCAGACACTTTGGATCATAAAAGAGTGTATGGTACATTAAAGATGGAATTTGTTTTACTAAATGTTTGCTGACTCTGAACTGAATAATGTGTCCTTAACACTTTTCTCCCCCTTCTTCTTGCCTCACCACCTGACCCACAATGGAGGAAGGACAATGCCATGTGGCCAACATAGTGTAGAAATTGAATCTTTCATAAACAGGACAGGGATTTCCATGGTTCCAGCATCCTGTCTCCCACAATGGCCCGCCAATGGCTTTGGAGGAACCCCTAAGAGGCTATAAAGGCCCTGTTTCACACCTACAGTTACCTGGGATGAGCAGAAGAGAAGGGGAAGGAGCAAGTAGGGTGGATGCTGAACCAGAAAGCCTATTGTTATTTTCCAGGTTAAATGTGGAAAGGTACAGTAAGTCCTTTCCAAATCAGATCTGATGACTTGCGCCAGCAAATAACACCAGGGATGTACCAGAGTCTCAGTGCCAAGTCTCAAGTGAAGTCCCGACTCTCTGTCCCCTTGACTCGAGTCACCCACAAGAATCACGGGTGGCCATTGCGACTCGTCCAGAGCTGTTTTTCGAGTCACTTTGACTTGTGTCTGAATCTTTTTGAGAAATAAGTTGAGTTGCGGAAGAAGTGAAAAAAGCAAGCAAGCACACACAAAAGCAAGTCCTGACTTGAGTCTATTTGAATCTTTTGATTTTTAGGGTAAAACCCTCAAGTCCTGAGTTTTTGGCATGCATGACTTTAGTCTGTATGAGTCACAAAAATGTGTGTTTATGCGACTAGAGTCCAAGTCTTCCTAGGTGCGGCCCACCCCTGATAAATACATGTTTAAGAAAGGCTTGCAAAATTTCTAATCTACCATATCATGGCTGGGGCCATGTACTATGACCTGCCACATGTTTGACAACATGAAACATGTGGCAGGTGGTTTTGATATCAAAACAGAAACTAGGAGGTTTCTTGAGTTTCTGACAGGCCAACATTCTAGCTGGTGGACTGCATTCAACTTGGTGGGTCACCAGTTGTGCAGGCCTGGAGTAAGGCACACTGACTTGTTCAGTTACAAATTCTGACATCCCATCAGCACTGCAAGTAAATGCTAAGATGCAGATCATCTAGAACTTTTTTAACTCCCTTTATAGCCTCCCTTAGCCAGAGGATTATGGTTCCAACCACTGAGGGCCCAATCCTATCCAACTTGCCAGCACTGATGCAGCCACAATGCAGCCCTGAGGTAAGGGAACAAATTTTCCCATACCTTGAGGAGGCCTCTGTGACTGCCTTCCCATCACAGGAAGCAGTGCATACCCCATTGGCACAGCAGCACCAGCACTGGAAAACTGGATAGGATTGGGCCCTGAGTTAACAAGCATCAGTAGAGTGCAAATTGCAACACAGCATTTGTAAAATGTTTTCCCCAACTTTGAAGACCTTGATGTAGGTCTGCTCTTTTCTTACCCTGAAAAAACACACAGTCTGTACAGATGTTATATTAATAGATATTCCTTTGCAGAGTTCCAACAGTAAGCATTTAAATACAGGAATTAAAAAAAATCAGGAGTGCTACCACATGTATAAAGTCTAGCCCCAAGGGAAATTAATGGTTTTCTTTGCTACTTAAAGTTGCAATCCACAATTTTTGTACACAATTACTTTGTGCAAAGAACCACTTATTTCAGTTGGATTTACAATATTGTGCAGGATCACAGAATTGAATTTTTCCATTCTTAATTATGCAGGAAGGAAACGAAGAAGAGAGCATTACATAATGTAGTGATAATCCAAAGAAGGGTAGCCTGCAGACAGAATCTGGATTGTAACATAAGTAGCAGCTTTTCAGTGCCAGAGCCGCTTAGGAAGACATAACCCCTCGTATAATGTTATTAATGAACAAATCCACTGACTGTGATAGGCAATTAAAACCGCAAATCACTTTGCAAGATATGAGGCACACTGACCGTATACATTCACATTAGGTTTCATTGGTTATTTTGCGACACAGATGGACATAATGTCAATTGAGGATTATCTCATAAGGGTCAAATTTACAATCCACCAAGGGCTGCTACACTTTATTCCAGTGGGGTTCATGTGTGTGTGTTGTACAACTTATTTTGAACCACATGGAATACAGCAGTATTTGGTAGATTGTTGCCCCAATCCAGTGGCATAGCTAAGGGGGTTCAGGGGGTAGCAGATGCACTGGGCTACAGCTGCTGGAGAGGCAACATCAGGGGCTGGGGGACAACATCAGGGGCAACAACTCCCACACACAACTTGGACTACAGGGCAACACTGGTCTGCTGTATCACCATGTGCAGCTGAGTATAAGTTGTGCAGGTGGCAACAAGCTACACTGTTGCCCCCTGCAGCAGCTTCTAGCAGCTGGGAGGGAGTGGGGAAGCCCCTTGGAAGGGGGTTGGAGAAGCCAAGCCTGGGCCACCCTTGCTTGGGTGGGAAGGGAAAGCGAAGGGGCTGTGGGGCAGGCCACCCACCGGTCTGCCCTTCTGCCCTTGGCAGAGCTGGGAAGGCAGCTGAGGCGGCAATGGCAGGCAGAAGCTGAGCAGGGAAAGTTCCCAGCAAGAAGAGCCAGCCTTGCTTTGCTCCAGTCCTTGGCAGGGCTGAGAGAGAGCTTTGTGGGTCGCCTCAGTGCTGGTGCCGCAGCCCCCCCCCCCCAAGAACCAACAGCTGCCCCACCAAGGAGCACTGAGGTGAGGGAGTTTCCTCTGCAGGTCTGCAATCACCTCCATCTTGCTTCTTGCAGCAGCAGGAGGGAAGGAGGGGGAGGCGCGTCGCTGCCACTGCCACCACTTCCTGCATGAACTCCCTCAGAGCCAATCCTGGGCATGTGTACTCAGAAGTAAGTCCCCTTAGAGTCAATGGGGCTTACTCCCAGGAAAGTGTGGATATGAAGGGAGCCTGAAAGCCCCAGCTTGGGCTTGTCTACTCAGAAGTAAGTCCCCTTAGAGTCAGTGGAGCTTGCTCCCAGGAAAGTGTGGATATGAAGGGAGCCTGAAAGCCCCAGCTTGGGCTTGTCTACTCAGAAGTAAGTCCCCTTAGAGTCAATGGGGCTTACTCCCAGGAAAGTGTGGATATGAAGGGAGCCTGAAAGCCCCAGCTTGGGCTTGTCTACTCAGAAGTAAGTCCCCTTAGAGTCAGTGGAGCTTGCTCCCAGGAAAATGTGGACAGAATTGGGGCCTCAGTCAGGCGCAACTTCCTCCCACCTGCCTGCCCCTACTCCTCCCCCCCTCCAGCCACTGTGAGCCAGCAAGCGGGCTGGCAGATTCTCCACAGCCTCCTCTCCCTCCCCTTTGCAAGGCAGCTGCGGGACTTGAGCTCTGCCCCACCAAAGGAAACGGTCGCCCGGCATGGGGAAGGCATCAACTCCCCTCACATGCATGCAGGGCAGACAGTAGTAGACAGACAGCAGTAGAGGTTGAGTGCTGGAGGGAGGGGCTGGTGCTTGGGGGACCCGGCCCATTTTTTATTTCTCCCTTTTGGAAAAGGGGGTATGAAATCATCATTTTGCGCTTTGCACCGGGCAACCGGATCATTAGCTATGCCACTGCCCCAATCCTATACTTAAGTGGCTGCTGGTAGCACTCCCGCTGGCTTGTAAAAGGTACTCTAGCAGCGCACAAAGAAAAGTCACAAAGAAAAGTCAACAGAAAGGCCTTCGCTTGTGCTCTGGAGCAGTGTGAAGGCAACAATGACTGGGGGAAGTAGGAGGGGGTGGAGATCGGTTCCAGGAAGTGGGTGGATTTAGTGGCAGCAGTGGCTGCCTAACCCCCTTCCTGGACCCAATCCCACAATGTGGGTTCATGTGAACCTGTGCAAGCTATTTAGCTAGTGCAGGTCTGAGTAGCCCCACCCCCCTGCACATTGTAAAGCCTTACTCCTGGGTGCGGGAACAATTGTTACCCATAGGAGACTGCTTGGACTGCCCCACCACCAGCACAGGATACAGAGGTATCCATTCTGGAAGGGGAAAACAATAGGTTTGGGTTCCATCCCTCGTATTTTGCCTCATTCAAAGAAGACAGGTAAGTATGCGAGAGAATATTCAAAGAAAGAGGATCTACATTTGAACTAGATATCCTCTTCTTCCTCTTCTTCATGTGTTTCCATAAGTTTCCATAAGCCTCTTTCTTCTACCCTCTGAGGGTGAGAAGGGGAGTAGCTGCTATAGCACAGGCAAAGCTTTCCCTGTTCAACAGTGGGAATGGTGGGAGAAGCCATTGCCTGCCATCCCTGCTGCAAATAAGCTTGGTGGTTTAGGGGTTGGATGCAATATGGGGGTCCAGAGCAGGGCTTTCCGTTAAGACCACCAGAAACCTGATGCTGGCACTGTCTGGTGGATCAGCAGAATCTCATACCAATCATAGAAGCTATTTTGATTTTGAAGTGATTGCATGAAGTTGGGCTCATTCACATAAGTATCTCCTGATGAAAACCCTTAAGCATGACATCTGTAAGGACATGGGACTGCATGTGGGTACATTGTGCCACCACTGGACAAGTATATCTCAGAATCACCCAGAAGGTTACATATTATACATTCAGACACACACATCTTTGCCCAAAAAAGATAGATTGCATGTACAATGCCTCCCCCTTCTGTCCCAACTAACCTTTCCACTGCCCGGAGTTCATCCTTTGTTCTGGGAGGCATGTGGCAGGCCTCTGGCTGGCGCTGGCTCAGTACAGACTGGTGCTGACTTGGTGCCAGAGCTGAACCAGCATTGAATGTCCCGGGTGTACCTTTCAGCAGTCAAACTCAAGTCAAAATGACTTGAGAAACAGCTCTGGATAAGTTGCGACAGCCGCCCATTATGACACATGGTGACTCAAGTCAAGGTAGCAAAGACTTGGGACTCACCTCGAGTCTCAGTGCTGTGGCTGTGGCACATCTCTGTTAAAAGATCTTGGCCATAGACAGGTACTGCTTGATAATATATCACTATTTTAAGCGTTTGGTGAAAATCACCATTTCAATTCCACTTCCAACACATTGCAGAAAAGCAATGCCATAGCAACGATAAAGGGTCCTCATGCGGAAGCAACTCCCATCTTTTCTCACACTGTACTGTATAATCAGTCACATTTTCAAACTTTAGATTGACCTTTTAGCTTTGTGTCAAATGACCTAAGGTAAGTGCTACAGAAGGTGCACAGAATATTACGTCACACTGTGTCTATTTAACAGTGCAATCCTAAGCATATACATATTCGGAGAAGTAAGTCGTATTGATTACAACTGCAGTGACTCCCAAAACTTCAGTTTAGGCATTTCCAAGATGTGGATGGATGTGGTCTTGGCACCCAATATTTCTGATAATATTTTCTTTCTGGTTAGTCGCCTGTTCATATTTTTGTTTTCTTTCTAATTAGATTTTGTTTATTTCAACTTTATGGGCATTCATATTTTGGTTATAGATGCGTTACCTCATTTTTATCTTAGTAGGTGGTCTAGAAAATATAGCATGTTGCTATGCTGTTCTGGCAGATGTAAGTAAAGCAGGTGTCTTGATGACTCATCTTTCACTGCACATCAGCTGGGGCTGGAAATTATCATTCTGACCACATTTATTTTAATTGAGATTGGTGTGGCAAACACTTCCCACTTGCCTCCCCCAAGTGTAATCCTTTAAGATGCTATGGTTTGTTTTTTTTAACTGACAGCGATTTCAACAGCTGTAAGACAAACACAAATTCAACAGGTGACACTTTTCCTAGAATAGGAATGCCATTTGAAACAAGGCCATACTTGTTGAATTTCTGCCTGTTATGGAGTTGTAAAGTTACAGCATCTTTTTCAAGTAAAAAGGTGCAACACTGACAATGTTAACAATACACATAATTATCCTTTTTCTTTTATTTATACTGTTTTATTTGATCTGAGAAGAGAACAGGAAGAAAAGAAAAGCTTTTGTTTTTTTAATAACATGGATTAACAAGGGCCTAATTGTATGGATATGTTCTGCTGGCAGAGGTAGTATTTCTTCAGCACCTTGCCCTCTCCATTGGTGCTGCAAAATCAGTGAATATGCACAACAAGGCCACCAGTTTGGCTGGTGAACACACCAGCCACTGGAGCACCCAGCCACTGTTGGAGGAGATACTTTGGTGGTGGTGGGACAGTGGGCAGGAAAGGGAGAGTAATGGGGCACTTTGGTGGAGGAACTGGGAACTGGAGAGGAGGAGGGGCTGGCTGGCTGGTAGTCACACACACCAGATCTTATCCCCCATTTTTCAGCCTGTCCTTGGCTCCTTTCAGACTTACACCAGCTATTTATATTTCCCTTGCCTCTTAGAGAACTCCTAAACACCCACCACCACCACAGCATACAGCATGCATCTCCATGGCATGGCTACATGCTTCAGCATGGTCGAAGATAGGAGTGGGCAGAAATTGTTCCTTAAATTTCTGGAATAAAACTTTGGAATTTGCACACTGCAAAATTAACATCAGACCAAACTTATGTCCTAATCCTATCCCCACCAGCCTACACTTCCTATGGTGGGGAGGCAACAAAACAGTCCAGGAGAGGTAAGTAAAAATATCTTTTTACTGACCTTGCCACCAATGGGTGTCTTCAGACCTACACCAGCTGTTTAGCTGGTATAAGACAAAGCAGCCTGAGAGGGTATGTTGGGCCAGGATACTAGTTGGGGTCGGATACTAGTGTGCATGACTGCTGCTAAGATCCACCCCTCCCACCCTCAAAATGCCACCTGCTCATCCTGCTGCTCCCCCAGTCCTCCCCCAAACTGCCCAAGACCCACCCCCACAACCCCTTATCTGTTCTGGTGTGGCCTGAGTGAGTTGTTGGCACATGTGCAGGGCCAACAACATTTGTACCAGAGGTCCCATAGCACACAACAGTAGCACATCTTTTGTGATGCTGTACTGGAACATACAGTGGCAGATTACAAGATTGTAAACCCAAATTTGGATTGGGTTGTTAATCACTCAAACTAGGGGTGATTAATAGGGTCAATCTAGGAAATCTCTTTTTGGTTTTGTGTCCATGGTGATAATTCTGTTGACCCATATTGACTCTGATGATGCTCAGGTAGTCACCTACAAAAGACTGAGGCTTCCATCCCTATCTGGAAACCACCTCAAATAAAATAAATAAATGGGGCCTAAGTGCTTTATTTCCTCTGCACTCTAAAGACACACCATTTTGGAATCTAAAAACATGGTAGTGTGAGTGAGATGTTATCTACAACATTATTACCATCCTTCAAAATAGTGTGTATTTTATGAAGTGCAAAAATGCCAAATGCGTTTAAGATTTGGAAAATGAAAACACATAGGAGCTGTTTTTGGAATTCTCCAGTTACCCACATTCTAAATAGTTAAAGACGGTAAATTAATCTAATCCCAGATGTTAAATTGTCTCAGAACATTTTTAATACCATATAAAGAAAGGTTCAGCCAATTCAACATCACCCTTATAAATTAACAAGAGAGCAACTAGTGAGAATACGAATGTACCATTTTAACACTGATCAAGGTCACATGGCTAATTAAAATACCGCGTAGCACATCGTGCAGGAGTCCTGCTGATATGCCATCTGCACCTGCAGCTTGACGCATCAAAACCCCTTTCCACAAATTGCCTTCTCCTAATAGGTAGCTGCAATGCCAATGACCATTACCTAATTAGTCACTAAATTGGTAACGGGAATCCTTGTCAATACTAATTGTTCTGAACATTGGTCAGAATATTTTCCAATTGATGCAAGATTCACAATGTCACAATTTAGTCAGGTAAAGTGGACTCACTATTTGAAATTGTACTCCCTATGTAACATTTAACATAACATGATATTCCAACAGCACCCAACCTGGCACATAATTTATTTTTAATAAACTGTTTGCACCCATCCTTGCAAACTCATCCATTATAACCACAGAGTCAATTCTAGAGAAGGTGATAGAAACAGGGAGATGAGATAACTTATTCTGTACCTAACAGGCAGTCCAATTCAACGCAAATTCCCACACAGCAATACACCAGGGTCAGCACGGGCTGTGCTGCATCCTGCATGAGAATTTTGTAGACTGGAGGTCTCCTTGAGGTAAAGGGACATTTGTCCCCTTCACCCAGGCAAAGCCCCAGACCACACAATGGGTATATTCGAACCTGTGCAAGCCACATGGCTGATGCAAGTCTGTGTGCACCCTTGCCAATGGATCAGGGCCAGGAAGGGGGATAGGATGTGGTACAGGCCACTGCCCTCATTCCCATTCTCTCCTGGGCTCGATCCCTCCACCCCCATCCCTGCACGGCCCAGTGAGGGACTCTATTGCTCCGGCAGGTGTTCCCTGCTGTGCCAGGGTGCATGAAGGCCTTGGTTAGTGCCCAGCCTCTGTGTCGTCACCAAGTGCTTTACAGTGTATTTGCAACATGCAGAGGCCATGCGCAGCAGCAGAGTGCATGCTATGCCAGAACACCAGATAGGGTGGATTGGACCCTTAATAACAAAAACATCTTTAAACACATTAAATACTTTCAGTGACAGGTTAATTATAATCTTTCTCTGCCATGGCATTCAATGTGGAAGCAATAATTCATATATATACAAACACACCCCTTTCTCTGCCACACACGAGAGCAGAGATCAGTAGAGTTAGACCAGAATAAGGCTTTCTCAAATGCAAGACTGGTGTGGAAATAGCAATCAATTGCTGTGTTATTTTTAAGTTGTGTTCTCTGCCTCCCTTGTGCTTCAATGAGCCCTGGGGATCGAACATAGTAACTGCTGGACTTCATATTTTTTTAAAAAATGGGGGGAGAATCACAAAAGTTCTTTTTCTACTCCAAAAACCCTCAGCAAACTGAGATCTTCTCTGGTATCTAGTGAGATTAATCATCATAAGTCTGCTTAATTCCTCTTGAGACTGAACTAACTGCAGACTCTAGGGGCAATTACACCATGCCCTCCCCCCTTTTTGTTTTGCTTAACATCTGGCCCAGGGGTCTCCAAACTTTTTTGCAGAAGGGCCACATCATCTCTCTGACACTATGTTGGGGGCCCAGAAAAAAAGAATTAATTTACATTTAAAATTTACATAAATTTACATAAATTAATATATTAGAGATGGAAGTTATATGAGTGAATGAAGTTCTCATGATAGCTCAAGGCCAGCCTTTCCTTTGCTGTCGCTGCTGCTTCACAGATGTGAAACAGCAAGCAGCGGAGGAAGCTCTCAGCCTGCAGCTTGCAGTAGAGGTCGAACAGATGGCCCTCGTGCTGAGAGCAGTCGCATCAGGCTCCAGTAAGTCTCTGGAGGGCCAGAGACTCATTGAAGACTGGGTGCTCCCCACAGGCCGGATTGGCGGTCCCTGAGGGCCACAAATAGCCCCTGGGCTGGGGTTTGGGCACCCCTGATCTAGACTGATGAAGAGATCTGGAGAAACAAAAGATTCCTTAAGAATTTGTATCTGTTTCATTGTTCCTAATGAAAGATATCACTAGATGGTAGGTTTAGGATTTTTTTCAAATGGATCAATACACCCGTCTGTCTGTGTGTGTGTGTGTGTGTGTGTGTGTGTGGTGTGTGTGTGTGTTACTCAAACTGGCATACTCATGGATGGTATACATAGGCTTTCACTGGTGTTGAAAACTCTTTTACTAGTTCTCATCCTATATCTTAAATAGCATCCTGACACATAGACATTTAGCAGATGGTGCTTTTCTTGCATTTAGATAAAGTGATGGGGAAAGCTTCATCTGTTTAATTTTTGCATCTCATTCTGCTGTGAAAAGCACAATTTTAAAAATGTTGTCAGCTAGTATCATGCATATGCATGTATGTTGGTGTGAGGCTTCAGTGCACATGCCAAGCTCCTCCTAGAGATACAAAAGCTCTAGTGCTGGACATGAGCACATGCTTTAATTCAGTGGTTCTCAAACTTTTAGCATTGGGACCCACTTTTTAGAATGAGAATCTGTCAGGACTTACTGGATGTGATGTCATGACCAGAAGTGACATCGTCAAGCAGGAAAATTTTAAACAACCCTAGGCTGCAAGACTACCCACATGTACCCAGAAGTAAGCTACCTTGATTATCATTGTTAAAAGCATATACAGAGTAGCATGTTAGGTACAGATCTGTAACAATTCCTCAAATGCAGTCACATACCTTGGTAGCATCAAGTCTAATATATTAAAAGTAAAATATTGAAATGAATGAGTACCCAGCTGAAATTCGTTCATGACCCACCTAGTGATTCCTGAGCCACAGTTTGAGAAACACTACTTTAATTAATACAGCGCATGCCTCCAGAAGAGAATGCAGTTAATTCAGATAAGTGGATAAATGTGGTCCAGATAATATTTTTACTTATTTTATCCAAATTAATGTCATCTTAATGTTTCTAACCTTATGGAACAGAAAGAAAAATATGCAGAGAACACCTGGTTAATGGCATGGTTGCACCATGAGTTTTCAGTTGATAGACTGAAAGACAATACTGTGGATTCTGCCAGCATGATGGATTTCTTTTCAACCAGTAGACTCATCACTTCCTGATGCTTAGCACCTGTGGAGGTGAGGAATATATTTACAGTTTACATACTGTTCAAAAGTATCTGTTAGTGGGTTGAAATTTGAAAGGATCAGAGACTCAGAGACACTCTTATTCATGCAGCTCGATGGGTTTGGTCTTTGAAGAAATGGTTTAAATTACACAAACGATACCTTTAAAATGAATTGTACATCTCTGGATGTTTATGTTTTGAAAAGGAAGAAAGAAAATCATCCTTTTCAATGAATAAAGGTGAATCATAGAAATGAAGTGCACTGAAATAGGGAGCAAATAGATAAATACAGGCTCAAAGAAGTATCATACTGGAAGCCTTTGAATTTGCTTTGTTCTTTGTTTTCTAGTTCTCAGAATGGAGAAGCAGAACTTTGAAGATATGGTTTAAATTACATATTACAGTGAACATTTAGCTCAATGTAATATAATGTAGCCTATGCTTTAAGAGGCTGCATTGTAAGTTGATATGTTTACATCCATGCTTTAGAATAAGCCTGCAAACATGTGACCACCAAGGCAAACACAGCCCAGCCGCCCATGTATGGAGGCCAGCCAGAATCTAACTACACTTCCTGTTTTGGTGCTTGCCTCATTCTGTGAAAACAAGCTTTTTTTTGACTAGTGAGCCACATTTGGTTGCATTGTTCACAAGTTGTGCAAGCCTGTTCTAAAATGCTTTGGCATAGTGGATTATGAGATACCAAGTTTTATATAAGTCCAAGAAGCCTCAGGGGGTATCTTGAGCCAGGAAAAGGAGGAGAGGATCTTTTTATATCAGTTTTTTTTTTAATGAAACTCATCAGCTGCCTTGGGCATTTGCCTTGGCAAAGGATATACATTTCCTAAACAAATATATTTTTGCCCAGTTGCCTGCTTTATACTTCTTAACTACAACCTGGTCTGCAGTCATTACAGTTAGTTGGTAACCTAATTCAAAACTCCAAACCTATGAGGGACAAAAGGAGAGGGAAAGATAGCTATGAGTTGGTTGAAGGTGATGGACCTTCGGATACAGGACCTCTCTCTGGAGATCTTATGTAGGAAAGAGCATTGTCTGTCATGCAGAAGTGCCTCTTTGTCTCTATGCATGCTCTGCTTAAATATTAATAAACAAAGCAAATATTACAAAGACATACCCAATGCTTTTTCCTACAAAGGAAACTAAACATGGTAGAACTTCCCACTGATTGGAGAAGTGGGGAACAGGTAACAATACTAATAGTTGTCACTGGTGAGAGGTATTTGAGACTGGCAGGCCAGGATTCTATTGCAATGTTTCTCCATATCTTTTTGATATTTGTGTCTACACCGTTACTATGGCACTTCCATATGGGCAGCTGCACCCCCCTCCACCCAATACATACATCCTCGCACAAATCTTATCAATGCAAACACAGAGACATACAATGAGTGATCACATATGCTGCATGCATGCTGAATGTACAGCTGCAGAAGGAATGGCCAGCAGGAATGTTGGTGACAAGGGACAGGGCTTTCAGGTGCAATCCCACTTCTTCATGCATTCACTGAACATGTAGGGCAGTTCAGTTGCCTACTCCTACTGCATTATCATCATCTTTTCTTCCTTCAGTTACTAAAAGTTCACTGCAGGTAACTCTAGGCCCAATCCTATCCAACTTTCCAGCACCAGTGCAGCCACAATGCAGCCCCGGGTAAGGGAACAAATGTTCCCATACCTTAAGGATGCCTCTGTGACTGCCCCCTCACCACAGGATGCAGTGCACACCCCACTGGCACAACTGCACCAGCACTGGAAAATTGGATAGGATTGAACCCATATTAGCATTCATAACTACTGTATAAATAAGGCTTATCTGCAGAAAACCATACTCGATCACAACTTGGAGTCAATGCAAGATTTATAAGACAAAGCTCAGCTATCATTACTGGAAAAGCTGATCAGCCAGTGACCAGTTGTTGCAAATCCCTGTTTAAATCCCTCCTTTCCAATCCCTTCTCAAGATCCATTTTGTAACAAAGAAACGGCTAATTAATAATGTTTAAGATGAGTGGCAGGTGGCGATAGCTGAACCTTGCTTTTAAAAAACAAACAAAAAAGGTCACAAAACAATACATTTAGACATTACACATATGACTGTTTTCTGTTCTTTTTACCCTTCCACTACTGCCTGCTTTCTAGTTTCCTGGTACGCAAATGATTTTTCAAGTCACAGGTTGCATATGCTTGTACAAAACCTAATCTTGCTGGCATCTGTTTCTTCCTGGAATGTCACAGTGCTTCCTGCAATTTCAGCATCAGATAACAATAATAGACAAAATCAAGTAGGAACAATTGACTGACTGAAAACCTAAAGCACATCATCATTCTCATCCTGCAGTTTGGAACCTGCGTGAGTGGACTTGCCCATTCCTTTCAAGGAAGATGACAGCTTTGGACCATGCATGCAAAAGGTTGTGTATGGGGAGCTTCCCCTGTGTCAAAGTGAATAGAAAAGCCTGTGTGTGCATCTTGTGGCACTTAAGTATGCACTAAACTTTGGATTCTGAGCAATCTAAAGCATACTGCAGATTTATACATTTCTTTGTATTTATTTTGGCACATATCCTGCCATAAGCATGAGTCAGTGTGGGCAACAATAGTAAGCCCCCCTCAATTTAAATGCTACTTGCACCACCCTCTAAAACTAATGTCTCATACTTCTCCCCTTACTTTTGCATAAAAGTATATATATTTATATTTTTATATTCTTTGTATTTTATATATTTTTTATATTTTATATTATATTATATATATTTTTATATTTTTTTAAAAGTAATTACTCCCAATTTACCCTATTTTAATCAGTTTTTATCATGCTGAGACTTGTGTATCAAAGCTAGACAATACAGGGCCTCTGTTTCCTCCTTTTATTCAGTTTTAAATGTTTTTTTCCCTCAGGTAGAAAATTCTAGGAAGGAAGAAGGGTCATGTTTGGAGAAGCTGCTTCAATACTTCTTAGTGAGCATGCTCAGAAACCACTTCCAACAAAATCCATCAAGACCAAATTCTGGCACTACACTAAGGATGGGCTGGCAAACCAGAAGGAAACATGTGGGTTGTATGAATGACTACTTCACATGAGCCCAGTATAAAAAAATTGTTGTTTTGAGTGTGGATGTTATAGGACCCAGGTGGTGGTGCCATTTCACAATACCAGTACAGCATCGTGGGGTCTGTTGCATGCCTGCACAGGATCGTCTCCCCTGTACTTTGAAGTGCTATGTCTAAAATGTGGTACTAGTTTGTCCCATATGAAGTTCTTCTGGATATCTGTGAATTCTCAATTTGTTCCTGGAAGGGCTAAGCTAAAAGTTCTATGTAAATGATTACCTATGCCAGAGAAAGACGGGGCAAGTGCAATCCTTCTAATGGTCCAATCTTATCCTAGCTTAGGGCAACAGATCTTGTGATCAGCTGCTGTAAGTCCAGTTACAGCAGTGTGAAAGGTGCGCTGCCACTGATGCAAACAGCTGGTGGCTTTGTGGACCCACTAATGGCAGTTCAAGGGTGGGAGGAGGTGGATCTTGGTGATGGCAGCACATGCCAGATCTTATCCCCCTTTCCCAGCTTAGATCTGACCCTGACCCTGATTTTTACTTAACTCTTTCAGGTTGCCTGCCCCCCCCCCCGCATGCAACAAGCACTCCATTGGCAGAGCTGCATGCTATGGACTGGCAGTGATAGGATTGGGCTCCTCTTCTACTGAACCTGTTGGAGGCCTTTGATATCATCAGCCTTGGTTTCCTTTTGGATAAGCATTTCCAGGTGGGAATCAAGACATGACAGTTATTCCATTCCTCTCCTGAGGGTCAATGCTGTGGATCTACTTCTTGGTCCCATGGCATTTGGCCCCCTTTCCTGCTTGTCCCCATGCATTTTAACATCTACATGAAATTGCCAACTAAGATCATCTGGGATTTTGGATCTGAGTGTCATCAGTATGGTGTCATCAGTATGCTGATGGCACCCAACTCTATTTCTCCATTACTCTGGTCAGGCAGTGGAAGCTGTAAATTAAGCAAAAAAACCCCTGCTAAATTTGCCAAAATGCCACTTTGCACCATGTGGCATTTTGACTCAGTCCAAGCTCACAGAAGTATTTTCTCAGTCAAGACAGCTCTCCCCCATCCTGCCCATTGCCTCTACCTGCAAATCCACCACCACCCCAGCTCCACACAGGGAATCCTTTGTTTGCTTCATAATGTCTAGTTCCAGCTAAGTGAGATTACAGAAATTACTATCAGGGCCATATTATTCATAAGACTGACTAGGATGAAGCCTAGACGCCCTGCAGGGACTAGGGTCTCATCATTTTTCTTTTCACTTGGGGCACTGTTATCTGTTACCATTTATTTATTTTAGAGATTTATATCCCACCTTTCTGTGAAATGAAAGGCACTCAAGGCTGCTCACAGTTAAAAAGTTCCATCACATGTCTTATTACATGTCCTAGAACATATAATGTCCTAGAACCATTACATGTCCTAGAACAAATATATAATAATTTTGTTTCACCTACTATTTTCTTTTATTTTTTTCATATTAACACCCCCACATAAATTACAATTAGGGCACAAACCTAACCAGGTCTACTCAGAAGTAAGTCCTATTTTGTTCAAAGGGGCTCACTCTCAGGAAAGTGTAGTTAGGATTGCAGCCTTAATTGATTCTCTAATATAATTTCTAGTAATTAATTAACTAGATAATTAACTGCTAGATAATTAATTAACTAGATAATTAACTGCTTCCCTATTGCCGTGAAACAAATTGTCTCTTATATGAAAACAATTATTCATAAATTATATGTTTTTAATAAACAATAAAAATTTTATTCAAAATATTACAGTATTGAACAATTATACCTCCCAAAATGTGCTTTCCTTGGGTTTTCTACTCGTGCAATAAAAATATTTTAAAAATTGTGAATAGAATTCATCTGGAGAACTTCAAAATGGATATAGGGCAATGTACTGTATAGGGCCTGAAATACCTGAAAGCTTTGGGCCTGGCCATGGGTTAATTTGACCCTGACTACCATGAAGTATATTTGTGTACCACTTGGTGCGTGCAATACATTTTCCATGTGATGGCATACCTGTGGACCAGTGAGAATGATTACAGGGAGAAAAGCTGTCAAGAGAACACTGTATGAACAAAAATGTGCCAGACCATACTAAGTTCTTTACAATGGCATTTACGTAGAATGGGATTGGAATTGCATTTGGGATATTTCATCTATCTGCTACAACTCCAGTAAGACCACAGCCTTGTCAGATTCATGAAAATGTCACATCTCAGTTCTTGACAAATCCCAGAGTGATGCTGACTCCTGCCACAATTTTCATTTGTCCTGAATTATATGTCAGTTAATAAATATCCAATAAGAGTAACAAACCCCAGATAAGTCTTAAAATTCTATGTCTCTCTACATGTCTCCCTGGACTCAATGACATTTTGACCACTTGGAAAGAATTTATTTCTCTGGAATTTGGAATCCCATTGTGTGTGGTATTAACTTATATGTTGCACATGATCCAGAGCAGAAATTTTTTTCCTGAACAGATACATTTTGTTGAATATCTCCCTAGCTCAGAAGATATCACAACAAAAGATTCTTGCTGACAGAAAACAGACTAAAAGAGGGGCATGTCCAGAGAGAGCCGGTGGAGTGTAATGGCTAAAGATCAAACTAGACATACGTTGACATGTAATTGTCTCAACCCCTGGGGACTGGGGATAAGAATAGGCCCTCAGTTTGGCTGTACTTGTCATAAGAGGCGACTAAACAGCCACCGGGTAGATGGGACTCGTTAGCCTGGGAAGGCAGCTCATCTGAGAGAAGGAAAACTCTGATCCCAAACCTCCACTGCCTTGTGGCTACATCCAGTTATGGAAAAGGCTTCAGGAGTCAACCTCGAGGCAAAATCCGGAGCCGGAGTCCCTGAGGCAGTTCATGGCTGAACACAGTCACTTTCTGGCAACTCCTGCAATGCCGCTGGAACCAACCGTATTGGCCTCTGCCTTTCCATTGGACCATTTCAGCAACATGGAGAGGGGGGATTTGCTGCATGGGTAACAGTCTATCCTCCATATCTACTTTACCCAGGCTTCGCGCTATCTACTTTACCCAGGCTTCGCGCACTGGAGAGGACACTCTGTGCCAGAACCACTATTCAGAGTGCGATACCATAGTCTTCTGAGACTGAAGGATGCCAACAACAATTGTCTCTCCCACATGTTTTTTTTTCTTAAGAAATCGCCAAAACAGAGGGTTCAACCTGGATTGTTATCATAGGAAGTGGGGAGAGTGGGTAGACCTTTTCCTCTGTACCATTTGTTTGCTAAAAAAATTGTCCTCCCCCCCCCAAGTTATTTGTCCTTTGCAGATGGACAATGCCCCTTTGCAGCAAATGCCATCTTTGCTGACACATATCAGCGCCAGAAAACTATTCATATTCTTCTCATGGCATAACGATAATGTCTGGAGCACCGGCGTAGCTAGAGGGGGGATGGGGCACTAGGTTTTTCAGGTAGCCTCCCAGCAGCGTGCAAGTGGCTCCTCTCCTCCCCTTTGGAGCCATGGGGGGGGCAAAACGGAGGCAAATGGCTCCCAAAAGGAGGGGGAGGGAAGTATAATAGAAGAGATCTCCTTAAGCATTCAATACTGTCCTCTCAATATACTTATGCAAGTGAAGCCAGACTATGATTTTAAGTGGGGTTTTGCTGAATACATAACAACCTAGCTACTGTGAAGAGGCAATGCAGCGATGCCAGAGTATTCTCACTAGCTTGGCTCTTCCTCTGCTTGTCTTTATTCACAGCCATGGAGTTAGGCCAGAGTTGGTCACTCAACCAGAGCCAGGCTGAAGCCTTCTTTGGCTTGCCCACCTCTCGCTCTTTTGGAGAGAGGGTACAGGCTGTACAATACATCATCTGTTATGTAATTATAACAAGCTAAAGGTTCCGGTTTTCTTGTCAGCGACAGAAATATGTTATATGTTTCCCACTCTCACCCATTCCTTTCGGCCGCCACCTTATTGAGCGGTTCCCTCTGAAGTTCCCTCAGGAGATTCCAATAATGCCAGCAGCTTTGCTATGTATAGGCAGGTTAGCTCCTGAAAGTACAGTAACTTTTCTTTTGTTGTTTGCCAAAGAAACAAATTTGTAACAGAGACGTTGGACCAGTTTCAGTCCTGGCACAACTCCACAAAAAATAATGGCACAGAGCCCTCTTTTGCCGAAGCCAAATTTGCCCCTTAGTTGTCTCTTCTTTTTTAAGAATCTATCTGACTCATATCAGTTTGCTGATTTATTGCAGCCTGTCCTTTTGAAGGCGGCCGCTTTCTTCATCAGATGCCTACAAAAGCTCATGGCCCAATTAGGTAGTTTATGTCTCTAAAGTGCCATAGCACTTTTTATTAGTTTATCAGGGGCCACTCAGTTTCACTCTGGTTGAGGACCTGTATGCCATGGACTACTTTATCTGTTAAATGTTGGAGAAGTACAGTTAAAATAAGACCTGCTTTTTCAGATAGTCCACAAACTCTTATCTGTAGAGTGGTGCCATTCAATATTTCAAACAATCTTATGAGCTCATCTCTGAAGTACTCTAGAATAGGTTACATTCCCTTAAGGAAATTTGAGTGAAGCTGAAACTGCCTGCTCCCTTTCTGTTCTAAGACACAAATACAGTTATCAGTGCTGGATAACTCACATGGGACCCAATCCTATCCAACTTTCCAGTACTTGTGCAACCAAAATGCAGCCCTGAGGTAAGGGAACATTTGTTCCTTGAGGTGGCCTCTGTGACTACCTCCCCACCACAGGATCCAGTGCACACCCCACTGACACAGCTACACTGGTCCTGGAAAACGGGATAGGATCGGGCCCGATGTCAGGTAAAGCAATGCAAGGGGACAGTTTTTGCTTGCTTCGTTGGATAAAAACCTCTTTACAGATCCATTGAAACAGATTGTTGTTTATCCTCTGAAAGAGCAGGGATATGATGGATCCTGAACAGCAGCACGTCTGTGTCAACAGTTTCACACCAATGGAGCAAATGTAGCCACGTGGGAGCCACTTTTTCATAAGTATCTCCCATGCAGTTGGGGTAGTATTTTAATGCTCCAGCTATGTGGGTGGGTAAACAGCCAGTCAGTGCATGGGTTCCAACCTTGGACTTAAACGCCACAGAATTCCTTCTGTCCCTAGACTATGTTGGATACATTCCACACTTTCTCACTAAAGTAACTTATTCCCTTTTTTTCTCTTTCCTTCAAGTTAGATTTCCTTTTAAGTCCCTACTTTTCAGGGAGTAAGGGATGCACATGCAAGACAACTTTCTTGTGTGTGAAAAAATATATATAGTCTCTCTTCCATTTCTCCTCTTCCTCCCCATGTACATGAAAGCTTTTCATGATGTACATGTGCTTGTCATGTTGGGATTCACTGCCACAGGCACAATACAATAGAGATTGGGAAACCCCTGCACATGTGGCAATTCACGTGATTGTTGAAGCGCCACGTGTACACCAAATTTTTATGTAGACTTGCATGCTTGTTTGAAATTGAACTAGAATCAAGATTTTACAATGGCCTGCTTCCCAAATTACCCTTTACCAACACTACTCAATTTTAAAATAAAGATGAGCATGACTATTCTTCTGCAATTTTTAGACATGCAACTTAAAACTTTGTTTTTAAAATGTGCATAGACATCACTTGAATGATTACACAAATATACTGCCAAGACATGAATTTATGAGAATGTAGTTTCCCAGGATTTCTTAGTCCCTCATGAAGAGCCCTGAAAACTACAGTTCTCATTAATCTTGGCGCCTAGGATACTTCAATGAACATGTTTAACAGCATCCCAGGTTCAAGGACCCCTAGGAACTTTTGTTTCTCATGGCCACCAAGCATCTAAAGGCCCTGGGAAACTGAAATTCCCAAGAACTTCAGTTTCCATAATGCTGCAACTGCCTAGTGAAGGCCACAGCAATGGTCCTTCTCATTGGTGCTGCACTGTGAGCTTAGGAAAAAGAGAAAGATTAGGGGGAGCTAAGAGGAGCTTGGAGGTGGGGAGGCCTCCATGTTCTGTCATGTTCATAATCATTGGGAGCATGGTGCTCCAACTCAAATTGGAGCTAGGAGATTAATTCCAAACTGAACTCAAATTACAGCCCAATCCTATCTGGGCCGGCCCACGATGGAATGTGTGTTGTGTCAGTGGCAACTGCTTTGCAGCAATCATAAAACGAACACCGATGGTATGCAGCGCTGGGCCACCAGCAAGGAGACCAGAGTGGCCTCCCTCATGCCAGCAGCAGACAGCTAAAGATCCACCAACCAAGGCAGGCCAGTGGGGGAGATGGGACTGGGCAGGGGGAAGGCTGGGAGAGGGTAGAATGGAGAAGAGATGGAGGAGGGTGGATTGGCAGGTGCAACAGCACCCACCAAATCCCAACCCCCTTCCTGGGCCTGATTTACCTTCACAGGTCAATGCAGACTTATGCCAGCTGTAGAGCTGGTGCAGATCTGAATTGACCCATAGTTGGTGCTGGTGCTGGGCAGGGGAACAAATGTTCCCTTACCCTAAGGCCTCAACATGCCAAAGCTCTATACCAGCCATTTTCTATCTTTTTCAGCTCATGGCACACTGACAAGGCACTAAAATTGTCAAGCCACAGTACTAGTTTTTAATTACATTATTATGTTACAATTAATTTAATTAATATAACTAAGGGCACAAGCCTAACCAGGTCTACTCAGAAGTAAGTCCTATTTTGTTCAGTGGGGCTTACTCTCAGGAAAGTGTGGTTAGGATTTCAGCTTTAGATCATTACATGACAATGAAAGAAATTCCCAAGAAGCCTGGAGAGGAAGGTGTATGTGGTTTCTGGTTTTGAAGCAGGTGTGTTCAAACTGCTATTGACTGATATGCTCTGAGATGCCAGGAGGTGTTGGCAAAGAGAGATGAGACTGAGCATACTGGAGAAACAGGGAAGGGGGGGTGAGGGGCAGTGAGGAGATGTGGCGGAAACAAGTGCAGGATTCACTAGGGTGGGGGGGAGAGAAAGAGAATGGGAGGCAACTGGTTTTGAACTTTGGAAGGTGAGGAAGAGGGAGGGGTGGGGAGGGGCAATCAGAGGGGTTAACTCCAGTTATGATGGGGGGATGTGTGTGCAGGAGGGGAGGAGGTGGGGTGGGGGAGAAGAGAAAAGCATCACTTGCCTGCTCATTTATTCAAGAAAGAGTGCGACCAAGCCTCTGTACATCTACTCAGAAGTAAGCCCCATTATAGTCAATGGGGCTTACTCCTAGGTAAGTGTGGATAGGATTGTGACCCAGCGCCCTTACTGCTAAAGCCTTGCAGTGGAGGCAATGCAGGCAGGGTCACTTTGGGGCATTGCTGGTAAGGAAAAGGGTCTCTCCAGGATCCTTTCCAGGCAGCTGCTTCTGGCTCCTACCCGCTTCCACCTTCAGGCTTGCTCTCACTCCCTCCTTGCTCTCACCGCTCACCCTCACTCCCTCCAGTTCCTGCCTGCTGGGAGCTCTTCCAGGCTCTTCTGGCTGCCTGCCCAATCAGTGCTTGGGGCAGGCACCAGCAACAGCAACAGCATTCAAGCCCCTGCATGGCTGCTCCTTTTTCTCCTGCTGCCGCGCGCGCTCTGAGCAGCCGCTTCTCCCACGCGCGCAGCTACTGCTGCTGCTGCCGCCACCTGACTCCTTGGCCCCATGGCACACCTGAGGCACCTCACGGCACACCAGTGTGCCATGTCACAGCGGTTGAAAACCGCTGCTCTATACAGTAGAGGCTGCATTGGGCTGCCTGTCCACTTTAGGTCAAAACTACACATGGCCAAGAGCATTCCATTTGGCCTTGGATTTCCCCTTTTATTATTAGCATTAGCATTAGCATGAATAATGTTACATGGTCAATATTTTATTTTTGTTTATTTCATTTACTTCAAGTCAAGCAGGAGACATGACTCTGGGCCCAATCCGATCCAATTTTCCAGTGCCGGTGCAGCCATGCCAATGGGGCATGCACTGCATCCTATGGTGGGGAGGCAGAGGCCTCCTCAAGATACAGGAACACTTGTTCCCTTACCTCGGGGCTGTGTTGCAGTTGTACCGGTGCTGGAAAGTTGAATAGGATTGGGCCATTAGGCAGCTGGAGTTGGATCCATCACGGAGGCAAAGTACTGAAGCTTCCCTATCCCTTGCTGCAGTTTCCCCAATTTTCATGTGCCCTTAGGTATTATTGTTAAAACAATAAAAGGAGAAAAAACCCAGGTCAAATTATGTGCTCCTGATCACATGTCATCTGACCCTTAGATAAGCCCTTTCCAAATGCTTGCCCATCCCTGAATAAAAATGCTTTGGGGGTGCATGTGCTTTTTGCACAGGGGGTGAAAGTTTGTACATCTCACTGAGGACCACTTCATACTAGTAGCTCCTAGACGGAGATTATTCATCATGTATGCAATAGTGATTATCTACAAGGACTGGCCAAGATTTTGAAAATGTCATAATTCAACTTGTAAAGACTGTCAAGTCTAGATTAATCTCGAGATATACACTTCCAAATGTTGACAGCTACAGATAAACATTCACTGGTGTTTTTGAGCCTTTATAAAATTTCTCAGAGATCAGGTGAAAATGTCATTGTTTGTATCTTACTATAACATAGGTCATGCAGCAAGTCTGGTTTTCCCCTAGGATGCGGAATGTACATATTTCTTATTAGAACCATATTAGATGTTCCTGTAAGCACATAACATAGTCTGGTGGGTTGTTCACTTACATAGCAGCCCAGCACAGCCACAAATAGAATCATAGTGTGGTGGTGGGCTTTAGAATTTGCTTCTGCCACAGTTTCACTCCCATTTCACTCCCACTCCACCATGCGCTATTTTAAACAGAGAAAAGGCTTCCATTGAAAGTCAATGCAAGGTGTTTTTCCTGTTTTAAAATAGCATGTGGAAAGACCATCAGGAGCAAAACCAGAGGCAAAGTCTTAAAGCCTCCCAAACCCTCTGCCCTGGCTCAGCTCTACGGAAACAACAACAACCCAATGAGACATATTACGTGCTTAGTGTAAGATGTCATTTGGCTCTTCCATTTGATACATAAAGATTCGTCCATGCAAACTCTTTGCAGGAAAACGTGGCATAGAAATAGGCACCCATCCAGTGCTAGAAGGATAGAATGCCCTGCATATTCTACTCTTCAACTTAACAAGAATTTCTACATGTGTTTGCCAAGTTCCTATCTCAACAGTTCTGCTTCTTATACTCTTTACCATGGCATCACCATGAAGAAGAGTAATGACTTTCTTTTGCCTGCCCCCCTCTCTCTTGCTAATAAAAGAGCCAAATAATAGTCACTGCCAGTAGGCATTATTGACCCAGGTCTCAAGTGTTTGAAATTAATTTTTCCGCTTTGGACCACATATAAATTTCTCATTCTGTGTCAGTGATGGACATGAAACGCTTCCAAAAAAATGTATCGGGTGTCATGCCAAATGCAGCAATCAAAGTCTCTTGCAGAGGCTGTGAAACGTACAAAGGGTTTCACACAGTCAAGAGCGTTAGCTATGCATGCTTTCACGTTGCCTGGGCTCAGCCGAACACTCGATGAGAACAACACGTATACATCCAGTTTTATTCTGCCTTACAGATACGTCTGTAGTTGTGGTTTTATATTGCAAGCTTTGTTAAATCCAGGGCTTTGTTTCCTTCTGAAATAATAATTTCCCTCCAAAAAAAAAATTAAATTTATTTTTTATAAGGAGTGGGGAATTTCAAATAGTTTCCTAGAAAGCTACTCTGCCCATTCCATAAACTGACTTTCTTGGAAAGCGGGGAAACTGAGGTTTTTTCTACGTGCTGCTGAAACAGCAACTATTGAACAGATTTGGTCAATGGCAGCAAGAGAAAGAGTCCTGAAGAAAGTGGCATAATATATTGGGCTCCTCTTATGCCAACCTGCCAAGGCAAGCTCTTTCTCTCCAGCGCATGTACACTTTGTTCTCGTTATCCTCAGTTAACTCTGCTCGCTGAATAGAAGCTGAGGTGGGAACTGCTCAAATGCCTCAATAAGCATGCTCCATTTAAGGCTTCCATCTCTTAGCTATTGCACTAGCTCTCTTTACAGCTCTCAAGCACTCTCTATTGAGAGCCAATTAAATCTTTGTGCTTGAGGTGCTAAAGTCTACACACAGTGGCTTGCTACCACATTTCTGTACAAGAGGGCATTCAGCTGAAAAAGGTCCAGCATGAAATTTTTGGAAGTTACCATATTAATTTTCATATTTAGTAGTAGTAGTTTATTTAACCGTCTCAGACCAGAATAAAAGTAGCAATACAGCTTGACAAACATATTGTAACATTACAGTCATAACCAATCTCAAGGGCAATTAAAAAAAACTGAATAAATTTCTGACATATTTAAAGAAAGTGCAAGGAAGGAATGGGTATGTAGATGCTTCTTTACCCCCTCACCTCACCGCTTCTTCTCATTTTCCCTTTAAGGTATTGCACAAGGAAAGAGCAAGATGAGAGAAACTTGTCACCACTGCTTGCATGGTTATTTTGGGAGTGGGGAACAGCAATCCACTTCCCTACCTGCTCTCCTCATTCCTTCTTCATGAGGTTCCTTTAAGTTTAAAAAGACCATGTGAGGAAAGTGAATGGGTAGGAAAGTGGATCAGTGTGGCTCTATCCATGGGTGCCCAAACCCCGGCCCTGGGGCCACTTGCGACCCTCGAGGCCTCTCAATGCGGCCCTCAGGGAGCCCCCAGTCTCCAATGAGCCTCTGGCCCTCCGGTGATTTGTTAGAGCCCACATTTGTTGCATCCACACAGTTGGATGCAACTGCTCTCAGTGTGAGGGCAACTGTTTGACCTCTCGCATGAGCTGTGGGATGAGGGCTCCCTCCACTGCTTGCTGTTTCATGTCTGTGATGCAGTAGAGGCAGAAAAGGAAAGGCCAGCCTTGCTTTTATAGGCCTTGAGATATTGCAAGACCTTCATTCATTCATAGAAGTTCATCTTTAATATATTCATTTATGTAAACGTATGTAAATTTATTCAAATTTGAAATGTAAATTAATTCTTTTTTTCACAGTGTCAGAGAGACCATGTGGCCCTCCTTCCAAAAACTTTGGACACCCCTGGGCTAGAGTAAGGCAGTGGCAGACATGGGTTTCACCATTCAGTGCAAGCCACATATATTGGATGAGCCAGCCCTGATTGAGGGTTCTGCTCAGATGGAACACCAAGCTCTCCACTTAAAACTAACTTTAATTTATTTCAGTATTCTTTCTTTTCTCAAGTCTACCCACTTGCCTTCACTTCTTCTCCTACTCTCTGCATTGAATAGGAAAAGGGGGCTGAAGTGGAAGAGGGAGTGTAGAGGAGAGGAGAGTGGTGAGCTAGAGTGTTTCCAGGAAGTGCAAGGAGCAGAGATCAGTGCATCATCAGGTAAGGGAGAGGCAACATTTGGCATGAAGCTTCTTGGACCAGCCCTGTCAGTGTGTGCCTTTAGCACAGTGCCACTGATCTACAAATATTGTTAGGAAGGCCTTCTCTGCCCTTACAAGTAATAAATAGGTGGTAATTCAGACTTGATAAAGCCTTTCTTCAGCTTCTAGTCCTTGCAGCCTTGCAATGCCATCCTGAGCTGACTGGTCCATAGATTGTAATGCATGAGGAAGAAAGTGGGTTTTTTTTTCTTGGAGAAAAGCTTAGGATATGGCTTTACCGCCTCTGCTTGAACTAAACAAGAAAGCCAAGGTGCCCCATTTGCTCAACAGACTTAAGTTAAAGCTGTTTTTAAAAAAGCAACCCATAAGAATATAATTTAGCTCATGTAAGCATTTCTAGACTTAAAAGTGGTACTTTTGGTAGTCTTGAGCTTCTCTTTCTTTGTCACAAGAAGCAGATATATGTTTACATGACATACTTAATTGCTGTTTTTAAGAGACTAATACTGTGTAAAATCATAGTCATCAATAGAGCCATTTATTTTGACTATAATTAACAAATCAAGTCCTGGCACGTTTTTGCTATTTGCCAATCTGTTGAATATTTGCTCTTCTTTCCCTCCCCTTGCCTATTCATTTAACCGTAAGCATGCAACCTAGCAACTGAGCGTCAATATCAACAGTGCCTGATGAAGTTGTTCATCATGGAGAAAATGGGAAGAAGGGTGAGGATGGTGACATGAATATCTTCTGCCAGAACTTCTATTGGCTGAGACACTGGTCCACAAGTATCACTACAAGTATTGCTACAATCATAGGTAACCTTAAACCATGGATGGTGCAGGCAGGCAAAAGTCCACTCACTCTGCCTGAACATGTTTTCATTATAATTTAGCAGCCTGCACACTGTACTGGACAATGTTAATGCCCGGAGACA
The DNA here is from genome assembly GCF_035046505.1 of Tiliqua scincoides. Lineage (NCBI taxonomy): Eukaryota > Metazoa > Chordata > Lepidosauria > Squamata > Scincidae > Tiliqua > Tiliqua scincoides. Next base: position 77,745,566 of record NC_089821.1, on the reverse strand, counting down.
ACTTTTTAAATCTATGCACAATAGTGGAATTCCTTTCTTTGTAAGCATCACTTTTGCAATAGATTCTTAGGTTTACAAAACCATAGGCGAATATCGGGGGGGACGGGATGGGATGGGACGAGACGACTGAGTATCCTCTGTCAGCCCTGAGTAAGGCCTATGGTCAAAGGATACTGTGGAAATACACTGATATTTTGATTGTATTGTTTTATGTAAAGTGCCCTAAAAATAAGATTATAAGCTCAGTCTTCTGAGGTTTCCGAAGTGCTAACATCTTTATGCAGTGGAACTAATACGTCATTTTTGCATAGTGACGGATGTGCGTAAAATAGTAACAGCTTAGAAAACTTTAACATTATTCAGATGTAGGAAACATGTGTGCCCACGCTGAAATCAAGTGATGTCATATAAGTGATGTGTCCCATTCCAATAATTGCAAATGGCAGGCTACCTGGTCTCTAGTTAGGCAACTGCATGCAAATAAAATAAAGAGACCTAGCACTCATGGGGCAGCCCCTATAACAAGCAAGTGTGAGCTAATTCCTGTAAACTAATCTAGGGCTAAGTACTTCAGTAGCATACAGAAACCCATCAAGATTCCTTTTTTTCCTTTAAATTGCCACCACTCATTCTGAGAAAAATGTGGTAGCTATCCCAGACTCCAGGGCTGGCCCATCCATTTGGCCAACTGAAGTGCTCACCTGCAATCAGGCAGCAGATTGCCTCTGCTGTCCAGCCACTCTGTCCACCCACTTGCCTCAAATTTGCTCCACCTTCTCCTTCCACTCCCTGGATTGGAAAAGTAAGTGGGAGGAGACTACTGAGCTGAAACAATGGAGAGCTGCCATCCATTCACTGGGTGGCAGCATCTGGCATGCTGCTTCAGGTATCAGGAGGTCTTGGGCTAGCCATGCCAAACTTCCTTGCAATTAGTAAGACGCATGATGGAAGCATTTGCCATTTCTTTTGGGGAGGAAAGAAGAACTGCAGAAATTGCCCTGAATCCTGAGACCCTCCACAATGCCTCTTCCAATGCTGTTTTTCTCGAGAATGCTCAGAACTACTACAGGATACTACTCCTTTGATGGGACCCTTTGCTTGCAATAACTGGAACAAAATAGTGAGCCACCACTGCTGAAATACAAATTCTACGATGTTTACGTCAGCTATGTGCTTGTGGCAAAGAACATGAGGAGGAGAACTTATGCTGGCAATTCCATTTTCGTAGGTGACTGCGTAAGCAGCTATTCACATTGAGGTTAATTATTTTTTCAGGTGTTCTTTAACAAATTTAAAAGATTCCATTAAAAATAGCATCCTACAGATGTGGTGAATGCCTGTGTGGGTTCCTTTACAGTGGCTCTTTTTGTTTCAAATATTGACTCAACTGGGTGCTGCTATATTTAGATGATAAAGAAGAATGCTCTACTCATGTAGATGCTTTTGTACCCTACCTGCGTAGAAATTGTTAAGAGGAACTCCTTTGACGTTTGCTTCTTTGTGCTTAATTTCTAAGCTTTGTATTTTTTTTCAACCAACATTAGAGAAGGGAAATATTATTTGACTCATGAGTGTACAATTTCTGCAGATTAAACATCTCTTGATTAGAAATCAACAAAGTTTTGATTACACACGTGTGCCTTACTCTTTCCATCTTTGAAGTGGAGTGCTTCGATCTTGTGTCTAAAGATTCCCCTTTCATTCGATGATCACTTGGCTTCTCCCATAGCAAAATTCATTAGCAGCCTACCTCCTTGCAGCAGACAAAAGGAAGGGAAAACCAAAAAAAGTCTCTTCCACTGGCCTCTCAGATCAAGGGTATTTTATGGTACTTATGTTAGCCACACAAAAAAAGGCAGGCTATAAATATGAAAACAAACATAATGTGTGGATTTTGTAATATGCAATAGACTCAATTTGCAGCTTAAAAATATGCTAAGCTTAAATACATCCACTGCTAAGAATATAACATTTTAAAGAACATACACCCTGGCAATGACAATAATTAAATTATCCGTCAGCCAACCTACACAAATGAAAAATAATGCTATGTACCACCATGAATACTTTCTCCAGTAAGCATTCCTATTTAGATAGTGCCAACAGCATTCAAGATTCTCTACTAAACACAGATTACTCAGACTAGTATAACAGCTCAGTTCTGTTGGGGTCTTACACTGGCGGAATGAACAATCCACCAGCATTTACCGCCTTATGGAAGTCGTAAAACACTTTCCTTAAGCGTGTAGAGTTCTGCTGGCCAGAGCCTTTCCCCACACATCATTACAGACCTACTGACCCAGATTGGACAATGGGGGAGGTGGGATACGGCAAAAGGAGGGCGGAGGGCAGAATGGCAACAGGTGGGCGAAACAGGGAGGCAACAGGGGCAGCAATGGGGTGGATCTGGGAAAGGAGCAAGTTTGCTGCCAAATCCAAACCTGCTTCCCAGAACCAATCCTGCACCCCAGGTCAATGCAGATCTGTGCAGCAATTTTGCTAGCGCAAGTCTGAGTGGACACCTTGCACTCCTGAGGTTTATCCAAAGGTAAAGGAACAAATGTTCCCTTACGCAGAGGAGACCTCTGTGACTGCCCCCTCACAGGATACAACACAAGCCATTTCAGTATGGCTGAATAGGCAGGCGGGAGGGGAAGGATAGGATTGGGCTGTTGTTCCAAAAATGGCTTTTACCATTCTTACTTGTCCTAAGACTTTGAAATACTTTTATTTTGGCACTAAAATACTGGAAGGAAGGAAGGAAGGAAGGAAGGAAGGAAGGAAGGAAGGAAGGATAGTTTGCCCCCCTGAGGAAAACGCAAGGAGATAGAAATAAAAACTCCAAGATCTTACATTGTCTCCTGACCTTTCCCTATAAATGTGACCACAAATCCCTTAAGACCTGCAAATAAGAACTCTTACTGGAGATGGCTGGAAGCACTTCCTACATTATTGAGTGAAAGAAGCAGACCTGAGCAGCCCTCAGGCAAACATACTGTATAGTTCCCTTCGCTACTGTGCATTGTGTTAACTGTCTAAACATAGAAAGTTTTTTTACAATTATTTTTGTCAGATTGCTATAAAACTTTTCAACTAAAGAAGGAGTTCAGTTGTAGCACAGACAGGTCGCATAGTTCCATGAAGTGAAAAATCATACAGATTGTCATGTTTGAAAAGTGTGATGAAGGAAAAGATGAAAGGTCTCCTTCATGAGAAAATCTTAAATAAGTCTTTTAATTTCACTGCAGCTGTGCAATGAAATCACACCAGCCCATATTCTCCACCCAATCCCACTCCCATCCCTGCCAGTGTAAGCACCTCCAGCCCATCTACCACCAGCATGCACTTTACTCTCCCTGCCTCCTTCTCTATCTTTCCAAGATTTATCCTCTCCTACCCCTTCTACAATCTTTGTCTCCCACTCTACCCCAGTCATCGTAGCTGCAATTTCTGCCCCCCACCCCCATTCCCTGCCACAATTCCTATTCCTACTCCTATCTATCTGTTGCTGAAGTTTCCTTCTCTTCCTCCCCATCACAAGCTCCTACTATTCGTCCCCAACTGCAATTTTCTCTCTGTTTCCCTTCTTCCCTTGACATGATCATCTGCTACTGTTTCCCTGCCAACACCCACTTGCCTGCTAGGATTTTGTTCACCATAATTCCCTCTCCTGCCAGTTGCAGACCTACCACAGATGTCTATGGGGCAAATGCCCCAGTCGCAAGCCTCTAGGACGCCGCAGAAGCCTCTCTGAAGCTACCGAAGGGGTCGGAAACTGTGCTTCTGGTTTCCTGGAGGTGCAGTTTATAGCATTGGGGGACCTCAGAGAGACTTCCCCAACATCGTGAGTCTCAGGTGAGCGGGGGGGGGGGGACAGCCTGCGGGGGTGGTGACAGCCTGCAGGTGGGCCGCATTGTGGACCTTTGCCCTGGGTGCAGGGATTGCAAGGTCCACCGCTGTCTCTTGTTCAACATTATCTCCTCCTCTTCCTATCTCCCACCTTAATGCCTACATTAGGATCAACCAAAAAGTAACTACAAATATAAAACTGCAAGCTTTGGGGTTGTTTAGAACTCTTCATCATACAAATAGTCAACAAGCAGACAGATGGGGTGAGGGACATGTTGTAAGAGTACAAACTGTCTACAGCTTCAAAAATCTAGAGGTGGACTTTGGGCTGAATTAACCAACCATCCAATCCTATCCCTTGCTGTGCTGAAGCATGTAGCTGTGCCATGAAGGCATGTGCTGGATGCTATGGGAGGGGGGACCAGGAGGCCTGCAAGAGGTAGGGGACAATATTGTTCCCTTATCTCTGCATAGGCCCCTTGATGGCCTATGGATCTTCTTTCACCTATGCTAGCTATATAACTGGCATACGTCCAAGAAGAGCCAGGGGGCAGGATGAGCAGAAAAATGGGGGATAAGATCTAGTGTGCATAACTGCTGCCAAATCCACCCTTCCCTCCCCTGACATGCCCTCTGTTCCTTTCCCAAAATGCCCTGTTACTCCTCCTTCCCACTCACTGCCCACCCCTACCACCAGTGTACCTTCTCCAGCAGTGGCAGAGTGCTCTAGTGCACGGTTGCCAGCCATTCAAACTGATAGCTCAGTTGCGTGTGTTGACACTGTGTTTCTAGTGCTGATGGAGAAGGCCTTTCACTGAAGGAAAACTAGTTCCATCAGCAAAAGGTGCCCATAGTATTGAAGTACAAAGTTTACAATCCTAAGTGCACTTACCCAGGATTGGATCCCATTGAAGTTAGTGGGATTTACCTCTGACTGAATATACATGGGATTGACTGTCACAGACTTTATACTTTGGGGGTGGGTGTCAATCATTTGTTTTTTTCCTATGTCTAAGCTAGGGGTGGCCAAACTCTCAACTTTAGGTCTCCTAGACCTTTCACAATTTTGTGGAAGAGGGAATTTCAGCAGGTGCCGCTTGTCATCTGTGAGCAGCCGTGAGAGAGAGAGAGAGAGTGTGTGTACTGAAACCATCTCATATCTTTCAGAGGCAAATTCAAATCTACAAGAAAACCTTTCAACTTCATCTGGAAGGTGGCATGATTATACCAGTGAAAGTTTGCCTGGCATTGCTCTCCTCTCTTCTTCCCTACAGGTTCTTCTCAGGACTATTTCTTACACAACATTTTCTGCTCAGATGTTGATTTTTGAGTACAAAGTACACACAGCTTTGATCCATTGATAACAGGAGTGCTTAAATTGCTGCTTTTCATGGCTAAAGACACAGAATTGGGGAACTGATTCTGTACATATTGTGCCTCCTTCTGCACATTATCTAAACAAGACAGATAAAACTGATAAGAGAGGTATGTTTTACAAGAGACCCCTTGTTAGCTAGTTAGAATGAGCCTTGGGACTGGGAAAAGGTTTCTTTTTCATATTTAAAATAGGCTGGGAGGTTTAGGATGCAATCTTTGTCCACTTACACACACACACACACACACACACACACACACACACACACACACACACACACACACACACACACACACAATGGGGGGGGGGAGGTTATGTATCCTGCATCATGTTAAAAAAAAAGAACATAAGAAGAGCCCTGCTAGATCAAGACCAGGGCCCATCTAGTCCAACTTCCTGTATATCACAGTGGTCCACCAGATGCCTCAAGGAGTACACAAGACCACAATATACTTGCACCTCACTGCCACTCTCCTGCATCTAGCATTCTATCCCTTGCACTCCCCAACGAAGACATGAAACTGCCCTTGGGTTTAAGTCATATCTGCCCAACATTGCATATACACAACAGGGACCAAATGTGTACATCTGTGGGCCAGGCAAAAATGGGTTAACTTGGGCCTCCACAAGTGACCAATTTTTAATGCATAAAACCTACTGAACACACCTTCCCTCCCTCACAAATCTGGGGTAGGTGAAAAAACTGCCATCCATGGCCATTTCGGATGACAGACACATTTTTGGGGGGGTCTGTGATTCAATTGTGACTATGGCTGGGGCCTGGCTCCCTCTTGTAAGTATGGCCAAAAATGCTATATTTTCCTCTTTCAAGTTATAGCTACACTTGAAGTAGATATTTATACACATGATGTACACAGTAACTTCATAATATGAGAAGCATCTCTCAGCTCCTAGTGTTTGAAAACTCGCTTTTTTCCTATATTTTGTTCAATGAAAACACTGGCCTGAGCTCTAGAACTCCATGTGTTTCTCAGCTTCCCTTTTAAAATAGGAAATATTAATAATCCATCAGTGAATGACAGTTGAATTTGGCTTACTGGTCATATTATCACTGGCAAAGAACAGTACTCAGTCTGTGTTTTGACTACCATAAATGCTTCTTTTAACCTGGCATTCCTTCCACCCGATACACTTCTCTGTTCTGACAGTATTCACAACTGGTGAGCTTGAAACCTCTCTTTCCACTCATCCTTTTCCTCAGAAATGAGGAAGGAAGCACTGGAGAACACCTCCAAGATGATTTCATAGCCACAATCAAGTGTGCCTCCTTTATTACTTCCTGATGACCTTGGAGCAAAAGATTCCTTATTCTATTTCGGAAAAAGTCATAGGTAAAGATGAGAAGTGAAGATGGAAGAGGGTGGACAAACAACCATCTGACTGTGCTTTCATTGTGAGATTGAATATGAATGAGGGAAATAGCAATTTGCATATTCCAAATTCGTAAATAAACTATCATCACATAGCAAAGGGGAGACATAGTAATATAATGACCTTAACAATATTTTTGACCATAGAGCAAAAATGTCCATTAGTCACAATAGCGCAGTATCGTCCAAAAATGACAGATGCTGCTGTAAACACGAGGCATTATGTCATTGGTTGGTCCTATGCTACCGTAAATACATATGATCTATGTGCTGCATCTGATCTAAGAAGGAGGTGAAGAGAAGGTCAGTTTGAAATGGCATCATGCCTGGCTAGGTGCTGCCAAAGCAATTGTCAGATTAATTGCACTACCGCATGAACTCAAACAAATCTCTGCAAAAAGACTTAGGGAGGTTAAACCATTAGCTGTGGAAACCTCAAAATCAATGTTTATCATAGTCAGGTGAATTCTACTGTGTGCTTATCAGACACTAACATCTTATCCCCAGATATATTTTGTCCCAGAGTATGGGGATATGTCACATGCTGAAGTCTAATAAACAATGAAACATGGATGACTGAATAAGCAAACAAGGATACCAAAGACTTAAAGATAGAAATTGGGTCACAGGGCCCATAAATTTTCACCTGAATTTCTTCTCTGTTTTTGTTCAGAAAAACATTGTTTGTCCTGGACAGCCTATGTTAATAGTTTCTAGACTTTCTGTCTTCAGTGAACCTGTGGCAAATTGAGTCACCTAGCAAGGAAACAGTGGGCCCTCCTTATCCATGGAGAAACCTTATCCATGGTTTGGTTCCAGAACCCACCCACCCATCCCCACAGATGAGACATTCTGTGGATGTTCGGATTCACTTAACCTGCTGTAAACTTCATTTGCCTGACACCTCCCATTTATGCAAGTTTAGGCAGTTTTGGTAGGCTTAGGCAGTTTGTGCAGGCTTCAGGCAGTTTTCATAGGCTTTAGGCCAGTGTTTCTTAACTGTGGGTTGGGACCCACTAGGTGGGTTGCAAGCCAATTTCAGGTGGGTCCCCATTCATTTCAATGTTTTATTTTTAATAAATTAGACTTGATGCTACCGTGGTGTGTGACTGCATTTGGGGAAATGTTACAGACCTGCACTTTTAACTAGCTACTATGTATATTCTTTTAACAATTATAGTAAATGGGACTAATCCTGGTAGAATTGCAGCCTAGGATTGTTAAAAATTTTGCTGCTTGATGATGTCACTTCTGGTCATGACATCACTTCCGGTGGGTCTTAGACAGATTCTCATTCTAAAAAGTGGGTCCTGTTGCTAAATGTGTGAGAACCACTGCTTTCGGCAATTCGGCAAATTGGGTAAGTGTCTGGCAAATTGGTACAGCTGGGTAAGTGAATTTTTTAAAAATACATTTTCAATCCGTGATTGATTAAATCCAAAGATGTGGAGCCTGCAGATAAGGCAGGCCCACTGTATCTGCAAATCTGCAAATTAGAACCTCAGCACAATGCAGAGAATGGAGGAGCATACAGTTCATGTTGGTGTTAGGCAGGTCCAGGGTAGGCCCATATGTAAGGCGAAGTGGTTGCCTGAGGCAGCAGATTGGTGGAGGGAATCTATCTTTGTCTACCTACTTGCCTCTGCTGCTCCTCCTTCTCCTTCCTGGACTGAAAAAGGAAGAGCGGGACTGAGAGGAAAAGGAAATGCGGAGGGAGGGGAGAACTTTGGAGAGTGGGATGAGCAGAGGCTGGCATGTCATCAGGTAAGGTAGGCCAGCATTTGGCGTCCAGCTTTAGGCATCAGAAGCTCTTGGGCCAGCCCTAGGCAGGTATATTGACCTTCATTCCATGTAAACTGAGTGTCACCTATAACATACCTCAGTGTTTCTCAACATTTGTCCCCTCCTGTACCACTTCGCAAGGTCTACCTATTGGAAGTACCATAGGAATTATGACATCGCCCATTACTTCCAGTTTGAGAGGCCAGACATGACATGACAAACACCAGTAAGAGGCGCAGGGTGGAAGGAAGGGCTTTTTCAAGTACACAAAAAGTGCACACTGGAGCTCTGCCCACCAAATCGAGCCTCCTACTGCTGTTTGTCACCAGTTGCGTTGACAGTTGTGTTGCTGGCCTTGCTGCAAGGTGGCAGGCATCTGGGGGTCCTGTGTGTGTATTACCGAACATCACCTCAAGTACCATTGTACCACTGGTTGAAAAATGCTGACATACCTGATATCCCCTGATATTCCCCTGCAGCTTGCACCCTATGGGGAAAGACCAGTCATGGTATGCAAGACCACCTTTCATGGAAAGTAGACAGCCACAAATGGTTAGGAACAATTCTGAGAAGTGTCTTAGGAATGCCCTGATTTCCTGGAACACAGTTTGATTATCATTATCTTAGGTAGCCATGTAGGAGAAACCTCTGCAGTGAGACATGCTGCTCTTCTCAGCCTGAAGGCCACTGGTCAACAGTAAAGCAAGATGATCCCATGCATCTGCTGGTTGCCACTGGTATAAAGCAAATCAGTTGGAAGACAAAATACAGATTCTTTGCCTATGCAACTTCTGTAATGCAGGCGTGGGTCAACAGACTATGCCACACCTGCACAGAAGAGGATATGGTTCAGAGGTTAGTTCTTAGTTCTTTCATCTGTTTCTTCATTCACTTATGGCCCAATCCTACCATCAGGCTGTACTGCTGGAACTTGTGTTGCGGCAGTGTAGCTGGAGCAAAACACAACATGCTGTTGTGTGCCATCCGGCCACTGCCACAAACAGAGAGTTATGCCAGCCATGCAGCAGTGACCTTCTGGATCCCCTGGCACCTGTAAGTCAGTGGTGGTGGCAGGCTATGGGCAGGGAGGGGACATAATGGTACATCTTGGGGGAGGAATTGAGGATAAGTTGGGGGAGAGGGGTGGATTCTGTGGCAGGCACAGTGGCAAAGCTAAGGGGGTGCAGGGGGAAGTAATTGTGCCAGGCAAACAAGCTTTAGGGGGGCAACAACCTGAGCTTGACACTAGTAGCTAAAATTGTGAAAACCTTGGTACAGATTGTGCATAGTTATGCACTGGGGATCCATTCTGGAACTGCCAGTGTATGAAGTGGATACCAAATCAGTGGAAAAATTGTTTTAAAGACCCACTTCCACTTTTCTTGCTCTTCTATTGTTGCCCCAGAATTCATTGGTACAGACACTATACCACATTCAGCCACTAGATGGGGTGAATAATGGAATTGAATGGAATGAAAAGGTAGAAAATTGGATATTGGTACTTTTTAGCTTGTTACAAGGCTTTTAAAGGAGGACCTGTGTATCCGTGGTAAATCAAATCAGTGGATCCCAAATCGGTGGATACCGAGGACCCACCTGTATTTTTGAATACCATCATGTTCTATACCATTCAATGTGGAATGCAATGAAATGCAACGAAACAAATCACGTCAAAATATCTCTGTTCTATCAAAGATTATAGTCAAATAACCAGAAAATAAAAACACAACTACATTATGTATCAAAAACTGGATTTTCTTAACTCAAAGTTGACCAATGAGATTGATTATTCCGAGAGCCAATTAGGTGTTATTTTGACACAGCAGGAAACCAATAAGATGTTAATATGAGTCAGCTCTCTTTTCCATGTATCATAATACAGTTAACCCTGTTAACTGCGTAAAGAGGCACTTTTTCAAATGGCGCTCCTCTTATATTTAGCAGAGGGAGAATAACTGTTCCCCTTCAGTCAAGCACAGCATCTCTAATCAATAAAAGGGCACACTTTTTAATTATTTACTTAATTAATTAAATTTGATTTCATCGTGGAGGGGGGGGGCTACAAAATCTTCTTTGATTCCCGGTAACAGATGCCTTAGCTACCCCACTGGCTAGGGGGAGGTAGCAAAACAAGTGTGCAGGAGCTGCTGGGGGGAAGAGGCGCATTTTCCCTCATTTTCAATGTTTTAAAAACCCAAGCATGACGTCACTTCCAGGGCATCATTTTGAGCTTGGCCCTGGGCTACGTGATCATTAGCTATGCCACTGGGTAGACATGCCCAACTTTATCCCCTCTTTTACAAACCTCCCTGCCCCTTTTCTCTCCTCAGACATATGCCACCAAAATGGGCAGCATATGTCTGAGGAGGCCCATAGGGAGCTGGAGGGTTTACATGGAGGTAAGGTAACTAAAAACGTTTTATACTTCCTGTTTGGCTCCAAGTAGCATGCAGCACATGCCTTTTTCAGCAGGGCTGCATGCTGTAATGTGATGGGGGATAGGATTGGGCTCTTAAACACAGAGAACAGCACCAGGTAGGTAAAGGGATATACACACCCTCTATTGAAACTCACAAATGAGGCTGAAGCCCTAGTTTCATATTCCAGTAAGAACTACATCCAGGCCTCTTCTCATAGCTATACATTATCATGCCCAACATTTTGGTGGTAAGCAACACAAAATGAAATTCAACTTCTAAAGGACAGCATCAATTAGAATTGAAACAAAACTTGTATAGAGGCCCACTTGTGGTAACAGTGGACTCGGCCTTTACTTTTCACCGCACGCTGAGGCCTTTCGCCAGCTAATCTCTTGTCTTTGCCTGTTCTAAGAGTCCTTCAGACAAACGCGGCCTGTCTGAGAGCAAGGATTCCGCCCCATGCCCCTTCTCAGGAGCCACCCTCCTTCAGCATTTGCCATCTGCCATGCCAGTAGGACCTGGTGAAGCAGCAGGGCACAAAAGAACATTGCTGAGACACTTGCTGAATATTCATGATATATGAATATTCATTAAATTAGCATCTGTATGACCAGGCCTCCAGATTCACAACTGGCATCTCAGGAAAAGGGTCTATTGTATTTTAATTAAATGCCAGCTTGATTTCTAAACAGCTATACTTACCAGGATTTAATCAGCTGAGAAGGATAGCAACACATTTCCAAACCCTGGGGATACAACGCCCTCCCTGCATGTTTAATACTAGTGGGAGTTATGTGTTTGCAAGGAAAGGAAAAAAAGACCTCTCTGAACAACCAAAATAGCATCAGATTATCTTTATAATAGATTCACACCGTGTGGGATCCATCAGCATTTTCCCTGAGGCGCAATCAGACAAGAATAGCAAAGTGGTTAATATGTCTTCAGGGAAAGGGGCAACATTCTCACATGGAATGCTGGGGAGTCTAAGCAATGCCATGCCAATCAAGAATAGTCAGAACAGAAAGTAAGGCCGCTGTCTTTAATAGGAGAAAAAAGGGGCAATGTTTACATCAGTTAATAATCAAACATAAACACCACTGCCCATTGTCTGGTACCTGGAATGAATTGAAAGAAGGAAATGGATGAAGTAAAAACATCTCCATCAAACTCCATATGGTAGGAGTATGCAGTTTCTGGTGGTAGGCTGCAGTTTCCGACCACATCGAGAGCCTCAGTGAGGCTTCCCACGCATTCCTAGAGGTGCCCGGACCCAGTGCCCAGGGCATTTGCTCTGTTTGCCCAGCACTAGGTTCACTGCTGGGTAGACCTGGGCTCCTGCCTAGATTTGGAGCCCAGATCTACCTCTTAGGTAGATCTAGGCTCCAGTTTGAGCAAATGCACCTCAATTTTCTTCTCCAACATAAGCAAAAATATGCAATTGTGGTACCTAGTGTCACTGAGTTCCACAGATCAACTGATAGGATACATAATAACAGCTATGGAATCTCTTTCATATTCATATTATAGACTAATAATATATTATTTTTCAGGTTTCAAAAATTGTCTCTGAAGTGCTTTGGAGAAATCAAAGAGCTAATCCAATTCTATGCAGTTCCTCCAACTGCTAATACAGTCACACCTCATCTTACTTTAGGGTTTAATTCCAAAGTATTTTTTCAAATTACAGAATCCAAAAGGTTCTAGAGATAGAGTGCCACCAAAATATTTTTTATTACATTTGTATCACCACATTTCTGCAGGTTGGTGTATGTAGGGTTCCCAAGCATTCTCCATTCACCCATGGACCAAATCAAGATCCACTTAACTTCAGCAAAGTTGCCCTGTGCTCACGTCCTGGGCACTTTGAAAATGCCTCTCATGATTTGCCAGTCTTTAAAAATATCTCTTTATTGAAGATATTAAATTAAAAACAAACTAATATTTAACCAAAAAAAGTACATGGGTCATACACTGTATTGTTATTTAGTGAATGCATGGTAACCTTAGTGGAACAGAAACTGCCTAAATAAATCACCATGCTGGGAACCAGTTTCTTGCAATTAATACACATTTTGCAGATATATTCTGTAACCACAAGCTTAGGCCAACAGAGCAAGTATCTTTTATTATTCAAAACTCCCCCATACATCTTGCCTTTTAAAAAATAAACACAGGTGTTATATGATCCAAACCAGTATCATCCCACAAATTGGACCCATTATCATGCGGCCTCATAGAGTCTCATATGGAAGAGAAAGAGGGTTGAAGGTTCAGAATTTCACAGTTATTTCTTTGTTTAGAAGAAAGAAGGGAGCTGCTTTCCAGGAACTGTATAGTTCCTTGACATAGATTTCACAAGTTGTTTGGGTGGCCCTGAGACTCTCCATGTCATGTGGTTAAGATGAGATATGGGTAACCTGCCCCAATTCCTCCTTCCAGGCAGAATGTTGTAACCCCTTTATTGAGCCAAAGGAAAAGGACTACACATGCACATTACAATGACAAACACCCGAACACACACACACACACACACACACACACACACACACACACACACACACACGTGCAAATCGGGTTGTTTTCAGCTGTTCCAGAGAACTGACACCAGCAGTGCAATGAAACAGAAATGAGCTGGAAGAGCATTGTGGGTATTGACATGCTAATGAGCACTCTAAGTTCTTTCTGAAGGGAAAGTACAGTGACTCACTTAAAGCCATAGACACACCAAAACATTCAGTGGGTACAGTTTGTAGTCCTTAATTGAATCAAATCCCCAAAAATCAGTGACAGATCTGTGAGAATTCAGATCAGATACGGTCAGATAGATAGATAGATAGATAGATAGATAGATAGATAGATAGATAGATAGATAGATAGATAGATAGATAGATCGATCGATCGATCGATCGATCGATCGATCGATCGATCGATCGATCGATCGATCGATCGATCGAACGAACGAACGAACGAACGAACGAACGAACGAACGAACGAACGAACGAACGAACGAACGAACGAACGAACGAACGAACGAACGAACGAACGAACGAACGAACGAACGAACGAACGAACGAACGAACGAACGAACGAACGAACGAACGAACGAACGAACGAACGAACGAACGAACGAACGAACGAACGAACACATTTGCTTCCAGGTCAGCATTCCCGGTAAGAGATTCTAAACATTAATGTTACTGTACTAAAACACAGGGATGTGCCAGAGCCACAGTGTTGAGTTCTCAAGACCAGTTCAGAGTCTCTGCCACCTTGTTTTGAGTTGCCCACAAGTCATAACAGGCAGCTGTCACGACTCAACCACAGCTGTTTCTCAAGTCATTTTGACTCGAGTCTGAGTCTTTTCGAGAAACAAGTTGAGTCAGGGAAGTAGTGAAATAAAAAGCGACCAGGCACACACAAAACAGAGTCACAAGCTAGTCTTGACTCGTCCTTTCATTTTTAGGGTAAAATTCCTGAGTACTGAGTCAGTGCCCATGTTTTTGATGCATGCAACTCTAGTCTGTGCTGCCAAGCCATGTTTCCTCTATCTTTTATTTGCATCTCTTATTTCTTGTACCCATATGCAGGCCTTGCATTTATCTTCACTGAACTTTGTCTTGATGGTATGGGCTCCTTGATGAGGCCTGTCAAGATAATTCCTATTTGGCCCTCCGCAGTGCTTGCCATCCCCCCCCCCCCAGCTTTGTGTCATCTGCAGATTTTATAAGCATCCCTTCTACCTCCTCCTCCAAGTTATTTATACAAGTATATATGAAAAAGAGAAAAATAATCAAAATGAGTAAAGTCTGTGAACTATTTCATGTTACTGCCAAAAGTCCACCATAATGAAATGAGAATGTGCAGTGTTAGCTTGATATCATTCAAGAAAAATGAGATTTTTTAGGGATTAAATGTACACATAGCTGAGCTAGAAAGTGAAATCTGGCCACAGAAGGATACTTTGTTTTCATAAACAGTACATTCGTAACAGTCTATTCCTCATAAAACATACAGTGATATATCCATGCTGCTACCTCTGGCCGATGCCTTCCGTTGTGAACATTCTGGAGCAAGATTGACTTGCTGAGCAGAGAATTTTTCTCATGATTCTTCACAGACAGAGGTCCCAGGAAAAGTCAGGGGGGGAAATACCATGGAAACAAAAATGGATGTGGTTACTGTGTCACAAAATGTTACGAGCCTCAAGCCTGCATTTGGACAAATGACCAATAGGCATTCTTTTTATAACCCAGGGTTGTCAAACTCATTTTATACAGAGGGCCAAATAGCATTCATGATGCCTGCTGAGGGCCAGAAGTGATGTCATTCAGCAAGAAGTGATGTCATTAAACAGGTCATAACAAAAATAAGCACTTTTTCTCATTCATTAGCTGTGAATGAAAGAAGAAAGAGAGAGAAGAGAAAATATGCAAATCTTGATCATATTTCAAGTCCAATTTTCATGCGGGCTGCCCTTTCAGTAACAACACTTCAGCACTGCTCAGCGGCTGAGAGCCTCTGGGCCAGCTTCCACAGGCTGCATCCAGCCCCCAGGCCTTATGTTTGACATCCCTGATCTAGCCCTTTTCAGACATTAGCAGTTGCTTTTCTCAATGTTCAATGAATGCACATGTGGGGGCAGTACTGCAGGAATAGTCTCCTGTCCTAGTCTCTTCACATTCACTGAACACCTCAACAGGGGCCCCATGCATGTAGTCAGGGTCAGCCCATCCGTGAAGCCAACTGAAGCAGTCACCTCAGGAAGCAGATTGGTGGGGGGGGAATCCGTCTCTGACCACTTACTCACTTCTGCTGCCCCTCCTTTTCCTTCCACTACCTGGATTGGGGTAGATGAAATATAGAGGAGAATGCTGAGCTAGAACATAGGAGATGGAGGCTGGAAAATGAGGCTGGCACATCATGGGATAAGAGGGGACAGCATTTGGCATCAAGAATTCTAACAAGACTCCAGAAATTCAATGAAAGTGTGGGGATTGGTGACAGAACCACCCTGTCCATATGCCAGTGGTCTTCAACCTTTTTCATGCCATGACCCCAATAAATAAGTAAATACACAAAGTATGAGACTGGGGGCCCACTGTCAATCACGCACCCCTCCCGGAAACCTATCCACCCACTCCATGCCCCCAACACTGCCCACTTCCCTCCTCCATTACGCCCGCCCAGCACTGTTCACTGTAGCCAAATATTCTTATCGGAGAGAACAAAAAAATTACCACAAAGCCTGGTACTAGTGAAAACTATTTTAGCAACCCGAGCAGGTCTGGGACACAATCTCCTGGTACCTGAAGGGGTATACCAGGTGCCTTCCCACTTTACCTGGTGGTGCTCTAATCCAGTGGTCTTCAATCTTTTTCATTTCTGTAAGTTGCTGTGACCCCACAACTGAGGATTCGCGACCCCATTGGGGTCACAACCCCAAAATTGAAGAACACTGCCACACATAATCATTGCATACTAGACAAATGACATTTA
This sequence comes from Tiliqua scincoides, assembly GCF_035046505.1. Lineage (NCBI taxonomy): Eukaryota > Metazoa > Chordata > Lepidosauria > Squamata > Scincidae > Tiliqua > Tiliqua scincoides. The sequence goes on along the minus strand of NC_089821.1, from coordinate 77,729,253 downwards.
ACAACTGAGAAGGGCTTCTTTATTCAAATGTGAAGAAAAAAACCTCTGTGTGAATGATTGCATTGGAAAGGGGTGTAACACACACACATTTCTCTGGGTCTATGTAAGTAGAATAGCTGTGTCATCCCTTTCCAGGGCAATCATTCTCACAGATAGTTCAAACACATACATGCATACACAAATTTCACATATATTGAGCCAGGTTTTGCACTCACAGGAATCATTCCAACATGTGCATTCAGAGGAGCAAAGAAATGCATATGAGCTGGTACCGTAGTTCACAGATCTTAGTTGCTGAATTTTCCACAACTGCTGATATATATTACAAATCACTGGTAAGGACAGAAGTTGCTGTTTCAGAGATATGCAGGCTATTCATCACACATCACATTGATTGGATCTGGTATTGTCTCAGCTTCTGCAAATAAATTAATATAATAATAATAATAATAATTACAGAAAGTGATTCTGTAGAACTTACAAACTGACTTGAAGCCTCAATTAAATTTACTTCCATGTAAATGTGTCAAAAGATCACTAACATAATGCTATTTGTATGAACCATTGCAATGTACACAGCAGATCTGAAAACTGGGTGGTAAAAGCCAAAAACCCAAGCTGTCATAGCTGGTTTCCTTGGCTCTCCTGGAGATGAGACTCAATTCCAGCTCTTGTTTCTGGCTAGCTAGAGGCTTCCAAGGTTCTGGTAGAAGATGGAGGTGGGTGGGCTATGGTGGCAACAACCCAACAGGTCTGCATCCTGCAACAGTCTAGTGTCTGTCCACAGTGGTATCTCTTTTGTAAACCATTGAAAGTGCTTGCAATGGCAAAAGGGGGCAAAGCTGACCTACTTTCCAAGCAGAGCAGCTATTGTCATGTTGTAATATGCCTAAAACAGCCAATCCTAGTTGCAAACTAGAAATTCTTTGAACAGTCTTCAGGGCTGTCATCTCCCCATCCTCCTCCCAATGGGACAGCTCCACCTCCAGGGAGTTCTGGAAGGCCATGGGGTGTCACAGATGGGAGAACAAAGGTAACAAGTACTGGCAGCTTTAAGGATTTTATTTCAATGACAAGTCAAAAAGAAAGAAGCAGGAGCCCTTTGTACCTTCCTGCTGTGTTACATCAACCTCATTTTTCTGACTGATGTTTCAGTGCCCTAGAATCAGGTGGAAGCCCTTCTGCCAGGATTCTGCCCTGGGAAAGGCCTTCTAGGATACTGCAATACTTATGGAGGAAAGGTCTGTCATAAGCAGGGTGACTACATACAATGGAGGGCAGAATGCCTATACCTTTAACCATTGTCTAGAAGAGGGAATTTTGGCAGGTGCAGCTTAAAAACCCTTCCATGTTGAGTGGCACCTGTTTTTCATGCCCAGGATATTTGCTGACATTGTCTCTGCAAAATCAGTGGCTGAAAATTTTGAAGCTGCCCCTTGGCCCACCCTCATTTAGGAAGCTACCCAGGTTAGCAGCTTGTTGCAACTCCTCTGGCAACAATTCATCTTTGTCTTATTTTCCCCATTCCTCTCCTCCTTCGCCACCTCTTTGTTCACCTCCTTTCCACTGCATTCTTTTCTCTAATCTTTGCCCCTCCTTCCTGGCTCTGGCTCTTATTCCTCCTACTCTCACACATCTGCATTCCCCACATTTTCCCTTTCACTCACCATCTTCTCCTTCCCCTCCTTGTTTGCTTTTCTTCACCCCCTCTCGCCAGGTTTGCCTTTAATAGCTGCCCCCAACCCCACCTCCTCTCTTCCCACTGACCTTCAACAAGTATCCCTAGCTGCAGCAGGCAGGGGGAATGTCTGATGAAGTCTGCTAGCATGCTGCAGTTCCCTGATTGGTGGCACGGCAGGGAGCTACAGGGCAGTGGCTGCTACAAAGACATCCCTACTTTGTATCTTGACAATCATGCCCAAGGTTACAGAGGACAATATAATGACTAGTGGATCTATACCCTTAAAAGTTTGCTTCCTTATCAAATGGTGTTTCTAGGCAGTGCTTCTAACCACTGTACCTTTGCCAAAGGTCCAGATGTAGTAACATCCAAAGTCATGCCAAGGCCTGCAGACCCAAGAGAAGCTGTTTCCCATGTGATGGAAACACCCAGCTATAATGACAAAATATTTTAGAACTCTCCAGTTACAAGGAAAAAAAATTATAGGTGAAGGGACATGACAGCTCCATCTTAACCCACACAGAAGTGCTTCTTTGCAGATGCCATGAGCAAAAGTGCTAGAGGTTGAGGTAATGTTGTATAAACTGCAGTCCCTTAATTGCCTACATGCATACTTTCCCTTAAGTGTAATCAACTTACAAAATGCAGCCTTTATTTTTCTTGTGCAATTCTACCCAGAGTGCCACTGTTATTTAACTGCAAACAAAGGACACTTGAGGGAGAGGCACTATTTGTTTTAAAAATGAAAACAAAACAAATGTGCTTTCCCCCAATCATTCTTATATAATTAAAAATGAAAGGCACAGCCAGGTTTATTCTGTGATTATGCCTGTATTTAGCAGTCACTATATCTCCAGTCTCCATATCTAGTCCAAAAGATAGAGATACTTCTTATAAGCCTTTTTTTTCTTTTTCTTCAGCAGATGGGTGATCCATCAAACCTCTTCAGCTCTCCTCCCGTTACCACTCCACATTTCTCTGCTCTGTTCAGTGGTTGCTAGCATCTCAGGACTAGCCATTATTAACATGCATGTATTCATTGCATCAGTGGACAAGAGCAGCTGTAATAGATGGTGATAACAGTTCTAGGGTGTGTCAAGATACAAAGGGGGACTGGCATACCTGATAATTTAATTAATACTATCCATGGTGTAGAGGTCAGGGTTGACTGCGTAAGAGAGAGGTTCTCAAACTGGGGTGTCACAATGCCCCAGTCTGAGAATCTTTGCCCGTATTCGTTTAAGGGGTTGGGAGGGGGAATGCAGGGACATGATCCCCAGAATTGTGCCACTTTTGGGGGCAGGGGCTTTCTTGTACTCACACAAGGTGGCAGCAGGCTCCCGGGGGTGCAGAGAGCACCATGGAAGCCTCTGCAGGGCTTCCCAAGCTGCTGAGACCGTGAAAAGAGTGATCGAGATCCACTTCCAGGTTTGCAAATCCTGACTGCATCACTGCATTCCCCCTCTCCTGCCAAGAATTACCTCAGGAATTATAATCCCAAGGAGTTTGAGAACCCCTGGTGTAAGCTATGAGCTGAGGAACTGATGCTGCCTTATAATGAATAAGACCATTGGTCCATCTAGTCTAGTCATCTGTTTCAACCAGCAATGAGTTTCAACTGACAATAAACGTTCTCAGGCTCTGGTTGTTTCTAATCCTGGAAGATAATATCTTCTCTGAAGAGATTCTGAGGACGGAACCGAGGCCATATGCATGCAAAGTACATGCTTAGTGACCAAACTATGAGCCCTTCAGAAAAATGTTTTCTCCTTGATTTTGACCCAATTTTTGGCCCAGCCCTATGCCCATGGTATGCCAGCATATTGCAAGGTCCATCAGCAAATCAGGCCCTCCACCACATGCTGTTGCAAGTCCTTCAAGGCTGCATGCAGCCAGAAGCACTGCTCAGGCCAGTCACCAGTGAAGTTCTGTTGGTAGAAGGTCTGAAAGCAGGGCAGATCAGGGTAGGGGCATCATGGCAACACCAGCATGCATCTTGTATAAAATGTCCCCTGCAGCACCTCAGGTATATGCCAGCAAAAGAGCTGGCATAGATCTGAGGAGTCCCATAGGAAATGAGGCAGCAGCTGGAGAAGTAAGTAAAATTTTCTTTTCTTACACCTGGTTTACTGTGGACCTTACATCAGCTAAGAAAGGGCTGTTAACTTTTGTATCTTTCAGGTTCGTACAAATGAGAAGGGAGGTATTTTGGGGGGGCAGTTCTGAAACCCCTTTTTGCCAGAATCTCACCCCACTTCAAGCCCAAGCCTTTCTCCACATCTTTAAAGAATTATACTATTTGACTGTACTAGGCTAGAAAGCTCTTCCTAAAAAAAAAAAAAAAAAAAAAAAGTAGGATGTTGTACACATGAGGAAATTAACCAGCTCTGCAAGTCAGATATTCTCCTACCAGTTGGAGCAATACAAAAAGAAAAAAAATTAGACACACTTCTCTGCTTCAAGATATAAATAATAGAGCTCACTTGTCTCTTCTCGTGCAATCTCCAGAGCTTAAGCTCTTATATCAGAGCTGCGTCAAGAACCATGAAGCGTTGCTCCTTGACCAGGCCCTGACCCAGCACTAAGTACTAAGCTCATCCTCCTCTGAGGCAGCATGGTCAAAGGTATGAAATGCCTTTCTCTTCAGATCAGTGATATTCCAGTGAAACAGTTGTAATCTTGGCTGCTGCCTGATTTATAACTGGGAAAAAAATGTCTTTATATCCATTTTTTAATCCCAGCATTTTTTCACATCACATCTCAATTTAAATTGTTTTTTTTTTTTAAAAAAAAAAAGGCTTCAAAAACACAGGGCAGAGTGATCAACAATTATTCATCTAACTTTTAAAACCCTTATGCTAAAAGAAAGGAAAAGGATGTGCCACCTTTGAACTTTTACACTCCTGTGTGTTTTAGCTGTGAATCCTAAATGTAATCGCCAATAAATAATTCAAAGCCCTCTGTATCTTATTTTTAGCAACAGAAGTCCAACAATTCATGACTTTAAAAGAATTCAAGCCAAGATTCTATCTACAAAAACAAAACAAAAAAAACAAAAAAAAAACCACAGCTGCACATGACATGAAATATCTTTGCTATTTGAGTAGTAAAATTTCACTAAAGCAGTGCTATCAATTTATCTTTCCTCAGCTTGCTATATAAAGTTTAATTGCAATCCGTGGGGGAAAAAAAACTGGTAAACAGTAATTAAGCAGTAATTAGACCAACATAGTGGTAAAGAAGACAACTGACAATTTTTGTAAAGTCTGCTCCTTTGGAGTCATTCCAGCATCGGCAAATAGTCAAAGGATTTAAAGGTTGGGTGAGTGATAGATGTATTGTGTAGGAACTGTGGTTTTTAAGGAACTGTCTCAGAAGGCAAACAGAAGGTGGTGTTTTTCTTTTCTCTGGAACATTACATCACCCTTGTATTGTACCAGTTTAACTCTTTTTGTTCAAATGAAAACTGAATAGAATTGGATCACTCCTCCTGGATAAAGTATTACTCATCCAGTCATCTTTTTCTAAGTGCTGAAAAGCTGCAAGGCTGTTCCCCTCCCCCCAAACACACACATACACAGGACTGCACAGATCAGCTTTTGTAACTGAAGTGTGCTCTAAATCAGGAAATCCCTCTTATACAAGCTGATTGGTAGAACTGTGTATCAGGAATTGTGTTTGAAAAATCCCTCCCTCAAAGAAGGGCAAGGTCCAGATCTCTTGTCTAAGCCTGAGATCAGAAAAGTTCAGCAGTTTTCCTTCCTCACTCCCCACTAGCCTCTCTATCAGCCCCATGTCTTTTACTGACCAGTCTTTGTGGGAGAAGCAGTGGCTATACTGTACAGGAAAGAAGAAGACTCCCCCCACCCTATCACGCTGGTATACTCCAGAGCAGTGCATCAACAGAAAAGTGGTGTGGCTGTAGCCATATGAGAAATTAGGATTGCTTTTCCTTTCTCTCACCCCCCCCCCCCCCATGTATACCAGACCAAAGGAACAGTGGCCCTTGGGATTTAGAGTTATTCCAAGGGCTACTGCAATGCACATAGATTATATATTGTGTTGATATTACAGTTTGGGCATCCCTTATCCAAAATTCCAAAATACAGAGTATTCCAAAATGTAGAGCGTTTTTGAGCACTAACATAACTTTTTTTTTCCTTTTACTTTTGGGCCTAAAGAAATAAATTCAAAAACTGTGTTTCATGCACAAAATTATTAAAAATATTGTATTAAATTGCCTTCAGGCAATGTGTGTAACGGTATATGAAACATAAATGAATTTTGTGTTTAGACTTGGGCCCCATCCCTAAGCTCTCTTGTTATCAAGTATTCCGAAATACAGAAAAATCCCTTATCCAAAATGCTTCTGGTTCCAAGCACTTTGGATAAGGGATGCCCAATCTGTATTGTTTTGGTTGGCCTCTTTCAGTCTTGAAAGACTCTGGTATATGCCTACAGCACCCGGTATTCCCAAGCGGTCTCCCATCCAAGTACTAACCAGGCCTGACCCTGCTTAGCTTCCAAGATCAGGCATGTGCAGGGTAACAGAGTTGATTAAGTTTCTAACTGAATTTCTAGTTTTTAAAAATCTGTTTGGCTCATTAATTATGAATTCATTTACAATGCAGTTGGTTTTATTTATTGATCCTGTGCTTGGTTACATTCTGATGAACTATTTGTATTGGATTGTTATTATTTAATGTCTTGATGTGTATATATTAATGCTTTATTATGAATTATGTACTGCACTGTATGGTATGTTGAGATATTGCACTTTAGTTTAATTACTAGATGGGGTTTTCGTATTATTTTGTTTCTTTGTCAGCTCTTTCTATAAACCACTTTGAACATAACATAGGGAAAGGAGGAGCACTTCCCAGAATCTTACATGATGCCATAGTAAGGCATCTTACTGTGCTCCTCACATGGTTCTTCAAAATACTGAAGTGTGAGACTTCTGGTTTTATTTAACAGGACCATAGAAATGAAAGAGCTCCTTCATGAAAGCAATCAGAATCTGGTACCCTCTTGCCCCCTGCCATCTGCCACTGATGCAACCCACTGCAGGATGCAGTTCACACCCTATTAGCATAGCTGTTCCATGCTGAAAAGGATAGGATAGGGCCCTGAATCTTATTGATATAGCACCATCAATGTGCATGGCACATGACAACAGATAAGAAAGTTCTTGCCCCATGGGGTTTATCATTCAGAGGTGTCAAATGTAAGGCCTATGGGCTGGATCTGGTCCCCAGAAGCTCTTTATCCAGACCCTAGGTCAATTGGGATCTTTCGGTGCTGCCCTTTCAGCAGCTCCACTTCTTCCTAGGCTTTGGGAAGAAGAAGGAGGCCTCAGAAACCAAGGAACACTATGGGGATAGGGGGAGAGAGGGAGACACTGCCATGGCACTGGGAGAGCCGAGGTTTCACTTCACAGACAACCTCTCAACTGCCAAATTCTAAAGTGACACTGTGGCAGAAGCAGCACTGCTGAAAGAGTGGCCCATGTGATAACTGGCTTCTCCAATATCTTGAGAAAATATAGTCAAGATTTGCACAGTTTCTCTTTTCTCATTTGTAGCTGATGAGTTTCTATGTGAGAACCAAATGCTTATTTTGGGTTCCCATTTGCTTCATGACATCACTTTCTGCTTAATGATGTCACTTGCAGCCCTTAGCAGGTGCCATGAATACTATTTGGCCCACTGTAAGAAAGGAGTTTGGCACCCATGATCTACATATGGACAAAAGTGAGACAACCGGAGAAGGGGGAGAAAATGGTGTCAGCACAAATAGGGGGTGAATAGGTGATTGCTTCATGTATATGTGTTTGGATTAGTTACAGTAGGGACTGGGGGTTATGCCAATGTGTCATGAAAAAGTTGAATTTGGAGGAGCGCTTGAAGTAAGATTAGAAGCTTCATACAGATGAGTCGGGAGTCCAGATATAATTACAACAAAGAAAAAAGAGTGGAGTCATTTGAGAGAGCAGGAGAAAGCAGAAGATCTTAGGACTGCTGAAGGTGATATAGTTGGAGCAGTAAAGTTCAGGGGCAGGAGTGTCATGGGATTAAAGTCTACTTCTCTTATGGCCCAACCTATGCTGCCCTTCTGCTGACAGAACTTGCACTTTGCCTATGGAAGGCCCAGGCCTCTAGCATTGCAGCTGCAGCAACAACATGCACAATGGGGCCGCTAGCACAAATGGCTGGAGACTGTGAGTATGTGTGCTACTAGACTACCCAACCACTGTTGATGCGAGTAAGTTGGCAGTGGGGGTAGTCTGTGGGCAGTGAGGGGCAGGGCAGGGATCAGAGCAGACCAGAGGCATGTTGGCAGAGGGCAGGTGTGAATATTGGTGGCAGCTACTCCGCTAATATCCTATGCCCCTTTCCCCTTTCGGCCCATTTGGACTTGCACCAACCAAAGATCTGGTGCAGACTTGAGATATGGTGACCATGATGCAGTTGAGTAGGTATGTAAATGGTTATTTCACTTACCTGTGGATACTTGAGTATAAGTCGATAACATAGATAAATCGAGGACAGGTTTTGAGCCAAAAATCATGGAATTTTCTGTGACCCTCAGATAGTCGGGGGTTAAACTTAGGGGTTATCTGACTATAATTTTGTCTGATTTTTCCTGAGGCCAGATCCTGAAAAATAACCTACCAATAATTGTTACCTCAGAACAGTACAGTCTCTGATTTATTAAAAATTTAGTAAGAGATCATAAGATACATTTGTATTAATTAACTTTTAAAATTCTGGTCTTCACATCCTTTTTGTAAACACTATCAGAGTAAGTGCACTGTAAACAACATACCAGTAGAACCATTAATCAAATCCTTCTTTAAGGTGCCTGGTGCCTTCTTTAAGGTGCCAGATGTTCTACAATTTAACATACAACACATAACTGGGAGTGTGCAATTCAATTCACAGCAGAGAGATAAGCAGCAAGGATTGAGCGTGAACAAACACAGCTACACATCGTTGCAACCTGATTTACTCAGAAGCAGACCCATTGCTTTCCATGGGTGTTATTCTTAAGTAATGGTGCACTGAATTGTAGCCTGGAACTCCGTTTCAGACGGAAATGAGATTATATCCTGGAATTTTAAAATCCAAACCTCTGCCAAACATTTGCAAAATGGGTGCAGAAGGATCAGATGTGATCCTGCCAAAGAGAAGGAGGCTTGCTTGACTTTTAATGGAAATGTTGAGCCCTGGCTTACTTTTTCTCAGGAGGTAGGAGTGAAAGGCTTAACTTTGGCTGCAGCTTGCAGACTAATGCCCTGGTTGCCCTGGAGACTAATAGCCTTCAATTATCTCTGCACTGTCCTCTTGCTGTCCTCTGGGTTTCTCCTGACTACCTGAATGGCCCTGACCCTTGATTGAGCTGAAAATAAGGTGAGGAGATAATTTACACTTAATTTATTGGCAGAAATTTTTTGACTTATAGGTGAGTACCTCTTCATCATGTCATGGTCCCCAGTTGGCCCACAGGATGCAGTGGAGCCCACGCCAGCACCTCTGCATGCTATTTGCAAGCTGAGCATAGGATTGGACCATTAGAAATTGTCACTGATCAGGGCAAATTTTTAAAAAATGTCAGGTGTGTATGCAATGCCTCATCCTGCTCTGATGCCAAACTGGGGTCATTTTGGATTTTAGATGCTCAGCGTATCAAAACTATAACCAATTTTTCCATCAAAATTGGGAAGTGGTCTTATAAAGCGACTGAGATGCATAATGTGGGTGACTGTGTTTAGAATGGGAATTATTTGGCAGGCAGATCAAAAATCATTGGTGGAGCAGATAAAGTTCCCAGCACTCTAGTTTTCTATTCCTAATATACCCTCTGTAGTGCCCATTAAAGGAAGCTCTGTTTCTAGTTTGAAATGTGTAGTTAACGCTCCCAGACTTCAATTACTCTTCATACTTTGGAGGTGATAAGCTATTGACCCTGGATATGTCAATGTTCTCTCTCACACATATTCATCTCAAATGATGTCCCTCAAGAATCATTACATAACCAGCTACCAAATTATGCACCTTTAGATCACACTTTAAAAGCCTCATCAAAATTGCATGCTATTTTCTCTAAGGAAATCACACATGATTAAATATAAATACTCTGTGTAATCTTTAAAAACTCCCTTTTGCTCAGTTATGGAATATTTATTTTTCTATAGCAAAGACACGTCAGTTATACAAAGATTATATGTGAACAGGGAGCTTATCTTAATTCTTTTTCATGCTAGGTTCACCCCAAACTACTTACTTTAAGTGATCCTTAGCCAGTTCTTGGGAGCCTTTAATTGCCATTTACAGAGGAGTTGTCATGTTCCAAAAAACACAGAAACCAAAATAAAATGTTAATCTTCCCATTTAGAGAATTTGTTTCAGTATTTGAGAACAAGTGCCAGAATACATTCAAGGTCCAGTTTCCATTCATTCATTAAATGTCCTTCTGACAGATACTGGAGGCCCCTCCCAAATTCGCTAAGTAGAGAAAGTTCTAGTAGCCTCTGGCATAATTTCAGCTTGAATGAGTTTGGGTGGGCTCAGTCTACTTTGGAGACTATATTTATCCACATCAGGAAGCCAGTCTACAATTCAACATGACTGCCAGCTTCTTTACTCAAAGAGACAAAGAGGGTTACAGAAGCAAGGTGTACAAGAGTTTGGAATGAAGCAAATTCCCAGAACATGGGAATGCATGCATATCCCCCAAACTTGCGTTTAATTCTTATAAAGATCAAAACCACCAAAATTAGCCTGCTTTTGAAAGCAAATTTAATAGGCCAGTGTTTCTCAAACAGTGGGTTGGGCCCCACTAGGTGGGTTGCGAGCCAATTTCAGGTGGGTCCCCATTCATTTCAATATTTTATTTTTAATATATTAGACTTGATGCTACCATGGTATGTGACTGCACTTGGGGAAAAGTCACACGTCTACTTTTAACAGGCTACTATATATATGCTATTAACAGTGATAGTAAATGGCACTTACTTGTGGGTAGGATTGCAGCCTAGGATTGTTAAAAAATTTCCTGCTTGATGATGTCACTTCCGGTCATGACATCACTTCTGGTGGGTCCTGAAAGATTTTCATTCTAAAAAGTGGGTCCTGGTGCTAAATGTGTGACAACCACTGTAATAAGGCTATACAACTGTGTTAAATTATTTTTCAGACAACTAATACTTTAACCACTCAGGAAGACAGAAGCCAAAAAGTCATACCAACATATTTTATAGCAGTGTTTCTCAACATATGTCTCCCACTGTACCACTTTGCATAGTTCATCTATTGGAAGTACCACAGGATGTCATCATCAGTTACTTCTGGATTGGGAGGCCAGATGTAACGTGACAAACACTAGTAAGAGACTCAAGGTGGACAGAAAGGGTTTTTCAAGTGTGCAAAAAGTGCACACTGGAGCTCTGCCTGCCAGGTCCAACCTCCTCCTGCTGCTGCTGCTTGCCACGTTGCATTGCTGGTCTCGCTGACAGGCAACAGGGGTCTGGTGTAACCCCGAACAACACCTCAAGTACTACCGGTGGTACAAGTACCACTGGTCAAGAAACATTTTTTATAGCATTCTCTGTTTTTTCATTCATTTGTTTGAAGCATTTTTTACCATGTTTTTCTCACAAATTCAAAGTAGCGCACTCTGAATAATGTGAATAGACAGTTTCTGGTGTAAATGAACTCTGCCATTTTTGTTTCTATTTCTGCTGTAAAGGAACTCTGTACACTTCTCGGGATATTGTCGTTATTTATCCTATTCTGAATTTTCTTCTGTCAGTGGATCTGGTGCCAGCTTCAATTGCTGCTGCTGCTTCAGTGTCCATGCAGAGGTTCCAGAGGTAGGCAGTGATAAATAGAGCTACCTGTTGGTTAAAGGTCAAACTACACATTATACAACAAGTGCAATTTGTATTTCTCCTCAGACATTGCAGAGGGATTGGGACCATGGTGTGGGGGAGGGGAGCTTTAAGCCAACCCCAGCCATGGTAGTACTCATCACCTTTCCCCCCACCCCAGTTGCTATTTATCCTGGGGAAAAATGTCTTGTTGGTTCCAATCGAACGAACAAGAAATGTAAAAATGATTTTCCTTTCAGCTTGTATTCAAAGCCAAAAGTCATTTTGTATTTTAGGGTGCTTTTTTCCTACATTTTTTGTTCTTTCTAAGAACAACAGGCATCCCAAATGACTCGCCTCTAATCAGTAGCAACCCAAATTTTAAAATCTGGATCTTCCACTATGCTAATAGAACTTGAGCTTGTTCACTTCTGTAGTATTTTTTTTGCTCTAGTGCAGGGTTATCAAACTTTTTGGCAAGAGGACCACATTATCTCTCTGACTCAGAGTTGGGGGCTGGGAAAAAAGAATTAATTTATGTTTAAAATTTGAATAAATTAACATAAATGAATATATTAGAGATGGAACTTATATGAATGAATGAATACTGTTGTTGTTAATGAAGATCTCGTGGTAACTCAAGGCCTGTAAAAGACCTTGTGCAAAGCAAGGCCGGCCTTTCCTTTCCTGCCACTGCTGCTTCACAGACATGAAACAGCAAAAGGCGGAGGGAGCCCTTAGCCTGCAGCTCACGCAAAACAGTCAGCCTTCACACTGAGAGTAGTTGGGTTGGGCCAGTGTGAGCTCCAGCAAGTCTCCGGAGGGCCAGAGGCTCATTGGAGACTGGGGGCTACCCGCAGGTCGAGTTGGGAGTCCTGGAGGGCCACAAGTGGCCCCCAGACTGGGGTTTGGGCACCCCTGATCTAGTGCACTGGATCTTAGCCTTTTTTGCCTCATGTACCCCTGGAGAATTTCAATCTGCTCACACAATTCCCACCCAAAACATACTTTTGTTTATTATTATTATTATTATTATTATTATTATTATTATAGTTGTAGTTGTAGTTGTAGTTGTAGTTGTTGTTTTCTGTTTTCCTGAAACAGCATTGAACATAAGAACAGAAGAGCCCTGCTGGATCAGGCCAAAGGCCCATCTAGTCCCACTTCCTGTGTCTCACAATGGCCCACCAAATGCTTCAGGGAGCGCACAAGACAACAGACACAACCTGCGTCCACAAACTAATTACACACTGGGTAAATAAATATTTTCTTCTGGATGTCCCCTGGCTCTGGTGTTACGTGAGAGGGAAAAGAGCATCTCTCTCTCTCTACTCTGTCCATCCCCTGCATGATTTTTTATGTCCCAATCATGTCCCTCCTCAGGCACCTCTTTTCTAGACTGAAGAGGCCCAAATGCTGTAGCCTTTCCTCATAGGGAAGGTGCCCCAGCCCAGTAATCATTTTGGTTGCTCTCTTTTGCACCTTTTCCATCTCCGCTATATCCTGAGATGAGATGACCAGAACTGGACACAATACTCCAGGTGTGGCTTTACCATCGATTTGTACAACGGCATTATAATATTAGCTGTCAATGCCTTTACTAATGATCCCAAGCATGGAATTAGCCCTCTTCCTTGCTGCCGCACATTGGGTCAACACTTTCATCGAGCTGTCCACAAGGACCCCAAGATCTCTCTCCTGATCTGTCTCAGACAGCTCAGAACCCATTAGCCTATATGTAAAGTTTTGATTCTTTGCCCCAATGTGCATGACTTTACACTTACTGACATTGAAACGCATCTGCCATTTTGTTGCCCAGTCTCCCAGTTTGGAGAGATCCTTCTAGAGCTCTTCACAATCTCTTCTGGTCTTCACCACTTGGAAAAGTTTGGTGAAATCTGCAAACTTGGCCACCTCGCTACTTAGCCCTGCCTCCAGGTCATTTATGACCAGATTGAAAAGTACAGGTCCCAAGACTGATCCTTGGGGCACTCCACTTTCCACCTCTTTCCATTGTGAAAATTGCCCACTGACACCCACTCTCTGCTTCCTGGACCTCAACCAGTTCCTAATCCAGGAAAGGACCTGCCCTCTAATTCCCTGACTGTGGAGTTTTCTCAGCAACCTTTGGTGAGGAACTATGTCAAACGCTTTCGGGTTCTCCCGCATCCACATGCCTGTTGACAGAGTGACACTTCAAAAAACAACATAGACAACCTAATGTTATCGAAATCCCTCTCACCAATGCAGCCATGCCCCTGGAGCTTCTCCAGGTAAGGGAATATTTTTTCCCTTACCTGGGAGGTAAGCCCCCACTTCCCCTCTGGCAGCCCAACCCTGAGCTGCCCAGGGTGCATGGCTGCAGTGGTGCCGAGAATGGCTGCCGCCACATCCTGCACACCTCAGCCTGCCACGGGCGGCGCCTCGGGAGGAGGGGACTTTCGTCCCCTTCCCCCAGGTAAGGGAAGCAATCCCACAATGGGACTACTCACTTTACCACTGACCAAAAGGTCGGTGGTAAAGTAAAGGCATTCATGTAGGGTGCTGAGCCCTGCACGAATGGATAGGATCCCTCCCCGTCACGCTTCCCGCCCACCCTCTCTTTGCCCCCTACCTCCCCGTCATGCCTCCTGCTCTCTCTCCACCCTCCCCACGCCTTCCCCCTCCCTGGAATGCCTCCTCCCCACCCCCTCCCCTCTCCCACTTACCGTGCCGCGGCTCGGCAGTCCATGAGACTGCCGAGTGACGGAGGCTGGGTGCCTGCTGTGCACTAGCCTGGCGCTAGCCCAGGCTGGCGCTGGGCTAGCACGGGCAGTAGCCCGGCGGTAAGTGTCGCAGACGTGCCTTATGGCACGTTTGTGATGGTGTGCGGCGGCACAAAGCCGCTGTGCCAAGCTCAAGATCGGGCTTTGGGTCTACTTGGACCAGTGATTTGGTGGGTGCAAGTCTGAGTACATCCATTGCTGCCACTGATACTGCCCCTTTTCTGGATTTGATTTACCCTCCTCACCCTGGTCTCCACCCAGTTTGTCCCTCACCCTGTTCCAACCACCTCGCCTCCCTCCTGCCTCTTTCACTGATTTACCAGTACTGGGGTTTGTGGACAGGCTGCTGGTGCACAGCCATTTGTAGCTTGTGGCGGCTACATTTGAGCTGCTGGAATACTAATTCCAACAGTGCAAGGTCCCATAAAATTGGGGCCTAAATTTCAATGACAGAAAAAAAAATTTTTTTGTTCCCTTCATAAAATTTGAAGATATCAAAAAACTCATAAGAAAAATCAATTCAATTCAATTCAAACCTTTATTGGTACAGAGAAATCCAAATAATGGTCCAAGAAAATTATCTATTATCAGGGGTGCTCAATAGGTGGATCGCGATCTACCGGTAGATCGCAAGGCAAAATGAGTAGATCGCGGAGTGCCGACCCCCCCCTTCAGGTGCCTCTGGGAGGAAACGCCGGGAGTAAGGTCCATTGTACTCAATGGGGCTTACTCCCAGGTAAGTGTGGCTAGGATTGCAGCCTCACAGCCTAATCCTAGGCATGTCTACTCAGGAGTAAGTCCTGTTATACTCAGTGGGGCTCAAGGTACACCAACATATATTGTACACATAAATGTTATATGTTACGATGGCGCGAACATTGTAAAAAAAACTCTGGTAGATCTCTGGGCCTTGCTGGGTTTCAAAGTAGCTCTCGAGCCAAAAAAGTGTGAGCACCCCTGATCTATATCATACATTGATTAAGCTCAGAGAATTCTGGAAACAATTCTTATACAAACATGGTAAAGAAATTTAGCCATATTAATTGATACAGCCTCATTTCTGCCAGTTAGTAATTGTCTAACAATGTCCACATCAGATCCATTAAGCGACACTAAGAGAGGAAGTAAAAAACGGCTCCTTAGATCTGAATAGCGGATACAACCTAGTAAAATATGGGGGACTGTCTCCAGGGAACCTGTGCCACAGCGGCATGCTTTGGATTGTTTGCCATTAAACCTAGCTTTCATCTCATTTGAGGGAAGGACATTAAATCTAGCTAGGGAAAACACTCTGCATTCATGCAGATTCTTTAAGAAATTTAAATAATTACTGCTGAAATCAGCTGTCCAGGGTAATCCAAAATAAAGTGGGGCACAAGAAAAATCAATGAGAAAGCTAAACACAAAAATATTGTGGCCAATGAAAAAACATATTATTGGCTTTTGTTGGCCAATCAGTAGTCAGGGCAAAACTTAAAAATTTGAAAACATATTTCTCATTTAGTTAAAAAAAATGTATATCAAGGCAAAATGATTTGCCTTTCTGATTCTGGGGCAATCTCTGATTCTGGGGTCTTCTGTACCCCCTGCACCATCTTCACACACCCCTTAGGGGTGCAAGACCCATGGAACCCTGCTCTAGGGTGTTATTGTAATAGGGAATCTCCTAGGAAATATTTTAGATTCCAGTTTCCCAAATTGATGAAAAGAAAGATGCCCCGAACACATACAAATAGTGAACTCTGGTGGCTAAGTGCCTATCAGTTTGGAAATGAAACAAGTCCATCCAAAAATGAGGTAGTGATTTCTAAACTTAGGGTCAGAGAACTCCCAGGTACACAGAAGTAAATAAGAGCACAATTCCAACTAGACCTGGAACAGGTAGGCAAAGTTACCTGTGCTGTATCCAGCGCAAGATAGGTGCAGGCTGGAGAACAATTCAGAATAAGGGGATTTTTGTCCCCTTACCCTATGTCATGCAACAGCCACCCCTATAGGGCTATTTGGATGCATGCCAGCAAAATCACTGGCACAGATTTGAGCAGTCTGATCTAACACCAAGCTGGCCAGGAGGGGGGTTAGGATCTGACCAAAGTTGTTCAGGTCAGTCCCACCCCCCTCCTGGGCCCAGTTCGCCCAGTGGTCTGCCCTCTCCAACCCAATACGCTCCTTTTCCACCCTCCAGTCACCCTCTCCCACCATCTGCACCAGCCTACTTGAGCCAGCACAAACTCATCTTCTCCAGGGCTGGATTCAGTTCTGGCAAGCCAGTGCACATCCATGTGCTGGCCTAACCAGCTCCTAAGTAGCCACAAATGTGCTTTGTAACACGACACTTGGGAGCCAGTGCAAAAGACTTGCGCTGGCTCAAAAGACTGTTTGGATTGCTTTGTAAGTCTGTCAGTTAGAAGAAAATGTGAAAACACACACACACACACACACACACACACACACAGACAGACAGACCAACCCAACAAGGACCAAGCATACTTGTTCATTGAGGATACTTGGGGCTGGGAGATAACTGCTCTGCCTGAGCCCCAAAAGGTTTGCAGTGGTTCTCTTTTAGCACTGAGACCCACTTTTTAGAATGAGAATCTGCCAGGACTCACCAGAAGTGATGTCATGACCTGAAGTGACATCATCAAGCAGGAACATTTTTAACAATCCTAGGCTGCAATCCTACCCAGGAGCAAGTCCCATTGACTATCAGTGTTAAAAGCATATATACATAGTAGCCTGTTTAAAATACAGATCTGTAACATTTCCCCAAATGCAGTCACATACCATGGTAGCATTTAACTTATATTAAATAAGTTTAATATATTAAAAAATAAAATGTTGAAATGAATGGGGACCCGCCTGAAATTGGCTCACGACCCACCTAGTGGGTCCCGAGGCACAGTTTGAGAAACACTGGTTTATAGTTTTCTGTAGGATGGCAAGGATGACTGGCTAGAACTCTGAACAAGAACCGTCCTGTTAGGTGATACAGATGAACTGCAACACTTTGTTTCAGGTTTCCACTTGTTTTCTTTTTCATACTGAATGTTGCACTCAAATGAAAGAGAAACTGTGCCTTCTTTCAACGTCTTCAAGGGCATACATTTTGACAGTCTGATATTATGCAAATTTATATAATGAGGTGCAAAATCTCTACTGGGTTGACAGCTCTAATATTGAACTAATTTCACTGATTTCAATGAGACTTCTTTCCAAGAATAAACTTGCCCAGCCTAGGTTCTGATGATCAGCCAAAAACAAAGGAAGCCTTGGTCTGATTCCACAAAAGAAGGAAACCATGATTTCATAGGAGTATAGAATAATAGCTTTACATAGTGGTTTCTGCGCAGTTGCAACAAATAATATAGGAATAGAAATTTTTCAAGAATGCCGATTAATAAAGCAAGCAGAATGATGGTTTCTAGGTTTCCACCAGAGGATCTTATCATACTGGTGATTCATTTGGGTTTCATTATAAAAGAAGGAACTCAAGCTTCACTGCAAACAGAGGTAATTAAATTATAAAATAAGAGTTGGTTGTGAAACACTAATTGTGTGGAAGGCAGAGCCAACAAAAATGTTTACCCTGTCATCAGTCAGGTATAAGTGTTTGAGTAATAACTAAGGAATGAGGAATACTCATCACTTACTTAGAGATAGAAGAACTGAACCTAAGATGGAAAGACAAAAGGAGAAGGAAGAGAGGAGACTGACTGCTGGTATGAAGCAATTATATTTGCCTATTGAACTTCTACATTTCTGAGACAGGACAACCACGGATGCCACAGAAATTCTGTCTTTAAAGGCACAAAAGAGAGGAAATGACAAAAGCTGAAATTCTCAGCTCCTGCACTTTGCAAGCATGTGCAAATATAGGGAGAAAAATGTTTGAGGATCTTTTTTCTGGTTATTATTCCTTATATTCCTTATAAAATATTATTTCTTTCTAGATCTCCTTTTTAAAGTCTGGTAAATCTAGGTTGGTCCCGATAGAATGTCTTTTTAAAAAAGTGGGTCTGCTGCTAAAAAGTTTGGGAAGCACTGTTTTGAAAGGTTACTGAGGGAGGCCTTAATTATAGCAGATACTATTCAGATTCTCCTTCAGCAAGTCTCATTCTTCTATGTACTTAATAATTTTGTCTTATGCTTCCCACCAAGTTATTCTGAGTAAATACTAAACTGACCAGCCTGCAATTTCCTGGATCCCCCTAGATCCCTGTTTAAATATTAGTGTTATACTGGCTGGCATTGGGGCTGATTTTAAAACTACATATTTTTGTTAGATCAGCAGTATCACATTTGAATTCCTTAAGAACTCTTGGTTGGATGCCACCAGGGCCCAAGGGACTTGTTAATTTTTAATTTGTCCATATGCTCTAGAACAGGGATGTCAAACTTGTTTCATACAGAGGGCAGAAGTCAGCACTCATGGTGCCTGCTGAGGGCCAGAAGTGACATCATTAAGATGATGGTCAGAAATAAACACTCTCTCACATTGAAACTCATTAGCTGCAATGACAGACGCAAAAAAAGTGCAAATTTTGTTTCTATTTTCAAGATATTAGTGAGCCCAATTAGGCTGGGAGAGTTCATTTATAACAGGGGCCAGATAAATTGCTTCCAGGGGCCACATTAGCCTGTGGGCCTTATGTTTGACACCCCTGCTCTAGAACTTCATTCCTTGTTACTTCTGTTTAACTCAGTTCTTCAAGCTAACTCCCTGAGAAGGTCTGTTCAGGTACAGGTGTCTGTCCTCTGTATTTGCTAAAGAAAACAAATGCAAATAATTCATTCAGCTTCTCTTTGATCTCTTAAGCTTCCCTTTTACTTCCTCATTTCTGAATGGTCCAACCCCTCTCCCTGGTGGATTCCCTGCTTTAGATGTATTTGAAGACGTTTTTACCTTGCGTTTAGATGTATTTGAAGACGTTTGCCTTGCGTTTTTTAGCCATGTATTCCTCATATTCTTTTATTATTATTTTTTATTCCTTATTTGTTAGCTTCTATTTCTTTTGCCAATTTTTGTTACTTTTGTTCTCCTTATTTGGGCATGGTTTCCATTTTCTGAAGGAAGCTTTCTTCCCTTTTATAGCTTCCTGACTCAACTTGTTATGCTGGCATCCTCCTGGATTTTGCAGTACAGTATTTATTAGTCCCCTAGCTCCCTGGGAGCTGGGGATAAGAATAGGCCCTCAGTTTGGCTGTACTTGTCGTAATAGGTGACTAAACAGCCACCGGGTAGATGGGACTCGTTAGCCTGGGAAGGCAGCTCATCTGAGAGAAGGAAAATTCTGATCCCAAACCTCCACTGCCTTGTGGCTACATCCAGTTATGGAAAAGGCTTCAGGAGTCAACCTTGAGGCAAAATCCGGAGCCGGAGTCCCTGAGGCAGTTCATGGCTGAACACAGTCACGTTCTGGCAATTCCTGCGACATCGCTGGAACCAACCGTATTGGCTTCTGCCTTTCCATTGGACCATTTCAGCGACGTGGAGAGGGGGGATTTGCTGCATGGGTAACAGCCTATCCTCCGTACCTACTTTACCCAGGCTTCGCGCACTGGAGAGGACACTCTGTTCCAGAATCACCATTCAGAGCGTGACACCATAGTCTTCCGAGACTGAAGGATGCCAACAACAAGTCCCCTTATTTTTATGAACATAAGAAGAGCCCCACTGGATCAGGCCAAAGGCCCATTTAGTCCAGCTTCTTGTATTGCACAGCGGCCCACCAGATGCTTCAGGGACCTGTTGCCACTCCCTTCCATTTGGTATTCTGAGGTAGCCCTCTCTTTTGAAGTTAAAAGTGTCCTGTTGGGCTTCCTTGGAAACTTTCCAATTACATTTCACTGAACTGCATAGCACTATTCAGGAGTGGCCACTGTTCTCTGTCAGTTTAATCTTCCACTGGTCCTGAGTACAATAAGATTACATTTAGAGTTGCCACTCCTTTAATTGAATTCCAGGACCAACTGTTCTAGGGCAAGTAGTGTATCTAGATTTTACATCTATTTGTTATGGCCTTAACTCTCTGAGGGCACAATCCTAACCCCTTACGTCAGTGCTTTCCAGCACTGGCATAGCAGTGCCAATGGGACCTGTGCTGCATCCTGCAGTTGGGTGTCACTCACAGAGGCCTCTTCAAAGTAAGGAAATGTTTGTTCCCTTACCTCAGAGCTGCATTGCCCTTATGTCAGTGCTGGAAAGCACTGACATAAGGGGTTAGGATTGCGCCCTAAGAGAGAGTAATTGAAGTCACCAATTACCACAATGCTTTTTTTCCCTTTGGATGCCCCTTCTCAATATCTTTCCAGTGGCATCACTAGGATTTGATGCAGGAGGCCAATGCAGGAGGCCAGCACATCACCCCCATGATGGACCTCCTCCCATGTGATGGGTGGGATGGTGGGTGTGGTGATGTACCATTGCCACTCACCTCTGTTTTTTTTGGCTATACTTTTAGATAGAACACAGATATTTAAGTGTGTCTTTTTCCTTTGCATTCTGCTGTAAATTACACATTGAATGGTATATAACATGATGGTATTATTCCTACAAATCGCGATTTTAGCGATTTTGGTCACTAGTGGTGTCACCCCCCCCCCGGGTGTCACCTTACAAACACTTTATTGGTTCCATGATGTGTCATAATAACATCTCATTGGCTCTTCAAACAATCAGTCTTATTGGTCCATTTTGAATTAAGGAAATATATATTTTTTGTTACGTAAAACAGTTGCGTTTTTGTTTTCTAATTTTTTTGTCCGTAACTTTTGATAGAATGGTGATATTTCACTCCAGTTTTTTTTATTGCATTCTGCTGTAAATTACACATCAAATGGTATCTAACATGATGGTATTATTCCTACAAACCATGATTTTAGTGATTTTGGTCACTAGTGCACTTCATCCTCCCTCGTGCTCATCACCGCACCCGACCGCACTCCCCTAGTGATGCCACTGTGTCTTTCTCCAAGTCAAGATCACTTCAATATTTTGATCCAGAGGGTGATCGTAAGACACCAGTAATATAAAGTGTGCCTTTTAGTTACACTCACAATGATTCTGCAAAGGAATCTAGTCTCCCGACTTTTTATAGTTTCTTGTATTCTGTACACATTTTGACATACACCACTCCCAGTGTGCTTCTTCGTGTTCTTTCTAAAGAGTTTGTACTCTGGGATAACCATATCCCACTTGTTCTCTGTTCCACCAGGTTTCCATGCCCATGTTCTCTTTTGTAACCAAGCAGTTCAGCTGCCTATCTTAGCTCAGGGGTTTCTGGTATTTGCATATACCAGAAACCCCTATACACCTATATACCGTACATACACCTATACATTGTATCCTCTTCCAAAAATTGTGGATATGTGCATTTTCCCTTGCAGCTATTTACTTTTTTTGACCCACTATCCTGTTCTTCCAGGTGCTCATATCCAAATTGTTCCTGTCTGGGATCCAGCCCAGGACCCTATTCACCCAGGTCATTTGCCACGGCCAAGCTCCTGGCCAGTGAGAATTTCCATAGGGCCAGTAGTAGTCAAGTTGGTCTGGAGGAGTCTGGAGGAGGCTGGCTAGGATGCTGGTCAGTCAGTGATCCTGACCAAGGCTGCTGGCAGGGAGGAAGAGCAATGGATGATGGAACCTCCCCCCCCCCGCCTCTCTTTGAGGCTACTGGATCCCTTGACAGTCTGCAAGATGGGAGGGTACCAGGCCAAAACCTTCTCTGGCTCATCTCACAACTTCCTGATATCAGTCACCTTGGTAGCAGCACTGAAAGTTCCTTTTTTCCTTCTACTTCTGGGTAATCTAGACAGTGTTTCTCAAACTGTGGGTTGGGACCCACTAGGTGGGTTGCAAGCCAATTTCAGATGGGTCCCCATTCATTTCAATATGTTATTTTTAATAAATTAGACCTGATCCTACCACGATATGTGACTGCATTTAGGGAAATGTTGCAGACCTGTACTTGTAACAAGCTACTATGTATATTCTTTTAATAATGCTAGTCAATGGAACTAACTGTTGGGTAACTGTGGGTAGGATTGCAGCCTAGGATTGTGAAAAATTTTCCTGCTTGATGATGTCACTTCCAGTCATCACTTCACTTCCAATGGGTCCTGACAGATTCTCATTCTAAAAATGGGTCCGGTTGCTAAATGTGTGAGAACCCCTGATCTGGAACATTTACATTCTCAATCCTGAGAAATGTTTTGGCTCAAATCAGATATTGCTAAGTTCCTATTGACTTTTTTCCAGAACAGTTTAAAAGCTGCTCAGCATCCTATAGATGTTAAGTGTAAGCAGTTTGGTTTCACTTCAGTTCATGTGGAGTTTGTAGGTTCAAATTGTCCCAAAATGTTTCCCAGTGCCTAACAAATCCAACCCTCTCCTCTCAATACCACAATGTCATCCACACATTGAGATCTCTTAGCTTCACCTGCCTAGTGATCCCTAGGCCGAGATTTAGAGAGCTGAGATCCTTCATCTCTTTTCTGAAAATGCTACCCTGAAGAGCCTGACCTTCAGCATCCTACCTTGTACACTGGCCCTAGCTAAAGACAGAGAGACAGTAGCCTTTCACATGACATGGCCTTAGTAGAGAAGTGTGTATCCTATTTGTAGGATGTGAAAAAATGAGGCCCAATTGCTGAGCAGGAGGGAGTCTGGTTGAGGGCAGTATTTCATACATTGGCTGGGGCAACATGCAATAGCATTGTAGAAGGGCTAGAGCTCAATAATAGAACAGGTCCCAGGTTCAATCCCTGGCATCTTCAGGCTTGGCTGGGAAAGACCCTGGATGAAAACTTGTCCAGTAAGCGGAGATAATACTGAATTAGATAGACCGGTTGTTCCCAAACTATGGGTCCGGGACCAACCAGTGGGTCATGACCCAATTTTTGCAAAACTGACAAGGCAGATTAGGCTATGTGCATCAAGGGTTAGACAACCTGCTACCGGGGGGGGGGCACTGCTGACGAATCACCATTATAGCCATACCCCTTGGCATTTTTAATCGGACAGCAGCCTTTAGAATCTCTAAAAGTTTGAGAACCTTGGGACATGCAGTGTGGGTGTGTCAGGTGAGGCAGAACCACCCCATCATCGTCCATGGAAAAGCATTGCAGCTGCCCCACCTGCTTAAATCCAAGGAGGCTTTCCTTACACCAGCTTTCTTAGGTGTAAGGAGAGCCTCCTCAGGTGTAAGCAGGTGGGCAGCTGCGGTGGTTTTCCATGGACTACGATGGGGTGGTTCTGCCTCACCTGCCACATCTGCACCACACGTCCCTTTGAGAACCACTGAGATAGACCAATGGTCTGAAATGGTATAAGGCCGCTTCATAAGCTAGGCACAGTGAAGGAGCAGGAGATGCCTGTGTATTATTAGGAGAAGAAAAAGCAATTGAGGAGGACTTTGCTGAGGTAGAAGAAACACAATAGCATTAATCAAAGTAAAGAAATTATCCTATTCTGATAAATGTTTTCATTTCATTTCAATCTTGTTCATGCTAAGTTAAAACTCTCAATTAAAAACTTGATTAAAAATGTAGTAACATCTAGTTTGTTGGAAAATTTAGGAAGGGAGGGGCAATTGGGCAACTTGCCCCAGGCCCAGTGCCAGCTGTAAGTGGCCCTGGGTAGGGCTATGAGCTGATGATAAGTGAGGGAGAAGGTGAAGGAAGCTGGAGTCCTTTGGGAGAGGGAAAAAGGAGACATAGATTCTGCCAGATGTGGCCTTTCCCATCATCTAGCACTGTGATATAAACACAGGTAGTGATGTCCTCAGTTCTGTACAAGTACAGTACTACAAGTACAGAAGTTCTGTGATGGTCTGGACCTGGAAACTCAAAGAGGGTAGAGAGCTCCAAAGTGGGGGTGGGAAGTCTCAATATCACAAATTGATATGACTAGAGAGACACATCATAGAGGAAGAGAGGAGAGGCAAACCCTGGACCCGGTTACTTTATGCCGGCTCCTCACTGAAACATGTAAAACTGAGGTGGTGGGAAGCAGTAGCAACACCAGGTTTTGCTTCATCATAGCGGATTCAGTGGTGGATTTGCCTTTAGAAAACCATAGCTGTAATCATGATTGAAGGTGAGGAGAAAGGCAAAAAATATCTGCCTGGTGATGAATGGTCTTTGTAAGGAAGCATCACTTCTGACTGCTGGTTCAAAACCTGAAGTCATTTCCAGTGGAGATGGGTTTGCCACCTCCTTCCAAGTTACCACACAGCACATCCAGTAGAGTTCCATTAGCCACAGCACAGGCAGCAGGAGCAGTGCACAGTCTGGGGAAAGGACTAATCAATTATGCTCCCCACTCCCACTTATAAGACACAGCAGACAAAAAAAGCCCAAGGAAGGGGAAAAAAGAACCTTCCCTAAATAACAATAGTCTAGCTGCTGATGTGAAGCCGACAGCCATTTCCAATGGGGGCACATCAGACACCGGGGGCAGCGCAGTCATCCCAACATGAGCAATACTGAAGAGGTGACGCCAAAGGGGATTGTATCTTCTGGGTTGTTGTGGTGGGGTTTTAATGTGGTGAGGATGCCATCCCAGTGAACTCTCATTCTAGGGAGAAGAGAAAGAATAGAACCCAATAATCTGTAACAATCAAAGCGGAAGAGAAAAAGGAGAAAAAGGCCCAGGTGAGAGCTGGCAAGGTAGTCCTGCTTGAGAGCCAGGTGAACCAACTCATAAAGCTTCCTGCAGGACAGGACTAGAAGGACTGAGACTGGGAATTGAGGGATCTCCTCTGTTTTGAGAAGAACTTGAAGACAATACTTTATGCTTGAATGGTTTGACTTATTTTAGTGCTGTCTTTAAAGCACTTGTTTGCCGCTGTTAATTTATTTTATTGCTGCTTTAAAGAATTTGACAGCCGATCTATTTTTGCATTATTTTTACTACATGCCTGGGCTGTTACGATAACAGCAGTCTGGGGGAGGGAGGGGCACCCCACTAAAGTTAGTTTGAGCAGGGGAAAGATATGGCAATGGTGAGTGAACTAGCCAGTTAAGGAAGGGAAATCAGATAATTTAAAAGCTGTTCTCTAGCCAAGGCCATCAGGTTGCCCTGCCAACACACCACTGAGCCTTGTGAAGCTGTTGCTTAGTAGCAGTACTGGAGAGATAACAGCAACCTAATAATGTCATGACTTTGACTAGTATAATTATGAATAGCCATAAACAGAATATTGTTTAATATACAAGGTGTTTTACAATCTTTTCTCATTGATCATCATCTAAGAGCATGCTAGAAGCATGAAAAAGAGAGGCATGAAGAGAGAGAATGAAGAAGAGGAGACCACTTCTTCAGTGGTCCAGACCTTGGTCATTGAAGAATATATTAAACATCTGCTTGTTAAATATGTTTGCTGCTCTTCCAAAAGCTCAGAGTATGCAACTAACAAAAAGCACAACTCCAGCCCAAGAGACTGACACACAGCAATTTAGCATATGAAGTTTTCTCCATTAATTTAGCTCCATGTCAACAGCTGTGAGGTCAGAGATAACCTTTTAGATAACCTCAAACTTTAGATAACCAGTTTGCTATAGGAACAATACAATATACAAGAAAATATCCAAACACATATGTTTGTTTGGTTGGTTGGTCTCTCTCTCTCTCTCTCTCTCTCTCACACACACACACACACACACACACACACTGGCAATTCATACAAGCATTCATGTTTTCCTTCGATGCCTTTGTACTGTAACTGGCAAATTGGACATCTGAAACTTTTGCCACCCTTTGGCATCTGAGATGATGCTTTAAAAGAAATAAGACAGTTATAGAGTGATCTGTCCCACTCCTGTCATTCACTGACTCACAAATGCCTCACTGTGAAGAAGAAAAAACACCAAGAAGGAGTTTTTGTTTTGTTTTAGGTAATCAGTTATTTTCTTTCATTATTGCATCACTCATATTTTGAAGATGCCTAAGCGTCACATCCCTGCGTTAGCTGAAGATAATAGCAACTTCCAGCGATAGAGCCTCCAACCAATTTATCAGGTATGCCACATTCAACAACAACAACAACAACATTCAAAGCCTAGAGATAAAACAAACTCTCTCCCACCTTTCCTTGGCATTTCTTCTAGTTACCCAACTAGCTTACACAATCAAATAGCCATTTGGTCAGAGCAAGGTCTCCCTGGCTGATTAGCTGCACCAACTGAGCCAAACTGAGCAGGCTAAGCTTATTATAAGTGATTAACACATTTGAGATCAGAGTTTCCAGCCTTCAGCTTTATGGATGGAATGCTGCTTTTTGCATAAAAAAGCATCATAACTCCTCTGCATGTGTGGAGTTAATTATGTGGTTCTTTGGGTTGTGGTCTCCCATGGCATTAAAAATAAGCAGCACCTGGGCAATTAATTAACCCATTTTTTCCCCGGCCCATAGGTGTACACATTTGGTCCCTGTTGCGTATATGCAACATTGGGCAGAAATGGCTTTTAAACATGTTGCAAGACTGGTCAAAAGTGGACAGATGGCAATTTTGCATTGGTAAATGGTTCCTGACCACTCCCTACAATTGGCCCACTCAATACAAAGCAGGATTTGTATGCCTTGAACAGATACTGTTGGCCAAGTTTCTCAGGAAGATTTCCTTGAAGGTTAGTGAGGGTTTGTATGGCAGGGGGGAGGGGCGGGCATGCAGAACAAAGGAGGCAGGAGGCCAAAATATGGTCAATGCAACAGAATATTTATTGGGCAAGGCAAACTCATATACAAGAGCCTGTAACAGAAAAGACCAAATTTACTCTAGGACAGCCCTTAAAAGACCAACCCCTGAGTTATCAGCTCTTGGAACCCAGCTAGCCTTGAGAAGTTCTTAGCCAGACTGAGACCTCGAGCTTATCAGCTCTCTGCCTTTTATGCATTGCCCCTCAGAAGCTTCTGTCAGCATGTCCAAATATGGGCATTCTTACAATTGACTTTTGTCGAGAAAACTTCATGAAGCAGGTTGACCCTCATACACACCAGTATTTCCCTTGTACTCTGATCCTCACGTGGAGTCCGAGGAGAATTTAATCGCAAACATTTTTACCTCGGGTTTCCTTCACCAGGGGAGCTTTGAATCCTCTCCTAAGACACAGAGGATAGCATTTTTGGCAGCCGCATCTTATCTTATCCCACCAGTGCCTCACCATGGTGGAGAGGAAGCCACAGGTCAAAAATAGGCTCAGTTTCTGCAGTTCCTAAAGAGCTAAAAATTCTTCTAGGATATTGTGTGGCATGTATTTTTATTTCAGGCCTTGGTTCCACTGAGCAGGTGTGGATGGGCTGATCCACACAGAGGCTCCTTGTTGCTAACAGCACAGCACACAAACTCTGACCTTGCCTGAATTTAAGGCCATAAATCTGTCTTCTTGAATGAGCAAACCCACACCTCAACATGTAACAGTCTTGCTAACTGTAAATAGATGGAGACACAAGAAGACTGGGAAAGTGACATTCCTTTGAATGCTAGCTTATCTTCACTTGATTTTTACCAATTAAAATATTCCCTTCAGAGGCAAAAGTTGCTGGGGGTGTTTGCAATTTTTTGTGATAAAATGGTACAGGGGGAAAGACTTAACCCCGCATCTAAGCGCAGTTGGAATCAGTATCACCCACCTGTGATCCTGTGGCTATATTGAGTGAAAGGCACTTAAATCAAAAGCACACATTTTTAGCACATATTTGTATGCACATCTACTTGGACCAATAAGTGCACTTGACTGCCTGGAGAGCAAAAGGTTTATTGCTACAATCATCAGAAAGGGATTGTTTTTTATATTCAAAAGTGATAGTGGTTTCTTAACTGAGCAAAGTGGCCACCATGACCTTAAAAATGCTAGGAGGTGGGAGGAGGCCTGTTAACATTTAGAGAAAAAATGCTGCTGTTTACTGGACATGCTCCTCTATGCCTGGAATGGCAGTCCAAGGTTGAGCAGGTAAAGGTCTTCCAGTTATTTTGTCTTCATGCCATGAAAAGCTTAATGAAGAATTATGTAATTTCTGAGTGAAGGTGCACAAAATTTACTCAAGTACTCAAAACAAACAAAAAAAGAGGTGGAGTTCGACCTAGTTTTAATTGAATTACAGCCCAGTCCTGAGCTGCCTGGTGCGCAGGGCTGCAGTGGCATGGAAAATGGCTGCCGCTGCAACCAGCACACCCCAGGCAGCCGCCTCTACCTCTTCATCCCCTCCCCAGATAAAGCAAATAGCCCCACAATGGAGTTACTCAATTATATGATGACCTGCAGGTCAGCGTAAAATTAAGAGCCTCTGTGACGGGCGGCTAGTCCAACATGGAGGCTCAGAATCCAGTGGAGCGAAGCTACACCGGTCCCGTCTCCTTCCTGCCCCCCTTCCTTCCCCCAACATGGCTCCTCCCCACCATCCCTCTGCCTCCCCCTGCCCTGGAACGTCTCCTCCCCACCTCCCCCCAAGCCCCCACCTACCTCTCTGCTGCCTGGCAGTCCGCGTGACCACTGAGTGGTGGAGGTCCAGTGCTCCACTGGCGCTAGCCCAGCACCAGTCAGCTAGCACTGGCGCTCCACCAGTGCTAGGGCCCACAAACATGCCTTATGGCACGTTTGCAATGGTGCACGCCAACAGTGAGCCAGCGCACAGTTCTTTAGATTGGGCCCTTATCTCACGCCCACTTAATCTAGATAGGGGGCATTCACACAATGGTGAAGCCCTGGAAAAAATAGTTAGAAGGAGAACTCTTCAGAGAAAGGCAGAGAAAAGAGGGAGAAAATGTGGGAAAAGGTATGTAGGGAGAAGAATCCACAGGAAGAAAGGAAGTTTTGGGAGTTCAGAAAAGGGGAGATAAAGGGAGAATGAGGGAAAGATTAGTGGGGATGAAGAGGGAAGGGTTTTGGCAGTTCAGGCTGTAGCAGGAAGAAGCTCTTTGTAGCCTGAACTGAGAGCTACAGGCAAGGGGTGAGCTTGGAAGCAGGTCATGATGCCATGATGGAGCCAGTATCTCCCACCAAAAAACATTCTTGATGGACACTCCAAGCCTCTGAAGGGAATTACAATGAGAAAAGGAGATTCTCTTGATTCTGAGAAACTTCTGGATCAGTCAAGGAAGATTTCTTGGTAAAGGGGGCCTGAGGCTGATCTCAGGCCAACAGATAGTACAAAATGCAGAAAAACCTTTCCCTCATTCACTCACATCACACAGCACTCACATAAAGGAAAGACAATCACTATGTATGCAGTTAATTTGACCACACAAGATGTTAAGGAAAGATAATGGGGATTTGGTAGGGCTTTGGTGAGGCTGCTCTGTAGAGCAATGTTACTGTTCCTGGCTAGAGAGCACTTGGTTTCAGGGCTCAGCAAAGGACCAACTTCCTGGACAAAGTCAGGAAGAGGGTTATGAAGCAAGCCTCTGACATGCAGGGAGGCAGTAACCTTGAAGGGCGCAAGGCAAAGGAGCCAAGCTGCCTTTCTTCCTAGAGAGAGAAGGAAGGTAGAGGCTCTTGGATAAAGAGAGAAGTGGCCCCAAAGGTTAGCTGACCAGCCTGTGTTGACTTCAGCAGCTTTGGTAAAGCTCAGTGAGATACAAGGAGAGATTGTTGGAAAGGAAAGGGCAAATGCAAGGTGTAACTATCCTGTGTGCCAGCTGGCATAGTGGTTCTCACATGAACCCTGGAATAGGGGTGACTTGACTCTGCATCAGCGTCTTAATACTCCACAGACCAATAGCAAGGCAGGATGTAATGGGTGAAGGGAGAATGAAGAACAAGTAGAGAACAAAGAACATAAGGCTATAAAGCCAAGAATTTCTGTAGATCTCAGCCCCATACAGTCCTATGGAATTCAGGTAGAGTGACTCAGGGTCTGATTCAGACCCTTGCGTGCTGGCTTACCGCTGCCATGCACTGTCACAATGTGGCACATTTGTGAGCCCTTACCATGGGCCCAGTGCTGGAGCTAGCCCAGCGCAAGCCTGCATTGGGCCAGCTCCGACGCTGGGCCCACATTCTGCCACCTGGCAGTTGTCCAGACCACCTGGCAGTGGAGAGGTAAGTGAGGGTGTGGGGGGAGGAAGGGGGAAGTGATCTGGGGTGGAGGGATGCAGGCAGAGAGCACAGGGAGGGTGAGGTGTGGTGGGGGAGGGAGCAGGGCAGGACCAGTGGAGCTCAATTCCACCAGATCCTGAGCCCCATGTCAGGCCATGCGACCCAATACAGGAGTCTCTGATTCTGTGCTGGCTCCAGAGCTGCCACAGAGTCGAGTAGCCCCATTGTGGGTCTATTCCCCTTACCTGGAGGAAGGGTAAGGCAGCTCCACATTCTGGATTGGGCTGCCCATCAGGATGTCCTTTATTATTTGATTAACCTCTGCTGGGTTCTGACTTTGTTTTCCTACCCAATTGAGAGTGCAGTAACTAGTTGAATTATTACTGAATTGTTCCTAGATTGGAGCTCAGTCATGGGATTGGTGAGGACCATTGGGGGTATAAAGTTTCCTCTTTGTTTACAAAAATTTGTTTTCCCCAAACTCAGGCATCCAAGGAGGTGGCTATGGTCATAAGGCATCTAATATGCTATTCCACCTGGATTTGGAGCTGGAAGGCTTCCTCAGAATTTTATAGAGCAGAACACTAACTCCATTTAAGGAGTAAGCAGGTATCTATTCAAATTTGGAGCATTAGGCTCCATTGATTAATTAAGAAGGTAGATTAAGACTACATGATACAATGAAAAGTGGTCCTTCTGGGCCTTTGAATCCTGCCATCAGCCCTGTACAACACACACATTATTGGTCTGGCTTCAAGGCCAGCACCAAGTACACATGTTTAGATGTGTGTCTCCTGCACAAAGGAAATAAAAAGTAATAAAATATTGACCATGTAACAAGGGAGTGGGAGATAGCAATGTGCCACTATTAAAAAGAACTTGCTCCTTGCCACTACTCTTTTTGCAACTACAAAGCCTGGGTGTCCAGTTCA
Organism: Tiliqua scincoides; assembly: GCF_035046505.1. NCBI lineage: Eukaryota > Metazoa > Chordata > Lepidosauria > Squamata > Scincidae > Tiliqua > Tiliqua scincoides. Next base: position 77,697,965 of record NC_089821.1, on the reverse strand, counting down.
TACAGCTCCCTACCATCACTCAGATCAGGAAAAGGGGGTTTGGCAAAAGAAGAACTGGCAGATCCCATGGTGTTTCCACATCCAGGGAGGAGGATTCACATTAGAGCCCCAGGCATGCATCACTTTAAATGCTGCACTGGTAGTGACGATCCCAGCAGCTGCACTTTTCCCCCACCACCTTATTTTGTGTTTCAGTCTTCTCTGCTCTCTTCCCCGTGGTCAGAGTGGATGCAGATCAGGGGAAGCTGTAATCGCAGATATGGAACAGGCATAACTTGTTTTTTCATACTGCATATGGGAGTGGAAGGGAGACAAAGAATCAAGAAGGAGAAGAGTAAGTGGAGCTCTGACTGCATCCCCTAGCACTGAGGTTCTCAAACTGGGACATCGCAATGCCCCTGCCTGAGAGCTTCATTCCCTGGCCCCTTAAGGGCCGGGGGAAGGCAGTGACACCATCCCCATTGCATTGCTAACAGGGGTGAAAGGGGGTTTCTTTCACTTTCAGTGGGCCACCACAAGGTCCAGGAGTTGTGGGGAGCCTTTGCAGCCATCTGCAGGGTTCCCCACATCTTAGAATACTGAAAATAAGCTATCACAAAGAACTTCTGGTTTCATGATAGCAAACCAGAAGTGGTTTGCAATAGCTTATTTTCAGTATTCTAAGATGTGGGGAGCCCTGCACAGGATGTGCACAGGGTGTGCAGGGCTCCTCACAACTCCTGGACCTTGCAGCAGCCCATTAGCGCTGCCTCATACACCACCCCCCCCCCCCCACAAAGCCTTAGCTCAGGAGTTTTACTCTTGAGAATTTTGGGAAGCCACGCCCTAGGATATACTGGAGAGACAGATATAGCCTGCAGTAGTAACCAGGCAGCCGTAATAGTGGATTCTGATTAAGGGCCCAATCCTGTTCCTCCCCTGCTTGTGTATCTGCACAGTAAAGGAGTGTGCTGCATCCAGCGGTGCGGGGGGGGGGGGGAGATTTAAAGCCCTGTACACCTTTGGAAACCTCCCAGGCCACAGTCGGTCTCCTTAGACCTGTGCCAGCTCTTTAGCTGTTGCCAATCTTACAAGAGAAAGGGAGCAGGAAGGCAGCAAAATGAGAGGATAGGATCCACACCATACCATGGTTGCCACCAGATCCACCCCCTCCCGCAACCTTCCAGCTCACATTTCTCTTCTTCCCTGCCCTGTTTTGCCCTCTCTCCACAGCTACCTTACCTGCTCCACTGCCAACATCCAGCAGCACTCCCAAAATGGCTCTATTGGTAGCCATTTTGCAACAGAAGAACTCTGCTGCAATCAATCAATAATAAAAAGTACTCCAACCAGCACACTGAACTCTGTACAGATCCACTGCTTACTGAGATGGGCAAACTCCCCTCAGCTCAAGTTGCAATTGGTTCAATAATAATTACAAGCTTTTTTTAACAAGTGGGGGGAGGGGAAACATCTGTTTTCTGAGAATGATGTTGGTGTATGCATGTTGATCGGACCTTGGTTGGCAACCTTCAGTCTCAAAAGGCTATGGTATAAGCCTACAGCACCTGGTATTCCCTGGCGGTCTCCCATCCAAGTACTAACCAGGCCTGACCTTGCTTAGTTTCCAAGATCAGACAAGAGATCAAACCACACTTATGCAATCCCTGCTTATAGTTTCCAGCACCAGCCATGGCAGAGAGCTGCTTCGAAATTCATGATCCCTATTCCAAAATAAACGCACCTTGAAACATTTGCAAGATGAAATTGGAATAACAATGTCAGTGATAACATCTAGCGCAACAGATTATTTTCAATGTTGTACAGTAATGCCTTTTTAATTTGTTTGAATTAATAGAAAATGCAAGAAGCAACTGAGAAAATTAACCCATATAGGTAAGATATTTATTTATTTAATGTATTTGTGCACCATACTTCCCCTCCCACTAGAGAAGCATTCACAGTTTTAAAACAGCATGAAGACAACATTTTGAAACAACATGATAACAAAAAACCACATACTCATCAAATAAAATGCTGCTTAGTCAGATGGGCTGATCATGGATTTTACAAAAATCAAACCAAACTCTCAGTGTCAAGGAAGTGCTGCACAGGATGCATCCAAAATTTTATTTTATTTATTTAAAAAAAATCATATCCCCTTTCCTTTTTTTTTGAGAATATATTTATTTATAGTAACAAAAGGGAAAAAGAAAAAAACATAATACAGAAGCAAAAAAAATAAACACAATTAAAATGCATGAAAAAATACATAAAATGCCTCTAATACTGTAGCAAGAGCGAAGTTGAGTATTCTAGTTACTTACAGCTTTATATATTAATAATCTTAATTTCTACCCATACATACACTATATCTCCAACAGCCCCTCTTATCTTATCATTATAAGTATTCCATTTCAGATTATTATTTCAGATTACAGGTCCAGCCTTATTATACATGGATTTGATTCAACACGAATGGCCCCTGCAAATGAGAAGGAATGTGCTGATCCCTGGAGAAGGGAAAAAATGCACCTCTTTAAAATCACAGTTTAAAAAATAGCTTTTTACTGTTGCAGAGACAGTCATGCAAGTGATTACAGGTATAACCTAAGTATCCACATATTTTTCTATCTCAAAGCTAATGAGAAGGACCCTTTAAATTAAAGGAAAACAGTTGTTTAATAATGCCAGAGAGGGCTGACAATCCATCAGTCATTCTCTCTGCAGGCTTCACTCCTCCCTTCCCCCTGAGCATGTGAACTAAGGCTAAATGGCAGCAATTATTACCTTCTCCATTCTTTCCCCCTTGCTGGGGCTCCTGGTGAAGGGAGGGATTGCTTCCTCCTAGGGAAGCCTAAGTGCCTGGAGAGACACTGATTGCCTCTGTGTGCATTACAAAGCTCAGCAAGGCTGTTTTTAAATCACCAGAACAAAGAGACTTTGTTTTTTAGATTGATTTGCTATAGTGCATTTTTTTGCCATCCATGTGAGTGCTTGGAAGGGAACCCTCACGAATAATGAGACTCACCCTATAAAAATGCTCTATTCCTTTAAATCTAATCTTTGAATCCACAACAATGTGTGGCCCAATAAGGACCCAACCCTATCCAATTTTCCAGTGCTAGTGCAGTTTTGCCAGTGGTGTATGTGCTGCATCCTGTAGTGGGCAGTCATTAACCATGTGTTCCCTTACCACAGAGCTGAACTGTGGCTACACCAGAGCTGGAACGTTGGATAGGATAGGGCCTTCAATCATTGTTCTCTCTCACACACACAGAAAGTCAATAGTTGACTTCTAGTTGTTCATAAAAGTTTTTGTTGATTTCTCTTTAAGTAAAGTCATAAGTTTTTCCATTTCTGCAAAGTCCATGACTTTCGTCCACAATTTTTCTGTCGAAGGTATATATATCCCGCCTTTCCCATGCTGAAGCAAATGCCCAAAGTGGCTTACAAAAGAGGATGAGCCAGAGCTCTGTAGTACAGCACACGCTTAGCTTAGGGAAAAAAATCCCTTATTCCATTCATGGCACCTTTCAGTAGTACTGGGAAAAACACTTTCTGGAAATCCTGGAGAAGCGCTGTCAGTCAGTAGCCAATACTAATCTAGTCTTAGTATCAGACTACAAGTGGTCTGGCTTGCTATAAGGCAACTTCCTGAGCCCTGCTGCAGAATCTCATTCCTGCACTCATTTCTAAGTAGGGAAAATCTTTTGGGGGTAAATGTTGCTCAATTCATTATATACTGAGCAGTTGCGGACCTGCCATAGACTTAGATGGGGCAAAAGCCTCGGGCACGAGCCTCTCTGAGGCTCCCGGTGGGGTCGGAAATTGTTTTTCTGGTTTTCCAGAAGCACAGTTTATAGCATCAGGGAACCACAGAGAGGCTTCCCTGATGCAACCATGGGTTGCGCGAGGCTCCATGAGCCTGAGGTGAGTGGGGTGGAGCAGATGTTCACATGGGGGTGCGGCAACAGCCCACTGGGAATGCCATCACAGACCTTTGCCCCGGGCATGGAACTGGGGACATCCACCTCTGATACTGAGCATTACAAGCTAGACAAATTCATTTTCTGAACCAGGCAACTATGTACTTAGATGACAACACTAGTGGTCAACATACCCACTTTGGTGTGTAAGAGTTTTGAATCACACATGAAAAGTGACTTTTCAGAAGTGAACTTCACCTTGTTTTGATGACTTATAACTGAAACAAACAAATCTGACTTGAACTTGAGAAGATAAATCCAAAATATTGCAATCTATTCTTTGGGTTCAGAACCTCAGTATTTAGTGAATTCTTATGTCTGACTCATGATAAAGCAGGCAGGAGAGCAGTACCAATCCATGTTAAAAACAAGAGGAAAATAATCACAGGTGTTTTAAAGCAGTGGTGTTGCAAGGGGAGTGTAGAGGATGTGAACCGCATTGGGTGATACATTCAGGGAGGGTGACACCACTACTGGTCAAAATTGTGAAATCTCATTATATTTGAATAATACCATCATGTTATACATCATTTGATGTGGAACTTCATGCAGAATGCAATGAAACTAACCATTTAGATATACAGGTGGAGCCAATTTATGCACGTGAGTTCCGTTCCACGATTAAGAAAATTGTGGATCGATTTTCGATTATGACTCCATAATCCATTCCATGATTTTAAAAAAGTGTGGATCGGATGACTGATTAAGAAAAAACAGGTTGTGCTAAATTGTATAGAGTTATGCAAATACGCTGCAGCCTGACACTTGGGGCTGGAAGGAAACTAAGGCAGCTGTTCTCAATCACCTCCCCCTCCCGCTCCTCCTCAGCTCTGTACTCAGCCCTCCCAGTTGCCAGCTGTCCCTGCTACTTTCACAGGTGGGATGCTGAGCTTTTAAGAGTCCAGTCCTATGCATTTCTACTCAGAAGTAACTTACTCCCAGGAAAGTGTGGATCAAATTGTAGCCTGAGAGCCCAGCCCTATGCCTGCCTAATCAGAAGTAAGACCCATTTTAGTCAATGGGGCTTACTCCCAGGAAAGTGTGGATCGGATTGTAGCCTGAGAGCCCAGTCCTATGCCTGCCTACTCAGAAGTAAGTCCCATTCTAGTCAAGGGGGCTTGCTCCCAGGAAAGTGTGGATCAGATTGTAGCCTAAATCTCATGCTTTGCTTGCTGGGAAGACTTGCTTGCTGGGCTGTTTTGTTGATGTAGACTGGAGCACGGAGAGCCTGCACCATCTCAGTCTGAAGGGGGGGATTGGGCAAACACTCCCTGGGTTTTTTAAAGCAATCCCCTCTGTTACTACCACACCTGCCCCTGTGTGTGTGTGTGTGTGTGTGTGTGAAAGAAAGAAAGAAAGAAAGAAAACAAATGCTCCACCTTGCTGCATGTGTTCTGGCTACAGAGGTTTTCGTCAGCCTCTTTGCTGCCTCAGAGTCTTACTGCTCCTTAGCAAGGGGAACCTCTTCCATGGCTCCAGGGCTATTTCCCTGCTTGTGCAAGGTGGAGCCTTTTGATCTACCTTGAAACGGAGACGCCAGCAATGGGCAATGGAGGCAAACGTGTGTGACAAATCCGCTGAGACAAATCTGCGGATAAAAAATATTATTGCAGACGTTATGGCCAATTAACCTGAAAAGGAAAACACAACTGTCTTCTGTAACATAAAGTGGATTTTCTTAACTCAAAACTAATGAGATTGATTGTTCTGAGAGCCAATGAAGCGTTGTTATGACACAGCAGGGAACCAATACGGTGCTAGTGTCAGCTCTCATTTCCACTAGAACTCTTGTTCAGTTGTGTGAGCGTCATCAAGTTGGCCACCGGTTTTTTGTTGGTTACTGATTTGTTGGGTGACCTGTACTACCATAGAGTGAAATGTTCACAGCAACTGTCACCCTGCATGTGCCTGATCTTGTCTGATGTTGGAAGCTAAGCAGGGTCAGGCCTGGTTACTACTTGGATGGGAGACCGCCTGGGAATACTGGATGCTGTAGGCTTATACCATAGTCTTTCAAGACTGAAGGTTGCCAACCAACCAATCAAATAAAGTTAATGGGGGGTTACACCAAACCTAGTGATGCCACTGCATTTAGGCTGCGCATATCATATATTTATTCTGTATGGTCTGGTATGGAAGGAGGTCCATCATGGGGGCAATGCAAAGAGCTCTTGCAGCAGGTGATGCAAACCCTAGTGATGCTTCTGTTATAGAGGACAGATTTTATTTTCAAAAAAATGGCCTGATGTGTTTCAAACCTTTTTTTAAGAGCATTTTTTCTTTTGCATTTGTGTCTGAAGTTATCAGGTATTCTTTTACTGTTTACTTTCACTGCTACTTTCTGAGATATAGAGCATAAATAAGAACTTGGTCTTTCTGGAAACAGTTATCAAAGGAAAATACCCTTGTAGAAGAGCTGTAAAGCTCAAAATTCATCAAGCCATTTTGAGGGAAATAAAACCAGCCTTTTGTAGCACCTTTGGAGAGACTCCTCTTGTTTTCGCTCTGGCTGATCATGAAATATATTCCAGTTCTATAACACTGTAGGCTAACCACAAAGATATGGTAGAGGTTGCAGTGTGCCAGACCAGACATCCATGGCAAAACCCAACAAAAATACAGCAAACAACTTGAAAAGCAAGATGTTTCATATCAGTGTCTGCAAATGCAGCTAGTCATCTTAACGGGGCTGTATCAAAAAACCTTGGGGCATTTCATTTTAAGTTGCTTTACTGCTATCAGGAAGTTATGGCTAGGTCACTAATGCTGTGTCTGCTCAGTTGAAAGAGTTTAACATGAGAAAAACTTAAAATATTTAACTTTCACCTTTCCCTGAGATATACCTGTTTCCTGGCTATTGTTTTGCCTGGCCTTGCATTTTCTTTGGAACATATTGCTTCAGATTTCTGTGCATTATGTTGAGATATAAATGATGCAGAAGTACAGTATAACATTGGGAAATACTCACTTGGCAACCTTCAGTCTCGAAAGACTATGGTATCGCCCTCTGAAAGGTGGTTCTGGAACAGCGTCTAGTGTGGCTGAAAAGGCCAATTCAGGAGTGACAATCCCGATTTGAAAGTTCATGGTGATCACTTAGTCTGATCCCAAAGCTTGAAGGTAGTTGTTATCCCACACCAATGTATACTCATAACATACTATCACTGTTGCCTTACATTGCTGTCCAGACCAAGGGGAAATTATGCCTGAAGCAGTACTCCTCCTGCTGCCCTGCTTCCTGCCCTTAGGAGCATGATGGGGAGTCATGGCCAACAGCCACGGGGGTCAAGGGAGCCACTGGCCAGAAAAGTTTGAGTACCACTGCTGTAGAGTGTCAGTGATGACGATGTTGATGGCAGTAACAGCACCATAATTTCTAGTCCCCTGTTGTTGTTGTATGAGTGTGTGTGCTGATGCATGTATCACCCTGTCTCCTCCATGCCAGGCCAGCCATTTAAAGCAGACTAGGCAAGGAGATGGGAGTGGAGTGCTACACTGCAGTCTTCTTACTTTTAACTTCACCACCTGTTGGGTCCTTACCCAGACTCTTCCTCAAACACACAAGCTGGGTAGAGCATGCTAGACCCAGACTCCACTTCCATTCCCAGCATGCTCTTCCCAGTTTGTGTACTGCCAGTGGCAGGGCAGGAACAAGCAGGTGTCTGAGCTTAAGTGACAGAGCGGAGTCAAGGAGTTGCTCTGCCTCTAACTCCCTTCTTGTCTCTTTTTGCTGTTGTTTGCTCAGCAGTACTGGAGAAAGAGGAGGGTTGCTATTCCCCCAATCATTCTCTTGCTTGTCCTCAGCAAGCAAGAAGATCAGAGCATAGGGTGAAACAGCTGGGTGGGCAGTGAGCTAGACAAGCAACACATTAGGTGTGAAGCACTTAGGTGGGTCAGTTCATCTTCTCCTGCAGCCTGCTGTTTGAAGCAGCTGCTTCAGAGCCCAATCCTGTGGTCGGCAGCACAGCTCCATGCCGCGGACCACAGTTGCAAACATGCCATAAGGCACGTTTGCGGGGCTCACTGCTGGACTCCTGCCAGTGCTAGCCCGATACTGGCCGGTGCTGAGCTAGCACCAGGCGATGGCCCAGGTTCCACGGCTTGGCAGTCTCCTGGACCACCAGGTGGAACGGGAGGCGGGGGCGTGGACGGGGGCGTGGGGGAGGCATTCCGGGGCGGGGGAGGCCAGCAGGGGCGCCGAGGGGCAGGTGAGAGGCGTGCCGTTGGGCAGGCGGGAGGATCCGCGGAGCTGAGCTCCACAGGATCCAGGATGCTTGTGGATTGTGCGCGCCCTACACAAGTGCCTTTACTCTACCACCAACCTTCTGGTCTGTAGTAAAGTGAGTTTGCGGGGCTCACTGCCGAACTCCTGCCGGTGCTAGCTGGGGGGCAGGCAGGAGGAGGATCTGAGCTCCACAGTATGCAGGGTGCTCGTGGATTGTGTGCGCCCTACACAAGTGCCTTTACCACCAACCTTCTGCCACCAACGTTCTTTACCACGAACGTCCCCTTCCCCCGAGGAGCCTTCCATGGTAGTGAGGGAGGCGCAGGATTTGGCGGCAGCCTTTTTCGTTGCCGCCAAGCCTGGGCGCTCTGGGAAGCTCAAGATTGGGCTGTCAGTTCACTTCATGCTGCTATACAAAGAGAAAGATAGGATTATTGAATAGAACAGAAGACAACTCTCCCCTGTCTTTAGCGATAGTGAAGAATAGATAATTTTGACAAATAACAAATGAAACTGGCTAGGTCATAGAATTGGCAGTAGGGGTAGGGCCTTTCCCATTGTGGCACCAGACCTCTGGAATATTCTTCTGGAGCATTTATGAATGGCCCCATCACTGGAAAGTATCCAGTGAGGTCAGAAGACTTTTTCCCAGTTGGATATTGTGGGTTGATATGTAGGTTTTATTGGTTTTTTTGATCACATTTGCCTCTGCTTCTTGTTTTATTAGGCCTATTTTTATGCTTCTTTTAGTGTTATTGTATTGATGCTACTTGTATGTGTGCTTTTATGCCTTGATTTATTTTTATCGGCTGCCTTGTTACCTTATATGGATATTTTATTTGCCACTTGATGAGCTATGTTGTGGTTGGAGTTTAAGTTATGCTGTGTTATTTTTATGGCATTGTAAGTGTTTTTATATTGTTAGCCACCTTGTGCAGTTCTAAAAAAAAAAAACTGGAAAGGCAGGATATGAATGAATGATTGTGCCACAGGATCTTGTAACAATCGCTTTGGCATTTGCCAATTATAACCACTTTTTTCAACTGGATTCTTTTCTTTGTTAAGTGGATAACACATGAGATGGCAGCTTTTCCTAAGAACAAAAATCCACTTTATCAAAGATGACTACAAAATCTTATCGATCTCTCAGAAAGTGTTCTAAAAATTTGTGCAAATGAGCCACTTACTTCTCTGCCTTCGGCCCTGGGAATTCTATTGTACAATTGAATTTTAAGGGGATTACTCTAGCCACTTGCTCGAAATGTGTGACACAGTCTTATTGTGGGGTTTAGGCTTTTTTTCCTGCTTGACAGTTGGACTAGTCGTCACTTATTTCCATCTGGTGGAAAGATGACATTTAATTAAGGCTTCTGCTCAGAGGTTATAGCTCAAGGATCCCATTCTGTGTGGTACAAAGGACCCTTTACAAGTGTTTTGTATGTTTGTTCCTCATTCAGCAACATGCTAACTGGAGAACTTCAATCCCTTCACAGGATGTAATCTTAATTTTCCTTTGGAAAGGTAATGTTTCTTCCGTAGAGGCTATTCTTGGATCTTTTCCATATAAATCTATCATAACTACCTTTAGTAGTTATCCAGGTTGCCATTTTCAGTACTTATAGTGCAAAATTCCTTTGCAGAAATATGACTTGTTGAGCTCTGTGGATAGGAGACATCAATGAATATGAAGCAAATGCTTACAATTCTCCAGAGTGGAAGGTTACATATTTCTGTGTCTCCTACAAATCAAACCCTTCAGCCCTGTCACCATGTTCAGTATGAATTATATTGAATATTTGGAAATAAATTAATAAAGCACAGCTAAAATTCCTAGAGTTCTATTTCATGCCCCAATTCTAGCTGCAATGTGAAGATTCTACTAAGTGGGTATTACACTTGAATCTCTATGGGCCTCTGTGGAAGCCATGATGATATTGGAGAACATTCAAGTCACATATATAGCTGTTGGCAAGAAATATGGTCCCAAAAGGCAATAATTCAGACGTAGAGGTCCTAGCCTAAATTCCCAAATTCAATCCTGGCATTTCCTTTTAAAATCATCTGATGAAGCAAAGGTTGCATCTTGAGACCTTGGAAAGCCATAGTGCCAAGATAATACTGAGCTAGCGGTTTGACTCTACATAAGATAGTTTCAGGTTTTCAAACCTTGCCTCTTTCTGTTGCTCAGAAAAAAATGCGCTATGTGATGCATGGAATGAAATACTGTATTTTACACAATCAGATTATAACTAATAGTTTGTCCAGAAGATGGTCTGATGGAGTTGCAAAGATTTTGTGCGCCATCATATCTTGATTTGTTCTGAAATAAATCAGTCCAAAAATATACTTACATAACCTAGAAGGAAACTTTTTTATCATTCATGTGCCATCATGGGGGAGACAAGAAGCAGGGAAATGACCTCATAATGAAATGCCTGCACAACGGTTATGGAATAGCCCCCCCCCAGGGAAGTCCATCACAACATGTTTCTGTTGGCATTCAGGAGGGACATACATCTTTTCAGAAAAGAGTTGGGACAAGCATGTAACTGATTAGGGCAGTCACTGCTTGCTTTGAATCTGTATTATGTTTGTGTTTTCTTCTGTTTAACTGGTTTTTATAGAGCTTTTACAAATCTTATTTTGAACTGCAGGATAGATGGGATTGAAGTATTATAAATATTTAAACAAAAACATTGACTCAAGATTTATCCTCAACACCTTTGTTAGTGACTGATTGTGCTCCTGGCAGCATTTTCAGACTGGGCCACTTCTGCTATTAGTTTCATACTGGAAAATCATCAGATAGGTATTTTTACCTGGTAGTTTAGCTTGAACAGATCTATTGCAGAGTCTAAAATGTCTCTTCATGTTAGCTACATAATAATCTTATCCCAAGCAGTTCTGGGCAAAACACAAGTTTGTTTTACAATGAGTTACATGTGGTTGCCTGATTTTGTGTTTCTGGGTATTTGATGCCTCTTCACTCACTCCTATATTTTACCATGGCCAGTTTCTCCTTGAGTCAGACAGTATCGTAATCTATATGAGCCTGTATTTAAAATATTGTGTTCAAAGAAAATAATGCAAAAGCTATGGAAAAGATACAGGGTGTAAAAAAATTGGTCAGGAGCTGATGAACAGAATATTGTGCTTACAAAAAAAAAAAAAAAACATTTGGTGCCTTTTGTTTAGGAAAAAAACTAGAAGAGGGCATGATATGGATTTAAAATATTATTATTAAAATATTTAAAATATTATAATACTGAATGGGAATACTAAATATACAGATACTGAGTAAATATGAAAAAAATATTTACCTGTCTCAGATGCAAGTATGCATTATGATATAATGAAACTGGTGTGCAGTAGCTTTAAGAAAAACAAAATAACATACTCCTTCACAAATGCATGGTCAATATATAGCAGGGGGTGGCAAAAATTACTTAAGAGCCACATACAATAAACTTCAGGTGCTTAAGAGCCGCAAGAGATGTTTGAAAGCCACAATATTTAAGAGGCATTAAAATTCTTAAATATATTTACTCACCATGAACATTAAACTTAAGTTTTAATCCAGTAGACTCAATTTATACTCATTGAATAATTATAAAGCTTGAACATTTATTTTTTATATTAATTGTGATGCAAAAAAGGAGCTTAACCAACGTATTTCTGAGAGTCACATGTGGCTCATGAGCCACTGTTTGGCCTAATATATAAAATATATGACCACTATATAGATACTAGAATCAGTTAACAAAAGCACAGCTTTAGTATTGTGTGACAATTTAATAATAATACACAAATAACACACAACAGAAATACTGTGGGAAAAGTCCATCATCATTTCATTCTCCTTATGAAGTTCTCCAGAGCATGTGACTGATCACTATGAGAGACCACTGTTCAGCTAAGGAATGGAATCTGTATGTTCTTATGCCATTTGGCTTCTGAGTATCACACGCAGTGAGAAAAGTTCAAACAGTTCACAAACATTTTTCAAGAAAAAATGAGCATTTTTCAAGAAAAAATGGGTTTGAGCTTACCTGTGGACTCCCCTTCTCCCCTGTGTTGCCTTGGCAGGGTCATTCCTACGAATGGGTAGCTCCTCTTCTCAGGCAGGCAGGTCAGTATCCAAGTCTTCCTGAGGGGAGGGGCTCCCATGATTCCCCAGGCTGTAGAAAAGTCTTGAAAGGCCCCTTCTCGGTGTAACATGTGGTCCACTAGGCAAGAGTCCGCTAGAATGTCCACACTGGAACTGGAGACAATGTTGCTCCACATCCATGCGCATGCGTCACCTGTTGGCACTAGAGAGAAGCAACCTAGGCCTATAGTGAGTAGAACTGAAAGACCTAGGGATAAGGCCACTAAACTCCTCTTCCCCAGCTCCTAGATATAACTCTACAGAGTATATTCCAACTTCTTCCCCGTCCTGTCTTATTCTTTCCCTTATCTCTTTTTTATTTTTTTATTTTGCAGTGACTCAGGTGTCAGGCAGGCAGTCCTGTAAAATAGGTAAGCATTATTATCCACATATTAAGAATGAGTAGCTGTAACCGACAGGGTAGGAATATGCCTAACAGCCATGTTAGGCGCCCATGGGTGCCTTCCACTGATAGAACAAGCATTCATTAGAGGGGGTCCACTCCATTGGTGCTGCAGTTGCAGCAACAACACGCATAGCAGTACTGCCAGAACAAAAGGGTGGCGACTGCACATGTGTGTTGAGCCACTGCTGCAGGAGATGAGTTGGCATGTGGGGTGGCCTATATGCAGGAAGAGAGAGGCTCAGGGCAGAGAGAGGGAGGAATCAGAGCAGGGATCTGCATCATTGGGAGTTATGTCAGGGGGCGAATATCAGTGGCAATGGTGCTGCCAATATCCTGTGACCTTGCCTGGTCTCAACATACCCACTTGGGTCCACTCAGACTTACAGTAGCAAAAGAGCTGGCCCAGATCCAAGCAGACCTGTTGGGGACCATGGTGCAGTGGAGTAGATAAAAAAGAATTTTGTTTACTTACTTCTCTTGTCATGTCATGGTCTCTGGTCAGCCTGCAGCATGCAGTGGAGGCCAAGGATAGGACTGGGCTATAAGACTAGCTAGTGAGTGTGAGGTGATGCAGTCAAAATTTGGAATTACCAGCAGAGATATACCCAGGCCTTTCGGTACGCAGGGCAGCAAAACCCATGCCCTCATGATGCCATGCAGCATCATGATGTCATTTTAGGAGTTCTCTGCACACTCTCAGCAGCTGGTTGGGTAATTGCACCTGACTGGCTGCTGAGAGGGTGCATGCACTCGGGAAGCAGGTAGTATGTGAGCATACTCTTGGCAGCCAACAGGGCGATTTTGCCCAGCTGGCTGCTAACAGGGTGTGTGCACTCCAACTGCTTCCTGAGTGGGGAAGCAATTGGAGCACATACGCTGGCACCCCCCTTCAGTTGGCACCCAGGGGTACTTGTCCTGTTTTGCCCCAGGGGAGATACGCCTCTTATTACCAGTCCATATTTCCCCTGTTTTGAATGTCTAGGACCCAAATCCTAACCCATTTTCCAGCACTGGCTTAGCTTTGCCAATGGAAAGTGTGCTGCATCCTGCAGTTGGGGGGCACTCACAGAAGCCTCCTAAAAGTAAGGAAATGTTTGTTTTCTTACCTAGGAGCTGTATCTCCCTGATGTTGTTGCTGGAAAGTGGGTTAGGATTGCGCCTTTAGTCAATTACAAACCAAGCCCAAATGCCTTTGACATTTGGGTTTAGCTTGTAATTAGCCCAGCCTCATGCTCAGTACAGCTCTCCCTACTGCCATAGCAATCTCCTCCCTTTTTCCATTAAAAAATGTACCTGGAAGCAGTGATGAGAGGGGATTCTGCTACCGCCTTGATTAGGCAGTAGCACTGAGAATATTATCTCAGGGGAAACAAGGAAAGGAACAGCAGAGGAATTGCAAGAGGATTGGGGGAGGTCTCCAGTCCTGGTCATATTCCTGATGACATAATGGGAGTGTAACAAGACCTGGAACTCACAATGAGTCTAAGCTTGAAATAAGCTCATTGATTCAAATTGAGCCCAAATAACAGTCAGATCCTATCCTTTATCAGATTCTGGCAGCATGACCAGAGCCAATGACGCATGCATGAAGGCTTTGGCTTTCCTGCCATTGTCCTGGCAGCATGTTATTCAGTACACTGCCAGAAAGCACTTTATGGTACTTTTTCAGCAGTAGGCAGCAGCAGAATGCAAGTTCTGCTGCCAGTCGGCCCTGATAAGATTGGACCATAAGTGTGTTTTAGGCAAATCCATTCCAGACTGAACCCAGAAAAGTTGCGACACAACTCAGATTGTGACTTGTTGTCTTGTGTGCTCCCTGAAGCATTTGGTGGGCCACTGTGAGATACAGGAAGCTGGACTAGATGTCCCTTTGACCTGATCCACTGGGGCTCTTCTTTGTTCTTATATTCTTACCCATCTCTGTAAGTGCATTTGTGGCTGAGATGAGATTTACATCTGGTGATTTCAGGCTCATACTTTCAACTACTATACTACGCAAACATCGTGTCTCCATGTGTACTTGCTTGTTTAAGGGTGCAATGCTAACCCCTGACATAAGCACTGACATAAGGGAACAAACATTCCCTTACTTTGAGGAGGCCTCCATGAGTGACACCCAACTGCAGGATGCAGCACATGTCTCTTGTGCTGGAAAGCACTGATATAAGGGGTTAGGATTGCGCCCTAAATTGTTTACTATTCAGGAATAAACAGGGCAGCACAAAGTTCTGAGCTGAAAGAAGTTGGTCTGATATATCACCTTACCTACTTCGTATTTCATTACCTCCCAGACCATTGTGATAATGAATAAATCTAAGGCCGCAATCCTAACCAATTTTTCAGCACTGACATAAGGGCAAAGCAACTCTGAGATAAGGGAACAAACATTGCCTTACCTTGAGGAGGTCTCCATGACTACCCCCCAACTGCAGGATGCAGCACATGCCCCACGGGCACAGCTATGCCAGTGCTAGAAAGATGGTTAGGATTGCACCCTTAAATAAGTAACTATAAACCAGGAATTTGAGTTTGTATAAAAAGTGTTTTGGCTTTACACAGTGGAACAACAATGGGCTTAGAACTACTTCGAATTCTGTAAACTGATGTATGCTCTGTGAAAGATTTGTCTGTGGTCTTGCTATATTCAGTTGCTAGATCCAGTAAAACAGAAATGCAGTGAAGGCTATAATACCACAACTAAGGGCGCAATCCTACCTGCACTGGAACAGTCAAGCCAATAGACTTGCACTGTATCCAGCACAGGGTAGGGTCCCAAAGCAGCTCTGCCAGAGGCAAGGGGAAACCTCTGGATAAAGCATGCTGGCCTCTATGGGTCTCCTTGGACTCGCGCTACCTCCTGAGGTGGCACAAATTTGAGGAGAGCAGAGCAGAGCAGCTTGAAGCCCAGCCTCCCACTGCCCTGGGGCTGCCCAGCCTCCCTCCCACCCACCCCAAGACACACAGAGGAAACCAGTGCAGAGGCTTGTGTCAGCCTTGCAGGCCAGCACACCTCTGAGCTCTACTCAGAAGTAGTCCCATTTGCACCAGTCACTGAGGCTTCCTCCTCCCAAGTAACAACAAAGCCCATCAGTAGCATAGCTAGAGCAGGTGCAAAGCCCTGTGTTTTGCAAGGATCCTCACCTTGACTTGCAAAGCACTATGTGTTGCACAGAGCTTCACTGCAGGCATACGAGTGGCCCCCTCTCCTTCAGAGTGGGGGTGCAGGTGAGGGAGAACTGCTCTGTCGTTGTCTGTGGAAAAGCACTGCAGCTGCCCCACCTGCTTACACCCAAGAAGACTCTCCTTACACCTGAGGAGGTGCTTCTTACACCTGCTTTCTCAGGTGTAAGGAGAGCCTCCTCAAGTGTAAACAGGAGGGGTAGCTGCTTTTCCATGGACTATGATAGGGTGGTTCTGCCTCACCTGCTGCTCCTGTTCTGAAGGGAAGGGGGCCACTTGTATACCTGTGGTGAGGCTCTGTGCAACACTTAGTGCTTTGCGAGGTGAGGTTCCCTGCAAAATTTAGTGCTTTACACCCCCTCTAGCTATGCTACTGGAGCACACAGGAGCCAGCCATACAGTTGGAAAGCGTAATCACTATGAACCGCCTCTTCCCCCTCCCTGGGCTTCTCCAGTTAATTCCAAGGCAAGAATCCCCATGGGTTTCTGCCCTCTCTCATCCAAAGAAAAAAACCAGACTGGCCATCCTTCATCCAGTGACCATCAGTTCCTTCAGAGATGGGCAAAAGAGCCTGCTCCCACCCGATGCAAAAACATTTACCGTTCCCTGCCTCCTGGCTAGAACTCCCCTACTGCTCGCCTGGTCTGAATGATGACTCCATGAGATCTTTCACACCTTAAAAAAAAAGGAAGTAGTGTGTGTATGTGTGAGGAATCAGTGTGCATGTGTGAGGAATCAGTGCCAAGTCAAGTGGCCTCAGACTCCAGTCAATGCCTGAGTCAGTGCAGGTGACTCAAGTCTCCATGAGTCACTGAAAAATGCTGGTTTTTGCAACTCAGACTTGAGTCACCTGACTTGAGTTCCCATCCCTTTTCGGAATGGAACTACATCAGACTCTTGAGCTGCAGATTTGCTTGCCCCTTCCTTAGGGTCTGGAGGCCATGTTCAGCTTGGAAGAATAGAGGTAAGGGACATGTTTTGAAAAGCAGGCCTAGCTTAGTTGTTTGCTCTGACAATAGTCTCAATGATTAGCTAGGACGCTGGCAGAAGAGAAGTGGTTTAGAGTTGGGGAAAGTGGAGGAAAGGGTTGGTGTAAAGTTGGAAACTCCCAGTGGCTCTGGTACAAAGCTGCTCCTCTTTCTTACAACAATCACTGCAATATTTGGTCACTGTTATAGCTCTCCTTCTTAGTCTTTTCATCTGTAAACTGCACATGCCCCTTTCCTTCACTGACTTACAGAAAGCAGCTATAGAAAAGACCCAGTGGGATTTCTACTTTGTACCTCGCAGTTTATTCTTTAGTATTTTGTTTTATCTAATTTCTTGCTCCACTTCACATGGGAGACTTAAAGTCCACAGTCTGAAAAAGGCCATTGTTATCCCAATGTTGTATCTGAATGTAGCATGCTTCTCATGCTACTGCAACCCTCCTACCAACAGGAGGGACTGACAGCAATAGGGACCAAATTCCCTCCAAATTTGGCAGGATTTGCCACCCAGACACCTGGGGCACAGAATTTAAACTCCAGCAAGTAATTATTTTTCATTTGCAATGTTCACATGCACCTTGGCTGCAAAACAAGTAAATCCTTATTTGGTTTTGTAAAAGGAAGAGAAGGCGTTCGGGAACCCATTTAACACAAGAAACTATTCACATGTACCAAAAAATGTGAAATATTTACTGTCTACATTGTGAAACATATATGAATTACACCTCAGTTGTTTTCCATCCAAGTGCTTAGTGTTGTCTTATGCATCAGAATCTGTTTGTCACAGCTGACACTGCACAAAGAAGTGAAGCTTCCCTACTAGTGATTGACAAATGACCATCATATTTATTTGATTTATAACTGCACATAATTAACATAGTCTTCATACTGTAGTGTGAATTAGTCATAGCCATCCAGCTCATAATTCATACTCACACTTGTGCTCTATGTTAAGTGTGTCATCTGCCTCCAGATTTCAGTTACTTCTTATTTCTGAAGCACTACAATTTAGTTATCTGCATCAATAATGCATAGATGTATGTGCTTTTGCATAGAGCTCACATGCACCTGTGCATTGTTTCATCTTCAAAATAAAGCCAAGAGGTTCTTATATGAGTGTGTAACTTGTGTGTGGCTTATACACATGTTTTGGAAAGCGGATTTTTTTTCTATTTTTACCTAGAGTATTGATATGGCTACTAGTACTTTCCTAAACTCCCTTGTTGTTCTCGAAGTCAGATGCTCCTGTTCATGTTCAGCCCCAGAGTGCATTACACAATGTAGGCAATGTAAATAACCCATATTGGTAAGAATGACACCTAAACAGACACATATTAAAAGGTCATGTTCTTGGGGTTAAGTCCAAGAAAGTTACGTGTATTGCATAAGTTACAATAATTGAATAACAGCCAATTCCTCCAGGCTCCCTGCATCAAACTTGTATGAAGACTGGGAGGTAAGTGGGGGAGAGGAGAGCTCTATCAAAACTTCGGTCACTTTTCCCATCCTAAAACAATCTGAGGGAGTTTGCACGTGGGTGTGGGTTACACCCAAAACTGGAAAAGAAACACAAAGAGATTGGCTTTGACCTTATTTATACACAGCAGTTCCTCTGAGCAGCATTGTAAGTAACTCTGAATTATCAGTTTTAGAAGCATCTTGCCACAAGTTGCAAGAAGAATGTATGTTTAAGGAGAAAGCATAAAGCATGTTGTCTCTTTACCAAGTATTTTAGGTTGCTTGCTAGATTGTGGCTTGGCAAGCTCTTTCCCCCATTATCTTTGTCATAAAGGCAACCAGAAGATCTGATGAACTGTTGTCACTACCTCTGCTCTCTTTCCTTCACATCTTGTTCTCCGGTTTTGGTCCTTTGTTCTGGCATGAAGAAAGTTACTTCAGCCTCAGTATTGTCCAGGGCCTGAACATATGTCATAGTGAAGTATCTATGCATGTTGAAGTATCAAAGAGGTTGTACATTTTCAAAACTATGTTGCCTATGTAGGATGGAGCACTCCCTAGTTGTACAACAAAACACTTTTTTAAACAGTCTCAAAATTCCAAAAAAGTAAAGAAAGTGGTGGATAATTCAGTATAAGTACATAGTAAATTCCTGGAGATAGTGCAAATTTAAAACAAATACTCTGCTATATTAATGTGCCTAAGGAATATTCTTACTCATGCTGGTATTTAGTTAATTAGATTTGTGTGCTTCTGGATTCCAAATTCCAAGACTTGTGTATCACAATAGTATGTACCTCCAGAGGAACAAACTAAAACAGTTGTGTTTAGTTTGCTGCAGCACAACCAACAAAGAGTCTTGTGGCACCTTCAAGATAAACAGAAATATTGTCAAAGATTTTGTGAGCACTAGTGTGGAAAACATCCCACAATAATTGCCCAATCCAAAATAGGGCCTGTGTCAACGGAACATGCATTCCACTGGTGCTTGCTGTTGCATAAGCTCCGTAAAGGGCTTTGCAGCAGCACAAGGCTCGGGTGTGCCAGTAAGAAGGCCAAAGCCTTTGCATGCATGCTGGCCAGGAGTCAGAGGCCTGCAGGGAGACACCCATCACAGAGGCAGGAGGACAGTGGAATGGGACACCAATGAGGACGGGGTGGCAGTTCATGCCCAGAAAGGGAGCAGGACTGGCAGCACCAGCACACACCATATTCAAAACCCCTTCCTGGGCCTGATCCACCTGCATGGATCAATGTGGACATGCACCAGCAATATTGCTGGGGCAGGACCAAGTTGACCCATTGTACCTGCTGGGGCCTATCCAGGGGAGAGGGAACAAATATCCCCTTACCCCAAAGAGATTTCCTTATCCCGAGAAGAAATTCCCTTGCAGATGCAACGTGGCCAGCGCCGTTACATTGTCATATAGGGATTTAGGTAGGATTAGACCATTAATCTGTTAGCCTTTAAGGTGCCATAAAACTTTTTGGTGTATTCAGGGCTTTTTTTCTAATGGAACGCAGGGGGACGGAGTTCCGGCACCTTTTTGCAGGGGCCCCTCCCCTTTGGAGGCATTCTAGGAGGGAGAGAGAGCAAAATAGAGGCATTCTCTGGGTGGGTGCTGGGGGGTGCAGGGTGGGCAGGCACCTGGCCCCTGCCTGACTGCACAATGACCCCCTCCTGCCCCCATCTCCAAGCTCTTGCCTGAGCCCAGCCTGTCTCCCCTCCCCCCATGCTCTGCTTCCCAGCGCAGCTTCCAAGCCAGTGGAGGGTGTGGGGGACACGCGCCAACGCCGAGGAGGAGGACGGACGGACAGCCAGCCAGCCAGGGAGACGGGCTGCGGCACCCATGGAACTCCCAGGTACTGGCTTGGCGGCGGAGGAGGAGGGGAAGGAAACCGGCTGGTGCAGCCCCATGCCAATCTGCAGCACGAGCCTAGGCGTGTCTACTCAGAAGTATGTCTCATTATGCTCAATGGGGCTTGCTCCTGGGAAAGGGTGCATAGCCTTGCAGCCTGAGAGCCCAAGCATATCTACTCAGAAGTAAGTTCAACTGTGTTCAATGGGGCTTACTCCCGGGAAAGTGTCATAGCCTTGCAGCCTGAGAAGACAGGCAGAGGAAGGGCTCTGAGGCTGCAGTCCTCTCCACACCTTCCTAGGAGGAAGCCCCACTGCCTCTAGTACTGACTTCTGAGTAGACAGGCAGAGGAGGGGCTCTGAGGCTGCAGTCCTCTCCACACTTTCCTGGGAGGAAGCCCCACTGCCTCTAGTGGGACTGACTTCTGAGTAGACAGGCATAGGAGGGGCTCTGAGGCTGCAGTCCTCTCCACACTTTCCTGGGAGGAAGCCCCACTGCCTCTAATGGGACTGACTTCTGAGTAGACAGGCACAGGATTGGGCCCTGAGGCTGCCATCCTATCCACAGTAAGCTCCATTCACTAAAGTGGACTTCTGAGTAGACATGCATAGGATTGGGCTCTTAGGCTGCAATCCTAGGCACTTTCCTGGGAGTAAGCTCCATTGACTAGAACAAGACTTATTTCAGAGTAGTCATACCTAGGATTGGGCTCTTAATCCTGGCAGAGATATATATCTACACCCGTTTTCACATGCTAAGGGCAGGCGAAAAGGGATTCTATGTGTGTACAACATGCTGTCCAGCCTTGCCAGAGATCCTCCTCATCCTTCCCCCACAAGCATGCCTTCTGCCAGCCAGCATTTGCAGCTCCTCTCCAGCAATGCAAAGCAGCTGCTCAGGGCAGCAGAGGACATACAATTGCATGCCAAGCACCTTCCCAAAGACACAGAGTATTCTGATACCTGAATTAAACCATATTTAATCGCTTGTTTGCAAACGTAGCTGTTTCTATGAGCACCTAAGGACCCCTCTCGTGTAAGAATTCCTTTTTTGTTCTTACTCCCACAGTTGCTTAGAGTAATTTTACTACATGGAAGCCATTTTTTGGAATCTATTTACTGCTTCCTCTCCTCGAAGTAGTGCCACACTACATACTACACGCTACAAGTGCACCTGTACAGTATTTTTCCCCATGTGTAGAAAAAATAGCTAGGGGGAAGGGGATGTGGACATTGACAGCCCCATCCTATGCATGTCTACTCAGAAGTAAGTTCATCTTTAGGGGGGAAGCACATAAAAAATATTTTATTTCTCCAATAAAAAATGGTAAATAAATAAATAAAAGATTAACAAGTTATGAGTTCCTGCACCTTTTTATTTACAAAAAAAGCACTGGGTGTATTAATACAACCACCTTTCCCATTGGCAAATTTGAATTTTATATAATCACTTTTCATTTTTCTGTCAGCAAGCAAAATTTAGCATGGAATTAGAGTAAATGAAGATATTAACTGAAATATGGGGCCTTGGGTGCCTAGTGAAGCAATCATGTGACTATTTTACCACTTGGGCAACTATAATAGTGTCTAATAATGTGACTAACACTCCCCAAGTTAACATGTCTTATTATAGTGATTTTTAAAAAATAAACCTGTAGCCACACAATATATTTACTTAAGGTGCAGGTGGCATGCTGCATGTTTGAAAGATTCCACACATAGTAAAAAATGACTGTTCTGCATTCATGTGGGCAAAAGTAAAGGGATAATCTTTGGGACACTTTTGGAATGAATTATGAACATGCTTTCTACTTACAAAACCAGCCATTAAAATCTAATGTAATTAGGCTGTAAAAACCAGCCTGCTTGAATTTGCATTATCCCCCCTTCATTTATATAGCTCCACCCTGGGTTTTACTGTATCACTATGTGACAGAATGTTAGGAATTTTTCTCTCACATGGAGATCATTGATGCAAGCAAAAAGATTTAAAGAAAAATGTAGCACATTTCAGAATGTTGGCATTGTAAGTCAAAAATATATTAACACATACATTTTATATCTGTGGTTCACAACATTTGGTCTGCAAGAAATGCAGGCAGCTTTCTGCCAGAAACAGATGGTGCTTGTGAATATAATGCATATATACAAAGAAGTTATAATACAACTATATGACACAATTTCATTCAGTGATGAAACAAATCCTAATCATAAAGCAATAGGCGATCTTAGCTGCCCAATCCTTTCAGCCCCAAACTCACTAACACCCCCCCACACACACACTGATGCATCCATGCCATTGGAGCCTGTGCTGCATCTTGTGGGGAAGGCAGTCCTAAGAACATAAGAACAGCCTCACTGGATCAGGCCATAGGCCCTTCTAGTCCAGCTTCCTGTATCTCACAGCGGCCCACCAAATGCCCCAGGGAGCACACCTGATAACAAGAGACCTGCATCCTGGTGCCCTCCCTTGCATCTGGCATTCTGACATAACCCATTTCTAAAATCAGGAGGTTGCGCATACACATCATGGCTTGTAACCCATAATGGATTTTTCCTCCAGAAACTTGTCCAATCCCCTTTTAAAGGCATCCAGGCCAGATCCCATCACCACATCCTGTGGCAAGGAGTTCCACAGACCAAACACACGCTGTGTAAAGAAATATATTTTTTTGTCTGTCCTAACTCTCCCAACACTCAATTTTAGTGGATGTCCCTTGGTTCTGGTGTTATGTGAGAGCGTAAAGAGCATCTCTCTATCTACTTTATCTTTCCCATGCAGAATTTTGTATGTCTCAATCATGTCCCCCCTCAGGCGTCTCTTTTCTAGATTGAAGAGGCCCAAATGCCGTAGCCTTTTCTCATAAGGAAGGTGCCCCAGCCCAGCAATCATCTTAGTTGACCTCTTTTGCACCTTTTCCATTTCCACTATATCCTTTTTGAGATGCGGCGACCAGAACTGGACACAATACTCCAGGTGTGGCCTTACCATCGATTTGTACAATGGCATTATAATATTAGCCATTTTGTTCTCAATATCTTTTCTAATGATCCCCAGCATAGAATTGGCCTTCTTTACTGCTGCCGCCCATTGGGTCGACACTTTCATTGACTTCTCCACCACCACCCCAAAATCTGTCTCCTGATCTGTCACAGACAGCCCAGAACCCATTAGCCTATATGTGAAGTTTTGATTTTTTTGCCCCAATGTGCATGACTTTACACTTACTTACATTGAAACGCATCTGCCATTTTGCTGCCCATTCTGCCAGTTTGGAGAGATCCTTCTGGAGCTCCTCACAGTCACTTCTGGTCTTCACCACTTGGAAAAGTTTGGTGTCATCTGCAAACTTAGCCACCTCACTGCTCAATCCTGTCTCCAGGTCATTTATGAAGAGGTTGAAGAGCACCAGTCCCAGGACAGATCCTTGGGGCACACCACTTTTCATCTCTCTCCATTGTGAAAATTGCCCATTGACACCCACTCTCTGTTTCCTGGTCTTCAACTAGGTCTCAATCCTCAGTCCTGGAGGTCTTCTCTGGATAAGGAAATATTTGTTCCTGGGAACAAATATTTGGGGGTAAGTGTCTACTGTCTGAATGGGTCTACTTGGACCTGTGCTAGCTATTTTGCTGGCACAAATCTGATTGGACTTGGGAAGGTGGATCAAGGCCAGGAAGGGGGTAGGGTATTGGCAGTACTGCTGCCTTCCTGACCTTGATCCATCCCCTTCTGTACCCAAGTCTCCATCCTGTTCCACCCACCCTATCCCATTCCACCTGCTCCCCCACTGACTTACTGACACCGGCAATCCTTGGCCGGCCAATGATGCATAACTGTGGACACTCACTGCTTGTGGCAGTGGCTCAGCTGCGCTCTATGATGTGTCACCTTTTTTGACAGCACACTGCACCACCAGATCACAGGATCTGGCAATGCAGCAGCCCAATTGGTCTGGCCCTTATTCTGTTTTATGCTCTCAGCTCTGTTCAGGATAAGGAACAGCATTTTTTAAGGGCAAAAACACATTCAGCAAGATATACAATCCTTTCCTTATTTGCCCAATCTTGGGTAATCTGGCTCCTTAACAGTTGCTTTGGGACGTAGAAGTACCTCTGTTTGATACAAATGTGGTAAATGTCTGGATGCTGAAAGAAAGGATGGAGGAGTCATGGTTTCCATTCTCACTGATGCAAATTGTATCATAATCATCAGTGGTTCAACCTATCCTTCCCTGCTTGGTCATATTGACTAGTCTAGGCAAGAGCTGACTGCTGACTGGGGGAAAAGCAGGAGATCCTATAATGTGTTACATCCTAAAAATCTCCCAAATTAGCAAGATTTTGGCTGCAGTGACCCGCACCTAAAAACCATGATTTGCAGAGCATTATGTTCTCAACTGTATGCCGTGTTAATTGTTAATGAGAGGATCTCATGATATTAATAATACAAAAGTGACTTGTTTGCTCATGTCAACAGAAGTGTTAGATAAGAAACTAACAGAGCCTGACAATGTACACTGTGAGTGGTACATACAGTAAACGTTTGCCATTCTACGCAGAGATGGAAATCAAAACAAAAAGAAAAGTTCTCACCTTGGACAAGCTGCGGTTTCTTATGAAATGGTGCTCTGCATTTCTCCAGTAGTGTGTCATCTCTGATTAGTTGCAAAGCTTGGCCTCAAGATACTCTTAACTTCTGAACCAAGATGCACTAAGCTTGACTCCAGCCATCTTGCACCATAAGGGGCCTCAAGGCAGGGTACTCCTGTGTTTCTTGTAACTACCCTGCAAAATAATTGCTATCACTGTAACTCCATCATGGGGAAAAAAAACAACTACTGTATTCTAGGTGTAGTAGTAGTAATGTTATTAGTACTTATCTTCAAATGGGGTACAAATGAAGTACAAATTTGTACTTCAAATTAGTACAAATCTTCAAATCATACTTATATACAGTATGATTTATATGCTTTGCAAAATTACCTGCTCTTATTAATTAAAATTGATCTTATGTGCAGATGTTACTGATATATTACTGTGGATTGGAATGGGTTTGGCTCATTTTTTAATTGTCACTAAGCAGTTGGGGCTTTACTGACAAATTTTCAGCCCAGTTCTAAGCTGATCTGGAACAGCCAGGCCATTTGGCCTGCACTGTATCCAATGCAGCTTAGGAGGCAACTAGAGGTCTTCTCGTAAGAGGATATATTTTCCCTTACCCCGATTAAATTCCCAGCCATCCCAATGGGGCTTCTTGGATCCATGCCAGCTATATAGCTGGTGCAAATTGCGGAGCCCATGTAGGGCTGCCTGGGCTGGGAATGGGGGTTAGGATACAGCAGAGGAGGCTGAACCTGCCCCCCTCCCAGACTCTATCCTCCCCCTGTTCTGCCCTGCCTCATTCAAAAATGCCCCCCCCCACCTCCAGCCTGCCTGCCACCCTTTCCCAGCACCTGCACTGCCCAGCATGAACTTGCCTGTATCAGGCGGTGCAGGATTGGAATATGGAACTGCTGAGCCAGCGCCAGCCCGCACACCAGCCAGCTCTCAAGTAGGTACAAATGTACCTTACAGCATGTTTGCTACACTCTGGGCCAGCACAGGGACAGCGGCGCTGGCCCAATGTCAAATTAGGATTGTGTAGTTTGTCACTAAGCAGTTGGGGCTTTGCTCACAAGTTAAGACAAAGTATAAATACTGTGCAGACGAAAAAATTGATATATCCTGTTTTTATTCAGTTCTTTACTATGTAGATAGTAAACAATGATTACTCAGTTGGAGCATCAGTACGCGTAACATTAAGAATATGCAGATAGAGCTTATTGGACATGATCCAAAGGGATTTACTTATGTAAAATATTTAGACCTTTCATTTCATCATTCAATAGCGGAGTTCAAGGTGGCTCAAATCAGCAGTTAAAAACTGCTTTAGACTTTTTATACATATTTCATTCTTCCCATCACAACATCTTGTGCCACTAAAAAATAAGACTTGACGCACCCCGCAGAATGGAATCCAGTACAGTGAAAGGAACTGCAGCAGGCAGGGGAACCTGGTACACAGATGGTGTAGATGTGAAGGTGTTTTGCACATTAGGATTTTTAGGATCTGGCTAGAATTATACTCACTAGATGAACCGTTAATCTTAGGACTTCCTTAGGTGGTCATTCTATAGCTGTGTTGGGGGATTTGTAAACAGTTTGCAAATTAATGAAGTCAGTTTGAATAGCATCTTTAGCTCTATGAGCCAAGCCTGAGTGGCATGATTGCCCCCCTCTCCATACAGACGCAGGTCCTCTCTGCTCAACTTCTTGCAACATGTTTGTTTACATTACAGCCCTGGATTAAAGGAAGGTAGTTGAGAGCACCCAGTGAAGAAACTGTGAACTTAATTTCCTTTAAACAAATTGGAGTTTGAAGTAAAATGGATGATTGTAAGGCCCGCAGACATCCATGGAAGAAAATATTTCATGTCCTCCCATTTAGGGCCCAATCCTATCTAACGTTCAGCATCAGTGCAGATGCAATGCAGCCCTGAGGTAAGGGAACAAATGAACAAATGTTCGCAAACCTTGAGGAGACCTCGGTGACTGCCTCCCCACCACAGGATTCAGTGCACACCCCATTGGCACAGCTGCACCTACTCTGGAAAATTGGATAGAATTGGGCCCTTATTCTTCTGGGTCAGTACTGTCATATGGCACTTTTACCCTATTATCATATAATAGGGTAAAATCACTTTTACCCTATATCAACTTGCTGCACACTGCAGTTGGCAGGGGAGAGTAGGCAGGGAAGGAGGACGCACCCTAACAGTAAGGACAATCCTTACATGATTAGCCGTATTCTTTTTCCTACCACAGAGCTCATGATTCCTGCTCAGGAAAATGACTGACCACTCTATATTGTTTACACATATTATGTGCATATGTAAATAATAGTTCAGCCTACAACTGCTTTATATTTTCTTCTAATGCTTTAATATACTCCATTAACAATTTGGAGGTGGAGAGAGTAACAGTCTAAAAGTCTGGTCCAAACAGGAGCAGCAACAGCAGCAAAGGCAAAACAAAGATAACTGTGCTAGTGTAACTGGGCACAAAGAAGTACGAGCAAGGGACAGCAACACAGAACGCTCCTGTCTCAATGTAATCAGCAGGCATTCTCCAAAAGAATATTGCTTCACATTGCATCACATATTGGCTAACATTCATAAAATTGGTTGCAAAAGGTGAATGCATCAACTTCCCATTCATTTTGTATTAACATTTGGCTAAATTTTTCACTGAAAGCCCTAAAATTCAGAACTTCCACCAGAAAACTGTATACTTGATCACCCTCCTTTTTTCCCAACACAGTTTATGTTTTTGAATCACATCTCTGGGCCTTGGTGAATGCGAATCACTTTAGCTGCAATCCTACTATGCACATTTTCCTGGAATATCCCACTGGACACTGTAGGATTAATTTTGAGGAAAAATGCATAGGATTGTGCTGTTAGACGTTCATCTTATTCAATCATGCATCTAAGTGATCTTGCCGAAGGAGGGGTCACCCTTTGGGGGAAAATCAAAGGCAAGGCCCCCTCCTGCTTTATCCCAACTTAAAACCTCTGTGAGGGGTGTATGGGTGGGTGGGGTATGGTTAGGAACCATGTGGTGTAGAAGGGGGAGGTGAGTCCTGGCCTTCCAGCAGGTAAGATCATCCCTTACCATTTATCTCTCTTTCCCTTTCTCCTTTTCTCATTGGTAGCAATTAATGTGAGCAGTGAAGGGTGGGCAAGCAGTGATATTGTGAGTAGTTAGGTTTTTGTTTTTTTTAGGGGTCCTCTGGGTCTGTGTTGGTCTGGAAGATTGCAACACAGGTAATGGACTAGCGACATGTTCTTGTGGGGTTGCACTCCCTCTCCAGAAGCAGGTACACAGGTTGGGAGCCCTTCTAAATGCACAGCTGCTTCTGGATCTCCAAGTGCCAGCAGTAGCTGGGGGGGGGGCTTTTGCTCAGCTTCAGCTGGTGTGTCATCTGCAACAATAGTAGTCCACACCTTGATGACCTCTTCTTTGGATTACTGTAACACGTTCTACATAGCTCTGCCCTTGAAGGCAGTCTAGAAACTGCAATTAGTTCAGAATGTGGAGGCTTGTATAGTTACTGAGTCTTGGAGGTTCAACCCTGCTGGGCCACTGCTCCTGCAGTTGCACTGGCTACCAATTCATTTCCATATGAAATTCAAGGCACAAAATTAAAGCCCTTTATGCTTAAGACCAGGGTATCTGAGAGACTATCCTTTTCCAATATATTCTGCCCCATCTCCTGAGTATTTTTGGAGGGGGCCCTCTTATGTGTGCCACCTCCAACAGAGGTCAGGAGGGTAGTGGCAAGAAGTTAGGTCTTCTCCAGGAACGGGCAAATCCAGCAAGGCTTGACTCAAGTTGAGTCACAAGTCTCCACCCCGCTCCATGACTCAACTCAACTCAAAGACAGATCCTTATAGGGCATTTTCTGAGTTGCCTGGAGCATTTTCATGACTTGAAAAGACTCGTGATGTTTTTTGATACATGTGTCAGGCACAGAAAAAAGACAGGGCTTTTGCCATGGTGTGTGTGTATGTGGGAGTTCTCTGTAATCACTCCCCTGCTGTTCCATCCCATCTGTAAACAAGGTGGGGGGGTGGGACAAACTGCAGGAGACAGAAGTTGCAAGAGGCAGGAGAGTCACACGCAGCAGATGCAAGGCTTACCAGGATGACCCAATCCTTTGCAGCTGTACTCAGAAGTAGTCCCACTGTAGCCGGTCATTCAATGGGGCTTCCTCCCCCCCAAGTAACAATGGAGCTCACAGCAGCCATATGATTGGAAAGCGTGATCTCTACAAACCTCCCCTCCCCTGCTTTCCTGCCTCCTTTTTCCCTGGGCTTCTCCAACCAATTCCATGGCAAGAACCCCATGAGCGCTTCCTCCTGCCCTCCTTCATCTAAAACAAATCAGACCTCCCATCCTTTATCCAATGACCATTGATTCCTTCCTATCAGAGACAGGCAAGAGAGCCTGCTCCCGCCTCCCCCCGCTTGGACGCAAAAGTAAACATTAACCCTTCCCTGCCTCCTGGCTGGAACTTCCCTGCTGGTCGCCTGGTTTGAATGATGGCCTCACAAGGTCTTTCACACCACGAAAGCAATAAGCAAGCACACCCAGACACAGACAAACTTGAGTCCATCCATAAACCTTTATTGGCATTAAAAACAATAAATAACAGTGGCCAACACAGTGGCTATGATACCAAAGAGAAAGTCACAACAATAAGGGGGAAAAAGGGAAGAAACAAGGTAGTGACATGGGCTCAAGGTGGGGATTTTAACTTGGAAACTACGGAAAGAAACTCTGCTACTGCATTGGTGGTAGCCGCAGAGTTGTCACCCAGAAGGACAAGTAAAGGTTCAGTAGAAATACCTGAAAAAGTAGACAAGAAGGTTTCAGGTATGTATCTTGGGGGAATTGATGAGCTGGGCAACAAAGTAATACGTGATCCACTGTGTGCGGTTCTAGGGAGCAGAAAGGGCGTAATCTGTGGTCACGCAGAATATTGGAGAATCTGCCAGAATGAGCAGCTGAGGGAAAGATGTTAAATCTCACGAACATGAACGCTCTCCTCTTGATAGGGTTAATTAGATTACTGAAATAATTGAAAGGGAAACCAAGTGAGGGGAGGAGACCAAAAAACTGAGCAGAACAGGTGGGGTTAAGAGTGGAAGAGAGTTGGTTAAATTCAAATTCCCAAAGTTTGGATTTGATGATTGAATGGATCATAAGAACATAAGAACAGCCCCACTGGATCAGGCCATAGGCCCATCTAGTCCAGCTTCCTGTATCTCACAGTGGCCCATCAAATGCCCCAGGGAGCACACCTGATAACAAGAGACCTCATCCTGGTGCCCTCCCTTGCATCTGGCATTCTGACATAGCCCCTTTCTAAAATCAGGAGGTTGCGCATACACATCATGGCTTGTACCCCGTAATGGATTTTTCCTCCAGAAACTTGTCCAATCCCCTTTTAAAGGCGTCTAGGCTAGACGCCAGCACCACATCCTGTGGCAAAGAGTTCCACGGACCGACCACACGCTGAGTAAAGAAATATTTTCTTTTGTCTGTCCTAACCCGCCCAACACTCAATTTTAGTGGATGTCCCCTGGTTCTGGTGTTATGTGAGAGTGTAAAGAGCATCTCCCTATCCACTCTGTCCATCCCCTGCATAACTTTGTATGTCTCAATCATGTCCCCCCTCAGGCGTCTCTTTTCTAGGCTGAAGAGGCCCAAACGCCGTAGCCTTTCCTCATAAGGAAGGTGCCCCAGCCCCGAAATCATCTTAGTCGCTCTCTTTTGCACCTTTTCCATTTCCACTATGCCTTTTTTGAGATGCGGCGACCAGAACTGGACACAATACTGCAGGTGTGGCCTTACCATCGATTTGTACAACGGCATTATAATACTAGCCGTTTTGTTCTCAATACCCTTCCTAATGATCCCAAGCATAGAATTGGCCTTCTTCACTACCGCCGCACATTGGGTCGACACTTTCATCGACCTGTCCATCACCACCCCCAGATCTCTCTCCTGATCTGTCACAGACAGCTCAGAACCCATCAGCCTATATCTAAAGTTTTGATTTTTTGCCCCAATGTGCATGACTTTACACTTACTGTCACTGAAGCGCATCTGCCATTTTGCTGCCCATTCTGCCAGTCTAGAGAGATCCTTCTGGAGTTCCTCACAATCAGTTCTGGTCTTCACCACTCGGAAAAGTTTGGTGTCATCTGCAAACTTAGCCACTTCACTGCTCAACCCTGTCTCCAGGTCATTTATGAAGAGGTTGAAAAGCACTGGTCCCAGGACAGATCCTTGGGGCACACCGCTTTTGACCTCTCTCCATTGTGAAAATTGCCCATTGACACCCACTCTCTGCTTCCTGGCCTCCAACCAGTTCTCAATCCATGAGAGGACCTGTCCTCTAATTCTCTGACTGTGGAGTTTTTTCAGTAGCCTTTGGTGAGGGACCGTGTCAAACGCCTTCTGAAAGTCCAGATATATAATGTCTACGGGTTCTCCCGCATCCACTTGCCTGTTGACCTTTTCAAAGAATTCTATAAGGTTCATGAGGCAAGACTTACCCTTACAGAAGCCATGCTGACTCTCCCTCAGCAAGGCCTGTTCATCTATGTGTTTTGAGATCCTATCTTTGATGAGGCATTCCACCATCTTACCTGGTATGGATGTTAGGCTTACCGGCCTATAGTTTCCCGGGTCCCCCCTTTTTAAAGATAGGCGTGACATTTGCTATCCTCCAATCTTCTGGCACCGTGGTTGTTTTGAGGGACAAGTTGCATACCTTAGTCAAGAGATCAGCAACTTCATTCTTCGATTCCTTAATAACTCTTGGGTGGATGCCATCAGGGCCCAGTGACTTATTGATCTTTAATTTATCAATGAGGTCTGAAACATCTTATCTTTTAACCTCTATCTGACTTAACTCCTTGGTCAGGAGGGGCCGTTCGGGCAGCGGTATCTGGCCCGAGGTCTTCTGCCGTGAAGACAGATGCAAATAACTCATTTAATTTCTCTGCCATCTCTAAGTCTCCTTTTATCTCCCCTTTCCCTCTCTCACCATCCAGAGGGCCAACCGCTTCTCTGGCGGGTTTCCTGCTTCTAACATATTTGAAGAAGCTTTTATTATTCCCCTTAATGTTGCTGGCCATGTGTTCCTCATAGTCTCGCTTGGCCTCCCGTATCACCTTCTTACATTTCTTTTGCCATAGTTTATGTTCCTTTTTATTCTCCTCATTAGGGCAAGACTTCCATTTATGGAAGGAAGCTTCCTTGCCCTTCACAGCCTCTCTAACTTGGCTGGTTAGCCATGCGGGCACCCTCCTGGATTTAGTGGAACCCTTCTTTCTTTGCAGTATACACCTCTGCTGGGTTTCTATTACTGTTGTTTTAAGCAGCCTCCATGCACTCTGGAGAGATTGGACTCTTTTTACCCTCCCTTTCAACCTCCTTCTAACCAGCCTCCTCATTTGGGGGAAGTCTGCCCGTCAGAAGTCAAGGGTTTTTGTTAGAGATTTGCCTGGTATTCTTCCCCCAACGTGCATGTCAAAACGGATCGCAGCATGATCACTGTTCCCCAATGGCTCAGTAACGTTTACATCTCTAACCAGGTCCTGCATACCACACAATATTAAATCCAGAGTCACCTGTCCTCTGGTGGGCTCCGTGACTAGCTGCTCTAAGCCACAGTCATTTAGCACGTCAAGAAATCCGGTTTCCTTATCGTGACCAGAACACAAATTGACCCAGTCAATATGAGGATAATTGAAGTCCCCCATGATTACAACCCTGTCCCTCCTTGTCACCTCCCTGATCTGTTTCCTCATTTCAAGGTCCCCATCCGATTTCTGGTCTGGAGGATGATAGCACGCCCCCAGTATTACATCGCTGCACAAGCCTGGTAATTTAACCCACAGAGATTCTACGGTGGAGTCGGACCCACCTTCAATCTCTACTTTGCTGGATTCTATCCCTTCCTTAACATAAACGGCCACCCCACCCCTTAACATAAACTGCCACCCCACCCCTTAACATAAACGGCCACCCCACCTATGGAAGTTGGTCCTATGGAAGTTAATATCTGCGAGGGATTCGGGGGACTAACCTAATGATAATAGCTTGAGATAGATAAGTTTGAACCACTTAGAGAGATAAGAGTCCTTTAGAAGAACTTTTAAGAGGGACTCAGAATGAATGTTTAAGTGTAGGCGAAGCCAGAACTTGAAAGTGAGGGACCACGCAGTGGTGGAAGGGAGGTGGATCCCTAGTTCAAGCACAAGGATAGATAATCTAATTAGGTTGGGAACCCCCAGAATTCGTCTGAGGAAAGAGGCTGCCACTTGGTCCAGATCTTGGTTCGCAGGCTCAACCCAGATGGGGGCACCATACAACAGTTGGGAAAGAATTTTAGTTTTAAATACGTGGAGAGCAGCAGGGACGTATTGATTGCCACTAGTATAGTGAAAACTGGCAATAGCGTTTAAATGAAGTGAGGATAAAGAGATAGCAGATTCCCTATGAGGGAGCCAACTGTGACGAAAGTGAAAGGTAATCCCCAGACAAACTTGCGTCTGTGGGGCCCTTGACTTGAGTGTTTTGCCAAGCCTTCCACTTGCACAACTTGAGTGTACATGAGTCTGCAAAAAAAATGCTGTTTTTCACAATTTGGACTCAAGTCATCTGACTCAAGTTCCCATCCTTGCTCTTCTCTGTGCCAGCACCACAGTTATGGAACTCCTTCCCCTATGAGGAGCTTGCTTTTCCATTGAGATGCTCCAGTGGGGATTTAAACATTTTGGTTTAGGTTAGCATGTTCTTTGTAGTGGGTGGTGATGTTAGCTGTATCGTTTTAACTTGCCACTTCTACTGCTGCTTTCACAGCTGCCTTATTTGATTGCTGCTTTGTTACCATTTTTCTGTTTAATTTTTTTATTGCTGCTCTATTGTGCATGCTGCTAATTTTATGTGCTACTTGTGTTTTTTTTTATGTTTTTGCCTCTGCTTTTCATTTTGTGTGCTAGGGATCTTTTTAACTATGTAGGCAATGTTGCATTGTTAATTTTTGTCTTCGTATATACGGTGAATTTACAGTATTTATATTTATATACGAGTATTTATGTGTATGTGTTCTTGTTGGCCACCTTGAATGCCCACAAGGAGGGTGGGGAGGCAGGATATACATTTATTGAATAAATAACTCTCCTTATGATTGATATAATGTATAATTTTAGCACTGGAATAGTACCGCTGGACTTTTCCAGAGCAATCAAGGTGAAGACAATGTACACAATATAATGAGAACTCAGGGTATCTCTTAGCCATAGGGTGGAGCCTTTCTTCCTTTCGCCTTTGCAGCTCAATA
Source organism: Tiliqua scincoides (assembly GCF_035046505.1). Classification (NCBI taxonomy): domain Eukaryota; kingdom Metazoa; phylum Chordata; class Lepidosauria; order Squamata; family Scincidae; genus Tiliqua; species Tiliqua scincoides. The sequence continues at coordinate 77,663,770 of NC_089821.1, read as the reverse complement.
GGCAGGCATAAGTATAAGCAAACTGAAGGGAATTCTGCTATGAGTCTTCAGACTGGCTGCCTGTGCAGCCGCTGTGCACTCTGAAGTGTTGCGTATAAGTGTACCTCTTTTGTTCTTTGTAACATAATAAAAAATAAACTGTTTTTAAAGAATTGCAACACTGTTCTGGGGATTGGGAGGGATTTCTGTGTCTTTCTTACACTGTATCAAACCACTGCTCCATCTAGTTCTGTATTGCCTACTCTCACTAACAGCTGCTCTCTAGAGCAGGGGTGTCAAACTCATTTCATACCGAGGGCCGAATGGCATTCATGATGCCTGCTGAGGATCAGAAGTGATGGTGTTAGGCAGGAAGTGATGTCATTAAATAACGCATAACCAAAAACTAGCACTTTTTCTCACTTAGGAATTCATTAACTTCAAATGACAGAAGAGAAAACATGCAAATCTTTATCATATTTCAAAATACTGGAGAGCCCAATTTTCGTGGGGGCTGCCCCTTTAGCAGTAACACTTCAGCACTGCTCAGCAGCTGAGAGCTTGCTCATCCTGAGGGCTGGATAAAAAGCTTCCGCAGGCTGCATCCAGCTCCTGGGTCTTATGTTTGACACACCTGCTCTAGAGCCCTATCTAAACATGCCGGCGATAGACAGCCCAATCCTACTCTGAACTGGAACAGGCAGGCCAACTGGCCTGCGCTGTATTCAGCGCAGGTTAGGAGGTGACTGTGGCATAACTCAGAGTAAGGTGATATTTATCCCCTTATCCCGGGTTGTGCACCAGCCACCCCTATGGCGCTACTTGGATCTGCTCCAGCAAAATTGCTGACACAAGTCCAAGCAGCCCAGTGTAATGCCAGGTTGGCCAGGGGAGGGGGGGTTAAGATTTGGTCTGTTGCTGATGCCAGTCCCACCTCCTCCCAGGCCTGCTCTACGTACTCTCCCCCACCCCAAAACAACCCTGTTCCAACCTTCCCTCTCTAAACCTCTGCACCAGCCTGCCTTACCCCATCTGGGTGGCAAAGGGCCTGGGTCCAGCTTCTGAGAGTCAGCATACAGACATGCACTGGCTCAATCTGCTCTAAATGAGGTGCAAACATGATTTACGGCACATTCGGGATACTCTTCAGTCAGCACAAGTTGCGCTCTCTCTCTCTCTCTCTCTCTCTCTCTCTCTCTCTCTCTCTCTCTCTCTCTCTGGATTATATCCAGAATCTGAAACTTTTTGCACATAAGGCTCTACCAATGAGCAATGCCCCATCTCCATCAACAGGGCAGTGAGTGCATGGCTGGTGTCTGATGCAAATCTGTTTTTCGTTTCTAAGAAAAATTGATGTGTTAGGACTAAACATACTGTGAGTGCTTCCATGTTGGGCTTACTATTTTAAAAATGCATTTGCCCAGAACAAAGCAGGAATCCAAATTCAGTTAAAACACACTGACATGTTCCTGGATATGGTGAAGCCAGCAGTATTCCTCTCCCACTTTCAGAGCAGAAAAGAAAAAAATTCTCTTTTTGGAAGTAGGCAATACTTCTCCTGACTTCCTGGTTCTGACCTCACTCTGTTTCAGAATAGAGTGTGGCAGACCAAGGAAGAAAAGGAACAAGGCCAAATAGAGCCAAGGTGAGGTGGCTGATAGAAACTGAATGCCACCTGTGCCCATCTGCCACTCAAAGCAACCACTTCCCTCATGGGTGGGCCAGCCTTGATCTCTGGCCATGTGATTGATTTCAGTGACATCTCCCGGGGAAAGCATGTAATATGCTGTGTAGCATTATGCATGTCTTTATTTGCTATGGTCTGCAAATCCTGGGAAGCCTGGATTCATAGCAAAATGAACATTCAGCTGTACTTCACAAGTGCCTGTGTACATATGTAAAGCAGCCCTCCGTGAAAGATTGCAGCCTAAAAAAAAATACCTGGGTAGCTATCACCAATAAAAATATCCAGTAGTGATGTCACTGAAACACCAGATGGTGCTTTGCCACCCACTTTGGCACATGTTAAACACAGATATCTGAAAATGTTCTTACTAAATTCAGCCACTATCTGTAGCATCAGAAAGCAAAAGGCAAGTCCACAAATAGCAAAGAAAATGAACTGAATTCACTAGCTCGCCCATGAACTAACTGTAAGCAGCAGAAATTATATCAGGAACAGAGCCACAGCAAGCCACCCACAATACTGCCCTGCTAACCTACCGGGCATTGACAGCACAAAGTGCTGAATCATTCAGCACCTCTGCTAGGAAAGTTCTACCAAATGAACTCCTTTGGAGTCTTCTCCTGCAATGGGAGTTGCACAGCTCTCCCATCTCCCAATCTCAGAGGAAAGGTTATGAAACTAAGGCCGCAATTCTAACCCACGTTCCAGCACCGACAAAAGGGCAATGCAACACCGAGGTAAGGGAACAAACATTCCCTTACCTTGAGGCAGCCTCCATGACTGTCCACCAACTGCAGGATGCAGTACATGCCCCACTGGCATAGTTATGCCAGTGCTGGAAAGTTGGTTAGGATTGCGCCCTAATGCTTTTCTTGAGACAGAGCTGAGAGACAGCTAATTGGTCACATCTGTAATGGTCCATTTAGAAAATTAAAAGCACACAATATTTTTCCCAGCAATGCTGATATTCAATGGTAACACTATAGTTCTGAGATATGGCACAAGACTTGTGGATATATTTAAGATCCGTCTTTAGACTGTTCAGAAACCTAACTAGGTCCAAAATGTAACAGCTAGAATTTTAACCAGTGCGAATTTTTCTGGAGAATGTGACTCCTCCATTACCTCAGCTGCATTGGCTCCTAGTTCATTTCTGAGTCCAATTCAAAGTGTTGATTATTGCCTTTAAAGCCCAAAGGGTTCAATCCTAACCCCTTATGTCAGTGCTTTCCAGCACTGGCATAGTGGTGCCAATGGGACATGTGCTGCACCCTGCAGTGGGGTGTCACTCACTGAGGCCTCCTCAAAGTAAGGGAATGTTTGTTCCCTTACCTCAGAAAAAGCACTGAGGAAGCACTGGCATAAGGGGTTAGGACTGCGCCCTAAAGAGCTCTTCTTAGGACTAGGTTACTTGAAAGTTTGGCTTCATCACCATAATCTCATCTGTCTTCTCCATCAGGGGACGCTCTGTTACATGTCCTGCACAGTGCAGCACTGCATATGTTTCTGGGACTGAAGGAGAGTCTTCTTCAATGTGGTGCCAAGACTGTAGAACTCCCTATCCTGGGAGATCAAATTGGCTCCTTCCCTAATGACTTTCAGACGCCAAGCAAAAACATTTTTGGTTCAGTGCGCCTATGGCTTGGTTAGCTCCTAAATTGTTTTGTCCTGGTTTTATACTTTTGATTTTTATTTTTTTCTAGGTGCTGCTATCTGCTGTGATGCTGGTTTGATTAAATGGTTTTTAAAATATATTGTATGGTTGTTTTTATTGTTGCTTTTGATGTTTACCACCTAGAGCATCTTACTATTAGAGAGAAAGGTGCGATACAAATATTTTAAATAAATAACATAACGTCCAAAAATAATATCTCCAGGCAAAAAAGCATGTGATTAAAAAATTCATTTGGCAACATATCTTTTGGTCTTTTAAGGTGTCTTGCCACTAGCATTCTTTCAAAGTTTCTTCATCCATAGGAGCTAGATAACCTTTTTCTTAATGATCAAAGCAGACACAGTCTCACAATATCTGCAAACTGGTACAGGTAAGAGTAGAGCCACAGACTGGTCTCAGGGCATAACTTGAGAGTGCATGATGCAACCATCTTGTTGAAGCTAAGAGGTTTGTCTGGTCAGCACCTAGGTCAGTGACTACCTGGGAAACCTATATGTTCCACCTTGAATTTCATGATGTGAGAAAGGGAAGAGTATAAATGTAAAGACATATATATTATTATGTCACCCATCAGCCCACTATCTGAGATTCCCAAGTTTTGATATGTGTGTTCTCCACTGATTGATATCTATCTATCTAAACTAATATTTTATCCTAAAATTTAATTAATTAGATCACCTCTCCTGCTCTGGTAATTTTAGACACCTATAACTTACAGGCTACAAGGTTGAGACCCCTGTTTCACTTTATATCGTTATGGTTGCAATCCTATATACACCTTTCTGGGAGTAAGTCTCATTTAATTCAATGAGACTAACTTCTGAACAGGCATGCATAGGATTGTGCTGTAGACTATTTACATCATTTACACTATTCAGTATATCACTGCAGTTGGATTCACAGAATAGTGCAGTGACCTTTCTTCTGAAAACATGTGTCATAAAGAGTCTGTTTCTACATTCCACAGAATCACATGGCAAAGCTGTTCCTAGATTGTATCACTTCAGTCTGTGGTGGAGTGACGTGGAGAGGAATAACATTTTGGAATGCTCCCACATGAAATTAAAAACAAACAAACAAAAAACCTCTCCAGCATATAAAGGAGAAGGCTAGGCTGCGTTGCTTCTGATGTAAGAAGCCACTAATGTAGCATCAGCGCCAGGGTCTAGGTTGGATCCTGGTACCAAGGAAAAGGAACAAATTGTACTCTTGAGCCAGCACAGATCTGATTCACGTTGGAGGTCGAATGCATAGAGTCAAGTCTTAAGACGGATAAGACATGAGGTCATGTCGGTTCATTGTCTCTCTAGTGCTAGCCTGCATACATTCCTGTTTTTCAAACTAATACCTCAAGATAAAATAATGGAAGCTCAGAGTAGAAGATGATACAAACCATCCCCTTGCCGAGCACACTCAATAGTGTTTTTCAAAGTCAGTTTATGACATGCCAGTGAGCCTTTCAAATCCCCGTCAAGAAGTTCTCCACCCATCCTGTCATGTATCCAATGTTGCAGAACTCCTTGACTTAGCAGAAACCAGCAGATAAGAGGAATTAAAAGCACATGGGGAGGGAGAGAGAGGAGGCGGCTCTGTGCCATCCACTAGGTACCAGGGATAGAATTGTTCTGCAGAGGTCCAGCTAATCCACCAGGAAAACACCCTTTAGGCCTGTTCAGAATCAGACTTAAACCCATAAAATCCAGAGAATTCAGAGATAAGCTTGGATATCTGGACCCATGTCCTGCCCTCAATTAACCTAATTGTTCTGCAAGTAGCAATTAATACCAACAATTGGGGAAGGCATTCCTTTGGAGTGAAGTATCTTCAACTGCTTTCTTCTTCAATCCATCAAGACCTCCTGTACCAGTCCTGTTGAAATGAACGATGAATTGTTTCCCACAGTAACTTGGTACATGTTCACGTTAAGCTTAACCGTCCAAAGTATTTACACCTTTCTTGTTGGTTAAAACTTGCTTGGGAAGCTAGTTTAGAAGAAACTCATTTTGATAGTAAGCAGAAAATTTCTCAAAATATGGTTCACAGTACAATAAATACTGTGAAGCAGTTTTGGAGAAAATGGGGGGATAGTTGTTTCTGGAATTTCAGCACTGAATTTATTTTTTTAAGTCAGAAAACAGAACTCATCTCTGGATGTGTGGGAATCACTGGATAACTTCTGTTTAGCCGGCCATTTGCAATGCATCAAACGGCATAATAAAATTGAAAAAAAAAATGAACTGAAACAGGAATTGTAATAAAAAGGAGCAACTTTATAGGTTGCAGGCCAAATTCTGTCATAATTTGTGGGCTATTGTTGCAGAACAGAGAATTCCAAATTCACCTTATATCAAAAGTTTAACTGATACTTTCACATAACTCTTTCTCAGAAGCAGGACCAACCCATTCATGAGGCTGACAGCCCATTCCTATTGAAATTCCCCCATGCCAATGCTGAAGGACCAGTGCAGCTTGTGAGGTATCCCTCGGGGACGGGGGGGGGGGATTTTGAAATCTGAGTTCTCCTTGAGGTAAGGAGACATTTGTCCCCTTGCCCTGGGGAAAGTCCAAGCTGTGGCAACAAGTCTACTTTGACCTGCCCTACCTAAATTCCCGGCATAAGTCCAGATAGATCCTTGTCAGCAGATCCTAACTTGCACTGGAACAGGGAGGCCAGCATTCCTGCCCCGTATCCTGCATGAGTTTCAGGCTGAAAGCAGCTCATCCCACAGCAAGGGGAATTGCTTCCCCTTACCCAAGGGAGAGTTGCTGCAGCCCCAATGGGGCTACTTGAATCTGCGCCACCTAAAGAAGTGGCACAGATCTGAGCAGCCCAAAGCTGGCCTGGGCTCCTTGGGAACAGAGTCAGTATCTGGCATAACTGCCAGGTCCTGGACTTTCCCAAGCCAGTACAAGGAACTTGCGCCAGCTCAGCTCAATCTTAGGATTGCACCCTGTGTCTCATAGTAAGCACTAGAGTGCATAGTTTCATGATAACAATCCTTTAGATCTGAGGTATTCAATCTGTGCGTCCTGCCTCCCTAGGGAGGCATGGCTAGATGATAGGGGCGTCATGAGGCATCTGGGGAGAGAGGTGGCCATAGATGCTCTGCTCAGCTCAGCTGCACGTGCCACCTGCTGACTTGCTGCTTTTCTGCAGCTGTGAATGAGGTGGGTGGGGCAGCAGTGAGGTGGGGAGAGTGTGTGAAACATGGTGGGGGGAGGTGGGAGAGAAGGCTGGCTGGGCAGTGGCAGAGGTGCTGCATCTCATCAGAACAGGGCGCCCTTCTGGCAGGCTTCAAACTGGGAGACAAGCCCGACCTAGAGAGAGCAACACAGAAACCTTGGCTTGGGAAGGAGGGAGCCAGCCTGCTCTTAGTGGGGGGGGGGGTCTCCAAATGCCCCAGCCTGCATTCCTCCGTCTTGCCTGGGAGGAATAGGGGTGGCATCTGCATGTTGGGGTGGTCTGGGCAGGAGGTCTGGTCTAGAGGGTAGAGCCTTCATTTGCCTGAAGATAACATCCACAAGGTCGCCAGTTCGAGGCCACCGGCACCGTGCGACCTTGAAGCAGCTGACAAGCTGAAGCCGAGCTATTTCCATCTGCTCTGAGTGTGGGAGGATGGAGGCCAGAATGTTAAACCAGATCAGAAAGAAACACCTGAATGTTGTGGTTCTTGAAAGAAAGAACCTTCTTTCAATTGTAAAAATCCCTACGGGGATTTAAATAGCCTGCCTATGTGAACCACCTTGAATAAAGTCTTGAATAAAGACCAAGAAAGGCGGTATATAAATACCTGTATTATTATTATTATTATTATTATTATTATTATTATTATTATTATTATTATTATTATTATTGGGGTGTATGTGTGTGAGCATGCCCCCATTTGTAATCTTGCTTGGTGTGGCTGCCTTTCCTTTCCACACTTTCCTGGAAGTAAGCCCCATTGACTCAAATGGGACTTACTTCTGAGTAGACCTACATAGGCTTGGGGTCTGTGTCAGCTTAACCAAGGATCCTCACCTTTCTCTTTTATCTCACCCTTCAAAAAAGAGAAAAATGTCACTCTTGATGGCTTAGTCTCCAAAAATTGATTAAAAATAAAAATCCCCATTCCTTTTCAGCCATCCCCCTTTTTCCTCCTGCCTCCTGGGGGGGGGGTGCTCTGTTGGCTGCTATTGTGAGACAAAATGCACAATCCTAGCTAGGTCTACTCAGAAGTAAGTCCTATTGTGTTCAATGGGACTTACTCCCAGGAAAGTGAGGTTAGGATTGCAGCCAAACAGTTTCTAGGTCTCAGTTTGCAATTAGCAGATACACACAAAACAAAGTCTTCCCCTCCCCCAGCAAATTCATCACTTCCCCCTTCCCTTTCCAAAACCTTCCAGGTGTGCTGCTAACAAACTCAGGGCACAATCCTAATCAGGTCTACTCAGAATTAAGTCCTATTTTGTTCACTGGGGCTTTCTCTCAGGTAAGTGTGGTTAGGATTGCAGCCTCAGAGTGCTGGCAGCTTTTTTTTGTTTTTAGTGTATAATTATAACACCTTCATCCCCATTTTAGGGGTAAATGAGGTGAGTTGTTGTAATGGGGAGCCGTGGCCAATGGCCACAAGGATCGGGGAAGCGCAAGCCGGAAAAGTTCAAGAACCACTGCTTTAGATGGTAACAAATTAGCCTACTCCTTTCTGACTTCAAAAGTACTCTTGATCTTTGCTGATGGAAATAATAATCTTCACCTACCTTGCAAAAAGTATTACAAGATATTGTTTGAATACTCAAAAGTGCTATGCAAATTCCTATTATTTTATTGTCATTATTATGCATCCAGAGCCTACAGGTGGGTGAAAAGAAAAGGTTCTCTTCAGCATGGACACACAAGGTATCTATTCACTCTCTAACCTGTCTTTGGTAGCACTATCCATCCACCTACAACCAAGAAAAGCACACACTGTGGGAGAACTCAGGACATGCCATAACAGAAATGATGACTATGGTAGCAATACATTTTGTTAAATCCAGCTCACGATGTGTGAAAACTTACACCATTGCAACAAAGGAACTGTCCTTGTTGGCTATTAACAGCAACAGATTTGGTCTCCAGTTCTAACTTAACTAGCATAAAATGCTTCAGGAAAAAGACACTATATTTAGGTATCATCATGATATTGCTACATAGACATTTTCATAATCCCTAATTATTCTATCTCTCCCCTCCCCCTGCAAGCTGTATAGTACTAAGTTAGATAAATATATAATTAGAGTGTTTCAACATGTAGGCTGGCTCATGACACTTTTCTATCAACGCTTTCTCACTTTTTCAAACTGCATTTCTATTTTGTTTAATCAATCTTGGCAAATATGTTTTAGTCCAGTCCATCGTGGCCTGTTGGCTTTTGGAAGGATTTTGTATCTCTCTACTGAGGCACCAAGGAAGGTCATAGCAGACAGGATATTCTTATCAGGTCATGGTGTATTTAGGTTAACAAGCAGTTTACTTTTGGTGAATCTAATCAGATGGCTGATGCTTTCAGGCTGAGAACCTATTTTCACCATCAGTTATGCTGGGATAGCAACTCCTGAACTCACTTCAAACTGTAATATGTTTATACATCCAGGAAATGATTCACAGTCCAATCCTAGCCTTGAGATACACTAGTGCAGTGGTTCCCAAACTTTTAGTGCCAAGACCCACTTCATCCTCAGCAATGGGTCGTGATGTGATGCTCCTTGTAGCACTGCAGTGCCTTATTGGGAACCCCCAGAGGCCTCTTCTGGATTGTGCCAGGCTGGCAACCTACACCATTGGCCTCTGCAGGCCCCAAAATAGCCCTGTGAAAGCATTTGGATACAAACTGGTGTCTACAAACCAGAAGTTGCTTCCAATTGCTTCTGCGGGGGCATTCTGGGGCATGCATTTCAAACTTCTGGAGAGCTGCCAAGAAAGCAACAAATCCTTATAGATGGGGCTACCAATTCAATTACCTCAATTACTATGAGTGCAGGCAGCTGATTGCCACCATGCATAGTGAGGTCAGAGGAGTTATTGTTCCCCTGAACTTGGAATTATCTCCAGAATGACAAAATCAGGAATATGATGAAGCACATTAGACCAACTTTTATATGATTACCCCCAGGGCTTTTTTTCTAATGGAACGCAGGGGGATGGAGTTCCGGCACCTTTTTGCAGGGGCCCCTCCCCTTTGGAGGCATTCCAGGAGGGAGAGAGAGCAAAATAGAGGCATTCGCTGGGTGGGTGCTGGGAGGTGCAGGGTGGGCGGGCACCTGGCCCCTGCCTGACCGCACAATGACCCCCTCCTGCCCCCATCTCCAAGCTCTTGCCTGAGCCCAGCCTGTCCCCCCTCCCCCCCACGCTCTGCTTCCCAGCGCAGCTTCCAAGCCAGTGGAGGGTGTGGGGGACACGCGCCAACGCCAAGGAGGAGGACGGACAGCCAGCCAGCCAGGGAGACGGGCTACGGCACCCATGGAACTCCCAGGTACTGGCTTGGCGGAGGAGGAGGGGAAGGAAACTGGCTGGTGCAGCCCCATGCCAATCTGCAGCACGAGCCTAGGCGTGTCTACTCAGAAGTATGTCTCATTATGCTCAATGGGGCTTGCTCCTGGGAAAGGGTGCATAGCCTTGCAGCCTGAGAGCCCAAGCATATCTACTCAGAAGTAAGTTCAACTGTGTTCAATGGGGCTTACTCCCGGGAAAGTGTCATAGCCTTGCAGCCTGAGAAGACAGGCAGAGGAAGGGCTCTGAGGCTGCAGTCCTCTCCACACTTTCCTGGGAGGAAGCCCCACTGCCTCTAGTGGGACTGACTTCTGAGTAGACAGGCACAGGAGGGGCTCTGAGGCTGCTGTCCTCTCCACACTTTCCTGGGAGGAAGCCCCACTGCCTCTAATGGGACTGACTTCTGAGTAGACAGGCACAGGATTGGGCCCTGAGGCTGCCATCCTATCCACAGTAAGCTCCATTCACTAAAGTGGACTTCTGAGTAGACATGCATAGGATTGGGCTCTTAGGCTGCAATCCTAGGCACTTTCCTGGGAGTAAGCTCCATTGACTAGAACAAGACTTATTTCAGAGTAGTCATACCTAGGATTGGGCTCTTAATCCTGGCAGAGATATATATCTACACCCGTTTTCACATGCTAAGGGCAGGCGAAAAGGGATTTTATGTGTGTACAACATGCTGTCCAGCCTTGCCAGAGATCCTCCTCATCCTTCCCCCACAAGCATGCCTTCCGCCAGCCAGCATTTGCAGCTCCTCTCCAGCAATGCAAAGCAGCTGCTCAGGGCAGCAGAGGACATACAATTGCATGCCAAGCGCCTTCCCAAAGACACAGAGTATTCTGATACCTGAATTAAACCATATTTAATCGCTTGTTTGCAAACGTAGCTGTTTCTATGAGCACCTAAGGACCCCTCTCGTGTAAGAATTCCTTTTTTGTTCTTACTCCCACAGTTGCTTAGAGTAATTTTACTACATGGAAGTCATTTTTCGGAATCTATTTACTGCTTCCTCTCCTCGAAGTAGTGCCACACTACATACTACACGCTACAAGTGCACCTGTACAGTATTTTTCCCCATGTGTAGAAAAAATAGCTAGGGGGAAGGGGATGTGGACATTGACAGCCCAATCCTATGCATGTCTACTCAGAAGTAAGTTCATCTTTAGGGGGGAAGCACATAAAAAATATTTTATTTCTCCAATAAAAAATGGTAAATAAATAAATAAAAGATTAACAAGTTGTGAGTTCCTGCACCTTTTTATTTACAAAAAAAGCACTGATTACCCCTCTTCCTGGTTATGAAAGATGAATGGAATGGGAAAAAAACAGAAAATCAGGCAATCAGATATTTCACTATCACCACTGTAATTCCCACTGATAGTGAAAGCAGCCATTGGAGCATCTAACTGATTTTTTCATAGTGCCACGGAGCAGAGGTTTTTCCATGTATTTCTGTTTATGCTAAAGGTTTTGCATGTAATAGAGAAATTAGTAGTTCTTACAGGAGGTTGAAAAGAAGAACTTGCTTGTATTCAAATAGTATATACAAATGTTGATTGAAATAGATTTAGCTTAAAAAAATATGAGTGCCAGACAGGTGGGAAGAAAAACGGAACAAGTGGGAATTCCACATTCACAAATATCTTATGTGAGTTGCTTTTGGAGCCCTAAGCTAGATGCTGTCAGCAAAGAGCACTGGATCAGATGACCATTATTTAATTATTAAAATTGTTTTGTTCCAGTTTATTGGATATGTGGGCTCATGGGCTACAGCAAGCAATGTAAGTTATGAAGTCAAATATTTTAAAAGCTATTGTTAAATGTTTGCCTGTTATAGTTATCCATGGGTCATTTAAAGATTTACATACTGAAAGGAAAAAGGATTGGGTAACTCAGATAAGCACAGGAGAGTTTTCAATACAATTAAAAAGGGAGGACCTGCTCTGATATTTATCCAGGAAACACTCCATAGGTGATTAACAGAAAAATTACTACATCATTCCTCTTTTGGGGAGTATAGCTTAGTAGCAAGAACCTCCCAATCACGAGAAGTGACTGTTGACTTTTTTTGAGAGTTTTGCGTTCACTGTTAATGATACCCTTAGAAGTCCAGAAGGGCACTACAGTTCTATACAATGCATTGCTTGTGAACTTTTGCTCTCACTGAGTTAAACTTATGTTCTAAACATAAGGGCCAGATCGCATTTCTAAATGAAGTTTTTCAGCAACTGACATAATTCAAATGAGGGAGAAATGATAGTAAGAGGAGACTCAGTTTTAGTCTGCAGCCCACAGAATGATAGATCAGTGTGGCCATCGTGGCCCTCTCAAGGTTTGGACTTATAAAATCTGCTTACAGAATATGATCTGACAGACACATGGCATAAGGCCAGTGAAGGTGTGAGGGACAACTGTATTTGAATTATTCCCCTCACCATACTTTTTATTCCTACATTTATTATATTCTTACAAAAGGGGCATGGTCACAGACTGCGATTGAATCAGCCCCTAGCAATGCACCAGGGATGGGAAGTGAAGCGCAGCATGACTTGAGTCATAAGTCTCCTCTCCCTGCAACTCGAATCAAAAACAAGTCCTAAGGGTGGGCTTTCTGAGTTGTTCAGAGCATTTTGGTGACTCGAAAAGGCTTGAGTCATGAGTCTTTTCCTCTTAAAAGCCACCGCGGCTCTGTGGGAAAAAACAGAGCTGCTGCTGGGGGCTGTGTGTATGTCAGAGTTCTCCTTTAATACTGCCCTGATGTCCTATCCCATCTGTAAGCAAGGTGGGAGGGGGTGGAATGGACTGTGTAAGAGAGGCAAGCCCCGGGCAGCTCAGGTTGGGCTCTGACTCAGCACTCGGTTCCCACACATGCAGACTCAAGTCTCTCTGTATCTGGGTGTGCTTGCTTACTTTTACTTTACTTTCATCCCCTTCTCCTGGGTAAGGGAAGCAGCCCCACAATGGGGCTACTCACTTTACTGCCAACCAAAAGGTAAAGTCTGAGCCCTACACAAATGGACAGAATCCAGTGGAGCTTAGCTCCAATGGAACCACCTCCTGCCTCCCCGCTCCCTCCCCTCCCACCTGCCCTGTCTCTGCCCTACCCACGCCTCCCCCCTCCCCGGAACGCTTCCTCCCTGCCCCTGCTTACCATGCTGCGGCTCAGCAGTCTGTGAGGCCGCTGAGCAGTGGAGGATGAGCGCCCGGCACTAGCCCAGCACTGGCAAGCACTGGGCTAGCATGGGCGCTGGCCCGGTGGTAAGCCTCACAGACGTGCCTTACAGTACGTTGGCGACAATGCGCTCCGGCGGGAATCCAGAGTGCCAAGCTCAGGATTGGGCTCTCAGAGTCCTCAGACTTGAGTCAGTGCTGGTGTCATTGACACAGGTGACTCGCGTCTGCATGAGATCGTGAAAAACACATGTTTTTGAGACGAGGACTTGAGACTCCTGACTCGAGTTCCCATCCCTGCAATGCACCTGTCATCACACTCATGGATGCATGGAGTGATCAACCAATTTTCCCTTTGTGGTGTATCAGTACACTGCTGTTGTGAAGACAGCACATGATGGAAGACATTTAGGAGGAGTTAGGGCATTTTGTGTAGAGAACAGTACAGTCTGTAACCTGGGCTACTATGAAAGCTGCCCTGTATATCTGTATATTGGAAATGAGTGCTAGGAAGAAAAGGGCAGATGCACCAGTGACAGAGCTTTTAAAGTGGCTAGGAAAGCTGCACAAAAATAAGATATTTTTAGAATATATACTAAGCTAGCTGGGAAGTGAAGACAATCAGAAACATTAGATGTCCAAAAACTACGTATCTTCAGTCATGACCTGTCAATAAAAAATTTATGAATTTGGAAATAAAAGTTCAAAACTCTTGGCAATTTGTTTAAAGCAGGGGTCTCTAAACTTTTTGGCTAAAGGGCTGCATCAAATAGCAGGGATAGCATCGACGGCCGGGGGGAAAATTAAATAATAAAATTTAAACAAAAGCATTAGAGATGGAACTTGGATGAATTAATAAATGAATGGGCTCAAATGCCCAGGATTTCTCCAAACACCAACACAGCCCAAGAAAAAAAACACACACTTAAATGGTCCCCATTCCCCCACCCCAGAAGCACAACTCCAGTTGTTTGGTCAACTGGGCCAAAAGCTCTCAGGGGATCAGAGGCTGGCCACAGGCCGGATAGAGGCTGGCGGCGGGCCGCATCTGGCCCCTGGGCCGGGGTTTGGAGACCCCTGGTTTAAAGTATTGCAAGATCCACTGTCATAGGCCCTCCATAGGATTAATAAAGGTACTAAGTAGAAGTGCCCTTTATCCCATCCCTCCAACTCCTGCGTGTGATCTTTATAGAGCCACATACATAAACATGTTGTAATCATAAAATGATTGGTTATTAACAAGGAATGTCATTGATTAAATATGTTGACCAACAATTTTGTTCTTTAGTTATCAAATCTGGAAGAAGGTTTGGAAATCCTGTAATAAATCTGGAACTGAGAAGAGCGATCAAAGAACATGGAAGTGTTCTGAGTTTCCAAATTAATTATACCAATCAGAATTACTGTGTTTTCATATGACCATAAATGTGCAACAGCAGCTGCAAGAAACCTCAAGATTTCAGGTTGTTGGTTTGTTTGTTTGTTTATACTCTGCCTCTCTTCCACGCATTAGGAATACCCAAGGTGGCTTACAACATAAAAACACAATACAGAGTGAAAGATTAAAACAATACTAAAAAATTAAAACAGAAAACAATTAAAACAATAAGGCAGATCAGATCCCTTTATATATATATATATATATATATATATATATATATATATATATATATATATATATATATATATATATATATATATATATATATATAAAACTATTAAATTTATATTCATTAAAAGTATCCGACCATCAAGTCAAATGCCTTCTTGAATAAAAAGGTCTTGAAGTCTCTCCGAAAGGTCTCCAAAGAGGGAGCCATGCTTAGCTGCAGGGGGAGGGAATTCCACAAGCAAGGCACCACCACCAAGAAGGTCCTTATTTCTTGCAGCCACCCCCCTCACCTCTTTCAATGTTGGCACAGTTAAAAGGGCCCCCTCTGCTGACCTGAGAAAACGTTTAGAATTATAAGGAAGTAGGTGGTCCCTTAAATACACTGGTCCTGAACTTTAAAAGTCAAAACTAGCACTCTGAATTGTGTCCAGAAATGAACTGGTAGTCAGTGCAGCTGCCGAAGCAGTGGCCCAACTGAGTCTAACCGACAAGCCCCAGCAACCACCTGGGCAACCTCATTCTGCACTAATTACAGTTTCCAGACAGTCTTCAAAGGTAGCCCACACAGAGTCTGTTGCAGTAAACTAATCTGTCACCGTGGTCAGGTCTGAGCAACTCAAGTATGGTCGCAGTTTATCGCAGCTTCAAATCATCCAAAGCTGAGTGAGGGCTCCCCTAGCTCATCGGCCACCTGGGAATCCAGAAGCAGCTGCATATCCAGGAGAACCTCTAAGCTGCAGGTTAGGAGTGAATCTATTAAATGTTTGGAGACTAAATACCAAAGAATTTGTCTAAGCTAAGGAATCTTAATTACAACCCACTGCTTAAGCAAATTAGACAGGATTTTCATGTCCAAAGTATAGCTGAATTGACTGGGGCAGATAGGAGCAGGAAAATATTAGCACTTTCAAAACAAACCTTATGCCTTTGAACACTCCCCTGTGGTTTCAACAAAACACTTTCAGCAGTGGCAAAACTACTTTATGAATTGTGTTCATCAGAAAAGAGGCTCAAACAACTAAAAGCATATCTTATATAGGCATACCCTTGAGGCCAACTGAAGCTGCCACATCAGGCAACAGTTTGGGAGCAGGGTGCTCATTCCTGTCCACCTTCTTGCCTCTACTGCTCCTCCTTCTCCTTCCTGGATTGGAAAAGAAAGAGGGAGAAGAATAAGAAATGTGGGGGTAAGGAGAGTGCTGAGCTAAGACTCTAGAAAGCACAAGGAGCAGAGGCTGGGGGAAGGGGTATTGGTAATTGGGTATGGGGGGGAAGCATTTGGGATGCTGCCTCAGATGTCAGAAGATCTTGGGCCAGTCCTAGACATACCAAGGTAGGCTGGGAATCCTGAACTTAAAATAAAATGTAAAGCATTCTAGACCATGCTACATCTCATCCACAGATATGAAACTAAGGCCGTAATCCTAACCAATTTTCCAGCACTGACATAAGGACAATGCAACTCTGAGGTAAGGGAACAAACATTGCCCTACCTTGAGGAGGCCTCCGTGACTGCCCCCCAACTGCAGGATGCAGCACATGCCCCACTGGCACAGCTATGCCACTTCTGGGAAGTTGGTTAGGATTGCACCCTAAACCATGGATTTCAGTGGAATTAGATCCATCTCTAACCAGTACACTTCTCTTAGCAAGGTACACCTTTCCTAGCTCTGAGAGATCTAGATAAAGGTAAAAAAAACTAATTCCTTAGGAACAGCACATCGGGCAGACTGAGGTATTTCTCAGGGTAAGAGGAAAATATCCCAAGGAGACCTCCAGCCACCTCCTAACTGCACAGGATACAGCACAGGCCATGCAGCCAGCACAGGTTAAGACTGGACTACCCGTCACTTGCATCTGATTTATTTTTGTACATTATATGAATAGCAGTGAGGGCTCAGTAAAACCACCATCATCATAAAACTCATTCTGAAAGGTTAGTTAGATAAGAACATTTCACACCACACCATACTTTGTGACTTGCTAAAGGACATTGTTTCAGCTTTATAAACTCAGCTACCGCCAGTAGCTACCGCCAGCTACTCAGCTACCGCCAGTACCAGTTTTTGTTTTCTGAATGTTATGTAGTTAAATGATTTTATGGATGAAAGAAAATAAATGGGC
The DNA here is from genome assembly GCF_035046505.1 of Tiliqua scincoides. Lineage (NCBI taxonomy): Eukaryota > Metazoa > Chordata > Lepidosauria > Squamata > Scincidae > Tiliqua > Tiliqua scincoides. The sequence continues at coordinate 77,647,008 of NC_089821.1, read as the reverse complement.
AGCCCAATCCTAATCTGTGCTAGAACAGGCAGGCCACACTCACGTTAAGTGCAGGCTGGAGGAGGATATTTTTTCCCCTTAACCCTGGTTGAGCCCCAGCCATTCCTATGGGGCTACTCGGATCTGCGCCTGCTAAATTTCAGGTGCATATCTGAGCAGCCTGTATAAAGCTGCTTGGGCCAGGGATGGAGGTTAGGATGCAGCCTGCGCTGCTGCTGCCAGTCCCGCCCCAATCCACCTCCCGTCCTGCCCTCCCATGCCCTGCCCCAAAAATGCCTCTCCCCACCCCTGGAATGCCCTATTGCCACCTTCTCCCACCACATGTGCCACCTGGCTCAGATGCACCTAGTTGGGCTGGTGCAGGGTACAGATCTGGCCCGCCAAGGCCAGCACAGGCCTTCACGCCCAGATGACTCCTGAGTCGGTGCGAACATGCTTTATGGCACATTTGCTATACTCAGAAGCCAGCGTAGGGGGCCTGTGCTGCTTCAAGTGGCACTCTGGAGTGTGCCCTAACAATTTAAAAAAAGATTTTCCTGCGCCATATAATATCAAATATAACAACTCACGTACATTTGAGGAACCTGCTGTTTTGTAATGAAATCTCACAAAATGGGAGTACTGAGCTATATGTTGGGAAACTTCATTGAAACAGATCCTTAATGTGTCTTTTAATCCCTACTTCACCCCTCAATGACATAAGCCCTGTTCAGTCATTACTCACCACATGGATAGGAATGTGCGATCATGGTCAGTGGGAGCAAACCAATAATATCCACCCCTGGTCCAATAATACCCAGTAACCCTGGTTTCCCCCTCCCCCACCTCCATGATTACCACCATTCCAAATTACAGGGATATTTTCTCATCAGGTACAGCATTTGCCTCTTCAGACAAATACTGTAGCCATGGAAAGGGCTATAGAGTGTGGGGGCTCAGGAGGGTAAGGCTTATTGGTGTGCTGTTGACCCCGGACAGATACCAGCTGGGTCTCTATTAACCAGGGGCAAAAGAGAGGGGAGAATGTAGCACATGTGCCAGTGGAATTTTCTCACAGACCAATAAAATGATGCAACAGCCTGACACATGTCTTACAGTGGCCCTCCAGGGAAACTAGCTGCTAATCAAGGGCCTACATTGGCAGCCACCCAATGTAGTATAGTCAAGAAAATGTCAGATGAAGCAGAGGTTCCAATGCTCACTCAGAGCCCAATCCTGGGCTCAGCACACCGGCTCACCGCCAGCACACACTGTCACAAATGTGCCAGGCAGCTCAAGATTGGGCTGTCAGTCAGGAAACTCAGTGGGCAGTCTAGGCAAGTCACTGTCTCTTCACCTAACATATCTCATAGGACAGATGTGTGATTTTTATGAGGAGGGAAGGAATCATGAACATCGCCCTGGGCTCTTAGATGAAGGTAGAATGAGCATGAAATAAACATGAACACTAAAGAATGCATGACTTGAAGTATTGACTCTTTGGACATACCAGAATCAAGCTTGGACCAACTTAATAGGTGTCCTGAGGGAATGGCAATGGGTAAGATGAAAAGCAGGGTCAGGACCTTTCCCACAATTGCTGTAGATGTTATGCTTGCATGACATAAAATGAAGCTTCATATGAACACACAGACACACGTGAACATACAAACTGGGTTGAATATCAGACTGTCTGTGCCCATATAAGCATACTCTGAGTCATTAATAACCATCTCAGAAATTACAGATCTTGACTGAATCGTCTTATTGAAAATGATTCACTCTGTGGTGCTACTGAAGTACACACACACCCACAGCTGCCGTTCCTATTAAGAAGAGCGACTTGCTTGCAATTACAGGAGACCAGAACCTCAAAGGCTTGAGTGTGGAGAAGTTGCTCCCAGGCCCAGTGAGAGTAGTTAATTTTGGCTCCTCTTTCTTCAGGCCCAGAGATATTATCTTCTTAGAATGAGAGTGTGGCTATTCACACTATTCACTGAGCATTCACTGCTTCACGTATTGTTTTTATTGGGCATGTGGGCGTAGCTACACCACAAACTTAAACTGGTTTCAAAGTCATTATCTGTCCCTGGGAAATTCTGTGTCTGGGCCAGTGGGATGCGACTAGCAGGCAAGTGAAGGTGGGCAGTGCAAGAGCAGCTCGGTTTGCACAATGAGGAGCAGGACCTTCTGCTTTATAGGATCAGGTGGAGCCCTTTGGCCCACTGGGTCATGTAAATCCCTGAGAAAGTGGATGCAACACTCCCACCTGGCTATCAGCAGAGGTCACGCTGCAGCACAACAGAGAGTAGGTGAAAAAGTTCCTTCTCTGGCATGGTGACATCGAGAGAAAGAAGTCCCAGGATTGAGACTCTTGGCAACAGATACACCAATCAACAGAGTTCTGGGATGGGGGAATGAGAATTCTCAACATTTTCACTGAACACAACTCCTTCTTGTGGAAACCAGTGAACAAGGGTTATTCAGGGTACAAAGTCTCATTAAGAGGGAAGATGCAGGAAGGATTTTCCAAGGGATCATATTCCATTAGAAGGGGGCCACCTCTCCGTTGGTATTAGTGGAATCTTTTTTTTCCCCAGCACATGCATCTGTAAATACATCTGGAGAGCAATCCAGACTGAGGCTGTAGGATTGCATTAAACACCTCTCCCATGATCCCAATCTGTGAGGATCCTTTTTGAGGCTCTAGCTACTTATTAAGCTTAAAAGGGGGGCACCCAAGCACATGCTTTCAATTCACATAAAAGTAACACCTACTTTAATGCTTGGGCTCCTTCCTAAAGCTAGCCAGTCAGAAACTTGGACAGAATTTCCCCCTCCATGGTCACTCTCCCTGCAACTTCTATGTTTTTATGCTTGTAATGCTAAATTGCTGCTGATGGGAGGAGAGCATCTCTAGCTCTGCCAGCTGCAAAATCCTGTCTCCGTGAAATATATCTCTTTCCCAGATATTATGCACCCTTCCTCAAGAAGCCCACCTCGCAATTTGAAAATCACTGTTGTAAATGTGCCTGGAGTGTGTGGTGCAGTGAGTGACGACTTCAGTTTGATCCACTTCGTACTGTATGTAGCAGCTGTGTTTGCTGCATATGTACACCAGTCACTACGAGTGCCAGTTTGCTGGGGCCCATGGAACAGAGCTGTGCATTGAGTCCCCCACTGTGCCCCTGCCAGTTCTCTGATGGTGCACTGTCTGCTTTCTCTGCTACCAATACTAATGGACTGTTAGTAGCACTAAATGCCCTTTAGGGAGATAAAGCCAGGTAGAAATTGAGTAAATCAATAAAAATAAATACTGGTTCAGAGACCAGACCAGCCAGGTTGGCCTACTGATAGGTGTGGACACCCAAACTGTTGCTTCCTCCAACAAATGTGAATGAGTTGTGTGCACACCCTAAGAATGCTGAACACATGTGCTTGGAAGTCCTGGTTGGATAGTGAATTCCCAGTGCGACACCCTTCTCACAGGTTTCTGTACACAACTCCTTTATTGGAGATTGTGAAATTTCTTTAGGCACAGCTTGTTGCCTGAAGAGTCTCTGGTGCCTATGGCTGCCCATCATAACCAATACTGCATGGAATGCTGGAGTATAGGAAGCAGCAACATCCTAAACCTATCAATACTTCCTAATGCTTGCTGATGACATCAACCTTGATCAATATGGGGAGCTGGAACACCAGCAACTCTATAATAGATGTTGATTCTGAAAAGGATGATGGAGTGTAGAGCCAAGAGAATTCAAAGAGAGAAAGGAAGGCCAGGGTTGGCCCATCCATGAGGCTAACTGAAGTGGTTGCCTCAGGCAGCAGTTGGGGGGGGAGTGCCCATCTCTGTCTGCCTACTTGCCTCTACTGCTCCTTCTTCTCCTTCATTCCCTGAATTGGAAAAGGAAGAGGTGGAGAGAGAGGAAGGGGAAATGTGGAGGAACAAAGAGTTCTTGGTGGGTTTTCAAGAGGATATCAAACACTGACAAAAAGCAGTAAATGAATGCAAAAATGAAACCCAAATCATAGTTCTCAGGTCACTATGAACTCACTAGTTACATTTATTATGACTTCCATTTTACAGAAAAATAAGAGTTCAAAACAACCTATAAAGTCATATGAACCTATTAGTTCATATGACAGCATTACCTATGAACATATGAACCTATTAGTTCATATGAACTTAACTACCATAAGGTTCTTGGAGGATGGATAAGACCACAATTATACTGATTTGAGACCTTTGTTGGAAGGAAAATGTATACAGGTGCTGCAAATAAAATAATTAATACATGATTTTAAAAAAACTCACTCGAATGGCTGGACAAATTATCAGTTACAATTCTGAAAGTGTTGCCAGCTGTAATTCAGGAAATTATTGGGATACTCTTTCATGACCTCCTAGATAATAAAATCAGAAAATGGAAGAGGTTGGCATTCACAGGCTTCTTGTAAGAGGAAGCAACCAAAAGAAAAATCTGTAATCCTGAACATGAGCTCAGATAACAAAAGTTGTGATCAGCTCAAGTGAGATTGTTTGCAGGTGGAAGGGATTGCAAGATAAAGAGGCATGTAACTGACTGGCCTGCTCAGAAGTTAAAAGCAGGCTACAAATCACAGGTTCCATGCTTGTTTGGCGAGTAAAGTTTCTCCACCACAGTGCATTACATACTGTGGTTACATGATCCCAAATAATTGCCCCAATTATGTAATTTGATATAATTATACTAATTACATAAACAGAGAATCATTTACTAAGTTATTCCACAACCAACATTGGAAGAACATTAAAGAAACCGATTATTTTTTGTTCTATCTACACTGCTACAAGCCAGAAATGATGCTGTAGAAAACAATGGAATTATACTGATATTAACCTGCTGTGAAAAGAAAACCTGCATAAATTGCACATCCCATATACCCAGAGGTCTTAGCTATTATAATATAATTAAATATCCCATGATGCTCTGCAAAAAAAAGTGTTGTCCACTGTTGATTAAATTCCTGTGTGTATACTGTACACACACTTACCTTTCTATATTGCTTGTACATTTTCACCCCAATATAGGCCGCTGGACTAAAAATAATTTACTCTGGAGCTTCAGCTATCAGCTCTGTAGGCTATAAACCTTTCTCCTAGGAAGTGAAGCAGAGAGTAAATGGAGACTGATTGGTTTCATGTAGGTGGTCAGCTCCCAGATGGAGGCACAATGTGCAAATGACTGAGTACACAGTGGCCGAGAGCAATCTGAGTAGATTGCTCAACTTTTTGAACAAATGCAGAAGTCCCAGAATGTGGTCAGAAGGTATACGATGCAGCATCCTTGCTGAATCTGGGTCTGGTTAGTACTTGGATGGGAGCCTGCCCAGGAATACATACTGCCCCAGCTCCCTCAAGGAAAAAAATGGTATAAATGTAAGTCAAGTGCAGAAGAAAATATAGTGCTTCCTCAGTATGCAGACAGGGCCTGCCCAAGATCTCCTGACTCCTGATGTGGCATGCCAAGTACTGTCCCCACTTCTTCAATGTTCTAGTTCAACACTCTCCTCCACATTTCCTCTTCCTCTCTATCCCACTTCTTCCTTTTCCCATCTAGGGAGTGGAAAGAGAAGGAGGAGTAGTGGAAGCAAGTAGCGGAGAGAGATGAATGCCTCCCCCCACAAACCTGCTGCCTGGGACAACTACTTCAGTTGACCACATGGATGGGCCAGCCCTGTGTGCGCTACAGTACATATACAGCCCTTCCATTTCTTGGTGCTATTTGGTATCATCTCTAGTAAGCAAACATCAGTACAGTGCTGGACAGGCAGGCAGAATAACACCTTAGTGTTTCTCTCTCTCTCTCTCTCTCTCTCTCTCTCTCTCTCTCACACACACACACACACACACACACACACACATTCAGTACAGTAACACTATGCATTAAGTCATCCATCCACGGAACAGTAGATTTAAAAGATTACACTACCTAATAGGAAGTGGCATTTTCTCTGTCTAACGCAATTATCAGCGCAATCCTAACTTGCGCTGGAACAGGCAGGCCTGCGGACCTGCACTATATCCAGTGCAAGTTTCAGGCTGCAAGTGGCTCAGCCAGGGGTAAGGGGAATCGCTTCTCCTTACCCCAGGGAGAGCCACTGCAGTCCCAATGGGGCTACTCAGATCCGCACCACCTCTGGAGGTCACACACATTCAAGCAGCCCGGGACTGGAGCAGGCTGCCAGGGAACGGGGCTAGGATCCGGCATAACTGCCCACCCACCCACTCCTGGGAACACCCTCAGCCCACCCTCTCCCTGCCCCAGAATGCCTCCCTCCCTCCCCTTCCATTCCCTCCCCATGCCCACCTTAGACTCCTGCGTCGGCCAAGCAACCTACCTGTCCCCAGGGCCCGTAACAGCACAGGTAGGCTGGTGCAAGTTCATGCACTGGCCTAACTCCCTTCAGAGTGCTGCTTTATGGCACTTTCACAACATTTCCAGGCCAGCACAAGGGACTTACACCAGCCCAACATCAAGTCTGGATTGCGCCCTATATCATTTGATGCATAATTTCATGCAGAATTCAGTGAAGTGAACCGCATTGAAATATCTCTATTCTATCAAATGTTATAGCCAAAAAACCACCAGGGTGGGGTGATGGTGCAACACTATGCCCACCGCTCAGAGCATTCCCTGCCCACTGCATGGGAGGACATCCATCATAGGGGTGACATGCTGGCCTTCTGCACCAACTGATGCAAACCCTAGTGACACCACTGATACAATATATTCTGTCCACCTCAGTGAAATCCATATCTTTTCAAACTTGGAGTCCTGGAGAGCAGGGATTTTTTATTTTAAAAAAAGGTCCATACTCTTTTTTTCTCATAACTCCTGCCTTTTGCTCTCAACCAATATATCATATATTTGGTATATTTTCACAAGAGATTGTTAGCAGTATGTTCATGCCAAAGCAATTTTCTCATGAGAAGAAAAATCTTGTCTCACAGGAAGTAGAATGCAACTTATAGCATGTGGAGTGGTTCAATAATCATGCCACATTTGCATGGATACATGGAAAGCAGCATGAAAAGTGCTCTTCTAGAAATTGTCCTTGAAAGAATAGTCTTCTATGAACCGATGCCTGCTTCCTTATAAAGCTCCCAGATGGGCTTCTGAATTCCTGTTGCTGGGGACAATGATAGAGGGCTGTTGTCTCAATGACTGTAGCTTTTCTAGAGGGATCTAGCTGGTCAGAGAATGATGGACTATGGTTTTTTTTTGTTTTTTTAATTTATTTGGTTAGCTTATTATAACATTTATTCTTCCATTCTTTAGGCCAAAAGGTCTCCCACTGTAGCATGCAATAAACTAGGAGCAACAGAAGGAACAAAATTCCTAAAGCACAAAAGCAGCTCAGCTAAAAATTCCAGTAATGTGTATGACTGTTTCTATTCCGGCAGAAGATGTGAATGTGTTCTCAGTGCAATGAGGTCCTTCTCTTAAGGAATAGCTTGTTCCTTTGAGGCTAGAGTGTGCCTGACCTGAATTACCTAAGAGAAAACAGAAAGGTATAGAGGTGAAATTTTGAGGGGTGGTAAAATCCCCATTCCCGTGCTGATAATCTCTCTGATGTTATGAAGAATAAAGGCCTCAGGTCAAGGGGGCATCATACTGAGGAAGAAGGCAGTGATGACCTAAAAGAGATGGTTTCTTGGGTAATGAATTAATATCTGATTTTCTTGTACTGTGGGTATGCCTCCAGGGGAATGCGGGGGCAGAAAGTGCTAGTGGTGGAAGATTTGATCATTAGAAACATAGAAAAATATGTTTGTTATGGATATCATGACTGCGTGTTGATGGCATCTTGCTTGCCTGATGTGAGAATTGCAGACACTGCATACTGTCTATGAGGCTATGACCCTGGTGGTACCTGTTAGCACCAATGACATTGGAAAATAAGGTGTGCATTGCTTGTCTCACTGAACAGGACCTGAATTAAATGGGGCTTATTTGGCTCAGATTCTATTACAACCAGAACAAATGGGCTGTGAACGAATGGTCCAAATGACAGTCTATTTATAGCTCATTCATTTTTTGAAAAAATTTTCTTACTTTCAGCTTGTACTTTTGCCTCTGCCTGTGTCAGTGGTGCCTAGTACTCCAAAGTGCAGCTGCCTCCTGGTGACTGGGATTTTTTAACCATAACTGCTCCATCCAGAAGTAGTTTGGATGAAAAATGGCCACAACTAGGAGCTTGCTGTGCACTGGAGCTACCCCACTCCTGTCCTCAGTTGGCAAATAGCATGTTCTGTTGCCTGCAATAGGCCAGCTGGGGAGCATGACTCAATGGAGAGATAAGTAAAAGAAATTTTTACTTACCTACTTCACTGCATCATGGTCCTCAATAGACCTACTCAGATTTTTGAATGGCCCAAATTTGATTTGATCCAAAGGGGCATGTCAAGGCCTGGAAGGGGGCATTGGATATCGGCTCTGCCACTGCGGCAAATATCTGCCCCCTATTGTCCCCTGACATGCCCTGGTGAGCCCCGATCCCCTCTCAGTTCTCCCCCTCCCCACCCACATTTCATCCCTGCCACCAGCTTACTGACAGTGGTGGTATCTGGGTACTCTGTTGGTACCCACACACAATCCCCAGGCATTCACACTGGCAACCCCATTGCATGCACCATCACTGCAGCTGCAGTGCCAGTGGTCTGGACCTTCCATTAACAGAACATGAGTCCCGTCAGCAGAAGGTCCACATAAGATTTTTATAAATTAAAAACGAAACAAAATGAAAAACGAAAAATTTCCAAATTGAACCAATGCACACAGCAGCCCTGAAAATCATGATATGAAGCAAAAAATATTTTTAATTGCAGATCCTACTGAGAAATATAGCCATGAGCTCCAGGAAGTTAAATTGAGCTTCTAGATAAGATATAGAAATCTGGGATCTCCGCAGCTACTTGTTAAGAAATGCTACTAATCCATGCATAGGGGCACCTATACAAGCAGAGCTACAGGGCTTCAATATATGGATAATACAGTGGTGTTTGAAGGAAAAGCTTAGATTTGTTAGGCACTGGGAAACATTTGGAATAAGCTAACAGCCCAAACTTAGTTTGACATTGCGCAAGTGTCTGTGCAATGACCGCACTACATCCATCATATCCTAAGCCTGTCCTAGCAACACCACAACGGTGCACTGACACTTTCACAACAAGGACCAAATGCTAAGTCCATCCAGGCAAAGCAATGGTGCAGCCCTTCCCAGCAACACCCCCAGCATCCATGGAAACACTGACACAGCCTGCGGTCCATGGAATAGCACCCTGATGGCAGCATGTCATTGCTGTGACATCAGCAGGGTCATCACTTGACAGCACATCATCCATGTGACATCTGTGTGTTATCACCATAAAGTTGGTATGTCATCCTTGCGACATCCATGTGTCATCGTTGTGATGCCAAAGGAGCCAATCGCTACATTCAGTCAGCCCCAACACTGGCAGCCAGGGAAGAGTTGCCAGGGTAAACTGAGCAGGGGGACAAGGGGCAGCAACATCCTTGCCACAGTGTTTTTCTGGTGTCTGGGGTGCCTCCGTCGTCTCCCCCATGTTTTCCCCTCTTTGCCTTGCCCCTTCTCCTCCCCTCCTAACTGCTTTCTGTAGGGCTGCATTGTGTATGCATGCTATGGTCCAATCCTATCCTTACAATGTGATGGTGATCTCACAGTCCACCATAGCCTCATGTGGCCACCATTGCCTGAGCCACTCTGAGTGCAAGCAACTTGTTGCCAATGCAGCAGAAGCCAGTAAGCCCTGTGCCAACAGTAGAGGGCAGCAGACTGGGGCAGGTCAAGGTGACACCAGCAGCCAGAGCCCCTGTCTTGGGCCAACACACCCACAAAACAGCTTGTGCAGATCTAGTAGGTCCATTGGGGACCAGGGAGCAGTGAAAGAAGTAAGCAAAAAAAAATTATTTACTTACTTCTCTCCCTTATGTCCTGGTCCCCTGCCAGCCTATAGCATGCATCATGCCCTGCATTGGCAGCACTTCATGCTGAAGACTGGCCCTAGTTAGAATTGGGACATTAGTGTAGAATTCCTCTGGATTAGTTTAAGAGTAGATGGGTTAGCATACTGAGTCCCAGTATGGTTTTGGTTCTTGAGAGCTTTCTAGTAAACTTTGGTGCACCTTTTATTCTTGCTTCAGTCATCCTTTCACCACCAAATTCCATAGACATGCTAGTGCATAGACACTGGGTTCCTGCACATGATTGTTTGTCCCCATCCACAGATCCTACTTGTTTTAAAAGGCACTGCCAGTAAAAAAAAAACAATGGGAGCTCTGGTCTTCAGACCCTGCTTTGGACTTCCTAGAATTCTCTGGTTGACCACTGTGGAAAACAGGATGCTGAACTAGAGGGCCTCTTAATGTAGACTGATCCAGCAAGGCTCTCTTTATTTGCTTAGGTTAAAAAAAAAAGGCCTTTGGACCTTGCTGTAGATCTCCCTCTCCCCTCTCCTGGAAATTGTCTTACCCTTCTTTGCCCTCCTGAAACTGGAGATTGGAATCTATGGTAGCCAACACACCAGAATTGGCCAGGAGACTCCAAGAGTCAGCAACAATCAGTATCAGGTGACTACTGAAAATAATCTTGACATTTTAACTGGGCATCCACGATTTTCCAAGATTATAGCATGTTGGGGGGGGGGGAAATATCTACAAATAGCTTCAGTCAGAATTAGCAACCCTAAGGCGCAGCCAACCTAGGGCCTAGTTTAAAAGAAAATACAGCTGAAAAAATCACAACTGGGACATAATGGGCATTTCAGAATGTCACCTGCTATAAATCTTGACTTGGGCGCCCAAATTCAAAGGCCGCTTTTTTTTTTCTTTCAAATATTGGTCCTGAGGGAGAAAAGCTCAGTTTGGAACGGTGCCTATGTCCCAGTCAAGCGTTCAGGCTCAGACAGGCAGGTCAGTCCTCCCATTCCACAGTTTAGCGCATGGGAAAAAACAGCCAGCTTTGGTTTGCCTTGGCTCAGTCATAACATTTAGTTACATTCTTATTAAAATTCTTCTTAGAAAGCCATGGCCTGATTGACGTTAATGTGAGTTTTCCCATTGATTTCATAAGGGACAAGTATCTTTCTCACTGGGCCGCATTGCAACAGTCACCTCAGTTCCAAGGCTGAACTAGGCAGCACAGGGGAAACAAGAGACTGGCTGAGGGAAAAAAGCAGTGAGAAGGTTTATCAGGAACAATAAAGCTGCACTCCTCAAACCCATTAGCTTTCAAGCAGTTCCTCTGGTATCAGTAGGTTGACTTCAAAGAAATAGATTTAAGGACTGTAATTTAAGTACGAAATAAACAAATAGTTATTAAAATTTTAGTATTCCTTTATTAAAAAGGGATTAGACAAAAGAACAAAAGACAAGTCTATCAGTGCCTACTAGTCATGATGGCTATTTACTTTCTCCAGGTTCAGAGACCGTATGCTAGTTGCAAGGGGGGAGCAGCAACAAGAGAGGGGTATGACTTTATCTCCTGCTTTGTGGGCTTCTCAAAGATATCTGGTTGGCCTTTGTGGAAAACTGGATACTAGACTAGATGGGCCTTGGGCTTGATCCAGCAGGGCTCCCCTTACAGTACTTTGATTTCAAGGGAAGGATAAGCTAAAAACATTTGTTTAGTTGGGTTCACAAATGCGTATGGTTCACTGTATTCCTCTGCAGTTGAGAATTGCACACTTGGTGACTGGGAGCTGATCCAGATCAGGCCTCCATCACTACGCTTTGCCTGGAAGGAAAGCTCCCACTGGTACCAATGGATGCTTAATCCAGAAAAACTAAGCACATCATGTACAAGCATATCACCAGTGTGAAATGGGAATGTGTACTCAGCAACCTAAAATTTCAAATGGTCTCATCAATGTCTCAGAGTTATTAATGCACCTGGGTACCATTTATATACTATGCAGAGCCTGGAGGAGGCTGGCTGGATCAACCCTTAAAACAGTGTTCCTCAAACCATGGCCTGCAGACCAGATCCTGTATGACACTGAATCCCTCCTCACTGTGAGCAGCGTGTTATGTATGTTAGGGCGCAATCCTTACCTGTGCTGGAGCAGGCAAGCCAGGAGGCTTGCGCTGCATCCAACACAGGTTTGTTGGCTGCAGCGGCTCAGCCACGGGCAAGGGGAAGCTCTTCCCCTTACCCGTGAGTAAGGGCTGCATGCCCCAATGGGTCTCCTCGGACCTGCACCACCTCTGCAGGTAGCACAAGTGCGAGGAGAACGGAGCGGCTGGAAGCCGTTCCATTCACCCTGGGGACGGGGGTTGGGATCTAGCATAACTGCAGGGTCCCGGCCCCACCCCTGGCTCCCAGCATGCCCCGCCCTCCCCCAACCCTCCCACCACCCAGAAACGCCCCCTCCCGCCCCCTCCCCACGCTCCCGCACACCTATCTTTGCCGCTTGTGTCAGTGCGCTCGCGCCGACACAAGCAGCGGCACGGGAGCCACGGCGGAGGCTTCTGCCGTCATCCACATGTCGGCGCATTTGAATGCACTGACGCGGCTCCTGCCTAAGGCTTTACAGTACGTTTGTGACACCTTTGGGGCTCCTATACCTGCATAAGTACCAGTTAGGATTACGCCCTAAGTTATGCAGACTTATGCACATTAAGTTGGCCAGACTTCTGGCTGGCCAATCGGGTGATGGATCGAAATCCTACCATCCGATTGGCCCTCTAGTTAAGGTTTCAGCTGCACAAATCATGGGAAGTCTGGGCGGAGCTAAAGGCTATAAAAAGCCAGGAGTGTTTGCCTTGTGTTTCTTTGCCAGGTTCTGTTCTGAAGATGGAATAAACATATTGAGCTGTTATCTCTATGCCTTCCTTTATTCGCATGGACCCACTACATAACACAGCACTTGTTGTTCAATTGTGCTGTTCACAAGAAGCCCTTCCAATCTCCATAGTGCGACTCTCTGCATAGTCACGTCTGCCTGGAAATCCAGGCGCAAAGCCAGTTGGGACAATGGGCTACAGATGCAACTGTTGCACTGTGGAGATCGGAGGGGCTTCTTGTGAGCTGTGCAGCGGAACAGTAAGCACTGGTCCGAACAGGGAACTCTTTTGCACTACACAGTGGTTGCAAGTTTGGTGACCACTGCCTTAGAATACAGATCAAACTGAATTCATTAGTTTAGGAGAGTGTTTCTCAAACTCCTACAAGGAAATTGGGAGCACTGTAAACGTATGTGGGGGAGGGGCTACAGCAACAACATGATCCCCAGGATCACGCTACTTCTGGGGATGGGTGGGGATGTTTTAATCACAAGCCTCCAGCACTGGAATTCTGGGGGTTCTGGGGCTCCAGAGAGCCCTCCACAGTGCTCCCCATGCCTCCAAACATGTTAAAAATAGGAAAAATGGGCACTTCCTGTTTTCATTTTCACTTCCTGTGAAATCGGAAGTGCCAATTTTTTCGTATTGTTAATATGTTTGGAGGTGCAGGGAGCCCTATAGTGGGCTCCCCAGAACTTCCAGAACCCCCAGGAGTCTGGTGCTGTAGGTGGTGAGTAAAAAAAACCACTCCCATCCCCAGTAGCAGGGCGATCCTAGAAACTACGTTGTTGCCTTCCACCTCTGCCCCTTAAAGGAGCAGGGAAAAGAGCTTCCCCGGCTTGTGGATCATGACCCACCAGTTTGGGAACCACTGGTTTAAGAAAATGGTGATAGTATGAGGGACAAATGCATGTTGAAGAAAGTAATGTTCATAGTGAAAGAATGTGCTTTGCTCTATTTGACCCACAAATAATGTACAGTAAATTCAGAATTCAGTAATTATGAAATGTTTTAATAAGTTCAATATTGGGAACAAACTGCAGTATAAATTGCTGTAATAAAATGTCTTGTAAATTCATGCATTTCTGCCAGCTTTTCGTCTTACATTTATCTACCTGAAGCTGTAATATAAAATTTGAAAACGAAAGAACTGGTGCGGGGGGACTATATTACATATAACTTGCACATTTAGGGCCTGATCCTGAGCCTGTGTATGCCAGCTTACCATCGGCATGCACTGTTGCAAATGTGCCACAAGCCTTACCATTTGTGAGCCTTACCTTGGGCCCACTGCGAGCTCACACTGATCCAGTTCCAACAGTGGGCCCACCTTCCGCTGCCTGGTTGTCACCTGGGTCGCTGAGTGGTGGAGAGGTGTTTACAGTACAGTAAGTTTTTTTTAAAAAATTTGGACAACATGTTTCTCAGAATAGTCCAGATTTTGGATGTCCAGATAAGGAGAAATCTACCTGTACTGTATCCTGATTTGGAAATAGAAATCTTGATGGTTTATAATGCTCACCAGTTATGTTCACCTGAAAGGTCTTCTCTAGCTAGGTTAAGAGTCCAATCATCCCTCTCATTCACCCACATCCGGTGCCTGGCTCACAGTGTGCAGAGTGGAGAGGGAAGAAAGACCTTTTCCATTTCCATCCACTGCCACTAGAGGACAAAGGCAGTTAAGCAAGAGAGTGGGATGGGTGATGGAATTTGAAGGAAAGCAGGCAGGCTGTTAGATGTGTAATAGGAATGTTAGTAAGTTCAATGGAGAGTTGGGTCCAAACCAATAGCATTCACATATCATCTGAGTATAGTGGGGCCTAATTTGGCTCCGAATTTGGCTCCTAGTCAGATGTTACAGAGATGTAACCATGTTATCACATAATCTGTAAGCATGCCAGTGAGCCCCACTCACACTGCCAACATGCTCTATAGACCTATGACCACCATCCACAGGGAAAGCTGGAGGCAGGGCTATGGAGCCTGTCAGTGGTGCAGAAGTTTCTCTGGCACATTCATAAGAGCCATGAAAAAAATGGAGACTCTCCATGACTTCATAATGTCTGCATAGGGCTTTGGACTTAGAATAAGTTATTTTTTTCAAATTTGGAAGCAAAATAGTTTAGTTTTCTGAACTGAATTCCAAAACTGAACGTCTCAAGGAGTTCACCTTACTTCTAAGGCCACAGCCTGTTATTTTTCCCTCTAGAAAATATGGGAATTTAAAGCTTATGTCTAATGTCCTGAGCAATATTCAGCAGTTGGGGAAGGTTGGTTAGGGCAGCACTTTTCAACCACTGTGCCACGCCACACTAGTGTGCCGCAAGTGGGCCAGAGGAGGCAGGCAGCAGGCAGAAGCCATGCATGGGAAAAGCGGCTGCTTTGACCCTCACACCAAAGAAGTGAAAAAGGAGTAGCCACTGCTTTGCATCTCCTGCTGTGAGCAAGACGAAGGCTGCAACCCAATCCTCATTTACCTGGAAGTAAGTCCCATTGACTATTATGGGGCTTACTTCTGAGTAAACATGCCTAGGATTGGGTATGAAGTTGTTGCCTGCCCCACATGCTGATTGGGCAGCCAAAGGAGCCTGGAGGAGGTCTGGGTGGAGTGAGTGAGAGGGAGGGAGCCAGAGGCAGGCAAGCAGGTAGGACGCCAGCAAGTCTGCTGAGGCCAGCAGCCTAAGAATGGGCTGGATGAGAGTCCACGAAAGTCCCTTTTCCTTGCCACAGTTGCCTGCAGCTCCCCAAAGCGACCCTCCCTGCCTTGCCTTTCAGAGGAAGGGCGCTGGGCCACAATCCTATCCACACTTTCCTGGGAGTAAGCTCCATTGAACAAAATAGGACTTACTTCTGGTTAGGATTGTGCCCTTTGTCATGTAATGATTTGATTGTATTAATTATATTAATTAAAAATTAATTGTAATGTAGTAATTTAATGTAAGTAAAAAACTGGGAGTGTGCCTTGACAATTTTAGTGCCTTGACAGTGTGCCGTGAGCTGGAAAAGGTTGAAAATGACTGGGTAAGGGTATGGCAATGTTTTCATCTTCTTACTCCCTTCCTTCTGGCTTCCTCAATTCTCCCACAGGCCTTGCTCAAGTGATTTCATCTGAGAACCTGGGACCAGAGAGAGAAAGAGGAACCACTCTATCACAGTCTCTGGGTGGACCAAGAGATAGCAAAAGGGGGCAGCATGGAGAGGAAAACCCTGTACAGACCACTGTACAGACTTCTATCCCAAGTCTCTCTTTTCTTGTGTGAGCTGCAGCTTAAGAACTTAAGCAGAGCCCTGCAGAATCTGATCATTTCCTCCAGTATTTGTTGTGCAACTATGACCAGACTGATGCTTCTGCGAAGCGTACTGGAAGTGCATGAAGGGAACTCCTCTCCTCCTGTTGCTTGTTATTAGTATATAGTACTCAGAGATATATTTCTTAAAACTTAAAGGTTCCATTTAGCTATCATGGTTGATAGCCATTCATATGTGTTAGCCTGCCTCAGTTGAATGTGTCTTATGCTCTTTTAAAAAAACCATCTAAGGCTGCAATCTTATCCTCACTTACCTTGGAGTAAGCCCCTTTGATAATGGGGCTTACATCTGAGTAAACATAGGATTGGGTTCCAAGGTAGGTATTTATGGGACCCGGGATGAGATTTGGTTCTTCCAAACATATCCTCATTTATAACAGCAGCTCTCCTCTCTATGGCTAAACTGCGCTGTAAAAAACACTCCAGCATTTGATGAAGAACTCTTTCTCAAATGATATCAAGAGGTAAATTTAGAAGAGGAAATTAAGATATGTAATGATTTATTAGTTGTAGTGATATATGATAATGATAGATGATTTCCTGCACCCCTTTTTGTGTGTGTGTGTGTAGTGGTGTTATGTTTTTTGTGTTATGTGTGTTTGCTTATATTTGTTTTTGGAAAAAGAAAAAAGAAAAAAATAGAAATCTTGTTCTCGGAACACCAGTCATCTCTTGGCAATTATGAAGTGAAACAGCTATCTTGCAGGAGTTGTAATAGAGTTTGCTTCAATAGTCAGAATTTGCTTCAGGAAGAACTTCCTACTAAGAAGAACACAAAAATATTTTGTTCATTTGTCCAAATACTGCTCATTGGTGGTGGGGAATGACACAAATTTCCATCAGCTGAAAATGTGCATGTTGTTTCCCCCCACCCCCATCACCACCACCAAGGACCAGCATTTGGACAAATGAACAAAATCATTGTTGCACTGATAGGCTGAAAACAAAGCAGAACACCAGTGCAAATGAAATACAGTGTAGTGAGCTATTCCATGGCTGCATAAGCCAGAGTTTCTTAGGTCAGTTTCATAAAACAAGAACAGGTATTTAAATTGAGATAAAAATTGTTATGAAATACAGTGCTTGGAATTGTGGGGCATGTCTATTTTTTAGACAGTGGGTATTAAAAACTAGAGACACGATCCTGATCTCTCCTTCATGCACCAAAGCACAGCGTGTAGAACCCACACATGAGCAGGGATAGATGGAAAAGGCTAGAAAGGAAAAGGATTGCCAGTGCAGTAAATTCTCCCTTCCATTCCTGTGCAGATGTGAGGAATCTGGCTCATGCCTGCAGTTTGTTTGTTTGAGGGGGATTGTTTTGTTTTTTAAAGCTTATGTCTGAGACAACCTGGAGCCACTAAGAACAATCCTAGCTACAAAAACTAGGGGGTTACCAAGCACTTGACAGACCACAATCCATGGCTACTGGGTGCATCACAGTGTAGCCTTAAGAAAATATAACTGTAACTGACAATCAAATATAATTCAGAATCAGAATTCCTTAACATCACCAAGAGTTACTTAATAATTAGAGGTGTTTGAAAATTATGTTATTTATTTTACTCAGAGGTAAGTCCATTGTGTTCAGTAAAACTTCCTATCTTACTGAAACAGTAACACCTCTATTAATAATGTCCCAACCATTGTGAATCAGGCTGTGTAGCAATCAAAGAAATACCTCCATTCTGCACTGAAATCATTATAATACAGAAACAGGCATAGGATTGCAACCTTACAGCATGTTTACTTAGAAGTAAACCTCCCTGTATTCAGGCCTCCTCCCATGTAAGCAATCCTGCACACTTTTACATGGGAGTAAATCTCATTGAACTCAGTGGGGCTTACTTTTGAGTACACATGCTTAGGATTACACTGTAAGGGTTTGCAAGGTCAGGCTGTCACATATGAAGGTTAACCTATGGTTATTATGAAATGGGGAATAACCCAAGTGCCCCATTCCATCTGCACCTAGACAATACAGCAAGAGGACATGCAAACAGAGACACGGATAACGTTTTGCTAAGTGGTTTAGCCCTAGGAAACAGCATCACAAGACTAAGGATGGAAGAGATTGCTGATGTCCTGCTTTGTATTTTGGAATTACATCACAAGTTTGCCCTGTGCCAGAAAAAGACCTTAATCATTTTGGTCTGTTTTGGTTTGTTTAGTCTATTCTTCAGTGAGTATATCAGCAATGGCACATAAGCTTCACTGAAAGATGGAGTGTTCAGTATTACAGACCTTGACTGCAAGGCTTGCGGAGAATATTGGGTATGCTACAGGTCACACCTCACTGCGCAGTACAGCAGTGAGATGCACATGTTTTGCCTTTGCCCTGTATGAACTAAGCCCTAAAATAGCCCCCACCAATCCTCTGCAATTTGTCAGAGTTCAACAGCAAAAAAAGTCAATGCAGAAAGCATTTCCTGGAGGTAAACAGTTTAAGAACTACTGACCCAGACCCTGTGAGGCTATTTCGCCACAGCCAATTACCACCTGCAGAAGGAGGCATTGTTTGCTGCAACAGGCATTCATGGGAACATTGTGAAAGGGTGGATGGGAAGACCAAGTGCAAACTCCTTCTCAGTTAATCTTTGTATTTGCAAAGCCTTAGGCTGTGTTCCCCAAATTGTCTGCACATAGCACTAGCCTTGTGCAATTTAATGAGGCTTGCACCTGCACTGTGAGCTCCCTGGCCCTTATCCTCCAAACGGTTACGCATTCATGGTCCCATTCAAGTGTGTATAAGCATGTTCAGCAATGAGGCCTTGATCCTCCAAGCTGTGGATACTTTATAACAAAGGTTTCTCCAACAGGCCAGCATTAACTGCAAGAAACCGCTGCAGTTCTCAAACCGCTTTTTGTCCGTTTTGTTTTATTTACTTAAACTGTACACAAATGTAAAATACTCTGACAGCAAATCTAAGTGAAAGTTGTTTGGTACTTAAATTATTATGGAACAGAACCTACAAGGGACTTTATTAAATAAACAACAACTGCATTTGTTTTTTGAAGGAAGCACATCTTGTAATGTATGCGATGTATGATGGTATAGAAAAGACACTGACCCAAACACAATGGAATCCATTTTGTACCCTGAAAAAAACTGGTAGGCCTCACAGGAGATTATTCAGTATCATTACATGATATATAGATATATGATGGCCTTGCCATCTGATAAAAATTACAATTAATATGTTGGCCTCTTTGGTTCCAAAATTTTATGTATAATACATTTCACTGTATTCATTTTTTGTTGCTATAAAAATAACCTTTTTTCAAATGGCAGTTTTTTTTTTACTAAGTCATGCAACTACATCAGTGCAAACATGAAAAGCAATCATTCGCTTTTAAAAAAAAGAAGCAAAAGATTTAATTTCAAGTATAAAAAAAATATAAAAAGTCATCTCATTTCAGTCCAGTTTCATCTAGTATGGGTCGACACTTAAAATTGCATAGCTCATGCGGCACTTAAAAAAAAACCAACCCAAGAGAGATAGTGAGCGAAGAGAAGTGCACTGTCAGTTATCAACCATTCAAGGCATTGAAATCTGCAGTGCTATAATATCGTGCATTCAAGCAGTTTGCAAGTGCTGTGCTGTAGCATGGCTTTCTCAGCTCTGCAGCCATCCTTGACACCTTCTGGAAGGAAATTGGGGGGAGGACCATCCTCTCTCTCTCTCTCTCTCTCTCTCTCTCTCTCTCTCTCTCTTCCCAAGGTTTGTTAAATGTTCCTTGCCTGTTACAAAATTTGCTGCATTTTTTCTCCCAGAAAAATGTATACGCCATGTGACTGTAATTCCTTCTTAGGATTCATTGGTTGATCTGTGATATCACCAGGTTCTCTTCTCTCTGTCCTCCTCCCCAACTGCCTAAAAGATGCTCCTGCTGAATCCCCTGCTGTGGAACATAAATTGCAACTTTTGATGCTGCCGTTGTTCTGAGAACATCAAGACTGTATTATGGAGAGCGACCAACCCCTTTGTCAATGACATAACAGGGATTGCAATTCATGTGGAGTGGGGATGGGAGAATCTAGTGGTATGTTACAACACGAAATCATGCTAATAAGACATCATTCAGAAGAACACAGCAGTCATCATTATGTTGAGCTTTCGATAATTGCTTCTGGACACTTCTCCCTTTCTTCTTCCTTCTCTCTCTTGCTGCTTTTATCAGTGTTTTACACTGGAAATGCTATTGGCCCATTTGTGATATTTTAAAGTTGCATCAACCTCAAGAGGAAGGGCTTACCTTGCCTTCATTTTTAGAGCTTAGAGGTGGTGGTGGTCATTTGTATGCTTGATCGCTTAAATTCCAGTATACAGGAATATATTAGACTGTTTTCATGAACCTCCAAATGGTTCTGCTCCAAACACAGACAACCGACAGAAGGAATGGCTACTGCCCCATTCACTTTTAAGCTGGCAGACATATAATTCTGTTCCTGTTACTTGCTTCCTTCCCCCCCAGCTGCTTAGTGTGAGTGTGTGTGTGTGCGTGCGTGTGTGGTGTGTGTCTCTATGCGTACGTGCCTGTGTCCTTGGGCGTGTGGGTGGAATTAAGGTACTTCATAGCATTAGTTTATAAGTGGTAGTGTATTTTAGTGTCTGAGATCCACAAACTGCCACTGTCTTGACAACAGAGTGAAATAATACAAGTTGTTATTGCTGCTGCCGCCGCTGCCGCCTCTGCAGTGATTTAACATCCATGCCAGGAAGGATGAAACACAGCAAAATACCCCCCAATTCCATTCAGTGTGGGAATGTTCTCTCACCCCCCTTGTCCCCTCCCCTTTCAAACACACCCTCCAAATCAGGCGCAACCACATTCTTCCACAATCATATTGGGAACGTCCCTTTTCACGATGTTATATTCATCGTCAAAGTACAGCATGGACATTGTGCTAAGTTTGGTTGGGATACAACAGGAGTTCACAGTGCCAGGGTTCAGCCCTCGCATGCGGTATTGATTCACTACTGCAGTGTGAAATGAGGAAGCTGAGCCCGGGACGCCAGCCAAATAGGCCGGGCAGCTCCCTTCACAGTAATTCCCAAAGTAACCCAGTGGTGCTATGATCCAGTCATTCCATCCAATGAGTCTGAAATCAATGTAAAACTGTTGCCTGCAACACAAATTGGTCCTGCCATCGCACTCCAAGCCTCTTTTCCTGATTCTGTGTTTGTTGTTGGCCAAGCGGGCTTGCACCACTAAAAAAGGCCGGTGAGATTCATCCCCAGGGTCCACATAAATTGGCAGCACTGAATATTCTTCGCAGCCTTCGCACTGAACATCCAAGTTGAGTCTCCTTTCGCCTTTCTCAAACAGAGCCTGGATTGCTTCTGTCATTGGAAATGTGTGCCAACCACTTCTTTTGAGATCAACTTTCTTTTCAACCACATTCCACTTGTTGCTAGTGTCCGGGTCTTGGAAATACACTTTGACTCTTACTTTTCGTCTGCTGCCTTTCTCCAAGACATATGGAAGCAGCTTCAAGTAAAGCCACAGGCTGGCTTGAACCACAAACAAGTTCTGATTCCCTTCATTAGAAATGAAGAAATAGAGACGCACTCTGGAGGAGGCCAGGTCATCTAGGATATAAGAGGGAGAAAAATACAATACCATTAAGCCAGAAATAAGTAAAGTTTGTTTTTTTCAGACATATCTGCATCAAGTTACAATGCTAAAAATAACATTTAAAAATACCCAAAAAGATAAATTTATCAATTATAAATTGCCCAGTGGGCTAGGTAGCTAGCTCAGTATTTGGAATAGAAACCCATTACAAAGTCAGTTCTTGGAGAGAAACTAATCAGGTGAAAATGCCAGATCCTTAGAAATCAGTATACAAGTAATTATGGTCGGATAGATTGAGAGCCATGAAAGGAACTCTGTGAACACCTGGATAAGTGCTAAATAGCGTGTTTGGTTTTTTTAAAAAGTATTTTAAAGTATTGGTCTAGCAAAGGCAGCCTTCATGTAGAATTTTCCCAGAAAGCAGGGATTGTTAACAATCTGGGACATTTTACAGAAAAAGGATTTAGTTACAATGTTGATGTACTGTAATCTTACCCAGCTGCTCCATGACTTTTGGAAAACACAGGCACTTAACTAGTTTGATTAACTGAGGCCTAGTGAGGAAGTAAACTGCTTCTGGACTTTGCCATGCTCCTGCATCAAAAACATCCATTGCAGATTGAAAACTAGATTCAGGGGGCCACATTTTAACCTAATGTTCTATACTAATTTTCTATGTGCAGCTCATTTTTCTGTATATGGAAAATATTTGATTAGCCACTACTGCCATTTGAAGTGGTACAACTCAGACACAGAGTTACCACCTGAGTGAGAACTTGGATCTACAGTGTTTACTCCTGAAAGGTGTAAAACTGTGCAATGTAAAGTGCTTTGGACCACTTTTTAAGCCCTACTGCTTTGGGTGGGTGGGTGGGTGAAGCACATGCTGGGTTGCAGCCAACATTTCTCATGGAAGAATACAGCACCAGATGCTATAGTAATCTTGCTGACTTTAATGTACACATTTATAATAACAGCAATTTATGGCAAAACCACACACACACACACACACACACACACACACACACACACACACACACACACACACACACACCCCACTACCATCTGATGTCCCAGATATTTATGACCAAAGGTAAAAATTCTATGTACATTTGATTCAGTAAGTCCTACTGACTCTGAGTAGGTATTCATAGGACCAGACAGTTTGCAGGTTCATTCAATATACTTCCTTCAGTTTAATACAGTTCCTTCAGTTCCACTCCCTTCAAAATTCTAGAAACAGAGACCCCATTGCTGACACTATGAGCAAGAGCCTCTAAATCCTTGTTTAAGCCCAGCTGTTCTTACAGTGCCATTTAATCAGTACTCTATAGTTTTCTTAGAGTACTCTTAATCAGTACTATAAAGTTTTCAGATAGCACTTTGTAATTATCTGTTAGAAAGGTATTCCTAACCTGTTCTTTCTGGGTCCCATTGTACAGCAATACCTTGCACTTTCATCTAGTCCTAACTTGTGATTTTAATGTGTACTTCTGAACATCATTGTCACCTGTACATTATCATAGATGTGTCAATAACATGCCTACAAGCAGTCAAGGCCTAGTTACAAACCTACATGCAATATGGAAACTTGTGAATATGGTAATCAAATAAATAATGATCACTTATAGCAGTAAAAAAAGTATAATAAGCATAGTTTAGAGAAAAAGAAGAGCATTCCAAAAGAACTAAGATCCATCTATCTTCCCAGTCTGCATTCACTTATTGCATCTATCCATCCATCTCCCACCCCAGCTTTTTTTATTTCAGTGGTTTTCAAACTTTGTGTCTTGAGAGAACCTTTCCCCATCAGCTCATCTGCTGACAAAACCCTGGATGTCTGCCATGGGTTCTCAGTATCAGTCAATGAATTTAGGAGCACATTCTAAGGCACACATTCAAATAATAAGGGACATTGGCCATGATTGCTAGGCCTCAGCATTACCCTATGTGATTAGAGAGTGTAACTCAGAATACACCCAACATTCTTCTTTGGTTGCATACCACAGTCAGAGCTAGGATAACAGTAGCGATACCAAGCGTTCTTTTAGGAAAGCTTATCCACTCTTACTGATCTGATGGAAGAATCCAGACTCCCTGCAACACAATTTGAAACCCACTGATCTCTTAAAGCAGGGGTGTCCAAAGTTTTTAGCAGGAGGGCCACATCATCTCTCTGACATTGTGTCGGGGCCTGGGGGGGGGGAAGAATTAATTTACATTTAAAATTTGAATAAATTTACATACGTTTACATAAATGAATATATTAAAGATGAACTTGTATGAATGAATGAAGGTCTTTGGATAGCTCAAGGCCTATAAAAGGTCTTGCACAAAGCAAGGCTGGCCTTTCCTTTGCTGCTGCTACTGCATCACAGATGTGAAACAACAAGCAGTGGAGGGAGCCCTCATCCCACAGCTCACACAAGAGGTCAAACAGCCACCCTCAGCTGAGAGCAGTTGCGTCGGGCCAGTCCAGGCTCCAACTCATTGGAGACTGGGGACTCCTTGAGGGCTGCATTGAGAGGCCTTGAGGGCCGCAAGTGGTCCCAGGGCCGGGGCTTGAACACCCTGTCTTAAAGCATTGGTGGAGGGACTGAGGGGTAGACAGAAAGAAAACAAATTGTTCTGGTTTATTAACTGGCAAACTGTAAGCTAGTTAGCTGAAAAGGTGTACATGTGAAATACAAAGGAAATGAGGGAAAGATGGTTATGATACATTATTGCATAGAACATATGGATGGAGAGATGTTCTGTATAGATCTAGACTGAATACTTTTGATGGTGCAGGTTGATTCTGTCTCAGATGCAACAGACCAATAATCAGAATCTGAAAATGATAAAAGGATAATTCCAGCCCCTAGATTAATTAAACCATGGATGGATGGATGGATGCTATAAAGAGGAGCATTATAGCATTATGGACAAAAAGGGTGACAAAACCGGAATAGGTAGGTAGGTAGGTAGGTAGGTAGGTAGGTAGGTAGGTAGGTAGGAGAAAGAAAAATGTTTATTCCCAAGTTTGGTTATTATAGTGGGCAATTACATACAGACAAGCAATCTCTGTGGCAGATCATGGATGAAGGCTGCATTCCTATCCACACCTAGGAGTAAGCCCCATTGGCTATAATGGCACTTATTTCTGAATAGACATGCACAGGATTGGGCTTTAATTCAGTAGAGCAGTGTGAGTAGACAGGCAGATGGGTATGGGATAGGTAAACAAAAGGGGAGCCAGAGAGATGGGTCTTACAGAGTTTTAGAATTAATTAATGCATGTAATAGGCAAATGAATTCATGGACTGATGGCTGAATGGGACCACCAACTGGGCGTGAACATAGATCAAGAATACATGGAATGTGTATGTTAGCAAAGGCCATAGGGTACAGGACACAGGGCAGATGGATATGTGCAGCAGATGGTTTGGATGGCAAGAAGGAATATAAGGCTATGCATGCCAGCAAGATGATGGAGCAGAAGGCAATGGAGAATGTGTGTGATGGTGATGGAAAGATAAAAAGATGGATGAGTGTAATAGAACATACATAAAATGGGACACAAATGGGGTGGGCAGATATGCAGGTCACACAGAGATAACTGACAGATATTGCAAGAGGAAGAGATAAATAGATGGGAAATATAGGTAGGTGGGGCAGACAAATGGATGCAGTAAGTACAAGAATAGAGGACTGGGTGAAGAGAAAAGTACAAGAATAGAGGGTGAAGAGAAAAGGTCATGCAAGGTTAGGGATGGGGTGGGTAGATTGTATGACACTAGAAAACAGAGGGTGTGGAACAGATAAGTAGGTGGATTAGAAGAGAAAAGATAGGTGACGTGAGAGATAGTGAATGAGTAGTGGTAAGGGTATGTGCATGCATGAGTGTTGCAGAAGTGTTTTGAGTGCAGCATGCTTGAACATAACGTCTGAGAGGGAAGAATATATCAAGATATCTGAGCTTCAAGGCCCTCAGGATGGATGAATGCAGCTGCACTGTCAATGTGCTAAAGTAGTTAAGGAGTGCATTGACTGTAGCAACTAGTGCAACTGAATAAATTGGGTGGACTTGATGGATGGATATACAGAGAGCACACCAATCTGAATAGGTGCTGTATCCGTCAAAAGGATGAGGAATGGATCTGCAAGTCAAACTAATGAAGGGGTGGCTAGATCAGATAGAACTGACTCTGGGCCCAATCCTATCCAACTTTTCAGTGCTGGTGCAGCCACAATGCAGCTCTGAGGAAAGAGAACAAACACTATCTTACCTGGAGGAGGCTACTCCCCACCACAGGATGCAGCGCATGCCCAATTGGCACAGGTGCACCAGCACTGGAAAGTTGGGTAGGATTGGGCCCTGTGACATTTACAAGCCAATGAAGCAGAAATGTACGAATAGAGGTGACAGGTGCTAAGCCTGTAGGACCCAAAGATGAGGGCAGGACGAATAGGAGCCAGAGGGAAGGGACTGAACAGGATC
Source organism: Tiliqua scincoides (assembly GCF_035046505.1). NCBI lineage: Eukaryota > Metazoa > Chordata > Lepidosauria > Squamata > Scincidae > Tiliqua > Tiliqua scincoides. Next base: position 77,620,810 of record NC_089821.1, on the reverse strand, counting down.
AATGGGGTACTGGATCTGCGGGGGGGGGGAGGCCCTGTGAATGCCAAGTTCTGGGATGGAGCCGCAGCGCACACAGCCCCAAGAGGTGAGCGGCGGCTCTGCAGGCGGCTGGCTGGCTGGCTGGCTGGCTATGGATGCTGAGGGCATCGGCGGGGCGAGGGAGCAAAGCGGCGCCCACCTGTCTCGGCGAAGCTGATGATCTCGGAGACCTGCTCGTGGGCCGGAGGCCCCGCGCTCGCCTGCCCGTCCAGGCTGGGGATCTCGACGCGGCCGTCGTCGCGCACCTTGCCGGCGTGCAGCTTGCGCAGCGCCGTGACCATGGCCGCCTTGGGCACGGCGTGGGTGATGTTGGGCCGGGCGCGCATCTGCAGGCGGCTCAGGATGTGCCTCTTGACGGCTTCCAGGAACTCGCCGTCCACCGTGCCGGGCTCCTCGGGGGGCCTCCGGAAGCCGCACGACGTGCAGGTGTCCTGGGGGGCGGCTCCAGGAGGGGTTGGCGAGGCTCCGGCGCCGAGCACCAGCCAGCAAGCCGCCGCCAGCAGCAGCAGGGCCCCCCTCCGAGCCGCCCCGTCCATGCCGATCTCCAGGCAGTTCCGCGCTAGGCTGGGACCGGAGCCGGAGCGGAGCCGGAGCCGGAGGGCGGCCGAGCGGGGCGCACGGAGCTCCAGGAGAGGCGCGCTGGCACAGGAGGGGCGCTGTGCTGGGGGAACCGGGTCCCCGAGGCGGCAGCCAGCGGGCTGGCAGAGGGCGAGGCCAGGTGGGGCGGGGGCGGCGAGGGGGCGATCCGGAGAGCTGAGCCTCCCCCGGGCAACCGGGTCCGGTCACTGGCCAGCGGGCATCTCCGCGGCGGGCAGCTCCTTCTTCATGGTTTCAGTGGTTCGCCTCCAGCCAGGCAGAGTCCAGCCACAGGCGGGCAGGAGGTGGGCAGAAGGGCGATCTTTTTTAGTCTAGAGTCATCGGGGGGCCAGAGGGGAGGGGGAGGTGGGGTGGCGTGGAGGATCAGCCAGGCAGATGGAGAGTCAATCCAATTTATAGCCACGGGCTGGGGACACTCCAATCAATCAGGCCTCCCTGCCTGTCTCCACCAGGGAAGGGAAGGGAAGGAAGGGGCAACAGCAGCCAAGAAAGAAAATTGCAAGATCCAACCCAGCCAGCCGGTCCCTTGAGACGCTCGGCAGCGCAGCTGTCCTCTTGTGCACGGCCGACGCTCTCTGCAGCCTTGCTTGGGTCGCCTGCCTCTGGAGAGCCCAGTTAACCTGCAGCTTCAAGCCAAGAGCGGGGAGCACACGGGGTGGGGGTGGAGAGCCCAGTCGGATCCACAAAGGCGATCGCTCCTTCCTTCCTTCCTTCCTTCCCCCACCTTTTCTTTTTGGGGGGGTCAAGTTGGGGCGACAGTCCAGTCGATGGGGCCCCTTCCTGGGGGTCCCGCGAGCATGCAGCTAGCTGTGCACCTTGGCGCAGGAGTGCGGTCAGATCCAACCCCGGGAGCAGCCACCGCCAGGGAAGATCTCCAGAAACGAGTCCCCAAATCGAAGCCGGCGAGTCCTGCTCAGTCAAAACTCCTCGCTCTCTTTCTCGACTCGTTCTGGTTTTTGGCACTGGGATTTCTCATGAGTAAGGGAAAACTGGCTGCACTGCCTCCCTCCGAGAGCGGATCTTTGCCTGCGCCTCGCTGGATGTTAATTTCTCTCTCCGTCTCTCTCTCCCCTGAACCTGACGTTCCGCCTCCGATCGCCAAGTGGAAGGTCTCGGTTGGAGAAGCGCCTTGTTCCTCGTTTATCTGCCTCTAATCTCCTGGCGACGGGTCCCCCCTCCTTCCTTTCCTCCTTTCTTTCTTTTGGACTTGCCAAATCACGACATTGGGCCACTTTTCTACTGAAACTTTTATACAGAAGTTAAAACCACGTGGGAGCTTCCACCTATAACAGACCAGGCGCCACAGGCTCCGCGCAGTGGAGGAGATTAAGCATTTTGCCCCCGGGCTGCTGCTGCTGCTGCTGCTGCTGCAGTCACTTCCTGATGTGGAAATATTAACTCTGCTGCTCCTTTAACTACGCCCCCCTCCCAACACAGTAAATACACACACACAGTGGGGGCGGGGCGGGGTTAAAAGACGGTGCCAGAGAAAAGGGGGCCAAAATAAAGGCAATTCAGTAAACCAGCCCCATCCATTCACCAATGTGGGCGAGGGCTGTGCGGGGTCTCCAGTCGAAACTTCTGCTCAGCCCTCAACTATCTCTCACTCAGCTCCAAGACGTCCATTTCCAATATGGGAACAACAGTACTGGCCCACCTTGCAGGGTTGTTGTGGGAATTTCTGAGAATGATATACCCACCTGCTTGAGCATAACAAGTACTAGACATCTATTTAATTTTTATCCTATCTTTTCTCTAAGGAGTTCAGGGTGATGGTGCCCGCTTTGGGTCTCCTCTTTGTCCATTGTACCTTCACGACAGTCCTGTGAGGTAGGTTCTACTGAACTGACGTGAAGTGGCCCATCAATTTCATGGCTGAGTGGGGATTTGTATTCAGGTATGCGCGAGTCCCCTGACCAATGCAACTCTAGCCGTGAGCATAGTGGGCCAGCAGATTCACAGCCCAATCCTGGGGCTGTAGGCCCCAATCAGTCTACTCAGAAGTAAGTCCCATTGGAATCAATGGGGCTTACTCCCATGAGAGGCTAGGATTACAGGCTGAGACTTGAGTTCAAATCCCAGTTCAGCCAAGAGTGTACTGCCTCAGTTCCCCATCTGTAAAAACGGCAGTACCTTGCTGACAAAGATGAAATGCGTGCACAGGTGGGGGTGAACAAGTAGGGAGTCTGGAACGGCCCTGCCACAATGGACATGTTTGCTCGGTCTTTTCTTTCTCTGGACATGTGACACATGCGCCTGTGTGGAGGCCCTGCTCGCAGGGGCACATGCTTGTGGTGGTGCGCGCTCGCCCCAGGGACCGCCGGGCTCGGGGCACACACAGAGTGGAGCCCACCGCGCCCTGCCTGTGCCTGCTTCAGGGCTGCAGTGTGGAGCCTGGCGGGGGGCAGGCGGGCCATGGAGTCATTTCTGCGGCGGAGAATCCTGCCGCTTCGCAGCGCTCTGACGGCTGCTGTCAGGGGCTTTGCCTCGTGAATGATGCTGCTGCTGCTGCGAATGGGTCCCATCCAGAAGCGGGAGGGGGATAACTCCTGGGCTCCCACTGGCCGAGTAGAGCCGGGAAAGGCGGAGGCTGAGTGCGGGGAGAGAGAGAGAGAGAGAGAGAAGGCGAGAGGCCGGCTGCTGCCCTGCGCGCCTTCCTGCTTGTTGATATTCCGGGGACATTCTCGCTCTAGGCGCTGCCGCGGGAGTGTTTCTCTGCGAGGAAATCCCGGGCTTGGAACGACTCGCTCCCAGCTCGCGGCCACCCAGCCTTTCCCCTCCCGATCCCTATCTAAGGGGGGGGGAGCGCTTGGCCTGCTTGTCCCCTGGCACCTGGGGGGGGTGTCCTGGATTCTGTCCACCATTCGCTTGAGTAGCGGAATCTTTCGCAGGCAGCCGGAGCTCCAAAGGGCGGCGGAGAAAGAATGGCTGGGATGGATGGCAGTGCCAGTAGGAACCTTGCCCTGAGCCCGGGCAGACAAAAAACCCAGCACACGAAGCCAACACACACACACACACACACACACACACACACACACACACAGAGGCCAGCTGCACCCTCCGATCCCTGCCCGCTTCCAGCCCCCGCCCCCTTCCCCAGACCCTGTGCCCACCCTGGTGGCACGAACAGAATCCCTCACCAGTCGTCACCACAAAGAGGGCGCAGCCCAAACAGTGCCGCCCAACCCAGCCGGGGCTCACCACGCGGGTTTCTCCGCAGCCACCGGACACGCGCGCAACACGCACACCCGCAGCGCACGTGGTTCAGCCAAAGTACTGGGTTCACTGGCAGTGACGTGATGGGGACCCTTCTATCGTCGGCAAAGCGCTGCTCGGCTCTTCCCTCGGCCTGGGCTTCAAGTCCATTGCTTGTCCTTCTTCCTTTCAGTGGGATCGGGGTCGGATTTTACTCGACCCTTGCAATCAAGGGGGCTCACGCCCCAAGTCTCAGCACTTCTCGCCCACCCCCCAGAGCTGCAACACAACCCACACACACACACACACAGAAGGGGGTAACGACAGAATAAGAGAGAGAAGTCTCTCTCTCTCAGGGACGTGAGGTGCGTGGGGAGACAGGTGAGGCAGAGCCTCCCCACCAGAGCCCTTCGGAAAGCGCCGCCACCTGTGAGGCACCCAAGCAACCACAGCCCACACGCTCCGCACCTCCTCCCTCTGCGCGTGGGTTGAGAGTGCTTGGGTGCCTCACAGGTGGCGGCGCTTTCCGAAGGGCTCTGGTGGGGAGGCTCTGCCTCACCTGCCTCTCCACCCACCGCCCGTCCCTGCTGCCTCGTCTGGAGAGAAGACCCGCCCGTCCACAGCACCGAGGGCAGCCTGCTCGGATGCGTGCAGGGCCACAGCATCGACGTGCCCCGGCCACGGAGAGAGGCCCCTTCGGATCACCCCAGGGTTTCCGATGGCTTCTCCAAGAGCCACCCGTCAGCCTGCTCACCTGCTGTGGGCAGAGCAGGGCAGGGCCGGTGCCCTTTGCCTTTGGGCTCCAGTGGGTGCGTGTTTGACAGAGCAGGTGAAAGCGCCGCTGCCGGCCACGGGCGGCTGGATCATCGCCCTGATACGGCGTACCACGTAGGCGGCGCGGCCGCCTCTGGCGTGGAAACTCTGGGCCAAGGGCGCCGCCTGTCGCCTGCTGCTGGAAAGGGGCCAGCTGGCCGCGGGCGCCTCGCCGCCGCCTCCTCCGCAGCTTCTGCCAGCAATTAAGGTTGCATCGGGGAGGATGAGGGCGAGTCGGGATGGTACCAACCACCGCGCACGCACAGGCGCCCGCCTCCCTCCTCGCACTTGGCAGGGAGGCTCAGCTGCCATCCCCAGCCCGCAGGAGCAGCCACTGGGCTCCAGGGGATGCACCGGGGAGCCTGCTGTAGGCTCGCAGCATCGCTCAGGAGCCCCTTTCTCGTGCTGCTTTTTAGGCCAGGGCATTTCCTTCCCACTACATCTCTCTGATGCGGTGCCAGCATCAACAGGTCACGGCCCAGAACACTCTCCACAAGGGAGGTGACAAAAGTCTCCGAAAGAGCTCCCTGGTCAGTGTGCCAGGGGGCCACCTGCGTGAGGTAATTGGGTCAAGTGCTGTGACCCCCCTCACCCAAATCTGGGTTAATCTCCCATCTCCAGCTCAGATTTCTATCAGCTTGACAGATTAGATCACAGCTGATCAGAAGCTGCTTAGGGCGGACCTTCCTCCACCTTCCTCCACCTCCAGCAACATTTCTGCCCGCCACCCTCGCTGTCCCTCTGCTGTGGAAGCTCCCTGCTCTCCTGTGGCTCCCTGAGGACTATTGGCAATGGTGAAGAACATGAACATTCTTGGACAAATCCATGCACAGATGTTTTTATCAGGTCTAGACGCACATAAGAACATAAGGTAATGCTATATCAGACCAGAGGCCTGTTTTCCAGTACCTTGCTTCCCACAATAACCAGCCAGATGCCTTTGGGAAACACCATTAGCAGGGCATGAAGGAGCCTGTGTTTTCTCCCACCATTGTTCCCAGCAACCATGTTCCGTTACATAAGAAATGAGAGCCCTGCTGATCAGGCCAAGGACCAGGCCATCTAGACCAGCCACAGTGATCACCAGATGCCTCAAGGAGCACATGAGACAAGATCCCCATATTCCATTGCCACTCCCTTTCATCTGGCATTCAGAGATAGGTTACCTCTAAAACCCAGATGATGCATATAATTTCCTTTATATGCATATAGATTGACTTTTCCTCTATAAATCTGTCCAATTCCTTTTTAAAGGCATCTAGGCCAGGTGCCACAACCACATTATGTGGCAAGGAATTCCAGGGATTAATTACGCACTGAGGCTGGTGCATACTACATCTGATCCTGGAGGTACCATTCAGCCATCAAGACCAGTGATATACGTCTCTTTCATGAATTTGTCTAATCGCCTCTTAAAGCCATCTAAACTAGTGGGCCATCACCACATCCCGCAGAGGTGAATTCCATAAATGAATTATGCATTGTGTGAAGAAGGCCTTCCTCTTGTCTGTCCTAAATCTCTTGCCACTAGTTTCAACAGCTGAGTTCTAGTATTATGAGAGAGCACAGAAAAAAACTTCCGGTTGGCACACTTGAATTTTGCAGTTTGTATATCCATGGGCCTTCAGCCTTGTGGTTCCCCCATTCACTAACTCTGTTGTAGACAGTATTGGGTGATTCTGGGAGTAGTGTGCGTCAACCTAATATATGATGTCAACATGGGGCTCCCTGCATCACATTGTATCCACTTTTAACAACCAAGTGCTTTCATCTTAATTCTACAGAACCATACCTGGCAAATGGCCAGCTTTTGGGCAGGGCCACCTTTGAGCCTTATACAGCACATTAAAATTACATTACTTGTTACACTGGGAGCATAGAGCTTTGGGCTTTGGCAACCCTTCTTTATCAAGTTCCATCAGGGCCTTCTTGCCGTACATAAAAGCATAGCACACAAGCAACATTTGCCAAACCATACCAGCCAGTCATTTCTAACTGGTATTTCTAACTTCTTCCCTTTGCCACCACACCTCTCAGTTCACTCTTCCCCCTCCCTCTTTCCAGTGTGCTTCTGCAACTCATTCACTCATGTTTCCAGTAGGTCCACTAGACAGCTGTGTCCTTGAATGACTTCCTTTCATTACAATGGCACATGGCTGAGGAGATGTCCCAAATGCAATGGCTGAGAAGATGTCCCAAATGTGCCACTGTACAATGGGATCCCAGCTGCAGTTGAATTTATAAGATTAGACTGCAAGATTAACGTATTTCCTTGGAAATAAGAACCAGGGCACTTTTTGGTGATTTGGAAACAAGAATCAGCCTGCTTTTAAGAGTCTCTTTTTTCCTATCTAAAGTTTGTACATACATTTCCATTTTCACAGCAATCAAAAATCGCAAGCAGGGAAATCCCCATCAGTACAGAAAAGGAAGTGGACATTACAGGTAGAGTGACTTGATGTACCAGCTCTAAGACAGCAATTCTATGCACACTTTCTAGTGTGTAAGCTCCAAGTAATTCTTCTGAATTACTTCTTACTTCTGAATATACATGCTTAGGCTTGCATTGTACATCACATACATTTCAACAGAATTTAGATCCAAATAATTGGACTATTATTTATCCATGGCATTTATTCTTAAGGCAAGCGCAATAAAGGTTGTCATATAAAACTTGAATATCCTAAGACCAAGTAATAAAGAAAATGAGAAATGCATTCTCCCAAATCTGCCAGCTTCCAGCTTTCTGCAAGTATATCATCAATTGCACCTCACTTGTCAGGAACAAATGGGGGGTGGTAGGTCTCTTGCAGGGCTGTTACATATTGATATACCTAGGAAATTAACACCTGTGCTGCAGGTTTTAATATCATTCAATATGATTTCATTTTCTAGGCTAGATGAGGACTTGTGATCTTTTTTTCTTATTTTTTTTCCTGACACCCCATTTGCAAGTATTAACAGCCTCCGCAGCTTCATGTCTCTAATCTCATTTGCAGCTCATATAGCAAATACAAAAGCTGGCAGTTTATTCCAGCATGAAAATCTAAATATATCAATGTCCAGAGATTTTTTGCACATAGGTAAGATGGCTGAGTTATACAAATGGTTACATGATGACCATTTTTTTTTCTCCAAAAAGATCAATTCCCTCTTTTCAAGATGCTGTACTTTTGAAAGCTAACAAAATTCATCATGAAAAGGGGGAGATGTGATCACTGCATTCTTATATGTTTTTTGCTTGGGAGAAACCTTATTGATTTCAGTGGGACTTCTGAGTAACATGAATAAGATCAGGCAGCATGTGTTTGCATGAGTATCTTGCCAATAAATACTCCTAATCTTATACACCTGTCCTGCTTTAAAATTCTGCAAATCTTGTAATCCTGCTCTGCTGTCATAACGAGGGAGGAAAAACCTCTGTACCAAACATTCATGATTTAAAATGTGACTTATAACTCTCTTCAACATACTTTAAACATGCTATATGTGAGAACAAGAGAGAGAGAGAGGCTTGACATCAAACTCTGCGAAATACAGTAGCCACTGGATTGTCACTCTTAAAGTTGAGAATTAAAAGTTGCTTAATTTGGACAAACCACCTCCCCAACACACAACTAGGCAGCAGTGAGCCAGGCCCAGTCTGTGGCAGGGAGATCTGTGCAGCGTATATGGCCCTTTATATGAACAGATTAGTGGACATATTGTCCAAACAGCCCCCTCATTAATTTAGTCAGGATGAGGCTGTGAAGAAGCTAAGCATATAAAATCATGTACAGGATGGGAAAGCAAATAAGCAATTAAATAAATGAGACAATCAAATGCACTTGATTTTGTGCACATATTTTTCTTGCTAGAGTGCCTGATTTGTATATTCGTCAAATTTTGTTGCCTAAGGACAAGGTGTTTCTATATGATAAACTTATGTTCGGGAAACATGTGCTTATCTCATAGGATTAAGCCTTAAGAAGGAACAATGTTCACGTAATAAAAACATTGGGTTGGTATTGTTTTGACTGTTTTGCTTCCTCAGGCAAAAATTTTTAAAGCAACAAGTGTGTTTTTCTTTACATTTTGTACAGAATATAGTGCAAATTTGGATATAGCTCTTTCCATGACATGGGGCCCAATCCTATCCAACTTTCCCGCACTGATGCAGCCATGCCAATGACTGAGCATTGCATCCTGTGGTGATGGGGGGCAGTCATGGAGACCTCCTCAAGGTAATGGAACATTTGTTCTCCTACCTTGGGGCTGCATTGTGACTGCATCGGCACTGGAAAGTTGGGTTGGGTTGGGCTCTAGAGCGGCTTGGCCTTGTAAATGCGGCTGTTTGCATTGGATTGAGGCAGCAGAGTTTAAGAGGCACGGATGTCATATTATCAAAAAAGCTGATGAAAAATGAAGAAAATTGAATACAAGATAGGATACAGATCCATTTCTCAGCATTTCAACCAGAATCCTAGCATCAGTGGTAAAGGGCAATTGGCCTCCTTCTGGGCTGCCTCCCAGGAAAACTTTGTTGACCATTGTGGGAACGGGGTGCTGAGCTTGATGGACTTTTCATCTGATCCAACAGGGCTCTGACATTCTTGCACAAAGTGTTTCAGTGTTACAAAGTTTTTTCCTATTATTAAACTTTCTATGGGGAAGGTGGGTGAAACAATGATCCTTCAGTTCAAGTCGTGCTGTCATGGAACTGGAGGGGCGTTTGTCAAAGACTCCCCCCCAACTCAAGCTATGCTCCCCTTCATCTACAGCAGGGGTGTCCAAAGTTTTTGGCAGGAGGGTCACATCATCTCTCTGACACTGTGTCGGGGGCCGGGGGAAAAAATAATTAATTTACATTTAGAATTTGAATAAATTTACATATGTTTACATAAATGACAATATTAAAGATGAACTTATATGGATGAATGAAGGTCTTGCAATAGCTCAAGGCCTATAAAAGGCCTTGCACAAAGCAAGGCTGGCCTTTCCTTTGCTGCTGCTACTGCATCACAGATGTGAAACAGCAAGCAGTGGAGGGAGCCCTCATCCCACAGCTCACACAAGAGGTCAAACAGTTGCCCTCATGCTGAGAGCAGTTGCGTTGGGCCAGTGTGGGCTCCAACAAATCTCTGGAGGGCCAGAGACTCATTAGAGACTGGGGGCTCCCTGAGGGCCGCATTGAGAGGCCTCGAGGGCCGCAAGTGGCCCCAGGGCCGGGGTTTGGGCACCCCTGATCTACAGTATGCACATTTTTCTAATTTTCTGTCACAAAGATCAAGGTTAGTGCCAAACAGAACTGATCTGGGACTAGTCTTTGGAGATGTGAAAGGGCCTTTTAAAAGAAAACTAATTCCAAGACTCCTCTCCATTTTCAACACTTTCCTTCAGGCACAAATCTCTCTTGCATATGCACAGAAGCTGAACTATTAGCAGGATGATTTCTTCACACCCTTGGTGTTTCCTCTCTCCTCGCCTCCTCCCTAACACTTTTTCACTTTCCTAGGTTGCTCAGTGTGCTAAACTAATCTGAGAAAGGATGGATTTTTTTTTGCACATACATTCTGAAGTTGGCTGGTGTTCAGTTTATTCAGGGTCATGCTTCCCTGATTCATTAAATGCAGGCTCAAATGCTATGAGATATTTTTTTTTAAGTAATGAAATGGAAATAAGGAAGGATCAGATTCGTGCCTGATGGGTAAATTTATTTATAGTTAATTAGGGAAACATGTTCAAAGAGGAAGTCAAAATGTGCAGCTGCAATGAATGGTTATCTTTCATGGGGGTAGGAATGGTCAATATCTGGACAGGCTTTTGCCTTCTGTAGCTAAGGTGTATCAGGGTTCAGCTTCAGGGGCTTCTTATACTGAGATACAGGTGCTGGAAGAAGCTTACTTCTATCAGTATGGGCACTATTTTAGAAAATGTGACTGTGAATACATGCCCCCCCTAGACAGTGGAATCATGTAAGTAAGCTTCTTTCCCTTATACTAAGACACACCCCCCCCCCACAATCACTAAACAGTGTTTCTCAAACTGTGGGTTGGGACCCACTAGGTGGGTCAATTTCAGGTGGGTCGCGAGTCAATTTCAGGTGGGTCCCCATTCATTTCAAGATTTTATTTTTAATATATTAGACTTGATGCTACCATGGTATGTGATTGCGTTTGGGGAAATGTGACAGACCTGTACTTTTAACAAGCTACTATGTATATTCATTTAACCATGTTAGTAAATGGGACTTACTCCTAGGTAAATGTGGGTAGGATTGCAGCCTAGGATTGTTAAAAAAATTTCTGTTTGATTATTTCACTTCCGGTCATGACATCATGTCCGGTGGGCCCTGACAGATTCTCATTCTTAAAAGCGGGCCCTGGTGCTAAATGTGTGAGAACCATTGCTATATGATTTTTATAACTCACCTTCTTACAGCATGGAGCTGAAAGTGGCATACTTCAGTTCACAGATGGTCTTCCATCTCCTCAACAAGAGTCAGGTCTACTTATTGAGTCTGTGTGGTAATAGTCATGGTCTGGTGGTTGAACAGAAGGCTGCTGGAAGAAAGCTAAGCAGGAATGGTTCTTGGTTGAATTTTGGATGGGAGAATGGAAGCTGATAAAGCTATCATGAGACAGCACAGCCAGGAGGAGTCACTGTTTACAGCTTGGCCAACCTGAAACTGCTCCTGCTGGAAGTTCAGAAGGCATACCCAGATGCAACGACCAGGCTGTGAAGGATTCCATCTAGAACAGCCATTTTCAACCACTGTGCCTTGGCACACTGGTATGCCACAAATGGTCTGCAGGTGTGCCAAGGGAGTTTGGGGGAAGGCCATTTCTTAGTAGATTCAGGGGGTTGTGAGCCCCCACCAGCAGCATGGTGTGCCTTGTCAATTGTCAAAAAACTGATGGTGTGCCTTGACAATTTTAGTACCTTGTCAGTGTGCCATGAGATGAAAAAGCTTGAAAATCATTGATCTAGAAGAAAAGGGTTCTGTGGGCTGCCCATAGAACCACTGTTGTAAAATCTCATTTGTACACTACTATGGAGCTTTGTAAGCTGCTGCCTTGGGCATTTGCTTTGGCATGGGAAAGGCGGGATATCACTAACTGGCCCAAGACTTTCAGGTGCTTGAAGCAGCCCCACCCATACCTAGTAATGTGCCAGCATCTATTCCTCCCACTCTCTGGATTAGAAAAGGAAGAAGTGGACAGAGTGGAAAAGGAAATGTGAGTTGATGCTCTAGTTACCTCTCTTCCTTTGAATCCCCACCCCCCTCTTCCTTTTCCTATCAAAAGAGCAGAAGAAGAGGAGGAGCAGTGAAGGCAAATGGGTAGATGGAGATAGCCCCCTACTAACGTGCTGTCTGAAGCAACTTCCTTGTCCCTCAGGTCCTGCATTCAGACCATGCCCTGAACCCATGAGCTCATTATAAGATATAGAGATTATTTCATGTAATGATGACTACTGTATCTGACTCCTTCCCTTTCTCCCTCCCTAAATAATATCCATGCAGCAGCTGGCCTTCCTAGCAGTAAATGGGTTGGATCCTATACATTTCTTCCATGGATAGAAAAATGCATCTGTACTAAATGGACCTCCCTCTTCCTGCTACACTCTACCCACTTTTGCCATTCTGTTCTAGTCCCCCAGCCTATAGGAGATGTTCAGGGCAGTGGCGTACCTGTCATTCACTTGATGGGGCAAATAGTGAAGTACCATCCTGTCTGGAATGAGAGCTTTGGCTCAGTTGAACACACAATTTCCCTTTAGTGCTAGTGTTTCTATGGATTGTAATGCACCCGAGTGGTCCCCTGCCAGGTCAGGGACTGTCAGGGGCAGAGACAGTGAACCTGAATTTTCTTGGTTTGGCCTGTGAGCTAATCAGACTGAGGGCACAATCCTAACCTGCATTTAGACCAGCGCAAGTTCCTTGCACTGGCCCAGGAGTGTTGCAAAAGTGCCATAAAGCACTTTCGTGCCACTCCAGAGGCAGTTAGGCCAGCACAAGGGACTTGCACCAGCCTCCCTGTGGCATTGCAGGCCCCGGGGAAGGTGAGTTTGCATTGGTAAAGCACTTTCATGCTACTCCAGAGGCAGTTAGGCCAGTGCAAGGGTCTTGCACCGGCTTCCTTGTGCTGTTTTAGGCCACGGGGAAGGTGAGTTTGCATCAGCTAAGTTCGACAGGGTTCCGGGTAAGGTGGGGAGGAGGTGGGAGGGAGGCATTCTGGGGTGGGGGAAGGGCAGGCGGCAGGTGTTCCCAGGGGTGGACGGGTGGGGAGCAGGAGGCAGGCCAGGATCCAGCAGTTATGCCAGATCCTAACCCTGGTCCCTGGCAGCCTGGGCCAGCCCCAGGCTGCTCAGATTTGTGCCACCTCCAGAGGTGGAGCAGATCCGAGAAGCTCATTGGGGCTGCAGTGGCTCTCCCCAGGGTAAGGGGAAGCGTTTCCTCTTCCCCAATCTGAGCCACTAAGCACCCAAACCTTGCAGTGGATACAGCGCAGGCCCACTGGCCTGCCTGTTCCAGTGCAAGTTGTGATTGCACTGTGAGGCACCTGACCAAGAGCTCTGGGTATGATAAAATTGTGGGTCTAAGAGGCAAGTGGAAGTCAACTCTCAATAGGATCTCCAGGCAGGTGTGAAGCAGGTACCTGGATTACTTGGCCAAAGAACTAGGGAAATCCTTGATCAGTAAGAAAGTGATGCAGAAACAGGCAAACTCTCTGCTGTACAGGGAATGCCCACTAACAGGAAAGACAATCATATACAAGAGCCAGAAGGGGCATTATATGGAGCAAGCTCTAAAACAGAACTGGGAGAGTCAAATGAAGAAAATGTGCCAGATCTTTCTTTACAAGCATACATTAGGTCAGTGTACTGTCCTTGGAAAGGTTTTCTTATTAAAGACTGAGTTTCTTTTTTGTTCTGTTTCTTAGACACCTTGCATGACAAAAAGAGAATTCTGTTATCTTTCCCAGCAGTTCCCAAACTTTTTAGAGACCCTAGCTGTTGCCTGACTTATAAATGCCCAGAGATGTGGCAATAAAGGTGACTAGGTAACAGTGCCTAACCCTAAGTAGCAGCTTAATCTGCCCTGTCAGTTTTGCGAAACACCAACAATTGGGTCACAACACACTGATTTGGGAACTGCTAATCTATCCTGTGTCAAAGATGACATAATTATCATCCCCTGGTTGCCTCAGAAGAAGAAAGATTGGTTTAAAATGTAGCAAATAAACAAACAAATAAATTTGCTGTTCTTTGGGACATCACACTGTTGTGCAGTGGCACAGTGAGGGACCATCCAGTAAGTGCCATCAAAGTCAATGAAACAAAGTCTCACTAATTATATTCTGGTACACATCAGCTTGTCAGTATTTTACTTTGTCATCTTAAATTCCTGGCCCACAAGTTGAGCCAACTTTCCTTTCATGTTTTCTCCATCCAGAGTAGCTAGGAGCAAGTTTCTCAAACATTCCAATACTATTAAATCATGATAAGTAGATTATTAATAAAGTGGTTTGAAACATTTTTTGCTCAGTGCTACACGTATGATTTATTCATCCAATATCCCCTGCGATGAGAGATTAATTAGTATACATGGTACATTTCAAACCTTAATTGCAGATGGTATGTGATTAGGTCTTCCATTTACTCCTCAACACCTAAGATATTGCACCTGCCACACCCTCTTAGTTGCCCTTTTTCGATGAAAAATTCTTCCAAGAGCATTTCTGTAAAAGCTGGTATTAATTTTGCAATAATAAAAATGGCTACTGGTTGTTCTCATCTTATCATTATCTAGCCTATGGTTTTCTAATACTGGATAGATTAGTTAATCTTTTGTGGGTGGCCAAAGTCTGGCTCATGAACTTGAGGCAGCCAACTCTTTGTGCAGTCTGGTTTGATTGCTCCATTTTCCTTTTAGCGTAAGGTCGATGAAAGTGTCGACCCAATGTGCAGCGGCAGTGAAGAAGGCCAATTCTATGTTTGGGATCATTAGGAAAGGTATTGAGAACAAAACGGCTAATATTATAATGCCGTTGTACAAATCTATGGTAAGGCCACACCTGGAGTATTGTGTCCAGTTCTGGTCAACGCATCTCAAAAAAGACATAGTGGAAATGGAAAAGGTGCAAAAGAGAGCGACTAAGATGATTACGGGGCTGGGGCACCTTCCTTACGAGGAAAGGCTACGGCGTTTGGGCCTCTTCAGCCTAGAAAAGAGACGCCTGAGGGGGGACATGATTGAGACATACAAAATTATGCAGGGGATGGACAGAGTGGATAGGGAGACACTCTTTACACTCTCACATAACACTAGAACCAGGGGACATCCACTAAAATTGAGTGTTGGAAGAGTTAGAAAAGACAAGAGAAAATATTTCTTTACTCAGCGTGTGGTTGGTCTGTGGAACTCCTTGCAACAGGATGTGGTGATGGCGACTGGCCTGGACGCCTTTAAAAGGGGATTGGACAAGTTTCTGGAGGAAAAATCCATTACGGGGTACAAGCCATGATGTGTATGCGCAACCTCCTGATTTTAGAAATGGGCTATGTCAGAAGGCCAGATGCAAGGGAGGGCACCAGGATGAGGTTATCTGGTGTGCTCCCTGGGGCATTTGGTGGGCCGCTGTGAGATACAGGAAGCTGGACTAGATGGGCCTATGGCCTGATCCAGTGGGGCTGTACTTATGTTCTTATGTATACTAGAGTATTTGGTGTTAACAGTATCTTTGTTGCTCTTGCCTCTGTTCCTCAGTTTGCCAACCTGGAAAGAAACAAGGGAGAAGTTACAGCTGAATAACTTGAGAGTTATGTTGACAGCTGAGAAGCTTGGCCTTACTGGGTCTGACCAGTAATCCCTCTTTTCTCCAACATTGGCTGGATCCAGATATTGCAAATAACATGCAAATAATAACCAGTTCCAAGGGCTTCTACAGATGATTGGAGGGGTTGAACACTAAATGCTCAGTAATTTCTCCATTGTTTGGGGGATTCCAGAAAGTATCTTCCATCAAGGAAATATTTCTGTTTCATGGAAATCACACTTTCTTATTACTCAAAGGGCAACATTTTGTCACTGGAAAAAAGCAATCCCCCCCCCCCCCATGCACTTGATCCTACTGGGCTAATAAGAGTTGTATAGAATGTCATTGCACAATCACAAACATCAACGGAATGATATTGTGATATCATGTGATAGGTGAATCAAGTCTCTTCTGATAGTGTGTGGATGGGTGGGGGTGTAGCTATACACTTCTCTATGTGTTGCCTCTGCTATAACAAGCACAGGAGTCTTCTTTGTTACCTTTTAATATTAATCCATTTTGAGCACAACAGTACAAGAAAAAAAAGTACTGGAATTTACAACAAAGAGAATGACAACGACTGGACATTATCATGGTGACTGAATGATCATCATGGTGTTTCTTGTTTTGCTATTGTGTGAACAAGTAAAATTCAGTGTTTTACAAATCTAGTTTATCACCTTTTGCCAATTTGTCAGTGATGCAAAAGCTTCGCCATTAGTTTCTTTCTGTAGTTTTTCGCAAACAGTTGTTGTTTGTATTGTTTTTAGAATTAGCCACAACACAGATCATAGGTGCACATAACAATGAAACTGCACATCATAGCTTTCTTGCTTATCGTTACTTACTTACTTCTAAATTAAGTGCTTCAGGATCAACAGACAGCTCATGTACTGTTTTATCTTTGATTAGTGTGTTTAGCCTTATTCAATAATTCTTTAGGACAGAACCACTAAACATGGGTGAAATCAACTAATTAGCAACAATCAACTAAATCAACTGTATCTCCATCATCTAGTATGATCTAGTTGAGTGGTTCCCAAACTTTTTAGCACCAGGACCCAATTTTTACAGCAACACTCTATCAGGACCATCCTCCCTTTAGGAGACTTTTTAAAAAAAATTCACTTTACCAGCCACTTAAGCCTCTGTTTTTATCATTTTTTCCTATAGTGGTGGTGGGGCTTCTTCTGGAGTACTTATTGAGGCTTATTCTGGAGCACTTGTTCATCGGATCAGGACCTTTCAGGTGGCCTTATGTTCCCCTTAGCCTGTCCTTCAAAGTGGACCAAAGCATGGTTGCCTACTCATGAGTAAATACACATGTGCAGCTCCATTTCATTTTCCATAGGGCTCAATACATTTTCCTTGTCAGGTATCAGCTTACCAGTTCATGACCCACAGGTTGAGAACCATTGATCTCATTTATAAAAGGTTGTTTTTTGTTTTGGTTTGGTTTGTGTGTGTGTGTGTGAGAGAGAGAGAGCGAGCGAGAGTGTGTGTGTTTTAAGGTAGTTTGTAGGGAGCCAAATATACTGTATATACAGGGAGCTGGATGGGGCAAAGCCAATTCCTGCCTGTTCTAAAGACCTTGGGACTTTAACTGGGCCATGACCACTGGGGGGATGGGGGTGGGGACCAGTGGATTGCAAGGGACCTTTTTAGTGGTAGTTCTCTTAGCAGGTGGAGAGCACCTGTCATTCACTCTATTGCAACATCTTTTCCAATGGCTACTGCTGGTGTCTTCTTTCTATAGTGTGAGCCTCCTTGGGATAGGGAACTACCTTTTCATGTATTTTGCAATGTAAACCACTTTGTGAACTCTGATATTTTTATTTTCATTTTTCAGAACAATAAATTTCAAGCTAGCTTTACAAGAAATATATACACTATACGCATGGGGGGGGGGCCTGTATCTGTGGATCCCATGTCTGCTGTTTGAGGTATCTGCAGATCGGGTCCAAGAGGCCCCCCACACGCGCTTCCTGTGAAGGCCCACAGAGGCCGCACATGACCACTCGTGGCTGCTGCTGGCCTCAAAATGGTCAAAAAGGCGAAAAAAAATGCTACTTCTGGTTTTTACGATAAAACCGAAAGTGATATTTTTAATGCCTTATAAGTCATTAGGATGCCTGGAGAAGCCCTCCAGAAGCTGAAAGCTTGGAATTGAATACAGGTGATGGACAAGCTTACTAGTTACAGTCATCTATGGGAAGGTCAAAGTTAAAGAAAGACATCTGTGAAAAATTGAACTCCTTGTATGCAATACTGGAATTGGATGACTCTGAGGGAAAATGTGATGAAGGAAGTTTTATCAGTGATATGAGTGTTCAGTGGTTTCACTATGTTGGTCTATTTTTGGTTTTGTTTTTATATTTGTAAAAGTGATAAATATATTATGGATCATAGCCCATGGAGTACTAGCTAACTGATGCTTGTGCAATCTCTATTCTCCTCCCTCTCCTCCCTATAGTAGTGCCCTATCTCTCTGAAAAACATCTCCTGAGCATCATGGAATTCTTAGAAATTGTGGCCGGGGGACGGGGGGACGGGACGGGACTGCTGAAGGAGGATAAAATGGCTGAAAATTGCATGGAAGCAACTTCTTCTCCCCTTAGGATACAACCCATTATATATAAATTATATTCATTAGAACATTTCTTACAACAAGGGCATAGAAGAAATAATGGGCACAGTCCATTGTTTCCCACACACCATTTCCTTATGTTTCAGCTTCTTCACCAGCCTTCAGTCAACTTGCACCAGCCATTTACCATTATGGGACATCATTAATTATTATTATTATTATTTTATTCACATCAAAATGACAACACAGTTGATAATGATTGTATACACACAAAAATCACAACATTTATCAGCTGGTAAATCCTCATCCACACAAACATCTGCCTGACATCTAGGTGTAGATGAGGTACTGATGAAGGATGGACGCTGTGTCAATTATGGAGGTCTTCTGTAATTCGACTGGTGTTATTGCCAGGGCAATAACTTTGTCCAGTTGTGCAAAGTACTCATTAAATTGTGTTGACATTGTTCCTAGTGCGCCAATTACTATCGGCAGCACTCTACATGCTTCATCCAGATTCGTGTCAATATTATGCACAGGTCATGGTATTTGGTTACTTTCTCCTGTTCTTTCTCCAAAATTTGTGAGTCGCCAGGATTAACACACGCCTGGCTTCTATGATGGTAATATCTGGAGCAGTGTTTCTCAAACTGTGGGTCGGGATCCACTAGGTGGGTCGCGAGTCAATTTCAGGTGTACCCCCCTTCATTTCATTATTTTATTTTTAATATATTAGACTTGATGCTACCATGGTACGTGATTGCATTTGGGGAAATGTTACAGACCTGTACTTTTAACAAGGTACTATGTATATTATTTTAACAATGATAGTAAATGGGACTTACGCCTGGGTAAGTGTGGGAAGGATTGCAGCCGAGGATTGTTAAAAATCTTCCTGCTTGACATCACTTGCGGTTGGTTCTGACAGATAAAAAGTGGGTCCCGGTAATAAATATGTGAGAACCACTGATCTGGAGTATTGGCCTCCACATATCTGTCAGTCTGTATCCGAAAGTCCCACAAGATTTTGACCTCTTCATTTTCTACTACTCTTTCTACCTGGTGTTGCCATGGCTTTTCTGACACAGGTATGCTGTACTGTTTACATAAGGCCCAGTGAACTAATTTAGCCACATTATTGTGCCGTTGTTTATAATCAGTGTTGGCTATTTTGGGACATTTGCAAATGAGATGATTGATTGTTTCGTCCCATTTTGTGCATAAATGACATCTACTATCATCACTGGTGCCTTGTATTTTTGTCTTCATTACATTCGTTTGCAGAGCCTGATCTTGTGTGGCTAGAATCAGTCCTTCAGTCTCCTTCTTGATGGTACCTGTTCTTAACCACGCCCAACTCAAGCTGTTATTGCTCTTGCCTTCTATACCTTTAATGAATTGCCCGTGTAACAGCTTTCTCTCCAATTGTTGACCTGTTTTTCATATTCTTGTTTTTTGTACTCTTTGCTTTCTGTAACTTTCAGCAAATTTTCCAACTTAACTGCTTTTATCAACTTTTCCAAGCTTCTCGTGATATAGTCATTCAGTCCTCGCTTTTCCTCTTCTACTGTTTGTTGTACTTGCAAAAGCCCTAGGCCTGCAATCTTCCTCCGTAGGTACATCACTTCTAGGATGCAGCGAGTGGTAAACGTTCATCAGTTTACGGGTTTTTCGGTCAAGAGTCTCATGTTCATTTTGGGTCCATTCAACAATGCCAGCTGGGTACCTAATCACTGGAATGGCCCACGTGTTTAATGCCTTTATGATGTTCCCAGTTCAGTTTTGATATAAGCACCTTTCATACTCTCCTTAAGTATTCTCCTTTATTTATTATTATTATTATTATTATTATTATTATTATTATTATTATTATTATTATTATTATTGCTTTCCAACAAAATACACCATATATAGATACAACTATCAGATTTCTTCTCAAAGTGAAGCATATTGAAAACTGATTGAATTCAGCTGGCGACATTTAAAAACATGCTTCCGTGGCTCATGCTGGACGTGATGCAGAAATACAGAGTGTTAATCCATTTGCCTTTGGGAGAAAGAGTAGTGGGACTGATTTGGGAGAAGGGAACCATTGAAAGCAGGAGAAGGAGAGGGTTAGGAAGACATTTTTGGCCTCCTCCAATAGGCTTCGCTGAAATTAAAATGCTGGAGGGCTACAAGACTTTAAATTAAAACCAACATAAATGCAGCCCTTAGGTTAAGAACATTATTACAGACAGGATTGATTAAAGTATCCATGAGATGAGAAAATAAATTATGCTGAAATACAAGAAGCTTCTCTTGCTTAGCTTGGAGAAGGTTGGGTGCTAAATGATCGCCAGACAAGTCAAATTTAAATGCTCTGTGATCTGTGTGTCATCTAAATCATCTGTCCAAAAGGCAAACCATTATAGTGCATAATTTGTGGCACGTATTCTCAATTTCACAAAGGAACAAGACGGCTGTCTTGTCAAAATTGGTATGGAAAAATGTAGACTGTAAGTAAGAGCAGCCTCAAGGGGGGAGAAAAAGAGATACACTTGCTCTGGTGCCCAACTTATCCATTGCCAAATGCTGCTACCTCCTCCCATGCTATCTGATGCTGCACACAACTTGCTATTATAATTTACATCAGAGAGTCCCATGCCATCACAAATTCACCTGCAGTTTAAACCAGATTCAATATAATTAATTTTAAGTAGCTCTGTCCCCTTTAGACAGGACTTTCCATCTTGCTGGCAACAAAGCCATCCGTCAATCAGACTTCACTTATAATGTAGCTGCTTATGGCTGCAATCCTCACCACACTTTCCTGAGAGTAAGCCCCACTGAACAAAATAGGACTTACTTCTGACTAGACCTGGTTAGGATTGTGCCCACAGTTAGGCATTGGAACTGATTGCGTTTTTTTTAAGTGTTAATACTGCAGAATCTCAATTGTTTCCAAATACAAAAAACGTGGACAAGAAACACAAGATTATGCTTAGCGACCCAAGGATTCAGAAAGGGCTTATATGTAAAAGATTAGTTCACAAAATGCTAAGTAAAACATAAAGAATTTTGCTCTGCTGCTGGAAAATGTGCTAAAAAGCTACTACAAGTAGCCTTGTAGTCACTTGTTGGTTTAAATCTGAAACCTCATTTTGATTGCATTCCATTCAAAGTAAGAACAGTTGCCAGGTAAAGGAGTCTCTAATGGATGGGCCAATTCCACTTCAACAGACTGTTTGTTAAAACATTTGTTCCACTAGTTTGTTACACATGTACAATGAGCTGTAAACCGAAATCCAGAAGGTTTCCTATGTGAGCACTTCCTACAGTGAGCCGGTTTCTGCCTGGCTTATGATTTATCCACAGGAGGTCACTAGAGAACAGTGGAATCTTAGTAAAGATCGCTATTCTTGGCTGGCAAATGTTCACAAGTTATCTATAGCCTACCTTTATGCTGACTGCAAAATGCTTCTCAGCTGGCAGGGAGATCACATGCTTCAGCCTTGTGGTCAAGTTTACACTTGTACACAAGAGTTGCCCTGCCCTGTCATTTGGAAAAAGTTAAAATTACTTACCTTTTTTTTTTTTTTCTTTTGCATAAGCTTTCAAAGTGAGGCTGATTGTGCCATTGTGGGTGGGGTGAAATGTTGCATCAATACTAAGTTTAAACTTAGAGCATTTGTCATCCAATTTCCTAAGGGAATGAGAGACAAGAAGGGCAGGGAGGTAGACAACATATCTTAAGGGGAAAAATATATTAAAACACCACACTTAAGTGGTTTGGAATGCATGAGATACAGAAGAAATAGTGGGAGAATGTACACACATGTAAATACAGCTTGCATCCTGCAAATTTAGATGCTTTCCAGACTGCCATGGCAAGCCCTTTCCCAAGCTAGAGTTGGTTAAAACAGAAGGTCAAAGACAATGTGTGCATGAGTGGCTTGTTCCTTTTTTAGATATATTGAATGTTTCTGGCTTACACCATAAGCTTCTCCCCTTCACCTATCTGGGGCTCTCTCAGAGCCAAACATTGTACCCATCTGCTCCTTAGCTTGCTCTGTGATGGCAGCTGTTATGGCAGAATGCATAGCTCATGTTTTTGAGGGAAAAAGGTAAAAAATATATTTACATACTTTTCTGGCAAACAGGTGTTAGTACCTAATTTTATGACTATTTTTAGCTTTCTGTGTTTTTAATATATGTATAGAAATAGATATTTCTTGACATGAATTGACATAGTAGAACCAGTGGTGTAGCTAATGAACATGTAGCCTGGTGCAGAGCTCAAAATGATGCCCTGGAAGTGATGTCGCAACCGGAAGTGACATCATGCCTGGTCTTTTTAAAAAGTGCAAATTGGGAGGAAACCTGCCTCCTCCCCCCAGCGGTTCCCCACCCACTTGATCTGCGGACTTCTCCCCAGTTAGTGGCATAGCTAAGCATCTATGTGCTACCTGGGATCAAAGATTTTGTAGCCCCCCCCCATGACAAAATAAATAAATAAAAAGTGTGCCCCTTATTGGTTAGAGACACTGTGCTGGGGTAAAGAGAGAAGGTTATTTTCCCCCAGCTAAATATAAGAGGAGCACCACTTGGAAAAGTGCCTCTTTACCAGTTAGCAGGAGTAGCTGTGTTATGATACATGGAAATGAGAGCTGACTCATATTAACACCTTATTGGTTCCATGCTGTATCATAACAACATGTCATTGGCTCTCAGAACAATCAGTCTCATGGGTCAGTTTTGAGTTAGGAAAATCCACTTTTTATTCTATAAAGGTAGTTGCGTTTTCATTTTCTGGTTAATTGGCCATAACTTTTGATAGAATACAAATATTGCAATGCGGTTTGTTTCATTGCATTCTACATTAAATTACCTTTCCAATGATATATGACAGTATATGGTATTATTCGTACATGCCAAATTTTTTCACAATTTTGGCCACTAGTGTCAAGCTCAGCTTGTTGGCCCCCTAAAGCTTGTTGCCTGGTACAACTGCTACCCCCTGACCCCCTCAGCTACACCACTTAGAACAGAGATACATTACCTTCCTCCATTGACAGAAAAGCCTCCTGATTAAAGAACCCTGAACAAGGACAGTGAGAAATGGAATAACCCAGGGGTGTCAAACATAAGGCCACAGGGCGGTTTCGGCCTGCCAATGCTCTTTATGTAGTCCTCGGTCTCTCTCAGCTACTCTCAACTGCTGAACTCTGCTGAGGTGTCACTGCTCATATCTTAAAGATATGGGATCAAGATTTGCACATTTTCTTTTCTGTCATTTGCAACTAATGAGTTCCTAAGTAAGAAAAAGTGCTTATTGACAGTCATGACTTGCTTAGTGACATCATGTCTGGCCCTCAACAGGCATCATGAATGCTATTTGGCCCTCTACATGAAACAGGTTTGACACCCCTCGAATAACCCCAGCTAACTGGGTAAAGAGGCACCCTTTAAAATGATGTCCTCTTATATTTAGCCTGGGGAGAGTAATTATTCCTCTTCACTCCAGCATGGCATCTTTTCCAGTGGCTGTTGCTAGTGTCTCTTCTATATATATACATTTTGTTGAACAGCAGTATATAAATATTTGTTAATAATACAGTAATATTAATAATGCCATGTGCTGCCTAGGAATGTGGTGGGGCCTGCTGTTCCATCCTCTCTGTGCTTAGCAGCAGTTGGACAATGTGAAGAGAACAAGTGGCTTTGATAGTGTATGGGACTTTGTGAAGGAGGTGAAAGAGAAGGAGCTGAAGCAAGGTCAGGGTTTGCAGGTAGGGAAGAGTAGGAGGCCATCTCTGTCTTCCCCAAAATGCTCTCAACTCCATGTGTGTCCCCATATATCTGTTCACAAACTGTCCATGTGTGATGAAATTTTGGAGCTGCAGTGCTTATCTTCCAGGGTCACATATGATGATCTTTTATATGGTGCACATTCCTGTTTTGTGTTGGCACATACATGCTACAAGTACACAGAAAACAGCAACTTGAGGACAACATTGCTTAGAAAAACAGACTTCAGGGAAATAGACTCCCATCTCTGCTTTCATCAAGTAGGGAGCTCCACAGCTGCATTTTTGTTTAAAAAATGCTTGAGAGATAGTTGCAAATTTGTTCAGAACCACCTGTGGCTACACATTTGTAAAAGTAAAATCAAAGCAAAGTATCTTTTTGAGAAACTGCTTGTGTACCTCCCATGTCTCATCTACTTTCACCCCAAGAGATAAAGGCCCTGATCTAATGGTAGACAGAACTGTACATACATTGCCCTGGTCAATACTCTTGCAAGTGAATTTGTATGGGTGAAAGCAAGGGAATAGAACTTGGACCTCTGCTCCTAAATTACAAGGGGTATCACTACCAATCTGAAGCTGCATGCATACAATTCTAGACCAGAAACCATTACCACTCATTGACACAGTGCAGGTCCCAGGGTACAAAAACAAAATCTATTGATACTTCAATAGACCTCTGCTGTAAAATTAAATGCAGCTATTAGGGTAATTGACATGCCATTGGAATGATTGATACTGATCTAGTAAAAACCTTTATGGAACTTTGCAAAACACACCACTCTCAAAGGAGTCATTTGTGGAACCCATCTAAAACTGACCCACTCTGGTGTTGCATTTGTTAGATGAGTGGGTTAGATTAGTCAAAAGGTCATGAGATGAATCTTTTGCCAGATAGCTTGACCCAGTGGGGAGGAGGGAATCCACATAAAGGAAATGCAGATGTCTGATTAGCCACCAAAGTCATGGTGACCGGAGAAGGACTAAAGTTTCCATGGCACACTGGAGCTTTGGAGTGCCTTACTTTGGATTTGGAGGAACTGAGAATTAAGAGAAGCTAGTCTTTTTGCAAAGACTACTGTAAGACCTTCTTAAACAAGGGTGGGGTTGATTAGATTCTCACCTTCTTCTGTGACTTTTACTATCATGTGATAGGCCATTTTGCAGCCCATGAATTACAGATAGTCCAGGATTTTGACATTCTTTACTTTTATCAGAAAAATTTCAGATCTGGTAGTCCCTCTGACCTATCAATAATCACTTATTCCTTCCAGTGCATTCTTCAGCATATCACAGGTGCAAAGCCTTCTGGAGCCACAAACAGGATTGCTCTGATCCTGTCACACTTCAGATATATCCCTCAGCCAGATGCATTGTAGGGAGGCCCAGAGAATTTACATAACACAGATCACATCACATCTTTCTGGGAGTGGGTTTATTTTCCAGATATTTTAATGTTTATAATTGTAACTATGCAGCATTTCTATATTTTCACTGCTAAGTGAGAAACACTGCAAAGTACCCTTAACCATGGGACAATTCTGCCCTCTAGCTTCCAACATCAGGAACAGAAAGCCAAACAATGGTCCTTTTAAAATTTCTATTTATTGTGCCATCACTGGGCTGAGATTATTTAAAAACTAATTCACTTAAATAAAGTTGGCATTCAGAAACTGTCAGCCCAATCCTATCCACCCTTTCCTGAGAGTAAGCCCCATTGACTCTAGTGTGATTTACTTCTGAGTAGACATGCTTAAGATTGGGCTGTCAGATGCCAGCAATCTAAAGAAAATGCTACAAAGAACAAAAACATAACAATGAAATTTTAGATTTACAAAATGCACTGTTATACTTTGAAGGCTAAGGACTCAAAGTCAGACAAATAAGAGATTAAACATTATAAGTTTTGTACCTGAGTAACTTGGATCATTTTCAAAGTACTGTAGTGTTCTTACCTCATTTGTTACACCAACCCTTTAAAGGAAGGTTAGATTGAAGGCCAAACTGCGATACAGTGTTAAATGTGTGATCTGGATCAAAACTGTATTGGAGGGATAGAATAATCCCAGTACCCCATGGGCCCAACCTACGGGGGCTCAATCTGGCTGTTTATCAAATAAAATGGAATTGTGTCAGGGCCAGTGATGCATTTAACTTCACATCTTGTTTGGACATTAGAGCTGTTATTGAACTGTCCAGTATTAACTTCTAGGGCTAAACTGGAAAAGACAGTGAGAAATCTGCAAGTGCAGTTCTTGCTTTTAAAAATTAAAAGCAGCGCCTCCATCCTGATACAATTAGGGTTATGGGCATTGGTGTGGGTAGGTAGCATCACTTTTCACCTGAACTGTTTCCCTGCTGAGATTTGTCCCCCCAAGAAGTTGTTATATAGGGAGGGCATAAAAGGTCTTCCGATGACCCTCAAATGAAGGTCTTCAATCTGATCTTCATATACAAAATGAATATCCATCTCTCCACACTAGCTTTCCATTTCCATTAATTTGGTTCTGCCAAGTTTCCAGGTGCTGCAGCAGCCACAAATGCAAGGACAGGCAGGCGGGATCTTAATGCAGTAATCTGCAGTGAGTTAGTTCCCCTTATTGGATATCCTGTCCAGCAGTCCTTCATGTTAGCATGATGCTGAATGGGCAAGACAAGATTGAAATTCTGTTGGTACACTACCTGCCTTTCTGGCCATGGTATTCCAGCTTGTGCTCTCCAGGGTGGTCTCACGCATGGCCTTAGAGTGCCTCCAGATATTGGTTCTGGGGGATTTCAATGTTAACACAAAGGCCCCCTTACTGGGGGCAAGTCAGGACTTCATTGCCACCATGTCAGCTGTGGCCTGTTTCAGAAGATCATTGCCCCAACACGTGTGGTGGGACACACTTGACCTTCTGTTTATGGTGGGCAAGTGGATGGTGATCTGGGTGTGATCCACAGCCCAATCCTATCCTTCCCTCTCCCTCTTTGCTGGTGTAGCCATGCCAAAAACCTCTTCAGCTCTGAAGACTTCTGATCCACCATCACCCCAGCTGGATACATGTCTGTTTTGGTGTGGCTGCACCAGTACGGGGAGGGGAGAAAATAGGATTGAGTTGTTGATCATGGTTAACACCCTTGATGCATTATCATGCTGCTACCTGAAGACTGTCCGGAAACTGCAGCTGGTACAGAATGCATCAGGCTGTGTGACAGCTGGGATTCAGCTGTTTGATTTTGTCAAGCCACTGCTCCAGTGGCTGCTGGTTCATTTGCAAGTCACACTTAAAAGGGTGACTATTAAAGTCCTGTATGGTTTGAGACTGAGGTACCTAGTGGACCACCTTTCCATATATCCAACTGCCTTTCTTTCTAGGTAATCAGAGGTGACCCTACGCTGTGTGCCATCCATGGCTGATGCAAGGTTGATGGCCACAAAAGGTTGGGTCTTCTCTTTAGTACCGCCCCCAACCTTTGGAACTTCCCTTTGAAGTAAGATCAGCACCTTCTCTGCTGGCAGAGAATAAGGCCTTCCTTTTCTGCTTTGAGTTTTTCCCTAGCACCTAGCCTCTCTTTATGGTTTACCTGCTGTAAACAGAGTGGATATGTTTTTATCATTCTCTACTGTTTTTAGTGCTTTTATTACTGTACTTATTTTGCTGGGTATTTTCCCCACTATTATGACTTTTTTATTGTACTGTATTTAAGCTTAATATTTTTAATGGGAAGATAGACAGAATATAAATATTTTTAAACACATTAATTAAAATATGATGGCTACTGTCAACTAAATTGTAAAGGAAGAAACTTCTGTTGTTCAAGGTTATAATACAAGCAGAGAAGATACTTCCAAGACCAAGGTGATGAATGCAGACCCTTGTCAGTCTACTACAGGCTTCTTATTTTACACACCTGCTGCCAACTCCCATTCACCAAAAATAATTTTAATAGCCCATGTAAGAGTAATGACCATTAAAGAAACTGGATGGAACAGCTTTTGGACATTGCAATACTCAAATGTGGTCAACATCACTTCCAGCAGCATCTGGCTGTATTCAGATAGCCATAATTTTTTATGACAACTGTAACCGTCTCCAATGCCATAGATTGGTTATTCGGAGCTTCCATCACCCATAATTACTGAAGGTGAACAATCTTTTTGGGAACTAATGGGAAAAAAGACCAAATGGGGCACACCAAGTCAATTTTTCATTCATTTGAGAATGAATGGAGTGAGGTCCTGGATGGCATGAATTGTTGTTCAGGACCCCTATTCATTGTTTTGAATGTGGAGGAGGGCTAACCTTATAATGAGCAGAGAAAAGCAGCCTCTCCTTTTCATCCTCATCTTCTGACATTTTAAAGTGAAAAAGGAACAGAAGAAAAATAGTGGGGCAGTTGCTCTTTTTAATTCTTCTCATGCTCAAGATCAATGGTGGGCAATATGCCAGGTGCATGTGCTCAATCTAGGTTCTACATGTGACATATGAAACATTTTGGGGCTAGGTAAAGACCTCTTTATTTTGTAAGCCTTTAATCATTTGATGATCAACAACCCATTGTTGCTTTTACTGATAGCATATTATTTATTACTAACCAGCCTGATCTTGAAGCACAGAATGAAAAAGAAAAGCCAAGTACACTAGTCCCCTGCCTTCACATGCCTTTTGCCAGTTCACAGTCTGCAGCTGCATTTTGTAATACAAAAATATCAGGGACAAAAGTACACATGACTGAGGTCACAAGTAGCTTGGCCCTGATAAGCAGCTGCTGTCAAAACTAGCTTGGATAGTAAACAGGCCCTCATCTCAGATGGAGCTTTTTCATGTTTGGTAGCCTTTGTCTACCTTTGCAGTACATGGGTCCTGCTCCACAATTAAGGGCACAATTCTAAGAGTTGGTTAGGCAACAGTTGGTTGCTACCCAGGAGGGATGCAAATATGCCATAAAGCACCTTTGCGCCTCCTCGGGAGTCAGCTGGGCCAACGCAGGGTTGTTTGCTAGCCCACGAAGGCTGTATTCAGCCTCCACTCTGACTTGGGGAAGAGGGTTGCGTCGGTAGACCTCAGCCAATGCAGGGGTCTGGAGAGGGCAGGGAGGAGACGGGAGGGAGGCGTTCCAGTGGGTGGGGAGCAGGAGGCGGGGCTGGGACCCAGTAGTTATGCTGGATCCCAAACCCGTTCCCCTAGCAGCGTGGAGTGGCTTGAAGCCGCTCCATTCTCCTCCTCTCCATTCTCCTCCCGAAGTGGCGCAAGTCCAAGGAGACCCACTGGGGCCGTGTGGCTTACCCGGGGATAAGGAGAAAAGTTTCCCCTTGCCTCTGGCTGAGCCACTTCTGGCCCCAATCTTGCACTGGATACAGTGCAGGCCTCCTGGCCTGCTTCTTCCAGCACAAGATAGGACTGCGCTGCACGTAATTGTTAATGGCAAGAAGCGATTGCTAATCAATACTGAGGCAGTAGAAAAAGAACATAGTGAAACAATGATTTGTTTTTAGTACTTATAAATTGCCTTTGCACTTTAATTACAGTGCTTATTAAATAATGCTGCTTCAAAGAAGCCTGGGCAAGGCCCATAACTGTCCTCACTAAGATATGGAAGTGAAAAGTCAAGAAGTGGTCATTCAAATGTGGACCAGTGGGCAGTCCAATCTTGAGCTGCCCAGTGTGCGAGGCTGCTGTGGTGCCAAAATAGCTATCACTGCATCCTGAGTGCGCTGGGCAGCCAGTGGTAGCTCCTCAGGAGAAGAGGACATTTGCCCCCCTTCCCCCAGGTGAGAGAAGCGGACCTGCAATGGGGCTTCTCACCTCTGCATCAGCTATTTAGCTAGTGCAGAATCAAGATGCCAAGAGGCTCTGGATCCAGTAGAGATTAGCTTTGCAGGTCCCACCCCTTCACTCCCCTCCCCCTGCCCATGCCTTCTCCTTGCCCTCCCCTGCCCCAGAATGCCTTCAACCCATGCCCCCACTCACCTCTCGTCTGCCAGAGCTCTGGGCGAGTGCTGGGCAGTGGACCACTGGCGTCCAACTGGCGCTGACCCAGCAAGGGCCCACACTGGTGAGCTCTGACCGTGGGCCAGTGGTAACAGTTGCAGATGTGCCTCACGGCACATTTGCAACAGTGTGGGCCAGCAGTGTGCCGGCACAAAGTGCTTTGGATTGGGCCCTAGCACAGCTACTGTTGGGCTATGCATTCCTTTACACTAGCACTTACTTGAGTGACAGACAGGCACTCTCTGCAGAAGAAGGCAGTGAGCAGGGCAGAGTGAACACTGCTCCTTACCTGTCCTTATATTTCCAAGAGACCATGTTCTACCATTTGGCAATAAGTCTCTTATATTGTTTCATAATAATCACACATATCCAAAGTTTGTCATTATTATTGAGATCTTCAGTGTTGTCAGTTTCCATTCCTTGTTTCCATTTAAGGCGCACAAAATCACTGAAATGTTTAACAGAGACTACTTTTGCTTCTCCAAAAGATGCAGTCAAAGAGATTGCATGAGCCACATGAAAACAATATCAAGCATTGTGCAATGTCTCAGATCCTCAGCTATACTGCAGGGCTAGATCTCCTCATACTCAGTAGGAGCCGTTTCTAATCAAACAGCACTGTTATAACAGCAAGCAATATTAATTCTCTCTCAGTGATCAGTGTTCCAATGATATTTATAACAGCATGTACAAGCATCTGAAAGACCTGGTAGGGCACTGTAGCCTTCTTATCCTGAGCTCAAAGTGAATAGGTCCTAATAACCAGGGATGTTCAGACCATTAAGCCATTTCTGCCCAACATTTCATGTATGCAACAGGGATCAAATGTGTACACCTGTGGGCTTGGCAGAAATGGGTTAACTGGAATTATTCTAGCCACTGCTCATTGTATCTGGCTTTGCAGACTCTATCCTAAGTGCAGAGCCCAAGGCATCTGCTCAACACAAAGCCCAATACAGCTGCTGAAAGTGCCCTTATATGTAGCCTATGGAGGTTTGTTTGGTAAGGGATTCATTCCATGCACTTCTAAGTTTTAGTGTCAATTCCTAAATCAACCAATTGGCAGAACTGAGATAAAGCCAAGAATAGGCTATTCAGCAAAGACACAAAATCCAGATTCTGCACTCAGAATAAGTAAACCTATATTTTGCTCAATTACGTTTGTCCCATTCAAGGCCAGTCCAGTCACCCACACATTTTACCAATTTTGCAAGCTAAATTCATGCAAGCCTGCAGTCCTGAAGTGAAAAGACACTGGGATTGCAAAACATGATCTACCAGTCAGCTCTGCACCTCTTACCAGCAGGAGATAGCAAGCCATTAATGCTATTACACCGGCAGTGCAAAGAGGCCTATTTGTAGCACAAGGCCAGCATGCCCACATGTTTTAATGGTCAGGTAGGGTGACAAGGGATGGAAATGGGTCTAACCCAGATAAACAGTGCAGGAAGCATTTGTGGTCCCCAAGGGGCAAAGCTATGCAGTTCCATCCTGCTTCTGCCTTCACTGCAATAGCCAAGATTCGAGAGACCTCAAGACTGTAAGGCAACAAATGTCTGTGTTGTTCACCCAAAGTTAAAAAACATATGAATCTTTAAAATAAAAAACACTGTATATTTCCAAGCCATAGTTTTACATGCTATGCTACTTTTACTAAAATATTTCCTCTACCTGTGTGATCTTTGAGAATAAGGGCTGTTACAATAAGTTACCGCCCCTACCCTTATTAGTACAAACTAGTGTAAGAATGAATACAGAACTAAAAAGCAGAATTAGAGATTAAGTCTTCTCTTAAGTTGTTTTAAGCATTTTCCAGATAATTCACATGGTGCAAGGGTTTGTGTATGATGCAAGAGTTTACACATGATGAGTATGATCAAGAGCTTCTGGGGGCTTTAAATACAAAACTCTTTCTAGTTCAAAGACAAATCATTTTCGTGATTTAAGGACACATGGCTTCTGGGTCTCAGAAAACCTCAGTGTAGAGAATTTTAAATTGGTTTCTCTATATAGTAAGAGATTAGTTTTACGCAGATTTGTTGTTTGCTGCTGATGTTCACATTGCTGGAATTTTCTATTACATACACACTCTAGATTATCATGAATTAATGTGATTAAATCAACACAAAGCTTCATACCAGATGTAAATAAATATGATTTTTTTTTTTTGCACTCACCATCATCAAGTCCTCCTTCAGTGTTAGGAGCCAATGAAGCTCAAGTAACGTATGGTAGTAAGCATTTGGCCATATTCACATAGACTTTGGCTTAAGTATGTGTGGCTTAAATATGAGAGGCTCACAGAGGTATACAAATGTATACCACCCCCCAAAGTTGTCATTTCCAGTAACATATTGGCCAATTCCGTATCATACGAGTTCAGCATACACAAAAATGCAGACTGTGTGATCTCTGTCACATGCCTAAGAATCTCACATGTGTCAACACAAGGGATAGAGAGAACAAGATCTATTAGCATAGGAATGAAATGCTGGAGCTCAGCTTCTACAAAATAATCAGAGGTGTCACAGGAGCTTCTATGACAACCTATGGCTTGCTTAGCAGGGTAAGAGACTAGCTGACTTTACTCTCGTTTTTGTTCAAATTGACTGAGACTGTTTCTTCTGAAATTGTTCCAGAGTATCCGTGAATCAATTTGTCATAACTTCAAAATGGTGAATTCTTCAACATAGCTAAAGACAGCTATTTTACCAATTAACTAGAGAGTTGTCATTCTGGAGCATTTGGCTCCTACATCCTCAAGTTCAACTTGAGAAGGGAGATTCGAAGGAAATAAATATGCACTCCCACCAATCACAAGCAAGCCACCAAAGGCAGAATCCAAGACAACCATGAGATCTATAGATCAAAGGAAAATGTTCAGTTTGTGCCTATAGTTAACCCTTAGGGTCAGAATAAGAGGGTGCAAATTAGACTTCACAGATGTTAAGACACTCAGAAGGTTGCTTGGAAATAACATTTCCATTCTGAGAGTAGTTTCTATAAGAATTTGTTCATTCTTTGGGTCCAGGATTGCTCTACAGCAATTTC
This sequence comes from Tiliqua scincoides, assembly GCF_035046505.1. Lineage (NCBI taxonomy): Eukaryota > Metazoa > Chordata > Lepidosauria > Squamata > Scincidae > Tiliqua > Tiliqua scincoides. The sequence goes on along the minus strand of NC_089821.1, from coordinate 77,587,965 downwards.
TTCAAGACTGTAAAGGCTTCCCTCAAAAAACTTACTCTCCTTAACAGTAGTTCTTTGATCCTCATCTTCAGGAAATGTTGCATGGCTTTGGATATTGACGAGTTTTTCTAGTCTACTTGAGTGAGAGAAAAACAAGACATTTCAAGAGTACCTCCATTGGTTTAAAAAAAATCACAATGCAAACCACACAATGACTCCTTTGCCTCCTGTCTTCAGAGGAAGAAAAAAAAAGGATTTCAGTTCTCCACAGTGAGTACCTAGACAGGCCTATCTGGCCCTTCCTGATCAACTCAACAAGCTTTGTCAAGGACTGAAGTTCTTCCTGCCTTCTTACATTCCTTTTTCTTCCCCAGAACTCTTAAAGACCCTGCTTCCCCATCACAGGCAGAAAAGGAAACTAGTGATTAGTAGAAAGCCTCCCCTTCTTCTAAAACAGGAGTGCCCAAACCCTGGCCCGGGGGTCATTCCAGCCCACAAGGAGATCCCAGTCTCCAATGAGCCTCTAGCCCTCCAAAGACTTGCTGGAGCCCACGCTGGCCCAACACAACTACTCTCAGCATGAGAGTGACTGTTCGACCTCTTGTGTGAGCTGAGGGCTGAGGGCTCCCTCCACTGCTTTTTGTTTCAGGTCTGTGAAGCAGTAGTGGCAGCAAAGTAGTGGTTTGCTTTGTGCAAGGCCTTTTATAGGCGTTGAGCTATTTCAAGACCTTCATTCATTCATTCATTCAAGTTCCATCTCTAATATATTCATTTATGTAAATTTATTCAAATTTGAAAGTTAAATTCCTTTTTCCCCCAGCCCCCAACATAGTGTCAGAGATCTGTGGCCCCCCTGCCAAAAAGTTTGGACACCCCTGTTGTAAAAACAGTTTTTTTAATTTGCTTTCCTAACTCCTGAAAGGGGTGTCTAACTCAACACTGAATGTCCTGCAACCAAAGAAGAGATACAATTTTCAGAAAACATCTACTTAGACTACGGCTGTAGTATGTATTTAATGACTTTCTGACAGACTAAAAACTGACTCTTGATTATTGGGGCAGTAGATGGAAAAAGTTGCTATTTCAACAACTTCTGAAGTTATCAATTTTCTCTTTCACAAAATTCTGTCCTTCTCTTCTACACAACAGCAGCAGATTTTGCCAAGACACGGTTGGATCATGTTCCAGGCCATCTATGCATAAGCTCCTTCATGATGAAGATGGGCTCATTTTGTGAACCAAGTGAGCACCAGTAGAAGTCACGTACTCCAACATTACGCTTTTTCAATTTTTTTTGACTTGGGCCACAATCCTGAGAGGTACTTGGGCCAACGCAAGTCCCCAACCACTCGTTGGGGAGAGACCCTGGGGAGATGGTGAGTTGCATCAGCAAAACTCAGCCAACACAGGGGTCGGGCATGGAGAGAGGCGTTTCAGGGCAGGGCAGGCAGCGGACAGGACTATGGGCAGGCAGGGAGTAGGAGACAGGGCCAGGACCCAGCGGTTATGCAAGGCCCAAGCTGCTCAGATTTGCGCCACCTTGTCATCAGGTATCGCAGATCCTAGTAGGCCCATTGGGGCTTCTGCAGCACAACACAGGGTAAGGGGAAACTTTTCCCCTTGCCCTGGACTGGCCTGTAGTCATGCCCAAACCTGTGCTGGATACAGCACAGGCCCACTGTCCTGCCTGTTTCCAGCACAAGTTAGGATTGTGCTTTTAGTGTATTGTGTCATGACTGAATATTTTTCAAACTGCACACCTTCACCCACTTACCAACTCTAGATATTAACATTACAATTCATGAAAAAATCAGAAAAGATTACTTTTTAGTGAGTATATTTAGCTGCCTTTAAAATACAGACTTTCCATGATTCATTGACTAACTGTATAAAAGTGTTTTTTGAGCAGCTGAATTAGTACAATCTGTACAACAGCAATAAGGGTCTAGCTTTTTGGCAATGGCATGCTATTAACCCAAGTGCCTTTTTAAGATGGTAAAATGAGAAGAGGTGAAAAGATTGCCCACTTCCATTGCTTTAATTCCATTCATCCCTACCCCACAATTTCTACCAAAGTAGTAGTAAGTGTTCAGGAATTTCAATTTCCAATCTGGACATTACAAAATAAGACTGAAATAGTTTGTTATGCAGAGAGAGAAGCCCACTATAACAAAATAGTCTAGTAATTTTTTTCTATGGTATAATCCACCAGAAATGCACAAGTCCCTTCAAAATTTGCATAATTACAATTCATTTTAATGGACTGTACAGAAAAGATACTGGTGAATTGTCCTCTCAGATAATCAGCCACTCTTCTATTTTAAATGAGAGGCTGAATCAAATACACTAGATGTCACAGTGTGGGACATTGCACTTAAAAAAAGTACACCAAGAGAGCAAAAAATACAGCAATTTCTACAGCTCTAATACATGATTACAAAACACTATAATGTCACAGACAGAATTTGCCATTTTTGTAAAACAAAAAATCCATTTGGCAAGAGTAGAATTACTCAATGTGAAACTAGAAACAGCTCCACATTAAAACACACATAGCCCAAATTTCCAGTATCCCAACATCATGTTGGAATTAAGAGGGGAAAAAGTTAGAAATGAGATATTCCAGAATATAACCACGAATGTTTCAAAGTTATAGGCTCAATTCAGGAATACTGTGGCAATGATTCAGAAACTGACTCACTGCTGGGTCTTTGCTTTTGAATGACCAAGTCCTCACAGAGTCTATCCAGTATGTTAGCAAAACAGTAGATCTGACAGATTCTTAATACAGTTGTGTACAAATTTGAGAGATCAGTAAGATCTCACTATTTCTAACTTTCCCTTTAAAACAATGGCTAAAGGCCTAGGCCTTTATAGGAGCACCAAAACTGAAGCTAGGTAGGAAAGGCTGAAAACTTTGGTTGAACTTGAATGAGAACTAGCTGCTTCAGAAAAGACTGGTGGAGAAGAGTCTGTAGAGAAAGTGGCAACACCAGGAGATAATTTCAGAATGAGCATGCTGCTATCAGGCCAAGAACTGGTGGCCAAAGCAACACTTGCCAGCAATATTTTGAGCATCGATAGCTGTTTTCAAGAATAATCCATTTCAAAATACAAGGGGGTTGTTGACTGTTAACCAATTCTTACACTTTCAAAAAGGCAATTAAGTGAATGGGAAAACCTATTTGATGTAGATTCTCTCTCAAATCCAGTCCTCTACTCTTAGTGGTAAATGTCTTGTTAATTCCACAGCCTATATGTATCGTTTCTTTAAAAATTCACAATAAGCAACATCTCTCTTTAAAAGACTTCTTATTCTTGCTGCTTTTCTTGCCATTCTTATCTTTGTTTTCTGACATCTTCTTGGTTCTAATCTCTCTCATTAAGTCAAAAAACACCTAGGAAGAAAAAGAAAGTGCACATAAATATCAGGATTTGTAACTGATCCGCACTACAAAGTAACATACATTTATACTGCTGCTTTAGACTTCAGCAGACACTCAAAACACCATTACACAAGTTTAGCCATAATGGCCAGAGGTGGTTGAATCTACCCTTCCTCTACAGCCCCCTCCCCACCCCACAAAAAATGTGTTCCTAAAGGTTACAGAACACAGCAGCAAAACAAGTAGTGGCAAAAAAAAAAACCAGTCAGGCAGATCTATTTACCAAGAAATAGGTAGGAGGAATCTGACACAGATTCTACTGAAGGATCTCAGACCACATTTTAGAAATTGTGGTGATTAGTAAACACTGCTATTAAGAACAATCAGAAAATCCATCTTTGGCAGGTATTCAGTGACAAGTTATCCACTCCTAATACAGGTACAGAATCCTTCTAGTCGGAATATAACAGCAACAAGAATTTAGTACAGACCTTCTTTGGAGCTTTCCAATAGAATCAGTGCTGGGCAGCCAAACATTTGGTTGATTTTGGTAGCCAGTTATTTTGTAGTCTCCCTTCACCCTTGTCCTAAATGTCAAGGGTTACTTGCTTTATGCTTGTTCACAAGTGCAGATGCCCAGAAGAGAACTATTCTTTTACCTTATCTACATTTGCTCTCGTTTTTGCTGATGTCTCTACATACTGTACACCCCACTCCTCCGCTTTACTTCTAGCTGTTTCTATAGGCACTTGTCGGCGGTCCTCCAAGTCAGATTTATTTCCCACCACAAGCAAAGGTATTTTGTCCTCTTCAGCTTTCACACGCAAGATCTGTTCCCTAAGACAAGAGAAATGTCCATTATACAAGTTAAAACTACATATATGCAAAAAAAAGAACATAAATGCAAAAAAAGAAGAATTGTCAATCAGTGGACATGATATGCCGAAGAATTACAACAATCTCTTGAAATAAGAGTTTAAGGTTTGCAAGTGAACATGATCTACAGCAACATTCAAAGCTAATGTAAAACATTTTATTTATTGCACATAACTGGATTAGAGATGTTCACCATGGAAAAGATGCTGGTTTTGCCTTCTGACTACTAAATCAGCCACATAAAAGGAGATGAAAAAATGAGCAGTGGAGGAAAGCACTGGGGCATTTGGTGGGCCGCTGTGAGATACAGGAAGCTGGACTAGATGGGCCTATGGCCTGATCCAGTGGGGTTGTTCTTATGTTCTTACGTAAATCAAATGCATATTTTTATTTGCAAGTGTGAAGCTGAGCTAGTATTAAAAAGCTAAGACTCTTGCCACCAATCTTCCAAGTTCTGAGAGATAAGAACATTGTTTCTTCTCACCTTTGAAAAGTAATTTATGCTGGAGACCTTGAGTCCTCAATGTTTGAAGTGATACAGCTTCAACCACTCCCCCTCCCCCTATTTGACTTTGTCTGTAAACAGCTTTGTGAACTTTATTGAAAAGTGATACATAAATACTATTATTAATAATATTCCCTGCATCTATTAACTGTCATTATTAGCCTGAACATACCAGTATCTTTATTATAGCCACATCCCCTCACTAGCCCTTCCTTGGCTTTGGAAGAGTAGCAGATCTCCAATATTTAGCAATAATAATTCTAGCCACCACAATGTTCCCTTTAAGGGGTCCATGACACTATGCAGACCCCTTCTACGGTGGCACAGCAGTATCATCACTGAGCATTTAGAGACATCAAGCACTGCCAGGCTTCCAGGAAAGCTAAGCTCCAAGTCACTCAGAGCTTGGTTTCAAGCAGTGTGGCTGCACAGCTTAGTGGGGAACTGCATAAAGTAAAAAACTTTACCCGAAGGACCTTACCTCTTCCTCAAACAGAAATCAGACAGAATCCAAAAATAAATTCAAGATTTATAATTTGATATTAAAAGCAAAATTTTGTTTAGAAAAAAATTTCAGTTTTGAACAGTCCTACCAACTGTGTATTAAATCAGCACCCATATTTCTAAGCAGTTCATTACAATGAGAATATTTTCAAAGATCAAGTAAGAGGAACAAGAAATACAAAGTAGGTCTTTACAAAAAAAAAAATCAATCCCCGCATTAAAGGAATAAGGTACCCTATGTGTTACGGCACAACAGATTTTCAACACCACCTCCGATTTCACCATTAACTATCCTTTTGCCATATTTCATATTTATATCAAAATCATTTTGAAAAATCATTAAAAAAACATACAAGATATCGAAAACCTGAAGAAAATGCCTTTCTAGACAAAATAGTACTGTACTTACCTAAACTCTGCCGTTGCTGTAAAGGATTCATGTTCGGTGATTGAGAACACTAGGAGAAAACCCTCTCCACTACGGAAGTAGTTGTCTCGAATAGCTGCATAATCTTCTTGACCTGCTGTATCCAAAATATCTATCTGGACTTCTTCACCATCCAAAACGACTTTCTTCCGGTAACTATCAGCCTTCGTAGGTTCATAGTCTTCAACAAACTAAAGAGCATAAGAGGAGGAATTAATTTTGGAGCACCCATATTCAGCCTCAAGTGGATTCAAAGTTTTGAGAAGGCTAGGAATCTAAGAGTACTATGGGTGGAGAAAAAAGTTATGCAGTGGTTATTAGACTACCAGTGGTGGCTACTGTAAACAATGCATCAGGTGGTGTTTTCAAGTTACCACCATGCAGAAGAGACAATGGAGATGCCATTTGTTTCCTTCCTTAGTAAATATTTTGGAAATGGACTGCCAGGTGTTATTTCACCAGAAGATATTTCCTGTTCATCAGCTATTTTAATGAGTGGTTATAACACTGTGGCTAAAGACTAAGCCATGAATCAGGACTTGCCCCATTTGCAACTTCTCTGCCTTAAATTCACTAGATGGCATTAGGTAAGCCACTCCTCAGCCTTAGCTCCCCATCTGCAATATGAGAATACTAACCTTACAGTGCTTTTGCAAGAATTGCATCAAACTAAGACACATTTATGTCTTCTTGAGATAATTTAATGTTAGCCTATGCAAGAAGGCAAAGTCAGGAAGATTAATGCAGATTCAACCATGGTTGGAAGCGTACAGACAGAAAAATAAAAGGTACAGTTGGCCTGCATCTTACGCAAGGGTTATGTTCCAAGGTCAACATATAAAGCCAGAATTGCATATATAGTAGTCAAAACTCCCTTAAATCCAACAAATATGTACTGTCTCTAAGAACACACTACAAAACATACACAGGAACTGAGATGACTTCGGGAACAACTACTTCATTCTCTTCCAGGCTTGCTCCAGGGCATAAACAAAGTAAGTTGAATGGTGGACAGAATCACCTGCACTATTTCAATTGTTTGTCTCCATGGGGAGGGGGGGGGAGAGCACTTATACTTGAACCTGCACTAGTCAATTGTGCATAAAATGCAGGCTGATTGCAGTTTGTGCAAAATAAACTTACCTCATCATACATAAATTGAAGCGTGAGTGCTGACTTGCCCACACCACCACTACCAACCATGATCACTTTGTGGAGGACCAAAGAACTCTGGTTTTTTGCCTTGCTAGCAGCCATTTTTCTGTAATGTTGTCAAGTTCCCAGAGCAGACCGATGAGCTAGAAGTAAAGAATAGAAGTGTGTTTGGCTGTACAAATCAAGATTTAATCTTTAGAATCTGTATGCAATTTGTCTCAAAGAATCCTTTGATGTCATGGAGCAGAAGCCCAACAGTATACTAAGCACTTAGGAAGAAAAGGGACCAACAGAACATTGATGCTGTGATGCCAAATTCCACTATCTCTTCCTTTCCACTCTTTCCTAGAATTCTCTCACTCGGGGGGGGGGGGGGAATCTGCAACAGGCACCAAAGCAGCATAGATCTTGAGTTCATAAATAAGCTGGCATCCTACTTTATATCAGCACCCACACTTCCTGGTATAGAGAACTGAAGAGCTCCTTCCCCCCTCCTTCCCACTCACAACCAGGGCAAGTGAATTACAGAAGATATTGAGACAACAGTGGAAATCTGATGAACTTGGAGCCTCATTAAAGCTACAACTGAAATTCTCATGAAGAATTCAGCAGTGCTATATTATGTTGGTTACAATTCTGTACTGGTTAATGAGTTAGAAACTTTCAACCATTAAGTTTTTCCATATAGTACATCACCATCATCTCAGCAATGCAAACCAGAGTCAAGTACTGTACCCCCAATTCTAATTCATAGATAGTCAAGAGTAGCAACATTCTTCAGTTGCTTTTGAACCCTTGATTTAGTAGTTATTCAAATTATACATTTCTCTTCATGAACAGAAAGTTCCTTGAGACATTACATTTTTAGTGAGCAGTACACTGCAGCAGCTTCTTTGTGGGTAAACAATTATGTAAGTACGCTCAAATGGAGAAATATTACATTTATATCTGTATTGTAACACTGTTAACTCATGCTTCTCAACTTCTGAAGGAGAATATTAAGGCTAATAAGATCTTTATGTAGAAATAAGATGTTAACAGTGACTTAATTTAAAAACCACACTCTTAGAAAAATACCTTGATGCTTTAATGCCAAACAATTTTAAATGTTGAGATTGCCACACTGTTGGTTAAATGCTTATGTCTTTCCTTAAGTCAGAGGCAAGGTAATTTTTACAAGCCAATTCATATGATTTCTTTTTCTCTGTGGGTCTTATAAAAAAGACAATTCTGCAAAGAAAAAATGTGTTTTAATACAACCGCATAACTTCAAAAGCTAGAAAATTCACAGTGCTTTTTAAAATTCTGCTCTAAGTCGCTGAATAGAGATGAGCAAGCAGGCTTAATCTTTCTTTCCATTTTACTTGCCATGCAGCTGGTGTTCACTTGCTTTCTCCAGCTAGGATGGAACTGAAAGCAGTCATTCTTTAAAACAGGAACCTAAGCCTTTGCATCTGTATAGGCCAAACAGAACTCCTCTGTCAAATCATACTAGGACCCAGCTCTTAAAGTTCATTTAAAATTTTAAATGAAAAGACTAATTAACAATTGCAACTGTAGTTATGTTGTACTATATTTTAGTTTAAATACAGCATAAAGATTCCCTGATCAAGAAGTTGCAAGGTTTACAGCAGGTTGCACACACTCATCATAGAGATCCAGAGTTTATTCCACAATAATCAGCTCTTGCATCACAAAGTTTCATAATTATAACAATGCAATCCTATGCCTATCTACTAGTACAGGGGAACATTGCTTTGTGATGTATGCAGCCTGTCCCTGGTCAGAACATGACGGCTTGTGTTCGATCGTGGTTCCGCCCCAACCCTCCAAAGCCAAGGGAGCTGTGCTCCCCTTGCCTCCAAGGCTTTTCTGAGCCTCACAGAGCAGGGCACATCTGCATACTGCCTCTAGGCTCAGAATGGCTGAAAAGATGCAACTTACAGTTTCCTTAGGAAACCAGAAGTGACTTTTTTGCAAAAAAAATCACTTCTTGTTTCCCAAGGAAACTGGAAGCTGCGCCTTTTGGGTCGTTTCGACCATTCTGAGCCTCGCAGAGGCAGTGTGTGGACACACTGCTCCCCTCGGCTTCAAAGGTGCACAGCTCCCCTCAGCTTTGGAAGCTTCATCTAGCATCCGGCATCACTTAACAGGGGTGTGGGAACGCATCCTTGTTAAGTGATGCACAGGCGTATAACATTTCCCAAACTGTGGGTTGTGACCCAATGTGCTATGGGTCACAGCCCAATGCTCACTGTCACACCACAAAGCATTACTGGAAGTCAGCTGAGACTGCTTCTGGGTCACATGAGGCCTGCAACTGACTCCACAGCCCTGAATGCTTTGCCAAAGAAACCGGACATGGATTTCTGGGCTTGCATCTGCAACTTCCAATTTGCTTCTTCAAGGCATTCTGGGGTCACAGAGTCCAAGCGAGTGCAGTGCAGGCCCTGTATGACCCATAAGTGCCCTCCAGTGGCTCCCAGTAATGCTTTGCAGCACAATAGCAGGCGATGGAGTATGACTCAGCACAGAGGACAAGGTGGGTCACAGCGGTACAAAGTCTAGTCTGCTATAGTAGAAGAGTTCAATGTGACTTATTCAAATGAAAGTGGGAATAGGATTGCCACCCAAGAGTCATTAAGCAGTTTTAAGAAGTAAAATCTTACAAATAACGAATCCCAAATATGATCACTAGAAGCTGGAGGCAAGCATAAGCTTCCCCAACTGACTATCTGAAAAGTAAGACTTCCCCCTAGTGATTTAAGCATAACAGAATTCAGAAGGAGGATGAGTCTGACTTCATGCTGCGTTGCACCCTTGACCCCATCTAAAGGCTTTCTAGTACCTTTCTTCCCTAGGTTCTCTGAATATATCAGTCTCCTGCTACATGCTGAGTTCTGGAGACTCTGACCTGGTTCAGATACAATGCTAGAAGCCTTAGCTTAGTCTTAAAAGAACAAACAATTGCAAGTCTCAGGTTGACATGGTCTGTCTTGCAGGGGAACAGTTAATATCAGACGTAAGTTTCAGAATGTGAACATAATCAAAAACAGCAATTTATTCAAAAACTAAAGCAGAACCTTTCAAATAAACCACAATCGGATCTTAAACTATGGTCAACTTACCAGTATGCCAACCCTAATTCACAACACCAATAGTCTAATTTAAGGGTGCTCAAACCCTAGCCCAGGGGCCATCTGGGGCCCCCAGGGACCCCCAAACTGGCCTACAGGGAACCCCCAGTCTCTAAGGAGCCTCTGGCCCTCCAGGGACTTGCTGGAGCCCACAACAGCCCAACACAACTACTCAGCGCAAGGGCTGACTGTTTGGCCTCTTGCGTAAGCTGCGGGCTGAGGACTCCCTCTGCTGCTTGCTGTTTCATGTCTGTGAAGTAGCAGCAGCAACAAAGGCAGGCCTTGCTTTGTGCAAGGTCTTTTATAGGCCTTGAGCTATCACGAGACCTTCATTTATTCATGTAAATTTCAACTCTAATATATCAATTTATGTAAATTTTAAATGTAAATTAATTATTTTTTCCTGGCCCCCAACACAGTGTCAGAGAGATGAAGTGGCCCTCTTGTCAAAAAATGTGGACACTTCTGGTCTAATTCAATCATTTCATTATTTAGATTGAGGCAATCAGTTACTAGCAATTGTTGATTCAGTGCAGAGTCCTGAATTTAGAGACACTGCTTTTGGAAGTTGGAAATGAAGTTACAAAGGGGGCAGAAAACAACAACAACAACAGGTATTTATATACCGCCTTTCTTGGTCTTTATTCAAGACTTTATTCAAGGCGGTTTACATAGGCAGGCTTTATTTAAATCCCTTATTAAATAGGGATTTTTACAATTTGAAAGAAGGTTCTTTCTTTCAAGAACCACTACATTCAGGTGTTTCATTCCGATCTGGCTTCACATTCTGGCCTCCATCCTCCCACGCTCAGAGCAGATGGAATAGCTCGGCTTCAGCTTGTCAGCTGCTTCCAGGTCGCACGGTGCCGGTGGCCTCGAACTGGCGACCTTGTGGATGTTATCTTCAGGCAGACGGAGGCTCTACCCTCTAGACCAGACCTCCTGCCCAACATTCCTTGCTTGAAACATTCAACAGTATACTTATTCAAGCAAATCATTCAAAGACAAGCTATAAAACTTAAGCCAGGCTGTAAGTACTGCACTATTAAAGTAATAGGATTGCTATTTATATCATGATTGGTTACTTAATGTAGCGCAAGAGGCACTTCAGTGGCTCAAATATAACCTTTTGCTGCTCTGTATCATCTAAATAAATTAGATAGCTATTTTTACTTCTCTCTAGGTTAGAACATTTAGAAAGCAGTTCTCTTTTATGCACCAGCAAAATCCTGATGAACTAAACTAGAAGATCAGTGTTTCCCTCTTAGGTGCCCAGTGTTCCAGATCAAGTAGAGGCTCTCTCTCTCTCTCTCTCTCTCTCTCTCTCTCTCACCACCACCACCAACAGCACCCCACCACCCCCGCATTTGTCACTGCAGACAAATGTTGTGCTTGTGATCAGCAGTGGAGCTAGAGCATGTCAGGTAAGGGTTACTCACTGGCACGCATAAACGGCATCTGTATAGGGCTTCTATATCTTACCTAGGACTCAGATTTGAAGTCATTTGTGCCTTTAGATATCCTCAAATTCAACCGCAACTTGTATAAGACATACATCTTCCCATAATCCAAGTTCTTTATTCCCCTTAACCATTAGATCAACAATGATTGAAGGCAGTGGTTCCCAAACTGGTGGGTCACGCTGCTGCTGGGGATGGGAGGGGGGTTTTCTACTTACTTGCAGCCAGCGCTGCAGACCTGAGGGGGTGTGGGGAGCCCTCTGCAGGGCTCCCTGAGCCTGCAAAACTATAAAAAAAAAAAAAAGGAGAAAGGAAAAAATAAAACCAGAAGTGCCCTTTTTCAATTTGTTCAGGGGTCCTGCAAAGGGCTCCCCACAACCTCCAGGACTACAGCATTGGTTGGAAGTAAGTAGAAAACCCCCCTCTGGCCCCCAGAAGCAGTGTGATCCTGGGGATACCGTTGCTGCCTTCCCCCCTCCCTGCAATAATTTACAGTGCTCCCAACTCCCTTGTAGGAGTTTGGGAAGCACTGGTTTAAGGTTACCTGCATCCTCCTACACCACACAGCCCACACACAAAATGATGTTGCCATGGCTACATGATATCATCATGCCTCATTTCTTGGGACTACAATATTATTCACTGAAACTAAAAGAGCCATTCTAGTTTTTTGTGAGCATAAATAGACAGGCCTAGAAGTTTCAAAAGAAACACAATTAGTGACATAGTCAGGGCTGTCATTCTAATTTAAAGAGGCAAAAATGGTTTATATCAAACCACCATACACCATAAAATTATGGTCTCGAAGCAGTCAGAGAATTCCAGACTATCAGTTCCACCCATGCAAGATTCTTAATGCATCTGTTTTTTCAAGCACCCTTTAACGCAAGTGATGGCTTTGGAAATCCTCCAACAAAGACTGCAAAGTGATTATCATTCTTTCACATGCTCAGGGGGAAGGGAGGGGTTGCTTGCCTTGGAGTGAAGCTGTTCTAAGTGCCTGGAGAGAATGATTGATGGATTGTCAGCAGCTGCCCTCTCTCACATTAAAGAGGCTATTGTTAAATGACTTTTTTCCTTTAAAGGGCACTAAGATAAAACACTGGGTGCAAAATCCATGGATAATTAGGTTATACCTGTACTACGTATTCCATGCAGACTGAAACAAATTTCTATTGTAAAAGTCAAAGAACCAGATCAAATTGATTTCTGAATAACTCTACGAATGCTCTATGAACACTTCAGACACCTTATAACAAATTGTGTTTAGATCTTGCTTGACAATCATTTTATGGCTCATTTCCCCTAATCCTGTGTGAAAAAGCAAAATGAATATTGTTTGTGTATCGTTGGACACAAACAAGTGCCATTCCAACACTGTGGCCCTCTCTCCAAATATAAATGACCTTCCCTTAGCAAAGAGACTCAGAACACAATCTTATATGTGTTTACTCAGAAGAAAGTCCCATTTTGTTCAACTTACTCACAGGACAGTTTACATAGGATTCCAGCCTCAAGATCCAATGCTATCTAACTTTCCAGGACTGATGTAGCCACAATGCAGCCCCAAAGTAACAAAACAAACATTCTCTTACCTTAAGAAGCCCCCCATGACTACCCCTCCCACTGCAAGATGCAGCATGTGCCCCACTGGCATGGCTGCATTGGCACTGGAAAGTTGGATAGGGTTGGGTTCTAGTTCCCAAAAATTCTGAAGCTAAGGAACAAGTTTAAGAAACGCAGAACTTAAAAGAAGAGAGCGATTTTACCCTACATGTTATTTGATAGAAGTGTCTCTTTGTTGCCTTCAAATTTTGAGTTTGCATTTGATCTAAAATCTGGAGCCAGTTTTAGATGAACTACAGTTCAAGCTTTTCTCAAGTGCCAAATACCTCTTCCAATGCAAATGCTGTGGCCATTGTCTTACCAAGGGCTACCAGACTGGATAGGACAACTCTAGCCAGAAATTCCTGCATAAAAAGAATTTTCTTGGGCACTCGAGACCAGTACAACAGAAAGGTATATTGGAATGGGAGATCTTTTTAGAACCTTCTCTCCCTCCCTCCAGCCCAAAAGACTCTGAAAGGAATCAGAATAGAGACTGCAGACCTTCAGATTCAGCTCAAGATGAGTCTTATGCAACCAACCACAAGTCTAAGGTAAAAACACCTACCCTAAAAACAACTAGGACACATGCAGCAGTTTAGGAAAAGCTGAGAGCGTTTACCTCAAACATTACTTTTTCATATTTGGCCCACAGGTTTACACTGTATCTCTTGCTTGCCTGGTAATTTTAGTAAGCATTTTGGTTAAAAAGGAAAAATCTTGCCTGTAACTTTTTTGCAATGTTCTCTGCTAAATAACCACACATTCTATAGTAAACTGGGGAGAAAGAAAAACACAGTAATTTCAGAAAAGGACTTCCAGAAGCTGAATTTTCTGCTCGAGACAGATGCTGTGTCTCTAGCATTGCATTTGGAAGACATGAGATTGTCAGACTTGAACAAGATCTTCCAAATGCAATGCTAGAGACATATCTTGGGTATCTGTCTTCATGCAGATAAAGTGAGATCAACCATCAATCGAAGAATAAATCCAAAAACACAGACCGAAATGGGTTGCCCGTGTCTGCAGAACAAACCACCAGCTGGCTGCCACACAAGCTCCTCTGGCAAGAGTGACCTCCTTACTGGAGGGTTCAATGAGCAGCACCAAAGAAAATGTGGCTCGACACACTGAGAAAGATCCAAGGAACCATTGACAAGGTGAGAAACTACTGACAAGGTGAGAAACATTGCCAACAATTGCAAAGCATGTCATGATTGACCCACAGATTCCAGTGGCACCAAACAGCAGCTTATTAGCTGAGAGGACAACCTGCTCCCCAAGCACCAGCTAAGGACTGAAGAAGTAGTTTCTAGGTCATGGGGAAGTTTTTCTAAGGAAGGAATTTAGAACCCCCTTGAAGATTAGCTTAAGAATACATGCACATTAGACTAATGATACTTGCTAGCTATCACCTCAGAGGTGGTGGCAAAAGAATAAGTCATTTATTACTGGGAACTAGGACAGAAGAAAAATTTTGCTAATTGGGATCTAATAAGTTGATATTCAACTTCTCCAGAATTTTCATCAAAAGATGAAGCAGGCACATAGAACCAGTTTTAGCAAAATATGAGCAACATTTTCTTATCAAACCTAAACTAGTTTTCATTACTTTAAGAATAAATTATGTATAAAAATTTAGCACAAAGTTGTGTTTAAAAGAACTACAATTAGTTTGATGAAAACATATCATGAGGGGACTGCAAGCTGCTGTGCCTCAAAGCAACATTGTTTAAGTTTTGTGAATTGGAAGACTATTGGGAAGGGGGAATCAGAAGCTTTATCTAGGCTTAGAAGTGGTATGTGAATCTCAGCAACATGACGAAAAAAGAAAATGCATTCCACACACACACACCAACCAGGAAAGGTTCAGAAAGTAAACATTGCTTAAAGAGTAATTAAGGTGTAGCAATATGTTTGGCTATTCAGTTAGAATACGGCACAGTACAATACCATCCACAGTACAGCTGCAACACAATGCACATCTAACTTTGGTGCAGCTCCACCATCCTCAACATCCAAAGGTTTCTTGGCTTTCTCCCTTGTCCCTTTTTTTGGCTTGAAACCACTTCCTGGAATAATGGTGCAATATGTCCTCTTATTCCTCCAACTCACTTCTCAAAACATATCAGATTCACGACATTTTTGGGGCAATGCCCTAGGCTCCATTTCCTACTGTTACTAAGCTTAGCTGAAACAATCACAAATGATCACATACCCTTCTCCTGCTTATCCCTACTTCTGTTCTCTCCCTTGCATCAATATCTACATGCAAGAGCAATGGCACTACTTAAATCCAGTCGTTAAGACGACCATTTGTTTAGCAATCCACTCAAACTCAGTAGCAGAGATAGTAGTAGTAAATGTATTATCGAATCCAACATATCTGTAGTAGCATGAGTTGGTTTTTAAAACATAGCTTTTAAGAAACAGGCAAGTCCTTATTCTGCAAGAGAGAGTATTTCATAAAAGTTTCTTAATTTCTAGTTCTCTCTCACCAGAAATTGCTCAAACAATCCCTCAGTTTTTTTCCAGGTCTCCCCACCTCCATTTCTGCACTGTGTTCTCTCTTTTCTGCATACAGCTTTTAGTTGCAGAATACCCAAATGCCATCCTTCCTACCATCACTTATGTCTTCGTGATGAAGGTGTTTGGGCAATGGGGAAAAGCCTGAATGATTTCCACTGTTTCAGTTAGATTTCACATTAAGAGAAGAAAGTAACAGGAAGTCAGGCTACCACTCCCCATGCCAAAATAAATCTACTTGATAGCATGCAATATATTGGCCCATAGTCTATGCTCAGGCTATTCCAACTGAGAAGGTATGCCTTTCTGGATCACTGCCAGCTGACTTAAATTTAAACTACATATCTGCTGTAATTAGGGAATTGCTCTGCTATTTTTACTTCAGGTAGTGGATAGTGTAGGCTACTGTAGTTTTCAGACTGCTGTAAAGTTATTCACCTTCCAGACTTCTAAAAGCAAACTGTAATAACTCAAAGTGTTAGTCACATTTAAAGCATTTCAAGTTATTTTTTTTCCACATTTTACCATTATTTCAGATTTTAAAATTACTCTAAGGCTACAATTCTATGCACACTTGCTTGAGATAAATGCCACTGAGCACAATTCCAAGTACTGTAAATATGCCATGTATACAGTTATGCAGTAAAAAGGCAGTTTATGCAAACCTTCAGACCCAATATGCTCTGTACTGATATACACTGGTTTTGCCCCATCCTGTCTTGAGTGGAAGCCTGTGAAGTTTCTGGAGGCTAGAAATTCACAAAAGGTCTAAGTGAATGATCTTGTCAAAGGTAAGGCTGTCTGTTTATATCGGGGAGGGGAGCACATGGCTGATAATAAATGGGGGAAAAAAAACCAACCTTGGTTTTCCAGCTGCAGCCAACCTCCCATATACTTTTACATTTGGAATTAAAAGTATGATACCGGAAGCTCATCTGAAACCCAATCTTGTAATGTACATTGGTTATTTTTTCTAGTAATCCACTAATCTAAATCTCAGATGACAGCTGTGAGCATGTAGTTAGTACTGTGCTGTAGTTCATGGCATAGAACTGCTTGGCTTTTTTTTTAAACTGGCCACATACCTTCAGGCAAAAGGAACCTCATAGGTGGTTAACAGAATGGTCAACTGGTGGCCCTCCTTTGCTTCTGTGTCTCAAATTTTGTGCATGTGCATTGTTTTACAGGCAATTGCAAGGGAAAGCAGACAGGGAATTCTTGAGCTGTAATCCATACTGTGCCTCACCCACCCAATCCAAATCAAGGCACTCCCCCCCCCCATACAAAATACATGAAAGGAGGATAAAATCTTCCCAAGCACTGAAATGCAACAACTGGCATATCAGGGTGCCTGAAAGTTATCATCAACACAGCTACAAATGTGCCTTTTCTTAAAATAAAATAAAAAAGAGAGAGAAAGATTGAACTCTAAGTCCCAAATTTGAGTTATGGTATCTCTAAAACAGAGTGCAAAGAAAATAAGAACTAGGTGCAAATTTGTTTAAAAGGCACTGTAAGTTTTAATGGAATCATGTCCATCCAATTTTAATACAGGTGTACCTCCATATCCAGAGATCTCATATCCTTGGTTTCACTTTCCCCCTCCATGGTGCAAGTGGCTTATCTGGTCTCTTGATTGCAGCCCTCCTCCTGCTGTCTCCTGTGTCTAGTTGTTTCTCTGTTGCCTTCAAATGCTAACAGGAAGTGGGCTGAGAGATGAAACAACGCTTACCACAGAGTTCATATAGCTTTGCATTGTGTTGTTTTCAGCCCTCCAACCCACTTCCTGTTAGCATTTGCATGCAGCAGAGAAAGCCAAACACAGCAGGCAGTGATAGGAAGGATCTAATCAGAGACAGGCAAGTCACTTGCACTGGGGGTGGGGGAACAGAATTTGTGAACCTCTTCTTTTAGGGTTTGTGGCTATCTGAAATTTCCAATATCCATGGTGGCAGTTAGAACCTATCCTCTGAAAATAAGGGGAGACACCCATATTGATGTGAATGACTTTTCCCCCATGTAAAAACAGCACTACAAGCATTGCATTTGTCCAATAGGACCCAGGACTAGCAAATCAGATGCAAGGCTATAGAAATAACAACTAGTACCACCTCAGCATTATCCACTGACCATTTTAATGTTATGCCTTCAACTACATTAGTTCTGTAATAAGTTTTATTTCAAGGAATATTCATTACTGTACAAAAGATTTATGAATACTTCCTACTGAATTAGAAGAATCATTTTAATCAAGAAACTACTATTTTTCATAGCTGTAAAGCTGTGGACACTTACAGGTCTATGGATCTTTCCACTTTTATACGAGGGTCGCCCAGAAAGTAATGCAACACATTTTTTTTCTCAGCCTACAGTAATGGTACGAATGCGAAACTTTAGATATACATTATTTGAATTTTCAGGAGTGCGCACACAAATTTTTGGTTTCTTCAGACAGATAGCATAGCTGCAGCAGTGTTTCAAAATGGCGCCTGTAAGTGATGTACGTTATAAGCAGCGTGTCGTCATTGAATTTCTCACTGCGGAGAAAGAAACTGTTGGGAACATTCACAAACGTTTGTGTACAGTTTATGGAAAATCTGCAGGCGACAGAAGTATGGTTAGTCGCTGGGCACAGAGGGCGAGGCCATTAGAAGGCGGTTCGGCAGAGCTCCAAGATTTGCAGCGTTCGGGGCGGCCATCCACGGCTGTCACACCTGACAAGACGCAGCTTGCTGATGTGCTCATTCGCGAGGACCGACGCATAACGACTAGGCAGTTGGCGCTGAAGCTGTCAATCAGCAAAGGAAGTGTGGATGCAATCATCCGTGCTCTTGATTACTCAAAAGTGTGTGCACGATGGCTTCCGCGCTGTCTTACGGTGGACCACAAATCTCTCAGAAAAAACATTTCTTCTGAGTTGCTGAAACGTTTTGAAGATGAGGCGTCATCCTCAATCTCCACAGAAGAAAAAATTCAAAGCAACTGCTTCCGCCGGTAAGGTCATGATCACTGTGTTTTGGGACTGTGAGGGCGTCATACTCATTGATGTGATGCCAAGAGGCAGCACCATTAATTCTGAAGCTTATGTGAAGACATTAACCAAACTCAAGAAGCGCTTCCAGCAACTTCGGCGCCATAACAACTCAGGTGAATGTTTGATTCAACATGATAACTCTCGGCCTCACACAAGTTTGAGGACTTCGGAACACATCACTAAACAGGGTTGGACTGTGTTACCCCATCCACCCTACAGCCCTGACCTAGCTCCCTCAGACTTCCACTTGTTTGGGCCATTAAAGGATGCCATTCGCGGAAGACATTTTGAGGATGACGAAGAGGTGATTCGCACAGTGCAGAAATGGCTTCGTGACCAGAACAAGGAGTGGTACCGACAGGGCATACATGCCCTTGTGTCTCGCTGGAGGAAGGCCATAGAACTGGACGGAGATTACGTGGAAAAATAGGGAGTGTAGAAGAAACATCATTCTTTCTTGTGTGTAAGTTTCATTGTGTTCAATAAATAATTGTTGAAGAAAAAAAATGTGGTGCATTACTTTCTGGGCTACCCTCGTATTTACAGATAAGTCACACTTTTTCTCCAGAAAATGGTTTTACTTGACAGTGTCCATATTTTTTATTTTATTTATTTAAGGGATTTATACCCCGCCTTTCCACCCCACTTAAGGGCCCTCAAGGCGGCTTACAAAATATTTAATAAAATAAAAACAATTAAAACCATAAAAACAATTAGGACTCAAAAGGATCTGATGTTTCATAAAAGATATTTCATAAAAAGCACCAGCCCCCTATTATCAAAAGCTTCCTTACATAAGAAGGTCTTGAGATCCCACTGAAAGGACTCCAAAGATCAGTATAACCTTTTCCTTGGAAGCAAGTGATCTTGCTTAGTAACCTTACAAATGAACAAAGAGATATACAATCAGAAGTTTGTCTTAGGGAGGGATTACAGTTCAATAGCAGTTCAAAATCCTGCCTGAAATGCTGAAGAGCATTGCCAGTCAGCACTGACAATACCAAGCTAAAGAGATCAATGACCTGACTCAGTAGAAGGTAGCTTCTTAATGCTTTTCTATAACATAATTCTACACTGCAAAGAAAAACAAGGCCTGCATGATCAAAAATAGTTATATGTGCATGCTTATTCAGGAAATATGAATTTCAAAAATTAAAATTGCATTTACGTCAACCTACCTGTCACATTTATACCCATGCTAAGGTACAATGTAATGCCTCACTAATGTTGCATTCAAAAACTGTCATCTTACCACACTGTGGGCATAGCTATAGGTAAAGAAAGCCACTGTATCTGAAGAATTAGCACATGTACACCTCCAAACAGTTCCCCTTGATTAAACTTAGTCAGAGCATTAAAAAAACATTTTTATTAGCAATATTAATTCAAGAATCTTTCTATAAGTAGAAAGCCCCATATAAGACTCTAGAAGCTTATCCTGCCCCTTAAATTATCAGGGGGTACAACCAAAGAGAATGAGGGGTTGGCAAGAGATTTGGATTTGTTCCATTTTTCCTCCTATCATTATGCATTCGCTAACTAAACAGAGCAGCAAATAGACCGAAATAACCTCAACTACAATTCTCTGTGCTGCTTTATAATGATGCTACAGAAAATTTTTCTAAAGGCTGTTAGTCTCAGAAGTGAATGCCTGGTATAAGAACCCTACAAATGAAGCTGCAAAAAACTAACAGCAAGTATTTAATAAATAGCCAGTATTTTAGTAACAAGTCACCCACTATTTTGGGATGCATTTGCAGAAAAGAGTACAAGCGTTTAATTAGGCATGACTCAACGTTTGGCTCCCATCACATGTTCACTTCAGCCTGCATACACCAAGCACACAGTGGAATTTGAAGTCAGCACACAAACTTGTAATCCCCAGTCTAGTGAGAGAGCAAAACCTTCCCAGGCAATCTTTACTGGCATATAGTTATTTTCCCCATTCTAGCATTCCTTTCAGTACTGCCTCATCTCTTTGCAGTTGCACTGAGATTAATGTTAAGTATCTATATACCATAGCACACATTGCAAAGCCATACCACCCAAAAAACTGGATGAGACCAATTGTGGTATCAAGACATTCAGCCATTTTGCCCAATGTTCAGGACCATGCACATAAAACATAGGAAGAAAAGGACAAGGCTTCTTTGATACATATTCAATCAATACAGCTAATTTTGACCATGGAATTCAAGAAATGCTTTTATAACAGCTGATAGGCCTTTCCATTCAGCACTAAAGTAGTTTTATGCAACTCAGGAATTTGCATATTCAAGATAAGAGGACCAATTCAAATATTACCATATCCAGTTCTCAGCACCCTAGTCAAAGAATTGGGCAAGCCCAATCAAATCAGCAATACTTACTGACAGGCCAAGTGATACTCATATGACAAGAATATATGTCCCTTTTTGTCTCTGTTGATGCAGGCATCTATAAGAATCAGATCATAAAAGTAATCCTGCCTATTTTTAAAGAGCATCAATTTTTTCCTGACCCACCATGCTATTGTTTACAGAGTCAGAAGAACAACTTTCACAAACCAAAGGGTACTCCTGCTCAGAGTTAATTTATCTTTCGCTACTCCCAAACTGCACACTTATAAGTTATAAACCCTTATTCTGCAGACCCATAATTGGGATAGGAAGGTGTGATCCACCCACATGTCACAAAGAAAAGTTACCCCTTCCCCCCATCCCTTCTTTGTCTCAAGCATCACAGATTCCAGAACCAGAGATGGCAGTGATAATAATCCTACTGAGTAACATCAAAAGAGTCAGCTAGCCAGCATTCCACTTCCAAGAACCCTACTTGCAAGGCAGCAAGCAGACCCTGCTGCCTGTCACCCCCACCCAGCATCTGATATTCAGGGATACACTGCCTTTGAATATAGAGGCTCCAACCTTTAAAGGCCAAGTACCAGCCTCTCCATTCCCTACAATTAGTCAAGGCACAAGTCCATCCTATGCGCGTGCACACACACAAACCCCTCTCACCAAGTTCTTTAGCCCCAGTTTGCACTGTCACCATAGCACTAAGGCAGTGGTTCCCAAACTTTTTTTTACTGTGGCTTGCTTGACCTCCTGGGCCACTGGCCTTGGCTTCCCATTAGGGCTACAATCCTATACATTGTATAGAGTGGTGGGAATTAGGGTGCTGAGTTTTTGGCAAGGATTCTGGCTGATTTCCTGGGGAGTTCATAGTTCGGGAACCACTGCCCTAAGGGAAGCACCCTTGAACCCCAACTCAGTTGAAGGCAGGCACCCAAGGGGCAACTTTATCCTGCATGCAACAAGACAGACTGGTGGGTGGTGGTGTGGTGTGAAAGCAGAACAAGAAGAAGATTCACTTCTCCCTTTGAGAACGTAAGAAGAGCCCTGCAGGATCAGGCCACAAAGCCCAACCCAGTCTAGCTCCCTCACACAGCCCACCAGGCACCTCAGGGAGCACACAAGAGCCCTGCATCCTGCTGCCCTCCCTCGCATGCAGCGTTCTGAAACCAGGAGGCTGCACCTCCCCATCAGGGCTTGCAACCCGGGATGGAGTTTTCCTCCAGAAACCTTTGCGGCCCCTTTGGAGGCGTCCAGGTCGGTGCCATCAGCGCATCTGGTGGCAGGGAGTTCCACAGACTAATCGCATAGAACGAACACACACACGCTGCCCAGACCCCGAGAACTCAAAGCAGCATCTCTCTCTCTCTCTCTATGCCGCCATTTCGGGGCAGGACGAGGAAGGAGGCACAGCCGTCGCCCCCCCTCCAGAAGCCACCCGTCTCCCTGCACCAGTCCCAGCCCTCTGCAGTAGGGGGGAGCCCCCGTCGCCCCCCTCCTCCTGCCCTCCTTCCTCAGGTCGCAGCCCCACTCCCTGCTCTTCCCGGCCGGTTCCCCTCGCCCCTCCGACGGGCAAGCGCTGCCAATGCCCCCCTCCAGCTCCCTCACACCTTCCCGGGGAGCGGAGACGACGAAGCGCACACACCGCGCTCCCTCCCTTCCAGCACTGCCTTACCTGGGGCTGCGGAGCCGGAGACTCTCCCTCACCCGCGGCCGGCCGCTTTAAGAGCCGCTGTGCCTTCGCTCTCTTCGGGGCGGGTACCGCCGCCTCCGCCGCGTGCACGCGCGGGAACAGCAACTCGCCGCCTCCCCGACGGAGGCCGCGCTCCCGTCATCGCGAGCGCGCCTCCGGAAACACGCAGCGCGCGCGCGCGCACTCAAGGAACTTCGTACGGATCGTGCGCTTGCGTATGCTCGTGTTCGAACCCCAAGGACCTTTTGGGACCCCGCCCCTTGCCCAGCATTCACGTGCTCGTGGTCGTGCACGCGCCTTCCCAGAACCAGCGCGCTTTGGTATTCCACACGGAAAGCGGAATTTACCCATATAGTGGGGGGGGGGAAACTCTATGGCGATCACATGTCGCTCCTTAGCCAATGAGAGGTGGGGAAGAGGTTGTCACTCCTGATTGGTTGAAGTTGGGGACGGACTACAGTGAGGAGTTCGAATGGGCGGTTGTGTGCGCGCGCGCGGGCGCGCGAGCGCGGCGGGGGACGGGTTGGCGACGGTTGCTCTGCTGAGGGGCCGGGACGAGGGAAAAGAACGTCCCAGCCCGGGAAGGAAAGTGGCCAATGGTGAGGCTTTCGCATTTGCATATGGTCATTTCTATTGGCCCCCGTGTAGTGAGGCGGGGTCAAAACCATCAAGGTGGGAGGAGCTTGAGAGTCGTGGCAGAGAAGGTGTGGAGCAGGGGAACTTCTCGCCCTGCAGAAGGAGTAGCTGAGCCCTGCAGTGGGTGTGGAGCTGTTGTTGGTCGTTATAGTGCCTGGCCATTCGCTGGCTCTCTTTCCAGTTAGGGTCATGCCTGACCCTCAAAGGCCTGTAGATCATAGGATGTTCTGGTTGGTCTGAAGCACTTCATGTTTCATAAGAACAGCCCCACTGGATCAGGCCATAGGCCCATCTAATCCAGCTTCCTGTATCTCACAGTGGCCCACCAATTGCCACAGGGAGCACACTAGATAACAAGAGACCTCATCCTGGTGCCCTTGCATTGGCATTCTGACATAGCCCATTTCTAAAATCAGGATGTTACATATGTACATCATGGTTTGTAACCCGAAATGGATTTTTCCTCCAGAAACTTGTCCAATCCCCTTTTAAAGGTATCCAGGCCAGATGCCATCACTACATCCTGTGGCAAGGAGTTCCACAGACCAACCACACGCTGAGTAAAGAAATATTTTCTTTTGTCTGTCCTAACTCTCCCAACGCTCAATTTTAGTGGACGTTCTGGTGTGTGAGAGTGTAAAGAGCATCAGAACCCATCAGCCTGTATGTGAAGTTTTGATTTTTTGCCCCGATGTGCATTACCTTACTGACATTGAAACGCATCTGCCATTTTGCTGCCCATTCTGCCAGTCTGGAGAGATCCTTCTGGAGCTCCTCACAATCACTTCTGGTCTTCACCGCTCGGAAAAGTTTGGTGTCGTCTGCAAACTTAGCCACCTCACTGCTCAACCCTGTCTCCAGGTCATTTATGAAGAGGTTGAAGAGCACCGGTCCCAGGACAGATCCTTGGGGCACACCGCTTTTCACCTCTCTCCATTGTGAAAATTACCCATTGACACCCACTCTGTTTCCTGGTCTTCAACCAAGTCTCAATCCAGGAGAGGACCTGCCCTCTAATTCCCTGACTGTGGAGTTTTTTCAGTAGCCTTTGGTGAGGGACTGTGTCGAACGCCTTCTGAAAGTCCAGATATATAATGTCTACGGGTTCTCCCGCATCCACATGCCTGTTGACCTTTTCAAAGAATTCTATAAGGTTCGTGAGGCAAGACTTACCCTTACAGAAGCTATGCTGATTCTCTCTCAACAAGGCCTGTTCGTCTATGTGTTTTGAGATTCTATCTTTGATGAGGCATTCCATCATCTTACCCGGTATAGATGTTAGGCTGACCGGCCTATAGTTTCCTGGGTCCCCCCCTCCTTCCCTTTTTAAAGATCGGTGTAACATTTGCTATCCTCCAATCTTCTGGCACCGTGGCCGTTTTGAGGGCAAGTTGCATATTTTAGTCAAGAGATGAGCAACTTCATTCTTCAATTCCTTAATAACTCTTGGGTGGATGCCATCAGGGCCCAGTGACTTATTGATCTTTAATTTATCAGTGAGGTCTGAAACATCTTATCTTTTAACCTCTATCTGACTTAATTCCTTGGTCAGGAGGGGTCGTTCGGGCAGCAGTATCTGCCCGAGGTCTTCTGCCGTGAAGACAGATGCAAAGAACTCATTCAATTTCTCTGCCATCTCTAAGTCTCCTTTTATCTCCCCTTTCCCTCCCTCACCATCCAGAGGGCCAACCACTTCTCTGGCGGGTTTCCTGCTTCTAACGTATTTGAAGAAGCTTTTATTATTCCCCTTAATGCTGCTGGCCATGTGTTCCTCATAGTCTCTCTTGGCCTCCCGTATCACCTTCTTACATTTCTTTTGCCACAGTTTATGTTCCTTTTTATTCTCCTCATTAGGGCAAGACTTCCATTTATGGAAGGAAGGATATTCCAAGGACACCCTCTGCACGAGGAGGCAGGTGAGGCAGAGCCTCCCCACCAGAGTCCTTCAAGAAGTGCCACCCTCCTGTCAGCTGAGGCAAAGCCTCCCCACTGGAGTCCTTTCATAAGCACCACTGTTGTGTGAGGAGGCAGGTGAGGCAGAGCCTCCCCACCAGAGTCCTTCAAGAAGTGCCACCGTCCTGTCAGGTGAGGCAGGTGAGGCAGAGCCTCCCCACTGGAGTCCTTCAAGAAGTGCCACCATCCTGTGAGGAGTCATGTGAGTAAGGCAGAGCCTCCCCACTGGAGTCCTTCAAGAAGTGCCACCATCCTGTGAGGTGAGGCAGAGCCTCCCCACTGGAGTCCTTTGAAAAGCGCCACCGTTGTGTGAAGTGAAGCAGGTGAGGCACAGCCTCCCCACCAGAGTCTTTCAAGAAGCGCCACTGCCTGTGAGATGCTGTGTAGCTGTTCTACACATGGGTTGTGGGTGCTTGGGCATCTCACATGATGGCAGTGCTTTTCAACGAACTCTGGTGGGCTCTGCACATGGGTTGTGAGCACCTCAAAAGGTGGCAGTGATAGGCTGATACTACAGTGAAGGAGAGTTAAGCTAGATCCGAGGAAAAGATTCCTAACTGTAAGAGCCATCCAGAACCGAAACAGCCTGGCTCATGCAATAGTGGGCTCTCCCTCGTTGGAGTTTTCAGGCAGAGGCTGGATGGCCTGTCAGGGCTGCTGTACCAGTGGCATTCACTGAGCAGGGCATTGGACTAGATGACCCCCAAGTAGCATTACCCCTGACGCGTTGTGCCACTGTGCAGAGCCTTCCATAGCTGCACAGCAGCATCTCTGAATGCCATACATCATCGCCAACTTCTGGGTTGCTAAGCACCAAGCTGTGAGAGCTCAGTTTTGTGGCCACACAGCTTATGGGGAATGCTGCCTTCAAGGTCCCTTCCAGGTCTAACATTCTATAGTCATACCTCCAGGAAGTTTTGAATGGAAGGAAATGGTGAATGTGTGAGATATCAAGGATCTGTGAATCCCACAGGAATTAACACTGAAGGTCATATAACAGCCCTCTGTTATAGTTTATCTCAGGTTAGAAGGTAAACATAATGGTGACTTGGGCAAAACACCAGGGGGCTGGAAACTTCAAGGCAAGTTCTGTCAGGATAGGAAAAGCATGAAGGCATCTGCCAGATGAGGGGGGGAAGGAACAAGCAGCAGTGTTTCAAGGCTTTCATGTTATCATCACACACATACATTGAAATCTCCAGCTTCCTGATGTGGAAAACAACCCAGAACATATGAAAGAGTCTCCTCCAGGATTATATTAAAGACATGTTGATAGTGATATTATAGCATCTGATGTGCAGTGATGGCTAGCAAAGTGGCATAGCTAATAGTACACTTCTAGAACTGAGAGCGAGATTAAAAAGCAGTTGTGGAACATGTGCCATGTTCCACAACTACTTCAGATCTGCTCCTGTATCATCTTAATCAGTTACGGCTGATAGGTAAGAAGTTGACAGCAGGAGTTAACGTAAAATTATCTTTTCATTAGAAGCCTTACTGCTGGTAGCTAATTACAGTATGTCAGTGGTAAATCAATAGCACACCACTGTGTATAATGGTGTCTCTTAGGCTTTCAATTAACTTAACTCATTAATGAGCCACTTAAGTGCCTTATAACAGTCATTTTGTGATGCCTCTGATCCATGTTGATGAATTCCAACATGTTGTATTGCTGAATGGCTTGTCCTGTGTTTGGTTATAGTTCAGAGTCAAAAAAGAGACATTTAAGGCTGCAGTCTGGTGCACGACTACATGAGAGTAAACCCCATTGAGCACTTCTGAACAAACATTCATATGATTACGATCAGAGGCTACAACCCTATGCATTCCCACTGAAACTAGTCAGACTTCTGAATGAATGTGGATGGGTCCAGACTGCAAAAAGACAGGGTGGGGAATGTGATATGATCCGCAGGACAGCAGTGGCTTCCCATCCAGTCAGTGCTGTGCAGAACTCACTAAGAACTAACTACAGAACTAACAGATAAGTAGAGAAAGCAGATTCTGGATGAAGTACTTCTTGTTTACTGTAAACTGAAAACATGAATTCAAATTGCATGGACTATGTTGAGAAGGAGGGTGGTGGGTAAGGCATGCACAAAAAGAAAAGAAAGGGACCAAAATTAGGGCACTGGTTCAGAAGAGCTGCACTGTTTTGTTAGCAGATTTGTTGGGTCTCCCCATGTGTACTGGGTTGCTGCTAAGGCTGCAGTCTTATTCACATTGAACTCAAGCTTAATTCTAAGACAACATGCGTAGGATTGGACTGTCGGTCTACGTGAGTTTTTCAGATCTCCCTATATAAATTCTTCAACAGATGCAAGTGCAACTGTGAAATCTACAAGTATTATCTAAACATCTCTTTGTTTGGATCAGAAAGAGATTTTTTCAGTTCAGTTTGCTAGAAGTTGCATCAGCACAATCTGCTAACATCTTCTGACAAGCAAATCAGCATTCATTTTTCTGTCCAAAAATTCAATGAGAAGGTCAGTTATGCCCAAAAGTGAAATAACACACAAAGAACTGGCTAAGACCCGGCATCTCGGCTGAGCTGTTTCTATGGTTTTGACACCAGCCAACATCAACTGCAAATTTTGAGTGTGACAGCTTGGGGTCTGGCAGAATACAGAATTTAGTGCAGTTTTGTGAATTGCGTATGATAATACGCAGTTATTGCGTTTTATGGGTGAGTGCCGAAGGAAAAAAGGAGAATTAAGTTTGTCAGTTCCTTTGTTCTTAGTTTGCAAGTTCTTCTTTTGCACCTTTAACTGCTGGAATGTAGGGAATTAAACTGTCATGGAAATAATGCAGTGCTTTTTTAAAAAAAAAAAAAGGTGCAGGAACTCACAACTTGTTAATCTTTTAGTTAGTTATTTATTTATTTTTGAACCATTTTTTATTGGAAAAATAAAATATTTTTTATGTGCTTCCCCCCTAAAGATGAACTTACTGAAAAAATACTGTACAGGTGCACTTGTAGCGTGTAGTATGTAGCGTGGCACTACTTTAAGGAGAGGAAGCAGTGAATGGATTCCAAAAAAATGGCTTACATGAGTTCCATGTAGTAAAATTACTCTAAGCAACTGTGGGAGTAAGAACAAAAAAGGAATTCTTACACGAGAGGGGTCCTTAGGTGCAAATAGAAACAGCTACGTTTGCAAACAAGCGATTAAACATGGTTTAATTCAGGTATCAGAATACTCTGTGTCTTTGGGAAGGCGCTTGGCATGCAATTGTATGTTCTCTGCTGCCCTGAGCAGCTGCTGTGCATTGCTGGAGAGGAGCTGCAAATGCTGGCTGGCGGAGGGCATGCTTGTGGAGGAAGGATGAGGAGGATCTCTGGCAAGGCTGGACAGCACGTTGTACACACGTAGAATCCCTTTTCGCCTGCCCTTAGCATGTGAAAACAGGTGCAGATATATATCTCTGCCAGGATTAAGAGCCCAATCCTAGGTATGTCTACTCTGAGGTAAGTCTCGTTCTAGTCAATGGAGCTTACTCCCAGGACAGTGCCTAGGATGGCAGCCTCAGGGTCAGCCTCCGCAGAAGTCAGTCCCATTAGAGGCAGTGGGGCTTCCTCGCAGGAAAGTGTGGAGAGGACTGCAGCCTCAAAGCCCCTCCTCTGCCTGTCTCCTCAGAAGTCAGTCCCAGTAGAGGCAGTGGGGCTTCCTCCCAGGAAAGAGTGGAGAGGACTGCAGCCTCAGAGCCCTTCCTCTGCCAGTCAACTCAGGCTGCAAGGCTATGACACTTTCCTGGGAGTAAGCCCCATTGAACACAATGGAACTTACTTCTGAGTAGACATGCCTAGGCTCGTGCTGCAGATTGGCACAGGGGCTGCACCAGCCAGCTTCCTTCCCCTCCTCCTCTGCCAAGCCAGTACCTGGGCGTTCCGTGGGTGCCGCAGCCTGTCTCCCTGGCTGGCTGGCTGTCCGTCCTCCTCAGCGTCGGCGTGTGTCCCCCGCGCCCTCCACCGGCTTGAAAGCTCTGCGGGGAAGCAGAGTGCAGGGGGAGGGGAGGCGGGCTGGGCTCAGACGAGAGCTTGGATATGGGGGCAGGAGGGGGTCGTTGTGTGGTCAGGCATGGGCCAGGCGCCCGCCCACCCAGCACCCACCCAGCAAATGCCTCTGTTTTGCTCCCCCCCCTCCTGGAATGCCTCTGAAGGGGAGGGGCCTCTGCAAACAGGTGCCGGAACTCCATCCCCCCGCGTTCCATTAGAAAAAAGCCCTGGAAATATAAGTATGGAAAAGTCATTTTCTAAATTCTATGTATCAAGTTCCTGAGGAAAAAGGAAGTATACTTGCCTTTTCTTGGAGGCTACCTGTGTTCCCATTTTAGTACTTAGCTGAAATCTTAGGAAGGAAGCCAACCTGTGAACCCATCTGCACCCCAATAGCGTGAGCAGTCTGTGAATTATTAAAATTGTGTCACTGGGCTTTCCTGCAGAGGCAGAAAACTTGGCTGGTGCTATTTAAATGACATGTGCCTTTGCTTTTCCTACATTCCTGAAACTGTAAGAAAGAAGCAATGTGGGAGAAAATGGTGCAGAAGGGACTGTAGAGTAGAACATGGATGATCCTGCTTCCACTCCTTCAGCATGTCTGTAAATCTCCTGCGTAATCACCTGTTTCCTTTTATATTCTAGACGTATCCTACACTCGAAATATTTCTTACATTAAAATAAAAGCTACAATGTGAATAGAGCAGGGAGGCAACTGCAGTTCCTTTTCCGTTCCACCTGCCCTCAGTCCTTGCATGCCATTTTAGAAATGAAATTGCTCCTGATTGCTTTTTGTGGTGGGAGACAGGTAGGCGGATGCGGATTACCGTAATCATGTCTTGCATGCGTTGGATTCAGCAAAGCAATTGTGCTTTACCTTCCCCAAACCTGCAAACGTTCTGCTGCATCTCTTCCATTTTTATTAGCAAGTGAAAGGATGCTTTGCTTGCAACGTCTCTAATCCACTAATTCCCTATGCAAGTTTATAACTTTGACTTCTCCACAAATTCCCCTGGAGACTTCCCATTCATCATTTGAGGAACTTTCAATTCAGAAGAAAGTGCATTTAAAAATAAACTTTGTTGTTACTGTTATTTTATAAGGGTGTATTTCAATCATCCAGTTAGCATACTATAGCTAATATGGGCCTGGATTGCCAATGCTCAAATTAAAATTAAGTAGGGGGAGCACTTAGTTTGATGTATTCAGCCTACAATGCAGTTCATAGGAAAGGTAGTCCCTATATCTTTGCAGAAGTGTGGGTTGAACTCCTTGCTTTCACATGAATGCTACATGGCTACCTTAATTCCTTCAGCGCACCTGCACATAGGTGCATGATGGATGGAATTGAGGATGTCAAATATAGCAAGACAGCTATAGCTGGTTATATAGCTATAATACGTATAATATAGCTGGTTTCTTCAAAGGGTCTCCATAGGCCACCATGAAGAATAGATAAAGCCATACCAATATTGGATTGTATGGAAAAACATTAGAGACATTAATTCTTCTCATACGGTGAACCTGACATCTAGCAAGCAGATATGATACCAAAGTTAGAGCAGCGCTTACATGGAAAGTTTGAGAGCTAATGGAAACTCTCTTTATAGCTTTGTCCAAACTAGAAGTGATGTGGGAGATCCATCTATGGTCTTTTTCCAAAGGTCTTTTCCTGTTGTTCAAAACAGTAGTGAAGGACCACAATTTGGATGGTGGCAACAGCTGGGGGAAGGGTTTTTTACCCTTTGTGTGCCAATTCCTGAACCCAAATTGCCCCTTTTCAAAGCTGATATTTGCACAGATAAAAGCATACAGGCTGCTATATTCCCTTGAGTTTCTTAGAGAGAGAGAGAGAGCTTGGGATTGCAAGGGTTGTCCCAGTCCAAATTCCCAGAAGTACTGTTTATCATCAGGAATGTCTTCATATTTTAAATTATTTCTAGAACAACTGGCTCAAGGAGTGAAATTTTCTTTAATTTGTTAGCTGTTTTCCTCAGTCCAACATGTGCATTTTAGGCATCCCTGAAAATATTTTTTCAGAATATCTTGTCAATCATACAGGGCTATTATTGCTGTCTAGACCAGCATTCCATCTCTAAATTAAAATGCTCTTGTTATTCCTTGTGACATCTCTCCAGTTCACGCTTTTGTTTCAGTTTATGTATTCAGCTGTGACCTCATACATGCTAGCAAAACAAGAACAAAACGTATTCAAATGCTGGAAGAAACAAACCATTATAGAGGTGGCTGAAGATTTCAGAGGACTCATGGCAAGCTGCCCTCCAGGGAGTCCTCCTACATGCATGGACCCAAGAAGTCACTCCACTACAACCACCCAAGGCTATGGGCGCAAAGGTGGTCTTGGGGATCAACACGGGTCCTTTTGAGGGCACTGGCCCCTTGGCAGCTATTCAATGATAGCAGCCCCTGCCCCTAAACTATTATCTCTTTCAGCTCTCTAGGTCCTAAAGTGTTTCTCACTCTGTGGGTTGGGATCCAATCTGTGGGGTGGGCTGTGAGCCAATTTCAGTTGAGTCGTGTAGCACCTAGCTCAGCTGCCATTGAAAATATAGAACTGAAAAATACAGGGTATGGAGCTGCTGGGCAGGGCTGGCTGACAGTGGGGGAGAGGCATGGTGCTTTGCAGTGCTTTTTTTGTAAAAGAAAAGGTGCAGGAACTCACAACTTGTTAATCTTTTATTTATTTATTTATTTTTAAACCATTTTTTATTGGAGAAATAAAATATTTTTTATGTGCTTCCCCCCTAAAGATGAACTTCCTTCTGAGTAGACATGCATAGAATTGGGCTGTCAATCTCCACATCCCCTTCCCCCTAGCTACTTCTTCTACACAAGGGGAAAAATACTGTACAGGTGCACTTGTAGCGTGTAGTATGTAGTGTGACACTACTATGAGGAGAGGAAGCAGTGAATGGATTCAAAAAAATGGCTTACATGAGTTCCATGTAGTAAAATTACTCTAAGCAACTGTGGGAGTAAGAACAAAAAAGGAATTCTTACACGAGAGGGGTCCTTAGGTGCACATAGAAACAGCTATGTTTGCAAACAAGCGATTAAATATGGTTTAATTCAGGTATCAGAATACTCTGTGTCTTTGGGAAGGTGCTTGGCTTGCAATTGTATGTTCTCTGCTGCCCTGAGCAGCTGCTGTGCATTGCTGGAGAGGAGCTGCAAACGCTGGCTGGCGGAGGGCATGCTTGTGGGGGAAGGATGAGGAGGATCTCTGGCAAGGCTGGACAGCATGTTGTACACACGTAGAATTCCTTTTCACCTGCCCTTAGCATGTGAAAACGGATGCAGATATATATCTCTGCCAGGATTAAGAGCCCAATCCTAGGTATGTCTACTCTGAGGTAAGTCTCGTTCTAGTCAATGGAGCTTACTCCCAGGACAGTGTCTAGGATGGCAGCCTCAGGGCCCAATCCTGTGCCTGTCTCCGCAGAAGTCAGTCCCATTAGAGGCAGTGGGGCTTCCTCGCAGGAAAGTGTGGAGAGGACTGCAGCCTCAGAGCCCCTCCTCTGCCTGTCTCCTCAGAAGTCAGGAGGGCATGCTTGTGGGGGAAGGATGAGGAGGATCTCTGGCAAGGCTGGACAGCACGTTGTACACACGTAGAATCCCTTTTCACCTGCCCTTAGCATGTGAAAACGGGTGCAGATATATATCTCTGCCAGGATTAAGAGCCCAATCCTAGGTATGTCTACTCTGAAGTAAGTCTCGTTCTAGTCAATGGAGCTTACTCCCAGGAAAGTGCCTAGGACTGCAGCCTAAGAGCCTAACCCGCCCACCCTGCACCCCCCAGCACCCACCCAGCGAATGCCTCTGTTTTGCTCCCCGCCCTGGAATGCCTCCGAAGGGGAGGGGCCCCTGCAAAAAGGTGCCAGAACTCCGTCCCCCCTCGTTCCATTAGGAAAAAAGCCCTGGTGCTTTGCCCTGCATAGGTGGGAAGACAGGATGCTGGAAAGGGAGAAAGGCTGTGTGGTTGGCAAAGGATCCAAGTCTACGTTCTGTTTTGACTTCTGAGCTGGAATGTTTAAATTCAGAGCGATGTAAAATAACAGCATGAGCACATTATGGGACCTTTGGCTGACTGCAGCTTAGGTTTGAAGTCTAAATTGATGGTCACTTCCAGCCATGACATCACTTCCAGGTTAATGACATCACTTCCAGTGGGTCCCAACACATTTAGATTTTAAAAAGTGGGTCCCAGTGCTAAAAAGTTTGAAAACCACTGTTTTAGGATATTTCACCCATAGGTTTAAAGTTGGCTCTCCTATATTTGCTGTTGAAATGGTAATTGTCACCCTAGGATTAGCTTGTTTTGTCCCCTAATTGGGTAAGAGGCACTTTTTCAAGTGGGTGCTCCTTTTTTTAGCAGGGGGAGAGTAACTGGCCCACCTCACCCCAGCAGTGTCTGTTCTAGTGGCTGTCTGCTGGTATTCATTTGCATCTTTTTAGATTGTGACCCCTTTTGGGACAGGGAGCCATTTAGTTATTTGATTTTTCTCTGTAAACCGCTTTGTGAACTTTTAGTTGAAAAGCGGTATATAAATACTGTTAATGTTTTGTCAGTCTTCAGATATTTGCCTGGATTTTGTCATTCTTGCATTAAGCAGAAATGAGAGGTCATATCCCATTCCAGTTTGCAAATGTTCTGAGCCTAAAAGCCAGGGTTTATTGGCATGCTCTCACCTTACCCCCAGTTCTGTTAACAGATCCATTTTACTTCTGGTAAAGAGGTTTCTCAGCTTCTGTTTGCTATGCCTCATCATTTTCATCCTTTCAAATGAAAGTTGTTGAAATAAATTACTCATTATGATAATTACTCACTATGAATACTTCAGTAATAAACCACTCATAAGTGTTCTCATAGGATTCAAGGTCATAAATGAAATGCAAGAACCAAGGAACATTGCTCTAATCCTGCTTAAATTTCTGTGCACATCTGTTGCTGCAGAAACAATTTACCTGGTAGCCTTAGTAAGCTAGGCAGTAAAATGTTTCAGTGCTGCTCTTCTGAAACATTGGCAAAGGGTACTTCCAGGTGTTTAGGATTGTCGTGCTTTGCTCACTCACTCTTTTACGATGGGTCTCAACATTGTCATCTGCCTGTTGTCCACTGATGTTTTTGCCACAATAGTCAGTTTTATTGGCACAGAAAATCTGACTTTTGACAACAGCAGTTAAGCAACTTGATGTGATTAGTGCTACGGTTCTGTCTTCTTGGAGAGGCAGGTGCCCAGATAAGAAGAAGAAGTGGGAGAGATAAAAAGGGGAAAGTCAATCTGTTACATCACCAAAACAGTTTGTATGTACTGTGGTGTGGGTGGAATGTTGCAAGTCCATATATGGATGCAAATGGAAAGCAGATACTGTTATGGCACAGCAAAGCACAAGTCTGGAAATGCCTTTCATGTACTGAAAGTTGCATCCAACACATATTTACTTGGGAGTAAGTCCCATGGTGGTGGCACCTACTAGAGGACATTTTGCCCTGAGGATTTGTTTGCCAAACTGTTTGGTGTGTTTGGCTAGTCAGGTGAATGTGCAAAAGAATTTGTACTCAGTGGAAGGCTTTTATTATTTGGGAACTATCTATCTATTATCTGGGAACTATTGTCTTCTATCTCCAAGAGTGTTAAGGCCCTTGAGATGGTAGGATACACAAAAACACATAAAGAACATATATTTCCGACTGACTGGGGTGTTTTGGCCAATGAACTGGGAGTATGTAGAATGGGTCTGATAGACTCTGGACTGTGACCTGTCCTTGGGACACTTAAATCTTGTTCAGAAGTTAAAAACTGGTCTTAGGGAAACATGTGGAGGGCTTCTAGGATTGTGCTGGAAAGTTTCAGGGTACAGCTGAGACAGAAAAACTTGCATACAAGAAAGATTAAACTGCTCTGAATGGGGTTGCACTCCCTCTGAAGGAGCAGGTTCGCAGCTTGGGGGTCCTCCTGGACTCACAGCTGCTCCTGGATTCCCAGGTGGCGGCTGTGGCTAGGGGGGCCTTTGCTCAGCTTCGGCTGGTGCGCCAGCTGCGACCGTACTTGGATCGTGCAGACCTGGCCACGGTGATCCATGCCACGGTGACATCGAGGTTAGATTACTGTAACGCGCTCTATGTGGGGCTGCCCCTGAAGATGGTTCGGAAACTACAATTAGTACAGAATGCGGCGGCCTGTGTGGTCACCGGAGCCAGGTGGTTTGACTCTGTCAGCCCGCTTCTCCGGGGGCTACATTGGCTGCCCATTCGTTTCCGGGCCCAATTCAAGGTGCTGGTTTTGACCTTTAAAGCCCTATACTGCTCTGGGCCAGGATATCTTAGAGACCGCCTACTCCCGTACAATCCGGCTCGCCATCTCAGGTCATCAGAGAAGGCCTTTTTGCAAGTGCCGCCACCCAAGGAGGTCCGGGGGGCGGCTGCAAGAAATAGGGCCTTCTCGGTAGTGGCACCAACATTATGGAACTCCCTTCCCCTTGACTTGAGAATGGCTCCCTCTCTTGAGAGCTTTCGGCGAGGCCTGAAAACACTGTTGTTTAAACAAGCCTTCTGATTTCTGGCCTTCTTAACTTTTTTATACATCTTTTAGTTTTACAGGCTTGATTCCTCGGTGATCTGCTCTTTTACTCTTTTAATCTGACTACTGTTTTTATGGCCCTGTAGTGTGTTTTTAAATATTTTTATCTGCTTGTATTAATGTTTTTAAAATCTATTGTTTTTTTAATATGTTGTTAGCCGCCCTGGGTCCCGTTAGGGAGAAGGGCGGGATAAAAATAAAGTTTTATTATTATTATTATTATTATTATTATTATTATTATTATTATTATTATTAACTGCCACTAAAACTGACATCTGTGCAGTGGCATCACTAGGGTTCGCATCACCCTAGTGATGGCCTCCCTAGTGCGGGAGGCCAGCGCGTCACCCCCCTGCAGTGGGCGGGGCAACACTCCAGGTGGTGGGCATGGTGATCTACCATTGCCCCACCCCCACTGGTTTTTTGGCTGTACCTTTTGATAGAATAAAGATATCTCAATGCAGTTTGTTTCATCGCATTCTGCATGAAATTATACATTGATTGATATATAACCTGATGGTATTATTTTTGCAAACTGTGATTTTGGTCACTAGTGGTGTCACCTCCCCCCCGGGTGTCAACTTACTAACACCCTGTTGGAGGAGTTATCGAACTTTTAGCACTGGAACCCACATTTTAGAATGACAATCTATCCAGGACTCATCATAAAGCAAATTAAAATAAATAAATAAATATAAATAAAGTAAAATAAATAAATAAGGGAAAGTCAGCCCTGTTTCACCAAGTGAATTTTCTCTGTAGCCTGCCTTCAATAACACCCCCCCCCGCCAAAAAAGCATCAGTAAGATTTTCAACTCTACCCAGTACCCAGTTCAATTTAAGTTCTTATATTTCAAGCATATCACTATCAGAACCCACCTGGCTTTACAAGTCTGAGAGCCCAATCCTATGCCTGTCTACTCAGAAGTAAGTCCCATTATAGCCAGTGGGGCTTACTCCCAGGAAAGTGTGGATAGGATTGCAGCCTAAAAAAGAAAAAAAAATTCACCTTACCCTGTCAAGCCTCTGTTTCATTCTTTTTAGGGGGGGGGGGGCTGCCTTCTGTAGCATTTGTTGAGCTCCAGTTGCATCAAATCAGGACCATTCTGGTGGCCTCACATTTCCCTTTGCCTGACCTACCCAGGAGCCAAGGCACATTTGCTTACTCACAAGTAAACGCAACCATGTGGCTTAGTTTCACTTTCCATAGGGCTCAATACATTTGCCAGCTTCGAGGGAGGGACCTTCTTCCCTGGTGTTTTTTGGGGGCTACATTCATTGGATCAGGACCATTCTGGTGTCGTTGGATTCCTCTCAGCCTGCTCTTTCAGATGGATGAAGGCATGTTCACCTACTCGTGAGTAAATGCATGATATGGCTTGGTTTCACTTTCCATTGGGCTCCATGCATTTTTTGTTTTCTGGTTTTTTTGCCAATAACTTTTGATAGAAAGGTGATATTTCACTCCCATTTTTTGCATTGCATTCAGCTCGAAATTCCGCATCCAATGGTTTATAACATGATGGTATTACCACTAACCACCACGATTTTAGCACGTCACCCTCCCAGTGCATGTTACCCCCTTGCGCATCACCCAATGCGGTCCACACACCCCCTAGCAACGCCACTGCATCTGTGTATCAAGTTCTTTTCCCTTCTTTCTGTAATGTACAATACAGCAATTCTCTGAAAATCATGGAATTCCTCATTCTTAATGGATAACAAGGTTGCAATAAACTGAGTTGTACCAGGATTTGCAGTCCTGGGGAGCCATTTCTGAATCAGTTTATATAGACCAGCCCCAGAATATCAATATTCCTAATCATCCTATTGCAAGCTCCAAAATAGCTTGGGAATCATTTTTTCCATGTTTAAAAAAGAACGACAGTCAGAGGAAATTACAGTCATTTCCCTTCTATCTAGTGTTAACCTTGCTCTGCTGATTGATTAAGCAAGCTTCCTCTACAATGGCTATTGAGCAACAGGAAGTATGCTCTCCCAATTGTGTGTTAACTGTTCCCTGTCTTTTCCTCTGCTGAGCTGTGTGGGAATTGTGGCCTCCTGACCAGATTGCAAGATGAGCAATTAAATTCTTCTTTCTACTTCAAAAAGGAAGAAAAAAATCCTCTTTATTGAGCCATTTCGATTTTACTAGGTGCTGCTTGCTAGAAGAATTGGCTGTGAGAACATATGTCAATATTTAATGGAAACGCTAGAATTTTGCTCTTTTAACTTAGATGGTTGTAGTCAGAATTTTATACTGCATGTTATTTTAAAAAATTGATATTAAACATGTAATGATTAAAAGCTACATCATCAGCTTATGCTGTATCAGGAATGGTTGGTTTCTAGACAAATAGAGGGCTAAATGGCTGCCTTGACTAGTTATTATTATTAACAGTATTTATATACCACTTTTCAATGAAAAGTTCACAAAGCGGTTTACAGAGAAAATCTAATGGCTCTAATGCTCCCTGTCCCAAAACAGCTCACAATCTAAAAAGATGCAAAAGAATACCAGCAGATAGCCACTAGAAAAGACACTGCTGGGGTGAGGAGGGCCAGTTACTCTCCCTCTGCTAAATAAAAGAGGAGTACCCACTTGAAAAAGTGCCTCTTATCCAGTTAGCAGGGTTATCGTTACTTATTTAGCTCTACACTCACACAGTAATGTCTGATAATTCTCTAAATGTGGTCTCATATCTATTCGTATCTCAAAGATATGAATCAGACAATTGGTTCATCTAGTTCAATATAAGGCAAAAGAGAGGAAGCCCAGGCCAAGAGGCTCTTACCATTGGCTCCTGGTAAACAATCATGGGCCTGAGAAAACTCTTGGGACAGTCCCTCCCTACCTTTCTAGGAGTTTCTGAAAGACCTGCATGCCCTGAGCAGAGGCAAGAAAGAGGCATGCCAGGAAGCTCCTGAGAGGAGCACCAATGGCTTGAGACAATTCTGCTTTCTATATCCTTCAACATTTTTGTTTTTAATACTGTAAACCACTTGGATACCTTAGCCAATGCAAAAAGGTGACATAGAAACACAATAAATACTATTGTCTACTTTGACCAGCACGGGGAGTCTTGCTGCAGAGGCCTTTCCTACTCCTGTGACATGAATTGCATCTTATCCAGTCATGAGGGATTGAATTTGGGACCTTCTGTATGCAGTCCTGTATGTTCTCTGTCACTGAGCAATGACTGCTCCTATTTATTTTTAATTGAGATTCCTACCATACTGCTCTACCTGCTTGCCTTGTCAATAATCTTAGCCTGATCTTCTAGCTGAGATCATGACTAAGTACCAGATAGAGCTACCTTTATTGCCAGTCAGTGCTGGCTCTAATCTTAAACAGACTATGGGTTCAATCCTATCCAGTTCTCCAGTGCTGGTGCAGTTGTGGTAATGGGGCATGTGCTGCATCTTGTGGTGGGGAGGCAGACACAGAGACCTCCTCAAGGTATGGGAACATTTGTTCCCTTACTTTGAGGCTGCATTGTGGCTTCACCAGTGCTGGAAAGTTGGATAGAAGTGGTCCCTATAACTCACATCTGCAGCTGCCATGGGTTGTTTTTGGAAATATGAATCTACTCAGTTTCTAATCCATACTTCCTACAGGAAGAGCTTTTGGTCACTCCAGGGGATGGAAAAGCAGAGGTGGCCCGTGGTGCAAGGAACCCTGGGACTGCCTCTGTGTTGAACTGAGGTCATGTGCAAAGAAAGACAAAATCCTGTTTCTTCACAGATGTGTAGATGAGGTTGTATCAGCATGTTCAGCTTATCTCATTCCTGCCAGACAAGCTGTGCCTTCTAAAACTCTCAGCTACACTACTATTAAAAGCCTGACTTCAATTGCAAAACTTGGTGACACAGAAACAGACAAGTGAGAGTTCCCTGCCTGTGGGCAGCTTGGATCGCACAAGCCACGCACCATATTCAATACTTTGTTGACTGAAGATGGAGCAAATTAATTAAGGACAATAGCTTCTGGCAGTGAAACATGAATTATTATTAAGGAAGAACTTTGTTAAGTAATACAGTTAAGATTGTTCTTCCTAAGAAGAGATTAGAAAAGTATAAACCTTTGCTTAATATTTATTCTACCAAGGGCATGTCTGGTAGAGAGAAAGTAACTTTGCCTATTGTTTGCTGTGTTATCAGAAAAGCAAATTCACTCCACCCTTCCCTTACGTTTACCTATTTACGCTGTGCCAATAGTAACCCACAGTTGAGCACTTTACCATACAAAACATTCTCTCTACATTGAAAATAGCACAGCAGAAAGGATTCTAGCCTAGCCTTCCTCCCTGATGTGCTAGTTTTCTGTGTGGAGACCTTTTTTCTTTTGTACAGAGGACCATTCTTTTGTGTGAGTTTCCCTGGTAAAAAAAGTAGGCATTAGTTTTACTTTTTGTCGTTATTGGTACTAGTTATATTGGTTAATGGTGAGTAATATACACATTCTGTCAGTTATATTATCTGAAAACATTAGAAGAGGAAATGGGAGTGAGCAGACCAGCAGTGCTCCCAGGTCCTAAGCAGGGATGGGCAAGTCAGGTGCAGCTTGACTCAAGTCGAGCCTCCGCCTCCGTGACACGACTCAAAAACAAGTCATAATGGGGGCACTTTCTGAACCCGAAGCATTTTTGTGACTCGAGAAGTTTCAAGTCTCATTCCCTTTAAAAAGCCTGCAATGGCTCCACAGAAGAAATGGGGCTGCTGCCAGACTCTGTGTGTACTTCAGCATTCCCGTTAAACACTCCCCTGCTGTCCTCACCCGTCCCACCTATCAGGCGGCAGTGTGGAACACGCCAATCCCTTCCCACTCCAGCTACAACGAAACCCACACCCTGCACATCAGGGGCACAGCTGGGAGGGAGAGAGAGGACACATCCCAGCTTGGCAAAGTGGGAGGGCACAGGGGCCAGCATGAGCAATCGAGAAAAAGCCTGTTGTGGCTCTGCAAAAGAAAACAGGGCTGCTGCCGGGCTCTGTATGTGTTTCAGAGGTCTCTTTAAATGCTCCCCTGCTGTCTCTTCCCATCCTATCTGTCAGGTAGCAGTGCAGAACGCTCCTGCTTCCCCTGCCTCCTGCAGCCCCTCCTTCTGCTTGCAAAACTCACTTGTTCCTATGGCGAAAAGTGGCTCCTCCAGGCTGCCCCCCTCCCTTTACCAGAGACGCATCCTCTGTCCAATGGATGCTCCGGGGAACCAGAGGAGGCACCTCTCTCCCCGAGTTCTGTAGACATGCAGGCACTTCACATGTATTACTGAACCAGCTAAGAGCCCAATCCTGTGCTTGGTGGCACGGCTCCGTGCTGCCGAACACTGTCACAAACGTGCTGTAAGGCACGTTTGCGAGCCTCACCGCTGGGCTCCTGCCCATGCTAGCCCAGCACCGGCCAGTACTGGGCTAGCATGGGGTGGTTGCCCAGTTTCTGTGTCTCGGCGGCCTCCTGGACCGCCAAGCCACGGCATAGTAGGTGGGGCAGGGAGGAGGCGTTCCAGGGAGGGGGGAGACTGGCGGGGGGCGGAGAGAGGGTGGGGGAGGCGTGACGTGGGGAGGGGGGTAGGCTGAAGGCATGCCAGGAGGAGGGAGGAAGGTGGGTCTGTGGAGCTCTGCAGGATCCAAGGTGCTCGGGGTGGGCTCCGTGCCCTACACGAGCGCCTTTACTGCTGACCTTTTGGTCAGCGGTAAAGTGAGTAGCCCCATTGCGTGGCTGCTTACTTTACCCTGGAGAAGGGGACGAAAGTCCCCTTCTCCCAAGGCGTATCCCAGGGCGCGCAGGATCAGGTGGCAGCCATTCTCTGTGCCACCGAGCCTGGGTGCCCCAGGCAGCTCAGGATTGGGCTGCCCGCTAGGTAAAAGGGATACTTTTGCAAAACTTGCTACAATTTCTGCATCACAAGACCCTGCAAACAAAAAAATAGTTAACTTTTTTGCTCCACCCTCCACCATTGGCGGGCTACTTGACTTGCCCAAGCAGATGGTGACTGATGATTCAGGGATGCCTGACCCCAGTGTTTTGCCGAGTGTTCCGCATATGTGAGTCTCCACCAGTGAGCAAAAAACACTGATTTTCACAACTCGGACTCGAGTCACCTCACTCGAGTTCCCATTCCTGGTTCTAAGCTAACTGTGTGAAGGCTTTGTCTATGTCAACTGTGGGTTTCTTAAACTGTGGGTTGGGACCCACTAGGTGGCTCATGAGCCAATTTCAGGTGGGTTGCATAGCACCTAGCTCAGCCGCCACTGAAAATACAGACCTGAAAATATAGGATACAGAGCTGCTGGGCAGGGCGGGCTCCTGGTGGGAGAGAGGCCTGGTGCTTTGCCCTGAATAGGTGGGAAGATGGGATGCTGGAAAGGGGAGAGGGCTGTGTGGCTGGAGGAGGATCCAAGTCTGTGTTCTGCTTAGTTTGAGAAATGGTGGTCTATACAGTTCATGTCTCCATAATTTTTAATTGTTTTGTACTCTTTACTCTTTCTTTGCTGCTTCCATGGTACATGGCACTGTTCTATGCCAGCCCATTCTTTCAGTTTAGAGGGCAATAGGATAAAGGCTTGTCTTTGGTAATCTGGTCTACATTGATCAGGATGAGCTATGCAGTTATTCTTGTGTTAAAATGCTCTCCCTTAAGCCTTGACTCAAGGATAAGCTGTTGCTCTTACATTTCAAATAAAAAACTTAGAATTTGTTCTCTTCCATTGCTTAAACTATGGTGGTCATTTGCGGGATAACTAAATGGAACCTGCATATCCAAAGAGTGTACCTCTGAATACCAGTTGCATGTGAAAAACAAAATGGACTAGCCATCATCACTGTTACCCTAGTTTCAGAGGATCTGACTAGCCACTCTTGGAAATACTGTGGTAGACTAGAAGTCTTGATCTGATTCAGCAATGCAATTTTTTTAATGACCATGGAATCCTTCCATAGAAGCCTTCCACAGCTATGTTTTCTCTTTGTTCTAATGGCTAGAATTGAGTTCCTGAATTTATTTATTGTGAAAAAGAAATTAAATGCTGTAATTTTATGCTTGTGTCAAAGAATGCAAGTTATGTACAATTGACATATTTGCTCAGCCTGCATGCTTAATAGATGGTGAAATTAACAAAAAGAGTTTTAAAAATTCCCTTTACTGTTATCTCATATTTAGCCTGCCCATCAGTTCCACACAAGATGGCATTGGAGAAGAGGGGCCTGTCATAGCACTTTAGTACCATGTCAGGTTTTCATTGGAAACCTCCAGTTTCCTAACCATTAGCATGAAACCGTTTGTTTGTTCCTGTCACAGCAGGAAGAACAGTACGTTACCTCATACTGTTGACATATATTGTGCTTCTGTTGCCAAACCTCACCAGTGCTTTGGTTCAGTTTCTGCAAACTAGACAGCACACTAATCTGCTGCCACTATTGTTTCTGCTTGAAGAGTGCCATGCAACTCTCGTCATAAGCATGTTTACTTGAAAGCAAGTCCCATTTATTTCACACACACCCCCAGTTAAGTTTATTTAGAATTGCAGCCCTTATATCAGTGTCTATATAGTGTTTTACTGCACTAATGGAAAGAGACCCATTTACAGGGTGCAAGGTATCTGTAACGGCAGTATCCTGCAGAATAAAAAACAGAGTGAAGTGATATGAGACATTTTACTAAATCAGCATATTTTTGAACTACTGGAATATGACCAAAGCTTTAGAATGTTGTCATAGCCAGTCTCAAAAATCTAGGTGCTGACATTTAATTATGCATCGTTGTAATAATTCTTTGAATTTGTGTCAGAGTATTTTGGTGCAATTTTAAACTAAGACTGTTGTATTGGTTTTTTCAAACTAGATTGGAATTTTGTGGAGTCTCCGCAATCTGTTTTCCACATTAAGAGAAACAGCAAAATATTTTCAGGGGCTTCATCACCCTCAAATTTAACTTTACAGAGCTAAATTATTTAAAACATTTATATCCTGCCTCACTGATTCAAGTGTGAAAGATCCAAAGTATCTAATGTAGTGGGGGGGTGGGGGGGTGGAGGAGGCTTGATGTGAAACCTGAGTTTATCAGAATATAGCACAACATGCAGCCATTAATATTAGAGACTGCATTTAGTGCTATCAGTGGATGTTACGATGCATAGATCTTCTCCCTTATGGTTGATTTTTCTGTGCCTAAGTGCCCTTCTTCCTTTTAATTGTGCATCAAGAATGAATGGAACAAACAGGCAGTTGCCGCAGCTCTGTTGTGCAATCAGGGTTGTGTTGTGCAATCAGGGTTATGTTATTCAGGCTGGGTCAGTTCACTCGTGATTGTGGTCAGAGCTCTTCTATAAGAATTTCAGAGAAGGAAAAAGGAAAGACTCATATACTTGTGTGTCTGTGCATGTTAAAGGTATGCTGGCAGTTAACCAATGTCTGTATTTGAAGATTGGGGAGTGGATCATATCACAAATATTTGCTGCCT
This sequence comes from Tiliqua scincoides, assembly GCF_035046505.1. Classification (NCBI taxonomy): domain Eukaryota; kingdom Metazoa; phylum Chordata; class Lepidosauria; order Squamata; family Scincidae; genus Tiliqua; species Tiliqua scincoides. Next base: position 77,543,698 of record NC_089821.1, on the reverse strand, counting down.
TGTTTTCACCTAACACAGATGTACACAAAGGTAAGCTTACCATCATTTTAAGACTTTAGTCAAAAATTTAAGGTGTTACTGGAGGCAAGAGATGCACATCTTTGCCCAGAAGTCTTGCATTTGGTCTTTTGATGAATTCCCCTTTCCCATAGAGCTGCGGTTTTCAAACTCTCCAGGAGTTTGAAACCCGCAGTCAGTCTTTGCGGGGTGGGAGACGAGGTAGCAGGGGCAGGGGGAAGGTGATCCTAGGGATCACGTTGCTCAGGGGGCTGCAGGGATTGGGGTTCACCCTCCAGTCCCTGCAGCAGCCGTCCCTGTGTGCGGGGAGCCCTGCACAAAAGCAGAAGCAGAGCGCGATTGCCCCACTCTCCCTTTCCCTGACCTGGGGAGCCCTTCCAAAGGTTGCACAGGTCTCCCCGCACCCCCAGGAGGCTGCAGGAGGCTTGGGCAAGTGCACCCAAGCCCCTGCAGCCCCCCTGAGCGGTGCGATACTGTGAATAGCACCATTGCCTTCCCCCTGTCTCCTGGCTGCCCCCGCCCCTTAAGGGGGCAGAGGCCAGGACCCACAGGCTGGGCCGTCGCGATGCCCCAGTTTGAATACCACTGCCATAGAGCCTGGTGATGGTAATTACCAAGAAGAGGAAAAGTCCAATATCATTGCTATTTACACTTAAGCAGTGCTTTTTTTGTAAAAAAAAATAAAAAATGGTACAGGAACTCACAACTTGTTAATCTTCTATTTATTTATTTATTTATTTATTTATTTATTTATTTATTTATTTATTTATTTTTAAACCATTTTTTATTGGAGAAATAAAATATTATTTATGTGCTTCCCCCTAAAGATGAACTTACTTCTGAGTAGACATGCATAGAATTGGGCTGTCAATCTCCACATCTCCTTCCCCCTAGCTACTTTTTCTACACATGGGGAAAAATACTGTACAGGTGCACTTGTAGCGTGTAGTATGTAGTGTGGCACTACTTTGAGGAGAGGAAGCAGTGAATGGATTCCAAAAAATGGCTTACATGAATTCCATGTAGTAAAATTACTCTAAGCAACTGTGGGAGTAAGAACAAAAAAGGAATTCTTACATGAGAGGGGTCCTTAGGTGCACATAGAAACAGCTACGTTTGCAAACAAGCGATTAAATATGGTTTAATTCAGGTATCAGAATACTCTGTGTCTTTGGGAAGGTGCTTGGCTTGCAGTTGTATGTTCTCTGCTGCCCTGAGCAGCTGCTGTGCATTGCTGGAGAGGAGCTGCAAACGCTGGCTGGCGGAGGGCATGCTTGTGGGGGAAGGATGAGGAGGATCTCTGGCAAGGCTGGACAGCATGTTGTACACACGTAGAATCCCTTTTCGCCTGCCCTTAGCATGTGAAAACGGGTGTAGATATATATCTCTGCCAGGATTAAGAGCCCAATCCTAGGTATGTCTACTCGGAAGTAAGTCTCATTCTAGTCAATGGAGCTCACTCCCAGGACAGTGCCTAGGATTGCAGCCTAAGAGCCCAATCCTATGCATGTCTACTCAGAAGTCCACTTTAGTGAATGGGGCTTACTGTGGATAGGATGGCAGCCTCAGGGCCCAATCCTGTGCCTGTCTCCTCAGAAGTCAGTCCCATTAGAGGCAGTGGGGCTTCCTCCCAGGAAGGTGTGGAGAGGACTGCAGCCTCAGAGCCCCTCCCCTGCCTGTCTACTCAGAAGTAAGTTCCATTAGAGGCAGTGGGGCTTCCTCCCAGGAGGGTGTGGAGAGGACTGCAGCCTCAGAGCCCTTCCTTTGCCTGTCTACTCAGAAGTCAGTACCACTAGAAGCAAAGGTGTGGAGAGGACTGCAGCCTCAGAGCCCTTCCTCTGCCTGTCTACTCAGGCAGCAAGGCTATGACACTTTCCTGGGAGTAAGCCCCATTGAACACAATGAAACTTACTTCTGAGTAGACATGCATAGGCTTGGGCTCTCAGGCTGCAAGGCTGTGCACCCTTTCCCAGGAGCAAGCCCTATTGAGCACAATGAGACTTACTTCTGAGTAGTCACGCCTAGGCTCGTGCTGCAGATTGGCACGGGGGCTGCACCAGCCAGCTTCCTTCCCCTCCTCCTCTGCCAAGCCAGTACCTGGGCGTTCCATGAGTGCTGCAGCCCCTCCCTGGCTGGCTGGCTGGCTGTCCGTCATCCTCCTCCTCGGCATCGGCATGTGTCCCCCGCGCCCTCCACCGGCTTGGAAGCTGCGTGGGGAAGCAGAGCGCGGGGGGAGGGGAGGCGGGCTGGGCTCAGGCGAGAGCTTGGAGATGGGGGCAGGAGGGGGTCGTTATGCGGTCAGGCAGGAGCCAGGCGCCCACCCACCCTGCACCCCCCAGCACCCACCACCACTGAATACAGCATGCACCCCCATTGGCATGGCTGCATTGGCGCTAGAAAGCTGGATAGGATTGGGCCCTCAATTGATTATCTTTGACCAGGTCTTTGTGCAGCTCTGCTGGCCTTTAGAGTTTCCCAGCAACTCTGAAGCGTAGTCATGCCGATTTAGATCTCACAAGCTGAAAGTCTGTTCACACTTTAGAGTTTCATAATCTGGCCCTGAGTTCATGAAGATGCTCAGAAAGAGCTAGGAATGGGAGGAGAAGCAAGGAGAAAAATGAAGGAATGAGCAGAGCAGGAGTGCCAAAAAGAGTGCCACAATTTTTCAGTTATGCTATTCTTCCATCTCTTATAAAAGTGGGAAAATATTGTGTAGACCAGGGGTGTCCAAAGTTTTTGGCAGGAGGGCCACATCATCTCTCCAACACTGTGTCGGGGGATGGGGGGAAAAAGAATTAATTTGCATTTCAAATTTGAATAAATGTACATAAATTAATATACTAGAGGTGGAACTTATATGAATGAATGAAGGTCTTGCAATAGCTCAAGGCCTATAAAAGGCCTTGAACAAAGCAAGGCTGGCCTTTCCTTCGCTGCTGCTGCTGCTGCTGCATCACAGATGTGAAACAGCAAACAGTGGAGGGAGCCTTCACCCCACAGCTCATGTGAGCAGTCGAACAGTTGGCCATCACGCTGAGAGCAGTTACGTCGTGCCAGTGTGGGCTCCAGCAAGTTTCTGGAGGGCCAGAGGCTCATTGGAGACTGGGGTCTCCCTGAGGGCTGCATTGTGAGTCCTCGAGGGCCGCAAGTGGCCCCAGGACCAGAGTTTGGGCACCCCTGGTATAGACTGTTGTGTTGCCTATGAATATAGACTTTCAGATGGAGCACTGTGTTCTATATTTAGGTGCATGACCTACACGAGTCCTCCACCACATGGAAGTCTGTGGCCACACAGGAAATGTCACACAGGAAATGGGACCTAAACTTTAGGAACAATACTGAATAAGAATCAAATGATATACTAATCAGTGGCACCAGGCAACTGTCCCCCCAGAAATCCAACACAGAGTGATGTGGGGCGATGTGCTGTGGAAACAGCTGTCCATGGCGACTTGTGCAAAGATTGGGCACAAAGAATGGAGGCTGCAGTGCTAAACAGTAAGGTTTTGATGCTGCTGCACTGCACTCGAGATTGTTTTGCAGGCACACCACAGTTTGGAAATCACTGTACTACATTACTTTGCATGAAAATGTGTGCATACAGGCATTTTTCTCAAGTTATCTGTGGCTTTCAGCACTAACTGGGAGATCATTAAATCGCAATTTGTTTTGTGTGCCTTTCAGATTTCCCAACCACACATCCTCCTGCTTGATTACTTTTTCTCTTTGGACCAGTGGGACTTTCCAGAATCTACAGACCAGAGAAGGCAGTTTCTTCTTCCTAGGATGTCTTCTACTTTACAATCACTCAATTACAGAACAATAGCTACTATCTAGGTGTGGTGTTAATAACATTGTTTGCCTCTTGTTTTTATTTTTCTCTTAAATAGTAATCTTAGGGAAGCCATCAGGACCTCAGTGACAAAAAGGAGGGGCTTTTGCCCTTTTTCCTTGCCACAGTCCTGATCTGGATTGGGGTCCCCAGGGCTACTATTTGCCCCAAGACAGAAGCTGTCATCACTCCCAAAGACAACTTTCCTTCCAGGGCAATTAGCAGCTGCAGCCCCATCAGCAGCCCCAACTGATCACCCCTCACCAGATGCTGTTTAATAAACATGAAAACACAAGGGCAAATGAAGGGATGAACTGTCATGTCTAGTTTGGCTCTTAAACAGCATTCTACAACAACATCTGGGGGTATCGCAGGATGAATTACAGAATTGTTTGCCGTAGGTTGATCTTGGCATTGATTCAAACAGTTACTGGACCAAATACAAATCTTATCCTTTCCATCTCTTCCCTCAGCTTCCTCGTTCTTGCCCCAACTATGTTTGAATCTCATATAAATGGCAGTCTCTCTTCAACTCCCAGGTTTGGACGGATACTAGTGAGTACCTTCTTAAGTGGCTTACAGCATAATCCTATTAATCAGTGGTTCTCACGCATTTAGCACCACGACCCACTTTTTAGAATGAGAATCTGTCCAGGACCCACCAGAAGTGATGTCATGACCGGAAGTGACATGTAAAAGAAAATTTTTAACAATCCTCAGCTGCAATCCTACCCACACTTCCCCAGGAGTAAGTCCCATTGACTATCATTATTAAAAGAATATACATAGTAGCTTGTTAAAAGTACAGGTCTGTCACATTTCCCCAAATACAGTCCCATATCATGGTAGCATTAAGTCTAATATATTAAAAAATAATAATATTGAAATGAATGGGGAACCACCTGAAATTGGCTCACGACCCACCTAGTGGGTCCCAACCCACAGTTTGAGAAACACTGCTAAATGTTTACTCAGAAGTAAGGCCCGCTGTGTTCAAGAGGTCTTACTGTAAGGTAACTGTATAGGGTTGCAGCCTTATACTTGTTTGGCTTACTGTACCAAAAAGCTTCTCTCGTTCTATTCACATGTGCATGTATATTAAAATTTATACATCTAAAATTATGCATTGATTACTGTAGTGCTAAACTATGGTGAATAAATGGGCAATTTTCACAGTGGAAAGTGGGGTGCTCCATGGATCTTTGGTGGGGTTTGTACTTATAACTTGTTCATATATGATCTGTCTAAGGGAGAATACCATATCAGTGGTGGACCTGTTGGCTCGGAATCCACACTGCGATTCTGGATAGACACTCTCTGCAAGTACCTGGAGCCTCTTTAGTGCAACTTGGGCAAACAGCTTTCCTACAACGCTAAGGAGAGAGATGCTGCGGTAGTTGTTGCAGTCACCCCTGTCGCCTTTGTTCTTGTACAGCATGATGATGTTTGCATCACTGATATGGTATTCTCCCTTAGACAACTGCAGGAGAAATGCAGGGAACAACGACAGCCACTCTTTATAGCCTTCATAGATCTCACAAATGCTTTCGACCTGGTCAGCAGGAACGGCCTCTTCAAGATTCTCCCCAAGATTGAATGTCCACCCAGGCTCCTCAGCATCATCAGATCTTTCCACAAGGACATGAAAGGCACTGTTGTCTTCGATGGCTCCACATCAGACCCCTTTGACATCAGAAGCGGAGTGAAGCAGGGCTGTGTTCTTGCGCCAACCTTGTTTGGGATTTTCTTCGCTGTCCTGCTGAAGTATGCCTTTGGAACTGCAATAGAAGGCATCTGTCTCCGGACCAGATCAGACGGAAAGCTCTTCAACCTCTCCAGGCTGAGAGCAAAGTCCAAAGTCCAGCTGAAATGTCTGCGTGACTTCCTCTTTGCCGACGATGCAGCTGTCACTACCCACTCTGCCAAAGATCTCCAGCAGCTCATGGATCGTTTTAGCAAGGCCTGCCAAGATTTTGGACTGACGATCAGCCTTAAGAAAACACAGGTCATGGTTCAGGATGTGAACTCACCTCCCTGCATTACAATCTCTGCGCATGAACTGGAGGTTGTCCATGACTTTGTGTACCTTGGCTCAACTATCTCCGACACTCTTTCTCTCGATACTGAGCTAAACAAACGCATCGGTAAAGCAGCTACCACGTTTTCCAGACTCAAAAAGAGAGTCTGGTCCAACAAGAAGCTGACGGAACATACCAAGATCCAGGTCTACAGAGCTTGTGTCCTGAGTACACTTCTATACTGCAGCGAGTCATGGACTCTTTGCTCACAACAGGAGAGGAAACTGAACGCATTCCACATGTGCTGCCTCCGACGCATCCTCGGCATCACCTGGCAGGACAAAGTTCCAAACAACACAGTCCTGGAACGAGCTGGAATCCCTAGCATGTATGCACTGCTGAAACAGAGACGCCTGCGTTGGCTTGGTCATGTTGTGAGAATGGATGATGGGCAGATCCCAAAGGATCTCCTCTATGGAGAACTTGTGCAAGGAAAGCACCCTACAGGTAGACCACAGCTGCGATACAAGGACATCTGCAAGAGGGATCTGAAGGCCTTAGGACTGGACCTCAACAAGTGGGAAACCCTAGCCTCTGAGCGGCCCGCTTGGAGGCAGGCTGTGCAGCATGGCCTTTCCCAGTTTGAAGAGACACTTTGCCAACAGTCTGAGGCAAAGAGGCAAAGAAGGAAGGCCCATAGCCAGGGAGACAGACCAGGGACACACTACACTTGCTTCCAGTGCGGAAGGGATTGTCACTCCCGAATCGGCCTTTTCAGCCACACTAGACGCTGTGCCAGAACCACCATCCAGAGCGCGATACCATAGTCTTCCGAGACTGAAGGTTGCCAACAACATATGATCTGTAGTTGGTGGTAAAAGGCAAGGTGGCCAAGCATGTACATGACAACAAACTATTCAGGGTGGGAAAAACCAAACCCTCCAAGCTGGGTGAATGGGCAGCTACATGGCAAATGCCATTCAGTGTACATGGAAAGTGATGCACACGTACAGTGGGACAAAAAGTCTCAGTTTCAAATATGCATTGATGGAGCTGAGCTGTGGATGATGAAGCAGCAATGAAATTAAAATGTTGACCCAGTGTCTGGTAGCTGTGAAGAAGGCAAATTCCAAGACAGGTGTCAGTAGGAAAGGAATTGAGAATGAGGACCCAATCCTAACAGCACCTAGTGCTGCTGGAACAAGCATGTTGCAAAAGGCAGCACGCCAGTGTGTGGGCTGGCTGCTGCTGTAAGCAGCAAGTGGTCAGCTGCACACACCAGAGGATCAGGTAAGATCAAGTAGGCAGTGGGCAGAATGGGGCAGGGGGTGGAAGAAGATGGGCAGGAGGGTGCATCAGGACTAGTAAGGGGGTGAGTTTGACAGCGGCATCCACTGAATCCAAACCCCCTTCCTGGGCTTGGTCCACCTTCACAGATCCATGCAGACTTGTCCCAGCAATATTGCAGGTCCAAGTAGACTTGTCAGACTGGCAGAGGCTCTCCCTGGGGAAGAGAACAAATGTTCTCTTGCTCTGAGGAGGCCTCTGGAGGCCAACACTCCCTTGTGGAATGTGGCAGGTGCCATGTTGGTGCCACTGCATCGCTACATGGGGTTTTGGTGGATTGGGCTGTAGACTGCTAAAATTATATTGCCCCACAAGTCAATAGTGCAGGGACAATTGGAATAAAAACTTACACAGTTCTGGTCACCACACACTTCTGGAAGAATATTGTAGAGGCAAAATATGACAACCAAAATAATCAGAAGGCTGGATTACTATCTTTACAAGGAAAAGCTACAACATCTGGGGCTTTTTGAAAACAGGTGATTAAGGGAAAAAATTGAGACTTGTAAAATGATGCATGGTGTGGAGAGAATTGAGACTTTTTCCCCCTCTAACAATACCAGCACCAGGGGCCATCCAAAGAAACAGACTGGCAGAAGTTTTAGGATGGACAAAAGGAGTGGCATCTTCATATGTACATAATTGGTCTGTGAAATTCATTGCCACAAGTTGTGGTGATGGCCATTAGTTTGGATTGTTCATTGCATCTTAATATGCAGGTCTGACATCCCATCACACCCAGCCCCCTTGCCCCCACAATCCATTGTGTCTCCCCATCAGTGTTTTCTGTAGAATTACATGTCATCCTGCTTCAGTCCTGCATGCTGATTCAGCAGGCTCTAGCATTGTGGCCTCAGGGTGCCTGAAAGGATGCAATTTAAGCACAGTTGTTCAGGATAATTTCATACAGTGAGGAGGGCCAAGGGTTTATAGCTGTATAGAGGTGTGTGTCTGTGTGTGTGCTCACAAATTCTTTGTTCTTCCTGTGCAATAACATTTCCCCAATTGCAAGGATTTCAGTTGCCAAGGAGCACTAAAATGCTTAAAACATCATTAAAGTGGATTGCATCTGTAAGGGCACTGTAATCTTCAAAGTGTTTTGAAGTTGAATATTCTTGTTGTCTGCAATGTACATACCTGTTAAGGCACAGGTTGCTCTCCTTTGACAGTGTACAAGCCCACACTGCAATTGTGCCCAACGTTGCTCATCTGAAGTAGTTGGAATATCACAGTGGATAAGAATGTAAGTAGGGAAGTGCCCTGTTCAAACCTCATATCAGCCATGAATGCACTAGGTGGCTTCAAGCAAGCCACTTTCTTTCATTCATAGCCAGCCGGCTGTAATGTGAAGGTAATATTGACCTATCTTAGAGGGTTGTGGTAAATATTACTGAGATTAAGTAGCTGAAGTGCTTAAAACACTTACAATATGTTCTTGCATCCTGTTTTGTTTTTTTTAATAGGGTGTTTTTCTATTCACCCTAATAGAAACCCCTGTCTATGTGTAACATGATTCCACCTTGAATGAATCAGCTTGGACAGCATCACCATTTTGAACTTGGTAAGCAGCATGTACACCTGGAAGTCTTAACATCCAAGGCTGGCCCATCCATGAGGCCAACTGAAGTAGTAGTCTCAGGTAGCAGATGGGGGGAGGTACCCCCTTCACCACTTGCCTCCACTAATCCTCCACCTCTTGCTCCCTGAAATGGAAAAGGAAGTGGGGGCCAGAGCAGCTTAAATAATGGAAGAGCAGAAGCTGGCACATCACCAGGTAAGGAGAGCAGCATTTAGCACAGGGTCAAATTAACAAATTGTTTGTGCCCCCAAACACAACTTCACTCAGGGCCCAATCCTATCCAACTTTCCAGCACTGGTGTAGCTGCAATGCAACTCCAACATAAGGGAACAGATGTTCCCATACCTTGAGGATGCCTCTGTGACTGCCTCCCCATTGCAGGATAGAGCACTCACCCCACTGGCACAGCTGCACCGGCACTGGAAAACTGGATAGGATTTGGTCCTCATCCAGCTAATGCAGTGGTATTCAAACTGGGGCGTCGCGACGCCCCAGCCTGAGGGTCCTGGTCCCTTTCCCCTTAAGGGGCGGGGCAACCAGGAGGCAGTTAGGAGACAGCAATGTGATCCCCAGGATTGCCCCACTTCCCCTTTTGACTGGGCTACAAGGACTGGGGTGCACCCTCCAGTCCCTGCAGCAGCCGTCCCTGGCTGCGGGGAGCCGGGCACAAGTGCCTGCAGGGCTCCTCGGGTCAGGGAAAGTGAGAGTGGGGCGCCCGGCTCCCTGCAGTGCACCCCAGTCCCTGCAGCCCAGTCAAAAGGGGAAGTGGGGCGATCACGCACCACTTCCGGTTTAGCAGAGCGGGTCGCAATCGCTCCACTGTCACCTTCTGTGACCCGGGGAGCCCTGCCAAAGGTCGTGCAGGGTCCCCGCACCCCAGAGGGCTGCAGGGGGCTTGGGCAAGTGCACCAAGCCCCTGCAGCCCCCCTGAGCGGCGTGATCCTGGGGATCTCACCACTGCCTCCCCCTTGCCCCAGCAAAGACTTACTGCAGGATTCAAACTCCCTGCGAGTTTGAAAACCACAGAGCTAATGGATCAGAGGGTCATTACTTACTTTAAGGCTTATTAAGAATATTTTATTTTGTCCAAGTTCTTTGTGAGTGGGTTTGATTAAGTGCCCCCCAACCGTGTCCAGTACTGTATACTATACAAGTTTAGGGGCACTTCAGCAACCTTGCTCACAAAGTGCTTGGACAAAATTAATAACATTCTTAGAACAGTACAGTATTCCATTCTCTGTTTAATATAAACTAAAACTATAAACTTATCCTGCCCTGCCTACTCAATTGTTACATGCAGACTACACTGCCTTTGCACGTCTCTTTTCCTGCTCAACCCAAACCCTTCCACGGAGCTGCATGTGCAAAAAGAGCTTTGACTAGTATTAAAAAAAAAACTTACATTAGGTTGTTCAGAACAGAACTCTTATGAAAGTCAGGGACTTGCTGTATATATCTAACCAGCTTCTGTGTATTTCAGTATTTTACATTTCATAATGTAATGGATTGTGCTTCAAAGGACCACAGTCTGTTCAGGACATCTTATGGACAATTGAGCAAACATTAGCCATAACTGAATCCCATGGAAATCAATGGGTTAAGTTGGTTACAGCTAAGTTCACTTTGGTAATTCCAGTTCCTTTCATGGGACTTGCTTATAACTAAATTTTGTTGGATTGTGCTCATGAGTTGCATGCTTATGTTTGGAAGGTGTCTTCTTTGAATGTTCATTTATCACATCTTGTTATTCTTGTTAAATATAAAATGTCATTTTTTTCCAGTCTTGTATATGTGGCCTTCTCAACAAATAACTTCTGGAACCCAAGATGGAACTCCTATTTTCTTCCTTAAAACCAGGTAACATGCATCTTTATCAATGTCTGTGCCCAATAACTGCTCCATTCCCATAACAGAAAAGAAAGGATTACTGTTCTAATACCAAAAAGGAAATGTTTTTTTCAGTGTAACGCTAATACATTGCAAAGTTAAGATCTGTGCTGTTAGTTTACATGAGTCTGTTAGTGGAAGGACTTGTCAAGCTCCCATCAAGCCATCAAATAATTGACAGCTCTGTCTGAATCATAAATAAAGCCAAACTCCATGGGGAAAGCAAGTGACATGGCTGAATTTCGGAAGAGCTGGGAGAAAAATGAAACTGTTTCTAAAAAAGCAAGAGTCAGGAATTTCCTTTGCAGCTGACAGCATTCCACCAGTCTATCTGCCTCCAGCAAACTTCCTCTCTTAGCCTGGGGCCTGACCTCTTTAGGACAGTGGCAGGCAAGGGTTTAGTGGAGCAAAGTGCCGTGTCAGTGCTTGCTTTTCCGAAATTGTTTCCCAGAACTGTGTTGTTTTCTTTGTGGCACACTGACATTGGCAGATTAGGAAGGAAGCAACTTGGACAAAATCTACTTCCTAGTTAAATATGAACCCTCTAGGCCAGGGGTGCCAAACACGTTTTGTATAGTGGGCCAAATAGCATTCATGGTGCCTGCTGAGGGCTGGAAGTGACATAGTTAAGCAGGAAGTGACATCATTAAGCTGATGATGGCCTGAAAGCTGTCCTTTACTCCTTTCTAAATAAATTAATGCTGAATTCTCCTGGGAGCATGTTTCTTATAAGTTTGCCTAGAGCAGGGGTGATAAACATAAAGCCCATGGCCCAGATGCGGCCCCCTGAAACAGTTTCTCTGGCCCCCATTCTAATTGGGCTTTCTTGAAAATATGAACAAGATTTGCACATTTTCTCTTCTGTCATCAGCAGCTAATGAGTTTCTATGTGAGAACAAAGTGCTTATTGGGCAGGAGGGCAAAGTGGGCAGGAGGTCTGGTCTAGAGGGTAGAGCCTTCGTTTGCCTGAAGATAACAGCTGAAGGTCGCCAGTTCGAGGCCACCAGCACCGTGAACGGCAAGACCCTGAAGCAGCTAACGAGCCAAGGATTGTCAGCTTGCATGGGAAGAAACTGGAGGCCAAAATGTGATACCAGATCATAAAAGGCTCCATCTGAAATGTTGTAGTTCTTGAAAGACAGAACCTTCGTCAATTGTAAAAATCCCTATAGGGATTTAGTATAGCCTTCCTATGTAAACCGCCTTGAAATAAAATCTGAGGAGAAATCTGAAGACCGTGAAAGGCGGTATATAAATACCTGCATTATTATTATTATTATTATTATTATTATTATTATTATTATTATTATGTCTGATATTTGAAAAACAGATTATTAGATTTGACTACTTGCAATTGATTCCTCATCTGAAAACAGGAGGATGTGTGTTTGCTAGACACACTTTCAGAACAGACGTTTCAGTGGCCCAGATAATTACTATGATCACCAAGTTACTGTAGGGCTGAGGTTTTCAATCTGTGTGTCGCAAGGGTCTGGGGAGGCAGGGAAAGCCCCCAGGGGCGTCGTGAGGCACCTCGGGGAGATAAGTGAACATAGCAGCTCTCCCTGCATGCTGCTCCCTACATGTGAACCTCCCTACATGCTGCTTTTATGGCTGTGAATGAGGTGGGTGGGGCAGTATGAGGTGAGCAGAGTGTGAAACATGGTGGAGAGGGTGTGTTGGAGCCTCCCCAGCGTCAGGCTTACCCCTGGAGAGAGAGGTCGGTTGGCTGGCCGGCTGGCAGCCATTTGGAGAAGGCTTGGCTGGTGAGGAGGCGAGCAGGAGCCTCCTCCATACTGGGAGGGAAGTTTCCCTCCCGATACCGAGAAGGCTTGTGCTCGCCAGCCAAGCCTTCTCTAGGCCAAGGGGAGCCCTAGGCCAGAGAGGATCCGACTGGCAAGCTCGCTCCGCACTGGACCTTGCTTACTGGCTGGGTCCTCTGTGCAGCAGGAGGAGAGGAGGCTGGCCAGGCGGGGGCGCTGCATTTGATCAGCACAGAGCCCCCTCTAGCTATGTAAATTACATTTCCTTCACATTTAATTTATTCTGTTCAGATTTTTAAATCTTCCTATGTAACTTCAGGTACAATCCTAACTTGACATTGGGCCATCTCTGTGCTGGCCCAGAGTCTTGTAATCTTGCCATAAGTGTTTGCAGCTACTTGAGAGCCAGCTGGGTCAGCATGGAGGCCTGCACTGTCTCCCCGCCCTGCACCAGCCGGCACAGGTAAGTTTGAGCTGGATCGGGTGAGTAGTGGGTGGCGGAAGGGTGGTTTGGAGGTGGGGAGGGGCATTTTTGGATGGTGTGGTTGGAAGGAAGGAGAATCAGGTCCAGTAGGGGTGTGGGGTCAATGGAGGCCTCCTCCATTGTATCCTAACCCCCATTCCTGGCCCAGACAGCCATACATGTAACTTCAGCTATATAGCTGGAGTGGATTTGAGAAGCCCAACAGGAGTGGCTGAGACTTTACTCAAGGTAAGGGGAAATATATCCTCTTACCTTAAGGAGACCTCCAGCTGCCACCTAAGCTGCATTGGATTCAGCACAGGCCGTGCGGCCTGGCTGTGCCAGCGCATTTTAGGATTAGGCTGTTATTAGTAATTTCAAAGCTTCAGTAATTCCATTCCCTAACTCTGATCTTTTTGCTTATTACATGTGTTAAAGCTGAAATAATTTGCCCTCTTGTCAAAGTTTTTGAGTCCCATACCAAAGCTTTGGATACTTGTCTTGTGTGGTTCTTGTTTTAAGATTTCATTTAGGTCTTTCTCGTATTTTTTTTTCCTTGGTATGTTCATCATTCATTTAATCTCCAGAAAATCATTTAATCTCCGGGATGCCTGTTTCCATCACAGATATTCCTCTGCCTTTTTAAACAAAACACATGCAGCGCAATCCTAAGCTGTTGTAAGTGAGTGAGTGTCATAACCAAGAGTGTTGTAAACATACCATAAAGCACGTTTTTGCCGCCTCATGAGCCAGCTGCATGAGCTACTTCTTTTGCTTCCTTTATGATCGACACAGAAATAAAAAGATATCATTATCCCTGAATATGACTTGGGAGATGCAGTCTGCAGAGAAATAGGTGTCAACCCTCAGTCTGACTTGCGTAGCTCCATAAATCTTTGAAATCTAATACAGGTACCAATTTTTGTGCTTTGAGCTCTGTGCTTTTACTCAGTTACAGCAGAACCTTTGATTTGAGTTCTGTTTTTTCTTTCTCTAGGCTGCAATCCTAAACATATTTGGCAGAAGCCTCACTGAATTATTTCCAAGTAAACCCAAGCAGGATTTTCCTGTTTGCCATCTAAGGAAACTGGATGAAATGCTGCACATTTTTATGCAGCATTTGTGATATTTTAAATTCTCAAACTATGGGGAAAATATGTCATTAAGATGCTTCAGCAAGACACATAGCAAGATATAATATAAATTTTATCACAAGAATAGTCCCCAAAATTTTTTTTGAGTCCTGTATATTTCTTCTTTCTGTATAACACAGGAAGCTTCCTGCTCACTTTAGTCCTGCAAACATTTTGATGTTTCTTTTCCTCAAGGCATGGAATCTAATCAAGGAAAGGTCTGTAAAATACAGCCACCACAGATTTCCATGGCAACAGAGATCTTCCCAGTAAGTACCAGAGAGGTCTTTGACCCTTTGAGGAAGATGATTGTCACGAAATACAATCAGCTAATAGACATACTGTGCAGTGGAACTAGCTGAGAAGCTTGCAGGCCCTCTGCTGGAAGCAGAGTGCATAGAAGTGTCACAGACACAAGGTAGATTTTGTACTTGACAGAGGGCCCAATCATATCCAATTTTCCAGCACCAGTGCAGCTGCAATGCAGCCCCACGGTAAAGGAACAGATGTTCCCATACCTTAAGGAGGCCTCTGTGACTGCCTCCCCACCATAGGATAAAGTGCATGACCCATTGGCACAACTGCACAGCACTGAGAAATTAGATGGGATTGGGCCCAGAGTCAGCTGTTCTGACTTTAGTTGTCTGGTTCTTTGTTACTGTTGCATGCAGGGTTTCTGAAACTTTTTGAACCCCTTTTCTAAACTTTCTCTGCTTCTTGGCCCACTAGTAGCAAATGTCTTTTCTGAGGGGACCATATAGAAACCACACATCTGTATATTATAGTTGTGTGACTGCAGACTGTGGTTGTATACAAAGACCTGAAAGGTAGGGCACCAGTTCCATGCTGGCATGCTGATGCAGCCCCAAGATAATGTTCCCTTACCTTGAGGAGGTTTCTGTGATTGCCTCCCCACAGCACATGGCCTGTTGGATAGCTATATTAGCACTGGAAAGTTAAAAAAGATTGGGCCCAAAGTTGCATAGAAAGGTAAAAAGGCTGAACCTTGGGGTCTGGAAATAGAATGTAGATAGGTACATCCTAATAGTAAAGGCCTGGTAGTGCAAACTCAACAGCACACCTGAGAGTACTCTAGTGAAGTACCACTTGCAATCATTGGGGCAAATACAAGTCTATGACATTCATATGCCACTATAAAAACACAACCAGCGTGTGCGTGTGCTTCTTCCCCATGCTGCTATTGTGGAATGTTACAATCTTCCTGAATTCCATCCCCACCTGGCATCTGCAGCGCTCCCTTTGTAGTTATCTGCATCTCTAGGAGTGTATAAGCACCAGAATGATTCATGGATTAGTTTGGCTTGATTGCACACAGATTAAATCATTTCATGCAGTGTTCTTGTTTTTGTCTTCTACATTCATTTTACTTCAGAGCTGAAATTCAATTACCCAGGTCTCTGAGGTCACAGCTACAGGATAATCCTAGTGAGTCTGAGAGTTGCCTCCCAGAGCATTCCAGCAACAACAAAACAAACTAAAAAGAGAGGGGGGAAAAATTTTAGATCTAATCCTGATTAATTTTCTACAGTGATAGATACATTCAGTGAAACGCTGAGTGAGTCTAGGGAGAAAATAAGGTAAGCCAAACCAAATAACAAAATCCAAACTAAAATATACTCATCTCGATATCAATAACAAATATTATTAAAAATTTTAGCATGTGCAGCTGGCTGCATACACATTTTTTCATACATTCTCTGTTATTTATGTGTGATGAAATAAACAGTGATTTATATTAAAATAACTTCTGAGCTCACTGGACTGTGGTGATACTGTATTTTAGAATTTGTGACACACATGAATGCCTTAAGCCCTTTTCAAACATTTGTTACTAAGCCTGATCAGGAAAATGTCAGAATAGGCCTGCACATATACCTAGGGCCTGCCTTGGACTCACCCAGGGCACCAGGCTGGTTGAGCTCTAGGGGGAAGCCAGGCCAAGGATCCTGGCTCAGGGTGCAATCCTAACCCTTTATGTCCGTGCTTTCCAGCACGGACATAAGGACAATGCAGCTCTGAGGTCAGGGAACAAACATTCCCTTACTTTGAGGAGGCCTCCGTGAGTGACAGCCAACTGCAGGATGCAGCACATGTCCCATTGGCACCGCTATGCCAGTGCTGGAAAGCACTGACATAAGGGCTTAGGATTGCGCCCTCAGTGTTTTAATGTATGTCTTTCTTGAGCTATGACTAGAAGTGGGTTTTTCCAGTGATGATGAGATAAAAACACATAACACCACTTTCTGCACTTTGGAAAACACTGAAATCCATGAAAAAAATGAAACTTTCAACCACCTCTGATCTCTATGACAAAGAATAGTGTTACCTTGCAAAAATAAAGTTATCAAGTTTTAGGGTACTAAGTGCAACAATGAACTTCCTCCAGTTCACTCTAAAGTATGTTTCTTTTCCCATTTCCACTCTGATATGGCCCTTGGTAAACTCCAGGAGGTCAACTGCATACCTTATAGTATATTACCTGTGTATTAGAACTATTTCTAAAGATAAAAATACAAACCCCTTGTTCATGTTACAACAAAAGAGGTTATTGGCGATTCAGAATATCCTGTTGAACTGAAAAGGTGTGATACTTTTGTTTCCAACAAATATCTGGTCCATTCCAAAGCAACTTTGAGGCTGACTGCCAAATTACCGTAATAAAATGGCAAATACTAATTAACTTACACGTCAGCATAGCTTGACAGAATGACTGGAAAATTTGATAAATTCTAACATTATTTTCACCTACAGTTTTAATTTGTGTAATGGATATTCTAAAAGAATGTTTGCAAATATATATATAGGAGATGTGTGGCCACCCACGGTGGCTGGCATTGCATGACTGGCTCACAGGATATGTGCCTAGTGGTGACATCATTGTTGGCTGACGCAGTAGGTCAGAGAGTCACCTGCAAGACTGCTGCTGACAATTCAAGCGGTTGGGGCAGCCAGCATGGCAGGAAGAATTAAGGAGAAGATAGATACTGGCAGGAGGAGGGAGACAGGAAGCCATAGCAAGAGGCAGAGAGCCAAAGAGAGGTGGGACAGAAAGACTGAACGAGAGACCAAGAGGCAAGGAAAAAGAGTGGAGATGGCAGAAAGGAAGAAGGAGTGAAACACAGGACACAGCAAGAAGGGACAGAGGGAGTCCAAGGGGAAGAGGTGGAAGGAGTTGGATGGATACAAAGGGGTTGAGTAAAACAGAGAAGGCCCCACTGGCTATCCTGATCTTAATGCTGGAAAGGGGAATGGGATTCCTGGGGAGCTTCCTGGTAAGCATAGAAAGGATATCAGCAACTAGAACCCATGGGCAAAGAGAAGAGAGAAAATGCCACTTCTCCATCTAGTGACCTCAACCAAGCATGAATTGAACAATGGTGGAGGCACCAGAACCAGCCAAAAAAGAGGGAGCACCTGCACAGGACCCTCTGTAACATCATAATAAATAATTCCTGGCACACAGCAAAGACCAGTATTCTGAAGTGTTATTCACTCTCCCACAATGCTGGCATGTCACATGTTCTGAATTCACTTAAATGCTTAAAAACCTAATTCAGAATTTCACCCCTAATTTCACCCTAATTTTGCCCTAATCAACCCCTAAAGGAGCGAATCTAATTTGGGGATGAATTATAGAATGCTTCCTATTACTTAGGCCTGGCTGGCTTTTTCCCCCATGCGTCTGCCTGAGAGAGTCCTGTGGCCTACATGGCAACTGAGGCCAGGTCAGCCCTTTTAACTTAACCCTTTTAAAGTTGGTATAGCAAGGGGTAGTAACAGTAAAATAACAGAAAAATAAGTCATTTTAATATTTATTCTGAACAGTAAAATGAACAGTATTTCTGGCTCAATGCAAAGTTCTGCTACCCCAAGATTTTGACAAGTCTTTCTCCTGAGAACTTGTGCCAGCCCTTCCTCTGCTTATCCCTGTGTTCTAGTGAGAGGAGAGTTCAAGAGGGGTCCTGGCTCTAGAGTTGTTTGGCGCACGGTCTTACTTCTCTCACAGGAGGCATTTTTCTTGACTGTAGTTACTGTAAACACCAGCTGAGGGTCCCTCAATTTAAGTTGGTATGGTAATTGAGTATTTACTCACTGTTACCCTGCACAAGCCTGATCTTGTCTGATGTTGGAAGCTAAGCAGGGTCAGGCCTGGTTAGTACTTGGATGGGAGACCACATGGCAATACCGGGTGCTGTAGGCTTATACCATAGTCTTTCGAGACTGAAGGTTGCCAACCAAACGTAAATGGGGAGATGGTGCCTCACACTATTTTCCCCATCACAGGAGATGGAGCCTGTCTGTTCTGGTCCCTCTCCTATCTCAGTAACTCTCACAACCATTACCACTTCCTGCCCTCAAGAATGCTCCTAGCAAATGTCATGCCAGATATATCAACACTATAAGGAGGAAGCAACTTAAGGATGTGCCAAGGAAATATGTGCAGAGTGGTGCACTGTGGTGTGGTGGCCAAGAACTAACAAAATTACCCTGAAGTCCACAGAGTGGCAGTCTTGATATGAGCACAGCAACCCTGGAAGTTAAGTAGAAAGGTGAGGACATATGTGGAAGGTCAAGGCTCACTCCAGTATGGCATATGATCCTGATAAGGATCCTTATATGGCAGACAGCATGGTGGCTCTGGGTACCACAAGTGCCAGTACTGCAGAGCCCTCAAGTGAAAGGAGGAGGTCCCATGTGCTGCAGCATTGGCAAGCTTCAGCTCCCGCCCTTCAAACCTCTGCCTGACCCTCCCTATAGCCTGATAATGGGCAGCCACCCCAAGCATGTCCACTTCATGGACTGTGTTCGGAAGTACAATGGCTGCTTCAACATGACATCATTCAGGGCCAAGCAGGTTCTATGAGATGGCTTCATACCAACCTTCAAAGGGAACGTCAGTAATTACTTTCAATGATTACAGGGTGTTGCCTGACATTGGATAGTTGTGCTAAATTTCAGTTGTTCATTGCAATCAAAGGAAAGTTTATTGGAGTCAAAATGGATTTAAAGTAGTTAAATAACATACCGAAGCACAAGCATCACACTAGTATACATATAAGTTTAATAAAATAAAATGTGATTATTCTGCTGTCTAACCATTCCTCAGAAGGTGGCTTTTTGAGTGTTGGCTTCTGCAAACAGAAGTACAGAGGGTGAAAGTTCAGTATTTTGAACAAAGTTATTCCCAATAGATAGGACGGTAAGTGATGGAAGCCTCTCCTCTGCTTTGGGAGATCATAAGTAGCTTTTGATGAACTACTATTTTGACAAGCTGTGTTCACCATTGGCACCTGTAACTGGAAGAAGATTTTTGGAAAGTTAGCACTCATTTGGGTGTCATGCATGTATTTCAGGGTGTTTTGTGATAAGCCTTTTCCAGGAGGTAAAATACACTGGATATGGTCCAGGTCTACACAAAAATATGCACCATCAATGGATGGTCACCATCAATAAACCCCCTATGCAGATCTATACAGTGGGTGGGAAGCATATCACGTAGTAGCTTTACAAGGCTGTATAAGAATCTCCATATATATACAACAGGGACCAAATGTATACACCTGTGGGCTAGACAAAAATGGGTTAAATCACTCTTCAATTAAAAATAATAATAATAGTCTATAAGACCGTAGGAGAACTCCTGTTTAAAGATTCCTTCTGGACTACTGAATTCTTCTTCATGGGTCTAATTCTCATACTCAGACAGGCTCTTCTTATGGGGCATACATGGGAGCTCCTCGAAAGTGGCATTAACATCAAAGGCTTCTGCCAGTTCCTTCGCAGTGACAGCTGCCAATGCATAACTGCTTTCCCTGTATAATGTAGTAAACTCTACACACCCTTCATGAGGGAGACAGCAGTTAGAACATCTGTTGTAAGGCCTTGCAGAGCCTTACTTGCAATTTTCACCTAGAGCAGAATGTCATACCCTACTCTGACAGATACCAAGAGCTTGAAGTCTATCAGTTGGTCTGCTAGGCACTGTGCTTCATTGGGAAGACCTGCATCAGCTTGAGGCAACCCTGCTGCAGTACTTCCATCAGAGCAGCATAAATATATTTGTTGGATATTGAATGGGCTTCACACTATCTATGCAACTTTCCCTATGAGTGCCATTCAGTGGCTTCAGAGTAAGGACAGGCTCATGGTCTTTCACTAACTGCCACTATTGAAGTGAGGCAAAAAACAGCACAAAAATGTGCTGTAGCACACCAAAAGGAATAATAGATTCTTTTGAAGAATAACATGTAGTCCTGTATTTTCCTGAGGCTTGTTCAGGCCTCTTGTCTTTCAGGATCTTTGGTCCTTCTGAAAAAAATAAGATCCTCTTGCCTTTCTGGATCTCAGGCTAGGTCTCATTGACTCCCATTCCTAAGAGCTGGGCTTGCTGGCATTTGAAGAAATAATTGGATTAAGGCAGCAGCATAGGTCGTTTCCTTACATAACAAAAAATGTTTGGGCATGTTCAGTGCCCAAAGGAAGAAAGCTGAAGGAAAACCATGCTGATTGGAGGAGGATGCCTGGATAAGCCCAAGGAAGCCAGCCACAAAGAATGAAGAGTGTGATGATGGTTAACCCCTCATCAAGACCCTGGGACCTTACTGGGCAGCAGGAACCCTTTGTTGCACTGTTGTCTCACACCAGCTGTCATTGATCCAAATGCAAAATACAACTGGGTTGCTAATTACAGAAGCATCAGATTTAATTATATAGCCAAAGAGGTAAACAGAATATCTTGTAGGGATAGGAGATATGCTTTGCAGTTGTCACCCCCCATCAAAGGTTGATGGAGCCCTCCAGAGCAGCACTCCCAGAAGGGCCACTGCTGGAAAGAATTTTCACCCCTTTCCCTGCATGAGTAGAAGCACTTTCTGCTTGTGAATGGGAGAAGGCTTGATCTCAACTGGACTCTCCAAATATATCTCTAATATTGGCTGACTCCTTGATTGCATATACAGTACTGCAAAGTCTAGGTCAAAAGGCAGGGACAATCCTTAGCAGCTCTGGCTTATGGCCCCATCAAGTGAGCAGGATCTGAATACATTCCATTGGAGATAGGTTTGGAGACTGGATTGTGATATCATAAGCTAAGCAGGGTCAGGCCTGGTTAGTACTTGGATGGGAGACCGCTTGGTAATACCAGGTGCTGTAGGCTTATACCATAGTCTTTCGAGACTGAAGGTTGCCAACCAGTAAACAACCCACTGAAATGGAGGAAGTACCTGGAATACAGAGATAGCTTGGTACAGACAATTCCCATATGAAATGCTTTCCCAACATCCAGGAAAAGTGTCTGCACCTGATTAGTTATTTGTTTATCAGCAATGACAAAAACAAACTTCTACTGATTGTTCAATCAATGTCTTGAGGGGACAAATCATACATGTAATGGATATGGGAGCAGTGGTGTCGCTAGGAGGGTGCGGGCCACACTGGGTGATGCACAAGGGGGGGGCGGGTGACACCACTACCAGCCAAAATTTTTAAAATCTTGGTATTTTCAAATAATACCATAATGTTGTATATCAATCAATGCATAATTTCATGCAGAATGCAATGAAAAAAACACATTGAAATATCTCTATTCTATCAAACGTTATAGCGAAAAAACCATTGGGTACATCATCACACCCACTGCCCAAGGCATTACCCCACCTACTGCATATGAGGAGGTCTATCATAGGGATGATGAGCTGGCCTCCCGCACCAGGTGATGCAAACCCTAATGATGCCACTTTATGGGAGAACCCTTTTTAATTATCTCAGACAATGCTCTGTGCAGAATTTATTGCTTACATTAACTGGCGTTGTGTAAGAAGTGGTGTCTTTCCCCTAAAACTGTCTTTGTCTAAGTTAAGCAGCCCCCCCCCCCCAATACTGGCCTTGAACATATTTGGGAGAGAGCTGGATTCCTTGGTAACCTCCAAAGCTATCAAGAAAACAGGGACCAGAAATTCCTGCAGAGCTTAAACTATTAGCCATCCTGGCAGATCATATTTTATTTTGTGGCCGACTTCCCAGTAGTCCAGACTGATCAGTGGAAAGTTAGGAAGGTGACAGTCTCCAGGTAGCGGGAAAGGGAAGAGAAACCGTTTGAAGCCAGTTCTGCAGTCTGAATTTGGAGACATGTGGGCTTAGCTGGAATAAGCCCAACTGGGGTGCAGCCTGCCTCAAGTGCTATGAGAGGTACTTTCTGGAGATTCGATGCAAGGGTTTCTGACAGCTTAGAGGAGTCTGCTTACCCTCACTATGACTTGCTAGCATATTTGTAAATAAACAAAATTGAAAGACACAATTACCATAATTCTCCATTGCTGTCTCATCTAAAGGAAGGTAAACTTCCTAGTGCTGTCACTAGGATGTCTCACTGCTTGGAGAAAAGGGAATGCAGAAGACCAGAAACAATAGACTAAGCAGTAATGCAAATTCCAAATGTTCTGGGTCTGCTAGCCCACTCTGCCAACTACCTCCCACATGTTAGGGCAAGCACTTGGTGGAAAAAGAATCGTACTAAAAACAGTTTACTCCCAATGTCAATAATAATCCCACATAATAGAACCCTACTTGAATAAGTACCCTATGTAACAGAAGTGAATAAGTAAAGAAACAAACATATACATAGAAGTATGTTTGTTCGGTGATAACAAAATAAAAACACATCACACTGCTTTTTGCACTTCTCATTTTTGTAAAAAAGAAAACACAAAAACTCCAAATCTGCAAAAAATAAAATTTTTGTAACACTTCTACATATTGGTCACTATAGGATGGGCTGGACAGATGGGGGTGCATGGGAAATGACTGTGGCTGCTGACACTATACCACCTATATCATCCACCTAGTACACTTTTAAAGCGAATGAATGAATGAATGAATGAATGAATGAATGAATGAACAAACCTTTATTAGGCATAGATAAAGAAACCACAAAAGCAAACATAATCAGTCCTAATCCCATTTATCAAAAACGGAGTTAAGTTACTTAATTACTAATAGTACATTTATAGTTCAACATAAAATATCAATTTTTTTGACAGATTACATTAAGAAGGCTTAGAAATCGCTAAAAGTAAAAATTTAGAAACTCCCTCTAGCACATCTGGTGAGCAGTCATTTAGGAGACGCTTCCGTTTTGCCTCATCCAAAAGACCATTCATTTTGCCGAGAAGTGGAGTCATGTAAGTGTGGTGGGATCTAGTGTGCAGAGGACAATAAAAAAGAATGTGCATGATTGATTCAATATTTCCCAAATTACAAGGGCAGAGGCATTCTTTATATGGTATTTGCCTATATCTGCCTTCTGTGACCTTGAATGGAAACACATTAAATCTTGCCAAGGAGATTGCGTGATGTTCAGAAGGGTTGATCAAAATACTCAGATAAGGAGCCATTTGCCCATACTTAAGCAGGATAGAGAAATTAAGAGGGGAGCAAATTCTAGAAGCAAGTTCAAAGAAGTTTTGTGCCTCAATGTCTAGCATTCTTTGCTTTACCCTTTGATAAACTCCAGTGAACGGATAGAAACTTAAAAAATCCAATGAAAAACCAATTGATTCAATTTTCGATTTAATTTGGCTATACCAGGGGTCGACATCCTTAAACATTCAAAGAGCCATTTGGACCCATTTTCTGGAGAAAAGAAAACCTTGGGAGCCACAAAACCCTTTTGACATCTAAAATGAAGATAACACTGCATATATACGTAGTTTTTTTTACCTTTATGATCTGCTGCAAGCTCCCCTTCCTGTGCTAACCAGACAATATACTTATTGTCAAGATAGATATATCTTGACTGAGGGCCCAATCCTATCTAACTTTCCAGCACTGATGCAGCCCAGATGTAAGAAAACAAATGTTCCCATACCTCGAGGAGGCCTCTGTGACTGACTCCCCACTACAAGATGCAGTGCATGCCCCATTAGAATGGCTGCACCGACACTGGAAAACTGGATAGGATTGGGCCCTGAGATGGCACTCTGAGGCACACACAGGGTGACCAGATGTCATAACAATAAAAGAGGACAAGTCACCCCAAAATGTAGGATATTGAAGAAAAATGTAGGACCACAAAATAAAAGCTTAAAACACTCATCTATATTGATTATATATTGATCAATATATAGATTACATATTTATTATCTCATGTGCCTAATTTACTTATTATTGAATTTAAAACTGTATTACATATAATTTATTAATTACGAGAGGGGATGCGTTGCCTGCTCACAGGGAAAAGCAGGACATTTAAGTTCTTTTCCAGGACATGGGGCTAAAAAATAGGACATGTCCTGGAAAAAGAGGACCTCTGGTCACCCTGGGGACACACTGGGACGGTGCATGCTAAGACGGCACCCTTGAATTTAGCAATCTTCATTTTCCCCAGGTCAACCCCCATCTTTCTTGCTCCTGAAAGAGCACCCCTTTCTAAGGCTCCCACAGCCCCATCTCTGCCCTCCTGCTCCCCATGGCACCCCAGAAAAGCAAGGTAAAGATGGAGTTACACAGGCAGCCCTTCCACAGCCTCCCTCTTCCCCACCCACCCACCCTTGCAAAGTCAACACTCCCCCCTCTCCCACTGCTCTGCCTCACCTATTGCCCTACAAGACAAAAGTGAGGTCATCCTCATTGCCTCACTGTGCCAAGCCCCACCCCACAGCTGTGTGCACAGGAGATGCCCACAAGGGGACTGCAGGCGCCTTCTTCCCTCTCCTGGGAGCTGCCCCTGCCTCCCCCCACCCAGGCAGCCCTGCCTGGGCTCCCCCTCCTGCCTCTGCGCCCCCCACCGACCCCCCACTGGACGCCCACCCGCCTGGCGCTCCCACCCCTTGCCAGCCACACTCAGGGTGGCAGGAAGCCAGGAGGGGAGCCTGGCTGCTGTCAGCCACACTCACCATATACACGATGAGGGCACACAGCACATTACAGGAGCAGGCGAAGCCCCAGCACACCATCTTCCCAGGCAGGAGCAGCCAAGCCCCCCTTTCCCTCCCCCACAGCACAAAACAATCTCCCGCTCCCCCCAAGGGGAAAGCAGCAGCAGCCCGTCCTGCCCCTTTAAATCCCAGCCTGCAGGAGCCAGAGCAGATGGCTGAAAGAGCCGCATGCAGCTCTAAAAACACAGGTTGCCGATCCCAGGGCTATACCATTTAGAAGAACCAGACTCAGAGGGCTATACAATTTAGAAGAACCAGACTCAGATAACATTCAGGATAGGAGACTGCCCGGTTTCACATTATAATGTAACTGGAGCCAATAGCGTATGGTTAAAAGCCATGCTCTTGATACTAAGAGCGATTGTCCGGTCTCCAAACATAATGCAGAGTATGGTACAGATTTAGGTAAACCCAAGATAGCCCTCAAAATTTAGCTTGGACACTCTCAAGGGTGTGACTTACAGTGCTAATCCAGATAGGGCACCCGTACAGGAGCTGTGCCTTAATACCTTGGCATTAAATACCTTGAGAAGAGCTGGTATATAACGATTGCCCTGACTAAAATTAAACAAGGGAAAGAAACAAGGGAAAGAATTAAACAAGAACACCTCTGCATATATGTCAATGGAAAAAATCCACACCCCTTTGACTTCATTGCCTTAGATCTGTTGTCAGTAAAACATTTATACCAAAGTCCAACACAGACACCATAAAATGCGCAAGCAATACAAGAAAACAGCAAAATGCTTTTCTGCTCACAGCTAGACGATAATAACTTCTTGAAACTTGGAAGAAACCAGATCCAAAGACTGCAGTGGAATGCAGTGCACAATCACCCTTGCTGGTATAATGTCTTGATAAGAGATACAACGTCAAGGACACAAGATCCAACCATTACAATGTAAATCAATGCCATATAAACTTCTTACTGAGGTGGTCAACTTGTGACTGGACTGTATTATTGCAGATTGCAGGTGAGGGCTCATGTGACTTGCATGTTGTTCCACACCAAAATTAGGCTAGAACCATGCTTAGGTGAGATGCTGGTCTTAGTCGATGTGGAAGGAATTTTTGATATGGAGTAAGGGTAAGCCCTCAGCTCAGGCACAGACTTATTTATCTGTGAGAACTTGGTCTTCGTGTTAGCTTCGTGTTAGCTTTGGCTATATGTCACTGAAACACTAGAACTTGCTTCAGCTCAATTAGACCAACAAAACTAGCAGAAATACGAGTATAACTGGGACCCAGCAAGGAAACATGGGGAGGGGAGTTATAAGGATCTACAAATGATGATATTCAAGGTGAGAACCATAAAAAACACCCAAGATATGGGGATGCTGCCATAGCTCCATGGTAAATGACATGGTTTGCATGCAGAAGACCCCAGGTTTTAATATCTGGTATTTCTGAGTAGGGCTGAGAAAAATCCCTGTCTGAAACTCTAGTGAGCCATTGCCAGTCAGTATAACAAAGCTGACTTAAATGGAACAGTGGTATGATTCATCATAACATGGCTTCAGATGTTCAAACTAGGGAAAGTTGCAGCATGCTACTCAGCTACTGGAAGTTGTGGAGATCATGTAATCAATAGCCAAGCTGTAAAGAAATAACAGGTTCTCACAATGAAAACATCAGCAATGACTAGACCTTGCAGTCTTTCTACAAAGATTTCAACAAAAGACTGCTAGGTATTTGGCAAAATGGCAGATGCGCTTCAATGTAAGTAAGTGTAAAGTCATGCACATTGGGGCAAAAAAATCAAAACTTCACATATAGGCTAATGGGTTCTGGGCTGTCTGTGACAGATCAGGAGAGAGATCTTGGGGTGGTGGTGAACAGGTCAATGAAAGTGTCGACCCAATGCGCGGCGGCAGTAAAGAAGGCCAATTCTATGCTTGGGATCATTAGAAAAGGTATTGAGAATAAAATGGCTAATATTATAATGCTGTTGTACAAATTGATGGTAAGGCCGCACCTGGAGTATTGCGTCCAGTTCTGGTCGCCACATCTCAAAAAGGACATAGTGGAAATGGAAAAGGTGCAAAAGAAAGCGACTAAGATAATTACTGGGCTGGGGCACCTTCCTTATGAGGAAAGGCTATGGTGTTCGGGCCTCTTCAGCCTAGAAAAGAGACGCCTGAGGGGTCATGTGATTGAGACATACAAAATTATGCACAGGAAGGATAGAGAGATGCTCTTTTCCCTCTCACACAACACCAGAACCAGGGGACATCCACTAAAATTGAGTGTTGGGAGAGTTAGGACAGACAAAAGAAAATACGTATTTCTTTACTCAGCATGTAATTGGTCTGTGGAACTCCTTGCCACAGGATGTGGTGATGGCATCTTGCCTAGATGCCTTTAAAAGGGGATTGGACAAATTTCTGAAGGACAAATCCAGCACAGGTTACAAGCCATGATGTGTATGTGCAACCTCCTGATTTTAGAAATGGGCTATGTCAGATGCAAGGGAGGGCACCAGGATGCAAGTCTCTTATTATCTGGAGTGCTCCCTGGGGCATTTGGTGGGCCACTGTGAGATACAGGAAGCTGGACTAGATGGGCCTATGGCCTGATCCAGTGGGGCTGTTCTTATGTTCATACCGGCTTCCAAACAGGGATGTGGTGGAGGGAGGCAGCAGGGAATGGAATTCTAGGACTTCTTCTATAGCAAGATTAGTGATATCAGCAGAAGAAGTTCTTGTGTACTGCCTTTCAGCACAATCCTATGTGTGTCTACTCAGGAGCGGTCATGCCAATTCTGTGGCGGGGGAACATTATGGAGGCCTCTACAAGGTAAGGGAACATTTGTTCCCTTGCCTAGGGGCTGCACTGCAGTTTGCACTGGCACTGGAAAGTTGGACAGGATTGGGCCCTCACTCAGTTCCATGGGACTCACTCCTAGAAAAGTGCTCTTTATTTCCCCTTTTCTGTTGAAAACTTGAGTCACCAAACGCATTGCCTGATCTTGAGCAATCGCCTGTGTTCCTTTGCAAGTCCTGGCCAGCATCTCCTTGGAAGGAACGGGTCCCTCTCTTCCAAGGGTGCCCAGATGTAAGACCCGCAGAAGAGGAGCAGGCACCCCAAATGTAGGACATCCAAGCAAAATGTAGGACGTGACAAAATAAAAGTTAAACACCCTCGTAGACTGATTTCAGGAGGTTAATTCAAACACTGTACTATTAAATGAAAAACATGGAATTGATGACTTGCCAGAGAAGGCTCTGCGCTGCCTGCTCACAGGGCAAAGGAGAACCCTGAAGCCCCAAAGAGGACATGTCCTGGCAAAGAGGGCGCCTGGTCACTTGTGCGGCGCCCCCCCCCCCCCATGTGCGGGGCTGCCTGGAGAGAAGGGGGGTGGAGGCGGCAGCAAGAGCCAGCCAGCCAGCTTCGCCTTCCTCCTTGGGGTAAGGGAGCGCGCCCTGGTGCGGCGGCGCGCCTTCCTGAACGCTGAAGGCGGGTCCGGGCGGGCAGGAGCTAACGGGAAGGAAAGCAGCCGTGCGCGCAGGAGGAGGTGAGCGGGGCGCGGGCTGCAGCGGGGTGCGCGGCTCCAGGCAGAAGTGGGCAGGAGGGGCGCGCGCTGGTGCGTCCCCGGGCGCAGCGAGGAGGCGTCCTGTTTCCCTGCCCCGGGGCGCGCGGGGAGCAGCCTCTCCTCAGCACGGCCGGGCTCCCCGTTCCCCTCCCACGCGCGCAGAGGAGCTCGTCTCCGCCTCTGCCCCCTCCCTTGGCGCGTGGCTCGGGCGGCCTCCCTGTGCGCTGAACTTTCGGGGAGGGGGCGCCCCTGCGCCTCCCATTGCGCGACCCCTGGAGTTCCCCGCAGGAAAGGCCCTCTACACACACTCGGTTCTTGCCCGCACTCCACCAGTCGAAAGCGCAGTCCCCTCAGCCTCCGTTTACCTTGAGGGACTTTCCTGTCCCGCGTCTCCTTTTTCAGGCATGCAGGCTGTGGGGCCACCCCCCAAGTGCCATTTCTTGCCCTCCCCTCTTACCTGGGGCTCTCACAGGCCTAAGGAAGGGAGGGGCTGAGGGGTTACACTGTAGCACTGTCTTGTCTTGCTACCTCAGCAGTGGTTCCCACAATTTTGCCTTTGCCTACCCCTTGGCGGCCCATTTCCATACCTTGTACAGCTCGTATTAGCCCCACAATGCGTTCTAATGCCAGCCTTGCAAGGCATTCTGCTGCAGGCCTGCCTTTATTCAATTCTTTTTCAAGTACCCCTAAAGGTCCTGGCAAGTACCCCTGGGTATGAGTACCCCAGGCTGGGAACCACTGATCTAGAGTCTTCCTGTCATAGAGTGCTCTGCTGTGAGGAAAGGGCCTCTGTATGCAAGAGTGCCTGGAGTCCTGAGGACTTCCTCCCCTTTCCTGCTTGCTCCCATTGCGAAGGGGGGGGGGGAATAGTAGCTACAGCTGTGGCCTCCTCTCTCCCATCCCCTGAAACGTCCTTAGATTTCAGTCTGTGCATTGCCTTTGCACAGATGGGCAGAACTCTTGGGTTCTGGTTTCTTAGGACTGCAAGGCTGACTTGGTTTCTAAGGAGATAATGGCCCACATGCAAACGTGCTTTAAGTCACAACTTCTGCCTGTGAGTCACTGCGCCTCCTCTCCAGTCTTCCATGCATGGCAGCTGGTCACAGTTCTTCACTGGTGATGGAATGCTGCTTTCTCTTCTCGTTCCTAAGCTGAGCCCTGGCATGGAAAGGAAGCCTTGGAGTTGAGCCATAAAGCATGTTGGCCAGAGAGCTTCCCTTGGGCTTTGGTTTAAGTTTACAGAATATTATGAGGGAATATGGTGGAGGGGGGAGGCTTTAACAAAGAATTTAGAGCCAGCCCCTTTCGAGGAAAGGAGGAGAATACAGAAAAAACACACAAGTTGTTTTTGAAGGAGGCTCTCGAATTGGATTTATACTGTTTGAGGAAAAGGACAGTGACATCTTATTAACATTTCCAAAGCAGAAGTGCAACAATGGGAAAAGAAAACTTTCAAAGACTGTTTCCTACTAACTCTTTCTGAATAGTTTTCTTTTAAAAATCTGCTAGTTCATAGGCAGTGTAATATTTTCCACAGAACTTTCTAGTTAAACAACCCTGTGCTTCTGTACAGCGGTTAAGAGTCCTTCCATAGCCTTCAAAGACTATTGGGATTCCAGAGAAGTCTGACCAAACAAGGGTCATATTATGCTAGTCAAGCAGGGCAGTATTCAAGGACATCAAATTTCTGTGCTGAGAATGTTGTTGGAATCCTGCACACCGTGACACACAACCGTGCTTTGTATTTTTCCTGCAGAGATAAAGAGAGACCCCCCCTTCAGATCTGAAATCTTTCTGAGTTGAGTGTTACAGATATATTTATTTGTTCCTTTAGGTAAAAGTTTAATAAAACATGGTACAGCACTGGACTTTTGATAAATTTTGTGGGACAAAATTTGATAAATCATTCTGCTTAAATGCCCTTTCATAAGCATCCCCTATTATGGTTGTATAAAAATTGCTTTGAATACTTGAAATTATTATTATTATTATACCACTTTTCAACAAAAATGTTCATGAAGCATTTTCCAGGAAAAAATCAAATAACTAAGGGCCAAATCCTATCCAATTTTCCAGTGCTGGTGCCATTGTGCCTGTGGGATTTGCACTGTATCTTGCAGTGGAGCAGCTGTTACTGGGGCCTGCTTAACGTATGGAAACATGTGTTCGCTTACCACAGGGCTGTATTGTGGCTACACCAGAGCTGGAAAGTTGGATAGGATTGGGCCCTAAATAGCCCCCTGTCCCAAAAGGGCTCATAATCTAAAAAAAAAACAACAACAATCATTAGAAAAGACTGTGTGCTGGCGTGAAAAGGAACAGTTATTCTTCCCCTGCTAAATATAAGAAGAGCACCACTTGAAAAAGTGTTTCTTGCCCAGGGAAATGAACTACAGTATATAAGGGCTAAATATAGTATTACAAGTTTTTTATATGCTGTAAAACCTGCTTGTTGGCATGGCCTTTGATTTATCCCTTGATCCTCATTCCTGACTGGAACCCAGTTGTAAGTAAATTTTTGCATGCATCTCTCTCTTCCTGCCTTCCTTAAGATTATAAGCTCTTTGGGAGCAGACACCTGTCTGTTTTTGCCTACAAGATTCTAACATGGTATGGACACTGATAGTGCTGTATTAATCATTTTCATCACTATTGTAAAACTAATGTAAGCATTTTGTCCTAATTGATAAGCATCTTCTTGAAACACCCTGACCTAGTACTATTTTAAGAAAACCTCTCTCTGTGCTTTGAATTATTCACTGCCTTCCTAATGCTGAATTTCTAAGGAGAGGGTCCTGGTGCCAGAGTCAAACCTGGCTGGTAGTCCAAATGTCTCCCTTATCACAGAAGTGTGTTTCCTAATGCTAGGTGAAAGTGAGTTGCTAGTGAAGACTTCGTAGTGAAGGGAACACAGTTTGCACATGTTTTGTGTTTTACTATTATTTTAGGCTTGAAGAGCTGTTCTGAGATTGAGCCCTGGCATGGTGTAAGCCTTGTGTCTTTTTTGTAGTCATGTTTCTTTTTCTCAGTTCGGGTCTTGCTTAGATCTTACATAATTCTGTATGCATGTTATGATCCCAGGTAAAATAGTTTATTGTGAACTTGGTTGTTATGATGGTGAATATAAACTCAGATGACAACTTCCTCCTCCTCCTCCTCCTCTTCTTCTCTTACTTTCAGTATGGTATTTAATAGGTATACAGACCTTAGAAGGAAAATAAAACAGAGAAACTGAGATACTTACATCATGCTCATTTCCTGTAACTGTCCCTTGTGGATTTCTAACAAGCAGTGTGTTACCTTAGGGAAGGAAGCATTTCAAATTTACCTGTGCAGCTGTTCTTTTTCCTTGGCGGTGCCTATGTTCAGCCACACTGACAAAGGTCTTTTCACTAGATTGTCTTTCATGTATTACAACTCTGACAATGACTGAAGAGATAAAGTACATCCTAAAATATTTGAGCATAACTTTTTAGGACACTACTTCCCTTTGCCCTAGCAATGCCAGTCTACAATCTTGGATGTTTTTTGGCACTGAAGTGAAAAGTCAAAGTGATTTGCATATATTCTTCAAATAATAATCATTCTCTTCACATTTAAATATGCCTCATACTGAATTAGGCCACTGGTTCATGTAGTCTAGTATTGTCTAATCTGAGTAGCTGGAAGTCACTGAAGTTTCAGTTCCACCATTGTAATTCTAGATTCCTCAAATGGAGATTGAAATTGGGACCTCTTTTATGTGAAGTATATTTTCTACCACTGGGTCATGACTTCACTGCTGCTAAGAGGAAGGTCATTGTTAATTAATCTGTTGCCCACAGAGGGATTTAATAGGTAAGTGAGATGACTGGCTCCATCTAGTCATCAGCGGCATGGCTGAGCAAGAATTTTGTACATATCTCAGTGTAGTGTTCTTGCCATTGAAAACTGGAGCTCTCTACCCACAGTCCAACATGGGAGTGTGATTGTCTGACATGAAATAACAAGATATCAAATCATGCAGTTGTCAGCTTAAGAACATAAGAACAGCCCCACTGGATCAGGCCATAGGCCCATCTGGTCCAGCTTCCTGTATCTCACAGCAGCCCACCAAATGCCCAAGGGAGCACACCAGATAACAAGAGACCTCATCCTGGTGCCCTCCCTTGCATCTGGCATTCTGACATAGCCCATTTCTAAAATCAGGAGGTTGCGCATACACATCATGGCTTGTACCCCGTAATGGATTTTTCCTCCAGAAACTTGTCCAATCCCCTTTTGAAGGCGTCCAGGCCAGACGCCATCACCACAACCTGTGGCAAGGAGTTCCACAGACCAACCACACACTGAGTAAAGAAATATTTTCTTTTGTCTGTTCTAACTCTCCCAACACTCAATTTTAGTGAATGTCCCCTGGTTCTGGTGTTATGTGAGAGTGTAAAGAGCATCTCCCTATCCACTCTGTCCATCCCCTGCATAATTTTGTATGTCTCAATCATGTCCCCCCTCAGGCGTCTCTTTTCTAGGCTGAAGAAGCCCAAATGCCGTAGCCTTTCCTCATAAGAAAGGTG
Organism: Tiliqua scincoides; assembly: GCF_035046505.1. Classification (NCBI taxonomy): domain Eukaryota; kingdom Metazoa; phylum Chordata; class Lepidosauria; order Squamata; family Scincidae; genus Tiliqua; species Tiliqua scincoides. Next base: position 77,510,618 of record NC_089821.1, on the reverse strand, counting down.
CCCCAGCCCAGTAATCATCTTAGTCGCTCTCTTTTGCACCTTTTCCATTTCCACTATGTCTTTTTTGAGATGCGGAGACCAGAACTGGACACAATACTTCAGGTGTGGCCTTACCATTGATTTGTACAACAGCATTATAATATTAGCCGTTCTGTTCTCAATACCTTTTCTAATGATCCCAAGCATAGAATTGGCCTTCTTTACTGCTGCCGCACATTGAGTCGACACTTTCATCGACCTGTCCACCATCACCCCAAGATTTCTCTCCTGATCTGTCACAGACAGCTCAGAACCCATCAGCCTATATGTCAAGTTTTGATTTTTTGCCCTAATGTGCATGACTTTACACTTACTGACACTGAAGCGCATCTACCATTTTGCTGCCCATTCTGCCAGTCTGGAGAGATCCTTCTGGAGCTCCTCACAATCACTTCTGGTCTTCACCACTCGGAAAAGTTTGGTGTCGTCTGCAAACTTAGCCACCTCACTGCTCAACCCTGTCTCCAGGTCATTTATGAAGAGGTTGAAAAGCACCGGTCCCAGGACAGATCCTTGGGGCACACCGCTTTTCACTTCTATCCATTGTGAAAATTGCCCATTGACACCCACTCTCTGTTTCCTGGTCTTCAACCAGTTCTCAATCCATGAGCGGACCTGTCCTCTAATTCCCTGACTGTGGAGTTTTTTTAGTAGCCTTTGGTGGGGGACTGTGTCGAACGCCTTCTGAAAGTCCAGATATATAATGTTCTCCCGCATCCACATGCCTGTTGACCTTTTCAAAGAATTCTATAAGGTTCGTGAGGCAAGACTTACCCTTACAGAAGCCATGCTGATTCTCCCTCAGCAAGGCCTGTTCGTCTATGTGTTTTGAGATTCTATCTTTGATGAGGCATTCCACCATCTTACCCGGTATAGATGTTAGGCTGACCGGCCTATAGTTTCCTGGGTCCCCCCTCTTTCCCTTTTTAAAGATAGGTGTGACATTTGCTATCCTTCAGTCCTCTGGCACCGTGGCCGTTTTGAGGGACAAGTTGCATATCTTAGTCAAGAGATCAGCAACTTCATTCTTCAGTTCCTTAATAACTCTAGGGTGGATGCCATCAGGGCCTGGTGACTTATTGATCTTTAATTGAGATCAATTAATTATTAATTATTATTAATCTTTATTTTTAATCTTTAATCTTTAGCTCAATCTTTAATTGAGCTTTTGGTTAAGTTTCAAAAATCTGTCATTCTCCTGATGGTTTACCCTAATTAGTTTATAAATAACTTCCTCCCATAACTTTCTACCTCTGAAAGGTAGATACTGCTGTTAGGAAGGATCCTTGGTCTGTGTACAAGGTTTAGATAGGGAGGATGCACAGGAAAGTGTTCTTGGTGGCCACAAGCAGATGTGTAATGCTAAACCAGGGGTCTCCAAACCCTGGCCCAGGGACCAGATGCAGCCCATGGCAAGCCTCTATCCAGTCCATTTAAGTGTGTGCTTTATTTCTTGGGCTGTGTTGGTGCTTGGAGAAATCCTGGACATTCGAGCCGATTTATTCATTCATCTAAGTTCCATCTCTAATGCATTTATTTAAATTTTATATTTAATATTTTTTCCAGCCCTCGACACTGTGCCAGATATTTGATGTGGCGCTTCAGCCAAAAAGTTTAGAGATCCCTGTGCTAAACCATGAGCCAAGCTGAAGAGAGCTCAACCTCAGACTCGCCTGCTTCTACCTCTCCTCTCACATGCCGGTGTAGTGAGGGGAGGAAATTGAAAGTTTCCACTTTCTGTTTAGAATAAACTGCAGTTTTCCATTATATCGGAACTTGAGAATTGGTTTCTTCTAACTGTGTTTAGTTACAAACCAGAATCTAAAACCATTATTCAATCCTGGATTGTGGTTAGACCCTAGTTTCTTGAGTTTGATATTCAGTATTCTGAACCCAAAATACTCTCCTGTCATATGCAGAAGGGGAATTTGTACTCCTGAGGTTTGGCTCTGCTCATAATACTGAACCAAGGTTTAGCATTATGTTTGTGTGCAGACAGTATCTGCTTAACAACTATGGACCCCTGGAAGACCTGTGAATCACACATTCCATAGGTACGAAGCTCTAAGCAGGATTTCTGAGACAGATTTTAATAATCAAGGAAGCTGATATAATATGTCACAATATGTAATACAACATGTGCATGCTTACTCTTCTGTTACTAATTAACATATGACATACTTGGGCAGTCTGAGGGTATTTGCTTGCTCTCAGCTTTCTGTGGCCTTTTGCTTTGTGATTGATGTTTGCTTAACTATGATTGATGTTTGCTTAACTATGGAGAAGCTGTATGTTTATTGAAAATGCAGATGCTATCTCAGTGCAGAAGTGGCTTGTTGAAGAGTGTCTTATGATAGATAACAAGATTGTTACTTTTCAAATATCACAGGAACAGAAAAACCTTCAGCCAGTAAGCTGATAAGTGACTGAAGTATTCCAGTATAGAGGGCCACTGACATAAAAACAAGCCTCATTCTGTTACTCATTTTGAAACTGGAACAATGTATTTCAAAACTGAGAGGGGAGTTGCTTTATACCCAAGTCTTGCTCATCCCTGGTGTGTTACCTCTCTCCCCCTGGGATAGTTTGGTCATTTGCACCCTCCTTCCAAATGGTAAGAAGGATTTTACCATGCACAAGGTCTTAATGTGTGGCAATTCTACTCCTTCAGGGAAGGGAAATGTGTGCAGGCAGAGGAGGCAGAGGGAACTAAAAACCAGATGTATCTGTCTTGTGCAGCCTGGCCAATGGCAGGTGAGCTCCAGCAGACTGCAAAGGACAGAAGTTGTCCTGTCATGTGTTACAGACAGTTCAGCAGTGTGTCTTGGTGGCTGTGCTGAATTAAGTGATTTCTTTGGGACAAAATAGGAGGAGTGCCGAGTTTTTGTTTTTACTTTTAAGAAATTAGTGGCAAGGAAGAGAATTTTGTCCTTTCAATCTGTACTGACAGAGTTGGGAGATTTTTAAAAAATGTATTCTGCACTATGATTTGGGCAATGCCCTGTAAACATGGTGAATATCTTGATAATTGGGGAAACTCACAATTTCCAGTGTAACTAAGAAGGAAATAGGAAAGGGAACAGCATTTTAGGCATCAGTTGGAAGGTAAATGGGGCTTCCCTACACCAGCCTCTCAGGTTAAGGGCCTGGCCCCACATGGTATGCCAGCCTCAAAGCTATCTGACTTGAGGAGGTGACTTAAGCAACACGTCTCTAGATGCATGGCAGTGAGGAACCAGGCACAGCTGCAGCAATTGCTGCCAGGCTCACAGCAAGAGTAGAATTGGGTGACAACAGAAGCAGAGAATTGGCTTGCTTAACCCAGGGAGTCACATGTGCGCTGGAGAATTAATCTGCTACAGATCTTTTTATATATAGTTCATAACATTGAGGCCCTTATTCAACCATGTTCTGTGTTTTATGTCTTTGTTCCTTTGTCAGGACATAAAATGTCCTGTCAGAATGTGCGGTTAAGGGGGCGCTTTTGCAAGTTCTTAATTATCCTGTGACAAAAATAGTCACTATATTGAAATTAAATGGGTGGCAGCCTGTTTCTTTCAGTTCTGTGGTGCTTATTGTTTTTAAAGTAGATCAGTACTGCACAGTAGTATCTTTGTATGTGGCAAAAACTTCTGAAACAGGGCAGTGAAGATACCTGTGTGGTGCTGCCTGATTTCAAGAAAGACAGATTTCTGTTTGATGGCAGCCAGAAAAGACAGAACACCTCATAAAGTTGATTGGACGTCTAAGGTTGCCAAATGAAAAAATAATACACTTGTGGATCATTAAATGAGTGTGGATGAGCAGTTAAGAAACAACATCTTGGCTGTCTGAAACTGGTGCATCTTACGTTGCCCACATCTGGCTGAATGGATAATGAATGGATGCTTGACAAATATGATGACTGATCAGAAGCCTGGATTCCAATTTTGACAGCAAAACTTCAAATGTTCTTACTAACAAAAAGGAAAATCTAGTAGTGAACAGGTGAGGACAATGGATATAGGGTGACTAACAAATCTAATCTAGCAAATAGCTAGAAATGATCCCAAAGTTTGTGTGATTAGAAATTTTTGGCAGCTGTTGCTTTGCCAGTGTATTTTGCAAAGAGCCAAACTGGTTTTGCAGGATGATTTTGTGCATTGTATTATTTTCTGAGTGAACAGAAAGTCAGTGTTATAAGCAAAATAGGGTCAGTAGTTTTTGATGGATTGTGCTACTTAGCTCTTAGCTGAACACTCACTTGAATTTGTTCTCTTCTAAGGGCCAAACTCTGCAGTTGTCCCATTTGCTTGTGAAGCAGGAGTGGTGTGGGGTGTTGCCTACTTTTATACCAAAAAGTGTGTGTGGGAGGGATGAGTGAATCCTAGCCCCCCCCCCCATCACCATCCTTTGCCTGCTACTTTAAATCGCTTTTCTCCCTGCCAAAGTCCCAGCTGGTTTTTAACACCAGTTAAAGCGAATCTTGTTTTATAATTTGAGAGACATAAAGACAGTCTGAATCATACACAATCAAATATACAAATACTGGAGAACAAATATTAACTGTCCTCTTGCCTTGCATTGGATTCAGATTTCAGGAAGCGATCTTGTGTTGCTTCGCTCAAGTTCTGAGTGCTATTCAACAACTTCTTGAAATTTATGACATACTGTACTTCTTAATCATGAAAATTCTGCCAGCCAAGTGTGTGTACATCTACTGGTCTATGACTCTGTCTCATGGTTCATGACTTAAAAACATATTGCACCCAACAGATAACTGAATTCAGCCTAGGAGCATTTTGATTCATTTAAGGAAATAAGCAAGTCCTTGCTTCCTAGACTCTTTATTACTATTTCTGTTTTCCTGACATTTTCCTACTCAGGATGGGATTTTGACACTCAAGGGGAGTCTTCCTGATATCACCATGATTTTCAGCTGACCCAGGAATGAATGGAAAAACAGCCGAATATTCGTGGAAGCCAGTGTTACAGAGCAACGGATCTCCATGTGATCGATTCAAACATGCCTGCTGCATCTCCAGGGGTTTCATTTATATCCATGGTGGACGACACACTACCACCTTGAGTGACTTCTGGCGGTACAAGTTAGGTAAGTCTGCTTGTTTGACTTCATCTTGCCCCTGGATCAGTTTGCACAGGCTATGCGAACATTGCCATGTTTTTCTTGGGGTGTTGCAATTATCCCACCATAGCCTAGTGATTATGCTAGCCATAAGAGCTAGCCATAGCTCTTTCTGTAATAGCTTTTTCAATCCAAGAAAGCCAACTGAGAGAATTTTATGGAATAATCTTTATTATATGATGATTCTATGTGGTTTGGTAATCTGAATTCACTTTCCCCCTTTTAAAAAAAAAAAAAGATTAATTTTTCTACTTCAAGAACACTTTTTTTTGGTGAAAACTCAGAGGTTGGCAGCTCTAGCACATTGTCCTTCTAAGACAAGGGTCTCCAGACTCCGGCCCAGGAGCCAAATCCGGCCTTCGAGAGGACTTTATTCAACCCCCCAAGGTTCCCCAGACTCTCAGGGCTAAAAATAAAAGATACACTTCTGCATATATTCTGCATTCAGCCACTAGAGGTGCAGAACGTAATGCAGTTTATTTGGAAAGAATAATGCAATGAAAAGAAATTATTCCATTACATTGCATTACATTCAGCAGCTCTAGTGACTAAATGAGATATATACCGATGCTGAGAGACCTGGAATATACAGTTTGAATCTTGGTATCCACAAGGGTTCCATTTGCAGAACTCACGTGGATGCCAAAAATTGTGTTAAAGGAAATCCATTTAAAAAACAATGTCCCTTTGCTCAGTGGTTTAAAAACAGCCTTGCTGACCTATGTAATGCAGGACAGAGGCATCAGGCAGACAATCATTCTCTCTCCAGATGCTTAGAAAGGCTTCACTCCAAGGCAGCGACTCCTTCCCAAAGAGGAGGTGATAATCACTTGCATTCTTTCATGTGTTCAGGGGGAAGGGAGGGGTCACTTGCCTGGGAATGAAGCTGATCTAAGCGACTGGAGAGAGCATGATTGATGGATTGACTGCCGGCTGCCCTTTTCCACATTAATGAGGCTATTGTTAAACAACTCTTTTCCTTTAATTTAAAGGGCCTTTCTCAACACGTTGAGATAAAACTGCTGGTGAAAAATCAGTGGATAATTAGGTTATATCTATAAATATAATGTTTGTTAAATGTAAAACGGAGAAGAAACAGAGACCAAAAAAGTTTTGAGATTTGCGTTGTAGGTTGCTTGATGCTTTTTTCAAAATCCATTCCCCCCTTTGCCTATTCAATTTTGCTCTGTGTTCCCCATCCCCCATCCACTTATTGTATTCAGTCAAACTCTCAGTATATCTGTTCTCTGTGTATTTAATACTTATTTATTTTCTGACCCTTGACACAGTGTCAATACATAATACTGCCCTCATGCTGAAAGGTTTGGAGATCCGTTCTAGGACATTGTCACAGGCTGCTTGGTGCATGGTATCTCCAAGGAAAATGAATTAACATTAACCATGTAATTCTTATGTGCAGGGAAGTGTCTGAGATATAGCATTACCCAAGAAACAAATTCCTGTTTCCTATTGAAGGTAATTTTGTATCCAGAACAGTTCCATTAGTTGTTTATCATTATTATTTTACTAAGAATAGTTATATACTACTTTTTGGCAAATAGTAGTCATAAAGTGATTTACCTGTGCTAAAATTCATTTCTCCTCTCCAGCTACTTGTCTCACCTCAGCCATTTTTAATAAAAATACTAGAAAAGTATTTGAAAGGATTCCTGACTGTGCTTTCGAGCACAAGGAATGTGGATAGTTGGCCCAAAATAAAATTTGTAAAGAGGGTGAACATCTGATTTTTAAACCTTGCTTACCAGGAAGTTTCATTTAAATCAGTATGGCTTATTTCAGAGTAGCCATACATAAGACAGCACTGTGTGCATACCAAGTACAAATGTATGCCTTGAGACCCGATTGCATGCACATGTTTATGTGTTTCTGTTTACAGACATTTGGTGGTATAGTGTGCTTTGTGACTTCTGCTGTTATAAATTCAATTAAATATTCTTGGGGTTCATTTGTAATCATCACAAAGTCTATCCAATTACCCCTCAAAGAAAAACTTTTTTTTCTGTTTCTAGTTCATAATGAAGTATAAGATGATGTAAGATGATCAAGGGTAATATCCAGGGCCCAATAAGCATGCAGTTCTTCAGGGTTTTCTTAGAATTCTGCTGGATTTTGTTTTGAAATGCTTCAAGTCCTCATGGTTGCGTGCAAGATAAATGTGCAGGTCTGGGGTCAGAAGTACTAAGGGGTAGATAATTAGGAATTAGGTGGAAGGACATCCAAGTTCACAATGCTGTTTATCTCGCCGGATACAGAGGCTTAGTGAAAAACTGACTCACCGTTTACATGGGTGTGTGGCAGTGGAAGAACAAGAATACTATGGAACCTGTATAATCTGTCTATCACTGTAATTACCCATGGCACATACAATAAAACATTTTTGGTTTACCACAGAAGCAATGCTTTTGGTATCCTAATCCATAATGGGAAAAGTGAACATACTTGCTCCAGAAGCATTGATGTTTCTGGTCTGTTGCTTTCCTATCCTGTTTGTACACTTTCCAGCAGTGATTGTTTAATATTGAAAGCAGAATGCTGGACAACATGGATCTTTATTCTAATTTACCAGAGCTACTCTGTTGTATCTACTATTTAGATACTGGGGGAATCCTGAGTTTGTCATCTGGAAGGTGGTACCAATTTGGAGACTGGAAGAGAATCTTCACTGTGAACTTTCCAAAATAGACTTTCAAGAATACTTTGAAATGCTGTTTATTATGTGTATGATAATCCTGGGATATCGCAGGACATCTGGCTTTGTGGTGAACATAGTGTGGAACCGTACATTGTCAGAAGCACAGCTCTGCCACTGCAGATAGTTGTCCCATGATGAGTCCTTCCTTCCTTCTTCTGTCACATATTGTCCTGTGTACCTGATGTCCTGTCATCTCTACTTCTTGACTTTAGCCGTTGTAGGGGCATGAAAACACTTAACATAATGATGAAAGGACACCTGGTAAATTGAACTGTCTTATGGAGGGAAAAGGGTAGACCTTGATATGAGACTGGGGTTTTTGGTGTCTGATAATATGCAGTTCTGTCTGTAGTCTCTGACTGCAATCTTTTTTCATCCATGGAACTGAGTGAAACAGCAACTGAAGAAAATACTGAGAAATACTGTATTTGTCCATCATTCATTTCTTAGTTTCTAGCATGGAGACGTCACTCAAGGTTGTCAGCATCAAAGTAACACAGTATTTTATTTTCTTTATTTCTTTCATCATTAAAGAGATAATATCAAATAACTGTAATGGTTCATGTTAGGGTTCGAGTTAGATTAGGCTGCAGTCCTGTGCACGCGTACTTGGGAGTAAACCCCTTGCACTCAGTGGAACTTGCTTCCAAATAAATATACATAAGATTGTGCTGTAAGTAATCTTATGGGTCTATTTCTCACCTTAATAATCAATAAAATCATTTTCCAGTGAGCAAGGAATGGGAGAGGCTGGACGGTTCAGATGATGCTCCAGAAGAACTAGAAGAGCATACAATGGTGGATTATCAGGCAAGTTTGAATTAGTCCAATCCTGTAAAGTCAGTGGATTACTTTTTCCTCAATGCAGTCATTGCTTTCCTTGTGAACTGTGACCTGGTGTTGTTCCCAGACAACTTCCTGATGATCTATAGCAGGGGTGCCCAAACCCTGACCCTGGGGCCACTTGCGACCCTCAAGGACTCCCAATGTGGTCCTCAGGGAGACCCCAGTCTCCAATGAGCCTCGGGCCCTCTGGAGACTTGCTGGAGCCCACGCTGGCCTGACGCAACTGCTCTCAACATGACGGCCAAATGTTCGATCACTCACGTGAGCTGTGGGATGAGGGCTCCCTCCACTGCTTGCTGTTTCACATCTGCGATGCAGCAGCAAAGGAAAGGCCAGCCTTGCTTTGTTCAAGGCCTTTTATAGGCCTTGAGCTATTGCAAGACCTTCATTCACTCATATAAGTTCCACCTCTAGTATGTAAATTTATTCAAATTTTAAATGTAAATTAATTCTTTTTTCCCCAGCCCCCTGACACAGTGTCAGAGAGATGATGTGGCCCTCCTGCCAAAAACTTTGGACACCCCTGATCTACAGCAAGAGAGCTGGTTCAGGCTTGTGGTTCAGAGTTCGAAAGAAGAGTGGTGTACGGGGGGGGGGCAAACGTGCTGGGCGCTACACCTTCAGGGGCAGTGTCACCAGCCTTGCTTGTGTTTTATCAGTCAACAGTCAACAGTCAACAAAACCTTTATTAGGCATAAACATTTGATAGGTGAGAACGCTGTACAGAAATCGTAGAGAGTATAAACCTAAATAGTACACAAATATATGTATAAGTGCACACCTATGTGTACACACAGATACAACGTACATTACATTTTACAAACAAACATGAATTATTTAAAAGACAGAAACAATCAGTTACTCTGCGGATCTTGCCAGTATGTAGCCTACTCAGTGATTACTTGGTACAGAAAGCTTGGCTCGATTCAGAATACTCAAATTTAGGAACTGTGCGACTGAGAGGGTTGTATGTTCTACATCACCTGCTAGAAGGAATTGAATTATATCTTTCTCAGAATGCCCTGTTTTGGGATGGAGCAAGGGAGAGAGAAATTGCTGCCTTAGTACTTGATATGTGGGACAGTGCAACATGATGTGTGTGGATGATTCTACTTCGCCTAAATTGCAGCTACATAAACGATCTTCCCTGGAGGCATGTTTTATCATTTTATTAATATTTTAAAAATGCGATTGTGACCCACTTCCAGGTTATGATCATGAAACTGGAAGTGGGTCACGATCACATTTTTTTTTACATACTGAGAAACAGGGAGCCCTGTAGAGGGCTCCATGGGGCTCCCCACACCCTCAGGAGCAAGTGGGATAAGTTGAAGAAAAAGCCCCTCAGTCCCTGGGAGCGGTGCAATCCTGAGGATCACGCCTCTGCCTTCCCCTGCCCCCTCAAAGACTTAGTAGTTTGAAAAAACTACACAAGAGTTTGAGAACCACTGGTTTAGAAGCCTGTTATCTTGTGTGTGCTGACATATCTTCAGTGTCTCTCATTCTTCTCCTGAAATCCCCTTTGTGACTTCTGACACTGCCCATGTTTGGACTGAATCATGCGATAAGAAACTTAAATGTCACATCTGCTGCTTTTTTTTGGCAGTGTCTATTATGTGGCTGTTGTAATACAAGTGTGCACCACATGATGGGGATATGTTCTCTGATCTCCATTGTTATGCGATTAGGTTGCTAAGTGAACAATCAGCCTAAGCTAGTGCCTTTGTTGTGTAAACCGACACTCACTGGCTGCACAGGCTATTGGAGACTGATCAACTCTTTTTTGCATGAAGAGCCTAGGCTCCTGTTGTATAGACACTCTGCTGCAGGCTATGGGAAACCTCACTGCCTCATTAAGAGCCTGTTTGTTATGCTTTGACCACCGTCATATATTCGGTCTGTTGTTAAGCAGAGAATTGTTAAGTGGTATACACCTGTATTTAAACCAGCTCCAGGTATTTCTCAAGAAAGGACTTCTGCAAACTTATTTAAATGATTGGCCTTGAAATCAGAATCTGTTGTGTGTGTCACAACAGTATGTTAAACATTTTAGGATCATCATTACTTCAGACTCTAAATCATTCCTTAGAAATGCAATGTAAAGTATTGTACTAACTAAATACTTTGTGAAAAGGGTAGTGACCAAAGGAATTTGCACTTGTAAATAAGCTTGTTTTGAATCTAGAGGAAAACTGGTATCCTTTTAAATGCTGTCTGTCCAGTGTTTATGTATGCATTTGGTCACCATGAGAGGTCCAGTGAAAGGCATCACATTCATTCTTTGCCTTTTGTCACCTTGATACATACAAAATTTACTTCTGGGAGCTTTTTTTTTTCCAGACCAGGCTTTTTAAAGCTTTTCTCTGGGAAAGGAGGAAAGTATGTAGCATATTGAGACTCCCTCATCCAGTTGTTCAGCAGGCTTAAGCTACCAAAGCACTAAGTGTCTAAGCTTAAGCTATGGAGTCTAAGTCGATTTCACAGATAAGTCGAGGGCAGGGTTTGAGCCAAAAATCATGGAATTTTTCTATGACCCCTCAGATGTTGGGGGTTAAACTTAGGGGGGTGTCTGACTATAATTTTGTCTGATTTTTTCAGAGGCCAGATGCTGAAAAATAACCTACAAGTAATTGTTGCCTAAGAACCGTACAGTCTCTAATTTATTAAAAATTTTGTAAAAGATCATAAGATACATTTTTATTCATTAACTTTTAAAATTCTGGTCCTCACAACCTTTTTGTAAACCATATCAGAGTAAATGCACTGTAAACAACATACCAGTAGAAACATTAATCAAATCCTTCCTTAAAGTGCATGGTGATTTAAGCCAGAGGCTCTTCATATAACATACAACATAACTAGGAGTGTGCAATTCAATTCATAGCAAAGAGACAAGCAACAAGGACTGAGCATGAGCAAGCACGGCTACACATAGTTGCAACTTTGGCAAGGTTAACTTTGGCTGCAGCTTGCCTCTGAGAAGAATGTTCTGGTTGCCCTGGAGACTAATAGTTCTTAATTATCTCTGCATTGTCCTCTTGCTCTCTGCTGGCCTTCTGTCTGCCTGACTGAAATTACCCTGACCCCTGAGTGACCCACAGATAAGAGGAGGAGATGATTTACACTTGATTTGTTGGCAGAGATTTCTTGACTTATAGGCAAGTATCTATGGTACTTCTTTTGCATCTGGAGACACCCCCTCCCCCATTATCCTAGCTCTGGGACACTCAAAAGAAACACTCATTTGCTCTTTGAGGATGTTTTTGATATGGAAGATTCTCATGCCCAACCTGTTTATGGGGCTTTTCATGACACCCTTGCACAATGATGGGCTCCTGGATTTGTGACACTGTTTGTTGCTGGGCGTGCAGTTTAGGTTTGTTAACTTTGTTCATATTGGACTTTGGAAAATGCAAATGTGATTAACTAGATAATCATTGTATTTGCAGGGCATTCTCTATATCTTTGGTGGGATGGTTGATTCTGCTTTCACACAGAGGAAGAATCCTCTCTGGATGTATGACACAGGTATGGACCAAGAAGTGGCATCTTTACTTAGCATCACCTGATTTGATAAAATATAGTGCAATTCCATAGATAAAAACTGTTCTAAATTAGGTAAATGTTAGAACTTGTATGTGAATGCTGAAAATCTCAGATGAATTTTGTGAAAGTTTTGATGTACACCAGTGGATTATGGCCATCATATTTGTGAGTGTTCAATTATGCATATAAATTGGATATGTCAACATTTATATGTGAATGTCGACATTCACTATACAGTGTTTCTCAAACTGGGTTGGGATCCACTAGGTAGGTCACAAGCCAATTTCAGGTGGGTCCCCATTCATTCAGTATTTTAATTTTAATATATTAGACTTGATGCTACCATGGTATGTGACTGCATTTGGGGAAATGTTACAGATTTATACTTTGAATAGGCTATTAACAACCTTAATGTAACTGCATAAACACAGAGCTCAGAGAATGTATCCCTGTTGTTAAGTGATGCACACCTGTACTACATATAAAGTCAATATTCTGTCATTTGAGGAATAAGGAATAAGCGTATTAGATGAGACTCTTCCTGAAAATACTGTTTATCATTATGTCACTCTGAACTTGCTTGAAGCATTGCATTTCTAGTCTAGTGAGGTCAGTTGAGTTGCTTCCACAGCAGGGTTTTAACAGTCTCCAGATAAACATACCATCAGAAAAGAAAGCAGAGCTGCATTAACAGTAGGTTTATTTGTAGCAAAACTACCCCTTGTTAATGAAGGAGGGCAAGAATTTGCATACCTTCTTTGTATCAGGGTAAGTGTTCAGTAAACACTTTTGTTTCCTAGTAACTTGCTGCAATAGAACCATAAAACACCTCAGATTCATACTATGCCTTCATGAAGGCCTGGTTCTTAATACTATGCCTTTTCTGTGATGGTTGAAGGAACATTTGCATGCCTGACATCCCCTTTGACTTTGTAATGAAAAGTTGCTAGAAATGGGCATTCCAGTTAAACTAATAAAATCTTATTTCTAGGGGAAATGATCTGGTATGAGCTGGCTATCTCTTATTTAATTTAAGCAAATTTAAGCATGATAGAGTCAAAAATTAAAAGGCTAGAGCAGCAATTTTCAAACAGTGGTGTTTTGCGAATGGTCTACAAGTGTGCCGTGGGAATTTGGGGGTGATACTTTTTTAGTAGGGGCAGTGGGGGGTGTGAGTCCCCCACCAGCAGCATGGTGTGCCTTATCAACTATAGAAAAACTAATGGTGTGCCTTGATAATTTCAGTGCCTTGTCAGTGTGCCATGAGATAGGAAAATTAAAAATTGCTGGGCCTAGTAAGCTAAGATATATTCACAGTACAAGTAGGTCCAAATTAACTCCACAAGTGTCTGACCAGCAGTCAGGCAGCCCAAACCACACAGGCCTCAGCCTCGGGGTTGCAGCCCCAGCACTGGTGCTGGGTGTTGCATATGTGCTATATGGAGGAGAGGGACAGGCCCAGGAGTGGGGTGGGACTGGTGGAGGCCTCTTCTGTCAAATCCTATCCCCTTTGTTGGGTTCGAAAGCCCAACATGGGGCTTCTCGATTCTGCACAAGCAAAATAGCTGGTACAGACTCAAGAAGCCCCATTGAACACTCTGGGACTTTACTTGGACTAAGGGGATGAATGTCCCCTTCCCTGAGGAAACATCCAGCATGCCCTGATCCAGCAAAGGATCTGGCTGTAGGCATTTGGAGCCGCCGCTCCTGTGCTGGATAGAATTGGGTTGATAGTCTCTGATCATTCTTGTTTTGCAGGTAATGAGTGGTTGTATTTACTCCCCGTTTAAAACTGAATCAGACCATTCATCCATCTAGCCCAGTATTGTCTGCTCTGAGTGGCAGTGAATTCCAGGACTCTCAACACGTCTACCTGTGATCCTTTTGAATGGAGATGCCTGGGATGTAAAACCTGATCCTTTATACATACAAAGCATGTGCTCTTTCCATTGTAATAGGAGTGTTTTCCTAACAATCTTTGGGAGTCACTGTTTTGAGAGGGCAGTTCTAGGTTAGGCTTATGACACATGAAAAACTTCCTTCCCTTTCCTCAGAACATCCTCATCTGTTCTTGTGCGGCACCACAAGTAGAACAGCAGTACCCTCTTGTGGCTGGCAGTGTAACTGATACTACTTTATCAAAACTTTCTGTAGATTCCACCAAATGGATGAAACGCCAACTCACAGCAGTGGAGGGTGAGGTAAGAACCTGGAAAACAAATATATGAATCATACATGAAACATGTTGCTTTGCTGATTAAACAGCTTGCTTTGGAATATGTTTTCAAAATAGTTCCAGTCTGGGCTTGGCTGGGGACTTGCAGCAGTGAAGTAATCCTATTATGTCACCTCATAAATAGTATCATTAAGGGGGAGTTACCGTATTTTTCGCTCTATAAGACGCACCTGACCATAAGACGCACCTAGTTTTTAGAGGAGGAAAACAAGGAAAAAATATTCTGAACCAAATAGTGTAATAAAATATTTAATAAACTATAACAGAATAACATTTGAACCATGTAAAGTGAACAGCAGTCAACAGTGGCATTAAGAACCATTATCACTGTCATTAACAAATGGAGAGACTTAAAGGTTTGAGTACTCTAGTTTTCTGGAAATCCCAAGAACTCATCATCACTAGAGTCAGAATTTATGAAGCTCACAAAAGCAGGTGCACACAAATAGGGGATCACATTATCTTTCTGCTACAATGATGTTCTGCCAAATTCCAATCCACTGGGCCTCATGCCCGCTTAAGGCTGATCAGTCCCCCTTGTGCAACTCACCAGTGCAGCAAGCAAAAATGAGCCCAGTTCCAGTCCACAGATGCCAAGTAAATCAGTCCCATCATTCAGAGTTACCAAATCAGAGTCCAGAGCCAATAAGCCAAATTACAGTCCAAGGTCAGGTTCCAGGTAGGTCAGTTAAATCCATCAGGGTATACAAGTCCAGCCACAGTCAGATTCCAAATTCAATAAACCCAGTCAGTCTCCTCCCCTACCTCCAACCTGCACTCCTTCAAAACCCACAAACCCTTTCTGCCTCTGGTACTCCTTATATCCCTGAGGGCCCTATTGCCTTCCAGTGGCTGCAGCTGTGCCCAGGATGCCCAGGCCTTACCCTTAAAGGGGCCACTGCTGACACCACATCTACCTCCTCACCAGATCTTCCTGGATTCCAATACAAGGGGGGGGGGAGCAGATCTCTATACAGACCAGTGCAAAAACAGGGGAAAGGTGTGGGGGAGGTAAGATCTTTGTATAGGCATCACAGCAAGACCAATGCAAAACCCCTTGCACACAGAACCAACAGATGGAAGTGGGGGGGGGTGCAGATCTCCATATATAGCAGTCCAAAAGCAGGGGAAAAGTGTGGGGGAGGTAAGATCTCTGTATAAGCATCACAGCAAGACCAGTGCAAAACCCCTTGCATACAGAACCAACAGATGGAAGTGGGGGGGGGTGCAGATCTCCATACATAGCAGTGCAAAAGCAGGGGAAAAGTGTGGGGCAGGTAAGATCTCTGTATAAGCATCACAGCAAGACCATTACAAAACCCCTTGCATACAGAACCAACAGATGGAAGTAGGGGGGGGGGTGCAGATCTCCATACATAGCAGTGCAAAAGCAGGGGAAAAGTGTGGGGCAGGTAAGATCTCTGTATAGGCATCACAGCAAGACCATTGCAAAACCCCTTGCACACAGAACCAACAGATGGAAGTGGGGGGGGGGGGCGCAGATCTCCATACATAGCAGTGCAAAAGCAGGGGAAAAGTGTGGGGCAGGTAAGATCTCTGTATAGTCATCACAGCAAGACCATTGCAAAACCCCTTGCATACAGAACCAACAGATGGAAGTGGGGGGGGGGGTGCAGATCTCCATACATAGCAGTGCAAAAGCAGGGGGAAAGTGTGGGGCAGGTAAGATCTCTGTATAGGCATCACAGCAAGACCATTGCAAAACCCCTTGCACACAGAACCAACAGATGGAAGTGGGGGGGGGCGCAGATCTCCACACATAGCAGTGCAAAAGCAGGGGAAAAGTGTGGGGGAGGTAAGATCTCTGTACAGGCATCACAGCAAGACCATTGCAAAACCCCTTGCATACAGAACCAACAGATGGAAGTGGGGGGGGGGTGCAGATCTCCATACATAGCAGTGCAAAAGCAGGGGAAAAGTGTGGGGCAGGTAAGATCTCTGTACAGGCATCACAGCAAGACCATTGCAAAACCCCTTGCACACAGAACCAACAGATGGAAGTGGGGGGGGGTGCAGATCTCCATACATAGCAGTGCAAAAGCAGAGGAAAAGTGTGGGGCAGGTAAGATCTCTGTATAGGCATCACAGCAAGACCATTGCAAAACCCCTTGCACACAGAACCAACAGATGGAAGTGGGGGGGGGGCGCAGATCTCCACACATAGCAGTGCAAAAGCAGGGGAAAAGTGTGGGGCAGGTAAGATCTCTGTACAGGCATCACAGCAAGACCATTGCAAAACCCCTTGCACACAGAACCAACAGATGGAAGGGGGGGGGCGCAGATCTCCATACATACCAGTGCAAAAGCAGGGGAAAGGTAAGTCAGCCCCAGTAGAGCCAATGGGGCTCACTCCCAGGGATGAGTGGACAGGAGAAAAGCCTGCCAGCGCCTCCTCTCCCAGGCAGGAGCCCGTCTCAGTCCCTGGGCTCCCTGGACTCACTCCCTAGGCTCGCTCCCTGGGCTCACAAGCCTGCCAGGGGCTCACTCCTAGGGATGCGTGGACAGGAGAGAAGCCCGCGATTGACTCATTTCGCCTGGAGATGGACTGGTAGCTCGAGGGTCGACGTAATGAGCACCCCTGCTCTAGGGGCTTGCTCAGCAAGACTGCCACCCCACCCCCGCTTTCCTGGGAGTGAGCCCCAGTGACTCTGAGACTTACTTCTGAGTAGACACGTGGGCTTTCTCAGCGAGCCTGCCATCCCCCCCCTTTCCTGGGAGTGAGTCCCAGTGACTCTGAGACTTACTTCTGAGTAGACATGCGGGCTTGCTCAGCAAGATTGCCACCCCACCCACGCTTTCCTGGGAAGCGGAGCCGAGCAGAGCGGGCAGGGGGCGGGGCCAGGGGCGGAGTTTTTTTTTTTTTTTTTTTTTTTTTTTGCAGTATTCGCTCCATAAGACGCACACACTTTTCCCCCCACTTTTTTGGGGGGAAAAAGTGCGTCTTATAGAGCGAAAAATACGGTATATATTTCTTAATCTTAAAAAAAAAATGGTTCTTTGGTTATGATACTTGTGGTGAAATTACCAATGTTAAATTTATAATGGTAGTTATTGGCCTTTCCCTGTTTTTAAGGACACTAAACAGTGTGTGAAACGAAATACCTTGCTTGTAGGCAGTTGGGGCTGGGGAAATGCATGTTGCCATAATTTGTAAGAAACAAGGAAATGCAACCAAGGAAGTCCCATCCAGATCCCAAACTCCTTGAAGCTCTCTCATCACAAATGGGAGAAAGTGGTGTGTGTTTGTTGGGAGCGCTTTTCAGTGTGGCACAGTACTCTTATCCCTTCCCTCCCATGTTCTCCTTTAAGTAGTGCAATAGTTATGGCAGCTCACAGCCAGAGAGTGGACAGGGAAAGCCAGGATGTGCCAAGTTATTTTCCTTCATGTCAAGTTTTGCATAAAGGAGTGTGGCTCTCTACTTGCTGAAACTGCTGGAGAATAATTTAAATAAAGAGCTTCCAAGCTGCTTTCTGCACCCCCTCCCCGACTGTCGTCGTTGCCCCCCCTCCCCCGAGTGGGGAGTAGCCTGATGATACTCTGAGCATTCTCGACTCTTCGGCAACTCTTCAGCCAGCACAGAATCAAGAAGCCTTAAGGGAGGAGGAGGAGCCAACAGTGGATGAACAGACATGTCTCCAGGGGCTCCTGAGACTGCTTCCCCCCAAAAAACTGAAGGTCTGAAGAGGATCTGAAGATCTTTATCAGGAGAGATAAGAACTTTCCAAGATGCAGGTACCAGAGATTTTGAAAGCCTGAGGGGGGGGGCTTTCTTCTCGGAAACCTAATCATCAGGGGCAGTATTGGGGGAGGTGCAGAGTCTGCAATCAAGCTGCTGGCTCCGTGCTAAGATACCATATGGAAGAAAAAGCATGAAGTGTAAAGTTTAAAGTTGGAAATTTAAGATAAGTATGTGTTAATATTGTCTCCGGCTTTGATTGACTGATTTGGCTAAAAGCCCTGGATACACTGAAGGTGTTAATAAGAAACATTTTAAGGATGTTGAAAGTGCTCTTTATCTTTGTAGTGAAATAAATCCGTCGTGGATTATAATTATAAATATAATTTGGTGTGTGGACTAAAATCCAGAATTACTTGTGGACATAATTTTTATTAGACTTAAAAGAGTTTTGTCTCCTTGAGTTTTGTTTTGTTTTTCTCCATTAATCACACTGTTATCTGTAAGAAAAATTCAAAAATGCCTGACTGAAAAAAATGTGTTGGAAGTAAGGAGAATAATATGCTGTGGACATCTTGTGGATTAGAGAGAAATTGCAAGATGGAGTCTGTTCCAGATATTTGGACTAAAATGATCCTCAAAAATTTGGAAAAATTGCTCACAATGAGAAGGCAGCAGTTGAGTTGGTCCTTGCAGATTCAAGCCAGTTTAAAGACTCTCTCTCAACAGATAGATGTGTGCAAGGAGCAATTGGAAGATGTGAGGAAAACAGAAAATAAACAGAAGGAGAAAACGGAAAAGATGATGGTGAGGGATGAAATTATCATCAGAAGAGTGGATACAGAAATTAGAAGAGTGGAAAATCAACAGGATCTAGAGGGGACGCTGATGGAGACTGAAATAGAGAAGATGTACAGAGTAACATGTGTACAAAATAAAAAATTTATTGGAACAAGAAGAAGAAAACATATCCCAGTTAATTAGAAGAATGAACCATACCTTATACAAGAAAGTGTGGGCTTATTGGATTCTGTTATGGAGATAAATTATTAAATATATTACAGGAGAAAAAATGGAAAGAAAAAGAAACCTGAGGGTTAACCTGAGAGTTAAAGAAAATTGGAGGATTTTATTTTGTTAATAACTGGTTTAAATTTACTTAAAAAATAAATATATACGAAATTGATATATATGAATTAGAATGAATTACAAAAATAGCTGGAAATGTTAGCGTGTGGATGAATTGTTTTATAGGTGGTTTTTATGTTAAAGAAAAAAATATAATCAGATTGGAGAATTAGATTGGAGAATGGTAAAGAACATATTATAAGAGATTGTTGGTTTGATTATAATTTGGAAATTAGATTATTATTATTTGATATTAATGAACTAGTTAATAAAAAGTGAATATTTAGAAAAGATATAGGGAATTAGGAAAAATCTATTATATTTGATATAAGAAATATATAAATGAGTAGAAGAGTTAGAAGTAGACAGAAGAATTGTTTTATATGTTACACTTTGGTAATTGGATTATTTTGTTTTAATATTAATGAGTAATTGAAGCAAGTTTATGTTTGATAGAAAGTGAAAATTTAGAAAATATAGTACAGGGCATTAGGGAAAATTTAGTATATATTATATAAATAAATGGATAAACTAATAAGAGGCAGAAGTAGATGAGTAGTAGATTAGGAGATATGGTATGATTAATGGTATATGGTATTTAGCACTTCTAAATGTATGTTATATGTTTGTATGTCTGTGTGTGTTAATTAAAAATAATTTTAAAAAAGAATCAAGAAGCCTCGTGCCAGGCTGCGAGGCCTGAGACGGGGCTCTGGATCCAGCAGAGCTGATCCCACCCTGCCTCCCCCAATGCCCCGACTTACCTCTCTACCGCCAGGCAGTTCACAGAGCACCTGGCAGTGGATCACCAGCCTCAGACCAGCACTGTCCCAACACGGGCTTGTGCTGGGCCTGCTCCAGCGCTGGGTTGGCAGTAATGCCAGCGAATGTGCCTTATCACATTTGCAGCAGTGCGCGCCTGTGATTAGTCAGTGCACACTTCATAGGACTGGGCCAAAATCTACCTTTTATCTGAGCTTCAGGGCTTCCTTTCATGCAGGATGCCCCTCAATGATGGCTGCATGCCTTTGCCTATGGTTGGTGAGGCTGCATGAAAGGGTATTATTTTCTAATGAGGACTGTTTGGGTGGTTCTGGAGAAGGTATTATGTAACTAGGGGCTCAATCCTATTTGACTTTCCAACACTGATGCAACTGTGCCCATGGGGTGTGTCCTGCGTCTTGCAGGGGAGAGGCAGTCATGGAGGCCTCCTCAAGGTAAGGGAATGTTTGCTTTCTTACCTCGGGGCTGCATCAGTGCTGGAAAGTTGAATAGGCTTGGGCTTTAGTTCTGTCTTCTTAAGCAGAAACAGCTGGATAGCATGCTTTTTTCAAAGTTACCTCTACACTCTCTTATGCAAATACATGGAATATGGAAAGCTGCAAATGCTTTTCTTTGCTGTGTCTCCAACTGAAGGAAAAAAAGATTCTCATCACTTTCAGGTAGTTGTGCAAACAGGAGTACTTTACTGCTGTTTGATAAGACAAATGTGAGTATATTCATAATTACCAATGCTGGGGTGTCTGCTTGATTTAGAGGTGTGATGGAAACCACTGTGTTAGTGAAGGTAGTTTCTTTTCTGCTTTCTCTCTCCAGGGATGTGTTCCTGCTAATCGAAAGGGCCACAGTGCCATCGTCTACAGGGGAAGTATGTATTTGTATGGTGGATATATTGATATTAAAGGTGCTTCCCAAGAATTCTGGACTCTTTGTTTGGGTAAGTTCATTTCTTTGTAGTCATACAAATATTCTATCTTGAAGATCAACCTGAAACACCCGGGAAGAAAGTGCAGTCTCACTACTCAGAAATGAATATTGTTATGAATGTTAACAGGAGTAATTCTTTGCTTTCAGATGCAAAACAATGGTCCCCTATATCAGCAGCATCATATGGCAGCAGTCCAGGGCCCCGGCATGGGCACTCAGCTGTGGTTTATGGCAATGGCATGTACTTGTTTGGAGGGCTGATGGGGCTGAGTGAACAAAAGGACTTCTGGAAGTGGGATTTCATGTCTGCTAATTGGTCCAATATCAGAAGAAGGTATTTAAATTATCACTCTGCAGTTTCAGCAAGCAGGGAGTTTGTGAAGAGTGGAAACCAGTTTTACCTGTGAGTTCAGAAGTCAATACTATTGTACACAAATTTTAGAGAGGTTGATGAGGAGGGAGCTCTAGTATGCCCTAGTTGGGCTGCTGCACTGTGCTGTTTAAGGACTGTGACTTGGGCCATATTTGTACTACCTTCGAAAGCACCGTCACTTCCCATTACAACTGCTGGTTTCCATACTGTGATCATGTATAGTCTTCCACATCATTCCAGCCACACTAGCCAGGCTTCAGCAAACCTCCTGCAGGAGCAGAAACCACTTTTAATGTAGCGGGGACTGTGCTTATTTTTTTTTTACAGCTGCATCTCTTCACAGCACATCAAAGCCCACTTGAGAGAGATCCCTGACTTTCAGCAGAAACGTCTTGGGGCCTGTGAGGAGTTGCACTGGAAAGGGAAAGCTGGATAAGTTCTGATGTATGTGTGCCCTTTTGGCTCCTGGCTATTACTTCTAGCAGGAATTCATGTGGGTGCAGAACTGAATATACATAGCAACCAGGACTCCTTTTTAAAAGGGAGTACAGCTTTACCCCCAGAAGCAGTTCAGCTAGTTATTTTTTTATTTGAGAAATTGGGCAAATCAGAACCAGTACTTCAAAGTACAGGAGAAATCTTAGGAAATGATGCTAGCAGACAACTGATTCAGACTTCAGTATAGACATTCTCATAGTTTATTATTTGGATAGGCAATAAGGAGGGAACTGCACTGAGTGGAAGAGGGAAAGGTAGCTAGTGATGATCCCTTCCATTTATTGTACTGACTGACGAACATTGAATCCAAACTCATTTTTATCAGTATGCAAGTATTGTCCTTGTACACATACCTTGTGTTTTGTATCTAGCCAGGGGCCTCCCAAGATGGTGGGACATTCTGCTTTAATCTTTGAAGACTCCATGTTGATCTTTGGAGGAGGAGTCTCCAATACCATGCCAAGCAATATTCTGTGGAAATACCACTTTCCAACTCAAATGTGGAAAAAACTGACCAGCCCAAGAGAGACAAATCTTTCATCCAAAGCTTATCACTGCACCCTGGGGATTGGCTATGGCTTCCAGGGGACCACTGACTCTTCAAGAATGCCCCTCAGCTATGGTTTGCATCCAAAAGGAAGCCGTTGTTCGAAGCTACTGGCCATTTCTAAGCAGCATGCTTGTTTCTGTGAGTACATTCGCCAAGAGCCCACATATGAGACATTCAGCAATGAGGACAGCTGTGAAATAGAAATGAGAACATTTTGCCAATCTCAGGAGGAGCCTGAATCCTATTTATCCCAAACCGCATTCAGTGAAGAATTGAGTGCAAACCAGGTAGCAGGCATATTGTCTGAGAAAGAGAGAAGATTGTGCCTCAGCCTTTCAAGAAATGAAGTTCCAGCACTTGATCTTGCAGAGAGAGAGGCAAGCTTCAGCTACCTGAGCCCTGACAGTCTGGACAGTAGTGAGTCTTCACCTGTGCTGCTCCTCATAGGTGGCAAACCTTTGTCCAGTCCCTCTGCAATCTCATTTTGGCAAATGAAACTGGAGAGAATTTAAATGGCAAAGACACCAACAAGAGGGAGAACAAGAATTTGCCTGACCTAGGGGGTGAATGCCACCAAGAAGGATCATCCTCACTGTTATTACTTAACCCAAAAGAAAAGTAGCTGTTCATCTCATTCAAGTGTTACTTTCTATTCACACCAAGTATTGAGAACGGCAGTCTGAACAGCCATTATACTTTCTGGAATCTCCTATGTAAAAGCTGTGCTTGAGCACCCAAAGCGTTTAAGCAGACAATTCCTATACTTTGCCGCAGCTAATTCCTATACTTATGTTACGTGCAAAAGGCTTTGACCATTCTGAGTGCTAAGTCAACCTAACAACCCCTCCGTAAGGCCTGCCAGTATTATCTCATGTTACTGGTGAGATGTATATTAAGATAGTGGCTTACTTAAGGGCATTCAGTGTGTGGCTGAAGTTTGAGAAAAAGTGGAGGACTTCTTGGTTTACAGCAGGGTCTCCATGGTGACACGCTTCTGGCCTGCTCAACTGAATGTGATCAGAGCTATTCTCCAGTTGCGGCTGGAGGGTGTTCTGAGGACCAGGGAGGCCATGAGCCTCCCCTTAGAATCCCTTCTAAAGGCCTAAAAACAGCACTTCCTGGTTTTTCAGGAAAACCAGAAGTTACTTTTTTGGGGCAATTTGAAGGCCTTAGGCTATCTGAGGCTTTCTAACGTATTTAAATTTTATATTTAAAATTTATTTTTCTGGCCCTTGACATCATGGCCAGATATTTTATGTGGTTTAGAAGCTTAGAGACCTCTGGTTTACAGCTAAGGTGCCATCAAATAATGTGCAGTGTTTTTCAGTGCAATGCTTTGCATGTTTAGTCAGAAGCAAGTGTGGCCAGTGGGGCTTATTCCCTAGTACAGTGTAGAGTGCAGACATCCTATAAAAATGACAGCCCAGGCCTATGCATGTCTATGCAGCAGTCCCTTTGTGTCCAGTGGGGCTTACTCCCAGGAAAGTTGGTAGAGGATTGCTGCCTTATGCCTGGGTTTCCAGATGTCTACCCAAGTTTTTACCCTTCCTTTAGGCATGTCCTAACAATCTAAAAACTCATCCCCTTCAGAATTCTTACAGGACTATGGTTAGGAACTAAAAAGCACATGGCTGGAAGGCATCCTCCATGTAGTCAAGATTTATGCTACTGAACAAAATATGTGCTGAATACCAGTACATTGTGTTCATCTGTGGTGCAGTGTACTTGAAGACAGGATAGTGTGACCCATGAAGCCGTATGTCTTTGCTGGTATCACAGACCAACATTTAACCAAAGTCACTTCCACCATTTAACTTTGCAGAGCTCTGTGTCTTGGGCAGAGGTAGAAAACAGTGCCTTTTATTGACCCCTGATCAAAGCCCAGAAATATATAGTAGAGTTGAAGTGCCAGGACAGGTTTTTCTCATGTTTTGCACCTTTAGCACCTATCTAGTTTCCTGGCTATTGACTTGAAATGGAAACAGAACAAATCCTCCAGACCATGGCTGCTTTAGCTGGTGCTAAGGGCACACTGTTAAGTGATCTCATATTTGTATGTTCTTCCCGTACAAATGGTTTTTATTAAAAATAAAGCCAAACTACATTAAAGGATTTAAAAAATAAATTGTATTTTCTACTTTAAAACAGCTGAACAGTAACTTAACTTTTATTGGAATAAAAACAAAAGTGTACATCTATTGGAAGGCTTGTCAGTACAGCATTCACCTTCATTTAATGTGGATTTAAGTGTTTCTTACCTGTAACAACTGCATAATGTACAACAGAGATTTTGTGACCTCTTTGTTTGCTTAGTGCCATGTTGGAATTAAGCAGAGTAAAGTTTACTGAGATTGGAAACAGTACTGAAATTAAATACTAATTCAAGGCCTGCAAACTACGCTACTTCATTTTACAGACAAAAATTGTGAAGAGAAATCTTGAAGTGACCTGGTGAATTTACCATGACAGCTGCATATCAGTACTGCATGACATGGTGAATTTACTATTTCAGGTGTTGCATATCAGCACACTATTGTTGCATATTGTGTCCCCTTTGGCACAACTGTTACTTGTTTTTGTTTATGTGCACCATCAGTAGAAGACACCTAGAGCGTGCTATCAATGCTGCTGAAAACAAAACCACACTGTAGATGTGCAGGAACCCAGGAATGAGCACATTTCCTCAGTGTTTTTGCACTGTGTAAACTTTCATTCTTCATATATCACTGTTATATGGAAATAGGACATAGCTGAAGAACATACAGAAACAGTCATTTCGCACAGTTGTGTTATATTTAGGAATAAGCTACAACATAGACAATTTGGGACTGGTTCGAAGAGGACTAACAAATCACAGTGCTTGTTCCCATATACAGATGTTCTCAGTGCAGTGATTCAAGCACAGTTTATACATCTGTTGTCATGAAACACAGTGCACCATATACATATACACACTCGCACACATACTTAAAAAAACCAAATAAGTTATACTTTGAGAGCTACTGTCAAGCTCTACATCATTTAAAAATGAATTACAAATACAGTAGTTAATGAGAGGTGGTTTTTTGTTTTTATAAAATACTCTAAAAACAAGAATTCTTATATACTTTAAAGTAAGTTTGTCCAGTTAAAGAAAAAAAGAAGGAAAAACCTGTAATCATTGGAGACATCCCGCTGGGAGTGTTAAAACAGGATGCTCCATCTCTCTGATACAGGTAGACTACCAAACCTTCTGCCTTCTATGGATTTCACAGTTAGAAAACAGGTGAAACATTTGCTTGAAGATTATTAATGTTGATGTTCACTGTTAACGCAAGATATAAGCATTAAAGCATCAAACTACACATTGCTTTAAGCACATTATTTGCAAGGACAAGCTTTAAAAAAATAATGCTGCATGGCAGCCAGATCAGCCCCCGCTGTGACCATGGAGGGGGCTTTAATCCCTTGCCTTGTCTTGATCCCTGTTGCCTGTCTTGATCCCTAACAACTCACCCTATTGTTGCTATTTGCCAAGGAAAAGAAAGTCAGAGACAAATAACCACAAGAGGGATTCAGGGCTGGGACAGGGGATAGAGTTAAAGCCCTTCTTACGATGCATCCGCTATTTTAAACATTAACAAAAAACAGCATATGCTTGCAAAACATGTTTAAAATCAAACCAGATGTTACTTTAAATCTTAATCATCACAAAAACCTAAAGCATGGTTTTACAAGTCACAGTCATGACTTGTGATGCTCCTGCATCCACTCTCTCTGCTAGGCACACAACATGTGAAGATGTTGAGGCCTGATTTGCACAATTCACATTCAAGTTGGGCTTACGGCCACATGGGGCTTAATCTATAGTGGCTATCTCACACATTTCTCTATATGCAAGCTAGTGGGGAGGGCATGCACCTGCTCTGTCACAATGCAAAGAGGATCACCAAATGGTAAGTGTATGAACAGCACCTAAGCATCCTTGAGTAGTACATCTGGTTAAGATCACAAGGGAGATATTTTATGTGCACTTTGCAGGGGAAAGAACTACAGGTATTTTCCCCCATATCAGCGGGGGTTCCATCCCCCCCGCCTGTGAATATGGGGGAGCCCTATATAAATATCAGATTCATAGGGTAATTTGGATTTTATCTCCAGAATTTATGTATGGAAAAATGTTTAATAAATCCTCCATTGCCACCAGTAATTTTGAACTGCCTTGGAAGAACACACCAAATAGTTTCAGAAGTAAAGGCTATTCAGCTATGGTACACTGATTCATCAGGCAAGTAAAAGCCCTAGCAATGGTCAAGAGCAAGTGTGGGTTTGTTGGTGTCCCTGCTCATCTAACAGCCTATTTTATGAGGAAAACTTACTGCTGCAGTTGCTATGCTTTTAATGCAGCATTGTAAGGAAGGCAGCAACTACCCTTTTCATAAGCAGCAATGTCCATGTAAGAAGTGGAGACAAACAAGGATGATCAAGCAGTTCACACAATGGTTGGTGCACTGGCTCCCTCCCCTCTTCTTGAAAAGACTTTCCAAACACTGAAGTTCTGAAGAGACTGAAGTCACAACATACAAAATAAAACTGTATTATAAAAGCCAGCTCTACACATTTCAGAGTTCATCTCTGGAATCTGTCTTGTTCCTCATCAAACAGGTCTGTCTTATAAACACTTAGCTTTGCAGAAAATGGAATCTCCTGCAGTGTAAACAGTTACTTGAAAAAAACGTTTGAAACACTGAATGTTTCAATGACTGCATATCCAGTTTTGTTCTCTCAATGTTCAAGACAGACACCAAAGTACAAACAGAAAATGCTGGCCACGAATTTGGAATTCACTTAGCTCAGCCAACAAACAGCATTTCTCCTGAGTTTATGGTAGAAAAAAGGTGTCATAACCAGCACTTCAATGCATGTGGAGAGGTCCTTCTCCCAATGCCTAGTCAAAGCTCTAATACCAAGAACGTTTTTGCTTCTTGATTGTTCTGTCCTATACATATTCCAATAGCAATCTCAGTTTAGCTGAAGAAAAGGATTGACATGAAGAACTGTGCAAGTGTACTCTGTGCCACAGACATGTTCAGAACACAATTCAAAACCCATTTTAATACTGCCAAATCCTTTCGTTGCAAGTCGCCAAACATTCCAAACAACTGCATCAGAACAACCTGCCTTTTCTAGCAGAAGGCATTTCTGTAGTCTACCCTACAGCATTTTTGAGATAAAGTATATGGAATGGGACTAAATGTCCCACCTCCACGTACCAATAGCTCCTCCCTGGCCTCTAGAGAAGAGCCTGCCAGTAGATTCAATTGCTATTGAGGTTCTCCATTTTCAGTTGTTCCAGATGATGTGAGAGAAAGTGCAAAGTCTAGATTAAGGCCAATAAGATGTGTTCAATGTGTTCAAGATGTGTTCAGTACAAAAGAAGAAATCAAAGAAAGTGGTCACACAGAAAAGAAGGCCTGCTCTATAAAAATGTCAGTTCCACTAATTGCTTTTATACAAATCACCAGTAGGTGGCCCTACAAGATCTAATTCTCCTGGTTACTGGGTGACAATCTCCTGAACCAGATAAAGTTAATCTTCTCATCACAAGGACTGCTTTCCACTTACATCTGTAACGCAGCACAGAGTTCTACAGACAAATACACTACTATGGATGGAAACTTTGTGAAGTTCATTACATAACAGAACTTGTTTGAGAACTTGCGAGAGGAGCTCAGGCTTCCCAGCAGCTCTTCGTCCAAAAGTCATATTCTAATTCCAGTTGAAAGGATCCCTGGTAAAGTCAGGTATTTTTATCAGAGTCTGAGCATGTGTTAATTCCAGGGAAGTTCTTTCTAAGGGCTCAGTGGAAATGCTCAAAAGAGGAGCCTTGCCAAACTCAGAGTTCAGTGGTGAGTAAACATTTTGGCCTTGTCGTAGCATCTTCAGTCACAGAACTGAAAATAAAGCAAGACAGTTCATGTGTAATCTGTGGAAACCAAGGTGGTAGTAGTCTGCTACAAACTACATTCATGAAGACTAGACCATGCAACTGTACTGCTGGTCAGTTTAGCCAGTTCATGCACCTGAAACAATTTCATAACACTTCCCCTGCTTACCCCTGCCTCCATCCCTCTTTCCTCCTTTAATTGGCACCCTGTACCAATAACTAGATTGTAAGCTCCTCAGGGCAGGGACATGTCTTTTCACTCTATGTAAACCACTACGAACATGGATGGTATTATATAAATAGGAACAACTATTTAACAACCCACTAGAGAGTGAATTCCTGAAAAACTGCCCAATCCTGGTGCGTGCCGGCTTACCACTGGCATACACTGTCATGAATGTGCTATAAGGCACATTAGTGGGCTCTAGCGCTGGGTGAGTGCTGATGCTGGGCTAGTGCCAGGCAGCTACCAGAGCTCCGCTGCTTGACAGTTGTGCAGGCCGCTGAGCAGCAGAGGTAAGTGGGAGCGTGGAGGGAAACGAGCAGGTGATGTTCCGGGGAGGTGGGCAGAGGGCAGGGAAGAGGCAGAGGGAAGAGGCAGAGGGCAGGGAAGATCCACCTGATCCAGAGCCTCCGTGTTGGGCAGTGAGCCCTTTGGCATCAGTGGAGTAGCCACATTGTAGGACTATTGGGAGTCCCCTTCTCCCCAGGAGCCACCAGCAACTGCCCAGAGTGTTTAGGATGTGGCGGCAGCCATTTTGGGTGCCGCTGCAACCCCATGCAGCTCAGAATTGGGCTGAAAGTAATTCATATTATTCCTCGGAGCATAATCAGTGTTGTTCTTGTACATGGGACACATAACAGGTAATAACCATGTTTGTCAGTTTATAAGGTGTCCCATATGAGCAGAATCATCTTTGCCAAATGTAGTCAACAATCATAATTTAGTAGTATCTATAGTAAATATAAACACCGATGAGTGGAATACACATTACTGTCCACTCTTGTCATAATGCCCTAGTTGGTACGTGTATTTGTAGTTGCAGGAACAAATACTGATGAAGTTGAATGCTCCAAACAGACAAACCCGACGATGCCTTACTGGTGAGACTAAGGTTTAAGGAATCACTCGGATAACTGTGCTGCCCAATGCCTGACAGGATAATTGCATTACGAAAAATCTGCCCAAACAAAATGTAATCTCGTAATTTAGGTTAGAATTTCAGAAGCATCACATTTCCGTAATCCAAAGCAGCAGTAATGGGAAAATCAGTACCTGGTCATGATTTCAGCTGAATAGAGAGGTGGTGAGGAACCAGCCATGAGTGACAGTGTCTCTGTGCTGCCTTTCGTTGCCTTAAGAGCCGAGGCAACATCATTCACCAAAGGCCCATTAGAAACCAGCCCACTCTATATGAAAAGAAAATGGAAGAAAGGAAGCTATTAAGAGATTATAACCGAACCTGATCAGACTGATTTAAGGACAGAACCACATGTTATCTGAGCAAACATCGTGCTCTCAAACCTGCATTTGCAGAGATAACCCAAATGTGTGTGTCCAGAGGAATTGATAGGTGGAAGGAATACCTAACCCCTTCCCATCCCCAATAATCCCTTCCTGCAGCTGCTCCCATACGCGGTTTTCTCCTGCCTGGGTTTATTTCCATCAGCCCAGGTCTGAAAAAACTAGATTAAGCAGGCTCCTGTCCCCGCTGCCCCAGCATTTACTTTATAAGGAAAACATGGGGTTGGAAACTGAATGGCAGGCTGAGTTAAGGGCAAAAAAAGCTTGTCCACAGTCTTATTCTTCCAGGGAAAAGGTCAGAATATGCAGGTATCACATCTGGTCTGGACTAGATATAGATCAACAAGAGGGACCAGCACTGCAGAAAAAGAATAAATGCACCATAAAGGTATCCAGCTTCCTCCACAAAAGACTTTGTACCTTCCTTTCTACCACACTGCTGAACCAATTTTCACTTCTGAGTGCTATATAATAGAAATTTTAGAAACTTGTACCCAATGATATGGCGCAACCTCTTTTTTTTTTGTAAAGGGACTAACATAATTTAGGTAACTAGTCATTACTAGTAGATAATCAAATATGATGTATTTTGTAAATTTGTATTTAAAATTAAAAAAATATATTATTCAATAACTTACTGGCACTAACCACCTCGGCACAATTGGTGGTGGAGAAGACACCTAAAAATCAGAGGCAGACATTTCAGAAACACAGTACACAATAGAAGCATTTGTCACTTGCACAAATGAACTATCCTTCCACAGCTTTGCTTATGCCTCACAAGGTCCTGTAGTGTAGATCACAAGATTAGTAGTGCAGACACCATAATCAGCATCCCATAAATGCCAGGGCCAGAAGGCAGGCTGTGCTGAGACAGCACTGCTCCCTTCATTTCCTGGGGGTTAAAGAGACTACTCTAGATCCTTGGAAAACCCTGGGGAGATGAGAGGTAACATCACTGAATCAGCGCTAGCACTCAAGCTTCAAAAAGAGTTGATGGAAGCCAGAACAGATACATAACCTTTAACTTCACTAGACAGTCCAGAAAATGAGCACTCAGCCTTAGCCACACTAAAATAGAGCTAGCTACTCTAATGAAGAGCTTGATTCATTCATGAAGAGCAATTCATGCAAAGTCCATCAATCAGGGACAAATGACTTCATTAACGCAGGTTTATGGTAAAAACAGGTCTCTGCCTAATCATGAGAAAGGAAATACTATCTGAAAGTCACAGGGTTTGCAAAGCAAACTGCAGCAAAAAAAGAAAAGACCCACAAGTCGAACTGCAGATTATAAATGGAAAAATGAAAACAAATCAAGACCTGGTTACATATATTGTTGTGTCTTCTTACAATTAATGTAGTGTACTGTTGAATTAACATAATCTGAACTTTGCGTTTCCTGACTTTGTAACAGTTAAGCAGTATTTATCTTAGTGTCATATAAATTAACATCTGATATAAATAGAATCTGAATTCATAGCAATTCCATTTGATCATCAAGCCCAACTCCATGCCCACATGAGGGTGACTTTGGATTTACGAGTCATATAGCAACAAAGGAAGAGTAAGTTATTCACATTTCATTGGTAATGTGTAAAATGAAAATATGTATCATTGCTGTGGTGTTGCCATGGGGGAAGAGAGGCAGGTTGCCACTTAATCCAAGCATCACTTGCATTTCATCTGTTTCCACATGATGGCAACATCAGAACCCACAACAGACTAGTTACAGCCTGTTACTAGTTTGCTCTACGATCAGAGAAATACAGTGGACCCTCACTTTACAATGGTAATTCATTCTAGTGATACCATTGTATAGTGAAAATACTGTAACTTGAACCCAGAAATGCATGATTTTTTGGAAATTCATTTCAAGACCTTGAAGCTGAAGTTTTGGTCACAGAACTAAGCCATTTCCTTCTCTAAAAAGTAACAGGTGCCAAAAGTGCTGCTTAGGGGGCAGGATTATCAGTTTACACAATGTAGCAATTTAAAAACCCAAATTACAAGGCTACACCCTCAATACACAAAAGTCACAATGTTAAAAAACCACTGTTGCTACAGGCTGAGACGCTAGCTAATGTTTGTATCAGCATTCGCATTGGCTGTATTGTCCCTCCATACACACAGCTATGACATTAAAAACCCTGCTATTGTCTGAGATGCCACCAAAAGCATTCACATCACTGATTGGCTTATCTATCACCCATGTGGTTCTGTCAACAGCAATTGTGAGCCCACTATCGAGTGAATAACTTATTGTATAGTGAAACTTGCTTTATTACAGAGAGTCCATTGTAAAGAGACTTGATTGTAAAATGAGGGACCACTATACCTGAGGCCTTTTCACATATTTCCTCCCAATGCAAACTAAGTGCACAGGGAGGGGGGCCTAGGGAGGAATTATGCCTGCTGGCCCCACTCCAGATATGGCTGTGCCCACCCTGACCTCCATGCATTAACCAGAAGCTCTTGAAAGAGGAGCCTGATTGCATGGAGCAACAATGCATGTACAGATGAATGCACACAGCGTCTTCTTTCAGATCTTCAAATGAATGCATAAGGGTTGGGGGCCCAAGAGGTGCAGTGTTGTTAAGGACCAGAGTCAGTGTATGTGGTGACATTAGAAGTGGAGCCAGTGGGTGAGGTTCTGCTTTTCCCCCATGCATTTAGACTACACATAGCACAAATACCTTCTGAGGCTTAAAGGAGCAATATAAATTTTTAGATTGAAAAAATGGTTTAGGAAGACTATATAAGAAAAATGGTCACTTGGGATGGTGGGGAAAAAAATGAGACAGGTAGAACGGACTGTGATTTTTGCTGCCACCCCAGAATCTTGCTCCTGGAATATGCTGTTAACACAGGACTCTAATAGAACATTACTAGCCCAAGGCTCACTTATACAGAAGAGAAACCAGTTCAAACGAGTACCAGACAAGAAGAAGAGGCGCCTCGCGTGCAGACGATGGGGGCATAAATCAATCAGGTTTTTCTTCTAAAATTTTCAACAGCACAATGAAATCATTGAGGAAAAGGCACAATTTAATTTTCACTCTTACCCGAGGCATGGCTTCTGTAAAGTCAATTAGATTCTCTGCCTGTGATGTTAATAAAATCTCCAGCTCTTCTGGAGAGTTCTGAGCAAAAAACAAAAAAAATTAATTAAATTATAATCAACCAATAAACAGAGATGTTGAGGAATTTTTACAATGCCATGCACTCTTTCAACAGCTGCAACTTGTGGGACTAAAGCAAATGAATGTTCTCTCTAACGGATCTCTTTCCCTTTGTCGCTTCATGCACTTGAGAAGTTGGTATGCAAGAACCTGCCTTTCACGAAAGCTTTGATTAAGCAACCTGAATCCAAGCAAAAGAACACAGTAAAAGCAGCTCAGTACCTGTTGACTGGGAATTTCAAACTATACATGAAGTAGGTTTTCTGTACACAAGCCCAGCAATTGTAGGCATTTGGCATTCTGACCTTTTGTTTCCTTTGAGGATACAGGACTAGGCAGAACCTGTCACTAAATGCAGCAGCACGACCTGGAAGCTCTGCATCAGTAAACAACATGCTGCCACACGCATTTCGACACAAAAACACACATGCAGCTTCTGTTCTTGCACTTTGCTGATACAGTCAATGATTCACAGTAGGTAAGGAAAAAACAAAACACTTTTCTGCACAGACAATGAGGTCACACACCTTTAAAACAGCAGCCTCCTCTGCAGAA
This sequence comes from Tiliqua scincoides, assembly GCF_035046505.1. Classification (NCBI taxonomy): domain Eukaryota; kingdom Metazoa; phylum Chordata; class Lepidosauria; order Squamata; family Scincidae; genus Tiliqua; species Tiliqua scincoides. Next base: position 77,476,971 of record NC_089821.1, on the reverse strand, counting down.
ACCAGATTAGGATTCAACAAATCTTCAGAGCTCGAGGCAGCATTATCCTCATTTAATTCATTCCTGGAAGATGTAAACAAGCCCATCATGACGCACAGGGAGTGTGAAATAACAAGTGCAACTTTTCATGACTGCTTAGCTTGAAAATATGACAATTGATCACTATGGGGCATAGAGAAGATTGCTACCAGAAAGACTTTGAAGTCATTGTCATCTGAGCTGCAGCATTTCAACACCTGCTGCCTCAAGCAAGCCCCCCACATTTCAAGGTGCCAGAAAGGTAGGTAGATGGTTATATTAACTCAGTTCACACTCCTTTGCAGGAATCTATAAGCCCGAGCAATTCCTAAGCTTTCAACTGTCAGATCAGAATATGCCAAAGGTTTTGTCTGTACTCTGACATATGCTAACATGCACTCAGAGGAAAGAGCCATAACAAAGCTCTCCCAGCTCCATTCAACATATGGAAGAGAGGTCAAGACCAAACACCTTAGGTTCCTATAACTGCTACTGCATTTTCCAACCTTCATAGATTTAATCATTTCATGCCTTCTAATAAGCAGATAATTCAGTCTGCCAGCTGGAGAGCATCACATGTGCCAGTTCTCAGGCCCAGAACTCGGAAAAACAGCTTGGGGGGAGATGCCCTTTGCAGTTTGCAAGCTCAGTCATGGACCAAAGTCTCACTGGTTGAGGAATAACTGAGCAAATGAGGGGCCAGTGGAGTGGTTATAAGTCCCATCATAAAAAGTCAGGAGAGCTTCAGTGAATGCAAAAGAGCTCGGCTAATGATACAGAGAATCTTTATTTGCATATTATTTCTTCCTTTACCCCTGCTAATTGGGCAGAATAGCACCTTTTAAAGTGGTGTCTTCTTATATTTAGCAGGGGGAGAGTAACAGTCCCTCTTCATCCTAGTGCAGAGTCTTCTCTAGTGGCTGTTTGCTGGTATTGTTCTGCATTTTTTTTTAGATTGTAAGCCCTTTAGGGACAGGGAGCCATTTAGTTATTGGATTTTCTTGGTAAACCACTTTATGAACTACTCCTGTTGAAAAGTGGTATATAAGTATTCTTAACAACCACCACCACCATTTCCATGGAAGTTAGAAGAAATGGAGACAGAATGAAATGACACTAATGGATATACTGAATAACTTCAGTACGGGTTGAGACTAACTATTCACCTGGGTTCCATTCCAAGCACTCACCTGGATGGCAAAAAAACGCACTATAGCAAATCAATTTAAAAAACAAAGTTTCTTTGCTCCTGTTGATTTAAAAACAGCCTTGTTGATGTAAGACAGCCTTTAAAACAGCCTGTTGATTTAAAAACAGCCTTTGTGATGTAAGAAAAGAGTCATTAACAAGACAATCCATCAATCAGTCCTCCTCCAAGAGCTTACAAAAAGCTGAGAGCTTACACTCAGCCCCTCCTTTCACCAATGCAAAGGGATCACCTTTCTTTCAAGTGCTCAGGGGGAAAGGAGGGGTCTGCTGGAGAGAGAAGGATTGATGGATTGTCAGCTAGCTGCCCCCCCTCTCATTAAGGAGGCTATTGTTAAAGGACTGTTCAGTTTTTAAAACTGATTTTAAAGTGGTGCATTTTTTCCCTTCTCCAGGGATCAGCACATTCCTTCTAATTTGCAGGGGCCATTCGCGTTGAGTCAAATCCATGTATAAAAAATCTGTGTATAAATAGGCTGGACCTGTATAATCTCTCATCTTCAAATATCACCCTTTTACTAAATAGTCCAGGTCTAAAGCTGAAGAAACACCGGCACTCTAAGAAAGCCAAAGAGCATTTTTAAAGGAACTGCAGAACAATCGCAAATGTTTTCTGTTAGTTTTCTCCTTCATTCATTCTATTTTATGAGTAGGACAACAACATTTTCATGAGACAGATCGACAGCAGTGATATCTATTCAGCAAGTGCCCCAAGAGAAGGCAGCACTGAGCTAAACTGTTGGGTTTTGTTCCTTTGGGATTGCTTTGGCTCTGGATAAGTCACGCTAAACATTTCCCAGTTTCTGAAAAAAGCGCAAGAATGACCGACCTGGCAGGAAACTGCCAGGATTGATTGAGGGAACCACTCAGTGCTTAGCTGTTGTATTCTTTCCTTGGTTCATTTCTATGCATGTCCATGCTATTTCCCCTCCTAGAAACACATTATTCGCCCCAAAACTTACCGAATAAAGGCATCTGAAACAGGGATAGCTTTCAGCCCCTCTTTTGGTTCCTGGAAAATTGGACTGTGAGCTTGCAGAGGGCTGTTCGGAACTTTTCCTGACAGAAGAATACTCCTGAGCAAAGCAGATCCAAAGCATATGATTTCCAGATAAAACTCTTCACATAAACAGTGACAGGCACAGTAGTACCCACTTAGCATAAACATCCTGTTTACAATGTGGCATAGTGTGCCAAGAGCTGCAGATGCCTCTACACCAAGGGAATCCAATTTATGTGGCCAAGAAAAACTGAATTCTGTATACATAAAATACATTTTCAAGTACATATCTGCTTATTTTACACATCTTTTTACTGAATTGATGCCTCATTCTCAACAATTGGAAATCTCTTCTGCTTCCTTTCTGGTTTCAGAAACGGAAACCAGGCATTGCCTGCACAAACCTGTCTTCACAGCCCCCAGGGGCTAGAAATATCTGGTTTCAACACAAACCGAGATTCTCAGGATGCTGAATTTGGTGCTCAACAGAAATATCTGTGCTTCAGTAGTGTGTGATCACAGAACTGCAGGATACACAAACTCTCTGCTTATTTCTATTTCATGCACTTGGTTCCAGTCAGCAGACAACAATCTTTGCAAGTCCTTAGCTGCTGACGCCAATTCTCTCCATGGCATTTATATCACATATGAATGCACCCAATTCCTTTTCTGCCTCTCTCAGAAGGGTGGCCAAGAATTCCTATTGGTTTCTGTCAATTTGATGTTATGCTTTAATATAACTGTTCAAATATATTATTTTATTATACTAGTATTTTATTATATTATGCTTTAATATTATGCTTTAATTGTTGTTTAATTGGTTTTAATTGTTTTTATTAATGTTTTAGCATTGTTTTATCTATTAAATTGAAATATTTTATAAGCCGCCTTGAGGGCCCCTAAGCAGGGAGGAAAGGTGGGATATAAATAAATAAACAAACAAACAAAAACAAATAAATAAATAGTGAGCTGCTTTGAAGGCTGCTGGGCCAAAAAACAGCATATAAAGTCAAAACGATTAAAAACAAACTGATACAAAGTCATCAGACTACCACTTCCATTCTGTTCTCTTGAACTGGGGAGTGGAAGTAAGCTGGACACCTGCATTTGTTCTGGGGCAATATAGTGATAGTGCTTTCTATCAAGCTCACAATCCAACAGTATTGCAAACCCTACCCCACCCACTGAGCATGAAAGACAACAGTAGAATGCAGAAATCTTATGCTTTAGGTGTTAACACCATTATCACCTACTTTCAAGCACCTTTTAAATTCTGCTGATTCACAGAAAAACTGAAGAAATCTGCTCACACGACAATGAATTGGGGCAGACAAACCTCAGTTTACTTCAAGCACAACTCAGATACCTGGCAGCAGCATCCTGAATGTTCGTGTTCTTATTGCTAGACATACTCTCCTCTCTTGTGACCTGAAAGTCAATGGGCAGAACGTGATACTTCAGACATTTCAAATTGGTAGAGGTTAATAATATGAATAGCAAGTAATTTCCCCTCTAGCAGGTCAAGAATGCAACACATGCTGGCTCTTCAAAGAAAGCATCACTTTACTCTTTAAAGCAGAGAGATCCAACAGCTTCATGTTTATGAGCAAACAATATTTCAATACTTATCTAGTTATTCATTTTTTCAAATTACATACAGGTGTCCCCCTGTACCCATGGATCATCTCTGAACATCCTTCCAGCTCCTCTCCCCCCCCCCCCGGTGGGTGTGGCAGAACCGTATAGGTGTAATGCTCCATGGGCAATAAACCTGTCTTGCACAGTTGGTTTTGTCTTGTGTCTATATCCTTGAGAGGCTGCCAGGCTGACTTGTCACATCACTGTTTCACTTTCTGGTTCGTTGGAGACTTCCAAAGAGTGGAGTTGTAAAAGCACTTGCACACCAGGGGCATTAGCAAAAACTAACTCGCTGATAGGGTGTATTGTAGAAAACCAACGTTCTTGTCCCTTTCACTGACCCCAATGGCAGACTGGGTTTGTAGCACTTACCTTGTGCACTGCTTCAACCTGGGCCTTCAAAATGTTGCTCTTGATGTCTGGGGGCAACCGCATAGAGGCACTCGCTGGGCTCTCAATAGCATTGTTGAGACATTTCTCAGTCAGCTTTACTACCTCTTCCTAGAAGGAACATAGTCACATTCTTAGCAGCATCTAATCAGTGAGACCCTGCATAGGATTACTGTTATGGAGAGCACCATAGCTGGCACACAGTAGGAAACCCAAAAGCAGAACATGTTGATCTGGGGCTTCATCAAAGATATGCAACTCCTTGAATACAGTACAACACACTGAAAAAGTGCCTGGGCAGTACAGACTGTGCAGCCATATGCACATGATATGGATATTTGGCAAAAGCTGTGACTAAGAATCATCTCTACATCTATCGTTACAAAAAAAAATTGATTTCCATTGCAAACACCACAGTTGGAATCTGCATCTAGCATCAGGGATACTTTGCACCAAGAGACCACTTGGTCCTAGCATCAGGGATACTTTGCACCAAGAGACCATAGCACAACACAACACACCTCACCAAGGAATTCATGCATCTGCTTCTCAAGATTCCTATACTAAAGTTCACTCTGGCTGTCTGCCACGAATAGGGCATGGCTAACCTAGCAGAGGGAATGCACTACTAGAATAAATCTGCTGCTTCTCTTGAGCACCAGGAGACAACAGGACAAATTAGTGATTTGATTGAATTTAATATTTTAAATTTATGCATTTGAATAAAATGCCTGTATTCTTTTTCTCCTCCAACCACAATTACACTGCTTTACAGATGCAGCAGTTGCTGAAACAAGTTCAGATTATTTAATCTGTTTTTGGTTCTCAGACCCACCAGTTCATGTACGGGTCCCCCGTCCCTTTAAGGGCGGGGGAAGGGAGAGGCAGCGTTGTGATTCTCAGGATCATGTTGCTAAGGGAGGTGCTTTTACTTACTGTGTGTTAGGGCAAGCAGCAGAGGTGCAGGGAGCCCTGCACAGCCCTCCACAGGGCTCCCCGAGAATTGGAACCTTCAGAAATAGCAAGTACAAGCCACTTCTGGTTTGCTAACGCAGCCAGGAGGTGGCTTGCGCTTGCTGTTTCTGAAGGTTTCAAGCCTCAGGCAGCCCTGTAGAGGGCTGTGCAGGGCTCCCAACACCTCCTGCTGCTTGCCCTAACACAGTAAGGAAAAGTACCCCCACTCGCCCCCCCAGCAGTGCAATCCTGGAGATCGAGTTGCTGCCCTCGCTCCTCCCCCACAAAGACTTACTTTGGGAGTAAAGCTCCCAGAAAGTTTGAGAACCACTGTGTTTAATCATCCAGGAGTTAGGAGTTCAATGGAAGTATATCTTTCTTGTGGAATGCCCTTGTGCGTGAACCCAAGCACGAATGATTCCAGAGTGAAAGAAAGTTCTAGAGGAGCTGGCCTTTGGTTTAAGATGCATTTTTAGGTTTTCCTTCATGTGTGAGCCTTTATAGTTTAGCTATGCTTTCTTGGTATTTTTTTACCTCCATTGTTCACTATAGGAGATATTTTTGCTTTATTTCCTATTTTGTTTAAAATATTCAGTAATGAGGTTTAGCTCTTATCATTCCCTACACTCCAGAAACTCAAGACACTGGAATGCCTGTGTATTTAAAAATTAATTGCTTCTTTCAGTGCCAGCCTGCTTGTCAAGAGCTTGGCAGTGCCAAAATTACATGCTTCTCGTCCAGCAAACTCAGGCAGCCAGCTGACAGAAACCATTGCAACTATCTTGCAAGAACAAGGCCATTCATAGAGTCTCAAATGTTTCATCTGTAGATTATTCTCCAACCAAAGATTCCAGTATAATTCTAACAGAAGAAAATGACTGTTAACAAAGCAAGATTTCAGGGGATGGTTTTTCTGTGTTTTTAAAAAAGATTTTGATAACGTTTCATAACGTCATCAGGGAAAGTTATTTGACCTGTAGCAGTTGGATACAATCCTCATAGCTGAAACAGAAAGCCACTGACACTCCAATTTTAACACTGCCAAGTTTGATACAACTTTTCAAGATTTCAGCATTCTTTGTACAATATACAGGTCCAGCCTATTTAAACACAGATTTTTTATACACGGATTTGACTCAACATGAATGGCCACTGCAAATGAGAAGGAATGTGCTGATCCCTGGAGAAGGGAAAAATGCACCCCTTTAAAATCAGTTTTAAAAACTGAACAGTCCTTTAACAATAGCCTCCTTAATGAGAGAGAGAGGGGGGGCAGCTGGCTGACAATCCATCAATCCTTCTCTCTCCAGGGGACCCCTCCCTTCCCCCTGAGCACTTGAAAGAAAAATACTTTGCATTGGTGAAGGGAGGGGTCAGAGTGAAGTATTTCTAAGCATCTTGAGGGAGACTGATGGTTGGATTGTCCTCTTAATTACTCTATCTTAACATCACAAAGGTCAGCAAGTCTGTTTTTAAATCACTGGAGCAAAGAAACTTTGTTTTTTAAATTGATTTGCTATAGTGCTGCCCTCCACAGGAGGGCATCGAACCCAAGCGGAACAGAATAATTAGTCTCAACCTGTATCTAGTTCCCCTGGCTGGTTTCTGTGGTTTCCTAGGAGTCATGGCTCACAGTTTGGGAATCACTGCCTTATGGTACTAACCCATATTAGTTAAAAAATAAATATACACACCAGCAATTATCAAGTACTACTCATATGAGTAGACTACTATCGTTACCTTGCATGGTCACACCCATAGAGTTTACAATTTGTTGTGCAACAGCTATTTTGTATGCAATATGTACAGAGACATGTCTGCCATCAAGCCTGCAGTAGTCTCACTAGGTACTGGCTTCCCTAAATTCACTTCCTTGAATCCTTATCCTTCCTTGAAGCTTATCCATGGTTGCTCAAAGACAGCAAATAAACTACTGAGGCACATGGACAATGAGAGGGTTGGGAAAAAAATGTAGGGAAAAAAAGTAGAGGTGGATGAAAACTGAATGTGAATAAGGCTCTTCCAGGAGGTGGTTCCCATGAATCCTACTGTAGGTTCCACAACTGAATGAAAATTGTGCAAAGACACAACCACATGCAGTTTAAATCCAGACTTGTGCCCACTACAACAGAATTTGCTTGCCTAAAAGCAAATGATTGAATGCTTTGTACAAAGGCCATGCCTTGAGCCAGGAGCAATTCTTTAGTTTGCAGCTTGCAGTTGTTTTATGGAAATGTGCATAAAATGTGCAGTTGTTTTATGGAAATGTTCTTTAACTGCAGCTTGCAGTTGTTTTGTGTGTGTCTTGCCCCAAACAGAGAGCTCTCTTATTTAGGGCACAATCCTAACCCACTTTCCAGCACCGACATAAGGGCAATGCAGCTCCCAGGTAAGGAAACAAGCATTTCCTTACTCATGAGGAAGCCTCCATGAGTGCCCCCCAACTGCAGGATGCAGCACACATCACTAGCATAGCTATGCCAGTGCTGGAAAGTGGGTTAGAATTTGGGCCTTAGTGACTTAGCAGTATTCCTTTTCTAGTGACAAGCAAGTTTTGTCATTTCTGGTTCCTAGATAGGCAGCTATTTATTTCTCTTAAATTATTTTAAACATATATCTCTTGGGCTTAAGGAGGCTATGAATAACAAAAGGTTGAGAGGGAGGAACATGTGTACTATACCACCTATATCACCTCTCTAGTATACTTCTGAAGTGCCTATAATTTATAATTATGATGCAAATTTTCAATAAAACACATAACACCACTGTCTATACTTCTAACTTCTGGAAAAACATGGAAATCTGTGAAAAAAATAAAGCCATTATCTCCACCTCTACCTATAGGAAAGGATGTGGTAACAATTTTAAAAATACAGAATTTTCTAAAAAGCTTCTTCAAAGAGAAGCTACAGAAAAAGTAGCTTGATCCCAGCAGGTCTTAACAGAAACCTTTCATAAATGGAGAGCTCAAAATGGTACACAGCCATTTCATCAGCAACTTGTTCTCAAACCTTTCAAAAGATTACATCACAGAGAACTTTAGGAAGACTAAGAGCATGAAAGGTAAATTTTAATAAAAAACTATTGTAAATGAAGACACCCTTTGGGTGGAGAAAACCACAACTTTGCATGCTTAATAAGATCAGTTTTGTTTACAACACCATTTCTTAACGTTTGTCCCCGTACCAGCTTGCATGGTCCACCTACTGGAAGTACCACCAGAAGTAACTGGTGATGATGTCAGGCCAGATGTTGGCAGGCCAGATGTTGTTACGTGAAAATCCCCTTTTGCCTTTTAGTTATTATTTTCTCTATATCTGGTTATTTTACTATGGGCTAAAATATCATGCAGGCTAAACTGTTCTCCCAGCACACAGGCCACATTTCCAGAACTCTGGTCAAGCCACAAGCTCATGGTTACACAACCACCACCACCCCCCATAGTCCCATAGTCACACATTATGGGAGGAAGTCTGGTGTCTTAAATCACTGTTTAAGTGTCTCCTACATTACTGTATTCATTGTAATGTTTTAACCCAATCACTGTTTAAGTACTGTATGCAGGCTTGAACTGCCTTCTTGGGTTGCTGATTCATTGTATTATTTAAGTTTCCCCATCTAGGAATCCGGCCATAGTCCCCACTGAATTTTGCTGATAACTGACATCCTGATCCTCTTGCAATGTTTTACATACACCAAGCACCCTGCTGTGTGGTAGTAATCAAGCTACCATCCAGCTCAGCACTGTCTCCCAACCCCTTTTAAGTGAGGGCTTCCTCTCACATGTGCGCGCGCTCGCTCTCTCTCTGTCCAAGGCCCAACACATTTGTGTTGTGTCAGAGGGTCCTCTCCACAGGACTCTTCCCCCCCCCAACTGCTCTACAGGACAGGTAACTATCTTGCGTCTGGAACTCTTTCCCTTCTCCCCCCCCCTTTCTCCCCTTCTCTCCCCATCTTTAGTTAGCAGCTGGGATTGGCATAGCAGGGACCCCTAAAAATCCTTCCCTACAACCCCCTTTCCTTATCTGTTTTCCTTGGATGCACCAAATACTCTTCACAAGCAACCACCATGAAAGCTAGGTACATTGAATTCAAGCATTAGGACCAAGAAATATACACTTATTTCTCCATGTGCAGTATGTTTACCTTTGTGCTTCTGTAACAAAACTATAATCTTTTATTGAAAGTTATCTTTGTCTCAGTCTCCTCTTTAAGCAAAAGGGAATTTCTCTGCACTACGCTGTCTTGTTATCCAGCCTACGATCCTAATGTTCCAATAAGGGCAGTGTAATAATTCCCCTAAACAAAACAGCCCTTTTGGTAACAATGTGACACAACAAACGCCAGTAAGAAGCTCAGGGCGGATGGGAGGGCTTTTTTGATTGTGCAAACAGTGCATGCTGGAGCTCTGCCTGCCGAGCCAAGCCTCCTGTGCTGCTTGCCATGTTGCATTGCTGCCCTTTCTGCCAGGCAACAAGGGTCTGGGGGACCTGCAAGTACCACCAGACACCACCTCAAGTACCAATAGTGGTACGAGAAACACTAGTCTACAACAAAATAGTTACTTGTATGGTAATCACATCTTGGTCTGAAAAGCCAAGGAAGGAGAGCCACCAGCAGAACAGGATCCAAAGCTTATCTTCTTACAGACAGTCTAATCTTGATTATGCACAAGGCTTAGAAGAAAGAACTGTGCAGAAGGCACAGAAGAAAGTCACTACAGAGGCAGAGAGCCCATTAAACTACCTACCTATTCCAGCTGAAGTAGTGCTTCAGTCTAGTCTGGGAAACAGAAAGAGCAGTCACAAGGACCTGTAAGATACAACTCCCTACCGCTCCTGCCAAGCAGAAAGAGGGGGGAAAACCCCATCACTTAGCGTGTATTGATTATATTTTAATCCTGCTTTTAATCCTAACCCAAAAATTGGTTCCCAGAATGGCTCACTGTAATTAAAATATACAGTGCATGTTCAAAATTATTACCTTGGTCAGCACACTTTGAGAGCTAAAGACCACTAGGTGAACTACATTCAGAGAGCCAAGGTGATGTTCTGAAACCTGCTGAGAACTAACATAATCATGCATGGAGGTGTATTTTGTAGCCACTTAATTGTAGTTTTTTTGTAAGGAAGTTCACTTGCAGCTTCCTTAAATGAGATACATTTTTAATTAAAAGTGGTTGTGCTATGTTTCTAAGGTGTGCAGTCTGGGAAGGTTGTGATGTCCCTTTCTGCCTCTGGGACTGGCACGCTGGTAAAGGCAGGATCCAGGGGAGAATTTGTCAGTGGTTGTGGGTGCCTCTCTGGGTATTTTCAGTACTCCATATTTCTGCAGGAGCTGCCTTGGTAGTTTTTCCTTCCTAGATCAGAGGTCTCGAAACTTTCAGCTGCTAGGACCCTATCACTCATTCTCACTCTTATTGTGGACTGAAGCAGGTTCATTATACCAAATATATACATGTTATACATAACTAAGAATATTTACAATAGGTGCAAATATTCACAACTTTTCAGCTATGGTGCTGCTGCTCTCTCTCTCTCTCTCTCTCTCTCTCTCTCTCTTTCTCTCTGTGGGCTATCTACAAGTGACAAAGACTGGCCTCTTCTAGAAATGGCCTGGAATCTCCAAGAACTGGCATCAATCTCCAGAAGACTATTAAAAGCAATCCTGGAGATCTGAACAGAACCTCCTCAGTTCAATTTTCACCTCACGTCTAGAAAGAAAATGTCCAGGGCTAGCTAGCTTCAGCCAGAGACAACACTAAGAGTGACCAACCCAGCACTCACTTCATCCACCAGGAGGAAGATGTATGGTTGTAAGTGAAGGAAGAAGAAAAAGGAGAGGAACATGTAATTATAATACCTCTGGGCTCAGTGGCTGATCAAAATGCACCTGGATAACCAGGGAGAAGCTCTTCCCTACCCTTAAGACTCCTTTACTGATATGCAAGTGTTTGTGTCTGGATCCCATTACTGCAATATAAGATAAATTTTACTACAGATAAAGAAGAAAAACTGCGCACAAACACATTTATGTTGAAAACAAGGGTGCCACTAAAAATGTATAGTTCCACCCTTGAAGATTAAGGCCTTCTGATTTATAAAGGATCAGTTGCAAGACTGTCAGAAAGGAAAGTCCATGTTGGCACCCTTCAGTCTCGGAAGACTATGGTATCGCGCTTTGAATGGTGGTTCTGGAACAGAGTGTCCTCTCCAGTGTACAAAGCCTGGGTAAAGTAGGCATGGAGGATAGACTGTTACCCATGCAGCAAATCCCCCCTCTCCACGTCGCTGAAATGGTCCAAAGGAAAGGCAGAAGCCAGTACGGTTGGTTCCAGAGGCATCGCAGGAGTTGCCAGCGTGTGACTGTATACAGCCGCGAACTGCCTCAGGGACTCCGGCTCTGGATTTTGCCTCAAGGTTTTCTCCTGAAGCCTTTTCCATAACTGGATATAGCCACAAGGCAGTGGAGGTTTGGGATCAGAGTTTTCCTTGTCTCAGTTGAGCGGCCTTCCCAGGCTATCGAGTCCCATCCACCGGGTGGTTGTTTAGTCACCTCTTAGGACAAGTACAGCCAAACCAAGGGCCTATTCTTATCCCCCAGCCCCCAGGGGCTAAAAGGAAAGTACTCTCTTTGTTAAGGAATGCTTTTATAAAATATGGTAGAACCAGAAAGGCTGCAATTCTGCATTACTTGACAAGGTTATTGAAACACAGGAAATAGACATAGGTGGTTTCTAAATCACCACACATGATTTTAAGATCTTTGGAATCATAGAAGAGTCATCTTGCCTATTGTAATGAATCCAGGGATGCACAAAGTCCTAATCAATTTGTATTAGATCAATGAATGCATATCAGCAGCTTGTAGAATGGTTTCCTAAAATGGCTTACATGTGGGGAAAATTCTCAGCCCTGGTAGGAGCATTTTTAACACATAAATATGGACCTACGGAGCAGAGTAGGCTCCTTAGCATCTCAGCCTGGTAGCAGCATTGTGGCTGTATAGCCTGTGGCTGTATCTGTACTGAGGGAAGGATCTAGTTGAAGTGAAAGCCTGCAAACTCTCAGGAGGTAAAAGCGTCTTTAACATAATAATGACTCCTATGAGGACATTAGATATCTTTTAAATTACTTTTTAAAGATGGAAATAAGCTTAGTTCTGTGGCAAAAGTTGAGGTCTTGGAACATATTTATCAAAAAAACATTGCATTATTGAATTCACATTACAATATTTTCAATACAATGGTGTCTCTAGAACTGATTATCATTGTGAAGTGAGGCTCCACTGTACCTGCTTGTTGATATTGTTGTTTATGCTGGAGTGAGGAACAAGTGCTGGGCTGACCACTGCTTCCAGGTGTTTACGTTTCAAAGATGCCTCTTCAGCTACTAAAAATAAAAAGTTAAGTGTTATCCAAGACCAGGGCTGGTTGATCCAGGAGGCTGACTAAGATGACTGTCTCAGGCAGCAGGTTAATACAGGGGCAGATTCCCACTTCTCTTCCCACTTCCTGGGAAGAAAAAGGAGGAGGGAGACAGAATCTCTTGATACTTTAGCCCACCACTCTCTTTTATTCACAATTCCTCTTTCATTCTATCCTCCATTTCCCTTCCCTAATCACAGAGTGAAAGCAGCACTTCATTCAGGGTGCAGTCCATCTACTCAGATTTGTGCCAGCAATTTCATTGGTGCAAGTCTGCATGGACTCAGGTTGAGGGAACTGAAACCAACAAGGGGGTTAGGATATTAGCAGCGCCACTGCAGCTGATACCACCCTTTCCTGGCCTCAATCCACCCTCCTCCCCTGCCTGCCTCCCTACCTGGCCTCAATTCACCCTCCTCCCCTGCCTGCCTCTCTTCCACCCCCCTGTGCTAACTTACCACTGCTGGCCACAGGCGTGGTCCTCTGGCCACAGGCATGCAGACTCAACTGTGCTCTGCCTGTGGCAATGGCCAGCTCACACTGACAGGCATGTCACATTTTGTGACAACTGTGAAGGGCCTTATGCCACCAGTATGCCTATTCCAGTAGTATAAGGGAGCAATTTTACCAACTTTCCAGCACCACGGCAAAGGCAATGCAGCTCTGAGGTAAGGGAACAAACATTCCCTTAGGAGGCCTTTGTGACTGCCACCCAACTGCAGGATGCAGCACATGCCCGAATAGCATAGCTATGTCAGTGCTGGAAAGTTGGTTAGGATTTGTGCCTATGTGTCCTAACAACAGTCAGTCTACAGAGCATTTCTTTACCAGTAGGTTCCATCTTCTCAGAGAGGTGTTCTTGAGGAGAGAGGCCTGCCTCTTCCCAAGTTCCAGCTGACCCTCCAACAAGTGACAAGCCAACAGCATTATCCAAACATGTCTCCAATAATTCCTTGTTATCCAATAAGTCAATGACAAGAGGTATACTATACAAGATGAGAAAACAAGACAAGGGCTTCAAGACATAGCAAACACAAACAAGCACCATTATGCAAGCACAGGTAAAGGACTTTCTTTTTGCTCTTAACCTGGTATTTTTTTTTAAACAAAATGAATCATATCAACCAGACACCTGGATTAGTAATAGGGGAGAGTTTACAAGTCAAACTAACATTTTTTTCCCAGGTCAAGAAACAATGGGGCACCACCAGTATAGAGCACAAACAAAAAACTGTTAGGGTGTGGATATAATTTGCTGAAATTAGGGAAGGTTCCAACATGTTTCAAGCTCACAGGCTCTTCACTGAACATGGTGGGGGAACCACTAAAACACAAAGTCAATATTGTACACAAAGCATAAGAGTTTTGAAATACTCAATTTAAAAACAAGCCAAATCAGTCATCATTAAAAAAAGTTAAAGAAATAGAAGAACTTCTATAGAAAGAACAAAGGTCAATATGAAAGTAAAGAGTTAATTCTTCAAAACTTAAAACAAACGAATATAATGGTATAAAGCTCATCATCTTCCAAAGCAAAGGAATGGCAGTATTCACAGGTCAGTAACTTGAAAATTTCAGACCCTAGAGGGGGGTCTAGTACCCTTTGCAGAACACACACTCTCTCTCACTGCCGCCTCTGTATAAGGCTAAGAAAAGCCTCCTGATTAAGAGTTTGGGAGTTTGAAACACACCAAGAACTTTAGTAATTTCTGTGTCTTTTGTTAAACATTTCCTGCAAAATCACTTCTAACCATTTGCATGTAAATTGTTTACAGCTACAGAGTTCAGTGTCATATGACAAAAAGCAAATTAGTGACAATTTGAATAAATTCTGTTTCTGAATTTGAATTTCAAATTCTGTGACCACAGCTTGTGGCAATGCGTTTGCCATGGTACATAGTTGTTTCCTGCAACAAACACATAATGCAAGGTCAGGGTTCCCAAAAATTTAAATATTTGTCTTTTTCACTCTTATGTGCTTTCTACAGAGAAATATCAGAGTGACCAAGGCAAAATAAATTGCAGCGTAAGCTAGATAAATTCTGTGCACAGATAAGCAGACTATTTTTTTCTTGCTGGCATTTTGCAGGGTGAGGACCACATCAAAAAACAAAAACTTTTTTGTGGCTCTGGTCTTTCTGGTATTCAAAAATGGAAAAGGAAGTATTTAAACTTGTCATTGAGGCCTCTAATGCTGCAATCCTACACATATTTACTGCAGAGGAATCTCCACTGAACAGCATGACTTACTTCCAAGTAAACATGTATAGGATTGTTTGGTCAGCTTGGGGAAAAATTAACATAGCTTTCCCTGCACAAGAAAGAATTTTTATCTTGCCTCCAAATGTGTGATTTTTTAATAATACCAAACAACCATGTGGATAGGCATGGACATGGGTGGTTGCTCCTCTCTCCCACAGAGCTCACAGTTGAGAGAGATCAGAAGAGAAACCCAGATGATAATGCAGATCAGAGAGAAGCAATAGGATTAAGGCAAACACATTGATTGCAATTTTCAAGACACGCACTTGGGATATCCTCCCCATTCTGAACAATGAAGTTTATACTGTGATATAGTGACTGGTCCAAGATTTCCTATGGGTATAAACAGAAGTAAAAACTTTAAACCCAGAGCTTCCTGATCCAAATTTGATTTTTCATCTGCTACCGTGTTTCCCCAAAATAAGACCTACCCAGAAAATAAGACCTAGTTGTGATCAGGGCCGGGATGGGGGGGGCAGAAGGGGTCCTCAGGGGGGGTGGACAATGTGACCAGGAACGCTGTACTCTCGTGCTTGCCACCTAGAAAGCTCCTGCTGTGCTGCCTTGGGCAGGGACGCTGAGGTGGAGCTGAGGTGGGAAGCAGTAAGCGAGGCAACCCTGCCTACCAGGCTCTGAGGCTCTCCACACTTTCCAGGGAATAAGTCCCATTAACTATAAAGGGACTGACTTCTGAGTAGACAGGCAGGCAGGCAGGCATCCTCCTGGCTGCTGAGGGGATATTTTTGTACAGTATATTTTTGTACATGAATGACTGTGGATTGTTGTACATTTTAAAAAAAAAATAAGACCTACCCCGAAAATAAGGAGGACAAGCGCTCAAGAGCCTGGAATCAAGTTTCTACTTTTCTTTGTATTCAAGACAGACTTCGTTCAAGAAACAATTTCTTTGCCCTGGCCCATCTCACATGCACATAGTGGCCTAGCCACAACAGTGACAAGAGGAAAGAATAAATGATTCACACCAATGTCCAATTCCCAGGAAAATCATACATGCCATTTCTCTTCTTCAGAAAAAGGGAAGGGAGAAAACAAACTGAGACCTCTTACGGTTCAGGCATTCGTAAGGGTTTTCCGAGTTCATGTGTTACATCCTGTTGGGGTGATGGCTAGTTAGCACAAATTACTTTTGAAACATATGAACTGGTACAGTCTCTATTTCCTATCTGTTCAAGGAGAACAACAAAGCTTGGGACTTCAACTTAAAATAAAATGAAATGTTATACCAGTTAAACTAAAAACTATCGAAGGACTAAGCAAAAACAAGTTCAATTTTTATTGCTCAGAATATAAATAGGTTAATATTCAAAATTAGGGAAACAATTTTTGGCAACACAAGCAGAAGTTTTTCCTACTAAGTAAGATCTGCAACTGGAGTACAAGACGGGGACTGTCTGAATGCAACACACAAGTGTTACCACTGAGATATGGGCCTGCATGCCAAGCAAGTTCCAAGAACTAGAGAGATTTAAAGATAGCTGCCAATTAAAACACAATAGTGAAGGCAGCCTAGTTCTTTTTTCTAGGACAACCTCCTGACTCAGTTGACCTTTCAGAGTTATTACTCACCATTTCACAACAGGAACTGAAACGAACATGCAACCTCACATTTCGGCTGAAACCTAGCAAATATTGCAGTAAATGTTACACAAAGGATTGTGTGATCAGTTAAATGACTTACCACAGCTCATAGAGAAAGAACAATTTGGGAATTACCCAAGGCATGTGTATCATGCAGGTGTACAAACTTGTAGAAGGCTCTGTCATCCTTCACTGGACAGAACGACATCTCAGCAAATGTGTAGTATCAATTCCAAAGTTCTCCAAATGTGGGAATACAAAGAAGGGCAGCATTTACAAGGGAGAACTACAGGATGTTCAACCCCTCAAGGGTATCCCAGTTCTTCCTTGCCAATGCTCCTTGCCAGGGTTCATTTTCCCACAGGCAGATTTACTGATTAGCAGTCAGCTCTATAATAGAAGTATTATAGTATTTGCCCTCCTGCCTACTAAGCATCCCTTGCAAAGTCTCTTATTAGCAGTCCAAGGAACATGTAGGGCTGCAAACCCTCTATTTATCTTACAATATCTAGTTTGACACTCCAATGTGAACTCGAATTTGAGATACATTTGATAAAAATGCAAAACAGGGGACCACTTTCAATTTTGATTCAAATAACAAAAGTACTGAGATTTTTGTCATAAGGTTACAACACTGTGACTAAAGCCCTCTCCAAAGCCCTCCAATCCTATCCAACTTTTAATGCAGTCCTGTGATAAGGGGACACTTGTTCCCATACCTTGAGAAGGCCCCAGTGACTGCCCCTCCACCACAAGATGCGGCACACACCCCACTGGCACAACTGCACAAGCACTGAAAAATTGGATAGGATTCGGTCTTCATTCACTGGAAAATTTTTGAATTTTGCATACTTTTGTGCAGTCCTCTCCAGTCTTTCTTGAAAAACAGGTCCACCTCCACAACTGATAGTTTTCAATTGAAGCACATAAATTTGGTGTTTAAGTTGAGGCACATTTTCAACTAGCTAAGTGATCAGAGGGATTCCCAGTATCTTTTGCCAATCTTTAACAGCCTGCATGACCTTGCACACGCACACACACCTCTCCTGTAGAATTGGAGGAACAGTGCCACTGATTGCTAAGATAGATAACCAGACCCATTCAAATTCATTGGAGGGAGCCTCAAAATTCAGTAAGGGCCCAAACAATTCTTACTTCAAGGTGCCATAGTTTGTTGAGCACTGCTGTTCCCTTTTACCTCCCACACATAACTTGCAGGAATTCCTTCTGGCATCCATAGAACCAATGGGTAGACTGTGTCCCTCTGTACTGTCTGAACTCTCCCCACCCAAATCTAGTTTAGGGAAGCAAGCAGGTGAGTACTGCGGCATACCAGGGGGGAGTTCCATGGGTACAAGTTACCAGGCAGCACTGCTGGGGAGCACTGCTACCACCCCAGCCATGAGGCCTGCACCAGTTGTCCGCTGGAGGTGTACTGAGGATCACAAAAGTTGCACATGGCCCCCCCCCAGCCCTCAGAAGGTCTTCTGACACCTTTAAATGTCACTTCCAATTTTCAGTCAAAAACCAGAAGCAATGTTAAAGGCCCTCCAGAGGTCTTAGAAGGCCTTCTGAGGATCGGGAAGGTCACGTGCAGCCTCTCCAGCCCTCAGAATGCCTCCAGGAGTGGCACCTCCAGATGTGGGAAGTACCCCTGGAGGTATGCCCCTGAGCGCCATAGTAGCCAGGACAGCCACTGGGTGAGTGTTGTCTAGCAGTGCAGGAGAGAGAAGGGGACTCTTTACTTTCCAACACTGTGGTGTACAACCTCCCTCCTCTGTGCCACTTCTGATCACTAGAAAGAGAAGCAGTGAGGGGCAGGGAAAGTATGCCCCTGGTAAGTAACAGGAGCAGAGAGGAAGAGGTCAGGCTCCACACTGACGCTCCCTACCTATTCAATGCTTTGTAAGCACGGGGGGGGGGGGGGGAGAAGAAGCCATTTGGACCATGGCAACTTTTCTTTTTGGTCTCTTTCTTCCTTATGGCTGCAATGGATGTTGAAGAGGCTGCTGCTGCTGCCACAACTATCTTCAGACTTGCTCTCAATAAGTTGGAAAAGGATTGGAGCCCTCCCTCCAGTGATGAAGCACATTGGAGATAGACAGACAGGCTGGGGGCTTGTCTGGTTGCTACCACTCCATGCACCATTTCAGATCCCTTCAAGGCAGGGCAGGCCCTGAAATGGAACATCTTTGCCAGGAGCCACACTGATTACCTGAAAAAATCATATGCAGGCTTTGAAAAGATTTGTGGGAGCAGACAGGTGCCAATGGGCTCTGAAAGGAACACTATAATCTGCTCATGGTACTTCAGGGATTTTGTCCTCATTCTCCAACCCCTCTGCACTGTATCCTGTATCATTCTCAAAGGGGATCCTCAGGAGCAAAGGGGAGCTGGGGTGGTGACGGAGGAAAAGGGTCAGAAAGGAAGCACGTGCTCATGGTGTTCATGAGTGGTACTTAAGATACAACCAGATGTGTTTTTTGCATGCAAGCAAAACATCTCACAAAGACCCCTTCATACAACATAAATAGCATTCCTTCAAATCTCTTTGGAAGTGGTTTTTTATGTAAAAAAAAGTATCATTTTATTATTTCATTTCCAATCAGGCAGATTATTAAAAATGCAGAAGCAATAAAAGAAGCAACTCTTTTCTTTCCAGTTGCCATGTCCTCTAAGTTTTTAAAAAGTTAAAAGATCCTTATTTAAGACGTGGAAAACAAGATATTGTTACCTCGGATAGAATATGCAGCTTTGTTACAAATGAAAAAGCCATTTAAAATTCTCTTTCACTAAACTTAAAAAATATTTTCTCTTCAGCACACTAGAGGTAAGTAACCTACGTTCATAGAGAAATCTCTGTAAGCAGTTACTTCATATATAGGTATATTAGCACATGGGTTAATTTCTTAAAGGTCACGTCCACTCCGATGTCCTTCAAACCTGTTAGTATTTCCAGAACACAACAGAACAATCAAAGCTTCTCCTATAAGTCAGTCACAGTGGTGTGGACACCATAGCCAAAGGCCTGTCTGTACATTCCTGCATTCTTCACATTGCGTTCATGGACAAAGTCACTGTAGTGTCTATCCAATGAATGGGCGGAGGGCGGGGACCACGCGTTCCATTCACTTCCACCATGTTGACAGCAGTCACCAGCATCATGGGGCCTGGATTTTTTGGGGAATGGGATGGGGCACAGTTAGTATCTAGACACAAATGAGGGGAGAGAATGGAAGGAGGAAGAGGCAGCTAAGGAAAGGATAAGACAGACTAGCAAGTTTAAACTTGCTGAGCAGCAAGCACAGTACACACAAGTTCATGAATTCACAATTCAATGGAGGGGGGGGGAGTAAAAGGACTGCCAAGTTAAATCCTTCACTGCCACTGCCAGGTTGTGCTAGTTTAAGAGTGAGCAACATCGTAAGTTTGAATACTCTCCTTTTTCCTCCACACTGCCCCGTTCATCCAACAAATGAAATTAGAAACTAATAGACACCTATCCACCCGACCTTATCATTTTCCTCATGTTTCATGCATTTACGTGTCATGAAGCAAGCCTAATTCGCCCCCATGTTGGGTTATTCTTTGATGTGAATGGCACTCTTAACTAAACAAAGAGCAGGCTTTCAAGTTAAAGGTATGCCCTTCTTCAAGTAAAATAGTTTCCTAGGTATAGTAGCATTAAAGGATTTAAATGACATGGTTAGATGCTTAGGATAAGTAAGACTATCAGAAAGCACAGCCCTTGACTAAGAAGCCAAGACAGATGAATGACTACAATTATATTTGAGAAAGTATTACATGCACAGATTATGTTCAACTCACTTTAAGAGATCCTGCCTGCATGACACAACTACTGCCATTGTACTGTGTCCAAGCCTAATTTTATCAAATCAAATCTTATTGGTGGTTTAGTTCGATCTGTTACCTGATGACTATATAGTCAGCATGACAAGACTGCTTTTCCTTCTGGTGGCATTCAACAGAAATGTGAATAAGTCATCCAAAATTTGCCCAGCTTCAGGGACTTAGGGAGCAATCCTAACCCCTTATGTCAGTGCTTTCCAGCACTGGCATAGCAGTGCCAATGGGACATGTGCTGCATCCTACAGTTGGGAATCACTCATAAAGACCTCTGCAAAGTAAGGGAATGCTTGTTCCCTTGCCTCAGAGCTGCACTGCCCTTATGACAGCTGGAAAGCACTGACATAAGGGGTTAGGATTGTGCCCTTAGAGATGTATTGATTATGTTACAGCAGGAGTTTAAAAGGTTTTAAAACATATAGGTAGAATAAGGAGTTCTTTGGGTTCCAGTTCCTACTTCTCTCTTGCATTATTGTTGTTTCCTATATGTTTCCCAGTTTTGAATAATCTCGTTATGTTTGTTGTATGGGCAGGGAATATTTAGCCACTTGTAATTTGGACATGGGAAAACAGTGTAACAGTATCCAAAGCTTAAATAAACTTATAGTTCTAAACATAGTACACGGAAACATTTATTGAAACTGAGAATTTTTTTCTGTTCTCATGCTTCATGAAGATTAAGCCTAGCATGTGCCACCACCACCACCACCACCATATATGAACAGGCAGCATCTTAAGTGTAATATGAACATTAAGGAGATTGAAAACACATGCAGGATAGCAAAACAAAATTCATCTGTGCTTAGAAAGAGCCTTCTTTAGGAAAAAAAAGATTTTAAACTTCCTGTGTATTATGTTATGGATCTGGTTCTTTGCAGTATTAGTTCTAACATTTTATTTATGAAAAGAGTTTCATAGCGGCTGCTTGTAAAAACACCCATCGTGATTGCAATACAGAACAGTTGTCAGCTTGCCTAAGCCTTCCCACATCATCTGCTTCAGTGATACGCAAATAAATAGGGTTGTCAGGCAGCCAGAAGGAATGTTATAGGAATGTTCGAGAAGCTGCAAGTTCCCACCCTCCTCCAGTGAGAACACATGTGAGCTTAGGGGTGCAATCCTAATCAACTTTCCAGCACTGATATAGCTGTGCCAATGTGGCGTGCACTTCATCCTGCAGTGGGAGGCAGTCAAGGGGGGCCTCCTCGAGGTAAGGGCATGTTTGTTACCTTACCTTGGGTCTGCATTGCTGCTATGTCAGTGCTGGAATATTGGTCAGGATTGCACCCTAGATCTATAATGTTTATTAAAAAGGCATATAAAGTTGCAGCTAACAGTGCAAGGATTTCTTCCTGATATTTGGGTCTCTTTCTTCTGCTAGTAGTAGAACCTTTGCTTTCGGTTCAGCTGCCTATCTTTCTTCTAAACCAAGGGTGCCCAAACTCCAGCCCAGGGGCCACTTGCAGCCCTTGGGGACTCCCAATAAGGCCCATGGGGAGCCCCAAATCTCCAATGAGCCTCTGGCCCTCTGGAGACTTGCTAGAGCCCGTGCCGGCCCAATGCAACTGCTCTCAGTGTGAGGGTGACTGTTCGACCTCTTGCATGAGCTGTGGGCAAAGGGCTCCCTCCACTGCTTGCTGTTTCACGTCTGTGATGCAGCAGCAGCAGCGAAGGAAAAGCCGGCCATGCTTTGTACAAGGCCTTTTATAGACCTTGAGCTATTGCAAGCATTCATTCATATAAGCTCCATCTCTAATATATTCATTTATGTAAATTTATTCAAATTTGAAATGTAAATTAATCCCCCCCCAGCCCTCAACACCCTAAACTAAACCAACAGTCGAGTTATCATTCCCCCTTTGAAACTAGAATTCTCATTTCAGTGGTTCCTTCTGAAAAGAACTAACCTTAAACATTTGGTAACACTGAATGCAAACCTAACTTTGCAGTTTGTCACATCATTTTCTTTTCAGTGAATAGGTTAGGAATGTTGAGGAACAGGTTTTTCACAGAACAACATTTAAAAATGAAGCAGAACTGGAAACTCAAAAGGAACTATGATTGTGCTGAATTGTATATCATTTTGAGTGGCACCAATAGTACTGCTGCTCAAAATTAAGATAAACTTTTAAAGTGAGGTAATAAAAATACAACCCTCTTGTTTTAATAGATGCAAAGAACCATCCCACAAAATATACCAATCTTTAATTCAATTAAAAAGCTTCATATATACTACTGTCCTTAAAATGAGGGGACAGTTGAGGAGAATTCTCTAAAGAAGGCTTATGAGAGCAATAGGAGCAAAGCCATGGGAAGAGGCCAATTAAAGGGATAAGAGGCTGATGCAGGGAAACCCCATAAGCAACATCAAGGCATTCAGGTTATTCTCTTCCAAGCAGAAACATAATTCCATCAATGCATCCAGCTTAATCTTATTCCAAACTTCACACTGAATGCAGCACACTTGATTGACCATACAGCTCCAAACAATTCTTTATTGCTTTCCTCTTGCCCTCCTAGAAATGGCAGAACAATACAGCCCCCATATCTCTCTCTCTCACACACACACACACACACACACACACACACACACTGTGAAATCAAAACTTATTTTCTCCTGCTTGATTATAAACTCATCTTCTGATGCAGCCAAACAGAAATTCATAGTCCATCTGCAAAAAGACCTAAGTTTCCAGTGCCAATAAGTACATGGGCATAAGGCAGTGGGGGTGGGGACGAGGCAAATTGTATGACAAGGGGTTTATTTAACTTGGAAAAGTTAACTTACAGCAGCTTTGTCTTAAAGATCTGTGACAAAATACCAAAACTCATGCAGAGCTGCAGACAGCCTTCCTTGCTGGTGGGGCAGTTGCATTTCTAGGCAAGGCCATGACTAACTCACTAATCAAGTGCAGTGAGGTGACTGCCTGAGACAGTAGACTGGGGCAGCCCCCCCCCCTTACCCGACAGTGATGCCACTGCCTCTTCTGCTGCTGGCATTCCTCCTCTGCCTCTCTGGATTTTGAAAAGAGAGAAGTATGGAATGGGAGTAGAGTGGGCTTTGAGCAGGGGAAATCTCAAGTGAGCCAAGCTGTACAGATCAGTTTAGAGCACTACCACACCTGGGGGGAACAACACCACAAATTGCTATAGAATCATTGTTTTGGAAGTAACCTTTAAACTATAGAGGGTAAGATAAGTTGGATAGTATATAATTTCCTTTTCTCTCCCCCCCCCCCCAACAGAGATTTTGCAATATCCCTGTATGGATGTCCTGACTCAATCATGAACTCAGGGCTGTAGCCAAGGTGGGTGCACTGCCTCACCTATAGCACTACTTAGCCCTCCTTGGATCTGGAGAAGAAACTGGCATTTTCTACAGTTAAAAAACACTACTATTAAGTCTACTTGGCAGCATGTATGCGTGGTGGGAAGACAAAATTTCCAGCACTGGCATAGCGGTTCCAGTGGGGCATGTGAGCATCCTGCAGTTGGGTGGCACTCACAGAGGCCTCCTCAAAATAAGGGAATGTTTGTTCCCTTACCTCAGAGTTGCATTGCCTTTACGTCAGTGCTGGAAAGCAGCAGCAGAGCTGGAAACTTGCACTGGAAGCAGGCAGGCCAGCAAACCTGCGTTGTATCCAGCGAATGTTTGGGGCCAAAAGCAGCACAGTCCGGGGCAAGGGGAAGCCTTTCCTCTTACCCTGTGTCATGCTGCAGTGGCCCCAATGGGTCTGCTCGGATCTGTGCCACCTGATGAGGTGGCCAAATCCAAGCATCCCAGAACTGCCCTGCGGCACCCAGGAATGGGGTCAGAATCTGGCATAACTGCTGGATCCTGGCCCTGCCTCATGTTCTCCACCTACCTGCCCCTGGGAATGCCTGCCGCCCACCCCGAAATGCCTCCCTCCTGCCTCCTCTCCACCCTCCAGACCCCTGCATCAGCTGATGCAACACACACTTCCTCCAGGCCCGTGTTGGCATGTCCATGCGCCAGCCTATCTCCCCATAAAGTGGCACAAAAGTGCCTTAGGGCATTTTCGTGACACTTTCGGCCCTATGCAAGGGACTTATGTGGGCCCAATTGGGCAGGATTATGCCCTATGTAAGTCAATTTACTCAATTTTCATTGCAATAGTAAGGATACAAATGATTTTTTTTTAATGAAGAAAAGGGCAACAGACTGACATTTTCTAGACTCTGCAAAACACAACACTCTTAGCTATGCAGATTTCTGGACATTCTAACCACAGTATAGTATGTGGGTTTTATTTTTATTTGGCAGCTGCATCAACCTGCCACTGTTCTTAACAAATTGCTGTAAGCTACAAAAGCACACAGTCAGAGCTGTTTGGAGCTGGAGCCTAAGGTTCCAAAGCAAAGAAGTTACCAACAAACATGCACATAGCAGTTGTTTTGAGCTTATATAAAACAAGCTGATGTACTAATAAAGCAAAATAATAAATACCACCACCAGTGGGGAAGGAAGAAACTGATTGATCAACCAAGATCTCAGAGAAAACCCTCCAATTTCAGACACTGGACAAATCAAAGGCAAAAAGAAAAGAGAAAGCACTTTTGATTAAGTCTGATTGTCACCAAGATCAGTGAAAGCAGAACTATACTCTTCAAGATATAAAACCAAGATCCAGAGCATCTTAAAAAGTCAGTAGATATACTGGCGAGATTTGCATAAACACACATTTGAATTAACGATTAACAACAAATATTTACAATATAACCTTGTCTAAGAGAGGTATAATAACAAAATAAGTTCTGATCACATATAGAAGGGTCTTTTCATTGAAAGAATGGAAACAAGGTAAGACTTGTAAGCCTACTGCATCCTATTGCTGCAGTCTTTCAAACGGCGTGAGGAAATTAAGTGTTCTTCCCTTTAAAGATGCCTTTTTTTAAGGAAGTCAGTAGCTAAGAAATATGGTCTTTTCTTGATGGAGAAACCAAAGCTTAAACTGTCAAGTATTAATTTAAAACAAAAATTCAGTCTCTTATCTGCAGCAATTTCTCTTTACATATGAAAACTCTGTCAAATAACTGCAGAAATTCATGCAGTCAAAAAACTAGACAGCCAGTTTCATACTATTTGGGGGAGAGAACCTGAAATATCGAGAAACATGGCTGTTGTGTGGTTCTCAGTGCTGTAAACTGTGCTATGAGCACAATCCTGGCTGAAGTGCAGATGGTGAAGTCTTGCATTCCATAGCAAAAATTTATAATGAAAGCCCGCAATAGGAAGGTGCTACACAGTAACACAGATTTGCCCAGGGAACCACAAATGACTCACTGGTAGAGTATCCTGACTGCGTTCAAATTACCAATGTGTTTTTCATGCTGAAAAACCAAATATTAAATTTATTCTTTTTCGAAGGCACGTATATGAAGGGTAAGCCTTAAAAAAATTGTGGGAAAGTATCTGGAGTGACCTGTAATAATTGCTCCTTCCATAGCACAGTAAATTGATATCACAGTAACGCACCCTTTCTTGTCTTGCTGGGTGGTTCCAGGACTCCGTGGAAGATTTTCTATATCAACTAAGACAGGGCCAGGAGAAACTGCTGTTGCAGACGGCAGAGATGGCACTGTACTCCAGTTCTTGAAAAGACAAAATGCAAAGGCTAAAATGTTTTTGCTTCAAACACAGACACTGCATAATGAGAAAACAAACAAACAAAAAAACCACCCATTATTTTTCCTCATACTCAAAGAGACTAGGGAGCCAGCTTGCTTCTGTTACATGGCTGGATTCACCCCAGAAGCAAAAGTTACTCAATAGGCCCCAGGCATCTTGTGTGTTCAACAGCCACAACACCCACCTGAGAGCATAGGAAACTGCCACTAAAAGTTCTGCATCAAGTGTACAGATAAGCAGCTCTCTATTCAGGGAAATTGGAAAAGGTTTTCTGCTTTAGGTTGAACTGTTTTATTTTAACTTACATCTTCAAGGCCAAATTAACCAAAATGAGCCTGTTTGCCTACAGCAGTAGCTGCAGTGTAATATTGCCAAGACCCTCTGAGCATAGTTTTCTACGTATGACCCAAAGGGTAACTGGAAAAGTTTCAAGTAAAACAGACTACACTTACTTGCTGTGCTCCATTATTTTGACTTAACACATTATTTGGAAGGCTGAAAGAAAAAAAGAACAATTTAAAAATAGTTGAAAGTTAATTTCCTAAACTGCTAAGTTTTAGAACCCATTCTCAGTTTCAAGATAAAACAGTAAGCAAAGCAATGCATCAATTTAAACATTTTTTGCACATCAGTTGTGAGATGAAAGCATTTTTAGAGTTGTACTGATCGCTACAACAGAGTCCTCTGTTTACAGCACTAACTGCATACATAAGTTAAAAGATTTAAATACTGCTTTTCTAGTACTCAAAGTGGTGTATAACACAAGTAAAACATAAGGAAGATAAAATATGTGAATAAAAATATTAGAATAAAACCTTTATGTCATCGGTATCTTAAGAACTTACTAACAGTCAGAGGACTTTCTTTGTGCCTGCCATCATCAGAGATTACTGTTGCAGCAACATATAATTTCTTTCATACCAACCCTTATTATAAACACATATATACAGAGTTTTTGCCTAAGTCACCACATAATCTACCTTTGCACAGTTAAAGTTGCACCGCTGCTGTTAACATAGTTAACAACAATGACAAAAATTGCAGGGGAAAAACATTCTATGCTGCTAGAGAGCAGAGATATAATTGCAATCACGCTATGGTGAAATCATATTTCAAAAGTGTTTCTTTTCTGAGCCCTGCTATCTGTAACTTAACAGAAACTGATTAGTTTAACCTGGCATTCAACCAAATTCATTATATGTTCTTTTTCCTAGAAGACCTTTGGATACCACCAAAGGGCTAGCTACTCTGTTCTCTTAATAAGAAAAGCTGAACAGTGTACATCATCAGAAACAACACGCAGCAGAAACAGCATGTTATTCACAGCTGATATAATGATTTACAGTGAAACAGCATGCATCCTTTAAGATCAATTTTAATTAACAATGTTAATTAGCACGCCCAGTCAGACACAGAATTGATTGGTTCTGGGGTAAACATGACATGATTCCTTAACACCACTGTAAACAAGTGAAAGGGAGTAAGACACTCCTGCCAGATTGCCCAGCTCTTCTATCAATTATGGAAAGTAAACTGGTGTAAAATATTGGGAAACAGGAACTATAAATAGAAATTGCTTTTAACAGTAAGAAATCGTCTTCAATATTTTATCCCAGAATAAAGAACTGTGGGTGTTGGGAAGAATGCAACAGTATTTAGTAGAAAATATGACTAAAAAAAACAACAACTATTTGAAACACAGCATCTCTGCTGTAATGCCCTCTTTACTGTCAACATTTCTTCTCTACATAAGCTAACAATCGGGGAGGGAGGGGGTGGAGAAAAAAAAGCTGTTTAGCAAACTTGTATATTTCTAACTTATTGCTAAGTTCAATAGCAAACTGAGTAGTTTTTGGAAGGCAAGTTGTACAGGTAAAGAAGACAGATGTAAGCAGCAATAACAGGACTGCAGGGCATAGCACAGGAAGTTATACAGGAGTTGCATTCCCTCTGTCCCTCCCCCACCATCTTTAACCACTTAAGAGAGTATAAGGTTTAAGCTTGCTTCTGTAAATCATGCTATTCTCTTCTTCCACTAGCTTCAGGTTTCAAGAGTCTAGAAATGTAGGAGATTCCCCCAACCTCCACTTAAATTTCTTATATAGATTTCCAGCCCTCTGAAATAACTGGGAAAAAGGTTCAAATGTCTTGCAAGCAACAGGGTTAGATATGTAAATATTACAGCTAATGGCCTTTCCTATTAACCCTATCTGGATAAGAAGGTAAGATACAAAAATATATAGTCCTCCATAGGAATGAAGACACACTCTTACGAAAACAAACTTTATTTTAAGAGAAGGCCTATGACAAGCAGGTTCTCTTACCTAGTTTCTTCAGGCTTAGTAATATTTGCTGCAACCAAATTCAAAAATATATCAAAAATTAGTGTTTAATAATAAGTAATACAGTAACCAAAAGAAATTCCTTTTGTTATTTCTCTCTTTGCAGAGAGCAACCCATCCTAACACTATGAGCCCATTAAAAAGAACAATTATTGATAATATATATGCATTTCCCCTCCCAATATAGAAGCACCTAAAGGCAGCTTACAGCATCTTAAAAACAAGTTCATAGTAGTAAAAATATTAATACACAACACAAAACTAAAGCAGCAAAGCTGAGACAACACATCAAAACACAGAATCAAAGAAATCACTGCAGCAGGAAACCATACTAACACCTAAGGGAGGGGGTTCAGTCATTTTCAGAGCACAGCAGACTAGACTAGACCATGAGTGGAAGGGGCAAGCAGTTTGCATATTCTGTTGTATAATCTACCAGCTTCCAAAGGCACTGCCACCAAAAACAATTGGGGGTGGTGGTCTCCCATGTTATTTCCCTATTAACAGTACTGCAAGCAAAAGTACCGGCCAACAGCAAAAGAACTGAGAAACTAGGCCAACAATTTCAAGGAGACTTTAAATTAGGGGTGGGCAAACATTTTGGCAAAAGGGCTACATCATCTTTCTGACACTATGTTGGGGGCTGGGGAAAAAAAGATTTAATTTACAATTCAAATTTGAATAAATTTACATAAACAAATACATTAGAGACGGAACTTACAAGAATGAATGAATTTTACTGAGCTTATTTATAATACATATGAGAACTATAATACAGACAGACATGTAGAACCACATGAGAACTATGAAGTGTTTGCCACACACCCCTTGCACAGTGAAAACATACAGACCAAGCCAGAAACACAGGGAAACATAAGTTGTTCAGAGGCAACGGGAAGAGGGTTAAAATAATGCTCAGGGAAAAGCAGAAAACACACGGAGACATGAATTGGGACAATTATGGATGTACTTTTGCCAGACATGCAGACCAAGCCAGAAAGGTGGGGGGGGGGGTAGAAATAACTCCTGAGTGCACACCTCCAGCCTGAGCACAGATTGAGACATATCTATCAGGTACAAAGAAAAACACACCTTTCTCTAACTCAGCCAGCAACTCATGTCTAGAGCAGGCTCCAACAGTCACTGATGGGCCAGACTCATTGGAGATTGGGGGCTCCCTGAGGGCCAAATTGGGGGTCCCTGAGGGCCACAAATGGCCCATGGGCTGTGGTTTGCCCACTCCTGCTCTAGACATATTATTTGAAGGACATTTCAAAAGCATATTGCCATATGGTACAGGGAGGTGATGCTCAGTTTGTAGGATACAACATGGGGTCAGATGTTCAAAGAAAAGAAGTTCTAATGGGTGACAGACTGGTGAACCTAAACCATTCTTTGGATCACAGATACTGTCTATAAGTATAGTAGTACTATCAGCAAGTGAGTCAGGTTACCTTTCATTTGTAGTGTCCTCCTTGAATATCGCTTGCTAGGCCTTCTTTCAAAGGATGCTGATCTTCTGGCTTTGTTGGTCTTTGTTGTCTGGTACTCAGTTTTCCCACTAGATTGAAGTGCATAAAGAAACGACAAGAAAAATAATTTATGATGACCAAATTGGCAACATAAATAAGAACATACAAAGTCTCCTAGCTCTTCCACACCAGGGCGCTCCAAACTGTGGCCTGTAGGCTGGAACCTATGCCTTCACTAAACCCTCCCCCATGTGAAAGGAGCTTACAGTTCTGTGGGGAAAGCTGCCACTGCCGTTACTGATCTCCCCCAAAGTTTGCAATGCCAAGACACTTCTGCATTCTGCTGCTCCAGAGGACTCTGTGCCCAGATTTCCTGGAAGACATGGCTGGGCAGAGCAAATATTGAGGGAGATCAGCGGTGATGATGGCAATCTACCCTGTGTAACGGTAAGCTCCAGTTGAACTGGGGAGATTGTTTTCAGCGCACAATGGTCTCCAGTTTGGAGACAGCTGTTCAATCTAGACCAGGGCACTCCATACCCTGTCCCATGGGCCGGATCTGGTACACGGCCGAACTCATTACCCAGGTGAGTGGATGAGTGGAACGCTCTATTCCACTGGGGAGCCTCCTGACAGGAGGAGAAGCTTCTCTCTGCAGAAGCGCGCGTGGCCTCTGGGAACCAAGTGCCTTGGGAAAAAAGTGCCAGGTAAAGCACCACGAGTTTAGCCTCTGTGCAAGTTCAGCAGCAGGGTGAGGAAGCCAGGGCCCCAGACACTGCCCTTCACTTCCCTTGAGAAGAGGGCAGCAAACCAGTGTAGGGTTTTTAAGTGCCCCTAAACAAACAAACAAAAAACTATGCAGACAGACAGCCAGCAACAGGGTGGGGGCTATCCAGTGTTTTGCATTGAGTGCCACATGTATGACTATATGCCTTTGGGGCATTAGTCATGGGTGGGTCCTCAGTGCATGGAGCTCCAGGGACTCAGGGAACACGTCCACTCCCTTGAAGCCTTGGAGGCCAACCTGGAGAAGCAGAGGCAGGAAGAGAAGGACCATGGGGAGACTTCCGGGGACGAACAGGCTTTGTCCCAACCTCAGGCGTGCAGCTCCTCAGCTGCCCGGGTGGGAAGTCTCGGGGCTGGAGGATGTCATCCTGGAGAGGAGGGAAACAATCCCCTAGGGGGGACCCCTTCTCCAGGGGACGGGCCCGTATCCAAACGCACTCAGGACACTCCTCGGCGGGAGGGGGGTCGGGGGCTTCTTGTAGTGGGTGATTCGATTATGGAAACAAAGAGAGGGGGGTTTGTGATGGGTGTGAGGACCGCATGGCAACTTGCCTGCCTGGTGCAAAGGCTGCGGACATCACTTCTCATCTAGACAGGCTGGTAGTTAGTGCTGGGGAGGAGGTAGCGGTTGTGGTGCATGTCGGCACCAACGACGTGGGCAAGTGTAGCCAGGAGGTCCTGGAGGCCAAATTTAGGCTATTAGGTAGGAAGCTGAAAGCCAGGACCTCAAAGGTAGCGTTCTCGGAAGTGCTATCTGTTCCACGTGCAGGGCCAGCTA
Source organism: Tiliqua scincoides (assembly GCF_035046505.1). NCBI lineage: Eukaryota > Metazoa > Chordata > Lepidosauria > Squamata > Scincidae > Tiliqua > Tiliqua scincoides. Next base: position 77,445,583 of record NC_089821.1, on the reverse strand, counting down.
GGCAGGTGGAGATCAGGGGTCTCATTGCGTGAATGAAACGGTGGTGTAGGGAGCAGTGGTTTAGATTCGTTTAGCACTAGGGAACGTTTTGGGACAAGCGGGGCCTGTACAAGAGGGACGAGCTTCACTTGAACCAGAATGGAACCAGACTGCTGGTGCATAATATTAAAAAGGTGGCAGAGCAGCTTTTAAACTGATCCCTGGGGGAAGGCCGACAGGAGCCAAGGGGTATCCGGTTTGGGACTCCTCATCCCTATGGAACGAGGATGGGGAGGTTAGAGAACAACAAGGTAAAGGCAGAGTAGGAGAAGAAATTGGGAATGGTAGCATGCTGGGATGTGACAGATGGTCTGGCACAATGAGAGGATGCATGGATAAAGGAGTTAATAAGTAGCCCATCCCGGGACATTCCATGTACAAATGCTTGTATGCAAATGCCCGAAGTCTCCAATAAAAGATGGGAGAACTGGAATGTCTGGTGACAAGGGAAAACACTGACATAGTGGGCATAATGGAAACCTGGTGGAATGCGGAAAATCAGTGGGAAACCACAACTCCGTGCTACAAATTCTACAGGAGGGACATGGGACGGGCGAGCTGGAGGTGGGGTGGCCGTTTAGGTTAAGAAAGGGATAGAATCCAGCAAAGTAGAGATTGAAGGCAGGTCAGACTCCACCATAGAATCTCTGTGGGTTAAATTACCAGGCCTGAGGAGCGATGTAATACTGGGGGTGTACTATCGTCCTCCAGACCAGAAACTGGAAGGGGACCTTGAAATGAGGAAACAGATCAGGGAGGTGACAAGGAGGGACAGGGTTGTAATCATGGGGGACTTCAATTATCCTCATATAGACTGGGTCAATTTGTGTTCTGATCATGAAAAGACCAGATTTCTTGACATGCTAAATGACTATGCTTTAGAGCAGCTAGTCATGGAGCCCACCAGAGGACAGGTGACTCTGGATTTAATATTGTGCGGTACTCAGAACCTGGTTAGAGCTGTCAGTGTTACTGAGCCATTGGGGAAAAGTGATCATGCTGCGATCCGTTTCGACATGCACGTCGGGGGAAAAATACCGGGCAAATCTCTCACAAAAACCCTTGACTTCTGACTAGCTGACTTCCCTCAAATGAGGTGGCTGGATAGAAGGAGGTTGAAAGGGAAGGTAAAAAGAGTTCAATCTCTCCAGAGTGCATGGAGGTAGATCAAATCAACAGTAATAGAGGCCCAGTGAAAGTGTATACTGCAAAGGGAAAAGGGCTCGACTAAGTCCAGGAGGGTGCCCACATGGTTAACCAGCCAAGTTAGAGAGGCCATAAAGGACAAGAAAGCTTCCTTCCGTAAATGGATGTCTTGCCCTAATGAGGAGAATAAAAAGGAACATAAACTGTGGGAAAAGAAATGTAAGAAGGTGATACGGGAGGCCAAGAGAGACTATGAGGAACACATGGCCAGCAACATTAAGGGGAATAATAAAAGCTTCTTCAAATATGTTAGAAGCAGGAAACCCTCCAGAGAAGCGGTTGGCCCTCTGGATGGTGAGGGAGGGAAAGGGAAGATAAAAGGAGACTTAGAGATGACATAGAAATTGAATGAGTTCCTTGCATCTGTCTTCATGGCAGAAGACCTCGGTCAGATACCGCTGCACGAACGGCCACTCCTGACCAAGGAATTAAGTCAGATAGAGGTTAAAAGAGAAGATGTTTCAGACCTCATTGATAAATTAAAGATCAATAAGTCACCGGGCCCTGATGGCATCCACCCAAGAGTTATTAAGGAATAGAAGAGTGAAGTTGCTGATCTCTTGACTAAAATATGCAACTTGTCCCTCAAAATGGCCATAGTGCCAGAGGATTGGAGGATAGCAAATGTCACGCCTATCTTTAAAAAGGGAAAGCGTGGGGACCTGGAAAACTATAGGCCGGTCAGCCTAACATCTATACCGGGTAAGATGGTGGAATGCCTCATCAAAGATAGAATCTCAAAACACACAGACGAACAAGCCTTGCTGAGGGAGAATCAGCATGGCTTCTGTAAGGGTAAGTGTTGCCTCACAAACCTTTTAGAATTCTTTGAAAAGGTCAACAGGCATGTGGATGCGGGAGGACCCGTGGATATTATATATCTGGACTTTCAGAAGGCATTCGACATGGTCCCTCACCAAAGGCTAATGAAAAATTCCGGTCAGGGAATTAGAGGGCAGGTCTTCTCCTGGATTGAGACCTGGTTGAAGACCAGGAAACAGAGAGTGGGTGTCAATGGGCAATTTTCACAATGGAGAGAGGTGAAAAGCGATGGGCCCCAAGGATCTGTCCCACAACCGGTGCTCTTCAACCTCTTCATAAATGACCTGGAGACAGGGTTGAGCAGTGAGGTGGCTAAGTTTGCAGACAATACCAAATTTTTCCGAGTGGTGAAGACCAGAAGTGATTGTGAGGAGCTCCAGAAGGATCTCTCCAAACTGGCAGAATGGGCAGCAAAACTGCAGATGCGTTTCAATGTAAGTAAGTGTACAGCCATGCACATTGGGGCAAAAAATCAAAACTTCACATATAGGCTAATGGGTTCTGAGCTGTCTGTGACAGATCAGGAGAGAGATCTTGGGGTGGTGGTGGACAAGTCGATGAAAGTATGGACCCAATGTGCGGCGGCAGTAAAGAAGGCCAATTCTATGCTTGGAATCATTAGAAAATGTACTGAGAACAAAACAACTAATATTATAATGCTGCTCTACAAATCTATGGTAAAGCCACACCTGGAGTACTGTGTCCAGTTCTGGTCGCCACATCTCAAAAAGGACATAGTGGAAATGGAAAAGGTGCAAAAGAGAGCGACTAAGATGATTACTGGGCTGGGGCACCTTCCTTATGAGGAAAGGCTACAGCATTTGGGCCTCTTCAGCCTAGAAAAGAGGCGCCTGAGGGGGGACATGACTGAGACATACAAAATTATGCAGGGGATGGACAGAGTGGATAGGGAGATGCTCTTTACACTCTCACATAACACCAGAACCAGGGGACATCCACTCAAATTGAGTGTTGGGAGAGTTAGGACAGACAGAAGAAAATATTTCTTTACTCAGCGTGTGGTTGGTCTGTGGAACTCCTTGCCGCAGAATGTGGTGACAGTATCTGGCCTGGGTGCCTTTAAAAGGGGGTTGGACAAGTTTCTGGAGGAAAAATCCATTACGGGTTACAAGCCATGATGTGTATATGCAACCTCCTGATTTTAGAAATGGGCTATGTCAGATGCAAGGGAGGGCACCAGGATGCAGGTCTCTTGTTATCTGGAGTGCTCCCTGGGGCATTTGGTGGGCTGCTGCAAGATACAGGAAGCTGGACTAGATGGGCCTATGGCCTGATCCAGTGGGGCTGTTCTTATGTACAGTGCCATCAATCTCTCCCAAACTGTGCACCGGCCAGCCGCTTCTGGGATCAGTTGCCCCAGCAAGCTTTGTGCCCACATTTCTGGGGAGAAGCTGGCCTGCATGTACTATGGAGGAGATCAGCAACATGGTAAGGAGGCTCCTCAGCAGAACAGAGCATTCCATTAGCAATGGAGAAGCCTTTTTTGGGTAGCAACACTCTCCAGTTTGGAGACTGATTATCTAGACCAGGGGTCTCCAAGCCCCAGCCCAGGGGCCAGATGCGGTCTGCTGCGAGCCTCTTTCCGTCCCACGACCAGCCTCTTGTTCCCTGAAAGCCTCTGGCCCACTCAACTGAACACGAACAGAGCTGTGCTCTGGTTGCTTTCGGAGTGTGTTCTGAGGGCCAGAGAGGTTGAATGAATGAGCCCATTCATTCAATTATTCATTCATCTAAGTTCCATCTCTAATTTATTTAAATTTTATATTTAAATTTTTTTCTGGCCCTCAACACTGGGCCAGATATATGATGCGGCCCTCTGGCCAAAAAGTTTGGAGACCCCTGATCTAGATCATTGGTTTTTAGGTAGCCAGTTCCTTTTATTAAAGCCAGTCATATACTTACTAGACCCTATAAAATGATGTGCAGTCCTCCCTATTGTGATTAAAAATTGTTTTTTGAAACTTGTTTTCAGAAAAGACATTTTAAGCAAAGGAGAAAAAAAACTCCCAGTGAACACATCCTGTGGGATGAATCCTAGGCATGTTTACTCAGAAGTAAGCCCAATTGAGTTTAATGGGGCATACTCCAGAGTATTTAGGAGTGCAGCTTAACTAGTTTCTAAAGTTGTAATGCACTTTCTAAACACTAAAACAAATGTGCTGCCCACACACAGATGTGCTGCCAACACATTATTATTATCACTAACAAATATTTTCCACACTCAGTTAAAGCATGTGAGACTAATGTTACTGACATTATCATAGGTTAGAGATGAAAACTCCTGTAATGCTAGAATAAAGTAAGCTATGTCTAGAAAATGGAGGATAGTGACTGGAGAAAGATAAGCACTTGTGGTGAGTGAGTCTTTCTATGTGCACTCCACAAAGTCAAAGCAAATGTCCACACATGTTCAGGCTTTTCATTCCAACAACAACATCTAGAAAACTGCTGTTGTGAACTCTGGCAGGACATATGTACAGTTGCCTACAAAAAATTATGGTGTTCTGTTGGGGACAAGTAGTATAACACCCAAGGACTTAACAAAACACAGTTTCCCACACCTACAGTTTATTTAGACCAGCCTAACAACTTTGCTTTTAAACCACTAGGGATTTGGCATGGTGTCTATTACAAAAAAAAAAAAAAAAAAAAAAACCACTCAGACATCAGCTTTCTATCTTACAAACAGAAAGGAAAAGTAATCCTGAACAATAAAAAAGACAGCTGACCTGTATCTGAACCGTGACCCAAGCCGAATGAAGCTTGATCGACTGGAACCTTTTTGGACGGGACCACGAAGGCGGAAGAAGGCATGATGCTCGACTGCACACTTCCACAAGTGTTTGCAGGCCTTCGGGTGATCCAGCCTAAAGACAAAAGTGTGTTCTTGCTCCTTGCCCTCAAAGAGAAAGATGAACAAAACAGGAATGTTGTGGAATAAAGGGATTACGAACAGTAACTTCACAATACTGTTACCTGCCTTTCTGGATTATTTTTGACCTGAGGAATACATGATCTGGACAGGTTCACTTGTCAACAAGGCAACAGCAACAGCAGCAATTACAGACAGTGAGCAATAAAAACCTGGTTGCTCATTCCCCCTTTTTGATGTTTCAGGTGTGGGGGTATATCTGTTGATCACATCTGTAGAGGCAGTGAAGCCATGAGGGTTCTTCTTTGTCTTGTGCCTCAATGTTGGTGAGAGCAAGCTGGGGCTGGCAATGGGATGGGGGTCAGTGCTAAAGACAGTCTTTACTGGAGACCAGGTGAGACCTGAAAATCCCCAGTGAGTGAGAGATCCCCCCCCCCCCACACACACACCTTGTAGTTTTGTTGGCTAATGGTGGTGGGGGTTCTTTGGCAAGGGAGTGCCAGGTGAGAGCTGGCCTCCTCAAGGCTACAGAGCCTCTTGCCATTCTGTGGTGTTGGGAAGGAATTTGGGACATGGGTGGGTTATCACTTTCCTTTGAGATAGGATAGGAAAGGGTGCTTTGGCATGGGAGGACTTGGTGAGAGCTGGTTCCCTTACAGGCTATAGCACCATTTGTGATATTTTCTTTGTGTGTGTGTGTTTTTTATTTTTTTTAAGCGAACTTTGTTCTAGGGCAGGGATGTCCAAGCTTTTTGACAGGAGGGCCACATCATCTCTCTGTCACTGTGTCAGGGGCTGGGAAAAAAAGAATTAATTTACATTTCAAATTTGAATAAATTTACGTAAACGAATATATTAGAGATTGAATATATGAATGAATAAAGGGTTTTGCAATAGCTCAAGGCCTATAAAAGGACTTGCACAAAGCAAGGCTGGTCTTTCCTTCGCTGCCACTGCTGCATCACACATGTGAAACAGCAAGCAGTGGAGGGAGCCCTTTGCCCACAGCTCACGCAAGAGCTCGAACAGTCACCCTCATGCTGAGAGCAGTTGCATTGGGCCAGCATGGGCTGCAGCAAGTATCCAGAGGGCCAGAGGCTCATTGGAGACTGGGGGGCTCCCCACAGGCTGGATTGGGAGTCCTCGAGGGCCATGTGGGCCCAGGGGCAAGGTTTGGGCACCACTGTTCTAGGGCAAAGTTGAAGGGAGACTAGAAATACCAAATAAAAGTTGGTATTTTAGAAGGCTGGAGCAGAACTTCAACCACTTTGCGGTCTGTGTTGCTATTGTGAATGACTAGGAAGACAGGGTTGTGAGAGAGAGGGAGTGTTGCCTCTCTCATCATTGAGTGAGGGGGGTGTAGCCTAGTACTTTGAAGGTGGCAGCAAATCGACCCCTTTTAAAAAAGCCTGGACCATCTCTGGACCCTACTATTTCAGATAGTATTCAACCTCCCCTTTTTGGGCAAAATGGTAGAGAGGATAGTGGCATCTCAGCTACAAGGAATCTTGGAAGAAAGATTTCCTGGACCCCTATCAATCCTGTTTCAGACCAGGCTTTGGAACTGAAACAGTCTTGGTCACCCTGGTGGATGACCAACGCTGGGGGATAGACAGGGGGAGTCCACCGTGTTGGTCATCTCAGCGGCTTTCAATACCATTGACTATGGTGTCCTCCTGGGCCAGCTGGCTGAGTTGGGGTTTGGAATCACAGTACTGAAGTAATTCCACTCTTTCCTGGCTGACCGTGCCCAATTGGTGATGCTGAGGGAGTCGTATTGGTACCCTGGCCTCTCACTTGTGGGGTGCCTCAGAGTTTCATCCTGTCTCCATACTATTTAACATCTACATGAAACCACTGGGACAGTTCATCAGGAGATTTGAGTAGGGTGTCATCAGCATGCTAATGATACTCAGCTCTATCTCTCCTTTACATCAGATCCCATGGAGACTGTTGAGCACCTTGAGTGCTGCCTGGAAGTGGTTGGGGCCTGGATGAGGGCTAATAAAGTGAAATTAAATCCATACAAGACAGAGGTCCTCTTGGTTCAAACCCACAATGCAGGTATTAGACTATCAATCTGTTCTGGACGGTGTTGTACTTCCTCTGAAAGAACAGGTGCACAGCCTGGGGTTGCTTCTGGATCCACAGCTTCTCCTAGATGCCCATGTGACAGTGGTGGCCAGGAGGGCCTTTGCCCAGCTTCAGCTTGTGCGCTGGTTGCAATTGTACCTATATTATTTGCATCCAGCAACAGTGGTCCATACCTTGGTGACATCCTGTTTAGACTACTGTAACATGCTCTACATGGGGCTGCCCCTCAAGAGGGTATGGAAATTGCAGTTAGTACAGAATGTGGTGGCCCATGTGGTTGCAAGGGCATGACGATTTGACACAGTTGAGCCACTGCTACACTGGCTTCCCATTCATTTTCAGGCCCAATTCAAGGTGTTGGTAACAACAACAGTATTTATATACCGCTTTTCAACCAAAAAGTTCACAAAGCGGTTTACAGAGAAATATCAAATAATGAATAGCTCCCTGTCCCAAAAGGGCTCACAATCTAAAAAGATGCAAAAGAAAACCAGCAGACAGCCACTACAAAAGACACTGCTGGGGTGAGGTGGTCAAGTTACTCTCCCCCTGCTAAAAAGAGGAGCGCCCACTTGAAAAAGTGCCTCTTACCCAGTTAGCGGCTAGTACTTACCTTTAAAGCTCTATATGACCTGGGACCATGGTATCTGAGGAACCACCTACTCCCTTTTAATCATGCCCATTCTCGTAGGTCATCTGAGAGGGCCCTATAGAGAATGCTGCTGCCGGGAGAAGTGAGGGGCGCAGCGGCAAGAAACAGGGCCTTGTCATGTGTGGCACCACTTTTATAGAACTCACTACCAGAACATCCAATCTGAACCTTCAACAGAAAGTTTCTGGTGAGGTCTAAAAACATTTTTATTAACATTAGCTTTTGGGAGTGGGTAAGGGAAGAACATGCTAGTTGTTTATGTAACCTGTTTTTATTGTGTATTCACATGTTTTTAGTTGGTTGTGTATTGTTTTTTACCTGCCACCACCGATGGGTTTTTAGAATTATTATATTACTGCTGTGCTGACTTTAAATGATCTAGATTTTAACTGCTTTTTATCATTCTATGCTGTGCTTTATGTATTAAGTTTTATAAGCCACACTGAGCTTTTGGAAAAGCATGGAATAAATAAATATCACAACTGAAGACAAAAATTACATTTCCTCCTTAGAGAAAAAGGTTATCCTCTTCTTTACCATGCTAGTAAGAATTCAAGAGATAGCTTCCACCAAAGATGTTATCAAACCCTGAAAACAATCAGCTGTATTCCAGAGAACTGCAGGAACAGAAAGGCATGAACAGAATGGCACTTCCGTACATGCAAGGCAACCCAGCCATTTCCCCCTCCAGTTGCAGGTTCCCACATTCCATCCTATCCTGTTCTTAAGATATACACACTTACCTTGACACTGCCTGTTTTTAAACAAATAGTTTATTTTTGTTGGTCTTCTGAGTTTTTGGTTTTAACAGTTGCTTGGTCTGCTTCCACTACCTTGCTCAATCTTTTTGTATGCTTACTAACTGTTTTTACTAACTGCCAGTTAGTACGTTAGGGCTTACTAACTGTTTTTACTAACTGCCAAATCAATCAATCAATCAATCAATCAATCAATCAATCAATCTATCTATCTATCAATCTATCTATCTATCTATCTATCTATCTATCTATCTATCTATCTATCTATCTATCTATCTATCTATCTATCTATCTATCTAAGTACACAGATTTACAGTCAGTATTTCTTTCCAGAGTATAATCAACTACTTCATTCTTTCCAAAGGAAAGAAATAACTTGTTTATCTACCTGTTCATCATCTTCAACCACCACCAGTGTTAATTTATTCTTTTTGAAGTCCAGCCTGGTGATCTTGGGCCTGTAAGGAAGAAATCGCATAAAATGTTTAAATTTAAAAACAAGAAACAGATCTCTGTATTTTACAACTGTACATTGTGCTGGAATTCATAGCAGTGAAAAATGTATTTTCAGCTAATAAAAGTATATTATCTTCCTGCCCTGTAAATATGAAAAAATTACAGCTATGGAATGCTTTTACGTATATGGCCAGTGTCAACAATCAACTATGTCACATTCTAAAGGCCTAGTGTTAATTGAATGTTCTTGTGTGCTGTGAATATTTACACTCAATTCAGACAGACTAGCTTTTCTGATCAATGGGGGCACACACACACACACACACACACCATTTCTTCAAAACACTACTGAGTTCCCTGGGGGAAAAATTGACAAACCCATACAAATGCATGATCACACAGTCCTAATTTCAATCAAGTACAATTGATTATATCCTGACAAAGCAATAAGCTCCTTTCCATTTATAAACAAGGCCCAAACCGAATAGATGATAAGACAGTTAAGAATCCCACCACTTGTACCCATTTGTCCTGTTATGACCCATCACACAGCATACCAACACTGATATTTGCTTAGACTTTATTTGGTTCAAAAGTTCTTGCAGGCTGTAGACCTTAGCCCATTTTTGCCCAGCCCACAGCCCATATGCAACATTGAGCAGAAATGGCTTAAAGTGCCATAGGTACTCAAGTATGTCAATCTCACAGATAAGTCAAGGGCAGGTTTTGAGCCAAAAATCAAATAAATTTTCTATGACCCTCAGATAAGTCAGGTATTAAACTTAGGGGAGTGTCTGTCTATCAGAATATTTGTCTGATTTTACCCAAGGTCAGATTCTGAAAAATAACCTACCAGTAATTGTTACTTAAGAAGCGAACAGTTCCTAATTTATTAAAAAATTATTAAAAGAGCATAAGGTACATTTTTATTCATTAACTTTTAAAATTCTGGTCTTCACAACCTTCTTGTAAACACTATCAGAATAAGTGCACTGTCAACAACATACCAGCAGAACCATTAACCAAATGCTTCTTTAAGGTGCCTGGTGTGTTTAGCTAGAGGTTCAACATACAACTTGTAACACATAACTGGGAGTGTCCTATTCAATTCACAGTGGAGAAACAAGCAACAAGCAATGAGCATGAGCAAGAGTTGCTACCCATAGTTGAAATTCAATTTACTCAGAAGTAGACCTGCTACTTTCCATGGGTGTTATTCTTAAGTAATTGTGTGCTGAATTGTAGGCTCAGACTTTGTTTCAGATGGAAATGAGAATTACATCCTGGTGTTTAAAAAACTAGACCTCTGCCAGACATTTGCAAAATGGAATGAGGGTGCAGAAGGATCAGATGTGATCGTGCCAAAAAGAACAAGATCTGCTTGATTTAAATGAAAGTGTTGAGCACTGGTTTACTTTTTTCTCATGAGTAGTGAAAAGGTTAACTTTGGCTACAGCTTGCAGTCTCACTACCCTGCAGATAAATTTCTTGTAATTATCTTTGCATTGTTCTCTTGCTCTCCTTTCCGTTTCTCCTGGCTGCCAAGATGTGCCTGAACAGCCCTGATCCCTGAGTGACTCGTAGATAAGTCGAGGAGATGATTTACAATTGATTTATTGACAGAAATTTCTTGTCTTATAGGCAAGTATCAACAGCAGCTATTTTCAACCAATGTGCTGTGGCATACTGGCGTGCTGAGAATGGTCCCCAGGTGTGCCATGAGAATTTGGGAGAGGGTCATTTATTAATAGGGCCATTGGGGGATGTGAGCCCTCCACTGACAGCACAGCGTGCCTTGTCAATGATAAAAAAAACCGATGGCGTGCCTTGACCATTTTAGTGTCTTGCCAGTGTGCCATGAGAAGAAAAAGGTTGAAAATCACTTATTAGATTTTAGTTTTTAGATTGTGAGCCCTTTTGGGACAGGGAGCCATTTAGCTATTTGATTTTTCTCTGTAAACCGCTTTGTGAACTTTTAGTTGAAAAGCGGTATATAAATACTGTTGATTGATTGATAGTATAAATTAGTACTTACCAGAAGAACAAGCCAATCTTGGTTTCTCCTTCAAACACGAGAACTCCTGTAGGTGTTAGTCCAAGACTATAATCATTACCATCTCTTGCCTAATAGACAACAATTAAAATAAGGTTAGACTCTACCCATAGATATAACATTATGCTGTACAGATTAGCTTTGTTAAATTTATTGCTGAATAATGAAAGAGCTCAGTCACAGATGAGCATATGGTATAATGAAAGAGCTCAGCCACAAATATTGGAAACAAATCTGCTACTAAAGGACTAAATGAAATGACAGGAGATCCATGATTCATCACTCAGGGGGAGGGGTGTTTAGAGGGTAAATGCACCAGATTCAAACAGGGCTTGCCCAAGACTACGTTAGCCCTAAGTATCCTTTCTATTCCAGTAAACTCCCCCTTTCTGAAAGAATTTTCGTAGAACTTTCACAACTATTTCTTTTTGTACAATAAATTGACAGATTTTCATTGCAATGTTATTGGTCACTATATACCATATATGAACTTCTTGGAATCATGTTGATGGGATGTATATTTTTAAAATAAACCAGATGGAACCTTATGCTTATATTATTCTAGATTGAAAAGTAATTCATATACACTTCCTTATAAGTCATTCAATGTTAGGTTGTCACCTTAACTACAAACATATTTGCTGGAAGAAATGTTGCACAGATTTCATCAGAATGTGACTTCGAGTTATGAAATATTAAATTGCAGTCTTTTTAAAAAAATCATCACAGCTTACACACAGGGCCAGAACTATATCTCAGTGATTACTGTTGTTCTGAATATACATTTAACATAATAATTAAGAATTCATGATCTGTTGCTTAAAATGTTAACACAATTAACTTTGTGTTAATTCACTGATATCGTAATTACCGCAGGCACTCACCTACACGTCGACCCCACAGGTAAGTCGAGGACAGGTTTTGAGTCATCAATCATGGAATTTTCTATGACCCTCGGATAAGTCAGGGGTTAAACTTAGGGGGGTGTCTGACTATAGTTCTGTCTGATTTTACCCGAAACCAGATCCTGAAAAATAACCTACCACTAACTGTTACCTAAGAACTGTAGTCTCTAATTTATTAAAAACACAGTAAAAGATCATAAGATATATTTTTATTCTTTTTTAAATTCTGGTCTTCACCACCTTTTTGTAAACACTATCAGAGTTTACACAAGTGCACTGTAAACTACATACCAGTAAAACAGTGGTTCCCAACCTGGTATTCACGTACTCCCAGGGACACTCAACAGGACCTTTAGGGGTACTTGAAAAAGAATGGAATAAGGCAGAAAAAGGCAGGCCATGCTCCAGAATGCCTTGCAAGGATCAGCAAGGCAGGAAGGGAGGTTGCTAGTTGGCTGTGAAAGCCCCACCAATACCTAGGTTTTGGTCATCAATTCATCTATGAACCAGTGATTGAAAACCAGCACAGTAAAAAAGCTGAAACATAATATGGAAAGTGATCAATCACCCAGAATTTCTCAGCACACTTCTGGTGCAAAACAGTGCAAGGGCAGAGTCTTCTGTTCCTCAAACAGATAAAAAGAGAAAACACTGTGATGAATACATGAAGTCTGGGTTTTCATAGATAGGAGATGAGGCCTTGTATTATTACAAACATTTTGCTAATATGAAGGGTACAATTTATTATTGCCAAGGGATATGCAAGTGAAAAAGGTTGGGAACCACTGCAGGAGATCCATGAATCAAATCCACCTTTAAGGTGGACATGAGGAAAACCATGAATCAAAGATACCTTTAAGGTGTCTGGTGTGTTAAGCCAGAAGCTCTACATACAACATACAACCCATAACACATAACAGAGTGTGCAATTCAGTTCACAGCAGAGAGATGCAGCTGCATATATTTGCAGCCCTTTTTACTCAGAAGTAGACCCTCTGCTTTCCATGGGTGTTATTCTTAAGTAATGGTGCACTGAATTGTAGCCTGGGAAGGAGGGTTCCATGCTGGTATTTCAAAAAATAGACCTGCTTTGCAAGCATTTGCCAAGCAGAACCAGGCTGCAGCAGAAGAAAGGAGAATAAAAGGTTAACTTTGGCTGGAATGTCCCTGGAAAGTAACTATAGCAACTAAGGAGGTGCCTGCCTGAGCTGAGCAATAGCTCAGCTGAGAAAGAAACTGTTCAGAGTTGAAAGGCTCTGCCATCTGATTAAGCCAGAGATAAGGTGAAGTGATAATTGGAGCTTGATTACTGGGCAAAAATTTCACTTACTATAACTGAGTATCTACGGTACTCATATAAGCAGTAGTCTTAGCTAACAGCATTTATGGTAGATGACCTAAACATTTTATCCAGGATGACAAGCTGCCCTTGATAATTAGCACATCTAAGTGAAATAAGTTGTATGGAAAGTAGACACCACCAAGAATACAGCCAAGAATACATCACCAAGAATACAATGCAGGTTTTTGGTAAACAGTTCATCATGTTGGTCTTGAATGTTATACAATACTTTTAAAAAATTAAAGAATTCCTAAAAACACAGCCTATAGGCACATACTTACTTTAACTATATGCATATCTACTCCGTACATTTCCAGCCATTTTGCTTTGTTCAGATAATTTGTTTCTGCCTGGGCCGGTGTCTGTCCCCTGAAATTTTATAATTTAGTTTACATAAAAATAACAAATATAAAGACATATCTAGAGAAAAAATGATGTTATTGATGGAGCACAGGGGAACTCCAAGGACTTGTAGATGATCATGTTGCTGCCATTGCCCCGCAAACACTTAAGTGGTTCCCAACTCCTCTGAAGACGTTTTGGAACCACTAACATACAGGTATGCCCCCTTATCCATGGGGGTTCCGTTCCAGAACCCCTCCACGGATGACTGAAATCACGGATATGGGCCAACACCCGTCTCTGCAGTCTAGGGGCTGCCCCCTTCCGGAGGCGAGAGGAGCAGAGTTCCCTTAGCCTCTGGAGGGGTTTCTGAGCTCAGCAGAGGCCAGGGTGAGCTGGGCCAGGACCCGATCTGCAGATAAGGGTCCTGGGCAGGATCTGGGCAGGAGGTCTGGTCTAGAGGGTACAGCCTACGTTAGCCCGAAGATAACATCAGAAGGTCGCCAGTTCAAGGACACCAGCAGCTCCCTGAACAGCTGAGAATGGCAAGACCTTGAAGCAGCTGACAAGCCGAGCTGAGTGATTCCACCTGCTCTTGGAGTGAGCTAGAAGCATCTTGGCTGCCCTCCATGTTAGAGATGGAGCTGCTTGTCAGCCTGAGTGGGAGAACTGGAGGCCAGAAGTGTGACCAAACCAGGAAGATCCATTCTGAAATGTTGTTGGTTCTTGAAAGAGAGAACCTTTATGATTGTAAAAATCCCCTTAAGGGATTTAGAAACTCCTGTCTGTGTAAACCGTCTTGAATAAAGTAAGAGGAGTAATCCGATGACCAGAAAAGCGGTATATAAATACCTAGTTATTATTATTATTATAACTGAATCTGCAGATATGGAATCTGTGGATATGGGGTACCCCCATAGTGCAAATCCACACAGTAGTCAGGAGGGAATCAGATTTGCTATTTGCGAGTTTGTTACCTGTATTCCTTCCATTTTTCAAAAATGGCTAGTTCCATCTCTTCTGTCTGATTGGGCACAAACCTGAACTCTGACACTATATCAGGGATGTGCTCAGTAGGGTCATAATCACCAAGTTCAGCTGCAAAGAGAATAATATTTTAAACATACTTCAGTAAATGTTAATTCTCTAATTAATGGTGTAACCAGAAGTAAAAAAAAAAAAAAAAGACATTTCAATCACAATGTTCTAGATCAGAGGTTCCCAAACCGTGAGTCGTGACCCACCAGTTGGTCACAATCTGATGTTTGGTAGGTTGAGAAACTGACACAATGACAGCCTAGGGGGAAAATGTATTGAGTCCTATGGAAAGTGAAACTGAGCTGCACATGCATGTTTACTTGTGAGTAGGCGACCACACCTCAGTCCACTTCAAAAGGCAGACTAATGCAGTGCCACCAGAACGGTCCTGATCTGAAGAAGGCCCCAAAAATCACTCAAGAAGACAGTCCACCCCCAACACGGAAAATGTATTGAGCCCTATGGGATATGAAACTGAGCCACACATGCATATTTACTCATAGTGGGCAACTGTGCCTTGGCTCTTATGAAAGACCAGGCAAAGAGCAATGCAAGGCCACCAGAATGGTCCTGATCTGATGAACATGGAGCTCAATAAATGCTGCAGAAGATCCCTCCCCCCATAGTAAAAAGGAATAAAAACAGAGGTTTGAGTAGCTGGTAAAGTGAAAGTTCTTTTTAAATATCGAAAAGCTAGGTGGATCCCGACAGAGTGTCATTTAAAAAAGTGGGTCCCAGTGCTAAAAAGTTTGGGAACCACTGTTACACATGCTAAACATTTGATAGAAGAATTTATTGGTTCAGACATTATACAAAAATTGTGGTACTAACAAAAATTCAAGGTATTAAGTTACATTCCACATTATACAAAACATAGGAACAAGAGGCATAAAATTCTGAAACCCACAAAATGGCTTGGATGTTCATCATCTGAAGTTGCAAACATAAAATGGCAACTGCATGTGTGAACAACTCATCACAGAACAAATGCTACAAACACAGCCTTTCATACCACCTCACGTTAGATAAGAGTAAGGTACTCACTTTTTGGAAACATTTTTTTTATTAGTGCTAAGAAATGTTGGCTTTAACCCTTTCCACTTTTCAGTGATGCAAGAAGATTTGCTTGCCTATTAATTTACATTGCCCTGTTTTGTCTGCTCTCTCTTTCAGTTTGCTTAATTTACCTTCACTGAACGTTGTCATGCAACATGACTGGCAACACAAGTAGTGACAACATGCCATATACTTGTAGGTGCCTCCCAATTCAGTGAAATTATCCACTTGACAATTCCAGGAAGAAAGAAGCAGTAAAGTGGGGGTGGGGGCACAACACATCAAATCAGCAGCAGATAGGGAAGCAATGATACCAAACAGGATCAAGAAAGGCGGCTTTCAAAAAATATTTTCTGGAAAACATTTCTCTCTTCCGACATACCGGATCACTATTTTTGGCTGATATCAACACTAATATTTGGTGCAGCTTTTTCACTTCACTGCAAAGAAAATGCTGTGAAATAAAGTCAGTTCATTACTTGAGGATTTGTAGTTGAATGTATGTTCATGTACCCTAATCCACCTCTAAGAGTATGTACTGTACTACTGCTTTCTTGATTTTTTTTTGCCACCTCTTCCTTTGTGACAACCCATATTCTTCTAAGGAAGAATGATACACACAAGCAAAACCTTTAAATGGGTGAGTATTTCCTCTTTAGTATAATAAGCAATATTTTAAGTAGTAAATTCATTCGCCTTTCAATTTGACATAAAGGAAGTTTCAAAATCTATAATTTAGTCCCACAATGCTACCCGCTTAGTTGTTCTCAAAGCTAACTTGTATTCCAGATAATTTAAACAAAATATACTCAGCTGTCAAATAGGCAGTAAGGCTGAAATGATGCACTTAACTGTTATTCCTATATCTGAGATACTTCTATGGTAAAATAAGATTTGATGAGATGTTCAAATAAGGGATTCCTTAATACTTTGTTGCAGCCAGAATGATAGAAGCCCACCCAGTTCACCATGCAGTGAAGTGTGTTTATTCAGTCAGGTTCTACTCGGTTCACTGTCTTATGTTATCACTACCTGCATTTTACATTCCTGATTCTGATTTTTAACCAGTTAGACTTTGGCAGCACTGCAAGAAAATCAAACAAGTTTGGTTTCTTCCAACCTGTTTGCTTTTTTTTTTTTTTTTTTTGCCCCAATAGGGGCAGAACTGCTGCCTGAATAGGTGCACATCTGTTGCTCCTACCAGCACACCATAAGTTCCCCCAATAACTCCCCCTCCCCTTTCACTTGAATTCATTACCACAGCAGTCTCCAAACTGTGGCCTGCTGCATGCCAGGAATATCCAACCTGATGCAGCATGGCGGTGGCTAAGTAAAGTATACAAACCTGCCTCTGCTTTTTATATAAACTCTCTCTTCATAGTAAAACTGCAATACAGACCAGAAAAATCAAGGCCTGCATCATGCATTATAAAATTATCCTTCAACAGGCTCTCCTATAGAGGACTTTGTGAGTTTTCACTGCATGTCTGTGCCCAGTCCACATGCTGGGAATCCACAGCCAGCTGCCAGTTCCTATCACACCTACACAAATATATTCATGTTTTGTAGTACAGG
This sequence comes from Tiliqua scincoides, assembly GCF_035046505.1. Lineage (NCBI taxonomy): Eukaryota > Metazoa > Chordata > Lepidosauria > Squamata > Scincidae > Tiliqua > Tiliqua scincoides. Next base: position 77,428,352 of record NC_089821.1, on the reverse strand, counting down.
TATAACCTAATTACCCATGGTTTTATCTAAAGGTGAGGAGAAGGGCTCTTTAAAGGAAAAAAGTTTAAAGGAAACAATAGCCTCGTTAATGCAAGAGAGGGCAACTGGTTGCCAATCCATCAATCATTCTCTCTCCAAGCACTTAGAATAGCTTCACTCCAAGACAAGTGACCCCTTCCTTCCCCCTGAGCACTTGAAAGAAAATCACTTTGCATTCTTTCCCAGTGCTGTGCTCTGGGTGAAGCCTTTCTAAGTGCCTGGAGAGAGAATGATTGATGGATTGTCTGCCTAAAGACTGTCTTACATCACAAAGGTAAGTAAGGCTGTTTTTAAATTGCCTAACAAAGGGATATTTTTTTTAATGGATTTGCTTTAATTTGATTTTTGCATGAGTTCTGGGAAGGGAACCCTTGCGAATAACGAGGCTCAATCTGTACATGTGCGGTAAGCTTGTCACAGCTGAAGTGGTCCTATACCTCAAGCAGTACACCAACACCAAGTCAAATTCCTCCAATCAACTCACCCTGTAAAATGTAAGCTGCCAACTGCACTGCTGTTTCAAAGGGACACTCCAACCTGAAATAGGAAAAAAAATTGCTTAAGCAAATGTTTGTGGAAGCATTTAGAAAATAATTGTGCATCAAATTATTAGAAGGGGGGGTTTAATTAGATCACCAGATCACTTATCAATATGCTTAACTGCCCAATGCTAACCCATGCTGGAATGAGAAGGCTGGCTGGCCTGCCTCATATTCAATATGGGGCTGGGGCTGAATGTGGCTCAGCCCTGGCAAGGAGAATTCCTTCCCCTTACCCTGAGTAATACCGCAGCAGACCCAATGGGGCTACTCAGATCTGTACCACATAAAGAGGTAGTGCATATCCAAGCACCCCGGAGCTGCTCTGGGCTACCCGGGACCAGGGTTAGGATCCTGGCCCCATCCCCCACTCACCCATGGGCCCGCACACTGCCCGCCCTTCCCCTGCCCTGAAACGCTTCCTTCCTGCCCTTCCCACACTTCCCCAGACTCCCACACCGGCCTAACTCTGCCGGTGCGGGCTTACCTATCTGCCAGCCCAACAGGGCTTAGGCTGGCCTCCAGAGGCTGGCGCACATTTGCGTGCAGGCCTCACTCCTTCAGAATTGCTACAGAAGTGCCTTACAGCACTTTTGCGACACTCTTTGGCCAGCGCAGGGGACTTGTGCCAGCCAAGGGCACCCTCTGGACTGTGCCCTAAATGATATAGTTTTATAGCATAATCATATGCATGCTTGCTCAGAAGTCAATCAAATTCTGTTCAATGGAGGTTACTCTCAGGTAAATGTGCACTATACTTAGATGATAGTATACAATTTTTCAGGACCGTATGACTTGCCATATGCTTATTATTAAGAGCATATTAGCTTGACCAACTCAGGTTCTATACGTAGAGAGATCAGGGACATCATCAATACATTTCTCATCTACATCACCCATCCAAAATGGAATACATGTTAAAGAATAATTAATGCCATACAGCAACACATCCCATTCCCTACAGAGTTCCACCCCCTCCCCCACTATGGAAATCTGAGCAATATTCTACTGTACTAGATTCTATGAATGAGAAATAGAGTATAATATGAAACCTAGAAAGTGACCATGGGACATCAAATATTAGGTCAGAGCAAACAATCCATGTAACTGACAGTGCCCATTACAAAATAGTCACTTCTAAAAGAGCCAACACTAGTATCCTAAAGACACACATGGTTAGCAATATCTGTTGCATACATTTAGTTGAAACAAGTCCTTCATTTAGTATCATTATCAACAGTACTTACTTGCCACTCAGAATGTCCTGCTTTAACTGGAGGACAAATAAATACCTGTTTCAAGAGGGGGAAAAAGCCATTTGTTAATATTAGTACTGGTGAAGAGCTGCATTGCTATGATTAAGGGCGCAATCCTAAGCCCTTATGTCAGTGCTTTCCAACACTGACATAAGGGCAATGCAGCTCTGAGGTCAGGGAACAAACATTCCTTTACTTTGAAGAGGCCTCTGTGAGTGACATCCAACTGCAGGATGCAGCACATGTCCCATTGGCACCGCTATGCCTGTGCTGGAAAGCACTGACATAAGAGCTTAGGATTGCACCCTAAGAGTCTTAAATATTGACCTTGAAAAAGTTTGGAAAGGCTCTTAGAGGCAAGGAAGCAAGCAGCACTGTTTCACAGCAAAAGGATGACATTTTAACTAAAAGATTACTCATGTTGAAAACGGCCTTCTCTGATGCATTGAAAGAAAAAAAATGGAATTCCAAAGTCTGAACATATTACCAAATATTCTACGTTTCCTCAAAACTGCATTTTATTAATTGACTTATTTTGGGATATTATTGGGATAAAAAACAATACAAAGGCTGAAGGATAGGGTGGAAGGAAGAACCACCATGACCTTGAAGCACTGGAACATGCTTCTTCATGACATACTTCTTCATCACAGCATCAGAATGTAACACTCACAGGTAGAGACTATTGGTATATCATGTTGCCTGTATGCTCTCAGCACATCTTTGTCCTTCAAGACATTACAGTGATAGACAACTGTGATTTAAAGATAAGAGACTCATGACACTTGTGATGGGTTCAGATGACTGACCAACCAGCTATGATTCAACCACGAATACCACCTTACTCCCATTATCTTTGCAGTTTACATCCATGACAGTAGTATGTTTAAATCACAGCTCTGTGGCTTATCTGAAAGTGTGGTTTAACTGTAGCTTACAAACTATGATTAAACCAAATTTTAACTCTGACTTCAATTGCTTAAAGCTCCAGGTTCAGATGGACTGCAGAGCTGGTGGAACCAAGGTTATAAGGGGAACAGTGAGTACACTTGTGAGTTGCACTGGAGTTGCACAGTTAGTTGCACTGGATTCATGACCAAATAAACCACTGTTTTTGAATTGTTCAAACCCACCCTCAGATTTGGATGAACATGCCAGATACAGGATTTCTAGGTCACTTGTCTGTATCCTTGCAAGAGAAAAAAAAATTCAATGTACCTTGTGAGCTCTTCACGTAGGTTGTTTGGTTCAGAGGAATAAAACTTTACACGAAGATGCAGACAGTATGGTGGACCAACTAGAAGGAGAATGTTTTTGGCTTAAATAATAAATAATAATAAAACTTTATTTTTATCCCGCCCTTCTCCCTAACGGGACCCAGGGCGGCTAACAACATAGACAACAAAGACAATATTTTGCAAAGATATCACTAGCTGCTAAATACACATCATAGAAAAGATCAGCCTAAACTCTATGTGCTAATAAGACTTCAAAAAAAAAAAATTCTTTGTTCAACACTGAATGTATTAAAGACAATATAAAACCTAGAAGCAAAAAAGGGAATGCCAAAATAGAAAGACATAGTTTTAGATACTAGAAGCCAACTCAGTCACATCACATTAGGTTATTTGTCTTGCCAAGAACAGACAAATCTAGGTTAATCCCAATATTATACGGCTCTATTCCATGAACTGAGAAATTGACAGATCTTCACAGAATGCTCAGTCTAATCCTTAGAAACTCTGCCCAGAATTCTTAGAATTCTACAATAACTGATAGGGGCAGCTTACTTCAGAACACATTCTACAAGACCCAGCATCAAACTGGGGGAATTAAGTTTTCTTGAAAAACTGCTACATTTTGAGGTGTTAACCTGCAGATTAATGGTTCTTTGAAACTATTTGTGCAATACGATACAAATTGTATCCCAAATTGTAACAAACATTAAATGCCTTGGGAGAGAGAACCTGCAGGCAACTCAACTTTCCCCATCTTTAAGGTCTTTTTGGATTCTGTTCTTGAACAATTTTTGGCCTCCAATGCTGCTTTCAACATTGCGAGGCTCTACATTTAGTTAATCTATCACCACCTGGGTTAATGGAAGCTCCTTTCAACCATTCTTGCAAAATGAAAGCAAAAGCCTATGCTTTTGACTGCAAGAAAGTAAAACAATACATTACTTGAAAGCAGGCCTATAGTATAGACCAGGGGTCTCCAAACCCCAGCCCAGGGGCCAGATGAGGCCCACAGCAAGCTTCTACCTGGCCCGTGGCCAGCCTCTGATCACCCGAGAGCCTCTGGCCTAGTTGACCAAACACAACCAGAGTTGTGCTTGTGGGGTGGGGGACTGGGGGTCCATTTAAGTGTGTGATTTATTCCTTGAACTGTGTTTGTGCTTGAAGAAATCCTGGACATTTGAGCCCATTCATTTATTCATTCATCTGAGTTCCATCTATAATGTATTTATTTAAATTTTTTTTTTCTGGCCCTCGACACTGTGCCAGCTATTTGATGTGGCCCTTTGGCCGAAAAGTTTAGAGACTCCTGATATAGACAATGGCCTTCATATTCATTGCTAAGTTCTTTCCCTGAGGAAGACTGTAGCAACTTTCTTTTGGGTTAGATTCCATATCTTATCCCCCTCTAGATTGCAAGAAACTCTAAACGAAAAAAATTACACGGCCTCCTCACCTCAAGACCCACTGATTCAAGGCACTCTGTTAGATCTCTGTTAGATTTCTGCCCCATTCTACAGTTTTATAAGCAGGAGAGTTATCTAGCAGCTAGATGTGTGTCTCACTCATGCACACCAGGAGGCCAGTGAGAGAAGGATTATTTGAATATAATTCATGTAGGGCAGGGAGGGAGAATATGGCATGTTGAAAAGGTATTGCAATATCTTTAGTACTTGGGAAACCAAGAACAAAAACAAATCTTTCCCTGTGACAAATAAACCATCAATAAGTAACAATTAATAAAGTTATGGATCATGAGTCATTATTTTTTCATTATTTTTCAAACATTGCTTGATTTGTCAAGGTATATTCTGCAGATGCAAATAATTCTCATGTGAGTACCCAAGCTTCTGCTGAAAAGAAAATCAACACACACGAAGGAAAACTTACTTTTAACTTGCTTTTTAATACTCTTTGTGTTGTCCAACCAGTGCTAAAAAGGAGAACAGAAGAAACAGTATGGTTTTTTAAAATACAAGAAAAACAAAAGCAAACTTAAAAGACAGTTAGCCATAAAGAAAAAAAAACAGAAATAGAAAGGCAAATGAGTTATTCTTGCTGCTTTTGATTGTTTGTTTTTATATATGCTGGAGATCATTTTAAATTTTTTTTATGATGGGATTCTATATTTTGTATACATTTTGTTAGCTGCCTTGGGTGCCCATAGCTTTGGGGAAAGGCACAGTATAAATGCATTAAATAAAATACATTAAATTGAATACATACATATAAAATTCTATTCCATTTTAACAGTTTAATCATCCATAGTATAAACAATTTTATTTCAAATTATTCTGAAAAAGACATACAAAAAAATTACACTTGAACATTCTTGACCCTTAGCAATGACTTTGTGAGAGTGAGCTCAGAGGCTCAGTAGGGAGTAGGAAAGGTGGCTTCCAGCAGTGTTGCTTCCACCCCTGCTCCAGTCTAGATGCAACCTAACCTCAGTATTTTCATTCAAATTTATCTCTGCAACCCAAGGCTAAGAAGTTGCCAGGATTCTTAAAAACCTAGTACAGTATTTTTTTTAAAATAGTTTTAATAAAATAAAAATCAATACAAAATGTTGCCAGGATTCTCATAATTCTAACAAATAGTCCACGGATGGGCAAACTTTCCACTTTAGGATCCTGGACCTTTACAATTGTATAGGAGAGGGAATTTCAGCAGGTGAAGCTTGTCAGCTCACAGATGACAAGCTGCACCTGCTGAAATTCCCTCTCCTACGCAATGGTTAAAGGTCTAATGGCTAGCCTAAAGTTGAAAGTTTGCCCACCCCTGATATAGTCCATACAGACATTCTAATGAAATGGCTCAAACACACATAAAAACACATCCTGCCTCCATAAATAAAGAGGCAAGCCAGTGCCACGTGTACATGGAGTTTATTTGTTCTAACAAATAATGTACACCCTTTCTGCTCAAACCCACAAGATTCTCACGGAGTTATGTTTAAAAACTAATACTGTGGAATGCATTGTCTACTTCAAGTGCTGACACAGGCATTAGCATGAATTGTTTATACAAGTCCTTCTGGGAGAGCTGGGTAACTGGGATAAAGCAAGCAGCAGAAGATAAAAAGTTGCAGATTGTATTAACTTGAGAACATCAGGATCCAATGGCTAAGTTCATGAACTATGAGTTTGTAGGAGGGGAGGAGAAAGAGCTCAAAACCATGGAAATTTCCTTATATTTGTCAAACATTTCCTCTAGGTCACATGTGGCTGGGGACAACACCCTTTATGCTTTGAGGCATTCAATGCATGGTACTTCAGAGCTACCATCTGTAGCCTCAGACCCCTTCAAGCAACATCCTTATAATTCAGAATGCATGGTATGGCTGCCTTCATAAAAATATTGGTATACAGCCTCTTAGCTTGATAACGCAAAACAGGCAGCTAATTAATCATAACAAGAACATTCAAGCAATGAAAAACTCATTCTAAGCAAAGCATTAACATAACTCAGAGCCAAATCCTAAACATGTTTCCTCATAAGTAATCCTCATTATAATCAATGGGGTTTACTCTCAGGTAAGTGAAGATAGGATTGGAGACTCAGATTGAGAAAAGCTTGCAAAAACAATACAAAACACTAGATTAAGAGAAGTTAGCTGACATCAGCATTCAACAAGATTCAACTGCTGAAAAGCCCTCTCTGCAGTCACTTCGTTTACAAGGGCTTCTAATGAATAACACAGTATTGAGACAGGTTCATAGGAGAGAAGGGAATCTGTCAAATGTTCCATGTGATTTTAGCACAGTCCCCAATATGTGATGTAAGGAGATGGCAAACATTTCATGAAAGGGGTAGCCATCAGATACTCTGTGCAGCTTGAGAATGCACTACTGGCAAGCACAGTATTACAATACAGACATATCCTCAAGTGCAGCACTCTATAGATGGCTTTCATCTGGTCAGATGATTCTGGTCACAATTTACAGCATAAAAGCCTACATCACATTGTGTTAAAAACCATAATAGCAAGAAACTTGGTAGTATCTAAATGAACAGCATGTCACAAAATAAAACTGTTCTGCGACTGTGTCATTTCATACTGCAGGTGACAGAATAAAAACTCATCATACTAATTTTTTTAAATATATATATAGAAGATATTCAGATATGTCATTCCACACCTTCAGTCAGAAATGGTCCAGGATAAAACAGTTCCACACCACCATCTCCAGCATCTCTACTGGAAGATTTGTTGAACAAGTGGTAGTTCTGCAGTGGGTGCACCCAAGTAATGAAATCCTGGACCCATGCCAACATTGTTGCAGACATAATAACTGTAGCCACATCCACAGCAATAATATAAGTTGAATGATCAATGAGAAAAGCTGATGCTGAAACCATTAAATTTCGTCATGTGCATCAGTATCAAAAGGCACCTGAAAGTATTTGGCAACTGGGGACCTCACAGGCAGCCACAGGACCACTCTACAGTGGTTCTGCTCTTCCCTTGGGGGTAAAATAGTTCATTTCTTCTCATGTCCTTTCTATAGAGTCCTGCCAGATATGGATCCACCTAGGTTCCATTTTCTCTCATCCCTAGAGAACATATAATATAAATGAGGTGAAATGGTGGAAATTTGGGCTAAAGTTTCACAGCATACTTATCTTTCAACCAGCCTTGGCTCTGTAGCCTCTTTGCTTATATAAACGAACTAGATGTGATGCTGGTAGTCATGTGTGTCTATTCATGTCTGTCTCATTCATATATATAAAAGTGAGAGAGCAAATTTGATTTCTTTTTCCAATATCAAAACAGTGAGCAGATGAGAGGAGCTAAACCCTTTCCCTACCTCATCTTCCTGCACTCCATTTTCCCATATTCCATTCTGACACTAGAAGTGAGTTAGGTTAGGAAAGAGTTCCTGAAGTAGCAGAGCATGTATACATTCTTTCTGGTGTGTCACATTTCAGCTGTGTCACTATGTTTTAATTTTTGTACATCACAGTGATAGAATGTATTTATTGGTTTGTTGAACTGAAAGATAATCTTGTAATTAAGTTTGTGAGTTGTTTTTTTTTTTAAAAACTAACCAGTCAGTCCACATCCATGTCTCACTGGACAGTTCTAACTTGGGCATTTTCAGCCAAGTAGATCAAGTATTCAGTGAGAAGGGCAGTGTACATATCCACATTTCAGCACATCTGTGGCTACACCCATCTTACAGTCTCCTACATGCTTAAATGCAATTATTACTCAAGCTGGGTGAGCAGATGGGCGGTTACCACAAGACTAAAAGGAAAGAATACAATATAAACTAAATACTTTTGTGGTTAAAATTAATTGCCCAGTGGTAGCACAATTATATCTATCTTATCAAAGTCACAAAAGATTCAAAAAGCAAATATACCAAATGCAGCCAATATTTTCTTCACTTACACAGGAACTCTGATGGTATCCTTAAAAGTCATCTCTAGCCTATGGGAGTAGACAGAACATTTACATTTGCTAACATGGTTTGAAAAGATTCTCAGTAACTATTAAAAGATCATTTATGGGCTATATAGTACTAACAAAGTCAGGGAAAATAGATTGCACATTTTTTGATCAGTCCAAGGATGAGGCAACTGTTGAGGCTTGCATTGAGCAACAAGGTATGAAAAACACCAAAAGATTGAGGGTGCTTTTGCTCTGAGTCTGCTGCTGCCTTCCTGAAGCCAGCTGCTGTAAACCTGTCTCCTTCCCCCCTCCCCTTATCATTTTCCTTCTTTGCATGGCCTTTTAAACAAAACAGGAAGTGTCTCACATTTCCTGTTCTGTTTGGGATCACACAAAGAGGAGGAAGGTAAGGAGATAGGAGGCCTCCTGCACAGTGAGTTGGGGCAGGGGCTTGCTATATGGTGGATCAGTGATTTTCAACCTTTTTTGTCTCAGGGTACACTGACAGGTACTAAAATTGTCAAGGCACACTATCATTTTTTTGACAATTGACAAGGCACTTGTTGGTGGGGGGCTCATATCCCCCAATGGTCCTACTAATAAATGACCCTCCCCCAAACTCCCGCAGCACACCTGCAGACCATTCACGGCACACTAGTGTGCCATGGTACAGTGGTTGAAAATGGCTGTGGTGGATGGACTTTGGCCACCTCTGATGTTCACTGAGCAGCAGAACTTTACAATACGTTAGAACTGGACAGCATTATAACAAGCACTGAAAGAAATTGGCTTAACAAAGCACTCAGGCAAACTTCTTGTTTATAAAGGAAATGGATTATACAATTTTTCCTGGATGAAAAAGCACTAAATCAACTATGGAAAATTATGCCATAAACATGCCTTCATTGGCTAGTTATCTATTCAACAGCCTGACCCCATCCAAGTCAAACATCCTTCACTAGGAAAAAAAAATCACCAGATTTAATTACTATAGGTCATATGAAGCTGTGCACAGGAGTGGCAGGTAGAGGAGAGGAAGGATGTTCTCAGACTGTAGGGCAGAGTATATGTTTCATCTCCAGTCTGTTTTCCTTCACCTCCTCCACATTCCAGAGGAAGGCATTTAACAGACCAGAGACAGGCACCAATAGCACTTAGTTCAACTCAGTTCCTAACACCACCACCATCTCCAAGAGTTGACTGGGTTTGAGTGACACAAGGAAAAGAAGCAGGAAATTATTTTTAAGGGGTCAAAGCCTGGGAGATACTGAGACAATTTTATGATGCAATTCCACCAACCCAAATAATGCGCATGATTTTCTACTTTCCCTAGTGAAATTTGTGAAATAAAGTTATTCAACTTTGGTAAATATAATTCAACAGGAACACTACAAAACAGCACCACAGCATCAAATAAGGTGAATTTGCAACTAGTCAAGTACTACTTAAGAAAAAAAAGACTTCAATGGCTCTTGCACCTATAAGAGCCATTAAGCCCCAAGTATCTTTGCTACACAGTACTCTGCTTGTTAAGGAACACTAATAACAATGAACTTAAGATTCTTTGAGCCACAAAAATATTTGCATTTTGTATTGACATCTTTGTATTAAAGGCTTTTTTGAGGAGCTGCAAGATTTAGCACAGCATCACTATATTCAGTCAAAACCAATCTAAATTGAAGTGAGTGTATAGACAGGAGGGAACACTGGTGCCAGGCTGCTGGTGGCCCTGAGGTAAAGACTTGCACAGGGCCACCCTCCCTCTGATGGCAGTGCTGATTGTTTGCTCTCAATGCCACTATGATGAGGACTCAGAAGTCAGCCTGGCCAGGTAGATTCTCTGATGGGCATGATTCATGGTCACAGCGTGGGGGGGGGGGGGAGGAAGGTCCAAATTCCTCTGTCTAGTTTGGGGCAAGTGAGGTGGCATCTGTGTCTGTTTCGGTCAGGGTGTATGGTGTGAGCATGCCCCCCCACTATCTACTTTGATGGTGAGTTGTGGTCTCACTCTGTGTCAGCTTAGCCAAGAATCATCACCTCTTTCTCTTCTTTCTTCCACTCCCCCAAAAGAAAAAAGTCACACTTGATCAGTCAAGCTTTGATTCCCAAAATGTTTAAAAAATTAATACACATTACTTTTCAGTCATCCCCTTTTTTCTCCTGACTTTTTCTTTTCTTTTTGGCATCCCACATTGGCTGCTACTATAAGATAAACAGTCTCTGGCATCACAATCCTATGCATGTCTACTCAGAAGTAAATCCCATTGTGTTCAATGACTCTTACTCCCAGGAAAGAGTGTTTAGGATTGCAGCCTGGGTCTCTATTTTTCATCAGTTTGCAATAAGAGGAATCACTCAAAACAAAGTTGTTTCTTCCCCCAGCAAATTTCTTCACTTCTCCCCCCCTTTACAAGAAACAAAAAAGTCCCTTTCCAAAATCCTCCAGGTTTGCTGCTCACAAACCTAGGGTGCTGGCAGCTCTGCTGCAGATTTGGCTTCTCTGGTTTTTTGTTCCTTGGTGCCTTCAAATTCACTTTTTCTATGGTTGTTTGTATAATTATAACATCTTCATTCCAATTTTGAAGATAATTGAAGTGGGGTTATGTCAGCCACCTTGGGTGCCCTTTGGGGGAAAAGCCGGAGTATAAATCAAATAAATAAATAATTTGTTTAATTGATTGATTAATTAATTAATGGGGATCCGTGACCAATGACGACAGGGATCAGGGGAGCCACAGGCTGAAAATGCTTGAGAACCACTGCCCTAGGGTTTCCTACAGCCCATTTAAGGTTATAGAAGTTCACAATGACAAAAATTTGAGAACCTCTCGAGTATAATATTAAACTAGATGCTAATAAAAGAACAAATGGAAAAGCCTCTCATGGTAGCATTTTTAAAGGACTTTTTAATTACCGTACACAGCTTTGAATACTTACTAAAAATGGTTTGTATGTTAAAATACACCACCCTCATTATTTTAATTCTGGTCATAACATAAACTACACGTATCTGACATATTAAGAAGATACTTCTCCCCCAACCCCCTGAGTTAGAATTTTGAATTATCTTCTTCCTAAAAAGCTATATTTTTGTACCTATTAATTGAAAGTAAACTAACTTTCAGAGTACAGACATGTTCCCAGATCCACAAGGGGTTCCATTCCGGAACCCTCCACAGTTACATGAAACTGTGGATATGGGCGAATGCCTCCCCCCCACACCCTGCGAAGGTGAAGGGAGCTCAGCTCCCCTTGCCTCTGGAGGGTCCTCTCAGCTCAGACTGAGCCCAACACTAAAAAAAGGACACTTAGAGGACCCTCCAGAGGCGAGCAGAGCTCACCTCACTTCTGCAGAGGGCGTGCATGGCCCTGGGACCTAATCCACAGAATCTGTGCATTCAGGGCTCCCCTGTATTCTACACCTTAGGTGACCCTGCATCCCAAACTTTTGCAATCACTAGACTACAAAGGAGACAGAGGCCAGCTGGGGAGTATTAAAAGAGAGAGATAAGATGCCCATTTTGTAGGAGACCACAAAAATTATCCAAAAGATGCTGATTAGTGCTCAGCAGTTTTTAGTATCTGTTGCCTCAATTTCTAAAGTTTGATAACAAATTTTAAGCACAAATGAAACCAACATGCATAAGAAAACAGGTTTATAAAAATGACCTAGTAAATATTACAGACTTATTTGCAAGTTTTTCCATAAGATCAGTAAGCAACATAGAACACTTCTGGGTGTATTATGTTCCTCTTCCTTGGTGTGCACATCTTTACTTAAAGGTCACAGGATAAGCACCTGCTAAGGATATGTTAAGAAAAATGCCCTGTGTCAAGCTGGGGGTTACACTGGTGTTGAAACACCCAACAAAGCAAAGCATCAAAGGCTCTTATTGTGACCAGTTTACAGAACAGAACCAGTAAATTTTATCATGAAAACTGTATTACAGGTGGGGCCTTGGTATCTGCAGGGGACCCGTTCTCAGATCCCCCGCTGATACAAAATTTCATGGATACTCAAATCCGTGATCTTTGCCCCATTAACTCCCATGAAAGGGTTTCTGAAGCCCTCAGGAAACCAGAAATGGCATTTTCTCGCCTCTCCAGTCTATTCTGAAGCCCATAACTCCAGTCCCCTTCAGGCGGCACAGGTGGAGCCAAGACTGGCTCAATGTGAGTCCAGGGGACCTGCGTTGAGCCAGATCCGCGGATGTATAATCCACGGATAAACAGGTTCCATGTAGAACACATTGAAATCCAAGACTCACTAACGTACATAAAAAGTTGGCTTCATTAACACTAAAAATAGAAAAACTATTTAAAAGTAGATTTTTAATAACTGACAAGCGTTACTGCTGTACCACAAAAAAACAGAAACCGACAGCAATTTCAGTAGACTGAGCAATATTCTCTCCATTCCAAATCAATGACTACAGTTGAATACAAACAAATGCAAGTTATGAATTGCCTAGAGCTAGAATGTTATACTTAGTATCAGCCAAAGCTCACACAACCCCTAGGGTGTAAAAACAAGTTGGACAAGAAAACACATCAGAGACTAGAAGGTTCTTTCACAGTACTACTAGCATGTGAGGTGGTGGAATGCCAAGTAACAGCCCAATCCTATCCAACTTTCCAGCACTATTTCTGTGCAACTGCAATGCAGCCCCAGGGTAAGGGAACAAATGTTCCCATACCTTAAGGAGGCCTCTGTGACTGCCTCCTCAACACAGGAAGCAGTGCATACCCCATAGGAACAGCAGCACCAGCACTGGAAAATTGGATAGGATTGGTCCCTAAAGCAGCTATCAAAGAATGAAAGTTGTGAATGTTGTGAATTATTAGGCCAAAGCATGTTTCACAAAATTATGAACAAGCATTCAAATTCTCCAGAACTCTTCAGCAGACAGGATTAAAAAAGGCAAATGTGAGGGGAAGAGAAACAGCAAAAATGAAGTTGGGCATCGTGTTCATAGTCTCCAAATTCATAGTCTAACACAGTGGCTCCCAAAAATTTTAGCACCAATATCCACTTTTTAAAACTACACTTTGTCGGAACCCACCTAGGTTTACCAGGAGTTCTAGAAAGAAATATTTTATTTGTTTATAAGTAATAGCCAGAAAAAAGACTCTCAAACTTTATCTCTCTCTATTTACACATGCTTACAAACTGCAGAAGCTCAGTTCCTTGCAGAGCAGTTAGCAGCTATCTTGTAAACTGCAGGAGCTGAGCTCTCTGCAGAGTAACTAATTAGCTACACTATCTGATTTTTCAATGGCCTCAGGGCTTGAGGCAATTATCTGATCTTTCCATCAACCTTTGGCAACCCTCCAAAAATCAGGTTGCGACCCACCAGTGGGTCCTGGCCCACAGTTTGGGAACCATTGGTCTAACACAGTGGTCAGGGAACAGGGGTAAATTACCCCAAATGGGGTAAAAGTGAAAATCTGGGGGTAATGAGGAGGTTGCGCTGGCCAATGGCGGAACTATCGGCATAGCAGCAGTTATTACGGTCCATTATAGCACGGACGGCCAGTGTCAGTGTGTGTCAGTGTCACCGCATCCTCCTTCTCTGCTCTGCTCCCCCCCGCTCTCTCAGTGGACTGCTCCAGCGTTTACGTGTATGGCGCAAGCGCTGTAGAGAGAGCGGGTACCACCTGATCCAGAGCCGCCATCTTCAGTCTGCCTGCGAGGAGTGTCAGACGAAGAAGCGATAGGTAAGGTTGCCTTACCTAACTGTGTGCGGGCGCCGGGCGGGGAGGTAGCGGAGGGAGTCAGCGCACCCGCTCTCCACCCGCTCCAGGGGGCCGGCAGCGGGCTGGTGCGCTGTGTGCACACCGCCCGCTGCCCTGCTCCCTTCCGCTCACCTTCAGATCCACAGTATCCACAGTATCCACAGTATCCACAGGATCCACAGTATCCACAGTATCCACAGCCTGCGTGTATCGCAGCCGCCCGCTCTCTCCGCTCTGTGCGGGAGACTGGAGCTGCCCGGCGCTGTAGCGCCGACCGACGTGGGATCGAGGTAAGGTGAGTATTGTTTATTTATTTTTATTGGGGGCATCGTTGGGCTACCTATACTGGGGGGATCACCGGGCTACTAACTACCTATACTGGGGGGTCATCTGGCTACTGACTACCTATACTGGGGGGATCACCGGGCTACTAACTACCTATACTGGGGGGTCATCTGGCTACTGACTACCTATACTGGGGGATCACCGGGCTACTAACTACCTATACTGGGGGGTCATCTGGCTACTGACTACCTATACTGGGGGGTCATCTGGCTACTGACTACCTATACTGAGGCATCACTTGGCTACTGGCTACCTATACTGGGGCAGCTACACCTCTGTATGGGGGATTCTGTTGCGAAGATACTGTCCTCGGGGGGGGGGCAAGTTGAAAAGTTTGCTAGGGGGTGTGCTGTTTGGAGGAGAGGGGTCGGGGGGCCTGGTGGTCATTGTCATCATGTGCAGTCCAAAGTGGGGTGCTGGACCTGAGGGTGAAGTGTATGACCTGGTGCTTAACACAGCTTTAACAAATGCCAAATTTCTGTGTCTTGCACCCCCCATCAGGGTCCATCTCCTGTACTGCCGCTGCACTGCTATTGTGGGTCCATCTTCTGTCTGCCAAGTCTCCACCGTTCTGTCCTGTCAAGGTATGAGCAATGGCTACCCACTCTAGCTCTAACTACATGACCTTAAGCCTGGTTTGCGCACCACCTACAAAAAAGCCCCCCAACTCTGCCTTGGCTGTCTCTAGCAAGCACATCATTGCCAACACCACTCTGCCAGCCATTGATAATGATGATGATAAAATCCTCTGTGAGATAGCAAAAATATAATGCAACTTGCTAGGCACGTTGGACACCTAACTACTCACTATATACCACCCCATGGCTGGTGTGCAATGTGTTCCAGTAAAAATAATGCACATCTTTATTAAATTTGGTGCATCCTGCTAATTCGGTACACAGCCTGTCAGTCAGGGTTACAACTTTTCCAATCATTGTCTTTTTCACCCTTCAGATGACATCAATTAGAAAAAGAATATACCAGGAAGAATTCCTTGATTATGGGTTTACCCAAATTGACGACAAAGGAATAATGAAACCACAGTGTGTTGTTTGTTTGAAAGTACTGACTGCAGAATCTTTGAAAAAGAGTCAATTGAAGAAACACTTGGATAATTTGCACCCACATCTGGCTTCAAAACCACGGGAATATTTTTGTCAATTTGGAAATGTCTGTCAAAAGACAAAGATTGGACAGCAGCTTTAGAGGTACATTCAGTCAATGTTCAGCATCCAAGGCTAGCTTTGAAGTGGCCTGGTTGATTGCCCGAAACAAAAAACCTTATACTATTGGTGAGGATTTGGTTAAACCAGCAGCTTTGAAAATGGCAGAGATTATGTGTGGTCAGAATGAAGCCAAGAAACTAAATTGTGTGCCCTTGTCTGCAAGAGTTGTTAAAGAAAGAGTTTCTATTTTAGCAAAAAATGTGAGGCAACAAGTTATTTCCTCAGTAAAAGAGAGTAAATACTTTGCTATTCAGCTAGATGAGACTACGGATGTTAGTAGTAATTCTCAGCTGATGGTATATGTCCGCTACAAAGGTTTACATTTAATTGAAGAGGAATTGTTGTTTTGTTCTCCTCTTGACTTGCGATCTCGTGGAATTGATATCTTCAATAAAGTTAATGAATACTTTAATGACGTCAATTTAAAGTGGGAAGACTGCCTTGCTGTGTCTGTTGATGGAGCTCCAGCTATGTTGGGTCATGTTAATGGTTTTGTGGCTTTTGTGAGAGAGAGAAACCCAAAAGTTGAAGTAAACCACTGTATTATCCATCGCCAGGCTCTGCTTGTGAAACATTTGGAACCTACATTAGAGGCCGTCATGCATGATGTTATGAAGATTGTCAATGTTGTCAAAGGACATGCACTAAACACGCGATTATTTCGTGAATTATGTAAAGCTGGTGATGCTGAATATACAGACCTACTTTATCATACTGAAGTGAGGTGGCTCTCACGTGGAAATGTTCTGAACCGAGTGTGGGCTCTCAAAACTGAACTTGAAAGTTTTATGGTTGAGCAAAAGCATGTTCTTGCAGAGAAGTTTACAAACCCCTTGTGGGTTGCACATCTTGCATATTTAGCAGATATGTTTGAGCATGTTAATGTATTGAACAAAGAATTGCAAGGAAAAAACATAAATATAATTTCAGCCAGAGAAAAGATTTCTGCATTTGGATCAAAGCTTTCATATTGGAGGCAAAAAGTTGAACAGAAAAAGATAGCTACCTTTTCAACGTTAGCTTTGTTCTTGGAAGATTGTGAAAATATTACTTTTGAAGACATCAAGGATACAGTTATAAGGCATCTTACTAAACTCAAAGAGCGGTTCTCTGATTACTTTCCAGATCTTGATTCACATGCTGTCAGTTGGATTGTAGACCCCTTTAAATGTGAAATTTGTGCTGTACCAGAAGAGCCTCAAGGGTTGGCAGAGTCACTTCTTGAGCTTCGATGCAGTAATGAAGCACAGATTGCATTTGAAAACAAAGCAGATCTTTCACATTTTTGGATGTCAACACCTGCAAAGGCCTTCAAAATTGCACATGAGGAAGCATTCAAAAAGTTGCTGCCTTTTGCAACAACCTACCTTTGCGAACAAGGATTTTCCACTCTTACGAACATAAAAACAAAGACAAGAAATCGATTGGACCCGGAAGACTGTATCCATATTGCTCTGACATCAAAATGTCCCAATATTGATGATCTCGTATCCAAGATGAAGCAACATCATTTCTCCAAAACCTGAAGTTTTCAAGTAAGTTGAAGCTTTCAAAGTAATTTTAAATACAGTATTTGAATTCAAAATGTTATTGGATGTATGATTTCCTTACTTTCAAATCAAGGGGGTAACGTCTGCGTTTATAAATTTTTTGGGGGGTAAGAGGTAAAAAAGTTCCCTGACCCCTGGTCTAACATAATCTTAAAATGAAGTGCAGGCGGTTTTATACAATTCTAAATTTTATACAATTCTAAATTAGCCTAACTAAGAGTCAATTACTGTGGCTCTTGGATTTTTTTTTGAATGAGCCAACAGGACTACCAAAATTATCATCACCAGCAGAATAACTGTATGCATTTTAGGCATTAAGTACAAGACAGTATGATACAAAGAAAATTCAAATAATCTGTGAGTCATATCACATTTAAAAGTAACTGGATGAACAAAATGAGGCTTTTGGCTCAATTCACCTGGTTCAATTCCCTCAACCACCTGAGTTACTGGAATGAAATTTGGTAAGCCTGTTCTGAATACAATATTATATTTCAAATTAGAGTATCAGCTTGATCCCACAAAGATTTTTACAATGTGTGAAATGAAAAGAATAACACAGTATCTTCCTTGAAGACAGAATGAATGAAACGTTGACAGAAGCATTTACAATATAATTATGTTTGAAATTTCCAAAACTAGAGTGACCATTGCACACATTTTTAAAAGAGGTGGTGGAAGAGAAAGTTGCTAAACTCTCTTGAAAGAGAAGCTTACTAGAGCACTGCGTTTTACCAAAAACACAAAAGACAACGAAAACACAGAAGACTACGTGTCAAATAACCACAACAGCTCTGAAATAAAATCTGCTTCTTGATTACATTTCTTAGCTGTAAAGTCTTAAAAGGTCCTAGGAGACAGTATTAAGATTCAGAGACAGCACACGCTCCTGACCTTTTGACCTCCCTGATAGTTCTGTTCAAGACAAGCTGCCTATCACAGTAGCTGCTAGGATCTTTAAACTGAACAGTATGGTAAAGGTGTGTGCACCATTTTATTAGCCTTACAAATAACAGACCCAGGGTACCAAATACTACCAATTCTACTTCAACAGCAGCAAATACCAAAATCAATATGTATAGTATTATTTAAAATCTGAGAATTACAACTTACTTAAAGTCACCCAACTAAGGTTGCAATCCACAAGCATACTTAGTACAAAGTTTCATTAAACTCAGCGGCATTTACTTCTGAGTACAGAAGCCTAGAACAACACTGCCTGCATGAAGCTAGACTTAAATTAGAACGAACACTTTCCTAATCCTAGTCCTGTGTCCATTCACCCAAACAGTACAGAAAAGAGGATTTAAAAAAAAGGACAGTGATGGCACACTAACATTCAGAACAGTTTCACTGTTTATTATAAATTTGTTGCACCAAGAACTAGTTAAATACATGAGGAAACAAAACTTGTGCTTAGACCAATAAGAACACTGCAGTTCTACATAAGTTTGTTTCAAAATAAATCCACTGTGTTCAATGAAGCTCAATCCTGAACTGCAGAGGACTGCAGGCTTAGACAATTTATTACTGTAAGAAAAAACCTATGTCACTCACTGCCACTTGTGCTGAATCCATGAACCGAAGTCCAAAGTAGTCATTTTCAATGAGGTCCAGATGGTACATGATCTGGTCAAACAGATGCTGCCCTTTGGCTTTTTTCTGAAATTACAAAAGGAATGTGAGTTGGCAGGATGCATATTACTTGCTGATTAACACCACTTGTGAGGCCAATTCTGCATGCAATCTACTGATAAATTTTAGCCAAAAAGAGCCATACTCCCAGGCACCTAATTATTGTTGAACTATTGTTGGTTGTAAAAGCTGTACAAGAGAGGAAAGCAAGCAATGCTTTATGAGTGTTAATGCTTAAGAAGTCACTGATGATTAGCTAAAGTAGTGGGATCAATAATAAACCAAATGATACTTTGAGGGTCACTCCAAAGGGTGTATATTTTGATTAGGCTGGCAGAAAGGTAGCCAAGTCACAATGCAGGATCAAACAAAATATAAAGTTAATATTAAAAGTTTTCCAGTGGGATAGGTATTAAGCCCAGAGAAGGGCACAAAATCACTAGTACAGGCATGGTTCCTGCATGGGACTCCCCATGTATTCATGAAAATGCAAGTGAACTTAAAGGGGAAAACCCAATATGGACTAAGCATGCTTTTTGCTTTCTAGGAAGCACAGAATATTAAGCACTACTATTGAAAAAGCAAAGACAGAGTGGGACAAATCTGCCTGGCTGAGCTCTTAACAGCCAACAGTTTCCTGGAGACACAGATTAGGTCAGGGGATGCAAACTATGAGGTGCGCCGCTCCCAAGCCTATTCCACACCCACTCTAGCCGCAGAATGCCTTAAGATAAAGGGGGTACAGTCCTTAAATGTGCAAGAGTTGGATGTCTATTATGAACAGTGTCCTAATTATTCTCCCCTCTCCAAAGGATTCTTTCAGCTGTGAAGAGGCAGAACATGGATTTTTTTTCCTTTAAGAGAGCTACTTATAATCTCCACTACCTACAAGCATTCCACTCTCCCAAAATTTGTAGTATTTGAAAACTGGTACTTGTGTACTTGCAGTAAGAGCCAACTACATGTTGCCATAACAAACTGCAATAGCTTTTTTTCAAGGGAGGTAAGGGGGATTTGGAGCCAAAACCAACCTGAGACTTTTTGGAGCCTAAGTCATTGTGCCAAATGCAAATACAAAGAAGTGGGTACCCCCTGTCATCTGCTGCTTAAGGCAACCACTTTAGTTGGCCTAATGGATGGGCTGGCCCTATCTGGAGCCTAGAAATGGCAAACAGAGAGTATGTACAGTCATGGGTTGCTTAGCGACAGGGATGCAGACCTACACCCATGTTGTCAAGTCAGGCTTGACGCTATACAAAACCTCCGGAGAGGAGGAGAAGCTCTAGAAGGGTGTGCAGGAACCAGCAGCAGCATCGCATATGCCACCTGTTGCTGGTTGGAGCGTTGCAAAGCGGCGCTCACCTGTTCTTAACTTTTTGCCTGCCCACTGTTTCTGTGTGCCAAAATGCTGCCCCTCTCCCAGTTGCTTCCTGCCCTTCTATGGGGTTGGGTTGCATGGACGTGCAAGTTGCACAATTGGGCCCTAAACCCATCACAGGGCTTGGCAAGTTAGGGACTTGTAAGCATGACACCAAGTCCAACTAACAATATAATATTTGCCATGATAGTTCAGATATGACAAGCAGAACTCTTTAATTGCCTAAACTTGCTT
The DNA here is from genome assembly GCF_035046505.1 of Tiliqua scincoides. NCBI lineage: Eukaryota > Metazoa > Chordata > Lepidosauria > Squamata > Scincidae > Tiliqua > Tiliqua scincoides. The sequence continues at coordinate 77,407,781 of NC_089821.1, read as the reverse complement.
GTTGAACTGCCAGTCAAAGAAAACTTGCAGAACAGTGCTGTGTTGAACACCCCCCCCCCCAATTAATCAGAAGCATGTGATTAAGGATGCAATCTAGAATTCAGTGCTTGATTTGCTGAAGTGTCACAGAATATTCAAGTGTTGCCATTTATAGAAACTACTGAAAGACGAACCCATGACTAAGTTGCTCACACAACTCAATGAGTGGCAGCCTGAAGTTCCTACACAAGTAAAATCTTGCAACTATGGAAAAGGTTCTTTGTACGTAATTCTCTTCTACAGTATCTCTTCTACAGAAAAATACTAATCAGAGTAAGACAAATAGTAATCCATGCCACACATTCAGTCCTGTGCAGTAACCCACAACAGAATCTCAACTTGCCAATGACTATGGGCCAAGTCCTATTCAATTTTCCAGCACCGGTGCAGCCATGCCAATGGGGGATGCGCTGCATCCTTTGGTGGGGAGGCAATCATGGAGGCCTCCTCCAGATAAGGAAACGTTTGTTTCCTTTCCTCAGGGTTGCATTGCAACTGCACTGGCACTGGAAAGCTGGATAGGATTGGACCCTCAGGACACAATCCTAACCAACTTTCCAGTTCTGGCATAGTTGTACCAGTGGGCCATGTGCTGCATCCTGCAGTCGGGGGGAGGGCAGTCATAGAGCCCTCCTCAAGGTAAGGCAATGTTTGTTCCCTTACTTAGGAGTTGCACTGCCCTTATGTCAGTGCTGGAAAATTGGTTAGGATTGCAGTGTAAGAAATTTAAATATTACCTAGGTGGTATCCTAACTTAGCATGACCATGAACTATCCAAAAAGGACCCTGTAATGACATACCCTTAGGGGCATCCTTATGAAAACCTCACTAATGCCAAAAGGCCCAGTTTCCGAACAGAGAAAGCACTTGTGTAGTTCATGGAAAGAAGTGCCAACAATCTCATTTACCCACCTACAGAGGACAATATTCTTGGGCAAATGCCTAGCTAGATGAAGGGGAAAAGACGTTATCAAGGCCTGGGAAATCATGAATGCCCCAAGCATTCACTTTCAATTAAGCTACCAGAATTTTCACAGCAGGTCACCCCTACATTCCTCCCACTCCTTTTCTCCCATGCCCAACATTGTCAAAAGGTTAAGAAGCAAAAGAGTACACACACACACACAAAGAATACTGCTAAATGAAATGTGTCTGAACCCAGACAGATTGAAGTAACTGGTGTTGAGAACAAGGCTGCATTTTCTTCTTTTAAAAATTGAGTGATTCAAACACTCTGCATTCTCACAGCAAAGTTTTACATAAGCAGTAATTTGGGGATTATTTCTTCACACACTTTTTTTTCCTTTTTAGTGATCCCAATAGCTCTGCAGTAAAGCAGAACTCTCCCCCCCCAAGTGGTAATTATTCAATCCACAACATAAGAGAAGATGTTGTTTTTCATTTGAGAAGAACTCCACATCTTTGAAGGGACATTCTTTTTAGACAATTTCTTTAATTGCTAAAACAAAACTAACAGGAAGTTTCCTTGTATACATGAACGTTACTGGAATAACTTGCTGTAATAACTTAGTGGCGAAATAGCACTTGAGAATTTCTCCAAAATATTAAGAAGACATTTTTAAAGAGAAAAAAAATAATAAACTTTCTTTCCATCAATTACATATTTACCAGGCATACCTTTGCCAAGGTTCCTAGTAGCTATGAGACACTGCCAACAGCACCTGCTTGATCAAGAATGGCACATGTGGATGGGTGCAAACATAATGCTGCAAACCTCTTTACTAAGATTTAAAAAATCAGGCCACATGATCACATGCTTCCTTTACCAGACCTCATTCCTCTCTGGAACATAACTTCCCATTCTGAACCACGGTTGTGTTACTTCAGTACTAAAATTACCCATAATCTTCTTGACAATGGCACTGACATTAACCACAGCGAATAATTCTATTCAGAATTTACTATCCACTTTCAAATCCTGTTCAAGGGACAACATAGTTACTGTTAATTGACACGGTTGCTTATGTAATACTTAACCATGGTTGAGGCTGGTGGAAGAAAGGTACAGTACATATAGGGAAGGGAGAATTTGTTTCCCAGATGCAAGGAAGCATAGGAACCCCATGATTCTTTCAAAAGCAAATTCACCAGCCTTCTATAGTTTACAATGTGGGGTTCAGATCGCGGCAGGGGAGGTTATGATGATTATTTTGAATGATTTACCATTATTTTATTCGCAGGTTTTTTCTTATTTTACTGGACCGAGTAATGTGCACAATTGTTTAATACATAGGTCACAGGAAGCTGCCTTATATAGAGTCATGCCATTGGCCCATTTAATTCAGCATTGTCTGCACTGAAACCCCAGAGAGCCACAACCAGGCAGGAGTCTTTCCCAGTCCTAGAGATGTCATGAATTCAACCTGGGACCTTCTCTGTGCACATGCCCTACCTCCAAGCAACAACCCTTTCCTAAGCCATCTTATTGATTTGCTTAGAATCAGACTTTGGCAACATGTGTGCACAGACTTGACTCAGGCCGCAATCCTAACCAATTTTTCAGCAGTGACATAAGGACAATGCAACTCAGAGGTAAGGGAACAAACACTGCCCTACACTGTTTGCATAGCTGTGCCAGTGGGGCATGTACTGCATCCCAATTGCAGGATGCAGTACATGCCCCACTGGCACAGCTATGCCAGTGCTGGAAAGTTGGTTAGGATTGCATCCTCAGTTTCAAATGACTGAAATCAATCTGTCAAGTAATTTGAAGACACTACTGAAAGATTACTATTTGAAGTAATTGAATTCAGTAACATATATTGAGGCTGAAAAATATCACTCCACAAACACATGAAATTTCCATGCAAGAGATTCCTCCATTGTGGTACACCACTTCACATAAAGGCTAAACTCATTTTCCTCTTTAAATTGTGTTTTGTTCAAGTTGGAGCCACTGCAAAGAAAAAGCAGTTAAGAACTTCAAAAGTTACTTAACGATTTCCAATAAAACATTAAGTACTTTCCTCACAAAAGAGACCGGATAATTTTTACTAAAGAAAGTAGTCTCCCTTCTGATTCTTTAGAACTTCAGCACTAGTTATTGCTGTATTAGTCAAAAGAAAATAGGGGGCAAAACTACACAAAATTATCTTAGCAGCAGGATTGTTTCACATTGGGTTGTATCTCAGACACATGCAACAAAACACTTAAGTTCTAGTAGGAGCTCATGATGGTTCTAAAAAAAGAGAGGTAGACGTTGTCAACAGAAGAAAGGGCTTTTTGGGCTACCTTCTATTCTACCAAATATCAAGAGAAAATCTATTCAATATTTCATTCAAAGAGCAGTGCACAAAACTACCACTTTTTCTTCAAGTAATGATCACCAACCTCTATGTAAATATATTATGTAATTAATTGCCAGTTTTATGTCCATCCACCATCACATTTACAGTTACACACTTCCAAATGATTCTCAATTTCTCTCTTCAGGACTCTTAATCCTAAAGCCTGGACATCCTACTCTTTGCAATTTCCAATTTAACTGAGGGGGAAAAAGCAGACAAGGTGTGCCCCACCTTGCATCACTCTTAAACATACCAATTTGCATAATTTAAAGATTTTTAGAGTGGCATTCTATGTTCCAAATTCACATTTAACACAGGAACTACACAATGAGGAACAACATTGCTTCAAAAGTAGAAATGATGTGTACTGACAGTCAATTCAAATCTGCATTTTAAATATTTTTTGCCAAAGTGAAAAATGAAATATCAATAATCATATAGTCTGCTGCATGATTTGCTGCTCACCCTGACAGCCACACTGCCCCCACTATCCTCTTGCCATAGAAGGCAAGTAAACAAGGATTGTTGTGGCAATCTGCCTCCTCCTCTTACTTGCCTCCTGTTCCTTCCCCCACAAGGGAATGAGCAAGAAGAGGTGAAGAAGAAAGTGCCACCACCACGATCTGCTTGCTTCCCTTTCCAGAAGGAAAAGTATAGATGAAGCAGTAAAGATGATGCAGTAGAGTAGAGAAAAGCATGGTGACAGCAAAAATGTCTCATCCTCCTAACCCACTGCTGAGATAATCTTCCTAGCTCTCTTGCAAACAGAGTGGGTGGGTAGAGCACCCTCTTCCTCTTCTGCTCTCTCTCCAGTCTCTGTCTGATCAACCTCTTTGAAAGAGAGAGCTAGGAAGATAGTCAGCAGGGCTGGGAGATGAGGTGGCCAAGGCAGTAAAGGTAAACAGGCAGTGAAGGGGGGGGGGGAGCTTACAGGTACCAATGCACACACAAGAGAAAGAGAGGAGCAGACACTTTGCTGCCACTTCTACCTGAGCCCTCCCTGATAACAAAAAAAGAAAACCAACTTTCAAAACAAACCTAACCCCAAACCCCAACATCTGAATGTGAATTTCAGTTTTCTTGGTTCCAAAATCAACATTCAAATTCACTGCATTGAAATTCTTACTTAGCTACTACAAAAACACACCATCATGTACGATATGAAGCAATTATTCAAGCTATGCAGAAGTGTTGCTACTCAGCATCTTGATCCAAAACAAGGAATACTTACTGCAACATCTTTAAGACTAACACATTTATTGTGGCAGGAGCAGACAAAGAAAACAACCAATGTGTTAGTTTTTATGGAGCTACAGATGCAAGTTACTAACTTTTAGAATTTATCCCATAAAATAGGAACAGGACTTTTAAAAAGATTCGATCACTGGGATAGTTAATAGTTCTGAACTACTATTACTGAACAACTGAACAATAGTTCTGAACAACTGAACATCTGTTAGCACCTATTTATATTTCTTCATGTTAACAATTTTGGCACATACAAACATCTTATTTAACTCACAGCTAAAGCACAATTTTTCTCTCAAACATATGTCAGCAATGCTGGAAAAGGAACTATAGTTCTCACATACCGGTAAGTCCACACTGACATCAGTCCCATCCAACAGTGAAACACGGCATGTAATTATGGATCTTGCATCTCCAGACGCAGGGATGTGAGTTGCAGCTCGCTGAGCCTCTCTTAACCGCTCCTTCTCAGCATGTTTGCGCACAGATCTGCGCCCAAGTGTTCGTCGAAAGAAACTCAGCATCATTACTAAATAAACAAAGAGATATTATAAATTTGTAAAGAAAAATAAAAAATTCCAACTGAAATATTTTAAAGAAGCCAAAGTAATTATTCATTCACATGGCAGGTAGTTCCACTGTCTGACACTTTGCCCAAAAGTTTTAGAGAGCTATATGGGAACTGTTTTAAGTGTTATCTACAATAACCGCAGTATTTCAATAAGGCTCCATTGTATTTTAAACAGGAGGCTTTAGGATATAGCTGTTTGAGGAGTAAGAAGCCACTGAATCCTGTACTGAATGAAGGAAAATATTCTGTTTCTAAATAGTGTGTTGTGAAGTTGTTGAAGTGTTGTACAAGACTACAGTGCAAGAGTACAGACTTCAATATATCCATTAATAATTTGAGGTCGAATAATAATGGATATGATAGGTTTAGTAGCTTCAAAAGGCAGCCTGCATAGTAACTTTCCTATTTCCAGAACCAAGATTTTGCTACACATGTTAATTTCTGATTTTATATGAAGCAGATCCTTGTCTGCAGACAGATTCCACAAAGTTTTGGAGGCAGAACAGCCAGCCCAATCCCATACAGAACACTAAGCACTCTAATGTTTACACCTTCCATGACTCATGGCAGATTCCAAACCATCTAGGTCTCTGACAAGGGTTTCATCCTTCACTGTGAGCCAAAAAGGATAAACTGGCAAATACGCCTTCCACCTTCTGTCTGTCTGGACTTGCCTGCCACATACTATCGCTGAGAGAGGTTGGAATTCTTAAAAGGTCAAATTAGCACAACTGGAAGATTTAAATTTTAACCACTCTGGAGAGATTGCTTGTGGCTTAAGCTCCTAGTAATAGCAATGGCTATATCAACCAAAATAATCCAATATTATCTATTCCAAGTCATAACATCCATTCCGCTCAAGCAGAACAGGTATTTATCTTCATTAATTTGAGGCATTCTTTTAAAGAACTCAATCTGGTTTACAATCTGAAGTCTTAACAAATGAACATATAAAGCTTCCTTATTCCGAATCAGATCATTGCTTCACCTAGCCCAGTACTGTCTACTCCGACTGACAGCAGGCTTTCCCCTAACCGTTACTTAAGTTCTAAAAAATGCTTTTTAACTAGACCTGCGGGGGACTGAACCTGAAATTTGTTTATGCAGATCAAGTCCTCCAACATTAAGCTATGTCTTCTCCTATACTGAGCAGCAGTTAGAAGGGTTTTATACCATGTCTTTCTTCAAAGGAGATCCAACAATGAAATGTAATTTTGCACAACCTATAATAAGAGTCTCATATCATGTAACCTGGGTAAAAGTCCAGGGCCACTGGCAGACTAGTATGCATTGTCAGACATGAAGGGGCCTCACCACACTAATAGGTCTGGCCCACTGTCATCACCACACCTGTTTTGCATCACCTTCAGGCTTCAGTGAGCTGCATGCAGAGAACATCTTTTCACCTCTGGTTAGATTCAAATTGCTGCAGCATTGACCAGAAAAATTCCTTCAGTACAATAGTTGACTACAGGATGTCTTAGAGCAGTGTCTGAGAAGTGGGTAACATACTGTACATGTGTCTTTAGCTAATGTGTGCACTGGCTGCAAATGTGACTGCAACAGGGGGCTGCTAAGGGTTACTGAACAACCATTTCTAAGAACTGACCAAAATAAATCTACCAGTCTGGGTAAAGTTGCTGCCAGGAAGTAATCTCATAGTCCTTTAAATCTTTTTTTTTTTTAAACACATTATCAGCCTAGTAATCTAAACTTAAAGCTCCCAAGACCCCGATGTTGGATTAAAAGGGGGAGAGCTATCATTAGCATATCACAGAACTGAAGTTCCAATTAATTTCAGATTTAGGCAACCCAGAAATCCCAGTTTTGATTTGTGAAGCTGCAAATATCAGAGCTGACAAACACACAGCATACGTTGTTTCTGAACAAGTCTCTGACAACCATCCAAACAGCCAACAGCTTACATTACAACTATTTGCTGAACAGTGCAAACTGCCATTTCTGTTCCTCACAAGATGTTTCATGCTCCCAAACTGAATGAAGAGGCCCTCATAATAGCAATATTCTGCAGCATCAACACCCCCATATCATCAATTGTGAGTTATGATGCAAAGCAGCAGTGGAAAGAACAAGAATTCCTTAGCACCTAACACACACTAGTATGACAATCTAAGTGGCTGAAATAAGAATAATAAACATTTCAGTTTTGGAAAGGGGCTCATTTAGAGCAAACAGTTTTCAAACTGTGTCATATTAAGTTCCTCAAACATTAACTATAACCAAACACTAAAGGTTCAGAGTGTATTTTTGTTGCAACTACAGGGCCAGTTAAGTGCTTAGAGAAAGGAAGAAACATTTTATTACTTGGTCCAAATAATTATTTGCAATGGTTTTGTTGGCACAGAGCTACCTACATTACACTGATAGGATACTGAAAAGAAATACTCTGCACTATGCTTTGCCTCCCAACCCAATCAAGTCATCAAAACAACCTAGTGTCCCCTAGCCCTTCAAAACACTAACTAAATGCTAGCCCAGCATTTCTCAAACTGTGGGTCAGGACCCACTAGTTCGGTCGCAAGCCAATTTCAGGTGGGTCCCCATTCATTTCAATGTGTATTTTATTTTTAATATATTAGACTAGATCAGTGTTTCTCAATCAGTGGTACTTGTACCACCAGTGGTACTCACAGGACCCCTGACTTCTGCCACCAAGACCAGCAATGCAACACAACAAGCAGCAGAAGGAGGCTTGTCTCAGTGGGCAGAGCTCCAGTGTACACTTTTCACAAGCACAAAAAAGCCCTCCGGTTCACCCTGCGCTAATTACTAGTGTGTGTTGCATTGCATTTGGCCTCCCAATGTGGAAGTAACTGGCAATAACATAATCACCAGTTACTTCTCGTGGTACTTCCAACAGGTGGACCATGCGAAGTGGTACAGCGGGACACAAACAATGAGAAACACTGCACTAGATGCTACCATGCTATATGACTGCATTTGGGGAAATGTTACAGATTTGTACTTTTAACAGGCTACTGTGTAAATGCTTTAACAATGAAAGTCAATGGGGCTTACTCCCAGGTAAATGTGGCTAGGACTGCAGCCTTCAGAATGCTTGGAGAATGTTTTTAAACAGATCTGTAACTGCTTAGGAGGGTGGTTCTTTATTTTAAGTAAATTTTTAAACTTATACTTATTGTAAACTTTTAATTTAACTGATTGATTTTGTTGTATGAGGGTGCTAAAAATTTTCCTGCTTGATGTCACTTCTGGTCAGGTTAATGACATCACTTTCAGTTGTGCAGAAAGAATGAATTTGTGGCAGTTGCTCCATATCTCACATCTCTGATATTACCCCGATATAGATGGAATCATATTTTAGCATGGTTAAAAAGTCACTTCTGTATAGGAAGTTGCATGAACACTTCCATGTAGTTAGCCGAATATAATAAGTGCATGTGCATCCATTTCATTATGTGTAGGAAATTTCACCATGTTCAGACAGTGGGAATGCAGAGCTAAAATAAGCTAGAATACAATCACAACATCCTGGTCTCAAGGAATAAGTCTTGAAACGTGAAAATAACTCCTGAACATGGCCACCCAAGACCTCCTGGTGCATGAAGCATCATGCCCCCACACCACCTCAATCCCTCCTCAATGCTGCCTCTGCTAATGGGCACACCCCCCATAGATGTGAGGGTGCATGGCCCAATCCCTCTACTCACTAGTAGCACAACCTGCAGCCTGCCTGGTGCACACTATCAAACAGAAGCAGCATGAACCAGGGGGGCTGCAGATTGTGAACCTGTCAAATAAACTAAAGGGCAAGCCATCTTGCCTCAGTGGACCAGCCGAGGGGAGGAGCTCCAAATCACCTGTCCCTGCCTACTTAGTGTTTCATAAGCTACCCAAGTAGGAGGGGAAAGGTGATTTGGAGCACAGCATGCTTCCCCCTCTTCTTCCAGCAGTTGCCCTGATGAGGCTTCATGGTTAGGCCAGCAATTCTTCTGAGCAGGTGCAAGTACATTTCCCTTATGAATTAACCAAACATATCAAGTAAGCCCATTCACACTATGGAGCCGACAGCTATGCTCACAGTTCAGAGTAGTGGAGACCAGCACAATTGACCTGGTCTCATGAGATCAATGGCAGGGCAAAAACATCATCCCTCACAGCTGGTTCACAGAGGCAAGATGGTGGTCAGCAGAGGCCAGATAAGCAGGAGATAAATGGGGGGGGGGGAATATAAGTTAAGAGTATAAAAAATATGAAAGAGAAAAGAGCAGGAAAAGGGGAGCAAGAGAACAGGGGAAGAAGAGAGGCTGGAAGACAGACAGACAGAGAGGCCGCAATAGAGACTGGCAGGAGAGGGGAGGAAAGTGAGCAGAAAGCAGACAGAGAGGCTTGCAAAAGGTGCTGAGAAGCAACAGATGGGAAGGCAAGGAGGCGCAGGTGGAGGGCCAGCTTGATGACAGAGAGAAAGGGCCCATGGAGGCAAGAAAGGACTGGAAGAAGCAGAAAATGGAGGTCAAGCTGTGAAATGAAAAAAGAGCATGGAGGCAGGGGAAGAAGCAAAAGCGTTGAGCACAGTCAAACATAAGAGGAGCAGGAGCTGAAAGTAAAAGGAAGGAAAAATGAGCCCAAAGGGAGTGAGTGAGTAAAGGGGCCCACCAAGGGGAGTCCTGGAGGTGGAGTATATAGCCAGGAGGAAAGAGGGGTAACACACACTTCCTGGCAAGATGTAATGGTGCCTGAATTGTATCTGACCCCTTCTGGTTGAAGGTTATCTCACCAGAGCAAGATACCCCTGATAGGATGAATTACTACAAACCCTAAAGGCTGCCACAGCTCAGTGTAATTAGAAGGGGGCAGAACAGCAAAAGAACTGAGTGGCCAAGCCTTGTCCTGTGCCCTAAATAATACAAAATAAGTGGCTGTGCCAGCCAAATTGGATCTCCATGAGCTTGATTTTCAGGGTCGGCTACCTGATCTGACCATTGTAATGCCCCATTCTAAGCCCTATAATGCAAGTCTTCCCCCTTGGGAGGAGGCTAAGGGCAGGGGACACGACACACACAGGTCTAGGCCTTCAGGCCCCTGAAATGGTGCGCCTTTGAAAAGGACTTAGGGCCCAATCCTATCCAATTTTCCAGTGTTAATGCAGCTGTGCCAGTGGGGTATGCACTTCATCCTGTGGTGGAGAGGCAGTCACAGAGGCCTCCTCAAGGAATGGGAATATTTGTTTGCGGCTGCATTGTGGTTGCACTGGTGCTGGAAATCTCTTATCTGAGAAGACAAAATATAAACCAATATTCTCTTTGTTTGCCCATGGAGAATATAGTATTAAAAAGGTGCCACGCAAGGCTCAGAAAATGGAAACTGGTGAGAAGGAAAGAAACAATAACTAAACCCGTCTACTTCTCATCAAGGAAACGATGGTACGATTAGAAGAAACTGGAAACTAAGGCTGCAATCTTATGCGCTCTTACCTAGGAGAAAGTCCTACTGAACACTGTGGGATTTATTTCCGAGTCAACCTGACTTGGATTGCAGTGTCAATATCACTCACACAAAACAGCAATGAACACAGGTATGAAAACTTCAAGCACAACTAAAGTGGAGGACAGTTTACAGAGGATGGCAATGCAACTCTATATGCAATTCAAAATGCAAGGAAGCACAGCCAAGAAAGTGAAAAGGTTAAAAAGTTAGTGCGGATTGTGTATCATTTTTTCCTAATGCACAACACATCACTCGACAACCACCACTACCACCCCGTCTCCTATTGCAACTTATCCCCCTATCACAGGGACATGCAGTACGTGGGGAGGCAGGTGAGGCAGAGTCCTCCCACCAGAGTCCTTCAGAAAGTGCCGCCATGTGAGGCAGCATCTGGATTGTGGGTGCTTGGGCACCTCACGCGGAGGCAGCGTTTTTCAAAAGACTCTGTTGGGGAAGCTCTGCCTCACCTGCCCCCCCCCACACACACACACAGAGCGCGTGGATCTTGAGGGCTTGGGCACCTCATAGGGTGGCTGGTGGCACTTTTTGAAGGCCTCTGGTAGGGAGGCTCTGCCTCAGCTGCCTCCCCACCCTTGGGCACCTCACAGGGCGGCGGGGCTTTTCGAAGAACTCCAGTGGGGAGGCTCTGCCTCACCTGCCTCCCCACCCATCTCACGCCCCTGCCCCTGCCATCATCACCACGTCACAACTTGCTCCCCTTGAAAGGCAACACGGTTGAGGGCGGGTGCCCTACAAGCCACTGTGCAAACACAGGACCCTTCAGGCACAAGAGAGGCTTATGGGGCGGCTTGGGGGGGGGGGAGAAGACAGAGAGTGGCTCTTAGACAAGGCTGCGTGGACGTGCAGGCTCCATGGGGAAGGGTCGCCTCCACTCAGAGGGGCCAATAAGGATGATAAGGGGGGAGCGCCACCTGGGGCGAGCGGGGGGGGCTGCTTGAGGCAGTGGGGAGAAGCCATGGCTGGACTCGAGGCGAGAGCGGGCTTACCCGCAGCCCCAGCCCACTCTCCCCCACCCTCCCCGCACCCCACGCATTCACCAACCTCCCGGGCCGCCTTCCTCCCCCAGCTGCGCTCGTCCTTCCCGACCCGGCCGGCGGCAGCGGCGGCGAAGGGAACCAGCCCGGCTGGCTGCGAGGGAAGGAACGAGGGGCGGAGGCAAATGGCCGCTGAGGAAGGCGAAGGAGCCGCCTCTGCCCCCGCCCCCTTCCTCCCTCCCTCCCGCCCCCTCAGGCGGGCCTCTCTTCAAGCAGCCCCTCAGGAGACCAGCCCGGGCAGCCTCTGCTGCCAACGCTCAGGCACGTCCCGTGTGCCTCCAGCCATCCAAGTGCAAATCAAGCAGCACCGCCCAGGGCGACCACCGCCCTCTTTCTCCAGGACACGGCCTCTTTTTCAATCTCTAGGACAGACTAAAGATAGTATTTCTTGGTCCTTGGTCTGTGGAACTCCTTGCCACTGGATGTGGCGCTGGCCTCTGCCCTGAGTGCCTTTACAAGGGGATTGGGCAGAGGTCGGGAGGAAAAGTCCATCAAGGGTCACGGGCCTTGATGGGGATGTGTAGCCTCCTGGTTTTTAGAAGGAGGTTCCCTCCAGGTGACCAGAAGTCCTCTTTCTCCAGGACATGTCCTCTTTTTTAGCCTTGGGCCCTGGAAAAGAACTTATATGTCCTTCTTTTGCCTTTGAGAAGGCAGTGCAGAGCCTTCTTCTAATTCATAAAGTATATGTAATCGAGCTTTTCATTTAATAATATAGTGTTTGAATTAATCACCTGAAATCAGTCTATGTGGTTTTTAGCTTTCAATTTGTCATGTCCCACATTTTTCTTGGATGTCCTACATGTGGGGGTGCTTTGTTCTCTTTCACGGTTATGGCATCTGGGCACCCAGGCTATCTCAGATGCAAGGGAGGGCACCAGGATGCAGGTCTCTTGCTGTCTTGTGTGCTCCCTGTGGCATTTGATGGGCCACTGTGAGATATAGAAAGCTGGACTAGATGAGCCTTTGCCCTGATGCAGCAAGGCTCTTATGTTCTCATGTCCTGGAAAAGAACATAAGTGTCCTCCTTTGCCATGGGAGCAGGCGCCTACAGGCAGCACATTGCCTTCTTGTCATCAATAAATTATGTAATATAGTTTTAAGTTTAACAAGTAACAGTATTTAATTTAACCACATGACGTCAATAGATGAGTGGTTTTAGCTTTTATTTTGTAACAGACTACAGTTTTCTTGGATGTCCTACATTTTAGGGTGCCTTATTCTCTTTTGTGGTTACCCTGAAACTCCACATCTTAAATAAAAAAAGCTTAAATATTTAAGCTATTCTGAACCACGTTTGAGGGGACAGGTGAGGTGGGGGTAATGAAAGGTGTCTCTTGTTGACATCCGTTTTGTAAACATTTAAATTTAACTCCTATTTCTTTCAGACAGCAGTCTGAGTAACTGAGAAGGAGCTCACCAGGTTGGTTAGCAACATTCACATACTCTATATTCAACTGGGGAAATAAAAAACCCAGCATCAATTGCCCATTTAGGTAAGAACCTGCCACAGGTTCTGTATTTAAAACAGGAAATAAAAAGAGTGGTGTTTTGTATCCTGAATGCAGTCCAATCTCCTGCCTTTTCACTGAGAGGAAATGTCAGTGAGTTCAAGTAGGCATAGCACCTAGGTTTGTATGACAACACAAGGAGTACAGTATTAGCAAGCTACAGGACTGTTTTAAAGTTGGCATAGGAGAGCTGGAAACATACCAAGTGCATATCCTGCCCTATTCAGTCCTGGTGACCTTAGGGATGAAAGAGCAATATCAATTACGAATATGGACCCAGAGCGTGCAACCTAGAACCTTAATTCAAATAGCTTTCTTTTGGGTATGTGGTCCATCTATGAACTACTGCATTAGGCTGCAATCCTAACCACACTTTCTTGAGGGTAAGCCCCGCTGAACAAAATAGGACTTACTTCTGAGTAGACCTGGTTAGGATTGTGCCCACAGTTTTCTTTTTCATCCATCACCTTCAGTGTTAAAAACCTGACAGTCATACATTACAGGAAGTCTCAGGGCCCAGTCCTATTCAACTTTCCAGTGCCAATACAGCTGCAATGCATTCCCAAGGCAAGGAAACAAAACTTCCCTTACCTTGAGGAGGCCTCCACAGCACCCCCTTGCAGCATGCAGTGCAAGCACTGTTGGCACAGCTGCATCTGTGCTGATAAGCTGAATAGGATTGGACCCTGTCTCTTCTATTCCCTTTCTTTGGCTGTCAGCATTACTTCTTCCCCTCGTTACTCACTATTTTCCTTTATAAATTTGTTCTTATCTCATATACCTGTTTTTGCATGTGCACCGTGTGGGATTTTGCCCCCTTTTCAGTTGTCCATCTTTGCTCTTTACATTTGTAACCCAGCTACTGTGAGATATGAAGAAGCAAAGTGAATCCAGTACAAACTGAGTATTAAAACTGGGCTTGGGTCCTCATGTTCTAAAGTGCTTTGTATTTTATTTTGACACTTCAGCAAAAAAAAAAAAAAAAAAAAGCAAAAAAACCCTTCATTTGTGAAATGTTTTATTAAAATTTAATTCTAACATATAAGTTATTCTTACCCGCAAATCTGATATTAACACTTATCAACCCACACCTTCTCTTTAGCAGATTTGTAAATCAGGCAGATAAGGTACAGTAACCAAGTATAGTGTCCAATAAATCTACAGTGAAGGTGAGTATAGAACTCACAGACCACCAACAAATTGTATACTCCAACCAAAGAGGGATACATATATATTTTAGTCCAGAATTGGTATCAGCAAACATTCTTGTGAAATTCTAGCCACTGTAGAGTACATAATCCAAACAGCTAAAAACTTTCCAGCTGGTCTTTCCTTTTTATACATGTAACAACACAGCTCTGTCCTCCAAATAACACCAACTCTTCTTGCTCATTCAGAAAGTCTCTGTCATCAGGATGGTGTAGGAGTCAGACTTAAACCTGGAAGATCCAAGTTCAAATCCTCACTCAGCCATGAAGCTTCCTGGGTGACCTTGGGCACTATCTTTCAGCCTCACCTACCTCATAGGATTGTTGTGAGGACAAAAGGAGGGACATGGACGCCTCCCTGGTGCTCCTTGGAGAAAGAGTAGTATAAAAATATTAAAAATGAACAAAGTTTTAAAGAAGTCACACTACAGCAACTGAAGGAACCTCTCACTTCGTAGGAATACTCAGGTATAAGAATTGTCCTGTGCATAGTCCGATCCTTTATGAAAAGCATTCAACGGACATGCAACTTGGTAATTCCATTTTTCAAATCCTGTCCTGATCATCCAGTTGCAGAGCTCAGTAATCACAGTAGACGGAAAATTCCCTACCTGTTTCTCTCTGCCACCCTACACAGCAGTTCTTCACCAGTTCCCAACTTATACATTTCCTCTTACGAGTTTGATTTCTTCCCTTGGCCTGCAGTATCTTTGCTCTGCTCTTTGTTCTGTTGATACTGTTATCCATTCTCAATCTTTCATCTCCCCATAGTGTTCTTTCTTCACACTTAAATCATATTAAAGCTTATTCTGCTGCTTTTTCTGGGCTTTCCTAATGCCCTGTATTAATAAACTTAAAACTTTCAAGCTGCTTCTTAACGATCTTCATTACACAGGCCAACACACATTTTGCTTCCTTAAATGTTACACCAATTCCTGGGTATATTTGGGGTGCCAATTCCAAGAATGGCATCCATTTTGCCCCATCATGTCTAGTCTTGGAGACACGGCATAGCCTCTTTAGTGAGCGGTTCAAGCAGCTTCCACATGAGGAAGCTGCTTGAACCACTCACTAATGAGGCTATATTATATCTCCAAAACTAGATGTGTGCCCAATCTCATCTGATCTTGGAAGCTAAGCAGGGTCAGGCTTGGTTAGTACTTGGATGGGAGACCACCTGGGAATACTGGGTGCTGTAGGCTTATACCATAGTATTTCGAGACTGAAGGTTGCCAACCAACCAGATGTGATAGGGCAAAACAGATGCCATTTTTGGAATTGGCACCCCAAATTCGTATCAAACCACCATAAAGTTTGGGAAAAAATTTTCTGACCCTCAATTTTGTAGACCTGTGTTATTCTCTATTCTTTTCCTTGGCCCTCTATCTATCAAATACTAATCTTCTTAGTAAACCTCCACCATCTTGTGCTATTTTTCATTCACATGCTCTTGCTCACTTGCTTTCATGGCCCCTTTGGTATGGAATAATTCTACTTTAGATATGTAGCAGACCCTGCTTTGCCCCCCCCCCTTTAAGCAATTGTTAAGCGCACATCTTTTTTCTCTTGCTCATGTTCTATTTTGGTTCCTTTCACTATGTATTAATTTATAACTGCTGGTCAATTTTTATAGATAACTGCAGCACCACAGTCTTGCACAATGGGACAAAAAATCAAAACTTCACAAATAGGCTAATGGGTTCTGAGCTCTCTGTGACTGATCAGTATAGGGAGAGGGATCTTGGGGTGGTGGTGGACAGCTCAATGAAAGTGTCAACCCAATGTGCAGCAGTAAAGAAGGTCAATTCTATGCTTGAGATCATTAGAAAAGGTATTGAGAACAAAACTAATACTGTAATGCCGTTGTACAAATCTATGGTAAGGCCACACCTGGAGTATTGTGTCTAGTTCTGGTCACCACATCTCAAAAGGACATAGTGGAAATGGAAAAGGTGCAAAAGAGAGCAACTAAAATGATTACTGGGCTGGGGCACCTTCCTTATGAGGAAAGGCTACTGTGTTTGTAGCCTAGAAAAGAGGCATCTGAGGGGGGACATGATTCAGCCTAGGAAAGAGGCGTCTGAGGGGGGACATGATTGAGACATACAAAATTATGCAGGGGATGGACAGAGTGGATAGGGAGATGCTCTTTACCCTCTCACACAACACCAGAACCAGGGGACAGCCACTAAAATTGAGTGTTGGGAGAGTTAGGACAGACAAAGGAAAATATTTCTTTACTCAGCATGTAAACACACACCTGGATTCATTCCCTCATAACCATCCAACCAGATACGATAATGTTGCTGAATATCTGTAAGCTGCAGTTTTTCCATAAGGACAACGATTGTAAAATTTAAAAAAGGAATGTTGCTTAAAAAAACCAGTTATTGTCCATGCTTAACACACGTTTCACACACAAGCCAGTGCAGGTTATTAAGCTATTGCAAGGTTTGTGAATGCAGGTGGAGAAGACCTGTGTGATAGTGCAATGTGCAATGTGTAATAGTGGAAGATCATGACTTTATTGCTGTGACACGTGAGAAAAGAAATATTACAACACAGACTGTGTAATAACTAAACTTAACTTTAGAATAGGAATGTGCTTCTGTACACATTAAGACTGTGCATTTTAAGACACATTAACAGAGCAAGATGTACATTACTGAACATTTAAGTACTTAAAACTTGTAAAAGAAAACCTCAAAATCATTAACATTCTTTTCCCAAGCCCAAGATGCATGAGGATATTTGTCCCTCACAAGCATTTATATAGAAAGAAAATTGCATTGTTCAAGACTTCCTTCAAAGCCTCTTTAAACCTTTTGTAATACTGTACTTATGAGTAACTAGAAAGGCCTCATTATGTCACAAATGGAGAGAGGCATTTTGTAAGTGTATGAGTAAAATATGAATGAGGGCCCAATACTAACCCATTTTCCAGCACCGATATAGCTGCAATGCAGCCCTGAGGTAAGGGCACATTTGAGGAGGCCTCTATGGTTGCACCAGTGCTGGAAAGTTGAATAGGATTGGGCCCGAGACACACATATCACGGAGATACAGAGAGTCAGAATTGGCTGCTACTCCATGTTGAGCATCCATGCAGTAGCAAAAGTGGGTTTGCTGTCATGTAGGATGTATAAATAACCTCACTCCAGTACCCCCCTAAATCAGTTCCTGATTCCTACACCCAACCAAGCCTTTAGCAATTTTAAAGAAATAGCACTGCTGTTCATCTTCCCAGAATAGCCTGCAGCATGGTGGAGGGCTAGCTACTCAGTGGGGTCAGGAAACAAAGCCTTCAAGTGTGTGGCTCAGTTCTTCAGTGAGCTTCCCTGTTTCTTCTATTATCTCAGGAGCTCCAGAAGGAATACTGGCTAAATATTTTACAGATATGTCAAAACTCCCTAGTGACTTGTGTATGCGTAACTACTCCTGAAAACGGGAAAGTCTAGAGTGAGTCAAGCCAACATGAAAACAGAAGTTGTCACAACAAGGTAATGATAGTTCCAGCCAAAAGGTGGAGACTGATTAAGCTACATTGTATTCAATGGAACATTTAATTAAATCCAAAGATAACAAGGTAGCACAATGTCTCATGCTGAAGGAAAAGTTAGAGGTGTGTCAGCATAACAGAAACTTGCTTCTTCCTGGGTCATTTAGGACCTGAAGTCCAAACTAATCACTTAGACCCTTTAGTAGATGCAAGTTAATCATTTGTGCAATTGAGATTCCAAATAATTGCTATTTGTAGGGAATACTGTACATAGCTTTTGACTACCCCAGGCAAAATCAAAAACATATACAACCGCACTAGTCTACCTTAGGGTGACATCAGCCTCATCCTGCAATGGAAGGACAGCAGTGAGTATAATGGTAGTATTCACATCTTTTAAAGCAGATAGTGTGGCAACATGTTTTTCTAGTAGCAGTCCATGTAGAAAGGGGTTACCAAAGATTAATAAATAAAAATCTGTTTGCTGTGGTTGCAGGGTATTGCACCCTGAAGATGACATAACTTTTACCCTCCACTGTGGATCAGATAAATACATGCCACGTGCAGGTGTTTTTACAGTAATTATTTTAAGGGATGGAAAATATTCAAAGTTGCTGTTTCTTAAATTTAATGTTTCAAAATTTCACCATCTGAGACTGCAATCCTATCCAAACTTACCTGTAAGTAAGCCCCATTGACCATAATAGGACTTACTTCTGAGTAGATGTACCTAGGATTGGGCTCTAAGGCAGTTTTGAGTATGCATGTAGTTACATCTTGCCTGTGTTTAGTACATATTTTTGAACAGCAGAATATCAGAATGCTGCTTTAAGGTACAAGCAGTTCCGCGTTCTCCACATACACATGATTACAGGTCTGCATTTCTTGCTTAATCACACTGAATAATTATCATATTTTGTTACTGTACTTCGTGTCCAATGATATAGCAGAGGCCTCACCTGTTACCCATTTTGGTGGACTAACAGAAGAGCATGAGAACACCATTTCAACCACAAAGTTGTGTATGGGTACAGGAAACAATTTGACATGGCATGAGTTTGTAACAATAAGTAGAAGGAAGGGAATACCAAGGAGCTCAAAGTGCAATCTTCCAGAGATGATGCTCAGAAATGGGGATCCTGTCCTCTTTTGTGGGGCCATATATACAAAATTTAATATGCACACTGCATGCTGGTTTAAGTCCTTTAAGAGGTAACTTAGAAAAAACAAGTGCCATTTTGAAAGGTTTTTTGTTAATGGATTCACAGGTAAAGCTAGAGAGATTCCACCTATCTACTTTCATGAGGGTATGCATATGCAAACACATCAACACCTACTACAGGTGTACTACTACTACTACTACAACAAATGTTCATATACTGTATATTATAGGACGCATAAAACGGTTGAGTGCTGGGATAGTGCTCCCCAGATCTATTTGAGAGCCACCAAAGCAAAAGGTAACATTCATTTGATCAGCAATAAACTACACTAGATACTTTAGTAAGACTAAATTCCAAAGGTATACAATACTTAAGTGTCCAGACACTTTTCCCCATAAGGAAGACTATGATCAGTAAAACTGAACAATTATTCCAGAGTTCAGATTTCCCCAGTTTTTCTTAATGTTGTGTAACTACCTCCTTATTCTCTGCTCTGCCTTCTAGAGAGAAAGTAGTTACCTTTTTATAGTGGATAGATATAACCTTGGAAAGAGTGGATCAATCCCTAGCCTGGTAATATTTACATGAGCACACAATTCAAGAGGAAAAGTACACAGTTTTCTTGAGAACAGGAATTTGTATTCCTGCTCCTCCTAAATTTAAATCTTCTAGGAAAAAGAAATATACATCTAATACACATGAAGTTTTGGAAATACCTTACTAATGCAGCTTTGTCTTTCCCCAATTGAGATTTTATATACACAACTAGTTTCAACTGTACTTGTAGCACCAGTGACACCATGCTAATATGGCTCCTTCTCAGCAATACATGTTTGATGCATTACCAAGTGACAGAACAGCAATTCTTAGCAGTAGCATGCGTTAGTATCACCATTACTATGGAAAGCATAGCACAACACAATTAAATACCTTTGAGGTCATCATCACCACTGGCACTAATTCTGGGGAGGGTGGTGTATCCATGGTGTATCCACAGTGTGATCGACACCACTTAAACACCACTGACTGTAACACAGTGAGAGAGTTCAGATACAGCAGTAACTCCTTTGTGTTTTCAGTGCATGGAAATGGTAAGATGTCCAAATATTAAAAAGTCAAAAATTAACTGACATGCTGTGCAGCATATCTATAACTGATCTTCAACAAAAATCTCCAAGCTTTAAATTACTAAAGCACATCTTTATTTTGCAATTAAACAATTAAGATCCACAAATAAACTATATATTTTTCTTCAAGTTTGTATCTAGACAACTATTTGTCAATCAAAATTAAATATATCCACAAAATATGTATAACAGTATATTTCACATAATAGAATGAAGTTGCTCTTAAGACTTAAAAACAAGATTTGTTAAATGTTAAATATTTCTTTTTTCTCTGGGGAGCTGCTGGTGTAGTATGTAGAATGTTAGTGTACCTTATTATTAATGGCAAAAACTCTCCTTTTACCCTAATACAGGCAACATACATAAGGCCCTTTTAAAGTATACAGTAGCTGCAGTGATGAATGCTGAATTCTTTTCACATTGTCCAGTGTTGATCAAGTCCAAATGCATGTCAGTTTCAACTGAGCATATTTCCTGTTTTAGTGTAGACTCTTATTAGCTGAATAAGTGTTTTAAGTAAACACACAAATTTGAAGACAAATTGCTTATATTAAACTTGTGTGGGGAACAGAAAATGCATATTTATACCGGGCTTTAGAGATGGCTTACTGAGATACTTGAAGCCCACTCACGGAGCAGTGCAACACCCAGTTGAACTGGACAAATGCAAAGACAAAGGAGACATGCAACCCATTAGCTCACTAGCAACAAGAATAAATATGGGCACCTATAGGACTGCAAATATGATCCAGAACACAAGGTTAGATTTTTCACCCCATTATATTTACACAGATACTATAGCACCTGTGAAAGAAAAAACAAAAACACAAAAATATCATTGTAGAATTTGATAGAAGACCTAGATAATTTTAGTATCCATATTAAGGTTAAATGTGATGCCCAGCCCTCATGATTTGGAAAAAAATTGCACTGGAAAGTCTGTCAATATACTGTAATAGAGAAATACAAAAAAACTTTGTGCCAACTGTTTTAATCCCTCCACTCACATTCTAACCTCTGCCTATAAGAGTTACATCTTTTTTTCTTTCTAAACTAGGTTGGGAGGCATTATACTCTATAGTTTTTACTTTAATCCCCCCCATTGCCAGATTTATAGGTAAATGTTAAAAAATACGGCTAAGTAGGAAATCTATAAGCCAGGATCCGAAGAGGTAGGTATACCCAAGAACTTCTATATGTGCACTGAAAAAATATTTCCCACTACCCTACTGTTAAATATAAGGGATTACAGTCCCTCATGCTGAATCAGATTGTCCCCCCCTTGCACAGGATCCCCTACTGGAAGCAGCCTGTAAGATGTCTCAACAAAGATGGGTCCTAAAACCTTTGGAGGGCAAGGGAATGCCCACCACCCAGCCCTTTGGATCCTAGCACAAGCAAAAATACTGATGGTCAGTTGAAACATGCTAAAAGAAATCAGTTAAGAGAAAAACTAGCTCTTCTGTGGGGACTATTTTTAGTATTATTCATGACCCATACTAAAACCTGGACTAGAAAAAATACCGAGTTTTATTAATAGTTGTGCTTATATACAGTACCACTAATCAGGATGGTACATCAGCACAACAAGGTTGATACACAGTGTTGGAAGATTTTAGAGTTACCTAAATGTGTTTCAAAACAGATGGAAACAAGTCAAAAAATGAGTACACTGGTAGTGCATTCACATCAAGGAACAATCACAATCAGTTCTGCACAGAAATCAAATTAAGCATTTCTCTTCAACCTGATAGCAAATTTATTTTTTTCCAAATATTCTGTCAGTAGTAAAGCATGAAATAAAGTGCTACTAGTTGAAATTCAAGAAATTTAAGCAAAAGTGAAATCTCTTTTACACTTGTGTTAAATATAAAGTAATTTCACCAGCAAACATTGTCAGTCAAGGTCTCTAAAAGAATCATCACCTAAACACTAACATAGTGGTCATCAAATCTCCCCGTACAATCATACCATATGCCAGGAACAACTGATTTAAGGCAATTATGGTTCAACATTTATCCACTGATAAGACACAACAGTGAATATTTCCCATAAATATCTCAAATTTTACCAACCCCAAATGCAGTTAACGCAGACAAAGCATTAAAGCCTATTTTCATGTGAAGCCTCAGATAGGCAATGGCCTGCAGAAAGATTATTTTTATTTGTTTGTTACTATACTATTCAGAAAACTGAGAAACAACCTTTTTGGCTTTGGTTTGTATTTGTAGGTTGGCCACATTAACTAAATTAAAGCAAATCAATTACTTTTCTTTTCCAACACCTACAATATTTAAATTAATGTACTTGTCTCTCCAATTTTAACAAATCAAATATGCTTATTTGTTACAAGAATGGATGTTGATCACTAATTGGCATCTGCACCCAATATACCTTTTCTTTGTGACGTGTGCTTATTTAAACAAGCTAAGTTTTGTTTTCAAAGACAGTGGACTATGAAAGTTAACACAAACACGTGAATACAAGAACTGCCAAGCAGATCTGTTGCAAATTTAGAATACAGAATTCAAATTCTATGTTAAAGATTTCCCCAAGAAGACAAACACAGGGTTGTGCTCTTACAGTAATATTCCACTTTTCCCATCTTTTCTGTTTATAGTAAAAGCTAAAGGCTGGTTGAAACGATCAATGCAATGGCAGCCATTCTTTCCCCTTTCTTGTGCCTGCTCTGTGTTTGCTCATTTTTATTGTCATGGGTCCAAGCTCCCTATATAGGTATATTGGTAGTATTATCTATGTATAAGGACTTGATAATGCTATATAATGCTGGACATAGGTAGAAGAGTTTTGCATAGTATGCAGGACATTCCTTTGTACCAGCATTTATAGATTTAAGTGATTATCAATTGTATTAACTATAGGTAAATTCAAAATAAAAAAATGAAAAACACTGCACATGGGACCAGATGCCTCCACTTCTTTCCATGAGCTAGGTTTAGGGGTGAGGAATGTCATCTGCACAATGTGTATTGTGGGTTAATAGGGCATAAAACTAGATGTCTTACAACATTTCCAGGGGGTTGGGGAAACCATCTGTTGTCTACTGCTGGCCACACACTTGTAATTCTGCACCCTACCAATGTGAACCCTTCATAAGAATCTAGTGGAGCTCTGCTCCACTAGTTGCAGAAGCTGTTGAGATTCCACACCCAACTTTTCCATTCCTTGGCCTCCCTGAATAGCTGCAGCACTCTTACTACTTTTCAACCTCTCTCAGAATACTTAAGTTCCAATCTGCACATTGCTCCTAAGGTGCTGGCCATGCTGGCTCTGTCAGAAACCTCTCCCCAGCTCTCTTCACTTGCATTTTGCCCGTTCTTCGATAAGAGGACGGCAGCATTTATAATCTGGGAGCTGTGGGATACTACTACAATGTGGGCTATGAAAAACTACATATAAGGCATTTCACATGTAGAACTTATTTGTTGAAACCTGGCGCCACCTAACTACCACTGAATGTTGCAGCATGACTTCTGTTCAAATTAATGCAGTACAATAGTTTGGGCCACAGCGTATAAGTGTAGCAGAGTTTATTACTTCGGTAAAGACATCTAGTGATTAGCTTAAGAGAACTTACAGCCCGATTCTCAGCTTTGTCATCTCAGCATGTACATTTGGGGATGGGAAATACCAATGATTACACCAAAGAGAACCCCAAATCTTGTTCTTATACAAATACTATAGAGCCATTTCTGCAGCACCAGAAGCAGATACTCACTCCATATATTTGGAGGGGCTGAGCTCAAAATGGTACAATTAGCTAACTTGCTTAAAGTCATGTTCCTCAGAGAATGACTGACACTATCTGTGGGTACTTCATATTTAACTTATCCCATATTATACCCCACCACCCCAACAGCCACATAACTAAAAAGGCAAAGAAGCAATGTTAAGTCTCAGTCCTAGATTTCCACATTAGACAAACCTTCAGGAGTACCTTAAATAAATGCAGTTTTCAACTCTGAAGATAAAAACAAAAACATACACCTGTAACATACACTGGCACAAAACTATTACCCTATTGCTCTTATTTACATGAACACAACTTGAATTAAAAACATGGAAGTGTTGACAATCCCCCCAATTTTTTAGCAAATAGTAAGAAAATAATTATCCATAAAATCCAACATCCATAACACTCACTTTATGTCATTATGCCTGAATCATACATTCATGTTTTGTACAGCATGAAACACATACAAAAAATATTTTTTCTTTTTTAAGTTTGATACAGATCTTCATAACCCAATGCAAAGTAATTAGCAGTATTAACTTTTAGGCCATATAAAAATATTAGTAAAAGGCTATTTATACCACAATAGGACAATGTATGTTGTGGAAATCTACCTTTATGGCATGATAATGCTTTGATTTGCTCATTTTTATCCCATCTTTACCATATGTGCATTTAAGGGAAACTCTCACAGCTTGTTGATTAGCTTGGTGACCCTGCCAAACTAATCTCTTTCAATATTTCTTCATTGAAGCTGACCAGTAAGCCCTAAATCAGCTTATATCAGGGGAGATGGAGACCTTAAGAAGGCTAATGTTTCTGTCTCTGTTAGATAAACATATGACGTACCAAAAATATACCCCAACAAAACTATACACTGGTATAAATTGTTCGTCATGGATTTGAATTGCTTTGGCAACCTCATTTAAGAATATCAGCATATGTAAAATACCAACAACATACTGTGTGTTGCTATAAACTCTTTAGTCCTTTCCCTCATGTAGGTTATAAAAAGGGCAATGCTATTTTTATTTATATGTTGGCAATAGTAAGACCCAAGTTCTTTCAACAGAATGGATGCAGTCCTTTAATGTCTACTGTAATATTCCAGAAGTGCTTAAATTAGTCCTGCAAGAAACCAATGCCATGGCCTCCAATAGAAACAATAACCAAAAACCAAAAGTATGAAAACAACTCATATACTAAACTGTTTTTGTGATGTATAAAGTATAAAATAGAACATGATCATGATTTATGTTTAGTATTTCTTCTTTCCTTGTTGCCAGACTGCTTAAGTGCCACTGAGGTTTTCTAAAAAGGGATTTATTGTTAGTTATGTTGACATTAATATGATTGCACAGTTAGATCCTAAGTAGTTACCATGTCATGCTTGGTCATCTGAAATTGCCTGAAGTTGATTTTTAGAAGTAGGACCATTTTTCATGCCCTGTTGAACAGTAACAGATTAGCCAAAACCAATGGTTCCTTCAATTTTTTTTAAAAGAGAAAAAAAAAACTTTGATTCCATCATCCCCTTGTTTTCCCAAATGTCCATAGAAACAGATTAAGCACTTGTTCCAGTTTGCAAAAACTACAATGTGAACCACCAATCAATTTGTGATGAGTTTTTAGAAGCTCATGATCACTAGACTCATAAATTGGGTAAAAGGAATTCCTATCCTGGCAATGGGGTAAGTCAGTTTTACATCAATCCAAAGGAGTTACCAGATTAAAAAGATAATAATGAACTGAATGTCGAATCCAGAAACATACTCCACAAGACTTACTCTGTAAATATGGGAAGGGCCCAACTAATTAAAGTTTTAAAAAGTACATTCTCTCATTTGGAATTGTTACTGAAATGCTACAGTTTTGCATCACATACCTTTAGTTCAATGGGAGTAAACTTTATATGTTCTATCTGTAGACTCCAAATATAGATAGTAGAGAATGTGATACAGTTTTTAAAAACCTCTCAGGTTAAAATAATCCAAATTCTCATTCTATATTCTGCATATAGGGCAGCTAACCAAAACACTGAAATATAGGGCACAAAATGAGGTTTTCATAAAGAAATGACTGAATCTCAACTTACTCTGCAAGAAGCTGGGCACCTTCGCTAGTCAGTCGGCTTCAATCATCCTATAAAGTGTTTTTGAAAGAGACACAACCACCAAACACAACCCCAGAATGAGTTCAGATACTGTATCAAACAACTGCCTCCAGTTGCATACATGCTCATGACTTCAAAAAGGAGGCACACAAACAATTTCATTGCACAAAAGAACATGGAGACCTTAAGAACTGATGGAAAGGTTCAATGTTTTGGGGACACGTTTACGGCACTTCTCTTTTCTTCTTTCTAAAAAGCAGTCCAGTATAAATATGAATTTAAAAACAGCAGATGTGGACTCAAGAGAAAGTAACTAGCAAGCAGGTGATGGGGAAGGCTCACCTTTGATTTGTACTTTTGAAATGGAGTTATGTGCCATTAAAAAGTTATCTCCTACTCAAGTTACAAAGCTTCTCTTAGTGTAAGGGTATAATAGAGGAACAAATTCTAAAACAACCTACTGGTTTTTTCATTTTATGCTGCTAACAACTGACCAGTTCAAAGGAATGTGTCAGATTTTCCGCTTCATTTCATATCAGTAAACAATAATTACTTCTTTAATAGGCTGGGGTGCTTCTGCTACCCATTGTAGCATGCAGGTACTTGTAAAAAGAGAAGGAATGGTTGTTCAGTGACCCCCCTACAGTACCATATTCTAAGCACCTAGGGCCATGCTTTAAAATGTGAACCCACTAAAATAAATGTCACAATGATGATACTTCCCCTTTAGGGCCATTACAAGTGCCTTTTCATTAAGACATACACTGTAAGTCTCAAGGCACTTAAGGGGTTAAGACAAAATGCATGCATTCATTCCCATTAGGTAATGTCATCATATGTTTCAGAACATACCAATGTTATGATACACCAAGCAAGTGAGCTACCAGTTCAAAAGAGATATCCCTCTTATGCCACCCTAAACAAGATGCTGGTTAAATGGGCTTTTATGCAGCTACTGGTGGGTTAGAACAGATTGCAGCTTTCCATTACTCCTCAAGTTAGATTCTAGAAGGGAATAGGGCAAAATGTGCTGCTTTAAGTAGGCAGTGTATCTAGTAGTAGTAATATTGCTAATGTTTCATCAAAATAAAAGACAAATATAGCGAGAATCTGAACACAGCAAACAATTCTAGCATTGGAAGAGATGGCTTCGTGTGTATTGTTGTTTTAAAAAGACACAGGTGTCAAACAGAGTGAAAATATTCCAAGCCTTTTTTGTAGCAGTTCAAATGAAAAGGGACTATATGGCACTACAACGAAGTCTGGAAAGTCATCCTGAATACACGTTCATTCAGTCTGTGGTTTGTTCGGAGCAAAGCATGACAAGAGGGTCTTCCAACACACAGAAATCATAGTGTTTGAGAGACTGATTTTCAGTTTCAACATAAAGTGCAACAGTGCTGAAGTTTTTCCAAGTCCTTTTCAGTTCTTCATTGTTTTCAGAAACCATTTCTTGCAAGCAACGTTTTGGCACAACAAGTGCAGACTGTGTCTTACAAAGATTCTTCCAAAACATATTTTGCTTTCTAATTATGTAGCGATGTCGTTAGAGGTCTAACAAGTCCTTCTTCATACACTTTCAAAATAGCCTCACAAACGAATCTGTATTGACTCTAGGAAAAATAATACAATAAGTTATAAGTCACAGAAACACAAAATTTTTGAAAGTGAAATATTACACTCATCATCTGAAGCTCATGAAATGGTAAAATTTCTAAAGCCTATTCTATGCAATATAATTTAAAATAATTTAAAAAATACAGTATCTACTTCAATTCCCAGTTGGTTGCCAACTTCAGAATATAAATATAAAAACTTAGTATTTTCTACTCTGACTCATTCCACTTAAACAAAGCCAATACCAATCTAGCATTATTTTCACTGCCCATTCTAAAAATTAATAAATATTAATTTATGTTTATGTATGTATAAACATGTATATGTTTATGGAATAAATATATGTTTACAAAGTTGGAATCTAGGAATTCTAGTTTCTGGATCCATAGCTATACATAAATGAACCAGCTATATATAAATGAAAATACAAAATAAGTGATGGGTTTGAAAATTTAACAAAAGTAATTTAGAGCGCAATCCTAGGTGCTTGTTTGGTCATAAATGTCATAAATTTATGACAGGAGTGTCATAAATGTGCCATAAGGCAAGTGTAAGCCTCCATGTGAGTAGGCTGGGCTGGCACAAGGATTTGCACTAGCCCACAGGGAGACCAGATTCAGCCTTTGTGCTGACACAGACAGGTAAGTTTGCTTGGTCAGCACAGGGGTTTGGGGAGGGTGGAACAGGGACATCCCAGAGCAGAGGGTAGGACCAGGATCCAGCACTGAGGCCAGATCCTAACCCCCGCCCCCGACAGGCCGCCTTACACGGGTTGCTCAAATTTGTGCCAGATTTCACTGGTGCAAATCCAAGTAGCCATATAGGGCTGGCTAGGGTGTTACTTGGAGTAAGGGGACATGTCCCCTTACTCCTAGTTGCGCCCCTGCCTGCACCTAACCTGCACCGAATACAGCACAGACCTGCTTGCCTGCCTGTTCCAGTGCAGATTAGGATAGTGCTGTTAACTGTACATGTCGCCATCATTTCCATGGTGTCTTCTAAACTGGCTGGGCAGAGAGCATCATGGGAATTCCATTCCCAAGACACTCTCTCCATGATGAGTGATAGTGCAGAGGCAGAGTGAAATGGCAACTCTTCCTAATTGCTCAAGAACGATCACACCTGTCACCCTACCTTTTCATCCTCCTTCACCTGTCCTGCAAGGACAACGAACAAGAAGAGGACGAGAGGTGGCCAAGTGGAATGTGGGCAAGTGCAGGGTGCTCCTGACCAGTTTGCCATCTCTCCCAGCACACTGCTGAAAGTGAATGATTCAGTTCATCTTATTGGTGGGCCACCCCTGCTTCTGGGAAGCCTTTGAAGACGGTTTTTTGTTCTGTTTTTATGACATGTCCTCCCTAAAGGTGCTTTTATTCTCCTGCTGTCTGATAAGAGACCCCATTTACTCGTTTATGACATTTGACTGAGCCAGCTTGAGTGTTTTTTAAGAGTACAGAAAGCAAGGAGACAAGTTACAGAAATAAATACAGAAACTGTTGCACAAACTGCAATTTACATGATTTTGTCATTTTCAATGAAGTGGAATAAACCTAGCAATCTGATTAAATATTCATGCAAATGAAAACTGGAAAATGACATCTTGTGGACAATGTATGAGTAGTAGTGTGAAAGTTTAGGAATGAAAACTGAATTGATTCATATTTCAGTATTTCTGATTACAATAGCAGTAAAATAAGGCACTTCCCTGTAAAATTCCCATGTTTCTTTTTATTCACTTTCTCATTTAGTCCATCTCAGTACATACTGACATATGGTTAGCTACTTGCACTAAATCATGCATTTCTGCCCTAACGTAGAGAAAGATATATTAAAATGGAAACAGATTTCCACCTGTAAATCTTTCCCTAAGTGCATTATGGTGAAGAAGGAACATCTGGAATGAACGGGTGAAATCTCTGTACTGTGTGTACACCAGCAAGAATCAGGAGTATCAACTGTGATCTTGTTAATAATCTGTTGGACTGAGGGAGGGGGAAACAAGCGCCAGACACCAGATACAATTGATGTATCTCCTTGCACTTGTCTAACAATTGATGGATGCAACTAAGGGTACAATCCTAACCCACTTTTCAACACAGACATAAGGGCAATGCAGCTTCCAGGTAAGGGAACAAACATTCCTTACTTTGAGGAGGTCTTCGTGAGTGCCACCTAATGGCAGGAGGCAGCACACATCCCACTGGTACAGTTATGCCAGTGCTGTAAAGTGGGTTAGGATTTGGGCCTAAGGCTGCTAATACTGATGTTTGTAAACATAATACCAGTCCTTCAGATGTACTTTTTTCTTTAAATTTAAACTGGATATTTTTCTTTAAAATTTCCGTTTAATTGTCACTGAAAAAATGACAACTTAAAATGAAATCTGAAGATATAGTTTTCCTTACAAGTCAGCCAAAATGTCTCTTTCAATCCCTCTGAAATAAAGCCTACTTTCAGTGTCAAAGAAATGAGAGAAAAATTTGACTTTGAGGTCAAGTATTAAGAACAAGTCATATATATTATTTATTGTGCAAATTATAAATATTGATAGCAGTGAAACAGTGAAGACATACAGTATACTTTCTACCCCATGGAGAAACTTTATTTTGCCAGTATAGCAATTACCACTTACTTGAAGTAATTACTTCAAAATGCAACTTCTTGGCAGTTGTTCCACAATCCAGCACTCCTAGTTTGTACTAGATTGTGGCTGTTGTCTTCAAGTAAACAACTTTCTTAATATCCTTGTGCATAAACAAAGAGCCAAACACGAATCTTTCAGTTACCCTCCTTGTTTCTAAATGGATATAATTATACCTGTAAAAGGATAGGCAAGTGGGTCTGCCTATCTACAGATTTGTGTTATGCTATTAAGTGGCACAAGCACATTATTTAGTTGTAAACCAATATATTTCAGTTGTTACAGCAACCAATCTGTATGCACTCTTGTTAAGGAATGCATAAATTACAAAATTGGAGGATTGATTTAAATTCTGGTTATAGTAATCTTAAAATGAAGCCAAACTACTGTATTGGAAACACACAAGATCCCTCAAGGAGACAGGGTGTGGTGTCAACAGTGGCCCCTTGCTCTGACTGATCTGGGAAGCATGGGGTTAATACTAGGGCCTTAGATCGTAATGGGTGTGTAGCACAGCTGCAGCCACTTAGAAGCAAAAAGACCCTCAGAGATAAAAGCAGCACTTGTAGGAGGGAGAGTTGGGTAGCAGGAGGAGGAAAGATTGGAGGAAGGAGAGAGGTCTGGCTGACAGACTAACGAATGGACTGAGGGACTAACGGACTGCCTGATAGTCTGTTGGTTAGTCAGCAGGTAGCCTGACTGAAGGATGGATGGACTACTAAGGATTACTGGAACGGGGATGGCTGGAGACTGCTGGGTGGTGGACAGCTGAGGTGGAGCTGATGTACCAGAAGAGCTGTTGCTTTGAGAACCAGGAGAAGGGAATCTGCAGCCCCACAGGCAAGCTACCTACTGGTTACTTCCCTTTAGTGCTGAGGGTCAACAGTAGTTTTGCACGCTGCTAGTGCAAGTTGGGTATGAGACAGGGAAACTAATTAGCTTAAAGTATGCATAAGTTCTCAAGATAAAGTTTGGAATGGGAATTTGGCAAAACATCTTTTCAAGAAGCATGTAAAGAACAGCCAGACTCAGAAGTCATTACCATGAACCTTCAAGCTTGCCCCTACACCAGGGATGTCAAACTCTTTTCATACAGAGGGCTGAAGTTAGCATAAATGGTACCTGCTGAGGGCTGGAAGTGACATCATTAAGCAGAAACTGATATCATTAAGCAGATGGTCAGAAATAAGCACTTTGTTCTCAAATAAAAGCTCATTAGCTGCAAATGATAGAAGAGAAAAATGTGCAAATCTTGTTCATATTTTCAAGATATATGAGAGCTCAATTATCAAGCTGAGAGAGACCAATTATAATGGGGGCCGGATACACTGCTTACCGGGGCTCATTCAGCCCACGGCATTAGGTTTGACACCTCTGCCCTACACCTTTGCTGTGAGGAAAAGAAATCTGCAGCTCCTGTTAATAGTTTAACACAAACTGGGATTCATTTGTTTTAAACTTGGAATGACAGTTGAAGATTTTCTGCCCTCAGGTGAGAACGAAAGAGGGAAATGTAGAAGTCCAGGCTTATGGTAGTACTGCTAAACTATGGTTTACCAAATCCAAACCAAGCCACTATGGAACAGGATACATATAAGAACAAACATCAAACCTGTGCCATCACACACAACAAAACTGTCCCTTTTCAGCACTCTAGGCATTTGTATTATTGACAACAGTTCATTCTACATTATATGAAAAACTTACAGGAGTTTGGATCATCATGGCCCTTTGATCTCTCATTGTTCTTACAATATCCAAAGGATAAACAGGTTGATTACACTCAATGAGACACATAGCTGTTTCCATAGTGATAAGAACTCCTGTTCTTCCAATCCCAGCACTGGAAGATAAAAAAGGATCCTGTTTATCATTTAATAACTTCAAAGCACTTAGAATGTTTACATAGGAGTCACTCTTTCAAATGGTTTTTGAGATGGCTAAAGGTTGATTTGTTTCAGAAGTGAGAACTGCAAAGACCTAACAATTTCCACACAAAAAAGGTAAATACAATTTCTAAGTAAACAGTCACACATCAAATTGTTGTCTAGCATCTGGGTACAATCCAGCTCATGAAGATTAATCAGGGTTTGCCACAGTTTTCAACAATATGGAATTTGCAATGTCCATTTCCTTGAGAATATACTGACTTTGATAATTTGCTCAAAAACTGACATTTCTCCCAGAAAGCAGTGATACCTAGCTTATTTTTAGAGACATGAAAAACGTTGGAATGTTTATATTCAAAGCCACAGTGGCATCAATTTTCCTTGCCATGACACCCATCTTTCAGAATTAGTGGGAGGTAAATGTATCTTTTTACTGGCAGATGCATGCTTCACAATGAGAGGCTTTGGACAGTTAAAGAAGAAACCACAACTCTTTTTGGACCCTGTACTGCCCCTTGTACACCTCCTTGCATAAGAACACAAGGAGTGTCTTGCTGCATCAAATAAGTCCAGCTTGCTTTCAAGAACCCAAACAGTAGGGTCTAGATAGTCTACCACTAAATAGTGGTTGACATTCTGTCCACCCCTACTTCAGAGGAGAGACTTAGTATCTGGGGACAAGAAAAACTCTTGACAAGCCTAGTATGCAGCTGTTCATCTTTTCAGCTGTTCATGCATCTTTACAAATCAGACCCAGAACTAATACACACTGACATATGACCTGTGTCACTTATGTCTGGGCTGTACCACTTTACAAGTGCAGGCTGATGTGATCAAAAATTTCCTAATGTTAAAAAAAAATCCCTTTATATTGAAATCTAGGATGTCAATGCTTTGGCTCCAACAACAGATTTGTCTGCACAAGCAGTTTGCTAACTGCCAGTCTGTATCAGTAGCAGGCCTCTCCTTCCCACCAAACTTCCAAACAGTGCAGTCTCTCCTTCCCACCAAACTCCCTAAGAAAAAGAAAGGTATTGCATTTATGTATGTGTCACTCTGTGTCACTCTGCGGTGGACTGCACCAGCAAAATCTTTGGGCAAGTAGAGGAAGGATATACCTGTTTTCTGATAATGTGTATGTTCTGACTCCTCCAACAGGGACAGCAACTAAAGCACTGGTTCCCAGCCTATGGTCTGGGGACCACAGGTGGTCCCCAAGATCCTGAAAAGTGATCCACAAGGTCTTGGGGAAAAAAAATCACATTTGATCACTTACAGAGTCTCTCTGAGTGAGCAGCCCCCAGGGACCACCAGAGAGGTCAGAGAACGTACTGCCTGAAGCTGGCAGCAAAAGCAGCAAACCACAAATCTTCTCTATAAATAATAAATCTCTAATAAGTATTTTCTAATTACAGGCAGGCCACATTATTCATGGGTTCAGTACCCGTGGATTTCTTTATCTGTGGGTCCCCGAACCCATGGTGCAGACCAACCAGGAGCTGTGCTCCTATCATCTCTGGAGGCTTTTCTGAAGCCCACAGAAGCCATGCACATCCACCCACAGCCTCTGCGGGCTTCAGAAAAGCCTCCAGACTGAATGGAGCTCAGTTCCAGTCGTGTTTGGGGGGAGATGAAAACTGCAGGTTTTGAATACCTGCGGTTTTCCTTATCTGTAGGTTTCCGGGAATGGAACCCCTGTGGATAACACTGCCTATATTACAAATTTAAATGTATTTTTTGTGTGCAAGGATGCGAGGTTGCATGTTGTCCATAACAATTCAAATTTTGGAAAATGTTCTTATAGTGGGGCCAATAGTCGGGGGGGGGCTATTTAAGTCAGGAAATTACACAGGACAAAAGTTTACATCTCTTCTTCTTGTAGCCTCAATCCAAATAGGAGCTCCTTACAGCAGTTTTTTGGGGGGAGTGGGAAGAAATCACCAAGTTCTAACCTGGAAACTTCCATGTAATGTCTAGTATGATACTCAACAGAGAAATGATGCAATTTTAGCAATAGGGTATATTTTTGACCCGAAGATGGCATTAAAGTTTGGAACTAAGTAAAGCACTAAAGCAACAAAGAGAATCACAGATCTGAAAAAGGATAAAGGCCATCCTGTTTCATCACCAGCCTTCACAAACAGATGGCAGGGAAATGCTGTGACTTCTTGTGCAGGTGAGGCACAAATGTCATGGTGCCCTGTGACCCAGAAGTGACGTCACTTCTGGGTCACCTCCAGACACAACTTTTGTGGTCGTAAAGACACTGCAGCAGTACCCCTTCTTCTGATCCTCCTTTTTGTTGCTGCATTCACATGGACCAATGCATGCACTCCACCACCACCACCTCAACTCAGCCACTGAAATCAAGTGGGCCTGGGGGCAGGGGAAGAATGGTACAGGACGTTCTTCTTACAAGCTGGCAAAACAGCCAGTGCAGACTTGAAAAGGCCCATTGCGGAGCCTGGGGCATTCCCTGGGGAAGGGGATGAAAGTTCCCTTCCCCAGAGGAGACCTCCAGCAGCCTCGGTGGTGCCTCTGGATACAGTGGTAGCCATTTTGGTGTCACTGCACCCAATTGTGGTGGGAATAGAATTGGGCTGTGAAATGGCTGGCTGGGTGGGGCTAGCAGACAGACATGGGGGGCAGCACACCCCTCATGCGTTTGTCACTACCATTCAACCTGCCACTTGAAGTAGCCACTTCAGCCATCCTCAAGGGGGACCTGAGACCAAACAATGCAGCTTCAAAAGGAATTTCCATACATCTCATTTTCCAAGTTGAATAGTTTACTTTTACTGAGGTATTTTACTTCAGACCATGAGATTAAAAATCAAACATTGAGATCAACTTTGAAGCAGGATTTAGAAACTACACTCTATGGTCTATGCCGGGGTGTCCAAACCCTGGCCCTGAGGCCACTTGTGGCCCTCGAGGACTCCCAATCCAGCCCTCTGGGAGCCCTCAGTCTCCAATAAGCCTCTGGCCCTCCGGAGACTTGCTGGAGCCTGTGCTGGCCTGATGCAACTGCTCTCAGTGTGAGGGCAACTGTTTGACCTCTTGCATGACCTGTGGGACGAGGGCTCCCTCCATTGCTTGCTGTTTCACATCTGTGATGTGGCAGCGGCAGCAAAGGAGAGGCCAGCCTTGCTTTGTGCAAGGCCTTTTATAGGCCTTGAGATTGCAAGACCTTCATTCATTCATAAAAGTTACATCTCTAATATATTCATTTATGTAAATTTATTCAAATTTGAAGAGTAAATTCTTTTTTTCCCGGCCCCCGGCACAATGCCAGAGAGTTGATGTGGCCCTCCTGCCAAAAAGTTTGGACAGCCTGGTCTATGCTTTTAAACCACAGTAGAACTTAAAAATTCATTGAAGAAGCCATTTAAGACAGAACCAATTAGCATCAGGGCAAAAACTAGGTATGCAGCAACTATATGGTGGGAAAACCACTTGAGTACTGATTTTGTGTTAAAACACAAGGCATCATTGCTATATACATTTAAGGCAAAAACTTTAAAAGGTTTTTGAGCCTCTTTGTTCATGTTTATAGTTAGTATGACTTTCAATGAGTCTGATTCCCAGTCCTGTCTCGCTAAAGGTACTGACACATACATATATACTTTTATGAATCACAGTACATGCTCTCAGACTATTAGGCAGTTATTGTCATTCAAATTACCTTAGCCTTAGAAGGTCAAAAGAAAATGGCAAGTAATTGTTAATTTAAGAACAGGAACCATCAATATTTGAAAAAGAAAAACCATTGCAAAGTGCAATAGGGCCATCAAGTTTGGGAAGGAGGCATAGTACATTTCTCTAAATACCTGCAGTGAACCACAACAGGTTCTTCTCTACCAGCTCTTTTTTTCCGGACAAGACACACAAAATCCAGGAAATCACTGGAATCATCAGGAACTCCATGATCAGGCCAAGCTGTGTACTGGATTTGAGTGAGCTGACGGTTCTCATTTTTCTACCAAGACAAAAGTTGGTCAAAACTAACTGAAAACATCTCTGTGTTTTCCTATAACAAGTTTGACTTTCAAAGGCACCAGCGTTTCAAGTTTGACACATCACAAAATAAACAAAACACATTTCAGACTGCTAATAACAGGCATCTCCTTTGGTTCCCCCCCAATGGCGGTCCTGAGCTTTTTCCCACTTGGAGCTGCCACTTTGTTTGCCACTACCCCCAGCACCTAACCCGGAAGTAAATGTGGCGATGTCATCACACCTTCGTGAAGTGATCCCCTTCATGAATTTCTGCCTTGTTGTGGCGAAGGGGCTTTAATAACTCAGTGAGGCCATGCCATGTGGGGACACCCAAGATGGGCAGGTCATGTGTAAGGAATAGGTAGGCTGCCTCTGATTACCAGATGCAGGGGAGGGCACCAGAACACAGGCTGTGTCTGTTGTCTTGTGTGCTCCCTGAAGCACTTGGTGGGCCGCTGTGAGATACAAGAAGCTGGACTAGATGGGCCTTTGGCCTGATCCAGCAGGGCTCTTCTTATGTTCTTATGACTAAACATGATCCACTGGAGAAAGAAATGGCAACCCACTCCAGTATCCTTGCCAAGAAAACCCTATGGACTTTTGTATCAAAAGGCAAAAAGGTATGACACTGGAAGATTATCCCCTCAGGTCGGAAGGTGTCCAATATGCTACTGGGGAAGAGACCAAGTTACAAGAGCCCAATTACAAGTAGCTCCAGAAAGAATGAAGGAGATGGGCTAAAACCAAAAAGGCACTCAGCTGTGGATGTGTTTGGAAGTGAAAGGAAAGTCCAATGCTGTAAAGAATAACATTGCATAGGAACCTGGAACGAGAGATCTATGAATCGAGGTAAGTTGGATGTGGTCACACATGAGATGGCAAGATTGAACATCGACATCTTGGGAATTAGTTAACTTTAAAATGGACAGAAATGGGCAAATTTACTTCAGATGAACATTATATTTACTACTGTGGACAAGAATCCCATAGAAGAAATGGAGTAGCCCTCACTATGAACAAAAGGGTGGGAAAAGCAGTACTTGGGTACAATCTCAAAAATGACAGAATATTTCAGTTCAAATTCAAGGCAAACCTTTTAACCTCACAATAATTAAAGTCTATGCTCCAACCACTGACACTGAAGAAGATGCAGTTAACCGATTTTATGAAGACTTACAACACCTTCTAGAACACCAAAAATAGATGTCCTCCTTATTATAGGGGATTGGAATGCTAAAGCAGGAAGTTAGGAGGTAACAGGAACAGGCAAGTTTGGCCTTGGAGCACAAAATGAAGCAGGGCAAAGGCTAACAGAGTTTTGTCAAGAGAACATGCTGGTCATAGCAAACAACCTTTTCCTACATCCCAAGCAGTGCCTCTACACATGGACATCACCAGAAGGTCTACACCAAAATCAGATTGATTATGCTCTCTGCAGCCAAAGATGGAGAAGCTCTATACAAGCAGTAAAACAAGACCTGGAGCTGACTGTGGATCAGATCATGAGCTTCTTATTGCAAAATTCAGGCTTAAACTGAAGAAAGTAGGGAAAAACATTAGGTATGACCTAAATCATGTTCCATACGAATGACAAATATTTGTCACCAGTGGTGGTGTCACTATTTGTCATCAGTGGAGGTGACAAATAGATGTAAAGGTTTAGATTTGGCTGACAGAGTGCCAAAGAACTATGGACGGAGGCTCGCAACAATGTTCAGGAGGTAGCAATTAGAAACAACCCTAAGGAAAAGAAATGCAAGAAAGCAAAATGGCTGTCTGAAGAAGCTTTACAAATTGCTGAGGAAAGAAGGAAAGCAAAAGGCAAGGGAGAAAAGGAAAGATATACCCAACTAAAAGCAAATTTCCAGAGAATACCAAGGAGAGACAGAAATGCCTTCTTAAATAAGCAAAGCAGAGAAACAGAGGAAAATAGAAGAGGAAAGACTAGAGCTCTCTTCAAGAAAATTGGAGATATCAAAGGAACATTCCATGCAGAGATGGGCATGATAAAGGACAAGAATGGTAGGGACCTAACTGACAAGACTAAGAAAAGGTGACAAGAATACACAAAGGAATTCTACAAGAAAGATCTTAAAGTCTCTGATAACCACGATGGTGTGATCACTGAACTTGAGCCAGACATCCTGGAGTGCTAAGTCAAGTGGGTCCTAGAAAGTATCACTAGCAACAAAGCTAGTGGAGGTGACAGTATTCCAGCTGAGCTCTTGAAAAGTTTAAAAGATGATGCTGTTAAAAAGCTGCACTCAATCTGCCAACAAATTTGGAAAATTCAACAGTGGCCTCAGGATTGGAAAATATCAGTTTATGTTCCAATCCTAAAGAAAGGCAATGTCAAAGAATGCTCAAACCACTACACAATTGCGCTTATCTCACATGCTAGCAAGGTTATGCTCAAAATCCTATAAGCTAGGCTTCAGCAGTATGTGGACCAAGAACTACCAGAAGCACAAGTTGGTTTTCAAAGAGGCAGGGGAACTAGAGATCAAATTGTCAACATTCGCTGGATTATAGAGAAACAAGGGAGTTCCAGAAAAACATCTACTTTATCGACTATGCTAAAGCCTTTGACTGTGTGGATTACAACAAATTGTGGCAAATTCTTAAAGAGATGGGAGTACCAGACCACCTCTCATCTGTCTACTGAGAAATCTGTATATGGGTCAAGAAGCAACCATTAGAACCGGATATGAAACAACTGACTGGTTTAAAATTGGGAAAGGAGTACGACAAGGCTGTATATTGTCACCCTGCTTATTTAACTTATATGCAAAGTACATCATGCGAAAGGCTGGGCTGGATGAATCACAAGCCCGAGTTAAGATTGCCAGGAGAAATATCAATAATCTCAGATATGCAGATGATACCACTCTAATGGCAGAAAATGAGGAGCATCTAAAGAACTGCTTAATGAGAGTGAAGGAGGAAAGTGCAAAATGTGGCTTGAAACTTAACATAAAAAAAACTAAGATAATGGCATCTGGTCCATCAACCCATGGCGAACAGAAGGAGAAGAAATGGAAGCCGTGACAGAGTTTATCTTCTTGGGCTCCAAGATCACTGCAGATGGCGATTGCAGCCAGGAAATTAAAAGACGCTTGCTTCTTGGGAGGAAAGCTATGGTAAGTCTAGACGACTTTATTAAAAGCTGAGACATTTATGGTTTTCCCAGTAGTAATGTATGGCTGTGAGAGTTGGACCATAAGGAGGACTGAGCGCTGAATAGATGCTTTTAAATTATGGTGTTGGAGAAGACTTTTGAGAGTCCCTAGAATGCAAGGAGATCAAATCAGTCAATCCTACAGGAAATCAACCCTGACTGTTCATTGGAAGAACAGATGCTGAAGCTGAAATACTTTGGTCATCTCATGAGAAGGGAGAAATATTTAGAAAAGACCCTGATGCTGGGAAAAACTGAAGGCAAAAGGAGAAGGGGACAGCAGAAGATGAGATGGTTAGATCATGTCACGGAGGCAATGAACATGAATTTGGACAAACTCCGGAAGTTAGTGGTAGACAGAGGGGCCTGGCGTACTGTGGTCTATGGGGTCATGAAGAGTCAGACACAAATTAACAACCTCACACCACTGCAATCACTTCCAGAATTGTGCCGGGAGTTCAAATCAATCTGGGCATGATTCTGCGCCGCTCTGAAGAATGTCTTTCATCTCCCTAGGAGAACATGAATGATGTGGGGTCCAGGCCCCAGAATCAAGCCCAAATGGCTGCCACTCTGGGCCCAGTGCTGCTCTGGACCACATCTTTTGTCTTCTCCAAGGAGTCCAGAGTGACTGCAACTTAAAAGGCATTAAAAAGTCACTCGAAGTGACATTTTCATTGTTGGGCTCAGTCTGAACCTGGCAGAGGCCAACGATGGGACGGATGTAGTACCTGTTGGGCTCACAGGACCCGTGGGAGAGTCCCTGGACCTGATAAGTAAATCCACAGATATGGTTCCCCCACATATAAGATGTGGACTTATAATAGCACAGTGATTAAAATCTAAACTCTGAAAGTTATAATCATGATTTTGTTTTAAACAAGAGATAGGAAACAGTGATGAAGTGCACCAACTTTCCAGAGTCTAAAAAAGTATTATTTTAAAATGATTTTTTTTTTTTAGTGTGAAACAGTTTTAGGGTTTAACAAAGTTAGATCAATTACACTAAATTTGACATCTCACCTCCAAGTTAGACAATGTCATATCTCTGAAAACATAGGCAGGATTTCCTTCTTCTGAATGGCAAGCAATCTGGAAATTTCCATATGAGGCGCTTCCACTTGGTTCTGGCCAGTACTGATGGCATTTTACCTGTGGTCAACAGGTTTAAAAAATATTACAGAAGTCTCATATAGTCCCCGATTTCTTCTAAACCCATTGTAGCTACTTCCGATCTTTGCATGAAACATGCATTATGGCTTACGACTAGAGACTAATATCTTGAGAATTCAATTCAGTGACCATGATTCAAACTACACATTAAATTTACCATACCTCTGATTGGGGATATAAGTGCAGTGGTAAATAGTACTGAACCCTTTATCTCTGTGTGGTTTTCCTATTGGAAATTGAACCCCTCCCCCAATGGATAATTCTTAAAGTATCATTTGATAAAATTTAAAAATGAGCATTAACACTTAGGAATGTGCCAAGATTCTGTGTTTATGGTATTTCCAAACTGTGTAGAGACACTGAAACCATATTAAACTGAAGTCAGCCTAGCTGGATCTACTATTTTAAAATAAGAATAAAAATTGCAGACCAACTTACTCTGCCTCGCTCAACTTGAGTAGTCAACATTACAACCATAGATGAGCCTTGCTCCCAAGTCATCTGCCAAAAATCAGGACAAGTGTTGGGTAAAGGACCTTGGCAAGCAATGTATTTATTTATTATACTGGAAGAAGGGATTTCCATCTAAAAACAAAATTAGAGATTGTTTTTATTAATATCGTAATTTTTTGTACTCTTTGTTGAACCACACTTAATTTCAAAAATGGGCTAGAAAATTGAATTATTAAACGATTAACTTGCAAAGACTACAGCAAAATTTGTGACAAGATGTAGTTCCTACCACAATCCTGCAAAATAATTGTTTTAGTTAAAAAATTAAGGGCACAATTCTAACCAACTTTCCAGCTCTGGCATTCCAGGTGGAAGGGGTACGGGGGGGGGGGGTTGAGGGTCCGGCAGGGAGTGGGAGGCAGGGCTACAACCTGGCTGTTTTCCCAAATTCCAACCCTGTTCTTCAAGCAGTGGTGTCACCAACCTCCAATGATGTTGCAAGTCCAAGGAGACCCATTGGGGCCATGGTGGCTTACCCGGGGGTAAGAAGAATTTCCCCTTGCCTCTGGCTGAGCCACTTCAGGCCCCTATCTTGCACTGGATACAGCACAAGCCTGGCCTACCTGTTCCAGCGCAAGACAGGATTGCGCTGAGACAGTGATTTAGGATTATGGGTTTCTACCATTTGAGGCCATAACTATTCAGCTGAGCTCTGGCAATCTTTTGAATGAAAATGTATCAAAAGGTTTTTAAACTTCAGGGAAGGAGATGCCACAATCCTTCTGCTCTAGCCAAGACATAGAGCTGCATGTGCAGGACTCTTTCCACACAGTTGTTCTCAAACGTTTAGCACTTGGACCTACTTTTTAGAATGAGAATCTGTCAGGAGCCACCGGAAGCGATATCATGACCAGAAGTGACATCATCAAGCAGGAAAATATTTAACAATCCTAGGCGGAAATTCTACCTACCCTTACCCAGGAGTAAATCCCATTGACTGTCAATGTTAAAAGTATATACCTAGTAGCCTGTTCAAAGTACAGATCTGTCACAAATGCAGTCACATCCCATGGGAGCATCAGGTCTAACAGATCAAAAATAAAATATGGAAATGAACGGAGACCATCCTGAAATTGGCTTGCAACCCACCTGGCGGGTCCCAACCCACAGTTTGAGAAATACTGCATACACCATGACTGTTTCAACTTATAGCAAAGCAAATATTGAACTTGTAAGTCAATTGACATTTTAAACCCCAAAAGCTAAAGCATCCATCCATCACCATACCAAATGAATCACCACGAAGGAAAACTATAATCTATAAACTATAATCACCAACTCACATTTATATAATTTGCATTGATGTAATCATCGTTACTCTTTAAAATGACCCGTGTAGCATCATCTGAAAAAGAGATAAAACTGTTAATTCTCTAACTGGCAACTCATGAAATATTTTAAACTTACATAGATGCAAGCACTTACAAGGCGAAATGTCTCTGTATCTATTTTTGGAAATGTTTTGAGGTAATTTGGCACAAGACATTGTCATCCCAGGCTTCTTCCTGTAAAGTTGCTAAACAGAAACAGAAACATCAGGTAGTAACAAGTAGAATGTGAGCAAATTGAGTGTGTATACAAATAAGACAATATTACACGAACACAAATGCACATTTCCACTTGCAAACACGCTACTGAACAATGAAGATACCACATGCATTTTGCCTTTGTGCGATTTGTTTCCAAGAAACTTATTTTTATCCCAAAAATTTGCATGAAAGACTGTCTGATTAGAGTACAGTAATTGCAATATGCTTGCTTCAAGGAAATAGTCATGAGAAAAAGGAAACGTGAAACTAGTTGCCTGTAATGTTTCAACATATAGATTGCAGGGTTCCTTAAACTGAATGGAGGACTTCCACAAAATGGAATACAGGAAAAGGCACCTGGTGCTTTCACCCTAAGCCCTGTTAATGCTGCTAAGGCATCAATGTTGCACAATCAGCGACAATGGAATTGGAATGGTGGTTCAACATGATAATATACCATTGTTTCCCCCATGCAAATCTGTTACATGTTGGCAACCTTCAGTCTCGAAAGACTATGGTATCGCACTCTGAAAGGTGGTTCTGGAACAGCGTCTAGTGTGGCTGAAAAGGCTGATTCGGGAATGACAATCCCTTCCACACTGGGAGCAAGTGCAGTCTGTCCTGGTCTGTCTCCCTGGCTATGGGCCTTCCTTCTTTGCCTCTTAGCCTCAGATTGTTGGCCAAGTGTCTCTTCAAACTGGGAAAGGCCATGCTGCACAGCCTGCCTCCAAGCGGGCCGCTCAGAGGCCAGGGTTTCCCACCTGTTGAGGTCCACTCCTAAGGCCTTCAGATCCCTCTTGCAGATGTCCTTGTATCGCAGCTATGGTCTACCTGTAGGGCGCTTTCCTTGCACGAGTTCTCCATAGAGGAGATCCTTTGGGATCTGGCCATCATCCATTCTCACAACATGACCGAGCCAACGCAGGTGTCTGTTTCAGCAGTGCATACATGCTAGGGATTCCAGCATGTTCCAGGACTGTGTTGTTTGGAACTTTGTCCTGCCAGGTGATGCCGAGAATGCATTGGAGGCAGCGCATGTGGAAAGCGTTCAGTTTCCTCTCCTATTGTGACCGAAGAGTCCATGATTCGCTGCAGTACAGAAGTGTACTCAGGACGCAAGCTCTGTAGACCTGGATCTTGGTATGTTCCGTCAGCTTCTTGTTGGACCAGACTCTCTTTGTGAGTCTGGAAAACGTTGCTGTTTGTTGCTGTTGCAGCTACCAGCAGCAAATCTGTAGTCCCTGTCTATACAGAAAAGTCTATGTCTGCTGCTGGGGAGGGACGGGGAGAGACCACTTACTTAGTTTTTAATTCATGTTTATAAGAACTGCAGTGATGGGTTTTTTAAAAAGTTAGCAAATCAGGTGAAGGGGAAGGGAAAATCTTCCAGGACTTGTGTCAAGTGGTGCTTCAGGAATGTACTGAAGTGAAAGGATCTCTTATTTCCCCCAACTCCTATGGGGTGGGAGAATTATTCTGTATTTTCTGCTCCCCAAGTTGTCACAGTTGGCATTGCTGCAGTAACTGCCCACATTCCTTTTTCC
The DNA here is from genome assembly GCF_035046505.1 of Tiliqua scincoides. Classification (NCBI taxonomy): domain Eukaryota; kingdom Metazoa; phylum Chordata; class Lepidosauria; order Squamata; family Scincidae; genus Tiliqua; species Tiliqua scincoides. Next base: position 77,363,636 of record NC_089821.1, on the reverse strand, counting down.
TCACTCCATTGTCCAAATCTCAGTATCTCTCATTTAGACTGTAATCTGTGCTAGTTACAACTATCAATCAATCAACCAATCATGTAGTTACAACTACAATCTTCCTCCTATCCCAATCTTTCCTTTAAATAGGAGGAAGATAGCATCTTCATCCTATCTAGTGCCAGGGAAGAACCTAATCCATTATAGCCAATAGCCTTACTGTTACATAAGTATTCAAAATCTGACAAAGCTGATTGTTGACTGATTATTCTAGGAACTGGATGTCACTTAAGTGGGTGTCAATGGGCAATTTTCACAATGGAGGGAGGTGAAAAGTGGTGTGCCCCAAGAATCTGTCCTGGGACCGGTGCTTTTCAACCTCTTCATAAATGACCTGGAGACAGGGGTGAGCAGTGAGGTTCAAAGTTTGCAGACACCAAACTTTTCCGAGTGGTGAAGACCAGAAGTGATTGTGAGGTGCTCCAGAAGGATCTCTCCAGACTGGCAGAATGGGCAACAAAATGGCAGATGTGCTTCAATGTCAGTAAGTGTAAGGTCATGCACATTGGGGCAAAAAATCAAAACTTTAGATATAAGCTGATGGATTCTGAGCTGTCTGTGACAGATCAGGAGAGAGATCTTGGGGTGGTGGTGGACAGGTCAATGAAAGTGTCGACCCAATGTGCGGCGGCAGTAAAGAAGGCCAATTCTATGCTTGGGATCATTAGGAAAGGTATTGAGAACAGAATGGCTAATATTATAATGCCGTTGTACAAATCTATGGTAAGGCCACACCTGGAGTATTGTGTCCAGTTCTGGTCGCCGCATCTCAAAAAAGACATAGTGGAAATGGAAAAGGTGCAAAAGAGAGCGACTAAGATGATTACGGGGCTGGGGCACCTTCCTTACGAGGAAAGGCTACGGCGTTTGGGCCTCTTCAGCCTAGAAAAGAGGCGCCTGAGGGGGGACATGATTGAGACATACAAAATTATGCAGGGGATGGACAGAGTAGATAGGGAGATGCTCTTTACACTCTCACATAGCACCAGAACCAGGGGACATCCACTCAAATTGAGTGTTGAGAGAGTTAGAACAGACAAGAGAAAATATTTCTGTACACAGCGTGTGGTTGGTCTGTGGAACTCCTCGCCACAGGAATTGGTAATGGCATCTGGCCTGGAATCTGGCCTAGACGCCTTTAAAAGGGGATTGGACAAGTTTCTGGAGGAAAAATCCATTATGGGGTACAAGCCATGATGTGTATGCGCAACCTCCTGATTTTAGAAATGGGTTATGTCAGAATGCCAGATGCAAGGGAGGGCACCAGGATGAGGTCTCTTGTTATCTGGTGTGCTCCCTGGGGCATTTGGTGGGCCGCTGTGAGATACAGGAAGCTGGACTAGATGGGCCTATGGCCTGATCCAGTGGGGCTGTTCTTATGTTCTTATTTTCAGCCTGTGTAGACACAGGCCACTTTTTCCACTTTAGGGAAATACAGGTGACTGCAGATACCGAAATCTGTGGATCTCCCCACCTGTTGTTCTCCCAACGTGACTGGAGATGTGCTGTGGTTATACTCAGAGGCCTTCTGAGGGCCATGGAGGCCATGGCAGCCTCCACAACCCTCAAGAGCCCTTCTGAGGCCTCTGAAAGGCCAAAAACCAGACCTTCCGAAGTGCTGATTTTCAGCTTTCTTGAGGCCACAAAATAAATATTTGAATTTGTGTGCTTACAAAAAATGGTTAAAATTTTTTTAAGGAAAAGAAACTCCAAAACTAGGGGAAAGAGCTATGTTGCAGGAAATGCAATTGTTTCACAATCAGGAGATGCCCGACAAGCTATGCAGAAAGGTGGTACATCTTCAACCTATTATTCCACTGCTTCTCAGACAATTCCTCCCATAATGTGCCTCAAACGTGCTCCTACTGTTCTTTTTTAATTAAAAAACTGCAAAAGTTCATTTTCTGAAGTAGAAAAGAAACTTATTCAGCAAAGGGAAAATACAAGATTACAAGAGAAATTTTGACAACACTGTGGGAATCACACCCCCTCCCATTAACAGTCAGTGAAAAGCATCGTTATTCAAGAGTAAACACCTTGTCTGGAAGCAGTCTGAGCACAATATGGCTATAAACCACTTACAGTGTAATCCTACACATGTTTACTCAGAAGTTAACTCCACTATGTTCAATGGGACTTACTCCCATGTAGGTTTGCACAGGATTGCAGCTTTAATAAATTGTACCATATAATAGTGGCCAGACTTCTCTTTCCTCATTGCAATGGAAGGCAAAGCCAGTACATTTGTGGACTTATGCAGACACGAAAAGATTTAAAATGCCCTAAAGAGCACAGAGCCTTCTCTCTTGCAAGATGCAATGCTATGCCCTCTGAAGTGCTTTATGGTAGATTCAGAGGAAGTCCTCTGGAGGCGAGAACTTGTGTTTGCTCCTTAGGTGTGGTAGAATCTTTACCACAAATGATACTATACTGTCCCCTTTACAAGGACCTCCGTTCAGCCTCTCTTGAGGCTCTCTTTGACAGGAGGGTGGTTTGGGCTGACTTTGAAAAAATGTGGTTTATCCTTTTAGGGGATAATGAAAATCTCTCTGAAAGTGGCATCTTTATTGAATTTAATTTTTAAGAGAAGGAGGAGATAGTTAAATGCAAATGTAAAGTAAGGTTAGGATTTTATATATTTTTTAATTGTTTACTGGTTTGTGGTATGTGTGTGTGTATTGTATGTCTATTATGCCAATAAAGGTATGCTGACACACAAGGAGTTCTCAAGTTGCACATCAGTGAATGTGTGTCTCACTGAATTTATAAACATTAAGGGTTTCTTGCTGCAAAAAAACCAAACGGCATGCATAATATCTTGTACATGCCTTGTGATGGCAAAGAAAGAATCTGCTACTGAGATAGTCAAATGCAGATCTTCTAAAGATAAGGAAATTATACACCAGTTTAAACTGGCACAAAGAGAAAGGCCTAAGCTGAAGAATAGTGATGCACATCAAATTGTCCCTCAGCTCAGAGTATTCCAGCGTAATAGGAAGTTGGCTGCCCCACTGAAGTATAATAGCTGGAGTTTGAGGGTTCTATACACGCATACACAGAACAACACTGTAAGGATCCTTACTGGGTCTAGGAAGACTGCCTATGTAAATCGCCTTGAGCAATATGCGAAAGAGTACTCTGCAGAGAAGGAAAGGTGGTATAAAAATATAGTAACTAACAAGAGCCCACAAATGTTTTAGAGGCAGGAAGGGGGTGCACACTGCTATTTATTACATACTCAGAGTAAAGTAATTTTTTCTAAGTCAGTCATAGGTTATTATAAGCCCTGTGTAAAGGAACTGAAGAAATCTCATGAAAAGCAAACAGTCCAAAGGAAGTAAAAAAAGCTTACATCAAATTGAGCCAGGACAGTTCCAGTGATAAGGCCCTCTGCCAGCTGAAACATTGATTCCCTCAGAGCATTGTCATCCTGGTGGATACCGTCTAGAGGAGACTTCTCAGGGATGTACTGGAAATCTGGCTCACTTTCCAGTTTCTCTTCTACCACATCATAAACAGCTGCAGAATAAATCAAAGATTTTACAATTACTAAGGAAGAAGCCAATTCTGCAAGATTTAGACAGCCTGCTGCAGAGAATTCACACACACCAGGTCCTCAGTGTGCATACTGGTCTGTTCCACTGGTTTGCCTACAAGTTGGAATGTAGGTAGGTTAAAATAGCCAGTGCTTTCCGGCTCAGTGCTACCACACCTGTGAAAAACCACCACAACAGTCCGTGTGACAGTCTGACACTGACACAGCACTCTGTGTGTGTGTGTGTGTGTGTGTGTGCGCGTGTGTGCGCGCGTGTGCGTGCGCGTGTGTGTGTGTGCGTGTGTGTGTGCGTGTGTGACAGCACTGACACGGCTATCCATAATTCAGAGTCCTAGTGTATTAGAGGGGTCAGTTCCAATATATTAAAAAGTCCCAGTCCCAGAGTCCCAGTATATTAAAAAGCAAATAATTATGTTTTCTGGGAAACATTATTTGTCAAGTTCAGACACAAAACTAGATCACCAATAAATCATGGTTTAGCATTATAATTTACTACTAAACCACTTTCTACTTTGGCATTGTTTGTGAAACAATAAAAATTACATAAAACAGTTGTGCCTCAGGCCACTGCTGGTCCCTTCAGAATATGATAGTAAGAGATACTCTTCTGCCTTTCCCTCAGGACACAGCAAACTTCACACAAACACAGCAAAGGAAGGGAAGGGGCTGCATCAATAGTTCTGTCAGAGCAGTGCTGATCTCTATGATGTTATGAGCTTCCCTTGTCTGGACTCCTCAGGCTTGAGCCTAAGACCTGCAAGCTCCTTCCTCTCCACTGAGCATGAGGACAGGAAGCTTGCTTCCTGTAAAGATTACATCAAGATAATACATATAAAGTGCTTTTCACACTCTAATTACTTTAGCATTATTATGACTACTACTACTTCTTACCATACCAATATGGGGACAAATCGTTTCTTTGAAAAAAATACATCAAAATATTACATGGAAAACTGCTTTCAATTGAGTCAGGCAACTGGTCCATCTATTCTAGCTCAATACTGTCTTCACCTACTGGGAGCAGCTCTCCAGGGTATCGGGCATGGACTTTTCCCAGTCCTGCAGGAATTCTGCATGCAAGCCTTGTGCTCTACCACTGAACTAGAGCTCCTCCCCTGTAGTGAGATACTGAGAAATGAATTTAATTCCTTTTAAATTCATGAGAATTAAAACTGAGGTTCCTTTCACATACCCCAGCATCAATGAAAGACTCATTTGAATGTGATACAATTGCACGCAGCTGAGGAATACAAGTGAAGCAAGCAAGCAAGCAAGCAGGCGAGGTCAATCCCTCCCAGGCAGGATGCTTACTAGGTAGGAAAGATTCCTGAGAATGATCCTGCCTACATGTTTGCTTTCTCCACCCATGCTCTCCAGTGGCATATTATTGTGAAGGAGTTCCCACCAAATACCATGCACAAAAGAGAGACATCACCCATAACTAGATACAATAGTCACAAAATGACTGATCAAGTTATATAAACAAATTCAATCCAATGAATTTTTATGCAATATAAATCTGTATACAAAATATACATATGTATATATATCCTTAAATCCAAACAAGTTACTGACTTTTCTTCATACAGCCATCTGGTAAACATTTGGCTTTGCATTTCACTAACAAGAGGTGAGAGAGTTAATCAAGAACAGAAAAGGCCTAATTTTTACTAGAACGCATGCTGTTATCACTTAACAATTACCCTGTATGCATTTCCTGCCTAGAAACAACATGTGTTAAACACATACGTGCCAGACAGTGTTTGCCGATTTCAAACACATTTTGTTAGTAATGCTTGGAACTAAAATGAAATTGTAGAAAAATGTGGAGGAGGAAATTATGGCTTCTGCTAAATTCTACATTTCAAGGTCTCTTATTTAAACTAATACCGCAATCATCACAGAGAGACTATTAGTTTGGCATCTTAAATCAAAACACCTATAATAATGTTTCCTGTGACTCTGATGCAGGTAGAAAGGGCACCAAAAAAGGTGTACGTAAAAGACAAATTAGCACAATTACTCAAAGCAAAAACTGCTTCCTTGCTGGTTGAGGTAGCACAGTTTCAAATGTTCTGATCAAGTTATTTTATTTCTCATTATAGTTTTCTGCTTTTTATAGTCCTTGGGCAGTGAGCCAAAATTAAATACTTCAAAACTATTTACTGACAATATGCCCAAACAACAGATATTATGTATAAGCCTGCAAGTAAATGTACTGGTGCTCTGATATATTTTTCATCATCCCCATATCCAAACAAGATGTACACGTTGCACATATAACCTGATCAGAAAATTAACAGAGACCTTACTGCCTGATCCTATGTATGTTTAAGCCCCACTGAATTAAATGATATTTATTCTGATAGTAAGCACAGAATTGCAGAACACTAGTTAATGCTCAGAGTCATGGAAGCTACAAAAGGCAACAAGGGTTACTTTAAAAAGTGGAAGTCTTATCTAAATGAGGGGCAAAAAAGCAAACAAACTCAGATAAAACAATGGCTTATCAGGAGTACATGTGGGGTGAGGGTTTCACAGGAAAAGGGACATCAGTGAAAATCACTTCTCTCTCTTTCACAAATAGGCATAGTGGATACAACCCAACATAAAGTTGAAAATAATGCAAGAATCTCTTAGTTTGTTGTTGAAGAGCCTATTGCGAAAAACAGGGAAACAAACATTTCTTTAAGTACATCAGAAGCAGGAAACCAGTAAGGGAGGGACATTACATGATGAAGTTATGGTGAATACTAAAGTAGTATAGGAAGACTGAAAAAACTAAGAGCCCAATCCTATCCAACTTTCCAGTGTCAGTGCAGCTGCAATGTAGCCCAGAGGCAAGAGAGCAAATGTTCCCTTACCTTGTGGAAGCCTCCAACCACAGGATGCAGCACACACCCCACTGGCAGGAGGGCTACACCAGGGTTGGAAAGTTGGATAGGATTTGACCCTAAATGAATTATGTGTTTTGATGTTTATTGTGAAAGATGTTAAGACGCCTATGCCCAAATAATTTTCTTTTTGCAAGGAGGGTATCAGAAGAATTGAATTCAGAAGGAAAAGAAAATTAAATTTGTCATTAAAATTGCAACCTCTCTATACAATGGGGAGCCAAGAAGTTACAGGTCTATTAGCGTCATTTCTGCCTAAAGCTGTATTGTACCATTTCTGGAAATTTTTTAGTCATTTTTTTTCCAGAAAAAAATGGAAACTTCTGGAAAAATTGAAATATATGCCTGTTTGCTTCCTAGTTTGTAATAAGAACATCTGTATCACTGTCATTACAAGAGTGAAAAGATCTTGTTATCTTGCTAGAACTTGCAAGACCTTGTTAGAATGCATCTGGTTTTCCGTTTCATTTCAGTCCATTTTGCAAAATCCTCCCAGATACTTTTTTCCATCATTGTTTAAACTTTTAAACTAGGTTTTAGCTAAACACCTAGTCTGCTGGAACCCTCATTATGTTCAGTGAATTTACATTTCTCTTGCTCTACAGCAGTGATTTTCAGCCTTTTTCAACTCAAGGCACACTGATACGGCACTAAAATGGTCAAGGCACACCACCAGGTTGTTGACAATTGACAAGGCACACCATGCTGCCAGTAGGGCTCACATCTCCCATTGGCCCTATTAAAAAATGACCTTCCCCCAAATTCCTGTGGCACACCTGTGGACCACTCGCGGCACACCAGTGTGCCATGGCACAGTGGTTGAAAATGGCTGCTCTACAGTGCTACTGTGACAGATTATGAACCCCTGGGGTTTAGAGTTCTCCTGGGAGGTGGGTTCTGCCTCGACATCCTCCCTCTGTCTGGTCTTATAGCTTGCGTCAGTGGCAGTGGATACATTCCACCAAGACTTCCCTCCACTCCGTTTTCACAATGGAAGAAAGTAAGCAGCAGAGTCCCCTCAAAGGATCTGAATTGTATTTCCTGCTAGCTTGTTCACAACTGATTTTGAATTAGGGCAACTTCCTGATTTTAGAAGCAGGCTATCTCAGAATGCCAGGTGCAAGGGAGGGCACCAGGATGCAGGTGCCGTGTGCTCCCTAAAGCATTTGGTGGGCCACTGTGAGATACAGGAAGCTGAACTAGATGGGCCTATGGCCTGATCCAGTGGAGCTGTTTTTATGTTCTTATTAACCAGTAAATGAGCTCTGGTGTAAGGGCTAAGTGAAGCACACTGGGGCGAAGGATTTCTAACTCAGACAAATACTGAAAAAGTTTTAATCTTGTGATTAAATAGCAAAGAGATAATGGGGTCATGATTGATAGCTCAATGAAAGTTTTTCAGTACTGTAGCAGTAAAATGGGTAAATTTCATTCTAGAGAAAATTAGGAAAGAGACTGAAAATAAAGCTGCAAGGACCATAATGCTGTTATAGAAATGAATGACATGGCCACATTTTTGCACTGTTCTGGTTGCCCAATTTCAAAAAGGATAAAAACATTTGAGGCTTTTTAGTTTAGATAAAAGCTGACTATGGGGAGACAAGATAGAGGTTTAGACAGTTATGAAACTTGTGGGGAAAGCAGACAGAAATGTGTATCCCTCTATTATACTACAAGAATTCAGGGTGATCAACGATATTCACTAGCAGCATATTCAGAGGAGATGAACTAACTTCTTGAACACAGCATGCAATTAAAAAAACTCAGTGCCACAAGTTGTGGGTATGATTACTAGTCTAGGCTGTTTTAAAGTGGGGATTAGATGAATTCATGGATAGATCTATCAATAGCTATCACTGATAGGATCAGCCTATCAGTCATGAGAGGTAAATGGAAACTCCATGTTCAGAGGCAGTCTGTTTCTCTATACCAGTTTACAGAATAATGGGGTAGGGCTGTTGCCTGCATGTGATTCTGCAGAAACAAAATGCTAGACAAGACAGACCCTTGGTCTGATCCAGCAGACTTCTTCATATGTTCAGTTTAAGATGCAGCTCAGCAGCATACTTTAAAAATACATCTAAACCCACACTTTATGGGGTATGGCCAAAGGTTTGCATGTGTATTTACTACCTCCTTCTTGCCAAAACACTCAGGGTTGTTTACTGTTTGAAATAGCTTGCATTCCAAATATGATAGAATACAGAAGGAAAGGGGCATCCTTGGAAACAAGCAAATCCATCCTTGCAGAGACCACTGTTTTCTTAAGGGAGGTCATTTACTTCTCACTACAGCTATGGAGAATAAGACCCTGGGCTGCATAACATACCCAAACAAATGAATTGTCAGTTTTTGTACATGTAAAATACTCACCATTGGGTCGAACAAGGAGCACAAGTTCCCCTGAGTGCCGCTCACAGCTAGCTTTAATAAACATGACAACTTGGTCATGTGTATGTTCTGAGATATCCCTGCCATTGATCAGTACAACCTGGTCTCCTTCATTCAAACGAGGGACACAAACATCAGCCTGGAACACACAAAAGATTTTGTTTTTACACCACAGGTGCTACATCTAAGACTTTGCCTTCTCTTTGATTAACCAAGTATCATTTATTAAAAATTCTGGCAGTTCCAATAACTTCTATGTACTGATTAGAGAAGGTCTACTTTTCAATTGTTTATTCTATAATCATCTCCATGCATGAAAAGGTCTCTTAACTTCTGAGTTAAGATGCCAATACACACACTTCTGAAAAGGGATAGCTTCACCCACACTAAAAAAAGCTTTTTCAAGTACCACATTAACAACCTGATCCTATCTCTGGCAACTCTGCCAGGTGCAGTAGTGCCAAAATGGCTATCGCTGCATCCAGTGGCACCACTGGAGGACTCCTGTTGGGGTACAAGCCATGATGTGTATGCGCAACCTCCTGATTTTAGAAATGGGTTATGTCAGAATGCCAGATGCAAGGGAGGGCACCAGGATGAGGTCTCTTGTTATCTGGTGTGCTCCCTGGGGCATTTGGTGGGCCGCTGTGAGATACAGGAAGCTGGACTAGATGGGCCTATGGCCTGATCCAGTGGGGCTGTCCTTATGTTCTTATGTTCCTTGGGGGAAGGGGACTTCCATCCCCTTCCCCTGGGGAAAACCCCAGGTCCCGCAATGGAGTTTTTCAAGTCTGTGCTGGCTAATTTGCTGACACAGACTAGAGAGCCTCTATGTCAGGCGTCATAGCCTGACATGGAGGATAGGATATGGCAGAGCAGAATTCCACCAGTCCCACCCCGTGTCCTAGGCTGGGTATAAGTTTTACTTTGATCTTTTTGTAATCAACATGATACAATTCAGAAAAAAGAAATGTGACAAAGAAAAATGCTGTGCTTAGAAATGGTATATAATGAGTAATAATGCCGAACGTTAGCAAAAACATTAGGAATAAAAAATAAGTTATTGAGGGCTGGATAAAATCTTGGGGAGGGGATGTAGCCCCCAGGCCATTGTTTGTAGACCCCTGAAACAGACATCTCTGCAAAGTATCTCTGATAACTTACAGGAGTTCCTGGAGCTACCCTGGACACTATGACAGGCATCTTCTGGTCATATCCGCCCTTTAAAAGAAAAGTCAATCATTAAAATTCACAAGACATTCAAGAATATTCAATGATATTAGAGAGGAGAATTTTTAAAATACCTTTACATTGAAACCAAATCTTCCATTTTCATCTGGCCTCATTCTGATCAGAACAAGATTATCATGAGGAATTCCACCATTGGGCTGAAATGACAATATAATATTTTTTTATCTGTTCTCTAATCTTGAGTTTAGACAGCTTCCCTTGAATCCCAAAGTGAAGTATACTTCTCATAATTTTTACTGAAGTACTTAATGACCCTGAATTGTTAATGCTTATACTGCTGGGAATACAGACTCAAAACTTTGTAGTAAGCTGTAGATTCTTTTTACTCCATAATTCAATTATGGCAATAAAGCTCATGAAGAGCTCTTTATTATAAAGAACTATGGGTAATTTCTGTTGAATTGTAAAAGCTGACACAAAACTGGTTTGTTAGGTACATAGAAAAACTGAGAGCAGAATGAAGAAAAAAGGTACATCTAAGTTATTAGGAAAGCCAGTGTGACATTAAAGAGATAGTAGATAACATCTAAATTTAAATATACCAATAATTTACTATGATGAATCTACTTACATAAGCCCAAACATCACTAATTCATCAAGGTGCCCGATTCTACCCCTCAAAAGGAAGCTTGATTCAAACAAAATGAAGATAGTATCTTACTGTAGATTTCTCTGGAGATGAAGAATCATCATCATCATCATCATCATATGTTTCATTTATATGGTTATCCAGTTCTTGCTGAGAAAGTGAATAATGAATTTGGTTCCAACTGTTCTTTTTCGATTGTTTGGGTGGCAGTGCAGGTGGTTGCCCATCTACAGGTGTCTCTTGAGATCTACAAACAATACAAACAGAAACAAAACAGTAATTCTGAAATTATGAGCTGTGTGCTAGTTGAAAACATCACTAAAAACTTCAGAATTAAAACGGTTGAATTTTGGTATGCGGAATAACTTTTTAGCACCTATAGTGAACAGTATACCAGCATGATGTAGTGGTTAGTGTCAAGCTAAAGAGATGTTGCCTAGCCATAGACCAGGCACCTCACTAATTTCACAGGACAAAATGTGGGCTGTGGAGGCCCACATGCGCCATCCTGAGGCCTTTGGAGAGAGGGTGGAAAAATATTTAGTTCAATATCTAACTGCCCAATCCTATCCTTCACCCCCTTGCTTCTGCAGCTAAGTCAAAAATGGAAGCACTGTATCCAGTGGAGGGAAGGGAGGAAAAGGGAAGCTTCAAGCAGGGAAAGGGGATTTAAATAGCTTTAAACCTGTGCAAGCCTCCTGCTATGCAACTGGCCTTCTTGGGCATGTGCTAGTGATTGGTTGCACAGGTCCAAGGAAAGAAAGGGGCGGGGAGGCTGCTACCAGAGGAATTTGGCACATACCACTGATGCCGGATCCACCCCTTTCCATTTAGACAGATGTCAAATTTACATTCTACCATAAATATAATTCATTTTACAGGAAGAGAAGAGATTCTCAAGCAAGAAATGGAGTGAGGCACCACACTTTTCGTATTCATAAACATTGCCATGTGCACTAGAAGCTATCGTTACCAAGTGGCTCTGGTGAAGCATATGTCTGAAAGCTGGCCTAACTGTACCCATTCAGATCCATTAGGAACTTGACTCATGTTTGCAGACTATCGAGTCCTGCAGTTCTCAAACTCATAGGGAGTTTGAGGACCATACTAAATCCTTACAGGGGCGGGGGGAAGGCAGTGGGTGCGGGGGGAAGTCAGCGACGCAATCCCCAGGATAGCGTTGCTCAGGGGGCTGCAGGGACTGTCATGTACTCACCAGTCCTTGGAGCAGCCTCCCTGGGGTATGGGGAGCCTTGCTTGTGTGGGCATCTGCAGGGCTCCCTGAAGTTTAAAAAGTGAAAGCGCAGTGATTGTACCCCACTTCCAATTTTGTGGAGGTGGGACAAAATTCCACCTTAAGGGGAAGGAGGCCAGGGCCCTCTGGCTGGGGCATCACGATGCCCCAGTTTGAAAAGCCCTGATCTAGTCTATTAAGATAGATGTCCACGAGCTTAACTGGCAGATATGAAACTCTGTGAATGACTTGCTTGTCCACAGGTGCTTATTTATCACTGCTCTGAGTATCAAAAAAGCAGCATATAAATCCATTAAGTAAAATAAATAAAATACTGTACTATAAAACTCGTAATTTCTTTGTAGATCTCAGAATGACATATTTAAATTAAAAAGTGATCATCAGCTGTCACTGAATCACTACCAAACGTTTATAATTAATAAGTTTGTAAATTGGCCTTCATTTGCGACAGTGAAGCCTACAGACATACCCAACTAATTTGACATATTATTACTGATAGACCTTCCTGCACATCCTTGCACACCATGAACTGTTCTTTCTAATCTTATCTGTGGCCTGAATGTGACCTTATCTGTGGTCAGCACACTTTGCTTTATACTAGAATGTGCATTATGCAAAACTTCAAGTTATTTCTAATTCAAAAATGGAATAAAGAAATGATAAAGTATATTGCATGTCTGTATATTTATATGGAAACAGTCTCCATTTGGAGGAGTTAAAATAACCCTAAGGTTGTGAGTGCAACATGCAGTAATGTATTACCATAAAGGATTGTGAGAACCAGGAATGAAGCCCTGGGCAAAAACTTCTCTGCTTTATATTTGTCCAGTCAGCTTTGAATTTCCTTATGAATGCTTAGACAATGGATGTGAAAGCAGACTATTTTGCAGTCAAAGCAGCTCTCTGTATTACTGCATACAGCAATTTACATAATCAAATAAAAAGGAAAAACACCCTAGTCTAAAAAACTTTGTGTTTTATATATCTGGTCTGATCTCTAATATATCAATAGTTTCTTATTTGACATTCAAAAATAATGCACATTTAACACACATGTTTACATTTGGCTGTCTTTACTTGCCATGCATGATTTTTAGTGCTTTTTTAGCTACCACAACTTACAGATGTGGTGGCATAAATACCTTCTGAGTTATAAATATTAAAGGGTAAGTGGATAGATCCCATAAGCAGGGCCATATCATGCGCACATTGATAAGCACAAGATTTTAGACTGAAAATCCTATGCACTTCTTAAGACTCTTTTCAGAGTCAACACCAGTGTTTGGAGGACCCTTGGGCTTTCAGACCCTCTCCACCATCCCACTGTCAGCTAACACTTCTCAGTAGAGAACAGCCCTCCTTTGCACTGCTGCTGTAGTGATAGAATGTGGCATTGGGGACCAGGGCATCTGAGAATTTTAGAAAGATGTTGGCCTCCGGGAGAGGATACTTTGCTCTTGATGCTTCCCACAATGCTTAGTAAGCCATAGTGATGCTTACTGGACAATGGGGGTGGGGAACAGTCACAGGAACAGACAGAAATCCTCTTCTTTTTTTAAGGCCTGGCATTATTTATAACCTCCCAGGTGCTCTGGCCCCTCATCCTTTGTTAGAGCAGGACATACAAACATTTAAAAACTGCACTGGGTCCCAGGAAAGGAACAGAATACTCTACTACTGTTGCAGTTCCCCTGTAGGCATCCCCAGCCAGGGTTCAATGAGTGAGGGGAGAAGCAGTGGCAGCAGGAGATCTGGGGATAGGTGGGATGTGACCCCATCTGTAGGCACTACCCCTAATCCTTTTGACTGGTGAGGCCAAGGATTAACACTAGGATCTTCTACCATACCAACACTGAAAAATGGCCCAAAGTACCTGTGGTGTGCAGTTACTTCTGCAAATTCCAAAATTATTGTGTACTTATTTATGTAGAGCTTTTGAACATAAGCTTTTGAGCTTATGTAAAGTACTTTACATAAATTATCTTTGAAATTTTTACAACTCTATATTACAGATACATATTGGTGTGCATGCATGCATACTCTGCATGAGAAAGGGACATGCCTAATGCCTCTTATCTGACTTCATGGTAGAGGTAATAACTGAATTGGGAACTTCACATTTCATAACACCATCTCTTAGCAGCAGTAAGTTTTATCCCAAATTTAATCACCCCTCTAGCTACAGTCCTTCTAGCTATGAAATCAGTTCCTCGATTTCAAAGGGACTTAAGCATAACTAACAAAACTTCAGAAACAACCCTACACTATTTATTTAAAGTGTTTATATATTGCTTGTCCATCCTACAATAAGAACTTTCCTTGATACAGAAGTTCTTACTGCTGGTCCTTTCAATGGCTTTCAATACCATTAACCATGGAGCTCTTTAGGAGTGGCTGGGTGGGTTGGGACTGAGATGCACTGTTTTGCAGTGGTTCCACTCCATCCTGGTTGACAGGATCCCAAAAGGTGGTCCCAGTGGATGCATGTTTAGCAATCTGGCTGCTGGCTTGCAGGGTGCCGTAGGGCTCTACCAACGTGTAATTGTTGGGAGAGGTTATTTGGGGATTTGAGTGGGACACAAACAGTAAACTGATGACACCCAGATCCACCCCTCCACCAAATACTGGCAGGGCTGTCAATTTCAGGACACTGCCAGGTGGTGGTTGGGAACTGTATGTGAGCTAGGAAGTTGATGATGCAGATGCTAGTTCAGTGATGGTGAACCTTTTGGGCTCAAGCATGTCAAAAATTCAGAAAATGCCGAACTTGCTGGCATGTGAATAAAAGAACAATTCTTTACATATTTATTTTTTATGTGTGGTGTTATGTATTATATAAAGAAATGTCACATAATGACAAAAATGAAATACAAGTAAAACAAACTCAGATGTTTGTGAACACTGGTGTCACCCAAAACGCAGTGGTGTGTCACTTATGACACGTGTCATAGGTTTGCCATCACTGTGCTAGTCCATCCGCCTGTTCTTTCAGGACTATTTTGCCTAATACCTCTGAGGAAGTTTGCAGTCTGAATAGGGCAAGGCCTTGACGTCTAGGCCTAAATGTGAGCAACATATGTATCTTTCTGTATCCTTCTATGACTCCATGTGACCAATCAAAGTGTATGAAAAATGCCGAGTCATAGTGACAGAGTACCTGTAATAAAAGTCAATGTGAAGGTACAGCTAGTGCACCGTAGAAGATGATGCAATCAGTCATGAGACTAAGAGGTAATGCTGAGGTCATCTCCACTGTGACTGGTGCACAGCACTACATAAGCAAGGCAGGTACAGGGTCGTTGTATGGAGGGTCATTGTATGGAGTCGAAGAGAGCAGGAGTCTATGTCGGAGATTGTGGCTGTGAATACTACACTGTTTTGCTGCAAAAGAATTGCTTATCTGTAAATACAGACTGGTGGTGGACATCTGCCTTGTCTGTGCTGTCTTTCTGGAACTCCTTCGCCTTTGTTGAAGCTAGCATTCTGCGGTGCTCTGCTGAGAACTGGCACTACATTAAATTCCTCAACATGTTCTGAATGGGGTAGTATTTCTTCTGAAGGAGCAGGTGCATAGCTTGGGAGTCCTCCTGGTTCTACAACTATTCCCAGACTACCAGGCAGTAGTCACGGCCAGGGAGCTGGTACACCAGTTGCAGCTATACCTGAGCTGGTTGGACCCAACTATGGAGGTTCATACTTTGGTGACATATTGTTTAGATTAGTACAACACACTCTACATAGGGTTGCCCTGGAAGGACAACCTGGAAACTGCAATTAGTGCAGAACTTAGCAGCCTGCATGATTACTGGGACTCAGCAGTTTGATTTTGCAAGACTGCTGCTCCAGTGCCTACACTGGTCCAATTCAAGGTGCTGGTTTTAATTTTTAAAACACTTTAGGGCTTAGGACCAGAGTATCGAAGGGGCCGCCTTCTTCCAAACATTATGGACTGCTCCCCGAGATTGTCAGAGAGGTCCCTTTGGTGTGCCCAAGAGAGAAGGGAGGGGGTTATTGCCACCTTTGATAGCTGTCTTATTGTTTTATCATCATTTATTGCTGTTTTTATTTTTCAGTGCTGCTACATTGTTTTTAATGCCCCTTTATTATATTTTTATGTATTGCTGATGTTTCTATGCCTTTTGGTGCTGCTGCCTCTACTTTTTTTGCTGTTTTATTGCTGCACTGTTTTTATGCTGATGGCTTTTATGTTTATGTAAGCTGCTTTGGGCGCCCACAATAGTGGGGGAAAGGCAGGTTAAAAATGTATAAAATTAAACAAAACAACTTTAAATAAGATAAGAGGTTGCATGCAAGACCTTCTCATCTTACTATTAAAAAAAACCCACTGGAAACAGCTAACTTACGGTGATGACTCCAGAATGATACTATTTGCCTGTGTTGATGAAGGAGATCGGTGATTTGCAAACACTTCACTCGGTGAAGTATGAACCACATGGTCCACTAAATGTCCAACTGAAGATGGCCGTAAACGGTTTCTCTCTTGAGTAAATGCAGCATTGCGACTAAACAGGGAAAGAGCAGTTGTTCATAGCAGGTAATATTTGCTGTTTAAACTGAATGCTTGAATTGTATAGAATGCTTTTTCAAAACATGTTTTTATTTACAAGATTTATATTGTGGCTTTTAAACTATAACCCTCACATAGCAGCTAAGAAATTGTTAATCAATATTACAGTGAACTCCACTGTTTGCAGTCCCAAATGCATTAATTCAACATTTCCATTTTATTTAGATGGAATATAATGTCATCAGTATATCGAGCACTTAAGCTTAGTAGGGAAAAAAATCTGTTGAGTTCAAACAAATTTTATTATCTCAACATTAAAAATGAAACCCTATAAAAATCTTGATAAACACCATTTGAGAAGGTAATAAAAAATCTATTGTAATCAATACTGAAACACACAATGGACTGTATCTTAAGTAGATAAATCTTTTTAGTAAGATAATTAAAAGTAGTGCTGGTGCAATAGCATGAAAATAAGGGCACTCCTGCCCACTCCTCTGTAAGGCATTTCACTGATTTCCCTCTCTGCACAGCTGAGAGCTAGGGAATCTGGAGGAATAATGTGGAACGTGGCATAGGATGCAATTCAGAGCAGGAGAATAAATTCCCAAAAAACATACAGAAACAGCTTCCAAATGTCTTTTGGGGATTGCATCTCTTGCTCTGCAACCTGCCCATGCTACATCCCACATTGTTCCCTACAATCCCTGGATCCTCAGGAACAGTTTTATTTAGTGTTCAAGGAGTTCCCCTGGGGAAGGAAGTGGGAAAGACAGCTTTCTCACATTGTGCAAGCACTACATCGGATACAACCAATATTTCTGAAATACTTCCAAGGGAAAGGAGGTAATACATATCTAAGAACAGAGACGCATTCATTTGTCATGTGCCATGAAATATCTCACAAGGACAATATTGCCTCCACATGTCAATTTTGGCATATAAATAATTGGTTAAATTGTTGTTTTTTTTAAAGTATATAATCTATTAAGTTACAAAGAGCTTCAAAATCAATATAAGACTAAGAAGCCAGACCATTGTCATAACTCTTGGCTGTGGCTACCTCTCCCCCTCAGTGTATAACATTTCCTCTGAGAGTTCCCTGCTTTATCACAAGCAGCTATTATAAGATGGGGTGAGTGGGAGGTGAGTGGGAAAAGGTAGTGCAACCACAAGAGAGATTTCATGGCACTATTCCCTTCTCTAACCACTCCCCATATTGGCCCTCAGACCATTGGGGTTCGCCATAGGTCCTTGGACAAGGTCTCATTGTGAGGCAGTGCCAATTTCAGACATCCTTCTAGGCTCTGATAATTTGCTGCTTAAGTTTCACCTCATTATAAAGCTAGCCCTGTGCATATACTGTAGAATACAGGAGGATATACATAAACACAGTGTACTTCCAAAATGAAAGTCTCTCCCCCTCTTGGCAAAGAAAAAAAAATACATAAAACTTAAAATAAACTTTAGAGGTGATTAAACTAAAAAATAGAACTAGGGGAAAAAAACCCCTATCTAGTAATGCCCTCCACCCACCCACACAATATTAAGCATTATGCATACAATATTCAAAGGTAATGTTACTTAAACTTAGCTTACCTGAGATAACTGCTTTTTTCTTTTTAAAAAAGCCCCCCCATCTTTTCTCTTTGCAAAGTAAAAACAACAACAAAAGATACAAGTCTCCCTTAAAAAAATGTTACACGCATGGCATGTGAAAATAAATGCAAGAAAAAAGCATGGGGAAAATAAATGCAAGAAAAGCCAGGTATCTGAAATGAAACAGGCTTCATCAGTAGTGACACCAACACCTGTCTCCTCTTAAAGCTTAGAATAGGTTATATCCTAAAAAATACCGTAATGAGTAAGTCCTACTGAAATTAATTAAAATGACAAGTTAGCTACAACTAAGTCATCTCATTGTTTGCAATGGGGCTTAGTCATGACTTTGGTTACAACCCACTGTATCGAATTTAAATGTAAAATTTAATCCTGATTATTATATACTGTAGACACTTTACTGTCAATTAATATTTCTTCTATCTAATCTAATGTTTTGTTCCTAAATCCAAATATGCATCTCTTCATTCTTATGATCCATAGAACTTACAAGATTCAGATACTTCATAACTTTAAAAAGGAAATCTCTTAGGAGAATTCTGAACCTTACCCACAAGCTAGTGAATCTAGTCCTTTTACTCTAGGAAGCTCACTAGTTTTTTAGTTTTGTTTTCTACGCACTGACTACACCATCCACAATTGACAGCCTCCTCAAGATAAGGGCACAATTCCCAGCCCTAAACGGCCCCTTCTTAATGGTAATATGGTAGGGATTTTACAAATGAACCTAAAATCAAGCCATCATTGGAGAAATCTTAAATGTTACTTAGCACTGAAACATGAGATATTTCACAAGCAGCAGTCTTTACAGATGCATTTAGATAATTATTTTCACTGTAAGTCACAGTACATCTATACCTTCTCAGTTCACTGCCATGAATCAAAGGAAGCAAGATATAGTCTTAGTACAATAAGTCAGCCAGCTTCAGAATAGAGAATGTTCTTTTAAAAACGTTTACTATGAAAATTCCTGATGGCTTAGCATACTCCCTCAAAGGGTTTTTTAAGCAGTTCATTTTCCTTGAAAAAATGAATAAGAGGTGAAAAACTTGTTGCAGAAGGACTATTCTACTTACTGATTAGGGGTTCCAGGTGGAGAGCGCGATGGTAAGCTCTGAGTTTCTAACCTGTCATCAGATAACGAATTCCTGCTGACCACCTCCCAGTCCATCCCACTTATCAATTTGCGAGCTAGAGGTTTACTTGGGGATCTAAAACAATAGAAACATTTTTAAAAAAAAACCATCAGTAGAATTTCTTTCAAAAGTTCTCTCAAGGAGTTAAGAAGGAATAGAAATGAAAGACAGCATTAGTCTTTCCCCATGCTATGCATGTTATTTCAATATTTATTCAAGGCAGAACTTTGTTTCTGCTCTCAAGAATACCAAGTGCAATGGCCTTATAATCACTTGAAATAACTTTTATTCATAAGACAGAAAAAAACTGAAAGCAGTTTTTATGTCTGCAAGTGCACCTTATTCATAACAAAACAAGTTATAGTCTTTGTTTTGACAAAACCACCATTATTGTCTGTATGTCCAAACCATCTGAAGTGCAACCTGATTTTGTGTGTGCGCGCGCACTTCGCAGGGATGAATCAAACTAAGGGCCCAATTCTATTCAAGTTCCCAGCACCAGTGCAGCCACAGCCCCGAAGTAAGAAAACAAATGTGCCCTTATTTTGAGGAGGCCGCGATGACTGTCTACAGGATGCAGTATACATGCTGTTGGCATGGCTGTACCCATGCTGGAAATCTGGACAGGATTGGGCTGTAAGTCTGTGTTATACCTCCTTCAATTTCATTTCGAGATTGTTATAAATTACACACTCATTTAGAGGTGACTGCACCTCATCCAGCCTTTTATGTCCACCAGCTATTTTCAAACAGTGTGCCGGGCATACTGGTATGCCACAAATGGTCTGCAGACGTGCTGCGAGACTTTAAGAGAGGGTAATTTATTAATAGAACCATTGGGAAATGTGAGCCTTTGGCCAGCAGTGCAGTGCGCCTTGTCAATTGTCAAGAAACTGATCATACGCCCTGACAATTTTAGTACCTTGTTAGTGTGCCATGAGATGAACAAAAGTTGAAAATCGCTGGTGAACACCCTTCCCTGGCCCTGCTTTTGCTTAACATAGCCTGAAGAACAACTCTGAAAAACTCTAAAGCATGCTTTGTAATGTTTCAACTGACTGCAATAAAGGTAGCACCCTACTGTGGTGCTTTGATCTTTTTTTTCCTAGTGAACCTAGTGGATTTTTGTGCATAGTCAAGAAAATAATTTATTATGTATTTTCCCTCTTCTCCCCCCCCCCCCGTGTAGCTGTTTTGTTTTTATTTACTAACAAAAAAATAGGGGGAGAAAAAATAAAATCATTTACGAATTTAATGTCTGTAACTGTATGAAGGGGCAAGATTTTTATAGCCTTATTTTTAAAAACTTCTTAAAATGCTGAATTGAATCTAAAGTATGTGATGCACAAATTCAGATACTAATACACCAACTATAATATAGTTATATAAGCATTCATCCTCAAAATTCTACAAGAGTACACACCCATGTGTTGACATCTAGAGATCTGTCCCCTTTTAAACACCCACACAATTTATCAAAACTTACTTTAAAAGCCTGAGGTGATCACGTTTATAACATAACACGAATAGTCTGAAGGAACTCATGTTCTCTTTCTAAGAATCATGCAATTCTTAGCAGGACTCACCTTAATTACTAAGCAGAGTTGAATCCAGAGTAATGCTCTCAGCAGTTGATAAAGTAGAGAAAAAGTATTTAACTGCCAAGCTACATTTTGAGAGTATGATTATTAACTGTTTTAACCTCACAGTTCCACCCACTCATGCTTGTTACCAAAACTTCCTGTTCTTTGTGGAAATTTCAAAGAAACAGTTACCACATTGCAATATATTTTCCAGTGCCACTGCACTGTAGTTTCCTCCTCTAATAGATGCCTATGTGAAAATTACTAACTGAACAATTTATTTGATTTACTTTTAGATATATGTTTCAAGACACTGCAGAGATTTAAATTTCATTCCAGATATTATGCATAATATAGTTATTTTCAAAACGCATTGGAAAAGATAAGTGTCAAAAATACTTAATGTTAGGGTTTGAAATTTCAGCAAAAAGTACCTTCAAACAAGTTATATTTTAAAGAATATATTTAGGGCAATGATGTACCATTCCTGAAGAGGTACACTGACCTAAGAGATGGCACCAAACACAAAAGGGGCAAGGTCTGAACCATAAAAAGGAGATCATCCAATCCAAACCTTGCACCTAAAGCACCATCACCCTTATACTACACAGTTTCCTTATGTGATAGCAATTGTCATTGCAGACAAGACATTTCCTTTAATTAAGCAGCAGCCAAAAAGGCAGAACTTGGCAAGCTTGGGACGCACTCCAGGAAAGGTTCCAACTCCAAAATACCTGCCCAGTAATTCAAGATCTTTCCAGTAGCAGCTAAGAAGGCTAAAGGAACCACCAACTTCACAAAGAGCCAACAGTGTGAAGTACAAGATTGATAGATGCAACATCCCAAAAGCCTGAGGTCACTTGAACCGACTTGCTCCTTCTTTCCAACTGCTGGTTACAAAAACATTCCCATCAGCACTGATGGCCGCAGGCTGTGAATGTTCTAATACAGGGCTCTCCAGACTCCAGCCCGCAGGCCAGATCTGGCACCCTCGCTAATGGAGTTTACTATTCTGCGGGGGAGGCTTCCACTGTTGCTGACAATCACCCCCCATGTTCCTTCTGCCCCAGCAGGCTCTGCTCCAGGATTTCCTGGCAGATGTGGTAGGGCAGAGCAAACATGGGGGTGATTGGCAGTGACAATGGAAGCCTTCCCAGAGGAATGGTAAGCTTCGGTCGCACCAGGGAGGCTTTTTGTGGCATGCAGCAGTCTCCAGTTTGGAGGCTGATGTTCTAATAGTTACACTAGACTATGAAGGGGGGGGAGGACCCCAATATGTGAGCCAGGGGAAGTGCACACAAGTACTCCAAATGAGAAAAAACCATACACAAAGCTCACAGCAGAGTCAGGAGTTGAAAAGAGAAGGTGTGAGTGTGTATATAGGTCTGAGCAAATAGGTATTCTGCTCAGGTGGAGAAATCAGGCAGATTAACCACTGCTGATGCTGTTAACTGAACACAGTACACTGGAAGCACATCTCAACGTGGGAAACATTACCATGAAAGCAGGCAATGGAGCATAGATCAGTGGTACTAGAGGCGACATAACCTGGGACAGGTTGGGGACAGAGGCAGCATAACCTGGGACACAACCTAACACACAGTTGCTGCCTTTGCTGTGGTGTGCAGGAAAGAGCTTCTTATCGAGCTCTTTCAAAGAGCTCCTTTGTTTGCACAGTTCCTGTACATAAAACCAGAAATCCTCATTTCTAGGTTTGTTAAAGTTGTGCAAAAGAACATGGAAAGGAATGGATATCTGCTTCTTGATTAAGAAAGCAGAACAGTGTGACTGGTGTTTGTGGCAGGCTAAACACAGGCAGCAGGTATCTCAGGGTGAAGGACAGCCTTATCTGCTGTCTCCTCACCCCCCCCCCATCTGCCACTGATGAAAGCCACATGACATTGCCTTATTTATGGTTCAGCTGGCTATGAGTACCCATCCCTATACTGTTCATTGAAAACATTCACTGGTAAAAGCACTGAAGCCAAATCTAGCCTGTGCTGTCCAAAGTATGAAGAAAACAAGTCAGCACATATCAGAGCCTAATGTTTACCTCCAGCATACATATATTTTCCTTTCCTAATATAATGGCTGTAGTTGTAGTTAGCAGACTTCTATGTGGCTCACATAAGTTATTTTATAAAACTTATATTCCATCTTTGATGAACATGGTAAAAATCACTGGTTAGGTCCCATTCCATTCTGTAGGCCAGAAGCCATTTTGAAACTAATATGGGAAAGTTGGTTTGTTATTAGCAGAAAGTTTATTTTATTCCTCCTTGCAATGGCTGAACTCAAAGGCATGATAAGGGATTGCTATGCTGGGCAACAGTCTCTCAATAATCTATCAAGATGCAGGTGTGAATCTCCAGTTGGGAGGTGGTGGTCACTGTCCAGAAGCTTTAGCTGGCCCAAGCTTCTGGCTGGCCAAAAATTATTTTCAAGGTATAAAAAAGCCTGTTGCTAGGGCAGGATAGGCTGCTCCTTGCCATTCCATCATGGACGTCTGTTCATATCACTGCTGGCATGACAGGTGGAAGAATTGCTCTTCGCCTATGCTCAGGAATTAAAATGTCCAGTTGAGAATTAGAAGTAAATCTAGGAGCTTAGCTTTATTGTTTCAGCATTGTGTGTGTATATATTTATTCTCGCAAGTAATTAAATGCCTTTTAGTAATTTTAACTATATTTCTATTCTTTATAGATCAATATATATTTACAGGATTGTATCTGTGCGAGTACAAAGGAATCGATTAATCGATTAATTTTCTATGTTCACCTGTGAGATGGGGTGAACATAGAAAAAAAAAGAGTATGCATCTCTGATTCACTGAGGGTTATTAACCCACTGAGGGGTGGGTGGGTATGAGTGGTTAGAGACCAAGACCAGGACACTATCCTGCAGCAACAAAAGTTCTCAAAGGAGCAATTACAATAAAGAAAATAATAATAAAGAAAATCAAGTCTCACTTAACAGCCTAGTATGCTGCTAGTAAAGTTTCTAAGAAAACAGCCCCATGTATAAAACACTATTGCAGCATGGTGAGGAATAATAATACTTAACATGTATGCAAGCTCTTAAAGTGCTTCACATATATTATTTTGATGCTGCCTTTACAATGACCCTGTAAGTTGAGTAAGTGTTATTTCTAAACTGTAGCCAAGGCTGTTGGGAAATAGCTTCTCTAAGGCCACCTAGCTAGTTTGTGGAAGAGACAGGATTTGAACCAGGAAAGTCCTGATTGCAGCTCTTCTCCTTTATGTCACTCCACGTCTGGAAGTTACCAGGGTGTGGGCAACTGAAGCCAGGATACCAAGTACAGGAGGGGGTCCCAGTTGGTAGACAAACCTTAGTTGATAAAGGTGATAAATATCAGAGGACACTAGAACCTCCAGAGAAAGAGCTGGATTAACGACTGCACCCAGACTGCGAGTCTAATCCTTTAGGGGGAGTGCAACTCTATATAGAAAAGATTGAATACCACCTCTCTGTTCAGATGCCTTGCCAGGATTCTACTTTCATTTTATTGATGCTCATCCAGCTCACCACTATTCCTAGACACTGGTTTAGCACTTCTACTCTCACACTTAAACTTCAGGAAACAGCAGAGTTGGTTATCATTAGTGTCTGATGCCACCTCACTCTAAATCTCTGAATGACCTCTCTCAGCAGTTTAATGTAGATGCTGGGAGACAAGATGTTACCCTAGAGTAGCGGTTTTCAACTGCTGTGCCGCGGCACACTGGTGTGCCATGAGGCTGCCTCAGGTGTGCCGCGGGGCCAAGGAGTCAGGCAGCGGCGGCAGCGTGCATGGGAGAAGCAGTTGCTTGGAGCCACGCGCGGCAGCAGGTGAAAAAGGAGCAGCCGCGCAGGGGCTTAGATGTTCCTGCTGCTGCTGGTTCCTGCCCCGTGTGCTGATTGGGCAGGCAGCCAGAAGAGCCTGGAAGAACATAGAGGGAGGGAGGGCAAGCCTGAAGGCAGGTAGGAGCCAGAAGCAGCTGAAAAGGATCCTGGAGAAACCCTTTTCCTTGCAAGCAATGCCCCAAAGTGACCCTCCCTGCTTTGCCTCCACTGGCAAGGCTTTGGCAGGAAGGGTGCTGGGTCACACTCCTAGGTAAGTGTGGCTAGGATTAAGCCCCATTGACTATAATGAGGCTTGGTTGCACTCTTTCTTGAATAAATGAGCAGGCAAGTGATGCTTTTCTCTTCTCCCCCACCCCACCTCCTCCCCTCCTGCACACACATCCCCCCATCATAACTGGAGTTAACCCCTCTGATTGCCCCTCCCCACCCCTCCCTCTTCCTCACCTTCCAAAGTTCAAAACCAGTTGCCTCCCATTCTCTTTCTCTCCCCCCCCACCCTAGTGAATCCTGCACTTGTTTCCTCCACATCTCCTCACTGCCCCTCACCCCCCCTTCCCTGTTTCTCCAGTATGCTCAGTCTCATCTCTCTTTGCCAACACCTCCTGGCATCTCAGAGCATATCAGTCAATAGCAGTTTGAACACACCTGCTTCAAAACCAGAAACCACATACACCTTCCTCTCCAGGCTTCTTGGGAATTTCTTTCATTGTCATGTAATGATCTAAAGCTGAAATCCTAACCACACTTTCCTGAGAGTAAGCCCCACTGAACAAAATAGGACTTACTTCTGAGTAGACCTGGTTAGGCTTGGGCCCTTAGTTATATTAATTAAATTAATTGTAACATAATAATGTAATTAAAAACTAGTAGTGTGGCTTGACAATTTTAGTGCCTTGTCAGTGTGTCGTGAGCTGAAAAAGGTTGAAAATGGCTGCCCTAGAGGGCCCTTGTAGCATAAATTCACAAGGTTGAACACAAGTTCTCTAGCACCACCTTCTGGAACTGTACTGAGGTAGATGCAGAAATGTAGAAACAAGTATATAAATAAGCTGCTGAGTGGTCCAGAAGAATTAACAGGCCATATTCCTCTTTCATTCTCCCGAATGTTATCAGGAAGACCAAGGCAGTTTCTATGCTAAAACTTGGTTGGAAACCAGGTTGAAACCGATGGGCTAATATGAATCTAGAGAAATCACTTTCATCTAATACATGGGTTCCCAACCCATGGTCCGCGGACTACAAGTGGTCTGGGAAGGTCTCTGGAGAAAAAACAACAGAGCCTTTGCAGACCTTTCTTGTTAGCAGCTCCTCATTCAGCTCCAGGAGAGAGGCTTTTCCTCCAAAGCAGAGGCACAGCTGGGGGATGAGCTGCTGAGGCGGAGACAAGTCTCTGCGCTTCCTTCCTTTTTTCCTACACTTGGCAATGGAGGGGTAGGTGACCAAGCTTGCTGGCAATGAGCAGCAGGGGGATAAGTGCATTCAGAAGCTGAGTGTCTCAGAACTCAGACCTGTGCGTGTCTACTCAGAAGTAAGCCCCATTATAGTCAATGAGGCTTACTCCCAGGACTGTGTGGCTAGGACTGCAGCCTTAGAGCTGTGCATGTCTACTCAGAAGTAAGCCCCATTATAGTCAATGAGGCTTACTCCCTCCCAGGACAGTGTGCATAGTACTGCAGCCTTAGAGCCCAATCCTAGGCATGTCTACTCAGAAGTAAGCACCATTATAGTCAATGGGGCTTACTCCCAGAAAAGTGTGGATAGGAGTATAACATCCCAACATCCCTCGTGGGCTCCTACTGTGGCTGCTTCCTGTTCCCAGGGTTGCCTCCTTTGTAGTCAGGGTCAGCCTAAAGGAGGACTGGTTGGCAACCTTCAGTCTTGAAAGACTATGGTATAAGCCTACAGTACCCGGTATTCCCAGGCGGTCTCCCATCCAAGTACTAACCAGGCCTGACCCTGCTTAGCTTCCAAAATCAGACGAGATCGGGCATGTGCAGGGTAGCCTGGTCTATATGTCAAAGATTAACATTCTCCTTCCCTGCATGATAGTTGCACTTCCCAGTATTGGGAAGTCAAACAATCACATTATTAATTAATCTTCTCTTGTTATTACATATTTATTTTTTGTGTGCAGGGGTGGCGTTAAGTAATTGATTGATTAGTCTTATTACAAGCTTAATTGTATTTTCGGGGTGGAGGGTTGCATGTGGTCCCCGATGATTCCAATTTTTGCTTCAGTGGTCCCTGGGCTCCTAAAGGTTGGGAACCACTGATCTAATACTATCTGGACTTTTGACAGCAACCACCTACTTAAGCAGCTTGTCAGGAATGGGCTATTTGTGAGCAGCTGATAGTTGTTACAGTTTGTAGGGACTGAGAGATTTTTTTTTTATGAGCAGCCTCACAGTTGTCTCTTTTTAAATACATACAACATAGATTATATTCCTTGATATATTAACCTCCTAACTGGTAAATCAGATAAGTGCTCACTGATAAAATGTATGGCTTCCAAATAAAACTCTTACAAAAAAGTGAAATTCAAATGCACAAATTTTCAGAAAAAACTTAGCACAAACTAGAACGTCATGTACAAAATATTTATAAACAAGCAGAATATAGAACAGAGTAGTATGTTTGGAGATTCAATTCATCAAGCCATCATTTAGTCAAAATAACTAGCTGCAATCCTAAAAGACTCTTATTAGGGGCTCAATGGTACTACTTTTTCCTTGTTATTTCAAATATCTATTTTTATAAAAATGAAAAATATGTAAGGTGGGCAGCAGTAACAGCCAGCATTCTTTAGCATTAGAAGTAGACAATTTTAAAATGGCTTACCTGGCAAATACCCTGTCTTTATTTGCCTTTTCTTTACCATACTGTACAGACTGGGCCTCTGTTCTCCCACTGAAAAAAATTGTTTAAAAAGTTCTGAGTTTGGGGGAAATATTTTCTTGATAATCATACTGAAGTCACCCAAGCTGAAGAGCAACATTAAATAAAAATAATTGTATTAGCAGAGTCATACCGCATTTTCCAAATTCCCAAATAAAGCATTCAAGTAAGCACTTTTGCTTCATTAATAAGGGAGACATGGTCCTGACAAGGAGCATTAGGAACCTTAGTTTTCTATCTTTTAGTATTGTTATACAAGTATTATCATCTAATCTAAGGATACCATGATAGCTACTGAGGACTAGAACTGTGCAGTTTAGTATTTCTTCTCATAACTTTGCAATAAATTACAGGCATACACCGCTTAACAACCATTCGCTTAACAGACTGCATATATGAAGGTGGTCAAAGCACAATACAGATGTTCTTAATGAGGCAATCGCATTTCCCATAGCCTGCAGCAGAGTGTCTTTACACAATAAAGAGGCTCTTAATGCAAAGAAGAGGCAATCTATCTCCAGTACCCTGTGCAGCCAGCTAGTGTCTGGCAAGGAATGTCTGTTTACACAACTAAGACAATAGATTGGACTGAATGTTCACTTAATGACCTAACTTAATAACAATGGCGATAGGAGAACATATCCCCGTTGTTAAGTGATGCAAACCTGTACTTAAGTCTTTAACACAATCCTATGCATGTCTACCTGGAAGTAAGTCCCACTGTTTTCAATGGAGCTTACTCCCAGGAAAGTGTGAATAGGATTGCATCCCAAGAGTATTTTGTCACTCAGTTCTTCCACTCAATTCTATACTTTACTATCCCAGATAAGAATTGTGAAAACACAGAGTACAGTCGTGCACCACTTAACGACAGGGATCAGGACCATGATCCCTGTTGTCAAGCAGTGCTTGATGCAATGCAGACCCTCCACAGCAAAGGGGATGCTCTGCTCCGCTCCCCTCCGAATGATTGTCTGAGCCTCCCAGAGGCAGCGCATGTCCACATGCTGCCTCTGCAATGCTCAGACTGAGGGAAATCACATCTCTTGTGCAACTTCCAGTTTCACGGAGGACCCTGGAAATCAAGTGAGATGCGATTTCCCTCAGTCTGAGCATTGCAGATTCAGCTCGGACAATCCTCCAGAGGCAAGGGGAGCAGAGCTCCCCTCGTATTCGGAGGGTGGGAGTGTGTGCCCCTGATGACCACGTGACTACACGTAGTCATCGGATATGTGAGCCCAGTGTTAGTCAGAACATTGCTAAGGGGCACACACCTGTATAATCATGTGTTCTCAACTGATGCATACTACTGAACAACAAACATTATAGTTTAGAAGTTGCTGTCTGCAGAAACATTTTTTCTTCATTCTCCTGTCTTCTCATTTCCTTTGCTCCATTCCAGTTCCCTCTCCCTGACCACTTCCTCCTTGATAAGAAGCGACACAACTACCAGGGACACCTTTTCCATGTATGCCTGAGCCTGAATAGCATTCTGCATTCTTACAACACACATCTCCTTCCCAAATCTCACCTTAGAAACTAGCATAATTCTATACAATTCAACTGAAGTCACAAAAGTAAAATTCTATTCAATATAATATGATCAGTGCACACTTTCTACAACATTTCACTTTCTAGAAGCATCAAATTTAGTACACGAAGAAGTCCTAAATGCAGAATCAAGTTACAATTAACAATGCTGGAAGTAAGTTGGATCCAGACTTACATTTGATCAATGATGTTGATACAAGAAACCTTCCTGCCTCCTGTCCACCACTGAAGTCCTCTTGGAAAATCACTCATAAAGGTTAAGAGGCCCTGAAGAATGGCGACATGTGACGTGGATAGATTCCAGAGGGTGATGGAATCCCCAGAAACTAGATGCAAGCGCCTTCCACAAGCAGTTGTCTTCTTGTGCTAACCTCATATCCAAGGATTTTTCAACACACTCTGCACTACCATCTCCTATGCTATTTCTTATAATCTCCCAACCTCAGAAGCAGCTTCTCAAAGGGACTTACAGTGGGAAGAAGAGGCAAGGAAGATCCCTTTTGTCTGTACCGTTACACGAGCATGCGGGAATCCAACCCCAAATCTTAAGAGAAATTCTGCATAAATAAGTATTACATGGCTCAAACTTACCAGTACCGGAACTTTGATCCCAAAGTAAAATAATGTGCAAAAAAATTCTTCTGAGGTGGCAGCGGTCGGTCTAACCGGAAGAAGGTGTGGTGTTCTACGCAAGCTTTCCACAAATTCTTACATGCTCGATAATTCACCATGTTGAATCCCAATAATGTTTCTCTAGATTCATGCTAGAAGGAAACATTTTAAATGTCATTTGAGTAATAGTTTCACATTCATGAAATGCAATTGAGGTTACTATTTTTATGAAATGCTGATTCTTTTATAAACAAGCATAAAGGATTCTTTATGAATGTCTCAAGAAATAAAAGAAGCAGGTACTTATAAAAATATGTTTTGGAAACTTACTTAAATAACAAGAGATCAGTAGAAGAAAATCCCAGTTCCCTGTTACTTCTAATTCTGAAGACTCAACACTCTTTCCATTCCCTTTTAAGCCCCTGACCAGATATACTTCTCTATCACAGCAGTTTTCAAGTTTCCAACTTCTACAAATGTTTCCTATCAATTGTGTTTACACTGTGAGCTGGAAGTACTTCCATTGCCGTGTGATCATTGCCGTATGATGACAACTTGAATGCCTCTGGTCAAACAAATTATTAGCAGAATTCACTAAAGGATTCCTTATAAACTCAGATACCTTTAACCTATTAGCACTATACACAGATTTTAAGAACACAACATACCAAAACTGAAAACATATTCAAAGATTCCTGAGAAACCGACTAATTCACAATTTCACAAGAACTACAGTGTGAACTGTAATGAAGTATGGAACATACCATATAGGCTGTAGAATTTTTTAGTAGGGGCATCACAAATTGCCTAGATGGGGGGGTAATGAACAGGGACTGTGGGGTACCCAGGGAGCAGTCCAGCAGTGTTGAGTCCCTTCTGCAGGAAGTTCAAATATACTGTCATTTGTGGCCTCCAGTCAATGCATTTGTTATCTCGGGGACAAAGTTGGCTGCAGCAGACCAGAGTGGAGAGTCCTTGCGTTTGATGTCATTCAGGGGAAAAAGTAGTGGCCTGATTGGTTACTGCTGTCATTGTGGGCATCTTTCCCAGATGATATTATCTGTTCATCACAGTCGATATCATTTGCTAAGACTATCTGTTATAGTGCAATCCTAACTCACAATAGCACCAGCACAGTAACTGCTATGCTGGCAGTAGGTATCGCAAACATACCCTAAAGCACGTTTGCAATGACTCATGAGAAACAGCGGCAGCAAGAAGGTGCTCCATCCTGCTGGTGATACATCTAGATCCCCAGCTGCCAGAGGTGACTGCAGTGCCAAGCAGTGCAGAATTGGTGGGAGAGCAGCAGAAGGGTGGGGATTTGGTATACTGGGATTAATGGAACAGGCCCAGGAGGGGACAGGCTTGATGGGGGAGGCCCCCAATGTACCTTAACCCCCTTCCTGGGCTTGGCAGCTTTGCATGGGACTTTCTGACTTATACCAGCAATATCATTGGCTAATTCTAAGAAGCCCTATTGGGCTGGCTAGGGCTTTATATGAGATAAGGGGACTAATGTCCCCTTAATCAGGCCTGGATATATCATAGGTCATACAGCCCTCCTGTGCCAGCACTGGTTAACACTGGACTGCCCATCACTGGTTGACAGAACTGGAAAGAAATTTTACCCAAGTTTTTCTCATGCAGTTGACAGATTAGATTTTGACTTTCTCACAGCAAACAATTCTGGATGGAATTTTATCATCATCACATCATACATAGCTTTGCAATGTCCCAATGACTCCAGTCCTTGGGCATCAGGCAAGAATCAAAGGAAATAAACAGTGTGGGCTTCCTGTGTGGCACCACAGAGAGACCTTAACAGATCTTAGGGTTCATGGGCTAGTTAGTGGTGGACAAGAAAGCTACCTCGGGAGCCAAT
Organism: Tiliqua scincoides; assembly: GCF_035046505.1. Lineage (NCBI taxonomy): Eukaryota > Metazoa > Chordata > Lepidosauria > Squamata > Scincidae > Tiliqua > Tiliqua scincoides. Next base: position 77,331,984 of record NC_089821.1, on the reverse strand, counting down.
GTCAGCAGACTGTCAGCAACTAAGGATAATCCCTGCTTGTGCAATGCCAAAATATCAAGAAGCTGTAAACAATACATGTTGTGATCTGTTTTAGCCCAGTCACATGGTGCTTTCAAACTTTCTCCCTGTTCAACTCCTATACTCCTTGCACAAGTAACTCCTTGTACAAGCAACAGATCTAGTCAGATCTGATTTTGTTTTATAGTTTTACAGTGCAATCTATTCAGAAGCAAGTCACACTGAGTTTAATGGACCTTACTTCTATGTACGTTTGACTAGGATTGCAGCCTCAGTCCAACACATAAGCAGAAATGACATAAAACAGGAGTTGTTTCAGTTAAAATGCAGTATCTGCTCCATAGATAATTATGGAATCAACAACCTACAGACAGGATATTTTTATCACAAGGTGCTAAAGTCTACATATCAATCTCGTTTGAGACACTTTGCAACTTCAATATAAAATATAAAGAGTTGTACTCACCAATTCTTTTCTAAGTTGAATAAAAAACTGTTTGCACTTAAAAGAAATTTTTACGATCTTCAACCTAAACAAAATAAAAATCAGAATGTTGTAACATTTCTGTAAGTGTATAATCTGACACAGGCCCAAACACATCTAAGGAGGTAATTGCATATATTTCATTTGTATTCTTTTTTTTTTTTAATTTTCACCAAAACAAAACTAGTGCTTTACCTAACTTTCCAATCTCTCAGAATAAATTCCATTATTGTGACATGGAACTGCTTTAAAATCCCTTTTGAACACTCAAGGAAGATAATCCAATGCTATGAAGTCTATCATAAGAAAGGAATCATTTCATATTACTCCAATTGATTTATCCAACATACAGACTGACACTTAGGAGAGCCACATGTGTTCTGTACTCAGAGCTTTCCCAGTCACCCTTCCCAGCTCTGCTCAGTCTTATCAAAGTTTAAAACATTAACAAATGCAAATGAGGGCAGTAGTATTTTTCCTCCTCCTCTGAGAGGGAGAGCAATCTTATGGTATTGGTATCTGCTCCACTAAAATCAGAACATGCATGCTAAAACAGATCATAAAACTGACACCTGCCTTGGTCCAGTCTCGGCCAGCCTCAGCTGATTTCAATCACACGAGTTCTCTTACAATATTATCTTATCCCCTGATACAAACCATATGGACTGCCAAATGCAGCTTATGGCTAGCAGTGTAACTGCAATGAAACGACTAAATGAATTGAACCAGTCAACAACATTGTACTACGTTGGTACTTTTATCACAGGAACCAATTACAAAGCACAAGAGCTTTAGCAGCTCAAAAATCAAGACCCATAGGGCTATACCAATCTTCTGGTTGGCACCTATGCAATCAAGTACCAAGGAAGGAAAGAAAGTATCATAGAATACAAAAGTTTAAATCTCTTTGTCTGTAGTTTCATCACTGGATCAATTCCTGCCCTCAAGAACCACAAAAAACAAGCTCTACCCTTCTGTATGACAACCTTTCAGATACTTGAAGATAGCTATAACCTCTCCTCTTCTCCAGGCTAAATAAACATACCAAGCTTTTTCAAGAGTTAAAGACTTTGTTTCCAGGTTCCTCACCATCTTAACTGCCCATCTCTGAATCTGCTTGAGCTCATCAGTGACCTTCTTACAATATGGTGCTCAAAACTGGACACAGTATTCCAAGTGACTGACTAGCCCCAATAGACTGGAGTGACTATTCCTTGTGATCTGGATTCTATGTCTATGTGCTAATGCAGCCCTGCAACACATTTGCTTTTTCTGCAGCCACATCACACTATTGGTTCATGTTCAACACATGGTCCACCCAACTTATGGACATTCAGACTTTTTTTTTAAGCCAGGTTCCCCCCATCCTGTACATGTGCCTCTGACATTTTGCTCCTACATGCAGACCTTTACATTTGTCTTTGTTGAACTTTTTCTTGTTGGTATGGGTCCACCTGTGGAGACTGTTAAGAACATTTTGAAACCTAATTCAGCTTTTCAGGATGTTAGCTATCCAGCCCCTAGCTTTGTGTCATCAGCTAGTTTGATAAGCATTCCCTCTACCCCATCTCCCAAATCAGTTATAAAACATCTTGGACAGCACAGGACACAGAAATAAGCCCTGTGGCACCCTTCTCAATATTACCTTTCAGGCTGATATAGAGCCATTTAATAGCACTCACTGGGAACAGTTATACAAACAGCTTTGAATCCACCCAAAAGTAGTACCACCAGCCCACATTTTAGCATTTCATCCACAATGATACGAGTATAATGGGAAACTGTTAAATGCTTTGCCGAAATCTAGGTAAGCTATGCTCACAGCATTCCCACAGTCTATCAGACTAGTCACTCTACTGAAGAAAGAGATTCATCTAGCATGACTTGTTCTTGATAAACCCATGCTGGTGCCCAGATATCCCTCCTTTTCTAAGTGCTCACAGACAGTCTGCTCAGTAAGCTGTTCCAAGATCTTTCTAAGAGTTGACAACAGGCTGTCAGGTCTGTAGTTTCCCAGATCTTCCTTTTTTAAAGATAGGAACAACATTTGATCAATCATCCTCAGGCATCTCACCCATTCTCCATGACATCTCACAGACTACAGACAGCAGCTCCAAGTTCATATTCATCAGCTACATCATTACCATGGGGAATAATTCACTTTGTCCTACAGACTTAAATTCAATTTACAATAACTCCGTGTTCTCATCTCTTTACTTATCCTGAGTTGCTTTGTTAGTGGAACTGTTAGGTTGGACTACCTTTTCCTTGCGAGAGAAGACAGATGCAAAATAAGAACTGAGCAGTTCTGCCTTCTCTCTGTCATCAGTTACCACTTCACTACCTTCTCAGCACAGCAGACCCACTGACTGTTTCACTGACCTTCCTCTTCTTTTGGACATAACCAAAAACACCTTTTGTTGTTTTTGGCATCCCTTTCCAGTCTTGGCTCATTCTGCGCTTTAACCTGCCTGACATGATCCCTGCAGGTATGGGCTATGCTTTTGTACTGTTCCTTAGTTAACCAACCTCTTCCTTCTACTTCTTATAAATGGTTCCTCTTGCTTCCTGGCTTTTCAGAAAGCTACTCACTACTTTCCTTACACTCTTCCCAACTTTTCTTCTAATGGAATCTGTTTGCAGTTGTGTCTTCAGTATCTTTTTCAAAAAAAGATCCCATCCGTCTTGGACTATTTACTCCTTTAACAATTCTAACCATGGAATATAACTCATTTCTTTTTTGAGCACCTTATAATCAGCATTCTTGAAATCTACAGTACATGTCCGGCTATTCATAGCTTCCTTTTCCTTAAATCAAGAATTCCGAGATAGTATGGTCACTTTTGCTCAAATTTCCATCCACACAGGGATGCAGTTTTCAAACTCTCCGGGAGTTTGAAACCTGCAGTAAGTCTTTGCGGGGGCAGGGGGAGGCAGGAGGGGTAGGGGGAAGGCAGCGACGCGATCTCCAGGATTGCGTCGCTCAGGGCGTTGCAGGGACTGGGATGCAATCACCAGTTCCTGCAGCAGCCATCCTTGTGTGCGGGGTGCCCTTCGCAAGCGCCTGCAGAGCGACCCAGGTCAGGGAAAGGGAGAGTGGAGCGATCTGCTCTGCCTCCGCAAAAGCGGAAGCGGAGCGCAATCACCCCGCTGTCCCTTTCCCTGACTTGGGGAGCCCTGCAGGTGCTCGAGAAGGGATGGCTGCTGCAGGGACTGGAGGGTGCACTTCAGTCCCTGCAGCCCCGACAGAAGGGAAAGCAGAGTGATCGTGCTCCGCTTCCGGTTTTGCAGAACAGGGTGCGATTGCTCCGCTTTCACTTTTCCTGACCCGGGGAGCTCTGCTGAAGGTTGCACAGGGCTCCCTGCACCCCTGGGAGACTGCAGGAGGCTTGGGCAAGTGCATCCAAGCCCCTACAGCCCCTCTGAGCTGCCTTCCCCCGTCCCCCTGCCTTAAGGGGGCAGAGGCCAGGACCCACAGGCTGGGGCGTTGCGACGCCCCAGTTTGAATACCACTGACATAGGGGTTAAGTTCAGGACAGCAAACTTCCTTGTTCCTTTGTTCAACTTCTGGATGATGAAGTTGACTGCAAGGCTGCTGAATAAATTGCTCTTTGCCAAGTGAGACTTCCAGTAGATGTCTGGATAGATGAAATCCCTCATTCTCACTACGACTTGCCTCCCAGAAACCTTGGTAATCTGTTTTAGGAAAGTTTCATCCATGGCCTCCGCTTGGCCCAGTGGTCTACAGACCTCCACGATAGTATAGCTCTTATTCTTCTCTCTTTTTATTCTTACCCAGACACTTTCTTTCTGGCTTCCAAGCTCAAACTGCTGAATATCTGAGCAGGTGTATACATTCTTTACACGTAATGTAACTCCCCCTCCCTCTCTCCGAACAAGTTGTACCCTTCTAGTCCTAAATTCTATCATAGGTCTCATCCTACAACATTTCTGTGATTCCTATCAAATAATATCTGCTTTCCCACATTAGGATTTCAAGTCTGTACTGTTTCCCATTGTTAGTTGGCAACCTTCAGTCTCGAAAGACTATGGTATCGCGCTCTGAAAGGTGGTTCTGGAACAGCATCTAGTGTGGCTGAAAAGGCCGATTCGGGAGTGACAATCCCTTCCACACTGGGAGCAAGTGCAGTCTGTCCCTGGCCTGTCTCCCTGGCTATGGGCCTTCCTTCTTTGCCTCTTAGCCTCAGACTGTTGGCCAAGTGTCTCTTCAAACTGGAAAAGGCCATGTTGCACAGCCTGCCTCCAAGCGGGCCGCTCAGAGGCCAGGGTTTCCCACTTGTTGAGGTCCACTCCTAAGGCCTTCAGATCCCTCTTGCAGATGTCCTTGTATCGCAGCTGTGGTCTACCTGTAGGGCACTTTCCTTGCACAAGTTCTCCATAGAGGAGATCCTTTGGGATCCGGCCATCATCCATTCTCACCACATGACCGAGCCAACGCAGGTGTCTCTGTTTCAGTAGTGCATACATGCTAGGGATTCCAGCACGTTCCAGGACTGTGTTGTTTGAAACTCTGTCCTGCCAGGTGATGCCGAGAATACGTCGGAGGCAGCGCATGTGGAAAGCATTCAGTTTCCTCTCCTGTTGTGAGTGAAGAGTCCATGACTCGCTGCAGTACAGAAGTGTACTCAGGACGCAAGCTCTGTAGACCTGGATCTTGGTATGTTCCGTCAGCTTCTTGTTGGACCAGACTCTCTTTGTGAGTCCGGAAAACGTGGTAGCTGCTTTACCGATGCGTTTGTTTAGCTCGGTATCGAGAGAAAGAGTGTCGGAGATTGTTGAGCCAAGGTACACAAAGTCATGGACAACCTCCAGTTCATGCGCAGAGATTGTAATGCAGGGAGGTAAGTCCACATCCTGAACCATGACCTGTGTTTTCTTCAGGCTGATTGTCAGTCCAAAATCTTGGCAGGCCTTGCTAAAACGATCCATGAGCTGCTGGAGATCTTTGGCAGAGTGGGTAGTGATAGCTGCATCGTCGGCAAAGAGGAAGTCACACAGACATTTCAGCTGAACTTTGGACTTTGCTCTCAGTCTGGAGAGGTTGAAGAGCTTTCCATCTGATCTGGTCCGGAGATAGATGCCTTCTGTTGTAGTTCCAAAGGCCTGCTTCAGCAGGACAGCGAAGAAGATCCCAAACAAGGTTGGTGCAAGAACACAGCCCTGCTTCACGCCACTTCGGATGTCAAAGGGGTGTGATGTGGAGCCATCAAAGACAACAGTGCCCTTCATGTCCTTGTGGAAGGATCTGATGATGCTGAGGAGCCTGGGTGGACATCCAATCTTGGGGAGAATCTTGAAGAGGCCATCCCTGCTGACCAGGTCGAAAGCCTTCGTGAGATCTATGAAGGCTATAAAGAGTGGCTGTCATTGTTCCCTGAATTTCTCCTGCAGTTGTCTAAGGGAGAATACCATATCAGTGGTGGACCTGTTGGCTCGGAATCCGCACTGTGATTCTGGATAAACGCTCTCTGCAAGTACCTGGAGCCTCTTTAGTGCAACTCGGGCAAACAACTTTCCTACAACGCTAAGGAGAGAGATGCCACGGTAGTTGTTGCAGTCACCCCTGTCGCCTTTGTTCTTGTACAGCGTGATGATGTTTGCATCCCTCATGTCTTGAGGTACTCCACCTTCTCTCCAGCAGAGACAAAGGATTTCATGCAGCTCAGTGATGATGATCTCTTTGCAGCACTTTAGGACTTCAGCAGGGATGCTGTCTTTTCCAGGTGCCTTGCCAAAGGCAAGGGAGTCCAGGGCCACGTGAAGTTCTTCTAGGGTTGGTTCACTGTCAAGCTCCTCCAGCACAGGCAGGCACTCAATGTTGTTCAGTGCTTCTTCGGTGACTACATTTTCTCTGGAATATAGCTCAGAGTAGTGCTGCACCCAGCGTTCCATCTGCTGCGCCCAATCCTGGATGACCTCGCCTGTTGCAGACTTCAGAGGGGCAATTTTCTTCTGTGTTGGACCTAGGGCCTGCATGATACCATCATACATCCCCTTGATGTTGCCCGTGTCAGCTGCTATCTGTATCTCGGAACAGAGCTGGAGCCAGTAGTCATTAGCACATCTCCTGGCAGTCTGCTGGACTTTGCTGCGAGCAGCTCGGAGGACCTGCAGGTTGCGCTCACTGGGACAGGCCTTGTATGCTGCTTGAGCTCTCCTCTTTTCCTCAATGACTGATGTCAACTCCTCAGAGTGGGCTTCAAACCAGTCTGCTGTCTTGTTGGTCTTCTTGCCAAATATGGACAAGGCGGTGTTGTAAACGGCAACGGCAAATATGTTTCCCATATTCTGGGCATTAGTACATAGTCATTGGAGACCATGGGTCTTCCTTCTTCCCTTCTTCTAAGTGCTGTTTCTTAAATAAGGAACAATGGTAAAAGCAAAAAGGAGCGCTTGCACAGAACAGTTAACTATAAATATTATGTTTTGCCTGGTATTCCACAACCATGCCTGGATTTGCAGTTTTGAGAGTCATATGGGACCCTCTATCAGGAGATAAATTTGAATCCATATCTCCCGATTCCCTTGCATTTCAGATTACTGCTCCATGGCTAGTTACAAATTTCATTCTTGTTTTTGTTAGCACCTATACAAAAAGAAAGATCTGAAGTTCGATGGCACAGCACATGCTTTGCATGAAAAAGCTCCCAGTTTCAGTCTCTGGCATTTATTTCTTACTGTATTTTTACCCTGCCTTTCTCCCTGAGGGGACACAACGTGGCTCTGGCATCTTCAGGTAAGGCTGGGAACACCATGGCCTGAGACCTGGAGACCTATAGCATGTCAGTGAGGATAGTACTGACCTGGATGGACCCATGTGCCTTATGTTTATATCTTTAGCCCCTCAAGATCTTTCTCTTGCACAAAAGATCATGTTTTTAGTTTTGTGGATGACCAAATGGTATCAGTAATTAATTGGACTAAAATTACTGATTGTGGCTAGATATTGGGGCAAACAGAGGGAAATGGCTGCATCTGCCAGAGGCAGAATTTGAGCTTGTCTTAGTTTCACATGCAGCACAAGTACACACTATTATATTATCATGGCTGGTGGAAGCACAGCAGGAAACCATGCCGTCTACTATTGTAGACACTCTCACTGACCATGACCTGGAAGAGAAGGGATGGATTAAGTCAGTTCTGCCAGCCCTGTGGGTGTGATGCTACAGAACAGCAACTGCTGTTTTCTATAAGCAACTACAAGGAGAGTTATCAGAGGACAAAATTACCAGTGATTTTTAACATGAGAGTAGATATCACTGCTGTTGTAATTCTTTTGTTATTGTATTGCTGGGTTGTGGCTAAGCAAAATACCACCAAGCTTGGCTGATAGAAGTAGTGATGTAGCTACAGTTCATGACCACCGTATCAAAGTACCCACAATTCAGGTAAATTACTCAAATGTAAAACTTGATTTTTCCAAGTTTGCTTGGAAAAATGTATATTAATGAATTTAATGTATTGCTAATGAATGAGTTTGTATTAATAAATGATAAATATATTTATCACCATACACCAAAGTATCAAATGATGATTAGCAACAACTCTTGCCTAAGACATGACTTTGTGTGTGGCCAGGAAGACAAGTGGATCAAATAGTATCACACCCATCCAAATATGGAGTCCCTCTGAGATTGTATCGCTCCCCAGGGACACCAGATTAAAAAAACAGACCAAATTCACCCTGAAGGGATTTTATAGTCTCCCAAGTAGAAATTGTGTATTACCACACTGCTGTGTTTGCAACAATTATATGAAATCAACCACCAACCATGCAACTGTGAAAATATATGACAAAAGAAATGTCAAAATTTTAAAATGAATTCAAACTACAAGAACCTTAAGGCCCTTACATATGGTTTGCCACAAGCAGTAATAAGGCATAGAATGCACTGCATATCTTTTTTCTTTGCTTCCAGGATCATGTGTACAGAGGGAACTTGTGCATGTCCATGTGAGATGTGCAAGTCAGTCAGGTATTCTCCACTGATGCTTCCAATTCACATGCAAAATGGCTCTAAACCTAAATGGGAATGTTTCCAAGATACACCATGGCAATGGCTTCCAATACGCCTATGATTGTATGTATGGGCTCTTTATTAATAAAGGTTCCATAACTGCTCATGGAAGTTTCTAACAATTGTCTGATTCAAACAGGTTTGCAAGCAAGAAAGAATCTGAAACATATAATCCCGATATTCCTACACTGATTTTTTTCTAGACATCCACTTTAATGATAGAGATCAAATACTCAGTCAATGTATTGTATTTTCCCTAAAAATACAATCACATAAAGCAGTAGTTCGCAAACCTTTTAGTCCAGGACCCACTTTAGAATGACAATCTCTCAGAATCCACCAGAAGTGATGTCATCAAGCTAGAAGTGATATCATCAAGCAAGAAAATTTTTTAACAATCCTAGGCTGCAATCCTATCTACACTTACCCAGGAGTAAACCACATTGATTATCATTGTTAAAAGCCTATACAAAGTATCCTGTTAAAAGTACAGATCACACCCAAATGCAGTCACATACCATGTTCGCATCAAGTCTAACATATTAAAAATCAAATATTGAAATGAATGGGGACCCACCTGAAACTGGCTTGCAAACCACCTAGTGGGTTCCAACCCAGAGTTTGAGAAACAGTGAAAGAGGATATCATGTGTTACTCAGTTTGTCAAAGATCATAGATACAACGATCCAGCATGATTTCCACAAGAGTGGGAGCCTAAATAACTAGTCCTGTAAATGTCGACATTCCAGCCAGATCACCAATACTATTGAATCTATGAGTTAGTTGGGTCTCACATTAATCTTCCATGTAGTTTCAGGCACAGACCAAGCTTAAAGGTGATTATTTGGGGTTCACTATGTTCACACAGAATAAAAGTAGCAAGCACTCTGATATACTTCTACAGAAAGCAATAAAAAGTCACATTGAACCCAAAGGGAAAAGGATGAAGGAATGAGGAGGAAAGCAAAATTGATGAGGCCACAGTTTGTCAAACGTTTTTCTGTAGTCAAATTGTAACATATGAGGAAGCTTAAAAATCTGGAAAAATCACTGAGTTATAATTTACAGGGACAGAAGATAGTGCTGGAATTATGCTAATCAAAGATTTCGGGCTTTTCCTAGGATCACAGTATACACATACTATTCTAATACAGTTCAGTATGGCAACTGACCAATGCACCACAAATTCTTCCCATTGCACTTGCATCCATCTTCTGCTTCCCTGTGTCAAATTCAAAATTATAACCTTCTCTGCCTTTAAAAAATTGCTTCTCTGTAAAATGCAACACAGAGATAGTGCTATATAAAACAAAATGCAGCAATTAAGTTACACCTGTGATATGCTACGCCTTTCAAATAATTACAACAGTAGCACATCTGCAGTTCCATTGTGTTTAATGAGATTTCACGCATGGGTGTAACTGGAACTTGGTATGTTAATGATTACTTAAAACTCTAGGCAAATGCTTTTCGATCTGTTAGCTCATGAGCAACACTGAGCAATCCTAACCCACTTTCCAGCACTGACATAAGGGCACTACCAATCCTTTCCCATAGAACAAAATTATAAATCTCTGATAGACATAACTGGGTACTACTGAAACACCTTCTGGCTACTGTCAAGAACTATATAAGGCAAGAAATTTCTGCCAATATATCAAGTGTAAATCATCTCTTTGCCTTATCCACAGGTCACTCAGGGGGCAGGGCTGATCAGGCACATTGAGACATCCAGGAAAAGCCCAGAAGAAAGCAAGAGGACAATGCAGAGATAGTTACAGGGCAATCAATCTCCATGGTGATGGGCTCCAGAGCAAGCTGCAGCCAAAGTTAACCTTTTCACTCCTCCTGAGAAAAAAGCCAGGGTTCAACACTTCCATTTAAAATCAAGCAAGTTCTCTTTGGAAGGATCACACCTGACCATTCTGCACCCTTCTTCCATTTTGCAAATGTTTGGCAGAGATCTGGTTTTTTAAAACACCAAGATGTAATCCTTATTTCCATCTAAAACAAAGTCCCAGGCTACAATTCATCACACCATTACTTAACAACAGCACCCATGGAAAGCAATGGGTCTACTTCTGAGTAAATTGGGTTGCAACTATGTGTAGCTGCACCTGCTCACGCTCAGTCCTTGTTGCTTGTCTCTCTGCTGTGAATTGCGCACTCCCAGTTATGTTATAAGTTGTATGCTACACGTTGAGCCTCTGGCTCAACACACCAGGCACCTTAAAGGATTTGATTAATGGTTCTACTGGTACGTTGTTCACAATGCACTTACACTGATAGTGTTTAAGGAAGGTTGTGAAGACCAGAATTGAAAAATTAATAAAAATGTATCTTAGGATCTTTTATTATATTTTTAATAGAGACTGTTCGGTTCTTGGGTAACAATTACTGGTAGGTTATTTTTCAGAATTTGGCCTTGGGTAAAATCAGACCAAATTATAGTCAGACACCACCTCAGGTTTACCCCCGACTTACTCAAGGGTCATAGAATATTCCATGATTTTTGGCTCAAAACCTGCCCTCAACTTATCTGTAAGATCAACTTATACTCTAGTGTCCACAGTACATGACATATTTAAGCCTGATACCAAATTCAGCTGCATTAAAATAGAAGAGATTGGACATTGTGTCCCTTAATGATAATTTAAAGCTTGGCAAATGCCGTGATCCTAAATTTACACGCATGGAGTGACATTAACAAGGGATGACACTGATGGAGGGATAGTGCCTATTTCCAAGTTCTGAGTCCCAATATTACTAACTCTGAAGAGACAAGTACAGGGGTGCCCTGGTATCTGCAGGGGGTTCCATCGCAGAACCGGCAGGGGATATCTGAAACTGCAGATACAGGGAAACCATTGAGGGCTTCCCTGGCACTCATAACGCCTTTTAAAGATGTTAAAAACATCACTTCTGGTTTTTCTAAAAATTGGAAGTTGCATTTTTTCATTGCAACATTCTGAAGCTTGGCAAAGCTGTGGCCTTCCCTCACCTCTGGCGAGTGCATGGGAGGGTTTCTGCCCCGCCGATACATGAAACCGCGGATACGGGGTCCCCATGTAATACATAAGATGCCACATACAGGATCAACATTTGGATCACCCTAAAATATATCCTATATTGGATATATAATAATGGATCACCCTATATCAGTTGAAGCATTTGCACGCAAAGCATTTCTGTACAACATAGGTACATTGCTGTATTTTCCCTTCTGAAATGATCTTGTGCTTCATGAACTGTAACTCCAGAGAGTCCTCTGAAGTTCAGAGTGGTAGTAAGAGCTGCCACATCAGAAGGACAAGACCGAAAATTTTCTTGTGTGCACCTAGTATACCACTCCCATCCCTTTGGATATAAGAACTCATTTGGTTGGAAAAGTACAGTAATTCAGCAGAGCAACTTATGACATTTCCACTGATTAGCTGAACTTCCTAACTGACAAAGAAATTTGCCATGGATTGGTTTTGCTTAGAAACTCCATGCTTCTTGAATTTTAAGCATTTTTATCCTGCTTTTCCTTTAAAGCAGGGGTCTCCAAACTTTTTGGCCAGAGGGCCGCATCAAATATCTGGCATGGTTTTGAGGGCCAGAAAAAAAATTTAAATATGAAATTTAAATAAATTAGAGATGGAACTTAGATGAATGATTAAATGAATGAATGGGCTCATTCATTCAAACTCTCTGGCCCTCAGAACACCCTCCAGACACAGAGCACAATTCTGGTCATGTTCAGTTGAGTGGGCCAGAGGCTTTCAGGGGACAAGAGGTTGGCCGCGGACTGGATAGAGGCTTGCCACGGGCCACATCTGGTCCCTGGGCCGGGTTTTGGAGACCCCTGCTTTAAAGCAAACAAGAACGCAAAAGCAGCTTACAATAAACACACCATAATAAAAGCCAGTATATCAAATATGCAAGAGAAATGCACTGCAGCAGTAACAAAACATCAGCTTAAAAAGTCGACAACCCCAGTCAGAAACACAACCAAGAACCCAGCAGTTCTCCCAGACCCAAAAGGTTTCCCTGCTAAGTCACATTTTGAGAAGACAGTAAACAGGACATAAAGATGGGTCAGGCAGGTTTCCTTGAGGAAGGTGTTCCATAATGTCCATATTACAAGCAAAATGGCTCTGCTCCTTACACTCACACACCAAATACAAGTCAGTAAGAGAATACAGAGTAGGAGCTCAGATATTGATCAGAGAACATAAAGATAGGGAACATCCAAGAGGAGTGGCATCACTAGGGTTCGTGTCACCCAGTGCAGGAGGCGAGCGCATCACCCCCATGCAGTGTGCAGGGCAACACTCCATGTGGTGGGTGCGGTGATCTACCATCGCCCCATCCCCACTGGTTTTTTTGCTGTACCTTTTGATAGAATAAAGATATTTCAATGCAGTTTGTTTCATTGCATTCCGTATGAAATTACACATTGATATATAACATGATGGTATTATTTTCACAAACTGTGATTTTAGTGATTTTGGTCACTAGTGGTGTCACCTCCCCCCAGGGTGTCAAACTTACTAACACCTTATTGGAGCAGTTCTCAAACTTAGCACTGGGACCCACTTTTTAGAATGACAATCTGTCCAGGACCCATCATAAAGCAAATTAAAATAAATAATCATAATCACCGCAGACACTCGCACATAAGTTGATCTCACAGATAAGTCGAGGGCAGGTTTTGAGCCCCAAATCATGGAATTTTCTATGACCCTCGGATAAGTCAGGGGTTAAACTTAGGGGGGGTCTGACTATAATTTGGTCTGATTTTACCCAAGGCCAGATCCTGAAAAATAACCTTCCAGTAATTGTTACCTAAAAACTGTACAGTTTCTAATTTATTATAAAATACAATAAAAGATCATAAGATGATCATTAACTTTTATGTTATGATCATTAACTTTTAAATAAAATATCATTTTTCTTCATTAACTTTTAAAATTCTGGTCTTCACAACATTTGTATGAACACTGTCAGAGTAAGTGCCTATAAACAACATAACAGCAGAACCATTAATCAAATCCTTCTTTAAGGTGCCTCGTGTGTGAAGCCAGGAGCTCTACATATAACATGCAACATGCAATTGGGAGTGTGCAGTTCAGTTCACAGCAGGGAGACAAGCAACAAAGACTGAGCTGCGCACAATTGAAATCCTCAGTTGAATCCTGAGTTGAAATGACTCAGAAGCAGACCCACTGCTTTCCATGGGTGTTATTCTTACCTGCTGGTGCATTGCAGCCTGGGACCTTGTTTCAGATGGAAATGAGGATCTCATCCTGGGGTCTTAAAAACCAGACCCCTAAACTTGGTGGGGCGAAATTCTTTGCAAATGACTTGCCAGGAATGTTCAGAGGCAGAAGCGAAAAAAGGAGGCATTTCCCTTCTTCTCTAAACTGGAAGGGAGACAAAGGGGCTTCAGGGAATTGTGGAGAGGCTTTGTGGGAGTATGTGCTGCATTTCATAGCAGCAGCCCATACAGACTACAGTTCCCAGAAGCGCCTTCACTTCTCTTCCTGTCTGGAGAAGAGGCTAAAACGGCTGCCTCTGAATACCATAATTACTGGTGAAAATTATCCTTTTTCTCCACCTGCTTCCTGCTTCTCAGCCCATTTCCATGCCCCCTCAAACTTCACCAGACAGCTGCTGAGCTTCCATAAGCTTCCCAGAAGCTCCCAGAGGATCCTGCCCCTCTCACTGCATTGACCTGGGTATAAGACCACCCAGGATCTCAGACTCCATTTTTAGGCATAATTTTTTGACCTATAGGGGAGTATATACAGTAAATTAAAGTAGAACAAATAATTAAATAAGGGCAAGCCAACCCTGGTCCACCAAGTGAATTTTCTCTGTAGCCTGCCTGCAATTAACACCCCCTCCCAAAAAAGAATCATTTAGATTTATAGTCAGTGGGGGTTTACTCCCAGGAAAGTGTGGATAGGATTGCAGCCTAAAACAGAAAAAAATTCACCTTACCCTGCCAAGCCTCTGTTTCATTCTTTTTAGGAGGGGGGGCTGCCTTCTGGAGCATTTATTGAGCTCCAGTTGCATCAAATCAGGACCATTCTGGTGGCCTCACATTTCGCTTTGCCTGACCTGCCCAGGAGCCAGGTCCTGGCAGTTTACTTACTTACTCACAAGTAAACACGACCATGTGGCTTAGTTTCACTTTCCATAGGGCTCAATACATTCGCCAGCTTGGGGGGAGGGACATCCTTCTCGGGTGTTTTTTGGGGGGCTACTTTCATTGGATCAGGACCATTCTGGTGTTGTTGGATTCTGCTCAGCTTGCCCTTTCTTACAGACAAAGGCAAGTTCGCCTACTCACGAGTAACCACGCGATACGGCTTGGTTTCACTTTCCATCGGGCTGCATGCATTTTTTGTTTTCTGGTTTCTTGCCAATAACTTTTGATAGAAAGGTGATATTTCACTCCCGGTTTTTGCATTGCATTCCATTGGAAATTACACATGCAATGGTATATAACATGATGGGGTTACTCCTAACCACTGTGATTTTAGCGCGTCACCCTCCCTTGAGCATCACCCTGTATGGCCCGCACCACCACACACCCCCTAGCAATGCCACTATCCAAGAGAATGCAATCCTTAACACACTCAGGTCTCAAACCTTTTAGGGCTTTAAAGATAAGAATCAGAATTTTGACTGGAACCTGGAAACAAATAGGAAGCTAAAGATGATCACACAAGATTGGAATAATATGCCCTATCAGTTAGTTCCTGACAGAGGCCTGGCGGCTTTTTTTTTTAAACCAATTGAAGCAAGGGAAAAGCAAATGGCCAAATTCATACCAGTATGGCAATTTTTTCAGTGGCTGCTTTTTGTGCAACTCTCTTAAGTGATTTTCAAAGGTAAATTGAACTATTTTATATTAGGTTTATATTTCAAATTATTCAACTATTAAACATTTAAGTGCCTGATTTAGTTCTGATATATATAAAATAGTACTTACACTTTAGCATTAAACTATTCAGTTTAAAGCAAATAATTTTCAGTATGGCATTCCTTACCATGGAAAGGTGTTAATTCGTACCCTGTTCTTATAAATTAGTATGCCTCCCGACATTACTCCAATCATAATTTCATTGTTACTTTGATCCTGCAAAAAACAGGAAGAAAAACATGAATATATATCCTATGCTCAAACATGTGAGTTAATATCTTCCAACATTCAAGTAAGCTTCAAGGTACCAGTGCCTCATTTGGCAAGGTGACCACAAGAGGTTTGTAGTGAGGAAATGTTAACTCACACATCACATTCTGTCTCCCCGCTTTGATTCCTTCGTACACCCTCATTCACCTATGGAAAACCCTAGCATTACTGACAGTTTTCAGTATAGAACAGTGGTTCACAACCTTTAGGAGCCCATGGACCACTGAGGCAAAAATTGGAATTGTCGTGGACCACGTGCAATGCCAGCTGTGGGCAGTCTGTTCTCCACCATCTCTGGTGGTTCATGGGGAAGCATCTCTTAAGAGAGTACTCCCCCATGGAGAATGGAACACCTGCAGCTGGCACTTTGGTGCTGGGTGTGGACAGTCCATTCTCTGCCTGTCTGCTGGTCCATGAAGGAATGCTTGCTTGGCAAGATGCTGTAAGTGATCAAAGAGGATTTTATTCCCAAGATATCGCAGACCACTTCTCAGGGTCTTGCAAACCACCTGTGTCCATAGACCACAGGTTGGGAACCAGTGGTATAGTGCTACTGTACCACATAACAATGTAGGGAAAGATAGGCAGATCAGCGCACCACCATGAACAGAACGGGTGCAAAAGCAACTGTTAATCAAAAAACTGTCTAACTGTGCAACACCAAGTTGTAAACCAAATCCAAGCCCAAAAACTAGTTCAAAATTCTCAGCAGGGAAAGAGTGACAGTGCACCAGTGGTGTTTTTTTTTTGGGGGGGGGGGGGGAAATCGGGCAAATGCCCTGGGCACGACACCTGAGAGGGCGGTGCCACCAGCCTTGCCCCCTGCCACCTGTTAATCAGGAGGAGAGGTATAAAGAAGGGGGGCAGCACAGAATCATGCCCAGAGGGGCTGCAAGTTGTGACAACTCCGGCCGCGATTCAGCCCTGTTTTGGGCCACCCCCTCCTCTCCTCTACAGGAGGAAAGAGGTAGCCTAGAGAGGCAATGTGTCACAACTTCCAGCATGCTGCCGCTCTAGGTCGCAACTTGCAGCCACTCTGGGCATGATTCTGGCCATGCCTTTCATCTCCTTGGAAGAGATGAAAGACGTGCCCCAGAATGGTGCAGAATTGCACAAGAAGAGGCTTGCATTCCCAGTGCGATTCCAGGTGTGATTATGGTGATGTGATAATGTCACCACAATTACTTCTGGATCAGGGGCCCAGATGAACAACAAGCAGAGTGGCAGCCCCCGGCAGCAAAAAGCCCAGGACTGCCACTGCACTGCACAAGAACATTCAACGACAGCTGAATTGGTAAACACAGATATTGGACCCAAAGTATCTCTTTTAAGGTATGAAGTACAGATGACTGATCTGCTCAGCTGGTATGAACTTTTGCTCTTCAGTATAACAAGAGACTCTTAAAGCCTGATTATCAAAGCCCAAACTACAAGCTACATTAAACACATTGTTTGGCCCTTATATGCTTGTTTTTCATTTGGTTAAGAATCAGTGGAGAGATGGACTGAATAAAGATCACTGCTGGAGCAGCAGGATGTTAACGTTTTGCTCTGCCATTGGCCTGATCTGGACTGGAAATCTGATGGATGCTTCCTCCCCCCCCTTGTCGGAAAAATGCCCCTATTGTTATGAAGGAGAGCTTCCCTCCCAGAGAAAAAAGCAGGGGAAGGGGCTCCTGATCCCAATGTGGGACTACCGCAGAGGGAACAGGTTAAAAGTCTTCAGCAATCCTTACTAGAACCCCATTCACATCAAACACCTGTAGCCGATTTTCAGTACACAACAGAATAAGGAGGCAAGATACAAACTACACATTTAACCTAATGTATAACTGGGTCCCAATACCTGCCTGCTAGAGGATACAACCTGAACAGAGACTACACATACCTCTTATAATATAAATCACAGATATACTTATTCTCAAGTACACAGATATATGAACATTAATTTTAAATATACAAGTAATATATGCAATCAAATTAAGAGTTTCGCATTGCAATCCTGTGCATGTCTACTCAGAAGTAAGCCCCCATGAATTTAGGTAAGTGTGTAATGTATTGAAGCCTTAAATTGCACAGTTTTAAAAAGTTAACACTTTAAAAATCCAGTTTGTGATCAAGTACTCAATTAACGGAATCGTTTTTCATGTGACAGTATTTATGGGATTCAAATGGAAAGGAAGTAAAGTTGAGTTTTCTAAAAACTGAGGGTAACAACCAACATATTACTTAAGCCCCAATTCTAACCCAATTTCCTGCGCTGGCACAGTTGTGCCAATGGGACACATGCTGCATTCTTCAGTTGGGTGGCAATCATGGACGCCTCCTCAAGAGAAGGGAATGTTTTTTTCCTTTACCCCAGAGCTAGAAAGTTGGTTAGGATTACACCCTAAGATTTTCTTGCACAATCAGGACTCATTCACTAAAACTTACCCTTGCATAGTGCAATTCAACTCCGTAGAGTTCTAAGGTTCGGGCTGTATTAAGATAACTAAATTCTGCCTCAGCAGGAGACAAGCCTCTAGAATGAAAAAAAAAAACAGGTAGAACATGAAACAATTCAAAATGCATGTAAGCCCTTATCACCTAAGCCCTTATCTCAAAACAGGTTTTTTGCATTAGGTCATGAAATTTCATAAAGCAAATGGAAAAACAGCATAACGAATGCTATTTCTCAGTTATCCAATTAGTGTTCGCATAAAGTTCTTCTGCAGACAGCTCTGCAAGTAGCAGGCCTGTCTCGAGAATTACATTTCAGTGTTCATCTATGTCAATAAAGGTCTTATGTATGTATATTCTTCTACACATTAGTCCAACTATATAGTACACTTTGGAATACACAGTCAGTTCTCACTATCTGTTAGGGTTAGGTTCCTGGAAAACCTGCTGGATACTGAATTAGTGGATACCAAATCATTGAGCCTATGGGAAAATGGAGTTAGGTTCCAGGGGACACTCTTCATCATACACTCTATATGAACTGAATCTTAACTTGAAGTCTATGGGCCTTGGTGAAAGTGAGAGCTCATCAACATCTCCAACATCTGATGCTTCTTCCTCCATGCTGGATATCCCTAGATGTGTTGAAGGTTGCTGGTCCAACAACCTTAGAGTTCAGCAGTGGGGAGGGAATGAATTGCTTCACCCTTCCACCTCTCTCTTGGTGCCTTCCCTGGGCTTGCCTCAGCCTCAGAGCAGCTTTCTGGTAGCCTTCCAGAGACCTCTGATCATTGCCAGGGTTGTGAAGATTGAGCTGGAGTCCAAAGATACTGGTGCAAGTCTGGAAGCGGATACGGGCCAATACCAATGTAAATAGGATGTGGCACTAGCACAGTATTCACAGATAATGAGAACAGAGTCACAGATAAAGATAGTGACAATTCTGTGGATAGCGAATTTGCATATGAAGAACTGAATGTAGATCCCACTCTTTAGATTCTGTAGATCCCAGAGCCCCAGTGAATGCTGAAGACCATAGATAATGAAATCCATGGTCTGACCTATTTTCCAAGGTACACAACCTCCCCACGCCTCAGGATACTTACTGGAGCCTTTTGGCAGGGACTAAAAGGCTCCAGCAGGCATTCTGAGTTACATCCAGGAGGTCCTCTAGCCACAAGTTCAAAACCCATGGTAGTCAAATCCATGGCTTCCAAATCAGTGGATAAAGGGGACTCTGTACATTTATCAGTTCACCACTACTTCCTGTGGCAACACCTGTAGTTCTTTTATGAGCTGTCCTTTCTCCAAAAGAGTGGAAGAAAGCACACATGCAACAATTGAGGCAGAGAGTTACTTTTGTGTAGTCAAAGCATTGCAGCACTGGATGTATGGAATTAATCCAGTTTTTGAATTGGTGACCTTATTACCCCTCCCCCCAATAACTCTTACATATGCTGCTGATGTAGTTTGGATACTTCTTTTTCAAAGTCTTGAGGCTGGCCAGGGATGAATGAATAGTCTGAGAGGTAGCCTGGGAAGTTCTCGGAAAGGCTGTAGTCTCCCAGTTCAGCTAAAAATTAAGAAAAACTATTAAGCCACCTAACTTAAACATTACAATCCATGACAAATAGCAAAACATATTACATTTTTCTATCCTATTAAATATTTCTACAAGCAAATCACTTGAACCTGAAAGCAAATAAAAGTATTTTATGCTGTTTGAAGGAACAGAGCTCTCAACCCCTAATGCAGGGATGCCCAAACCCCGGCCCTGGGGCCACTTGCGGCCCTCGAGGCCTCTCAATGAAGCCCTCAGGGAGCCCCTAGTCTCCAATGAGTCTCTGGCCCTCCAGAGATTTGTTGGAGCCCACACCAGCCCGACACAACTGCTCTCAGTGCGAGGGCAACTGCTACCTCCACAGCTTGCTGTTTCACGTGTGTGATGTAGTAGCAGCAGCAAAGGAAAGGCAAGCCTTGCTTTGTGCAAGGTCTTTTATAGGCCTTGAGCTATTGCAAGGCCGTCATTCATTCATATAAGTTCATCTTTAATATATTAATTTATGTAAATATATGTACATTTATTCAAATTTTAAATGTAAATTAATTCTTTTTTCCCCCGGCCCCCAACATAGTGTCAGAGAGCTGATGTGGCCCTCCTGCCAAAAACTTTGGACACCCCTGCCCTAATGAAAGACAAAAATTGCTTGTAGCTCAATCTCATGTTTGATGGTAGAACCAATTAATATGGGAAGCGCTGGGTTCTCTCTCACAGGAGATCCTCAAGCAGTGGCATGGCAGACAGCTTCTGGAGATGCTCTAGAGCAGGGGTGTCAAACTTGTTTCATACCGAGGGCCGAATAGCATTCATGATGCCTGCTGAGGGCTGGAAGTGACGTCATTAGGCAGGAACTGATGTCATTAAACAGGTCATAATAAAAAATATAAGCACTTTTTTCTTACTTAGGAACTCATTAGCAGCAAACAGAAGAGAAAATACACAAATCTTGATTTCAAGATAATGAGAGAGCCCAATTTTCACGTGGGCTGCCCTTTCAGCAGTAACACCACAGCACTGCTCAGCAGATGAGAGCTTGAGGGTCGAATAGAAAGCTTCTGCAGGCGGCATCCAGCCCCCGGGCCTTATGTTTGACACCCCTGCTCTAGAGAGGATTTTATTGCTTCAAGCAGAGGGTTGGACTGGATGGGCTTGAGGGTCCCGTCCAACTCAACAATTCTGTTTGGAGACTTACTGTGATGAATTTGCTAAACACTCTGCGGATATAATCCACAAGTATTCTACTTTCTTTAAAGAAAAAAAATATGCTGCTCCTCATAATCTGTTTAATACCTTTTCGAGTTAGAACATAAAAACAAATTCAAAGAGCTATGTAACTCTGTCAAATTGCCAGAATGGAAAGTAGAGCCTACTACCGACAAAATCCCATACATGTCTACTAAGTAAGCTCCATAATGCCAATGGGACTTACTCTAAGGTGTGTATAGGATTGCAGCATAAATGTGTCCATTTTAGTAGAACAGAAATAGCATTAGGAGAAGGGGTGCTAGTTTCATGGCAAAGCACACGCTTTTCATGCAGGAGGCCACAGGTTCATTCTTTGCATCTCTGGGAAACATCTTTGTTTGAAATCCTGGAGAGCCATTGCCAATCATTCTTTGCATCTCTGGGAAAGATCTTTGTTTGAAATCCTGGAGAGCCATTGCCAATCACAACTGATAATACTGAGAGATGGACTACTCTATACAACTACTCTATACAACTACTATAAAGCAGTTTCCTCCATTATATTCTACAGTAACTATAATTATTAAAATGACATAACGTAAACAGATTTAGGCAAAGCACACCAAAAAAACAGATAATGAAAAATCCAATCAGTGTTCACATTGACTGTCATATTTTGATGTGCACCATAACATTTTTGTGATAGATGCTTGACAATATATAACTAACATATATCAATGTTTAGAATGCTGTTCCATTTTAGGTTTGATGAATTCTTTCATACATTAATGCTCATTTCATAAGTAATACTAAATAGATAAGAAAGGGCTGTATCCAGATCTTGTATGAGCTCTGCTTAAAGAATATGGGTGTCTCCACAAATTTCCCCCCCCCCAAGTCTTCTCCTTTTTGGCACCCCATTCCAACTTTTTTAAAGCGTTCCCCAATCTTAAGGAACAGTGTTTTGTGAAGCATGGAGGTCTGTGGCTGGAAGAGGGGCTGGAAACTTCTCCTGCATGAGCTTTTTTCACTTGGGTGAAATCTGGACAACCTGAAGAACTGGACTAAATATTCAAATATTCTTGCTACAATTAACAAAATTAGGATTTCAATATGAACATTAACTTTAAAAGCACAAACTTTTTTAAAGTTTTAATTTACTAAATACCATACTTACACTGAACAGCATAAGAAGCCAAAAGTGCAGCAGTATTATAAGGGCAGGGCAATCTATTAAGGGAAAAACCCATCTTTAGTAATCTTTAAAACCACTTAGGTTTACCAATTTGCAATGCACAAGAATAACTGAAGCACCATTTTTATAGTATGCAAATACAATAAAATAAAATGTCATATTTACATATAACCATGTGGATACCAACAAAAGGCATGCCTGCAGAGCACTACTCATTCGACAGATATTCAACCACCTAACTACTGATGGTGGATACTGTGAACTTCAACAGAATTGTTCACCTGATTAGCACTGAATGTTCATTTTAGCACCTCATCTTCACCCCCAGCCTGACAACACCAACCATTTTACCAACACCAACATACTACCAAGATTGGCTTTCACCAACCTCCAAGATTCACACTACAACCACATAAAGTGTAGCTGAGGTGCACGTTTTCCAATTCACCAGTGATTAAAGTCAGCCTCCACACACATACTGCTGTCTCTTGATTGAGGTATTAAATTATGCTATTTATGCAATGCTCTCCACCCTGCATAGCTTAATATTCATATAATAGTCTGCAAAGATATTCAAGTCTTCATGGAAAACAAGTCTTACCTTCCAGTAAGAACGTCTTGCTTAATTTGCAAAAAATATTGGTACCTTAAAGAAAGAGTAAACACAGTACAAAAGGTTGACAAACTTATTACTGCATTTTTAATTAACAAAATTAAGATCACCTTTTGACTTGCATCTGCATTTCATCTTATACCAGTAGTTCCTAAACTTACTGCTACCATGACGCCTTGTCACTATGGCACCATCACGCAAAATCTTGCGCCATTCTTGACCTGGTAAGCCAGGAAGGCCACATAACATGCCTGTGAGAGCACCGCAAAGCCTCAGGGCATCATGTCACACAGTTTGGGAACTACTGCCTTCCACCAATATTTCACGTTAGCAAGACAATAGAAATGAAAAACGGAGATCAGAGTTACTGAATTTCTTATATATCTGCATGTTGTTACTCCACAGCATGCTGGTTTACAGTATAGTTTATGCAGACAATACAAGATATACCTGTAGTAAATTTTGCAGACTCAAACAAATAAATGCCTGTGAGGTATCCCAAGAAGCAGCTGGGGTGATGGTAGGAAATATGATAAAACTGTTTTAGAAAATTTTGTGTCTGGTCTTATCTTCTTCTCTTATCCATTATGTTACACCAGCTCTTGAAGTTACCAGGATGTGGATAACTGCTGGCACACTAGTTGATAAAAGGTGACAGATGTCATAGAGGACACTTGAACCTCAAGTGACAGAGCTTGATTAATGAGAGCAGCAATGAATTTAGTAAAGTGTGTATAGGACTGCCACTTTAAAGTGCAAGCTGTTAACTTAAAAAGTTAACAGTTATGTGATCCTGGGAAGGGGGCTAGGATATGGCAGAGGCTTTCCTCCACCCATCCTGCTCCCTCCTGAATTTGTCCTATTCCCCATTCAATCCTCCCCTTGCCCTATATCAGGAGTGTCCAAAATTTTTGGCACGAGGGCCACATCTCTCTGACACTGTGTCGGGGGCGGAGGAAAAAAAGAATTTACATTTAAAATTTGAATAAATTTACATAATGAATATATTAGAGATGGAACTTAAATTGCTGCCACCTCTGCATCATAGATGTGAAACAGCAAGCAGTGGAGGGAGCCCTCTTCCCACAGCTCAAGCGAGAGATCAAACAGTTGGCTGTCACACTGAGAGCAACTGAATCAAGCCAGCGCGGGCTCCAGCAAGTCTCCAGAGGGCCAAAGGCTAATTGGAGACTGGGGGATCCCTGAGGGCCAGATCAGGAGTCCTCGAGGGCTGCAAGTGGCCCCAGGGCCAGGGTTTGGGCACCCCTGCCCTATATTATACCCTCTCCCCATCTCTGATCTGCTCTCCCACTACCTTCGCTGGCAGCCAGGGATCTGAATACAGCAGCAGCACAACAGCACAGGCCTTCCCACTGGTGCTGCTTACATGCAAATCATTGTATATGTACTTTATGGCATGCATGCAACACTTCATGCTGGCGCTACTGTTACTTAGGTTTGTGTTAAATGGAACGGTTTTTCTGGTGACAGGAGTTAATGGGGTTCAAATGGAAAGGAAGTAAAGCTGAATTTTTTAGAAACTGATAATAATCAGGATATTACCACGAGATATTTTCTTGCACAATCAGGACTCATCTGCTGAAACCTACAAAGCACAATTCAGCTTTGTAGAGTTCTAAGGTCCAGGCTGTATCAAGATAACTAAACTCTCCTTCAGCAGGAGGCTGATGGCCCCATCTTATTGGGTATGTACAGTGGTGCAACTCTCAATTCAACTCCGTAAGTGCAACAGCAGTGTTATAAAAGACACGCAGTTGCTGTGCAGTTCAGGACCACTGCTGCAAATCAGCTATTTGGTGTGCAACTCAGATATTTGTGCAGGCCCTGCGTGCGCAGCAGTGGCTCCCAGATGTTGTACTGGACCAGGTAAGGTGGCAGTATGGGAGATTCAAGGGTGGGAGGGGGAAGAAGTGTCTTCTGGTGTCTTGAGGGTGGGCAGGGGGCTGATCCCAGCAGTGTCAGCACATGCCAGGGTGCTACTTAAGCCATTTCTGCCCAACACTGCACATATGCAACAAGGATCAAATGTGTACACCTGTGGCCTGGACAGAAATGGGTTAAGATACAACCCAATATTTCTAGAGACTTATTTCAGAGGTGTTTTAGCAAAACAGAATTGCAGTAAAGTTCTGATCTCTTGAATAAGAGTGATAAAGAAACTATGTAATAAAAATTTTAACATTAAACAGATAATATGCTTACATTCACATTTTAATTAGCAAAATATGCTGACAGAGTAGCCAAATCGGTGTTTTGGTATCTGTGTCAATTTACCATAATAATTAAGGTTTTTCTTTTTAGAGAAAACAGTCATCTCTAATACATAAAGCATCAAGATTGGGACAGATGGATAGTGAGTGACAATAAGAGAGGATTCAAAAGAAGAAGGTAAAATACCACAATTCAAAAAATTGTGCATTTTGTCAGGATACCAAATAATTTGTGACAGGTTCAAGGTCCATTGTCTAAGAAGGTCCAAATACAATTTTACACATGAACTACAAGTGGTTTATTTTGAAAAGTGCTCAATTTGTCTAACACTTTAAAATCAGAAAAGAGATTCCTCAGATTAATAATCTTCATATTTTAGGTGTGGCAATAATCAATCTTCAAGTTCATATGTAGTCAAATATACAAATTTTTATACCAACTGCACTCGTGCCTGAGTAACAAAACATTTTCACATCAAGGTCAAGAGTTAAAATAGAGATTGATACCGTGTGTATTCTTCTTGAAGCTTATTAGGATCGCTTACAAAAAATTTGACTCTGAAGTTCAAACTGTGAGGTGATCCTCCTAAAATTGACCAAAACAATTGATTAGATTTCCAATAACAGCCTTAACCAAATTATGAATTTTTTTAAAGATAAAATATATTTGCTCACTCTTTAATTGTTTCCTGATTGGCTTGTTTGGATCCAGCCACCTCTGGGAAAAAGAAATGAACAATTATTACGTCTTTTCCATGACAATAAAAAACACATTTTCCACACAAAGATGACAAAAACCATGTTAAACAACTTTTGTAGGTTTGTTTTACTGTGCTATTTTGGGGTGGTACTGAAAGCCCAACCCAGTAGCCACTGGCAGCCCTTACCTATGTGCCACCCGGGTGGCGCATCTAAAATGCCACCTCCTACCGTGAATAATTTGGAGGACATAGGCAGCACTGGGACCGCTGCAAAACTAAAATGGAGCTTTTTTGCACCGCTACCAGCAGCACTTGCCTCCTCCAATATTTTTTTAATTCCAATATCCTCCGCCAATATTATTTTAAATAACTTTTTAAAATGAGCTGCAGCACGATGAATCATGCTGAGAGGGGGGCAGGCACAGCACAAGTCAATGACTTAGGCGACAGTGGGGAGTACTGGTGATGGGTGGGGGCACAAACTGGGCTGGGGGATGTTTGGCAACCAAACTCAACATCAGGAAAGCAGTGGCTCAGCAAAAAGCCATAAGAGAAAACAAAGTGCAAAGCCCAAAGGATGAAATGGATTAGCACTGGGGGAGGTTCGATTGCTGCTCCACCCCTTCGTGAGTGCCGCTTCAGGCATTTGCAGCTCTTGCCCCTCCCCCCAATACACCAGTGCCAGTAGCTATGTACATAGTATAATCTTCTTGACTAAGCTGGCCCAAAGTTATCTCTTCTAAGACTCATGATTTTTATAGACTCCTTCATGGATGCCTGCTTCCTATCCCATGCAGCAATTGGAGCTGCAGCTCCATGAACAAATATATTCCAGACTAGCCAATGATCATGTAGCCTTTCAATCACGTAGGTTTCATCATATACAGTGGGGACTGAGAATTGCACAAATGGTATCACCTCATTGTGCAATGTGGCAGTCAGGGCATA
Source organism: Tiliqua scincoides (assembly GCF_035046505.1). NCBI lineage: Eukaryota > Metazoa > Chordata > Lepidosauria > Squamata > Scincidae > Tiliqua > Tiliqua scincoides. Next base: position 77,305,384 of record NC_089821.1, on the reverse strand, counting down.
CTTGTCAAGCATAACTAGTCAGTTGTTGAAATTTGATGTTGCACAACACAATCCTCTCTGCTGAAAACTATGTTCTAGGCTGCTAATATGCGTAGAGATTGTAGTAGAAAAAATCAGCTGGGTGCAACTTTCTTAACAACGAAAAGTAGGTTCTCTGTATTTTTTTAAAGTGCAGTAATTTTTATAAGCAACTATAAGCACAGAGATACAATGGTCATACTGTGGTGCTTTATTCAGCTCAATTTCTTTTAGAGATTTTAATTGTTTCTTCCCCAATGTCAATAAGAACACACACACTTGAAAGACCACCCTACAGAAGTATCAGTCCATTTTCATCACCCTAGTTTTTAATTAGCTCAGATATTTTGTGAGGAACTTACAAAATGAATGTAAAGAACATTTAGAATGCTGCAAGTCTTTTGAGTAGGGCAACAAATAGCTATGAAGACCCTCTTCTAAATGCTACAAACAGCCACTTCAAACATCAAGCTGCAGTATGTACTATATAAAACAGATAAACTTAAACACTAGAGGGAGCATATGGAGAAGTCTACAAGATGCTGCTACAACTTAGTAAAACACCTTGAATAAAATCCAGTTTAGCTACAATCTTATTTCAGACACAGCTCAGTTTTTCCAACCCCAAAATATTACTATTTTCACTACAAATTTTAATATCGGGATAAATAAAGCTAAGCATGGTTTGTAAGTGCTTCAGTTGGAAATGCCCCTGGAAAAGTAACAGAAAAATGGAGCACAGTTTCCAGGTAATTTTAATATTCTGTGTCCAAGCACATACATATACACATGTGCAGTTTAGGAAAAGTCCATATTCATACCCAAAAATGTAGGTTTCAGAAATATGGACTCATTCCTCAGGAAAGTGAGGGCTGGAAAGTGACCCAATACAGCAATATAACTAAGTAACAAAATAATGACAATATGAGATCAACTGTGGAACTTCACCTATTAAAAGAATACAGCCTGATTAGAACAAAAGGCCATGTGCATCCTGTTTTAGATAGCTCCATTTTTTAAAGGAAACAATGCTTCTCCAATTAGGAAATTATGCTTCCCCAGGACAAAGGACAGTCAGCATGTAAAAGGATAGTCAGCATGTAAGCCAAGGGGTGCATTACTATTTACTGGCCATAAGTTGAATATTCACAGAATGCTTTCTGGGCTGCTGATTTCCAGGGTTTACGTTTTTCAGACTGAACAGAAAATGCTTCATAATTAAGAATCTCTCCTTCAACCTAGTGCATGATCAATATAATGTTGGTAACACCACTAAATAAGGATGAGCATATTTTTTAACATGTTGATAGATGGTGCAATAAGAGAGACTTGATGACGCATGAGTTATGTTCTTGTTGTCTATTCGTGAGAATTTGAAATGCATCAGATCTGTTAATACAACAAAATGGAACAAATGATATTAATACAAAGTGAGCAAAACCTATTTTAAATTTGGTGCGTTAACTTGTGGTGCCAATAAAATCCATCAATTTTACAAATGTACAAAAAGGAATTGTAAGACAGCAATAGGGGACAGAGCGACCACACTTCAGAAACCAGTTAAGAAATTATCGCACAATATATGGGACAGAGAGAAGTTATTTAGTTTAAAGATGTCTACGGGTGCAAGAACAGATGGATAATCACTGACCGAAGAATGGATATTCACTTAACGTATTTCAGATCAGCGAGAACTTTCCAACCACCAATGGTTTAAAAAAAGGACAATAGTGGGAACAAAAACATTTTAAAAGGAAACTAGACATATTTGGCCAAGATGTTTAATAAATGTTGACTCTGGCCACAGTAACAATCTTTGGAGTTTAGAAATTAACTTGTCCATTTCCTCACTACCTTAATTTTTCAGTGTTAAATTAGTCCCTCTGTGGTTATTTTTCATTTGGAAGTAAAACCATTTGTAATGTGGAAGTGAGCAGGAATTTGTGGCAAAGAAGAGGGAAAGATGTATAACAGAGCGTTCCTATTTAAAACTTTGCCTTTCCAAGGAGGATAAACTTTGATTCCTACAGAAAGCAGTGGCAGTCAGAACCGGGAACAAGAATCAGACTAAACCAGGGCTTTTCAAACTGGGGCGTTGTGACACCCCAGCATGTGGGCCCTGGCCTCTGCCCCCTTAAGGGGCAGGGGCAGTCAGGAGGCAGGGAGGAGGCAGCGGCTGGGCATCGCGCCGCTTGGGGGGCTGCAGGGGCTTGGGTGTACTTAGCAGAGCCTCCTGCAGCCTCCTGGGAGTGCAGGGAGCCCTGCATGACCATCTGCAGGGCTCCCTGACGCTTTAGAAGTGAAAGTGGAACGATCGCTCTCTACTTCCACTAAACCAGAAGTGGAGCACGATTGCTCCACCTTCACTTTTGCAGCTTTGGGGAGCCCCACAGACGGTCGCACAGGGCTCTCTGCACCCCCAGGAGGCTGCAGGAGGCTCTGGTAAGTGCACCTAAGCCCCTGCAGCCCCCCTGAATGGCGCGTTCCTGGGGATCAGGCTGCTGCCTTCCCCCCACCCCCACAAGGACTTACAGCAGTTTTCAAACTCAGAGTTTGAAAACCACTGGGCTAAACTATGAAGCAGAGCTATAGGTTTTCAGCACTAAAGGAATTCCACATTAGTCAACAAACAGAAATCCAATAAAACATTATTTTCCTAGTTCTCATAGTGGGTATAGACAAGGATGCCAAGAGTACCATCAGCAGCCATAGGTACCATCTCCTACCCATAAGGGGGAGAGGTGATGTTCTGCTGTCATAGGCTGCAATTTGCTAAATGTTAAGGCAATGTTGCACAAATTTCTTCTCAGTGCAGGATTTGTCCAGTTGTTGATAACTTTAAAAGTACATAAAAAAAGATTTTGCATACTTGCAGAATTCAACATTCATGCACATACGATGATTAGCAAACTTTCTTGGCACACCAGACTGTCCACACCACTACCAGACAACCTGCTTTGAGAACAACTGACTTTAAATTAGCTTTAATTTAAAATATTCCATCTAATGTAGTCACTCAAGCTCTCTAAAACACTTTGAGCATATACTATCTCCCATGGCATGTCATGTACTCTGTAAGTGATTAAATGCAATCAACATATTTACAATATTCTTATAGAAGCATGATGATTAATCAACAGCTGGAGTAATAAAATAGGTCATTGGAAGTCCTTATTATACGTCCTTATTACATGACCTAACAGCAATACATTAACCCTTTCTGAAAGCTGTTATGGGCTATATAAAAAAATATTATTGTGTCTACATATAACCAGTCTAGAAAGCTAGAAATGCAAACATGTAAAGAAATTACTTTAGTGCAACCTATAGAGGATAAATTAAAAACATCCCAAAGCTATTAAACTAGAACCAGTATTAAGAGCATAACGGATTAAGAAAACTGCGGGATATTTGGAAAGATACTCCTTAATGCTTTGAATGCATATGCGAAAGATACGAAAAGCAGTTTATTTCACTGATAGCCAAAAATATAGCGGTTCTGCACCTCAGGGCACATGATCAGCTATTCAAGAAAAGGGACACAAATAAGAAACTGAAGTAAATTTAATGATTGTACTGACTGGATCTTTGATCTCAAGCCCAATGTGCTCTACTGGCTATCCACTTATAGCATACAAGCATATTTGTTTGTATATACAAGCAAATAAACAGCACCACATAGATAAACAGGCAATTAGAGATAAAATATACTACGGTCACAAAATTAAGAGAAATGAGTCATCTATCTACAATGCGGCTGTCAAACATAAGGTTTAAAGATCTTATCAGGCCTCTCAGGTTTTCAATGCAGCATGCCTATACTTATTCAACACTGGTTAGTGAATTTTGGCAGATGGGATATAGAATTGTAGCACTCTGGAACTGGATATTAGGGGTATTTTTTTATGCTGATAACTGGTCCTCCTATTGACCCCCCTGAAAATTCAGTCTAAAAAGCTGTATGGCATTCTGACCTCCAATTCATTTGAGGTCAACCCCTGACCTATAGAATCTCAGAAGCAAAATGGTGTCCTCTTTAACCACTATATTTATTGAAACTATTACAGAGTTGATGGAATGCTTAAATCAGTGATTCTCAAACTTTTTAGCTCAGGAATCACTTTTTAAAATGAAAATCTGTTTGGAACCCATTAGAAATGATATCATGGCCGGAAGTGACATCAACAAAATTAAATAAGTAAAGTGGGGAAGCCAGCCCTGTTCCACCAAGTGAATTACCTCTGTAGCCTGCCTAAAATAACCTCAACCTCCCTCCAAAATCAAAAATTGGGTAGATTTTTAACCCTACCCAATACCCAGTCCAATTTAAACTCTTATATTTAAACTACTTCAGTGTTTTTTTGGGATGAATACAGTTTTAAATTTAGCATGTTTTTTGTGTGGATTAGATCGATCTTCAAAGCTTCCCTCCAAACAGCATTAAAACGCCAAAGCAATGAGGAGAGGAAATTAGACTTCACTTGGGCTGGGGGGGGGGGGGAGAGAAAAGAAGTTTGGTCTATCAGGACTAACCTAGCTTTACAAGTCTAAAAGAGAAAAAAAATTAACCTTACCAAATGAAGCCTCTGTTTTTATCCTTTTGGGTGGGGGGCTGCCTTTTAGAGCATTTACTAAGCTCCACTTTCTTCAGATTGGGACCATTCGCATGGCTGTGCATTCCCCTTTGCCTGACCTTCAATACCAGCCTAGGCATGTTTGCTTACTCATGAATAAATGCAAACATGAAGCTTAGATTCACTTTCCATAGGGCTCAATACATTTGTTAGCTTGGAGGGTGGGACTTCCTTCTCAGGTGTTTTTGGGGGCTGCGTTCGTTGGATCAGGACCATTCTGTTGGCACTGGATTCCTCTTGGCCTGTCTTTTGCAACAAACTAAGGCATGTTCACCTACTCACAAGTAAATGCACAATATGGCTCAGTTTCACTTTCCATAGGGAGCCATACATTCGCCTTCTCAGCTATCAGCTAAAGCTTCTCTACCTACAATCAGGTCATAACCCACATTTTGAGAAACCCTGATTTAATTACTACTGATACACCACTCCCAGTCCAAATGCATGCATTTTTTAAAGGTACAAACATAAAATAGCACAAGTTGCAAACAACTATACAGATAATACAGTATGATTCCAAGTACAGAATACCAATAGTTAAACAGATCTTTCCTCCACCGATACACCGTAACACAAGCCTTTAGGTCCTGTTTGACTGTACATCAAAAACAGTATAATCAGCACCAAAATATGATTTTAGCAAATGACTCCACAAATTTGGACTTGGTTTAGTGAAATCACTATAGACCCACCCCTGTCCGATTTCTCTTGTTTTCTATGCCAGGAGAGAGATCACTTATACCACACTGTTTTTGAGCAAGCAGAAGCACCAAAAGTCGCCATGCACAGTATGGTTAGCAAAGCACCCACATTTTCCAAGTTCTACTCTTTCCAATCTCTATGGGTTATGCATGACTATATTTTAATATAAATTAGTTGCAGATTGTTTTAAGGGTTGGGAGGAACAAAGTAATATGGTAACAAGCATTCTCCATAAGCAAAGTTCAGAAAACAGTTTCTCCAAAACAATTTTTCACACCTTTCATAAAATTAGGGCCCAATCCCATCCAACTTTCCTGCACTGATGCAGCTGTGCCAATGGGGCATATGCTGTATATCCTGCAGTGGTGGTGGTGGGGCAGTCACAGAGACCTTTTCAAGGTAAGGGAACATTTGTCCTTTCCTCTGCATTGCAGCTACCTCAGTAGCTGGAAAATTGGATGGGACTGGGCTCTAAATCGATAGAAAATTTGCATTATCAAAACACACACCACAGAATGCAGCAGGTAACTAAGCAGTAAAACCTAATCACCAAAAGAATAGCAAAGAGAAACATATTTGGAAAAATAGAGCTTACCGGGTTATCAGTAGAATCATCAGCCAGTTGTAAACCGAAATAGTCTCTCTCAGTCAGATCAAGATGCTTGAAAACTATATCCAGCAGAACTTGTCCCTGATCGTGTTTCTACAAGAAGAAAATATTGAATTAAATGTTTTAAAATGAAAATAAAACCTCAAGATAGCACTAAAGCAGAATGCCTTGCCTTTAACAGTTTTTTCCCCTTCTGACCTTGTGAAGTAATGAGCAAACAAGGGACAGAAACCGACCTTAAATCCACTTCCTATCTCAAATTTAACACTTTTCAACTAAGAACATTACGAACACATCTGTTCCAACTTTGACTTCTTCCTCAGTTTAATTATTACTAGTAGATTTCTTGTTTCAGAGCTCAAGTAAAACCCTTTCTAGACTATACCCCTGGTCGCTTAGAAAGCTTTAACACGTAAAGGAACACCTCCATTTGAACTTCGGAAGAACACCATTCAGGACTGGAGACGTGACTACGGAATTTTGAAGTCTGAGATTAAGGGCCAAATCAGACGTTGCCACAAATGCACAATAAAATTCTGTGTTTCTTCTACCCTCTAAATCAGGGGTTCTCAAGCTTTTTGGCACTGGGACCCACTTTTTAGAATGACAATCTGTCAGAACCCACCAGAAGTGATGCCATTAACCTGGAAGTGGTGTCATGGCTGGAAGTGACATCAATTCAGGGTTCAAACCTAAGCCATGATCAGACAAAAGTCCTATTACACAATGTGCTTGTTCTGTTATTTTGCACAGCTCCTTAGTCAAAGTAGAACACCAACTTGGATCCTTCTCCACTCAAACAGCCCTTCCCCCTTTCCAGTGTCCCATCTTCCCACCTATTCAGGGAAAAGCACAGTGCCTCTCCCCCAGCAGAAGCCTGCCCTGCCTAGCAGTTCTGTACCCTGTATTTTCAGCTCTGTATTTTCAATGGCAATTGAGCTAGATGCTAGGTGACCCACCTAAAACTGGCTTGCAACCCACCTAGTAGGTTGCAAAACAGTTTGAGAAATGCTGCTCTAAATAGCATACCAAAGGGGACTCAAAATGACAAAAACCACAATCATAGTTCCTACCTCCAATCTTGTACATTTGGAAAGTTTGGAAAGAAATTTCTGTTCAATGGTTTTCAAACACAAAAGGCAACCACATATCTGCATTAATGACTGGGTTTATCCTAGCTATACCTAGGATAACATACCTTTGATATATAATATATCCCTGGGTCCCTTTAGGGAGAAGGGCGGGGTATAAATATATTATTATTATTATATACCAAATATACCATTCATATCCTAGCTATATAACATGAATGATATAAAGTACCATAGGCATATACACTTTACACACCAGGGCAGATCCCCCCCCCCCCCAGATTCTTTGCTTTCATGTTCTGGAACAATGTAGATGTTTGTACCAGAAGCTTAAACAATCTTGCTTTTATGGATGCAAACTAACTAAGGTAAGAAGCTGAGGCCTCCAAAGAGATATAGGCAGCTCTTGATTTATGCAGGAGTTACATTCTTGGAAATTGGCACATATACTGAAAATGCCTAAATTGAAACTACAGTCGTGCGCCACTTAATGACCAGGATTGGGACCGTGATCGCCGTCAAGCAGCACTTTATGCAATGCGGACCCTCTGCAGGGAAGGAGATGCTCCACTCCACTCCCCTCCCCTCCGGTCATATGAGCCTCCCAGAGGCAGTGCATGTCCGAGCACTGCCTCTGCAAGGCTCAGACTGAGGGAAATCGCATCTCTCACGACTTCTGGTTTCACAGAGACAACCTCCCTGATTGTAAAAATCCCCTTGAGGGATTTAGAAATGCCTGCCTATGTAAACCGCCTTGAATAAAGTCAGAGGAGTAATCTGATGACCAGAAAGGCGGTATATAAATACCGAGTTATTATTATTATTATTATTATTTGCTCTAGGCTCCCTAGGTAAGGAAGCTGGATGTTTTCCAGACATGGTTTCACACTGAAAAATGTGCCAAATATCACATGTGTGTCTGCTGTGGCCAAACATGCAGAAGCTCTACTACACTATTTCAAAAATGAGCCTGAGCAAATCGGACTTCTGATAAAAATTTGCAAATCATGCCATTTTGAAAACATGCAAATATAGACAATATAAATTGAGAGCTGCTGGTACAAGGAAACCAAGGGTGACATTTTCAAAAAGACACAGGGTTGTGAAAGTAACGCTTATTATAGATCATAGAATCCGAGGAGTAATACTGTATCTGCATTCCATTTTTCATTGACCAAAATTAAAGAGGTCCACATTCAAATACAACTTCACCTTCAGACGTTCAAAATCAACACCCCCCTCCCCCAAGAAACACATGCACACACAGAAAGGGCACTTATTTGCCATTTCTGACAAACACATTCAACCATTTTAAAAAATTTATTGGACAATCTCAATTTCTGCAAGTGAAATCTGCCACATTCAGATAATTGAATGTCATAACTCTCAAATTCAAATGGCTTCTTTATGTCCATTATATTACAACATAGTCTTGTAGCCATAAAAATGCTCAGCAAGTCTATCCCTTCCCACTGGGAAAGACATCTCTCTCTTCTGCCACAAATTTGCTTAACTGCTCCTTCGTTTCCCTCCCACGCAGCAGACATTGTCTCTTTCACTTTACCTTGCCCTCTTTGGCCTTCTGACCAAGTTATGCAGAACTTTCTTTCTTTACACAGAAATGCTGAAGATCAGCTAGCTTATGAAGCATTTTATGTCAGCAAAGACTACACAATAAGTTTATTTTCCTACTCCTCACCCCAGAGGTTTGTTTTCCATAGCTTCCTGTATTAAAATAATCCCTTATTAGCCTATTGATTACAATAGTGAATCTAGTTGGAGCAATGTTTCGATAAATCTAAAATGTACATCTGTTACACTATAAAACTATAAGCAAACTAAATCAGACAAAACCTCTCCATCCTACAAATCATCAGGGTCATCTCTGCAGGTTAATGCTAGCAAAACAGACTGATGAAATTAATGTCTACTGCTGACATCCTCATAAAGTTGAAATACAATTGCAAATGCAAGCAATTCATATGAATACATATGAATCCATCTGTCAGATAATCAAGGAGTTATATCTTCTTCCCTCAACACTAGGAGGACAGGGGGATGAAGAGAGAAAAAACAAAATTGACCCTTGCCCCATGTATACAAACAAAGCCTCTTCTGCTAATGGAAGACAACTTTAGGATATAACCAAAAATAAGTTCGCTTTTAATAGTGTGTTCTTTGTAGGCTTTGTATGCAATATAGCCTTATTTTAGCTCAGGGATAAGAACATAAGAACAGCCCCATTGGATCAGGCCATAGGCCCATCTAGTCCAGTTTACTGTATCTCAAAGCGGCCCCACCAAATGCCCCAGAGAGCACACCAGATAACAAGAGACCTGCATTCTGGTGCCCTCCCTTGCATCTGGCATTCTAACATAGCCCATTTCTAAAATCAGGATGTTGCACATACACAACATGGCTTGTAACCCATAATGGATTTTTCCTCCAGAAACTTGTCCAGTCCCCTTTTAAAGGCATCCAGGCCAGATGCCATCACCACATCCTGCGGCAAGGAGTTCCACAGACCGACCACATGCTGAGTAAAGAAATATTTTCTTTTGTCTGTCCTAACTCTCCCAACACTCAATTTTAGTGGATGACCCCTGGTTCTGGTGTTATGTGAGACTGTAAAGAGCATCGCTTTATCCACTTTATCCTTCCCATGCATAATTTTGTATGTCTCAATCATGTCCCCCCAGGCGTCTCTTTCCTAGACTGAAGAGGCCCAAACGCCATAGCCTTGAAACACATCTGCCATATCGTCTGCAGACGACTCCAAACTTTTCGGAGTGGTGAAGACCAGAAGTGATTGTGAGGAGCTCCAGAAGGATCTCTCCAGACTGGCAGAATGGGCAGCAAAATGGCAGATGTGTTTCAATGTCAGTAAGTGTAAAGTCGTGCACATTGGGGCAAAAAATCAAAACTTCACATATAGGCTAATGGGTTCTGAGCTGTCTGTGACAGATCAGGAATGATCTTGGGGTGATGGTGGACAAGTCGATGAAAGTGTCGACCCAATGTGCGGCGGCAGTAAAGAAGGCCAATTCTATGCTTGGAATCATTAGAAAAGGTATTGAGAACAAAACGGCTAATATTATAATGCCATTGTACAAATCTATGGTAAGGCCACACCTGGAGTATTGTGTCCAGTTCTGGTCACCGCATCTCAAAAAAGACATAGTGGAAATGGAAAAGGTGCAAAAGAGAGCGACTAAGATGATTACGGGGCTGGGGCACCTTCCTTATGAGGAAAGGCTATGGCGTTTGGGCCTCTTCAGTCATTTGCTAAAATCATATTTTGGTTTACTTTTCCAAGTGCCTGTACCCTGGGCCCTTACTCATGAGTGGGACTCTGCTCCTGCTCAGAGTAGACCTATGTACACACTTACATATTTATTGGATCTCCAAACCCCGGACCATGGGCCACATTCAGACACCAATAACTTCATTCTATTCAGCACCTCTTGTGGCTAAATGCGGTATATACCCATGTTTTTTCAATTCTTTTTCAAAATCCATTCCCCCTCTTCCTGCGCAAGTCAATTTTGTCCTTCCCTCTATCATCAAACTTTCAGTACATTGTTTTTCCCATGCATTTATTTATTTGGTTTCCAGCCCTCAACACCATGTCAGATACACAATGCAGCCCTTCTGCCAACAAGTTTGGAGACCCCTGCTTTAGCTCAACAGACTGCCTTTATTGGGCTACAATCATATTTAATTAAGCAAGATAATTAGTTTCCAAGAGATAACATAAGAACGCTGTCAACTTCCATCCCAAAAAAGTTCCCACTGATGCTTTACTGCCAATGATATTAGGCAACTCACACTTTCACATATTCTATGAATACCTTCCAGACCAAATCAAGTCACATCTCTTCTTTGCACTTCAGTGTGTGAGAGATGTGCAAGTTTTCAATACGTCACAAGCACATCATCTATCCACAGTGCAAATATGGAAATACCCCCTACATATTATAGCAGAAGCATAATTTATTCATACTTTGTTTGGGCGTTTCCTGGTTATCATGTGATAGAGGTGTTTGAAAATGGTGTTATTTCTCTTACTCAGAAGTAAGCCCATTGTGTTCAGTAAAACTTAGGCTGCAATCCTATCTTACTCACCTGAAACAAACACCTCTATCATATAACAGTACAATCATATTGTTGTAAAATTCCTATTTCACAAATATACTAAACAAAGTGAGCTGTCATGTGCATAACCAACATTCCCCTCAATAAAACAAAAAGAAAACCCACCCTAGGCATCTTCGAACAGCAGTTACTAGAAAGGCAGGGAGAACAAAAGAAGTGAGGCCCAGTGGTTAGCCAGTGAAAGAAATGAAAGGGAGAGGGATCGAGATTGGAAATAACCAAGAACATCTTTCAGACCAGATTTGGATCAAAGGCTACCAGATGCCAAAATACTGGTTTTTGAATGCGACAACACTTGAAGTACTTACTTCAGAATAAGAGGAGCTGGCAAAGACTTACAAAAAAACACTTTCAGTCTGTTCAAAGCACTTCATATACATCACTAGAATTTACGTAGATTATAACAACAGCTCCTAACAATACTGTATGGCACTATTACCCCCTCATAAAAAGGGGGTCTGTGTGTATGAAATTGAGAAATACAGCTTGCTTGGGCCACCAAACAAGTTCAAGGACCACATTTCACACTTCAACACTAACATTCAGCCATGTTCAAACGTTAAACACAATATACTGCTCGAAACTACAGTTCCTTGAAGATAAACATTACATTTAACTTTTATTGATTCTAGCAAGTTCAGCTTTGGAAAGTTTCATCTCAACTGCCAACAGCATTTTTAGGAAACCTCAATGTGAGTGAAACAGGCGTGAGTAGAGGTTATGTTTGAAAATCAACTTTAACATTAGTTACTTGCAAATCCATCCTTTTACCAGCCTCATTGACCATGCTTATGTAAAATAAAAATTGTTGGATAAAGCATGCTCTTGATTAAGTAATTTGCAATATCTAAAGCATGCCTGGCAAAGCCTCCAATTTGACCACGAAGCAACAATATTAGATGCAATACAGCAAATTTTCTACAACATTTTACTTACGTTAACTCTGAAAGCTTGTACAGTGTTATCCAGAAGAAGAATATTGCAGACCACCACTGTATGCTGTCTGTCTCGTGCCAGCTCAGATGCTCGTACATTGTAGGTTCTGCCAGCAGGCAATCGGAAACGTGCGGTCATTACTGTCCACACAGCGTCTTAAAAGAAGATAAAAAATAAAACAAAACTAAGACTTACACTTTGACCTTATGAAGGCACAAATTAGATTTAACCAAAAAAAGCTTACCCTAATCTTCAGTACTAGATAAAAAATATACTTGATTTTTTAGGATTTATAATTCATCATCCTATACTGAGGCAAGCTTTTGACATCCTTCAAGGTAAAACTTCAGACTACATTATTTAGAAAAAGTTAATTTCTCAGACAAAATAATTATACATAATAAATAATGGAAACTATAAACAAAAAAGGCTGGAGGTATTATTGTGAGTGATTTCATAAAACAGGTGTAAACATTGAAAAAGGAAAGAAAAACAAAAACAAATACCATACATATTCAAGTATAAGTCGATCTTGCAGATCTTGAAGGCAGGTTTTGAGTCAAAAATCATAGAATTTTCTATGACCATTGGGTAACCCAGGGGAGGGGGAACTTAGGGGGTTTCTGACTATAGCTTTGTCTGATTTTACCCAAGGCCAGTTCCTGAAAAATAGCCTACCAGTAATTGTTGCCTAAGAACTGTATACAGGTGGAGCCTATTTATATGCGTTATTTCTGTTCTGTGACTGGGGGCAATTAAGAAAAACAAATTGTGCTAAATTCCATAGAGTTAAGCAAAGATGCTGCAGCCTGACACTTGGGGCTGGAAGGAAACTAAAGCAGCTGTTATCAATCCCCTCCACCCCCTTTCACAGGTGGGAAGCTGAGCTTTTAAGAGTCCAGTCCTATGCATTTCTACTCAGAAGTAAGTCCCATTCTGGTCAATGGGGCTTTGTCCCAGGAAAGTGTGGATCGGACTGTAGCCTAAATCTCATGCTTTGCTTGCTGGGAAGGCTTGCTTGCTGGGCTGTTTTGTTTCTGTAGGCTGGAGTACAGAGAGCCTGCAGCATCTCAAGGGGGGGAATTGGGAAACACTCCCTGGGTTTTTTAAAGCAATCCCCTCTGTTGCTACCACACCTGCCCCTTCGTGTGAGTGAGTGAGAGAGAGCTCCACCTTGCTGCACATGTTCTGCCTACAGAGGTTTTCCACCCCTTCCCTTTCCCTCTTTGCTGACTCAGGGGCTCCAAGAGTGTTACTGTTCCTTGACAAGGAGAACCTCTTCCATGACTCCAGGGCTATTTCCCTGTCTGGGCAAGGTGGAGCCTTTTTGCAGTGTTTTGGGTTGCCTTGAAAATGAGCAAGAAGCCAGTGCAGGGCAAAGGAGGCAGAGGTGTGTGTGACTTTCAGTTCCCCCCACTCCGGAGACAAATCTGCAGATCAAAAGTCTGTGGATAAATAGGTTGCACCTGTAGTCTCTAATTTACTAAAAATATAGTAAGATATCCTAAGATACATTTTTATTCATTAACTTTTTAAATTCTGGTCTTCACAACCTTTGTGTAAACAGAGTAAGTGCCCTGTAAACAACATACCAGTAGAGCCATTATTCAAATTCTTCTTTAATGCGCCTGGTGTGTTAAGCCAGAGGCTCTACATACAACACACCACATGTAACACATAACTGAAAGTGTGCAATTCAATCCATAGTAGAGACACAAGCAATAAGGAATGACTATGAGCAAGTGCAATTACACCTAGATTCAAACCTATTTACTGTGAAGTAGACCCATTGCTTCCCATTGGTGTTATTCTTATTTAATGGTGCACGGAATTGTAGCCTGGGACTTTGTTTCAGATGGAAAAGAGGATTACATCCTGGTGTTTAAAAAACCAGACCTCTGCCAAACATTTGCAAAATGGAATGAGGCTGCAGAAGGGACTGCTGAAGAGAACAAGTTTTGATTTCAATGGAAGCCTTCAGCTCTGGCATATGCTTTTTCTCAGGAGGCAAATAATAGGTTAACTTTGGCTGCAGTTTCTAGCCTCATTGTCTTGGAGACAAATAGTTCTCTTATTATATATTGACCTCTTGCTTCTCCTGGTGCCATGACTTGCCTGACCCCTGAGTGACCTCAAAGATAAGGTGAGGAGATGATCCAAGCTTGATTTATTGGCAGAAATTTCTTGCCTTATAGGCAAGTAGCTACAGGAAAACACAAGGCACTGGGCAACCTCTATGGCTTTAAAGTCTACTTCAAATGTTCTATGAGTGTAGCAAAAGCTACTGAAAACTTCCTCAAAGTCTGGGTTTCATGCTGCTGCTTTAAATGACCCATCAACAACCTCTTCTACTGTATGAAAAGTTACACCAGCATGTATCTCCCTTGGAACTACTGACAACGCCACAGGCATTTAATAATAGCAGAACACTGTATGTTATGGCAAGTATACCAAGTCTTGCCATATGAAGTTGATTTTGGTAGCAACTATGCCACTTTATGTACTGTATGAAGGCATCCTGAGAGATTACTAGCTTTAAGGCAGGGCTTTTCAGACTGGGGCATCACAACGCCCCAGCCTGTGGGCCCTGGCCTCTGCCCCCTCTCGTGGAGAGTTTGAGCCACTGTAAGTGCTTGCGGGGGCAGCCTGGAGGCAGGGAGGAGGCAGCAGCTATCCCCAGGATCACGCTACAGCCTTGCCCCTGCTGCCTCCCCCCACCCCCACAAGCACTTACAGTGGCTCAAACTCTCCACAAGAGTTTGAAAACCACTGACTTTAAGGTGCTGAGAGCATCTGCCTGACACTCTTCATTGAGTGTCCTCATCACTGAGGTCAAGGAAAGCAACCCAGTTTGTACCCACCTCAAATGAACTTGACAAATACTGGCTCAGATTCTCCAGTCAAATCTTTCAATACACACAAAGTCAACAGCTTCCTACTGAATTAAATCTTGGCCAGTAGTTTTCTGTACAGTACTAATGGCCTCGGGTTAAATAGCAGTACAGATTGCAAATACCATTGACCTTAATTTCAAAATACACAAAAACATCAAAATTAAGATGCAAGCGTGGAGTCTGGGTTCAAACAACAGCTGTTATGACAGCGGAACAGAATCATGAAATAAAGTTTCCTGATCTCATTTCATTCTTTTCACCTATCCTTAAGCAGCAAAGTAATTTCCAAATAAAAATTCAAGTTTCAAGAGAATCACTTGTGGGATTTTGTTCACAGAACAAAATTCAGCAATACTAATTTTATTTTACCATTAAGAAACAACTTTGAAACCTCATCAATTACTTTCTTTAAGGACAATTGTGCTTAATTACTAGAACACTCTCATAAAAAGTAAGTATGTAATTTTATAGCACCGGGCAGCCCAATCCTAACAGGCAGCCCAATCCTGAGCTGCCGGAGCGCCCCCACTCGGCACGGGAGGCAGCTCGCAAGTAGGGGACGTTCGTCCCATTCCCCTGGGTAAGGGAGGCAGCCCCACAACGGGGCTACTCTCCTTAGTGGCGCCCTTAAAGTAAAGGTGCTTGTGTAAGGCACACAGCCTCCACGAGCACCTAGGATCCTGCGGAGTGGAGCTCCGTGGATCCTCCTCCTGCCCGCCGCCAGACACATCTCTGGCACGCCCTCTCTACGCAGCACGCCGGCCTCCCCGCAATGAATGACCCCGTCCCCACTCTGTTCGCCATTCCACAGCCCGGCGGTTGCTCAGCACTGGCCAGAGCTGAGCCACCTCCTGCGGGAGCCGCCGGTAAGCCCTGCAAACGTGCCTTACAGCACGGTGCAAACCAAAGGATTGGGCCCTAATTGGTTTAGGCTGCAATACTAAATATTTACATAGGAGCAAGTCCCATTAAATTCAGTGGGGCTTACTTCAGAGTATATAAGCACAGGATCATACTATAAGAAGGGCAATTTGGGATATTAACTCACTGAATATGCTAACTTTTATGACACAATTTAAAGAGCCACCATTATGGTTTCCCTACGTGCCGATAATCTCCATAGAGCAGATTAGCCCAAACTCTGGCCTAGGGGCCATTTGCAGCTCTCAGGGACCCCCAATCCAACCCACAGGGAGCCTCCAGTCTCCAATGAACCTCTAGCCCACTGAAGACTTGCTGGAGCTCAAGCTGGCTCAACTCAACTGCTCTCTGCATAAGGGCGACTGTTCAACCTCTTGCATGAGCTGCAGGCCAAGGGATCTCTCCACTGCTTGCTGTTTCACACCTGTGATGCAGCAGCGGCAACAAAGGAAAGGCTGGCCTTGCTTTGTGCAAGGCCTTGAGTTATTGCAAGATCTTCATTCATATAAGTTCCACCTCTAATATAGTCATTTATGTAAATTTATTCAAATTTGAAATGTAAATTAATTCCTTTTTTCCCCAGCCCCTAACACACAGTGTCAGAAAGATGGTGTGGCCCTCCTGCCAAAAAGTTTGGACACCCCTACCATAGAGGAAGATTTGTGTATTATAGCATACAGTGGCACAGTGTGAAAACACATCAAACAAATTAATGTTTATAGTCAAACACATGAACCATTATGTTTTGCTAGCTTTCCTGCTTGTTGAGAAAGCCACCCCGGCTTGTTTTAAACTGTGCTTAGAACACATTTGACTTTGCTGAACGCAATCGCAAATGGGGTTTCTCCACTAGCATGACACTCTAACCCAGCTATTTTCAACCAGTATGCTGTTGCATACTAGGCGTGCTGCGAATTGTCTGCAGGTGTGCTGCAGGAATTTGGGGAGGGTCATTTATTATTAGGGCCATTGGGGGAAACGAGCCTCCCCCCAGTAGCATGGTGTGCCTTGTCAATCGTCAAAAAACTGATGGTGTGCCTTGACAATTTTAGCACCTTGTCAGTGTGCCCTGAGATGAAAAAGGTTGAAAATCACTGCTTAACCAGTGGACCATTTCCTTAAAATGTGAAGCTGTTTTCTATCAAGTCAAACCACTGGACCATCTAGCTTGATAGTATCTATTCTGACTAGACACTTTCAAGCAGACTACGGTTTCAGAGAGGTTGTCTTTCCCACCTCTACTTGTAGGTGCCAGGAATTGAAACTGTGACTTTTTTGCAAGCAAGGTATGTGCTTCACCACTGACCCATCCCTGCCCCAGTACATTCATACTGCAGAAGACAAAGTCTTTTACATGTATTAAAATGTCTTATTGTCTGTTAAAATTTGAGAGATTTACAATTTTTTTTAACATAAGATAATTAAAAATCATATTGAATACTTTTATTGTGAGAAGCAGCCATGTGTCTTATTTTCTAGATGTAAGATGTTCCTTATAAGATTTTGTAAAATTATCATATAATTATATTATAAGGTATAATATAACCTTATAATACAAGGAAAATTTAAGGAAAATCTTGAGGTGTCCTTAGAATACAATGCTTAGTTTAATGTAACCATTTATAGTTTTTGTATGCAAATGTCAAATCATGTTACTCTAAAGGGTGTCTTTTACTACAAAACAGGGTTCTTTTTATGCATTGTATCAGCTGAGGCACTGGCTAAGCCCAGAGAGATGCATACACACCAACCCAAAAAAAAAAAAAGCTTTGCCAGATCAGGCTGAAGGACCATTTATTCCAGGGGTGTCCAAAGTTTTTGGCAGGAGGGCCACATCAGCTTTATGCCACTGTGTTGGGGGCCGGGGGGGGATTAATTTACATTTATAATTTGAATAAATTTACCTAAGTTTACATAAATGAATATATTAAAGATGAACTTATATGAATGAATGAAGGTCTTGCAATAGCTCAAGGCCTATAAAAGGCCTTGCACAAAGCAAGGCTGGCCTTTCCTTTGCTGCCACTACTACGAGTACATCACAGATGTGAAACAGCAAGAAGTGGAGGGAGTCCTCATCCCACAGCTCATGTAAGAGGTCAAACAGTCGGCCTCACGATGCGAGCAGTTGCATCGGGCCAGTGCGGGCTCCAACAAATCTCTGGAGGGCCAGAGGCTCACTGGAGACTGGGGGCTTCCCAAGGGCCACACTGAGAGGCCTTGAGGGCCGCATGTGGCCCCAGGGCTGGGGTTTGGGCACCCCTGATCTAGTCCAACATCCTGCTTCCCCATTCTCATTATAAAATGGAATCAGGAAGCTTAAAATAACACAAACATAATACAAAAATACAAGGCAATAGAACAGCAATAAAAACCACTATAAGCAAAAGACTAACAAGCAGCAAAAAAAAAATTTAAATGAGTGAACGCTATACAAAACAAAAAAGTCTTAAGCACCTGCCAAAAGACCAATAGGGAAGAAGTTCCACAGTTGTGGTGCCACAATGGAAAAGGCTCTTCCTCTTGTTGCCACCAGCCAAGCCTCTGAGACTGGTGACATCCATAGAAGGGCCCCTACAAATTACCTCTGGGAGCAAACTGTTTTATATGGAAGGATGTATTGTACCTGTACTAGTGATTGTCTCTTTACACACCTTTACTATCAAATCCTAAATTCAGGGAATTTTTAGAAGAATATTTTTCCCTAAAGGCAAATATCTAAAGAGAAAT
Source organism: Tiliqua scincoides (assembly GCF_035046505.1). NCBI lineage: Eukaryota > Metazoa > Chordata > Lepidosauria > Squamata > Scincidae > Tiliqua > Tiliqua scincoides. The sequence goes on along the minus strand of NC_089821.1, from coordinate 77,286,693 downwards.
GCTCAGATTTCAGATGTATCCCCCTCCCCCAGATTTTGGTCAAAGTCTTCAGAGCATCCAGCCATGTCCAAGATTTTTCTCACAAACCTACCAGGCTTAATTAAGGTAGTCAGGTCCATCAAAAACAGGGAAAGTAAAACACATACAGCCCCCCCCCCCCAAAAAAACACTATTAAATATACAAAAACAGAGATATAATGACTTCCTAGGGCAGCCATTTTCAACCACTGTGAAAATGGTGTGCCATGAATGGCCTCCAGGTGTGCCATGGGAATTTGGGAGAGGGTTATTTATAGTTGGATCATTGGGAGATGTGAGCCCCCCACCAGCAGTGTGGTGTGCCTTGTCAATTGTCAAAAATCTGATGGTGTGCCTTGACCATTTTAATGCTTTCCCAATGTGCCATGAGATGACAAAGGTTGAAAATCACTGTCCTAGGGCATGCTATAGTCCTATCTATCTTGGCACATTACCCATTAGGTAAAATATTTTTAAGGCAATGATCAGAGCAGATCACCAATCAATTAAGTGGCTGGGTTCATAGTGGCTGGGTAAACTTTTTGCTTTACAAAAAACTCACACAAGTGACAAACAACAGATGCTGGATGATAGAAGGTAGGTGTCACATTTCTACAGCGTATTATATGTAAGATGAAGCTATGAGAATGTTGATGTAAATAACATTTGGTTTTATGTATTCTAGTTATAACTTAATGCTCAGAACCTAGTTCAATATGGCCAAGTGGTCTTTGGGTTTGTGTTCCTCAAAGAATGTGCATGCACACATACCCATACTATCAAAGAATCCATTTTTGAAATATAGGAATGTTTTTGCGGCACATAGTTCCACTGTCAAAAGGGGAGGAAAAGCACACATATTGCAGAACAATTTTTTTCTAAAAATCCAGACCCAAGGCTACAGTCAACCTATATAAGTTACCTCAGCAAATAACCTAGCAGGGTTTATAAACAGAAGCTTTGGATCTCCTTGCCCTACACACCACCATCACACGACAAATGTTTCAGTAAAGGCTTCCCTACTATTATTTGGATTCCTAAGTACCAGAAACAAGGCAAATTTTGGTACACCGAAACCCAGTTTTGGCAAACATTTAAATCCATATTGATGTAACAAAACATAAGCTTCGCTATATCTATAGACGAAAATAAAATGTGTTCCATGTTTCCAACTGAGGGCTCTAATGTGCCATTGGCATATCCAAATATAAGGCCTCACATCATTTCTCTCCTTCCCCTCAAGGCCATGATGACAGAGCAGGAAACGGGAAATGCTGAAGTACTCACTGAAGAAATGGAAAAAGGTAAAACAGCATTCCTCCTAGTGGGGTGTCAACTGCAGAGACCATGCAATCAATTAATTTCACATGTACCGCTGAATTATTCTTACACATTTGCCCCATGCCCTGCATGGAATCACACCTTGTGGAAGCAGCTCTCATGCTGCTGGCTATGAAAAGAGTAATGAAATAGCAACAATGACATACCTCAACAGATTCACTTCATGCAATCATGGAAGAATTTCTTCCCAGAATGCAGTATGTGCATTAACTCATGGGCATGCACTGTTTATCATGCTTTGTAGGTAGAAAATGCTAGTACTGATGCTTGGTGACATGGAACTGAAGAGTTCAGGAAACAGCCCACTTGGAAAACAATTATTTTTCTTACAAGGACTGTTAGGGCAGTTTGAAGGCCAAAAGTAGATTTCTTTCCCCATCACTTCAGCAGTTTCAGAATCAACTGAGGGAGCGATTACTAATCTAGATCTAGAATACTTTTCAAAGCAACTTCTGCTAGCCTGGTGCTATGTAGAAGGTAGGCCCCCATATCTAAAGGGGATCTTGTCTGGGGCCCCTGTGGATACAGAAACCGTTGTTGTGGGGAACCCTGTCTCTGTTCTCATGCATCCATTAATGTAGTCTAGAACCTTACTAGGGCAAAAATTATCTCTTTGTTACACAGGTCATTATAAGCATTCAAGCTTATAGTGATGTTAAAGCAGGTTGCTGGCAGCCTGAATGCTTTAAAAAAAACTAGACTGACGCTAAGAAACCGTGCTGCCTCTCCTCTTGTGGAGTTGACTGAGATAAGCTTGCATGGCCCGATAAGGGGCATGGCTTTGAGTCAGAGTGGTAGTGCCTGGTTGGGGTCAGATTGTCTTCCAATGCCCCTTGAATTATCCAGCCTCTGAGCTACAGTTAATGCAATGAAGTAATTGCTGCAGAACTCTGCATGATTTGCTGATGGCAGGAGGTCTGGTCTAGAGGGTAGAGCCTCTGTTTGCCTGAAGATAACATCAGAAGGACACCGGTTCGAGGCCACCTGCACTGTGAACGGCGAGACCTTAAAGCAGCTGATAAGCCGAGCCGAGTTATCCCACCTGCTCTTTGGCCGCTGTCAGCCTGTGTGGGAGGAAAATGGAGGCCAGAATGTGATACCAGATCATAAAAGATCCATCTGAAATGTTGTGGTTCTTGAAAGACAGAACCTTCTTCAATTGTAAAAATCCCTATTGGGATTTAGTATTGCCTGCCTATGTAAACCGCCTTGAATTAAAGTCTGAGGATAAATCTGATGACAAAGAAAGGCGGTATATAAATACCTGTAAAAAACAAACAAAAAAACCACTCAATTTTCTCACAATTCCTTATCTGTACTTATTGGTCAATAAAGAGGCCCTTTCTCCCATTCCATGTGTTCACGGGTGTGGGGGGGAAGCAATAGCTGTTACAAGTTCTTTTCCCATATGAGCAAGTTCATATGCTCAATTATGTACTAAAAGGAAATGTTTATTCTACTCTCAGGAAGAACCAGAAAGCTGATTTCCTTCATACAAAATGGAGACATAGCACAGAAATGTGTATGGGGCAATCATGCCCATGAATCTAGATCACAGTGACTTAATGAGATGATTGCAATTCATTGCATATTGAGAACATGCCATGTCCAATGTACTTGACCTTGATTCTGGTAATATAGAGTTGTTTAGAGTATTCAGTTAAAGTTAGAGTTCTTGGGCACAGAGGTTGTAGATTACCATATACTGCAGTAAACTGCTATAACATATATTGGCAATTGTCTGAAAGTTAGAGGCTGGTGGCCGGAGTTTTTAAATTACTAGTACTGTACTGATTCTTCTCACATGCTCCAATGTATCTTAACTAAGCAAAAGCATATTAGAGTGAAATTTTGTATCAGTACTATGACATGAATCCAACTTGCATGAGCAATTTGTAGGGAGAAATGGAAATGCTACAGCCAAAGCACATGTGTCATTTTGCATACGAAGCGCTGCCTCCATTCTGAGTGCTCTGACAAAAGCACATGTTCTACAGGTAAAGTAGCTCGCTTTTATCACAGCAGGTGTTGGTAAGGGTGGCAGGCTGACATGGTCTACTCTATTACTTTTGCCAGACATGCTCAGCCTGCTATGTTCCACCTACCATAGTCAAAATTTTGATTCTTGTGAGCAATCAGGTATCACACCTTCTGCCATTTCACGAAAAAAGAAGATACTCTGCAACTTCATAGAGGTTATTCAACTTTATTGGAGGTCCATTTGATTTGGCAGTGAGTAAAAATCCTGTTTTAGAGAAATCACCTCTCTGGGTGATGAACAGAAGAAGCAGAGAGACACCAGGAAGGTTACAACTAATCAGTATGCTTTCCAGGCTTGCAGGAGAGCAGAACAATGAGAAACAGTATACTAAAGATTCATCTCTTTTGGGACTGAGCCATTGAGCATTAGGATGACTGTCTAGGAAAAAGAAGCAGGTGCCAGAAATCCAACACAGCAATGAGAATGCTGTTTGGGGGTCTTGCAGTTAATTATTACAAATTCTGAATTCACAGCTTTCAAGTCTTTAATAACTTCTGTTGTTCTGACTTTAGTTTGCACAGCATTAATGTGCTGACAAAAAAAAAGTACTCAACTTCCACAGCCGACAGTATCACATTACCTGCTGTTCTTGTATTGTTAACTTTAATTATCCTACAACTCACTATACTTTGCCAGTCTTTCAAACCCACTACTGATGCAGCAGTCACACATCTGGGGATCAGTTAAAGCCAGATCACATTATCCATGGAGGAGAAACACAGGTATACAGTGTGTCCATTGTACAGTGTCAATTTTGGGTTTTGGTAAACCACACAATAGCATACAGATCCCTTGCTACAGAGAAGGCGTATTCAGACATTTGAACTGTATGTGTGGGTAAAGGATTGTGACAGGCCTGCCCCACTTTCAATGAGATGCACAAACAGAAATCAGACTGCTTTTCATGAAGGCTACCTGTGTAAGCCTCTGTATGCTAGTTCATAATCCTTGATAGAACATTCTGTTCCATCTTTTTTTTTTTAATTAGAGAAGCTTTATGCTTCCCAGTCTTCTACACAAAGCAGATTTCTCCCTCATAACCAGATTTATCATATGCAAATAAGGTTTCACATACAAGAATGAGTAGTGAACAAAGACTAAATTAAAGCTGGAGCACACTTTGATGACCAAACATGTTATAAGCAAGGCTTTTTACCCCTGTTTGCAAGTACCATCACCTCCAAAGATGGCTGCTCTGTGAAAAACTGGCAAACCCACCATATGAACATTCTTGCAGCAAGGGAAAGACTTTTGCAGTTACAGTTGCTTCTTGGCCTTTCAACTCTGCATCTTTCTTTCCCAGCCTGCACTTGACTTGAAGGGAAAGGTTTGACTTGCTTCAGCCATCTCCACCACCAGTGGAATTGAGCCAGGCAGAGCAGAGTTAGATGGTCTCTGTAGCAGCAACAGTGCTACACAACAGGCACAACAGTGCCTGCAGAAGACCAAAGTCTGCTCCCATCAGACCATTTGCTCCAAGCAAATATGTAAAAAGGGAAATCATGACTGTATTTATGCCTTTTTCAATAAAAGATATTACACTGTGTACAATTACAACAGAAATGTGTTCTCATCTATTAAGACAAAAATCCAGAATCTAGGGCCTATGGCAGAAGCACAACAAATTAGAGAACTAATGCTGTTCATTAGCAACATGAAAGAGGATGACACCCCCAAAGCAGTATAAGTAGTTGGCACCCTGCATTGTGAGTATGAGTTGTTTGAAGAATATTACTTTCAACTGCTTGCTGGGACAGAAAAAAAGAATTTTTAGACAGGGAAAGGGTGAGACTGCAAAGAGAAGGTTGTTGGACCTGGTACATTCATCAGTGCTATTTATTCAAGGAGATTCATCTTCCCTACATATCACGCCAGGAAATCAGTAGATTTCCTGCTACTATTTGAAATGGCCAGATGCTCCAATTTTATTCTTAAAAGGAAGTATGCATCTAGCCCTCAGAGCCACAGCTAGAACCAGGGAAACTTAGGTTCAAATTCCTAGTCAACAGCAATGCTTACTGGTTGACCTTGAGCCAGTCACTATCTCTCAGTCTAAGCTGGGGGGGCCTGAGGGGAGCCTGGAGAAAGAGTGGGATAATAAACACGTCAAAATTTCAACGCTAGAAATTTAAAAAGTAAAGATGAGGAGAAATGTCGTATATGTCAAAATTCGTATGCAAACACCACATGGAAAATATCAGATAACAGAATAAGTGGATATTGCCTGAAATCTAGGAAATTCAGTTTTATAATTAGTATAAATAAAATTGAGTGCCTTTCTTTCACACAGCTGAAATCATAATGGCTACAGTGGAATTAAAGTTTATAGAAATGTTAAAAGGTGGGATCACAAGTCACAACACACTAGAAGAGGTGTGAATTACCAAATTCAGTGGTGCAACATTACATGAGATTTGGTCACTCCATTTTTGTTAACATGTTCAAAATTCACTTACATAAAAGCAAACAAAACTTTCCTGTGTTTCTATATTACATAACTTAATGCATCAGTTTTTAAAACACTAAACAAAAGCCAGATTTTATTATTATAAACATTACCACATGTTAAACACTAAAGTAAAGCAAGATAGTTTCTCTTGGGAGAAGTGAAACTCACGGCTCAAATCCTTGTGATGCTGATCTCAACAGCCATGCACGTTGCCAAGGGTCAGGCTCTATTATTAAACTACTGTACACTGTAAGCATGGTCCTATAGCTATTTATATTTGCTGTGCTTATAGTTCTGTGTGTGCTTTAGGATAACCATTTTGTCACCGGTACATCTAATCAAACAGAACACAATCAAAGTTGAGGAGAGACTCGATACCTTTTATTTATTTATTGTTTTTAAAGATCCATGAACTTATTTTTCAATTTTGTCATCTCTGCACTTTAGACTTAAAGAAATTGTGTCTAGGATTTAACTCAGTCAGAAACTGATATTTCAGTAATAAATTTTGTTTAGCAACACACTGTTCCCATCATTTCAGCTATTCCATATATAATTACCTGCTCTATTATGAAACATATATACAAATCTCAGTTCTTTCTCCTAACTTTTTAATTTCTCTTTTTGTATATTTTAGGAAACTAAAAAGTTGGCAAAGACCATCATGGGATGGAAAACATTGCATTGCATAATACATTGGCATTATGAAGGAAGTATTATGCAAAAATCAAGAAAAGAGCTTCCCAAGTAACTTCACTGAAATATGGATGCCATTAATTCTTTATTGGAATATTCAATACAAGAATAGAAAGGGATCTGTGTTTGTAAAATTACTTAAGCAATAATCAGGGGTGAATCTAAGCAAAGCACAACAGCTATATTTCTATACAGTGGATTCTCCTTATCTGCAGGTTCAACATCAGCAGATACAAACCCATGGTTGGAGGACCACAGAAGACCTCTGAACATGACTGGAAGTTACTTTCTGTAGCATACAGGAGGCCTTCTGACAAGGCCAGGAAGCTGCACGCAACCAATGGAGGGCTGGCTGCAGCAACCAGGTCAGTTATTTTGCAACATGGCACTGGGCTGATTGGTGGGAGACCGTGAATAGATAAAAGGAAATGCTTCATACAGTATATGCTAGATTTATGGATCGTGCTGGTGATAGCTACTAGTTTCAATGGCTTTAAAAGGTGATTAGACAAGTTCATAGAGGACAGGTCTATAAATAGCTACTAGTCATGACTACATGGAACCTTCATGTTCAGAGGCAATATACAAGACAACAATGCCAGGAAACAGCTGTTGCCTTTATGCCCTGCTTGGGAGCTTCCCAGAAGCATTTGGTTGGCCACTTCAGGATAAAGGATGCTGGGCCAGGTGAACCTTTGGTCTAATCAAAGCAAAGCTCTTCTTAATTTCTTATGACAGCAAGTTTCCCAGGTGGGTTTCAATTTGTATCTCAGGAATACTTCAAACATCAGTAATAACAAATTTCAAGAAATTACATAACTTAATAAACCTATTTGTAATGAAACTTTGTAATGTGTACATTCAGGCATTTGGGCTAAACGTTCATTGGGCTATTTGTAGACAATTGCAAGCAAGTTACTGTTACAATACTCTGGACTTGTCCTTTGAAAAGAATTAATGGCATTAAAAGCAAAAATGTCTAAAGCATAAGATGGTCCACTAGCTGGTTACTCAATTAAAATTCTTTTCCTCTATTTCAGAGGTTCCCAAACTAGGGCATCGAAACACCCCACCCAGGGAAGCCCTGTCTTAAGCCCTTAAGGGGCAGGTCAAAAGCAGCAGTGTGATTACCAGGATCGCATCACTGCCAGGGACAAAGGGAAGGTTGTATTTACTAGTGCTGGCCTCTGGGGGGGTGGGGCCCATGGACGCCTCTGTTGTTGTTGTCGGCAACCTTTAGTCTCAAAAGACTATGGTATCACGCTCTGAATGGTGGTTCTGGAACAGTGTCTGAAAAGGCTGAAAAGGCCGATTCAGGAGTGACAATCCCTTCCACACCGGGAGCAAGTGCAGTCTGTCCCTGGTCTGTCTCCCTGGCTATGGGCCTTCCTTCTTTGCCTCTTTGCCTCAGTCTGTTGGCCAAGTGTCTCTTCAAACTGGGAAAGGCCATGTTGCACAGCCTGCCTCCAAGCGGGCCACTCAGAGGCCAGGGTTTCCCACCTGTTGAGGTCCACTTCTGAGGCCTTCAGATCCCTCTTGCAGATGTCCTTGTATCGCAGCTGTGGTCTACCTGTAGGGCGCTTTCCTTGCACGAGTTCTCCATAGAGAAGATCCTTTGGGATCCGGCCATCATCCATTCTCACGACATGACCGAGCCAATGCAGGTGTCTGTTTCAGCAGTGCATACATGCTAGGGATTCCAGCACGTTCCAGGACTGTGTTGTTTGGAACTTTGTCCTGCCAGGTGATGCCAAGGATGCGCCTGAGACAGCGCATGTGTAAAGCATTCAGTTTCCTCTCCTGTCCTGCTGTCACTGTCCTGCTGAAGTATGCCTTTGGAACTGCAACAGAAGGCATCTATCTCCGGACCAGATCAGACAGAAAACTCTTCAACCTCTCTCCAGACGCCTCTGTAGGGCCCTGTCAAGCCTCAAATATATAAAATAGCTATCGTAATCCACTTCTGGTTTGCAAAAACAGAATCCACACTGTGAAGGCAACAACTGGTGACTGAGGGTTCTTTGAATCTTCCACATAACATATCGTAAAAAGTCCATTGAAAAATGGTGGTTTAGACTAAGCCTACCTGTGTAAACGTCTTTGAATGCTATCTAAAAAACAGAGAAAGGCAATATATAAATACTGTTATATGCATGTATATTCTGAGGTTTGAGGAGCCTTACAGAGGCATCCGCCAGCTCTCTGCATCCATAGGGAGACTAGTGCTGCCACTGGTAAGTACAAAAAACCCTTTGACCCTTGAAGCAGCACAATCTTGGCAATCGCATTGCTGCCTTCACCTCTCCCCCACCAAGGCTTATAGCAGTTCCCAAATTCTCCCAGAGAGTTCAGGAACTGCTGCTCTATTTGCATACTCAAAATACAATGCAAGCCTATGCATGTTTACTCAGAGTAAGTTCCACTATGTTCAGTGGGGCTTACTGCCAGAAAAGTGTGTTTAGGATTAGCCCTAATCAATTCAGACCAGCTGAAGAACTTTTACTACTTTACACAAATGCACAGAGAAGACCTGGCTGAAAAGAACACTCCAAGTTATCCCAGCTACCACTGATTTGGGACCCTAAAGTAACAGCTATTTGTTCCTGCATGCAACAAGTTAAAGCTGCTTCACACTTCCTTTTGCACTGTGGTACCAGTTCCCAGGCAGAAAAACAGTGAAAATGATCTATCGCGTTCTGCCTCCACAAAACCAGAAGTGGAGTGCGATTGCTCCACTTTCAGTGCTGCTGACCTGGGGAGCCCTGCAGAGGCTTGCGCAGGGCTCCCCGCACCCCCAGGAAGCTGCTGCAGGGACTGGTGAGTGCACTCCAGTCCCTGCAGCCCCATTAGAAGTGAAAGTGGAGCAATCGTGCTCTGCTTCTGGTTTAGCAGAGGCGGGGCAAGATTGCCCCACTTTCACTTTGGAAGCCTTGGAGAGTACTGCGGACAGCCGCGCAGGGCTCTCCGCACCCCTGGGAGGTCGCAGGAAGCTGTGGTATGTGCAGCCAAGCCCCTGCAGCCCCCTGACCAGCATGATCCGCTGCCTCCTCCCTGCCTCCTGGCTATCCCCGCTCTTCAAGGGCAAAGAGGCTAGGACCCACAGGCTGAGGCATCATGATGCCCCAGTCTGAAAACCTCTGAATTAACTGATCAACATTTCCTTCTCTTACTCTGCCCCCCCCCCCAATTTCGCTACACTTAAAAATACCTTCTAGGTAAAAATAGATTTTTACCAAACTGAATGTGGCCGCAAAAGGACACTATCAAAAAGGTTTCTGTACAATGGTCATGCATGCACCATAGTATAGAGGCTTACCATTTGGAAGAAGGATGCCTATTTATGACAAAGCTTGTCACAACCAGGATAGCAGCCATTTTCACCATTCTCTTTACAGCTTCCTATTCCATTTCACATGAAATCTTCATTCTAACTTCACAAGCTCTATGGAAACATCTTCTACACCCGTGGAGAGGAAACCTGTGATGGGCTCTGTGGGAATGCATGTGGTAGCCTTGTCCCCTGCCAATGATGCACTGGTCAGCCCCATTCCCTCCTTGTTTTCACTAGCTGTCTGCACAGACAAACGCAGAGTGCAGGAAGAGTTTCACCAGGGTTCTATGTTAGACATTTGCCTCTGCAGGCTGAATGTGAACAGAACAAGAGGCAGGATTACAACCCTCAGTCCCAGAAAACTTACATCCTCCAGGAGAGAAACTGCCTGAACAGGATTACAGTAATTATCTGTTATAGGTAGGTAATACTCTTCCTTTTTCCACGAAGACTCTCATTAAAAGTCCCTCACTTCTACTGACAAGAAGAGCAGAAGGGAAAGGCAGCCATCTAGACAAGCATTTCTCAACCAGTGGTACTTGTACTACTAGTGGTACTTGAGGTGGTATCCAATGGTACGCATGGGATGCCCAGATCCCAGCCACCTGGCAGCAAGACTAGCAATACAATGAGACCAGTCATGACAAGAGGCTCAACTCTGCAGGTAGAGCTCCAATGTGAGCTTTCCCAATGCTTGAAAAAACCCTTCCATCCTTCTTGAGCCTCTTACCAGGGTTGTCACATTGCACCTGGCCTCCCAATCTGGAAGAAACTGGTGATTACATCACTGCCAGTTACTTCAGGCGGTAGTTCCAATTGGTGGATGATACTAAGTGATACAGTGGAGGAGAAATGTTGAAAGATGCTGATCTAGACCAGTAGTTCTCAAACTTTTTAGAAGCCCGAGAGGCTGCTGCCTGACTTATGCCAAGGGGTGTGGTTTGCAGTGCCTGGGCAGTAGTGCTCCAATCCCCCTAGTAGTAGCTTGTCTAACCCTTGAAGCACATAGCTTAATCTGTCCTGTCAGTTTCACAAACCACCAAAAATTGGGTCAGGCCAGTGGTCCTGGACACACAGTTCAAGAATCACTAATCTGGACAATACACTTTTTACTACACACTCATAAATATAAATATGCAATTTTCAAAGAACCGGTAGTGATACATATTTATTGCAACAGCAGCTAAAGATATGCTGCTTAATACTCATATCTAGACATACGAACAATTTCTCGACTAAAAATATGTTCTTAAATTTTGTGCTACATTTAAAAGAAATGCTGTACTAAAACTATGAATAGGCTTTATATATACATATTTTAACATGGAGAGATCAATAGAGGAGGGTTAAGTTGTGTATTAGTGCCTTGCAGGTCAAAACCTCATGTTGAATACAGAAAGAATCAGAAAAGAATTTAAATAGCAGCACAAAAATTTTTTTGCTGGGCCTTTATAGAGTTAACCCAGCAAGAGCTACAACCCAGTATTCACTGTACCAGCCTGGTCTGTAGCTCCATCTACAGACTATGTAATAAAGGCATGTTATGTATGCTAGCATACCCCCCTCCCCAAATTTTCCACTATAAGCTCCACCCAACTGCTATGTGCCATGATTTAGATGGGTCTTGCCAATGCCTGCACATTTCAGTAGCATAGTATACTACAGCCCTCAGCAACACAGTACTGCTCCTGCTATAATTTTCTTCAATTCTCATACTTGCTACCAGTTCCTCCAGATAGGCAAGTCCCAAAGGGTCTTCAAGTCATGAAAAATGAAGACAATTATTTCTTTCATGTAAAGTCTCAAACTTTCTTCTATTTTCTTAAACAGAAGTTGAAGTTCTCTTGTTTCAAAAAATTGCCTTGCTAATGCACACAAAAGTTTGTCAGAGAAGCCAGACACCTGAAACACTTGACTGGTTATACATCTAGATTAAAACAGAAAAAAACTTTGACATTTAAGCAAGATTTTTAAGAATGAAAGATAGCAACTAATTTATTGTTTCTGGAATACAATGTTTCTGAAACTTGAAGAAATTTCAAAGATTTAGAAGTATTTTTAAAAAATCTTCACTGTAATGACATTCAGGGTTGTCTTAAACTTGCAGAAAAGCTTCTGCCTAAGCAGGAGGGTGTATGGAAAGTTGTTGTCCATAGAAATTAAGTTCTGTTCTACTGTAGTTCTTGCACCATCAGAAGATGTTGCACAACAGGTTGCATAACCCCTAGCACAAGGTTGCATAAGCATTCAATTCTTGTTTGGCATCACACCCTCACTTGCCTATTACAGTTTGTCTTTCTATTTGCATTATTTGTGTGGATGCAAGAAAAACAAGCAATATGTACAACAATTAACATGTACTTATCCTCTGCATCATGGTACATATGTAAGACTGCTGCTAAGTAGCCAGGCGACATTCATATATAACTTGTCTTTCGTTGCCATGCTTAGTTACATTTTCAAAACGTTGCACTTTTGCAAACTTACATTGCCATTTTTGTGAAGCTGGCAATTCTAGTTATATGTTATCTTAAACTTACTCAGCGGTGGTGAAAAAAATTCAACAGTTACACTATTCACTATAGCAACGGTGTCCAAACCCTGGCAATTGGGCCAAATCTGGCTCTTGGGAGGATTTTATCAGGTGCCCAACATTCCCCAACCTCTCAGGACTAAAAATAACTCAAAAGACCAACTTGCAGGTATATTCCTCAATCAGCCACTATAGGTGGTGTGCCCTAAAAATTTTAGCATCTTGTGAGCTAGGAGACGAAAAAGGTTGAAAAGGTTTATCATTGTAATAAACCAGCCATTTTCAACCACTGTGCCATGGCACACTGGTGTGCCGTGGGAAATTGGGAGAGGGTCATTTATCAATAGGACCATTGGGGGTGTGAGCCCCCACAGACAGCACAGTGTGCCTTGTCAATTGTCAAAAAGCTGATGGTGTGCCTTGACCATTTTAGTGCCTTGCCACTGTGCCGCGAGATGAAAAAGGTTGAAAATCACTGTGATAAACACTATGATAAACATTGTGAGTCAAATGTTTATCACATTCCTTAGTAGCTATTCTGAAGTTCTGCATATTACAGTTATATACACTTTTAAAAATAGGAACATATCAAGAACCCACAACTTCCAGCAGCTTCTCAACATCCATGAACTCTCAAGTAATACTGAGAGTATCACACAAGTTGCCTCCTCCTCTCTCATGTCCAAGCCCTCTAAAAAAAACTCATTTTGGGCTATTTACACTTGGATTTCAGCTGAGTTTCAGGAGAAGCCCTACCCCCAAGACTTGGTTGAATTTGCTCCCAGGCCACTATAGTCCCTTGGGTACTACTGTTCATAAAAGGATCCTGTTGACAACTGCTTCTAAAGGAATTTAATAAGGCCACAACCTCAGGATGATTCCAGAACAATCCACTGTGCGCCATACTAAAATATAGCATGAGAAGTAATGAGCCTCCTTGATGACAAACATTCTGAGATACAAATGGGTATTGATCAGCTCATATAGGTGCAATGGAAACAGATGGTCGTTACTCAGGCGTGCATACTGGCTGAAAGGTCATTCTCTTTGATGTTTCAGTGAGAGAGGCATTTGAACACATTTCCTATGTGGAATCTGTTAACCTATTTGTATGTTATCCTTAGAGCCAATTATGTGGAACAAATAACTACTCCCACCAGATCCTTGTTCAACACTAGAGGCATCTGGAAAACCCAGCTCTTTAAAAGCTGAACTTTGCTCCACTCTATTTCGTGAAAACATAACTGGGAAAAGTGATAAACCACCATCATGTACTGCAACTTCTACAGTTCCTTACACATGTCATTGCAGATAGCACTTATATTTTTTGATTTAGCTGGAATATTCCAAATCAGTTACAAAATAGAGAAATTGTCTCCAAGGTTCTGTCCAGGACATCAAATAAATCACCTAGTGGTAGTACTACTGCCAGAAAGCACACCAGCATTCCAGTAATGCTTTCAGCAAGAAGTGACAAACTATTGCACTGTATGGTTGACTCTGCTTACAGAACAGAGACGAATCTAATTCTCAACTGTCTTACAGCCGAATTTCACCCAATTCTCCATTCAGTGATGCAGCCATGCCAACACATTGCATCCTATGAAGGACTTTCAGGCAGTACCCTCAAGGTAAAGGAATATTTGCTTCCTTGCCACGGGGTAAGCCCTTGCTGCCCCGCTGGGTCTACTTGAACCCGAGTCAGCTATATAGGTATGGAATGTATTCTGAGATTATTCAGCTTGATTTTAATTTTAATATCATTTATAAAGCATCCAATCTACAATAGATGCAAGCTTAAACTCAAAATTAGCACAACTTCCCTCAACCAAAGAAAAATCTACCACCATTTTACAAAAAGAGAAAAATGAAAGAATTGGCATGGGTAATAAATGTAATGCATGGTGAACATATTTAAAGTACTGTTTTTACTTCAAGGTACAATGAGTTGTCCAAAAGAAGAGTTTCAGAGTTAAGGTACTGTTCTGCACATAACTACATTGACAGTTACGGATTAGTGCAACTTCAAAACATCTGTGTCTCACACTACAGTGGGCACTCCTCATCAGAAGTCTTGGCACCTGCAGATTTGAGCATCCATGGATGCTGACCCTGTGGTCTCCTGGATGCGATGAGAAGATACTTCAGTTCCCATCTGCAACTTCCAGGAGGTATTCTGAGGCCAGGAAAGGTCGGTGAAGTGGGTTGCAGGCCTTCCTCAGCCTCAGAAAGCCTTCTTGGTATGTCTAAGATGCCTTCCAAGGCCAGGAAGACCCACTCCACAGACCTTCCACAGCCTCAGAACACCTCCCAGACATGGCCAGAAGTTGCAGAAACAAACTAGAATTGGCTTTTGGTCATGTCCAAGAGGCCTTCTGAAGAGACTGGGAGGCTGGCATGACACTTGCAGCTAAAGCAACCTCTGATCCCTGTGGATTTGATTATCAGCAGATTTTGCTATCCATGGGTGGCTCATGAAGCTGATCTCCTGTGGATACTTAAGGTCCACTATACAAACACTGAACATGGATATTTTATAGTATTTATATAAGCATTATTCTTTCCAATATATCCTTGCCCTCAATGGGTCACAGGTAATGACAGGGTTCAAACCAATCAAATACTTAAATTACAGTCAGTAAACTGCCATTAGCAGCACTACTTTATCCACGCTTCACATCCTCACGCAGAATATTTTACATACTTTGCACAGTACAAAGCAGGAAAAAGACAGAAATAGGCCATCTAATCATGCCTACACAACACCCAAATGTAGTAATTTTAACAAAACACTAGTGTGTTAACACTAGTGAACTAGGAAACTAGTTAACTAGGTAACTAGTTAACTAGTTAAGTTAGTTTCCCCTGGGGGCTGGGGATAAGAATAGGCCCTCAGTTTGGTTGTACTTGTCGTAAGAGGTGACTAAACAGCCACCGGGTAGATGGGACTCATTAGCCTAGGAAGGCAGCTCATCTGAGAGAAGGAAAACTCTGATCCCAAACCTCCACTGCCTTGTGGCTACATCCAGTTATGGAAAAGGCTTCAGGAGTCAACATCGAGGCAAAATCCAGAGCCGGAGTCCCTGAGGCAGTTAAATGGCTGAACACAGTCACATTCTGGCGACGCCACTGGAACCAACCGTACTGGCTTCGGCCTTTCCATTGGACCATTTCAGCGACGTGGAGAGGGGGATTTGCTGCATGGGTAACAGTCTATTCTCCATATCTACTTTACCCAGGCTTCGCGCACTGGAGAGGACACTCTGTTCCAGAACCACCATTCAGAGCACGATACCATAGTCTTCCGAGACTGAAGGATGCCAACATGGAGTGGGTTAACACAAAGACAACTTGTATTGCTTTAGCTGGATAAGCATGGTAAGTCAAAAGAAAACATACAGCACAATCCTGTGTGTCTACTTAGAAGTAAATCCCAATAATGTTCAATGGGGCTTCCTCCCAATTAAGTGTGTACAGGATTGCAGCCTTAGAAGATGAAACAGGAGGAAGCAAAAAGTACTTCCCAAGAATTTGTGGATTGCATCAAGGACTTCCAAGACTAAAGATCAGTCGAAGAAGTGGGTAAATTCACTTCTTCTAGTTATGCAAAGAAAAAAGATGAGTAAGGCAGGAGGAGGAAAGACTTATTTCATGACACACACCCCTTAGATTGATAAAGCATCAATAAGCTTCTAATCATCATCCATACAGATTGAGACTATATAACCCACAATATCCGATTTGTGTCATTACTGCAATGCCTAATCACCCTTCAGGTTACTGGCAACCTTCAGTCTCGAAAGACTATGGTATCGCGCTCTGAAAGGTGGTTCTGGCACAGCGTCTAGTGTGGCTGAAAAGGCCAATCCGGGAGTGACAATCCCTTCCACACCGGGAGCAAGTGCAGTCTGTCCCTGGTCTGTCTCCCTGGCTATGGGCCTTCCTTCTTTGCCTCTTAGCCTCAGACTGTTGGCAAAGTGTCTCTTCAAACTGGGAAAGGCCATGCTGCACAGCCTGCCTCCAAGCGGGCCGCTCAGAGGCCAGGGTTTCCCACTTGTTGAGGTCCATCCCTAAGGCCTTCAGATCCCTCTTGCAGATGTCCTTGTATCGCAGCTGTGGTCTACCTGTAGGGCGCTTTCCTTGCACGAGTTCTCCATAGAGGAGATCCTTTGGGATCCGGCCATCATCCATTCTCACGACATGACCAAGCCAACGCAGGCGTCTCTGTTTCAGCAGTGAATACATGCTAGGGATTCCAGCACGTTCCAGGACTGTGTTGTTTGGAACTTTGTCCTGCCAGGTGATGCCGAGGATGCGTCGGAGGCAGCGCATGTGGAAAGCGCTCAGTTTCCTCTCCTGTTGTGAGCGAAGAGTCCATGACTCGCTGCAGTACAGAAGTGTACTCAGGACGCAAGCTCTGTAGACCTGGATCTTGGTATGTTCCGTCAGCTTCTTGTTGGACCAGACTCTCTTTGTGAGTCTGGAAAACGTGGTAGCTGCTTTACCGATGCGCTTGTCTAGCTCGGTATCGAGAGAATGAGTGTCGGAGATCGTTGAGCCAAGGTACACAAAGTCATGGACAACCTCCAGTTCATGCTCAGAGATTGTAATGCAGGGAGGTGAGTCCACATCCTGAACCATGACCTGTGTTTTCTTCAGGCTGATTGTCAGTCCAAAATCTTGGCAGGCCCTGCTAAAACGATCCATGAGCTGCTGGAGATCTTTGGCAGAGTGGGTAGTGACAGCTGCATCGTCGGCAAAGAGGAAGTCACGCAGACATTTCAGCTGGACTTTGGATTTTACTCTCAGTCTGGAGAGGTTGAAGAGCTTTCCGTCTGATCTGGTCCGGAGATAGATGCCTTCTGTTGCAGTTCCAAAGGCCTGCTTCAGCAGGACAGCGAAGAAAATCCCAAACAAGGTTGGTGCAAGAACACAGCCCTGCTTCACTCCACTTCGGATGTCAAAAGGGTCTGATGTGGAGCCATCGAAGACAACAGTGCCCTTCATGTCCTTGTGGAAAGATCTGATGATGCTGAGGAGCCTGGGTGGACATCCAATCTTGGGGAGAATCTTGAAGAGGCCGTCTCTGCTGACCAGGTCGAAAGCCTTTGTGAGATCTATGAAGGCTATAAAGAGTGGCTGTCGTTGTTCCCTGCATTTCTCCTGCAGTTGTCTAAGGGAGAATACCATATCAGTGGTGGACCTGTTGGCTCGGAATCCACACTGCGATTCTGGATAGACGCTCTCTGCAAGTACCTGGAGCCTCTTTAGTACAACTCGGGCAAACAGCTTTCCTACAACGCTAAGGAGAGAGATGCCGCGGTAGTTGTTGCAGTCACCCCTGTCACCTTTGTTCTTGTACAGCGTGATGATGTTTGCATCCCTCATGTCTTGAGGTACTCCACCTTCTCTCCAGCAGAGACAGAGGATTTCATGCAGCTCAGTGACGATGATCTCTTTGCAGCATTTTAGGACTTCAGCAGGGATGCTGTCTTTTCCAGGTGCCTTGCCAAAGGCAAGGGAGTCCAGGGCCACGTGAAGTTCTTCTAGGGTTGGTTCACTGTCAAGCTCTTCCAGCACAGGCAGGCACTCAATGTTGTTCAGTGCTTCTTCGGTGACTACATTTTCTCTGGAATATAGCTCAGAGTAGTGCTGCACCCAGCGTTCCATCTGCTGCGCCCGATCCTGGATGACCTCGCCTGTGGCAGACTTCAGAGGGGCAATTTTCTTCTGTGTTGGACCTAGGGCCTGCTTGATACCATCATACATCCCCTTGATGTTGCCCGTGTCAGCTGCTATCTGTATCTCGGAACAGAGCTGGAGCCAGTAGTCGTTAGCACATCTCCTGGCAGTCTGTTGGACTTTGCTGCGAGCAGTTCGGAGGACCTGCAGGTTGCGCTCACTGGGACAGGCCTTGTATGCTGCTTGAGCTCTCCTCTTTTCCTCAATGACTGACGTCAACTCCTCAGAGTGGGCTTCAAACCAGTCTGCAGCCTTGTTGGTCTTCTTGCCGAATACCGGGTAGATGGGACTCGTCAGCCTAGGAAGGCAGCTCATCTAAGAGAAGGAAACTCTGACCTCAAACCTCCACTGCCTTGTGGCTACATCCAGTTCTGGAAAAGGCTTCAGGAGTCAACCTCGAGGCAAAATCAGGAGCCGGAGTCCCTTAGGCAGTTCATGGCTGAACACAGTCACGTTCTGGCAACTCCTGCGACGCCGCTGGAACCAACCGTATTGGCTTCTGCCTTTCCATTGGACCATTTCAGCGACGTGGAGAGGGGGGATTTGCTGCATGGGTAACAGCCTAACCTCCATACCTTCTTTACCCAGGCTTCGCGCACTGGAGAGGACACTCCAACTTCGCCATACGGCGTCGGCACAACACGGGAAGCAGCAGTTTACCGGTTATAAGTCTTTGCTCGATTGGCGTAGAGCATGACGCCAGGGGCTGCTTCCGACGGTGGGAGAGATCATTGCATCTCATTGGGCAGCTACCGCCCGCCTTAAGCTGGGCAGTCCCCAGCCAGTAAGGTGTTGCCTCGCCACGGTCCGTTAACCTCATGGGGTGCGTGGGGTTTAGGGTGAAAACCGACAAGCGGATCGACAACTCTGCACCATGCAACAGAAAACAGAAAACTACTGCCCTAAAGCTGGGCACCTGGAACGTTAGGACAATGACACCTGGCTTCTCTGATGACCTGCAAGAAATAGACGACGCACGCAAAACAGCTGTCATCGACATGGAGCTGAGCAGACTGCAGATGGACATCGTCGCCCTTCAAGAGACTAGGCTGCCAGATTCCGGATCTGTCAAGGAGAGAAGTTTCTCATTTTTCTGGCAGGGAAAACCACCAAACAAAACCAGGGAACATGGCGTTGGCTTTGCAGTCAGAAATACCCTGCTGAAATCCATCATCCCACCTACTGTGGGAAGTGAAAGAATTTTGTCCCTGCAGCTCCAGTCATCAGCAGGACCTATCACTCTCATCAGTGCTCATGCACCAACTCTGTCGTCTCCAGCAGAAGCCAAAGACAAATTCTATGATGACCTGGCCACCACTGTCAAGAAAATCCCTGTAAAAGAGCCATTGTCCATCCTCGGCGATTTCAATGCTAGAGTTGGTGCTGATAACAGTTCATGGCCCACTTGCTTAGGTCAGTTTGGCACTGGGAGGATGAACGAAAATGGCCAACGCCTGCTAGAGTTTTGCTGTCATCACGGTCTCTGTGTCAGCAACACATTCTTCAACACAAAGCCCCAACATAGAGTCTCTTGGAGACATCCAAGATCAAAGCACTGGCACCAGCTCGACCTGATCCTCACCAGACGCTCCAGCCTTCCCAGCATCAAGATCACACGCAGTTATCATGGTGCTGCCTGCGACACTGACCACTCCCTGGTGTGCAGCAGAGTGAAACTGCAAACAAAGCGACTGTATCACACGAAAAAGGAAGGAAGACCTCGCATTGATACCAGCAAGACCCAGGATCAGAGAAAAGTGGAGGAATTTGCACAAGCGCTTGAGGAATCTCTTCCAGGCCCGGCCGACGCAAACGCATCCAACAGATGGGAACATTTCAAGAATACCGTTTACAACACCGCCTTGTCCATATTCGGCAAGAAGACCAACAAGGCGGCAGACTGGTTTGAAGCCCACTCTGAGGAGTTGACGTCAGTCATTGAGGAAAAGAGGAGAGCTCAAGCAGCATACAAGGCCTGTCCCAGTGAGCGCAACCTGCAGGTCCTCCGAACTGCTCGCAGCAAAGTCCAACAGACTGCCAGGAGATGTGCTAACGACTACTAGCTCCAGCTCTGTTCCGAGATACAGATAGCAGCTGACACGGGCAACATCAAGGGGATGTATGATGGTATTCACGTTAGATGGGTTACTTTTTGCACCTAATTGAGATAAGTGCATAGAGGCAACTCACAATGTATTCTGTGAAAGTACTCTTGAATTCATCTGAAGTACATCCATACACGAACAGATAGGCAAAGTGCAACACAAGAGGTATCAAGTTTCAAAAGCATGTTTAGACTGTAGAAACACTGTTCAGACATTATAATCGGTTAAGTTTCTTCTAAATGCTTTCTGTTTCAAAGGTAAAGATACAATAGCCTGTTTGACCATTGCACCTAATAAAAGGTGACATATATTTCAACCTCCCACCCATAAAAAAACCAGTAGTTAATGCTGCTATTAGGATACTAATGAGAGAATCTCACAGATTTCTTACCAATCTGAAAAAAATAAAATGTTTTCAAAAGGCCATTTCACAGATCACAGACTAGAACAGAAATAAACTCTTCTCTTAGACACAGCTATCTCTGTCCCAAGACTGAATTCAAGATAGTAGCTTCTGGTCTAGGCCAGTGGTTCCCAAAGTCGTCCTAAGGAGGAGAGAACCAGCTAAGGCAGTGTTTCTCTCATTGTGAGTTTCAGGAGGGTCTCCATTCATTTCAATATTTTATTTTTAATATGGTATGATGCTACCATAGTATGTGACTGTATTTGGGGAAGTGTGACAGATCTGTACTTTTAATATTTGATGGTGGTCAAAGGAAGTCAAGTATGTAGGTAGCAGACGACAGACAGACCATAAATAGCATATTTAACTGTATTGAAGTATTTAACTATACTAAATTGTACAATCTAATGGCAAAGGCTACAAACAAGAGCTTTACATTTCTCAGTTGTGCAGAAGCCAGAGCCAACTCACATGCAAATATATTTAATTCAGGAGAAGACACCTTCTGCCCTGCATGATACCCAGAATGACATTTTAAAACTATATTTTTATTTTTGCGACTGCTATCTGTGTTATGTATCTGCTTTTTAAAAGTTTTGCAATTCATTTGGCTATCCAAATAGAGCCGAAGACTTCCGACTGTACTTAGAAGTAAGATTCTGCTTTGCAGAGATTCTGCTGTGGATCAGTAACTGATCAGAACAGGCAAAAAAGCACTGGAGTAAATGAAGTAAAGGAAGTAAAGGAAAGCTCCTCCATAGGCAAATGGGACTTTGCCCTTCCAAGAGAAAAAAATGCATTTAAAGATTTAATTGTATAAAAATCAATCAAGTAAATATTTATATAAGCTAGGTAAAGTCACCAATTCATTCTGGTTTTCTCCTGGTTGTTGACTCTTTCATGAAAAAGTCTCTAGTTTTAAGTTGGCTTTTCATTCAGCCCTCTGAAGCTGTCAGCGCAAGGAGGTCTGTAGCCTAGGGCCTCACATGGCAGTCTCCTTTACAACATTCTTCTCAGGATGGACCCATTTAGTTGTGCCTCTTTTCAAGGAATTATTAAAACTTTCAATTGCTTCTGAGGCTGCCAGCAGCTGGGAGGCAATTTCAGCCAATCACATAAAGCCAATAAGCCTTTATTACTGATCAAGGTACTTCTTGGATACTTGTTCCTTCCAACTGGATGACCCTACATAGGGCCCAATTGCCATATTACAAAGAAAAGGCACAGATTACCCCCTACTTTTGCAACAGGCCTGGTTCCTAGCCACAAGAACACAGTTGGTGAAGAAAGGCTAGTAGATTTTTATGTTCAACTACGTCCTCAGTGCCCCATTCTTAGTGTCTTCTCCCTCCAACCAGCTTGCCCTGTCACAGCTGTGCAGCTGTAATGGAAGCCCACAGCATCTCTAAAGCATTGCTGCACACCACAAGAGGGCAGTATGGCACCAAGAGGGCAGACACAGCAACTCTATGGCTGGCAGCTGTTGGGCTTGGCTGAGCTGAATTATGTAGGAAGTGGCGGATGTTTGAAGTCTCCCACCAGTTTGTTGGTTTCTACTTGGCGATGACATCACTGTCAAATTCTTTGGATGGCTATAGCTGAGAAGCCACCATAGGGGTCCAGGCAATGAAAAGACAAACTTAGAGAGAGCATTGCCTCCCACCAAGGAATTCCCATCCCTTTCCTCCATAGAGCTTAAACTGTCAATGCTATACCCCAACCCCCTTTTAATCTCACAAAAACCCTGTGGTTAAGCTGTCAGAAGTGACTGGCCTATGCGAACTGGATACATCTGATCAGTAAGAATTCTCTCTTAATAGATAAACACACATCATGAATGTTCTCAAAATACAAAGTGATGCAGTTGTGTCCTATAGCTGCCACCCCTCCAGAATTGGCCTGAATATCTCTAGGAGATTAGTTAAAGCAATCCAGGAGATCTTAATAGTTTGGTATTGTGTAAAAAAGTGTTTGGGGAATGAGGAAGGACTTCTCCAAGGAATAACTTCAAAGTTGCTACTCTATTTTGCACTGCAGTCATGGAGGGTTTGTTCTGTATAATATTTGTATTGCTGTCTCAAACAGTCCACAAAATGTAGACTATTGTACAGTGCTCATACTGACTTTAGAGCATGAGTAAAGGCCATTGCAAATACAGGTGGTTTCTCAGTATCTGCAAGGGATCCGTTCTCAGACCCCCCCCCCCCACACATGGATACCAAAAGCCGTGGATAAACCAGGCTTGCCTGGGCCTCAGAATGCCTTAAAAGACACTAAAACATCACTTCCAGTTTCCCTCAGGGAACCGGAAATAACTTTTTTTGCCTTCTTCTAGTTATGCAAAGAAAAAAGATGAGTAGGGCAGGAGGAAAGATTTATTTCATTACGTACACCCCTTAGATAGATAAAGCATCAATAAGCTTCCAATCACCATCTGTAAAGACTGAGGATATATAACCATAATACCAGATGTATGTCATTACTGCAATGCCTAATCACCAGAAAGCCCTCAGAGGCCATGCATAGCTCTTGTTGCCTTCAGAAGGTTCAGGTTGAGCCAAGTGTGGCTCAACGTGGGTCCGAGGGACCCGTGCTGACCTAGATCCGCGGATATAAAATCTGTGGATAAACAGGCTCAATCTGTACGTGAAGCAACACAAAGACACCTCTCTCCAAGGTATTGTTTCTATAATTAGAGTAGTATCAGTTGGAAAATGTTTATGATTTATTTAGGAGAGGAGCCATGAATACTGCTCATCAACTATAGTTAAGTCAATTTTCCAGACTGATCCACCCAGAAAAGCTGCATTTCAAAACACTGGGACCTCACCAGCCTACAGATTACACAAAAATATACTGAATGCACATGGAGGTTCTCAAACACATACTCCAAAATGAACCTGCTATGTGGCTGCCGTATAAATAATGTTTTGTTTTGTTTTCCCAGACTTCTTTTCGAAAATGAAACTATTTAGACACAGGCAGGGGTGATCAACTTTGTTTCATACAGAGGGTTAAAGTTAGCATTCTAAGTGCCTGTGGAGGGTCAGAAGTGACAACATTAAGTAGATGACAGCCAGAAATAAGCACTTTGTTCTCACAGAGAAACTCTTTAGCTGCAAATGACAAGAGCAAATGTGCAAAGCTTGTTCATATTTTCAAGATATGAGGGAGCTATCACAGGGGCCAGATAAATTGCTTCCGGGGGTCACATTCGACCTGCAAGTCCTATATTTGACACCACTGATCTAGACAGGGCAACACAATTGAGGCAGTTGAACACTGAACAGTAACTGAATGATGCCTACCATACTGAAAATCAGAAGCATAACCAGGAAGCAGATAAGAACTGCCACATATTATTCCAACTAATTGATTGCATAAAATTCTGTGGCGCATTTGAACTTGCTTTAGGGGGCATAATAAAACAGATTTCCTCAAATCCAGGTATATATCATTAGTAGATTGTGCAGCTAATCTAGTTAGTGTGATGGAGACCTACATTCAAAAAGCAATTTCTTGATTGCACATTGAAAGCTGCAATAGACACCGCTATGGAGCAGATAACAGAAGCAGAATTCGTAACCATACAGCAGCCATTTTCAACATTTTCAGCTCACCGCACACTGACAAGGCACTAAAATTGTCAAGGCACACTACTAGTTTTTTACTTACATTAAATTGCTACATTACAGTTAATGTTGAATTAATAAAATACAATTAAATCATTACATGACAAAAAAATTGACAAGAAGCATGGAGAGGGAAGTATACATGGTTTCTGAAAAGGAGGAAAAATCCTATGTTCAAATTCTTATCAAAAGTGCAAGAAAGTGTTGGCAAAGACAGGGCAGGTTGATCACATAGTGCAGGGTTTTTCAAACTGGGGCATTGCAACGCCCCAGCCTGCGGGCCCTGGACTCTGCCCCCTTAAGGGGTGGGGGCAGCCAGGAGACAGGGGGAAGGCAGATCGCAGATTGTGCCGCTCAGGGGGGCTGCAGGGAGCCCGGCGCGACATGCAGCAGGGCTCCCCGTAGCAGTGAAAGTAGATGCTGAGGGATCTAGAAGTAGAAGTAGATTGTAGTAGAAGATCATTCTGCATCTACTTTCACTGCTGCGGGGAGCCCTGCTGCAGGTCACACCGAGCTCCCCGCACAGCTGGGAGGCTGCAGGGGCTGGGGTACGTGTACCCCAACCCCTGCAGCCCCCGAGTGGCGCGATCCACGATCTCTCCGTTCCCTTTTTTCTCCCCTTCCCTCTGCATGAGCTTAACATGGATGTGTTTTCTCCTCGAAATGCATTCTTCAGATCATGGATATCGATTTATTTTTTAAAAGGTACCTACACTTTTTCTTTCTGAAAGGGGGGAAGCAAGTTTAAAATCACTGGTCTGTTCATCAAAAATGCAGAACTTTGTGACCTGTAAGTTTGGCAGTGATGTAATCGCTTCTGGGTTATCAAACTCCACTTGCTGTGCCTCTCCAGCCTTGGGTCTCACTACACATCACTGCTTTCTTGTAATTCCAGTTACAGTATTCATTATAGTTCTTAATGTTGAAAATGCTTGATCATTATTTGACAATTTTTTGTTGTAACTGGTCAATACTGAACGACTGATGAAACTTTAGATAAATTTATTTATTTATCTGTTCACATTTTTATACCGCCCTTCCTCCAAAGAGCTCAGAGCGGTTTACACAGCTGCTCCTCCCCTCCTTCTTGTCCTCACAACAACCCTGTGAGGTAGGTGAGGCTGAGAGAAAGTGACTGGCCCAAGGTCACCCAGGAAGCTTTGTGGCTGAGGGGAGATTTGAACCTGGATCATCCAGGGCTAAGTCCACCTCCCAAACCACTACACCATCCTGGCTCTCAAATCAAAAGGTCAACTTTATGCCCTACTCCTTGAAAACCACTTTGAGAAGTCAGCAACGTAACTAGTTTCATACACATACAGAGGGGCAGGGCATTCATATTTACAGTTATGAGTTCCCACTAAAATAAAAGCATGTTATAAGATGCCTATGAGTTGCATGTCACATTTTATTACAGCTACTGAAAACAAATCTAAACTACAGGAAAAAGCAGCAGCTGCACTAGAACAGACTGGTGTTTTAATTTGCACTATACATTTCCATACTTTTCTCTATCCCATCCCAGTTCTACTGCAAGATGGTCTTCTCTTCAGTTTCCTTTACCCATTAGTACCACTACTACTTCTGTACAATGATTTTAAAGCAATCTGAATAAAAGCAGAGTGAAATTAACTGATGGTGTTCCATCACTTTATAGGCAGTGATAGCACCAGAATGCACGTGGTACTAGAAGAAAGAACAGTTGTTAGCATCCAAAGAAAGACCTGCTTGTTTAATGATTTTTATAGCTCTGAAGGGTGGACAGTAGGTGGTACAGAGAATCTGAAGGCTTATCATTAGTACATGTCAGGATCAGAAAACAACCAATTAGATAAGAAGTGCAGACTAAAGCAAGTCTTGATATTTAGCAACAGGGTGAAGGCTTCAATCACAAATCATGTATGCACTGTAAGTTAAAAACCTATTGGTTCAAGCAACACTCACATTAGTTGATATTCTGCATATGTAAGTCATCCTTTACCTTATCTGTATACTGCTTTGAAATACTACAAGACTATTTTCTTCTAGGCTTACTGCCTGGGTAAGCACTTTTTATCAACACCAGATGTACCAGTTGCTAGCACTAACCACATTGCTTTGCAATTCCTCCATGACAGAACAAAATACAATGGTTATTTAGACTGTATATGGAATAACATCAAGATAAGAATATCTTAAGTTTTTATAAATTTATAGATTTTGTCTTTTACTGTGTGCTTTAATCTGCTGCTATATATTTTATCTTGTTTTAATTGTTTTTAAGCGTTTTGTATTTTTAATGTTTATTTTTATCTTTGTTTGTATTTTAACTTGATTGTTAGCTGCCTTGGGTGCCCTTTGGGGGGAAAGGCGGAATACAAATCTAATAAATAAATAAAAGTAATATTCTTTACTTTATTTAAGTTACACAGCTCTCTTCAAAAGTCAGAAAGAAAGATGGATAATTTTCTACCATTGGAAAACACAGGATCTTAGTAGTTAAAACATTTTACATTCCAATACCTTGCAAAAAAAATACGAGACATACCAATAACCAGGATCATACATCAACAAAACATGATTGAGCTATAGTGTTGCAAGCTCATATAGTGTCAAATAGCGCAAGCTCAAAAGCATTAGTCACCTACATGTCACCAGAGTGGAAAAAAGTAAAGAGATACAATCTCTTATTCTGAGACCAAAAGAGCACAATTATTTTCAGCAAAATATGCTCCAAGATGAAATCTCTTCCCAAGCTTTTTTAGAAAAGCTAAGCATAATGCCCAGAGCGTATTAGCTATAGAATTGTTCTGTGTCACTGTTTATACTCTATCAGCATAATCCTTTGAAGGCTGCTGGCTCAGAATTAAACCTCCCCATGTTCAAAGGCGCTTATTTCCACAAAAGTGTGCCTATACACTTATAGCCTATGGCTTATACCAGTGGTTTTCAACCGATGTGCTGCAGTACACTGGTGTGCCATGAGGCTGCCTCAGGGGTGCCGCGGGGCCAAGGAGTCAGGCAGCAGCAGCTGCGCATGCGGGAGAAGTGGTGGCTTGGAGCCTGGCACAGCAGCAGGAGAAAAAGGGGCAGCCACGCAGGGGCTTGGTCGCTCCTGCTGTTGCTGGTGCCTGCCCTGAGCACTGATTGGGCAGCCAGCCAGAGGAGCCTGGAAGAGCTCCCAGCGGGTGGGAATGTGGAGGGAGTGAGAGCAAGCCTGAAGGTGGAAGCGGGTAGGAGCCAGAAGCAGCTGGCTGGAAAGGATCCTGGAGAGACCCTTTTCCTTGCAAGCAATGCCCCAAAGTGACCCTGCCTGCATTGTCTCCACTAGCAAGGCTTTGGCAGGAAGGGCGCTGGGCCACAATCAGATCCACACTTACCTAGGAGTAAGCCCCATTGACTATAATGGGGCTTACTTCTGAGTAGACTTACAGAGGCTTGGTCACACTCTTTCTTGAATATATGAGCAGGTAAGTGATGCTTTTCTTCCCCCCACCTCCTCCCCTCCTGCACACACATCCCCCCATCATAACTGCAGTTAACCCCTTTTTCTGCCCCTCCCCTCCCTCTTTCCCACCTTCCAAAGTTCAAAACCAGTTGCCTCCCATTCTCTTTCTCTCTCCCCCACCCCAGTGACTCCTGCACTTGTTTCAGCTACATTTCCTCACTGCCCCTCACCCCTCCCCCATTTCTCCAGTATGCTCAGTCTCATCTCTCTTTGCCAGCACCTCCAGGCATATCAGAGCATATCGACTGATAACAGTTTGAACAGACCTGCTTCAAAACATTGTTCTTCCTTTCCAGGAACCACATACACCTCCCTCTCCAAGCTTCTTGGGAATTTCTTTCATTGTCATGTAATGATCTAAGGCTGCAATCCTAACCACAGTTTCCTGAAAGTAAGCCCCATTGAACAAAATAGGACTTACTTCTGAGTAGATTGGGTTAGGCTTGTGCCCTTAGTTATATTAATTAAATTAATTGTAACATAATAAAGTAATTAAAAACTAGTAGTGTGCCTTGACAACTTTAGTGCCTTGTGAGCTGAAAAAGGTTGAAAATGGCTGGCTTATACTGTTGGATACTGTTTACAACTGTTCCAATAACCAACTCCTAGTACCTGGGACAGTTCAGCAAAGCTGTAAAATAAAAATGCATATTTATGTAAATTGCTACTTTCACATTGCACTGCAGCAATGCAATTGCAAGTGTTTAAATCTGTGGGCCGTTCCACATATTGGCTTTCTACTTAGACACAAAAGGTAGTGAGTTCTGGTTCCCCGAGAACTATATTCATATGATATACAGGTTTATTGCACTCACATTTGATACTTTTAAACAAAAAGTACATCTTGGTATGTACCAAAAAACCAAGTGAGTGAAGTGGCCCTAAGGTTTTGCAGCTCCAGATACTTGGGGGTGTGGAAGTAAAAGCATGGATGTACTGCTCCAGTTTATTTAAATTCACTCATTTTTTAAATGTCAATATTATAACAGTTATCCAACTTGGCTGTGGTCTATCGTTTAGGGCAGTGTTATTCAAACTGTGAGGCGCTGCTCTATAGGGCGGTGCCAGGAACTCAAAGGGGAGGCATGGGATGTCCTCTTGCAGTGATACAGTCACACCCCTGGGCAGAATACAAGCCCATCTGCGCTTTTTTTTTAAAGCAGAAGAAACAGGAGTTGCTCAGCTGCAAGAGTGGCTGCTGCTGCCCCGCCCTCTTCCGAGCATGCTCAGCTTACAGTCCTCAACCCTCGCTGATCCTTGTCTGGTTGGTTCCTAGTTCCCAGCCTGGGATCGATTCTCATCAAAGTGAAATCTCTCTTTTCAACCCCCTCCCTCTTCCACTCCCCCCTTTTGATCTCCAAACCTTCCCGCTTTCTTCCCCCTCCCCAAATAAAACGCTTCCTATTTTACCAATCACCAGGGGTCTTAAAGTTGTTTCCATGCAGTTTGCAAATGGGGAGGGGAGAGACAAGCACACACTTTACTTGGCCAAGAGCAGAAAAAGGGTACTGTTTTTAAAGTGATTTATTAATCTTGTTTGACTGAAGAGGAAAGGTTGTATTTTTAAAGTGATGAATCTTGCTATTTGAAGGGAATACTTAGCCATTGATGAAGTGATTGCCAGTCCAATCCTAGCCACACTTTCCTGGGAGTAAGCCCCATTGACTGTAATAGAACTTACTTCTGAGTAGACATACAGAGGCTTCAACTGTGCATCTCCTAGTACAGGAGACAAACCAGCTTCCTAACCAAACCCTTATCAGCTCTGCTATATTTTCATGGTCTATTTTTGTTTTCCCCACCAGCTGCTGGAAAAATTTAATTTCATTAAATTAATAAAGGGTTCAGTCCTATCCAAGGAGAATGGGAGAAATTACTAGTTGGATTGGGGTCCACAGGGGTGTGTGTGTGTAATGTTGGTCAGACTGGTTGTTCACAAAGTTCATTTGATAAAAATTCTATTGGCATGCTTACAAAGTTTAA
This sequence comes from Tiliqua scincoides, assembly GCF_035046505.1. Taxonomy (NCBI): domain Eukaryota; kingdom Metazoa; phylum Chordata; class Lepidosauria; order Squamata; family Scincidae; genus Tiliqua; species Tiliqua scincoides. The sequence goes on along the minus strand of NC_089821.1, from coordinate 77,256,932 downwards.
AAAAATGAATCCTCCTGGACCAGACAAAATCTACCTACTCCAGCATCCTGTCTCCAACAGTGATCAGCAGCTTCCTTGTTGGCAACCTTCAGTCTCGGAAGACTATGGTATCACGCTCTGAATGGTGGTTCTGGAACAGCGTCTAGTGTGGCTGAAAAGGCTGATTCGGGAGTGACAATCCCTTCCACACTGGGAGCAAGTGTAGTGTGTCCCTGGTCTGTCTCCCTGGCTATGGGCCTTCCTTCTTTGCCTCTTTGCCTCAGCCTGTTGGCCAAGTGTCTCTTCAAACTGGGAAAGGCCATTCTGCACAGCCTGCCTCCAAGCGGGCCGCTCAGAGGCCAGGGTTTCCCACTTGTTGAGGTCCACTCCTAAGGCCTTCAGATCCCTCTTGCAGATGTCCTTGTATCGCAGCTGTGGTCTACCTGTAGGGCGCTTTCCTTGCACGAGTTCTCCATAGAGGAGATCCTTTGGGATCCGGCCATCATCCATTCTCACAACATGACCAAGCCAACGCAGGCGTCTGATCCTTTATAAAGCATGTATATTGCTGTGTATTAATATATTTTTAAGATCTGCATTTAATTAATGATATGATTAATATAATTAATATAGTTAATATATAATTAATATTATATTATATTTAATATAGTTAATATTTCTGGCCACTTCCTGTTTAATGATGTCACTTCAGCCCTCAGGAACATGGAGTCATGGCCAACAGCCACTGGGGTCAAGGGAGCCACTGGCTGGAAAAGTTTAAGTACCATTGGTTTAGGGAAATACGAAGTATGAGATAATGTCATATTATACCATCCTAGTTCCCATTATAGTACAAGCATCCCTCTATAGCCACAGGGGATAGGTTCCTACCACTACCACAGATGTCCAAAACTGCAGAGAGCAAGAAAGCCTACTCAAATTCCCCTCTCAGTCATGCTCAAGACTTGCCTCTCTTCATTTGAAAAAGGAAGCTTTTTCTTCCTTTCACTTTGGAAGAGGAAGCAGACAGCAAGAACACTAGACTCTGCTTCCTGTTAGTGTTCTATCACCTCCTCTAGCAGCTTAGGGTCTAGGTTCTTGCTGGTTGCTAAATTTACCAAAGCATTCCAAAGCATAAAGAAAAAGCCTCCTTTTGCAAAATGTTTGCAAATGAAGAGAGGTGAGTTACAATCACAACCAGGAGAGGGGGGGACTTGGAATCATTGATAAGTGAAACTATGGATATGGAACCTGTGGATATAGGGGGAGCGCCTGTAGATACACTAACGCTCAACACATTTGCGTAAGAGTCAGAGGAATTTGAGTTTATAAGGTTATATCCTGCAATACTAACCCCCCCCCAACTCTCCCCTGCCACCACTGAATGGTATAAATTAGATTTTTAATATAATTATTAAAAACTTTTATTTTGAACTGCTGCAGGAAAGCTTGCAAATGTCAGTGCAAGAGCAAAATGTCTAAAGATATTGATCCAAAAATAACTTTAAAAGAATGTTTGATGCAAGTTAAAATTCATGGCATTAAGGCTGCAGTCCTATATAGCAGGGTTTGCAACCCAGTTGTTGATGGGTCTAGAAGCTGAAACTGACAAGCAGAGGAGGAAACGCATTGAGCCCTAGGTAAAGTGAAATGGAGCCACATTGCACCTTTACTCATAAGTAGGTGAATGTACCTTGCCCACTGCAAAGGGCAGACTGAGAGGAATCCAACACTACCAAAATGGTCCCAATTCAATGAATGCAGGCCCCAAAAACAAACAAAAACCAAGTCCATACCTCCAAACTGACAAACATATTGAGCCCTATGAAAAATGGAGCTAACTTGCATGGCTGCATTTGCTTGTGAGTAAGCAAACATGCCTTGGCTCATGTTGATAGGCAAAGGGGAATGCAAAGCCACCAGAATGGTCCCAGTCTGCTGAAAGTGAAGCTCAACAAATGCTCCAGAAGGCAACACACACATATACCCCCACACTAAAAATGATTAAAAACAGAGGTTTGAGCTGGTAAGGTGATTTTTTTTCTTTTTAAACTTATAAAGCTAGGTGGGTCTTGACAGTGATATGGTTTAAATATAAGAACTTAAGTTGAACTGGATACTGGGTAGGGCTAAAAATCTTATTTTTGGGGGGTGAAGGATATTGCAGGCAAGCTACAGAGATAATTCACTTGGTGGAACAGGGCTGGCTTCCCCATCTCATCTCCCCTTATTTAATTATTTGTTTTACTTTATGTCTATTTTAATTTGCTTGATGATGTCACTTCTGGCCATGACATCACCTCTGGTGGGTCCTCAACAGATTGTCATTCTAAAAAGTGGTTTGCAGTGCTAAAAGGTTTGAGAACCACTGCTATATATAATTATCTGGGTGGGTGGATGTGGTCTTCGTTCCACATACATCTCCTTCAGAGTGTGAGGAAGATGCTTCCTCCATAAACAAGCCTCGTCTCCCTTATGCGCCACCTATCCTCCGCCACCTTCCCTAGCCTAGCAGTTCTTGCTGCTGTGCTGATCGTTGTTTGCCAAGTCTAGAGAGCCACATACAATTGGTGAACTCATTCTACTAGCTGTTAGTGAGGTTCTGAGCACTCTTCTGCATAAGTCACCAAATAATATTACTGGAACGATTTCTCTCAGGAACTATTCAGTGTGAAAATGAATGAATGAAATGGCTGAAAATGTCAGATACACTCTGCTGCATATGAAGGGCAACAGAATTTGTGACACAGCTGGATATGTTAACTTTCCCAGGCAATAAATCTTTACTTCTATTTTATGCGTGCTTTATAAGACACAAAAGTTTGGTTCAGGAGTTTTTTGCCAGGCAACTAAGAACATATACTAAAGAAGGGTCAATATTTCATGTTGTTAAGCAGTTCTTCAAAGAAAAGGAAATTCCTCAATTCCCACTTATCAACATACTTTCTTGTTTAACTAATGGAGCACTAACAATAACTGGTCGCTACCATGGGCATGCTGCTTACTTGAAAAAATGTTTTTACCATTTACTGGGTCATTCATTGCCAACATCGGGTTGCAAAAAACCTCTGTGATTGCCTGCATAAGTCATGACACACTATCATTACTGCACTGAATAAATTAAAGCCCACTCTCTTGTTGATCAATTATTCTGGAAACTCTTAAGAATGCAGTTTGTTGGCTATCAAAAGATCTCAAAGTGATCATGCACAACACTGCTTATTTATCAGAACAATCTGCAAAATTCAGTGAAATGAATTTGCATTTGCAAGGAAATTAGGCAGAATCTCTATGTTTAAAGTTAATTCTATTCAAGTCCAATATAGGTTGTCATGAGCTATACCAATTTCTGAGTCTGTCTGAACTAGAAAAGAAAGGTAAGATACGAGATGACGATCTGCAGGTTTTTTGAGACCATTTGGATATGCTGCATGAAGATATGTCTAAACAATTTCAGGATCTACTTTAAAAGGAAATTCCAGATTAGGTAATAAATCCATTTTCCGATATGAGAAAGTTGAGGTGGCGGAAGAAGAACTAACTGAGTTACAAAATTACACTGACTTGAAGAATATATTTAATTGTACCAAGAGTTTTGATTACGTAAAGAAATTTCTGAGCACTATCCTGCACTATGGACAGTGGTTAAGAAACTTCTTGTTGTATTTCATCATATTTGCACCGTCATATTTGGTGGACATGGTTTTAGAATGGTCATTCAACTTCTCTCTGAGCCAAGAAATCAGAGTATTAAACATGGCAATTTATGACTCATGAAAAGTGATTTTAAATCAGACATAGGGAACCCAGCATCATTTCCTTAAGCCCATCCATCGCATCAAGAATTTACTGAGCATTGAAGCAGTTACTAAGTGTGATATCCAAGATTCTTGCTAAATAACTATCAGACTTGGGAAAGCTAATATCAATGGACCAAGTTCAATTTTGTTGAGTAAATTAAATAAAAAACTTTTAATTGGATTTTGAATAAACGTGCATTGATTAGAACCATTTTGACTTTTATTGTTCTCTTCCTTAGTAGGTCATGCAAACTCTATACTGAATAATGCTTTTTGTAGAGCATGGTAGCGGTGCTCAAAGTGCCAACCACTGTGAACCAGAAATGCCTTTCCTAGCATGGCCAGCACTTTGAGTTCTGCAGTACTCCGTCTCTCCCTGTCCCCAGATCAGGACAATGTGACACTCTGGGCAGTCACATCTTTGTAGAAATCTGGGCACAGTGACCGCTGGGGCACTACACCATAGATGCAACTGCCCAGAGTGCCGCATCATTCCAATCTGGAGATAGAGAGAGACGTAGTATTCTGGAATGAGATGTGCTGGTCACAGGAGGGAAGCATTCAGCTGAATGCTAGACTTGGCTCCCAGACCAAGGTCTGCCCAAACCTGGGGCAGGGCGATGCAGGCGATGAGTTTATGGAACCAAAGGAGCGATGGCCTGCAAAAGTTTGGGAATATAGGCCACAGAAATTTGGTCCTTGCATTCCAAGATTGTCTAATACCTCCGCAACAAAAACCTAATTAACAATGTTGCAATTACTGTAAGCCTACATAAACAGTGTAAAGCTTATTGTAGTACTGTGATTAAAATCTAATCCTCTGGATGCCCTTTCAAAAAACATATCCAAGGTAATATACCAACTGAAGTGATTTTTTCAAGTTTAGAGCAGTGTTTCTCAAACTGCGAGCTGGGACCCACTTGGAGGGTCATGACCCAATTTCTAGTGAGTCCCATAGAGCTTCCAATGAAAACATGGGTAAAGAAAAGATCAAATAAGTGCCTCAAATCTTGAGGCTGTTCAAAAATCAGATAGCTGCTAACTGCCCTGCAAAGTGTTGAGCTCCTGCATTTTGCAAGCATGTAAATATAGGGAGATAAAAATTTGAGTGTCTAATGTATTCCCCCTCCCCAACTCTGTCAAAAACAAGCAGTGGGAGCAGGTGAAGGCAGGGTCACATAACTAAGCCCTCAAACCTCGAGTCTATTCATTAGGGCTGCCTCATTACCAGAAATGGATTGAGGTTTTTTTGCAAGTAAATAATTGAATAAACTATTAATTGTAAATAGATAAAAAATACTATTTCTTTCTAGATCACCTTTTTTAAAGTCTCCTAAAACTAGGTGGGGCCCAACAGAGTGTCATTTTAAAAGGTGGGTCCCAGTACTAAAAAGTTTGAGAATCACAATAAGGGAAACTTATTTTCCACACAAGATCACCTATATAAAAATGAACACACATCTCCAAGCCAGTTTCATTAAATGCATAGAATTGTACTAAATTCTAACTTTCAATTAGTGAAGTTTGTGAAGCAACAAGAATTGGGAACCAGAAATGGGAGCATTAGAGTAATGGCATAAAGCACAACATTTTGTACTTAAGGGGGGTCCTGCATCTGCAGATCCCGTATCCATGGTTTCAATTAGACACAGATGTGAGTGGGCCCCCCACATTTCCTCCACCCGAGAGGAGAAGGAGCCTCCCCAGTATCCATGGAATCAGCTATCCATGGGAAGGTTCCAGAATAGAACTCCCATGGATACTGGGATACATCTGTAGAAAAATAGATTTTAAATAATTTGACAAATTGAGATTCACGCAAGAGCAAAAATCTATAATAGAAGTGCAAAGAGAATGAGGCACATTCGCAAACAAAAAATTAGTTTTCTGCTTTCCAGGAAACTAAGGTTATTTCTACAACAGCTTTTAGGTACTGAATTCAACTGCAGCTAGATGATAAAATCTTCTGTATCCTCTCATTATCTGCTGGGGTTAGGTTCCTGAAAAACACAGCAGATATGGAAACAGCAGTTACTGAATCATCAATCCTATGGGATTAATGGTGTTAGGTTCCATGGACCCCTATGCTATACACCATATACAGTAGGGTATAAAAGGACTGATTACTGTCATATTCATTTTTGTCCTCCCTTTTGCTGAATGGCTCCAAGGGAGCTAACAAGAGTGTAAAAGCATAAAAACAATTTACTGTTTAAAAAAGCACACCTCTGAAGTTTCAGTAGTTCCAAAAGTTGCAGTTCAAACCAGCTATGGTGCCACAAAGCATTCAGGTGAGCTACCAGATGCTGCAAGGAATCCTAAGATACTGCCAGTCCTTGACTGGCTGCAGAAAAAGTTCAGAATGGTTGCAGAATAGGTTCAGAATGGCCACTCTGGACACAAAATGGCCACTGTGGACAGCTTGAAAAAGGCTACAAATACCTTTAGAATGGCTGCAGATGTAGCAGATAGAACAAGCAGTGAACAGTGTAACAGTAACAATTGTGTTTCCACGTGTAAGTGAATCTATGAGAATCGAGTGTGCAGTTACCGAGGACTGACTGCATGTGTTTTTGCTAACATTTAACCATAGTCTCTTCTGCTAGAAGCACTTGGCTCTAAACCACCATCAGCTAAATAACTGTAATTCTGTGCATGTCTACTAAGAAGCAAGTCTCATTGAGTTCAATGGGGCCTACTTCCAGATAATGCTGCAATCCTGAACACACTTAATGGGGAGTAAGTCTCATCAGAAACAGTAAAACTTACTTTACAATAGACATGCATAAAATTGTTCGTTGAATTCTGTGACTGTATTTGTGCTTGATGCTCTCCTTCCCCACTTCACCCCATCAAACAGATGATCAGCAGAACTGTTGCATTGAGTCCCACACCTTCCAAAAGTTGGTTTCCCAAGAGCAGCAGCAAAAGAGCATGCTGCTACACACTTGACTTGTACCAGGTTCAGAACAGACTGTGAAAGTCAGGATTATGGGACAAGACTTGTTGTCCTTCTATAGTAGCTACCTGTATATTCAGCAGCAGCAACTAGGTCCACTTGTTTGCACATACAAATCACATTACTGGATAAGAACCAGTATGTTTAGGATGAGGAATATACTACCCTAGTTCTAATTATGTTTATTGCCTTCTAAGCCTTTGTAGTGTTGCTACAATACTGGCAGTACTCAGCACTCTGTACATGTGCAGAATTCCTATCTTAAGAATTCACTGGCTCACACACAAGACTCTGAGAGGGCCATTAACGCAAATAAAGTGAACTGAACTTGAATCCACAGCCCATTTTATCCTATTTGGAACACAGTTATTTTAGCCTGTTTCTCTATGTAAGTCTTCATTTATGACATTACAAACATTTGGGTCATGATGGAACATCATAGGTGTGAGCACGGCCATGTTCATATGCAACTTTTCAAACCCTGGATTTACTAAAATGTAATATTATCAAAAACACAGTGCCCTAAAGAATTTTGAGTGCACTACTATTGATCTTTAGGCAATGCAATTAGCAAGGCTGTGTCACACAAGTATTGTTTTACTATGGTTAGCATAAGACAAACTCATATTATTGCAATACACTGGCAAGTTACTGAGTTCAGACAACATCTGGCAACATGAGAAAATATTGATTCTTGTATAACAAAGCATTTCATAAAAAATTACAAGAGTACTTCACTACTCTTGACTAGGGAAAATCATGAGATGAGAGAATATATTGAAGAATTGTTTTAAATTATGGCTTCAACAATCTCAAGATTAACCATCCTGTTGCTTCCAATTTGTGAAACCTTACTTATACTAATCTAATATAATATGAAATTCTATTGTGTTTATTTCCATGTGAACACCATTTAGCTTTGTAACATGAAAGATGACAAAAATCAAGCCAATAAGAACTCCTTTTAGAACAAGTGTTCATTCCGCTGCAAGTGACAGTGCAACATACACATGAACATTCAGCAAGTGAAGAAAAGATCCCTGTTGCTTATAATAATTTTTCAATCTAAAGGAGTTTTGCTGTATCAATTTCTAATATGGAATTAAGTTTTGCTCCAATCTAGCAATACAGTTCTAGATTGGTGTACAATCATTAATAGCTTTATCTTTATACTCCAAGCTTTTAAAGAAACTAAGTTCAGAAATTAAAAATGAATGAAATAAAAAAGAGACGAAAAAACACATGGGGACTTTAAATAGCATTCACTACTTCTGCAGAACTATTTTTTTTTTTATTTCTTAATGGTATTTTGAAACTTTGGCACTCCCCCCCCCCCCAAGAGCTAAGGAGAGAATTTTCATGAGGTAAAGCAGGAGCTGGCATTGGATGCCTTTCAAAGAACTTTTATTTTAGGGCTGACATTCTTTGTAACTATATAACTAAAAAGCAAAACTGCCATGGTTCCTCCCGACTATTTTCAAAATTACTGTCTTATATCTAATTTGTGTGTATAGTTATGGACATCCCAATCACATATTAACACATGCTCCACTAATTGTTCAATGTGGCAGCACAGGGTATATCTAGTATGTACACAAATATGTATGCCTTGAAAATATGAAGTAACACAACTCTTTATATTACCTAACACAGCACTTTACAGAAACCAGGCCTGAAAGTAGCAACTGACTAGCTTTTTCAGTTTCTTTGACATATATTTACAGTCATACATCATAATTCTGCAACATATGATGTAATGAATAATACACAATAAAGTAACATATTGATTTCAGAAGCCATTTGCAAACCTTGGTGGTCACCAGCAAGTAGCAAAGCTTTTCTTCAAATACCTTTACTTCCTAGCAATAAACTCAGCTTGGGACCCTTTTATGCCTTCAGGCAACCTAATTTTCTCGTCTCCACCCCCCCCCCAAGAATAACGTAATCCTGCTGCTTTTTTGGCTCACATAATAGGATGGAAAACACACCACAGTATACTAAGACAGCCATTCTCAATCTTGGGGTTTCAGAAACCATTTATTCGAGTGTTAACACTGCAGTTGCTGTAAACGATACTAAACAAGGGAGAAAAAGATGACCTCATATCCAACTTCAAGAGCCTTTCCAATCTTCCAGCAAACCAGTATTGTACTAAGAAACCACTTGACCTAAAATAACATTTCCATCCCTTTCTGTTAACAGAGGCACTGAAATGATAGGCACATTTTAAAAGGACATCACATTATACATTCCACCAAATCCACAATTCCAGACCCCTGCATCTCCCTCAAAAATCAATGCTCTGGATGATGATGAGCAAACCCTAACAGATGTTCACCCACCCTGGCTTAATGCTGCCACACACTCTCTCCTGCACCCCATATTGAAGCACACAGCCCCACAGCAAGCCAGGTGGTGGGGCTGGCCATTTCGGTTTTGCATTCTTACCTTGAAGTACTGCACACCCTGCAGGGCAGGGGGCACATTAGAACTATGCAACAACCTTTTCAACCCCCCCCCATGGAGGGGGGGTGGAAAGAGAGGGAGGAATGTTCCCCCTTTAACAACTTAAGACAATACATCAACCTTACCGTCATATAACAGCCACGTCCTTCCAGAGGATGAGGATAATGGATCAGTCCAAGGGGGAGTGAGAGGAGGCGAGGGGTAAGTGGTGGGGGGTCCTTCCCTCCCCTTGAAGGCTCAGTTGCAACCAGCTCAGTGCAATGCAGCTCTTGCACCCCCAAGCAGCAGCAGCAGCAGGCAGAGAGGATGGGGGGTCACCAACAGCAGTGGCAGTGAGCGACCCACTCCCAGTTCAAAGCCCCCCCACATTCCTCCTGCAGCCAGAGGCAAGGGAGGGTGGACAGGTGGGTGGGGGAGGGGGGAAGGCAAGGCAGCCTCCCCCCTCCCCATCCACTGAGCCCCCCACTCAAGGGGGAGGACTTCAGCAGGCGCCCCTCTGCCAGTGGGGGTCGCGCCCCCTCGGCCCCCCAACCAGGAGGCTGCTGTCTTCCTGAAGGCGAAGAGGGAGGGGGGCGGCAGCTCAGTAGCGGGGCTCTGCTTGTCTGGGCTGAAGGGGGGGACGCAAGGACTGGCAGCCGCCACCGCCTCCTTCGCTCTCTCCCCTCCCCAGAGCCAGCCTCCTTCCTCGCCTCCCGCCTGCCCTCAGACAGGCAGCAGCATAGCAACCAACATGGCAGCCGCGCAGTCACCCAGTCAGAAGCGGCAGGCCCAACTCTCGCGAGAACTCTACCTGCTCAGCCTCTTCCCCCCTCCCGCGATCTAAAAGCCTTCCAGAGCGTGTCGTGGCCCCGCTTTCTCGCTGCCTGGTTTCTGCCTCACCTCGCAACCCGATTGGCTGCGCCGGTGGCAAGGCCCCGCCCGCTTTCGACCTCGCACCAGGCGATTGGCTGCTTGAGGTGCCCGTTGTTGTGCCAAGGTAGCCGCAGCAGGCGTCACAGCCACAAGGCCCGCCTCCTCAGCGCTGAGGCTTCATTCAGAGCAACCAAGAGTGGTTTTTTGCAGTATTTCGTGAGGCTGTTACAAAAGGCGTGGGGAGGGAGAGGAGGAGGCGGCTGTTTGAATGGGAGCTGCAGCGACACCTGGTGGTGCATTTATTTTTGCACGCTTTTGCAAATGCACTTGGCATTTTTTTTGCACCAGTTTTGGATACAGTGGCTTCTTTTTTATTGTGCTTCTGTAGCCATTTCCATAGTTATTTTTGTTTATTGTTATTTTGTAGCTCATTTTTTGTACAGTACATAGCATTCTTGCTTGCTAAAATCTTGTACCCCTTAATGATGCATTTTAGTTTTTCTCATGTAGGGTTGCCAAAAAGCATAGGAATCCTTTATTATGCCCACACTTTTATAGGATATGTTTATGTACAACATGGTTGTTGCATCATGTGGTTAAACGCTTAGGCCGGTGCTTCCCAAACTTTGTAGCCTGCGGAACTCCTTGCCACAGGATATATTTCTTTACACCATTGCATCATGCGGTCAAGCGCTTTAGGCCAGTGCTTTCCAAATTTTGTAGCCTGCGGAACTCCTTGCCACACAATGTGGTGATGGCATCCAGCTTAGATGCCTTTAAAACAGGCATCCTCCATCACATGTTTCAAGCCATCACATGTTTCCTCCATCACATGTTACAAGCCATCACATATTACAAGCCTCCATCCTCCATCACATGTTACAAGCCGTGATGGGTATGTACAGCCTGAGATGAGCTGGTCACTTATTATGAGGGCCAGGTATAAATTTTTTTCCCTGTCATCCGCATTAGCCCTGGATAATAATAATAATAAAACTTTATTTTTATCCCGCCCTTCTCCCCAAAGGGACCCAGGGCGGCTTACAACATACTAAAAAAAAACAAAACAAAAACAGATTGAAACATAATTTAACAGATAAAAACATTAAAAACACATTAAGAGAAACCATAAAAACAGTAATCAGATAAAAGTCAGAATAAAAAGAGCATAAAACAGCAGTTCAAGGAGGAGTCACGCCTGTAAGAAACTAAAAGATGTATAAAAGATGTTTAAAAGGCCATAGAGTCAGAAGGCTTGTGTAAACAACAAGGTCTTCAGACCTCGCCGAAAGGTCTCGAGGGAGGAGCCATTCTCAAGTCAAGGGGAAGGGAGTTCCATAACGTTGGTGCCACTACTGAGAAGGCCCTATTTCTTGCCGCCGCCCCACGTACCTCTTTAGGCGGCGGCACATGCAAAAAGGCCTTCTCTGATGACCTGAGAGGATGAGCCGGATTGTACGGGAGTAGGCGATCTCTAAGATAGCCTGGCCCAGAGCAGTATAGGGCTTTAAAGGTCAAGACCAGCACCTTGAATTGGGCCCGGAAACGAATGGGCAGCCAATGTAGCCCCCAGAGAAGCGGACTGACAGAGTCAAACCACCTAGCTCCAGTGACCACACGGGCCGCCGCATTCTGCACTAACTGCAGTTTCCGAACCGACTTCAGGGGCAGCCCCACATAAAGCGTGTTACAATAATCTAACCTCGATGTCACCGTAGCATGGATCACCGTGGCCAGGTCTGCATGATCCAAGTACGGCCGCAGCTGGTGCACCAGCCAAAGCTGAGCAAAGGCCCCCCTGGCCACAGCTGCCACCTGGGAGTCCAGGAGCAGCTGCGAGTCCAGGTGGACCCCCAAGCTGCGGACCTGCTCCTTCAGAGGGAGTGCAACCCCATTCAGAGCAAGCCGATAATCCAGCACCTGCATCAAGGATTTCCGAACCAAGAGAGCCTCTGTCTTATCTGGATTTAATTTCAGCTTGTTAGCCCCCATCCAGATCCTCACTGCTTCCAGACAGCGCTCCAGGCCCTCAACCGCCACCCTGGAGTCTGGAGGAAAGGAGAGATAGAGCTGGGTGTCATCAGCATATTGATGACACCCCACTCCAAACCCCCGGATGACCTCTCCCAGTGGTTTCATGTAGATATTAAATAGCATGGGGACAGAATTGAACCCTGCGGCACCCCGCACTTCAAGGGCCAGGGTGTCGAACAGGCATCCCCCAGCACCACCATCTGGTACTGACCCTCCAAGTAGGAGCGGAACCACCGCAAAACGGTGCCTACAACTCCCAACTCGGCCAATCGGCCCAGAAGGATACCATGGTCGATGGTATCAAAAGCCGCCGAGAGGTCCAGCAGGACCAACAGGGATGCACTCCCCCTGTCCAGTCCCCGGTGTAGGTCATCCACCAAGGCGACCAAGGCAGTTTCCATCCCAAAGCCCAGCCTGAAACCAGATTGAAACGGGTCCAGATAATCCGCTTCATCCAAGGCCCTCTGGAGTTGGGCCGCCACCACCCGCTCGATTACCTTGCCCAGAAATGGGATGTTGGAGACTGGCCGGTAGTTATTCAGCACAGTAGAATCCAGGGAGGGCTTCTTCAGGAGAGGGCGAACCACCGCCTGCTTCAAAGCGAGCGGCAATGTCCCCTCCACCAAGGAAGAGTTGACCACCCTCCCCGTCCACTCAGCCAGTCCACCCCAGGCCGCTCTTATCAGCCAAGCCGGGCAAGGATCAAACAGGCAGGCAGACGGCCTCACACTCCAAAGGAGTCTGTCCACATCCTCAGGCTGCACAAGCTGAAAAGAATCCCACAACACTGGACAAGCAGTTGCCAAGGGGACATCGTCAGACATTGTCAATGTGGCATCCAAGTCGTGACGAATACGATTGATTTTATCTGCGAAATGTTGCGCAAACACGTCACAGCGGCTGCCCGTGTATTCCTCCTGATCTACTGGAGGGGCCTGATGGAGGAGGCCCTGCACCACACGGAACAGCTCTGCCAGATGGCTATCAGCAGACGCAATGGTAGCAGAGAAGAATGACCTCTTCGTTGCTACCACCGCCACGGAGTAGGCTCTGTAATGAACTCTACTCCGTGTCCGATCGGATTCATCACGAGTTTTCTGCCACCGTCGCTCTAGACGTCTGCCCTGCCGCTTCATCATGCGCAGCTCCTCAGTAAACCAAGGAGCCGCTCCGAGTCTGCAACGTGACATAGGTCGCTCCGGAGCAATCTCATCCACTGCCCTGGCCATTTCCCCGTTCCAGAGGTCAACCAGGGCCTCAGATGAGGCACCAGTCTTGGCAGTGGGAAAATCCCCCAGAGCCCTCAGGAAACCCTCAGGATCCATTAGCCTCTGGGGGCAGACCATAGAAAACGGTCCCCCGCCTCTGCGGAGGTAGGAAGTTGCAACCAGCCTAAACCTTACCAGGAAGTGATCTGTCCATGACAACGGAGTGATCTTGATCTCCTCTACATCCAGATCACCACCCCCATGCCCAGCTGTGAACACCAGGTCCAATACGTGTCCTGCAGTATGTGTCGGGGCCAAGATCTTCTGGGACAGACCCATGGTTGTCATGGCGGCCATGAAATCCTGAGCTGCACCTGCTGCAGGGGCCTCGGCATGAACATTGAAGTCCCCCAGCATTAACAGGCGGGGGGCCTTCAATGCCACCCCCGAGATCACCCCAGTCAGCTCAGGCAGGGAGACTGTTGGGCAGCAGGGCGGGCGGTACACCAACAGAATCCCAATCCTGTCCGGCCCTCTCAACACAACATGCAGGCACTCGAACCCAGGAGACTGCTGGACAGGGCACCTCGTAAGGGAGATGGACTCACGATAGACCATTGCAACTCCCCCTCCCCGTCCCTGCAATCTTGGCTGCTGCAATACCTGGAAGCCTGGTGGACAAAGTTCAGAGAGACTAACACCTCCCTCCACGTCCAGCCAGGTCTCCGTAATGCATGCCAGGTCGGCTTTCTCATCCAGGATCAAATCCCGGATGATACAGGTCTTATTATTCACCGACCTGGCATTCAAAAGCAGCAGCTTCAGATCCAGGGACTCACCGCCAAGACCACCAGGCTTCTGAGAACTGGGGGAGGGACCAGAAGGGGAGATGATCTGCCTACGATAAACTCTCCTTCTCCTGTAACGGCCTGTCCGACCTCCACCGCCATATCTCCCCTGGCCCGTCACTCTCTTGATAGTGGCACCCTTCCCTTCCCCTGAGCTCCCTCCCAAGAAAACAGACATGTGGCGAGGCCCACCTTCTGAGACTGGCCTGCAGGTGGATCCTCTGCTGTAAGACATGGTTGCTCCTCTCTCCCCTGTCTCAACAGAAGGGGAGGATATCTGACTGCTGTTGATTGGTCCACTGTTCACGAGGGCACCAGATCTTCCGGGCGCAAGCCACGGGCCAAGAGCCCTTTGGCTCTTGCCCTTCGGCTCGCGCCTCTGGCAAGCCCAGCAAGATGTAAAATACCTAGGGAGAGAGGAGAGCAATTAGGCAGGCAGGCAGGCTTGCAGACTCCACCCCTCAGCTGGTCAGTCTCCCCAGCTGGGCTCTTCCAGAGTAATTGCCTCTAGAGAAGCAGATGGCAGGTTTTGGCAGGTTTTTTGCCTACCCCAGACTGGCAAAGGAGGGAAGGTATATTCAGTAGGTTTCATGCATTAAAATGTGGTCACTGTGGGCACAATTCTAACCCCTTATGTCAGTGCTTTCCAGCACTGGCATAGTGGTGCCAATGGGACGTATGCTGCATCCTGCAGTTGGGTATCACTCACAGAGGCCTCCTCAAAGTAAGGGAATGTTTGTTCCCTTACCTCAGAGCTGCATTGCCCTTATGTCAGTGCTGGAAAGCACTGACATAAGGGGTTAGGATTGGGCCCTGTGTAAAGTAGCACAAGTTAAACCCAATTGCAATCTGGTGTCTGCATGGGTTAAATAGAGTGTAAATAGAATGCTAGATGCAGGGAGGTGGCAGCAAGATGCAAGTATCTTGTGGTCTTGTGTGTGCTCCCTGAGGCATCTGGTGGGCTGCTGTGAGATACAGGAAGCTGGACTAGATGAGCCCTGGGCCTGATCCAGCAGGGCTCTACTTGTGGTTTTATGACCAACTACTGCAATGATTTTCAACCTTTTTCATCTCAGGACACACTGGCAAGGTACTAAAATGATCAAGGCACACCATCTTTTTTTGACAATTGACAAGGCACACTGTGTTTCCAGTGGGGGGGGGGCTCACATCCCCCAAAGTCCCTACTAAGTGATGACCCTCTCCCAGATTAATGCAGCACACCTGGGACATTTGCAGAACACCACTGTGCCGTGGCACAGTGGCTGAAAATGGCTGCAGCAGGAGTAGGTTATCAGTAGGAGCATTCAGGTGTTGTCTTTGAGACTCTTTTCCCCCCCAAAGGACTTCAACTGAGAAGAAGCAGCAGGCTCAGCAGGTGACAAACTGAGAAATTTTCCTAGGGGCCTCTGTTAATTTCTAGGCCTCTATCTTTTTCAAAGGCTGGCTGATAGTATGTAGCTCATTTTACATTAAGGCTAGAATCCTATTCAAATCTAACTGAGAATAAGTCCTCCTGAACACAGTGGGACTTACTTCCATGTAAGCCTATACATAGGCTAGCATTGATATACATTTCAGATTTATATCTTTTTTTTAACCAAAAAAACAAACAAAAAAACTAATTTTAAACTAACACAATCTACTCCAAAGGTTTGGAATGCAATGAACAAGGAATACATATGAGAAGACCATTCTCTAAAATTGATGTTTTCTTATATAGCCTTATTGGGGATAGCTAAGGGAAGCATTAGGATGAGCTCCTGTGCTTTAACATTTAGCATTTCAACCACTGCCCTTCACCCCATACTCAGCACTGTATCCAGCACAGGTTACGTGCAGGCTGGAGGTCACCTTGGGGTAGGGGATATTTTCCCCTTACCCCGTGTTGAGCTCTTGCCACCCCATGGGACTACTCAGATTTGTGCTGGCACAAATATAAGCAGCCCATATAGGGCTGCCCAGCTCAGGAGTTAGGGTTAGAATTAGGTGCATGCTGCCATAGCCATTCCCACCTCCATCCCCCTCCTGGGCCAGATCCTCGCCCCTTCTGCCATCTCCCACTGAAAAACACCTCCTTCCCGCCTCCATTCCACCCTCCTGCCACTCTCTCCTACCCTCTGCGCTGACCTGCCCTGGCTGAATCAAACTTACCCTGTCTGGGCAGTGCAGGGGCTGGATCCAGCCTTTGTGATCTGGCACAGAAGTAACAAGTGAATGCAAGTGAATTCGCTCCAAATTGTTTTAAGGATTGCTTGCCACTTGCATTTTTATTTTTTTAAACAACCTTTTACCTGCAAGATGGGGTGGAATGGGTTTCACATTTGTCCATTTTTGACTTTCATCCATACTCTGGTCCTTAACCAGACGAAAGTCCAAGGAAGTTGCTCTCCCAATAAGTTTGGCAGTTCTCTCTCTGTTGTGGTGTAAGGGAATGTATTACAGTGAACCCTCAATAGATGAGGGGGGGAAATGGTTGCCATGAATGCCATGGCATTGAATGCCATGAATGCCAAAAGTCAATTATACCCAAATGCATTGAAAGTGTGGATGAACATATACCAAATTGTATGCCTAGCTTTTAGTGAAACAGAAAGCATCCATTGCTTCTGACTGTTAAATTGAGGTCCATTACATTGAGAGTTCACTGCTTTTCTTTTTGCTATCTTTGGTTTTTTTTTTTTAAATGTGTTTGGTTATAAATTATTTTTTCAGCTGTTTTCAGTCATCCTTGAAGGGTGGGGTATAAACTTTAAAGATAAATTAATATATGGAGATACCAGTGCCTAAGTGCCAGTGCATTTACGGCCAGCAAGCTATGGAAGATGTGTTACACCGTGCATTCAGTTATTCACTCTGTACAATCCCAAGGAGACAAAGTACAGCCGAAAATTTGGAGGGGGTTACAGCCAGAATCAGTTTTAACAAAATCTGTTTGTCAATCCAGAATAAATATGTCACACTTTAAGTGATATGAGTGATGCAAAGTGCTTTTCCCCAGCTTAGGCTGGTGTGACAAATGCTTCCCCTTCTGGACAGAGGTAGCCTGACTACAGTTATCCCTGACCCAGTAATAACCAGGCTTTACTATTGCAGTGAGTTATGCATGAGGCTGCCCTTGAAGACTTTCCAGAAATTTCAGACAGTTCAAGATGCAGCAGGCAGGCTTCTGACTGGCACTGGTTGTGGGAATCTATTCCACCAGTTTTAAAATGGCTTTGCTCGCTTTTTGTGCTTTTCAGAATGCAGTCAAGGTGCTGTTATTCACCATCAAAACCTTTAAAATGGCTTGGACCATGGCATCACTTATTCCTGTAGGAACCTGCCTGCTGCTCTTTGAGATCTGCTGGTGAGCTTTCAGATTTTCCTAACTGCGGGAGTCGTGAATGGGCCTTTATGTGTTGACTCTCCGCTTATGAAATCCCCTCCCTGTTTCAGTACCGCCGGTGTCTACACTCTTTAATCTGACTGAACCTTACTGTTGGTGGTCTTGAGGTCTGTTTTAAGCTGTAATGTTAGTTTTTAATTAAAATTATTTTTATCGTTAAAAATAATTAAAATTATTTAAAATTAATAATTAATTAGAGTTTTTTTAAAATTAATCTAGATAATTTAGATTTCTTTTTTATCTCCTGCTATAATGCTTTTAGTTAATTTGTTGGTTGCTTTTTAAATTTGATTGCTATCACTGTTTTGTTCTTATAAGCCCAGAGATTCCCTATGCCAGGGGTGCCCAAACCCCGGCCCGGGGGCCACCTGCGGCCCTCAGGGGCTCCCAATCAGGCCCTTAGGGAGCCCCCAATCTCCAATGGGCCTCTGGCCCTCCAGAGACTTGCTGGAGCCCATGCTGGCCCAATGCAACTGCTCTCAGCATGAGGACAACTGTTCAACCTCTCATCTGAGCTGTGGGACGTGGGCTCCCTCCATTACTTGCTGTTTCACATCTGTGATGCAGCAGTGGCAGAAAAGGAAAGGCTGGCCTTGCCTTATGCAAGGCCTTTTATAGGCCTTGAGCTACTGCAACACCTTCATTCATTCATATAAGTTCCATCTCTAATAAATTCATTTATGTAAATTTATTCAAATTTAAATGTAAATTAATTCTCCCCCCCCCCGGCCCCCCGACACAGTGTCAGAGAGATGATGTGGCCCTCCTGCCAAAATGTTTGGACACCCCTGCCCTATGCAAAAGCGAGGAAAAAAGTAACATAGTTTAACTTTTGCTTGAGCTGAGCTGTTTTGATTTGTAATTTGTTTGGGGGAAGCCTTGCCAGTTTGCCATTACTGGAAACAGTTTTGACAAAAAAAAAAAGAACAGAGAAAGAGATATAACCTCCTCCAAATGTTCATTTCAGTTCATATTGAGGACCATATTCTCTCAGGGATGCTCCTTGGGGCTGGTTCATCTAGAACAGTGGTTCTCACACATTAAGCTCCAAGACCCACTTTTTAAAATGAAAATCTGTCAGGACCCACTGGAAGTGATGTCATGACCGGAAGTGACATCATCAAGCAGGAAAATTTTTACATTCCTAGGCTGCAATCCTGTCTACACTTATCCACACTTACCCAGGAGTAAGTCCCATTTACTATCATTGTTAAAAGAATATACATAGTAGCTTGTTAAAAGGACAGATCTGTAACAATTCTCCAAATACAGTCACATACCAAGTCTAATATATTCAAAATAAAATATTGAAATGATTGGGGACCCACTGAAATTGGTTCATGACCCACCCAGTAGGTCCTGACCCACAGTTTGAGAAACATGGATCTAGAAGAACACCAATCTTTTATCTCTTCCCCCATTAGTGTTAAGACATTGTGTAAAAATCCACCAGACATTCTTATGCATCCAGCCTGTTGGTAGCTTTGGTGGATATAGATGCAGCACTGGTTCTGTGCCAGATGCAACCAAAGCCAAATCCCGTGATCTGTCTTTCCTTGTATTTCTCACGCAGGGCTCACTGAGGCATCACTGACATCAATAGGAAATGGCAGAGAGCGTGAAAGAAAATGTGTTCTTTTGGATGTTAGTTGTTCTGCTACTGGAGTTTAGTTAGAAATTGGGGGAAGCTGGTTGCAGGCCAACATGGCAACACTTGTTCAAAGCTACAGGAGAGGAAGGCAAATAGGGAGAAAGTCTTCAAAAGGGACTTTACCTCCAAAGATGGACGTATGTCAAATATAAACCTGAACTGAGTTTCAGCTAGATTTATCATTCAGTTCTCCCACATTTACAGACCTCCTCACCTGGGAGTGACCTTCAGGTTTTGGGAGTGGTGGAAACTGTTCGGAATGTGAGCCTTCAGCTTAAAATAGCATTTCACAACCTTACTGTTGTGTTTGAACACACGTGAGGATGCTATTTGCTTTTCTATTCCATCTCTGTGATTTACACAGTCTCCACTAGATGCTGTGCTTAGACCATCACACGTTAGCAAGCATCATAAGATGTATCTATGAAATGGAAACAGAATACAGCATTTTAGGGCGCAATCCTAACTATTTTCCAGCGCTGAGGTAAGGGCAATGCAACTCCTAGGTAAGGGAACAAACATTGCCTTAACGTGAGGATGCCTCCGTGACTGTCCCCCAATTGCAAGATGCAGCACATGCCCCACTGGCACAGCTATGCCAGCACTGAAATTTGGTTAGGATTGTGCCCTTAGGCTGCAATCCTAACCACACTTTCCTGAGAGTAAGCCCCATTGAACAAAATAGGACTTACTTCTGAGTAGACCTGGTTAGGATTGTGCCCTCAGTCATTTAATAGCAGGTCCAAATGTTTCTAAGAACTTTACTTCCAAAAACACATGCTTAGGATTGTGTTAAAGAGGAGAAGGTGAGTTTAAAACAGCGAATTATTCTGATGCTAGTAAAATATGTTATTTTAAACACATGGTGCTATTTGTACATTGACAGCGCAATCCTATCAAGGGGCTTGCACTATATCCAGTGCAAGACAGGGCGCCAAAGTGGCTCAGCCAGATCTAAGGGGAAACTCTTCCCCTTACCCCTGGGTAAGCCACTGCAGCCCCTATGGGTATCCTCAGACTTGGCCACCTCAGGAGGTGGCACAAGTCCGAGTTGAGCAGAGCGGCTTGTTGCCACTCTGCACTGCTTGGGAATGGGGGTTGGGATTCGGCATAACAGCCGGATCCCAGCCCTGCCTCCTGCTCTCTGCCCACCCCTGGGACCTCCCTCCACCTGCCTTTCCCCTGCCCTGGAATGCTTCCCTCCCACCTCCTCCCCGCCCACCCAAAAGCCTTGCATCAGCTGAGCTCAGCTGACGCATGGCTCACTCTGCAAGCTGCCTCGGAGACTTGCACTTCTGTGCACTGGTGTGGCTTGCTCCCGATGAGGTGCAAACATGCTTTATGGCACGTTTGTGACCCTCCTAGGCTGCTGCAAGGGACTTGCCGCACCAAGGTACTGATACAGTGTGGAAGAACAGTGAGTTCAGGAGAACATAAGAACAGCCCCACTGGATCAGGCCACGGGCCCATCTAGTCCAGCTTCCTGTATCTCACAGTGGCCCACCAAATGCCCCAGGGAGCACACCAGATAACAAGAGACCTGCATCCTGGTGCCCAACCTTGCATTGGCATTCTGACATAGCCCATTTCTAAAATCAGGCGGTTGCACAGACACATCATGGCTTGTAACCCATAATTGATTTTTCCTCCAGAAACTTGTCAAATCCCCTTTTAAAGGTATTTAGGCCAGATGCCGTCACCACATCCTGCGGCAAGGAGTTCCACAGACCGACCACACGCTGAGTAAATAAATATTTTCTTTTGTCTGTCCTAACCCTTCCAACAGTCAATTTTAGTGGCTGTCCCCTGGTTCTGGTGTTATGTGAGAGTGTAAGGGCCCAAGAATAATGGCATCAAATCAAGGAGGTCCTAAACAAGCATGTTGGGAAAGCTAGAGTTCTAGATCTGGACCACACTGAAAATATGATGCAGTCTATATACAGTTGGCAACCTTCAGTCTCGAAAGACTATGGTATCGCGCTCTGAAAGGTGGTTCTGGAACAGCGTCTAGTGTGGCTGAAAAGGCCGATTCGGGAGTGACAATCCCTTCCACACTGGGAGCAAGTGCAGTCTGTCCCTGGCCTGTCTCCCTGGCTATGGGCCTTCCTTCTTTGCCTCTTAGCCTCAGACTGTTGGCCAAGTGTCTCTTCAAACTGGGAAAGGCCATGTTGCACAGCCTGCCTCCAAGCGGGCCACTCAGAGGCCAGGGTTTCCCACTTGTTGAGGTCCACTCCTAAGGCCTTCAGATCCCTCTTGCAGATGTCCTTGTATCGCAGCTGTGGTCTACCTGTAGGGCGCTTTCCTTGCACGAGTTCTCCATAGAGGAGATCCTTTGGGATCCGGCCATCATCCATTCTCACGACATGACCGAGCCAACGCAGTCTATGTACAAATACACTCAAATGCCAGAGTCTACTGAGCATCATTCAGGGCACCTGCATTCTTTCATGGGTAAAGGCAATGAGCATGGAATTATGGGTGTGCACTCTTGAGTATGGTTCTTGCCAGAAAATTATAGTTGCTATTAATTCCTTGGTGTCCTAGAAACCTAAGAGGTCTTTCATGCTCCAACAGATCTGGTCCATGGTTAACTATTTGTCAAACAATACTTACTACATTAATGTCCCTCATTCAATCTTCCTCTCCTGGTAATGTGCAAAACTAGAGGTTCTTATTACAACTTTATGGTGGCTCAGCTGAAGGACAAAATGTATTCTTTGAAGTGTGTGCATGAATGAGGGGTTACCAGGTTCAGTCCCTGACGTCTTCAGTGACTAGAACTTGATTAGTAAATATGGGAAATACTTCTTGACAAACCACTTACAGGAGACAGAAGGACCATAATGATGTGACTTAATATAAGGCAGTTTTTTTTAATGCTTTGTAAGCCCATAGCCAAATCCTTTGAGCAAACTGACATTCCAAGAAGTGCTCAGATAGAAGCTTACGGTGTGTCTTCAGACATGGAATAATAATTCATCAAGACAATTTTCTCCATATCTATAACTAACATGGAATGTAACATTCCTCATTTCAAAGGGGTACTCATTCAGCTACTCCTCCGAAACTTCTCATATCAGTCAGCAAGTCCCGTATGACTAGTTGGCAGACTAGTAAATTCATTGAAATCCCCTATGCATTAAACTAGTACCATCAAGAAAAATTACACTCCAATATTGCATAAACTTGCATGTGTCATTCAGGAAAATGTTTCAGGGTGTGGCCCTGCCAAAGTTTCTTATTGTTGGAAAGGAGGATTTTAATTAGCAGAGTAATCAGCAGAAGAACCCTTTGCCTGTAGTAAATGCTGCCACCCAGCTAGTTTGCTACTATTGATAAATATATCTGCCAGACATCTGCAGGTGGTGTTGTACCTATATTCCAGCATTTTCATGTTAAATGTTTTGTGCTTTGGGAAAGCCAATTAGGACTCCATTGTTCTTGAGCAGAGAGTTTCTTCATGTGAAGCAAATTTTATTTAATAAATTGGACCTTGAAGTTCCTTATATAGGTAAAGTCTTACTTGCAATAGGTATGCTTCACTGTTGAACAGCCCACTCATAACCCGTGCGAGCAGAGCAGGGCTGAGCAACTCATGCTATATCTTGTGCTAGTTAAGAGTAGGCTGAAGGTCTATTCAGGGTAAAGACCATTTGTCCCCTTACCTTGTATAAAGCCCCAGCCTGCCCTGTGGGGCTTCTAAGATCTGCACCAACTAAATAGTTGACACAAGTCTCTGGGAGAGGGGGGAAGGCTCGGGAAAGGAGCATAGGATATAGTGTAAGTCTGCTTTGCTGATCTTGCCCCCCTGCTGGGCCTGATCTGCCCCCTTTTCCACCCTCCCCACCTCTGTTCTGTCTTCCCCCCACCTCTGCACCAAACAGGTTAGGCCTTCCTGCCAGCACAGTTTACTCCGAGTCATTGCAAACATGCTTTACAGTACGTTTGCTACACTAGGCCACAGCAGCTCCTGCACCAGTGGAGCACTAAGTAAAGATTGCCCAATAAGAAAGTTATTGTGTTGGAAAGCTGCAGTGTTTTAAGAAGAATCACCACAATTCTGTGATTGTAAGGACTTTTTATAACTACCCAATCATTTAATATTTCTAAAACCACTAAGGCCCAAATCCTAGCCAACTTTCCTGCACTGATACAGTTGTGCCAATGGGGCATGTGCTGCATCCTGCAGTTGGTGGCAGTCATGGAGGCCTCCTCAAGGTAAGGGAGTATTTGTTCCCTTACCTCAGAGCTGCATTGCCCTTACCTCGGAGCTGGAAAGTTGGTTAGAATTGCGCCCTAAAATGTACAATGCAATGCAAAGTTGACAAGGACTCTACTTTCAAGCCTACAGTCTAACAAGCGTATTTTCTCCCAAAGCATTGTTTGGAACTGCCCCTTCTATTCACCATTATTGCTAGTCTTATTTCTTTGCCCTAGATTATGCATCTCTCTTTAAAACATAATTTTAGAAGTCCAGGTGTTAAGTTGTTAATCCTACAGAATTGTTATTTTTTAATACGTATAAATTGCTGTTCTTTACAGTGAAATTCTATCTTGCGCTGGAACGAGCAGACCAGGAGGCTTGCGCTGTATCCAGTGCGAGATAGGGTGCCAAAGTGGCTCAGCAGGAGGCAATGAAAAACTCTTCCCCTTACCCCCAGGTGTGCCACTGTAGTCCCTATGGGTCTCCTTGGCATTGCGCCACCTCCTGAGGTGGCACAAGTCCGAGGAGAGTGGAGCGACTTGAAGCCACTCTGCACTGCTTGGGAACGGGGGTTGGGATCTGGCACAAGAGCCGGGTCCCAGCCCCACCTCCTGATCCCTGCCCACCTGCCCGCCCTGGGACCACCCTCCTACATTTCCTACATTAAAAGCATTTTGCAATTCTTTACATCTGATGTGTAGCAAGGCCAGAAGCAAAGAATCCATGTGCAACAGCACTATCATTGAAATTAATGTGCTAGAAAAGGTTAAATACAAATGCATGAACAATACATGGTCTTCAGCCAATGATCTTCTGTCTAACAAAAACAGGTCCATTTTAATGACCCCCATCCCAAACATTCTTGTTTTGTTGCATTTTTTAAAATGTGCCCTTGTGGCCAAAATTCAGGACCAAGAAGTGAAGCTGAAAGCACTGTTTTATTAACTGGAACAGAGCAGAGACAAAGTACTCTTTATAGGCGAAGGGGCAGATGCTGGCTTGGCAGATCTGCATATTTAGTGATACTGGCTCAGGGTACTGTCAGATGTCTCCTTTTGAAACTACTTCCAGCCAAGCTTTACCTGCACACAATCATGCAGGGAGAGCCAAAGAAAATATTCTTTGAGTAATACTGTACCTGCTGGGCAGTGATGTTGCTTTGCAATTCCCTACAGTTGATTTTACATATGTGAAAATATTTTCTTCATTGCTGTCTCAGAATATATGATTTTGGGTATAATGGCCTGGCCTCTGTGGGACGTAGATGGTACCCTATGTACTAACCACTATTTTCTAATAGTTGCATAGTGGGTATGTTTGGAAGGGGCATGTGTGTATGTACACTGGAGCTATTTTTTCCCTGCATTCTGGGTTATTAAGGGCAGGGCTCTTCTTCTGCTCTTCCAGTGTCCTGAAGTCTTTGAACTCCAGGATGGTGCGATTGTCAGGTTTCAATACAGAACTGGTCTTTTCCTTTATTAACTAATAGAACGGAGACACCACTTCTCCATTTGGACTGCTATAGCATTAGAAGAAACTGCCTCCAGCAATGTGGCCTTTTCTGTGCCACTGTGTTCAGAAACCCTGTATTAAATTCAGTCTAATAGGAAGGCAGGAAGATTTGAGTGCCTCACCTTTTCTAGCCACAAAGTTCTGGTGCATCCTTTCACAACGTAACACCCTAATTACACATCATTTGGTTTCAGGAGGTCATGACTCAGAAAGGGGGCAGTTTGCTTCATTCCAATGGCTAGAAAGCAGTGACTTAATCTGTGCTGTGTAAAGGAGATAGGAGTGCTTCAGGGGAATCGAAAAAGAATACAGACTTCCCTTCTCTAAACTGGTAGTTGCCAGGGAACTGACACTAGACCAACACGCTCATCTTCTGTTAGGTGGATTGATGTCCTGTCATGAAAACAAAGCATTCTTCACTATGCATCACTGTTTGTTTAAATATTTTTATCTCCCTTCTTCATCAAGCAGTCCCAAAGCTGCTAACTGCATTGTACAACATAAGCCTGTTAAAAACTGCAGACACTAAATTACTAAAAGAGACTCAGCAGTCAATGGTAAAACAATGAAATCAGATAATGTAAGAGCTGCAGAAATGTAACATCTTTGCCTGTCACCTAAACTCAGCAAGAGGGGGGAAGCCTAATTAATTGCCTGGGGTAGGGAGTTCTGATGGCAAAGTGCCCCAACTAAAAAGACTCTGCATCACCATCTGCTGCACCTATTAGTTGACAGTTTAAACATCATAAGTTGTTGTCTGCGGTAGACATATATGAAATAAGCAGAAAAAAATCTGCATTTTAAGAAATTGAAAACAAAAGACTATACAGTCTATACAACCAGTAAATCAACATTTCCTTATGTTTCTTTTCTATAGGAAAATCTTTTTTCCCCAACTGACAAAAACGGTTCTGAAAAAAAATTAACTTTTTGGTACAAAATCCAAGAGAAAGATCTCTTGTAAAGCTCTGGATTTTTTCCTGGAAAACGGTGCTTATGAAACCACTACCGCAGGTTATTTCAACACTGTTATAACATAGATGTGTTCACAGAACTGTGTACTCACTAGTGCAATCATGTGCAGGGACCCTGTGTGGTGGCTAATGTCACAGTTTATAATTTGGTAGAGAAAAGAAGGTGGAGGCAAAGGTGAAAGTTGCAAAAAGGATTTATTTTAGTGTCGTTGCCCCCCCCCCCCCCCAAAAAGATAATTCAAACTGGGGCCTAGCTGAACTAAATCATGCATACTTTCGACAGGGGAACTATAAAGCGAATATTTGTGCACTATAGAGCCCTGAGAAAGTGGTTAGAAGCAGCTTTACCTATAGTATGCGTGACTGTGCAGCTGTAATCCAATTCCCATGTAGGTTCTCTCTTGGTGCTTGGGAGTTTGGTGATGATCTATATTCCTTTTAAGAGGTCTGTGCTATTGTGCTTTCTTTGCCTGCTCAGCATCATCTCCAGATGCTTGGCGATAATGTCATGCATCATCGCTGAACTTCAGGGTTGCCAAGCTCTATGCTGCACTCAGTTTAAGGGGAACACTAGCAATGCTTATGATGATGTCATTGCCAAGGGCTCTGGGTGGTGACAGTCATCACAGAGCTCCATGCATTTTAGGAAAAATTAGAGGGAACCTTGGTTAGAAGGAGGAGAAATAAGGAGAGAGGAACTTCTGAGAGGAGGAGCCAGGCAGGTAAAGTGAAGAGGGGGAAAATGTGGGGGGAAGAAGGTACATAGGGAATGCTTTCTCGCAGAGGCACTGAGCTCTGTTGGGTTTCCCAGAGACTTGGGAAAAGGAAGTGGTGGTTATGGGGTTCAGGAAAGGAGTGAGAAAGGCAGAAAAATGGGAGATTAGTTGGAAAGTAGAGAGGAGGGATCTGAGGATTTAGGCCAAAATGAAAGCCTGTGGTTGGGAAATGGTTCTCTATAATTGAGCTGGAGCTACAGTCAAGAGGTGAACCTACAGGCAGGACATAAAGCAACTTCACCCACTGGCAGTGGGGGAACTGGTCCCTCCCACCGAACAATACGGCCAGCATTCAAAGGAACTTGTATGACTTTCCAACTGAAAGAGTTTTTGGTGGATCAGACAAGGTGGATCAGATTTTGGTGGATCAGATTTTAGGGAGTTTTTGGTGGATCAGACAAGGGAGTTTTTTGGGGAAGGAGACCCAATGTGAATCCTCCCATAAAAAAAGCATGAAAGCAGAGAATGGCTTCAAATGCACACTGCCCCTTAGCAGTCATGGGGAGAGAAAAAAGCAACAACACTAACAGCCCAATCCTGTCTACCCCACCATTTGTCAATACAGGTGTGCCTAAATGGCACCTGTGTATCCTATGGTGGGGTGCACAGTCCAGGAGGTCTCCTTACCTGGAGGTAAGCCTCTGTGGTGTGGGTGGTCATCTTGGACCTACAACAGAAAAACAGGATCCCAATGCTGCAGGATCAAACCTGGGGTTAGGCTATCAACAGCGCCATCACCACTAATTCCACCTCCTCCCAGGAGCTGTCACCTACTCCCTGCATTTCCCCTGCCCCATTTTGCCACATCTCCACCTCCATTCCACCCTCCCACCACCCTCTCCTGTCTCTCTCTTCATTGTATCTGCTTGGTAAGCAGAAAATCCTTCAATGGCAGGGACAGGAAGATGCAGGCCTTCCTGCTGGTGCTCTTGGCAGCATGTTAACTTGCACACTGTTGTGCTGACTGCTTTATGGCAGAGCTGTTGCAAAAAGCTTACTACCATCAGGTGGTGAGGGAAGTCCTAAGAGTGCCATCAACTTGTCACAGAGACAGTTAGAGACAAGGAAAAATAATGGGGGCTTGGTGGCTGCACCACAGTCTAAAGTTACCATTCCTTATTCTGTGAGGCTTGAGAGTTTGTGTTGCAGAGATCACAGCAGCAAAAGAGTCAGCCCTGTGAACCTTCCTGATGCAAAGAGGGGTCTCACAAACACAAAGCAGGCTATGAAGCAAGCCCAGGCATGCAATGAGGCAGCAGCTCTGACTGGGCAAGGGAGCAAAGTTGCCCTTATCGAAGGAAGAGGTGCTTAGAGAGAAATGCTCACAGATTTAGCTAACCAGCTTGCACTGGCTCAGCAATTTCAGTTAAGCCTAGGGAGATGGAGGTAGAGGAGGCTAGAAAGGAAAGGGGATTGAGGGGTATTATCAATCCTAGGCAACAGGTGGCACAGTGGTTCAATGGGGGTGGTTTAACGTAGCACCAGTAGTTAATGCTCCTCAACAGCCAGGCAGGTAATGAATGGTGGAGTGATGAATGGAACAAAGAACATGAGGTTCTAAACCAGTAGGGTTGTTTTTAGATTTTCATCCTATAGAATTGCTATCCCAAAGGGCCTGACAGTATAAAGAGAAACAAAAAGGACATGCCTGCAAAACAGCCACTGGAAAGAAGACAAATGCAGAGACAAATAGGAACAGTTGCTCTCCCTTCCAGTAAACCCCCTCCACCACTTAAAGGGTTCCTCTTTGCCCAGTTAGTAAGGATAGTAGACAGCAGGAGTTTTCTGTGACTAGCAGGTGGATTAACCTCATCCAGTTGTTTCCCATGGCCTGCTAACCAAATTCCATCTGCCTCATACACTTTTTTTTGAAGTGTGAATTCTTTATTCCTTATTCCTAAAAAAAGATAATACACAAAATTACAATTGGGGAGGAGGGCGGCCTGCAAGTCATGTGGATTAAATATTGCAGAGTTCTGGATTTTGATTGAAGAATTTCTGACTCGCTGGGCAGAATTTCTCAAGCATATAGCATGAAAAACAAGTAATTTCCTATCTTTGATTTTACTCTTAATGGCATGAAGCATGTTAAGAATTGCTGACCAGACTAACAACTTCATGGGTGCTGATATGCTGATCTTTGCTTTAAATGTCCTTTTCCTTCCATGAACACACACTCCTGCCTTTTAGGCATATGCACGAGGACACTTTTTGTGTCTTCTCATTTCATTTGTTTAGATTCATTTTTTTACTGTTTCTTTCATTTATGTTATACATTGATTTGAGTGGAGACCCACTCCATTTATTAATGCCTATAGCTTTGACATTTGACATCCAAACTGCATGATTTGTTCCAGCAGGGTTGTATCACTCTTTTAGGGCATTGATTGTGCAAACGTTCAGAGAGATTGGACAAAGGAAATCAATTTTTAAAGAAATTTTAAAGACACAGCCATTTTTAATTTAAGTTCTACTTTACAATAAGTTCAAAGGAGACTGACGCTGTCTTTTGATGCTTATAACTTTGGTATTTTCTGCCCAAATCGCATGTAATATTTAAGGGTTGTACTAGTTCCATAAGGTATTTACCAGCAAAATTTCATAGGAATTGGCTAGAAGCAATCAGTGTTATAAGCAATTAAAAATTGTACACAGTGAAAGACTTGCATTGAGTGCATCTCTGCTGTTTTATCTATTCAATTGGTATGAAACTTTCAGCTATTTTACTGTTCCTTTAAGGCATCCATCAATGTTCTGTGTAAAACAAAAATGAATGAAAGGAGAATGCATTTTTAAATTGCTTATAAATTGAGTTCCTTTTGTCCGACCTCTCTAAAGATTTACAGCAATGATACCCTAGGGGAGCAGTACAAATCCTGAAAATGGCTTGGAAATTTGGTTGGAAAATGACAAAGTTATAAGCATCAGTATATGGGGTGCATCTCCATTGAAATCAATCTGAAATGAATGAATTCCCATTAGTTTTCATCTGCTGTCAATTTTTTTCATTGAAGCAAAACAAATGGGGCACTTTTTCATTCCCATTCATTCTGAAAACAAATGAATGTGCCTACTGTCTTTTCTTATTTTTCATGCTCCGAAAAACTTACCAGGAGTAATTTGTTGCAATGTCACTTTGACGCACTGATTTTACTGCCATCAGAGAAATGCATTCTCAGATGGAAAGAGACACTGCCTGAAGTTCCGCATGTTTCATTTAAGAGCTTAGCCTAAGAAGGAATTGTTTTCTTCTCTTGGGCATGCACATACATGTTCTTTGCTGATTGGTAAGTCTAACTAAATTAACTGCATTGACTTGTGATTTCCTCTAAAAGATGGGCAGATTCAAAGCCCAGTCCTATGCATGTCTACTCAGAAGCAAGCCCCACTGGAGTCAATGGGGTTTACTCCCTGGTAAGTGTGGATAGGATAGCAACTGAGCAGCCCAATCCTGAACTGTCGGAGTGCAGGGCTGCCACAGTGTGAAAAACAGTTGCCACAGTATCTTGCATGTCCTGGGCAGCCGCTGCCACCTCCTTGGGAGAAGGGGCCTTTTGTACCCTTCCTTGAATAAAGGAAGTAACCCTGCAATAGTGGCTCTTGAGCTGGCACAGAATTGAAGAGCTGCATATCAGACCATGCAGCCCTACATGGGGCTCAGGATCTGGTGGAGCTGAGCACTGCCAGTCCCGCCCCCTTCCCACCCCACTCCCTCCCCCGTCACGCCTCCTCCCCACACTCCTACTGCACTCCCCCACCACTATTGGTATGTAGACTGCTATTCAAGAAAGAAATATTTCTGCAATGGAAATATATATGGTTTTGGAATTCCTATTGGGTGAGCAGGGCTGGCCTGAGGTCTTTTGGCACCTGATGTCACCTCACCTTACCTGATGTGCTAATCTCTGCTCCTCACACTCCTTGGATTGGAAAAGGAAGAGAGGGACAGGGCAAAAGAGGAAGTGGGGAGGGGAAAAGATGAGAGTGGTGGGCTAAAGCATCCTCCTCCACATGGCCTCTTCTGTTTCATCCCCCTCTCCTTCTTACAGTTCAAGGGTAAATGAGGGGGAGCAGTGGAGGTGAGTGGGTGAATGGAAGTGAGGACTCCCTGTCAGCTTCTGCCTGAGGCAACCACTTCAGTGGGCTTCATGGGCCAGCCCCTGAAGGGGGGTAGCACTGGGTCAGCAAAGAGTTAAGTAATTTCTTCTTGCCTGATTTCTAGGAGAATCAAGCAAGAAGAAATTACTTAACTCTTTGCTGTCCCAGTGCTTCCCCCCTTCAGGGGCTGGCCTATTCTCCTAGAAATATGGCCCATCTGGCTTGGCTGTGCAAAGGAGAAGCAGCAGCTGGGCTTTGTAGTCCCATTCTAATGGGTCACAGTTTGTGGTTGCAGGCACAGTTCCTGATAAGCTGCGTGAGCAGCTTGGAGCTCGACAACTCAGAAGTTTGGCAATGACAGGTGATGTCATGGCCGAATGTCCAGAGACAGTGCAGTAGCAGAAGAGGGTCTGAATCTTGGTGCAGACCCCTTACAGAGAACACTGGGTTCAGGTGTGTTGAGCCTTGTTTAATAACACAGTGATTAGCTTGTGATTACTTGGACTAGCGGAAGCAGAAGCAGGTTCAAGATGTCTAGATCCTCTCCCCAAAGTAAAGGGCTTTTGATTCCTGGCATGTTATAACAATTGTATTAGACGTGACACTGCCATTCAGTGAAAAGCCTTGGCTATTTCAATATGATGCTCCAGTCCTAAATTCTACTACAGGCGTCCGCCACTTAACAACAGTTCGCTTAATGATGGACCATATATTTGAGGGTGGTCAAAGCACAATAAAGATGCTCTTAATGAGGCAATTGCATCTCCCATAGCCTGCAGCAGAGTGTCTGCTGACACTCTAGAGAGGCTCTTAATGCAAAGAAGAGGCAATCTAACCTGTGCAGCCAGCTAGTGTCTGGCAGGGAGTGTCTGTTTACACAACAAAGACAATAGATTGGACTGAATGTTCACTTAATGACCTAACTGGATAACAGGGATTGAAGAACGTATCCCCATCATTAAGTGGCACGCACCTGTACTTGGAAGTATTTTGTTGATTTTAATGGAATTAAATTTTAAAGTGCTGCTTAAAGCTGTACCTTGAATATTGTTCCACCATAAAGAATGTCAGTGCTTGTTTATTTGTTTACTGTACAGTGTACATTTATACCATATAAACTTTTGAACTCATTGTGGGAGTTCAAAAGGGATGGAGGAAAACTGTCTCCTCTGATATCGTGTCAGGCCATGACAGGGTCTCTCGTGCTCAGAAAGTAGTGGATAGTACAGCAGCCCAACCAAACTGTGGCTGATGTTGATTTTGCTGCAGCTGTTGTCTTTTGTCTGCTTTCTTCTATCATGTCATCACTGAGGGTGCCAACTGGCAGCAGTACCCTGGGAAAGTACACCAGCGTCTATGAAAACATAATGGCTTGGTCGTCCAGAATCTGCAGTTATGCCAACAGGAATTTACCTCTCTGCAACAACAGAGACCAGAACGAAATGTACAGCCTGGAATACATGGACCAGATGAACCAGCAGTGTCCTGGAATTCTGTACAAGGAGAGTGACACACAGGTGGATAGCGACAACCGTATTACTCTGACCCAGGAGCTTGTCAGCTACCTGTAGGTGGAGCTTTCATGCTTTCTGCAGCGAGTAATTCTGAGCCTTCTCTTGTTTCTGTTTGTTCTGCAACTTGGCCAACTATGCTCAGCAATCTTTACATGAAAACAGAAACTGAAGAATTGCAAGCATTTTAGAAACTAATTTGCAGATTCAAGTTATTCTTGTTATATTGGGACATGATGTTGCCAATGATGAAAAGAATTTTCAACATACTAAAAATCTTCATTTGTAACAATACAGGTGGAGCCTCAGTCTCCATGGAGAATCTGTTATTGCCCCCCCCCTGCAGCTGCCAAATTTTTCAGATAATTAAATCTGTGATCAGCCCTATTTGAGCCCTTCAGAGGCAACCAGAGTTGTGTTCAGATCACTTCCAGAGGGCTTTCTGAAACCTGCAGAGGCAGCGTGCATCCTCCTGCTGCCTCTGTGGGCTTCAGAATGGCTTTTTCGAGCAAAACCAGAAGAGGCATTTTTATGCCATATAAGGCATTCTGAGGCCAGGAAAGCCCTCCAGAGGGCTCAGGTGGGGCCAAGTCTGGCTCCACGCAGTTGGAGGTACCTGCATTGAACCAGATCTGTGCATAAATAATCTGTGGATATGGAGGCCCCGCCTGTATTGTCCTAAGATATCACAGTTTTAAAAGTAGTTCTTTCTCTTCTGTCCCCATCATCTTGTGTCGTATTATACTAGGCCAGCCATTTTCAACCACTGTGCCGTGGTACACTGGTGTGCCATGGATGGTTTGCAGGTGTGCCACAGGAATTTGGGGGAGGATCATTAGTTGTTAATTTGTTAGATAATTTGTTATTAGGGCCACTGGGGTATGAGTGCCCCTGCTGTCAGTGTGGTGTGCCTTGTCAGTTGTCAAAAAAGTGATGGTGTGCCTTGACAATTTTAACATCTTGTCAGTGTGCCATGAGCTGAAAAGGGTTGAAAAATCACTGTACTAGACTGTAGACTGTACTAGACTTTGGCAGGAAATGTTTGTTATATATGGATATAATAATAAAGTGTAACACAGACTCTATTCCGTTGCAGTCTATTGGCATTTCGTTGCACTTAAGATCCAGGGAGGAACAGTATGACTGAAGTTCCTTTGACTTGGACTGTGTCATAGTAGAATATTTTGATACACTTTTGACTGCTGGTCAACCCAATCCTAACAAACATCCAGTGTGGGAATTGCAGCTGCTGGAGGTCTCTTCAGAGTAACGGGACATGTGCAGTGAATAGGATAAGGTGGTAGCTGCGGCCTCTGTTCCTACCCTCCTGGGCCTGATTCACCCCGCCCCACCCTTCCTAGCCAGCCAGCGCAGCACCTACTGTTCCAGTGGACACAGCCCTCCAACTGGTGGTGGCAGGCTGGTGCTAACCTTATCGCCAGTGATGATCCTTCACACTGCCACAACGGGCCTTATGGTGACAGTGTGTATGCCCATTTTCCCAGCAGTAGCCGGCTTAGGATTGGTCTGCTAGACAAGTGTAAATAAACTAAAGAGAATTCAATGGAGAACAATAGAGAAGGTAGAAGGTTTTGCAAGTACATTGTATGAACAATTATCAGAACTATCTGATAGTTTGAAAAAAAATTCAAGGAATGACTTGTTGGATATTAAAATGTCACCCACAAACTGGAGATATTTATCCACATGCTACTAGAGATAATAGCCACTGAAGCAGAACTTCATATTTAGAAGAGTAGGAAATAATGTAATTGAGAGAGTAATTGGTCAATGAAACAAATTGCCTGTGAGTGTAGCTGAAAAGTGTTTTCGTGTGAAGGCTTTTCAAGTTGAAGTCAGATGGCTCCTTAGGCAATGTAGGTTTGCTACAGAGAATCCTGCTTTGGCATGTGGGTGGAGAGCTCAACATAGCCGTCTCCCTGCTACCTTCCAAATATGACCAAGGAGAAACCTGATTCTGTTGCAAAAATGTCACAGAAACAAAGTAGTACTGCCTCCTCCCAGGATACATGTTCTCAACAACACAGAGAAATCTAAAAATAAGCACCATAGATTGCCAGATACATACTGTGCACAGCCTTTAATTATTCACCCGCTTGGTGCCATGGCCACATAGAAGGAATCAAGCATGAGAAAATGTCCATTCACCCAGAATACTAATTGCATGTATTCCTTTACCCATATCCATATCCCCACACACTTTCTATGCATTTCCAACATGTCATTGTTATGTTTTTTGAAGGAGCAACAGAATCTTCAAATGGTGCCATAAGATTATTGTTTCTACCCCCACACAGAAATAAAGAGCTCCACCGTCACTTTCCTTTCACCAGGAAGATGTTTAGTCACATGATTAGTGAGCAGGAATCTTATTTTCTTTGAACTAATGAAGTAAAGCCACTGGGTGAGATTTGGCACATCAATTTATGCAGATGGTCTGACTGTTGGATTTTAGCATGATCTATCTTTCCTCTAAAACCAATTCATTTACCAGCTCTAGAAGAAGGAAAGCTCCTGCCATCTGTGGCAAAGCCAGCATAATATTGCACAGATAGAAGCTCTGAGAATTTGATCTGTTAAAGCAGAGATTTTCAACCCTTTTCATCTCATGGCATTAATATTATCAAGGCGCACCATCAGGTTTTTGACAATTGACAGGGCACATCATACTGTCAGTGGGGTGCTCATATCCCCCATTGGCCCTACTAATAAATGACCTTCCCCCAAATTCCTGTGGCGCTGCTGTGGACCATTCACAGCATACCAATGTGCCATGGCACAGTGGTTGAAAATGGCTGTTAGAGAGTGGTGCACCATTTCAAGATGACCTCTAGGAGGCAATGGCATCCAGAGCAATCTTTCTGAAATGATTTTGTTCATATCAGTGCAGGATTAGACCTTTCTCCAGGCTTGGCAGTGCAGGATTAGACCTTTCTCCAGGCCTGTCTCTTTTATAATATCACAGTTCTCAGCTTCCAATTAAAAAGATTTTGGAGACTGTGATAAGATTTTCTGTAATGGAGAAAATAGCAGCATGAGAAGGGCAAGGGCAGTATAGATCAGGAAAGCTGTATGGGGGAAGGGGGCTAATCCTGACTCCAGCATCACTGTCAATCCCCCCATGTGTATCTTTTGGAAAGATATTAAAAAGATAAGAGGTCCAATCATAGCTTTCCAAAGAGCCCTAAGAAGAAAGGTGCCAGTGCTGCAGCCTAACTAAAAAAGGAACCCCCTGTCATAGAATCCCTTTCCCCACCCAAGAGGAGAGTAGGATGCCTTTTTATGATTCCAGGAGGGTACTGGCAAGCAGCATGTATTGCACCAACTCTACACTCCTGGGTCAAATAGTTAATAAAGCTCCAAGCTGCTGCAGGGGTGGAGAGGATGTTCCACTCCAACAGATGACTGGCACTGTAGTAACAGATTAGGCAAATCAACAGTTTGCTGGACATACCACACGGGCAGCCCGATCCTGAGCTGCCCCGGGGCACCCAGCCTCGGCGGTACTGAAAACGGCTTCAGCTGGATCATGTATGCCCCGGGCTACCGCAGGTGGCACCTCAGGAGAAGGGGACTTTCGTCCCCTTCTCCCAGGTAAGGTGAGCAGCCCCGCAATGGGGCTACTCACTTTACCACTGACCAAAAGGTCCGCGGTAAAGTAAAGGAGCTTGTGTAGACAGTACGTGGCGGCACGAAGCTGTGGCACTGAGCCCAGGATTGGGCTCTACATTAGCCATAAAACAGGTTGGTTGAAAATTGAGCATAACTCTCACTTTTTCAAAGTGAGATAGTATATTTCAAATTTTTAATTTTTTTAAAATTAAATATTGTATATTTCTCTTTTTTAAAAGTTTGCTTAAAATGGAATGTGCAAAAAGCATGTTAAACCCATCCTGACCACTTCTTGAAATTGAATCAACTGCTATCAATCATGCTGAGTTAACTATTCCTTTTTTATGTAAATGAAGCCATGCGAACAATATCTTTTTCAGGTTCTGCATTAAAAATATAGACCAATATGTCATGTACTGTATGGTTGTTATAGGTTTGATACTGGGGGCAGGGACTGGCAATCCAGGCATTGAAATCCAACCTCTGACTCTAGAAAATGCCACCCTACATATCAGGAGTAAGACTATCCACTGTGTACACCTGGTGATCTTGTAAAATCCTATTTTCATGTTCTGCATGAGTCATGCAGTTTTCAGAGTTTTCAGAATATAAACACTTATTCTCAATAAATAAGCAATAACAACAACAACAACAACAACAACAACAACATGACATGATAATTAAAATAAAATAATTTCCAAAAACCCTTGTGTTATCTGTAAAACAGACAAATAACACAAGGGTTTTTTGGTAATTATTTTATTACCATATGTAATAAACCCATGTGTAGTAATGACCTATGTGTAGCAATTAGCAAACATTTTTAATTAGCTACCTTTGCTAATTTATTTTTAAAAGGTTACAGGCAACTTAGGAAACTCAGCTATTAAACTTTATGCAACATTTAAGGCTATTTAATAACATTTAATAGGTGTTCTTTCGTACATGTGATTTTCTTCTAGAAATTATTCCTAGTGCACTGTGGCTGGTAAGAAATAAAGCCAATTGTCCATTAAACAATATACCATGTAACATTTTCTATAATTAGTAAAATTATAAAGTTATATAAAGTATAGCTCCTCAGTTTTGGAAATTTTGAAAGCATAAATGGGAAATTTGATTTAAGACAATCATTTAAAGTTGCCTTTTTTCCTCTTGTAAAGGCTGCAACCCCAAATGTGCAGCACAATCCTAATTAACTTCCTACCTAGCGATGCATCAGTGCCAATGCAGCCTTTGCTGTATCCCATGGGAGAGTTCCAGCCTCTGGAGGCTTCCTCAGGGTAAAGGAATATTTATTTCCTTTCCCTGGGATCCATGGCCCCAGTAGCTGCCATAAGTCAACTCAATATTGCTGGCACAAAATCTGTGTTGACCTGGGAAGGTGGATCAGGCCTGAGAAGGGGGTTAGGATTCAGTGGATGCCACTGCTGCTGAACATGTGCCCCTTCCCAGGCCTGATTCACCCTTCTCCCCATTCTCCACACCTCTGCCCCGTTCCACCCCCTACCCACCAACCCCTGTATGGGCTTACCTGATCCAGTAGCCACCATCATGCAGTCCTAGTTGCTTGCTGCTGCAACCAGGCCACCAGGCTGGTGCTGTCCTATTTGCAACAGTCCTAACAGTACACTGCTGGAACGCTCATTCTGGTGGCATGAAGGCCCCTTGGAATTGGGCCAACACTTACAAAGGAATAAGCCCCATTAAACATGGTGAGACTTACTTCTGAGTAAACATGAATAGGATTGCTTTGATCTTCAGTCAATCCACTCTCCTTCAGACCTACACAACTGTGGCAGTAAGGACCATGATTTCGGACTATCATGAGTACTTAGGGTAGGGGAATTAGCCAGTTGTTCATTTCTGTGTTCAGCTTGCCTTTTAACCTCTGTTCCAGTCTGTGCTTCCAATGTAACCATCAAAACCTTTCTTTGCCTTTTCCAAAATACCTTATTTTTGCCTGCTTACTTTATCCTTTTTGTTCTGGTGTTTTTATTCTTTTTATAAAATTCCTTCATTGTTACTATTTTAACCTGCCAGGACTCAAATCACTAGAGAGGGAATTAGCTCATCTTCCCAGACCTCTAGGATTCACCACTGACTGGCTTTTAAGGGGAGCCCCAGGGATTTTGGCACTCTCCATTCTTCTGGGAGGAGGTTCCCACAAGGCAGGCTTCTTCTCCCCTTTCTTCACATGGTGCCACCAAGCTACCATCCCAGGTAAACTCCATTTCAGAACTCAACAAGCTGGAAGGGGCTGCCAATTTCTAGATGCTTTATCTTGCACCCACCCTTCCTACATGATGGCTTAATGGCATGCTGGGAACGGTGGAATCTGGAGCCCCAGCAACAGCTCTGAACTGAACTACAGCAGGTTCACAATCTTCAGGAGAAGTTGCACATAAGTGCTCTGCGGTACTCAAGAAGTACTCCCATACTGAGAACCAGCATTTTTAGCAGGAGGATTTTTCTTGTTCTTACTATTAAAGGAAACTTCTAGTGTTAAGCCTGTCTGTTAATTAGAGGTGTAACATATCTTGTACTTGTAATTTGGTTGTTGGAAATTATATCTGAACTTTTGCTTACTTTGTATATGCCACAGTACACAGACCCTGTGAGGGGCCAAGGAACATGGGGGCAACCCTATAATTAAGTTTCAACTACTGCTTCATGGTAGTTGGAAGCTATCAGGAGATTCCCTTGGAATGGCTGATCATCCACTAGCTAGGCCAGTTAAAGTGCAAAAGTGCCCACTGTACTCTTCGCACAGAATGCAGACTTTCAGGTTGCTCTTTTGAACTGAAGCCATAGGTGAATATTTGCATTTAAGGAAGCTTCATAGGTAAAATTGAATGTGCTGACGGAAAGCTATAATTACTCAGCAAACACAATTCTTCCACATGTTTTATGATTCCTAGATTTTATAGGGCAGTGGGCACACCCCAGAGCACCAGGAACTACTTTAGATTATATCCCCTACTGCTGGGGCTGCCCATCTACAAGCTGTTCCTACGTGATCAGGCCTCTGATATCACTTTGTACAAACATCCAGAATTATTCATTTGCTTGGCCCGCCCATCCCAGTATATAATCATAACATATAAGCAAAATAAATTCCATTTGCTTTTTCCGGAGGAGAATTCTTCAGGCCATGTAACACTATCTCCAAGATCCAGTAATAAACAAGGTAAGTTCTAACCTACATTTTCCTTTTACAGATGTGCTTCTTTAATTTTTTTTTTAACATACAAACTTGAGAGCATACTATAACACTATGAGGCAGCTTACGTCCCCCCACCCCCAAAAAACCCCAACCTTTGTTCCTAAAGAACAGAATAGCTATATTTAATATCTGCTTTGGTAAAGAGACTACTTCAGAAAGTCATCATTCACAGCCATGTCCTCATGAAGATAGCAATGTTGTTCCCATCTGCTCATTCTCAGATCTTTTCTCCCCACCAGGTTCTAAAAATGCTTCTCTACTCAGTTCTTTGTTTGGGCTTTCTCGTCACCAACTATGGAGACGCTTTCCCATCATCAACAAAGGATGAGCTCTACCAAAAACTTGGCAACAAACACATGCTAGCAGACAAGGATACCACTACCCTGATCAATGGCCAAAAGCCTGTGCTTTATGAAGGTAATGGAAAAAAAGAAAAGAAAACACAACGCAAAAGCAATGTGAAAATAAAATCAAAGGGCTTAATGTGATGGAATTGCTTTGCTCCATCATGGCATAGCAGTGAGAAGGAGGACAATTATTAAAATGGGTAAAGGAAGAAAACATTTTAGGCTATTGCTTACTAGATCCAAACGCAAGCCCCAGTGGTGCTATGTAAAATGATCATATAAAGCAAATGGGATATTAAACACTTACCATAGGTGACTATAGGAAATGTGTGCTTGATTATATTTTGGATTGCAGGCATGGCTTTTAGACTGCTGACTGATTAATGAGTCAACAGGACAGAGCAGGATAAAAATCTAATAAATAAAATAAGTTAATAAATAATAGACACATTTCTAGGCTGCACTTCAGCGTGTCGTCTCCAGCCACATGTCAGTTTCTTAATCCAGAGCTGGGAATCTGGGAATCAGCAATTCACCTGGAAGAACAGTTTAAAAATGCTCTGTTCTTATCTGCTCCCCTGTTCATGTCAGATTCATGCTCTTCTTGTCTCTCCGGTTGGCTTTTTCTCCCAGTTAGTGTATGGCAAGAAGAGGTTTGCTCCAAACAACCTAGAAATTCCCATTTCCTGCTGATCAGATTATTATTTATGGCAATATATTACCCAATAAGTCAAATGTAGCCTGCAAGCCATGTGTTGCAGCCCACATGTATTTCTTGACAATCCTCCTATTTAATGTCCCAGGCAAGCAACAAAATATGGGAATTTGACTGGGACCTTTTTGGGTTTGCTACACATGGCTGGCGGACTTCATTCAACTTGATGGGTCATGAATTGTGTGTGCTTGATTTATAGTACTGTGATTAGCAGTACAGGCTCCTAATTTTTTTTAAGGGAATAAATATATCCATCTCTTTTGCCAAGTAATGAATACAACCTTAATGCTGT
Source organism: Tiliqua scincoides (assembly GCF_035046505.1). Taxonomy (NCBI): domain Eukaryota; kingdom Metazoa; phylum Chordata; class Lepidosauria; order Squamata; family Scincidae; genus Tiliqua; species Tiliqua scincoides. The sequence goes on along the minus strand of NC_089821.1, from coordinate 77,216,459 downwards.
AATCCTATGCAGTCTTACCTGGGAGTAAGTCTCACTGTACATAGGAAGACTTACTTCCAAGTAAGAATATATAGGATTGGAACACAGGTAACGTGATGTTATAGCATTCTACCATAATTATTGTTATTATGCTGGAAAACAAATATTTCCTCAATTTCAGCATGCATTTGGAGGACCTGTAAGGCTGCTCTGGCACTTGGTCTTGAGAACGATAACCAAGCTAAATGTAGCTTTGTCTGCCAGCACTCTATGGCTGTTTGTTAGGGGCTTGAATTCACCTTGATTTTACTGCTTGCCTGGGAATGTTAATGCAGGCCACATTCAACTTGCTGTAGGCCACAAGTTATGCAGACCTACTATAGATGCTTCTAAAAGCAGAATGATTTGAATGCCCGTGGTATTGAGATGATGGGACAAATGTGCTGCATATCAAATCGGCTGGCTTTCTGGGATTAGGGAAGCAGGTCTTTTGGTCTTCTTCAAAGGAGAACAAAGGATGGTGTGGTACATTCTAGTTATGTTGTTCTAGTACGACATAGTTGTTCTAGTTGTTATGTTATCGTAGCATTCCGGGTGTCCTCTGCTCCTACTCTGTCTCAAGCCAGTGTGTGCATACAGAAATGTGCTACTGAGTCTTACTGAGCCTCTTTACATGCCAACTTTTCTGTAAAAAGGAGTCAACACATGCTGTTCATATATTAGCCCCAATTTTCCCTTTAAAATCATTATTTTATATCTCAGTCTCCAAAGGCATCATAATAGCAGAGCATCTAAACATTGTTGTGCCTTTGTCCTTTGCTCAAAAAGAAAGAAAGAAAGAAAGAAAGAAAGAAAGAAAGAAAGAAAGAAAGAAAGAAAGAAATGTTTGCTAGGCAATATAGAATAGTGTGAACAGTTATTTAAAAAATTGGAATTGAAAATATGGGAAGAAATTATAAAATGGAAAGCAATGATGTGGACATGCCCAAAATCCTAGTAAAATTGCCTGTGAGTCTGGTTGTCATGTGAACGCATGCACGATACTATATGAATCTTGTTTCTCTATTTCAGAATATCTGGCAAGAGACTGCAGGGCTGCTTACATCCGTGGCAGGAAGCGAAGTGGGCTGTACATTATCCGTCCCAAATTCTCTCCATTACTGCTAGTCTACTGCGACATGGAGTATGATGGAGGTGGCTGGACGGTCCTACACAGAAATGATCCCAAACAAAAGACAATTTGGTCACGTAATTGGAATGAGTACAGGAGAGGCTTTGGGAACCTGCTGACAACCCACTGGCTTGGCAATGAAAACATACATCTTTTAACCAGGCAAAATGCCTTTTCTGTGCGGTTTGTCCTAACAGACAGTAGTGGGAACAGCAAGCATGTTGAATACCATAGTTTTCAGGTAGATGATGAAAGTACTGGCTATGCTTTGAGGTTAGGGAATTATACAGGGGATGCCCCAGATGCACTGACCACTATGGGTGAATCAGGAATCCATGACAACATGAGGTTTTCTACACAAGATAATGATAATGACCGGAGGGCTGACACAAACTGTGCATTAGATCATGCTGGTGGCTGGTGGTACGATAACTGTTACTCAGCCCTCCTAACCAGTGACAGTAACATTTACTGGAAAGGATTGTGCACAGAGGTTAACCCCTGTAAATTAGCATCCATCATGATTAGACCAAGTAAACAAAATTGCAACATATCTTCAAGATATTAATGAATTGATTCTTAGCATGTTAGAGGCTTCTACTCACTTTAGGTCAGCTCTGAAAACCAGTCACCAGTATATTGTTTGTGGCGCTCAAGGGCAAAATTCCCCAGGAATTTCTCTCGCAGAAAACCCATTGAAAGGGATAGGAGCAGGCTTTACAAGAACATATTACCTGTGCTCTTAGGCAGTTCCCATTCATTTCAATGGGGCTTACTCAGGAGAACTTCCCAGTTCTTATTTTCCCACCTGATTCAGAATAACTGTGAAGTAGTTTGGCCTTGGTCCATAACTGGAATATACCAAGTACATTTTCAGATAAACAAGACAGAGTACACCTTACTGAGTGTGGAAAAAGTGACTTATTTAAAACAGAAGAGAGAAATATAGGGCTGAAATGTCTTCATCTCTGTGCTTTTAATGAAAAAATACAAACTGTGATTTTACAGGCACCTGCAATAAAGAAATAGAAATGGCTATTGTTTCATTGTCAAATATATTCTGCAGAAGTATAAATGGGAAATGGATTTAATAATGATGTCATCCCTCAAACACAAAGTTAAATCAGCAAAAGTGGAGATCTAAACACTGTAAGTTCCTTGGGCCATGGGCAGTGACTTATCACATTTTAAATTGGAAAATTCTTGAAAATTCACCCATTCACCACACCAGTAAGGCAAATTAGGACATCAGGGGCCTTAACAGGGGCACCCTTTTCTTTTCCTTTAGCAGATGAAATACAAAGTGATTCCTGACAAAAACAAATTGACCTGTATTGATAGAAGACATATTGGCATATTAGTTCAGTCAGAAGTGGTGAATCTACTGCATATGATCCATTGGCCTTCCCTCGTTCATGAGCAGATGTTGTCAATAATACATTTTTTACTCAGTATGGCCAAAATCCTGAAATAATGCATGATCCCTGAACATTATGAATAGCAAATTCCTTTACTTGGCTTCTCTGACACCACTTTTTCTTTCCTTTCTTCTCATATTCATCTGAAAGGTTACCATTATGATGGTTGCAAATGTTTCTCACTGAATGCAAAAAGCAGCCTTCCTAGAAGTATACACAGATGATAACCAGGCACACATGATGGATATTTAGTTTCCTGATTATGAAGAACATTTCCCTACAAGCTTAAAGAGTTACTAAACATGTTTGTACTACATTAATACAAAAGGCCCTGGTGGTGATATTTTTTGCAGCCTTGGTTTGATAGGAGAGGCTATGAAAGCCTGAAGTGGGTCCTGGGGAATTATGATGACTTATACAATTTGCAATTGGGAATGTTTTCTGGTGTAAATTGCTAGATCAGGCCACTCACAAGTTGGGACCATGGCAGGGGAATGGTTAAAGCCTGGAAAGATGCTGAAAGAGAGCCGGACTGGGAAGTACAATGCATGGTGAACATCTGCAGGTATTTCCTAGCTGCACACATTACACAGGCCTACAAAATTGAGGGTCAGAAACATTTTTCCCCAAACTTTATTGTGGTTTGATATGCAGTTGGGGTGCCGATTCCAAAAATGGCATCCATTTTGCCCTATCACGTCCAGTTTTGGAGATATAGTACAGCCTCATTAGTGAATGGTTCAAGCAGCTTCCTCATGAGGAAACCATGGTGTAGGCTTCCTCATGAGGAAGCTGCTTGAACCATTCACTAATGAGGCTCTACTATATCTCCAAAACTAGACATGATAGTGCAAAACAGATGCCATTTTTGGAATCAGCACCCCAAATATACCCAGGAATTGGTGTAACGTTTATGGAAGCAAAATGTGTGTTGGCCTGTGTTATCGGAACCTGAGAACAGTGACTTTTTTAGCATACATTTCAAGAAGTGACTTGTGTTGAATTTTGATCCACTTTTGTGTAAAAATGTTGAAACAGATTGTAGGAAGCAGTCAGTGTTGGAAGTAGTCATATCAGATCCCATCACAAATTAATATACTTAGCACTCATAAAAGCAGGAGTGGCAACCTCTGCGCTTGAATGAAATCCAAATCCAGTTTTTGTAATCTAGACTCACAAGAAAGAAAGAACGTTGGACTGGTCAGTTTTTTAAATGTGTTGTCTGTATCTTTAAGTATTAAATCTGATGAGATGATTACTCAGCCTGATATTTAAATATTCAGATAAATTAAAAAGTCATAAACAATATGTTCATGCCATGAAGAATATGCAGACTAAATATTCCTCCGACTCCACCTCCAAGCTCAGGTAGTGAGAAGTCCAATTAGCTTCAGCTCCAGGTTGACATCAGGGGTTAGCCACGTCAGGCACTAGCTGAAGAGTCACACCTCTCACATCCACCTGGCTGGGCTGGTGGCCCTTGAACGTTCAGCATCAGTGGCAGAGGAAACATCCAATGCACTATATAATGGTTGATGAGTAGTGCCAAGGGTGGCCTAGCACAGAATTTTGCCCCAACCCCTCAAGTCTGCTGCAACCTGGTACTGGCACTACTTCCACTGGAATTATTTATATGTAGACAATGAACTGGACAAGTGTGCTAGAATTCTAAAATAAAATGGATGCCATCCTTACTTTGGCACTTGGCTTGAATGAGTGATTTATTTTTTATCAGCTTGTGTATCTCAAGTGTGTGGGGGAGGGCACAGGAGATATCCCTGTCCGTAACTGTCTCTCATTCGACATCAAAGTAAGGAACAAAGTCAAAACCGAGTTCAAAATATATACAAAGTAAGCAGCCAAGAAGCCACTGTCATTTATTTCTTAATAACCATTTTCATCTGGTTGGTCCTCTTATGCTTTACTCTTACTGGAAGATGTTTCCCAACCTCCTATGTACACATACCAGTCTTGTTCCTAAATTCCGTGAACACTATGGTTTTATTCCTTGTGACTTCACTTTTTCAGAAAATTTTCAAAGGTGTACTCAGAGCAGAAGTACACAGCTTACTTGCTGACGTGATGTTGGATACTTAACAAAGTACTACTGGATATCCAAATTCCTCAAAGCAGTTAGCAAAACCAAACCAAAATGGCTGAGTAGTTGTGTTGTATTAAAATGGTGGAGGGGATATGGTGTGGCCATTTCTATTACAGAGGAGCTGTCAATTTCCTTATTTCTTGAGTTAACAGTCTTCATTTACAGTGTTTGCTATCATCAGTCATCCTATCAAATAGACTATCGAACTGTATGGGTGTGCTAAATTTCTGGAACTCAAGGCATGTTGTAAAGATAATGGCTTCAGAACAAACAGATGACGCACACGCACAGGCTGTGTGGTGCCTTGTATTGCTTTGCTCCTTAAATATATAGCACAAAGGTCCCAAGAGCTACTGGAAATTTCTTATCCATTCATAAATAAAGCAAAACCTTGTTCTTCTGGTGAACAAATGAACATGAAAATGAAGAATTTGTGAAAAATACAAGCATGGGGTCCAGTATCCATGAACATTATGAACATCAATAATCCAGAAGAACTGTGATTTGATATTAAAGGCCTGATTCTTGGATTTAAACGGGATAATTTCTATCAAAGTCATGGGGAATAAACTAGCTTAAATCCAAATGCTTTGTGGTTTAAGTGTTTAAGGGCCCAATCCTGAGGCGCCCTTGCACCGGCCCAGGAGGGTCGCAAACGTAAGGCACGTTTGCGCCCCCTTGTGAGTTGCTTAGGCCGGCGTGTAGAATTCAGCCTCTGTCCCGACGGAGGGACTGAGCCCACTGGACTGAGCAAGACTCTAGGGTGGGTGGGGAGGAGGTGGGAGGGAGGTGTTCTGGGGTGGGGAGTGACCCCGGGGGTGGTTGGGTAGAGAGCAGGAGGCAGGGCTGGGATCCGGCAGTTATGCTGGATTCCAACCACATTCCCCAAACAGCACAGAGCGACTTCAAGCCACTCTGCTCTCCTTGGACTTGTGCCATCTCAGGAGGTGGTGCAAATTGGAGGAGACCCATAGGGGCTGCAGTGGTTTACCCGGGGGTAAGGGGAAGAGTGTCCTCTTACCTTAGGCTGATCCACTGTGGTGCCCTATCTCACGCTGGATACAGCGCAAGCCTCCTGGCTTGCCTATTCCAGAGCAAGATAGGATTGTGCTCTGAATCAATATGTTTCTGATAACTCCTTGTGATATAATGGTCTTGTATAGGAGTGGAACTTCACAAGCGACGGGATTGCCTGGTTTGGTTCTTCTTTAATTGCAGATAGGGGATTGCATTTTGCATGCTCTCCAATATCATATATTCCTGATTATGGAATGCTAGCCTGTCAGAAGTATTCTAGTCTATCTTTCTCCATGTCTTAGGGTCCAATCCTATCCAACCTTCCAGCACTAGTGCAGCCACAATGCAGCCCCAAGGTAAGGGAACAAATGTTCCCATACCTTGAGGAGGCCTCTGTGACTGCCTCCCCACCACAGGATGCCGCGCACATGCCATTGGCATGGCTGCACCAGCATTGGAAAATTGGATAGGATTTGGCTCTTAGTTTTCTACACCCTCATTTTTATGGGGTTGGATTCAAAGAGCTGATTTCTGAAGTAGTACCATCAAGAATTGCATCACATGGTAATGTAATTTTCCTGATCATGTTGCTTAGCAATTAATCTATTGAACCATCTTTCTACAGATAAGTCAGCTTGCTGTGGTACCCAGTGGCAGCTGGAAAGAAATGTGAATAGTTGAGTTATTTGTTCTCAGTGGATTTATGATGGGAGTGCCAGTTAAAGATAAACACAGCCAATTAATCATGACTGTACATGTTGATTTTACAAGGAATTGCATTTTAATAGTGGGAATTTTAACTATTGTAACAGCCTGTTTTGTTTATTTAGACTTCTAACCCGGAATCAGATTGATGTAGTACATTTGCAGAGCTAACAAATGAGATATTTTCACAGGCACTAACCCACCCCACCCCCCCAAAAACACTATGCAATACTTGTAGTCATTTTAACAATTACTGCAGTGGTTTCCAAATTTTTTTGACTGGCAGCTCCCTTGACCTACTGGGCCATTGGCCATGGTTCCCCATGAGGTCTACAATCCAACTTATTGTATAGAGCGGCGTTTTTTCACAAGGATTCCATGGCTCCCTGGCTGGTTTCCATGGCTACCCAGGGAGCCAGGTTCACAGTTTAGGAACCACTGAATTACTGTATAGTCTGTGGACATTTAAAATGTGTTTTGTTAATCATAATAAAAATGAATACATTATTAATCAGAACGAGAATGAAGGCATTACATCTCAAGAAGCATGATGTCAATAACAAAAGCAGATATTAAAATTATGATTAATTAAAACAATACATTGAACAGTATTGTATGTATGTATGTATGTATGTATGTATGTATGTATGTATGTATGTTGTTGTTGGCAACCTTCAGTCTCGAAAGACTATGGTATCGTGCTCTGAAAGGTGGTTCTGGAACAGTGTTGAGTGTGGCTGAAAAGGCCGATTCGGGAGTGACAGTCCCTTCCACACTGGGAGCAAGTGCAGTCTGTCCCTGGTCTGTCTCCCTGGCTATGGGCCTTCCTTCTTTGCCTCTTTGCCTCAGTCTGTTGGCCAAGTGTCTCTTCAAACTGGGAAAGGCCATGCTGCACAGCCTGCCTCCAAGCGGACCGCTCAGAGGCCAGGGTTTCCCACCTGTTGAGGTCTGCTCCTAAGGCCTTCAGATCCCTCTTGCAGATGTCCTTGTATCGCAGCTGTGGTCTACCTGTAGGGCGCTTTCCTTGCACGAGTTCTCCATAATGGAGATCCTTTGGGATCCGGCCATCATCCATTCTCACAACATGACCGAGCCAACGCAGGCATCTCTGTTTCAGCAGTGCATACATGCTAGGGATTCCAGCACGTATGTATGTATGCATGTATGTAATTGAAACAGAATCTATTATGGGCAAACTCACTTTACCAGGATAATCATGTGCTAAATGTAGCTATCATGACATGTCGAGATGAGCATCTTCCTCATTCTGGCCAGAGCTCCCTGAGAAACACTGTTCTATGAAACTCCTCCATTTAAGCTTTGTTTCCGTTTGGAGAGAGAAGATCAAACATTTTGTATTGAAGATATGGGCTACATGGGCTTCTTTGGTGGAACATGATGCTTGGCTTTTCATATCACTTCTCAGAATGTCTTCTCTCCTCCACGGTTATGGACATATTTCATCGTTGAAGGCAGGAGAGGCATTCATAATAATAAGAATATTATTATCTGCAGACAAGTGTTTCTCTTGGCTGCATGTTAAACTCATGTTGTATATTTGACTCATTGGGGCCACCAGTACCAGTTTGTTTGTAATCCTCTCAGGTCTGTGTTGCAGAAGTGGGTCTAAAACTTCCTTGGTTACATATTTCAAAATAAGTGTTTTCATCAGCACTCCCAATCTTTGGAATTCTGACAGTTTCTTATTTTCACCTTTTTTATGAAGCTGCTGCATTTACAATGTGGTTAGGACAATCCCCGCTGGGTACATTGGATGCCCTAAAAATGTTACTTCTTTTTTAATTCAAAGTTCACATTCTTGAAAATACTAATTTTTCTTTTTACCGTGTGGTAGTTTCAATGATTTTACAGTGGATAAAGCCATACTCTCTCTGTCTCTCTCTCTCTCTCTCTCTCTCTCCCCAGCAATCAAAAATTTTATACCCTGTACATTTTCTGAGACAAGACATTTTTCTACTCATGTGATATATAAAGACACCCTAACAGTGGTCCACATCAAGTGTTCAGAACATTTGCCATTTGTACTTGGTGCTTCTTGACTCACATTTAAAAAAGTGTCCACAAAGCTGAAGACAATCTATAGAGAGCTTTGAAGCATGAACCACGCAGCTAAAATTGTGCACCCAAGAGGGCTCTTGGACTCCTGTTTTTCAGACTCAGGTAATATGGCAAGGCAGGTCTTCTGTTTAAAGAAAAAAGACAGTCAGATCTCACTGAGCATTTGTGAAAGTTACATGCCTAAATAGTTCTTAACTCTCACTACCAATACCAGTACATGTCTCATTTGCATTGCATGGCTAAATGCAGGTTTCGTGGGGATTTATTTTAAGGAAATGGCATAGGGTTAAACACCTCCTCCCACTGGGATGCCATTATGATCCCTCCAGGATGCTGTTAAAAGTATTTTTATAAAATAAATCTGAAGACCAATCATTAATCTCCCATATCACATCTTTTTTCACATTCCAAAAAAGTATATGGGCAAGCTAACACTCTAGCCTTATTTAGGCATTCATTCTGGGTAAAATGAGGCTGCTCTTCTACTTAGTCAGACCGCTGGTCAATTTAGCTCCGTGTCTACAGTGACTGCCAGCAGCCCCCATGGTTTTAAACACTTGTCATTCCTAGTTCTACCTGGAGATAGAATGTGGTACCTTGTGCATGCAAAGTAAGTGCTCTGCCAGTGAACTACACCCCTCCACAAATATACTGATGGATGGATGGATGGATGGATGGATGAAACAGTGCATGCCTACTAGCCCCATTGTGATCTCCCTGCATCCAATGGAACTTGTGCCTATAGTCCATATGCACACACCAAAACATGCATGGGATCCTGTATGCAGTCTGTACCCTTGAAAAATTGAGAATGCGAATCAGATGTGCAAGAGCTGATGCAAGTTCAGGTACATGCATATAGCCTTTCTATACAAGTTTTAATGAACACGTGGAGTTCAGGGGCTGTGCTGGTTGGTGCCTCCTAGTTTCCCCTCCTTCAGGAGTTCATTTCTCCCTAGAATTAATGCCAGAACTGGCATAGTCTCAGTCCCTTTCAGCAATGCGGGGATGATAACATGGGGATGATATGTTGCAGAATCATTGGAAGAGTTACTGAGATAATGTAGGTTCTTTGACTGCTCTAAGGTTTCCTTGCTTGCTTGCTTGCTTGCTTGCTTGCTTGCTTGCTTGCTTGCTTGCTTGATCGATCGATCGATCGATCGATCTATCTATCTATCTATCTATCTATCTATCTATCTATCTATCTATCTATCTATCTATCTATCTATCTATCTATCTATCTATCTATCTATCCAGCTGCCACAACTCAGATGACTCAGACTCGAGTTGCAAAAACATGCGTTTTGGGTAACTTATACAGGATTGGGTCACACGTGTCAAAAACTTGGGCACTGATCTGGGACTTAGGGACTGATCTGGGGTTTTACCTTAAAAATGAAAAGACAACTAGACCCAAGTTGAGACTAGCTTTTGTGAGTGCTTGCAACTTTGTTTTATGTGTGTGTGAAGTTGCTTGCTTTTTTTGTGGCTTCCGCAGCTTGACTCGCTTTTTGAAAAGATTTGGACTTGAGTCAAACTGACACTAAAAATGCCTCTGGATGAGTCACAGTGGCCCCAGTTATGACTTATTTTGACTTGAATCCAGGGGTGGGGACTTGGGACTCGACTCCAGACTTGAGGAAGTGGCTCTGGTATAGCCCTGCTATCTATCCTAAGTATTATTAGAATTGTCTCCAGCATGTTGTCTGACTAGTGCAAACCCTCAAGAAGCTTTCACATATCTTTAGACTTCCTCTTATCAGCAAGGAATGGAAATATTCTCTCTGCCAAGATTGAAACAGGAAGACTAAGGAACTTCCCAGTTGCATAAGATGTTCTTCTTATGGCAGGGTGTTGAACTAGCGAATCAACTGAGTCTTGGTTCCAACAATATTTTCATAGGGAGCTTAGCACAATAGATGGCAACATTCCCCTAACACCTCAGCCTATGACTCTGGTTGTAGCGTGATTGTGGAGGGCACTCACCCTGTTACTGAAGGTATAGTGGTGAACGTGCTGGTTGACAACTAAACAGTTCTTTGAATGATTTTCTCTTATCAGCAAGGATCTTGCTATCTTGATATCAGCAAGGATCTTGTTTCTATCTTCCTCAACTTGCCACTATTGTAAAGACCAAATATGTTCAGTGTAATTCTCGTTAAATGCTTGCTCTTCTAGATGCTGCTGCAGGGAGTTGTTTTTGGTTTTTTTAATCTCATCTATATATTGACTTTACAAAGGACAACCAAATAGCTGGAAAATTATATATAGCAGGAAAGTAAACCACACAGATGAGTTTAGCAGCTGTTATGGTTATTATTTTCAGCACTGGCAAATATTGCATACGAAAGTTAACCAGTAACAAGCTTAGTCATCCAGGATCTTAACTTGGTCGTATAAAACATAAACCAGGAATCTGCCATACCACTTTCTCCATTTGAATTTGGGTCCTAAAAGGACTGTAAGTTTATTAAATAGCCAGTTCTACCTGAGGTGCAAGAAGTGTTTATAGATACTAACAGATATATGTGTGTGTGGCCTTTTTCAGACCTCATCCTGTGCAATGTATCTCCCCCACATCATGCTTCCTTTGGTGGCTCTCCTTTTTTTGATCCATGAAACGAATTCAGCAGAACACAAAGATGAGTTGTGGAGGATGCAACTCAGTGACATTGTCAACCTGGACATGGTCAATGACACCAGTAATATTCTGAACCTGAGAATGGCTGTACAAAGATATGGTAAGGATGGTCTTTTTCTTCTTGTTGTATTTGAGATGTTTTAAAGCTTGGCTATCAATTCTTCTCTAGGAGTAGCTCTACTGAAGGCATGTCTTCCTCCTTTCTAAAATGGTAAATTTCAGGAACCGATGACAGAATGAGTGGGGGGTGATTTTGAACTTCTGCTCTCGATTCCACTGGATTACATTATGAAAGGTATCGTCCACAATCCTGTCTAAAACAGGGTCATTTCCAGTGACCATGTTCAAAAACTGTGAACTCATGTTTCCTAAGCAGAAAAGCAAAACCTTGCTAACAGGGCTGCTGAGAGTTGGCACTGGAGGACAAGATGCCTGATTCCCCCCCCCCTTCCTGTAGTATTCTGGACAGGGCACTAAATGTAATAGGGGGGTAATAGAAGTGCATTGAAAGTAAATTAAAATTTTAGTGGAATGCAGCCCTGGATGGGCTGAGATTGAGGTATACAAATTTATTTTGTAATAAATTCATTTGTACTGTATAGTTTGTTTTGTCATGGCTCAGGCCCCCTGGAAGCCCAACCCCAGGGTTTGGGCCCCCTTCCCCCCTTTCCATAAGACCTGCTTGCTAGACAGATTAATCTTTGTAGAAACAGAAAATTTTATATTTGGATCATTGGTCTTGATATTCTGATAGCAACTTTCAGACATTGGCAGGTATATATAATGAATGCCTAAATATTAAGAATTTATGGTAATGCCTTGCATGGGTATGATTCTTGACAGTTATTAATGAGAACTTATAAAACGCACTTCAAGTACTATGTGCTCAAGTTTCACCAGCCTCACCAGATAAAACATTCCTATAACTCTTGTCTGTTAATGTCTGTGGAGAATTACATAACCCCCTTTTATAACATGGTCACAGAGGAGTTCATTTCACTAAAAATGAGGAATTATGAACAAAAAGACTTTCTAAAGAAGAATTCTTCCCCTGCTCTGGTTTTTAAAATATGTATATGTGTTTCTAATTTAGCGCTGGGGAAAAATGTGTTTTCAAGGCATTATTAAAACAAGTCACCATCTTCCAGCCCCTTGTGCTTGTTTTTGCCAAAAGAGAAGAGGAAAAAGGCAAGGGAGAGCTGGTGGGGTTTGGCCACAGTGATGGATGTATTCTCTTAGAAAAACCTCTGGCCTTGGCTTCTGCTTCTAAGTAGCCATTGCTGTATCCAGTTCTCCAATACAGTGTGAAAATTTTCCACATTTGCATGATTTATGTATATTGAGTTTCATGATTGTAGGATTTGGAGTTTATCAAACACAGAATTCTAAACCTGTTGATCTACAGATTAGCAATGCTTATGTCCCTAAATGGAAAGTGGGGAAATTTACTAGCTTTCATTCTGATCATACGTTAGAGGGCAAACAGGTTTTCTTTAGTTTTACTACTTTTTTTTTTTTTTTTTTGCAAATAAAGTACAAAAGGACATGGCTTAATGAGTACAGGTAGACACTCATGGGTTAGACAGGGTCAAATCTTCCTGTTTCCTTGACATGGAGTTCTTGGTAAAAACAGGAATGCCATTTAAATGTCTGTCTCACCCTGCCAAAGTGTGAACATGTTACACTGCTGTATTACTTCAAGGGTATGTCTTTCAAAAGACAGAAGGGCTTAGCTGCAGAAGGGAAATTAAGAGCACCATTGTAGCATCCTACAATAGCTTAACTGAATAAGGGAATTTACAGTACAGCAAAGACAAAAGCAGAGGAGTCAGAACAGCATCAACATTCCCACTGAAGAGCCACATGGTGATGAAATGAGCTGGCAGGAGCCAGCAGGGCTGTGTGTCGGAACTTTCCTTGGAAATGCTGCTCTAGGTCTCATTAATTGCTTTGATACACATTACAATGATGGCAGCTTTCGGAACAGAATGCTTACCCCACCTGTATTTGTCTTTTCAAATGTTTTGGTTCTGCTTCCATAGTGGGTAATGGGCAAATATAATTTGACTATAACTGCATAAACTGAATATACAAATGAATAATGTGGGAAGGGGAGGCTGCTGGAAATTATGGCAACCCAGTTCCATTATAGCTGAATTCTCTTTTCAGCTAATTTCTAATCCTCAAAGTCCTTCTGTTGCTACCAAACCAATTTCCTCTAATCCTCAATTCTTTTCCCAGGAAATCCCAAGACTCCCACATTCTCTAATTTCTTCCAGTTTTTCATCACACTCCCCTCCCCACTGAGCCATGTACTCTATTTCAGCTCTTCTTCCTCCCTTCACACTGTATTTTTAAAATTTAGTTCAACGACTGTTACCCAAACTGCAACCTAAGGATACTTCAAATAATTTTAATTTACTTTTGCATATTTTCACTCCAACCCAATTTACTAATACAACAAATTCTGTATTTTTTTCTGCATTTTTCTGCTGCCACGAGGGGAAAAAATAAATTCATCTTTTCTTATTTAACATTCTTCTGCTCTGCTTATTAACCTGTTTCTATCTTCTAGCTGTTAACACAGCTAGAACTGGAAGACTTTATTTGCAATTCTTTTATATTTTATAGAGGGGGGAAAGCAAATTTCTTCCTTGTAGTGCCTTGTTACGAGCTTCACTGCTGTGAGAGAAAACAATATCTAAGACATCTTTCGGGAGTGTTATAAAACCCTGGCCAACATTTCTCCCGGCTTTTGAAAGCCATAACTAATGAGTAAGGCTTAAGTATGACCAGAGGTCATCTGTTAAAACTGATTGACTGGAGATTTAGACAAAAGGAGGTACTTCTTCACACATAATTAGTCTGAGAAATTTATTGCCACAAGATGTAGTGATTGCCACTAGCTTGTATGGCTTTAATAGGGGCTGGGATGGATTCACTGAGGTCAGGTCTATCAGTAGCTGCTAGCTATGATGTCTACATGCTACCCCCAGGTACAGTACTGTTATATATGTACTACATATGTCTTTGAATACCACTTGCAGAGGAGCAATGGAGGGAGAGAAGTATGCTTTCCTCTTCTGCTTGTGAGCTTCTGTGACGATTGCTGCCCTGCTGGTGGCCTGGACACAGGGGGAGGTGCCAAGGTGGCCCACTCTCATGTGACTGGTGGCACAGTGCTTGCAACACCACCTGGCACCGGTGTGTGGGTGGACACCAGCTGCCACACAGCTGACAGCAATCAGGTGCAAGGGATAGACACACAGGCAGGAGGGTTCAAAATGGGAAGGAGCAAGAGCCAGGGTGGAAAAGAAGGAGATTTGAGAGCACAGCAGAGAGAGTAAAGAGAGCCTGTGGGAAGAAGAGGTTGCAAGAAGAATGGGACGTTGGGACAAGTTGAGTGGAGTGACGGGCACAGAGCAGCAGTGGAGGAAGGAGTAGAAGGAGTTGAGAGTGGGATGAGAGAATAGATGGGAGAGAAGACAGCACGGACAGTGTGGGCAAGGGATGAGGGCTGGAGACAGGGCCAAGATAACAGGAGAAGTGAGGGGAAGGGGTCAGAAAGGAGCTGGAGGTGTGAAGCAGAGGGAAAGTGGAAGCAAAGTGGGGAAGCAGGGGTCAAAAACAGGCTGGCCATAGAAAATTGCTGAGGTGGGGGTCCAAGGATGACGATGATCAATTTTAGAGACAGGGACACACCAAGGACTCAAGTGGCAGAGATATATAGCCAACAAGGCAAAAAAAAAAAAAAAAAAAGAGACAACAGCATAGCGGTGGTCATGTTTCATGTTTGTATATACCTACAAACTTACCAGGTACTAAATGTTGCACTCCAACCCTTATGACACTGACTTACCCTTGTGGGATGAGGCCCTGTAGGCAGAACCATGGAAAAATTTTATGAGGGGGTACAGACTTTTTCTGGGGGGGGCCCTTCACTTCTCCCTTCAATTTGGCTCCCAGGTCCTCTGGCTCCTGGGCCCAGGTCTGATGTAACCTCCGTACCCCCCACTCAAAAGCCTGTATACATACACTCTGCCTGTATGTTGGAAGAAAGACAGCTCCCAAGAGGAATCTTGATTTTACTTTCATTTTTTGCTTCTAAGTTGCTACCCATTGTGAGTCCCTGGGAAGTGCTGGGAAAATATTAGCAGGACCTAGCCAAGTTCATGGATCAGAAACTCACAAACAGGCAAGAAAAATTAGGAAAAGGAAATAGGAGTAGACCACAGATTACCAGGATGAGGGGTAAGTGGGGTGCAGTGACACCCCCCCCCCACTTTTCCAAAAAGAGTAATGACATGGTGCTCATTCATGCCTGTCATGCCATCCCTTGCCTTGGCCATCTTTCTCTTCAGCTGACAGCCATCCAGGAGTGGCTTGTGTCTGCATGTCAACCTCTAAGTGGTTGGGCTCCAGGCTTGCAAGAAGCTGTATAGATAAAGGAAGAATTTTGATTTCCTTACCTGTCATACATCTTGATAAATCACACTAGCAGACCTACTATATATGTATGCAAAAAATTGAAGGTTATTAAGCACAACAAATCATGAATAATGATATTAAAGTTGGAGCAAAAAACTCCAAAACCATCATCCCCAGTCATGCATGCTCATTAATTTTCTTACAGATTTTTAAGTGGCTTTTTTTTTTTGGAGATTATTTTAGTTAAGACAAATAGATGAAATGGATACAATACTATTGAAATGCAGAAGGATACTGTGGTTATGATTTAAAAAGTAAATGTGGGTAATTTTGAGAAACACTTTATTCATTTGACTGGTCCAATGCAATAAGAGACATGTGCGCTCATGGAGTGCACATGGTCCTTGCCCCTTTCCTTACATCAATGGGAATTTGGGGGCATTTCCTTTAACTGTGCAGGTAGGGTGAGTATTTGTCTAAACCTCCCCTCTACATACACCTGTTGGCAACCTTCAGTCTCGAAAGACTGTGGTATCGCGCTCTGAATGGTGGTTCTGGAACAGCGTCTAGTGTGGCTGAAAAGGCCAATTCGGGAGTGACTCTACATACAAAGACCTAGTTTAAAAGTATAATGTAAAACTACTTACCTCTCACAATTGAAGCAAATGCTCTGAATTCCCCTGGGTGCAAGAGGAGGAGCCAGGACATGTGGTCTCTGAATGGAGTTCCCATGTCTCTTTGTTGCATGGGGCCGGTTGGACAGGTCTAGTATCATGCAAACTGGCCCCAAAGAGAATGAATTAAAAGGTGGACGCTACTGTTGCCCAAAGACACAATCAGTTGCACTTTATTTTTAAAACATTCTATTCCTGTATATATGGGATGAAATATGTTCCTTTAATTGCATGGGACTTGTGGTGATTCAGGGTTAAATTACACATTGCATTCCAGTCGTGTGTAGCATTAACTGAAAGGCCACTTCAGTGCTCCAAATTATTCTCAGAAGGAGACAATTTGCAGTGAATTGACAGAGGAAGAATAAGGTACCTGTGACCCTCCATGTCTCCACTGCAACTTGCAGAAATACAGCCATTGTGAGTGGAAAAATAGCCAGAGGACTGACTGGTGGCTAGAGTAAATATGCCACTTGGTCCTCAGAGGCAATTGTATTAGGATGAAATCCTAGTCAGACTTACCTGGGAATTAGTCTCTTTTAACACAGTGGGGCTTACTCCTGAGTAGATAAGCACAGAATAACACTATTAGACCAGTTTGGAGAACCTGAGCTTAAATTCCACTCCAGTAATGCACATATTTGGGGCAACTCACTCGGTTTCTCAAGGTTTATAAAACAGAAATCATGGTGATTTATCTTTAAGGGTTATTGTGAGGACAAGAAAGTTCAAGGGTTGTATTTTTTGCAGAACAGAAGTTCTATTTACTAATATTAAAAATGTTTTATAATCCTCTTCTGTATAATAAATTAACAGTTATTACACTGAACATTTCAAAGTTTTTATGCATTGACATCAGATTTGATGTGGCCACTTAAGTGGGCATGCTGGATTTTAACGGATAAGATTTCATTGTCAGAACCTTTATTGGCATAGATTTAGATAAGATTTATATACAGCTAGAAAAATACCTTTCCAGGCAAGCACAGATTTATTGATTTACATAGCACCATTAATCTGCATAGTCTTTTTCAATCAGTCCCTACTTTGAAAGGCTCAAAGGAAAAATAGACCCAAGAGAAATAGTGGGGAAGGAAAGTGTTGGCAGGATAAATGGAAAAGGCTATATATTTATCTCATGTATGTGTATTTAGGCTTAGTTGCAGTAATATAGCAAGATTAGGGATTACTGCCAAAGGGGAGGGTTTTTGAGGAGAGATTTGAAGGAAGCAAGAGAGGAGGTGTCCCACAAGTGATTGAGGGTGGGAGCAATCTAATGTTGTGCTGCAATCACTTATGGTAAACTTTTGTTCTGTTCCCTAGCCATCCCTTACATGCGAGACTGCAATGAAATGTTTCATGCAGGCCACACAGAGAGTGGCCTTTACATATTACGTCCTGAGAAGACCCGCAAGCTTGTAGCCCAATGCTACATGGATGGATGCGATGGATGGACAGTGATCCAGCACAACACCCATGACACTGAAATCACGTGGTCAGAGTCCTGGTCAACCTATCAATATGGGCTTGGAAACTTGGAGGCAGACCACTGGCTGGGTAATGAGTATATCAGTTTCATTACCCAACAGAAATGGTACAAAGTCCGAATAGTCTTAATTGATGCTGATGGCCACCATAGATATGCAGAATATGATAGCTTTGTCCTGAGAAATGAGACTGATGGTTTTAGGGTGGTGTTAGGGAAGTACGAGGGTAATGCAGGGGACCCTCTCACTTCCTCCAGGACAAAAAACATGCATGATAACATGAGGTTCTCTACTAAAGATAAAGATAATGATAGATCAACCAAAGAAAACTGTGCTGATGTCCATGGAGGGGGTTGGTGGTATGACTCTTGCTACAATGCCCAGTTAAACCACAAAGGGGGCCTTTACTGGAGACCCCTATGTGATGGGAACTGTAGGAAGTCAGTTATAATGGTGAAGCCTGTCCACATGCATTGCCACAGGGTTTAGAATGTGCTCAGACTATAATGTTAAAAATGGTGTGTGATGTACTGAAACTCAGCGGTAGAACTGCAAGACACCTTAAAAAAAATTAATAGTTTCTTTGCCACTTGTTTGGGACAAGGGAATGCATTTCTGATGGAACCAAAAATATACACATATCTATTCCTGCATAACATTTTCTCTGATCACAATATGAAGTCTTCCAGTTCGTCATTAAAATAATGCTTTAGCCAGCACAGACCATTTGTCATTTTTCTTTTTAAGTGGCATTCAAACCTTGTTATAGTACATGCAGAGAATCATGGGAAGGACTGTGAGCCATTCCCTATACTAGTGACCATTGAAGAGAATACACATGAAGCTTTCTCCCCTTCTGAGGATTGTGAACATACTACAACGCAAAAAGAGCAACAGTGCACTGAGTGCTAGTGCTGAAAAGGGCAGGCCATTGAATACCTGCTTTGTGAGGCATAGGTGTTACCAGGATTGCTGGAAAGGGTAATTGCTAATTTATACATCTCTCTCTTTCAGGCATGGAGGAGGCAAGCCCTTTAGAGAGAAAGGGAGATAATACAACCGGTGTAGTGCCCCCCTCCCGTGTGGTCCCAGGTACCCCTCGGTTGCTGAGCTCTAAGGGATTCATGAGGGATCCATGTGGAGCTCCACTGAGTTTGGCCTTTGCCAGGCAGACCCAGCCCAAAAGCCTCAGTCAGGTTACGAGGGAAGGGGGTTGCGCCACCCTGCTCCTTCTCCCTAGTTGTGGCTCATTCTCTTGGCTCCCAAGCTCACTGGCTTCCTCACCAGCCAGCAGCCTCACCACTACTGACCCTCATCACTGGTCAGGCTGGTTTTCATGCCTGAGAAGCCAGTGTCCTAGCCCTGGTTCTTCCCCTCCCGAGTGTCATAAGGCTCAGTGTAATGCAGAGAAGTCCCTTTCCCTCAAAAAAGAGTCTGAGGGAAAAAAACTGCCAATAAAAGATTATAGCATTATCAAGAAAGAACAAACAAAGAAATATTGCAGACAAAGAAAGAATATATACAGGTGGGCCTGCATTATCCATGGGAGTTCTGTTCTATAAAAACATTAAGTCTCGGGGGCCCTCAAAACCTCTGGAGGCAACAGGAGCTGCTTTATGGAGACCTTAGAAGGTCACTTCCATTTTTTGGAAAAGCTGGAAATGACATTTAAAGGCCTTGAAAGGTCTTCGGAGGGCCGGGGATTTAAACAACTAGAGATCTTATGGTAAGAATTAGGGTGGCAAATGTCATGAAGGAAGTGCAATGGAAAGAGAAAGGAGCATTGAGACTCACTACAGTAAGGTAAGTGTGATGGGAGAGGGAGACATATTGTGAAGACCACAAATCAACACAAGCCCTCCTGAAAGCTCTGCTTAGTTTTGGAATCAGTAATAGATCAAGCCAACACTTGTTCAAGCTTTTCTCTATATTGAATGGGGGTTACAAAATGTTTCCCCCCCCCCATATTATATATACTGATATCGCTTCTGCACCTTCCTAATAGAATACACACAGCCCTACAGACCATCCTCTCTTTATAAGGTCATGACATTCTGTGAGCTGCTTTGAGCTTTTTTCATTCTTTCAAAATAATATGCAAAACACAGAGAATGCCAGCTCTTCCAGCTGTGTGCTTGGCAAGTGACACTCTCTCTGAGTTTTAAGATGGATTTTAGAGGTATGTAGGACCCAGAATCTTTCAAGCAAGGCTTTAATTTTTTAAGACACAGGCACCCAGTGGCGATGGAACTTAAAAAAAAAAATCTCTTTCTTCCCCAAAACAGAAACACACTAATGAAATGTACAAAAAGGGAAAACAGGCTGTAGCATTCCAAAGAGAATACATAATTTACAAGTTTAAAATTCAATCCTGCCCTCTCTATGCCTGGGGCACCTTTGAAATATTGATAATCAAGTCCCTTCTGGAAGTATATGGCGCATGTTTTAATCTGAACCAGTATCTGGGAAAAAGATTACCACTTGGTGCGTATATCTTCTCCCCTCGTTTACCCATGAGCATACGGAGAATCTTGTTCTGGAACAAGATTTTATTATAGAACTCCACCCCACCTCTGGCAAAGTCAGCAGAAATGGTAGCTGCATTTCTGTCTGCCTTGTAATCTATTGCCTGACTCACTGTGTCGTAGGACAGACAATAGCCCACAAATCCAACTGCCATCACAACTATGTTGTAAATGCCTCGTAATACCACTGGGCCAGAGTACAACCCCAGGAGCTGCTTTATAGCTACCCCAGAAATGTAAGTTCCAGCTAGACAAATAGGGGCAACTGCTGCACGTCCTAACGGGCTATTGTTTTGTAAGTACATGACTTCTCGTGCAATAGCAAATTTCTGAGCCTTTGGAGAAAGGGTCAAAGCTTCCTTCAAGGCCAGGCCTTCTGTGCTTTCCCAGTCTACTTCTTTGCCTTCAATCATAACAACGTGGTTGACAATCCCATACTTGTCTTCACTTGCACCACTGAAACTGACAGGGATACCCACAACACAGCCTGCAGGCAACCATGGAAGGCCAGCACTCACTGGATGGAAGCTGAAGGTCAGAAAAGCTTGGTAACAACTTGCTGACTTTGCTCCAACTTCACTGAGGATATCATGGAAGAGGTTCTGTAATCTCTCTGATAGCTCCATTGGTTGCCCTTTAGTCCAGGCCTGATACAATGGTCTGAATGTCTCTTGAGGTAAGATGTGAAAAGCAAGGTTAGCGCCAAAGAGTCCAGTACAGGAAATGGTCAGAAAACCTGTCCTGTGCCTCTCCACCATGGCCACTGCCTTCCATATAAGCCGAATCGCCATAGTCACATCCAGCCTGTTGGCAACAGAAAAAGAAGGAATTAAAATATCTGAACACAAGAATCAATTTCCTTTTTGAATTTTCTTCCGATCATTATGTTAAATAAGTAGAGGAGAAGCACACTGACTCCACAGCAGTGATTTTCAACCTTTTTTGTCTCATGGCACACTGAAAAGATTCTAAAATTGTATTTACAATTTTAAATTGTAAATACAATTTTAGAATTGTAAATACAATTTTAAATTGATATTTTTTGACAATTGACAAGGCACACCATGCTGTTGCTGGGGGGCTCATAACCCCCAATGACCTACTAATAAATGACCCTCAACCAGACTCCTGCGGCACACCTGCAGACCATTCACAGCACACCAGTATGCCACGGCACAGTGGTTGAAAATGCCTGCTCCATAGTCTTAGGTGACTATAGCAAAGGATGGTAAAAGATTATAATGAAGACTTCAGTCATCTAAACATTATTGGGCATTACAAAGCAGATTGATAGGCAGTCTCCAAATGAGTCAACCATTGCCATAATCTTGAAAGATAATTCCATTTAACTCCATGGAACTTGCTTCTCAGTAAACATGCATAGGATAGGACTCTTAGGCTTGCAATCCTATGCACACATACTTGTAACTGAACTGCTCTGAACTCAGATTTGCTTCTGAGTAAACATATACAGCATTCTGCTACAAATCAGTCTTGCATTCTGGCTTCTCTCCAAACACTGATATTTGTTTCTCCAAACAGCCAGATTCTCCAAGTCACACTCTCTTTAAACTATTCCCAGTTGACTCTCCCCCCCCTCCTAATATCACAGTGGTTCTTTATTCTTAGGAGTCTTATTCCTTCTTCAGCTTAGCAAAATACAAACTGTATAAGAGCAATTGATATATTTTCAAAAACCAATCTTCACACTAGAGAGCCACTATCTCAGAACTTTAATAAAGCAGGATGCTAACTCCATCTTTCAAGAGGCATTCTCTTCTTTGGACATCCCGGCTCCCATCTCAGACAGGACATGAGAGAGCTGGAAGTGGATCAAAGACATCCCAGAAAGCCAGGAATGTTTTTCTGATCCTAAATTATGTATTCTAGACACCAAAATACATAGCCACAATTGAATTTCAGGATTAGGCAAACTGCCACTATCTACCACAACCACCTCCTGACCAGGGGTTGAATCAGACAATAATTTCCCTGACTGACAGGCCACATGCAATTAATGCCCACCTGTCCTGGTCCCTCCATTTGCTTCCCTTAATCATGTTGGGGTGCAGGTCATCCTAGCTGGCCCATTATATGCACTGGTTTAGAAGTGTATGTAGAGGGTCAATTCAGATGAACCACTCCCTCTCATGTGATTAAAGAAACTTCCTGGAAACGAAGGGGAGAGCCATGATAAGAACATGTTGGGAACAATACTATCTTGTGGGTCTGGTCAGAGAGGTTGTCTGATACAGCCCTAACCAGACTACAGCCCCATGCAGATGTGCACAAACATGTGCAGACAGAAACCTGGTTGGAGGGAGCACGTGTGCTAGCACTGCATCAACATGCAGTTGATCCCACACATGACATGCTATTTCTCCCACACTCTTAAACACTTCTGTGCATCTTTGATAATATTTATCTTTGGGAACTTGGGAGCACTGCATCAACATGCTCTGAAGTCTTGTTCCCACATTTACATCTGCAGCAACAAATGCTATACATAGAAAGAAACCCTCTCTGTGATCTGGAACACCAGGTGCTATGCGGTGGGCATAGAGAACAGGGCTTTGTAGCATGATGGGGCTTGCTGGTGCATTTCTGCTGTCCCCCTGAGCACATATTTATGCACACATTTTGCAGCACTGGCATACAGTTTATGCTATCTTGCAATGGCCTGGCCCCCTCTAAATCCATCATAATCCATCACAATCTGATATCATGGGATAATTTATAAATAACAAGATAAGCAGCAAAACATTTTTTGGCTTCATAAACCAATGAGGTGAAATCCTATGCACTCTTACTAGGGAGTAGGGAACAGTTTAATGTTACATTAAGCACATAGTTTGGCCTTTGCATCCTTTTTTTCTGTATTCGTAAAAGTCACCCATACAGGGGTAAACCACACAGAGAAGAAAGTCATAGTGAAAGGAAACTTTAACTCTTTCTCTTCATTGATCTGGATTGGGGCTCCTGGGGCTGTTATTTCCCCTGGCTGGAAAACTCTCATTGGTGCCAACAGAGGCTTCTGTACTGAGGGAAATGGCATCTGTGGGGGCCCTGATACAGATCAGGCCTGTGATCATGCAATGTTTCACCCAAAATCAAGAATGATATTTATTGTCACTTAAGTGTTTTTTTTTAATATCTGTTTTCCTTGCTTAAAATCAGATGTAGCTGCAATTGGCAATCCATCTTTATAGAGAAGGGTATGAAAGAGATAATATTTCTATACTTCCATGCCTGCAAAACAAATGAAAAAGCAGGCTGCAAATTGAAGTTAGCCATGCAGGGTCAAAGGATGGCATTTCTCTCCACTGCTCAAGCCCCACAGCCTCCATACACCATTACTATCCCTCTGTTCCTTCCCCCTATTACAGGGGTGAGCTGACTTTCAACTTTAGGGATCTTGGATCTTTAACAATTGTATAGAAGAGGGAGTTTCAGTCTCACAGATGACAAGCTGCACCTGCTTAAATTCTCTCTCCTACACAGTTGTTAAAAGTTCAGGATCCCTAAAATTGAAAGTTTACCCACCCCTGCTCTATTACAATATTTAGCGTATTGTTAAATTACGCTATTACAATACAGTGTTAACAAAATATTGTTAAATTACAATATTTAACATAACACCGATATTCTAAATATTTTCTATTACATCTCCACAAGCCTGGTGTTATGCTCCTACAATATCAGTACTGGGATTTTACTCCCAGCACCAGGATGCCTGTCCTGTTTTGAAATACAGGAAGTATACAGACTGACAAGTCAAGCAGCTGGGCAACAAGTAAATGTATACAATTGCAGATCACAGAATTTGTGTAGAAAGCTAGAGCCCCCCAACTGTGAAGAAGCTAGAGCCCCCCAACTGAATTACCGTGTATCTATTTGTATCAGAATTTACCCTTGCCTCTTCCCTCCCCCACTTTACTTGCTCTACAAACTTTTCCAACAATATTTACATTTCTGACAGTGCAAGCCCATGCAATGCCTACTCAGAAGCACATCCCATTGTTTTCAGTGGATTTTACTCCCAGGAAAATTCCCACAGGATTGCTGCCTCACAGCCCAATCCTATCCACACTTTCCTGGGAGTAAGTCCCATTGGGACTTACTTCTGAGTAGACACGCACAGGATGGGGCTGTCATGGAGCAAAGCACAGCTCCAAACTCGAATCTTGACAGACAAAGAGCCCAATCCTGAGCATGCCTACTCAGAAGTAAGTCCCACTATAGCCAATGGGGCTTACTCCCAGGTAAGTGTGGAGAGCGTGGCAGCCAGAGAGCTCAAAGCAAGCAGCTCCAGCCTTCACCCCTTTTTTTTGCACTGGGGACACACAAAGACACAGATCTCCTGCACTACAAAAAGAGCCACGCTTCCTTCAACAACTCATCGTACCTACCCAGCCAGACTCCACCTTGCTGCAGCAGCTCCAGCTATTATCCCAGCAGAGAGAAGCGCACGTGGGTGCCGTAAAGCAGGCTGTGAAAGCCTCGCGCCAGGAGAGAAAGTGACAAGCAGGCAGGCAGGCAGGCGGGGAGAGGAGGAGGGCGCACGGGCTGCAGGCGTTGCCTTGGCGACGAAGAGTCCTTCTGCTCCAAAAGAGCTGGGCGCCCTCAGGCTTGCTGGGACCTTTTCAGTGTCTTTTTGCTTCTGCTCTCTTCATGCTCTTTTGCTGGCCCCTGGCCGGACCCCTCTGGAAGATGGAGGAGGAGGAGAGAAAGAGAGTGCATCTGGCAAAAGACCAGGAGACATCATGTTGCAAAACTCTAAATAAAATAAAGGTCATCCTTTGGCCCTACTGTGGTTTTTCTTGCCCTTTTCGGCTGCAATTCTATGCACACTTTCCTGGGAGTAAGCCCCACTGAAGGCAGTGGGACTCAATTCTTGCAGAGAATTGTGCTGCAAGACTGCAACACGGCTACCTAACATCAGCCTAACATCCATACCTGGTAAGATGGTGGAATGCCTCATCAAAGATAGAATCTCAAAACACATAGACGAACAGGCCTTGCTGAGGGAGAATCAGCATGGCATCTGTAAGGGTAAGTCTTGCCTCATGAACCTTATAGAATTCTTTGAAAAGGTCAACAGGCATGTGGATGTGGGAGAACCCGTGGATATATATATCTGGACTTTCAGAAGGCGTTTGACACGGTCCCTCACCAAAGGCTACTGAAAAAACTCCACAGTCAGGGAATTAGAGGACAGGTCCTCTCATGGATTGAGAACTGGTTGGAGGCCAGGAAGCAGAGAGTGGGTGTCAATGGGCAATTTTCACAATGGAGAGAGGTGAAAAGCGGTGTGCCCCAAGGATCTGTCCTGGGACCGGTGCTTTTCAACCTCTTCATAAATGACCTGGAGACAGGGTTGAGCAGTGAGGTTGCAAAGTTTCCGGACGACACCAAACTTTTCCGAGTGGTGAAGACCAGAAGTGATTGTGAGGAGCTCCAGAAGGATCTCTCCAGACTTGCAGAATGGGCAGCAAAGTGGCAGATGCGCTTCAATGTCAGTAAGTGTAAAGTCATGCACATTGGGGCAAAAAATCAAAACTTTAGATATAGGCTGATGGGTTCTGAGCTGTCTGTGACAGATCAGGAGAGAGATCTTGGGGTGGTAGTGGACAGGTCGATGAAAGTGTCGACCCAATGTGCGGCAGCAGTGAAGAAGGCCAATTCTATGCTTGGGATCATTAGGAAGGGTATTGAGAACAAAGCAGCTAATATTATAATGCCATTGTACAAATCTATGGTAAGGCCACACCTGGAGTATTGTGTCCAGTTCTGGTCGCCGCATCTCAAAAAAGACATAGTGGAACTGGAGAAGGTGCAAAAGAGAGTGACTAAGATGATTACGGGGCTGGGGCACCTTCCTTATGAGGAAAGGCTACGGCGTTTGGGCCTCTTCAGCCTAGAAAAGAGACGCCTGAGGGGGGACATGATTGAGACATACAAAATTATGCAGGGGATGGACAGGATGGATAGGGAGATGCTCTTTACACTCTCACATAGCACCAGAACCAGGGGACATCCACTCAAATTGAGTGTTGGGAGAGTTAGAAAAGACAAAAGAAAATATTTCTTTACTCAGCGTGTGGTTGGTCTGTGGAACTCCTTGCCACAGGATGTGGTGATGGCGTCTAGCCTGGATGCCTTTAAAAGGGGATTGGACAAGTTTCTGGAGGAAAAATCCATTATGGGGTACAAGCCATGATGTGTATGCGCAACCTCCTGATTTTAGAAATGGGTTATGTCAGAATGCCAGATGCAAGGGAGGGCACCAGGATGAGGTCTCTTGTTATCTGGTGTGCTCCCTGGGGCATTTGGTGGGCCGCTGTGAGATACAGGAAGCTGGACTAGATGGGCCTATGGCCTGATCCAGTGGGGCTGTTCTTATGTTCTTACCTGGGAGTCCCACGGAACTCAGTGCAACTTACATCTGAGTAGACATGCCTAGGATGGCACTGT
This sequence comes from Tiliqua scincoides, assembly GCF_035046505.1. Lineage (NCBI taxonomy): Eukaryota > Metazoa > Chordata > Lepidosauria > Squamata > Scincidae > Tiliqua > Tiliqua scincoides. The sequence continues at coordinate 77,189,760 of NC_089821.1, read as the reverse complement.
TGGTCTCTTTATGTCTCCTACACCCTGAGCTCTTGGAAAAGTGGGGTATAGATTCAGGGTGACCAGATCCAGTGGAGGACAGAGAGCCTCTACCTATAGGAATATTGGCAGGTGTGGTTCAGCTTGGAAGGGTTTTAAAGCTGCACCTGCCAACATTCCCTCTGCTATACAGTGGTTAAAGGTCTAGGCCAGGGATGTCAAACATAAGGCCTGGGGACCTGATGCAGCCCCTGGAAGCTATTCATCCGGCCCTCAGGCTCTCAGCTGCTGAGCAGCGCTGCGGTATTACTGCTGAAAGTGCAGTCCATGTGAAAATTGGGCTCTCCCATATCTTGAAATTTCATCAAGATTTGCGTATTTTGTCTTCTGTCATTTGCAGCTAATCAGTTCCTAAGTGAGAAAAAGTGCTTATTTTTGGTTATGACCTGTTTAATGACATCACTTTCTTCCTAATGGCATCAATTCCAGCCCTCAGCGGGCATCATGAATGCTGCTCGGCCCTTGGCGTGAAATGAGTTTGACACCCCTGGTATAGGAATTCTGTCCTCCATTGTATCTGGTCACCCTGCTAGGTATGAATGTTTCATTATTTATTTTATTATTTATTTAAGAGATTTATATCCCACCTTTCTATCCCATGAGGACACTCAAGGCAGCTCACAATTAAAAACATTAAAAACACAATATACATATAAAAACATTAAAAACAATAAAAAACAAAAATAAAAATTGTTTTAAACACACATGCCATTTGATCTCTTCATGATCCATAGAAAGGTTTCCCCAATCCCATACCTCAGTGTTTCTGTCAAGCCGCTGCAGACATATGTAGTGTTTGATTTAACTGCGCCTTTGGGCTAAGAAAATGAAAGCCAGAGGCAGCTGCTGAGTTGGCCGGAGATGCTGGCTGGAAAAATCTGCCTGTGCCAGCCTACCATGGGCAGCTGTGCAAACCACAAGGCATCTTGGAGGGATAGAACATCCATTTATCATGGCAACTCTGGGAGAATCTCCCAGGCATTGTGTGAGAGTCTCCCTGTGCAGCCCTTCTCAAGCCCTTCTGCTTTGTTATGGTATGCATAATAAAGAAACATGGTATGGTTGTGGTATTCATGGTTCAGGTATTCATAACAAAGAAGAAGGGGCAAAAGCTTCTAGCCTCACAACAGAATCAAAAGGCTGTTTCTTTCATCTGAGTCAGGAAAATATTTTTTTTCTTTTTTGCCTGTTAAATGTGCATTTGTCACTCTGCACAGTCTGTGTGTCTTCCCTTGAAGTTGCGCTTCTGTTGTCCTTTGGTGTGTGGTGGCTCATCTGAAAGTCACAGGCAGCTATAATCTGTGATGCCATCAGTGAGAGATGCTGCAACTTCCCTCCCTGTGCCCTGTACTATTTTGAGAATATCTGTGTCATATTATTTGCCCATTCAAACCAAACTCTGCAAACGTATGCTCAAACTGTGCAACACCAACAGTTGAGTGCTCATCCAACGCTTGGAAAGTATAGCAAGACTACTCATGCTATTTCTCCCACACTCTTAAACACTTCTGTGCATCTTTGATAATATTTATCTTTGGGAACTTGTATGTTCTCTCTCTTTCTGCTAGTCTAAAGTACGCAGCTATCCATGTGCATATACCTGTATTTTATAATATGAGCAGGAGTAAATTTTTCTTTTTGGTCACTTCTAGAAATGGAAGGCTTAGAAGGCAAGAAATGCTATAGGGGACCAAGCAGGGAATGAGAGGGGGACACTGCTGAGATGCTGGGAGACCCCAATTATCATGTGCGCTACCCTTCCTGCAGCACCACATTTGCTGAGGCGCACTTCACAGAGCACCTCTCAACTGTTGAGCCACAGAGTGATGCAGAAATGATGCTGCTGAAAGGGAAGCACCTGCAATAATCAGGCTCTCCCAGCATGGTAATTTGGCTGTCCCAGATCTTGAAAATATGAAAAGTGGCATAGCTAATGATCGTGTAACCAGTGCAGAACTCAAAATGATGCCCCGGAAGTGATGTCACAACTGGAAGTGATGTCACGTCCGGGCTTTAAAAAAAAGTGAATATCAGGGGAGACCCACCTCCTCCCCCCAGCAGCACACTACTCACTTGCTCTGCCACCTCCCCTAGCCAGTGGCATAGCTAAGGCATCTAGCTTCTACCTAGAGCCAAAGAAGATTTTGTAGCCCCCTCCCATGACAAAATCAAATTTAATTAAGTAAATAAATAAAAGGTGTGCCCCTTGTTGTTTAGAGACACTGTTCTGGGGTGAAGAGGGACAGTTATTCTCCCCCTGCTAAATATAAGAGGAGCACCACTTGAAAAAGTGCCTCTTTACCCAGTTAGCAAGGGTAACTGTATCATGATACATGGAAATGAGAGCTGACTCATATTAACACCGTATCGGTTCCATGCTGTATCATAATAACATCTCATTGGCTCTTAGAACAATCAGTCTGTTTTGAGTTAAAGAAGACCACTTTTTGTTCCATAAGGCAGTTGTGTTATTTTCTGGTTAATAACTTTTGATGGAATTGTATTCCAGTGAGGTTTGTTTCATTCTGCTTTAAATTACCTCTCCAATCATACATGATGGTATTATTCGTACACACCAAGATTTTCACAATTTTGACCACTAGTGTCAAGCTCAGTTTGTTGCCCTCCGAAAGCTTGTTGCCTGGCGCAACTGCTACCCCCTGCACCTTGTTAGTGACTCCACTGAACATGAACAAGATTTGCACATTTTCTTTTCTGTCACTTGCAGCTTCAAGGGACAAATCTGTGGCTCCCCTGGCTGCATTTAGTAGCTCCCTGGGGGAGCCGTGGCTCACAGTTTGGGAACCACGCAATAGAGAATTCATGGCAGAGGTGAAACTATTTCACAGCTCAGAGTCTTAGCCACTATGCCAGTTCCCAAATCAGGGGTGGCCCACAGATGATGCAACCTGATCCCTTGTATCAAGTTCAATGGAAAGCCAAAATGAGGAGAAAATAGTGGACCCACACCCCACGTCTTCCTGCTATCTTGTCCATCATACCATAGATAGAGGTGCTCCATTCCATGCCCTGATCCCCTTCCAATCCATTCAAAGCAAGCAGGAGGAGGATCTGGGCTACAGTTACATCTCCATCTCCCTGATCTCTGGCTGCCTAAGAAAGCAGTCAAGTGGGCCAGAGATAGAGGCAGACCCTCCCACCCCTTTCTTTTGCCTTCAGCTTCAGCTGCCCTGGACACAGCCTTCTCACTCTGACTGGGTCCTGCTAAAAATGATAGAGAAGACCAGACCTAGCATACTTTGCTCTTCCAGGTCATTTTAAACAACCCGCGAAGAGCAAGGAGCCTGTGTACAGGGCAGCTGGAGATAAGAGAAAGGGGCGAACGGTTGCTCAGCTCCGTGGGCCCCACATTATTTATTTAAGTACAATTTATACCCTGCTTTATCTCTCTAACAGAGCAATCCCAGCTCGATCTCATGACTTCCAAGTGTCATGAATGTAAAGCAAGTTTGCGGCTATTTGGGAGTAGGCCAAGCCAGTGCAAGGTTGTGCACTGGCCTAGCAGTGCCAGACTTGCACCCAGATAATGTACGTTTGTGCCAATCCGGGCAGGCTAGCACAGGGGGCTGGATAGGGTGGCTGGAGGGTGGAATAGAGGGAGGGAGGAGGTGTTTTTGGGCGGGGCAGAGGGTGGCCATGAGGAGGATAGGGCTGTGAATGGGGGTGGGACCAGCTGCGGCAGCACAGGCCAGAACCTAACCCCTGTCCTGACCAGTGTTACACGGGCTGCTTGTATTTGCACCTACAAAATACGAGTAGCCCCATTGGGCGGGCTGGCAGGTGATATGGGGTAAGTGGAATAAAATCCCGTTAGTCTGAGTTGTGCCCCAGCCTTCACCTACTTTGCAGGCAGTCAACCTGCCTGTTCCTGCCTGTTCTAGCACAAGTGAGGATTGCGTCCTAATGGGCATTCAAAGCTGTTTACAAAAATCATAAAAATATAAATATTAAGATCTTCTAAAACCAGTAAACAACCTAAAAATCTCATTAGAAGACAAGAGCAAGGAAAAGCAGAAAACCAACAGCAAACAATAAAAAATGCAGGGCTATAACAGTAATCAGCATAAAAATCCTAAATATCCATATTAAACCCTTGCTTCCTCCCGACGCCCAGGGATGGGCAGGCTGATGTGTGCACAATTAAAACAAAATTTTTTTGGAAGAAAGGTGGTGACCAGGGATTCAGCCTTCTGTGTGGCCAGCTCAGCCAGGCTTGTCTTGAATAATACGGTCTGCTGAATGATGGCACTAGTAATTGAATGTTTCTGTGACAAACAAATGGTAACGTATAATGGGAACTGGCAGACACAGGATTGGTTGAGATATTACTCAGTCTGCTGCTTCGCTCACAGATTTGTGGATTGGGGCCAGAAACATCAGCGCAAACTGGACTATTGAATTTGGGACTGACCCCAATTCATCACGGGCAATTGGAACATCTGCTGTAAGAATGTCTGTTTTTCTGCTTTTTTCCTGCAACTTACAAACAACATGCCTGCCATTCCAGAATCAGGTGTTTTCAACTTTTGCATACATTTTATGCAGAAGAAAATCAGAGCCTTGACAAGAAACTGCATTGCTGTTCCTATATCAATTACAGTATCTATCTATCTATCTATCTATCTATCTATCTATCTATCTATCTATCTATCTATCTATCTATCTATCTATCTATCTATCTATCTATCTATCTATCTATCCCAATCAAATACTCATTTCAAAATCAAGCTAGCTTCCAATATTAGAATAATGTAAACATGATTCATTCTGTCTGTTAAATTAGACGAAAGCAAAATCTAGTCACATCTGACTTTTTCGATTAGCCTGCTAGGTGGTGCTACAGGACATGCTCTAAGATATTAATTTAGTGAAAAGTTTCTTTTTGATACGTTAGCAAAAACAAAGCAGGCTTCTGCCTAATCTTCTATAGTGCCTTCAATTCACACCTTTCTGCACACATCTTTGTTGACTGCTGCCATACTAATTACAGTGGTTGCTCTGATAAATGATGAAATGGAAAAACACTGCCTTTTGTGACTATCTTTTCGAAAACTGAGCGTCACTGTATGGTTGGCATAATTTTTCATTCTGGGTCGGTCAACTCAATACTGGACTAATGAACTCAGCTTTGGCTGCATACACACATAATTTCAATGGTAAGCCTGTTGTGGAAGCACACCTGCTGTAATTATGACACACAGCCTTCCTGATTGGGATCAGGGGGAATGGTGGGATTTTTTTTGTCCCTTGTTTGAAAAAGAAACTGGACTTACATGGCATTGGTTGATCAGTCCATATATCAGGCATGATGTTTCCCCCGCCCAGCCAGTTGCTGGAAATCCAGATAAGGTCACTTCAGCTAGGAGCTAGCAATGCATTGCAACTTATTGTTGTGTGTCTTCACTTGTATATAGAGGTGCTGATTTGGTGTAATTTCACCCATGCACCTTTTTATAAATCTGATACAGAATCACAACTGAAAAAAAGAAGGGAGGACCTTCAGATTGGCTTATGAAGTAAATAAAGGATAAAGTTTGCTGGCTTTCTCATTTTATGTGAAATAATTCTAGGCCACCTTTCAGTCCCATTGATGGGGAACATGAAGTTGACTTGGCAATTAAATAAAATAAGCTTGGGTTCTGCCAAAAGCAATTGGTTGTCAAATTAATAAGCCATCTAGATGCAGAAGTGATATTCAACACAAGTGCTGCTTTAAACAAAGTCTCATGGTTGCTTGCTTTAGATGATGTCAGGGGCAGCCCATGCCCACCACTTAAATTCCCCCAATTTCCCCACCCCAGAGCATGCATGTGTGTATGCCCACCTACTGGTGGTGAAAACAAGGGGGCAGGCAAGTGATTGAGTGAGTGTGCATACTCCTTGTTGATAAGGAAAGGGAAGGGGTGCCCCCTCCCATTCATTTACCTAGCTATTGACATGCATCCATTTTGGATGGACAGGAGTGGAACATACTGGGTTCCCAGCATACTCTACTCCTGTTCATTTGAGGCAGCAGTAGCACAGAGGATGAAGAAGGGTGCATGAAGACCTCAAATAAGTGAAGAGAGGGGTGGGGTCCATATCACCTGTTCCTCCCTGTGTGCAATAGGGTGGTGGGGAGAGGCAACCTGAAGCTATGACGGCTTTTTATTTTCTTCCCCTTTCTTCCTTCAGCAGCCCTGGAGGGAGGAAGAGCCTCCCGCTCCCAAAATCTTCTTCCAATTTGCTCTCAGTGAACTGGAAAAAGATTAGAGTGCGGCCTGGAGCACAAGGCTGGAGAGGGCAGCAGACACACAGGCTGGAATTTCCTCAATTTACTACCCCTCCAACAGTGCCGCTATATGTGCTAATTTCACATTGTTTCATGATAGGCTGGCCTTAGATGGTGCTTTAGCACCCAGACTGGGCCTAAATGTGCAGGCACTGTGAGCATTCCACTCCATCCCTTACCCTGGGTGCTGCAACCTAGTTGCATAGTAAATCGCATTGAAACCAGCCCTCTGATTATGAAGTGGGGACAAGAAAAAGGTGAAGAAGAATCATGGTGCAAGTCTTCTGCTCAGACCAACAATGCAAATGCAGCTATCTTTTCAACAAGGTACAACCTTTTGCTCAGTGCTCTGTCCCCCATCACCGACCTCAATACTAAGCTCCAGCACCAAACTGCCTTTCATACAAAGAAATCAGGAAGGCAGGTATGGACTGTATTGAATCCTCAGACTGTTTTTGGTGACAGGCTATAAGAAAATGGGCTGAACTGTAGCTGAAGATAACACAGGCAGTGACTCTTCATTTTTCTTCCTGCCTTGCTTCTACTGAAGGCATACAGTCAACCTCCAAATGTGGCAACTGCCTGATCATGCAAGTGCTGTATGCATAGGCTACTTGATCCATTTACTCACACAGTGTAAAAAAGATTTGTGCTGCACTTCACACGCTATGGTAAACACCTATGTTCATGCCTGGTGGTTCTCTGTGTAGGAGGGTTGTGACCTGTGAAGCAACCTGTGAAAATATTATAATAATAATAATAACTAGGTATTTATATACCGCCTTTCTGGTCATTGGATTACTCCTCTGACTTTATTCAAGGGGGTTTACATAGGCAGGAGTTTCTAAATCCCTCAAGGGTATTTTTACAATCATGGAAGTTCTCTCTTTCAAGAACCACACAACATTTCAGATGGATCTTCCTGGTCTGGTCTCACTTCTGGCCTCCTGTTGCCAGGAGGGAGAAATAATATTTTGCTCTGGAATTGGTGCATAGTCTTGTTATTTCAGATGGCAAATTGCACACATCTACTTGCCACAAAGCTCAGGAGACAACGGTCCTTGATATGTCTGTCCACACACTGCAAAAAAACACTGCACGATAGTTAGTACCTCTTTAGTGAGGATATGGAGGGCCCATTCCTATCCAACTTTCCAGGTCTGGTGTAGCCACAATGCAGTCCCGTGATAAGGGGACACTTGTTCCCATACCTTGAGAAGGCCCCAGTGACAGCCCCTCCACTACCTGATGCAGGTAACACTCCACTGGCACAACTGCACCAGCACTGGAAAATTGGATAGGATTGAGCCCGGAGTTCCTTGGGATAAGACCCAGAAGTGGAGACATCAAGGACAACAAGCAGATGAGGTGCAGAACTGCACAAACTGTTTCTGAATTATCTTGGGATGTATCATGGGGATAACAGCACACTAGAGGGCAGTGTGTAGTGCTCAGCAGATTTTCTGAGTGTTCACCTGCCTGGAAGCATTCAGTGTGACATCACACTAAAAGGCAGAGAATTGGCAGGAATGCCTGTGTGAACAAGTGAACACTTCTCTGTGTCACCACATTTTAGTGTACTTAAGCCAAGAACCTGCTGTGTTGGTCCTGCTTGACAAATATGGTCATTGTCATTCAAACACTTGCATGCTGTTCTGCTAACACAGGGGTGTCCAAACATTTTGGCAGGAGGGCCACATCATCTCTCTGACACTGTGCTGGGGGCCAAGAAAAAAAGAATTTACATTTCAAATTTGAATAAATTTACATAAATGAATTTATTAGAGATGGAACTTATATGAACGAATGAAGGTTTTGCAGTAGCTCAGGCCTATAAAAGGTCTTGCACAAAGCAAGGCTGACCTTTCCTTCGCTGCCACTGCTGCATCACAGATATGAAACAGCAAGCAGTGGAGGGAACCCTAGTCCCACAGCTCAAACAAGCAATCAAACAGTCACCTTCACACTGAGAGCAGCTGTGTCAGGCCAGCATGGGCTCCAGCAAGTCTCTGGAGGGCCAGAGGCTCATTGGAGACTGGGGGCTCCCTGTAGGCCGGATTGGAAGCCCCTGAGGGCTGCAAGTGGCCCAGGGCCGGGGTTTGGGCACCCCTGTGCTAACAGAAGTTGGCATTTGTGCAGAATGATCCCAAGTGTGCTTGCACAGAAGTATGTTCCACAGTTAAGGGGGACATAATTCCTAGTAACTATTGCACTGCAGAAATTATTAAGTGTACCCAATCTAGGGAAAATGAAGCATGCTTAAATTTCACCAAAACCTTCTTGTGACTTATGTACCTATAGCTTTATCTAGGTGGTGCCTGTTACTTATAGTACTTTGGAGCTTTCAGGGTGCAAACCTAACCAACTTTCCAGCACTGACCTAGCTGCAATGCAGCCCCAAGGTAAGATAACAAACAAGCCCTTACCTTGAGGAGGCCTCCTTGACTGCCTTCTCACTGCAGGATGCAGTGCCAAGGATGCTACCTTGGCACAGCTATGTCAGTGCTGGAAAGTTGAATTGTGTCCTCATTCAGTTGATTTGGCAGGGCTATTTTGGTGGAGGATTTGGACATTTATTTCCAAATGCTCCTTTTACAAACATCAGATCTTCCAGATTAGAGGGCTGGCCAAAACAATTTCACACCTTTTAAATAAGGAATAAACTGAAATAATAGTGACAGTATACACTGTCACCAATTCAAGCAACATGTAAATACTGATGAAGTCATTGCAGGAGCAGTGATGCTAGTCTGCTTTACCCAACCCTGCAATTTAATAATAATACATTATATAGCGCTTTCTGCATGTACAAAGCGATTCAGGGTGCAAACCATGAGTAAAGCACATTTGTGCCTCCTTGGGAGCAAGCCGTGCCAGTGCATGGAGGTGTGCTGGCACATGGAGGCTGCATCAAGTGTCCATGGCGGCTTGCAGAAGAAGCCTTGTGTTGGCTGAGCTCTGGGGTGGGTGAGGAGGAGGTGGGAGGGAGGCATTCTGGGGCAGGGGGAGGACAGGCGGAGGGCGGTCCCGGGGGTGGGCAGGTGGGGAGCAGGAGGCAGGGCCGGAATCTGGCAGTTATGCCGGATCCCAACCCGTTCCCAAGCAGTACAGAGTGGCTTCAAGCCACTCCTGAGGTGGCACAAGTCCAAGGAGACCCATAGGGGCTGCAGTGGCTTACCTAGGGTAAGGGGAAGAGTTGCTGGATATAACACAAACCTCCTGGCGTACCTGTTCCAGCGCAAGATAGGATTGTGCTGTCACATGTATTATCTTGTGTCTCACAATGGCCTTGTAAGGTGACCAAATACTATCATCTCTATAATACTATAATACTGTTTGTCCTTTTGCAGCTGCGGGAGCTAAGAGGTTTCCCTAAGACTACCTAGTGAGTTCAGAGCAGAGGCGAGATTCAGAGTGTGGAAGGCCTGGTTTGTAGCTCAGTCTCTTAGGGTACAATCCTAACCCACTTTCCAGAACCAATATAAGGGCAATGCAGCTGCAAGGTAGGGGAACAAACATTCCCTTACTTTGAGGAGGCCTCAGTGAGTGCCACCCAACTGCAGGATGCAGCACATGCCCCTTTGGCACTGCTATACCAGCACTGGAAAGTTGGTTAGGATTTGGTCCTGTGTCACTCCATGATACCAGCTCTCATTTAGTTTAGTGGAACATCAGTGTTCAGGCAACGCACAATGGGCCTTCAGCATATGTCTTGCACAATTGATTGGACATCCACAAGCATTTAGTGCAAAACTAGCTTACAGATTTCTGCCTGGGCAGCCAACCTCAGCTGCCTTTTCCTATTTCTTCTGAGTTGGCATACTTTTCCTCTAGTTTCTATTTTATTCAGCTCAGTAGGCCTTCCTGAAATGAAACCTATATAATAAAACTGTTGTTCTGTATATTATGCACAAGTGCTGGAAGAAAAATAGCTCTGGGCCTAAATTAGAAAGCTCTTTATTCCTGTTTCTCATTCCAGCAAGTTTTCAGAGAATGAATTAATGCCCATAAAATCAGAAATAAAGCGACTTTGGTGCAAATAAATACTTTGAATTTGTAGGAGTTAAATTTGCCACTACATGAGCCCATCTAGCAGAATGGTTGTAATAAAAGCCAGTAATGAAGTCAAAGAAAAGACATTTTCATTTCTCACCCTTGGAATAATATATGTGTGGGTCTGTATATATACATATATCTACACATAGAGGGAGGGAAAGCAAGAGGGCTTGGCTCTTTCTCCCTCCCTCCCTCCCTCTACCCCTTGGCCACACACAGAAGCCTTCAGAAAGAAGCTGCTGTTGGAAGGAACTTCGGAAGGGGGGAACATCAACATCAGGAAGCCACCATGAGAAGTCTGCTGTATGGATTGAACAATGGTTGGCAACCTTCAGTCTCGAAAGACTATGGTATAAGCCTACAGCACCCAGTATTCCCAGGCGGTCTCCCATCCAAGTACTAACCAGGCCTGACCCTGCTTAGCTTCCAAGATCAGACAAGATTGAACAGCCTATTCTGGTTCTCATCAATTGTGCAGATCAGGTGGTAGTGGCAGAAGGGGCCATTTCATGCAGAAACAACTTTAATCTCAGGCAGCACTTCAAAACTGGAGTAATCTGGGTGTGCCCTCAGTTAAACCCCCAGTGGTCTTTCAAAAAAATATACTCTGAATTCGTACAACTGCTTGCATGGTTCTACGCTGCCTTGCTGGAAATAGAACCACACTCCTTCCCATACTCTGCATCTGTTTAAGGATTATTGGTTTGCTTTTTGAGTTACTGTTAATAAGACGTGGTGGATTATAAATTTTTAAAATAATGTGACAGCTTGTGTGCCTTGAACCTGGTTGTGACACACAATTCACTTCTTGCTCCACTTCGGATTAAGCTGCCCATAGGACTGATCTGCTCATTTAACACTACTTCACCTAAGTACATCTTTCTTATTGGAGAGTCAATCTGAATGAAATGACTCATATAGTATGGGCACTAACAACAACAACAACAACAGTATTTATATACAGCTTTTCAACAAAAAGTTCACAAAGCGGTTTACAGAGAAAATCAAATATCTAATGGCTCCCTGTCCCAAAAGGGTTCACAATCTAAAAAGATGCAACACCAGCAGACAGCCACTAGAAAAGACACTAAACTATGAACTACCACAAACAACTCTTTAACCGTAGCAAATGAGAAAGCTTCTGGTATCTTCCTAGAACCTACAGAGAGGATATCTCCTTCTCCAAATAATTTTAAATTTTAATTTTTAAAAATCCTTTGGTTTCTGATCAATAAATATTAAGATGCTTCCAATTTCCCTTGTTCACCACAAATCATGGGAAACTATACTGTATAAACATGTAAGGGCCCAATCCTATTCAATTTTCCAGTACTGGTGCAGCTGCAATGCAGCCCCAAGGTGAGGGGACAAGTGTTCCCTTACCTTGAGGAGGCCTCTGTGACTGCCTCCCCACCACAGGATGCAGCACACACCCCTTTGGCACAGCTACACCAGCACTGGAAAATTGGATAGGATTGGGCCCTAAGACTCCTCCTTCTGTTTCCTAAGTGCTCCATACCCCCATATTTTGCATTCATCTTATAATTTCACAAGGAGCTGCGAAGTGATGCAGCCAGGCAGAAATTCAACAGGTGAAGCTTCTCCAGGCAATTGCTAATGATACATCTGATGAATATCTGTCTGATGCATCTCTACAAAGCACTATGCTTTCTCCAAATGCCACCTACTACTATAAAGTCCAAATAGAAATTCTACAGGCGCATCATACACAATCAAGTAAAAAAATGGACTGCTAAGGGAAAATGCCATCATACATTGTTTGTGCATTCAGGCAGGATTCAGCTGTGGTCTTCAGATAACCTGAACTTGATTCTAGAGCTGCTTTTCGCCCAGGAAAGGTGTCCAAGGTTGACACCTATTGCTTGCACCTGAGCCAAAAGTGATATCAGCAGTTGAAGGGATTACAGAGAGCTATTTTTTGATTTCTCCAAATCATTTAAGAGAAACATCTTTTGATCCTGAAAAATCCTATATGGTATGTCTGCAAATGGAAGAGATTCCATATGATCTGTACTCATTGACTGTGCAACCTATGTCAGTTACACTGAATCTTAGATATTACTTCATATCCACTTTTTAAATCTATCTTTCTGTCTGTGTGCCACTTTCAGGGACCAATTTCCAAGAGTACATTACCATTTTATGTGTTTCCTGACATCTATGTCCTCATTCTCTCATATATCAGTCTCTCTGTCATCTGCTGGTCACCCTTTCTATCATTTCAGATGCAAAATGGTCTTAGCACCTCAGTTACTCCCAAGCCTTCCATTTTAATTTCCAAAAAACACAACAAATGAGTTATCTTTAAGCTTTAGAAAAGAATCAATCAAGACCTTTGCCTGAAGTACCTTGGGAAAGACAAATCTCTCCCTTTGGCATTGGGTTCAGCCTATAGTCATTGTCACTTACCTCTAAAAGCCTGGTGTCAAAAATTCTGCCTTCCATTAGGTGGACATAAATTCAGAATAAATCAATTGAGGGAAACCTGGGGAAGGGCACTTCTGGGAGAGCTGCTTGGTCCTCTCCCAGTCCCATTACAGCAGGAAGTAACAGTCTGGAGAGGTTGAAGAGCTTTCCATCTGATCTGGTCTGGAGATAGATGCCTTCTGTTGCAGTTCCAAAGGCATGCTTCAGCAGGACAGCGAAGAAAATCCCAAACAAGGTTGGCGCAAGAACACAGCCCTGCTTCACGCCGCTGCGGATGTCAAAGGGGTCTGATGTGGAGCCATCGAAGACAACAGTGCCCTTCATGTCCTTGTGGAAGAATCTGCTGAGGAGCCTGGGTGGACATCCAATCTTGGGGAGAATCTTGGAGGCCATCCCTGCTGAAGTCCTAAAGTGCTGCAAAGAGATCATCATCACTGAGTTGCATGAAATCCTCTGTCTCTGCTGGAGAGAAGGTGGAGTACCTCAAGACATGAGGGATGCAAACATCATCACGCTGTACAAGAACAAAGGTGACAGGGGTGACTGCAACAACTACCGTGGCATCTCTCTCCTTAGCGTTGTAGGAAAGTTGTTTGCCCGCGTTGCACTAAAGAGGCTCCAGGTACTTGCAGAGAGCGTTTATCCAGAATCACAGTGCGGATTCTGAGCCAACAGGTCCACCACTGATATGGTATTCTCCCTTAGACAACTGCAGGAGAAATGCAGGGAACAACGACAGCCACTCTTTACAGCAGGAAGTGACAATATTACAACATAACAATAATACAGTACATGAAAAAGTGGGCATCTGAGTAGAACTTGATACTCATAAGCTTAAATTCACCAGAATGATGCTGAAAGGATTTGGCACTGATAAAATCCTGGCTTGTATTGGGAGAAATAATGAAAATCTTTCTTAGTCCATAATAATTTTTGGTGCACAAAATCCCTGTTTATGAAACTGAGATCCCTCCTCCAGTAAAAAGAAAAAAAAAATCTTAGGGAAGCTACTCTTTGAAAATGCCTCAGATGCCTTCTAGGATGTCAACACAGCACAGCTTTGCTAGAAATCTAGAGAAATTGAGAGAACAGAAGTGTTATGTCTGCGCCAGCTTGCCAATGAGAGGCCTACACCTGCTGGAGCAGGTAGGCTCTCTGATGGGTGGCAGGGGTGGGTGGAACAGAGACAGGGAGGTGTTATGGGATGCGGGAAGGCAGGGTGGTGGCTCTTCAGGCTCCAGAGGGGGTGGGAATGGTGGCCACAGCTACTGCCGCATCCTACCCCCCCTTCCCAGGCACAAAAGCCCAACATGGGGCAGCCCAGATTTGTGCCAGCAATAGCACTGGCAAGATCCTAGTAGCCCCATAGAGGCTGCAAGGGCTTTACTTGGGGTAAGGGGATTGGGTTTACCCAGGGTGAGGGGACATGCAGAGGCTGTACTGGCCCCGCGGCATCGCAGTGTAGGACTAATGTTAGGATTGGGCTGTTGTGGATCAGGACTTCCTGGTGTAATATGTAGAACAAGTTAGAGTTGCATTCTGTCAGTCTACCACACTGCTCAGAGGAAATAACAGCAAGCAGAACAGACATTATTGGTGCAAAGACAAGATGGGGTAGACCTGCTTGGAATGACTAGAAATAAAGTACCAGGTTTGAATGGCACCTCTGCCATGAACTCACTAGATGGCCTTGGGCAAGTCACTCCCTCTCAGCCTCAACATTCCCATCTGCAATATGGGGATAATAACAACCTTGTAAGGACAACATCAAGATAATATGCTTGAAGTACTTTGCACATTCAAAAACACTTTATACATGCTATGTATTATTAACCATTTCAAGTCTGCAGGTACCTCCATAGAGTAATCTGTGGCCTAATGTTCTGGTGTAAAGTAGCATAAAGAAGATACATATGGCAGAAATGGTAACCGAAGGTGAATTGCTGCTTGTGCAATGCTTTTGATAAAGAGGTATATGTTGGTTTTTTTAATTCATTCATTGGCCCATATGTATGGCACATATGTGCATGATTTCATAACTGGCACCACAGTACAGGGAAAATGTCAGAGAAGGATTCACTTTCAAGTAGCACAATAAGAGACAGATGTGAGTAGCAAAGAGAAAAGTGGAACCAAAGTGATTACGCCTTTTTATTGTAATCGTGCCGGAGAAACAGAACCAGCAAATGATATTGGAGAGTTACAAGCCTGAGTGTCTCCGCATCTCTTTGCCACGATGCAAGTGCCAGAGCCACACATGTTTCTGACTAGAGGGATGCCATCTGCAGCTTAATTTGAGCCAGGGCCCAGTGCTGGCACTTATTTTGAATTCCAATCTTAGGTCTGGAATTATAACAATAACATCAAATAGAATGCTTCTTGTTAATTGACCTAAACTATACATTATGACCTAACATTTCCTTATGCATGAAATGTCATGCTGAAAAAAGATAGGAATGCATGTACTTGAATCCTTTAGGTCAACTCAGGTGCAGAACTAAAAAACTTCTGATTTAGGTCAGACTGAAGGTCACAGGGCTCAAATATCAAGACAACAAAGGACAAGGGGATAGAAATCTAGGTCCACACCCCTACAAATCACTTTATTATCCCCAAAAGAAAAGTCTGAGACAGTGGTGAACTTACCCCTCCCTGCTCCCAGGGCAAAGATCTTCGATGCCGCCCCCCATGAGATGTCCCCTGCATGCAAAGCCACTTCCCCACCTTTTAAGCATGATGGAGCCCCGTGCAGCCTCTAGACCAACTGGGGAAGTGTTCTGAAGCTTCCCTGCGGTCTTAAACTGCCCTTCTGGAAAACCAGAAGGGCAGTTTCTGACTATGTTGGGAGCCTCAGTAGGGCTTCCCAAGTGGTCCTACCATCACACGGACTCAGTGCCCAGGGCATTTGCCCCATTTGCCCAACGCTAGGTCCACTGCTGGTCTGGGATCTGGTGTCCATACATACCAAATAGAACATGCCTCTTCTTCAACACTGTAGGCTACCCCCAGCCCTGATTCCCTTGTTTGTTGGCCAGATGTACTTACTAGCAATTTCAATAATGATGGGCAACCCAATCCTGAGCTGCCAGGCACATGGGGCTACAGTGGCACCAAAAATGGCTGCCACTGCATCCAGTGTGTCCCAGGTAGCCACTGCCACCTCCTTGGGAGAAGGAGACTTTTGTCTCTTCCCCTGGGTAAAGCAAATAGCCCTGCAAGGGGGCTACTCAATTTATGACGACCCAAGGGTCAGCATAGAATTCAGAGCCTCCGTGTTGGGTGGACAAAGCTCCACCGGTCCCACCTTCTTCCCCCCTCCACCCCCAATACCTCCTCCCTGCCTCCCCTGCTCCACCTACCTCTCCACTGCCTGTCGGTCCACACAACTTCCAAGTGGCTGAGCTCTGGTGCTCCACTGGGTTAGCACTAGCTCTAGCATGTGTCTTACAGCATGTTTTTGACAGTGTGCTGAGTAGGATTGGGCCCTAAGTTATTAGACTTGCACTTTCTCCTATGCTTCAAGCAAGTTGTTCAGCTTATGTATTTTTAAAGTGCTATAGGTGCACATCACAGAATCATTTTTTAAAATGTTGAAAAACTACTTCAGAGGTTTCTTTTAAAATGGGTTGATGACATCACTGATATTAGCCAGTCAGTGCTGTACACACCTGGCCTTTCCCTAAATGTAAAGAACCAGTTTTTCCTCGACCTAGATTCTTAAGAGAAAACAGTTCATTTGAACAGAATACTGTAAGTACAATTCCACAGAGGTCCTACTGCTCAATAATGTAGATTACATTGTATAATCTTGGCTTTAATTTGGCTCTTTTCCTTTATCTTTTGAACAAGAAAATAGGGAGGTGAAACTCCCAAAAATTGCAAGTAATCTTTTGCAAGGGAGACAAGTAGTTGCCTGCCTTTCCCCCCTGTTTTTGTTTTGGGTGCCACCTTATTTTCCTTGCTATGTTTTAAACCAAATCTCCATGGTGTTTTAACAGTAACTACATCATTGGTTTTCATCCATAATTGACTATTATGGGGCTTACTTCTGAGCAGACACGCCTAGGATTGGGTATCAAATCCCTTGTCTGCCCTGCTTGCTGATTGGGCAACCAGAAAAGCCTGGAGGAGGTCTAGGCGGAGTAAGAACAAGGGAGCCAGGGGCAGATAAGCAGGTAGAAAGCTAACCAGTCTGCTGAGGCCACCACCCTAAGAATGGGCTCGGTTCAGGGTCCACAAAACTCCCTTTTCCTTGCCATAGTTGCCTGCAGCTCCCCAAAGTGACCCTCCCTGCCTTGCCTTTTGCTTTTCAGAGGAGGGGTGTTGGGCCACAATCCTATCCACACTTTCCTGGGAGTAAGCCCCATTTACTATAATGGGACTTACTTCTGAGTAGACATGCCTGAGTTGGGCTGGGCTGGGCTGGGCTCAGGTTCCTCTCCACTTTCCTGGGAGTAAGCTCCATTGACTATAATAGGACTTACTTCTGAGTAGACATGCCTAGGATTGGGCTTTTGGGCACACTTTTTCCTGAAATGCAGGAGCAGGCAATGGGGGAGGGGAATGTGAGGCAAGCGATTCTGGACCTTTGGACAGTGTGGACCAGTGAGGGGAGGGACAGTAGGAGAAGTGTATTTGAGAAAAAAGAGTGCGACCAAAAGCCCAATCCTAGGCATGTCTACTCAGAAGTAAGCTCCACAGGTACATCCCCCCATGTCCCCCCCCCCAGTCTTTGGCTGCAATCCTAACCACACTTTCCTGAGAGTAAGCCCCATTGAACAAACTAGGACTTACTTCTGAGTAGACCTGGTTAGGATTGTGCCCTTTGTCATGTAATGATTTAATTGTATTAATTATATTAATTAAAAATTAATTGTAATATAGTAATTTAATGTAAGTAAAAAACTGGGAGTATGCCTTGACAATTTTAGTGCCTTGACAGTGTGTCGTGAGCTGGAAAAGTTTGAAAATGGCTGGACTGCATGGACCACACTTTTGGGTTCAGCAAATGCAGTCATAGGGTGGGGGGTTCCCCATGTCTTTTCTCCAGTTTCTTTTGTTGTATACTTGCATTTCTAAGATTTTTTTTAAAGGGATGGAATTTCATCTGCCAGTTCTCACTAGAGATGATAAGCAGATATAGATTCCCTGTATCTATGCACAGTGTTGTTACTGCAAATGTGGGCCTGGAAGGCAGCTTGTGAAATGAAGGGAAAGATAAGTGAAAGGAGGAAAAAAACTCGAAAGCTGTTGAGTGAAGCAGCGCCTCCTCCTCACAGAGACCTGGGGCAGAGTGACAGCTGGTGCAAACACTCTTGCAAAGCAAAATATCACCGGAGGCAAATCAAGTGTGCTAGATTTACCCAGCTTGTTGAAACTAATATTAATAACGTTTGAGATATGGTTGTTCTGAAAAGCATGCACATGTCCATGTCACTTGAGGGTCTCTTGACTTTTGATTGGTTTTGATACTTTAAGTAGGTTTATCAGGGAGTAGAGAGATGGTTTAGATACAGTATGTCTCCCCCCCTCCCTCCATGATTGCAGGCTGACAGCCCAATCCTATCCACACTTTCCTGAGAGTTAGCCCCATTGACTCTAATGGGACTTACTTTTGAGTAGACATGCATAGGATTGGACTCTAAGCCCTCAATACTCTTGGACAGGAGGGATGGGGCAGGGCGGGGAACAATTGCTCTCCATGAATAATAAACGTCATTTGATGCCCCAGCCTTTGGGCCCTGGCCTTTGCCCCCTTAAGGGGTGGGGGCAGCCAGGAGGCAGGGAGGATCCCAGAGATCCCGCCACTTAGGGGGCTGCACTTAGGAGGCACTTACCAGAGCCTCCTGCAGCCTCCTGGGGGTGGGGGAAGCCCTGCACGAGTGTTTGCAGGGCTCCCTGATGCTTTAGAAGTGAAAGTGGAGCAATTGTGTTCCACTTCTGTTAAACCGGAAGTGGAGCTGGAGCGTGATTGCTCCACTTTCACTTTTGCAGCTGGGGGGGCTCCCCGCACCATCAGGAGGCTCTGGTAAGTGCACCCACGTCCCTGCAGCTTCCAGTGGCACCATCCTGGGGGTTGCACCGCTGCTTCCCCCCCACCCCTGCTGCCCCCCCAAGAACTTACAGCTGTTTTCAAACTCCCTGAGAATTTGAAAACAGCTGCAATAAAGTACTGTTTGAACTGGCCCAGGATTTTCATCAATTCTTACTGTATCCATCCACACAGGTATTTCTGACATCCATGTGCAACCTATTTATCCATGGATTTTTTAATCTTCAGATTTGTCTCAAGGAGAATCAGGTGGGGGGAACTGAAAGTCGCACACATCTTTTCCCTGAGCTGGCATCTCCCTTTCCAGGCAGCCCAAAACACTGCAAAAAGGCTCTGCACAGGCAGGGAAATAGCCCTGGAGCCATGGAAGAGGATACCCTTGCAAAGGAACAGTAAGACTCCTGGTGCCTCTGAGCCAGCTGAGGCTGAAGAGGGGAAGGGGTGTGTGTGGAAAACCTCTGTAGCCAGAACACATGCAGCAAGGTGGAGCTGGCTGGCTGGCTGGCTCTCTCTCACTCACACTCACAGAGGGGCAGGTGCCATAGCAGCAGAGGGGATTGCTTTAAAAAACCCAGGGAGTGTTTGCCCAATCCCCTCCCTTCAGATTGAGATGGTGCAGGCTTTCCGTGCTCCAGTCTACACCAACAAAACAGCCCAGCAAGCAAGTCTTCCCAGCAAGCAAAGCATGAGATTTAGGTTACAATCTGATTCACACTTTCCTGGGAGTAAGCCCCATTGACTAGAATGGGACTTGCTTCTGAGTAGGCAGGTATAGGACTGGGCTCTTAGGCTACAATCCAGTTCACACTTTCCTGGGAGTAAACCCCATTGACTTAGTCAATGGACAATAGTCAATGGGGCTTACTTCTGAGTAGAAATGCATAGGACTGGACTCTTAAAAGCTCAGCATCCCACCTGTGAAAGAAGGGGGGACAGCTGGCAACGGGGAGGGCGGAGTACAGAGCAGAGGAGAAGTCAGTACAGAGGGAGGGCGGAGTACAGAGTGGATTGAGAACCAATGCCTTAGTTTCCTTCTAGTCCCAAGTGTCAGGCTGCAGCGTATTTGCTTAACTCTATGGAATTTAGCACAACGTGTTTTTTCTTAATTGCATAAATAGGCTCCACCTGTATAATGCAAAATTTCCCTCAATTTTTTTTGAACTTCTGAGCTGATCAGACCTCATTATTATGTATTTGTATGTGTGGTGGTAGATGTGTGTGAGCATGTTGGTATGTAAGAGAGCAGTGTTGGCAATGCTTTATCATGGTATTCACAGTGAGGCTTTCTAGCTTGGATCTGTACATAGAAAAATTGTGGTTAATTTATAGCACCTCAGAGAATTAATCTGTAGTGAGCCCAAGAAAGAGACTGAAGTTTTTAACTTACTTTTGATTTAGTCTAATATGCTTAATAGATTCCTTATCTTCATTTCTGAAAATGACCTGAGATTGAGAGTACTGTTAACAATAGCATTTATGCATTTCCTTCAGACGAGAAAGTGGACCGAGAATTGTTCTTGGTGACTGCACCATAGTTATGAAATTACCTCTCTTTAGATGTCTGATAAAGTCCAAACCTTGCATATTTTTCTGAAGCATGTTTAATGCATGTCCATTGACTAAATTAACATATGGGTCAGCTGCTGTATATCCAATCAGCTCATTGGTCTGTCTAACTCAGCATTCTCAATGCTGATTGACAGCAGTTCATCAGACTGGGGCTTTTTCCAACCCTGCTTGGAGGTACCAGGAATGCACGCCAAGCAGGAGCTGTACCACTAAACTATGGACCCTGCCCATCTTCATGTACTGGACTGTTAATAGAACACGTTGGGTGTTGGGTAGCACTCACATGGGCTCCAAATAATTTCCTTTGGGAACTTATGCTTGGGCTACTAACCAGGCTTCCCATTATGGTGTGCAGCTGCAAGGCTACACAACTTGAAGGCCAATGAAGCCAAGCCCCATGCACCTCGGAGCTCATTGTTCCCAGAAATCTGGTGATGGTGTTTGATGTCATTGCTGTGCATTGGGAAACACTGATGAGCTACCTTGCTGCACAGTGGTGCAGATCCCTGACCTGGAATATAGCTACTAACATCTCTTTATGTGGTTGTACAACTGATTGCAAAGATTGCATTGAGAAAATAAGTTTGCATGAACTGACCTCAAGTTTGATGATTCCTGAGTCACTATCTGTCCTTCCAGGGGTGGGAAGCTCCTAAAGCCTTCAGCCTAAGAAGGCACTGCTCTCATTTAGATATACTGTTATAAGGGTGGAGCTGGAATAGCAAGAGAAGTCTTTCGATGCATCAGGAGATGTGTTGGCTGCTGAGGTCAGCCTTCCTACTTCAGAATGTGGGAGCTGTAGGATGTTTGTGTTTTTAAAAATATGTCCATTTTTTTTTAAAGCATTGCTTTCTGGGTGAACTACAAGTGGCATGCTTTCACTCTGAATCTTTCTCAATCATCTGTGTAAGGCACCGGTAAATGCCCTAACTAATGTATCTATAGATATATAGAAGCACTGTAATACACCCACAAATGAATTGTTGTAAACTGGATAATGTATTCCTAAAAGGAAAGAAACAATAGAAGAAGTAGGCAGGGAAGAGTGGGTGGTTCTTTCTTTCTTGCAGATTGACACTTCGGCAGATTCAGAATGAGAAAAGGTCTTTGTTCAATTTCATATATGACACCATACAGGCAGCTGTCATGTCATTTTCATTCTCCACACCCACAACGCAGATAACAATGCACCATAATTACTGTGTCCAATTCAGCAAGATAATTTAGAGCATAAGCTTATTAGAAAAGCTGTGTCCTTGATTTGATATAACCAAGTAATCTGTTGTAAACTTGTGAAACCAGCCAACATTCATGAAAGGCTAGAGCAACTTCTCTAAGGATCCCATGAAGACACATTTCTAGTTTTAGACTCACTGTGAGAACAGCAGACTCGGGGCACAATCCAAAGCTGAAGATCTGCCAGTACAGCTGTCTCTGCGCTATTGGAGGGTGTCACAAATGTGCTGTAAGTCATGTTTGCACACCCAGACATTAAGCAGCACTGACGGGGAGGCCTGCGCCACCCCGCCAACTCTGCATTCAGGCCTTCTACCTGTGAATGCAAGTAAGATCACCTCAGGCAGTGTAGGTGTCATGGGAAGGTGGATCAGCGGTGGGTAGGAGGCGCTATAGGGCTGTGGAGGGTGAAGGGGGGGTGGATCAGGCTCAGGAGTGGGCCAGATAGGCAGAGAGGCCTCCTTCATATCCTAACCCCCTTCTTGGGCCTGCTGGTGTTTCACTGGGTTGCTCTCTCTTGTGCCTGCTGTTTAGCAGTTATCAGGGTAAGGGGAAAAATACCCTTTACCCTGAGGTGACCTCCAACCTGTTCCTAAGCTGTGTTGGATACAGTGGAGGGCATGCAGTCCCACTACACCAGTACAATTTAGGATTGGGCTGCCCTCTATATAACTGTGCCAGTAGCAGTCCAATCCTAACTAAGCCCACCTTCCCTCCCGCTGATGCAGCCTACCCCACCAACACATTGTTTACTGTATCATGTGGGGGCCATTCTGGAGATCTTGTCAAACTGAGCCTCTGCTTCTCCAATTGGTCCCCTTGGGTCTGCACCAGCCATTTTGCTGGCGCTGAACCAAGGAAAGTATGTGAGAAGGGAGAGGAATGGGGGTAGGATAATGACGCACACTGGTGCCATTGGGATCTACCCTTCCCCCCTTTCTGCCTCCTGCTCAGCCAGACATTCCCCTGTCCCTGTTCCACCCCATTCATCCCACTATCTCCGCCCTGGCTTACCTGCATTCCTACATGTATCCAGCAGAGGCGGGACTCTGACATCTCTGATATATAATTGCTCCACTTTCACTTTTGAAGCATTGGGGAGCCCTGCGGACAGCCACACAGGGCTCCCCACACCCCAGGGAGGCTGCAGGAGGCTCTGGTAAGTGCAGCCAAGCCCCTGCAGCCCCCTGAGTGATGCGATCCTGGGGATCACACTGCTGCCTTCCCCAAACCTGGCCCACGCAAGAACTTACTTCGACTTTCAAACTCCCTGGGAGTTTGAAAACCACAGCATTAAGGCATCAGAAATCCCCCCAAATGGATCTTTGCACGGCATTAATTTCTTAATTATATCATTATTATTAATAATAATGGAATGGATGATGAATTGAGAATGATGGCCGGATCCCAAAGGATCTCCTCTATGGAGAACTCGTGCAAGGAAAGCGCCCTACAGGTAGACCACAGCTGCGATACAAGGACATCTGCAAGAGGGATCTGAAGGCCTTAGGAATGGACCTCAACAAGTGGGAAACCCTGGCCTCTGAGCGGCCCGCTTGGAGGCAGGCTGTGCAGCATGGCCTTTCCCAGTTTGAAGAGACACTTTGCCAACAGTCTGAGGCTAAGAGGCAAAGAAGGAAGGCCCATAGCCAGGGAGACAGACCAGGGACAGACTGCACTTGCTCCCGGTGTGGAAGGGATTGTCACTCCCGGATTGGCCTTTTCAGCCACACTAGACGCTGTGCCAGAACCACCTTTCAGAGCGCGATACCATAGTCTTTCGAGACTGAAGGTTGCCAATATATTAATAATAATAACAATATTCATGCACTGCTTTTCAATAGCAGTAGTTCACAAAGCAGTTTACATAGTAAATGAAATCAGTAAATCATTCCCTGTCCCCAAAGGGACAATCTAAAAAAAAAAATCTAAAAAAAAAACAAGAAACAGAAGAGACACCATCAACAACCACTGGAAAGAGTACCATGCTGGGTTGAAGATGGGCAGTTGCTCTCCTCCAGCTAAATGTAAGAGGAACAGCAGTTGAAAAGGTGCCTCTTTGCCTGCTTAGCAATGCTTATCTGTCTCTTGGCTGCTATGGAAGACCAAGTTGCTGACAGCCTGTAGATTGTCCAGCTTGCAGTGCTGTGCTTAATTTAAGGATGCTTCATTCTCTTCTTCTTGTCTCCATAAGGCACCATGAAATTCTGGAGATGTGTTTTTAGTCTACAGCTCATCACTCATAACTGCTGTAAATATACATCGTTTCCACAGACCTCATTTATAAAAGGGAATTTATGGCTCCACTCCTAAAATCTGCACATCAGGCTTATCTTGCGTAATACTTTAGTTGCTGGGGAACATCCATAAGAATTACCTGCTGCTATCAAGGGACCCACTCTTCCTTGGCCTTTATCTTTCCCTGGAAATCAGGGGACCACTTAATCACGATGAGATATATTCCACCTGTAATGGCCTCTTTGATTTACACCTCAGTCCTGGTACTTTATTTTGAACTCTTTTGCCTTATTAGCTTGGAGCAGCAGGAACAGGCTTCTGAGAGGGAGACTTTGTGCTGCATTAGCTCTATGGATATGTGAATTATTAATGCCCCTTGACTAGCTCTGTAGGGACAGGACTGGTGAACCCTGGAGCAACTGGCAGTGATTGATCAGAAGATCAATGGCAGCAATTAATTGGTCAGTGATTTTCCAAACGTAGGTCATGGAGTCTTATGGCTAAATGGCCCAAATACCAGGAGTCAGTCCTGACGGCCACGTAGGTCAAGAAGCTGGTGGCTGGGTGACTTTTGGGTAAAAAGCATGAACTGATAAGAGGGCACTGAGTAATGACAAGGGTCTAGTGATGGAATGATTTAAGAAACTCATTGGAAACAACTGGCAGTTGCAGCCACTGTGACTAAGGAAAGTCTGCTTCTGATGTGCCAGGGACAAGCAAAAGATGTCATCTTCACTTGACTCCCTTTCCCTCCCCTGCCTGCTGTGCTTAATGGAGCCTTGGACAAGGCCAGACTGTGTTTTTGCTTCCTGTGACTTTTGGAAGCAGAGTGCTAGAAAAGCTCTTTTGCCCAGATAGTGCTTTACTTGCCTCTAAACTCTGAAATTGCATATATCATCATTCATGGCAATGAAGTGGTGGCAGAAATTTAAGTCACAGCTGTTGGGCAAAGTACACTCTTCCTGCAAATGATTATACAGTGCACCCTTGCTTTACAATGGGAATCTGTTCCAGAGACACAATTGTATTGTGACCCCAATAAGACATTGGTTTTTAGTACCTAGTTCTAAGAGTTTGGAAGCTGAAGTTTCTGCCACCGAACTGCCACATACTTCCCTTTCTGAAAAGTGCCTATTGTGGTCTTTAGGGGCCATGGTTATCACTTTGCATGATCTTGGAATTATAAACACAAACTACAAGGCTATATCCTTCACTCAATACTAAAAGCCACAATGCTAAAAACGTTGTTATAGGCTGAGATACTACCCAGAAGGCATGCATTTGCATCAACAATTGCATTGGCTAGATCCTTCCCTCTATACATATGGCCATGGTGTTAAAAAACAGCGATTGGCTGAGATGCTACCAAACACTGCATCACTGATTGGCTTATCTGATTGGCATTTACATCACTGATTGGCTTATTTCTCACCCACAAGGTCCTGTCACACGATCATGAGTCCAAAGTGAATAACTTGTTGTATATAAGTGAACCTTGTTTTGCTATGGGGAGGCCATTGCAAAATGATCTGGTTGTAAAGTGAACCCATTGTAAAGTGAGAGTTCACTCTATTGAAACCTTAACAGTTAAAAAAAATGAAAAGTAGCTGTACATGCCTATAGCATCTCTGCCCTGCTAACTTCATGCTTGTGGTATGACTTCACATTTAAAAATAGTTCTCTCATTGAAATGCTTCTGCTTAAGAGAACTTCTCCTTCACTTACGTAATATACTTTTGGCTCTTTCCTCTCTGACAAAAAGTAATAGTTCATTGCTGACCATGTACTTCATGCTCAAGGACCCTGTTTCAACCTTTTGGCATTGCTAATTGAAGAATGTTAGTTTAGGAAAGATCTCTGCCTCAGACCTAGGAGACACTTGATGTGTGTTGCTTAGAAGCAACCCATCTATTTATTCAGGTTGTGCTTGCCAGGACTAGACTGGGGCCGAGGATAGACATACTTGAATGGAAGGTGTGTTTCCCAGCTCAGGGACCTGGAGGCCAATAAACATCCACTGCAGAGAATATATCTCTATTTAGAACAGGGGACTTTTGATATAACTTCTGTCTAGGTTTTTTCCCCCTGTTCCACAGTTGTTCTGTGGAGAAAGTTTCATAGTTCCTTTTGTGTAACCAAGGGCGCAGTCCTACCCTGTGCTGAAACAGGCAAGCTAAGAGGCTTGCGCTGCATCCAGAGCTGCATCCAGAGCAGGCCAGAATTAGCTCAGCCAGAGATAAGGGGAAACTTTTCCCCTTACCCCTGGTTAAGGCACCCTGGCCCTAAAGGGTCTCCTTGGACCTGCGCCACCTGTTGAGGTGGCACAAGTCTGAGGAGAGCGGAGCGGTTTCAAGCCTCTCCGACCTCCCTGGGAATGGGGGTTGGGATCTGGCATAAATGCCAGATCCCAGCCCTGCCTCCCGCTCCCTGCCCACCTGTGGGGCTGCCCACTGCCCGCCTGGGAATGCCTCCCGCCTCCTTCCTGCCTCCTCTCCCACACCAGAGCCTTGCGTTGGCCCAGGTGGGCCGACGCAAGGCTCACTGCCTCCGTTAGCATGAAGGCTGAAGTCAGCCTCCGCAAGCTGGTGTGCAGAGGCGCGCTGGCCTTGTCGACTCCCAAGGAGGAGCAAACATGCTTTATGGCATGTTTGTGACCCTCCTGAGCTGGCGCAATAGACCTCTAATCAGGGAATTAGAGGACAGGTCCTCTCGTGGATTGAGAACTGGTTGGAGGCCAGGAAGCAGAGAGTGGGTGTCAATGGGCAATTTTCACAATGGAGAGAGGTGAAAAGCGGTGTGCCCCAAGGATCTGTCCTGGGACCGGTGCTTTTCAACCTCTTCATAAATGACCTGGAGACAGGGTTGAGCAGTGAAGTGGCTAAGTTTGCAGACGACACCAAACTTTTCCGAGTGGTAAAGACCAGAAGTGATTGTGAGGAGCTCCAGAAGGATCTCTCCAGACTGGCAGAATGGGCAGCAAAATGGCAGATGCGCTTCAATGTCAGTAAGTGTAAAGTCATGCACATTGGGGCAAAAAATCAAAACTTTAGATATAGGCTGATGGGTTCTGAGCTGTCTGTGACAGATCAGGAGAAAGATCTTGGGGTGGTGGTGGACAGGTCGATGAAAGTGTCGACCCAATGTGCGGCGGCAGTGAAGAAGGCCAATTCTATGCTTGGGATCATTAGGAAGGGTATTGAGAACAAAACGGCTAGTATTATAATGCCGTTGTACAAATCTATGGTAAGGCCACACCTGGAGTATTGTGTCCAATTCTGGTCACCGCATCTCAAAAAAGACATAGTGGAACTGGAGAAGGTGCAAAAGAGAGCGACTAAGATGATTACGGGGCTGGGGCACCTTCCTTACGAGGAAAGGCTACGGCGTTTGGGCCTCTTCAGCCTAGAAAAGAGACTTCTGAGGGGGGACATGATTGAGACATACAAAATTATGCAGGGAATGGACAGAGTGGATAGGGAGATGCTCTTTACACTCTCACATAATACCAGAACCAGGGGACATCCACTAAAATTGAGTGTTGGGCGGGTTAGGACAGACAAAAGAAAATATTTCTTTACTCAGCGTGTGGTCGGTCTGTGGAACTCCTTGCCACAGGATGTGGTGCTGGCGTCTAGCCTAGACGCCTTTAAAAGGGGATTGGACGAGTTTCTGGAGGAAAAATCCATTATGGGGTACAAGCCATGATGTGTATGCGCAACCTCCTGATTTTAGAAATGGCCAACCAAATAAGCACTTTCCTCTGTCTCAAACCACATCCCTGTGCCACCAGTCATCTTGGCCTAATTGTGCCTAGTCCCATTTCCATGTAGGGAAAAATCACAAGCATTACTGTACTGGTTCTCAAACTCCCTGGGAGTTCAAGAACCAGGGTAAGTATTTGCAGGAGCAGGGTGGAAAGCAGCAATGTGATCCACAGAATCATGCTGCTGTGGGGGAAGGGGGCTGCTTTTAACTAAATTTACCAGGGAGCTCCACGGAGCCCTTTGTGGGGCTCCCTGTGGCTTGTAGAATGTTAAAGAAAGATCGTGACCCACTTCCGGGTTGCAATCGTGAAACCAGAAGTGGGTCATGATAGTTTTGGGTTTTTTTTACATTCTACAAGCCATGGGAAGCCCTGCAGAGGGCTCTGTGGGGCTTCCCGCAACCCCCCCTGCAACACCTGCATTCCCTGCAGGGATCCTTGCAGCAAGTAAGTTTAGTTAAAAAAAAGCTCCCCTTCCCACACAGCGGCGCAATCCTGGGGATTGCATCGCTGCTTTCTCCCCTGCCCCCACCCCTTAAAGGTGGGTTGTGACCCACCAGTTTGAGAACCACTGCATTACCTCACGTAATCCACATGACACATGAATATCTCAACACAACCAGTTGAATAAGGCCTGTATACTAGTATTTAAACATGAATGGCAGCTATGTGGGAACCTGAACTAAACTGGAACATAAGAACATAAGAACAGCCCCACTGGATCAGGCCATAGGCCCATCTAGTCCAGCTTCCTGTATCTCATAGCAGCCCACCAAATGCTCCAGGGAGCACACCAGATAACAAGAGACCTCTAGGGCAAAAAGGAGACCTCAATCCTTTGACCCCACTGCAGTGCCAATTCAGATCAAGCTCTTTGTAGCTGGTGCTTGCCCTGGGAGGAAAATTCCCATAATTACTACTTTCTGCCAAGGCAAATAGGAGTGAAGGATTTCCCTAGCAGTAGTGGGAGGACTTAGGGCTAAACTACATGTAATCATGTAATTGTATTGTTAATTTAGAGCAGGGGTGTCAGACATATGGTCTGGGGCAGATGTGGCCTAGGGAAGCTTTTTATCTGGCCCTCAGGCTCTCAGCTGCTGAGCAGTGCTGAGGTGTTGCTGCTACGAGGGTCGCCCAGAAAGTAATGCACCACATTTTTTTTCTTCAACAATTATTTATTGAACACAGTGAAACTTACACACAAGAAAGAATGATGTTTCTTCTATACTCCCTATTTTCCACGTAATCTCCGTCCAGTTCTATGGCCTTCCTCCAGCGAGACACAAGGGCATGTATGCCCTGTCGGTACCATTCCTTGTTCTGGTCACGAAGCCATTTCTGCACTGTGCGAATCACCTCTTCGTCATCCTCAAAATGTCTTCCGCGAATGGCATCCTTTAATGGCCCAAACAAGTGGAAGTCTGAGGGAGCTAGGTCAGGACTGTAGGGTGGATGGGATAACACAGTCCAACCCTGTTTAGTGATGTGTTCCGAAGTCCTCAAACTTGTGTGAGGCCGAGCGTTATCATGTTGAATCAAACATTCACCTGGGTTGTTATGGCACCGAAGTCGCTGGAAGCGCTTCTTGAGTTTGGTTAATGTCTTCACATAAGCTTCAGAATTAATGGTGCTGCCTCTTGGCATCACATCAATGAGTATGACGCCCTCACAGTCCCAAAACACAGTGATCATGACCTTACCGGCGGAAGGAGTTGCTTTGAATTTTTTCTTCTATGGAGATTGAGGATGATGCCATTCCATCGACTTTCGTTTTGTTTCGGGCTCAAAATGGTGAACCCAGGTTTCATCACCTGTCACAATCCTGGACAAGAATGCTTCCCCCTCATCTTCAAAACATTTCAGCAACTCAGAAGAAATGTTTTTTCTGAGAGATTTGTGGTCCACCGTAAGACAGCGCGGAACCCATCGTGCACACACTTTTGAGTAATCAAGAGCACGGATGATTGCATCCACACTTCCTTTGCTGATTGTCAGCTTCAGCGCCAACTGCCTAGTCGTTATGCGTCGGTCCTCACGAATGAGCACATCAGCAAGCTGCGTCTTGTCAGGTGTGACAGCCATGGATGGCCACCCCGAATGCTGCAAATCCTGGAGCTCTGCCAAACCGCCTTCTAATGGCCTCACCCTCTGTGCCCAGTGACTAACCGTACTTCTGTCGACTGCAGATTATCCATAAACTGTACACAAACGTTTGTGAATGTTCCCAACAGTTTCTTTCTCTGCAGTGAGAAATTCAATGACGACACGCTGCTTGTAACGTACATCACTTACAGACGCCATTTCGAAACACTGCTGCAGCTGCGCTATCTGTCTGAAGAAACCAAAAATTTGTGTGCGCACTCCTGAAAATTCAAGTAATGTATATCTAAAGTTTTGCATTTGTACCATTACTGTAGGCTGAGAAAAAAAATGTGGTGCATTACTTTCTGGGTGACAAGGACAGCCCACGTGAAAATTCAGCTCTCCCATATCTTGAAATATGATCCAGATTTGTGTATTTTCTCTTCTGTCATTTGCAGCTAATAAGTTCTTAAGTGAGAAAAAGTGCTTTTATTTTTGGTTATGTCATTTCCTGCCTAATGACATCACTTCTGGCCCTCAGCAGGCACCATGAATGCTGTTCAGCCCTTGGTTTGAAATGAGTTTGACACCCCTGATTTAGAGGTTTACTTTTGCTGGCACATAGCAATCACGTGGGGCTGTGGTTCAGATTAGGACTCTGGTGCAGAGAAAGGGGGCATTTAACCCTTCCCCTTTGCACCATTTATCAGCCAGAAATCAGAATCCCTGAAATGGGTCTTTAACCCCCCAAATGCCATTTGCTACAATTGCATTTTCAAGGTTAAATAGCCACTTCATGGACATGATTTTCACAGATTACATAGACATGTCAAAATCTCCCATTTCCACCTCCCCATGGTCCTCAGCCACACACAGCTGCTACATGCAGGTTAAAATAAGCTTCTGACTACACTAACATGTTTAACAGAAAGTGTAGTTTGGCCTTGGGCAGTGTGGTACCTCAGAAAACTCTGTCCTGTCTCTGATGAGGCACATGCACATGCCAGGCAAACCTTGGAATGGGATGGAATCTCATTGAAACAGGACATCTCTCCTCCTTTGGGTTCATGTGCTGTCACCATCAGAACTCTTCATGCAAAATTCTCTCCCTCTTCCTAACAATTAAAATTAAAACAATTTGTTTTGTTTTGATGAGTCAGCTCTGTCTTAAAAAGAGGAGTCAGGCAGACATTGAAAGCTCCATGCAGAAGTACTGTACTTATCTACTGCACTGCAAACACTTGAATCGGCCACCTGAAACCTGCTGAGTGTGTATGGCAGCAGGAAGGACAACGTGCTCTTGCACGGGGAGTGGCTTCTTTCAGTGGAATTGTGACATTCGACATTATTAGTTCAATGAATTATCTCTCATCTGAAGTGAACCCATTTATCCTCTACAACATTTCAGGAATTAAGGTAGATCGTAGTCAACCACTATCTTGCTCTATTCACAGACTCACTATAATGCCACACAAGTTTTTGCTTAAGCAATGCTGTGCACCTGCATACCTCTTTTGCCTTCTCCTCAGCATCATCACAGGTCAGGCCAGGGTCTATAGGTGACTGCGCATATTCCATTTTGTTCTATGAGGCTTACTTCCAGGAAAGTGTTCATAAGATTGCAGCCCTATTGTTCACAAACCAAAAAGGGAGTTCAAACTAGGTCTAACTGAAATTACTCGAGACAAGGGCATTTTATGGCCAACATTCACACACAATGGAGCCTCCTCAGTTAGAAGAAGGAGAGGAAAAGAGAGAATTACTTCTTAGAATGAGTATCAAATCCATTTCATACAGAGGGCCAAAGTGCCTGCGGAGGCCAAAAGCGATGTCATTAAGCTGAAAGTGACATCATTAAAGTGATTGGGTTTTATTATCTATTTATTACATCTCTGAGTGAAATAGGAGTATTATTTTATTTTTATTTTGAGATATTTATATAAATAGATGTATATGTAGCATTAAATGTGGGATGGATTTAAATGTGTTGTATGATTGTTGTGTAAGTGTTTTATGTCTGTGTCTTGGAGTGTATTGAAATTTTGTTGTACTTTGTACAATGACAATAAACTATCTTATTTTAACTTATCTTATTAAGCAGATGATGGCCAGAAATAAAGCACTTTGTTCTCACATAGAAACTCATTAGCTGCAAATGACAGAAGAGAAAATGTGCAAATCTTGTTTTTATTTTCAAGGTATGAGTGAGCCCAATTATCATACTGGGAGAGTCCAGTTAGAGCCTGGATAAATTTCTTCTGGGGGCCTCATTTGGCCCTGAGGTCTTATGTTTGATACCCTTGTCTTAGAAGGAGAAGGGGTAGAGTGTTGAGGGGGAGAAGGGATGTAAGGCTATTAGCTGGGCTTCCCATAGGAACCCAGGGACAATTATGGTTGAAATGTGTGACCTTCCTGGTCTGTGGATCTATGGCCTTTTGCCAACAATTATGGTTGAAAAGTGTGACCTTCCTGGTCTGTGGAGCTATGGCCTTTTGCCATCAGTTTAGCAAATAGCTGCTTTACTGGCTTGGCCCTTCGCTCTCCAGGCAGGTGCTCACTTCCGAGTACACATCTATAAATGTGCACCTCCTGCACACTTTGAATTTAACAGAAGTAAAATATTGACTATGTGCCGAGTCCAAAGTCAATGTGAGAGGGAAAAATGCATCTCATTCTCTGCATCCTGTTAACAAAATAAATCCTTTAAAAGGAGCTGTGACTGCTGCATTCAGAATATACATGCAAAGCTGCCTTGAGTTTCCTTGTCATGCCAACTCTGGAGCAGGCACCACACCTTCTGTGTTTGGGAAGTGATGTTGTGGTTTGTAGAATCAAAGTTTAATGAAGAAAAGGGGAATGAACACAGAATGCCCCAAGGAATATTTCAGCAGAAGGAAACAGCATATGGATTTTTCCCCTTCAGAGTCTTAATGGCACACAGCTATGCCGTTTGCCCTTTTTAGGGCCACGTCAGCCATTGTTTCCAGGGCAAAGAGACAATTATGCCATCACAGGCTGTCATGAGAGCTTCACAGGGGCGGTACATTATGTGTTTCAGGTTGCACTTAACCCTGGTGCCCTCTTAAGTATGAAACATCACTCTGAAGCATATGCTAATGGAGAGGCCCTTGGAGCACAGCACAGCATGAGTTCCTGATCATGAGTTCACAAACCCTCCCTGAAATATTAATTCGTAAATCTTTCCTTGCTAATTTGCTGCTAAAGTCAGACTGACGCATGCCTAACGCTTCAGATATCTGGTATGCATGACAGGTTATTTATTTAATGCTACCACTAATCCTCTTAAGCACAAATGAATGCACATGTAACTGCATATGAAAGATATCCATGTGGACAGAGTGGTGGTGTTCATATGGTATGAGGTCAAACCAACTGACAATTGCCTGGCTGCTTTGCTTTTGGCATGAGAGCGGGGCTGAATATTCTTGTGTCCTAGGAGCTCACTCAGGGATTGGGATCTTCCTTGGAACCTTAAAAGCCAACCCTCAGGGACTTTTGCGCATGTCTTTCTAGTGTCCAGGACTTGGATGAAAAATAAATGACATGTTGAGAAGGCAGGTGAAAGGAGACCAAAACGTTGAGGTGGTTTTTAAAGCAAGAAAAGGCAGAACAAAACTCAAAAGATAGATTTGGCTCGGCTCTTAGAATCTCAGAGTGTTAATTTGACCTTCCTAAACTTTTAACTGTGAATATCTTTCCTGGTGCAACTCCAGCTTGTGGATGAAATAGTTGCTTTCCCCTCACCAATGCATTAGGCAGCCTGCAATGCACACCACACATTGGAAGTGCAAAGAAAACTGGGGATCCTACCTCTCACTGCCTGGTTTTGATGTTTGGAATTGCAATGATTATGGTCCTGTCACAGTTGGGTTGATGAAGAGCTGATGGAAAGAGAGAAGGGCAAACTTCAGTGGAGAGAGAAAGACAGCAGAGAGCAGAAAAGGGCTAAGTAGGTCATTGATGTATTCATAATTTTCGTGTAGGAGGAATTCCTTACCGCTTCATGCTTTAATGCATGCCCTGCCCACTTGCAGTAATATTTTAGCAGGGCTTTTGGAGAAAAGCACATCAGCAAACACTTTCATCTTAAAAATTAAGGAACAGAAATTTTTAATTATCTGATTGGAAATTTTAGTGTGTTCTCAATTCTTCCTCAGTCAGTGTCATATTCAGTGATGGGACATGTGATACAAAAACACCCAATCTTATTCCTTGCCTTCTTCTGCCATGCAGCCACACTGAGCGAGCATGCACTGCCTGCAATGGTGGCAGAGTAACCAGATGGCCTAGGAGAGGTCAGTACCCCTCTGTGGGCTGCCTGGGTGTCAGTGGGTTTCCTTGGATCCATGCCAGTTATTTTGCTTCCATAAGTCCAAGGGCAGGCAGGGGGTGTTGGGTGGGAAAACTGGAATAGCATCCTGGTGTGTGCCACAGACACCAAGATCTCACCTCCTGTCCTCAAAATGCCCCCTGCCCACCCTGCTCCATTCCCAGATCTTTCTTCTCCTCCCTCTTTCTTTCAACCACCCCTCTAACAACTTACCTTCTTCAGAATGGCGTCCAGCAGCTGCTGCCATGCACGCAAGGCCTCCAGCCATTTGTGCCGGTGGCCCTGAAGTACATAGCAGCAGTGTGCCTTTTATACTGCTGCCACAACACTTAGGGCCCAATCCTATCCAGTTTTCCAGTGCTGGTGCAGCTGTGCCAATGGGGCATGCACTGCATCTTGTGGTGGGGCAGCAGTCACAGAGGCTTCTTAAGGTATGGAAATATTTGTTCCCTTATCATGGGGCTGCATTGTGACAGCACTCGGACTGGAAAATTGGATAGGATTGGGCCCTTATAGTGGTAAACTGGGAGTTCTGCTACCATGAGTTCCCAATAGGGCTGGATAGTTAATTTATCTTGCTTGAAATGACTTTGACCCAGGCATGCAGTCACTGAGACACACTCAGTGTCTCTCTCACGCTTCTCCCCCTCACCCAGATATATACATAGACAACACGCTTTTGTGGTTCTTATCCCTCCCAAAGGCCCATATAATATTGCAGAAGTGGACATGCGTGCAGCAATATATTTTCATGCTGCAAATAACTGGATCATGCTGTTAGATCTGAATGATGGTTGAGGAATACTCAAAACTCTGCCTCTAAGTCCGGTCTTGAAACATATTGAAGCATAGGTATTCTCAAATGCTATGCAACTGAAATAATTTTTTTTTTTCCAGTTAAGCGCCGACAGTTTCCTGGATGCTCAGCTTCTCTGAATGCACCGTGGAGGCACTCAGTGTTCAGAAGTCCAGTCCTGATCCACTTGAGACCAAACACCTGCCTCAACTATGGACATAAACATGGGAAAGTGCATAGGTGCTGCGAGCCTATAGCCATCTCTGCCCTGCAATGCACAAGTGAAGAAAAAGAAACCACTAGCATTTCTCCAAACTCTGCAAAGGACAACCAATAAAGCAGACTGGGAAAACACTGATGCAATGACATCATGTAGTATGTTAACATGGAGATGGGAGATGTGACTGAGCAGCATGAATTAATCTTACTGTCATGCATAGTATGGGCCTCCAGAGCCCATTCTCTGGAGGCTGATCGAAAGTGAACCTGTTGAAACTAGACCCCCTCCCCAATTCTGATTTATTCCACAATTCAGTGACAATGGGACACTTTACTACTAAGCAGTGTGGTGTGCTGCAAACCATCACCCTTTTTTCCAAGAGAAATGCTGTTGTGAATGCACCCTTCTCTAGCCTCAGCCCCGAAGTGCACAAAACCACTCGCCTAATGGGCAGCATTATTGAATGAGCTTTAATGGGTGAGTAGGCAGGAACCCAATGGTGGGAATTTAACTCCAGCTAGGTTATAGAATCCGAGTGGCCAAAGGCAGGAAGTTCAGAAGGAAAAGGAGGATCCTGTTGAGTGGCCAATTCACACCATTGTGTTTTGTTCCCTTTCCACAATGGTGTGAGCTGGGTCTGGTGCATCAGCCCTCATTTTGTATTTCCTGCCTTTTTTATTGCTCTGCCTCCTTCAACTTTTTGTTTGTTTGCAAAAGTCAGCTTTCATTCTAAAGCATACAGAAAAGAGTCTGCTGCACCACAAGCGTGTGCCTTGATTTTTGGGCTGGTTCCCATACCAAAGGCATTGGGGGGGGGGGGCTGGTGAGAGCAGAAAGGACACCCATGCTATTGAAATGCAAAGAACACACCAGATACCCTCATTCTGCCATAGAATTTCTTGCCCTAATTGCCAACTAAAGGCTAGAGAGACTGTTTCAAGACAGCTGCTGCATATTAATTACTCTTTTGTCTGAACGAGTAGTTGTTGTCACTTGGCTAGGAAGAGAAACAGACCCAAAATGTGTAAACATCCCTCTCTGATGTGCATTGAAGAGGCCCTACTTCCCAGGGGTCTATCTAGTCTCAATGCAGATGCACACGAGGACAGCTGTCAGACGGAAACTGCTTTGAATTGCTTCTCATGGCTGCCATTTCTACTTGCAAAGCGGTTTACGTATGCAACGCTCACTGCTTGGATTTGGGGATTTTCATCAAATCACTAGAAACCATTTGGGAGTGGGTCCAGATAAATTTTCAGTCGTGTGACCAAAATTCACATGAGTAGCCACTAACAGCTTGGCACATGGAGATAGCTACCATTGAAAATGATTTCGACAGTGTGTTTAGGCACACAAATATAGAACTACAATGCAACATGGAGAGTAGTGTCTATCTCGTAGTTGTTAACATAGCAGGTCCTAGCACATCAAAGTGAAAGTGTTCCTATGCTCAGTTCTCTTCTAAACATATTTCTTCTGAAAAGGCACAGAATCTCCCTGACCCTACTTTCCCCAACAGAGACAGA
This sequence comes from Tiliqua scincoides, assembly GCF_035046505.1. Lineage (NCBI taxonomy): Eukaryota > Metazoa > Chordata > Lepidosauria > Squamata > Scincidae > Tiliqua > Tiliqua scincoides. The sequence continues at coordinate 77,153,092 of NC_089821.1, read as the reverse complement.
GGCAGAAAGCCATACTTACTTGGGAGGAAGTCCCATTCAACATAGGGCACAATCCTAACTCCTTATGTCAGTGCTTTCCAGCACTGACATAGCGGCGCCAATGGAACATGTGCTGCATCCTGCAGTTGGGTGTCACTCACAGAGGCCTCCTCAAAGTAAGGGAATGTTTGTTCCCTTACCTCAGAGCTACATTGCCCTTATGTCAGTGCTGGAAAGTGCTTATGTCAGTGCTGGAAAGCACTGGCATAAGGGGTTAGGATTGCGTCCTCAATGTGTTTAATGAGTGCCAGAATACATATTCCAGGGAGGGTGTCAAACACAGCTATCCTATAAGTTTCCTCCAGCTGCACCTACTGCAATGCATAGAGCTGTTTGCCATGAGGATGGCTGCCATCATGTGGCGAGTCTCACATCACCATGCATAAAATAAGCCATTCTAAATGGGATGGCAAAGGTCTTTCTTTGTAAAAACACTCTTGTGGCAATCCAAAACAAACATACTTGGGAGTAAGCCACACTGAAAACCATGGAACTTATTTCCAAGTGAACAACAACAACAACAGCTAGGTATTTTTATAGCGCCTTTCTGGTCATTGGATTACTCCTCTGACTTTATTCAAGGCGATTTACATAGGCAGGTGTTTCTAAATCCCTCAAAGGGATTTTTACAATCATGGAGGTTCTCTCTTTCAAGAATCAACAACATTTCAGAATGGATCTGACAAGCAGCTCCGTCTCTCACATGGAGGGCAGCCAGGACGCTTCTTGCTCACACCAAGAGCAGGTGGAATCACTCAGCTCGGCTTGTCAGCTGCTTCAAGGTCATGCCATTCTCAGCCGTTCAGGGAGCTGCCAGTGTCCTCGAACTGGCGACCTTCTGATGTTATCTTCGGGCTAATGGAGGCTCTACCCTCTAGACCAGACCTCCTGCCCAGAGACCAGAATATGCACAGACTGTGTAGCTTGGGTCCCTCTCAGTTCCTTTTTTGTTTGCATTTAAGGACTTCTCAAACTTTGACATAATTAGTTCTCCTTATGACCCAGTTCTATCCAAGACCGACTCAGAGCATGCAGTGACACCAATGCAGTGTGTGCTGCATGCTCTGGGCCAGTCAGAAACCAGGCAGCCTGTGAGAGGTAAGTAAAGAACTTTTTTTACTTACCTCTCTGTCACCAATGGGTCTCCTCAGACCTGTACCAGCTCTTTGGCAGGTGTAAGTTGGGGTAGCCTCTGGGAACAGGTCTGGGCCAGGAAAGGGGATAGCATTTGGTGTGTGCCAATGCTGCTGAGATCCACCACCTCCTGCTTCTGGCCCAATCCCCACCCCAACCTGCCTCCATACCAACTCACTGGCAACAGCAGAGGTTCAGTAAGCTACTGTCACCCACATATGGCTTCTGGGACTTGCACTAGTGGCATCTGTCAGCAAGAGTGTGGAATGGGTATGGCACCAGCAGCTCATGAGATCTGTCAGCATATTGCACAGTGCAGCAAAATGCAAGAATCCTCAAGGCTCAATAAGCCATAAGATCATATCTAACTCCAGTTTTGCCCCAACCAGTCAAAATGAATGGTAAGAAGGTTTTCTGTTTGCCATCATCTCCTGGCAGTTGCTGTCTGAACTCTCTAGGATCGTTACTGATTTACAGTGCATTATGGGAAAATCTAGTATGAAAACATTATTAAAGAAAACTATTACAGGGAAAACTGAATGTGATTTTAAAATTGCATGCAGTGGCACGATATGAGTTAACACAAAAATGTGCGTGATGTGTGAATACTTTAATACGGCAATTTCTTCATGGATGGGTTTCCAAAAATCAGATGTAATACAAGAACTGATTTTAAGAGAGCTGAGACAAGCCCTCCTGAACTTAGGAATGTATTATTGGAGGCAAATGCTGAAATTGCTTTAAGCAATTCCAAAAATGCAAAGCTTTTTGGCTTAGAAGTGAAAGGAAAGCAGAGTAATCGAGAACTCCAAACTGAATCAGTACAACTCACATTTGACCCAAATATTCAGAGCTGAGCATCCAATGTGTTCAATTTACATTTGTAAAAATCTATCCACATTTCCTTTTTTTTTAAAAAAAAATTACACCACTCTTACATCTGTAAATTACTTTTAATTTAAATACTTTTAGGATTAGCAAAATGGCTGCCTCTCTCCCAACATTCCCCCATCCCCAGCAGCCTTGACTTGCACCCCCCAAATACAACCCCCTCACAGGGATTAACAACAAGGACAATGACAACAAACTAACCAACCCCAGTCCTTCACCCTCTGTGCTGGCGTTTACAGACCAAGAGCTGGCTGCTGGCCAGCCTCTGACACAATGTCTGGAGTCCCCAGAGCAGCTGGAATTCATTTTCTCCTTTCAAATCTATGCACTTTCCTATGAAGTTGCAGCTTGGCATTGCTCTGTATGTTTGGGAGTGTTCAGTGCAAGAGAAAATAAATCTGCTGTATGCTTGCAGAGCAAGAAAAATGCTGACCCTCACACACACACACCCTGACGCACACTTTTACAAAATGGAGTCATTCATAAATCTTTAGAAACGGGCTATGCCTAGAAATGTTTGCCAGTAAAGCCAGAGCTTTTTTTTTGGCATTCAAGATTGCTGCAATGGTCAATGTACATACAACTACGGGACCCATTTGTCCCCCTTCTTTTTGAAGTGCCTTTACAAACCATCTCTGCACCACTTGGCCAAGCAGCCACTTTGGCCAACCTTCAACAACGCCCAAGGTTCTCCTCCCTGTAGAGCTGTGAGAATGACTGTTCTTCAAATGTTACATTGCAGTTAGGTGGTAACCATGTTCCAAGGGCTGTTCTTGTTTAGTTTAGTTCAAGTTAGGTTCAAGTCAGAACGGAAAAAACAGAAGACATGGAAGAGACAGTCACAAAATCACGCACTGCAGTTTGTGGGAACTAGTTGATCTGTCACCACGCCACTTGGTCTTCTTCTTTTTCTGGCTTTTCTCTGGGACTTGTTGCCTGTTGAGGAACATAAAATGCATAAGTCCCAGCTCTAGGGAAGAAGGCTGGCTGTTTCAGTGATAAGTTTTTGGTACCTTCCAGGGGACAAGTGTGTGGGAGAGCAGGAGCTAATGCAGCAAGCTGGTGGCTGTGGAAAGATTAGCAGTCTGTTCACCAGTTCTCCTCACCCACTTCAGAAGCAGCCCATTTCCCTCCCCCAAAAGCAGTCATTAGGCTTTCAATTTTCCTAGCACTCTTAAAAACGTTATTCTCTCTCTCCAGACTCTGAATACGAAAATGTTGGCAGGTGAGAACGCTAAACATAAGCCAAGTTCCCTTCTTATGTACTTAACATCCTAGTGATTCAACCTGGTGATTCTAACCCAACTGGACAGACTGCAGCTCTCCCAGACCTCAGGCAGGGCTTTTCTTCCAGCCTGATTCCCAGGTTTCTTGAATAGGAGATTCTGAGGACCTTACTTATTCAAATCATGCACTTGCCATGGATCCTGACATTACCTCAGCCTTTGCTGCTCAACCTGGGCCCTGTGCCATTTCCCCTGAGAGAGACTTGGCCCTAGTCAGCAAATACAGGAAATGGAAAAGGTGCCAATGTTCTGTCTAGGAGGGACATAGGAATTATGCTGTATAGAAGTCTGTTGAAAAGGCTAAACAAAATGGCACTGTGGTATGGCTACAGCTTCTGCATGGAAGAGTTTCACGTAGTTTAGGTGTCAGACCGGAGAAACAGCATTTAATCAGCCTTTCATTATCTCTTTCCCACCTGCTAAATCCTTCTTTACTAGTTAAAAAAGCCAGAGGTTTTGAATGACTAAAAAGTTTGCATGCTGCAAACTGTGATGCCTTATTTCTGAAATGGGTGCAGGCAGACATCCATTACCTCTAGCCTAGCAAGGCTTCCTTGAGAACACAACTGTTAAGCAATGAGGATGAAAGATCAGTGTAGAATTTAAAAAAAAAGTTAATATACAAAATCCAAAGTCGCTTGTGTCAGATGTCTACAGCGAAGGAGCTGCAGCGAAAGACATGCAGAACGACAATGCATAGAAATTCATTTGGGATGGATGGTTAGTTAGGGGGATAGTTACTCCTCCTAGCAGATGCTGCATGGAAGATAGAAAAGGATGGGTCACAGCAGGGGGGGGGTCAGGTCATCCACCACCACGGTGCAGAAGACTGCATTTAAAGGGACATTGCTCTTTAAACATGGCCCTTTCCGAAAGATGCTGTGTGACCTTTGCTAGCCGTAACCTCACCAGAAAATTGCTTGCGATATGCAGTTAAAAGAGATTGCCAGCTTCAGGGATAATCAGGGAAAGAGAGGGGGAGGAGCACGGGTTTACATTTTCATCCCCTAATTGCTATATGTATTGCTTACTGGCAATACATACGCTTCAAAGAGACTAGTGAAAGCGTGCACTAATACATAGCCAGTATGTTGCCACCCTGCCTTCTTCCCTGGGGTGGTCAAGATTCCTCTTTCTTTTCTGACTCTTGGGAATATGGGTTTCTTGATAAGGCCACTGAGAATAGTGCCCCCTTCTGCTCTTATATCCTGTTACTTTATCCTGAGTCCCAAATTTCAAAAGCACCAATACAGGACCAAAAAATTGAATAAAAACTTTCACATTCCAGTTCCCTGAATAAAGTGCACATGGATTAAGAAATCTTAGTTAAAACTGTCTCCGTTACAGCCCAGTTCTACATGATGCAGCAACACCAACATTTGTTTCCTTTTCTGGAGGTAAGCCCTCACTGCCTGAATAGGTCTACTCAGACCTGCCTGAGGAACGGGATAGGATATTGGTAGCAGTGCTGCTGCCAATACTACCCCTTTCTAGGCCTTGTTCCTGCTGCTGTTGCACCCCAATCCCTCCCACTCTCTGCCTTGTTCAGCCCACCCCCCACGTCCCTTCCCCCACCTCCTCTGCTAACTTACTGGTGCTGAAGAACTTGTACAGCCCACTGGTATGTGGACCTGGCCACTAGCTGTTTGTGGCGAAGGCCAGGCTGTGCAGAATGGTGTGCTGTATTCTGTGACAGCTGTAAGGGGACTTACCCTGCCAGAATGCTTGTTCTGGAAGCATAAGGCCCTAATTACAGTTGGGTCATTTGTCTGGGTCTGCAGTCCTAAGCACATTACTCTTAGCAATAGCTCCTGAGTTAACTGGCCTCAATTTAGTGGGGCTTATATCTGAGTAAACACTAAAATATTACCACAACAGTTTTATACCTTATCTCCAAGATACCCAAGACAGCTAACAGTCGCAAAATAGAACCCAGTACAGAATATTAAATACAGATCACAGCAGGGAAAACATTCTTTTGGAAGACAGGAAGTAAGCAAATCAGAAAAGTGATTACACCAGATCAAAAGCCTTTTGAAGGGATCAGTTTTTCCCTCTGACATCCGAGTGTCAGAATTGTATCATACTTTTATTTCAACTACAGAAATTAAGGTTTAAAATTCAGAGATGTATTAGATTTCTTTTGTTAGCTTTCATTGTCCTTTTCAGCGTCCTGTGAATTCTGCTACATGCACTCCAAGGCATCAAAAGATATGTGGTCAGCAGCATATCTTCTTTGACCAAATGGATAAATCAACCACCTGTCTTTGGGGATAACGCACAACATCTTAATTACACAAGTGCTGTATCTTCCCCCGGAAAATCCCATTGATCTGCAGAATTTTTCATGAGATACAATGAGAGCCATAGAAACATCTTAATGGCAATTTTTCCCCAATGTGGAATGCAGCTAAGTAATCAACATTCTGATCCTGTGGATCCGACCGGCCACAGTCACAGGAGCTCTGCTGCTGATGCAACACAACAGGGGCATTTTCCCATGGGAAGATTGACAACCCAATCCTATGCATGTCTACTCAGAAGTAAGTTCCATCCGAGTCAATGGGGCTTACTCCCAGGAAAGTGTGGATAGGATTGGCAGCTCCACAAAGCTCCGCCCGGCAGCTCCAGAAAGGGGTCCCGCTGGATCCAGAGCCTGCCGTGCTACCGCGGGAGGCTCCTTGGGAGACAGGGACATTCATCTCCTTCCCCCAAGTAAGGGAAGCAGTCCCGCAAAGGGACTACTCACTTTAGCGGTGACTGTTTGGTCGCTGCTAAAGTGAAGGCGCTTGTGTAGGGCGAGCAGCCCTGCCTGAGCACCCTGGATCCTGTGGAACTCTGCGGACCCGCCTCCCCCCACCCCTGGGAACGCCCCCCACACCCTCAACCATGCCTCCCCCTTCCCAGAATGCCTCCCCCATGCCCCCGACCACGCCCCCATCTCCTGTTCCGCAGCCTGGTAGTCACAGAGAAAGCTGAGCCGCGGAACGTGGGTGCCTGCCGTGCGCTGGCTCAGTGCCGGCCGAAGTTGAGCCAGCTCTGGCGGGAGCTCAGCGGTAAGCCCCACAAACGTGCCTTACGGTATGTTTGCGACTGTGGTCTGTGCCGTGGAGGCGCGGCGCGGACCACAGGATTGGGCTCTAAAGCAGCATTTGCTTCAATCACGCTGGTCAAACCTGCACTGGGCAGAAGGCTTGTTCAAACTACAAGTGCTTCTCCTCCACATCTGATCAAAGATACTATGATGGCAAACAAGGGGAGAAATTATCCCGCATTTGACACTGAATTTGCTCTGCTGGGGGCCCAATGAAATACAATCACTCATGCATCAAAACTTTTAAGGGACAAGGAAGCTAAAGTGGGCACAACCACATCATCCAAGCTGAGTTATTCAGCTTGTGGATGTCTAGCAATCCAGCAAAGACAGTGTTGAGGTCTGAACCTGGGAAATCACTCAGGTCCTGTGCACAGGAGGGAATGTAACAAACGCTGTGGTGAACAGTCAGTTTGTAACAAGTAACAGGGAGCAGCTGTTCCTGATTGCTGACTCTGTGCAGCTGATTATGGGTGTGCCTTGTGCATATACCAAGGCCGCAGACAAACACTCCTAGGTGAGTGAGGGGGTGAGCGTGTAGGGTGGTGAGTGTTAGGGAATAGGAATCAGGATGCCGTAATGTGTGTTGCTGTATGATTGACCAGTGTTGCTGTAAATATCCTTGTATATAATATATCTTGGTGATGGAACCTAACTCTCGTGTCAAGTGCCTCTTTGCCTTCTGAGAGTTTGCCTTGGACATCAGCCTCGAGTTTCTGTTGTGCTGCCGTTTGATTTTGCTCTGCTGGAGACTCCTACACTCCACCCCCAAACCTCCCGCAACAGACAGCCTGCTGCAAAGTCTGAATGCACAGGGGGCAGATTCATGCTTCATCCACTCCACTTCACTACAAGGATTTGTCTAGCTTTCTCTGCTTGGTAGGCTGGAAAAAAGCACAACACAACTTTCAAATGGAGAAAGACCTGCAGTGCCTCTAGACTTCTGCCAAGAAAGCAAAACCAGACACAGCCATGCAAATAAGAGTAATGTCGGGGGGGGGGGGAGCAAGTGACCCTTCTAAGCAAGTCAAAATTGACCTGGACAGCTGGTAAAAGAAGGCAGGTTAAGTCTGGCTTTCAGACTTTTCCTCCTGCAAAGCCAAACTGGATGATGCTGTTCCTTGAGATAACATGTCCCCTCCACAGCATTTGGAAGAATAAGGGTAATGTTATGGGATGCAATGATTTAACGTATGTAGGAGTGCCTGGAGAGGGGAGAGAACATGTACAATGGTGGAAAATCTCTTCCATAGGGCATTTTCAAGCCACTGTACCACCCAGTCAGTTTCCCACGGTCAAGTCTCCTCTTTCGCCTTCCCTGACAAAGCACCCACAGCTAGTTTTCACCTCTTGGGTTGGGAAGCAGAGCTTCCAAGTTGAATTGGCAGACTGCACCTATCATTTCAGAAATTAGTTTTAAACCATGTTCTAGAGCAATGGTCTTCAACCTTTTTCATGTCACGCCCCAATGAATACAGTACAAGACTGGCATTGTTCCAGCATTGTTCACTGTAACCAATATTCTTATTAGAGAGAGCAGAAAACATTACCATGAAGTGTGGCACCAGTGAAAGCTATTTTAGCGTAATTACTAAGAATCTTAGCAGGATTGGGACACAAATCTCCTGGTATTTGAAGTGGTACACCAGATACCTCCCCCTTTACCTGGTGGTCTCTAGTCCAGTGGTCTTCAACCTTCTTAATTGCCATACATTGCCACGAATCCACAACTGAGGCTCAGCGAGCCCAAGGTTGAATAACACTGTTCTAGAGAAACTTGGGAAGTTCATCAGTCAAGGGTAATACGCTTCTGTCAGGCCTTTGGCATCCCAGGACCTGAATTATTGTAAGCCAGGATGTGGCAGGAGGGGCCTTGATGTCCAGGCCCGGTGTGAAATGTAATTAAAGGAACAGCTGCACTGTATATGTGTGTAATCAGCAATTAACTGCACCTGCATTAGGTGGGAGCCATGTGACCTGGGGAGAAGTGTGCAGAGTCACATAGGCTATGAAGGAATGGTGCAATGCACCACTGGACAGCCAATCAGAAAGGGTCACAAGACTGTCTTGTGACTATGAGGTCACCCTACTCTGATTGGCTGGCCCCGGTATATATGGGGGCAAGAGCAGACTCCAGGTGTGGGTTGCTGTGGTGGAGTTTCTGTGTGTCGTGCTGCTGGTTTGTTCTGTGACTTGGACTCTTAATCATGACTTTGCCTCTCTGTATCCCTGACTTCTGGACCGTGTGACTGACTACTCTTCTGCCTGCTCCTTTACCAATACATGCTTCTGGAACAAACAAGCCTGTGTCTGCTTCTTTGGCTCTGTTTGGGATCGCCTGCTTCTTGTGCTGTCTCCCTATGCTCATATGCCACTCTGCTATCGGGAAAGCAAGGGCTATCCTCCCCTGCTGCCCTGACAGCTTCCCTGGAAAATCATCTTGCCCATCCCTACCCATTTTCCTTTGCAGTTTGCAGCCACATAGATGTATTCCAAAGCGCACTCTCAGTCTGGCTGGAGATGAAGCAAGGGTGGTGGTGCCCAGTGATGGGCGGTGGTGCCCAGTGCACCTAATGTGCCTCATCCAAGGGTTTAGTGGCAAAAGTGCCACAGTGGATAGCTGTGCATGGGAATGAGTACGTGGGAATGAGATAGCTGTACATGGGAATGACTTTACGCAATCTCAAGATGCACTAGCCTTAACTCACCAAATGATGTCCAAGGCTCAAAACAAAGCCCAATGCTAGAAAAAGTACAGACGTGCCCCAGTGTCTGTGGGGATTGCATTCCAGACCCCCCCTCCCATAAATACCACAGATATCTTTTAAAAGGTAGGGAACATGGAGGGGAACATTAAAAACAGCTCTGTTTACCTTAGCACAGTGAAACTGCTGTACTTTCAGGGATGCAGCCACTTTCTGGTCACTCTGAGGCTCCTCCTTATCCACAATGCTGACCCACATTGCATTGCAATGCATTCTCTTCCTGGTTGCAATGCATTCTAGGGCAACATTGGGGGGAAAGAGGAACCTCAGAGTGACCATCAACCTGATCTTGGGCTGATTCAAGAGCATGATGGCTCACCTGATTACTCTAACAAGGTCATGGAAGGCTTTATCAACATTCAGTGGAGGGTCCTTGGCACTAGTTTCTATATATGGAATCTGAAAAACAAAAGCCCAGTAAAATATATAAGTACAGGAAAAATATGAGAGCATTAAAGAGAATGGAAATATTGGCATGCACAATAAGGATGCCATCACACAAAGAATGGAAATAGTCTGCTAATCCCTTAGCAAGCCTTTGATAATTTCAAACCAGAGAAACAAGTCTGCTGTTAAGGGAGAGTTACACCAATATTTGATAAGGAGTATTGGTAATATATTCAGAACTTTCTTCTTGTTGTTGTACACTTACATGGCAGACGATGGCTTGACAGATGTATTCTTGATAATTGCACATTAGCCTTACGTTAATTTTACATAAGGCATGGCTTCCCCCAAACATCTTGGGAATTATAGTTTGGGGAGAGCAGTGCTGGAGACCCCAAGTCTCTCTTTTCCCAGAGTTACAGTTTCCAGGATTGCCTTGTAAGAAGGGATGGCTGTTAAATCATAAGAACAGTTCCACTGGATCAGGCCAAAGGCCCATTTAGTCCAGCTTCATGTATCTCACAGTGGCCCACCAAATGTCTCAGGGAGCACACAAGACCAAAAGATACCTCCATCCTGGTGCCATTCCCTTGCATTTTGAGGGAGCCTACTTCTAAAACCACGAGGTTGCACATACCTATCATGGCCTGTAACCTGTGATGGACGTTTTCTCCAGAAATTTGTCCAATCCCCTTTTAAAGGCATCTAGGCCATCACTACATCCTGTGGCAAAGAGTTCTACAGGCTAATTACACACTGGGTAAATAAATATTTTCTTCTGTCTGTTCTAACTCTCCCAACTTTTACTGGATATCCCCTGGTTCTGGTATTGTGTGAGAGGGAAAAAGAACATCCCTCTATCAATTCTATACAACCCCTGCAAAATTTTGTACATTTCAATCATGTCCCCTCTCAGGCACCTTTTTTCTAGTCTGGAGAGCCCCAAATGCTGTAGCCTTTCCTCATAAGGAAGGTGCCCCCAGCCCAGTAATCATTTTGGTTGCTCTCTTCTGCACCTTTTTCATTTCCACTATATCCTTTTTGAAATGTGGCAGCCAGAACCACACACAATTCTCCAGGTGTGACCTTACTATCAGTTTGTACTTGTCATTACATTATTGGCCTTTTCTTTCTCAATACCTTTTCTAATGATCCCAAGCACAGCATTAGCCTTCTTCACTGCACATTGCATTGACACTTTCATCGAGCTTTCCCCAACACCCCCCCCCCCAAGATCTCTCTCCTGATCTGTCACAGACAACTCAGAACACATTAAGCTGTATATTAAGTTTTGGTTTTTTTCTCCCAATATGCATTTCTATACATTTATGTTGCAATGCATCTGCTACTTTGCTGCCCATTCTCTCTTTTTGGAGAGATCTTTCAGCTCTTCACCGCTCAGAAAAGTTTAGTGTCATCCGCAAACTTGGCCACCTTGCCATTTAACCCTGTCTCCAGGTCATTCATGAACAATCTGAAAAGCACCAGTCCCAGGAAAGATCTTCGGGACACGCAGCTTTTCACCTCTCTCCACTGTGAAAATTGCCCATTGACACTGGTGTGCCGCAAATGGTCTGCCGATGTGCCGTGGGAGTTTGGGGGAGAGTCATTTATTACTAGGGCCATTGGGGGATGTGAGCCTCCCATCAGCAGCATGGTGTGCCTTTTCCATTGTCAAAAAACTGATGGTGTGTCTTGACAATTTCAATACCTTGTCAGTGTGCTGCGAGACAAAAAAAGGTTGAAAATCACTGCTATAAGAGCAAAATAGCTTGGGGCAGAATTGAAGGACATACGTTGTGCTTTGCTGCCATTTCCTTTCCCTGCTCCCGGGTGATTTTTCGCAAATGCATTAGATCAACTTTGTTAGCCACCAAAATCATTGGAAAGGATTCTCTGGAAGATAAGGCAAATAAGAGAGCATCAGTACATTATCTTTTTCTTATTTTTTAAATTCATTCATTCAATTTATTTTGCTGTGTTTCTGTCCCACCATTCTGCCTGAAGGGACCCAAGGCGGCTTACAACATATCTAGAAATATGTTCTAGAAAACATAAAATCACAATTAAAAACACAAATTAAAACAAATCAAGACCATCACAATTAAAAGCATCTTAAAAAGAGCGAGCAGACAAAAAGAGCATCAGCAACAATTTGATTAATACTGCAACTATTTTGTTAGTTGCAATACTAATTTTAGTCCTAATGCTTCCTTCTATAGTGGCCTTTGTACATTACATTATAGAATACATCACAATTAACACTATGCTATCCTTTAAGTATCCTCAGAAGATCACCCAAATTGAGGTTTTGGTGACTTGTGATTTAAAATGTAAATCAAGTGAGAAAAATTGTTACTAAAAAAATTCAACCCTGCTGAAAATTAAGACATTAAATCAATTACCTCATTCTTTCTCTAGGACCCATACAAGGGAACTCTCAGTACAGAATTTGTTTGGAGTTGAAAACACTTTCCCTTCGGAGGCACCTACCGGTCTTTGACTCGCAAGATGAGTTGGTGGAATCTGTCCACATGCTCAAAGCTGGCTTTATCTGTGACTGAATAGACGATAAGGAATCCGTCTCCTGTCCTCATGTATTGCTCCCTCATTGCACTGAATTCTTCCTGGCCAGCAGTGTCCAGGACTAATTATGGCAAGGTGAAAGGAAAACAAAGATTCTTGATCATCCTGCCCAATACATCACCTGCATTTATTTAACTTTTTAGACCATCTTTCCAAGACAACACAGTTCACAATATGAATGAGAACACACAAAACGAATATTAAAACATTATAATCAGGGTCAGGAAACTCTTGCCAAATAAAATCATTTTCGGTTTTTTCCTAAAACCTGAATGTGTGGGAGCTGTGCGAGTCTCTCAGGAAAGGGTGTTCTACAGCAGTACAACCACCAAAAAGGATGCTTAGGGTGGCAACCCAACTTTGGGCCTAATAGTACCCTACTTTCTAGCTCCAATGCAACCACAATGCAGTCCTAAGGTAAGGGAACAAACCTTCCCTTACCTTGAGGAGGCCACTTTGACTGCTCTCTCCCCCCCCCCCCCCCGCACTGGAGGCTGCAGCACACACCTCACTGGCATGGTTACACTGGCAGTGGAAAATTGGATAGGATTGGGTCCATAATCCATAGATTGTGAGATTTCTACAGAGAGAAGAAGACCATAATTGTTTGAACCACACCTAGGCTGTTACACATTCCTGTGTGTGTACATATCATGGCTGTGGGTACATATTATGTTCATACATTCAACCAGATTTCCAACTGAACTCATGTTCATTTCCAAAGGTTTGTCAAGGGATTCTGTTCCTATTGCTTTATTGCCAGAATTTGTACTTCCCAGAGCATTAGTGGGTATTAAAATTTAGTTGTGAAATGTGGGCAAACATGCATTTGCATATAGCAGGGGTGCTCAAACTTTCAACTTTAGGGATGCTGGACCTTTAACAAGTGTATAGAAGAGAGAATTGCAGCAGGTTGTCCCACAGATGACAAGCTGCACCTGCTGAAATTCTCTCTTCTATACACTTGTTAAAGGTCCAGCATCCCTAAAGTTGAAAGTTTGAGCACCCCTGGCATATAGCATTGTTTTGAGTGGTATATTTTTAGTAGAGATGCATTAAAAATTAGTACATATGTGAAGGTATCATATAGTTTGCAAAACGTATATGCTGGAAGACCATGGGGTGGAGCCAATTCCACTTTCTTCCAAGCTAGGAGCCAGCAAAGAGCTTGGAACCTTTATGTTCTTATACAAAAAGGATTGGACAAATTCATAGATGATTTGTCCATCAGTGGGGTTTAGCCATAATGGCTAAAATAAGGAATCACAGTATCCTGAAGCAACATACTTCCGAATAGCAGGTATTTCAGACAGGGAAAGCTGATGCTTTCATGCCCTGCTTCTAAGCTTCCAAGGAACAGTTGAGTGACCACAGTTGGAAACAAGGATGCTAGAGGAGATGATCTGATCCAATTGGGCGGTTCGTAGGTTCATTTACAGCACAGTTCAGTGCCATTTATTTCTGTGGAATGCTTCTGGCAACACAGTGTACTAGCCTGACAATTATTGTTTTATATTTATGCTTTTGCTTTCTCTCGCAGAGACACTTGCTTTTCCCCTTGGAGAAATGACTGGGAAGGAAGGCAAATACTTGCTCCATACAATGGCAGGCTGTGTGGGTCCAGTTTAGAAGCACACTGTGGGATTTATTGAGAATACTCTTCCCTTCATATAAAGACACTATTTTCCATTGCTCTTCATTGCCAGATTGAGAATGCACAACATCAAGGCCACTCCTAAGTAACTGTCCTAAAGCCATTAAGAAGAGAAAAGAAAAGCTCAGGAAGAAAAGGAGCTATATTGTAATTATAGTCTTGTATCATGATCTTGTTAAGCTCACAGAACTTGTGAGCAGATGAAAAATTTCAGGGAAGGCATGTGACTTGGGCTTCTCATGGGATAATGCCAACTCCAAACACAGGTGCATAGGGAAATACGCATGCACAATGTCAAGATCCACACAGACAGGGGAAGCTCACAAGCACAGGGGAGACATGAGGCTTAGTTTTGCTCTATCCCACATGCAAATTTTCTACATGCATTGGTATTTGTTAGAGACATTTAAAAAAATTTGAATTACCTTCCTCATCAATAGGCAGTTGTGAGTAGGATGGTATCACATGACTTAAATGACTTTAATCTGAGCAAGGGATAACTTCATCTTCATCTTGAAACTTTATCCTTTATCTGAAAACTTGTGCTCAAGCTAGGACTCCATTTCAGAAAATGAGGAAAACATGCCTCTGAGCACATCTGAATATCTTTCCTCGTACTAGTAGGTGGCCACAGTCAGCCTCCACAAAATGGGCCTTAGGAGTAGAGATTCCATCTTTGAGACGATGGCTTCCAGTAATTCTTGCCATGTCTACTCTTTGGAAGTTAAATTTCTGCTCTTTAGATAGGATTCTGCCCACATAAAGTACCTGAGCTCAATACCACTGAAAACTGTTGTCTGGAATGACAAACACTAGTGAGGACACCAAGATAGAGCAATTGCACTTTTCCTTGATCACCATTTCTCATGGAAATTTAATCAGAGGAAAGATACAGGCAGCTGACTGACAGCCCAATCCTATGCTTGTCTACTCAGAAGTAAGTCCCATTAGAGTTAATGGGGCTTACTCGCAGAAAAGTGTGAATAGGATTGGGCTGTGACACTGCTACTTGCAGCGATTACACACCTGTTTACAAAACAAAACCTGTTTTGTTGTTTACAAAAACATAAGAGCAGCCTTGCTGGATCAGAAAAATCTCATCTAGTCCAGTATTCTGCTTTTCACAAGGGCCAACCAGTTGCCTGCAGGAAGCACAAGTAGGACATGAAGGCAGTAACCTTCTCCTGTAATCAGAGGCGTAGCTAGGTCATTTGACACCAGGGGCCCATACATTTTTTGTCATCCCATATGACAATTAATTAATTCACATTTTTATACCACCCTTCCTCTAAGCAGTTCAGGGTGGTTCCTCCCCTTATTTTTTCCTCACAACAACCCAGTGAGGTAGGTGAGACAGAGATAGTAAAAGTCATGACATGGAATGAATAATAAAAATGGCCAGAAAAATAAACGCAGTGAATGTTTCCTCACAAGCAATGGATGAAATTCTGCATCAAATGGTATATAACATGATGGTATTATTCCTAAAAGCCATGATTTCCAGAATTTTGGTCAATAGGGTGTCCCCCCCCCACCCCAGATGTCTCATTGGCCTGTTTTGAGTTAAGGCAGTGGTTCTCAAACTTTTAACACTGGGACCCACTTTTTAGAATGACAGTCTGTCCAGGACCCACCGGAAGTGATGACATGGCTGGAAGTGACATCATCAAGCAAAATAAAATAATTATAAATAATTAAAGAAAAACAGATAAATAAGGGGAAGCCAGTCCTGTTTTACCAAGTGAATTTTCTCTGTAGCCTGCCTGCAATAAGACCCCTCCCACAAATAAATCAATGAGATTTTCAGCCCTCCCCAGTGCCCACCTTACTAAGCCACGGTTTTATTTTGGGGGGGGGGGGTTGCTTCCTGCAATAACACCCCCCCCCACACACAAATAAATCAGTGAGATTTTCAGCGCTCCCCAGTGTCCACCTTACCAGCTCAAGCCTCTGGTTTATTCTTTTGGGGGTGGGGAGTTGCTGCCTGCAATAACACCCCCCCCCAAATAAATCAGTGAGATTTTCAGCCCTCCCCAGTGTCCACCTTACCAGCTCAAGCTTCTGGTTTATTCTTTTTGGGGGTGGGGAGTTGCTGCCTGCAATAACACCCCCCCCCAAATAAATCAGTGAGATTTTCAGCCCTCCCCAGTGTCCACCTTACCAGCTCAAGCCTTTGGTTTATTCTTTGGGGGGGGGGTCTGCCTTCTGGACCATTTGTTGAGCTCCACTTTCATCAGATGGGGACCATGCAGCTAGCCTTGGATTCTGCTTTGCCTGACTTGACCAGGAGCAAAGGCACATTTGCTTACTCGTGAGTAAACGTGGCCATGTGGCTTACTTTCGCTTTCCATAGGGCTCAATGCATTTGTCTGCTTGGAGGGAGGGACTTCCTATTTACGTGTTTTTGGGGGCTGCTTTCATTGGATAGGAACCATTCTGGTGTCATTGAATTCCTCTCAGCCTGCCCTTCCTGACGAAGTATGGCAAATTTGCCTGCTCACAGTAAACACGCGATATGGCTCAGTTTCATTTTTCATAGGGTTCCATGCATTTTTTTTGTTTCTGTTTTTTTGGCCATAACTTTTGATAGAAAGGAGATATTTCAATCCGGTTTTTGCCTTGCATTTTGCTGGAAATTCCGCATCCAACGGTATATAGCATGATGGGGTTACTCCTAACCTCCGTGATGTTAGCGATGTTGGGGCATTTGTGGTGTCACCCACCCAAGGGTGGTACACAGGGCGGACTGCCCCCGCCAGCTACGCCACTGCCTGTAATCAGAGTGACCAGCTATCACAACTGCAAAAGAGGACAAGGCACACCAAAATGTAGAAAAATCCAAGAAAAATGTAGGACATGACAAAATAAAAGCTAAAACACTCATATATTGATGTCATGTGGTTAATTTAAACACTATGTTACTTATTATTAAATTTAAAACTATATTACCTGCAGTTTATTACATATTTATTAATTCCAAGAAGGCTATACACTGCCTACAGGGGCCTGCTCATAGGGAAAAGGACATTTAAGTTTTCCCTTTCCAGGACACAAGGATAAAAAAGAGGACATGTCCTGGAAAAGAGGACGTCTGGTCATCCTGCCTATAACTGGCATACTGCCAAAACTGGGAAATCCCACATAGCCATATCGACTCAGCGATTCAGCCATAAAATCATCATCAGAATAAATGCAGCAACAACAACAAGCGCACCTGTAAACTATGCAAGTTCCTCCACTCATTAAGACATTATCTTAAATATTTCTTTAAGGTGTTGCAAGACTTCTTGCTGCAACATACTATGTCTCTGGAATATATCACTACCACACAACAACAACAGGAGTGCATAGCTTGCAACATTTGACCAATTTACCTTCTTTACCTTCCAAATCATGGGCAGGAAGAAGAATAGGGGACAGGATCCAATCCTATCCAACTTTCTATGATGAAATTGTGTCAATGGGATGTGTGTTGCATCCGGTGGTGGTGGTGGGTAGTCATGGAGGCCTTCCTAAGGTAAGCGGGACATTTGGTCCCTTACCTCAGGGCTGCATTGGCTTTGGAAAGTTGGATAGGATTAGGCCCACAGTCTGGTTCTTGTGTATAGTCCCTGTTAACTATACACCCATTTATCAAACCTCTTATTACTGGAATATTTTGGGTGCCCTCCTCTACGATTTGCTTCAGTAAATGAAATGATTCTGTACTATATTTTGGCGATTCTAGCCCAACCACTCAATCTGCTTTTAGCATTTTGGAGAAAATTTACGATCATAGAGTCGGAACACAGAGCTTTCCTCTGCAACACCACAACACTGATGCAATTCTGAATCGCCAATTTGCCTTGGCCTAATCTGCAATCTGTCATTCTGACCCTGCTCTGGTCACGTGCTGGCATTCCACAGGGTACACTAATACACCAGAAGATTTAAGACATTATAACATGGAAAAAAAAAGAGAGACCACACTTGAATCATTTATCTTAAAAAAGAAAAAAATAAAGGATTTACACGTGTGCATTTTATATTTTAGTAAAAGCCATTCTAACAACAGTGTCAACCTCAGAGTCCAAAATTATTTTCTTTCCCCACAAGATGGAAAATAATTTAACCCCTGGTGCAGTGGCAGCTTGAACCAGGAGGCAAGGCAGTGAATTAGCTGGAGAGCATTCACACTGCATGTGTACAAATGCATTTAGCACATTAGCCATAGGACATGCTGGCCCCAGGAGGAAAATAATGAAAATAACTGGGCACAGAGATAAGAACATAAGAACATAAGAACAGCCCCACTGGATCAGGCCATAGGCCCATCTAGTCCAGCTTCCTGTATCTCACAGCGGCCCACCAAATGCCCCAGGGAGCACACCAGATAACAAGAGACCTCGTCCTGGTGCTCTCCCCTACATCTGGCATTTTGACTTAACCCATTCCTAAAATCAGGAGGTTGCGCATACACATCATGGCTTGTACCCCATAATGGATTTTTCCTCCAGAAACTCGTCCAATCCCCTTTTAAAGGTGTCTAGGCTAGACGCCAGCACCACATCCTGTGGCAAGGAGTTCCACAGACTGACCACGCGCTGAGTAAAGAAATATTTTCTTTTGTCTGTCCTAACCCGCCCAACACTCAATTTTAGTGGATGTCCCCTGGTTCTGGTATTATGTGAGAGTGTAAAGAGCATCTCCCTATCCACTCTGTCCATCCCCTGCATAATTTTGTATGTCTCAATCATGTCCCCCCTCAAGCGTCTCTTTTCTAGGCTGAAGAGGCCCAAACGCCGTAGCCTTTCCTCATAAGGAAGGTGCCCCAGCCCCGTAATCAGCTTAGTCGCTCTCTTTTGCACCTTTTCCATTTCCACTATGTCTTTTTTGAGATGCGGCGACCAGAACTGGACACAATACTCCAGGTGTGGCCTTACCATCGATTTGTACAACGGCATTATAATACTAGCCGTTTTGTTCTCAATACCCTTCCTAATGATCCCAAGCATAGAATTGGCCTTCTTCACTGCCGCCGCACATTGGGTCGACACTTTCATCGACCTGTCATCGATATTTGTAGTTTTCATCGATATTTGTAGTGGCTGTCACAAGAATAATAATCCACAATTTATGGATACACCTGCCTTTGGTGTCCTAGCATCCCATCCCAAATCAACTTCTGCCACATTTGCTCTGAGCCAAACAAGTGTTTTCCCCCCAGAAATTCAATGCGGCAAAGTGCTGTAATTTATCTCCCTACTTCATTGTCTGGTGCCAGTAGGGCAGCACCCTGAAAATGCTCACCCTGCCAAGTTCTATCCGTTCTATCTATCCTAGCACAATGAAGTCAAGGTTCTGGTCAGCCAATACTATTAAATGCATATTACTCTATTCTACTTACCCTAATGCAGCCAGAGTGAGCTGCAAGTTTTACTTATGCCAATGGCGTTAAATGCACCATAAAAGCAGAACTAGGTATTAAGCAGCCTTGTCGCTCCTCCTCCCTGCTCTCTGATAATGCATAGTAGAACAAAAATAGGCAATGTGACATTTTCCTCAAGTGGCAACCAGTAAAGAAGAACAGAAGATGCAGCTGTATAATTTTGTTTACTGCACACTCTCTGGGATGTGTCATGCTATCAATGACGGCTGCATGTTTCTTGCAGCATCTACTTTCACACCAGTGTTTTATCTTCATGTTCTCTGCTGGCTTCTTTCACAATGGTTTGGCCTTTTTTCTATGTAACTCACCCCAAGCAAAATATGCAGTTTTTGTATATGTGGGTGAAACATATATTGTAGCCAAAAAGTCACATTCTGGCAGTGATCCCTAAAACTGACTAAGCCCACTGAGTCTTCAGTGGCTTAAACCCGTATTCTGTGGGTACAATGAATGACAAAGGCTCCAGTTGATTTCATAGAATACTTTGAACTAAGACACTGTGTTTGCAGACACTAAGTGTAGGGAAAGGATAAACACATAAAACTGGATTGGTTTTATTAATTGGATAGTGCCCAACCTTAACCAGAATAGGTAACTCACCATCCAGAATAGCCCATTGCCCATCTATTTCAGTGTGCTTCAGATAGGAATCTTCAATGGTTGGGTCATAGTCCGGCACAAAGATCTTCTGGAAAAACTGAATGGTGAGGGCACTCTTCCCCACACCTCCATCCCCGACCACTACCAGCTTGTACGTTGGAAGGTTTTCACTTGGGACAGCACTTGTAGCCATGGTGCCAACAAGTCAGACCTGGAAAGGAAAGAGAATCCTTCTAAAATAATATATTGGCCATAACAATGCATATACTGATGTTTTAAGTCACACCCAAGACAGAGAAAGGTAGGCAAGAGAGAAGCAGTAAGAAATTTCCTTTGCATGGTTGTTGCCATGTGATGCAACAGTTTTAGGTGTCCTTAGGGCAAATTTATTAAATAGGGATATCTATGTTTTCCCTATCTATTTGTGATCTCTGCCACCTTAAGGATGCTGAAAAGTTATACAGAGATCACTGCCCTCCAATCCTGCCCTTACATCAAAGAATGAACACCAGAACTGCTTTTCCCCCATTGCCAACCTGTGCTGCAAAAATGCCTATGCTTAAGAATCCACCTCTGAAGTCTTGTTCTTACAGCATAACTCTCAGTAACGATAAATATCTTGCAGTGTTCAAGCTGTTGCATTCAAAGTTGTCTTTTGTGAAAAAGGGCTGTCTATAACAACATGCTGGACCCAGGAAGGAAATAAAGAAAATAGCTGGGTGCAGAGAAATATATAGTGGCTGTCACTACTTTCAAACTAACTTCTGAAAGACATGGACCTGACTATACCAAATGTCTACAAGTTTTATAAAATATAAAGTAGTAAAATATAAAACCATTATCTCCATAACGGGAGATATTTGGACTAAGTAACAGAATCATCTTCACATTGATACAGCAAGGACAGAGCATCACAGCAAATTAAACCTGGAAATGTCTTCCAAAAATTGACATCAGCAAGAAACAACAGTTACTCAAGACACGCTGCTCGAACATATATGCATCCGAGGATCCTGTATCATTCAGTTGTCCATGGATAAGGTCTGTGAGGCCCCCTGCCAGGCTCAGTCTGAGTCCCAGAGATGAAAAAAAAAACCATAACTTCAGGTTTCTCCATGAAACCAGAAGTGATTTTTTTAATGCCTTCTTAGGCATTATAAGGGAAGCCCTGGAGGGGGAGGCATTCACCCGTATCCATGGTTTCACATAACTGCGGGGAGGAGGGTTCAGGAACAGAATTGCTACAGATACGGGAACATGTCTGTATTTATTTAAATTTATATGTTACATATGAATGAGAGAGAGCGAGAGAGTGCATATACGCAAGAGTGTAGTGAGTGAAACTGTGTAACCTGAAACCTATTATTGTTTTATTTAAAAGCTAGCAGGTATTAAACACTGGAGGTAAATCTGCCTTTTTTGTGTTTCTCCCCTTGGAAGTAAGAATGGCTTCCTCCTTGGAGACCTTGTGGTGGGACCTCAAGACCTTTTTATTTAGGATGGCATTTGATAGCAGACATGATGGGCTGGCATTTTTAATTCATTGCAATTTTAACCGTTTTATGTGACCCATTGGGGTGTGTCTTGTTTATTGCTTTATTATGGTTTTCATTCTGTATCGTTGTTCTAATTCTGTAAGCTGCATTGATTGCCCTAACTAGGAGAAAGGTGGAATATACTTTTTTAAAATAAACACCTTATGTTGCACACTGCTGATAAATGTCCTTTCATTTCTGTCACATGGCACCTGTTCTCTAAACATGACTCATATATGAAGCATTTACTGAAAAACAAACATGTCCATCTTACGGGAAGCAATTCATATCCTAAGTGCACATTCCGAAGTGCTAAGATTGCACATTGTTCAGGGCCTTAAAAACGTAAAGACCAGACTTTGAATTGGGCCAGAAGCAAATTGGTAACTCATTTAAGGTGCATCACCACTGAGGTCATATGGTCAGAAAACCTTGTACCAGATAATCTGGTTCCTGCATTCTGAAACAAAAGCTTACTCATCCTTTTCAGATAACAAAACTCTTCCAGAAAGTGTGTTGCAATTATCTAGTTTGGATGTAACTAGGGCACGAATGGCCAAGCTGGTCTCATTGATGGTTGCAGAACAGCACACGCAGAGAACATCAGGGCCTTTTCTTGTCATGTGAAAATACTGTTAGACACACAAAATCTAAAAATCCCAACAGAAATCGTATTTAAAACAGGTGTACTCAATACTAAATGCAATGGTGGGTCTCTAACAGCACAATCCTATCTTGCGCTGGAACAGGCAGGCGAGGAGGCCTGCGCTGTATCCAGCGCACAATAGGGCATCAAAGTGGCTCAGCTGGAGGTAAGGGGAAACTCTTCCCCTTATCCCTGGGTAAGCCACTGCAGCCCCAATGGGTCTCCTTGAACTTGCACCACCTCCTGATGTGGCATAAGTTCGAGGAAAGCAGAGTGACTTGAAGCTTCTCAGCGCTGCTCGGGCATGGGGACCAGGATCCAGCATAACAGCCGGATCCCAATTTCCTCCTCCCTACCTGCCTCCGGGCCGCCCCCTCCCCCTGCCCTGGAACACCTCCCTCCCGCCTCCTCTATGCCCTCCCCAGACCCCTGTGTTGGCTGAGTGCAGGTGATGCAACTTACCTGGGGGAAGCTGCTGTGGAGGCTGGATGCAGCCTCTGTGCTCCAGAGCACCTCTGTGAGCTGGCAGGGCTTCCTCCTGAGGAGGCACAAACATCTGACATCCGAAAAAATAAAGACTGTTTTAGGCTGCCTTTACCAGGAGGTCATCAGTGGGTCTTCCAGCCATGGGTTTGGAACCCTCAGTGGGTCAAATCCAAGGGTTCCGAATCCGTGGATAAAGAGGACCCACCTGTACTGTATTGTTGGAGCTGGTACTTTTTGCCTTCTATATCCAGAACAATGCCACAGTAATCCAGTGTGATGAGAGTCCCTTGTCCAGTGTGATATTTAGTCCCTTGTCTATTGTGGTTGTTTTGTTTGGCCTTAAACACATCACTCTTGGCTTCAGCATCACTCTGTAAAATGAGGTTAATGGATCGCACCCATGTGTACACACACAGCTTGTTGCAAGGGCAAAGCATGGTAAAGAGTCTACCACATACTGCAAATTATAAACACTTTATATGCTGAATGCTTAACAGCAGCCCCAATTTATAGAAGTTGGCTGGGTTTGGGTTATGCAAGCATAACTTCAAAGGGTGGAGACAAGCTCTTAAAGTCCATTTCTGGTTTGGGTAGGTCTGGATTTTTTTCTTCTTACTGAAATTGAATTAGATAAAATTTACATATGAAGGTTTGGCATGAGCTCCAATTTACAACTTTTGTTCCTCCATCAGTTCCGAGCAAGAAATCCACCATTTGGGGGCTTTTGTGAAGTTCAGACTTGAACATCCTGTCTTTATATACAAAGTAGACTGGAAATAAGAAAGCTTTGGAGAAACCGTGCATGACAATGATTTACAGTATCCATGGTAACGTGTGTGACGTTGAAATAGCTTAATCCTGTTATGAAACCCTCAGGAAAAAAAAGAGCAAGACACAGCAGCTGGGTCTGCCTTGGTGTTTATGTAGCACCCCCTCCTCCCACCAGCTTACTACAAAATTGGAACTTACACATTAAGCAGCAGACACAGGACTCCAGGTCCTCACCCATTTATCCATGGCTGTAAATCAGGTTTTGGTTCTAAAGCCAGAAGCACAGAACACATGGAAACAAACAAATTGCATGTGCTATTCAGTTGCTACAACTATGGACAAAAAGAGCTTCATTTGTGGCAGTGGGTCCGCTTAGTATGTCAGTAATGGCAGCCTTGAAATGCCAAGATTTTGGATGCATTATCCAATTTTCACCTAATTCAGTATCTTATGAACATCCAGAGACCCTTTCCATTTGGATCTTTTCAGATACTACATGAACATATCCATTTGAATTGCACTGGTCCAGATCTATGGAAGTTTATTCAAACACATGACTGTAGGGTTGATCTCTATTCTTGCTGCCTTGAACTGACTAGATTAAAAATACTGAACAAAAACAAAACAAACCACCTGTAAATTAAAAAGAGAAGCAGAGTTGAGGTTCCTGCATCAGAGCAAACTTCTCTGCAATGCAGCTCAGCTCTTAATGAGCTCATTAATTAACTTGTACTTTGCTACCTAGATTTATTTCTTTGCAAGCCTGCTGTTTTACAAAGAATTTGACCTGGTTATAGCAAGCTTACAGCCCAATCCTATCCACACTTTCCTGAGAGTAAGCCCCATTGATTCTAATGGGACTTACTTCTGAGTAGACATGCATAGGATTGGGCTCTAAGTGGCTTCTGGCTATCAACATCTATGAAATCAAATAGAACTCTTTGAAAATGCTATGTATTCTGCAAGTGTTTTAAAGAGAAGGTACAAGACTGAACACCTCAGGCCATGCTAATGGTTGCCTGCCCATAAAACAAAAGGGTTAGCCAAACAATTCAGGTGACTCATGAAAGTGAGGTAAACCACAGTTTATTTATTCATTTGATTTTTATTCTGCCTTCTCCATGAAGAGTGGCCAAGATGGCTCGCAGCATAGGATAAAATGATAAATAAAATACAGTATTAAAACCAACCAGAGGCAAACAGCAGCAATAAAAAATCATTAGTCATAAAAGCACTAAATAATAATTCATTAAATAAACCCGGGGATGTTTAAAGGGATTTAATCAAAGCAACAATAAACTATCCCTCTCAATCTGTGATTACAGGGTAATGCTGAACACATTCTAGAGAGTAGACTGTGAGCCAGAATGATCCCCCATGAACCAAGTGAATCCTCTGGATGCACCCCAGAATTAGCTTAGATATATAGCAATTCCATAGAAGACAGATAAACTGGATGTTCCTTGTCTATGTGGAAAGGGTGTGTTTGTGGCGGGTGGGGAACGACATTGCTTTAACCAATTTATGGGCGCAATTCTAACCAACTTTCCAGCACTGTCCTGGCCATATTGCAGCCCCAGCAAAGGTAACAAGCATGGCCTTATCTTGAGGAGGCCCCCTTGACTGTCCCCCCACTGCAGGATGCAGTGCATGCCATATTGGCACAGCTATGTCAGTGCTGGAAAGTTACTTAGGATTGCACTTCAAGTCCACTAATTTGTTTTTTAGAAAGACCTCTCTTGCAACAGCTTGTTGGCAACCTTCAGTCTTGAGAGACTATGGTATCGCACTCTGAATGGTGGTTCTAGCACAGCGTCTAGTGTGGCTGAAAAGGCCGATTCGGGCCTCTTGCAACAACCATTAAAAAAACCCAAACCCTAGACAAGAGCAACACTGCATAGTGATATACAGACTCTTTATCTTTACTACTGTGTTGAATTACAGTATTTTTGTTATTCTTGCAACAATATGTCTTTTCAATAAGATCATGGTTAAAAATCCCACAAGTAAACATTATTCTCTATTAATAGTTCTCACTTCCTGCACAACCCCCCCTTCCTTAAAGTAATGACATGGTGCCACCAGTTCTTATATGGGCAGCCCAATCCTATCCAACTCTGTTCAAGGCTGGTGGTATATCCAGCATTGGATTTGAGCAGCTGGGAGGTCTCCTCATTTGTCCCCTTACCCATAGCATTCCAGCATGATCAATGGGACTACTTGGTTCTGCACCAGCTACTTGGATCTGTGCCTGCAGGATGGGGGTTAGGACACAGCAGAGGCTTGCTCTGTCATCCCCCCCCCCCCAGGCCCACACTGCCACATCCTCACCTTCCCCCCACTTCGAAACACTCCTTCTCTATCTCCAGAATGTCCTCTCCCATCTGCCACCTAGTGCAACACTTATCTTCTCTGGTGGCTGTTGGGCAGGGTGTGGTGTCTGCAAGATGGCAGAGGCCTTCCCACTGGTACAGCTTACTCTCTGGGTGCTGAAAAGTGCTTTATGGCCCTTTAGACACTAGCACTGCCCAATCATAGGACTGGGCTCTAATCATATGATTACTATCCTCTTAGTCACTTGCTGACTGTGACAGTTGGTCCAGATAGTCTTACTTCATGTTAAGAAAACTCTTTACTAAAAGAGAAGCAACAGTTTCAGCGAGTGAGTGTCACAACAAGGCTCTTCAGAACTGCAGAACAAGACATTTATTCTTTGATGATCAGCTGTTATTTCAGGAAACTTAAAATTATAGCCTCAGGGAATAAAACTCACATCACTAAATTACTTTGGTAGGCAGGACCCAAGTGTCACCGTGCTGCACACTTTCAAAAATAAAAGGCAGCCAAGAAGTTGAGCAGAGTACAATCTCCCCCCCCCCCTCCAACACGCAATCCTCCTCATAGGTTAATTGTAACATTTTAAAAACTGTGCAGATTTCCCAGGAGATATGCAGTGTGGAGACAGAAGATATTCCCTTCACTTTGGAAAAAACAAACAAAAAAAACCCCTATGTAAATATCCTAATAAGCACAGCTTCTATCCATTGGTACCATATTAACCAGAAGTACAGATGTAAAAGTGGAACAATGAAAGCCATTTAAGACCCAGTTCAGATGCAATGCTAGGCGTTTACCATCACAAGAATATGTTATGACAAACTTTGAATGTATGCGCTCCCTTATCCCCTGTTTTCTTCCTCCATGCGTAGTTAGAAACTCCCATTGCTCATTTCTAACCAAGCCACTGTTGCCCATTTCATCTGAATTTGGGAAAGAAGTACTTCTAAGAAACAAGAGTTAATTAATAAGCCACTTTCTGATCCTGGTTTGCCAATTATGGCTAAAAAAGCCAAACTTATTTGTCCATGAAGAAGGAAGAAAGGGGAATGTGGTGCACAAGAGCCAGAGGGCTGTCATACAAGGGTGGTCCAACCATCAGGAGATCTGATGTGGCTTGCACTGGTGGCAAATTGCAAGGGGAGTGAGGGGATGGCAGATTCAGGTTGCCCTTCACCCCGAGTTAGGGGCTCCTCCTTTTAGCCTACCATGGACACAAGCCATATTGATCTGTTTATTGCTTTCTTGAGTTATCAAGCTGATCACCTGCCTCCTTACTGTGTTCCTCACATGGTCTCCTCAAACCTGGAAACACAGGACTTCCTGTTTTATTTACAGGTACTGTGTGAATGAAGGAGATCCTTTGTGTGCCTGGTTCCTTTAAATAAGGGCAGAAGTTCTGCAGTTCTACCTTTGAGAAAACTGCATGTCGAGGACTGTAAGGGGCTTTATTTTACTTACAGCATGCTGTGGCAGAGGCGGCGGCAGGCAGCATCCAAAGGCATGCTCCACTGCCACAGATTGTGGTTTAGCAGTAAGTCTGAATTCAGCTTAGAAGTCATAGAATTCTGTGATGCTGTCTACCATCAAACAAAATACAGACATGCCCCCATACCTGCGGGAATTAGTTCCACAAACACCCCCCACCCTGATACAGAAACCGCAGATACTGAAGACACTATTAAAAAAATAGAAGTCTCCGTGAGCCCTTCAGTTAACATCCACTTCCTGTTCAGTGTTAGAGCTAGTTTCATCCAGCATTAAGGCTTTCGGTAGCCTACTCTGTAGCGCTACAGGCTTGAGCCTATAGAGCATGCTGTGAAGTTCATGATTGAGTAGGAATTTGAACTCGAATCTCCATGTTCCAAACCCAACCCTCTAGTGGCCGTACCACACTGAGGGCCCAATCCTATCCAACTTTCCAGCACTGAAGCAGCTATGCCAAGAGGGTGTGTGCTGCATCCTGCAGTGGGGAAGCAGTTAGGGAGCCCTCCTGAAGGTAATGAATATTTGTTCCCTTACCTTAGGGCTGCATCAGCACTGGAAAGTTGGATAGGATTGGGCCCCAAGCCTAAGCATGTCTACTTGGAAGTAAGCCCCACTGAGTCCAATGAGACTGACTCCCATGTAAATTTGTATAGGATTGCAGCCACATTCTCTAGCCAAGTTTTTTTTAAGTGCTTTTCTGGTCATATGGAAGAGGCAAGCATATACATATTTAGATAGCTCCAACTGAAATATGTGGTACTTAAAGGTGCTTAAGGGTGCAATCCTAACCCACTTTCCAGTACCGACATAAGGGCAATGAAGGTCCAAGGAAAGGGAACAAACATTCCCTTATCTTGAGGAGGCCTCCGTGAGTGCCCCCCAACTGCAGGATGCAGCACACGTCCCATTGGCACCGCTATGCCAGTGCTGGAAAGTGGGTTAGGATTTGGGCCCATTTTGTCTGGATCATGTCCCATTTTAAAATAATGTTATTCCTTGTTATTTTGCTTTTAGAAATTTTTTTTTAAGTCCTCCTCTGTTGCTCTTGACAATTCTTTACCACTAAAGCGAAAAATACTTGCCTCATGTTATCATGGAAACAATGAATCTGAACGAACTAGATTGCAGGAAAAAAAATCAGATATTCATACAGTATGTCTGCCTATGTAGATATAATCAAAAGAAAACTAATTCAAACAAGGAGGAAATGGCTTGGAATTCCAAAAACTACCCTTCCTTTCAGCACAATCCCTGGAAATGGGCATTTTCCCTCTTAGAAATCATAACTCTAGTATACTAATTAATAATCTCTTTCTTAGTCCACCACCCTTAGCTGCTCCACATCAAACTTCCTCAAAGCACAGGAAATCCAGCGGACATTTCTTAATTGCTTTTGATCGTTTTTACACTTTATCATTTATTTTGGAAGGTATACAAAATTAAACACACACGCACTCACACAAAGGAGATGCAATGTGCTATGACACTCAAGAATTATGCTCCTCCACTCACAACTTGCACATGACATTGATGCCAGTGCAGTTTGGGAGCATTCTTGCTATAAAGACCTGGGTTCTGTAAACAGGGTTAAAACAGGATATTGAAACATTTTTGATCTATAAGCAGCAGAGGCTGCTCTGGGGAATAAGAGCAGCAGAAGTCTTGGAGACAAGAAGTGATCTGGGAGTCATGTGTACATGTACAGAAGCGTATTCATGCAAGAGACAGGAATCCGATAAGGCAACCCTGTTCAGACGGCCCTCTAAAAAAATACGCACACATTAAAAACCCTTTTTTAGCTGACATATCATTACAATATCCCCATGGAGCAGACTTACTGCCGCTCATCTGCCACCCCAAAAGAGGAAGCTGTGACAGACTGGGATCTTTTACTTTACATTATGTAGAATGAGGTATTAGACCAAGGTAGCATAATGCTGACTGCTGTGTGTTTAGGGGGAGGGGAATGCATTTTGGAATATTCTTCCATCTCAAAAACATAATCTTGCATGTAGAAAACTAGCACACCTGAGAGAAAGTTTAAAAATGGTTTTCTCTTGAATGTGCTAGTTCACTACATGCAAGTATCCTTATTATATGAGAGGAATATATACTATATATATATATATATACAATATCTATACATGCAACATATATACAATATATACAATATATATACATGCAACATCCCAAATGCAGTTGGTGGTACAGCCCATCTCAGCCTACCTTCTCATTCTCAACAGTGTGTGGAACATCTCCAAGATAGACCCATAGCCACCCAGGGATTTCACGGGTGGGTTCGTTAAGGAACTCTGGCGCTCAAGTGCACATATATTAACACTTTCATTTGTCCTTTGCGATTTGGCAGGGGCTGCAGTTGTGCTACGGCTTTTCACAAAGTGGGCGAGCAAAGTATGAACACTGCTTTGGGAGGTATAATTTCTAATGGAAAAAAAGCTTGTTGTGCGTGCACATGTCTAGCCCTGAAATTCAGCACTTTGCTCAGAAGGTTTCAGAGCCTAGCAACAGCCCAAGTTTTTCTGGCTTACATAAACTGCAGCAGAGAAAGTCGCCTTCAGTTTTCAGAACAACAGTCCTTATTGAAATTCAGCCTCTGGCTTCCACCTGTTCTCAGACCTGTAGACACCCCTCATGGTACAGAGGACATTTCAATCTTCAAAATTACATAAAATGCAACCTCCCCCCCCAAAAAAAACCCTTAAATAAGTTAAATTCCCCCCCCCCATTCTTCTGATGGCCTATTTGGACTTATTTATGTAATTAAAGATTTTGGATTTATTTTAAGAGGTCAGCTCAGAACTTCCATGCCAATTAACAATTCTGTCTGCAGCTCCATGGATGGATCTTGTAGCAAGATGGGTGGAAGGAAAAGATGCCCTCATACTCCAAATGCAGGCTGAAAAAGGATACCCATTTCTTTTCTCTGGCAAGAGTAAAAGTAGCTAGAGGCAGGGCTGGCCACTCCATGAGGCCAACTGAAGTGGTTGTCTTGGGCAGTAGTTTGGTCGGGGGTGGGGTGGGGGGGTAGGAGGGGAGCCCATCTCTGCTTACTTGCCTCTACCACTTCTCTTTCTATGTCTTGGACTGAAGAGGAAGAAGGGGGACAGAGAGGAATACGAAATGTGGAAGGGGATATTGAGTTAAAACACTGGAGTTTGGGAGGAGCAGAGGCTGGCAATTCTTCTGGTAACGGGTGGCAGTATTTGGCAGGCGGCCTCAGGAGGTTCTGGCAGGAGGGGTGATTTTTCAATGAGAAATGTCTCAAAGGGAAGACATTAAGAAGCCCATCTTCCCCCTTCCAAATTGTAAGTCAAGGTGCTATATTTTGTCACAAAAACAATTTGTAAAAAGAATCACAGAGCATCTCATTACGCCTAGCTGTGCCCCAAATAGTGGATAAGCAGGTATATTTTTGTACCAGAGAAATGTAGTGTTCACCTGCGGAATGACACTGGAGGTGGCCCACGACATTCATATGAGTGCATCCTTTTATTTATATCTCACCATCCCCAGGTGGCTCACACAATAGAAACATTTTACATCATCTATATTATAAAACCAACAAAAAGCAACAAGCTAAGGGAGTAAACTATAACCAATACCTTAAATTAGCAGAAAGGGGCAATATTTGATACAAAAACACCTAGTAAGAAAGAAAAGCCTGGACCGGACACTGAAATGGCAACAGCGAGGGGATAAATTAATCTCCAGAGGTAACGAGTTCCACAGTCTGCAGGCCACATTTAAAAAGACTGGCTCACATTACCTCCAAATGCACTTTTGACAGCAGAGAAAGTGATACAATATTTGATACAAAAACACCTGGTGAGAAAGAAAAGCCTGGACCAGACACTGAAATGGCAACAGTGAGGGGATAAATTAATCTCCAGAGGCAGGGAGTTCCACAGTCTGCAGGCCACATTTAAAAGACTGTCTCACATTACCCCCAAATGCACTTTTGACAGCAGAGAAATGTGGAACCGAGTTTCAGATGACAAACAGCAAGCACTCTAGAGTCAGTCCATTGACATGCAGTAATAAAATCACATTAAGTTTTTTTAAAACTATATTTTAAAGAAAGCAAGGGACACAAATGCTGTACAGAAGGCACTCATCATGTACCATTTGTGACCCACAGGAGAACTATAACCCTCCTAGCTTTGCTGCCTGTCTGGGCCTTTCTGACAGAGGAGTTGTCAAACATCCAGCTGGCCCCACTAAATGAATGCGATGAGAATAAACAGTGTCAGTGCATTGTGGCTTCTAGGACAAAAGTAGTAAGTACATCTTACTGAGGCAGACAGATATGTCATGCAGCTCCTAAATTATTGCTCATACCAAAATCCTTCCCCTTTGGCTAGTATGTGGATTTTTATAATGGCACATGCACATTATATATGCATGCAAGCAATCCCATTTTCCTCCCACCCCACAACCACATACATTCCTTTTTTTTCTGCTTTGACCTGCTTCTGAACAGCAGCACCACAGCTGAGGTCTGCCTCTAGAGATTGGTTTCTTTCAGACCCTAATGGATGTAGACAGTATAATCTACTTCACCTTGACCACCAGCCCAAGAAGGCTTGCTCTGACATTTTCTTGACAAATTCCTGGATAGACAATTTTCTCTGTTGAAAAGCACAATGGAAACAGAGATGGGTGCCTCTGCTTTTAACTCAAGAGCCATTAGAACAAATACAGAACCTCCTCAGGGGGTGGTTAGGGGAGGAATGGCTCTTGGCCTTCCCCATGTTTCCAATTAGCCACTGTTCATATACTATTTAGCATTTTTAAAAGATGTCCTTGCAAGTATTCACCATTTAGATTCAATGCACACTGTCTCTACACATGCATTCTCATTTTATTTTGATGCCACCATATCCTCATCACAGAGGAGTGATAAAATACATATTTATATTTGTAGAAGGATCTTTGACCCCGGAGAGCATAAATGCAGTACCACAATCCTGTTCTATTCAAAAGTAAGTTCCACTGAGTTCAGTGGGTCTTATTCGCAGGTAAAGGTGTATAGGATTGCAGCCTAAGGGTCTAAGCCTGCAGTTTTCAAACTCTCCAGGAGTTTGAAACCTGCAGTAAGTCTTTGCGGGGGGGGGGGGGAAGACAGCAGGGGCAGGGGGAAGGCAGCAACGTGATCCCCAGGATCGTGTCACTCAGGGGGCTGCAGGGACTGGGATGCACTCACCAGTCCCTGCAGTAGCTGTCCCTGTGTGCAGCGAGCCCAGCACGAGTGCCTGCAGGGCGCCCCAGGTGAGGGAAAGGGAGAGTGACGATCGCCCCACTCTCCCTCTCCCTGACCTGGGAGCCCTGCAGGTGCTTGCGCATGGCTCCCCACACGCAGGGACGGCTGCTGTGGGGACTGGAGGGTGCACCCCAGTCCCTGCAGCCCCCGTCAGAAGGGAAAGCAGAGCGGTCGTGCTCCGCTTCCGGTTTTGCGGAGCGGGGTGCGATCGCTCCGCTTTCACTTTTCCTGACCTGTGGAGCCCTTTTAAAGTGAGGCGCCCAGAATTGGACACAGTACTCCAGGTGAGGTCTAACCAATGGAGAGTAAAGCGGAACAATGACATCTTGCAACTTGGAAGCTACAGTTCTACTACTGCAGGCTAAAATTGCATTTGCCTTCTTTGCAGCCATATCACACTGCTGACTCACATTCATCTTGTGAACATGTTCATCTTGTTGACAGCCAGGACAAAAGTTTCTGGCAACCAGAGTAGTCTCTGTTAGTAAGGCCTGCTGTCGCGTTCTTGTTCGCAGTGAGATGGATTACCAAGGTCTGACCCTAACTAGGCAACACAAACTATTTTGAGATCTGGAACAAGATACAGTCTAAAATTCTCTGCCACATATGTGTAATATACATGTCCATTTTGTTATCCATTCTCAAAGATAGGTCACTAATGCTCCCTAGCTAACGTGTCTGCCAGACCCTGAGCAAACAAACTACTCCATTATTTAATAATTCAGATCCCAAATGCTTAATTAAAAACAGTTTTACTAGATGGAATAAGAGTGAAGAAACTATATCTTGCTTTGCTGATTGACATCAAAGATTTGCCTCCTTTTTTCAGCACAGTGTACACATGATTTGGAGAACAAAAGGCTCTCTGGGTTATTGAGTGTAACCAAATATTTTCTGCTCACTGCTTAGCTATAACCCAATATTCTTGCAGCACCTTTCCGCAACATTCATTTATCCTTTGAGATCATGATGCTGAGATATTTTGAGGCCAAGCAGCTCAGATTGCTCAGACTCTTCAGCAGAGGTCAAATTCTAGGGTGATTGTGGATATAATTATTTCTCCCTCATTCCCACTCAATCATCATATTTTATCTTGTGGTCAATGTAAGCCTGAACAGGAGTACTGCTGTTTTGTTGCTCATATGCGATACTGTTTTAGGTAGCTTGAAGGCGATTAGCAGAGGTTCACCATGTTGCCTTCTACCAGCAGCATGAATGGTGATCAGTCTCTAAATATTACCTTACGGGACATAAACCAGCAAGCATTAGGGCAGTGAGACAACCCTTTAGCCACAAAGCAATTACAGCAACTTTGAATGCATCTGATCTCGGAAGGAAGTTCTAGACCAGGGGTGCTCAATAGGTGGATCGCGATCTACCGGTAGATCGCGAGGCAAAATGAGTAGATCGCGGAGCCCTGTCTCTCCAAACTGTTAATATGTCAGTTTCGTCTAGTGACTAGACAAAACTGACATATTTAGCTAAACTGACACTGAAACTGACCCTTTAGCTGCTCTTCAGGCATGCAGCAACAAAACTGACGAAACTGACTAGACTCCAGCAGGGGCTCCATACATTAAAGGGGGTGTCTGTCAGATGCTTCCTTCCCCCCTGGTAGATCTCCGGGCCTTGCTGGGTTTCAAAGTAGCTCTCGAGCCAAAAAAGTGTGCGTACCCCTGTTCTAGACAGATTCTGGCCAGACAACACTAATCCCCAACTACTATATAGAAAGTTTAATGTGCCCTGCTTAATATATCAGAAGGATCCATCTCGTCTCTTCATTCTCTCCAGTCAGAATACCAAGATTACAAGTTTGCACCCTTTACTTGGTTGGGTTTGTTTCTGGCCAAAAAAAAAGAAGGATAAGATCTTCCCCCTCACCATACACCTCAAGTGTGTGCATTTAAGTAAACAGAGATTTCATGCTAGACTCTGCTCACAGATCAACTAAAACTGAAGGTATCCAATTTGGCTCTACCTGACAGATCTGGTCTGGGTCCTGACCTGTTCTCAGAGGCTATAAGCCAAGTACCAGAATGTTTGATTTCAAGAACTGTCACCAATCCCAATCGAAAAACCTCCTTTACTCATACAAGAGACTTTGGGTGCAATCCTAACCTGATGTAAAGCACTTTTGCTCCTCCATGGGAGGAAGCCAGGCCGGTGTTCCCAGAAGCTCTGGCCTGCGGAGGCCGACGGAGGCCTCAGCGCTGGCTTCCTTGGATGAGCTGACACAAGGGTGACAGGTAGGTGTGGGGGAGGGAGGGAGGCGTTCCTGGGTGGGAGGAGGGAGGGTGATGGACGGCCCCAGGGGCGGGTAGGTGGGGAATGGGAGATGGGGCTGGGATCTGGCAGTCATGCCAGATCCCAACCCCTGTCCCCGGGGAGAACGGAGCAGCTTCAAGCTCCGCTCTCCTTGGACTTGTGCCACCTCAAGAGGTGGCGCAAGTTCAAGGAGACCCATAGGCGCCAGCAGCCCTTACCCAGGAGTAAGGGGAAAAGTTTCCCCTTGCCTCTGGCTAAGCCGCTTCTGGCCACAATCCTGCGCTGGATACAGCACAAGCTTCCTGGCTTGCCTGTTCCAGTGTAAGTTAGGATTGCGCCCTTTGGGCCCAATCCTATCGAACTTCCTAGCACCAGTGCAGCCTCAGTGCAGCCCCAACATAAGGGAACAATACCTTGAGGAGCCCTCCGTGACTGCCTCCCCTTCACAGGAAGCAGTGCATACCCCACTGGCACAGCAGCACCAGCACTGGGAAGTTGGATAGTATTGGGCCCTTAGTTGCTCTGGGGACATGAAACTTGATCCAACACATCCATTTTTTTGGGTGCTGCTTTCAAGCAGCAAATCACCCAGAAGCAGGAGCTAGAAAAATGTGGCATTGAGGTTATGAAAATTCCTGGCTGAAAACAGTTCCTGGATTCATGGACATGCTGGGACAAAGTTCATTCCTGCACAGTGTGATCTCCATGGGCCCACTTGAACCTCTGAAAGGGTACACAATATCAGCTACCTGCCATAGGCTGACCTGGGGCAAATGCTCTGAGCGACATCCTGTAGGGCCCCGCGGAAGCCTCTCTGAGCGCTGGGAAACCTCACAGAGCTTTCCCTGGTGTGGGAGGAGGTCGTGCAAGGCTCCATGAGCCTCTGGTAAGTAGGGGAGCGAATTTCTGCCTGAGGGGGCGGCAACAGCCTGTGGGGGGGCGCCGTTGCGGACCTTTGCCCCGGGTGCGGGGCTGCAGAGGCCCGAGGCTGCACAATATGTGAACTTCACCCAGGTCGTGTTTCAAGTCAGTCTTGCAATTATATTGTATAGCATTGGTTCTCACACATTTAGCACCAGTACCCATTTTTTAGAATGAGAATCTGTCAGGACCCATCAGAAGTGATGCCAGGACTGGAAGTGACATCATCAGGCAAGAAAATTTTTAACAATCCTAGGCTGCAATCCTACCCATACTTACACAGGAGTAAGTTCCATTTACTATCATTGTTAAAAGAATACCCATAGCAGCTTGTTAAAAGTACAGGTCTGTAACGTTTCCCCAAATGCAGTCACATATCATGGTAGCATCAAGTCTAATATATTAAAAATAAAATATTGAAATGAATGGGGACCCACCTGAAATTGGCTCAGAACCCACCTAGTAGGTCCTGAACCACAGTTTGAGAAACACTGCTGTATATTATACCCATTCTAAGAGTTCTCTGATATAATGTATATTATGTACAACTATTACAAAAAGGGTGTACACATCATGGTTAACTGGGGAGAGAATAAACAGCTTTTGTAACTAACCAAGTAACTATTTTCTGAGGAGGGAATAAAACACCCCCAGATTTTCTATCTTCTCTGCCTCTTTTTAACAGCCTGGAACATGAACATATTTGGAAATGCATATACTCCCACATGATGCCATCTGTGCAGAATTTACAGCGAGCCCAACCCCCTCGCTGCCACAGTTCGATGAAAAACTGTATTACAATGTTGTATTGAATTACACCTCAACTATTAGGAAAGAATTCTAAGCAGACTTCTCAGGGTTCCAGACACAGAAACCTGGCGCAAAAGCAAGGTTCACATTCTCTTTAAGGAGAGGTCAGAAGTCAAATACTTTAGCAGCAACAGCAGCAGCTGAACTCTCAGGGCAAACATAGGCAAACTACCTCCCTTGGATGGGGGGAGTTGTTGCAAAAAGTGAACAACAACAGATAACATCTGAAATGAGGCTTTTTCACTATTTCAGGAGCACCAACATGGTTGAAATCCCCACCACAGATCAGCCTGAAGAGTTGTTCCTATATATCCCTCCCCATTCTCTTCATAACAATAAGGGCACATCTATAATAAAATTGTACAGTATATCCATTTTATACCACTTTAACTGTTGCAGCTTCCCCCCCAAAGATCCTGGGGGTTGTAGTTTATATCTTAATTCATCCAAGTTGCTCATATGTGGTCCATTCTGTAAGAAATAAACTGACCCAAGGCCTATTCAGCAAGCCGTGAAAATACTCTCTTAAGCCATAGCCACCCTCCCCATCCAAAAAACCCCAAACCAACCAACCACTCTTAGGGTTCCTTGCAGAGCAGAAATAACTACCAAACCAGGCAAAATCTGTAGTGCAGACATGCCCTGGGTATTTCAGGTTGAACACTTTACAATGCACATGTGGCCTTTAGAAGTGCTGTATTATAAACCAGCTTCTATACAACACATGTTAGCATACATATTAATGCATGATCAGAAGCATAGATATTGGTATTCTGTCGCATGCTACATTCCAGTCAACATCAACACACAGAAAAGTTAGAAAGAATACACTATCCATAATATGACTAGCATTCGTTAAAACTGTTAGAAAATATAAACCTTCTAAGTAAGAATAAGGCGCATGAAGCCTTCTTTGCCACCTCCTGAGGGTGTTTTTTCCCCCTCGAAAAAGCGCATTAGAGTCAGACTATAAAGCTGGTGCTACTTTTCATTTGTCTTTCTTCCTCAGGCTGAAAGCTTTGACTTGTGTGCCTTGAGCTGCCTTTAATTGTCTGACTGGCCCCTGCCTGGTAAGAGATATGTGAGCTCAAAGATAGTATACAGCAGTGTTTCTCAAACTGTGGGCCACAAGCCAACTTTAGGTGAGTCCCCATTCATTTCAATATTTTATTTTTAATATATTAGACTTGCTGCCACCACGGTATGTGACTGCATTTGGGAAAATGTTATAGACCTGTACTTTTAACAAGCTATGTATATTCTTTTAACAATGATAGTAAATGGAACTTACTCCTGGGGAAGTGTGGGTAGGGTTGCAGCCTAAGATAGTTAAAAATTTTCTTGCCTGATGATGTCACTTCCAGTCATGACATCACTTCTGGTGGACCTGACAGATTCTCATTCTAAAAAGTGGGTCCTGGTGCTTAAATGTGTGAGAACCACTGGTATACAGGGGTCTGTACATCTGGCCTCTCCCCTTGCATCTAAGGGAATTCAGGGCTTAATTGCAGAGCGGGTTCATCTGAGGGAAGGGGTTGCCCATGTTCACAGGATATAATCTCTTGTACCTTGCACCTAACTCAGTGGAAGAACTGCGTCATTCTGTTTTTTCTTAGAGTCAGAGTACAACTAGGATTCCACCCCCCACAAACTAACTGCACACAACATTAGTTGCATCTTCCTTGCAATGCACCCACAGGAGATGACCATTTGCAACAGAAGAGCTGCAGGAGGGAAGCCCTTAACCCTCCCTGCCAATTTGCTCAGCAAGTTGAAACTGCAGCAAAAGAGGAGCATCACCCCAGCCCAAATGTCTCCTCTCTGTCCTGCTTTTCTTTCTTGCCAGTTCTGTTTTAAATTGGAACTCAAACCTTCATGTCTGTTACCATCTCAGCAACTTAGAGTCTAGTCCAGACTCTGTGATCTGGAAAGTAACACATTTTAGGGATGTTTCTTTAACCTTTCATATGCTTTCTCCTTTTCAGGTCTGCACATAATTTTTTTTTTCAGCCTTGCAAATGAATTCCTTATCAGATTTTCTCTACACACACTCGCTTGCAGGGGAGCCTGTGAAAACACTTTCTCCCTTATTATTTCCAGAGCTCAAAAAAATCTTCAAAGTGAAGTGCAAATGCAATGAATTCCCAACATTTAACTGCTCTTTCAGTTTGTACCAGATTGTGTCACGGTTTCATCATCATGTAACTGGGAGTGCCTTCACACCAATACAGATTTTATATAATAGCATTGTGTGCTACAACAGCAGTGAGGAAGCTGACACTTAAGGTAATTTAGAAGAACATCAGCCACAAAAAGCACTTAAAGGCTGTACAAACCATGTACAGTTGTTTGTACAAGTGTCGTGACTGATGCCAATGGTGTGTTAAGTTGAGCATGTCGCCATGCTCAGACCTAGGGAGAGCCAAGAATCCAAATTTCTGCTTTAGCTTGGTAGTATTCCTATGATCTCCCCAGTGAAAGGGTACCAGACTCCTTCTGCCCCTTGCATGGCTGCATCTCTTCCCCTGTAAGGGTATGGAAAGCTCCTTACTGAAATTCAGAAATCATTAAAAAAAAATTGGTTGCACTTCTGATTTGTACTGATGTGCAACCACCCTTTACAATCTGCACTGCAAGTCATTTGTGCATCAGATAATACAACTGACCAGTGTTATTTGCAGTGCAGAGGGGGTGAGGGCTCCGAACTTCATCAGGACTGATGTTGGCATCAGATTGTCCCGTTGCACTTTTCCCAGTTAAACTGTCTATGTTATGACCCTTTCTTCTACCACATTGGATCTGTACAGACATACTTTAAATTTTCATCCTGAATTTTTAGTTTTCTACCCATGAACAATTAAATTCAAATAGCCGCCCTGGGTCCCTTTAGGGAGAAGGGCGGGATATAAATAAAGTTTTATTATTTTATCATTATTATTATTATAACTTCTAAAAGCATATTTAATTGTTTTTTTTGGGGGGGGGGGAGCAGAGTGTACATTTGTCTCAATAGATTCAGAATGCTCTTGTAAACCAGCCATGAGCTGAGCTGAATCCAGGGAGATAAACTCAAAGAGTTCTGTCCTTTGGGGCAGATTCAATGGTACTCCTCCACATGAGAGAATTTGTCCATGTTCTCAGCGTGCTGTAGAAACTTTAGTCCATCTTCTTTTCCATTGTCCGCTTCATTATGAGGCCAGGAGGAAATGTCCAGCTCTCCAACCCTATCTCAATTTTTTCTTGGAGGATTCTGCTATATTGCAAGCCTTATTAGCTTCCACTGACCCTAACACCATTTCCCAGATAGCCACATTTATTTCGCAAATTGTGGCGTCTAATCTGAAGCGTGCCCCCATTTCTTTGAAGTCTCTGAATTTCGGGAGTTAATTGCAAGTTGGTGTGTTATGTTATAAGCAAACATTATTTTTTTTTATTAGCTGTATGAAAGTGTTTAATGTTCTTTTAACTGTATGCCAATAAAGGTACTGAAACTGAACTCAAAGAGTTTATCACTGAGATAAACTTCAAACAAAATAATGTAATCTGCATCCACTCTTGCAAGACAAGCTCAGGAGTACAACATGGGGAAAGCAGTGTGCTAAAACTCACGTCTCCATCGACCAGGGTTGATGAAAAGAGAACATCAGTCCCAAAAGGATCTTGTAAATGGCAAACTTTCCTAGGATTCAAACTTTCCCTCTCCCCACAGCTATTGGAGAATTCCACAGCGAATGCACCTTGCCTTGCCATCCTACTGGAGTTTGCAAGACAGTGGCACAGTCATACAGCAACCTGCCCAAGGGGCACATACAGCTAATTAGGCCACAAGAGGAAGTGCCTTTAGCTTCTGACTCTTTCTCACCAATTCCATTGCCAGTTCAATTGGAGACCTATAGCAATTAAGTTTTGGGCTCCATAGGCAATCAGAAAGGTGTTCACTTAATCCCTCTATGATCAGGCATAAAGGAAATTAAACTGTTCAGCCCCTCCCAAGAACAAGGAATTCTCTCATCAGAGAGCCATATAGGAATAATATGTTTATCTGGGATGAGCTAATCCCATATAAGAACCCATGGTATTCTATGGCCAAAGACCCCAAATTGTTCTCAGCTGACAATCAGCTGGGCTACGTGTTGGCATAGCAGCATGGCAGGCATGTCATGTGCTTGCCACCCATTCTCCATGTCACCGGGCAACTGGGACAGGTAATTTACTTCTCTGCTCTTGTCTCATTCTTCGGTGTCTCCCTGCTTTCTCTCTGTCCCCTACTCCACCACTTTGAGCCATCCTTGAGCCAACCCACTGCTAGTTTCTCTGCCTACATTGCTCCCCTTGTCTCCTTGCTTGTGCTTTTCCACATTTGTCCCTGTGATTTTACACCCCTAGCCTCACTGCTCACAGCACCAGCATCCCAACTACAAACCTGTCTCCACAGATACAAATTCGTAACCTTGACCTTTGGCCCCCTTTTCCTTTTTACCTTTTTATCTCACAGGCAGCAAACTGGCAAGGTGCTTCTTTTCCCCTCCATGCACTGAGTGTGGAGCCTGTAGATCTATTTTTCGCTAGTTAAGGCACAACCTTGAAGATGGACCCTGGGGCCCCTTCAGCAGCACTGCAGTTACTCAAAGTACTGGGATCCACTCCCCTTTTGATTACTCGGGATATCAAGAATAATCATACAGTGGGAGAGACTCACTTGTCCAATGTGAGTGAGTGAAATGTTTTATTACTTTTTGAGAGGCTCAATCCTTCCTATAGCCCAGCAATTTTCAACCAGTGTGTCATAGCACATTGGTGTGCTGCAAATGGTCTGCATTTGCAGGAGTTTGGGGAGAGTCATTTATTAGTAGGGCCATTAGTGGATGTTAGTCCTGCACCAGCAGTGCAGCGTACCTTATTAATTGTCCAAAAATGGACCATTCTAGCACCTTGCCAGTGTGCTGTGAGATGAAAAAAGCTGAAAATTGCTGCTATAGCCACTGCTTTAGGCTGCAGTGAAAACCAACTCCAACCCAAGCTTGCATCTAACCTGGAATTTGTCCTTTCTTCTTCCAGCCCCAACTTAGAATCTCCCACCCCCACTCAGGTCAGGAACTTACATTGCCCTCCATAACCACTGGCTCCTCTGGGTGGGCAAACCATTTTACAGAAGACATCAACGCCTCTTCTCCAAGCCCACTGATCTTGCTAGTTGTTGGACTGTTCAGAATGCTGTTTTCATTCAGAGCATGTTAATCTTTTCTTTTATCTTCCCTATTATCGTACATGGTTTATCCCCCAATGAAAATTGTTGTGTGTGAATCAATGCATCTTTCATCCTGGGGGTGAGCATATATATTTCAATTTGTGCAAGTCAGTCACATGTAAGATATGCGCTGACTGTAGTCTGAGTAATGAGCAACATGAGCCACAGGTATATCATGCCTCTAAACAGCTTCTTACTGCCCTTCATACACCCTACTGAGGGCACCAATTCTTTATGGTGCCCATCAGTGATGCAGGGTCACATTTGGAAGCCAGAAATCCTGGCCCTACCCATACAACTCCAGGCCTCCACAGCAGCATGGAAAGCAGCCTTTGGTAAAAGCTGCTCTGTGCCACTGTGGTACTACTACATGAAGAAAGCCTTGTATACTGAATTAGGTCTGTAATTCTAGGTATACGGTACTTACGTGGGAGTAGGCCGTCCTGATTGCAGTGGAACGTACTTGGGAGTTAAAAATGCACTGGATTGGGCTGCAAGCAGTTTCACTAACTGCTTTTAATCATTTAAGCTTGGAATACAATTTAGACATTCAGTCTGAATATCAAAACACACAGCTTTTGTGAAGCTCTTGGAAACTGGAGGATGGAAAAGACAGCCAAAAAGGCCAGCAAGCTGGATATTTTTCCAGTTCCTTTAAAAACAGAAGAAAAGAGGTATGTCCTAAAGAAAGTAAAGAGAAAGCTTTAACCCCTCACTTCCATCTCTCTCTGGGTTTAACCCTTGCCCTCCCTCAAGAACGCTACCTTAGACCTTGCATAATACTGGGAAGGTTGACATGAGCATGCAAGCCATTCTTGCTCCGTTATATCTTGTTCCTGGTGCTGTGTCTTTTGCTAGGGAGCCTTAGGGCACAATGCCAGTTATGACAGTGATTCATCATCTCCAAGTTCTCTGCTTACATCATGATGTTCTCTGCTGCCAATTAGGAGCACAAGCCCGCGTATGGTGGGGCAGGCATCCAGCTGCTTGGACAGGCGGAATCCATCAGGTCTGATTTTTAAATGTCTCTCTTGTGCCTCTTTGGCAACTCCACCCCATCACTGTTAACAAATGTTAACTGATAAGACGGAAATCATTTTCTGTGTAACTAAACAGACTGTGGGTCAGTGGTTCACACACCCCTTTTCCCTGTTGTGAAGTTCCACCCTGTTAAAAAAAAAATTTTTTTTAAAGAAAGGAAAAATGCAACATTCATTTCCTCTGTGAAATCTTGAGCAAGTAAAGTCAACCCACAAGTAAACAGAAATCGGTTTCTACATCCTTCCTGAAATAGTGTCATTGGGGGTGGGGTCAATAGGGGTCAAAGCCATTCTGGAACCTATGTTAAGAAAGACAAGATCTCACCCTTGTTGTTTCTCTACGACTCTCAAACATTTGTGGAAGAAGGACCCACTGAAATCAATAGCATTTGAATTCATTTCATGAATTTAGGAGTACAGTGATAGAATACAAGGGATGTGTAATGTTCATAAAAGGTTGTGGTTTTCTTTGTACCCTGTGTCTGGGGATTTGAAGGATCCAATTCATTAGCATCAGTTTAACTCACTGGCTACATCTTTTACCCAGAGAAGCTGGGAAAGAGGCTACAGGACATCACTGCTGTTGCCTTCGGATTAACAGACTCTTCCTTATTAACTGCTGCAATCTTGCACAAACTTTCGGTTCTTGTTGAAATCAGTGGGACTGACTTTCATACAAACATACATAGGACTGATTTGCAAGTCTGATAAAATGCTACTCCCATCTTCTTTCCATAGTCTGTATTGGGAATCTGCTGTTCTAGTATAAGTAATGGGAAGACTAGTTAGGGAAATGTGAAACCTTGAATATGAAGAAATGAATTTCCTTTCATTCTTCTCTATTATATCCACAATGATGCAGTTCCACCAACATCGATCAACGGATTAAACTTAATCCTCATTTTTTAATACTGGTACTTAACAGCCTTGTGTGCTTTATCTCTCTCTCTTTCTCTCACTCACACACAGAGTCAAAAAGGTAGAAGCAAGACAACTGAGTAAAATCAAGTGAATTTAGTATTCAGGAAGTCCACCGCTTCTGGTATTTTATAGGCCTCCACTCATTAGCAAGATTTTAATAAAAAATCAAGGGGCAGACTACTCCTTAGCCAGGGCATTTGGGGGCCTGATTCTGTTGTGATGTTCCTCCTTAGTAGATACATGCGTGGAAGAAAAATCCATGAAAAGGAAGAGGCAGATCTACAGAGCAATCCTGTGCATGTTTATTTGGAAGCAAGTCTCACTGTGTTCAATGGGGTCAGAAGGATTGCAGTCTCATCTCCTATGTATGGCCAGTGCCAGCAAAACAGACATGGCCTTTGAATTATACCACATATCACTTGTGTCCTGCTATGGGTATTTCTCCTTGGAGAGATAATGTTAGAACAGGGCCTGAATTTCAATGTTAGGATAGGGGCCAGGAGAAGTATATGTGTTACATGTAGAAAGTCTTCAATTAAATTGCTGGTTTCAGAACAAAGAATCTCAGGCAGACAAACTGGGAGAGAAACCAATGCACAAGGTTTTGAGGAGTTGCTGTCAATTCAAGTAGGCAGTAAAGAGGTTGGGGACCAATACAAAACTTGGGATAAGACAGTTTCTAATACCCTTATGACAATAAAATACTTCCAAGTACAGTAGTGCATTGGAAGTCATTTTGGTTTACTCCTATAATTTAGGGCTGGTGTACAGGACCCCTCTTTACAGAAGTTGAAGCCTTTTTGTGTGTGCATCAATACCTACTACACCCTGCTTGTGACAAAAAGGTCACTCATTAGCTCCGAGCAGAACGTGCAATTTGGCAAGACACAACTTAACCCATTTTGATATCTATTTGGAACATTTACTCAGTACAAACACCTCTACAATCAACTGGGCTTATTTGCAAGTTATCCAACACTGGCCTTGGTCCCAATAAACAAATGAAGCCGCAATGGTTTAATTTTTTTTCCTTGCTCATATCTCTTAACCAGTGTTGGGAACTCGAGTCAGGTGACTCAGACTCGAGTCACAAAAATGTGTTATTTTTGCTAACTCAGCGACTTCTGAGTCGCATGCTTGGAAGACTCTGAAAAAGACTTGAGTCAGTGCCTCCTGGACTCGGGACGCATCCCCATGCATTCTGACTTGAGTCTGCCTGTTTCTGGGGGTTTCTGTTTCTTGCTTACTGTTTTTGCTGCGTCTAAAACCTTGTGGGGCAAGCATTCCCACAGGGCGAGCAGCAAGGAGTTCCAGCCAGGAGGCATGAAAGGGTTAATGTGAGCTGGAGCGG
This sequence comes from Tiliqua scincoides, assembly GCF_035046505.1. Taxonomy (NCBI): domain Eukaryota; kingdom Metazoa; phylum Chordata; class Lepidosauria; order Squamata; family Scincidae; genus Tiliqua; species Tiliqua scincoides. The sequence goes on along the minus strand of NC_089821.1, from coordinate 77,108,128 downwards.
GGGAGGTGGAACTGGGCTCTCTTTACCCATCTCTGATAGGAAGAAAGGAACGGATTTCCATTGGCTGAGGGAGGGCAGGAGGAGAAGCAGGGGAGGGGCAACCCTCATTGACTAACTGGCACAAATGGGACTACTTCTGAGTAGGGCTGCCAAGGATTGGATCCTGGTAAGCCTACCAGCTGTTGCTCGTGACCCTTCTCCTCCCTTTTGCCACTTCCATCCCTGCACTCTTGCCGTCCCTCTCATCCCTCCTTCCCTCTTTATAGATGGGCAGGGACATCAGGGGAGCATTCAAACAGAGCTCCAACACACACACACACACACACACACACACACACACCCCAGCCGCAGCCCTGTTTTTTTCCACTTTTTAAAGGGTGGCTTTTAAAAGGGGGGGCATCTCAACTCAAGTCACTAAAGGGAGACTCAGAAAGTGCCCCCGTTATGACACTTTTTTGAGTTGAGTCATGGAGGGAGATGACTCGGCAACTTGACTCAAGCCACGCTGGGTTTTCCTATCCCTGCTCTTAACTACAGCAAACCCTGATCCCAGTTTTACACATGTGGATCTTGCATCCATTAAAATGCCTTTAGATTTCACTCAGGGAAGACCCAGTTTCAGGATCAGGACCTTGCATGTGGTTTTGTGCAAAGATTTCTAGGAGACAGAACAGATTTTTGATGCTGACAGAGGCTGTTTAATGAAGACCCTTTAACCAAGTAAGGTGAAGGCAGGTAAGACATTTGTGCTGATAAAAAAAATATCCATCAAGCCAGCTGAGTGGAATGTCCAAATTATGAACCATAATGTTACTGAATGGAAACATTTATGTGTTGTGTTTCAATATACCCATAGCAACTTGATGACAGTCAAATAGATGAGACAAGAAGACTAGACTAGAAGCCAACCAAACCAACTCAAACACCAAAAACAAAATGGACACCTGAACTTTCCTCTTAAGGCATTAAAGTGCATAGGAAGGAGAAAGAAATTTTAATAACCTATCTCAAGCTAAGCGAGAAGATGGCCTAGTCATGGGCTTCTCTAGGGAAGGTATATGAAACACCACTGTTGCTCAAAAGACCCTGCCTCTGTTATAATTTGAACAGAAGATCTTAAAGAATGGGGATGGCCTTTGTTTTAGATGCATCTTTCAGAGAGCCCCGGGTGCAGGCTGCAACCCTATTTTATCTTTGATGCCCTGGGAGTTAGGTTAGTCCAGTGCTACTCAAACTGGGGCATCACGATACCCCAGCCTGAGGGCCCTGGTCTCTGCCCCCTTAAGGGGCGGGGGCAGCCTAGAGGTGGGGGGGAAGGCAGCGGCGTGATCCCCAGGATAGTGCCGCTCAGGAGGCTGCAGGGACTTGGGTGCACTTACCCAAGCCTCCTGCAGCCTCCCCGGGGTGCAGGGAGCCCGGCGCGACTTCTGGCAGGGCTCCGCACAGCAGGAAAAGTGGATGCGGAGCAATCGCGCTCCACTTCCACTTTAGCGGGGATCGCGCTTTAGATCCTGGGGATCATGCCACTGCCTTCCCCCTGTCCCCGCTGCCCCCTCTCCTCGCCCCTGCAAAGACTTACTGGCTCTCAAACTCTCCCAGAGAGTTTGAAAACCACTGGGTTAGTCCAATAGACAGGAACTGGATCAAGGTCACCAAAGAGTTTTGTGACTGAATAGAACCTGCACCCATTTCAGTACTCTCTTCACTTAACAGCCCTTGCTGCTGATTGCCATTACAATGCCTCCTTTCATAAGCAGATGCCATGGCATTATAGTAGTATGAACCCTCATGATACAAAGACTTACTTTGCCTAGGATGATTTACTGCCCATTGTACTTGACTTGTAACAAGGGACTCTTGCACCCACAATCACTTTTACCTCATTATTTGGAGGGGGAGCTCTCTACCTAAACTTTCAATTGTTGCTGAAGCAGGCTAGTCAACCCACTGTGCCTCTGGGGGCAGCCTCACCTCTGTATAAGCCTGTGAGGGCAAACTGCTCTAGGGCAGAGGAATTTGGGCCAAACTAGAATAAATTAGTTACTGGTCACAATCCAGTGCCGTTACAGTTCATGCACACTTACCAAAGAACAACCTTCTTGGAATTTGCTTCTGAATAAACGTACAAGACTGTGCTATAGGTGTGCAGTGGATTGTACCAAATTTTCAGCACACAGCAGGCATTCAAAGCACAGGAGGGACAACTAAAACCCCATTATTCTTATTCCAGTTGTCTATTCCAGTATTGTAATGGGACACTAGATGACTTTGCAATACAAAGGCTAACTTACTTAGTTAGCACTAACTTGTGCTTAGTTAGCACAAGGCACTAACTTACCTTACTAACATCCTGCAGAAGAGATAGGGTTGCTCAGTTGATGATTTCAGGCTAGGCAACATCAATTTCAATGAGGGAAATATCAGTCAATAAAGCATTTGCTCTTGGGAAAAAGCTTAGACTTTAGGACAGGAAAATAGCTTTATGTAGGCAATGGATTTAAAGTTACAGAACAGGCCTGAGGATTATTTTACTTATATCTTACCTTTCCTCCAAATAACTCTTTTTTCATCCCCACAACAACCCTTTGAGGCAAGTTGGACCAGTTGCTGCTCCCACCCATTCCTTCCCTGGTCTTTTAATCACAGACACACCCCACAGCCACAGGAGAACAAGCCTAGAATCCTGCTCAGGACATTAGATTTCTCTTCCACATTCTACTATGCACAATCAAGGACATTAACATGTGCACAAACGGTGTGAGAGGCATGAAAGTTTTCAGTATCGTATGAAAGGGTCTCGGTGGCTTGGCAGCACAACATCTGAGAGAGATCTTGGAGTTGCAGTGGATCACAAGATGAACATGAGTCTGTAGTGTGATGCTGCTGCAAAGAAGGTGAATGCAATTTTAAACTGCATTAGTCTGCATTAGACCTCACCTGGAGTACTGTGCTCAATTCTGGGTACCTCACATTAAGAAAAATGCAGCCAAATTGGAGCGGATTCAGATGATCAGAGGGCTTGACAACAAGCCCTAGGAGGAAAGGCTGAGGGAACTTGGCATATTCAGCCTGGAGAAGAGAAGACTGAGAGGTAATAGAATAGCTCTCTTCAAATACCTGAAGGGCTGACATACGGAAGAAGGGACAAATTTGTTCTCAACTGCCTCTGAAAGTAGAACTAGAACAAATGGGGAACAAACTGCAGGGGAAGAGATTCTGATTGGATATCAGGAAAAAAAATTCCTGACTGTAAGGGTGGTTCTGCAGTAGGATTGCTAAGGGAGGTGGTGGACTCTCTCTCTCATTGGACAGCTTCAAGCAGAGGCTCAATAAGCACCTTTTGCAGATGCTCTCAGAGGATTTCCTACTAAAGGCAGGGGGTTGGACTAGATGACCTATTAGGTCCCTCCAACTCTTTGATTCTGTAATTCTATTTGCTTTGTGATTGACCTGCTGAGAATGTCACTGGTGTGAATCAGTGCATAATCTCAACACGTGGTAAAGGAATCACAGGATTTCTTCACCACATGCTCATCTTGTTCAGTTCAACCCACAATTTAGTGCACTCCCAAAGTGGATGAAGACCTGTGGTCATCATGATAATATTTCCATGCAGGAAAAAGCATGTAGACTACGCTTAAGGAAGTGTACAATACTACTTGGCAACTGTATGGGCTTCTGAGTGCACAAAGAACTTCACATGCACTGTATTATCAGGAGGTTGTTCTTACAACAACCTTGTAAGATGAGTAAGTGCTGTGTTATTAGCTACTAATTGGGGCTTTCAGTTGAGACTGTGGGGGAATGCCTTGCCTAAGGCCACCAAGCGCATAGCAGAGGCAAAATTCAAACTGGGGAAGTCCCAATTGGAAGCTCAGTCTTGGACACTACAGACAAAAGTTCTCTCAAAAAGCACAGAGAAACCATGTGTTCACCCTTTTTGTACACGCAAGTTATATTTGTGCAGAAATGCCAACATGTGTAAAGCAGATCCAATTGTTGCAAATTGGCAGGGTAGCAAAGCAATCATATGACTGTGCGCCAAGGAGCCCACTCTCACGCAACATTTTGAACAGACAGCTCATTGCAAGACCATTTCATTTCATGTTAGATACCTTCAGAAGGACAGCAGTTTCTGCCTATTGCAGTAAACATAGACTCACTTCGCACCTTGCAGAACAACATTTATTGTGGCATAGAGCCCACAAAATGTACACTACACTGTATCTGTTAGTCTTTTCAACAAGACACAAAAGTCTATGTTGTCTTCACATCACAGTCTAGCTCAATATCCTGTCTCCGAACAGTGGCTTCAGAAAACTCATACAAGAAATGGGGCAATTGTGGTATAATCTACTTTGTTGTCATTTCCAATAATCCCAATTGAATAGCAATATTGGCTAGTTGTAAATGCCATAGTACTAGCATTTAACTCCACGATTGTCACAGAAATAGTTTAGATCAATCTCATGGATCATGAGAAGGATGTCTTGGAACATGAAGTCACATATTCTTACCAGCTCAACTACTTGTTACTGACTCAGCCTTGCTTCACAGATTTTCTCATAACTGCTTATATACCTAATTTTCAGAGAAAGCACACACAGTGCTACATGCTAGCTGTATACCAAGAGAGTAAAAAAAAAAATTATCAGACTCTTTAATTATTACTATTCATACAAAAGTCTCATTTTTAACTATGTATTTATTTTGCCTTTTGACCATAAAACGGGTCCAATTACGCCATCTTTCTGTGCAACAGCTTAAATCAGAGGTACATCTTCCCACACTGATCCTTTCAGAAGAGAGTGATGTGTAAGATTTGGGGGGGGGGGCGACACACAACATACACTATTTTTTGCAAGGAATCTGCAAGACAACTTCTGGCAGCAGAGCAAGCATAAAAGGTCAGCTACACGCAGTGTCCCAACAGGCAACTGACTGCAGTCCTGTGTATGTCTACTCAGAAGTAAGCCCCGTTGAGTACAAAGGATTCACCTCCAGGGAAGTGTGTATCAGACTGCATCTTAAGGCTCTGATCTGGTGCGCTTCTCTGAGAGAGCGAGCCACCCCATGGGATTTACTTCCGAGTAGACAGAGAGCGGATCGGGCTACTGAGCAACACTCAATGAGGTTCCACACTACTGGAAAAGTTGTCTTGGGAGCCACGATCTCCCTTCTTTCACTTACACGCTGAACCCTTAAGAAAAATTGCTCCTTCCTTGATGTTCCAACAACGTGGAGCATCCATCTGGCCAGCTGCTTAGAGTCCAAGCCTATGCTTGTCTACTCAGAAGTAAATTCCACTGTAGTGTATGGGGCTTGCTTACTCTCAGGAAAGTGCGGATAGGCTTGCAGCCTCAGTTTCAAGAAGAGAACCGAACCCAGCGCCTGGAGGCTAGTGACCGGCAGGGGCAAAGTTCTCCAAGGGCACGCTTCAGCCCCTCTCCAACTCTTTCCGGGGACTGGTCTCTGGCCGGACTAGCGGGAAGCAATGCAAATGGATTGCTTAAAAGGGCCGATCTGCCAGTGGCAGGGGCAGCACTGCTGAGCAACCACAAGCCCGGAGAAGGAAAGTCAGGGCAGGATTCAAACACAGCACCTTGCAGCATCCAAATCACTCACCCCCAAAACCAGGACAGCCCCAGCCTGGCTCCAGTGGGCGCTTCTTTCTCTCAAAAGACATCCATCCCTTTGGAGAAGCAGGGAGAGAAAAGATGGTCATTGACACCCCCCACATCCAACCAGCAAGCCCTGCCCTCTTAAAGCTGCAACACCCTCTCCGCAGGCTCGCAGCCACTCCAGCCCTCCTTTCTGTATCGCGATCGTGGCTTCTAAGAATAGAATCGACCCAGATCGGGGGAGCGCCTGGCAGCTGGCGGGCCGTGCTGGGCGCGTTCGTGCCGAAAGAAAGCGACTCGTCGCTAGCTGGGTCTGCGCATCGCGTGGCGCATGAAACGCTTCCCCGCCCGGAGTCTCCAGCAGCCCGCAGATGGTCTTTCTGCTCGGGATCGACCACAGCGGCTCAACCTCTTTCAGGGAAATGGTCTGGTCCCGCGAAAGTTTTCAACCCAATGAATGGGCGCTTAAGGTGGGCCTGCCAAGGGAACATCTGGTGGCGGGACCTTAAGGCGTTTCCAAACCCTTGTTTGTTTCTGGACTCCAGGCTGTTCACACGTGGGCTGTTCAAGGCGATTGTCAAAAGAGTGGGGAGGGGGCAGGGTGACTAGGCGTCCTCTTTTTCCAGGACATGTCCTCTTTCCCTGGAAAAGAATTTCAGGGTCCTCCTTCTCCCTGTGAGCAGGAAGCACATAGACTTCTTGTAATCAATTATATGCAATACAGTGTTAAATTTAATAATAGTAATATAGTGTTTAAACTGTCCACATGAAATCAATATACAAGTGTCTAGCTTTTATTTTGTCACATCCTATATTTTTCTTGGATGTCCTACATTTTGGAGTTCCTGCTGCTCTTCTGCAGGTATGACATCCGGTCACCCTGGGAGGGGGGAAGGACGTCTGCTGTTAATCCTTACCAGCCAGGACAAAATGAATCTAAAGACATTTTCTGCATTTACATTTGCAGCAGCTTAGCAAGAATATTTTGTGGTGCCAAAGAATGGCATGCACCCTGCAACACCACATCCACAAAATCCAACTCCTTTGTATGCTGTGATATTTGTTTATTTATTTACTCCATTTATATTCCACCTTTCTCCCTGAAGGGCACCCAGTATATAGTACAGTACATTGAAATATATTTAAAATAACTCTATATACCAAGCCAAACAGCAGCCATAAAAAGCATTCGTCCAAAAAACTTTAAAGAATTAATAAAAATAAATATGTAGATAATTCAATCCAGGTCATCCCCAATTCTAGATTCATGATTCTGTTTAGAATTCCCACTTCACCCACAACTACGCACTGAGGTGAGCAAGTGTAGTGTAATGCCTACAAACTAGGAGGCGTCTGGTTCAAAAGTTGCCTCTGCCACTAGTCACTATCTCAGGGCGCAATCCTAACCGGCAGTTATGCCGGCATAGGTGGCTCTGGACGGTCGCAAATGTGCCGTAAAGCATGTTTGCGCCTCCATGAGCGGGAGCTGCGTCCAAGCATTCAAGCGGCAAAGGTAGGCATGGGGTGTGTGGGGAGGGGGCGGGAGGGGGCATTACTGGGCGGGGGAGGGCGGGGGATGGCAGACCCAGGGGCGCGCGCGGGGAGCTGGGGGTGGGGCTGGGACCTGACGGACTCCGGAGGTGGCGCAGGTCCGAAGAGACCCATAGGGGCGCACAGCCCTTACCCACGGATAAGGGGAAGAGCTCCCCCTTGCCCGTGGCTGAGCCGCTGCTCACTGCAAACCCGCTTTGAATGCAGCGCAAGCCTCCTGGCTTGTCTGCTCCAGCGTGGGTTTGGATTGTGCCCTAAGTAAATCACCTTAGGCAAGGAATAGCATTGTCTTCCTACCTACTCCATCAGCCACAAATGGAAGTTCCTTCTTTATAGGACAGTGGTTCCCAAACCTTTAGCACTTTTTAAAATGACACTCTATCGGGACCCACCTAGGTTTACGAGACTTAAGAGAAATCTAGAAAGAAATAATATTTTCTTTTTAAAAAAACTATTTTCTTTATTTACAAGTAATAAGAAGAAATTGATACTCAAACACTTATCTCTATATATTTACACAGACTTGCAAACTGCAGGAGCTGTCTGTTAATCTATCTGATTTTTGAATAGCCTGAGGGCTTGAGGCCCAAATCCTAACCAACTTTCTAGCACTGACACAACTGTGCCAATGGGGTGTGTGCTGTGTCCTGCAGGTGGGTGGCAGTCACGGAGGCCTCCTCAAGGTAAGGGAATCTTTGTTCACTTACCTCGAAGCTGCATTGCCCTTACCTCAGTGCTGGAAAGTTGTTTAGGAATGCACCCTGAGGCAATTAGTTGTCTGATCTTTCCATCACCCATGTTTTCATTGGAGACTCTGCTCCAGATCCACCAAAAATTGGGTCCCGACCCACAGTTTGGAAACTACTGGTGTTGAATGTTTGTCATATGTGCTTACTTTCCACATTAGAGTAGCACTGTCATTGAGGTTACTGATGCTAAAGTGGTTTTGGGGTGGTTATGATAATGATAGTGCATAAATGCAATGATAATTCATAAATTGGGTCTCATAGGCTGACTGTGCTCCAATGCAAACTTCCTGGGGAGCAGCAGCTTACTTATCTGTTCTTCCACACTTGTGGTGTCACCCAGCAAGTGTGCAGACATCACAACATTGTGTGACATTGTGGCATCTCTTCCAGGTTATCACAGAAGAGAAGGCAACTGCTATGATGGTGGCGCAGTTTGTGACCTCGCTGCTGAATCAGAGAAGGTGACAATGATGGCAGGGGCAGAGGAACTCAGCACAAGCATGGGCAGTGGTTACTTTGCTTCTTCTGGAGAATGGAAGCAGCCCTGCTGAAGCAGGAGGAGATGGTGGGTGCAGCAGGGCTTTTCGATCTCCCTGCAGCACTGTTCCTGCAAGATTGCAAACCCCCTGAAACAGAGAAGGTGATGGTGATGGTGGTGGCATGGTTTGCAATCTAGCTGCTGAAACAGAAAAGGCCACAGCAGTGGTGGTGCCATGAGGCACTTGGCACAGCTAGGGCAGCAACTGTTTCACTCCTCTTCAGGAATGAAGAGAAGCACTATGTTTAGTGAGAAAAGCCACCAAAGCAGGAGGAGACCTTGGGTGTGGTGGGGTTTTTTAATCTCCTGGAGGGGCTTCTTCATGCTAATTGGAACTTCTCACAGTCTGCACAAAGCAATCAACTGTGGGGCTGGGGGCTCAGTCTGCCGCTAATTGTCTCCCCCAGCCAATTGTTTTGGGAAGGCTGTGCTGCTTCTTCCCAATCTGCCACCATCTTGGGTGCCCTTCCTTGTACCCCCTTACATGACCCTCCTTGGGCCCAGGGTGATTCCCCCCCAGCCCTTCCTTCAGCTACGCCACTGCTGGGGTGTATTCTGCACTTAAGTTAATGGGACATTTCCAAGTAAACATGCAAAAGATTACATAGTAAAATATGTTCAGAGGTTGATTTGTATTTTGTCTCCTTCAGGATTCACTCCAACTTTAACCGATTTTATAGGTAACTAGTTGTGTTTTCTCACTGCATGTTTCCCCTGAATTTGTACCTAATATTGAAACTTATCTGCCAACTGTTCCTATTTTGGGTGGCACAGACAATTCTGCCTCTGTTTTGCTCCCACTGCCCAGAACGGCTTCAAAGGGGAGTGGGAGAGGCTGCTGGCATAGCGCATTCAGGCACCTGCAAAACTCAGTACTTTTTCCACCACCTCTAGCTATGCCACTGGTTGTAATATGGATGTATTGTCAGTCCTGTACTCACCTGTGCATCAGGTTGGAGCCTGCTGTGTACTGACTACCACTGCCATAGCAGTGTGGTTTGAGTGGTTATATGGATTTAATCTTTTTCCTTTTTTTAACTGTAAAAATTACACTCAGGGCAAAGAGTGCTACAATGAAGAAGTATAATAGGGAAAATTGTAATAGGGGGTATTATAATAAGTTGGCATCCTTCAGTCATGGAAGACTATGGTATCGCGCTCTGAATGGTAGTTCTGGAACAGAGTGTCCTCTCCAGTGCGCAAAGCCTGGGTAGAGTAGAAATGGAGGATAGACTGTTACCCATGCAGCAAATCCCCCCTCCCCACATCACTGAAATGGTCCAATGGAAAGGCAGAGGCCAATACGGTTGGTTCCAGCGGCATCGCAGGAGTTGCCAGAACGTGACTGTGTTCAGCCATGAACTGCCTCAGGGACTCCGGCTCCAGATTTTGCCTCGAGGTTGAGGGGTATTATTAGGGGGTATTATTGTATAAAAATACTATATTACATTTATGGCCTGTCCTTCCCTGGATCTCCTCCTCCCATTTTATCTTCACAACAACTCTGTCAGATAGGTTAGAATGAAAGATGGTGCTTGACCTAATGTTGTCCAGAGAGCCCTGCAGCTGAATGGGGATTTGAACTCTAGTTTCCTCAGCCCTGTTCTGACAACTACACCACACTGGTTTTATGAATTGTGCTTCCAGACACAAATGAGGTACGTGTATAAAAGGGGATTGCACATATATTTTTAGAAATAAGCTTCTGTATATATTCCCTGAAAAAAATAGCAACTCTGGTAGCGCTTTTTGCTGGTGTGGTAAATGTAGATGTGTTGCTAAAACCAGATGTGGTGTGTGTCCTTTTTGCCTATAGTATAAGAAGATGTGAAATAGGAAATATGAAGCCTGGTTCTGAAAAAAAATTACTGGGTAAATATAAAAACTTCCATTGTTTCTGCCATCAAGGGTTGTGAAAGCCAGCTGGAAGAAGAGGACATCTAGTGGCGTGAAATGCAATTGCATATATGCCTCATGGAGGAGAGTTTGGCACAAAGGAGAAATATAATTCACTGATCATAATGGGATCAAGAATAATGGCATTAATTTGTCAGAGCACAGGGAGAAGCACATGACATTAATGGAGACCAGAGCATGGGGAGCCACCAGGGATTCTTGGTGTGAGAATGGGACTGCCCCAATCCATGAAACATCCCTATTTTCAGCTGTGCCATGTTAGAAGGCATTAATTTTCCAACCAGTGGCTTTGTTTTTCTGCCTGAAACAAAAGCACAGGGGCTGGAAACAAAAAGGGGCTGGAAACAAAAGCACAAAAGTACAGGGGCTGTAGCCCACTCACAGATTTTATATGTAACAACTTCTCCGCTCCAAGGCACCTTTTGGACATTCGATGAACAGGAGATTCTAGCCTGCACAGACACAATAGTAGGTCTCTTGCATGAGAAGGGAATAGTGTCGGCCATGAATGTGCGAATGAGTTCTGATTCCAGCTGAAATGGAATTTCAGTGTCTTGCCAGCCAAATATGCAGTGGGCTAAGGAAACAAAGAACACATGAGACATTCCCAAGGGGTTCTTAATAGCAATAATACATTTGATTTGCAGAAGTTTTTGTGCCATTAAGCTCTGAAAGCCTGTTAGATTGGCATGTGCCATGAGGTGCTGGGGGAGTCGTATTCGCTTATGATGTGGGTAGCAACACAAAGGAGATGTGGGAATTAATGAACCAGAGAGAACAGAAGAGATAATGCCTAATGTAGCCCACTGATGAAATTTCCAGGCAGTTTGCTTGTGCTGTGTTCAGTGAACCCCATGGGGCAAAAAGGGAGATGATTACCATATTTTCCACAGGAGAAGATGTTCTGATACATCTTCTTGTATCTGAACTGGGTTTCAGTAACTATGTTATTACTATGCAAAAATCTTCACTCTAACTGTGTTTTCTTTTAACTATGGTGAGGAATGAACAATATAAAAGTTAACACTTCTATGCATGAACAAAGAATGAGGTTCTTTTCTAGGATGCACAAGAAAGGTTGAAACCATAATAGAACAGTAATTTTGGGAGGAAACTTATGGATAAGACACTTAGGAGGGCTTTCATTTTTAATTAGCCAACATTTTATTGCTGCCTGACACATCTGTGTGAATTAGAAATGTGCTTTTGAACGCTTTTAACCATTTTCATGGTGGTAATTTTGCTTGTGCTATATGGATACATTTTGAAGAAATGTAATCCTCTTTAAGTTTTCTTTTTGGAAAAGCAGAGTATAAATATGTCTGAGAGGCAGACAGACTGATAACAGAAGTCCTGCTGCTAAACAGTGGGAGCCCAGAATGTGAACTTCTGTAGAAACAAGGTTCATTTTGTTTAAGTTATGAAGTAGGCTGCTTGTCCTGAAACAGTTTCTTCTTGTATCAGCGATCAAAGACAAATCTGTTGAAACTGGTGATAGAATCAGCAACTGCAACATTTCTACTTCTGGTATAATAGCACAATTATTTATATTGTGAAAACAGTCTCAATGCATGTGTCATCCATTTGTTCTTAAAACAAACAGCTTTAATGGAAGACTGAGAGCTGGTTCACTTCAGACACAACCCTAGTATGCAAAAATGTACAAGCTGTGGTGGGAGGGCCTGGTTGGGTCTTGAGCTCATGTCTCCCCCCATCACATAGAACATACCATGAAATTGAATATGCACATAACCAACTAACAACTCAATCCTTTCCATTCCCCCCCCCCCCACGCCCATGGATGCAGTGGTGCCAAAATGGCAACTACTGCATCCTATGGTGGGGGGCAGTTCAGGAGGCCTTCTCTTGCAATCTGCCATTGTAACACATGGGCTGCCATCACTCGAGCCATTGTGATGGCAAACAGCTTTCCATTGATGGTGCAAAAGCTGGTAAGCCCTGCACTGATAGCAGTGGGCAGCAGACTGTCTGATGAAGCATGTAAGGTGGCAGGAGGGAGGGTGGAGAGGGAATGGATTGGGGTGGAGATTGGGAAGAGCTGAAGGTGGGTCAGGGCAGATCTTGGCAGCAGCATCCACAAGATCCAGAGCCCTGTCCTGGGACCGACATGCTTCCTTGGACCTAACAGATTTGGGCTAGTCAAGTCGCTGGTGTAGATCTGAATAGGCACATTGGGGATCAGAGAGCAGGGAAGGACATAAGTAAAAAATGCATTTACTGAGCCAGCCTTGTCCCAAGCCAACTCGTGGGATGCAGCAGAGGCTGCAAGCATCAGTGGCGCCTCATTGTGCAGGCCAGCTGAGGATAGGTCTGCTTATTACTATGGTTCCTGGTTTGGGCCTTAGCAAATATAACTCTCTCACTGGTTGCTATGGATGACTGAAGACGTGGGATGCAAGAGACCTCAACGACTTGAATGTATCTTTTAGAGAAAAAGCTTCTTGATAGCTTCTCTGTAACTGGAGCAAGGCCATTATTAAGCTCTGCCAGATTGTATGTGCCTGAGTGAGGCATAAAATCACAGAAGAGAATTCACTGATCAGCTTCCCCACCCTCTCCCCATCATTCTGCTACTCACCAGTTATGACAAGAAGAGAGCATGTAAGATCCAGAGGCTGAAAATGCCCATTGGTTATGTGTAGGCAAGTGGAGAAAAAGGAACATGCACTTCCCTTCCAGGGTAAAGGACCTGAGAAGATGCATCTGTGGGCGGGTCTTGGCAAGCCATTTCCTGCTTTATGCTCCCTGCCTGGAAACCGCCTTTAAAACCTGCATGATGGTACAAAGGGGTCAATAAATTCTACTGTGTCGTTTGATTGACATGGAAGCAAATGTTCAGCACTCACAATTGAGTCTAAACTCAGAGCAGGCACTGATGGCCCACGACAGGGTGTTGTCTTTGAGCCCATGGGAACCTGGTTCTGGCCCTGCATCTTCCTTTTATTATCCTATGAATACAAGATAATGACAAGGAAAGGGGAAGGGAGAACATAGCTCTTTGGAACCCTGTTAGGATCCCTTACACATGGGCTCCATATCCATGGTGAATTGTATCATGCCCCAAGAATCTCCCCCTCCATAATATATATACTGTAGTATATGAATCTTGGGGAGAATCTTGAAGAGGCCGTCTCTGCTGACCAGGTCGAAAGCCTTTGTGAGATCTATGAAGGCTATAAAGAGTGGCTGTCGTTGTTCCCTGCATTTCTCCTGCAGTTGTCTAAGGGAGAATACCATATCAGTGGTGGACCTGTTGGCTCGGAATCCACACTGCGATTCTGGATAGACGCTCTCTGCAAGTACCTGGAGCCTCTTTAGTACAACTCGGGCAAACAGCTTTCCTACAACGCTAAGGAGAGAGATGCCGCGGTAGTTGTTGCAGTCACCCCTGTCACCTTTGTTCTTGTACAGCGTGATGATGTTTGCATCCCTCATGTCTTGAGGTACTCCACCTTCTCTCCAGCAGAGACAGAGGATTTCATGCAGCTCAGTGACGATGATCTCTTTGCAGCATTTTAGGACTTCAGCAGGGATGCTGTCTTTTCCAGGTGCCTTGCCAAAGGCAAGGGAGTCCAGGGCCACGTGAAGTTCTTCTAGGGTTGGTTCACTGTCAAGCTCTTCCAGCACAGGCAGGCACTCAATGTTGTTCAGTGCTTCTTCGGTGACTACATTTTCTCTGGAATATAGCTCAGAGTAGTGCTGCACCCAGCGTTCCATCTGCTGCGCCCGATCCTGGATGACCTCGCCTGTGGCAGACTTCAGAGGGGCAATTTTCTTCTGTGTTGGACCTAGGGCCTGCTTGATACCATCATACATCCCCTTGATGTTGCCCGTGTCAGCTGCTATCTGTATCTCGGAACAGAGCTGGAGCCAGTAGTCGTTAGCACATCTCCTGGCAGTCTGTTGGACTTTGCTGCGAGCAGTTCGGAGGACCTGCAGGTTGCGCTCACTGGGACAGACCTTGTATGCTGCTTGAGCTCTCCTCTTTTCCTCAATGACTGGTGTCAACTCCTCAGAGTGGGCTTCAAACCAGTCTGCCGCCTTGTTGGTCTTCTTGCCGAATATGGACAAGGCGGTGTTGTAAACGGTATTCTTGAAATGTTCCCATCTGCTGGATGCGTTTGCGTCGGCCGGGCCTGGAAGAGATTCCTCAAGCGCTTGTGCAAATTCCTCCACTTTTCTCTGATCCCGGGTCTTGCTGGTATCAATGCGAGGTCTTCCTTCCTTTTTCGTGTGATACAGTCGCTTTGTTTGCAGTTTCACTCTGCTGCACACCAGGGAGTGGTCAGTGTCGCAGGCAGCACCATGATAACTGCGTGTGATCTTGATGCTGGGAAGGCTGGAGCATCTGGTGAGGATCAGGTCGAGCTGGTGCCAGTGCTTTGATCTTGGATGTCTCCAAGAGACTCTATGTTGGGGCTTTGTGTTGAAGAATGTGTTGCTGACACAGAGACCGTGATGACAGCAAAACTCTAGCAGGCGTTGGCCATTTTCGTTCATCCTCCCAGTGCCAAACTGACCTAAGCAAGTGGGCCATGAACTGTTATCAGCACCAACTCTAGCATTGAAATCGCCGAGGATGAACAATGGCTCTTTTACAGGGATTTTCTTGACAGTGGTGGCCAGGTCATCATAGAATTTGTCTTTGGCTTCTGCTGGAGACGACAGAGTCGGTGCATAAGCACTGATGAGAGTGATAGGTCCTGCTGATGACTGGAGCTGCAGGGACAAAATTCTTTCACTTCCCACAGTAGGTGGGATGATGGATTTCAGCAGGGTATTTCTGACCGCAAAGCCAACGCCATGTTCCCTGGTTTCGTTTGGTGGTTTTCCCTGCCAGAAAAATGAGAAATTTCTCTCCTTGACAGATTGGATGTCCACCCAGGCTCCTCAGCATCATCAGATCCTTCCACAAGGACATGAAGGGCACTGTTGTCTTCGATGGCTCCACATCAGACCCTTTTGACATCCGAAGCGGAGTGAAGCAGGGCTGTGTTCTTGCACCAACCTTGTTTGGGATTTTCTTCGCTGTCCTGCTGAAGCAGGCCTTTGGAACTGCAACAGAAGGCATCTATCTCCGGACCAGATCAGACGGAAAGCTCTTCAACCTCTCCAGACTGAGAGCAAAATCCAAAGTCCAGCTGAAATGTCTGCGTGACTTCCTCTTTGCCGACGATGCAGCTGTCACTACCCACTCTGCCAAAGATCTCCAGCAGCTCATGGATCGTTTTAGCAAGGCCTGCCAAGATTTTGGACTGACAATCAGCCTGAAGAAAACACAGGTCATGGTTCAGGATGTGGACTCACCTCCCTGCATTACAATCTCTGAGCATGAACTGGAGGTTGTCCATGACTTTGTGTACCTTGGCTCAACGATCTCCGACACTCATTCTCTCGATGCCGAGCTAAACAGGCGCATCGGTAAAGCAGCTACCACGTTTTCCAGACTCACAAAGAGAGTCTGGTCCAACAAGAAGCTGACGGAACATACCAAGATCCAGGTCTACAGAGCTTGCGTCCTGAGTACACTTCTGTACTGCAGCGAGTCATGGACTCTTCGCCCACAACAGGAGAGGAAACTGAGCGCTTTCCACATGCGCTGCCTCCGACGCATCCTCGGCATCACCTGGCAGGACAAAGTTCCAAACAACACAGTCCTGGAACGTGCTGGAATCCCTAGCATGTATTCACTGCTGAAACAGAGACGCCTGCGTTGGCTTGGTCATGTCGTGAGAATGGATGATGGCCGGATCCCAAAGGATCTCCTCTATGGAGAACTCGTGCAAGGAAAGCGCCCTACAGGTAGACCACAGCTGCGATACAAGGACATCTGCAAGAGGGATCTGAAGGCCTTAGGGATGGACCTCAACAAGTGGGAAACCCTGGCCTCTGAGCGGCCCGCTTGGAGGCAGGCTGTGCAGCATGGCCTTTCCCAGTTTGAAGAGACACTTTGCCAACAGTCTGAGGCTAAGAGGCAAAGAAGGAAGGCCCATAGCCAGGGAGACAGACCAGGGACAGACTGCACTTGCTCCCGGTGTGGAAGGGATTGTCACTCCCGGATTGGCCTTTTCAGCCACACTAGACGCTGTGCCAGAACCACCTTTCAGAGCGCGATACCATAGTCTTTCGAGACTGAAGGTTGCCAATACAAAGTATATGAATACACCAATCTCTCTCCCTCCCTCCCCCCTCTCTCTCACACACACACGCACACACACACCACACTTTATATAATAATAATAATAATAATAATAATAATAATAATAATAATAATAATAATAATATAGGTATTTATATACCGCCTTTCTTGGTCTTTATTCAAGACTTTATTCAAGGCGGTTTACATAGGCAGGCTATTTAAATCCCCGTAGGGATTTTTACAATTGAAAGAAGGTTCTTTCTTTCAAGAACCACAACATTCAGGTGTTTCATTCTGATCTGGTTTCACATTCTGGCCTCCATCCTCCCATGCTCAGAGCAGATGGAATAACTCGGCTCAGCTTGTCAGCTGCTTCAAGGTCACACGGTGCCGGTGGCCTCGAACCGGCGACCTGTGGATGTTATCTTCAGGCAAATGGAGGCTCTACCCTCTAGACCGGACCTCCTGCCAGAATACATATGAATTACTGAAACTTCAGCTGTTACATGCACTAGCACATATTTGTACATGAAAATGTCAGGAAAAATAATGCACATACTGCCTTCTTCCTTCCTGACGTGTTCTGCTGCTTCCCAAAAGAGTAATGTTTTGATCTTCGCAGTTCAAGTGAAAGCATTGACCTTGTCACATCAGCTTGACTCATCTTCCCCAGTCGATGAAGAATGCTGGAGTCAAAAGTCATACTGGTAAAATAAATTGTCATTATTTCTAACTTTTGTTACAGAATGCTTACCTGAAAAAGAGAGAGAGATTTCAGGAATTGTTTCTCAGAGTTTGCAAAGCGAAATGCAGAGCTAACCAGCAATATGTTTATACCCACAAAAATATATATTCGGATATCTAAATCCAGCTGTGTCTCTTGAGTAGCTTTTCTGGGGGCATTCTTCTTGCTTTGTACTGTGCTCAAACTCTCATTCTTTCATGTATTGTACAGTCGATTACATTCTTTTGAGCTTTGGAGTAAAATACGTATTTTCATTTTAATGCCCAGCCTCAAGTTTCTTGTTGCAAACTAAACAGATTTTCAAACAGGCTCTCACAAAGCGGCACACTCACTGTTTGTTTGTTTTCCTAGAACAGCAAAATCACTATGGAGCTACTTTCCTGATTACAAAATCGATGCGATCGACAGTGAAGGGGCAATATTGTAGAAGGGCAAAATCATGAAAACAGTTGGAAACTATCAGCAGTTTGACATCTCTTCTCACTGGGCTTACAAAATAATCGCATTAGCCATACATAATTTAGATGTATTAGACTTTCTGGAATTCCAGATTAAATCCAAAACAAGACCAGTCTTATAAAATACAGTACGGGGACTCTGAAGGCACAAGACTGTTGCCTCTTCTGCTGGAAGGTGTGCTTTGAGGGCATGACCAGTTTCACACTTATAGCTTGTCTATGCACATATTAAAGCTGACAGTCAAATAGAATGGTGTGTTGACACTGTCTTAACACTGCACACAACTCCACAAGTGCTGCACAGTAATAAGCTTTACTACAGGGGAAAAGAGGAAGTCACAAAAGCCATACCTAATACCACTCATGTACAGGATCATGCTACATATATGCTGAATCACAGGTATTGCAAAGTTTGGGTAGAAAAATATATACATTATTGTACAGGGTCTGGTTCAAATCTTGAATCCTGCAATAATGTCCCTACACAGCGGGGAATGGCTTTGGGAGCATGTGTGCCTGTCTGGTGCCACACATGCTAGCATATTATGCACCTTTGTCTGACATGCATGATCCTTCCATCCCTTTGGGACAGGGGGGCAGGTTATGTATATTATGCTAGGTAAACTATCATGCATAATACCAGGGATGGGCAAGTCAGGTGCGGCTTGACTTGAGTAGAGTCACGAGTCTCCACCCCCCATGACTCAAAAACGAGTCATAACAGGCAGACTTCTCCCCTGATGTCCCTGCCAATCTGTAAACAAGGGGTGGGTGGGACAGACTGCGTGAGAGTGGGGACAGAAGCATCAAGAGGGAGGACGGTACGCAGCAGCTGCGAGGTTTACCAATATGACCCAATCCTTTGCAGCTCTGCTCATAAGTAGTTCCATTTGCAATGGTCATTCAATGAGGCTTCCTCCTCCCAAGTAACAACAGAGCCATGTGTTTGAAAGCATGACAGTTACGAACCACCCCCGCTTCCCTGCCTCCTCCCCCTCCCTGAGTTTCTCCAGCCAATCCTAATCTAAGAATACCCTTGGGCTCTTCCTTCTGCCCCACCTCATCCAGAGAAAATCCAGACTGCCCATCCTTCTTCCAATGACCATTGATTCCATTTGGGATGGGCAAGAGAGCCTGCTCTCGCCTCCTACCTGATGCAAAAGCAAAACATTAACCCTTCCCTGCCTCCTGGCTGGAACTTCCCTGCTGCTCACTCGGTCTGAATGAAGGCCCCACAAGTTATTTTGCTTTGTGCAAAAAGTATGCAAGCACACCTAGACACAGACTCCAGTGCATATACATGGGGCAATCAGTGCCGAGTCAAGTGGCCTCAGACTCAAGTCAATACCTGAGTCATTGATGCAGGTGACTCGAGTTTTCATGAGTCCATGAAAAACGTTGATTTTTGTGATTTGAACTCAAGTCACACGACTTGTGTTCCCATCCCTGCATACTACACATGTTGGATTGCAATCATGCAATACTATGGTGGCTCCATGCACATATGCTCTTAATGCCTAGTTCCAGTCTCCACCAAATAAAGGAATTATTATAGTCTCATAAAGTCTGAACTGGGTCTTAGGGCCCAACCCTATCACCCGACAGCCACAGTATTGCAGCAGCACCAAAAAGGTGCATGCTGCATCCAGCTGTGGGAAGTGGGAGGACAACCCGAGGGCTCTTTACTCCAACCTGAGGTAAACTCGCCTTCTAACAAATCCTGGGGCTGCCTATGGGTTTTCCTCATACACCACCACATTTGGTGGCATATGTCTGAGGGGAGGAAAGGGGAAAGGAAGCACTGGAATAGAGGGATAGGATTTGGTATATGCCATTGCCACCAGATCCACTCCTTCTGCCTCCTCCACACCCCAGGTTCTATCCCCCCTGCGCCCAGTTACTCCCCCAGTTCACCCACTCCCTCCCCCTCCCTGCACACCTCCCACTCAACCATTGACTTACCAGCTCCAAAGGGCATGGTGGGATCTGGCAACAGAGTTGCAGTGCTGCTGCCTTTCATGGCAGCACATGCAGAATGGCCACTAACAACACATTGTGCATGCCACTGGCATCCATTTTACAACAGCAGAAGTGACTCCTGCTGTCGTAACTCTCTGTCCAGCAGTCCATTACTGAATAGGATTGGGCTGTTAGTGTAGTCAAGTCAGAAAGTCAAATTTTTAATATTTGCATCGGTCAGGGAGATATGGAAAAAAGTTCTTCAGTTTGACCAGGCAGTCTTCAGTAAAATTCAAAAGTTTTAAAGTCACAGTTCTTCACTTTTCAACAAATAGAAGTTTCCTGGCCAGTATACTGATGTGGCTATTACCTGACCCTGTCTGTGGACAGGCTGGTGTATTGGCTATTGACTGATAATTCCTTTGTTAATCAGAGTGTTTGGTTCATGGCTTACTGATGGGAGCTAATCGGTAAGTGACAGAAATGAAATAGCCATAAGAACATAAGAACAGCCCTGCTGGATCAGGCCATAGGCCCATCTAGTCCAGCTTCCTGTATCTCACAGTGGCCCACCATCAGAGCCTGGGGTAGGTGGCATCCACCCCACTAAAGGGAGGGGGAAGATGTGTGTGCCTATTAGAAAAAACGGTATTTGGCAGAGAGAGGGTTGTGAGCTGAAAATGCTTTGAGGACACAGAGCCTCCCTCTGTAGTTCAGATGTGGAGTAGCATATTTGGTAGAAAGTGCCTACTGGTGGCCTCCACCTAATTGCTACTTGTATATTTTTAAAAGAAAGTAAAATGACTCCAAAGCTCACTCACCGAAAGGAATTCAATCCAAAAGAGCAGATATACAGAGAAATACTTTCACAAAGAAATGGCATAAAAGCAATTTTTGATTCTTTGTCTCAGCAGCACCTTGATGCCAGCAGAATCTCTTCTACATCAGAGGTTAATCAAATGAAGACAGTAGAGAACCTTTTGCACTTCTATTTAAGACTATGATAAAATACAGATGTTCGGACTCTTCTATAAAGTCCAAATGTGACTTCCTCACCTTTTTGGGAACTTAACATCGAGTCTGACAAAGGGCTCTAGTCTAGAGGGCTTGAAATCTTGCTGATTTGGCAGTATTTTAGATGGTCCTCATAAAGGTATTGGCATATTTTGATGTTTTCTTTTCTGATGAACCAATATGGTTACCAGTGATATTTGTATTGGGTGCAAGAAGTACACTGAAACAGGCACTTAATTTGATTACAAAGAGGTCATACTGATAATGTTTCTGTTTACACTGAGGCCCTCTAGGCACAGATCACTTCATGGGGGTCAGTCAGCCTAACTGAACTGTAATCCAATTAGCTGCAGCTTGCTAAAGAATTCATATTGTCTTGGTGCAGACTTGACTGGGCACAAACATGGAGATGTAATCACACATGGTCTTCTTGATTTTATTATGAATGCTTCTGCTTGATGTTGGTTGTTTCAAAAATCTGCACATCTTTTAATGAGAAAGTGGCAACTGGGGATGGAACCACAGCAAAGTGGTGAGAAAAATAAGCTTTGCATACAGAAAATCTCAGCTTCAATCCCTGATGTCCTTAGTAAAATCTTGAAAAGGCCCTGTTGGAAAATCTGAATATCTACTGCCTGTCGGTGTGGACAAAATTGACCAAAATGGACCAATATTCTGACCAATATTCTGACTCAATAAAAGGATGGGCCTTTTCAATAAAAGGCCTCAATAAAAGGCTGGGGACTCATATGGGCCCCAATATTCCTTTTGGGAAGCAGGTATCTATATAAGACATAATTTAAAATTAAAAAGATTGTATAGTTATAGCAGTGGCGTTGCTAGGCAGATGCAGAGGGTATGGGCCATACCAGGCGACACGCATGGGGGGTGACACCACTACTGGCCCAATTTTTTAAATGTTGGTATTTTTTAATAATACCATCGTGTTCTATATCATTCGATGTGTAATTTCACACAGAATGCAATGAAACAAACTGTGTTGAAATAATTCTATACTATCTAAAGTTTTAACCAAAAAACCAGCAGGAGCGGGGCAATGGTGCATCACCACACCCACCGCTCAAGGAATTGCCCCGCCCACTGCATGGGAGGAGGTTATCATGGGGGTGTCACTCTGGCTTCCCGTACTGGGCGACACAAATCCTAGTGACACCACTGAGTTACAGCACTGCTTTCATATCTATTAAAGCAAGTAAAACAGTTCCAAATACTTGATGAGAATTTGCTGTTTTGTACTTCAAATGGGTACAGTCCTGGCAGTGTTAAATGGACACTTTTAGGCTGGACACAGTGAAACTTAGCAATAAACTTATCATTGATACTTGCCTATAAGGCAAGAAATTTCTGCCAATAAATCCAGCATAGATCATCTCCTTGCCTTATCTGTGGGTCACTCAGGGATCAGGGCTGTTTAGGCAGCCAGGAGAAGCCCAGAGGAGAGTAAGAGCTCCTCCTTCCCTCCAGGCTATTCCATTACACAGGAGGGGGGAATGGCACACAGTACTGCATAAGCACCTTATTAATCTCTCCAAAAACAGTGGCAAGGCTCAGATTATTTTCCCCCTTTCAGTCAGGCTACAGGGCAACCAGACTCCAGGGCAAGCTGCAGCCAAAGTTAACATTTTCATTCCTTCTGAGAGAAAAGTAAGCCGGGGCTCAACACTTCCATTTAGATCAAGCTTAAATCAAGCACACCTTGTTCTCTTTGGCAGGATCACACCTGACTCTTCTGCACCCTCATTCCATTTTGCAAATGTTTGGCAGAGGTATGGTTTTTTTTAAATACGAGCATGTAATCCTCATTTCCTTCTGAAACAAAGTCTGAGGCTACAGTTCAGTGCAGCATTACTTTAGAATAACACCCATAGAAAGCAATGGAGTCTGCTTTTGAGTAAATCAAGTTTTAGCCATGTGCAGATGTGCTTGCTCATGCTCATTCCTTGTTGCTTGTCTCTCTGCTGTGCACACTCCCAGTTGAACTGCACACTCCCAGTTATGTGTTGTAAGTTGCATGTTATAGGTTGAGCCTGCCTCTCGCTTAACACATCAGACACCTTAAAGACAGATTTGATCAATGGTTCTACTGGTACGTTTACAGTGCACTTACTCTGATACTCTGATAGGGCAGGAGGTCCGGTCTAGAGGGTAGAGCCTCCATTTGCCTGAAGATAACATCCGCAAGGTTGCCAGTTCGAGGCCACCGGCACCGTGTGACCTTGAAGCAGCTGACAAGCTGAGCCGAGTTATTCCATCTGCTCTGAGCATGGGAGGATGGAGGCCAGAATGTGAAACCAGATCAGAATGAAACACCTGAATGTTGTGGTTCTTGAAAGAAAGAACCTTCTTTCAATTGTAAAAATCCCTATGGGGATTTAAATAGCCTGCCTATGTAAACCGCCTTGAATAAAGTCTTGAATAAAGACCAAGAAAAGCGGTATATAAATACTTGTATTATTATTATTATTATTATTATTATTATTATTATTATTATTATTATTATTATTATTATAGTGTTTATAAAAAGGTTGTGAAGACCAGAATTTTAAAGAGTTAATGAATAAAAATGTATCTTATGATCTTTTATGATATTTTTAATAAATTAGAAACAGTACAGTTCTTAGGTAACAATTACAGGTAGTATTATTTACTACAAAGTATTTTTGCATGATCTGACCTTGGGTAAAATCAGACAAAATTATAATCATACACCCCCCCCAAGTTTAAACACTCCTCCAACCTATCCGAGGGTCATAGAAAAATTCCATGATTTGGGGTTCAAAACCTGCCCTCAACTTATCTGTAACATCAACTTACACTCAAGTATCTATGGTAGAACTTAGGAACTTGCTGCAAAAGTATCACTGATTTCTGTAAGAATGGTTTAAACACAAGCTTAGAGCTTTCACTGAAATTAATTGACCATCAGTGCTTAACTGATTAATTCAGGGATGGTCACACTTTTTTGGCTCGAGAGCTACTTTGAAACCCAGCAAGGCCCAGAGATCTACCAGGGGGGAAGGAAGCATCTGATAGACACCCCCTTTAATGTATGGAGCCCCTGCTGGAGTCTAGTCAGTTTCATCAGTTTTGTTGCTGCATGCCTGAAGAGCAGCTAAAGTGTCAGTTTCAGTGTCAGTTTAGCTAAATATGTCAGTTTCATCTAGTCACTAGACAAAGCTGACATATTAACAGTTTGGAGAGACAGGGCTCCGCGATCTACTCATTTTGCCTCGCGATCTACCGGTAGATCGTGATCCACCTATTGAGCACCCCTGGATTAATTCATGCCCAAAGTTCACAAAAGTGCCATCTTTCTGAAAAGTTATCAATGCTCTGTCTTCTTCCTTTTCCTTGTACATTGTCAGCCAGTACATCAATAGTCTGCAGCTTGTAAAATCAAACTAAAGCATTTGGGGATTTTTTGTAGACTTGGATCAGCATCTGAAAGGTGTGAGACAGTTTCAGTACTCACACAGGACTACATTAGACAAAGGAAGCAAAAACTGTTTGAAATTCAACCAGTGTATATTTCCAGAAACACGAAGTCTGTAAGTTAATTCAGTCCAGTCTCCAGAGCAAACTTGATAGGCACAGGATCTTTCCAAGACAAGATCAAGGACAAACAGAGCTCTCATGTTGGCAACCTTCAGTTTCGAAAGACTATGGTATCGCGCTCTGAATGGTCAAGGACAAACACAGCAACAAAAGTAGATTTTATATTCTCAGAATAGGAAATAAATTTACAGCATACATTAGGTTGAAAATGAATGGAAACTGGATGCATTACCTAGTACTGGGAGGCATTTCCAGCCTTTCAAAAGTAGAGACATCTAGTTAGATCTCAGCATTCTTTGACTCAGTGAAAGGTATGCCACAGTTGGTCTGCTGGCCCCTCCCGTTTCAATGTCTAAAGAAAGTGAATGAGGACACCAAGTGGAATACTGTAGGAACTTCATACTGGCAATTGGAAATGTTTTCCATAGCATCTTAAGAAGAAAAAAGGTGGTTTGAAATGAAGGGAAAGGAATCAATTCATCTGACCACAGAAATTAGTGCACTGACATATGTACACAATTCCCCAGTATAGATCACTTTGCCTGACAATTTCCTTGTGTGAAAGACCTTATGAATTATGTGGCATAACACCTCATTATTTGAAGTGCCACTCATTTAAAAGAATCTCAGTTGATTCATCAAATGAGTCTTGATTAATTAGTTAATTAAACTAAATGTGCATATGACTATATGGGAGAAGGGAGAGTATTGCCTGCTTGAGCCAGTTGGATGTTAGGGTTGGAGAGATGCAGCATTTTGTTACAGGGCCGGTTTGTCTTAATGCTAACAGTGAACTCAGATGACTGAGTATCAGATTATGGTACAAGCAAAATGGGGACACTCCAAAATAAACTACAAGTGGTCTTCTATGCTCAGGAAACTGCCTAGGTCTGTACTTCCCAAACTCCTACAAGGGAGTTGGGAGCACCTTAGATTTGTAGAAGACAAAACAAGGAAAATAGCCTGCTTGAACTCCTGATCTTGAGGTTGAACTCCAGCCTGAGGGTTGGGGAGATACACAATTAAGGTTGAGACTAATTATTCACCTGGGTTCCAAGCATTCAAAAAAGGAAGAATGAGCTATAGCCAATTTTAAAAGCAAAGTTTCTTTGCTCTGGGGATTGAAAAACAGCCTTGCTGACCTTTTGACTCTAAGATAAGAGTCATTAAGAAGACAATCCATCAATCAGACTTCCTCCAAGGACTTCACTCAGTCCCTCCCTTCACCAATGCAAAAAAAACCTCACCTTTATTTCACTTGCTCAGGGGAAAGAGAGGGGGCCTCTGGGGAGAGAAGGATTATATTATTATTTATTATTATTAACAGTATTTATATACTGCTTTTCAACTAAAAGTTCACAAAGCGGTTTACAGAGAAAAATCAAATAACTAATGGCTCCCTGTCCCAAAAGGACTCACAATCTAAAAAGATGCAAAAAGAACACCAGCAGACAGCCACTAGAAAAGACACTGCTGGGGTGAGGTGGGCCAGTTACTCTCCCCCTGCTAAAAAGAGGAGCACCCACTTGAAAAAGTGCCTCTTAACCAATTAGCAGGGGTAATGATTGATTGTCATTAGGGGATTGATTGATTGTCAGTCAGCTGCCCTCTCTTTCTCTCTCTCTCTCTCTCATTAAGGAGGCTATTGTTCAGTTTTTTAAACTGATTTTAAAGGGGTGCATTTTTCCCCTTCTCCAGGGATCAGCACATTCATTCTCATTTGCAGGGGCCATTCGTGTTAAGTCAAATCTGTGTATAAAAAATCTGTGTATAAATAGGCTGGACCTGTATGTTGCAGGTCCCTGTTCTTATTTCCTGTTGTTTATATTTGTCTTCCTTCAAACTATTTTTTATATATATAGTTTAAGGAAAAGTATGAGTAGTTTAAGGGAAGACAAAAGTAAACAACAGAAAAGAATATGACAGTGTACACACACACAGTGTTAATAATAATAAATTACTTCAAATTACTTTAAACAATTGCAGCTTACTGTAATAACACCATCAGATCAGCAGACCAGCACTTTTAGGAACATCATGTACTGTGCCAATGCCTAGTTGATACTTAGGTCTCAGGCGGAGACTTGTGTCAGTTGCTCAGCACCAGTTAGCAACTGCATTTCATGTAGTTTAGGATGATGATGATGATAATAATACTAATGCTGAAAGAATTAATCAGAGGTCAGAACAAAATGTAAGTACCTGTATATCAGTACATTACTTTAAAAAAAGAAGATACAGAATATTTATTTTAAGATGCAGTCACAAAATATGTAAAATAAAAGGCTGTCAGGCCTTTGGCATCCCAGACCCCGAATTGTTGTAAGCCAGGATGTGGCAGGAGGGGCCTTGATGTCCAGGTCTGGTGTGAAATGTAAATTAAAAGAGACAGCAGCACTGTCTATGTATGCTGATTAGCATTCAGCTGCACCTGTTGCAGGTGGCAGTCACGTGACTTGGGGAGAGATATGTGAGCAGAGTCATATAGGCTATGGTGGAGTGGTACAATGCACCACTGGACAGCCAATCAGAGTGGGTCACGAGACTGTCTTGTGACTATGAGGTTGCCCTACTCTGATTGGCTGGCCCCGGTATACATGGGGGCAAGAGCAGACTCCAAATGTAGGTTGCTGTGGTGGAGTTCTGCGTGTCATGCTGCTGGTTTGTTCTGTGACTTGGACTGTTAATCATGACTGTGCCTCTCTGTATCCCTGACTCCTGGACTGTTTGACTGACTGCTCTTCTGCCTGCTCCTTTTACCAATTCATGCTTCTGCAACAAACAAGCCTGCGTCTGCTTCTTTGGCTCTGTTTGGGATTGCCTGCTTCTTTTGCTATCTCCCTATGCTCCCGTGCCACTCTGCTATCGGGAAAGCAAGGGCTATCCACCCCTGCTGCCCTGACAAAGGCTATCATTGTTAGGACAAGATAAAAGGCTTAGAACCCAATCCTAAGCTTGACGCGCCGGCAGTAAGCCAGCGTGCACTGTCGCAAATGTGCTGTAAGGCACATTTGTGAGGTCTAATGCTGGGCCAGCACCTGGGCTAGCCCAGTGCTGGCTGGCGCTGGGCTAGCGCTGGGCAGGCGCCCAGCCTCTGCTGCTCAGCAGTCACACGGACTGCAGAGCCATGGTAAGGAAAGTGGAGGTGGGCATTCCGGAGAGGGGAGAAGGCAAGCGGAGGGTGGAGAGAGGGGGAGGAGGCATGATGGTGTGGAGAGGGTGGACGGGAGGCATGCCAGGGGAGGGAGGTTGGTCCAGTGGAGCTCTGCTGCACCGGATCCTGTCCATTTGTGTGGGGCTTGGCGCCCTACACGAATGCCTTTACCTCTTTTGGAATTGGGCAGCTTGATAGCTACTTCCCCCTAGCTACTTCCTCATAGTTACTTCCCTTACCCTTATGAAAGTCCTGAAGTGCTGTCTGCAGTGGCCCATGGTGCGGAGGATGCAGTGGCACTTAAATTTTAAATTAACTGTAAATTTAAAGCTTTTTTGGTGCCGCCGAAGCTGTGCACCACGGGAACTCAGGATTGGGCTGTTAATAATCAAATCCTCTTTTTAAGGAAGCATGAGATCAAAATACTCTTTTAACTTCCTTGTCTCACTTGTTACACTTTTTGTCTGCATTCATAGAGAATGAAACTCTCAGGCAAGCAAACATTCCGACTGACTATAATGGAGAGTGAATGACATTCTTGTCGAACCACACCACTAACAGTGCAATCCTGTTCTGGTGTTGGGCTGGTGCAGTGATTGTTGTGCCCGCCAAGGGTGTCGTAAAGCACGTTCACAACACTGCACGAGTAAGCAGCACCGGCAGAGTGGCCTGTGCCAACCTGCTGGTGCTGTATCCACAGGCTTGGCTGCCGGTAGAGGTAAGGTTTGCGCCGGGCAGCGGTGGGGCATGGGGAGGGTGGTAGACAGACAGGGGACATTTCAGGGCAGGAGGAGGGTGGAACAGGGGGTGAAGCAGGTCAGAAGAGGGCAGGATTGGGGAAGCAGGCCTCAGCCATATCTTATCCCCCTCCTGGGCCAGCTGGCGCTACGCTGGGCTGCTCAGATTCCTGAATATCCCCTTACCCTGAGGAGACCTCAAGGCTGCTCCCAAGCTGCATTGGATACAGTGGAGGTCATGCAACCTCACTGCTCCAGTACAGCTTAGGATTGGGCTGCGAACCTCTGATAACTGACCCCCAGTGGTGCTCTCCTGCCGTCAGCTATAAGCTGGTAGTTGTTGTTTTGGTACCTTTGCTGTTTGGGACACCCAAAGTCCAACCAAAGTCCACCTCCAACTATGGAATAATTCTGCTATGGTATCTGGCCCCCAAACACAACTGAGACAAAGATGGACATTGACAGTCCTTCCTCTCCCTTTAAGTGAACAGTTTGCACTGAAGGCTGCCAGGTCTGGTTATCTGCATCACAAGCCAAAGGACTGACAAGAGCATTTGCGCTGACATGTTGAGCAAAGCTCAGGAGATTTGATAAGTGTCCTTTGTGCTGCTCAACATCCCTCTTCAGCCTTCAGCCAAAATGATAGTCTGCCTTTGACATCATCATTATCATTCCTTATAAGATGCAAAGAAAAGGCCTTTCCCCCCCTCCCAGCACAAAGGACAGCTACCATTCTTCTCTGTGCAAGCTTCTGAGATGGGAAATGGTGTGCTGAAGACAGTGGGAGACAAATGACTTAAGGCCACAATCCAACACAGAATAAGGAATGCTGAAGAGTACCTGACTCTGTCAGACATTGTTGCTGAGGTGATTTAATGGGAAGCAGGATTTTGCCATGTAACAGTAAGAGCCTGTTATCGATGGGCAATTTGAAGCATTCACAGATGGTCAATATCTGTCTGTCATTGCTTATATTCAAACACGTATTAAAGACATATCACAACTGTTTCTGTAGTAGTGGAATGGAGGGATGTGGTTAGGTCTGCAAGAAACTAGCAAATCACAGTACATGCCCCAGTTTTAGGTCATCTGGAATGGTTCTTGTGGCATCAACAAAAAATCCTAATTCGGTTTCTAAGACCTATAAAGCCTTGTGGCATATACACTCGGCTTGGTGTGAGAGGTAGCAGTTGTTTTTTACAAATGCTAGTGGTAGCAAAATTTATTTTTCCTTTATGTTTTTCTGTACCAGCTGCAAGATATGGTTACCCCCCCCCACACAGAGTCTGTGATTTCTTAAAAAGCATATGAGCAATTGGTATTTATAATCTGCCCTTCTTCATTGCTTCAAAGAAAAACCATTGCTTTGACAGACTTACGAACACAGATACACAATTTAATGTTTTGTGCGACACCAAAAACGGCAAAAAAGTCATGCTGATTTTGCTTGCCTTGAATGAAGTGACACTAGAACTAATTTGGAAAAAGGGGTGGTTTTGAAGCTTGAATTAGTTTTTCCCCAGTGAATTAGTTTCTCCAGAACTAGGCTGATATACATGCAGTTCAAAGTCTTTCTCATCAAGGGATTTAAAGTGACCCACACTGTGTGGTTTTTATTAACTCAGCTTTTGGTCCTAGAAGGAAAATCCCAAATGTCCTCATCTGTAATACAGACTAGGTAACTAGGTATTTATATACCGCCTTTCTGGTCAACTGATTACTCCTCTGACTTTATTCAAGACGGTTTACATAGGTAGGCGAGGTTCTCTCTTTCAAGAACCAACAACATTTCAGAATGGATCTTCCTGGTTTGGTCTCACTTCTGGCCTCCGGTTCTCCCAGGCAGGCTGACAAGCAGCTCCATTCACATGGAGGCAACCAAGAAGCTTCCTGCTCACACCAAGAGCAGGTGGAATCACTCAGCTCGGCTTGTCAGCTGCTTCAAGGTCTCGCCATTCTCAGCTGTTCAGGGAGCTGCCGGTGTCCTCGAACTGGCGACCTTCTGATGTTATCTTTGGGCTAACGGAGCCTCTACCCTCTAGACCAGACCTCCTGCTCCTGTTAGACAACAGAACTAAAGGCCTGTTTGAAACCTATGAAACCCAGATTGTTGTAGGGTTACCAGATTAAAAAAAATGGTCAGAGTGCCTCTATCTTTAACCATTATATAGAAGAGGGAATTTTGGCAGGCGCAGCTTTTTAAACCCTTCCATGTTGAGCTGCACCAGACAAAATTTCCTCTTCTATAAAATGGTTAAAGGTAGAGGCACTCTGTTCCCCCATCTAGATTGTTCATCCAATTCAGGGAATTACAGAATTTGAGTGAATTGCCATAGCTTGTCTCCCACATTGAGGGATTTCATTCTGATGTTCCTCCTATGACTAGAACTTCAGCAGCATAGATAGATGATTCACATTCCTTTTGAAAGGGAACTTCCATTATTTGTGAGGTTCCATGAATCACCGCACTTGCCATCTCTCTCACATCAGAATTCTCTTGTGGGTTTACTCCCATAAGAAGCAACTTATCCTTCTAGAGCTTTTAAATTTTTAAAAATAAATAAGATAAATAGGTATGACTGAGACCTGATTTGTTACTTATCTGAAAAAAAACTTGTAAAATTTATAACGTCTGCTCGTTGTCTGAACAATTAATCTGTTTTCAGTCTAAAAAAGCAACAATGAATTGACTTGCCCCTGGATCATTTCATGTGTCTGATCAAGTGTGCAAAAGGGCCTAGAGGCTGTCCTGTGTCCTGCAACACTCCAGGTAACACTCCAGGCATGAAGTGAACCCTATGGATTCAGTAGATCACCACAAATAAAAATAATGTCACATTTCAAGCATACAGAAGACCTGGGCTGTGTGTGTTATGCTGGCATCAGCACAATTAAAATTCAGTAGAACAGTGGTTCTCAGCTGTAGGTCTGTGGCCCATCAGTGCATCATGACCAGTGGTGGGATTCAAATAAATTAACAACAGGTTCTATGTCCTAATGAGCAACTCAGCTTCAATTGTCTGCTGCAAAGGAAGTTGAAAGACTACAGCTGCACTCCTATACTGTACAGTACACACTTTCCTGGGAGTAAGTCCCATTGAACATAATGGGACTTACTTCTGAGTAGACAGTCATAGGATTGCACTGTAACTTTAACCAAGTTACTGTAACCCAATGTCTAAATCCAAATTGCAAGGCTGCAATTCTGTCCTCTATAGTCATACTTACAGGCCTCTGGCCACTAGTTTCCAAGGAGGATAAACATGCGGCTGACATGCACACTTCAAATGGACATTTTTTCTTGAATTCTCAAGGCAGTTGTATAATGAAATCAGGAAGGCACCAAGAAGAGGAGGTGGGAACTGCCAGGGCTCCAGGTTACCAACCTCTGGAGACACCACAGCAGCATAGCACCTTCACATCTGCACAAACCAACTTGCTGCAATCTTCAGTCCCTTCCTGTGTGAGAGATGGGGGGGGGGTTTGATGTCTCTTAGGGGCAAAAAGTCTTCTGGGGAGAGCCACTGGTGGGGTGAGACACTGGGAGACTGACCCTCTTGCCTGGATCAAAGGTGGAGGGGGAGCTCCAAAAACTTCTGCAGTCTGGAGCTGGAAGGAGGAGGTGCCCCTTGGAGGTCCCGGGGCTGCGTTTCATTCTCCTCCAGACTGACAATGCAATGCTAGGCATGTCTACTCAGAAGTAAGCCCCATTGTGTTCAATGGGGCTTACTCCCAGGAAAGTGTGGATAGGATCGCAGCCTCAGTGACGAAGATGAGATGCTTCCTTCTTCGCCTTCTGACTGACAGTGTCTACTCAGAGGTAAGTCCCACTGTATTCAATGGGGCTTACTCCCAGGAACGTGTGGCAGAGTTTGCCACACTTTCCTGGGAGTAAGCCCCATTGAACACAATGGAACTTACCTCTACGTAGGCACTGAGCACAATCCTAACCAGGTCTACTCAGAAGTAACTCCTATTTTGTTCAATGGGGCTTACTCTCAGGAAAGTGTGGTTAGGATTGCAGCCACTGTCAATCAGAATGTGAAGAAGGAAGCATCTCATCTTCGTCACTGAGGCTGCGATCCTATCCACACTTTCCTGGGAGTAAGCCTCATTGAACAAAATAGGAGTTACTTCTGAGTAGACCTGGTTAGGATTGTGCTCAGTGCCTACATAGAGGTAAGTTCCATTGTGTTCAATGGGGCTTACTCCCAGGAAAGTGTGGCAAACTCTGCTGGGGCTGCAATCCTCAGGGCGATGGACGGGCAGCTGAACTGTCCTAGTCAGTGAGGCTGCACGCTGACTGCTCCTGTTGCCCTCATTAGCGGGAGGGGACACATGGCGGCAGGGGGGGCTCGCCCTCGCGGGCAGCGGGGGCTCTTTGAGTGGGAGCGGCTCCAGCATCCCCCTCTTCCTCCTGCACCCCCGACCCACCGGGAAAACTGAGCCAGCTAGCTCAGCCAGGGAGGACAAGCGCAGGGCGGGCAACTGCTCCTGTTTCCCTCGTTAGCGGGTGGGGACACATGGCGGCAGGGGGGTTCGCCCTCGGGGGCAGCGGGAGCTCTTTGGGCTCCAGCGCCCCCCTCTTCC
Source organism: Tiliqua scincoides (assembly GCF_035046505.1). Taxonomy (NCBI): domain Eukaryota; kingdom Metazoa; phylum Chordata; class Lepidosauria; order Squamata; family Scincidae; genus Tiliqua; species Tiliqua scincoides. The sequence continues at coordinate 77,075,359 of NC_089821.1, read as the reverse complement.
TCCCGCGCCCCCGACTCACCGGGAGTGCTGAGCCTAGCCGGGGAGGAGAGGCGTGTGGCGAGCAGCTGAACTGCTCCTCATCAGCGAGGCTGCAGGCTGTCCGTTCGCACCCTCTCCTGCATTCTCCGCGCAGTCGCAGGAGGGTCATAGCTGCGCGTGCGCTCCCCAGCCAACAACCGGTTCTCCGAACCAAGAGGTGAACTAGGAAGCGGTACTATAGAACCGGGGCGAACCGGCTCAATCCCACCACTGATCATGACCCAATTCTTTGTGGCTCACAAAACTGACAGGGTAGATAGGGCTATGTGCATCAAGGGTTAAAAAGAACTGCTACTTGGGGGGAGCACTGCTGCCCAATCACTATTATAGCCACAGAAGCTTGGGTGGCTGGTAAAGTGAAACTTTTTTTAGGTGGGTCCGATGCTTAAAAGTTTGGGAACCGCTGCAGTAGGAAACCAAACCCATGCTATTCTATGCATTGCTGTATCATCATGATGGCCATATGCTTTCATTTTCCCCGGACTATTGCATAGTTCTAAACCAATTGGCATATTAGCTAGGATAAAGTGTTCTCTTGGGTCTCTTAGGGTATTCTTGGGTATCTACCCAACTTTCCAGCACTGATGCAGCTATGCCAATGGGGTGTATGCGCATCCTGCAGTTGGAAGGCAGTTATGGAGACCCCTTTATTAAGAGGTTGCATTGCAGCTGCATTGGTATGAGAAAGTTTGTTATGATTGGGCCTTTACAGTCTTCCAATATGATTGCCACAGCCTAGAGCAGTGGTTACCAATGGCTTTTCACTTGCCCTTGGCAGCCTATTTCCATACATCATGCCTTTCATATTAATAAAATGTTTGTAATTAATATAGTTGTTAGTATTTCAAATGTATTTCAACTACTGATCCATATCTAATACACAAATTGATTACTAGAAGCGAGCAGTTGCTGGAGCTTTCATAGCTAGCTAGCTGCCTTCCTTCTGCCTTGCCAGCCCCACAAGGCATTCGAATACACACCTGCCCTTTTCCACCATTATTCAATTCTTTTTCAAGTACCTCAAAAGGTCCTAGCAAGTACCCCCTGGGAGTACTCATATCCCAGGTTGGGAGCCGCTGGCCTAGAGGCTATGAATGCTTAAGGCAACTCAGGACTGTTGAGACTGTATAATTACCACTTACATGTGAACTAGTAGAAGATTCAGTTAGTGCCTAACAGCTCAATCCTACATATGTCTACTAAATATTCTCAACAACAACTAATAATCAGAAGTAAGTCCCACTGAGTTCATTGGGGCCTATTACTAGGTCAGTATGTACAGAATTGCAGCCTAAAACCTAAATCTTTCATGCAATGCCTGGGATTCTAACTTGCTCTGTTCATAGTTGCGCCTTCCATCCATGGAAAACAGTGGCAGACTTCCCCTGCCCTGTGCACCAAGGGAAAGGTCCACGACGGCAGCCCCCATGGGATGCCACTCCCCGTGTGCAAATCTGCCCCCCCCCACTCACCTGGATTGTACTGAGCCTCGCATGACACATCGGGGAAGCACAGTTTCCAATTGCATCAGGAACTTTGGAGAGACTTCCACATGGTTGTAGAGGCACGCAAAGCTCCACACCTGGGGCATTTGCCCTTCTGATTTAATGGCAGGTCCGCCATGAATGGAAAGGGAGTTGCATGAACAGAAGAGGTCTTTGTGAGAGTGCAGCTTACCTTTTGTTATGGAGTTAGTGGAACAATAATTTGGCATTGAAACTACTTACTAGAGGGTAAGCCCCACTGCATAGGGCTTAAACATGCATAGGATTGTACTGTAAGATGTTGTGCAAGTATAAGTGCATCCTTGGTGAGACTCCAGGAAACTCCTGTTGACTTATGTCAGGCATAAAATTAGAGGCACAAATGGCAATTGTGGGAGTTGATCATGTATTCATTCTTCTTTTGTTCCTCGGAGCATTTCTAACATGTATAACATGCAAGACTGAGCATACAGCAATGCGAAAAGGAAACTGCCAATGTCTTTTCTATTGTATTTGTTGGTGCGTGCGTCACAGCTTCACTCAATTTATTCTGATATTCATTAGAAAAAGACAGTGTGGGGAGGAAGGGCAGAGAACCTATAAAAATGACAAAGGGACTGCACAGATAAATGCAGAGACCAATATTAGCTTTTAAAGGCTCCCAGGCAGAAATTAACAGGTAGACTTTTTACAAATGACTTAGGTTATTGGGGAATAAATTCCTTTTAAGCTGAATAGGTTGAGTGACGGTTTTGGAAAGAAGGTCCCTGAAGACTCATAAACCTGTTTTTCCATTTTGCTGAATGAACAAATGAATAACGAGGTTTTGCTCACCTGATCCCAAGGTCTCTGGGCAGTTAACAATGCAGAGAGAGAAGGGGGTGGTGGCATCTTAGTCTAAGGTGGGGCCAAACATTATTGGAGACAGGATGGGACATAAATGAGGCAAATAAACAAAATACATTCGTGTATACTACCCTACATTTGTGAAACAAACAGAAGTCAGCCAAATTGAGCACTAGCCAAGGGTTCACACCTGGCACAAAGCAACCTGGCAGCGCTGACCTTTCGCTGGTGCAAGCCAGAGGACAGAAAGGGAGTGGGGAGGTTGCTACTGCACAGGGCCAGATTAACACAGTAGCAAAAGCAGCATATGCTACGAGGCCCGCATTTTCAGGGCCCCCCCACACTAAATGCTTGCAAGCTGTCTCTGCTGAAATTGGTATCTCACCATCTGGCAACCCTACATATTGGAGGAGCTGCATGCTGTATGGAATGTAATCTTTACAGACATCATAAATAACATGATACAAATAAGTAATTTTGTTCAAATTCAACTTCAGACCTATTGTGCCTCAGCACCTGCAGAGTACACATTCCACCTGTGCTGGCTGTTGCAAATGTGCTGGAAAGTTGTGACAGCAGAAGAGTTTGTGCCAGTGGGAAGGGCCTGAGCCAGCTGCCAGTGCCCGCAGAAGACCAGTGCACACTGAAGCAGGTAAGCGCCGCACAGCTGGCAGAGAGGCAAGTGGAGGGCAGAATGGGGGGAGAGGGTGTAATGGGACAGGGTGAAAGCAGTGATGGGGCCCCTTCATAACATATGCTGCGGGCACCACACTAACTTAATCTGGCCCTGCTACCAGAGGAGATAGGATCCGGCATGTGCCATTGCCGGTGGATCCACCCCCTCCCTAAGCCTCCCCACCCCCTGTTCCTCCCCCTTCCCAACCCAGTTCACTGATTACTCCCAAGTTAGGAAGCTGTCAGAATATGAGTTTTGTTCACAATATTCTTTACAAGCAAGGCATGGTCAGTCATGGAATTTTCCAAAAGATAAAAGCCAGGAAAGTCTCCTTTCAAACCAGTTTGCTAGAGCTGGGAACATCATGGGATGGTGGTTGCTCTGACAAATTAAAGGGCCTTCCTTGAGGCCTGTGGAATCTCTCGCCATCAGCCCAGCTCCAAACTCACATTACTGGCCTGGGTTGTGTACTTCTGGCAGCCAGCCAGCACTATGTAATGTATATGAATGTGTCATGCATCTGACTAGAAGAAATAAATGGGATGTCAGGCAACACATTGGTCCAGGGCTCTCAGCAATCCAGCACTAGCAGGACAGACAAGACATGACAAATCACACCAAGGCACATCACTGTATGCCTACTATATAATTGACCTGTCCTCTTCAACACCTAACTCCTGTTAAAGTATCGTGATGTCCATGGACAGCGCCCGCCCCTCCTCCCCTAGGGGTGAAGCTTCTTCCCAGCTGCTGAGGGCCTTCTTTGACTTACCCTGATGTGGAAGGAGATGCTGAGGCTGGACAAGAGGTCAGGACAGACAATTTAATCGAGTTATGGATTTTACATTCATGAGGGGGGCCTTGTTACATCACAGCAACTCCCTACCAACACAGACTTCAGTAGGACCAGTGGCGTTGCCGAGGCAAGCAGCAAGGTGCAGATGTCCCTGAGAGGCTTGGGTCATTGCCTGCCCCTTGTAGGCTGGAGCAGCTTCTGGGGTGTAGTGGTCTGGCTGGTGGGCAGGGTTGGGGGCTCCCCATTGGGGTGTCCCTGAGGCTGTGGGAGACCTTCAGAAGCAGCTGTGCTGAAGGTTCTACCACTTGCCTGGGTAGGGTAGGTGTTCTCCAGGGTTGTTGCACCTCAGAGGCTGGCACACTGTTGCTAATGTGCCTCTGGTACAGCTGGGGAGTCCCCAGCACAACAGGAGTGCAAGGATCTGCTAACCCTGACAGGCTTCTCCACTCTCCTGCCAGGCTGGGGGTCTTCCCCCTGGGTAAAGGGGCAGGTGCCCCAGGTCAGGGCCTCTCCAACCCCTTCCAAGCCAGGTAAAGGCAGTGGGACAGGCCAGGGATCTCTCTTGCTTCCCCTCTTGCCACCCTCCCTAAGCAGAAGCCCAAGGAGGAGCAACCTCTTACACTTGCCGGGCTCCTTACGAACCCAGCAGCCAGCCCAGCCAGCCTGACCCCTTCTGGCCATGTGACCGGCCTGGGATATCCTGAGATCTCAGGCCCTACTCCCAGGGAGACCCCTTCCCAGGGGGGCCAGATGCAGGCAGTAATTACTCAGCTCCCCTACTCCTGAGGAGTAAGGGGGCTCCTGAGCTCCCCTTACTCCCAAGGAGCCCCCCCCCCCCGTCGACTGGGCCCGGCCAGGGTGACAAGTATCAAACCCTCATTTCCCTGCATTGGAGCAATAGTGCATAGGCAGGAACCCCTGTTGTCTTTGAGGAGTCTAGCTACTGCACTTTGCCCAGCTTTGAACAATTTCAGAAGCTGCTTCTGTGGTTGTGAGTCTGATGTGGGGATATGCAGATAAGACAGGAGAAAAGCAGGCATAATTCTCCAAAGGACAAGGTGGCTTTCCTTGCCTGGTGTCATGTGGCAGCATGGATCCACTTGTGAACTTGCTAACCATAATGATGATCCACTAAGGGTATAACTGCATCTCATTGCCTGTGTAGGTTTGCAGGCACATGCATTCATTATCCACTTGGCTGTGTGGTTCTGCATGCACAGAAGGGGCTGAATCCAGGCTCTCAACCAATTACATGAACTGTCAATGTGAATAGTAACTCTTTGGTATGTATCCGTGTTGAGAATCTTGTGCAGGGCAGCCTCTGTTCATCCCTCTGATGTATGTGCGGATCTGTGAATCAGGGCCAAAATGTATAAGAACATTACAGATTCAGTGGGTGGGTAAATGTCTATTTAAGCAAGCTTGCTCTCTGCACATTTATGGCAGTTCTGTAACTATCAGTCCTGCTTATTGTTATTGCTGTATTGTGGCTGTAAGCTGCTTTGTGTGCCATTTTTATAGTACAGAATGTGATGAATGAATGAATGAAAAAACTGGGTTTGTACAGGTTCCTTAATGTTTCCGTATTATTAGATGGTGATCCTGCAGGCAGGATTTGTCTCCCTTTAACTTTTGTATAGTGCTGCTTAGCTTTGAAGTGCTATAAAAGTAATGAATGTTATCATTATTATTATTATGGGCAAGCAGATAGGAAAAAAGCCATTGAAACCATGGAGGATTCAGCCTTAGATTTCAGCAATGATGTGCTACTAAAAGCAAGGACTAATTAATTTTTTCTCTCTTCCTAAATATTTAATATCTGAGGTTTCTAAAGAGGCCTTAACATTTGACAGCCAAAATCCCTGTGTACCCATATTTCTTTGGAGTTTTTTTTTTTTTTTAAATGCAGTTCTAGTAATAACTATCACTTTGGCTGAGCTGAACTATAATATTGGGTTGTAATGGCAAGGAAGGCAAACAATCATTAGGAAGTGCTATGATTTAATTTCACATTGATCCACTTCCTTGATGTGACAATTTATTGCAGGAAAGTTAACATCTTCTGAACTAAGTCTACTCTTCCTATAAATGTATTTCTGAATTTACAGTCAGCAATGGTCTCTCTGTAATACTTAACACATATAATCCTTTAACAGTGCAAACCTATGCATGTCTATGCAGAAATCCCTTTGTGTTCGGTGGGGCTTAGTTTCAGGAAAGTGTATATAGCAGAGGTTCTTAGACTTTTCAGGAGTAAATCTCCTGAGATACATTTTTGTGGGGGAGGGGGCAAAAACAGCAACAAGATCCCCAGGATCGCATTGCTAAAGTGGGGTGAAGGGGGTTGTTCTTACTTACAGAGGGCTGGCGCAAGCTGCAGGAGTTGCAGGGAGCACTCTGCAGCCCTCCGCAGGGCTCCTCGAATGTTAAAATGTTGAAAAGAAGTGAGCACAACCCAATTCCAAACCACTTCTGCAAACTCCTGGGGATTGTGTTGCTGCCTTCCCACTTCCCCCGCCCCTTAAGGGGGCAGAGAGCCCCTTAAGGGCTGTCAGGCAGGAGCATCATGATGCCCCAGTTTGAGAACCACTGGTGTATAGGATTGCCACTAAAGAGAGATATGACTTACCAATTTTTGAATATTCTTTACTCGTTTTTCTTTCAAATATAATTGCTTTATGTCAAAGCCTATTTGGATCATCACTGTGGGATCTCATCTAATTTTTCTTTCTAAGGGCGCAATCCTATCCTGCGCTGGAACAGGCAAGCCAAGAGGCTTGCGCTGTATCCTGCTCAGGATAGGGGCCCAAGGCAGCTGCTCAGAGTGCGCAGTTTGCGGAGACTGACACAAGCCTCCACGCTGGCTTTCTTGTGTCAGCCTGGCCGGGGTGGGTGGAGAGGAGGTGGGGAGGAGGCAGGAGGGAGGCATTCCTGGGTGGGGGGAGGGTGAGTGGTGGACAGCAGGCAGGGAGTGGGAGGTGGGGGGAAATGGGGTGGCGATAGGGTCCAGGAGGAGGGCAAATTGGGATTGAATCACTGAATCATGAAACAGTGGTGTCTGCTGAATCCAAGTCAGCAGAGTCAAATCACAAGTCAAATCCGTCTCAAGCTTGATCTTCCTTCATGGGTCCATGTGGACTTGAGCCAGCAATATTGCTGGTGTAGGTCCTACTTGACCCACAGGGCCATCAGGGTCTAACCCCAGGGCAAGGTAGCAAATATTGTTGGATTGGGTTGTTATTCAAGTTTCCCAAATATTACTAATTCTAGCACTTAAGCCAGGAAACCTAACATGTGGAAAAGCTGAGTTTGATTTGAGGCAGTGTTCTCATCCACAATTATTAATCTGTAGTCTAGTCAACATGAGGTAAGTAATGTTCGCTTCAGTGATTAGAGCACCACCAGCAGTGGAAGCAACAGACCATTCCTCCAGGCGAACTGAATTACGCCTGCCTCCATTGGGCAGGACAGGAACAGTACAGAAGGAACAAGAATAACTCATCTGGTGCCCTGATAGCAGACTATCCCTCTGCTGGATAGAAATAGAATTGATGACCCAAACCTGTGAGTAGACCAGGGGTCTCCAAACCCCGGCCCAGGGGCCAGATGCAGCCCGCAGCCAGCCCCTTTCTGGCCCACGGCCAACCGCTTGTCTCCTGAAAGCCTCTGGCCCACTCAGCTGAACATGACCAGAACTGTGCTCTGATTGTGTCTGGAGGGTGTTCTGAGGGCCAAAGAGGTTGAATTCATTCATTTATTCACTAATCTAAGTTCCATCTCTAATTTATTTATTTAAATTTTATATTTAAATTTTTTTCCAGTTCTCTACATCATGCCAGACATTTGATGCAGCCCTCTGGCCAAAAAGTTTGGAGATCCATGCTTTAGACCTTAAAGAGACAATGATTTTATTTAGTGGCTGATGATGAGGGAGAGGTCAGTGACTATGTCTTTGGGCATGGAGATTCAGTACTGCATCCCAGCCCTTGCCTCTGACGTGATTTCTTCACATGCATGCCTCAGTCACAGGACTTACTTGACACTACCCATGAAGGCAAGATGACAGCTGGGAAACAGGATAAACGTTGTTGGCATCCTTCAGTCTCGGAAGACTATGGTATTGTGCTCTGAATGGTGGTTCTGGAACAGCGTCTAGTGTGGCTGAAAAGACTGATTCGGGAATGACAATCCCTTCCACACTGAGAGCAAATATATTCAGTCCCTGGTCTGCCTTCCTGGCTACAGGCCTTTCTTCTTTGCCTCTTTGCCTCAGTCTGTTGGGCAAGTGTCTCTTCAAACTGGGAGAGGCCATGCTGCACAGCCTACCTCCAAGCAGAACGCTCAGAGGCCAAGGTTTCCCATCTGTTGAGGTCCGTTCTAAAGGCCTTCAGATCCCTCTTGCAGATGTCCTTGTATTGCAGCTGTGGTCTACCTGTAGGGTGCTTTCCCTGCACAAGTTCTCCAAAGAGGAGATCCTTTGGGATCTGGCCATCGTCCATTCTCATGATATGATTGAGCCAGCGTAGGCGTCTCAGGATAAAAGGCTACATTTTGTAAGGCCTTTCAGGGGGGAAATAGTAAACCTGAGGCTGGAATCCAGAACTAACACGTCCTCAGGACCAGCCCATCCACAAAGCCAACTGAAGCAGTCGCATCAGGCAGCAGACCGGGGGGGGGGGCTCACCTCTGCCCACCAACTCTGTCCTCTGCTGCTCCTCCATTTCCTTTCATTTCCTGTATTAGAAAAGAAAGAAAGGAACAGAGAAGAAGAGAAAATATGGAGAGGAGGAGAGTGCTGAGCTTGAAAATTGGGGAGTGGAAGGAGCAGAGGCTGGCACATCATCCAGTAAGGGTGGCAGCATTTGGCATGTTGCTTCAGGAGATCTTGGGCTGGCCCTATACATCTAAATTAGACTCTCTGTCCTATACATCTAAATTAGACTCTCTGTCCAAGTTTATATATATAAACTGGCACATTTCTTAGAAGCGTTTGAGAGGAAATTGGCACATTTTGGTGCAGTTTTATGATTGAACATAATGCTTGACACTTCATGTTCTAAGAATGTAATTAAACCCAAATCTGAAACCCATGCCCCCTTGAAAGCATACTGCAGAAGTTAAGACTTGGCTCCCTTCAGAGTGCAGCCCAGAGCAATTGGTGTAATAAGAACTATCTTCCTTGGAAGTCGAGAAGTCTTTTTTACTAGGGCACAACGAAGTGAGTTTGGAATGGAGGAGTATCAAAGACAGGCTTTTGGTTTATCCAATGAGTGAAAATGCGACTGCATGTTAAAATTTCTCTTGGAAGGAATCAACACTATTTTAATCATGACTAGGAAAAATGGGATGTATGATAATGATGCTTAAGAGCATCTGTACTGCATGAAATTGAGTCCGTGATGATCTTTAACTAAGAAAAAGAGTTTCATGTTTGACAAGTATCCAAAAAAAGTAAGGCATAGCTTGAAACATCCAAACTCTTCATGAGCTTATCTGTCCATTCGTCCTTACCCTTATGGCCCAATCCACCAGGGCTGCAGTGCCAGTTTCTGGCACGCTGCCCTGGCAGTGGCCACCGTGAAAGTATTGTAAAGCACTTTGTGGCGGCCGAGCTGAGACGGGCGGAGGCTAGAGCAGGAAGAAGGCAAAAAGTGGAGGGGGGGGGGTGGTACAGTGGCAGGGGTGTGTGGGTGGACCAGTCCTGGGAGGGGGTGGGAATAGCAGCAGAAGCTCCTGCTGGATTCTATCCTATCTTCCGGGCCTGATCCACTGACACAGGACAGAACATTTCTGCGCCAGCTATTTTGGTGAGTGTTGCAGTTAAAAATTCTTTTCTCCTTCAGAGTTTCTTTTTCTCATACTCACATTTTCGTAGCAATGCAAAGAGGCAAATTAGTTTGCCATGCTGGTTTCTTAGTGACAATAATGCTTAGCTTGCATATAGTGGTATCTCAGTGCTGAGACAGTTCATTATCTCAACAACCCTGTTATGTAGGCCAGTGTTGTCAGCCCTGCAATCACAATCTGAAATCATGAAGACTTACCTAGAGTTACCCATACAGTGAATTTGTGGCAACAGTGAGATTTGAACCAGGGACTTCTGAACTCATATTTGTAGCTACTGTGCTATACTAGCTGTGTAGCAACTGGAAGTATGAAATACATCAGAATAGCTTGGAAGACAGCCCAGGATACTTGGTTTCTCTTTTCTGCCCATTGGATGGCATACCTGTCTGTTATTTCTGAAGACATAGTCTTCTGGCACCTTAAATCCTAAACAGATTTATTCTGAATCAGCTTTTGTGGCCTGGAGCCCACTTCATTGATATACATAGAAAAGGGCTGTTTTTCACTTTTCTTGCAAAATGTAGCACAACGTGATTTACAGTAGAAGAGAAAAACAGCAATAATAAAACAATAATGTTGGCAATCAAGAGCAAAGCGGTAGCAAATGTTGGCAAACAGCACAACCCCAAACAGCACAACCCCAAATCAGTCAGCTCCAAAAAATACCCTACACAAAAGCCAGGACCACTTACAGTCCAATCCTACCCGGTCCTTTGTGCTGATGGAACTTGCGCTCAACCAGCACAAGGCCCAGGTCTCTGGAGCCACAGCCCCTGAGACTGTGCATGGGCTGGGGCCGCCAGCACAAATCGCTGGAGGCCCCATGCATGCACCAAAGACCTCCCAAGCCCCTGCCAGAGCCATTAGGTCAACAGAGTGGGTGTTCCTGGGCTGAACTGGGGTGGAGATCAGGGCTGGAGATACGTTGGGGAAGGGCTGGGAGTGGAGATGGGCAGCAGCAGTGGCACTTATATCCTATGCCCCCAGCCTAGGTTTGACACACCCCTTGGACATACTTGGATTCACACCAGCCAAAGAGCTATTGCAGATTCGATAGGCCCATTGGGGATCAAGAAGTGGCTGAGTACATTAAAAAGTGTTTTGCTTACCTCTCCATTGCCACCTGGTCTCCAGCTGGCCCATGGCATGTCGTGGAGGCTGGCCCAGGATAGAACTGGGCTGTTGGTACCTGAAGGTGTGAAAAGAAGGAGTCCTATGGGTCTCCAATGGAAGGGAGTGTCACTGTGTTGTAATGTCCCTGCTTCTGCTGGATCATTGCCTCAGCTCTGAAGACAAGGGCAGCTAGAGATGCTCCATGTATCTACATCAGTGATTTTCAACACTTTTCATCTCATGGCATACTGACAAGGCACTAAAGTTGTCAAGCCACGCCATCAGGTTTTTGACATTTGACAAAGCGCACAATGCTGCCAGTGGGGGGGGGGGCTCACATCCCCCATTGGCCCTACTAATAAATGACTTTCCCACAAATTCCTGTGGCACACCTGTGGACTACAGCACAGTGGTTGAAAATGGCTGATCTACATAGTAGAGAACAAAATGTAAGCATTAAGAACATAAGAACAGCCCCACTGGATCAGGCCATAGGCCCATCTAGTCCAGCTTCCTGTATCTCACAGCGGCCCACCAAATGCCCCAGGGAGCACACCAGATAACAAGAGACCTCATCCTGGTGCCCTCCCTTGCATCTGGCATTCTGACATAGCCCATTTCTAAAATCAGGAGGTTGCGCATACACATCATGGCTTGTACCCCGTAATGGATTTTTCTTCCAGAAATTTGTCCAATCCCCTTTTAAAGGCATCCAGGTCAGATGCTGTCACCACATTCTGTGGCAAGGAGTTCCACAGACCAACCACACGCTGAGTAAAGAAATATTTTCTTTTGTCTGTCCTAACTCTCCCAACACTCAATTTTAGTGGATGTCCCCTGGTTCTGGTGTTACCTGAGCGTGTAAAGAGCATCTCTCTATCCATTTCCCATCTATAATTTTGTATGTCTGAATCATGTCCCCCCTCAGGCGTCTCTTTTCTAGGCTGAAGAGGCCCAAAAGCCATAGCCTTTCCTCATAAGGAAGGTGTTCCAGCCCAGCAATCATTTAGTTGCCCTCTTTTGCACCTTTTCCATTTCCACTATATCCTTTTTGTGATGCGGCGACCAGAACTGGACACAATACTCCAGGTGTGCCTTACCATAGATTTGTACAATGGTATTATAATATTAGCTGTTTTGTTCTCAATACCTTTTCTAATGATCCCAAGCATAGAATTGGCCTTCTTTACTGCCGCCGCACATTGGGTCGACATTTTCATCAACTTGTCTACCACCACCCCAAGATCTCTCTCCTGATCTGTCACAGAAAGCTCAGAACCCATCAGCCTATATGTGAAGTTTTGATTTTTTGCCCCAATGTGCATGACTTTACATTTACTGACATTGAAGTGCATCTGCCATTTTGCTGCCCATTCTGCCAGTTTGGAGAGATCCTTCTGGAGCTCCTCACAATCACTTCTGGTCTTCACCATTCAGAAAAGTTTGGTGTTGTCTGCAAACTTAGCCACCTCACTGCTCAACCCTGTCTCCAGGTCATTTATGAAGAGGTTGAAGAGCACCTGTCACGGGACAGATCCTTGGGGTACACCGCTTTTCACCTCTCTCCATTGTGAAAATTGCCCATTGACACCCACTCTCTGTTTCCTGGTCTTCAACCAGTTCTCAATCCATGAGAGGACCTGCCCTCTAATTCCCTGACTGTGGAGTTTTTTCAGTAGCCTTTGGTGAGGGACCGTGTCGAATGCCTTTTGAAAGTCCAGGTATATAATGTCCACGGGTTCTCCCGCATCCACATGCCTGCTGACCTTTTCAAAGAATTCTAAAAGGTTTGTGAGGCAAGACTTACCCTTACAGAAGCCATGCTGATTCTCCCTCAGCAAGGCCTGTTCGTCTATGTGTTTTGAGGTTCTATTTTTGATGAGGCATTCCACCATCTTACCCGGTATAGATGTTAGGCTGACCGGCCTATAGTTTCCCTGATCCCCCCTCTTTCCCTTTTTAAAGATCGGCGTGACATTTGCTATTCTCCAATCCTCTGGCACTGTGGCCGTTTTGAGGGACAAGTTGCATATTTTAGTCGAGAGATGACCAACTTCATTCTTCAATTCCTTAATAACTCTTGAGTGGACGCCATCAGGGCCCGGTGACTTATTGATCTTTAAGTTATCAATGAGGTCTGAAGCATCTTCTCTTTTAACCTCTATCTGACTTAATTCCTTGGTTAGGAGGGGCCGTTCGGGCAGCGGTATCTGCCCGAGGTCTTCTGCCGTGGAGACAGATGTAAAGAACTCATTTAATTTCTCTGCCATCTCCAAGTCTCCTTTTATTTCCCCTTTCCCTCCCTCACCATCCAGAGGGCCAACCGCTTCTCTGGTGGGTTTCCTGCTTCTAACATATTTGAAGAAGCTTTTATTATTCCCCTTAATGCTGCTGGCCATGTGTTCCTCCCGTATCACCTCCCACATTCCTCCCATGTGGCCTTCCATATCACCTTCTTACATTTCTTTTGCCACAGTTTATGTTCCATTTTATTCCATTATTTGTTCCATTGGGAACAAAAAGCCAGAAAATGCCAGAGGTCAAGTAGATCTGTGACATTTCCTATGCAAACTACAAATGTATTTCTGAAGAGAAGCCTTTTACCCAATATTTACAGTTTTCCAGCTTTTTGTCAGAAGTGCATAGTCATCCTCCTGTTCTTTTGGATAGTGTTCCAAAACAATTGTTTGACCTACAGGCATCAATGCGGTCTGAGGAGATGTCTTCTCTTTGGTCATACGTGGACAGTGACAGCTGGTGTCAGCATCTAAGTCCTTTTTGGAACTGAAAAGCTACCTCCTAGGGTAATGTCAGCTACCAACACTTTATAATTCCTCTTCCTGATCCCTGGGATTAGCCTATGTTTGGCAGACATAATTGACAAACAGCTTTGAATCTGTTCAAACGTCCTTATCCATATTCATCCCATTTAAATGAGTTAAATTCTCATGGATAATAATCTTTGCCCCAAACCATTGAAAAGCTGTTGTTTTTGTCTGAATCTAGGAGCGGTCCAAAGACTTCCTTGTAAAATATGCATCATTTCATTAAAGCAAAGTGTGTGTGTGTGGTAATGGGTGTTTGCCTTCCCTTCTTTCTGGGGAAAATCCTGCTAAACACACAAAACCTCTCTGCTTCTTCTTTTGACTTCTTTCTGCATTGCTTTTAAAGATAGCCCAAGGGGTTTGAAAAAGAAAGCCGATGTCACACTTTTTCAAAGGTTGAGAAAGGTCATTTTGGACTTTGGTCTGGGATGGATGTTTATATGCCAGGTGAGCGGAAACTTGGCTATAGAAAATAAAAACTTTCTGGAACTTGCTAGCAGATGATACCTTGGGACTTTGCCTTGGGGTTTTTGGCCTCTGGTTGCTCTCTACTGCTCAACTTGTATGTTTTTAAAGATATGGCTATTAGAAAAAAACAATACAAGTCTCCAGTATTCTCAAAAGAAGCCTGGCCTAGAACATCCCACTGCTAAAGACAGTTGTGAGCCCCAAACAATCCATTTTGCCCAGCCACATCGGTCTGCTGTAAGAATAGGCAAGCATTGCAGATAAGTATCTCATCTAGTTGCAAAACTCCCATGGCCTATTCTACTATACATTAATTCATATTGGTTGAATGAACCTACCTTTTGGTTAAGGTAAGCATGAGGGCCCTTCTCTCTGGACTGCTGTGGCGGAAGTTCAGCGGGTGTCAACAAGGGCGTGGCCATCTCCAGGGTAATATGAAGGACGATGTTCCATTCTGGGAAATCTGGTGCTTCTCCCCACCCTGAGATCACATCAAAACACATGCAGACATGCCTTGGCTCTGCCTGTGGAATAGGTTCCAGCTGTGACCAGAAATGCAGGATATCAGGGTTATGTTTCCACCCCTTCACCCTTGTCTGCCAACCAACAGCCCTCAAGCTGAGTTCCCCAAGGAAGGAGAACTTCTCTGAGTAGTACACAAGGCTGAGCAAGGTGTCAGAAACAGGTATCCAATTGCTGTGGGAGTCCAGGTTGGTTTTATTCAAATGAAAACATTTATTGGGACTTATAATGGAATAACGAAAAAGATTGATAAGACAAACTCTATACGAGGTCAAGAGGCAATGTTCAAATTGAAGTAAAAAGAGAGTCATTTAAGCCTTCCCTGATTTAAAGCATCACTTATAATGCCTCATCCTCCTGGCACTGGATGGAAAGTTCTTCCTAGGAATTAGCTCTTTCCTAGCCGGACAGCACCATAGCTTGCATTTTGGCTTGGCTGACATCTTGCAAAGCCTAATTTGCGTCTTCTGCACATCTTGGTCTCTTAACCCAGCTGGACAGCTCTTTTATACCCCATTTTAGGGAGTATAGCCCCCCCCCCCCACAAACTGTGACAGGTTGGTTTGAAATTAACATGCATTCACATTTCCTCCTCCCAAGTCAGGTGAGCAACTGAACCAGTGACCAGGTTTTAGTCAAGGATATTGCTCTCTGATGATACCAGGCAGCCATAGTTTAAAGAGGAACTCTATGTGTAATATGTGACCTAGAACTCTAGTCAAAATGGGGGATGTGACAAGCCACTTCTTAGGTTAACCTCCGTGAATACAGAGAGCTGTGGTTTAGTCTGTGGAGATAGCATCTGGCCTATATGCTTTTAAAAGGGTATTGGATAGATTTCTACATGATTACTGTGATGGGTATGTGCAATCTCCTGGTTTTAGAAGTAGGCTACCTCAGAATGCTAAGTGCAAGGGAGTAGCAACAGCATGCAGGTATCTTGTTGTCTTGCATGCTCTCTGAGGCATCTGGTGGGCCACTGTGAGATACAGGAAGCAGGACTAGATGGGCCTTTGGCCTGATCCAGTGGGGCTCTTCTTATGTTCTTATGAATGAACTTTTAACAGGAAATGGGTGCTTTTAACAGGAAGGTGGGCCTTCTTGGTGGTGGCACTTTGTCTGAGGAATGCCCTTCTAAGATATCAGACTGGCTCCTTCCACATTGGTTTTTAGACCCCAGTTGAAAACATTCCTGTTCCAGAAAGCATTTACTTCATTTCAGATTATAGGTTCGTATGCTGTGCTTCATTGTTATGGTTTTGTTAAGTGCTTTAAGGACACTGTGTTATGTATTGTTTTCTATTTTGTGAGCCATTTTGAGATTACTTTGTTGAACAGTGCACTATAAATCCAGTAAACTAAATAAATACATCTAAATTTGTTTTTAAAACATCTTTTTTTTGGTTCTTTTGCACCAATACACTAACCCATCTATTAATTTCAAATAGAGTAAGGTACATGAATCACAGATGACTGCTCTTCTGTAGCCATTGGGATCCTGCTATAAGATTGCTGCTTTCCTGTGGAAGCACCTGAGTGACACAAACAAGTTGTGGTCAGAGGACATATATTCTCTTGTACCTTTCTCCTCCATGTTTTCCTAGGAGAGAGCTCTTTCCCAGCCGGACAGCTCCATATCTTGCATTTTGGCTGGGCTGATATCTTGCAACGCCTAATTTGCGTCTTCTGCACATCTTGGTCTCTCAACCCAGCTGGACAGCTCTCTTATATCCCATTTTAGGGAGTATAACCTAATTCAGGGAAGGAAAGAAATATGAAATGGAGACTAGGAAAAAAATGGGGAAAAAATAATGGTGACTCTAATCATGTTGTTAATTAGCAAAAATTACTAATCACTGGCTTGAGTGCAACCAGGCAGAGGATGCACAGCTGTCCAATACTCTAATACCATGTTTGGATTGACTTTGAGGAAGGGAGGTAATTGGCAAATCAATATAACTGTTCTTACGCAGACTATTGTGATTTTTCCCACCCAACCCTGCCCTTCCCATATAGTTTTTGAGGGTGTTGACAACAAAGAGTTCAGAAGCTTGAAACATAATAATGCACAAGAGTTTAATCAAACATCTAAGATTTTACAGGCTTCCTCATGCCCATCATAATAAATATTTGAACCCACCTTGGCTCATTGCTTTCCAGCTGACATTTAGATATTTGTTTGAACATCCATTTTAAGCTTCTTGAGCTTCTGTTTGATTCATTTTTTTATGCCAGGAGGGAATGTGTGAACTCATTACGCAGACCCTCTAGAAGTCCTGCAGATCTAAGATTCCCCCACCAGATGGCACAAAACACAAATGAGTCTGTTTTAAAGGAGGGGTTTTGTGCATTATTAACAAGAAAAGCAGGAAGAACTGGTGAAATTTTGCTGATTGAACATGTGTGTTTACACATACACCCTGTTCATTAATGTGGCAGGATATAATAGTAAGGGAAAAATAATTGGCAAGTGTAAAATAAGGACTTGGGTGGGGGGTGGGGAATGGGTAAACTTGAATTTTAAACCACCAGAAGTGCAACAAAAAATTATGTCCTGCTATACTCTGATGATAGTAGTTTTGTTCCATGTTTTATCTGTAGGGATATTTCATTTGAAATAGCCTACTATGACATTATGCAATAAAAGTGATTTGATTTGAACAAAGAATGAAATATTTATAAATGGTACAACTCAGTTTAGAATTTTAATTCCAGCAGAATTTGTTCAGGGATTGGCCTACCTGTGGCCCATCCCATTTTCCTTGTACCCTGATTTTTTTTTATTTGATTGCTTGAGTTTGAGTGTGTGTGTGTGTGTGTGTGTGTGTGTGTGTGTGTGTCTGTGTGTGTGTTTCTTTTACTTAAACTGTTTATTTGAAATTCTTTCTGGTATTGAGCCACAACTCCATCTGATTAGTTTCTTCTTTCCCAGCATGTTGCCTTTGCTTTAACTGCAGCAGTTTATTTTGACATCTCCTGCCTAAAAATTGAACTCTCTCCCTCCAGCATACACACAGGGCACTGATTGTACCCTTTATCTTTGCTTATTATTCTGAAATATTTTATCTGAAGAAATATAGTTTGCAAAGGTTAACTGATCTAACATCAAACTACTTAAATCTACATTTTTATTTATCATTAGTTTAGATAACTGTGTCTAAGAAGAAGAAGAAAATAAGAAGATAAGAAGAAGAAAATAAGAAAATAAGAAGAAAAAAATAAGAAGAAAATTCCTTCTTTTCATATAATCTAAAACAATGTTTCCCATACTGAATCAGATCCCACCAGTGGGTCACGAGTTGATTTTTGATGGGTCGTGAAAAGTTTCTGAAATTTTAAATTTTTTTTTGCAAGCATGCCTGTCCAGTTTGCAGGAGAAAATGGCAGCAGCATGAAATCTAGGTGGAGAGACTGCTCTTGGGGCTGAAATGCTGTGGCATGATGAGGTCATCTTCATACCCCCCAAATTAAAATTAAAATTTCACATTCTCTGTTTTCTCTAGTAATTGGTGTGACATAGTTCCCATGTGAACTCAGTTTCAGCCTTTTGTCTGGCCTGGAAGTCTCTAACTGCACATTTTGCTCTCCAGTTCAGCCTTCTAGGTATCCTGGAATGACTGTAAAGATTTGGAGGAAGGGTCCTTGAACTCCATTTCTAGGGAGAGTCTAGCAAATGTCTACACACACATACTATATGCAAGGTCTCTAGCAGCCTCAGGAGCACAGGACACTGATTATTAATACATTATTATTATTAATAAATAATCTTATTTCTTCTTCCCTTTTTGTCTGGGAAAGCTATGTGGGTCGTGATAGATTTTCATTTTAAAAAGTGGGTCCCAGTGCTAAAATGTTTGGGAAGCACTGATCTAAAATGCAATAGTGGGACCAGAGGGGAGGCAGAACTGTAAGCTCCACATGGCTCAGAAACTTGCCATGTAAGCTGCCCCTTCCCCTCACTCTTGGAGCCTGTCTGGGGGCAACAGTAAAGTGGAGGAGATGCCTCAGCCTTGCTTTTGCTCCTTGGAATGGCCCTGAGAGCAAGGAGGAGGGACAGTTTACACAGCGGGTTTTGGAGCTGTGTGGGACTTACAACTCCACCCCCCTCTGATTCCACTATTGCTAAAATGTTACCTCATAGCCTGTTCATCTGAAATTGGGCAGACTTGAGCAGCAATCCTATATGGACTGTCCTGGGATTAAGCCCCATTGATTAATCCCATTGGGATTAAGTCCCATTGCCCTGGGACTTACTTCAAGTACGCATGCATAGGATTGCAGTGTTTATCTCATCACATACCTGTACAATTCATATGGATTGGCTGGAAAACACTCTAGGGAAGTGAAGTGGAGGCATTGTCCTCATTGAAACCAGTGGGGATAAGCCAACACATCAGTATATGAAAATGGCTGTCTACTTCTGAACTTGGCCCACCATCTCAGGGACTCCAGCTGTCCCATCCCAACCCGGGCAGAATAGCAGCTGCTGGCACTGTACGGCGAACACATGGTGTACATCTGGTCCGCCTATGGTCTTCTGGGCCATCAAGGCACAGGGTTGGTTCAAGAGATCCCAAATATCATGTGGGGGGCCCTTTCAGTAGGGCCACTTCTGCCAAGGCATCACTTTGCAACTTAGCAGTTGAGAGGTGCTCTTCGAAGTGACACTTTGGCAAAAGCCGTACTGCTAAAAGGACAGTGCTGGGAGAGCCCAGTTATCGCATGGGCTGGATAGATATCTTCCACAGGCCATAGCTGGCCCAAGGACCTGTTATATAGTGGGTCCATGCGAAATAAGGAAGGCATAGAGATAACAGCTCTATACATTTATTCCATCTTCAGAACAGGACCTGGCAATGAATCTGACACAAGGCAAACACCCCTGGCTTTTATACCCTTTAGCTCCGCCCAGACTTCCCATGATTGGTAATTGAAACATTAACTAGAGAGCCAATCGGATGGTAGGATTTCGATCCATCAACCAATTGGCCAGCCATAAGTCTGGGCCAATCAGTTATGCAGGATTTTGATCCTGCATAACTTGCATACATAACAGACCTTTTGTGTGACCACTGGCGTAGCTGGGGGGGCACACTAAGTTTTGCAGGGAGCCTCCCTGCAGCTTGCAAGCTGCTCCTCCTCCTCCCCTTGGAAGCCATTTGCCTCTTCCCCCCTCCCCCACCCACATGGCTCCAAAGGGAAGGGAGGAGCCGCTTGCACACTGTGGCGAGGCTAAATGGAGGTGAATGGCTTCCAAGGGGAGAGGGAGGGACCGCTTGCACACTGCAGGGAGGTTCCCTGCAAAACTTAGTGCCCCACCCCCCCTCTAGCTACACCAGTGTGTGTGACACCCCTCCTGTAGAGTCTTTCCATTTCTGTAATTTCAGTCTTCTTGTTTTTGTAGCTTGTTTTGCTGAGGGTTTATTTCCATCCATCCATCTTGCCCTGCCCCAAAAGAGTTCAACACACACACACACACACACACACACACACACACACACACACACAGAGGCTTCTGCTGCTACTGAAGTGAATCCCAATGCACTTGTGTTGTATGTTTGCTAGCATTCTCACTTTGAGATGGAACTGTGGCAGTCATAGGTCTCAATGGAAAAATCACAAATGCGTAAGCAGCAGCAACATGCTTCGCTGTCTGATGCTCTCATTTCACAGAGTGGATGGCAGCCCTTTCATTCCTGTGCTCTCTGCTGTCCATAGTTAAATGTTGATCAAATTTGGCATGAGTCTCTGCTATGGAAGACCTCTCATCTTAGAATCACAAGGTTTACAGGATGCTTCATCACCATAGCCACTGTCTTGCTGCAAGAACTTTAAGCATATATTTTGTGCTTCTGTGCCTGAGGAGTGACTGATCCTCTCTCCTTGCACTCTGCAGACACATCAGTGACCTTGATTCCACACCAGAGACCATTACAACGTGTGTTTCTTCTTCCATGAGTGAGTCTGCTAATCTGTTTTTGATTGTAAAAGCTTCTTTCAGTCTGGATTTTTCTCCCTGCTAAAAGAAACACAGTCTTTTTACAAAAATAGCAAGTCCCGAACACCCACCAAACTGCAGTTTAAGTGTGCCCTTTTGAACTCATGGCTGAGATATGTCTTCTTAAGTACGAAAGAGAATAAATGACTCACTGTCTCTTGTAAAAGTTCTGTTCATGGTGAAGAGCTGTGAAATATCAGAATATCAGATAATGAATGGGATTAGACAAAGTGAACTTCAGCTCACAAATGCTAACACCACACAACACATTTTTAAATGCTTCAGGATCCTTTTGCTGTTTCACCTGAGCTTTAGTACATCTAGAGTGACTAGTTGGTTCATATGCTGTGGGGCATAGGTGGGGACATGTTTGGGAGTTATTTATTTGTGCAACATATCATATAGTTGGTAGTTTACCTGTGGACAACAAACATGCAAGGATTGCAGTAGTCCCACCTTTCCAGTGCAACTGTGTTACCTCACATAATGACGACCTGCTTATATGAAAGCTGTTCTGTATCAAAATCATGGCCCACGTTAAGAGTTTAGGATCAAACTAGCTGTGGTCCTAAAAAACATGAGAGTGAGCTTTCTGATTTTTGTTTTATTTTAGTAAATAGCACATGGGTATGAGTGTGACAAAAATGGCCGAAATGTGACAGGGGTAGATGGACTCTCTCTATCTCAACATGGCTCCAGTCCTGATCACAGCACTCTGTACTGTATTAATTAGGAAAAATGGGTATTTTAGCTTTAGAATGGAGCGGGGGCTACAATTGGGATCAGAATAGTAGCTATCCCTCCCATACCCCTGCCCAAGTTTCATCCTGTTTTAAGTCCCCTAAGTGTTACTGTTTAAAAAGAAAAGACCACCAAAGAAAAGAAAAGAAACCCCACAGACTCATGTCATGCATTGGTTGTAAAGTGCTGTTTGGACCTTGCATGGATGATGGTCTGCCTTGTACATAATTGTAATAAAGAAGTTTTTCTTAGCATAGTTAGTATATGCTTTTCTTGTAATGCTGTCTTCTGCCACTAGGTGTCATTATAGTGCTATTTGCTTGTTCCTTCACATTTAATGACAAAATTACAGTTGCTCCTTGACTGAAGTGCAGTTGCCTTGTGTGAATTTGACTATACATGCTATACGTACAAAAAAAAGTCCACAGAAAAATACAACACTTTTAAATAGAGAATGCGAACACTATAACCCCCCTCATTTATAATCCCTTCTCCAGGCACAGGTGATGTCCAAGAGGGTGGCCAGGTCAAGCACTGGCTGACGGCCCAGAACACTAGAGGGCACACCTCACTAGGTCAAGTCCTGAACCCTCTGCACTAATGGTAGTGGTGGCACCCAATGTGCCATCAGGGAGGATGGGCAGGGATGCCATGTGGCCCAGTTTAGGCTTTTTCCCCAGGTGCCCCCTAGGAGTTATTTCCAGGAACATGGGCATGGCCTACTACCCTTGCTGGTTTCTTTTGTATCGCTGACAGAGGCAAGCATGGGTGTTTATTTTTTATTTTATGCCTTTTTTCCCGTCCAAGCTTTTTCACTCACTACAGCAAACATATTTAACCCCCTGATGACCCAAGACCAGTGAGGACTGCACGAATATTTATTCTTTTAGAAAGGTTAGCAATCCAAAGAGAGGTAAAAATATACAGTATGTCAAAGCTGTCAAAAAGAAAGGAATTTATATTGTATTACAATGTCTTTCTGCTTTAATATTGTTCCAAGCATTTTATGAAATGTTGAAGTTGTTTCTTTCAAGGCATAAACTTGATATGATGCAGAGATCCGTGATCAGACCTCCCAACATAATTTACCTTGGTTAGAAGCAAGCTCGGGGAGGATCGGGATCAGAATTGTAGCACTGGGGTGCGTATGATTTAACTGTTTACTTCTGTGCTATGTATCTCTTCCCTGAAGCTGTTCTTAGGTATTGAGGTGCTGGGGGAAAAGGCAGGTACCCATACTGTTTCTGGATGCCAGTAGATGGGGAGGGGTTAAGAGCCCAATACCGGGCTCAGCGCGCCAGCTCACTGCCGACATGCACTGTCGCAAGTGTGCTGTAAGGCACATTTGTGGGTCATACCGCTGGATGAGCGTCGTTGGTAGCCTAGCACTGGCTAGCGCCAGGCTACTACTGGGCAGGAACCTGACCTCCGCCCCTTGGCGGTTGCGTGGACCACCAAGCAGCAGAGAGGTAAGCGGGGGCATGGGGGGAGGCGGAGAGGAGGAGTTCCAGGGAGTCGGGAGGTGAGTGGAGGGCGGGCGAAGGGTGGGGAGGAGGCATGTCAAGGAGGGGGGAGGGTGAGGCATGCCAGGGGGAGGGAGAGGTGAGGGAGGCAGGACTGGTGGAGCTTTGCTCCACCAGATCCAAAGCCTCTGTGTAGGGCTCTTGATTCACTGCCCACCTTTGGATTGGTGGTGAATTGAGTAGCCCCATTGGAGGGCTACTGCACTTACCAGGGGGAAGGGGACAAAAGTTCCCTTCTCCCGAGGTGCCACCAGAGGCTGCCTTGGGTGTACAGGATGCAGCGGCAGCCATTTTCGGCACCGCTGCAGCCCTGCAGCCTGGGCAGCTCAGGATTGGGCTGTAAGTCAGGGAAAGAGCATACAGAAAAGAGTTGACTGCTCTAGTGCTGTGAGCGTGTTTCAGTTTGCTTTGAAATTCTCTCCCAGATGGCCCACTGAAAGGGATGAGCTAAGCAGCCCCAAAGCGTGCATAACCACAAGACTCACTGAGCTTCACTGCTGCTGAATTCCGTTGCTGAATGATTTGAGAGACAATAAACCCAATTTTGTTTGAAGAGCTTTATTGTCTCTACTTCAGTCCTGCCCTAAATACTGGTTACCAGAAGATGAACCAGACTCAGGAGCAGTTGCGGACCTGCCATTAGTTCCAGTGGGACAAAAGCACTGGGTACTAGCTGCTAGGACCCCGCAGAAGCCTCTTTGAGGCTCCTGATGGGGTTGGAAACTGTGCTCCCGGTTTTCTAGAAGCATAGTTTAAAGCAGGGGTGTCCAAACCCCAACCCTGGGGCCACTTGTGGCCCTCGAGGCATCTCAATGCGGCCCTCAGGGAGCTCCCAGTCTCCAATGAGCCTCTGGCCCTCTGGTGATTTGTTGGAGCCCACACTGGCCCGATGCAAGTGCTCTCAGCGTGAGGGCAACTGTTTGACCTCTCGTGTGAGCTGTTGGATGAGGGCTCCCTCCACTGCTTGCTGTTTCACATCTGTGATGCAGTAGCAGCAGAAAAGGAAAGGCCAACCTTGCTTTGTGCAAGGCCTTTTATAGGCCTTGCGCTATTGCAAGACCTTCATTCATTCATATAAGTTCATCTTTAACATATTCATTTATGTAAATATATGTAAATTTATCCAAATTTGAAATGTAAAATAATTCTTTTTTTTCCCCTGGCCCCCGACACAGTGTCAGAGAGACAATGTGGCCCTCCTGCCAAAAACTTTGGACTCCCCTGGTTTAAAGCATCGCGTGTGACAATCAAGACGACCCTCCCTTGAGGGCCGTGTAATCTGCCCTTAATCTGTAATTATTGCCCTTAGGGTAATCAAGTGGCCATAAACCCATATAACCACCTGACACCCCTCAGGTCTTTCCAACTCCAGTTACCAATCGCTCTTTAACCATAGAGCTCCCAATCCTGGTAGCTAGGCCAAATTTGGGGAACCTTCCCCTGAACTGTGCTCTAGCCTGAACCCCCCCTGGACTCGGCTTGAACCTCAGAGCAGGCTCCTAGTACTGGGTCTCCAGGTTCCACCCGTCACACTGGATTAACTCCCACAACCAGTCCCCTTTGCTTCACCAGTCCCAATAATCCAGTCAGTTGTAATAGATAGGATTTATTGAATATAGATTTAAAGAATAGTTATACAGACAGCACTGCATCAGTCAAAGGTTTTAGAATTTAGGATAGAGCATACCAATACAATACAACGCTCAGCACTAATAAAACAATAAAGAGATAACTCCTAACTCTAACTATCACTCACCAAAGTCTTAGATTTCCAAAGTCCAGTCTAACCCATCCTTGCTGCAGTCAAGGCAGGTCCCTCTTGTCAGAATGGTCAAAGCTCAGTCCTCCTTAGCCAGAGGCAAAGCTAGAACAAAGAAAAATCCTTTTCCCTCACCTTTATAGGTCTCCTGACTCATCCACCAATCAGAACTCGGTTCCAGCCGAACATTCTAGGGGTGGACTTGCCACAAGCCTTCTTACTCATGGTGGAATCCCCTCTCCCATCCTGAGAAGTTCACAGCTGTACCCTGTAGTTAATCAAGTTGGCCTTGGAGCCCACTTGGTAGTTTGGTACGGTATTGAGGGCCCTGTGAAGCGACCTCCTCCACAGTTCTCTCAGGCCTGGCTAATTAGTTGGTTACAGCTGGGGCCTTGTACTCGGGCCTAACAACATGGCTACAAGCAGAAACTTTCCTTGTTCAGATGTTCCCTGGTCATATTTTCTGTCACATCGGGGAACCTCAAGAGGCTTCCCCAACATGGGTGGAGATTGCCCTGAGCTTCGGATGAGTGGGGGGTGGTGGTGGCGGCTTTTTTTGCGGGGCAGTGGTGACAGCCTGCAGAGGGGGGTGCCATTGTGGACCTTTGCCCCGGGTGCGGGGCTGGGGACGTCTGCTGCTGCTCAGGAGTTGAAAAGAAGGGTCCCTGATCCCTTAAGGCTCTGTGGAGAGTGAGGCCGTCAAACTACTGACTGATGGTGGTGTACAAATGACCAGATGTGTCAATGTTGGGTATCTTGGGGTCCAGGGTCAGAAACCAAAAAAATCACCATGGGGAGATAAGAGCTAAGAAGTATAAGTGGTTCCCTTTTCAATCTTAAGCAGCTTGGCCAGGGTTTGGAACTTTGACATCTTAGCAGTTTCTTTTTCCTGGTTTTTTTTTTTTTGCACTTCTTGTTGTGACATTAAAATTGTGTTCATTTTCTTACCACTTTTCTTACACAGGTTCAGGGCAATTTGCACAATGCAAGCAATGTAACAACAGTGGTATGAAAATGCACACAATTTTAATGCCACAACATCTGCTCCTATAAGAGTTCATCCTGCACTGCCACTTTGGAGCTAGAGGGTCTAGTGAATGCAGGAAGCTTCTGGCTTATACAAGCCCTTATTTACAAGACATGTTCTTGCCTCCAGCTAGCACTGCAGCAAAGGTCCACATAAAGAGCTTCTGAGTTACCCCTCAGAAAGTCAAGGCAAATGACTAAAATGACATCCTCATTGGTGCTGAAGTAATGGAGCTATTCCCCCAGGACTCCAGGCCAGTGGTTTGAGCTACCATGACGGAAACTACAGTACTCCACTGCTATAGCAAAACTGATGAACTCCATTGGCTGCTGCAGCAGGGAAGCTTTCTCTGACAACTGACCTTCAGTGATGGCTGTTTCACCTTGGATACAAGAGATTTCTTCTGACAATCACCCTTTCCTAATAGATTTTTATTTTTAAGTAGCCAGAAGTGACAAGTTTTATTTTTTAAACTGTAACAGGCCTAATAAAAAAAGACTTCATAGCTTTAGCTTGCTTTAGGTTGCCATTATCTACAATAATAATAATAATTATTATTATTAACAGTATTTATATACCGCTTTTCAACTAAAAGTTCACAAAGCGGTTTACAGAGAAAAATCAAATAACTAAATGGCTCCCTGTCCCAAAAGGGCTCACAATCTAAAAAGATGCAAAAGAATACCAGCAGACAGCCACCAGAACAGACACTGCTGGGGTGAGGTGGGCCAGTTACTCTCCCCCTGCTAAAGAAAGAGGAGCACCCACTTGAAAAAGTGCCTCTTATCTCTTAGCAGGGGTTAATGCCTCTTATAACACTGTTCCTACAACACTGTTTCATTATAGTGCTCTTTGTCCTGGGTGTAATTGTCACAGGCTAACCACACTTTCCTGAAAGTAAGCCCTATTGAACAAAATAGGACTTACTTCCGAGTAGACCTGGTTAGAATTGTGCCCACAGTGTTATAAAAAAGAGAGAGGTTGAAATTTATAAAACCATTTAAAAGTTCAATGCAGAAAAGTAAAACAGTCTGCTCTGTGTGTTCAACCAAAGGAAGCTGTGTATTCTGGCTAACACTGTGCGATGACAGTGGTGTATTCTGGCTAGCATGGAAATACTATCAGGGAAAAACCTCAGGAGACAAAACAAGAAGGATATCTGCCCTAGATGCCTCCTTAAGCAAGAAGCCTCTAGTTCCCAAGAAAAACCTAGCTCATCCTTGTGGGCTTAACTCCTCCGGTCATCCTCTGCCACTGTCGTGTAGAAGTGACAGCTGCAGTGGTCAATTACATAGCAGGCTGTGACCTAATACACTGGTGAGTACAGTACTGTGAACACATCTACATTAGAACAGTACCCCCAGGTACTGTTTTAAGTACCTCCTATAGTGCAGTTTCACACAGCACTCTGTTTACCAGGGACATATACACAGCAATATAGGAGCTATTACTATTACTTACATTTATCTGGGAGAAGTTCCAATAAACTCAGTAGAACTTACTTCTGGGTAGACATCCATAAGATCATGCTGTTTAACTGCCATTGTCAAGATGTTGGTTTCAAGGCCAATCCTAACCAACTTTTCATCACAGGTGTAGCCGTAATGCAGTCCCAAGGTAAGGGAAAAAATGTTTCCTTCACTTGAGGAGGCCTCTGTGACTGCCCCCACCACCACAGAATGTAGTGTGCACTCTTTGGGCATGGCTACATTAATTGCCTAACGTATAAGATTTTTGCATTTAGGAGCTGATCGACATTGTCCTGGACAACTTATCCTGCATCTCAATGTGCCAGAAATCCTATGGCACAATTTTTCAGGAAGTTCTGTTTGTATCTCACCAATGTGAATGGGATATATGGAAGAACACATAATAAGTTCAGCAGGATTCCAGTCTTGCCCTTTTCTGCTTCTTAATATCAACCTGCCAATTTAGGAACACAAAGAGGTGAGGTTGCAAAGTCTTGTGGCTGGGGGAATTTTGAAGCCTGGCCACTGACTGCATTGGAGAGAAACCTCAGACTCTCCTGATCAAAGGCAGACTTCATGGACATGACCTGAAGGTGGCTGCAATTGGGGGCATCAGGATCTTCAGTGAGATCGTTGTCCACGTTTCTGGAAGGCAGTGTGCTGATGAAATGCTTCAAGAATGTCTGAATATGATTTGGGAAAGTTTAGGGACCTCTGCCTGAAAAACCTGCATTTATCAAAGCTGTGGAGACATATCAAAACAATAAAAAAATCCATGGCTAATGTTAATGTTGGTATTTGCCAGAAGTTATTATGTTGTTCTTTCCCCCCCTATAACTAAGAATATTTGTGTATGGCTTTTCAACAATATCAAAAATTCACAATGGTTTACACTGCAAAATAATTTTTGCACTCTCTCTTGGTAGCAATTGTGGCTGCTAGGGGACCAAGATGGAATCAGGAGAGCCATGCGCATTTGGAAAGGAGGTTATTGGATTGGCAATGCTGCCATCACATTAATGATGCTGAATATGAGTCGGTTGGTTGCCAAGTATGGGCTTCGTTGTGTCTGGATTTCGGTTTCTTTTTCACAACCATTGCAGCACGTTCAAAGAAAATAATCTGTGAAGAGAGTAAAATGCAAATTCTGATAAGAAAATAAAAGACCTCCAGGAACAATGGATTGTGAAACTTGCAACAGGCAAAATCAAGGGCACTTCTTAAAAACAAATTGAATCCCTTCTTTTTAAAATTATGCATGTTGCTTTGTTAAAATATAGTTTTGCTTCACCTAGGAATAAAAAAAAAACCCAAGTAGATTTATCAGCTTCTCTTTCAGCTTCTAGCTGGGTTTCATTTCCCAGTTCTTAGTTGCTTAGCACAAAGCTCTAGGGGATGGATTCTCTGTGCCGCTACAGAATGTTTAAATGCCCCCCTAAAACCTCTTTCCATTTAATTTAGCTTTTAAATATGCCTGAAATATACTCTCCTCATATTAGGTTTGACAGCTGCAGGTGATAAATTCATGGCTGATGTAATTCCACTGAAGCCAGTAATGGCATTTCATTTGGGACATATTTGGCCTGAAATGACTATTGGCTCTATTCAAGTGTTGCTGGGTGTATCTCTATGGGTGCTTCTGATGTTATTGACTCCGCAATTGTCAGAGATAATGACACTAATGAGGTTTATTTACTCTGCTCTATGCTACAATGTTCCGCTGGTTTCTCAAGCAGCAAAGCGATGGTGATGCCTAATGGCACTTGATATGCGCAAAGCAATTAAAAAAACATTTGAAATGTCTCCCTTAACTGAGAGGCGAACCAAAGACAAATGATCTGGTCTTATTTTTTTTTTTTTCTGGGGGAAACGGGTAGTACGTGAAGTAAAACAAACAGACTTGCAAATAGAAACCACGATGAATAATTTATCCCATTAGCAGCACCCCTTCTTACGGCTCATGGAACATTCACAGAGTAAAGTGAGACTTCCTTGGGTGTATTCATCATTCGGATCTGGCACTTCCATTCAGATTGGTTTCACTTTATGGATTTTGAACAGGCATATTGGGAAATGGAACATTGACGCTCAATTCTGAATGGCTTGATAAGTCACATGGGAGTGCTTCCATGCTCCAAGTGACACAGAATACATGAATTTTCTTTATGGGACTGTAATATTTTTTCCTGGTGCTGTCCACAAAGCCCCTGTGGCCATCAGGGTTCCATTCAGCCATGTTAATACAAGCCCCAAAGAAGGCATATGCACTAATGATGTCTAGTTTCACACTATGGGGATACAATCTGGGTCTCTTCAAAGGCATCAGAATTGTTCCATTTGCTTCTGTAGGATGAGGAATTGCGTTTGTACAGATTTGAGAAGTAATTCTTTTTATTAGACTCATTATTGGCCTGGACAAGAGAGGAAGCTCTTGACATAAATTTGCAGAGATCTTTTTGTTCATAGTAAAGCTACTGCAGGCTGTGGAGAGTTACGAACACCTCTTGTAACACTATGGATAGTTGGTTAATCTGTGGAATGGGCGCCCACTGGCAGTAATGGTTTTTGACACTCTTGGAGAGGAACAGGAAGGGGCCTGGGCCAACATTTCTGCTCCCCTCTCCTGCACTACACTGCTGCTTGACCTCTTGCTGAGTAAGCTAACAACTCATGTGTACTGGACTCGAGTTGTTAGCTTACACAGCAAGAGGACTGACACTGGACTCCAGTGGCATTGTCGTATACCTCTGAGTGGACTTGTGGCACACTTGCTTAAAAAATTGGTCATCACAAATGGGTAAGTAAAAGACAACCCTACTTTGAAGCGTTACACATTGGGAAAAGGATACACATTGGGAAGGATGCACATTGGGAAAATAATTTCCAGCAACACACTTGAATCAGAACAAAGAAAAGTATTGCAATGTTTAGAACACATTTTCTCTTCTGTCATTTGCAGCTAATGAGTTTCTATATGAGAAAGTGCTTATTTCTGGTCATAACCTGCTTAATGACATCACTTCCTACTTCATGACATCACTTCGGGCCCTCAGCAGGCATCATGAATGCTATTAGGCCCAGTGTATGATGGGTAAATGAAGGTTTATCCAGCATTGTAAACGCTTAAATTGCTTGCAGCTTGCAATGCCTCTGCTAATATGTGTCTATTCCTGCTATCAACAAGGGGTGGTGCAAAACAAACAATTTCTTGAGTTTATGTTCAGTATAACAAGGTGCTCCAGTTCTCAAACTTCTTTTAAAAAGTAGTAGAAGAAGAAAAAATAATATATTCATAAACATGTCACTAGTATCTTTAGATGAAGAGCGCATTCTTGTGCCCTCCTCTCTTGAGAGAAAATAAACATAACACATTGCTAGATAAGAGGACTTATAATCTGCAGCAGGTATCTCTTGGCCCTCATTTGCTTCTCGGAATCCAAAGTGTGAACATCAGTCAATGAGTACAGTGCAAAGGGATTGCAGGAAGAATGGCACTGCTTTTTTTACAGGAGCTCACTGTAGTGTGGTGTGTGTTTGTACATGCGAACCAATGAGCAACACCATAATAAATCTGATTTCTATTCAATCTCTGGTGAACCAATTATAACATGAAGATTTATTGATCAGTGGAAGGGAGGCATAAAGAGGTAACACATTGTTGCAGTTTTGCTGTCTCTGCTCACTCCCTTTACAAAGGTATTCCAAGATAATGTCCCTGAGATACGATTAGACATTACAGTTTTGAGTATTTCAGGATGATGTCTCAATCTGTTAATCTGTTCTTGTGTCCTTTTGACTGTCTGAAGCAATTTGTTTAATGTGATATGGAGGTATCACACATCCCCTTTCTACAATCCTGGAATACTGAGACAGTGGTCTGCCTGTACCATCATTCTATTGTCATTTGATTTGGCTCCTTCTGAAGTTATATATGTATATGTCATGACCCAATTTTTGGGTGGTTCGCGAAACGGACAGGGCAGATCAGGCTATGTGCATCAAGAGTTGAACAAGCTGCTACTGGGCGGGGGGAGCACAGCTGCCCAATCCCCATTATAGCCACAGCCCTTGGCATTTATAAATCAGGCAGCAGCTTCTAGTGTCTCTAAAAAGTTTGGGACCACCGTTCTACACCATTATGGGGGTAGTAGTTTCTAACAACCTCCCCCTGCTAAAAATTCATGAGCCTGAACCTATGCACTCCTGCTTGGGAGGAAGCACCACTGAATGCATGCTCCTTAGATACATCTATGTGCAACACAGCTATCAGTCTGGCTAAGCCAACGGCTATTAGCTCCTCCTCTCTCGGAAATGATTCCATCAGCAGATATTCCACTTGGTGGCACTGAAGGAAGATGGTGATGTCCTTCTTAACTGGCTCAGCTGGAACAAATTATTATTTGGCTCTTATCTGCCCTCAGCCACTTGACTTGGCCATTGTTACAATTACATAACATGATGTAAGAATTAGTTCCTGCATTTGATGTTCCTCTTCCCTCTCATTCCTTTTTTCTTTGTATCATGGCTATTAGGTGATGTGCTATTATTTTAAATTGCATGGGTAGAAAGTCAATATATAAATACAATGATGGAAAGAAATGTAGTTACTGAATTGGGCGGTTACTGCATGGACTTCAGTTATTTCTCATAATTTCTAGACCAGGCCTCCACAACCGGTGATCCACTGAGCTGAATACAACCAACCAGTAATGTAATGTTTTGCTTCCTGTTTTGGATACAAAAGTGGTGTAGGGCAGGGATAGTGGTGGTGATGGTTGTGAAGTGCCTGATTTACATGGTCGGTGGGGCTGCATTTACAGTAATTTAGCTTGATGTTCTGTGGAAGCCCTTTTCCCACTATGGATAGTATGACTGCTGCCAAGATCAGAATTGTGGCTGGGGTAAAGTACTAAAGATCCCCCCCATCCCACTGGGATGATCTACTAAGGAAAGCAAAATAAGGAAGCTCCAGTGACATATTTAGGGTCACGTCTAGTTTTAGCCTAAGGGTTTCACCAGCAGTAGACTACTGCTAGTAGACTACTGCATGGCACTATTGATGTAAATTCACTGTGTACACTGTGTCAGTGTACACATGTCCCAGGTTCAGCACCACATGGGATTTAGCAGGAGTGATTCTATCCCACCAGGATAAGATTGCTCCTTCTCAGTGTTCCTACTGGACATGACTTCACCAAAAGAAGGCCTAAACATTTATCTGATGATTCTTGCTGGTGAGCTTGAGCAAAAGAACATGTGGGAGTGATGTTACCTACCTTTCTAAAAAACATAAATGGGAACATTACAAATGGTTTTCTGTGTTGCAGCCTTAGGGCCTAGTCCTATCCAAATTTCCAGCACTGGGGCAGCTGCAATGCAGCCCCAAGGTAAGGGAACAAATGTTCCCATACCTTGAGTAGGCCTCCAAGATTGCCTCCCCAACACAGGAAGCAGTGCATACCCTATAGTACAGCAGCATTAGCATTGGAAAATTGGATAGGATTGGGCCCTCAGTTGTTTGCAACCAGCAGCTGTTTAAAGAAAAATTCCAGCTTTCTTTTAGACTTCATCTGATTAAAGGAAAGCAGTGTGGGGAAAGCTGCCCTAGGCCATGATGTCTATTAAAACTGTGGAATTAAACCCTCCCCACAACAACCTCCTATAGCTCTAATGGGTTCTAAATTTTACCCTCTGTAACCATTAAATTGATCACTTTGGAACAATCAAGAAAATTTAAAAGTTGCCTCAATTGTTTCTTTTATTTATAGGGCATTTTTAGTATGGAATTTAATCAAAGAGATTAAAGGGATTAAATGTCATGTCACCGATTACCTCCATGTTAAGATATTAATCTGATATCAAACTTGGAATTAATTGAAAAAGGAAAGTGGCACAGGGCTATGAACATAGCAAAAAATGTATTCAGTTTCATGAAATTTCAACCTACTGGGGAGGAGGAAATGGTAGAATGACATTGCAATCCTAATTTAGGCTGGAACAGGGTTGTCTGCCCCGTATCCAACTCAAGTTTGGGGCTGAAAGCAGCTCGGCCCAGGGCTAGGGGAATTACTTCCCCTTAGAAGGTAGAGCTGCAGCTGCCCCAATGACTCTACTTGGATCTGCAGCATCTAAAGAGCAGCCTGGAGCCGTGCCATGCTGCGCTGCCTCAGAATGTGGGCAGGATCCAGCACAAGTGCCAGGTCCTGGCCCCCCCTTGCACCCCCCAGGCACGGGCCTGCCCACCGCCCTCCCTCCTCCACCCTCCCCCTGCCCCAGAACGCCTCCTCCCTGCCCTCTCCATGCACCCCCCAGATGCTTGCGCTGGTTGAGTTCAGCCAGTGCAGACTTACCTGGGTCCACTGGCGTAGAGGCTGGATGCAGTCTCTGTGAACCGGCACACCTCCTTGCGCCGGCCCGGCTGACACCCAAGGAGGTGCAAACGTGTTCTATGGCACGTTTGCGACCCTCCCAGGTCAGAGCAAGGGACTTGAGCTGGCCCAGCACAATGTTAGGATTGCGCTCTGAGTCTCGATCATGTTACATGCTCTTGAGACCTTGCTGAGTGCAAGGAATGAAAATGATTTCTGTAAATGTAGTCTAACTTTAACCAGCTTTCAGACTTCAAGCTTAAGATTCTAACTTAGGAGGAGTTGCGGACATTTTTGTATCAACTCAAAATCAAGAAGGCAACAGACAAATTCAGAAAGAAGAACAGCAAATCTGGTTTCCACTTCAGAGTCATGTATGCAGGCTCTTAGTAACCTCAATATATTGCCACAAAGCCTTCAGATTTCCGTCAATATGAGTTTAAGTGGAAGTTTGCTTTCTTTAATGTGGGTGGTAGTGCTGCTAAATATTTCAGTTTTGTGCTCAGTTGTTTAGTTATGATAAATCTATAGTTTTAAAACCAGCAAAACAACATATTAGCTATGCTTACATATTTGTCACATTTTCCAGGCAACAAAATCCCAGAATCCAATATGCATTTTAATATGAATTCTGCGGATACCCTTGTGAAAAAAACATGCAGTTTTTCTAACATTGTTACATTGTCGTTGTGCTGATATCTGAGGCAAATAAAGACTCCATGCTAGCTGTTTTGAAAGAAATTTCTATGCTGTGGGAAATCTTAACCCAACTTTCTGTGCAAACTCTGTCTCCTGGGACGTTACACATCAAGAACCATAATTTGCAAATTGAGGACATTACCGGCTTATCAGTCAGTGCATTAACTCTCAAGATGACACTGACAAATTTGCATTTTAAAATGTTATTCAGAGAGGGAGAGAGTCCTTTGCCTATTTATGTTCCGTTTTTAGACAAAATAGTACCTGTGAAAAATGGTTTTCATTATGTGCTGATCACAGCAAACACATTTTTCAAAATGGAACTGGCACATCAGGTCAGCAAAGCCGCTCCAAATTGAAACAGGACAATCCCCATGCCTATTCCACCTCATCCAGATGATCCTCAAATAAAGGCTCCTGGTGCCTGAGGTGACATGCCAAATGCTGCCCCACTTTCCCAATGATGTGCCAGCCTCTGCTCCTCCCACTCACCAATGTTCTAGCCCAGGACTCCCCTCTCCTGCACATTTCCTCTTCCTCTCTGTCTCCCTCTTCCTTCTCAGTCCCAAGAAATGAAGGCGGAGGTGGTGCAGGGGAAGCAAGTAGAGGGTTTGAGAAGGGCACCCCCTCACCAATCTGCTGCCTCAGGCAACAGATTGAGCCTCATTATTCGCATGGGTTCCATTCCCAGAACTCACATGGGTGGCAAAAAAATGCACTAAAGCAAATCCATTTAAAAAACAAGCTTGCTTACCTTTGTGATATAAGATAAGATTCATTAAGAAGACAATCCATCAATCAGTTGTCCTCCAAGAGCTTAGAAAGGAGGTTCACTCAGCCCCTCCCTTCAACAATGCAAAGTGATCACCTTTCTTTCATGTGCTCAGGGGGAAGGGAGGGGTCGCCTGGAGAGAGAAGGATTGATGGATTGTCAGCCAGCTGCCTCCCCCGTCTCTCATTAAGGAGGCTATTGTTAAAGGACTGTTCAGTTTTGTAAACTGCATTTTTCCCCTTCTCCAGGGACCAGTACATTCCTTCTCATTTGCAGTGGCCATTCCTGTTGAGTCAAATCCGTGTATAAAAAAATCTGTGTATAACAACGCTGGACCTGTACTTCAGTAACCATAATTGATAAGAACATAAGAACAGGTCAGGAGCCCATCCAGTCCAGCTTGCTGTATGTCACAGTGTCCCACCAGGTGTCTCAGGGAGCACTCATGGAAGCAAAATACCTATATCCTGTTGCTACCTCCTTGTATCTAGGATTCAGAGATAGGCTACCTCTAAAATAGGCTGGCCCTGGGGCCAGTGCAGACACAGCTCCAACTGAACCATTCTGCATTGTGTGTGTGTGTTGGGGGATAACAAGCTTACATATCTCTTACATCACTGTTTCTCAAACTGTAGGTCGGGACCCACTAGTTGGGTCACAAGCCAATTTCAGGTGGGTTCCCATTCATTTCAATATTTTCATTTCATTATTTTATTTTTATTTATATTTTATATTTTATATTTTATTATTATTATTATTATTATTATTATTATAATATATATATATAATTTTATTTTATATTTTATTTATAATTATACTATAATATAATTATATTATATATTATATTTTATTTTATATTATTTTATTTTTAATCTATTAGACTTTATGCTACCATGGTATGTGACTGGAGATATGTTACAGACCTGTACTTTTAACAAGCTACTATGTATATTTTAACAATGATAGTAAATGGGACTTACTCCTGGGCAAGTGTGGGTAGGATTGCAGCCTAGGATTGTTAAAAATTTTCTTGCTTGATGATGTCCCTTCTGGTCATGACAACACTCCTGGTGGGACCTGACAGATTCTCATTCTAAAAAGGGTGCTAAATATGTGAGAATCACTGTGCTACATTGTTTAGAAGTTTTGTATGAAACAGAGCTTATGTGGGCAAATGCTTGCATGACATATCTCCTGCAAAAAAGGAGTGGATGGGTCGTATGGATTGGTTCTACCAATTTACAAATTTGGAGAATAACAGCACAATCCTATTCTTCCTCCCCAATGCAATGATGCTGAAATGGTTACCACTGCATCTTGTAAGGGATGGGGCAGGGCCTCTGAGAGGAATTTTATCAGGGCGTAAAAATTTTCTTTTGGGTCCCATGCCCGATCTCGTCTGATCTCGGAAGCAGGGTCAGGCCTGCTTAGTACTTGGATGGGAGACCGCCTGGGAATACCGGGTGCTGTAGGCTTATACCATAGTCTTTGGAGACTGAAGGTTGCCAACCACCCTTCCCAAAGAGCAGGGATGGTGGCGACAAGGGTGGACAGAATGGAGCCTCCCTGCCAGTATTCTGGCAGCATATATTTTCATGTGCTGTTGAAGTGTTTTTTACGGTGAATTGGGCTTTTAATCTAGTTCACACTAAAAAAATAGATGTGGGAACAGCATATATATTTGGAGCTCAGCCCCATATTCCAAAGCATGTAGAAATGACCGTACTAGGACTATACCTAAACCAAGCCATTGATAGGCTTCTGTAATATCAAGCCTGAGATTTCAAAATGAAAATACAAGTTGAGTCTCATTATTTGAGAGGGTTCCGTTCCAAGAACTCACTTGGATGGCAAAAAACACACTACAGCAAATTAATTTAAAAAACAAAGTTTCTTTGCTCTGGTGATTTAAAAACAACCTTGCTGACCTTTGTAATGCACACAGAGACAATCAGTCTCTCTCCAGGAGCTTCACTAGGAGGCAGCAATCCCTCCCTTCAGCAGGAGCCCCAGCAAGGGGGAAAGAATGGAGAAGGTGATAATCACTGCCAATTTAGCCTTCTTTCATGTGCTCAGGGGAAGGGAGGAATGAAGCCTGCAGAGAGAATGATTGATGGATTGTCAGCCCTCTCTGGCATTATTAAACAACTGTTTTCCTTTAATTTAAGGGCCCTTCTCATCAGCTTTGAGATAGAATAATCTGTAGATACTTAGGTTATACCTGTAATCACTTTCATGACTGTCTCTCTGCAACAGTAAAAAGCAGTTTTTTTAAACTGTGATTCTAAAGGGGTGCATTTTCCCTCTTCTCCAGGGATCAGCACATTCCTTCTCATTTGCAGGGGTAATTAGTATTGAGTCAAATCTGTGTATAAAAATTCCGTGTATAACAAGGTTGGACTTGTATTCAAACCACTCTGTTGAGCAGACAGGTTGGCCTTGGGCTAGCTGATCTCAATTGCTTTCATTTTACATTAGCTATTTATGCAGGCCTCTTTAACCAAGAGGACACAGACCCATCCGTTTCTAGGTCTTATGGTTTGACAGCTTTTTTAAAATACACTGGGCAGTTGGAAGGTTCATTAAACAAATTGAGGCAGACCCATTACGATCAGCTGAAATTGGATCTCTCAGGAGGTTTCAAAAGCCACAGCCTCCACGTACCTCAGGGTTTGTTTCTGTTGTTGAACAAATTTATAAACGTATGTTTTATGTTGTAAATGTAAATGTAAAGCAAAAGTATTTGATTTTATGGGGCACTGATGGCAAAATAATGTTTTATTATTTACAAATAATATTTGTATAACATATTTAAATAATAAATATATAAAATATACACACACATTTAATATGTAAATATATACACACGGTCGTGCATTGCTTAATGGCAGGGATGTGGACTGGCACCCCTGTTGTCAAGTGAACTGGCAACCCCCATTGTCAAGTGAACTCAGTGGCGTCACTAGGGTTCACATCACCCATTGCGGGAGGCCAGCGCATCACCCCCATGCAGTGGGCGGGGCAACACTCCATGTGGTGGGCGTGGTGATCTATCACCACCCTGCCCCCACTGGTTTTTTGGCTGTACCTTTTGTTAGAATAAAGATATTTCAAAGCAGTTTGTTTCATTGCATTCCGCATGAAATTACACATTGATTGATATATAACATGATGGTATTATTTTTACAAACTGTGATTTTAGTGACTTTGGTCACTAGCGGTGTCACCTCCCCCCAGGGTGTCAACTTACTAACACCTTATTAGAGCAGTTCTCAAACATTTAGTACTGGGACCCACTTTTTAGAATGACAATCTGTCCAGGACCCATCATAAAGCAAATTAAAATAAATAATTATAAATAATTAAAGTAAAACAAATAATTAAATAAGCGGAAGCCAACCCTGTTCCACCAAGTGAATTTCTTCTGTAACCTGCCTGCAATAACACCCTGCCCAGAAAAGAATCAGTAAGATTTTCACCCCTACCTAGTTCCCAATTCAATTTAAGTTCTTATATTTCAAGCATATCACTATCAGGACCACTGGCATCGCTAGGGGGGTGCGGGCCACACCAGGTGATGCGCTGGGGGTGACGCGCCCTGGGGAGGATGCGCTAACATCGCGGGGTTAGGAGCTACTACATCATGCCATACACCATTGGATGTGGAATGGCCAGTGGAGTGCAGTGCAAAACACAGAATTGAAATCACTCCTTTCGTTCAAAAGTTATGGCCAAAAAACTGGAAGGAAAAAATTCATGGAGCCCTATGGAAAGTGAAAGTGCGCCGTATCGCGTGTTTACTCATGAGTAGGCATAATTGCCATAGTCCTTTGGAAAGGGCAGGCTGAGAGGAATCCAATGACACCTGGATGGCCCAGATCCAATGAATGCAGTCCCCCAAAAACACCCGAGAAGCTCCCCCCTCCCAGCTGCGAGTCTGAGCCCGAAACTAAGCCACGTGGCCGCATTTACTTGAGAGTAGGCGGACTTGCCTTAGTCAAGGCAGGCTGAGAGGCTCCAA
The DNA here is from genome assembly GCF_035046505.1 of Tiliqua scincoides. Classification (NCBI taxonomy): domain Eukaryota; kingdom Metazoa; phylum Chordata; class Lepidosauria; order Squamata; family Scincidae; genus Tiliqua; species Tiliqua scincoides. The sequence continues at coordinate 77,036,366 of NC_089821.1, read as the reverse complement.
GGATGTCAGAATGGTCCTCATCCAATGAGTGCGGCTCTCAAAAAAACCGGAGAAGGAGGTTCCTCCCTCCCAGCTGCCTCCCTCCCAGTCTATGGAGCCTTATGGAAAGCAAAGCAGCCTCACAGTCGTGTGAGGCTGGGTGGACTGAGTGGACTGGCACCCCTGTTGTCTTGATGTTACGTGATGTCTCTGAAAAGTGAGGGTAGTCATGTTCCCCTAGCCTCTGGAGGCTTTTCTGAGCCTCACAAAAGAAAGACAAAAGAAAAATATTTATTTATCCAGCATGCAATTAGTCTGTGGAACTCCTTGCCACAAGATGTGGTGATGGCATCCAGCCTAGATGCCTTTAAAGGGGGATTGGACAGATTTCTGAAGGAAAACTCCATCACAGGTTACAAGCCATGATGTGTATGTGTATCGTCTGAGATTAGCTGGTCACTCATCATGAGGTCTGGGTAGGAATTTTGTTGTGTCATACCTACCCCAGACTGGCAAGGGAGGGAAGGTATGTTCAGTAGGTTTCATATGTTAAGAATTGGTCACGGTGGTGTCTTTGTTGGAGGCTGTGAGGGTAAATAGAATGCCAGATGCAGGGGAGAGGCAGTGAGACGCAAGGATCTTTGGATCTTCTCTGCTCCCTTAGGCAACTGGTGGGCCGCTGTGAGATACAGGAAACTGGACTAGATGAGCCCTGGGTCTGATCCAGCAGAGGACTAACCTTTTTATGCTCTTATATGTAAATAATAAAGAATATTTACAAATATGTCTTACAAGTCTACATGCTCCATGGTTTCATTTTATACTGTGGCTGTAGAGAGATGGCTAAAGCAAGTGCCTTAAAAGATTAGCCAAAGCTGCCCTCTGTTTCACAGATATATATATAGAATTAAGGTTTCCCAGCTAAATAAAGTGGTGAAGTGGGGAGAGCCAATCAGGATTTCAGAAATGCTTTAAGAGGTGGTGATTTCTCAGGCAAGTATGTCTTTCATATCATTTGGTGATCAGAATCCTGTTTGCAAAACCTTCTTCAAAAATATTGTATTCTTTTTCTCCCTAAAAATGAGCTGCCAGTTCATCCTAAACATTTTGTGATTAGCAACCTCTCACCATGCAGCCAATTATTTGTATTTAGCTTGAGTGTGTGTGTTTTTTTCCCCGGGGTGGGGGTGGGGTGGGGTGGGGGGTGGGGGGGTCATGCAATGCCTTCAGTATTTATTGATCCCCTTGAAGACTATCATATTGTAGGCAGTTCCCTTGCACTGGCACACAAAATTGCAGCAAACATGGCATTCTGCTTTGGCTTAACTGCTGTTTAACTGATTGATTGCACTCAACCATGATTGCAGGCAATGGAGGAATGAGGCATGCTGAGGCCCAGAGTACTGTAACGCAGGAAGGACAATTTTGAAATAGTTGCATCTCCCCTGGAGAGCTTTATAGTACTGCAGAAATGAACTTTCATTTTTCCTGCTGCTTGTAGAACATACAGCATGAGCTCTGCCTACCAATTTGTTTCTGGGCTAATTTCAAGCCTTATATGACCTGGATCTGGGATACCCGAGCAAGGAAGCACCTACTCCCATAGGATGCTCCTCAGTTGTAGAAGCTCAGTCTTGGCTTCTGGTAGCAGATACTGCCTCATTCAGAAACGAATTGTCTTTGGCCATTAAGGAAATATTCTCTTTTCCATGTTTTTGGAATTTGTCGCCCCTTGAGATTGGCTGGTTGGAGAGCTTAGGTCATTTCTCTTCAAGTAGGCTTTCAACCTACTTCAAGTATGATGGAATTCAGTCTGTGCTGTTCTTCCTCCTCTTAAGATGACGGTGCTTTGTATTGTCCTTGGATGTTTTAAAAGACTGGGATAAAGCCTACACGGGGCTCCCTATGGAGCCCTTGCTCACGGCTACCCAGTTCAGGGTACTACTCAGGGTTCAGGGGTTGGCCAGATCAGGGAGGCATTTTGATGGGAGTGGGTCCTTGGGTGAGGCCTGACATAACTAACCACTGATTCTGAGGATCCAGCACATCTGGTAAGACAACAACAGAGGGAATGAGACATGGGAGGAGCGAATCATGCACACTGAGAAAGATTCAGATAACATGGACCTGCAGCAGACAGGCACTTGGACTATGATTGCCAGAGGTATAATCCAGTGTTTCTCAAACTGTGGGTCGGGACCAACTTGGTGGTCGTGAGCCAATTTCAGGTGGGTCCCCATTCATTGCAATATTTTGTTTTTAATATATTAGACTTGATGCTACCATGTATGTGACTGCATTTGGGGAAATGTTACAGACCTGTACTTTTAACAAGCTATTCTATATATCCTTTTAACAATGATAGTAAATGGGACTTAGTACTGGGTAAGAGTGGGTCGAATTGCAGCCTAGGATTGTTAAAAATTTTCCTGCTTGATGGTCACTTCAAGTCATGACATCACCTCCAGTGGGTCCTGACATATTCTCATTCTAAAAGTCAGAACCATTGGTATAATCCATTTACTTACTTACTCCATAGTAGTTGAAATATAACTGAACATGATGTTGCCATCTACAGAACCGGACCACTGTTCCATTTGGCTCAGCATTGTCCATACTGACTGACAGTAGCTCTCCAGAGTTTCAGGAAGGGTCTTTATCAGCCCTAGCAGGAGATACCAGGAACTGGATCTGGGACTGGGATCCGGAACTGGAACTGGGACACACAAAGCAGTACCACTGAGCTACAGCCCTCCCTGAATAAGTTGTCTTATTAATAAAAAAGCAACTTTATTCAATATTAAATATTGAATAATCTTAAATAGTAAGAAGTATGATTATAGATGCCACCACAAGTTTCTCACAAGTGTCCCAAACTGAGAATGTTTGAGTCTTATGAATGATCTTTTCCAAGTTACATATGTCCTTTTCTAAAATCTATACTGTATGTTGCTTGCACCCCTATTATTCTGCACACACACCCCCTCCCCCTCCACATTCACATATTAGGAATGACCCCTTAGTGCTGCACTTTGTGAGAGATCATTATTCTATGAACTCTATAGCAAAGGAGGCTCTAAATTGTACAGCAGCATTGTTCCAACTGATCCCATAGATACAGTGCGGTTTTCTATTATAACCCCCCTCTATTCAGAAGTTTATATCTTGGCCATAAAAGTTTCCCCTGAGCTAAAAGTTGGCATAAAAGATCTTATCCCTGAAGTGAATCATTTTATAAAACTAGATAACAGCAGCTTGTACATTTATGGGGCATTTTTTCATCCCAAGAGATCAGAGTCCTTCCTAAACAATATACTGGGATTACACTACTCAGTCCTGAAAGGGAGTACAATCACCATCCCGCATTTTACATTAGAGTTACATTTCAGAGTCAAAGTGTAAAGCTAAAATCATGTACAGTATATTCAAAATTTCCTTGAAAATCCTTTACATGTGGAAAATACGTATTGTTTCTTTAAAAATTACAAGAGATGGGGGAACTGAAACTGAGTAAGTGGAATGGCAGGCAGAATCACCTGCACTATTCAAACTACTGGATTTTTTGTTTTGTTTTGTTTTGCTGACTGCATGAAGTTGAATTTGCACAAGTCAACTGCATCCAAGACAAAGAGCAATGGTATCTTTTAAATATCCCCCCTAACCAATAGGTCAAGAAGGCTCACTGAGTTTGGAAGAGAAGGCAAATAAAATCAATTTTATCTAGCCATCTTCAGTCTAGAAATAAGGTCCCTGGCGGGGGCATGTTTAACAGCATAATCCTATGCGTGTTTACTAAGAAAAAGAAGTCTGATTGTGTTCAATTGTACTCCCAGGAGAAGGAGCATAGGATTGCAACATGACACACATAAATATGCATGGTGTGGACAGAGTGGGTAGACAGGCCACCCTTAAGTTAGTTTGGCCTTTTTCAAGAAATTGAGTCCTGTGCTTTGAGTGGCCCCATGCTACTGCTGCTGCAGCTGGGATTTTGGTGTGTTGAAGGCTAATGGAGTGTGCATGTTGAACCTGCCTGCCTGACCACGTCCGAATGGGCATCTTGGAAGCAGTTGGAAGTGATGTCATCACATCACCACCAACTATTTCTGGGTGCCATGCTTTGCACACAGCACCACCAGTGCTCATCTCCCTGCAGCGTATGGTGCGTGGGGGAGGGGCATGGGAATGCTCTGCACTGGGCCCTGCCACTCCTGGGACAGGTCTTGTGGATAGAGGCTGGGACACTGCTATCCTTAGGCCAAGTAGGCAGCTGCTTAGGGCATACATCAGGTGGGTGCATGATGACTATATGCAGCCTCCAGGTTTTAGAGGTAACCTATCTCTGAATGTCAGATGAAGGGGGTGGCAACAGGATGTGGATATTTTGTTGTCATGAGTGATCCCTGAGGCATCTGGTGGGCCCCATGAGAAACAGCAAACTGGAGTAGATGGGTCCTTAACCTGATCCAGCAATAGAAAAAAGCATTTTTTCCCCTTCAAGTGCACTGCCATTTGCACAACTGACTGTACCTTTGCCCCCAATCTGCCCTGCAGTTGTGTTCCTCTGTCTTTAAAGTATTTTCACACACAATTCCACTTGTCCCCATTTCATTGCTTGTTTCCCCCTAAGCTGCATTGCACTGGGGCTGTGTGCCATGGACATTGCCTGGCATTCTCTAAACTCATTCAGTTTGCTGCACATGTTCTCAGTGGCACCATGCTTACCTAAGAGAATAAGGCCCAAATCTGAACCAAACTTTCCAGTACTGGCATAGCTGTGCCAATGGGGCGTGTGCAGCATCCTGCAGTTGGGTGGCACTCATGGAGGCCTCCTCAAAGTTAGGGAATATTTCTTCCCTTACCTCAGAGCTGCATTGCCCTTATGTCGGTGCTGGAAAGTGGGTTAGGATTGTGCCCTAAGTCCCTAACAGAATAATTCCTCCTTTTTCTGTGCTTGGCCTTTATGTCCAATGTTAATTAAATCAAGTGGTGCATTCTTTCTTCCCTTCTCTTTCTTGATTTCTTCTTGCTTAACCCCATCCCTGCCCCACAAGTTTACTGTATTGTAGTTCCAAAAGCTCTGTGATTGGAAAAACCTGATTGTGGGGCAAGCTGTTTCCTTCTGTGTCTGTTTAATAGGGTGTACCCTCCAGCACTTACTGTAGTGTCAAACTGAAGATTTTGGAAGTGAGACTTGGGGGAACAATTTTTTTTACTTTTTTGCCTAAGTATGTAGCTTCCTGTTATGAAGTAGGTTGGACTTTAGGGTAGTCCCAGCAATTAGGTATTGCTGGGTAAGAAACATTCAACCTCAGCCAAATGAGCAGGGGCAATTTTCCAAATTCTCACATGGTTGTTTTGACCCTTTCCTTGCTTTTTTAACCTTTTCAGGTTGAGGGATGGGGGAAGTGATGCAGGTCACCAGGCTGCCACCAAAGTGTGGAGACCATTCTCTGTTGCGCTGTGTTAATTGTTGTGCCTACTTTCATCCTTTCCCTTCCTGGCTCATAGGAAAACCCAGGGATAAGCTCAGTGAACTGCAGCCAGGTTGTAGCCTTGCAAAGCATCTGTATCAATCCCTGTTTTGTTGGCTGTTGCTGCTTTAGAGGATGTTTTGACTGCTTTCTCCCTCCTCTTCTCCTTGGCTTGTCTGTGTTTTTCCTGTGTTACTTGGGAGAGCATTCACCACTGGAGAAACCTGTCCCAGTCTACAGCCAGTAGCCAACAGCCTGATATAGCAGTGTTCAAAATGTTCTCTTTTTCACTCTGTATGGAGCATGAGCACCAGTCTAGGCTGCTAAGCTTCATTTCCTTTGTAGTACTAATAGGACAGCTATGACTAAATACAGACAACTATTTACCAAGCATTGACTTACTGTGGGATACAGACAACTATTTGGTCACTAACAGCACAATCCTATGCGTGTCTACATTGAAGTAAGTCTCATTGTATTAAAAGGGGTTTACTCCCAGGGAAGTGTGTGTGGACTTTGCAGAGTATAAGTTTACCATGTAGGTTCATGCCTGTTGTAGTAAATTACATCTTTGCAAATAGACATCTGTATTCATCCCTACAGAGACATTCTACTGCACCTATAAAATTTTCTTCTAGTATTCAAGCAATTCTATCTTCATAAATCTTTTTTTTATATTCCACTTCCATGCTGTCTGTTGCCAGTTAGTCCTCTTTCTTCACTTGTTGTTCACACATTTTCAGCCTGTGCTGCCTTTGTCAGTTTCAAGGAGAAAATAGTCTTCTACAAGTTTCTCCATTTTGCTGTGAAATGTGTGAAATATTGTTTGGGTAGACAGATCTAGTGTTACTGTTCTCTGTATTGATTCCAAGGCCCTGAAATGACCTATCTTCTTAGTTGGCAACTAGTCTTGCTACAGGACTGCTTTGAGAAGGGGGCTGTGGGTGGCAGGCCAGGGTCGTAGTTTGTATGTGTTTCTGATAGCAAATCCAATTTCTGGGGCCAATCCCCTTCCTTTGCCTCCGGAGGTACCAGGTGACTCTGAACATGGGCTATACTTGGCCCAGGAGTCTCCAGTTATTGACCCCTAATCTAAACTGATTATCAAAATCCTGAACTGACAATCTTGCTTCATCCATCTGTTCCACCTATTCTCTGATTGTTCTTACACTAGAAAGGAACTTCCTTATAGGAATGTTATACATTTAAAAGATGCTTCTTGTTTAAAAGAGGATGGATATCTGTTGCATGAAGGAAAACCATCAAAAAGCATCTGGTTTTAGCCCTGGTTTGTACAGTATTTCCTTTTTTTCCAAAAAAGATGCTGCTGCTAAGCTGTAATTCAACAATGTTGCTGCAGGTGGTGATCTAGCTTGTAATTTAGCACTCTGTAACACACCCTTCACTCACTCTCAAGAAATTAAAATAAAATTAAAACAAATTAACAGGTACGCATCAGGTGCTTGCTTACAGCTGAATGTATTTATTTATCACACAAAATATTCATCTGGACAAAAAAATATGAGAGTGAAACTAGAATCATTTGTAACGCTTGTTCTGATTTTTTTTTCTCCTTCCCCAGATTAATTTAGCAGCACTTGCATTTTCATAATAATAATTATTCAGCGGAGCAGAGTAGCTCACAGACACTGTTCTCCCTGCTCATTTCATCTTTCTCTTTTGAAGGTGTCTGGCAGATTTAGGTCAGCCATTTTTCTCCAGTCACCCTGCAATGAGAATGGGAGGTATGGGAGAATTCCCAGCCCAATCTTTTCTAATATTTCTACATTAGTTCAAACCAGCAGAGGTTTACTCTGCCTCTAGCTAAATAAAATCTATTAGGCTTTTAAAGGAAGAATGTTAAAAGGGTGAAGCACCCTGGGTCAGGTCAGGCAAAGATGTGTCCAGCAGGGACTTAATGTCATTAGTTGGGCTGTCAGGAAAAGTTTGCCCCACAGGATGCCCCGCTCGGCTGTGTTCATTTCCTCCACTTTCATCTCCTATTTCTTTTGCTGGGTGTGCACCTCCTCTGTCCAAGCAAGAGCACACTTCTGCCCTGCTTCCCAGAGCAAAGTCTTCATTCAAGGCTCCATTGAAGTGAACAGGAACCACACAACTGCACAGCACATCCATTTCAGTCAGGGGCGTTGTAGGAAGCTAACCAAGTGCATGGGGAGACCCAGTGCAGAGGCATGTGACTGTATATATATATATATATATATATATATATATATACATGAGCAGGCTGTCTAGTGCAGTGGTTTTCAACTGTTAAGAGCTGGGACTCCACTCAAACTCATGCCTGTGACATGAGATCCAGCTTCACCAGCTCAGAAGAGAGGGGAGTGGGCAAGAAGCCATGGTTCCTCCTCCTTCTTTTTTTCATTCTTTTCCTGCCCAGTGGTGGCCAATCAGCAGGTGCCAACTGAGATAATAATAATAGCCAGTATTTATATACCACTTTTCTTGGTCATTTGATTGATTTAATACTAGGTGGTTCACCTAAAAAAAAAAAATACTAGGTAGTTCACACAGGCAGGCTTTCTCTAAACCCCCAAGGGTTTTTTTTTTTTTTTTTACAATAAAAAATAAATTCTATCTTTTAGGAACCAAACAACATTCCAGATGGATCTTTCAACAGTCGGGTGTCACTTCTGGCTGCAGTTGCCTCCCATGCTGACTGACAAGCAGCTCCTTTTCTCTCACTAAAGGGCAACTGAGACAACTTCTTTGTTCACACCCAAAAGCAGGTGGAATAGCTCAACTCAAATTATCAGTCGCTTCTCAAGTTCTTGCCACTCATGGAAGCTTCCAGTGATCTCAAACTGGCAACCTTTGGATGTTATCTTCAGGCTTAACAGGAGCTCTACCCTCTATACCAGACCTCCTAGATACACATTTAGATGTGTATCTAAATGCAGAACATGGTCTAATAAGAGGTAAGTTAATTTAGTAATTTTTAAATTCCCCACCCCCTCCACTGATGCAGCTGGGCCAAAAAGGAGCACACAGTATCCACTGTATTCCCTGCTTTGGAGGGAAAGGGGAATTATATCCCTTTACCAACTCTTTATTATTGCCCCTTCCCCTCTGAAGCCTCCCAATCTACTTCCCCCCCACTGGATACCGCGTGCTCCTTTTTGGCATAGCTGAATTAGTGGGGGCGGGGGCATGGATAGAATTAAGCTTGAAGGCAAGCAATTGCTTCTGTATACACCACTGGTTCTCAAACTGTGGGTCATGACCCAATTTTTGATGGTTCATAAAACTGAGAGGGCAGATTAGGCTATGTGCATCAAGGGTTAAACAAGCTGCTATGGGGGGAGCACTGTAGCTCATTCACCATTATAATCACACCCCTTGTCATTTACAAAACAGGCAGCAGCCTCTTGGGTCTCTAAAAAGTTCAAGTATCACTGGTATACACCATATGCAATATACAGTGATGCCTCGCAAGACGAAATTAATTCGTTCTGCGAGTCGTTTCGTATTGCGAAAATTTTGCCTTGCGGAGCGTGGTTTCCCATAGGAATGCATTGAAATTTAATTAATGCGTTCCTATGGGCAAAAAAAGTCAGAACAAAGTCAAATTTGGTTTACAAAGTGTTTATTAAGTGCTCTTTAAAGGCATACATACTGTTCAGAGGATTTCAAAAATTTCAAGCGCAAAACTTCAATGCATCCTGGGTATTAACGGTTGTGCGATTTAAAACAAACCAAAACAAAAAAAATGCAAAAAAATTCGTCTTGTGAAGCACGGCCATAGAAAAATTCGTCTTGCGAGTCACCAAAAAAATTGCGAAACGCTTTCGTCTTGCGGGTTTTTCGTTGCGCGAGGCATTCGTCTTGTGAGGCATCACTGTATGTGTGAATTACAGTATTACATATGTGACTTTTAGCATTATAAATTTGACAGTAAAAAGTGTGTGTACATTTTTTTGAGGCACCCTGTAGTTGGATTTCCTATGTCAAAGGAAAAAGTTACTGAAATAAAAGAGATAAATGGGGCTTGGACCTGGGATGAGTAACTTTAAAAACTATAAAGACAATTGGCCAGTTACCATTCTATTCTCAGATGTGCACATAAATTTTTATTTTTAATTTGCATGTTCCTAGCAGGATTCAAAAAACCATGTAATCTGTTTTGTGTATTCTAGGGAATCTCTGGATCTCAAACAGCAACTTTCTGTGCCACTTGGCATGTCTCATTTGAAATGGAAGAAACTTTTTTCCCCCCAAGGAAGATTGTGACACAAAAGCCTACTGTTTGAAGAAAGAAAAATAAGTGCACATTCCTAACTCACTTTCCAGCACTGACATAAGGGTAATGCAGCTCTGAGGTAAGGAAACAAACATTCCCTTACTTTGAAGAGGACTCCATGAGTACCACCCTACTGCAGGATACAGCACATGTCCAATTGGCACTGCTATGCCAGTGCTGGAAAGTTGGTTAGGATTTGGGCCTAAATCACATTATTGTGGTTTCATCTGTTTCCTACTTTTAATTTGATAGGTGTTAGTCACCCTGGGGAGGACCTGTTTTAAAAAGTGGGGTATAAATATTTTAAAATATAAATAGTAAAAAAAAATCTCATTAGACACGCTCAGATTCTCTGGCATTTTTCAAGTTGCTCTTTGAATCCTGGCCATTAGAATTCCAGAGAAGATTCACATACTATCTTCTTATTGAATGAACATGCGCAATACCTCTTCTTCATTTAGCAGCTGCTTCAATATCCCTTTCTGGCTCTTTCTTACCTATTGGATGCTACCATAGGTACACAGAGAACAAGGCAATGGAGTTGGTTCCATTGCTAGCAATCCTAGGTCAAGAACTTGGTGTCTTTCACAAAGTGGGGAGCAGTCCATGCTAGCATTCTAACCAGACACTTGTTCTTGGAGTATTTCAAAAGTTCTGGATATTTCAGTCAGAGTGCAAGGCAGCATCGTTAATCATTCCCCACTAAGTCTACATTCTGGTATTCCCATTAGATGATTAGGACCATGGAAAGGTGAGAAAGGCACCAGAGAACTGACAGTCATCAAAGAATTAATAGTGTCACCTGTAACCTTGTACAAACATGACTACCAAACAAGATTTTCAGTGAACCAAGGTGCTGAATTTTTACAAATGCTCTCAAATTGTTGATGGACCCCCATACATTGATTTTTGATGTGATATCAAAAATACAACCTGATTTACTTTGATTATCTGATTCAATACTTTCTTTAATCTTGCAGCTAAAATTGAAACAAAAATTTTATAATCCGTGTTTAACAACCAGATGGGTCTATAATTTTTAATTTCTTTTTCATCCGTGTCTGGTTTATGTATCAAAGTAATTGTTCCTTCCTTCCATGAATTTGGCATTTCTCCAGTCTCCCATATATCATCAATGACTTTTTTAAATGGTAACAACAATACTTCTTCAAATTTCTTATAATACTCAGCTGGTAATCCATCAGGTCCTGGCATTTTTTGAAGTTTTTGTATTTTAATCGCTTCTATAATTTCACTTATAGCAATTGTATTTTCCAATAAATTCTTTTGATCATCTAAAATTTTGATTCTGTTATTTTTCTTCAAATATACTTTTTGTTTCTGGTGTTCTATATTTTTTCTCCCATATAATAATTGATAAAATTGTTCAATAATTAATTTTTTCTTTTCTAATTCTGTTTCTTCTTCCCCTGTCAAATCTTTCAATATCTTAATATGATTTTTTTGTCTTTCTTTTTTAAGCTTGTGGGCTAACCATCTTCCTGGTTTATTTGCATTTTCAAAAAAATTCTGTTTTGCCATTTTCAATTTCTTCTCCATTTCCTGAGTTTGGAGTATTTTAATTTCATGTTGTATCTTCTTAATTCTTTGTTGAATTCTCTGATTTGTAGATTCTTTCTGTAATTCCTTTTCACCCATCTCTAATCTTTGTACAAGATCTTTCATTTTCTTCTCTTGTCCAATTCTTTGTTTCGCTGCATTTCTAATTGCTAATCCTCGAAAGAATGCTTTACTTGCATCCCAAACCATTTGTGTTTTAGTTTCTGAATGAAAATTAATCTTAAAAAAAATTCCATTTCAATTTTTGTTTGATTCAAAAATTCCTGATTATTCAACTGAACTGTATTTAGCTTGCAAATATTTCTCCTTAATTATTTATTTATTATTAATGAAATTGGGTTATGATCTGCATATATATTAGGTAAAATTTCCAACTGAAACGTTCCACCTAAACCGGATATTGAAACCCAACACATATCAATTCTAGACCAGGAATTATGTGAATTTGAATAATATGTAAACTGTTTTTTCTCTGGATATTGTGTTCTCCATGTATCAATCATCTGTAATTCTTCTGCCATTTCCAAAAAGGATCTGGGTAGGGTTCCTCCTCTCTTTAAAGTCTCTTGTTAAATTTTCTGTCCCACTTAGTTTGAAAGACCACATTAAAATCTCCAAATAAAAAAATATCTCTGTCTTCTCCCGTAATTAATTTCTCATGTAGTCTTCTATAAAACTTATCTTGATGGGTGTTTGGTGCATATATATTGACAATCAATGCTTTCCTTGTTTCAACTTGGATCTCTACAATCAAAATTCTCCCATCTTCCGATTGCCATTTCAGTTTAGGTTCTAACTTGGGGTTAACATATGTAGCTACCCCCCTTTTCTTTTGGTGTGAGTCTGAAGCAAAAATCAAAGAAGATCAAACTGGTTTTTTACCAAAAAGACAATTAAAAAACGTGAGAATGATAATAAATATATTGGAATTTTTTGAAGCCCATCCAGATAAGAAATTAGCTCTAGTGTTTCTAGATGCGGAGAAGGCTTTTGACAATTTACATTGGGATTTTATGATTAATTGTCTGCAAGAATTAGATTTTGGTCCAAAATTTATCAAGATGATACAAGGAATATATTCGGACCAGAAAGCAAGAATAAGAGTAAATGGAGATTTGACGAGAGAGATTAATATTCAACAAGGAGTAAGACAAGGTTGTCCACTTTCACCATTGTTGTTTATCTTGACATTAGAAATATTGAATAATGTAATAAGAGAAGATGATAGGGTGAAACCGCTCAAAATTAAAAGTGAAGAATATAAATTACAAGTGTTTGCGGATGATCTGGTATTTATTTTGGAAGATCCACTCAACTCCATGGAATTTTTGATAGAAGACTTAAAACAATATGGAGAAGTAGCAGGTTTAAAAATAAATTACCAGAAGACCAAAATGATACTTAAAAACATAAAAAATAATGATATAGAACGATTAAAGGCATTTGGACTACAGATAACAAACAGAGTAAAATATCTAGGAATTACAATTACAAAAAAGACAAGTACATTAATGGAAGATAATTATATCAAATTAATGAAAGAAATAAAAAAAGATTTGGAGAAATATAATAAACTGCAACTATCTCTAATGGGAAGAATAGCTTTGTTGAAAATGAAAATATTACCAAAATTAATGTTTTTATTTCAGACTATTCCGATTATTTTGAAGAGAGCTTTTTTTGAAGAAATGAACAAAATTACAACAAAATTTGTTTGGCAAGGTAAAAAACCAAGAATAAGACTGAAATTATTGCAAGAAGATAAAAAAAGAGCAGGATTTGGATTACCAGACTGGGAACTATATTATCAAGCAGCAGCCTTAAACTGGATAAAAGATTGGGGACTTGTATTGAACGAAAAAATCTTAACATTAGAAGCACACTATTTACAAATAGGCTGGCATGCGTTCCTCTTTTATGATAAAGTTAAACAGCATGGGTATTTTAAACAACATATTTTAAGAAGATCTCTAATTTGGATATGGGACCAGATAAAATATAAGATATATTTTAAATTACCTAGATGGATAAAACCTCTCGAAACAGCAACCAATCCGAACTGGATTAAAAAAGATCAAAATAAACCATACAGTGACTTGCTGAATAATAAAGGAGAGATTTTAAATAAGTCTGAGTTAGAAGAGAAAGGAATAAAGCTGGACTGGTGGAATGAAATGCAAATAAGAACAAGATTACGAGAAGACCAAAAAATAGGTCTATATGAAGAAGATATAAGTTTTGATAAAATATTTTTGATTGATGAGGGGAAGTATATAAGAAAAATGTACAGTTTTCTCTTGGGGATGAGAATGGAAGATGAGATCGTTAAAGATGCAATGGTGCGTTGGGCAAAAATTTTTGGATATAATATATCAATGGATGATTGGAATCAAATTTGGAATACGAATATTAAGATAACTAAAGCAGTGACTTTTAAAGAGAACTTATATAAAATGTTTTATAGATGGTATTTAACACCAGAGAAGTTAGCAAAAAGGTACTCTGGGTTATCAAATAAGTGTTGGAAATGTAATGAGCTAGAAGGAACTTTTTATCATATGTGGTGGACATGCGAAAAAGCAAAGAAATATTGGAAGATGATACATAAAGTGTTGCAAGAGATATTGCATTGTGTATTACCATTCAAACCAGAAATATTCCTCCTAAATGTGACATCAGAAATTAAAGACCAACCTAAGAAACACCTTATTGTAAATATTGTTACAGTGGCAAGAATATTGTTTGCGCAAAAATGGAAATCTATAGATGTACCAACTAAGGAAGATTTAATAGATGAAATCTATGAAGTAGCAGAAATGGAAGTTTTAACAGAAAGAATGAAAGAGAGAGATTTAGATAGAGTAAGAAAATATTGGAAGTTTTTTTATGATTGGGTAGATAAATCTAGTTAGATAAAATTGAGTGTTTCATAAAAATTAATTTTTTTATATTCATAAATATGCGAACCTTTGTATTGATGATTATTGTGTTTTTTTTGAGTTAATTGAATGATGTATGTTGGAATCTGGGGCCAACCCTTATGTGTAACCTGTGTCGTACCCTACCCAAAGTTAAGCCTATTTCCTTTCCTGTATCTGTAATGAATGAATAAAATATATTGGGGAAAAAAAATACAACCTGATTTAATTTACAATGACAATCCTGAATGACTTTTTTTTTTCTTTTTCTTTTTTGCATTGACTGTTGAATACTGAGATAGTGGCTGGTTGTCTAACTTGAGGTAAAAAACATTTTCAAAAGCTGCAATCCTATGCATACTTAGTAAGTAAGTCTCACTGAATTCAACTGGACCTACTTATGTGATGTTTAAGATGTCTGAAAATCAACAATTTTCAAACATAGCAATAGAAAGGAATGATAAATACATAGATATTTTTATATATTGCCTTTCTCTGTTTTTTTTAGCATTCAAGGTGGTTTACATGGGCAGGCTAGTCGAAACCAACATTTTTCAAAGTTCATTTTATTTATTATAAAGAAAAGAAAAAAGAGAAGAAAAAGAAAACACAATAAAATAAGAACATACAACATTAAAAATACATAAAAAGTACAGATAAATGTAACAAGGGTGCAGCTGAATATTCTAGTTACTTATAGCTTTATATCTTAATGATCTAACAGCCCAATGCTATCCATGGAATGGGCTGTTGGAAATAATATATATGATTCCTGGGAGTAAGCCCCATTGACTATAATAGCACTTACTTCTGAGTAGACATGCATAGGATTGAGCCATAAATTTCCACATATATATGGGTGGAAATTTACAGCTCAATCCTATGCATGTCTATTCAGAAGTAAGTGCCATTATAGTCAATGGGGCTTACTCCCAGGAATCATATATATTATTTCCAACAGCCCATTTCAAATTGTTATTTCAAAATAATGTTCTCTATCCCTTACAATCTAGTTAAACCACCATTTTTCATTGGGTTTTTTTTTTTTACAATATGTGAAGATTCACAGATCCCTCAGTCAGCAGATGTTGCCTTCACAGTGTGGTAATCTTTTCTGCCATCAAGCTTCAGGTGGAATCATAGATCATAAGCCTGAACAAGTCCTCAAGATGGTTTTCATTCTTGCTAGCTGGCCGTTGCACACTTCCCTAGACTCTCATTGTAGTAATCAGCTCATTAGCAACTTTGTCCCCTCACAACAAGTAGCAGCTTATCACAGCCTGGCATTACGTCTCCCATCCAGAAACATGATCACAGATTCTCCTGCTCAGCTCTTTAGCTAGTACTGGCAGCTCAACTATTAGACCACACCTCCTGCTATTGTCTGTATAATTAGACTATACAGGGTGCAATCCTATCCTGTGCGTGAACAGGCAATCCAAGAACACAGGATAGGGGCCAGAATTGGCTCAGCCAGAGGCAAGGGGAAACTTTTCCCCTTACCCCTGGGCAAGGTGCCCTGGCTCCTATGGGTCTCCTCATACTCACACCATCTCTGGAGGTGGCGCAAGTCTGAGCTGTCCATGCTTCAAGCCACTCCGAACCCCCCCGGAGAATGGGGGTTGGGATCCAGCATAACTGCCGGATCCCAGTCCCACCTCCTACTAACCCAGGGCAACTCACTGCCCACCCTCCCCCCAACCTGGAACACCTCCTCCCTGCCCACCCCAGAGCTTTCTACACAAGCCTCTGCTGTGCCCCGGCGCGGCTTGCTCGCGAGGAGGTGCAAATGTGCTTTATGACACATTTGCAACCCTCCTGGGTCAGCGCAAGGGACTTGTGCCAGTCCAAGTGCAGCTTAGGATTGCACTGACAGTCTTGCAATGCCAGTGCGAAGTCCAGAAAGCCATGTACCACAAACTGCACCCCACAGATTGCCTGCTGACAGACCCTGGCTAGTGGAGCGGCAAGTTTGGAGATGGATTGGGGCCAGGATAGTGCCGATTGCAGCATTTATCAGATCTTATATCCCTAACGCAGCCCAGACACACTCCCAAAAGGCTCCTCAAGGCTATGCTAGCAGAAGAGCTGGTGTAGCTTTGAGGAGACCATGGATAGGCATTGGAGGTAAATAAAATTTTTTCTTTACTTACCACTGCCACCCAGCTCACCCATAGGAAGAAGTGAGTGCTGAGTCAGTGACCCAAGCTAGGATTGGACTGTTGGCTGTACAGAAGTTGGAGGAGAAGGAGAATGAAAGAAGGCGCTGCTCTGAGACACCAATTGTGGGACGTCTTTGAAAGATAATTTCATCATTAGATGAGTATCACAAGACTCTAGTGACAGTTGCCTTCAATGAGCAAAGTTGTTGACTGAAAGCAAAGCTTTCTTCGGGGTGGGGAGGTCTGGGGAAAGATGTAAGTTGCTGTACGTAAATGTTGAAAAGTGCAGCATCATTATGGCTTCAAGTGGAGTTCCGCAGCTGTGAGCTATAGAATACAAGCAACACCAATATGCATTTGGAACATTATTTTTTTTCCCATCTAAAGATGGATTGCTCGTCTTTTGCTACTCTGCAAGCCCTTCCAAGAGATCAGCTCGTGTCAATGATAAATTATCCATCAAGCAAGACAACCTACTAATTTCAAATATCCTTCTTCATCAGAGAGGTTGGTTTGAGTAGAATGTTAGCCTCCATTGACATGGATTTATGAGAGATTTCCTTAAGTAATGCACTGATTTTCCCTTGCAATGAATCACTTTGACATTGTGTTATAATAATTTAAACATTTGTTAAAATAATAAAAGGTCTTGTGGTATCTTAAAGACTTAACACATTTTTTGCTGAATGGAGAGAGGTCATATTCTGCACCTCAGATATTTTTAGGCCCTTAATGGGCTCAACTAAGAGGGACCCAATTACACATTATGTTTACCACAAGAAGTTGTAGTTTAAGATTTACTTCTTTGCCGTGGGCCTGGTCTGAGTTGTGGGTGCTACACATGACTGAAACAAAGAAAAAACTAAACTAAATGAAAACATATTACATTGTCATGTGGTAAACGTGATGTGAAGTTTGGGTCCATCCAGGGTAGTAACTGAGATGGAGCGGAGGACTTCTACAGCAGAAGTGATGTCATCAACAGGAACACTTAAATGCTGCCTTTGAATCTTTTTTTGAATGACCTTAGCTGAGAAGGATCAGGCTCAGTAGAAGGCAAACTGAGAAATTTTCCTAGGGATATATGTTAACATCTAGACTAGTGTTTCTCAAAGTGTGCCCCTAGGACTCCCTGAGACTCCTTCAGAGGCTCCACAAGCACACTATTAGTGGCCACCAGTGCTGGAAAGCACTGACATAAGGGGTTAGGATTGCACCCTTAGTTGCTCTAGTGCAGGGGTGTCCAAAGTTTTTGGCAGGAGGGCCACATCAGCTCTCTGACAATGAGTCGGGGAGCCGGGGAAAAAAAGAATTAATTTACATTTAAAATTTGAATAAATTTAAATAAGTTTACATAAATGAATATATTAAAGATGAACTTATATGAATGAATGAAGGTCTTGCAACAGCTCAAGGCCTATAAAAGACCTTGCACAAAGCAAAGCAGGCCTTTCCTTTGCTGCCGCTACTGCATCACAGACGTGAAACAGCAAGGAGTGGAGGTAGCCCTCACCCCACAGCTCATGTGAGAGGTCAAATAGTTGCTCTCAGTTGCTGAGATCAGTTGCGTCGGGCCAGAGCGGGCTCCAACAAATCTCCAGAGGGCCAGAGGCTCATTGAAGACTGGGGGCTCCCTGAGGGCCACATTGAGAGGCCTTGAGGGCTGCAAGTGGCCCCAGGGCTGGGGTTTGGGCACCGCTGATCTATACCCTGCCTAGTTTGCTCATCTGTACCTCCCACTTCCCCTATCTGTGGCTCTCCACTGGTATTGGGCTTGGCACTGAGCGACTCCACATTCACTGGTACTCTGAGTGCATGTGCGAACTGTGCTCTCTCAGACTCCTTTTAGGAGTGTAAAGGACTCCAGAGACTGAAAAGTTTCAGAACTGCTGGTCTAGACTGACCATTATCTTTCCTAAGGCCTAATCTGAGAGACAGAATGGGGTTAATGTTAAAGTAACATGAAGGTTACAATCCTGTGCACGTTTACCAGGAAGTAATCCCTACTGATCACACTGGGATTTGTTTCTGAGTCAACATGCAGAGGCTTGCACTCTTATGTGCCTTTCATATTTATCTGAGCAGCTACCACGTTTTCCAGCTACCACGTTTTCCAGACTTTACCACGTAAAGCAGCTACCACGTTTTCCAGACTCACAAAGAGAGTCTGGTCCAACAAGAAGCTGACGGAACATACCAAGATCCAAGTCTACAGAGCTTGTGTCCTGAGTACACTTCTGTACTACAGCGAGTCATGGACTCTTCGCTCACAACAGGAGAGGAAACTGAATGCATTCCACATGCGCTGCCTCCGACGCATCCTCGGCATCACCTGGCAGGACAAAGTTCCAAACAACACAGTCCTGGAACGAGCTGGAATCCCTAGCATGTATGCACTGCTGAAACAGAGATGCCTGCGTTGGCTTGGTCATACTGTGAGAATGGATGATGGCCGGATCCCAAAGGATCTCCTCTATGGAGAACTCGTGCAAGGAAAGCGCCCTACAGGTAGACCACAGCTGCGATACAAGGACATCTGCAAGAGGGATCTGAAGGCCTTAGGAGTGGACCTCAACAGGTGGGAAACCCTGGCCTCTGAGCGGCCCGCTTGGAGGCAGGCTGTGCAGCATGGCCTTTCCCAGTTTGAAGAGACACTTGGCCAACAGTCTGAGGCAAAGAGGCAAAGAAGGAAGGCTCATAGCCAGGGAGACAGACCAGGGACACACTACACTTGCTCCCAGTGTGGAAGGGATTGTCACTCCCGAATCGGCCTTTTCAGCCACACTAGACGCTGTGCCAGAACCACCATCCAGAGCGCGATACCATAGTCTTCCGAGACTGAAGGTTGCCAACAACATTTATCTGAGAAATTTTTAAGTTCCTTTTTTCAGTTGTTAAAGTGTTGCAAACCACTTCAGGAGTTTGGGATAAGATGAGCTTATCCTTAAATGAGGTATGATAAGCTTCAAAGTTGAAATAAGTGGCAGGAGGAAAAGCACTCTTAACAGAGAAATTTAAAATTGATTATTTTGTGTTGTAAAATCTTTGTATTTGGGAAAGTGTGTCTTTGGGAAGTGTCACAAGCTCCTGCACTTCAAAATTCACCATTACATGTTCATACTGTGCGTCTATCAAAGTCTTCTGTTGAGTGGCTAACAGCAGCTTTGGGAGATTTGGATTTATGGGTGTGTGTATGTGTGAGAGGGAGGGAGGGAGGGAGGGATCTCCGTTCCCCAATGCCATACTCTAATCCAAATCTACTGTCCAGTTGTGGAGCTCCATTGTGACTTGTTATTTGGCTTTTGGAAGTACAGGAGACCTGGATTTGACAGCCCTAGAGCAAATATAGTCAGGGTGGGACTCCCAACATAATAATATATGGTGGGGTGGGGTGGGGGGAACTACAGGGCATCATAATGATAGCAGATTTGGTCTTCTGCCACATATACTTTTGCCATGGTATCTGTTCCAAACTTGTGAGAGATGTTCTGTCTAGAAAGTATGGAGTCAAAAATGCCAAGTGTGCAGCTGATCATATTGATGAACATACTGTACACCACTGAAACATGTCCCCAAGCATCCTTAACTAGGGAAGTAAAAGATTCTGCCCCTCCCCCATTCATACAACTTAAAAACAAACAACCTTAGGGCACAATCATATCCAACTTTCCAGCACAGGTTGGAGCATATGTTCCCTTACTTTGGTCCTGCATTGTGGCTGCATCAGTGCTGAAAAGTTGGATAGGATTGGGCTCCTAGTGAACAGTCCAGATCTAGGCATTTTTACTCAGAAGTAATTTCCTCTGTGTTCAACTGAATTAATTATTTGTCCTAAGTTTGCACAGGAGTGCAGCTTTAACCTTGCAAAATGGAAGATGATATAAAAATACGTGAAAACCAGTGACAGTTATGAAGGCAGAAGACCACTCTGAAGGTGGGTGGCAGCTATCCAATGGTTTTCACCTTTTTAATTTTTGAAATGTAGAACAATACTAGGTTTTTAAACCCAGCAACAGTAATAGATATTGTATTCTCTCATACAGTACCTTGTTCTTTTCAAACATTGTAAAATAAAAAAGCAAATGTTCTGGATTTTTGCTCTCAGTGGAGTTGCCAGACGGATGCAGGGGGTGCATATCACATCAGGTGACGCACACAGGGGGGTGACACTACTACTGGCCAAAATAGTGAAAATCTCGGTATTTTTGAATAATACCACCAAGTTATATAACATTTGATGTGTAACAATGCAGAATGCAATAAAACAAGCCATGTTGAACTATCTATATTCTGTCAAATGTTATGGCCAAATAACCACCAAAGGAAACCACAACTGTCTTACATAACAAAAAGTGGTTTTTTCTTAACTCAAAATGGACCAATGAGGCTGATTGTTCTGAGAGCCAATGAGGTGTTATTATGACACTGCAGGGAACCAAAAAGGTGTTAATATTTGTCAGCTCTCATTTTCATGAATCAGTACCAGGGCCTCTGAGAGGAATTTTAGCAGGGGGTACAAAGTTCTTTTGGGTCACTTCCCAAAGAGGGAGGAGGTGAAACAGTGGGGGGTGGCAATGGGGGTGGGCAGAATGGGGGCAAAACAGGAAGGGGGAAAGTGGTAATAGCTGGAATAGCCTTGGAGCCAGGTCTACCAGTTTTCCCAATACAGAGGTCAGGTCTACTTGCCTGCACCTAGATACGAAAAACCAAACATACTCCTGCAATGATTTTCTATATTTGAAAGATTTTAAAGTCTCTCTAAAATCTTTCAAATATAGAAAATCATTGCAGGAGATTAGTATCACTGTATTAGGCTCCCTCTAGAATGGAAAGTGTCCTGTGTACACCAAAACTGACTTCTGCAGCAGTTCTAGTCCCACAGCTGTGTCCCTAAGCTCCTCTATGCTCCTTCATGGTTAGTATATCCACAAACCAAAGAACTATTGTAGCAAGTCAGTTTCCTCCCAGATGTGACATTGTTAAGGAATGCATGCATTCCTGGGTCTGGTGGGTATGGCTGTAGTTGCCACCATGTGCCCATGGTAATGCCCCCAACATCCTGCGTGGGCATGGGTGACATTAGAAAATGCAAGATCCCAGGAAATTTCTGGGCCCCCTTCTTTGGTTCCTGGGCCTCCTTTCTGACCCTGGGCCTGAGTACAAATTACCCCCTTTACCCCTCTCTTCTAGTCCCTGATCAGTACTAATACTAGAGCTCTTGGGGTGCAATCCTAATGTGCCCTTGGTCTGGTGCAAGTTCCTTGTGCCGGCCAGGAACTATCACAAAAGTGCCATAAGGCACATTTGTGCTGACATGGGAGTCAGGGAGCTTGGCACAAAGATGTGCGCCGGCCCCCTATGCTGACGTGGGCCCCAGGCCCAGTAAGTTTGCGATGGCCTTCCCAGGCCAGTGCAGAGGTCGGGGCGGGAATGGGGAAAGCAGGGAGGAGGTGTTTCAGTACAGCGGGAGGGCAGGCAGTGGATGGGCAGGGAGCGGGAGGCAAGGCTAGGATCTGGCCTTATGCCAGATCCTAGCCCCATTCCCGGGCAGCCTAGGGCAGATCCCAGCTGCCCTTTAGGTGGTGCAGATCTGAATAGCCGCATTGGGGCTGCTGCAGTGTGACAGGGAGTAAGGGGAATTATTTCCCCTTGCCTCGGGCCAAGCCACAACCAGCCCCAAACTTACTTTGGATACAGCACAGGCCAGCTGGCCTGCCTGTTCCAGCACAAGTTAGGATTGCATTGTTATTCAATTGTGTGAATGTAATGAAGTTGGCCACTGATTTTATGTTGGTTACTTACTGTTTGTTGACCTGTATTGTTATATATTCAAATAAATAAAGTTTACACCAACCATAGTGATGCCATTGCATTTAGGCTGTGCACGTGCTATTGTAATTTATTCTGTATGGTCTGGTATAGGAGGAGGTCCACCATGGGCTGACGCAATGAGCTCTTGCACCAGGTGCGAATAGCTCCAGTTGCCTCTTGAGGGTCCAAATTGAGGCGACCCTGTGGGTTCAGGACCTGAAGATGGTGAAATCCAGGGGTTTCGAATTCACAGATATAGAGGGTCGACCTGTATATCTTAGTTTTGGTTTGTAATTGTTTTGTTCATTACATATTCTTAAATGTATTTTTGCTCTCACAAAAATTTAAAATAAAAATAAAAAAAAGAATTGTAAATAGAGAATACTTTTGGAAAAGTGAGGGGAAAGGCACAAAATGTTTCTAATAAGATAACCAAGGCTCCTTAAGCATTAGGAGCTGGTGCCTTATAAATTGGCTTGTTTGAAAATATGGAGAATCCATGAATTCTGCCATACCTTCTAATATTTTGCTTATGTAGTTTGGAGTAAAAGGGCAGCTACTAAGGTTATGCACATTTCCTAGTCCCATTGAACTCAGTGAAGCTTAGGACTCAATCCTATCCAACTTTCCAGTACTAATAAAGCTGCAGTGCAGCCCTGAGGTAAGGGAACAAGCATTCCTTTGCCTTGGGGAGGCCTCTGTGACTCCCCCCATATCAGGATGCAGTGCATGCCCCACTGGCATTGTTGCATCAGTGCTGGAAAGTTGTATTTGATTGGGCCCTTACTTCTGAGCTGATATAAATAGGCTTGCACTGTTAGCCCTCCTCTCTGTTTCTGTTACTGTGTCACTTGTCAGTACAAGTAAGATGACTCTTAAACAGAAATATGCATGACACCTGGATGCAGCAAGTTTTGAAGCAGAACCATATCCTTCCAAGGGCAATATTGAGGTGAATGTGGAGATTTTCATTGGGAAAATAAAATAGGGAAAAGGATTAAGCTCCCCTGCCCTTTGATATAGTCCGAATCTGATTTTATTGCAGCCCCACAGCTTGCTCTCTCTTTAAAGAATTTAAAAGACAGAAATGCAATGATATATCTCTTCTCTCATCTGGGTTGGCCCTTAGCACAGTGCAGTTATTGATAAAGGTGCAAACCCCTATAGAGAACTGTTACACTCTTTATTAATGAATGTTGCATGCTGTTTCTTGGAGCTTGTGAAGTATTGGATGGATATTCACAGGAGACTTGCCACTGAACAAATTGTGTTTTTCTTTTTCCCTTAACCAAGGAATAAGGGGGGAGGGCGTTTGAGGCTGTAGCTTCGGCTGAGCATTCAAACTTTGCTGATGCACTGATAAAGACTGTTCACATCCTATGGGACGCAAAACAAAGAGGTGAATGTCTGTCACCTCCTCAGAGGAACATGCAAGCAGTCCTCATGAAGGCAGTTGGCTTATATTAAAGTACTTTGAATTGAATTGCAGAGTGTGATGCATAAAAGTTTATTTAAAAAAACACTGGAGTGAAGGAGTGAAGGGATCAAACAAGGAGGAGCAGAAAGCAAAGAAAATATATAGCATTCGGATAGCTCATGAATAAGCAGGCAGGCCTGGAGACAGATGGAGAAAAGAATGGAAGCTTGATTTGAGCTTATCTGTGCTATGGAAAGAGGCTCTGAGCAGAGCTCTTTATGAAACGTACATACATTTGTACCATTTTACATTTGGTTTAATAATTTATCAACCTTCAATATTTCAAAGGAGTAAAGTAGAAAATCAGATAAAATTTTTATACCTGCTATTAGAAACTGAATGGAGTGTTGAAAGAGGATCTAAGCATTTGTACTAGTAAGTGTAGCAGTTGAAACTCTGTGTACCCCCCTTTTTTTTTTTTGAAAAAAGGAACCACTGTCACATGCTTTTATTGGCAGCTCATTTTATTCTTATCATTCCACTGGGCTCAAAGCAATTACTAGGGGTTCATGTCAAGCTGGAGTCCTGAAGTTGTCCCCTAGGTTTGGAGCTCCTGAACTGCAGTTATTACTTCCCCCACAATACTTCTTATCCAGGACCCGTATTACCTTCTTAAGGTTGTCCCTCTTGCTAATGCTGAAAGTGTTCAGATGCATTTCCTTTCCAAAACTAAAATGAAGGATTGGCTGGTGAAAACTTCAGGAATTTATTTTCTTACATATTTTGGGGCGGGGGGGGGGGAGTTTTCCCTGTTTGAAAAAAAGAGGATACCCCGGTCCAGCATCACACAACAAAGAAGGGCCAGTACAAGACCTCCTGATGCCTGAGTCAGCATTTCAAATGCTGCCCCCCTTCCCCACTGATCATGCCAGCCTCTGCTCTTTGCACTCTCCATGTTTTAGCTCAGCACTCCCCTCCCCTCCAATTTCCTCTTCCTTTTCTAATCCAGGGAGTGGATGGAGAAGGAGAAGCAGTGGAGGAAAGTAGGAAGACAGAAATGGGTGCCCCCAGTAATCTGTTGCCTAATGCAAGTGCTTTAGTTGACCTCATGGATGGGCCAGCCTTGCAAATAAACTGCAAATGCATGGAGTTTCTCCAGGTGCTGTAAGACTAGTTCTGTTAGATCACCCAGGTGAGTGTACTCCAGGAAGCACTCCCTTTACAATGGAAGGTTCAACACTAGCATTCACACTGCAGACCCCATTTGCTGGTAAATAGCTATTCTATGCAACCCAGCAAGCACAACTATTTCATGTTCCTTCAAGTTCCTTGCTGTGGCATAGGTGGCTGCATTAGCATCATGCTCATCTGTTCGTTGGTGCTTGTGAGGTACATTAGTAAGCCCATTTCCCATATAACCATGAGCCTGTCAATGACGTGTGCAATTTTTGAGTTTTAGAAGTAGCCTATCTCTGAATGCCAGATGCAGCAGCAGACCTTCCCAGCCCTGCCCCGGGGCAAAGATCCACTATGGCACCCCCCGCGGGCTGTCCTTCCCCCACTCACCTGAGGCTCACGGAGCCTTGTGCGACCTCCAGTTACATCGGGAAAACCTCTGGGAGTTTCCCCGATGCTTTTTCCGGAAGCACAGTTTCCGCCCCCATCGGGAGCCTCAGAGAGGCTTCTGCCGGGTCCTAGTGGCTGGTGCCTGGGGCTTTTGCCCTGTCTCGGTCTATGGGAGGTCTGCTGCTGGCCAGATGCAAGAGGGGGGGGGCAACAGGATATAGATATCTTGCTGTCTTGTCTGCACCCAGACCACTATGGGATACAGGAAGCTGGACTAGATGGGCTCTTGGCCTGATCTAGCAAGGCTCTTATGTTCTTATATAAATGTCTTCCTCCCTCTTCTCCAGAGGCTGTGTACTGACCTTCACAGTTAATGCCTCTAAAATTGTTTATAGGAGGCTCAAGGCTATTCCCTGTACTGCAAAGCCATCCTTTACCTGACTTTACCCTTTATTTATCTGAGGTGTTCATATAAACCTGTTATACATAAGTGACCTCAAAGCAGTTCACATTAAAAAGTTGAAACTATTTAAACATCATAAAACATCCCCCTGATTAGGGAATAGAGGCAGTGTTGGAGATGCAGGTGCAGTAGTAGTGAGACAGCCCTACAGAAAGCTGCGCTCTTCATCAAAGCAAATATTCAGTGTAGAAAATCCCTTGGGCTGAAAACACGGATACTAGTGAAGTGCAGTCAGTTCTTGTTATCCGCTAGGGAAGGAGCGCTGAAAGTCGCAATCGCTGTGCACCGGGAATGCGTTCCTTGGTGTGACCAACACTCACAGTTCTGGAGTGCTGCAGCTCTTCTTGTCCCCAGATAAGGATGAAGTGACACTCTGGCCTTTGCCAAGCATTGCGTTGTCCCAATCTGGGGACAGGAGGAGCAGTGGTGCTCCAGAATTGTGAGTGCTGGTCAGGGGAGGTCAGGGGAGGGAAGGATTTGGTTGAACCCCAGATCCAGCCCTAAGACCAGGGTTCGACCAGCCCTGCGCTAGGGTTAGGTTCCTGGAAAACCTAGCAGATACCAAATTAGTGGATACTGAATCATTGAGCCTATCATTGAAAAATGGGGTTAGGTTCCAGGGGACCCTCTTCAGCATACACTCTATGAATTTTATGAACCTAAATCTTACCTTGAAGTCTGTGGAGCTGGGTGATAGTGAGGGTTCATCAACATCTCCATCACTATCACTAGACTATCACTAGACTCGTTGAAGTTTGTTGAACAAGGCCTCAGAGTTCAGCATTGCTTCACCCTTCCTCATCCACCACCTGTCTCTTGCTTGCCCCAGCCTCAGAAAGCCCTTCCAGGTAGTCTCCCAGAGATCTCTCATCATCGGCCCCTCATCATCTCTTGGGTTGTGAAAGTTCAGCTGGAATCCCTGAGATGGTGCCCAAGATGGCAGGAAAAGTTTGGAAGCAAACACAAATGTGTCAGATGATTCTCCATGGCCAATATCAATGCCTGTTTGATTGGTATTGATGTGGAGAATTGACCCAATCCAGACAACTTTCTAAAAAATGAGGAGTATAATTTCTGGATACAATGACCACACACCCCACCCCACCCCCATTGGCCATATACTGTATAGGCATATCTTCCTCTCCCCCCGCCCCTGTTTGACACCAATGCTGCCTTCTGCTCATGGAGAGGCCATTGTTCCTCCTCCTCCAGCAACCTCTCTCACTCCCACTTGCCAGCTCATAGCTGCACCGAGCCCTCACCCACAGCAAGTGTACCAGCATAGTATTTGCAGATATTGAGAAGTAGAACGAGAGTTGCAGAACAAGAACAATTCTGCCCCTCACAGATAGCAAAGTCGCATATAAACAGAATTGACTAATTGGTAATTCATATTACTATTATCATTTGGAAAACTGGAAAAATCAGACTAAGGGCGCAATCTTAACCTCTTATGTCAGTGCTTTCCAGTACTGACATGAGGGCAATGCAGCTCTGAGGGAAGGGAACAAACATTTCCTTACTTTGCTGAGGCCTCCATAAGTGACACCCAACTGCAGGATGCAGCACAAGTCCCATTGGCACTGCTATGCCAGTGCTGGAAAGTACTGACATAAGGGGTTAGGATTGTGCCCTAAGCCTGTAAAATTTCATTCCATATTTCCAAGAGTAAAGGTGTCCCTACCCAATTTCCAGGTATTCCCCCTTTTCATTGCAGTCACATGTGGCCCAAGCGACATTCAGCATCATTCCTGAGGACCCCCATGACACTCAGGATTGGCTTTTCAGGGGGCTTAGAGGATGATCCCTTGAATACAAGCTAATAATAATAATAGTAAATGGTTGGAAAGACATAACAACCATAAATGCATTACCCATTTGGAAATCCAAATAGAAATCATGGAAATCATGGAAACCGAAATGGAAATCATGCACCATACCTTATTGTACTATGGGATGGTTGGAGGGTACTTGATTCAGCCACCTTGCTGATAGGCAGATCTAGGATTGGTCAGTGCCTGGATGGGTAGTTGCCAAACAACCCCATGCATCTTTCCTGGAGTCCTTTGATGGAAGAAACCTGGCATACAAATGCATAAATTATGTTCTGTGCATGACTGATTTTGTGGACACATGTTCAGATAAGAAAAGTAGGTATAATGGCCTCTATCACAGCATTCTCTCCTCTAACTCCGAGTCTCAGGAGAACCAAACTTTCTCTTTGATTACATTTAAACCAGGTGATGCTGTCTCCTGGTGGGGCTCTTGATGCTTCAGAAGTTTGTGACAAATAGAAACTCAAGTCCACGGAGAGAAACTCAGCATAGGCAAGCTGTTGTTATTTTGGGCTGCTCATCACCCTGATTCAAACTAGGGTTTGCTAAGTTAATGTGTGTTCTAGATACTGTGGAGGGCAGGGCTTCGGAATATTTTGATAAGTGTGTAGAATGAAAGAATTGTGGCAGCCACAGTTTGTTGCGAAGGGGTGAATAATAAGCAGCACCCGCTGAAATTCCTTATTCCAGATGGGAACCATGTCCTCCTCTGCATCTGGTCATTTGGACACTATGTCATGCTCCACCACATCTGGCAAGACAAAAGCATACATAAGTCTACAATAGTTAAGAGATGGTTGTGGTTGAGCTGGAGATATTTTCCCCTCTCTGTGAGCCTCTGGATGTCTGTTGGCACAAGGTCATTGCAGTCTCAGGATTCTTCCCCTCAATTTCTCTTAAACTTGGATAAAGAAGACTATAAGCTACATGAACTCGGTGCAATGGCCTGAGCATAACAGTTCAGAACTTTAACCAGAAACTAGTTAGAAAGTTACATCATAAAACATTAAAAATACATTTTTAAGCAGTTCTAGATGCTTTTACAGTTGGGGTGGAGTTTCCTTTCAATTTTAAACACAAAATGGCATAAATAAAATAATAACTGGTATGACATTTTAGAGGAAATTGTAAAGGCCATAATGGAGCTTGTTCTCTTTTTTTGGGCTCTGTCTAAATTTTTTAAGAACTAAAAGTAAAATCATATCAGCTGCCTCTGGAGTATAGTGCACAACTCAAGTTTGCAATCTAGTCTTTCTTGCTTGCTAAAAAGACATTAAAAAAGAAAACCTCCACAATAAATCGGAAGTATGTCTCCCACCCCACAAAGGATCTGTAAAAGGCCACTTCTTTAATTTGCATTTGAGAGTTGGAGTAATTTGAAAGAGGCCTGGGGTTTAATGATACTTAAGGCAGTATTAAAACTGCACGTTGAGGGACTGTTTGAATGACCACACTGCTGTGTAATCAGATGCTGGAGCACCAGGTGGCGTTGGGAAGATGTTTGCCTCCACGACCCTTCCTTATGAATTTAAGAAGCTGGCTTGGAGTCGGGGCTCATCTAAACCTCTTCCTGCCACCTTGAAAGCCCATTGTGGCAAACAAAGCATACTATGTAGCTTGTTGTCTACAGCTACGCCAATCACCTACCACCCCTGGTCACCCCCACCAGTGCTGCCACACTGAACATCCCTGCAGCTTGCTTCCCTCCCTTCTCCCTCTCTAACTGCCTTTCTCCTCTTTTCTCTGTCATTTTAAAAGCCAGACAGGGAAGAAGTGGGGAGGGAAGTGGAGACTGGCATCCTAAAGCAGCTTCACTCACCACTTCCTCCCCATCTGCTCTGTCTTTTGAAATGCAGGCAGGGACATGTAGGTGATGGCTGCAGCCATTTAGACTCCTTCAATAGCTTGGGCATCACCGCCAGGAGACTCTAGGGTCTCACAGCCTTCATGAAAGGGCCAACTATATTCAGAGTATCATTTGTGTTGACCCTGTTAATTTTGCTGGAGCCAATCAAAAGCATGTAATGTTCTGAACAGTGAGCTGCTGTCAGGGATGGCATTAGAGGTTGGCCAGGCTCAGTACAGGCTGAGGACCCATACCCATCAGGAGCTCTGTCTGGCCAGGTGAGTCCCTGAACCATCAGTACAGGTGTCAGTTATAGTGGGCAATGTGCCATCAGTTGATGGGTGGGGGGATCCATGGTGACCAATGCAGGGTTTTGCCCCAGGGCTCCCAGCAATCTGGTGGCTATTGGCCAAGGCTCTTCTTCAGAACTGTGTGTGTGAGTGAGAGAGAGAGAGAGTTTGTACATGCAATACTAAACTTGTGATGTGTGAAATGGTGAGAAGTGTACCGACCTATGTTACATGCTCTCTCAGGAACTACAAATCCCAGAATACTTAATTTCTACTGTACCGGTGGAGCCACTTTACCAGTGGGGATTTTATATCTGAGAATCTGGCTCCATCTGAACCCTCCAAAGGTGACTGAAGGTGACTGGTGAGTACATATTAAAACTTCCCCAAGACCTCAGAGATGGTTCAGCATTTAAACAGCATTTATCACTTAATAGAAATACATGCACTTCTGCCAGTTTTCAAAAACCAAGTAAACCTTTGGGGATATAGGTATCTGTATTAGCAATATTGCCCAAACCAACACAAGATCTACAAGAGCCAGACACCCTATATAGACAGAACAGAAATAACTTGCGTGAATATTCTCAAGGATAATCTACAATTAACTTTCTCGTTTACCTCAGTGTTAATGGGTTTGCAGCCCAGCCTACCCCCCCGCCCGGGGCCATGACATGTTCCCTTCACACATATGCACCCACCCATGCATGGACTCTGTCAAATATAAACAATTCTCAAGTGAAGTATTTTCCTCTTTGTGGAGAGGAGGCAGTGCTTGCAAACTGTACAGCAAAGTTCCGTGAATAGAAGATGGGTCCTTCTCTGACCTGTCTTTTCAAGAAAGATCTCTAAAAGCTAGCAGGGCTAGAATGACCAGGCTAGAGACACCCAGGGTCTGATATATTGAGACAGTGTGTCACATACATATAAAACAGCCACCACATGGCTCCTTTCTAGTTTGATCCCTTGAGGACTTCATTCTTCAAAGCACATACCAGAATGAAATAAGATTACAGTGTTTGTTTTTATTAGGATAGTCAATAAATTAACAGCCCAAACCTATCAAGGGCCTATGCCAGTGGATCTTGTGATCTGCTGCCATAGTCCCTATTATGGAGGCATAAAAGCCACGCTGCCATAACATACAACGGAGTCATTGGTGGAAATGGCTAGTGACACTGCACATGTGTCAGACTTGCCTGAACTCTGCCAGCTCAGGTAAGGTAGCGGCAGGAGTGGACCGTGAGTGGGCCATGGATAGTTTGGGGGAGGTTTGGGGTGGGGTGGGGGAAGGGCAGGGGCAGGGAACAGGTTGGAGTGGGTGGATCCTGGTGGCAAAAGAGCATGCTGGATATTATCTCTCATTGTCCAACCTTCCTTGCCTCCTTCCTCTCCTCAAGCTTAGTAGTAGTTGTGAGTCTGAGAAAACCCATAGTCAGATAGAAGGACTACCAAGGGGCAACTTACTTACCTCTTTTGGCCTTCTGGCCACAACCCCCAAAATAGCACGCAGAATGTGCTCCGATTGTGCAGATGCATGATATTGCATGGCAGGAGATAGGATCAGGGTGTTCATTTCTTATATTATTTGAACTAAAGCCAATTTTCATAATAAAAAAACAAGTTCAATTAACTTCCTGAAGAACTTCTGATATGCTAATATTTCCCCAAAATAATTACCTCAGAAACAAACACTAAAAAAGATTAAAAAAATAAATGGGAAATAATGAAGATGTGGTCTCATAATTGAGAGTGGTGTAAAAAGTCTCTGTCAATGTCATTGTATTTCTCCCTCAGCCACCTTTTCAGAAGCAGGTTTTACAGAGTGGTTTGACCACTAAACCAACAATTATTTGAGAAGCTAAAATTAGTTTATTAATTGTTAATGCTCACTGTGGTATTAAAAAAAAAGAATCAGACCATTTGAATAGACTTGTCACTGAAGTTTGAAAGATATTTCCATGTCTATCTACCTAAAATATTAATGCATCCTAGACCGCTGTAGAAAAGCAGAAAGAGAAAAATCTTTATGCTCATAGTATAAAGACATTTTCATTTTTTTAAGAGTATGAAGAAATGATGTGATTTTTTTTTCTTCCCCAGCCATCCCTGAAGCAAAAAAGAAGATGAAAATGTTCCACTAGCAAACCTCAAACCAACAAGGTAATTTAAGGTTCTATCAATTTGGGGCCAGGAAGAGGAGCCTACCAGTCATTCCTCAAGATGTGTTAAACCAAGGTTAAACCTAAAGTTTTTGAACTTTTCTCTCCCACAGCTAAACTAAATTTCAGCTGGTTTGCTGTGTCTTCTGCCGAATGGTTTTAGTCTCTTTGGTTCATATATTTTTACAGTCTGCTATTTTTTAATTGTGGTGGTGTACTTTTATAATTATTTTCACTGAGCACTGTAAAGCGCCTTGAATTTTCTACAAGAAAGGCAGGATATAAATCTTTTTAATAATTAGTGTTATTTACACTTTGAGCCCCATTTGCTTCAATGAGATTTGCACAGGTTGTTTAGGATTGGGGTGCTAATGAAATTATGTAACATCAATGCTCTTTATCTTGACTTGAGGAGCAGTTTGGTGGGGTACTGTAGTTAGAATGTTGAACAAGGACCCAAGGGAGCTGGGTATAAAACTACAGTGTGCTTAGGTGACCTTGGGCCTGTCCCTTTCTTTCAGGCAAACTTACCTCACAGGATTGTAAGGGAGACACAGGAGTGTGACTAATATAATAATAAATATAATTAATAAATATAAATTTATAATATAAATTTTATAAATATATATATAATATATATTATAATATAAATATTAATAATATAAAGAAATATTATTATAATATAATAATAAATATAACTAGTAAATAAAAAATCGTAGCACCATTCAACCTACATCTCCCTCCTCTGATGCACCCGCACCAATGGGGCATGCACTGCATTCTACAAGGGAGCTATGGGTCCCAGTGGCCTCCTTGAAGTAAGAGAACACTTTTTTCCTTGCCCCAGGGAAGCCTCTTTGCCCTGATGGGTCTACTCAAATCAGCACCATATTTGCTGGTACAAGTCCACATGGACCTGGGAAGGTGGATATACGTTGGGAATGGGGGATAGGATATCAGTGACACTGCTGCTACTGGTACCACCTCCTTTGTGGCCTCCACAACCCTCTCCCCACCCCAGTCTCTGCCCCATTCCTACCCCCCAGTCCACTGTCTCCCCCCCCCACTGACGTACTAGTGCCAGGGCTTCTCTGAAGACAACTGGCCACATCTACTTGCTGGAGGTGGTGACATCCACTTACTGCTCGTGGCGGCAATCCAGCTATGCATAATGGTGGGTTGCGCTTTGTGACTTCTGCAAAGCGCACTACACTGCTGGAATATGCATTCTGGTGGCACAGAGTCCGAATAGGATTAACTGTCACTTACCCAGGATCTTGCTATTAATATATATGAACAACCCAGGATATATTTCTCTTGGCTGAAGGCCCAAACCCATAAAAGGTCCCATCTGGTAAGGCCATCTGCTGAATCTTCAGCACCAGTGGCAGTGGTAGCACCCCATGCAACATCAGGGGGTCACAAGGGGACCCAATGAAAGGCCTCGTCGAGGCTCTGCAGCCACCTAGCACCAGCATTGTTTATCTGTATTTTTAAAAGCTATTTAAGAATAATTTGAAAGAAGAGTTTAGTAAGTGTTGTTGACACAATAGCTAAGAGTTGAGAGTGAAGAGGAGAATCGCAGTTGAGAGTTAAGTTTCACCATTTTGTTTTAGTTTCATTGAAATATCAAGAGATTGCTTTTGTAGAACTGTTGGCAAATGAGCTACCCATTTAAAAAATGAAGTGGACAGTGGAGAAAGGATGATTATTTACTCAAGTTTTTATGGTGATTTCCTAGAGAAAGCTCATTCCTGCAGCGAAAGCCTCGTGCCATGTAAATCTGTCTTTGGACCATTTGTTACATACAGTTGTACATTGCTCAATTATGTCAACAGTTGCAGGCCTATTAAATGTTTTAAACAAGCCCAGCAGCAAAAAAACATTAATTATACAAAATGTCTAAGCAGAGAATTGAGCTGCGAATCCTAGTAAGAGGAAACATAATCTTTAATTACAAATATGTGAAATAGTTGGATGTGTGAGAAACTGGATTTGCTCAGCAGGCTGTACTGCTGTTTCTTCAGTTCCCATATAGCTGAAATAACCTGTCCTTTTTTTCAACATTTCTAAGACATGACCCTATTGCTCTGTCACTGTTGAGCCATCACTAGGCAAGGTAGATCCACACGTTGATTACCATTTGCAGAATCAAAGTGAACTTTGCAAGTGTTAAAACACAAGTAGTAACACATGCACTGGGGAACATACCCCTTTGCAGAGACTGTATCCATAGGCTGCCACACTACAGTATCACCATGTATATAAATCTCAGGGTGCAATCCTAACCAACTTTTCAGCACCAAGGTAATGGCAATACAGCTCCAAGGCAAGGGAACAAACTTTGCCATACCTTGAGAAGGCCTCTGTGACTGCCCCCCAACTGCAGGATGCAGCACATGCCCCGTTGGCACTGCTATGACAGTGCTGGAAAGTTGGTTAGGATTTGAGCCTCAGTGAAATTTGGAATTTAATAAGGATGAGAGAGATGGAGATATAGGTGCAAACAAAGTAATTTTGAGGGAATAACTGTACAATAGATGGGAAGGAAAGACAAGAGTAAAATGCAATATGAGAAATGATTTTTTTAAATTTTTTATTGAGTAAAGATATGGGTACAGGAACGAGATGTACATGCGTTGAAGGTAATACAAAGGGAAAAAACATTGGGAATGCAATATGAGAAATGATTTAAAAGGCTGCATATCTAGAGTACACATTTATTCACACAGCTAAAACCTAAGTTGCGTCAATTATTAGGTAATGTGCAGGGGGTAGGCTAATTTTGAGGAGAATGAGGAAATGCATGCAGAGGAGGGTAGAGAAATGAGGAGGTAGGCAAGTAACTTACTGGTGACCAAAATACCCAACAAACATATGCACAGAAGTAACACACACTATGGCCTGGGGTCCATAGCACAAATGTCTTAAAGAGACAGGGGAATTAACTCCAAACTGTGCCATCAATTTGGGTGCACAAAGGGACAAGGGGGAGGAAGGTGGGTAGAGAAGTGATTTGCAGCCAAGTAAACTTCTCCTGTATCTGCTGTGATGGTATCTCAGGCATGTGGAGTGCTGAGGCAAGGGAAGGACTGCAAGGCTAAGTAGCCAAGATTCCACACATTCCCTGTTTAGAAAGGGAATCTGAAAGAGAAGCAACAGAATTGTAATGGGCTCACTAGGCAAATTCAGTGGGCATATGCAAGCCTGACTGATATGATGTGGGACCAAGGCAAGGGAGTGAAGGGGAAAGACTCACAAGAAGGGTTTGGATGGGCACTTGGCAGGTGCTGATCTGTGGCTTATCTGGTTCAGAGGGGGAGGAACAGAGGGGAAGAAAAAGAAGGGAAGCAGAAAGAAGGGCAAAAGAGCTGATTACCTGTCTTGAGTGCCTGGAGTGGCACAGAGATGAGGGGGGTTGCTGATGAAATGGGAGTGCTTAACATAACACAGATGGGTAACACACCAAGCTAAGTGGAAGAAAAATGCATGGCCAGGTTTCATCTAGTGTTTTTGGCTACAAGCTAACAGAGTTGTTTGTATTAGTCAGTAGGTAAGTGCAGGCTCCTGACCATAAACAGCCACTTCCACTCACGCTCAGAGCCATTCAGGCAGTAATAGCTGTGGTTGCTGCCTAAATGGCTCTGAGGGTGAGTGGAAGGGGTTGCTTACACTCATGGTTGGGAGCCTGCACTTACTTATGATTTTGTACCCCCCCTAGCTCTGCTACAGGTGTTAGTGAGGGAGGAGTTAGTTAGGGATGAGCTCATCCTGGATCATTCTTTTCTATTGAAATGACACTTGATGAATTTCTATCACTTGCCTCCAGACCAGTTCCCAGACAGTGGGTTGAAGAATCCTTTTGTATGTGTGAAAAGATAGGAGCCTGAGAACCCAATCCTATCCACACTTTCCTGGGAGTAAGTCCCATTAACAAGAATGGGACTTACTTCTGAGTAGACATGCATAGGATTGGGCTCTGAGAAAGGGGAAGATCTTTAGGGGACAGCTGGATTATTGCATCCTGTCCTGCAAGAGAGCTTGAACATCAGATTAACACTGATAAAAGTGACACGTGGGTGAAATCTGTCAGACCAAGCCTCTGCTCCAGTTTTATTGCTAACAGAAAATGAGTGGGAGTTGGTGGCAATCAGAAAAAAGGATTTTCCACCACATGACTCTGCTTGATTTAGAGTCTTTTTTCAACTGTCCAAACTCTCTGTACAGTGGTGTGGTTGATGGTTGTGTTGGTAGAGTTGAAGACTCTGGAGAAGACTTTAACCACAGATCTACAGCTGCTGTCTGCTCATTTTGTCTATGTGTACATGCCATTTTATCCCTTTGTTTTCCATTTGGGTTGCTTTTTGGCTGTTGTTTCATCCATTCTTGCCAATGGTTCCACACAACAAGTTTTCTACAAAGGCCAGAAAGCTGTTAAGTGAGAATTCAATGCCAGAATTAGAAAACCATGTGAAGAGCCAACATTTCATCTCTCGATGCACATACGCAGGGCCTGCCAAAGGGAAAGGAGATGCATTTGTAGGAAAAGGCACATTTAGATGGAATTTATAATGGATCATCAATTTCTTTTGAATAAGAATGGAAGCAACTGTTACCCTGCACATGCCTGATCTTGTCTGATTTTAGAAGCTAAGCAGGGTCAGGCCTGGTTAGTACTTGGATGGGAGACCTCCTGGGAATACCAGGTGCTGTAGGCTTATACCATAGTCTTTCGAGACTTAAGGTTGCCAACAAGGGAACAAAAGAGAAAGAAAGAGGGAAGGATTGGAAAAGAGAACTTATTTGCACAGGATTCCTCTGTTCAGATCTTGAAAATTCTGCAAGCACTTACATTTGTTGTACAATACAGTAATTGTTCTCATATTTTACAATATTAGAAAATGCCTTAAAAAGAAAAAAAAAAAATCTCAGATAGCCTTGCTGATATTCACAGCCTGTTAAGACTAAGACCTGACACCTATCACTGGTTGGGATCTTTCCCCAACTTTCCCAACACTTCAGTCACTTGTATCTCCACAACCTGAAGATGTTTCCCAGCCTGTCCCCTGAAGTCCTAGTCTGTACCATTCTGATCATAATTCTATCACAGTGTTATGAGAAAGGTTGAGTTAGCCTACCATAACTTGTGACTCACCAAAGCAAAGGTAGAGTGCCAACTATATAGAACGGGCTATTATTATTATTATTATTATTATTATTATTATTATTAAACAGTATTTATATACCGCTTTTCAACTAAAAGTTCACAAAGTGGTTTACAGAGAAAAATCAAATAACTAAATGGTTCCCTGTCCCAAAAGGGCTCACAATCTAAAAAGATGCAAATGAATACCAGCAGACAGCCACTAGAACAGACAGTGCTGGGGTGAGGTGGGCCAGTTACTCTCCCCCTGCTAAAAAAAGGAGCACCCACTTGAAAAAGTGCCTCTTAACCAATTTGCAGGGGTTAATTAGCAGGGCTACCTAATGATCAACCTCTTTTTTATTATGCTTGCTTGCAACTGCAAAACCAAGAGGTGCATAGAGTTGCTGGCAGGTCACAATATGTGGTGAGGGGCTTTGTTCAACTTGATGAGTCACAAATTGAAAGTCAGAGTTAGTATTATATAAGTTCAGTGTTAGTTTAGGGCAGTGTTTCTCAAACTGTGGGTTGGGACCCACTAGGTGGGTCACGAGCCAATTTCAGTTAGGTCCCCATTAATTTCAATATTTAATTTTTTAATATATTAGACTTGATGCTACCATGACATGTGACTGCATTGGGGAAATATTACAGATCTATACTTTTAACAGGCTACTCTGCATATACTTTTAACAATGATAGTAAATTGGACTTACTCCTGGGTAAGTGTGTGTAGGATTGCAGCCTAGGATTGTTAAAAAATTTCCTGCTTAATGATGTCACTTCTGGTCATGACATAACTTCCAGTGTGTTCTGACAGATTCTCATTCTAAAAAGTGGGTCCTGGTGCTAAAAGTGTGAGAACCAC
The DNA here is from genome assembly GCF_035046505.1 of Tiliqua scincoides. Classification (NCBI taxonomy): domain Eukaryota; kingdom Metazoa; phylum Chordata; class Lepidosauria; order Squamata; family Scincidae; genus Tiliqua; species Tiliqua scincoides. The sequence goes on along the minus strand of NC_089821.1, from coordinate 76,998,593 downwards.
TGGTTTAGGGGGATCTTTTTGTAAGAAAAAGGCAGGATTTAAATATCTAGCAATAGTAAGATAGTTTAATGGCATAATCAGATGTGTGGGTCTGCAATTATTTTTACGCCATATTAACACAAGCTCTTTTTATTTTTCATCATGTGATACTTGTCATTTGACAGCTTTTAATAAGCTTTAGCATATCCTTAATAGAACCTATGCAAACTGGAAAATAGTCTCTTCTCTCTTGGAGCTGGAAGACATTAGTTCAGATTCATGATGTTATTGTTACAGTAAAAACCTGAAATCCATCATTACTAATTCTGACCAGTCAAAATTAGAGACTTCCAACAGTATTGGAGATTTCTAGTATTGCCTAGGAAGAACTAGAAGCTACCGTGTGTTTTGGAAGAAACCATTTTGAATGAGTTTTTACTGCACAATTTCCAGTTGGAACTAGAAGGTTCAGGCAGCATCCAAGGTTACAAGTATTATCTAGTCAAAACTAGAAAGTACCACACTGCTTGGGAAGAACCTGTTCTTGCTCCATTGAAAACATCCATGGGGTCTTGGGTTTTTCCTAGTTGGAACTATTTCTTCCCAATGGACATGGTACTTTCTCGTTCTAACTCAGTGATACCAGAAGCCTCAGACATCACCCAGACCTCCTTGTTCTGACTAGTCAGAATGAGCTTTTTTTCAGTCAACATGATAGTTTCTAGTTCTTTCTAGGCAACACTAGAAACCTCTGATGCCATCCAGAATTTCTAGTCAGAACTTGTAATGATGGATGGATTTCAGCTTTCAACTGTAGCAGACATGTATGAGGTTTATACCTCACTTTTTGACATGAACACCCTCAAAGCTGTTTTTTATTCCATCTGTACAGACTGACTGAATGACCATAGAAACGTCATTGTCTTTCAACTTTGGTTCCCGCTTTTAAAATGCTGACAACAACAATAGTAATAAATAATTGCCAGTCTCCTGGTTAATTGAAAAGGAAATCGAGGCAAAGATTTGCATGCTAAAAGAGTTACTGTAAAGTATAATAGCCAGCATCCTTACTTCAGACTTTATCTCTCTAGTATGTTCCAAGCTATGACAAGGTTTTTTCCCCATAAATATATTTATACATTCATTTAATCCTGCTCTAAGACTGTGTTGTCTCAATTTTGCCTGACCAGGCTGTCCCATTTATTCAGTTTTCAATTTTGTACAGCTGTGTTAGATGCCATTTATCAAGCTCCTTGTTATGTATTTGCTTGTTAAGCCACATGTGGAGAAACTACATAATCAGAGCTGAATCCAAGTGGCTGGCAGCTGATGGATGTAAAACAATCAAGTGATCCAAATGTAAACCTCAAAGCTGCTAGCAGGTGGCCATTTTGGTGTAGGCCTGCTGGTGGGTGAGACCACTGCAGAGATCCATCAGAGTCCAGTTCTGAAAGTGGGCAGACTCTTATAGTCTTCAGTGTCTTTTAAATAGTGTTCTTCAGAAAGGTGTTTTCTGCAGTGGGAAGCAGAACTTGAAGGAATTTGTCCTTTTATTTGGACCCCCAGAATGTTGCAGGGTTCAGTCATAGAGAGAAACTCTCCCATGGTCAGCATATGCTTCCAGTAGCGTACATGGGGGGGGAACAGTAAGTTCTGCAGGCACCGCAACACTCTGTATGAGTGCTCTCTCCCATTTGCCATCAGAGCTACTCCAGGCAGTGAAGGCAACATGTATGAAATGCCATTTGTTTGAGCAAGCACCTGGCGTTGCCACCACTGCTTGGAATGGCTTTGATGGTGAGTGGGAGGGGCCACTTACATGGTGTATTGCAGTGCCTGCAGTGCTTACCATTTTGCATCCCCTCTATCTACACTACAAATCTGCAAACAAATACAAGGAGGGAGCAGGGCTAAGGGGCACATAATTGACAGGGGGTGTGTTAACATGCTCATCACTGAGGAGGCTGCTTGTGTGTTATCTCTCTAAAGGAACACCTGAATAGGGCTAATGTCTGCATTTCTGGAACTTATCCTGTGATGAGATGTATCTGGTCACATATAGACTATGTGTGGCTTTGTGTGAGAGTCATGTATGGATCATGCATGTGCATGTTTTTATACTTGTTTGACCATATCTAATGCATATGCGTAAGTGGCTCTGGACTCTGTGATTTTGTTCACTTCCTTGAATAAACTGCTCAGTATGTGCTCTCTCATGGATTCTTAATTGTCCTTGGAGCAGTGGCTTAGCTAGAGGGGGTGCAAAGCACTAAGTTTTGCAGGGTGTCTCACTGCAGTGTGCAAGCAGCCCCTCCTCTTTGGAGCTGTTCCAGACAGGGGAAGCAAAAAACATATGTCTCTGTTTTGCTTCCCCCACCTGGAATAGCTCTGAAGGAGAGGGGGAGGGACTGCTTGCATGCTGCAGTGAGGCTCCCTACTAAATTTAGTGCTTTGTACCCCCTCTAGCTATTCCACTGCTTGGGACTAGTAAAGTTCCAGCCTTGGGTAAAATTGATAAATTCATTCCCAAACATCTTCTAAATGGTTAGTTCCCCCAAAATGTGCAATGTACATATTAGATCTTGCTTTGTGCTCATGCAACAGGTGTAGTCTGGATCGTGTTAGGCTGATCTGGGATGGTCATGTTATCACACATGGAGAGTGTTGCTTTGCATCATGGCGCTGGCAAGCACATGCAATAGCTATATGTTATAAATGAAGAGAGCATTTTCTGTGGGTTATGCCCCCAACCCCCCTGCTCTCTTCCTGACCCTGCTGTGTTTTGCCCTGGACCCTACCCAGATTTATTTCAAGAATTGGCAACACACAAATGCCTGTGTGTGGGCATAGCCTGAAATTGCAGTCTTCCTTCTTGCCACATACATTCAGCCAAGGCACCAGGAAATAAGTGCTGTGAAATTAAAATGCAAATGATTTGCATTCATCACAGAATGGTGATCCAGGGTCGAGCAAACGTCGTATTATGATTGTGTACATTTATATTTGATAAAACATGCCTGCAATTTATATGTAAATGAGGTGTGGCTCTTGATCTTCTGGCACATTGTCAGCATGGCCCTCCGTGTCACCACGGATGTGCCCCTCCTTTAAAAAAAAAATGTGCAGGACACATTCGCAGATATTTTCAGCTGGATCAAATTTTGCTTTTATTTAAACAGCACCAGCAGTTTCTGATCAAAAAGTGAAGCTGGAATTAACAATCAAGTCAGATTGTTGCCCTACGCAAAAATTAATCGCTTCCCTGCATCTGCATCTGTTGCATGCAAAAAACAAGGGGTGGGGTTTTGTTATTTCCTCCAAAATTCCCCCCCTTTCCTGACTACAGCCCCTTTACAGGTTCCATATGGATGGAATGAGAAAAAAGGAATAAATTTCAATCTGAAAAGTTATGGGGGGTGGGGGACTGGGACACATCTAGACCCTTCCTCACATTTTGTTGTGCAAGTTTCCAGGATGGGGGCAACTTTGTTCCTGTCTTAGGACCCAATCTTGAACCTCATCAGTGCTAGCGCTGAGCCTTAGTGCTGGTGCTGGGTACCATTATGGCACCTGATGAGTACGGAGCACCGGTGCTGGTCCCACGCGGGGCCCAGCGCTGGCAGAAAGAAGGTGCATGGCTGCTGGGGGTAAGGTCAATCACCAGGCAACAGTGCAGCCTCTGGCACTGCCCCCACCCCAAGCACCCAAGTGCCTAGCTGCTGGGGTATTTACCGCCATTACACCCCCTAGGTACGCCACTGTGCATTGCTGTAGGATAGGATTGGGCCCTCAGTTAGCCAGGCCTCCTAAGTGAGACAGTAATCTGGGCACTGCTACCAAGAAAGCCCTGAGACATGTTCCTGGTCAAGCAAACCTCTGCAGACATTGGGACACAGAACAGGGCTTCTGATGAAGAATGCAGTATGTGTGCAGAGTTACGTGGGAAAGGAGGGTCTTTCAGGTATCTAGGTCCCAAGTCACAAAGGGCTTTAAAGGCCCTTATCAGCACCTTCAGTTGCTAGAATGCTGCGATGCCCAGAAGCCTATTCATTTTTTTATTATTTTGAAACACTTCTGTACCACCTTTCCATCATTATGGAAGCTCAAGGCAGCTTTCACATTAAATAAGAAGCAATACAATTAAAAAAATAATTCATACTTTGTTTATTACATTTTCTGATGTATGCAAATGTACTGTAGTATGTGGACTTACAACCGCCTCCTGTAATAGAAGCACCCCCTAAATCACAATACAGGAAAGGCTGAAGAGATCAGGTTTTTCAGGCATAGACAGAAGGGATAAGGCTTTCTCCAGACTTCTGTGGGAAAAGGCTAGTAATGCCTTCAAATTTGGTTGCTGCTCTCTTGCTGTTTTGCAGAGAGCACCTCTCAGCAGGGAAGCACATGTTGGCAAGACAGAAAGGAAGAGTCATGCTTAACCTGTCTTAACATTCTATTTCTGGAATTAAAAGACACCTCTCCCCTGCCATCCCAAGGGTACTTTTTCTTGGATCCAGGAGCTAATCTCAATTGGACCACCCTTGGGCAATGTCTCCTTGAGGCTGCTAATAATGGATTCTTGAGAATGAGCCTTACAAATCAGTCTCACATGAACTGAAACCATTGGTCTGTTCAGTCAAGTAAAGTTTTGGTTAATAGGTATAAGGTTAATAATCCATTACGGGTTACAAGCCATGATGTGTATGTGCAACCTCCTGAATTTAGAAATGGGCTACGTCAGATGCAAGGGAGGGCACCAGGATGCAGGTCTCTTGTTATCTGGTGTGCTCTCTGGGGCATTTGGTGGGCTGCTGTGAGATACAGGAAGCATGACTAGATGGGCCTATGGCCTGATCCAGTGGGGCTGTTCTTATGTTCTCCAGCATCTCAGGCAGAGGACTCAGAGCCCAATCCTGGGCTTGACATGCTGGCTTACCGCTGGCACAAGGCTTACTGCTGAGAGAGCACCCGTGCTAGCCCAGTGCTGGCCGGAGCTGGGCTAGCACTGGGCGGGCGCCTGGTCTCTGCCACTTGTCAGTTGCATGGGCTGCAGTAAGGTAAGTGGGGTGGGGGGAGGCGGAGAGGAGGTGTTCTGGGGAGGGGGCAGGCAAGGAGAGGGTGTGGAGAGGGCAGGGAGGAAGTGTACTGGGGGAGGGAGTGGGGAGGGAGGGAGGTGGGTCTGGTGGAGCTCTGCTCCACTGGATCCAGAGTATTTGTGCGGGGCCCAGTGCCCTACATGAACACTCTTCTCTCACCCCCAACCTTTTGGTAGGCGGTGAATCGAGTAGCCCCATTGCGGGGCTACTTCCCTTACCCAGGAGAAGGGAATGAAAGTCTCCTTCTCCTGAGGTGCCGCTCGTGGGTGCTCTGGATGCTGCAGCAGCCGTTTTTGGTGCTGCCACAGCCAAGTGCCACGGGAGTGCAGGATTGGGCTGTCAGGCAAAAGAAACCTGAGATTCTTTTGACAGGAGATGTCAGGGATTGGATTTGGACATGCAAAGCAGGTGCATTCTTTGAAGATTGAACTACAGACTCTTCCAATCACAGAAGCTCATTTTATCAAGAATATGTGATTGTAGCCAGAAGCAACAGCCCTGTAACTGCTGTTCTCTCCCTAGTCGTGTCTTGTAAAACTAACATCCGTGTTTTTGCGTCATTGTGTTGCTTTTTCCTGCCCTTACTCATCTTCATTATCTGCCACTTGCACAGATAAGAAAAGTCGCCATGTGATGACATCACGCCATACATTGAGAATTACTAGATGTTCCTGTGGAAGAGAGAAGGAAGGGTAGAGGTGGCTGCTTTTGATGTCAATCACACATTTTCCAGGGGAGGGAGACAGAAGGCATGCGGAGTGGGGGTGCTGAATGCCATCCCAACCATTTGTTGCCTGGGACCACATGATCCCCTGGACCCCCCACCAGGTAAATCACTGATCCATGGTGAGTTAAATTTGCAGATGCCAGCTTTGCAGATACCTTGGTCACCCTACATTTTAATTTAGATATACAGTCTTGCAGATCCTTTTCATAGGGTGCAAGAAAAACAAAGCAGTGCTTGTTTTCCAATATGTTGTAATATAGTAGTCTATACAAAAAGCAAAGAATTTCACTCTAGATAGAATTTGATGGTGACTTCAGTAACAGTGTAACAGCTTTTACAATGTAGCAGTCCACCCATGTTTTTAGAATTCTTGTTGCCTTCAAAAGGATGTTTTACTTGGGAGAAGATGTTGTTGTCTTAATTGACATTAACATAAAGACTGGCATATATATTTAAAGTAATTTAATCTCCCTAAAGGAGCAGTTATTAAGGACAGGGAATATCTTTGAAACAGATGGATCACTGGGAAATTTAAAACATGTCACTTCTATTAGTAATGGCAGTTTGCACCTGAAGAATTGAACAGCTCTGGTGTGGAGATTTGAAAGTCAGCAGTGGGAGATTATTTATTAGGTCTTTTCATCTGAATTAGACTCACTTTAAAAGTTCTAGAAAGACTGTTCAATCTGCCATTTGTCATCCAAGGTTTTTGGCAGTTCTGTGTGATAGTTACCTCCCCCTCCCCCTCCAGCCTTCATGGAAGTGCATTCTAACCCTCTTCCTAGAATGGCAAGAGATATAATTGAATCCTGCACACACAGGCATTCCATATTTAAGTGCTTCTGTTTGTTCATGTTCAGACTGTTCTCAGAATGTTCAAGTTGCGAATACCCTCGTGCAGCACGGATTGACTATTATCTGTTTTCTGTGTGATTCTGTTTTGTATTCTGCTTCCTAGGGGCTGCATTTATCTCTGTCAAAGGCTTGCAGCCTCAACAGTATGTACCAGAAAAGCACATTTTGGTTGAATGCAGAGTCTTCTAAAACTTGACTATTAAGAGAATAATTGAGACAAGAACATACCAGGTGAGCTGGCCAAGAGAGCTGACTGCAGCAACAGAGGCTATGTGGATGGTCTATGCAGGCAGTGACATAGCTAATGATCATGCTATAAGTGCCAGACTCAAAATGATGCCCTGGAAGTGTTGTCACAACCAGAAGTGAAGTCGCACCCAGGCTTTTTAAAAAGTGAAAATCAGGGGGAAACCTACCTCCTCCCCTCAACAGCTCACCACCCACTTGCTCTGCCACCTCTCCCCAGCCAGTGGCATAGCTAAGGCATCTATCTGCTACCTGGGGTCAAAGAAGATTTTGTAACTCCCCCTCTATGACAAAATCAAATTTAATTAATAAGTAAATAAATAAAAAGTAAATAAATAAAAAGCATGTATCTTATTGCTTAGAGACACTGTGCTGGGGCGAAGAGGGATGGTTATTCTGCTAAATATAAGAGGAGCACCACTTGGAAAAGTGCCTCTTTACCCAGTTAGCAGGGGAAACTGTATTATGATACATGGAAATGACATACTTACACCTTATTCGTTCCATGGTGTTTCATAAAAACATCTGATTGGCTCACAGAACAATCAGTCTCACAGGTCAGTTTTGAGTTAAGCAAATCCACTTTTTGTTCCATAAGGCTGTTGTGTTTTCATTTTCTGGTTAATTAACTTTAGATAGAATACAGATATTCCAGTGCATTTTGTTTCATTGCATTCTACATTAAATTACCTTTTCAATGAACTATAACATGATGGTGTAAGGTTTTCACACTTGCTATGTAAACAAGTGTGTACATCACGATTTTGACAACTAGTGTCAAGCTCAGCTTGTTGCCCCCCTAAAGCTTGTTGCCTGGTACAACTGTTAGCCCCTGCACCCCCTCAGCTGTGCCACTGTATGCAGGTAATTGAAAGCCTGGCTCTGAAAGCTTTCCACTTTCTGATTGGGCTACTAGTGAGAGAGACTTCTCAGTGCAGCACCTAATCTGTGGAACTCTCTCCCCTTTCCTGTTGGCTAGGTGCCAAATCTGATGCTTTTAAGGTGCTAGATAATGACCATTTTGCTTTCTGGGGCTGTATTTTTATTTCATGTATTTTCCAGTGTTTGTTTTATGATAACTTAATATGAAAAAGGCAATTTGGGTAAATCTTTTTTTTTTCAGAAACTATCCATATTAAACACAGAAATATGTTTTTCACCTTTCCTTTAAAGATGCTTGTTTATAAGCCATATTGTAAGATACCTTGGTAACTTATCTTGAAAGGAAGGATACAAATGTTTCTAATTAATTAATCCAATTACAGCTCAATCCTATTGAGGATTGGGCTTCTGTGTGGAGCTTTCTGTGACAGCGGAAGACACTTCTGCTTTTGCAAAATGACTGCTGATGGAATATTCAGCAATCCATTGGTGGCCACTTTGCTCATGCTGTGCTGGTGCTGGTTCTCACCATGCTGACCAGATCAGGTAAGGCAGTGGTGGGAATGGTATGGGCATGGAAGTTGTAACTGGGTGGGGAGTGGGGAGGAAAGGGAGAAGGGGAGGTAGTAGTAATAGAACCTTTATTGGCACAAAACAGTCAACAAACAGACATACACACACACACACACACACACACACACACACACACACACACACACACACACACATAAAAGTAGACACAAAACATACAAACAAAATAAATGGCAATAAATAAATGGCAATAGAATTAATTTTGACTGATGTTTCTTGGTTTCTGGATAACTGCTAGAGGAACAGTGTGCCCTTACAGTTTGGGGGGGGGGGGAGAGTAGATACTGTTTGGTGTTGGTGGATAACTAGCAAAAGATAAGTAGCAATCTGTCTGACAAAATCTTGACCGTCTGAGGCTTATAATAAGCGAATAGAAGGGAGGTGACAGAAGGGGGTGGATCCAGCAGTAATGGTGAACACTGGATCTTATCCCCTCTTTTTATATTCTCCCCATTCCTTTCCTCTCTTTGGACTTGCACTAGTTAAAAAGATGATGCAGGTCAGAGGAGACCCATTGGCAAGCAGGAGGCTTATGGAAGGGAAAGGGGAAATAATTCTCCTTTCCTCTCTAAAACCTCCCAATTTGCCCCCCTCCCCCCGCAAAAAACAACTGTGTGTCTTTTTGGTGTGATTCATCAGCAGTCAGGGTCAAATTTGGGTGCAGGTAGCGTAAGTGACCATGTGGGATGCCATGATGGGTGGGTGTTGGGACTTTCTGTTGTTCTTAAGATTAACTGATTATAAGGTTAGATGACAGGATGACAAAGTGGGATGTCAGGCCATTTCCTCTTACTGTGAATAACATGAGAACTGCTTTGCAGTCTCATTTTCTGATATCCAACTCCATCTCTGTATGGTGTTGGAAGGAGGTTCTCCAGTTGTGAGTGCCTGTGAGCCCAATCCTGAGCTCGGCGTGCTGGCTCACCACTGGCGTGCACTGTCGCAAATGTGCCATAAGGCACATCTGCAAGCCCAGTACCGGAGATCTGCAGGAGGTAGTTCAGCACTGGTTGGCACTGGGCTACTGCCAGGCAAACACCAGAGCTCTGCTGCTCGGTGGTCGTGCAGACCGCCAAGAAACAGTGAGGTAGGTGGAAGTATGGGGGGAGGCAAGGAGGAGGCGTTCTAGGGCAGAAGGGGGCATTCCAGGGGGAGGAAGCAGGGTGGGAAGGAGGCAGGATCGGATCCAGAACCTCTGTGACAGGCTCACCTCCCTGACACAGAGGCTCTTGATTCTTCGCCGACCTTTGGGTCAGCAGAGAATCGAGTAGTCCCATTGTGGGGCTACTCACTTTACCCAGGGGAAGGGGACAAATCTCTTCTTCTCCCAAGGAGCCGGAGGTGGCTACCTGGAGCATGATGGATGTGGCGGCAGCCATTTTCAGTGCCTGCACTCCAGGCAGTTCAGGATTGGGCTTGTGTGGCAGCTGTCAGAACTGCTGGCAACTAAAGGCACACGAAGGTTCCTGTAACATGGCCCTTCACTTAAAGTACAGTGTATGCTCTGATCTTATTTATTTTTCACATTTTTATACCACCCTTCCTTCAAGGAGATTAATGGAGTGGGCGGACTGCTTTTGAGTACCTCTTTCCTCATGTGCAGTAATGTTGTACAAGGGTTACTTCACTCATTCCATTGTTAGATGCTCTTTCAAGACATTTTAGAGTGTGTACCTAAAAATGTACGCAGCATACATATGTATGCAGCATACCCATGCATCATACACAGGTACAGCAATGACCGGCAGCAGTTGTTCTCTGTTTAATGTGCACTTGGTGGCAAACAGGAATTTGTCTCTCCAAAACGTGTAAAATGGCCTTAAGATTAACAAAAGCACCGCACTAACCATATGGCTTGTGAATAAGGCTGTTAAGAAGATAATTATTCTCACTTACTATTTTACAATTCTAACACTTGTTTTCGTGAGAACTCCTCAAATTTGCAGCTGCAAATATTCACATATGGGAGACTGAAAATGAACCAAAATAAAACAATGCTTAACATTAAGGCCAATAGAGCTTAGATTCAGTGGTGTAGCTAATGAACCTAGCACCTGGGGTCAAATAAGGTTTTGGACCCCCCTCAAGGACCTCCCCCCATTACTGGAACCTTTAAACAGGAACTTCTGGTTTTTGTGAAGGCAGAAGGCATCCTGGCTGAGTGGAACCTGGGGCAATTTCCCCCTGACCCTCCCTTAGCAATGCAACTGCTTAGAGCTGACATCGAGAGGCAGATAACGTTATGTTTTGTATTTAACAAAAAACAAATGGAGGTTGTTTCCTGCCCTGAGTTTTGGGATGGAGTTGGCTAAAAAATCTAAAGAAATAATTTAAAGAATTACATAGGAGCAAAGAAGACACACTCACACAGAAGGCAGTTCTGGGCCTTCATCTCCTTGATGAATGACATTTTAGTGCAACCTGCTACGAGCTATTGCACACATATAGCACAGTGGGAGAAATCTGTTAAATCTTAATTTTCTGGGTTAATGTGCTACAGACTGAGTCTTAAAAGATCTTTGCGATATTTTTGCCTGCTGTGAAAAATGATGAGCATCCAACCCGGCAGTCTTGATCCCAGTGGCGTCACTAGGATTCATGTCACCCGGTGCATCACCCCATGCAGTGGGCGGGGCAACACCCCAGGTGGTGGGTGTGGTGATACACCATTGCCCCACCCCCACAGGTTTTTTGGCAGTACCTTTTGATAGAACACAGATATTTCAATGTGGTTTGTTTCATTGCATTCTGCATGAAATTACACATTGATTGATATATAACATGATGGTCTTATTCCTCCAAATTCTGATTTTAGTGATTCTGAAAACTTGTGGACTCACACACACCCCTACTCCCTGTGTCAACTTACTAACACCTTATTGCAGCAGTTCTCAAACTTTTAGCACTGGGACCCACTTTTTAGAATGACAGTCTCTCCAGGACCCATTGGAAGTGATGTCATGGCCAGAAGTGACATCATCAAGCACATTAAAATAAATTATAAATAGTTAAATTAAAATGAAAGAAATAATTAAATAAGGGGGAGCCAGTCCTTTTCCCCAAGTGAATTTTCTCTATAGTCTGCCTGCAATAACCCCCCCCCCCCAAGAATCAGTGAGATCTTCAACCCTCCCCAGTGGCCAGTTGAAAGTCCTTCTATTTCAAGCACATCAATACAAAGACCCACCTGGCTTTACAAGTCTGAGAGCCCAATTCTATGCATGTCTACTCAGAAGTAAGTCCCATTAGAGTCAGTTGGGTTTACTCCCAGGAAAGTGTGGGTAGGATTGGGCTGTGAGGGAAACTTGGAAAGTGCGAAATAGAGAACTTTCCCCTTACCCGTTCAAGCCTCTATGTTGGTCCTTTCTAGTGGGGGGTGGGAGGCTGCCTTCTGGGGCTTTTGTTGCACTCCAGTCCCATCGGATCAGGATCATTCTGGTGTCCTCACATTCCCCTTTGCCTGACCTGACCACCAGCCAAGGCACGTCTGCCTACTAGCAAGTAAACGCTACGTGAGGCTGCTTCGCTTCCCATAGGGCTCCATACACTCGCAGCTGGGGGGAGAGGGACCTCTTCGGGTGTTTTTGGGGCTGCATTCATTGGATCAGGACCATTCTGATGTTGGAGTCCTCTCAGTCTGCCCTTTTGGGCAGAGCAAAGCAAGGTCGCTTACTTGCGAGTAAACACGGCCATGTGGCTTCCTTTCCCTTCCCAAAGAGCTGAACACACTTGCATCAGGGAGCGGAAACCTCCTTCTTGGGTGTTTTTGGGGGGCTGCACTCATTGAATCAGGACCATTCTGACACTGTTGGAGTCCTCTCAGCCTGCCCTTTCTGACGGACTAAGGCAAGTGCACCTACTCACGAGTAAATGCAGCCACGTGGTTTCGCTTGCTTTCCATAGGGCTGAATAGGGACCTCCTTTTCAGGTGTTTTTTGGGGGCTGCATTTACTGGATAGGGACCATTGTGGTGTCATTGGATTCCTCTCAGCCTGCCCTTTCCGACGGACTATGGCACATACGCTTACTCACTCATAAATGTGCGATACGGCTCACTTTCCATAGGGCTAGATGCGTTTTTTCCTTCCGGTTTTTTGGCCAAACCTTTTGAAGGAAAGGAACTATCTCAACTGGGTTTTTTGCATTGTGTTCTGCTGGTCATTCTGCATCCAACAGTGTATGGCATGACATAGTAGCACATAAAGGTGCAATTTTAGCATGTCACCCCCCCGTACGTCACCCGGTGCGGCCCGCACTCTCTGCACCCCCTAGCGACGCCACTGCTTGATCCATCCTGTTTTGTTAAGCTACTCACAGTCTCCATGGATGAAGGCTTCCAAAGCAACCTGGAGATAGATTTTTCAGGCTTACATCTTTTGTCATCTTGATGATTTCTTGTTTCCTACTTGCAGTTTCAGCTGGAAGATCAATTTCATGATAGGAAGCTTAATTGGGAGTGATAGTGAGATAACGGAAAGTGCTATTTGTCATAGCCGCAGGAGTCACATGGCTGTAACACTTAATGTGCCGTGAGTCAGGCTGCCTTTCCTTTCCTGTTCCTTATATTGAAAAGTTTAAAGAACGGATAACACAAAGAACAAAGCATAGATTCAGAGCTTGGCCCTTGGGGACTAACTCAGAGATGGTACAACTCCTGAAAGGAGTTTCTCATTTGCCTTGGAGGGGCAACAGGATGGTGGCCAATCAGCTCCAGATACCTTTGGATTGAACTGATCACTTGGATCAGGGATCATCTGACTTTGGAACTGAGACTGCCTATTGGCGCAATCCTAACCCCTTATGTCAGTACTTTCCAGCACTGACATAAGGGCAATGCAGGTCTGAGGTAAGGGAACAAACATTCCCTTACATTCTGTGAGTGACATCCAACTGCAGGATGCAGCACATGTCCCATTGGCACCACTATGTCAGTGCTGGAAAGCACTGACATAAGGGGTTAGGATTCCCCCTTAGTTGCTCTAGTGCAGGGGTGTCCAAGGTTTTTGGCAGGAGGGCCACATCATCTCTCTGATACTGTGTCGGGGGCTGGGGGAAAAAAAGAATTAATTTACATTTAAAATTTGAATAAATTTAAATAAGTTTACATAAATGAATATATTAAAGATGAACTTATATGAATGAATGAAGGTCTTGCAATAGCTCAAGGCCTATAAAAGGCCTTGCACAAAGCAAGGCTGGCCTTTCCTTTGCTACCACTACTGCGTCATAGATATGAAACAGCAAGCAGTGGAGAGAGCCCTCATCTCACAGTTCACGTGACAGGTCAAACAGTTGCCCTCATGCTGAGCCCTAGTGCGGGCTCCAACAAATCTCCGGAGGGCCAGAGGCTCATTGGAGACTGGGGGCTCCACATGTGGTCCCAGGGCCGGGGTTTGGGCACCCCTGCTCTAGTGGAAGACTTTCAGCAGGAGAGAAACAGGAGCAGTGTATTGATTCTACTGGGCTACCCGATGACTTTCAGGACCATTGCCTTTGATGTAATTCTGGGTTGCTTGCAATTAGGGGTTGAAGTTTTACCCCTTCCTGGAGGATAGACTCAGAAGGAGGTCCAGGGTGACTGTAGTTCATCCCTGGGAGTAATCCTGTAGGACAGTGGTTCTCAAACTTTTAGCACCAGAACCCACTTTTTAGAATAAGAATCTGCCAGGACCCACAGGAAGTGATGTCATGACCAGAAGTGACACCGTCAAGCAGGAAAATTTTTAACAGTGCTAGGCTGCAATCCTACCCATACTACCCTCCTACCCAGGAGTAAGTTCCATCTACTATCATTGTTAAAAACATATACATAGTAGGCTATTAAAATTACAGATCTGTAACATTCCCCCAGTGCAGTCACATATCATGGTAGCATCAAGTCTAATATATTAAAAATAAAATATTGAATGGAAACCCACTTGAAATTGGCTTGAGACCCACCTGGTGGGTCCCAACCCACAGTTTGAGAAATATTGCTATAGGATATCCTTAAGAGTTAATATTGTCACAGGGTTGGACAAGTAGCCTTTTCTTTTAAGAGAGATTTTAAGCTGGTTGCTAAATAGAAGAAGATATGAGGCTATTCAGTTGTGGCTAATTTGTACTTTGGCGTGTACAACCTGGATCTGGATTCACAGAGAAGGGGGACAGGAAAGAACCTTGGGTTAGTGGGCCTTGTGCTGAAGCATGTTAGAAGGCAGCTGATGGAGTTTTATGCTGCTGACTGTCCTGTGAAGTCTGTAATTTGGTAATCTTATTATTCTGTAGATATGCTAGCTAATGTCTCGTTTTGAATGCTACTGAAAATACAAGATCTTATTGTTTATGAGCAACCAGGGCTCCCTTAAGAGCTAACTTTTTCTTGTAATAAAGTTCTTCTATTTTGAAGATTAAGTACAATACATTTTATTGACCAAGGGAATGTATTGCCAAAGAACCTGGGTATTTATGGTGTTGTATATGGACCACATTATCCTCAAGGATTAGGTGGATTAGACTGGTGAAAGAGGGTGTGGGTTACATTCTGCCATGGCTTGGAATTTGCCCTAATCTTTTCCTGACTCTCTGGGTGATAGTTGTGACGTGGTGGCTTTAATGGCTTCAATCGTGACATGGTGGCAGTGGAGGCTCTAATTGTGACATAGGAGCCACTGTTGTCACCAAGTTTCTGCTGTGTCTGACATGGTGAATAGTAGTGGTCACTAAGAGCCCAATCCTGAGCTTGGTGCTCCAGCTTTCCACTGGAATGCACTGTCGCAAATGTGCCGTAAGGCATGTCTGCGAGGCTTACCCCCGGACTAGCACCCGGGTGGGCGCCCATCCTCTGCTGCTCGGCGGTCTCATGGACCGTAAGCAGGGAAGGGGGAGGCATGGGGAGGGCGGAGATAAGGCAGGCAGGAGGTGTGACGGGGAGGCGGGGGCTGAGAGAGGGCAGGCGGGAGGCGTGCCGTGGGGAGGGAGCGGGGAGGTAAGAGGCAAGTCCAATGGAGCTCAGCTTCACCGGATTCTGTCAGTTTGTGTAGGGCTCAGCACCCTACATGAACGCCTTTACTAGTGAGTAAAGTAAGTAACCCCATTGTGGGGCTGCTTCCCTTACCCGGGGGAAGGGGACCAAAGTCCCCTTCTCCGGAGGCTAAGCGTGTGGCATTCTGAGACACACAGGATGTGGCGGCAGCCATCCTTGGCGCTGCTGCAGCCGTGTGCCCTGGCCAACTCAGGATTGGGCTGTGAGTGTCTGACATGGTGAGTAGTAGGAGTTACTTCCAGCTGTGACTTGTCAGGTGGTGGTATGTGACATGGTGTTTAGTGGTGTACACCTGTATCTGACATAGTGAACAGTGTCTCTATGGCTGTTAGTCTCCTGGCTGTTTAAAATGCAAGCGATAGCTGGTGAAGGTATGGCTTAAAAAATGCCTTTTATGAGCTATTGTTTTGCTGGTCATGCTGCAATCTGCCTAATCTGCCCTGTCAGTTTTCCGAAGCACCAAAAATTGGGTCATGACCACTGGTGGTTCCTGGACCCACAATTTAAGAATTGCTGCTTTAGACATTTCCAGGCTATTGAATTACACTCTATGTGGGGTTGAACTTGAGGATAGTTTGAAAGATACAGCTAATGTAGAATGCAGCAGTCCTCTTGCTAATAGGCTTGGAACAATATTCTTATATTGCCTATTTTGTTACATTTGCATTGGTTTCCAGTCAATTAATGGACCTCATTCAAAGTGCTGGTTCTCATGGAGAGGCCCAATTAGCTTCCAGAAGGAGCAGGCCTTTTCTGTAGAAGCTCTGATGCTACAGAACTCTCCTCCAAGAGAGAGATGGCCCCTCCCCACTGGTCTTCTGAAGGGAGATAAAAACTTCCTTGTT
The DNA here is from genome assembly GCF_035046505.1 of Tiliqua scincoides. Lineage (NCBI taxonomy): Eukaryota > Metazoa > Chordata > Lepidosauria > Squamata > Scincidae > Tiliqua > Tiliqua scincoides. The sequence goes on along the minus strand of NC_089821.1, from coordinate 76,982,348 downwards.
TTAGCTTTGAGAATCAAAGGGCTTATAACTCCCCTCCACCATACACAGTTTGGTGGATTGGCCCTTATCAGCTTTCTCTTACTTGTGGAGATCAAGATATATGTTCTAGAATAGCCTACTGTTTCTTAATACATATATGTACGTGCTCTATCACCTTTCTTCTAAACCTAATTGATTTTAAAAGTAAACAAAGTGATTTCCTTTTAAGGAATTGGATTTAGAGAAGTTGGGTGTTCTGGCTGACACATATCACCATCAAGAAATCCTACAGTGTTTTTTTTGAAGGTGCTGAGGGAAGCAGGTGAAATTTGGGAAGTGGAGATGATATCCTGGTGTCTGTAGGGTTAATGAGTCCTAAAAGAGCTTCTGACAGTGGCACTATAGGGAGAAATGAAGATTAAACAGCTTCTTGCTTCTCCCAGATGGGTTATCTGTTACGTTAATAAGCTTTAGTACCGTAAGTTCTAATCATTAATATATCCCTGCTATTCCTAAGCTCCTTAATGGGATCTAACCCCCAAAGGCAAAGTGATTACATTAGATACATTTGCTAATGCCACTGTGATCTGCTCCCAGTTGCCAAGGAGGGGTCAGCAACAGCCAAAGTGATAGCCTGCAAGAGATTGGATAAATGGAGCTGAGATGCATAGCCCTGAAGTCTTAGCCTGATGTGTTTAGTCAATTGATATTTTTTCCTAAGATAGCTGCAGAAAAAAGTGTATATAGAATTGAAAACTTTATTATTTAATGAGCAAGTTGCTTTTAATTCCTCTGCAGATTTGGAGGCACTGGTTCAAAAATGTGCAAGCCTGGCTTGACCTAAGCATAAGGATCAACAAGGCATCTTAACAGAAATCCAAGGTCTGTTTTGAGAAATTAGAGTGGCTGAGTCTGGCAAGTGGTTGAGCTCTGTTCTGATTTGGTTGCTTTTGCAATGCAACAGGTCATGTTGCAAAAGGTTTCACCAAGCAGTGGTGTCACAAGGCCAGGGCGATAGGCACATGGTTCCCCAGGCATGAGACTTGGCAGGGGATGACATGACATCACCTGAGCCACTGCAGCCCCAGGTGTGTTCCAAGACAGGAACACCTGTACCACCAAGGTACCACATGCAGGATGTAGGAAAATGCATAGAATATTAGGCTTTTAGTGAACATGGCAACAGTGCAGGCACACCTGCGTTGGCATTCTGACATCGGAAAGCCCCTGCCCTGTCCTTGTTAAGTTTAAGCTGCAGCCTTGAATAACATGCTGAGTCTGAAGCCCAGTAGCCTGTCAACAAGAGGATGTTATGAAGAAGTGCTTCTTATCAATGTCAATGGAATTTGTGGTTAGCTAGAAAGCCGGCTAGAGACAGCCGGTTCCCAAACAGTATAACCTTCAGTAACTCTCTTTGTATTGCAAGGGATTGCGACACACGTTTAAGAATAAATAGAGCTTGGTAGAGACGGAGCAACTGACTCTCTCAGATCTGCTCCAGCCTCAGCCTCTCTGCATCCCTCTGAAATCTGTCTCCCGGCTCATTCGTTGCTCTGCGCCTCGCTGTTCCTGTTTATAGTCTAAACTTTCTCAGTGCCTCTGCACTCCCACCAAACAACAAGGCCCCAGAAGCCTTGGTTGTTTCCTATAGCAGCATCTTGCGCTGCTACAGCAGAAAGCAGCACAGCTCTTTCTTCCCTAGCAGCTCAGGGGATCTATTGTGGTCTGGCTTCTACAAAAGGCAATGATCCTAGCGCTCCTCATAGAGATTTCTGTGACACATAGAGCTTCTCCTTGCTTCAAAGCAACAGGGCCAGTTGCAATCCTATGCACACTTACCTGGGAATAAGCTCCACTGACTACAGTGGGTCCTACTTCTAAGTAAACATGCATAGGATCAATACATAGCTTGTTTTTGTTAGATTATTTTAAAATTTTTAAAAATAATTTCAAATTTAGTATTTGAAAGTTCATGGGAGTAGATTTCCACCCTCTAATATGAAATTGATTGTTAATAGAGCTGTTGATTTAATGCAGAAATCTTACAGCGTAATTCTATCCATATTTGTTCAAAAGTCCCACTTTGTTCAATGGGGCTTTAACCCAGGTAAGTGTACATAGGATTGCAGCCACAATCAATTAACTGATTGACAGCCCAATCCTGAGCTGCCCAGGGTGTGTGACTGCAGCGGCGCCGAGAACGACTGCCGCCACATCCTGCGCACCTCAGCCTGCTGTGGGTGGCGCCTCGGGAGAAGGGGACTCTCCATCAAGCTGAATATAGTTGCCCAGCCATGTATAGCAGCAGCACTTTTTTTCTATTTTTGCTACTTTCCTGGTGTAAGAATGGGGGTTTATAAGAATGGGGAGTTATCAAGTGCCTGATATGTGCCACCTGGCTGGTGGCTTGCACTTTTGTTTAGTGGGTTGTAAATTGTGCACACCTGGGAGAAGTGATTGTATGCAGGAATCAAAAGAGCCAAGGAAGTCTGTTTCTCTAAGCAGAAATAGCCCAAAACGTCATAGTGGCTGAGGAAGAAAATCCCAAAACACCCCCCTCCCCATGCTGGTGAAATATGATAAGATACACCAAATAATAGACATTTGACTTGCCTTTTAACGGTACCTCAAATGTTACTTTTTAATGGTCCCAGTCATTTTATATCTGTATTCTTAGACCCTACAACAGGATTGGAAAGGAAATTGTGATGGCCTGGGAGATGTCTAGGTCACCATTCTATGTGCGCTTCCTCTACCTGCTTTTAAAATATAGATCTAGTGGGAAGAAGATATTACAGCAAAGGGGGAGCATGTGTAAAAAAGTAAGGGAAGGACAACAGTGACATTGCCAAAGATGCAGGGAGGGGGTTGGGCTGGCTGTTTCACTTGTTTCTAAAGGTGTTACTCTCCAATGCAAATTTTGCATTTTGTTAAAATATAGTGGGACCCCTCTGCTCCATACCAGGATTTCGGTGGCCAGGATCTGCCAGGTATCACAACACTGAATTATGGCTACGTAATCGACACAAAAAACAGTAGCATGGAGTTTGTGAAATCTCAGTCTGTAGTTTGAGGGCACAATCCAAACCAGGTGTACTGTCCTATTTTGTTCAGTTTTGTCCTACTATTGTTCAATGGGGCTTACTCTCAGAAAAGTGTGGTTAGGATTGCAGCCTTATACAGTCAAAATAATTGACAACTTGTTTACATTGTCTCAGTTTGTAAGACACTTTGAGCGCACCTGTAGCCCTTTTCAGTTGGGGATTTGTTTCCTGTGTAGTGAGCACCACAGTAAACCTGCGATCGCCATTCCATTTAAAATTATTAATAATTTCATAAAGATGGCACTCCCTCATTCCAAAGATCTTCATTCCACTGCCATACAATGAATTAACATGATACCAGAAGCATTTTAGTAGGCATTAAGATTCCCTTCAGTATTGCTGTCAGGGCAACAGATGGCACAATGCTGACAAACTCTGAAGAAATAAAATATCCTTCCCAATTTCTTCAGACTCTTCCTAGTTTTTTTTTTTTTTTTCTACTGACTGGCAGAAATTAGCAACGCCACATTCTACTGATGTATTTGTTCATTCCTTTCATTACATGCCTGCATAAGCTGTTGTTACAGGTAGATTAATTTCAGTTAAGGGTTTGCCATTATTGAGAGACACAGAAAGCAGCAGTACTAAAATATATTTGAAGTATGGGAGCTACCCACCCAAGGAATGGGTATATCCATTGTAGGTTTTAAAAGACAGAAAGGGAGGGAGAAAACAAATGTTGTAAATCATTGGATGAGTTGCATACATGAATGGATTTTATTTGTTTAACCCAGGCTTTGAAATAATTTTCTAGCAATAAGAATTAAAATGGCAATAACGGTTGGGCATGAAATTGTATTTAATGTTATGGGTCAGGGCAAGACCAAGATAGGATTACCACTCAGCACCCCAGGCCTACGTGTTATACCTTCCAAGCTGCAGATTATACAGGCCAACACACATTTTGCTTCCTTAAATGTTACACCAATTCCTGGGTGTATTTGGGGTGCTGATTCAAAAAATGGCATCTGTTTTGCCCTATCACGTCTAGTTTTGGAGACACGTCATAGCCTCTTTAGTGAATGGTTCAAGCAGCTTCCTCATGAGGAAGCCTACACCATGGCTTCCTCATGAGAAAGCTGCTTGAACCATTCACTAATGAGGCTATACTATATCTCCAAAACTAGACGTGATAGGGCAAAACGGATGCCATTTTTGGAAACGGCACCCCAAATTCATATCAAACCACCATAAAGTTTGGGAAAAACTTTTCTGACGCTCAATTTTGTAGACCTGTGTTATGTTCTGGGGATGGCTCAATGCTCCAAAACTCCTCATACCCTTGATGGCTTCCCAGTTCAGTGAAAGGCAAGGACCCATTTTATGCCAATAAAGGTGGAATGAATGACTGAATGGCAAGGACCCACACATGGAAATGTCTTCCTCCATGAAGCTGGAGCTGGAGCTCTGTGTACACATGAGAATTGATTCAGTGGTTCCAGATGTAAAAGATGGGCGAAATGCAGAGAAATCCAAGGGCTTGCTTAAATTCCACTCAAATGAATAACCCTGGAGCATTATCACATTAGGGCTATTTAAGAGTAAGTGACTTGAGGACAACATTATTTATCTAGATTCTTAGAGCTAAGATCATGTGACCCTAAATATTTGTTGAAGAGCACAGATCAGGAACAGGCATCACTTTAGGCACACGATAAGAGTCTTGCTTGTATGAACTGTGGATGTAAATATCCATTGGATCCCACTCTGTTGGAAACAAAGTCAGATCCACATGCTTAGGCTAGCACTAAATGTTAATAAATAAGTCAACAGCTTGTGCACATCATTTTTCATGCATTTAACCGAGCTAGAAGGCACCCAGAACTCCTGCATAGTATCAATGAAATACCTTTTATTGGGGCCATGCGTTACAATATCTTCCATTATCCCCCTTTTCTTTTTCACGCACACAACATCTGTCTCACAATCTCACAAATCTCAATGTAATGTTTAACTTCTATATTTCCTTTCAGTATAAAATGTAACTTCAGCTCCTGAATGCAAGTCAAAATCAAAACCAAATGATTTATTGCTTTCATTTTAGATACAATCTGATCCCTTCTATAACAATACCCTGTGATAATTACTTGCCACTTGGTGGCATCTGTACCAGAACTTCTAAATCCATTCCTAATTGTATAGTGAGGCAGACACGGTTTCTTGGTTACTGCTTTGTGCGATGCACTTAATAATAGAAACACTAATAACATGTAGAGAATCACAATAATCTGTAGTGGGTGGAGGCAAATACTCTATAGCTTCCTTTGCTGTCTTTCCGACCTCCTACTGGTAAGCTTCCTCAGCAAACTGTGTCCATGGAGGCAATCTGCAATGTGACCCTGGACTTTCTGCCATCTCTGCTGTTCATTACATGACAGTTACAGCTTCTCATTCTCTCCATCAGTCTTGCATATAAGTCACACATTCTTGTGCATGTGCATTTGCACACACTAACAGTCACACACAGTGTGAGTCACATTCAGCACATGATTGAACCTGGAACCTTCTGCATCTAAAGCATGTGCACTACCCCATTTGTAGTCCCTTCTGATCCTTGTTCCCCAAAGAACCAGCATAGACCATTGACAACCACTGCAGAGTGTCATGGGCATAGACAGTGAACCATTCTCCATAGATCTCACATGGAATGTGAGGCAGCACATCTGGGTTTGCAGATTCAGCCCTTGTCATCTCAGTCAGAGGTTCTCAAACTTTTTTTTAGCACTATTTTTAGAATTTTTAAATTTTTATTTTTAAATTTAAATTTTTAGAACTACAATCTGTAGAGACCCACTGGAAGTGATGTCATTAACCTGGAAGTGACATCATCACTTTAGGCTTCAAACCTAAGCCAAGGTTTGGCTGGGTAATCAGCCAAAAGGCCCACTACACAGCACACTTGTGGTGTTATTTTGCATAGCTGAGTTGAAACTTCCAACTTGGAAGTCAAAGCAGACTGAAGACTTGGATCCTTTTCCAACCACACAGCCCTCCCCCCCACCTGTTCAGGGCAAAGTACCATGCCTCTCTCCCACTGGCAGCCAGCCCTGCCCAGCACCTCTGTACCCTGTATTTTCAATGGTAGCTGAGCTAGGTGCTATGTGACCCATCTGAAACTGGCTCATGAGCCACCTAGTGGGTTCCAACCTACAGTCTGATCTTGTAAGAAATATCTTGTATGATCTTGTAAGAAATATCTTCTGGTTCTGATGCCCCCATCATATCCTTTCAGTGTTCAGTGAGCAGATCCTTTCCCACACTAGAAGCTATGGTGACCAGACTCCCACTTTGGAGGGTTCCTGGGGTAGAATGCCTATGAGGGCCTCCCAATGTCATGCTGCCCCATGCTTTAGAAAGTGCATACATATGCCAATTACCCCTCCAATGGTGCCCAGGAATTGGACAGTGGATGAATGTAAGTCCTTCCTGCTGTGACCCACACCTGTGGCAGTGAAGGAAAATTCTTGCCTGTCCATTACCTAGTTAGCTTTCCCAGCTGGGCACTGTTGGTGCATCATATAGGAAAACTAACTGGGCAGCGGACAGGAGACACTTCTCTTTCATTGCTGCTGCTACAGGCACAGGCGACAGTATAGAGGAAGACTCATGTCCATTGCTGCCACATCATCCCCACTGTCTCCTTGTAAGTGTCCTCACTGGACACTAGCTGACTTATTGGATGATGGTGAGAAGCAACCACAGCAGCAGATGGCAAACATCTCTTGTGGGCTCTGGCTTACTGTGCAGTGGTGGGGAACGGCTGAAGACCCTTGCTGCTTCAGGGTGTGGGGAGGCCAGGCATTGGAATGGGTGATTGCATGGACATTGGCCTCTGGCTCATGCTCCACCAGACCTCACCTGTGGAGCCACCCCGATCAGGACTTTCATAATTAATTCAATTGCCTTCAGGTTCTGATTAGACAACTACTTTTTCCCTGATATTATTTTCAGCGTAAAGCAGATCTTGGTCATCTCTGTGCGATTCTACGATTCTAATCGTAATTAGTGATGTTCCTCTGTACTCTTTCCTACAGCTACAGTGATAGATTACTGAACCTTCTCTTAATAGGTATTAATGCAATAGTAATGAAATGAAGGTAAAAAAGTGCAATTTGTAATTTCTCCTTCTTCCATACTAAGATGTTGAATTTATTGACATTTTTTGGAATGTGAATGTAAGTAAAGCTCCAAAATACATTGTATTTCCTTAGAAATGTCTGTAATAATTATTGTAGTTATTATCAAAAGCATTGTAAAAACACAACAGCAGAAATTAAAACAACTCCAAGGGCATAAAAAAACAAAACAGAGTGTTGTTGCCTTACAAATTTTCCTTGGAATTACTGCTTGACACATATTTGTACAGGTGAATGTGATGTTGTTGGTACACCTGGTGAGCCTTACTCAGACCAGTCTCCCAACCCAATCCTAATTAAATCCTCCCTACTGATGAACCCCCCCCCCCCCAGCTGGCTGACTTAGGAGATGCCTTGTCTTTCTTCTTGGGAAGACTCAATGTCTGGCCACACCTTGCATGGTTGGCAGATTTAAACCTACTAACAATCCATATCCTGGGATCATTGTGACTTCAGAATTAAAAGTCATCAACAAATACAAAAGAGGTACCTTCAACCTTAGCTTCTCTATGAATCTCATTTTAAACTCAATTGCATGAGAGCTGTAATTCATATGATGATGAATTTTATTACAATTAAGGCACAGACCTCAAGGAACCCTGCAAACAGTAGAGGCACCCATCTCCATCCAGGTACGGAGCATCAAGGCACAAATGAAAGATCCCTGGGAATTTTGGTTATAAAAATCAGGGTCACTGGTGTCCTCCATCTTTTCCTTGTTCTTGCTGCTGTTGCTGCAATTTGTGAATTGCTCAGTGATCTGTCAGCGCTGCATCACTTCACAAGAACCACCTTGCTAGGTGGTATCCAGGAGAGGAATCAGACCATTTTCTTATCTTCCAATCCCTCTCCTTTCTCCCCTGTGCCCTTCCCTTGAGAGCAACCAAAAACAGCAGCTTCATTGCCTGCTGAGCTACCTTTCAATGCACCTGTTCCCTGGAATAATCAGGCCTTGCTTCCCTCTATCTTACAAGCTAATGCTGGTTTGTTTTTTAACCCCTTTTCTGCCTTTCTCCCCACCTTTGAACCAGGAGATTGTTGTGCCTTGGTACCCTCTCTGAAACCCGACAAGCTTGTCTCAGCAGATGCAGATGGGTAATCCTGGACTCTAGCAAAACCGACCACAGGCCAACCAAGCCCCTCTATGTTTTGAATCTCATGTGCCATCAAATTGACAACACACTCAGTGTTGCTCTCCCTCCCTCCTTTGATGTGATCGTGGTGAGTGTGTGGGAGTCTAGGGCTCCTTGGTCTGTTTTTTACAATGGGGGGGGGGCGAGAAATTGGCCCCAAGTCTCCAGCACACAATTTTTCCTATGAACACAGAGCCTAAGGAAGTTCTCTGCTTCCAGTACCTTTCTCTGAAAACTGGGACATAGCTGTGAGATTAAAGCAATCCCATGCACAACAAACATATTTTAGTTAAGAACTTAACTGGAACAAAGAAACAAATGTCACCATTATTACACACAGGCAGAAACAACAAGGCAGGAAAAGAAGTTGAACAAAGGGTCTAGTAACAGTGGGAGAAAGCAACCCACAACACTTTGAACAAACAACTACTGCTGGTGGAGAATAGCATTCCAGACTTGCTTTCTCGACACTAGTAGGCAGCTCGGTTCACATGCTGTCACTATCCCAACAGTTAGGAGTGATAGCACTATGCAAGTGGCAAGCTTCCCCCACTGCACATGATTTTCATGGCCATGGTTCCTGGTTCAGGCAACAGAGGACAGAGTTGGCCACAGTGTCATGCTACAGCAAGAACCTGGGTGCTTTCCACCTCTTCTGTGTATTATAAGGATATTAATGTGTTGCTGTTCTGGAGGGTAACTGGCATGGCTTTTAAATGTCTTTCATCTGTCTGGGTTTTTTTTCTCCCCAGTTGGAAAGGAGAGATGGATGAAAGTAATTGGACACCTTACAATTTTTGCATCTATAAAATGCCATTTTAAAATCATTTGGCCTTTTTATCTCCCAAGCCATGGGCAGCCCAATACTGAGCTGCCTGGAGCTGCGGGACCCGGCGGCTCCACAAAGGGCTCCTGCTGGATCCTGAGCCTCCCATGCTACCATGGGAGGCTCCTTGGGAGAAGGGGACATTCGTCCCCTTCCCCTGAGTAAGGGCAGCAGTCCCACAATGGGACTATTCACTTTAGCGGCGACTGTTTGGTCGCCGCTAAAGTGAAGGCGTTCATGTAGGGTGTGCAGCCCTCCACAAGCACTTGGGATCCTGCAGAGCTCGGCTCTGCAGACCTGCCTCTTCTCCGCCCCCAGGAATGCCTCCCCCCTCCCAGGAACACCTCCCCCACATCCCCAGGAATGCCCCCATTCCCTGTTCTGCAGCCTGGCGGTTGCTGCGGAACTTGGGTGCCCGCTGGGCGGTGGCTCAGTGCCGGCGATGAGCCATCTCTGGCAGGAGCCCGGCAGTAAGCACCGCAAACGTGCCTTATGGCACGTTTGTGACTGTGGTCCGCGCTGTGGAGGTGCAGCTCAGACCACAGGATTGGGCTCTTAATTATTTAGGTTGTGAGTCTTTTAGTGATAGACTTGTGTGTATTGGGGGAACAAATGCTTTAACCTACTTGGAGCCCAAGGGATGGAGAGGGCTATAAATAAAGAAGCTCATGGGAATTGAGAAAATAACTAGTGAGAGAAGGAGATAATAGCTTGCGGCCATGTTTCCAAACATTTCCTTTGTTCCCATGTGACAGATGTCGATGGTGAATCTTCAGCTCTGGAACCAATCCAACAGTCACTGCTGCTTCAGAAATTCCTGTTCATTTCAGTGGGGCTTACACAGATCTCCCATGAAATAGAGTAGATCAGCAGTGTTGCTTGATGGACAGCAACGTTTTCCCCTTTATATGCCATCACCTATTCTGGTGAAATAATAAAATATAAACTTGTTATGTCTTAGAATTCAAAAGTTGTAACAAAAATGGATTCTCAGAATATATATTGTGTTGCTGGAATTAAGGGGCTTCATGAATTGCTGACAAGGGAAAGGAATAAAACACAATAGATATCAGACACTGAACAAATATTGGTGAAAGCATCATTTTGCTTACCTGGGCACAGGACCATCATAAAAATTTATTTATTTATTTATATACCGCCTTTCTTTGGTCATTAGATTTCTCCTCAGACTTTAATCCAAGGCGGTTTACATAGGCAGGCTGTTCTAAACCCCCATAGGGATTTTTACAATTGAATAGTTCTAGTCTTTCGTAGAACTCCTCTTTCCAGTTGGATTCCTTCCCGGTCTGGTCTCTCTCTGGCCCTTCACCTCCCACGCTCCACTTGACGGCAACTCCTCTCTGCCACCGAGGGTCAGCTCATCAGTATATCAGCGTGTCGTCAGTTCTTGGGTACTTCCAGTTGTTTCGAACTGGCAGCCTCAGATCTTCAGGCATACAAGGCAGCAGCTCTACCAACTGAGCCAGACCTCCTGCCCTTCAAAAATTCAAAGTTTTATATCTGGCATTCATTGGTGGGTCATTTGTCTATAAATTGAGAATCTGAAATATGCAAGATGTGATTTGGAAATCAAAACATTAGATATTTTTTCTTTTATCAGTCTGGGATTATGCCGTTTGTGCCACCACATGTCTCACATATGCCACAAATCTAGAACTGTCACTTCATTTTAGATATTAGAGCACAGATTAGTCATGAGACAAATCGTACAAACTAAAAAATGTCAAAGCCAATTAAATGGGTTTTTAAAAAAACCTTAGCATAAAATAAACAAGGTTGAGGTTGTCAAAATGAATTATAGAAGCTCGGCAAAGTCAGAACTCTAGAAAGTTGAAAAATATGAAGGTGATTCAGTGCAGCTGAAGCTTCCAAAAGGAGCAAGTCTGAATGTAATAAGCAAAATGAATCTATTGCGTTGAAGGTCCTCTTTTTGGGTATTCTATTAATTCAGAAACACAGCAAAAGCTCTGTAAGTGGAGTGAATATGAACACACATCAGAGTGATTTAAAATGTGGTAACTGGTCATTTGATTCCCTGAATACATCACAAATAAGCTACAGCCCTCCTCCTCCAGGAAAACAAAATCTGAAGTGGGAGGTGCATCATGCATTTGTGGCATGTCATAGCATTGACCTGTTCAATCACTGTGCCTGGAAAAAACAACCTGATGCCATTTTAGATTCTCTGTGACAAAGACATGCATCTGAAGCTTGGGATTTTTGAAACCAGTTTGAAAATTTTGCAGGAAGGATGGGGAAGGGGAAAATCAGTTCTGTCAAAAACTGACAAAAAGTGAAGGAGGTGTGAGGGAGGGGGAGGTAAACGATTTGGTACTCTTAAGGATGACATTGCTTTTTGTTTCTATACAGGTGGAGGGAGACAGTTGCTAGAACTGTGGTTTAATATTTCCGAAATGAACTTGTATGTAAATTCCAAGTATGCCCACTGGAAGTAGACCTGAAGAATTTCAAAGGGAAGGAAATGTTGATATCATGATGCCCCATACAATTCAATAAAAGGAATGTATTGGTTTTAAAAAAGGAGTGAAGCTGTCTGGCTAATTGTAGCTGCTCACCGATTGAGCATCCCTTTCCATGAAACCATCACCCAGCACTCTCTGTGCATTTTCATAGAACTCCAACCCCAGATTTTCAGAACATGCTTGAACTTTCCAGGAGACGTAATCTTGTTACTTCTCTTTCAGCCCCCTTCCCCAGGCTTGTATTTTATCGGCTCAGGCCTCATGATGGATCATGATGGTTACGTAACTAGCCAGAGACCTTTAATTTCTTACCCTTTGATAAAAAGAGTGGTCAAGTAGTTAAGTATGTGGTGATAGTGGGGGGGGGGGAGGGGATGACAGCAGGGAGGCAGCAGCTTTGTTCCCATTGCCCGAGTGTAACAGAACAAGCCCCAAGGCATACGCCAAGACATTGCTCTGCAAAACCAGTACGGTTTTATGCTTCGTTTTGACTAAGAATTGAAGTCCAGGCACCTTTAGATGTGTCTTCCGCAGTCATTGCATCACTGCTTGGCATTATTAAATGAAGCCTCTCAAAATAGAACAGAAAAGCAATGGGGCTTCACGTTTGATAGAGATGATTTTTATCTCCAAGATTTTTACAATCCGATTTCCTCCCTGCATCCTCCGCTCCACTGGGGCCTTTTATGTGCTGCTTTCGCTAGAATAACACTGAATTTCCATTTGTACCTCTTTTGTCACACATAAAAGCTCAATTAGCATTCTGATTCGCTGTCAGCCTCTACCTATTTAATGAACTTTTATCCACTTCCATGTTCCTTAAGTTTAATTAACTAAAATGGATCTGGTGACTAAGCAGCTATGAAATGCTTTTGAAGTGAAAATATTCTTTCTCTGAAAGCATTAGGCAAGAAGTAGAGAATAAAAACTTTCTAGCACAGGTTGAATAGTTTTCTGCTCAGTGATTTCTTACAGTCAGAGTGGAACACCTCCCCTGACCTGGAACAGCATTTAATCCTAGTGTGGGGGAAAAAAAGTCCTCTTGTATTTACCAGGCTAAAACTAGGTTTATGTTCTGATTCATATTCTTCCTTTCTACATAAACATGTATTCAAGGTAGTTTCCAATGGGAGAAAATAAAAAAAAATAACAGAGTGCAAATTCAGAGAGCAACTCTGAGTCGGCACAGGCCCTCTGCACTGTAAGGCACATTTGTACCAACTTGAGAGTTAGCTAGGCCAGCGTGGTGGCTTGCGCTGGTTCGGGTGGGTCAGATCCAATCCTTGCACTACCTGGACAGGGTATGTATTGCACCTCATACTTTATAACAGGGGTGTCCAAAGTTTTTGGCAGGAGGGCCACATCATCCCTCTGACACTGTGTCAGGGGCCGGGGAAAAAAACAATTAATTTACATTTAAAATTTGAGTAAATTTACATAAGTTTACATAAATGAATATATTAAAGATGAACTTATATGAATGAATGAAGGTCTTGTGATAACTCAAGGCCTAAAAAAAGCCTTGGAAAAGCAAGGCTGGCCTTTCCTTTGCTGCCACTACTGCATCACAGATGTGAAACAGCAAGCAGTGGAGGGAGCCCTTACCCCACAGCTCATGCGAGAGGTCAGTCGCCCTCATGCTGAGATCAGTTACGTCGGGCCAGAGCAGGCTCCAACAAATTTCTGGAGGGCCAGAGTCTCATTGGAGACTGGGGGCTCCCTGAGGGCTGTATTGAGAGACCTAGAGGGCCGCAAGTGGCCCCAGGGCCGGGGTTTGGGCAACCCTGCTTTATAACAATGTTATAAAACACCAGAGAATAATCTGAAACGAAAGATGCAGAATTTCTTCTATAGGTAATTAGGTCTGGCTTCGTACACCATCTTAATGAGACACTACCTGGGAATCCTACATACACTGGTCTGATCATGAGAGTGGAGCGTAAACAGAGACCTAATGCCTATTCTTTTTTCAAACAGAGACCTGTCACGCAGAGAGATGTGTGCTCTTGACATGTGTGCTAAATACAAAGCCTGTTTAATTGTGTATTACAATACTCACTCTGTGTGGAGAACCAACTGGTTGACCAGCAATGTAAGTACTCTTGAGTAATAATTGCAATGGTCTGAAATATAGGATAGCATGATGATCCCCTTGTTGACTGGAACTGTTGCTATTTACATTCAACAGAGATGGATTTAGAATAGTACAGGTTGTGTCTCATTATCCACAAGGCTTCTGTTCCAGAACCCCTAGTGGATAAAATAAATCAGTGGATTAAAAAAACAGTGGAAAAATAGATTTAAAGACCCACTTCCAGGTTTCTTGCCCCTCCATTGCTCCTAATAAGGTCATGTCTTGACATTCACAGGGGTTTGATTCTGGGACTCCCTGCTGATACCATAAAATGTGTTAAATAAAAGCAATCTCAAAAAAATTAAAAAGTGCATCCCTTTACAATTGTGGTTTAAAAACAGCTTTTCTTACATTGGAAGAGAGACAGTCAGCAATTAGAAATGCAAAGGACCCCTTGCCTTTGCCTGGCTCAGCTGACGAATGGAATGATCACTTGCACGATTGTCTCTCTACAACAGTAAGCAAAGCAGTTTTTTAAAACTGACTTTCAAGAGATGCATTTTCTCCTTCTGCAGGGATCAGCACATTCCTTCTCATTTGCAGTGGCCATTCGTGTTGAGTCAAATCCGTGTATAAAAAATCAGTGTATAATAAGGTTGGACCTGTACAGCTATCCCAGTGTCTATCCTCTGTGTTCTAGCCTCCATCCAATTGTTAGGAGAGGTAGAACTTTATACTTTTCAGGAAAGAATTGGACTGGTTGCACATTCGGTCTCCAGTTCAGTGCGTGGAAAGGATGGAAGATGATCTGTCTAACTTATGCTACTCATCTCTGTATTAATTTATCCATTAATTCATCCAAGGAACTCAGGGTGGCATTCATCAACTCTCCACCTCCAATTTTATCAAAACAACACTGTAGCTATGAGATAGTGACTAGACTAGCTCAAACCAGTGAGCTTTGTAGTTGAATAGAGATTTGATGAACCCAGTGGAGCAGAGTGCCAGGAACATTTAAGAATAGAATCAGGCAGGCAGAAAGTTCTTAACAAAATGCAAGGTTTAATGCTGAAGTAATTTCACAGTTTATCACCACACACAGTTATCCATTCGTTTAGAATCTTCCTTGGCCTTCTGGCCTAACCTAGGGCTGCAATCCTATGCTCCCTTCCTGAGAGTAAACTCCACTGAATAACTTTCTTTTGTATATACATAGGATTGCACTGTAAATCTGGAAATGAACTATTAAACTGTGATCAACCCACAGCATTCTAAATACTGACCTGGATTACTGACCTGGGCAGGAGGTTTGGTCTAGAGGGTAGAGCCTCTGTTAGCCTGAAGATAACATCAGAAGGTCGCCAGTTTGAGGACACCTGCAGCTCCCTGAATGGCTGAGAATGGCAAGAACTTGAAGCAGCTGACAAGCCAAGCTGAGTGATTCCACCTGCTCTTGGTGTGAGCAAGGAGCGTCTTGGCTGCCCTCCATGTGAGAGATGGAGCTGCTTGTCAGCCTGCGTGGGACAACTGGAGGCTAGAAGTGAGACCAAACCAGGAAGATCCATTCTGAAATGATGTTGGTTCTTGAAAGAGAGAACCTCTGTTGTTGCAAGGTCAAAAGCAAAGTTCAAAAGCAAACTCAGTAGGCAAGAGTGGTGATTGTCTGCAAGCTTTATTTTGTTGCCAGCAATGGGCTTCTCAGGGACTCCTGTCCAAAGCGAAGAGAGCATAAGAACATAAGAACAGCCCCTCTGGATCAGGCCATAGGCCCATCTAGTCCAGCTTCCTGTATCTCACAGCAGCCCACCAAATGTCCCAGGGAGCACACCAGATAACAAGAGACCTGCATCCTGGTGCCCTCCCTTGCATCTGGCATTCTGACATAACCCATTTCTAAAATCAGGAGGTTGCGCATACACATCTTGGCTTGTACTCCGTAATGGATTTTTCCTCCAGAAACTTGTCCAATTCCCTTTTAAAGGCATCCAGGCCAGTCGCCATCACCACATCCTGTGGCAAAGAGTTCCACAGACCAACCACACACTGAGTAAAGAAATATTTTCTTTTGTCTGTTCTAACTCTCCCAACACTCAATTTTAGTGGATGTCCCCTGGTTCTGGTGTTATGTGAGAGTGTAAGGAGTATCTCCCTATCCACTCTGTCCATCCCCTGCATAATTTTGTATGTCTCAATCATGTCCCCCCTCAGGCGTCTCTTTTCTAGGCTGAAGAGGCCCAAACGCCGTAGCCTTTCCTCATAAAGAAGGTGCCCCAGCCCCGTAATCATCTTAGTCGCTCTCTTTTGCACCTTTTCCATTTCCACTATGTCTTTTTTGAGATGCGGCGATCAGAACTGGACACAATACTCCAGGTGTGGCCTTACCATAGATTTGTACAACAGCATTATAATATTAGCCGTTTTGTTCTCAATACCTTTCCTAATGATCCCAAGCATAGAATTGGCCTTCTTCACTGCCGCTGCACATTCGGTTGACACTTTCATTGACCTGTCCACCATCACCCCAAGATCTCTCTCCTGATCTGTCACAGACAGCTCAGAACCCATCAGCCTATATCTAAAGATATAGGCAATTTTCCTAGTGTGACCCTCTTGCTTATATTCTATTCTGGCTCCTTTGTTTGAGGAGTCTTACACTTCTCATTGGCTGGTGTCTGACATCAGAGATGGGGCTTTCTTTGGATTGGTCACAGATAACTTTACAAGCATTTGATTGGTTGGTTTCAAGTTACAGGTTCCAAATATGGCAAAAATGTACATTGAGACTATATATCTTAAAGACTTCAACAACCACTAGGTGGCACTGTTTACTCATTTATTACAGAACTGGCTTTTTGGTATGTCTTGTGCTTATCTTTGACCTTGGCAAGAGCTACCAGTGTTATCTCTAACATCCCTTCTTCTAGACACCATGACTTTGAGTCTACAGAGGAGTCTTATCTGTGAGATGTTTTTTTTCCCCACATTCCAGAGTCTGTGAGAATGGCTTCTGCTAAGACTGCAATTTGAATCACATTTTTAAGCCTTTTAATTTAATGGTTTCTACTATTCTGTGTATTTATACTTTAATCAAACTATTTTAACAGCTAAAATTCACTTCTGATGCCACTATGCCCTTATATATGTGTTAATTACATTTTAAGCAATAACTGAAGAATTATTTGGCTTGCATGCTAACTTTGTGATCTTTGTATAATACTTTCTAAATAGCTCTTTTGACATGAAGCTTTGGTGTAAATAGCTCTTCCCAGTGCATACTAGACTGTATTTTGGTTTAAAATGGAACTAATAGGTTTAAATCCAGAAAAAGCCTTTTTCTTGCCATGGTTTTCATGGTTCTCTGTTTACAAGCAGGGCTGAAGGTGAAATTTCCCTCCTATTCAGAGACAGTGCCTTATCTGATGCTTTGCCAGTCTGCCCAGAGACATTCCTTGAGACTATTTTTAACAGCCACCTTGCAATTTGCAGACAGAGACCAGATAAATGCTTTTTGGTTCTAAACATGTGAGCATGCTAAGCATATGAACATTTTTCCCTATTTCTTAAACATATAAACTAATAATTTGTTTTAAACTAATTTAGCTATAAACACCCATAGCATAGCGTAAACATTTGGTTCATTAAGCTTGTAAACATTTGCATAAATGATTAATTTTAGCATAAATGGCTTGCTTTCATGGCCTTGCCTCACTATGATTGTAAAAATCCCCTTGAGGGATTTAGAAACGCCTGCCTATGCAAACCGCCCTGAATAAAGTCAGTGGAGTAATCCAATGACCAGAAAGGTGGTATATAAATACCTAGTTGTTGTTGTTGTTGTTATTATTAAAGAATGATTTTATTTTTATTGAGAGTTTATGGCAGCTTATCTTGCAGACCACAGCTATAAGTCCTGGGCTGGTGTCATGAAAGCTGCACCACTGTCATGCACTGTGGGACTGCCAGTGCAAACAGATTAGAGTCCTGCATGTGCAGCATAAGTTTACCTACCTCATGCCAGAGCAGGCAAAGTGCCTGTGGGGGCAGGTTTGGGTGAGGAATGGGCTGAACTGGGAGCGGTTTGGGGGTGGGAGGGGGTGGATCTCAGCAGCAGTGGTGCATGCCAAATCTGATTCCCCTTTTCCCGGACCAACATGCCCTCTGAGAATCCTCAGAATTACGCCAACTGAATAACTGGCATAGGCCTGAGGAGCTCCACTGGTGGAAGAGGCAGCCACAAAAGTAGCCATTGGGCATAGACTGTCTCCTGAGGCACCAACTTGCCTCATGGTGGGGCCTGCCCTGACACTGAGTTAAGGAATTCCAGTATGTTTTTGAGGCTGTATAGTTGACAGCAAGAGACAATGGTTGCCTTGGTAGAATGCAGATGCTTCATTCTTCGGCCTTTCACAAGCCTGGTTGTTGCTTGGTCTAGAACAGGGGTGCCCAAACCCCGGCCCTGGGGCCACTTGCGGCCCTCGTGGCTTCTCAATGTGGCCCTCAGGGAACTTCCAGTCTCCAATGAGCCTCTGGCCCGCTGGAGATTTGTTGGAGCCCACACTGGCCCGACACAACTGCTCTCAGCATGAGGGAGACAGTTTGACCTCTCTCGTGAGCTGTGGAATGAGGGCTCCCTCCACTGCTTGTTGTTTCATGTCTGTGATGCAGTAGCGGCAGCAAAGGAAAGGCTGGCCTTGCTTTGTGCAAGGCCTTTTATAGGCCTTGAGCTATTGCAAGACCTTCATTAATTCATATACGTTCATCTTTAATATATTCATTTATGTAAACTTATGCAAATTTATTCAAATTTTAAATGTAAATTAATTCTTTCCCCCCCGCCCCCAACACAGTGTCAGAGAGATGATGCGGCCCTCCTGCCAAAAACTTTGGACACTCCTGGTCTAGAACCATGGGAATATTATATTGGTAACTAACAGTCCAATCCTATCCTCCTCCAAGCCTATCACATGCATAGCTGCTGACAGAGCATATGCTGTGTTCTATTGGGGGGGCAATGAGATGGCAAAACCCATTTTTACTCACCTCCGCATAAGCGACCTGGGCATCAATGGATCTCCTTGGTCCTATGCACCTGTGGATTGCAGGATACGCTACCATAAAAAAGAAATGAGACAAAGACAGATCCATTTGCTCTCTTACCTCCTTCTCCTTGGTTTGTCACTTTGAAATTGAGCAGGGCAGAACAAGGAAGCCGGGAGAAGCACCACCCCCCTGCTGCTTCTCCTGGCTTATGTATTCCATCCCATTCTGCTGGACTATTTTAAAGCAAAATGGTAGAGTGAGTAGGAAGAAACAGGTAAGCTGGGGAAAGGGGGAAGTAACAGGGAGCAGCAGAGATGGCTATGGCTATGGCAATGGCAAGCCTGGTCCCTCACTTGGAAAGAGGACTGTGCCACTGTTGTCATCTTTCTTTTCCTGCTCCTCACTTATGGGGGTGGAAGATGTGGGCAGACTGCCACTGCTGTAGTCATCTCTTCTGTTCTGCTTCTAAAGTGAACATCAGCAGAGGTTATGATCCCT
Organism: Tiliqua scincoides; assembly: GCF_035046505.1. Classification (NCBI taxonomy): domain Eukaryota; kingdom Metazoa; phylum Chordata; class Lepidosauria; order Squamata; family Scincidae; genus Tiliqua; species Tiliqua scincoides. Next base: position 76,963,054 of record NC_089821.1, on the reverse strand, counting down.
TCCCAAGCAGAGGTGTAACTGGTTTCAGGCACCATTTCTTCCCCTTGGACTGGATTTATCTTTTTTTTTTTCCCAAGTGAACTAGAACTCTGTATTTTGTAGATCCATTTGATGCATTTTTTTGAATTATTTTTGTCTCTTCAAGAGTAAGACGGCATCACCTTAATTTGTTGAAATGTCACTTTGATTGTAAAGATTAGCTTGAATTTAGCTTTGATTAGCTCCATTAGATCATTTGTAATTGCATTAATGGAAGTCAGATATTCACTTCGTTAAACAAATTAACAACATGATGGTAAGCCCAACTCCCATGTTTCCGCAAACAATTTAGTTCTGCTTATTTTAAGCTTGATCTTTCCGTTAGCAACGCAAAATCTAACGGTAATGGAGTGAAAGTTTTCCAGCCCCCTTTAACTGCTTTTAAACTCCCTGGGGTTGCATGGGGGAAAACATCTACCCAGCATTTGTCAGCTAGTGAAGACCATCTGTGGTTGGTCTTCTACTATAGCTGTTTCAGCCATTATGACACTCAAACGTCTTACAACCCATGGGGGAAAAAGCTGCTGCTAGAGCAAGATATCCCCCCCTCTCCCCACCTCATTTTGACATTCTGTGCTCTCTATGCTACTCTGGGCACAAACATCTTTCTAGAAAGTTGTAGTGTAATCAGTTAAAAGTGCTGTAAGGAAAGTTTCTCAGTAGGGTTGCTGCAAGAGGGGTGCACTACACTTGGAGTGTGAGCCCTTGGCTGCAGGGAAAGAGAGGTAGAAACAAAGGGGGAGGGGTTTTCTTGCCTCATATTTTGGAAGTAGGTAGGGGTTGTTTAACCCTTCTTCCTCCTCCACCTGGCTCCTTCCCTGGTTTTGCCCCAGCCCCAGGGGAATAGACACAGGGCAGCCCTCTGATAGCCTGTCCAGAGCCCTCTCATCACCAGCCCTGAGTGTCTTATGAAGCCCTGGGCCCTCCACTTAATATGCTGTCTCTTTCCCATATTCAGCTTTACCTGTGCAGCCCTGGTGTTAACCAACTTTTGCCCAGCCCACAGGTGTACACATTTGATCCCTGCTGCGTATATGCAACATTGGGCAGAAATGGCTTAAAGGGCTAACATCGCCCCAGCGTAGGGAGGCCCTCATCCTAGGAGCAGCCAATTGATGCTTCCTTTTGGAATGAAGGCCCTCATCCTAGGAGCAGCCAATTGATGCTTCCTTCCTAGGAGCAGCCAATTGATGCTTCAAGGGAAGCCTTGATGCTTCCCTCTCACAACTTATCTTTCCTGAATGTTGGCTGTGTTGTTGGATTCACATTCAGCTCTTGCAAGGTTATATTGAGAGTCCCAGATGAAATTAATATGTATGGTACAATATGTACACTGCAACATGCAAGGGTTCTGTGGCAGATGCACAAAAGTGCCTGGAATCAGGGTGGAAAGGGTTCACTGAGGTAGAAAGCCTGAAAATCAACTACCTTGTAGCAAATTCCCTTTTCTACAAAATCCAAACATATTCTTTATTTACATCTATTTTGCTTAGCCTTTGAGGAGGGATGATCCTCCGGGGCCCCTTTTTAGTCACTATTTTTAGTCACTGGTTACAAGTATTTATTAAATGCTGCTTTTATAGTTTTTACTCTATTATCATGAAGCAGCTCATATGATATACAGGAGTTAGTTGGTTTTAAAGTACCTATTATTATTGTTATCGTATTGTATTGCATATCTTCATTTTATTTTATGATGTGTTGGTTACTTTAAATGATATTTTATTATGATGTATGCCACTTTGTGTCATGGAAAAAGGCATAAACATCTTTTAAATAAAATTGTTACTGGTGTCCCAAACTCTGTCCAAGGTCTTAAAGTGATTATGCTCCAATGATATTTTTCATACCAAGTTGGCTTGGATGTACGTACGTATTTCAATAACTGAATGACTTATTTTTCATATGTCATTAAAACCTATAATGACATGGGTTCTTTGTCATTATATAAATGAAGACTCCTTTTCCTATACCCCTATATACTTTTCCTAAACTCCTGACATTATATTTATTTATTATTATATTGTATTATTATTTATTTATGATGACATTACTCCTATAATGACATTATATTTATATAATGTCATAAGAACAGCCCCACTGGATCAGGCCATAGGCCCATCTAGTCCAGCTTCCTGTATCTCACAGCGGCCCCACCAAATGCCCCAGGGAGCACACATGATAACAAGAGACCAGCATCCTGGTGCCCTCCCTTGCATCTGACATAGCCCATTTCTAAAATCAGGAGATTGCACATACACATCATAACTTGTAACCCGTAATGGAATTTTCCTCCAGAAACTTGTCCAATTCCCTTTTAAAGGCATCCAGGCCAGATACCGTCACCACATCCTGCGGCAAGGAGTTCCACAGACCGACCACACGCTGAGTAAAGAAATTTTTCTTTTGTCTGTCCTAACTCTCCCAACACTCAATTTTAGCGGATGTCCCCTGGTTCTGGTGTTACGTGAGAGTGTAAAGAGCATCTCTCTATCCACTTTATACTTCCCATGTATAATTTTGTATGTCTCAATCATGACCCCCCTCAGGTGTCTCTTTTCTAGGCTGAAGAGGCCTAAACGTTGTTGCCTTTCCTCATAAGTAAGGTGCCCCAGCCCAGCAATCATCTTAGTTGCCCTCTTTTGCACCTTTTCCATTTCCACTATATCCTTTTTGAGATGCAGCGACCAGGACACAATACTCCAGGTGTGGCCTTACCATAGATTTGTACAACGGCATTATAATATTAGCTGTTTTGTTCTGAATACCTTTTCTAATTATCCCAAGCATAGAATTGGCCTTCTTTACTGCTGCCACTGTCAGCCACTGTGACCAGGGGCCAGGTCAGCCACTGTGTGGAAGCTTGGAAAGTGGAAGAACTGTGCAAGAAAAGAAGGATCCTATGAGAATCTCACATATAAAACTTGTAAAAAAAAAAAAACCATTTGAAAAAAGGTGTTTATGGTCAGCCTGGCTATGTAAACTGTCTTGATTCTATATGATTCAAGTCTACGAATCTTCAAGAAAGGCAGTATATGAATGAATAAATGAATTCTTCCTACCTGCATTTCTCTGTGAATTTTGGCTAAAAATTTCACAGGGTTTTGTTTCCAGAACAACATTTGTGCATTTGCAATCCACCATTCACTTGTTTTAATTTCCAGATTACGTATTTTTTTTCTTACAAGTTGTTTACCTGCACATGTTCACATTGATCACACCACAATACAGAAAAAGAAACTGGTTTTGATTACACAAGCTCCCTTTTTAGTCCTCTGATTTAATTAATGTGAACATGAACTGGTGAACTTGTAAAAAAAAAATTGCACAGATGGAACCTGTGGTGAACCTTATTCCAAAATAAATGTTAGAAAAATCTCCAAGTTAAAAGTGAAAGTCAAGCAGAGCAGAATATGGAGCAAAAAATCAATAAAGGAACAGGACAGGGAAAATCCTGCCCATTCCTAATAAAACCCTAATTGTTGAGATCACATGAAAGCAATTTTTATGAATTTGTTCCGTACAGTCTGATTCCCACATTCTGCATGGGGATCCTGAACTCTTTCTCAAAGACTTTATATTTGGATGCAGATCTCTGAGTGCATTAAACAGACATCTTGTATTGTAAATGAAAGGTGCACATGCATTTCCAACATAGGCCTTTTTCTTCAAAATAAACACTAACTTCCATTTAGGATTGCTATTGTGAGGATTTCAATGGGAAAAGACATTTCAGAAAAAACTGTGTCTTTTGTACCCAGTGCAGTAATATGCTTGCATGATACACTGAGATTTCTGAACCCCGGAACAAAATATCAAGGGCAAAACAGCTCTGAGAAATTGGTGTTGCTGAGTTGATCAAAAAACCTCCATAATACCAGCAAACAAATCCCACCAAACTATTTCATCTTCAAAGGATTACTGGGTGAATCACAGCCGAATCCTATCCTGCACTGGAACAGGCAGGTCAGCTGGCAAACACTATATCCTGCGCAGGGTTGGGGCTAGCTGTGTTGCAACTTGGGGCAAAGGGAATCACTTCTCCATAACCCATGTCACATGGCAGTGGCTCAAATGGGCCACATAAAGAGGTGGCGCAGATCCAATTGGCCCAGTGCTGGAGCAGGCCACCTGGGAGGGGGGTTAGGATCTGGCCTAAGTGCACCACCACCCAGGTGGTGCTACCTAGGTGAATCCTGGCATCACCACCCTCCCGGCCCATCCACTGCTCACCCTCCCCTGCCCTCCTCCACCCTCCTCAGACCCCTATGCTGCCCTGACTGGTGAGACAGTCAGCTGTCCACAGCAAAGCAGGGCTGGATTTAGCCTCCAGAGGCCAGCGCACACATGCATGCACTGGCCTCCTGATTCTTGAGGTGGTGCAAAAGTGCCTTATGGTGCTTTTGTGACACCTGGAGGCCAGCGCAAGGGACTTATGCTAGCCTAGGGTGTTGCTTAGATTGCACTCTCAGTGGGGCCCAGCCCAGCCATGGAATAATGCAGACCTTGTCAGAAGTGGATGGCAATGGAGAGCAACTGATTCAGTGTGCCCTTCAACTGAGTTTTCCACCGTTTCCCTACAGCCCATCACTGGAGGAGCCACAGTGATCATTTTCATGAATACGAAGCATATCATTTGCTTCCCTACTCCCTCCCATTGCTTCCTTCTTGCACAGTCCCTTTAAATGTAAAGGAACCAAAGTGAGCAAGGAGAGAAATGAGGCGGTAGGGAAGCCAGTTGTCGTTTGCTCGTGGCAAAAAATAACCTGTGGGCAGCAGTGAGCTGCTTCATTCACTTCACTCTTTCCTCCTGCAGTCTCCTTAAATGTAAAGGGACCATGTGAGGAAGGAATGAGGTAAGGGAGTAAATAAGGACACTGGTCTCAGCAGCCTGTGTGGTTTTCTGGTCATGGGAAAAAGTGGCCCATTTCCCTAGTCCCTTGTGGCTTCAGCAGTGGGCTTCCTGTTGAGACCTGGGCTTCAGTAGGTACCTGACAAAGATAGCCCCTGATGGTGGCTCTCAAGTGTCTGTCTCTTATTAAGGGGTGTACACACACAAGGTACTTCAGTCTAGGCTTGTTCCCTGTGAGTCCATATGGCTGCCCCTGCCAGTCAGTTCGGTCAACAAAATGATAAACATGGTAGGCAGATGAGTTTTCCAAAGAAACTTACGATGCTGTTGATTATGCACTACTGCAGCTCATTCCCAGAGTGAGCCACAGGCAACAGTTCATGTTGCTTAGCTGTTCCTTATGTATGAACTTACTCGTCCTTTAACATAGATATAACCGTGAAGCCTATGCTCTCACCTATGTGCATAATGCCTCGGATCTTAAGATTGCTGGAAAATCTGAGGAGGAAAAAGTGAGATATTTTTAGTTCCTGACAGAGGAAAAAAGAAGATATGCCTGGCTATGATTTATAGGAACTGAGCTATGTTCTCTATTGGTTTACAACATGCCTATAATAAATGGCCCTGGAGATTGATTAAAGCGCTCTGCTCCAGATTTTAGTCAATTTCAGCAACTTGCCTCTTTTTCATGAACAGGAAAGCAATACGGTCATTCCTTAAGTAATACCCTTTCTATGTATCCATCTCTAGCAGCATGAACTACACCCAATGCTGCACACTTTCTTGTGGTCTCTAATGTTGGCCATTTATTACAGAGGTTTTCCACAATCAATAAAAGGGCAAAAATCAGATGCCGGATAACTCTCTTCCTCTAATGCCTCTAAGCTTTAGGAGGAACAGTGCTAGTCTTTCATAGCACAGCCTCCATATCAAACAGCATAATGCAGGTTTTGAAAATTCTCCCCTCCCATCTTCTCCTTCCTTAGTGTATTTTACACATGACCCGCGATAATGTACTGACTCCCTTAAACATAACATCTTTCACAATTACTATATATAAGAGGCTTCTGCTCCTTCTCATGTTTTCATCTTGAATCGTATAGGGTGGCTCCCATGTTAAATAAATGAGTGTAAGATATGGTTGCAGCCATACTAATGGATGGCAAATTGCTTCCTTCTGACTTGATTCAACTCCACACATTGAATCTTGTCTGATATTGTTTCTAGCAATAGTGGCTTTGTTTTATTTTTGTACCGGACTTCTGTACTTAAGCCACCTCTTTTCCTCTTGTTAATTTAGACAGCCCCACCATTCATTTAAAGAAAGGTACAGCTTCTGATGCCCCTTGAAAATTATTGAGCTTTAACAACAGATACAAATGAGATTAGCCTACTCTGCCATTAATTTACTGAAGCAGGCTGCCTGCTGATGCAACATTCAAGCAAAAAGAAAAGCTTGGACTTCTGGGGGAATTACCATGTGGCTGGCTACTGAGTAATCATTTTAGCAGGAAAATTCAGGGCAGAATAGTAAGTGTGGGCATCAAGTGTGATGGTGTGAGGGAAGTATAACTAGTGTTGCACCAGTGGAGACTCCTTTATGGCAATCATAAAGCAATACGTGACTGTCACAAAGCTGTCTCTGCCAAAGCAGGTAATCCCATGCAGAGGGTTTGAGGGAGGTGGGGAAGGGGGCTAAACAGGGTAGGGGTGGGCAGAACAGGGGATGGGGTGAGGAGGAGGACAGATTATCCCTAGGAGGGGGCAGGATCAGCAGTGGTGGCCCATGCCAAATCTTAACTCCTTTCCTGGGCCTGATCCGCCTTCCTGGGTCAACAAGAACTTGCACCAGTGATTGAGCTGGTGCAGGTTCCAGTTGACCCATAGCAGCTGCCCAAGGAGACCTCCAGCAGCTGAAAATCCCCTGCAGGTTACAGCAGTAGCTGCTACAGAACCACTGCATTACTGTACAGGGATATAGATAGGTTTGGGTTGCCCAAGTGATTGATAGAGTATGAGGGAGGTGCGGCCCTTGAAAAGATTTTCATCTTCTTATTTTTTCTTTATATTTTCTTCATATTCACCCCAAGATGAAGAGATGTGAGGAAAGTTTATGAAAGCAGCAGAATGGATATTGATTCTGCAGACAGTCATTGTGTTGATTGTATGTTTAAAAGAGCTACGAAATAGGGATCAGGTCGTAGATGGAAGTATTGTATTGTTCTATTGATTGCTTTGGCCAATTTATTGAGAGCCAATTCTGCTTCAGAAAACAACAACAACAGTATTTATATACCGCTTTTCAACAAAAAGTTCACAAAGCGGTTTACAGAGAAAATCAAATATCTAATGGCTCCCTGTCCCAAAAGGGCTCACAATCTAAAAAGATGCAACACCAGCAGACAGCCACTAGAAAAGACACTGCTGGGGTGAGCTGGGCCAGTGGACTTCAGAAAGAAGTCCCTAGCCATCTGTTAAAAACCAATGCATTTCTGAACTGCTTTTCTCAAATCTATACATATCAATGGATTATTTTAGGAACTTTGGACACTGCCTAATTCAGGTCAAACTGAAAAATAAGCCATCTGATCTTGTCATGAACTTGGAGAAAGGGGAGTAAGATTTCAAAATCTCTCTCTCTCTCTCTCTCTCTCTCTCTCACACACACACACACACACACAGAGAGAGAGAGAGAGAGAGAGAGAGAGAGAGAGAGACATCAGCACACAAAAATAACACAATGAATAAGGAGATGAAGATGCATATGTTGAGAAACCCTTTCCTAAGAGATAAGAGAGACACCTTAGAATCTCATATACACATTTTCCTTCTAACCCAGCCGTTTTCAACCACTGTTCCATGGCACACTGGTGTGCGGCAAATGGTCTGCTGGTATGCTGTGGGAGTTTGGGGGAGGGTCATTTATTAGTAGGGCCATTGGAGAATGTAAGCCCCACCCCCACCAACAGCATGGTATGCCTTGTCAATTGTCAAAAAATGGATGGTGACAATTTTAGTAGCTTGTCAGTGCCGTGAGTCAAAAAAGGTTGAAAATCACTGTTCTAACCCTATAAATATTGGGAAGTGTCGATTGCATTTTTTGTGCTCTGCCTGATGGGAAGACATCTTGTGAGTTGATGTGTTAAGTCATAGTCTCCATGCTGTAAAACCTCTGAACGCTTGCAAGTCTTCCATCCATGTCAGATATAGATGGCTATAAATGTGCTTTAAACCCTGTTGTTCTTTATCTGTAACATCTTGTATCTCTGTCTCATCTTGGTAACCTCTCTGGGTTTTATCTTTAGGTTTACCCTAAAATTAAAAGGGTAAAAAGAGTAGAATTTGTCTCAAGTCTCTTTCTCTTGCTGTTATTCCTTTTCCCTCTTTTTGTCAGCACACCAGATATACTGTACATGCATTCCTTCATACGTAGAAACACACATTTTTCTAGGCCTGATTATTGACGGTTTTATTGAACATTTTGCTAAAATTCTATTTTAGTAAATTACTGTGTAATTGAAGTTGCTCCTTTCTGACACTCATGAGTTTATCGGCCTTACACTGATACTCGTTTTGTACAAAGCCCAAGATTCCTTATTCACCTTGGTGCCTGTAGAAGGAAGGAATGACGTTTGAAGCCATCCATAAATCAATTCCCCAAATTAATTTATATATATAGCCTCCCCAAAATAATTTATATATATATAATTATATATACTATATACACTATAATTATGTAGTTATAAATTATTCTAGTTTGTTTATATATATATATATATATATATATATATATATATATATATATATATATATACACACACACACACACACACACACACACACTCTAGTTTATATATATACACATATAAACAAACTATATATATAGTTTATATATATATATATATATACACACACATTCTAGTTTATATATATACACATATAAACAAACTAGAATTTATAACTATATAATTATAGTGTATATAGTATATATAATTATATATATACTTTATAGTATATATAATTATAGTGTATATATAAAATTATAGTATAATTTACAGTATATGTAACTATATAACTAGAATAATTTAATCACTATATTTTTCATAATTCTGCACATTAGTGGATACTCTCATTCATGCTCATGGCAATGTTCAGACCTTGAACTTGAGGCCTATCATTGCCATGAAGCCCTCCCACTTCTTGCTTTAGAAAATTGGGTGTTTGGAAAGGAATAGTGGTGATGGGGAAGATTGAGGGCCCAATCCTATCCAAATTTCCAGCACTGATGCAGCTGCATTGCAGCCCCAAGGTATACATGTTCCCATACCTTGAGGAGGCTTCTGTGACTGCCTCCCCACCACAGGATGCAGTACACACCCCATTGGTACAGCTGCACCGGCACTGAAATATTGGATAAGATTGGGCCCTGAATGTGGGAAGGACCCAGAACTGAGCCTTTTCTGAACTATAGTTTGGGGTTTAGTCCTGACTTGGAAAGGGCTCAGGGAGTGGGACCCGTACAATCCAGACTCCAAATCTCTTCCAAAGTGACTTCGACAGCAGCACTAGTAGAATGTGTTACAGTCCTGCCTCAGTCAAGGTCACACAGTGACAATGGTTTAATATTAGCTTAAACCTACATTAAAGGGTTTTAAGCTGATCTGAGCTAAAGCTTACATGTCTTTCCAGAGATTGATTCAATTTTGATATCAAGACAACCCAGCAGGTTGTGTTACACTGGGTGTTGTTAATGCTGAAGCTTACTGCAGCTTAAAAATGTTCTCGCTAGCTGTCTTATTTTCTTCTTATCGGTAAGAGTCCCTTGTTGGAAACACATATGTTTCATTGTGCTCTCCATGTGGGAGTGTGATTTATATAATAATTGTGCCTGTCATCAGTCTATGAATTTATTCTAGCTCTTGGAGATCCATTTGGGAGCATCCACTAGCAGTATCCAGGCACTGCTTGTCTTGAGGACCACCATGTGAGAAATTTCTTTCTCTAGACTTCTCATTTCCACACCTTGCCTGACTGGACAATTTAGATTAAAATGTGTTTATGCTATTTCAAAAATGTTTCTGTCTGAGACAGCTGAGGTGATTTATAATGAAGGCAAAGGATGGAAAATAAGATAACATGAGCATGGTAGGCAGTTAGAAAACTCAAGTTGTGTGCAGGATGCAAATTAGCCATACGTGCTTAGATGTACTTATTCATGTTTATGCTTCATTTTAGTTCAGGGTATACTATGGTAGCAGAGTGTGGGGATACTATTAATGACTAGGATGGGGAGTAACCATTCCATTGCTCCTCTGTACTTAAAATAGTAAGGTGGATCCCTGGAAAGTGGACTGAATCAGAGCCCAATCCCAAGCTTTTCTAGTGCCCAGGGCTGCAATGGCGCCAAAATCGCAATCGCTGTATCCAGTGGGGCAGAGAAGCACTGCCAGGTCTCCTCATGGTGGAGAACCAAAGCAGCCCCAGTGGGTATCCTCGAATCATTGCTAGCTATTGAGCTGGTGCAGAACCGACGAGACCTGTGTTGGGTTTCCCAGCTAAGGAGGGGGTTCAGTATATGGAAGCAGAGCCTGCCACCATCTCTGCCCCCCTCCTGGGCCTGCTCCTTCCTCTGCTCTCCCCCACAGTTCTGCCCCCTTCCCGGCCTCCCCTCCCCACCCCGAAGAGCCCTGCTGCAGAATTCCTGGAGCCTGCTGAGGGCCTGAAATGATGTCATGAAGCCCCTTTTTCTCTCTCTCCAAAATGACTGGTGTTTGGCCAAGAAGACCTATAGGCAGTCTGTAGGCTTACACAGAGATAAGTACCTCTGGTTTACCTTGAGATTCCCCCCCCTCACCATAGCATGTAGCATGTGCCTTTCTGACACGGCTGCATCCTGTACCATGGAAGGGAATAGGATTGGTCTGCTATTCTTCTATCTTCTATAGAGCATTCTTAAATGCTCTATATAATTATTTAACATTGACATTGTCTTGCTGGGAATGTTGCTTTTGTTTTCCTCACAAGATGAGTTTTGCCCAGCTTTACTTATCCAGCTTGCAATTCATCATAAGGCCTTGGCTTTCTATGCTTCGAACCATGCAAATGAATAGGCTTTAAATTAATGTCATGTGTTGGAAACTGAGCTGGTATAATATGTTTTTGTTTATCTCAATCAAGATAATTTCAATTATCTTTGAAGACCCGTGGCTTTGTTCATAATTCCATCTTATTTTTCTTCCCCCCCTTTGGGCATAGATGAATGAAACAACTGGTTAAAGTTGAAGTTAAGTGCCATGCTGGGCATCTTGCCCCTAAAAATTCTCTCTTATTACAAGCCATTAGAGACATATCAACTTTTGAGTCTGTGGAGAATTGAACAGTGTCGGGTCTGGAGGGGGCGGGGGGGGCAAAAGCCCCAAGTGTGCACCTGCATGGTGTTGTGGACCACGCAGGAAACCTTCTGAGGCTTCCGACATGGTCTTAAACAGTACTTCCTGTTTCCCAGAAGTACTGTTTAAGACCACGTGGAAAGCCTCAGAAGGCTTTCCAAGTTGTTTCCAATGCTGTGTGTGGTTTCGTTGCGCTGGGTAAGTATGGGGGGGTAGTGTGGTACAGGGGGGTGACATTTGCCCCAGGGCAGATCTTTGCCCCAGGGTGTGTTGAGGGGTAGTTCCATTACTGGAATTGGAGCCAATGTATATCCTCAGAAATAGGCTCTCAATGCAGCTTATGAAAGTTACACTGCAATCCTATACACGTCTTCTAAAAAGCAAGTTGCATTGTCCTCAGTCGTGCTAACTTCCAGGAATGTGTGTATAGGATTACAGCCTTAATATGCACAACATAACACTAGCTACAGCATAAATCATCCCAACTGCCTGGTCTGACTGCAGGAAGGTTCTCACAAGGCAGGGCTGCTCAAACCCTGGCCCGGGGGCCATTTGTGGCCCATGGGGACCCCCAATCCAGCCTGCGGGGAGCCCCGAGTCTCCAGTGAGCCTCTGGCCCACCGGCGACTTGCTGGAGCCCATGCTGGTCCAAAGTTACTGATCTTAGCATGAGGGCCAACTGTTTGACATCTCATGCAAGCTGCAGGCCAAGGGCTCTGCCCGCTGCTTGCTGCTTCATGTCTATGAAGCAGCGGCAACAGCAAAGGAAAGGCCAGCCTTGCTTTGTGCAAGGCCTGTTATAGGCCTTAAACTATCACGAGACCTTCATTCATTCATATAAGTTCCATCTCTAATATATTCATTTATGTCAATTTATTCAAATTTTAAATGTAAATTAATTCTTTTTTTCCAACCCCTGACACAGTGTCAGAGAGATGATGTGGCTCTCCATCCAAAAAATTTGGACACTTGTGTCATAAGGCCAGCAGCTGAGCCAGGAAGCAGGTAGGCAGTCAAGCAAGCAGGGCCAGGCAGGCAGGAGGCTAGTGGACACCACAGGTGAGCAAGTCAAGAACAACTCAGTCACTGCTTCTGTGGTGAGTTGTTGAGAATGTGGAGTCAGGCCAGAGTCAGAGACCTTATATGACCAGATGGGATCTAGGAGCCTTTTGATACAACTGACCCCTGCTGAGCTACAAACTGCCCTCTAGCCATTTGTAATAGTGATATGGAAACCTAGCAGAGAACAGTTCAGCAAGTTCTTCCTCTGGTAAGCTGGTATGACAGGTTTTCTTTCATTGGCCTGAAGGTTTTTTTCTTTTCTTTTTCATTTGGGGATGGCTAGGTCTGTGCAATGCTGGGAGGACAATGTTATTGGCTATTATTCTTTGGAGCACAGGCTAATGTTATACTCTTTTCATTTTGTTTTGCTGTTGCATTGCCTAATATCTTACTTCTGTGGTTTTGGTGTTTTGCTATTCATTTTTTAAATGATTATATTGCCTTATGATTATGTCTTATGATTTTTTAATGATTATATCATCATATGATGAGCTTCTGTGGATTGGTTTGAAGAGAAATGAGGGATACAAGTTTTTTTTTTTTTAAGTAAAAAAATGAAATTGGGGGTCTAGTGTTTAGATTCCCCTGTCAGAGCTGGGGGTTCAAGACTTACAGTGCCTTACAGCAGTGATCCCCAATTTTTTTAGCACCAGGGCCCACTTTTTAAAATGACACTCTATTGGGACCCACCCAGGTTTACTAGCCTTTAAAAAAGGAGATATAGAAAGAAATATTTTATCTGTTTGTTTGTAATAACAACCAGAAGACATTTATCTCCCTACATTTACACATGTTTGCAAACTGTAGAAGATCAGCTCCATGCAGGATAATTAGCAGTTACAATGTCTTATTTTTGAATAGCCTCGGGGCTTGAGGCAATTAGTTATCTGATCTTTCCATCACCCTTTGGCAACCTTCCAAAAATCAGGTCATGACCCACCAGTGGGTCCTGTCCCACAGTTTGGGAACCACTGCCTTACAGCTATACCGAACAACAAATTAAGACTGTTTTATAATGGCAGCAATTCCAGCATCACAGCAATTCTAGAGACACAGATACTGGCCTAACATTTTCTCCAGCCTCCTGGATACCAACAGTGAGCAAGCATTTAAAAAATGCTTGCAGCCCAATCCTAACCTGTGCATGAACAGGCAGGCCAGCTGGCCTGCACTGTATCCAGCGCAGCAGGGTATGAGGTGGCTCCAGCACAACGTGGAGAAAGGAGACTTATATCCCCTTACCCCAAATAATGCCTGAGCCACCTCAATGGGGCTACTTGGATCTGCACCAGCTAAATCACTGATGCAAATCTGAGCAGCCTGGTGTAAGGCTGGGCTGCTCAGGAGGGAGTTAGGATGCAGCCTCAGTGCCAGAGGCCAGTCTCACCCCCCTCCCAGGTCCAGCCTGCCCACCGGTCCGCCCACCACCTGCCCTCCCTGAAAAGCCCTCCCACCTCCACACAGGCCTCCCCAGGCTGGTAAGAACTCACCGTTCTGGAATGGCACAGAAGCTGGATTTGGCCTCTGTGAACTGGTGCATGTCCTTGCACTGGCCCTGGTGACTCCCAAGTTGTAAAAGACATGCCTTATGTCATGTTTGCTACAGTCCTGGGTGATTTGCCCAGGACCCCAGCAATTTGCCCCGGCCCAAAGAGCTCTCTGGATTGCGCTCTATAAAGACAATTTCCAGAAATACTAACTCCACAAAGAAGGCCTTCTTCTTTGTGGCTCTACTCCACGGACTAGAATTTTAAAAATCAAAGATGGAAACCCTACTGATTTGGAAAGATAAACAATGAAGTGTTTGCCGCTTACCATAAATCTGAAAAATGAGAATGTAAAAATGGAGATTTAAGATAGAAACATTTCCTGTTTCTTTTGCCTTGCTTCTTTCCCACTGACTGATGTTTTCTGGCATAGAAAAACTCAATAAGAAGTGCCACGCAGAGCTGAAGCATGCAGAAGTCATTAAAGGAAATGAAATAGTAAGATAACTTTAGGGTAGTTTGCAGAGTTCTTCCATAGCATCTCCCTGCAAATTGGCAAAAGTTCTTGTAAATGCAAAAGTTTCTTCCAGATCCTTTCCCAATTAAGGCTTTGTTAACTCTAATAGGTCCCAGTGGGTGGATTTGTTGCCATATGACTAGAAAGCTGTTCCATTTTTGAGGTTTGATAGTTTCCAAGATTTGTTGCATGCTGTTTGCACACTACCTCCCTTAAAATATGCTTTAACCATCTGAAGTTGGCTCTTCAGGCCGATCCATTTGAATGCTTGAGTTTTTATGTCAACAAGAATGACTTCCAGAGTCGCAGATGCCTGCTCAGTCCTAAATACAATATCTAGTATGAACAACTAACAGTTTTGATATAATGGTTGGCAACCTTCAGTCTCGAAAGACTCTGGTATAAGCCTACAGCACCCAGTATTCCCAGGTGGTCTCCCATCCAAGTACTAACCAGGCCCGACCCTGCTTAGCTTCCGAGATCAGACAAGATCGGGAGATAGTGTACAGTTTTGATGGTGAGTATTGAAACACTCAGTAGGTGCTGTTGATGGAAATAAACATTGACAGGTTTTTCTAGTCATACCAATATTGCCACCAGCAGTGATAGCTTCCATTCTGTTACACACAGTGTGGTTGTCCCCAAAGCAGAGTAGTGTGTGGTGTGCAGGCATGAGGCTACTGTATCGGTGCTGTGACTGGAATTTGCAAGACTCTCTAATCCTGATGTGCCCTGCATCTGGTATTTTGTACACCAGCTGCGGGTTCTTTCGCTACTCCTTCTCAGGTTGAATATGGGCTTTGGAAGTCTAGCTGAACAATACACCCATTGACAACATGCAACTACTACCACCATTAAAAAAAAAATCCTGTAGTGTGAAGGCACAGCAATATTTCATAGAAACAAGGCTTGCCAGTGATATAGTTTATTTCTTTTCACTTTTCACTTGTAACAGATTCTGGCTGTGAGTTAACACTGGCTGTTAAAGACTGCTCAAGGGCTGTGGTGCTTATAACAGGCCTTGGCTAAACTCTCAAGTCAGGCCAGAATTGATGGTCCAATGGGCAGCTGAGGATTAAGAGAATCAGAGGCAGCAGTTGTGGCTGCAAAACAAACTGATGGTCAGGTAATGGGTGAGGCAATGCAGCCTTTATTGCAACTTAGGCAGATGTATTGCTCAGATCATCTTTGTCAAGAATTGCAATGCCAGTGGTGTCACTAGGCATGCAGGGGGTACAGACCACACCAGGTGATGCACTCGGGGTGTGTGTGTGTGACACTACTACTGGCCAAAATGGTAAAATCTTGGTGTTTTTGAGTAATACCATAGTGTTATATATCAATCAATATGTAATTTAATGCTGAATACAATGAACAAACTGTGCTGAAATATCTATGTTCTATCAAAGGTTATGGCCAAATAAACAGAAAAGGAAAACACAACTGCCTTATGTAACAAAAAGTGGATTTTTATAACTCAAACTGACCAATGAATGGGATTGATTGTTCCAAGAGCCAATGAAGTGCTATTATGACACAGCAGGGAACCAATAAGATGTTAATATGAGCCAGTTGTCATTTCCATATATCAGAGCTAGTACTAGAACTCTGTACCACACAAAAAAGGAAGGAAGACCTCGCATTGATACCAGCAAGACCCGGGATCAGAGAAAAGTGGAGGAATTTGCACGAGCGCTTGCGGAATCTCTTCCAGGCCCGGTCGATGCAAACACATCCAACAGATGGGAACATTTCAAGAATGCTGTTTACAACAACGCCTTGTCCATATTTGGCAAGAAGACCAACAAGACGGCAGACTGGTTTGAAGCCCACTCTGAGGAGTTGACACCAGTCATTGAAGAAAAGAGGAGAGCTCAAGCAGCATACAAGGCCTATCCCAGTGAGCGCAACCTGCAGGTCCTCCGAGCTGCTCACAGCAAAGCCCAGCAGATTGCCAGGAGATGTGCTAACGACTACTGGCTCCAGCTCTGCTCCCAGATACAGATAGCAGCTGACATGGGCAACATCAAGGGGATGTATGATGGTATCAAGCAGGCCCTAGGTCCAACACAGAAGAAAATTGCCCCTCTGAAGTCTGCCACAGGCGAGGTCATCCAGGATCGGGCGCAGCAGATGGAACGCTGGGTGCAGCACTACTCTGAGCTATATTCCAGAGAAAATGTAGTCACCGAAGAAGCGCTGAACAACATTGAGTGCCTGCCTGTGCTGGAGGAGCTCGACTGTGAACCAACCCTAGAAGAACTTCATGTGGCCCTGGACTCCCTTGCCTTTGGCAAGGCACCTGGAAAAGACAGCATCCCTGCTGAAGTCCTAAAGTGCTTCAAAGAGATCATCATCACTGAGCTGCATGAAATCCTCTGTCTCTGCTGAAGAGAAGGTGGAGTACCTCAAGACATGAGGGATGCAAACATCATCACGCTGTACAAGAACAAAGGTGACAGGGGTGACTGCAACAACTACCATGGCATCTCTCCCCTTAGCATTGTAGGAAAGTTGTTTGCCCGAGTTGCACTAAAGAGGCTCCAGGTACTTGCAGAGAGCGTTTATCCAGAATCACAGTGTGGATTCCGAGCCAACAGGTCCACCACTGATATGGTATTCTCCCTTAGACAACTGCAGGAGAAATGCAGGGAACAACGACAGCCACTCTTTATAGCCTTCATAGATCTCTCGAAGGCTTTCGACCTGGTCAGCAGGGACGGCCTCTTCAAGATTCTCCCCAAGATCGGATGTCCACCCAGGCTCCTCAGCATCATCAGATCCTTCCACAAGGACATGAAGGGCACTGTTGTCTTCGATGGCTCCACGTCAGACCCCTTTGACATCTGAAGTGGAGTGAAGCAGGGCTGTGTTCTTCCACCAACCTTGTTTGGGATTTTCTTCGCTGTTCTGCTGAAGCATGCCTTTGGTACTGCAACAGAAGGCATCTATCTCTGGACCAGATCAGATGGAAAGCTTTTCAACCTTTCCAGACTGAGAGCAAAGTCCAAAGTCCAGCTGAAATGTCTGCGTGACGTCCTCTTTGCCGACGATGCAGCTGTCACTACCCACTCTGCCAAAGATCTCCAGCAGCTCATGGATCGTTTTAGCAAGGCCTGCCAAGATTTTGGACTGACGATCAGCCTGAAGAAAACACAGGTCATGGTTCAGGATGTGGACTCACTTCCCTGCATTACAATCTCTGCACATGAACTGGAGGTTGTCCATGACTTTGTGTACCTTGGCTCAACGATCTCCGACACTCTTTCTCTTGATACCGAGCTAAACAAATGCATCGGAGGTTAGAGAATAACAAGACAAAGGCAACAAGACACAGGGGAGGTTAGAGAACAACAAGACAAAGGCAGAGTAGGAGAAGAAATTGGGAAAGGTAGCGTGATGGGATGTGATAGACGGTTTGGCACAATGAGAGGATGCGGGGACAAAGGAGTGAATAAGCAGCCCATCCTAGGGCATTCCGTGTACAAATGCTTTTAAGCGAATGCCCGAAGTCTGCGAGCAAAGGTGGGAGAACTGGAATGTCTGGTGACTAGGGAAAACATTGACATAGTGGGCATAACGGAAACCTGGTGGAATGCGGAGAATCAGTGGGATACCGCAATCCCGGGCTATAAACTCTACAGGAGGGACAGGCAGGGGCGTGTTGGAGGTGGGGTGGCTGTTTATGTTAAGGAAGGGATAGATCCAGCAAAGTAGAGATTGAAGGTGGGTCCGACTCCACCGTAGAATCTCTGTGGGTTAAATTACCGAGCTTGTGCAGCGATGTAATACTGGGGGCGTGCTATCGTCCTCCAGACCAGAAATCGGATGGGGACCTTGAAATGAGGAAACAGATCAGGGAGGTGACAAGGAGGGACAGGGTTGTAATCATGGGGGACTTCAATTATCCTCATATTGACTGGGTCAATTTGTGTTCTGGTCACGATAAGGAAACCGGATTTCTTGACGTGCTAAATGACTGTGGCTTAGAGCAGCTAGTCACGGAGCCCACCAGAGGACAGGTGACTCTGGATTTAATATTGTGCGGTATGCAGGACCTGGTTAGAGATGTAAACGTTACTGAGCCATTGGGGAACAGTGATCATGCTGCGATCTGTTTTGATGTGCACATTGGGGGAAGAATACCAGGCAAATCTCTAACAAAAACCCTTGACTTCCGATGGGCAGACTTCCCCCAAATGAGGAGGCTGGTTAGAAGGAGGTTGAAAGGGAGGGTAAAAAGAGTCCAATCTCTCCAGAGTGCATGGAGGCTGCTTAAAACAACAGTAATAGAGGCCCAGCAGAGGTGTATACCGCAAAGAAAGAAGGGTTCCACTAAATCCAGGAGGGTGCCTGCACTGTCACAATGTGCTGTAAGGCACATTTGCAAGCCTTTACCGCAGGCCCAGCACTGGAACTAGCCCAGCATGAGCCCACACTGGGCCAGCTGCGGTGCTGGGCCCACGTTCCTTTGCCAGCAGTCGCCCAGATTGCCTGGCAGCAGAGACTTGAGTGGGGGGAGGCAGGGAGGAGGCATTCCGGGCTAGGGGAGGTGATGGGAAGGCGGGTGGAGGGTGGGTAGGAGGTGTGGGGGGGAGGGAGTGGGACGGGAAGAGGGCAGGACTGGTGGAGCTTGGCTCCACTGGAACCTGAGCCCTGTACCAGACTGTGTGGTCCAACACAGGACTTTCCGATTCTGTGGCAGCTCCAGAGCTGCCTTAGAATAGAGCAGCTCCATTGCAGGGCTGCTTCCCTTACCTGGGGGAATGGGACGAAAGGAGCAGCTGGTGGCTGCCTGGCTGCGCGCTGGATTCCGTGGCAGCCATTTTGATGCAGCAGTAGTCCTGAGTGCTGGGCACCTCAGGATTGGTCTGCCCTTCTGTGTGATCTGGTGCGGGAGGAGGTCCATCATGGAGGTGACCCAATGAGTTCTTGCATCGGGTGGCACAAACCCTAGTGACGCCTTTGGCAATGCTTTGCTCCCTAAAACTTTGTTTAAAAGCAGACAAAGTTTCATATGCAGAGCAGCTCTCCCTTTTGAAGAGAAAGGATATCTGTTTTGCACTCGATACATTGCACCTGCAAGAAACCACTGGGTTGGAACCTTGGCAGAAGGTATTAGCATGTTTTGAGCATAGATAGTTAACATATTCCCATTAGTTGCACTGTCTATCCACTAGCTGGAATGTTTTTGTTCCCATGAACTCATAAAATAATATCACATCTATCCAGGTTTCTTCATCCATGAAAGCCTCTTTTGTTGAATTCAGTTGTGTCAAGCACTGCCAAAACATCCACACAGGCAGAAGAAAATGACGAAAATAAAAAAGGAAGGATAAAATGATCCAGCCAAATACTATACAGGACAGGTTGTGTTTGCTTAGGGGAAAAAAGCATCCAGTCACTGGGCTGTATATTAAGTGTGTGTTATGAATGACTTCTTTGCAACAAGGGAAATTAGCACCTGGAGCAAGGGGGGGAAAGTGCCCCCGCTTTTGTAATTGGTAAAATTAAAATACCTTTAAAATGTGACACCACCACTTTTTCCCCTGTCTCAAGAAGTGGGCAGGGCTTAACCTAACTGGTCTTGAACTGCCTTGTTGGGATGCGAATTCAGGCACCTAGGTACAACTACCAACATACATTAAAAAAAAGAAAAAAAGAATTGTGGCTATTGTAAAAAGAGCAAGAATTGACTATCTAGGTTTCAGACGATTGCCTTGCCCTTTAACATTTTTGTGTCCCTGCTATTTTTGCACATGCCCCACCTCCCGCCTGCCCTAGTTACATTTCTGCTTCTGTGTGAAACACTGTTCCTGCAGTCAGGGCACTGTCTAGGCCAGCATGCTACAGGATTCAGGGGACTACAGTTGCTTGGCGCGGGGAGGAAGTCAACAGAAGTGGGAGACTCCTCATGCATTTGTGGTAGTACTCCTGCTTGAGTAAGGGGCCCTTTGGTTCCAGGGTGTAGAGTCTGAAGAAACTCAAGCGCTTTTGGCTTGCTCCATCGGATGAGACTGCATCTCGTTTTTGTCAGCTTGAACACTAGAAATTAAGCGGATAGATAAAACTAACTCAAGTGTGCCTGTGCAAATGTGTGCCTGTGTGTGTGTGTGTGTGTCTAAGCTCTGAGATGTATTGGATTCTCTTTAGAGCCATAGCTTAGTGTTCGTTCATTGCATCTTCCCAGACAGAGCTCTCTTTGCTGGCAGGGCTTGGATTATTTTTTCAATTTTATTTCCTATTTTCTCCTCCCTCTGGGGTATTGCATTAAATCTATAACTAGGTGAGACAATAAAATGAGAAAATGTGTTCTCGCTCCATAGCTTATGTACAGTAAATTACTGCCTATCTGTGGGGACATTTCAGGGTGTCCAGATAAAGCAGTCTATAATGAACAAAGTAGTAGGGATTTCACACATTGTAATGAGCACATGTTTGTGTGGGAGAAAGTCGGAGCTGGTTCATATATTATTTGGAGGCTGCTTATTACACTCCTAATGTAGGGTGTAGAATTCCTTGAGGACTATGCCTGTGTACATACTAAATCAGCAGTGTGCACTTGCTCAAGCCATAGTGTGTGAAGTAGCCCTGTGACACAAAGGAGCTTTAAAAGAAGACCTTTATTTTATGCAGCTTACATCCAGTGACAAATACCATAGTCACGGCTGAATCACCATCATTTTCTTCTTGAGAATTGCATCTTGTTATAATAAGCTTTATGCTAGATTATTTTGTTTATTATCTGTTAATACGTTGTCGGAATGTAGATTGCAACTTTTCAAATTTCAGATAGGCAGCTATCACAAAAAGTTCCACGTGCAATAAAAACAGAATGATAAAAGCAATAACAATGATAATATAAGGAAAACCAACCACACTAAACATAAAAAGTAGACCTCTGTCCAGCTGGTTGTGTTTGGATTTGACGGATACCACTGCAGCCAAGTCCGTCCCCTTCCTGGTCCTGATCAGCCCTCCTCACTTTCCCCGTCCCGTTCTGCCCACCCTCATCTCCCTCCCACCCACCCTGTAAGTGATGTTACTTGGCCCAGTGGGCATCCAGTATCTGCTGGCACACAGAGCTGGCTGCTTGTGGCAGTGGTCAGGCCACGAGCTCTAGCATGCCACATTTCACACTAACTGGAAAGCACCTAGCAGCACCAAAAAGCTTGTTGCAGCAGCTCTAGGTGCCAACTGTGTTGAAGACGGGCAGCCCAATCCTGAAGGTGGCTGCTTTGCTAGGTGCAGTGGCACCAAAACGGCTACCACTACATCCAGTGGCACCACCAAGGGCACCTGAGGTCTCCTCAGGGGAAGGAGACTGTTATCCCCTTCCCCCAGGGCCTTCTCAAGTCTTTGCCAGGTATTTTGCCAGCACAGACTTGAGAGACTCCTTGTTGAGCTTTCTGGCCTGACACAGAGTTAAGAATCTGGTGGAGCAGAGCTCCACGAGTTCCACCCCTCTCCTACCCAGTTCCACCCTTCGCCCTGCCCTGGAATGCTTTCTCCTGCCCCCGAGGCCCTCCCTACTACCCAGAGCTCTTACCTGGCTCTGGGTGGGGTCTGTCTGGTGCTAGAGTCAGCATGCAGGCATCACTTATGGCATGTTAGTGACACCCAGCATTGCCGATGAAGCTCAGCACCAGCAATGATCCAGCTTAAGTTTGGACCCTTACTCATGTACTAGTGGAAGAAGCCTGGCCTGGCACAGCTGGCCACGTGCAAGGTGAGAGGGAGTACATCTCGCTCTCGCCTTGAATCTAGTGACCTATGGACTTCCAACCTACCACCTGTAACCCCCTGGAATGGACTTACATACCAGACGCGAATGCTCTATGCTTATGACTGACAATACTTTCTCAATGTATGTAACCGTGTTCCAGGATCTTGTATTCTCTACCCAGTGGTTTTTCTGCTTGTAAAATTGAAACATTCTCCAATTAAAAGTTAAATCTATATATAAGATTGTGGATTATACCTAATTTCCTGAGGACCAGTTCTAATTATAACCCAAACCATTTTCTTAAATAGTGGAGAAGGAGTGTGGGCCTTGAGTGTCCATGCTTCTTAAATGCAGTAGATTATACAGGTTGAGTCTCAGGGTTCTCAGAACTCACTGGGATGGCAAAAATCAAATTAAAGCAAATCCATTTAAAAAACAATGTCCCTTTGCTCAGTGATTAAAAACAGCCTTGCTGACCTTTGTAATGCATCAAGCAACAAATGGTCTCTCTCCAGACACTTAGAAAGGCTTCACTTGGAGGCAGCAATCCCTCCCTTCACCAGGAGCACAGCTTGGGGGAAAGGATAGGAGGTGCTAACCACTGCCATTTAGCATTCTTTCCGGTGCTCAGGGGGAGGGGAGGGGTTGCTTGGCTTCCAGTGAAGCTGCTCTTTGAAGCAAAATGCCTGGAGAGAGAATGATTGCTGGATTCTAAGTCAGCTGCCCTCTCTTGCATTAACAAGGCTATTATTAAATGACTTTTTCCCTTTAATTTAAAGGGCCCTTATCACGCTTTCAGATAAAACCACAGGTGAAAAATCCATGGATAATTAGGTTATACCTGTGTATATATTTACACTGCAGTCGGACAGGAAGAGCAGATGAACAGGATTCAAAGCAATAACCTTTGGAGTTGTCATCATACACTGTTCCTTACACAAGCCCAACCAATTCTACGAGAGCCTGATTTCATAGCATACTATATTTGCGAGCGCAAATGGGATAAAGCAAAAAAGCTCCTGGCGGTGGAGCAGATCCACAAATCATCTTGATCGATCACATGGTTCACTTGCAAATTTGTACACAGAAACAAGCAGCCTTGCGCAGCTCATAAGGAATGAAGCGTCCCCCACTTTGTTTAAGCTTTCCACTTCTGCTGTGAAATTGCATTTGTGACTGAGGAATAAACTCTTGAGTGTTGCAGCAGAAATGGATGTTGCATATTTAGTGGGTGCCTGCAGGCAATTTCTTTTCTTAATGGAGATCTGAACGCCGCTTTAATTTTTCCACATTTTATAAGGGTTTTTTTCCCCTCTCCTGTTGAAATTGCTTTTTATGTGATGCCTATTGGATGGTTTACAAAGAAGTGATGGCGAGCGGAAGACAGGCAAAAGAAGTGCCAGTCTCATAAAGAAAAATGTCTATCATGGCAATCAATAATCCTTCTCCTGTATTTGCTAAGTATTGATTGAGACCAAAGGATTAGATCCCATCTCCTCTTGATTTGAGGCAGGCAGTTGCAATGCAGATCCTAGAGGACTGGAAATAGAAAACAGACATGATTGTCTTTCTTATGTGCCAGTTTCTGCTGGGATATGAGTAAACAAGTTAAATATTCTTAATTTTTTAAAAATATATGTTCTTTTTCTTCCATTGGAGGCCAGAAACAATGAACCTAGTTCGCTATCTGGGCTAACAAGTGGAGGCTTCATTCATACCAGCAGAAATGCTTTATTTTGTTGGGAAAGCCAATCCAAAGCTTGTTATATAGCCTGTTTTGGTGAGGTCACACTGTTCTGTATCCAGCTTGGGTGTGTTCCTGGACACTGGTGATGCCACGCATGAGGCTTTTTGAAGGGCACAGGTCCATGGGAGAATACGACCCTTCAGGAAGCTGCTGCATGAATCTTGGCCCTTAGAAATATATAAGAAAAGACAGAGTTGTGCATGTCTCTATTTTTTCCCCCCAATTCTGTATTCAATTAGGAGTCACATTTTGAGTTAGTTCTAACTGCTACAAACTTCCAGAGTCCCCTGGAAGCAAACTGGATTTTTTGGAGGAGTGGGGGAAGCAATGGTCGACCTCCCCAACCCCGCGCCCCAGGGCAAAGGTCCCGTGCGGAAATCCGTCCCCCCCTCACCTGAGGCTCACGGAGCCTCGCGTGACCTGAGCCTGCGTCGGGGAAACTCCCTGAGGTTTCTCCGAAGCTATAAACTATGCTTCCAGGAAACCAGAAGCACAGTTTCCGATCCTGTCGGGGCTTCTGCGGGGTCATACAGGCTTGCATCTGGGGCAATTGCACCATCAGACACAATGGGAGGTTTGCAACTGGGGGGAAGGAAGAAGTGCTTGCACAAGACTCCTGTTGGCATTTCCTCCTCTCCCCAGTCAAGAGCAAGTCAAGTTCTGCATTTTCTGCAGTTCTGCATTTTACACTCTCAGGGTGGTATTATGCTCTATGTAGGCCTGGGGAGGAAGAGTCTAGAACCACAGGGTGAGTTCAGACTGGGGCAATTGGGGTTTGGTCCTGTAAAAGGCAAATTTGGCCACTGTCATCCATGCCTTTCTCATATCTCAACCACACAGTTTGCTAATTGCTCTGTGTGGGGTTGTCTTTGAAGTGTGTTTTGAAACTATGGCTGTTTCTCGAATGCTTCTGCCAGGTTCACCTTCTGCTTGTCAGTTCCCACTTGCCATTTTTTGGATCTCCTTGCTGCAGCACCACATAACATTTCCATCGCCTCCCCTCTTCCAGGTCACCAATTCTCACTTCATAGTGCTGATCATATATATTTGGAGCATACAGCTGTGAACTGGTCATCCTTCAAAGAGGACTTATTGGGCACAATTGGCTGAGATCATCTCTTTCACAAGTTCTGTGGATGTTCATTAAGCACAATGGTTGCACTGAGACATCCTGTACTTACTTCCAATGGGGATTCTGCAAAGGTGATCTTTATTAATGTCTTTATTCCTGTAGTTCTTTCTTTATGAAGCTAAGAATGGCCAGATTAGTCCTTTGGACAGTGTATGGAAACCTATCAGTAAAGCAGTTAGGTGGGGCAGCAGAGGTAGGACTGGCAGATTAGTATTTTCTGAAAGGCTGAACTAACACTTTAATTGCATTTCAGTTTTGAAAGGGTCTTTAGTTCACATGAGTCATTTTTTCTCTGTGTCCATTATTGCTGTTTTTTTTCCAGTTGATCCAGAAGGCTTTGTTCCTCATGAATGTGACCCAGAAAGAACTGAGTTTGGACATAAAGAAAAGGAGGGATGGTTCTGCTGTAATTATGAATGACCCTTTTCATGCGAAATAGATATATTTTGTTCTTTTCCCTGCATGACTCCTTCAAAAAAAAAGTTCAGACAGGAATACCATTATTGATCAAGAAACCAAAAAGAGTTCAGCTCCCATCCGCTGCAACTGAAAAGAAGTTTTACAGCTCATTAATTGCATGATTACCAGGCACAATTCATTCAAATTCTGTTCCACTGACTGCATTTGTAAATACCTTCTGAGAAGTTTATCGCCCTTTCCGTAGGACAGAGCTTTCTTTCAGTGCATACGTTTCTCTTCTGCGCCATACTGATACAAGGGAACCAAGGGGAAAGTTATGGTGAAAAAAACCTTATCTTTTTACTGCAATGGGAACATAAAGAATTGTATTGGCTGTGAAGCATAACAGATATTAATTAGATGTTTGCTGTTCAGGTTCCTTCAAACCAGTGTATTTATTAAACTTCATATTGCAATCATTTGGTACAATTGGCTCTCTTAGCTGGTTATGCTTGCATTTCACGATGAATGGATTAAGCAGGGTTTACAGTACAAATGTTTGTCTTCATTTGGAACTACAGAGGACACTGCAACAGTTTAGTACACACTCAGGCCCCATTTACATGGCTAGGTAGAAGTGTGGGAAACCAGACTAATGCTGGAGGAGGTAATTCCATGCTTTAGGCTAATGTGGCAATATGATTGAGAGGAAAGGCCCAAATAATCAACCCCAATCAGCACTCATTCTTGGTAGGCCATTAGGACCCATAAGAACATAAGAACCTTGCTGGATCAGGCCATGAGCCAATTAGTGCAGCTTCCCATATTCCATTGTGGCCCACCGGATACTTCTGGGAGCACAGAAGACAACAAGATACCTGTATTGTGTTGCCACTCCCTTGCACCTAGCATTCAGAGACAGGGAGCTCTAAAACCTGGTGGCTGCATTTAGTCACCACGGCTTGTAACCTTTTCTTCAATCAGTCTGTCCAATTCCTATTTAACCAATTTCTGCCTGGCCCACAGGTGTACATATTTGGTCCCTGTTGCATATATGCAACACTGGGCAGAAATAGCTTAAAGGTATCTAGGCCAAATGCCATCACCACATCCTGAGGCAATGAATCCCACAGATTAATTTCTCACTGGGTAAAGAAATATTTTTTTTTATGTGTTCTAAACTCTCCCGTCCCTCCGTTTTAGTGGAAGTTTTCTGGTTCTGGTGCTGTGTGAGAGGGAAGAGAACATCCCTCTATCCACCCTGTCCAGCCCATGCATAATTTTATATGCCTCAATCATGTTCCCTGTCCCGCACCTTCTTTCTAGACCAGGGGTGCCCAAACCCTGGCCCTGGGGCCACTTGCGGCCCTCAAGGACTCCCAATCCAGTGCTCTGGGAGCCCCCAGTCTCCAATGAACCTCTGGCCCTCTGGAGACTTGCTGGAGCCCACGCTGGCCTGATGCAACTGCTCTCAGCGTGACTGCCAACTGTTTGACCTCTTGCGTGAGCTGTGAGATGAGGGCTTCCTCCACTGTTTGCTGTATCACATCTGTGATTCAGTAGTGGCAGCAAAGGAAAGGCTGGCCTTGCTTTGTGCAAGGCCTTTTATAGGCCTTGAGCTATTGCAAGACCTTCATTCATTAATATAAGTTCCATCTAATATATTCATTTATGTAAATTTATTCAGATTTGAAATGTAAATTAATTATTTTTTTCCCGGCCCTCAACAGTGTCAGAGAGATGATGTGGCCCTCCTGCCAAAAAGTTTGGACACCCCTGTTCTAGACTGAAGAGCCCCAAATGCTGTAATCTTCCCTTGTAAGGGAGGTGCCCCAGCCCTCTAGACATTTTGGTCACTCTCTTTTCCAATCCCAATAATATCCTTTTTGAAATGTGGCGCCCAGAACTGTACACAATACTCTAGAAGTGGCCTTCCCATTGATTTCTACAATGGCACAATAACATTGGCCCTTTTATTCTCAATCCCTCCCTAAAAGGCCCCGAGCCCATCTCATGGATAAGTCGAGAGGAAGCCGCAAGCCAAAATCATGGAATATGCTATGATTCATAGATAAGTCGACAGCAAAAAGGTCAGGCATAAGGAAACATTAAAACTAGCATTGCAACAGCAGCTCTAAACGACTGTAGTTTCTTGTGATAGAATTGGCAGCAATTGTCACTAGTGGAGAGTGATTAAACATTAGTGAATACACAGCGTCACTGTAACAAAGACAAGATCACTGGCGCTACAAAATGACTGCAACCAGGTATTATTATTGTGGTTGTCAATCAAATAATATTTAGTAGATTAGTGGTTTCCTGTTTAGAACGAATGTATTAAATTTATACCAGCACTCCTTGTTAAGATATTGAGAGCGATACAAGGACATCTGCAAGAGGGATCTGAAGGCCTTAGGAGTGGACCTCAACAAGTGGGAAACCCTGGCCTCTGAGCGGCCCGCTTGGAGGCAGGCTGTGCAGCATGGCCTTTCCCAGTTTGAAGAGACACTTGACCAACAGTCTGAGGCAAAGAGGCAAAGAAGGAAGGCCCATAGCCAGGGAGACAGACCAGGGACAGACTGCACTTGCTCCCGGTGTGGAAGGGATTGTCACTCCCGAATCAGCCTTTTCAGCCACACTAGACGCTGTTCCAGAACCACCATTCAGAGCACGATACCAGAGTCTTTCGAGACTGAAGGTTGCCAACAACAACAAATCTTATTCTACACTAGCACTGTAGTCTAAGCAGCACTTGCAGGAAGGCTTGAATTGGCTTGCTAGCACTGCAGCCAGATCCTTGGGACTCCAGTGGAGTTATGTTTCATGCCAACCAGCACAAGAGTGGGGGGAAGGAACAGTGGCAGGGGAGGGTGGCTGGTGCAAAACTGGGCATCCCTGTGTAGGGCTTCCAAGCCCAGGAGGCAGAATAGGATATGGCTGTGGAGGCTGCTGCCAATCCCATCTCTCCTGGGCCTGTCCCACCCCCGTTCTGCACCCCCTGTCCCGTAGCACCCGCTTCCTGCCTATGTCCTGCCCACCCTCCCCAAGCCCCTCAACCACTTGGCAGAGAACTTATCTGTCAGTGCTCCCCACAGGCACAGCCTACTTGTGCAGTGCCACAAAGTGCTTTATGGCATGTTTTCGATGCCTAGTGCTGGTGCAGCGGTCACTGTGCCAGCTCTTCAGCATGATGGGATTGCACTGTAAGCTGGTGTTTTCATCCTGATTACCATACAGAGATTTACTTCAGTGTTGGCAGGCAGTAGCAGTTTATGGTTAACATATTCCTTTAATTTGGGCTTGGAGCCAAAGAGATGGTTCTAAGTAGTTTCTCTTTTTTGGGTGCTTTGTTTTAACGCCAAGGCTGACAGTAGGAATGATTGAGCCTATTTAAGCATCTTGCTTTAAAGTCAACTGTGCATTTAACACTTATCAACAAAAGTTAATTACTAGATAATGATGGCCTCGGAGGGCCCAGTGGTGAGAAGAGGCCCCATAAAACAATCCCTAGTGTAAAATAAAATAGAAGCAATACCTTACTGAGACTCAACACTGAAACGAAGCTGACATCAGAGATTTCTGGGCATCCTAAATGCTGAGTAGTTCAGCTTGGAGAGATGCTCAAGGTTCTCGGCCAAGTCTGAAAACTGGTTTGTTTTGAAAACTGAAAACTGTTTGTTATATCTAACAAACAATGGCTGTTCCTTAGGGGATTACAGGCGTGATTTCCTTTTTGAAATGTTGAGAATATTCACCCTAGTCTAAGAGCCTGGGCCATGTGCTACCAGAATGCGGGTTCTAGCAGCACAAAGCCCTTTATAGTAGTGCAAAACCCAGGCCACTGTCATGTGCTTCCAGGCCACTTCTGCACAGGGACAGTGGTGCAGTGTGCACAGCAGCGGCTTCCAGAGTATCAGATGGTGCGCTAGTAAGTCGGTGGCAGGAGTGTGTCATGGGTGGACAGGGTGGAGGTCAGGGGTGAAGAGGGGTTAGGGAGGGGGAAGAAGGGGTAGATTCAGGGCCTCTGAGAGGAATTTTATCAGGAGGTACAAAGTTTCTTTTGGGCCCCTTTGCAAAGGGGGAGAGATGAAACAGAGCGGGGGAGGGTGGTGACAGGCAAGCAAAATGGGGGCAGGGAGGGGTGAAACAGGGTGAGGGGAGGGTAGAGACAGCTGGAAAAGTCTTTGGAGCCCAGGTCTACCCACTCATGTGGCATCAGTAGTGTCCCCAGCATCCCGTATGGGCAACAAATCTGATAGGAAAATGTCAGATCCCAGGAAATTTCTGGGCCCCCTCCTTTGGCTCCTGGGCCTCCCTTTGGACCCTGGGCCCTTTACCCCCCCTCTCCTAGGCCCTGGGTAGATCTCAGTGGCATCAGCATGTGTCATAATCCTATCTCCTCTTTTCCAATACACACTGCCTCTTTTCTCTCCTTGGACCCATGCCAGCTATATAGTTGGCAAAAGTCAGAGGAGACCCATAGCCCACTGGGAGGCCTATGCAGAGGTGAATAGAAACTGTTTTAACTTATTTCTGACAGGCTTCCTGATCATCCAGCCCCACTATTGGATACAGCATGTGCTCCTTCAGCAGGGTTGCATTGGCACCAATGGTGGAGGAGAGGCTTGGGCAGTAAGTCCATCTACTACAGTGTAGCTTCCACCTTGCCTGCTCCACAGTCCTGTAATGTGTGTGTGGCTGAATGGGTGGAAGTGAGTGTATGCATAGGGATGAATGGGTGCAAGGTGCATTTTTATGTATTTATACATGGCAGGAGTGGGTGGGGGGTGCATATAGATGGATGCTTAGAAAGAGCCCAAATGGACAGTTGGGTAGAAGGGGAGAGTGTGTATGAATGAATGAGCAGGAGGATGGAAAGTGCTTGTGTGAATGTGGATGGATGAATGAAAGGTCTGTTGTGTGTAGAGAGAAGGTGTGTGCATGTGTGTGAGATCTCATTTATTTCCTGATCCTGCCCTTTGGCATCCATTTTTTGCCCGATTCGCAGGCAATTGTGGTGGCACCTGACCAGGGGGCGGATTCACTGTTTGTGTTTTTTGGGGGGATGGGGGCATGAGCCAGGCTGAGAAAGGACAGCAGGCAGGCCTCCCTAGGTCACCTCCTTGGAGCTCCCAAAGAAGCAACCTCCCAAAGAAGCAACCTCTGGCAGCCCAGCTCCTTATGAGTCAGACCACTGGGTCGGGGAGCCTTCCAGCCCCACCCGAGGTCTCGCCATACTTTTGGCCAGCCAGAGCATTGGCCAGGCGCGATCTTGAAGTCAATGCCCCACCCAGTGGGTTTTCACCTGGTGCCCAACTTTGCTCCCCATCCCACTGGGCGCCCTTCCCCACTGGTGCGGTAGATTGGAAGAGGCCATGCACCCATGACCCCCTCTTGGATCTGCCCCTGCACCTGACCCCCTTCTCAGAATATTTGTGAATCCACAGGACCTTAGGTTTGGTGACCCTTACACAACATAATGACAACTTTCATTTTAATTACAACTGGTTGACAACCTTCAGTCTCGAAAGACTATGGTATAAGCCTACAGCACCCGGTATTCCGAAGCGGTCTCCCATCCAAGTACTAACCAGGCCTGACCCTGCTTAGCTTCCGAGATCAGACAAGATCAGGCATGTTCAGGGAGTATCTGATGGGAGACCAAAAGCCCTCTGCTCTTCTTCTTTCCTCTTGCCAGCAGTTACATTTTTGATGCAAATGACAGTATGTGTCAGTACTCTTTTAGCAGGCACCTTTTGTAACAAGAGGTGATGGAAGTGCGATGGACAGTAGCCAGTCAGCATAGAGCAACCTGCCACTGTAAGCCGCTTTGAAAACAACCCCCCCCAAATGATACGTACAAAAGGTGTCCTATCAGCCAAAGACAGAGAAGTGAGGAAAGCAAGGAAAAGCAGCAACCCTAAGCTGCTTTGTGCTCCGGGTCTCTAATTAGACATAATGAAGTGGATGTGATTCAAAAGGAGCAGAATAGGCAGGAGGCTTCCGTTGAGTGCACTGATCGCCGTAAGTATCAGTGTCTCAGTTTCATAGTGTAGATAAAAGAATGCATTGTCTTTGCTCTCTAATAGGATGCAGCACCCATCACATGGGGAAAAGTGTTATAATGGCATAGACGTCTGATATTGTTATTTCCAAACTGTGGCGAGCATATTGAAAGTGTATCTTGAAAATGTTGGGGGAAAATACTGAGCCCATGGGGTGAACGTCAGAAGAAATTTGCTTATTATGGTAATTAGGAGAAAAGGTGTTCAAAAATAACACCCTTTTAGGCGGCATAGGAAAGTGATGCTTAAAGAGCTGAAGTGAATAAATGGTTCACAGGGAACGGAGATCTACATTTACACTGAACTTGAGGTTGCCTAATGAAATCACTCACTCTGCTCCATGCAAAAGTAGTCTTGTTTTAATGAATTTTGTAAAATGCACTTTGGAATCTTTCATTAAAGAAGAAAAAAATATGATTGAGAATATAGAAATGAATGTTTCTATAATAAATGCCAGGAAATAGAAAACTATCAATTTTTAAATATCCCCTAGGGATAATCTACAGTCGTCAGCCTTTTAATTTTAATTCCACTCTGCAACACACTGGCCTGGAATCACTTTAATGTTATTATTATTGCCTCATAGTGCTCTCCCCCCTCCCTTCCAGTCTTTGTTTCTCTTTAACATACAAATTAAAAGAACAATGGCACAGGCCTACCCTGAACTGGGCCAGCAAGTGCAGGGGTTTATGACAGTGGAACAGAGTGCAGCTGCCAAAATAGCTTCCAGCTGGTCACAATGGGTGTAAAATGGCTACAACTGGTGGCAGCATCAGAGACCCACTGTGGGACCAGCAAAGGTAGGGCTGAACAGCAAGGCTGCGGTGGAACAGGGAGGAACAAGGATATTTCTGGGTGGGATGGAGGCTGTGAAGCACACTGGGGTCAGTAGAACTCACCTGCTGGAATAGCCCCTTCCATGTCCTTTTGCACTGCTGTTACACAACTTGGACTTGCACCTGCTAAATAGCAGTTGTAGATCTGAGGAGTCCCATGGTGGTGGGACAAAAGTTCATTTACTTCGAGTAGGCTTTTCCAACTGCTCCATCTCTCAGCTTGTGCTGCATCACACAGCTGCATTGGCTGGGGGAAGGGATTTTGGTAGAACTGAGCTGTAAGAAAGGAATACTGCTACTTGTGTGACCTTCCTTTGTTTGGAAGCAATCCAATTGTTCATTATCAACCAGTTGAAGAGTTGCCTAGTGCGCGCACACACACGCACGCACGGAGAAAGACAGTATACTAACTACACCTAAAGAACATCTACCAAATGCCAGTTCAGCCTATTTTAGATATATCTGTCTCAAGCATCCGATTGATATGGGAGATTGCAACCTTTCCCTAAGCAACTTGACTAATTGCTCAACTGCTGTTACCACTGTAATGGGTTCAGGACAGTGTTGAATACATATATTAATATATTATTATTTCCTAGACTAGTTGTAACACATGATCCAGCCCTTCCAGACCTTGGGTCATGGAACCAGTGAGGAATGCAGGTGATCATTGATGGCAGTGGGATTGCTTGTTGCTTTCCTTAATCTGCTGCCTGAGGGCCTGATCCAGAATGATCAGCTCTGGCCCAGCACCAGTGCTGAGTGTAGCAAGTGTGCTGTAAAGCACATCGAGACACTTACTGCTGATTCACCTTGGGCAATGGCTCAGCTTGAGCTTGTGCTGAGCCAGCGCTGGGCGGTAGACCAATGAACGCTGCCCGGAACTCCAGTGCTGAGCGGCAGATGGGTAAGTTGGGGCAAGTGAGGCATTCCGGGGTGGGCAGAAGACATGGCAGGGGAGAGAGTGGGGCGAAAGGGGTACAGAGGTGGCAGCAGGCTCTGCCGCCATTTTCTGACCCCCTTCCCAGCCCAGGAGACTGGACATGGGTCTCCTTGAATCTGCCCCCACTCAATAGCGGGTGTGGATCCAAGGGAACCCATTAGGGCTGCCTGGCAATTACATGGGAGTAAGGGAGTGTAAGCTCCCTTACCCTGAGTAGACCCAGCACTGCTTCCCAGCCTCATGGGATGCAGTGGTCACCATTTCAACACTGCTGCAGCCCTGGGCATTGGGAAGCACAGGACTGAGCAGCCCAGCTCTAGTTTCACTTGGCTTCATGAGTGGGCCAGCTCTGCTAATTTCATTTGTTCATTGAAATTAATTTGTTACAGACTCCCTAAATGTTTTTCATTTTTTCTCTAACCTTCTTCCATTTCCTTTTCTGATTGAAAATGTACAGATCACACACCCACAAATTATTTTCAATTTCAGTGCCAAGAAAGGTCCATCCCATTAGTAACTATAAAAAATGGAAATATTGCATTTCCAGTACAAGAAGTCCTGTTTTTGTACCAATCCTCATTTTGAAATATTACGCAAAGTCCTTTTTTGAACCAATGATCATTTTGAGTTATCTACAGCCCAGTCCTATTGGGATTCTCAGCTGCTGAGACTAGCATTCCAGCAGCGGTTCCTGCCTTATTGCAATTGTAAAAATATACTCCTGCAGTGGCAAAAGCCATGCGCTGCCAAAACATTAGCAGAGAGGCCAGAGGGGCTCCATGCACAGTGGCAGATCAGGGAAGACCCACCAACAGGCAGGTCAGGGCTGGGGTGTATTGGAATTTCGGAGGATATTACCGAGGAGATAGGGTGTGGTGTCCACAGTGCCCCTTGCTCTGAGTAAATGCAGGATTAAAGCCCAGGTGGTAGCTGGAGGTGTGCTGCACAGCTGCAGCCACTAGAGCATAAGGAGATCCCTCAGGTATATAGGGAGCACCTGAGGCAGAAAGGGTTTGGTGGGTGATAGAAGGAGTGTAGGTTGGAGAGGAGACTAACTTGGCTTATTGAATTGGGAATCAGACTGTGGATTGTGACTGGACTTTGGTTTGGGTACCCTGACAGATTGGACTGACCTACCTGGAACCTGACTTTGGACTGTAACTTGGCTTATTGGCAACTCTGATTGATTGGACTGGTTTATAAGGCCCAGTGGATTGGGATTTGGCAAAACATGGGGGTAGAATGGGGGAGGGTGGGGAAATTACTATGGTGGGAGGGAGTGGCACCTGATGTCAGCAAACTTGCAGTGGATGCTATGATAGCAGCTTGCATGCTCCCTTTATCACCTTGAACTTGTGCCAGCCATTTTGCTGGCACAGATCTGATGAGACCCATAGGAGACCATGGCATGGTGGAGTACGGTAAGTAGAACTTTGCCCTACTTCCCTCTCCTGTCTCATCATGGCACTCCTTCCTCCACAGGGTACAGTGCAAGACCCCTTGGCATGCCTCATTGGTGAGGGGAGGAAGGATAGGTTTGGGCTGCTACATTTATCTTAACAGATCTTGCTGTTCACTTGAAAGCCACTCTCTTGAAGTCCAACATATTCCTGTAATTCAACATTCCACAATAATGAACCCCCCACAGAAAACTTCACATATATTCACTTTTTAGCAGAGTCAGCAGGCAATATGAAGTACTCGACTGTTGGAAATTAAGTGGCGGATCTCTTATTTGAAAAAAATACTAGTCATCGTTTCTAATTACCTAAACATATTTTCTCATTAAAGGGGGAGAA
Source organism: Tiliqua scincoides (assembly GCF_035046505.1). Lineage (NCBI taxonomy): Eukaryota > Metazoa > Chordata > Lepidosauria > Squamata > Scincidae > Tiliqua > Tiliqua scincoides. Next base: position 76,928,061 of record NC_089821.1, on the reverse strand, counting down.
TGAGAACCATATCAGTGAGATGGTATATATCAATAATAATATTTATTATTTATAAAGTGCCCCAGGAAACAAAGAACTATACAAAAGCATTGTCTCTCTTTTCTATTTCTGATGTGTCTGCACTCTAAATTACCATTTGGAGATTTGAATAATTTTAGGCAAGCTACAGCTCAGTCCTGTGCATTTTTACTTAGTAGTAAGTTCCACTGAGTGCAGTGGGACTTAATTGGTTGCACTTAGAACTGAAACCCTAGATTCTCTTCTATCAGGTGATTTTGGAACTTATCATGTTTACTTCTCTGCCTGCTAATATTCACATTGGTTCTATGGGAATAATCTTATCACCTGTCATACTGTTTGATGGTGTCATCTGTCTTTATAAGGTGATCTGCTCCACCTTAAGATCCAACTAGCCAGTGTGACTATCCTGCTTTCTTTTATCTGAAATGATTTAATACCATTTTATTGTTGTTTCATTATGGTATTTTTAAGTATGGTGGGTTGTTTTTTTTTTAAGTATTATTATTTCATTGGTAGCTCTGTGAATTGCTTGGGAAATGCTTGATAGAAGAATGGTATAGAATATTTTAAATAAATATGCAAGTTATTCTGTTGTGCTGGATCATGCCCTCATGTGTTGTCTGCTCAGCTTTTCCATACCCATAATGTTTACCACTAAGAAATATATTTTGTTATTCATTGATTGACTTGGTTTTTGCTTTAGAAAACTGTTAACAAACATCAGAAAAAGATGTATAATGAAATGTGAAATATTCACACCTCATTATCACTTCATCAGAGCCATAATCCCCAGTATTAATTCATCAATCAAACCTCTTAATGTTTCTGCATAAAGTGGAAAGGCCAGTTGCCTCACTGTTCATATGGTGGCAGCCAGATACTTTGAATGATTGAATTTCATGTATATTTATCTAGTCGAGTTTTTATAGTCTGCTCAATTAACTTGACTACGGTATATGGTTAATTGCCCAGCTCAATGTGGGCTGCGTTTGTCCTCCTTTTCTTGTATAGATCCATCTAACCCTCTGTCTTGACATCATTACAACTTGTGATTTCCCATAACCCTACTGGCAACATTCAATGAGAAGGAAGGAGAAGATGGAAACACAAATTGTAATGATTCCAGGATATGGGGTACTTAAAGGAAGAAACTGACAAGAAAGGCAGCTAGCGTGCCCATATGGGCACGCTGGCGCTGATTGCCAGGCTAAACCCCCTATCAGCCGGCAGCAGGGCTTTGCTGCCAGCTGATTGGCTGGCTGGCCTTGGGGGGCGGGACAACTGAGCCTGATCTAGCGCTCAGGTGCTAGACCCGGCTCAGTTCCGTTCCTGGAAGCGACCGAGCAGGTCGCTTATCCAGGAGCGGAGAGAGGCTGCCCCACGACGGGGCTTGAGGTGCGGAGATCCGCGCTTGCAGGCTCCCGTCACTTCGGGCAGTGGGTAGCCTCTATTGAGCTGCGCGCTCTGCGACTTTAGCTCCGGGGCTCAGCGTCGGAGCGGCCCCGTGAGAGCTTGAGGGGGCATCCCGTTGCGCGCTCTGCAGACGGCGTCAGGGGGGGTGACCCGCTGCGCGCTCTGCAGGGTGCTATCGAAGGGGGCGGCCCGCTGTGCGCTCTGTCCGAGTGGCAGCGGTAGGGGGTGGCCCGCTGCGCGCTCTGCCAGCCGCGGGGCTGCAGCGCTTCGCAGATCTGTGCACCCCGCGGCTGCGGGTGCAATTTGGGGGGTCCAGTGGGGCGGCAGGCGCCCGTGGTGGGCGGCCGCCCCACATTCCTCCTGGGGCGGGCCTGCCTGTTGGGGCGCATTTTGGCAGCCATCGGGGGGGTGCCTCGTGTCTGGGCGCCATTTTGGGCCCTGCCTCGTGGTGCTCCACCATTTTGATTATTTAAATACAGCCTGTCAGCCATTTTGTGGGCCCCAACTGCCAAAAGGGTCTCTTATTTTCAGAGTTGGGCAACTTCCAGTCACAGCGGTCTGCTGACACAGCGCGGAAGGCCAAGATTCCGGACTGCTGAGGCGTATCGTATCCAGTTAAAACTTAGAGCACAGGGGGCGGGGGGCCCCACTGGGGATATTCCTTCACTTGGGGGGTGGACATGGGGAAGAAAGCCCAGAAGTCGGGTGGCAAGGCCACCAAAAAGGCAGCTCTAGCATGGCCCCCCCTCCCCTCCCTTCCTCCTTATCGGATGATGAGGAGTAAATGCCACAGTTGCAGGCCTTGGCTTGCTACGACGCGAGACAAAAAGAAAAGGCCCTTCGAAAGGCGAGGCAGGGGGAGGCCGAGGCTCGCCTGCATAGTCGCACACCCGGCAAGGAGGCCGCGGGCTCCGCACGCCTTATGGGCAGCGGAGGCATTTTAGGGTGGCCGCATGGCACGGGGGGGCCCATAAGGGCCCAGGGCCATTTTGTTACTAGGCAAGGGCCAGGCCTGGTTACTGCTGGACAGGGAGAACACCTGGGAATTCTGGGTGTTGTAGGCTTATACCACGGGGAACGCCCGGGAATTCTGGGTGTTGTAGGCTTATACCATGGAGAACGCCTGGGATTTCTGGGTGTTGTAGGCTTATACCATGGAGAGTGCCTGGGAGTTCTGGGTGTTGTAGGCTTATTCCCCAGACTTTGAGATTACAGTTGCCAAGCATTTTAGGGTGATTAGTGGGAAACCCAGGCGCTTATTCCCAATGCCCAGATTCAATACTTCCGATCTATTTCACCTCCTGCGTAGTCAAATGCTCATGCCCACCTAACTTGTGCAGGATGTCAGATTTACATTTCCTCAGGAAATGCCCTTGTTTTGAAGCCAGAAATGTCATTTTATTGCATTCGGAGGGAAATCTGTTAGGCCCTTTCCCTCTTTGCATTCTTGGGGTTAAAATAGGTTATGATAAAACTAGCTCAAAGATATAATAGCACAAATCCATAAACCCTCTGTCTATGTTCACAATGCAGAGTCTGTGTGGGAAGACAAGGAAGGCATTCCTTGGGCACCTAGCCGGGCTGCACCAGATCAGCCCTGGTCTCCTTGGGGGCCTCCTTCCTTCTGGCAGGGGCCCAATTACCCCCAGTACCCCTGGGCCCCGGGGTCGGACGTATCCCTGTCCCAAATCTGGTCCCAGGGCAAGCAGGGCACCCCCCCCCCAGTGTGATCATTATCCTGCCATGGCCGACACAGAGTTGGACCAGCAGGATGTGGACTGGGGGGAAGAGTCATTGGGATTGGTGGTGGAGAGGGAGAAGCCTACGGTTTCGTATGGCATCATCGCCATCCCTCTGGGCTCTCACCTCGCCATGTCGGTCAAGGAGAAGATATGGCGGGGTGACTTTGTGGACATGTTCAGTCTCCTTCACATTGAGCCTGAGCCTACCCCCAAAGTGGGAGACCCTGTGCGTGACGAGGAAACCGTCAGGCAGAGGAAGATAGACAAGAATTGGACCAATTGGCCGAATGGGTTCATTGTCTATGCTGGGGTCACTGTCCAGTTGCACCCCAAAAAGGTGGGGAAACTGTTCAAATACCTGGACATTATTCATCGTGCTTTGCGTGATCATGCTGGTGCGGCTTGGATGGCTTATGACCGTCAATTTCGCATCAGAGCCGCGCAGGACCCATCTTTGGACTGGACTATACCCCAGTGGGAACTCTGGGTGCAATTAGTCCTGCCGGCTAGGGCAACGTTGGGGGATAGGGTGGATAGCGGGCATTTGATTGCTCGTTCCAGACCCGAGCAGCCTGCGTCACCTGAGGGTGCGCAATGGGTTCAATCCCCTCGCGCTTGCTTCCAATTTAATGCCACTGGCAAATGCAACAGGCCAGGATGTTCGTTTTCCCATGGCTGCCCCATGTGTGGGGCTGGGCATCCCGTGGCAAAATGTCCACTGATCAGTGGACCACGGCAAGGTTTCCGCCCCTTCCGTGGTAAAAAGCCGGGTGGTGGACCCTCAACTGGTGTTGGCAAAGGGCCTGACGCCAATTGAGATTCCCTCCTTGGTTTACTGGCTGCAATTTTATACAGATCGTTCTGCAGCCGGAGTATTTGAGGGTTTTTCAGCTTAGTTTCGAGATCCTAGCCCCGCCTTCAGTTAGCCCCACGTTCGCTCGCAACCTCCGGTCAGTGACTGACATGGAGGAGGTGGTGCGAGGTAAAAATAGCCAAGGAGTTAGAAGCGGGTAGAGTAGCTGGACCGTTTGCGGTTCCTCCACGGAGGAATTGCAGGTATCCCCCCTGGGTGTGGTGCCTAAAAAAGCCCAGGGCCAATTTAGACTGATTCACCACCTGTCCTTTCCAAAGGGTTCCTCCATAAATGACGGGATACCGACCCACCGGTGTTCAGTCAGATACACTTCTTTAGACGAGGTGGTTGCCTGCCTCAAGAAGTGTGGCCCTGGGGCCTTGATGGCCAAGGCAGATATTCAGTCTGCCTTTTGATCGCTTCTAGTGCACCCCCAGGATTTCTGCCAGACAATAGGGCATTGCCAATGGGGTGTTCAATTTCCTGTTCGGAATTTGAGGCGTCCAGTACATTTTGGAATGACTGTGCGTTTCAGAACCGTGTTACGATCCACTGTCCACTACTTTTTATGGGACCATCTGGGTCTGGCGTCTGTACTCGGCTCCTGGGTGACTTTACAGTGCTGTGTGAGCAGCTGGATGTCCCCCTGGCACACGAGAAGACAGAGGGCCTTGGCAAGCTCACCTTTTAGGTATCGATTTGGACTCGGTTACACAGACCAACCGCCTGCCAGAGGACAAATTAGATAAGCTGATAGGGATGTTGACTAGCGCCCTAGGGTCCCGGGTTATGAATCTGGTTAGAGTCTTTGTCAAACAGTGTCTTGCTATCACCACTGTTTTATCAGCCAGACATGAGCCTGGGCTTGAAAATAGCATGGCCGTCGCTCTCTCTCGATTTCAGGGGGAACGCTTTCGGCTGCTGGCCTTGCGGCCAGGCTGTGTCCAGATCCCAGGCCCCCACGGCTGCTTTGGTTAGGTCACGGTTTGCCCCCCCCCTGACAGAGTCCTTCAGTGGGGGGACTGTGTGTCACGGTCTGGGAGTTTATCCATAATATACCAGTTAGGGCGTGGGCAGTGGATTCAGTTGTAACAGGCTCCGAGCCGGTGTCTTTGTCCAGTATCTGTCAGGGAACAGTGCTGCTTAATGGCTCCTGCAGGAGTGGGCCCGCTATTCCGCCACAAGGATCGCCCCACCCCTTCCCCTTTACCAGTTTCGGGCCATTTATTAAACGAGCGCAGTCTCAATTAGGCCTGCGGCCTGAATTGTTTGGGCTGCATTCATTTAGGATTGGGGCAGTATCCATTTAGGATTGGGGCAGCATTCATTTAGGATTGGGGCAGCATCCATTGCGGCCAGCATTGGTTTTTTCCCCCCAGGGCATCAGGCGCATCGGTAGATGGCGCTCTGGTGCCTTTAAATCCTAAGTGCGGAAAGGTGCCGCCAGGGCTCTGTGTGCAACGCCAGTGGGCACAATGTGTGCACTGCCAGGTTGGCACGATGTGTCAGAGCCTTGTAGGCCCTGTTGGCAGCGCTCAGTGAGCGTGTGCCACGCCAGTGTTGGCGAGATGTGTCAGAGCCGAGTAGGCTCTGTTGGCAGCGCTCAGCGGGCGTGTGCCGCGCCAGTGTTGGCGAGATGTGTCAGAGCCGGGTAGGCTCTGTTGGCAGCGCTCAGAGGGCGTGTGCCGCGCCAGTGTTGGCGAGATGTGTCAGAGCCGAGTAGGCTCTGTTGGCAGCGCTCGGAGGGCGTGTGCCGCGCCAGTGTCGGCGCAGGGGGTAGGTGGGGTCCTGTAAGTTAGCTAAGGTGGACCAGGTCACTGTCCGTGACTGGCCATGGGAGTGAGTATTAGAGCGGAGGAAGGATTCCTCCTTTCTCTTGGCCTGTCCAGTGAGCTTATCTCTCGATGTGCTTCTTTTTCCCACAGGTCCGCGAAGGAGCTGCCCCGCCAGGGTCTTGATCTGCGGACACTCCATAGTTTTTTGGGCCTGGAAGCATGCCATGTCATCCAGTTTCAGCTCTCAGCTGGCGCTGGGTGATGTTGCACACATTGATTGGTTGGCCAAGAGGGGTATGTGTTGGGGCCAATTTTTCCCAGCCATTTTGGAGTACATTGCTGGTAACCCCCTGCCACAGGTAATCATGGTGCACTTGGGCGAAAACGACTTGGGTCAGAGGACGTCCATGTCCTTGAGGCTCCAGGCCCGCAAGGATTTTGACTCATTAGTCCGTCAGTTTCCCGGGATTACTATCCTGTGGTCTGACATGCTGCCTAGGAGAATTTGGCACTGGGCGAGTTGTGTAAAAAGAATTGAGGTAGCACGAAAAAGGGTCAACGCTTACCTGGGCAGGGTCGTCACGGAGCTTGGTGGAGCGGCTATCCATCATCCCAGCATTGCTTTTGAGGAGCCTGCTCTTTACCATGGCGATGGGGTTCACCTTTCTCCTATGGGTTATGGGCGCTTTCTTTCAGAGTTGCAACAAGGCTTGGCCCTCTTTTTGGGTGTAGGGAAGGCCAAGCGCGAGGCTGACCTTCCCTTGTGGCGGTAGAAGTGCGGGGTGGGTAGACAGAAGACCTTCTCCGGCGTCCAATCTAAGCCAGCAAGGGCAGGGGTGAGCCAGAACCGCTCTTTGGATGCTTGTCCGGCTCGAGGAGGCAGGCTGGCTAGCCCCTGGTCTGAACTTTGGGGCCTTGCAGGGGTGACCTGAAGGCAGAGTAGTTTGGCTGGCTTACCCTCTTTGGGCGACAGTGAAAGGCGGGCTTAATAACAATTGAGCTGCGCCTGGAGTTGGGTGGACGCCCCATGAGACTGGGGGACGTAGACGGCTAGGCCGTTTCCCCCATTTAGAACCCCGCACTTAGTTTGGGTATTGTTTCCTATTTTGCCTTGTTGCGCTTGTTGTAAGTTAATAAAGTGGCCCATTTAATCCCATACCTGTTGTCGGCTGTATTTATTGGGGAATGCATGGTAAAGGCAGCTAGCGTGCCCATATGGGCACGCTGGCGCTGATTGCCAGGCTAAACCCCCTATCAGCCGGCAGCAGGGCTTTGCTGCCAGCTGATTGGCTGGCTGGCCTTGGGGGGCGGGACAACTGAGCCTGATCTAGCGCTCAGGCGCTAGACCCGGCTCAGTTCCGTTCCTGGAAGCGACCCCCTCCCACCCGCCCTGTAGCTAGTCTGGGATTAGCTGGTCGTTCTACGGAGGACCGGGTAGGAATTTTTGAGCATTATCTGATTGGCAATATGATGGTGCTTTGTTTTCGCCTACCTCAGACTGGCTATGGAGCGTGTTTGGGTTTGCATAATACCTCTTACTGTCCTGGTCACTGGCGGTAGAAGTGCGGGGTGGTAGACAGAAGACCTTCTCCGGCGTCCAATCTAAGCCAGCAAGGGCAGGGGTGAGCCAGAACCGCTCTTTGGATGCTTGTCCGGCTCGAGGAGGCAGGCTGGCTAGCCCCTGGTCTGAACTTTGGGGCCTTGCAGGGGTGACCTGAAGGCAGAGTAGTTTGGCTGGCTTACCCTCTTTGGGCGACAGTGAAAGGCGGGCTTAATAACAATTGAGCTGCGCCTGGAGTTGGGTGGACGCCCCATGAGACTGGGGGACGTAGACGGCTAGGCCGTTTCCCCCATTTAGAACCCCGCACTTAGTTTGGGTATTGTTTCCTATTTTGCCTTGTTGCGCTTGTTGTAAGTTAATAAAGTGGCCCATTTAATCCCATACCTGTTGTCGGCTGTATTTATTGGGGAATGCATGGTAATAGTCATTTTTTAAAATAAACACCTGTCTGTTATGTAATTTGTAGTTCTTTCCTTAGCTGCAGTGTATTCATGCCCAGGAAAGCATGTAGCATTGGCCAAGTAGTGCTTGGGAGAATGGCTCATTTTCTTTCTGGTGAACTGGCCCTTTGGACACCTGAAGTTGCCAGTTTGTCCATCAGTATCTCTTTCTGATATAGACATGGAGTACATTGTTTGTCTTCCTCTCCTGGGTACAGTTGCTGTCAGTTTTCTTCCAGTGGTGAACTTCTTTGCAGGTAGTAATTACTAAAGAAAGCGGTTTCTCTTTTTGTCTGGTTTTCAGGATACAAGAACAGTAACCAAATACATCAACTGCTATTTACTATTAAAAGAAACCCAGAAGCTGTGGTTTGATTATGGTTTACCAACTCAGGATATGAAATTGCAACCTGGTTGGTAAACGGTAGCTAAACAATAGCTTCTGGGTTTGGACAATCTGAGGAGTTCAACGAGGATTCCTCCCTTCCAGTCAGTTGTGCAAGCGGAGAAGGAAAGAGGAGGTGCACAGACTTGCGGCTTCTTGGGCAGGAGGTCTGGTCTAGAGCGTAGAGCCTCCATTAGCATCAGAAGGTCACCAGTTCGAGGAAGGCTGAGAATGACGAGACCTTGAAACAGCTGACAAGCCGAGCTGAGTGATTCCACCTGCTCTTGGTGTGAGCAAGAAGCGTCTTGGCTGCCTCCATGTGAGAGATGGAGCTGCTTGTCAGCCTGTGTGGGAGAACCGGAGGCCAGAAGTGAGACCAAACCAGGAAGATCCATTCTGAAATGTTGTTGGTTCTTGAAAGAGAGAACCTCTATGTTTGTAAAAATCCCCTTGAGGGATTTAGAAACGCCTGCCTATGTAAACCGCCTTGAATAAAGTCAGGAGTAATCAGGTGACCAGAAAGGTGGTATATAAATACCTAGTTATTATTATTATTATTGTTATTATTATTCGGCTCAGGATTGGTGTCAGGATCGGCAAGTTCTGCTGGCCCCTTTCTGCATATGTCCCCCCACCCCCACTCATCCTGCTCCACCTCATTTCCTAGGCTATGCTCCTTCACCCTGGCCCCTTCTCCTCTTTCTCTCTGATTCACTCTGCTTCCTTATGTTGGCCTGCTTGCCTGGGGCTTGTTCTGGTGGGCAGAGCAAGTTTTTATCTTTCACCCCCTCCTGTCCTGTGGTGCTCTCAGGTGCTCCTGCTTGGGAATGTACCTGTTACACTGGTGCCCAGGGGCACTTGCCTCCATCTCAGTCCCGGAGAAGCTCATTAGCACATAAATCTAGAATCTTCATAAAATGTTGAGAATCTTCATAAAACGTTGAGATTTTCAAAAAGTGGATTTTTAGACTACTGCAATCCCATGGCAGCCATGTGGTGGATTGGCAGGGCCCATTGGGGCATAAGCCCCAAGCACATGCCCAGTTAATTCTGCCCTCTGACATGGACACTGCTTAAGCCTTCATTAACAATCAAATAAGCCATGGGTTGTTGGGTAGTCTGAACCAGGTTAAACTAGACCCAGTTGTGTTACTGAAACCAGCAACAAAAGGGAATGAGAATAAACCATATTCTGGAGATGAATCCTCCCTGCACGGAATACCACCTAAATCCAGATGCTTTGGGATCTCGGATCTTCAGCTCCAGAGCTAATAGTGAGGTAGATCCATGCTATTTAATAATCTCTGCAAAGTCAGTGTGACTAGTTCTCAGAAGGACAGATGCCACCTCACCAACTTTGCAACGCTGCTAAATCAACCCCAAATGTAACTGCAATTGAAGGTTTCCACTTTGTTTAATGGTTTCTTCCTTAACAAGGGTTTTTACACATACAAGGGTTGGGGCTGTGGGCATGGAGGGGAGGATAGGGATGCAATGTGTGAGGATTGGGACCACCGGGAGGCATGTTAGGGGAGTGTAGGGGGTGTATACTAGTGGCAGTGGCACAACCAATGTTGAATGACCTTCACCTGGCCTTGACATGCCCCCCTTTGGCCCATTCAGACTTGCGCCAACCAAAGAGCTGGAAGAGTAGACCATGGTATGATGAAGTAGGTAAGTAAACATTTCTTTTACTTACCTCTCTGTTGTATCATGGTCCCTGGCTGGCCCATAGCACATAATGGAGCAGGCACTGGGGTAGGATTCGGCTGTTATTTTATCTTAAATATAACTCTTTATAAATTAGTAACAGGTTTTGTTCTAACACTGGTTTATATTCCCTCCATACCTATTAAATCCAGTGTACTTTGATGCCCTTCCTGTTTTTTTAAAAAAATGTACACATTGAAATAATTGCTGTCAATTAGTTTGCCATATGCTTTCCTGGGCATACATTTGCTGCCACTGAGGGTGCAACTGCCAGTCATTCTTTAAAGCTTAATTAGCTAAATGGTTACGCCAACCCTATATATCATAACTTTCATTATTTTTTATTTATACATAAAGGTTTGTCTTCTGGGCAAATGAAGAAGGAACAAAGCACAACAAAAAAAGATGGGTTCTTCTACAGGAGTTCACAATCTAGAATTTGACAGTAGGGAGAAGTTCAAGAGAAGGGAGGGTATAGGACAGGAGAAGGTAATAATAGATAAATGTGAGCAAATGTCCTTACATGTACTTGGATTTTGTTGCAATTAAGAATGAAGACTTGAACCTGGGAGGGTTGCATAAATCTTGCATACAGCTTCTCATTATTCAGCTGAAACTGCTGCAGAACTATCACAAAATCCCTGTTTCAGCAGCTGAAACAGTTTAGCAAAATCCATGGATGGCTAACAATTAAAGGACACTATTATGATTAGAGATAAATGAAGTAACTTGAAAACTGGTGACTTTGGGTTTGATCATCTTTCTTAAGGAGGGTCCTGGGTTAGGAGAGTAAATCCTTTCATTTCAAAGGCCCAAGGTACAATCTCCAGCCCCCAAATTTAAATATCTGTAGATCCTATGGTTTGGAAAGATTTCTGCATGAACCTTCTGTGGCCTGAGTCAATAATGCTGGGCTAGATGAATGAATGATCTGAGTGTATAAAGCCGCCTTGTGTGTCCCTATAGAATGATTGGGGAGACTCTGGCTTATGATCCCAGTTGTTGACTTTCAGGGTGTATGTGCACAGTGACGACCCATCGATTCTTGGTCTCTAGTGGTAACAATAATGCTTAGCATTTGTATAGGTTCTGTAGGCTTATACCATAGTCTTTCGAGACTGAAGGTTGCCAACCAAGTGCTTTTGGAATGTACAAAGTGCTTCACTTGCTTTATACTGATTTAAATGTTACAACAATTCTGAAAAGTAAGTATGGTTTATCCCAATTTTGCTGCTGAGACTGAGAAGGAGGAGTTTGCCTCAGGTCAACAGATGAGTTCATGGTAGTGGCAAAATTCAAACCAGGGAAGTCCTGAGTCACAGCTCAGTGTCTCAGAGCTCAATCTTGTCCTCTTCTCCCCCACTGGTGCAGCAGCTCCAAAAACGGGCATTGTATCCCGTGGAGGCGTGGTGGATCAGGAGGCTTTAGAGGCCAAAGGGGTTTTCAAATCCACTTACAACTCTGTATACCTCTCACTGCTATGGGTCTCCTTGGACCTGCACTGATTTCACTAGTGCACGTCCAAGGAGAAAGGGCGGGAAGGCTGCAGGAAAGGGGAATGGAATCTGGCATGAGTCTGTGATGCCAGATCCACCCCCTCCCACAGCCGTTCTACCCTGTTATACTCAGTTTCCACCCAGTTTCACCCTTCCCTGACCCTGTTCTGCCCTCCCCTCCTGCCTCTCCAGTTAAACTTACCTGCTCTGGCAGGCAGCGGGAGAACCAACGACACACACAGGAAGGGTCAGGCTTTCCTGCTGGCTTCCCAGCAGGCTACTGAGTCTGCTGCTGGAAAGCACTTGCAGCACTTCTTCAGCTGTGGAATGGTGGAATGTTCATTCCACCATGCTAAAGACTAATAGCATTGGTTTGTTAGTCACTATGCTAAATCAGCTCTCGACAGCTAAAATGCTAATATAAAATTTATATATTTATTGTAAAGATTTCTATACCACCTTTCCTATGCTCAAAGTATTGAAAGTACTGCTACATGCTCAAAGTAGCAGTGATAATGTATAGCAACAGGTGGTGGTAGCAGGAGATCTACCATTCCTGCTAAGCATTCCATGGTGGAGCTCAGAGAAAATCCTGGTGGGCCCAAAGCCAATTTATCAGATTCTCTCTCCCCCCCCCCCATTTTTTTTGCAGGTCACGTGCAAAATTCCTGAGCTACAGCATTCCTGAAATCAGGATTTCCTATTGAATTTCTGGTCTCAGGTTTGTGGGACAGATTCATTGTTATAATTATCATGTCGTGTTCCTCATCATCCATTTCATTTTCAGAAACACACAGTAAAAATGTCCTATTAATTAACAAGTGGGCTAAAGAGTTCTTATTTAACTGCAAAGCTCTGGAGATAAAATGTAATTTCATGCTTGCTCTGCTTGTATTCCTTATTGCTTTAAGGCAACAGTGTCAATGAAAGTATTTAAAAGAGAAACAGCCCCTGGGGGATATTAAAAAAAAATCTTTAGATGTTTGCATCTAAATAAACTGGCAGCTCCATGAAAGAAAAGATAAAGGCACATTATTAAACAGGTTGTAATTAGAGTATTGATTTTTTCTGCATGAGTGAAAAACAAAGAAGTATTAATTAGTGATTAATATCATCTGGGATCAGGCTGAACAGATATTAAATCTTGGTGCCCAGATTAATTCTGCACACTCTGTAGTTTGCCAATTAGACATCTACGGCTAGAACAAGAATTGCAGGCTGATGAACAAATACTGGAGGAAAAAGAACATAGAAAATTGAAATTGAGTGACAAAAATCAAAATAATGTCGCTTCCATGAATATTAGTTTTCAGGAGCAGAAATCAACTTTCTCATTGGATTTTATATTTCATGTTTATTTCTCAACATTTGGTCAATAGTTGCAAGGCGTGAGGATAAGTATGCTGTGAAGAACAGCAGATTGCAATGACCCAGCCTCAGTTCATACATGAACCAGGAGCTGGCCTGGAGACAGCAAGCATGGGTGTGCTGTATGAGTTCCTCCTTCCCTGGACTTCTCCCATACCAGCCAGGGTCAGGGGATGACAGACATCGGGCAGTTGCGGAAGGCACTAGGCTCTCAAAGGACCCACTGATGATCCCTGAAATGTTCAGAGTGCATTTCACCCTGGTGTGTGGCGGCAGGACTCTTTCAGTCAAGAGAGTTGCTCTCCAGTTTCCTCCCATCTACATATGGTAGCTCTCCCAGAGGCCTCTGGGAGTAGATTGAGAGAATGTGTAAAGGAAGTGATGATGGCACCACTATCTCTGTTGAGAATGACATACTGCTGGCATGTCTCTCTTTGGCCATGCTATTTCACCATAGTAATATTCTAACTAGAGTTTAGCCTCAGGTGCTGGAATATAAGTTCCCTGCCCTCACAACTATATGTGCTGGTTTTGAAGGTAACGGCAGAGCTAGCAGGCACCCAATATGAATGCTTAAGGGCCCAAACCTATCAAACTTTCCAGCACCAGGGCTGCCACAATGCAGCCCAAAGGTAAGAGAATAAATGTTCCCTTACCTTGAGGAGGCCTCCAAGACTGCTTCCCCAACACAAGAAGTAGTGCATACCCCATAGGCACAGTGGCATTCCTGGGATCCCGTTTTCACCCCCCATACCCCTTTTTCACCCCTCCCACACCCTCTTCTTCACCCCCCACACCTGACCTGGAAGTAATTGTGGTGACGTTTTCGTCAACTGCAATTACTTCTGCGCAGCTACCTCCTTTGTTCCCCCTTTGAAAACAAGGGGGAATGGAGGAGGCAACCGAGGCCCCAATGGAGCCTTCTGTGCTGCTTGTAAGTGGCAAGGAAAGCTCCATGGGGGCCTGGGAAGCGGCACACGTCTCCTCCAAAATCAGAGGGGGGGGCGCGCCGCTTCCCCTCCACCTCTGAGGGATGTTGTCAGAGGTGGAGGAGGGGTGCCCAGGAGTGCTCCTGGGAGGCCGCGCCTCAGCGCCAGACTGGGCTGCCCCCTTCCCCTCCTCCTATAAAGGAGATGGGCAACCTAGAGTGTCAATGCGACGGGAGCCGCATCTCCCATCGTGCTGACGCTCTAGGGTGCCCATCTCCTATCTTCTGGAGGATGGGGGAGGGTGCCATAGAGAAGCGTTTTCTCTAGGGTGCCCTCCCCCCTCCTCCGGAGGATATGAGACGGGCGCCTTAGAGCATCAGCACAATGGGAGATGCAACTCCTGTCGCGCTGCTTCTCTAGGGCACCCTCCCCCCTTATCTGGAGGATAGCAGATGGGTGCCCCTAGAGCCTCAGCACGATGGGAGTCGCATCTCCCGACACGCTGCCTCTCTAGGGCACCCGTCTCCTATCCTCCTGTAAAGGAGGAGGGGAGGGGACGGCTCAGTCAGCACTGACAGATAGGCAGCTTTTCACTGCCTCTCCACAGCACTCCTGGGCACTCCTCCTCTGATGGGGGGGTGAGGCTTGGGGAAGCACCCCTGGAGGGTTGGCGCCTGGGGCTTTTGCCCTGTTTGCCCCCCTCTAGGTACGCCAGTGCATAGGCACAGCAGCATCGGCACTGGAAAACTGGATAGGATTGGGACCTAAGTTCCCTGAAAAGAAAGGCAAGGTGCCCATATTTTGTTTCTTTTATGGGCTACATAAACTGCCTTTCAAATCGCACAAGGTTATGATGAAGAGAACATCATCAAATGGTGCACTTCAACTCAAAGGTGGTACATGCTGAGAAAAGGCTTTGTGATATAGCCTGGCATGTAGTTTGGTTGTCTGAATATCTAAAATTGGCACAGTGTGCAGAGAGTGGGCATTGTGCTGCCCAGACAGATGAATTCAGGAAGCAGGATGCCAAAACGTCAGCATGTGTGTCAGTAGAGAATAATGGATTGCTATCCAAGAATGTAGAAATTGTGACTTGGAGAGCATTCCTAAACATATGGTCAGTGGCAGGCACAACACTTTCTGTAAAAAGTCTTGTCCTATACTAATGATGGCATCTGGCCTTTATCACAAGGCTTTTCAGATTCAGATTCGCACTTCTCACACATGTTCTAATGCATCTTTCAGACTTGGAAGGCAAAAAAAAGTTCCAGCAGTGTAAAGCCCTTTTACATGTGGGCCATAACCCAAGTTCACCAAGAAGGCAATCTTATGCATGTCTACTCTAAAGTATCCTCAGTGACTGTATGATAGCTCCCCAAAATATAGAAAGAAGGACAAGCAGCCCCAGTGATGGCAAATCCAACAGATTACAAACATTTAGCTGGGTTGAAGGGAGTCACTGAGTAGAACAGAGTTCTAAAAGGGGAGTCAAGTGGACCATGTTGCTCCTCATGCGGGTTATTTATTTGCAAGTTCAAATGACTCCTTAGGCTAAACAGCTCCCCCACTGCACTCCAGCCAATCCTAGTGTTGCCATTGCAGGTTTTGGTTGTGGATAGAGAAATGTCATGGGGTGGGGCAAGGTTCACAGCCAGGTTCAAAGGCCTGCTCTTAACAACATTCAAGATTAAACTGCAAAAGAATATTATGTTTTTTAGCTGAAGGACTACTTCCTTCCACATAAAATTGGTAACAGGCTGCTCTCAAAATCACAGCCCATGCTCTGCACTGTACCATTGGCTAAGATAGGTGGGGCTTTCCCAGCTTACTGCTGGGAATACTGCTTTTTATAACTTGTTGTTGTTGTAAGCCACCTTGTTGATTCTTTAGGACAGCAGTTCCCAGACTTAGTGTGGTCACAGCGCCCTGCAGTCATGGCACCCTGCCACAGCAGCAGCACCACCTGGCTCTCATAGGCTCTGCCATCTTGCATTGCATGAGATCTCGCATGATTCACGATGGTGGTTCTCAGGAGACCTAGTGAGATGAATCCGCTGGGGACGTCCTGCGACACTCTTGTGAGTTCTCGGTGGTGCCAGTGGGCACTGCAGCACACAGTTTGGGAATTGCTGCCTTCAGGGCAAAAAGGTTGCAGATACATAACAACACTTTAAGAGCATTTCTTGTGTCCATTTTCTACCCTCCCCCACAACCCTGATATGGTTACCCAGATAAATAATCATGTGTAGTCTGAAAATGCGGCCAGGGAAGCTATCCCCTCTTTCTTCCCTAATTTGTACACCTGCTCCATGATCACTCAAGTTCAACCCCTACAAGCCATGGGGGAGAAAAAAATATACAATGTTTCATCCAAAATTGGTCATCGATTCAATGATAAATAGAACTTTCCAGAATGGATAACATTGCTTTGAGATATTTGCATACCTGAAATATTTAGGCAGGGGTGGTTTCAGATGATGGTGTCATTCATACAACTGTGGAAATTATGATCACTGGGTCATTTCCAACATTCATCATGTAGTACCATCATCTTTGAAGAACTGTAGTGATGAGGGAGGAAGTTGCCATATGATTAGATTTTACCTATAAAAATGGGTTCTGAATTAACATATTGTCTGTATCCATTCATATTAAGCGAATAAGGCTGCAATCCTAACCACACTTTCCTAATAGTAAGCACCATTGAACAAAATAGAACTTACTTCTGAGTAGACCTGGTTAGGATTGTGCCCTATGACTCTTGTCAATATGCGTTTTTATAATAGCGTCTAGTTTTTATATAGGAATATATATCTACTGTTTTGCCCTTCATTGCATTTGCCCATGACTAATACATAAGCAAATTACTTGTGATACAATGAACATAAACGGAACTTGGAAAGACTTAAATTCTGTCATCTTTTGTAAGATACACAGTATAATGTACACTGTTCTCATGGTACTTCACTCTAAGCCAAACAATCTGACAATGAATCTAATAATAAATAACAACAGACCTAAAGTGAAGCCAAACAGTAACATATTTCAAGCTAACAAAGTATTATTCTGCAAATTTGACAGCAGCTTGTTTAACTCAAGTAAAAGATTGCTACACTTAAAAGATGAAAGCTACTTTTAGGGAATTGGCCTTGGGTTATGCAAATATTTGTCTAGTGTATGGTCTGTTTCAGAGGCCATGTGGAAAAAGTGTCATAATGGCAATCAGGTGACACATGTGCTCCCTGGGGCATTTGGTGGGCTGCTGTGAGATACAGGAAGCTGGACTAGATGGGCCTATGGCCTGATCCAGTGGGGCTGTTCTTATGTTCTTAACTACAATTCCCAGGAGGCCTTGCAGGTCTTCTTGTTGTCTGGTGTGCTCCCTGGGCATTTGGTGGGCCGCTGTGAGATACAGGAAGCTGAACTAGATGGGCCTATGGCCTGATCCACTGGGGCTGTTCTTATGTTCTTATAGGAAGGAAGGAATGATTGTTGACGATGTGTATTCATTTAAGAGCAAGTGAAAAAGAAAATGAACCTTATGGGGTCCAGTGCTCTGGGTGAATAATGAATCGCCTATGAGTGAGTAACTGGTTGAAGCATTTTTGGAACATGGTCCAAAAATATTTTAATATAAAAATAAATAGTAACAGTATTGTCAGTCACCTTATGGTTTCGAATATGATGCTGTTTCTAATGCAACCACAGCAGCATTTTTTTAAAAGAGCATTAGGTTTATCTAATCTCAATACTAGATTTTTCTTGCTAGTACTACTGCTTGCCTATTTATTTTGTGTCTGTGCATTTTTTAATCTGTGCTTTGCATTTTATACTTTTCTGGGTTGCACTGCTTTTTTTTTGCATCTATTTTCCAATTTAATGTGATAACTCTGAATTCTAATCATGCCTTCTGTATCCGCTAGCGCATCCACATATGGGCATGGTGCTGCTTCAGGGTGGTGATCTTTCTATTGGCAGAATGTCCTCTTAAGATGAGCAAATGGTATCACCTGCATTATTGATAACGTATGCTCTGGGCAGTTTCCTCTCCACCTTTGGATTGGTGTGAATCAATCATGCTTTGCAGGCATATCCTATGTTATTGATTGTGATTCCAACTTTGGTCTCCTTTGCTGTGTTCTTGAAGTAAGCATTTTAGTTCTGTTTGCCTTTGCCTGCAGTTGTACATATGCTGTTTTGTTTCTGGTTTTATCCTGCTCCCTTACGAAGAGCTTGTGGGTTACAACTGTTTAAGGGGGGGGGAGTCAAAATGAGATCAAATTGCCCCACATTGCCTTGGGTCTAAAAGGCCTTCTGGTGAAATGTTATTAGTATTTGAAATATATCTTTTGCAATCTCTCCTGTCCCCATTTCTTAGGCTGCAGTCCTATCGCTACTTTCCAGAGCAGGGGTGCCCAAACCCCGGCCCTGGGGCCACTTGCGGACCTCGCCTCTCAATGCGGCCCTCAGGGAGCCCCCAGTCTCCAATGAGCCTCTGGTCTTCCTGTGATTTGTTGGAGCCCACACTGGCCCAACACAACTGTTCTCAGCGTGAGGGCAACTGTTTGACCTCTTGCATGAGCTGTGGGATGAGGGCTTCCTCCACTGCTTGCTGTTTCACATCCGTGATGCAGTAGCAGCAGAAAAGGAAAGGCCTTTTATAGGCCTTTGTGCAAGGCCTTTTATAGGCATTGAGCTATTGCAAGACCTTTATTCATATAAATTCATCTTTAATATATTCATTTATATAATCTTATGTAAATTTATTCAAATTTGAAATGTAAATTAATTTCCCCCAGCCCCTGGCGCAGTGGCCCTCCTGCCAAAAACTCTGAGAAAGAGCCTCACTGAATACAGTGATATTTATATTAAGTACAATGTGTTTCTGAGTAGACATACATAGGCTTGTGCTGTTAATGTTGCAAATTGATCAGTTATTTGATGGTTGTGTTCTCCAAATAGTCAAGTTAAGGTTTAAAAATGGTTATGGAAAGAGTTTTCTATCTTCCGAATCCATCCTGTTTATCACCACAATGTTATAGCATGCTGCCACACCAAAAAAGTCATGTGCTTCATGCAGTGGTGGGGTGATGACCTGAAGGCAAACTAGTTTAAAAAACATTTTTACTTACCTCCTTGTAAGTCCTCAGGCCGCCTATAGGTCTCTTTGGATATATGCCACCTATTTTGGAGGCATTTGTCTGAGGCAGGAAAAGGGACAGGTAGGTTTTCAAAGGAGGGAATTGGCTTGGAAGGAATTGTTGGGTGCATAAGAGGGAAGAACTCTGCAATATTTCCACTGATATCTTTGGGAAATGGGTCATCTCCCCCGTTCATAAAAAGAAAGTGGTAGAGTGCATAGGCAACCTACAGGCTTAGATAATGCAATTTCCTTGTCTTTGTATCAGTGCAGTCTGAGACGGAGATCCCTCCTCACCCAAATCCTTTTTTTATTGACTGCTTATCTAGGCTCATGGTACCTGACCTGCAGCTGTTAAAGAGAATGAAGGTAACATTAATCTTTTATTTTGAAGTAGGTTCACTAGGCAGCCAACTTCCTAGACTCGTTCAGCCAACTGAACAAACACCATTTCTGCACTGTGAATAGAGGGACACTAATCTTTCTCCCATTAAAGAAAGTGAGCTCATGAGGAGGAAACAAAAGAAAAAGAGAATGTCTCTACAGCAAGGGCTGCCTTGTGAGCATAACCTTTAACAGTTAATGGGGAATATGCATGGACTGCTGTTAGGGGCTGCTTGTTATTTAACAGTATGCAAATAGAATATTTTAATAATTGCATGGAGTTCATTTAAAAAGCTGTAAAAGGTGCATAACAATTCCTGGCTGCCCCAGAAAATGAAGCGCTTTAGTTCCTCATGCAGAGCTGTTTAGGCAAACTCTGCATGAAATGTATACTGCTTAAAATATTAATTGCAGAAAAGGGGAGTACCACCTGAAAAAAACTCACAATTTGGTGCCAAGCAAAGGGAAACACTTGACCACTGTCTTTCAGCATACTGGGCAACCTCGGAAGGCAGTGGAGATCCCAGTGACTGACCAGCAGAGTCAGATGCACTTTGGAGGACTTTCCAAAGTGAAAGTCAAGGATTTTGGATGAACTCCCTGCAGAAACAATAGAATTTATGGGACCAGAGAAAAGGGTCAAAATATATTAATTAGTTTAATCGTGATTAATCTTTGGATGTTTGCTAATTTGTTTTTAATCCTTTAAAGTTCTTATTTCCATTTCCATTGTCTGGAATATGTATAGCGTTTTCAGGATTGAGTGGTATCTGTTGCAATCCATGATGGCCTGGATTACACTCCATTTAGTGATTAGTAATTTTTTAACTAGTCACATTCTTTCCCCATTATTTAATAAACTGCAGGTGCATTAGTTAAATGTAATACTGTCCCAGTGTGTTAGTATACTCTGGGCCTCTCATGCTTTTCAAACTCAACCTGTGTTGCTGCTTCAATGGCAACTCATGAAATGATATAAGGTGTCCATCATAAGGATCCTCATTGCCTGTTATGCCTCTTCCCCCCCCCCCAATAGAGTCTGGAAATTCAGCATTGCTGTAGCTGAAGTTCCTGGAGCAACAAATGTTGTTAGGAAATTATTCTAGGAATATGAATTTCTGATCAACAGAATTTGTGAGAGACAGAAGGGCTAATTATTTCATAATTATGGATTCACAGTAGAAGAACAAGAGGCTTAAGCTGGGAGACAGGCAGATGTACAAAAGGAAGCCAGGGGCTCTGTTTGGGTGGAATAACTGAGCAGGTGTGCGCTGCCTTGTAAAACCAGGACCTGGAATTGTGAGTGCATGCAGATAAAAAAAGTTGCTCATACAATTTAAGCATAAATTTCAGGAGCATTTTGGCTGTCTCAGATCGGACTCAGCTGACTTCAGTTGCTTCAACTATGAAGGCTTGGCTTCTAATTTCTAGGCATGTGGTCAGCATTCTGGGTTTTTAAATGATTTAATGACATTTTCCCCCCTTTTTTCTTTACAAATGTTTTTTGCTTTGAGACTAAGCCAAGTATTGGTGTATGTAAAATTCAGAACACCCGCAACTTATAGCAAATTGCTAAAGATTAGTAAAGCTCACAAAACAGAAAGGAAATGTGTATATTGATTGGTTCCGTCTAGAACATTGCCTATAACATACACCATAAGAACATAAGAACAGCCCCACTGGATCAGGCCATAGGCCCATCTAGTCCAGCTTCCTGTATTTCACAGCGGCCCACCAAATGCCCCAGGGAGCTCACCAGATAACAAGAGACCTCATCCTGGTGCCCTCCCTTGCATCTGGCATTCTGATATAACCCATTTCTAAAATCAGGAGGTTGCGCATACACATCATGGCTTGTACCCCATAATGGATTTTTCCTCCAGAAACTTGTCCAATCCCCTTTTAAAGGCATCTAGGCTAGACGCCAGCACCACATCCTGTGGCAAGGAGTTCCACAGACCGACGTCCAAGGAGACGCCGAGTCTGTCGCATTTCTTAAGAAGACCGACCACACGCTGAGCACCACCACATTTCTTAAGAAGATGGTGGGGAAATACGTCAGAACCTTCCTATAGCAATGGAACTATTCATATGAGGGCAGGCTTCCATACTTGCAGCCGGTGCAGGTATGCCTCTGATTTCTCTTTGTAGAGGAGCTAGTCAGTGAACTCACTGCTTAGGGATGCAGGGCAGTTGTGGTGCTGAATTAGGGGATCAGAGGAGACAGGGGTGTACCTGAGGACTTTAGAACCCTGGGCAGCAATGGTGTGACGTCACATGACATTGTGCAATGTCATGATGTCATCTGATGTCACTTCTGGGAAGCACCAGGAGTATGTGTGCTCACAGCAGAGGCTGAGGCAAAATCACCCCGATGCTGCTGTGAGCACCCAGGAGGTAGGTACCCCCATCACTCCCCAACTTGGAAAGTGATGGGAGCACATTCAAACTCGCAGGGGCAGTGAGGGTGAGCTCTGGCACCCAAGACTTCAAATGGCACCCAGGGCTTATGCCCTGCATTGCCATACCCTGGATACGCCACTGAGAGAAAGGCAACAATGTTGGTGGGAGGAGGGAAATTGAAGGTGGTAGGTAGCTAGATGCACATAAACTATATGGCTTCAAGATGGCTCCCTGTCACAGGTGTAAATAGACTGCAGGTGGGAGCCGTTAACTCTGACTACCTACCTAGGAAGTGTGTGTATGTGACTGAACCAAGGATAGTCCAAGGATGTATTTCACCCTTGCTTTTTTTAAAATGCCTTGTTAAAAAGTGGTTTCTTGATTAATCATTCTTCAGGATTTAGCACCCCCACATAGTCTCTAGAATTTAAATCTGTAAATGGAGAGATGCATCTTGTTTCTTGAGCACATTCATGTAAATGAAAATGACTACTAATGTGCCATGCAGAACACAGCAGTAGCAGATCTCCCCAATGCATGGTGCCTCATGCACTCCAGGACGCATTGGGGAAGCCTCCTGAAGGTTCCCTGATGCTTTAAACCAGGGGTCTCCAAACCCCGGCCCGGGGGCCAGATGCGGCCCGCAGCAAGCCTCTTTCCGGCCCGTGACCAACCTCTTGTCCCCTGAAAGCCTCTGGCCCACTCAACTGAACATAACCAGAACCATGCTCTGATTGTGTCTGGAGGGTGTTCTGAGGGCCAGAGAGGTTGAATGAATGAGCCCATTCATTCATTTATTTATTCACTCATCTAAGTTCCATCTCTAATTTATTTATTTAAATTTTATATTTAAATTTTTTTCTGGCCCTCCACACCACGCCAGATATTTGATGCAGCCCTCTGGCCAAAATGTTTGGAGACCCCCTGCCCCGGCATTCGGGCAGCTGCAAAACTTATGTTTTGCCCCCCCTCCAGGAACACCAGTGTCCCCAAGTTCTCTTGTTACTCAGATGAAAATCTAAGTCAGGTGCAGGGATGGATGAGTCACGTGTGGCTTGACTTGAGTTGAGTCACAAGTCTCTGCCCCCCTCCCGAGTCTGGACTTGAAAACAAATCCTAATGGGTGGACTTTCCAGGTCACCCAGAGCATTTTTGTGACTTGAAAAGACTTGAGTCATGAGTCTTTCCCTTTAAAAAGCCAGCCAGCTGTGGAAAAAACAGCTACTGCCAGGGTATGTTGGAGTTCTCTATAAATACTCCCCTGCTGTCCTCATCCCATCTGTAAATAAGGCGGGAGGAGTTGGGACAGACTGTGAGAGTGGGGACAAAAGTGGCAAGACAGAGGAGGGTCACATGCAGCAGGTGGGAGGCTTAACAGTATGACCTAATCCTTTGTAGCTGTACTCAGAAGTACTCATTTGTGCCAGTCATTCAGTGAGGCTTCCTGCTCCCAAGTAACAACGGAGCCCACAAGAGCCATGAAGTTAGAAGGCATGATTGCTACGAACTTCCTCCCCCAAATTCTCCACCTTGTTTTTACCCCTCCCTGGGCTTTTCCAGCCAATTCTAAGGCACAGCAAAAAAAAGTAAGAAAGCAAACCCAGACGCAGACAGACTCATGTCTGCATGCGTGGGGACTGAGTGCTGAGTCAGTGGCTGTGAACTCAAGTCATTGCTGGAGTCATCAACACAGGTGACTCAAGTCAGCAAAAAACATGCATTTTTGCAACTCAGATTTGAGTCACCTGACTTGAGTTCCCATCCCAGATCATGTTAGATGCTATAGTGGAATCCTGGAAGATCTGGCGAGGAGGTAGATGTGGTATCAGCAGTGGCCCCTTTAAGGGTAAGGCCTGGGTATCCAGCAGAGTGTGCTGCACAGCCGCAGCCACTTGAAGGCAATAGGGCCCTCAGGCATAAAAGCGCCTGATGAAGGGAACCTTTGGTGCTGAGAGAGTTGGTAGCAGAAGGAGGAAAGTTTGAGGAAGGAGACTGAATTGATGGCTAATGGACTGATGTGTGAATGGACTTTGAAAGCTGCTGGAGCAGAAATTACTGGAGACACTAAGAGTGGTGTTTGGCTGCTGTGCCCAAGACCTGCTGAGGACCAAGGGGCTGCTGTAGTGGCAGGAGGCTGCTGGCAGGAAGGAGGACCCCTGTAGGTTAAACAGGTGAGCTACCCTGATGGTGGGGTCCAGCAGTACTGCAGGGCAGAACCAGGGTCATTTTTTGAGGAAAGAAGGGAAGCTAATTAGCTAAAAGTGGGCATAATTCTCCAGGTGGAGCTTGGACTGGGAATCTGGCAGAACAGATGCAGAATGAGAATCATAATTCATCTCTTTACTTGCTGTGATTTAAGTTTAATTAAAATATATTTTGGTTATTAATGCACATTTCATTTCTACCAACTGTCTCATTGTTTGTTATTTTGGTAGAAATGTCCAGTAGTTTGAAATGCTACAAGAAATTCTGCCTGTAGTTTGGATCCACCATTTAAAAAGTACTGGAGCAAGACAAGCTGATCAGATCTAGAAAGTACAAGAATATCTTCCTGATAAGCAGAAAAGTATGGAGAAATATTTAATGACTCAGCAGTAGTCCAGACTTCAATTTTCTAATTTTATGTCTGTTACAACCTGCAGGAAAGCAAAAAATGTAAGTGCTAATTAAAACTTTATTAGATAGAAATAAATCTGTATATGTAAAAGTGTGTCTTCTTGTACCTAGGGGGAAGCTTATTTTAAACTCCAGTGCGTCTGTGAAATACACTTAGATGTTATCCTCTCATTTGGAGCTAGAGTAGTAAGAGGTACAAAAACCTTAAGAACCCAATAATTTTATTTTTTTAATTAACAGTTAATAAAGAGCTACTCAGAGTGCCTTGCAAATAGTAATCCATTCTCTTCACAACTCTGGACACTTTACAAGTGTCTAGTAGTGCAAGCCTATGCAACTTTAGGCTGCAATCCTAAATACAGTTACCTGGGGCAGGACTAACTCAATTGGACTTACTTCTGAGTAGACACAAACAGGATTGTGCTGTAAGCTTTTTCACAAAGAGCCTGATCATGTTTTTAGTGAAAAACTCAAACATTGTCAACCTAAATCCAAGTGATATTGTAATGTGCTGCTTTCATACAAAGAATGAATGATAATTACATCCACAATTTAAAAGATATTGCGGAGGCAATAATAACATTATCCCTGTATCCATAAGCTACATTCTGATAATGATTAAATATGCCATATTTATCTTGAAATGAGTTACAGTATTTTATTTCTTCCTTTTCCCAATGTCCTTGTATTTGTTTAACAATTTTAATAATTTCTTATGAGTGCACTTTCCAATCTAGTCTTGTCATAAAATCACTATCTTATGTGTATTTCTACTTTCTGCATATTTCTGGATCTATGTATATTTTTTCTGCTTCCCTATGTTGAGAGCGAGCTTAAACTCAGTAGTGCTGGTCTCTGTCATTCAATGCTGGAGTGTAAATTGCTGAAGTTTCCAGACTGGAGTTGGGGAGAGTTGCAAATTACAGCCTGTTCAACTTGTTTCAGTTGAAACAGTTCAACCTGTTTCAAGGAGGTG
Organism: Tiliqua scincoides; assembly: GCF_035046505.1. Taxonomy (NCBI): domain Eukaryota; kingdom Metazoa; phylum Chordata; class Lepidosauria; order Squamata; family Scincidae; genus Tiliqua; species Tiliqua scincoides. The sequence continues at coordinate 76,902,849 of NC_089821.1, read as the reverse complement.
GGACAGAATGACCAGATAGCTGGTACTTCTCCAATCAGAGATAGAGGTGATGTCATTCCTACTGAGGAAGGAAAATGACTTCTTGGTTGGAAACTCTCTCTCCCTTCTTCCAGCTCCAGGTCATATTGCTCACCAGCCCTTGCTAAATGTGAGTGTAAAGAGTTGGTGGTTCCATCACCCCAGTAAGATCAGATAAGGAACTGTGTAGGTAGAAAATCATTAGCATCTTATGCTGTTTTGGGGGTTGTCTAAGAACATAAGAAGAGCCCTGCTGGATCAATGGCCCATCTAATCCAGTTTCCTATATCTCAGTGGCTCACCAAATGCTTCAGGGAGCACAAAAGACAACTGGACAAAACCCGCATCCTGGTGCCCTCCCCTGCATGTGGCAATCTGAGGTAGTCTACCTCTAAAACCAGGAGCTTGCATGTACCTACCATGACTTGTTACCTGTGATGAATGTTTCCTCCAGAAATTTGTCCAAGCCTCTCTTAAAGGCATCTAGGCAAGATGCCATCACTACTTCCTGTGGCAAGGAGTTCCACAGACTGGCAAAGAGTTCCACATTCCTTCAGTACCACCTGCTTACAGTTTGAAAGGGTTAATTCCTTTCCTGTCAAATTCCATTCTCTTTACTTGTTGTTCTTGTTAATTTTGTTACCCCTTTTTATTTTCTTTGACTTTTAATAAACCTCTGGTTCCTGGCACAGGAAGTTCATCTGCAAGTGCTACTGTGAGAGTAATTTTGATAGAAGAGGACCCCCTGAAGTTCAGAATTGTTCTAGGAGGGTGCTTCTGCCCAGGGAACCCCTTTGGCTTGCCTGATCTCCTGGGGTGGTGGCAGCAGATTCAGTCTACCAAGGCTTTCTCCTGGAAGCTGCAGCCCAAATAGGGGAGAGAAGGGAGCAGGAGTGAAGTGAGCATGCTAACCACTGGAACCAGCATTTCTCAAACTGTGGGTCAGGACCCATTAGGTAGGTTGTGAGCCAATTTCAGGTGGGTCACATAGCACCTAGCTCAGCTGCCATTGAAAATACAGAGTTGACAATACAGGGTATGGAGCTGCTGGGCAGGGCGGGCTCTTGGTGGGAGAAAGGCATGGTGCTTTTCCCTGAATAGGTGGGAAGATGGGACTCTGGAAAGAGGGGAGGGCTGTGTGATTGGAGAAGGATCCAAGTCGGTGTTCTGCTTTGACTAAGGAGCTGGAATGTTTGAATTCCAAACTATGCAAAATAACAGCACAAGCGTGCTGTGAATGGGATCTTTGGCTGATTGCGACTTAGGTTTGAGGTCTAAATTGATGGTGTCACTTCCTGCCATGGCATCACTTCCAGGTTAATGACATAATTTCTGGTGGGGTTCTGACAGATTATCATTCTAAATGTGGGTCCCAGTGCTAAAAAGTTTCTAAACCACTGTATTAGAGACTACAGCCATAAATCAGCACGCTGTTGCTGACAGCCCCTCTTTTGACCCTGTCAAGTCTAATAAGTGAATTCATGGTTTTCTGTCATTATTCTGTTACTGTACTGCTGTTCTTAAATTATAAATAGTTTCCACATACTTTTTTTCTAACATTCTTGTCTAAATATTCAAACATAACAATTGCTAGGATCTGTTTCTAATGTATATCCCATTATCACTTCAGTAGCCCAGAGGTGAGTGACTTCTGTTTCTTCACCGCATGGTGGATGAGACATGGAGGCAAGAGATTTGTATGTATGTTGGGGATGGAGAGACAAAGAGGCAAATTGTGGCTTTGCCATGTTATCTACTTTATGCAGGCCAGCTAACAGGAGATGGATATTGGCTTGTCATTTAAGGTTATGAGGCTCCTTGGACAGTTCTCAGCTTGCCACCCATCCTCACTTTCTTTCTTGTTTTGTCCATGAGCTAGACAAAAGTGGCCCTTGCCTGATTCCTGTAATGCTTCCATTGTTCCACTGCATACCTATGTAATCATAGTTCTTTTTCTAAGCCAATAAATTGAAAAAATTTTTGACTAGAAAACAAAGGCAAAGACAAGTCACTCGGTTTTCTAATATACAAACTACATTCTTGAAGGTAATGGCCCTGATCAAGAACTCTGCAAGATCAGCAATACTTGTGGAGCTTTTCCTTCTCCTGTCAAGCAGATATTGATTTATTTCTTTAAAAGTGTAACTTGCTTTTTCCAACAATCATTTTGATATGTAGGTAGGAAGAAGGAAGCTGATGCCTATACTGAGTTTACATTCATTCTTAATAAAGGAAAACAGTAAATGCACAGTCTGTTGTTGCTCTTCCATATTTTCTGGTCTGGGAGCAGAACTGTGTGAGCAGCTAGGGCTACTGGATGTCATGACAGCCCCCCACTCTCACAGTTGCCTTTTGAATGTTTGGAGGAAACTGGCAGATGGTCTGAGAATGGCAGGCTGCTTTTCCATTTGAATTATTTCCTTACACAGAGGCAACCCTTTGCAGCATGGTCAGGTCTATTCAGACCTGCAATAGCTAAATAGGTGTCACAAGTCCATGATGACCAGTGCTGCAGGATTGCGTCTGGTTAGGATATTGGTGGTACCTTCACTGCTGATCCTGCCCTCCTCTGGGGACACAATCCACCCATCCCACACCCTGCCCCCTCCCTGCCCCCCGCTGCTCTCCCACCACCCCTCCTACCTCTCCCATCATCTTACTTCCTCTAACAAGTGGATTAACTTCTGACAACCAGGACGGCACAGGCCTTCCCGTCAGCGCTCCCAGCAGGGTGCAGGTTGATTCTTATTATTCACAGGTTGAGTCTTATTAGTATTCCCAGAACTCACTTGGATGGCAAAAAAACACCCTATAGCAAATCAATTTAAAAAGCAAAGTCTCTTTGTTCTGGTGATTTAAAAACAAGCCTTGCTGACCTTTGCAATGTACACAGAGGCAATCGGTGCCTCTCTAGGTGCTTAGGCTTCACTAGGAGGCAGCAATCCCTCCCTTCACCAGGAGCCCCAGCAAGGGGGAAAGAATGGAGGAGGTGATAATGGCTGCCATTTAGCCGTCTTTCAAGTGCTCAGGGGGAAGGGAGGAGTGAAGCCTGAATGATTGATGAATTGTCAGCCGGCTGCCCTCTCTGGCATTATTAAATGACTGTTTTCCTTTAATTAAAAGGGCCCTTCTCATCAGCTTTGACATAGGAAAATCTGTGGATACTTAGGTTATACCAGTAATCACTTGTACGACTGTCTCTCTGCAACAGTAAAAAGCAGTTTTTCAAACTGTGATTTTAAAGGGGTGCATTTTTCCCCTTCTCCAGGGATCAGCACATTCCTTCTCATTTGCAGGGGCCATTCATTTCTTGAGTCAAATCTGTGTATAAAAATTCTGTGTATAGCAAGGCTGGACCTGTACTAAGTTGTGTGCTACTGGAGACCCTTTCGCGACAGATGCTGACTGCTTTATGGCAGTCAGCGCCATTGCGGAAGATGAATGGAGAATGAGTGGCTTTCCCTGGTAAGTATTTGATTGAGCTGCCAGACAATTACATTCAGACAGATGTATTTCTGCATAAGATTGTATAGGAGTTGTTTCTAAGGATCCATGGGTCAAACTTGGGTTGTTCCTTCTATGCCTTGATATCTCTCCAGCCATTTTGCTTTATTAGTTAAGCCATGCTTTATTAACCCATTTCTGCCCAGCCCACAGGTGAACACATTTGATCCCTGTTGCGTATATGCAGCATTGGAGACTAAACATAGCAGATGAGAGAGTTGATAAAAAACAGAGGTAAAACTCAATGTTTAAATTTAAACTCGACCAAAGTGAAAATGTTGCTTTGGTTATCTATACAACCCTTTTCTATAGTTACATCTGTAATATTTTGCTGACAGATCTTTTGTTACCTGCAAGACAAAGAATTTAACATTCTTTGTTAAAACCAAATGAGTGAATGTTCAGCTGAATTTAGGGTAACCATGCTGAAGGATGAAAAGAGCACTCTTCTCAAAAAGTGCTGCCGAAGAAAAAGAGAGCCTGACCTTATTTCAGGGAGCAAAGTCCCATGTTTTAATACTTTACCATGTTAATTAATTTAAATGTGCCCAAATTAAAAACTTCCTGTTGCTCAGCCAAGATGAAACCAGGTGTCTAAAACTCCCAGCCAAGCCATTTTAAAATTAGCTGGGTGTGAAGAGTTTTTCTCCTTCTTCAAGCATTTTCTGTTTCCTTATATCTGCTTAGTTACAGTTTAAGTCTTCTTGCATTCCTTGCTCCTTGTCAGACCTTAGCAAATAATGTGTGATCTGCCTATCTAGACCACTGCTGGAAGAATTTCTTTGCAGCCAACTGCCTTTTCATATTTCCTCTCCTGTCACAACTTGCCGACTTCAGGCCAGCCAGGCTGTTGGCCTTGATGATCTGCACCAGGCATTCTCTACAGGTTTCTACTGAATTGCTTCAATTCATTTCCTGGTATCTGCAGTAAAAACATATTCACTTTGTGCAACCTTAGTAATACCATTGCTGTTTGGATTGAAGTAAGAATGAGCATGGAGGTTGCACTGGTTTATCCTATGCCAAACAGTGTTTGTTCAAAGGGGCACATTTTTACTGTAGAAGTATGCAATTGTGGCCCAAATCCTAACCAACTTTCCAGCACTGGCATAGCTGTGCCAATGGAATGTGTGCTGCATCCTGCAGTTGGGTGGCACTCACAGAAGCATCCTCAAAATAAGGGAATGTTTGTTCCCGTACCTTGGAGCTGTATTGCCTTTCCATCAGTGCTGGAAAGTGGGTTAGGATTGTGCCCTGTGAGGCATAAATTTAGAGCAATTAATTGTAAATTACTCCATCAGTAAACAAAGGCCTTTTTTCCATGCAACAGAGCCTTCTCCCAACTCTCAGGCTCCACAGCCAGTATTCCACTATTCCTACCCCTCCTCCACATTAGAAACTACCAATTCATACAGAAACTATGACAAGTATTGGGCATGATGTCTGGAAGTTGAGCTGTCACCCTGCCTGAAAAAGCTAAGAAGGATCAGTCCTTGGATGGGAGATGGCAAGTTGCAGACAGAGCTTGCGGAGGAATGTTAGGAGCGTGGAATGTGGAGAAGACAGTTGTGAAGAGGCTGATAACATCTTGAGAACCAGCCAAGGTGCAATTTGTGTCTGCCTGTGAAAGGGTGAGGACCACACTTTGTCCCATTGTTTCCTTGGACCTGCAACAGATAAAGAGCTGGGTTAGGTCTCCCATTAGTGGTTGAGAGGCTTCTGGAGGGGTATGAGAATATATTTCCCTTTCCCGTGCCAAGTGTTCTGATTTCCATCCCCCCAAAACATGCAACACAACCCATTTTACATGGCTGCATGGTCTGGCAGGGGAAAGCATAGGATTTAGACCCTCAGGGCGCAATCCTAACCTCTTATGTCAGTGCTTTCCAGTACTGACGTAAGGGCAATGCAGCTCTGAGGTAAGGGAACAAACATTCCCTTACGTTGAGGAGTCCTCCATGAGCGACACCCAACTGCAGGATGCAGCACATGTCCCATTGGCACCACTGTGCCAGTGCTGGAAAGCACTGACATAAGGGATTAGGATTGTGCCCACAGTGTAACAATAATCACTTAATGTGTATTACAAGCATGCTTGCCAGAGACAATAAGTGCTCTGAGGAATAACTGCATGTGTCCTGAAACATTTGGGTGGGTGGGGGACTTCTGTCCCCACACCCCATCCAGATGGCACTCCGAGACAATACCTCAGATAAGGAATGTTGAGGAAATACTTTCAAAAATGGGACAAAGTTCACGGTTTCAGGACTGAACAGCATGACTTTCTTTACCTTTAGTAGAATGTATGTGAAGCATTAGTTTTGAGATTCTTTGAGCTATTTTGAGCTTGAGAGTTGGCCTTCTTTCCTCTTCCAGCACAATTTGGAATTAGGAGTAGCAAAAACTCAGCTGTAATTGTTGCATACTCTTGGATAAAAGGGGGGGAAAAACCATCAAGCAGCTTCAGCCTGGTCAGGCTGTCATGAATATGTACAGTTTAGGCCTAGTAACATGTAAAGCCTGAACCAAGCTAAAACAGTAACACAGAAGTGGCTTGCTGTTCTAGCTGCTAAGAATTTACAACTCAATGGAAGGTGATAATGTAGCACCTAGGCAGCCAGAAAGATGCCCATCAAGGATGGAATGCAGCTGTAGATTTCTGGGGGGGGGGGGGGAGAGCTGAGAGGGCGAGCATCCAGTCCCACTTCCAGAGGACAGGGTCTTTGGTCTTTGTCTCTTGGTGAGATAGGTGGTGGGTGCACATCCTGCCCTGCCAGGACCATGTGGCCTCTTAGGTAACTGACCTGAGGATCTACAAAAGAAGCTGACCCAGGTGAGAGTCAGAGAATAATAGAGTTAGCCAGTTAGCTTTGTTTTATGCTGATATGTTTCCTAGAAGTTTTTATGCCTCTAGCATTTGCTGCCTTTTGTAACCCTATGTACTTAATAAAGTAAAAATCCTTTTACCGTGTTGGTTCATTGTCTGTTGGGGACAAAGTTTCAGAATCCTGCCTAGCTGTTCAGCAAGCTACCAAAAATCCTCATTGTGGACTAGTAACTTGAGGACTGAAACTTTAAGTAAAGAAAGTGTTCAGTGCCTACAAGGGATATAGTTAAGCCTAGAGGGTCTCGGTGTCCCTGGACCGAGGCACTGGCTCTTAGAGGGTGGTGGCAGTACTACCGAACAGGGATCTTTGAGGGCTCTAGGGTTCAGAACCAACAACTCTGAGCACCCTAAACCCTGGGAGTGTGAGACCAAGTATAGGACACAGACCATTCAATAATAATAGCACCTGACAGTCACTTGGCTGAAACCTGCCCTTCTGAGGCAATGCAAGTTTGTTTCCACTGTACTGAAAGGGAGTAAATGGCATGTGCCTGATCTCAGGGGGCTTGCCTGCAACAGCCTTAATGCTTGTCGGATAACGAACTCTGCTCTGTTTCTTCTTATCTCTGACATGACTGACTCTCCAGTCAGTGGTGTGCCAGCATTTGCAAGCATTCAGAGTTTTCGGAGGGGATGGAGAGATGTTATAATGTCAAAGACCTGGCAGTGAAAAGTGGAATGCTTTCAGGGTAGCTTCAGTAGGAACAAGAACTAGGCAGCTGGAAAAATGCCAAGAACCAATAGATTAATACCAAATAAATATAGGCATGCTCCTGAAATTGTCCTCATTTGAATCTCTCCCTGGATGTTGAAGTTACAAATGACCTGCTCTTATTTCGAAATAAAACGCATATGCATTAGGAATGTTCCAGAGTTACATGGATTATTTCTTCATTTTGTAGGGAACTATGCATGCACAGTCTGCCCTAGCTTTCACTTTTTGTTATTTTGTTCTCTTCTATATTACTGCTGCACATTGATACAACTTACATGTCTATACAGGCATGTGCCGCAGAGTGACATTGCAACGAACGAATGACTGCATGGTGGTCCCGAATGATGGAGGTCCCACAAAACTCATCTGGCTAGCTTCCTTCCCTCCTTATGCTGGCTAACCAGTAATTCATGCACTTTCAGTACTTTGCTGCCTTGTTCCTGCTTTCCTTGGTCCTACAAAGCATTCTGGGGTGTTAAAGGGCTGTCACTAAGCATTCTGGGACACAACCATTAGTGTTTGTCTGAGCAATGACCAATGCACCTAACAATGAGGTTTTCAGAATATGGTGTAAATACCATCATTAAGCGCCATGTGCCTAAATATATCAACTCAATCCTAAACAGGGTTACCAAAAAGTAAGTTTCATTGGATTCAGTTTAATGTATTCCCAGTCTTACGCATAAACTTAAGTGTGCTTAAGAGCGTGGCCTAATCTGTGCACACAGACCACAGAAACTAGGTAATCTGAGTGGACACTGTGCATTGGACTTCTGATAGAACCTCCCTGTCAATCTCTTTCCAAATTCAATTTTCATCTCATGGAGTTCATTTCACCTCCAGCAACTACTGACTCCAATAATACTGTTCAAGGGTGACATTGTTCAGGAAAATTAAGGAGCAGCTGCAGGTCAAAGGCTCAGATAGCCATTACAACCTTTGCTTCCTTTGTACTTGGGTGTCTTTGGAATGAAAACCTTAATATACATGCACAGTGATTTCCAGCTTCAAAGTCAGTCAGAAAAGATAGTTTTCTTTTAACAAATATACTGCATTGCTGGGCACACAAGAGCCAATGCTTTGCATGGAAATGGTGGTGAATCTTTTTCCCTTTCAAGATTTTAATAAGTTCCAAACCTATCCAACTTTCTAGTACTGATGCAGCCATGCCAACGGGATGTGCGCTGCATCCTGCAGTGGGGGGGGGCAGTCATGGGCACCTCCTCAGGGTAAGGGAACTTTTGTTCCCTTATCTCAGGGCTGCATTGCTGCTACTTTGGCACTGGAAAGTTGGATAGGATAAGCACACGCTCCACAGGCGGCTGGGTGATTCTGCCTGACTGACTGCTGAGGGGGCGCATATGCTCCAACTGCTTTCCAAGTGGGGAAGCAATTGGAGTGCATGTACTTGCGCTGCCCGCCTCCTGTTTGTGCCTGGGTAGGTGCTACATTTTGCCCCGGGGTGGTAGCTTCTGAGGTGGCAAATGAGACACGTGAACCTTTGATTACAGTAAAATGTTCATGATAAAGAGAAAAACACCAGGCTGTTCCCATGCAGTGCTACTTTGGCACATTACAAAATCAAAACATCTGAAGGAAGTATGTTATTTTTACCTGCACAAGTAGAAAGAGAAAAGATTGCAATGTACATTTGCTCATTCATACCAGATGCTTTATTGAATTGTAATAATACAAGGCCAATTATGGAATTTTTCAAGTCCTTAAGCACTTTGCAAACAATTTAACAGTGCATGCAAACAAATCATGTTAATGTAATGTTCAGATAAATCATTTGGAAGCACACAGAAACTAATTCATGTTGTTGCCCTCCTTTGTGCTGTAACGTATTTATTCCCACTCTGCTCCCCGTGGTCAGCCCAGCGGTTGTGGAAAACTTTTGCTTTTCAAAGATTTTTCTTTGCTTTCGAAATTATCAGGAGTGAGACCTGAAGAAAATGCTTTTGATATAGGCTTTGTTAGAACAGTAGCTTTCAACTGCTGGCCTGCACGGACTGATGCTGATACTCAGATTGTTTACTGCTGGTCTGTGAAAGTGGAACTGCTTCAGAAATTCAGCCTCTTCGTGCTAAAAAAAGTTTTTCTTGCAATAGCAAACCAAGGGCTGATTCATATGACTCTGCAAATGGACTGGAATATTGGACCTGTGCTGCTGCTTAGTGAAGTTTAGGTAAACAATGAAGCAGCTAAATGGTTTCATTGCCATCTACCCAAAGTCAGAACAGACATGACATTAGCAGCCCAATCTTACCTAACTTCCTGCACAGTGATACAACGGTGCTGTCAAGGCGTCCACTGCATCCTGTAGGAGAATTTTGGCTGCAGAGGTCTCCTCAGGATAAGGGGGCATTTGTTCCCCTGTCCTGGGGTAAGCCAAAGCAATAGCTATGGGATAATTTGGACTTGCACCAGCTCAATCACATTGCTCCATGCAGGTGGATCAGGCCTGGGAAGGGAGTTTGGATTTGGTGTTTGCCACCTAACCTGCCTGATCCAGGCCTGATCTGCCCATCCCCTGCCCCATCTCCTCCCCGTTTGACTCTCTTCCCCACAGGGGAGAAGTAAGCAAACTTGGTGAGATGAGGAGAGAGTGAGACTATTCACCTTTAAAAAAATTGATTCAGGAATTTCCCATAGTTTACATTTCTCTCCATAACACTTACATTATTACAACAGTTTCATTTACTTTTGGCCCAATCCTATCCTCTTCAGTGCTGATGGAGTGCTCCGCCAGTGCTGACCATCACAGAAGTGCCATAAAGCACTTCACAAAAGCACTTTATGATGGCACTCCTGTTTGCAGCACTGGTCGGACCACTGGCGCCAGTATAAAGAGCAGTACCCACCAGTATGGGTAAGTGCTGCTCTGAGCAGCGCTGGGGCAGGGAAAGAATAGAGAGGATAGGGAGGTATGTAACAGGGCGGGGGAGGGTGGTGATGGGTGCAGGGGTGAGTGGATGGTCTGGGATGTGGGTAGGATTGGTATGCCAGTGCATGACTAACCCTTCGCCCTCCCTGGTTCTAATCCAGCAACACAGATCAACACAGACCTGCGCCAGTGCTTTTGCTGGTGCAGGTTCACATTGACTATTATGCAGGATGGTGCTTGCCCCAGAGCAAGGGAACATATGTCCCCTTATGTTGAGGAGACTTTTGGGTTGCTAAACTTCCCAATGGGATGCAGCGTAGCCCAGCACTGCTGCATTGGTGCTGGGAAGTATAGGTAGTATTGAACTGTTAGCCTCTAATTTCCTAGGTCGATGAAAACTTTTTTAAAAATACATGAGAAAAGTGAATTCTAACATTCGTTCCCACTTTAAGATTATTTTTGGACTAGTTTTTAAAATTTGTAACTTAATGTGTCTTATTCATGCAAGATACTATAATAGCCCAAATGTCACTTTTTTCTTTTTTTTAATGGGTGTTCTTATTAAGTTGTTGCAATGAAAGGGGGAAAAAAAAAACCCTTTCCCAGTTCAAATACTCTTAAATGGTGTTTAGCGGTATCTCCAACAAAAGTGGCGATTCTTTAGAGAGCTGCAGTTGTAACAAGGAAAAGCAATTTCCTGCTGATGTAGGCTTGGAGAGCCGCTTGAGGGTTAAACCAGTCACAGGATAGTATTTCACAATGAAAGAGAAACACAGTTTGCTTTCAGTGCATTTAAAGAAATTCAAATGTGTAAAAGGGATGCTGCATATTGTATTGTTAGGCCGGTCTCGGATTCCCTTTTCTCAAAACACAAGATGTAATAAGAGGTTTGCTGCGTAATTTCTAGAACTTTCTCCTACAAGCACCAATGGTAAAAGTAATTGATTTTCAGGGAATAGGAATATAATAAAAGTTGATGTACCTGCTATTCAACTTTTCTTTCAATAGCTGTGGCAGCAACAAAGGCAAGGTCCTTGGAAAATCTGCCCTAATATCCACTCAGCAATCAGGCAGGGAGTCTAGATAAGGTAACTTTGGATACTTTTTTGTGAGATGAAATCCTGGATTCATTTTATGTCAGATACGACCTTCGGGAAGTTGGCAATCAATGAACCTTGCTTCGAAATACAACTCAATAGGAGGTAAACATATATGGAAAATGGCTTCATGAAGATGTTACTTGCATCTTCAAAGCCACATTGGAAACAAAAAGGCCCTGGTCTAACTGTGGGTACCCCTAGCAGCTTGGTCACACTACATAGCTCTGCTGGAAAATCAGTATTGATAAGTGTGAAGCCCACATATTTAAGCCCACATTCTCTCCTCCTTACTGAACAGTTGATTTGTTCAGTAAGGAGGAGAGAATGTGGGCTTAAATTCAGCTCTCCCTTCCAAATGGAGCTTTGCTGTAGCTGGTTTTTGTTAGCGAGGCAGCCTTGATAGCCACATCAGGGAAGAAACTAGTACATGTGCAGCTCCCAATTGCATGTTTGGTTCCATACTGAGCTAGGAGTGTGTGCTTAGATTCCTTATTTGATGAATGTACTGTAAGCCTCCTAACTTGATTCCTAGCTAGGAATCAAGATAAAGCACTGGAAGGTGTGGCAGCAGGGGAATGGGTCACAGTAGTTACGGGAAACAAGAGTCCAGGGAAGCAATGCATTGATGTGCTAGGTGACTAGCATAATGGAGAAATACAGTTGATTGCAACTGAGTAGGGAGCCTTTTCATGCTTGGCAACCCTAGTTAAAACTTAGCAGGCCGAATTACAATGCCTGTAAAATGTGCTGTGAAATTTGCCAAACCTCCCGGCTTGCCAAGAAAGAGCCATGTCTGCTCAATAATAAACTTTTCTCTTTATAGCTGTAGTTAAAAAGGGAGTCACTGTGATCACCTGTCTATATGAGGGGAAAATCTAGAGTTTGGGGTCCTGAGAAGAATTCCAGCTGCCTTGTTGAATGTGCATTAAGATGTGAAACCAAGCACGTTTGCCCATGGACACCAAAGCTTATTTTTCCTGTAACCGGTATCAAGTTAATACCCTGAGCAGACTTATCCCATATATGTTTACCTGAAAGTGACTCCCATTGAGTTTGAAGTAAGTTCCATTAACTGCAAACAAGATTTTTCCAATCCTAAATGGGATTATGTGTTCCCAGCAAATAGATAAGGAACCTCATTTCTGACTTCAGTAAGGACTGAGACTGGTGCAGAAGCAGTATCTCAAAACAAGTTATATTTTCATATAAACGAGAATCTGCTAGTAAAATAATTGGCTAACTAACTCAACTCCCTTTATGACATTGACAGCACAATCCTATTGAACTCTTATGGTAGTGGATCTCATGATCCACTGCCATAAGCTCTGTTGTGGCTGCAAAACCATGTTGCAATCATACACTTAGGAGCCCCTGGTGCAAGCAGTTGGAGAGTCTGTCAAAAAGCCTGCAGCTTACAGACCACCTGCAGGAGCAGATGAGGGGGCGGTTGTGGAAGAATTGGGGCAGACAGCAGGCCGAACTAGGAGGATCTCAGTGGTGGCAGCAGTGTATGCCAAAATCCTATTCCACCCTTCCCAAATCAGGGTGCAATCCTATCCTGTGCTGGAACAGGCAAGTCAGGAGGCTTGCGCTGTATCCAGCACAGGATAGGGGCCAGAGGCAGCTCAGTCAGAGGTAAGGGGAAACATTTCCCCTTACCTCCGGTAAGGGCTGCTGGCCCCAATGAGTCTCCTCGGACTTGTGCCAGCTCTTGAGGTGGCGCAAATCCGAGGAGAGCGGAGCGACTTGTAGTCACTCCGTTCTCCCTGGGAACGGGGTTGGGATCCAGCATAACTGCTGGATCCCAGCTCCGCCTCCCTCTCCCTGCCTACCCGCCCCTGGGGCCACCAACCTCCTGCCCTTCTCCCGCCCAGGAACGCCTCCCTCCCTCCTCCTCCTTGTCTCCCTGCTGCCTACCTTTTCCGCTTGCGTCGGCCCAGTGGGGCCAACCCAAGCACCTGAGGGGAAGCTGGTGCAGATGCTTATGTCAGCCTCCACAGGCCAATGCTTCTTGGAGTGCCAGCCTGGCTTCACCTCAAGGAGGCACAAACATGCTTTATGGCATGTTTGTGACCCTCCCAGGCCAGCCCAAGGGTCTTGGGCCAGCCTAATGTTGAGTTAGGATTGTGCCCTCAGACTGCCCCCAAGAACCCTGAAAGAACTGGCATAGGTCTGAGGAGATCAACTGAAGACCAGGTGGCCTATAGAGATAAGAAAATTTTACCACTCCTGTTGTCTGGTTGCCCCCTCCCCCACTATAGTATGCAGGATGCACTCCATCACTGGCGCTGCATGCTCTGGATTCACAGGGGATAGGATAGGATTGGTCCATGATCCCCATACACTGTTCACTTTCTTACTTCTGAGGCTTCTGACTGTGGTGACAAGCTTATAGTATGAGAAGTTTTCACCTGCTTAACTGGTCTCATTCATCTGTATTCTCCCAGAGATTGTTTCTCAATCTGTGCCAAACTCTTCCTCTTAGTTTGTGGTATTCTTGCACCTTGGTTTTCTTACTGTATTTGGTTAATCCCAGCCGAACTGATAACTCTTCTTTTCCTCCCAAAACTGAACTGTGACATTCTGCTGCTGAAAGTTTGCTTTTTAAGCTGCTGGAATGTTGGTGACATCACACTTACTCAGCCCACAGATGTTCCAGCAACAGAATTAGAATTAGAATACAGAATTAGAATACAGTATAAAGTTAATAAACAGGAACTATAACAGATGCTCAAATGTGAGCAGTCTCCACCTGTGCAAATATAGTTTTCATTCTGGAGGTATATGAAATTTGGAAAGATGCATGTCACCTTATTGTCCATGCAGTGTAACACATGTAAATTCACTTGACGTGGCAGGCTGTACTGATTATAGAAACCTTTTTGGTCATTGCTTTCTTTATGAATATTTAAGTCTCTTTATGAACACAATAGCATGTGGGGGTTTATCACAGCAGAACAGAGTTCCACTGTCAGTGGCGGACCTCCCCAGCCCCATGCCATGGGACAAAGGTCCACAATGGCACCCCCATGGAATGCTGCCACCCCCATGTGCAAATCCTCCCTACTTGCCTGGAGCGCAAGGAGCCTCACGCGACTCCAGGATGCATAGCACTGCTCAGGCTTTCCTGACACAGACTTAAACTGTGCTTCCAGTTTACTGGAAACTGGAAGCACAGTTTCCAACTATGTCAGGTTGGAAGAGGTTTCTGCAGGAAGAGGCTTCTGCATGGTCCTAAAGGTGCGCAAGGCTCCGTGCCTGGGATATTTGCCCCTTTCATTTAATGGCAGGTTCGCCATTGTCCGCTGTCTTAAAATGGCGTTTGGCAGCTATTTTGAGCACGCTGCTGCAATAAGCAACAGCATGGGATACCCACTGCTAGACCAGCACAAATAAATGCAACGACAGCAGGAGCAGAATGGCCCGGGAGGGGGAGGAAATGGTAGTCATTCCAGGTGGGGCACAGAGGGAGGCAGATGGGGTGCGGTATTAGCAGCACAATGTCCTAATTATGGCTGTCTCCCTTACTGCCGCCATTACATGCCTCAGACTTATGCTTGCTAAACAGCAGGCATAGATCCAAGGAGACCTATGGCAGCAGTGGAGGCTTTCCTTGAGGTAACAATGGTTGTATACCCAAGGAGACCTTTCTCACTGCCCCATTCCATGGATCGGTGGTGTCACTAGGATTTGTGTCACCCGGTGTGGGAGGCCTGCGTGTCACCCCATGCAGTGGGTGGGGTAACACCCCAGGTGGTGGGCGTGGTGATGTACCATCACCCTGCCCCCACTGGTTTTTTGGCTGTACCTCTTGATAGAACACAGATATTTCAATGTGGTTAGTTTCATTGTATTCTGCATGAAATTACGCATTGATTGATATATAACATGATGATATTATTCCTCCAAACTCTGATTTTAGTGATTTTGAAAACTTGTGGAGTCACACACACGCACACCTCATGTCAACTTACTAACACCTTATTGCAGCAGTTCTCAATCTTTTAGTACCGGGACCCACTTTTTAGAATGATAATCTGTCCAGGATCCATTGGAAGTGATGTCATGGCCAGAAGTGACATCATCAAGCAAATTAAAATAAATAATTATAAATAATTAAATTAAAATAAAAGAAATAATTAAATAAGGGGGAGCCAGCCCCGTTCTTCCAAGTGAATTTTCTCTGTAGTCTGCCTGCAATAACCCACCCCAAAAAAGAATCAGTGAAATTTCCAGCCTTCCCCAGTGCCCAGTTTAAAGTTCTTCTATTTCAAGCATATCAAGATAAAGACCCACCTGGCTTTACAAGTGCAAAATAGAAAACATTCCCCTTACCAGTTCAAGACTCTTTTCTGTCCTTTTCAGTGGGGGGGGGGGAGGGGGAAGAGGCTGCCTTCTGGAGCATTTGTTGCACTCCAGTTCCATTGGATCGAGACCATTCTGGTGTCCTCACATTCCCCTTTGCCTGGCCTGATCAAAAGCCAAGGCATGTTGCCTACTCACGAGTAAACATGACCGTGAGGCTGTTTCACTTTCCATAGGGCTCAATACACTCGCAGCTGGGAGAAAGGACCTCCTTCTCGGGTGATTTTGGGGGGCTGCATTCATTGAATCAGGACCATTCTGACGTTGTTGGAGTCCTCTCAGCCTGCCCTTTCCAACAGACTAAGGCAAGTCTGCCTAGTCACGAGTAAACGTGGCCATGTGGCTTCGTTTCACTTTCATAGGGCTCAATACACTTGCAGCGGGGAGGGAGGGACCTTTTTCTTGGGTATTTTTTGGGACGCTGAATTCATTGTATAGGGACCATTCTGGTGACCTTGGATTCCTCTCAGCCTGCCCTTTCCGAAGGACTATGGCAAGTACGCCTACTCACGAGTAAATACGGGATACAGCTCAGTTTCCCTTTCCATAGGGCTCCATGCCCTTTTTCTTTCTGGTTTTTTGGCCATAACATTTGAAAGAAAGGAGCTATTTCACTCTGGTTTTTTTGCATTACATTCTGCTGGAAATTCTGCATCCAACAGTATATGGCATGATGGGTTGCTCCTAAAACTGTGATTTTAGCACGTCATCCCCCCAGTGCGTGTCACCCCCCCTTGCACGTTACCCGGTGCGGCCCACACCCCCCACACCTCACTAGCGCTGCCACTGCCATGGATACAGTGCACACTCGGTTGGCACGGCTGCAACGGTGGAGGTGGGATTTAGGTAGAATTGGACTGTGTATGCAAATTTGTACTGTTTGAAATAATTGCTTTGCCTACCATGCAAAGTAGGGTAATGCTCATATTAGCACCAACCCAAAAGTTGGGCCACAAAGCATCAAGCTGTGCACTCTTTATTCTTTTAAAAAACTTCCTCAGACTACATGGAAAGCAAAGGTAAAGGGGGAGGGAATGGGGGGGAATATGTTAGAAGTGTCCAGTCCACAGGTTGTAAAATCTAAATATGGAATTTAGAGGGGTTGCACAGCTTTGCATCAGCCTATGAGACATGTGAGATGTTTTCCACATACATACACACCCGTCTGCTTGGATAAGGAAAGGAAAAATGGCTGTACCTCCATTTTGCTTTGCTTAATTCACTTTGAGAGCGTGTGACTTCTTTCATCTTCTTCAACGACTTGGACTAAAATTCAAACCAAACTGTTGTCATCCAATCAAACATAGACTACAGCATGAGGAATGGTTTGGCATCAATTTTAGTCCAAGTTGTTGAAACAGATGAAAGAAACTGCAAGCTCTCAAAGTGAATTAAGCAAAGCAAATACCTCAAAGGGTGCAGATCTGCATTTAAGTATTAAATATAAAGAGAGCAAACACCCAAAAGAACTTCTATCATCTAAACCTTGGTTATCTGAAACTCCTAGCTCTCAACATTCAACATGCACTGCTAATAGCTGGGTAAATAATGATCCAATTTCTTTTTCAATCTCAGGCTGCCAGAAATGTGAAAAGTGTCACCAAATGTCCAGGAAGATAGGGTGGATAGATGTGAGGGAGTCACACTTGCCTGTAGCTTCTTGGACGTCTGCCCACTGCATGTTTAGATATACACTTCTCAGCATTATGCTGTATGCTGTGTTTATAGACATAAACACCCTGTGGCTCTTACACAAAATCTAAAATGGCTCTATAGGTGCACGTTCTCTGGATTGATTTCCACAGACCGGTTTTCCAGGATGGATGTTGCAATCTGCATAATTGAGTTGATAGTGTGCATAGGATTAGAAGATTAGAAAGGACTAAGAAGTTATCATGTCCAACACCCCCCCCCCAAGGTACTGTTATCTAATCACCAAGTTCTTCTCTCTCTGTGCACAATTAAGGCAGCCCCCAAGAAGAGAAGAGGAGCAAAAACCATGTCCCTTTTCCAGATGGTGGCAGAGAATGCTAGTGAATGAAGAAAGCCATCTAAGAAAAGAAAAAAGGACATAAAAATTTCAATCAAAAGAAAGCCACAATGTTAGGTTCCCACCTAGTCCATCTGTTTTATTCTTGACCTCAGAGCCTGAGAAAAAGCAAAGCTCATTAACATAATAGTTCAGAATATGCTTTGGGAGTTGCAGTTCTCCAGTTTCCAACTTTTTCCCTGTAGTTGGGACAGTTAGGCCCGTGCATGGCTGCATACTGTAACGTGGTAGGGGATAGGATTGGGCAGATAGATACCACTCAAGGACCATATGGGACAGTTCACAATTCTTCTACCCCTCAAGTTTTGCAGAGGGCCTGTAGCTCAGTGGCAAAACACCTCCTTTGGACACAGAAGGTCCCAGGTTCAGTCCCTGGCAACTCCAGGTAGGCTGGGCAAGACCTTATCTGAAACTCTGGAGAGCCACTGCCAGAATTGCAGACAATACTGAGCTAGATAGCCCAAGGCTAACACATTGGCAGTTTCCTCTGCTCAAATTCATGGGGCTATTCTGTTAAAATCCTCTATCCTTACAAGCGGCATTTCTTCCCTAAGGTAAGGCGAATTCTTACCTATTGAGGATGTTCTCCTCTTCTTGCTATCCCAACCATTTATTTTAAAAAAAATAAAGGCTAGGAAATTTTTAGAGCCATTGTCATCTTTCTGTGTAGTGGGAGAGGGAGAGTGAGGGGAAACAGCAGACATCACATGTATTTAACTAGACCAGATGAACTCCTACCAGCTCAGCTCTGTGAGTGGCACAGGTCTACCATAAACCTCTTGAACTTCCACAGAATTATTATTTTGAATACTGATACCCCTATTTTTTTTGGGGGGGGGGGAAAAACTAACCAACCATAATAAAGAGCTCCCTTGTCTATTCAATGGGACATGTCTTAGCAAAAAGAAAAAGAAAAAGAGAGAATGAAGCAGGTAGAAGAATCAATAGGGGAAACCCCCCTTTGCCCACCACACACAACTCACAGCAGCTTTAGATGTCTTGTGGATTAGACATTGGAAGACAAGGCAAGATCTACAGGACAGCCAGTTAACCTTCAACCTGGATTCATAGCTTTTTGAAGCCTTGATTGAAACTCTGATTAATAAAGAAAGATTTCAAGGGGATTTGAGGAAACATCTTCGACTTTACTTGGCCTTTATCCATGAAGTCCAGAGTGTGTGAAACATTACACAGGAGAGATTAAAGGTGATTCATGTAGCATATAACCCTTAGATGTTTTTATATTGTTTGATATCTTCTATCAAAAATTAAAAGCAGAAAAGCCCAGCATCATGTAGAGTTGATTCCCTGCTATTCTTCTGCAGGAAAGGCTGAGGCAAAGCTGGATGCTCTCGTGCGCTCGCTCGCTCTCTCGCTCTCTCTCTCTCTCTCTCTCCCCTTCCTTCCCTCTCTCTCTCTTTCTCTCTCTCTCTCCTTCCTTCCTCCCCCCCCCGTGTGTATGTGTGCAAAATGTCATTTTAAAAGTGTTTTAAAGTTAGAATGGAACTATATAAATATTGTTTCTGATTTATTAGTTCTGAATTGTCATGAGTAATCACCAAAGTTTAATGTAATGTAATCGGTTAGATTTAGCCCAATCCTTTAGGTCAGGGGTGCTCACACTTTTTTGGCTTGAGAGCTACTTTGAAACCCAGCAAGGTCTGGAGATCTACCAGAGTTTTTTTACAATGTTCACGCCATCATAACATATAACATTTATGTGTACAATGTATGTTGGTGTACCTTGCATAACCGAATGAGCCAATATTGCACAACACAACATAATTAACTATAAACATTTTTTGTAATTACTTGAGTTTACTTTGATGACTTGCACTGAAGTGAATCAGCCAAGGATGCATAGCCTGGACAGTAGCTGCTGACAGCCAGCTTCAAGCACACTTCCAAATGTTCATCAGTCATGGTGGAACGGTACTTGGACTTAAAGATCTTCATGTAGGAAAAGGCTGACTCACATAAATAAGTGGAGCCCTTCCTGCCTCAGATGCTCTTATATCCCTGAGGGCCCTATTGCCTTCAAGTGGCTGCAGCTGTGCAGCACACTCTGCTGATGCCCAGGCCTTACCCTTAAAGGGGCCACTGCTGACATCACAGCCTACCTCCTCACCAGATCTTCCTCAATTCCAATACAAGTGGGGAGGGGGAGCAGATCTCTATACAGACCAGTGCAAAAACAGGGGAAAGGTGTGGGGGAGGGAATATCGCTATATAGACATCACAGCAAGACCAGTGCAAAACCCCTTGCACACAGAACCAACAGATGGAAGTTGGGGGGGGGGGCAGATCACCATACATACCAGTGCAAAAACAGGGGAAAGGTAAGTCATCCCCAGGAGAGTCAACGGGGCTTACTCCCAGGGATGCGTGGACAGGAGCTCACTCCCAGGGTGGGGCTCACTCCCAGGGATGCTTCACTCCCAGGGCGAGGCTCACTCCCAGGAATGCAGGCTTCTCTCCCAGGATGGGAGAGAAGCCTGTGATCTACTCATTTTGCCTGGCGATCGACTGGTAGATCGGGATTGACTTATTGAGCGCCCCTGCTTTAGGCTGTGTACACTGCTGGTACTCACAAACACGTACTCACAAACATGACATGACCTTGAGTGTTGCCAGGCTGCTATTACAAATTGTGACTGGTGAAGCATGTGCGGTAGCAGCAGCTGAAGCTCCACCAACACTATAAGATGTTGGGGGAAGCATGCCATGGAATGGAAGGGTTTCAGAGGTGATCAGGGATGGGTATAGGGTGGACTGGGGGAGGATGGGAGTGGATCTCAATGGCAGTGACATGCACCAGGATCCTATCACTATCCCTTCTCCAGTCTGTCCATATTTTTCTCTTCATTCTTACGCCAGCTATAGCTATAGAGCTGGTGCAGATCCAAGGAGAGCTACCACGACATCAGGGGGCTTACCCAAAAGTTTCCTTATCTTGAGGAGTCCTCTTGATTGCTCTGCCCCCCCCCAACCGC
Source organism: Tiliqua scincoides (assembly GCF_035046505.1). Classification (NCBI taxonomy): domain Eukaryota; kingdom Metazoa; phylum Chordata; class Lepidosauria; order Squamata; family Scincidae; genus Tiliqua; species Tiliqua scincoides. The sequence continues at coordinate 76,882,330 of NC_089821.1, read as the reverse complement.
TGAATGCAGCACACAACTTCATGGTGTGACTACATCAGCACTAGTGGTAGGGTATTGGATTGGAGCATAAATAGATTATCTAATCTATAAAACACAGGGTTTGAGTCTGATATTTTGTGGGTTGAGCCATGCAATATGATAATAAAATATGGTTCTGGTGTTTTTACAGAAAATTCAGTTTGTGCTCAATATCATATGGTATCAACTATGTGGATTTTAGGGTAACCTAAAGTGTTGGGAGTAAGACAGTTGGAAGTACGGAATTTAGACCTGAGTAACCATGGAAAGCCATATATCTAACTGGAAGACTAATGACTAGAATTATTAACCACCTGGCTAAATTCTTCAACCTTGAGTAGTGTAAGCAGTGACCTGGGCATAATGATAATCTTTAATGAGCCATTTAATGGAAAAAATGGGAAATTACAGATTGGGAATTAATAAGTACTCTAATCATTTTATGCCAGAATTGGTTAACCAGTATGTATTTTTTTAAATCCTTGGAACAGTAAATGTTGGCCAGACTAAGGTCTATCCATTGAAACGTAGGTCCTGGTTTGTGAATTGAAAGTATTCTGTGATGGTGTCCTGATAATATGGAAATAGTTAATCAGGAGGAAAGCTTCTAAATACTGATTATTGTTATGAGGATGAAACTAATAATTATATCAATGCATCTTGATAAAATGGAGCAGGAAGACAGAAGAAATCAAAACCAAAATATCATGGTTGACCACATCTGCATTATTTAAAATGAGGTGCAAAGCTAGAGTGGATAACAAGATGGGTGTAACAATTTTGATTTGCCAAGGGTAGAGGTGCCAGATGTCCCTTGTTTTGAAGGACATCCTTTGTTTAAATGTTGTCCTTTCCCCCAAATGTCATAGACACCTGGAGCACATGTTTCAATTGCTACCCTTTCATTTGTTATCCTGGATGTTTTCTAAATGATAATTTGAAGGCCCTGCCTATGCACAGTGAAATACTATGCATGTTTACTTAGAAGTCTTACTGTGTTCCATGGGGCTTACTCTCAGGAAAGTGTGTAGGAGTACAACCTCAATACACTATGCGTAGAACTCCAGCATGTGCACACACTATACACATGTAGACTCTGTATGTGTCAACTGGGAGTTGGAATTCTTCAAAAAGCAAGATTCAAAGTCATGTGGATGAGCCTATCCAGGTACAAATTGTTTGCAGGTTGGGGCTGTACAATAATTATACTGGAAGCACATAGGTTAGGATCAGAGCCTGCCACCTCCTGTTTACCTCTATGTATATTGCATGTTGGCATATAAGCATAGTGTTTTTCTGTCAATAACTAGTATTCATTCATTCATTTTATTTATTGATTTGTGTCTTCCTTCAGTTCAAAAATGATTTCCAAGGCAGCTGACATCAAAAAATAAAATACAATGACATGGAGGCGGCTTCTTCCCACTCTGTTGTGTGGCATTGCTCTATCATTCACCCAAGAATTTGGTTCTCATTAGGTTATTTTAATGTTTTCCATTAACTTCTGTCCCTTTGGACTTCTCAGACTGCTGGCCATTGGGTGGTCCATTTGTTCATTTACTACTGTAAGTTCCCAAAGCATGTTCTAGTCTCCAACTCATGAAAACAGAATGCAACTATTCAACATACATCAAACTGACAGAAATAAATAAGCTTTATAATACTGGTGGAATATCATTACTATTTCTAGTGTAGAGACCATTTTAATCACTCAAGGTGTAGTATGCTGCAATTCTGACCGGAGTGGGCCCTTCCTGGTATAAGGAGTTCCTTATGCACCATGTTGACACTATACACTTTCCCATATAAAAGGTATCTTTTCTGCACAAGGAACTCTGAGGCTATATAGCAGTACTAGCTTTAGAGACTTGGGGCGCAATCCTTTCCTGTGCTGGAACAGGCAAGCCAAGAGGCTTGCGCTGTATCCAGTGCAGGATAGGGGCCATAAGCGGCTCAGCCAGAAGCAAGGGGAAACATTTCCCCTTACCTTCAGGTAAGGGCTGCTGGCCCTGTGGGTCTCCTCGGACTTGCACTACCTCTTGAGGTGGCGGTGCAAGTCCGAGGAGAGTGGAGTGGCTTGAAGCCACTCCGTTCTCCCCGGGAACGTGGGTTGGGATCCGGCATAACCGCCGGATCCCAGCCCTACCACCCACTCCCCACCGGCCTGTCCCCAGGGCCGCCCACCGCCCCCTCCCAGGAACGCCTCCCTCCCGCCTCCTTCCCACGTCCGCCTGCCTCAAAGCCTTGTGTTGGTGCAGACATGCCAACGCAAGGCGCTCGGAGGAAGCCGGCGCGGAGGCTTCTGTCAGCCTCTGCAGGCCAGCACTTCTTTGAGCTCCAGAACTTATGGCATGTTTGTGACCCTCCTGGGCTGGCGCAAGGGACTTGCGGATCTGCCTCAACACGAATGGCCACTGCAAATGAGAAGGAATGTACTGATCCCTTGAGAAGGGGGAAAATGCATCCCTTTAAAATGCTTTTCTTACTGTTGTAGATATTTTTATCTCCACGTGATTAGAAGGGCCCTTTAAATTAAAGGAAAACAGTTCTTTATGATAGTTAGAAAGAGGGCAGACAGCTGACAATCCATCAATCATTCTCTCTGGAAGCTACCCCCTCGCTTCCCCTGTTGTGAACATGTGAGAGAAAGATAGTCCTTTCTAAGCCTCTTGAGAGAGACTGATTGTTGGATTGTCATCTTAATGACTTGATTTTAACATCACAAAGGTCAACAAGGCTGTTTTTAAATCACCTGAGCAAAGGGACTTTGTTTTTTAAATTGATTTGCTATAGTGCGATTTTTGCCATTCATGTGAGTTCTGGAACGGAATCCACGCGAATAATGAGACTCAGCCTGTATTCTAAATTATATTCTAAGTATCAGTCATATAATTATTGATATTGCAAATTATATTCTAAATCAGCAGTTCTCAAACTGTAGGTCACGACCCACTAATGGGATGCAATTCAGTGTTTGGTAGGTCCTGAAACTGACCTGATAGCTGACGAGGAAAATGTATTGAGTCCTGTGGAAACCAAAATGGAGCACCACGTGCACACTTATGAGTAGGCAACCATGCCTCAGTCCACTTTGAAGGACAGGCCAAGGGGAATTCGTGCTATCAGAATGGTCCTATCTGATGAATGCAGACCACAACCAAGTCTCAAGAAGGAAGTTCCTCCCTCCAAGCTGTCAAGGAAAATGTGTTGAGCCCTATGGAGAATGAAACTGAGACAGGTATGTTTACTCATGAGTAGGCAAACGTGCCCTGGTTCTTATCAACAGCCAGGCAAAGTGGAATGCAAGGCCACCAAAATGGTCCCAGTCGGATGAATGTGGAGCTTAACAAAGGCTCCAGAATGTGCCCCATCATTGCAAAAGGGATAAAAACAGAGGTTTGAGCAGCTGATAAAGTGAAACTTCGTTTTAAAAAAAAGTCTCTTAAAAGTAGGTGAGATCCAATGGAGCGTCATTTGTACATCCCAGTGCTAAAAGGTTTAGGAACCACTATTCTAAATTAGTATGACTAAAAATAATAGTCATCTACCTAGCATGAACAATAGGCCACTACACACATCACTAGGTAGGAAAAGAAGGCTCATCACACTTGCTATAAGATAGTGGGACAGGATATTCATCATCCAACTCTCCTCCTGATCAAGTGGGCCCATGATTGTAATTGATTTGTTTACAGCAGTGGTTTCCATTGACAGAAGTAATTCCATTTGCGTCTTTGTGGAATCTCTTTGCTCAAGTTAATTGCAGTCTTTGAGCTTTTGCATGACGTTTACATACTGACTGAAGTACAATGTATGAAAGGAGTAGGACGGATGGGGCAATAAGTTGCACAGGGCTTCCTTCAGCTTAATAACATGCTTTCGAATGACAAGAAGCTCCCAACTCTTTAATTCTAAAGAACTCCAGAAACCCAACACAGGAGTCAGTATCAGAGGCAGAAATAATAAAAAAGATGACTTGTGTTATTGCTGAATGGAGCAGTTCATTTATTAGTACCTCTTCTCCTGTATATTGTCGAAGATGTTTGTATTATCTTGTCAAACCAGGTGGGATGTTTTAGAAAAGATACATAGGATTCTTATGCTTATCAGTGTCCTTATTAACCTGAAGCCTGCTTTCTGTCTCTTTTTAACCTGTGCAAGCACAATGCATCAGAAAGATGAAGTAGTCACACACCTTCTTTTTCATTTCCTCCATCTGGGACACGCACACTGGAGACCAACTCTTTTTTGGGAAGAAATCAAAGGAAGAGTTGTCTGTACCTCATTTGCCTCTGCAGTTGTACCATAAAAAAGACGGTGACTGAATGGAACCATAAAAATGACATATTCTCTCATTCCCAGGGAAGTGAAGTACACTCTGGTGCATGTGCTTCTGGCAAGGAAGGAAGAAATGGGGGGGGGGGGGGAGTGATGACTCACTCTGACCTGTAATTGTTTTCCTTTACTTCTCAGTGTGTTTGGAATGAAGAAAAGAGTCAAAAGGCTCCCCATTCTTGAGAAATTAGTTTACCCGTTACCCAGAGAACATCATGCAAGCAATATGCAGGGCATGTGTCTGTTTGCTCTCAACAGGCTTCCACGTGGTCCTAGAGGCATGCAAGGCTCCACGCCTGGGGCATTTGCCCCATCAAGTGAATAGTAGGTCCACCGTTGGTGCCTGTGTGTGTGTGTGTGGGGGGGGGATTGATTTGATGTTGTCCTGGTGTTGGAAGGGTAACTTCCACCACAGACCTAATGCTTCTGGTGTTTAGGCTGCACAAAAGAAGCAATCCTGCTGTGTTGGCAGCTGTACAGGACTGGGTGGCAGGCCACAACACCTTTGCTGGCATGTGTGCAGCTTGGTGGGTTGCAATTTGTACATGTCCTTTGTCCCAAAGTTTGATATTGATTGGGATGGCCAAACTTGCTTAGCGTAAGAGCCACATATGATAAACTTCAGACATTTAAAAGGTGCAAGAGAGCTGCTTGGGATCTGCCATATTTAAGACGCATTTAAATTCTTTAATATATGTACTCACCATGAACAGTAAACAGACATTTTAATCCAGTGGACTCTCTATTTTTCTACATTTTTATACCTCCCTTCCTCCAAGGAGCTCAGGTTGGTATATAGTACATAGCTCTTCCCGTCCTTTTGTCCTCACAACCAGTGGCATCACTAGGGTTTGCATCATCCAGAGGCCAGCATGTCACCCCATGATGGACCTCCCATGCAGTGGGTGGGGCAACACCCTGGGCGGTGGGCATGGTGAAGCACCACTACCCTGCCCCCTGTGGTTTTTTGGCTATAACTTTGATAGAATAGAGCTATTTCAACATGTTTTGTTTCACTGCATTCTGCAGGAAATCCTGCATCAAATGATGTGCAACATGATGGTATTATTCAAAAATACCAAGATTTTAACAATTTTGGCTAGTAGTGGTGTCACTCCCCCCATATGTGTCACCTGGTGTGGCCCGCACCCCCTAGAAATACCATTGCTCATAACAGCCTTGTGAGGTAGGTGAAGCTGATAGTGACTGGCCCAAAGTCACCCAGGAGGCTTCATGGCTGAGCAGAGATTTGAACCTGGATCGTCAGAGTCCAATTCCTGAACCACGGCATGATCCTGGCCTTTATATCAGGTTTATACCTGGTAAATAATCACAAAGCTTTAACATTTTTTATTTACCCTTTATAGTAATTGTGATGCAGAAAGGCAGCTAGCATGCCTGTATAGGCACACTAGCAATGATTGCCAGGCTGCCCCCCCTATCAGCCGGCAGCAGGGCTTTACTGCCAGCTGATTGGCTGGCTGGCCTTGCGGGGCGGGACAACTGAGCCTGATCTAGCGCGCAGGCGCTAGACCCGGCTCAGTTCCGTTCCTGGAAGTGACCCCCGCCCACCCGCCCTGTAGCTAATCTGGGATTAGCTGGTCGTTCTACGGAGGACCAGGTAGGAATTTTTGAGCATCATCTGATTGGCAATATGATGGTGTTTTGTTTTCGCCTACCTCAGACTGGCTATGGAGCGCGTTTGGGTCTGCAAGATATTAATTACTGTCCTGGTCACTGGCGGTAGAAGTGCGGGGTGGGTAGACAGAAGACCTTCTCCGGCCTCCAATCTAAGCCAGCAAGGGCAGGGGTGAACCAGAACCGCTCTTTGGATGCTTGTCCGGCTCGAGGAGGCAGGCTGGCTAGCCCCTGGTCTGAACTTTGGGGCCTTGCAGGGGTGACCTGAAGGCAGAGTAGTTTGGCTGGCTTACCCTCTTTGGGCGACAGTGAAAGGCGGGCTTAATAACAATTGAGCTACGCCTGGAGTTGGGTGGACGCCCTATGAGACTGGGGGACATAGACAGCTAGGCCGTTTCCCCCATTTAGAACCCTGCACTTAGTTTGGGTATTGTTTCCTATTTGGCCTTGTTGCGCTTGTTGTAAGTTAATAAAGTGGCCCATTTAATCCCATACCTGTTGTCGGCTGTATTTATTGGGGAATGCATGGTAAAGGAGTTCAGCTAAAATATTTCTGCAAGCCGTAAAAGCTATATCCAAAAGCTGCATGTGACTCATGAGTCACAGTTTGGCCACCCCTGGTATAGGTACAGAGAGTTCATTATGTGTCCTTAGTAGTTGCAAAAATGTTTAGCTTGCTTGTAGCGTGCTATTCTGTAGGGCACTGATATATAGGGGGACTTCGTTATCCTCTGGTAGTTTACAGTTCTGTGCTCCTACGATTCATATCTACAATATAGATTTGCTGGAACCTAGCAAAAGAAAGAGGAAATAACCTTTAAAAATATCCCTTTATATTTTTGTGGTGATAAAGGTATGTCCCTCGTTATAATGCTAGGGCTTAGCAACTCAAGTTTCTTTAGACCCCATTTTGTTATGTAGCCGGCATGGCTTCCTTTGTTGGCATTGTCTCTGTATTCTCTCCTGTGCACTTAGAGCCAGTTCCTCATTTTTCAGATCAAGGTGAAAGAATGATAAATATGGTATAAATAATAGGATTGGGTTTAAAGATAAATAGGCTGCTGCTTTCTCTGTGTTTGTGAAAGCACATTCTAGCAAAATACAGAGAGCATATGATATAAACCAGGAATTTGCTTCTCCTTGTAGCTATTTATCTTGACAGCATACAAGGGAGCATGTGCTTTAGTGGAAATGGAAGAAAAGACCAGAGAATTTGTGTGAGAGAGAAACTTTGAGGTTATTACACATTTCTAACAAAGTATGCAAAATTCAGTCGGTTTGTGGTACGAAGCAGAATAACGCTTGAGAAAGCACTGCGTAATTTAAACGTCTCTCATTTCTTCCTATTTCTTGTTTCACTAATGGCTCAATCCTAACCAACTCTGCAGCACAGGCATAGCTGTGCTAGTGGGGCATGTGCTGCATCCTGCAGTTGGGGGGCAGTCAAAGAGGCCTCCTCAAGGTATGGCAAAGTTTGTTCCTTTACCTCGAAGTTGCATTACCCTTATGTTGGTGCTGGAAAGTGGGTTAGGATTGCACCCTAAGTTAGAAACAGAGACACCAATGTGTGTTGCAAATCTCAAAAGAAATTCATTCACAAAGTCTCACCTTACTACTGATTGACCATCACAGCAGAGGGACAGAAATCTTTACGTGCCATATGAGAGAATTTTGGGGGGAAAGCCAGTCAAGAATATGTTCTGGAGAAGTGGAATAAAATACGTAGCATGAAAAGGTCACTCTGGGAATCATCACTTTAACCATGCCTGAACAAGGGTGCAATCCAAACCTGTGCTGGAGCAGGCAAGCCAGGAGGCTTGCGCTGCATCCAATGCAGGTTCGTTGGCTGCAGCGGCTCAGCCAGAGGCAAGGAGAAGCTCTTCCCCTTACTCCTGGGTAAGGGCTGCGCACCCCAATGTGTCTCCTCAGACCTGCGCCACCTCTGGAGGAGGCGCAAGTCCGAGAGAGTGGAGTGGCTCGAAGTCACTCCGTTCTCCCCGGGGATGGGGGTTGGGATCCGGCATAACTGCTGGGTCCCAGCCCCGCCCCAGCTTCCCGCACGCCCGCCCCCAGGGCCACCCATCACCCGCCCTTCCCCCGCCCAGAAATGCCGACCTCTCACCTCCCCGCCTACCTTTGCTGCTTGTGTCGGCTTGGGTGTGCTGGCACAAGTGGCGGGGAGGAAGCCACCACAGAGGCTTCCGCCGGCCTCTGTGCATCGGAGCATCTGGATGCGCTGACGCAGCTTCCTCCCATGGAGGCGCAAATGTGCTTTACGGCACATTTGCGACCCTCCAGGAGCTCCTATGCCGGCATAACTGCCAGTTAGGATTGTGCCCCAGGTTAGATAGGACATGAATAGGGGTAGGTTTTTTCATGATTTTCCCCCCTAAAATTTCTTGATTAAAGTAGCAAATTGTGGTGTGATGTGTTTTTATTCCAACGGCATTTTAATAAATTATAATTATAAATTATAATTATAAATTATAATTGCTTTTAAAATGTACTAGGTAGGTGATATAGGTGATATAGCATCAGCAGATGCAGCCACAGTATTATTTCTAACTGGAAAAAGTAGTCTATTCTTATTTCTGGAAAAAAATCTTAAACACCAAAATGGGGTGTTTTGTGTTTTGATTCAGATATTTGAACACCCAAAAAGGTGGTGTTTTGTGTTTCTGGGTGATTTCAACAAAAACACACACCCCTAGACCTGAATTATGATGTCACAAGTTGTATTGCAGTATCTGTGAGGCTGGAAAAGCTTGTAGTCCTTTGCATACTCACTCACTTTAGCCTGTTCATAGCCACAGAATTCAGTAAGGCTTGACAGGCATAGTGCCAAGCTGTGAGGTTTTTTCCCTTAACTGTCAATGAACAACCTGATGGAGGTCCAGCAAGTGTTTTATTTTGGAGTGCTGTAAATCCTCATTTCAAACAATATAGAAAGTGCTGATGACAATCTATTGCTGTTGCCCTTATGACATCATTTTTGGGAATCAGAGAGGAAGTATAAACCTCAACAGTGATAAGCAAAATTTATTTTAAAAATTACTTGCACTGCAGATAAGCTATTTTATATTTCACATCTGTCCATGGGGGGCGGGATGCATTATAAATAAGTTCAGGAACACTGGGGGGGGGGGGTCATTTGGGAATCAGTTGACCTATAGGCTCCAGATTACTTACTTGGCTTGTTCATTTCATGCTGTCCTCAAAGGCTCATGAGCCTTAATAATAAATATCTATTTTTCCTCCTCTAAGAGGGCCACATCATTATAGATCAACTTTTCATACTCTTGCTTCTAAGATGAAATTATGGGTTGAAGACAATGAAAAACCAGTTCTTACTCATCGGTAGTTGTTGTCTACTTAGAGTGTGGTTTTAACAATGGAAAAAAGTTGCAAAAGGGGGAGTAAGATATGTGAGTGAAAATAATGATAAAATGATTGCCCATATCATTTGTATATATATTTAAAAAAACCACTAGTGTTATTTTGAAAACATTCAGAAAAGCTGAGGTTAATTTGTGTGCTGACCTAGAAATGCTTCTACAGAACAATAAAATCTCACCGCCTACCAGGTTCCAAGAATGTAGAGAAGATGCCTGATAGACACAATCCAGTCTTATCACACACATCAGTGATGATTTGACTGCAGTGCTGAGGAAATGTGGCATGTTGCCAAGATAATATATACTGCTGCCAAATCAGAAAGCCAAGACACCCCATCTATCCACTACAACAGATACTTTAAACATTTTTCACACAGACCCCATAATCATGAACAGGGAACTCTGATTTTTCAAAGTCTGATTTACCTGTTGCATCCATATATTGTAGAAAATTTGCAAAAATTGGGAATTGAGTGAGTCCAGTGTGTTGGTGCCTGGGATGATGTTCCCAGATGAAATATTCTTGAAAGAAAATCACTCCTTTCAGAGCATCCCTTGAAAATATTCCAGCTTTGCAGGATGTTCATAATAGTCAAAAGTGGTTCACCAGCAGTTTTCCTTTCTTTGTTCCAAGTGAAACAGCAGACATTAGGATGAGCCAAAATTTACTTTAATCAAACACATCTATTTACATAAGAACATAAGAACGCCCCACTGGATCAGGCCATAGGCCCATCTAGTCCAGCTTCCTGTATCTCACAGTGGCCCACCAAATGCCCCAGGGAGCACACAAGACAACAAGAGACCTCATTCTGGTGCCCTCCCTTGCATCTGGCATTCTGACATAGCCCATTTCTACAATCAGGAGGTTGCACATACACATCATGGCTTGTAAGCCGTAATGGATTTTTCTTCCAGAAACTTGTCCAATCCCCTTTTAAAGGCATCCAAGCCAGAAGCCATCACCACATCCTGTGGCAAGGAGTTCCACAGACCAACCACATGCTGAGTAAAGAAATGTTTTCTTTTGTCTGTTCTAACTCTCCCAACACTCAATTTTAGTGGATGTCCCCTTGTTCTGTTGTTATGTGAGAATGTAAAGAGGATCTCTCTAGCCATTTTATCCTTCCCATGCATAATTTTGTATATCTCATCATGTCCCCCCTCAGGCACCTCTTTTCTAGGCTGAAGAGGCCCAAACGCTGTAGCCTTTCCTCATAAGGAAGGTGCCCCAGCCTAGTAATCATCTTAGTTGCTCTCTTTTGCACCTTTTCCATTTCCACTATGTCTTTTTAGAGATGTGGCGACTAGAACTGGATGCAATACTCCAGGTGTGGCCTTACCATCAATTTGTACAACAGCATTATAATATTAGCCGTTTTGTTCTCAATACCTTTTCTAATGATCCCATGCATAGAATTGGCCTTCTTTACTGCCGCCGCACATTGGGTTGACATTTTCATCGACCTGTCCACCACCACCTCAAGATATCTCTCCTGATCTGTCACAGACAGCTCAGAACCCATCAGCCTATATGTGAAGTTTGGATTTTTTGCCCCAGTGTGCGTGACCTTACACTTACTGACATTGAAGTGCACCTGCCATTTTGCTACCCATTCTGTCAGTCTGCCATTCTGCCAATTTAAAATTGCCAATTTAAAATTGAATTTAAAATTGAAGGTGATACTTTGAGAGAGTTCTGGCAGTGGAACTTCATGGAACTTTGCAGACAGAATGAGGGAACATTCTGCATATATTCAGCAGGGATGGGCAAATCCAGCACAGCTGGACTTGAATCGAGTCACAAGCCTCTGCCCCCTGCGATTCGAGTTGAAAACAAATTGTAACGAGACAAATTTCCGAGATGCCTTTTTGCAACTCAGAAAGACTCACAAATATGCCGTAAGGCACACCTGTGACACCCTACACTGAGCCAGCACTGGCGCCGGCTCAACGCCAACTCAGCACCAACCAGAGACCCACTGCACGCCGCATGGAGCAAGGGACGCACTCCAGGAGGTGGAGAGGTTAGTTGAGGTGAGGGAGAGGTGTTCTGGGGTGGGGGGAAGGTGGGGCGAAGGGGAGCAGGGCGGGGGGGTGACACTAGGCCTCTCAACTCTGCGCTGGCAAAATAGCTGGCACAGACTTGAGCAGGTCCACTCTGGGGCTTAGGACTTCCTCTGGGGAAAGGGAACAAATGTCCCCTTTCCCCAGAGAGATGGTGGTGGCTGCCCAAAGCCCATAGGATGCAGCGGCCGGCATTTTGGCACTGTTCCTCTGGGCGGCGGGCATCTCAGAACTTGACGGTCCATGGCCCAAAGTGCAGGTTGAGTGTTTTCATGTTGCAACTGGCCTTGTGCAAAAGGAGCAGTACCATTTCTTCAGCGTACTTCTACAGCAATATAACCCACAATTACTAGGCTGTTACAATGCTTCCAGCAGTTGGTTGACCGTAGCATGCTCAGTGTGGGTTGTGTTTCAGCCTGGGTTCCTATTACTGCAGTCGTGCAGCCTCTGCAGTATCTAGCTGTACCACAAGCAATTCAATTCACATCTCAATTCCACTGTGAGGTCTGGCTCACCATTCCAGCAGCAACTGCTTAAGGCTGGATTACATTTGGATTTGGCCTCTCTTCTAGTAGATCCAACAGCAGCAGATAGGAGGATCTTCCACTTTTACCTGCAGAACCATTATGTGAGGTGGGTTAGGCTGAAAGCCCGTGATTTCCCATTAGTCTGTGAGCAAGCAGGGATGTAGAACTGAGCCTGAATTTTGCAATTCTCAAATCCAATATCATACACCACACCGAATCTCAGTTAGGAGGAATTCTCTTTTCTGGATTTGCTGAACGTAGGAAATCATGAAATCCATCTAAGGCTTTCAGAAATTGGAGTCCCACTCCAGGTAGGGAATTAGCTGAACATCTGCCCTGTTTTGAATGGGAAAAAGGGACGAACTGTTCTACAGCAAGCGAGGGCCCAATCCTTTCCAACTTGCCAGCATCGATGTAGCCTACAATGCAGCCCCAAGGTAAGGGAACAAATGTTCCTTTACCTTGAGGAGGCCTCTGTGACTGCCCTCCAGGGTGCAGCAGGATGCAGTACATGCCTGTTGGCTCAGCTACATCAGTGCTGGCTAGGATAGGATTGGGCCCTTAGATATTTAAAATGGAAATTACCAGCTACTGAAAATTGAATTGGTACACAAAATGAGTTTCAGTTAATCTGAACAAACCAGTGAAGCTCAGCACTAGCACTTATCAATAATAACTGCAGTAACAATGATTAATAAACATAGAGGCCCTCTGATTAAGTGTATGCTTGGAAATCCTTTCTCTGTTTTTCTGATTAATTGGACAAGTGTCATTTTCCGTGCCCTCCTCATTAACCATGGCGCAACGCATAATCGGATGGAGGGGAAGCAAGGGAGGAGGCTGATTGGCAGAATGAAATAGGTGTAATTTTCTTTAACGACGCTACACGGGGAATGTTATATTGCTGCAATCTGCAATTAATATCCAGCGCTCACCTTGACTTTTAATTTCAGACACTTGTTTACCGGACTTGCTCACTCCCTGCCAGAGTCTCCGTTTGTGTCAGACCGACTTTGGTTTAGTTTCCCTGCTTTCTGGGGTCTGACAGTGGGATGGAAAACACTTTCAGTTTAACGGAGGGAGAATAACTACACTACCTGGTGCGCAGGATGAAGTAAGTGGGCAAAGTGGTCATTAGCACACCGAGTCGCGAATCAAACATCTCTTGATTTGACTGAAGCTCGTGGACACAATTCAGGTTTTACTAGTTAAGCCGCAGTGTGTTGTCTCAGCAAGCTTTTCACAAGCTTGCTGAGCTTTCTTTAGCACTTCAAAAAGACTAGTAATTCCTGCATGGAAACTTTTTGGAAAGATGCCTCCCTCCTTTCCTCTTATGTTTATTTTGTCTGGTTCCTTAGGAAACTCCTGATGCAAAATTTCACATCTCTGCAGAAAATTACCACAGCACTTTTCATGTTAAACTTGAGGTCAGCTTGAGCTCCGACAAATTCTCCCATTGACTTGGTTGAAGGCAGTAATTGTGCAAGGAAAGTCTGAATAAGAACTAAATAAAAGCCTTGCGGAGGAGTCCGTGAAGAGCATTATCTCTGCAGAGAGGGAATCAAGCCTTACAACTCTAAGGCATAACGATTTCGATTGTTACATGCTCCTATTTTACAGAAAGCCTGTGCCCCAAAGTTTGGTAAAATAGGGCAGGAGAGCAATGAAGATTGTGGCATCATTAGTGGTTAATGTAGGGCACTGAGCTAGAGAGAATATTTTCAGACAGTTGTTGCTTTTTGCCAGTTACTCAATTAAATATTACAAAATTGCCGTACTGGTGAAAGGTTGAGGATGTTTAATAGAGATATTTGTCTCAAATGATCAACAAACAACACTCGTTGATTCCTTGTGAGATCATCCTCTGTGCATAACTTGGATTTAATGTATTTAAAGTTGCTATCTGAATTGTGCAATAAGCACCAAACACTGTTTTACATGGAACAGATCCCACTGGGAACGCTTCAAGAAAAAAAGGTACCCAATTCAATTTTTTCCCCAGCACTCAAATGCCAACATTTTGTTGCTGGGAAAATATAGATTTACTCTGATGTAGTGAACACTGTGTGGAATGTGGTGTCACAAGTGACACAGCTCCCCCCTTCTGCACCCATTTGTGACCCTTATCTAGTTAAAGACCCAATCATATCAGGCCCTAGTGTTCCAACAGTGCTTGACACTTGAACGGTACTCAAAGGTAATGACTTTGAGTCATGAAAGACGTGAATGGAGCCACACAGTTCTGGGCAGAGGATCCCACATGCAGTGGTGGTGAAGAAGAGCTCTGCTGCTACAGATAAGTTGGTAGGGTGGGCAGAATGGGGTGGGAGGATCTGGGCAGTATGGGGGAGGGCTGAGAGATTGTTAGAGGCGGGGAGTAGCACCCAGCATGAGCAACTTGCACCAGTTTCTATCTCCTCCAGAGCGCTGAATAGGATTGGGCTGATTGTCTCCCAAAGCTGCCTCCCAAACTCAAGCTAAACGTTTTCAGACACCTTTGTCCCAACCTAAGATTTTTCATTCACCTTTGTGAAAGGGAATGCAAGTGTTTGAAATGTAGCAGGTGCTAAGCAATGTCGACTGTGTTCCTGTAGCTAATGTTGCTTCACCCTAATCCTCTCCAGTTTTCATTATAGCCTTCTGCATTTTTTTATGATTCTAGTGCAGTGTTTCTCAAGGTTTGTCCTCCTCTGTACCACTTTACATGGTCCACCTATTCAAAGTACCACCGGAAGTAACTGGCAATGATGATGTCATCGCCAGTTACTTCTGGGTTGGGAGGCCAGATGCATTGCGGCCAACACCAGTAAGAGGCTCAGGGTGGACGGGACAGCTTTTCCGAATGCAGAAAAGTATACTTAGGAACTCTGCCTGCCAAACTGAGCCTTCTACCACTATTTGTTGTATCCAGTTCCTGGTCTTGCTACTGGGCAGCAGGTGTCCAGGGGTCCTGCAAATACCACCAGACAGCACCTCAGGTACCCCTGGTGGTACCCATACCAGGGGTTGAGAAACACTGTTCTAGTACTTTTTGTTGATTGTTTTATTGTGTTCATTATGTTGTTTTATCTACTTATGTAAATTACCTTGAATTCCTGAAAGGATGGAAAGGTGGGGTATAAGTTTCTCAAATAAATAAATACAAAATATAATAATAATAATAATAATAATAATAATAAGGTATTTATATACCGCCTTTCTGGTCATTGGATTACTCCTCTGACTTTTTTCAAGGTTTACATAGGCAGGCATTTCTAAATCCCTCAAGGGGATTTTTACAATCATGGAGGTTCATGATTCAACATTTCAGAATGGATCTTCCTGGTTTGGTCTCACTTCTGGCAATCACATCTGAATGATGTCCATTTGTGCAACATTGGGCACAATCCTAACCAGGTCTATCAGAAGTAAGTCCTATTTTGTTCAGCAGGGCTTACTCTCAGGAAAGTGTGGTTAGGATTGCAGCCATTACTGTCAGTAGGATGCACATTTGATTGTACAGCCAAATCTCTGTTCTGCTGCCCCAACAAGTCAGGCATAACCGTGTGTCACTAAAGGTGGAATGAGGCAAAATACTTGCTGTGCAGTGCTGGTGGATAATGAAACTGTCAGCATAGCATGGAATTGTTGGCCCAGTTGCCTAGGCAATGGGGATACATTTGCTCTTACTCCTGTCTCAGCAGCAGATTTGGGATAGAAGGAGCCACGGCTGTGGAGCTCTGAAAAATGTTCAAAAGGGGAAGGTAGAGGCTTTTCATGACCAATTTCATGCCCCCAACAACTTTTGCCCTGAAAACTGATTTAGTTTGGGAAGCAGGGTAAACTTCACATCTCTTGCTAACCAGCAGAAAATAACTTTGGAGCATCATTTCCAGTCAAGGACAGGTCAGCCAGGTCTCTCTATCTCTAGCAAGACTTCTCATTTCCAGTTACTTCCTTCCCCTTCTTTAGGGCTCGGGGGTGTATGTGTGTGTTGTTTAATATGGCACTGAGCAACTGGTAGAAAAGCAGATTTTTCACTCCTGAGCTTCCTCCCCCCCCCCCCAAATCAATAAGAGTTTGGCTTTTTTTTTTTAAAAAAACCTTAACAAAAGCTCAGAAAAGAACAAATGGATTCAGCAGTTAACCAAGGGGACTTGACTCATCAGTAGTTGTAACGGTTACCGAGATAATCTATGGGAAGTGATGCAGGGTAAAAGGACTGTTAGTTATGGTATAGGATGCTTACCTGAAACGTAAACAGCATGGTCCATCTCTGAATGTCCAAGCAAGTTCAACTTGAGTAAAACAAATGGTTCTCACAAACGGTTTGCTGAGATTTGGCTGTGTGCCACAATGTTCTCATTACAACAGATAAGAATGCAAGCACAGTGAATGTTCCTTTGCATTCAGACCACAGGAAAAAAAATCTTTTCTGTGTGCTTTTAAAAATCAGTCTCTCTTTTTAACACACAGGCTCAGCAGCATGGTTTTAAGCTCAGACTTCATATATAGGTAGATAGCTATATAATATTCTTCAGAGCACCACTTGCACACACAAATTCTATACCAGCTTTTATAGAAACTACTAGTCAGCTTAGTTTCCTTATATTTTTTGTTCTTCATTTTAAAACCAGTTTGGTGCATGTAACTAACGTTAGCCTAAATAAGTTATAGTGGTCTAACAGCATTAAAGGTTTAAGATAACACAGCGGAGTCATTTTCAGGTTCACAGGTCAGATTCCCAAAGAAAATCATTTCGCAGCAGTTTTTAGATGAACACACACACCGTGACGTCAATAGCAAGTATGTTGCATTTCCCAGGCTACAAACGAAGTCCACAGTAAGTCATACGATAGTTATGAAGTGAAGTAACTTGTGAGTGCAGTGCTATTGGCTAACTGCTGGGGGTATATGAATTGTATATAATGTAAGATAAAACAACGGATGTTTTGAACAAACCAATGAATTGTCTCCATATGTGTTTCAAAGAAGGAACCCCAGATTATAATAAAAGTCAGCTGAAGGGGGCGTTACGAGCTTCTCTTCTCCCCACTTCTGGTGCAAGCAGTTTCCTTTGGGGCTTTTTTCCCACTTCTGATGCTTGCAGTCTCCTTTGGAGGCGTGGATGGATTTACCACCTTTTGCTGATGGATTTACAATAAAGGCCTGGATTTGATCATCACTGTCCACTGAGTTTGCTTTGGAACCTGGGATTACCGTGCAACATCTAGGATCTCTTGTAACATCTTGGTTTTTGCACCTTGCAACAGAAGCACTTAGAGTGGTGGTGAAAAAATTCAGTAGAAATGCTCAATATTATTGTTAAGGGGCCACAGAGAAAATCCTTTCATATCAGGTGGCTGTGCTCTGCTGTACAGAAATTACTGGACAGATCAGGTTTAGCCCCTTCGGTCATGCTTGCTACTATACAGAAAAGTTCAGGTTGCCCTATATAGGCAACAAAGAAATGGGGTTAGCCCATACCGACACATCTTAATAAGGGGAAATGACATTCAGTAAGTAATTAGGTAAACATGTTATGATTCAGCTGTAAACCTCTCAGCCTGCCTGTACAGTTCTGGTTTAGCACCGGTATGAATAATTTGCAGGATGAAGTCAAAATGTTACCAGCTTCCTTCTTATGTACATCCCAAATCAATAATGTTGTGCATTAGAAATAAGGAGTAAATCCAGTCCTGACTTGCCTCCAGCCCACCTTTTTGCCAGCAGATGTAAATTAGCAGTGCTCCTCCACCAACATAATAAGGCCAGGGTGTATTTATTCAACTCCAACTGGATATAAAAGCCCATTCAGCCCAAAGCAAACAAATGCCGGCTTCAACACTCTGCCTAAACCAGCGTGACATTTATATTGCAGTAAAAATGGATTCTGAAATGTGCCCGCCTTTAAGAGTGGAGATAAATTATAATCAATTAAAAGGTTTGTTGTATTAAAAAGAGGTGGGAGAAGGGAAAATTCTTTAAAGGCCCAGAAAAGAACATGTGAAAACCTTAAGAAAACAATTTACTGAAGAATCATTAGTTTAAAGCAGTTCCAGAAATTCTGCTCCTGGCTCTCTAATGATCCATGAAACTTGAATTCAATCAAAAATGATTTAACAGCTGAGCAGTTGAACTCTGTTGACTTTTGCTTGCTTACTCATTTCTCTCTCTCTCTCTCTCTCTCTCTCTCTCTCTCTCTCGTTGCAAAGGAAAGAATCCCCTTTGTGTGTAAATAATGTCAGCAACTTTGCAATTTTAAAAAAAACTTCCCATCAAAATGGTATTTCATTCCTCTGAGGTAGTTTGCAGCTTTATTGACCTTTGTTTTCAGTTCCCTTGATGGTATCAAATACACCCCAAACCTGATGGTGGTAACTTACTAGATATGCACAATCAGTTTGCTAGTCTGGAGAGACTTTGAGAGCTCATACATTAGACTCTGACTTTCCAATCCATTAATTCTGTTGTTCTTCGCCTATTGGGAGCTGTATAGTCTCTTGTAAGAATAACAGATCACTGCTGAAGCTTTTAAGCTCTATTACTGAGAAAAGCTGGCTCTGCAGTCAGTCTGTCTCTGCTTCAATGTATACTTTCTGTTGCCAAACTTCAAAGATCAAGTTAATCAGCTTGTATTCACTTTCAGGAATGATGGGATTGCTCTTCCTTGTTCCCTGTACCCACCAATGGAGTCGGCTAGGTGACCTTTGACCTTTGCAAAACTGATGTTTGCTCTCTTGCATGAGATTGTCTAGCCATGGCTTTGGGCAAAGGTCTTCCTTACAAGAAGACAACAGGAAATTTTCAAAATGAGCTTGATTTAATTATATTTATTCAATTTCTGTGCCATTTCCCCATGAATGCTCAAAGCAGCATATGGAACACAAAAACTATAATTCATTAAAAGCAATTAAAAGCAATAACAACAACAAAGTACAATGATCAAAATACAAATAAAAACAGAATACCACAGCAAAACTCAGCAGCAAGAGAAGCAACACAGTCACCTATCAAATGCCTGTCTAAGCAGCAACGTTTGGCCAGCTGGTGAAACACCTTCAGTGAGTGGAAAATATGACCACCCAGGGAAAGGAGTTCTATAGTCTAGCAGCCATCTCTGAAAAGGCCCAGTTCCATGTCACTGCCATTTGTAGCTCTGACAATGACAAAATATAGAGCAATGGTATCTAAAGTCCTATTTGGACTTTGGGAGGTATTTGCAGGCACAGGGCCTGGGGCATTGCAGCAATTGTGGCAACAAGGAAACTCAGGGGTTTGTCCCCTTACCTGGGGGGTTGTTACAGAAAATCCTCCCATTTTATTGTATTTCTGGTTGTATTACTTTGGCATCAAGAACAAACGTTCATATATGGATGCCAGCATGCAAAATGAACTCTTCTCCCAGAAAACACTGGCCTACAGGCCTCATTCCCACTTTGGTCAAGATCAGACGCTTGGTTGTTTGTTTGTATTCCCTCTTCTCCCCTCACAATCACACATCCTGGAAAGAAATTGATAATCCTACGTTGTATCTCTAGTTGAATGAAACTCAGTAATCCTGTCAGACGGTTTTCCATTGTATCTTCAGTTTGTGTTTGCTTTCCTGAATGCAATTCCAGTAACTTCTGTATTTTGCACCAAAACATTGGATTATACCTGTATTTTGCATTAGCTTAGGTAAACCTCACCTAAAGTTGCCAGACATCCTCCAGCACCAAAGAGCTAATCTGCATTTTAGCTGACACTGCTAGCCGTGTTTACCTGCATCCTGGTTGATTAAAAGGAATTCCCTTCATTCATACTCAAGTTACCTCATCATTGGCATCCTTCAATTTCTGAAGATTATGGTGTCGCGCTCTGAAAAGTGGTTCTGGAACAGTGTCTAGTGTGGCTGAAAAGGCCAATTCAGGAGTGACAATCCCTTCCATACTGGGAGCAAGTGCAGTCTGTCCCTGGTCTGTCTCCCTGGCTGTGGACCTTCCTTCTTTGCCTCTTAGCCTCAGACTGTTGGCCAAGTGTCTCTTCAAACTGGGAAAGGCCATGCTGCACAGCCTGCCTCCAAGCGGGATGCTCAGAGGCCAAGGTTTCCCACCTGTTGAGGTCCATTCCTAAGGCCTTCAAGTCACTCTTGCAGATATCCTTGTATTGTAGCTGTGGTCTACCTGTAGGGCGCTTTCCCTGCACGAGTTCTCCATAAAGGAGATCCTTTGGGATCCGGCCATCATCCATTCTCACAACATGACCAAGCCAACACAGGCTTCTCTGTTTCAGCAGTGCATACATGCTAGGGATTCCAGCTTGTTCCAGGACTGTGTTGTTTGTCCTGCCAGGTGGTACTGAGGATACCAAGTTATACCGAGTTATACTGAGGTGATACCAAGTTACCTATTGATACATTAAAAGCAAACACCCCAAGAACATTGTTTACACGTAAGCAACTTTTCAATATCCTTAAATGCTAAGAGGGGTTGACTAGCAAATGGTTACTCTCCTGAGTGCCCTAACACAGGGTCACTCTCCGGGGTGTCTACGCAGGCTGCTCACAGAAACTGCTGCTCATAGACCAGATGTCCAGACAGGTAGCTATGTCTTGCGCTTTGAACTCTTTCTCTTCCCTCACCCCCCTTGTTCCCTTCTCTCCCCATCTTTAGCTAGCAGCTGTGGTTGGCAGAGTAGGGATCCCTGAAATCCTTCCCTACCATTCTCTTTCTGATTTCTTCGGATGCACCAAATACACTCTCATGACACTGCACCCACCACTATAGGACACTCTGGTTAGGGCATTACAGTAGTCCTCTACTGATTCTTTTGGATATCTATTTTGTGTCCCTTTTAATAAAGCTGTAATCATATATTGGAAGATTTCTCTCAGTCTCTTCTTTTAAAGGAATTTCTGCAGAATGCTGGTTCACATCTAGTTTAAGGCCCCAGTGTTTCAATAGAGCCGGTATACTAATTCCCCTAAACAACTAAACTAAGCTCATTTGTTAACAGGGTCCCACTGGCCTTGGAGAGGGTCTGAGAGGCCCTCAGCCCCCTCCGCAGGCCTTCCCGATGCTAAAAATCGCTCTGCTTGGAAATCATGCAAAAACTGGAAGTATGCTCCGATCCTCAAACAGAGTGATTTTTAGCATCGGGGAGGCCTGCAGAGTGGGCTGTGGGTCTCCCAGACCTTCCTCAAGGCCAGTGGGACCTCCCAGTAAGGGGAAAAACCCCTAAATTTCCTTGGTGCCGCAATTGCTGCAGTGCCATCAGGACACCCCCAGGTCCTGCCCCCGCAAATACCTGTTGTCCCAAAGTTCAAATAGGGACAAAATAGTTCTGTATTTTGTCATTGTCAGAGATACAAATGGCAGTGACATGGGCCTCCAAATTAGGTGTCTTGTAAACAGCACGGAGATATTTCTAAAATCATAGTCATGAGAGTAGTCTTAATGGCTGCCGTCCATGTGACCAAGAACATATATGGTCAAGCTAGAGAGAGAGAGAGAGAGAGAGAGAGAGAGAGAGAGAGAGAGAGAGAGTTCCATGCAAAACTCACAAAAATGGCTTTGCCCATCAGCAAGTAAATAGGAAACCTAGTCTTCTGGATCATGTTCATTGTGATTCTAATGGAAAGCATTTTCTGCCATCAAATCTAGGTGAACTGGGTTTCTTCCCATTGGAGATCAATAGATCAGTGCCTCCTTGTGCTCCTGAATAATTGTTGGTGCTATTTGTCTGTACTACCTGACTGGTTCACATTCAGAACTGCAGGATTCACTGCGCAATCCTATACATGTTTATTCATACGTAAGATCCACTGAATTCAATGGGACTTACTCCCAGGTAAATATTATAGGACTGCAGCCTTATATTTTTGAGACTGACCAACATGTCTCATCTGGTATTTCTTCTCCTACCATTAATCTTATTGTATACAATTCATTAATTCTGAATTAGCATTTTTCTGTTGTTTTGTTGTCCTCTTGATTCACAAGATGGGCAGGATAGATGAAGGTTACCAGTTCAAGCATAGGCGGCAGCAACAGAATGAGTCAATTGAATGGACATACCACATTTTTTGAAATCTGTGCACTGTACTTGTTGGAAAAACCAGTTATTAAATTGAATAATTTTTGTAACCCAGTTGCTGGGGTGACACCATTGCAACCAGGAGTTACATCCAGGGCAATTAATCTTGTAATGCCCCTTTAATTCATGGAACAATTTAGGATGGGCAGAACCCCCACCCCTTTACAATATTTCATTTCTTTTCTCCTGGTTTTCCTCCAAATTCATCAGATGCTTTGCCTGAGGAAGAGACCCAAATTCACTTCAAATTTCACTTTAGCTAAAAATGTTAGTGGCATCCCTAGTACTGATGAGCAAATGTGACTGTAAAAGAAGATTCACAAGGTATGGAAAAAATTCCTTTAGGGAAAGGGAACTTGGGCTGCAAAATATTCCACAAATCCACATACATGGACGTGCCTAAGGGAATACCTAACTGATTCTCAGGAGTGTCTGCTTTCCAGTTGTATCAAGACTTTACCTATCCATTCTATCCATTCTTTACCTATCCATGGATTAAAAGATAATCCATTAGGTCAGTGTTATTCAAACTGTGCGGCGTGGCTCTTTAGGGAGGCACCAGGAACTCAAAGGGGAGGTGCGGGATGTCCGCTCGCAGTGATACAGTCACACCCCTGGGCAGAATAAGAGCCCATCTTCTGCCCATCATCTGTGCTTTTTTTTTAAAGCAGAAGAAACGCCCTGCCCTCTTCTGCCTCCACTCTGAGGCTGCCAACTTCTGCGTTTGCTGCATGTTGTTTCCAAAGCTCTTCCAAAGACTCCAACCCCCATCTGGCAAGTACCAAGCATGCTCAGCTTACAGTCCTCAACCCTCGCTGATCCTTGTCTGGTTGGTTCCTAGTTCCCATCCTGGGATCGTTTCTCATCAAAGTGAAATCTCTCTTTTCAACCCCTCCCTCTTCCACTGCCCCCTTTCAATCTCCAAACCTTCCCGCTTTCCTCCCCCTCCCCAAATAAAACGCTTCCTATTTTACCAGTCACCAGGGGTCTTAAACTTGTTTCCATGCAGTTGGCAAAGGGGGGGGGAGAGAGAGAGAGAGAGAGAAGCACACACTTTACTTGGCCAGGAGCAGAAAAAGGGTATTGTTTTAAAAGTGATTATTCATCTTGTTGTTTGACTGAAGAGGAGAGGCTGTATTTTTAAAGTGATGAATCTTGCTATTTGAAGGGAATACTTATCAGCCATTGATGAAGTGATTGCCAGCCCAATCCTATCCACACTTTCCTGGGAGTAAGCCCCATTGACTCTAATGGAACTTACAGGCCCGATTCCTCTAAGAACTGCTGTTTTATGCTCTTTTATTCTGACTCTTCTGACTACTGTTTTTATGGGTTCTGCTAATGTGTTTTTTAATATGTTTTTATCTGTGAAATTATGTTTTAATTTGTTTTATATGTTGTTAGCCGCCCTGGGTCCCTTTTTGGGAGAAGGGCGGGATAAAAATAAAGTTTTATTATTATTATTATTATTAACTTACTTCTGAGTAGACATGCATAGACTTGAGCTGTGCATCTCCTAGTATAGGAGACAAATCAGCTTCCTAACCAAACCCTTATCAGCTCTGATATATTTTCATGGTCTATTTTTGTTTTCCCCACTAGCTGCTGGAAAAATTTAATTTCATTAAATTAATAAAGGGTTCAGTCCTATCCAAGGAGAATGGGAGAAATGACTAGTTGGATTGGGGTCCACAGGGGTGTGTGTGTGTAATGTTGGTCAGACTGGTTGTTCACAAAGTTCATTTGATAAAACAATTCTATTGGTATACTTACAAAGTTTAAAAAAATGAGTCCTCCTGGACCAGACAAAATCTACCTACTCCAGCATCCTGTCTCCAACAGTGATCAGCAGCTGATCATTTGTAAAGCATGTATATTGCTGTGTATTAATAATATATTTTTAAGATCTGCATTTAATTAATGATATGATTAATCACTGTACCATTGCATTAGTACCACTGCATTAGACAGAAGAAAAGGTCACTGACTCATTCCTTAGAGGTCACTGGGACAGCCTTTGGATGGCATTCAATTGTCATTGATCTACTTCACTGCTAAGCTAAAAACCCAGAGATGGAAAGACTCAATATTCAATTACCCATCACTTACACAAGTATTTCATAGTGGGATATTTCTGCCTTCTTCCCTTTCATTCCCATCACCTGAGGTGAAAGCTATTTTCACAATATTTTCTCTGTAGTAGTTATACATTCTGCTCTTCCTTTTATATATGCTTACCAATTATTATTACCAAACACAGTCATGCCCTCTTAATTACCTCTGTTTGCTCCTCTGTAGGCTCTGATTGTCTTTCTGGGCTCTGCAGTTACTTCTTTATGCTGTGATTGTAATGCTTTGATACCTTTATTGTTACCTTATTTCCTTTCTTATTTCCTTCTGTTGTAGAAATCTGATTGTGATGATGTCTGTCAGTGGATGTGTCAGTGGTTTTCACTGCAGACAGGGTAGTAGGGCACAATTTTTGAATGCAGAAGGTCCCAGGTTCTATCCATGGCATCTCAGACTTCTGCCCCAGATCTTGAGTAATTACTTCCAGTCAGATGGACAGTCCAATCCTAATCCACACTTGGAACAGGAAGGCGACCTGGCCTGTGCTGTATCCAGTGCAGGGTTGGGGCTGACTGCAGCGTAATTTGGGGCAAGGGGAATTAACCCCCCTTACCCCGGGTAATGTGGCAGCGGCCTGAATGGGGCTACTTGGATTTGTGCAACCTAAACAGGAGGCGCAGATCTGAGCAGCCTGGTGCTAGGCTGGGCGTCCAGAGAGGGGGAATTAGGATCTGCCCACAGGCCCGTCCACTGCCTTACCTCCCCCAGAAGCCCCCAGTTCTACCCTCCCCTTGCCCTCCCCAGACCCTCGCGCTGGCAGCCTGCCGCTAGCATGAACTCAATTGTCCCGGGGTTGCTCCAACGTGGGGAGGCCAGCAAGTGTCCTTGCACTGGCCTCCCTGACTCCTGAGTCATTGCAGACATGCCTTATGGCACGTTTGCGACACTCCTTGGCTGGTGCAAGGGACTTGTGCTGGTCAATAGTGTGCTTGGGATTGTGCTCTTAGTGGCATAGCTATAGAGGGGCAGCAGGACAAGTTGTCACAAAGTGCTTTGTAAGCGGCCCCTCCCACTTGCTGTTGCTGTCTGAAATGGCTCCCACAGAGAGTGGGAGGGGCTGCTTACATGGCATGTTTTGGCGTCTGCAGTACTTACTGCACCCCCTATGGTTGCACCACTAGTCAGAGTCACAAAATTTGGGATTCTTTTTAAGTGTTTGGGCTCACCCACCTTGCTCCTTCTCTATAAGGTGCCCGAACTGCCTTGAACAACATCCAGTGAAGGCAACAGTTCAAATAAAGTGAGATCTTGCTGTATTTGGGGGGGGGGAGGGTATTTGCATCACATTTGTGGCCTTTGGATCTTCACGAGCGTGGCCACCACTGATTTTGGTGCCAAAGGGGCATTTATATTTTTGGCTAAAGATATGCTAGAAAGTCATGACTGGCATATAGTGTGATATCAGTGGCTCAAAATGAGCATCTCTGGTGTGTGAAAAGGCAGGTTTTGCATTAGATAGCACTTTAATGTCAAGGTGTGTGCATCCACATGCTTGTGAATTCAAGATAAGACGTATTCTCCCGCCAGGTCGATTTATTTCTATCAGCTTTCTACTCTAACAAGATTGTTAAAAGATATCCCCAGACACAAACATAGGAACAATATAAGTATTGGTGGGTGTTGCCTTGGGGACTGCATGGCTTAGCTGGGCTCAGCCCAGCAGTACTATAGAGGTCAGCGGAGGAGTACTGGTGCCTGGTCCTGGGATCTTCAAAAGGTACTCAAACTGGGCAGGAAGGCAGTAGTGTGAACCGAAAGAGTACCAGTGTTTCTCTTTCTGAAATCTTCAAAGCAGCAGGTCACCCAGTGCAACCCCCAGTCTCTGTACTCACCCCTGCACCGAGGCTGCAGGACGCAGAGGAGATGGAGAGAAGAGGAAGCCAACCCACCCAGTACCTTGCTATCCTTCTCCACCCTGGACCAGCTAGGACTGAACTTTGACATCATATAGTGGCCACCCAGTGGGAATGGTGGGAACCTCTAAACTGCAAATGGCCTTTAGATCTTAGAGAGAGAGAGAGACTTTTCAAGCGGTGGGAGGGGGCTAGTAGGACAACTCTGCAGCTTTATAAGCTGCAGAGCACTGCGCTAGTTTAGGGCAACACCATCACATCCTGCCCCTCAGTTCTGAAACCCTCCCTTTCTCAACAGGCCTGTGATATACTAGGAACAGGTGGCAGAAAATATGGACTGCTCCGGATAAACAGAGACAGTTGGAGCATATGTAATTATTAAAAGCTTGCATAGAGCTTGGGCAGCTTTAAATGATGAATGCACCATATTTGTTTTTATAACCTTCCATATAATGCCCTGTGCCTACACAGACTGCAGGCAATATAATGGTGCCATATATGGTGTTTTTCATTATCGTTAATTATATTACCTCCACCAAGCTCTTTAGGTCCGCATCTCGATGCATAAATCTCTGCGGCATTTTATATATTACAGACCTGATTTATACCTCACAGCCATCTTTTATGTTGGGGCTCACTCTATTATTTGGCCTCAAAGTTAACAGCAAATGTTTGGTTTCTTTATGGGAGCCCATATAAATGCTGAGAGAAAGGCCGGCAAAGTACTAGTGTTGACAATCCCTACATCTACAGTATATATAGCTATTGTTAAAATTAACAACCTTTTTATTTATCATACCAATCCTAGACGGATATGTTTATTGTCCACATTATCTGGGGTAATCTTTCTGTCCTTATTTCAACCTTGGCTAGCAATGTTTATATTAAGTATTCTTTTTTTTATCAGGGTAGTGGTGCAGGGCTGCTTCAGTTCCTTTCAAATAGCATTAGCATCATGAGAGGAAAGTATATGTTAGTCCTCCACCATAATGAAACCAGCGTATGCCATGCGGCACAATGAAATGAACCGGTACGTGGAATTAAAGTCTGTAAATTAAATGTATGCTGGTTCTCTAGTTTGGTGAGTTATGGCCCTGATTCATGTCTAGTCATGGGCAACAAGTTGTACATAACAATTGTTAGTCCTTGATGGGGTTGTATGTCCCATCCACATCAAAAGGCATATCCGGGCAACTCAATGAGCATCACAGGGCAGTTGCAGGTAAAGGCCTTGGCTATGCAATGTTAATAATAATACTAACAGCATTTGTAGAGCATTTTCTGAGTCTGCGAAGTACTGTTCTTGC
This sequence comes from Tiliqua scincoides, assembly GCF_035046505.1. Classification (NCBI taxonomy): domain Eukaryota; kingdom Metazoa; phylum Chordata; class Lepidosauria; order Squamata; family Scincidae; genus Tiliqua; species Tiliqua scincoides. The sequence continues at coordinate 76,855,004 of NC_089821.1, read as the reverse complement.
AATACCATCCTTACAATAAGCCTGTTGATTAAATATATGCTTCCCCTTTTACTCCTGTCGCCACCCGTCGCCACTCTGCTGTCTCCTTTGTAGCAATATATACATTGGAAGCCACTTGAAGCAAGGATTTGTCTTTTCATTCTTTGTAAGGTGCTGCATACATTGATGGCACTATATACATAAATATGTGCATTATTATGCCGACATTATGGCTGAGACTGAATAACTTGTCCAAGGCCTCTGAATGAGTTTGTGACAGAATGGAGATTTGAACCAAAAGAGTCCTGATTTGCAGCTTTTGGTCCAGTTCTATGGACAGGATATACTGATGGCTTTGCAGTCCATCAATACATTGCGCCCCTTCCTCTCTGCCATTTGGCAGCCCGCCAGCTACAGTGGAACTTATGGCAGCGAACCACGAAATCCACCATTGTAAGAGCTCAATAGGATCCCATTGTAATTTATCATTAAATGCTATTTGTGGATAAAAAGAGATAACCACATGTTGGCATCCTGAAGAAAATGCTGGACACAAAGTCTCAAATTAGTACACACCAACCTACAGTCTAATATCTGGTCATGTGATGTCAACTACTCCATAGGTGGCTTAAGCAAATCACAGTACAATCCAGGGGTTCTCCTCCACTAGTGCAGCAGTCCCTGTGCCAGCTGAGGATGTTGCAAACATGCCATAAGGCATGTTTCCGGCACCCAGAGAGTAGGCAGTGCTGGTGGGGAAGTCTGTGCCACACTGCCAATGCTGCATCCAGTGAAGCAGCCACTGGTGGAGATAAGAATCATTCTGGGCGGTCGGGGAGAGGGTGATACAGAGGCAGGGAGGGTGCATTTCTGGGTGGGGAAGGGCAGAAGAGGTGTGGGTCAGGCCTGGGAGGGTGTTGGGTTGGTGGAGCAAGCCTCCACCATATCCTATCCTCCCTCCTAGGCCTGAGTGCCCTACATGGGGCTGCTTAGATTTAGCTGGTAGAGATTCGAATAGCCCCATTGGACAGGCTGGGACATTACTTGGGGTAAGGGGAAATATATTCTCTTGCCCCGAGGAGACCTCCAGAATACTCCAAAGCTGCAAAGGCCGTGCAGACTTGCTGTACCAGCGCAGTTTAGGATTGGGCTGTCAGTCAAGTTATATGCTACAAGAGAAAGCAAAGAGGCAGGGGACATGGATTGGCAAAAGAAAGGGAAATTCTGTAACACAAAATCTGGAGGAACTGGCTATTGTGTCTTCAGTTCTTCACACTGTTGTCTGAGCATATAACATACCTCCTGAATGTTCAAATTGCTCCTTTAAAGCCATTTTGAGAATGACCATGATTCTATCTATCTATCTATCTATCTATCTATCTATCTATCTATCTATCTATCTATCTATCTATCTATCTATCTATCTATCTATCAGGGCATCACCGATGAACATGACACACTACTAGCAAATGGACAGGCCTTTTCAGGGAGAACCAGGAACTTGGCTAGTGGCAAATCAACACAGAGAGTGGTGTAAAAGGGAGTGAAATTCATGGCTACAGACAGGGCAACATCTGTCTTTGTTTGCGACTGCTCATAAAATGCAAAGTGCTAGTCCCACACAGGCGCTGGACTGATGAGAGCAAAAAGATTTCTGATGAAGTGGAACAGAAGGCAGCAAACCCAATTTCTAATATGCATTCTGAGAGGTGCATCTATTATTATCAACGGAGGATAAAATGGCTCTTTTTGTCTCCTATCACTCACCGCACAAGAGGCAAACACATCGAGCTGGCATTTTCAGGCAAACAGTGATCTGATTGATTAAAAGGAGCCACCACAATCTGTCTCTGGTAGGCGTTTGCTTGGATTCTTGAATAACATTGGAAGAAGTAGGTAGGGGAAGACAGAGCACTCACACAGCTACATAGCTTTTCACCAAAACAAAGTACATGTTGCAGTTCAGGGGCATGTTCAGCCCATCCATGGTGATCCAGGTTGCATCAGTGGCAGATTGTGAGGGGGGCAATGGATATGGGATGCCCTTCACCCTGCATCTGCTGCTGACATTGTCTCCCTCCAGCCCACTGTGGACATGATCGCATTGATCTGCTTTCTTCCCACGAAAAGTAAGTGGAAAGTGGATCATCCACCTCCTTATTCTGCTCCTTGGGTGGTTTCTTCAGACAATGTGGGTCATCTGGTTTGATTTGTGTGAGCAATGGGGCACCTTCTTTTGCATGGTCCTTTGAAATTAAACTGGAAGTCCCATACTTGCACATTTGAAGAAACTGTACAAGGGGAAGGGGCTTTTTCCTGTTTTATAGTGCAAGGGTGGTAGCAGCAGACCTGAGACCGCATCAGGTAGCGTTCCATGTTGTGACACAACAGGCAAAAGATGAGTTTGGGCCCTGGTGGCACAGGGAGTAGACAAGAATGGCAGGAAGGCATTCCAGGAGTGGGGTGGGGCGGTTTCTGGCTGGGATGGGCAGAACAGGCCCAGGAGGAGGATGGGATCGGCCGTGGCAGCGCATGCTGTATCCTAACCCCCACATGCCGTATCCTAACTCCCACTCCTGGGCCTGGTAGCTTTACATGGGTTGCTTGGACTTTCCCCCTGCAAGTTCTATGTGCCGGGGTGGGAGATTCCCATTGGACCATATAGCACACCCAAGAGGAATGTCCTGTTCAGGATTGCAGCCACAGTGTATGTGATGTGTATGTGTACCACCACCTCTGTGGTTCTGATGCAGACTGCTCCCTCCTTCGCACGGCGACACTTGCACCATGCATGCTGTTTACAGAAGAAAAGCAAGCACACCAGACCCAATGACGTGATTCAAGTCATGTTCGCTTTGCTCTTTATTGCTTGCTATGTGCTTGGTTTTTGTTTTTTTTAAGTTTCGAAGAGGCAAAAGGCAGGAGGAATATGACTGAATACATGAATCAGCTGAAAGAGGTTTCCATTCTTTTTGTAGTTCTACCAAGCTGGCGTGAGTAACTCATGGCAGAATTACACTTTGACATAATTAAGGCTGTGCAGAAGCACATAGAGAGAGCCAGAAGACAGCTGAGAGGCAGTTATAGTTAATAATTAGCAATAATAACAACTACATATACTTTTCAAAGTTGAGCAACCTCCATAACATTAGGAGACAGATTGGCTCCATTATCTCTTTCTCTCACATGGCACCAGGGACATTACTTTTTTCCCTTCCCATTGTCGTAACACACTCACTGGTGTCTGTCAATTAATATGCACTGAGAAGCATGATAATAAATCAAAGGGTTTTTTTTACCAGCAGTAGCCGCTCTGTTCATGTCTATCTGCTCCATCCACTCTGTGCTGTGAGTAAGCTCTGGTGCTTACCATAGCAACCTCCAGGCTACTCAATTACTGAATGCAAACTTGGAAGGAAGGAACGCCATTATTCAGGCATGATTATCAAACACAGCACATGCTTGTTTTAAAGACCATAATTATTCAGATACTTAATACTGCAATCTCATGCCCATTAAATAATGCAGCAGGAGCCCTTTGGTTCAAGTTTCTTAAAAAAAATAAATAAATAAAAAATAAAACTAGATTTCTAAGAATTTGATTAGGTTTGTCACTTTAAAAGCTTAACGCAAATTAATATTCAGAATTCTATTAGTGAAATTGTACTTCAAAAGGGTAGTGGGCTATTATCCAATTGAGTTTAGGAAGTACATGCTTATTAAATATGGCTTCCCCTAAAATATTCAGAAAGTGAGGCCTGCATGCAAGAACTAATTTTTTTTTTTAAAGAGAGTTTTGCAGAATATCTATAGCCCTATTGTCCTGACACATTCAGGGTGAGTGTATGCACTTCAAGGAGAGCAGGATCGTGGTAGCAATCCCAACCCCCCCGCTGCACACTGAAGAGAACAGGATGAAAAGAGGCTTCCATTCAGTGGCAATGCATGTTTTAATGCAGAAGGTCTCACAGTCAAGTCATAATCTGGGAAAGATTCCTAACAGGAACTATAGGACAAGGGGCATGTATGCATTTATGACAGTACGCATACTTCTCCTGTGGAAGGTCCCAGTGCCAATTTGTCGTATGCCCAGGTTAAGATATTAAAGGCCCTGACTGAAATCATTACCGTGCAGACAGTACTGGTTTAGATGAACCAATGGGTTGATTCAGTTGATGGGCAGCTTCCTAGCTAGATCAAGGCATTTGATATTTGTTTCCAGGCCTTCTGCTCCACCCAGAGGCATCTCTGGTGTGGGTGCCACCTGGTGCCTTACCTGCAGGATGCAATCACATCACCACCCAACTGTCTGTGCTACCACATTGCTTTTAATGTGAAAAACCTGCCTCTGGACCACCTCCATTTAGTGATTTGGCCCACTTCGGGCCCAGTTGCTTAGTATTGTCACCGACAAGTGGCAAAAACACAATTGTTGGTGAGAGTGTGACTGAGCCAAACAGAGGCTCAGGTATGGTGTCATCCCTCGTGAGTGTGGCAATGCACCCACCACACTCTCCTAGAGATGCCACTGGCCTCACCTCCTATTTGTTTCAGAGGTCAAGAAATACTTTTACTTTCCCCTGCCCAAATATGTACTGTAATATGTAACTTCTAAATGTTGTTTAATGCCTGGTTTCAGCTTCTGCCCTTCTCCTCCCTCCACTGCACAGCATCGCGCTGGACTGAAAAAATTGGCCTTCTTCATTCAAATTCCTATACAAGAAAGAGGAGACCTATTTTCAATGCAGATGAATGCATCCCTTGTGATAATGATCCATGCAAAAAATACAAATGTCATGATTAATAAGTTAAAGCTGTGCTTGGAAAACCTTTTGAAGCCATCAAAGAACTGCCAGGTATCTTTTTGAGAAAGGCTCTCTGCTGCCAATAATCACAATTCAGATGCTAATCAGGGTGGGAGGTGTTCTGTATCCCTTCTTGAGAATGTTTTTGGCCCAAATCCTTTCTTCTGCAATCAGGCACCTGAAATGTTTGTTTGAAAGTTTTCATTTCATTCTATTCATTTTCCCTCTATTTCCTTAGCTCTTCTATTGCTGAGATGATTGTAACTGTCAGGCAGCGATATTTGCTAAATCGTCTCTTCCCCCTAATCAAGCACAAGCAAAGATCAAGCCCAACCTCTTTTCCTACCTTACCTTTCCCTGATTGTTCAGGATGTGCAAGGTGCAGGGGGCCATGGCTGAGCTTCCAGACACGTATTTATGGATCCCATAGCCAGAGCGTGAAGATTGAGATTAAATAGTAAACAAGTAAGTAGCAGGCTGCTCTTTTTTGTGCCTTCATGTTCCACCAGACTTTCTAAGCATCTCTATACTGGATTGTATTCCTTGGGTGAATAGAAAGGACCCACGATCATATTATATTGTACCAGGCTGTGCATGATATGTTACGTAGCCCCAGGAGGCTATTTCACCACACATTCAACCATTTGTTTGTATCTGATGTATGATAAAATCCAATTTGTTGCTTGGCAGAGTTACAGGAGTCCAACAGTTGACCAATCTATCCCAGGGTGAGTCCTCTTAGCAGTGCCATGCCAGATTGTTAAGGACCCTGGGGAAAAGCCCTGCAGTGGGCTCTCCATGGCACCCCTCATTTGTCTCCTGGTGACAGACTGGACACACACCAACCCTGAGATGCCCAGCACACAGGGCTGCTGTGGCTCAAAAATGGCTGCTGCAGCATCTAAGCATGCCAGACAGGCGTGCCAGGGAGCCATTGGTGGGGCCACTCGATTCTGTAGCGGCTCTTCAGCAGGCACAGAATCAAGGAGTCCCATGTTGGGCTGCATGGCCCAACACATTCCCATCCCTCCGTCCCCCTCACCCTGCTCCATCCCCCCACTATGCCCTCCCTCCACCCCAGTGGCATAGCTAGGTCATTTGACACCTGGGGCCCATGAATTTTTGTCACCCCATACAACAGAATTTATTTATTTATTTTTATACCACCCTTCCTCTAAGCAGCTCAGGGTGGTGTACATGGTTCCTCCCCTTATTTTGTCTTCACAACAACCCTGTGAGGTAGGTGAGACTAAGATATAGTAATAGTCATGACATGAAATGAATAATAATGGCCAGAAAATAAATGCAGTGAATATTTCCCCACAAGCAATGGATGAAATTCTGCATCAAATGGTATATAACATGATGGTATTATTCCTGACGATCTGTCCAGGTCCCATCAGAAGTGATGTCATGGCTGGAAGTGACATCATCAAGCAAAATAAAATAATTATAAATAATTTAATTAAAGAAAAACAAATAAATAAGGGGACACCAGCCCTGTTTCACCAAATGAATTTTCTCTGTAGCCTGCCTTCAATAACATACCCACCCCCTGCAAAAATTGAGGGAGATTTTCAACTCTCCCCAGTGCCTAGTTCAGTGTGAGTTTTCATATTTCAAGCATATCACTATCAGGACTCACTTAGCTTTGCAAGACTAAAAACTAATAAAAATTGATCTTACCAGCTCAAGCCTCTGTTTTATTCTTGGGGGGGGGGGTGCTGCCTTTTGGAGCATTTGTTGAGCTCCACTTTCATCAGATGGGGACCATGCAGCTAGCCTTGCATTCCTTTTGCCTGACTCAACCAGGAACCAAGGCATGGTTGCTTACTTGTAAGTAAACGCGGAGTGTGGCTTACTTTCACTTTTCATAGGGCTCAATACATTTGTCTGCTCGGAGGGAGGGACTTCCTTCTTGGGTGATTTTTGGGGGCTGCTTTCCTTGGATAGGAACCATTGTGGTGTTGTTGGATTCCTCTCAGCCTGCCCTTTCCAATGGACTGAAGCAAGTTCACCTACTCTCGAGTAAACATGCAATATGGCTCAGCTTCACTTTCCACAAGGCTCCATGCTTTTTTTGGTTTCTGGCTTTTTTGCCATAATATTTGATGGAAAGGAGATATTTTACTCTGCTATTTTTCATTGCATTCTGCTGGAAATTCTGCATCCAACGGTATATAGCATGATGGGGTTATTCATAACCTTTGCAATGTTAGCAATGTTGGGTCATTTATGGTGTCACCCCCTGCAAGGCTGGTACCTGGGGCAGACTGCCTCCCCCTGCCCCTCACTAGCTACATCACTGTCTCACCCTCTGCCCACCCCAGAACGCCTCCTCCCACCCCATCTTACTTCTCTGCCATCCGGCATTCGCATGGAGAACCAGTTGGTGGACTGTGGGCTTGTGCTGGACTAGCTCTGGCACTGGGCCTGTGGTAAGACTTGCAAATGTGCCTTACTGCACATTTGCAACAGTGCACGCTGGCAGTAAGCTGGCACGCACAGGTCTGAATTGGGCCCTCAAATAGTCTCCAATATTGAGGTTTTAGAGGTCACCCTGGACAGGATGGCCCTCTGATGCACGTGGACCCTGTCCAGTGCTTGACCATTGTCCATCATTTATAGAAAATTAGAATTAAAAGCAAGCAAACATACAAAATTATAGTTACTGATGCATTGGGAAATGTTCACTTCAAAACTTCCAGGCAGACCTCATGATAAACATTTTTGAGCAGACTCCCTTTGTTTGTAGTAGTAGTAGTAGTAGTAGTAGTAGTAGTAGTAGTAATAATAATAATAACAACAACAACAACTTTATTTGTATCCCGCCCTTCTCCCTAAAAGGGACCTGTATTGTCTGTTTCCTGAGATTCTATGATAACACAAACATTACTGTACTAATACAGTCATTATTCAACTCCTGCAGAAGCATTATTATTTGAAAGAAATTCTTCGCAGCAGGGGGGGGGGGATATTTAAAAGACAATTATAATGAAAGGAAGGTCATATTCTTCAAGAAAAGAAAGGTCATGCTAGGTGGAAATTGGGGCAAATTCTGCTCCAGCTTTTACAGTAATTGATGCCAAAGAAACTTTTTATGTTCAAAAGAGGTCAGGAACTAAGCTGTAACCAGTTCCCCTGTGATGCCCTCTCTGGGGAGAATTTTGTTGCAAATCATCTTCTTTTCATGGCAGGGACTTTTTTTTTTTTTTTTTAATTAAAGTGTTAAGACAGTTTGCTTCCATGATCCTCTGTAGAATAAATCCTTGGTAAGTCTGCTTAAAACCAGGTAACTAATCTTTTGATAATGAGAGGGCGAAACTAATTCCCATTCATTCTCATTAGATGACTTCTTTTTCCCCCTGCCCACTTCATCTGGGCTTCCGTCCAGCTGAGGAGAGCTAAGGGAGATAGAGTGGAACCTAGAACTGAAGACGGTTGCTACAAACTCATTAATTTTCCAGATGGTGGCACTTAGTCAATTTAAATTTTAATAGATTTTCCCTTCCAGTGCTAACCAGTCTACCTGCTGCTTTGATAGTTACCCAGGCATATGTTTGGTGAAGCATCTTCAGTGGCCTCTAGAAAAGATAATAGGGTGGATCTGCAAAGAAAGTGGAATTGTTTTACTCATGGCTAACTTTGCTAAAAATATCCCCTGTTACATTTTGTCTCTGAGGAACTTGTCTAGTATAGCACACTCATGATCCAGATGGCACAACATTTTGCATTTCCCCACCCCAATTCCACATCGCTGATAGCTGTGGCAGGGGCATGAAAATGCATACCACAATGACATCAGCAAGCTGAACCCTTAGCACCATGCCTTTGTCCCATTCCCTACTACGACAAAGGTTAACTAGGTGTAGCTGAAACCATCTCTCTCTCTCTCTCTCTCTCTCTCTCTCTCTCTCTCTCTCTCTCTCACACACACACACACACACACACACACACACACACACACACAAATATTTTATTATATACAGTATATATATTTTACATCACTATATAATGCAACAATTAGGAACTTCTGAAACGTTGGCATCCTTTAGTCTCGGAAGACTATGGTATCGTGCTCTGAATGGTGGCTCTGGAACAGCGTCCTCTCCAGTACGCGAAGCCTGGGTAAAGTAGGTATGGAGGATAGGCTGTTACCCATGCAGCAAATCCCCCCTCTCCACGTCACTGAAATGGTCCAATGGAAAGGCAGAAGCCAATACGGTTGGTTCCAACGGCGTCGCAGGAGTTGCCAGAACGTGACTGTGTTCAGCCATGAACTGCCTCAGGGACTCCGGCTCCGGATTTTGCCTCGAGGTTGACTCCTGAAGCCTTTTCCTTAACTGGATGTAGCCACAAGGCAGTGGAGGTTTGGGATCAGAGTTTTCCTTCTCTCATCTGAAAACATCTGAAAACATCTGAAAACATCTGAAAACTTTGCTAAAATGATGCTCATATTAGAGCTAATTGCAAAATGGGCTCTTACTACCACCACTACTGGCATATGTAGGGGGGAATTAGGGCAAACGTCTTGGGGTGCCAAGTCTCCAGGGGTGGCGCTGCCTTCCTCAGCCCTTGCCACCTTCCTCATCCCCCCTTGTCTTCCTTGCCCCATTGTGGAGGGCGGGGGAGGCTGCTTGCCACCTCCCCAGCCCTCCAAAGGCTCTCTAAGGCCTCTGGAGGGCCTTTCACTTCTGGTTTTTGGTGAAAACCTGAGGTGACCTTTAATTCCTTCCAGAGGCCTTTGGAGGGCTGGAGGAGGTCACATGTAGCCTTCTCTAGCCTCAGAAGGCCCCTGGACATGAGAGGTAGCATTCTGCAGTCCTGGTCTTGGGTAGCACAGGGGCCAGGATTGCCAGACTTCCACTTTGTTGGTCCAACATCTGATTGGTGGCAAGAGTTTACTTTGCTATTAGCTTTAATATGATCATCATTTCTGCAGTCTTCAAAAATCCGTGTTCCTCATTGCTTGTATTGCGCAGTGATGTAAAACATCACCATATGATGCAAAAATATGATGTCTAATGTACACCAAGAGCAGAGCTAAATTTCATCATATATATGAGTAATCATGCATAAGTAACCACACAGAGCCCACTATCCTATCCAACTTTCTAGCACTTATGCAACCATGCCAACGGGGCATGTTCTTCATTCTGTGGTGGGGGAAAAGTCATGGAGGCTTCCTCAAGGTAAGGGAATGTTTCTTTCCTTATCTTGGGGTTCCATTGCAGTAGTATTGGCACTGGAAAGTTGGATAGGGATGGGCTTATCAGTGGTGGATCTCCCATTATGTTTGATGGGGCAAATGCCCTGCAGCCTCTAGGACCCCATGGAAGCCTCTCTGAGGTTCCTGACAGGGTCAGAAAATGTACTTCTGGAAAAGTGAAAGTACAGTTTAAAGCCTCAGGAAGATTTCCCAAGGCAGTCTGCGGTTGCTCGAGACTCCATGAGCCTCAAGTGAGTATGGGGGGTGGATTTCAGAGTAACTGGCCCTCCTCACCCAGCACTGTCTTTTCTAGTGGCTGCCTGCTGCTGTTCTTTTGCATCCTTTTAGATTGTGAGCCCTTTTGGGACAGGGAGCCATTAGTTGTTTGTTTGATTTTCTCTGTAAGGTCTGGCTCAGTTGGTAGAGCTGCCGCCTTGTATGCCTGAAGATCTGAGGCTGCCAGTTCAAAACAACCGGAAGTACCCGAGAACTGAGGACATGCTGATGAGCTGACCCTTTGTAGTAGAATGGAGTTGCCATCAAGTGGAGTTTGGGAGGCGAAGGGCCAGAGAGAGGCCAGACCGGGAAGGAATCCAGCTGGAACGAGGAGTTCTATGAAAGACTAGAACTTTTCAATTGTAAAAATCCCTATGGGGGTTTAGAACAGCCTGCCTATGTAAACCGCCTTGGATTAAAGTCTGAGGAGAAATCTGACGGCCAAAGAAAGACGGTATAATAATAATAATAATAATAATAATAATAATAATAATAATAATAATAATTATTATTATTATTATTATTATTATTATTATTATTATTATTATTATTATTATTATTATTATTATTATTATTTCTGGCAGTGAAAGCCTGCAGGGGGCACCATTGCCCAGGACGCAGGGATGGGGAGGTCCGCCACTGGGGTTTATGGTGAAATAACTTGTTATCTGAATCCACTCTCTTTAGATGTTTTCACTGGAGAAGACAGATGTGACATCATAAGATATATTTCTGGGATACAATCATTTACCTTTTCTTCCGGTTAGTTTGCCCATTTGGGCTACTATCCTATGCACACTTTCCTGGGAGTAAATCCCATTGAAAGCAGTAACTCATGAGTAGATACGCATAGGATTGTGCTGTTGATTTGCTAAAAACACTTGAGAACATTGCTTGCAGATTCAGATAAACTGCTAGAATTAAAAAAAAAACACATAAATAGAAATGAAAATATGTTTTCTTAGCACAAGGCAAAAATATGCAGACAGCAGACTGAGAATCCAAGAAATGCAGCCATGGTTTGAAAAGTGAAAAAAAGATCTGAGAATATAAACTGTAAGTAGATTTTTCAGAAGCAAAACATTAAGAAGAATCTGCAACAATCCCACCTCCCAGTACCAGTCCAGACAGATTGATGAGACCATGTGTGGACCCCGTGCTTTCTTTTGGGGACATCTCTTCCCTTGCCACTCTGCCATTGTAACTAGAGTTTGTGACTCCCAGGAAACTCTATCAGATTCTTGGACGCCTCAGCAAAAATGTTTCTAAAATTGGTGACTTTACGCCCTCAATTTTTTCTCCGTCACTCATTATCTGTAACTTTGTAGGGCCTTGTTAGTGCAATGCCGCACCAGTCATGATTAACCTCTAGCGAGGTTATGGCCATGCTACTTTGAAAAAGGCAGCATTGGGAGAGGCATATCTTCAAAGTCTCTGTGTTGTCTCTTGTTTTTGTGCAAGGTTTTCATCTACACAGGTTTTTCATGCTCAGTACAAACGTTCAGTGACATACCTTCTTAACGTAGCCAAGTTTACTTGTTTGTCATTTGATTCGGTTGAGAAGAAAGGAAGCTTTTAGGCTGCTTATTGAATTTACAACATGGTTTTGATTACTACTATGGCACCAACCTAGGAAACAATGTGGCTTTTTGCAAAAGGAAAATCAGGATGTCCATAATACGTTGTAAAATGAAGACACCCTATTAGCTTCAGCTCATTTCCATGTTACAACCCACACTTTCACAGTGAAAAATTATTAGGAACAGTTCGACAATTTAATACCAGCCATGACATTTATCTTGGTGTCAGGAGGATCACCAGGTTCCCTACGTGGCAGTCGGTCCTGTTGTGTTCTCATCAATTAAATTCCATTCCGCTTGCATTCTCCATAAAAGATCAGGAAGGAGTGCTTAATTTGGCCTCGAAATGGATTGCAAATGCTTTATTCTCCGAGCTGTCAGTGAATGAATAGGAAGGCATGGCTTCTTTGGCTACTTGACAGCTCCAAAGTTGCCTTCCTTTCAGTTATGATTATGATTGTTATGCCACCATGTTTGGATAAAGTGAGAAATTTGTGACTCTTAGCTGTGTGTCAGTGGTATGTATGTATGGGTGACATGAGTGGCGTGCAGTGTGCAGTTCAAGCTCATGACCCTTCTCCATTTGTGACATTTTACAGATCTCAGCTTGTCTAGATCTAAATAATTTTATTATATTCTATAACACCTTCGAAAGATGAGTTGCTTCAACGTAATTAAAAAGTGCTTAATTTGGTCTTGCGATTGATTGCGAATGTTTTTATTCTCTGAACTGTCAGTGAAAGAATAGGGAGGCCTGCCTTGCTCAGCTACTTGACAGCTCCAAAGTTTCCTTCAATTTAATTATGATAATGATTGTTATTCCATCATATTTTAAGATTCAGAAACGGTGTGAACTAAGGTTACCAGGTAGCAAGCGGGAGCTTCGACCTGTCTTTTTAATAGCTCCGAGCTGCAGAAAAAGACACAGCTGTGGATTCTTGTAGCATACTGGGGGTGGGAAAGAGCACAATGACCTTGACATCTTGACGTATAATTGCAACCAGGTAGGTGTGTGAGCAGCACCTGCGAACCATTTCTAGCAATTCATTTGGAGGCAGTTTGCAGATATTCAAGATTTCAGGATCATTTTTTTGTGCTTGTGCTTCCCACAGAAGTTGAGGGTACAACCAATTCCTGTGGGCTGTGTTTCATGGAGCTCTTTAATTCACAATTTGTTTAGTTCACAATTGAGTTCATAGTGCCATTTCCTTCCTTCCTTCCTTCCTTCCTTCCTTCCTTCCTTCCTTCCTTCCTTCCTTCCTTCCGTCCTTCGAGAGTGACTCAGATCCAAACTAAACATTAGGTAGGAGTTCCCTTACTAGAAATTCCCCTCCCCCAGCTGCATGCCAATTCCCGATGCACAATCCCCCAACCCATCCTAAACTGCTATTAGCACAGAGGATGCAATGCAAAGGCAGACATACAGGCACACAGCGCAATCCTAACTTGCGCTGGAACAGACAGTCTGGCTACCATATCACTGCATTCTCTCTTTCTTCTGTGCCAAGCAGTTGGTTCCTCAGAGTGTTGCAAGCAATACCTTGACTTTCATCCACTTGACTTTCATCTCTTTGCTCTTTCAGTCATTTTCAATTATAATCACATTTCAAATTTTGTCAACTTGCTGTCCTCTTTTGTCTAATTTCATCCAACCTTCCATGACGTTCATCGGCATTCTTAGGTTTATTTTTCTTTTCTTTCTGTTTATTCATGTTTCACATGCATTGACATGTGTTATATAATTAACTATTTATGTTTTTCTCTGGCCAATATAAATTTGCAAGCTAAATTGGGCTATGCTTTGACATTCATCCATTTTTAATGTTCATCTATGCTCTGGTCCCCAACCAGACAAAAGTTCATGGTATTGCTGTAGGTGGAAGTCCTCCTTTATTACTCTTTCAGCCACTTCAGCTTCACTTCAGCCCTTAGTAAACAAGTGCCCTCTTGCTTGTCACCCTATCTTGCCCCACCACACACTCTCAAAGACTGTATGTCTCTGGTGTTGCAGTGTCACATCCTTGCTGATGCTGGCTTCTTTCTCTATTCTGTCACTGCAGACGGGCAACCCAATCCTGAGCTGCCCAGGGCACCCAACCTTGGCGGCACTGATAATGGTTACTGCTGGATCCTGTGTGCTGCGGGTTACTGCAGACAGCACCTTGGGAGAAGGGGACTTTTGTCCCCTTCTCCTGGGTAAGGTAAGCAGCCCCGCATGTGGGACACACATGAAGCTCAAACTCATGACCCACCACATTCACCCTTTCCCATCGGTGAAATTTTCCAGATCTCAATTTGACTAGATACAAATGATTGTATTAAACTGTATAACAGCTTTGAAAGATGAGTTGCTTTAATGTTCTTTTAATCTGATTTGATTTTTTTTTTGCTTTTCATTTCATGTATTTTAATTTCGGGTTCTGTACTCATATGATCTCATCTCTCCGATGTATAATCACTGAAATCTTAACTCTGTTGCAGAGCTCATGAAGTTCTAATCAGAAGCTACTGTTATGATTATCTCATAGTTATTGCTCTGAGCTCCTAACCAGATGCTGGAAATAACAAGCTAATAAAAACTGCTCCTAATTCCGGCTGAAGGACAACTTTGCTTCTCTTGAGGACAAAAATAATTTGAGCAATAAAAAAGTAACTTTAACAACAGTGAGATCAAGGCATAGAAATGATCTTGTGTTGATGAACATTTGTAGCCCAATCCACACACAATTTAGGCAAAATCACTTGGGTTTGAAATGATACTGTTCAGTGGCTTCAAAATATGACCTAAAATTGTTCTCAGGAGCTTTGATCAAGCCCTAGCTGCAACCTATTGTCCTGCTGCTAACCAAAGCATGATGTACTTACCAGAGCAAAGAAAAACAGGTGTATTCATGCTTTGCGCCATCATAGTGCTGGAGCACCAGTGACAATCACAGTCTTGCCCTGGCTGCCCCTCACCAGCTCACTGCAGGCAGGCAAGGTAAGCCTGAGTTAAGCTTAGTGGCTAGCTGCAGTTTTGCCACTTTTTGACCCAATGGGGCTGGACCTATGATGTTATGAAAATGGTACCATAGTAACAGAAGCTCCAATGCATCTCCAATGGAGATGACAGATATGGAAAATCAGTGGTACTTAATTGTGACTTTTGGCTAATCTTGCAGGCCACTGATGCCTGTGGAGCTCCTGGTCTGCTTCCTTAAGTGCCGCTGCAGGGTCCTAAAAGGTGTGCTGCTACCATACATGTTGTGGCTGCCAATGCAAATGGCTGGAGACCCCGTGTGCAAGGTGGCAGCTGCTGCACACCACTCCGATGAAAGTGCAGGTGAAGTGGAAAGGGGAAGTAAGGAGGAAGAGGCAGAAGGGGGAAGAAAGTTGGACAGGGGGTAGGGGATGTTTCAAGGGTGGGAGGTGAAAGTTGGAGATGCTGCAGCACATAGTGGAATGCTATCCTGGCCCAACACTCCCTCTCCCTGGACTTATATCAAGAAAAAAACTGACATGGGTACAAAGACACCTATCAGTGACCAGGTGGCTTACCAGGAGGTAAAAAGTATTTTATCTCTCTCAGGTTGTCCAGTCACACCCTCCTCCAAATCACTGCATGCAGCACACACTCTGTTGGCAGCACTGAATGCTATGAACTGCTGGGGGATAGGACTGGGCTGTCCCTTTCATGACTAATTAAAGTTCAGATATAATCCATTCAGTGATGTGCAGCAAGGTCCAGGCCCAGGAAGGTACAGTCATGTGAATACATGCTAAATCTTCTTCTCCATCTCCAGTTAAGTTCACACTCAGTGCCTTCCTTGAAAACTCTCTCTCTCTCTACCCACCCCCCAGAAATAAATAAACTCACCTTTCCCCCACACAGAGCTAGGGAGAGCTAAGTGACAATTCCCCTCTCTCCCCAGTCAACCAGAAAATTTCCTCCGCTGGTGCTTTAAAGAGAGTGCTGGTGCTTTATGCAGGCTTTTTGTATGATTTTTAACAACCAGTGCTGAGGCATCTCTACCTACTGCCTCCCTAGAACTTTATGATGTGGACACCTTGCCTTTTTTAAAAATAAAAAATTGGAAGCCAGCTATGACTACAGCCTAACCTGCTGAGGCAAATCTTCTTGCTGCCTCCCCAGAGACTGCTGACACAGACACCCTGCTGGTTTTTTTCATTGGAATCCAGCCATAATTACTGCAAATTGGCTGCCGGCTGCATCCCTGTGTACTTCAATATGTGTATGTGCTGCTTAACTCACAAACTCTGCTCAAGAAGAAAGCAGCAGAGTGGAAAGGCTTTTTACCTGCTGGGTCCTTGGACCTTCTTCTTCTTCTTTTTAAACTTGTGAGGTCTGGTGAGGCTCTGCCTCCCCTGACTGCATTGCACTGAATCCATTCTATAATCCCCCTTCCAAAAGGAAAGGGGATAGAAAAGCACAGGTCAGAGACCAAATACTCAAGAGTGAAGCACATTTCAAGCATTTTCAAGCACATCTTAAACATTTGAAAGGCAGGAGAAAGATGTGGATATCAGAAGTAAGTTCCAGGGAAAGGGGATAGCATGAAAGAAAGTACAGAAGCATGAAATGGAGGTAGTGTGAGTTTGGTCAAGGCCAAAGTATCAGCACAGTGAAAATATCTAGACAGCAAATAATGAAGAGAAAATATTTAAGAGGGTGCAAAGAATAAAGAGATATTAAAAGAAAAAGTAGCAATGTAACCTGGATCCAGTAAAGAAAATAGAAACCAACAAATGGAATGGAATGAAAGAGAAATGTGGGCAAAGGAGATACAAAAGAACAACCGAATGCAGAGTTAATAGAAGAAAAAGGTGAAGCTGAGATAGGGGCTAACCCAGGAAGAATAAATAGCCAAGAAGAAGACTGTCATTGGGTCAGACTGGAAGGGTACCTTTAAGCCTGCCCTTTCTGCCTTCCAGAACAAAGAACTCATGGCAGATCATTGGATGTAGCCTGAACCAGCCTCCTATTTATTAAACACTGCAGAATTTTGCCCCAAAGAGGTCAGAATCATGGTAACATGGTAAGAAGGAAGAACAAAAGAACTACTCAGAGTGAGAGAAAAGCAAGAAGGTATCAAAGCAGAAGAACAAACCAGTAGCATAGTTTGGAATAAGTTAAGATCTAAATAGTGAGAAGATACTCACTGACTCAGAAATAGTAACAAAATAAGCAGAGACATGAGAAACTCAGAGCGCAATCCAGAGCGCTATTTGGGCTGGCAACTTTTGCTGGCCCAGGAGTGTTGCAAACGTGCCGTAAGGCATTTTTGCAATGACTCAGAAGTTGGTGGAGCGCTTGCTGCCAGAGGAAGGTAAGATGGTAAGCCAAGGGTGGCTGGTACAGGGGGTTGGGGAGGGTGGAACAGCTGTATTTTGGGTGGGAAAGGGCAGGTCTGACTAGGCCCAGGGGGTAGGTGGGACTGATCTCTGACACTTAGGCCGGATCCTAACCCCCTCCCAAGCAGCCTGGCATTACACCAGGCTGCTTGGATCTGCACCATTGATTTAGCTGGCACAGATCTGAGTAGCCTCATTGAGGTGCCTGGGGCATTATTTGGGGTAAGTAATGGGGTAAGGGGATAAATACCCCCAACTCTCTGCTAGATACAACACAGCCCACCAGCCGTGCTGTTCCAGCATGGAATAGGATTGGGCTGCCCGTACGAAGGTAGATCAGAAGAAGAAAAGTAGAACTGCAAATCAGCAGTATTAAAAACTGAATTTTGCATCTCATTTTCCTAACAGGAAGGAATTGATTTAAAACTTTAAAACAAGTAGGGGTGTTTCTACGGAGTTTAATCACTTCGGTAATTCAGCTCAAGAGTTTCGGAGAAAGAGAGATAGGGTGCAATCCTAACCAACTTTCCAGCACTGGCATAGCTGTGCCAGTGGGGCATGTGCTGCATCCTGCAGTTGGGGGGCAGTCACGGAGGCCTCCTCAAGGTAGGGTAATGTTTGTTCCCTTACCTTGGAGTTGCATTGCCCTTACGTCAGTGCTGGAAAATTGGTTAGGATTGCGGCCATAATCTATGACTTCATAGCAGATTCAGAAATTCCCTATTTGATTAATCTATAATTTATTCCTTATCAAAGTGCTGACAGCAACTTTCACATTGGCCTTGCTATGCTCACATACCTTTCACAAAATTCTCTGAGGCTTCTAAGGTTCAAAAAACTGGAGGAAAATTTTTAAGAAACTTCCAATTTATACTCAGGAAAATTGCCATTACTCTAGGCTTAATCCCACATTATTGATAACAGTTTACTCATCAAACTCTTTTACTGTTACTGAAGAAACTAAAATCCTCCTAGAATTACATGAATGCATTTAATTTCTGCTGAGCCTTCCTAACTGCAAAGTGAAGCCAATTTTGACCCCGCAATGTTGTTTTAATTAGCTACTTCTATGATATGGATATGCCAATCATTCCTGGATCTTGGCTGTAGAACTCAGAAGCTATCGTCTGAAAAATGCTATTCCATCTGGTTGATTGGCGTGCAATAATGATATTCTGCCTGGGTGGGTTTAAGTGATTGTCAGGGCTTGATGGTTGTTTATTGAAGCAATGCCTTGTTCATGAAAACACCCAACGTTTTATTCCTTTCCCCCATCCTATGGGGTAAATCAAAATCTTAACATGCGAATAAAGTGTATTAAAAAAAAATCTTAATTGCAAATTGGTAAGGAAATACTTAAGCAGATAATATTAGCTGGTAGTGGGAAATAAATTGGGAAAGATTGAAAATGAGACGTTCAGCCAGGAAAATATAACATTTCCTTCTGCAAAGAACATAATGTAAAGGCAGATTAAAGATGGACTTTAGTCCAGCTAAGAGTCACTCATGCCAGAGTTCCATTAAATAAAAAGTTAACTGACAGCCCAGTCTTATACTCACCATTTGACATTGGTCGATTTCTTCCACTGCCAGATTGCTGTATAGTAGTCAGCTCCAATTGCAAAAGGCATTCCGTGAGCTTGCCATTCAACCTGCACCTTCCTGCATGCATTGGAGCATCCACTACTGATCGCTGATGGAGCAAAGTCAGTCAGGTGGCAGGAGGGCAGAAGAGGGTGGGGAAGAGTTGAGAATGGGCAGGGGGTGGGCAGACTGCGTCCCCGGAGGGACAGAATAGGCAATCTGCACAAGCTTGTGCTGCCCATCACCAAATCTGATCAAGCATCTCCCATCTCAATTTTGTGGCCGCCTCCTCATACATGCTTTACCTCAGTCAGCCATTTGCTTGGCTGGTGAGGTAGTGCTTCCCTTTTGCAAATGGGGAAGGGGGTAAAGAGGTAATCTTACTGGTGCTCTTCCATGCAGCTCGGTGCTCCAGGCTGCCATGCCACTGTCAGGCAAAGAGCTAGCATGATGATGGCTGACTCAACACTGTGCATATACTTGTGTGCTCTCTGAGGTCATGCGGGGCCTCCGCCAACAAGTTGCTTGGCCTGTACTCTGACAACATGGCCTATTCCCTAGTGGGTGGATTTCACAGGCCCCGGAGGGCGACATATCAACCTATACCGCTGTGATAGCATCACCTTCTTCTAGTGATGCCACTTTCCATGGTGTGCCTGACTATTTTCAGCAGCTCCCCACAGAGCTGTGGCGCACAGTTTGGGAATCATTGGATTTTAGGGCTTACAAAAAGAAGCTCATTATTTAAAGCATGCTTTTTTCTATTTCTGAATTTTTCCTCAGGGAAACTCCACAGAGCAAAAAGTTACAAATTATTTTTACTAGTGCTTGAGTTAGGATCAAATAGCATGTTATGTGGAACACATAATGTGGCCTAGTGTTTTTTTGTTTGTTTGTTTGTTTGTTTTTAAATCTATAGCATACTGTGTGGAGGTGAAATTGGGTGAAAGTGCAGCAGAGGGTAAACGGTCTTTAGTGCTTTGTCCCCATTAAAAGTCAATTAGGACAATATTTTTTCTAATTAAAATTGTGCACCGGAGGCCAAAATCAGGGTCAAAATTATGGTGGGGCAAAAGCTAAAGCCTCACCACACAGATCACTCTGTCTTATCATCCCTAAAAAGCATAGTTTTTTTAAAAGCATAGTTTTTTTAAAAAATAAATATTTATTTATTTGAAAAATCTGTATATCTCACCTTTCCCATGTCAAAGTACATGCCCAAGACAGCTACTGGGTCATGTGTAGTTAGCAAACTTAGCTGAAGTTGAGAGGGGAAAGCACTTTTTTCTTCTTTTACTTTACAAATATATTGCCTACTCTTGCTCTGTTATTTGGGGTATATGGGGGGCGAGAGAGGGGGAAATAATGTTATAAAGAGTCATATGCGAGAATCAAAGTGAAGTAGCAGTGTGTGGCACAGCTGTTATGGAACTGCAGTGAAGGATTGAGTGCTGAGGCCAAGGATTTCATAACTTTTGCTAATAATAGTTTCAATGGTTAGCACTAATGAAAGAGGCCTCCAAGCTGCAGTGCCTTTGAGCATGACTTTGCAGAGTATTGATAGTGGTCTTCTTGTGAGGCTTCTGTGTTGAAAAGACAAGGATGGAATTTTTTCATTCAGCCCCTGATGATGCATGAAGCAAAAAAGAGTGGAGGGTGTGATAATACTCCTACTGTCGAATTCTCTGGCCTTTCAAATGGACACATCTGTCCTAAGCTATGCTATTAGGGATACCTGCTACTAAATGTTAATACTTGCTGTGTGCAATGGGAATGTGTGAGGGAGCACAGGGAAAAGCTCTAGGAGTTGGATGGTGTGGAAGAGGTCAGACGACACACGCCTCCCAGCTCTTATGCATCCCTGGTAGAACTTGTGTGGGAACTGATCTGTGAGGCTCAGATCCTAATAGGTTGTCACTTTTTATAAAGTATTGCAAGGCAATTTCAGCTCAGAGAGAAAGGAGGCTCCACAGAACGGCTAATGATATATAAATGGCAAAGCCCTTTTATGCCGTGAAGTTTCGGCACAACGGAAATCTGTCTCCGTGGGTTGCCTGAGTAGCCAGTTATTAAATGCCCTTTAAACAGCACAGAACAAGTGCCAGCACAAAATGGAGGGCACTTATCTTCTACTTTTCCCAGTTAGTGAACAGACAGAGACGTTCCCTTTTGCTTCAAACGAGGTGCCTGCATCTCAGTGCATGGCGAAAAAGTCAAAGTCCGCAAATGTCTCAAATAAAGATGAGACATTCTCATTGCCCTGATAAATGAGGCTTGGTCTACACATACAGGAGGTTGAGGAGGCTGAATCCTGAGGTGATGGAATGGGTTGGACCACTTCAGACTGAAGGGAGTATTTCATTTTTAAATGCTCTCTCATGTAAACAAAATGTAAAGACTACCTCAACTATTAGCTAATTGGAGGGAGAGTTCCTGCTGGGTTAGTTTCTTAAATTCAGAGAGATTAGAGATGGGTGAGATCAGAGAAATCTAGGGAGTATCAGAAACCCTTTTCATTGTCCTCAAGATTTCTGTGAGTGTTTTGATTGAGCAGGACACTCTGGCTTGTCCTTTAGATTTTGAGTGCATTCAAAGGTGTGCCTTCAGTCATCAAATCCTGTGCACTCTGTTTGTTCCACCAATCTCAGTTCAAATATAATGAACTTATTTTGCCTCTGGCAAAAAAAAAAAAAAAAAAAAGATAAAAAATTCCAAACTCACTGGAACCCCCACCATCCTGGATTCAGGAGTGGAACTATTTCTTTTGCTTGCTGTCTTTTGTTTACTTTTTCAATGGCAGTTAAAGTAGACCAGGAAAGTGAGAGTGACACACATCAGGGAAATAATTGCTAATGTGTAACACAATCTTGTTCTGTTTGGGGCTTAATTTGTCATATTTTCTGAATATGTAAACACCAAATCCCCAGAATTTAGTTTTTTTTTAAATGACAGGCCAATCCATTTCCTAGCAGAAACCATCAATCTAATGCATGTCACAGCTAAAACCCAGTCTTGACAAAATCCAGGGTTTATAAAAGTGACAGCAGAGAGGTAGAACAGTCCAGTTGTTGGGGCTTTGATCAGGGTTTGTGTGTCTTGAAATCACATTTTTGTTTCCAGACTTTCCAGTGCAACTTTATTTCATATGTTTATTTCATTCCTGTTCGATTACACACATGGAATTTGGAACCTGCCACATAAATGTGCTAGAACAGAATCACCCTGAGGTAGTGGACGGAGATTGGATATTCAAATTCCTATTTATGCATGTGGCTTACTGGTTAACCTTAGATCAATCATCAGGTCCTCTGAGAGAAATTTTATCAGGGGGACAAAGTTTCTTTTGGACCCTTCCCAAAGGGGGAGAAGAAGGGGTGAAACAGAACGGGGGGAAAGTGACAACAGGTGTGGGCAAAATGGGGGTGAGGAGGGGGGCAAAACGGGGCAGGGGGACGGTGCCAACAGCTCGGAAAACAGCCAGGCTTCCCAATGAGGAGCCCAGGTCTGCCTGCCCGCGCAGCGTCAGCAGCTAGATACAGTAATATAGAAAATCAAACACATTTCTAAGTCTTTCTAAAATCTTTTAAATATAGAAAATCATTGCAGAAGATTAGCATCATTGTATTTAGGCTCACAGAAGAATGAAAAGTATCCTGTGGGTTCTAAAACTTACTTCTGCAGCAGCTGTAGTCCCACAGCTGTGTCCCTGAGCTCCTACACACTCCTTCATGGTAAGCGAATCTACAAGCCAAAGAGCTACCATAGCAGGCCAGTTTCCTCCCAGATGTGACACTGTGTTCAGGAGCTTCATGCATGCATTCCTCAGCCTGGCGCACATGGCTTGTAGCAGCATCCATCCCCATGCCCCCATGGTAGCGTCCCTAGCATCCCACAGGAGCAGCATGTCCAGGTGAGATCTGAAAATAAGTAAGATCCCAGGAAATTTCTGGGCCCCTCCTTTGGCTCCTAGGCCCCTTTTTTGACCCTGGGTCTGGGTACAAATTACCCCCTGTACTCCCTCTCATGGGCCCTGCCAATCACTGACTTCTTTAGAGAATAGATTTGATGATAGATATGGGATGTATATCACCTTAAGCTGCTTGGAAGGAAGGATGTTATGTGATGTATCTTACGTATGTATGTATCCGACGTATGTATGTATCTTACGTATCTTACATATGTATGTATTCGACTGTCTTTTAATTTTATTTTCAATCTTATTGTTCGCACAATAATCTAGCCATTAATGAGGATAAAACCAAAATTTTGGTTTTTTTCCAAATCATGGAGGCCACTTCAATGGGCAATTAACAACTGCCCCATTGAACAAGTAAAAATCTTTAAATATCTTGGAATTTTTTTACACTACCAGCTCAAATGGTCTTTTCATAGGAATTTCGTGACTACCTCTTCCTCCCACCTAATTGCTGCAATCTCCAAATTCCACTATTCATCAGGCAATCAGTACGTTCCAGCAGCTCTTTTAATTTTTAATGCCAAATTGGTCTGCTTTATGGGGTCCCAACTTGGATTCAGGCCTTGTCCAATAAAATTGACCAGCTGGCAGCCTCTTTCTTTAGGCGGATCCTTGGGGTCCCCAATTATATTAAGTTGGCCACTCTGGCTTTTGAGCTTAGTATTCATCCTCCTTCCATTCTGGCCTGGAAATCTACTTTTAAATTTTGGCTACGTCTTTTTTTTAAGATTGATCCTGATTCTTTCCTTGGTTATTTACTTAAAGACCCTTTCAATCTTCCTGGTCTGTGTTTTGTATTTCTAAATTAGCCTCTCTTGGCATTTCTTTAGACTCTCTTTTTAATTACAACTTTGATCAGGCTTTATCCCACATTCTTGAGAGACTCCAGGAGTCTGAACACCGGTGGATATTTTCTAACATGAACCGGATCTGTTCCCCCATTTATTATGGAATCTCTCCCGCTTTAGCCAATGGCCATTCCTATTTCCAACTTCTTGTGAACCCCCTTGAGAGGAGGGCTTTTATGTTAGCTCGGCTTAACATATTTCCCTCCGCGATGTTGAATGGCCGTTACTCTCTGGTTCCCTTTGATCAAAGGCGCTGTAACTGGTGTGGTATTGAGCCTGATTCTGTTATCCATTTTCTTTGTATTTGCCCAACATTCAACAAACTCCGCTGCTCCATTTTGGGCCCTGTTATCTCTAATTATTCTGGCCCCCCTCATCTTCTCGCAGCGTTTCTTCTACACAACTTCTCGCATGATATTACATCTCTCGTTGCTGAATTCCTCACAAAGGTCCTTCTTGCTAATAGTTCCAAGCAGTCCTGATTGGCGCATGTGGGCATAATCTCTCTGTGGTTATATATAATTAATGATGGTTTGTATTGGTGCAGTTTATTTATCTATTTAACTAATTATGTATGTTGTGTGTATGTTGTAGCTCTTTTTTCTTTTTGCTATGCCATTAAAGGTTGCTGAAATTGAAATTGAATTGTATGTATCTGACTGTAATGTCCATGGTGGGAGGAGGCCCCGCCCCTGGGGTAGCTACCGAGCATGGGGGGCTTACCCAGTCAATGTGTTGTGGTCAGCAGTGGAATGAAGGATGGGAGACAGATACAGTTTGTTCTACATAGGCGGTTTACTAGTGTCAGCCGTTTTACATTCATGGGGCCTGTTACTTCACAGGCCGCCGAACCTTATGCAGACTCATGCTGTCGTTGTCCAATAGACTCTGGTCCCGACCCTTTCTGCCACTTTGTGGTTCCAGCCTGAGCTCTCCGACCAGTGTCCCTTGGCCAGGGGTCCGGGCTCTTGATGGCTGCAGCCCCGCAGGTCGGGGTCAGGCTGGCTGACCTTGGGAGGACCCTCGGTACCTCTGTGCTTGCCCTCTGATCAACTGGCCACCCTGGGGTATAGGTGGCTATGAGACCTTGTCTCCATAGCCCCGTCTCTCCTGGATTCACCCCCAGGGTCCAGGCGGGTCCTGGATCAGGTAGATCTCCACCCCAGCCTCCTCTCTCCTGGGAAGAAGTCAGCACCATCCCTCTGGGGGCCTCACTCTCTCCCCTTAGGCAGGGGTGACTATCCCCCTTTGGCTTCCCTCTGGCCTTACTCCCCTCTGGAGAGCAGCGACCTCTCCCTTTGCTCTCCAGGCTCCTTTTGAAGCCACCCTCAGGTTTGTCCAGCCCCACCCCTTCTGACCACATGCCTGCTTGCTGTTCACAGCTGGTCCTCGGCCCTACTTCCAGGTAGGTGTTCTGCTGGGGACCCCAATCCTGATAGCACTTGGGTCTTACCCCTGAGGAGGCCTCTACTCTTGAGGAGACCCCTTCTCCTGGGAACTCCTGGCCACCAGGGCTGGGCCCAGGTGACACCGACATACAAGACATATTGGTGATATATACCAATATTGGAATTTACTCTTTATTTTCTAACAGCAAGTATTTGATTTCTCAATAGAAATGAATGCATAGCATATTGGCCGTAGCTCTGTTCAAATGATCTCTGAAGGCATGGGAGGGGGATGGCAGCTGGAATCACATACATATTCTGTCTACTGTACAGATTATACAACTTGGATGCTCTCATTGTATTTGGATATGGTACAGGGCACAAAGAGGAAGCCTGAGCATGCACACGTTACATATAGGCTCTATAGAGAAACAGGTTAACACATGGAAGACACGAGCAGGGTTAGAGGATATGAGCCTGATGCACCCGCCACATATCTGAATAGAATGGTTGGCAACCTTCAGTCTCGAAAGACTATGGTATAAGCCTACAGCACCCGGTATTCCCAGGCGGTCTCCCATCCAAGTACTAACCAGGCCTGTCCCTGCTTAGCTTCCGAGATCAGACGAGATCAGGCACATGCAGGGTAACAGTTGCTGTATCTGAATAGGGCCAATACCTAATGTTACTTCAGAAAGAATGAGGTGGGGTACCTTTCAGAGACCATTTTAGAGGGTTTTATTTTAGAGGAATTTTCTGGTCTCCATAGTCTTTGCTGCCAACCATGTCTAAGCAAAGCAGAATAAATTATGCATCCTGTACAAACATATATGATTTATTCAGGTTGCAGAATTTTGCGCATGGAGCTTCCATCTTTATTGAAATGAGTGGCAAACCTGCCCAGGCAAAGGCTAACCATGTCACCATGTCAGTCTGTCCATCTGTCATCTCTTTCTCTTGGGTTCTATAAAAATAAAGCAGCATTCTTGCCTCCCAAGTTTGTTTTTGTTCCAGCACAGCAACTTAACATTATATAGCATTAGTCATGTGATGAAACTCTGAAAGTGGTCAGCAATGGGGGTATTTTCTAGCTTAAATAATATATCTCTGGGTGACTTTCAAAATAAATCTAAATCTTCTGAATTATACAGCAGTTGGGCCTTTAGTTATTATGGCAAAGGGTGCTCTATAAATACTAAAATGGATTGCTCAGGTAGAATTGAGTTATTCTAATGGGAACAGACAGGCGAGGCTGCTGTTTTTCATTAAACCAGCCTATAATTTTAGCTAATGGCACTGGTTCATTTATACTTTCTCACTTCTCTGTATATGCCGCATGAAGAATGAAGTTCTCAGTAATAGCTAAACATAAAAGTAAGTGTCTATTTAAATCATATTATAACGATTTAGTAGCTGGGCTAGGCAAGTTTAAATCTATGTATTGTGTGATAAATGCAAACTTGTGAAAGGTATTTTTTTTTTAAAACCTTGAAAAAGAGTAGTTAAAAGAAAGAAAGGATGTGACATTGGCAGGATGTGACATTGGCTTTGATATGAAAGATGCCATCCCCATCACCACAGCTGCATTGAAGTTGCACATCTGCAGGACTATGGACTTCTGCACCATTAGTCTAATGGGGCTCAAGGGACCAGGGGGCATCAGCGCTCACAGTGCCTGACCTGCCTTCCCTGAATGGGAGCTGCTCTGTTGAGTGCAGTATTGTGTTCTTGCTGTGCTTTATTTCCTGGCCTCCGTTCCTCAGGTGGAAACAGCGAACTAAAGTGACATTTCCCTCTGGATTGTTTTAAAGATGAATCAGGTAAGGGAATAGTATCACCCCTTGGGGCTTGGTATAAATTTGCATTTTATTATCACCACTATTGGCAGCAGCAAGCAGTACGGTACTATTTCATTTCACTGGAGGGCTAACAGATTTGACAATGCATATCGCTGACACCTAACAGCAGGTAGAGAAAACGTCCTGCTCTCAAAAACAATGGACTTGCCATACATTCCCTAATGCATTGTAGTCTGTGTGGTGTGTGATGGACATCCTGATTTTAACCCTCAATTCTTGAAATTTTTTCCATATTTCTAGCCCCCCCCCCCCGCCTGCACTTTGCAATGCTGTAACAGGGCATTGGGTGTAACAGGGCAGGGAGGGAATGGGGGTGTGCGGATTAGGCCTGGGAGGGGGCGGGTTTGGTGGTGCTGGGATGCATAGCATCATATCGCCCTTCCTGTGCCAGTTCCATGAACACTGATCCACTTGGACTTGCAGTGAATTAGCAGGTGCAGGTTCAAGTAGACTCATCACAGCAGCTGGGGCTTTCTCTGGGGCAAGAGGACAAATGTCTGCTTACTTTAAGGAGACTTTCAGACTGCTAAATTTCCCTGCAGGATACAGTAGCCCCACTAAATTGACATGGGGGAATTTCAATAGGATTGGACTGTTAATCTCCATTGCTCACTCCTGTCTGCCAGGCATGTTACAGGTTTTATGTGGAATTTTGGGCAACACATTGATAAGAATACATGGGCAAGAAGTCCAGAATGACAGAGTGGCTTTCACAAATCATCACAATGGCTTAGCTTCTCCATATTTTGAATAGCAAATCCCATCATTTGACTATATAAATATGAACCTGGAGGAATTTGGGGGAAATCTTCGTATTTTGCAAAGGTGAGACATTTGCTGACTCACCAGTTCTGATCATAGTGTTGCAAGACACTTGTTAACAGACTATTTAGTGCAAAATTAACTATAATCACTATTGCTTTTAAAATAATTGCCCTAATTAGGGTGCCATAATTTAGGATGAAATATTAGCCCTTCCCTTTGTCTTTGAACAGTCATTATGGAGAAAATGGAAAAGGAATTATGCAGCATCTTGGCTCATGCTCCTTAGTCACACTCTAGACTAGGAATGAAGGAGATGGTTATTTCAAAGAATCATACAGGATTTATATAGAGTTGAACAGGTCATCCATTACAATCTGTTGCATTATGGCAGGATCATCTCAACACTTTTATGATGACTAATTTAGGATAACATTATGCACTTATAACAAAAGCATCACACTGTCGTGACTTCTCAGAGCCCAATCTATCCAACTTTCCAGCTCCAGTGCAGCCACAATGCAGCCCCGAGACAAGGGAACAAATGTTCCCTTACCTTGAGGAAGCCTCTGTGACTGCCTTCCCAGCACAGAATGCAATTCACACCCCACTGGCATGGCTGCATCGGCACTGGAAAACTGGATAGGATTGGGCCCTCAGTCACCTATCATCAAATAAACACTCTTGACCAGCACATTTCCCTATATTTTAAGCTTCACAGCTGTGCTTTTTTTTAAAAAAAAATCCTGTTTAAACATAAATGTCACCAGATAGTAGTTTTGATTCCATCAAAAGTTCCAGGGGATGCCATCTGCCTAGCTAGTATTAGTTACTTGGTCCCAAGATTAACAATCTGGGAGCACTTGCTGGGCTTTCTAAGAAGTCTTTGAAAAATTCTGCATTCTTTTCAGAGATTATACAATCAAAACAATCCAAAATGTTGTGGACAACATCAGATGTACAGGAAGGTTCAGCATAAGGCTCAACTGAGTCTTCTTTCCTTCCTCCTTCTTTTCTCAATCATACACACCATCTGTTATTTTGAACAGGAAGCTCATGAACTATAACACCAGATACGCATCAAGCACCCCTCTACTTGTCAGGGTTCCATAATGAAATTCATGCCCTTGTGTACAAGCAGACTCTTTATTATAAAATTCTTTATAATTTCCATTTTGCCTTCAAGGACAGTGCCACATGAAGCACTTCACAATGTCAGATTGGGAAGTTACCAGAGCATGAATGGCAGTGTCCAGGTGGCTATTTTAAAGAAATATCTTTCAGCTGCCTAATAGCTATAAGTGATGGCGTATCTTCCTGGCTACAGCTGCAGTCTGGGCATCTGGGACCAGCTCTGGATGCAAGAGACTCATCATGCTTCAGTTGTAGTTCTTCAATGGAAGTGTGACTCCCAAAAAGAACAGGCAAGCCCACTACTTCAATATCATGATTTTCATGCTTAGGGTCAGAAACAGTGAGCAAACACAGGTGTGCCCCCATATCCACATGAGTTCTGTTCCAGAACCTCCCACGGTTACATGAACCTGCTGATAAGGGTAAACACTCCCCCCCACCCTCCCAGGGTGAGGGGAGCTCTGCTCCCCTCACCTCCGGAGGGTCCTCTGAGCATAGCAGAAGTCACCAATGCCTGTCTGCAGCCTCTGCTGGGCTCAGACTGAGTCCAAGAGTTAAAAAAAATGCTACTTCCAGTGTCTCTGTGAAACTGGAACTGACATTTTTAATGCCTTATAAGGCACTAAAAGGCCCTGGGAAGTCCTGGAGGGAGAAACTGGAAGTAGTTTGTTTTTTACCGTCAGGCTCAATCTGAGCCTGACAGAGGCTGTGGACATTTGTCTGTGACCTCTGCTGGGCCCAGAGGACCCTCTGAAGGTAAGGGGAGCCCTCTCCTCCAGAGGGTGTGTGCATGGAGGGGCACAAGGGGGTGCACAGGGAGCCCTGTGGACCCAATCTGTGTATAAGTGAATCTGTGGATATGGGGGGTGGGGCTGTATATAGAACAAATGGTTTCAAGAATATATCTTCATCTCAGGAGTGCCATTGTTCGTTCATTCATTCATTCATTCATTCATGTGATCTGTATACATTTTAATTTTGATCTTTTCAGAAATTTTACAAAGGTTTCTGGGATACACAGATGTATCTGAGGTAGAGGCAGGGGAGATGGGCAAGAGGTCTGGTCTAGAGGGTAGAGCCTTCGTTTGCCTGAAGATAACATCCGCAGGTTGCCAGTTCGAGGCCACCAGCACCGTGAATGGTGAGACCTTGAAGCAGCTGACAAGCCGAGCCAAGTTATTCCACCTGCTCTTTGGTGTTAGCGAAGAAGTGTCTTGGCTGCCCCTCAAGTGAGAGATGAAGGAGCTGCTTGTCAGCCTGCGTGGGAGGAAACCGGAGGCCGGAATGTGATACCAGATCAGAAAGATCCATCTGAAATGTTGTGGTTCTTGAAAGATAGAACCTTCCAATTGTAAAAATCCCTACGGGGATTTAGAACAGCCGGCCCCCCTCTCATTGCTGAATTGTAAATTTGAAATTAAAATAATGCTGTAATCCCAAGTATGTTTATGTAATGTTAGCTCCATTAAAATCAATAGGACCTATTTCAGAGAAAATATGCTTATGATAGGATCATGAATGTGAAATGTACCATTGCATCTCTTTCAG
The DNA here is from genome assembly GCF_035046505.1 of Tiliqua scincoides. Taxonomy (NCBI): domain Eukaryota; kingdom Metazoa; phylum Chordata; class Lepidosauria; order Squamata; family Scincidae; genus Tiliqua; species Tiliqua scincoides. The sequence continues at coordinate 76,824,704 of NC_089821.1, read as the reverse complement.
AAATCTAACACGTAGTAAAAAGCTTGCTCCTCCCTGAAATGTGCTTTGTCCCTTCTGTGTGTCCCCCAGGCTTTTTTGCTGGTGCTGCCACTGGGCAGAGATAGGCAGAGAATTCATTCAGTTTCTGAATCTTACAGTTAGTTACTAAACATGCTGGCTTGGGAGTAATACCTGCTGAGTTCAGTGGGCATTCTTCCTAACATTACAAACTTGGTTTTTCTTGCTCCTGCAACAAAAGGTCTGTGCACCTCCTGGCCCCGTGGCACTCCAAGTTCTCAGAAACATAATAAGAGCTACAGTTTTAAAAGGTCTTGCAAAGCCTGAGAAAATGGATTACAGGGTTGCTTGATAACAGAGGTAGAAAAAAAAGCAAAGAATCACGAGGACTTTGTTTTTAAAGCAAGTTGCATTGAGATTCTTTGCAGATCCAAAGGTAAAATATTTTGAAGTGCTGGGGCTACCGAGGGGGAGATAACTGCCTTTTCTTTCTCTGCTCTCAGAATAAGCCTAAGGACAACAGTCCCACTGTCTCCTAAATGCCAGTGGAATTCAGGGAATGCCTGAAGTCAAAGTTATGCAAGAGCTTTCCAGTTTTAAAGCTTTCCATAACAGTTCCATAATATTGCTGGCGCAAGTCACATTGATCAGTGCAGGTGGACCAGGTCTGGGAAGGGGGTGGGGATTTGGTGTGTGCTGCTGCCACCACACCCACCCTGCCCTTGCCTGATCCACCCATCCCTTTCCCCATCTCTTTCCCATTCTGCCTTCCCCCCTGCCCCATTCAGCAATATTTGTGTATGGTGAAGGTTACATTGGGTGAACATGTGGCCCCTATCAAAAGCAATGTGGAGATAAATGCTTCACAACTGGGGACTTCTCTTTGTCTAATAGATCATCATACACATATGTTAATCATAATGGAATTATAGGAATATACAATGTCCTTCTGTTTCCCATAATACAAGGGACCAGTTTGTCTTTGGCTGACCTTTTTTTTTTTTTTAAAGAAGTCTTCTACTGAACATATATTGAGCGAAGTTCTTTCCCCTCCCCTCTCTCTCAGGCTTCCAGTGGAAAACTACTTATTGCTTCTTAAGTTGAAAAAAATCACCTCCAGCAACCTAGTGAGGTGAAACCTCTCAAGCAGTCAATAAAACACATCTTGAGTTTTTAGCTCAGGCCCTTTGTTGTTGCCATAATTATCTATAGGGTTAAAAGTTTGATCCCACCTTGGTTCAACTAGCCTTCTTATATTTGCACCAATTTTGTAGACCTCATGCACGGGCAAGTGCCACAACCTCTATGAGTGCAGTTGTAAACAGGGAGTAGATTACAGTTATGCAGCAATATGAGAGCAAATGAAGCTTTCTTTTCATTTATTGGGGGCCTTCTTGAAGGAGATAGTCTGAATGGGTCTGTGTAGGTTCCACCCATACTTGATGCTTCTTATTGCCCCAGCAAAACTTTGTTCCTTTGTTCCTAAAACACGACATGTACAGCTGACTTGTATTCCTGGCTCACTAGGGGCCCAATCCTAAGGGTCCTAGTGCCATGGGTATGCTAGCAGGATGTATTCCTGGCTCACTAGGGGCCCAATCCTAAGGGTCCTAGTGCCATGGCTACCACGGGAGGCACCTCAGGAGAAGGGGACTTTTGACCCCTTCTCCCTAGTAAGGTAAGCAGCCCTGCAATGGGGCTACTCACTTTAGATAAAGGCACTCGTGTCGGGCGCGGAGCCCGACACGAATGCCTTAGATCCTGCGGAGCGGAGCTCTGCAGACCCACCTCCCTCCCTCCCCCCAGCATACCTCCAGCCCACCCCCAGCACGCCTCCTCCTGCCCTCTCTTCGTCCCCTGCCAGCCTTCCCCCTCCCCGGAATGCCTGCCCCTGTCCCCGCCCTCACATACCATGCTGCAGCTCGGTGGTCCGGGAGATCCCCGAGCCACGGAAGCTGGGCGACCGCCTTGTGCTATCCCAGCACCAGCCTGCACTGGGCTAGCATGATGAGCCTTGCAAACGTGCCTTACAGTACGTTTGTGACAGTGCTTGGCGGCACAGGATTGTGTGCCACCGAGCACAGTGCCACCGTGCACAGGATTGGGCTTGGAGTTGTGGTGCCAAAAGACTGACTGAGAGTCTTCCTGGGAAATGAGGGCTCTCAAGGATAGAAAGAAGGCTGTGAAGTGAGCCCTTGACATGCATGAAGGCAGTAGCCTTGAAGCAAGCTACCTATTTTCTGAGAGGAGGCGTGTCATTTGGGGAGAAAGCAGTAGCTCCAGAAGGTTGGCTGATGTGTTCTCCCTGGCTTCAGCAGTTTCAGTAGCACTCAAGGAGACAGAGAGGGAAAAGGTTGAAAAGGAAATGGGTTTGTGGGGTTTTCTAGGGCTGAAGAGCTTCACTGAAATTTTGGAGGCACGAAAACTCCATTAGTATTTAAGATAGCAGTTTTCAACTGGTGTGCTGCAGCATATTGGTGTGCAGCAAAAGGACTACAGGTGTGTCATGGGAGTTTGGAGCACACTGGCTGAAAACCACTGAAAAAGTCTTTGAGTTCTGCAGCTCTGTTTCAAGGGCAACTATCTCTAGTAACAAATTGTCTCCCTCTGCTGGTAAAGCCTCCTGGCAGAACAGGTGGAGAAAGAAGGACAAACAATTTGTTACTACAGACAGTTGTTCTAGAAGAAGAGCAGCTGAACCCAGAAGAGTCTCTTGGAAGCCAGAAGTGACATCACAGGAGGCAAAGACCATAGAGGTCAGTGTGCTATGAAAAGAGAAACCTTGAAAATCACTCATTTCGGAAGGTCTCTATTCAAATTGGTTGAACTCCATGAATCAATTAAAGAAGGAGGATGATTACATGGTTTTAATGAATCAAAACTGTGGCTTTCCTGGCCTTTTGATCAATAGCTTCTCAACATTAGCACAGTGAAATAGTTATGTTAGTGCTCTGCCCCCTGGGATCTTAATGCAGTGGCAACACCTCCTTCAACCTGCCCAGTTCTGGGGTGGTAGCTTCTCTCTCTCTCTCTCTCTCTCTCTGTCTCTCTCTCTCTGGGATGGGATGCAAAATGGGAGGATGGACCATTTCTAGTGCAGTTGTGGTAGCAACATTTACTTGTATCTGTCCACTTCCCCACTGACCTGTGAGGAGCTAGGGACATGGAGTGAATGAGATGCCAACAGCCTCCTTTACTCTCCTTGAATTCCCTCTGAAGCCTGCAGATGGGGGATAAAACTGAATGGGGGGTATTGTGGTATGCTTTTGAATTTGGGCATGGTGCATTCAGGCATTGGTGGCACATTGCCACAATTAAGCCTAGAGCAGTACAGCTATATCCTACCTGAAGCTCAGCTATGCCTGTGCTAGCATGCTGTACTCCAGTTGCAATCTAATTTTTTCAGTCCTGGATCTTTCAGCAAGGCAGTAAGTGAGCTTGTGAAATCCTTGAAGCCAAGAATAGATACATCACACGGAGCATTGTTAGGTGAACATTGTAACAGGTTCTAATCACCATATCTAATTGTGAGGAAGAACAAAGGCACTACAATGACAGTAATGTCTTACATTATGAACGCATAAATCCATGTGGAAAGTTGATTTCCTTTAAAAAGAAATTTTCATAAGAGGATAATAGAGACATAATTTAACTGTTGAATTCCTAATAAAATGTTAAGTTCTTACTTTTTTTGCATCATGTACCTAGCACTTTTGCTATGCAAAGTGCTGCATAATCCTCATTATAGTTGAATATTGTTATCTGTAGTATAAGGGATAGAAAAAATTGAGACTGACACCTCTGTCTTGCCACCTGTTTGCTCAACTTTTGCCTTTCTTGATGGATGACATTTTGCTGAATGAGAGAGGCTGCCCTAGGTCCCAGAGATTGTGAATACTTAGTTGAGTGAAGGAGTGCTTTTGGCCACCTTGGAGGTCCTACAATGCAGGAGATAGTTGTCAGGCTATTCCTGAAGAAGCCCTTCTTGGATTTTGTTAATGTAATAACCTGTTAACTGCTTTGGGTCCCTTTGGGGAGGAAGGTGGGATTTAAATGCAGTAAATAAAATAAATAACTACCACTCTATCTCTAATCTCTCTTTTCTGGGAAGGATTGTATAAGCATGTCATGGCAACTCAATTCCACACATCCCTAGATGATTCAGATTATCTGAGGGTCCAATCTAAAGGGCCACTTAGGTCAACACAAGTCCCTTGCACCAACCTGGAGGTGTTGCAAAAGTGCTGTAAGGGAGTGCCACAGGCTGGTGCATGGATGTGCACTGGCCTCTGTAACACCAGCACCCAGTAAGATTGCGCCAACCTGCCCCAGCAGGCTCGGGAATTTGGGGAGGGTGGAATGGGAGTGTCCCTGAGCAGGAGGAGGGTGGGAGGACCAGGCCAGAGAAGGGGGCAGGACCAGGATCTGGCACTTAGGCCAGAACTTAACCCCCTTTCTGGATGGCCCAACCTTACACCAGGCTGCTCGGATCTGCGCCACCCCTTTAGGGGCAGCTGCTATGCAACACGGATAAGGGGAATGAATTATCCTTACTCCAAGTTACACTACAACATGGCCCAGTCCTGTTCTGGATGGTTAGGATTGGGCTGCCCATCATCCAATCTCCTATGTGGTTCTCATGTGATCATTTGTGGTCCCATATCACTTTCCCTGTACACTCTGGTGGATTAAGTGCACTAGACAGTGATGTAATTGATTCTTTTGGGTCTTTCAATATTTTTCAGTACCATCAGACAGATGAACGTCAGGTATGAAATGGGGATAGGAGTAACTCTCTGATGTTCTAAGTTTACTAGGCAGGCAGATTTCAGAAGGTGCACCTGGTGAAGCCCACATCATTTGCACCTTCGTGGCATGGCACTTTCTCTGCAGTGCAATTTAACATTGGCATAGATTTAGTACAGTGAGAGAGGTCATTTAGTGATCTGAAGTGAAGTGGCATCAGTGACTTTTTTGACTTTCCTAAATGTCAGAGCTTAGATTGAATCATGTGAAGTAGCAATACTTCAGAGGCCTCTGACACATCCAAAGTCCTCTCACATTCTGTAGTGAGTAACCACAGCCTGAATTCTTGTGAGTGTCAAGATTCAAGACTTGAGAGTTTGAGTATCAGTCAGGCTTTAGTCTTGGAACCTCTCTACCTGAACTAAATGTGGACCGATATGTTTATGCATCATTGTGGCTATGTGCAGGTAGTATGTGCAGGCTATGGTAAAGAGTGCAGGCAGATGGGTGCACAGTGAATTGTTAACAAGCAAAAATGACCAGTGCAATTTAACCAATATGACCGTAGAGCTCTTGAACTATGATTTCTGGAGCTCTGGAACTATGATGAGGGCTACCCATTTCTGGCTGTGTTCTGCAATGATACCTCCAGCGAGAACAATGGCAATAAATTCACAGGTAATTGAGATTAATGCTTGATGGGGTAGAAGTGCAGACAATCACCACACCCATAGTTGGATATCTTAAGCAGAATCATGCAGAGGAGGTGACAGAGACAAATGAGGCTGGTGGCAAAGAAAAGATTATGTGTAGCAAAAATGGGAGGGCAGATCCAAGTACTTCTGCTGGTTGACAATGAGAAGTGAAATTGGATTATATTGATCCAGTTAATATTGCTTTGTCCTCAGTCATCCTCAGTTGTTTGTGCTCCCCTTTATTAAATGACATTATATAGAGAAACAGAGATTATGGCTTGAGAGGCTGGAGCTGAATAAAAGGATTCACTGTACTGGCTGGTTTGATCACTGAGCACACAAAAGACTTTATGGGGGGGGGGGAAATTTGAACACATCCAGGACTTAGGGGTCATACCAACAAAAGAGCTGAGCTTTGTCTCCTCTGTTTCTGAGAAGGGCATTTGAAGGGGAATGGAGTCTATTTGTATACCATCTTGAGTTCCAGACAAGATGCAAAAGAAACTGAATGGGATAAGGAAAAGTGGTAAAGCCCTCTTAGACTGAAATCCTATGTGCACCTGCTTGTGCGTAAGTTACATTGAAATCAGTACGAGGCATTTCACATAGGACAGTTCTTCTCAAACTGTGGGTCAGGACCCACTAGATGGGTCGTGATCTAATTTCAGATGGTTCCCCATTCATTTCTATGGTATTTTATTTTTAATCTATTAGACTTGATAGTACCATGGGATGTGACTGCATTTGGGGAAATGTGACAGATCTGTACTTTTAACAAGCTACTATGTATATGCTTTGGACAATGATAGTCAATGGGGCTTACTCCCGGGTAAGTATGGATAGTATTGCAGCCTTTGGGGATGATTGGGGAATTTTTTTTTTTTTAGAACAGAACAGCGTCTGCATGGGAGGTTTAGGAAGATTTTTCTTAATTTTAAATATTTTTTAAAAAACTTATTGTAAACCTTTAATTTACTTGATTGATTTGATTTGATTTTGTTGTATGGGGGGGGGGGTGTTAAAACTTTTCCTGTTTGATGATGCCATTTCTGGTCATGACATCACTTCCAGGTTAATGACATCTCTTCTGGTGGGTTCTGACAGATCGTCATTCCATATGGCAGTCCAATCCTATGCATGTCTACTCAGAAGAAAGTCTCATTAAAGTCAATGGGGCTTACTCCCAGGAGAGTATGGATAGGATTGGGCTGTAAAGTGGGTCCCGATACTAAAAAGTTTGAGAACCGCTTACATAGGATGATCAACATCAGTCTGATCCACCTTAAATGAAGGACAGAATCTGCACCCCCTCATTCCTGCTCGAGTTGCCATTGTCCACTTTTGCTGATGTCCAATGAACCTCCAGGATGCTGTCTATATAACTATGCCAAATGAGTTTGCCTGCATGCATGCTGTTTTGTTTCTTGAACACTGGCCAAAGCTGCACAAGGGCCCATGCTGTTCCTAGCAATTTGGATTCTTCCACCCACTGAAGCGATAACACTGATTGTATCTGAGTGTTGGACTGTGTTGTCATAAGGCCTCCGTGTTTTGTATGTGAGAGTGTGCGTTTCTTGTAGGATAATCGTTCCAAGAGTGCAATTAGCACTCCCAACACTTCCAGCTGTTCTGTTTGCGCCTTCATTCTCCTGGAAATTTTTGTTGCTCATATTGATATTGCTCTTGCCAGATGTCCTCTGTACACCCTTTCCTAGGGTCTTCATTTTGTGCAAGTGCATCACTTTTTACGTTTAACCTGTTCTCACCATCTTCCTTTCCATTTGTCATGCTTTCTTACTATCAGGCACTTTGCTTTATTTCTACCCAACTGAGAAGGCTGCTCTCTCTCCCTTTATGTCCTAAAGCATAACTAGGTATTAGTTTAATAAGAGAACATGACTGTGGGAGATGTCAACATGGCGTGTTTCAATGGGCGTTATTAGTGCTCTGAATTTCTAGTGTCGTTTGAACCCTTACAAGGATTTGCCTTAGGCTTACTTTTTATTTTTTTGAAAGAGTTCTTACCATTGTGGAGCAAATATATTCAATAGAAGCATTTATCTTTTTTCATGGCAATCCATTCATATGACTGGCTGTAAAAGTTGCCATCATTTTGAAATCAATGGCAACATGGCTAATCTAATATACCATATTATTAAAATGTAAAAGTTCTTCTGGGTTTATTTATTTATTTTTTTAAAAGGTTTCTCTTAAAAGTTCCAATTCTAATGGCAAGGAAGGAAGGAAGGAAGGAAGGAAGGAAGGAAAAGCACAGGTCATGTTAAGTAATATTCCAAGACTGCAAGGCAGATGCTGGTGATAACAGAGTGAGTGTTGATAGGTTTTCTATGCAATCTGAAAGACCTATATCATTAAGATTCTATTTAAACATAACAGTGCATGTTCAAAAATAACTTATCAGTGTGGGGAAATTATAGGGCAAGCTCCCATCCCCCGCAGTGGAGCCTGCAGGGGACATGAAGATTACTGGGAGCAAGGAAAAGTCAGCATATTCCATTGTGTGCAATGATGATGATGAGTATTATTTATATTTCAAAAGTCCCAGGTATTTAAACATAAAACACCCCTCTAGTATAATTTTAGTAAGTATTAAGATGCTCCCAATTTTTCATCATGCATCAACAAGCATAAAAAAATTGAAATTAAAGTGATCAGCTTGGGGCCTAATCCAATTTGACTCTAGCGCTGGTGTTTACAGCATCCTGTGAGGAGGGAGTGCTGGTGCCAGGCCCATGCCAGTTGGCCCTTGGCCCAGTGCTGGACGTGCAGGAGTGCTCGAGGTAAGTTGCACCACCAAGTTCCAGAGCAGGGGAAGTGTGGGCGAGGGCAGGGGGAGGAACTGGCCTGGGAGGGGATAGGAGGAACCTATCCTCTATGTTGGACTGGAAACCCTGACACAGAGGTTCTCTTGTCTGCACTGGCAAAATAGCTGATGCAGACTTGGGAACCTCCATTGTGGGGCTTGGGGCTTTCCTCGTGGGAAGGGGATGAAAGCCCCATTCCCCCGAGGAAACGTCCGGCAGTCTTGATGGTGCTGCTGGATACAGTGGTCACCATTTTGACACTGCTGCACCCAGTGGACCCCCTAAGGATAGGACTGAGCTGCCTATTTCCATGCTATGTAAGCAGTAAAGATTACGTACAGTGTCCTATATTACACCAGCTTTACAAATTAGGCTTCAAGAACCCACACTTTGTCCTGATCTTTTAGCTTGATTTGGGGAGGGATGTACCCAGACAGGAATTCAACCAGTGAAGCTTTCCTAACCCCTTGCTAGAGATATGTTTGATGTGTCTCTACTAGATGCCTCTGATGATGTCTGATGCATCCCTACAAGGCACTCTGCATTCCCCAATTAACACCTTGACTGTCAATGGAAGCTTTTTTTTTTTCAATCTTCTGTGAACTGGGGACAGAACAGAACAGGAGCAATGTTCTATAGTCAGCTAACTCTTCACTGTTTGCTGTTTCACCCCCTGTACACTATTTCAACAATAAAAGGAAAAATCATGGGGTTAATCATGTGCTCTTTGCAATGAGCAGCTTGGTCCTCACTGATCTTAAACCAAGGGGTTTTTAAAAATATTTGATTATCTGTTCTTGTCTGTGGGTACCATTGACAGGGGATCTGGAATATGGCAATGGGATAACAGTTTGATGTGCACAGTAAATAGTCATTCAAGGCTATTACATGCTGATCTTAGTGAGGTAAATTAAGAAATAATAAGACTACTATTGAAAAGGGTTTGGAGTTGAAAACTTTTTAATTTTAATGCAAAAAGGAATTTAACAACCCTATCCTACCCTCTCCCTCCCAAAGTTGGTGCAGCTGCGCAAAAAACAGGAACATTGTATCCAACGGGGGTGGGTGGGTCAGGAAGCTTCAGCAGGAAATGGGGATGTAAATTCCCTTACCCTTACATCAGCCCCCCACTCTAGCCCCCTCGATCTGCGCTAGTGATTCTGCTAGCACAATTCTGACTAGAGAATAGGGGTGGGGAGACTTCTGCCAGGATCGGATCTGGTGCACACCATTGCTGCCTGATCCACCCTTCCTACAGCCTTCCTGCCCCTACACTCCCTTCCCTTCCAGTTTTGCCCCCATTCCGCCCTCTCCTGCCCCATCCTGCTTCACCCACCTTACCTTTTTTGACAGGCCTTTGCAGTTTCGGCAATGTGGGCAAGCAGGTTCCAGTCTTTCCACCAGCGTGCCAGGACTGCGCTATTTGGCATGCCGCTTTATGGCTGCTTTTCAGCACCGGTGGAATGTGCATTCTGCGAGTGCTTGCAGCCCATGGGATTGGGCTGTAAATTAAAGCTTAGGTTAATATAAAGTTGAATGTGCTATACCATTTTAAAAAGTCCAAATTCCATATTAAGATAATACATATTTTTAGCTCAGAAGAAATACTGTTCCCGAAATGTGGAATATTATAGACTTATTCATTCTTTCATTCACCAACCACTCAACTGTAAGCATGTTTACTCAGATGTAAGTTCCATTGTATTCAATGGGGCTTAATCAGAGCCAAGTGTGTTTAGGATTGTAGTCTGTGTCATTTTGAGTATAGGCTCTACTACTTCCAAATTAGTTTGGGAAAGCAAAGAGGTGGTGGCCAAGATCATTATTAGGAAGTGATGCTATTTAGGATCTTAATGTAATACAAATGAAATCATGGGAAGTGAATGGGTTCATGGGAAATATTTGAGGAATATCTCTCCTAGGAGTTATTCCCAGGGAGATGATTGAGCTAAAATCCATCCCGCTTATATCTAGTTTTCTGCTTTCAGGGAATTATTTTGTATGGAGGGGCAGGTGTGTTGCTTTAATTAAGGGAGCAGGCTGGGATTGCATGGAGCTTATGCCATGCATGCAAAGTCTCGCTGTGTTGGCCAAGGCTGCATCAGAGCCACGTGTATGGTAGCCCTTCCTTGAGGCTATCACTTAGGTATATTGGACTGATTTATCATTATAGGACAGCAGCAAATCTCTGGGGGTTATCTTTATCTTCCACTTCCAGCTGCAGGGCTTTTTGAATCAGGTTGGGCCCTGGGAATGAATAAAATGTAGATGATTTATTACTAGAACCATACAAATTGTTTGCCCCAAGACTGACCCTAGACATGGCGAATGCCCCAGGAAGAAGAAGAATTTTGAAGAGGATGTGTTTACTGTCAGAAGTGATTCATTCAGCTTCACTTGACATTTTTACTTTAATTTAGACAAGACATCTAATTTCCCAGGAAAGAACAGATCTTCTTTAATTCAACTTGTTTCTTTTTTTTTTTTCAACTGTCTCAAGAGGATCATAGATTTAACAAGAATCTGCACAGAAAATCTACAGATCCAGATTACTTCCAACCCAGGGAAGAATGCTGTGTTGAATATGTTCAGTGAACAGATTGCAGGTTGTCAGACTGTGTTCAAGTGTGTCCAGAATCCCACTGCAAACCTGTCTCCCCCAGATTCCAATATATAAGTATATGTTGGCAAAAAGACACAAGACATCAGTGCTTTACTAAAGAAGAAGATATAAGGGAGTATGATTTATATATATATATATATATATATATATATATATATATATATATATATATATATATATATATATATATATATATATATATGGAATTCAATGCAATGTTAAATTCTGTTGCTTTAAGAGGGAAATGGCACACAGTACTATATAAGCACCTTGTTAATGCCTTCAGAAACAGTGGAATGGCTCAGGTTCTTTTCCCAATCAGGCTCCAAAGCAAGCTGCAGCTCTTCCTCACAAACACCATTCCCTAAGTTTTACCCCTGACTTATCCAAGGGTCATGGGACATCCCATGATTTTTGGCTCAAAAGCTGCGCTCGCCTTATGTGTGAGATCAACTTATAGGCGACTGTCTATGGTACTTGTAGACACACCTTACCTGAATTAGTCTAAAACGTTTCTGAAATTCCTGTCCAAAATAATTCCAAAAATTAATTGTGTGTAGTTTTTTTGTCTGGTCAGAAGTGTTCTGGACACATTTTACCTGAATTAGGCTGCAGCCACACTTTCCTGAGAGTAAGCCCCATTGAACAAAATAGGACTTACTTCTGAGTAGACCTGGTTAGGATTGTGCCCTTAGTCTTAACGTTTCTAAAGAAGTGACTGTCCAAAATAGTTCCAAGAATTCTGTGGTTGTTTTGTGTGACCAGAAGTGTCCTGGGGTCACTTGGTGTTTTCAGATTCTAGTACTAAGAAAGAGGGAGAAGAGTTTCTCTCTGTTTGGTCTCCCATTATGATTGGTCTCCCAATCATAATTTTATAAAGCTTTATCATACCCTCCTCAGTCATGTTTATGCCATGTTTATCATACCCCCCTCAGTCACGTTTTTTCCCAACGAAGAACCCAATCCTATCTCCTATCATCTTCCACCAAGCAGCTGCACTGATGGAGTGCACATTGCATGCAATGGTGTGTGTGGGGCAGGGGTGTGACCAGAAGGCCTGGGAGAGGTAAGTAAAACTTTTTCTTACTTACCTCCTGGTAGGCTACCTGATTGCCAATGGGTTTCCTTGCACCCATGCCAGCTGTTTTGATGGTATAAGACTGAGGAGAGGTAGGGAGTGTCTCAGTCTGGAAAAACAGGAATAGCATCTAGTGCACACCACTGCCACCAGAATCAACCCCCTCAAGCCCCTGAACTACCTCTTTGTACTCCCTGCACTGAATTTACTCTGAATGGCCCTTCCCTGCCAACACAGGCTGAGTGAGCGCACAGAGCCCTCAGCCATTCCCACTTTCAGTTCTGGCCCACACAATAGTGGTGTGACAATTACACCACCGTTAAAGGATTATGGGAGTGAATCTCCCATAGGCCCTCTGTAGGATTGGGCCATTTAATCTTCAAAATACTTTATATTTTCCCTATAGGGAAAATTGAATTTTATCATGCTTTTGAAAAATTCTGGACCCATATCTGAAACAAAATTAGTGAGAGGTTGAAATCAGAAATTGGATTTGATGAACCATTTTTTCTCACAGTTTTCCAGAAAAACTTGAGCGTTATTTTTTGTTGTTGCAAACATTCTTCAGGAAATAAAATGGTTCAAGGCAAGCTGAGGGAAGTTCACCCATCACAAACCAAAATAAGGGTGAACATTAGCCTGTTCTCCCCACCCCACAGGTGTACACATTTGATCCCTGTTGCGTATATACAACGTTGGGCAGAAATGGCTTAACTTCACTGCCATCCTGGAATCTTTTGATGGTGTTATAAACAGCTACAAATGTTTTTTGGTTGTTCTCAATGACAGTTATTTCAGCCTGCTGAGCTGAGTTTGTTCTACAACACACAGTTAAAAGTAATCCATCATGGCAATCCACCAAAAGCAGAACTTAGCTTTGAAATATGACCATTGTGAAGCACTTTTACTAGTTCCCCTTTCTACCAAGGAGTATCAATATCATTCAAGTGAGGGGCTGGAGATCAAAATCACATCAATTGGAAGATGATAGCTGTCTGTGTTTCAGGTCTGGCCAGAGGCTATCAGTGAATAGTGCATGCATGCTGCTGTATTTCTACCAACATATGGTTAGCTCATTTTCCTGATGGCACCTCCTGCTTTCTCTTCTACACTTAATTAACTGTGATCCTGGGAGATAAAAACACAACTTGATATTCGGGCAAGCCAGCCAACATGGATAATGAAATGTTCACTCCATTCCACTGGGCGTCTTGCTGTTAAACATAATGTCCATGCTTCATATTGAACTTGAACACATCATGCTTTGACTGTATTAAATTAACTTCTTTATGGCACGTTCCTTGTTAAAGCACCAGGAAATGGTCAGTTCTTTTCCCCAAAAGGCAATTCCATTCGGATGATACAGAGGCTAAAATTTTAAACAGGAGTCCCAGGTATTTATTGTTAATTAAAAACAAAACAAAACATTTGTTTGGTGGTTAATAGTCCTATGAGCCATGGCAAATGCACATAACTGGTGCCCTTTTACTGTGGATCATGCCCCAGACACCCAGCTGGCCCAGGGCAGCCTTTGATACTTCTGTATTGCTGATGGCACTCTGTCCCTACTGTGATACAGTTGTTGCAAGCAGGCATGTTTAACCGCTTTGGTGAGAAGAAGGCCAGCAAAGCAGAAGGATACAGCAGGCCGCCCTGGTCCTCTTTACATAGACTATGTGGCAGTCATAGAGATGCACCAAAACCAAATTCAAATGATGACAACTTAGTAACTGATTTAAAGGTATAACCTAATTATCCACAGATGATTTGAGGTTTTATCTCAACGCAATGAGAAGGGCCCTTTCAACTAAACGAAAAATGTTGTTTAACAATAGCCTCATTAATGTGGGAGAGGTCAGCCTGCAGACAATCCATAATCATTCTCTCTTCAGGCACTTAGAACAGCTTCACTCCAAGACAAGTGACCCCTCCTTTCCCCCTGAGCACGTGAAAGAAGGCTAAGTGGACATGATTATCACCTCCTCCATTCTTTCAACATGCTGCAGCTCCTGGTGAAGGGCAGGATTGCTGACTCGGAGTGAAGCCTTTCTAAGCACCTGGAGAGAGACTGATTGTCTGTCTGATGCATTACAAAGGACAGCAAGGCTGTTTTTAAATCACCTAGCAAAGGGACATTATTTTTTAAGTGGATTTGCTTTAACATGATTTTTGCCATCCATGGGAACTCCACTCTGGGAATGGAACCCTCATGAATAATGAGACAACCTGTACTTACAAAGTTATCAACAACTTCCTGGCAAACCTACTAACTGCCTGCCTGCAGCAGGCTATTAATTTAAGGAAAGAGCAGAAGTGACTAGTCTGTTTTTGCAAGCACAGCTTCCCAAAGGCATGCATGCATGCATGCACACAGACATGGACACACTCTGATACATGTGTCTACCACTACACAAGTAAACCCAGAATCTTGCATCCAGGTTTGCCCAGCCCAGAATTAAAACCAAATTGGAGGAATTTATACTCAGTAATCAGAGAGGCCAGGTGCCTGTTGTGGAGCTGTTGACTGGATAGCAGCCTCAAAATGCTTCTCACTTAGGCTTATCGTAACCATGAGACAAGAGTTTTATTTAAAAAATCTAGATAGTATAGAAAACCAAGGAAAAGACCATTTTACGGATACAAGCACTGGGGAATGAAGGTTTTGGAAAGGAGGAAGATTTGTTAGGAAGTTGGAGGAAGGAGATGGAAGAGAAATTATCTATCCTTAGTCAGCAGGGTGGGCTGCATAGCTTGAGTTCTGAGGAAAAATGGAAGAAACACATCCCCCCCCCCCACATAAGAACATAAGAACAGCCCCACTGGATCAGGCCATAGGCCCATCTAGTCCAGCTTCCTGTATCTCAAAGCGGCCCACCAAATGCCACAGGGAGCACACCAGATAACAAGAGACCTCATCCTGGTGCCCTTGCATTGGCATTCTGACATAGCCCATTTCTAAAATCAGGAGGTTGCACATACACATCATGGATTGTACCCCATAATGGATTTTTCCTCCAGAAACTTGTCCAATCCCCTTTTAAAGGCGTCTAGGCAAGATGCCAGCACCACATCCTGTGGCAAGGAGTTCCATACGCCGAGTAAAGAAATATTTTCTTTTGTCTGTCCTAACCCGCCCAACACTCAATTTTAGTGGATGTCCCCTGGTTCTGGTATTATGTGAGAGTGTAAAGAGCATCTCCCTATCCACTCTGTCCACCCCCTGCATAATTTTGTATGTCTCAATCATGTCCCCCCTCAGGCGTCTCTTTTCTAGGCTGAAGAGGCCCAAACGCCGTAGCCTTTCCTCATAAGGAAGGTGCCCCAGCCCCCTAATCATCTTAGTTGCTCTCTTTTGCACCTTTTCCATTTCCACTATGTCTTTTTTGAGATGCGGTGACCAGAACAGGACACAATACTCCAGGTGTGGCCTTTCCATAGATTTATACAACGGCATTATAATACTAGCCATTTTGTTCTCAATACCCTTCCTAATGATCCCAAGCATAGAATTGGTGTTCTTCACTGCCGCTGCACATTGGGTCGACACTTTCATCGACCTGTCCACCACCACCCCAAGATCTCTCTCCTGATCTGTCACAGACAGCTCAGAACCCATCAGCCTATATCTAAAGTTTTGATTTTTTGCCCCAATGTGCATGACTTTACACTTACTGACATTGAAGCGCATCTGCAATTTTGCTGCCCATTCTGCCAGTCTGGAGAGATCCTTCTGGAGCTCCTCACAGTCCCTTCTGGTCTTCACCACTCGGAAAAGTTTGGTGTCGTCTGCAAACTTAGCCACCTCACTGCTCAACCCTGTCTCCAGGTCATTTATGAAGAGGTTGAAAAGCTCCGGTCCCAGGACAGATCCTTGGGGCACACCGCTTTTCACCTCTCTCCATTGTGAAAATTGCATTGACACCCACTCTCTCCTTCCTGGCCTCCAACCAGTTCTCAATCCATGAGAGGACCTGTCCTCTAATTCCCTGACTGTGGAGTTTTTTCAGTAGCCTTTGGTGAGGGACCGTGTCAAACACCTTCTGAAAGTCCAGATATATAATGTCCACAGGTTCTCCCACATCCACATGCCTATTGACCTTTTCAAAGAATTCTATAAGGTTCGTGAGGCAAGACCTACCCTTACAGAAGCCATGCTGACTCTCCCTCAGCAAGGCCTGTTCATCTATGTGTTTTGAGATCCTATCTTTGATGAGGCATTCCACCATCTTACCCAGTATGGATGTTAGGCTGACCGGCCTATAGTTTCCCGGGTCCCCCCTCTTTCCCTTTTTAAAAATAGGCGTGACATTTGCTATCCGCCAATCTTCTGGCACCGTGGCCATTTTGAGGGCAAGTTGCATACCTTAGTCAAGAGATCTGCAACTTCATTCTTTAATTCCTTAATAACTCTTGGGTGGATGCCATCAGGGCCCGGTGACTTATTGATCTTTAATTTATCAATGAGGTCTGAAACATCTTCTCTTTTAACCTCTATCTGACTTAACTCCTCGGTCAGGAGGGGCCGTTCGGGCAGCAGTATCTGCCCGAGGTCTTCTGCTGTGAAGACAGATGCAAAGAACTCATTTAATTTCTCTGCCATCTCTAAGTCTCCTTTTATCTCCCCTTTCCCTCCCTCACCATCCAGAGGGCCAACCGCTTCTCTGGCGAGTTTCCTGCTTCTAACATATTTGAAGAAGCTTTTATTATTCCCCTTAATGTTGCTGGCCATGCGTTCCTCATAGTCTCGCTTGGCCTCCAGTATCACCTTCTTACATTTCTATTGCCACAGTTTATGTTCCTTTTTATTCTCCTCATTAGGGCAAGACTTCCATTTACGGAAGGAAGCTTCCTTGCCCTTCACAGCCTCTCTAACTTGGCTGGTTAGCCATGCGGGCACCCTCCTGGATTTAGTGGAACCCTTCTTTCTTTGC
Organism: Tiliqua scincoides; assembly: GCF_035046505.1. Classification (NCBI taxonomy): domain Eukaryota; kingdom Metazoa; phylum Chordata; class Lepidosauria; order Squamata; family Scincidae; genus Tiliqua; species Tiliqua scincoides. Next base: position 76,807,809 of record NC_089821.1, on the reverse strand, counting down.
AGTATACACCTCTGCTGGACCTCTATTACTGTAGTTTTAAGCAGCCTCCATGCACTCTGGAGAGATTGGACTCTTTTTACCCTCCCTTTCAACCTCCTTCTAACCAGCCTCCTCATTTGGGGGAAGTCTGCCCGTCGGAAGTCAAGGGTTTTTGTGAGAGATTTGCCTGGTATTCTTCCCCCAACGTGCACGTCAAAACGGATCGCAGCATGATCACTGTTCCCCAATGGCTCAGTAACGTTTACATCTCTAACCAGGTCCTGCATACCGCACGATATTAAATCCAGAGTCACCTGTCCTCTGGTGGGCTCCATGACTAGCTGCTCTAAGCCACAGTCATTTAGCACGTCAAGAAATCCGGTTCCTTATCGTGACCAGAACACAAATTGACCCAGTCAATATGAGGATAATTGAAGTCCCCCATGATTACAACCCTGTCCCTCCTTGTCACCTCCCTGATCTGTTTCCTCATTTCAAGGTCACCATCCGATTTCTGGTCTGGAGGACGATAGCACGCCCCCAGTATTACATCGCTGCACAAGCTCGGTAATTTAACCCACAGAGATTCTACGGTGGAGTCGGACCCACCTTCAATCTCTACTTTGCTGGATTCTATCCCTTCCTTAACATAAACGGCCACCCCACCTCCAACACGCCCCTGCCTGTCCCTTCTGTAGAGTTTATAGCCCAGGATTGCGGTATCCCACTGATTCTTTGCATTCCACCAGGTTTCCGTTATGCCAACTATGTCAATGTTTTCCCTTGTCACCAGACATTCCAGTTCTCCCATCTTTGCCCGGAGGCTTCGGGCATTCGCATAAAAGCATTTGTACATGGAATGCCCTAGGACAGGCTGCTTATTCGCTCCTTTGTCCCCACATCCTCTCATTGTGCCAAACCGTCTATCACATCCCATCACGCTACCTTTCCCAGTTTCTTCTCCTACTCTGCCTTTGTCTTGTTGTTCTCTAACCTCCCCATCCTCATCCCATAGGGATGAGGAGTCCCGAACCGGATGCCCCTTGGCTCCTGTCGGCCTTCCCCCAGGGATCAGTTTAAAAGCTGCTCTGCCACCTTTTTAATGTTATGCGCCAGCAGTTTGGTTCCATTCTGGTTCAAGTGGAGCCCATCCCTCTTGTACAGGCCCTGCTTGTCCCAAAACGTTCCCCAGTGCCTAACGAATCTAAACCCCTCCTCCCTACACCACCGTCTCATCCACGCATTGAGACCTCTGATCTCTGCCTGCCTAGCTGGCCCTGCGCGTGGAACAGGCAGCACTTCAGAGAACGCTACCTTTGAGGTCCTGGCTTTCAGCTGCCTGCCTAAAAGCCTAAATTTGGCCTCCAGGACCTCCCAGCTACACTTGCCCACGTCGTTGGTGCCGACATGCACCACAGCCGCTACCTCTCCCCCAGCACTGTCTACTACCCTGTCTAGACGAGAAGTGATATCCGCAACCTTCGCACCAGGCAGGCAAGTCACCATGCGGTCCTCACATCCTACTCACCTGAGGCTCATGGAGCTTCACGCAACCCAGAAATGCATCGGGGAAACCTCTCTGAGGTTCCCTGATGCTATAAACTGTGCTTCTGAGAAACCGGAAGCACAGTTTCCGCCCCGTCGGGAGCCTCAGAGAGGCGTCTGTGGGGTCCTGGCACCTCGCGCATGGGGCTTTTGCCCTGTCGAACCTTATGGTAGGTCTGCAACTGAAGGAAGGCAGTTCCTCCAGAGACAGGGAAAACTACCATTGCTGGAGGTTTTCCAATGATGGAAAAAATATCTAAATAGACAGAGTGTTTAATGGAGAGAGATACCCCCAAAGCAGGTAGCATGGGTGCTCTCAATATGGAAGGAAATGTAAACACCAAAGTTTTGCTCCCAGAGCAGAGGTAGTTATCTGACATCCCTGGACAAATAATGGCTTCTGGAGCATCTCCTGGGAATGCAGCCAAGAGTTTCCTGGGCTTGATAGAGTTAAGATATGTCATTCCAAGAGGGCACAAAAGCATAACCGCACCCCAGTCAGAGAGGTTCCTGAGGAACAAAAGGTATGACAAGGTGTTGGCAGCACCCATTCTCCCGGTGTTGGTAAGGAGAGACATTCTGGAGAAGAGGTTTGAAAAGACTGTTCAGGTGCTCTGAGCAGTTAAAGCTTAATTTAGTATCCAGGAAGGTGTGTGTTGGCACACAAGGTGTTACCAAGGTGGGGAGCTCAAATCTGAAGACTTTACAAGAGAGCGACACACAGATGCTCTGCAGTGCTTTCACCATCTGCTCCCATCAAGTGCTCTTAGTTGGCATGATCTAAACAAGATAATCTAATCAAGAAAGAGAAGCCTGCCTCGCCACCTCCAAGGAGAAGCCCTGGCTGACCTTCTGGAATGTCTGCTAACCCAGACAAAGAGTTAGGAAAGGCTTTGCACATTTGAAAAGGGCGGTCACTAGCAATGCCTGGAACTTGGATTGTTCTTAAGGAGACAGGGTGAATTCAATGTGTCTGCATGCAACAAAATAATGGCAGGACTGGCAGCCTTGCTTTACTTGTATGGAATAAAATCATACTGCATTACTAACAAATTCACAAGCTAGGCTGTTAATATTCCATCCTAATGTTCTATCTTAGAACATCTTTCCTAAAGTTCTATCTATGCCTATTTTATAAAATGGCATATATTTTATGGGGACTTGGCAGCAAAAGACAGTGCTGAATATATTCTTGATGTGATAGACTTGGTTTTTCTCCCAAATCTTTGGAACATTAGCTTTACCTTCCAGGCAAAGTTTTTGGAGATGGAAACTGTCGTGGCAGGTGGTTGTGCCTGGTGGTTCCAAGTGCTGGGTGATTTGTTCCCTATTGCCAAACATATTTTGTAGGATCATCAACACAAAACAAGTAAGCCAAGATGGTTGTGGTAAGAGTAAAGCCATTCTTAAGGCGGTTTAAAAAAATGAAGACTTGGAGATTTGTTATTGTTCTTGAAACAGAAAATATGTTTTTAACTGGAATAAAGAAATCTCCACCGTCACGATAAATGAAGAATGTGACTTGCAAACTGCAGCACAGAAATTCAAGTCAGGATGATTATGGGCCCAACCTACCATTTTGACCACCTAGAATCCACTCAAAGGCTGCCATCCTATACACATTCCTTAGGTCCCATTGAAATATTTGGTACTAATTTCTGAATAGGCATGCATAGGATCACATGGAAACATAATTCTCACAGCATTTTAGCCCTCTCCTAGTAATGGTCATATGATCTTCATTCATTTCTTGTCAGCTAGAAGGTGTCAATTAGAATACTTAGCTCGCTAGTTAGAAAAAGTACCAGCATTGCAGGAAATTGGTTGAATGTAGAGATGGCTGTAACCACTGAGTGTTGTTTTAGAAAGGTTTCCATATATGAAATCTGCTAAACCTTCTGAATTTGATCCACAATCAGTAGATTTTGAAATTACAGGTTCCAAGGCAGATTCAGGAACAACAAGCATCATAGTGATACAGCAGCCTAGTGGAAGCCCCCACAGATACAGGGCAAGGAACCCACAAGAAATTTCTGTGACCTGTCAGTGGATTTCAGAGAGCGCTGGCCCAGCTGTGTTTGAGATCCCACAGAATAAGAATACCAAAACCACCACCAAAACGTAGGTAAACCTTCCTAGTTTCAAGCTGGTGAGACAGGGTTTCTGTACTATGCCTAGTTTATACTACTGATGTCTTATAGGTGGAGGCTGGAAGGAAAGGGAAGCACAAGCACACGTCTTGGGGTTGTGTTGAATAGCTCAATGGAACATCAATCCAGTGGGCAGCAGGTGTGAAAAGGGCAAATTTCATTGCAAGAGTCATTAGAAAAAGGACTGAAAAGAAATAATGCCTGATGGTGTGGACGCATTTGGAATACTGTGTACCATTCTAGTCGCCACATCTCAAAAATGATACTGTAGAGCTGGAAAAGATGCAGGGCAACCAAAATGATCACAAGGCTGGAACATCTTCCTAATGAGGAAAGGCTACAATGTTTGGGGCTTTTTAGTTTAGAAAAAAAAAAGCAGTTAAGGGGGTCACATGATTGAAGCTTATAAAATTATAAGAAGAAAGTGTGAAGAAAGTGAATAGAGAATCTTTCTTTCTCATAACGCTAGGGGCCAGTCGGTGATTTAGAACAGACACAAGAAAATACTTCCTCACAGAACACAATTGGTCTGTGGTGATGGCAACTAGCTTGGATGATTCTATAAGGAGATTGGACGCATTCATGGAAAGCAGGCCTGTCATTGGCTATCATGACATGAGTGCGCTACCGCCAGGCACATTGGCAGTATGTCTCTGAATACGAGATGCAGGAGAACAATGGTGGGATAGAAGAATGCCTTCCTATCCTACGATGGGCTGCTCAGAGGCAACTGGTGGGTATTGTGGGAAACAGAATGCTGGACTACACAGACCTTTGGACCAATTCAGCTGAGCTTTTCTGACATTCTTACAGGAATCTAAGACAGTGTCACACCGTGGGGTGACCTCAAGGATGTTCCCATGGACCCGAACTAGAGCTGGCATGCATTTTCCACAAGTATCAAGCAAGTCGAGGACTGGGAGAAAGTGTTGCCTGCAAAAGTTTGCACAGGAGAATACAGTTTTTATTGGATATGATTAATAAAACACATTCATTGGGATGCCCATAAAACCCAATCATTATTGAAATGTTTAAGCACCATAAGTATAAACCGTAAAGCAAGATGGAATTTTTGTCTGAGGAATGACTGCCTGTGTGAAAACTGCTGCCTCTGTGCCTTCACACACTTTCCTCTCAGTCTCTCCTTTTATTTTCTCCGTACGTTGCTTTAAGTTATTCCCTTAAATCAAACCAAGCCCAATATAACTGACAAGCTTCTGGACTCTTTTTAATCACTCTCCCGGGCATAGACTAAACACTGAAAACATATTGATCTTCTCTTGTCTGGGACCTCTGTTGGAATTGGCTCTTCCTCTGAAGGATGACAGAGTTGTTTTTAAAGGGACCCCTAATACTTCCTCCATGGAACCGTGCCTGACGCAGAAGCATGTTCATTACGGTTGTCTCCAGGTACCATGTAGCAGATTTGTTGACAACTTCCACAGCTTGAGCTCCATTGGAATTTAAGCCTCAAAGGCCTTCCACTTTTAAATCTGAAAATATAAATCCAGTTTAGGCCTGAAATCCTCCACTATTTCACGTCCGGGACACACTTTTCACCCTAGCCTTAAATATGGGGCCCATACTATTTTTTACCTATTGCTCTTTTTTGTTTTGCTCCTCTCCCCCCTTCCTTACTCTTTTCCTTTTCCCTCTTTTCAGCTTTCTCCTTTTTTTTTTTTAATTAACAAAAAAAGCTTAGTCTCCTCAATGAAACATTTCACATCTCAGGATGCCACTGGGATGTGACCAAAATTAAATAATGGCATAGCCCACTTCTATGGGAATATCAATAAAAAAGGCACATTCCGTTTTAGCAAAAACTGGAAGTGTCTTTCTAAGACCTCTGGCAGGCTTTTGGAGACCAAATACTCCCTTCCTAGCTTCAATCCCCCCTCCCTGCCCCAGGCTCCTCCCTGTTCCTTCTCCCCTCCCTAGTCCACCCACCCCGCTTCCTACCCTACCCCAGTGTTGACTTGCTGCTGCTGGGGCTTGTTGGTGAGCCACTGGCATGTGGAACCAGGCTTTTGCCACTTGCCATGGCAGCAAGGCCTCATTGTGTGTATGTCGCCTTTTATGACAGCCATAAAGCATGCTGTACTGCCAGAATGTGACTTCCAGAAGTCCAGTGGGCCATTAGAATTGGACCTAAATTTCCTTAGAATATTTTTGAATAAATACCATTGGTAGCACCAGAGAGGAAAGGTGCCTACCTGGACTAGTAGGTTGACCGCTTGCCATATACCCTATTGCTGGACCCCATAGTAACTTGAAGGAAAGACATTTTTATTTAGAAAACTTTTCATTATGATAATATATAATATCTGTCTATTGACTCAACTGATAAAAAAGCAGGACTCATTTCAGTTTATCTTAAGGGTCAGAGCATTAATGTGAAATGCACCATTATTTTTCTTGAAGACATGTAACATGTGGGACAAAGTTCGCTACCCTAAATGCACTTTGTCACTTTTGTGCCTCATTTTTGTGCCACCAGTTTTTTCTGCATAGTTTTTTATGCAGGCATGCATAGGGTTGTGCTGCACATATCCGGCACATATCCGGCAGTGTTCTCTGTGAAGAAAGACATGCACATCTACTCTAGTGAAAATACAGGAAGTGTAGCCACATTGGGCCACATACATCTTCCACCTCTTTCACATCATGTGCAAAGATACCCTCAATCCCAATTTTATTTATTTAGTAAATTCCAGTACTGACAAATGGACAACAAAGCTGCAGTCCTATCCATGCTTTCCTGGGAGTAAGCCCTTTTGAACACTATAGGTCTTACTTCTGAGTAGACATACAGAGGATTGCACCTATGAATCTAGTTGAAGTACTTTCCAGCTGTGTTTTAAAGGACATTAGTTGTAATACTTTAACATAGTGTACAGGGCTTTAATGAAATTACTTAATTCATTTAGATGAGAGCCTTACCACATCCATAAGGCTCTAAGTAGCTTACATGTATACTTGCAGTTTTGCATTTTTAATAACACAGGAAAAGGGAAAAAGAAACAGAATTTTTCTAAACTCCAGGGAATGTCAGTGCCCTTTGGCAGTGTTTCCAAAAACAAACTAGCAGTTGCAGTGCAGTTTTTGCTAGAAGGGGGAAGGCTACTTAAGGCATGTGTGCATGTTGGGAGGTGGCAAGATTGAGTGGGGATCATCCAGATGTCCATTGTAGGTCTGGTTTATGGTGATGTCATTCCTCCACCCAGTGCACACCTCATCACCCATTTATAAACAGCATGTGCACCTTGTGCCATCTGGTGCTCAGGGCATCTGCAGGCAGCCATCATGGCTCTGCCCTTCCTCCTGCAAGGATATACCGGATGTTAAGCCAGCATCTCTAAAACTTTGACATGACATATGAATAGGATTAGGCCTTTGCTTTATGAACATTATGTGCATTTGACATTTTTGATGAGAAGGAGAAGCAGTGCCCTCTTCTGACATTTTTTTGCATTTCTTTGTTTCAATTCTGAAATCTGCAAATATTCAGAGTTCACCAAATTTTTGAGTTTAATTGCACACATTTGGAATGAGATGTCTTGCAGCAAAATCTGAATGCCCATTTTCAATGTGAAATTTTAAATCCAAAATCTAAATGTTATCTCTTATCTAATTTTGGCAGGCTTAGATAAATCTTATCTAATTTTGGCAGACATATTCATATTTGAATATGAAATGTTATAAATGCCAACTGTTGATTTTATGTATGTCATTTTGGAAATATTTAACTTTTAAAAGTTGGTCATAAATCTTAGAAATAAAATAAATATTCAAATACTGCCTACCATTGCATGTTATCTATTAAATGATGTTTACATTAAATACCATTGCATGCTACCTATCAAGGGGTATGGAAAATAATCTAGTACCACTTGCTGCTTTGTGATTAGAGGTTATACATGACCAGCTATCATACAGCCACTATGCTTAAGCTACCACTGCAGCAAACATGAAACATATAATGCTCAGGTTGTTATCTCAGAAGTTTGGAATGAGTCTACTGTATATCTTCTGTATCCAAACATCCTTGTTGGTTTCCAGTTTTTTTGTTCTAGAATCAGCACCTGGAAAACCTGCCTTTTCCCATATATATCTCTACCCAGCTCTTCTCTGGGTAGATTATCTGGATGAATCAACTAGAGCAGTGTTTCTCAAACTGTGGGTCAGGACCCACTAGGTGGGTTATGAGCCAATTTCAAGTGGGTCCCCATTCATTTCAATATTTTATTTTTAATATGGGACTTGATGCTCCCATGGTATGTGACTGCATTTGGGGAAATGTTACAGACCTATACTTTTAACAAGCTACTATGTATATTATTTTAACAATGCTAGTAAATGGGATTTGGGTAAGTGCGGGTAGGAAAGCAGCCTAGGATTGTTAAAAATTTCCTGCTTGATGATGTCACTTCTGGTCATGACATCACTTCTGGTGGGCCCTGACAGATTCTCATTCTAAAAAGTGGGTCCTGGTGCTAAATGTGTGAGAACCACTGAACTAGAGTTATGGAGATAGTCACTGGAGAGAATGTCTTTTGTGTGGCTACACCCCAGTTGTGGAACTCCCTTCTGAGGGGTATTGACCTCAAACTTACTTAATTACGAGGAAGGAATTGTCCTCGTATATTTAGGACATTAGATAAAGTATATCCTGTTCATCCAAACATTGATGATTAAATTTTCTCTTTTGATTGTGTTAACTTGATATTCTATTTTTTTTTTGGGGGGGGGGGGGTTAGTTTTATTGCTTAGTTTTGAGCAGCTTTATTTTGATTTTTCCCATTTAATTAATGTGGGCCACCCGAATTGCTCCATCCTCCTTTGATCAGCTTTTTGATAGTTGGTCAATATTCCTTTTATCTGCTGCTTGCCTCATGGTATGTTTTATTGATATTTCTTTATCTGGTCGTATGGGCAACACAGAAACCTTTTCAGTCAATCCAGAAAATATTCATCGCATACCCATCTTCCAATCCTTCTATTCACTGAAGGATCCTGTGGTTTGGTTGCCTGCTGAGCAGGGATTGGAATGCCTTCTTTTCTGAAGGGTTTATGAGGATAAATAGAGGACTGTTTATGTTAGGAGGAAAAGAGGACAGCACTAAGTAGGTAGGAATATGCAATGCCAAGAAACTGAGTAGCAGACGTGGAAGGCAAAATATTTCCATACTGTGGATCCAAACGTAATGAAAACAACAGAAGTTATTTGCATGACGGTTTAGGGAGCTACACTCTAAGATTAGTTAATAGATCTGCTATTAATCATAAGGACAGAATAATTAAGTAACAGGAAACCTATCTAGTGCACTGAGTCTTAACAGGCTCTGGCCCCTTAATGTCCTTTAATAATGAGACAAAAAAAGGTTTGAATTGAAATATTCCTCCATTCCTCTAATTCCCATAACTGCATATTTTATTTAAAAACAGGCACTCAAATATTAAAATAAAGCACTTTGCCAGAATTAAATTCAGCAAACATAATTCAGTGCTTCTTCCCCCTCCCCCTTTTCTCAGCACTGTGAAGTGTTATTGAATATGAGCAAAATATGCCTGCATTATATTCCACAAAGGATGGAGCGGGGCCCTATTGTAAGTGCAATTATTCAAAGCTGAGCTAGCGGAATTCTTACAAGGACTGAAATAAGTATCTAAATATCAGATTAATAATTTTATTCTGACAAGTTTGCAATTCATAACTGTGTATTGAATGCAAAAAACTGTTTATTCAGCATCAGCATGGAAAATAGGAAGATTCATTGTGTAAGGCAGCCTGTTCCAAAGCAGAAAAGAGACAAACTAGCTTGGTGGAGCTTTTCACTTGTACAATTTGGGAATTTTTGAGGGCCATCAATATCATTTAATTTATGATTGCTTCTGACTAACTATGTCAAAATGGATGGCCTGCATTGATCATATCACAGGTCATCATTTTCAAGGTGTGCTCTTGTTGTTAAGTGATGGACCTGCCTCAGATTATGTAGTAGATACCACACTCCATTAAATGCCATTTCAGTTGGAGCCTCTACAATGGTGGTGCGATGTGGGGGGCACTGATATGCGTTATATTGATGGTGGCCCTGGGAGTGGCAGAGCCCAGAGAGGACTGACAAACCCAGAGAACCAGAATGGGTAGGGTGCATGGTTTGGCACCTTAGAGCTACTACTGTTGAGCCGGAAAAGATTGTCTTCGAATTATGACAGTTCAGTCAGTGTAGCTGCTGATTTTTGCTTGTTTCTAACAAGCCATACTGCCTGCGCATGATGCTATATTAATAAAAGATAACTTTGACATAGAACAGCTTCCACCAGCTGTGCAAGCTGTTATATGAAAATTTGATAGTTCAAACTAAAATGGTAACAAAGTCATAATTAGGTAAAAGGCTTTCTTGTGTAATTCATTTTCTCCCTCTCCTGCCACACTCTCTTGGGTGACATCATTCAGGATCCATTCTGGTAAACAATTGTTTTCTGTTCTCATTTCCAGAATCACCTGAGATTTTCATTCCTTTTTGTTGTTGCTGCAATATTTTGTTTCACTATGGTTAAAGATGTCTTTCTTGCCTTGCTCTTTGCTGGTATACCAGCAGAAAAATGAAAAATCAAAAAAATGTAATGAGATCTATTTCTCAAAAAGGAAATGGTCTAAACAGGGGATTTAGAAGAGATAACAAACAAATGTTAACTGTTACAGGGAACCCTACTCACTTGTACAGAACAAAGAGGATGATAGGCAGTGCTAACTAGTGAGATGGTTCAGGACTTCCTGATCACTACTGAAGGACAATGTGGGGGTAGTACATTCTTACTCGGGAGGGAGGCAGCAGGGCAGGCAGAAGGTGTATCACAGCCAATCCTAAGAGTCCAATTCTATGAGCTATGAGTGCTGGTGCTGAGCTCCAGTGCTGGTGCCAGGTGTCATAAACATGCTGCAAACCAAGGAGTGCCGGTGCAAGCCCAGGACCAGTCGGCGGTGAGCCCAGTGCTGGACGGATGCTGCCTGGAGCAAGGGGAGAGCTCTGGATGGCAGTAAGGTCTTTCAGGGCAGGAGGGAGGCATATCCTATTGTCAGGGACCCCCGATCCAACCAGGGCCCTGACTTACCACATGGGGGAGTGGGGGCTCAGGCAGAGACCCAGAGACTGCTTGTCAATCCCCCACCTAGAGGGCTAACAGAGGGGAACAGTGAGGAGGGAAAGAGAAGGCTGGCCATAGAGCTGAGCAGGTCCAGGGGATTTCCCTTTCAGCCTCACCAGGAAGGAAGAGGAAGGGGCAGGGAGGTCAGAGAGGGCCTCATAAGGAGACAGAAGGCCAGTGATGAGGAGGCTGGCTGGAGGGAGGCAGGAGGCCCGGGTTCTGCCCGCCCTCACCCAGGACCTGCAACAGCCATGACAGGGAGGAGGAACAGGGTGAAGTAAACCCCTCCCCCTGTACTACTCTGAGGCCTCCACCCAAGGATCCACCTCGCCGATCCCGTCCCTCCATACCTAATTTCCGTGTCGGGCTGAATAGCACAACATGGGGGTTCTCACATCTGTAATGGCAAAATAGCTGGTGCAGACTTGAGAAGCCCCATGGTGGGTCCTGAGGCTTTCCCTGGGGAAAGTTCTCTTCCCCTGAGGAGACCTCCAGAAGCCTCAGCAGTGCCGCTGAATACAGATGTAGCCATTTTGGTGCTGCTGCACCTGGCAGCATTGCCAGGGATAGGATTGGACTGTAAATCTCTGCAGTGGCATTGGTGTATTGATGTAGCGGCATTGATGTGATTTTGACTGTTTTTGCAGGGGATTTTTAACTGCTGGAAGTCTCCCTGGAGTAAGGGGGCTTACCCTTACCACAGGGTAAGCCCAGGCAGTCACTATGGGACAACTCAGATCTGCACCAGCTCCATCAAAGTCTGGCATATAATTGGTTTGCCCAGCACCTGCCATTGCTACCACCCAGCCCTGCTGGTAGTAATTCTCATCACTTTCTCAAAATTTATCCTTTCAATAAGGGATAGCAGCAAAAGGGCTGATAGAAGCAGTACATACCGCCACTTTAAGGTCTAGAATGGCCCTTAATGTGGAGAGTGTTGCCAAATATATTCCAATGCTATTCTGTTCAGTTCATGGAGCTGAAAGAGAGTGGAAATTACATTGCGCAATGGATGCTCCTAGGCATACCCGACAGTAGCCATTCCTTTGAACATGTACAGACTTTAAGGAGGAGGTATCTCTCTCTAGTACCAATCCTCCCTGCTAGCTTCTGTCATGCTGCCTGCCCGGTCAACTGTTCTCTCCTTCTCTAGAATGGTTTTTGGGAAAGTGGATGAAGCTATGGAGATAGCTGGAGAGCAGTGGTGGGGCTCCCAAGCTGCTTATTATTATTATTATTATTATTATTATTATTATTATTATTATTATTATTATTAACAGTATTTCTATACCGCTTTTCAACTAAAAGTTCACAAAGCGGTTTACAGAGAAAAATCAAATAACTAAATGGCTTATATTGCCAGAAGACTCCTCTCAGCCTCTCCTTTCAGTTTTACCAAGGAGTTCTCCAAAGAAGTTCAGAAAAGTGGAATCATTTTCAAAGCTGTTTGCCAGATACTACCCCTTTCGAATCTATGGAAAGCTCCAGAGGTGAGGTCATATTATGCAATCTTCTAGATTCCAACATTACAATGTTTGTTAAATGGTCCTATGGATTACTGCAAAAATTATACTACCAAAATAGATATTGCCAAATAGGAATTTATTTCTGTTACACATTAATTTCTACATTCTGGGCAGGGACTCTCACTATGTGCCTTCTACGTAGGGATGGGATCCATTCTACTTCCAAGGTGCTGCTTTGGACTTATAAAGCAGCAACAGAGTTCAAGGTGAGGCATTTGTCTTCTCTGTACTACAATAGCGTAAATAACGGCAATAGTCTCTGATTTCTGGATTTTTTTTAAACCAAGATTCATAAACGTTTCACTGACACTGTACACACAAGGTCAAAAAAACCTTCTTCTTAATTAAAAGGAGTGCATAAAATTGATTTAATAAAATTATAAGGTGCAATGATTGCAAGATATTAGTTCTTGGCAAAGAGAGTGACATTTTATCTGAATTGAGTCACGTCTTATTAAAATCGATACACTCTACAAACGATTGAATGGTTAATAAAAGTTTAATCCATCCCACTATCGAAAATAGCTAATTCTAATACCAGGACTATTTGGTAAAATAATTGAACACATGTAAACTCTGTTGGCTTAAATAAAGCATTTTCTTTGTTAAGTGAATTCATGGAAAGGTTATTCATTTCATTCAGAGGAGGAAGGTTTTTAGTTTAGTTTAGAAATAAGAACATAAGAAGAACCCTGCTGAATCAGGTCAAAGGCCCATCTAGTCCAGCTTCCTGTATCTCACAGTGGCCCACCAAATGCTTCAGGGAGCACATAAGACAGCAAGATACAAACTTCAACCTGGTGCCCCCCCCCCCCAAATGCTGGCATTCTGAGGTAGTCTACTTCTAAAATCAGGAGCTTGCACATGTCTATCATGACTTGTAACCCTTGATGGACTGTTCCTCCAGAAATTTGTCCAATTCCCTCTTAAAGGCATCTAGGCAAGATGCCATCATCGACTGAGTTTGGTTCACCTGTTCACCTGTATACCACATGTTTTCTCATTGCTATTTCAGTTGAATGTGTGAACAGACCCTATTGAAAAACATTATATTTGAGCTTGACTGTGAGGTGGTTGAGTTTTCATATCTGTGACAGATTTCATCTTTAATACCTCTTCCATTCATACAAGTTGCCAATTTGGTGAGAGAATTTGAGATTACTTGAGAGAATAAACACACTCACAGAGAGAGAGAGAGAGAGAGAGAGAGAGAGAGAGAGAGAGAGAGAGAGCACTAAAACAAGAAAGTGAAGTTTCTAGAGTAACTTACAGCCCAATGTATGCTGCCGTAGTGCCAGTGCTGCAACCGTAAGGCACATTTGCATCACCTAGGGAGTAAACTACAGTAGTGGGGAAGCCTGCACCACAGTTGGAGCCTTGGTTGGAACTCCGGTTGTTGCTGGAGACCAAGGAAGCACCAAGCCTTGCAGAGGCATGGGGATAGTGGTGAGAGGATGTGGGGAGGTGTTCTTGGATGGGGGAATGGGGTGGGACAGGCCCGGGAGGGGATGGGACTGGTGGAGGCCTTGTTCGCTGAATCCGAACCCTCACTTCTGGGCTCAGAAGCCCTACATGGGGCTTCTCCAGTCTGCGCCAGCTAAATAGCTCCATTGAGCAGGCTGGGGCTTTATTCAGGGTAAGGAGATGGATATCCTCTTACTCTTACCTGCACAAATCCCTGCTCAAATCCCACACAGGATGATGTGGTAGCTTCTGGTTTACAAGATAGAGTCAAACTTTACCAGTGATTCTACCATATTCTTCACAACGGACTTGATACCCTGAAATTAGGAAAAACATGCACTGAACCAAGTTTAACATGTTTTGAATTCAGTTATTGGCATAATCCACAGAGCCAAAGTTGGAGGCTTTACCTCTTCCAGCTATCCCACCTATCTTATGGACTCACTTATTTTGCAATGAATTAACCAAGTTCTTGTTTCCTAAGTCTGGTAAGTCAAGCTCTGTTAAATTGAGGCTTCAGTGTATTCTAATTTATAATTAGCATTTTTAATGTATATGTCCTTACTTGGCTTCCCAGCCTTTAAAAGTTTGCACATATGCATAAAGAACTGAAAGGCCTTTAAAGTTCTTCGCTCCAGAAGACATTAGTAGAGACCAAATCCATTCTTTGTATTCCTCCATATTATTTAATAATTAAACCACAAAGCTGGGACCATTAAAGAAACTTCTAGAATATTTGAGGCTTGCTCTGACAAAAATGTATTTCTTTTTAAGCTGAAATGAGGAGGCAGTGTGTAGTTTGGCTGAATAACGATGTAAAGAGGAACAATGAAATCCTCATTTTTTTTTCTTTGATAAAGAACCATTTACTTATTCTGAAAGAATGACATTAACACAAATAAAACCTTGAGCTTTAAAACCAGATTAGTCAAGTCGAGAGCAGCTCTAAACGTTGTGTCCTGAGATTCAAGCTGCTAAAGGCATATATCCCATGGAGGGACTCTGTTGAATTGGCAAGCACTGTCCAAACACTATATCTCTGAAAGGCTTGAAATAATTGTGTTTTCCATAATTCATGTATGTTAATCTGGAGACACAAAAGGCTCACTTCACAGCTTTAAGCCACAAATTGCTTGGTTTAGTTAGATTCATGCTATTTGCTGTATTCCTAATTTACAGGCATTAAGAAATGGCTTTCCACAAACTACTTTCCAGAGTAGCCTTAGAGAGCTGTTTGCTTTCCCAGAACTGAAAGTTAGATATTTGGTTACTGGCACTACTCAGAAATCCTGTATTTTACTGGGATTTGTAGGGTTTGGATATATTTTATCCCTCTCATTTGCTCTCAGTTATGGTTATTATTCTTTTCTAAATGATACTCCTGTGTTTTTTAGAATGGCCCAATAGCAGTTCAACTGGGGCAGCTTTTCCTGGCAGGAATATGCAGTGACGCAAAATATTTGTGCGTTGAATGTTCACCTTTCATGCACCTGTTAATGGCATGTGACCTAATGCAACTCACCGGCTTCCTATCATATATAGCTGTGGCTAGAAACGCATGTGATCCACATGTGGGACAATGTACTCAATCCTATACTCTTCTCTCTGCTGATCAAAAATAACTTGCCCTGCATCCTGCAGGGGAGGAGAGGCGTCCCAAAGGTCTCCTCTCAGTCAGGTAACATTCATTCTCTTTCCTGGGGGTAAGCCTCCAAAGCACAGAGGGTCTATTCAGACCTGTGCCAGCAAAATCACTGGTGTAAGTCCACGTGGACCTGGGCCACAGGACCAGGTCCAGGAAAGGGGTTTGGATCTGGTGGCCGCCTCTGCTGCCAAACCCATCCCCTTTCTGGACCCAATCTGCCCTCCTCCCTGCCCCCATCACCACCCCATTCTGCTCCCCCCCACCAATTTACCAGGGTCAGTGGCCACTCCATGTTGCGCCACCGCATGTGGGGCTGCTTCAGCCCCACTGCTGGCATTCCAGAAGTGCACACTTTTGGAAGGCCTTTTGCGATGGCCCAAACTTGCCTCACTTGCTAGAACACTAGTTCTATGGTGGAGGGGGGTATGATTGGGCTATAAGAAGCACCTGCCTTACTTCTGCCTCACAATTAAGTGGCTGCAGCCAAGGCGCTTCTTCACTCACACCAAAGAGCAGATGGAATAACTCAGCTTGTCAGCTGCTTCATGGTCTTGTTGTTCAGGGCGCTGTCGGTGGCCTCGAACTGGCGACCTTCCGATTTTATCTTCGGGCTAATGGAAGCTCTACCTTCTAGACCAACCTCCTGCCCTATGCTCCCAATATAGATATATATGTGATTTGTAGTGCATTTGTATGTGTCTATGTGTGTGTGTGGGGGGGGGGGGTAGGACTTGTTCATGTGAGCTGTCTGATGAAAAATAGAAATAAATGGATTGCATGTGAATAAAGATTTATTACAGTGTTTCTCAACCAGTGGTATGGGTACCACCAGTGGTACTTGAGGTGAGGGGTACTCACAGGACCCCTCAACCTCAGCTGATCAGCAGTAAGACCAGGAACGCAACACAACAAACAGGAGATTTAGGGTGCAATTCTAACCCCTGACATAAGCACTGACATAAGGGCAATGCAGCTTTGAGGTAAGGAAACAAAAATTCCCTTACTTTGAGGAGGCCTCCGTGAGTGACAACCCAACTGCAGGATGCAGCACATGTCCCACTGGTACCGCTATGCCAGTGCTGGAAAGCACTGACATAAGGGGTTAGGATTGCGCCCTTAGTTTGGTGGGGAGAGCTCCAAAGCATGCTTTACCACGCTAGAAAATGCCCTCCTATCCACCCTGAACTCTTACTGGTGTTTGTCGTGTCACATCTGGCCTCCCAACCTGGAAGTAATTGCTGATGATGTCATCACCAGTTACTTCCAGCAGTATTTCTAATAGGTGGATCATGTGAAGTGGTACAGCAAATGTTGAGAAACACTGATTTATTACATTTTTAGCCCACTCTTCCTCCAAGGAGCTCAAAGCAACATACCAAGCCCTTCCATTTTATCCTCATAACAACCCTGTGAAGGGAGGCAAATAGAGAGTGGATGGCCCTGCAGTGAGTTTCAAGGGTAAGTAGAGATTTGAATCCTGCTCTCTCCAGCCCTAGTCTAGCACTCTAAGCATGGTGCTATTCTAACTTTCCTGAATATTGTGCATGGGCCTTGGTTCACATGGACCTTCCTGTGCAGCATGGGAGGTTATGCGAGTGTGACGTTCACTCCGATATCCTGCTACATTTAGAACATACCATTCCAGAACCTTTCCATGTCAATAGGCCTGGAGGCATTTGCATTTGTTGAATAACACTCACAAAAGCATTAGTCGATCTGAACCAAGTTCAGTGATCAAAGCTGTAAAAAAGGCCAGTGCTCTTT
Organism: Tiliqua scincoides; assembly: GCF_035046505.1. Classification (NCBI taxonomy): domain Eukaryota; kingdom Metazoa; phylum Chordata; class Lepidosauria; order Squamata; family Scincidae; genus Tiliqua; species Tiliqua scincoides. Next base: position 76,790,584 of record NC_089821.1, on the reverse strand, counting down.
CATTCCTGGTCTTTGGGATTAAAAAAAAAAATACTGAAATAATGATTAGATTTTCTCATACTGACAGATGCCAGTAGCTCATGTGTACAAAGAAGGACCAGCGGCAACTGTTTTGGCTTTACGGTTTACAGTTCAAAAGCCTACTGCTTTACAGCTGACTACTCCATCAATGAACAACTCTGTTAGCGAAGACATAATAAGAACTGCCATTGAAACATTCACCCAAAGCTGAATCTGGGATGAAGTTTGCAGCCCCACACATTCAGAATCCCCTTCTGCAATGTCAAGCGACGATAATGCAACACCAACATTCTGAGATCAGAGAGCATCATTGTTTCCACGCCTGTATTGATGAGCATTAGGAATTTTGGCAATATTTTAACATTTGTGCATCAAATCTTCTACATTTCTCTGATATTTTAAACCCTTTGTGCTAAAACTGTTCTCCTAATAGGCATATGACATAAACCACTCATTGGTGCTATATTGGGAGCATTATAAATCTCATTACACATTTCGTTGACAACCAATACCCCTGACTGTAATGGTATGACAAATGGCACCTATTCCTCTATATAGTTTCACGATCCTGAGTTTTCATCCTCACAGGGTTAAGTACATTATATATGTATTGGAATTGTCCCACCAAATTTACTGTGAAATTTGAGTTGAATATTGTGCTTCCATCACATCGAAAGCTTCTGGCAGCCATTCTGAAATCTGCTTTTGCTTTTGACAGATCTACTAATAAGTCTTGTTTGCATGAACAAGCACAGTATATTCTCATAATATCTGCATTCTCTTTCTGTGTCAACCAGTTTGTACCAAATCATCCACATTCATAGAATATTTTTTGACCCAAATCTTAATTCATAAGAAAAAGGTACGTTTGCAAGAGAACACAGGGCCCAAGCCTAAACAGTGCGCGCTGATGAAAGTCCCCTTCTCCCAAAGGGGCTCGTGAGTAGCGCTCAGGATGTAGTGGCAGCCATTTTTGGCGCCGCTGCATCCCCACACACTGGGCAGCTCAGGATTGGGCTGACAGTCATTAATACTCTCATATTTTAAATCTTTAGGACCAACCTACTTATGTGCAAATGTAACCATTTATTCAACAGGTAAACTACAAAAGCTATGATGCAGTGTGACCATGAGCAAAACAGAAAAACTGAGTGGGGATCAGCTTGTTTCTCAGTGGCAGAGCACTTACATTGCACTTCATGGCCAGGTGGGACAGGGGAAGATCTGGAGAGCTGCTGCAGTCAGGTACAGTATAGACAATATTGAGGGGGAGCACTAACACAGTAGGAGGCAGCTTCATATGTTAATGCAGGTGAAAAAATATCTGGGGCTTCTATTTATGGCTAAGAACTACTACTATTGATTGAATTAATTGAGATGCAACTGGAACCTTCTCATATTTGAACTGATACTGGGCAGAAAACTGCTGGTCACAATATGGGAAACGGAACTGCAGAATGGAAGTCTTCAATTCTTCTGTGTCTGATTCATATCCGTTCCTTGCAAACTAAAGTTAGAAAAGAAAGCTGATTTCATGCAACCCTGTTGAGCTATACTTACCCCCACCTTTCATCTAAATTGTGAGACCTTCCATTTTACATAGGAATTCAAGTGGTTTTACAGAGCCTGCATTACTTGGAGTGTCTGTTTATGTATTGGTGAGGCAGGAAGGCAAGAAAAGCTGTTGCATATAATGGGCTTCTATGGTGATTGTAAGAATGATGGCACTTGAAAATGTGCAGGCTATTATTGATACATTCAATGGACTATTTGACAGATTTACCTTTCGTTTGAAAGCTTCTGGCTAAAATCTTTCGAGATACACTGAAACCGTTGCAGGAGTGAAGCTGAGCTGATAAGGTCTGACTTCTCCAGCATTGTCGATGTGTGCATCAACACACATTGATTGATTGGCCTCTGTCCATCTTCTCATGTGGAAATGTATTATTTGCTGAGAAAGATGACTGCCCTGTGCTGTCATTATTAATGCAAGGGGCCGCTTTGCCCTGTCTTTCCCTCGGAAGGAAGGGTGGGGAGTTTGTGGAACCCAATTGAGTGTTGGTGTCAATGTGGGCTGACTTTAGGCAGTCATTCACATGATCCTCACCCCTGTCAGCTCACTGTGCTTCAAGTCCTCATTGAACACCCTCCTATCTCCTGGAGGGTGGGCTGAGGTGAGCGGATTGTCATTTGGGGCTGGATAGGAATGTTTCAATTCTCAGCTGATTGGCTGTTGGTGAGGTTTTTTTTTTTTCCTACACTGATGTTCTATATTATGTACATATAGTTCTAGGTTCTATACCAGGAGTGTTCAAACTTTTTGGAAGGAGGGCCACACCATCTCTCTGACACTGTGTTGGGGGACAGGAAAGAAAAAAAAAAATTAATTTACTTTTCAAATATGAATAAATTTACATAAATTTATGTAAATTTATGGCAGGAGGTCTGGTCTAGAGGGTTGAGCCTCCATTTGCCTTAAGATAACAACCACAAGGTCTCCAGTTCGAGGCCACCGACACCATGCGACCTTGAAGCAGCTGACAAGCTGAGCTGAGTTATTCCATCTGCTCTGAGCGTGGGAGGATGGAGGCCAGAATGTGAAACCAGATCAGAAACCTGCATCCTGGTGCCCTCCCTTGCATCTGGGATTCTGACATAGCCCATTTCTAAAATCAGGAGGTTGTACATACACGTCATGGCTTGTAACCTGTAATGGATTTTTCCTCCAGAAACTTGTCCAATCCCCTTTTAAAGGCCTCCAGGCCAGATGCCATCACCACATCCTGTGGCAAGGAGTTCCACAGACCAACCACACGAGCATCATTGGAGACTGGGGGCACCAGGATGAGGTCTGAGGGCACCAGGATGAGGTCCAAGGGCACCAGGATGAGGTCTCTTGTTATCTGGTGTGCTCCCTGGGGCATTTGGTGGGCCGCTGTGAGATACAGGAAGCTGGGCTAGGTGGGCCTATGGCCTGATCCAGTGGGGCTGTTCTTATGTACCTGCAGGCTGAATTGGGAGTCCCCAAGGGCCCCAAATAGCCCCCCAGGCCAGGGTTTGGGCACTCCTGTTCTATACACTGAATGCCAGTGTAAAGTTGCCCCTTGCCTGCAAAGCCATTCGGAGCAGGGAGAGCGAAGCAGAGGAGACATCTCCCTGCTCCAAATGGCTCAGAAAGTGGGGGGGACGAAGCGGGGATGTTATGCTGGCATTCAGGCACCTGAAAAACTTAACATTTTACTCCCTCCCTCCAGGAATGCCAGTGATAGCATGAGAGCTCCTCCAAATAGATTCCTGTGCTAAGAGACTGCTGAAAGAATCTGCCACAGAGCTCATGGTATTTCTGTGATTGGCGTTTTCAATCCACTCATTGCTTTCTGTGTTGATCAGGGAGTGTGCAAGCAAAGCTACAGGTTCTCCATAACTTCTTGCTCTAAAAAGAAAGGCCCAGAAGTTGGTCTGTGAGCACCTGTTGTAGCATTGTGTAAGCTAAACAAACACAAATTTAATTGCTGCCTGGATGAGAGACCACTTGGATCCTCATTTAAGCTTCTGTGACCTCTCCAAAAGAAAGATCAGCCATAGATGCAAAGCACAAATAAGGCTGGCACCAGCACACATGGTGTTAGGCTGGAAGCCAGGAAAAAAGCATATTCTCCCCAGGTTAATTCAACAAAGGAAAATACATTCTTGTTTTACTCCCTTTTAAGTTCTGACAGAAAGTAGGTGATTGTCTGCCAAGGATTTGCTCAGCTTTCCAATGTTTCTAATTCTGTTGTATGCAACACTCTGTTACTGCTTGTGTTCTTTGCATTTTAGACACACAAAATGAGCTTAATACAGAAAAAGACAGAAGAGGCTTCCCAGCTCTGCAACAGGTAACCCTGTTCACTTTCAATTGTACGGTTATGCATAAAATCCCATTAAGCTCAATGGAGCTGAAGCACACATAGCTCTAGACTGAATGTATATCATACATTGTATTCAGTGAAGAAACATCTGATCTGAGGCATTAAGTACAAACCAGTCTGGCAAAATCATGGGTTCTGGGAATATTGGATGTATTATTCATTCACACACTTGACGATGATCCTGATTAATTGCAGGGATGTGCCAATCCACCACGGTCAGACTCAGTCTAGCTCTGCCCTCTTTGACTCATTTTTGAGTCTTTATAGGCAGCTACGGGGACTCATTCAGAGCTCTTTCGGGACTCCATCTGACTCGAGTCTGAGTCTTTGTGGCAAACAAGTCATCTTGCACCATTTTGAATGTGGCTTCTTAAATTACCATCTGATTCACCAAGGGAAGAATCTGAACCTGGGAAACTTCATGATTCAAGTCCAGCATTCTAACCACTATACCTTACTGGCTTTCCAACTCCTGAGGCAAAGGAACCAATTCATAATGCAGGAAATGAATTCAGAAGTAGGGGGTTTAAACAGGAGCTGAAACTACCCCCAGCTTGCCTTTCTTTCACTGCTGTTGCCTACTTCACAGGTGGTGTTTTCCACTGCCATTTTTATACCCAGAAGTTCCTTCCAAATGCTTCTGCTTCTGTGTATTGGAATCGCAGAAGATCTGGCGAGGAGATAGGATGTGGTGTCAGCAGTGGCCCCTTTCAGGGTTAAGGCCTGGGCTTTCAGCAGAGGGTGTGCTGCACAGCTGCAGCCACTAGAGGCAATGAAGTCTCTAGGGATATAAGGAGCACCAGAAGCAGGAAGGGTTTGTGGTTTGTAGGTGGAGTGAGAGTGGAGGAGGGAGAGGAGAATTGCTGGGTAAATGGCTTGTTGACGCATGGACTGATTCTCTGGCTAACTGTCTTTCTGGCACACTAATTAACAGACTGGCAAACATATAATGAACTGACACACTGACTAATGGACTAAACCAGGGGTCTCCAAACCCTGGCCCGGGAGCCAGATGTGGCCAGCAGCAAGCCTCTATCTGGCCCGAGGCCAACCTCTGATCTTCTGAAAGTCTCTGGCCCAGTTGACCAGACACAACCAGAGTTGTGCTTGTGAGGTGGGGGAATGGGGGTCTGTTTAAGTGTGTGCTTTGGGCTGTGTTGGTGTTTGGAGAAATCCTGGACATTTGAGCCCATGAGATGGCTCCTGAGATGGCTGGGAAGGCTGCTGCCTCTGCCCTGGTCTCTGCCTTTGGGAGGTGGGCTGGCCCTGCCCACCTGGGTCCTGTAGCTCTGCAGACAATGTCGGGAGGCCCAGTTATGGGCCCCCGATGTCATAGCCAGGTGCCCTGCCCGGCAAGGCAGGTCCTGGCTGCCTGGGCGAGGGAGTGCTCCCCTTTCCCCCCGAGGCGGGGGCGGGACAGCTGCCCAGCAGCCGAATGGCCTGCGTCCTGTCTCCCCCTCCCTCCTCCAAGGTGGAGGGAGCAGCAGGGGGTTCAGCGCGCAGTGTTCCTCTGCTACGCTTTGCCGCCTACAGGAGTGCCCAGGCAGCCTATGGGGAGGTGGCCCCATGTTCCACCAGCTTCCTCCCTGATCCCCTGACCCAGAAGCCTTCTCCCTGGGTAAGTTGGGGACTTGTGGGAGGAGGGGAACCCCGACATTTAATTTTTTTTTCTGGTCCTTGACACTGTGCCAAATATTTGAGGCGGCCCTTTGGCTGAAAAGTTTAGAGACTCCTGGACTAAACCAACAGAGACTGCTGAGTGTTGGAGAGTTGGGGTGTTGCTGCTGTACCCGAAAGGACTGCTGTTTCAAGGAGGGACCCTGCAGACTTACAGGCAAGCCAGCCATCTACTAGTCTCCTTCTTGCTGGTGCTGGGATACAGTGGTAGTTCTTGCAGTCTGCTAGACCTAGCTGTGGTTAAACTGGGAGAGCTAATTAGCTTAAAGTGGGCATAATTCTCTAAGTATAGCTTGGATTAGGAAACTGTTAAAACATCATGCTATATTCTAAGGGAACTTCTGGGGGGGGGGGGAGTGATGGCAACCAGCTATCAGAAGAAGCACACTGCGTCACAGCTGCCTGACAAATCATTGTACTTCTTCCCCTCAAATTTCACCGCTTGTGAAATGAGCTAGTTAAATTAGGGAGAACATATAAATCCTTAAATTCGGGCCCAGCTCTTCAGTCAGAGCAACTTGTCATGATGGAGAACACCAAATTGCTACAAGATCTAGCCAAGTAATAAACCCAAGTGCTTATATGTACCTTCCTGCCCGTAGCTGGCCTTGCTTCATCCCACCAACCCTACCACTTGGTGTTAGAATTGGTGTTTGACTTGCTTAACTCTACCTTGAAACTGCTTTCAGACTGCCAGTCTTGACCCACACTGTCCAATGTGTTGGTTGGAGCCTCTGCTTCATCACATGGTTTGGCCACCCCTCCTTACACATTTTAGGCAGCAAAAACTTTTGTACCTTTTTATTTGATCCTTGCCTTTGAACAACTGTTATTTTGGAAGCATATTTTGTGTACATTCTTTTCATGCTTGCCACATTGCAATATTCATTAATCCTCAATGAATCTCCCACTCACGACTGTGGATTAAAGCACTTTTGCTGCATAATGAATGTTCTATTCTCAGCTTTCCTTCAGCCCCACATACAGCTTGCTAAATATATTTCAAAGTACTTGTCTTCTTCAGGGTGTTGAAAATTTAGAAGCACGCAGCAAATGCCTTATTAATTTTACTGGCTACAGATATATTTTTATTTTGTTGTTGTTGTTAATATGTGATGGAACTGATGGAGCATTAAAAAAGAACCATTCACTAAACTGAAGATTTTGGGAGGATAAACAACCTATGCAAATGATTTAGCTTGTGATGATGCAGGGCTTTTCATAGCGGTTCACTTTATCAAATGACTAAAAAGCATCACTGGATTGTATCCCAAGTTCCTCTGCTGGCAAGAGTAGGCCCTTATGCCTGTGCAGGGAGAGGGAAATTTTTGCCAACCCCACCCCTTCTCTCTGTAGTCCCCTAAATGGGGATCAAACCTATGTTTGGTCAGATTCGTCATGAGATTTTTTTTTTTTTGCCATTGTTCTAGTCATCTTCTCTGCCCTTTCATTGACTCAACTTCCCAGAAAACCAGGGAGCCAATTTGGTTCCACAGGAAGGTAGAGAGAGCTCGGAAACAATCAAATGGATGACCATGGTAATTTCTTCATTCCAAGCCTAACCAGAGCCTCAGCAATGTGGCCACCAGAAGTGGCAGGAAAAGCCTCCAGAATCACCAGCAATCTGTTCAGATCCCTAATCCTCCAAGAACTTCTAACTCTACCGAGATCAGAAACTCTAGTCAGTCAAAATTCTTGTAGATGGTGAGCTGTGTATGATGATAGAGGGTGAAGGTGCTAAAGACTAACTACCAAATACAATTTTCCCTTGGCAGATGGATACTCATTCCAGCAGCACTTTGTGTGGTAGATGCCAGGCTCAGTAGCAACAAATAGACTTTCTTAGCTTACAGTTATAGGAAATCTCCATGGGACCCATGAAGTGTCAAGGGCCAATCACTCAACCAGAAATATGCTGAGTCATGTCACCCCAGCTTCTTGTCCAGTTGGAACTTATGTCACGTCTACCTCGTCTCCTTCATTAGCTGATCTCTCACATCTGTGCTACATTCCTTCTCTTCCATTATTTATCTTTCAAGGTCCCTGCTTGTGCCTCTGCCTACCAGGCTGCTCAGCATTTGAAAGGCAAGCTAACTCACGTCTATTCCTCTGCCTGCTTTGCCACTGGAGTTCTAAAGCTTGTTCTCAATATTTCTTTGTTTTTTAAATGACCCATAGTTATAAGAGTGTCGCCCATTACCGATTTCCTGGATGTGCCTGGTATTTCTCAGATTCAGTTCAACCTTTCATTATTGTCAGGTCAAGCCACTGTTATTACTGTTATTCCTGCTGTAGCATGCCACTGTGCAATCTTACTGCCAAACAATGTTTAATAATATGAAATATCCCAAAATATACCACGAACACTCTGACAGTATGGCTCACCTAATGTGTACTGTTTTATTTTTTTGGCCCCAGGTTAGATCTTTTTATTCACCCCTGCTTCTAGTGCATTTTCATTGTGACTGATGGGCTTATCTAAGTTTTGAAAAAGTTAAAACAAGTCTGTTTCTGTCATGGTCTTACTGTAGATTTTCTAGTTGGAACGCCATTTTAATATTTTTATATAAATGGCTTTATTTTTCAGGGTTCTCCTGAAGCAGGTAGTGCTTCAAGATGTATCCTAGCAAAGCCAAAACTCAGCCCCAGAAAACTGATCATCAGCACTGCAGCAAAATGTGTGCACGGTTTGGTATAGCTACTGCAGGAACCTACAGCAGAGAGTAATACACACTCAGACCACCTCCCAATGCTCAGAGCTATTTTGAAACTAAGTTTTAAAGGGCAGGAGGTCTGGTCTAGAGGGTAGAGCCTCCGTCTGCCTGAAGATAACATCCACAAGGTCGCCAGTTCGAGGCCACCGGCACCGTGCGACCTTGGAGCAGCTGACAAGCTGAAGCTGAGCAATTCCATCTGCTCTGAGTGTGGGAGGATGGAGGCCAGAATGTGAAGCCAGATCGGAATGAAACACCTTGAATGTAGTGGTTCTTGAAAGAAAGAACCTTCTTTGAAATTGTAAAAATCCCTATTTAATAGGGATTTAATAAAGCCTACCTATGTAAACCGCCTTGAATAAAGTCTTGAATAAAGACCAAGAAAGGCGGTATATAAATACCTGTTGTTATTATTGTTGTTGTTGTTGTTGTTGTTGTTGTTATTAAGTTTTAAAAAAGGAATGTTTGTTTTGGTAGAAGGATGGGTGGAGAAGTGCCAGCCTGTCTTATGCTCTCATGTACTGCCAACACTCCAAGCAGCAAGAACTGCCATTTGCAGCCCATTTTAGTTTGGTGGACTTCCGCCAACTCAGCAACTGTTGTAAATGGTTGGCAACCTTCAGTCTCGAAAAACTATGGTATAAGCCTACAGCACCCAGTATTCCCAGGTGGTCTCCCATCCAAATACTAACCAGGCCTGACCCTGCTTAGCTTCTGAGATCAGACAAGATCGGCCATGTGCAGGGTAACAGTTGCAGTCAACTGTTGTAAAACACCTCCTTTAATGGGACAAGGCTCCCATCAAAAGGATCACAGGAACACTTACTTTAGCTGGATTGATTTTAACCCAATTGTAGCGCCACCAGCCTACATCAATTATCAAAGCTTGTATGTTCAGTACACCAAGCAACAGCAATGCAAATTCACTCCATATAATTTATGTAAAAAGAGGTTTAAGGCAGAAAGGGAAAAAAAATAGAATTCCCTTCACTTACCTTATGAAGAATGGCTCTGTCATATGACTAAACTAGTTGTGTGTGTGTTTTCTCCCTTGACAGTTGTGTGTCATCCACAGTTTAATATGCCTGCTTGTAAAAGGTACAGGACTTAGCATCGAAATAGGAAATTTTCAGAGAGTGGAGCATGCAAATCAATTATCTCCAAAGGCCAGTGACTGCTGTGAATCTTTTTGGACAAGCACTGCCTGAGACCAAAAACACACTCTCTCTGTGGAGAGGGATGGCGGAAATGACTTTCTTCTCCATGCAACATGAAAGAAAATTGCTCTTTAATATTAAACAAGAAAAATGTGCAGAGATGAATGGGCAGCAAATTGGGAGCACTTACGGTGGCATTTGCTGCCTTTGATCAACTTGGGCATTTGTGAGATATGTCTGTTAAATTTTTAAGGATATTTATTTCCTATCTAGCAGTGATAATATGGAGCTAGTTACTATTACTGTTCATTCCAACAACTTGACTCTTTGCTGCACTTCTGCAGCTAGTTTGGATCATGTATAAGCCAAGATAGATCTGTGTCCCTTCCACAATGACCTGCTCTCCCCATTCATCATGGGGATGTGCAATGGCGTTAACACTTTTGCTTTCGTGACAAAGCCCTCAGGAATGCTTCCTGTTGACTCTACCCCAAGAGCTGGCCCCAAAGTGTCAGACTTGCATGTCTTGTTCATAGAATCATAGTGCTGGCTCCCTGCCAACAGAGGCAGTCTACAACTGCAGCAACTCTGATAGATGACTACCAGCCTTTTACTTAAAGACCTCCAACAGTGGAGAGTTTACAGGCATGCACTCCTATCTGTGGGGGTTCCATTTTGGAACCACCCAAGGATAGCTGAAACCGCAGTTATGGGCAAATGCCTGGCAGAGCCCAGCAGTCTGAGCACAGTAGAGGCTGGGGATGGACGTCTTTGGCCTCTGCTGAGCTCGGAAGCCCTTCTGGATGTGAGGGGAGGAGAGCTTCCCTCGCCTCCGGAGAGGGTGTATGCAGGGGGGCCTGGACCCAATCCACAGATAACTGAATTAATGGATACAGGATCCATGGCTATAGAACCCCCTGTCCTACTTTCCAAGGCAGACTGTTCCATTACTGAACAGTTTGTACCATGAGGAAGTTCTTCCTAAAGTTTAATCAAAATATCACTTTTAACTTGGGTAATTTAAATCCAATGCATAATTTAATCCCATTTACTCTGGTCCCACCTTCACAGCAACTGAGAACAAACCATTCCATGTTTACCCACTTCAACACTGTGTCAAAATCAGGTTGGATCCATCCTGTTCCTGTCTTCTAAGGCTGAGATTCTCAAACTGCAACCACTTTTTTAGATGTACAGAGACCTGGGGAACTCTGCTGAGGGCTCCCCTCTCCCCACTCTATCCAGACAGGAGGTAAGTGCCCCCACCCGATCAGCTCCGGCAGTGGTGTGATCCTGGAGGGTCACATTGCTGCCTTTACCCCTCCCCCACAACAACTTACCCCAGTTTCCAAACTCCCAAGGAGTTTACCACTCATATTGTCATTTATTGACATAGCATAATGGTTGGCAAATTTTGCAGTAGAAACAATGCTCTGAAATGTCACTAGACACTACCAAATGTCTGCATAAGTGTCCCCCCCACCACTTAATTATATAAACTCTCAGATTAATGGTGTAATCAATGGTATGAAAAGACAATGAAACCAATGGTTAAAGATCGTAGACTACACTGGGCTGTTTGGTGTACCCAGACTTTGAATGCTACTCATCCTTCAGAAAAGAAAAGAAAATTCCTTTCTCATTAAGTTTTAAAGGCTTTCTGACTTGGAATTACAGCTGGGAGATGTAAATGATGTATGAAATGAAAAAAAAAAGTCCTATCTCGCCAGGCACATGCAAGACAAAGAGGGGAAAGAGTGCTTAGCAATTACTGTTATTATGAACCATTTGCAGTAATATTTAGATGAGAGGCAAACATTTCCCACCCTCCCCAAATGATGATAAAAATAATTGAAACTCTTTACTAAGAACAGACATTGCAGCAAAGGGGAAATACTTTTGTTTAAACATATGAAGCTTTTTAATTTTTTTCTTAAACCACAGTCAGCTCTTCCCTTCAGTTTTATTGCCGTTCCTTCATTTGTTCGGTGGCTACCTTTGTGTGCGACAGGGAAAAAGAATGACAAGCTGGAATTTTATTAGTTGGCTCCATGTCAGAGAATGTTAATCACATTTACATCCTATTGAAATTAATTAATGGGACTTGAATTAGTTGTGACTAACTTGCCCCATTGTTTTAAATAGAAGTATAAGAGGACAAAAAGATTTCCTTTTAAAAACAGAGTGGCAGATTGAGGTTAAATAGTTGTGGGTACTGGGAATAAGCAGAAACTTTCTAAAGAAATTCAGTGAGACGATTTTTGCTTCCTTTGAAATTCCTGAGATTTTTCTTTTCCTCTAATCAAGAACTTAAAAACTTGCCTTGGATGTTTGCTTTAGGCAAAATTTAGTCACAATTCTATCCATGTCTTTGCCTACAACACAGAATATTTCTTCACCAGTACTGGAGGACTCCCAATAGTTCATCTCCTGCTTGTGAGGAGCAGAAGACACTCTCCAACATCCCCACCTTCATCAATATTTTCTGAGTCCCAGCCATGCAGGAGTGGGCAAAACTCCCTTGAGGGATTTCACTAGTATTACTAAAGCTCTTTTTGCTTCCTTTGAAACTCCTCATATGTTTTACTTGAGCAGATACCTCTAAATTTGCATAAAACTTTGTTTTGCCTCTTAAACCTTAGGGATTAGTTGCTAGGTAATGGGATGCATTTCCTCACCTCTTTAGAACATAAGGACAGCCCCACTGGATCAGGGCGTAGGCCCATCTAGTCCAGCTTCCTGTATCTCAACAGCGGCCCCACCAAATGCCCCAGGGAGCACATCTGATAACAAGAGACCTGCATCCTGGTGCCCTCCCTTGCATCTGACACATCCCATTTCTAAAATCAGGAGGTTGCACATACACATCATGGCTTGTAATCCGTAATGGATTTTTCCTCCAGAAACTTGTCCAATCCCCTTTTAAAGGCATCCAGGCCAGATGCTGTCACCACATCCTGTGGCAAGGAGTTCCACATACCAACCACATGCTGAGTAAAGAAATATTTTCTTTTGTCTGTCCTAACTCTCCCAACACTCAATTTTAGTGGCTGTCCCCTGGTTCTGGTGTTATGTGAGAGTGTAAAGAGCGTCTCCCTATCCACTCTGTCCATCCCATGCATAATTTTGTATGTCTCAATCCTGTCCCCCCTCAGGCGTCTCTTTTCTAGGCTGAAGAGGCCCAAATGCTGTAGCCTTTCCTCATAAGGAAGGTGCCCCAGCCCAGCAATCATCTTAATCGCTCTCTTTTGCATCTTTTCCATTTCCACTATGTCCTTTTTAAGATGTGGCAACCAGAACTGGATGCAATACTCCAGGTGTGGCCTTACCATTGATTTGTACAACAGCATTATAATATTAGCTGTTTTATTCTCAATACATTTTCTAATGATCCCAAACACAGAATTGGCCTTCTTCACTGCCACTGCACATTGGGTCGACACTTTCATCGACCTGTCCACCACCACCCCAAGATCTCTCTCCTGATCTGTCACAGACAGCCCAGAACCCATTAGCCTATAAGTGAAATTTTGATTTTTTGCCCTAATGTGCATGACTTTACATTTACTTACATTGAAACGCATCTGCCATTTTGTTGCCCATTCTGCCAGTCTGGAGAGATCCTTTTAGAGCTCCTCACAATCACTTCTGGTTTTCACCACTTGGAAAAGTTTGGTATCGTTTGCAAACTTAGCCACCTCACTGCTCACCTGTCTCCAGGTCATTTATGAAGAGGTTGAAAAGCACCGGTCCCAGGACAGATCCTTGGAGCACACCGCTTTTCACCTCTCTCCATTGTGAAAATTACCCATTGACACCCACTCTCTGTTTCCTGATCTTCAACCAGTTCTTAATCCATGAGAGGACCTGCCCTCTAATTAATTCCCTGACTGTGGAGTTTTTTCAGTAGCCTTTGGTGAGGGACCGTGTCTAACGCCTTCTGAAAATCCAGATATATAACATCCACAGGTTTTCCCACATCCACATGCCTGTTGAACTTTTCAAAGAATTATATAAGATTTGTGAGGCAAGACTTACCCTTACAGAAGCCATGCTGATTCTCCCTCAGCAAGGCTTGTTTGTCTATGTGTTTTGAGATTCTATCTTTGATGAGGCATTACACCATCTAACCCAGTATAGATGTTAGGCTGACGGGCCTATAGTTTCCCGGGTCCCCCCTCTTTCCCTTTTTAAAAATAGGCGTGACATTTGCTATCCTCCAATCTTCTGGCACCATGGCCGTTTTGAGGGCAAGTTGCATATTTTAGTCAAGAGATCAGCAACTTCATTCTTCAATTCCTTAATAACTCTTGGATGGATGCCATCAGGGCCCGGTGACTCATTGATCTTTAATTTATCAATTAGGCCTGAAACATCTTCTCTTTTAACCTCTATCTGACTTAATTCCTTGGTCAGGAGGGGCCGTTCGGGCAGCGGTATCTGCCCGAGGTCTTCTGCCGTGAAGACAGATGCAAAGAACTCATTCAATTTCTCTGCCATCTCTAAGTCTCCTTTTATCTTCCCTTTCCCTCCCTCACCATCCAGAGGGCCAACCGCTTCTCTGGCGGGTTTCCTGCTTCTAACATATTTGAAGAAGCTTTTATTATTCCCCTTAATGTTGCTGGCCATGCGTTCCTCATAGTCTCGCTTGGCCTCCCGTATCACCTTCTTACATTTCTTTTGCCACAGTTTATGTTCCTTTTTATTCTGCTCATTAGGGCAAGACTTACATTTATGGAAGGAAGCTTCCTTGCCATTTACGGCCTCTCTAACTTGGCTCGTTAGCCATGCGGGCACCCTCCTGGACTTAGGCGAGCCTTTGTGGTATACACTTCTGCTGGGCCTCTATTACTGTTGTTTTAAGCAACCTTCATGCACTCTGGAAAGATTGGACTCTTTTTACCTTCCCTTTCAACCTCCTTCTAACCAGCCTCCTCATTTGAGGGAAGTTCGCTCGTCAGAAGTTAAGGGTTTTTGTGAGAGATTTGTCTGGTATTCTTCCCCCGACGTGCATGTCAAAACGGATCACAGCATGATCACTGTTCCCCAATGGCTCAGAAACATTGACATCTCTAACCAAGTCCTGAGTACCGCACAATATTAAATCCAGAGTCACCTGTCCTCTGGTGAGCTCCATGACAAGCTGCTCTAAGGCACAGTCATTTAGTGTGTCAAGAAATCCGGTCTCCTTCTCGTGACCAGAACACAAATTGACCCAGTCAATGTGAGGATAATTGAAGTCCCCCATGATTACAACCCTGTCCCTCCTTGTCACCTCCCCGATCTGTTTCCTCATTTCAAGGTCCCCTTCTGGTTTCTGGTCTGGAGGATGATAGTACACCCCCAGTATTAAATCGCTCCTCAGGCCTGGTAATTTAACCCAAAGAGATTCTTTGGTGGAGTCGAACCAACCTTCAATCTCTACTTTGCTGGATTCTATCCCTTCCTTAACATAAACGGCCACCCCACCTCCAACATGCCCCTCCCTGTCCGTCCTGTAGAGTTTATAGCCTGGAATTGCGGTATCCCACTGATTTTCCACATTTCACCAGGTTTCCGTTATGCCCACTATGCCAATGTTTTCCCTTGTCACCAGACATTCCAGTTCTCCCATCTTTGCTCGGAGACTTCCGGCATTTGCATAAAAGCATTTGTACATGTAATGCCCCAGGAAGGGTTGCTTATTAGCTCCTTTGTCCCTGCATCCTCTCATTGTGCCAAACCGTCTATCTCATCCCATCATGCTACCATTCCCAATTGCTTCAATTGCTACTCTGTCTTTGCCTTGTTGTTCTTTAACCTCCCCATCCTCGTCCCCTAGGGATGAGGAGTCCCAAACCGGATGCCCCTCGGCTCCTGTGGGCCTTCCCCCAGGGATCAGTTTAAAAGTTGCTCTGCCACCTTTTTAATGTTATGTGCCAGCAGTCTGGTTCCATTCTGGTTCAAGTGGAGCCCATCCCTCTTGTACAGGCCCTGCTTGTCCCAAAACGTTCCCCAGTGCCTAACGAATCTAAACCCCTCCTCCCTACACCACCATCTCATCCATGCATTGAGACCCCTGATCTCCACCTGCCTAGCTGGCCCTGCGCGTGGAACACGTAGCACTTCCGAGAATGCTACCTTTGAGGTCCTGGCTTTCAGCTTTCTACCTAAAAGCCTAAATTTGGCCTCCAGGACCTCCTGGCTACATTTGCCTATGTCGTTGGTGCCAACATGCACCACAACCGCTACCTCCTGCCCAGCACTGTCTACCAGCCTGTCTAGACAAGAAGTGATATCCGCAACCTTTGCACCAGGCAGGCAAGTCACCATGCAGTCCTCACATCCATCGCAAACCCCCCCTTTATGTTTCTGATAATCGAATCCCCCACTACAAGAAGCCCCCGACCCTCCTCCCGCTAGCTAGCATTCACTTTGTGAAACAATATAGATCTTTGCCAAATCTATGATCTTCCCTTGGGCTGGAATTTCTAATTGCAAAGCTCTTTCTCACAGTAGAAGCCTGAATTTAAAGGTTCAGTGATTTTGCTCACTAGCTGAAAATCACAACAGAAAGCAGACTTGAGGTTCACAGCGGAATCTCTTCTTCATGGCAATGTTCTCTCTCTCTTTCTCTTTATAAATATAAAAAATATAAATTTCAGCTTTTAAATCACATCATTAAGACATCCAAGTACTGTACTGGCATTTTCATAGCATGAAAAACCCTTCTTGCAAATATCAAGTCATTCACTAGTTCTCTAAGGGATCACTGATTACACAAATCTGCAGTAATATTACAATGAAATAAAGAAGCATTATTAAATTCCACATGACTCACATTAGAGATTTGTGTGTGTGCAGTGGCGTCGCTGGGGGGGTGCGGACCACACCGGGTGATGCGCACTGGGGGGGTGAAATGCTAAAATCATGGTAGTTAGGAGTAATACCATCATGTTATATACCATTGGATGCAGAATTTCAAGAGGAATGCAATGCAAAAAAATCACAGTGAAATACCTTCTATCTATCAAAAGTTGTGGCCAAAAAACTGGAGAACAAAAAATGCATGGATCCCTATGGAAAGTGAAAGTGAGCTGTATCGCATGTTTACTCATGAGTAGGCGAACGTGCCTTAGACCATTGGAAAGGGCAGGCTGAGAGGAATCCAACAACACCAGAATGGTCCTGATCCAAAGAATGCAGCCCCCAAAAACCTGAGAAGGATGTCCCTTCCTCCAAGCAGCTGAATGTATTGAGCCCTATGGAAAGCGAAACTAAGCCTCATGGTCAGGTTTACTTGCGAGTAAGCAAAGTGCCTTGGCTGGTGTAGAAGATCAGGTAAAGGAGAATGCAAGGCTACCAGAATGGTCCTGATCCTATGCACCTGGAGCTAATAATAATAATAATAATAATAATAATAATAATAATAATAATAATAATAATAATAACAGGTATTTATATACCGCCTTTCTTGGTCTTTATTCAAGACTTTATTCAAGGTGGTTTACATAGGCAGGCTTTATTAAATCCCTTATTAAATAGGGATTTTTACAATTTCAAAGAAGGTTCTTTCTTCCAAGAACGACTACATTCAAGGTGTTTCATTCCGATCTGGCTTCACATTCTGGCCTCCATCCTCCCACGCTCAGAGCAGATGGAATTGCTCGGCTTCAGCTTGTCAGCTGCTCCAAGGTCGCACGGTGCCGGTGGCCTCGAACTGGCGACCTTGTGGATGTTATCTTCAGGCAGACGGAGGCTCTACCCTCTAGACCAGACCAGACCTCCTGCCCCTCTCCTAAACAAGTGCTCCAGAAGGCAGCTCCCCCCCCCCCCACTAAAAAGGATCAAAACAGAGGCTGCAGCTGATAAGGTGAACATTTTTGAGACTTGCAAAGCCAGGTGGATCCTGACAGTGATCTGGTTTAAACAGAAGTTCTTAAATTGAACTGGGCACTGGGTAGGGCTGAAAACCTTACTGGTTTTGGAGGTAGGGTATGTTGTTGCAGGCAGGCTACAGAGGAAATTCACTTGGTGGAACAGGGCTGGCTTCTACTTATTTAATTATTTGTTTCACTTTAATTATTTATACTTACTCATTTTAATTTGCCTGATGATGTCACTTCCACCATGACATCACTTCTGGTGGGTCTTGGACAGATTGTCATTCTAAAAAGTGGGTCCCAGTGCTAAAAGTTTGAGAACTGCTGCAATAAGGTGTTAGTAAGTTGACACCCTTGGGTGTGTGTGTGACACCACTAGTGACCAAAATCACTAAAATCATAATTTGGAAGAATAATACCATCATGTTATATATCTGTCAATACGTAATTTCATGCAGAATTTGTTGTATCTTTGTCTATCAAAAGGTACAGCCAAAAAACCAGTGGGGGCGGAGCGATGGTACATCACCACGCCCACCACCTGGGGTATTGCCCCACCCACTGCATGAGGGTGACGCGCTGGCATCCCGCACCAGGTGACACGAACCCTAGTGACGCCACTGTGTGTGCGTGTGGACTGGGAATGCTTTAAAGTAATTTTAATGTGTGTATATATAATTGTCAGGAAATGCAACTATAACATTCCCAACATTTTATTCTTCTTACAGCCCATTCCTATCTCCCCCAGTGCTGAAGCAGCTGCACCAACAGGGTTCACACTCCCATCTTGTAGTGGGTAAACAATCCTGGAGGCCTCCTCAAGGTAAGCCTCTGCTTCCCCAGTGTGTCTCCTCATATATATGTCACCTATTTTGCTGGCATTAAGCCAAGGAGACTAAGGGAGAGGGAAGGGTTGGACATGGGTAGGATCTTGGTGCAAGTCACTGCCCTGGGATCCATCCCTCCCTTTCTGATCAGCCTCCCACCATCCCTCCTCCATACCCAAACACTCTGTGTTTCTGCACCAGCCCACCCCTTTCTTCTCACCACCCACCCCTTACATGGGCTTACTTGTGCTCCCACTGGTAGCTGGAGGTAGCTGGAGGTAGCTGGAGGCAACTGGAGGTTGCCCATGACTTTGTGTACCTTGGCTCAACGATCTCCGACACTCTTTCTCTCGATACCGAGCTAAACAAATGCGTCGGTAAAGCAGCTACCACGTTTTCCAGACTCACAAAGAGAGTCTGGTCCAACAAGAAGCTGACGGAACATACCAAGATCCAGGTCTACAGAGCTTGCGTCCTGAGTACACTTCTGTACTGCAGCGAGTCATAGTCTCTCCGCTCACAACAGGAGAGGAAACTGAACGCTTTCCACATGCGCTGCCTCTGACGCATTCTCGGCATCACCTGGCAGGACAAAGTTCCTAACAACACAGTCCTGGAACGTGCTGGAATCCCTAGCATGTATGCACTGCTGAAACAGAGACGCCTGCGTTGGCTCGGTCATGTCGTGAGAATGGATGATGGCCGGATCCCAAAGGATCTCCTCTATGGAGAACTCGTGCAAGGAAAGCGCCCTACAGGTAGACCACAGCTGCGATACAAGGACATCTGCAAGAGGGATCTGAAGGCCTTAGGAATGGACCTCAACAAGTGGGAAACCCTGGCCTCTGAGCGGCCTGCTTGGAGGCAGGCTGTGCAGCATGGCCTTTCCCAGTTTGAAGAGACACTTGGCCAACAGTCTGAGGCAAAGAGGCAAAGAAGGAAGGCCCATAGCCAGGGAGACAGACCAGGGACAGACTGCACTTGTTCCTGGTGTGGAAGGGATTGTCACTCCCGGATTGGCCTTTTCAGCTACACTAGACGCTGTTCCAGAACCACCTTTCAGAGCGCTATACCATAGTCTTTTGAGACTGAAGGTTGCCAATATGTGTGGTAGCTGGTGGTGGCAGTGAGCCG
Source organism: Tiliqua scincoides (assembly GCF_035046505.1). Classification (NCBI taxonomy): domain Eukaryota; kingdom Metazoa; phylum Chordata; class Lepidosauria; order Squamata; family Scincidae; genus Tiliqua; species Tiliqua scincoides. The sequence goes on along the minus strand of NC_089821.1, from coordinate 76,771,281 downwards.
CTGACACCACTGCAAACAGTAGCAACTCCAAAATGGCTGCCGGTTGCATGCTTTGCGCACTGCTGTGTAGCCATGCATGTCAGTGGAATTTCTGTTCCGCTGTCATAAGCATTAATTAGAATTGGGCTGTAACAATTTTTACAGGGCTTGTGGACTGAAGACCTTTTTATTTCAAAAAGCTTTTAATTGTTGACAGGCTGGCTGGCGTTCCTGCTGGCGTTCCGGCTGGCGTTTTTTATATGAGAATCCACGGAGTTTGTTTGTTTTTTGAGATTTTTAATTATTGTAAATTGTTTTAATGATTGTTTTTAATGTTGTATTTTAAATTGTTTGTAAGCTGCCTTGTGTGCCCTTTGGGCAAAAAGGCGGGGTATAAATCAACAACAACAACAACAACAGAAAAAGGGCACAATCCTATCATGCGCTGGAAGAGGCAAGCCAAGAGGCTTGTGCTGTATCCAGCGCAGGATAGTGGCCATAAGCAACTCAGCCAGAGGCAAGGGGAAACATTTTCCCTTACCTCCAGGTAAGAGCTGCTGGCCCCTATGGTTCTGCTCAGACTTGCGCCACCTTGTGGTGCAAGTTCGAGGAGAGCAGAGTGGCTTGAAGCCACTCCATTCTCCCTGGGAGTGGGGGTTGGGATCCGGCATAACTGCCTGATCCCAGCCCCGCCTCCAGCCCACTGTCCACCCTCCCCCCATCCAGGAACACCTCCCTCCCGCCTATCTCACAGCCTTGCATCAGCACATCCAAGCGGACGCAGGGCACTCAGAGGAAGCCACCACAGAGGCTGGATTCAGCTTCCATGTGTCAGCACACCACCTGTGTGCTGACATGGCTTCCTCCTGAGGAGGTGCAAATGTGCCTTATGGCACATTTGTGACACTCCTGGGCCGGCGCAAGAGACTTGTGTGGGCTCATGGGCGCCTTTGGATTGTGCCCTAAGTTTATACTCTGCAAGGCCCATAGTGAGAGAGAATTGCACCCAAAAGTTAGTGCAACCATTGTTATTTTTAGTTTATCTATTGTGATTTTTCTCATGACAGAAGTGGAGCTATGAGCTTTAATGGGAATGTTCTTCCATTATATTGCTTACCTATGGAGAACACATCCTTTTGTGTATGCAATCTTTTGGGGAGAAAAAAATGCCTGTGCCAGTTGTTTCTTTTGCTAACCTAATGTTGCCAGTCACTCTGATATGCTTGCATAGCTAATTCAAATACCTATATGATGAATCTCCTGAGGAATTTCACTAGTCTTAAAGAACAACTAAATATTACAAGAAACATGGAATGGACATCAAAAAATAGTCCTTAGTTCATTGCTTCCCCTTCCACTGAGTAATACAGCTTACCCCATTGACATCATTAAAAAATGTGTCTCTTTAAATGTGCTGTTGAATTAAAAATGTGTGTTGTCACATAATTGGCTGCCATTGACAAAGCGGAGGAAAATGGCTGTGTAATTAATCCCAGGATATGGTTGTCAATACTGGAAAGGAGAAATGCCTTAGCTGAACAAGAACTACTTTCAGCTTTACATTTGGGAGCTTGGCTGAAGAAGATTTCCAAAACTGGTCACCATTTTAGGTTGCTTCCATTTTGTTTTTTGGGTTCCTGGTGATGATGATACACAAGGGACTCCTTATGGCTGGTGGCTGTTATGCCGTTGTTCTACTCACTCTGATTGGTTTCATTATGATGCAACATGACCCTGTCTGAATGATATGAATGCCACACAATGATTCTTGAGCTGAAACAGGGGGGAAATTCCACATGATAATGCAGCTAAATGAACCCAAATGACATGCAGATCAGTTTTCTAAAATGTTTTAGCACCACAACCCACTGTTTAGAATGATAATCTGCTGTAACCCACTGGAAGTGATGTCACTAACCTGGAAGTGATGTCATGGCTGGAAGTGACACCATCAATTTAGGCTTCAAACCTTCAGCCAAAGGTCCTATCACACAGCACACATGTGCTATTATTTTGCATAGCTCAGAATTCAAACATTCCAGCTTGGAAGTCAAAGCAGAACACAGACTTGGATCCTTCTCCAACCACACAGCCCAACCCCCTTTTTTATCTTCTCATTTCCCTACCTATTCAGGGCAAAGCACCATGTCTCTCTCCCACCGGAAGCCCACTCTGTCCAGCAGCTCTGTACTCTGTATTTTCAGCTCTATATTTTCAATGGCAGCTGAGCTAGGTGCTACATGATTCATCTGAAATTGACTTGAGACCCATCTAGTGGGTCCCAACCCACAGTTTGAGGAACTCTGAGTAGATTATCTACTCTCCACAAGGTGAATATACCATTGGTATATTTTTGGAATATACCAATTGGTATATACCAGTGGTATATTGGACTAGCCTTGGTCTATAGTCCTGAAGCCAATAATAGTGAGGTCAATACTTCCTTCCCTCATTCTTGAGACTCCTTGGTTAAAAAAGAATGGGTGCCATCTTCTGGGACTCCCAGGCATATAGTCACCATTGCTGGTCAGTTTGCTGCTTTGCAATCACTGGAATAATCCATTAACCAACTTTTCAGCCCACAAAGGGGGTGGCATTTTGGGTTGGTCTTACCAAATATTCCGATGCCTGGTTGGATCCCAAAGCAGGGGGAGGAAATGGGTTTCACAGATACTTATTCCCATAAGAATGAAAGGCAGCCATTCACTTATACTGGAAAAGTAAGTGATTGTATGTTTTGACAACCCTGGTGGTTATGTGTCATGTCATAGAGTTTCATAAAAGCCATTAAAAATAGAGTGCATTTATCTGCCTAGGTGACACTTCGTGGTTGTGTTCATTGTGACAAAGCTGCATCACTGGAACTAGCAGGTAAATTACAGAAATATTGCATGCTCTTGGTCCCTTCAGCATCATGCAGATAGCATCTATATATCAAGATCACATGAACAGGGCTCTAGAATGAGAGAGATCAAAGCTTTGTTGGTTATCTAGAAAATCCAAAGCTATCTTCTCCTCTGGGGGAACCTACACATCATGTAAACCGTATGATTTTTTTCAAATTTGTCTTGAGCTTTCAGGGGTAGGAGTGTTGACAAAGAAAATGCCTTGTGTGTCTTCCCTATACTTTTCAGACTAAAACCCAATGTACATCGAATGCATAAATAGTTCCAATACCAATAGATTCTTAGGCAAAAGTGCCTAATCTATAAAACATATGGCATTTTGAAATATTGATCTCTTCTGTGCCAGCAAGTAAGAGATATTAGTGTAGCATGGGATTCCATTTGTAACACTGGGATTAAATGCAGGGAAGTGGAAAATTGGAGTAGACCAGAATTCATGTGAAGTGGAAAGTGCAGCTGGCAGTGTTACTAAAGCAAGAGAATAGAAAAATAAGGGGAAGTATTTCTTTGTATTAACAATACTCCTTCATGACAGCTAAAAAGCTAGCTGGGCTGCAGCAGACAAATGGACGTTCTAGATCAAATTGCTTTCCATTTAGCCGGTGCTTATTACAAATGCAATGAAGCACCAAATTAAGGCTAAGCTACAAGCAGAATGGGAGGAAGAAAAAGGTTGACCCTGTTTCTCATACATGAAAGCTCTGTGGGCTCTAAAAATAAGGTGTGTGTTGATCTGTATGTTTTAAAACAAGGAAATCATGGTATGACAGCTCCAAACAGCATGCTCAGCTAGTGTTTATGTATGTTAACCCCACTGATTGCTAACAGGTGACTCAAACAAATCGAAGATACAGAACATCCCTGGTCCTTCTCCATGCATTTTGGTGAATAGGCATATGCGGGCTTTCAACTCCATCACTGCTCTTTTCAACTGCTCCTGAAAATACCATCAACTGTCTAAAAGAAACATTAAGGGCACTGGTGTACAAATGGGGGGGGTCGAGGGGGCCCCAGGCCCCAAGCCCCAGGTGCCAAACTGCAGAGAAGAGACCAAAATCGCTAAAGCCCAAATTGATTAATTTTGTTGTATGGGGGGGGGGGGGTGTCAAAAATTTATGGGCCCTGAGTGTCAAATGATCTATCTATGCCAAGTGCCTACTGTAGACCTGAGTGAGACACTACAGGCAAGCGAGAAGATGCTAAAGCTTCAAAGCTTGTACCATTGGATCCATAGGGCACAATTGTATCCTGTGCTGGAACAGGCAATCCAAGAGGCTTGTGCTGTATCCAGCACAGGATAGGGGCCCATAAACAGGAAACAAAAGTGATCAAGACATACATTACGTGTGCCATCTCATTTGGCTGTTAGTAATCTGGTTCACAGCCTGCCACACACTATCTCAGTGGTTCTCACACATTTAGCACTGGGACCCACTTTTTAGGATGAGAATCTTGTGAGGACCCACTGGAAGTGATGTCATGACTGGAAGTGACATCATCAAACAGGAAAATTTGTAACAATCCTAGGCTGCAATCCTACCCACACTTACCCAGGAGTAAGTCCCATTTACTATCATTGTTAAAAGAATATACATAGTAGCTTGTTAAAAGTACAGGTCTGTAACATTTCCCCAAATGCAGTCACAGTCCAGGGTAGCATCAAGTCTAATATATTGCAAATAAAATGTTGAAATGAATGGGGACCCACCTAAAATTGGCTCGCAACTCACCTAGTGGGTCCTGACCCACAGTTTGAGAAACACTGCACTATCTGATATTTAATAAGTGTCCCACACAGCTCTCCAAATTCACACTTTGGTGCCTCTGCTTTCGCCTTCTTTAGGTGTTCTGGTGCAGAATGGGTAACTTTCATATGTGACATTTCAGTGGGCCGTGCAGTATGCTTCAGATTTCATTGTTCAACAATGAAATTTTTACAAGAATGGAAGTAGTTTTTCTTTATTGATTTTTGGGCTCTGAACATGAAAATAACAGTAAAAATCCTATATTAGTTATGGTTCCGGATTAATCTGACCATTTATATTTTGTATAGATATCACATATATTTCAATGGAATTTCCAAACTGGATGGATCCAGTTCCAACCACTTCTTTGCTATGATCACATGATTCACGAGGCAAAGACACATGCTCCAACTCATCTGGACTGGAATTTAATGTTTGCCATGCTGACTTATGAGTGTCACTGTTACAACATCCCATTAAAATACATGTGAAACAGAAATGTATTTACTCAGATTTACTCAGAAATTTGAGCTAGGAGAGTATTTGAACTGTGATTTTTGTGTTCAGGGACCAAAAATCTATAAAGAATGGCTAACTTTGTTTTTGTAAAAAAAAAAAAAAGTTAAAATTTGTTGTTCAGTGTTTCTTGATCCAACTTTCCTTATCTTCATTGTCATCAGCCTGAAAACGATTAAGTAAATATCTCTCTTGCTTCTGAACCTGCAACATGAAGAAATAGTGCTGACTGAAGGCTGTCATTCTTATCTGCTCCAGTTGAAATGGAGCACAACTTGTGTCCACCTTCTCCCAATTTCTGCAGCATTTCCTTTACCAACACTTCTAGAGGCAATGGTTCACTTGCAGACTGACCATAAGGTCTGATGGGGCAAAAGCCCCAGGTGCGAGGTGCTAGGACCCGCGGAAGCCTTTCTGAGCACAGTTTAAAGCATCAGAGAACCTCACGGAGGTTTCTCCGACACAAGTGGAGATCGCGTGAGGCTCCGTGAGCCTCAGGTGAATGGGGGGGGCGATTTCTGTGGAGGGATGGCAGTAGCCTGCAGGGGGGTGCCATCGTGGACCTTAGCCCCGAGCTTGGGAGGTCTGCTGCTGCAATGACTAGTCCATATTTTTTTGCTTCACTCTTTTCCTACATGTTTTCTTTCTGACACAACGTAATTTTCAAGGCTGCCCCATTCACAGGTGGCACAGGTAGCAGTGGCCTTTCTCAGAATGCCCCACGAATGACATTATGTTACAACTGCTACACTGTGCAGAAGTAAAGCCAAACACATACACCCCTGATGCCACCAATGCTGCCAACCAGCTACCTCCCCGCCCCCCCAAAAAAACTGAGGTATATTTCCCACCTGCATCCTTGAATTACCCATAGCTTGCCCCAGTATCATCTCTCTCCACGAATGTCCCTTCAATAGCTCAGCTGGTAGAGCGGAGGACTGTAGAGGTGCTGTTCCAAAGCAGGAATCCTTAGGTCACTGGTTCAATTCCAGCTCGGAAACTCTCCACAAATCTCTTCAGCGCCCCTGAATTTGAAACTGATTTGGGGTTAAGCTCCCTGTAATATCTGCTGGTGCAAACTTCATAAAATGATGTACCAGCAAACTGGGATGTGGAACAAGTACACTGGCATTCGTGCTGCACAGCTCTTAAGTCAATTGCTCTCAAAAATGGATATATCTCAGTTCTTTACCAAATTTTCTCAAGCGCTTCCCTTCTTGCACTCACATTACTTTTTTGGTTCCTACTATCCTCATACTAGTCTTGTAACACAGTGCCTTTCTCCCTGATGTATGTGCTATTCACGATCAACCTTCACTGTCATGAGTGCCACACACTGTAGCACGGAGGCAAATGTATTCAGATGCAAGACATCCTATATGATACACAGCCCAATCCTATCCCCCACCACGCCAAAAAGAACACAGGCTGTATCCTATGGTGGCAGAGGTAGTGGGGGTGATCAGACAGCCTGAAGGTGGTAAATGAAAATATTTCATACTTAATTCCTGGTAGGCTGCCCGATTGCAAATGTGTCTCTTTGGACATACACCACTTATTGTGGTGGCATATGTCTGAGGAGAGGAAAGGGGGAGGTTTTAAAAGGAGGGCATAAGATCCAGTGTGTGCCATTGCCACTGGAACCACCCCTGTCTCCACTCTCCTCACCCAGAAAAGCCCCCATTCCTCCCACCAACTATGTATCCCTCCAATCAACTGCCCTGCCTTGGTGGACGGTGGTCTTGCTGCCGAATTGTACATTTGGTCACTAGTGACTGTGTTGGTGTCTTGTTGCAGTTGCTAGCAGTTTTGGTGAGCATGATGATATTGTGTAATTCTCACCATGATCCAGGCATTTCCGCCTAATTCCTAGTGCTTCCACCAGTGGGTTCCAGCAGCAAAGGCTGGAGGATTGAATTGAGCTGACCATAATCTGCAGACATACACTATGCATTTTTTTTTCACATGTAGGGCTGGTTCACTTGCTGACTGCAGCATCATGGTGACTTGTTGGTGAATCAAATAAAACATCCCTCAACTGCATTTCATGCACATATTTTGCAACATTCTGCAAGTCACAAAGTGGGATGTCATCAAGAGGTGATAATCATGGGACTTTATGGAAGAGGATGCAGAATGGGATCTCCCTAGTTATTCTGGTAATGACAGAAAATCTATGCTACATGGGTGGAGTCCCAAGTGCAGCCTCTTCCTACACCAATTTCAGTTTTCCTAAGAACTGGTTAAGTGCTGGGATGAGAATGGACTATGGCTTGGGCCATAGTTCAAAGACCCTGGAGGAAAGACTTCTGGAGGAAAAATCCATTACGGGTTACAAGCCATGATGTGTATGTGCAACCTCTTGATTTTAGAAATGGACTATGTCAGATGCAGGGGAGGGCACCAGGATGCAGGTCTCTTGTTATCTGGTGTGCTCCCTGGGGCATTTGGTAGGCTGCTGTGAGATACAGGAAGCTGGATTAGATGGGCCTATGGCCTGATCCAGTGGGGCTGTTCTTATGTTCTTATGACCCAAAGTTCCAGATCATCCCAATATTGAAAAATAGGAGAGAGAGAGAGAGAGAGAGAGAGAGAGAGAGATGCAAGGGTATCTTCAGAATTGGCAAGGGTATGGCAAGGGTAACTTCAGAATTAGCATTAGAAGTAACATAGATTGATGTATGGCTAGACCACCCAGGAAGAGAGAAAAGATGGGGGAATGGGAGAAAAGTGGCTTCCCCAACTCTGAACTCCCAGCTTTGTTATATCACACATTTGATTTAGGTACTGGTAATCACCCTAATAATTGAGTATGTAATGGTATTTTAAAACATTCATTAAAGTAGCATTATATCTCTTGCTCCATGTGAGCTGGCAATTGAGCTGCTGCCATACTTGTACCTGTGCCAAATCTGACAATGGTCATCGGAGAGCTCCATATTGGATTTTGTCTAGATAATTAAACACTTGCAAGTGCTCCTATGTACTAGAAAGCATTTAAGATAATGGCTTGCCCAGTCTTGAAGACGAAAGACTTGAGAAGTTTTCAAAGTGATTTGTCATGTGAAAGGTAACAGAGTGGTAAAACACTAAGCATGTATGAATCTGGAATTGCACAAAGGCTCCTGATTTCCCAAAGAAGGCAGCTGAGAATTCATCAGCACATGTTAAGAACATGGCAAGTGAAAGATACTCGGGTAACCATGTAAAACTAGCGTTCCAGCAGTGCATGATCCTTTACAGCAGCATAAATGCATGGCCTATGTTGCACACTTCCAGGCTGCTGCCATAAATGGTGAGAGGTACAGCACATGTGGCAGCAGGTCCAGAAGTCTCTGCAAGTGCCAGTAGGTAGCGGAAATGGATGGAGAAGGGGAGTAATAGGGTGTTTGGGGGGCAGAACTGGAGTGTTTGGGGGAGAAAAGGGTTGGATCTGGAGTCAGTCATGCATGCTGGATCTTATCCCTTCTGTTTGAAACCTCCCTGTCTCTTTACTCTCCTTGGAAATATGCCACCAAAATGGCTGGCATATGTCTGAGAGACCCATAGGGAATCAAGCAGCTTGTAGTTTATCTCCTGCAGGTCTTCTGATTGCCCTCTCCACTGTAGCATGCAGTGCAGCCTCCATTGGCTATAGATTGACAGGGGATAGAATCGGGCAGTTAGTTAATAAGTCTTTGTGCACATAAAATGTGTGGTGATGGAAGGGGTTTTCATGTTTCAATCTTAAAGAGAACTAGAAAGGTGGTTGAGAATATCTGCAAGATTCTCAGTGGCAAAAGAGACGTGGAAGGAGAGGTGCTCAAGCGCCTTCACCCAGCTGAACTGTTTGTCACATGGACTCAGGCAAGGCCGAGTCCAATACTAATTAGCATTTAATTGACTTTACTGGAACCTTCAGTGAAGTCTAATTATGGAACATCCATTGCGAAGTGGCATTTTTGTTCAAGCTGATTGCCCCCCAAAGTATAATCTCTGTCGTGATGGTACAAGGCCTTGTGTGCAAAGGTAGTGTGTGGTGTATGGAGTAGCTTTTTCTTTTAAATAAACCTAGTACAATCATGTGTTCATCACAGGAATAATTAATGGACGACAAGTCCTCCAGTTCAGTTCTGGAGAGGAGAGAATAAAAAGCAATAGAAAGATAAGCACTTCATTTTTGTGGTTTGGACAATATAAAAGGTAAAGGGTGCATTAAAAAAACAAACAAAAAACTATCATTTCAAAACTTTCCCTAGCTCTTACAGAATAATGCTACTCAGAAAATTGAATCAAAAAGTAAAATATTTCATTCCCCTCTTTTATCTTAAATTCTGGACAAAATGTTGAAAATACACATGAATATTTGAAATGATTTTTCATTAGAAATTCAACAATACTTTTGAAAAAACAGACATTTCTTTCAACTTACATTTTCTAAAAAAAATTTTAAAAATCCTTGCTCAGGAAAAAAAATCATCATTGAAATGGATTGGCTCTAATTTTTTCACAGCAGATGCCAACTGTGTTTATTTGTGTTTCTTCAGCTCTTTTTTATCTATATACGGAGAAAATGTATTGTATGTGAATGTGAGATCCTATGAGCCTATGATATAATGACAAATCATATAAGAAAAGCATGAAGTGTGTGGAAGTTTTTGAAATCCCCAATAACAGGAGCTGAATTAGAATGTATACCACGGGCAGCTGGAACAGATAGACCAGCTGGTCTGCCTTGTATCCAGCGTGAAGCTGGAGCTGTCTGGCGCACAACTCCTGTAATTGTGCGGCAGACAGTAATTCCCCTTAACTTGTGTTGTGTGGCAGCTAACCCAAAAGGGCTACTGGGATCAGTGCCACCAAAATCAGTGACACAGGTCTGAGCAGCCTGGTATAAGGCTAGGCTGCTCAGGAGGGGGGTTAGGATTCAGCCTCAGTGCTGGATCCTGGTACTGTTCCCTCCCAGGTCTGCCCCACTGCTCAATCCTAGCTTAGGATACAGCACAGTCATGCTGGCCCAGTTGCGTCAGCACTGGTTAGGATTGGGCTGTGAGTCAAATAGAAGTGACAAGGAATTAGGTGTTAGAACATTTTGACAAATTAAAAACGAACAGATCACTAGGTCCAGATGGTATCCAAACAAGCGTTCATAAGGAACTCAAATATGAAATTGCTGATCAAAGGGAAGGTAGCCAATGTAATGCCAATATTCAAAAAGAATATTGTAATTCAGGTAATTACAATCTGTTCATCTTGCTGAGTCACACTGATGCACTGGTTCAAATGTTTATATTCAAGAAGCACAAATATCTGAGTTGTGTAGAACACTGTTGAAATGTTTTGAGAATTGCTGTAACTTTGTGCCCTTTTCCACATATACCATCTGGGTGCAGAGGCTCTAATGTGCCTGAACGCCTCTATCCTGCACAATCCCATTCTTGGCAATTATTCAACAATTTCAAATATATTTCTAAGGGATCTGAAAAAAGATGATCAGCTGGGGTACGCTTTTAGGAGCCAGTATCCCTACCTCTCATCACGCTGACCTGTGCTGAAGCTACAGTGTTACATTAGCCTCACTGGAAATCACTGTAATTAAAGGTTTCTGGTTACAGGGCTGTCAAATCCTTTTGTAGATTTGTTTTTGGCAAAGACCTAAAATCTGAGAGCCACATTAAACAGACCATCTGTTAGCCTTAATTAGGGCTTCGCTCATCAACAGCACTATTAAATAGAACTGAGCACACTAAAAAGAGTGTTGACATCTGGGCTTTCAGTGGCAACATTGATCAATATTAATAACAAAACTACTTCACCTGAATTTATTATTAATGGAAATTTAAATGCAACATAAATATGGATGCGTTGCCTCACAGCACACTTTTAACACAACTAATCTAAATGATAGAGTGAAACCTTTCTTTGCCGTGGCTGAGAGACATAATAATGAAGACACCTAGGCTACCTTGCAGCACTCCGTCATGGCATGGCTTCATTATTACACAATTATTCCTTAAAATTGTCATTCATTTAAATGTCTGTGCATTATAGAGAATATTTACCATTCTTACAGCTCAACCTATCTAACCCACCCTCCACCACCAATGCAGATGTGGAGGGTCTGCACCAATGTGCAGACCAATGTGCCACTGGAGCACATGCTGCATCTGAGGGGATAGTTCTGGAGGTCTCCTCCAGTTAAGGGAACATTTGTTCCCTTGCCAGGAGGTAAGTCTCCACTGCCCAAATGGGTCTACTGTGTCAGTGATTTTGCTGGCACAAGTCTGAGCAGACCTGGGAAAGCAGTTTGTTGCTGAGGAGGATAGGATATCAATGGTGCTTCTGTGACCAAGACCACCCAGCCTTCACAGTCACTCCTCCCACTCCCTGCCCTGCCCAACCCTCATGCAGACTCATTAGTGCCAAGGCTTTTCTTGGGGCCACAGGCACACGATCATGGCTGCTTGCCACCTGAGGCAGTGGCTCGGCTGCATCTTATGGGCAGGAGGTCTGGTCTAGAGGGTAGAGCCTCTGTTTGCCTGAAGATAACATCCACAGGTCACCAGTTTGAGGCCACCGGCACCATGAATGGCGAGACTTTGAAGCAGCTGACATGCCGAGCCGAGTTTTTCCATCTGCTCTTTGGCTGCCCTTCAAGTAAGATTTGAAGGATTGTCAGCTTGCGTGGGAGGAAACTGGAGGCCAGAATGTGATACCAGATCATAAAAGGATCCATCTGAAATGTTGTAGTTCTTGAAAGACAGAACCTTCATCAATTGTAAAAATCCCTATAGGGATTTAGTATAGCCTGCCTGTGTAAACCGCCTTGAAATAAAGTCTGAGGAGAAATCTGAAGACCATGAAAGGCGGTATATAAATACCTGTATTATTATTATTATTATTATTATTATTATTATTATTATGGAGTGTTGTCTTCTGTGACCGCCATAAAGCATGCTGTACCACCAGAATGTGAATTTGATTGGCTTAGGCTACAATCCTACCCACACTTCCCTGGGAATAATTCCAATTGAGCACAAAGGGACATATGGGCAGGAGTTCTGGTCTAGAGGGTACAGCCTCCGTTAGTCCGAAGACAACATCAGAAGGTCGCCAGTTCGAGGACACCAGCAGCTCCCTGAACAGCTGAGAATGCGAGACCTTGAAGCAACTGACAAGCCGAGCTGAGTGATTCCACCTGCTCTTGGTGTGAGCAAGAAGCGTCCTGGCTGCCCTCCATGTGAGAGATGGAGCTGCTTGTCAGCTTGCGTGGGAGACTGGAGGCCAGAAGTGAGACCAAACCAGGAAGATCCATCTGAAATGTTGTTGGTTCTTGAAAGAGAGAACCTCTATGATTGTAATAATCCCCTTGAGGGATTTAGAAATGCCTGCCTATGTAAACCGCCTTGAATAAAGTCAGAAGAGTAATTCGATGACCAGAAAGGCAGTATATAAATACCTAGTTATTAGTTATTATTATTATTATTATTACTTCTGAGTAGACATGCATAGGATCAAACATGCTTCAGGGAAGCCTATGCACTTGCAGTTGTATACACATATGCTCTGTGCACAGACAGAAACCCTGTGTGATCACATGGGGAGCTTTCACAAGTGTAGTAGCAGGTGTGTAGGAAATCTGCCTGTGATTCTAGTCTATGCTATTTTGGGTCTACCATTGAAGTTTTTTCAAATCTCAGTTTTTTAATTTCCAAAAAATGGCTAGAACAGTATTTGCATCAAAATGATGTTATAGACATAAATCAATGCCTAAACCCTTGAATCTTCTTCTGTAACAGAAATGACCAATTATATATACAGGTTGTGCCTCACCATCCACTGATTTGGTATCCACTGTTTTGACTCACCACTGATACCGAGGTCCACCTTTAAATGCCTTGTAGCAAGGAAAAAAGCACTAAAATCCAATTTCCCATCTTTGTGCTATTAAATAATTATAATTCATTCCACTAGATTCCATTATTCACCCCATCTCGTAGCTGAATGTGGTATACTGTCAATACCAATGCATTCTGGGGCAACAGTAGAGGAGCAGGAAAGCTGGAAGTGGGTCTTTAAAGCAATTTTTCCACTGATTTGGTGTCCACTGATTTTTTTTATGAGACAAATCCTGAAATTCAATTCACTCATTGGCATTGTTGTTGTGTTGTATGCATGTTGATGTATTTCTGAGCTTGGGGTCAAACTAAATGTTATGTTAACACGTCCTGGTGTTGAAAGACAATTGATGCTTTTTTTTTTTCTTTAGTTAAAAATAGCAGGGAGGGGCATGATGAAGAAAGAAGGCAGACCTTCTATCAGACCTTGTGAAGACCTTCTAAGGCAGAAGGCAGACCTTCTAAGGCAGACCTTCTAAGACCTTCTATCAGACCTTGTGAAGACCTTCTAAGGCAGAAGGCAGACCTTCTAAGGCAGAAGGCAGACCTTCTATCAGACCTTCAGACCTTGTGAAGGCAGACCTAAAGCTCCCCTACATTCCTCCATGACCTATTTCACAATCCCTGGAGCACTATTTTGAAAAGCAAAAGAAAAGAATATTGCATTTTAAGCATTTCATATAATGAGTCATTTGAGCTCTATGCTCCCAATAGCCAAGCTGAAGCCACAATTTTCCCTTTGTCCATTATGGCAACCAGGCTTGTGACAGCATACACAGCCTCTAACCTGATTACTGTTTCCAGACAGGGAGAATAGAGTGCATTTTTCTCCTCCTCTTTGCCCGAGCATCCTCCAAGTCCTTACAGAGGGCTCTGGGAAATAGGCTCAGCAATGCTTTGCTTCCAAATCACTTTTGCTCAAATGAAGGGAGAATGTTCCACTCATCTTTTATGTTCCAGAGTCCCCTAAGGTTTGAAATAAAAGATTTATTTGCTGTGTTTCTATCCTGCCTTTTAAAACAAATGTTCCCAGGATGATTTACATACAATAAAACAATGACAAAATTATGAAGCTGTTTAAGAAAACAATTCAAAAGCAAAAGTGAAGGTATACTTTGAGTTAAATCCCAAATGCCTGGTGGGGTAAAAATATTTTTTTCTGGGCTATCAAAATGAGAAAGGAAAATGAGAAGGAAGAAAACAATTTCTGCTCCTAGGGGGAACTAATCACAGGACCAGGAAAGTTGGTTCTTCGAAAAGAGTTTTGTCATCCCCCTCCCCTGCAAACCCTCACCCAGGAATGATGAGCCAGAAGGATATCATGACTACTTCCATACTGAAAGCACAATAGTCAAGAAGATTAGCAGCAGATTGGGCCATTCCATGGAGGTATTTTAAGGGCCCCATCAAGAAATGTGCGTGCCGGCTTACCACTGGTGCTGTAAGGCAAAATGTGCTGTAAGGCACGTTTGCGAGTCCTTACCACGAGCCCAGCACCAGAGCAAGCCTAGTGTGAACCCACACTGGGCCAGCTCTGGCACTGGGACCATAATCTGCTGCCTGACAGTCACCCAGACTGCCTGGCGGAGAGACGTGAGAAAAGTGTGGAGGAAGGTGGGGAGAAGGCATTGCAGGGCAGGGAAGGAGGGCAGAGGGCAGGGAAGAGGTGTGGCAGGAGGAAGGCTCAGGGTAGGAGGAGGGCAGGACTGATGAAGCTCGGCTCCACTGAATCCTGAGCCCATGTGGAACTGGGGGGGAAGTCCATGTGGGGGGGGGGAGACTCTCCAATTCTGTGGCAGGTCCAGAGTTGCTGTTGAATTGAGTAGCCCCTTTGCATGGCTGCTTCCCTTACCCAGGGGAAGGGGACAAAAGTCCCTCCAAGTAACTGCTGGCGTCTGTCTGGTTGTGCGCTGGATACCATGGCAGTCATTTTGGCACCACGGCAGCCCCGCACACTGGGCAGCTCAGGACTGGGCTGTGAGACAGCAGAACAGATTTCAGCAGCATTCTCTCGTGCTTCGTTGGCTGCCAATTTATGAGCACAGCTGCAAGAAACTGCAGCGCCCCACCACTGCTGACGGACCCCACCATGCCCACTGGAGAAGGTAAAGCAGCATCAGGGTAGGGGATGGTTGGGGAAAGGGAAAAACTGAGCAGGGAGTGGAGAGGAGTGGGATGTAAAGGCTGCAGGAGGGGTGGATCTGGCGGCAGTGCCAGATCCTATCCCCACATTGAAAGCCACCCCGCTGCCTCCCCCTTTGTCTCCTTGAACTTGCATTAGTGATTTTGCTGGCACAGGTCCCAGATGCCCCATTTGGAGTGAGAGGCTTGCAGAGGAGTAAAGGGAAATAATTCCCCTTTCCCCTCTGAAGCCTCCTGATTTGTCTCCCTGCTGGATACAGCACACCCATTTTCAGTGTGGCTGCACAATGGGGGGGGGGGAGGGGGAGGATAGGATTGGCCACTAAAACATCAGTCTCCCTGTGTATGTCCCAGTATAGATCATTACCCAGAGTGACCATGGCAGGCTTACAGAGGCAAAGTAAGCTGGACAACAGGAAACTGGTCAGATAGTGCTTGACTACTAAACAAATATTATTAGTAGAGGTTTTTTTGGGGTGGTGATATTTTCCCCAAAATTTCTGGATTAAAATTGCAGATTGTGGTGTTATGTGTTTTTATTCAAATTCTTATTCAAAATTGCATAAACAGCACAATAAAGATTTCAACTGTGAACTCTGTATCGTTTTAGATGATTGCCAAACATATATACTTACATATTCATTGGTTTTCCAAGCTTCTCAAAAGTGTACACTGCACAGACAAGCAGAATTTTTTTTTCTTTTAATCACGGTATCCCCCCTTTGCATACCAGAATGGCGTAAAATAGCCACTGAAAGTGATCAGGTCAAGGGGCAGTACAATAGAGGAAAATAAAATCACAGAGGCAGGTTGAAACTGCAGGCTTAGCTCTTCCTTTTCAGTGCCTCTGCTCAAGCTTTTGCTTTTTCTCCACCTACTCACATCAATCCCCCCTCCAGCTACTGCATATGCACACACATCCTCTAGCACAGGGGCGCATGCAACCTGTGGCATGTGTGCCACTAGTGGCACATGGACATTTCCTAAGTGGCACACACAAAGTTGCCTGTCAGAGCCATGATGGCCAATGCAGGAATCTACAGCTGCAAGCACATAGTTCTTCCAGTATGAGACCCAGAAAGGGAGCGACAAGGCCCAAGGTGGGGTGAAGATAGCCAAGCAGATGTTTGGTGGATCATATGGGCCAGCAAAACCACACAAGCAGGTCTGGAGACGATCAAAATAAGTTGGAATGGCACATTTAAGATTTTGTATATAAAACATGGCATGTGGTGTGCTATGGGATGACCGCCCCCTACTCTAGTAGATACTGTAACTGAGCCATTCCACCATCGAAATGTGGGGGGTTTGCTGCCTTAAGTGAAAACTACTTGTGGATTCCTCAAAAGTAAGCAAAAGTGGTGTCATTTGGTTAAATAAGTTGTTTTTTGTGTTTTGATCTTAATATCATTTTATATCATGATTTGAGTAGAAATTAACCAATCCTATCTGCTGGCTTCCACAGAGAGAATGGAAGGGCCAGGATTCTGGTGCAAGGGCCTAGATCCTGGCATGCTTTATGCCATGCTGTTGTGGTTGTTAATACTGCTAGTTAGCTCAACAAGTTGCTGCCAGCCAGGTACATGGACCGGTGGCAAGGCCTCTTTCCACTGTGCAAGTGAGTTGGTGGGAAGGGCTAGCAGTGGGCAGATGGAGTGTGTAAGGATCAAGGGTATTTCCGGATGGGAGTGGGAGGAACAGGGGGTCAGGAGGTGGTGGGAAGGGGTGGATCTAGAGGCGATGGTGTACAGCGCATCTTATCTCCTCATTTTCAAATCTCCCTGCCCCTTGACTCTCATTGGACATATACCACCAAAACAGGTATGGCCCATTGGCTCTTGAGAAGACCCATTGGCTCTTGAGCATCCTACCAGGTTGTAAGTACAAAATGTCCATACCTCCTTCAGGGTATCTGATAGGAATTTACAAGGAGAAAGATGTGGGTCTTTGTATTTCTGTGGAAAAAAAAAAAACAAAACACAAAAAATATTCCAAGTATAGTACACTAGAACTTTGATCCTTTAACAGCTAACTATGCTGTTAATAATAAAATAATAATAAAACTTTATTTTTATCCCGCCCTTCTCCCTAACGGGACCCATGTTAAATGTAAATTGTTAAATGCAAATTGCACTATTGCAGTGAACATGTGTGGTGGCCATATCTCTGAAAATCTCTGGAACATTTTAGTTAGGTGATCATATATCTGAAAATCAGGGAAAATTTTCACTCCTCTTTAACTGATCTCCATTTCAGCTAGATGATATGAGGAAACACATGCATTAACTCACAGTTACCTCCTTTTGGGACACCAACTACTTTTATTAGGCAAGCTTGAGCAGAAAAAAAAAATAAGAGAGGCTAATTCCATAGATAGCAATAGAGCATGTTCTAAAAAGTGGCTGAAAAACAAGAGGTCTTGGCAAGAGCATTAACTCTCTGAACAGAAAAAAAGAATCTAGGTTAGAAGCACAAGCCTGTATAAAATGAAAATCGCCCTTAAACAGGCATGTGACAATTCAGACAATGGGATCTGTTAGCATCTAATTCATCCTATTATGAACCCATTTATTTCACACACACCCTTAGATTCTTCACAACTTGTGTAAAAATCCATTGTACTTTCACTCAGCTGAATTAACAGTTCCATGGATGACAAAGGCAGCATTGCTCTTGACAAGGAAACCTCACAGTTTTAGAGGTGAAAAAAACAGCTTGTTCAAAACCACTCAGATGTCCTTTGTGTTATAGTTACCTGAGGTCTTTTACAAGAAATTTCATTTGAGATTTGATTTGTCTTTGAGTTCAAAACCCTCTGACTTCACAGGCAATCTGAACAAGCATAGTCCATTCCATTTGCAATTGTCTCTGTGACATGTTATCTTGGGGGGGGGGGCAGAATTCAGAACATGAAACAGGTATTGCAGAATCTATTTGTGACATAAGGGCCTTCTCATCTATCCAGGTATGGCTTGGCATGCACAATGAAGGCAGGGACTCCACCAGATTCACAGTGCTTTCCTTGTGCACAAAGCAAATAGATGGAAAGGTAGAAAACGACCAAAGGAACGCCATTAGAGGAAATGATTCATGTGGAAATGAGGGGTGGGGTGGGTGAGTGGAGAATGTTCAAATATACTTTGTAAGATGAGGGGGAGACAATATAAATTTAGGGTTGTGAAGTTGTTCTAGTATATTCTGCAAATGTCCATTGAATGTCTTACTTTAGAGCAGTATTTCTCAAACTCTGAATCACGACCCAATGGTGGGTCACAACCTGATGCTTGCTGTCATATTGCAATGCATTACTGGGAGCCACCAGAGGACACTTCCTGCTTGTGCCTGACCTGCAACCAACTCCACTGGCCTCTGTTGGGCCCAGAATGCCTTGGAGAAACAACTGGAAGTGACTTCCAGTTTGCTTCCACAATTTCAGGTTTTCTTCCATGACTTCCAGTTTGCTTCTGCAAGGCATTGTGGAACCTGTGGAGGCCAGTGAAATGGATCACTGGCCTTGCGCAACTGAGAAACGGCCTTTGGTGGCTCACAGTAGAGCTTTATAGCATGACAGCAAGCATTGGGTCACAACCTCACTTAGAGGTCAAGGTGAGTCACAGAGGTTCAAATTTTGAAAACAACTGCCTTAGAGAATTTCTCCCAAATATAGCCTCATGATGCAGCAGGCGTGGTCTAGTGGTTGAGCAGAAGGCTGCCCAAAGAGTGCTAAGCAGGAATGGTCCTGGTTGAATTTTGGATGGGAGATTGAAAGCTGATAAAGCTGTCATGGTACAGGAGAGCCAGGAGGAGTCTCTGTTTACAGCTTGGCCAACTGCTCGTGTAGGAAGCTTGGAAGGCATACCCTGGTACCAGATGTGACGACCATGACATGAAAGATTCCATCTGGAAGAGAAGGGAGCTGCCAGTAGAACAAGTATTGTAAAATCTTATTTATACTGTACTATGGAGCTTGTTAAGCCACCTTGGGCATTTGTTTTAGCATGGGAAAGGCAGGCTCTAAATTTCTCATTTAAAATAAATATATCTTACCAGATTAATGGACAGAAAGACCAGGACTGCCCTTTAGAGGGAATATGGGGAGACACACCATTTTATTTTGAATTATTATGACTTCAGTATCTCAGCATTCTCCTAACCTGGAATCAAGGCAACATACCTGGGATTCCCAGCCAGTCATCCATCCAAGTACTAACCAAACTAACCCTGTTTAATAACATTGGCTCACACCCCCCTCTTTCTTCTAGCATGTGTTCTCCTTTTTCTTCCTTTTGCCAATCATGGTTCATCTGAACTGTCCCTCACAAGTAATTCTTATACTTACTAGCAAGGTTGATGAGTGGGAGAGGAAGCCAGTACCAATTACTAGTCGCATATGTCGCATATGTACCAAGCCAGGATGGTGTAGTGGTTTGAGAGATGAACAGACCTGGAAGATCCAAGTTCAAATCCTCATTCAGCCGTAAAGCTTCCTTGGACCAGTCACTCTCTCTTAGCCTTACCTACCTCACAGGGTTGTTGTGAGGACAAAAAGGAGGGAACTATGTACAACTATGTACAGCACCCTGAGCAACTTGCAGATAGGCTGGTATAAACAAATACATATGTATTTCTTTTATGCAAAGATTTTAGGTAGTCTGTCCTTGCTGAGGGGGCCTGAAATTTTTTTTTCACTGAAGCCCAAATCTGCTGTCAGTGGTCCTGCTTCCTATTATAAGGGTCTTATGTAAGAAGCTGGTTCAGATCACTTGCTAGACGAGCGATTTTCAACTAGTGTGTCATGATACGCTGGTGTGCCATGAATGGTTCACAGGTGTGCTACCGGAACTTTGGGGGAGGGTCATTTATTATTAGGCCATTGGGGGATGTGAGCCCCGCACCATAGCATGGTGTGCCTTGTCACTTGTCAAAAAGCTGGTGGTGTGCCTTAACAATTTTAGCACTTTGTCAGTGCGCCCTGAGATTGAAGGTTGAAAATCGCTCCCTTGGGGTCCCCTTGACTGACTTTCTGGGCCCTGCAAAAATGGGATAAGAAACATTATTTGTGGGGGAGTGGAAAGAATGTCTAAAGCTGTTTCTTGCAAAAAGCCAAACCAACATTAATCAAAAAGCCAAAAAGTAATTAAAACCAATTATTCACATTTTATTTTGCGTGTCAAAACAGTTTCATGCCATGGTGAAAGTTCAACTCATTTCTTGATTCTTCTGAACCTATTTACTTATCGTTAGCAATTCAGAATATATTCTAGCCACAACAGTGACAACAAAAACATGGAAGGAATTGTGTAAAATGAAATTCACAGTTTATGTGTTTCTTTTCTTTCTTTCCTTTTTGTTCAACACAGTCGGTTGAGATGTTATAGAATCCTGTTATGACCATCACCACATAATCTATAAGAGCTCTTTCCACCATTGGTACTAAAGTGCAATTAGGCAATTGGGACAAGACTGAGGAAAAAGTCACCACTGAAACTTTAACATTACTTACTGTTGTGCTAATGTTATCTGTGGTTAATGAAAAACAAGAGTACAGGTGTTCCCCCATATTCGCAGGGATTCTGTTTCGGAACCTCCCAGTGAAACGGTAGATATGGGTGAATGCTTCCCCCCACCCTCTGCAGCCTAGGAGAGTTCTGCTCCCCTCACTTCCCTAGGGGGTGTGTGAGGGAGGGGACATAGGGGCCCCGGACCCAATCTGCAGATAAGTGAATCTGCGATAAGGGATCCACGGATATAGGGGCCCCCCCTGTAGTGTTACAATTTCAGAGGGCTGTTTCAGAGGAAGTATTTAAAAAGTATATGTTAAAATATAACTTGAAAAAGATACAATATGTGGTTGATTCAAAAAATTTGCAAAGTTGGTAAATTAGTTGTTCGCAAAGCAAACTTTTTCCCCAAATGGTCTGCGGCTTTTATTTTCCCAACAGCTGATGTGATTAGCTTTTATAAAGGTACCATTTAAATGATACATGTCTTGCCCTCAAGGTATAAGTGAGAAGACGTTGCAGATACAGTATAATATTGCCACATCAGCTCATAGTACTCTTGATGTAAAGTATGAGCTGAAGACCATTTTCCAAGTTCAAGAAGTGTGTCTTGAAATGCATTCACATATTGCACACTAGAGAAATTCAGGTTGCAAGTGAAAGATAATTGAATTTTAGTATCATCACTATTTACGTACAAAATAAAATCTACCATAATTTAAAAATTCACAGCCCTTCTGTACAGCTCTGGATTATTTGTGCCAGAAATGCAAACCTGAAACTTAATCCCAGTCCTTAAAATGCCATTCTACTTGAGGGAAGCCTTGGTCTTCATAACCTGTTCCTGAGCCAGCACAGAAATATTTTTGGTATCTAACATTTTGCACTCCTTTCTTCTTTCATTCATTCACACTGCTCATCTGAAGTTGTTCGCCATTTTTGCTGCCTGATCAAATCAAGAAGCCTATGCTTTCTTTTGTCCTTCACTTTCTACAAATGCATTTCCAGTAATGAGATTTCAGGAAACCCATTAGTGAGAAAGGATAAGTATCAGTCCACAACAAAAATACAAGGTACACTCTAACTGGGAAGCATTAAACGCTTAAATGAGACCTTGGCATCAATAAGGAATTTCTTGTTCTGCTGTATTTATGTAATAACACAGGCCAAAACACATTTTGCTTCCTTAAACATTACACCAATTCCTGGGTATATTTGGGGTGCTGATTCAAAAAATGGCATCTGTTTTGCCCTATCACGTCTAGTTTTGGAGACACGGCATAGCCTCTTTAGTGAATGGATCAAGCAGCTTCCTCATGAGGAAGCCTACACCATGGCTTCCACATGAGGAAGCTGCTTGAACCATTCACTAATGAGGCTATACTATATCTCCAAAACTAGATGTGATAGGGCAAAATGGATGCCATTTTTGGAATCGGCACCCCAAATTCATATCAAACCACCATAAAGTTTGGGAAAAACTTTTCTGACCCTCAATTTTGTAGGCCTGTGTAATTGTGAAAGGTGGTTTAGTATGAAATGGACAGTTAACTAAATAAAACGAAAGGTAGTATATTAAGAAACACAAACAGTATTTCCACATGTCTTTTATACCCTCTGAAGAAATAAAACCCTCAGATAAGTATAAAATTTCATCTGAGGGTATAAAAGACATGTAGAATCACTGATTGTGTTCCTTAATATGTTTCATTTGCAAAAGATCTTTTCCTCAATTCCGTATCAGCCAGAGTTAAGGGGAGAATTCCTGAAAAGAGTTGCCTTTTTAAAAAAAAAAACAAAATCTGAAAGGAATGGATTTTTACAGCACAGATTCTATACATGGCTAACCGGAAATAAGACTCACTGAGTTCAATGCAATTCAATGCAACCCTCCCATCCACGTTAACGCTGTACTACGGAGCCCACTACAACAGCAGAAGTGTGTTTTGCTGTCATAAAATGGTTGCCAATGGAGTGCGGAGCAATCTGTCGGCAGCCATGTTGCATGCGCTCCTGCAAGAGGCAGCCACACCCACCAGAACAGCTAAAATAGTGGTGGGTTGGGGGGTGTGGGTGGGTTGGGGGTGAAACAGGGTGGGGAGAGGGAGAAACATGGGGCAGTAAGGTGGAGGGAAGGTGTGTGTCTGGTGGCAATGGTGCATACCAGATCCTATCCCCTCTTTTTCAAACCTCCTTGCCACTCTTCTTCTCCTTGTGTCAGTTAAAGAGCTGGTGCAAGTCAGAGGAGACCCATTCTGGAGCAGGAGACTAACAGATGGGTAATGGGAATAATTTACCTTTCCCCTTTCTGCCCCCCCCCCCCGCCGGTTATAGCACACACCTTTTTTGGCATGGATGCATTGGGTGGGAACAGATACACAATTTTTGTAATGTTTCAGCAACACAAGGTAAGGGGAATCAAATCTCCTTACTCCAAGTTGCACTCCAGGCTGCACCTACCTTGCACTGCATACAACTCAGCCTGCCTGTGCAAGTTAGGATTGTGCCTTGAGTGTTCAATTCAGCAGAAGATGCAACCAATAAGATGGCTGAAGTTACAGGTCACAGAAGTTGCAGCCAATAGTGGTTCTCATTGACACAAACTGGTACATCTACACTTAGTACTTTTAGGTGTACAGGTAGAAGCTATTTATCTGTGTTAGTTCTGTTCTGTGACTCGGCGGGATTAACAAAAATCGCTTTGTGCTAAATTCCATAGAGTTAAGCAAATACGCTGCAGCCTGACGCTTGGGGCTGAAAGGAAACTCAGGCAGCTGTTATCAATCCCCTCCCCTCCCCTCCTTCGCCTCCCCCTCCTCTTCTCCGTACTCAGCCCTCCCCGTTGCCAGCTGTCCCCGTTTCTTTCACAGGTGGGATGCTGAGCTTTTAAGAGTCCAGTCTTGTGTGTTTCTACTCAGATGTAAGTCCCATTGTAGTCAATGGGGCTTATTCCCAGGAAAGTGTGGAGAGGATTGTAGCCTAAATCTCATGCTTTGCTTGCTGGGAAGGCTTGCTTGTGTCGGTGATTGCCTGCACCATCTCGGGGGGGGGGGGAATTCAGCAAGCACTCCCTGGGTTTTTTAAAGCAATTCTCTCTATTACTAGCGCCCCTGCCCCTGTGTGTGTGTGAGTAAGAGAGAGAGAGAGCGCGAGAGAGCATGCTCCACCTTGCTGCACAGTGTTCTGGCTACAGAGGTTTTCTGCCCCCTCCCTTCCCCTCTTCAGCCTCTCTGCTGCCTCAAGTGCTCCAGGAGTGTTACTGTTCCTTCCCAAGGGGAACCTCTTCCAGGGCTCCAGGGCTATTTCTCTGCCTGGGCCAAGCAGAGCCTTTTCCCAGTGTTTTGGGCTGCCTGGAAATGGAGCGAGGTGCCAGTGCAGGGTAAAGAAGGCAAAGGTGCCTGTGACTTTCAGTTCCCCCACCCCATTAGACAAACTGAGACAAATCAGAAGATAAAAAAATCCATGGATAAATAGGCTGCACCTGTACATGAAAAAAAATCCTTCTGAAAATTTTATGTGAAGTCTGCCTCAGTGATTCCATTTATGAAAAAAATAAAGTCATGTCAAATTCTCTAGCATGCAGAACTGACAGCTCATGACACCAATCTTCTAGAAACTACTCCCTGCATGTAACTTCCTCACCCCTTATTGGAGTACTTGCAAACACCATATAGACAAGATACTATACATACATACATTGATGGGCCATCCTCATTGGCAATCTTTCCAATGTAGCCCACACTCACTCCATGTTTTTTGGTCTAGTGCGACTGTTGTCCACTGCGGCAGTCCCTACTATACATATATTATAAAAAATTGCAGTATTTCCAGTATATTCTCTGGTTTCTGAGCAATATGTTCCTCTCTGAGATTTTGCTTTCTTTACAATGGGTTACAACGAATCACTATGTTTCAGTTCCATTTTGAAGTATTATCAGGGTATAGAGGAACGGTGCCAGACACGTTAACAAATCTGCCTAAATATTCACAGTATTGCTTATCATTCTCACATAAATGAAATATTTGCTAGCTATAATTATTTCTGCTTTTCTTCATTATTTTCCCCCCAGCCTTAATTATAAACTATTATTCCTCTTTTGTCTTCTTAGGGCTCCCACATACATTACGATATGACAATTAGTACCCGATGGTAAGAGGAAAAGTGTGTGTGTGGGGGGGGAGGGAGGATACACATCATGGCTTTGTGTTATATGTGAATATTCATTAGGCCCTTCTCTCCTGAACTGTGTTGAAAATTGGTAATGAGTGAGAATTACTACACGTTATATAAAGAATAGCAAGTGGAAATTATGACTCCTGGTTATGTTGTTACCACTTGCCAGGGACACACAACCTTGCAAGGTGAATTAAAAAAAAATAAATCAAAAATACATGCACCTTGCTAAATTCAATCTCTGTACATCAAGACATGTTGGTCCCCGAGGAAGAAAATCCAAATGATGCCCCCATGATTAAAAAAAAAAATTATATTATGCTATTAGGTCAAACTAAATAATTGACTATTTGCTGCACCTTTATCACATCAAAAAAGGTCCCTAGAGGTAGGATGCCTCACCCTGCCTAATAACAGAGCTGGCCCAGTTTGTATCTTCATAACAATATCTTTGTGTGATGTACAGTGACTTTACATCACATCTGATTTCAAATTGGCTGTTTACAGTAGTGACCAAGCTCAAACTCCTTGCTAAATCATTTTATTGATTGATTCTATTTTTATACTTCATTCCCAAAAGTTTAAAGAGGTGTATAATCCCCTGGAACATCCTAAAATCACATATTACTAAGAAATCACATATAAGTTCAAACCACCAATATCAACAACTGAATGTGATAAAAAAAATTAGCAGCAGTTCAGTCTCCTTGAATGGGCGCCAGTCAAAGTGCCACAGACTACAGGCAGTGTTGGGGAAGGTGACCAGACCGCCTGGGAGAGGTAAGTAAAAAATTTTCTTTATCTTTCTGTAGGCTGCCAATGGATCTCCTTGGAACAATGCCAACTATTTTGCTAGCATAGGTTGGAGGAGAGGTGGGGGTGTGTGTGTCAGTCTGGATAAACGGGGATCATGCTGCTGCTGGGATCTCCCCCCTCCAGTCTCTGCAGTCTTCTTCCCTCAGTATGAAGATCAAGAAAAAAGAAAAAGAAGATCTTAAAAACCCACGATAACCTTAAAATGCTGTGGTTTCAAATGTTTTGCTGTGCAAACTTCTAGTTTACAGACTACTGGAACTGTTATGGAGTATAACCCATTGCTGTCACTGACACTGACACTGACATGTTATGGAGTATAACCCATTGCTGTCACTGACAGATGCAGATGCTTATGCTCTGGTTCCTGATCACCCATTTCTCATCAAAGAGCACTAGCCACCATCCATGTGCTACTGAGGCGCAGTGTTCAATGGTGCTCCCTCCTCCCTTGGTGCTGTAAGCATGCCTATACAAGAACAAAGGTGACAGGGGTGACTGCAACAACTACCGTGGCATCTCTCTCCTTAGCGTTGTAGGAAAGCTGTTTATCCTAGTGGCACTAAAGAGGCTCCAGGTACTTGCAGAGAGCGTCTATCCAGAATCGCAGTGTGGATTCCGAGCCAACAGGTCCACCACTGATATGGTATTCTCCCTTAGACAACTGCAGGAGAAATGCAGGGAACAATGACAGCCACTCTTTATAGCCTTCATAGATCTCACAAAGGCTTTCGACCTGGTCAGCAGAGACGGCCTCTAAGATTCTCCCCAAGATCAGATGTCCACCCAGGCTCCTCAGCATTATCAGATCTTTCCACATGAAGGGCACTGTTGTCTTCGATGGCTCCACATCACACCCCTTTGACATCCAAAGCGGAGTGAAGCAGGGCTGTGTTCTTGCGCCAACCTTGCTTGGGATTTTCTTCGCTGTCCTGCTGAAGCATGCCTTTGGAACTGCAACAGAAGTCATCTATCTCTGGACCAGATCAGACGGAAAGCTCTTCAACCTCTCCAGACTGAGAGCAAAGTCCAAAGTCCAGCTGAAATGTCTGCATGACTTCCTCTTTGCTGACGATGCAGCTATCACTACCCACTCTGCCAAAGATCTCCAGCAGCTCATGGATCGTTTTAGCAAGGCCTGCCAAGATTTTGGACTGACAATCAGCCTGAAGAAAACACAGGTCATGGTTCAGGATGTGGACTCACCTCCCTGCATTACAATCTCTGTGCATGAACTGGAGGTTGTCCATGACTTTGTGTACCTTGGCTCAACGATCTCCGAGCTAAACAAACGCATCAGTAAAGCAGCTACCACGTTTTCCAGACTCACAAAGAGAGTCTGGTCCAACAAGAAGCTGACGGAACATACCAAGATCCAGGTCTACAGAGCTTGCGTCCTGAGTACACTTCTGTACTGCAGCGAGTCATGGACTCTTCGCTCACAACAGGAGAGGAAACTGAACGCTTTCCACATGCGCTGCCTCCGATGCATCCTCGGCATCACCTGGCAGGACAAAGTTCCAAACAACACAGTCCTGGAACGAGCTAGCATGTATGCACTGCTGAAACAGAGATGCCTGCGTTGGCTCGGTCATGTTGTGAGAATGGATGATGGGCGGATCCCAAAGGATCTCCTCTATGGAGAACTCGTGTAAGGAAAGCGCCCTACAGGTAGACTACAGCTGCGATACAAGGACATCTGCAAGAGGGATCTGAAGGCCTTAGGAGTGGACCTCAACAGGTGGGAAACCCTGGCCTCTGAGCGGCCTGCTTGGAGGCAGGCTGTGCAGCATGGCCTTTCCCAGTTTGAAGAAACACTTTGCCAACAGTCTGAGGCAAAGCGGCAAAGAAGGAAGGCCCATAACCAGGGACACAGACCAGGGACAGACTGCACTTGCTCCCGGTGTGGAAGGGATTGTCACTCCCAAATCGGCCTTTTCAGCCACACTAGATGCTTTTCAGCCACACTAGACGCTGGCATGTTTATGACACTAAGTGCCTGCACTGGAGCTCAGCACCAGCGCTGAAGGCCCATAGGATTGGGCCCTTAGTTAGAAGCCCTTTTGACAGTTCACTGAGATGGTGAAAGATGCGTGCTTAATATGCTGTGTGCATTGTCGGATATACATGTTGGTTTCTGGCAAGCTTCCTTACTTTGGGGATTTGTGTGAAATAGCAGCAAGTCGTTCATGATCTTGTTGGCATGTGATTGGTGCCTCTGTATAATGAACCCAAATCCAGGCTAATTATAGGGCAGCAAGCCTTGTAGGTAATGACAGATTAAATACTTATAACTCAACAGTCTAAAGTAACTGTGTATTTGAGACACACACATCATTTTTCACTTTCGTTTCCCTAACTTGAGGTCAATACATTGTGGTTGGGAGTATATTGAGTTTTGATGTGGGAGGTCCAGGTGCAAATGTTCCTGCAGTCATGATAATGAGAAATGTGATAGACATTGTGCAGCACTCTGTACACCGAATATAATGTGAAGATGATTCATAATAATGAGAGAGAGCTGTGTGAGCAAGGCATGACTGAAAGTATGTAATCATATCCCCTGGGATATCCTATTGAAACATCCTATACAATCCTATATTGAAAACGGCCTTCTTACACATCCTCATTGCATTTATGTCAGTTTTTGCTCCAATAAACATTGGAATCTATCGCAAGTGTGTTCACAGTGCATCCATCATGGTCTAGTTGCAGTGGGAGCAAAGCTTCCTTGCTGAAATAATCAATGAGCCACTGATTAAATTTGCCCAATGTCATTTGACCAATGCAGAATTCCCTTTATGTGATATCACCTCCCATCTTGGTTCCCAGGATCAATACCAGGAGGATACCTGCTGACCACCAATGAGATAGACTTCTTCCCCATTGATAGCTACTTCCTACACATACTGAAAAGGGGTTCAATAATAAATGGTCAATACCTTGAAAGAAAGGGCTATCTTTATGCACTTCGTCATTGAAGAAAAGCATATCAGTGTGAATCCACCTCTCCATAGTGTGATTTTTTTGGTCTGTTAAAAAAGAAAAGGGCTAATTTTTAAAATAGTAATCAGGAGGGTCCCTACTGCCCCCTGATGGAAATGTTGAAATCCCAGGCCTTTGGTCCAGGTGACCTGCTCTTTGAAGCAGAAAGTAATGAGGCAACTATTTCTACAACTCATCATACATGCAGCAAGGAGGTTCAGCCTGGCTTTTGATCTTGTTGTTGTTGGTGCCCACTTCTTCAGTGGTATCCAACAAATGGATTATTCATGTAGAATAATGCTGCCAGTGGGTATGAATTGTACGTCGAAAATGGAGCTTCCATGTCCAGAGCAATACTTACCTGGCACTAAATATGAGGAAGCTCCATTCAAATCTGGAGCACTGCGTTCCAATGATCAATTAAGGGGGGGGGTGTTACATGGTTTCAAAAGATCAGAAATGTGGCCGTCCTGGCCTGAGGATCATCTATGGCCTCTTGCTAATAGTCCTTCTAATATACATGTTACTAGTCTGGCCTTTGCTCTCCAGACAAGTAAGCACCAAGGTCATACAGGTTGAGTCTCATTATTCGTGAGGGTTCCGTTCCCAGGACTCACATGGATGGCAAAAAATGCATTAAAGCAAATCAATTTAAAGAACAAAGTCCCTTTGTACTGATCTTTTGTAATGCACACAGAGGCAATCAGTCTCTCTCCAGGTGCTTAGGCTTCACTAGGAGGCAGCAATCCCTCCCTTCACCAGGAGCCCTAGCAAGGGGGAAAGAATGGAGAAGGTGATAATCACTGCCATTTAGCCTTCTTTCATGTGCTCAGGAGGAAGGAAGGAGTGAAGCCTGCAGAGAGAATGACTGATGGATTGTCAGCCGGCTGCCCTCTCTCACGTTAATGAAACTATTGTTAGAGGACTGTTTACCTTTAATTTAAAGGGTATTTCCCATCACGTTGAGATAGAAAAATCTGGGATAATTAGGTTATACCTGTAATCACTTGCATGACTCTCTCTCTACAACAGTAAAAAGCAGTTTTTTAAAACTATTATTTTAAAGGGGTGCATTTTTTCCCTTCTCCAGGGATCAGCACATTCCTTCTCATTTGCACGGGCCATTTGTGTTGAGTCAAATTTGTGTATACAAAATCTGTGTATAACAAGGTTGGACCTATTTAAATGCATATCTCCTGCACATCTTGAGTTAACCCATTGAGGCCCTAAACTAAACCCATAAGAACATAAGAAGAGACCTGCTGGATCAGGCCCAGGGCCTAGCTAGTCCAGCTTCCTGTATCTCACAGTGGCCCACCAGATGCCTCAGGGAGCACACAAGATACTTGCATCTCGCTGCCACTCCCCTGCATCTGGCATTCTATCTACCCTCACACTCCCCATTGAAGACTGCACTTGGGTTTAACTTGGGCCACTTTATTAAACACAAATGACCAATTTTAACACATGAAACCTACTGAACACACCTTCCCTCCCTTGCCAGTCTGGGGTAGGCAGAAAAACTGCCATCCACAGTCAATTCGGATGACAGAAAAGAATTCCTACCCAGCCCTCATAATGAGCGACTGGCTAATCTCAGACTGTATGTACCCATCATGGCTTGTAACCTGTGATGGAGTTTTCCTCCAGAAATCTGTCCAATCCTCTTTTAAAGGCATCTAGGCTGGATGCCATCACCACATCCTGTGGCAAGGAGTTCCACAGACTAATTACACACTGGGTAAAGTAACATTTCCTTTTGTCTGTTCTAACTCTCCTGACTCTCAATTTTAGCGGATCTTCCCTGGTTCTAGTGTTGAGTGAGAGGGAAAAGAGTATCCACACTATCGATCCCCTGCATAATTTTGTATGTCTCAATCATGTCCCCTTCGGATGCCTCTTTTTTCTAGACTGAAGAGCCTCAAGTGCTGCAGCCTTTTCTCATAAGGGAGGTGCCCCAGCCCAGTAATCATTTTGGGCTCTCTTCTGCACCTTTTCTAGTTCCACTATATTCTTTTTAAGATGTGGGTACCAGAACACAATACTCTAGGTGTGGCCATACCATCGATTTGTACAATGGCATTATAATATTTGCTATTTTATTCTCAATCCCCTTTTTAATCCCTAGCATGGAATTGGCCTTCTTCACTGCTGCCGCACATTGGGTTGACACTTTCATCGAGCTGTCCACTAGCACCCCAAGATCTCTCTCCTGAGCTATCGTAGATGGCTCAGACCCCATTAGCCTCTATGTGAAGTTTGGATTTTGCCCCAATGTGCATGATTTTACACTTACTGACATTGAAACGCATCTGCCATTTTGCTGCCCATTCTGCCAGTTTGGAGAGATCCTTCTGGAGCTCCTCACAATCCCTTCTAGTCTTCACCACTCAGAAAAGTTTAGTGTCATCAGCAAACTTGACCACTTCACTGCTTATCCCTGTGTCCAGGTCAGGGGAATTCAGAGCACAGTTATATGCCTTCAGAAAACATTCCAGGTTTCTGGAATGAAACAGAATGGTGAGTTTATGCACCACTAGGACATAAAGCTGTTTTCTGTACTGGTGCATGTGTGTGTTTGCCCTCTGCTTGGCATATTACATACTAAAAATAGCCTGTAGATGGTTCAGAAAGCAATGTGTGTTCTGAACAGGCAGAACATTTGAAACAACAAAAACCAGAGAACAATATTATCTAAGACATAATCCATACATACAGTATGAAAACGTTGGTTTTGAAACCACCTGCTCCCCCAATAAACAAACCAGACAAATGCAGAAATCAAACTGGACCATGAGGACCAGTATGAAGGCCAGTATGAAACAAGCTTCTGAGGACTCCTAGTTGTTAGCATGAATGATATGGCTCAAAGTACTTGTGCTGCAAGGGGATTCCACATTTCTTGCACTTATGCAGCAATTAACAGAAATAAAATATTGACCAAGTAACACCTGTGCAAAGCTACGGTCCATACTTGCTCATCTTCTCTGGCCCATAGTCTTTCATTGGAGATGGCGGGTTAGAACAGAATGGGCTTAAATGCCTGAAATTTGGTAATTTTTTTCTTTAACACAGCCAATGTTGTGTTGTCATTTTGTCATTTGCCTTTTGAAATGCACTGACCTTTCAAGCCCTTTGCATCTAATACAGTTAATTTAGTCTTTGCTTCTCATCTTGCTAATTTCATGTCCATTGCATCTCATGTGGAACTGATTTCTCTGTTGCTTTTTAGAACATAAGATTTGTTCTTCTACTAAGAATGTAACCTTTAAAAGGGGGTTCAGAGCAAATCCAAGAAATTACAGACCACTCAGGGTACTGTATCTTCTGGGTAAACTGGTGGTTGAAAGCATAAAGGTAACATTGTTAAGCGTGTAGAAGAATAAACCTAGCTGAAGGATGTCAGCATGATTTCCTCAAAGGTAAGACCTGCCTCACTAACAGTCTAGGGCAGCATTTCCCAATGTTTGTTTCCCACTGTACTACTTTGCAAGGTCCACTTATTAGAAGTACTACTGAAAGTAACTGGCAATAACGTCATCACCTGTTACTTCCAGACACAACGTGACAAACACCAGTAAGAGGCTCAGGGTGGATAGGAGAGGTTTTTCGAACGCATACAAAGCGCGTGCTGGAGATCTGACCACCAAGCCTCCTACCATTGCTTGTTGCATTGCTAGTCTTGCTGCATGCAGCACTTCAGGTACCACTGGTTGAGAAATGCTGGTCTGGGGTTCTTTGAGAGGGTCAACAGGCATGTGGGATAGAGGCGATCCAGTTGACACTATGTACTTGGACATTCAAAAAGCTTTTGACTTGCAGCCCAATTCTACGCTTCCTCTCCTGCTGATGCAAATGCTCCAAAGTGGCTCATGATGCATCCTGCAGAGAGGGATGGGAAGTAGTCCTGAAGATAACAACAACAACAACAACAACTGGGTATTTATATACCACCTTTCTGGTCATCAGATTACTCATCTGACTTTATTCAAGGCGGTTTACATAGGCAGGCTGTTCTAAATCCCCGAGGGAATTTTTACAGTCACAGAAAAGTTCTGTCTTTCAAGAACCACACAACATTTCAGGTGGATCTTTCTGGTCTGGTTTTCACTTCTGGCCTCCAGTTGCCTCCCACGCAGGTTGACAAGCAGCTCCTTCATCTATCACATGGAGGGCAGCCAAGACGCTCCTTTGCTCACACCAAAGAGCAGATGGAATAACTCAGCTCAGCTTGTCAGCTGCTTCAAGGTCTCGTCATTCACGGAGCTGCTGGTGGCCTCGAACTGGCGACCTTCCTATGTTATCTTCCGGCTAATGGAGGCTCTACCCTCTAGATCAGAGCTCCTGCCCCAGATCTCCTCTGGTTAAGGGAACATTTGTTCCCTTACCCAGAGGAGGGGTCTACATGGAGAGGTCTACTTGGACCCATGTCAGTGAAATCACCGGCTCCGGCCCACATGGGTCTGGGCCGTCGGATCAGGTGTGGGAAGTAGGTCCGAATTTGGCAACGGCCAAAGTGGTAGATAAATTAAATTCTACCAGTGTTTCTGAACATTTGTTCCCCATCATACCACTTTGCATTGTCCACTTATTGGAAGTACCACTGGAAGTAACCGGCAATGATGTCATTACCAGTTACCTCTAGATTGGGAGGCCAAACACAACATGAGAAACACCAGTAATAGGCCCAGAGTGGTCAGGAGGGCTTTTTTGAGTGCACAAAAAGGGCCTACTGTAGCTCTGCCTGCTAAGATGAGCCTCCTACTGCTGCTTGTTGCATTGTGTTGCTGGTCTCGCTGGCAGGCAGCAGGGGTCTGGGGTTCCCGCATGTACCTCTGGACACCACCTCAAGTACCACCAGCAGTACAAGTACCACTCGTTGAGAAACAGTGCACTAAAACTAAAATAATGGAGAACAGCCAGGGAGGACTGGAGTCGTGTAGTGACTGAGTTCAGTGCAGAACCTCCTCTAAAAGTCCTGCCTGAGCTGGCAGTAAGGGATATGGGTTAGATGCAGCTGTCATTCAGGAGTTCAGAATGCCAAGTTCTCCCAGGCTGTGGATTGTGTGCATATAAAAGGATGGCACGTCTGTTGGCAGAGAACAGCAGGAAGGGGTGCTGACACTGCTCTAGAAAGGAGCCTGCTTCCTTGATTAAAATAAATTGCTTGTTAGCAGACAACAGTCTCCTGCATTCATTTTCGTATTCAGAAACAACACATGGGTATGCCTTAAAAGAACAGCTCGTAAATCAAGACGCAAATAAAGATATCCGCCCAAAATGTTTAAGCAATCTGGTGGCTTGAGGCAAAGGGTGACCTGCATCCTACATTAAAAAGTATGCAAGTTCACTGGCAGTGAATCATGCTCTGCTCAGTTAGGAGGACAATAGGGCCCTTTGACCTGAAGGTGGGATAGTGTTTAGTGTGCACTGTGCTGTTTCTCATGGAGAATTTAGGGTGAACAAAAGATGGTTGATAAGGCTGGATGAAATCTTTGTGTGTTGCCCTAGCAGAGAATCATACACTTCATTATTCAGCTGGAGCGATGAAGTCTATCCTCTCTCCAGTGCATCTCCAATTATGTGGGCCTCAGGTACCATCTTTTGTTTTCCACAGCTTCTCAGGTCACTGTAGGGAAAGGTTCATCTGCCCACAATGTTAAACTGCCAAACTCTTGGTCATTTAGCTCAAAGCAAAAGTGTACATTTGAACTGGAACAGAATTCAAAAGGACAGTGTCATGTACACAGTGCTTTTTTTGTAAAAAAAAAAAAAAAAAAAAAAGGTGCAGGAACTCACGACTTGTTAATCTTTTATTTATTTATTTATTTTTAAATTTATTTAAAATAAAATATTTTATTTAATATATATATAAATATATAATATGTATATATAAATATATAAAATATTTTTTATTTAAAATAAAACTATTTATTTATTTATTTATTCATCTCATTTCTCTCTCTTTAAATCCCCATTCCCCAACTACTTAAGAACTAGAAAATGAGGGGGGGTCTTCAAGAGAGAAGAACAAAAAGAGACGGACCACCTTGGGAGCGCACACCAAGGATTATATCACAGCTTGTTGCATGTATTTGCAAATATGTAACAACCAAAAAAATTAATTAAAACTTTTAAAACATTTAATAAATATTGGTTAAAACAATTGATGAAGGCAAAATATAAAAAATGATTACATTACATCACTCTACAGATTTGTTTGAACCCAAATCAATTAGCACACAGGGGAGAGGGGGCACAAAAGATGGGTTAATTAATTGATTAATAAACAAGTTATGGATCAAAAATCATGTGGTCACATACCCTCTATTTGCTCAAGACATTGAAACATGATTGGTGCAAAAAAAAAAAGAGAAATATGTGATCAGATAACAATGAATGCACAATATAAGCACACAAGGGGGGAGCAGAAGAATAAACACAAAAGATGAATTGTAAAATAGATAAATTATATAATACCGGAATATAATCTATTTTACAACTCATCTTGAACCAATAAAGAGTGTGTGACCACATGATTTTTGATTCATAACTTCATAACTTAATCAATTCATTAACCCATCTTTTGTGGTTCCCCCCTTTCCCCTGTGTACTATGTCCCCATTCCCCATTATAATAATAGTGATTATTAAATATAGTCTAAAAAAACCAAAAATTAATAGACAACAGTGATCTGACCTACTGCACAGAGGAATACATATTTCCTAAGTGTTATTATAATGCAGCAAGGACACTTAAGCTTCCCCATTTATAGTTAAAAACCTAAATCTCCTGTTGTTGACATTACAAAGCTACTAAATTATTAGTAATAATTTTTGCTTAATTAATTTAGATCAGCCAAGCCTTATATTAATAACTATAAAAATGAATGAATTACTTGCTTCTCAGTAGACCTGCATAGGCTTGGGCTGCAATCCCATCCACATTTTCCTGGGAGTAAGCCCCACTGAACACAAGGGGACTTACTTCTCAGTAGACCTGCCTAGGCTTGGGCTGCAATCCCATCCACATTTTCCTGGGAGTAAGCCCCACTGAACACAAGGGGACTTACTTCTCAGTAGACCTGCCTAGGCTTGGGCTGCAATCCCATCCACATTTTCCTGGGAGTAAGCCCCACTGAACACAAGGGGACTTACTTCTTAGTAGACCTGCAGAGGCTTGGGCTGCAATCCCATCCACATTTTCCTGGGAGTAAGCCCCACTGAACACAAGGGGACTTACTTCTCAGTAGACATGCCTAGGCTGTCTCAGGTGCAGGAGCTGCACCAGCCAGCTTCCTTCCCCCCTCCTCTGCCAAGCCAGTACCTGGGTGCTGCAACCCATCTCCCTGGCTGGCTGACTGGCTGGCTGTCCCTTGTCGTCGTCGTCGTCCTCCTTCTCCTCCTCAGCACACGTCCCCACGCCCTCACCAGCTTGGTAGCTGCACGGGAAGCAGAGCGCGGGGAGAGGAAAGGCGGGCTGGGCTCAGGCGAGAGCTGTGAGTGCGGTGAGGCAGGGGCAGTGCTTTTTTTGTAAAAAAAATAAAATAAAAGGTGCAGGAACCCACTTACAAGAACAAGTTTAAGATTAACAAGTGTAATCTTTTATTTATTTACCTCCCCACCTAAAAAAAAGAAAAGAAAAGAAATTATTCCTTACAGGGATTTGAAACCCCAACGTCTGGCTCCACAGACCAGCACTTTAGTAATTGAGCCATTGGAAGTCTTAGGCTCAAAGTGTTTGGAACTAATACTTGAGGCGCTGATGGCCACCAGCTGGGCTCAGGACCTTATATATTAGTTCTGAACACTGTAATTCTAGGCTTTCCTATAGCCCAATGGAGAGAGTGCTGGGCTGTGGAGCACAAGGTTGGAGGTTCGAATCCCTCCTTAGCCAGCAGTGCTGGGTGGCGCAGGGAGGGAAAAAAGGTGGTGGGAGCCAGGAGGAGGGGGAAAAAAAGGTGGGGGCCAGGAGGGGGAAAAAGGTGGGGTCCAGGAGGAGGGTTGGAGGTTCGAATCCCTCCCTAGCCAGCAGTGCTGGGCAGCGCAGGGAGGGAAAAAAAGGTGGTGGGGGCCAGGAGGAGGGGGAAAAAGGTGGGGGCCAGGAGGAGGGTTGGAGGTTCGAATTCCTCCCTAGCCAGCAGTGCTGGGCAGCGCAGGGAGGGAAAAAAAGGTGGTGGGGGCCAGGAGGAGGGGGGAAAAGGTGGGGGCCAGGAGGAGGGGGGGAAAAGGTGCCGGAACGGTGTTCCGGTGTGTTCCATTTCAAAAAAATCCCTGCATGTACATATCTATAGAAGCACAACAGGAGCCAAAGTGCAACCATCCACATTCACGGTGCTGGGATTGCTTATCATTTTCTTTTGTGATCCTAGTTGTAATGTGCTATAAATGGAGACATCCTTTATGTCTCTAGAGAGTCATGATGAAGGGACTCTCTCTTGGATGATAGGAGCCTTGTGCATAAGGGTGGATGTATTCATAACTAGGAAAATTCTGTAACCCAATGATCCAAGGCCTGCACCATGAAAAGCAGAATTTGTTTTTTTAGCAAAATTAAATTTTTTTATTCAGCTGTTTTTACATTTTTGCACAATTTATTCTAATTTTGGTAGTCACGGGGTGGTCAAAGAGGTATGAAGCACACTTAAAAACCGACCCCTCTACTGGTAATCCCTTTCAGGCCCATTCCTAAACTTTCCAGCACCGATGCAACTGCAGTGCAGATCCGAGGTAAGGGAGCAAAAATTCCCTTACCTTGAAGAGGTTTCCTTGAATGCCACCCCAGTGAAGGATGCAGGACATGCCCCATTGCAATGGCTGCATCAGTGCTGGAATGTTGGATAGAACTGGGCCCTTAATCACTTTTCTGGCTTATGAGATTCTGAGCAGTCATTGTTCACAGATATTCAGCCATATATTTGCAGCCATAAGGACTAGAAACATACTTGCAAAAAAGAAAGCTAAGATTCTAAGGAAGTGGAATTCTAAATCCAAAACCACATTATTTGATATTTATGCACTCACATAATTGCAACCTCTGCACAACCTTCCTTTTTTTTGTGACTTCAGGCAGTGAACACACCAAAGGAAGTATGTAAGGCCGGTTCGTCCTTGAGGTCAACTTTAGCGGTTGACTAAGGTAGCATGCTGATGGGGGGGGGTGCCCATTTCTGTCTGCTTATCTCCACTGTCCCTCCTTCTCCTTCCTGGATTGGATAAGGAGAGGGGGAAAATGAAGAGGAGAAAATGTGGAAGCAAGGAAAGTGCTGAGCTAGAATGTTGGAAAGTGGCGGAAGCAGAGGCTAGGCCATCATCTGTTAAGGAAGGTAGCATTTGGCAGTTGTTGCTCAGGCATCAAGAGGTCTTGGGCCAGACCCAAACAGCAGATACAGTGTTGCTGCATTCAGGAGTGGAAGGTTAACTGTCAGGCTCTGTGATACTGATACACCTTTATCAGATTTACTTAGGATCGAAGCTTTGAAAGAAGAGATGCTTCCCTGAGCTGCCACTGGTTTTTGACAGGTTTTCTAGAGATTTATACTGGCATGTGGGAATAGAATTAAACTCATCAAGGGCAGCCGAGAGCACCAAATTAAATGAAAGATCAAAAACCATTTGCAGTTTTTCCTTTTTCACAGAAATTGTCCTGGAGGTGGGAGGGGGCAGAGTTGGAGAACTCTCAGAAGGGTTTGGGAGGAACACAGTTTCTTTGTTTGCTTTATTACTTTTGCAGTACAATGGGGGGGGGGAGGAATCCTAATAAACAGAATTATTAAAAAAATATACACCCTGTAGCTAAAATGGGCTCTGCAAACTGCCTTGCTAATATCTTCTCAGCCTTGTTGTGATGCGTTACAAGACGGATGAATACGGCCTCGTTCCGTCGCTGCTTTTGAGCTGCTCAGGCATTCAGTTTAATCATGGCAATATTTTCCCATGTGTGAGAGACACGAGACCATTCTCCTTGGGTAGCTGTCTGAACAGTCAGGCAAATGCTGAAAACCTGAGCACAAGCACGTTATCATTTCTGGCAAAGCGGGCACTTTGGTTCTCTGGAGGATAGCAATGTCTCATAAAGCTGACCTGAAAAGGTCCTCCTCATTAGGCCAATTTGAAGTCTTTCTCATCCGCAAATAACCAAAGGCAGGCAGCCCTCTAACAATGTAATGAGCCCAACCCACACATCCTTTTTCCATGGAGCTGAAGGCCATATGAAACCATTCATAGCTGTAAAGCTTAGCGGTCAGGATTGGTGTCTCTCCCTGGGATCAACTGTCACCGCTCTCAGATGTCACTGAGAGCAATGCCAAAAGGAAGATTGCTTCCTTTTGAGTGTTTCAAAATCTTCTGCCATTGCCACACACCTCTGCAAGCCAGTTAATCTCTTTGTTCCCATCTTCCTCCCGAACTGGTCCTGCTGGTACATGTGGAAGAGATGCACTCTGAAAGCCAAGAGGGAACAGAAGACAACGCAAGTTGGAAATGTCAAGCAGAAGTGGGCAGCTGTTTGAATATGCGGTGGTCATGCACATTTGTTAAATCATACTGGACAAGAATACGCAATACAGTGGGGGGGGGAAATGACTCGTATTCCATCAGATGCACAGGTTGATCCTGTGGCCTCACTTACAATGGCTGACACTGGGTTTGAACTTATGCTGGTGTAATTGGCTGCCTTCCTATATTCTTCCAGTGGCAATTGCAGACTAAAAAAAAAAAATAGCAATGCATCATAGCAACCATGATGACCACTCCCACAGGGACCGAAGTAATACTGATGTCACAGTTTTGCTCCTGGCAAGGTCCCCATTTTGCCCATAAACTGGAGGAACCAATTGGGAAATGGCAATGGTGGAATCACCGTGAGGATGTCTGTTAACCCAGATGACTCCTGGGTGTCCTCTTAGCACTGCGTTGGTCTAGTGCCTGCCTGTGCTGGCCTCTGCACTAGCACCTCCCTCGTTCTGGTTGCGGCCAAGTGCCTTACTACACTTTTGTGATGGCTGCCTACTGGGCAGGGCCTCTGAGAGGAATTTTATCAGAGGGTACAAAGTTTCTTTTGGGCCCCTTTGCAAAGGGGGAGGGGTGAAACAGAGCAGGGGAGGGTGGTGACAGGCAAGCAGAATAGGGGCAGGGAGGGGCAAAACAGAGTGGGGGGAGAGTAGAGACAGCTGGAAAAGTCTTTGAAGCCCAGGTCTACCAACCCATGTGGCATCAGTAGTGTCCCCAGCATCCCCAGTCGTGGTAGTGTCCCCAGCATCCCATGTGGGGAACAAGTCTGAGTAGACAGGAAAACGTAAGATCTCAGGAAATTTCTGGGCCCTTCCTTTGGCTCCTGGGCCCCCCTTTTGACCATGGGCCCGGGTACAAATTACTCCCTTTACCCCCCTCTCCCAGGCCCTGCTACTGGGCAGCTCATGCAAAACTGACACTGGCCCAGGTTGGATCAGGTTGTTAAAATTATGTCATCCTAATTCATTTGTAACTGCCCTACAGTGTACTTACCTGGACTCACACTGTTGCAGTGTCATTAACTGCAATCTTACTCTCATCCAGCAGGTGTAGAGGATAGGATTGCCCTCTTAGATCTCTTAGGGCCCAATGACATCCATTCCTACTATTGTATTTCTGAATGAGCAGCGATGCCTAATCATTTTACAGCATGGCAAAATTAACTAATTATATTGGGTTAAAAGAAGGTAAAATAAGTTAACACAACAGATTTATTTAAATTATATTTAGATTTTCAGATCTTCCCAATAGCTGACTATTTAGGAGATGTTTCACTACTTCAGATGCCACTTTCATCTTAGACTTTTTTTTATGCTAGCAACTTTAGTAATAAAAAAAAATGAACTTGCTTCTTCTTGAGTAATCTCACTGAAATCTCTGGATTTTGTCCAGAAAAAGGGTTTTGGTATAACTTGTTCAATCATAGCAGGCGCAATTAAAATAGATGCAAGATAAATGAACTGGCCATTTACTTTTTGGAGTAATCCTAGTGAACTAGTGAGTAAGTAATGGCTGCATTGTAGCCAATGCATGCATAAGCCAAAGCAAACCCTTAAGTGATACCAAAGGAGATGTGGGCTGAAACAGTGGCCCAGGCTTCAGGATAAATCCAAAAAACATTGATAGATTTGTTTTCCTTCCAGATTAAACTGTATGCCTGTCTTTAAAGTAGTTTATTCATTCCTGTAAACTACATTTTCTTTAAAACACAGCCCAATCCTACTAAGTCCCTACAGGGTGATGCAATGTGGCGTCATCTGTATCCCACAGGGGAGTTTTGGCATCTGGAGGCCTCTTTGGGGGAAGGGACTGTTTGTTCACTTCCTCCTGGGTAAGCCCCTGCTACTGCTATGGGTCAACTTGAACCTGGACCAATTATATCACTGGCAGTGGCGTAGTTAACGGACATGTAGCCTGGTGCCAAGCTCAAAATGATGCCCCAGAAGTGATGTCACACCTGGGTTTTTAAAAAGTGAAAATCGAGGGAAAATATGCCTCCTCCCCCCAGAAGCTCTCCACCCACTTGCTCTGCTGCTTCCCCCCACCCAGTGGCATAGCTAAGGCATCTATCTACTACCTGGGGTCAAAGAAAGTTTTGTAGCCCCTCTCCACAACAAAATCAAATTTTATTAATTAAGTAAATAAATACAAAATGTGCCTCTTATTGGTTAGAGACATTGTGCTGGGGTGAAGAGAGATGGTAATTCTCTCCCTGCTAAATATAAGAACAATACTACTTGAAAAGTGCCTCTTTACCCAGTTAGCAGGGGTCACTGTATTATGATACATGGAAATGAGAGTTGACTCATATTAACACCTTATTGGTTTGATGTTGTACCATAATAACATCTCATTGGCTCTCAGAACAATCAGTCTCACAGAGCAGTTTTGAGTTACGGAAATCCACTTTTTGTTCCATAGGGCAGTTGTGTTTTCATTTTCTGCTTAATTGGCCATAACTTTTGATAGAATACAGATATTCCAATGGGGTTTGTTACATTGCATTCCTCATTAAAGTACCTTTCCAATGATATATAACATGATGGTATTATCATTATCATGATGGTACACACCATTTTTTTCACAATTTTGGCCACTAGTGTTAAGTTCAGTTTGTTGCCCCCTAAAGCTTGTTGCCCAGTGCAACTGCTACCCCCTGCACCCCCTTAGCTATGCCAATGATCACTGGCATAAGTCGGTGTTGATCAATGAAGGTGGATTGGGCATGGGAAGGGTGTTAGATGCTGCAAAATCTTCTCAGGGTCAATCTGCCCTCCTCCATGCCCACCCATGGGGGTTCTGCCCACCCCCAGAATGCACTATACAGAGCAGATAGCAGCTGGCAGATAGCAACCTGCTTGCCTTGGGCTTAGGTCTACCCTGTGCCTTTCTGTTTCTCTTTTATTTTCTCCTCTCTGTTCCTCCACCATGGCTGCTGGTTTTAAGGATATGCATCTATCCATCCTGCATCTATCTGCAACAATCTTTTTGTGTTTTATTACCTGCTGAGGACCTTTGCATTGAATTGGGTCTAAATCCACACCAAGGATGTCTATTTATCAGGGATGGGAAAGTCCAATGTGGTGCGACTTGAGTCAAGTCATGAGTCACTGCCCCCTGCGACTTGACTTGAAAACAATTCATTCGTGTGAGAGGGAGGTGGCCCAACCCAAGTCCATTGGCACACAACTCGAGTTGTTGGAGTGGAATGCGAGTCATGAGATAGGGGGTCTCTGACTAAGTGTTTTTCCAAGTCTTCTATGTGCATGACTCATGAGTCCAGGAGTCAACGAAAAACATGCATTTTCATGACCCGAGTCTGAGTCATCTGACTCGGTTCCCATCCCTGCTATTTATCACACATTTCTGGCTACTGAATTCATCAGCACAATCAGAACCAATCTAGACTCTGCTTAGTTCCTTGTCTAGCACCTTTGGGATTAAAAACCAAGTATATCAAGAAAAGAAATGAATGCCTCTCTACTGGATGCACCTGAAGTGTGCTGACTGGGTTGAGAGGCTTCAGGAAAACTTCCACATCACTTTGCTTGCGAGAAAGAACAGAATGACAGGAGCGATAATGAATGCACCCCCATACACAGACACACTCACATACACCCTGTTTCATAGGCAGTGAAATCAGATGCACAGTTTATAAGAACAAGTTGGTTGTGTGTGTAATTTTCCCATTAATGATTCCACAGATGGAGCATTGATAATTATGCCCCCAGTGAATCTTTCTGAGGCACATTTGCCTGGCATTGTTGAAAGTGGTGAGGAGGTGGTGAGGAAGCTGAATATGTGCATTTTAAATTTTTATGGTTACATTTTCACAGAAGTGTGGGGGCCTGAAGTTCCATGTCTGTTTTAATACAATCAGTTCCACTTAGAGAAGACGACAGGAAAATGTGATGAGCTGAATGTTTCACAGGTAATTGGAATTCCAGCAAGAAAAACAACAACAACAACAACAACCTGTAGCATTGTCACAGCTCTTAAGGCAAGAGGAAAATGCTCCCCTTTGCTTTTTGTGTATATGAGGCTTTATATCTTATTGTTCCTCCAGATCTCAGATGCCAGCCTCTCAAACCAGTGTTGTCCAAGCAATCAAAATTTATTTTGTCTAGGGCAAG
Organism: Tiliqua scincoides; assembly: GCF_035046505.1. Taxonomy (NCBI): domain Eukaryota; kingdom Metazoa; phylum Chordata; class Lepidosauria; order Squamata; family Scincidae; genus Tiliqua; species Tiliqua scincoides. Next base: position 76,727,999 of record NC_089821.1, on the reverse strand, counting down.
AAGATGTCATGCAGAACATAGGGCAGTTACCAGGGATGGAACTCTAGTCAGGTGACTCAAGTCTGAGTCACGAAAATGTGTATTTTTCACTGACTTTTGCAGATTTGAGTCACCTGCATCAATGACTCTGGCATTGACTCGAGTCTGAGGTCACTGACTTGACACTTGGTCCCCACATATGCAGACTCGGGTTTGTTGTGTGTGCTTGCTTCCTTTTTTTGGTGCGCAAAAGACCTCATGGGGCCATCATTCACACTGGGCGAGCGGCAGGGAAGTTCCAACCAGGAGGCAGGGAAGGGTTAACGTTTTGCTTTTCCATCAAGCAGGAAGGGGGGAGGCGGAAGCAGGTTCGCTTTTCTGTCTCTGAAGGAACTGATGGTCATTGGACGAAGGATGTGGTCTGATTTTTTTCTTTAGATAAGTTAGGGTGGATAAGGAGCACATGGGGGTTCTTGGCTTCAAATTGGCTGGAGAACTAGTTGAGAGGGAGAAAGAGGGTGGGGAATCCAGGGAGAGGCAGTTTCTAGTGATCACACTTTCCAACCGCATGGCTCCTGTGAGTTCTATTGTCACTGGGGAGGAGGAAGCCTCATTGAATGATTGGCACAAATGGGACTGCTTCTGAGTAGTGCTTCAAAGGATCGAGTCATACTGGTAAGCCTCCCAGCTGCTACATGTGACTCTCCTCCCTCTTGCCTCTTCTGTCCCCACACAGTCCATCCCACCCCCTCCTGCCTTGTCTAGTGGTGCGATGGGGACATCATCCATCCCTTCATCATCTATCTTGATAACTTGCACTACCGCCATCCCTTCCTGCCTTGCTGACCTGGGATGCATCCTCCCTTCCATGTAGGTCTGTGAAGGGGGAGGTTTGTTGTAGCTGGGGTGGGATTGTATGAAGGGAAGTGATTGGCACATTCCACACTGCTACCTTCACAGCATGGTGTTTGTTGACAGATGGGATGGGTGGGGACAGCAAGGGAATGTTTAAAGAGAACTCAGAAACACACACATAGCCTGGCAGCAGCCCTGTTTTTATCACTGAACTGTGGCTGGTTTTTTAATGGGGAAAGACTTGAGCCTTTTTGAGTCATGCTACCACTCTGGGTGACTCAGAAGTCCAAGTCAAGTCGCAGGGGGTAGAGACTTGTGATGACGCAAGTCAAGTCACGCTGGTTTTGCCCATCCCTGATAGTTACCAAACATTGTGCTGAGTTTGCTGTTCCCTCTCCATGATGTGTGCCAATAAAATGTGTGAGGTGATATTAGCACGCTGTGCATTTCCCCAACCTCCTTGCATACCATTGCCTCCTTTAGAGGCTGAGGTCAGGAATTGTACAAGAGGGCAATGGCTCCTGATGTGTTTAAAAACACATGTTCCATTACTATATTATCAGTAGCACAGGGAGGGTCAGAGATGTAGTGCATTGTTAGAACACATGCATACGGAAGGTTCCGTCCCAGGCTTCTTTAGTCAGCATTGAAAAAGACCCCTAGTTAAAATCCCAAAACCCAGTGCAGACAAGACTAAGCAGCATGGATCAACAGTCTGATTCTGTAGAAAGCAATGTTAGATGTACTACTAGGGGTAGGATGGGCCTTCCTTGTATTTTAAGGAATGTCTGCTTGCATGTCTATTTGGAAGTGAAGCAGATAGGGCTGGGAGGCCAAGATTATTCTAACCAGCAGCAGACCTGGGGCGGGGCAAGTGGGGCAAATACCCTGGGCACTGAGCCTCATGCGACTCCAGGACTGCACCAGAAGTGTTTTGAGGCTCCGACATGATCAGAAACAGTACGTCTGATTCCCATACTGTATAAGTCTGCAGGGAAGCCTCAGAACGCTTCCCCAGTTGGTCCTGGAGTTGCTAGAGGCTCCGTCATGCTGGGTAAGTATGGGGGGCAGCACTGCATGGAAGAGTGGCATTGCAGACCTTTGCCTCATGAGGGGTAAGTACGTTATTGATTCTAGTAGTGTCTTTGTCACACATTCAGTGATTTTTCATGTTTTTGGATTTAATAAAGTTGTATTTTCAACTCCAACACATCAATTATTCTGGAGAAACTCACAAAATTAAGACAAAATAACACACAATGACTCTAAAACAGAATAAACCGATCAAAATGCAGCAGATGGAACTGGTTTTACAAGCCTGGGAGAGAAGTGCTAGAATGGAAGCGATGCAGCTCCAGGCAACCCTCTCTGAAGAAGGCATTGCAACAACTAGACTGTTTCTCATTCATCACCCATCTCACCTCGAAAGGCAGAAGCATGTAAAAGAGATTCCGCAACACTTGCCTCATTGGCTGGAGTAGGCAGATGATGGAATAAGTAGGCGATCCTACACCATCTCTAACACAGAGCAAGTGATTGAGTAGAGCAGCCTCCACTATTTGGGCCCCTGTAATGTCCATGGCGGGAGGAGGCTCCTTCCCTGGGGTTGTTACCGAGCGCGAGGGGCTTACCCGGTCAATGAGCAGTGGTCGGTGGTGAATTAAAGGACAGGAAGCAGGTATGGTAGCTCTACACAGGCAATTTAATTGCGTCAACCGTTTTACATTCATGTGGACAGTTACTGCATGGCCCACCACACTCTATGGTGACTTGTGCCATCGTCGTATGATCAGCTCAGGAGCTGGCCCTTCCGGCTCCTTGGCATTTCCAGCCCAAGCTTCCTGGCCCGGGTCTCTTGGCCCAGAACCCGGGTTCTGGAGTGCCATAACCCTGCTGGCCGGGGTCAGGCTCTCCAGGGTACACCCTCTGGGTCCGGGCAGGTCCTGGGTTAGGGAGGTCCCGGCCCCCAACCTCCTCTCTCCAGAGCAGACCGCAGCCTCTTCCCTCTGGAGGCCTCTCTCCCCTCAGGCAGGGGAGACCTTTCCCCTCTGGCTTCACTCTGGCCTTCCACCCCTCTGGAGAGGAGCAACCTCCCTCTTGCCTCTCCAGGCTCCTTATGAGGCCAACCTCAGGTCTGTCCAGCCCCACCCCTCCTGACCACTTGCCTGCTTGCTGTTCCCAGCTGTTCCTTGTCCCTACTCCCAAGTAGGTGTTCTGCAAGGGCCCCCAGTCCTGATGACACTTGGGGATTATTCCCGAGTAGGCCTCAACTCTAGAGGAGATCCCTGCTCCCAGGGAAGTCCTGGCTGCCCGGGCTGGGCCCAGGTGACAGCCCCACTAAGTCTATCTGCTTTGTATGGAGTGCTCTGGATGAGAGCTCAGTATTCCTCCTCTTTTTGCTACCTGTTTACAGTTGAAAACATGGTGGCAGGGGATGAGGCTCAGGGCTGGAGGAAGACTTACGGTGGCATGCCAAATGCTGCCCCCTTACCCAATGATGTGCCAGCCTCTGCTCCTTCCTCTGATGTTCTAGGTCAGCAGCCTCCTCCCCTCCACATTTCATCTTCCCCTCTGTCCTCTTCTCCCTTTTCCATTCAGGGAATGGAAAGAAAGGAGGGGCAGTGGTGGCAAAGAGATGGGCAGAGATGGGTACCTCCCACCAATCTGGAGCCTGAAGCTTCATGGATGGGCTGATCCTGATAAGGCACCTAAATAATTCTCAGGCCATAATTGGCCATGTTTGATTTAAACCACGTACATAGTAGCAGGCAATTTTGTTGTGTCATGGCTAGACAACATTTTTTCCTAAGGTCAACTATAATGAAACGAACCCATTTGAAAGAGGATACTCAGAGCAATGTGGAACAGTTGAGAACTGGAGGAAATTTTGTTCTTTTCTTTCTACAAAGCCCTCTTCCAGTCCATTCCTCAGCTTCCTTTGTTGGTTTAAGCTCCAGTGAGGCTTGAGAGAAAGCGCAAGAGGACTGCAACTTGAAGTGCAATGTATTTCTTCCCTTGTGCTCCCAATTTTAATCAATCGGAGCCAGACTCTTAATATAATCCTTATCTATATTTTAGCATAATGATGGCAAATCCAGTTCAGGAACCAAAGTCTTAATCCCCATCACAATTTAACTTGCATGCTGGAAGTTTATAGTGTACATGAATGTTCTGAATGGATATAGCCTGGGTTTATATCGTACTATTTCTCTAATGCCTTCTCGGCATAATATTGCCGTCTGGAATAGCTTTGGGAATGGGGAGATACTTGTCTGGTAGTATTTCAATCTTGTTCTGCAGGCTTTAAATAAATGTGTAATTCTTCTCTTGTAATTTCTGAACATCTCTCTCAGCAACAGACCGTATGTTCATTGGCTGCCTTTTCCTTTATTAAGGGCTTTGCCTTGACATCAGGATCTTGAACTCTTTTTTATGTGTTTTTCATCAGGCTCTTGATCCATATACATCAGCCTGCCATACACTAAAGCCTTAGAGCAGGGGTGCCCAAACCCCAGCCCTGGGGCCACTTGCAGCCCTCAAGACCTCTCAATGCAGCCCTCAGGGAGCCCCCAGTCTCCAATGAGCCCCTGGCCCTCCGGAGATTTTTTGGAGCCCACACTGGCCCAATGCAACTGCTCTCAGCATGAGGGCAACTGTTCGACCTCTCGCGTGAGCTGTGGGATGAGGGCTCCCTCCACTGCTTGTTTCATTTTTGTGATGCAGCAGCGGCAGCAAAGGAAAGGCTGGCCTTGCTTTGTGCAAGGCCTTTTATTTGCCTTGAGCTATTGCAAGACCTTCATTCATTCATATAAGTTCATCTTTAATATATTCATTTATGAAAACTTATGTAAATTTATTCAAATTTTAAATGTAAATTAATTCTTTTTTTCCCTGGCCTCCGACACAGTGGCAGAGAGGTGATGTGGCCCTCCTGCCAAAAACTTTGGACACTCCTGCCTTAGAGGATCCTCAGTCCTGCCTAGTTTTTTTGCCCCAACACTGCTGCCTAATGCTGGTAGCCATGAGGAGGTGTACAGAAGCACAGCAAAAGACAAACATCTAAGGCCAGCCATACCAAGAAGCCAGTGCCAGACCTTCCCAGCCCTGTATCCTGGGGCAAAGGTCCATGATGTTGCCCCCCCACAGGATGCTGTTGCTTCCTACGTGCGAATCTGCCCCCCCCCCACTCACATGCTACAAATAGTATCCAGCAGATGGGCGAAGCCAGTTGATGAAGCCATCACGACAATAGGTGGTATTATCAGTGTTCCTACAGCCTGCTATTCCTGCTGCCTTCAGCATCTCCTGCTTTTTAATCTAAAAAGTTGCCGCCATAGATAATGAATATATGTGAAGTCTACACTTGCATTTGCTTGAAACCACATTTGCACAGTGACCCATTTTGAATTTGTGACTAGGCCTAGAATGGGGGCTGGCCCATCCATGAAGCAGTCATCTCAGAAAGCAGATTGGAGGGCAACCACCTACTTGCCTCCACTGCCCGCCTTCTCCTTCCACTTCCTGGCTTGGAAAAGAAAGAGGGGGCAGAAAAGAAGAGGAAACGTTGAGGGGAGGAGAGTGCTGAGCTGGAACACTGGCAAGAAGGAGAAAAAAGGGTGACACATCATCGGGTAAGGAGGGGGAGCATTTGGCTTGCCAAGGTCTTGGACTTGCTCTGTCTAGAGCAGTGGTTCTCACACATTTAGCACCAGGACCCACTTTTTAGAATGAGAATCTGTCAGGACCCACCGGAAGTGGTCATGGCCAGAAGTGACATCATCAAGCAGTAAATCTTTAACAATTCTAGGCTGCGATCCTACCCACAGTTACCCAGGAGTAAATCCCATTGACTATCATTGTTAAAAGCATAGACATAGTAGCCTGTTAAAAGTACAGATGTCTCATATTTCCCCAAGTGCAGTCACATACCATGGAAGCATCAAGTTTAATATATTAAAAAAAAATATTGAAATGAATGGGGACCCACTTGAAATTGGCTTGTAATCCACCTAGTGGGTCCTGACCCACAGTTTGAGAAACACTGTTCTAGAGTACTAAGAGTACCAGAGTACTAAATTTGGTGATGGTGGTGGTGGCAGTGGCAAGGGGGCACTGATACAACGTACATACACCATTCATCCAAATCAGCACAGCAGGTCCGGATTCCAGTTTCTCATAAACTGCCTTTCTGGTCATTGGATTACTCCTCTGACTTTATTTAAGGTGGTTTACATAGGCAGGCATTTCTAAATCCCACAAGGGGATTTTTAACATCATAGAGGTTCTCTCTTTCAAGAACCAGCAACATTTCAGAATGGATCTTCCTGGATCTTCCACGCAGGCTGGGAAGCAGCTCCATCTCTCACATGGAGGGCAGCCAGGATGCTTCTTGCTCATACCAAGAGCAGGTGGAATAACTCAGCTCAGCTTGTCAGCTGCTTCAAGGTCTCGCCATTCTCAGCCGTTCAGGGAGCTGCCCGTGTCCTCGAACTGGCGAACTTCTGATGTTATCTTTGGGCTAACAGAGGCTCTACCCTCTAGACCAGACCTCCTGCCCAGAATGCTTGTGCCCTACCACCTGCATGGAGTATTCCCGTCTAACGATATGGTGATTGTGTGCCAGGCCTTGGCCCTGTCCTCATGAGCGAACCTTAATCTCAAAATAATCTAGCAGGCCCCAATTATTTTCGGACTGAATCAAAGTTGCTTAACCATGCCTAGTACTTTAGACCTACTACAAAACACATTGACTCACCAGGTAGCATTTGGCAAGCCAGTTTCTCTTAGTCTCAGCCTGCCATTTCTGGTAGGGGAGGGGATATTATTTATCTCCCTTACAGGGTTGTTGCAATGATTGTAACAAGATAATGCACCTATAGCACTCCTAACATTAAAAACTGCTACATAAATGTTTTATTCTTATTTCTTCACAGTTTGATGACCTTCCGTAGGTGGTGGTTACCAGCTGCAATTGAAAGCACTTGTTTATCGAAGCAGGGAATCCCAAGTTATTGCCTCTTGCATTAATTATGACTTCTAACGGTCTCTGCATATCTGAGATATAGACTGTGGTATAGTTTGCATGATTATTTTGATATGTGGCAAGGAGGTCTCAGTCCTCAATTATTGCTGAAATAATTTACTTGCTTTCAGTTTGTATAGTTTCAGACTATACAAACTTGTGGTTTGTATAGTCAATCCAGACATGATATTCCAGGGAAGGAAGAACCTTCCTTCAATCCAATCCTAAGGTGCCCTTGTGCTTCCAGAACTAGTGTGCGTTCCACTAATGTGTATTGTGGAAGCATCAGGGTCCAGTGGAAGCATCAGGGTCCAGGTAGAAGTGTCTAGATCCTGGCATGTGTTGTGTGGTACTATCACATTTTCTGATGCAGCTGACAAGTGCAATGAGGCCGCCAGCGCAAGTCTCTGGTGGCCTGCACCTGCAGACAGGCAGCAAGGCTTCCATTCACTAGCGTGAGGTGAGTCAGTAGTGGGCGGGTAGGTAGGGGAGAAGAAATGGGGGAAAGAGGTGGGAGATGTGGATCTGGTAGCAATGGCACATGCCAGATCTTATCTCCTCTTTTTAAAACTCCCTGGCCCTTTTCTCCCCTTGGACATACAAGAAACAAAATAGGTGGTGCGTGTCTAAGGAGACATACTGGCACTTAGGCAGCCTACCAGGAGGTAAGTACGAAATGTTTATGTCCTTACCTCCTACAGTCTGTCCAATTCCCCCCCCCCCCACCACCACCATAGGATGTCACACATGCCTTTTTGGCACTCTTACGTCAGTGCGGGTGGGATTTGTGCGGGTGGGATTTGGATAGGATTGGGGCCTAAGTTCCGGAAACCCCCCTTCACAGAGACATTTCTTTGTTCTTTCCTCCCTCTGCCAGCCCTTCCAATACTGAACTGAGGAGAAACACTTCCAATCACTTTTCAGCAGAACTTTATTGAAATTCAGAGCATCATATATATTGAGCAAATGCAGCTACATCCATATAGGCCAAGTTGGCAGTGGTGTAAATTTGGTGTAATGGTATAAACTGGTTTTTAGAGCAAAAGGACTTAGGGCCTAATCCTATCCAACTTTCCAACACCAGTACAGCCACATACTTTGAGGAGGCCTCCGTGACTGCCTATCCAACACAGGAAGCAGCACGTACTCCATAGGCACAGCAGCACTGGCCATGGAAAGTTGGATAGGATTGGGCCCTTACTCCCCAGTGATCCTCAAGTGTCATCTTATGCCATCCTGACTGTTATCTTGTTGTGGGAAGTCAACTTCTGGAAACCCCCATATTTGGATCTATTCAAGGCCAATTTTGTGATGTCTGAAAGTACCTTATAGGACGAGATGTTCTGTAAACTCTGCACACCTAAAATATATATATATTTTTCCTGACTTTAACTTCCATTATTTGAAGTGATAAGAAAGTAAATCTTTTCTTCCCAAAGATAGCTCCTCTGTCTGCAATGGGTTGCTGCAAACATGTGATAAGGGTATCTGCAATACAAATGTAACTCAGCAATCTTGAGTTAGCATCTTACACTGAAATGTGCAGGAAAATTTTTCTTCACGGGCAAAAAAAGAAAAAAAAAAAAAAAGGGTGAGAAGAGGGGATGAGAAACAGCTTGCTTCCTGAAAAGCTTCACTGTCATTTCAGCTCATTTTGGGGAGACAAAGTGGTACTTTGCAAGATGAAAAACTGCTATTTTCTTCAAGTACTTTAAAAAAAAAAATGGATAGTTTTATATTCCTCTAATTATATGCTAAGTTTTCTTCTTTGTTCGCTCTCTGAATGTTCTTAAAAGATTAACTGCCAAGCAGTGCTTAACAGAATGTTGCACACATTCACAATTCAGATTGCCAGGGATGGCCCATCCATGAGGCCAACACTGTTACCCTGCACATGCCTGATCTTGTCTGACTTCGGAAGCTAAGCAGGGTCAGGCCTGGTTAGTACTTGGATGGGAGACCACCTAGGAATACTGGGCGCTGTAGGCTTATACCATAGTCTTTCGAGACTGAAGGTTGCCAACCAACCAATCGAGGCCAACTGAGGTGGTCACTTCAGGGCAACAGAAAGGTAGGGGGGTGGCCACCTCCATCTGCCCCCTCCACTGCTCCTCCTACCACTCTCTGGATTGAAAAAAGAAAGAGGGGAATGGAACATGTGGGAAAATATGAGAAAAAGAGGACTTGCGAATTCTCTAGCCTACCACTCTCATCTCCTCTACACCTCCTCTTCTCCATATTCCTTTTTCAATCCAGGAACAGAGGCTGATGCACCACTGGTGAGGGGAGAGAACTGCTAGCACACCATCTCAGTCACAAGTAGGTCTTAGATCAGCCCTGCTCTTTTTTTTTTTTTTAAGACAAGTTCATTGAACCCTAATACTCTCAGCTACTAAGGGTCACCAATCCTCCAGGTTTGGCCTGGAGTTTGCAGGAATCAGAATCAATCTCCAAGTGAGCACTGAAAGAGATTTTTGAGATTTTAATAGGGCTGGCAAGAATTTTCAACGCTACGTTGGACTGAAAAATAAATTTCTAGGAATAGTGTCAGTCAGAGTGGGCAACCCTATCTGGTACATTTCAGTAGCTTATGGTACCATCAACCATGGTATCCATCCAAAACAACTGGATGGAATAGTTGTAGGGGGCACAGTTTTGCAATGGTTTCTATCTTTTCTGGAAGGTTGGTTCCAGAAACTGATGATGGAGGATTCTTGCTTGGCACTGTGGTCAACCTCACATGTAGAGCCTACAGAGGTTCTCAACTGGTGCCTAGAGCTGGTGAACAGCTGGATGAAGTCTAACAAGCAGAATTAATTGTAGACAAGACAGAGGTTCTCCTGGTGAGACTGCTGGGATGGTGTTGGGACATCAACTTGTTCTAGAAGCATAGTATTCCCTCTGAAGGATCAGGTGTGCAACTTGGGAGTACTCCTGGACTTGGCCTTGCTCATGACCTGCAATGCTTTTGTTCAGCTTTGGTTGGCAGGTCAGCTGTGTACATTTGCGTTTCAGTAAGACCTAGCTACAGGGGAGGGCTGGATGGGGGGAGTGACTGACCTGGGGGGGTGGGACTGGCAGAGTCCTTTACTGAATCCTATCCTCCATGTTTGCCTGTGAAGCCCGACACAGAGGTTCCCCAATCTGCACCAGCAAAACAGCTGGCCTAGACCCAAGTAGCCCCATTGTGGGGCCTCACCTTACTGAGATCTGCCACTTTAAAAAAGTGCCACTTTACACTTAAAAAAATAAATATAGGCATGGTGAAGATGAAAAAATAAGAATTTTGAAAATTCAAATAATGAAAAGATGCTTGAATATTTATTTACAACAGCCATTCCAGCTTTATTAAAAGGTACACCAGAAGGTGCCTGCATGAGGTGAGGAGCTGTTGTGTATCTCATCACTGGTGATATTAGCAGTCTCTAGTAGGTGCTCATGACACTCACAAAACGACAGTCACACATTTGCAATAGGATAAAATTATCTTCTGGCGAGCAAATATTGTGATTTGAATCTTAGAGAAAAAATGCTATTTGCCTGAAAAAGAAGCTGTACCTTGAGATAAGAAACCTTGATCCCTGCCCCAAGTGAATACAACTGCATAACTTCCCCAACTGCATATTTTTCATGATAAAAATGATACAGCCAAATTTAAGCACTCTGGCAGTCCAGTCCAGGTGCAGTGGTGCCAAAATAACAATCATTGTATCCAGTGGCACTTTCGTCCCCTTCCCCCCAGGAAAGCCCCAGGCCTGGCAATGGGGCTTCTCAAGTCTGTGCCAGCTATTTTGTTGGTGCAGACTAGAGAAGCTCTGGGCTTTGCATTCGGACAAGGAGAATAGGATCCAGTGCAGCAGGGCTCTGCTGGTCCCTCCCATGGGCCAGTCATGCGCCCTGCCCCTCCCCACCCTAGAATGCCTCCCCCCAGCTCTGAAGGCCCTTATTGCCACCTGGATCTCTTACCTTGCTCAGTGGTGGCACTGGAGGGCCATAGGATTAGGCCCTTAATCCCCATTGATTAAAAAAAGGGAGAACTGAACACACAATTAAGGCAGAAACCCTATGCATAGTTACCTAGGTGAGGGGAACTCCGCTGCCTTCACCTGGGGAGGGGGGCATTTGCCCATATCTGCAGTTCCACTTTAAACATGGGGGGTTCTGAAATGGAAACTTCGTGGGGATGGGGGCACAGCTGCACTACTTATTGAATGATACGTTACAATAATTGGAGAGGAAAATGCAAAAGCATAAATGAAACCAATTCTGTATGCAAGCAGTGATACATAGAACAGTCTGCATTGGGTAGGATTGCTTCTCAACACAGTTCTATGCCTGTACTAAATAAGAATTTATTTCCAACGAGGGGAGAGAGGTAGAAGAGGGAGAGGAAGAAATGGGGGATCAATTTCAAAAATAGTGATGTAGGGCCATGGGACTGACCTCAAGGGGAGGGGTGAGGACAGAGCAAAAACCTCAGTGCTCCTGCAACTGACCAGGTTCAAAATAGACGGAAAACAGAGGCCTTATGAAGGAAGAGAGAGCAGAGAAACATGGAGAAATATGCTAATGTGCTATGGAAATAGCGCAATCCTAGGCATGACTACTCAGAAGTAAACCCCACTGAGTTGAATGGAACTTACTCCCAGGTAAGTGTGTACAGGATTGCAGCCTAAGAGTGTTTACTCAGGAGGAAAAGGGTTTTTCATGGGAATACCAGCTCTAGGATGAGCTAAAAAGGGAAAAGTAAGTCCTACAAATACATGCAGAGAAACTGTGGGGAGGCTAGCCAAGGCATGAAAACCAGCTGTGGTCTGGCTCACATTGAACAGGGTGCACACAAAAGGAAATGATACCAGCCCTCAGATGAATCATCTTTCAAACAAGGGAATTTTGCTGTCAGTCTTTCAGATCCCTTAACTGATGCTGCAAGCTTCATGGAGGGACTTCTGTACTACTGGGTGCTCTTGCAGCATAGGTTCAGGCAACTGGACTTATGGGGTCTGAAGACAGATTACTGGGCTCCCACCCCATTTCAATAACTAGAAAAGCAGAGAGAGAGAGAGAGAGAGAGAGAGAGAGAGAGAGAGAGTCTCATTGCACATGCAAGAAAGAAGAAGCTAAGGGACAGAGCTAGTGGCCAAGATTATCTCTCATTCAAAAACTGGAAGTGGCTTCAGAATGGAAATAAGCGCTGTTTAGAGCAGCACAGACAGGGCTATGAGCCCCCCATACCCTGCCAAAGGATAGCACAGTACCCTTTTAAGTGAAAAGCAGCTTGGTTCCAGCAGTGGCACAGTTGCTGCAGCACTGGCAACCCCACCAGTTTGAGAACCACTGGGTTAAACCACTGGGCAGGTTGTTTTAATCCAGTCAAAGGAAAAGGTTTATTAGGATTTAAAATGGAGATAAAAAGACAAATTCTATACTTGTGATCAAGAGGCAAAGTTCCAAAATAAAGTAAAAACAGAGTCTCACAAAGACTTCCCCAACTTCACGAATCCACTCATAATTGCAGCATCCTCCTGACACCAGAGGGAAAAATCTTCCTAGGAGTAAGTCCTATTGAAATCCATGGAACCTACTTCTGAGTAGACATGCATAGGTTTGTGCTGTAAATGTATTTGTGATGCCTGTAAATCATTTGTATGCAATTCAATTTGAACTGCACATCTGCATATCAGAAGGTAGCTGTTGATGTACATAATTAGCTATTCTCAATGTGTGGGGATATTTTCCAGCATCTAAATTTATCAGATTACTGTGGAGACTGTACCATGACACTTTAAAATCTCCAACATGGAGGCAGCTTTGGGGATGCTCACCCAGATCTTTGCAGCCAGGAACAACAGGAGGCCATAAGCTAGACTACCAGGCTTGCCTAGTTCATTCACAACACATTGGGAAAACTATGTTAAGCTGGACTGAGCAGGACTTCCTGCTGAGAAAATATGTACAGGACTGGGCTATGAGAATGATTTAGGGAAGGGTCATCACCCAGTGGAAAGGCACTTGCTTTGCATGTAGAAAGTTCAAGGTTCAGTCCCTGATATCACCAGCTAGGTCTGGGTATCCTAGAAAGCCACTGCCAGCCAGTGTTGATAGTACTAAGAGGGATGGATCCATGATCTGAATCAGTACAAGACTGCTTTCTCAACCTAGCAGTAGACTTGACACAGAGAACCTTCAAGATAGACCCTCACATCAATTTCCTGTTCTGTGCAACCAGAAGCTCCATGCTACTGTACAAATTGTCTACTCTATGCATAAAAACTGAACCCTTTTCCATTCTTCTGCTCTCTGCTTCTTCCACTGTTTCCATTATGCCCAGCATGTGCTACAGTAATGTAATGAATAGACACAGAGGAAAATCAGTCTCCCGTGATTCCTGGCCGACAAATCCAAGCAACACTAAAGTTGTTTCTTTAAATAATTAACTATGATTTATGCTACCTGATGGATTCAAAAACTTTTATTCAAGGGGATCGAAGGATATTATTTTTTAAAGGTAGGATATTGATCACATGAACTTGGAGGATCCCTATGCGAGTATATCCATCTTAAATATGACACCTCTTTAGGCTTTTTGCTAGAATAAATTATGGTGATTTAGTGTATTTTGTTTGATATACTCGGATAATCTACAAGCAGGATCGTGCTTACGGTATGCAGTTGGCATTTTTCAGGGAAGCAATGCACTGGAGACTTGTCTGGCTACTCAGACTAATGGATTATTATTGAGGATACGACACAGTGGAAGAATAATTATGCGTTCCTTCAGAGAAAGACCAAACTGATCTGAAGCAACACTGATATTTCCAGCCATGAATATAAAGCAGGCGGTATTTGGCAGCGCTAAACCCATTATCCAGAACATCACAGCCACAAAATAGTATTAATTTCACAGTTACTTTGCTTACATTTAATCTGTGTATGGAGAGCACAGTAATCTCCCGATAAGAGAACTTCACACAGGGATGCTTCTCACTGTACTTTTGGTACTTGCGTACATGTTATCAAGCACAAAGAACAAGTTTGCCCTATGCATGCCCTATGCTCTACATGCCCTATGCATGTAGAAGTGGCCAAGTGGATCTTTGGAAAACTTAGATGCAAACACTGTGTAATTACACTGAACCACCACATCCAAATTTTGAAAGAGATACATGTAATTAAATGCCTTGACTCTTTCTGATACATGCATGTATTTTGTATTTGGGCAGGCCTAAAAATGAAAAAAAGTATAGTGACAACTGTTGCAGGCAGGCAGGCAGGCAGACAGACAGACAGACAGACAGATATGCACCAGTTATTTTTGTCAGATTCCAGTCTGAAACACAGGAACCAAGAGTCCAGGAGACAAGAGGGGTGAATGAGTTTCTTTCCTTTTCCCATCTAGCAAATGCCAATCACTGTGTGATACTCCAACATCATTGCCTGTAGTCTTTTAACAACAACAAAATATTTAACAGCAAAATATGATAGAAGTCAGGCATCCCAGGTCATTGGAAAGGACTTGATATCTAGATTAAACAAACCAGTTGATAACATCTGTCTGACTATGTGAAAATCAACAACAACAAGAATAAAAACATTAGAAAAGAGATTGTGGGTTTAAAAAGGCCACAGTTTAGGATATGATTAAATTTGCAGCAGGAGCTGGGAAACCTAAAAACTTCACCCCCTTTTAGTTTGGGTTCCTATATTTGGGAGACAACAGCTGCTGTCTATACCCCAATTGTGATCCTGGTCCATGTGCTGCCTGGGACCAGGACCACAGAAAACTGCCCCCCCAGGAGACTGCTGACCCCCACTTACTGGACACATATGGAACCTCGCATAGCATCCTGTAGCCCTCCAAAAGCCTTCTGAGGTCTCTGGAGGGCCTTTAAACATAATGTCTGGTTTTTGTTGAAAAACCGGGAGGCCTCAGAAGGCTTTCAGAGGGCTACAGAATGCTGCACAAGGCCTCCCTGGCCCTCAGAAGGGCTCTAGAGGGTGGGCAGTGGGAAGACATCAGCGGTGGTGCTGTCCCCACAGGTATGGTGCCCTGGGGCATTTGCCCCTGACACCCCTCCTGGAACACCAGTACTATATTCTCTCCCCTTTACGGTGTTCCCACCCTAACTCACAGCCAAGGATTTAATTATCTGCCATCCATGGGATAAAGGGGGGGGGGGGTTCAGGAAGCTATGAACTGCATATCCCACCTGCAGAACCTTTGGGTTTGACTCTGTGATCCATGCCCAAAGGGATTCCATCCACCATCCCAAGCCATGAAGACCTCTGGGATCAGTTTTGGGTTCACTTTAACCAATCAGCTAACCTCACAGTACACACCAATCCCTGCTGTTAACCGCATACCTGCACAAGACCAGCCAGCTATGACCTACCTGGCTATAACCCACCCTAAACTCACAATATCCAGAGTGGATGAAACCCCCCCCCCCAACTAAAGCCAATCAGATGGGAGTTTAAATATTCCTAATTTCCTAATCTCAGATTGTTTTCAGGGTGGGTAGGTGGGACAGGACCACTTATGATACCCAGGCTGAACTGAGACTGTGCAGACCCTAAAGGCCCAGGAGAGCCTGCTCCCAGATCTGAACCTGCCCATAGGCTGGCATCAACATTACCTTACCCCGGATAAGGGGTGAGGCAAAAACACTCCCTGCTCCAAATGCATGGAGAGCACAATTCTCTGTTTCTTCTTTCTTTCCAGGCCATTTGAAAGGAGTGGAGGGCCAGAGGGTGGTATAGAAACAGTACAAACTTAATCGAAAGGCAGAGAAAAAGTGAGGCAAAAGTGAGAGCAGGAGATGACAGAGCATGTGGATGAGTGGGGAGACTGAGGAGATCCTCCGAAGACTGAGGAGACGGGCCAAAGCAACTCTTTCAAAGTCAAAATCTCCAGCGGGATTTACCTTGTCTAGAACATTTATCCCTGGCTATTGTTCAAACTGTGTATGTCCGAGTCACAGAACAAAAAGGCATGGTAGCAATGCTGCAGCTCAGCTGAAATCAATTGTGACCTGCTTCTGAGCTACCTGTTGAAAACCTATGCTTCAATTTATCTAAGAAATACATAATATTTATGCACATCGTTTCCATGGAACCTTACAAACACATTTTAACCAATACAACTAGCATAAAACAATTATAAGATCACATCTAAGAGTCAGATAAAAATCAATTATAAAATCAACAGTGTCAGCATTACAGCAATAAACCCAGCAAACTGAATCTCCAGGTTAATAGGCAAGATACCTCTGGAGCACAGCAGGAGAGAGGTGTTGCCTTTGTGCACTGCTTGTGGGTTTCCCAGAGGCATCTGGTTGGTCACCGTGGGAAAAAGGACATTGGTCTAGATCAGGGGTGTCAAACATTTCATACAGTGGGCTGAGTAGCATTCATGGTAGCAGAGGACTTGAAGTGACCTCGTTAAGTAGGAAGTGACATCATCAAGCAGGAGGTGACATCATTAAGCAGGTAATGAACAGAAATACGAGTATTTTGCTCTCACCCAGGAACTCATCAGCTGCAAATGACAGAAGATAAAATCTTGATTAATTATAAAGTAACTACAAGCCAGCAACATGATGATGCCTCAAAGAAGGCAAATGCAACTCTGTGATCTATTAGGTTCAACAACTTCCAGCATGGTTAGGTAAATACATATATTGGGTACTATGTAATGCTCTTACTAATACATCCTTCTGAAGGTGGTCCTTGAAGTTTTGTAAATTCAGCCCCTTAATCTAAACTATTAAATGATGGTGTGGCCACAATATTTATCTATTTATTTATTTGATATATACTCCGCCTTTCTCCCTGAAGGGCACCCAAGGCGGCTAACAGTCAGGTTAAAAATACAAAACAACAGATAAACATTAAAAATACAAAACAGTTAAAAACAATTAAAAAAAAAAAAAAAACATGGATAACACCCAGTAAAAGACAAATTTATAAAAACAGCCCTTATGGTGCCTCAAAGGCTTTCCTGAATAAAAAATAATTTCTTCTTATTTATTTAGTTGTAATGGCTAAAGTGTGGCTCCTAGTTCTTTGGAAGAAGAACTCTTGAATCACTCTGGTCCACAATAATAAATTACAGATAATATTGTAGAGTATATGTTGTTTTATTTGACTTTCTTGTAGCTGAATCTTGTATCTGTATACCAACTAATCCATGTGTCATTGAGAAGGAAGGCTGGAACAGCAGCTAGAGATCAGAGGGCATGACTTCATTTTGATAGCCTTCACTCTAGTCTATTGCTTCTGTGTTCAAAATAGACTCCCCTTATTTGTTTGTTCTACGCGGCGCCTAGCTCACAGTTGATGCCCACTACAATACGAAGAAGCAGAAGTGGAGTTGGGGGGGGGGGGTGGAGTGGTAAGTACAGCACACTCTGCAACATGCTGTGTAAGCACCCCTACCCCTCAGTGTTGGAGCCATTTGGGGCTAGACAGCAAGCTTTGTGCAGCCAAACTCCTAGCTACTTTGCCTGTACACTCTTCAATAACCGGACAAGGCATATATAGGTGAGAGGGTCACTTTATTGCATCAACATACAGAAGAGGAGAAAGCTTGAGATCAGCAGTTTTTAAGCCAGAATACTGCAACAGGTGTCAAACAGTAGCCTGATCCCAGGTTTATGAAAAAGGTTGGAGATTGTAATGGCCCTGTCTCTAGGAGCAACCCAGTAATCCTCCAGTGTTGGGGGGTACCCAACATTAATTGATTATCTCATTGTAGATGCATATTGTTTATATGGGAAAAGATGTTTCCCTTAGATGGAGTCACAAGCTGTGAAGGCTTATAAGTCAAAGCAAAAATGGTGAGTGGAGATCTTACCATAGCCCTCTCAGGTGTTTCATATGCAAATATTAACCTGACCACTATGTTCTGAACTGGTTTCAGGCTGCAATCCTATCCACATTTTCTTGGGAGAAAGTCTTTTGACTGTAGTGAGACTTCCTTCTGAGCAGACATGCATAGTATTGGGTTCACAGTTTCCAACCTTTTTCATAAGCAGCCCTATATTTACAAGGTGAGATTCATTTATGCTCCGGGTGACCATTTGAACTTTTTCCACAATTGGGAAGCCATTCAAAATCATTATGAAAGAAAACCACAATAATTAGACCTTTAGACTGCAGACAGGGATTTGTGTGGATGTTTACTTAATGTAAAGTGCTTAATACATGTTATGCACCCTAGAAATAATAAATGATGATGATAATTAAGCAGAAAACATTGCGAGAAATGAAACACATTTCATAACCACAAAATAAGGGCATGGCAAAGTTTTTGTTTAAAATACTCAAGGTAAGATTAATCAAGTTCTACAACAGTGGCCAGTTTAGGCTTGACAATAGAGATTCCCTGTACATAATTATTCCTTAGGTGCTAATTTTCAACTAGGCTATAACATGACTACAGAGCTACTCCTCTTATTAGTTGAGGCTATTCTTATCAGCAAATTCATTTTGAACAATTATGGCTTTCCTTGTTTTTTAATGCTGGTTTCTGTTGTTGGGAGTAATGCCCTAATAAAGGCAGGCTTCACTGTTAAGTACGTAGGATGCTGAATTAGCCACAGTGACAGGATGGAGGACAGAGGCTCCATTTAAGTCATCATTGCATCTTGCCTTTCATAACTCACATCACTATTAGAACAGCAAGCTCATGTCTCCAAGGAGCTCTCCCAGAAAAGAAAAATCCTAGGGGATCTCATATACTCCAATGAAATGACTGCTTATTCACTGTTGGTGTTGCTGGAGGTTTGATCTAAAGGGTCAGAGGAAAACTGAATAAGGGCACGATCCTAACCCATTTTCCAGCACCAACATAAGGGCAATATAGCTCTGAGGTAAGGGAACAAACATTCCCTTACTTTGAGGATGTCTCCATGACTGCCCTCAACTGCAGGATGCAGCATATGACCCTCTGGCACCGCTATCCCAGTGTCAGAAAGTTGGTTAGAATTTGGGCCTAAGTTGTATAATTTTCTATCTCCTTCATTGTAAGAGGAATCCTAAATGTAGGAATATTTTTTAATAGCTCTTCTCAGAAGTCCACAAGGCCAGTGTCAGCATTGCCCTGACTTACCTGAGAGTAGAGCTGCCCAGGAGCAAGCCCCCAGGCTGGGTAGCCACAGCAGCGAGAGGGGAGAGCCTGCCTCAGCCCCTGTGGCTGGCAGGGGAAACAGAACTACGGGGCTGCCACAGACAGACCCTCACGCCCGCTAGGAGGGCAGTAGCAAGGCCAGAGGGATTGGCCTGCAGAATACAGAAAGCAAGCCATGGCAAGCTGCAACTGGACACTCAGTGGTAAACCTCGCCTGTCCCGGAGCCCAGCCCCGGGACCTTGGGGGACCAAGCCAGTCCCTGACTGACTGGGTGGACCACCAGCAGATATCTCAAAGCTCCAGGGCTCACTGTTGCCCCCTTGCTTGCCAGTCTGCAGGGGCAGCACTACCCACAAGCCCAGTCTGCTCCAGAGGCAAGGGGGTTGGAAGCAGTCCCTGCAGACTGGTTGGCAGGCAGAGCAGGAGAGTGAGGCACAAGTGAGGAGAAGAAGGGAAGGCTCAGGTGGCCAGCATTATAACCCGCACAGGGTGGAGCCTAAGGGGGCTGGTCTCCAGCTTAAAGCCTACCCCGGCCAGGAATGAGGGCAGAACCGGTTAGGATTCTGGCTGGAGCAGATGCTGATTAGCCCATGAGTCAAAGCAGCCTAGGACTAGGAGAGTCCCAGATCCTGAGGAGAAGGACCTGGGTGAGGTAACCCCCTTCCCTCACAACCCTACTGAGGCCACATGGGCTGGGCTGGTATTACTGAGGCCAGACCTGGAGGTGCCCTACCACTGCCTCCTGTGACCCCGGGGCTCCCATGTGTCCCAGGCCTGACACCCAGCAACATAACAATAACAGCTAGGTATTTATATACTGCCTTTCTGGTCATCGGATTACTCCTCTGACTTTAAGGCGGTTTACCTAGGCAGGCATTTCTAAATCCCACAAGGGGATTTTTACAATCATAGAGGTTCTCTCTTTCAAGAACCAACAACATTTCAGAATGGATCTTCCTGGTTTGTTCTAGCTTCTGGCCTCCAGTTCTCCCACACAGGCTGACAAGCAGCTCCATCTCTCCCATGGAGGGCAGCCAAGATGCTTCTTGCTCACATGAAGAGCTGGTGGAATCACTCAGCTCGGCTTGTCAGCTGCTTCAAGGTCTCGCCATTCTCAGCTGTTCAGGGAGCTGCTGGTGTCCTCGAACTGGCAACCTTCTGATGTTACCTTTGGGCCAACGGAGGCTCTACCCTCTAGACCAGACCTCCTGCCCAGACCAGACATATCAGATGAAATGCAGTTGCGTACCTGTCATAGACTGGGACGGGGCAGAAGCCCCTGGCGCCAGCCGCTAGGACCCCACGGAAACCTCTCTGAGGCGCCTGACAGGGTGGAAACTGTGGTTCCGGAAAACTGGAAGCACAGTTTAAAGCGTCAAGGAACCTCAGAGAGGCTTCCCCGATGTGGGTGGAGGTTGTGCGAGGCTCAGTGAGCCTCTGGTGAGTGGGGGCGGGGGTGGATTTCTGCAAGGGGGGTAGTGATAGCCCATAGGGGTGCGCCATCGTGGAGCTTTGCCCTGGACACAGGGCTGTGGAGATTCGTGACTGGATGAATGAATATGGTCAAGGGACTATCCAGAATATTGTCTGGTCAAACATCTTGTATCATTGTTCTGCCAAATTCTCGACTCCTGCCGACCACGGCAATTTGTCCCGTCCAAATATCCCAACTCCCTTTTAATGCCTACTTTTTGGCTAATTAACACCCTCCTTTTCCAGGAACAACAGCTGCAGTGTGCAATGGAATGAAAACAGAACTCCTTATCTATAGCAAATAACAAGAATTTATTGCTACAAACACAGCCACTCCCTGCAAGTCCCCTTGTCCAGAGGCTTTCCCTCCCCAAAACTCCACTTAACTCCGGGGGTAACGTCTGAAGCCTCCAAGTCCAATCCGTCTCCAAAACACAGTCCAGTCTTCTGCAGTAGAGTTCCTCCTCTCCAGCAGTGTGTCTCCTCCAGCAGGGTCCTGGCAGTCCTCTCTTCCTGTAGGTCTGGGTCAGGTAGCCCTCTTGGTCAGCGTCCTGCTTGGCCAGCCCTTGGCTCCTTCTGAAGCTGCCTTTTATCCTGCAGCCCCTTGTTAAGTCCAAATTCAGCTCAGCTGTGAGCTACCTTGTTAAGTCCAAGTGAGGCTCAGCTGAGCTATCTCTTCAGTCCATGAGTCCATGCAAAGTCCCATCAAGGTCCAATGAAGCTCAGGTGTCCATCCAGGTCTCCATTGGCCTTGATTGATTACAGCTGTGGAGCCAGCCCTGCCCTTCCCAGAGCTGTCAAACAGCTGTCAAAACAGGGAATCGCTGTCAACACCACATCATCCACCTGATGATCTTCTGATCTTCCATTACAATCATGAGCAGCAAAATGATATGGACTCAGGACCTAGAGGAGAAAGCATTTGGAAAAGGCAACAGGGAGTTTGGAACAGAGACTTGCTCAGGTTGGAGACAGTCTCTCCCTGAAGCTTGATGAGTGCAAACTTGACAAGAGCAAAGGAGAGCAGGAGCTGAGCTGGAACATGAATAAAACTCTTGCCTCCAACCTCCTGTCTGCAAATGCTTTATGTTAATGAAGCACCTCTCCAGGCATTATTCTTTGTCAGGAAGAGTCTTGCTATGATGTCTGATCAAAAGCATAGTCCAAGTTTCAGCTGTCAGTAGAGGTGTCATGAGAAATTGGTCAGGGGAGCTGAAATTTTGAACTCCTCTGTTCTATTTCTTGCATGCAGGATTGGAGTAAACTGAGCTCTGGACCAACAGACCTTTTGTCTATTATAAACACTCTGCCAGGGTCTGGATCCATCATCAGAGTCTACCTCAGCCCCAGTGTAGATGTTTAAATGAGCTGTGGTGAGGAAACTGGTGTTCTTGGGGGGGGGGGCAAAAAGCTAAGTTTTTCAGGTGGCTGAAAGCCCATGTAAAGTGGCAACCTCCTCATCACCTTCAGAGCCAGTCGCATCTGTGAAAGCAAAGCAGAGGAGATGACTCTGTTTTGCTTTTGCAGCTGCAACTGCCTCTTAAGGCGATGGTGAGGGGCTGCTTTACACAGACATTCAGGCACCTGGAGAACTTAGCATTTTGCCAACCAGAGGGTGGGGAAGTGGAAAGAAAAGGTGATGGTGGGCACAATCCTAACTAGGTCTACTCAGAAGTAAGTCCTACTTTGTTCAATGGGGCTTACTCTCAGGAAAGCATGGTTAGGATTGCAGCCGGTGGCAGTTTCAAGTGTTCACAGCTACAACCTCTCCCTTCCTTCTGTCCTAGGACAAATCCATGGCCTGATCCAGCAGGGCTTTTCTTTAACTCTTGTATTCTAAACCAGTGGTCTCCACAGTGGAGCTGGTAAAGGCACCTCTGGTTGGACGGAGGTTATCATTCCACCTGCGGGCCTCCATTTTGTGCCACAGATAGCACTCAACCTTCGCGCTGGTCAGCTGCTTCTGGGGTTGGGGCACTTTCCTTATGAGGAAAGGCTATGGCGTTTGGGCCTCTTCAGCCTAGAAAAGAGACGCCTGAGGGGGGGACATGATTGAGACATACAAAATTATGCAGGGGATGGACAGAGTGGATAGGGAGATGCTCTTTACACTCTCACATAATACCAGAACCAGGGGTCATCCACTAAAATTGAGTGTTGGGCGGGTTAGGACAGACAAAAGAAAATATTTCTTTACTCAGCGTGTGGTTGGTCTGTGGAACTCCTTGCCACAGGATGTGGTGCTGGCGTCTAGCCTAGACGCCTTTAAAAGGGGATTGGACAAGTTTCTGGAGGAAAAATCCATTACGGTGTACAAGCCATGATGTGTATGCGCAACCTCCTGATTTTAGAAATGGGTTATGTCAGAATGCCAGATGCAAGGGAGGGCACCAGGATGAGGTCTCTTGTTATCTGTTGTGCTCCCTGGGGCATTTGGTGGGCCGCTGTGAGATACAGGAAACTGGACTAGATAGGCCTATGGCCTGATCCAGTGGGGCTGTTCTTATGTTCTTATGGGGTCTGTTACCCCAGCAGGCTTTGCACCTGGATTTCTAGGCATGTGTGGCTGGTTGGCATGAAGGTTGGGGGGGCAATCTGTGGCATGAAAGGGAGACCCCCCCCCCAGGTGGAATGGTAAGCTCTGTTCCTCCAGCAGAAGGTTCATGGCGGGCATTAGATCTGACCAACAGGTCAGGGTTTGGCACCTGGTGTTCTAAACTGTAGGATGTAGGGGGAGGTAGCAGCAGAAGGCTTGGGTGCCTCCTGGCATTAAGAACCTAATAAAAACAATTTCAGGGAGAAAAGGAACAAAAGCCAGGCCTTTGGGCCAAAACCACGTTAAAAAGGCCTGTGTTCCATGTAAAGCACAGAGATGATAGAAGTAGGGTTATTACTCGACATCCTATTGGACATGCCTGAATGCTTAAACAGGCCTTAATCCCAACCGAAAGTATAGTACAGATGCCATAAATCTGTAAAAACTGATCTGAAAAAAAGGTGGAAGGAAATCTGAGTCAAAATGCATATATTTTTCATCTTCTTTGAACCACCCCACAAATCTTTTTACCTAAGCAAACAATTAAGAAGAAATGCTGTTCTAAGCAGGGTGAAATGGCTCCCTGTTCGGCAGGAGTTCAGTAGCTTCAGACTTGCCATTCTAAATTTGTCAGCTTTCTGAGAGCCTGTCAGGTTTTGATCACCCAGAAAGAATGCAATGTGTTAGCAGGACTATCAATAATTGTTTGAACACTGCCACCACTTCCCATAGGTAAAAATACTTCCACTTGGGAACATGAATTTGCTTAGCCCAAAGAGTGGCGAGAAATCTCATTGAAATTTCTCATTGAAATTTCAGCAGGAGGTCACTTTTGCACCTGCTGAAAGACAAAGATAACAGAATTGGGCCTGAAGGGTGCATTCCAACCGAGTCTGGAGAGCATCATTCTGTGTGGGGAGCAGTACTGCCTGACATCATTCAGCACCTGCTCTGACCTCTGGAAATGCAGGTTGGAGTCCTGAGAACTTGCAGAGGAGCAGGCAATATATAAGCAGCTTTGGCGTAACACCACAAAGTATGCCTGCAAGCCATGAGATGAGGAGGAGAAGTAATGCAAGCCCTGAGGTTTGTGGATCGATTTGTGACTCATGAGCTTTGTGAGTCTCCCCCCTCCAGTAAACTGAGGTTATTTACTTGGATTTCTAGCCATTGCTTTCCTTAGGGCTTAGAGTAAGTTACAACCTTTTAAAAGGCACTAAAATGACTCTAAAAGAGTGACCCATCCAGCTGAATGAGACCCACCAGCCACAATAAACTTCTTTTTGTTACTTGCTAGTTAGGACTTGGCTGGTGAACTTTGCTTGGAGAGGTCATAAGATGAGTGGCTGCTCTAAAAGTAAATACAATCAAATCAGAGCTGTCACTAGAGGTAGCCCCCCCGGGCAGAGACTCTTATTGAACCTCCAAAGGAGAAGAAACTGGACAACAGTGAGATCACAAACCATGGAAACATGGGGGAAGAAAGGCAGCCTCTACATACCTGCTACCACGGCTGGTGCTGCTGCTTCGCCTGCCACCATCTTGACTGGGCTCATGCAGAACCCCGTTCTGGTCTGGTACCTGGGGTTGACTGCCTTCCACCCCCCACTCTGCTTGCTATGCTACTGAATTAAAAAAAAAATGAAATAAGCTTTCAGCTTCCCAACTCATTACCAGTGTACTACTAAAAAGTCTGTCGACACAGAAACCCAAAAATAAGATTAGTTTAATATGTCCAGAAAATGTTCAGGCTCGTTTGGTGGCAGGAATCTAAAGGAATGAGCTTTTTGACACCCTGATTACTTGTTCAGGGCATGTGTCAACCTGCAGAAGCACTCCCCCCCCCACCAGAGTACTTGGGGATTCCTTTCGTTTTGCCTCTTAAACCTTAGGAATTAGATGCTAGGTAATGGGATGTATTTCCTCATCTCTTTAGAACATAAGAACAGCCCCACTGGATCAGGCCATAGGCCCATCTAGTCCAGCTTCCTGTATCTCACAGCGGCCCACCAAATGCCCCAGGGAGCACACCTGATAACAAGAGACCTCATCCTGGTGCCTCCCTTGCATCTGCATTTCCCTTGCATTTCTATTTCTTTCTCCCTTACATTTCTATTTCTTTTGCTGTCACCATCATTCCTTGCAATGACTACCAACTTTTGAAATAAGGAAATTAATTGGTACCTGGGCAGAACCTGGGAGTGAAGTCCAGAGCAATCTGGGGATCGAGCGAGTGGTGGAGCATAGTTAGCTCCAGAGCAGAGCTCCAAAGTAGCTGGAGAGCTCCAGAGCAGAGCCCAGTGCAAACACTGCCTGTTTGCCTAAGGCAGGGGTGTCCAAACATTTTGGCAGGAGGGCCACATCATCTCTCTGACACTGTGTCGGGGGGTTGGAGAAAAAGATAATTAATTTACATTTAAAATTTGAATAAATTTACATAAATGAATTTATTAGAGATGGAACTTATATGAATGAATGAAGGTCTTGCAGTAGCTCAAGGCCTATAAGAGGCCTTGTACAAAGCAAGGTCAGCCTTTCCTTCTCTGCCACTGCTGCATCACAGATGTGAAACAGCAAGTAGTGGAGGGAGCCCTCGTCCCACAGCTCAGGTGAGAGGTTGAACAGTTGTCCTTGTGCTGATAGCAGTTACATCGGGTCAGCTTGGGCTCCAGCAAGTCTCTGGAGGGCCAGAGGCTCATTGGAGACTAGGGGCTCCCCGAGGGCCTGATTGGGAACCCCTGAGGGCCACAAGTGGCCCCTGGGCTGGGGTTTGGGCACCCATGGCCTAAGATGTACTCCTCCTATTGCAGTGGTTCCCAAACTTTTTCAAGCCTTGCAGCTCCCTTGACCTACTAGGCCATTGGTCGCAGCTCCTCATTACGGCTGCAATCCTATACATTGTATAGGGAGGTGGGTTTTTAGTGAGGATTCTGTGGCTCCCTTTGACTGGTTTCTGTAGCTCCCCAGGAAGCCACTGACTGTCCTATTGAGATCTTTTCAGCAGCAAAGGATCAGATCAGAGAGATCAGATCTCTCTGAATAAATCTTTAGTAAGACAAGCAGTAAGCAGGAGGACCTGGACTTGACCTGTTGATCAGTTGCTCTTTGTAGTTACTATGAAGTAACCAGTACAATCCCCTCACCTTGGAGAGCCTTCAGAGTGACCTCCTATATAGTGCTGCAAAAGGTATTCCCCCCAGGGTGGTTTGAGGAGACAAACCAAGGAGAATTGTTCTGTATCTTGTTCTGAGAAGTTTGACTTTAAGGTGCTCAGCTTCCCCTTCCCATTAATGCTGATTGGCACATAGTAGCATGTCTCATACTGGGTCAGCTGACAGGCTCCCATATCACTTGACATGAACCATCAGTCCACATGTCTCTCTTCTCCTCCTCTTTATCAACTGCAAAACAGCCAGCCCTAACATAGAGGGTGGGGAAGTGAAATACAGTGCGAACCAATAAAGTTAATGTACTTAAATGTTCATTGTACTTAGTTTTTCAGACTGTGGAGGTCAAACCGGTGGGTTGTTGTGGTTCAGATACACTCCCTGCAGGACCCTACAGTGTGCAGGAACTTAAACAAAGAAGGTTGATGTTAGGAGGATGTAACATCCATTTTTGGCCTAGTCCTCTGCTGTTTTACACAGACTTGATGCTCATCAATGGCCACTTAAATAAATGGGATTATGCTTCTACAGAAGACAACAAAAACAGTGGGAAGAGTAAAACCAAGATGCGGAGTGGAGGATCAACCTCACAGCTTTGAACAGAGAACCAAGAAGAGCAAAATGTCAGCCTTTTCTTTCCCTGCTTCTTAGAGAAGCTTAGGGCAAGGGACGGGGGATGGCTTATTTATTTCTTCTTGCTTGAGAAAATGTGCCAGTAAATTGTTGTTCCGTTAAGCTCTATGTTTTCCAATAGCACATGCTACAGTGGCATTCCCACAAGGAAGAAAGGGTATTAACTTTACAGGGGATAGAACATTGAGAGGATAAGCAAATATCGGCACATTTATCCAGCTGCCCCAAAGCTTAACAGGATTAACTATAATAATGATAGCGCTGGATGGTAGAGAAGCAAGATTGTGTTTATTTGTGGCATTTGGGGGGGAGGGTAGGGGGTAGGTGCTATATCTCTTCCTTGCCCAGTTATCAAACAAGCTGAGAAATGGCTTCTTGCCATCTCATGAACTCTATGGATTTTAACGCTGCCATCAGATTTTGTTCAAGGCAAAATGTCATGGCAATTTTTGCAGATGTAGGTAACATTCAAGGAGCTTGGAGGGATGCAATAAGACACATGGGATTTCTTGTAGGTGTAAGGGCTGAGGGGCACAAGGGATATAGGATACAAGTTCCTATCAGGTATCATTGACAATGATATTTAGAGGTGAATTCTAACATTGCTGCTTAGTTGAAACATCTATAAACTTATTAAAAGAGTCATACCTATCTAACAGCCCAATCCCAACTAAATCCTTACGTTGGTGCTGTGACACTGGTGCGTCTTCCACTGTATCCTACTGGGGATTTATGGCCACTACAGGTCTCCTTGGGGTAAGGGAACATTAGTACCTTTGCCCCAGGGTAACCACCAACAGCTGTCATGGATCAACTTTGACTTGCACTAGCTGGGGCAAGTTCACATTGACCCATGCAGGCAGATCAGGCCCAGGAAGGTGTTGTTTTGTTTTGTTTTTGCCAGCGTAAACCATCATTAGGATTGGGCTGTAAATGGTTTAGGACTACTGCAAAAAAAGTGTACATTTACCAAACATCTGAGTCCTGTGTATTGAGACAGATCTGTATCATTTTGTAAGCATGTATCATTTTATGATTAAAATCTCACTTTTTATCTAGAGTCTATCACAGCAACTCATAAACATGTGTAAGAATATAAGGAAATAATTAAAACATACAATGACCATCTTCATCATCATAAACAGCAGCAATCAAGAAAAAACTGCAAGAATTTTCTAAGTTAACCCATTTCTGCCCAGTCCACAGGTGTACATTTGATCCCTGTTGCGTATATGCAGCATTGGGCAGAAATGGCATAAAATACAAAGAGCAGCTACAAAAATCTTTTTAAGCAGCAGAATAAAATGTTTTCCAAAATGGTTTTCATCACCAGCCCAAAGACGGAGAGGGAGGAAGGTCTGATTTCTTTGGGAAGAGAGTGCCATAATTGTGGTATAAAAAAAGTCTTTTTATAATGCCATTCTTTTCTATATGCACTTTCAGAGAAACTTGTTTCTCTGCTTCATTGTAGCATTTTGCTGATGTTTGTCTGTATGCATATAAATGCACAAATGAGCTGATTGGGGTTAATCCCTCTGGACCAGGGGTGTCCAAAGTTTTTGGCAGGAGGGCCACATTGTCTCTCTGATACTGTGTTGGGGGCCGGGGGGGGGGGGAAGAATCAATTCACATTTAAAATTTGAATAAATTTACATAAGTTTACATAAATGAACATATTAAAGATGAACTCATATGAATGAATGAAGGTCTTGCAATAGCTCAAGGCCTATAAAAGGCCTTGCACAAAGCAAGGCTGGCCTTTCCTTTGCTGCCACTGCTGCATCACAGATGTGAAACAGCAAGCAATGGAGGGAGCCCTCATCCTACAGCTCATGCGAAAGGTCGAACAGTTGGCCGTCATGCTGAGAGCAGTTGCATCTGGCCAGTGTGGGCTCCAACAAATCTCTGGAGGGCCAGAGGCTCATTGGAGACTGGGGGCTCCCTGAGGGCCGCATTGAGAGGCCTTGAGGGCCGCAAGTGGCCCCAGGGCCGGGGTTTGGGCACCCCTGCTCTGGACCACCTTGACTTCCATATGTTCAGAATTATCCTATGCACAGAGTGTATAGACATATACACAGTGTCTATGCACACAGACTCTGGGAAAACAAGACCTTTGAACATGTGAAGGACTTTCCAAGGCCACTGAGTGCAACCCCAAGTGACATCAGGGATCAACCAATGCAATCCAGTGTATCATCACAGCAGAGACTCCCTGCAGGACTTTGCCCCTCTTCATATGTTCATTTGTATAGAAATACAGAAAAAGGCTAATCTGTAGATTTCAGAGAGATATACTTTTGGGATATAGCTTGTAGGTAGGTGATCCAGTCTTGAATATCCTTAGGCTAGAAGAGAATTTCCCAGCAATTCCTCAAATCTGACTAAGAAGTTCTCCATCAAAGGAAGACTTCTTAGGGCCAAGCTGCATGTTACTGAAGTCATGAGTTTGGTCCTTCCTTTTACCGTTCCTCTTTTTAAAACTGCAACCATGGGGGTGGGTGGGAACTGTGAAATGGCTCAAAACTGTGCTGTGGCAATAGGGGCGTTAGCTTTTAGCCCCTACTGTGTTTCTGACTCTCCACAAGCTGGGCAGAGTGGCAATACTAAGAGGCCATGTCTTTGGCGGGTCATGTGACTCCCCCTTCCTGTGGATCTATGGGCTAGTTCGTGTGCCTTATGCATTTGTAAATAGCTGTGGTTATCATTACCTCTGGTTACACAGGCATGTGGGGCACTCGTTTTGTGTGCATTGGTAAGCAGCTGATGCTGCATTGAAATGCAGAACCTGTTTTGTGTGCCTTTGTAATTACCTGTTCTTAATAAACACACCATTTAAAATTTATGTCAGAATGCTTATTAACCGATAACACGGCAGTGAACCGTTCTAAAAATAAAGCTTGCCAGTTTCCAAAAACCAATCTCATCTATTTGACCCACTGATTAATCCAGTCTCTTATTGCTGCAGTAGCTGCAGAGAGAGCGGCTCTGATCTTTTCAGCAGAAATTGTGTGCAAGCATCAGTGCTGCCCACACTCTGTCAACCTGTTGGCTCCCTCCTCCATTTCCAGCTGGTGTCAGTCATCCTGGGTGACCTGCCATCACTTGGCTTGGGAAGAACCCGGCCTTCTTGGCCAGTGAACAGCTAATGAGTGAAGAACTTCCCTAATGAAGTTGGACCAACCAATTGTGTACTATGTGTATAGCTGGTGCATCTGTTGTTAAGATGGATTCATCACACTGAAGCTGGGCAAGAGCAACAATCCACCCACTAACCGTTTACTGGGGGGGGGGGGTGGAACATAACACATCTGGATGTTAATTAATCAGCCAATGAGAGATTTTAAGTTATTTCATTTATGTAAATGTTTTTGCAGGGCATCTCAGGGCACAGGTTTGCCTTAAAAACATTATTTTTCAAATGTGCATGGGTTTTGTGCAGTCCTCCCCCCCCATTTTTGTCCCTTTACCCACATTCTCCCCATTCCTTCTTGAAAACAGCTTCAAACTTCTTGCAGTCCCTAGATCTTAAAGCAGCATTTTTCAACCACTGTGTTGCAGCACATTGGTGTGTCATGGGAACTTGGGGAGGGACATTTATTAGTCGGAATATTGGGGGATGTTAGCCCCCCACTGGCACTGCAGTGTGCCTTGTCAATTGTGCACACTTTTTGCACCTTGTCAGTGTGCAGTGAGATGAAAAAGGCAGAAAATAGCTTCCTTAAAGTAAGGCGGAAGACATAGAGGTGTGCTTGGCTGGCTGCTGCTCAGCTGAAATGAATGGTGTAGTTGCTGCATGCACTTGGACTGGACTGAGTTGCTGTGTTGCCTGTAGGCTCCCTTCCCTGATTCCAGCCAGGTTAGATTGTCCTGCTAATCAGCAATCATTTGGCTGGTGCTGTCAATCAATTTATTGAGGGGAACTTTTGGTTAACAAAAAAGAGAACTAAACAACAAGGGAAAAAAAATTCATGCAAAAGTTGGAGCAGCAAATCACACTATATGCCTGCGCCAGGATGTTTTGTGTCCTCAGAAGGGCAAGCCCTCAGGGGGAAACTTCCACCCCTTTTGGTGTACATGCATTGAGAAGTCTGCAAAAGGATGATTGGCAGTGTTGGAGGAGGGACAAGCATGCCTTTTCCATGAAGAAACCTGCCTATCTGTTGTCTGAGACTTAACTGTGAGTGCTGTCCAGAGTGCTGATCCTGAAAAGATCTCTAAACCTTGCCCTGGATATTAGCCACAGCCCTAGCAAAAGCATCTTTAGCAGTGTTGGATGCTCCTTACATTGAGGGATATATATGTGGGAGTCCTTTGATGGAATGAGACCATTCTATTCATTAAACCATTTTAAAAGCCGGTTATACTACTGACCACAACAGCTTTAGCTTAGGGCCCAATCCTGACTTGGCCCAGTGCTGGTGTTGAGCTATAAAGCATGCCTGCTGCACCCTGCACCAAGTCAGTGCCAGTGCTGACCCAGTGCCAGTTGGCACTGAACCCAGTGCTGTCTGGATGCTGCCTGGATCTAGGCAAGAGCTCTGGGCAGTGGTGAGGGCCTCAAGGGCAGGAGAAGGCATTCTGGGGTGGGGAAGGGCAGAAGTGTGGGGTGGGGGAGGAACCGAGGCAATAGGGCAGGTGGAGAAGAGCTCCACCAAATCCTGAACTCCGTGTCGAACTGGAAGGCCCGATACAGAGTCTCTCACGACTGCACCAGCAAAATAGCTGGTGCAACCTTGAGAAGTCCCATTGCAGGGCTTAAGGCTTACCCCAGAGGAAGGGGATAAAAGTCCTCTTCCCCTGAGGAGACCTCTGGCAGCTGCTGCAGGAAGCAGCGGTAGCTGCTTTGGCACCGCAGCATCCAGCAGCAGCACCGCTTTTAGGATTGGGTTGCCTGTTCCCTTATTAAGAGGATGAGCAACTGGGTCCATATGGTGAGTTTGCGGGCAGGGGAACAGCATGATATAAGTGACTGAAAAATAGGGACTCTAGCTGTGCTTGAATAACTGTGAGGGCATAATGAACTTAATCCTCTTCAATTCATTTGTGGTTCCTTCAAAAGATTATGGGGCCATGATTTGGCTAATACTCATGAATTTCATTAAAGGTCCACCCCTACATTCCCCCCCCCCAATGATTTAAGCACTGAGCTCCAGAATATGGCTTCTCCTGTTCTTTAATTCTGTAACAACTGTAGTAAAGTGGAAAGCTATGGAGATTTGGAAAGAGTGTGTGTGTGTGTGTGTGTGTGTGTGTGTGTGTGTGAGAGAGAGAGAGAGAGAGAGAGAGAGAGATTCATAATAATGTCTTAATGTCACAGCTGGGTGTTCAATAGTGTGACCCTAGAATTCCTTTTCATTCTTCATATGAGTCTGCTGTGAGCTGTGATTTTGCTAATGCATAAATTGCATTTAGCCATGAGTAAATTGCTCAGGTGCTGATGTTGCCGTGTTACTTATATTTCAGTTTCCATAAGTGGGAAAGGAAAGGGTATATTGATGGAGTTTGCATTTGGCTTTCAATGCAATTATAAACATCATGAACTTTTCAGTGTTTCTAATTCAGGTGCATCATTGCATGACTGGGTTGCATGTGTGATCAGTGTGTTTTCATGGGCTAAATGGTGGAGTGGGAAAGACTAACAGAATGGTGTCTTTGATTTGATTTTTCTGAACAACCAAAGCATCATGTCTTATTTCCCAGTATCAAAAGCTCTTGTGAGCAGTTGCACTTGAGATAAAATGCAACATGTCCCCCATGTTGGCAGAGGCATTAATTACCATTAATTGTTGCTGGAAGGCAGTTGCCGGCTGTGTATGTATAGCCAGCCACACCATGCTTATTTTGGCAATTGTTTTTCTTCACTAATGGAGGAACTGTGTAATCATTCTGTTTAATTCATGTTACAGCTGCTCTGGGGATTTACATGCCAAGATATATCCATGTAAATATTGTCTTCCTCTTTTCAAATCTGTTTTAAATTAACATCCTAAAACCAAGAGCTAAGCAACACTTGTCAGAAAGAGGAAATGGAAGGAGGATTTAAATTTACTAATGGCGAGTGATGAGCTCCTACTCTTTTGCTGTTCCGCAGACCTCATTCCCCACAGAGTCTGAGCTTCTTCCGACAGCGCATTAAAAGCAACATAACTAACATCTGCCAGGTGTACTGTGTTTTCTCGAAACTTCTCATAAGCATAGTAAAAAATGTAATCAACTCCAGTTTAGTAATTGAGATATTCTTTCAAAATTGAAAACGTGCTCCATAACTTGGGCTTGGGAGCATGTGAGATTGTGGTTCAAGGTGAAGCTACTGGGTTTTCCCCTATGAACCGGTCTGTGAAACTGAGAACCCATCAAGGAAAATTGGACCATTCATAGGACACGTACCTTCAGGCAGGAAGGTATCTTACACTCTCTCCATTTCCCTGAGGCCATGATAGGAGATGATGGGCCCAATCCTATCCAACTTTCCAGCACCAGTGCAACCAGAAGGCAGTCCTGAGGCAAGGGAACAAACGTTCCCATACCTTGGGGAGGCCTCTGTGACTGCCTCCCCACTACAGGATGTAGTGCACGCCCCATTGGCATGGCTGCACCAGTGCTGGAAAATTGGATAGGATTGGGCCTGATGGTGACAATACCATGAGGCAACTCCAAAAGGTGGCAAGTGAGAGTGAGTATGGGTAAAGAGGAAATGGCGAACAAAATGTTGTTCTTTTTTGGTGCCATGTAGAAATCAAGTTAATCCTTCTTGTCAACAAGGACACACATATTTTTCTTCATTACATTATCCGTCCTTTCACTCCCTCCTTTCTCTGTCTGAATACTGTAGTTTAGTTTCTCCAGAGCACCTTCTGAGGGTGAGCTAGTGGAAGCCACTGCTGCATCCCTCTTCTTTTAGAGGGTCAGTTTCCATGACATTTTAAAGCCCTAACTGCCCCCATGTATTAACCGACTTGTGTGCTGGTAGCGCACACATGTCCTAACCCCCCTTTCTTTGCTCCTAAATCCACCTAATCACATGGGGGGGGGTAGGTTTCCAAAATGTAACAATGTCGTTCAGCTGTCTTGCCATAGCCGACACAATTAGGGAAATAAATAAGGGAAGCAAAGGAAAGGGGCATCGAGTCATGCATGGAGATGGTTTGGGGTTAGGGATATCCAAGAGTTTTTCAAAAGGGGCATGCAACCTTCCCCCCTCCCTGACTCTCCCCATTTAAGGCTGCAATTCAATGTACTCTTATTTTGGAGTAGACCTGTTAAATACAGGTGAACTTACATATATGAAAACAGGCACAGAACATCATGCCTGAGTGGCAGCCCCTAGCGCTCTGTCCCTTCTCCCAATTATGAGAGGGAACTGAGCCTCAGATTCAAATGATGCAAGTTTTCTCTTTGCCTCTTTTGAGCCAGTCCAAATGAATCTTCCCTAGCCTGTGGCTGGTCTTATTTACTATCTCAGCACCATATCTAGAATTTGGTGTTAGAGGAGTAGATTCTAAGTCAAAATGCACTGCACATCAAGAAAACAAACTTGTTATAAATCTAATACATTTTTTCGATAACTTTTTGGAATTTCTCTCCCTTTTCTTTTGCTGGAGCAGAACATAGAACACATGTAAATTTTCTCAGGAACAAAGTCACATTCACAGGTTTCACAGCCTAAGGAAAATAAATGATAGTTGTTTGATTTAAAAACTCATTTTTAAAGCTGGAATGTGATATCTTCATTTGCCCTCATGCCATGGAATGAAAACACAGACACAAAAAATGTGTTTTAAAATGGGCCTCATCTTTATTTATATGAAGCCTGATCTGCACAGGACTAGTGAAATAAACCACACTTTCTCAGTGCCAATATGCTATCTACCAAGCTATCAACCCTTTCCTGGCTCCAAGCATCAGATGAATCTTAAACTGGTCCTTGCTTTTTGGTACTTAGATGCATAATGTGTGAAGACAGAAGCCCTTTAGACCCTGGCCATCCTCAGTCACATCAGTGTTGAAGTCAACAAGGCCATTGGGAGCCCAGGGTTGCCTCCCTTCCCCAGTTTCTTTTGAACCAGTCAACCATGAAAGGTTGGTTCTAATTATCATCCCTTCACCATGTTGATACTTCATAATTGCTCACCATTGTTCTTCATCCTTCCCACTGACACTGAACCTGCCTATTGTGCCTATATAAGAAAAATTAATTAATAAGTCAATAACTGATTCAGCCTATTGGACAGAACAAAGTAGGTGAAAAATAGACCAGATGTCCTTTGTGGCAGGAAACTTAAAAAAAAAAAAAATTGTATTGAGCCTCTGCAGCAACCAGGTAATCTTCCCTGTAGGCCAGGGGGAGGCAGGGCCATCACCCTGCCACAGCAAGAAACCCACCCTAGAGAAGGCACAGTTGCTTTACCCGTTACAGCTGTGATGGTTCCAGATTAGCCTGGCTGCAATAAAGCCGTATGGTCAACATGGTCATGTGTCTTCCTCATCTGAATGGACACAGGGAAATATTTCTCATAGGGAAAAGAAAATATTTCTTTACCCAGCATGTAATTAGTCTGCGGAACTCCTTGCCACAGTATGTGGTGACCTCAATGCCTTTAAAAGGGGACTGGACAAATTTCTGGAGGAAAAGTCCATCACGGGTTACAAGCCATGATGTGCATGTGCAACCTCCTGATTTTAGAAGCAGGCTACCTCAGAATGCTAGATGCAAAGGAAGGCACCAGGATGCAGATATTTTGTTGTCATGCGTGCTCCCAGATGCATCTGGTTGACCACTGTGAGATACAGGAAGCTGAACTCGTAGATTGGCCTTTGACCTGATCCAGCGGGACTCTTACGTTCTTATTCCCTTCCCCACACACACACACACACACACACACACACACACACGCAAGGCAAGTGGGGAGTTTAATGTGGTGTCTTTTGTAAAATGAACAGAAAGTGAAGGATTTTTCCCTGTAGGTACATACATATATGCGGTTTCTTGTTAGCTTATGTCAGGATCTGGTACAACAGGGATCCAGATTGCCAGATCTCAGCCTGTAATTCTCAGACATTCCCAGCTCTGATCATGCCATCATCAGAAACCTGTTATGTGACCAGAACACCTGATCTTACTAGCTTGCACCGGCCTACTGTCCCTCTGTTGCCTGATCTTTGCTCTTTCCCCATTCAGGATCTCTTGAAACAACTGTTTGCTGACATTCCCAGCAATACCTGGCAGCAAGAAGAAAGCAAGGAGTTTATGTCTACTGATGGTTAGTTGGTTGCTCTTTGAAGACTCTTCTTTGCAATTTGCTTCTCTTGACCTATCTGCCATTCCACCTCTTCAGTATTCTCCATTGGCTTCCTTGGCACTTTTCTTTCTGATATTTCCCCTCTCCCTCTGATCTCCTCTGCTGACTTCTTCAGTAGGTTCTATCATCCTACCTGTTGAGCTCTCTAGGTCCTTTAGGTTTTTTTTTTTACTCTGTAGATTTTTTCCCCCCTGCATGCTTTCATTTCTTCAGGCTTCAGCTACCACTGTAACAATGAAGGCGTTCAAATATATTTGGCATCCAAAGCATCTTTAGTTCTGCTGAATATCACATCTCTGCCTCATTGATGTCTCATTTGAATGTCGACTGATGTCTCAAATTTTACATGGATAAGATGAAGCTTTCAATTTTCCCCACTCATCTTCTGCCTTCAGCCTGAAATGGCAAAGTTTCAGAAGAACTCTACTGTGGAATTTTGCTGACTCTAACCCAGCACTAACAGACTGGAAACCCTTTGGACAGGTATCATGCCACCTTTATACCCTGTACGGCAGTGGTTGAGCAGTGGTTCTCAACATTTTTAGCACCAGGACCCAATTTTTAGAACAATCTGTCGGTCCCCACCAGAAGCGATGTCATTAACCTGAAAGTGATGTCACGGCTGGAAGTGACATCATCAGTTTAGGCTTCAGACCTAAGCCATGGTCATCTAAAGGGCCCATTACTCATTGTGCTCATACTGTTATTTTGCGTAGCTTGAAATTCAAACATTCTAGCTTGGAAGTCAATGCAGAACACAGGTTTGGACCCCTCTCCAACCACACAGCCTTCCCCCCCTTTCCAGCGTCCCATCTTCCCACCTATTCAGGGCAAAGCACCAGGCCTATCTCCCAACAGGAGCCCACCCTGCCCAGAAGCTCTGTATCTATTTTCAGCTTTGTATTTTCAATGGCAGCTGAGCTAGGTGCTACGCAACCCACATGGTGGGTCCCGACCCACAGTTTGAGAAACACTGCTGTACAGCACTCAGTGTGGTGATAAATATATAATAATAATACTGTATATCAGAAGTACCCGTCCTTTTGAAAGTTTAGATGCAGACAGAAGACTTTTCAGATAATCCAAATCAAAAGAGTTTCACCTGCAGCCAGGTGATGCTTGTTTAGGTCAGTAGACTATCTAACCCATGATATTGTTCATTCTAAAATCTCCCTGACCTTACAAACATTTTTCAGCCATTTCCTTAAGTCCTTGTCTACTGAGAATTGCAATTCAAGTGCATTTACAGCTAGTGATTAAAGCAGACTCCTGGGGATCATGAAGTATTTTATTTGATGACAGTAGTAAAATCATCAACTGGTGTTAGCCATAAGGCAGTTCTTGTTAATTTACCACATGGAATCTCAGTCATGTGGGACTGGTGCATAGAGACATTTGGGAGTTGAGCCTTTTCATATTGGCAGGGAACTATGAACCGTGTGGCTTAAACCTAAATATTGTTTTAATAGCCGAGGATTGGCTAGGCTCATGCAAGGGAGACGGAGACTTCTAGGGGTCCAACACTATACATGTCTAAACAGAAGTACATGCCCTTGCGGCCAAAGCAGCTGACTCCCAGATAAGTTTGGATAGGATTAAAGCCTAGAAGAATAACTGGCTCTTCTTGAGGCCCTTATCAACTTCGGTATTTCTTGCTATACTTGAGAGCCTGAACAACCCAGCTCCTCTCACACGTTTATTTATTTTATTTATTAGACTTTTAATTCAGCTTTCTCTCCGAAGGGCACCTAAGGAGCCTAACAACCCTTAAAATACAAACAAATACATAAAATTATAAAAATACAACAAAACAACAAGATAGATAATAAAACAAGACCAGCAGTAATAAAACTGTTCAAAAGCAACCATCATGCCCTTTATCAGGCATCAAAGGCTTTCTGAAATAAAAAACTCTTCAGGCCTCACTGGAAGGAGCTGTTCTCAACTCACAGGGGAAGGAATTCCACAAACAGGTGCCACCACCAAGAAGGCCCTTTTTCTAGCTGCCATCCCCCTAACCTCTCTTGATATCAGCACAACCAACAGGGCCTTCTCTGATGATCGAAGAGAACAGACCAGACAATCAGGAAGACGGTAGTCTCTCAAATATGCTGGTCCCAAACTGTTTAGGGTTTTAAAGGTCAAAACCAGCACCTTGAATTGGACCTGGAAATGAACCAGCAGCCAGTGCAGCCACTGGAGCAGCAGCATGACAGAGTCAACACTGACCTCCAGCAACCACACAAGCCATTGCATTCTGCACTAGCGGCAACTTCCGGACGTCTTCAAGGGCAGCCCTGTTAAGGTTTGAGTACGAACCTTGGGTGTGTCCCAGTGTAGAGCAGGGTGCACAAAAACAGCAGAGACAGCACAGTCTTTAAATTTGCTGTTGTATATTTGAGCAAGGAGTTACACAGACAGACTAGTCAAAACAGTCCAGGTCATACATGTAGAGTAAAGCAGTCCAGCAATTCCTTATCCAAATCAGTATCCACAAAACCCAGTCAGTCTGTCCATCCTTCCAAGGTCAGTAACAACATATACATACACAGATATCCAGTCATCAAAGTCTCCAGCAGCAGTATCACAGTGTTCACCTACTGCACTGGTGGAGCTGAAGACTGAGGTTTAAGTAGTCTGAGAACCCAATCAGAGTCTGCTCAGCTAACTAGGGTGTGGCAGGCACAGGTGCAGTGTAATTCTGCTGACTCAGCTGCCTGCAACTTTCCTTGAACCAAACTTGTTAGCTTTGTCTCTGGCTTTGATTGAGCAGAGAGCTAACAAGCCCCACATAGAGTGCATTGCAATAGTCTAATCTTGATGTCACCATGGCATGGACCACTGTGACCAGCTCTGACTGAGGCAGGTTTGGTTGCAGCTGGCGCCTCAGCCAACACCAGGTGTCTTGCCAAAACTCCTCCCCACTGGGTATCGTGCCCGCTGAAGGCTGGTTAGTTTCCCTTGTTTAATTCACCAGGGCAGCCAGCACACGTAAGTGTCAGGTCCCAGTCCAATAAATGAAGGTTGCCAAATCCGAGTCCAAAGTCAATATGCCGGGTCACAATCCAAGGTCAGATTCCAGGTAGGCCAGTTAGTCAATGCAAGGTGCCAAATCAGAGTCCATAAATGTTATGCCAGGTCACAGTCCAAGGTCAGTCAGTCAGTCTCCTCTCCTTCAAACATTCACTCCTCCTACAACACACACCAAACTCTCCCTTCAGTGGTGCTTTTATGCCTGAGAGCCTTATTGCCTTCAGTGGCAATACCCTTTGCTGTGCAGCACACCCTTTGCTGAAAGCCCAGGCCTTAACACTTAAAGGGGCCACTGCAGACACCACATTCTACCTCCTCGCCAGATCTTCCGTGGTTCCCATACATCAGGGCATCCAGGAGCAGCTGTAAGTTCAGGATAACCCCCAAGCTGTGGGCCTGCTCTGTCAGGGGGACTGCAACCCCTTCAGAGCAGGACTGCATCCCCATTCAGATAGTCCAGCACCTGCATCATGAATTTCTGCACCGGGAGGACCTCTGTCTTGTCCAGATTTAATTTCAGCTTGTTTGCCCTCATCCAGATCCCAGCTGCCTCCAGGCAGTGTTCCAGGACAGAGACAGCCACCCTGGAGTCCGGTGGAAAGGAGAGATAGAGCTGAGTGTCACCAGCATACTGATGGTGCAGATGTTTAGGTTCTGTATTTGGCATTGGTGAGGGTTGTACAGGTACAGAACACCTAAGGTCGGCTGGTGTATGCTTATTCGGTGTTTCTGTTGGCAAGGTTCTCATCAGCCTTCACTCTCTCTGTTTGGGTTTTTCAAGTGCTGTCCTCCCCCAGCAGCGATTCTTTCTTTTCAGCCTGTTCTTAGGTTTCCTCATCGAATCCTGTGGCTTCCAGTGCCATCTACATTACGAAGACAACCAGCGAGTCAGTAGACTGTTTTTACTCCCCAGTTCCACATTTACATTTGTCAAAAATTTTATTTGGATGTCTTATTGCAAGAGATGTTTGAAAACAATGTTTTTTCAAACTCAGAAATAAGCCCAGACTGTTCAGTAGAACTTTGGCTGTAATCCTATCTTACTCACCCGAAATGAACACCTCTGCTACTGCTGTCTCATCAGCTGTCCTCTATGGAATTGCAGGTGTCTCCCCACATCCATGTGGGATAGTTCCTGCTGCTACCATAGATACCCAAAAATGTGGATAGTAGGAAACCGTATTCAAATTACCTGGTCACACTCATGACTCATCTCTCTTCATTTGCTAATGGTTTGCAAAAGGAAGGTTTTGCTTCCTTTCATTTTGAAACAGGAAAAAGACAGTGAGAACCTAGACTCATAGTTGCTAGAAGAAAACTACAGGAGACAATAGTGAGAACACTAACAGGAAGTAGATGGCAGAGGACTTTCTGTTTGTATTTTCACTATCACCTCCTGCAGTTATATGTCCTCAATGTCTGCTTCCTGTCACTTCCTAACATAAGAACAGCCCCACTGGATCAGGCCATAGGCCCATCTAGTCCAGCTTCCTGTATCTCACAGCAGCCCACCAAATAAAGATGACCTATCTTAAGAGTTTAGCCTGACCTCACCCTTTGCAGAGTGGAGTCCCACCCGGCTCCCAGGAATGCCAGCCAGAAACCAAAATGGGTTTAAGGTGTAGACTGCACACAGGTTGGGAAAATGAGGAAGTTAATAACTAGTGCTACCCTCTGAAGTGGTGACACTATTGTACAAAAGAGATCAGGCAAGCAGGTCCCTCTTTTGTTGGAGGGAATAAGGTGCCTAGCTTGACCACCCGATGAATCTCTGGCTGAAAACCCAGGCTTTCTAGAGCACTGCATTCATGATCTTGCTGCTTAAATGCTGGGTTGTTATGAATGCTCTGGGCAGTATATAAGTATATATGTATGTCAGTGCTTGTCAATTTGGGAGGCACCTGGCTGTGCCCAAATGTTTCTTTGATATGTGCTCTGGAGTCAGTGATGTGCTGTCTTAGGCCTGCTTTGGGGCTTGCTGTGCTGCAGTGTAGGTTCCCAGCCACTGACTGGCATGATGACAATTTCTCTTTTTGCTCAAAATCCCTTTTAAAAGTGTCTAGGCAGGAAGCACCTTGTCTGATGTTACTGATGTGTAAATGGGATAGCATCTCAGATGCACAAGATTAGTCAGAGTGAATGCTCTGTGTGCTTCACATTAATCAGCGGGAGACAAAGGGAAGCCACACTGATAACAAACCATCCCTCTGTTCCTGAAGTGATGTCATTAAAGCAGCAGTAGAAGCTGGCGGGGATAAGAAACTGGACCCTGGATTCTAGAAAATGTAAGTTCCGATGCTTGCTGGCTGCCTGCAGCTCACGGTGATCTATGGGCTTAGTTGAGTCGAAATCAGTCATCCGTCTGGCTGAGATGGAACAAACTCTGGCTCAGTGGTGCTACAGAAGCTGCAAGAGATCCTTGGCAGATAACTGCCTGACCCACTTGACCTGCCATGTATAGAGCTTAGCAGCTGGAAGACAATGAAAAGAGAGGAGCAGCCAGTCAAGATCACACACTGACTGGCTGATTTTTGTTTAACAAACTGTGAGCATGCTCCGATTAAAGGCTGGAGTCAAAGTGGAGAGGGAGCTTGAAAGAGGCATCTCATTTGGCTCCTCAGGGCCAAATGAGACAAGAAATGGGAGTTCCATGATTGGAGCTCCCAAGGTGATCTTTTTTTCTTTCTAAAAGCAGCAGGTGAGCTGGTGGAATCTCTCTTCCTCTGAACCACAACCCTCATCCAAATTGCCCCCTCCTCAAACTGCTCTTTGCTTCAGAGAGGAAATGTTTATCATAGCGGCTGGGGGGGG
Organism: Tiliqua scincoides; assembly: GCF_035046505.1. NCBI lineage: Eukaryota > Metazoa > Chordata > Lepidosauria > Squamata > Scincidae > Tiliqua > Tiliqua scincoides. Next base: position 76,686,060 of record NC_089821.1, on the reverse strand, counting down.
CATTAAATGGGGAATCAGTGAATGAGCATAGGGTGTCAGGTCCTCAGGGGACTGACTACAAAGTGCTGTGACTCAGACTGACATTGTCTCCCCCACCCCAGCTTTCATTTTGAATATATATTTGATTTTTTAGAATACTGCTGTGATGGGTTCTTGTCCCCATCTCAGACTGTGCCTTCAAAGAGATCATGATCCCTTAATGATCCTCTCTGTGAAAAACCTCACAATAACCCAGATGATTTGCATGGAGCCTTCCCCTTTCCAAACAAACTCACTCCCAAACAAACAAACAAAAAAACTCTTACCTTTGCCAAAAGGGGACAAGGAGTCATTGAGAGCACTCAGAGACAGGGAGGCCCCCCCCCCCAAAAAAAAATTAAAATTCCCATGAGTCTAGCAGTAAATGTTGCTTCTGAACACATTTGGAAGCATCATTTCCAGCTAAGTATGGGAGTCTGGCAAGCAGATCTGTCTGTCTATGAACTCATCCCATTGTTGGTGGACCCTGATTTTAATCTGAGTGACTACTAAACCATGTGCAAAAATGAGACAAAGATCTGCAGAAGGGAATGATGGTTAAGGCTGAGCCAAGAACTGAAGGTCTGGTTTCTGGAAGAGGAACTATCTCAGGAAAACAAAGCTGGGACTGAGGGTGAAATCCTTGATTCCCCCCTCCCTTTTTATAGCTCACGTTCCTGCTTACAATGTTTGTAAACTGAAGTCTGTGAATAGGATCAAACTTAAGATGTGTAGGTTGCAATCCTGTGTACACTTATTTGGGAACAAGCCTACCACAAACTTCTCTGGAGCTTACTTTTGAATTTACCTGCATGGGATTTTGATCTTGATTGTATGACATGACTCCCTCCTGTTATGTTCATATAAAGTCAGTCACATGAGGCCTCTCAGTTTCTTTGGGGCACAGAAGAAAGGGCACCCAACATTGGAGACTACATAACACCCTTCAGTGACTATGCAGCTTCCAACGCAGACCTCTGTGATTGGAGATTTCAAGGGTGATCTAAAACAACCCTAAGAGGCAGTGTTTGCTTTCACAGTACTTAGTATTTTAATGCTATGCAATGCTCTCTTGATATTCATCTCTGCCTGCATACTAACGCCAGTCTGCCCACAGTATTCACAAAACTTGCATTCAAAAGCAAAACAGGCTGGGTTCAGAAGAAAACTATTCAACTTCATTGCAAAGCTGATCACTGCAATCTGATTTACTCTATGGAGGGCTGGGAGCTTGCTATGACCATTTACCCTTTGTAATCTCTATTTCAGGCTATTTCAAGACACTCCCAATGGGGATGCTTTTGACACTGGTCAGAAGCTACAGAGAATGTAGAATTCTGCAGCTTCCCTCTTGATGTGTGTCAAAAGATGAATGGAAGTACAACTACATAGTTATGTAGTCATTTCAAGATTCAGTTCTAGGTGGTGGATCTGGCCTTTAAGCCCCTTTGTAGTCTGGGACTGAAATATGTCAGTGAGCATCTTTCCCCACATGAGCCCTCTGCCTGTTAAGATTATCGAGAAAGGCCCTTGTCCTGTATTCCTTATGTCAAGAAGTTAAGGCAGGCCATGCATTTCCCTAAATGTGTAAGATGGCCCAGTGTGTTTGTTCCTTTTTTAAAACTAGGATCCAAGAAGGCTCACAAATAGGAGCCAAACTGTGGTGGGGAGGCTTTAGAACTGGGGCTTTAGAACTTTGCCCCTCCACAGCTCTACTCCTTATTCCCCTCTTGTATGCCATTTTGAAAGTTTCAATTGATAGTTATATTGTTGTTGTTGTTGGCAACCTTCAGTCTCAAAAGACTATGGTATCGCACTCTGAAAGGTGGTTCTGGAACAGCGTCTAGTGTGGCTGAAAAGGCCAATTCGGGAGTGACAATTCCTTCCGCACTGGGAGCAAGTGCAGTTTGTCCCTGATCTGTCTTCCTGACTATGGGCCTTCCTTCTTTGCCTCTTAGCCTCAGACTGTTGGCCAAGTGTCTCTTCAAACTGGGAAAGGCCATGCTGCACAGCCTGCTTCCAAGCAGGCTGCTCAGAGGCCAGGGTTTCCCACTTGTTGAGGTCTACTCTTAAGGCCTTCAGATCCCTCTTGCAGATGTCTTTGTATCGCAGCTGTGGTCTACCTGTAGGGCGCTTTCCTTGCACGAGTTCTCCATAGAGGAGATTCTTTGGGATCCGGACATCATCCATTTTCACAACATGACCAAGCCAAAGCAGGCGTCTCTGCATAGTTATATTTCTCTGATAGTTATATTTCTCTTGAAAACAGTACATGGGGAAGACTGATTGATTGAGGGTGGAACCACAGCAGAAGCACAGTTCTAAAGCTCTTCCACCTCCCAGTGGTATCACTAGGGGATTGCGGGTGTGTGTGTGTGTGTGTGTGTGTGTGTGTGTGTGTGTGTGTGTGTGCGTGCAGATCACACTAGGTTACACCATCAAGGGGGTGTCACCAAAGGAAGGCAGTCAGAAATTTCCTGGCTGGCTTGACTAAGAGGCCAGGTGTATTGGGCGTGTAGACCTAGGCTCCACATTGGGAAGCCCAGTAGTCTTGGGTTCCAGAGACTCTCTCCCCCCACACTGTTTCACCCCTTCCCTGCTCCGTTCCACCTGCCCCCATCGCCACCCTCTCCCCACCCCACACTGAGTGACACTAACCCTAGTTGGCAACACCCCCATGTCCTATTGCAGTTTTACTCCCTTTCACAGTCCACCCCTGAACCACTATTGAATAAACAGAATGGACCATGTTACACATTTACGGCCCTAAGAACACTCTGCATTATGCTGTGAAAATAACAATAATGGAAGTTCCATAGAAGACTTTGGAAACAGGCATCAAAAGGTGAATAGAATATATACCCACAGACACAAACAGCAAGTTCACAACAAAACGCAGTGTTAGGAATGGTGGTGAAGAAATTACATGTTGATTTTCTATGTAAAATCAGTGAAAATATGAATGACACAGTGGACTGCAAAATTTGGGAATATCCACAAAGTGACCAGTATTGAACTGCATGAAACACATGCCTGGGTTTTGGTTCTTATCACATACGTGTGGATAATCACTAACACAATCAGTTCCAGGATACTATGCAACAGATGCATGTTCCAATAATATGGAACAGAAGCAGGAGACAAAAAACATACTCTTCAATTTGTTCCTCACTGTAAAGATCTGAAAAGATAAAGATGTAAAAAAGATATCCTATGTGTAAAAAATATTTAATTTCTTTTTGTTCATATGTGTTTTGCTTTCCCAGTCCCAGTGGGCATAGCCCTTACAGTTCCAAAAGTAATGCTTTCCCCGCTATCCCCTTATCATATGAATGTTGTGATGCAAACTGATTTCACTCTCCTCTCTAATTTCTGAAAATATTTGTCAAAAAAACAGATGAAGCGAAAAAGAAATCAGGCACTGATGCATTTTTACCACCCTGAAACTAGAAAATATGCAATACAGGATAAATATGTTTTGTACTTGAAAAATGTTCTGTGTATCATAACAACAAATATGTGTAGCATCCAGTATGCATACTAGCATAGTTATCTGGTCCATAGACTTTTGAGAGTCGCCTGGACTGCAAGGAGATCAAATCAGTCAATCCTCCAAGAAAATCAACCCTGACTGTTCATTGGAAGGACAGATGCTGAAGCTTAAATACTTCGATCATCTCATGAGAAGGGAGAACTCTTTAGAAAAGACTCTGATGCTGGGAAAAATTGAAGGTAAAAGGAGAAGGGGTCTGCAGAGGATGCTATGGTTAGATAGTGTCACCTAGGCAACAAACATGAATTTGGACAAACTCTGGAAGTTAGTGGTAGACAGGGAGGCCTGGCATGCTGTGGTCCATAGGGCCATGAAGAGTCAGACATGACTTAACTATTATTGTTTTTGTTCAGTTGTTATCTGGAGAAGATATTCCCTTTCAGATTCTGAAGGACATAATCTTAAAACCAGCATCGGACAAAAGTTTGACATACTGATATAGGGACAATTACATTTCCAACTCTGTGGCTGAGTCTTGATGAAGCTTTGCTTATTTTCCACGGGCACTTACAGCCTGATTGCACTGAATGTGTATTAAATACTATCCATATGACAGTATGCAAACTGAGAGTTGCTGCAAGGGTTAAGATGCAGGTACCAGCCTGTGGACTCTTTGTAGAATTTTACTAAACAGGCTCAAGAAAATCCAAGACAATATTTTCCATGGCGTGTGTTGGTTGTAGGATTTTCATCACAATCCAAATAATAGGTACCTTGGCCCATTTCGAGGTTTAGAATGTAAGTAAGCCCTACAAAGATATATGGACAATCAAAGCCTTATGCAGATGTTATTTCTGCCATGGAAGCTAAGGTGTGACTGGAGCAAACAGGAATATGCCGACCATCTCCCCATGTTTGACACTTTTCTGAAAGGGCAGCTCAAATGCAGCACTGTAGAACTGGGAGAGTGATTGGTCCATATGGCATGGAAGAACCCTTCAGACATTCAGCACTACCCTCTGCTGACAAGAGCAGAAGCCCAGGTCTGAATGTGGCCGGAGAACACAGATCTGTTAACACTGCTTGACCTGTACATGTGGCAAAAACTTTGAACAGTCCAAAACTATAATAATGTTGCTTATGAGATCTTTTGAAATTCTTCCAGCAACAGTCCAATCCTATGCACCGTTTATGCCCCTGGAATGTGCAAACTGGCTGCATAAACAATTTCACAGTTGTCACAATGCAACACCAGCAAGCGCAACTGGCAGCTGCCACAAGAGGTGGGCCACCAGGTCTATGTGACAATGGACACTGGATGCCTACCACCATCAGTAGGACCACACAGGGATTGGGAGGTTGAGGGGGAGGGAGTGGAATGGGGTGGGGGGTAGGTGGAACGGGGAAGTGAAGGGGCATGGAAGAGGGTTGATTGGGCCCAGGAAATTGGGGGTTCGGTTGCAGCGACATCTGCTGAACTCCTAACCCCTTTCATGGGCCCAATCCAACTTCACTGCTCAACATGGACTTGTTCCAGTGCTATCGCTGGTGCAGTCTGAGTTGACCCATGGCAGCAGTGGGGGCTTAGCCCCAGACGAAGGGAAGAAATGTTCTCTTCCCTCAAGGAGGCTTCCAGATACCAAAACTGCCCCATGGGACACAGGTAACACCATGTTAATGCTGCTCCATTGCCACATGGGGAGTTAGATAGGATTGAGCTGTTAGTAGTTCAGGTGCATCATGGTCCTCATTAGTTCTGGCCTTACCAGCTATAGAATTAGGGAGATGCAGAATGCTGAGACAACTACTAATAGTATATTATCTGCAACAACCACTCTTTTAAGAAAAATTCATCCTGTGGCATTTACAGAGTGCATGGCTGAAAAACTACCTCTGACTTGCAATTTTGTTGTAAGGTCTGGTTTCATAACCAATGATCAAAGTGGATAAATTGACTCTCCAAATAAGTCTGGCTGTATAGGCACTCCCTCTATATATTAACAACATCTGGAACAAAGCTGCCTTCCATTCCCATATAGCGTAGCAATCTTCTTAAAATGCAAGCATCATGACATCTGCTGGGCACATCTAAGAAAATGTTTATGAAATTGGTTCGGCTATAGACAGATTCCTGCAGGACTTTGGAGAAAGAATGCTTTCAATGTTTGCCGATTTCCATCTCAATGAAACGATAGACTTGGCATATATGTCAGCCAGCATGCCAATGCATTGCCCAAACTCCAATTTTTGTGCGTGACCAGGTGAATTCTGGGTTCCAGCAACTCTACTCATATAGATCACGTGCCTTGTTCATTTGTTATTCTGCAAAAGATGTCATGTACCAATTAGAGCAAAGTTATTGCCACTCCTTTTTTTCTGATGGTAACAGAGCACATATGTTTGTGCTTTGTCTTTCTAGTGAGGATTCCAGATCTCTAACTAGTTCAACTAATCTTATTTAAATATATGAAAAAAGAAATCTCAGCAACATATTATCCAATCTGTTTAGCACCAACTTCCCCAACAAACAACACCTCTCCTTGAACAAAACAGATATCTTTTGGGAAAAGTAAAGGCACTGTTAGGGGCTATTAGTTAGAGTTCTCAACAGATGTTCTTCATAAACAGGGCTGGCCCAAGACCTCCTGATGCCTGAGGCAGCATGCCAAATGTCTCAGCTGGCCTCATGGATGGGCCAGCCCTGTTCATTAACTATTCATCTGATGCCATCGTCATGAGCATAAGAAGATCCCTGCTAGACCCATTTAGTTAAAAGTTCATCTTGCTGAACATCATGCTTAGGTGCTTTTGGGAAGCACCACAAGCATAGCAATAGCTGATTCCCACTGTTGCTTCACCAGCAGGTGGTATTCAGTGACATACTGCTTCTAAACTAGAGCCTTCATACAACCTTCCTAATGGTCTTTGGTAGATCTATCCTACATTTGTTTAATCATGAAGTAATTAGTAAAACCTGAACTTGTAACACTCCCAACAGTGATGACTCATCACCACCTCACTCTTAACCAATAGCATAGTGGGGGGGGGACGTAAGTACTGCAGGTGCAGCAATTTTCATGTAAGTGGTCCCTCCTACTTGCCATCAGAGGCAATCTGGGCAGTGGCAACAATGCACAGGAGATGCTGTTTGGTGCAGCACCTGTGTGTTGCCTTTGCTGCACAGAATGGCATCCTGTGTTGTAGCACCTGCAGTACTTGCCATTTCCTTCCCCTCCCCCAATTATGGTACTTAAATATACAACAGCTTGGTTTACACTGACAGTGTTAGCAATCAGTTGAAGCCATGGTCTATTCTGATAGTGGTATTGTGAAATTGAAGTTTCAGTACTTGCGCTTAAGTATATTCCCATAAATAATGTAGGTCAGTCAGTATCTAACACAAAGTCATGGAATACTGTTGCTATAGCAATCAAGGTCATGTGTGTTAAAATGTTTCATTTGCAAAGGTGGCTGTGTTAAAACCAGTGGGCAATATACGAAAAAGCTAGAGTTTGGAGGACATTTACTGTTCACAGAGCTGTTTTTCTTGTAAGTGGTTCTAAACTCAGTAGCAATTTTCTCATGTCTAAGGTCAGACGAAATGTGCAGAAACCCCTGTGGCAGTGGACATTGTCCATGGAATGAGTGTATGTTACAAAGATGTGGCTTTCCATATCCTGAGGGTTTTGTGTCACAGAATATCCAAGTGTCTCCCCATTTAAGACCCATTTTATCATCATACTTGTACACAAGATGTTACCCTACAGCAACTGTTACCCTGCAGATGCCTGATCTTGTCTGATCTTGGAAGCTAAGCAGGGTCAGGCCTGGTTAGTACTTGGATGGGAGACCGCCTGGGAATACCGGGTGCTGTAGGCTTATACCATAGTCTTTCGAGACTGAAGGTTGCCAACCAACTCTACATGTGGTATTGAATACCACAAGTATGGCCTAACCCTACTTGACAGCTCTACTCGTGCAGTGACGTCTGCATTGGCGCAGGGTGTCACAAATAAAGCACATTTGCGGCACAGTGTTAGGAGTGCTGGAGGGAAAGCCTGTACTGTCCCAACAGCACTGAATACCAATAAATGGCTGCTGGTGCATATAAGTTCTGTGCCAAGTGGTGCAGGGGTCGGGAGAGGGTGGGGAGGGGTTTGGGATGGGAGAGGGCAGAACAGGGTGGATCAAGGCCAGGAGGGTGCAGGATCAGCAGAGGAGGCCTCTGCCATATCCTAACTCTCTTTTTGGAGCCAGAAGCCCAACATGGGGCTTATAGGACTTGCGCCAATGACTTCACTGGCACAGATCCCAGTAGCTCTATTGAGTGAGGGTTTGGCAAGGGGGTAAGGCAGTTGTTCCCAAACTTTTTAAACTGGCAGCTCCCTTGACCTACTGGGCCATTGTCTCCCTATTAGGGATACAATCCTATACATTGTATAGGGCAGTGGTTCTCAAACTGGGGCGTCGTGACACCCTAGCCTGAGGGTCCTGGACTCTGCCCCCTTAAGGGGTAGGGAGCGCGGAAGACAGGGACTGGTGTCCACTTACCAGTCCCTGCAGCAGCCTCCAGGGGGTGCGGGGAGCCCTGCATGACCCTCCGCATGATACAAGGTGTTATCAGTCGAGGTTTAGCAAGAATGCTTACCTGAAATACAAATAGCATGTTCAACTTGAGTCTCACAAGCATTTGGCTGGGATTGGGCAGCCTGCCACAAGATGTTCTCTTAGAACAATGTTGATACTTTTGAATGCAAGCACAGTGAATGAAGCCTTTGTCTTCAGAGCACAGAAAAAAAAATCCAGCAGTTTTAAAATTCGGCTTGAAGTTCACAGCAAAGCATTTCCGGATTAACACATTGCAAAGGTCAGATTCCCAGAGAAAATCATTTCACAGCAGTTTTTTGATGAACACACACACCGTGACGTCAATGGCAAGTATGTTGCATTTCACGGGCTGCACACGAAGGCCACAGTAAGTCATATGATGGTTATGAGGTGAGGTAACTTGTGCGTGCAGTGCCATTGGCTAACTGCTGGGGGTATATGAATTGTCTATGATGTATGCTTAAGATTGTGCAATCTAGAACAACTGGTGATGGGTAACGAACCAATGAATTGTCTCCATGTATGTGTCTCAAGGAGGGAACCCCAGATTGTAATAAAAGTCAGCTAAAGGAGGCGGTACATGCTTCTCTTCTCCCCACTTCTGGTGCAAGCAGTCTCCTTTGAGGCTTTTTCCTTCCCACTGCAGTCTCCTTTGGAGACATGGATGGATTTACCACCTTTTGCTGATGGATTTACAATAAAGGCCTGGATTTGATCACCACTGTCTACTGAGTTTGCTTTGGTACCTGGGATTACAGTGCAACATCTGAGATCTCTTGTAACATCTTGGTTTTTGCACCTTGCAACATGCAGGGCTCCCTGAGCTTTAGAAATTGAAAGTGGAGTGATTGCACCTCACTTCCGGTTTGCGATTGCAAACTGGAAGCGGGGTGCGATTGCTCCGCTTTCATTTTCTAAAGCTTGGGGAGCCCTGCAGAGGGTCGTGCAGGGCTCCCTGCACCCCCGGGAGGCTGCTGCAGGAACTAGTAAGTGCATGCCAGTCCCTGCACGCCTCTTAGTGACGCGATCCTGTGTCACTGCCTTCCCTGTGTCACTGTTTTCAAGCTTCCTGGGAGTCCCTAGCTGGTTTCTGCTGCTCCCTAGGGAGCCATGGCTCACAGTTTGGGAGCCACTAAGGTAAGGGAACAATTGTTATCTTTCCCCAAGGAGACCTCCAGCCTACCAACCCCAGCACGGGATACAGAGTGGGCTGTGATGCCCTGCTGCACCAGTGCTGGATAGGACTGGCTGTCCGTTTCTGAGTTTGCAGGCTTCCATGTGGGTTTGTCTGACTGGAAGCAGCTCTCCAGGGTTTTAGATAAGGGTCTTTGCTAGCCCTACCTGGAGATGGCAGGATGGATTCTGATAGCTTCTGCATGGAAAACAAGTTGCTCTACTACCAAATTATGGTCCATCCCTGTGGAGGAAAGACAACCTCCATGGTTATTTAACGCTGGGGAAAAAATAGTTGAGGCAAGCTGTTTTGTGTATGGGCATTTTTCCTGAACAATGGTGCAATCTGTAGTCCAGCTATTCAAATGATGAGGACAAACAATATCATTCCCAGTAAGATGAGTCTGTGAATGCATTTTGCCTAAGCAACAATGCAACATTCCCTTTCCTCCTGTATGCCTTGGGAATAATTTGTTTGCTTGGTGCATTTTGAAATTTCTTATTATTATTCTTGTTATTCACAGGACACTAACAGCTACCTTTGCACAATCGTGGTTCAGTTTGGCCACAACATCAAGTAACATTATAGATGCATCCTGTTTCTGAATTCACCCACTGTTTCTAAATGAGGTCACAGAATGGTTGGCAGGAGTAGGATTTGGCTTTATTGAGAAAAGCTGTATTTTGCATTCATTTAACAAAAGCATGATCCAGCTAAAGGGAAAACAACTGAGGCTGAATTGATGTCACTGGGAAAGAGGTACAGTTTTACCTCTTGAATCAAACCCATCTGCAGATGGATCATGCCCATTTTTAATGGTTTTTGAAATTAGAAACTTCCAGAAATGATGCTTTGAAAAGCACAGGAGGCCAACTGGAGGGCTTGTAGATGTTATATAAGGGCATCTTGTTGGCATCCTTCAGTCTCAGAAGACTATGGTGTCACGCTCTGAATGGTGGTTCTGGAACAGAGTGTCCTCTCCAGTGCGCGAAGCCTGGGTAAAGTAGGTATGGAGGATAGGCTGTCACCCATGCAGCAAATCCCCCCTCTCCACATCGCTGAAGTGGTCCAATGGAAAGGCAGAGGCCAATACGGTTGGTTCCAGCGGCGTCGCAGGAGTTGCCAGAACGTGACTGTGTTCAGCCATGAACTGCCTCAGGGACTCCGGCTCTGGATTTTGCCTCAAGGTTGACTCCTGAAGCCTTTCCATAACTGGATGTAGCCATAAGGCAGTGGAGGTTTGGGATCAGAGTTTTCCTTCTCTCAGATGAGCTGCCTTCCCAAGCTGACGAGTCCCATCTACCCGGTGGCTGTTTAGTCACCTCTTACGACAAGTACAGCCAAACTGAGGGCCTATTCTTATCCCCAGCCCCCAGGGGATAAGGGCATACATGTACCTTTCTCTCCTAGAACACCAATAACCTGTCTGATCTTGTGCATTATATGCTCTATGAAGGGTATTCTAAAAAACACCTTTTCACTTTGTTCTATAATTGTTAATTCATACCTATAGTATCATATAATATAACCAAATTAAAGGTATACAGTATGGAACTACCACAGAAATTAGGGCACAACCCTAATGTGCCCAAATGCTGGTGCTCCTGTGCTGGCACTGGGTGTTGCACATGTGCTGTAAAGCATGTTTACAATACTTCTGAGAAGAGAGTTGGTGCTGGGCTCAGTGCCAGACGGACACTACCTGGAGCAAGGTAAGACCTCTGGGGGGGGGCAGTGTGGGTGTTTGGGAGGAGGTGGGACCGGTGGAGCTCTGCCCTGCCAGAACCTATCCTCCATGTCGGGCTGAAAAGCCTTACACAGAGAGGTCTTCTCATCTGTTGCAGACGTGAGAAGCTGCATTGCAGGGCCAAGAGCTTTCCTCTGGGGAAGGGGACAAAAATTCCCTTCTCCTGAGGAGGACTCTGGAGGCCTTTGCAAGGCTGCTGCATACAACGGTTGCCATTTTGGCACCTCTACGCCCAGCAGCCCTGCTGAGGATAGGATTGGGCTCTTAGCCCCTACTTCTTGCACACTGGATTGTATCCATACAGTCAGTGGCATCACTAGGGTTCGTGTCACCCGCTGTGGGATGCCAGCATGTCACCCCCCATGCAGTGAGCGGGGCAACATCCCAGGTGGTGGGTGTGGTGATGTACCATCACCCCCACTGGCTTTTTAGCTGTACCTTTTGATAGAACACATTCTGCATGAAATAACGCATTGACTGATATATAACATGATGGTATTATTCCTCCAAACTGATTTTAGTGATTTTGGTCACTAGTGGTGTCACACACCCCAGGTGTCAACTTACTAACACCTTATTGCAGCAGTTCTCAAATGTTTAGCACTGGGACTCACTTTTTAGAATGATAATCTGTCCAAGACCCACCAGAAGTGATGTCATGGTGGAAGTGACATCATCAGGCAAATTAAAATAAATAAGTATAAATAAGTAAAGTAAAACTAATAATTAAATAAGCAGAAGCCATCTGCTTATTTAATGGGGGTTAAATAGGGGGGTTAAACTTAAGGGGGTGTCTGACTATAGTTTTGTCTGATTTTACCTGAGGCCAGATCCTGAAAAAAAAAAAACCAACCACTAATTGTTACCTAAGAACTGTAGTCTCTAATTTATTAAAAGCATAGTAAAAGATCATAAGATACATTTTTATTCTTTTTAAATTCTGGTCTTCACCACCTTTTTGTAAACACTATCAGAGTAAGTGCACTGTAAACAACATACCAGTAAAACAGTGGTTCCCAACCTGGTATTCATGTACAGTCAGGGACACTCAATAGTACTTGAAAAGGAATGAAATAATGGCAGAAAAAGGCAAGTCATGCTCCAGAATGCCTTGCAAGGCACAAATGCCTTGCAAGGACCAGCAAGGCCGGAAGGGAGGTAGCTAGTTGGCTGTGAAAGCCCCGCCAATAGCTCGTTTTTGATCATCAATTCATCTATGAACCAGTGATTGAAAACCAGCACAGTAAAAAAGCTGAAACATAATATGGAAAGTGATCAATCACCCAGAATTTCTCAGCACACTTCTGGTGCAAAATAGTGCAAGGGCAGAGTCTTCTGTTTCTCAACTGATAAAAAGAGAAAACACTGTGATGAATACATGAAGTCTTTCATAGAGAGGAGATGAGGGCTTGTATTATTAATTACAAACATTTTGCTAATATGAAGGATACAATTTATGGAAATGGGCTGCCAAGGGATATGCAAGTGAAAAAGGTTGGGAACCACTGCAGGAGAACCATGAATCAAATTCACCTTCAAAGTGTCTGGTGTATTAAACCAGAAGCTTAACATACATAACGTAACATATGTTATAACATAACATACAACTTATAACACATAACTGGGAGTGTGCAATTCAATTCACAGCAGAGAGATGCAGCTGCATATATTTGCAACTCTTTTTACTCAGAAGTAGACCCACTGCTTTCCATGGGTGTTATTCTTAAGTAATGGTGCACTGAATTGTATCCTGGGAAGGAGGGTCCCATCCTGGTGTTTCAAAAAACAGACCTGCTTTGCAAGCATTTGCAAAGTAGAACAAGGCTGCAGCAGCATTTGCGAAAGGGAAGGTTAACTTTGGCTGGAATTTCCCAGTGAAGTTGCTGTAGAAACAAATTGCTTTTAATGAGTGGTGCCTGCCTGCTGCTTGAGAAAGAAACAAAACTTTTCAGAGTTGAAAAGCTCTGCCCTCTGATTGACCCGGAGATAAGGCAAAGTGATAATTGGAGCTTGATTACTTGGCAAAAATTTAACTACTATAGTAGAGTATCTACTGTAATTATTTAAAATAGGACTTGATTCACACCATATATATGCGTTAATAGAACAATTTTGTTTCAACCATTCCTCCTCGTTTCCCCCCCCCCCCAAGTAGCATACCATAACTTAGAAGAGTTAATAATTAGGTCATTAAGTTATTGGAATTGCTGTTCCATCTTTTGTATGATGGGATAGCACCTGACTGCTGCTCGAAGCCACCTCCATGGTTCAAAATGGACAAAAAGGAGAGGATCACTCCAATCCACGGCAAAGGAATTCATTCCACATCAGATCCTTATATCCTGCAAACAAGAATGCCACAGCAAGAGGGCTCTGTGTGGATTTTTCATGCAATCAAAGTGCAATCAAAGTTTCAGCTCTGAATTTGATGATGAAATTAATTAAGCCATTTCTACCCAATGTTGCATATACACAACAGGGATCAAATGTGTATACCTGTGGGCTGGGCAGAAATGGGTTAATCTGCCTGTGGCAGGGCCGGCCTTCTGAAGTGTGGAGCCCAATTCTTCAGGGTCTTTGTGGGGCTGCGCTCATTTGTTTTGCACCCCCCTGGCCCATACTTACCACGATGAGTGGCAGCAGTCCAAGCTAGGCATAGTACTGGGTGCCAGTACAATACCTGGAAGTAAGTTGGCAGTGATAAGCTGATATCTTTGTGTCACCATGAATTGCTTCAGAGGTCGCCCATTTTCAGACTAATTGGATGCGTAAGCAGGTGGGAATAAGAACTCTGCTCACTATGCTGGGCTCTGCATGGAGACTTCCCTCCATGCAAAGGGCCAACTGCAGGTGATCTGCTCTCCTCTGCAGCACCCTCTCTAGGCACAGCACTTGACTAAGCCAAATTGATCTAATCTGTGTAAAGCTGGCCCTGGTTTGTGGTCACAACTAATGTGAAATAATCCTAGTGAGCCAGGCACCGAGTCCAGTGGGTGAGTTCATGAAGAGCCACAAGGATAAACCCACTGAGCCTAAATCCTGATCCCACCCATGAATATACCATAGAAACAGGCCTATCCCCTTCTTCTACAGCCTTACACTCTTAAGAAATTCATCAACAGAAGTTCTGGTTTTTGCCTAACTGTACTGATAGCAGCAGCCCAGAATGTGACAAAGTCTTGATGCAGTTTATAAATCAAGAATGTTCTGTGGGCTCTAGACAGGCTCTAGAGTTCAGGGATGCTGTTGGTTTGGGGGGGGGGAAGTAGAGAAATACTTCAAAATGATGGTTAGTTTTTTTAAAATATTTGCAGACCGGAAGATTTAAGGACTTCAATGCATTTTTGAGAACTGCTAAGATCTCAGTAGATCTCAATACATGGGTCCACAGGTCATTAAAACATGGCGTGATCAGGGAAGAAGCCAGTGCCCAAAAGACATTTTTTAAATTAATTGTTCTAATTGGAGGGTTCTTAAAGGTTCTCTTTAAAGTCAACCTGGTATTTTAATTTCACTGTACTGGAAAGCCATGGAGCTGTTTCCCAGTTTACCCAAACATGATTTGGTTTGCAGGGAGAAATCAGGTGAAAGCCTTACAAACTGCTTACAATGAGGATTAAAGAAGCACACAACAGATTTATGAAGCCCCAGAAGTAAAGCTAACACCATGGTTATTCTCAAATGATCTCCGAGTCCATTGTGGTGTGTTATGGCTTATGAAATACTTGAGCGCTATTATTGTAAGAAATAAAGTGCCAGAAATTCATTTTGAGCCGTTCTTGCATAATTTATGTGATGGATTGGACGACGACTTACTACAGGTTTTTCCGGCTTTGTGTTCTTTCTTTATTCAAGCTTAAAAGGGGTTTATTGCAAAGAGATCGAGGGGAAAGGAGCAGGGAAAACACAGGCACATGCAGCCAGTACGGAACTGCATAAATCTAAAATGCAGATGATTTGTAAAGGCCGTGAATATTAGCGGTGCACTGGGATTGTTACACAACGGTGTTCATATTTAACATAAGCTCCACTAATTAGCTACAAGGCCAGCTAGCAAATATCGGCCCTGATCCAGAGGCTCAGGAGTACCACAACTGCCAGCTGCTACATTAGGAATTCTCACTGGATCCACAGGTCCGGAAAACAGAAGCCACTCACAAGCTGATTTACCCCCAAAGCTGGGGGTAGTTATCCTGAAAATTAGAGGTACCTCTCAGGGTCAGCTTTAAGCTAATTGGACCAAATGGTTCCAATTGGGTCCCATGCCTAAGGAGACCCTGTGCTAGAGTAACCTACTCTAATCTTGTAGGCTATATTAAAATGTGCTTCGATCTGTTTGGTCCATTAACACACATGCACTTTTTCAGTGCACATTTTGATTGCTTCCCATTCTACCATAGAGACATAAAAAAACGATAATAAATTCTATTTATATCTCTAAGATTCTAGAAACCTGACTGTGAACCTGGGGCCCTGCAAAAAATATTTCTAATGGGGCCCCACAGCTCCTAAGGCTGGCTCTGGTATCCCTAAAAGTGAACCCATGAAACTCATTGTGGTGCCATCAAAGCACCACATATGCACCGAAGCACCACAGTAGTGGTATAGATTGATGGTACTTAGCAGCTTTCTACTGGCGTCTTGTTTTTTGAGATGATCAACTGGGGTGGTCAAATGTCATTTTTAAAAGTGTCTTCCCTCCTGATCAGAGTGAACAGATCAAAAGCTATATTAAAAAAAATATTATGTCTCACTCATGCATACACATCTAGATGTCTTATCTTGCTTTTTTACTTGTATGTTTCTGTGCAACACTGTCTCCCTCCCCTCTGTTTCCCATCTACCTTATTCCTCTAGGCTGGTTTCTGCAGACATTGGCAGTAATTCCATGCTCAGGTTGCTTAAATCCCATGTCAACAGTATTCAAGCAGAACTTGGATGCAACCCTGCCTGTAGGACTCTGGAGGGCAGTGTAATGTGCAGTCACCTGACACCATCTACCTGTCCCTGTATGGTTCTTGCAGGAGATTACGGGGCTGGGGCACCTTCCTTATGAGGAAAGGCTACGGCGTTTGGGCCTCTTCAGCCTAGAAAAGAGACGCTTGAGGGGGGACATGATTGAGACATACAAAATTATGCAGGGGATGGACAGAGTGGATAGGGAGATGCTCTTTACACTCTCACATAATACCAGAACCAGGGGACATCCACTAAAATTGAGTGTTGGGCGGGTTAGGACAGACAAAGGAAAATATTTCTTTACTCAGCGCGTGGTCGGTCTGTGGAACTCCTTGCCACAGGATGTGGTGCTGGCGTCTAGCCTAGACGCCTTTAAAAGGGGATTGGATGAGTTTCTGGAGGAAAAATCCATTATGGGGTACAAGCCATGATGTGTATGCGCAACCTCCTGATTTTAGGAATGGGTTAAGTCAGAATGCCAGATGTAGGGGAGAGCACCAGGATGAGGTCTCTTGTTATCTGGTGTGCTCCCTGGGGCATTTGGTGGGCCGCTGTGAGATACAGGAAGCTGGACTAGATGGGCCTATGGCCTGATCCAGTGGGGCTGTTCTTATGTTCTTATGTTCTTATGAGATGTGGTCCTTAACTGTCCTGTCCAAATATTCCAACTTCCTTCTAATGCCTACTTTTTGGCTAATTAACACCCCCTTTTCCAAGAACAACAGCTGTGGTGTGCAAAGAAATGAAAAGAACTCCTTATCAGTTGAGCAGTTAACAATAATTTATTGCTATGAACACAGACACTCCATGCAAGTCCTCTTGTCTAGAGGCTTTCCCTCCCCAAAACGCCACTTAACTTAGTGGGCCTCCCATCCAAGTCCAATCCAGTCTCCGAAGCACAGTCCAGTCTTCTGCAGCAGAGTCCCTCCTCTCCAGCAGTGTCCTCTCCAGCAGAGTGTCTCCTCTAGCAGGGCCCTGGCACTCTCTTCTGTGTCCTCCAGCAGAGTCTGACAGTCCCCTTCTCCTGTAGGTCTGGGTCAGGTAGTGTCTGGTCTGGGGTCTGTCTGGTCAGGTAGCCTCTGCGTCAGGGTCCATCTGGGTCAGGGAAGCTCTGTCTCCCTCTGGAGCTGCCTTTTATCCTTGGATGTCTCATAATCCAAAATGCAGCTCACCTGTGAGCTACCTTGTTAGCCCCTTGTTAAGTCCAAATTAGGCTCAGGTGAGCCATCTCTTCAGTCCATGTCTATTCAAAGTCCCATCAAGGTCAAATGAAGCTCAGGTGTCCATCTGAGTCTCCATTGGCCTTGATTGATTACAGCTGTGGAGCCAGCCCTGCCCTTCCCAGAGCTGTCAAACAGCTGTCAAAACATGGAATCGCTGTCAACACCACATCATCCACCTGATGATCTTCTGATCTTCCATTACATTAACACAGTTTCCTTCCTCCCCTCCTCACATTCTAACTTCTCTCTAAACCAGGGGTGCCCAAACCCCAGCCCTGGGGCCACTTGCGGCCCTCGAGGCCTCTCAATGTGGCCCTCAGGGAGCCCACAGTCTCCAATGAGACCCTGGCCCTCCGGAGATTTGTTGAAGCCTGCACTGGCCCAACGCAACTTCTCTCAGCATGAGGGTGACTGTTTGACCTCTTGTGTGAGCTGTGGGATGAGGGCTCCCTCCACTGCTTGCTCTTTCACATCTGTGATGCAGCAGCGGCAGCAAAGGCCAGCCTTGCTTTGTGCAAGGCCTTTTATAGGCCTTGAGCTATTGCAAGACCTTCATTCATTCATATAAGTTCATCTTTAATATATTCATTTATGTAAACTTATGTAAATTTATTCAAATTTTAAATGTAAATTAATTCTTTTTTTCCCTGGCCCCTGCCACAGTGTCAGAGAGATGATGTGGCCCTCCTGCCAAAAACTTTGGACACCCTGCTCTAAACCAATGAAGAATGGTTTCCACAATGGCAGACTACCTTCCCCCTGACTCCCACACAAAGAGGGCAACTCTAGAATTCTCTGTTCCAAAGTGGTAGGGCCTCTGATTACAATCAGAAGATGCACGTTTACAATTTTGAACTGTGAATAAAATATTTCTTATGAAACCTTAACCAAGTCTCTGTGTCTGTTTTATTGACAGTAACTTGCCTGGGTGGTGGGATTTCTTCCCATAAGAAGGGGGTGCTTTTGCTGATTACTCTGCTTCCCCCCTCCCTTCCAACACAGACAGACTCTGCAGAGGATTTCAGCCATTTCTCTTTGCATTTCCCTGTGCATATTTTCAGTGGAAATACCAGTGGACAAATGGAGGCAGCATGGCTATGACTTGGAATGAACTGACGCTAGAGGCCATATGACTTGAGCTTCCTTATTTTACTCCATCTGCAATCCTATCCACACTTATCTGGGAGTAAGCCCAATTGACTATGTGACTTACTTCTGAGTAGATATGCACTGAATTGGGCTGTGAAGCACCCTGGGGCAAGATTATAAGAAAAAAGACTCTTTTTTTTTTGTTCATGAATAACACAAATGTGGCAAACATGGTTCACCAATAGCATAAACATGGCCTATGCCCCAAATGGGTAAGAGTATGGAGTGATGAGACACTTTAATATAAGGAGTTCAGTGTCAAACAGTTTAATTTCAAATACTGTGGCACATTTGAGGCAGTGCTAGATCATTTAGGGCAGGGCCGCTTGAACCCCAGCCCGGGAACTGGATCCAGGGTTTGGGCAGATCTGACTGCCCAGTTTTTTGTTCCATCTGGGAGCCGCATGAAGTCCTCCTCATTCAGAGGACAGGAACGCTCTAGGCAGTTGTGTCTGCCTGGATGATCTGTCGCGTGGCCTTCTGGGACTCTGGGCAGCAAACACGACTGCCCAGAACGTCCTCTGAATGAGGAAGAGTTTGCACAGCGCCCAGGCAAAATGCTTGGATGCGGTCAGATTGGGGACTGCATTCCCAGAGCACAGTGGTCGCAAGTTTGAGCGCCACTGATTTAAGGAAGTGGTTGGCAACCTTCAGTCTCGAAAGACTATGGTATAAGCCTACGGCACCCAGTATTCCCAGGCGGTTTCCCATCCAAGTACTAACCAGGCCTGACCCTGCTTAGCTTTCAAGATCAGACAAGATTGGGCATGTGCAGGGTAGAGTGAATTTCCCCCATTGAACTTACTCCTTTTGAGTCATACCGCTTGATGAATCTATCTGCACCTTCATTAAAATGGAAATGGCATGCGCACAAACCCTAGACCAGTAGTACCTCCTAATATTTGTTGTAACACCTTCATATGACCTAGGCAGTTTCATTAATCTAGTCCTAGGTTAACTGCAGTGTGCATGTCACATTCAGATGTTTCATTAAATGTGAAAGTGAGGTAGGGCCAGCAGGTTGCTGGTAATGTTTTGCCATTCCACATTTACTAAGTTTGATCATGATGTGCATAGTCATTCCCCACAATCTCAGGTCACATGTCCCATGGCAAGCACATGCAGTGATAGGAAACCAGAACAAACAAAGGCAAAGTTAACCAGCACAAGGACTTTGTCTATGAAAGGATATTGCACCTATCGAAGACATTGACAGGGAGATGAATCCAAGTTACAATCGCAACACATGATAAAGGGAATATGTGAATGAGCCCAAAATAGGTGGAGAAAGAAGCAAATTATTTTTCTCCTCCCGTTGCCTCTGATATCACAGTGTTATGAAAGATGGATAGCTTTGGATTTTGAAACATGGGTGAAAAAAACAAAAGTTTAATCTGTAGTCATTCTTCACTGCTTTTATGATGTGCTCATTAAGCACAGCCAGCCCAGGTGGGAGTAAAGTTTATCTAGGAGTTCTTTACTTACCAGGAAAGGATGCCAGGTTTAACATCTGCTCCATTCAATATTTTGGCAGCCATTTAGCACATGTATATCGGGAGCTGTCAGGACTGCAAAGAAGAAGTTGGCAGGGATGTGTGTTAGTTTTTCACTCATGTTTCCCCCTGTAATTCTTCAATAAATTAAAAAAAAAAAATTCAAACGGATCCACTGCCTATATTTAGACTTGCAGAGAATGCCTTCTAGGAACATGGTAAGTTACATATTATAATTTATTCAAATATGTGCTAACTATCTCTTGCCTAATACTGGAAATGAACACAAATTAGCAGTGCAATCCTATGCTTGTTTACTCAGAAGGAAACCGCACAGTTTTCAATGGGGCTTACTCCCAGGAAAACATGCATAAGATTGCAGCTTAAATGAACAACAAAAAGGCAGCAAAATGGGGCAGCGAAAACCCCAGTGACAAAAGTGTTAGAACCCAAATGGGGCCGATGCCTACTTAGCCAGAGCTCTGCCATTTTGGAATTCTTCTCCTTCTAACCTATAATGCTGTTTTGTTTGTTTTTTTGTATGCTGGAGAATGCAACCAGATAAGGGCTGGGGGGTGCTGAAATTGTACAAAGTTCCAGCTAAACTTTGCACAAGGGTGAGAAGAGGAGGCATGGTAATGAGGTAAAGGAGTACATCTTGATCCAAGAAGAACGTGGTAATTGGCCAATGTTCTTCTTCAACTTGCAAATCAGCCCCTACTTTTTGGAAACCCCCTTTCCTCATCCAACTGACTGCCTCTGTTGCCGTCCTAGATGAGTCAAGAACCAGTGGATAAGAGGGAAGAAGGAGGTTTGGGGCAAGTCTTGGGAGGGGCTGCAAAGGAAGAAATAGGAGCGGCACACTTAGATTTGCAGTGTCTCCTTCCAGCCACCTGTAGTACCACTGGTGGTACTCGTACCATTGGTTAAGAAACACTGTCCTAGATGTTTGTGCAAGCCTTTTTGCTCTCATAATCTATGAATTGTGAGGTTTGCAGCCTTAAGGCTCCATAAACAGCTTATTACTCTCATATATGTGAATGCATTTTTAACTCTAGGTTGTACTGGATGCATCCCAACTTTTGAAATTAAGGGGGGGGGGAAGGTCTTGCTTAACAGTTTCTGTCTCAACAAGACTCCAAGACTTGATCCAAGACAGATCTTTGACAATTGCAAGCGGTGGTGATCTTGGCCCTAGAATGCCTGGGGCCACAACCACAAACTGCCACCCCCTCTACTGACTGGGCTGACATGCTACCCCGCACAGGCCCTCAAAATGCCTTCTAAGGGCATAAAAACATCACTTCCAGTTTCCTCGTGAAACCAGAAGTGATGGGTTTTGGCCCTCCGAGGGCTTTACAAGGTGTTTGGAGAATTAGGAAGACGGCACACTGCTTCTGCAACCCTCAGAGCACCTCTGGGCAAAAGGCCCTCAGTGGTCAGCCCTCAAACCGGTGTGCTGGTTGACTGAGTGCCGTTGGGGGGGTGTGCCACAGGTGGGTGGATGGCAGCATGGCACCACCACCCCAAGCTGGTGCCCAGAGCATTTGTCCCCCTTTCATCTTCCAGGTATGCCACAGAGTGCAAGCACATACTGTTTACTTGGAAGTAAGTCCCACAGTGTTCAATGGTGTTTACTCTTAGGCAAGTATCAGAAGAGCATTTTGGGACTGCAGTCTTAGTTTTTTTCTGGTTTTTGTCTAGCCCTTATGACACAGGATAATAATGAAGTATTTTCAGCAGAAAACTTTTGTTATATGTTTATCCAAATGTATGCTTTGATAGCACATTGGCACTAGATTTCATCTGATCAAAATTAGCAAACCTGCAGGTGCATGGTATTAAAGACCTACATGTTCTTGGAAAAGAAAAACACCAGTTTTTCCAACCTCTTTGTCAATCTCCTCTCTTCTCATATTAATGGAAATATTCTTGATTGAAATCAGTGGTTTTTGTACTGTATTTCTGTTCTGCACCTTTCTCTCTGTACCTGAGAAATACTGCCTTGCATTGTGACAAATTACATATTTACTGAAGGAAGCTATTTTTTTGTTGTTGTTGTTCAGTGGATATTTGTAGGAAGAAAGACTCAACCCAGCACAAAACATAGCAAGACTGAGCTATGTGTAGAATCTAGAAATGAAAAGAGTCTCTACTAGTATAAAATACCGAGTCCTTCAGATCTTCTTATTGCTTGTTTGATGTAGCTAGTAGAAATTTTCAGTTCAATCAGCCACTGAACCTTCAAAGACAAGGCTGGTGGGAAGGAGTGGGAAAGACCTTGGCACATCCAAAACAAGCTTTTAAATGAGTGAGTGTCAAGCCAAGAGTTCGTCAGCATATTGAACATGGCTGAAATAGTACAATCAAAAGTGTTCCAAAGTGAGTTTTATATGCAACACAAAACCAGTTTCTGTGACACTGAAGATTTGGTACAGTAAACAAAGCACATAATGACTCGGAATTTTCCCTTGTAGACTATGTGAGACTCTGTGCTTTATCTGAAGGTATTTCAAAACCCATCTAGATATAGAGACGTTAACATTCAAGGTCAATCCAAATTAGGCTTTGTTATACCATTATCAGAAGCAGTGGAGCTTTCCACATTGCTGACACCAAAAAGACCACAATGCTAGATATTTATGAGGGGAAAAAGATATGGGAGAAAGATTATGACACCTGAGGTGCTTGCAAGTGAACAAATTCCAAGTGGGTTTTCAATACTGAAAGGACAGGGAAAGGAAATGCCTTTGGCTAGGCACTCATTTTATTAAGAAAAAAAATGTTTTTTTTCATCATATTCCATCCTTCAATCTATACTTATTCACCAGTTTTACTGCTCATGTCAGTTGAGGCACACCTGACAGGATTACCGAGACAGCACCAATAATTATCTGGGGCTTCTACTGTAGTAAGTAAAATCATTTTGGAGGATCAGTTCCTGACACAGGTATATGAAAAATATGTATGAGTCATTCAATGCACAGATGTCAACAGAGTGGACAATGCGGCAATATAAGGAAACCAGAGCAGTCAACAACAATCCTTCCACTGCCTCTTAACACATGCCATCACAAGTACAACACGGTAGAATTTATTCACTGGACTGGATTGGAAGGACAGACTGGAAGGAAGGTAGAACTAAATGCTTTCTAGTTGTACTATCCCACGATATGTACAAAACAGTACTGAGTATTTGCTTGGAAAATTTGTACATCTATGAACATCTGAATCATGGGACATCCATATTGCTAGAGAGTCAAAATACTGCTTTTCTGGCTAATCAGTGAAAAGAAATGTTCGGTGTTTAGCAGTTCATGAAGGAAAACAAAACATGTATAAGGGTTCCATCAGCGGCTGGTATGGATTGCAGCTTATTTTCAGCCTAATAATAATAATAATAATAATAATAATAATAATAATAATAATAATAATAATAATATGCATGTGCTATGCTATGTTTGCATAGCACAAGGAATAAATAAATGATTCCCTGTAAACAGTTCCCAAATGGCTCACAATCGACTAGCCAGAAGCTGGAATATTACTGTATGAGATGGGACACTCCCTATATGCCTCGTGGTTTCCTTTGAGGGATCTTGTAGAGACTACTATCAGGAACTGGACCATGGCCTTGGCTAGTGTGATGCTTGCATAGGAAATATACTTCTCCCCAATTCTTTACTTGGTACAGTAGCAAAGAGCATCAAAATAGGAGCCAAGTTACCACACTGGATTCTTCCTCTTTGCCTAGCTCAGAGGATCTTAAACACCCCTTGGCTATAGCCCACTCCTTTTCTAGTGCCAGGCCTCCACAGTCCTCTGGAAGAAACCAGAAGTCACAAACCCAGAAGTTAACTAGGTTCTGGCTGCTTCTGGAGGCCTCTGGAGACCTTCTAAGGCCTGCAGAGACACAATTTGGCCTCTAATTGTGTCCAGAGGGTTTCGGTTTAGACCCTAAGGGACACAAGGATCAGTGGGAGGGCCCAAACCAGAACCCTAACTGTGTCCCAAACCCATTGTTTCAGAAGTGTTGGCGAGAGGAGGGAGTCTCCCTCCTCAGAGCCCACTTTCCCAGGATGGTTGCGCAGAAATAAGCCTGAGTTGAAAAGTGGCATGGCAAGGTAAACTGTTTATTCTTTGAATTCAAAGAGGAGCTCTCAGTGACATTGGCTGTTACTGAGGAACTCATAAGGGCATACCAGTGGTTACAATTTAGAGCATTTCAATCACATTAGAATACAAAAAGTCCCCTTCTTGTTTTGGCATTTTGCTTACGTGGGTAACGTCCTCTGTAAGCTGCTTTGAAGTTTGGCTGTTAGTTTGTTCAGTGGTTTGGCTTATACTGCCTTGCTCTTTGGTGAGACGATTCAACTCCTACACCTGTTTTGGGCAGTTCAGGAGACAGAATCAGAGAGTAAACAGAATCTGAGAGTGCACACGTTCAAAGATCATCCTTTGGTCATCATGGAAGCTCTTAATCAAAATGGAGTAACTCTCGTTAACAGAAGCCCTGGCTTCTGATAGTTAAGAGAAGCTGTTGGTCTGATGTTGGAAGCTAAGCAGCATCAGGCCTGGTTAGTATTTGGATGGGAGACCACCTGGGAATACTGGGTGCTGTAGGCTTATACCATAGTCTTTCGAGACTGAAGGTTGCCAACCATAGTTAAAGCCCAGGAGCCAGAGTCAAAACTCATTCCTGTTCCAAGATCCCCTTCTCAACAATACCCCCCTTTTTAATATCTCACAAGTTTGTACAGTCAGTCAATTGATTACCAGGCTGAATCACAATACTCATGTAAGTGAGCTACACATCTATTGCATTACGTTGGGCCTTTGGCCTCTTCCAACATTTAGATGTGTTGGGGGGTTGGGGTGCTGTAATTAATTTCCTCATCAGTGTCATTCAAAACTCTGGCCAGAAGCATCTGCTGAACTTCAAAGCTGCCACCAAGAGAATGAAAAACAATGACCGAACTGAGTAATAGGATTGCATTATTCTCAGGGAGGAAAGAACATCCACCAATATAATGAATACAAAGCTCGTGTTTTCAGACTAGACAAATGTGAATTGAACTTGCTGCTGAAAGGAATGGCTTTGAAAGCAAGGGAGTGAGCTTTGGAGCTTTGCTCAGGTTTCTTTAATTTCTTTTCTTCATGCTAAGCACAACCTTCTCTGTGTGTTACTCAGAAATTAATTAACTTCTTAGAGGAAAGCATACAAATAAAAAAAAAAGAATGCTATAAACAAACACTAGAATTATGGAAGGCTGAGAAGGTATTTATGTGTGATATATGAAAGTAGTGGAATTATTATTTCTCCCATGCATTTAAGGACAAATTCACGTATCCGATGCCAATACTAAAGACAGCTCTTGTGGATCAATGAGAAGAAAGGATTTGAAGATAGGCTGTTTTCATTATGCGAGCTCCAAGTCAGGTGAGGTTGTGGAGTGGACTCCTGGATTTGTCTGTTGGGGGAAAAGAGGAAAACAATCTTGTGAATGATCCTACTTTTTGATCGTTTCTGAAGGCCAGAAGCCACCTGAGTTTGAATTATAAGAAGCCATCTACGATGGATCATAGTTTTGGAACAAACTTATATTGCCTTCCCCATGGTGCCACCAGAGACACTTCCATAATAGCACCAGGCCAGCACCAGAAGATGTCTTCTCTCATTAGGAGCTTGATTATAAACAGAGGTTGGTGTGAAACTGCTTCTTGTGGTAATACTGGGGGTGCAGTTTATGTATCCTTCAAAACTTATTCCCCTTTACTTGGGGAAAGGTGATGTAAGAAAATTGATTAAATACATACATGTGTACATATGTACGTACTCTAATTCAATAGTAGTTGGCAACCTTCAGTCTCGAAAGACTATGGTATTGCGCTAATTCAATAAAGTTTTAATAATCCAGATAATTTCAGGTGCAAGCCTAAGCAGGCCTACTCAGAAGTAAGTCCTATTGTGATCAACTTACTCCCAGGAAAATGAGGTTAGGATTGCAGCCTTCTTGCTTTCACTAGTGGTCAAACTACTGGGTAATCCAGAGGTGTACTTCTCTGTATTCCTCATCTCACCCAGCAGTGCACTTCCCCAACCCAGTCAGTATTCCTCTCTCCTGCACAGTTAGCATGGAATCCTCAAACTCTTTTTCCTGTTTCCATCAGACTGTGGAGAAAGCCCTGATGTCCCATCAAGCACGTAGGGGTTTCTTTGAAGAGTGGCCCAAGTTGTGTCAGCCCAACTGTTTGCAAAACTGTAAGTAGGATAATCAATCTCTGACAGGGAATGCTGACATTAGCATTCTGATCTAATGGAGGTCAGGAGGTCTGGTCTAGAGGGTAGAGCCTCCATTTGCCTGAAGATTAACATCCACAAGGTCGCCAGTTCGAGGCCACCGGCACCGTGCAACCTTGAAGCAGCTGGCAAGCTGCAGCTGAGCTGTTCCATCTGCTCGGAGCGTGGGAGGATGGAGGCCAGAATGTTAAACCAGATCGGAGTGTAACACCTTGAATGTGGTGGTTCTTGAAAGAGAGAACCTTCTTTCAATTTGTAAAAATCCCTGCGTGGATTTAATAAGCCTGCCTGTGTAAACCGCCTTGAATAAAGTCTTGAATAAAGACCAAGAAAGGAGGTATATAAATACTGTATATTATTATATTATTATTATCTACAAAGACACTGGAGTTACCAAAGCCCTCGCTTTCCCTACAATCATGACCCAAATGCACATTCCACTGGCAGAGGCTGCTGCAAAAGTGCTGTAATGCTGGCGCACCAGCGAGAAAGATAGGGTGCAGGGAGTGGAACGGGGTGTGGGAGAGCAGAATGGGGAGGAGTTGGGGTAGAGGTGGATGGACCAGGTCTGGAAGAGAGGTGGTTCAGCAGTGGTAGCACACACTGAATCCTAAGCCCCTTCCGAAACCTGATTTGACTGTACAGATCAACTTGGACTTTGCGGAAGTGATATTGCTGGTGCAAGTCTGAGTTGACCCATAGTGGCCGCGGGGGGCTTACCCTGGGACAAGGAGACAAATGTCCCCTTATCACAAGAAGACCTCCATCTGCCTAAAATCCCCTGTGAGATGCAGCACAGCCTATGGTGGTGCCACTGCATCACCATGTGGGGATTTAGTTAGGATTGGGATGTCAGTTTCACATAAAACACTGCAAGCCCAAATCAATGTGCACCCAACAGCATGTGTCCATATGGCATTCAGTGCAAAAAGCCATGACACAGGCATCAGCATTTCCCTATTCCTCACTGCTCGCATTATGCGAATTCAGCAAATGTACACATGAGAAGATCAAAGCCTAATCTTGGCTTTTGTTGCTTCTTTCTGGCTTCGGGTGCTTATGGTAATCCTCCTTAAACTAAAGTGGTCAGAGATTTGAGAGATTTCTGAAACACAAAATAGATTCTATCCTTGAGATGGATTAGGGTTGCTGCATGACACGGAACTGTCACACCGGACTAACATTATGAAAACAAGTGCAGCAGAGGCCAGTATTACTTGCAGTACTGACAAAAGGGATTTATCTCAGGGAGGCAAAACATGTGGATCGGTCTGGTTTGAAAGAAGGAAACTCTCCCTTGACAAATTTATGCTTAAACCTCTTGCAAGGTTATTGATTATGTATGTTGAGTTTCCTTTCCAAAGGCTTTGCTTAGTCATCCAGTAAACACAGCAATCTTCAGGAGGTGGTTATTCAAGGGGGGAAATTGTCCTAATTTCCATAAATCAAGGCTTAATCTGCATATATGCAGTTGCATATATGCAATCAAGGAGTCTCTCACACACAGAATATATATTCATAGTTTGTATACTGTGTGACTTTTTAAAAAAGTAAAGGATATTTCTGTAATTTTGAGAGAAATTGCATCCAGTCATAATCTTATGAGATGAAAGCTGGTTCAAGATGTGCAGCTGACTATGGAATTTTGATTCTAAATGTAGGGCTCCATCAAAGCAGAATAGTGTTCTAAAACTGCCCACAAATTTGCCAAAATTTGCATAACTTTTTGCTCAATTTACTGTGTGTTTCTCCAAAAATGCTGTATTGTTTTCAGCACCATAGCAACAAACTCTTGGTGTGCAGTAATCTCATGTGTCTCGATTTCATAAGGTTCTTAACCTATTCATGAGAAGCCATCTCACATCATGAGAGATATATACCAGAGAAATGATGCAGCATAGTGTTGGAGGTTCCCAATCCTATCCCCCACCATCAATGCTGGTGCAGCCCAGGGCAGATCCAGTGTTTGTGCTGGGGGTGGGGAATGAACACTACCTTAACTCCAGAGCCTAGGTCAACCAGGCGGGTAGACCTGGGCTCCCCTTTGAACTTTGTGGCTGTGGGTTGTTGGGAGGTTAGACCTAGGCTCTCCACCTGGACTTGGAGCCCAGATCTACTGACATTCATGGCTGAGGTTTGCTGGGCAGGTAGACCTGGTCTCTTGCCCAGACTTGGAGCCCAGATCTAGCTATTGGGTAGACTTGGGCTCCTAGCTGTACTGGGCTGCTCCCTGGTGGGTGCCCTTCCTGGTGGTGTGACAGTTGGGGGGGGCACGCACCTAGGGCTCCCCTTGGATCCACCCCTGATGTAGCTGCACCAAAAAGGCAAGAACTGCAGCCTCTGGGAGATGATCAGATAGCCTGCAAGTGGAAAGTAAGTACTTACCATAAACACTCAAGTATGTCGTCACAGATAAGTCGGGGAGTGGGTTAACTTAGGAGGGTGTCTGATTATAATTTTGTCTGATTTTACCTGAGGCCAGATCCTGAGAAATAACCTACTAAAACTGTTGCCAAAGAACTGTATAGTCTCTATTAAAAGTATAGTAAAAGATCATAGGATATATTTTTATTCATTAACTTTTTAAATTCTGGTCTTCACAACCTTTTTATGAGAGGTCAGAGTAAGTGTAAGCACCATCAGAGTAAGTGCACCATCTGAGTAAGTGCACTATAAGCAACATACCAACAGAACCATTAATCCAACCCTTCTTTAAGGTGCCTGGTATGTTGAGCCAGAGGCAACCCTCATACAGACTACAATTTCCATAAATGCCTTCAATTCTCTTCCTGTTTGGAGAAGAAGCTAAAATGGCTGCCTCTGAATACTGTAATTTCTCCTTTTTCCTCCACCCTCCTGTGCCCTGCTTCTCAGCCCAGTCCCACTCCCAACTCAATAGATAGCTGCTAAGCTTCCCATAAGCTTCTCAGAAGTTCCTGTCTAATTTAGGGTGCAATCCTAACCCCTTATGTCAGTGCTTTCCAGCACTGACATAAGGGCAGTGCAGCTCTGAGGTAAGAGAACAAACATTCGCTTACTTTGAGGAGGCCTCCGTGAGTGACACCCAACTGCAGGATGCAGCACATGTCCCATTGGCACCGCTATGCCAGTGCTGGAAAGCACTGACATAAGGGCTAAGGATTGCACCCTCACTGTGCTGACCCGTGTATAAGTAGACCTGGGTTTTCAGGGTCAATTTTTAGGAATACATTTTTGACTTAGAGGCAAGTATCTACTGTAGAAGTTGCATTTGTATTATTTGGCTCACAAGGTCCATGAGAGAGGGGTGAAGCGGGTAATTCGTACCTGGTTCCAAAGTCAAAAAGGGAACCCAGGAAACAAAGGAAACGGCCAAAAAATTTCATGGGATTTTACATTTTCTGATCACACCAGGGCCCATGGGAGGGTGCAGGAGGCACATCAAACCTGGGCCTGGGGTCACAAAGGGGCCTGGGAGCCAGTGGAGAGGAAATGGAAATTTCCCGGAACCTCAGAAAATGCTGGCATATATTATACGAACACTAGCATTCACATTTTGGGTAAGCCCACATAGTTTTATAGATTGTGATTCAGTTATGATGCAATGATCTAATGAAATTATGATCCAATGGAGAAGAGCAAGGGCTCAAAAGAATGTTTGTACCCCCAACAGGAACCGCCAAAACTTTTGTACCCCCTGAAAAAGTTATCACAGAGGCCTTGGGAACAAATATTCCCTTACCCTTAGGAGGCCTCTTGAGGCTGAAACACCCCCCCCCCTCCAATGAGGGATACAGCAGATATCACATTGGCACTACTGCATCGCAGCATGGGGACATAGGCCCCAATCTTAACCTCCCCTAGCCCCAGCCTTGGCTCTGAGTGTTGCAAATGCATTGTAAGGCATATCCGTGGCACTGGGGGAGAAAGAACCGCTAGCACTGGGCCTCAGCGCTGAGACAAGAGACTGAGAGAGTGCCCAGGGATAAGTCACACCACCGAGTGGCATTGCAGGTTTTTGGGGCACGGGAGGCATTCTAGAGTGGGGGAAGGAAGGAACCAGCCCAGGAGGGGGGACATTCCCCATGTTGTTTGACACAGAGGTTCTCCAGTTTGTGCTAGAAAAAACCAGTGCAGACTCAAATAGCCCCACTGCAGGGCCTGCGCCCTTACTTAGGAGGATGAATGTCCCCTTCCTCCAGAGGAGACCTCCGGCAGCCTCTGCGGGGTACAGCGATGGCCATTTTGTCACTAACACACCCATTGGCCCCACCAGGGTAGGACTGAGCTGCCTGGTGGGATTGGGCTGTTAAGCACTCAAATGACGCCCAAGCTGCAGTGCAACCCCAACCAAAACTCCCTTGCGTAGGAACATCTAATTTCTTATGTAGCTATAAGGCTTCTGATTAGTTTTAAGACTCTATATTTGAATGAATTTACATTTGTAAATTAAACACGCACGTCCAGTATAATCAAGGGCTTTCAACTCTAATGAGCAATTAATAATCTTTAAGGATTGCCACTGTAAATTGAAAGTGTGGGAATCTGGAGGATGGATTTCATACAGAAAAGCATTTCTCTCAGCTTGATAAAAGGAATGAAAAAAAATGAATTCTTTTATATGGGCATTTTCATTTTCTTGTTTGTCCCTTCATTGTTTAGTCATCGGACCCTTTGCAGGCAAGCAATAAGGATGACCAAACTCGATTTTTGTTTTTGTATGTTACCACCAGTCAGTCAATCCTTCTCAAACATTAGTGGTGGTGGTGGAGGATGGTGGGGTGGGGGAGATATCTTGGTGCAGTCTCAGCCTTCAGTGCTGATCACCCCTGTTCATAAGACCTTACACAGAGCAGGGTTGTTTTGTTTTTTTTAATCACCTTGGCAACTGAACTTAAGTTGCACATTTAGGATGAGTGGCTGAGAGTAGAAATGTGTGGTTTTCTTCTGATAAGTTTCTGCTGAATGACAATTGAGCTATTAAATCTCACAGACACCACTGTGCACTGTGACAGAAAAAAATAGAGATTGATTATAATAATAATCTTTCTTGTTGTTGCAATGGTAACACAGGGATCCTCCAAGTTTCAGCTTGGCCTGCTGATCCTTTCTGTTGAGGAAACAAATCAACCCAGATTTGGGGGGGGGGGGGCACATATGTGCATAAGAAAGCACTGAAACAGTGTTGGCACAACTGAATGCAACCTTAAAAAATATTAACCTTAAAATACTCATCAGCTTTGTTCCTGCCCGACCCTTGAATCTTCAATGATTGTTCCTTCTTTGCCCAGCCATTTGATGTCATGAAGTTGGCTGCATAATCGGTGCCCCCCACACATGTGGTTTTTATGCTATCCGGGCAGATAGAAAAAATGGGGGAAGGGCATCAAGCACACAGCAGGCCCATATTTGGCTGGAAGGTTCTGTGCATTGCTTGGACTTCTCTTAAGACCAGGCCAGATTACTGCCAGTTTACTGGCAGCTCTGCGACAAAGCCTGGTGTTAGGTCCCCCAACATGCATTGGGCCACCATGCACCATGGTTGCTAGAGGAAAGAGGCAACAGGTGGTGGCAAGAGATGGCTCCAACCACCCTCTCCATTGGTGAATGGAGGGCATTTTCAGGGTGGCAGTTTCTCCCTGCTCTGCTGTAATCTGCCATAGCCAGCACAGAAGCCCATTGCGGGGCTTGAGGCTTTCCCCAGGAGAAGGGGACAAAGGAGACCTCTAGTGGTCCTGGTGGTGCCATCAGATGCAGCAGTAGCCATTTTAGAGCCACTGCACCTGGTGGCACCAACAGGGATATGATTGGGCTTCCACATATCCCTTTTCTGAAATTCCTAGGGCAGGTTCAAATTGAACTATTGGTTGTTTACTCACTGAAATAGACCTGAATTCCACTTCAGATATGTTGACAAAATGTGCAAAAAGTGAACACAGCTCACTGGTCCTTCCTTTCCCCCTGCTCCTCCCAAAGAAGCAGAACTGTTTGGTGATACCGCCTCTATTCTCCGGCTTCTGTTGGTCTCTTGGTGCATGATATGAGAAGCCTAAGGGCACAATCCTAGCCAACATTCCAGCACCGAGGTAAGAGCAATGTAGCTCTGTGGTAGGGGAACAAATATTCCCTTACCTTGAGAGGCTTCCATCACTGCCACACAACTGCAAGATGCAGCACATGCCCCACTGGCACAGTTATGTCAGTGCTGGAAAACTGGTTAGGATTTGGGCTCAAGTTGATCTGCCACGTGCATTGGGGCAGGTCTCCCTCTGCTAATTTTCCTTTCCCATTTCTAAAAAAAATGAATCTCTTGTGTGTTAGCATGTGAACACCCTGCCACTGCTGTTGCTATCTCCACTTCCTCTTCACTGACCCATCCAGCTGCTTAGGGAAGCAAGCAGGTAAGCGAGGCAAGGAAATCCAGACTCCTCCTCTTCCTCTTGCCTGCAGCTCTGACATCACCTCCTTCCATTTACATCTGCTAGACCTGTTTGGAAAAAAGAGGATAGGCAAAGCGCTCATCCCAGCATGGTCCACTCGTCATGTTTGTTTCAAACAGGGCCAGGTGGAGCATGAGGGAGGAGGCAGCACTAGAGCTGCAAATACAAGTAAGGAGGCTTTGGGGTGCCACTTTTTTCTCCTTGCCTATGTGGCCTTCTTGCTGGGCAGGCAGGAAAAAGGAGGAGGTGGGGCTGAGCAATCCTGTTCTGATCAGTCACAAAACCAAGTGCTCAGAGCGCAATCACTCTGCTAGCGCTTCTTGCAACCCCACTGCTAAGACTGCTCCCAGCAGTGGTGCTGGAGGAAAAGGGGCACTGCCATTGTTCTGATTCTCTTCCTGCTCAGCAGTACCTATGAGAGGGAGGCAAAGGGGGTACGTTTTGTCTGGGCCCAGTATCAAAGAGGGAGCCCAGAAGCCAAAGAAGGGGGCTCAGCAATTTCTATTTTCCTGTCTCACCTGGACTCATATGAAAGTCATTCATATGCCATTTGTCATTATCACTTACCATAGCAAATGTCATATGCCATTTGCCAAATGTCATATGCCCTTTACTGTCGCTACCCTCCCCTCCCCTGTTTTGCCCCCTCCCCACCCCCGATCTGCCCACCTTTGTCACCACCGTCCCCCATTCTGTTTCATCCTCTCCCTTCCCCCTTTGGGATGGGACCCAAAAGAAACCTGCTGCTCAGTAAGTGATTGATTAAAACAGCTCTATGGGCCACAGACCAGAGGAGAGCGGCAGGCAGGAGCAGGGTGTGGGGCTCCCCCCAGCCTGCTCTTCAAAGTGACAGCTTCAGTCAGCCCCATAGCAAGACCAGCTCCGCCTGGCATCTCCAAGCTGAAGTGGTGAGCGGCCTAGAGAAAGTGAGTTTGTTTCCCTGCCTCAGAAGCTTTGTGAGGTATGCAGCAGTGTTTGGTACCCATATTCTTTAAAGACGTCTTAAGGAAACCTTCATGT
The DNA here is from genome assembly GCF_035046505.1 of Tiliqua scincoides. NCBI lineage: Eukaryota > Metazoa > Chordata > Lepidosauria > Squamata > Scincidae > Tiliqua > Tiliqua scincoides. The sequence goes on along the minus strand of NC_089821.1, from coordinate 76,652,456 downwards.
TCCTTGTTTTGTGTTTTGTCGCTGTTATTCTTTGCGGGGCAAGAATTTAAAAGCAATTGATGGGAAAAGCTCTTATTGCTTTTTAAACACATATTTCCAAATCCAAGGCCTCTGGTAATGTTTCCAATTATCTCTAGTATATGTGCATTTTCTTCACGTTAGCTTTTCCCTTTCTGTGCAGCTCAACTGCCAGTGTAATTTTTAGTTGACATAAAAGAAATGAGAGCCATTTGCAGTCAGACCTTTTGTACTAAAAACATGATTATGATGGAGGATAAAATCCCATAGCTCCTGCTTTCATATAATCTTTCCATTTGGGACCTGAGCTAATAAAATATTATTAACCAATACCTCCAAAATGGGACTTCTTTGCTCTTCAACATAGTAACTGATCTCATAAACAACAGCAAAAGAGCTCACTCTGGATGTTTTCAGGGGTCTTTATAAGCATCAATGACAACTAGCTCCAACTAAGATGAGTTGAAGCCTAGCATGGAAGCATAACATTCTCCCATGAACCATAGCATGGCCTTACACTCTCAACTGGGCTGCTTGTCAAGGATTTAGAATCATTCCTACCAACTGCTCTGTTATGCACTAATAAATGTTCATGAGAGGTAATGTTGGAGAAGCATACTCCTGGATGGTGATGCAGCACCAGACCTGATGGTGAATATGATACACTAGGAGTGCAGAGGTTTCTGCTCAGGGAAGTTAGTGCCACATCTTCCCTGGGAATACTTCTTGACAGTATGCTGCTCATGCAAGTAAATTACTTGCGGAAACAGTGATGTGCACAGAATCAATTTAAGAATCTGTGAATCAGCTCTTGGGAAAAATCTACAGTCTATGGAACCCGTAGGCTGGCATGCTGGGAGACGTCCAGAGTTGTGTGCTTGCCCATGCTCTCTTCATATCTAAGTTTGACAAGGCAAGAGAATTACAATATTAAATTGCAAGGAGCAACTGCTGGAAGCACTCCACTTTGCCACGCACAGCACATGCTTCTTCTGAAGGAAGCATTGAGTAAATCACAACAGGTCCATGGCCCAAGCTTTCTGATGCAGTGGCACACTTTTAGGGTGATATCTGTGCCACTCCAGAAACTGGCAGGGGTGGCAGGCCCATAACCACGATTCTAGAGATGGGAGGGCGACTATTTTTTCAGGGGGGGCAATTATGTTGGGTATCTATAGTGGTGTGCAAAATGAAAGGGAAAATGCAGCCCTTGTTGGAACATTAGGATCGTAGGCTGGATAACAAGATGGCGTGATGCAGAGAAATTCCCTTTTGCTTAAAGAGGAGACTGTGAGAAAGATAACTTTCAACAAAAGATTATGGTCTATTACAAAAGAACAAAGGTAAAAATAATGCACATGGAGAAATGATGTTTCTTTGTCCTAATGCTTGAATCCAATGTACCTAGCTTTCATGGCGGTTGCGTGTGAAGGGTATTTGGTGCATCTGAGCAAATCAGAAAAAGGAAGGTTGTAGGGAAGGATTTTAGGGGTCCCTGCTCTGCCAACCCCAGCTGCTAACTAAAGATGGGGAGAGAAGGGGAGAAAAAAGGAGAGAGAAGAAAGGAAAGAGTTCTAGGCACAAGATAGTTACCTGTCCTGTAGAGCAGTTGGGGGGGGGAGTCCTGTGGAGAGGATCCTCTGACACAACACAGATGTGTTGGGTCTTGGAGAGAGAGAGAGAGTATGTGAGAGGAAGCTCTCTCTTATAAGGGGTTGGGAGACAGACTGAGCTGGATGGTAGCTTGGTTGCTAACACAAGGCTGGGTGCTTGGAGTATGTATACATTTGAATGGGGATCAGGATCTCAGTTATCCAATGAGGCCAATGGCTGGCTTCCTAGAAGGGGGAACTTACAAAGACTGAGTGGAAACAATACCAACACAAGGCAGTTCAAGTTTGCATACAGTAATGTAGGAGATGCTTAAACAGTGATTGGATTAAAACACAAGACTTCCTCCCATAATGTGTGACTGGGGGGGTGTAACCATGGGCTTCTGTGTAGGTACAATACAACGAATCGGTAACACCAAAATCATTTGCATAAGAACATAAGAACATAAGAACAGCCCCACTGGATCAGGCCATAGGCCCATCTAGTCCAGCTTCCTGTATCTCACAGCGGCCCATCAAATGCCCCAGGGAGCACACCAGATAACAAGAGACCTCATCCTGGTGCCCTCCCCTACATCTGGCATTCTGACTTAACCCATTTCTAAAATCAGGAGGTTGCGCATACACATCATGGCTTGTACCCCATAATGGATTTTTCCTCCAGAAACTCGTCCAATCCCCTTTTAAAGGCATCTAGGCTAGACGCCAGCACCACATCCTGTGGCAAGGAGTTCCACAGACCGACCACGCGCTGAGTAAAGAAATATTTTCTTTTGTCTGTCCTAACCCGCCCAACACTCAATTTTAGTGGATGTCCCCTGGTTCTGGTATTATGTGAGAGTGTAAAGAGCATCTCCCTATCCACTCTGTCCATCCCCTGCATAATTTTGTATGTCTCAATCATGTCCCCCCTCAAGCGTCTCTTTTCTAGGCTGAAGAGGCCCAAACGCCGTAGCCTTTCCTCATAAGGAAGGTGCCCCAGCCCCGTAATCATCTTAGTCGCTCTCTTTTGCACCTTTTCCATTTCCACTATGTCTTTCTTGAGATGCGGCGACCAGAACTGGACACAATACTCCAGGTGTGGCCTTACCATCGATTTGTACAATGGCATTATAATACTAACCGTTTTGTTCTCAATACCCTTCCTAATGATCCCAAGCATAGAATTGGCCTTCTTCACTGCCGCCGCACATTGGGTCGACACTTTCATCGACCTGTCCACCACCACCCCAAGATCTCTCTCCTGATCTGTCACAGACAGCTCAGAACCCATCAGCCTATATCGAAAGTTTTGATTTTTTGCCCCAATGTGCATGACTTTACACTTACTGACATTGAAGCGCATCTGCCATTTTGCTGCCCATTCTGCCAGTCTGGAGAGATCCTTCTGGAGCTCCTCACAATCACTTCTGGTCTTTACCACTCGGAAAAGTTTGGTGTCGTCTGCAAACTTAGCCACTTCACTGCTCAACCCTGTCTCCAGGTCATTTATGAAGAGGTTGAAAAGCACCGGTCCCAGGACAGATCCTTGGGGCACACCGCTTTTCACCTCTCTCCATTGTGAAAATTGCCCATTGACACCCACTCTCTGCTTCCTGGCCTCCAACCAGTTCTCAATCCACGAGAGGACCTGTCCTCTAATTCCCTGACTGTGGAGTTTTTTCAGTAGCCTTTGGTGAGGGACCGTGTCAAACGCCTTCTGAAAGTCCAGATATATAATGTCCACGGGTTCTCCCGCATCCACATGCCTGTTGACCTTTTCAAAGAATTCTATAAGGTTCGTGAGGCAAGACTTACCCTTACAGAAGCCATGCTGACTCTCCCTCAGCAAGGCCTGTTCGTCTATGTGTTTTGAGATCCTATCTTTGATGAGGCATTCCACCATCTTACCCGGTATGGATGTTAGGCTGACCGGCCTATAGTTTCCCGGGTCCCCCCTCTTTCCCTTTTTAAAAATACGCGTGACATTTGCTATCCTCCAATCTTCTGGCACCGTGGCCGTTTTGAGGGACAAGTTGCATACCTTAGTCAAGAGATCTGCAACTTCATTCTTCAATTCCTTAATAACCCTTGGGTGTATGCCATCAGGGCCCGGTGACTTATTGATCTTTAATTTATCAATGTGGTCTGAAACATCTTCTCTTTTAACCTCTATCTGACTTAACTCCTCGGTCAGGAGGGGCCGTTCGGGCAGCGGTATCTGCCCGAGGTCTTCTGCCGTGAAGACAGATGCAAAGAACTCATTTAATTTCTCTGCCATCTCTAAGTCTCCTTTTATCTCCCCTTTCCCTCCCTCACCATCCAGAGGGCCAACCGCTTCTCTGGCGGGTTTCCTGCTTCTAACATATTTGAAGAAGCTTTTATTATTCCCCTTAATGTTGCTGGCCATGCGTTCCTCATAGTCTCGCTTGGCCTTCCCTATCACCTTCTTACATTTCTTTTGCCACAGTTTATGTTCCTTTTTATTCTCTTCATTAGGGCAAGACTTCCATTTACGGAAGGAAGCTTCCTTGCCCTTCACAGCCTCTCTAACTTGGCTGGTTAGCCATGCGGGCACTCTCCTGGATTTAGTGGAACCCTTCTTTCTTTGCGGTATACACCTCTGCTGGGCCTCTATTACTGTTGTTTTAAGCAGCCTCCATGCACTCTGGAGAGACTGGACTCTTTTTACCCTCCCTTTCAACCTCCTTCTAACCAGCCTCCTCATTTGAGGGAAGTCCGCCCGTCGGAAGTCAAGGGTTTTTGTTAGAGATTTGCCTGGTATTTTTCCCCCAACGTGCACGTCAAAACGGATTGCAGCATGATCACTGTTCCCCAATGGCTCAGTAACGTTTACATCTCTAACCAGGTCCTGCGTACCGCACAAAATTAAATCCAGAGTCACCTGTCCTCTGGTGGGCTCCGTGACTAGCTGATCTAAGCCACAGTCATTTAGCACGTCAAGAAATCCGGTTTCCTTATCGTGACCAGAACACAAATTGACCCAGTCAATATGAGGATAATTGAAGTCCCCCATGATTACAACCCTGTCCTTCCTTGTCACCTCCCTGATCTGTTTCCTCATTTCAAGGTCCCCATCAGATTTCTGGTCTGGAGGACGATAGCACGCCCCCAGTATTACATCGCTGCACAAGCTTGGTAATTTAACCCACAGAGATTCTACGGTGGAGTCGGACCCACCTTCAATCTCTACTTTGCTGGATTCTATCCCTTCCTTAACATAGAGGGCCACCCCACCTCCAACACGCCCCTGCCTGTCCCTCCTGTAGAGTTTATAGCCCAGGATTGCGGTATCCCACTGATTCTCCGCATTCCACCAGGTTTCCGTTACGCCCACTATGTCAATATTTTCCCTTGTCACCAGACATTCCAGTTCTCCCACCTTTGCTCGTAGACTTCGGGCATTCGCATAAAAGCATTTATACACGGAATGCCCCAGGATGGGCTGCTTATTCGCTCCTTTGTCCCCGCATCCTCTCATTGTGCCAAACCGTCTATCACATCCCATCACCCTACAGTAAACAGTGATTGGATTAAGAAACAAACAGTGATTGGATTAAGAAACAAGACTTCCTTGCATAATGTGTGACTATGGGAGGTGGTGGTTGCATAACCATGAGCTTGTGGCTTGACTACAGTCCTGGAAATGTGGCCTGTATGCTGGGAGAACAGTTTAGCTTGCATGATATTATAACCAGATATATAAAAAATCACAGCTAAAAGGCAAAAGGGGATTTTCACATAACATGGGTTCCCAATTGAGTTTATAGCCTCTGTGGCTATTTGCTGGGCAGGTAGAGCTGGGCTCCCACTTGGACTTGGAGTCCAGGTCTACCTGCTTGGGTAGACCGGGGCTCCCGATTGAGCTTATAGCCTACATAGAACTAGGAACATAGGACATAGGAAGAGCACTGCTGGATCAGGCCAAAGGCCCATCTAGTCCAGCTTCCTGTATCTCACAGTAGCCCATCAAATGCTTCAGGGAGCACAAAAGACAGCAAGACGAAACCTGTGTCCTGGTGCCCTCCTGTGCATCTGGCATTCCGAGGTAGTCTACTTCTAAAATCAGGAGCTTGCACATACCTTTCATGACTCATAACCCATGATGGACTTTTCCTCCAGAAATCTGTCTGATCTTGGAAGCTAAGCAGGGTCAGGCCTGGTTACTACTTGGATGGGAGACCGCTTGGAAATACCCAGTGCTGTAGGCTTATACCATAGTCTTTCGAGACTGAAGGTTGCCAACCAACCAACCCCTCTTAAAGTCACTTAGGTAAAATGCCATCACCACTTCCTATTGGAACAAAGTTCCACAGACTAATTAACTCGCTGGGTAAAGAAATATTTTCTTTTATCTGTCCTAACTCTCTCAACACTCAATTTTAGTAGATGTCCCCTGGTTCTGGTGTTATGTGACAGGGAAAAGGGTATCTCTCTCTATCCACTCCATCCATCCCATGCATAATTTTGTATGTCTCAGTCATGTCCTCCCTCAGGCCTCTGTGGCTATTTGCTGGACTTGGAGCCCAGGTCTACCTGCTTGGGTAGACCTGGGCTCCAAATTGAGTTTATAGCCTCTGTGGCTATTTGTTGGGTGGGTAGACCTGGGCTCCCATTCCAACCAATCTCCTTAGCACCCACCCAGTGGGTGTTTCTCTGACACCCGATTTTGCTCTCCATCCCATTGGGTGCCCTTCCCTGCTGGCAGGACAGTTGGGGTGGGGGTATGCACCCATGGCCTCCCCTGGATTTGCCCCTGCTTAGAACCTTTTCCACACTTAAGTTCTTGGTTCTCTTTAGCTCAAATGTTTTCCATGCTTTCTCCACCAGAAAAAGGGTCTCCCCAGCCCCAAACACCAGCCATTAATTTTAAAAATATGTCTGAAAGGCAAAAACCCCACCATGATTTTACCAAACAGAAACATTTCTCTCTGTCCCCCACAGCAATACCTTTGTAGTAATTAGCATGTTTTACAGTAGAATAACACCCTCCCCACCCCCTCTGCCAGTACAAGTAGAAAACTCTCCCGATCTTCCTTGTAGCTTCTCTTGACCAGCCCCGCTCTCCATGTGCTCTGGATGAGGGCAGGGTGACCAGAGGTCATAAATTCCAAGGAGCCCTCCAGGACCCTGTTTTGCTCACTCTACATGCACTCTCTCTCTCTTTCTCTCTCTCGCACCCCATCCCTGCCAGAAGCACCAAGCCTTCTTTCCTCCTGCGCACAAAAAAAGTTGCAAAAAGGGCATCAAATGACCCCCAACTAAAGCCACACTAGATAGAAAGAGGACAGGCCCAAACAGCAGAAATGGTCCATCTAAAATCTCAGAGGTCAGACCCCTGGTTTCCTCTCCACCCCCCTCCCCGAGAAAGGCCCTTCCCAGCCCAAACAGCTGAAATGGTGCATCCAAAATCTCAGAGGCCAGACCCATGGTTTCCTCTCCCCCCCACCCCGAAAGGCCCTTCCTGGCCAAAACAGCTGAAATGGTGCATCCAAAATCTCCTGCCTGCTCACCCCCAAATGACACCAGAGTCAGCTGCAGCCTTCAGGATCCTTGCACAGCCACTCAGCTCACAGGAGGGAAATGGAAGGCACTGAACACATTCCCTCCAGGCTTTTTCATGCCTGCCTCTCTGGTGTCCTGTGACTATCAGCAGATTGCTATGGTTGTCCCCTAAGGTGAGTTACTGAGCAACAGCAGCCTGAGCCAATTGGAGGAGGCTGCCTGCAGGGAGGGGCTGAGATCTCAAGGAACAGAAGCTAAGTTGGAGGACATTCAACCACATTTACATGACAAGTCTGGAAAAAATGCCAGGAGGAGCAAAGCCCCCCCCCGCCCCCCCAGCTGAGAGGTGGCCAATACGTTTGTGCACCCAGAACTGTGTGACCAGACACACTTTGATCAGTCATACAGTCTGTTAAAAAAAATTAAGGGGAAAAAGAAGTATCTTGAGGCAGCAAACTGCAACAGAAAATGTATGCCATTTACAAAATGCTAATGAGAATGTATGCCACTTTGTCGAAACATAGCATGTGAAACTATTTTGTCACAGCCCCTTCTGAACTCTAAAAATGTGGTGTAAGATAATAATAAAGAGCTACGAAAAAATTAGTGACTTGTTTTTTTCTGCTCTGTTGTTTAGTAATTAAAATAATATAAATGAGACAAGATACTCATTATTATAGTTTTTCTCAGTGACCCTGTTAATAGGCTGTTCATAATGTATCTCGTAAAAGTTAATTTGCAAGTTGGAAGTATCAATGACTGATGCAGCTGTGGTTCAAGCCAGTGGTGTTGCTAGGAGGTGTGGGGGGTGCGGGCCGCACCAGGTGATGCACCGGGGGGGTGACGCACTAAAATTGTGGCTTTAGGAGCTACCCTATCATGCCATACACTGTTGGATGTGGAATGTCCAGCAGAATGCAATGTAAAAAAACCAAGTGAAATAACCCCTTTCCTTCAAAAGTTATGGCCAAAAAACCAGAAAGAAAAAAATGCATGGAGCCCTATGGAAAGAGAAAGTGAGCCATATCGCGCATTTCCTCGCGAGTAGGCATACTTGCCATAGTCCATCAGAAAGGACAGGCTAAGAGGAATCCAACGACACAAGAATGGTCTCGATCCAATGAATGCAGCCCCCAAAAAACATCCAAGAAGGAGGTCCCTCCCTCCATCCCAGCTGCGAGTGTATTCAGCCCTAAGGAAAGCGAAACAAAGTCACGTGGCCGCATTTACTCATGAGTAGGTGAACTTGCCTTAGTCCATCGGAAAGGGTAGGCTGAGCGGACTCCAACAACGTCAGAATGGTCCTGATCCAACGAATGCAGCCCCCAAAAACACCCGAGAAAGATGTCCGTCCCTCCCTGCTACAAGTCTATTGAGCCCTTTGGAAAGCTAAGCAGCCTCACGGTCATGTTTACTCGCGAGTAGGCAGACGTGCCTTGGCTGGTGGTCAGGCCAGGCAAAGGGTAATGTGAGGACACCAGAATGGTCCCGATTCCATGGAACTGGAACGCAACAAATGCTCCAGAAGGCAGTCTCCCCCCCCCCCCACTAAAAAGGACAAAAAAAAAAGAGGCTTGAACTGGTAAGGGGAATGTTTTCTATTTTGCACTTGCAGAGCCAGATGAGCCTTTATTCTGATCTGCTTGAAATAGAAGAACTTTAAACTGGGCACTGGGGAGGGCTGGAAATCTCACTGATTCTTTTTGGGGGGTTGTTACTGCAGGCAGACTACAGAGAAAATTCACTTGGTGGAACAGGACTGGTTCCCCCTTATTTAATTATTTATTATATTTTAATTTCATTATTTATAACTATTTATTTTAATTTGCTTGATGATGTCACTTCTGGCCATGACATCACTTTCAATGGGTCCTGGACAGATTGTCATTCTAAAAAGTGGGTCCCGGTGCTAAAAGTTTGAGAATTGCTGCAATAAGATGTTAGTAAGTTGCCACGGGGTGTGTGTGTGTGTGAGAGAGAGAGAGAGACTCTACAGGTTTTCAAAATCACTAAAATCAGAGTTTGGAGGAATAATCCCATCATGTTATATATCAATCAATGTGTAATTTCATGCAGAATACAATGAAACAAATCACATTGAAATAACTGTGTTCTAACAAAAGGTACAACCAAAAACCAGTGGGGGCAGGGCAATGGTACATCACCACACCCACCACCTGGGGCACTGCCCCGCCCACTACATGGGGTGACACGAAGGCCTCCTGCACTGGGTGACACAAATCCTAGTCACGCCACTGGTTCAAGCACAATGCGGTTTAGTTTGAGTGTTTAGGATGGGGTTTAGTTCAGATGTACTATGAAATTGGGAGAGTTTGACTCCTGGATATTTGCATTCCGTTTCCCATCCCATTTCATATGGTAGAGTCTGGTCAAAATTTACAGTGGACATTTCAGCTTGCAGTGCGGCCCAGGAACTCTCTTTGCTACTTCAAGTGGCTTTTATGAAACACTGAAGTTGTATCAAATGTAGCGTATTAAGAAGCAGTATCTGAGAATTTTCAAGGGAAGCGAAACTATGTTCTGAAAAACAGCACAAATTTCTCAGCAGGTTCTGCACAGACAGTTGCCACCAAAACTTAATGCAAAGTGAAATTCATGTTCTGCCCAAGGTGAAATATGCAATATTCAAGGGACAAAAATAAGTTTTTATAAAATAAATGAAACAGCTTAGAAGCAACTATCAGGCTCATCCCAATATTCAAAATCCACAAAAGAGTTAGAACATGAGGTCTCCTAATCTATGGGACAGTGGCGGGGGGGGGGGATAAATTTGTCAATAGCTCACTGAATGGAAATGAAAATTGAGCCAAAACATAATTAAAACTTTCACATACTCACAAAATCCTGATCTGTTTCCAATTATTCATGAACAAAGGGAGGGTTATTTTGTCAGATAATTTATTCACACTGTGTAATTTATCCCGATCCAGTTGTGAAGATTAATTAGCAAAGAGCTTTGAGGATGAAAAGCTTGGTAAAAGTGCTAAGTGATATTAATCATTGTGATTAGGAAGTAATTGTTTTTTACCCCTCTGAAGTGACACAAAGCTATAATTTGAGGGGGAAAAGTCACTATTTAAGTAAGTTATTTAAGTCAGATATTTACCTGCACTGTGTGATTATTCTAGAAAGTGTCCCCACTAGACGGCAGGCAGAATAAATTAGCCAATTTTCCCCAATCCACTTTGTTCCTATACCAGCGTCAGGATATCTCTACTGCTCGTACAAATTTTGGGAAATGGACATGTTATTATTTTGCTCCCTTACCTGGAGTTTAGAGGCAATCAAAATATTTTGTCTGAGGAAAACGACAACATGTTTCAAAAAGGTCATATTGTTGATATCATGCTTTTGACAGATCCATGCCATTTCCAAAGCTGGTTGCAGATGGTTCCAATTGCTGGTTAGGCAATTCTCGACCATACAGTGTCTAACCTGGAAGTGATTTGTTGGAGAATGTTGTGTCAGATGCCACAATCATAATAATTTATGAATATGGTTATGAATTCCAGTAATAATTCATGATCATCATCATCACTACTGATTATCTGTAACACTTCACAAATACTGAACATTTTCTGATAAACAAAAATATCACAACAGTCTTACCATCTGACAAATGAAAGACCCTCCCTTGCAGTACTCGGGTAGATTGCTCCAGTCCTACTTACAGAATGCAGTGCTGTTTACATACTGTGTTGTACTCAGGTATCTATCAAGGTGCACATACTTGTATATGCGTGCACACTTCTGTGTGAACAACTGTACTTGTGTTCATTTTTATGGATCAGCAATCTGTATACTTTGTACATAGACTGAACCTTCATTGAATGGAACAGGTCAACAACTGTTCCCAAATCCAACCCACATGATGCTCAGAAATTGAGGTGAAGATAAGCACCACTCAGAAAAAAAACAAAAGACAAAGCAACTACCTATATTAGATCAGATCAAAGATTCATCTAGTTCAGCATTCAGTTACCAACAGTAGCCAACTCTTATAGATTTCAGGATATCCTGTGGAGAAGGAATGCCATTCCTGCCCCCTTCTTGGTGGCAGGAGTGTTTTTGCCCTGCCCCACCATAACATGGGTCAGGGAAATTAACTCATACCCTATTGGGTTGGGGCTTAGCAGTCATAAGAACATAAGAACATAAGAGCAGTCCCGCTGGATCAGGCCATAGGCCCATCTAGTCCAGCTTCCTGTATCTCACAGCGGCCCACCAAATGCCCCAGAGAGCACACCTGATAACAAGAGACCACATCCTGGTGCCCTCCCTTGCATTCTGACATAGCCCATTTCTAAAATCAGGAGGTTGCGCATACACATCATGGCTTGTACCCCCGTAATGGATTTTTCCTCCAGAAACTTCTCCAATCCTCTTTTAAAGGTGTCCAGGCCAGACGCCATCACCACATCCTGTGGCAAGGAGTTCCACAGACCGACCACACACTGAGTAAAGAAATATTTTCTTTTGTCTGTCCTAACTCTCCCAACACTCAATTTTAGTGGCTGTCCCCTGGTTCTGGTGTTATGTGAGAGTGTAAAGAGCATCTCCCTATCCACTCTGTCCATCCCCTGCATAAGTTTTGGCCATTGCAGGTACCCATCATTTTCTCTCTTCAATGTACTTCATGTACTCAGAAGGGGAATGGGATCAGGGGCAGTGGCACATGCCACACCCTGTCCCCGGCTCAATCCACTGACACAGGTACATGAGGACTTGTGCCAGCTATGTAGCTCGCACGGGTCTGAGTAGACCTGTTGCGCAGGCTAGGGCTTTTGTCAGGGCAAAGGGATGAATGTCCCCTTATTTGGTGGAGACTGGCAGCCTGCAAAATTTCCCTCACAGGATGTAGCGCATCTTGCGCTCGCTCCGCTGCAATGGGAATTTGCGCTGAATTGGACTGTCCGTCTTTCCCCACCCTAACTGGAGATGTTGGGAACGGAACCTGGAATATTCTCTGCGTAAAGCACAGACTCTTCCAATGAGTGACAGCCCCAGCATTTAATCCTGAGTTGTAGATATGCCCCAAATATCTTGCAACCTAATAGGACAAAGAAAGAGAGAGAGGGAAAAAAAAAGACTTCCTGCTGTAAGAGGAATGGCTTTCCTAGATGCCTTATTCTTGTCTTTTGATGTACGTAATTGTAAGAATGGATAAATATTGTGCTATTTTATTTTCTTGACACAATCTTTCTAACGTGAATGAGGCAGTATTTCTTACTGCCTTGTGTCACTCATGAATTATAGAAACCCACTCTGTAGAGTTGACCTTTTCTGTAGGCTATATTTTGGATAGATGGGCCTTCCACTCCATTTTATCAGCCTCACTTAACTCGTGGAGAAGGAATAGAAATATTTAAGTAGGAACAGTTGAAGATGCATTACTAAAAAGCTTCAAAGCATCGGATGTTATTTCCCAGGATGTATTCAGCATTAACATCCTGCTATCTCTCAGGAGCTGAGATAACAGAAAATTGTGCTACTCAGAAACCACAATTCTCATGCCAAAGATTGAAACAGCAAAGTGAAACAGTATGCACTTAAACTAGTTCCTCCTATATTGCAGAGATGAGAAATTTTGGATTCCTCTAGTTCAGAATGCAAAGTGATACATTTTTTTCCCCTCCTAGGGTCAACTGCTTGTAGAATACATTTTCCTCATTAGTGGAATAGGAAAACTCAGTCTCATATAACTGTTGATTTTAGGAAGTAATTATGGTAGGTCCCACAGCATGGCATGAAGGCACACAAACTAGAAGCTATATGGAAGGTAAGTAGGTATGGGATGGGACTCATGGCCCAATCCTAACCTCTAGTAGCGCTGGTGGAATGCATGTTCTGCCGGCATGTGCTCTCGCAAAAGCGTCATAAAGCACTTTGCTGCAGCACAAAGGCCAGGCACACCAGAGGGGAGGCAGAAGCCTTCCCACTGATGCTACTGGCTGGTTTTGCTAAACCAGTGGTTTTGCCAAAGTACCCTTCTTCAATCATACTTGCTACCATGTTTTGTTCTGTGGTCCTATGATGGTGTGTTTCAGAGCCATGGCTGCTAGAACGCACCATTTTTTTCCAGCAAGACCTAGAATGAGAGCAGGAAGCACTGTCCTGACTCTAGGGCATGCTGGGATGCTGGGAAAAAAATAGTGGCCACTAGCCTTTTGGCTATCTGTAGTGTCAATGCTGCTGCTGTAACGACACTGTTTACCCCCCCTTCTCCCACAGTCAGCCACAGTACTCAAAAAATGCTCAGTCCTAGGTTGTAAAGTCTTAGATTTTCTTTCTTGATTTTATCACTTCCCTTTTGCTTTCTTAGTTGCCACCTTCTGCTTTTTAATCCTTTTCATTCCCCCCTTAACACTCCCTGCCCCCTTCCTTTTGGTTCCTTCTCTTGCCCTGACATTCTTCACGTGTAATTATTCAAAAGGTTGCTGTGTTTTATCCTGACAGAAATGCTATGCCTTTAACTGCTGAATGACAAGGAAAAAAATTAAACAGGTGCATCCACTTTTCCTACTATTGCAGTCCCATGAGATGAAATTCAATGCATCCGCTGAATTTCTGATGCCATTGGTAAGGCAGGGTGCAGGGGTCCTGACATCTGCTCATTGTCCTTTGTAGTGCAGTCACCAAGGGACTGAGCTGTAAGCCAGGAAGTTCCCAGTTGAAATCCCAGCTCTGCTATAAACTCAGGCAGGCTTACACAAACCACTCACTTTCTCTTAGCCATTCTGCATGATGGGGATAATAATGCTGCCCTATGCTACAGGTTGTTGTCATGAGGATTTCTGAGATGATAATATCTGAGGCACTCTGAGCCTTCCAACCCTCCAAAGCACTATTTAAATGTCATGGAGGAGTATTTGCTCATTTTTTTTTTCTCACAATACACATGGAGTAAAAAGAGGGATTTAGCTTTTGGGATGGGCATATTACGTTGAGTCTCCAGCACACATTCTCAATGTGGAAAGCCAAGCACTCAGTTGCATGCGCAGGCTGCCTTGCGGTGACTGACCAGGAGAGTACTGCATGGGGTGGCTGCATGTTTCTAATCAAATTCCATGGGAAGGAATTCACTGCTGTTACCAGGATGTGTTTTTTTTAACATATGTGATGTGCACACATGGGGCAAATATGATCTCATGTGCTGCGACCCTGTGTAGTGACCAATGGCTCAACTCAGTGGTTCAGCGGGGAATGAAGAGGGAAGTGAAGGTAACTGGTACAACAAACAAACTTTTACTGTGGGGATAATTTAACAGAAATAGGGAAAGGGAACCAAAATAAAAGAATTGTGTTTCTTCTCCATTCCCTCAGAGCTAGATCCTAAATTTCAGTGGTTGCTATACAGCAGAGAGAGTAAACAAGATGAGAAGAGGCATGGAGAAGAGAGGCAAGGAGAATGTCATGGCAAAAACATACACACATGCAGAGAAAGAGAGAAAATAGGGAGAAGAAAAACATACATGGGGAAGGAGGAAATATGGGAAGCGAGGGAAAGAAGGGAGAAAGGCCTCTGGTTTGGAGCAGGGGTGCTCCCTTGAAGACTCCCAATGCAGACATCAGGGAGACCCCAGCCTCCAATGAGCCTCTGGCCCTCCAGAAACTTGCTGGAACCCGCACTGGCCTGACGCAACTGCTCTCAGCGTGAGGGCGACTGTTTGACCTCTTGCGTTAGCTGTGGGATGAGGGCTCCCTCCACCACTTTCTGTTTCACGTCTGTGATGCAGTAGCAGCCGCAAAGAAAAGACCAGCCTTGATTTGTGCAAGGCCTTTTATAGGCCTTGAGCTATTGCAAGACCTTCATTCATTCATACAAGTTCCACCTCTAGTATATTGATTTATGTAAACTTCTGTAAATTTATTCAATTTTTAAATGTAAATCAATTATTTTTTCCTCCGGCCCCCAACACAGTGTCAGAGAGATGATGTGGCCCTCCTGCCAAAAACTTTGGACGCCCCTGGTTTGGAGCATGGCAAAAGGCCATGGCTGGAGAGCAGTTCTCTGTAGCCTGAACACTTTGTCAGTCTGTGAAACAATTTCACCCACTTGCAGTGTAGGAGTTAGTCTTTCTCACTGGATCAACACTACTAACCATCACTGCTGCTGCTTGAAGCGGCTCATGCTACTCAACTGAGCAGTCTAGAATGGTGCAATTATTGTGCCGGTCGAAGAAGTCAACCTAATGGTGGCCTGGGGCTGATCCTAGGCTTCCCCTAAAACTTGTGAAAAAAATAAAGCAAAATGTTACATACACCACCCTGCCACAAAGAGTTTGAGGGTCAATGGCAAGGCTGCAACAAGATTATTGGTAGCAACCAATTTATGCTTGTTGGAGTGTGATGCGCTGCAGGATCAGTGAAAAGGAGCAGAAAAATTTCCTGATTGAAGGCAGGGTTTGGCAGAAAGAGGGCTTTGAACAAAAATCTCTGCTGTAGCCTTAATTAGTTTGAGGGACGAAGCAGGCCAAGAGAGCTGGAGTGGCTTTGCCAAGGAGGAACATGCTGCAAGATAGCCCTTGAGGATGACTGTCGAGCCTGTGCTGGCACAGTGGCCTTGGTTGTGCTCAGGACAAGAAGCAGGGAGAAAGGGTGGAAAGAGAGTGGGCATCACTGATGCTGGGTGCTGGCTAGGCATGGGAGTCCTTGAATTGAAGCTGGAATGGAGAGGCATAACATCACATCAGTAGGTCAACAAATAAAATGTTGATAGCAAGGCAGAATGAAAATAAGAAATGAAGAATGAACCCCTGCTACCTGGTTAAGAGGCACTTTCTCAAGTGGGTGCTCCTCTTTTATTTAGCAGGGGGAAAGTAACTGGCCCACCTCACCCCAGCAGTGTCTTTTCTAGTGGCTGTCTGCTGGTGTTCTTTGCATCTTGTAGATTGTGAGCCATTTTGGGACAGGGAGCCATTTAGTTATTTGATTTTGTCTGTAAACCGCTTTGTGAACTTGTTATTGAAAATCAGTATAGAAATACCACTAAAAATAATAATAAGACATGAAGGCTACTATGACACTACTTTTTATATCATTTTCTCACTTGCCCTGGCCTCCTTACCACTCTTTTTAGACTCCGTTTGACCTTGCATTCTGGAAGTAAGTTGCCAGTGATGTCATCATGTGACACATTTTGTGTCATTGCTGTTTACTTCTGGGTTCCAGCACTGGGGAAGGACATCATTGGTAATGATCCTTGAAGGCTTTTCCTTGGACGTAAATGGATGGTCCTCTTGTTCTTGAACATGGCAAAGGTGTGGTTACTAACTCTGGAGGCCATTTGCTCCACTGAGGTGGCTCCTTGATTCTGTTTAGCAGTAGAGTTGGTGAGGACAGGTAGGGTTGGGGATCTCTGTTGTGCTTCAACAACAACCTGTTTTCTGGGTCAGGTGATTCCTAGGAGAAGTCAAACTTACTGCACTAGCCAACTGGTTATTCATGGTATTTTGGAGCAGGCAAGTCTGCATCCAAGGCAGTCTGATAGAGAGGGGTCTGGGGAGGGGTGTGATTGCTCTGATCATTACAGTTTGGCCTTCCTCTTGGCCTGTGAATCTGAGGCTTGCCCTTAGTTCTGTTTTCACCACATTAGCACCACAGTCCTAGCCTGGGCCATGCTCTTCTGGTAGGCAGGGACTCAACATCATGCACATGTGTCAACATGCATGTTCTCTACATGCCTCAGAATCAAAAAGAAATAAAAAAGACTGATCAAGCAACACAGCAGTCTCTAGTCTTTTCAGTTTTAATAAGCAAAGTATTGAGGGGGGGGGGAACCAAGTGACATTTTCCTCATTAAGCCTTAGATTGAGCTGCTAATATCATTTCCCAGATCTGGAAACCACAGGAAAGACCTTTATGTGGGCAAATTTGCAGCACACATTCTGTAATTCCTTGTAAACCAAAAGCAAACAGCTTAATCCCAGTGTGCTTCTTGTTTGCCAGAGGGAAGCTGAGAGTCATAATTAACTGTCAGGCTCCACATGGACAAACAGATCAAAAAATGTGTGTGTGTGTGTAACCCAAAATAAATACAGGGACACGCCAGCTTTGTTCTCCAGCCCTATTATGCTATAGTGCCTCTGATTCATTTCTGTCTGTACTTGTGCTAAAAAATACATCCTATGGACAATACAATATATTCCCTGTGTGCAGCCTGATGCAAAATTCAGTTAAGAAATGTGAAAGCTTTGAATCTGAGTCAGTCCTGCACAGTTTGTGACCCATCAAGCCAAAGCAAGCCCACTGACCATGATTTCTAGCTTGCTAGGCAGCGATGGCAGAATCACTCTGCTGCTTGATGCCTCTCCCTGATGTTGCTCTTCCAACATCCCCCCCCAGTACTTACTTTGGCTCCTTCCCATGTGATCCTCTTGACAAAACAGGAAGTGTGAATCAAACTGAGCATTCCCAGCCTGTACCACTCTTAAAGGGATGGCAAGGAAGGTGCCAGGTAAGTGGCTGCTTCTTGCTATTATGGGCCCTTTAATATTAAAGGGACTGTGCTTGGAAGTAATGAGGAGAGGGTGCAGTGAAGAAGATGATCATTTCCCACACTTCCCACATTTCCCACACTAAGAAAGTGGGAAGCAGACCAGAGGAAGGTGGAAGCAGACTCAGGGTGGAGGCCACCTGACATCAGCTACTCTTCCCCCCCCCCTTCCTACCTGCTTGCTTCCCCCTTGCAACCTATTGTATTGGAATTGAGGACGTACTGGCAAGGAGATAGATGTGGTGTCAGCAGTGGCCCCTTTAAGGGTAAGGCCTGGGCATCCAGCAGAGTGTGCTGCACAGTTGCAGCCACTGAAAGGCAATAGGGCCCTCAGGGTTATAAGGAGCACCTGAGGCAGAAAGGGTTGGTGGGTTTTGAAGGAGTGTAGGTTGGAGAGGAGACTGACTTGGCTTATTGAATTTGGAATCTGACTGTGGATTGTGACTGGACTTTGGCCTTGGACTTGGATACCCTGATGGATTTGACTGACCTACCTGGAACCTGACCTTGGAATGTAACTTGGCTTATTGGCTCTGGACTCTGATTTGGCAACTCTAATTGATTGGACTGGTTTACTTGGCATCTGTGGACTGGAATTGGACTCTGACTTTTGCTTGCTGCACTGGTGAGTTTCACCAGGGAAACTAATCACCCTTAAGCGGGCACAAGGCCCATTGGATTGGGATTTGGCAGAACACCTATCACTGATGAAAGCCATATGCCTGGGCCAGTCCTGTTGCCAGGTACTTGGAAACACCCTGTCTTTGCAGAGATTACAAAAATAAGGCCATTTATTGAACTTCTGGAAGACAGTTGTATGCAACCGATTTAGAGCACAGGTCTATGCTTGTCTACTCAGAAGTCAGTCCCATTGTCTTCAATGAGTCTTACTCTCAGGAAAGCATGCACAGGATTGATTTCAGAAGAAATTTTATTTCAAAAGATTAGCTCCAAGTACAATAGAATTGCTTTGTTTTTTAAACTAGAATGCAAGCTTCTGGTTCTTATACTGGGGAACTGGACCTCTTCTGCTCTCAGGATTCTCTCTCCCTGGCCGGTTTTGAAGACATGTCAGGCATAAGATGATGTGGGGGGATGACATGGAGCAGCAGCAATGGATGGGGAGAAGCAGCAGAATATAAGCATCACTTTAGGTATTAGACTTCTGAGTACCAGGACGGGGCAAGACTTTCAGTTTGAGTTATCCATATTGTTTAACTGCATTTTTTTAAAAAAATTTTTTAATGTTTCTTCATTTATTTTTTATTTCTTATATTTTAAGTTTTTTGCTGTGAATCACCATGAACATAGGAAGGCAGTACATAAATATTTTAATCAGTCAATCAATCAAATGAATGAATGAAAACTTTACTTCAGCCTTTTTTGAATATCACAAACTAAGGGAAAACATTTCACACAGCTGCACAAGTTAATTCTCAAGTTCCTTTCACCTTGGTTGTGAAGGACTAATGAAGGAGCCCAGATGCCTACAGCCAGACCTGTAACTAGAAAGTCATGTTAAGGAATCTGAATACCCTTCCTGATCTTTTTTTGCAAAAGGGGAAAATACAAAAAGAGCCACCTGCCAATTCTAATTAAAATGTAAATGATTAAATACTCCAGCTAGCTCATAATAAGGTTGATCAGTCACGTTAATAAGGCGTAAGCTACTGTTTTGACTTTAGATCAATGCAGCAAGGAACACCTTCCAACCAATCAATGTTAATTGTATCTAGTGGCTACTTTTTTTTGTTAGTGGAACAATTCTTTATAATATGATAACAATGGCAAAACACAGGGGTGGGTTGGATCCTCTTCTTTCTTGCCTGTTTGGCTAGCTATACTGGTCCATCACCATTTCTCAACATCCTTATCTCCAGCTTCTTCAATCTTTCTAAAAAATTCAAGTGTCTTACTTTCCTCACTTTGTTAAACCATGATTTAGCACTTCATACTTTCCGGAGAGAATAGTGCAAGCAGACTGGAAAATGTCTCAGGTTCAGTTCATAAAATCAGGGGATTCAAGTGAGAAAGCTCTTCCTGCTTCATTTTGCTCCAGACTGCTGGTATGTGTGTCAGGGGAGGGTGTTCCACATCTGATTGCTTCTGTGTTGGAGGGGAAACACTCACTGCACGTAGTAAAAAAAACAAAAACCTGCTTGTTTCTCTGACATACTACTTTTGTGCATGAAGCAGTCCATTCAATGCCTGCGCAGTGATGCAATGGTGCTGGCGCAGGCCACTGCATCCCGTAAGGGATTTTTGGTTGTTGTACGTCTCCTCAGGGCAGAGGCTACCTAAAAGGGTCCATGGGTACAAGTGACCCTGGGTGCCATGGCTGGAGGGGCTGCCACCACCACACCAGCCATGCCACCCCAAAGGCTGCCCATGCCAGCCGCCTCCCCTCCAGAGGGTGTTCTAAGGGCCGGAGAGGCCACGCATAGCCCCAAAGGTGCCGCCCCTCCCTTCTAAGGCCTCTGGTGGGCTTTTAAACATCCAGTTTTCAGCTTAGGCCTTCCAGAGGCCTTAGAAGGGGGACAGCACCTTTGGACATACCCCTGGTTGCCACATTGGCCAGGACCACAACTGCCTTAGGGTAAGACGACATTTGTTCCCTTGCCCCTGGGTAAGTCCCAGCAGCTGCAGTGAGTCAATTTTTACCTGCACCAGCAATAATGCTGGCACAAGTCATCATCGATCCATGCAGGAGGACCAGGCCCAAGAAGGGGGTCTGCATCTTTGCATCTTTTTAGATTGTGAGCCCTTTTGGGACAGGGAGCCATTTAGTTATTTGATTTTTCTCTGTAAACCGCTTTGTGAACATTTAGTTGAAAAGCAGTATATAAATACTGTTGTTGTTGTTGTTTGGTTATGGCATGCACTGGCACTGCCAATCCCACCCCATATTAGACCCAATCTGCCCACTCCCCTCCCTTGTCACTGTCCCATTTCTCCCCCTCCCCACCTTCCCTGCCCTTGCACGGGACTTACCTGCTGAAACAGGCTCTGCTACTCCACTAACATCAACATGAAGGCTCCAGCCTTCTTGCTGGTCTGCCTGGGCCTTGCACTGTTGCAAAGCACTTTACGGTGCTTTAGTGACAGTATGTGCTGGCGGAATATGCGTTCTGCTGGTTCAGGCCCTCATTTGGATTGGGCTGTAAGATAACATTTTATGAGGGACCATTCACCCCTGCAGCCTGGGGTAGCTAATTCCCTAGCAAAAGTCTTACCGCTTGATTGTGTTGATTAGATAAAGTGGCTGATAGTTTCAGTTTGCAGATACATTGTACCTGCTACCCACAGCTCCAATCCTGCATGGGCGGGGGGGGGGGGGGTGTTGCTCAAATATTCTGTCCCGGATCATACTATGGAAGTATTTTTCAACATGTGTAAGAGTGTTTGAGGAAGTGGGAGTTGTTTCCATTTGATATTATATCCACTTGAAAGCATTGAAAGGTTTATGACTTTAAAAAAAAATGACATCAGAGAACTTGCATAGTTCCCCTGACTCTAAGGGACTGAGTAATTTCCTAAGAGGTAGAGTTAAAAGGATGCTAGTTTAGTGATTAGGGATCTAGGGAGCAAAAGTCTCAATCTTTTTATACAGATCTGCAAATAATTTGCTGGCTAAAACCCCTAGAAGTTATATCCCAGTAGAGATGCAGATATCTGGTGGGGTTAAGACCCATTGTCAAAAAACACACTAATGTTATGGGTAGGTTTTAGAACGCTGACAATATAGTGCCATTAAAATAGGATCAAAGCAGAGATGGCAAGAATGAATGATCAAAGGAAGGGGAGAATGTGAACAGAAATAAAAGTGCAGGCGTTCCCTTCCCCGTCCCCCGGAACAGAAAGTAGAGAAAAGAAATGTCATATAATTAACTGCCTGTGTTCACTGGAACTGGAGAATAATCCCAATGAACATGTGAAAAACTCTCAGCCAGCACCATTTTTGTGACCAAAATATATTTCTTATTACTGATCAGGGATGGCCAATTCATGGCTCCTGGAGCCATTTCAGAGGTCCTACCGGTCATGATGCAACCAAAACAGGGCGCCCTCGCTTTTCTTGCTGTCCCTTGCACATCCTGCGAAGGCAAAGAACTAAGGTTGACAGTATGCCCAGGATGCACATCAATTCCCCAATCAATCCGCTCATACCACCTGAGAGCACACGCGTCATAACCATGAAGCCCTTACCCAAATGTTCCCTTATGTTGAGTAGGCCTTTGTGACTGCCTCCCCAACCGCAGGATGCAGCGTGCACCCATTGGCGCTGCTACATCAGCACTGGAAAGTTAGTTAGGATTGGTCTGTAATACAGGTAGATGATAGCACTTCTGCCATGGACATCAGCACCAAGACAAAGGCAGAGTAACTCCAGCGGCTGAAGTGTGTAGTGCCTCTGCAAAAGGCCTGCACTGATGCTGCCTGGAGCATCATATTCAGCAGTGAGTGACTCCTGATGGTCATGGAGTGTGTGTGTGTGTGTGTAGCACCTTTTAGGACAGGTCTACACACTGATGCTTACTGATAATAGGCTCAAGACTTTCTGAGATGTGCCTGCTATGCCTAAGAATAGTCATTAACATATTAATTCCCATGTTCATTAGTAAGAAAGGGAAACATGTTAGGGAAGATACCATCAAACAGGCTGGACCTTTCAGTTGTTGGTGTTGGAGCTTGAAGCAATACCCAGTGCTTTCCAAGATGAGATGAGAATTGGTAGGAAGGAGACTTGGCAAACTATGCAGTCACTTCCAGGTGGCCAATCCTTGCCTGGGAACTTTGCCTGGGAACACTAACAAGGCTTAGAAGATGCAGCCCATTAAGGGATACAAGTGTTCTTCAGAAGCCTCCACCAAGCAGCAGAAAAATTCCAGAGCATGCTGGCTACAGCAGGCTTTTAACCCTTAAAGGGCCCTAGAGGGTCCAAAAGGGCATGTGGACATCACTCTCCTCAATGTATGAGAAATACCACTATACCCCCTGAGTCTGGAATCTCTCCATTCTCCAGCCCTTGGGCTGGATTCAGCATGCTGCCTTTTTCCTCCCCCGCCTATGAATGGCATTTACTGTTTTGTGGGGGAACCTTTATTCCATGTTGCCATTTCCCCCCAAACTGCTCTCCAGCCCTCCGCTTCTGGGTTCTGTCTCCCCAGCAGCCACTGTGCCTGGATTTCTGGGCAGACACAGCTGGCCGGGGTGCAGTTTGGGGAACATCAGCAGTGGAGAAGGAAGGCTCCCTTGAGAACATTAAGCACTGGTCACACTGGGGACAGCTTTCCCAGGGTACAGTGGTCTCCACTTTGGAGACTGCTGCTCTAGAGAGTAGAATGGCTGCTGGGAATACAGAGGTAAATTTCCTGTTGATTTGAATCACAGTTGTGTATTCTACTCACTGGCCATTTATTGCTAGGTTACTCTTCAATAAGTGCCAACGGCTTTGATGCCTTTATAGTGTGTTGCCTGTCACCATTTCTGGATGGCCATCAATTCAATCTCTGCATTACCTTGTTCTGTCCTCCAGCTGTCCCATCCCAGAGCCATAGGGCAACCTCAGATCATTTTCCATTAGATTGTCAGATTTTCCTGTACTAATAGGAAGAAATACTGTGAACGGGACAAGGTACACGTTGCTATTTTTACTCTACTTCATTGGTATCACTAAGAGGGAAGTGAAGTAAATCAAATACCATGAGAGGCTGGGTCGTCAAAGCAATTCAGGAATTACTATTCAGTTTACTGGCAACATCCTTCCTTCTCCAATCTATAAATGTCTCTCTAACCAAGCCCTATACATACACTATGGCATTCATCTACCACAGAGAAGCTTTATTTATTAATTAATTTAGGTGCATGAAGCGCTGACTGGCGATTGCTCAGTTGCCAGGCACTGTGAATTCAGCATAAAGATATTTACAGGCAACTTGATTGCAATCATTGTGTTTCCAGAAAAATTCTTAGAAAGCCTGTATCATCCAACAGGCAGAGCCCTTTTTTCAGTTAAAAATTAGTCTCTCTAAATTGATGGGATGAATTAGATCTGTACTGCGAACATATTATCCATTGCTCAAAGAACCATTTCCCTTGATGGTGCAAGATTTTACAAGATCTCTGTGGTTTGTAACACAGTCCTCAAAATTAGCACTTTATTATTATTTTTAGTCTGCAGCAGAACTTAGGCTGGAAGGATGGAAAAAAGGTGATTAGTCAATAGTGGCCTATGAAATATGTGAATTCTATTAATTAGTTATTTTCCATTTCATGCCAACTCAGACGTTGGAAATAAAGGTTAAGACACTGTCCATGAATACAGATTGCTCGTCAACATGGCGTTTTGAAGACCATTTGAATCCATGGATATCTATGGAAAAATGAAAGATATGAAAGCTCCTTGTGCAGCACGGATCCAAAAAGCACAATTGATTTAATTAAAAGCATTTCTGTCTCATCTTTCTAAGCCCTGATGGTCAGCACAAGGCAACCTTCAAAAAGTAGCAGTGCAACAGATTCAACATGACTGAGAGTCCATGAAGCAAAGGAAAATGAGACTTTCAGTCAGCCCTGGTACCAGCTTTAACCACCAATACACGGACATATCTTTTTGTCTCTTCTTAATTACATGAACAACCTGTTCTTAAAAAAAAAAAAAAAAAAAAAAAAACTATATGGAAGTCAGCTGTACTGAATTCAGTGGAACTGACTTCAAAGGAATCTCAGTGGTCTAAGACTTTGCTAATACTCACACAAGAGAAACTTTTTCTTTACCTATTAAAATGCAGATAGATTTGCTGCAGTAATGGCAAGACTGAAATAAATCCAATGGTGGATTTCTTATTACTCCTCCTTGTCCTATTCACATGTCATAATCAACATGTGTACAGTCTGTGTACAGTGTACACATTATTGTTGATCTGTACATACATGCAGTTATTCACCTGATATTCAGTGTATGTACAGCAAGCAGTACATGGTTGGCAACCTTCAGTCTCGAAAGACTATGGTATATAAGCCTACAGCACCTGGTATTCCCAGGCGGTCTCCCATCCAAGTACTAACCAGGCCTGACCCTGCTTAGCTTCCGAGATCAGACTAGATTGGGCATGTGCAGGGTAACAGTTGCTGAGCAAGCAGTACATGTGATTTGGATTTTACATTTCTTGACACTTAAATGTATATAGATGCCTATACTTCTGTACACTGTAATATGTGAACAGCTTCTCTGAGGACCCAGTCCAACTTTCTAGCACTACGCCAATGCTAATATTCACGAAAGCCTCCTCAAGGTAAGGGAATGGTTGTTTCCTTACCCCAGGGCTGCATTGCTGCTGAGCCAATGATTTTTTTTTTGAATAAGGAACTTTTATTGGCATCATGGTATAAAGAACTACATAAAATCCACAAATACCCCGATTTTGGCATCATTGTTGTTCATTAACCCGGCTCTTTAGAAGCTCCCTTAGAAAGGCTGCTGTTCTCTCCACTACATCAGCCAGCCTTTGTGGAAAGAACAAATCAGACCTTTTCCTGGTCAGACCAACCACCCATGTTGGCCCAGATCGAGCCTAAAAGCTTTGTGCGCATCTCCTCATAAAATGAACAGTCTAAAAGCATATGTGATATTGTTTCCACACCCTGCCCACATTTGCAATGCTTTTCAGCATATAGCACTCCTGCATCAATGCTAGAAAGTTGGATAGGATTGGGCCCTCACTCTGTAACACATACAACACCCACACATTAGTTAAGGACCATGCATAAATTCATGAGGTAATTTGGTACACGGATGCACAGCACTGGGCTAAAACACAAACAGTAGACCTGTTAATCTTTGTCTGCTCACACTATGATCATGAGGATCCTGTGAAGCTGTCTATGAACTACAGATGCCATGAACTTCAATTTTTTTTTTAAAGGCACATTCTGAAAATTGTGAGTTCAAATGCTGCTTCTAAGGGTTAGGGTTTATACTGGTCTCCCAACCTTTGCCTTTATGTAAACTTGGAAAAATAATAACAAAAGGCATGGTGCATTCTCCCAGTTCCTCTCCATCATCCAAAATCCTTTGAGTCATGGCAAATTTTATTGAAATCAAGATTATCAGTCAGAGGAATTTTGAGCAACTCACCAAGCTTTGATACTTGCATTCATTCCCAGCAGGTCTCCTGAACTACCTGCATGCCAGGTGTCCTCATGCAACTTTTAGGAAGCTTTAGGGGATGCTGATGGAAAGATTTAACACTCTCATTGTGTGAATGAGTAATGTGAAGTTAGCTCATGGCAACAGAGTCATGCATAAGAATCTTATCACTCCATGCTTTTTCCTGTTCTTTTATTCTATTAGAAGATGGAAGCAACCTTTCGCTATTGGCCCCTCAATAATTTCTTGGACTTAAAAGAAAAGCTTCTGTACCAATCCAATCCCGCCCACACTCCCCCAATAAAAATGTCCTGTTATTTCTGCTGGTCTGTGCAAAGGACCATCTTGTGGATTAACACTGAAATCCCTGATATGACTCTTTTCCATAATTAAATAAGCTATAATGAAATTCAGCTGAACTATTCAACTATCCACAGGGTAGAAATTAATGAAAATAGCTTGATCCCTTTTTGACATCATTACCATAAATGTTTCTGAATATGTGAGGACAGCATTAAGGAAATGACTGACCCCCCCAAAAAAGCAACTCTGACATCAAATACTTCTTTTACTATTTAGAACTTCTGAGCAAGCAACTTTGATGGCATGACTGCATACAAAGCATGGGTTTTCAAAGCAGTGTGCTGAGCTGACCACTAGCAAAATACTCAAAATACTTCATGGAAATGGAGAAGGATTGAGACACCAGAAGATTCAGAACTGGTCAGCCCAATCCTAACCTGTGCTGGTGCAGTGAGGTTGCATGGCCTCTGCTGTGTCCAGCCCCAGTTAGGAGAAGACTGGAGGCAGTGGAGTCACTAGGATTCATGTCATCCAGTGCAGGAGACCAGGGTGTCACCCCTATGATGGACCTCATCTCAAGCTTTGGGGGGGGGGGGTGAATGCCCTGGAAGTGGGCATGGTGATGTACCATTACACCACCCCTGCTGGTTTTGTGGCTATAACTTTTGATAGAATAGAGATATTTCACCATGGTTTGTTTCATTGCATTCTGCTTTAAATCACATATAGATTGATATATATGATAGAATTATTCAAAATTACCAAAATTTTTAAAATTTTGATGAGTAATGATGTCACCCCCAGTGTGCGTCACCCAATGCAGCCTGCATTCCCTATACCCCCCTAGTGACACCACTGACTGGAGGTTTCCTTGGGGCAAGAGGATATTTTTCATGCTTATGATGACATCATAAGAAGACTAGTATATATAATGTGAAGTCAGACTCTCTAGGTTTCTTCTTGATTGCTGGAAATAACTTGTGGATCAGGATTAGAAGTGAAACACATACACTTAGTGTTTTTTAAGGTTTACCTGCAATCTTTTCCAGGTAGGGATTACTGTGTGCGTGAGTTCTGTTAACTTCCCTCATAAGGCAATAAGCATGTGCTTGAAGTCCCACTGACACATCATAATTCATCATGAATAAGTCATGGAGCTAGAATATTTTTTCATCAGTATTGACGGGAAATGCTATCGCTCATGGTCTAATGACAACAAATCTGCAGTTGCTGGGAGACAGTGCCAGCACCATTTGCAAAGAGAAATGTCGTACATTGATATTGATGTGCTGGCAGATGGACATGCTGTTTGAGCAGTCCCACCTCACAACTACTCACCTTTTAGAAATTGTACTTCTTATTCTGATCCGTTAAAAATGGTACTTCTTATTCTAACCTTGGTGCGATAATGGGGAAGAAAGCGAAGTTCTTCATAATTAACCATGCAGTACAATCCTATCTTGCACTGGAACAGGCAGGCCAGGAAGCCTGCGTTGTATCCAGCACAAGATAGGGGCCCAAAGTGGCTCAGCCGGAGGCAAGGAAACTCTTCCCTGTACACCTGGGTATGGCTTCTCCCCAACCTCCCCGATCCCTGCATTGGCCGAGCTTGGCCGATGCAACCTAACTGGGGCAAGCCGCCCTGGAGGCTGGATACAGCCTCCGTGCTCCAGCACACCTCCGTGCGCTGGCGCAGCTTGCTTTTGAGGAGGTGTGAACATGCTTTACGGCACATTTGCAACCCTCCTGGGCTGGTGCAAGGGACTTGCGCCAGCCCAAGGACACTTTAAGATTGCACCCTAAGATACGTTTGCTACCTTCACAGCTATTGGACATCAATAATTATCAGCAGTAGAACTGGTCTGATTGAAACATCTTTAAAGAATTGGTGGGTGATCATTTTCTCCTGCATCCTATGTGGAGTGGCCCCTTCTCACTTGGAGTGATGTGTAGTGCACAGGGAGGTTACTAAACAAGTTGAAGAGCATATTACACAAGGTACAAAGGGTTAGGTCAGAGTGTGAAGTGCATAGGACATGCCAATGCTCTCCAAGCACAGATACCAAAGGAAGATGCAAGTTTCTGCAAGAGCTGCTTTGTCTCCAATTCTCCTTTGAAGGTATAGTTTGGAGGCTGTCCAATGCTGTCAGTCCATCTCAATGATTTTTTTTTGATAGAATACCCCTTCCTGCCTCTAAGACATAGCAATTACCTTTGAATTAGATACAGAAGAACTTTGACAGAAGTGATTTGGACATAAATAGATGCTTTGGGAACAAAGGGAAATGGACATCATCACAGAAGTCAATTATCATTTTTGGCAGGGCTCGAAGTCTAGCAAAAATATTTTTGAACAATGACATCTGTTCAAGGCAACTCCGCTGAACTGAAATGACAGAGACATTGCTATCCAAATCAGACGGTGGAAGGCAAACAAACTAAGATCATTGTATGTGTCCTCTCATGACGGGTCAGTCACTCAAACACATACTGCAATCCTATGCACATTTTCCTGGGAGTAGACCCCACTGAACACAATGGGACTTATTTCTGAGTAGACCTGCATAGGATTGGGCTGTGAGGGCCAAATCCTATCAAATTTTCCAGTCTCGGTGCAACTGTGCCAATGCGGCATGCGCTGTGTCTTGTGGTGGAGAGGCAGTAACAGTGGCCTCCTCAAGGTATGGGAACATTTGTCCCCTTACCTCAGGACTCCATTGCAGTTGCACTGGTGCTGGAAAGTTGGATAGGATTGGGCCCTGAGTCCCTTGCCTATCAGACAACCACTTGGCTAGGCTGACCCTGGAACTCTCTGTACCAATGGCAATGGTAATCATAATACACCATTGGGGCAGGTGGGTGTCATGGGAACCCAAAGCAGAACTTTGCTCCAAGGTCCCCAACAACCGTGAGTGCCCAAATAAATGGGCAAAAGGCAGGATATAAATTTATTAAGTAAATAAAATAAAATAAGCTTGGTGCCGACATGACCACTCCTTGGAGATGCCTCAGTTTAGGAATACAGAAAAACATATGCAATTTTTCCACTCCTAAAGCAAAAACTGGCTCTTTGCCATTAGGTACATATGTACTGAAGAAGCAACTTCACAAGAAGCATTTTTGGTTCCAATAACAAAGTAAAGCGAAACAATTAAGTGGCACGGTCTGCACAGTGGCCTGGGAAGAAGGCTGAGGTGCAGGCATCCTTGGCCTGTTGCTGCCTCTGCTAAATTGAAGGGGAGGAGGTGGCAGGGCCGTAGCAGCACCAATGGGGGGGAAATGTTGGGGTTCTTCAGGCTCCATTTCCTCTAAACCTGGGTCTAATCTTCCAGCCAGGATCAACAGGAAGCAGTGGCATGGGCTGAAACTGCAAGCAATCAGTTTTTAATTGGAGTTGGTTTTGCTGAACTTATGCATAAACATTACAGGAGGGTCTTGGCCATGAGGAAGGGCATTGCTGGATAATATACTACTACACCAAAATGCTATGGAAGGCTTCTGTTTTCATTCTGTTTTTGCGAATTATGGGAAAGCAGTCCTTCAGAAGTGCTAAAGGGCTCAAGTGTGGAAGCAGCCCTGATCACTCAGAAATAACAGAGGTGGAAGAATTCTGCAATTCAGATTTAGGTAGATACCTGATTACATGTTCAGGTTTGTAGAGCTCCACATTCTGTACTGATTGCTCATAATGGCTAGCAAATTACTGCTTTCCTGCAGTCTAAAATTAAGCTCTTTTTTCAGTTCAGTTAAATATAAATTCTCCGCCTTGTGTTTCTGCAGCTGGAATTTTTTTTTACTTTATTTATTATTATTTTTGTCAACCCATTTTAGTAGTTCCAGCTATAATTTGAGAGAGGTTCAAGGTGATGATCAGAACGCCACATCTCCCATGGTCGCCATTCGGTGGCAGGGAATATCTGCCCCAGCTCTTTGCTATTCCAGTTTGCACGGTTTGCACATCTCATCCCTTGTCCTGATTAGTTCCACGCTCAGCCATTTAGCACAATCAGGACTAATTCGCAGATGGAAGATGCTGCATTCTCTGGGGCTGCACAGTCTCTCTCCCTGCTGCAGCTGGCTAGGCTGGAAGTGGCAAGGACAGCTGGTGCACCACTCCAGTCAGGAGAGGCATCAGCGCATGGGACTGTCAGGCAGTTGCTGAGACTCAAGCACTCCCACTGCTCATGCCTGCCCTGGGAAAGGTTGAGTCTAGCCCACAACCAGCAGCTGCTGGGTGGGTTGACTCCACTCCCCTTACGTGGATATACATATGTCTCTGGCAATGGTAGAATCAATATTCTAATTAGCAGCTGCCCACCATGCATCTGCCCACCCCTTGCACCTTGTCATCTTGCAACACAATCCAGAATCCGGAGCTACACAATCCTAACCCACTTTCCAGCACTGACGTAAGGGCAATGCAGCTCCGAGATAAGAGAATAAGCATTCCTTTACTTTGAGGAGGCCTCCATGAGTACCACCCAACTGCAAGGTACAGCACATGTCCCATTGGCACCACTGTGCCAGTGCTGGAAAGTTGGTTCCAGCCACCACCCGGTGGGTGCCCGTGTTCCGCAGCTCGGCAGTGCCTGTGAACGCCAGGCTGCGGAACGGGGAATAGGGGTGTGGTTGGGGGGCGTGGGGGAGGCGTGGTTGGGGGGCAGGGGAGACACGGATCCACGGAGCTGAGCTCCGCAGGATCCAAGGCACTTGTGGAGGGCTGTGTGCCCTACTCAAGCGCCTTCACTTTAGTGGCAATCAGTCGCCGCTAAAGTGAGTAGTCCCATTGCAGGGCTGCTTCCTTTACCCGGGGGAAGGGGACGAATGCGGTAGCACGGGAAGCTCTGGATCTGGCGGGAGCTGGCCAGGGAGCCACCGGGTCCCACAGCTCTGGGCAGCTCAGGATTGGGCTGTTAATATGTTAATGACATTTGTGTCCTCTGAGAAACTCAGAGATTCTAGCCACCTCTTTGGAAGAAGGTTAGGCTAAAAGTGACTAGCCCAGAGTCACTCAGTGAACATCATGATTGAATGAAGACTTGAAGGAACTAGGTCTCCTCAGTTGTAGTCCAACACTGTAACTACCCCACCACACTGGCTTTCTGGAATCCGATTGTCTTCAACAGCAGTAATTTTGATCCAGATCCAGGGCTGTATCTCCAGCTTAGATTCCAAATGATCCTGGAAAATAATTCGTGGAGAACCCACTTGCATATGAAGTTCCCCATTCTAAGAGAATTAAAGTTCTGTGTTCCAGTTTAGATGTTTGATGTTTGAACCAGGCCCATGCAATTAAGAGTGTGCCTCTTCAATCCTCCCCTGCCCCTTCCCTCATTTCTTGGTTTGTTTAATCTTCCCTTGGCATGTTCTGCTAATACTACTTTGAAAGCATTGGCAACACATGGAGTGGGGCCATGTGGGTAAACTGCCCACATGGCACTTTGTGATTACACAAACTCACTCTTAAGCAAGGAGAAGAGCCGGGAAGTGTATGCACTATGAATGCACATGTTCTTAATTGCATGGGGCCAGTTCAGATATCAACATACCATCCAAACTGGTCAAAGAAGGAAGATTCAGTTTCAGTGTCTCTTTGCCACCAGATATTGCATTGGCGCAAGCCTAATCAGCATCTTTTGTTGGTCTACATGTTGGGTCCTGGCTACTGGGTGTACTCTGTTGTGTTTGGACCACGTTTGTATATAGTTTTGGATAGTTTTTGGCAACCTTCAGTCTCGAAAGACTCTGGTATCGCGCTCTGAAAGGTGGTTCTGGAACAGCATCTAGTGTGGCTGAAAAGGCTGATTCGGGAGTGACAATCCCTTCCACACTGGGAGCAAGTGCAGTCTGTCCCTGGCCTGTCTCCCTGGCTATGGGCCTTCCTTCTTTGCCTCTTAGCCTCAGACTGTTGGCCAAGTGTCTCTTCAAACTGGGAAAGGCCATGCTGCACAGCCTGCCTCCAAGCGGCCGCTCAGAGGCCAGGGTTTCCCACTTGTTGAGGAAATTTTGTTGAGGAAATTTTGGATATTAAATAGCTTTTTAAAGTCTACAAAAATTTTAAGTTCCCTTAAATTTCATTAGTGTCTCTTAACGTAGAGTCTCCTTGTTTTCCATTCAGTTTTCTGTACCTTTCATGTCTAAAAAAAATGACAATGTAAAAGAAAATCAATTCTGGACACTTTACATACATCATTCATCACACTGAATAACCTGCCCTGAAGCAGGCTATACACTAGGCATCAAATTCCAAATTGCATATCACCCAATCAGGTCAAATTTTCCCTTAGAGATTCTAACTAGTCTCTGCCAGAAATGAAGCACAAACCTCAGAGTTCTGGTTCTCACATTACCTCAAGTGTCCCAGGGCTATTACAGTGCTCCTCCAAACTGCATTATAGAGTAAGGAAAAAAAAAACAACCCAGACTAAGTGGCAGGAGACCATACTTTGATTCTTTCCCATTCCAGTATCAACCCTTCAGTAATCAGGTTAACACTCTCATAGAGAAGAACTGCAGCACTCACCCCAACCCTAACCAAATTCCCAGCACCAATGCAGCCGTGCCAATGGGGTACATGCTGCATCCTGTGTGGGGGGCAGTCACAGAGGCCTCCTTAAGGTCAGGGAACATTTGTTCCCTGACCTTGGGGCTGCATTGTGGTTGCATTGGGCTGACAGGCTTCTCTGATGTGCCTGGGACCTATCGTGTTACCCTGGCAGTATGGGAATAAGTGCAAATGAAGCAACTCTTGTGCTTCTCAACTCATGAGACTACCAGGCCAGAGACTGATGAAGAGACCCTCTCTCTGAAGCTTGTGTTTGACACAACAGAAAAGTCTGTTTTTCAGTATGAACACTTTTAAACAACAAATTCAGTCTGTCTTATTTCCTTCTCATAGAATTAATTCTTATTTCTTAAGCTTTCTAGTTTTCAGGGTCTCCTGTCCCCCCCTTAGTAAATTCTACAATCTATTTTCTGGAACAAATATTAGTGTTTTAGCACAGCTGTTTAGAGCCTTGTTTCAAAGACCTAGGTCTGCTCTTAATGTTTCTGGTATTGAATCAGGGGCTCCCTTCAGATGAGGCTTCCTGAGCCAGTCTGCATACCATGCAATTTAAAGTGGAATCAGAAATCTCCTACTCCTTCTTTTGGCACACAGTTCCTTTCTCATAACCACGGAAGGGAGAGTCAATTTGGATAAACCTTCCCCATGTTATTGGCAACCTTCAGTGTCGAAAGAATATGGTAGAAGCCTACAGCACCTGGTATTCCCACTTGGTCTCCCATCCAAGTACTAACCAGGCCTGACCCTGCTTAGCTTCTGAGATCAGGTATCTGCAGAGTAAACGTTACTGTATACTATGGGCTGGAAACATTTATGATCCTGCCACTAATCATACGGTGCATGACTTGGACATACTGATTGCATCAACACAAGATTGAGTAACATTGCACAATTTTACAACCTCTGCTATTTTTGTCCTGGTTGATAACTTCATATCAGCCTGTTTCTGTGTTGTTTCTGCATCTATGGTGACTTTTAAAAATGGTGTAATATCCACCATTTTTACATACCAAGATCCAGGTCATACCAAGGAACATACCAAGATCCAGGTCTACAGAGCTTGCGTCCTGAGTACACTTCTGTACTGCAGCGAGTCATGGACTCTTCACTCACAACAGGAGAGGAAACTGAATGCTTTCCACATGCGCTGCTTCCGATGTATTCTCGGCATCACCTGGCAGGACAAAGTTCCAAACAACACAGTCCTGGAATGTGCTGGAATCCCTAGCATGTATGCACTACTGAAACAGAGACGCCTGCGTTGGCTCGGTCATGTTGTGAGAATGGATGATGGCTGGATCCCAAAGGATCTCCTCTATGGAGAACTCGTGCAAGGAAAGCGCCCTACAGGTAGACCACAGCTGCGATACAAGGACATCTGCAAGAGGGATCTGAAGGCCTTAGGAGTGGACCTCAACAAGTGGGAAACCCTGGCCTCTGAGCGGCCCACTTGGAGGCAGGCTGTGCAACATGGCCTTTCGCAGTTTGAAGAGACACTTTGCCAACAGTCTGAGACAAAGAGGCAAAGAAGGAAGGCTCATAGCCAGGGAGACAGACCAGGGACAGACTGCACTTGCTCCCGGTGTGGAAGGGATTGTCATTCCCGAATCGGCCTTTTCAGCCACACTAGACGCTGTTCCAGAACCACCTTTCAGAGCGCGATACCATAGTCTTTCGAGACTGAAGGTTGCCAACTACAATATCCACCATTAAATAAAACCTCATTTTAGGTTTATCACTGCTTGAGGCCACACAATGTGGACCGCTTTGCACTTTTCAGTTGATCCATTTCTGTCACTGTTAGCAAAAAAAAAAAAGTCAAAACAATGATCCGATGTTTCCTTCCTTTATGTTTGCTCCGAGTCAATCCTAAATAACTTCCAGTCTCCAATCTCAGATGCTGCACAATAATCAATGGAAGCTCTAATGCCAAGTACTTCATCACACATGGTTGAGAAATGCTATAAAAAGGTATTCAGAATGATGGTAATGAGAATAAGGGAAGTGGAAGCTGACTGAATCGAAGTCAAGACTAATTTTGTGTCATTATACAGCATCAGATGTAAATTGCTCAGTAATGCATGCATCCATTTAAACTGGGCTGGTCATTTGGAAATGAGATCATTCCACATTCTTTGGATTATTGTTTTTTCTCATTGCTTATGAGATTGTTTTGCAGCAGACTTACTTTTCTCTCCAACGTGAATCACAGAATTCAGTAGGACATTTGAAAGGTTGGCCATTCTGCGTGATGAACAACACGAAGAAGCATTCCACTATTCCAGCCATTTTTCATTCACAATGGCCACAATTATGGATATTGTTTGCATTGTTACTTTGACAAAGAGGCTGGATGGAGCCACTTGCCAATAAAAAGTACACTGTACTATGTATCTCATGCCCCATATGTCTCTCTCTGTATGTGTCCATGAGTATGTACACGTGCACACATTAACAGGTTAAAATTTTAAGACAAATCAGTTTTCTTAAATCTATAAGAGATTTCCTACCTGGTCATCTAGAGAGGCAGAACGAGAGAGGGCCTGGGAGGGGGGTGGGTTCGGCAGCTGAGATCCTATCCTTTTCCCAACCCAACACATCCCTGACTTCCCTTGGGCTTATTGGACAACTAAATAGTGGTGTATGTTGGAGGACACCCATTGGAGGCCAGGTGGTCTATGGGGAGGCAAGTAAAAACTATTTTTACTTACCTCTTCTGGAAAATCTCCCCCCCCCCCCACTATAGCAGGCGGAGTGCTAATGGCCTAACCGACTCCTGAGGAGGTGCAAACATGCATTACGGCACGTTTGTGCTCTTCCTGGGCCGGCGCAAGGGACTTGAGCCAGCCCAAGTCAAGGGCTAGATTGCACCTTAAGCCAAGGTCACAAAGGATTGATACTCCAGTTGTACTCAATGGATCCTAATTTTCAGCATCTGACACTTTCTCTGTTTATTTGTACACTGCAAGGGGAATAGAGAAATATGGTGCATTTCATAGCGGGTGACGGAAAGAAGCACATTCGCAAAGAATCACCCCATGTCTTTTAGAGCTCCTCCCTCCTTTTTTCTACTGATAAGCTAGCAAAGATAGAAATGAAAAGCACATTTTATTGCCTTTGAGATGCCCCCTCCCAGCTGCATTCCCAAAGCAATCTGCAAGACAGTGGAACCTCTGAAATTTGCTGCTTCTGAGATATTTAGCTATCCTTCTCTGTAAATATCTCCATATAAATGGCAATAAGATGTTCTCAGACAGACACAGAGAGTGTTTTTTTCCCCCTGCTAGTGAAAATACAGCCTTAGAATGAATTGTTTCAATATCCTTAAACAAAATCACACAACCCCTCCTAAGTACTAATAAAATATAAAGAGAGTTTATGGAATGCATTTTAATTGTCAAATACACATTGCCCCCAAATGAGAACACTCTTCACATAAAGAGCTGCACAAAATGACTAAGTTATGAGCCAGCTTGTCAGTTTCATCAGAGAAGAACAGTCTGGGCTTTCTCTAGGGATAACAGAAATCCTGGGGTGGGGTGGGCTTCATCTTATAAAATGTAATTGCATCACATAAGGTCATGAACATTTTCTCAAGACCCAGCATAATAAAATCTGGATTTGATTGACAGCAAGTCGACTGTCAAGAATATTTATCCATGTTATTCCACATAGTGCTCCAGCCTTCTCCTTCAAAATGAGAAGTGAAAGCATTACTGACAGGTTGAAGATATGGAAAGATAGATATAGATAGATAAACAAAGAGATATATATACACATATTTGAGGTTTGCTACTTGAGAGAGAACTTCTGAAACAAAGCAAACCCCAAAGTCGCTGGATAGGGTGATGGGAATGAAACCAGATGGTGGGGAGTTATAAATATGGCCTCTTTAGTCATGCAAAGACCTCTCATCATTTCAAACAATGTCCAAGTTTTGGTTTTGCCCAAGCTCTTGAGAGAGCTCTCATTGCTGGGAGATTACAGCAGCAGCCCAGTAGAGGCACGGCTGGGCACTGTGGCCGCTTGCTTCAAATGGAACTGGGCAGCTACCGGAGGAGGCCGGAAGGAACAGATAGCTGTCTCAGCACACAGGAGCCAACACCACCTCTGGATCTGCCGTTGGACAGCCACGTCGGCCTCCTCCCCACCCAGTTTCACCCCTACCTTGTTCCACCCTCCTTCCTCCTGCCTCTCCTGCTGCCTTACCTGCTCTGCAGAGTGGCCAGTGATTCCCTGATACGCATGGGAATGTTCTGGCCTTCCCACCAGAGCTCGGGCAGCTTGCTATTCTGTGCAATGTGGGAGTAATCATTACAGTTGCTTTGCAGCAGTAATTGCAAGTGGAATGCACATTCCACTGGCAGCTGGGCCCAATAGAATTGGGCTATACGTTCGATAAGAGTTCCTCCCAGTGTGTATAAGGTTGCAGCCTAAGAAAGATCGAAGAGAGAACTCCCATGGTTTTGGCTGTGTAGCCCAGCTGCAAAAATGAGCTCCTTTCCCTGTGGATTTGCATTTGAACAATTATCTCCTATTTACATCATGTTAAAGGAATTAAACGACTTAAAAATCTTACAAAATCTCATGCTAACAACTGGTGAGTGTTACATGCTTTCTCAGGGAAGCAAACAGATTGGGCAGGGAGGCTGATTCAAGAGATACAGCACCCAAGACAGGCATGTGCTTCTTCTCATTTCAAATGCTGCAGAGTTTTAAAGTTCAAGATTAATGTAAGCACATTACATGTTCTCTTGGTGGTCATATGATTAGTTCATAAATGCTGCTTCCACAAGCGTTTCCTGACTATTTCATAACAATCTGCAGAGAAATATCCTGCTAAACATGTTGTCGGCTATTTTGACAAAGAGCATTTTCCTGCAGTCATAAATGTC
The DNA here is from genome assembly GCF_035046505.1 of Tiliqua scincoides. NCBI lineage: Eukaryota > Metazoa > Chordata > Lepidosauria > Squamata > Scincidae > Tiliqua > Tiliqua scincoides. The sequence continues at coordinate 76,614,892 of NC_089821.1, read as the reverse complement.
TAAATAATACTTTTGTGAATGGCTGGACTTATTGAAATCACCTCCATTGCCATAATATATTTCTTCCTCTGACAGACGGGCATGTTTTTCTGAAGGTTTATTGAAAAGTGAAAATCTCATATAAAATGTATTGCAGATCATTTATATCATCTCCATCTCTTTTTATAATCCATTCAGTTTTCATTCATTGAAGTAATCTCCTCCTGAACCTAAGTACTGCAAGGCAGAGATTAAAATACTGTGTATTTGAAATAAGGGTTTAGAAATGATTATCTGTATCTCCATACTTTCCCAGAACCACTTGGAGGAATCAACAGTGCTGAAAAATGGAATGAACCTCAGCAGACTTGATAAATGAACTTTATTCTTATGGGTTGCAAAGTAACGGGGCAGAGGACAGAACAGGCACAATGCTTCATAGTTAATAATGGCCCTTCCTCCCTTGCTGTTCATTTCAAACTATGTAGTTATCAGGATGGGTTTACCAGCAGATTGACTTCCTGATGCCACCACCCCAAGACTGGGAAACCCAGGCAGAAAGAGGACACATTAGGAAAGCCCCTTTCCCAGGTTATCAAGGAGCCCTCAATTCAAGGAATCCCGGTTGAAACCCAAACTAATGGAACTTAAGTGATCTCTTAGGTGTAGCAACCGGCTTCCTCCTGATTGAACTTGGTTCAGGCAGGTAAATCAGTTAAAAAACTACAAAGGTCCAATCCTATTCAACTTTCCTCTGCTGATGTAGCTGTGCCAATGGGGTGTGCACACCATCCTGTGGGGGTGGGTGGGTGGAAGGGAATGTTACAGAAGCCTCTTATTCTCTTCCGGTCAGCTTCTGATCCTTTTTTCCATTCTGCTCCTTGCCTCCTGGCAATCTCGCTTTGCTCGCTCCCTCTGTCCTGTCTGCCTGTTCACCGGTTGGTTTCAAGCTCCACTTCGTCTACCCCTCTCTCAATCTTCAGGCTCCACCTCTTTCCACTTTCTCCTTTCTGTCACCTCCTCCTCATATCATTCCCTTTCCCCATTAAACCCCCCTCATTTTGTGTTGCTCCATCTCCCCAAATGGCCCTGACCCCATTGGTTCTTGCAAGACTTGGTATGCCAAAATCTCATGTCTTGCTAGTAGCATAGCTGGAGTGGTGCAAAATTGTAAATAGCATAGGCTCCCAAACACGAGTATAAGCAACCCCTCCCACTCATCTTCAGAGCCATTCAGGCAGCAACAGCAGCACACACTCGGAGGGTGAGTGAGAGCCTGAACAACTTACAATTTTGCAACCCTCTGGCTAAGCTACTGTGTCTTGCACCAAGTCTTGTGAGATTCTGTCATCTCTTCTGCATCAGGTGGCTGCAGAAAATCCACATGGCTGTGGCTGCAACATTATTCTCTACAACTTGTTACACAATGTCTTCAGAAATTTGATATGGGACACCAATATCTTCTATCCAATGATATTTGATAAGCCTATTTAGTGCATTAGTTAGCGATATATCTAATATTTGACACACTACTTACAACTGTATGTCTCAACCACTGCTTGAAAAGTCACTTAGCAATGAACAAAAAAAAAAAACTCAAGGCGCAGGAAGTAATCAACATGAACAGGGCTTTGTTGCAACAGGGCAATGTTTTACAGACTATTTAGCCTTTAATGTAGACTATTTGGTATATACATTAACCAGTTGCAGATGAGGTGTCAAGTTATAGAACTGAGCTAAATTTAAGACTGTTTCAAATTAATCAAAGGTTATATACCAGTGTGAGAAGCCCTGTTTCCCATACACACATGGTGAGATTGATGTGGTTAGTTGCCATGAACAGATTTGTGTGTTCTATGAGATAAAAGATTCAAGTGAACAAGTTGCATGCCACGCTTGCAGTCCTTACATGGAGAGAACATGTCTATCTGAATCCACTATTAACCACTGGAAGATGAGCAGGACTTTTTTTTCCTGAAGAATGGGTAGACTCATCCTTCTCTCTAGACCTAACGGTATATAAGAGATGAACTTTGAGGTTTATTACCTGTTATGAGGGCACAGTGTACAAATTATAACAGAGTTCAGAAATTGGACTGATCAGATGACTACTTTAAAATGACACCTCTAAAATTCTACTTTCCTTCCCCTGACCTAAAGTTCTAAATTAGATTTTGATGCCATTTAATAAATGTCATTGAACCGACATTCTAGGCTGGGGGGTCACACAATTAATTTTTCCCCCTCCGCATTAGCAGTTTCAACCTTCCTTGAGCATGCATGCAGATGGACATTTTTTACTCATGAACCATCATATTTTATGATGGGTATTTTTTTTTACCTCAGTTTCTCTAATTACAATAAATTATGTAATCTTTCAACCAATTGCCATGACCAATGTAGCTGCTCACTATATGTTTGTGACTTGACTTCTTCCACACATTCGTCCATTTTAATACATGCCTGAAGAAAATTAGGTCTGTTCATAAAACAGATGGTGTAAATCAGACCATAGTTCTGATCACTATCTTGGCACCATACTATCTCCATACTGCTGATGGGAATAGCAATTAGCTTGAGCCCTCTCCTTTGGTTCAGTGTGCCCTGAACCTGTCGATGGCCTATTCCCACCCAGCCAGTGGGATACTCTGAGGCTAGCTGGTTGCTATCTAGGAACGTTTTACCTATCACCTGATTAGCTATTATTTGTTTAACCTCTCACCTGATTAGCTGATGTTGAGGACTTGGTGGTGGTTTTGTATTTAATCAGGTAGGTCACAAATGGAAGGTATAGTAAAGGACTGGAGTACGAATAGGAATTTGATGTGCATCTCAGGTAAGCAAGAATCAGAGGAAGAATCAGAACTGATCTTAGGAAGCTGTCCAACTCAGTGGTAACTCTTTGGGCTTTGATTGCAAACTTGACCTCAAAGGCTTCTTGGCCTGGGAGAGGCAGTGCAATTTGACTCTCTCAATCCCTCCTCCCCAGAAGTTGGTGTAGAGAAGCTGGGATCATCAGCAGACAATCTGAAACACTGAGTGAGGCAATGGCAATCCTGGCACCTGTGCCTCCCGGGGCCAAGTCCACAGAATGCCACCCTCCCAATTGTGTGCCCCCACAGCCTCCTCTGGCCCTCTGAAGGGCTTTTGAGGACTCCAGAAAACCTTTAAAGCCCTCCATTTAAAGCCCTGGTGTTTTAAGGCCCTCTGGGGACCTATTGAGGACTTTCCTGGCCCTCCAAATGTCTCTGAATGGATAGGAAAGTGGCAGTGATGGCAGTAGGATAAGGGCAGCAGCAGTGGAGATGGAGGGGGGGGCCAAGGGTGTTGGCGCCACCCCTGCAGGCATGGCGTCCAGGGCATTTGCCCCCCTCCCTAGGTATGCCACTGAGTAAGGGTAGGAGTACTTCAAGAGTGAAAAGACAGTAACAGGCTTTTAACTTCAAGGTAGGTGCCTGCGCTAAAGAGAGGAGGATTCTATGGAGATAGGACTCTGCAGGGTTTGCAGTATCTTGTTTCTTTATTAAATTCATTAATTAATTTCAATAAATGTGACCCAGTTTTAATCCAAAATTTGCCTTGTGTATTTACCTTGAAGTTAAAATATATCAGGTGGGAACTATGTGTGGAAAACATATGTGGGAAAAGACCATCTTCAAACAGGGTTGATTATCTGACTGTTTTCACTATGGTCATAGGTAACCTTGTGATTGGTCTGTCTCATTTTAGTCTACCAGCAGGATCTCACAGGCTGAAATGTTCTTGCAGAAGATACAAGTAAACTATCATGTCAGGAAAAAGACTAGGCTGTCGAGTTTTCTATATGTGGGGATTTTTTTGTGCAAAGCATTCAGATCATTTGACTCTCCAGCAGCAAACTGAAATGGCACAGTTCAATCACAGGATGCTTTAAAATAAATCAGTAAGAAAGAGGTCTTTGTCAGCTTCGAACTGGGTTGTTCATGGACACTTGCTTTTTTATTTGGACAGACACATACTAAAAAAAAGAAGAAGCAAGATGTGGCTCACCAATTTGGTTTTCATTTTCATTGTGATATGGTAAGATAAGAGAATGAAACTCTATATCCCTTGAATTTATAGAGCAATAAATGGTCAAAATACAAAAGTAAACATTATAGTGACCATAAAAGCATCATGAAGCAGTTCCACCAAAATGGTTGAAGTCTTGCTTCCTCAACAAATCCAGCGAGACATATTCACATTCCACTATACTTTGCAAAGCAAAGGTTATTCTGAACAAAGGGAAAAAGAGATCATTAGGAGATTAAAAACAAAAGAACTTTTGAGCTTCACACATTACATGTCTTTCAGTGATGCTATTAGGGAAATTAATGAAACCCATTTTCTTTACTCTGGGGCGCTGGGAAAGTCATTAGATTCGAATGAATACATAACAGTACATCAATCTAATTTGAAGAAAGGGAATCGGCAAGCCAGATGCAACTTCAGAGGGACTCACCTTAACGGCAGTGATGCACGTTTCATAAATTACAGTAGAAGGCAAATTACCAACAACACAAGGCGACAATGATTCAGCACAGTGTAAACATAACAATTAAGTGTGTCTATATTCAGTATCACCTTGACAATTAAGACCACACACTACTAATCTTGAAATCTGCCGCCTTTTATTTATCTTGTGTTTTCATCTCAGCCAGGCCTTTGAAGAAGCTGCAGTTCTTTAAATACTTGCATGTTTATTAACGACTTTGAAAACTGAGTGGGGAAGCAAGACAGGGTTTGGAGGCATGTAGAAGAGGAACTCTGGTGGGGCGCTTGCAGCCCCGCTTCTGCCTGCCTCTGCGCTATATCCTTTTATAGGTGCAAGCAAGTCTATATATAGACTTTCTATATAGACTTTTATAGGTGCAAGAAAGTCTATATATAGACTTTCCTCTGCGCGATATCCTTTTTTGGTGCAAGCAAGAACACGGGGGGGAACAAGGGGTAGCTGGGTGGCGGTTTGATGTTGCGCCCTCAGGGGCTCCACTTTGAGGCTTGTCTCTTGTGACCGCCATTTTGATTGCCACAGGGCTTTCTGGTGTCTCCCTCAGCTTCAGGGCTTCCTGCTATTGGAGCCTGAGGTGTGCATTTGGCAGGTCAGTCCCTGTCTTTCAGCTGGATAGCTGTGTGGGCTGGGGGCTTGCTGTGACTAGACTAAAGCATTTTCTTTGCTGGCTCTCCTTGAGAACTGTAGTAGATCAGTTGGCCAAGCAATTCCTTTCAGTGTCAGAGTTTGTAGTTTTGGAATTTTGCTTGGGTAACCAGCAGTATTTTAAAGGGGGCACAGTTTGAGGGCTCTCATCTACCCCTTGCTGGTTATCAGGAGGATACCAGGTAGCTCATTGTGTTGAGAAATCAGCTTTGGTGCCTGAGGTTCTGGGTTTGAATTCTGGCTGGGGCAAAACAATAGTTTTTGAGTGACTCAAATTCAGGGCTGTGTTCCATACTTTGAAGCTTATTTCCATATTCTTATTAAGGGCTAACTTAGCCCAGTGTGCTAAATAACAGCTTTAAGTGTTAGGGGTTGGGAGTTTGACTCTCCTCTCTGGTAAGTCAGCAGTATTTCTGAAGGGGACTCAGGCTTAGGTTGGGTTCTATTCCTTGCTGCCAGTTTTGTTGTAGCGTGCCTAAGAAGGCTAATAAGTCAGGGGCAAGGCCCCAAAGCGTTCCCCACCTCAACCAGCTCCTCTTTCTTCTTCATCATCTGATGCAGAAGAGCCTGAGGACTGGAGGAGCATGCTGCCTCGCCTGGAGGCCCTGGAAAAGGAGCATGCAGCACGCATAGCAGAGTTAGGAGATGGGGTGGACCCTCAGGTGAGACTACAGCTTCTTAAAAAAAGTAAAGCAGATAAGTCTGACCTGATCCAATTTGTTTCTTTTGCTGCCAGGCTGGCTACAATGGAGAAGGTCTTGAAAGCATCAGTCATGCAAGCTCCTCCAGTGGCCTCAGCAGATCCTGCCCCTGCAGTGTCAGCACCAATCATCAATATTAACCCAGAAGTTTCAGGTGAGTCTGTAACTGGGTCCCTTGTTGATGTGTGGAGTGAAAAAGGGGGTGGTGCAGCTGCAGGCTTTCCATTTTGGGGGGGGGGTTTCCTCCCCTTAATACTTGGCCATGCTGGGGTCAGGGGTCTGTAGCTCCTCCTGTGGCCTCACAAGATGCTCTACATGGTTTTTCAGGTTGGGGGGCGGGATTTCTGGCAGGGGAAAACCCCCAAGTTGCTTGGTCATACTGGTGTTTCCCTTCAGGCCAAGCTGGTTTAGCTGGCTGGTACCCTGGTTGGGGGTTTTCACCTTATGGGGGTCCAACCCCAGCTGGATCAGATGTTCAGTTTGGTTGGCAACCTTCAGTCTCGAAAGACTATGGTATAAGCCTACAGCACCCAGTAGACCCAAGCAGTCTCCCATCCAAGTACTAACCAGGCCTGACCCTGCTTAGCTTCTGAGATCAGACAAGATCGGGCATGTGCAGGGTAACAGTTGCTGTATGTTTGATCCCCCCAAAAGATCTTATGGGGATATTGTGCTGCCCTTGGGAGGCCACTTGGATCTCTCAGTTAAAGAGAAGATTTGGAAGGGGGAATATGGAGGCATCTTTAGTCTCCTGCAAATGAAGCCTCAAACTGTCCAGAAAGTAGGGGACCCTCTTAAGGACCAAGAGACTGTCCGTAAATGGAAAGCAGACCGCAACTGGTCCAACTGGTTATGTGGCTATTGCATCTATATGGCAGTGGTCATGCAGATGCACCCTAAGAAATCAGAAGCTTTGGTCAAGTACCTTGACCTGATTCATAGGGCATCCAGGGACTACCCTGGTCATGCTTGGATGGCCTATGATGACCATTTCCGCCTTAGGGCAGCGTTGGATTGGAGGATTCCTCAATGGGAACTGTGGAATCAGATTGTGACTCATTCCAAGCCAGTGATGGAAGACAGGGCTGATAGTGGGCATATCATTATTAGGAACCCTTCTAGTTATGGTAAGGGGGGGGTGCAGGTGCGGCTTGGGTTCAACCCCCCCCCCCAGCATCTGCTATGAATTTAACACTGCCGGAAGATGTAGCAGACAGGGCTGTACGTACACACATAGCTGTGCACTCTGCGGAGCATGGCATGCGCTGTCTGCCTGTCCCCGAATGGTGGGGGGCAGACGGGGTGCCAGAGGGCAGTTCGGAGCTGGAAAGAAGGGTGGAGGATCCCAGCCTCCAACTTCTTAAGGAAAGGTCTCCCATACCAATTAAACTCCCTCCCCTTTTGGATTTGTTGAAAGGACATCTTGATAGCAAGGCAGCAACTTGCCTTGCTGAGGGTTTTAGATGGGGTTTTAGAATTCCCTCGCCAGCTCCTCTGGGCCCTTCATGGGCGATTAATCTTTGCTCAGTGAGGGGTATGGAGGAGGTGGTCCAATGAAAATTGGCTAAGGAAATTGGGGCAGGTAGGGTTGCTGGACGCTTCCCTTCCCTCCCTCTGCCCAATCTTTGCATTTCACCCCTTGGTGTTGTGCCCAAGAAGGTGCCTAGTGAATTTCGTTTGATTCACCATTTGTCCTTCCCCAAAGGGTCCTCGGTTAACGATGGCATCCCAGCACACTTGTGTTCTGTCCGGTACACCTCTCTTGATTTGGCTGTTGCCATTTTGCGCACCTGTGGGAAGGGAGCACTGTTGGCCAAGGCGGACATCGAATCGGCCTTCAGGCTTCTCCCAGTGCATCTGGATGATTTCTGTCTGCTGGGATTCCAGTTCAAGGGTTCCTTCTATTTTGACCGTGCTCTCCCAATGGGGTGTTTGATTTCATGTTCTGCCTTTGAAGCATTCAGTACTTTTTTTGGAATGGGCAGCCAGGGTGTGGTCTGGCTTGGCCACCGCAGCCCATTACCTAGATGATTTTCTTTTTATGGGTAGAGCAGGTACAGGGGAATGCAGGTTTCTCCTCAAAGTGTTCACAGCCATCTGTGAGGAATTGGGGGTTCCATTGGCTCATGCCAAGACAGAGGGCCCTCTTCAACCCTTGCCTTTCTGGGCATAGAGCTTGACACGGTTGTAGCCCGTAGCAGACTGCCACAGGACAAATTAGATGTACTGGTCGGTGAATAATAAAACCTGCATCATCCGGGATTTAATCCTGGATGAGAAAGCCGACCTGGTATGTATTACGGAGACCTGGTTGGACATGGCAGGAGGAGTTAGTCTCTCTGAACTCTGTCCTCCAGGTTTCCAGGTGTTGCAGCAGCCAAGATTGCAGGGACGGGGAGGGGGAGTTGCAATGGTCTATCGTGAGTCCATCTCCCTTACCAGGTGCCCTGTCCAGCAGTTTGCTGGGTTCGAGTGCCTGCATGTTGTGTTGAGAGGACCGGACAGGATTGGGATTCTGTTGGTGTACCGCCCGCCCTGCTGCCCAACAGTCTCCCTGCCTGAGCTGACTGGGGTGATCTCGGGGGTGGCATTGGAGGCCCCCTGCCTATTAGTGCTGGGGGACTTCAATGTGCATGCCGAGGCCCCTGCGTCAGGTGCAGCTCAGGATTTCATGGCCGCCATGACAACCATGGGCCTGTCCCAGAAGATCTTGGCCCCAACACATACTGCAGGACACGTGCTGGACCTGGTGTTTACAGCTGGGCACGGGGGCAGTGATCTGGACGTAGAGGAGATCAAGATCATCCGTTGTCATGGACAGATCACTTCCTGGTAAGGTTTAGGCTTGTTGCGACTTCCTACCTCCGCAGAGGCGGGGGACCGTTTTCTATGGTCTGCCCCCGGAGGCTAATGGATCCTGAAGGTTTCCTGAGGGCTCTGGGGGATTTCCCCACTGCCAAGACTGGCGTCTCATCTGAGGCCCTGGTTGACCTCTGGAATAGGGAAATGACCAGGGCAGTGGATGAGATTGCTCCGGAGCGACCTCTGCCACGTCGCAGACTCGGAGCGGCTCCTTGGTTCACTGAGGAGCTGCAAAGGATGAAGCGGCAGGGCAGGCGTCTAGAGCGACGGTGGCAGAAAACTCGGGATGAATCCAACCGGACACGGAGTAGAGCCCATTACAGAGCCTATTCCGTGGCGGTGGTAGCAGCGAAGAGATCGTTCTTCTCTGCTACCATTGCGTCTGCTGACAACCGTCCGGCAGAGCTGTTCCATGTGGTGCGGGGCCTCCTCCATCAGCCCCCCCAGTAGACCAGGAGGAATACACGGTCAGCCGCTGTGACGTGTTTGCGCAACATTTTGCAGATAAAATTGATCGTATTCGTCACAACTTGGATGCCACATTGACAGTGTCTGACGATGTCCCCTTGGCAACTGCTTGTCCTGTGTTGTGGGATTCTTTTCAGCTTGTACAGCCTGAGGATGTGGACAGACTCCTTTGGAGTGTGAGGCCATCTGCCTGCCTGCTCGACCCTTGCCCAGCTTGGTTGATAAGAGCTGCCCGGGGTGGGCTGGCTGAGTGGACAGGGAGGGTGGTCAACTCTTCCTTGATGGAGAGGACGTTACCACTCACTTTGAAACGGGCGGTGGTTCGCCCCCTCCTGAAGAACCCCTCCCTGGATTCCACTGTGTTGGATAACTACCGGCCAGTCTCCAACATCCCGTTTCTGGGCAAGGTAATTGAGCGGGTGGTGGCGTCCCAACTCCAGAGGGTCTTGGATGAAGCGAATTATCTGGATCCTTTTCAATCTGGCTTCAGGCCGGGCTTTGGGACAGAAACCGCCTTGGTCGCCTTGGTGGATGACCTATGCCGGGGACTGGACAGGGGGAGTGCGTCCCTGTTGGTCCTGCTGGACCTCTCAGCGGCTTTCGATACCATCGACCATGGTATCCTTCTGGGCCGATTGGCCGAGTTGGGAGCTGGAGGCACTGTTTTGCGGTGGTTCCGCTCCTACTTGGAGGGTCGGTCCCAGATGGTGGTGCTGGGGGATGCCTGTTCGACACCCTGGCCCTTGAGATGCGGGGTGCCACAGGGCTCAATTCTGTCCCCCATGCTATTTAACATCTACATGAAACCGCTGGGAGAGGTCATCTGGGGGTTTGGAGTGGGGTGCCATCAATATGCTGATGACACCCAGCTCTATCTCGCCTTTCCTCCAGACTCCAGGGTGGCAGCTGAGGACCTGGAGCGCTGTCTGGAGGCAGTGAGGATCTGGATGGGGGCTAACAAGCTGAAATTAAATCCGGATAAGACAGAGGCTCTCCTGGTTCAGAAATCCTCGATGCAGGTGCTGGACTATCGGCTTGCGCTGAATGGGGTTGCACTCCCTCTGAAGGAGCAGGTCCGCAGCTTGGGGGTCCACCTGGACTCGCAGCTGTTCCTGGATTCCCAGGTGGCGGCTGTGGCAAGGGGGGCCTTCGCTCAGCTTCGGCTGGTGCGCCAGCTGCAGCCGTACTTGGATCGTGCAGACCTGGCCACGGTGATCCATGCCTCGGTGACATTGAGATTAGATTACTGTAACGCGCTCTATGTGGGGCTGCCCTTGAAGACGGTTCGGAAACTGCAACTAGTGCAGAATGCGGCGGCCCGTGTGGTTACTGGAGGTAGGCGGTTCGACTCTGTCAGTCCGCTTCTCCAGCGGCTGCACTGGCTGCCCATTCGTTTCCGGGCCCAATTCAAGGTGCTGGTATTGACCTTTAAAGCCCTATACTGCTCTGGACCAGGGTATCTTAGAGATTGCCTGCTCCCGTACAATCCGGCTCGCCCTCTCAGGTCATCAGAGAAGGCCTTTTTACAAGTGCCGCCACCTAGGGAGGTACTTGGGGCGGCTGCAAGAAATAGGGCCTTCTCAGTAGTGGCACCAATGCTATGGAACTCCCTTCCCCTTGACTTAAGAATGGCTCCCTCTCTTGAGACCTTTCGGCAAGGCCTGAAGACCCTTCTGTTTAAACAGGCCTTCTGAGTTCTTGGCCTTTTAACATCTTTTTAACATCTTTTAATATTTTTTACAGGCCTGATTCTTTTATGACTTGCTGCTGCTCTATGCTCTTTTTACCTATTTTTTTTACTCTGACTGCTGTTTTTAGTATGTGTTAATATGTTTTTATTTGTTTTTAAATTGTTTTTAATATGTTGTAAGCCGCCTTGAGTCCCTTCGGGGAGAAAGGCGGGGTAGAAATAAAGTTATTATTATTTATTATTATTACTGGCCAGCCTGCTACAGGAGGCCAGAACAGCATCTAAGCTGACTCTGCATGAGCTTCAGGTGATCATTGGTTACCTGAACTTTGCTTGCAGGGTCGTGGCCCTGGGTCGTGCCTTTTTGAGGTGCTTGTGTGATGCCTTGAAAGGGCTGGAATGCCCTCATCACAGGGTTCAGGTTACTGACAGCATGCGAGAGGATTTACGCATGTGGTCGGAATTCTTAAACAATTTTAATGGGGTTTCCTTTTGGAGGGAGGAACTGCTACTCAAAGCAGAGCTCCAGGTGCACTCTGATGCAGCTGGTAGCTCAGGCTTTGGCGTCTACTTCAGGGAGTGATGGTGTGCAGGACCCTGGCCCGTTGAATGGATAGCAGCAGGTATTACAGTGGATTTGACATTTTTGGAGCTCTTCCCTCTCTTGCTGGCTGTGTACATTTGGGGTGAGAAGTTCTCCAATTCGACGGTGCATTTTTGGTGTGACAACGAAGCAGTGGTCTTTGTTGACAACCAGCAGACATCCAAGTCTAAGAGAGTTATGTGCCTGGTGAGGGCCTTCGTCCTGAGGTGCTTGCAGATTAATGCCCTGTTTGCAGCCAGGCATGCCCTTGGCCTGTAGAATTGAATCGCTGATGCTCTTTCTCATTTTCAGGAAGAGCGTTTTCAGGAGTTGGTGCATTTAGCGCACCAGGAAGCTAATCCTATGCCAATGTGGCTTTGGGTGCTTGGCTTGCCAGAGCCACAGATGCCATCTGGGCGTCACTAGCCCCCAGGACGAGGGCCAGCTATTTCGGTAAGGTTAAGGAGTTTTGCCTGTTTTGACAGGCTGGTGCCTTGCCAGAAATCTGGCCCATCCCTCCTGAGCACCTGATGTGCTTTCTATTGCACCTCAGGGACTCTGGTTATGCAGTTAGATCAATTAGTATTTACCTTGCTGCTTTGGCTTTCTGTTCCAAGGCAGCCAGGTGGTCTGATTTTACAGCAGCTTTTCGAATTCCTAAAATGATGGAGGGTTTTCGGCGGGCTTCCCCAAGCCTGCCGGATTCCCACCGCCCTATTTCCCCTGTTATCTTGTATGGTCTAGGTATTTCATTTGGCACTCTTTGCTCCTCAACTTTTGAGGCCCAGCTATTCAGGGCTATATACCTGGTCATGTTTTTTGGGGGGCCTTTTGCCCCAGTAAGGTCCTTTGTTCAGCTAAATCCGATGCCTTAGGCAGGGCTTTGCAGGTGAAGGACCTTGGTATGACACTGGATGCAGCTATTTTGGTGCTGTGGTGGTCAAAAACAGATCAGAGGGCTAGAGGGTGCACTTGGGCAGAGTGGCAGGGCTTGCCTTGTGCCCAGTCCTGGCCCTGGAGGTTTATCTCCAGAGAAGGCCACAGGTACTTAGCCCCCTTTTTTGCCATGAGGGTGGCTCACCAGTGACACTGTACCAATACAGGGTCCTTTTCCAGTGTGGCCTTCAGTACCTGGGTCTTTCTCCCAGGGACTATGGGTTGCATTCATTCCGAATTGGGGCTGTCTCTGTGGCAGCAGCATTAGGTCTTTCTCCAATGGATATTCAACGTATTGGACGATGGAGATCTGCTGCTTATAAGTTCTGCTTATGTAAGTGTTAGGCCGATAGGCTAGTGTTGGCCTGGCCTGTTTGGATGAACAGCACCTGGTGTGATAGGTGCCACTGAGTGAGTGTTGGCCACCCGGTGTGATGGGTGTACCATATTGGGGCCATGGCTGTAGCCTGGTCAGGTTCTTCAGGACCTGGTGTGATAGGTCCTAGTTATTTTGCCCAGTGTGAGGGGCAGTTGAAGTTGCACTGTTGCAGGTGTTTTAGGTTTCAGGTTTGTGTTACTTACTTTCCTTTTCTATTTCAGGTCGCTGCTGGTCATTCCCCGTCTGTGTCCTCATCATTGGACACTCCATTGTATTTTGGGCGAGGAAGAGAGCAGCGGCCTCAAACTTTGGCACCCAGCTTGGCTTGAGCGATGTGGTGAGGGCATGGTGGGCTGGCAAGAGGGGTATGCTCTGGGGCCAGCTGCTTCCTCTGCTGCATGAGTTTTTGGATTCCAGGCCACCCCCTCAGGTACTGTTAATACACTTGGGTGAGAATGACCTGTGCCAGAGGACCTCATTGTCCTTAAGGCTTCAGGTCCATAGGGATCTCGCCCTAATTCAGAGCTGGCTACCAGGGATTGTCATCATCTGGTCTGACATGCTCCCCAGGAGGGTCTGGTGTGGTGCTATCAACCCCTTGCGGTTGATATCTCCAGGCGTAAGATTAATGTGTACCTGAGGCAGGTTGTGTGCCAGCAAGGTGGGAACTTCATCTCCCACCCTGGGATCATGTTCTCCTCACCAGCTTTATTTAGAGGTGATGGAGTGCACCAGTCAACGACTTGGGCCGATATTTTCTTGTTTGAGCTGCAGCAGGGCCTGCGGAGCCTTTTGGGTTTTCCGTGGGGCGGTGGGGGTTAAGCACTAGGCTCACCCCCCACCCCCCCCGTCTGGCAGGTGACATGCTGGCTGGGTAGCCAGGAGTGGGGGCCAGCGTACATACTGAGGTTAGCAAGGCCAAGGGGTAAGCCAGAACCGCTCTGACAACACTTGTCCGGGTTGATGAGACTGGCTGGTGAGCCCCTTGGCTGGTTCGAGCAAAGGCTTACACAAGGTTTTCCGGTGTGGGTCTGTGCTGGCTGGCTGCCTCGACCATTCGGGGTTGGTCGTGATATGATAACTCAGTCCTCGACTGAGTGATGCCTTGAGTCAGGATGTGACGCCCGACTGGGGTCAGGGGGAGGTAGATGGCCAGCGCCATTTTCCCCCAAGCAATTAGATGCCAGTACACTGGGGGATTTTAGTTAAAAATTTTCCCTGCTGCAGGTTTGTTGTTTACTAATAAAATTTAACCATTCCAAGCCTATGTCTCACGTAGTCTTTGGGGGGTGCCAGTGTAAAAGCATTTCCTTGCAAGAGCATAAAAGGTAGCGGGCTTACTTTCAAATTAGTGCTTCAAACTTTGAACACACTGGGTTGAATCCAAAGGTGTTCTCCACACACTGAAGGGTTGCATTCCACCACACACTGAGCATTGATGTGAAATGTGGAACTTGATCTAAAGAGGTTCTTCCCTTTGCACAAGAGGTGGTGTGATCTTGTGTACAAACAGAAGCATGAGAACTGCCACAGAAGCCACCTCTTTTACTACAGTGTTTCATTCTCCAGCAACTTTCACAGAACAGTGCTAGCTGTACATTGCCTTTCATGCACAGTTCTTTGAATCCAAACCACCACCACCACCACTATCTCATTTTTAAATGGATGCATTTCAGGTGTGCCTTTTGAACTCCCCCCCCCATCTCAACTTGATACAAAAATGGACTTAAAAAAGTCAATTTCACTATTTCATATTTGAGCCTATGAATCTGCTTTATGTACAGACTATTGGCCCATGTAGCTTTATGTTTACTCTGATGGATAATGGTAGGAGTTGAACTTGGAACTTTCTGTATGCAAAGTATGTATTCTAGCAATGGCCTGTGCAGTGGCGGACCTCCTCAGCCTCACACCCTGGGGCAAAGGTCTGGGATGGCGCTCCCTGAGGGATGCCGCAGCCCTCCCACGTGCAAATCTACCCCCCCCGACTCACCACAATGTTCCAGAGCTTCACACGACTCTAGGACGCACTGGGGAAGCTTCCTGGGGCTTCCCTGCACTCTTAAACTGTGCTTCCAGCAAACTAGAAGCACAGTTTCCAACTGTGTCGTTTGCCTCAGAGAGGCTTCCATGCAGTCCTAGAGGCGTGCAAGGCTCCATGCCTGGGGTATTTGCCCCTTTCCCTTAATGGCAGGTTCACCACTGGGTCTTTGCCCTCTTAGCACTATCTCTTCAATAGTTTTGGGTGGCGTCCAATGAGACCAAATGGTTAATTTCTAAAACCACTGGAAGTTCAACTCTAGCCTATCCCAATGCATTTTTTTATGCCTCCATTTGGGCTATAAGAGAAATGGCTAATGTGCCCCCATATCCTTCAGTGTAATGTGAATGCTGTATTTCAAAGTCTCCTGGAAGCTCTTCACTGTA
Source organism: Tiliqua scincoides (assembly GCF_035046505.1). Lineage (NCBI taxonomy): Eukaryota > Metazoa > Chordata > Lepidosauria > Squamata > Scincidae > Tiliqua > Tiliqua scincoides. Next base: position 76,599,691 of record NC_089821.1, on the reverse strand, counting down.
GAATTTTCCTGCCTTGTGGGTAATTCGGGGGGGGGGGATTAGATGATCTGCTGATGTCTTCTACTAGACAGGGTACAGAAACTATAGCAAGAAAGTGACACACATTATTTTGTGTCTCACATGTTTGTATTTGACTCCATTGGTTATAGCGCCAACAAAACCCTTGTTTTGTCACTCCATCAGGTCTACCGATGAGTTGTGCCTGCTGCTCACCCAGAGACACTGGCAACATCAGCACCTGCTCTGGCAGAGGACTGGCAGCTTGTTAACTTTCAATGGAGAAAGCTTTCACCTGAAGAAAGTATGTGTGAGATCACAGATCTCATACACTGTATTGCTGTTAATGATCACCAGTGCAATGAGTGTGACGGATGCCCTCTAACAAGCATCTGTGTTGAAGAATGAAAGCCTGAGCTACCAGGCACTTTAGAGAAAGATCTGATTTCACCAACAATCCTCGTCAATTCCCAGTCAAGATTTAGTGTGACAGCTGACTGGCTCTGCACAATAAACACGCTTGAGCATGGTATGTGTTATACTTTCCCAAGAAAATATTGTATTTTGTAGTGTGGTAACTGTCACTCTGCTAAATCTAATGAAAGTCAAAAATATAGAGGAGATTTACAATCTGGTGGCTTTATTGCCATTCCTGTTTCAGCTGTGCTGTTTAGAAGGGGGGGGGGATGTAATCAATGAAACAACCATACCAGGGTTTCTTCTTTGTCTAACACAATGTTTCCCAAACTGTGGTTCAGAACCCACCAGTGGGTTGCAAGCTGATTTGGTGGGTTGTGAAACATTTATGAAATATTTTTAAAAAAAACAACTTTGCAAGCACTGTTGCTCAGTTTGTAGAATAAAATCGTTAGCTGGTATGAGGTAATCTTCATATCCCCAAATTAAAAAGTCACACTTTCCAATTTTCTCTACAAACTGGAGTGCAATAGATCACATGTGAACCCAATTTCAGAATTTTGTCTGACCTGGAAGTCCCTATCCACATCTTGCTCTCCACTTCAGCCTTCTGGATACTCTGGAACAGTGGTTCTCACACATTTAGCACCGGGACCCACTTTTTAGAATGAGACTCTGTCAGGACCCACCCAAAGTGATGTCATGACCAGAACTGACATCATCAAGCAGGAAAATTTTTAATAATCCTAGGTTGCAATCCTACCCACACTTACCCAGGAGTAAGTCCCATTTACTATTATTGTTACAAGAATATACATAGTAGCTTGTTAAAAGTACAGGTCTGTAACATTTCCCCAAATGCAGTCACATATCATGGTGGCATCAAGTCTAATATATTAAAAATAAAATATTGAAATGGGGACCCACCTGAAATTGGCTCACGACCCACCTAGTGGGTCCTGACCCACAGTTTGAGAAACACTGCTCTGGAATGATTGTAAAGGTTTATGGGAACAGTCCTTGCACTCTATTTCTTGGGAGAGTCTAGCAAATGTCTGCACACCACATATTAAATGTAAGCTCTAGCAGCCTCGGGAGCAGAGGACCCCAATTATTAATTTATAATGATTTATTAATAAATAAAATATTGTTTCTTTCTAGATCTCTTTTTTTGTCTAGTGGGTCACAACAAATTGTTTTTTTTAAAGTAGATCCCAATGCTGAAATGTTTGGGAAACACCAGTCTAGCAGGATGCTTTATGCTATTTTATTAAGATCAAGGCAGGTAGGAGTCATAATAAACGGCCTAAAATCTTATCCAATGATCTATCTATCCATTTAAGCACTAGAATGGTAAAGCTGGAATGTTGTTTTGGAACTGATGAGTGAGGTGCAGAGTACAGTATAATGAGAAAGTGTTTGGGTCTTACAAAATGAACACAAATTTTGAAGATGGCCTTTGTTTTTTCACTATCTTGTCAGGAGCTCTATGGTCAGAGAAAGATGGCTGTGTAGCATCTCTTTCGAAATTGCAGAGATTGAAGGTATATAGGGATACTTGCTTGCTAGGTACTCCCCAGCTCTATGACTCTGATCTGAACACCTTGAAAAATCAATACTGGACCTTCCATTTTGACAAGGATTCAGTAGGACTCCCTTTACCAGTCAGTTTTGTCCTATTTTTAAATGGATGACTTTTTGAATTACCATTCTGGAAAATCTTGCTCACCTTTTCAGGGACAGGTTGTATTACAGGGCTAAACAAATAATAAAGAATTGCCCTTTAGCAGTCGACACAAACAACTCCATTCAAAATTCAGAGTTGTTTGCTAGTCACTGTTCTGGACATAGTCCAGCCAAGTCAAACACTTTTATTTCTCTCAATGAGAGAGTCGAGCAGATGGCTTAAATCTCTCCCACCAAAATGAATGGGATTAAAAGTGGCTTACTTTGGCTGGATCATGCCTTCTGCTCTCAAAGTTCCCGCTCTGACTCCTTTTTATGCCGTTTCAAATTACAAAACAACAACAGAAAATCCCACTTTGGAAACTTCAGAATTTGCTAGCATTTTCTGCATCCTAAATACAAAATACTGAAATGTCCTTATTTTTAAATGGTGACTTCCCACTTCCCCTTTATTGCAATGGGTTACCGAGATAATTCTGCCTTGATGTTTCATGATGCCTGCCAATGGGGTTTTCTTTTTGTGAAGAATGATGTTCCAAAAAACCTTTCCCAAATTTTGTATTCATGACCTCACCTTTTAAGATTTTCCATCCATCGCAAGCAAGATGCAAACTTGATTTGATGATCAAGGCGTTCACGTTGTACTAAGTACTTCCAGACCATGAACAATGGAAAAGTGCAATACCTATGACTCTCCTATTCCCTTCACATTTAGTTAGAATCTTTGAACTGTAAAATGTTTGCTGTCCATTGCTCTGAGTTGTTGACTTATTTTCCGCATGAATTGCTTTCAGAACCATGCAACAGATATAAACTCTCCGTTATCCACATAGTGATCTTTCTTTTGTACAACTAGAGATTTCTATGTTCTAGAAACAAAACTCTAAGTGAGAAGATCAGGAATTTGTGAATGTAAAGGGAAGTGGCTAACTTTACTATCCAAAGATCACTAACTGGCTTGTAGCGCTTGAACCAGCCCCATGCAATGAGCGAAGGGTTGTGCTCCCATCCTGGCCCCACCTCTTCTTTCCATGTTCCATTTTTTAATCACGTGGGAGTTGTCCTTTGAAAGTTGGTTCAGTAGTGCACTTGGAGGGGTGGTTTACATGAAGGCCACCCTATCATGTGATTATAAAAACTAAATGGGCAGGGAGGGAAGGACCCAGGACTTGCATGCAGATCACTAATCATGCATCTCTACACCTGATGTGTGATTATACATTTTTTACTACTTGCCAGAATGATACATATCAACAAGCTATGCTACACTGAAGTGAGATTACACTGGGCAGTTTTGAATGGCCGTATGGGCTCATTGTCTCACCTGAGAGTCTGTCCCCTTATCCCATATGTGTGAATGTGGTGGTGGTGCTTCTGAACACCCTAGGTTGGACAATGGTTCTCAAACATTTTGGTCTCTGGAGCCCTTTCCACTCCTAACAGGGCTCTGAGGAGCACCCATTGAGAAACACTACCCTAAGGTTTTGTCGTCTCTATTTTCAGTTTACACATTCCAGCAATGAGGCCTGACACAGCATCATTTCCTGACAAATAATTTGATTCCTGTCAAACCATTCTTCTGATGGTGCCTGCATTGTTGGACCAGGCATTAGGGATCATTACATCCCCATGGGACATTCTGCCAGCCAAAGGGGCCAGGAGGTGCCTGTGAGTTTCACCCTGGAACCCCCAAACTGTGGCTTTCCTCACAAAATTACATAAAGTGGTTTTCCTCCTCCTTCACCTCTGAACTGTCCACCTCCAAATTCAACTGAAAGGTCTTGGTGGGGAATTTTTGGGTCACCCCTAGTGGAAAAACAAACAACCACCCAAAGCTAACTCATTCCTAATTCTATTTCACGCACCATTTCCTACACTTCCTATATTTCATTTTCTAGAGTTTACTTCCTAATTATATCTCACTTCCTAATGACTATTTTATTTATTTTTTACACCTTTTGGTCCCCCATCTTCATTATGTACTATTAGCATCTTTAGACCGTTTGAAACAAAAATATAGATACAAGTAATTTACTTCAAGGTGTTTGTAATTAATTTTCTGTTATACTCAGCTTCCACATAACCTGCGCTCGTCCTGTAATCTATCTCTTTAACACGAGGTGTTTATTTATTTAAGGAAGGTGGTTCATTATAAAAAGGTGAGAGCTTCTGAACTTAAAAATAGCTGCTCCTGTTCAGTGTATACATTTCTGATGCTAATAATTTACAGACGCTGAAAGCTTGTGAAAGAGATATAGAAGTTTCTGTTGGTTATAAAGAAACTACCAACAGTAAATTGACTTTTTTGGAAGCCCCACTGGATAGCATAAAGGGTGGCCCCATGTTGTTGGAAGGCTGACTAGAGCCCATCCATAGATGGGTGCTTCTAGCACCAAATCAACCCTTGGAGGAAAAGTAGCCTCCATGGCACACATTTGAACCATCTCTAAGAGCCCAACATACCACTGCTATGAAACTGAAAAGGGTAAACAGTACACCATAAAAGGTCAATGTAACCCATGAGAAAGCGAAAGTGAGACATTCACAAGACCACAGATAGGAAATAATTTCTGGTCACATGGACAATCATGTGACCTGCTTCACCTTTGTTATGAACAGGCAGCATACTGAATGATGCTCATTTGTGTATGTTGTTGTTGGGCTTTTTAAAAAAATGACATGTCAACAGGTCCCTCCCCATAATTAGCAGTGTTCCACTTACGTTGCTAAGTCATAAACCAATTTTTTTTCATAGACAAAGAAAGAAAATGAATGAAAACCTAGCACATACAATTTTGCAAAATAAGATATTATTAAATGTAGATAATCCACTTATAATGCAGACCCACTCACAATTTCTGAAAAAGGAGAGCATCCTCTGTTTGTTTTCGCACCGTCCAATGAACACTCGAGACAACAGATATGGGAGAAAGGGGCACTTTATTAGCAGTTACAACAGAAGAGGAGGCTGAAACCTGCAGCGTCCAAGGCAGCGAAGCCCCCTGTGGTGTGGAGGCGGGACCACTGGGCGGTACCAGAACACATCTGCCCCCAGGCTGGCATGCACCCGACTCCAAGCCACGCCCTGTTGTTAGGCGGCGCAGCTCATCCAGGTCTGTCCCTTCAGGAAGGCAGCCGGACCGCGGACTGTGCCGCCTCGAGCCACTGAGCCTCTGAGGCGGACCCCGCGGTCCCAGCCAGGGCCCCGTCTATGTCCTCGTGCCGCCGAGCCCCTGAGGACTGCAATTGGGTTCTGCCCTGCCTATGCCGCCTGAAGGTGCATGCCCAAAGTCCATTTCACGCCTCCTAACCCGCACCACCTGCAACCAGGAGGGGTCAGCCTAGCGCTTGACCCCCCTGCTCCCAACCAGGGGGAGAAGCGCCCTAAGGCCATCCTGCAGGTCCCTCAGAAAGATGTCTGCCCCCTCTTCTGACAATTGCACACCATCGCCCCTGTACAGGTAAGGTAGTGAAAAGACTATTGCAGGATGCAATACAACCCAGCCACCAGTGCGGGACACAAACAGGCCAATCTCCCTGGTGACCTTCCTGCGCATCCTTTCAACCTTAGTGCAGCAGCTGGCCCCATGCCATACCGGACATTGCAGAAAGTCTGACCAGACCAGAGTGGTGCCGGGCAGCCAATCCTGAAGGGTAGCGATGTCCTCACATGCTCTGATCTTTAGAGACAGACTGGACATCCTACACAGTTCATTTTCGCCCAGGTGAAGCACCGACACATCAGGCAGGGAACTCCACCATTGCGGGCAGCAGCTGGCCCCATCGCATCCCCCGCCTGGCCAACCAGGTAACTTGCACTGCGGGGCCAAGGCCCAGGTGTGATCCAAGAGAGCTCACGACCGCCCTCTTGCGGGCCCAAAAAACAATGGAGTGGCCACAGAGGAACACGCGAACTGGGCTACCACAGCATCCTGCAGGGTGAAAGAAGAGGTTATTGCAATACAGCCCCTTCTTGACGCTGCTCCCCCCCAGCCTGGGGGATGCGCTGAGTGGGCCAGCCACTGTTAAGCACGCACATAGTGCTTATAAGCCGACGAACACCAACGGCCTATTCTTTGAATGTCCTCCCCGGAAAAACCCAACGCCGCAGCCGCAGAGGCCGCCCCAATACGGAGGGAGTGCAGGCTGAATTCCTTCGGCTACAACCCTAAGGCCCCCAAGGCGTGTGAGAAAACTGTCCCAAACTGGAATAAGGTCAGAGTAGAGCCATCCATATGCTGGAACAGGGCTCCCATGCTTGCCCCCAAGGTTGCTAAGTATTCCTGTAATGGCTTTAACCGGGCACAAGGGCAACCCCACTACCTCCTTAAGAAATACCGCAAAACCCAGGCCCCTTTGGTCCGTCTTAGACCTCCTGAGAGAAAATGAAACACCTCCGGGCACCTCCCAGAGCCAGGGAGGTATGCAGTCCGGGGATGGCGCCGCCCCAGGGGCGAGTTCCCGGAAGTGTTCCTCCTGAAATCAAGACAAAGTGATGCAATTCTTAACCCCAGGAATGTGCTGAGCAATGAACAAAGCACTGATGTGTAGGCACTGCAGGACAAATTGCCGCACAGGTGTCATGACCCTGGGGGATTTGGAAGACATGGAGTTCACCACTGCCATGACCGTCTGGTTGTTGCACCAGAAGTGCACCGTGGCATTCTGGAACTCCTGTGCCCAGATGTGCACCGCCACCACTATCGGGAACAGCTCCAAGAAAGTAAGGTCAGCCGTAATGCAGCCCTGCACCCAGCTCTGCGGCCACGGTGCAGCACACCAGTGACCCCGAAAGAAGATGCCAAACCCCTGACCCCCAGCTGCATCCGAATGCACCTGTAGGTCAGCCCTCAGGAGCTGCTCTGAACGCCAAAAGGAAATCCTATTAAACTCTTCCAGGAATCGGAGCCAGATGGCCATATCTGCCCTCATGGCCACCATCACCCGCACAGGCCACGCCAGGGAAGTGCAGAAGAGAGGCTCGTGCAATGGCCGGGCGGGGGGGGCGGGTCCTGTCTAAGGTGAGGGGCTGCAGGCGGGTGAGCAGGCGGCCGGGGGGGACCGAACGGGCTGCGCCAGGTGTGTGCAGGAGAGAGCAGGGGGGATGGGGAGGTAAGGGGACCAAAGTTGCCCCCAGAGAGCCCTGCATGCTAGGAAAGGGCCAAAGGAAGGTGCTGAGGCCCCCATCCTAACAGAAAAAACACCAGTCCCCAGGGGAATACCTCTGTTCACCCCCAACCACGTACCAGTCCTGCATGGCCTTGCCCCTCAAGCAGGATCAGATTGCTCCCCAAGTGTGCAGATGTGACCTGGACACGGGGCTGTGTACCATGTCCACACAGCGCCCACGTGCAAAGGAGGAAGAGGGTTGAGTGCTGGGCCTCTTTAAAGGCCTCTGTAGCCACCCAGTTCCAGCCCTCCTCCACTCCCTCACTGGGAGGAGACTCTTGTGTTCCAGGCCAGGCTAAACAAACTCCGATCGCCCCTTAATTGGACGATCGGGATAACAGTGGGAAATTCATTTAGGCTGCAGTCCTGCATATCTAGCTGGGAGTAAGTCCAATGGACCTCACTGAGACTTACTTCTGAGTAAACATGCAAAGGCTTGCACTGCTAAACTGCATACACACACATACACATTCCTGGGAATCCACTTTTGAGTAGAAATGCATAGGTCCATGCTGTAAATTTCTTGTTTGCTTCACAAACAGATTGATGGAGTCTGTGAACTGTAAAGTGTTTTCTGTCTACTGATCTCTAAGTTGTTTATTCATTTTCCAGACGAGTTGCCTTCACTGTGCTGGGATGGGCAAAATCTTTTATTCACCCATACATGCTATTTCATCCATACACAAACATCAGACCAAGAATCCTTTCTGGGGGTGATTCCTTTGCTGCCACTTAAAACAAATGTGTAGGATTCATTCAACTTCTCTAAGCATAGCCACAAAGCTTTAGCCAAGGTAACCCTTTGCAATATTGTCTCTGTGAACAATGGCTCTGTGACTTCCAATGACAAAATGAGCATGAAGACAATTCATATCAGGGAGATCATGTATTTTGGTCTCACTAAAATGGTCACAGCCACATACATGGTAGTATGCTCTGCCCAAACACGCAATGACATATTAACCCGGTAGCAAAATTTAAGAACTATGACCTCTAGTTTAGACCATGGCATTATCCTGAAAAACTATCATAGTCTAGTATGGAGACCAGCCGAGAAATCCTTAGTATGTTTATCAATATTTAAGAACTGTGATACACTTATTAAGGAGCCTACAGCACCACCACCACCACTAGCTAGACAAGAAGCTATATATAAGAACCTGAAGCAAGCAAACAAGCAAGCAAGCAAGCAAGCACTATCTATCTATCTATCTATCTATCTATCTATCTATCTATCTATCTATCTATCTATCTATCTATCTATCTATCTATCTATCTATCTATCTATCTATCTAAAGAACCTGAAAAAGAGCCATCCATCTCCATTAGGCAGAATTGAAGAGCACAGTTCACACAATATATTGCTGAAACAAAAGGGATGGACCAACCTCTAAGAAACAAGTGAGGCTGGAATGAATGAGGATCAGGTGTTCTACCATTCAAGAGACACTGGGATTCTCTGACATCAGTCAAATTTACTTGGGACTGCTGTTTCATTGGACATGTACCCAGGAATAAAGGCAGTGATGAATGTGCTGGATTAAAACTTGTTTCTTCATTTTTAAACAGTTTTAGCAAGGTAAGCAGGATTTTAACCACTGACATTAAAACACCAAATTGGATTTGAAATATGGCATATATGGCAGGGGACTTCCACTGAAATTGAGTATTGGGAGAGTTAAGACAGACAAAAGAAAATATTTCTTTACTCAGCGTGTAGCTAGTCTGTGGAACTCCTTGCCACAGGATGTGGTGATGGCATCTTGCCTAGATGTCTTTAGGAGGGGATTGGACAAATTTATGCAGGAAAAGTCCATAATGAGTTACAAGCCATGACGGGTATCTGCAACCTCCTGATTTTTGAGCTGAACTACCTCAGAATGCCAGATGCAGGGGAGGGCACCAGGACACAGGTTGTATTTTGCTGTCTTGCTTGTTCCCTGAAGCATTTAGTGGGCCACTGTGAGATACAGGAAGCTGGACTAGATGGGCCTATGGCCTGATCCAGCAGGGCTCCTCTTATGTTCTTATGTTCATATCCGTATTCAAGATAAACTATTAAATACTAATTTGATGCATATAAATATAGATGATTATCAGATGCTGAGTATCAAATACTGCATAACAGTTACTACTTAATATTATACATAGAACCTCAAATACTGACAAATATGATATATGATTGGTTATCAAAAATAAGCAATCTACTAGGTGCCACACACTTAACGTCAGGTCAAATATTAAATGTCACATAAAAAAGACTAATACGGAATACTGAATATCCAGTAGGTAATCTGATCTTTGGATGGTTGCCAACCTTCGGTCTCAAAAGATTATGGTATAAGCCTACAGCACCCGGTATTCCCATGCGGTCTCCCATCCAAGTACTAACCAGGCCTGACCCTGCTTAGCTTCCAAGATCAGACGAGATTGGGCACACATCTAGTTTTGGAGATATATTATAGCCTCATTAGCCCATGTGTTTCTGCATTGGCCCAATTCTGAGCAAGCTTTCTGACATGTTCCAAGTACCCTATGGAACAGAATGAGGGGTCCACGTGTTGTTGGTTTTGATAGCATTGATTTCACATTGACAGGTGCTGCTTCCATAAACATTCTGTAACAAAACTGGTCAATTGCTTATGCAGCAGGATAAATGTAGAGAGATTAGAGTTTTTCTCTTGCCGATCCATCTCCATTCTGTCAATCTCCATAGTGTTGATGTCAGGAAGATCAGTCTGAGAAAGTTTGGAGGTGGAAAAAAGACTCAAAGGTAAGGCTTGGTGTGTCACTCTGTAATTGCTATCGCTTCCAGAAAGAAAGGCAGCAAGAAAGGTTTAGTATGGTTTAGTTTGGTGTTAAAACCTTTTTTTTCCTGATGAGCCATAGTGCATGAGCCCACCTCATGACATGTTTCCATAACCCCACTTGTCTTTTCCCAGCAGCCACCATTTTCTCATTGCCACCATCTTCTGAGATAAAGCTAGTATATTATAAAGCTAGTATGTTATTTACAGATACCAGACATACAGCATTTTCATTTCTAGAATAATGTAAGCAAAAGTTTGGCATCTGCCATGTCTCTGGGAGTTTTGTTTTTTGAAAATATCATTTGCCCACGTGTCCTAATAAAAACATGATGGACAGGAATGGAGACGTGTGAACTAACCCATGGGGCACTCTGAACAGACTTTGTAGAAGGAGCTAAACTTTTCAGTTGCAGACCTCGCATTATGTCTGATGGGGCAAATGCCCTGGGTACGAGCTGTAGGAACCCATGGAAGCCTCTCTGAGGCTTCCAACAGGGTCGGAAACTGCGCTTCCAGTTTCTTGGAAGCACAGTTTATAACATCAGGTAAGGTTTGGGTTGCGCAAGGCTCCATGAGCCTCAGGTGAATGGGGGGGGGCGATTTCTGCACAGGGGGATGGCAACAGCCCGCAGGGAGGCGCTATCACAGACCTTTGCCCAGGGGTTCGGGGCTGGGGAGGTCTGCCACCGAAACCCTTTGAGACGCCTTTTCCTTTGAGACGCCAATTCATATCCTTCCCACAGTAGCCTCAAAAAAGGCTTCAAATCCAGTAAATACCTGAAAGAGAATCCTCTCTCCCCACTCCATTCCTGATGAAGTCACTTTAATTAGTCTACATTGTGCAGCAGAACTTGTGATCATGAAAGAACAAAATACCTCTCATGAATGTGCCTGAAGACCACACAGCAAGAAGGCCAAAGCCACAGCATGGGGGGAAAAAAGACAGATGACAGATGGGTTGCTTGTGAGCCAGGGATTGCAGTCTTTCTCTGTGTAATTTAACAGCCACAGGCAATTGAACAACAAACCCACATGTTTTGCAGGTGGAAGTGGGTCTTTACTACATATTTTTCCTCAATGCCTCACAGTTAACAAAACACCTGCTCAGAGCACCTGAGCTAATCCACTAAGAAAAATCCAGTGGGAGCAATACACAATCCTCATTAATTCTTCAGTGGTTATGTCTAGTGGGCTTTCCTAGCCACCCAAACTGCAAGCACATTCAGCCACTACGTACTAGATCTAGACTAGTGGTTCTCAAACTTTTAGCACCGGGAGCCACTTTTTAGAATGAGAATCTGTCAGGACCCACCAGAAGTGATGTCATGACCAGAAGTGACATCACCAAGCAGGAAAATTTTAAACAATCCTAGGCTGCAATCCTACCCACAGTTACCCAGGAGTAAGTCCCATTGACTATCATTATGCAAAGCGTATACAGAGTAGCCTGTTAAAAAGTACAGATTATAACATTTCCACAATGCAGTCACATGCCATGGTAGCATCAAGTTTAATATATTAAGAATAAAATATTGAAATGAATGAAGACCCACCTGAAATTGGCTTATGACCCACCTAGTGGGTCCCAAACCACAGTTTGAGAAACACTGACCTAGACAACTTCAAAGCGTCTTTCTTGCTATCCCACTTTGTATGGGATAATGTGTTACCATAAATATTCCCAAAGTGACTTGATGTCTTGACTTTAGAACCTACCCTTTATATATTGCCTTACTGTCAATGATAGTGTTTATGTATTTATTTAAAGCCTATATTTCCCATTCCAATGGTGTTGTCCAAAGGTGCGTAAAACTATAACAAAAACAGTAAAATTTGCAAAACATACAAAAGAGTCATCATAACAGCAACCAGAATAATAAGAAAAAAAGGGGGGGTTGCAGCACCAGTCAAGAGAACAAAATTCATGAAACAAAAAGGGGAGGAGATCACCCCAATTCAGAAAAGACAAAAGTCAGCAAAAAGGATTTCAAGAGCTCCTGAAACACCTGCTGGAAAAGGGGGCAACCTACAGTAAGTAGGAGGAGGGAATATCACGTATGAAGTACCAAGATTCTGATAATTTGGCAGCACTGGGCCCTCCCTGATGACCTTACAGAATAGGACATTTCATATAGGGGAAGGTGGTCTTTCAGGTACCCTCAACCTAAGCTATGTAGTGTTTTAAAGGTAATCACCAACAAGTGCAACTGGTAAAGCAGAGGCATGACTGAATAAAACTGCCTGGTCCTGAATACCATACATGATGCTGCATTTTGCACCAGCTGAAGGTTCTAAACGCTTTGTGGTAGCCACACAAAGAGCACATTACAATAATCCAATCTTGATGTGACCCATGCATGGGTCACTGTGGTCAGGTTTGACTGACTTGGGTATGGATGCAGCTGATGCACCAAGTTCAAGATGGACAAAGACTTCCTGAGCCACCACGGTCACCTGGAGATCCAGAAGCAGCACTGAACTCGGGATAATTCCCAAAATTTACGCTTGCGCCTTTAAGGGGACTGCCATCCTATCTAGGCTGACAATCCTTCACTTGCACCACAAGATCTCGTTTTCCTTCATCCAGTCCCTAACCAATTCCAGACAACAATTCATAACTTCTACAGCCACCCTGAGATTAGAAGGAGTGTTGATCTACCATGGGGTGTCATATATGGCTGGCATCCAATGCCCTGATGACTTTCCCCAAAAGCATAAAATGGGGGACCAGATACATCATAGGCCAAAGGCCAAGGAGAAGAGCAACTTTCCCAGTATCACTTTCTGGCAAGCCCAAGCATGCACTGTTGACAGACATATTCAGTACGGTGGATGAAATGGGTGACTAGGCAAAGTCGTTGCCTGCTGCTGTGTAGTAATCAAGGAGAAGGTGAATTCCCACCATTATCTGCAGGTGATGGAAGATTGAGGGGCATGTTGCAGCCAGCACTGTGCAAGTACATGGAGGTTGACTGGAATGTCATGGCTAGTCACGTTTGCTGATGTCAGCACCCTGTATCAAGGTGACCATCTACACAGAAACCATGTGTTTACTTGGTACTGGGTGCAACATCTCCCCCCATCCTAGTACCTGAGGGTGGAAATACTTCTTGTCACAAAGTGGTACAGGCTTTTTCTTAATCAACTTCTATATGAGGAGAGAAAGCTCACCTCTGGGACTCCTAAATTTCACTAGAGTTGTCATCACCCATAGAAGATGCCATCTCATTATCTCATTTGCAAGTGATATATTGCTAAATAGATGCAAATTTAACATCTCAATTTCTTACATTAAGGCTGAATTTACAAAAAAAAGGGGGGAGGGATAAATCTTTAACACTGGCTGAATGACCATCTTTCTCCTTATCATCTGATGGAGTGACCTTGTGTAATGGAGGACAGTGTGCTTATACCTTTAATCGAATACGAAATTTGGGAAGATGCAGTCTGGAATTTATTTATTATATCTTTTCCATCAAGACGCTCAAACCAGATTTCTCTGATTGATTCTCAGGATTTATGCCCTGACCCTGATCCAAATCAAGACTGTGGCTGGAGCCGAGGGTTGAATTTCATGTCCCCGTGATTGCTATTCACTGAGTGCAATACAGTTCGTCAAGTCTAAAAATGTTAAACATGAAACGTAGTTTGACCCCTGAAGCACAGATGTGGGAGGTTTGGTGGGGGGTAGGAAAGAGAGAGATGAAGGCTGAAGGTCACATGTCATCTCTGGTGCATTTGGAGGGGGAATATCCTGGTAACTCTACTTTACTGATAGTTTTCTGATAGTTCAGTAAAGAAGCAAGAACCAATTTCCTAGCGGTCATGATTGCAGAACTATCTGAGAAAACATGCCTAAGGCTCAAAAGCAAACCCCAGAAGCCAAAACCAAAAATGAATTGCACTGGTGTGCATTTTCAAGTCACTTAATTCTCAACCCAATTTCACGATATGTCGGGATGATGCCAAGTGTTAGGTTCATGCTTTTTTATATGCAATCGATGTTAAGTACATGCAATGAGGATTAGCAAATGAGACATTTCTCCTTGGTTTTTGAAAATGTAGCCTCAGTGCTAAGCAAACTTCACACTGCATTTGAGAGTTCATCCCCCCCCCCCCCGATCTTCCTTTTTCTTCACTCCCAAGCATCCCTGGATACTTTTGCAACTCGGTGACCTACTTTCACACTATATTTCCTTCTTCCCCCAAGGGTTTTTGAAACCTAATATCCCTTAAAATATTGTCTTAACAAAAATCTGGGGAAACAACAAATGGTTGGTGTTGCGCTCTGTAAATAAGAGCTTTCTTTTCCACGGTTCCACAGTTTCCTTAGGAGATCATTCATTTTGGCTTTGCATCCATCCTTATTACGGCTCATCCCTTCTGAACTGGCTGCTGCACCAGAGATGCCAAATAATCACAAGCCATATCATCTATCAGTTTCTGGTCTACCCACCCCCCCCTCCAAAAAAAAAAAAAAAAATCCCATTCAGATCCCAAGCGAGCAGGCCTCATGCCACCAAGCAACCCAAGCTATTTCCATCCTGAGAAAGTGCATGGGTTTAATACTGAGTATATATCGCAAGCCCTCTGACATTCCTATTTTATTAAAAAAAAGAAAAGCACACACGAGCACGGCTGGCTGTAATGGCAAGTTGTCTAATACAACAATCAGGTTTAATTGTTCATTCTGACACGCTCCAGCACTCTATTAAACACAGATTACTCAGTATTGAATAAATGCATACCAAGCAAGTTGGCCCATCACTCCACACACTATCAGTAGAAATAATGAATTACATCATCTCATGAAAATGCATCAAGGGTCCCGGGAAGGTCAAGAGCTTGTTATAATTTCATGTTGTCCATTTTGGGTCTAATTTTGTACAACAGAATGTGTTCCAGAGGCTGCTTCTGTCTCAAAGCAAAGATCATTATGGATTATTGTTGTTTTTAATCTTTTTTAAAAAGAAGATTTTATGGCTTGCATGCAACATCTAAGCAGTAAATTGGAATGAAGAAAACTGGATGTGCATGCCTTCAGAAAGGATGAGGATCACTGGGTTAATTTATAATTGAGAACGCTGCCATTGGAAGGAAAAGACACTAGGTCAGTGGTTCTCAAACTTTTTAGAGGACTTAGAGCAGCAATTTTTAACCCTTTTCATTTCATGGCAAGTCACACCATCTTTTTTTTTTTTTGACCATTGACAAGACACAAGGCACACTGTGCTGTTGGAGGGCGGCTCATATCCCCCTATGGCCCCCTATGGCCCCCTATTAAATGACCCTCCCCCAAATTCCCTCAACCTGCAGATCATTCATGGCACACCAATGTGCTGTGGCACACAGGTTGAAAATCACTGCCTTAAAGGCTGCTGCCTAATTTCTGAATGCCAAAGGATGTGGCTGATGATTGGGCAGCAGTGCTCCCCCTGCCATGTAGCAGCTTGTTTAACCCTTGATGAACATAACCAAATCTGAGCTGTCAGTTTCATGAACAACCCAAAATTGGATAGTGACACATTTGCAGATCCCAGACCTGCAGTTTGAGAACCACTGCACTAGGTCATATGCTGTTCCTCTGACAGCACAATCCAGAGTTGCACTCAAGCCAGCGCAAGTTCCTTGCGCCCACTTCCACATGTCATGAACATGTCGTAAAGCATGTTCACGCAACCATGGGAGTTGGGGAGACTGGCGCAAGGTGTGCGGGTTTGGAAAGAGTGTTGCTGAGGCATTTCAGGTGAGGAAGGGAGGATGGCATGTGGGCCAGTGGACAGATCAGGTCCAGTAGGGGGGTGGGGCCGGCCTCCGGCACTTAGGTCGAATCCTAACCCCCCTCCCAAGCAGCCCAGCCTTACACCGGGATGCTTGGATATGCACCAGCAATTTAGCTGGTGCAGATTCAAGTTGCCCCAATGTGGTAGCTGGGGCATTGCTTGGGATAAGGGAAAAAAATTCCCTTTGTGCCACAGCCACCCCCAACCCTGTGCTGGATATGGCGCAGGTCAGTTGGCCTCCCTATTCCAGCGCAGGTTAGGATTGGGCTGCCCGGTTTCTTGCTACATGGGTTTTTCTTGTCATAGGAGAATGGCCGACTGTACTAGCAACAAGACTTTTATTGCTGCCGAGATGCCATTTCAGGTGCCATTGCTTCAAAGCAAGCTCAAAGACCTGCTATAATTTATGCATTTCATTTGTATCTTGCCCTTCTTCCTAGGAGGTTAGAACACATTACCCTCACAGGCATCCTGTGGTGCTACTGCAATTTGGATTTTAATTAAGAATGTCTTGGGCTCTGTACAATCCTGGGAGAAGGGTTTACCAGATGACACCCCCCCCCCCCAGGTCTGATCTCTGTAGCTTGGGATGTCGACAGCAGATAGTAGTTTCTCCCCAGTTTACTAGCTGTCCTAGTAATAAGGGAAAGCAGAGAGCAGGAAGTGTTGTGTCAGCTCTACCCACTAGGAACTACACTCCTCAGTCAACCTGCATCTTCTGGTACCTTCTCTCACACACGCACAATCCTTCAGATGTTTTTAATACCTTTGACCTCCCCAAGGAATACAGAAAACCTTCTGTATATATTGAATAAATGCACAGCAAAGAACTATCCAAGACCTTAATCAGAACACAGTACATCCATACATCATCTGTTTGCCAGTTCTTGTACAATTACATAGAATACTTCTGATAAATTGCAGCAACCTCTGTTAGGTATATTGACCTGATTAAAATTGCTCTACACTGCACTGCAAAGAGCTTTGCTAACATCTTCCCATTCTGTATGCTATTGCTCTCTCTCTCTCTCTCTCTCTCTCTCTCTCTCTCTCTCTCTCTCTCTCTCTCTCTGTTCGCACTACCTTTATTTCAGGGTGTGTTCACAGGTTCAATTTAAGGAATATGCAATAAATAACCATCAGTGCAAGATTGGCTTCTCATCATCTAGCTTGGATTATTGACTAATTGTCGGACTTGATAGAAAGGCAATTCTCTGAGATGACTGATAATTGTTTTCTATGACAACAGGCAATTAGTGGGAAGTTGCATGACATCATTTGGGATCTGTGCAATTATTGCGTGAATACAAATATCTTTGCAGTGCATGTGTGTGTTGTTTCATGCTCAACCTACTTCTCCAAGAGGAGACAAATTTCAGGTGCTTTTGTTTCCTTTAGATGAGACTACGGGACACAGTGCCTTTGTAATACTTATTTTATTAAAAAAAATATGCAATCAGAGCCCAGTGCAAGCAAGTAAACTTCTGTAAGCTGGCAGCAAATCCATGAACACCTGTGTCAGACCGTCTGAGAGTTGCTCCTGAAGAATTCCTCCCTCTCCAAAGGCTTAGAGCCCTCCGGCTAAGCTCTCTCTTCCCTCCCTTCCTCAGTTTTCTGTTCTCCAGATTCAAATTACAACCGTTTTCCTCTCTCTTTGGACACACCACTGCAGAATGCAGAACCCAGACCCCTGTGCGTAGCTTCCCCATTCTGGAGGACATTTCACAACCATAAGTGCAGGCTGAAGGAAGTTCAACCAACCATTTCTGACTGTTAGCAAGCAATCAGCTATATGGATAAAGTAGAGCCACATATACCTCTACTTAGTGGTCAAAAAGGGTTTGCTACCTTGCACCAGGTGCTGCCACTGCAGGGTAGCATTGTCCAGCTCCACACTTGCTGTCATGTCTGTTTTGCATTCAATGCTATTCATATAATTGTTGCCATATAACCCAGATCTGAGGGCATTTCATGGATTTTAGTCTCCCCATGTAAACAGTGGTGTTTTGCCATTACAGGCTTTTTTAAAAAAAACCAAGAGCAGGTTTCTAGGAGCTCTGAAAGCGGAGGTAGAAGCCAAAACATGCAGGCATTATTCTGTGCAGTTGTTCCTTGAGGAGATCCTGCCACCACTGACAGCTGCAAGCCCACTGCCTTCTCCACTTTTGCTCCTGCTTTCCATTCTTCTAGTTCAGGATGGTCAAACCTGTGGCCTGCTGGCTACATGCGGCCTGTGAGTTCTGTCTTGGCAGCCCCCAAAAAGCTCCACTGCACCCACCGCCTCCACCTGCTTTGGGGCTTTTCAATTTCCTTGCCATGGCACGGAGATTGAAAAGTCCCACAGTACCCACTGCCTCCTCCACTTCTGCCTCCCTCCCCTGCCACCTGAGCCTGCTGAATGACTTTGGCGGCTCAGAACCTGGAAGTATTTGGTGGTGATGTCGTTGCGTCACAGCCAATTACTTCCACATTGACACAGTCAGGGGGGATAATGCCCAGGTCTTGCAGCCCCTATAGCATTAAGTATCAGATCACTCTGTTCTAGTCAGTGAAGGATTCACATGCACGCTGAGTTGGGAATCGCATGTAAGGGAAGCAGTGAAAAATGCTTTCCTTCTCTTCACAAACGTGACCTATAGAAATAGGTCAGGACTACAGCCACAATTTAATTGTTTCAGGATTGAACTTACAGGCTGCTTTGTGACACCGTTGGCTTTTATAGGGGCCCAGGACCCATCATCAGAGGTTTCTCAGGGATGCTGGCAGGACCTCTCTGATTTCAAATGGTGGGTGACTTAAATTGCTACTCAATGACAGTCAGGTATTTAAACATGTTTGAGGGATAGTAACTTTTGTGGACTCATTTGCAATTCTGCTTTAGAATTTCAGATGTGAGGCTTGACTTGTAGGCACATAAAGAAACTGCACATTTCAGCTACAGCCACTTGCACAGTGGAAGTATTTCTGACTCTGCATTTTTACCGATGCGGAATACGAGATTAAATTCCTAGAAATGCTTCAAGAAATAAAAAGGGCACAATGTAAAATATTTCTTTGTGTGCAAAAACGATGCAACTATTTGCATGAGTAATACTTTCCAAAAAGGATATGATGCGCGCATGGTCTCTGAAAGCTTCATGCCATTGGCTAAATCTTGTATCCGCTGCTTTGCAACAATGCACATTGTGCACTTCTATACGCCAGAAATTGTATTCCTTGAGACAGCTCAGTCGGTGATTGATTTGATAATGTATTTTCCATATTTCACTAGCTTTTCTTACATTCCAATATTTCCCCCTTCCCCAATACACTGCAGGAAAATGGGTAACTGAAAGAAGAACTGAAAGGGTAACCCTGGCAGAAAAGGTGCCTTTCACTTTCATACACTCATAAAGATTACTGAGTGCACCAGAACACTCTGTCTAGGATTTCCATAACATGAAGAGTACAGTGGTTTATAAAGAGTACAGCACCTTTATAAGCTTGTATATTTAAGTGGAATAAAGTCAAATGCTGACTTAATTTCATTTCTATGCCTATAATAGACAGAAGGCCTTTGCCTTCTGCAACGATTCTGAATATGCTGGATGTGGTTTCTATCTAGATCAGGGGTGTCAAACATAAGGCCCATGGGCTGGATGTGGCCCCCAGAAGCAATTTATCTGGCCCCTGTTATAATTGGGTTCTCCCAGCTTGATAATTGGGCTCGCCCATATCTTAAAAAACAGGACCAAGATTTGCACATTTTCTCTTCTGTCATTTGCAGCTAACAAGTTTCTATGTGAGAACGAAGTGCTTATTTCTGGCCATCATCTGCTTAATGATGTCACTGCCTGCTTAATGATGCTACTTCCTATCCTCAGCAGGCAGCGTGAATTTTGACTTCGCCCCCTGTATGAAATGAGTTTGACGTCCCTGATCTCGATCTTGTGGCTGGATGTGTTTGAATGATTCGAGGGGTTGAGTTTCCAAGTGGTTTTCTGCCACGGCCAGTGCTGAGAGGTTGGAGCAGAACAGATGAAACCAAACTGCAGTTCCTACCAGGGAAGCTGGTGATGCTCAAACATGTGGCACAATCAGAGTTCATGCATCAGCATTATTAATTGGAAAGGGACATAGAGATGCTTTCCCCAAACACTTGCTGAGAAAGTTGATAAATAGTATTCCAAACTGAGCCAAGAGATACTTGCCCCCACCAACTAATCAAAGGCAGTGGCTTACAACTCACAACCCTTCTTGAGGCCAACGTATCTACATATGCATAGCAAAGTCATTCTCAAATGGGTGTCAGTATGAGAACATCTTTCCATTTCAGAAACCATTTCCTGCGTTGTCACCATGCTATTGTAGCATGGTAGCAACACAGTTATTTTTTCTTTGCTTTTCTCTGTGCCCCACTCTGGGTGCAGGAGCAATCTAAGGAACTAAGAGAAGTTAAGCAAAAATAAGCCAACCATAATTGGACCATTGGTTGGTGTGCATGTGGTCTCGCAGGTCCAGCTCCGGTGTGAATCAGCTGACATTAAATAATTTTTTTCATCATTAATGGACTTTATGTATGACTTTACTATGCTGATGCTGCAATCCTATGTACACTTTCTTGGGAGTAAGTCCTATTGAACCCAGTGGTACTTGCTTCTGAGTAGACATGCACAAGTTTGTGCTGTGAGACTTTTTGAGTACACACTGCCCTTAATCTTGTTTTAATCTGGAATCAATTCCTGCCTTACTTGTGGTTGTACGGCATAACCCCAACCAGGCTAGCTATTGAGGACAGGGCTAATAGCAGACATGGCTCATTCACAGTGTGGATGAAGGTGGGCACAGAAAGTAAGTGAATTCAACCAGCTGGTGTGTTGGAAACATAACACGGTCATAACAGTCTTGCAAATTCTGCCACCAGGTATGGGATCTTAAGTGATTCTAATCAGTTGCGAAAACACACATTTTTCGCTGACTCGTGTGGACTCTAGCCACGTGTGTTTAAAGATTCGGCAAACACTCAAGGCTGGGGCTACTGACCTGGAAAGCACCATGAATTTGGATGACTTGAGTCGCCCGCACACTGCTTGGGGGTGCTGCCTACGTACTCTAATGTTGCGTCGATTCCATGTTGCCCAAAAGACCTCGTATGGTGATCTGAAAGTGTGAAAAGGAGCAACCAGTAGCAGGGTATGTTACGTTCAGTCAGGAGGCAGAGGCAGAAGCTGGGGGTGGACAGAAATGGTTAATTTGTTTTTTGGTTGTTTAAGGGTTGCAGAAGTAACTAGCTGGGTGCTGCATGTATCCAGAACACAGGGGAGGGAGGTGCTTCTTGTCCCCTGAACTATCCATTCGACAGATGATGTGTCCTGATTTTGTGTCTCTGGGAGAGGGAGGGGGAGAGGAGGAGCCTCACGGATGGGGAAGTGGGTTTTGGCCATAGGGACAAGTGGGTTTTTGCAAGCAGGGAGGAGCAGGAGCAGGTGGTGGAAGACAGGGGGAGGCTTTTTTTATTGATGGGATGGGTAGGGACATCAGGGGAGTGTTTAAAGAGAACTCTCTCTCTCTCTCTCTCTCTCTCACACACACACACACACACGCACACACACACACACACACACCCAGGTAGCAGGTTCTTTTTTCCACAGAGCCACGGCTGACTTTTTTATGGAAAAGTCATAGGACTCAAGTCTTTTAGAGTCCCCAAAACGCTCTGGGAAACTCAAAAAGTCTGCCCATTAGGACTCGTTTTTGACTTGAGTCAAGCCGTGCTGGATTTGCCCATCTCTTTCTGCCACCTATTTTATCTGCAGTGCATCTGATCCAGGGCTCTTCAATGCAACAGATGATTACCCAAACCAGAAATAAGGCAGCTAGTAAGAAAGAAGGCACTGGTGCAAAAGACACTCGGCTTGATCCAGATTGACAGGTTTGCTGCATTTTGAACAGCTACCCCATCTGGAAGGATATCATTAATTGTTGTGTTCTTGCCTTGTTTTAGTTACAACAAAGTAAAAGAGTGCAAAAAAAAAAAAACCACCTGAAATTAAAAGGTCACACGTTTGATTTTAAAATGTCCTTCTTGCTGTACAAGAGGTTTTTAATACTTTTCACAGATGCTAAGCAAGTGAGAGCTGTAGGTGTTAACCAAAGGATAAACTAGTGAGAAATGGATATCCTGTGCACAGGCTCCTAATTGCGGCCACTCCACAGTCTGAGACTAATTATTCTTTTATAACCAAACAGTGGCAGGCAGGATTTAAAATGTAAATGCCCGTGGAGGCTGAAATCCTTGGTGTGCTACTCATGGTTACTGTCACCAAGAGTAAAAATACCTGGAGGCAATTTTGACAGCTGGTGGCAAAAAAAGAAAAAAAAAGAAAAACATAAAATAAAATAATGAAACAATGTAAGAACAGTATACCTGGACTAGCTCAAATCCTCATCTTCTGCCTGTTACAAGATCTGGAAGGCGGCTAAAGTGTATTGCACAGACTGTCTGTATATTGCTACGCACTAACACATCCTTCTGAAAATAATAAAGCAAAAAATGAACAAACCATCCTCAGGGGTATTTTGATTTTGCGCTGTTATTTCCAAACCACACAGCCTGAGACAGGCTGTTTGAGAAAATGTGCCCAATAAAATTCCCTTTGGGGAAACTGATTATTTTTAGCCACACTTCAGGTTTCTCTCATTGCAAAAGGAAATCTTCTGATTAGATTGGCTAATGATCTGGGTGTTCTTTTTGCTTTGGCTTTCTCCATCCTGACATTGCCCACTCCCTTGGGTCAACTGGGAGTATTTCCTTAGTGTACAATGCTGTATTTTATTGCCCCTCTTCTGTCTCATAGTCCAACTACATGACTCATATTGTGAATGGTTCTACTGGGGCTTTGACATTTGTGTTTTTCTAATTGTATGAAGCCTTGTTCTAGGTAATGTTTGAAAGAATAGTGATTATATATGTCTTGCCTACCCTGATAAGTGCATTTGTGTAAGGAAAACAGTTGCGGTCCTTATGCTGGTTTGGACGATATCTCCAACCATCCCAGCCTACCAGATTTTGACAGGTGTATGTATATCTCTCTCCTCCTCTCCTCACACACTTGATTTAAACACTGTATTACAGTAGCATTGTTGAGCGGTATTCATCATCAATTATCAGAACGTGGCGTGTGTTTTTCCCCCCCACTTTTATGTGATCTGCACTGGCACCTCTCAATTGGGAGGAAAAAGTGGAATATAAATATTTTAAGAGAAAGAAATGTTAAATTGTGTATGAGGGACAGGTTGGATGAACCATCCCCTGAACTATTGTGAAGCAAAACCATGTGCCAGGAACGTACTCACTGACACCACTCAGTGTGCGATGGGTGAGGTCACACAGATATATGTTTTGCTGTCTTGCCTGGAGCTTGTTTGGCTTCTCCTCCCAAGAGTTTCACACTGATCTCTTTGACATGCCACAAACTTGGGTTTTGAGTGCGCCTGAGTGTATTCAGAAGGGAGGTGTGTATAGCTGCAGCTCAGTGCTGATCATCTTGTCTCTCTGGAGTGGAATGCGTGTTTTGATCAGATCAGAAGCCTGTGCAGCCAGAACTGGAAAGGAACCCTATCTTACGCACATACACATAAACATGCATTTAGAGGGGAGAGCTGTAGTTCAGAGCAAAAGGGAGCTGCCATGACCTCTTCTTGCTCCATCTGTTCCAAAGGGTAATGATGGAGGCTTCCTCTCTCTGTGCCAAGATTCCACCTCTTCCACCCAGCAAGAGAAGGCACTGCACTTTTACATCCTCATGCAGAAAAAAGGATTGTTGACACATTGTTGTTGCATAGTGCCTACTCAGAAGGCATGGAAAACAAGCAGCATGTGCATCCTCTTGTCATTAGCAAGAGCATGACATTCACTGCACTCAGGGTGAAGCTCACAACCCTTTCTGGTGGCAAGCCATGGATATATGCAGACACAGGGATGCATGTAGACACATGTACACACATGTACATGCAGGGATACATGTAGACACAGGAAGTCTGCTGAAGGATGATTGGCAGCAACAGAGGAGGGACTAATGGGGCATAAAGAAAGTCCTGGATTGTAGTGAACATGTGGCTGCAAAGCTTACAAGAGTTGAAATCCACAGATGTGGTTCACAAATGTATTCACAAATGGAATAGCTGTACATTTGGTCTGTGTCACTGGCTCTGTTCCAGTGCAGGAGATGAGTATTCCAAAGCATAGTGATGCCCCTCTAGGAATCCACATTCTATATTTAACCCTTAGCTGCCTGTGGGGATTTATTTGTTTCTTTAACGTTTTTTGTTTTAAGTTCTGAATCTTTGCAAACCTCTGGAGTTTCCATAAAGTTGGGGCAGCTACCAAGAAGGCCCTGTTTTTTTTGCTGCTGCCCCTGTCATGTTCATAAGTGGTGGTATCTGCTTATGAAGGGCCCTTGCTGATTACCTCTCTGATAATCCGAATTATACGGAAGAAGATGATGGTCTCTGATTACAGGCCATATGATGGTCTCTGATTAGAGGCCATAGAGGGCTTTAAAGGTAAGTTACTCCTTTAGCCTCTGGGTGGAGCAGTCAAGAAGGCAGCAGGCCAGGGAAGGTATCAGGAGCCTCCTTGCCAGTTCACCACCTTCCCCAACCCACTTATTGAAGCAGTGCCCTGTCCTGCCCTGAATAATTTCTTTGCAATTCACCTTTATAAAAAACAGGGCAGATTAAGAAACAAACAGAAATATACAGTATGTGCACAACAAAGTTTTTAGAAAAGCTAAAGGGAAAAAAAAGAGTAATGGCGCAATACTATCCTATACTAGAACAGGCAAGCCAAGAGGCTTGCGCTGTATCCAATGCAGGATAGGTGCCCAAAGTGGCTCAGCCAGAGGTAAAGGGAAACTTTCCCCCTTACCTCCAGGTGAGCCACCCTTGCACCTATGGGTCTCCTTGGACTTGTGCCATGTCCTGAGGTGGCACAAGTCCAAGGAGAACGGAATGGCTTGAAGCTGCTCCGGACTCCCCAGGAACGTGGGTTGGGATCCAGCATAACTGATCCTGCTCCTGCCTCTGGGGCCACCCACCGCCTGCCCTCACGCGGCCCAAGAATGCCTCCCTTCCACCTCCTCCCCACCTTCTGCCTGCCCACCCCAGAGTTTTGCATCGACCGAACTTGGCCGACGCAAGACTCAGAGCCTCCATCGGCGTAGAGGCTTATTCCAGCCTCTACAGCCAGCAGGCCTCTGTGTGCTGGCCTAGCCAACTCATGAGGAGGCACAAACATGCCTTATGGCACATTTGCGTCCCTCCTGGGCCGGCACAAGGGACTTGCACCAGCCCAAGCGCACTCAGGATTGTGCTGCAAGTCGAACAACAAAAATTAGTAATCTTAGATAATGTATTGGCTGCACAGTAACAGAAAGCTATTTTGAATTCTGCGGAACCTCTGCAAAGAAAGTAATAACCTAGTTCTTCTGATTAAACTCTCCCAATATTTTCTCAAATTACGTGTCAGCATGTAAATATTTATGCATTCATCTATCTTGTAACCTTCACTAATATTTTCAGACCAACGTTGCCTTTTAAAAATGAAGGTGAATGTCACTGAAGTCCAACAGACTGCAATGTTTAAGGTTCAAGTTGTTAAGGACCAAGGAAAATGAGGATAGAAAGAAGGAAAAAGGAGAAAGAAGTGGGGACAGGGGAGTAGCTTGAAGAAAACTTTTGCTTTCATATATACAAACTGCATGAAACATCAGTAGGGGTGGCATCACAGATTGGCTGGGTTGAGCATTGGCCAAGAGTCTATGCCAGGGGTTCCCAGAGTGTGTGTTGTGACATCTTACAGTATTGAGGCAAACTCACAGGGGCGCTGCAGGATGTCTCTGATGACCCCTCCTACTTATTCCCCAGGCACCACCATCTTGAATCTAGCAAAATATTGTGAGATTTGGGCACCACCATCTTGGATCTCATGAGATCCAGGAAGAAGAGGCTACAGGGGCATTGTGATCCAGGTAAGTTTGGGAACCACTAACTCACCTGATCAGACCAACATCTCAACCCTGAGAACTGGTGGCACTCAATGCACCATCAGTAGGAGAGTGAGTACCATTGGGGACAGGTGCTGGGCTCTGCAGCAATCTGGTGCCATTACTGACCATTGGGAGGCATCTCAATGATGGCATCATGCCACTAAAGGAGCACTCAGCATATAAACTATGAAGTCTTTCCTCATCTACATTTTCCCATACCACTGAACCATTGGTTGGCCTGTGTTTTTGTTCCATCTTTCCACATCAGGAAGCTGGTCCAAAGCTTAGTTTGCAAATTATGCCGTCCTCTTTCTTAGATTTCTTAACTGATCCATAGTTACTTCAAAGTCAGCAAGAAGTCTCTCCCAATTTATTCCTAGCCCAGAGTTTAAATAATGTCTACTTTGTAAATATTGAGGACAACAGTCCAAACACTTCTGCAGTCCAAGCGCTTCGTTGCCGCATCATAAAGTCATATGCTGTGGGTTTTGAGCGATGGTGACTTTGAATAATCTGTGCCTTGCTTTTCTTTTAATTAGATTGGTTAAAATGTAACGAATCCCATTGTCAAGGGCTTCTAACTGCCAGCATCTTAATTAGCTACACATGCATTTTCTGCCTTGTAAGCTTCCTCATTAGTTGTTTAGGAGGAGAAAATCTAACTAAAAGTCTTCTAGTCCCATCTCCAGACAGAAATCCATTTCTGCCGTTTCTCATCCCCTACTGCTTGCATTTTTCTGGTTCAGCTTTATACAGACTGACAGAATTTCCCTCGCAACAGTGGCATCAATACATAAAGAGTGTCATATGATTTAATGGAAATCATATTCAATCTAAGTGACTACTCATCATAACCAATTGTTCCTGTTTTTACTACAGCAATAGTAACAGAAATTTGTTTTTACAGGCAACCATTAGAGCCTGCCCACTTAGAGCCGAAAGAGGATGTAGTCCCACTTGTGAAATTATCTTTTGCAAACAGATGTCGTTAATGCCAAGGTAAATGGGTATTTTTTTCCTCCTTGCACATATTTATAGGTATACATTAGCTATGAATAAAATATAAAGCCAAACCCCAATAGCAAATGGCATAACTGCAATCGTTTAAAATGTGGAATAAAGGGGACAGAGCACTCTACTTGATAGGTAGCATCAGAATAATGAAAACAATTAAAAACTCAGTGAACTATTGGCAGACTTTTACAAAATGGCAGAAGGAAAGACTCATTTATTCAGCTAAGCTGTCTCTTGTCCTATGTGAGCTTTTGCTGTGTCATCATGTAAGACGTCCTTTCCCATCTGCCATATATGTTTATAGCAGGCTGCTGTTTAGATGCTCTGGTAGACATTTTCCATGAAAGTGAATGGCGCATTTCCATAGCAGTGACAACAGTGATATCTCCCAAGCCAATGAACCACTGCCTTTGCCCTTCTTACTAGGCTATTGCAATCGTTTACTGTCTGTGCTAGAGAGAAACATGCTCACAGCAGAAACATTTTTGTGTTATGAAGGAAATAGTGCTACATGGGACTGGTAGCCTTTACTCCTATATCAACATTTGCACATGGGTTCAGTTCCAATGGTAGAGTGTGGTTGGTTACACGTTATCCCTTCTTGCCTACATAAGAGGACCACGTGTCAACCTCAGGGCAACACCAGCATAATCAACATCCTTTGCAAGGATCCAAGTGCTGTGCATACATCGTTTTAGTAACCCTTACCACATGTGGGTAGAAACATTATCTTGGTATAACAGATAGAGAACAGAGACAAAGGGCGCAATCCTAACCCACTTTCCAGCACCAACATAAGGGCAGTGCAACATATGGGTGAGGGAACAAACATTGCCATAACTTGAGGAGACCTCCCTGGCTGCCCCCCAACTGCAGGATGCAGCACATGCCCCACTGGAACAGCTGTGCCAGTGCTGGAAAGTTGGTTAGGATTGCACCCTAATTAGCAGTCCTTCTTATATGTGTGGACTATTCCAACACGGGTTCACTGAACATGTGTTGGGCTTTTTCATTACAGGAAACTGCCTGCCTGTTATGCAAATTATGCACACTTTTGTTTGCATCTCTGTTATATGCCTATATGCAGATCTGTGCACATGGTATCTAACATGCTATCTAACACGACATCTGCCCACCAGGTAGATGGGACTCGTTAGCCTGGGAAGGCAGCTCATCTGAGAGAAGGAAGACTCTGATCCCAAACCTCCACTGCCTTGTGGCTACATCCAGTTATGGAAAAGGCTTCAGGAGTCAACCTCAAGGCAAAATCCAGAGCCGGAGTCCCTGAGGCAGTTCATGGCTGAATACAGTCACGTTCTGGCAACTCCTGCGACGCCGCTGGAACCAACCGTATTGGCCTCTGCCTTTCCATTGGACCATTTCAGCAACGTGGAGAGGGGGGATTTGCTGCATGGGAAACAGTCTATCCTCCATATCTACTTTACCCAGGCTTTGCACACTGGACAGGACACTCTGTTCCAGAACCACCAATCAGAGCACATACTGTGGTCTTCCAAGACTGAAGGATGCTATCTAACATGCAAGAGAAAAACCTGCTCTCCCACTGTAGTTGTGTTTGAGAACACAATTTCATGTTTCATGTGACTTTAGCTGTCTGCCTAAAGGCACCTCTTGAGTTCATGGCAGCAGCAAGATAGAGTTGGAGACTTGCTGGGTCATAGCTTACAGCCTAATCCAGGGGTAACCAAGGTTTTTGGCAGGAGGCCCACATCGTCTCTCTGACACTGTGTCAGGGGCCGGGGGAAAAAAGAATTAATTTACTTTTAAAATTTGAATAAATTTACATAAGTTTTCATAAATGAAAATATTAATGATGAACTTATATGAATGAATGAAGGTCTTGCAATAGCTCAAGGCCCAAAAAAGGCCTTGCACAAAGCACAACAGAGGTCAAACAGCAAGCAGTGGAGGGAGCCCTCATCCCACAGCTCACGCGAGAGATCAAACAGTTGCCCTCATGCTGAGAGCAGTTGTGTTGGGCCAGTGTGGGCTCCAACAAATCTCCAGAGGGCCAGAGGCTCATTGGAGACTGGGGGCTCCCTGAGGGCCGCATTGAGAGGCCTCAAGGGCCACAAGTGGCCCCAGGGCCAGGGTTTGGGCACCCTTGGCCTAATCCTATGCTATTATTAGGGCAGCAGAAGTCACCTTCCACTGCAATAAATGCAACTGTGTCACCAAAAAGTGTGGCAGCAATTGTGCTGGGATCCTATGCTTGATTTCCCAGGTGCCCCATCCCCTTTCTCTATTTGGACATCTGTGGTAGGTATGGGGAGACCCATAGGCTACCAGAAGTTCTACTGTCTTTACTTACCTCTTGTTGGCCGTCTGGTTGCCCCTCCACTATAGCATGCAGCACATGCTCTGTCGGCGTAGCTGCGTGCTATAGCATGGCAGGGGATAGGATTGGGCTCTTAGGGCCCAATCCTATTCAACTTTCCAGCACCGATACAGCTGCAATGCAGCATTGCTGCCCTGAGGTAAGGGAACAAATATTCCCACACCTTGAGGAAGCCTCCATCACTGCCTCCCCATTGCAGGATGCAGCGCACACCCCATTGGCACAGTTGTATCAGCACTGGAAAGTTGGATAGAATTGAGCCCACAGTCTCTTAGTGGCTACCCATAGTGCAAAAGTGGCATACTGTATGGCTTTTCAGCCTTCTTACTGAGCAGCCTATTCACATGGACAGTGCCCTCACACCTGGCAGCTTCAGAAAAATACTCTGATGCAGCTGGGGATAGACAGAAAGTTGTCTCAGTGAGCCCATGACACTTCTGCTGCTTTTTCTGAGTATGGCTTGGTACTGTTGTGCATGATCCTGTCCATCTGTCTTCAGAGCAGCGACTCAAAGGATTGAGTTCCAAGAGGACTACTTGGCTTGTAATAAAAGCAGGCCTGGTAGCGTGCTTGTGCAACCAAGACTTGAAGCAAGCTCTGGACTCCACAATTAGCAACCTTTGTGCCAGCTCTGAAACCTTCCAGCAATCACACTGACGCGCAGCTGAACAAATAAAAGGAGGGTTTGTTATGCAGGGGAAACCCAAGGAGCTTGCAGTCACTTAGAGATCGGCACATTAGATGTTGGCATCCTTTAGTCTCAGAAGACTATGGTATCGCGCTCTGAATGGTGGTTCTGGAACAGTGTCCTCTCCAGTATGCGAAGCCTGGGTAAAGTAGGTATGGAGGATAGGCTGTTACCCATGCAGCAAATCCCCCCTCTCCACGTTGCTGAAATGGTCCAATGGAAAGGCAGAAGCCAATATGGTTGGTTCCAGCGGTGTCGCAGGAGTTGCCAGAACATGACTGTGTTCAGCCATGAACTGCCTCAGGGACTCCGGCTCTGGATTTTGCCTTTAGGTTGACTCCTGAAGCCTTTTCCTTAACTGGATGTAGCCACAAGGCAGTGGAGGTTTGGGATCAGAGTTTTCCTTCTCTCAGATGAGCTGCCTTCCCAGGCTGACGAGCCCCATCTACCCGGCGGCTGTTTAGTCGCCTCTTACGACAAGTACAGCCAAACTGAGGGCCTATTCTTATCCCCAGCCCCCAGGGGAGTAATCGGCACATTACTGAATCCAAAACAGGACAATTCAAGGTGTGAATCCAAAGACATCTGTGGGTGCCTGCTCAGCAGTAGAACTGCACGGGTTCAGCA
The DNA here is from genome assembly GCF_035046505.1 of Tiliqua scincoides. Classification (NCBI taxonomy): domain Eukaryota; kingdom Metazoa; phylum Chordata; class Lepidosauria; order Squamata; family Scincidae; genus Tiliqua; species Tiliqua scincoides. The sequence continues at coordinate 76,569,113 of NC_089821.1, read as the reverse complement.
GAATTTCAGTCCTCTTATGTGCCAGGGTTTTGCCAGCACAGTACATCTGTGTGACAATCCCAGAGCTACCTTTTTGGTTTCAATTCATTAATGTTGATTTTCCACTCCAGCGATCAGTCTGACACTCTGCTGGCCTCACAGACCAACTCCCAGGTTGCCGACTGTCCTCTCTCTGTCAGTTACTGCCTGTATCTTTTTCTTTCTCTGGCCTCTATCTTCAAGCATCTCTCTTCTTCACTATGAAGATGGGCAACTCCAGGTCATGGTAAAGAAGTGGGGCTATTGGGAATGGTAGTTCTACACTCAGCAGTACCATTACAGGCTTATGAAGTTCTTTGAGTAAGTCAGTCATGCTACCTACAGTGGGCAGGCACACGCACACACACACACACACACACACACACACACACACACACACACACACGTGTGTGTGTGTATGTATATATATACACACACATATATATGTATATGTATATATTGTAATTTGTGTCATGTGTTTCTTTCCACCAAGGCGCTATGAACAATCTTCTAGGAGCTGAGGGGAGAAAAAGGGAGGAAAAAATCGAGTCCGTCAGTCTGCCAGAGCATCCTTGTTTGATTTCAGACTTTAGACAAAGATGAAAGGAGCAGATGTGGTCAAAAGAATCTCTAGACCTGCCTAAGCCTTTAATCATCAAAATATTCACAGAGGTTTTTTTAAACTTGAGAGAGAGAGAGAGAGAGAGAGAGAGAGAGAGAGAGAGAGAGAGAGAGAGAATGTGATTCTAAGAAAAATGTTCTCCAAAAACTTGATGGACATCTCAGAACTGGCTTGTTTCTGGAAAAAAAACAGTGAGAGCTATGCATGGGGCGTGTGTGTGTTTTACTTATTATTAGTGAATCCTTTGTTCTTCTGCAAATGATCAGTGTTATGCTAATTGCTTCCAAGATACATGTTAACAAAAATTCATTGAGGTAGACAGAAAATCGCACACTTTTCTCTTCTAAAGAAACAGACTCTGTATATCTTTCTTAAGTCTCAGAAAGAACTGATTTTCATGGAGGAATTGCTTCTAAATTGCCTATCCTAACATATTTCTTTATAGTCTTTTTTTTTGTTATTTCAAAGGCTGTCATACCATCAGTTGCATTTCATTAGCAGGTTATATCCAGACGCTTTTCAAATGGTAAATCCAAAGCTTTCCTCTAAAACTTTTTCCACATTCCTCAGTGCAATTACTTCTTCAGGCAAGTCAACTTTTCATTCAAAATGAAGTTTTTTTCTTTTTACTTAAAGGAAAAGGGGCAATGGAAAATGGTCCTATTCCACAATTCCCTTGAAGGTGTCCAAGTCCCTCTAATTTTATTGTAGAAGAATGTGGTTGGAATAATAGGAAAATGGTATTTTGACATGGCAGAGATTAATGTCTTGCATTTAAGTGACAATCACATTTTTTTTAGTTTTATTTATGTCTCTGTTCAGAAGAAAATTAGATGTGAATTGAATTCATTACCCCCTCTCAGTACATACCAGGAAACCTATGTTTTATGAAATTTGGATTTTGACTATGTAATGAGGGGTATTACAGGGTGACCCCCCCCCCCAAAAAAAACCAGAACCCATAAAAATTTTATTAAATCCTACAAAGGTCCAGTAAATTTCAAGAAACTTACTGGACTCAAACTTATTGAGTTTGAGGAAGATTATTGTTCCAATATTTCATGCAGAAAGTCGACTTGTATACCCTGAAAGAAAAAAGAAGAAAAATTAAAATTAACAGTTTTATTCAAAGATTTGTGGGTTCTGGTTTTGTTTTTGTTTTTTGGGTCACCCTGTATTATACTTTCTTTCATGGCTTGGGAAAAAAAATTGGGGGAATTTAGAAAACTCAGCACTGATGACCAACTGTCAGAAATATGGGGTTTGAAATTTGGACACAAATATTATTGCTATTTGACTCCAGAGACTTTGAGATGAAGCGATATAGAGATCAATTTCAATCTGGCTTCCACCTGGATTTGGCATCAAAATGACATTCATCACCCTAATGTATGATCTGTGCTGGAAGAAACAATGGGGACGTGGAAGCCTGTTAATTTACAAGGTTATAAGCCATGATGTGTATGTGCAACCTCCTGATTTTAGAAATGGGTTACGTCAGAATGCCAGATGCAGGGGAGGGCACCAGGATGCAGGTCTCTTGTTATCTGGCGTGCTCCCTGGGGCATTTGGTGGGCAACTGTGAGATACAGGAAGCTGGAGTAGATGGGCCTATGGCTGATCCAGCTGGGCTCTTCTTATGTTCTTAATTCTCCTGGACCTGTTGTAACCTTTGACATCATTGACTACTAAATTGGCTGTACAAGGTGCAATTGGGGAAACTGTGTTTCTTAAGACTGTTTCTTTCTGGGTGGGTTCCCAGATGTGAGCCATGCCTCACAGCTATTCAGTTAGTATGAACTAGTGAAATATTTGGCAAAACCTTATAATCCTTCTGGTTGGCAAATGTCTTCCTAGTTGTGTAATGATGAGATGTAATGGATTTATGACTCTTGTGGAATTCTTTGAAACCATGAAACTCCACAGAAGTAACTAGACTTGTTAAAATGAGTTATCACTTCTTGGTTGTAGTAGTTATTAGTAATGATTTACCTTTTCCTCTCCTTTATCTTCCTCACAGGAAACAATTGAGGTGCACAGTCACTTGACTGTGGGTTTTAGACACATAACATGTCTTGAGTATAAATGAAAGATGGTTTTTGCTGAAATGTTTGCGGGGGGAAATAAACACAATGTTGTTCACACACACACTCACAAATGTGTCTAGCTGAGAAGCCAGTCTCTCAGCTATGTAATAATTCCTCATTCGGGTCTGCAGCATCTTATAAAATGTGCAATGTTAGGTCTTGCACTGGAAGACACATCTGAACCTTTTCTGAGCAAGCAGAGATGTCTTCGCAAAACTCAGTGACTTTACAGCAATCTTCCATTACTCTCTAAGTCATTTCTAGAAAGTCTGTAAGCCTGCTGTGTAACATTAAGGAATGTCCTTCTGACCTTGAAGCTTGATTGCATCAGACTGGCCTTGTTTTTCAGGCTTACAATGGATGAAGTTATCTAGTCTCTGTAGTATTGCTCCTTGTGGCAGTCCTTGCTTTCTCTTGCTCAGTGTTGTTCTGCTGGGATACAACTGCCTTGCAAACTTGAACATCTAGGTGTGCCAGGTGTTTTTAGAAATTCACACTGTCCTTGGGCATATCTTATTGCACTTCCTGGAAATAGTGGGAGGTTGCAAAGAGCTATAAGGCTGTTCCCCTAAGACACCTAAGCATTTCCACATGAGCATTCAGGATGTTCATAAGAACATAAGAACAGCCCCACTGGATCAGGCCATAGGCCCATCTAGTCCAGCTTCCTGTATCTCACAGCAGCCCACCAAATGCCCCAGGGAGCACACAAGACAACAAAAGACCTGCATTCTGGTGCCCGCCCTTGCATCTGGCATAGCCCATTTCTAAAATCAGGAGGTTGCACATACACATCATGGCTTGTAACCCATAATGGATTTTTCCTCCAGAAACTTGTCCAATCCCCTTTTAAAGGCGTCCAGGCCAGATGACATCACCACATCCTGTGGCAAGGAGTTCCACAGACCAACCACACGCCGAGTAAAGAAATATTTTCTTTTGTCTGTTCTAAGTCTCCCAACACTCAATTTTAGTGGATGTCCCCTGGTTCTGGTGTTATGTGAGAGTGTAAAGAGCATCTCCCTATCCACTCTGTCCATCCCCTGCATAATTTTGTATGTCTCAATCATGTCCCCCCTCAGGCGCCTCTTTTCTAGACTGAAGAGGCCCTAATGCCATAGCCTTTCCTCATAAGGAAGGTGCCCCAGCCCAGTAATCATCTTAGTCGCTCTCTTTTGCACCTTTTCCATTTCCACTATGTCCTTTTTGAGATGTGGCGACCAGAACTGGACACAATACTCCAGGTGTGGCCTTACCATTGATTTGTACAACAGCATTATAATATTAGCCGTTTTGTTCTCAATACCTTTTCTAATGATCCCAAGCATAGAATTGGCCTTCTTTACTGCCGCCGCCCATTGGGTCGACACTTTCATTGACTTGTCCACCGAAAGTGTCGACCCAATGTTCAAATTTTCTCTCCCAATTGCAGGTGTTTGTCCTGCATTCAATGCCATTTTGAGTAGTTCCCAACCTTCTGTAGTAGATTTGGGACCTTGGGGACTGGAGCATGAAAGAAGGGATGCACAAAATCCAGTGCTCATAAGAACATAACAAGAATCCAGCTGGATCAGGCCAAAGGCCTATCTAGTTCTGTTTCCCACAGTAGCCCACCCGTTTGCCTCTGGGTAACCCCCAGGCAGGAGATGAAGTCATATCTCTCCCATCATCCCTTTGCTGAAACTGGAATTTAGAGATATGGTATCATCCCTTGCAGACCTCCCATGGAATTATTATCCATGGCTGTTTAGAATCTGCCCAATGTGTTTTGGGACTGGTACACAATATGGCTGCAATCCTACACAGTTACATGAGAGTAATTCCCATTGAACTCATTGGGATTTACCTTTGAGTAGACATGCTTAGCATTGCATAGTATGCCCACTCAAGCTGCTTTGGACTGGGGAGGGCCTGTACATTCATACTAGAGAGAAGGCATTACGTTTAAACACAGGTGTATTAGGTGAAAATGATCTCTGATCAAAGGGCTGAGAAAGAAACTAGACAATTGCTGCCAGTCATTGTGAATAGTACTTGGACAGCTACACCAAAGATCAGACTCAGTATAAGGTAGCTTTCCCTGGAGGTAGCTACACATGTACTGCCTAATAAATAACAGGTAGCATCATTCCATTTCTTTTGCATTTGTGCAGGAATCTCCAGTTGTACTAAACAGTTGCCGATAACATAGGCAGACTTATATAAGTATATGCAGATGGATAAAGTTCAACATTTTCTTGAAGGAGAAGAAAAGATTAAAGGCAAAACTCTTATTTTCTTATAACTGACAGGCTGTGGATTATCAGAAGTTTGATTATAGTGCTCTGTTTAAATACAAATTTATTTGCCACAATGTCTCTTGTGTTTATTGTTGTTAGATTATTTTTAATTGCTATAACATCTTGTTTGATGTTCTTAAGATGTAAGCTGCTTTGGGATGCTATGTGCTAGAAAAGTGGGACAAAAATGTTTATTACAGTCAAAGGAATGAAATAAATATTGATCAAATAATTATTAGCTGAATCATGAGAGTAGGTCTAGTAGCTTTTTATCTTTTTGGTCTTGTTGAAGGGCTCCAACCACTGGAAATCAGTGAAGCATTCATAAGATAAAATCTGCAATTAAGAAGAAAGTCACAAAAAATAGAATGATTGAGAAGGAGATGTCCTAAACTATGCAAGTTTATTCAGACATAAGTTCCAGTTGCTGAGATCATGGTGAATGAGGATATCCTCAGGTACCACATGCTGCCATCATTGACACAGATTCAACTACAGGTGCAGCCTATTTATCCACAGATTTTTTATCTGCAGATTTGTCTCAATGCAAATGAGGTGGGGGAACAGAAAGTCACACACATCTTTGCCTCCTTTGCCCTGTGCTGGCATCTTGCTCCATTTCCAGCAGCCCAAAACACTACAAAAAGGCTCTGCCTCACACAGGCAGGGAAATAGCCCTGGAAGAGGTTCCCCTTGCAAAGGAACAGTAACACTCTTGGAGCCCCTGAGCCAGCAAAGAGGCTGGGGGGGGGGGGGGCTGAAAATCTCTGTAGCCAGAACACATGCAGCAAGGTGGAGCTTACTCTCTCTTACTCACACAGGGGCAGGTGTGGTAGCAACAGAGATGATTGCTTTAAAAAACCCAGGGAGTGTTTGCCAAATTCTCCCCCCCTTGAGATGATGCAGGCAATCACTTACACAAGCACACACACCCCCCATGGTGCAGGCTATCACGAACACAAGCAAGCCTTCCCACCAAGCAAAGCATGAGATATAGCCTACAATCCTCTCCACACTTTCCTGGGAGTAAGCCCCATTGACTACAGTGAGGCTTACATCTGAGTAGAAACACATAGGGCTGGAGTCTTAAAAGATCAGCATCCCATGTGAAAGAAGCCGGGCAGCTGGCAACGGGGAGGGCTGAGAACTGAGGGGGAGGCAGGAAGGGAGGGGATTGATATCAGCTGCCTTAGTTTCCGTCCATCCAGAAGTGTCATGCTAGAGTGTATTTGCGTAACTCTATGGAATTTAGCACAACACGTTTTTGTTAATCGCGCAGAGTCACAGAACGGAACTAACATGGATAAATAGGCTCCACCTGTATACTATATTTTGGTGCTTACCTATTCAGTGGATTTCAGACAGCCCCATCCTGCCTAAATCCGCATGTGGTGCAGCAGTGCAGCTGCGGCTACAGTGTATCCCAAAAAGCATTTTTGACTGCTGGCAATCTCCTCAGGGTACGGGGACATTTGAAAAATGGATTTATATTCGGCCTGCCAATGTAAACCATTTTGAGTTGACTGAGAAAGAAAGATGGTGCAGTAGCCAGTAGTCCCATATTCATGGTTTCACATATTTGCGGTTCTTAGGTCCCCCCATTGCACTTACGATCCACCCCTCTTCATTTACAAATGCATTGAGAAAGGAAGCTTTTTCTTCATACTGCTTTGAAAAAGGACATAGACATGTGGTTTTAGGTATCCACAGTAGCAGCAGGAATGTATCCCCCAAAGATAAAGGGTTGGGGACATCTGCTTATAAAAAACAGTGAGAAATAAACTCAGTGGCACTTAGTTCTAAGTAAATATGCATCAGTTTAATGCATATAAACTAACTGGATAGCTAGATCTCTTACGGAAAAAAAAAAGTTGGGACTGAAAATTATTCACTTCCCAGAACTGAAGACTTAAGAAGTGTGGTGGTGTCAACAACCAAGTGCTTAGAAAACCATTATTTTGGATGTAGATATATTAAAAGATACCTCTGGATAACATTTCACTGGATATAAAGAACCTATATTGAACATACTGAATCTCTAATGGCAGAGATCCCTTCCAAAAAAGCCACACAAGTATCCAGTTCCCACCTGTTCACTTATTTATGTCTGAGTAGCAGTTAAATATAGAACATAGATTTTAGTGAGACCTTTAATAGCCTCTTAGGTATAGAACATATCCTATAACACATTATATTAATAACATGAATTGGAAATTATTGCCAATAAATAGTAGTTGCTGTTAAATTCCAGTCTTTGGAATTAATTCTTCCCTGCCTCTGTATCAGTGTCAAATCACAGACTACATCTGCAATTGCTGAACCTGATAATGTCTTCACCCTGTTTTATGTAGTGACAGTCACAGCCCATCAATTAGGTGAGATGGTGCAGGTCACATCAACCTTGTGTGATTAGCAGCCGACAGCAGGGGAGGGGAATGAGAGAGCCGCAGATTCGGGGTGAACCTCAACCTGAGTCTGCTGCTTCCACTCTCTCCCCCCCCCCCCCAATGCCATGATGCACTTTCTGCCCACTAAAGGTTTGGTATCCTTACTTTGCTCCAGGTGCGGTTTCTTCAAATGCAAAACTTCTGATTTTATTTACAGGAATCCCGTGGATGAGGGAATCAGAAGTCCATTCAAGATGTCCCTTTTGATCAGACCAGATGTTCTGCACTTGCACAACTGAAGAAATCATGAGTGTGGGAAACCACTGCTTTTTCTGTAATCCTGCAGAAGTGGCATCGAACAGCATTTCAGGTTGCCCCACCATTGTGTAGTAGGGAGTGCTACTCACTAGGTGAGTAAGGTTAGGTGCTGCTAACTTGAGTCCACACCGTTGACTTCCTTTTCTTTGTCTCCAGTACACAAATGCTGCCACATTCAATATCATCCACATCACGCAGGTTCAATCTCACAGGGAACAGGCAGCCAAAAGTCCTTCCTCTCTTCCCATATCAACCTTGTGTGATAAGTTCCAATCACACTCTGGAGGAATTCAAGGTGATTTTGTTGTGAGCAAGAGTTCAAGAACAGAGGACCCCAAGGAACTGCCTTTTCTCGTATGAACTGACTTGTTTCTGAGGTCATATGGTGGAGCCTCCTATGGCTGAGGCTAGATCAATGACAAGGGGGGAGCCTTCTCTGTGGTTGCACAGATATTATGGAACCCACTCCCAGTTGAATTGAAATCTATAACCTCTCTAGTATCCTTCTAATGAGGATTAAACACTTAAAAAAATTATTTAGTTAAGCCTTCCTGCCTTAGTTTCTGTTGCTTTTCTTGTTCTTTTGTTTGATGGATACTTTGCTCTGGGTTTCTTGTGGTTCTTTTAATGTTTTATTTTATTTTATTTTTAATGCAAATTTATTATAACTAAATTTTAATGTCATTTTAATTTATGAGTGCAAGCCACCCTGGGTACCCCCAATGTTATATTCCACACCCTATTGGAGGGTGAAATATAAATCTTCTAAATAAATCATTAATTCATAAAGCTAGAAATCCCTTACCCATTAAAGACTTCTTGATTAAAGGCTACATTATAATTGTTTCTCAGAGCAATGTCTCAGCCAAAGCATGTGTACTTCTTCCTATTTATCCCTTGTCTCTGCTTTCCCTTTGTCTTCCTTGTGTCAATATCTAAATTGTAAGTGCATTGGGGCAGGGGCCTGTAATCTCACAGCGCAATCCTAGCCAGGTTTACTCAGAAGTAAATTCCATTGTGTTCAATGGGATTTACTCTCAGGAAAGTGTCTATAGCAAAGCTTCTCAAACTGGGGCGTCACGATCACCCAGCCAGAGGAGCTCTGGGGACACAGTGATGTGATTGGAATGATCACACAGCTGTCAGGGCTTTCAGGGGCATTTTAATACTTACCTGAGCTTGCGTTGGTACGTAAAAATGTGTGAAAATGCCCCTGAAAGCCCCAGCAGTGGCGCAATCATCCCACTGCATTCTCCCCCTCCCCTGCAAAGACTTACAGAGGCACCCAAACTTCTGGACATTTTGGGAACAGTTAGTCTATAGATTGCAGAAAGCCTGTAATTGTCTGAGAACAATCCCGAGAGCTCTGCAATGGCTACAAAACACAGACCATAAGCCCTCCTTCCCCTTTCAGATTAGTTTCATTTTGAATCAATCATGTAGGAGAACTTGAGTAGCATGTAATGGGGATTTTTAAATGAACCTTATTTCTTGCAAATGCCATGAAGCAGAGAAGGCTGCAGCTCTGTGCCCACTTACCTGAAAGTAAGCCTCACTGCGCACAGCTGGTCTTGCATGTGGACAAAGGATTTCACTGTAAAGTAATAATTTGCTTATTAAATTTGCTAAGTAGCTAACTTGTTCCCTGAAGTGTATGGTCATCTAACAAACAGGTTTCTTTTGGGATAAGAATAGTAAAAGCAACAAGGAAGGAAATAGATAGACTTTATATTTTAATTGGTCCATCTCTGTTTCTGCAAGTTATACAAATTTAATACTTAGATTGTGTTGGAGACTGAGTGGGGAACTGATCAGGCTTAGCTGGTGCCTGAGCCAGCCCAGAATTGTTGCCTTCCTGCCCCCCTTTTCTCTCTCTCTCTCTCTCTCTCTCTCTCTCTCACACACACACACACACACACACACACACACACACAAACTCTTGTGTGCAATTGCTCAGTATCTCTAGACCCCATTGGAAAGCCTGCAAGGAGACACCTGTTTGTAAACTTAGGGAGAGGAGGTTCCATAAGGTTAGTGCCAGTACTGAGAAGGCCCTGCTTCTTGCTGCAGCCCCTCCCAACTGGTGATGGTGACGGCTCCAGATGATCCAGTGGCATCGCTAGGGGGTGCAGAAGCATTGAGGACCTCACTAGGTGATGCTCACAGGGGCGTGTCACCACTACCGACCAACATTTTTTAAATCTTGATAATTCCATCATGCATATCATTTGACGTGCAATTTCATGCAGACTGTAATGAAACACACCATGTTAAAATATCTGTATTATATTAAAAGTTGTAGTAAAAAAAAACAGCAGGGGCAGGGTGATGGTGTATCACCGTGCCCACCGCCTAGGGCATTGCCCCACCCACTGCATGGTAGGAGGTCCATCATGAGGGTGATGCAAACCCTAGTGATGTCACAGGGAAGAGCCAGAAGGCAGTGTCTCAGATACTGTTGCCCCAAGTCACATAGGACAGGGCTGTCCATAAGTATAATGTTGTGTTTTGTGTACTGCTTTGAATATGGCATCACAGAAAAGTGAAATTAAAAAAATCTACAAAGAAAACCAAATTAAGACAAAACAACAGTATTGTAATGTGATTGACATCCCAATCCTATGCATGTCTACTCAGAAGTAAGTCCTGTTATAGTCAGTGGGGCTTACTCCCAGATAAGTGTGGATAGGATTGCAGCCTGAGTTCCCAAAGCCAAATTTCATATGCAAAACTTGATAGCTTAAAATCTGCTTTTGAATTTGCAACAGAACATAGCCTTGTTAAAACCAGACACCTCCCACTCCCTATTTCAAGATGGTTTCAAAAAGTCAACTATGAAGCAGACTATGTTAGAGGCAGGTCTTCCAATGCCTCACTTGCAGAATTTGAAAAGGCTTTTGCAGAAAGGGGAGAGCAGCTGGGTGCAGCATCTTTTAGGAGTTAAAAACCAGGGCAAGGATGGGCTTTGTAAATATCTTTACTGGAGGCCACCAGATCAGTACAGGCCCTGAATAGTTAAGCTGCTTGGCTCTTCCATTTTACACAAGTGTATTCATTTACTGAATCAATTGATTTCCATCATGAGGGAATCATTATGAAGCAGACCAGCATTAAAACACACTACCCCCCCTCCTTTTCCAATGAGCATTGATTGTTCGTTCTCCTGGTGTGGATGGTAGACACTATTAGGGCAATTTCATATGACTGAATTCTTCTCAGATAGGAATGGCTAGGAATTCAGATAGGAATGGCTAGGAATACTTTAAAGGATTCCTGTCATGGAACCAATGAAGACTAAAATAACACAGAAAATTGGAAATTGGTGTGGTGAGAGGGAACAACAAATTAACAACACAATTCTTGGCATGTCTACTCAGAGGTGAATACCATTGTGTTCATGTTTCCTTACTTCTAGGTAAGTGTGTATAGGAGTGCAGCCTATGAAGATCAGGAACAGAAAATTCTTCCTACAAAAATCTCCTATTTTTGAAAGCAAAATGCTATCTCTTGCAATAGAATAGATAATTGGATTTATATAAATAACCACACAATGTAAAGACTATCACATTTCTCTTTTGCTTCTGTTCTCTGACTTATAAGGGGCCTGTGCTCTGAGCAGTGCTGGACACAGAACAGGATTACTGCTAACCTTTCTGGGTCTTAGTGGCGTAGCTAAGGGGCTGCATGGGGTAGCAGTTGCACTGGGAAACAAGCTTTAGGGAGACAACAAGTTTAGCTTGACACTAGCGGCCAAAATTGTGAAAAAATTGGTATGTAGAATAATACCATCATGTTATATATCATTGGAAAGGTGATTTAATGCAGAGTGCAATGAAACAAACCTCATTGGAACATCTGTGTTCTATCAAAAGTTATGGCCAATTAACCAAAAACAAAAATGCAACTGCCTTATGGAACAAAAAGTGGATTTCTTTAACTCAAAACTGACCTATGAGGTTGACTGTTCAGAGAGCCAATGAGAAATTATTATGGCACAGTGTGGAACCAATAAGGTGTTAATATGAGTCAGCTCTTGTTTCTATGTATCATAATACAGCTACTCCTGCTAACTGGTAGAGAGGCACTTTTTCAAGTGGGGTTCCTCTTATATTTAGCATGTAGAGAATAACTGTTCCTCTTCACCCCCCCCCCAGTGTCTCTAATCAATAAGGGGCACATGTTTTATTTATTTACTTAATTAAATTTGATTTTGTTGTGAAGGGGGGCTACAAAATCTTCTTTGATCCCAGGTAGCAGATAGTTATGCCACTGGCTGGGGGGAGGTGGCAGACCAAGTGGGTGCTGAACTGCTGGGGGGAGGAGGAGGAGGAGGCACGTTTCCCTCAATTTGCACTTTTTAAAAAGCCCAGGTGTGATGTCACTTCTGGTTGTGACACCATTTCTGGAACATCATTTCTGCATTGGGCTACATGTTCATTACCTACGCCACTGCTGAGTCCGACGCTATCCAACTTTCCAGTGCAGTTGCAGCCGTGCTAACCGGGCATGTGCTGCATCCTGCCATATGGGAGGAGACACAGAGGCCTCTTTAAGGTAACGGAACAAACGTTTGAGCTTCATTGTGGCTACATTGACTCTGGAAAGTTGGATAGGATTGGGCCCCCAATTTTTGAAAAATGGGCAGTGAACAACCAATAGTTTCTTTGTTCCTATGGGTTTTATTTCCATGGTGTGAACAACCACATAAATATCAGGCTTGGCTTAAAAAAAACCTTGTAAGGCTATTCCATATTCACCTGTGGAACTCCTCTACACTCCATCTTGCTAACTAAGGAGAGGGGAGTTGTTTTCCTTTTCTGGTTATTTGGCCATAATCTTTGATAGAATACAAATATTTCAGAGTGGCTTTCAAACACACACACACTCTTTCTCTCTTCCTTTTCTTCCTGATGCATTGAGCAATTCAAGCTTTCTAAATCATGGAAATGAAACTTCTCTTTGTCTGTAAAAGGTAGTGCTGCCTAAATGCTGATCTTATGGACTCATGTTGGGGAGGCATGGCCAGTGGCCACATTGGCATAGAGCAGTGTTTCACAAACTGTGCATTGGGATCCACTAGGTGGATTGCGAGCTGGTTTCAGGCAGGTACCTATTCATTTCAATGTTAGATTTAGATTTAGAATATTTAGATTCTCATCCTAAAAAATGGGTCCCAGTGCTGAAAGTTTGAAAACCACTGGTGTAGAGTAAGTGGCTGTCTAGCAGAGCCCCCCTCACCTCTTCCATGCTGTCAGTGAGTGCAGCAGCCTGGGTAACTTCTGCAAGAGGTTAATCTCAGCTTTTAAAATGAATTGAAACACCTATGGGTTCTGTTGCCATGGTGTTAGTAACAACATAAGAATCAGGAAATAAAATATGCACAATCACACTTTCAAATAAACACTGAAGGAAGATGAATAAAAGGCCAAATAAATACTGCGGACAGGTACATGGAAGAAGAAGGTGACCTTAGCTGAAGTAAGTGTGTGCGCGCACACACACAGAAATCCCTAGGGTAGACTGATGGGTAAGTTACTGAAAGGGAATGAAGTTGATGTACTTAACAGTATTGAGCAGTAGAAAAAAGGAAGGCAGAACTTGGAATTACAATTGCAATCTATGGAGTGACAGCTAAAGCGAAAAGGGAGACTTTTCTTCATGAGAGATTTCCTGGCACAGTAACAAATGGGATTGACTGATTTATTTATTAATAAGATGATCCTCATGATTGTTCCTAAAACTGGTTGTAGAATCAGGTGGCAGGTAATGCCTTCTACTTTTTTCAGCCTCCTCCTGATTAGATTTGCTTGCTAGGAAGAAAGCAATGGCACCTGTAGGAAATCTCTCCTGTGTGTCATCCTGTGTGCTCTTTCCTCAGAATGGCTGCTGGAGCTGATTGGCAATCCCAGCGGATGAGAAAGTTAAAAAGGGTTTAGCCAGGGATTAAAGAGTGTGAAACTGGTGGTCTGAAACATTGCTCTTCAATTCCAGGCTTCCTCCAAAAGCTGGGTGATCACAGAAAAACTCTGTGTCATATGCTGGAGCAAGAGTGTGGTTTGCTGGCAATACTTATTCTAGGTTTAAATAAGAGCCAGGATGGTGTCATGGTTCTGGTGTTGAACTTAGCAGCTGCAGACCTCTGCAGCCCCATGCCCGGGGCAAAGCTCCGCAATGGCGCCCCCAGCAGGCTATCACTACCCCCCCTACAGAAATCCATCACCCCTACTCACCAGAGGCTCACGGAGCCTCGCACGACCTCCTCCCACGCCAGGGAAACCTCTGTGAAGTTCCCCGGTGCTATAAACTGTGCTTCCTGCAAACCAGAAGGTGGTTTTGTGTGGGAAGGACAAAGAAAGCTTTGGCTAATAGCTTCTGGGAAGGAACATACAGGCAGATCTGATCTGGGTGAGACACAACCAGAGACTGGAATAGAGAATGAGCAAGATGAGAATGAGCAAGATGAGAACCACAGCAGGGGGGGTGTAATGTGTTATTGCTTCTAAGGAAGGCTCTGATATCTCATTAGCCATCAATGCTCAAGGCTATAAATAACAGCACCTGGCTTAGATGCCTTTAAAAGAGGAATGGACAGATTTATGGAGGAAAATTCCATCACATGTTGCCAGTAGTGTAGCCAGAACGGTGCAAAATGGTAAGTAGTGCAGGCTTCCAAGTGTGATTATAAGCAGCCCCTCCCACTTGCCCTTGGAGCCATTCAGGCAGCAACAGCTGAGCATTGCTGTTGCTGCCTGAGTGACTCCGGGGCAAGTGGAAGGGGCTGTTTGCGTTCGGGAGCCTGCACTACTTATCATTTTGCAGCACTCTAGCTACACTACTGCAGGTTACGAGCTATAATGACTGTATGCAACATCTGGGTTATAGAGGTGGCTTGTCTCTGAATGCCAGATGCAAGGAAATGGCAAGGGGTTATAAATATTTGAGTGCTCCCAGAGTCATGTGGTGGGCCACTGTGAGCTACAGGAAGCTGCACTGATCCAGCGGGGCTCTTCTAATAGACTTAATCTAAAGCATGGTGTATTAACAATTGCTCACTAACAGTGCAATCCTATGCATGTTTACTCAGAAGTAAGTTGCATTCTATTCAATGGGCCTTACTCCCACAGAATTGCAGCCTAAACCAGTGTTTCCTGGTCGTCATGTGCATCTGTCTAAACTCTTGGGGTATTAATCTTGGTAACTATCATTCATTAGAAACCTACAAAGCACAAAACTAGTATCAGGTTGTTGTTGAACTTACACTGATGGTATCACCCCATCTCTATCTTGTCTTTGAAATGCATTTAGCTTTCTTGTCAGAAGCACCTGAACCAATTATCATGGCACAATTTTTGATTTGGTTAACAAGTTGCTAACATGCATTTCTCTTGTTGGGGAGGATCAAAGTATCTTATGTTCTTATCCCTTTGGCGTTGTGAGCACACCCTGCTGGCAATATCTTTTCTAGGCTGTGGAGAAAGGCCTTTCTCTCTCTGGACTAATTATAAATGCTGCAGCTTTGTGGCTTGTGCCTTTATTATTCAGTGATCCTAAAACAATCCCAAGCAATGTCTGTTTGCTGAAACCTAGAGCCAGTTCAGGTGATACTTTCCCCCCATCTTTCAATGCATGGAATATTTGGATGGGGAAAATAACATCCAAGCTAGCCACTAATAATAACCTGACTGACCAAGTTGAAGAATAATAATAATAGTTAAAACCAAAATATTTAGTATATTTGCTTGTTGTATTTAGCATTTCTAAAGTCTACCTTCTCTTGTGCTCAACATGCTTTCTATCTAGGACTACAGTAATCCTTAAATAAGGTGGTATTATCATCCACTATTATTATTATATTGTAGATGTAGATGCTGAATGCTGAATGTTGTTAGCCTAAATATCATTAGTTCATAGCAGAAATGAAACTGTGAACCCAAGAGTCCCAGCTCATATCTTACACTCTTAACCGCTGTGCTACAAGATTAGCAAGGAAGTTGTATATAAACCCATACTAACTGACATCTCGCTGTCAGTGACCATGTATTCATATATAAAGTGTGTATTTCACTTTTCTCCCTCTGCAAACAGGGGTGCTTGAAGGGGCTAATAACAGAGAAGGAAAAAAATTATAACAAGGTGATAAAAACAACATATAAAACAGAATCCCTCAGCCACCCAGATGGAAGGGTGATGGATGGAAGGGTGGGCTTGTTAGCTGGGGCAGGGAGGACCACATCCAGAATGAAATCTGTTTGACTTAAGATGTGACAGTCCAATCCTATACTTACTGGCTGTTGTTGTCGTGTCTCTTCCCTTGGCCTTGAGTGCTGTAAAGCAGTCAGCGCCATCATAAAAGAAGATGCGGCAGCACACTTAGCTGTTCACTGCCAGGGATGCTGGTGGGAAGGCTGCAGCCTTCCTACCTGCGTGGTCTGTTCTCCTGCTGGAGCAGGTAAGTCAGTGGGAGAAGTGGGAGGGTTGGGGTGATGGCGGGACAGGGGCAAAACTGGGTGGGGATGGGAATGAGCAGATTGGGTTCAAGAAGGTGGTTGGTTTGGTGGCAGCGGCTGCTGCTGAATCCTTACCCCCTTCCCAGACCCAAACCCATAGCACAGGTCCACACAGACCTGCATCAGCTATTTAGCTAACTCAGCTCCGAGTAGGGCCCTCCCACTGGTGCTACAGAGGTTTACTCTTGGGTAAGGGAATGACTGTCCCCTTGCCCAGCGGAGACCTCCACAATCCCCCCCCCCGCCACTGCAGGGTGTAGTGTTAGCCGTTTTGTTGCTGCTGCATCAGTGTATGTGTGGTGGGGGGAGGAGGAGAATACACTTGGGCTCTGGCACCAGGATGCAGGTCTCTTGCTGTCTTTTGTGCTCCCTGAGACATCTGGTGGGTCATTGTGAGATATCGGACTAGATGGGTCTGTGGCCTGATCCAGGGGGTTCTTCTTATAAGTGTTAAGTCTCCTCTCTGATACATAGTGATACAACTATGAGGAGCAATCCAGATAACTGGCAGGTTTCTGACATTTCCTGGGAATAGATTTATTTTGAAAAAGTATATATTTGCCCCTGGTAGGTGGAAAATAAAATAGACCTAGGCTTGCAACTGTATTCTCGAATGTATAGGCCTGTTGTGTAACGGTGTTGGGAGCAGAAGATGCTCAGCTATGCAAGGGAATGGGAATCTTAAATTCATTAGCCATTGAGGTCTGGCTCACCAAAGGATGTGAAAGCACCCTTTTCAAAGGAACGGCTGAACTCGGGAGAGCCAAAGTCTGCAGGTTTCGTTTATTGCTTCTGACTACGTGGCTCAAGGGAGCCATTTTAGCACCTCACATTTGGTGGTAATGGAAAATTCCTGGACGCTTAAGTCCTTCTGTAGCATTTCTTTTGTAAATGTGCCTTTTGATACCATTCCGGCTTCTTGCCTTCCTCCTCCGATGCCATTAGTTCTCCCGTGGATGTGTTGTTCTTAAAATATGTGTGTGTGCGTTAGGGCAATATTTGCATGCTATTGATTGGAGCCCGTATGCCACCAACCAGAGGCAGTCATGCCTGAAACCAACAGTGTTAAAGCAAACAAATCACGAGCTAATGATTTTCCAATAACTCAGCTGCCCTCCTTATGTTTTTGAGATGCTATAATTTTTTTTTTTCTTGGAGGAAGAAAATGATGTGGAGCTTTGAATTACAACAGAAAAGGCTGATGTAAGGTGACTGCAAGAGGGTCGAGGGCTTTTATTTGCCGCTGCTCTCTGATTGATTGGTGTTTCAGCACTTTTTAATTTCATGTTCCGCTTCAGCATGGCCTCGCCACAAATGCATAAGCTGCAGCCATAGATCAAAAGCTAGAGAAGAGAATGTAGTCTGAATCAAGGACAGCACACCTTGTTCCTTCAGTTGTTAATGTTTTTATCCCCTCAAAGGCATAGTTTAGGCAACAAAAGTGCATCTTAGAATTATCAACCAATCCCTTTCCTACAATATGAGCCTGAGCTTAGCAATAGAATATTGGGAGATACAGTGTCTGGCCAGCTTGATCATGGGCAGCAGATTGGTAGGGTGGAACACCTTCTTTTGTCCCATTGCCTTCATTGCTCTTCCCCTTCTTCCTCCCATTTCCTCGGTTGAAAAAGGAAGAGTAGGATGGAGAGGAAGTGCAGAAGAGAAGAGAGTGGGGGACTAGAGCATCTCTTTTCTCCACCCTTCCTCTCTGGTTCTTTTAGTATAAGGGACTGGAATCTGGTTGGCAGTCAATGCTTTGAGATTCCAGGATTTCACGTTGAACTTTCCTGCCTTTATTTACCTTCCAAGAAATGACTGTAAGATGTGCATGTGAAACACCAAGATCTCTGTCCAACAGATCACAAGCAGTATACTAAAACATGAGTTACTTGTTGGGAGCAGTGAAGATCACTGCAGAAATGCTGTAGGGCTATTGCTGAAATGCACTGAGTAAGATGCATTCTTGTCAACCTTCTGTGGCGATTGTATGCCTGGACTTTCAGAAGGTGTTTGACACGGTCCCTCACCAAAGGCTGCTGGGGAAACTCCACAGTCAGGGAATTAGAGGGCAGGTCCTCTCCTGGATTAGGAGCTGTTGAGGACCAGGAAGCAGGGAGTAGGTGTCAACAGGCAATTCTCACAATGGAGAGAGGTGAAAAGCGATGTGCCCCAATGATCTGTCCTGGGACCGGTGCTCTTCAACCTCTTCATAAATGACCTGGAGACAGGGGTGAGCAGCGAGGTGGCTTTGTTTGCAGACCACACCAAACTTTTCTGAATGATAAGGACCAGAAGCAATTGTGATGAGCTCCAGAAAGATCTCTCCAAACTAGGAGAATGGGCAGCAAAATGGCAGATGCGCTTCAATGTCAGCAAGTGTAAAGTCATGCACACTGGGGCAAAAAATCAAAACTTCACATATAGGCTAATGGGTTCTGAGCTGTCAGAACAGGAGAGGGATCTTGGTGTGGTGGTGGACGGCTCTATGAAAGTGTCGACCCAAAGTTGATAGGGAGATGCTCTTTTCCCTCTCACACAACACCAGAACCAGGGGACATCCACTAAAATTGAGTGTTGGGAGAGTTAGGACAGACAAAAGAAAATATTTCTTTACTCAGTGTGTAGTTGGTCTGTGGAACTTCTTGCCACAGGAAATAGTGATGGCATCTGGCCTAGATGCCTTTAAAAGGGGATTGGACAAATTTCTGGAGGAAAAATCCATTACGGGTTACAAGCCATGATGTGTATGTGCAACCTCCTGATTGTAGAAATGGGCTATGTCAGATGCAAGGGCGGGCACCAGAATGCAGGTCTTTTGTTGTCTTGTGTGCTCCCTGGGGCATTTGGTGGGCCGCTGTGAGATACAGGAAGCTGGACTAGATGGGACCATGGCCTGATCCAGCAGGGCTGTTCTTGTGTTCTTAGGATAATCACAGTGGGCGTGGGGGGGGGGGGGGCTTGTACTGGCAGCAGTGGTGCTGCTAATGTCCTATCTCCATTCCTGGCTTTAATTTGCCTTTCCAGATTCACTTGGACTTGTGCATGGCTGGTGCATATCTGAGAAGACTCAGCAGGGCAGCAAGGATTTACCT
This sequence comes from Tiliqua scincoides, assembly GCF_035046505.1. NCBI lineage: Eukaryota > Metazoa > Chordata > Lepidosauria > Squamata > Scincidae > Tiliqua > Tiliqua scincoides. Next base: position 76,549,803 of record NC_089821.1, on the reverse strand, counting down.
CTGGGCATAGCAACAAACATTCCTTTACCTGGAGGACACCTCTGGGGCCTGAAACTCCCCTGTGGGATACAGCTGTGCCCTGTTGGCAAGTCTGCAGTAGTGCAGGGGAAGTTAGGTAGGATTTTGCTGCCTACCATTGGAGTATATTTATTTATTAGATGTCAGTTCTAAAACTATTAGCTTGGGTTCTTTTTTTCCATACTTGTCATCTGACTTTTTTAACCTTTCTGCATTTCCCATCTTGCCTCTACGTTTCGTTCATCAGTCATGATAGACACTTACTTTAAAACAAAAATAGAGGTGAAAAGCTGAAAAGTTCAAGATGCTAACACATACATGCCCACGTCATATAAAAATAATTCAAGGGCATATCTGAATCTGTGCATTGCCCACTCCTGTGCTAGAAGTGTTGTAGAATGGGGCTGCTTCTTAAATGCGTCATTTTTAGTATTTTAATTAAATCTACCTGCCACAGTAGGGTATGTCATCAAAAAAGATATATGAATCAATTTGCAGCCATGTGCATAGGAATCTGACCCATCAACATAATTTGGTGACTGCTATGTCATAAACAGAGTGAGGGCTGATTCAAACATTCCAGTTGCAGAGACAAGTGATTCTCAGAAGTGCCTTCCCTGCTAGATAAACATAAGGGCAGCTCAGTACTAACTAGACTGCCCTTTATGACAGAGGAACATGGTTCTGCTGTTGTAAATAGCCATATGATGATGCACTCTGTGTGCTGCCGGCAGCCACTTTGGATCCATCACTGCCAATTGCATCTGGCAGCACAGGGAAGCTGGTGGCAGGGTGGGAAGTGGCAGGAGTGGGCAGGGTGGGGGGGAATAGGTGAATTTCTGGGCAGAGGAGGTGGGTGGGAGGTGGAATGAGAGAGAGAGGGATGGATCTCAGTGGCACCATTGTGCACCAGATCCTAACTATGTTCGCTGACCCCTTCCCTCTCCCTTACTCTCCTTGGACTTGCATTAACAAAATAGCTGATGCAGATCCAAGGAGACCCATTGGGGTAATGGAGGCTTTACCTTGAGGAGGCCTTTACCTTGAGGAGGCCTCTGAACCCTTTCTGAGGAGGCCACACCCCTCAGAACAAAACATGTTCCATTGGTTCGGCTGCATCATCGGGTGGAGATTTAGGGCCCAATCCTATCCAACCTTCCAGTACCAATGCAGCCAAAATGCAGCCCCGAGGTCAGGGGGTTCCCATATCTTGAGGAGGCTTCTGTGACTGTTTCCCCACCACAGGATGCAGTGCATACCCCATTGGCACAGCTGCACCGGCCCTTGAAAATTGGATAGGATTGGGCCCTAAATTAGGATTGAGCTGTAAGTAAATAGCCCATATCAATTACTTGAATTTGATCTGACTGTGCCATTCATTCTTTGATACTTGTCCAAAGCTTCATAGGGAACAGAGCCATTTACAAAACACATCTGCATAGTTGCTAGTCCACAAAAATTATGTTGTATTAATGGCCCAGTGGAGTCAAAAACAGGTGGCTTAGCCTTCTTTGACATACCTAGTTGGCAACCTTCAGTCTCGAAAGACTCTGGTATCGCGCTCTGAAAGGTGGTTCTGGAACAGTGTCTAGTGTGGCTGAAAAGGCCGATTCGGGAGTGACAGTCCCTTCCACACCGGGAGCAAGTGCAGTCTGTCCCTGGTCTGTATCCCTGGCTATGGGCCTTCCTTCTTTGCCTCTTAGCCTCAGACTGTTGGCCAAGTGTACTGTGGCATCCAAAAGCTCTCTGAGAAATGTCCAACACTTAGCTTCCAGAAGGACAGACACTTGCATCTTAGGGAGGAAACCAATCTACTTGTTTTCTGTATAACATGGCCTGCCCCAGAGCCACAAACTGCAGTACCACTGGCAGCTATCTTACAAATCTCAACATGAGTGGCTCCCAACCTTTAGGAGCAGTTGGACCACTGAGGCAAAAATTGGAATTGGCATGGACCTCATGCAACCCCTTCCATTGTCACCACACAAAAAATGCAACTCAATTTGGTAGTCCATGGGGGAGTGCTTGGCGAGTCAATGGAAATGCCAGCTGCAGTGGGTCCATTCTCCACCCTCTCTGGTGATTAATGGGGAAGTATCTCGCTGAGTGAACACTCCTCCACAGACCACCAGAAAGGATGGAGAATGGAGTCTCTTACAGGTGGCACTTCAGCAAGTGCTGGACAACCAGAGATGGCAAATGGACTACCTACAGCTACAGCCAACACTTCAGTGTGTGCACAGGAGTCACTAGAAGGAGTCATGAGTTGAGTCAAGCCAGTCTCTGACCCCCTGACTCAAGTCGACTCAAGAGGCATAACAGGTGGTTGTTGCAACTCATCATAGAGTCATTTTTGACTCTGTGTTATTCTGAGAAACACGTTATGGCACAAGCCATGCCTTGGCATGGCAAAAAAAAAAAAAAAAAAAAAAGCTAGGACATACACAGAGACGGAGAAAGAGAGACAGAGAGAGAAAAGCACACATAAGAGGAGAAGGAAAGGGAAGTAGAAAGAGCTTGTTTGTTGGATCACCTCTTATGGATGTTGAACCAGCACACAGTATACTGACAACTGTAAGAATTGCTTTCTTAGACCCTTTTGGAGGACTCTTTCCATACTGAGGCAAAGAATTGAGGCATCAAGAAAGTTATTACAGTTATTACACCGCTGCCTCAGAAGCTGCTTGCTTCTCCTTTCTAACTGGATATTTCTAACAGCATTCAGATTTGTCCTGTAAGAGATAGAAGTAGAATGTGCAGATCAGATGAAGACATTACAACGGCATCCTGCTCAATGCATTGGAGAATTTAACGGTATCACCAGCTCAGTCTCAGATGGGCACTTTGCATTTGTCCATACACGGGAGAATGTGGGGATTTATCTCCAAGGCCCAGACCTGACTTCCTTCCTCTTTGTCTATTCACTGAACCCAGTTCCTGCAAAACTGTCAACTATTTTTCTCTCCACTCAGTTCTCCAATTCCACTTTCACCTGTCATTCTGATCAAGCCTATTGGCTTTACCACTTTCTTCATTCAGGGTTGCCACCTTCTGACCTGGGGGATGGTTCTTTATGTTGTAACGCAGGCTCTGTGGTTGCTGCAGAGAAGCATAGCTTGCCCCTACCTGCCAGTGAATTTGAAGGTTGGGAGAAGGTGATCACTGCGGAGGAAAGCCTGTTTTGATCAGTTCTCCACAGCACAAGAGACATCAGTATCAGTGAGTGATGTTTGTTGCTGCACAAGCCCCTAGAAGCTTGTATGCACAAACAAGTATAGAAAAGGGATGCCTTGGGCTGATTCTTCTTGTTCGTTCTTCCTAGAATCATAAAAGAGGAGATCCCTTCTTGGGCTGAGCTTAGCTTCCCAACCCTTTTCAATTCTACTTCCATACTTCATGCCCAGATTTCTGGAGCTGTATTTCTCTGGATGTGTGCTAAAAGTTGTAACTGGAAGATATTTCAGGAGCTGTGCAAAGTCCTGGTTTCAGCAGGGATTTGTGGATTGTGGGAACAGCTGTATCCTGGGCAAAATGGCAAACTGGAGATGACTTTTCCCTCATTCAGATAGAGTAAGTGTTGCGCTTTAACCTGCAACTGTCTACTCAATGGACTGTTAAAAGTACAGTAACCAAAACTTCTAACAGTAAAAAAAAAACAAAAACAACTAAACAAACCATATTCAATAAAAGAGCTACAGTGAGGCTGAGGGATGCACACCCAGAGAGAGCACACATGGATTTTGAAACAAGATGTTTCTGTTTTATCAGAAAATAATTGATGTTGTTACGAAAATGAGAAAGAAAGGCGAATCAGTTGGTGGAATTCTTAACACAGTTTCTTTCAGAAATCCCATGTCTCGTCTCTTTGACATAATGCTGAGACACAGAAGGAGCTTCTCCTTTTAAGTGTCAAGGACTGAGCTCCTTTATACACCGCAGGTGGACCTCCTCCACTTGAAATCATTATCGAACTGCAGAGTCTTCCAAGCCCTTTCTGAAGATAGGAATATGCATGAGATGTTTTCAGGACCCAACTCTTTCAAAGCACTGGCATGGCCAGGGGCATGGCCCAGGAGGTATTTTTATTAGATAAAGTGCAGATCTTTATGAGATGCACATGCCTTTCGGCAATTTGAGTACATTTCAGTGGATTCATCAGAAACTTACTTTGCACTTCCTCAAGTTCAAGAAATAGCCTCTCCTTCCTGTTTCTTCCCCACTTTGTGTGGAGCCAGGGTTCAGTGTACTACTGAAAAGTATGGTCGTCTGATTTCATGGGGACCTTTTTTCTAGGTGAATGAATTGAAGACTGTGACCTTAGGACCAAACTAGACCTTGGGACCAAACTAGATCTCATCAGATAAACATGGAATTTGCTCAGGTAAGGAATTCAGGTACTAGCAGTCATTTGTAGAGAGGAATCGGTGAATAGTGGGTGGAGTAAGTGGAGTATAGCTTTACATTTTAACATGCTCTCAGGCAGGCTCTGGGAGTAGAAATGAACTGGATTGCAAGGGAGAGCAAATTCAAGGGCATCGGGTTACAGTTAAATTTCTTTTGACCCACAGAATTTGGCTTATCAATTAAACAGGGTTGGGAAAGTAGATAGATATTTCAAGAATTCTGGTGGCACGTGTATTAGCGCGCCACCAGCATTTACCCTGCCCCCTCACGAGACACAGGACGGGCCAGCCTCGCAGCCGACTGGCTGGGGGCTAATTGGTCTGGGGCCACGTGCAGGCTGCTCAGAGAAGCCCGCACAGTTGGGACCAGGCAGCGGTCAGGGAAGGACCTCCTTCACGCTGCTCCCCGACTCAGGCCACGTTGCTGGGGCCTTGAGCCCAGCAGACTTTGCTGCGGGAGCCCGCCTGCCCGCCTGGCTTACCTGTGGGCAGCGAGCGGTTGCTGGTGGTGTTGCCTGGGTTGGGCTTCTTGGCTGGGTTGCGGTGGGCTGCCTTGCAAGGGCGGTGGTCCAGCTGCGCCCCTCTTTGGCCGCGTGTGTGCGGCTGGTGTGCCCAAGCCTCCAGTGGGCTTGGTGTGCCTTGGGGCTGGTGCTTGGCTGCTCGCTTGGCTGCTCTCCTCCAGGCTGCTGGCTGCGCTCAGCGGGAGCCGCTGAGCGCCCGACCTCCCACCCACGTCCCTCGCTGAGTGCCCAACCCCCCCACCTCCCCAGGGCAGTTTGGGTGGCCAGCGCTTGGGCGCCTGGCGGCTCTGCGCGGGTCCGTGTTTGAGCCTGCTGGTCGTTTGGGGTGCCTGTGTGGAACGGGTCGCCTGCTTGGTGTGCAGGCGCCCCGTGGGAGCGTTGTTTGGGCGCGTGCCTGGCTGCAGCTGGTGCCTGCCACCCTTGGGGTTGCTCTGCCTCCTGCCCGGCTGCTTGTTGAGCCTGCTGGCAGAGGCACCAGGAGCTTTTCTCCGCGCCTTCCTCCATGTGTTTGGGGCTTTCAGGGCATCACCAGCCTCCTCCCCAGCACATAGCTGGGAAGGGCATTTTGCTAGTAGTTTGCTCCCTTCACTTGCCTGTAAGGCTTGGTGGCTGAGTGGTGTTTTACACTCAACATTGAGTAAAGCTAAGCAGAGTCAACTGTGGTTCAGAATTGGATGGGAGACCACAAGTTGATAGCTGTTTTGCTGTGTCATTTGCATGCTAGATTAAAAAAAAAGGGGGGGGAGAGGAAAGAAAACAAGAAGTTGATTGGATAAATAAAGAGGTGAGATTAATAATAATAATAATAATAATATTAATAAAAATAATAAATAAATAAATAATTTAATTAAAAAAACAAATTCCATAATTAAGGAAGTTGTAGTTAAAATATAAATTAATAACAAAAAAAAGGAATTTTGAAATTAAAATTGAATAAAAATAAGATCAAGGGAGTGGGATCATTAGAGTAGCTTAGTGGTAAGTATTATAAGGTTGATTGGTTAGTTATCACTGCTTCCCCCCCACAGTTCAATCGTCACTATGCCTAAGAGAAACAAGAAATCCGGGGGGAAGGCCCCAAAGCGCCCCCCCCAATCCCGCACCAGCTTCCTCCTTGGATGAGGAGAATGATACAGCTGAGCTGCGGGCCCTGGTTGCATGGGTGGAGGCTCTTGAGAAGGAGAAAGCAATGCGTGATGCTGGGTTGGGAGATGGTGGTAGCACATCAGGTGCTTCCCCCCCCAGTCAAAGGTCTACCAGAAAAGGGCGTGGTGCAAAGCTCATGGAAATCCTCTCTTCCAGGTTAACTGCTTTGGAGAAACCCGTTGAGCGGCACGCTCCGCCTGGACCTCCTGTTGTTCAGGTGCAGGCATCAGACCCTGAGGAGCAGCAGCATTCGCAAGGAGCATCTTGCCAGGCAGTACCCATGCCTTCATCGGGTGAGAGCGGGCAGATGGATAGCTCAGCCTGGGCTGGTGTATGGGATGAGCGTGAAGGTGTGACTTCCCCAGTGTTGGCAGCTGCGACTCCGTTGCCATATTGGCCGACTTGGGGTTATTCTCAGGTGCCGCAAGCCCCCCCCTTTCCATATTCACCAGGAATATGGCAGCAACCTGGGATCTCCCCAGGGGCGCCGGCATCCCAAGTGGGGCAGACGGTGGCTGCCGCTCTGCCGTTTACGGGGGTTTCCCCTGTCTCTGGTGTCCCGTATGGCCTTGCCCCTTATGCCAATGTCCCATATGGGGTTTTTTCTCAGGGAGCCACAGAAGGGTCAGGTGAGCGTCCGTGAGTGGCTTATGCGGATGTGGCCCTGCCTTTGGGTGGTCACCTTGCCTTGGCAGTTAAAGAGAAAATTTGGAGGGGCGAGTTTGTTGATGTTTTTAGTTTATTGCATAAGGAACCTGAGCCAGCCCTGAAGGTGGGTGACCCAGCGCCTGATCCCCAAGTGGCACGAAGGCGGAAAATTGATAAGAATTGGAATAACTGGTTAAATGGATACATTATTTATACTGCAGTTGTTGTTCAGATGCAGCCAGCACGGGCAACTGCGCTTTTTAAGTACCTGGATATTATCCACAGGGCTTTCTGCGAATATGCGGGCGCGGCCTGGCTTGCATATGATGAACATTTTCGTTTACGTGCTTCACACGACCCCGCCCTTGACTGGCGGGTTCCACAGTGGGAATTGTGGGTCCAAATTGTCCTGCCGGCCCAGTCCAATTTGGGTGACCGATCTGATAGCGGGCATTTGATTGCTCGGAGCACCACCGGGCCGGTGGCAGGGATGTCAGGAGTGCGTTGGGTTCAACCCCCCCGCTCCTGCTATGAGTTTAACACCACAGGGCGGTGCAGTAAGGGAGGCTGCAATTTTGCACATGTCTGTGGGCAGTGCAACGGTCAGCACTCAGTGTCTGTGTGCCCCAAGTTGGCAGGTTTTAGGAGGGGTCCCAGGCCCCAAGCTGGGCAGGCCAAGAGAGGGGGCGGTCAGCCCCCTCAAGCTGGAAAGGGGGCCCACCCCGATTAGAGTAGAGGTGTTGGCTTCATTTTTGAAGGGGTATCCGAAGTTTCAAGATGCTCAAATATTATTGGAAGGTTTTTCTAAAGGATTTCGGATTCCTGCGCCCCCTCCCTCCAGTTCTACCTGACCAGGAATCTCCCATCTGTCAAGGGAATGGAGGGGATAGTTCAAGCTAAGGTAGATAAGGAATTGGGAGCCGGCCGTTTGGCGGGCCCCTTTAAGTCTCCTCCATTTCACAAAGTTCAGGTGTCCCCTTTAGGTGTAGTCCCCAAGAAGGTCCCTGGGACCTTCTGTCTCATTCACCATCTGTCCTATCCTTACGGGGACTCAGTTAATGATAGGATCCCTGCGCACCTTTGTTCAGTGCGCTACACTTCTTTGGACCAAGCTATCGGGGTGGTACGTGGCTGTGGCTGTGGTGCCCTCATGGCCAAGGCAGATATTGAGTCTGCATTCAGACTCCTGCCCGTCCACCCCGATGATTTTTGTTTGCTTGGTTTTCAGTTTAATGGTTCCCTGTACCTGGATAAAGCGCTGCCAATGGGATGTGCAATCTCCTGTGCCCTTCTTGAGAAATTTAGCTCCTTTTTGGAGTGGGTAGTGGTGAGCAGGGCACGACTCGCCTCAGTGGTCCATTATCTTGATGATTTTCTTTTCGTGGGCGCAGGTGGATCTGATCAGTGCCTGCACCTGCTACATACCTTTGTGGCTGTGTGCAAGGAGTTGGGGGTTCCCCTTGCCCATGAAAAGACTGAGGGCCCCTCGACTACCCTTACATTTTTGGGTATTGAATTGGACACTGTACAGCAGTGCAGAAGACTGCCTGGTGATAAGTTGGATAAGGATGCAGCAGTTAATTCTTGCTGGCCTCCAGGCTCGGAAATTGTCCTTGAGGCATTTGCAGGTTCTGGTGGGGCATTTGAATTTCGCCTGCAGGGTAGTTGCCCCTGGTCGAGCCTTTTTGAGGAGGCTGTGTGATTGCATGGCGGGTATCAAGAAACCTCACCACCGCCTGCGGATCACCCAGGACATGAAGGCAGATTTGGTAACCTGGTTACAGTTTTTGGAACTTTATAATGGTGTATCCTTTTGGCGGCAGGAGTGTTTACTTGAGGCGGAGCTGCAGGTTCACTCTGATGCTGCGGGTGGTTTTGGGTTTGGAGTTTATTTTAGAGGGAGATGGTGTTCCGCCCCTTGGCCGGATGCATGGGTTTCAGAGGGGGTTACAGCGGACATGACTTTTTTGGAGCTGTTCCCCCTTGTGGTGGCAGTTCATTTATGGGCAGAGGAATTTGCCAACTCCACCGTGTGTTTCTGGTGCGACAACCAAGCTGTGGTGTTTGTCGTTAACCAGCAGACGTCCTGGTCCCCACGGGTTATGAGGCTGGTGAGGGTGTTCGTTTTGCACTGCCTTAAAAATAACATCTTGTTTTTGGCTAAGCATGTCCCGGGTCTTGACAACGGCATAGCCGACGCCCTATCTCGTTTTCAGGTGGAGCGTTTCCGTCAGCTGGCACCGGGGGTGCTGGGGGAGCCCGACCCGATGCCCCTTTGGCTTTGGACCCTTGGCTGTGCAGAGCGCAACATGTAATTTGGTCTGCGCTCGCGCCTTCTACCCGTCACAGCTATCAAAGTAAGGCAAGGGAATTTGAGGCCTTTCGGGCAGCCCTGGCCTTACCCCAAGTCTGGCCCATTCCTCCGGAACACCTGATGCGGTTCCTGTTATACCTGCATAGCATTAATGTAGCTTGTAGGTCTTTATCAGTGTACTTGGCGGCATTGGCATTTTGTGCCAAGGCCTCAGGCTTTGCTGATGCTACTGCAGACTTTAGGGTATGCAAGTTGGTCGAGGGTTTGAAGAGGATCTGTCCCCCAACGCCTGACCAGCGTAAGCCCATTACCCCTGGGATTTTAGTCAGGTTGATTAATCGTTTTGCGGTGCTGTGTTCGACTCCTTATGAGTCTTTGTTGTTTAGAACCATCAGTATCATTATGTTTTTTGGTGCCTTCCGCCCCAGTGAGGTTTTATATGCCTCAGCGGGCGACGAGTCTGGGAGAGCCCTACAGCTGCAGGATGTACTTATTAAGGCTGATGTGGTCATTATCACTCTCCGTCGTTCGAAAACCGACCAGTGGGGGGTGGGTTTTAAAGTGCAACTGGGCCTGGCACAGAACCTAGCCTTGTGCCCAGTAAGGTCTTATTTGGCTGCACGTCCTGCGGTTCGGGGTGCCTTGTTCTGCCATGTTGATGCCTCACCTGTTACGTTTTTTCAGTTTAGGGTCCTTTTTCGCAGGGCAGTGGCGGACCTTGGGTTTCGGGCGGAAGATTACGGCCTGCACTCTTTCAGGATTGGGGCTGCATCGGCTGCAGCTGATATCGGCCTCCCAGCTCGGGACATTCAGAGGATTGGCCGTTGGCGCTCCTGGGCATTTAAATATTATGTCAGAGAGCCTGACGAGCGCTGAGCGGGATGGGCTCCGCTATTTCCCCCTCGCCCTGGTGGTAGGGGCGAGGGGTGATGCAGATACCACAACAAATTTCCGGGCATGGCCCGTGACAGCGGTTGGGCGCTCTTTGTTCTGGCATTGCCAGGTGTTTATAGTGGCACTGCCACATGTTCCTGTGTTGCATGCTATATTTCCGGGTTTGTCCCGTGACAGCGGTTGGGCGCTCTCTTGCTCTGGCTTTGCCAGGTGCTATATAGTCAAGTGATGCATGTTTCTGGAATTGTGATTCCTGTTTTTTCCTGTCCACAGGTTCCAGGGCGGGAGCTGTTTGGGTCCTTATCTGTGGCCACTCCATTGTTTTCTGGGCAAGGAAGAGGGCGGCCTCCAGTAGCTTTGGCACGCAGCTGCAGCTCGGTTCATTGGCTACTGTGCATTGGGTTGCATGGCGGGGAATGCTGTGGGATCAGCTTCTTCCCGCTTTTTATGAGTTTGTGCATGCCCATGCCCCGCCTCACATCATTGTTATTCATTTGGGGGAGAACGACCTGGGCCAGAGGACGACTCTGTCCTTGAGGCTTCAGGCCTGCAGCGATATTCTCCACATTAGTCAGCGTTTTTGCGGGATGGTCATCTTATGGTCTGACCTCTTGCCTTGCAGGGTTTGGCGTTATGCCTCTAATGTTAAAAAGATCGAACTGGCTAGGAAGAAAGTAAATTCGTATGTGAGGCGGGCGGTGCTCCGTCACGGAGGCGGTGTCATTTCTCACCCAGGCATCAGCTATGATGTGCCCCAATTGTTCAGAAGCGATGGAGTACACCTTTTGGTGTTTGGCAATGATGTTTTTCTTCGTGATTTGCAACAGGGCCTGCGGAAATTTCTTTCCGTGTGGGGCGGTGGGGCCAAGCACTAAGCTGACCCCCCGGGTGGCAGGTGTCGTGCGGGTTTTGGGTAGGTAAGGTCATATTGGTGTACACCGCAGGGTGGCAAGGGCCGGGTGGACTCCACGCTTGGTCATGCTGGCATTCCCGGCTGGGTGACGCAGGCTGGATGAACCTCGGCCTGGTGGTAAAGGCGTACCGCGGGTTCGCTCGGGTGGCCTGAGCTAGCTTGCCACCCTGTCCCTTCGGGGTGACAATGAAGGGGGCGGCAGGCTTGTACTGACACTGCCCAGAGTCTGGTGTGGTTGCCCAAATCAATATAGGGGGAAGTAGACGGGCAGCTCCGTTTCCCCCATGTAGAACCCGCATGACTTATTTGTTAGGCCCTGTTGTAATCTGAAGTATATTTAAATAGTTAATAAAGTGGCCCTTTGTACCATATGCCCTTGCCTGTGTCTTTATTGGGGGGTGCTGGGTAATGTAATTGGAAGAGCATTAGCCCCTTTGCCTGCAGATACATCCAGTCTCACACACCTGAAAGTGAGCAGAAGAAATAGCTGATGATTAGGGTTGCAGCACCACAATATATTTTTGTGGAACCAATTGTCACTGGCTTATTTGACTTTTTAGTATCTTTGAGTGACTGGCTCAAGGTAATCTTGGAAGCTTCATGGCTAAGCAGGGATTTGAACCTGGCTCTTCCTGGTCCAAATTTAGAACCATTATCCTAGCTCAGGGGTGTCCAAAGTTTTTGGCTGGAGGGCCACATCATCTCTCTGACACTGTGTCAGGGGCTGGGGGGGGGGGAAGAATTAATTTACCTTTAAAATGTGAATAAATTTGCATAAGTTTACATAAATGAATACATTAAAGATGAACTTATATGAATGAATGAAGGTCTTGCAGTAGCTTAAGGCCTATAAAAGGTCTTGCACCAAGCAAGGCTGGCCTTTCCTTTTCTGCCTCTGCTGCATTACAGACATGAAACAGCAAGCAGTGGAGGGAGCCCTCATCCCACAGCTCATGTGAGAGGTCAAACAGTTGCCCTCATGCTGAGAGCAGTTGCGTTGGGCCAGTGTGGGCTCCTACAAATCTCCAGAGGGCCAGAGGCTCATTGAAGACTGGGGGCTCCCTGAGGGCCGCATTGAGAAGCCTTAAGGGCTGCATGTGGCCCCAGGGCCGGGGTTTGGGCACCCCTGTCCTAGCATAACAATGTTACCTTTTCAGGAATTATTCTAGGTTACTGAGGCCAAGTAAAACATTTGATTTCAGAGTAGATTGCATTACAAGGAATCTTGTGTTTGATCAGATAAAGTTGGTGTAATTAAGCATTGTTACCTATGCCTAAGTCTCAGCGTGTTTTAATGCTTCATTTTTCTGCATTTCAAATGAAATACTATCTTCCTAATAAGAGAAGAAATGTATTTATTATAAACAGATAACAAAGATTATAATAATAACAAGTTGAGTTGGTTATTGTTTGGGTAATTGCTTGAAATAGATGCATATAAAAATAACAAGCAAGCCCATTACAATTGCAAATAGGCAGATTTAATTGGAGCATTTATTTCTTTTGAGATCTGAATTAACACTGTTGGAAAATTCTGAATAATGTGGCAATTTGCCTTGGCAATATTCAGGAAGGCACTTTGCAGAATATACGACATGGAATCTACTTTTGAAACCTGGGCCGTGGGTAGTGACCACTGAAGGTCAGAGATGAGGGTCAGGAACAAGCCAGGAGTCAAATCATAACACCAAGCCTGATGTCAGAGGAGGTACCAGGCAAGGAGATTTTATTGCTCGGGTAAGCATCCTGCTAAGACAGGTAGTCTCTTAATTATCCTTCCTGTCCAGAGAGATCTAATGCTATGCTGCATCCTTCAGGGGACTTTTGGCTGCTGGAGGTCTCCCTGAGGGACATTTGTCCCCTAGCCCATGGCTAAGCCCCAGCAGTCACTATGGGGAAAAGTGGACCTGTCTAAAGCCAGTTGCAGTCTGGATGATGGCCAGCAGGTTGAGAATAAATCTAGAGAAGACAGAGGATCCCTTGGTCACAAAAATCCTTAATGCAGGTATTGAGTCACCTGTCCACTCTGAATGGGGTCACACTTCCCAAACAGGAATGGGTGCACAGTTTGGAAATGCTCCTGGACTCACAGCTCTCCCTGGGGAGTGGGGAACCAGATGGCAGCTGTGCCAGGGATGCATTTGCCCAACTTTGGCTGGTGTGCCAGCTGTGGCTGAACTTGATTGGACCTTACCATGCATTAGTGACTTCAAGACTGAATTATTGTAACATGCTTTATGGTGCTTCCATGCTGCCTTGGAATACAGTTTAGAAGCTGCAATTAGTGCTGAATTGGTGATCCAGGTAGTCACTGGAGCTACGTGGTTTGATTCTGCTTGGGTGACTACACTGTCTGCCCATTCGTTTCCAAGTCCAATTCAGGGTGCTGGTACTGACTTTTAAAGCCCTTTATTGTTTGGGACCATAAAGCTTAGCTGACAGACTGCCTTTTCCCATGCATTCTGGCTCACCCCCTTAGGTCATCTGAGGGGGGCTTTCTTGCAAGTGCTGTCCCTGTTCCAAGTTAGAGGGACGGCAGCCTTCTCTGTAGTGGCTCCACAATGATGGCGTTTCCTACTAGGGGAATTAAGAACCTCATGGCTTTTCAGCAAGGGCTCAAAATATTGTTTTCTTGTTGGGCATTTGGGTGAGGGATTGGTGTCTGGCCTCTGGGTGTGGTGTTTCATTTTGCTTCTTTGCTCTGGTCTGGGTAGCCAACCCCCCAATTGTTTTTAATGGCTTTTCATTTATTGTTTCAGTCACTGTTTTGTATATTGTAAATTTGTTGTTTTATGGAGCTTTGTGAGCTGCCTTGGGCATTTGCATGAGAAAGGTGGGATACGGGATATGCAGTTTTAAAAAAATAAATACCCAAGATTTCTGTTTAAGCAATTAGATCAAAGTAAAAAATTCATATACAAGATTATGCAAGAATACACAGGATAAACAATTAACCATTATCTGCTGACTATTTGACCTAAATGTAATGACAATGTAAATATAAAGCACTCCTAAAATACTGCTATGCTAAAGACTTTGACTGTGTGGATCATAATAAATTGTGGCAAAGAGATAGGAGTACCAGACAACCTTATCTGTCTCCTGAGAAATCTGTATACGGGTTAAGAAGCAACCATTAGAACCGAATATGAAAAAACTGACTGATTCAAAATTGGGAAAGTAGTACAAAAAGGCTGCATGTTGTTACCCTGCTTATTTAACTTATATGCAGAGTATATCATGCAAAAGGTTGGGCTGCATGAATCAAAAGCTGGTATTACAATCGCCAGGAGAAATATCAATAACCTCAGATATGTAGACGATGCCACTCTAATGGCAGAAAGTGAGGAGGTTCTAAAGAACCTCTTGATGAGGGTGAAAGAGGAAAGTGCAGTATGTAGCTTGAAACTTAACATTAAAAAAAAACTAAGATCATGGCATTCAGTCCCATCACCTCATGGCAAATAGAAGGGGAAGAAATGGAAACCATGATAGAATTTACCTTCTTGGGCTCCTAGACAAAGACTGAAGCCATGAAATTAAGATGCGTGCTTCTTGGAAGGATAGCTATGGTAAGCCTAGACAACGAAAAGCCAAGATATCACCTTGTTGTCAAAGGTTTGTATAATCAAAGCTATGGTTTTCCCAGTAGTAATGCATGGCTGTGAGAGCTGGACAATAAGGAGGGCTGAGTGTCAAAGAATAGATGCTTTTGAATTGTGGTGTTGCAGAAGAGAGTCCCCTGGACTGCAAGGAGATCAAATCAGTCAATTCTACAAGAAATCAACCCTGACTGTTCATTGGAAGGACAGATACTGAAGCTGAAATACTTTGGTCATCTCGTGAGAAGGGAGGACTCTTTAGAAAAGACTCTGATGCTGGGAAAAATTGGAGGCAAAAGGAGAAGGGAACTGCAGAGGGTGGGATGGTTAGATAGTGTCGCCTAGGCAACAAACATGAATTTGGACAAACTCCGGAAGTTAGTGGTAGGCAGGGGGGCCTGGCATGCTGTGGTCCATGGGGTCACGAAGAGTCGGGCATGACTTAAAAACTGAAGAACAACAAAAGCCCTACCTATATCTGCTTTATTATTCAAAGATTCCCAATTACATGTGACAGGAGAATGAGTAGCAGGTGTTGCACCAAAGTTTTCAAAACCAGCAATAACCATTTACATTTTATCCACACACAAGGAAGACAAAAATAGTAGCACGTGTGCAATCTTTCTGTTTCACAGTTATAATTCTTCTGTTCATAATGAACCTCATGCTATCTGCCCTCTTAAACCATAGCAGACAATGCATTCTATACTTGATTTAATTAAAAGTTTTGGAGCTGTAACATTTTAACACTTTGTTCAAGGCCAGAATGGGTTATTATTGAGTGTTTATCATCAAGAATTAATTAAAAGACTTTTTTTTTTTTTGCTCATTAGAGCAAATAGCTGGCACTCTGTTTGGTTCCATACAGACAATTGTTATTCATTACATAAGAGCCACCTTAAGGACTCTGCTGGTTGTAGAAAACTGATCTAGATCAGTGGTTCCTAAACTATGGGTTTGTGGCCCATCAGTAGGTCATGACCCAGGATGTGAAACTGACAAGGCAGATTAGGCTATGTGCATCAAGGGTTAAACTACCTGCTACTTGGGGGTGCACTGCTGTGCAATCACCATTATAGCTACAGAGGCTTGAGCGGCTGGTAAAGTGAAACCTTAGTTGGATCCCAATGCTAAAAAGTTTTGGAACCACTAGTCTGGATGGATCCAAGATGATCGTCAAGAGGAGTAGATGACTCAGGCTAAGAAAACAAGCATAGTCACATAGACCAGTCACAGGCAAGCGTTAAGAACTGTATCAAAGAGCAATTAGAGCTCTAACCAAGTGTCAGATTGTGTGAGAGTTTGAGAAAGCAAATATAACCATTGCCTTCCATGCCTTACTCACATCTCATATGAAGTACTGTAACACTTTTTGGGGGTTGCCCTTGAAAGACTCATTAATTTCAATTGGTGGTAAATATTGCAGCCAGGTTGTTGTTGGGGGCCCTGCAGTTCAAACATGCACCTACAAATCTTGCAATAATTATATTGGTTTTCCATCTCTTTCTGATGTTGGTTGTTAATTTTAAATTCCTGTATGGTTTGGGCTTCATAGTGCCTTATGAACTGTCTACTGCTGCATGATTTTACCTTCCCATTGAAATCTACTGGGGAAGCTGTGCTCTGTGCATGATCACTGATTGAAACTCAGCCGGTGACCACACATGTCAGGGCCTTCTTTGTAATGGACCCCAAACTTTGGAACTCCTTTCCACGAAAGTTCCAGGCACTCTTGCATGCCCAGTATTCAAGTGGCTCTTGAATACTATTTGTTCATCTTGCATTCAGGGGTTGTCTGCTGTGGGGCCCCTTTTGATGATGTGAGTGTTTGTTCTGTTCCGTATTTTATACTCTCTCTCTCTCTCTCTCTCTAGCTCTTCTTATCTAACAAATAGATACATACATAGATAAACATATCAGTGAAACTGAACGTGTGTGTGTGTGTGTGTGTGTGTGTGTGTGTGTATTGTAAGCTAAATCCAGCCTGGTTCTGGAACAACTAGTTTCCAATAATCTGTAGGGAGAGTGCATTTGCTATGATGGTCTCTAAGGTTTATTTTGGCTCTTAACTTATTAGCTGACCTTATCACTAGCAGTATGGTGAGTGCCAAAGACTGAAAGCTCACCTTGGAGCTGGCTACCCTCTGTTCTAAAGCTGCTGTGCCTAATAGCCATAGGATCAAAGCTGAGGACACGACTGAGACATAAATTGGGCAGGCATATAACTTACTTCACATAACTTATGTCTTTATCCCTACAGTACGACAAAAAACTTGCCTAGAAATCTATCAAGGGACACTTGAATGGATAATCCCAAAAAAGTGGATCTATGAAATAGAATGTAAGGCTTGAGTCGCAACCTTCCAAAAGTGCTGTTCAACAACTGCTATGCATTTGGGATCATTGTCTCAAACAGGAGCAAAACTGCAGTGCTTCTATTTATCCACCCTGTCAAAGTTATCAACAGGAACATGAATATATATTAGCAGCCGTGTTCCATTTCATGTGACACCTGCTGAAGAAGATAAGGCACGAGAACAATGGAAGCACCTTCCTGTGCTACCCCCAGGGTCAGATGCATTTCTTGCAGCTCAAATTATGCAGAAGGAAAAGAAGGTTGGTGTTTTGCATACCGAAAGCGCCCTGTTGCTTGCAGGGCAGAATGGCCTTTGTGACTCTGATAGATAAACTGTGAGCGAACCCGGCTCTCTGATTTTCCACTCCTTCTCAGTGAAGCAAAGAAAAGCACAAAGATCACAGAGCTGGTCCAAGGAAATGAAACTGACTATTCTCCCGTCTTCCCTCAGCGCCAAAGACCTTGGAACGCTGGCTCATTTGCAGAACATAAATAAGGACACCTGAAAAGGAGTTGCTGTCTTGACTGATGCTCCTGTGACTGAACTTATCTTTTTCCTGTGACTGAATTTATCTTACTGAGATAAAACATTAATGTTTATATTGTTGACATGCTGAACTGATATACCTTGCTGATATAAATTGGAGCAGAAGCAAATAGTGCTGGCACCAGGTTTCAGGGTTGGGGGGGGCACTGCACTGCTTTCAGTGTAGCACTCCCCACTTGCCTCCTGATAATGCACTCGGTGCTATCACTGCCACTGGTATTGAAAGTTCAGGGTCGATCTGACTGGCTGGACCTTTTGATAGATATGGATCCTTGATAGGCTGACCCTGGATGCCACCACTGTTGTTATGGAAAATTTGTTATTCCTATAGTGATATGCTTCACTGCATATTCAGGCTTTCCTAGATAGGATGGGAATGGGTTAAATAAGTGATGGAATGGGCAGGAAGGTCTTCCTGCCAGCGCTCCTGACAGTGCTCTGAGTGACACTGTTGGAGCACTTTTTACAACAGGCACTATCTGCTTTATGGCAGTCAGGACCAGTGCAAGAGGCACACCACCAGCAAGTGGCATGCGTTGAATTGGAGCCTTAATATAGTAATGGGTGTCATATAAAAATAAGGGTAAAGGAAACCGATTGTACAGACAGGATCTTCTTAACTTTGAAACTTTTCGGTTCCCCAAATAAAGATTCATGGTGTGTGTGCACGCATGCCGGTTCAAAAGTGTGCCAACCCCCTATAACAGCATTTTCAACAAGGTTTGCAGCTGTGCTGTGAAAGTTTGGGGGAGGGTCATTTGTTAGTATGGCCACTGGGGGGTGCGAGCCCCTGCTGTCAGCGGGTGTGAATTGTCAATTGTCCAAAAAGCTGATGGTGTGCCTTGACAATTTTAGTGCCTTGGCAGTGTGCCATGTGCTGAAAGAGATTGAAAATCGCTGCTCTATAAGATTGTGTTAGAGCCTGCATATTGTATAAATACATCACTAATATAATAACCCAGAAAATGGAGTTCCATTTTGGAGATTGTAAAAGGGTTTCAGTGGGTGCAGCAGACATGAGCCAGCTTTTGATTGTCCCTTAGAGGCAGAAGAAGTACAATCTTAATAAAGTTTTATAGATTACACTTAGTACCTTCCCTCCAAGGATCTTAAAATGTTCTGCAAAAGCAGATTATTGTTGTCTGTATTTTATTTTTATTGAAGGGGTGGAAAAGTGTCTATTACAAGACATTGCTACATTCTGGTGTCCAGGCTTATGATAATTTGAATAACTGGGGGAGGGTGAGGGGAGACTATGACTCTCTGTGCAGTTTGGCAGAACTAATTAAAATCCTTGACCTATTAAGTTCCATTTTGCTGAATATAGGGCCCCGCAAGTGGTTGTAGAAAGTGCTTGTTCAAACATCTAGCAAAAATGGGTGTTATGATCTTTGTTGAATTCCACAGATCTCATCTCCAACTGTACTCATCTCCAGATTGAGTGCATGCATGAAAAGGATTGGTTGCAGAGTCATGTGACGAAGCCCTAATCCCTAGGTGGGCACTCATCTGTTGAGAGGGAGAGGGAGAGGGAGAGAGAGAGAGAGAGAGATTCAACACTCTTTGACATACTATCCATATGTAAGGAAATTTCTACAGGAGGCACCATACAACATGCTCTGGCTCAGGGTGTTCAGACAATCCTATCAAGCCTTACACCTTTTTTAAATGTTAACTCTGTAGGCTAAACTACATGTTGCTGGATTCATAGACCCAAAATGGCATCCTGATCCATTGTAAAGCACTTATCTCTACCACTGCTGTTCTGGGGGTCTTCTCATCCCTGCTCCATACAGTTGGTTGCTGCAGGTTCTAGCCTAGCCTTCTCTGATGTGCTTTCTATAACATTCTAGTGTTCCATGACTTAAAGGTGATATCAGAAACTGACCATAGTTCTATGACCACCTGGGCATTTTTTTGTCCAGGTCCCCAGACAAAATTGGATGATTTTTTTTTACTTCATATAATAGAACAGGGTAATCCAGAAAAGAAGACATCTCTGGAAAGGCAGATCTTGAGGTGGACTGACCCTTCAGTGGGGGAAAATGTGGGCTTGCTGCCGAATTGTGTGGACTGTCACCTTGAGTCATGTGTGCAATTATCTGCAAGAATAGGATGCTGAGTGCTTTACATATATCTTCATGAAAATTACTCCAATATATCATTTGGTATTTTAGACAAATGAATATTTAATAGGTGAGATTTATTATAAAAAATATATTTTTTTCAATTATGTCAAGAAATTCATTTTATGGGAGTTTGCCATTGCAGACTATCCTTCTCAATAAGCTGGTGACTTTGCTAATGCTTTGCGTGCTTATTGCTTAAATGCCTTTGATTTTTGTCAATAAAAGATAAATTAGTCTCCATCCAGAAAATTCTGTCTGGTTATTTGGATTAATCTGGTACTCCATCTTGTCTGAGATATGGATATAAGTGTTTTGCAGGTGCACTGACTGGTCAGAGACTGGAATGAATATGACAATATTCTGTAAATAAACAGAAAATTAATCCAGGGAGATTTAATCAAGAAAAACAATCTAGGGTAGCCATTTTGTAGCGGTAAAGAATAACTCTAGAGTTGGCACCAATATCTCAGTTTCATCATCATAAATATCTGGTGGTCACCCCTTTTGAGTGGCCTGTGAACCTAATAAACTAATTTTTTTAAAAACGCACGTATTGAAGAACACCATTGTGGGCAACGCTAGATTGCCTAATAAAAAGTTGTTGATTCCCTGTCCTCATATCCTGTCCACTCCTGATGGTCTGAACTGAACTCTGGACTGCTGTGAGATTCTCCAAGTAAAATGAAGATGCATCTGTACTACTGGCAATGATCTCCGAGGACTTCCTAGACTGAGCTAGAAAATGTCTTTACTCAGCGTGTGGTCAGTCTGTGGAACTCCTTGCCACAGGATGTGGTGCTGGCGTCTAGCCTAGACACCTTTAAAAGGGGATTGGACAAGTTTCTGGAGGAAAAATCCATTACGGGGTACAAGCCATGATGTGTATGCGCAACCTCCTGATTTTAGAAATGGGTTATGTCAGAATGCCAGATGCAGGGGAGGGCACCAGGATGAGGTCTCTTGTTATCTGGTGTGCTCCCTGGGGCATTTGGTGGGCCGCTGTGAGATACAGGAAGCTGGACTAGATGGGCCTATGGCCTGATCCAGTGGGGCTGTTCTTATGTTCTTATGTCAGGAGACTTTTCTTTTTTAAAAAAAGAAGCTAAATGTGACTCTGGCTGGAAAATCTCATGTAAGATATCTAGAGTTCACCATTTCAAATGGTATACTGAAGGGTCAAGACAAACTGACTACAAAGATATATTTTTTATATTTTGGTAATTTGTGATCCCATCCATAGCTTTACAGAGGAGAAGCAAGTTAATATTTCTATTTTTGTAGAAGAATGATTGACAAGGATTCAATCCCAGCTGCACTGGGTGACTGGCAAGTATGCCAAGACTCGTCACGGGTATTCAGGCTGCAGGTCAGATCAGACTGTGACTGCTATCAACAAAAAACATTGTTTAAATCAAGGTGTTTACATTAAACTCTATGTAGTATATATTCTTATTTTTAAATGAAAATATAATGAACACAGCTGAGAATCCTAACATTCTTTTTGTTGAAAAAAGAAAAAAAAGTCACTCTGTTTTGATCACCTTCCAGACAAAGTTAAATTTATCATCCTGATTGAAAGGAGTTTTGTTCTGAAATGGATTTTAGACAGATGCCCCATTACAAGTTTGAGAAGGAGGGAAAAGATTTGGGGAGGGGGAGGGACGTACAGCAACATTCAACAGTCTTGCTCTTGGATTTATTCTAGATTACATTGGTAAAAAGCCATGTATTTTCAGGCCGTTCGTTGGGGTTATATGAAATCAGGAGGTTTATTTCTCCTAATAAACAGAAATAGATATTCTTCTGGCTAATAAGCACATGAGGTTTGATATCTTACATAAGGGCAGTACCATAATGGCTCCCCTAATTATAAAAACCGGCTCGCAACACTCTCAAAAACATTTTTTTTTGTCAAAAAACAAATGTCAGTATTTCCTCTTTCAATTACATTGGATTCAAGGTCAGTTTTTATAATGGGAAGGATTTGTTTTCCTTCAACTAGGCCTCATTTGAATATAGGAACTGATAAATTGATGGTGTGTGCTTTCATTACCTTCAGTGTTAGCTATGTTTCTAGTTTCCTGCTGTGTTTACTTGGCTAGTAGTAATTCAAAAACCTTGTGTAGGTAATAATGTTTGTGAGGAAAGAAAATCTAGCTAAGATGGGGGTAGGTAAGTCATTTACATTCAAATCTCTGACTAAAAATAGGTATAATGCAATATATATTTTTCCTGTTTTAACATTGCCAATATATTTGCAGTGCTAACTTGACTGTTTAGTTCTGCTCCATCCTGCTTACCGCCACAGAATACAGCATGCACAAGGCATGCAGTTGAGGGAGAGTGGAGTTTTGGGACATCTCTTAGAACAGAAGTGGTGATGTCACCTGCAAGAGTACTCGACTGTTGTTCTTGAAAGGTTTTTCAAAAGTTCTGACCTGAGAAGAAGCAGGTTGCAAACTGAGCTGGAAACAAACTGAGATATTTGCATAGGGCCATCTGTTAATATTGGGGACAGCAATTTTCAAACTATTACCTCTTATGGCACACTGACAAGACATTAAAATTATCAAAGCACATGATCAGTGTTTTGACAATTGACAAGGCACACTACACTGTCAGCCAGGGGCTCATATCCCCCTATCATTGCCCTGATAAATAGGTGACCCTCCCACGGCTCACCTGTGGACCATTTGCGGTGCACCAATGTGTGCCATTGAAAATTGCTGATCTAGGCCATCATCTTCCCCCAAGACCTGCCTGAAAGACAGTAGGTAACTCATGTTACATTAGGACTACACTCCTAAGCACCTCGTGTAAATCCTGCTAAGCACAGTGGGAATTGCTTCTAAGTAAAACATGCATAGGCTAGCACTTGCATAGGCTATTCCTCTCTCCCCCCATTGATGCCCTGTGCTACAGAAGCATGCGCTGCATCCTGTGGGGGGGGCAGTCCTGGAGATCTCCTCTGGGTAACATAACATTTGTTCTCTTCCCTAGGGGTAAGCCTCTGGGGCCCAGAACGGTGTACTCAGACTTGTGCCAGCAAAATCAGGGTGCAATCCTAACCCCTTATGTCAGTGCTTCCCAGCAGTGGCATAGCGGTGCCAATGGGACATGTGCTGCATCCTGCAGTTGGGTGGCACTCACCGAGGCCTCCTCAAAGTAAGGGAATGTTTGTTCCCTTACATCAGAGCTGCATTGCCCTTATGTCAGTGCTGGAAAGCACTGACATAAGGATTAGGATTGTGCTCTCACTAGCACAAGTGCAGGTGGACCTGGGTCTAGGAATGGGGTTTGGATTTGGTGAACACTGCTGCCACCAAGCCTGCCCCCTAATGGAAATACGTAAGTTCCCTCAAGGAGATAGGGTGTGGTGTCAGCTGTGGCCCCTTGCTCTGGCAGGCAAGCATAGGGTTAAAACCTAGGCTTTGAGCAGTGGGTGTGCTGCATAGCTGCTGCCTCTAGAGGCAGCCAGGTCATTACAGGGATAAATACAGCACCTGGAGCAGTGAGAGTGGGTGTAGAAGGAAGGAGCTTGGAGAGGCTGAGGGAGCAGAACAAAGGAGCTTGGAACAGAGAGGACCGACTGATAGACTAGCTGACTGCCAGACTGATGAACTAATGGATGGGCTGATGGACTACTGGAGCTGCTGACTGACCACTGGACTAACTGACTGTCTGGCAAAATACTGAAACACCTACCCAGACTGATCTGCCCTGTTTCCTGCCCCTGTTGCCACCCTGTTCAGCTCACAGACAATACAGTACAAAAACAACAACAACAACAACAAAACACAAAATCCTCTCCCACCTTCTGCAGGAATGGTCAAGTAAAAAATATCTCTCTACCCTGCATTGTTTCACTCACTGTGAGATATAGATAAGTTGCTTGCAGTTGACCTATCCTGAATCTCTGCAGCAATTATGCTAGAGCAAGGGGGTCCCTATTGTTTATCTTCCTCCCTCCCATGAGTCCTTGTGGGCCCCCAACTTGCTTAAAACCATGTTTGAACATGTCAGACTGTACAGGATCAGTAGCACAGGCAGACATTGTCATTTGTTACTTAAACACTAGACAATCTCACAGATCATGCTTCTACCTGTATATAAGAAATGTTCTTTGCCAGAAATGACACAAATGCTTTAGGGACTCCATAGATATTGGAAAACATAACGGCATCCATTACCTGTGCTCTGCTTCAGACAAATGCAGGCTTAGCTATTACCACTTGTATGCCTTCAAGGACAATAGATGCCTACAATTTTGTTCTATAGTACACCCAATTTGCTTTGTGCCTACTTGAGTCAGCTTGCAATATCCTAGCCATCTTTTCCCCATGCCTGAATGTCACATCTTGTCCTGCAAGCTGATCGCTTTTCATCTTCTTCCAACATAAGCAAGTGCATTCCAATATGTAGAACTGTATATTAGATCCTTCTTAGACTGTGGAAGTAAAAGCTTTAAAAATGGAGCACTGGGGCTAGAACAGAGCAGTCAAGCATTCTTTGCTAGGGGGCTGCAACATGTGCAGCATTTTCTCTACCGGAAAAAAGGAACAGTATGTTTTCATAGGTGAAGGTGACAAAAATACCTATGCGACAGCAAAGCAGGTTGTTGTCACAAGCAGTGGATTATATACCAGTGTTCGAAAGCTGAAGTCAAACTAGCCAATGTGTGCATCACACACATTTACAAACAAAAGGCAGGGATGGCAACCTCAGCAACTTGTTCCTGGCTCACGGCCACTTCTACATCTGGAAGGGGTATTTACAGTGCCACTGAGGGCCCAGGGCAAGAGCTTGTTTGCTTTCCCCCCCCTTTCTAAATGCATTGGAGTAATAGAAATACATTTAGTATGGATTAAAGCTGTAGTGGAAACGCAGCCCTGGATAGGCTGAGATTGAGGCACCCAATTTTTCTTCGGTTATAAATTTGTTTTGTACTGTATATTTTGGTTTGTTATTGCCTGGGCCATCTGGAATCCTAACTCCCTTCCTGGACCCAATTCCATGGCATAGGTCCACGTGGACCTGTGCCAGCTATTTAGCTAGTGCAGGTCAGACACTCCTGCCCATGCCATGGAGCCTTAGCCCGGGGTAATGGATCAATTGTTCCCTTACCCAGTGGTGATTTTCATTCAATGAAACTTTTTGACTCATGTTACACAGATCAAGTTGACAGTGTAAGATAGGGCGCAATCCTAAGCCCTTATGTCAGTGCTTTCCAGCACTGGCATAGTGGTGCCAATGGGATGTGTGCAGCATCCTGCAGAGTTGGGTGGCAGTCACAGAGGCCTCCTCAAAGTAAGGGAATGGTTGTTCCCTTACCTCACAGCTGCATTGTCCTTATGTCAGTGCTGAAAAGCACTGGCATAAGGGCTTAGGATTGTGCCCATAGTGTCATAGTACACTCTGGTACATACATCTCCCTCACTGCCATTGCCATAACTTGGTGGTTATCCTTTGGGTCACTGAGCTATGGAGCAGGAAGGAAGCTGCACAAGGCAAGAGAAGCAGGCAGGAGTGTAGGGTTGACTCCAAGTCATAGACAGTCCTGCAGGAGTACGTTAAACCCTGTGCCTGTGCAGCTTGGGACATCCACGCCACAAGCTGGCCATCTGTACTTTAATGCAAATTTTATTCAGACATAGTGATTACTTCTAGCCTTTAAATGTCCTGTTTTAAATTCCTCACTAGATTTGGTTCTGAAGATAAGTAAATCGAAAGAGAGGAAACAAACCTCTCATACAATGAAAGATTTGTTTTCCTTTATTTTGATATAGGAATATATACTGTTTGGATATAGAAAACAGACCAATTTTCCTTAGAGAGTTTCACCTTTTTCTAGTATAGAATATAAAAGAGGGAGGCTGTTATCACTGCTTTGGAATATCTTGATGCATATTTCATATAGCCTAAAACCATTTATGGATTAAAGTTCTCACTTTGTCTAACTGTGCAGAAGAAGCTGGTAGGCATAGTTTGGTGTTAATTTTGAATATCATTTGCTTCGCTATCTGATGATCTGGACCCACTGCTGTGTATTTGATTGAGCATTGCCACAATATGGAACTACAGTATGTTATCCAACATGCTACAAATAATTGCAGAAACGACCCATGCCGCTGTGTGTGTGGGGGGGGGGGTGGAGGGAGGGAATGAGGGAGGGAGGGAAAGAACACCAGATAGGAGACTCACTTGGATAAGGGCATCTTCTCCTGTACCAGTGGAGCAAATGAGGTCCTCAGAATTCAGCAGCAGAATTTTACCAGCAGGATTTTATGCATCAGTGGCGCCAGTCGTGATGATCAGATGTGGCTTCAGAGGTTGATCAAGTGGGGCAACGGACAAGGACCAACACCCATCAGAAGGTCTGTCTGGCCTGATTGATCCATGAACCTTCAGTGGCAATGAAAGGTCATTGTATTTGCACTAGGGACTCCCTTTAGCATGATGGGGTCTCTGCCACTTCCAAAGTGTGATCCATGTAGGTGCTACAGGTGAGATAGGCTTTAGATCATTGCACATTAGGTGGACATGAAAGTCAGCAAATTTGCCAATGCAGACTGAACCATATATGGCAGAAATATGTGGAATCTAAAATATAATTAAAAAAAAAATTGATAGGAATAGAGCTGAAAAATTATTCTCAATATTTGAAATATAAAGTGATACAGGTCCATCCCAGCTTTAATAAAGAAGTGATCATCATCATTGTTATTAATCTATACCAGTCACATAAACTAGTCTCTCTGGTCATTTAAAGATCTATTTAATCTCCTTCTGTCCTGCAAACTACATATTTTGATGTCATTCTTGAAATATGGCTGTTTCTGCATCTTGTTTTCCTTTCCTTCAGCCCCAGCTTGTAAATCAACCAGATTTCCATAAAATACCCTTGAAGAGTTCATTTCTCTTATTTAGGAAAGAAAGAAAAAATTTAGAATAATCTCTCTAAACTTTTCATTTCTTGAAAAAAGAAAAACAAGTGTTAGATATTCTTTGGCAAGTGACATTTGCCTACCAGGTGCTGGCAGGCTTGAGAGTGTCCTGTTGCTACAAGTACAGCTTGTGTCAAACAAAAAACAAGCATGTAAGAGAACCGGAAGAACATCTAAGAACACCGAAATCAACAGCTCTTTGAGATTTACTTTCCTGCGCCTCATTGTTTCCCGCATGTGGGACTGATTTTCAATAAAACCCTCTGAAAATGAAAAACGCAATATGCATTTTCTGTGAAGATATATTCTGTACACTTCTAGAAAGGATACTGATGGAAGCTTTCTTCTTGTTAAGCTGAGAGAGGCAAACAAACATGAATCCACTGTACTTCTAAAGTCTTAACAAGTACAATTTTCTTTTTTCCCCAGAACCAAAATAATCAAACAGAAAGAAGCAGTTTAGCCTCGAGTTGCATTCAGAAAGTGATTAAAAGCTCAGAGGAATAGCAGGGCTGATTGTTTTTTTTCCCCCCTGGTTATTTGGGGGAGGAGGAATTCATTTTTAACCTGTGCACTATTTTCCTTTGGCCTCTCTGAATTACTCCTCTGAAATAGTTTGCTCCAGAAGCAGTGAATTCCTCAAATCTGGTACAGTATTGACCTTTAAAACCCTCCACAGTTTCGGTTCAGTCTATCTGAGGGACCACTTTTTCCCATACATTCCAACCCACCATCTTAGGTCATCTGATGGGGCCTTTCCTGCAAGTGCTGTCTCTATCCCACGTTTAGGAAATGGTGGCGCAGGGGCAAGCCTTCTCTGTAGTGGTTCTTCAATTATGGAAGTTCCTACCAGGGGAATTAAGAACTACCCCCTCCCTCATGGTTTTTTGGTGAGGGCTCAAAACTTTTTTGTTTCATCTTGTGTTTGGGTGATGGTTTGTCTGCCTCCTGTGCCTCTGTAGCAGGGCCTTGGTTATTAATAGTTTGCCCTCCTCCAGTGGTTTTTATTATTTTTATTATGGTTTTATTTATTGCTTTTATATATTGCATATTTTAGTTGGGAATTGTAAGCCACCTTGGGCATGTGTTCCAGCATGGGAAACACAGGCTATCAATCCGTCCATCCATCCCATCAATTGCCACTTCTAGAGCAAACTGCTACTTTAGGGGGCTGATTTTTTTTCTGAGGGAGAAATGATGTGCAAAGAAAACATGAACCTCCCCTTCCTGCATTGTTCCCTGTGTCCTCGCTTTCCAAAAAGGGCATCAGTATGTAGGCCAGGAGGACTCTGGTCTGAATTCTAGTCACTCTAACTTATATTTGAAAGCTCTGTCAAATACTAGCAGTCTGCAATCCTAACCACACTTTCCTGAGAGTAAGCCCCATTGAACAAAATAGGACTTACTCCTGAGTAGACCTGGTTGGGATTGTGCCCACAGTCTGTTAAATATTAGCAGTCTTAGTACAAATGAAACACCATGTACTGTTTTCATGAGGATTCATCTGGATGATCAATAAATTCTTCTTTCCTGGGTCTTGAAACAAAGAACCCTGGTTACCATTATATGCACAGCCTTAATTTGTTAGATCAATAACTATTATTTTCTGTTTTTGGTTTTTTGTCAATATGTCGCCTACATGATTGAACTCAACCTGACAGTGAATGAGCCTGTGAGTGAAAAGTCTGAATTTAAAAATGTGTCACAAGATTTTGGTAAGTAATAGCTCCACTCAAGTCACAAGCATCTGTGTGACGTGAGGTTTATCGCAAAATGTGTGATCATGAAATTTGGAAGTGGAGTGGAGAAAGACTAGCCATATTAAGTTGTACAAACAAGGACTTGTAAGGAAGAATTTTCCAAAGTTTGGAGTAACTGGGGCATTAAGAACATAA
The DNA here is from genome assembly GCF_035046505.1 of Tiliqua scincoides. Lineage (NCBI taxonomy): Eukaryota > Metazoa > Chordata > Lepidosauria > Squamata > Scincidae > Tiliqua > Tiliqua scincoides. Next base: position 76,521,473 of record NC_089821.1, on the reverse strand, counting down.
GAACAGCCCCACTGGATCAGGCCATAGGCCCATCTAGTCCAGCTTCCTGTATCTTACAGCGGCCCACCAAATGCCCCAGGGAGCACACCAGATAACAAGAGACCTCATCCTGGTGCCCTCCCTTGCATCTGGCATTCTGACATAACCCATTTCTAAAATCAGGAGGTTGTACATACACATCATGGCTTGTACCCCGTAATGGATTTTTCCTCCAGAAACTTGTCCAATCCCCTTTTAAAGGCGTCTAGGCTAGACACCAGTACCACATCCTGCGGCAAGGAGTTCCACAGACCGACCACACACTGAGTAAAGAAATATTTTCTTTTGTCTGTCCTAACCCACCCAACACTCAATTTTAGTGGATATCCCCTGGTTCTGGTATTACGTGAGAGTGTAAAATGCATCTCCCTATCCACTCTGTCCATCCCCTGCATAATTAGGCGTTGGGTTTTGATATATAATGGCAGAATGCTGAATGTTGAGTTGCTGTTGAACTTTAGATTGTTTTAACTGCTGTCTTCTCTTGTATTTCCCTGTGTGGTTGTATTGTGTTTCAACTTCTGTAAGACACCTTGCATGTTATTTTAATAATGGAAAATCAGGATAAAAATCAGAATAAGAACCTAAATTTCTCTGGCCAGCGTGAAACATATTAAGCAAACAAGGCAGTTCTGTGCACAGTTACACTAGATTTGAGCTAAAGAAAAAAAAAATTGGGGCCACTTTAGATTATAGTCTTAACACATGACCAGCCACATGCACCAAAGGACATGCATGCTCCCACTACATGCTCATGTCCCAGCTTGGCCTCCTTTCCGAGTCAATCACATTCCATGATGGCATAGAAAAGTAGGTTTATCAGAATACGTAGAGGGTGGTTTCTCCAAAATTACATCTTCCCCATAGTGTGATTAAGGGGATTGGCAGAAAGTTATGTATGTCCAATCCCCTTTTAAAGGCGTCTAGGCAGTATGAGGGGAGGGGCCGGGCTTTGTGCATGCAGTTAGTGTGGATATCTTTTTAGCAATGTGGGTGAGGAAGTATCATCAGAGGAAATAAGTTGATTAGTTCTGCCTCGGCCTCCCTCAGGCCAGTATCCAAATAACAATAGTGTAATATTCTGCTCAGTGATTCTCCCAGCAGCAGTCTCACTGTTCCTTGTGGACTGAATGGGCACCATAAATAATAGCACCTCTGTATGTGGTATGCAATTGCTCTGACTTCATTAGTCTCCATGACATGGTATTGAGAGAGTATCGCCACAGCAGACCGACATGTTTGAGTGAATGAATCATTGATTAGCATCCAAGGAGCCAGTAGGCACATTACATTTCTCCCAGCAGTTTGTTATGACTTAATTATATAAGCAGACAACACTTTTCACACACACACCACCCCTGATCTATTCATGCTTTTAACCCAGAAATGGTGGTGTATGCCAGCCAAGAGTATATAGATGAGAAGCCAGAACTTCAGCAAATAATATATTATCCATTGAAATGAAATATTGTGCCCTAGTTGTCAGATCTCGACAGTGAAACCACAGTGGAAAGACACTCAGTAAATTATGACTGAATTATTGTTATTGAAATACTAGTTTAGACAACTTTATATTCACCGAGTAATTCTTCCCTAGCAACACCCAGTTGATGAATGCCTTGCCTTTCTCTTTAAAAATATCAACCTGCCCCAAAGATTGTAGGTGTTCTCCTTTCTTGGTCACTGGATTACTCCTTTGACTTTAATCCAAGGCAGTTCACATAGGCAAGTTTGGCTGCCATGCTGACTGACAAACAGCTCCTTTTCTCTCACCTATGGGCAGCAGAGACGGCTTCTTCTCTCTCACCAAAGAGCAGCTGTAATAGCTCAGTTCAGCTTGTCAGTCATTTCTTGAGATCTTGCTGCTCACAGAAGCTTCCAGTGATCTCGAACTGGCAACCTTTGGATGTTATCTTTGGGCTTAATGGCGGCCTACCCTCTAGACCAGATCTCTTGCCCCTAAGCATTATGCTAAGCATTATACTAAACAACAACAGCTGAAAACTTGGGATGAAATGTTTACTGATTTGCAAGTTTTCAAAACAGGAGGATGCAAGAAGAATGACACTCTTGGCCATTGACATCATTAGGAAGTAATTCCCCCATTCACCCTGGATGTTCATGTTTACTCTGTTTGGCCAACTTCCACTCTATCACTAGAGCAATTGCCTTGCTAAGTGTTTTTGACAGAGATCCATCCCAGAGGCCTGTCTGGTAGGGGTCATGCATTTGTTCACTCCTCTCTTTGTTCACACTTGCTACTATTTGGACAATATAGGCTTATTTTTAGATTGGGTTGCATAAAAAGGACCAGACAACCTCTATACCTCTTCCAGTCCTGAATCTTTCAGAGTAGAGATACAAATAAATGCCGATCCTGCGCCATTTGTAACTTACCAAGCTGTGTAACCCACCAGCCAAGGCATGAGGTATGAAGCTATGTAACCCACCAGGCTGAGGATCCAATCCTATCCAATTTTCCAATGCCAGTGCAGCCGTGCCAATGGGTGGTGGGACAATTGCAGAAGCCTCCTCAAGGTATGGGAACATTTGTTCCCTTACCTCAAGTCTGCATTTCAGCTGCACTGGTGCTGGAAAGTTGAATAGGATTGGGCCCTGAGGCATGAAGACAAAATAGGATGTTGATTGGTATTATATCATTTGTGGCTGTTGGTCTGGGTCTGATGTAGTAAGTCAAAAGTTGTGTGAGCATGGAAGAATGCTAACATGTCAATCTTATTCCTTGGAGCAGTGCACATGACGTCACTCATGCAGGCACACAATAATGACAGTACTTTGGGCTGTTGGAAACTCTAATCTATGCATCAGTAGTTCCTAATAGTTTGATTCATTTTTTTCTTCCCTTAGACTATTTGTTTTTACGGCAAAAGGTCTTGAGGCCAAAAGGCTGTAGCTTCGATCAGCAGGTGGACAAGGAAATATTGCGTGGCAGGTCTGTCAAACACCGTTTTCAAAACCTTCCAAGATGCACAGGTGCTAATTATCCTTTACTTAATGCTCACAAAGGGGCCTGAAATGCCATTAACAGATGGAGGATTTCATTTTCAAATACAATCTTCTCTGAAAAGAGACTGTGTGCCAAGAGAGATGTTAAAAGGTCCCCTGGGATCAAGGCTTTGATGGTTTATTGATCTCATTTGATGCTTTTAGAGACATTAATAGTCACCTTTCTTTTGTCATTCAGTCTAAGGGAGTAATTGAACATTATGGAACTGTAGGTCATTGAGCACTTTGTGGTAGTTTATTCAAGCAAATGAAACACAGTGCTCCTGCTAAACTGAGTAGCAATATTAAGCTGGATAGGGAGGAAAGGGTTGCTGCAAGAAACAAAAGAACTATTTAACACTGTAATGCATTGCACTTGATAAAGAGCAGAATCAATCACTTTTAAAAAGTGAGGTTGCTAGCCCTCCAGGATTCACATGGAGTCTTCAAGAATCAGCAGTGATCTTCTGCAGATGACTACTGAAAGCGATCCTGGATATTTTTATATGGTCTCCTTGACTTACAACCCAGTCCAACCTAAATCCCTGCGTGGTGACGCAATGGTGTGGCTACCATTGTATCCCACAGGGGATTTTCAGCTGCTAGAGGTCTCCTCAGGGTAAGGGGACATTTGTCCCTGCTGCTGATCCCACACCCCTCCTAGACCTGATTAGTCCTCTTCCCCAGCCCTGTCACCACCCCATTCTGCACATTCATCCCTATCCCATTCCACACCCTTCCTGCCTCTCTCCAACTCCTTGGCAGGCTTAGCTACTCCGTAAGGTCTCTGTGGGTTCACTGGCATGTGGGAGGCCACTCCAGCCTCCAAACCAGCAGGCCCACTGTACTCATCAGCGGAGGCTGCTTTTAAACTTCTGTAAATCAGCCTCCACTGGCACAGCTCTAGTTATGCTGGTGATGGTGGGTTTAGGATTGGAGCACAATGACATGTCACCATGTTGGGGGGGGGGGGAGAATATCCAGGAATATCTTCAGTCAAAACTGGCAACTCCATGCAGTATATTGGTGTCCTGGATTTCAGTATTTGCATGATATTAAACTGACACAGCTGAATATTTGACAGGCTTAGAAGTTGGGCAACCTCATGACTGGAGACCATCATTTTGAAGTATGCTATAGTCCGATAGAGATATCATTGTCCATAACCTGCATACTTATCTCACTAGCACTCCTGTTCAGACAGCTTTATAGGTTTTTGCAGTGTTTCAGAAACCTGACTGAACAGAGATAATTATGGGGTGAAATAAATTAGAATAAACTCTGTATGCACCGATGGTTCAGTCATACTGATCAATGTACTGAAAAAGTCTCTTTCCAGCAGCAAACACATCTTTGTCAAGGTAGAATTCTCAGTGAAAAGACAAAGAAATGAGTAAAGGATATCATCTACATAAGGACATGCTGGGTAAACCACATGGTCCATCAGTGCCCCATCTTCTGATAGCAGCTAAGCACGTTTCAAGCAGATGCACAACCTAGACAGGATGGTGATATTTATTCTATGTTGTTAACCTTGCAATCTGGTAGACTCTGAAATGAAGGTATGGGTGTTTATCTGTCAGTGTCAGTAACCTGTTGCCAATTACTTTGCTTTCCAAACATGAATAGTTTGTGTGTCACCTTCCTCCAAGGTCTCGCAAATTTCAGCTCTTCACCTTGGCATAATCTTGCCTGCAAACCCGTCTTCTTGAATAACACTGAGTAACACGTATACTCCTCCATTTGCTATTGCTTGTTTAAATCTCCCATTAATCCTCTATTTCTCTCCTGTTGCAGTCATTTCTGGTGGATGAAACTTAGCCCAGCTGACAGTCCAACTCTCTCTCTCTTTCCCTCCTTTATTTAAACCATGCCTGTCTAAACAGAGCTATGCACAAATATTTTTTCATCCACAACCACTTAAACCTCTGCATCTTGTCATACATGCAAACTGTATCTTTTTCTGCTGTCCTATATCTTTAATAAAATCTACCTCCTTTTGAAAACTCTGTCTCATGGTTTTTATTAGCCCATTTAGAGGCACTTTGAGATGGTTTGCTCCACTATCCAGTCAATGGTTCCAAAGCAGCCATTTTGCACCTTGCACTGCCTTTGGTCAGTCTGTCTGTTATACATTTTCCAATTTAATTCCATTCTGGGCTGGCTTACCTTGGGCCCAAGACTGCGCGTGCATGCATATGTCATGATAGACATGTGTGCCATGTGTTCAAGAAATCCATGTTTAAAGGTCATTCTTGGCGTTGCCATCACAAAATCTTCTGTATTTTCCACAGCTCTAATAGGGACAAACAATAGCTTCATATGTAAATAATGTATTCATCTTTTCTCTGCTCCTAGGGTTATTTTTAACAGTCAGTGACTCACATTAGAGTAAATTGGTACTCTGTGTATATCTGTAGGGGGAGAGCGACCTGAGATTTTGGTTTAATGAACAGTAGGATGTGGAGGAATGGCCATAGCTCAGTGGTGTTACAGAGGATGCTTCTGCAATGCTTGTCTTTACTAGGTCTTATTTTTGAAATGGAACTTGTTCATTAGGAATCCACCACTGTTCGGGTTTATTTAAATATTCCATTTCAGTCAAAATTGGGCACATGTAGTTTGCTGTGACTTTCTGTTACTTTGGTTCATTTTTGTCTTTTACTTTCTCTTTTACATTACAGTAAGTGCCCTCCTTACAGAGAGATAAAGTTGTGGAGTTCTGTTTGTAACCACTGTAGGTCAGAATAGCCAGTTCTTGCTAGCCAAGTTCTATCATGCATCCTAACTCAGGGAGCATGTGTGCTAATGCACAGACAGTTGAGAAAAAAATTAAAGAAAAGCAACCCTTCTGCAGTCATATGTACTGGTATATCAATATTTTCTTCTGTGAGTTTTACAAATACACTGGAGCTCACGTGCACATCCTTGAAATATCAAGGATCTTGATATGCGGTTCAATAACACTGTTACCTTTTTTGTAAGGCTGAACCAGAACTTGTCATAACTATAGAATCATTGATGAGCTAGAAGGCTATAACATCCCTTTGTGTGGTGGTTGTGGTGTCCCCACAAAGATGTGAAAAGTTCATCTATTGAGGTGCAGGGAGGAAAGGAAATGGAGCAGAAGTCATCCTAGACTGGACAAGGGGATGCTTCTCTTTCTCTTCCTTGGTGCAAGCCACTGTAGCATGGGAAGAGAGAGAGAAGGCTGATGGCAGTGGTTCCCAAACTCACCTGGCTCACAACGCCCTGTAGCTTCTTCTTCCTGGCTCAACTGGGTCCTGCCATCTTGGATCTCATGAAATCTTGCAAGATCCAAGATGGCAGCAGCCAAATTGAGCAAGGTTTCATGAGATCCAAGATGATCTCACAAACCTTGTGAGATTTTGTGAGATCCAATATGGTGGCACCCAAGTCTTGTGAGATTTTGACATCGCCATCTCGGATCTCACAAGATTTTGCAAGATGGCAGCACCATCTTGACCAGAACAGGTAGGAGAGGTCACTGACATCCCATGGCACCCCTCTGAGTGTGCAGGTATGCTTAAGGTGTCAAAACACACACTTTGGGAACCTCTGGCTTACAGTTGCCTAGGCAAATGGAAAACTACTTATCTCCCTATGCTGTACTACAACGGTTTGCAGCTCAGAGCCAGAGATATTGACCTCGTATAAGGAGTCAGGTAACATTCCCTATTTTCAGCAGCTCATAGTACAGTTTGGGAATTCTGAACTCCAAATTTACTCCCATATCTAACTGTAACCTGCCCTGATAGAGAAAATGGCGGCTGTGCTTTGTGCTGGAGTGTATGCTACCTATGCAACTGGGTGGAGTCCAAGGAAAGGAAAAGAGTTTGTATGCCGCCCCCTCCCTCTAATTGATAACTGGGAGAGAAGTTGCTGCACTATGCAAAATTTGCCTTCACCTTCCCCTTGTCTAGTGCAGTTGTCTAAAAGTGAGATCTCGCATGAACTGTGAATGGCATCCTTGTGAGATAGAAGCTACCCTTTTCTTAGCATGTGTCAGCTTGCACTTTTAATGCTCTCAAATTCTATGCATAATCAAGTTATCTGCTGGAATTCCACTATGAATATAGCTGAAACACCGTATTCTTGACTCCAACATTGAAATATTCTATATGAAACTCTAGAACCAATTTGGCTAACATTTTACTTGATTGTTCCATTGCAAACAGTCAGTCTTTAGTTAGTTGAAATGAACTTGTTCCACTGATTCTAATGGGATAAAGGGCCCAATCCTATCTAACTTTCCAGCTCTGGTGTAGCCAGAATGCAGCTCCGTGGTAAGGGAACACATGTTCCAATACCTTGAGAAGACCCTAGTTACTGCCCTCCACCACAGGATGCAGCACACATCCCACTGGCACTACTGCACCAGCACTGGAAAATTGGGCCCTTAGACATTACAGGCAGTGTAATCCTAACTAATTCCCCCACGCTGAAACAGCAGCTGCTGGAGTCTCTTTGCTCCAGGGTAAGCCCAACAGCCCCAATGGATCAACTCGGACCTGTACCAGATATATCACTGGTGAAAGTCTGCATGTTCCATGTCAGCGGATCAGGCCTGAGAAGAGGGAAAAGATATGGTGCGCACTGGTGCTGTTGATCCTGCTCCTTCTTGGGCCCAATCCATCCACCCTTCACCCCTGCTGCCAACCTCCCTTTGCTCCATTACACTTCTTCCACCTCCACCTCCCCCCTGGGTCACACTAACCTGCTCCACAGGCACCCCTGGAATTATCATTACGATAATGCTGAGTTTCAGCTCATTGAGGTTTTGCTCTACTTGCTTAATTTCAAATTAACTATTCATTCTTGCTCCAGGATTTCTTTGAATTTACTATGAGACATCATAAGGAAAAGTGACTGAGAGGAGAGCCAATCAGATCAGAAAAGATTTTTCTTTGCAATACAGAGAAGTAGTAAAAGACAACAGCAACAAAAACAAAAATTAACTGAACTGCTCATGTCTCTGTTAAGCATCTGATGATTATAGTTCACTAGAAGTCAGGCTTTTTTCCCCCCAGGGTAATCATAGCAAATCTTCCTCTGCAGAATGTAAAAGCAAGGCTTACAACTCCATCTAAGAGGTAGTCATCTGGACATTATATGGGGTCAGCATTAATAGAGACACATATTGCAAGAGTTCATCCACATTTTCTCGCTGCTAACTGAGCTGTGAGGTACCTTTTAACAGGTGATTTTTGTCAATTTAGCAGCAGACAGCAACTGTTCTACCCACTCCAACACAGCATTTAGTTTCTAGTGGCTATTTGCTAGTGTTTCTTTTGTATCGTTTTGCCATTGAGACAGGGACTAATCTTTCCATTACTTTTGCTTTGTGAATCTCTGTGCTGAAAAGCAATATATAATTATTATTTTTGTTGTTACTACTACTACTACTACTACTACTACTACTACTATTTCTATATGCCTAGACCCTCTGAAAACTATGAACCTACAAGTACTGTTATACGTACGTTCAAGAAGAAAGGAAAAGATGTCTTAAACCAGTTATATATAAACATATTTGAATGTAATGTATATGGTCCAATCCTATCTGGGCCTTATGGCAGGGGATCTCATGATCTACCACTGTAAGTCCTGGCTAATGGCATGAAAGCCACTCCAGCATTCTGTGGGCTGGACATGTAAGTGAAAACATCTAGAACACATGTGTGAGCACCACTGGCCTATAGAACCTTTGCTGTCCTCCACTGTTGTTGGTGGAGGCAGTTCTGGGGAGGCAGACTGGAGAAGGGAGAGGACCAGGCTGGCAATTTGGGGTCAGGAGGTGGTGGATCTTGGTAGCATTGGCACACACAGGAATCCTATACCCCCTTCCTGTTTTGGATGTGCCACTAGGGACTCTTCACCGACTTACTCCAGCTAAAGAGCTGGCATAGGTCTGAGGAGACCTATTGGAGACCAGGCAACCTAGAGAGGTAAGTATTAATGTTCTTTATTTATCTCTCCTGAGCTGTCAGGTCTTCTGCCAGCCCATAGCATGAAGCATTCGCTTTATCAGTGGCACGGTATGCTCTGGGCTGGTGAGGGATAAGATTGGGTTCTCAGTTAACGATGTCAATCAATACGAACAGAACTAATAAAATATTCCTCATTTAGTGGTTGTTTCTTCCTTGCCTCCTTTTTGTGAATATCTGAAACAGCCTAACATGGCAAACTCTGCTTCCCCAAGAAACAACTAAAGGAATTTAACTATTGCCCACTTACCAGTGCACCCGCTTATTTTGGTGGGAGCACTGGTGAAGGAAAATTTAGCGCTTTAGGTCCCCAACAAACAAACCTGTACAAGAAGCATCTCTGACAACTTTCTATGGTTTCAACATCTAGAGGGTTAGTAAATAATGGGATAAAGGTTTGTTCTCCAGGGGACAGTTCTATGAACCACAAACAAACTCTTTTTATATTGCCTGTTACAAATACCATCCCATTTTTATTGTTAAAGAGGTCACTAAGGACTAGAATGAACAAATGAAAGGTCCCAGATAGCAATATTTCACTCCTGTTTCATTGCTGGCTGGTAGCAGAAAGAGGAATTAAGTAGCAAAAATATCTGCTACCTGCATTTTATTCTATGACTTAAGTTGTACTCTATATGCAGTCCAACACCTTGTAAGGTTCAAGTGATGATTTGCCACAGGAAAGGACAATTTCATTGCTGTTGAAAGTACTTCACTTGCGTTCTTCCAGAGATGCAGGTAAGTCTATATACCAATAATTTTTCAACAATGGAAGCATGTGTCCCTAGGGTTCTGCAGGTTTGCAGCATTCAAAATGTTTTTTGACCTTCACCTATGGAAAGTAAGTTTGAAATCTGGGGTGGTTTCCTGATTTGTTAAAGGCCCTGTTACAGCCAGAGATAAGTCATTGGAAATCTCAGAAGCAGTGATAACAGAATCTGCTTAAAGTGCACACAGATGCACTATGCTCTAACTTGGATGCTCAAACATCCGAGTTAGAGCATAGTAATGCAAAGTAGAGATAGGAAGAAGCCATAAATAAGAGACCGATGCAAGGGAAGATCTACTGAAACACACAACACAGAGCTGAGTTGATTGCATGTGACATTATTCATTAACTACGTGCCGAGAGAATCTAGTGCTGTGATGCTTGCCTGGACATAAGGTTTTGGGGGCTACAATACACTGTTAAAAGTCCCCAATTCTTTTCCGGCTTGGATTAAAAATATTTACTGGTTTATTCCTCTTTAACCCCCAGCCCATTCCCCACCTAGTTCCCTCATTGACTTTGACATGTATGCATTACAATGGCAGTAACCCTTGGGAAATCTACATTTCCCAAGGTGTACAGTCACTGCAGAGAAAAGGGAGAGATCATTCCCTTCCTCCCCAGTGGAAAGAAGGAAGGAAGATGAAGGAGTTGGGAATTCAGGAGTGACTGGGTAAGCAAGAGGGTGGGGGTGAATTCTGATTGATTCAGCAAAAGAAGCTGACTGATTTCCAGGTGTTTTTCTTTTTAAACAGCACAACAGTTTTCCTAGCCAATCTGCGGTATGGAAAGGTAGAACTTGCCTGTTTCTAAATTTAAATTAGGAAAAATTCATGTTCACAGATGTGTATTATGCTGTTCCTAACCCAAAAAGAAAATAAGAATAAAAATCAGATCCTATCATCCTAAGAGCCCAATCCTATGCATGTTTACTCATAAGTAAATCTCATCATAGTCAATGGGGCTTACTCCTAGGAAAGTGTGGATAGGATTGTAGCCTGAGGCTGCAATCCTAACCACACTTTTCTGAGAGTAAACCCCATTGAACAAAATACGACTTAGTTCTGAGTAGACCTGGTTAGGATTCTGCCCTAAGTTGCATAAACCTTTTAATGCCACAAACTGTCTGGGCCCAAAAACTACGCCTTCTCCCAAGTGTGCCTTCCATCCCCCCAAATAGCCTTGTGATCATCAGCAGGTAAAACCTTAATATGCGTGCTTGAGCTGTAAGAAATCTAGCAGGTAGTCATCAGGTGCAGGAGCTTCTTTGTAGTGGGGCCCTCCCTATGAAACGCCTTTTAGGTAGCCCAATCCTAAGCTTCTCGCTGCTGCGGGTTACAGCAGGGCTAAAATGGCCACCGCTGTATGCTGCGGGGCTCAGGAATCTGCTGGAGGTCTCCTAAGGGAAAGGGGACATTTGTCCCCTTACCCCGAGTGAAGCACCAGCCTCTGCAACGGGGCTTCTTGAATCTATGCCAGCTAAATTGCTGGTGTAGACTGGAGAAGCCCCATGTCAGGCTTCCGACATGGGGCACAGGATCTAGTGGAGGAGGCCTCCACCTTTCCACCCCCTTCCTGGGCTAGTCCCATCTCCTATGCTGCCCTCCTCCCACCTTTCCCAACCCAGAAATGCCTCCCCCACGCCCTCCTGCCACCCTCCCCATGCACCTGCTGGCACTTACCATCTCTCTACCAATGGCTGGGGCCCCTGCAGCAATGGCAACAGAGCAGTGTAGGCACCCCCTGCTTGCGCCGCTTACGCCGAGGGGTGCTTTATGGCATGTTTGCAACACCCAGCACCAGTGGTACGAGTGCTGGCTCAGCTAAGATTGGTCCCTAAAATTGCATCTGGTCAGCCTATTGTACGTTTTCCAAAAAGGAAATGATTGTCATTCTCTTCATGATGACATTTGTGGTCTAAACCAGGTGCTTTTGTTTTAATGAGTTTAGCTAGAATTGTTTACCTATTTCTATTTTGGGGCATTTGATTGATTGTCATTAGTTTTATTTTAATGATATTTTTATTACAGTTCATTGTATTTTAATTGGATTGTTAAAATAAGATATTTTCGGAGCTTGTTGATGGAAAAGTGAGATAGAAGCAGACAGAAGAAATTTAAAAAAAAAACAGAGGGAAATGGACTGCACCAAAGCAGAAGCAAAGTAAGAAATATTAATCAATGTCTCAGCAACTATATCAATGTCTCTTTCCTAAAACTGCATAAATAATAGATCCAGAGCTGACAGTGGCCCAAAGTAATGGGCCAGTTGTGATTGTATTAGATTGTTGGATGATTAAAATGACAGCCTCTTCCAAATATTTCCCTACTTTTGATGCAGACTAGAAAAGTCATCTAATCTCATTGAGCAAAGCAAATGCTTGGACCAGACCTGCAGTTCATATAACCTTCAGAGTCAATAGCTAAAGCGCAATCCTGAACTTCAGGAAGTGTGGTAAACTTACACTGCTGGAGTCATGTTGCCATGGGCCGTGGAAAGCCTAACACTGACGCCCTCGTGGCACCCTCCACCAATTCCTGGATGGTGCGTTTGTACTGAAGTTTCAGTGGTCAGTCCAGCTAAGTAAGCCCCTTGGTGGGTGTGAACCCTTAGTTGGGGTCAGATTAGGCCAACCTCTAACACCAGTTCTGTAAAGTTAGCTCGATTGCCAAGTAGTTATGGCTTGTGCAAGTTATAGCTCTGTCCTGATGGCTCAGTCTAAAATCCTGCAGGATGCACCTAAGAAGGCAAGACAGGACATTGCCCTTTTGCTACCTTATTCTACACCAGCAAAATGGCCTTTTAGACCAGGGGTGACCAACCTTTCAACTTCAGGGCTCCTGGACCTTTAACAGTTGTGTTGTTGTTGGCATCCTTCAGTCTCGGAAGTCTATGGTGTCACGCTCTGAATGGTGGTTCTGGAACAGAGTGTCCTCTCCAGTGTGCGAAGCCTGGGTAAAGTAGGTATGGAGGATAAGCTGTTACCCATGCAGCAAATCCCCCCTCTCCACGTCGCTGAAATGGTCCAATGGAAAGGCAGAGGCCAATACGGTTGGTTCTAGCGGCGTCGCAGGAGTTGCCAGAATGTGACTGTGTTCAGCCATGAACTGCCTCAGGGACTCCGGCTCCGGATTTTGCCTCGAGGTTGACTCCTGAAGCCTTTTCCATAACTGGATGTAGCCACAAGGCAGTGGAGGTTTGGGATCAGAGTCTTCCTTCTCTCAGATGAGCTGCCTTCCCAGGCTAACAAGTCCCATCTACCCAGTGGCTGTTTAGTCGCCTCTTACGACAAGTACAGCCAAACTGAGGGCCTATTCTTATCCCCAGCCCTCAGGGGAATAACAGTTGTGTAGAGGAGGGAATTTCAGCAGGTGTAGCTTGTCATCTGTGAGACAAGTAACAGTCACATATCAGTTCCACGTATCAGCTCCATTCAGTCACATATCACAGCCATAGCATTTGCAGAGGCAAATGTAAGCGAAAGTGAGAAATTATCGGTTAAAGACTGATAGTTCCTGTTTAACCTGGAACACTGCAATGATGGCAGCTTTTTACAAGTAGGAGATATGTCAGAAAGGATGTTAAATTTTTTAGGAGCACAGTAGAGGATGCCTTGTACTCTCTGTTTCTCACAATGTCATGTTCTACAACAGATTTTTGCTCAAATATCTATCACACTAAACCTTTATAAAAAAAAAAAAAGTAATTTGATTTCCCCGGTTGCACTGATGAAACATTTGGTACCAGATGGCAATGAAGTGTATTATTCAAATTGCTGCAAAATAGTAAGTGATCTCATCAATGGGGTTTAACTTGTTTGTGAAAATTTGTCATGCAAATAAGCCCAGCATTAAAAAAAAAAAAATTCAGGACTTGAATGAAATCCATTCATTTAGGAAAGAATAGTCAGCCAACTCTCCTTTCAAACAGAACAAAAAGAACAAATTAAAGGTCAACTGATCACTCAGATAAAAGTCTAGTGAATGTGAAACGAACCAAAAGCCCCATCCTACCTGGTAATGGCACAGGGAATGCAAGTCCGCGGGCACAGGTAGGATCTCTAGGTTGTGACCTTAACCAAGAGGCATAGTTTAGAACACGAGAGGATCGATGAAGAGAATTGTTCCAAATGAATAACCTTTTAGCATCTATAAGGACGTGCTGCTGTGAAAGGCCATACTGTGTAATGGCCTAACAGCCCAAATTAAAAGATTCAAATAAGCTGCCTGCTATCATAGTAGTTCATAATGAGGAAGTTTGGAGGGGAAAGGTCTGATAATTGGACAGCTCAAGGAATTTATCATTTATATAAAGGCTAGGGATGCTTAACAGGAAACGATAATAACATTTACCAGTTCATGGCAAGCTGAGAGATGCTGGACTTGCCATAATAACCTTGCCTGCAAAACCACTAATGGTACTTGAGCTCTTTTTCATCTGATTATTAGCTGTTAGCAGTTTGCTTTGACCTCTTCCCCCCCCCCCCAAAAAAAAAAACATACACACACAAGAAAGCAGGCAGACTAGATATTCTAGCTCAAACTCCGTGATCCAGAAGGACCAAAGACCAGGACTGTGAAAGAGTGCTTAACCTGAAAAGTCCATTTGATTAAGAGCCCAATCCTATGGGCTCGAGTGCCAGTGGCACCACTGGTGCTGGGTGTCGCAACTGTGCCATAAAACATGTTTGCGGCACCTGGTGAGGAGGGAGCACTAGTGCTGGGCCAGTGCCAGTTGGCACTGGGCTTCAGCATCAGGAGTAGGATGCTGAGGAACAACCAGTAGTAAATAGTGCTGCTGGGTGGCGGGGTGGCTTTTTGGGGTGGAGGAAGTGTTTTAGGGTGGGGGAGGGTGGGGAAGGACAGAATAGAAGATGGGCTGTCCCAGAAGGGGGTGGGATAGGATCCTCCTTCTCTGCACAAGTCTGCGCCGGCAAAATAACTGGTGCAGACTCGAGTAGCCCAATTTCAGGACCTGGGGTTTTTCCTCTGGGGAAGGAGATGAAAGTCCCCTTCCTCTGAGGAGACTTCTGATGGTCTTCAGCAGATACAGCAGTACCCATTTTGTCACCGCTGTAACTGGCGGTGCCAGGGAGGATAGGATTGAGCTGTAAACTTCCTTTCCAAATACTTCCCCCAAAACCAAACACTGGCAAAAAGGGAAGGAATCAAGGGCTGTGGTGGGTTCCCTTTGACACAGAAGAAGCCAAGATATGGCCCTTTCTTCTTGAGGAAGGGGAGTTGCAGAGGTGAGGTTTGAGTTCAATTTCTATTTTAGTCTTATTGAAAGGGGACTGGTTGGTTGGCAACCTTCAGTCTTGAAAGACTCTGGTATAAGCCTACAGCACCCGGTATTCCCAGGCGGTCTCCCATCCAAGTACTAACCAGGCCTGGCCCTGCTTTGCTTCCAAGATCAGATGAAATTGGGCATGTGAAGGGGACTGGTCCCAGCCTGAAATTGAATGAGGCCTTGCATGTGGGGCGAATGCATGTGGGGCGAATTCACTCCATCTTTGCCAAAACTGGATGACCAGATTCTAAGATTGCAGTTCTAAACACATGTAGCCTTGAACAGAGTAGAACTTACTGAGTATACATGGTTCAGACTACACTGCTAGCTTCCCCCCATTTCTCTCTCCCAACCATCCCAAATTCCTCCCTTCCCCTCCCTTGGCTTATTCTCTTACTCCTCCCAGGCTGACCAGTACTTCATCTCTCCCTCAGAAAGCTTACTTTGGATGACAGACAGGTAAGTCTTTCTCATCTTTTCTCTCCTCCTGGACAGATATATCAGAAGCAGTCATCACCCAAAGAAGAACCAGCTCAGGAGGGGAGGGAAGAAATGAATGAGTTGTGTCCATCTGTTATCCAAAAGAGCCACCAGAAAAGAGAGTGATTTCACCACTGATGGAAAGATTCCTCCTCACAGAGATACCACCCAAAGAGATACCATCTGCTGTACAAGCGAAGAATAGATATTATCCATTGTATCCATTACAATCAAGCCAGAGGGGGATGGAGCTGTAAGTGTTGCCTGGCTCCGAAACTCACTGTGTAAGTTGGCCATTTCGAGGAGTGAAAGCAATGTGGAGGCATCTCCTCCGCGTTGCTTTTGCCCCCGGACAGGCTCAGAGAGCGAGGGGGAGGAGCAGCTTACATGGCACGTTTCAGAGCCAGGCGGCACTTACAGTTCTGCCTCCCCAGCTCTGCTACTGGCTGGGCCTATAACTCTTCAGCCTAAACTCAGCTTCAGAGATGATTGTAACTCAGATCAGTTGCAAGTGATGTTGATCTGCAATATGAATGGCAAATACAAGTGGGCAGTGGACATTATAGCCCCTGGAGAAGAATGGTCTGTACATACCAAGCCATTCACCACTTGAAGCAGCCCAGTTACGTGGTATCATGTGGACATACAGTTTGAGTAAGATGATCCCCGCCCTCCAGTCCAATTTTGAAAATAGTTTGGATGAATCAGCCTATTTACCTGAATTTCCAAACTCCAAATTCGCATGTTTGACCTGCCCTGGCACACAGTAATGATGCTGTAATGATGTTCACAGTATACTGAACACGAAGATCACAAAAACCTACACAATGAACTGGGCCATCGCATTCTTGCAGTTGCTGTTTCTTAGCAGAGGAGGAAGGAATAGTGGGGAGGACCCAGTGTAAGATCCAATCATGCATAGTGTATTCAGCACAGCAGAGCATTGTGGGCCCTTACATACAATATGACAGAGGTGAGATAAGGGAGAAAGCAAACTAGGTGGATGATGATGAATATTGATATACCGCTTTTCTACAGTAGTTTACAAAGCAGTTTACATCGTAAAATAAATCAGTAAGCAGTTCCCTGTCCCCAAAGAGCTCACAATCGAAAATATTGTCCATTGTATGTCACCGTATGTCTATGTTGTCAATTTATATGGACAAATTAGATAAGAAATGTTATTTCCTGAAATACAAAATCAACAATGGACCCATAGAAATGGAATAACCAAAGTATTTTTATGAAATAAAAACAAAAATGGTTGGCAACCTTCAGTCTCGAAAGACTATGGTATAAGCCTACAGCACCTGATATTCCCAGGTGGTCTCCCATCCAAGTACTAACCAGGCCTGACCCTGCTTAGCTTCCAAGATCAGACAAGATCAGGCATGTGCAGGGTAACAGTTGCTGCAATAAAAAATAAAAACAAAGGTGGTTGCTAAAATGCATGTCCATGAGGCCTTGTGAAAATATTAATAGGTCTGTCAGTGGTTGCTTATTACTATAATAGTTTTTATAAAGGTTAGTCACACTCTTGTGAATTTGCAAGAGTGCATCTGTATTTATGTAGGAAGACTGGGAGTACAAATGATGAAGACAGAGCCAGAGAGAGAGAATAAATTAATAACGCATAAAGCCCCAATCAGATCCCAAAGATGCTGTTAATAATTCAATCCAATACATTGAGATGCATTTTTAATAACAGCATTAGAAATTAAATTAGTTATTTAATTGCAATTTTCTATGCTCGTAATAACTCTATGGCACAGGGAGAGGGGATTTCCCTCTGCTCATTGTACATTCATTCTTCATGAGCAATAAGTGTTTGGGAATTCCCAGGCTTAGCTTATTTATTCAATCCCAGAAACACCCATTCTCTTTATTAGTGGTAGGAACTTACCGGTAAGTCCAACAGAAATCCTTACTCTTGTTATATATTTTCAGAAGCTCCTGAAAAATGGCTGTGAGAATTTAATGATGGTCCAATTCCCCTTCGCTTGATTTGGACTATGGCTCGACTAATATCAGCTCTTTCCCAGAAACATGGGAAGTTTTTGGGCCCAATCCTATCAAACTTTCTAACGTTGATGCAGCTGCTGTGCAGCCCTGAGATAAGGGAACAAACTTTCCCTTACCTTGAGGAGGTTTCCATGACTACCCCCCCTCTGATTTAGGATGCAGTGCATATCCCATTGGCACAGCTGCATCAGTACTGTGGGAGGGCACAGGATGAGCCCTCTTGTTATCTGGTGTGCTCCCTGGGGCATTTGGTGGGCCGCTGTGAGATACAGGAAACTGGACTAGATGGGCCTGTGGCCTGATCCAGTGGGGCTGTTCTTATGTTCTTAACTACAATTCCCAGAATGCCTTGCAGGTCTCTTGTTATCTGGTGTGCTCCCTGGGGCATTTGGTGGGTCACTGTGAGATACAGGAAGCTGGACTAGATGGGCCTATGGCCTGATCCAGTGGGGCTGTTCTTATGTTCTTTCTGCAGAATTGGATAGGTTTGGGTCCTTTGTTCCTGAGCCCCATTTCAAAATTTAGAAACCCTGTGGTGCTCCTGATGGAATAATTGGGAGCACAAAACGGCCTGGATGCATTACGGGCAGCCCAATCCTAATCTGTCACCTTGAGGTAAGGGGGTGTCAAGCTCCAGTTACCCTTATGGAGCTACACATATCTGCACCAGCAATTTTGCTGGCACAAATCCATTCAGCCTTTGTAAGGCTGCTGAACTGGAGAGTGGGAATTAGGATTTGGCGCATGCTGCCATTGCTGATCCCACAACACCACCCCTCCTGGGCCCGATCCCCCTGTTTCACCCTCCCCACCCCAAAACACCCCTCCTTGCCTCTGTTCCACCCTCCTGCTGCCCTCTCCCACCCCCTTGTGCCGGCATGTACCAGCTAGCACAAAATTATCCTGTCCAGGTGGCATTACCCTGCCCAGGCAGCATCCAGGCTGGATCCTGCCTTGACAAGCCGGCGCAGATCTTCATGCTGACTCAGCCAACTCCTGAATTGGCGCACACCCAGGAGCTGGCACAGTGGGCCTAAGAGTGAGCAGGCACAAAGGTTCCTGAGTACTGTCAATGATCCCATGTGTGTATCCGTCCGTCCATGTCCATGCCTTAACTAATGCTTGTTATTCTCTCAAATGACAAAAGCACATAAACCCTACTAGAGAGGCACCTGCATTACACAAGAAAATGCTGGAAGTTGGGCATCTCAAGATATTAAGTAGAAGTTTCTTGTTTCAAACTAAATTAGCCATTATTCGTTTCATTAAAGTTGCATCAACTTATTGAATAATTTCTCTGCTCATTTCTACCTGAGGTCCTGGAAGTTCTTTGCTTTTGAGCAGGGGTGCCCAAACCCCGGCCCTGGGGCCACTTGTGGCCCTCGAGGCCTCTCAGTGTGGCCCTCAGGGAGCCCCCAGTTTCCAATGAGCCTCTGGCCCTCCGGAGATTTGTTGGAGTCCACTCTGGCCCGACGCAACTGATCTCAGTGTGAGGGTTTGACCTTTCTTGTGAGCTATGGGATGAGGGCTCCCACCACTGCTTGCTGTTTTATGTCTGTGATGCAGCAGTGGCAGCAAAGGAAAGGCCAGCCTTGCTTTGTGCAAGGCCTTGCACAGGACTTGAGCTATTGCAAGACCTTCATTCATTCATATAAGTTCATCTTTAATATATTCATTTATGTAAACTTATGTACATTTATTCAAATTTTAAATGTAAATTAATTCTTTTTTCCCCCTGGCCCCTGACACAGTGTCAAAGAGCTGATGTGGCCCTCCTGCCAAAAACTTTGGACACCCTTGCTTTTGAGCTACAATCTGGCATATTTTGTGAACTGATTCAAGATTAGAGTTCTATGGGCAACAAACACACAGGACACAGACACTTTGGGCACAATCCTAACCAGGTCTACTCAGAAGTAAGCCCTATTTTGTTCATGGGGCTTACTCTCAGGAAAGTGTGGTTAGGATAGCAGTCAGACACACACAGAGAGGACCATAGGCTGCAACTCCCAGTCTGATCAGAAGGGGGGGACTCCAGAGAGAGCTAAGAGAGACTTCACCATTTTAATCTGCATTGCCATGCACTGTGCAATTAACTAATTGAGTGTCTTCGATTTTGCATGGAGTTGGAGGAACGGCAGGGAGACCTGTGTGGTTGCCTTAATGAGGAGCAGTTAATCTTGCCTTTTAACTGAGTTTAATTTAGAGTACAAGTGACGTGATTGAGGGGAGCAGCGAATGTACTTGCTGACCATTCAGCTTGGCAGGTGTTGGAACTCTACAGGAAGATATTGATTAATTCTGAGCTGTAATAGAGGACTCTGTTGGCAATGAGAGAAGTTGTATCTTGCAATATAAATTATAAGAACACCGCTGCTTGTTCATCGGGATGGCTGTGTGGAGTCTGCATGTTCAGTGGTCTACTGAATATGAATAGCTGAGGAGGGTAGTAGTTGGATAGAGCTGGTGCCTTCATGTCCTTTGTGGGCTTCCCATGTGGTATTTGTCTAGCTATATGGGAAACAGAATCTTGGATTTCACAGCCCTTTGATCTCATCCAGTGGAGTGCATATGAATCTCATATTCTTAGGTTCTTACTGTAACTTCTGACACAGGGCAAACAGTAGTTCTGGCTGTATTCATTTCTATTTATCTGTATTAACCAGAGATTTTTCCCCCCATCTTTCTGCCCCCAAAGGGAACCTCAATTAGCTTATGAAATATTCAGTGAAAAAATACAATAATCAATAATAAGAAAAAGAAACAAACAATAACACATTAATCAATAAATAGGATAATAAAACCAGAACAATCTAAACAGTGTTTGAAACCTAGACCCAAATGAGGTTAAAAACCAGCTCAGAGTGCAGAGAAGATCAAGCCATATGAGGGCATCAACTGAACAGAAATGCCTGCCTAAATGAAAAAGGGTTTTGGCTCGGTGCTGAAAGGCTAACAACGAGGGAGCCAGGTGGGCCTCAAAGGGCAGGGAGTTCCACAACCTAACAGGCTTCACTAAGTGAATTGGCAGATTCATGCAGGGAGAAGTGATCCCTCAAATAATCCTGATCCCAGGCCACTAAGAACTCTGAAGGTCATAACCGACACATTGGTTATGGGCCTAGATACACACTTCTGGTCTGTGAAGATGGTACAAGTCAGTCCAGGCTAATTTCACCTACCTAGTATCACCTGCCTTTTTCCTGAAGCATGTAGATGAAATAATTCAATTTTTATGCATGTTGTTATGTTTGCTGCTATACAGCCACATGGAGAAATGTTTATGTGAAATAAGTAGTATACAGAACAAGTTAGTGACCTAATTATGGGTTCATGTTTCTAGCTACCACAATAACACAATAGTCATCAATGTGGCTTTGCGTCACCTTGTCTATCACTCAGTCCATGCAGTCTATTAATCTGCATACATTATTTGGTGGAGAAAGTAAAAGATCTTCTCAAGAAATATATTTCATCATGATTGCGATGAAAAGGACAATGGATAATATGAATGACTCCTAAGGTTTGGCCAGCTTGACATTAAAGGCTTCCATTTGAAATGAGCAAAACTGCATGTGGGGGGAGGGGGTTAGCCAAATTAGCGAATCTGACTTTTGATTGGAAGAAGTGGTAAAATTCGAGGAACATCATTCAAAATACTATCTCAACATTTAGTATGGATATAGGGCTGGGTGTGAATTTGTAACAAGTGCTTGCCAATAATCAGTTTTACATCACATTTTGGATATTCGCTGGAACTTAATTTATTCCATGGACCGTTCTCATCTGGAAATGTCTCTGGGACCATGGAAGTCTGTGGCTTGGTTGGCATATGCATGCTGCTCTTGAGATGACCGAAACACGTGTGATGTCTTGCGTTTGCAAAATAGACTAACATCGGAGCTATCACTTCCATATTTGCTAAACAGAAGGCTTTTCAGCAGAGTCATTCTCAGGATCAGCCACTGGTCACATGTACAGTAATCAAGTGTAGAGAGTTCAAGAGAGGCTCTTGTACTTGTGATTCAGGACCGTGACTTGCTAGTTACTTGAAATCGGGATCAGTAAAACACTATGTCAAGGCTATAATGAGATAAAAAGATTGATTTGCATAATGAGTCGCAACAGGAGCCCAATATCCAATTAACTTTCTTGTGTCCTTAGAACATGTGGAAAGCAGTTGATGGGAACAGGCCAGCTAGGCTTGTCCAATCCATGCACAAGACACCCCCTCTTGCAGCTGTTTATACATTCAGCAATAGCCTAGGGCAATACTGAATGCAGGGAGGGTTCCTCTGTGTGATTTGGTTGGCTGTGATACCAAATCCCCAAGATGAACTTTCTCTGAATTCAGCTCTGGCATTTTCAGGCAAGCACTGAATGCCCAGGGGCCATGGCTGGCAGGTGCATGAACTCAGGAGGCATCGCTGGCCAACAGAGTTCTATTATTCTGCCCACCCACTCTTTAACTGAAGGAGGATATATGGGCAGAGGGCATATATGTCAGTGAAATAATACCCTCATTTCTCATGCTTCCTTCTGCTGCTAATTGCTTGCTGTGAGCAATTCTGTTTTAACTGGGCGGGGATGGGTGGCTGGGTCCTTCCACTCCAGATCAAATTCTGCTTGTTTGCTTGTGCGCCTGCAAGCTGAAGTTGATTCCCAGTTTCTCCCCTACTTTCTGTGGAAGGGTTTGATCAAGGTCAAATGCACATGCATTGGGGGACCTGTTCCTTTGCCTTTCTCGGCAGGTTTCCTCATCTTCAGTGTGTGTGCTTCGGTCAGTGACACATTCATGTTTGTTTCATGCTCAGTTGTTTACTGAATTACCACAAATTGGCCAAAATTGGTATTGAATTTGTGTGGTTAGATTAAATTAGGGATTTGGGAGACTGCATCTGGTACGTTTAATCGAGAATGGTTTAAAGAGTGTGGATGCTGCCAGTTGGTTTGCAGATTGGTTTGCTGTGATGGGATGTTGTTGATTGTGAAAGTGATAGCTTCTCCCCCGTTTTTGTGCTAGTATATTATGGAAAGTTTCCATACAGAATCAACTTATCCTAAAATTAATCATACGAGTGCTTCAAATCAGAGTTGAATGTGTTAATGCAAAAAAAAATATGCAACATTAGAAAGATTTTTTAAGCCACCTTAATATTTTTAGTTTTAATCGGATTTGGGGGAATGAACAGAGGTCAGCTGAGCATACTTCATATTTGGTTATCTTCTTGCATGACCAATAGTTAGCCTGAATTGGCATCAATAGTGTAGTAGTCAATTTTGAAGTGCAGAACCTCATCATGATGCCCTCTGAACCACATGTTCAGTAGGACTTAATCTGAAATAAATTTGCATAGAATTTTAGCCTTACAGCCCAGTCCTATCCAGGCTGTCCATGCTGTGGAACTGCAGTGCCAAAACAGCTGCTACTGTACCCCATGGGACCAGGGAGGCAGCTGGAGGTTTCCTTGAGGTAAGGGAACAACTTACCTCATGTTGAGCCCTGGCCAGCTCAGTCACTGACGCAGATCCAAGTAGACCCTGGGGGGGTAGGGATAGAATCTGGTGGCAGTCTCATTTGCTTTACCTACCCACTTCCTGGGCCTGAATAGCCCTCCTCCCCACCCTCCCCCTGCCCACTTTTGTCCTCACACCATCTTCCCTCCTCCCCCCACCCTGTGCTGGCCCAGGATTGGATCAGGCCCTGAATGTAACATGAGCTATATATTGTCACTCAGGCAGTCCTAGCAAAAGATGAGGCCTAGACATTAAAAAAAATATCCCTAGGTTACATTTTTTTCAGTTTGCCTTCTGATGAACCTGATGCTTTATGACTGAGTTCCTTTGGAAAAGATTCCAGGAAGCACTTGAGTACTCCTGCTGATGATGTCACTGGTCCTACTCTCTCCTGCTTCTCCAGTCTTCATTGACCAGCAATCATGGGGCCAGCATAGGAAGTGCAATGAAAGATGTGTGCACAGTCTTCCATTTCACATCATACCCATTCATAACATGACACACAAAATCAAGAGATGAATCCATGATAACACACACAGAAAACAAAACAACAACACTTCACTTCGTCACTGATAACTGTTGATGACAAACTTCATTCAAGCAGAATACAAACTGGATAACTCTTGTAATTTATTACCATACCCCATAATACCAGGTATGATTTAGAACAAATCGTATCTTTCATATTCATCGTCTAGCCTTTATCCAAAGAGTCCAGGATGGTGTGGCCAAAATGTGGCAAAAGACAATTTCAGAACCCTAGCAGCAAAGTTCCCAGGTCACCACCTGCCCCAGAATACCCAGCAGGAAACCAATGCTGTTAGTATGATTTTTACTTGGGAAAGGGTCCTCCGAACCCAGTTCTCCTGAGTGGACATTATAGAAATAACACTTGTTTCCCACCAGGAATTCTTGAACTGAGATTGCCAACAAGGGCAGTTTCAGAGGTTAGTCAGGTCTGACTGACTGAGGGCCCACCCAGCTGACCCACTTGTGCCTATGTCCAGGTTAGTGCTGAGAAGGAACATGTTCAGAGTCCTATCGCTCAGTGGCGCCCCTTTCAAGTGATGCTCAAGGCACATGCCCTACCTGCCATACCTTAGATACACTACTAAGTACACTACTGAAAACTTGTGCATTACTGAAAATTTGTATCCCGTAAAGCTCCAAGAGGCTGCTTTCTGATTTGTATATTTCAGATTTGCATATGGCCATTAGCATTCCACAGAGAAATGCATCTGCAGTCCACTTCCTCACTCTCTTTTTCAGAACCTAAACAAGAAATGGAAAGGCCCTAATTTTACACCATTTGAAGATGGGCTCATAGTATTTATTTTAAGTTGTCTATTTTCATCATCTGAGAACAGCAGTCTAGTCTCCTGCTTCTTAAAGCAGGTGGCCTTGTGATATCCCAAACAATCTTGTTTCCCGCAGTTTAAAGAAAACTCTAATCTTTGATAAAATGTCTTTTCGTGTGGCTCAGAGAGTGACGTATGCTTCCATCTGATCTTTTGTAAAAAACTTCTTACAGCTATCATTGCTTCAAATTCTTCTGATAAATCCCATAACTTAAAGAATAAAAGCCAAAAAGAAAACATCTCTGCTCTGATCTTTAACTTTGTTTACAGGATTCAAACGTACCACACTCCCATTTTTCTCTTATCACTGGTATTCATATGGCATTATAAATAAATTCAGTTAAAAAAAATCTTTCATTTATGATCAGTTCTAAGTAGCTCTCAATTTTTACTTGTGCCCCCAAAGCACAAGAAATTGGAAGGTAAGATGGCTGCCTTAATTTTCATGCCATGTAAGCAGTCAGGACTTTGTATGGTCTTAGATACTATGCTGATTTATAATTTAGGCTCCATGATTTATAATTTAGGCTCTTGGCCTTGTTCATTCAACTTGACGTTGGGCTAGGAAGGGATGCATCCAGGGAGACAATCAACAGGTAATGCTTTCCCAATTACTTGCTAGGAATATACCTGATGAATGTCTGCCTGCTGCATCTCTATAAAGCACAGTGCTTCCTCAAAATGCTACCTGCTACTTTAGTAAATGCATGCTTTTCAATAACAAAGCTGGTACATACCCTGTCTGTGTGGAGATGTAGGGGACAGAGTCGATAAACTGTCTCCATCACCACCGCACACTACTCCTCAGAGCCTTACAGAGCAATCCTATGCATGTCTACTCAGACGTTAGCCCCGTTAAGTTCATTGGGACTTACTTCCATGTAAGTGTGTATAGAATTACTGCCATAATCTCACAATCAGTACAGCAGACTTGGGGCGAAGATCCAGTTTTCTTTTTATATACTATGCATGTTTACTCAGAAGTAAGGCCCTTTACTCAGAAGTAAGACATTTAATAGGGGCTTGAACCTGGGTCAGTCACACCCAAGTCAAAACTACTGTACCAAACTGACAATGTAATCCTAAGTACCCCCCCCCCCCGGCAATGCAGCTGTGCCAACAGAGCAAGTGCTGCATCCTACAGGAGGCAATCATGCAAGTCTCGTCATGGTAAGGGAACATCTGTTCTCTTCTCCTTAGGCGAGTCTCTGCTGCTAGAATGGGTGTCCTTGGATCTGTATTTTGCTGGCACATGCCTGAAGAAAATGAAGGGAGAGGGAACAGATTTAGGGTCTGGCTTCCATGTAAGAAAATGTAAAGTGATGCATGTTGGGGCAAGAAATCAAAATTTCACATATACATTTATGACAGATCAGCAGTAAAATCCTGTGTGGTGGTGGACAGCTCAAGTGTCAAGCCAGTGTATGGTGGGTGTGACGAAGGCTAATTCCATGCATGGGATCATTAAAAATGGATTGAAAATTAAAGGGCCAATTGTCTTGCTGCTTGTATTGCTATAAGCTTTTTGTTTATAGCGTCTTGTTAAAGCAGGTACATGATTCCTTTGGATGACTATAAGCACCATCAACAAAAGTAATGTGTGCAGGGAGCATGGGATGTATGTGGAAGGTGCAGGGATCAGCGGTGATAGGGCTCCCCCATGTCTGTGATTTCCTGTATCCAGGGTGGGGCAAAGAATGCATCCCCTGCAAATATGGGGGGGATCCCTACTGTGTCCATTTCTGGTTGACACATCTCAAAATAGATAAAATGGAACTAGAAAAAGAGAGTGACTAAAATTTTTAATGTGTTGGGTACCTTCCTTATGAGAAAAGACTACAATGTTTGGGCTCTTTAATCTAGAAAGAAAGCACCTGAGAGGGAACATGACTGACAGCCCAATCCACAGTAACTCCTCACACCAACACAGTGTTCATAGTATCCCACGGATAAGAACATAAGAACAGCCCCACTGGATCAGGCCATAGGCCCATCTAGTCCAGCTTCCTGTATCTCACAGCGGCCCACCAAATGCCCCAGGGAGCACACCAGATAACAAGAGACCTCATCCTGGTGCTCTCCCCTACATCTGGCATTCTGACTTAACCCATTCCTAAAATCAGGAGGTTGCGCATACACATCATGGCTTGTACCCCATAATGGATTTTTCCTCCAGAAACTCGTCCAATCCCCTTTTAAAGGCGTCTAGGCTAGACGCCAGCACCACATCCTGTGGCAAGGAGTTCCACAGACCGACCACGCGCTGAGTAAAGAAATATTTTCTTTTGTCTGTCCTAACCCGCCCAACACTCAATTTTAGTGGATGTCCCCTGGTTCTGGTATTATGTGAGAGTGTAAAGAGCATCTCCCTATCCACTCTGTCCATCCCCTGCATAATTTTGTATGTCTCAATCATGTCCCCCCTCAAGCGTCTCTTTTCTAGGCTGAAGAGGCCCAAACGCCGTAGCCTTTCCTCATAAGGAAGGTGCCCCAGCCCCGTAATCATCTTAGTCGCTCTCTTTTGCACCTTTTCCATTTCCACTATGTCTTTTTTGAGATGCGGCGACCAGAACTGGACACAATACTCCAGGTGTGGCCTTACCATAGATTTGTACAACGGCATTATAATACTAACCGTTTTGTTCTCAATACCCTTCCTAATGATCCCAAGCATAGAATTGGCCTTCTTCACTGCCGCCGCACATTGGGTCGACACTTTCATCGACCTGTCCACCACCACCCCAAGATCTCTCTCCTGATCTGTCACAGACAGCTCAGAACCCATCAGCCTATATCTAAAGTTTTGATTTTTTGCCCCAATGTGCATGACTTTACACTTACCGACATTGAAGCGCATCTGCCATTTTGCTGCCCATTCTGCCAGTCTGGAGAGATCCTTCTGGAGCTCCTCACAATCACTTCTGGTCTTTACCACTCGGAAAAGTTTGGTGTCATCTGCAAACTTAGCCACTTCACTGCTCAACCCTGTCTCCAGGTCATTTATGAAGAGGTTGAAAAGCACCGGTCCCAGGACAGCTCCTTGGGGCACACCGCTTTTCACCTCTCTCCATTGTGAAAATTGCCCATTGACACCCACTCTCTGCTTCCTGGCCTCCAACCAGTTCTCAATCCACGAGAGGACCTGTCCTCTAATTCCCTGACTGTGGAGTTTTTTCAGTAGCCTTTGGTGAGGGACTGTGTCAAACGCCTTCTGAAAGTCCAGATATATAATGTCCACGGGTTCTCCCGCATCCACATGCCTGTTGACCTTTTCAAAGAATTCTATAAGGTTTGTGAGGCAAGACTTACCCTTACAGAAGCCATGCTGACTCTCCCTCAGCAAGGCCTGTTCGTCTATGTGTTTTGAGATCCTATCTTTGATGAGGCATTCCACCATCTTACCCGGTATAGATGTTAGGCTGACCGGCCTATAGTTTCCCGGGTCCCCCCTCTTTCCCTTTTTAAAAATAGGCGTGACATTTGCTATCCTCCAATCTTCTGGCACCGTGGCCGTTTTGAGGGACAAGTTGCATACCTTAGTCAAGAGATCTGCAACTTCATTCTTCAATTCCTTAATAACCCTTGGGTGTATGCCATCAGGGCCCGGTGACTTATTGATCTTTAATTTATCAATGAGGTCTGAAACATCTTCTCTTTTAACCTCTATCTGACTTAACTCCTCGGTTAGGAGGGGCCGTTCGGGCAGCGGTATCTGCCCGAGGTCTTCTGCCGTGAAGACAGATGCAAAGAACTCATTTAATTTCTCTGCCATCTCTAAGTCTCCTTTTATCTCCCCTTTCCCTCCCTCACCATCCAGAGGGCCAACCGCTTCTCTGGCGGGTTTCCTGCTTCTAACATATTTGAAGAAGCTTTTATTATTCCCCTTAATGTTGCCGGCCATGCGTTCCTCATAGTCTCGCTTGGCCTCCCCTATCACCTTCTTACATTTCTTTTGCCACAGTTTATGTTCCTTTTTATTCTCTTCATTAGGGCAAGACTTCCATTTACGGAAGGAAGCTTCCTTGCCCTTCACAGCCTCTCTAACTTGGCTGGTTAGCCATGCGGGCACTCTCCTGGATTTAGTGGAAGCCTTCTTTCTTTGCGGTATACACCTCTGCTGGGCCTCTATTACTGTTGTTTTAAGCAGCCTCCATGCACTCTGGAGAGACTGGACTCTTTTTACCCTCCCTTTCAACCTCCTCCTAACCAGCCTCCTCATTTGAGGGAAGTCCGCCTGTCGGAAGTCAAGGGTTTTTGTTAGAGATTTGCCTGGTATTCTTCCCCCAACGTTTTGGCATGTTGAGCCTTCCTCAGGGTAAGGGAACATTTATTCCCTTGCCTGGGGTAAGATCTAGCTACTGCCATGGGTCAACTTGGGCCTGTGCCAGTGATATTGCTGGCACAATTCCATGTTGACCCATGAAGGTGGATCAGGCCTGGAAAGGCATTAAGACTTGGCGGGTATGCTACCACCAAACCCACCCCTTCCTGGGCCATACCCCCCTCCTCCCTACTCTTGTTGCCTCCCCATTCCATCCTCTCCTCACCACAAGTTATGTAAACGATAATAAAAAAGAATAAAAGACATTTATGAATTACAATTTTGTTGTTCACTCACAGTATAACAATTGTTGTTGCTTGCAGCCCAAAGTGTACGGAAATACACCTGGATGAGGCTGCAGTCCTGTAACATTTACCTGGGAGGAAGTCCCATTGAAATCAATGGGCTTTATTTCAGAATAGACTTCCCCAGGATTGTGATGTAAGTGAACTAACCCTTAGAGTGTTTTCAACATTTTTCTGTTTTCTTGTTTTTGTTTTTTTTTACTACTGGATGAATCCTCCTTTTCCAAGTCTTGGCCAGACGTGGAGCAAGAAGGGAGCAGAGTGGTAAGTATGACACATTCTGCAACACAGTGTGTTAGCACCCTTCCCCCCGGAGCCATTTAGGGCAATGGTACCTTGACATCATTGCCCCAAATGGCTCTGATGCCGAGGGGTGGGGCACTTACACAGAATGTTCTGGAGTGTACTGTACATACTTTCCACTCCCCCCCCCAGTTCCACTTCTGGTCTTGGCTATAGCTTTCACAAGTTGTCCCTTTGTTGCTCTTCATCTGAGTCCACCTGCAAGCCATTGCTTATTTTCCTTCATTTCACGTTGATTCAGTTAGGACTAAATCAGATCTGGATCTATACATCCAATTGTTTTAGGAGTTGTCCATCATCAAACACTTATCCCTCTCTCAACTTCTGGTGTAGGCCCCTAGGGAGATATTTTGTGGTGAAGGAGCCTAAGGGGGCAGTAAATCACACTGCAAAACAGCCGGAACAAAAATTCTGTACCCATTGCCTAGAATGGTTTTCTTCTATTTCCACAAGTGAAAGGACTAGACACATACTTTTCTTTAAAGTGGAAAGCTGAAGACTTAGAAAGGGTCTTGGCATCACCCTGAAAAGCCAGGCCCCCTGTTGCAGTGTACCTGTGTCCTCAGGGTGGGTACATCTACAGCCAAAGTTTTAGTGAGCTGTTGTAATATATTCTTTCTGGGTGAGAGACATGAGTCACTGAAATATTGAAATACAAAATTATGAAGTACAAAGGCACAGAGTCATGAATAACCTCTTTGCAAGCCTGATGTGCAGTGTTCTCAAATGTAATGAGAAA
Organism: Tiliqua scincoides; assembly: GCF_035046505.1. Lineage (NCBI taxonomy): Eukaryota > Metazoa > Chordata > Lepidosauria > Squamata > Scincidae > Tiliqua > Tiliqua scincoides. Next base: position 76,491,317 of record NC_089821.1, on the reverse strand, counting down.
TCACATTTGACTTTGCCCTGAGAGAATAAAAATGTACCCTGGGAGAATTCATTACATTCAATAAATGTGATTGTTGCTTTGAATACCTGGTGTCAGTTCTGCTCAGTTTGCAGATGAACATCCAGCCTAGCTTCACATTGCTTATACATTCATATCTCCTCTCCATTAAAAACACACACACACACACACACACACACACACACACACACACACACACACACATTAAAAAAAAAAAAAATTCTTCGGGAGAGATTTTCCACCTACCCCAAGATGTCAAAATTTTCATGCTTGAGTCTCGTACTTGGCATGGAAATGATCCCATGACACTGGTTTAAGAATAAAGAAACCCACAATAAATCTTACTGGTACAGCTAGAGTTGCCACCTCTCCCTGAAGGCGAACATAATTTTGCATATTTTAAATGATTTAACTCTAAGGTTACTAAATGATGAGTTAGACCTCCCTAAGGAATTTTAGCCAAACAGTTGACAAAGGAGGACAAACTGCTTCCTCCTTCTCACTGCCCACATCAAGTAGATTTGTAGATGGGGTGAGGAGGTTAAATGATGTCCTGCCCTTCTTCCTTCTCTCAGTTGTGCCACAACTCCCAGGGAATTTAACACAGACATTAAATGGATAAGACTCGTGGACAGAATAGTGGGATAACCAGCTTTTCAGTAGCTGGTGCAGATTCAAGTAGCTCATGTAGGCCTTTCAGGCACAGGAGGGGAGACAGGATGCAGTGGCAGTCTCTGCCAGTGTCTCTCCCCTCCCTGGCCCAGTTACATGCCTACCCAGTTCGGCCCTCCCCCTGCACTTCCACTACCAGGTACTGCACTTACCCCATCCAGTGTCCACTCTCGCTCTCACCAGTGCAAGAGGTTAGTGGCTACCCATGCTAACCTCACCTCCAACTACTGATGGGCCATCGCAAAGTGCTTTACACCACTTTTGCAATGGCCGTCACCATGGCAGCGTGTGCAGGAGTGGCTGTGCCGCAATGTAGGAGTGGGCCCTGAATCGCATGAAATACATTCTGTTGACTTCAATAGGAGTAATACATAGGGGTTGGCCAGGTTTGGTGCTAGCTGCACACATCAGAGGGTTCATCCATTTCACAATGACCACACCCATCAATGGGCTCACCTGGCCAGGCCAACCCCATAACTCTCAGTACCCCTGAACCCCTGAACCCTCAGTACCCAGTACCAGTGCACTACTGGGGACAGGTGTGGTTGCCTTTGGGTGTCCAGTGCAAGACCCTCAAGGCCCCCGCGGACCTGGCGCTAGCATTGTTGATACACGAGTGAATACACTAGTGAGGCTTGCGGAAGCTCAGAGTGTTTTTTCCTTGACTTGAGGCAACTTAGTAGGACAAAGATTTTACAAACGTACTTGCACTATTACCTAGAATTATGCCTGAGGGAAAGAAATAACAACAAAGAACAGCTCAGAGATCTTTTAAAACTGGCAGAGTAGAATCCCCAAGCAGGCTTTGCTGGCTTTGCGTTATATGGAGGTGAATCAAACAACCTCCCAATTCTATCTTTTGCTTGCCTGCTCAAGAGGAACACTATCTGATATGAATCTAGTTATTGAAACTAGTACTGTACTTCTAGAGTGTCTCCCTTGGCCTTATGCGATTTAGATGAGGTTGTTGAAAATGTCTCCCAGAAAAGAGGCATAGAGGCTGTTGGCTTCTATACCGTACAACGTTCCGAACTTCATTCAGCCATTGGTCTGGATGGAGTCTTAAGAGGCCACTGGCAAACAGGGAGGTGATGGCTTCTCCACCTTTCTTTATCTAATCCCTGTTCTTCAAATTCAGGAAGTGCTATGCAGAGACAATAGGCAGTACTAGGCTACAGTCCTATCCACACTTACCTGAGAATAAGCCCAATTGACTATAAAGGGACTTACTTCTGAGTAGACATGCATAGGATGGGGCTCCTACAGATCTATGTAAGCATGGCGATCCTAGAGAGACTGTCAGTTGCCTATCTAGACCCTGCTCCATCTTTGCTTCTTCCGCCCCTTACCCATTTTTCTGCCATAATGGAAGCACCTGACTGCATCACTCCCTTTGGCTCCAGCTTCCATTCACAAGCTACTGTTCCTCCATCTACTGCTGCATCAGGCTTAATTTAAACATTCCCTAGACTTGTATTATGAGCTTGCTTATGATCCTATATCTGATGTGCTGGGAAAAAAAAAAAAAAAAAACTCCAAAGTTTCTGGGCTTAATTCTCTCCCCGCCGCCATCTCTGGTCTACAAATGTTTCCTAAATACATTTGAACTTTGCATTGTCCTTAAGTAAAACGATTCCAAACAGCAGGTGACAGTGCTATGTCTGCCCGTTTAATTCCAGTTCAAGTAATTTGTCACCAGGCTGAGGCGAATGTGTCAGCAAATGAATCAGTGCAACCGAAAAAAGCCCTGGAGATAATAAATTCAAGGAGTTTGATGTCAGGTAATTGCTGCTCATACTGTTTGGCAATTGGAAGTGTTCTGGTCATGACGCAAAGCTCTGGAATATCTTCAGGACCCACTGGAGAGTAGCAGAACATGGCCCTGCCCTTGGACTTCTGAATCACTTTCTGTCTGCCATCCTTGTTCAACTATATCTGAAGACCATGTTGAGAAATTTGGCTGCACGAGGAGTTGTATATTTATGTTATCTATTTTTATGTTGTTTTAATACATTGACATTCCACATCCCTACCCAGAGGGCAGCCCAAGGTGGCATACGTCAAAAATATAAAACTACCTATAATAATAGATTGGCAAATTGCATCGACATGGAACCAAATTTTAAAAAATTTAAATAAGTAAGCACAAAAGGCACCACAAAAGTCTCCCACCAGAAGCCCAATGAAAACACCAAATTTTTACAGGATGCCGAGAGGAGTCCAACTTCATGGTCCTCAAATGGAAGAGAATTCCATATATATCATTTTACTGGCACAAGAATTCCTTGCTAACAAGCATATCTACCCTATTTCTGTGAAATGGCTGGATCTCATTGGTTTGATTTGAATTGTTAATTGAAAAAAATTAAGTGCATATGCAATGTTACGTAAGAAGAATTGTTCTTCACCAATTTTGAAACGGTTAGTCCTGCCTAGTCTTTTCGTCAGAGCTGACTGTTAAGATTGTCTTCTTTTGAACCCACACGAAAACAACCAAAACCAAAGTTTACATTTTATTGCCTGATTTGATACCGGGGGAGGGGGAAGGGGAGGGATCCATTAGCGTTTAGCAGGCTTTCACGTCTTGGAAATCTCTACATGCTAGTTCCCTGAGAATCATTATGTCATTATGTACAATGTGCAGTTAAATTCTGCTTCCTGGTGAGCACACCTAGCATTTAGACCACAGTATTAATTTAATTTCTGCTCTGGAAGAATTGCTAGTGGGGAAATGGACCCTCAGTGGGTGAGAGGGTTTAGCAGTGATCTGTAATTGAGAGAAAATGTAGCATGCCACTTTAATGTTCCTTAAAAAAAAAAAAAAAAAATTCAAGGTCTAGCTAAATTCTGAATTTGGAAACTTGTGTCCTATGTGCACAGACAGCTATACCAAAAACTATTATTCTGGTTACTAGTATGATCACATTTCCAGGAAGTAAAATACCTGGATGAGCAACATCTATCAACCACTTGATTTCTTGAGCTATTAAAAATCAGAAAGGTAAATTCACAGCATGTTTATGTGAACATTTTTGTCTTTTCTCCTTTGTGCTTGTAATGATTTCTGATTACCTGTGGCTGAACCAAATGTACTGACTGATTTTAATTTCATTTGGTTTAAGCAGATACATTAAAAAAGGAAAATATGTTTGTTATATAGAAGATATGAGTTCCCTGATGATCTTGTTTTAGATTCACAAGTTGCCTTAGTGGTAGCACTGGAAGAGGGGTTCTTCACCCATTTCCCCTTGCCATTTTCCCAATTGAAATATTACCTGTAAAGCTGTTAGTTTCATGGTGTTGTCAGAGAAGAATTGATAGCCCATTCCTGAGCTGCCTGGTGCATGGGGCTGCAGCTGTGCCGAAAATGGCTGCCACTGCATCCAACGTGCTCCAGGCAGCCACCGGCAGCTTCTCAGGAAAGGGGAACTTACTTTACCGGGTAAAGTAAGTAACCCTGCAATTGGGCTACTCGATTCTACAGTGACCCAAAGCCACCAATCCTGCCTCCCTCCTGCTCATCCCTCCTCCGGCACGCCTCCTCCCCACCCTCTCCCTGTCCTCCCTCCGCCTCCCCCCACACCTCTACCTACCTCTTTGCTACTCTGCAAAGACTGCCAAGAGGCAGAGCTTCGGCACTTGACCAGCACTAGCCCAGTGTCAGCCAGCACTGGGCTATCACCGGCAGAGCAGTGGCGCTAGAGCTCGCAAATGTGTCTTACGGCACATTTGTGAAAGTGCATGCCAGTGGTGAACCGGCGTGCCAAGCTCAGGTTTGGGCTCTGAGTTACTTGCATTAGGTGGTCCATATTTATAATATGTTTCCCCTGGGGGAAACATATTATATGTAATATAATATGTAATATATATATGTAATACATAATATGTAATACATAATATATATGTAATAATATGTAATATAATATAATAATGTTTCCCCTGGGGGCTGGGGATAAGAATAGGCCCTCAGTTTGGCTGAACTTGTCGTAAGAGGCGACTAAACAGCCACCGGGTAGATGGGACTCGTCAGCCTGGGAAGGCAGCTCATCTGAGAGAAGGAAAACTCTGATCCCAAACCTCCACTGCCTTGTGGCTACATCCAGTTATGGAAAAGGCTTCAGGAGTCAACCTCGAGGCAAAATCCGGAGCCGGAGTCCCTGAGGCAGTTCATGGCTGAACACAGTCACGTTCTGGCAACTCCTGCGACGCCGCTGGAACCAACCGTATTGGCCTCTGCCTTTCCATTGGACCATTTCAGCGACGTGGAGAGGGGGGATTTGCTGCATGGGTAACAGCCTATCCTCCATACCTACTTTACCCAGGCTTCGCGCACTGGAGAGGACACTCTGTTCCAGAACCACCATTCAGAGCGCGATACCATAGTCTTCCGAGACTGAAGGATGCCCACAACATTTATAATGTGCTTGAGCCATAACATACATACAGAAGTACATACATGCACATTTTAGGCCAGTGAGGTTTGGGGAGGTTGTGAATGCTTAAATTCCTGTGTTAAGTTTGAAAAACAACTGAAATTAGAGCCAAGGGGATGGCTGTTCTTCTAAAAGGCCTGGATAGGAACTTGTATATACTTAAAGGTCAGAATGACCCATGAAATGATTGTTGGCAGAAACATATTAATCACCTTTAAGAGGGGATTGGACAAATTTCTGGAGTAAAAGTTCATCACAGGTTAGAAGCTGTGCTGCTAACACAGCTTAGCACAGGTTAGATGCTGCTGCTGACCACTTCTGGTGGGCCCCAACAGGTTTTCATTCTAAAAAGTGGGTCCCAGTGCTAAATGTGTGAGAACCACTGGCCTAATCTATATTAGATTATCTTTAATTCTTGCAGAATTCACTCGTTGTTGGTAGTAGTTCTTTTGATCCTGAATGGAAGCATGGCATCTTGGATGGTTTTCTGAGGGGGAAAGATTAAGGATGTAAATGTGGGCTGTTGGGGAGGATGTGGTCCACAATGAACCCTTAGTCCCTGGACAATGGTCTCATGACATCCATGAGGGTCTGTTAGCCTCTAAGTGGCCTAATATGGATCTATTTCACATCCAAATCCTCTAAGGCGCCTAATCCAGATCGAACCCTGGATGGTATGGAGTCCCATCTAATCTGGATCATTTCTTTATTTTCAGACTCTTGAAACAGCTTTACCAACAACATGGAAAACTTCTGCTTCTGCCTGAGGCCAACTGAAGCAGTCATCTCTGGCAGCAGATTGATGGGGGACACCCATCTCTGCCTGCCTGCTTGCCCACTCTGCTCCTCCTTCTCCTTCCACCCTTGGACTGGAAAAGGAAGAAGGGGACAGAAAGGAGGAGGACATGTGGAAGGGAGGAGAATGCTGAGCTGGAATACTGGGGAGTGGGAGCATCAGAGACTGTCACTTCATCAGGAAAAGGGAGGGGCGTTTGGCATGCCTCCTTGGCTGTCAAGATGTCTTGGGCCAGCCCTGAGGTTCTGTGTATCTAAAGTAACTGTAGTTAAACTACGTACATCGCTATATAGATGAAATACATGTAAAAATGCCAGATATAAAGTATAGAAAAACAATTGTTTAAATTCCTGCAAGATATTGAAAAGGTTAACATGGAAACACATTTTTTTTTAAATGTGGAAACAAAACTTAGTGGAAACTTCCTTTTCTTGAATCACAAAGTGTATCTCGGTGCTTCTTCTCTCCAAGACATTTGATCAGAGACATTCATTATTTCAACCTCTGACAACATGAGGGCTGTGTAATTACCTCTCTGCCTTGTCCTTAGGTTTCTAGTGCCACTGGCAATAGCATTAAAACTGCACTATAAAATATGGAAGGACAGTCTGGATGCAGCAGACTGACACATCCACTTCCACCCCTTCTTAATCACCTTGAATGCAAACGCATTTCAATACAGGACTTCAGGTTTCAAGGTAATTTGCCCTGCACATGGGTTAACTCCTTCTGTTTCAATATGCTTGTTCAATTCTACTTTTATCTCTTAGCAATGGCTATAAGCTCAGTGACATACCAACTTGATTTTCTGTATGGGCTGGTTTGGACAATACTTTTCTTGTTTGAACAGTCTGATGCAATTATTATTTATTATGGAATTTATATACTGCCTTTCTGAATAGGTTTTCATAGACAGGCTGAAGAGAAATCCATTTTTCCAGGAGATTTTTACAAACATTATTCCATGAGACATCTCATAGAAACCTCATTTTCTCCAGATCAGGGGTGTCCAAACTTTTCAGCAGGAGGGCCACATCATCTCTCTGACACTGTGCCGGCGGCCAGGAAAAAAAAAAGAATTAATTTCCATTTCAAATTTTAATAAATTTACATAAATGAATATATAGAGATGGAACTTATATAAATGAATGACCTTGCACGAAGCAAGGCCGGCCTTTCCTTCACTGCCACTGCTGCATCACAGATGTAAAACAGCAAGCAGTGGAAGACACCCTCCCACAGCTCATGGAAGAGGTTGAACAGTCGCCCTCATGCTGAGAGCAGTTGTGTTGGGCCAGTGCAGGCTCCAGCAAGTCCAGCAAGGAGGGCCAGAGGCTCATTGGAGACCGGGGGCTCCCCACAGGTTGGATTGGGAGTCCCCAAGGGCCACTAGTGGCCCCCAGGCCAGGGTTTGGGCACTCCTGCTCCAGGTGTTACCCGTCACAGTGCAGTTGTCATCCCAGCTGCTGACTCTTAGACTTTCCAAGGCTGGCAGGCAGCTACAAACATATTTCAAATCAGTTTCTCAAAGATGTTATCCTTGTTTGCTAGCTGACTCCTCCACACTCCTCCACACAGATACAACAGAGGCCTCCTGATCTCTCAGCTTCCCATCTAGGCAACTGAGCCTGCTTAGCTTTTTCAGACAGCCAACCTCTAGATCACATCTGCCCCTTACAAATATATGTGCTTTTTCTGACTGAATGGCGACACTGGCCTGGCCCAGAGGAGGCCCATCATGTCCTTTTCCTCAGACTGCATAGTTGTAAGACTTTGGCATGGGCTTCTCCCTCGCCCCTTTATATGCTTCAAGCTTGTCAGCAAAACTATGCTGCACTTTCCCTTAAATCACCCAGTTGTGACCAAAGAAAGTTAACTTTCACAACTACTGTCTAGTCCAAGCAGTATGGAATAGGCAGGGGAAGGACAAAGAAAGCTGACCAAAGCCAGTCAACTGGGGAGGTTAAAACTTGTTATTTGGACCTCATGGAACCAGAGTAATCACATACTTTGTTCACAAGTGTGTGGTAGGTCACTATGCTTGCCCTGAACTGGGACTCTCTCATGACTTTCTTAATGGTTCAGGGCCAAACTGGCCCCTCGGTTGAGAGTTTGGGGGAAGGGAACCATTTTTCACCATAAAGTATTCAATCTATGAAAGAGTAAGGTCCAGGAATGCCGATCATGCAATGTAAGCAGCGAGATTGGGGTTTTGTTTGGCCCAGCCTGGATCACAAGAGCTCCTCCCCTGTGGGGGGAATTGGAGGAGAGCTGGGAGCTGGGTGGGCTCAGAGGGCTCTTGGGGCACCAGCGCCCAGCGCTCTTCCTCCTTTGCACGTGGGCCCAGCGGCACGAGGTGGCATTGCCCGCGGTCCAGCTGCCTCACCCCTTCATGGGGTAGACCTGAATAAGCTGTGCCGCCTGTGTAAGGGGCCAGGCTTGGATTCGGGTGCACGCCCTACCCAGGGGACAGATGTGATTCTGGTTCCTTCCGATAGTCCAGCTTCCGCACCACAGGTGCTTTGCTGCCACATAACTGCAGGTCACATCCTCTCCTTCTGTACTAGGCAGAAGGGCAGGAGGTCTGGTCTAGAGGGTAGAGCCTCCGTTTGCCTGAAGATAACATCCGAAGGTTGCCAGTTCGAGGCCACCGGCAGCGTGCGACCTTGAAGCAGCTGACAAGCTGAGCCGAGTTATTCCATCTGCTCTGAGCGTGGGAGGATGGAGGCCAGGATGGAGGCCAGATCAGAATGAAACATCTGAATTGTTGTAGCTCTTGAAAGCTAGAGACTTCTTTCAATTGTAAAAATCCCTCCGGGGTTTTAAATTAGCCTGCCTATGTAAACCGCCTTGAATAAAGTCTGAGGAGAAATCTGAGGACCTAGAAAGGCTGTATATAAATACCTGTATTATTATTATTATTATTATTATTATTATTATTATTATTATTACTACTACTACTACTACTACTACTACTACTACTATCTTTAACTATTAATGAAGTGGCCCTTTCTCTCGGCTATGTTGTCTCGAGTGTTCATTGGGGTGGTGCACAAACAATGCAATGTTCATCACATAGAGCGCAATCCTAACCCCTTATGTCAGTGCTTTCCAGCACTAATGTAAAAGCAATGCAGCTCTGAGGTCAGGGAACAAACATTCCCTTACTTTGAGGAGGACTCCATGAGTGACACCCAACTGCAGGATGCAGCACATGTCCCATTGGCACCGCTATGCCAGTGCTGGAAAGTACTGACATAAGGGGTTAGGATTGTGCCCATAGTAGCTAAAACATTAGGCTAAGCATTCAAAGCAAGGAACAGCCAACAGCACTGGGAAGTTGCTATCATTCTATCAACAGATCTTACAATTTGCCTCATGGTGCCATTTTTCCTGGGTGCTTCTTTTCCATTTTCTGCAGTGGCTCTTTTTCTAGAACTGTCCATGCCTGCGATATATTTCCCAAACCCTTTAGGTTTTACGAGGATCTGTAAGGCAGTGCTGTTCATCCTTGTGATCAGCACAGGCCTCCTAACTAGAACTTGATGTGTGTTTTTTCTTAACTAGAGTGGGGTTTTTCTTTAGCATCTTTGTTTTGAAACTGTTTCTGCCTTTATATGCCTTGGTTCCTATCCCACCAGCTGGAGGATTTATTGCAATCCCCTTTTGATAATTCCTAGGCAACCTCAAGGGTGCAGGAAACAGCACTGTGGTATCCTAATGCCATTGGGAAACCATGAACTTCAGTTTTATTTTTCTCCTTAGTTTTAGTTTTCTCTCTTTGTTCACAGATCATGAGAACAGAATGCTTACAGGTGAGGTCAGATGTGCTAAATGAATAACTGGAGAACAGACCTGGAGTCTGCCTTGCCTTCCCCTTTGCCAGAGCAATTTTACCGTGAGAACTAGAGGGATTTCAGAGTCTGTCATTGGGTCAGAGGTGTTTACTCAGACTTCCCCAGTTCTCTCTTTGTATTGACATGAGATGATCATGAGATGGTCTCTTCTATTAAGAGAAGAAAATGAAGCTTTGTTAAGGGTAAATCAACAAGAACTATCATGTAATCAACTCTTGACCAAGAGAAAAGGAGTGTTCCTTACCTTCCAAATTGGTCAGATTGCTAGAGAGCAAGGTAGAGGATGATGTAGTAGGTGGTATATCTGGATTCTTTATTCCCCCTGCCTCCCAAAATCCTGTGAGGTTGTCTACAATGAAAGACAGTGATTGACCCAAAATCACTCAGTAAGCTTTGCGGATGAGTGGGGATCTGAAGCCAGATCTCCCTACTCAAAGTCCATGATCCTAACCACTACACTACACTGGCTCCTTGTGATGAGGTCTAGGAAATGCAATCTAGTCTTGGAAACAAAATTAAGAATAATTTTTTTTTTAAAAGGCTTTGATCAAGGTTTCCAATGATCAAAGAACTGATCTTGTGCCCTATATGAGGAACAGAGTTTGGAGTCTGAATTGCAGACTGGGGTGTCTGATCACATCATAGAGCTGATTGCCCTAGTAGTGCTCTGAGGTCGTTATCACTAATTATGAATTGTCACTATGCTTATCTTGCATAATTTTAAGCTTGTTACAGATCAGACTTGTTTAATTTTTTATTGCTAATTCACTTTGCTGTTTTCATTTCTTTTTCTTCTGTAGCCATGTAGATATCTATACTTGTCTGCTGAGAATTTCACTTCATGCATCTGATAAAAGGGACAGTAGCCCATGAAAATTAAGTGGAAATAAATCTGTTAGCTTTTAAGGTGCCATGGGACTCCTAATGGTTTTTGTTGCTAGTCACCGAAACTTTACAGTCCTGATAGTCATTTGTGGTAAGGAATATATCCTGCTAATATTTTCATTTCAATACAGCGAATAGGGATGCTCCTGAATTCTTCACCAGCAGAGATCTAGAAAGAATCCTGGGTGCTTGCTGAAAAAAGGGATTGCAGTAGGATCAGAATCTACCACACTGTGGTGATTTCCAGTCCATTTAAAAAATGTTCTGCTTATGTCTGATGCAGCCAATGGATTGTGAAAACTGTACCCACTGCCTATGCTAGAGGTTTGTAGGGTGCAGGGTATCCTGTCAGGTTTGTCTACAGATCATCTGATCTACCATTCAAATGCCCCTATTGCATCTGAGATGGCCAGTAGACAGTGTTCTCACTGATTGCTTGCCATTCTGGTTCATGTGAAAGGACTTGCTAGAGCAGTGATTTTCAATCTTTTTCATCTCATGGCACACTGACAAAGCACTAAAATTGTCAAGGCACACCATCTGTTTTTTGACAATTGACAAGGCACACCACACTGACAGCAGGGGCTTACATCCCCCCGTGGCCCTATTAACAAATGGTCCTCCCCCAAACTCTCACGGCATACCTGCAGACCATCCACGGCACACCAGTGTGCCACAGCACAGTGGTTGAAAATGGCTGTGCTAGAATGACCCAGGAACCAGTTTGGTGACCAGTTAGTGACCAACAGATTCTGCACTGAAACCCCAGCAGGTGGTTGGGTATATAGCTGCTATGCAGACAGTACATGGAAGGGAGGAACCTGGCTTAATAACCACCACCTGCTCTTCCCATTGGTCCAGCCATTCAAAGCTACATATGGCCATGGTGCAAACTTGTTGCTGTCTCATCTCTCAGGGCTGCCCAGCCTATACAGTGCATTTATGTTCATTAGAAAAAGGTACCTTTGTGCCAGTAGAAAAAGTTGCCACTTCCGCCCTGCCAGAAGTGATGTTCTGCTGGCACCCCTCCTCCTTCCTACATGAATTGTGCCCCCTTAGAAGTGGCACCATTGTGCAGTGCACAACCTGAACAACCATAAGGGATGGCCCTGTCACCTTTCCTCTGGGAGCAACACTGCCTACTCCACAGATGCCATGCAGAGCACTGTAGAGAAGAGCAGAATTACTTGATTATGCTGCATTTAAAGAACAGCAGCAGAAAGCGTGAACAGGTTCTCTTGAGTAGGACTGTATTTGAGATGAAGTGACATAGTCTGTGGTGTTAGATCTATGGTGAACCATCCATACATGAAATAGTCATCACTTGAGTCCTATTCAGTATACAGGCGTGTGCTGCTTAACAACTGTTTGCTTAACGATGGACCGCATATATGACGGTGGTCAAAGTACAATAAAGATGCTCTTAAATACTGTATATATTATTATTATTAATTAGGCAATCGCGTCTCCCATAGCCTGTAGCAGAATGACTGTTTACACAGCAGAGAGGCTGTCCAGTAGCCAGCCAGACAAATGTCCAGTAGCCTATGCAGCCAGCGAGTATCTGGCAGGGAGTGTCTGTTTATACAACAAAAGCAATAGATTGTACTGAAAGTTCACTTAATGATCTAATCTCATAACAACAGGGATTATAGAATGTATCCCTGTCATTAAGTGGAGCACACATGTAGTTGAATGTGCAACCTTCTGATTTTAGAAATGGGCTATGTCAGAATGCCAGATGCAAGGGAGGGCACCAGGTCTCTTGTTATCTGGTGTGCTCCCTGGGGCATTTGATGGGCCGCTGTGAGATACAGGAAACTGGGCTAGATGGGCCTATGGCCTGATTCAGTGGGGCTGTTCTTATGAATTCATGGAGGAGGAGGATCAGGGTCAATGACTTCTTTTCCAACCTTGTTTCATCTGCATAGAGCGTACATATGTACACCTGAATAAGCGTACATATATATGATTTGGTACCTACGTTTTCCAACAAGCTAAATTGCACATACAGAAGTCTAGGTATATGTGGGTACAGACACACAGGCTCCAAGCAAACAGTGCCTTGCACACATGGACATCAGAGAAAGGAAGATAAGAAAGGACCTGCTGGATGAGGCCAAAGGCCCATCTAACACAGCATCCTGTTATCTCCAGTGGTCCACCAACTGCCTCTGGGAACTCCACAAGCAAGCGAGAAAGGCATACTTTTCTCTCACCATTGCTCCTTTGCAGCTGGTATTCAGAGTCATACTAGTGCTGAACCTGGAGGTAGTGCATGATCTTAGTGACTAGCAGCCATTGCTAGACCTACCCTCCACGAATTTGTCCAACAGCCAGGTAGAGTGGGTATAACGCAATCCATTTATTTATTTATGGTGAAGTGAATAGGGTTTTAATGCTGTAGTCGCCAAAGAACATGTGTGCATGAAGCAGCCCCAGGAGATCTGCTTCCATGTGAGAACAAGCCCTTATACTACTTTTTAGTATGTATGTGTAAATGTGATGGGAGCTCTTATATGAAATAAATGGAAATGGTTATACAGGAAGCAAATAGAGCAGCTGCATGTTTATTTATGGGAGTTTTTGCTCGTGTGCTGCTTTCAACTGATGCATCATAGCTGGATGATTATCTAATTCAGGAATACAGTAAATCATTATTATTTATATCACAGTCTTGCCAGAGAAGAACATGTAGCAGGCTTTAATGCTTCAAGTTCCCTTTGAATGATTCGGTGAAGCTGCTTCCTATTTTATTAGATGCCAGAAAAATGTTTCTGATAAGTCTGCGCTGAGGCCATGCATTTGAAATGCACCTTTAAAAAGGCAATATACAATGCAAGGCAATACTACAATAATACAAGACAAAGCTTCTGAGGAACAAGGAATAAATATGCCTTTCTACTCTGTGCATTTCTAGGGACCCCCACTTCAAGTTGTCCTTGCACAGGCATGGATTGGTCCCTCTTCCTATAGTGCAGTGGTTCCCAAACCTTTTCAACTTGCAGCTCCCTTAACCTACTGGGCCATTGTCTGCGACCGTCCATTAGGGCTACATTCCTATACAATGTATAGGGTGGTGGAGTTTTAGTACGGATTCCGCGACTCACCTGGCTGGTTTCCACGGCTCCTGGGGAGCCAAGGCTCACACTCTGATGACTATTTCCTAACTGAGCACAAAACTTTGCTGTCTCGTAGCCAAATAGACTCAAGGAGCTAATTGATTTTTGCAAGCAGCTCTGGATGTTTCATAAATGGAAATGAAAGGTATACTCCTTTTCAATAATTATAACTAAAATGATGTTAATAAGGAGGTGTTTGTAGAGTTAGCCCAAGACATCTCAGCATCTGAGGTGTAAAATCCACATTCCCTCATACCATAGTAAAAATACGAGGGTCGCCCAGAAAGTAATGCACCACATTTTTTTTCTCAGCCTACAGTAATGGTACGAATGCAAAACTTTAGATATACATTATTTGAATTTTCAGGAGTGCGCACACAAATTTTTGGATTCTTCAGACAGATAGCGTAGCTGCAGCAGTGTTTCCAAATGGCGTCTGTAAGTGATGTACGTTACAAGCAGCGTGTCGTCATTGAATTTCTCACTGCGGAGAAAGAAGCTATTGGGAACGTTCACAAATGTTTGTGTACAGTTTATGGAGAATCTGCAGTCGACAGAAGTACGGTTAGTCGCTGGGCACAGAGGGTGAGGCCATTAGAAGGCGGTTCGGCAGAGCTCCAAGATTTGCAGCGTTTGGGGCGGCCATCCATGGCTGTCACACCTGACAAGATGCAGCTTGCTGATGTGCTCATTTGTGCAGACCGACGCATAACGACTAGGCAGTTGGCGCTGAAGCTGTCAATCAGCAAAGGAAGTGTGGATGCAATCATCCGAGCTCTTGATTACTCAAAAGTTTGTGCACGATGGGTTCCGCGCTGTCTTACGGTGGACCACAAATCTCTCAGAAAAAACATTTCTTCTGAGTTGCTGAAACGTTTTGAAGATGAGGGGGAAGCGTTCTTGTCCAGGATTGTGACAGGTGATGAAACCTGGGTTCACCATTTTGAGCCCGAAACAAAACGACAGTCAATGGAATGGCGTCATCCTCAATCTCCACAAAAGAAAAAATTCAAAGCAACTGCTTCCGCCGGTAAGGTCATGATCACTGTGTTTTGGGACTGTGAGGGCGTCATACTCATTGATGTGATGCCAAGAGGCAGCACCATTAATTCTGAAGCTTATGTGAAGACATTAACCAAACTCAAGAAGCGCTTTCAGCGACTTTGGCGCCATAACAACCCAGGTGAATGTTTGATTCAACATGATAACGCTCAGCCTCACACAAGTTTGAGGACTTCGGAACACATCACTAAACAGGGTTGGACTGTGTTACCCCATCCACCCTACAGCCCTGACCTAGCTCCCTCAGACTTCCACTTGTTTGGGCCATTAAAGGATGCCATTCGCGGAAGACATTTTGAGGATGACGAAGAGGTGATCGCACAGTGCAGAAACGGCTTCGTGACCAGAACAAGGAGTGGTACCGACAGGGCATACATGCCCTTGTGTCTCGCTGGAGGAAGGCCATAGAACTGGACAGAGATTACGTGGAAAAATAGGGAGTGTAGAAGAAACATCATTCTTTCTTGTGTGTAAGTTTCATTGTGTTCAATAAATAATTGTTGAAGAAAAAAAATGTGGTGCATTACTTTCTGGGCGACCCTCGTATAATATGGTATAATACAAAACTGAGAAATGCCCTAAAGTCTTCTTAACAGTGTCTAAAGACAGTTCCAGTTCAAATTATTTGTCAGTATAGGTTTGTTTTTTACTTTTTAATTTTTAATGATTCCCTCCAGTTTTTTTTGTCTAGACCAGTAGTTCTCAAACTTTTAGCACCAGGACCTACTTTTCAAAATGAGAATCTGTCAGGATCCACTAGAAGTGACATCATCATGCAGGAAAATTTTTTAACAATCCTAGGCTGCAGTCCTACCCACACTTACCCAGAATAAGTCCCATTTGCTTTCATTGTTGATAGCATCTGCATAGTAATCTGTTAAAAGTATAGATATGTAACATGTCCCCAAATGCTCCTCTATGGAGAACTTGTGCAAGGAAAGCGCCCTACAGGTAGACCACAGCTGTGATACAAGGACATCTGCAAGAGGGATCTGAAGGCCTTAGGGGTGGACCTCAACAAGTGGGAAACCCTGGCCTCTGAGCGGCCTGCTTGGAGGCAGGCTGTGCAGCATGGCCTTTCCCAGTTTGAAGAGACAGTTGGCCAACCGTCTGAGGCAAAGAGGCAAAGAAGGAAGGCCCATAGCCAGGGAGACAGACCAGGGACAGACTGCACTTGCTCCCAGTGTGGAAGGGATTGTCACTCCCGAATTGGCCTTTTCAGCCACACTAGACACTATTCTAGAACCACCACTCAGAGCGTGATACCATAGTCTTTCGAGACTGAAGGTTGCTTACTACTACCATGGTAGCATCAAGTCTAATGTATTAAAAATAAAATATTGAAATGAATGGGGACCCACCTGAAATTGGCTCGCAACCCACCTAGTAGGTCCCACAGTATTATAAACACTGGTCTAGACAATCCTAGTCTCAGCACTGGGAGCTGATTTACACATCCATCTGGGTCCATCATTCAATGAATCATTTCTAAAGATGTCAGCAAATATCTCTGGAGGAAAAACATGATGGAGATGGTGTAGGTTTATCTATGGCAGTGGTTCCCAACTTGTGGTCCAGGGATTGGATAGGATTGAGGTTGGGAATGGGGATTGGATATTGGAGGAGCCACTACTGCCAATAAAAGCCTCCTTTCTACCCTCGATATACCCTCATCTTACCATTGTTTTCAGTAAGGCTTACTCCCAGGAAAGCGTGTATAGAATTGCTGTCTAAAAGTCACTTAATTCAAATCTAAAGGAAGGACATTCTACATATGTATGCTGGTCATCCCCTTATGTCAGCGATTCCCAAACTCTCTGTAAGTGCTTGTGGGAAGGGGCAAAGGCAGCGAGGCGATTGCCACGATCACGCCACTGCCAGGGATGAATGGGTTTTTTCCTTACTTACACCTGGCAGGGCCATCTGCCCAGAGGGTGCAGGGAGCCTACAGGTGCCTCTGCAAGGCTCCGCAAGGCTGAACATCTAGAAATAGTGAATGCAATGCACTTCCAGTTTACAATTGCAAAACCAGAAGTGGGTCATAATCACTATTTTTAGCTTTTTTGAGGCTTGGGAAGGTTTTTTTTTAGACTTGGGGAGTCCTGCAGAAAGGTCTGTGGGCTACCTGCACCCTGCCAAGGGTAACTAAGAAAAAACCCTTTCGTTCCTGGTAGCGGCGCAATCGTGACAATTGCGTTGCTGCCTTTGCTATTGCCCCACCCTTAAGAGGGCAGAGACAGGGCTTCCCTGGCTGGGGCATCACAATGACCCAGTTTGGAAACCTCTGCCTATACTATCCAGTTCAATTCCATTATCAAAGGTGAATTCTGGAAAGACAGCCAGCACATGGATCTGAAGTGCTTCAGGTAAATCAAACGCCCTAAACCAATACAGGATTTAGTGTGAGTTGCAACATTTCTGTATTCTGGCCTGGTACATAGTACAGTCTAATTTCAACTCTCCTCACTAAGTCATTTGGTTTCCCATTATTTGATTACTTACAGTAGATCTGTAACTTCATTCAGACCATGGACTTGTGAAATTCCTAAATGACACTGTCACTGTTGTAGTTATTTTTACAATAATTTTAGAGATGTCAAGAAGCTGTCAACTCTTCTGTGGAATCAAACCATCCCAAATGAATAGCAAATGGATGCGCATGAATGTTTAAATGGGGACGATTTCCAAAGAAAATACATGTCTAGTCTTATTTTTGCTGTCTATTTCAAAGTCTCACAGCAAAGTTCATATATACTAGAACCACATTTCTGTAACAGGGAAACAAGGCCCTTGCTACATGTTACATTAAACCAGAGGTGTCACTAGGAGGTGCAGGAGGAATGGGCCGCCCTAGGTGACACCATTGAAGGGGTGACACCTTGGGAAAAGTCCACCATGCCACCTGGGTTCAGCAGTCTTGCTCCATGTCTTTTTTGTGTTCCTGCAAGCGTAGCTCACAAGAACATGAGGTGATTTAGTGTGGCCCCTGAGGGGCACCCCCTGTGGGGCGTCACCCTTGCTCAGCCTCAGCCATCTTTGTCTGCTCCGAGCTGCTTCTTGTTCACAAAGTACGCAAAAGCAACTCAGCTGAGTTTGGCGGGTTCAGAGTGGCCCCTTTGGCTACTCTGAGCCCAGCTGGTTCAGCAGAATTGCTCCAAGCCCGGCCACTCCAAGCCTGGCCTCTGCAGAACTCCAAGTAGAGTAAAGGAGCAAGTCAGTTGAGTTGCTTCTTTGCTCTGCTCCGAGTTCTGCAATGGCTCACAAGCCAGAAATAATTGGCGGTGACATAAAAATGTCATCATGTCACCGCCAATTACTACTGCATCTGCACACTGGGTGGGCGGGTTAGGACAGACAAAAGGAAATATTTCTTTACTCAGCGTGTGGTCGGTCTGTGGAACTCCTTGCCACAGGATGTGGTGCTGGCGTCTAGCCTAGACGCCTTTAAAAGGGGATTGGACAAGTTTCTGGAGGAAAAATCCATTACGAGTTACAAGCCATGATGTGTATGCGCAACCTCCTGATTTTAGAAATGGGTTATGTCAGAATGCCAGATGCAAGGGAGGGCACCAGGATGAGGTCTCTTGTTATCTGGTGTGCTCCCTGGGGCATTTGGTGGGCCGCTGTGAGATACAGGAAGCTGGACTAGATGGGCTTATGGCCTGATCCAGCGGGGCTGTTCTTATGTTCTTATGTTCTTAAGTAAAGGTAGTGATGCCTCTGCATTAAACGCATAACTTGGCCTGCATGTGTGCTTTTTTCTAATTTAAATAGCAGCCATGGGGAAGAAAACAATCCATGTCAATCAGGCCAGTGCTGTAGCAAAAAGAAGACTGGAGTCTCTGGTCCCTCTCAGGAAAAAGGTCAGCCATGATGACCCATCCAGTTTGGGACCACAGTAGGGGGATCAATCAAATCCCTCAATTTGAATAACACCTTCCTTTCCTATTTAAGTCAGAAAAGGTAAGCATCTAAAATGGATTAGGATCCTGCTGGGAAATTTAAACTTATGAAGTCCTAAGTCAAAAATAGAAGTGGTGGTAGGATTCAAGCCCAGTTACTTCTATGGAATAAGATGACTTTTGTTTAAATGGCAAATGCTGGGGTGGCATCTCCTAAACTTAAGCATGGGTTGGAAAGTCCCATCCCCATCCATCAGTTGTTCATCCTTTAACTAGAACAGCCTCCATCAGAACAAATAGCTGTCCAGCTACTGCCTTTTGCTTTGAATGGAATGGCATTCTTTCCTGCTCCTTTAACTTAAGAGAGTTTATTTCTTCTATCACACAGCATAAATAGTTTTGCCAAATCCCACGCGGCTCAGTCCTTTTGTATCTTTTATCATGTCAGTCGCTGTGCTATTTCCTCTGGGCTTCCTTTCCACTGCAGTCATGCATGGGGTCACAGAGGCTACAGTTCATCACTCTTGATATATTGGAGGAATCCATCATGAAGTACGTTCACTAAGTTCGACAGGAACCTGAAGCATCCAGGGGGTTCAAGGGAGACATAGTTCCCGCTGTAATAACTTTTGTTCTCTTACAATATGAGATCCCAAAGTTCAAAGATGTGGAGAAAACAGGCGGACCATTTCATAAAAAATCTCAAGGACTACCTCTGTGAGGAAAAGGTTAATGTGGCACAATATGCAAAGCTGTTATTTATTTCACCTTTCACGTGATGTGCTATTCCATTCAGCAATAGCCTTAATACATAAGAGCTCTTTATTAATGTACATGATACCCCCTTTCTAATATAGCTGGAAGAAACTTGCTCAGCTTTCCAAAGATGTCAGAGTGCTCAGTTCTGAATCATCAAATTTACAGCCCAATCTTATTGCACATCTGTGGTCCTCTTCTTCCACTGGCATTGACTGCCATAAAGCAGTCAGTACCTGTTGCAAAAGCAGCTCCATCAGCACACTGCTCAGCACATTGCTGAAAGTGCCAACTGGAAGGCCTGCACCTTTCTACTCATGTCGTTGTTTGCTCTCCCATTTGCTGGAAGCAGTGTTGGGTGGGGCAGAAAGAGGTGGTGGGAGGTCGGGGAAGGAGTGAGGAGAGGGAGAGGGACACATCAGGTCTCAGGAGTGGGTGGGAACAGAAGTGCTGGTGCTTCTGATATTCTAAACCCATTCCCAGACCTGATCCTGCTGTGTGGATCAACAGCAAAATAACTGATGCAGCTCCAAATAGACCCCTCTGTGCTGTGAAGGCTTACCTCCAGGTAAGGGAACTATTGTTCTCGGGGTGAAAGAGGGATGGAGGCAGAGCTCCACTGGCCTGGCACAGAGTCTCTCAAGTCTGCACTGGCAAAATAGCTGATGCAGACGTGAGAAGCCCCATTTCCTTTCCCTGGGAAAGAGAACAAAATTCTCCTCACCCCGAGGAGACCTCTGGCGGCTGCCACAGTGCCACAGGATGCAGTGGTAGCCGCTTTGGCACCCTGCACCCAGCAGCAGCGTTGCCTTTAAGATTGGGCTGTAAGATGGCTGAAGATGACAAAGACCCTTGGTAAAATATATGGTACTGCATTTTTTTATGACTTGCCATAGGACTAATTCACAATGTCTCCCAGTGAACTCTCTAAATGGCGAAAGGAATACATATGTTGTGGGGATCAAATCATTCCAAAGTTATGCTAGAGAGCTAACATCATCTCCCATCAGCTCCAGTTCTTGTGCATGTTAACTATACATTGTACATTTGAGCATAGGAAAAATGGCATATATAAATCTTTTAAAGAAATAAATGCTTTTGGACACACATCTGATATTCACTTTACAAACTTTAGCGTTTGCCATGGCTAGAGGTGTTCTTAAATGCTTTTTTATTTTTTGCAGATTTCATTCCCCCCCCCCCCCCAATGACAAAAGATGCAGAAAACCCTTTTTGTATTTTTATTCCAAGGGCACATTTTTGTAAATCATAATTATAAATCACAATCACTTTAAAAGTGTAGATAGATAGGTGATATATGTGGTATAGCATCAACAGATGCAACCGTACTCATGCACCACATCCAGTTCAACCCATTTTTTATTTTTTTGCAATTTCCCAGTTTATTTTTTCCCAGATTTTTGTTTGTTTGTTTGGTTTTGTTTCATTAAAAAAATGAGAAGTGCAGAAAGCAGTGTTATATGTTTTTATTTCATTATCACTGAAAAAAATCACACCTTTAGCCATGACGATACTGGAGTACACAGCAGACATGTTTGGCCACATAAAGATGGAATCTGCTCTCAGTTAATCTGTAACTGTAAAATACATCAAGTTCTAGTAACAGGATGCTTATTGCTATTAAAATACCATTAAATAACCTTTCCTTTGATATCATTTGAGATAGGCAAATTCTCAGTCTCATACAGTTAAAGTCCGAAGCCTGGAAATAGTTCAATTCTTCAGGCTTAAGGATCTATGCCATGTGGGTCAACCAAAAAGATTTATCCATTTCCTGAAAGATAGAATAAAAACTCAAAAATAGTTACAATAACCGTGGTATGAGATGTGTGTGATGCTGTTATCCCATTCTTTTGTGTGAAACAAGGTTTCCTGCTTTTCAACATGGCAACATTCAGCAGCAAAGGTTCCCCCCCCCATTTTCTAGGAAAAAGAGCCTGATCTATCTAGCCAGAACTGAGCTGACTTCTTCTCTGCCTTTGAAATATGAAGCAGGAAACCTTACAGATTGCACCTCTCCTCCTCTACTTTATCTTCCCAAAGATGGAACTGACTATAGCAGCAGGAAGGATGATGACAAATGCATTCACTGAAGAGATGCTATTCCTCCTCTTTATGGAGAATGAATGACTTGAGGTGAAATTACAACTGCTGTTCAGTTACAATAGTAGATTGCCTAACAAGTTCAAGAATGACAGAAATGCCTATGAACAATGGGGCTCTTTCAAGCTTCAGCATTACAAAGCAATCTGTATTCTCTTAAATCATTGCATGTCAAAACTGAGGCCAGGTTATTCTAATTTAGGCCTAGAGGGTGTCTTCTTCAGTTCAGGGTCTTCAGATTGGAGATTTAAGTTGAAACTGGCAGCAAGCAGGTGGCCAGTGATTGAAAGTAAGCCAGATTCCGGGTATTGATACGGACCTAACCAATCCAATGGCTTCAGGCTGCCAACCAACTGCAGAAGCTTATGTTACAAACTCTTATTCCCCTTTGTGCCTGAAGAGGTTTCAGAAGGCTGAGTGTGAATACTCCACTATGCAGGCTATATGTCAGCCTCAGACTGTGATGATCTATGTCAGGGGTCGGCAACCTGCGGCTCTAGAGCCGCATGTGGCTCTTTCAGCTGTCTGCTGTGGCTCCTCCCGGTGAAAGTGGCAAAGGGGCTAACAGGAGGCACCTGTGTTGGGAGGGCAGGCTGCTTCCCTCCTCTCCCTTCACCCCCACCTGCCCCGCATTGGTTTCCCTTTTCAATTTTGCAGGTTCTGCAGGCTTAAGCTCCCTGTTTTTCCCTTCTCCAACTCTCCAGCAGGCTCAGCCAATCAGCATCCAGCAGGCTCCTGGCTTTTTCTGTTGGACTGGCTCAGGGCCCTTCACTGGCTGATCACCAGTCAATCCTGAGCTGCCCTCCTCCTCAGCCATTTTGAGCCCTTGCAGCCCGCCTTTCCTTGAGCAGGTCCCCACTCAGTGCAAGGAGAGGCTTTTCCTCCACAGCAGAGGAAGCATCCTGTGTGTCTACTCAGTAGTAAGCCCCATTACAGCAGATGAAGCTTACTCCCAGGAAAGGGTGCCTGGGATGGCAGCCTTGAAGCCTGCTCAAGGCCAAGCACAAGGACGGGTGAGTAGGAGCCCGTGCAGGTCTGTTCAAGAGTAAGCCCCGATGTAGTCCCTGGGCTACTCCCAGGAAGGTGTGGAGGGCTGTAGCCTCAGCTGCCTCCTGTGCAGGTCTACTCACAAGTAAGCCCCGCTGTAGTCAGTGAGGCTTCCTCCCAGGAAGGTGTGGAGGGCTGCAGCCTCAGCCCCCTCCTATACAGGTCTACTCACAAGTAGTCAGTGAGGCTTCCTCCCAGGAAGGTGTGGAGAGGACTGCAACCTGAGAGCTCCAACCAACTTGTCTGCTCAGAAGTCCTGTTGTAGCCAATGGGGCTTACTCCCAGGACAGTGTGGAGAGGGTTGCAACCTGAGTGAGGGAGGGCAGGCAGGCAGGCAGGGCAGAAGCTGGCCTGTGGCTGCCCCCCCTTCTTCTCTTCCCCTCCTCTGGAGTCTGTGTCCTTTTTTCCTTCCAGCAGGGTGCCTCTGGAAGGTGGGGGGAGTTCTTTAGGGTTCAGAGAGGCATTACCCATTCAGAGAGGCTGGGCAAATGGTGCCAAGGCTCTAGGTTTCCCAGTACAAATTTTCCCTGGCCAGTTTATGTTATGCAATTTGTTATGTTATGCAATTATGTTATGTAATTTACTTTGACCTATGATAGTGAACTCTGATGGCCTCCCACTAGCACTGGCAAATATTGCCAACTTATTGCCAGAGTGTTGCCACAGGATTACCACAAGGTGGTAGCTGAAGGTTTCTTTCCAGCCCCCTCCTTTTCTGTTTTTCCTCTTCTGCCAGCCACTTGCCCTTCTGATTGCTTTTCCCATTATTCATCATAACATGCAGCAATGTGCAGTGCAGGGACAGGAGATGAAGCAAGAACACCCCACTGGAGTTCTCCAAAAAGTGGTGCCACTACCACTGCCGACACTGCCAGGGTTGTGATCATGCAAACCCTCACAACCCACATGTTCTAGCCATTGTTATGACTTGCAGTGTTTGCATGATCGCAGTCCGGGCAGTGTTGGCGGCACACTTCAAAGAAACCCAGTGGGTGAAAATGGAGAAGAAAACTTTTTGTGTGTGTGCAGTAAATGTTGTAAAACATCCATAGTCTAATAATTATGAGTATTCAGATATCCATATTGTGCAATGATTTCTATCTGCAGCTCCAGCATAGCACTTCTACTTATCCAGTCTTCACAGTGGCTAGCCACCAAGGGACCTGCTGAAGGGGACTACGCCCCCTAACATGGAAATTACTTGTGTAAGAGACCAGTCCTGCCCCCAGCATCTTCCATCAGGGAGCTACACCAATGGAGCCTGTACTGCATGCAGTGGTGATCAGACAGACCTGCCAGAGGCAAGTAAAAACATGTTTATTTTTAAAATAAAAGTTCACAACACAAGTGCACAACAGCAGCACACTTTTTTTTACAACACCTCTGAAACTTTTGTGACAGCGGACTTCGAGATCCACTCTCATAGATAGCCCATAGGATTGGAGTTAGGCTGGTAAGTTTTTGTCCACTGAATTTATTCATATGAATGATTTAAATTGGGTGAAAATGTGAACAGTTCCTACAAACTGAAAGGTTGTTGCTTTGCGGATTTGCATAGTGAATTGCTAACATGGGAAGACAGATAATAAGGGGGGAAAAATCCCACAATACTTGACAAATGAGTGGTGTCAGAATATCAGGGCTGATGTGCTATATAAAGCTGATTAACAGCAGGGTCCCAGGACATAATCTGTTCTCTTTCATTTTTACCCGTTGATTTATTGGTTAGCACCTCAGCATGTCCAGCACCTTTAGGTAAAATGGGAACATGCCAGCATGACCTGTGAAATATGTGTAATAAGCATCATGTCACCACCACATCCTAGCAAGAATCAAATCAAATCAAATCAAATGGTGTTCATCTTTTCTGTGAGCTTTTTCTTTTACACAATAAATTATTATTAGGAGTAGGGTTTTACTTGGTGCATGACGTGTGATATTTAGTCATATGCCTTGAGTATGTGTAAGTGCTTAATTTCTTAAAATGGGTGTGTGTGTGTGCTGAAACTCAAGGCTATAGACTTACTTTCAAAGCAACATGAGTTACGATTCGGCTGTTATCCCTGTTATCTGATATGCTGAAACAGAACATCAAGCACGTTCATAATATCTGTTTTATTGAACCAATTTTCTGGTGAAATTACAGAACAAGAAGTTATAAAAATGTCAAGAATGTGTTTTTCCTCTTTTTAAAATAGTCTTGTTGTGTAAGTAAAGCTTTCCTGCAAGTAGTTAGGGGGAGGGGACAATCAGTAAACTATTGCTGACAATAGTCTGGGATGACAGCTCCATTTTGCTTCTCCACTCTGAAATCCCTCTGTAAACTTAGCCCGTTCCTGACCTGATGGTGGTAGTTCCTGATGGTGGTTTGTAGAGGCTAATATAGCAGTTGTGGAAATTTGGTTGAGAAAGGCATTTCAGTGTGAACAGTGTTGGGCATAGGAAGAGGTCACAGAAGATCATGAGTGTATCTAGAAGTGGGTTTGCCTTCTCAAGAACTGGAGAAAATGCAAATGTAAGGAGAAAGCTTCCTGAGTTGCTGACAGAAGTCAGACTATCTCCACCACCGCTGCCACCACCCACTATGGCATGAAATGTTCACAGGAAACAATATAAACAGTTGTACACATGGGAAGCCTTGTGCTGAAGGGGAGTATATATGGTACTTAAATGCATTTCTTTGTTTGAAATAAGAAATAATTTCCCTCAAGTTGTTGGCTGTGACCTTAATTGAAAGGAAGGAATGGGTTTGCAAGTCCCTGTTGAATGGTCCCAGTATGTACCGGAGATGAAATAAAGCAATGAGAAGGGTGTGTAGAAGGCAGGGTAGAAATTGCACGTAGCAAAGGGGCCATAGGAAGAACTGTGACCCAATGGAAGAGCTTCTGTTTTGTATGCAGAAGATTCCAAGTTCAATCCCTGGTATCTCGAGGAACAGCAGGGAAAACCCTGAAGGGCAACTGACAATCTATGTTGACAGTACTGACCAAGAAAGACCAATGGTCTGATTTCCTATAAGGCAGTTTCTTATGAAGCTGAGCATGGAGACAAGACTTCAAAGTTAAGAGTAGTAGCAATTTGATGAGTGAGGAAGCAGCAGCTGTGTAGGGATAGATCTAACCTGGTGTCAGAGTGTATGCAAAACATAGTGTGTTTAGAGACAAGGAGTAATTTCAGAATATTTGGAACCTTTAATAAGCAAGGCACCCAAAGAATAAAAACGTCAACTGATTTTCTGTGGCAAGGTTGTTCGAATAACACCAGCTATTTTTGTTTTGCAACTTAGATCTGCCTTGGATTGTATTCAGGAGAAAAGTGGGCTATCTATATTTTTTTGAATAAATAAATAGAAAATAAATTATTTGGTATGGAACACTCTATCAGTTTCAGGAACGTGACCTTCTGGGCCAGAATCCTCGACAATTTTGCTGTCAAGTCACCACAAAAAATCAAAATAAACTCCAGCCATGGTACAAATCTTCAGGCAGGTTCCCACACCTGCTGAGTGGTGCCTCTGTTGTTAACCCAGCCATTCTTTCGTAAATGTAAAAAGTGTTTCACAGAACGCAAACTTCATAGCCACTTAATCTGGTAAAATGCAACATTCAAGTGTGATAAGAAGAAGAAAGGAGTGAGCGCTGTTCCAAGTTGGAAATGCTGTAACGCTTGACAGAATGCAAATTGAAGGCTATTTTAACTTCCCTGAGTTGCCCCTCGGGTATTTGCAGAGTAAATATTAACAAGTCGTTTAAATGAAGCAGATCGTTATTCATTTCACCTATTCTGAAAAATTCCATTCCAATTAACATGGGGTCTGTTTCTCCCTGCTCTGATTCGGTTACTGTACACGGTCGTTTCAACAAACCATAGAAAGATTTAATTTATGCTCTCTCCGTTTGGGATAAATTTAGCATCATTAAATTGGGTGTCATTCTGATTTTTCTGGCAAGCTTTATCCCTTATCTTAAATCTAAACAGCTCATTACATTTTGTATTACCTGAAATCTAAATTAACCCAAGACTGGCGTTACTGTCTTTGGTATGTGGGCTCCAGAAGGAGGTTGGTGCTAGTTTTCTGCATTATAAAAAAAAATGCTCCCAATCCTCACTGCTTCTCACATGAGGCTCACTTTTGGTTGGCCTCCCCATCCTGTGAGATTTTGCCTGCTAATACCATTGGTAGCCACAGCACGGGAGGTGGGACCTATTCAATTCATGCAGCGGCCGTTCTGTATGCGGGTGAGCTGCATGCTCTTTTTGGATCCCCACTCACCCTCCCATTGCCACAGTCTGGGCCAAGCTGGTTGCTGTTTGGGGCCAGGTAGGGATTTTTCTGTCCACCTGATTGGCCATTGGTACATAGTTTTTTCACCTTCCCCAGATTATGTGAGGGGCTGGGACCCTCCCTCCCTCCCTCCCTCCCTCCCCTGGTCACAAAAGCACAATAATGGCCGTTCCTATTTTCAGCCTGCCCATAGTGTGCTACACTGCCTGCATGGCTTTCACTGCATGCTGTCGGACAGGTAAGAAAATGTTTTACTTACCTACTCTGCTATGCCATGGGTCCCCAATAGGCCTACTTGGACTGTGCTTTTGTTGGTGCAAGTCCAAGTGGGTCTGAGAGGCATATTGAGGCCAAAGGGGGGGGGATATGATATTGATGGAGCTACTGCCACCGATACCTACCTCCTGCCCTCTCTGACATGCCCCCAACTGGCCCAGATTCTCATCCTGATCCTCCCCTTTACAGCCCATGACCCACCCCACCACCAACTTATCAGCACCGGCAGTGACTGGGTGTTCCAGTGACATGTGCACACAGTAGCCAGCTATTCACACCAGATGCCCCATTCTGTGCAATATTGCTGTACCTGCTGCAACACCAGCTCAGGCAACCTATTACGGAACATAAGTTCCAAGAGCAGAAGGCCCATATAGGATTGGGCCGTACACTTGGGAACCCAGTGCTTCGGGAACAAAGTGCCATGGTAAGGCAGAGCGAGTTTAGCATCTGTGTGAGTTCAGAAGCAGGGCGAGGAAGCCAGGGCCCCAGATACTGCCCTTCACTTCCCTTGAGAAGAGGGCAGCAAACCAGTGAAAGGTTTTTAAGTACCCCTAAAAAAAAAATAAATAAAAAATTATGCAGTCAGGCAGCCAGCAGCAGGGATCCGTGTTTCACGGATCAGGCAGCCAGCAGCAGGGATCACAATGAGGAGCATGAACAGAAGTTTAAGACAGTAACCTGATTACCAGAATGAAGTAATAAAGTGTATTTTGTCTATGTAGCCGTTTTCTACTGTGACACATTAGCAGCCTCATGTTGTTTTCTTATTAAAATTTTAAGTAAAAGCCACATTATTAATGTCTGTGACATATGGTATGTGTAAGTTCCTGGTTTTAGAGGTAGACTATCTCAGAGTGCCAGATGCAGGGGAGGGCACCAGGACGTAGGTTGTAATTTATTGTCTTGTGTGCTCCCTGAAGCATTTGGTGGGCCGCTGTGAGATACAGGAAGCTGGGCTAGATGGGCCTTTGGCCTGACCCAGTGGGACTCTTCTTATGTTTTTAAAGTATACAAATAAACAAGCCACATTAAGTGCAGATGACTGAACATATAAAGAAGATATGCTGTTCCATAACAGGCCAGCACAGAGGTAGATAAGATAGGAATGATGATTGGATCTGGTCTTTTTCCAAGCAAAGAAGAAGTCCCAAATAAGTCCTATTTTGAATATTTTAAATATTTTGGCTGAGAGTGAACCAAAGTTGAAGGCTGGTTTGTATCAGGACCTTCCTGTTGCTACCCTTTTCATTTCCTATCCAGATTTACTTGGCTGTGGTGAGGACAGGGGTGTCTCACAACGGAGCTTTTATTCGGCCTTAAGCGCTGCAAGGGCAGCATGAAATGGATGCTCCAAATGCAGTTCTCGTGTTTCCTGTCAGCACTCAAGCCCTGGAGACAGACGCAGCAGTGTCCAGGGAATCAGAAACCAAGGGAACCGCATGCTCATAGTCTTTGTACACTGAACACTGCCATGGCAGCAATGAGGACCTAATCAGTGTCCTGCTTCAGCCCTTGTCAGTGCTGGTAGTGCCACGCAAGTTCTAGAGGAAGGGAAACGGATTGGGTGACTCATGAGTGGTGGCAAGAATTAAGGGGGAGGAGTTCTGAAGACCTAGTGTGCCTCCTTCCTAGGACACTTTTCAGTGGCACCATCCTGTGGAATTTCTTCTCTGAAGAGCCCTGCCAGGCTGCAATAAAATGCAACTTTAGGTGTCCAATCCAATATAGGATTGGGCTGCAGGATGAAAGCATTTGAGAGTGTGAAACTGAGTTACGCTGTCACAAAATGACTGCCTACAGCCAGTGGTGGGATTCAAATAAATTAACAACAGGTTCTATGTCCTAATGAGCAACTCAGCTTCAATTGTCTGCTACAAAGGAAGTTGAAAGACTACAGCTGCACTCCTATACTGTACAGTACACACTTTCCTGGGAGTAAGTCCCATTGAACATAATGGGACTTACTTCTGAGTAGACAGTCATAGGACTGCACTGTAACTTTAACCAAGTTACTGTAACCCAATGTCTAAATCCAAATTGCAAGGCTGCAATTCTGTCCTCTATAGTCATACTTACAGGCCTCTGGCCACTAGTTTCCAAGGAGGATAAACATGCGGCTGACATGCACACTTCACATGGACATTTTTTCTTGAATTCTCAAGGCAGTTGTATAATGAAATCAGGAAGGCACCAAGAAGAGGAGGTGGGAACTGCCAGGGCTCCAGGTTACCAACCTCTGGAGACACCACAGCAGCATAGCACCTTCACATCTGCACAAACCAACTTGCTGCACTGGGCTTTGAGCTGGGCCACCTTCCTTCTCAGTGGGAACTTGGTGATTTTTACCAGAGCAGTCAATCCTCTCAAGGATCTGGTTCACTTTTAGTGGTGAACATCTGGTCAGCAAAAGTGCACTGAGCACATAGTCTGACACCTCATCATCAACCAAAAGCAACAACAGCATAGTAACATCTTTATATCTCCCCTTCTTTTTTGTTCTATTACAGCATTCCTCAGCATCTGCCTCTCGCCTGCTGTACCATTTTGCATGGCCCACCTCTGGGAAGTACAACTGGAAGTAACTGGAATGACTTTATCACCAGTTATTTCCATACTAAGAGGCCAGACATGATGCAACAAACCACGGTAAGAGAGAGGCTCAGGCTACAATCCTATCCACTTTTTCCTGGTAGTAAGTCCCATTGACTATAATGGAACTTACTTCTGAGTAGACATGCATAGGATTGGGCTCCCAGGGTAGATGGGAAGGCTTTTTTGAGTGCAAGAAAAGCAGAACTGAGCCTCCTACCACTGTTTGTTGCATCGTATTGCTGGTCTCACTGCCATGCAGTGGAGGTCTGGGGGGGGGGTCCTGCCATGAGTACCACTGGGCACCACCTCAAGTACCACTGGTGGTATGAGTACTACTGGTTGAGAAATGCTGCTCTATTGCTTTTACCACCCAGCCCCAAAAAGAATTCCAGTGAACTCTAAAGCTTCCCCCTCCAACTTCCAACTCTGCAATCCAATGCACGTCTACTCAGAAGCCCAACAAGTTCAAGGGGAATTGTTGACTTCCAGGGTTTGAGAGAGAATGGCAGCCTTGAAGGACAGTTTCACTAATGAGCAAAAAGGTACTATGAGGGGACTATTTTTCTAGGTTGCTTTCCGACAGGCAACAGCAGATACCCATCACTTTGGTCTACTCTAGCGGCGAGTCTCCCACAAGTTTGAGGGTTGCTACTGACCAGGGAGTGCAAAGCAGGGGCCTGCAGTGGGTGGGGAGGCAGGTGAGGCAGAACCTCCCCACCACAGTCCTTCGAAAGTGTTGCAGCTGTGTAGGTGCCCAGCACCCACAACCCAGCCCAAAAATGAAAATTAAGAGCACATGTAACAAGCCTTGCAGGTTTTGAGGTTCACCCTGATCACAAGTTCTTCCCAGTGCTTCTCCAGTTCTTTTTCATTAGGTGATAAGACCTAAACCCAATTTGCAAACTTGTTCAAAAAATCTTCAATTTCTAGTCAGCCTGGCATTTCACTTGCATGGGGGGAGGGAGAATAACCTAAAGGAACTTTTCTTCGAGAGAAGGAGCAATGCTAACTGTACCATCCTCAGGACACTGGGAATAGCAGCCCAATCCTATGCAAGCCTACACAGGAGCAAATCACATTCTATAGTCAATTGGGCTTGCTTCCCAGGTGTGAGTAGGATTGCAGCCTAAGGGTTATCCAACTTTCCAGAGCCAATGCAGCCCCGAGGTAAGGGAACAAACATTTCGTTGTCACAAGGAAACCTCCAGGACTTGGTGCTGGAAAGTTACAGTTAAGAGGACTTAGGACCTAATCCTATCCAATTTTCCAGTGCCAGCAGTGCAGCTGTACCAATAGGGCATGCACTGCATCCTGTGGTGGGGGGCAGGGAACATTTGTTCCCTGAAATTATAGAATAAAGAGTAGGCAATAATTACTGTTAAAATAGGGGAGGGGGTCAGGGTTGCATGGGAGAGGGGGTCAGGGCTGCATAAGAACATAAGAACAACCCCACTGGATCAGGCCATAGGCCCATCTAGTCCAGCTTCCTGTATCTCACAGCAGCCCACCAAATGCCCAGGGAGCACACCAGACAACAAGAAGACCTGCAAGGCCTCCTGGGAATTGTAGTTAAGAACATAAGAACAGCCCCACTGGATCAGGCCGTAGGGCCATCTAGTCCAGCTTCCTGTATCTCACAGTGACCCACCAAATGCCCCAGGGAGCACACCAGATAACAAGAGACCTGCAAGGCATTCTGGGAATTGTAGTTAAGAACATAAGAACAGCCCCACTGGATCAGGCCACAGGCCCATCTAGTCCAGCTTCCTGTATCTCACAGTGGCCCACCAAATGCCCCAGGGAGCACACCAGATAACAAGAAACCTCATCCAGGTGTCCTCCCTTGCATCTGGCATTCTGACGTAGCCCATTTTTAAAATCAGGAGGTTGCACCATACATGTCATGGCTTGTAACCTGTGATGGACTTTGGAAATTTGTCCAATCCCCTTTTAAAAGCATCTAGGCCAGGTGGCATCTAGGCCATCACCACATCCTGTGGCAAGGAGTTCCACAGACCAACCACATGCTGAGTAAAGACATATTTCCTTTTGTCTGTCCTAACCCTCCCTACACTCAATTTTAGTGGATGTCCCCTGGTTCTGGTATTATGTGAGAGTGTAAAGAGCATCTCCCTATCCACTCTGTCCATCCCCTGCATAATTTTGTATGTCTCAATCATGTCCCCCTCAGGCGTCTCTTTTCTAGGCTGAAGAGGCCCAAACGCCGTAGCCTTTCCACATAAGGAAGGTGCCCCAGCCCAGTAATTAGCTTAGTCCAGGGGTTGGCAACCCATCTGCTCTGGGCAGCAGCAGCAGGAGGCGTGGAGCTGCACCTGCACTTCACAGGGGAAGGCAAGTCTTCCCTTGGCTCCTCTCACTGGGGACCTTGAGCCCATCCAAGCTGGAGAAGTGTGCCAGGGAGACATAAGCGATCTTCAGTCCCTTCCTGTGTGAGAGATTGGGGGGGGGGGGTTGATGTCCCTAAGGGGCAAAAAGTCTTCTGGGGAGAGCCACTGGTGGGGTGAGACACTGGGAGACTGACCCTCTTGCCTGGATCAAAGGTGGAGGGGGAGCTTCAAAAACTTCTGCAGTCTGGAGCTGGAAGGAGGAGGTGCCCCTTGGAGGTCCCAGGGCTGCGTTTCATTCTCCTCCAGACTGACAATGCAATGCTAGGCATGTCTACTCAGAAGTAAGCCCCATTGTGTTCAATGGGGCTTACTCCCAGGAAAGTGTGGATAGGATCGCAGCCTCAGTGACGAAGATGAGATGCTTCCTTCTTCGCCTTCTGACTGACAGTGTCTACTCAGAGGTAAGTCCCATTGTATTCAATGGGGCTTACTCCCAGGAAAGTGTGGCAGAGTTTGCCACACTTTCCTGGGAGTAAGCCCCATTGAACACAATGGAACTTACCTCTACGTAGGCACTGAGCACAATCCTAACCAGGTCTACTCAGAAGTAACTCCTATTTTGTTCAATGGGGCTTACTCTCAGGAAAGTGTGGTTAGGATTGCAGCCACTGTCAATCAGAATGTGAAGAAGGAAGCATCTCATCTTCGTCACTGAGGCTGAGATCCTATCCACACTTTCCTGGGAGTAAGCCTCATTGAACAAAATAGGAGTTACTTCTGAGTAGACCTGGTTAGGATTGTGCTCAGTGCCTACATAGAGGTAAGTTCCATTGTGTTCAATGGGGCTTACTCCCAGGAAAGTGTGGCAAACTCTGCTGGGGCTGCAATCCTCAGGGCGATGGACGGGCAGCTGAACTGCTCCTAGTCAGCGAGGCTGCACGCTGACTGCTCCTGTTGCCGTCGTTAGCGGGAGGGGACACATGGCGGCAGGGGGGGCTCGCCCTCGGGGGCAGTGGGGGCTCTTTGAGTGGGAGCGGCTCCAGCGTCCCCCTCTTCCTCCCGCACCCCTGACCCACCGGGAAAGCTGAGCCAGCTAGCTCAGCCGGGGAGGACAGGCGCAGGGCGGGCAACTGCTCCTGTTTCCCTCGTTAGCGGGTGGGGACACATGGCGGCGGGGGGCTCGCCCTTGGGGGCAGCGGGGGCTCTTTGGGCTCCAGCGCCCTCCTCTTCCTCCCGGGCCCCCGACTCACCGGGAGTGCTGAGCCTAGCCGGGGAGGAGAGGCGTGTGGCGAGCAGCTGAACTGCTCCTCATCAACGAGGCTGCAGGCTGTCCGTTCGCACCCTCTCCTGCATTCTCCGCGCAGTCGCAGGAGGGTCATAGCTGCGCGTGCGCTCCCCAGCCAACAACCGGTTCTCCGAACCAAGAGGTGAACTAGGAAGCGGTACTATAGAACCGGGGCGAACCGGCTCAATCCCACCACTGCCTACAGCACACGGAGTGGTCCATCGGTGGCCATTTTGGGAGAGCTGCCACCTTGCTCCCCATCTGTCTCCCAAACCTGCCACATCCATCGGAGCAGATAAGGTAGTGGCGGGGGTGGGGAGGGGAAAAACCGGGAGGGTGGGGGGAGATATGGGGTGTGGGGAGGCTGCAGGAGGGATTGGACCCAGTGGTGATGGCATGCGCTGGATCCTCTCCCCTCCATCAGCAGCTTCCCCTCCCCCTTTCTCTCCATGGACTTGCACCAGCTAAAGAGCTGGCAAAGGTCTGACAAGAGGCATTGTAGAGTGGGTTGCTTACAGAAGGGTATGTGTATTGGCAACCTTCAGTCTCGAAAGACTATGGTATCGCGCTCTGAAAGGTGGTTCTGGCACAGCGTCTAGTGTGGCTGAAAAGGCCAATCCGGGAGTGACAATCCCTTCCACACCAGGAGCAAGTGCAGTCTGTCCCTGGTCTGTCTCCCTGGCTATGGGCCTTCCTTCTTTGCCTCTTTGCCTCAGACTGTTGGCCAAGTGTTTCTTCAAACTGGGAAAGGCCATGCTGCACAGCCTGCCTCCAAGCAGGCTGCTCAGAGGCCAGGGTTTCCCACTTGTTGAGGTCCATCCCTAAGGCCTTCAGATCCCTCTTGCAGATGTCCTTGTATCGCAGCTGTGGTCTACCTGTAGGGCGCTTTCCTTGCACGAGTTCTCCATAGAGGAGATCCTTTGGGATCCGGCCATCATCCATTCTCACGACATGACCAAGCCAACGCAGGCGTCTCTGTTTCAGCAGTGAATACATGCTAGGGATTCCAGCACATTCCAGGACTGTGTTGTTTGGAACTTTGTCCTGCCAGGTGTTGCCGAGGATGCGTCGGAGGCAGCGCATGTGGAAAGCGCTCAGTTTCCTCTCCTGTTGTGAGCGAAGAGTCCATGACTCGCTGCAGTACAGAAGTGTACTCAGGACGCAAGCTCTGTAGACCTGGATCTTGGTATGTTCCGTCAGCTTCTTGTTGGACCAGACTCTCTTTGTGAGTCTGGAAAACGTGGTAGCTGCTTTACCGATGCGCTTGTTTAGCTCGGTATCGAGAGAAAGAGTGTCGGAGATCGTTGAGCCAAGGTACACAAAGTCATGGACAACCTCCAGTTCATGCTCAGAGATTGTAATGCAGGGAGGTGAGTCCACATCCTGAACCATGACCTGTGTTTTCTTCAGGCTGATTGTCAGTCCAAAATCTTGGCAGGCCTTGCTAAAACGATCCATGAGCTGCTGGAGATCTTTGGCAGAGTGGGTAGTGACAGCTGCATCGTCGGCAAAGAGGAAGTCACGCAGACATTTCAGCTGGACTTTGGATTTTGCTCTCAGTCTGGAGAGGTTGAAGAGCTTTCCGTCTGATCTGGTCCGGAGATAGATGCCTTCTGTTGCAGTTCCAAAGGCCTGCTTCAGCAGGACAGTGAAGAAAATTCCAAACAAGGTTGGTGCAAGAACACAGCCCTGCTTCACTCCGCTTCGGATGTCAAAAGGGTCTGATGTGGAGCCATCGAAGACAACAGTGCCCTTCATGTCCTTGTGGAAAGATCTGATGATGCTGAGGAGCCTGGGTGGACATCCAATCTTGGGGAGAATCTTGAAGAGGCCGTCTCTGCTGACCAGGTCGAAAGCCTTTGTGAGATCTATGAAGGCTATAAAGAGTGGCTGTCGTTGTTCCCTGCATTTCTCCTGCAGTTGTCTAAGGGAGAATACCATATCAGTGGTGGACCTGTTGGCTCGGAATCCACACTGCGATTCTGGATAGACGCAGAAGGGTCTGGATAGACAGAAGGGTAAGGGAATTTAAATCCCCTCCAAAACTCTCTACCCCTCCCCCGTTGGAAACAGTGCACTTTTTTTCAGCATGGCAGCACCAGCGGGGGGAGGAAGAATAGGATTGGGCTCTTTTAAGTCCAACTTTTTGTTAAGTTTCATGCCAGATTAATCATTTTGCCTGTTTCCATTCTGAATGGAGGTGAGGAAGAGCTTGCTCATCACTAACCAAAAGGGACCAAAGAACAAGCTACAAACAGTGGAACATAAGAACAGCCCCACTGGATCAGGCCATAGGCCCATCTAGTCCAGCTTCCTGTATCTCACAGCGGCCCACCAAATGCCCCAGGGAGCACACCAGATAACAAGAGACCTCATCCTGGTGCCCTCCCTTGCATCTGGCATTCTGACATAACCCATTTCTAAAATCAGGAGATTGCGCATACACATCATGGCTTGTACCCCATAATGGATTTTTCCTCCAGAAACTTGTCCAATCCCCTTTTAAAGGCGTCCAGGCTAGACGCCAGCACCACATCCTGTGGCAAGGAGTTCCACAGACCGACCACACGCTGAGTAAAGAAATATTTTCTTTTGTCTGTCCTAACCCGCCCAACACTCAATTTTAGTGGATGTCCCCTGGTTCTGGTATTATGTGAGAGTGTAAAGAGCATCTCCCTATCCACTCTGTCCATCCCCTGCATAATTTTGTATGTCTCAATCATGTCCCCCCTCAGGCGTCTCTTTTCTAGGCTGAAGAGGCCCAAACGCCATAGCCTTTCCTCATAAGGAAGGTGCCCCAGCCCCGTAATCATCTTAGTCGCTCTCTTTTGCACCTTTTCCATTTCCACTATGTCTTTTTTGAGATGCGGCGACCAGAACTGGACACAATACTCCAGGTGTGGCCTTACCATAGATTTGTACAACGGCATTATAATACTAACCGTTTTGTTCTCAATACCCTTCCTAATGATCCCAAGCATAGAATTGGCCTTCTTCACTGCCGCCGCACATTGGGTCGACACTTTCATCGACCTGTCCACCACCACCCCAAGATCTCTCTCCTGATCTGTCACAGACAGCTCAGAACCCATCAGCCTATATCTAAAGTTTTGATTTTTTGCCCCAATGTGCATGACTTTACACTTACTGACATTGAAGCGCATCTGCCATTTTGCTGCCCATTCTGCCAGTCTGGAGAGATCCTTCTGGAGCTCCTCACAATCACTTCTGGTCTTTACCACTCGGAAAAGTTTGGTGTCGTTTGCAAACTTAGCCACTTCACTGCTCAACCCTGTCTCCAGGTCATTTATGAAGAGGTTGAAAAGCACCGGTCCCAGGACAGATCCTTGGGGCACACCACTTTTCACCTCTCTCCATTGTGAAAATTGCCCATTGACACCCACTCTCTGCTTCCTGGCCTCCAACCAGTTCTCAATCCACGAGAGGACCTGTCCTCTAATTCCCTGACTGTGGAGTTTTTTCAGTAGCCTTTGGTGAGGGACCGTGTCAAATTTAGGACAACCAGGGTGAGGCAAGATGGAGTGAAAACAAGTGGGGCACAATGGACCAGCTAAGATGGAGGAACCCCCATGGTTGCATTGTAATGTCTAGCATATCTCTTAGACTCTGGTGTAAGAAATCCTAGTTCAAATCCCCACCCAAGTATGAATCTCACTGAGTGGTGCTGTGCAGATTTCAGCTGACCTTTACAGTAAGACAAATTAGTAAAGATAAATGCCTAAAGTTTAGGTCCGGTTAACTTTCGGATGACCTCTAATCTCAGTGATTTTTCACTTCAGCCTCATCTTTTCTTTAAGTGTTAAATTATTGGCAATTGCTAACAAATTGCCCTTTTCTTTTAAGCATTCCTAAGAGTTTTACGGGCAGGTGAGAGGTGGGGAACATTGCTGCTGGCTGATAAATGTGTGGAATGTTTGTCCCCCCATCAAGATCTCTGGGGTTGAAAAATGCAACGTTTATAGATTATGACCTGCAATTCTTTTCAAAATTGCACATCTGCTGCAGAAACATATAGAGAAACAAATGCATCTCCGTTGAGTTTATCGATCCATTTCAATGCAATAATATTCCACTTTATTAAGTTATTATTACTCCAAAGAAGATCAATAAACTCAGGGAAACATTTTTACACTGTTTAAAAATTTCTCAGAGATACAGGAAGCAAGAGGAGAAATAGACAACCTCTGAATTCTGCATGGCTGATCTTGATTGTTGCTCACATTGACTATGTATGTGTGAGGACTCCCTGTGGGGGAAGAGGAGGACCCACCCAGCCTTTCTGAGGGGGACCCCCTTGTGGAAGCCTCAGACTAGTTCCCCAGAAGAAGGGGGGGTTGTATCACCCGGCTCCCCCCTCTTTGGGTTGGCAGCATTTGCCAGAGTCAGGAGCAGGGGCTGCTGTCAGCAGATCCTCCTGCCTGCTCTTCTGACTCCCAACTGCCTTGTCGTCCCTGGCCTCCAGGTTTATGTAGGGCAGACCCCTCCCCTTTGGCCCCTCCACTTCCCTCACAGGGATGGTACACAAAGGGCCTGTCTCTGGAACTGCCCTCCCCTGGGATTACCACCACTCCTCCCCTTCCTCTCTCTGTTTCCCTCCCACCTCCTCTCACCTGGAGCTGCCAGGGTTGTTCCTGAGAGGACTGGGAAGGCTGCTGCCTCTGCTCTGGTCTCTGCCTTTGGGGGGTGGGCTGGC
The DNA here is from genome assembly GCF_035046505.1 of Tiliqua scincoides. Classification (NCBI taxonomy): domain Eukaryota; kingdom Metazoa; phylum Chordata; class Lepidosauria; order Squamata; family Scincidae; genus Tiliqua; species Tiliqua scincoides. The sequence goes on along the minus strand of NC_089821.1, from coordinate 76,453,140 downwards.
CCTGCCCACCTGGGCCCTGTAGCTCTGCAGATGACGACGGGAGGTCCAGCTATGGGCTCCCGATGTCACAGCCAGGTGCCCTGCAAGGCAGGCCCCGGCTGCCTAGGCGAGGAAGTGCTCCCCTTCTCTCCCAAGGTGGGGGAGGGGCAGCTGCCCAGCAGCCGAATGGCCTGCGTCCCGTCTCCCCCCTCCCTCCTCCAAGGCGGAGGGGGAAGCGGGGGGGGGGGTTCGGCACGCAGTGTCCTTTGCTGTGCCTTGCTGCCCACAGGAGTGCCCAGGCAGCGTATGGGGAGGTGGCCCCATGCTCCACCGGCTTCCTCCCTGATCCTTTGACCCAGAAGTCCTCTCCCTAGGTAAGTTGGGGACCTGTGGGAGGAGGGGAACCCCGACACAATGTATGTATGCATGCATGCACATGAAGGTATGCATCACTTAACAACAGGAATATGTTCCACGAACCCGTCGTTACATGTATTCGTCGTTGTCCGGACAACCCCAAAAGATTGCTGATAGTGCCCAGAATGCCTTGCAGGGCCAGAAGGAAGGCAGCAAGCTGGTGAAAGTATGAATAGAAAACATGCAAAGCACTAGATAGCTCAGGGTTGTCAAGCATAAGGCCCACAGGCTGAATGCGGCGCCCAGAAGCAATTTCTCTAGCCTTCGTTATAATTGGGCTCTCCCAGCTTGATAGTTGGGTTCTCTCATATCTTGAAAATATGAACAGGATTTGCACATTTTCTGTTTTGTCATTTGCAACTAATGAGTTCCTTTGCAAGAACCAAGTGCTTATTTCTGGCCATTATCTGCTCAATGATGTCATTTCCTGCTTAATGACATCACTTATGGCACCCAGCAGGTACCATGAATGCTAACTTTGACCCACTGTGTGAAATGAGTTTGACAGCTCTGGGTTAGCCAGTTGAGCCAGCAAGGAAGGTCGGATGTAAGGAAACTAACCTGGTGAGTTCAGCGGGACCACCATTGTATATGCAGCCAGTCATTGGCCATCTCGGCAGGCCTTGCTAAAATGATCCATGAGCTGCTGGAGATCTTTGGCAGAGTGGGTAGTGACAGCTGCATCATCGGCAAAGAGGAAGTCACGAAGGCATTTCAGCTGGACTTTGGACTTTGCTCTCAGTCTGGAGAGGTTGAAGAACTTTCCATCTGGTCTGGTCCGGAGATAGATGTTCATCCAGCTACCACATTTTCCAGACTCACAAAGAGAGTCTGGTCCAACAAGAAGCTGACAGAACATACCAAAATCCAGGTCTACAGAGCTTGCGTCCTGAGTACACTTCTGTACTGCAGCGAGTCATGGACTTTCCACTCACAACAGGAGAGGAAACTGAAAGCTTTCCACATGCGCTGCCTCCGACGCATTCTCGGCATCACCTGGCAGGACAAAGTTCCTAACAACACAGTCCTGGAACGTGCTGGAATCCCTAGCATGTACGCACTGCTGAAACAGAGACGCCTGCGTTGGCTCGGTCATGTCGTGAGAATGGATGATGGCCGGATCCCAAAGGATCTCCTCTATGGAGAACTTGTGCAAGGAAAGCGCCCTACAGGTAGACCACAGCTGCGATACAAGGACATCTGCAAGAGAGATCTGAAGGCCTTAGGGATGGACCTCAACAAGTGGGAAACCCTGGCCTCTGAGCGGCCCGCTTGGAGGCAGGCTGTGCAACATGGCCTTTCCCAGTTTGAAGAGACACTTTGCCAGCAGTCTGAGGCAAAGAGGCAAAGAAGGAAGGCCCATAGCCAGGGAGACAGACCAGGGACAGACTGCACTTGCTCCTGGTGTGGAAGGGATTGTCACTCCCGGATTGGCCTTTTCAGCCACACTAGACGCTGTGCCAGAACCACCTTTCAGAGCGTGATACCATAGTCTTTCAAGACTGAAGGTTGCCAATACACTACATTGGCCAGAATGCCACTATGCAGCATGTACCTATATTTGCAGGGTTGCAGGCATGAGGCAGGGCTGGAACAGTGTTGATATTAAAGTAGAGAACAATTTCAGGTAGCCACATTGGTCCACTGGAAAAGGAAAAAAATCAAAAGTAACTAAAAGTAACCAAGGTGAACACCGTGATTCAACTGGAAGTCCAGTGTTTGGTTTTCTAATGTGCTAAAGTCACATTTCTCAAAGTGTATTCCTAGGAGGCTCCCTGAGATCCCTTCAGGGGCTCCATGAGCACATCAAAGTGGCTGCCACCTATTTGGTGCTGAGCCACTCTGCACATGCACACATGTGCCAGCACTCTGAGATGCCAGTACTCCTTGAGATGCCACACATGCAGTAGTGGGGCTCCCTGAGACTCTGCTTAGGAGCAGAAAGGGCTCCAGAGACCAACATATTTGAGAACCTACTGTGCTAAAGGAACCATTGGTGGGATGGATACAGCAATGGCGAACAAGTTACAGTTTCGCGCTGTTTAATACAGGCTGGCATCCCTGTCGTCAAGTGGGGCTTGACACTATGCAAAGCCTCCAAAGGTGAGGGCAAGCTCTGCTTCTCTTGCCTCTGGAGGCTTTTCTGAGTTTCCAGGAGGCAGTACGCTCAGAAAAGCCTCTGGAGGTGAGGGGGAGCTCCACTCCCTCAGCTTTGGAGGCTTGGGTGGTGCAACCTCCTGACCAGCGGCAGCCATCACATATGCAACCTGTTGCTGGCTGGAAGGGCACACACCTGTATGAGAATAAGAAAAACCACAACAATAGAGCTGTGGAGAGGTGGATGCTGGTTGACTTACTCATTTGCATCAGTGGGGAGCGTTAGTCCTTGAAACTGAATAGAGGACTGGATTTGGACCTTGAGCTGTTGATTGCCCCTTTCTGGCAAAGATTCAGAAGTGAATGCATCACCCTAAGGATATTCACAGACGACTTACACTGATCAGTCATGCATTTTAGTAAGCAGTTTATTACAGCACATGAAGGCTATCCACTTTGGATCCCTGACGACAGGCATAGCAGCCACATTTAGGCTCCATTTAAAGAGCACTGTATACTTCTTCCCTGTATGTGATACTTTATTGTGTCTGCAAGAATACCAAAGTCAGTACAGTGCTGTTTCAACTTTTCAACACTTATCCAACACTTTTAGGCAGTTTTTCCCAAACCTTTTAGCACTGGGACCCACTTTTTAAAATGACAATCTTTCATGACCCACTAGACGAAGAGAAAGAGAGAGAATAGTTTTAGTGATAATTTTATTAATTAATAATAACCTGGATCCTGTGCGCCCAAGGCTGCTACAGACCTTACATATAGCATGTGTGTAGACATTTGCAACACTTTCCTAGAAATGGAGCAAAAGGACTGTCCCCCAAACCTTTACAGTCATTCCAGGTTACCCAGAAGGCTAAACTGGAGAGCAAGATATGCAATTAGGGACTTCCAGCCCAGACAAAAGGCTGAAACTGGGTCAAACTTGATCTATGGCACGTCAGTTACTAGGGAAAATGTGACATTTTAACCACATACCACAGAATACCCATACCACAGAATAGCAGTCTAGGTAACTATTTGCTTCTGCAAACTGGACGAGGGTGCTTGCAAAGTGTTTTTTTAATGCTTCAAAAACTTTTCGTGACCCACCAAAAATCAGTTCACAACTTTACTGGTGGGTTCCAACCCACAGTTTGGGAAACACTGCTTTTAGGTTTATTGGTAGTCCTTTTCCTCACTCCTCTGCCCACCATGTATCCACATGTTTATTACTTGTGAACACATTCAGGTGTTGTACCTGAATATAAGTGATGACAAATGGAACTGCATAGGCAAGACATGCTCCCAGGCTGATGTGCTTGTCTTCAACTTTTGAAATGAATTTCATAAATCATGACTATTGTCATAGAATAGAATTTAGTGTGATTGAGCTTGTTTGTCTTTTGCAAACATGCTGCTTTGTTGTTTCCTAGCCAGGAGAGTCGGGAAAGAGGATGGCAAAATAGTTAACTTTGTGATTCAACTGAAAAATCATACTTTTGCTTTTTCTGAAGATCTGAGAAAGTATAAAGCCCAACCTGCAAGAAATATCCAATGTCACAATCAGCCAAATATTTGGGTAAGCAACTTTATTCATGCCTCACTACTCAAGAAACTGCTCTACAGCATAGTTTTTCATCTCTTGGGTAAATTAATCCAGAAAAAAAAGCACCGCTGTTAAGATCAGAGCAAAGTCTCTGAAATGACACAGTGTCCTTTTACTTTTTTCCCCCAAAACATCATTTATTTTTTGAGTAGGTGTAATTTATTTAACTGTAGCATAAAAAAAAAAAGCCAGAAATTCAGATTTCTAACAATGGCCAAAAAAAAAAAAAAAAAAAGATGAAGCAAGATAAAAGAAGCTCTACATGTTGTGGATGCAGATATTTCTGTGCTTAAGAAGAAAAGATGCTATTAGTCTTTTGAACATGACATTTGCATTTGTTCCCAGCCTACATGGCAAGTCCTTCTGGGGGGAATGCATCGAGAGACACCTTGACAACCATTTATCCACAACACATTCACCCTCTACTCAGGATTTCTAATCAAAGTCTAGGTTATGTCATTCATTGGTCTGGAGTGCTGTAAATTCTGGAGTGGATTATTTTGTTCATTAGACTGAAGTCACAAAATAACGCCAAAGTGGATTTTGCAGCCCAGTGGACTGGAAGTGCAGCATTACTTTGCAGAATCCTATTATCCCATGAAGCTACATGCAGGTCTCTGGAACCCTGTCTTTGTTTTTTTGTTTTGTTTTCTGGGAGTTTGTGAACAAGCAAGACCTGTCTCTGTCTCTTCACAGTGCCCTGCTGTGAAGCTTTCCTGAAGTTTTAATGACATTAGGAAAGGCAAAGGTGCAAACCACTTGGGGGAAAGTTTTTCTCTGAGTGATTTCAGCTATAATGAGGAAAGATGTCTCCTGTCCTTGTTGCCTTAAGAGTTGTGAAAACGTGCCTGCATTTTTTGCTTTTATTCCTACTGTTTTTCCCTTTTAATGCCTGCCTACTGTTTTTCTGTCACCTTTTAATGCCATGTTCAATGCTGTGTTATCCAAACTCCTAGAGTGATAGTCTCATCCTGATAATTCTGTCTAACACTCAGAGTCCCTTTGCACATGAACCTGTTTGCACAACTGAGATTGTGGTTTTTGAAGGCAATTTTTCCCCCCTGCTTTAATATTTGAACATAATGAGGTCTTATTATATGGTACTAGCACACTATTGAAAAATGCTGCTGTTCAGTGGCATCACTAGAGGGGTGAAGGGGGTGCAGGCCTCCCCCGGTGACTTGTACGGGGGGGTGACATCTCTACTAGCCAAAAATTTTAAAATCTTGGTGTTTGGTGTTTTCGAATAATACCATCATGTTATATATAGTTTGATGTGTAATTTCATAAGGAATGCAATGAAACAAACTGCGTTGAAATATCTCTATATCAAAAGTTATAGCCAAAAACCAGCAGGATGGGGCAATGGTGCATCACCATGCCCATCACCCAAGGCGTTACCTTGCCCACTGCATTGGAGGAGGTCCATCATGGCATGACACGCAGACCTCCTACAATGGGTGACACAAACCCTAGTGACACCACTGCTGGTGCTGTACTGTTCATCAGGGGGGACATACAAAGCCCTTTGCAACTGGTACAAGAGACGCAAAGCAAAAATGAACTCCAGAGTATACAACTCATTGGGGCTTCTCATACTGAGATGCCTTATACTGAGTCAGGGCATTTATCTAAGGGCGTAATCCTAACCAACTTTCCAGCACTGACTTAGCCGCAATGCAGCCCCAAAGTAAGGTAACAAACAAGCCCTTAGCTTGAGGAGGCCCCCTTGACTACCTCCCCACTGCAGGATGCAGTGCACACCACATTGGCACAGCTATGTCAGTGCTGGAAAGTTGGTTAGGATTGCACCTGTAGTCATTGTTGTCAACACAGGCCGGTAGCAACTCTCCAGAGTTTCAGACAGGTAGGAATTTTTTCCAAGCCTATTTGGAAGTGCTACATATTGAACCTGGGACTATCTACATACAGGGCTCATCCTGTACCAATGAGCCACACTCTTCCCTAGAAGGAGGACCTTCTCCTGTTACTATACGTTGAAGACCAATGCTTTGTAAGATGTACTATTCTGGAATTAGAGGCAGAGATATAAACATATTTAAAAATTCATCAACACAGAATCTTTGTGTTTTAGGTTAAAAGAAACCCTGCCCCTAAGACCTACTTCTATCATTAGTCAGTAGTTCAGTTTTGCCCTGCAGAGGGAAGGGATGGAAGACAGCCCAGAAAAAGTGAGCACAGTATGTCCAACATGGAATCATGGTGGAGATGCACCTTCTCATCCCTTTTCAAATGTTCCTTCTCTGTGAACCAGGAAGGAATAGTCATGGGCTGCATCAGCACGTTGACAAGCCCTTCTCTTTCTCTCTTTCACTTTCTTTTCTCTTTTTTTTCTCTTTCCAGCGCTTATTCAGGAGTCTGGCATCCGCTGCTGCTGTGCAGTTCCCCACTAACATTGGTATGTGCTTTCCCTTCACCTCTGCTTCTTCCATGATGATCTGTAACAAAGGGGGGGGGGGAAGGAAAATGGTGGTGATGGCAGCATCAGAGGACCAGGTTGTGACTCCGTTCTGAGTTATGAATCATCCGTTTCATTTATCTCTGCCTTGCATTTTCAACCCCTGCAAGTGTTCCTGAAGCACTGGAGTTGAATGCCAGTGTCCTAAAAGTATGTCTTGCACTTGGATTGAACTTCATTTTCTTTGTTGCAAACTCAAGCCAGCCCAGGATTGCAAATTCAGACTGGTGAAGAGAGCTCTGGATTGAGATGTAAATCCTTTGTAATTAATAAGCATTGAAGTAATCCTTCTTGGGCCAATTTGTTGCCATGTCTGAGTCAATAAAGGATCTTGTGATACAGAAGAAAAAGCTGTAAGAACTAGATTAAGCATCAGGGAGAATTTTCTGTTTGTAAGTAAGGCAAAAGACTAATTACTTGGGAAGCTGTGAAACACCCAGCACTGGGTTTTATTTTTTTTTCCTTTTCCAAAATGAGTTTGGAGAATAGCTGAGGTTGGGTTAGGATTAATTAGACCTGCTTAAGCACACATGGATGAACTAGATGAGTTTGAAAATGCTTTCTGCTCACATTACAATCTTTTGGATATTTGTATATTTGGGTAATTTAAATTAAATGAATGTCTTTTATTGTTGCACGATATAATACGAGGGTAATGTGTTTCAGATTATTTCTTACTCAAAGTATGCAATATAAATCTCTTTTTTTTAAATTAGGCAATGAGCTTCAAATGCCACAATATGAAAGGGCATGCAGTTGCATGAAAAATTATCTTCTTAATATGAAATTGTAGGTGGCTGTGTAGATCCACTAGAAGAAAAATCATCAGTCCAAAGAAGAATAGTGGTTTTGTTAATGAGGACCAACCAAAGGAACAAGGTGTCACAGCGAGCTTTTTCAACCCTCTTGGATGCTACATGAAGCTAGATCAGCCATTTTCAACCTCTGTGCTGTGGCACACTGGTGTGCTGCGAATGGTTTGCAGGTGTGCCGTGAGAGTTTGGGGGAGCGTCATTTATCAGTAGGGCCATTGAGGAATGTGAGCCCCCTACCAACAGTATGGTGTGCCTTGTCAGAGTCCAATCCTGTGCTTGGCGGTACGGCTCCGTGCCGCTGAGCACTGTGCGAGCCTCACCACTGGGCTCCTGCCCATGCTAGCCCAGCGCCGGCCGGTGCTGGGCTAGTGCAGGGTGGTCACCCAGCCTCAGCGGCTTGGCAGTCTCCCGGACTGCCGAGCCGCTGCACAGTAAGTGGGGGCGGGGGCGGGGAGGCGGCGTTCTGGGGAGGGGGGAGGCTGGCGGGGGTGGAGAGAGGATGGGGGAGGCATGACACGGAGGCGTGACACTGGGAGGGGGTGGGCTGGAGGTGTGTCTGGGGGAGGGAGGGAGGCGGGTCTGCGGAGCTCTGCTCCGCAGGATCGAAGGTGCTCGTGGAGGGCTCCGCACCCTACATGAGTGCCTTTAAGGTTGGTGGTAAAGTGAGTAGCCCCACTGCGGGGCTGCTTACCTTACTCGGGGGTAGGGGATGAAAATCCCCTTCTCCCGTGGTGCCTCCCGTGGTAGCCCAGGGCATGTAGGATCCAGCGGCAGCCGTTCTCGGATGCAATCCTGAGCTGCCCGTTGTCTAAAAACTGATGGTGTTCCTGGACAACGTTAGCACCTTCTCAGTTGTAAGATGAAAAAGGTTGAAAATCACTGAGCTAGATGGTAAGCAAAAGGAGAGGGGAAGATAGTGAAGACATATTGTAGGTTTCCCAACAATCTGCAGTTTGTAATATCAAAGGACAGAGTTCTAGAGCCTTTGATACAGCACTGCTTAAATGAAGGGGAAAAGGAAAAAGGAAAAGCCCACGTCAGGGAAATCTCTCTGAGGTTCTCTGACGCTATAAACGTCCAACCCCAGTTTCCAGTTTCCAACCCCATCAGGAGCTTCAGAGAGGCTTCCGTGGGGTCCCAGCGGCTTGCACATGGGGCATTTGCCCCATCAAACCCAAAGGCAGGTCTGCAACTGAGTTGCAGCATGGGAAAGGGATAGTTTGAAGGGCAGCATGCTTTCAGATGGCTGAGGGTAGTGAAGCTAAAGGTGTAGAGATCATGGGCAAAATTCAGAAGGATATGAGAATGGAGAGAGAAGTGAGGAGCAAGGCCATTGAGGCATTTGAGGATAAGAAAGAGGAATTTGTGCTGGATCTGCAAGTCGACAGGAAATTATTGTTTGAATTAAAGGAAGGGAATGTCTAACTAGAATGATTGACATGCAGTTTCCAAATTTTAAACAAACGGGAGATGAAGAGGATTTGGAATGCAGTCTGTATCTTACAATACCACTTCGTCGCAATTCACAACAGGAGCCCCATTATAAATTATCTCGAGCACATGGCTTCCAATCAGCATAGCCTCTCCTAATGCAGAAGTTGGGCATGCTCGGGAAACAGTTCCTCTAATTAAATCTAAGAACTCCACAGCTGCGAAACCATAAATTTTTATCTATACCAGCAGTCGCTGTAAAACTCATTCTAAATTAAAATATTAACTTTTGTTTTATCCCCCTGCAAGGCACCTTATAAATGGTCTGAACATCCTATTTATATCCAAGCTGCTGTCTAAGAACCTCGACAATTCTTTCCTATATGTTTATCTTTCACAATAGAGCCGTTTCTGAAGTTCTCATGGTGGGGGGTGTGGATGGGGAGGTTGTCCCACATGCAACAGACTCTCTTTTTATTGCTGTTATCTTCTTCTGATGTGAAAGCAAACAGCAGCATCTGGTACAATGCTGTGCTGGTCCTCACATCTCTTGTTCTAGCACTAGAACAAAGAAGAAAGGATAAATTGGCTCTTTATAGCAGCAGCAGAAGGAACAATTGTCTCTTCAGTTAGGGATCCACAACCTCAAAAGTGACACTTGTACAGCAGGTATCAACGTTGGCTATGCAAGAACAGTTTGGACCATGTTTTAAGTGTGACAGAATGTGATAGTTTTTGAGCAGTGTTTCCCAAACTTTTTTGACTGGCAGCTCCCTTGACCTACTGGGCTGGCTATGGCTCCCTCTTAGGGCTAAAGTCCAATATATTGTATAGGGCGGTGAGTTTTTCCTGAAGTTTTTCGTGGCTTCCCTGACTGATTTCCACAGCTCCTTGGACAGCCAAGGCTTACAGTTTGGGAACCACTGGTTTTTGAGAATAGACCATTTGTCTGTTTAAAAATTATATCCTGCCTTTCCCTTGCTGAAACAAATGCCCAAGGTGGCTCACAATAGGGACGTTCACTCCCTGGAGGCAGGGGAGGCAGGGCTTCACCAGACCTAACAAGTAAAAAGAAAAAAAAAAACACAGGGACCCAACAAGTAAAAAGAAAAACCTTTCTGTGCCACTCCTTTCTTCTCCAGCACAGTCAGTGAGTTAAGCTGTATGCACACACATTACAATACCGATTTACTGGAATCATGGTTAGCTTCCAATGAAAAATGGACAGGGTGCCCGCATCAGCAGGCCGTGTTGCCTCTGTTCTGTTCTAAGAAGACCAAGAAAATAGAAGGGAGCTTGTGCAAAGGGACACCAGGGGAGGCAGCTATCCCGTTGCCTCAGGGGATGTGCCGCTGAGCTCCTCCTAGTTCTGAGTAGGAGAAGAAGAGTTGAGTTATTTTTAATTTATGAGGGAGGGGAAGAGAGAGTGAGTTTCAAGGAAGGTAAGATTCACTGAGAGAGACTGAGCTTAAGGGGGGAAGAGAGAGAGACTCTGTGTGTGTGTGTGTGTGTGTGTGTGTGTGTGTGTGTGTGTGAGAGAGAGAGAGAGAGAGAGAGAGAGAGAGAGAGAGAGAGTATTCATGTGGTTTTGCTTCCCCAGGTCTGCATGTCACTGGCTTACAAAAACTTCATAATAATAAACTTAAAAACACTTAAAACCTACAATATCAAAACTATCTGTGTCAGCAGGTTCGATATAACAAGCAACTAGGCATGAAACCAATGAGAGCATCTGTGGGAAAGGAAAAAAACACACAACAGCAAATAATATACAGTGGGCAGATATAGGCTGTCCAACCCAAACCATCAATCAAAAGCTGAAAAGAAATGTTTTTAGTCCTTGCCAAAAAGCTATAAAGGAAGGGATAGTTTTTAAATTCCCCAGAAGGGAGTTTCCTGGTTGATAAACAGGAAATATATATTCCACAATTGCCTGGTTCATTGAACATGTAATGTTTGATGCTGACCATTTGCAGAGATGAAGGACTCCCCAAGCTTCAGGAGTCCGATTAAACTAGAGAACAAGTCCTGGCTTGCTTGCCCCTTCTACCAACCAGTGATAGTGGGAAAAGCAGCAGTATTGTATTGGCACTCCAGCGATGTTTCCAGTGGTGGAGGAGGGTCTTTTCTTTCACTGACACACTGGACAGTTCCTGCTGGCCATTGAGAAGTGCAGCTTTCGAAGGGCTACTGTAAGTTAGTTGAGCTTGGGAGCACCTTATTTCTCAAGGACCATTGAAGACTCTGCATTGTGTCCGCCAGAAAGGGCAAGAGAAACAAAATTTCTGTCTCTGGTTGGCAACAGTGGTACAGTGGAAGGGAAAGGGCTTTGGACAATTCGATGTGGGCATGAGAGAAGACAGTTGGATGTGACAGAGCAAGACTGAGAGCTTCCTGGATGTAGCCAGGACAAATTCAGAATAGCTCGGAAATGAACTATTTCTCAGCTGTCTCTAAGCCCATCTATTATGAGCAAAGAGAAGCTTGCCTGCCTGAGATTATGGATGAATGGCCACAAACCTATGGTGAAAGCCGCATGTTCAAAGCCTTTGAATAGGAAAGAAACAGATTAGGTCAAAATCTGTGATTATGGTAAACAGAAGATGGATGAGAAAACATTGTGTTTTTTAATGAAGAGGTGTAAGAAAATATTGGTTTCTTCGAGCATGCACTTTGAAAAAGGATTTTGTCAATTTTATTTCTCTAAACGCCTTTGAGGACATTCCCAGGAGAAAGATGCTTAAATATTTAGCAGAGAGATGGTGTTTTAATCTACTTATAAGAAAGACAGGAGTGCTCGGTTGATAGAGTTCCACTTACATGTGGCTGTGGGGGAAGAAACAGTGAATTTATAACCAAGCGACTTCCCCTCTTCTCCACTGATCTGTACTTCCTGTCCTCCATTCCATCCCTGCACCCCAAGACCTTAATTTTCTTCCCCTGGGATCCTCTGGGAAAGCCACCTAACCTCTCTATGTTCCTTCTCCCCCCTCATTTACCCTTTTCACTCTGCCTCTCTCTCTCTCTCTCTCAGGGGTTCCTCTCTCTTTCCCTCATTTCATTTCTTCTTGTCTAATTGCCTTTCTATGGGGTTCCATAGTGAATGGTAGGGAGTTATTTTTTTTCCTGTCTACCTAAGGCATAACAAAGTGAGGGCCCAATCCTACAGAGTGCCTATGGCAGCGGATGTCCCACTTATGGCATTGTAAATGTTGCGCCACCACTGTGCAAGTGAGAACCACTGGTATAAATGGCCTGAGGCTCTGCACACCCACCAGACAGATCCAGCCTGCATTGGACCAGGTAAGGTATCAGCGGGGGCAGGTTGTAGACTATTTGGGGGAGGTTCAGAGCAGGTGCCATGGAGGGTAGGGGTGGTTTGGGAGGGCAGGAGCATGGCTCTTGGTGGCAGCAGCACATATCAGGATCCTAGCCATGATTTCTGGGCTCAGATTTATGCAAGCAAAATAACTGGCATAGGTCCACAGAGACTTATTGATGGCCAGGCGGCCTATGAAGGGGTAAATAAAAAATATTTTTTTATACTTCTCCCAGGACATCTGGTTGCCCTGCACACCATAGCTGTCAATGCAGCTGCATGGTGTTAAATAGTAGGGGATGTGATTGGGCTGTAAGTTTAGCTAGGCCCCAGGGTGTGTGTGTGTGTGTGTGTGTGTATCATTTGTTATATAACTCTTGAGTTCAATGGGGCTTACTTCTGGGAAAGTGTGCATAGGAGTTCAGCCAAAAATCTATGACATCGAAGTGGAACATGGAAGATGTTTAAAATCTGAATGAGTAGCAACCCCCATTTTGGGCTAATAATATTATTTTTTCATATAATTGCACACCCATGCAAATCAAAATACGTGGGCATATATGTGCACCCCTGTACACCATAAAAAAACCCATTCATCGCATATAACTCAGTTCAGTATTTGCTTGCAAAAAGCAGAAACAAAGCAAAACAAAAAAGATTGAACCCAGGAGTCTTTCCAGAACAACTCTTGCTAACATAAATATGGGGGGAGAGGGACCTTAAATATACAGGTGCTCCTATGCCTATGCAATAACAGAACTGCTCATGGGACAACAGTGCATCAATTCACAACAAAGAAGTTCATCTTTTCCCATGTAACCAGGCACCCTTGTACCATTCGCAGCCGTATCTATTTGGTAATTTTCTCCGATTATGCAGTGGATGAATGCATTAATGTGCCCAACCATTCTGTGTATGATGGGGGTGTGATTAGCGGATGACCCTAATCTCAGTGTGTAATATAAAGTATAAAGATGGATGCAGATGCTTTCGTGGGTGTTTTTGATTAACACAGACGTCTATTTTAAGAGCTGAAATCTCTACTACATTTGGTGGCAGCTGGTGAGGCAGTTTTCTCCTTGGTATCAGCCATTGGTGCAAGGCTTATCAGTGGGGAAGGTGGAGGTGGAGGCAGAGACGGTGATCCTCACTTAGCACTATGGAGTTGTAAATACATATTTACATTTGGTAGGTGTCCCCATTAGTATTAGCAGGACTCATATCCGGTCAACAATTATTTGCTTCTTGGTCACTTCCACTGACACTTTGAACATACACAAGTAAGGGGGAGCTCCTTTACGGTGGTGGCTGAAGTTTCCAACTACTGAAGCACACCTCACCAATCATGGCTTTGTTTTACTAACCCTATTCAGACAACATCTCCTCTCCCTGTGATAAAATCCCAGGATTTTTCCTTCTCTAGTGAATATTTTAGGATCGCTGTCAAGGGGTCTGGCACATGGTTTATTGTTTAACCCTAAATTCCATCCCCAAAGGCACCAGGTTAATGCAACCCTTCTACTGGAATTGGCATGATCCCAGATTGAGCTCTCCTGCCCACCTGACCAGAGTTTGGGGTCAGATGAGAGAACCCAGGTGACCATGCCATGAAGCAGTGATGTCATTCACCAAAGGACTTACAAGGTTCAACCAAAGGATGGATGCCCTTGGTTCTTGACCCTGTCTCTGGCTGTGTGACTGGTGCATTGTCAGGATCCAGCCCACCATGGAGTTAAAGTGAGATAAAGTCAGTTAAAACTGAAGTCTTCTCAAATGCTAATAATGTAGGGTATTGTAGGGCAATGGTTCCCAAACTCTCAGGAAGTTTGAGAAACAAGGTAAGTTGTTGCAGGAGAGGGGCAGAGGCAGCAACAGGATTGTGCCACTGCTAGGAACAAGGGTTTGTTTTTTTTAAACACCTGGGGGAGGGTGTGGGGAGCCCCTTGGAGCCCTTGGAGGGCTCCCCAAGCCTGTAAATGTGTCAAAACAGCAATCAGAACCCACTTCCAGTTTGCAATTGCAGGACAGGAAGTGGTTCCTATAGCAATTTTGAGACATTTGGAGGCTTGGGGAGACCTGTAAAGGGCTACGCAGGGCTCTCCACATACCCTGGAGGCTGGTGCTGTCTTTAGGTAAGTTTAAACTCCCCCTTGTCCCTGGCAATGGTGTGATCCTGGGGATCACATCGCTGCCTTTGCCCCTCCCCATCTTTGCCTTTGCTTTCTGCAGAAAAGGGCTTCCTAGGCTGATGGGTTGCGACTCACCAGTTTCAGAACCACTGTTGCAGGGGGTTTGCCATCTTGAGTAAAACATAATTCAATCATGGAGTTTAAAAAATGGACACTTTGTTTACCACTATTGCATGCTGAGATGCAAAGTCCATTGTAATTATCACCTTCTGTTTTATTTTTGCATCCACCAGTTGCAGCCCCCCTGAGCTATATCCTGTAGCTGGGAGATGTTGCTGTACTCTGCTGCTAAGCATCCAAGCTGTTTGCATACTAAAAGATCTGTGTCGTATTTCAAACGACACCTTAAATAAACACAGAGAACAAAGTTTGTGGCAGACCTATGATATCTCATTAGAGGCAGGCAAACACATGTATCAGTGGAAGCAATTTAAAGTGTAGTGGCAAATTGAATCAGAAATACACACTTACGGAGAGAATTGTGTTTGATCTCCTTAACTATCATCTATGTTGGACTGCATCTAAAGCATCTATTTCCTCTGAATTATTTCTGCTTCTCTGCCAGGGAACTGAAGACAAAAGGAAAGACATCTCAGACGAAAAAGGGTGCAAAATGTTTTAATTTGTCTCATTCGTATTAGCTAGATTAGCCAGCCTCATCAGAATTTTGGCAATCCAAAGGAGAAAAATCTGTGTCCTTTTATTTGCATAAATTATGGCAGAGTGTGGGCTGCACCCATGCTTAGGTCATTGGTGAAAGTGACATCCTAGAGAAGGAGTCTGAAAAGACTGTCCAAATGACCTGGCCACAGAGCAGTTAAGCTCAGTTTACATTCTGGCAGCCTTGAACTTGCAAAACAGATTATGCCAAGGCTGTAAATTGCAAGACTTTAGTTCAGGGCTTTTCAAACTGGGGCGTCGTGATGCCCTAGCCTGCGGGCCCTGGCTCCTGCCCCCTTAAGGGGCGGGGAAGCCTGGAGGCAGGGAGGAGGCAGTGGTGCGATCACCAGGATCACACCACTCAGGGGGGCTGCAGGGTCTTGGATACATGTACCCAAGCCCCTGCAGCCTCCCCGGGGTGCGGGGAGCCCTACTGCAGGTTGCGCCGGGCTCCCCGCACCCCCGGGAGGCTGCAGGGGCTTGGGTGCGTGTACCCAAGTCCCTGCAGCTCCCCCGAGCAGCGCGATCCTGGGGATCGCGCTGCTGCCTTCCCCCACCCCTGCTGCCTCCCCCCTCCCACCCAAGCAAGAACTTAGTGGCTCTCAAACTCTCCCAGAGTTTGAGAACCACTACTTTAGTTGAAGACCATATTTGCAAGACCTTAGTTGAAGGTGACACACAGATGCCCCACGGTGCGACCCCTTTCCTTTTCAACCATTGGCCGTTTATTAGCATGATGTTGGTTAAGAGGAGCCCTGCCTCACCCAGTCCAGGGCTGACTCTCAGGAGTGTCAACTAACAGCCCAATCCTACATAATTCCCCATGTGGTTATGCAGCTGTGCCAACAGGGCATGCTCTATATCCTGCAAGGGAGTTTCAAGCCCTAGAGACCTCCTTGTGATAAGGGAATATTTGTTCTCTTTCCCCAGGCTAAGCCCTTGCCAGCTCTCTGGGTCTACTTGTGCCATCTATATGGAATATATAGATATAGCTACTTGTGTTATGATGGAGGAGAGAGGGGGTATGTATTGGTACATGCAACCTGCGCCAGTATGCTATCCCCTTTGGACAGCCTGGCACACCCCCTTTCTCTCTTTGGACTTGTGCCCACTGGTGCAGGTTTGAGAAGACCCATTGGTGAGTGGGAGGGTTAACTGGAGGTTAGGGAAAATAATTTCCCTTATGTCCCCAAGCCTCCCAATTCTCCCTTCCCCTTGCAGGATGCATAACCAGCCTTTTTGTCATGGCTGCATTGGTGGAAGGAGGGGTGCAAATAGGATGGGGCTGAAAGAAACTTAAATGTGGCTTCCCCAAATACTTCCAGTGTGGAACCTATCCATAGCTGAGGCATATTTAACCAAGTGGTGACTTCAAGTCAGGTTTTCGTAAGATACCTACAGAAAAAAAATTATAGAAATGATTCTCTAAAGTTGTTCTTGAGCATGTTTCCAAGACATTTATGTTTAAACTAAAGCATTGAATGTGCAGAGCAGAACAAGGAGAGGATTTCCCTCACTGTTTCCCAAGTTTCTATCTTTATGGTTAGCAGCAACTTGAGTCTAAATGCTCTTTCCATCTGTTGTCCAGAAACCCAAAGCATTTGTGAATAGTAAACACAGGCCATAAAGCTGCTTTGTTTGCTAAAACAAGGGAAGCTTTTGTGTGCGCTCTTCAAATTGATGTTTGATCTTGTGACTCTTTCAAGAGTTGGATCTTAGTGTTTTATTTCTCTTACTGATATGTGTGCTTTATGATGACAGAGCCATCAACTTGTGATAAGAGTGTAATTTAAACAAATAGGTTGAATTATATCATTATAATGCAGGAAAAAAGATTATCTCAAATGTTCCACTCTAAAATTCCAGTTCAATAAAAAGATAAGAAGATACATAATTTTTCCTTAGTTTCTTTTATGTAGTAATTCTTGCAGCTCTCTGCTTTTTCATGTTGTTCTCATACATATAGATTGGCAAGACCTATCTTTTCAGTTAAAGACTAATTAGAAGAGATTCCTTACAATGTAATTATTTTTGAAAAGCTCATAGTGCCTTTGAACATCAAAAAAGCACAGCTTTATTTTATGTTTGTTCATTTGTAAAGTATGTTTTTCTCCCTACAGTAAAATTCCTAATAGCTTTTTGCTAGGTAGAAAAGAAAAATTATGCAATAAGGCAATGCTTTTTATTCACACCAAAAAAGTATAGTGGCATAGCTAAGAGATCTGGCACCTAGGAGCACAAAAATTTTTAACATTCCCCCTACCCTAGGTGTTAAAAACCACTAAAGGCAAGATACATCTGGGAGGTGGTCTGAATGCAGAGAAGCCGTGCATGGCCTCCTTGAGCTGCGGAAGGCTTCCAGAAAACCGGAAGTACCTTTCTAAGGTCTCTGGCAGGCCTTCTGAACCCTTCTGATCCTCAAAGAGGCCACTCACAATCTCCCCATGCCTCAGAAGGCCTGCTGGAGGCCGCTGCCCGCCTTGGTATCTGCCATGGGGTATGGTTTGGTACTCCCTCAAGGCATGGCATCAGGAGAAATTAACTATGCCACTGGTGCAGAATGAATTACTCTTGCACGTTCAAGGCAAGCCTGGACACTGGAAAGGAAAAGAAATGCTTGACAGTGTTGGCCCCATTCAGATGCCATGCTCTCCAGTCCTCCAAAGTATGGAATAAGCCCAAGGTGCACACAATCCTTTCTCCCTTTCCCTTCTCCATTCACACTTACCATCTTGTCAAATAACAGTATATCAAGGTGTCTGAAGTGTAACCCTTCAAAGAGTCATCCCTCCAAATCAGTGCCTGGCTGGCAACAAATCTGTTGGTGTCAGCAGTTGGCTAGGTTGGGTACTAGTCATCAGATGGCCTTTGCTCATCAGAGCTTTTTCCAGATCTGACTCTGGAACATTCAGAACTGATGATAGCAGTAATACCAAATGCACCATTATGGGGTTAGTGGGGCCACCAAGGGGAGTTCTAATGAGGGGCTTTGCACCTGAGCCCCAAGCAACTTGGCATCAGAACCACCCTTCAGACTAGCTGCTTGATAAGCAAGCCAAAGTGCATTTGTTGCACTGTGCACCAGATACATCCTTTTTTCACTGGACCTCTTTCACACACACAAATCAATGCTGAAGGAAGTCTGGATTCCTCCCACGCACACAAGTCAATATAGGGGGAGGTCTTATATTTTTCAAGGCAGGACCCACTTGTTTTGTCCCAGTGCTGTCTCCCCCAATCCCCTCCAAGCCACCAACTCTTCCATTCTTCCGTAAAAACTATCTCCATGATGAACTGTAGTGATTCTCCACTCTTGCGGCTGTGTGCAGTGCATTATAGCGATACAGCTATAGTTATGGTTGATGAAGCACCCCCATTACCTTCCCCTGGTTTGAACTCTTTGTGAAATAATTACCCTCTGGACTGAAATTTCTCATGCTTGTTTTCAACCCCAGGGTGAGAAATTTTTTGGAAAGCGTCATAAAATCCCATTTGGGCATTTTATGAGAGAATGAAGGCCAGGAAATAAAAACAAGTGTTCTCTGCTGGTGAAAAAACATTTCACATGCTTTATTTGTGTTCAGGTAAGTCCAAAACGGTTTCCTTTTCCTTTTTTTAAAAGTCTAGCAATTATTCCTAACTGTGCTTTTGACACAGTAGAAGACATTTTATTTAGAAATAAAAAAGGCTTTTCAAAATCGCTTAGACGGGGTTGTAGAGGCTGCTATTTCCTTCTACTATTTAGTGGCACACTTAAGAGCACAGTGCCCTGGGTGACTTTCCTACTGAGGGTATCTCTCATGTTTTCAAATGTCTTCTTAAAAGACATTTGCTACGGCTAGATAAGGAAAGGCTGTGACTAAGTTCACATGTGGATGTAGGTGGGGCCTCTTTATCCATGGATTTGTCCCACCGCAAATGCTGAAACCCCCCGAATCGCCCCCCATAGTCCTCCCAGATGCAATCGGAACCTTGTTCCTGTTGCATCTGGGTAGGTTTCTGAGCCTCCGAGAGGCTGTGCAGGGCTCTGTGCAAGTCTCTGTAGTAGTAAACAAACTCAATTGAAAGCCACTTTCATTTTTCTATCGAGAACACAAAGTGGTTTTCAATCAGGTTTTTTTCTTTTCTTACTATAATGGAGACTTGGGTAGTCCTGCAAAGGTGTCTGCTGGGCTTCCCACATCCCCCAGAGGCAGACACTCCATCTGGTAAGTTGAAAAAGCCCCCCCCGCCCCCCCGGGGATTGTGTTGCTGCCTCCCCCCCCCCCCCCACTCTTAAAAGTGTTCCCAACTCCCTTGTAGGAGTTTGGGAAGCATTGAACTAGCTTACAGAGATAAAATCAATAGTCCTTTTCAAACCCTAAAATCAAATTCCAGTATTGGAATTTCCAAAGAGACAATCACATTTGTGCTGCAGGAAAAACAAAGCATCTTGTAGCCAATTTGTTTTGGCATATGGCCTTGTGGACTGCAGGCCACTTCATTCTGTTACCTTTGGTGAACCGCAGGTTGTTAAAAGCTAGTACTGAAACAAATTGGTTAAGGTTTTCAAGGTGCTACACAATTCTTTATAATTGAAATTTCACTCAGATCACTGGGGCTTGGAAGCAAAGAGCCGAATCTTAATGCATGATCCCCCCCCCTTCCCCGCCAATGCAGTGGTGCTGAAATGGCTACCATTGCATCCTGCGTGGGGGGAGGGTTTGCAGAGGTCTCATCTGGGTATGGGAACAATCATTTTCTTATTTCAGGAGTAATCCTCCATGGCGCAGGGGGTCTACCAGGGCTGTATTATTCATAAGGCTGACTAGGCTGAAGTCTAGGGGCCCCACAGGGACGAGGGGCCCATCATGTTTATTTTTTTGCTGATGCACTGTTACCTGTACCAATGTTCCAATGGTTAAAGGCACTTTGCATTCATCAGGAATTCAGAACTCTGAATTCATCAGACCTCAGAATGGATATGGGGCTATATACTGCAGTCTACTACCTACCATACCAGTGTCAGGCTATCAGCTGTAATGGGATGAAAGACTGAAGTGCTGGAGGTAGCCCAAAGTACCTGAAAGCCTAGGGGTCTGGTCATTGGTTAATATGGCCTGGGATCTACTCAAACTGAAATAGCCTGTACAGGTTCGCATATAACCACGCTCCCTTACCAGGATCGGGTTGAGGAAGGTGATCATGAGTGCATGATATCACATCTGGATTGCTGGACTTTGACCAGTAATCTATAAAGATTACTGAATCATCATGAGCCAGTTGCTCTGCCTAGCCATACCTACCTCACAGCAATTTTGTGAACGATAAAGTGGGATAATCCCACATCTGCCATTGTGAGCAATGGATGATGGATGGATATAATAATAATTTATTGGCATCTTCACAAGATTCCTCATCATACTAAAAAGGCCTCACCACAAAAGCTGCATGAATTGACTCTTTCAAATAAGTAACCTAAATGTATAGGAAGACATGGTTCAAACAACTTCCAGGTTCTTTTTCCAACCTTGGGCTGAGACATGGATCATGTCTGCCGGCTCTTAGCACTTCAGTGGTAAACCTATTTGCAGCAAACCCCATTGCTTTATGCTGTTTCCCACTGGTCTCTGCCAAAACAAGTTTAGATGGGCTACTGGTCTTTGCAAGAATGCTCTATGGTCATATGTGACATGTTCATAATTCATGGCTATGTATGGAAGTACATATACACTTCAGGCACCAGTACTTCTTATAATTCCTTCTGTCACTGCCTGTTATAGATGACTATAACAGAAGGTGAAAGTAAGAAATAGAAGTGGTAATGGTGTCTCAGGGGTACGTGTACTTCCATATAAATCCATTAATAATTTGGCAACCAACCAAAGTCACCGAGAGAATAGTTTTATGGAAAATATTGGGTCGTAATAGTAGAGTTTGTTCCATCTAAATCTGCCCATGGTGCCTCTGATACATGATTAGATCAAGAAGAAGAAGAAGAGTATAGTGCACCAATCCTTTGTGACATGGAGGACTGACATCATCAACTATGAGGAACACAGCTGCTGATGGTATGCAAGAAATTCAAGATTTTGGTTCACCAGGTTTCCATAAGAACATAAGAAAAGACTGGCTGGATCCAGCCAACAGCCCATCTCACAGTGGCCCACCAGATGCCTCAGGGAGCAAGCGTGACAACAGGAGACCTGCATCCTGGTGCCCTCCCTTGCATCTGGCATTCTGAGGTAGAAGAAGCGGAAGCAGTATAAGAGTCTGAAGGAGCCCAAGGCCTGATCAGGGTGGCTTGTGAAACAGCAAAAAAGGCACCAAGTGCTTCCATCCAGAAGATGCTCTCCCAGTTTCAGCGCAGAAACATGCGTACAAATGCACAGGCATGCTGGCCGAAGAACAGAGACTATGGCTGCAATCCTAACCACACTTTCCTGAGAGTATACCCCATTGAACAAAATAGGACTTACTTCTGAGTAGATCTGGTTAGGATTGTGCCCTACTTCTCACATTTTTATTGATTTATTTAAAATACTTGTACCCTGTATTTCCCCTCAATTACCAGGATGCCCAAAGTGGCGTGCAAAACATGGTAACCAAATGTTACCAGCCCTTGGCCTCTGGTATTGCAGAAATACAGAATTTCTAACTACCATGGGTGTACTACTTAATATAAGAGCCTTAGGAAAACCCAGCTAAGACGCTAATTGCAGTTCCTCACCTCCTTCCCCAGAGACTAGATCAAAACTCTATCTTGCTACTTACCCAGCTGTGTCTGCAGAGCAAATCATCAACAATGTCACTAGCCAGAAGGGACATTGGCTGTGTTAAAGTACAGGTTGATAGGTTCAGGTTCAGGTTGATATATCACATAGCAGTTAATATTTTTGGTAATGTGGCTTAGAAGGATTGTTTTAAAGGGCTCCTGAAAGGAACAAAGCAATGCAAGCAGCATGGAGTAGGGAAGATGCTGTATGCCACGCTTGGTAGAAAGGAAGCACGAAGGCAAGAGGAAGCTTATCTATATATTTTCACTGCCTGTTGAAAACAGCTGGCAATTTCCAAGGTTAGCTTTATAAATGGAAAGAAATTGCATTTTCCCTTCAGGCTGGCTGAGCTAGTTTCCTTTGGGACTAAACTAATAACTTGCTAGACTACAGAAGAGCGAGCCCCCACATTTTTTCGCCTACAGAGTTTGAAATCTAATTGGACCTTCCAGAGTTGGCCTGTCAGTCGTTCTCATTTACAGCCAATATTGATGTAGATAGAACTGCCATCTGGGCAGTTTTAACCCAATTTGGGAAGGTCTTGACACCTACAGTGCAGTCTTACACATGTCTACTCAGAAGTAAATCCCAGTGTGTTCAATGGGAGTCATTCCCAAGTATAGGACTGCATCCTGGTTGTTCTTTTACATGCAATGCTTCAGTCAACTGGCAGACTTTACGCTTGCATGCAGAAAATAAATGGACATATGCAAAGGAACAATAATATTTTTGACCAGTGGATATGTTGAGAGTAAATCTTCAGTTGTGGCTTCACTCAACCTTAGGGTTGGCTCCTGATCTCATAGTCAACCAAAAAATCCTTCCCATGCAATCCAGTTTGGAGTTCAGCCTAACTTGTTGTTCTGAATGCTGGATTGTGTCACTTTAATGCCAGGCTATATAGAGTGACTGCTTGAGATGAGAGTGGAAGCAGATAGCCCAGAAGCACCAGGGAAGCCAGTAGAATAATGCTGACAGACCAAATAAGGTCCCGTTTCCCCAAAAGGCCTTGTTCATTGACACAAACATCTCTCATTAGGCAAAAATCTTTCAAAGGAACAGCTACCATCTAGATTTGAAACCAACCCATCCATGAACAATACTATAGCTGAAAACAGAACAGAAGTATCAATCAGGTTAAAACAACTCTTGCAAGTACAGCATCTAACAGGTCTGGGCAAAAAGAAAGGGCTTTGCCTGGCACTGAAATGACACCAGATTCTGTGCCTGGTAAGCCTCCTTTGGGACTAAGTTCAAAAGCTGGGCCATTAAGGTACTTTTTTGTTACCAGGAAGCCCCTGTAATGATTTTTCACCACTTCAGAAATTAAACTTCTTTGTGCCATGAGAACACTGTCATTTTCAAAAATCAGAGGCAGGTTTTCTAACTAAATTTATAGCAATGTGTGAGTGATCACCACGTTTGTATATATGCTACACAAGCATATTCTCTGTAACTCTGATCTTTTTTTATGTCATTGTGGAATTGCCACTAACCTTGTAATGGTTTCTCTCTAGCTTCATTGCACTTGTATACACATATATTGTATATGTAGAACTTGTGACCCACCACACTGAACACAGACCCCCCAACCATGCGTTATGCCAAATACTTCACAAACAATTGTCCCGTTGAATACTTTCTGAACATAGAAACCTTATGCCCACTTTAGGCTAATTAGCTTCCTTTATCCAAAAATAGCCAGTTTTTGTTACCTGAAAAGCCTTGGTGAACCCCACCACCTCTGTGAAGGCAATCAGCAGGAAGCTCATCTGTTCAAGTTGCAAGAGGTTCTCCTTTCCCTCCCCTGCTCGAGTTAGCAGATTCTCCCACCACAGTAGCCACACCTTGGTTCTCCACCATCTTGTGCCTTGGCAGACACACAGTAGTCTCCAGCAATCTCCAACAGTCTCCAACAATCCCCTGTGCCTGTACTGTAATAGCCTCACCTACCTGCCTGCCTGCCTACCTGATCTCACTCTCACTCCACAGCCTCTGGCAATGATTCTCTCACCTTTATCTCCAAAGTCCTCATTATACCTACTAGATGTAAACCACATCCATTGCAAGCAAAACTTCTGGTTTTAACTCTAATACTTCCCAGACCTGTCAACACAAGGGGCGACTGCTGACTTGTGCGCACACTTCCTCCTCAGGGGAATCTTCCACATTTTCACTACTCCCATCTGATTTCACATTCACAGAAGGTAGCAAATTCAAATCCTGTTGAATGGACATGTGTGTCTGGTGGGCTGCATTTGAATTGGCAAATCTTCAGAAAAACTACAGGCACAATCCTAGGTAAGGAAACAAACATTCCCTTACTTTGAGGAGGCCTCCGTGAGTGCCACCCAACTCTGGCTGCTCCAGAGAGTATGTCTCATTTTGCAATCACTGTCAAGGACCTTACACAGCCATAACATTAGTTCCAATGGTGTAATGCCCACATAGGATTGGACTGCCCATTAGTTTTATTCAGGACATGAAATGAAGATTTCCATTCTGCTGAACCCTGAACGTTGTGACCAAAATTGTTAAATATATTTATTCCTAAATGTACTTTTTCAAGTAATTAATTACATGGGTCAACACACATTTTTCTGTCTTAAAAGTTAGACCTGTTTCTGTGTCTATTTGGGGTGGTGATTCAAAAAAATGGCATCGGTTTTGCCCTATCCCATCTAGTTTTGAAGATACGGCATAGCCTTGACAGTGAATGGTTCTCGCCGCTTCCATGTGAGGAAGCCTATGCCATGACCTATGCTGTGGCTTCCCCATGAACCATTCACTAACGAGGCAATGCCATATCTCCGAAAGGAAGCATGATGCCATATTTGAAAGAAGCACCCAAAATTCATATAAAACCATCTTAAATTATGAAATAAATTTTTCTGACACTCAATTTCACATGCCTGTGTTGTTGTTGTTGTTGTTGTTTATTTATTTATCATTTTGTTAAAACTTTTGGGCTGTTTAGCATACACCTAGATTTGATGACAGCAGGTCTTTCAGAGTTGAGGCGGGTTAGATATCTATTGTTTGTGTTTGGTACCTCAAATGACATGCTAAGGGGAGCATTTCATAAAGGGTTACTGATGAGTAGGAGGAGGAAATGCTTTTGGCCAAGAATCCTGGCCCATTTGTTGACGGTTGAATCGTAGCAAGTCAGGTGTTAACATGGTACATTTCTGCTATTTGAAAAAATGATCTGGTCAATTTACCTCACTGTTGTTCTTTGTCTTCCAAATAGAAAATTGTTCTGTTGGTGTTAAATGCAGTGGAAAAACAAGGAAGTAAAATTTTTATCCAAGCCCTTGACCTGAAGGAGAGATGCTAAGGAGTCGTGTATAGTAAATGAAGTGAACTCTCTAATTTTGGAACTGCTCCTTCACTTGAACCTTCTGCCTTTCTCCACAATACATCAGAAATAGAAAAAACAATAGCCATGGAGGCCATACAGAGTTTGAAGAAATTTAGCCCTTAAACCTGAGTGCAGTAGGGCAGATTCTAGCCATGACTCAATCCTATGCACATTTTCCTAGGAGTGTCACTGAACACAATGGACATGTTTGCTACATAGACATGCTTGCTCTGTAGAACATTTTGAAGCAGCAACTATTTCTCAACATCACTCTATAATAGGGTTGTGTCTTTGGGTAAGGCCCAAATTGCACTGAACTGAACTAGGTGAGATCTGAGAAGTGCCACTGCCAGGCCCTAGAGCATAGCCCAACCCTGGCCCCACCATCACTGATGATACCACTGAATACTGGAACTTCAGAGATCTGCCATATGGATCCCCAAATGGGCTTGTGTCCTTGGTCAGTGCTCTACCTGGTCAAACTCTGATGATACCCCTGGATCTGTGATATCTCTGAAGCATCTCATGAAACATTTTCTGAGATCACTTGTGTCTGAATCTGCCTGTGCCTACTGTACATACACTCAAAATATTGTCAGGATTTCAAGTAGGGCATAGTTAATGGCAGACCTTTGTTTGAGGTTCTCCAGTTAACAATGGGTGAATCAATATGCAGTTGGAACAAAGGGATTCTTGTAGGAAGAGAAACAGTTCCAACTAATTAGTTAGTGTCCTCTGGAATATAACAAGGTGTCTGTTAGGTTGTCAAATTAATAGGTGCCAGTTGTTCTCAGGAGACATTCTACATGCAAGACAAGCTGAGTTTGGAAATTACCTTTTAGCTTGACTTAGTCGTGGCAGGACAATTTTGTCAATTGAGAGAGCTACACACTTGTACGATATAGGGCAGTGGTTCCCAAACTTGCTAGCACCCACTTTTAGGACCCACTTTTTAAAATGACACTATATCAGGACCCATCTAGTTTATAAAACTAAAAAAGGTTTCACCTTATCAGCTGCCCAAGCCTCTGCGTTTATCCTTTTTACTATGGTGGGGGTAGCCTTCTGGTGCCTTTGTTGATGAACATTGAATTGGAACTATCCTGGTGGGCCTTGTGTTTCCCTTTGCTTGGCCTTTGAGAAAAGCCAAGGCACAGTTGCCTATTCATGAGTAAATACATACATGTGGTTCAGTTTCATGTTCCATACGGCTCAATACATTTTCCTTGTCAGCTTGGATGAGGAGGACTTCTTTTTCAAGAATTTTTGGGGGCCTGCATTAATCCAATCAAGGCCATTCTGGTGCTGTTGTGTTTCCCTTGGCCTGCCCTTTAAAATGCCCTTTTATGCCCCTTGATTTGTACAATTGAAATATCACTGGAACACTGTGGAGCACTACCATATTTTCTAACAAGATCAATAAGTGCAATAGGTTTTGTAGATTGCTAAAGGAATCTTCTCCAAATGCACTTGGTTTGCACATGACATGTTTCCCCCCCCCCCCACTGTGTTAAGGCTGTGGCTTGTAAAGTGTGCCATTAGGTTCATAGCTGTGGCATGCAGAAAGCAGGAGAAAACTCTAGCACAGTGGTGTTATTGGAAGTAACTGTATCAAAGTGAATGTACTTTGGTTTCCTGCACAGGATCTTATGAGCCTTATGGCCCAATCCTACCAGGGCTTTGTGAGGCCAGAACTCACATTCTGGCAGTGCAAGGTCCTCCGTGGCAGCATGAAAGCTGGGCCACTATCATGCGCTTCCAGATAGCTGCCATAGATGGGCAGAGGTGTGGCGGGTGTGCCGGAAGCTCCCTGACACTATGTGGTCTTGGTAAGTTGGTAGTGAACTGGAGGATTTGGGGTTGGGAGGGGAAAGGGCAGGGGGTGGAGAGCAGGCTGGAGGGGGTGAATCTCAGTGGAAAAAGTACATACCAGATTCCCCATTTTTCAGTCTGCCCCAACCCCTTTTGTCCTTATGCCAGTGACATAGCTGGTGTGGCTCCAAGAGGACTCACAGGCATGCAGAAGATCTACCCAGAGTTGAAATCATTTCTTAACTTACCTCTGGATGGCCTTCTGATCATTTCCCCACCACTGGGTGCAGGGCGAGCTCCCGTAGCACGTCTGCATCATCCTCAGTGATGGGGATAGAATTGGGCTGTTCATCTCTGCAAAACAGTTTCCAAGTTGATGTTTACTTATTTTGTGTAACTGACATTACTTCTCCAAAGTTTTGCTTGCTATGAGTGCCTTAAGAGTCACAGTCGATGAACCCCAAACTTCTCAGTGGAGCTTAAGTGAAACCATCAAAAACACTGGCTGGCCGAATCATCGAACACTGTCTTCTTTCATAGTATTTTCCATAGCAGTGCTTTCCCCTAGGGAAAACACAACCAAGAAGTCACTAGCCGGAAGGGGTAGAAGAATCTATTTCAGGGATGGGGGGAATTCCAGAACTTTATTTTTATTCTCTCATTTTCCTCCTCATCATGGATACCTCACAGGTTAAGGATATAATATAGAATGAGATGCCAGCTGACAGCTTGTCACTTGTATCATTCTACCACTCTCATTAGGAGGACAGGCTGCTGAGAACCAACTATGAGTAGCAAACTCCAGAGCAATTCTAGTCTTTTCACTATTTCTGCTCATGCTCCAGCTATAGCCCCATTGCTGCTTATTTAGAGTAAGGAAGGAAACGGTTTAGAACGACTAAAATAAAGTTTCCTCAAATGAGTTTTTATCTAAGCTGAATGGCAGCCATGCCTCCATTAGAGTAACCGAGGGCTGGTTCTGCTTAAAGTAATGAGCATCCCACAGGAAACCAGCCAGCCACAGGGCTGGCGGAGTGGGCGAGAGGCAGGATCCCAATAGCTGATTTATGCTTCATCAGGGAGAATTTTATGGCAGTGGCTTATTTCTTTTTCACAAATTATAAACTTTTCCTTTACTTTACTAAGGCCAGCAACTGTTGGGAAAAATGGCAAGGATGGAAGAACATGCAACTTGAAAAAAAATGTTAAAGCTAACCTGAAATAAGGCAGTGGAATTGTTGGCCAGAAGATTCTGGGGATCCAAACCCAATTAGCTTCTTTCTTTCTTTCTTTCTTTCTTTCTTTCTTTCTTTCTTTCTTTCTTTCTTTCTTTCTTTCTTTTTGCAAGTAAACTCTATTGTGCCCTTGGAGTAGTGCTGATCTGAATAAAAATAATATTTGTCTTCTTGACTTAATTTTGCTGTTGGGAGTTTTTGACATGGAGGGAGATTTACAGGGGTGGGCAAACAAGAAAAATCTGGTGTTATATTCAGAAGAATTTGGAGGTGATGATGACTTACTGTAGCTAGAGGTAGTGATGGGACTCCTTCCATCCTGTACACCTCTCTCTCTCTCTCTCTCTCTCTCTCTCTCTCTCTCTCAGTATGAACTATAATGTAGGTTCATTCCTGGCACATTGCAGGAGAAAAAATGGCAACCTCCTGTTGTCTCAAAGCAGTGTGGTTCTTTTTCCACAAACAAACAAACAAAATGATTAGAAATTTGCTTTAAGAAAAGAAATACAACAACAGAGCATTGACAGAGAAGGGGATGGAAGGAAGGGAAACTTCTTTATTTAGTTTAGCACCCCCCACTCCCACCCCCACTAGCAGCCTCTTCTCTCCAACTGAGCAAGGCACAAGGATGACAAGGAAGGGGGAGGATGAAAAAAAAGTTCCCTCCTCCCCACACAAATACTTTGGGGCTGTCCTGTCAACAGTACAAGGTCAGCAGAAGGTGGAGGTTAGGGAGACAGGGAGAGAGGGGAGAATTTTTCTGAGATCTTAGAGATCAGAATTTCTGGATCTCAAGTTGTTCATTTCTACTGGGGTGGATTCAAGAAATGTTTTCTATGCCCATGCCTTGTACCAAAACAAACAAACAAACAAACAAGCAAACAAACAAACACAAATCTTTGAGTCTTTGTGGATTATAATGAGATTACCCATTGAGCATTTACCTACCATCTTCGAGTCAGTAGCGTAGCTAAGAGGGTGCAAGGGGTAGAAAATTCACTGGGCTACAGGTCCTGAGAGGGCAACATCAGAGGCTGGGGGGCAACACCAGGGACAGCAATGCCTACACGCAACAGTCAGGCACAACTTCCTCCCACCTGCCCGCTCCAAGTCCTCCTCCCCCCAGCCGTGGCGAGTGAGCAAGTTTTCCGTTCACTCACAACCAATCCTAGGCACATCTACTCAGAAGTAAGACCCATTATAGTCAATGGGGCTTACTCCCAGGAAAGTGTGGAGAGGATTGCAGCCTCAGAGCCCAAGCCTAGGCATGCTAACTTAGAAGTAAGCCCCACTGTGTCCAATGGGGCTTACTCCCAGGAAAGCCTCAGTCAGGCACAGCTTCCTCCCGCCTGCCTGCCCTGAGTTCTCCTTCCCCCTCAGCCACTGGGAGCGAGCAAGAGGGCTTCTCCACAGCCTCCTCTCCCCCCCCCCCGCAAGGCAGCTGTGGGACCCAGCTCTGCCTGCCAAACAAAACAGCCACCTGGCAGGGGGCATGCTCCGACCACACAGGGGCAGGGCTGGCCTCAATGTAGCCCATTGCCCCCTGTAGTCCAATGTGCCTGGCTGGTGGGGTGCACGCCAAAGATGATGGAGAAGTGGCAGCAGCTTAGTAGGAGAAAGCTGGTGCTGGAGGGAGGCAGCAAGCAGCTTGGGAGATGTGACAGATTTTATACTTTACAGTTTTTTTAAAAAGTGGGCATGAAAACAAAACCCGGGAGTGACGTCACTGCTGGATGTGACGTCACTTCCGGGGCATCATCTTGAGCTCTGCACTGGGCAGCAGGATCGTTAGCTACGCTACTGCTTCCGGTTTCTGGTGATCCTGGTACATAGGGAAGGGGAGGGGGCAGCAGTATTTCACTGCCTGCCTCCATCATGTCCCCTTCCCCGGTCCCAGGAAAGAGACAGCAGTGGTGGTGGCCGGCCCTCCATGCCCTGCTGGTACATCTTTTCCCCCATTCTGCGGGGACTACTGCTCCCAGCAGCCATCGTGGAGAAATGATGATCTGCACACTGTTTCCCACTAGGGAAAGGCCTCCATTCCTGTTTCCTGCCAAAGAACTGAGAGAAAAATCTTTGAAAAGTGGCTACATATGCACGGGCGCGCGGCTACCCATATACACAGTCCCAATTACTCCATATGCATTTGTCGAATCCAAGTATTATTAAATAATTGCTTTAGATAGCAACCGGCTTGTATTGTTCAAAGATCAGGCAAGGCTTTGTGGTTTAGCAAACGGTCTTAAAAACCTAGAGGCGAACAAAGAACGATCAAATAAAATTTATTCTGGAGAATAATTCTCTGGCACATCAAAAGAAATTCCAATCTACTTAATTTCCTGACTGAAGAGAAGGTTGATACATTACAAAGATCACAAGGCAGCTCCTTGAAAGTACTTCCACGTATTGTCTGTTCTACCCGTCACATCGCTTCCTACCTGCCTCCTATTACATTTTGTCCAGCTACTGGACACATTTTGACTTCCACGCGGAGTGGCTGCCATGCAAAAATGGAAGACTAGAAAAATGTATCATGGAATTTTTGCACATTCTCTAGAAGTAACATATGTAGACACACAAACCATTCCACATACGGGCAGCAAGTTGCCTTAGGCTACCATCCTATGCACATGAAAATAAGCTCCACTGAACACCAGTGGGGACTTTCTACAGAGCAAGCTTATATAGGACTGCATTGTTAGAGGCTCTGGGTTGTACTCTGGACCAAGGTTCAACATTGTACAAAGCCTACAGTATGTATTTATAGTCAATATTTATTATTTATTTTCCACATTTTTATACTCTCCTTCCTTCAAGGAGCTCAGGGAGGTGTACATGTTTCTGTGGTAATTATATGCACAGGCGCTGGGCTTAGTCTCAGTATGTGGCAACAACGAAAGCAGGCGCACCTACATCTGCGCAAAGAACGGTTTGCTGCCCTTAGAAATATGCTGAGCCCCCAAGCCCAGTACCAGTAAACAATAAAATGTTATGAAGAAGCACTTCTTATCGATGTTGTAGTTAGCTAGAAAGCTAGCTGGTTACAGCCAGTGTAAATCTCAGCAACCTTCAGTAATTTTCCCTATTGCATAGCTTTTCATCATGTGTTTTAAAAATAAATAAAAGTCTAAAGAGGCTGGCCGGGAGGACGGACTTTTCTCTCGATCTCATACCGTCCTACTTCCGGCTCAGCTCTCCCTGCATCAACCCTCTGAATGAATGTCTGCCGTCTCTTTCATTGCTCTGCTCCTCGCTGTTCCTGTTCATAGTCTCAACTTTCTCAGTGCACTCTGCACTCCCACCAAGCAACAAAGCTAACAAGCCTTAGGTGCTTCCCAAAGCAGTGTAGAACTGCTACAGTTTCCTTCCCTCCTTTTGTCCTCACAACAACCCTGTAAGGTAGGTGGAGCTGAGAGATTGGGACTGGCCCAAGGTCACCCAGGAAGCTTAGTGGCTGAGCAGAGATTTGAACCTGCATCTTCCAGGACTAAGCCCAACTCCCAAACCATGTATATTTGCAAAGTTTTCTTTCTCATACTGCATAAGGACAGGGAATGTGGTGTGGATGCAGCAGGTGAGTCAGAACCGCCCCATCCAAGTCCTCCGAAAAGTGCCCCTCCAAAGTTCACAGCTTTCGGAGGACTCTGGTGGAGGACTCTGCCTCACCCGCTGCCCCCACACCGCATGTCCCTGATAAGGATGTATGTGCTACAGTATGACAGGCCATGCTTTGAGAACTGTTATGGCTAAGAACTGTGTAAAATATTGCAAACAAATACAGAATATTTGATTTTAAATGGACTCAATGCAGAATTATATTCTAGCATAAAATGTTTGCTGTTCTGCAGATCAAGTCTGATAGAGTATTTATGCTGAGCGGCTAAATGTTTCTAGCAACGCAATGTCCACACAAATGCGATGAGAATACTAATGGCATTAAATAGACAAGGCACTCAATTTGAATCAAATCTGCACTGAGATAATTCATGTTCTTATAAAATAACAAATGGACTTGTCAAAAATAAACAGAAGGAACCATAAAAATAAAACACCTGCTATTCCTTTCTTACAGATGTGCTTGCATATGGCCAGGCACTAATATAAAATACTTTAATTATTAGTCAGCAAATTAATCACTCAGCAGTCACCTAATCAAGTCGGAACAATATAATTCCATTTTTAGTAGGCTTGCACTGTTAACTGAATTTAAAAAAAAATTCTTGTAGATTTCATCTCTGAGCTACATTCAAAAGTTTTCAAGGACAAATCATTTATGATTATGTACTGGAAATGAAACAGAGAAAGTTCCCCCCTCCTTGATTTATTCACAAACTGCTTAAGCACTTGAGTAGTTGGGCAGTTTTATACATTTTAATTGGTTGTGGTATGGCTGTGAGATAAGGTCATTTAACCAGGGGTACCCAAACCCCGGCCTAGGGGCCATTTGCGGCCCTCAGGGACCCCAATCTGAACCATGGGGAGCCCCCAGTCTCCATTGAGCCTCTGGCCCACCAGAGACTTGCTGGAGCCCATGCTGGTCTGATGTGACTACTCTCAGCGCAAGGGCCAACTGTTCGACCTCTTGCGTGAGCTGTGGATTGAGAACTCCCTCCACTGCTTGCTGTTTCACATCTGTAAGGTGGGCCTTACTTTGTACAAAGCCTTTTATTAGCCTTGAGCTATTGTGAGACCTTTATAATCAGCAACTGTTACCCTGCAGATGCCTGATCTTGTCTGATCTCAGAAGCTAAGCAAGATCAGGCCTGGTTAGTATTTGGATGGGAGACTGTCTGGGAACGCCAGGTGCTGTAGGCTTATACCATAGTCTTTCAAGACTGAAGGTTGCCAACCATTCATCCATATAAGTTCCATCTCTAATATATCCATTTATGTAAATTTACTCACATTTAAAATATAATTTAATTCTTTTTTCCCCCCGGCCCCTGACACAGTGTCAGAGAGATGATATGGCCATCCTGCCAAAAAGTTTGGACACCCCTGATTTAACCCACTGCAGTCAGTGAGACATTTTTATTGACATTTATAGGTTGGTACGCATGACCACCAGCTTCCAGCACATGGTGAATGGATTTGCTACAGAGCAAGCCTATACATGTCTACTCACATGTAAGCCCCACTGAGGTCAATGAGATATGCTCCCAGGTAAGCATGTATAAGATTGCAGATAGCCCATTCCTATCCTTGAGATATACTGATATATCTCCACATAAGCAATGATAGCTCCAGCAGTGCAAACATCCACCCACCAATGGATGGGCCCTGCATGCCAGTGTAATGATACCACAATGGTGTGATGGCATAGCTTGGATGTCAGCACAGGCCAAAATGGATAGGAGATCTGGCATTTTTCCACTATGACCTGATTTGGATCTGAGGCCTGGATACATTGGCAGGTGTGTGCTGGGTCCCTGTACTGCTTTCAGGGTTGGGAAGTGGGGGGGGGGGGAGGGTATCTGCTTCACAGTTGGACCTGTGCTATATTTCACAGGCACACTGATGGGGCCAGGCTTCACAGAGCCCTGTGCGGAGGAGTTTGGGGCTTGGCCTCCTCTAGCCCACTAGCAGGGGTAGGCTAGCAGGCTGCATGACTTGTCCTCCAGTTTCTTGCAGATGGAGTTGCTGCTGCAGGAACGGATGGAGGCTGACTGGGAGGGCTGGGCCAGCATGGTGTGGGGGGTCTGGAGTACCTCCTTCCCTACAATTCTACCCGTGCTCTTAGATCATCTGGGGTCTGGAGTGCCTCCTTCCCTACAATCCTGCCTGTGCTCTTAGATCATCTGGGGGGGGCCCTTTTGACTGTGCCGCCACTAAGAGATGTGAGAGGGGCGGCGGCCAGGAAGAGGGCCTTCTCGGTGGTGGCCCCCGAACTGTGGAATACCCTCCCCTTAGAACTGAGAACTGCTCCCTCGTTCCTAACGTTTTGGCGTGGACTGAAGACCTTTTTATTTCAAAAAGCTTTTAATTGTTGACAGGCTGGCTGGTGTTCTTGCTTTTTATATGAAAATCCATGGGGTTTGTTTGTTTTTAGATTTTTTAATTATTTTAAATTGTTTTTTTAATGATTGTTTTTCATGTGGTACTTTTAAATTGTTTGTAAGCTGCCTTGTGTGCCCGTTGGGCAAAAAGGCGGGGTATAAATTAATAAAAAAAATAAAAATAAAATAACAACAACAACAACAACAACAACAACTTGTGTCAACCCCCTTTGCTGGACAGTCATTGCTTCAGCATCAGTACACCACTGGAACAGCATCCATATATAGCTGTTAAAAAAGAGAAATGTTTGGCTTTGTATGCCAAAGAGAATGGATAATATTGGAAAAGCAGGTTCAGGTTTTCTTTCTGAAAAGCAAATTAGGAAGTCCATTTATCGTGAATGACCTTCAAAGGTGTCAGGAAAAGAATGGCCACCATGAGCAAGACGGTCATAAACCACCAATGCTATTAATTGTTTATCAGGATTGAGGCATCTGTAGGATTTGGCTGGGGACTTGAAGTTGGCAGGGGGTAAATCAATGTTAGAGCCAGAAAGGAGAAATCCAGATGAAATCAAGAGGTACCCTAGAATCTAAAATTCACTGTTTTGCAGAAGTTCCAGAAGAATAGATGTGACACAGTAGATGTACCTGACAGATATTACCCAGAGTCAGGAACATGGGCCTGGCCACAACCAGAGAAGTAGGAGATGTGAGATAATACAGTCCTAGAAAAGTTTATGTTGACATTGCTGAGGACACAGTTGAAGACATTCTCTGGGAAAAAAAAAAATTAAACGAGTGTCATAGCAGTTTAGGTAAAAGCTGATCAAAACACAGAAAAAAAACCATTTTTGCAGGCATTTGTCGCTTCACTGAAGTAGACTTTGCAAGCCTGACGGGAGGTATATTCATATGGTTCAAATTTCAAACAGCTGATATTTCTTCTGTTCAGAGAGGGTACAGTTGCATCTTTTACTATTTCATTATTCAAAACAGTGTTTGTGATGTACTGGGGCTACTTTTAATAAAATCAGCCAAGGATGGCTAACTGGTGGCCATAGGTCAGATCTGACCTGTAAAACGTCTCTATCCTTCCCCTAGGTCCAATATTTGAATAAAGAGTGATAAAATGGTACCTAAATATTCATTTACTCAATGTGTTTTATTTAAAAGATTGGTATACCACTATTCAGAAATTTCACAGAACATGCACCAAAAAATCCTTCTAAGGAGAGTTGTGAGACACAGGGCACAATCCTAACCAGATCTACTCAGAAATAAGTCCTATTTTGTTCAATGGGGCTTACTCTCAGGAAAGTATGGGTAGGATTGCAGCTACAGAGATGTTGTAGTCTATAGTGCGATATCTCACTTTGGGTTTTTGTACGCAGTGTCTTGGTCATTTCAAGATATATGTGCTTTATAACTGTAAAACCCTTATTGCTGAGTAATGTCAAGTTTACTATAGAACCTGTTTTCTCTAGCCAGTGCAATACATCTTTTCTATAGAGTGCTGTACCCTTGTGGGAGTTGATTTGTGTGGCAAAATACAGTTTCAGTCCTCAGATTACTAGGTGGAAAGATATTGCCCATCCAGAATTATAATCATTGGGCATTCAACAGCCATCAGCCTCTGAAGTGAGCCTCTTTGTACTAGCTTACCATATGATCCTGTGTATGAGTCTGCCTGTAAGCAAAATTAAAACAAAATGGAAATATTCACAAGAACACATCTAGATATCTTCCTTGAAAACAGACAGCTTGATGGGTTCATTTATGTAACAGATCTTGCTTCCCATCTGAAGCCTCTTATTGTCCTCAGCAAGGGTGGGCAAACATTTTGGCAGGAGGGCCACATCATCTCTCTAACACTGTGTCGGGGGCCGGGAAAAGAAAAAGAATGAATTTACATTTCAAATTTGAAATTGAACATAAATAAATACATTAGAGATGGAACTTACATGAATGAATGAATTTCACTGGGGCTACAATCCTATGCATGCTTTCCTGAGAGTAAGTCCCATTGAACACAATGAGACTTACTTCTGAGTAGATATATATAGCACTGTGCTTATGAATAGTACACATGAGAACTATAATACAGGCATGTAGAACCTATGAACTGTTTGTCACACACCTCTTGCACAGTGAAAACATAGAGACCAAGCCAGAACACATGAAGACATAAGCAGTTGGGGGCCAGCGCAGTCTTCAAGAGTCTCCAACAAGCCAGAGGCTTTTTGGAGACTGGGGGTTCCCTGCGGGTTTTATTGAGGGTCCCCATTTGCTGGGGTTTGCCCACCTCTGGTCTACAGTAATCAACTGGGTGAGCAACTTGACCAACCAAACAGAAACCAATAGAGGATAAAATTTATCAACCAGAAGCAGATATATGGTAAAGCCTTTGAACAATTCCTCATCAGTACCATCAGAGGGCTTGCTGGCAGTTGTAGAGATTGGCAGCCCAATCCTGAGTTGCCCAGGGCGCGTGGCTGTAGCAGCACCAAGAACGGCTGCCGCTGCATTGTGCATGCCTCAGCCTGCCAAGGGTGGCGTCTCAGGACAAGGGGACTTTTGTCCCCTTCTTCCAGGTAAGGGAAGCAGCCCCATAATGGGGCTACTCGCTTTACCGCCACCAAAACGTCAACGGCAAAGTAAAGGCGTTTGTGTAGGGCGCTGAGCCCTACATGAACAGTCAGGATCTGGTGGAGCTGAGCCGCCTCCTAGCTCCCTTCCCTGTCACGCCTCCCGCCCACCCTCTTTCCGCCCTTCCCACGCCTCCCCCCACCCCGGAACGCCTCCTCCCCGCCCCCGTTTACTGTGCTGCGGCTCAGCGGCCTGTGAGACCGCCAAGCAGCGGAGGACAGGTGCCCGCCTGGTGCTAGTCCAGCTGGGCTAGCACAGGCACTGGCCTGGCGGTAAGCCTCGCAGATGTGCCTTACGGCATGTTTGCAACAGTATGCTACGGCGGAAAGCCGGGGCGCCAAGCTCAGGATTGGGCTTTGAGGGAAAGTTACACAGCAAGCGTTCAGTTCTAGCCTA
Source organism: Tiliqua scincoides (assembly GCF_035046505.1). Taxonomy (NCBI): domain Eukaryota; kingdom Metazoa; phylum Chordata; class Lepidosauria; order Squamata; family Scincidae; genus Tiliqua; species Tiliqua scincoides. Next base: position 76,415,947 of record NC_089821.1, on the reverse strand, counting down.
AAGTTGGGTGAGCAACAAAGACTCCATTTGACTTTAGTTGTTTTACATCAGGTTCTCAAGAGGTGCTATATTTCTTCATTAAGAACTAAGTGGCACAGGAAGATTTTTTTTTTTTTAAGTACAGCCTTTTCTTGAATTCTCCTCCTCAGCCCCCACCCACACACACAAGAAAACTTACTACTCCAAAATGCTACTGGATCATATCTGGTAATGCATTCTCATTGGCATCTGATATCTTTCCAAGTGCCAGTAAAAAGACTTCCAGTTCACTTAGTAAGTAGAGGGAAATAATGTTGCTAACCACAACAGACAAAATGGCTCCCCTGGTAAGAAGGGCTGCTGAGTAATAATAAAAGAAAGTGCTAAGAGAAACTTGAAGCACCTCTACAGTGTCATTAATACACAAAACTGGGGGTCAACAAGACCCGCCATCTTGGAGTCTGATGGTCTCTCCTTAATGTTAAGTCAATGTGTGTTTAAAAATTCATTAGTCTCACTATAAGCATCACTGTGGCAACTGAAAGCAAGGGAAAGGCATTAGTATGGGCCTGATGGAATGAAAGCAGAGTTCTTGTTGTTTTAAGTGTTTGGGGCAGATTGCTGAAGAAATGGAAAAAGCCACTCTCATGGTACACAACACACCAGTAGAGAGAGGTATTAAGGCAAGCTGTGTTCTGCATGAGGCAAAGTGCATGTGATTTAAATGTGAGAATACACAAAAGCCACCAACTATATTAAATTCCACTTACAAAGTACCTTTTCTTTTCTACCTTGGCTGAACCTAATTTTAGCAAAATGCCGTTTCACTAGAAGTGTTCCATTTCCCCCCCTAGTTAGAAGTGTAAACAAAGGCCTTGGGTTGCAAGTAACAAGTGATACTTCAGAGCTTGTTGAGTTAGACCAGCCATTTTCAACCACTGTGCCCTGGCACACTGGTGTGCCACCAATGGTCCCCAGGTGTGCCACAAGAATTTGGGAGAGGGTCATTTATTAGGAGGGCCATTAGGGGATGTGAGCCCCCACTGGCAGCATGATGTGCCTTGTCAATTTTCAAAAGCCTAATGGTGTACCTTGACAATTTTAGTGCCTTGCAAGTATGCTTTGAGATGAAAAAGTTTGACAATCACTGACTTAGACAAATGGCTCAGGAAAATATGGTAGTGTGTCTCTTTGCCTTTACTTAGCAAGCACTAGTGATACCTCTCCACAGCGAAAATCTGAGGAGATTTTAAAAGATGGGCTTGTCATACGTATAGGCGAAGTACTTGAGCGGTCAGGGATGTTTCTCCTGAGGAATTTCATCCTTGGATTTTGATACCTGGGTGCAATAGGCTTGGATAGGTGCAATAAACAGTTTCTCCTTCAATAGCCTTGCAAACGGCAACTTGGCCATATCAGGGAATTTTAAACTAAAGCATCACCTTTTTGGCATGTGTACTTTCTTCATAATTAAAGCAATGAGTATACATTTTGTATCCAGATATTGAAAGTAAAGTTCAGGCTATCTTCTGGGAGGCAGTCACCCTGATCATGAAAAACTAGTCTGAAATGGGAGCCTAAATGAAAATACACAGATACCTGAAAAAGTCAGAATTTTTTTTTTTATAAAGGCAGTCAAGTCATTGTATTTTAAACTTTGAAAAATAACAGGAATTTCAGTGACTTCTGACTAACAGTAGGGAAGAAGCAAAGGGGGGGGGAACATCGGGAAATTACAACAGATAGAAAATTGGCCTCTGACAACTTGGAAGATTGAAACAAAAGAAAAAATAAAAATAAATGGTCATTTCAGCCATAGGATGGTTCTGTAAGAGTGGTGGGCAGCTGCGGCGTCAAAGGAAATAGCTTATTCATTACTATTTTTAGATACCGTAAGTGCAGAGATCAATATTACACACTGTCTATAGCTGGAGGAACAAAAGGAGTGAAGAGAGATGATGAAACCTGATAATACATTTATTGAGTCAGTTTCTCTGGCACAGACCAATGTCGTGTAAAACTCAGCATTCCCCTGCAGCTCACAGCTCAGCAAAGCCACTTGTCGCAAGACTTCCAATGACATATCTTGTACTACATGTACCCTGGACTCTTGGGGAATGGTTCTAAGGCTGGATTCCCATGAAATACAGGCTCTGCATGGAAGCCACTTATTTGTAAATCTTCAGCAATTCACCACATGAACCACCACCTTCAGAAATGTCTGTCTGTAGTGCCTGAAAACATTTTGCAGATATGCAGTGCATGGAGAAGACTGAATGTCAGTGGCGAGCCTGTATGTCAAGGAAGTGTACACCAATAACTTTGTAGGATCCTTCAAGGGATTCCAGAAGAGAGGTCACAGTCAACATATTTTATTGTGACAAAGTGGGTAGGTCCTATCCTTGTGGAAGTTATGGGCACATTCTTTTGCTACATATGTAGGGTTGTCATCGTCTGCTTCCCCAGACTAAGGAAGTTAATTGACCTGTTATGCTGCTTGTTGCTCATTATGCAAAGCAAGCACATTTATGTTGCTTTATGCTCTTCACAGCTAATTCCAAATGTTAGAAAAGGATCAGAGGAAGCATCTTTCTACTCAGTCATAGTTAGTGTGCAGTGAGAAGTTCCAAGTACTGGGAGGAAGCCCTTGTTTTTCTCTGGAATCAAATGCACAAACTACACTACAGATAGAACCAAGATTTCCAAATATTTCAGTGCATATCCACTTCACGACAGTTTCTCATGTTATTGGGAGTGTCCCTCACCACTTCACCCACATTCATTCAAACTCATCGGCTTCTGAATATGTCCAGAGTGTCCTCCTCTCCATTCCAAAACAATCAAACTCAAATGGTCATGAAGCATTCAATCAGAGGCATTTCTAGCCATGCTCCAAAGAAACCAGGCTACTCACAGCCAAATCCTATCCTCAAGATATGCCAGGGTATCTTCACATATGCTGGTGCAATAACAGCTCCATCAGTGTAGATGTCTGCCCACTGATGGATGAGCCACAAATGCCGGCGCAAGACTGAAAACACACCATGTCAACATAGCTTAGCCCTCTGTGGGCTAAGAGGCCAAAACAGGGTGGATAATGGGGCATCATGTGGGAAGGACATTGCAGGAACGAAGATGAGTTGGAACACACCATATCCTAACCCACTTTAGATAACAGACGCAGCTGCACCAATGGAAAAAAGCTGCACCAATGACAGAGCTGGAGTTGGTAGGAGTAACTGCACAAGGAACAACAGGGAAGGGAAAGGCAGCATAAAATTCTATCTCCTGCCACCCCTCTACCTTGCCTTGTTAGCAGATAGCAGATCTATCTTTCTGTACTCCCAATCATTTCTTACCTCAGTGGACCTCAAGGTGGGACTGTACAGGGAGAAAGGCCTAAGAGGATGCAGTCCTCAATGATCGCGTGCCCCTTGTTTTCTACTACCCTGGTATATGTTGGGCAGTGGCAGGGGGGGATAGCATACCAACATTCATCCAGCAGGTGCCAGCTATGAAGCAACTCTCTGGAACCACCTACTTGTCCAGTTAGTAGATGTTATTTGTAGTGAATTTCAGTTTCAATAGTTTTAAGAATTTCCATTTCAGATCCTCCATTGGAAATAATGTTTATGAAGATGGTCAGTGTTCCAAATCACAGAATGTTTCTCTCCAGGGATGAGCTGAGACTCGAATGACTCAGACTCGAGTCACGAAAACACGTGGTTTTCATGACTCACGCTCACTCAAGTTACACATGTTTTTGAATCTGGAAGTGACTTGCAACATGGGGGTTTTACCCTAAAAATGAAAAGACTTGAATAGACTCAAGGCTTGGTTTTGTGTGTGCTTGCGATTTTGTTTTGTGTGTGTGCTTGCTTGCTATTTTTGTTGCTTGACTTGCTTTTCAAAAAGTCTTGGACTTGAGTCAAATTCAAAATGACTTGAAAAACAGCTCTGACAAGTCATGATAGTCCCCATTATGACTCGTGGGCAACTTGAGTCCAAGGGGTGAAGACTCAGAACTGAACTCGAGTCTCAGTGCTGTGGCTCTGGCACATCCCTGTTTCTCTCTATGGATACAGCTTTTGCCTCTGCATATGAACAATGTACTCAGAAAGAGGGGAATTTGGCAGACTTATAGCATGTGTTGGCCCTGGGAGTGTGTGTCTCAAACTTGCCAGCATGCTGCTATCAGCATTGTATCATGGACTCTGTCCATGACAGATATTACAGTAATATATGAATGCGTGAACAGGGCTAATGTCAGCAAGACATTGAAGGAATTTTAGTTCTTTGTATTATAGTTCAGTTTATAATATTTTACAACTAGAAACATACACTCAGTAGAAAACATGATTACAGAGCTGAAAACTACAGATGCCACAAGGGAACAGAAAAATCATGTTTTGGAGGGAAGGCAGAGCCAACAATAACAACATGATTGCCAAAATGACATGGAAGAAAATTGTCTTTTCACTTCTAGTTAGAACCTAAAAATGAAACAAACTCATAATTCAAGTATCTCAGTTTTGTAATCAGGAATAGAAGGCAGAGATTGAGATAAAACTGTAAGAAGCATGCTATGAAAATAAGAGTGACAATAAATCCTGCCCTTTGCCACTAGAGGGTGGTGTACAATCTGGATTAATTCCACCATATAACAGTGATCAAGAATACATCTTCAAGTAGTAAAATTGCTCAGTAGCAGGTATTGACTATTGAAAGGTCTTTGTTTTTGTGCCATATGTTTGGTTATTTCAGGCCTTTCAGAAGTACCTACAGAATCCCTCTGTTACAAAGATGCTGGTAATTACCATTGCAAGGTGAAACATTACTATACGACTGGGCATGGTGAACACATAATATTCAGTTCAAGAGGAGCTGTGTCTCAGCGCACTGAGCAACTGAGTACAAGCAGGCAGAGAAAGAATGAGAATCTCAGAACTTTTGTCTATGGATGACATAAAATTACTTGCTGAATCTCCAACTAGACTCAATAGCCTCATAACAGCCACAGAAATTTTCAGTTAATACATAAAAATGCCATTTTACCTTGAAAAATGTGCACTATCCATGTAATTAAAGATAAAAATGAAGATGCTGTGCAACCGGAACACCTGGTATCCACTAATACGTTACCTGTACTCGATAGCAATTCTACCTACAAGTACCTGGGGATCACTCCAAAGAACCCACTGAAGTCTTAAAATAATCTTATCAGCATCTCTATAGACAAAAGTTCCTTTAAATACTGAAAAATGAGGTTACAGCTAATTGTGTCTTAGAGTGGAAACAGACTATGCCAAACCAATGCCAAATTACAAATGAAGTCCTGGAAGTTGCACAAGTTACAAAAGAACATCAAACCAGTGCTTGGAAAGGAAAACACTCTTGCTGTTAAGATATCAGCGGAACTGGCGCCACCTATCCCACCCCCCTCCTGGAACCTGATCTTCCCATCCCCCTCAGTGTTTTGCCCCCTCCCTGACTCAGTTCTGCTCTCCTGCCACCCCTTCCAACTTCTCCCAACATCTTACCTGCTCCAGTGAGTGGGAGAATCTCTTACAATGGGGGCAGGAAGGTGCAGGCTAAATGGCGCGTTGCTTTGTGGCAGTCAGCACCATTACAAAGGGGGAACCGGCTTTGGACAGATCCCCATGATGTATACGATTGGGCTGTTAGGCTACAATCCTATACACTCCTTCCTGGGAGTAACCCCACTGAATGCAGTGGAACTTACTACACATAGGATTGTGCTATTGAAACTGGCCATCTGAGTGAGTAAAATCTAGGTGGAAGGGTCAATGATTTCTGTACAAATGGGTTGAACCATATTGCCATTAACCAAGGGAAGCTTGAAAAGAAGGAGTATCCATGTATGGAATATTGCTTCTGAACATATTCTCTGAATAGGCCCTTTGTGAATCATAGAATAAGGAGAGCCAATAGTGGAACCCCCACAAGCATACAGATAACAAGGAAAACTCAAAGTGGTTCTGAAAGATGAAGAAGGAGGAACACAGATGATATCTGGAGAGAATCAGTTCCACAATGAAAGTGCCTGGTCCAGCTGCTCAATAGGTTAATGTTTCACTTATCTCTTGTATTGTCTGCTAAGCACATGAGGGTTACACAATGGCAACAAAAGTGTAATGTGTAAGGCATCCTAGGAGGCTGGGTAAAAAGGAGTGTATTTGATCTCTTGCATCTTTTGAAGGAATAATTTCAAAGAGTCAGAATCCTGATCACCCAATTACAGCAGGGAGATCGGCGTTTGTATGGCCTGGCCGGAACACATGAGCCCTTTCCCTTGAGGGGATTGGCGGAGGGCTGTGGCTGGGGGGAGCAGAGGTAATTTAAGGACACAGCAACAGCCCCATTGCTCGTGAGCACTGAGTGGACAGCACCCATTACGCACCAGAGGCTCAAGTGCAGAGGGAGCCTCCTCATGGTTGGGTGAGATGGGCCGTGCAGTGCCAGGAGAAGTAAGGGAGCTTTCCTCAGGAGGGGGAAGCTTTAGGAAAAGGGTCTCTGCTGGGGGAGACAATTGAGGGGGCACGCTTGGCCGCCCACCCTGCCCCCACTGAGGCGGGTGGGGTGGATCGCCAATCCGGCAGGCTGCCTCACAGCAGGCTAGGCCCCCACCCCCTCGTTTGGGAGCATAGTTGGCTCTAGCTGGTCACAGCTGCAGGTTTCCCCCCACCCAGGACATGAGGAGCAGCCTGCCCTCCCAGCAGGAATGGGGGGGGAGCCTCAAAGGATGGGGATGGTCGTGGGAGTCACCCTGATGGCCCCCCCACCCAATGGCGGCTGGCCCCTCCTGCCCCCCCTCCAGTACCTCTGAATGGTGTGGCGGCGGCGGCGGGGGGACACAGAGTCCGGCCTGTTGCTGCTTCTCCCACATGGCTTGCAAAATAGGGACTTGCAAAATAGGGAAGATACTGGCGGGTTTTAGTAGAGCCGCCTTTATAGTTGCTGATGGGCACAAGCCAGCCACCCCAGCATCATGTGCAAGGGTTAACATGAAATTTGCTTACGTTGCCCTTTGGCTTGTGAGGCTTCACTGGGCAGCCTAGTATCTGGGTATCTTTAAGGCGGCGCTTCCCCCCCAACAAGCTGCTTGCCAAATCCAGGTTTGCATCCCCCCTAACAAGCATTGTGGCATGATGATTGCAGGTTGAATCTTAACACAACATACTGGCACCTGCAGATGAATGAGACTGACCAGAAGGGGCATGGACGATGGTGCGGTGGTGGCTCCCCTAACTGTCGCATCTGCCCAGCTTACACCAGTCCAACCACTGGCAACGATCTCCTCCCAGGCACCTGACCTTCTCCTTGTTAATACTTCATCAGTTTCAGAGGATATTTGGAGGCACATGGGGAACCCCTGGCCATCTTGGATTGCTTACAACAGGGGCGCCCAAACCCCGGCCCGGGGGCCACTTGCGGCCCTCGAGGCCTCTCAGTGCGGCCCTCAGAGAGCCCCCAGTCTCCAATGAGCCTCTGGCCCTCCGGAGATTTGTTGAAGCCCGCACTGGCCCAACGCAACTTCTCTCAGCATGAGGGCGACTGTTTGACCTCTTGTGTGAGCTGTGGGATGAGGGCTCCCTCCACTGCTTGCTTTTTCACATCTGTGATGCAGCAGCGGCAGCAAAGGCCAGCCTTGCTTTGTGCAAGGCCTTTTATAGGCCTTGAGCTATTGCAAGACCTTCATTCATTCATATAAGTTCATCTTTAATATATTCATTTATGTAAACTTATGTAAATTTATTCAAATTTAAAATGTAAATTAATTCTTTTTTTTCCCCCAGCCCCCGACACAGTGTCAGAGAGCTGATGTGGCCCTCCTGCCAAAACATTGGACACCCCTGGCTTACAACATGCACTCCATCTATGTGGGAGCCACTTTGAAAGCTGCCTGGCCAGGCTTCAGCACCCAAGGAATTGAGCAGAGTGGATGGGGACGTGCTGGCACATTTAATACTATGTTTTCCCTGGGCATCAGCAGGGCATTTAGCAACTCACTTGGTGGGCATGCTACCCCTGCTCCTTGAGAGAGGAGAAATGTCCGATAGCACACCGCTTAACAGGTGTGCCTCCCCTTATGCTTTTAAGGGAAGAGTGACGTTCCATTACCAACCTGCTTAACAGGCCTGCTACCCCTTCTCCTTAGGGGAGGATGGCGATCTGTTACCAGCCTTTCTAACGGGCGTGCTTACCCCACTCCTGTGGGGGCGGTGGTGCTGTGTCAACAATGCACTTACCAGAAGTACTGCCCCTACTCCTTTCAGAGAAGGGGGTGTTCCGGTACAGACCCACTTAGTGGGCATAATGCCCCAAGGCCTTTGGAAGAGGGGAGGAGGTTTCTGTTAACAACCCACATAGCTGCTTCTCCTTAGAGAGGGGTGATGTTTTGTTACCAGCCCACTTAATGGGTACACTCTCCCGGCTCCTGGGGGAGGGGCAATGTTTGGTTAGAAACCCACTTACGGATTTGTGGCCTTCTTCGAGAGGGGGGCGTTCTATTTGCAACCATTTAACGGGTGCTCAGCCCCTCCTCCTAGGAAAGGGGTGATGTTCAGTTACCAGCCCGCTTGACAGGATTGTGGCCCTTCTCCTTGAGAGGGTGGATTTTTCTGTTAACAGCATGCTTAACGGGTGCTCGGCCCCCACTGCTTTAGGGGCGATGTTATTACCAACCCACTTAACAAGTGTGCTACCCCTGCCCAGTGGGAGAGGGGTGACATTCTGTCAACACCCCACCAGCAGGTATGCTGCCCCGGTTCCTTGAGAGAGAGGTGAGGTTACACAGCCTGCTTAATGGGTGAGCGGCCCCTTCTCCAGTGGGCGATGGGTGACGTTCTGTTAAAAACCCGCTGGCAGGTATACTGCCCCTGTTCCTTGAGAGAGGGGTGAGTTTACCAACCTGCTTAATGGATGAGTGGCCCCTCCTCCAGCAGGGAGGGGTGAGGTTATGTCAGCAATGTTGCTACCAACCTGTTTAACAGGCAGTGTTACCAACCGCTTTAATGGGTGTGCTGTCCCTGCTCCAGTGGGAGAGGTGGGATTTGCTGTCAAGAACCTGCTAACAGGTACGCAGCCCCTATTCCGTTGTAGAGAGGGGCAATGCCACCAACTCACTTAACAGGTGAGCGGTCCCTGCTCTGGTGAGGGAGGGGCAATGGTCTGATGACAACCTGCTTAGAAAAGGCAGGGGTTGTGGCAATAAATTCTCTTTCCCCTTCTGCAGGATGCGGTGAGAAGCTGGTTCGTGAACTATTCTGCGGCCATTCCATGGTAGTTTGGGCCTGTAAGTGGGCTGCCGTGAGGCAATTTGGAACACAGCTCGGGCTTGGCCCCACCATGCAAGTTGGCTGGCTGGTCAAGCAGGGGATGTGGTGGGGCCAGCTGCTGCCCGCAATGGCGGAGTAATTGAAGGAGAACTTGTCGCCTGACGTATTGGTGATTCACTAGCATGAAAATGATCTGTGTTGGATGTCCGAGCTGCCGCTCAGGCCTAGAGCAGGTAAGGAGCTCGCACCCTTCAGCGTTGGCTGCCCGGCATCATGGTGGTCTGGTTGGACTTCCTACAGCAGCAGGTGTGGTGTGGTGCCAGCCACTGTGCTAAGGTGGAGAGGATGAGGAAGGTTGCCAAAGAGATTGGCCAGTTTGTGGCATGGTCATTGTGCATCCAGCCATTGCCTTCTCGATGCCTGCTCTCTACAGAGGAGATGGGGACACTTGTCTGAGCAGGGGGCAGACATCTTTCTGAGAGACCTGCAGGATGGCCTTAAGGTGCTTCTCCCCCATTTGGGAGCGGGAGGGTTAAACGCTAGACTGACCCCTCCTTGTGGCAGGTGGTGTGGTAGAGGCGTGCTTGGGACTGTAGAGTGCACCTTCAGACAACATAGGCAGGGCAGAACCCAATAGCAGTCCTCAGAGGCTCAGTGGCTCGAGGTGGCACAGCCCGCGGTTCGGCTGCCTTCCCCTTATGGGACAGACCTGGATGAGCTGCGTCGCCCAAGAACTTGGAGTCGGGTGCACATCCTGAATGGGGGACAGAGTTGGTTCTGGGGCCGCCCAGTGGTCCCGCCTCCGCACCACGCAGGGGTTTCGCTGCCCCTGCAACTGCAGGTCTCAGCCTCCTTTTCTGTATTAAAATGGCCCTTTTTTTTTTGATACTGTATTAAAATAAAGTGGCCCTTTCTCCCATGTGTGTTGTCTCAAGTGTACATTGAATTGTGCCCAGACAATCACAACGGTTTCCTTTCTATTATGGGAAATCAAAACAAAACAAAACAAAACCCAATTAGTGGAAACTGAGTTCCTACCACCTTGTTCTTTTGTGCTACTTGAAAATACATTTGTATGTTAAGTTAAAATTATACAGTAGCATGGCAGTGTTTGAGTGAAATAAAAGCTGTCTCTTTTGTGCCCTTAAAAAAAAAGGAACATTTCAGAAGAATATTATGTAGATGTTCCATGGCCCTAATCATTTTTACCTTGGGATCTAATGGATATGTGTGTGGGATTTTTCTTATTTGTTTTTAATACCTGAAGGTGTTGGTATTTTAGCATGAAATAAGGAAATACCTTGAGATGGTGCAAGTCCTCCAGAAACAACACCCCCCCCCCCAAATGGTCTGATATGAAGAACTATAAGTAGAGGTGGGAGAAAATGGTATTTTTTTCAGATTTCTATGTTTTCCAAAGTTCGAAGTGCAGAAAGCGGTGTTTGTTAGGTCTTTTTATTCAAACTTACTTTATAATTATAAATTATAATCGCTTTAAAAGTGTACTAGGGAGGTGATACAGATAGTATAGTGTCAGGAGATGCAACCACAGCCATTACCCATGCACCCTCTCCCATTAAATAATAAATAGAAACCAAATAAAAGTTTTATTTTATTTTATTTTTTTTGCAGATTTTGGGGTTTTCTTGGTGTTTTTTTTTTTACAAAAATGACAAGTGCATAAAGCGGAATTATGTATTTTTATTTTGTTACTACCATTTTCTCCAACTTCTAACTATTAGATAATCTGTGGCGGGATTTGGAATTGGAATTGGATTTTGGCAAATCATGCTACTTTCCAAAAACAGACAACAGCTCCATTTGTTCTGAGTCCAATTCTAAAATTTCAGTCTCATCATGCTCCTGATGAGCTAACCATTTCCAGTGAATGGTCTAATGAATTTCTTATTAGTGACCAATCATTCAATAATGACAGCAAAACTCTTTCTTCATTAAAAAGAGAAGGAAAGAAAAAATAATGTTGCCACTGTTAGACTTTATAGCTATTAAAACTGGGCAAGAATGGAGTTTATACTGAACAGAAATTAAGCGTTTCTTGGGTCAAGCTGGTCCATTTGTTCTGTCTTTCTATAGGTTCAGGGCCTAATCCTAAACAGTGCATGCCGGCTTACTGCCGGTGCACACTGTTGCAAAGGTGCCATAAGGCACGTCTGTGGCCCTCAGTTCCAGTCCAGCGCTGGTACTAGTTCAGCATCGGCCAGCGCTGAGCTAGCACCAGTGGACCACCGTTGCTCCGCCATTCCATGGTCACATGGACCACCAGGTTGCGGAGAGGTAGGTGGGGCCATGGGAGATGGGGAGGAGGCGTTCCAGGGTAGGGGAAGGTGGAAGGAGGGCAGGGAGGAAGCATGTCAGAGGAGAGAGCGGGGTGGGAGAGAGGCGGTACTGGTGGAGCTCTGCTCTGCACCACCAGTTCCTGAGCCTCCATGTCAGACCGCTGGACTGACACAGAGGCTCTTGGTTCAAATAGCCCCATTGCAGGACTACTTGCCTTACCCAGGGGAAGGGGACAAAAGTCCCCTTCTCCCGAGGAGCTGCTGGTGCTGCCCAGGTTGCTCTTGGGATGCAGTGGCAGCCATTTTCGGCACCACTGCAGCCCTGAGTGCTGGGCAGCTCAGGATTGGGCTACCTGTTATTTCATTAGATTGAGTTGGGTTATCAGCAAGCCCTTGATGAAATATGGCTAAGATCTCCTTGTCATCCTCTGAGAAAATACAAGAGATCCTGTGACAGAAATACTGTCAAATACTGTGACAGAAATTCTTTTTTTTTAAATGATGTTTTTGTTCTGAATTCAGGTAGTTCACAATATATGCCCAGGTTTCGTTCAAGAGCCATGTCTGGAATTTGGAGCTAATTTAAGTGCTTTCATGGATGAATTGCGCAGGAGAAAAGCAGGATATAAATGCAATCAAACTGATTGATCAAACAATCAATCAAAGCACAAGTCCTGACAGATTGCAATAGTGTAAAAACACTGATGTGGCTGTCGATAAGTTGTGACATCCATAAGCTAGGTATCTGTTACTTGAGGCTATTTATATTTATGTAGTTATTTTGAATGCAAGAAAGGGAAACTTATTTTGTCTCAGCTTTTTATTTTTTTAAGTGGCAACGTGGATGTGATACACATATTTATTTCATTGTGTACATTTATATGCCATCCGTCAGAGATATTTTTACCAGAACAGCTTACAGTATATTATAAACAAATTAAAAAATAGTGTACAAAAAGTACTGCCAAAGGTACCTACATTGCAATCATAGACTCACTTACCTGGGTTCCATGTTCTTTGTCTTAGGGTCCTAGGGTTGCAGGGGTGTGGGAAAGCGTACGTCACCTTTGCCCTCGCTGCAGCTCTTGCCAAGAAGTTTCCCTCCATTAAGGGTTCCTTGTTTCCATTGCAAATGTGTACCTGGAGCCCTGAAGGAAGAACAGTGGAAAGGAGAGAGAGAGTTGTCTGGGGAAAGCAACAGCTGTTTTCAGTAGCTGAGGGGGCCATCAAACATGTTGTTGATGCCTGAAAAAGACCAATATTTGTTGACAGTGTGAGCACCAGATAGTGCTGTAACGGATCACACACATTTAAATTGGGCAAAGCACCTGCTCAGCTGTATAGCTCTTGGATAAATTCCTGAAGTAATTAGCCAAGTTTTAGGTTGGAGTGGGGGACAAGAGCAAGAAATTGAGTTTTTCACACTCTTGATTACAGGAGAAAGCTATCAAAGAAACATCTCTCTTCTGTCTCTGTTCTTTTGACATGTGAATTAAAGAAGTGGATTTTTTCCCCCTAAATGAAAAGTTTTCATCACTAGATCTTTTAAGTGTTTTATAGTTCCTAGCTACCAGCTTGCAAAATACCTCCGGTAACAAGCCCTTCTTTCAAAATACCATATTCACGGACCTCTGAGCAATATTTGTATTTATGAAATCCTTGTATCTGAACATAAAACTAATATCAGGGGATTATCAATTGCATTCTTTGTAAAACATGAAATGAAATATAAACCAGTCAGAGAGTTGGGACTGACAAAGTGGGAGGAGAGGCAAGGGAGGCGGGGGGGATCTGAAGCAAGGAAGAGATAGGAAATGGAAAGAACCTATCTCAGCAAATAAACAGGTGTGTGAATTCTAGTCTGCAAAATGGAGTTGGCAATTATGCTTGAAGTCTCATTACATTTTTTTCCCCCTCTCACCTCTCTTCCTCTTTCCAACTCCCAGTAAAGGCATTAGGAAAACAACAGTTTCAGGTGTGTTCTGAAATGCCCTTCAGCAAAAGAGATCTTTTAAAATCTGAAGGCTTTTTCATACTGAGAATAATATCTATTTCCCTGTTTGAATTTTACAAAACAGATGTCCCCACTCCCCAAAATGCCCCATATAGGGCTGTCTAGACCCCATTTTCCTCTCTGTCATCCTTTTTAAAGATTTTTCCTAGCTCTATCAGGGAATATGTCAGTTTATAGAGAATCAGACAAAGTGGGACCTTTTGGGGAAAAGACCTTTCCCAGGACAGTACAGAACTCTAGGGGTTCTTATTAAAAATCAAAACTAAAGTAGCATCTGCAGAGTGATCAGATGTGACAATCCACTGAATTAGTACCTGTGAACATGGGCTAGGCAAGCAAAATGTCAAAATGTAACTAGTTTATTAAAAATCCAAAATCAAACAAAAGGGAAGAGAAAAAAAGTTCAAGCGGGTCTGATGAAAACTGCCTGAACTTGACTGGATGAACACAAAGCACAGGCTTGATCAAATGGGTACCATGACCAGAAATGCCTTGCAGATGGAGCTAGGATGCTATTCAAGAACAGGATTGGGCTGATGCGCAGAGGTTTGTGATAGCTGAACAGTTGTCGCAAAGTGGCTACTACCCACTGGGTAGCCAACCACTCAAAGAGCGCTCTGTTGGCCATTTTTGGAACACTACCACAGGAGACAAGCAAGTAGACTTCATGGTCTAGCGATGATAAGGTGTTCACATACTGAGCTGACATGAAATGGCAAACTGATAAGAGATCCCCTAAACCCCACATCTGTCACCCTCACATCTACCCACTACCCACCAAGCTGTCTCAATTGACTCTTCAATTCTCTTTCCTCCATTTGAGAGATCATGGTAAACAGGGAGCATTAAAACTGAAGGTAAGGAGGCAGGAATGGAGGTGGGGTTTTCTGAATTGTCTCAGGACTCAATCCTAACCAGTGTGTGCCGGCTTACCGGTGTCCTGGGGAAGAGAGTGGGGCAGGAGGGAGTCGGGTCAGGCGGAGCTTCACTTCACCTGATCCTGATCCTCCGTTTCAGGCCACTGGCCTGACATGGAGGCTCTTGATTCTGCGCCGACCCATTGTGGGGCTACGTGCCTTAGCCAGGGGAAGGGGATGAAAGTCCCTTTCCCCAGAGGAGCTGCTGGCACTGCTTGGATAGCTCCTCGGAGGCCGTGGTAGCCATTTTTGGCACTGCAGCAGCTCCATGCACCAGGCAGCTCAGGATTGGGCTGCTCCCACCTTAATTTGCCCCTCTCTTCTTGTCCAGCTGGCTGTTTTCATACCCAGCCAGGTGGGTGAGAAGGAAGAGGCAGGAGCAGCAAGAATGGTGATGGGACACATTTGTGTGCATTTTGGATGTGTGGGTGCATAGTATTGGAGAAGCAGATCTGTTCCAATAATGGTGTAAGATTTGCTCATGTTGCTCCTGACGTCAGCCAACAGTATCTTACAATAAGATGGCAAATCAGATGATTCACTTATAATTTAGTAACATCTATATTTTCTTCAAGTTCTTTATCCCAGGGTTTCTCTCCCTTGTTTGGACAAATAATCATATATTCATGCAAACTGCTCATTATCTTATGTACACCTGAACCCATTCTACTTGACAATGTACTGACAACTAATGCAAATTGTATCGACAGAGCCCCCTCAGCGATAATTACTGAGAAAGAACCATCTTGAACCAATTAATGTGGCAACTCAGCTTCAATTTTGTACCTCTCCAACATTCAGAGAAGTAATCAGTTGCATGGCTTGTGGCCAAATCCAGCTCATCTTGCCCAGGCCTGCAGTCTTGATTTGCTGCCCAATGAATGGTCAACTAGTGACTTCAATGTTGCAAATCATTTGCACAAGATGTGACTCTGGTACAGTGATTCTAATTGGAATGTCTGTCTGAGGAACATCAGCAATTTTCATTGTGGCCCATGGGACTGATGATGGAAATCTGTTGGCCGAATGTCTGTCTGTCTTTCATGAAGAAAGAAACATCAGTGAATAAGGGCAGTGAATTGACAGATTCTTTTGGCGCTCTTCACAATCCATTTTTGTTTTTACCACCCTGAATTAGTATCATCTGCAAACTTGACCTCATGTTGGCAACCTTCAGTCTCGAAAGACTGTGGTATCGCGCTCTGAAAGGTGGTTCTGGAACAGCGTCTAGTGTGGCTGAAAAGGCCGATTCGGGAGTGACAATCCCTTCCACACTGGGAGCAAGTGCAGTCTGTCCCTGGTCTGTCTCCCTAGCTATGGGCCTTCCTTCTTTGCCTCTTTGCCTCAGACTGTTGGCCAAGTGTCTCTTCAAACTGGGAAAGGCCATGCTGCACAGCCTGCCTCCAAGCAGGCCGCTCAGAGGCCAGGGTTTCCCACCTGTTGAGGTCCACTCCTAAGGCCTTCAGATCCCTCTTGCAGATGTCCTTGTATCGCTACTTATCTGTAACTCCAGATCATTTGTGGACAAATTGAAAAGAATTGATCCCAGTACAGATCCCTCCCCCCATTTGTACCTCCATTCATTGTGAACATTGTCAGCTTGTTCCACTTCTCTGTTTTCTGTTCTTTAACCAGTTGGCAATCCATAAGAGAACCATCCTCTAATTCCATGACTGTTAAGCTTATGCAACAGCCTGTGTTGTGGGACTTTGGCCCAAATCCTAACCAACCTTCCAGCACTGGCATAGCTGTGCCAGTGGAGCATGTGCTGCATCCTGCAGTTGGGTGTCACTCACGGAGGCCTCCTCAAAGTAAGGGAATGTTTGTTCCCTTACCTCAGAACTGCATTGCCCTTATGTCGGTGCTGGAAAGTGGGTTAGAATTACGCCCTTTGTCAAAAGCTCTTTGAAAGTTCAAGTTCACAGAATTGTCTCTGTCCATACGCCTGTTGGCAGTTGGTGTAGCAGGTCACAGGTTGTTCTGGATCATCGAAATTAACTGATAATATCATAATCATAGAATCATGGAAGGGACCCACAAGGTCTTCTAGTTCAACCCCTTCATGTAGCAGGAAATCCTCTTAGATAATCTCCAGCAAGTCCTTGTTGAGATCTCCAGTGAGGGAGAAGCCACTACCTCCATGGGCAATCTGTTCCAGTGCTGAACCAGGAATTTTTTTCCTGAGTCCAATCAGAATCTCTTCTCTTGCAGTTTGTACCAGTTGGATCTAGTTCTACTTTCAGAAGCAGTTGAGAACAAATTTATCCCTTCTTCCTTATGACAGCCCGTCAGGTATTTGAACAGCGCGATCATATCCCCTCTCAGTCTTCTTTTCTCCAGGCTGAACATACCAAGTCCCCTCAACCTTTCCTCATATGTCTTGTTCTCCAGCCCTCTGATCACCCTCGTCACTCACCTCTGAACCCGCTCAAGTTCGGCTGCGTCTTTTTAAAAGTCTTTTTTTCCCCTGTCTGTGTGTCTGTCTTTCTAAGTGAGGAGCCCAGATTTGGACACAGTGCTCCAGGTGAGGTCTGACCAATGCAGAGTAAAGCGAAACCACAACTTCTCGTGACTTGGAAACTACGGTTCTACTAATGCAGGCTAAAATTCCATTCACCATAATAAATAATAATTATATTTATTTATTTAAGAGTTTATTCATTTTTATAAATTATATTTATTTATTTAGGGCGCAATCCTAACCCTTTATGTTAGTGCTTTCCAGATAATATCACATGAACTGTTACCCTGCACATACCTGATCTTGGAAGCTAAGCAGCGTCAGGTCTGGTTAGTACTTGGATGGGAGACCACCTGGGAATACTGGGTGCTGTAGGCTTATACCATAGTCTTTCGAGACTGAAGGTTGCCAACCATAGCTATGCCAGTAAATATATATATTTACTGAGGGAAAGCAGAATTTGCATCAAGTATTTCATCTGCATATCTAAAGTTGAGCAAACATTTGTGACCCATCTCAAAACCCAGGTCTACTGAACATGACAAACAATCCCAAAACGTATTAGATATATCCAGAAGACCAGTTCCATGTAGCTGTCACAATCACAATGGGATGAGTCAAAGGCATGTTTGTGAAGTTCCTGTATGAGTGGAATGCTAAAATTGTGTTAGAGATAAGACTGCATTTTGTGTTCCAGGTCTTCACACTAGGGAGTGTGGATAATGTAATTATATAGGCTTATGGCCTTATATAGGCCTTATATAGCCACATATAAAAGTATAGGTTTCATAAGCTTACCAGTAGTCAATCATCAGCAACAAAAAGAAAAAAAAAGATACAGGAAATCTTGTATTGACTTTGAGGGACTTCCCTATGGTAGAATGTTCCCTGAAATATCAGTACAGTGGAAGTTATTCCTTTAATACACAGTGGATCAAACAAAAGCTTAGCTTCAGTGCACCAATTTGGAAGACAATGCTTGTTTTGAAAAACCCACATAGCTTACTGAAATTAGTTCTAAAGTAACTACAGCCAGGGAAACATTTGAGCTTTAAGGCTTTGGCTCCATTGTTGTGCAAGAGTTAGACTGCTTAAATCCCATTCACTACAGCAGGGTTTAAAGCAGTCAAACTGTGTAAAAGAGGCAGCCTTCTGTCTTTGAACTACAAGCCATAAAAATAAGTTTGTTTAAACTTCATCTCATATATCCAGCATCAGCCACTCTAAGAAAATATATGTGATCCTACGCAGAAGTAAGTCTTTCCACGTTCAACGCATTTACGCCCAGGTCAGTGCATATAAGATTGCAGCCTAACAACCCAATCTTGTCCCCTGTCACTAGCACCTTTGCAGTCACATTGAAAAGTGTCCATTGCAGCCTATGATGGGAGAGCAACCTGAAGGTCAATGAGCGGTCAGTAAATTTTTTTTTTAAATGTACTTCCACCTAAGGATTTCCTTTGACTTACACCACCTATTTTGGCAGCATATGGCCAAGAAAGGAAAAGGGGTGGGGAAGTTTCTGAAAGCAGGGATAAGATCTAGTGTGTGCCATTGTCACTGGATGCACCCCATCCTTCCTCCATTCCTCCCCCGAATGTCCAGTTCCACCCAATCCCCACACACGATCCACCCTTTCCACCCTGACTTACCTACTTGGAAGCAGGTTGCTGATGGTAGATCCAAAATGGCCACTGGCAGCACACCATACAAGCTGCCTTATGGCCTCTTACAACCCACTGTCATAAATTTGCAGATAGGATTGGGCCATAAGACCCCTTGCCACTGTTGATAGCCTAGATTAGCCTAAACATTGACAGCTGGCCCTATCTGTATCCATGTTCTGCTTTGTTGAACAAAGAGAAAAACAAATCTGCAAAAGAGAATCTACAATTAATTATTAACAGTATTTATATACCGCTTTTCAACTAAAAGTTCACAAAGCGGTTTACAGAGAAAAATCAAATAACTAAATGGCTCCCTGTCCCAAAAGGGCTCACAATCTAAAAAGATGCAAATGAATACCAGCAGACAGCTGCTAGAACAGACAGTGCTGGGGTGAGGTGGGCCAGTTACTCTCCCCCTGCTAAAAAAAGGAGCACCCACTTGAAAAAGTGCCTCTTACCCAATTAGCAGGGGTAAATCTACAATGTATTTAATGCCTGTTATGTCTTTTTACTTTGTAGTTTGGATGCCAATATAGAGTGAAATATTAGGAGGTTATGAGAGAGAGAGAGTCACATTTTTAATTAGCAGATTAAGGGCCCAATCCTATCCAACTTTCAAGCACCAGTGCAACTGCAATGCAACCCCAAGGTAAGGGAACAAATGTCCCCATACCTTGAGGAGGCCTCTGTGACTGCCTCCACACCACAGGATGCAGTGCACTCCCCAATGGCACAGTTGCACTGACACTGGAAAATTGGATAGGATTGGGCCCTAGGGCTGCAATCCTATATACAGTTTCCTGAGAGTAAGCCCCATTGACCACAATGGGGCTTATTTCTGAGTAGACATGCACAGGATTGCACTGTAAGTTGATTATCAAAGATCTTCATTTTTTTTAAATCTTCAGTTTTACTGAATCTTCTCATCTTTGCATGAGCACAATTTTTTTCAAACACACACACACACACACACACACACACACACACACACATGCATAACTTGTCAGCAAAAAAGATTGGATTCTGTTTCTGCTGTAATAAAAATGACCTAGAGTCACTGAGTATCAAATATGACTGTTCCAAAACTACCCAGTATATGCTGGCATTTCTATAAATCAATGGTTCTTACCCTTTTTAGGCCAGGACCCACTTCTGAGAATGACAATCTGTCTGGGACCCACCGGAAGTGATGTCAGCAACCTGGAAGTGATGTCATAACCAGAAATGACATCATCAAACAGGGAGTGACATCACTGTGATGTCAGAGCGGGAAGTGATGTCATCAAGCAGGAAGTTCTTGCCTAGAAACTCAAACTGTAAATGACGAGACAGTGGCATTGTATAGAACAGATTGGGTTCTATTTGGGTTGTCAACAGACTGCTGAGTCCACAAGACAAGAGTAATGCAAGAAATATCCAAGTTGATAGTTCACTTGGCAAGGGGAAGTGAAATAAAGGTTCAGTCAGTAATCAGCATGCATCAAGCCATTCTCTGGGAAAGCACTGCTCAAGAAAGACCCATAATATGGTAAAAGTGCTTAGGAAGCTCACATAATTTTATTCTTCCAGTTTGACACATTTTAATGGATACTTAAATATTTTCATCAAACAGCATCAATGGTGCACCACCACCACCATCCCCCCCACCTCCTCTGCAGAATCATGGTGGAATAAATTTCATTTGAAAAAACATCTCTAACATTGTTAGCACCTCTCAGTTAAACATTACAGACCAATTTGGATTCACAGTGCAAGTGAGACAGGAGCTCTCCAAGCTGTCAGATTAAGCTGTAATAAAAATATAGGCAGGGAATGACAACTGGTTCAAGAAAAGAGAGGAGGGGGAAGCTCAGTAAAAACAGAATAAGAGGTAATAAAGGTGACTTTGTATAGTTTGTAAGCCTTTGTATTATTTCTGAACAGCTTTTTGACAGGTGCTGTTTTGCCTTGAATGTTTCCAAGTGGAAACTGAAAAATCAAACGGGTTTGTATGATTGAATGGCACATAGTCAATACTCTAAATTGAGGCCTGTCATATCTAAAATGAAGCTAAGACTTAGACTGAAATCCTATACCCACTTCCCTGGGAGTAAGCCCCACTGAACATAGTCTGACTCAGTGGAGGACCTGCCATTGAATGAAAGGGGCAAATGCCCCAGGCGTGGAGCCTTGTATGCCTCTAGGACCGCATGGACACCTCACTGAGGCTCCCGACACAGTCGGAAATTGTGCTTCTGGTTTGCTGGAAGCACAGTTTAAAGCATCGGGGCAGCTTCAGGAGGCTTCCAGAACGCATCCAGGGGTTGTATCAGGCTCCATGCACAGTGGCAGGGGCAAATTTGCACGTGGGAGGGCAGCATACTGAGGGGAGGTACCATTGCAGGTCTTTGACCCGGGGTGTGGGGCTGGGGAGGTCCGCCACTGGTCTGACTTACATCTGAGTAGACAAGCATAGGATTGTACTATGAGTAATGTGACCTATCACTACCACTGTGACCTATCAGTGACAGCCTCAATCGTTTGCCTTAGGGATAGACAAGAATGTCAGAAATAGGAGGCAGGGTGTTAGGAATATAATGAAGACTTTTGACCATGGTTGGAGCCTCAATTACTAATATGAACACTGGAAAACGGAAGGGCTTTGTGATCACTTTGAAGATTCTAAGCCTCGGGGAGCACTGCAGAGGGCTGCGCAGGGCTCCCTGCACCTCCTGGAGCCTGCAGCAGTGATTGAAAGTAAGTGAAAGCACACCCCCTTAGCAATGCAATCCTGGGGATCATGTCACTGCCGTCGCCCCTTCCCCTGCCACTTAAAGGGATCAGGTGACCTTTACACAAACTGGTGGGTCACAATCCGTCAGTTTGAGAACGTAATGTGTTGGATTGTGGGCCCATGCTTTTCTGCACATCATTTGGCAGGGCCAGTTAAACGCATTATCCAAACTGAGCTAGCTCCGTAGGAGGAGATGAGGCTGTCCACTGGTAGGCACATTTGTTGCATGCAGATGTTCCCAGGTTTTTCCAGGTAAGACCCCCTCCTCCTTACCTGGGAAGGAGAGTCATGGCTAGACAGTATAGACAATCTTGAGGAAAACAAACCAATGATCTTCCTCAGCAGAAGTCTGCTTCATATGCTTATCTATGCGCTTTTTAGCTCTCTTATGGCTTTGAATCTTCTGGCATCATTATTTTCTTTATAAATAAATACAATCATTGCATTTATACACCATGACTCACAGTCAGATGTCTTTCTCTCAGTTGTTTGTGAGCCCATGTGCGTGCATGCATTTGTGTGTGAATACACATGCCATTTTCCCCATGACACTCTGGTCTCTTCCAGTGTTCCCGTACAGTGTTTCTCATTAAGTTAGTTGGCAACCTTCAGTCTCGAAAGACTATGGTACCACGCTCTGAATGGTGGTTCTGGAACAGCATCTAGTGTGGCTGAAAGGGCCAATTCGGGAGTGACAATCCCTTCCACACTGGGAGCAAGTGTTGTGTGTCCCTGGTCTGTCTCCTTGGCTGTGGGCCTTCCTTCTTTGCCTCTTTGCCTCAGCCTGTTGGCCAAGTGTCTTTTCAAACTGGGAAAGGCCATGCTGCACAGCCTGCCTCCAAGCGGGCTGCTCAGAGGCCAGGGTTTCCCACCTGTTGAGGTCCACTCCTAAGGCCTTCAGATCCCTCTTGCAGATGTCCTTGTTTCTCAAATCAGATGAAAAACAGTATTTTTATTAGTATTTTTAAGTATTTTTAAAAATAGTATTTTTAAGGTCAGCAACTATATCCTTACAACACCCCCCTCAAAATGTAATCATGTTTACCACAGTCTGGGTGAATTCAAATTGATTTTGGTTCAGCTGCACTGCTGTGAAATTACCTTTTCTAACACCCATACATCCATTAGTAATAGTGAGTGCATATTTAATTTTCTAATGGGTTGGATCAATATTCACTTTCTGTACAAAGCAGCTAACTTTGCTGGAGAGAGAACAAATAGTGTGGAATATCCTCCACTTTGATTGCACTATTATTGGTTGGAAGTTGGGTTGAATGGAAATGGCAGGTACTTTCAGCAATTCCCCCCCCCCCCCCCCCGTACTGGTACAAAATGTTCCCCTTCACTATTTTTCAGGGAGATTTTTGGCAGCTGTTTTTCATGGGGAGGGGGTGCTACATGAATGCACCTCCTGCAGATGTTCAAACTTCGTGTCCATGTACACGCATGCACACGTATGCACACACAAACTTTCAAGTATCCTGTGTCCCCATAACACTTGCACACATTCACACATTCCTGGCCTTTCGGTGGCACAAGCCTCTTTGCTTGATTATCTGCAGCTTTGGTGCTATCGTTCATCAAATTGCCCTTCTTTCTCCTAGTACGAGAGACATTGGGAAACTTCTCCTTAACATGTTTTCCATGCCAAAGTTGTCTTCTGAAGAATATTTGACTCGGTCCTAGTGAAAGGGGTTTCCTTGTATCTCTCACCCAGGATCACAGAGGGCATTTGGTGGAACTAGAGCTGTGGTGCTGTTGCAGGTTACAGGCAAGGATGAAAATGGACACCAGGAGGTTTCAAGGAAAACAAGCTTTATTTCTTTCAGCTGGCTGCTGGTCACAGAGGAATTATTTCCAAAGTCTGTGACCCCGAATTTCTCGGGGCTCTGAGTTGATATACAAACAAACTTTCATTGCAAAGCATTGGCTAGACTTCTGATTGGTAGAATGTAAATTGCAGAGCCTTGGATATATTCTTGATTGGCAAAAAGCATAGCACATGAGGCTTTGTCCCTGCCTACACAGCCCCTTACTCAATTCCTGCCCAGCATGCTCTTACTAAATATGGCACTTTAGAAACATGTAAAATCTTTCTTACTGTAAAAATCCCCTCTTCTCCTCTTCGTATTAGCTCATAGCTTGCCTGCAAAAGTCCCTTTTCTCTTCTAACCACCTGTCTGTTGCGGTTAGCTAGCTGTTTCCTGTTTTTGGGATGCTAGCTGCAGCACGACTTGCTTTTTAACACAGACACGAAAGGGCATTCAAGGGGCATCTTTTAAAATATCTTTTCCGACCCAAGCAGCTCAGTATAGGGCCTACTTTGGCTAAAGCACTCTGCTTATGCTCTAAATTCTGGGAGCTTTCCTCACAGTGCTGGCATGGTAAATTCACAGTCCAAATGCTATCCCCCACCATTGTCCACAATGAAGCTACACTAATGGTGCATGCCTCCCCACCCAGGAATTGGACCAGGGATGTGCCAATTCACCATGGTGAGGCTCGAGTTGAGTTCCGAGTTCTCACCCCCTTTGACTCAACTCATGCACTAGTCTTAACCCTTTTGGGGATTCTGATTGAGTCTGAGTCTTTTTGATTAATGAGTCACATACTGCTGTGCAGGAAAAAAAAAATGGAACTGCTGATTGTGTGTGAGTGAGTTCTCATTTAATTATTAATTAACATTATTAACAGTATTTATATACCGCTTTTCAACTAAAAGTTCACAAAGCGGTTTACAGAGAAAAATCAAATATCTAAATGGCTCCCTGTCCCAAAAGGGCTCACAATCTAAAAAGATGCAAAAGAATACCAGCAGACAGCCACTAGAACAGACACTGCTGGGGTGAGGTGGGCCAGTTACTCTCCCCCTGCTATAAAAAGGAGCACCCACTTGAAAAAGTGCCTCTTACCCAATTAGCAGGTTTAAGACTTCCTTGATGTCCCCATCCTATCTGTAAAGAAAAGCTCTGCCAAATGGTTCCTTAAAAGCCAAGTTTCTGAGTCTCCACTTGTTTCTGAGCCAAGTTTCTGAGTCTCCAGAGAAAAATTCCTGAGTCACTTCTGGTTTCAAAACACACATAGCTGGAGTCCACACAAGTCCACACAAGTCCACACAAGACTCAAGTCTGAGTCTTACAAGTTGAGTCACCCATTCCTGCCCACGACACACTCCTGCTGCTGGCTTACTGGGGTCAGCACAGTCCAGACTCCATGACGGCGAGTGCATGGAGCTGTCGATGCTTTGAGTCAGTGGCTCTTAATGGCCCAGCAGTGGTGTGATGTTCACTGTGTTACTGGGCCGTTTACAACAGCAGAACTTCCACTGTTGTACAAGGCCCATAGGATTGGGCCATCAGTCATGCAGACAATATGGCTGCTATAATATTATGCTTCTTTCTGCTATTGTCCCCATATATGGAGTGGATATTAGGGAACAGGAAACAGGTGAGCAAAGTCTGAGCACCTCAGGGTATTTCACCCTGAAAGGGAAAATTGTAGTACATAACGCAGTTTTGTGGAAGTTGTGTGCTGACAGATCCTGAAGACTATGCTTGCATGCTGGTTCTGCAAGTGTACAATGAGTCAACGTGGCCTTGAGGATGTCTTTGCGCATGGCATCATAAGGCCTCTTTTGTCTATTGAGCTTACCCCTCATGCATTGCAAGGCCATTTCCATTCCCAAGGTGAAGTTTATAAAGTCAAGATGTTTATATGTATGTCTACAAGCAAACCAGGCAGAGGTATGCAGAGACAATCTCAGATTTTTGGCATGTCTTCCCTTTTGTGATTGGAATTTCTAAGTGGGGGGCTTGTGAATTGTTCTAGGCTGACAAGTTAGGATAGTAGGTGCCTTTGTGCTTCCAAAGCACTCAGCATGCATCCAAATCAAAGTCTGACTTTGAGGATGCTCTCTTTCCTTATTCTAGTTTCAAGTGTGGGAGGAGGGCTGGGACTCATCCCATAGTGTGCTGTGCTTCCAGGTAGTATAGGCTCCAAAACACAGGAGGTGTTTCCCCTCTCCAGCTCCAAACTGTATCCCTCTGTGTTTCTGACACCGTCATTTCCAGATGCCTCATAAGCATTGTGAGACCCAGATGGGCAACCCAGTCCACCACAACTTCCTATGAGGTGATGCAGCAGTGCCAGCACAGACTCTGCTGAATCCTACAGGGGAGTTTCAGCCTCAAGAGGTTCCCTTGCTGTGGGGTAAGCCCCTATGGTCCTGGTGGGCCAACTCAGACCTGTGCTACAGCTGGGAAAGTGGATCAGGCCTGGGAGGGTGGCAGGATTTGATATGTGCCACTGCCAAACACACCCCCTCCCAGGCTTGTTCTACCCCCCTCCCCGCCCTATCACCACCCATTTCACCTACCCCCTCCCATGTTCCAGCCTACCCCTGCCTTGTTCCACTCCCTGTGTGGCCTTACCTGCTCCAGCAGGACTTCAGCCATCCACTAGCATGTAGGAGGCCATTCTGGCTTGATAGTGTCTCAACAGCCACTGCCATAAAGTAGCCTCTGCTGGCACAACATGCATTATGCCGGTGCCCAGTTGGCATGGGATTGGGCCACCCCATGAACTGGGGAAGGGGCAAGAAATTATCTCTGATATTTAGAGCACCTCTGAATCTTAGCATGACATCAGAGACTGAAGCCCACCCCCCTTTCACTGTGGGAGGAAAAAAGACTTGCCTACCACAAATTTCAAGTGGATATCAAGGCCAGGCGAAATGTCTTGTCCCCTGAATCAACCTGATTCTGAACTCTTGGAGATGCGGGTGTCAGGACACAGCTGTGCACAGACATTGAAACAAATGAGAGTTCATATTCTACTTTGGCTCCCAGCATAGGTTGGAATCCGCAGAGCCTGCGACCCTCTCAGGAACTTTCCAAAGGCAACACTTCTAATGATCTCCCTGTCTATGAAAGCTTCAATGTGTAGAGGCTGAATGCACCCTGTCATGACCCTGCACCAAACCCTTCCTGAATATCTGGAGACTGCAGGAACAATAGCAATGACAGGTCCTTGTAGAAGCCCAGAACTAGTGATGTAATACTTGTTTGATCACCCCTCCCCTATTGTCCTCTGTCACTACTACTCAAGAAGCCTAAACCCACGCTTTGAGTCAGCTGAGAGAGGCAGAATTGTCAGCTCCACTGCAAAAACTTCCAGCTGCAACTGCTCTGTGGGATACAGGAATAGCTCTCCCACCTAGCTCTACAAATGCAATTCCTTCTGGACAGCTGTTTGGCTGTTTCAAGCCTCCTTGCCCAGTGCTTACTCCTTTACATGGGTGCTTCCACACTGCTTGGCAGAAACAGACAGTGATCTGCTCATGATCTACACCTCTTCAGCTAGGCTTCTAGCATATTCGGCTTCTAATATATTCCATTTCAGCAGACCTACATTAAAGGTGTTGCACCCAGAACCAATTGCTGAGTCAGAGCATCTGGGTAGTCAGTCTGAAATACCATAAAATATTTTCATTCTCTTCTTCAGTTTTTAAGATCTCCCATCCCTGATATTCATTTGTCTTCTCCCTTCCATCAGAGTGCAAATCTATATTCTCGTGATTTAAGAACTCTGGGAGGCATCATCTTCTTATTGAAAGTTTCATTTTTTCCCCCCAAAAGGTTATACATCTTTTTTTTTACCTGCTCTATAGCTTTCTCCTTTCGAGCCACCCTCTGTGAAGCTGACACAATCATTCAACATTATTTCAGTCACATGGAAAAAAAAAATGTGTTTAAAACATTGCTAAAATATGTCACTTCATTCACAATGGGTCTATGACACTAGTTAGGCAGCGCTATAAATTCAATCAGCTGTCACATATCCTATTACAAAGAGCCTTAAATAGTGATGGAGGCATGATTAAAGAATCTTCAGTCTCAAAATCAGAGTCGGTGTTTATTTTCAAGCTTTAAGCATCCATGGGCCTCCTTCAAAGGTTTAAACAAGTGCAAGGGGAAAAAAGCTTAGCATTTCCAGATGTTTTGTGTTTCTATAAATCCAAGTGAATTTGCTGTACGAATTATGAACATATGCTGAAAAATCATAACCCTTAAGTGTGAGTGAATTATTTGCGCTTTCCCCCTTTCAGTTAAAACCTAGTTGAAAGTATTCAAATTACTGCAATTCTCAAGCTTTAGTCACACAATATGTAGTAATTCCATTCTCTCAGCGTGACTTTTTTTTTTCCTCCTCCAGGCAGAAGTGGCAGAAAAATGCTTGTTGACAAGAAGCAAACATAAACCTCACCCAGAAAAGAACTCAAGAGCAGTACATGAGACTGCAAACATCATGTTGTGGGGGTGTGAGATGTAGGGTGGATATGGGCTGCATGGAGCAGCCATCAGGTGGGGCTGGCAGGACTTCCCCCAGGCAGTGATGTCACCTCTGGATGGGGAAGTCTTGAGGGACTCAGGGCCCAATCCAGACAAGTGCACACCGGATCACCGCCGGTGAGCACTGTTGCAAATGTGCCATAAGGGGCCTTATGGCACATTTGCAAGCCCTTACCCTGGTCCCAGCGATGGAGCTAGCCCAGCACGAGTCCACACTGGACCAGCTCTGGCATTGGGCCTGTGTTCTGCTGCCCAGAGGTCGCCCGGACCACCTGGCGGTGGAGAGGTGAGTGGGAGTGTGGGAGGAGGTGGGAAGGAGACATTCCGGGGTAGGGGGAGGCAGGGGGAGGTGAGCAGAGGGTGGGGAGGAGGCATGGCAGGGGAAGGAATGGGGCAGGAGGAGGTTGGAACCGGAACCGATCCTGAGCCCTATGTGGAACCGCGCAATCCAACAAAGGACTCTCTAGTTCTATGGCAGCTCCAGAACTGCCATAGAATTGAGTAACTCCTTTGCGGGGCTGCTTCCCTTACACAAGGGAAGGGAACAAAAGCCCCCTTCCTCCGAGGAGCCACCGGCAGCTGCCTGTACGTGCACTGGATACTGCGGCAGCCATTTTTGCGCTGTGGCAGCCCCGTGTGCTGGGCAGCTCAGAATTGGGCTGCCTGCCAGCCGTGCAGCAGTTTGAAGTTTCTTGGATTGGAGGATGGCTGGGGGGGGGGGGTAGAAAAGTGTCAGAGATCAAAAGGATGGGGAAGAGGAAGAAGAGGCAAGTGACAGATGGAACAGAAGGAGAAGGCAATGCTAAGGCAAGGAATGAGGAGAAAAGAAGGAACATTAGGAGGAGTGAAAGCAGGTCTATCAGCAAAATCAAAGGAAGGCACAGATGGGTGAAAGACAGAGAGTTGGCTTGGCAAGAGGTGGAGGGGGGTATGAAGGAAGAGAGACCCCATAAGGAAAAGACTTGCGAGAGAGATGGGAGCGGTACAACAAGCTGGATGGAGGGGGGTGTTGACCTGGGAAAGAAGCAAGGAGGAACTGGGAGTAGAAGAGAGTAAATTTAGCATTCCCTTTGGTCCAAACACCACCAAGCATACATGGGGGGGGGGGGGAGAGAATGGAAGATTATATCAACCAGCCAGTCAGCCTAATTGTTTGATCTGTGAGGAGCATCTGGTTTTAAACCTACCTATGGTCTGAATGTATATGCTTTCCTGATGCAACATCAGGCTCCTTATTCCATTACATGCATTCCATTACATGTATGCAGTCAGTGTGTAAGGCAGCAGTTTTCAAACTCTTGGGGAGAGTTTGAGCCACTCTTCTTGCGGGGGTGGGGGGAGGCAGTGGGGGCAGGGGAAGCCACTCAGGGGTACACTTACCTGAGCCTCCTGCAGCCTCCTGGGGGTGCAGAGAGCCCTGCTTCATAAGTGAAAGTGAAAGAAGTGAAATCGCGCTCCATTTCCGCTTTAGTGGAGGAGGGGCACGATTGCTCCACTTTCGCTTTCAAAGCTGTAGGGAGCCCTGCAGAAGGTCGTGTAGGGCTCCCCGCACCCCCGGGAGGCTGCGGATATAGCGTAGTTCTTCCTAAAGCCTATACAATCAACTCTGGTTTACATCTGGTAAGTGAGTGAACATGAAAACACAGATATATTTGGAAAGTACCCTGAAGACTGGGAAGCTGATTGTGAGTGAACACTGCTAACATCTCCAACTGTAGATCTACAGTTTAGATATCAGATGTATTGCTTGCCAAATTTCTCTCTCCCTGACATAAATATATAGATTCCTGTTCACTTATTTCCTAGGAGGGGTAGAATCTGCCAGTTCCAATATATCTGGTATTTGAATAGACCAGCTTAATTTTCCAGGTGTCCCCTAGAAAATCAATCAGGAATAAAGGTAATGATAAATTTATCTTGAACCAGCAAATATTAAGGCCTCTCTGTCCTCATGGAGTCATTCAAAGGGGAAGTGTCAGAGAGGGCCTGATCACTGCTGTGTGGACAGCAGTTTCCTTAGAGGACATTGATGGATTGGTCGGCCTATAAGCCTTGTACAAAATATATATTCCATATGCGTATTCAGAAGCATCCAGAGCCTCTGGGCTAATTGAAGCTTGCACAGTGTCTGACCTTCCTTGCTGTGTTGCTGTTCTTTAGAGCAGTGGTTCTGAGAATGTCTGGGACCCACCGGAAGTGATGTCATCAACCTGGAAGTGATGTAATGGCAGGAAGTGACATCATCAAGCAGGAAGTGACATCACTGTGATATCAGAGCTAGAAGTGATTTCATAAAACAGGAAGTGACATCACTGTTCTTACCTAGGAACTCCAACTGTAAATGACAAGAGAAAATATTCCAGCTCAGAAGCTTCTTCCAATTCTCCCCCCCCCCCGCTTCCATTGTACCATACCAAAAGTAAGCCCTTCTTACTACCCATTGTGTTAAGTTGGGAACATCATTTAATGTAGCTTTGTGATATTTTCCAAAAGGAAAGGTCCTTAAATCTTTTTACTCATTCCTTGGAACTAGCCTAGGTCATGGTGCTTTGGAGATAAGGATGCCAGCAGATGAAACAGTGTTTGGTCGGGCATAGGGCAATGTGGAAGTCAGGGCTCCTGAGTTCGCAAAATTAATATGATTCTGTGCTCTGAAAAGGTCTGGTGTTTATCTTTAAAAAGCAATTCTCCATTTCTACAGAATATCTTAATGCTTCCAGGAATAAATATGAAAGTTTAACAACCTGCATCTGTAAAACCCCCACCAAGAAGTAGGAAGTTTTAAGCATATGCCGGAACTGTCAGCTGGCAACAATAAAGGAAAATTGGTGAAAGACCATGGCAGAGCTGTGATTCTCTGAAGACTGAACCAGAGATACAAGCAAGGAGTGAGCCTTGTGGGCTTTGAAATCACTCAGCTGCCAGGACAGCCACCACCATTCCCATCATCAGGAATGCACCCCATTTCACAAACTACCCTGAAGATTCCAAATGCTTCTCTGCCACATATACTGACTTTGCTTTCAGTTAACCTAAAGATAACCAAAATCATGGAACTGGAAGGGACATAAGAGGTCATCTAGTCCACTCCCCTGTCTGTAGCTTCTCAGACATATGCTCAGTGCTTACTTTCAGCCCATTTCACACACAACCCTGATGATCACCAAAATCATGGAATTACCTAAAAGGTCATCTAGTCCAACCTCCTGTCTCTAGCTTCTCAGACGTATGTTCAGTGCAGAAGAGATGACCAAGGCACTTGGAGAGATGTATCATATCTGTTTGACTGCTTTTAATGGTGTGCATCAAAGAAGTGTGGGGCAGGGCCATGGAGCATCCCCCTCCCAGCTGGAAAGATAGGGATGCCCTACT
The DNA here is from genome assembly GCF_035046505.1 of Tiliqua scincoides. Lineage (NCBI taxonomy): Eukaryota > Metazoa > Chordata > Lepidosauria > Squamata > Scincidae > Tiliqua > Tiliqua scincoides. The sequence goes on along the minus strand of NC_089821.1, from coordinate 76,384,818 downwards.
GTTCTCCTCCCAGCTGCTAAAAGGAGCCAAACAGTGGGGTAGCTATATTGGGAGTGCTCGCTTGTCCTGGCCTCTCCACACTCCCTCTTGCCTGGCTGAGCACATGGCAGCAGAGTGTGGGTGCTGAAGCCTCCTCCACCCCACTCAGGGCGCTTTTCCACTCTCCCTCTCGCCTGCCTAAGGTTAAAGGGAGCCAAATAGAGGGGTCCTGCATGCCCCCAAGAATGAGGGAGCACTCACCTGAAAATCTCCAAGCACACTCTCCTTTCCTCTCCCCTCCTTTGAATGGGGCTGGGCACATGTACAGAGGAAAAGTGGCAGGCTGCCTGCCCTGCGCATGTGCAAGCCGCTCTTTGTGTTTGCGTACTCTGTGCCTGGAAGCCTAAAATAGCTCCCCAAGGGTCTGTTTGCCCTGTCTCAAAATGGCTCCGCCTGGGTCTACTTGCCCTGTCTCAAAATGGCTCCGCCTGCCTCACTTTGCCCTGTCTCAAAATGGCACCGCCAGGTCTGCCCTTTTGCAAAATGGCGGCCACCATCTTATCGCGACCCACCAGAAATTCAATCGTGACCCACCAAGTGGGTCAATGACCCACAGTTTGAGAACCTCTGCTTTAGAGTAACCCAGATGAGATTCAGGCACAAATTTAGAGGCAGAAGTCTTCAAAGACTTGGAACTTGGTCTTGTTCCTTCCAGTTAGCCAATGAGACAAAAGCTACTCTAGGCATGAATAAGGCTGCAAAGTGGGATTTTTGTGTTCTCCCAATTTGGAAGCCTGCTCTGCTATAGCACCCTTATCTCAGTTTTAAAAAATGGTTTGCTATGTGGAAAGGGAGAACTCAACTTGAGAAACACATGCTCAAAGCTCCATTAACGTTTAGTACTCTTTGAATCACTGACACAGAATGTGCATGATCACAACGAAATGCAGTGACTATGGGTTACAGCATTTCTGTAACCCGTACAGATGGCTAGAACCTACAGGTGGCTAGGGAGGCAGGAAATCCAATTGGTAATGTGGGGTGGAGGGTGAGATCCAAAGCCAACCATTCATGGCTAGTGCCTGAGCGCACAGAGATCAGGGGCAGTGGAAAGCATGGGAACTCATGGAGAGGCAGGATACAGTTGCAGGTTCAACTGGAAACAAGGCTTCAGGATCTAGGATAGCTTACAAGATAGATGGACAAATCCAGTGATGTCCCAGTTTCAAGTGAGTCGTTTTATCTCTCCAGGCCCCTGGCTTCCAGGCTGTATCCCTTTGCTTGGAGAATGAAGATCTCTACAGGTTTGAAGTCAAATACTCTTCCATGTCTGTTCAGGGATATCTGACTCTGGAGAAACTGTCTCTGAAGTTTTGTAGGCCTCCCATCTATGTAGTCCAGAGAGTATTGGGGCCTGTCCTGGATCTTACCTGCTCACCCCCTCTGAATCTAAATTATGGTTGCTGCTTCTGCTTGTGGCAATAATATTCATGAGAGAAGATATCCTATCCTGGATAACAAGTTAGTGAGGGAGGGTGGCTTTCATTCCTAGGTCCCACTGTTCTATCAATTGTTCTGTTGATACAATTTGTGTGCCCTCTTATGCCAGTTCCATTTTCCCCCTTAATCTTCAACTGAAAAGCGATTGAATTTTTAAAAAAAATGTAAATAGGACTAGGGTGGGCATGATTAGGATAGAAACCTTGGCAGGGGCTACAGATACCCTATCCTAGTTACATTTCACCCATTGCATTATTGAGAAGGGGACCAATGTGCACGTTTCTTGCAATGGTAGTTTGGCCCTATGAATTAGTAATCTCTTTGACTATAGTGGTAAGGACAGCTATATTTCATTAAATTCAGTGGGAACTTTTGCTGGTTTTCGAGCACGATGAAATGACAGCTGAAATTGGGCATTTTTGCCCACAGTGCTATCTCACTATCTATTATCCCTTGCAGTCTTGGCAGCTGAGCATATCATCTACATGGGATAATGGGGGAAGCCGTGTTTGAACTTGTTTCATTATTAACTACTGGAGAAGTGATGCTTAGCTATTCAGTAGGTCTGGAGGAGCAGTGCAATCTTGGAGAACATTCTTTACCAAATCAGAGATTGTGTGTGTGTGGGGGGGGGGGGAGGCAGGTGAAGTTGAAGGGTTTTTTTTTAATATTGGGGGAAGTGAAGGGGAAGCAATACATTTGCTGAAATAAGTAAATTGGTTTGCAGAAAAGTGGAAGTGACAATCGGAGAGCTGGATTGAATGACAGAATACAGAGAGTAAAGATGGAGAGATGTGCCTTTTTAAGCTTAGGGAAGTGAGTTCTCTAAGGTTAAATACTTGACTGCTTGGGTTGCCAAGCTCTATCCAACCAGGCTATGGCTTATGCCTCTTTTTCTAACTATGAAGAGCTGATGATAGATTTGAATCTAGCAGCATCATAGAAATCTAACACATGCATGTGGGTTCTTTCAAAAGAACTCTGATCTCAATTGACAGAACAGTCATATCCTGGGCAGACCCAGAGTGTGCAGCAGTGCTGGTCCAGCCTCCATTGCATGCTAAGGGCCAGGCAGGGATCAGGGAGAGACTAGTAGAGAGGTAAGTAAAAAAAAAAAAAAACTATTCTGTTGCTGCTTTGCCCCAAAGGTCTACACTGGGTGCCCAAACTCCTGGCCTGGATCTGCATCAACTCTCTGGTTACTATAAATCTAAGTGGGTCCAGGGGGGCATGCTGAACCCAGACCAGGGGCATAGGAGATTGGTGCCACCACTGCCACTAATATCCTCCCCCCCAGCCCCACTTGAGGGTGAACGCATTCACCCTCAACACAGCCTGTCCTGATCCCTGTCCTGATCCTCCTCTAAAATATCCCAGAATGTCTCTTCTTTCAACTTGCCTGCTTCAGCAGAGGCTCCACAGGTCACTGGCAAGTCCCTGGGGCTGCCAACTAATTGCACTGGCGGCCCTGGCCTCCACACCAGTGACCCGGGCTTTGTACTGATGGAGTCCAATTTCTGTCAGAGCAAGGCCTGGATATGTTTGGGCTGTTAATTAATGAAAGCCAAATTTGCAAGAGATTCAATGAGCATGAGTGGTGTCAACCTGAACTATGTGTAAGGTATTGGGGTAAATCTACAGAGGCCACAATCTATTTAGTGTACTCTATTCACCTTGTATCCTCTATAACTTCAAAACTGGTTTCTTTGTCAAAAAGAGATTATCAGATTGCCTGGGTCAGATCTATAATAACAATGTAATAACTGTTATCAACAAATTAAGTGTACACTATTCCTGCAAATCCAACTGAGATTATCCCCTCTCTTCACAGCCTAGGAAAAAACCCTGCCACTAAGAGTGCTGTATAGAACCCAGTTAATAAACCCACCTTAAATTAATAAGCCTGCATGCAGTCTGAATCCAGTAGCCAATTCTGAACACACAAACCCTGTCATTAGGAGTGGAATAGCCATCACACAGTCCAGTGTGAGAAAAGTGCCTGAATGCAACACCCTAAACGTACACCCCTTTAATTTTTATGTGATCATGATTGCTTTTATTCCAGCCACTCGTCAAATGTTTCTTTTAATAGTAATAGGTCACATATCATAAAAGGTCACATATCATCTGAAGTGCATGACATGAATGTACAAATCATGAAAGAACAGCTCGCTCCCTATTGACCTTCAGCGGAAGGCTGCAAACCCTTTTATTCCATTTGGCCTTATCCCTTTAATTCTTGTGGCTTAGCTTTGTACTCATTTTAAGTGGTTGCAGTGTTATGGCTTTTATTCGTTTCTGTGTGGTATTTGAATGCAAGGCGGGATACAAATGCTTTAAAATAAAGAAATAAATAAATCATTTCTATTCACATCAGAGTGAATGTTTTGTTTAGACAATGTGTGACTAGTTGACGGTGCAGGTGACTGTTGAGTTTTGCTTGTTTAAGAGGAAACAAGAAAAAAATCATAAGGTTCTGTTTTTTTCTTCACAAACCTTAGCCCATAGGTTCACAATGTGAACCTGTTGTGCTTCACAATGTAAATTATGTAGAAAGTATGCGGTTTTAGGCATAGCAGATCAATGGTGCACTCTCCTAGGCAAATGCCTATGTCTAGATTACTATATGCTGAGCCGTGAGATCCTGATGTTACAGTGATAGAAACCATTATGTTGTTATTTGCATGGGATGATCTCCATAATTACCATGTTTAATCAATTCCTCCTCCCTCAATGTATTGTGTTGGTCATCCAATCATATGGATGGCTACAGAAGGCTGCTGCAGCACCAGTAAAGACTCATGTACTGGTACAAACAAATCATTACCACTTTCCTCCATAGCATTCCATGTAATATTTCAGGCCTTCAACCTAGTATTCAGAATTCATGTTTATGTTTACTCCTTCTTTGTTACACTACAGTGCAAGAGGTACCTTTGGCCCATCAACATCCCAATCCTATCCTCCACCAGTCCATAGCATACAGCTGCTCCAATGGAGCTTGTGCTGCATGCTATGGTGGAGGGGCAATCAGACAGCCAGCATAAAATAACCTTTACTTCTATTTCCTGATAGGATGCCTGATCACTCATGGGTCTCCTTGGACCCACACCAGCTATTTTGCTGGTGAAGTCTCAGAAAAGGAAGGGGGCTGGTCTGGGCTTGGAGAGGGGATTAGGATCCAGCATGTGCAACACTACTGTGATCCTCCCCGCCCTCCCCTCTACCCACCCTGAACCTCACCCAAACCACCCATGGCCTGCCCTCACCACCATGGACCTGGCACTGACCCAGTCCATTGGTGGCCTTCATACAGAGTTGCCGGCTGTTTGCCAATAGGATTGAGATGTAAGGCTGCAATCCTATGCGCATCTTCCTGGGAGTATGCCCCATTGACTCTAATATGACTTCTGAGTAGACATACATAATATTGGGCTGTAAGAATAGTTGCAGTTGCTTGGGTTTCATTGTCATACGTATATCCTGCTCCTACCATGTCTTTACCTTCCCACTTTTGACTTATACTAGGCCTATTATTGTACAACTATGCCAGAGACAGCATACCGGTTTGGTGGTATTGTCTTGGAGCCCAATCCTGAGCTTGGCGTGCCAGCTCACTGCCAGCACGTACTGTCACAAATGTGCCATAAGTGACCAGAAAAAGGGTGTTCTTGGTTGAGGTGCCCATATTTGGGATGCCTTCCCCAAAGCAACTCACTTAGCACCAACCATAATGTCTTTTGTGCACCAGGCAAAGAAACTTTTATTTGTCTAGGTGTTACAGCATGATCAATCAATGCTTTAAAGCAGGGATGGGCAAACTTCAACTTTAGGGATCCTGGACCTTTAACAATTGTGCAGAAGAGGGAATTTCAGCAGCTGCAGCTTGTCAGCTCACAAATGACAAGCTGCACCTGCTGGAATTCTCTCTCCTACACAGTTGTTAAAGGTTTAAGATCCCTCAAGTTGAAAACTTGCCCACGCCTGCTTTAAAATATTGTTACAGTCTGTTCTCTTCATATGTGAATTCACTATCTGTGAATTTGCTTTCTGTGATGGACCTTCTCTAATTATCTGTATCTCTGTTTTCAGTATCTGCTATGCAGAGACCTTCCAGAGGCTGCAGGGACCTTCAGAATGGCACCTGTGACCGACGCGGAACCCTTTAAATTCAGAAGCTTCCACCGTTCATTTTAAAGGGGTATGAACTGGTCACAGGCACCATTCTGAAGGTCCTTGCAGCTTCTGGAAGGTGTCTGCAGCATTCAGAGATATTTTGGCACTTCCTATTGCACTCTGCTGGCTTCCTGAGGGTCTCTACTGGATTTTTCTGATGGTGGGGTACTCCTTCCTCTGCCTTAGAATACCACTTGTACCTAGCCCCTTAGGCTCAATGGTTCATTGTATCTGTTGTTGGCAACCTTCAGTCTCAAAAGACTATGGTATCGCGCTCTGAAAGGTGGTTCTGGAACAGCGTCTAGTGTGGCTGAAAAGGCCGATTCGGGAGTGACAATCCCTTCCACACTGGGAGCAAGTGCAGTCTGTCCCTGGTCTGTCTCCCTGGCTATGGGCCTTCCTTCTTTGCCTCTTTGCCTCAGTCTGTTGGCCAAGTGTCTCTTCAAACTGGGAAAGGCCATGCTGCACAGCCTGCCTCCAAGCAGGCCGCTCAGAGGCCAGGGTTTCCCACTTGTTGAGGTCCACTCCTAAGGCCTTCAGATCCCTCTTGCAGATGTCCTTGTATTGCAGCTGTGGTCTACTTGTAGGGCGCTTTCCTTGCATGAGTTCTCCATAGAGGAGATCCTTTGGGATCCGGCCATCATCCATTCTCACAACATGACCGAGCCAACGCAGGCGCCTCTGTTTCAGCAGTGCATACATGCTAGGGATTCCAGCTCGTTCCAGGACTGTGTTGTTTGGAACTTTGTCCTGCCAGGTGATGCCGAGAATACGTCGGAGGCAGCGCATGTGGAAAGCGTTCAGTTTCCTCTCCTGTTGTGAGCGGAGAGTCCATGACTCGCTGCAGTACAGAAGTGTACTCAGGACGCAAGCTCTGTAGACCTGGATCTTGGTATGTTCCGTCAGCTTCTTGTTGGACCAGACTCTCTTTGTGAGTCTGGAAAACGTGGTAGCTGCTTTACCGATGCGTTTGTTTAGCTCGGTATCGAGAGAAAGAGTGTCGGAGATCGTTGAGCCAAGGTACACAAAGTCATGGACAACCTCCAGTTCGTGTGCAGAGATTGTAATGCAGGGAGGTGAGTCCACATCCTGAACCATGACCTGTGTTTTCTTCAGGCTGATTGTCAGTCCAAAATCTTGGCAGGCCTTGCTAAAACGATCCATGAGCTGCTGGAGATCTTTGGCAGAGTGGGTAGTGACAGCTGCATCGTCGGCAAAGAGGAAGTCACGCAGACGTTTCAGCTGGACTTTGGATTTTGCTCTCAGTCTGGAGAGGTTGAAGAGCTTTCCGTCTGATCTGGTCCGGAGATAGATGCCTTCTGTTGCAGTTCATTGTATGCAAATTCACTATCTGTTAGGGTTTTCAGAAACATAACCCCAGCAATTGAGAACTGACTATATATGCTTCTACTGGATTTTATTGTATCATAACACAATGTTTTGACTGATCGTATTGCTTTTACCTTTGACTGTGTGTAAGAGTGGCTAACAAATGGATAAGATAAGTTAGTACACTGAGCGAACAAAGCAGGTTAGTTTAAAAAAAAACAACACAGCTTTGCAATGCCATATTGTCAGCCCTTCTCAGTCAATTCTGCTCCAGGCCTTCTTAGTGAATGCACTACAAGGAAAGCAGTTGTCTTCTTGCGGGAATAGCCTCTGAGAGACAAAATGTGCTCAGAGAAAATGCACTGCAGCCAAAGAACAGCTGCAGGCTCACCAACCATTTTTAAAATGGTACGTCCTGTACTAATTGCCCTCCATTACCACAAGGTCCCAACCACGGTGTCTTAGTGCCGTCTAAAGCATTTCCTTTGCAGCCATTCAGTGGCTCTTCTTGTTCCTTTGGTATCCTAACCGCAGAGTTCTCTATTGATCCCCTGTCATGGAGCTTTCTTTGCCGAGCAGCTCAACCCCGTTGTTTGCTTCTCAGTCTCTTCTACAGCTTTGTAGGCTCTGAATACTTTATTGATGTCGGCATAGCGCATAGGAGTGTTTTAACCAGTGTGCTAGCCAATCAATGGATCGATGCATGAGTGCTTAAATTCTCAAAGTTTAATAAGAGGATACAGTGACTAGAACATGTCTGAATAAAGGGGAAAAGCTAAACTTATGACCTAATCCTATCATTGGCCAGTCAGTGGGGCTCAGCAAAGCGGACGCAGGCTCCACTGCATCCTGTGGGCCGGATATCATGGTGCATAGGAGAGGAAGCAGCCATACAAACTGGTGGGGGATAGGATAGTTACGTTATGAACAATTATAATAGCTTTTGGGAATATGATATTTTATCTGCCTTGTGTCACATACTGCAGTGGGAAGACAGTCACAGGGGCCTCCTCAGACTAAGGGAACAATTGTTCCTTTGCCTTGAGGATGCATTGTGGCTGCATCAGCACTTCAAGGTTGGACAGGACTTTGGACAGGACTGGGCCCTCTATTGGTCCATTTAGCTCAGGATTGTCTACACAAACTGGCATTGGCTGTGCAGGGTTTCTGTGTCCAGAGACAGTCTGGGGCTGTGTCCAGGGAGGGTCTTTCACAACCCTCCCTGGAAATGTCAAGAATTGGAATCTCCTGTATATGCAAAGCAGATACTCTTACACTGAGTTACAGTCTCAACCCCAAAGCTGTCACTGCTGGACATGGAGAGTGGATTTCTGGATTTTTGTCCCAGCTTAGCGAAGTGCTGGCTTGGTTGCTTGACATGCGGCCAACTGACATGGGAAATCGACACAATGTTAAGCAGATACTTAGGAAACCAACCATAACGGAGCAATTTTGGCAGCAGAGACAGGGCTGTGACATCTTCACTGGGCTGTGATATGATGGACAGTTCTGGCTCAGTGTAAAGCACTTTTGCCTCATATTAACCAGTTAGGTATGAGCTCGGTTTTGGAACTACTGCTTTTAGTGCTAGTTTCTGTGGTCCAGCCGTTTATCCCAATTTGCAAACATGTATATATGTGTATATAGTGTGTTTCCATTTCACAAAAGCTGGATATCTCCATGGAACTCTTCTTCAAAGGTTATCTTGATCTCTCACCATTTAGTGAAAGCGTATGACTGAGTATAAATACTGGTGTGCCTGGCGGGTCAGTCAAAGGGGACAAATGCTCCATGTGCCTGCAGGGGCCGCCTGCAGGGGTGTCACCGCCTTCCTCAGACTCCCATGCTGCCTTCCTTGCCCTGCCCAGAGGCCTTCAGGGAGGCCACATCAGCCTTCAAAAGGCCTTCTAAGGGCCTTAAACATCCCTTCAGATTATTGTCCAAAAACTGTAAGTGTGCTTTAAAGGCCCTCCAGAGGATTCAGAAGGCTTTCATGGAGCTATGGATGCTGCATGTGACATCCTCTGGCCTTCAGAAGGTGCCCCAGTGGGTGGCAGCATTCTGCAGTCCTGGCCCTGAGCAGCACATGGACCAGGATCACCAGTGTCTATAAATCCTATCAAGGGTTTCTCTGATGGATCTCTGTCAGTACAAATCCCAGAATGCAGCTGCCAGGGGAAACACCGGAGGCCATGCACAGGTAACAGCGCCCCACTCTAACTCTTTTATCCTGTGCTGCACTGGTAAATCACAGGGTGGTGGAACAAGGAGGATCATGGGACGTTCAGGGTGGGAAGCAGGTTGAGCTGGGGGAGGTTCAGGGGAGGGAGGTAGAAGATCTCAGTGGCAATGTTGCACACTAAGATCCTATTCCCCTTTTCCCAGTCTGACATGCCCCTGGCTCTCCTCAAACTTATGCTAGCTAAAGAGCTAGTGTAGGTCCAAGGAGACCCATTGGAGTCCAGGCAGCCTACAGGGAAGTAAGCAAAAATTGTTTTTACAGCATGTCTACTCAGAAGTAAATCCCATTGTGTTCAATGAGACTGACTCCTAGGAAAATGTGCATAGGTTAGTAGCCTGATTAACTCTCCTGGATTGTCTGGTCCGTCCGTCCCCACCCCATAGCTTGCAGCATGTGCTCCATCAGTGGTGCTGGATGCCATGGGCTGGCAGGCATAGTTACTTTATGAATAATCATAGGATAGAATGGTTACTTCATGAATAATCATAACAGCTAGCAGGAATGTAATATTTTTTCCTGCCTTGTGTCACATACTTGACATTTTCAGACTACATATGACCTCAGTCAGTTGAAAATAATCCCACATAAACCCTTCCTTGCAGATCTGTATTTTCTTATATGAACCACGAAGTCTAATTAGCTTTTCAGAACAACCTTCTATTTGACTAAATCACCTTCAGGAAGTTTCTTGTGGCCTTATTTTGGCACTTTAGCATAAACCTGGAAATGTGGGAAGTAATGCTTGAGACAAAGAGGTACAAGATGACATGGAGTTTATGCCTCTGTTGGTGGCACAGCTTCAATCACATGTTTGAGCCACTCTGGTATGGTCATTTGGTGTTAAGACTAGTCGGGGGGGGGGGGAGAAGCTGAGAGTCAGTAGCATAGCTAGAGGGGTCAAGATGGTAAATACTTCAGGCACCGCAATGCAGCAGGTAAGCATCCCCTCCCGCTCACTGTTGGAGCCGTTCTGGGCAGTGACAACAATGCTCAGGTGCTCGTCGAACCAAACAGCATCTCTTGCACATTGCTGTCACTACCCAGAATGGCTCCAACAGTAAGTGGGAGGGGCCATTTGCAAGGTGCAATGCGGTACCTGCAGTACTTACCACTTTGCCCCCCTCTAGCTATGCTACTATTGAGAATCAGGCCAAAATTGTATTTTTCAAGAGTTTGGTACATGTCTGTCCATAACTGAGATGGTTGGAAAAAATCTTAGGAAAGTGAATCAATGTTAGTGTTTGCAAGTGCCTTGCAAACTTGTTTCAGCTCTAGTTGTATGAATGGCAGGGTTTGGGTATATTGGATGAGCTGCCTTTCTATTTCCAATCTATCACTCTGTTACAGTTTTCAGATTTAGGACCCTGACAGAACTAGCTAGAGCTAAGTGCTGGACTTGGAAGTTCACTGACTAGGGGCACAATTCTAAGCAGGTCTACTCAGAAGTAAGTCCTACTGTGTTCAATGGGACTTACTCCCAGGAAAGTGAGGTTAGGTTTGCAGCCTAGATGGCTTTGTAGCTTAGCCTACGGCATTAACAAAAGGCCTGTGTGAGTTTTGAGTGAAGGATGCCTTGCTTAAGACGGTATGTCTAGTTTTTGCCTTCTCTAGGTCAGCGACTTTTAACCTTTTTCATTTCACGGCTCACTGATAAGGTGCTAAACATGTCAAGGTACACTGTCAGTTTTTGGACAGTTGACGAGGCACACCATGCTGCTGATGGAGGGATCATATCCCCCAATGGCCCTACTAATAAATGACCCTACCCCAAACTCCCATGGCACACTTGTGGACCATTTCTGGCAAAGCAGTGTGTCACAGTACACTGCTTGAAAATTGCTGAGCTAGGCCTATGTGTCAATGCTTCCTTTGGTTTGGTGAGATTTGTATTTGAGTGTGTTATGTTGCCAAGGTGTTTGGCTTAAAGGTACAGCACTCTCTCTCTCTTGTTCTCTCTCTCATACACATGCGCTCACAGACAGACAGACAGACAGACAGACACACACACACACACACACACACACAGAGAGAGAGAGAGAGAGAGAGAGAGAGAGAGAGGTTCCTTTCCATTTGCATTTTTCAAGCATATAGCTCCAGACCTTTTAGCAAATATTTTTAGACAAACATCCTAATTTAACACCTTCATGCAATGTTACTAAATTAATTCTCACATAATCACACATCACCCCCTCCCCAATAAAGAATAATGCTAACATTTTAAATACCTTTTGATAATCTGGTTTCATATATTTGTCTCTAATTATTTTTCTCTTTGCTTATTTTTTATGAGTGACTTCTCTTGCACAGTGCAGTAACAATGGGAAAAGAAACCTAATTGGAATTTGAAAAGTGTTTATTTAAAATATGTTTATTCCACCTTCTAAAGCCTCAAGGCAACTTGAGTACTGAAAATAATTTGATTTTTTTTTTTTTACTAAAAGTACAAAAAATGAAATATACTACCAAATTGCTGCTTTCTCCCTGAAGCAGGAAAGAAAGTGGGAGCAACCATGGATCCAGCTAGATGATAATTTAAGAGGTGTGGTACTGCTAAGGATGAAATGGGGAAAGTTTTTATGAATATTTATATATAACTTTTCAACAAAAAAATTTTCCAATGTGGCTCATATAGCAAAATATAATCTTTTTAAAGGTTCCTTGTCCCCAAAGGTTCACAATCTTAAAAAGAAAAAGATGACCAATTAAAAAAAAATAAATAAAGGCCAAAAAAGACTAGCAACCGTCACTGGAAAAGATGCTGAAGAGAGACAGTTGCTCTCACCCGCTAAATATAAGATATCCACCATTTTAAAAGGTGCCTCTTTGCCCAGTTAGCAGGGAGTCCTGCAAAATACAGAAAATGACCATGTGAGGTGGATCAAAGTAATGATGTACTCTGCTTCTGAGGCAATAGCAAGAGGTATTTGAAATGGTTATTTACTTTACTCAGAAGTAAGCCCATTGTATTCAGTAAGGGCCCAATCCTATCCAACTTTCCAGCACTGACGCAGCAGTGTCAGTGGGGCATGTGATCCATCCTGCGATGGGAGGGCAGTCATGGAAGCTGCCTCAAGACCTCATGGCTTCACTGCAGTTATATCAGTGATGAAAAGCTGGATAGGACTGGGCCCTTGGGCTGTAGTCCTATCTTACTCACCTGAACCAAACATCTCTAGCGATAGCATATGTTGGCTGTTTCATGCAATGTCCTAAATAGGCAGAAGGTTTGAGAATAATGCTCTGTTTGATCTTTAAAAAAAACAAAAACAGCAGAAACTTAATTGTGGAAACTGTTGTTTAATTAAGAGAAACTTCCCTAGACCTGTGACCTCCCTAGTGAGATGGTTGTATCATGTGCATTATACCATCCTTTGGGGCCCAATTCAGTGCCAATTCAGAATGCTTCATATTGGGTTCACTTTTCTATTCATTCTCAAATGAACATACACTTGTACCGTCCATATATTTTATCAGTAAATATTTATTTCAGTGAAGTTGCAATCCTAGACACATTTATTCAGAGTAAATATCATTAAACACAACAGGACTTTGAATAAATCTTACAGGATTGCACTGTAACAGCCGAATCCTCACCTGCGCTGGAGCAGGCAGGCCAGCTACGTGCTCCATATCCAGCACGGGGTTGGGGCTGACTACGGAGTAACCCTGGACAAGGGGAATCCATTCCCCCTTGCCCTGGGTAATATGGCAGTGGCCCAAATGGGTCTACTTGAATCTGTGCCACTGAAAGAGGTGGTACATATCTGAACAGCCTGGTGCTAGGCTGGGCCTCCAGGGAGGGGGGTTAGGATCCGGCCTAATTGCCAAATCCTGGCACTACCCCATAATGGGCCCAGCCGTCCCGTAACCCCAGAACACCCCAGATCTGCCCTCCTCACATCCCCAGACCCCTGCACCAGTCTGACTCAGCTGGCACAAACTCACTGGTCTGGGCCTTGCTCTGGTAAGGGGAAGCTGGCACAGGTCCGTGCGCCGGCCTCCCTGACTCTCAAGGAGATGCCTTATGGCACGTTTGCAACACTCCCATGCCGGTGTAAGGGACTTGCACCAGCCTAAGGGTACTCCAGATTGCGCCCTAAGTCTAGGAGAAATGAGATGAATTAATGAAACGCATTGGTTTGGTGTCTCCAAAACTCCACCTTCACACATTCTCTCCTGCCCAATCTTAGTTTGTACTAAGCTAAGCAAACAAAAACAAAACTGTGGTTCCTGTGGTGGCAAGAAACCAGCAATCAGAGGATATACTTTTCATGTTCCTTGAGCTTTATGGCCTTGTAATTGATGATGTTCATATTTGGTGAAAAATATCAGGAAATGTTCAAAATGTGGGAATGTCTGGCTAAGGTTGAAATGAACAGCAACATTTCCCTGATTTTTTTCCACCCATCTTTGAAGAATTCTTTCTACAACTTTGGTCTCCTCTACCTATCTGTCCAAGTGTCCTCTACCTATCCAACCCCAAGTGGTCCTGAAATGTCTCCCTCAGTTCATCCATTTCCTGGTCCAGCAGTTGTTGTTTTTTTGAAGGTGGGGGCAGAGTCTACCTCAAAGAGCAAGCATGCTCTTCTCCCCTTCACCCATACAGACACCATTTGCTAACTTGGTGCTTTATGCATATTTCCAATCACAGGAGAAAACCAGGTTCCCCTTTTTGGAGGTAGCATGCAAACTGGGCAGCCACCTGGAATGCCCAATTCACATTTGTTACTGCTGCCATGGTGGAAGAGAATGGTGGTTGGGTGGGTGGACCTTTTATCACAGTGGAACATCACAGCACCATCTGTCAGTCAGCTGCAAACCAGGGCATATTTTCTCTGTCAACCATTCTGATGAATTTTACTGCTTGAAACATTGCCACCATTTCTTTAGGTTTTTTCTTCTTCTCCTGTAGACTGCTATTTGTAAGTCTCTTGGGACACTAAACAAGCATTTACAGGCTTTTCCCCGCTGAACAAACATTGTGCTTGAGATCCTGAGGTGCGCTCCTCAAAAATGCCTAAGAAAACAAGGCAGGCAGCTCACCTTGAACCCTTTCCTAAACAGTCATGCAGAGTCATACAATTTTCTGCTTCTCTTACCACTGATTCTTTCATTTACAGTTGCATAATTGATGGCTTAACCCCCTCACCCCGTTAGCAATATAAAATTCGATATACATAAATCTTTTAACTCAGAGGCCTTGTGCTCTTTGTAGTGAAAAAAAAGAAAAAAAAACTGGATGTATTGTTTCCTGCTTATATTTTTAAAGGGGTTCTTTTGAGATTCTGATACACATCGAATTTTGCTACAGTTTTTTTTTTTACATGTGCTTCTTGAGCATAAATGCAGAGTATATGGAGAGAATTTTACAAACGTTACCATAATGGACATTTCTTTGCGATTACTTATTTCTAATTTTATGTTGGTGTTTTCCTTTCCAAATAAGAGTGCTGTTGAGCTTAACCTACATGGCGGCAGAGGGGCGAAAGGAAAGTAAGATAGGATTTGGCACAAATTGATACTTATTGCCTTATATAATGAAGCAGTAGTTGAAAGGGGTCTTTTAAAATATGCCCCAAAGTTGTACAGTATTTGGGAAAAGTTGTGAATGATGCATTCTTGCTAAATAGCAAAACTGTGCAAAATGACAGTTTAGCACGATCTTTTTACCTCACAGGGGCCTCTTCAAAGACTAGTTTGCCATAAGAATATGGAGAGAGAAATCCTCTTCATTGTGATTTTATTTCCTCCCCAAAAGGCATTTTATCAGCCTGTAATGTAGCTGTCTGATGCCTAGAGATAAACCAATAGTGACATTTGGGCATTCTTTGCTTCCCTTCCCCAAGGGAAACTACCTTAACAAAATCTAAAGCATTCCCTGAAATATTATGTACAACAATGGTCTTAAACCTTTTTATTTTGCCACGACCCAACAAATAAAGGAAGTATGAGACTGGGGACCCACCACTGACCCAATCCACCCATCCTGCCCCTGTCACCAGCCACCCCTGCCCCCATTCCTTTCTCCCAGCACTGTTCACTGTAACCAAATATTCTTCTCAGAGAGAGCAGAAAAGGTTACCACGAAGCCTGGCACCAGTGAAAGCTATTTTAGCACCATTGCTAAGAACAAGAGCAGAACCAGGACACAAACCTTTGGCGCCTGAAGTCGTACGCCAGATGCCACCCCCTTTACCTGGTGGTGCTATAGTCTAGTGGTTTTCAACATTTTTCATTCCTGTAAGTTTCTGCAAACCCACAACCGAGTCTTCGTGACTCCATTTGGGCCCTGACCACAAGGTTAAAGAACAGTGTTATACAAGGTGCAAGAGCTCTGTTCCCTGCTATGTAGGCAAAGAGACAGTGTTTAAAGTGTTGCCTCACTTATAATTAGCAGTAGAAGTGTCCCACAGAGTGCCACTCTAAGGGCGCAATCCAAACCCTGTGTTCAGCCAGCCCAAGTCCCTTGGGCCAGCCTGGGAGGGTCGCAAACGTGCCGTAAAGCACGTTTGTGCCTCCTCGGGAGGAAGCCAGGCCAGCACTCCCAGAAGCGCTGGCCTACGGAGGCCGACGGAGGTCTCTGCGCTGGCTTCCTCCTGGCTCCTTGTGTCAGCTCGGATGAGTTGACGCAAGGGTGACAGGTAGGTGTGAGGGAGGTGGGGAGAGAAAGAGAGGGAGGCATTCCTGGACGGGGGGGTAGGGAGGGTGATGGGTGGCCCCAGGGGTGGGTGGGTGGGCAGGGAGTGGGAGGCAGAGCTGGGATCTAGCAGCTATGCTGGATTCCAACCCCTGTCCCTGGGGAGAATGGAGCGGCTTCAAGCCGTTCCACTCTCCTCGGTCTTGTGCCACCTCAGGAGGTGGTGCAAGTCTAAGAAGACCCATTGCGGCCAGCAGCCCTTACCCAGGGGTAAGGGGAAAAGTTTCCCCTTGCCTCTGGCTAAGCTGCTGCTGTCCACAATCCTGCACTGGATACAGCGCAAGCCTCCTAGCTTGCCTGTTCCAGAGCAAGTTAGGATTGTGCTCTAAGTGGCTGTTTGCTGGTGTCTCCTCTGTGTCTCTTTTTATATTGTGAATCTTTTTGAGACAGGGCACTGTCTTCTTCTTCCTATGCTCCGTAAAACGTCTTTGATCAGTTTTGTCATTGTTGTAAAAATTGTATATACATGTTTTTATTAATAATAATAATAATAATAATAATAATAATAATAATAATAATAATAATAATAATAATAATAATAATAATGTTACTTGAAAACAAAATGGAAGCTATTTCATTCCATCCAGCTTCCATGTTTTTTACCGCTGACTTTGTTAGGCGTCCCTAATTGCACTGTACTGGATGTTTCGATGGCCTGCTTAGAGGCCCGCTGCTGTTATACTAAACAATAAAGATCTCTTATTATTCATATTATGTAGCCTGTGATGATTATGGTGAATAAAAGACAAACAACTGACTTTAGTGTTCACATCCAATCTTGCTAATTAAATGTGTGAAGAATCCAATCTATGGCATGTACATACTATTGTTATTCAAATATTCCGTAATGATTTCTCCTGCAGTGAACAGAATGCATTCTGCTAATTTTAGGGCAAACACATATCTTCAATTCATTAGAGGCATTAATAGTAGCAACATCAGCCATGGCTTTGCGGTGGTGATAGTGAACTACTGCAGTAGACTGGGGATCTCATGAAAGCAGCAACCACCAATTAATGAGGAGAGATGCTTCCAAAGTTCTTTCTCAGAATTGCTCCATGAATTTCAGATTTCTGAATTACCGTCTCATATCCAAAGTGGTGCTGATCCATTAGGAATTCTCTATTGTTCTGCTGTTTGTTTCCAGATTTGGAAACAGACAGTGCACTACACATGCATAGCTTATTAGAGCTTTCAATTCTTCCCTACCCCTGTGGCTAAATTACTAGTATGGTGTAGATTTAGGATCATTGGACTAGCACTAGAGAAAGACCCATGTGCCAAATCTCCATTCAGCTATGAAGCTGCAACATTCAATGGTCAGTCTTTCTCAGCCTAGCTCAGCTGACAGGGTTGTTGCTAGGTAAATGGGGTGGTGGAACTGTGTATGCCACCCGAGCTCCTGGGAGGAAGAAGAGAGGAAAGTGTAGCAAGTAGCAGTATGTGTACGGTGCACTGATAAAATGCTTCAAAAATCAGTCTGGACATGACTGCATCCAGTCCATGTCTGGACATGACTGCATTTTTGTGTGGTGTTTTACCAATTTGCAGGAGCACAGTGCACATCAACACACCAAAAATATCTGAATGCAGTTGTATCCAGACTGATTTTTTTTGCAGTGCTTTATTAATGCGTATCTGTTTCACTTGGGGATGAAGTTAGGACTAAGGCTGTGACACCATGGTCCAAAGAGGGGATAAAATTTGTCCTTCAATTATGTCCTTGGATGCAGCCTAGTTACACACTCTTATACAATGGTACTGCATTTATAACATGCAAACTAAAACACTGGAGGAAAACTCAAACTTCTTCCCCCCCCCCTCCTTTAGCCTTATTCAGATAAAGACATCCACAAGAGTACTCACTATTATATAGAAAGACTCAGATGGGAAAACTCTCAGACATACCAAATTTTGATGACAAAGGACAGGAAAATACAGAAAAGTCTGGCAGGAAAGCTGCTGAAAGATGTGTTAGGACTAAATGCATTATTTGCTGTGCCTTGCCTATAGTTTTGCGAAGGGAATCAAAACATTTATGTGTGTTCCACTGCTCCAGCCTAATTATGTTGGTGAGATGGAGGAAGCGAGTGAAAGGTTTGGGAATCCTGACTTCCCACGAAGGTGAAATGTAAACCAATTAGTTACATGAGTGCGATCTCTACCTTTTAAGCAATTTGTCCAGATCTTTCCCTTTGATATTTTTATCTGAGACTATATTCAGAAAAAGAAATTCTTAAAGAAAAAAAAAAATCAATAACACAATTTGGAACAAAGTTGCTGGTGATGTTGTAAACTCTAGAGTTTTTGTGGGGAAAAAATCTAACATGTTTGCGAAATCCATGAGATGCTGAATACATAAGAAACTAGTTAGATGGATTCGACAGGGTGTGGGTGAGCACTCGGCTTGGGAGCCCATCTGCAATGCATTTCGTGACAATACTTAGCATTTGTAAAGCACATTCAGATGTTCAAAGCACGTTACAGGTATCATCTTGATATAGGGCGCAATCCTATCCTGCATTGGAACAGGCAAACCAAGAGGCTTGTGCTGTATCTAGTGCAGGATAGGGGCCATAAGTGGCTCAGCCAGAAGCAAGGGGAAACATATCCCCTTACCTCTGGGTAAGGACCGCTAGCTCCTATCCATCTCCTCTGACTTTGCGCCACCTCTTGAGGTGGCACAAGTCAGAGGAGAGCGGAGCGGCTTGGAGCTGCTCCATTCTCACTGGGAACGGGGGTTGGGGTCCGGCATAATTCCCACCGACCCGCCCCAGAACCGCCCACTGCCCACCCTCCCCCCACCCAGGAACACCTCCCTCCTGCCTCCTCCCTGCTCCCCACCTACCTCAGAGCCTTGCGTCGGCGCAGCCAGGCCAATGCAAGGCCTCAGAGGAAGCCGGTGCGGAGGCGTGTGTCAGCCTCCGCAGGCTGGCGCTTCTCTGAGTGTCAGCCTGGCTTCCTGCTTAAGGCATGTTTGCGACCCTCCTAGGCCGGTGCAAGGGACTTGCGCAGGCCCAAGTCAGGGGCTGGATTGCGCCCATAATCGTTGTATCAACCCTGTAAGGTAAGTCGTTTTACCTCCATGTTGCAGCTGGGGCTGAGAGGCAGTGCCTTGCCCAAGGCCACCTACAATGTTCATAACAGAGGCAGGATTTGGACCAGGGAAGCCCTGAGTCAGGCTCTTAGTCCTATTGCTGCACCAGCTCTTTTTCTGCTTACATTCATAATTATGAACTATCTTCCCCATGTCCTTATGTAGTAGTTTTATTTTTTTTTTCCTGTACAGCTAATAGCCTAGTCAAATGGCCCAATGCTGTGCTCTGCTTAAGGTGGTAGATGTCATGATCCATCACAATAAGTCCCAGGCCAGTGGTGCAACAGCTGCTCTGCCATTCAGCAGGCTGTGGCCACCTGTGCAAATGGCCAGCTGAACCCCTGCCATCCTCCACTGCTGCTGGTAATGGAGGGGGCAGTTCAGGAGGATCATGGGCAGTTTGGAGGGGGAAGCAGGCTGGGTGGGGAGCAGTGGTGCATGCTGAGATCTTACCCTTCTCTCAGCCTGGACCCACCTCCTCATATCTATGCCAGTAGAAGAGCTGTCGTAAGATTGAAGAGACCCATTGGAGGCCAGGTGGTCTATACAGAGGTAAGTAAAAATGTTTGTTACCTCTTTCAGGCTGTTTGGTGTTTCTCCCCCCCCCCAACTGTAGCATGCAACACAGTAGCGTAGCTTGGGGGGGCAGTATCCAAAGGCACAGTGATTCAATGACACCCCCCCGTGTTGTCATGTCACCCCCACACCTTAGCAGTCACTCTCTCTCCTACACTTGTGCGGCCCTGGCCCTGGAAACAGTTGCATTTGGAGTCATTCAGGAGCCAGGGTGGGTGCGTGGGCCGATTTCGTGGTGCTTCTGCATGCCAGAAGGAAGGCGCTGTTGCCCCCAGCCGAGACAGAGGAAAACAAGCACTTTGCCATGGGGGAGCAATTGACACCTCTCCGGCCCCAGCATAGCTATGCCACTGATGCAGAATGTGCTCTGTTGGCAGGCAGGGGATAGAATTCAGCTGTGAGTGATATGGGAAATAGAAAAAGAGTTTTTAAAATAGTGAAGGGAACTCATTTTATGCCTTTCCACTACATAACTTTATACAATTGGTGAGATAGTTTAGATAGTCACAGACTGTAGATCCAAAGAGGAGCATGATGAAGAAACGGTTAAAATAATTTTAGAACTGAAATGAAATGTCTGAAAAGCATTGAGCTGTGTTGCAATGCAGCCTTTCAATAAACCTGATAGTGTTTGGGCATCACATGTGCAGGGGTACAGAACTGCTCTCTCTCTCTCTCTCTCTCTCTCTCTCTCTCTCTCTCTCTCTCTCACACACACACACACACACACACACACACACACACACACTTGGTATTAAAAGAATCTGAAGGCCTCAGAAGGACAGCATATAACCAATTAGCATATCATGCAGCAGATCTTTTCTATCTAGATGCCCCTTTATTGTGTTCTCCTACCATGGAAGAGACAGCCAGCTATTATCCAGTCTTCCTTCCTGAGCGATCTCCCTCCCCCACAACTCCAAGCTGTAAATCATCTGTTGACAATTCCCAACTTCTCAGTGTCAACTCCTGGAAAGGAGGTCAAGGCAGCTGAATTGGGCCACTTACCCAAGCTTTGAATTTGTCTTCACAATCCCATTGGAGAGTTACGAACCTGCCTCCCTGAGCTGGGGAGACTTTGGAAATCAGTTCTGGACTCCTTCTGACTGTCTGCTTACATCAAGGTGCACACCAGTTCCTGTTCTTAAATCCCCTGTCCCACACTAGTGCTGCCAATTGTGACTGACCTGGTTAAAAAAATACCACCAACCCCATCAAACAGTCTGGAGTAGGTGGGGAAAAAAACACAAAGTTTGGTCCCCGAAGGCAAGCTATATCAGCATTATGCTCCATCACCAAATATGATTTGCTTGGGATTCTGCATGAGTTACTGCTGAGTTGTTGTGTTCTGAACTGTCGTAGCTGGAGGACCTGCTACTCAGAACTAAATTGGATATAAAGCCCTTAGAGTTGGAGGACATTTTTCATTCTTGGACGTTTTTTACTCAAAGAAGCTCATTAATTGTATTAGCGACTGAAAATAAAGATACAGCTGGAATTTTCACTATCTCAAGCTGAAAGGAGTTTAATCAGAACTGTCAGAGCAAGAAAAATCACGGCATGTCTCCAGAGAACTGGCTTATCATTTGTTAATTTGTTTTGCCCTTAATCCTGAAGCCAGTTCAGCTAAATAATCACATGGATTTATTTATATTTGAATGAGATTGGAGATTATGAAAACAATGAAGAGAAGATCAAGTAGCGTTGATATTAGAGCACTATTTTATTATACTCTGCTGCTCAAGAAGATCCAGGTTTGGGTATTTTTACACACATTTTGCCATTTGTTTGTCATTAATTTGCCACTTTGTTTACAGTTCCACATCTTTTGTAACAGCCATTCTAGGCAGATTAATGGAAAACATATTAGCATAAAAAGTAGGGCTAACATAGTGATGTGCCCTGTAGGGGTAGCGATAGAATATCTTATAAGATATACCATATCTTATTTTAGAAATGGGCTATGCCAGATGCAAGGGAGGGCACTAGGATTCAGGGCTCTTGTTATCTGGTGTGCTCCCTGGGGCATTTGGTGGGCTGCTGTGAGATACAGGAAGCTGGACGAGATGGGCCTGTGGCCTGATCCAGTGGGGCTGTTCTTACGTTCCTATGTTCTTATCAGGATGAATGGGAGCATGGCAGACTTCTTGTAGAAGGAAATTGTTCATGTTCACACGTTTATTTTCATTTCCTTACACTGTATGTGCACTTTAGCACTGACAAAGGAGAGCGCACATTTAAAATTTAAGCCTGGGATAAAGCTTCATGAAATAGCAGGACAATGTTGTGCTGGTGAAAGGAGCATGCTTGGGTTTGGTCAGTTTTGTGTTAAACAGTAAATAAGGCTACAATGAGCTTGATAGCAAGATAGCAATAAGCACTCAGTATCTAATACTGAACTTTAAAGGGCAGAGTATTTTTTGTTAACATCTTCTAAAAGGCATGGACATGGATGTTTTCATGGAAATGAAATGCAGGGATGCCTACGAGATGTGAGGAGACTACCAGTGAACATGCGGTGAGAATTCCCAAAGGACAGAAGCACAGGGGATCAGGAGCCTATGGGATGCAAGGAAACCTCATTCTGTGTGAGAAATCAGCGTCTGGAGCTGTACAGCAGTTCTGGCAAGACACATAGATCAAATGCAGTGGCACTAGCTGGAGCAACCAATCACATTTCTAGTGATGGCAGGCCCATCCGGAAAGACACATGCAGAAATCACAGAACAAACCGGGAATGTTCTTGTCAATTCGATAGACCAACCAGTCTAGGGCCCAATTAAAGATGCTGGAAAGCTGCCCTGGACTCCCTGACATAACCCATGGCTTCAATTTTGAATCCTAAAAGGGGCCCTCTTGCTACATTTTGCTTTTTGAGATCTCTCACTTTTTAACCTTGTTATAGTTTTGTAGTTTCATAGTTAGAATGAACTCCCTTCTCCACTCCACTTCACAGAGGAAATAAATTCTATGCCATTTGCTGTATGTCACAGGCATTAACTGGGTGTTGGTCAATTGACATACAAAGAGCTGTGTAAGTAGGAGACCTGATGTTCTGATCAAGGGTACATGCTGTGCAATGTATAGCTATTGCAAGCTTTATTATGGTCCACTTCTATGGACTGTAGTGGTAGCAGGGATGTAGCTGAGAAAAAGTACTACCAAAAGTACAAAAACTTTGTAGGTGTAGGCAGTGGGTCAACCTGACAACAGAATTAAGTGATTCACTTTTCTAGCTTCGGGATTTATTCTTGATGACTTGTCAGTGTTAGAGAGAATTTAAAAGAACGAGCTACAAGGGCGCAATTTAGCATATACTTGTGCACTTTGATGTTCCATTTACGTCAATGAGATTTCAGTGATGTAACCATGCAACGTGCTTGAATGGTTGCAGCTATATGTTGCATTATCTCTTACTCTTCTTGTATCAGTCTGAAACTATAGAATACAGCTCCTTAAACCTGTGTTAGAAAATGATCAAAAAGGGTTGAAAGATGATATAGTGTGGCCGAGTGCACTAGGGAAAAAAATTGTTTCAAGCATTTTTCTTAGCTTTTCATTCAGTTTTGAAGGGGGAAAAAAACACGACGTGTATATGTGAAATGACACACTCAAAATGAGATTCACAACTACAGTCAGTTCTTGTTATTCGCTAGAGATAGGTTCCTGGAAACCCTAGTGGACAGGGAATTTGCAGATAATACACCATTGATCCTATGGGGTTAGGTTCAAGGGGTACCTGGGAGGGGGGAAGGGTATCATCAGAAGAATCCAGCAGAGACTTTTAGGAAGCCAACAGAATAGACTCTGTTGTAGAAAGTGCTAAAATATCTCTGAATGCTGCAGAGACCTTCCAGAGACTGCAGGGACCTTCAGAATGGCGCCTGCAACAATGTAGACCTACATAAGAACATAAGAACAGCCCCACTGGATCAGGCCATAGGCCCATCTAGTCCAGCTTCCTGTATCTCACAGCGGCCCACCAAATGCCCCAGGGAGCACCCCAGATAACAAGAGACCTCATCCTGGTGCCCTCCCTTGCATCTGGCATTCTGACATAACCCATTTCTAAAATCAGGAGGTTGTGCATACACATCATGGCTTGTACCCCATAATGGATTTTTCCTCCAGAAACTTGTCCAATCCCCTTTTAAAGGCATCTAGGCTAGACGCCAGCACCACATCCTGTGGCAAGGAGTTCCACAGACTGACCACACGCTGAGTAAAGAAATATTTTCTTTTGTCTGTCCTAACCCGCCCAACACTCAATTTTAGTGGATGTCCCCTGGTTCTGGTATTATGTGAGAGTGTAAAGAGCATCTCCCTATCCACTCTGTCCATCCCCTGCATAATTTTGTATGTCTCAATCATGTCCCCCCTCAGGCGTCTCTTTTCTAGGCTGAAGAGGCCCAAACGCCGTAGCCTTTCCTCATAAGGAAGGTGCCCCAGCCCCGTAATCATCTTAGTCGCTCTCTTTTGCACCTTTTCCATTTCCACTATGTCTTTTTTGAGATGCGGCGACCAGAACTGGACACAATACTCCAGGTGTGGCCTTACCATCGATTTGTACAACGGCATTATAATACTAGCCGTTTTGTTCTCAATACCCTTCCTAATGATCCCAAGCATAGAATTGGCCTTCTTCACTGCCGCCACACATTGGGTCGACACTTTCATCGACCTGTCCACCACCACCCCAAGATCTCTCTCCTGATCTGTCACAGACAGCTCAGAACCCATCAGCCTATATCTAAAGTTTTGATTTTTTGCCCCAATGTGCATGACTTTACACTTACTGACATTGAAGCACATCTGCCATTTTGCTGCCCATTCTGCCAGTCTGGAGAGATCCTTCTGGAGCTCCTCACAATCACTTCTGATCTTCACCACTCAGAAAAGTTTGGTGTCGTCCGCAAACTTTGCAACCTCACTGCTCAACCCTGTCTCCAGGTCATTTACGAAGAGGTTGAAAAGGACCGGTCCCAGGACAGATCCTTGGGGCACACCGCTTTTCACCTCTCTCCATTGTGAAAATTGCCCATTGACACCCACTCTCTGCTTCCTGGCCTCCAACCAGTTCTCAATCCATGAGAGGACCTGTCCTCTAATTCCCTGACTGTGGAGTTTTTTCAATAGCCTTTGGTGAGGGACCGTGTCAAACGCCTTCTGAAAGTCCAGATATATAATGTCCACAGGTTCTCCCAAATCCATATGCCTATTGACCTTTTCAAAGAATTCTATAAGGTTTGTGAGGCAAGACTTACCCTTACAGAAGCCATGCTGACTCTCCCTCAGCAAGGCCTGTTCATCTATGTGTTTTGAGATCCTATCTTTGATGAGGCATTCCACCATCTTACCCGGTATGGATGTCAGGCTGACCGGCCTATAGTTTCCTGGGTCCCCTCTCTTTCCCTTTTTAAAAATAGACGTGACATTTGCTATCCTCCAATCTTCTGGCACCGTGGCTGTTTTGAGGGACAAGTTGCATACCTTAGTCAAGAGATCTGCAGCTTCATTCTTCAATTCCTTAATAACTCTTGGGTGGATGCCATCAGGGCCCGGTGACTTATTGATTCTTTAATTTATCAATGAGGTCTGAAACATCTTCTCTTTTAACCTCTATCTGACTTAACTCCTCGGTCAGGAGGGGCCGTTCAGGCAGCGGTATCTGCCCGAGGTCTTCTGCTGTGAAGACAGATGCAAAGAACTCATTTAATTTCTCTGCCATCTCTAAGTCTCCTTTTATCTCCCCTTTCCCTCCCTCACCATCCAGAGGGCCAACCACTTCTCTGGCGGGTTTCCTGCTTCTAACATATTTGAAGAAGCTTTTATTATTCCCCTTAATGTTGCTGGCCATGCGTTCCTCATAGTCTCGCTTGGCCTCCCGTATCACCTTCTTACATTTCTTTTGCCACAGTTTATGTTCCTTTTTATTCTCCTCATTAGGGCAAGACTTCCATTTACGGAAGGAAGCTTCCTTGCCCTTCACAGCCTCTCTAACTTGGCTGGTTAGCCATGTGGGCACCCTCCTGGATTTAGTGGAACCCTTCTTTCTTTGCGGTATACACCTCTGCTGGGCCTCTATTACTGTTGTTTTAAGCAGCCTCCATGCACTCTGGAGAGACTGGACTCTTTTTACCCTTCCTTTCAACCTCCTTCTAACCAGCCTCCTCATCTGAGGGAAGTCCGCCCGTCGGAAGTCAAGGGTTTTTGTTAGAGATTTGCCTGGTATTCTTCCCCCAACGTGCACGTCAAAACGGATCGCAGCATGATCACTGTTCCCCAATGGCTCAGTAACGTTTACATCTCTAACCAGGTCCTGCGTACCGCACAAAATTAAATCCAGAGTCACCTGTCCTCTGGTGGGCTCCATGACTAGCTGCTCTAAGCCACAGTCATTTAGCACGTCAAGAAATCCGGTTTCCTTATCGTGACCAGAACACAAATTGACCCAGTCAATATGAGGATAATTGAAGTCCCCCATGATTACAACCCTGTCCCTCCTTGTCACCTCCCTGATCTGTTTCCTCATTTCAAGGTCACCATCCGATTTCTGGTCTGGAGGGCAATAGCACGCCCCCAGTATTACATCGCTGCACAAGCCTGGTAATTTAACCCACAGAGATTCTACGGTGGAGTTGGACCCACCTTCAATCTCTACTTTGCTGGATTCTATCCCTTCCTTAACATAAACGGCCACCCCACCTCCAACACGCCCCTGCCTGTCCCTCCTGTAGAGTTTATAGCCCGGGATTGCGGTATCCCACTGATTCTCCGCATTCCACCAGGTTTCCGTTATGCCCACTATGTCAATGTTTTCCCTTGTCACCAGACATTCCAGTTCTCCCACCTTTGCTCGTAGACTTCGGGCATTCGCATAAAAGCATTTGTACACGGAATGCCCTAGGATGGGCTGCTTATTCGCTCCTTTGTCCCCGCATCCTCTCAGTGTGCCAAACCGTCTATCACATCCCATCACGCTACCTTTCCCAATTTCATCTCCTACTCTGCCTTTGTCTTGTTGTTCTCTAACCTCCCCATCCTCATCCCATAGGGATGAGGAGTCCCGAACCGGATGCCCCTCGGCTCCTGTCGGCCTTCCCCCAGGGATCAGTTTAAAAGCTGCTCTGCCACCTTTTTAATGTTATGCATCAGCAGTCTGGTTCCATTCTGGTTCAAGTGGAGCCCGTCCCTCTTGTACAGGCCCTGCTTGTCCCAAAACGTTCCCCAGTGCCTAACGAATCTAAACCCCTCCTCCCTACACCACCGTCTCATCCACACATTGAGACCCCTGATCTCCGCCTGCCTAGCTGGCCCTGCGCGTGGAACAGGTAGCACTTCAGAGAACGCTACCTTTGAGTTCCTGGCTTTCAGCTTCCTGCCTAAAAGCCTAAATTTGGCCTCCAGGACCTCCCAGCTACACTTGCCCATGTCGTTGGTGCCGACATGCACCACAGCCGCTACCTCTCCCCCAGCACTGTCTACTAGCCTGTTTAGACGAGAAGTGATGTCCGCAACCTTCACACCAGGCAGGCAAGTCACCATGCGGTCCTCACATCCGTCGCAAACCCCCCTCTCTATGTTTCTAATAATCGAATCCCCCACTACAAGAAGCCCCTGACCCCCCTCCCGCTGAGGAGTATCCCGAGTGCGTTTGGATATGGGCCCATCCCCTGGAGAAGGGGTCCTCCCTAGGGGATTGTTTCCCTCCTCTCCAGGATGACATCCTCCAGTCCCGAGACTTCCCACCCGGGCAGCTGAGGAGCTGCACGACCTCTTTAAATGACCAGCAGAATTCCTGCTTGAGGTCAGGAAATTTTTCCTTAGCTCTGGGTAGGCCCCAAAAGGCCTTTGTGTCTACTCAGACCTATGCTAGCTACATAGCTAACATAAGTCTGATGAGAGAAAGGGGGTGGAGCAAGCTGAAAAAGGGGGAGAGGATCCAGTGTGTTCATTTGCTGCTGCTATCTACCTCCTCCAACCCACTCCTTGTCTTGCCATCCATCCGGAAACTCTCCCTGCCCTCTTCTTCCCAGCCCATGAAATGTTCTCCCACCAACTTACCTTCCCTGGCATGTTCCGTGGCCCTCACCAATGCAGCTCCAATGGTGCTGCCACTTTCTAGTGACAACGAACTGGCCTGATGGAGTTTCACCCACATGTCATTGCAGGGTGTATAACACTGGTGGGAGGAGTGTCCTGCTGTCATAATTCAAGTATAGGATTGGGCCATCAATAGACGGGCATTTGCTCCATGACAGCATTTATAGGCAAGAAGGCTTTCTACACGATGCACTAATTAATTAAATTGCTATTAACAGCTTTCTTGAGATCCCATTACCTTTTTTTATCAATTCACGTTTAACAAATTAGCATGCTAGATTTAATAAAGCATGAAAAATAGCCTACAAGACCAAGACTATATGAATGGATGCTAGGTGTCATTCCAGTATACCTAGATTTCACATAGGGGAATGATCTATTTATAGAAACTTGTTGCTATATTAGTCCTAGAAAATTCCAGCACCAAAACTTGTGGAAGAGAAGTAAATGTCTGAAAGCTTTGAATGGCTTAGAAATGACCACAGACAAGCCAAAATTTGTATTTCTGGTTGCAGATGGAGACTTTTGAATCTACTTTCAAAACAGCTTTTGGAGATCAGAGATTGTGCTTGTGTACATACACAATCACACATGCAGTGTCTGTGACCTGCCCCCAGGGCTGGCCCATCCATGAAGCCAACAGAACCAGTCACATTGGGCAGCGGATTGAGGGGAGAATGCCCATCTCTTTCCATCTTCTGACCTCCACTGCTCTTCCTTTTCCTCCTTGGATTGGAAGAGGTACTGTTGAGGAGAGGAGAATGCTGAGTTAGGACATTGGTGAGTAGGATGAACAAGCATATCAACAAGCAGAGGCATGCCATCTTAGGAGTCAGGACACCTTGGCTGGTTCTGTCAGCCCCTGCACATAGTCTATGGTAGCTTTCTGAATAGGGGTAGCACTAGGGTCTTCTGAGCCATGGGGCAAGTTTGTGTCTCCCTTATGGCCTATCCCCCCTCACCCTCATGCTCTACACCAGGGGTGTCAAACTCATTTCATACAGACAGCTGAAGTTAGCACGCATGGTGCCTGCTAAGGACCAGAAGTGACCATTAAGCAGGAAATGACATCATGGTCAAGTGACCATCAAGTGACAATGATGGTCAGAAATGATGGTTCTCACATAGAAACTCATTAGCTCCAAATGACGCAAATCTTGTTCATATTTTTAAGATATGAGAGAACCTAAGTATCACAGTGAGAGAGCCCAATTATAACAAGGGCTGAATAAATTGCTTCCGGGGGTCACATTTGGCCCATGGGCCTTATGCTTGGCACCCCTTCTCTACACTGTTCCCCATAATCCCTGTCTTCAATTTATCAGCTGACGGTTTCTCAGCTATCTCTGCCTCCAGGTTTGCCTCAAGTTCTGCTACTTGTCTTGGTTGGACAGTTGTTTCACTGGTTTCCCAAAGCTGCATTCCAGGCAGCCGCATTCTCGCCTATTCCTGTCAGCTCTCAAGCCAAGCACAGCTTCTGTCTTGCAGCTTCTGAGTTCCCGCTGAGGGCCTTGATCTCCCAAAGACTTGTTGATGGCTTTAATCTGACACTCTAACAGGAATTTCAGTGATCTGTCTCACAAGCACTGTTGACATCAACAGACAATCTGGGCTTTCAAACGACTTTGGATCTTGACCTCTTCTCCAAACCTTACTGGAGGGAATACCACAGGAACTGCTTGGGAGTCAAAGGCACTTAATGTCTAAAACTCTGGTTTGGGGGTTTGCGTCACTTTTGAAAGCCAACAAAGCAGTGCAAAGACAGATAATGTGTGTGTGTGTGTGTCTTTTGTGGGCAGTAATCTGAATGATGCTTTTTGTCAACATTGCACACTGCTAGAAGCCTGGTGATTTATGCCAGTGATGGGGGGGCCCCCCCACTGGCCCTTTTGAATGCAAACAGTGGCACACATTTGCTTGCAACTTTGGGCTTGAAAAAGTTACATTTCCATTTGCATTACAGAATAGTTAGAGCGCAATCTTAAACTTGTGCTCAGCCGGCAAAAGAAAGTTACACCAGCCTGGGAATGTCGCAAAAGTGCCATAAGGCACTTCTGCAATAACTCAGGAGCAGGCTGCACCAGCAGGACATGTGCTGGCCTGCCCCTGCCAGATCCAGACTGGCACAAGGTAAGTTTGTACCAGTCTGGGGAGGCCGTTGCAGGAGTTTGAGGAGGGTGGGGGGAGGCTGAAATGGAGCATTTTGAGACAGGGGAGGGAGGGCAGCAGGTGAGCCAGTGGGCGGACTGGGCCCGGGAGGGAGGTGGGACCAGGCCTGGGACTTAGGCCTGGTTCTAACACCCTCTCACACAGCCTAGCATTCCACCAGGCTGCTCGGATTTTTGCCAAAGATTTTGCTGGCACAGATCCAAGGAGCCCCACTGAGGTGGCCGGAGCATTACTTGGGGTAAGGACATGTCCCCTTACTCCTAGTTGCTCTCCCTCCATCTTCAAACTAACACTGGATACCATGCAGGCCAATCGGCCTGCCTGTTCCATAAGAAGATAAGAACATAAGAACAGCCCCACTGGATGAGGCCATAGGCCCATCTAGTCCAGCTTCCTGTATCTCACAGTGGCCCACCAAATGCCCCAGGGAGCACACCAGATAACAAGAGACCTCA
The DNA here is from genome assembly GCF_035046505.1 of Tiliqua scincoides. Taxonomy (NCBI): domain Eukaryota; kingdom Metazoa; phylum Chordata; class Lepidosauria; order Squamata; family Scincidae; genus Tiliqua; species Tiliqua scincoides. Next base: position 76,354,495 of record NC_089821.1, on the reverse strand, counting down.
TCCTGGTGCCCTCCCTTGCATCTGGCATTCTGACATAGCCCATTTCGAAAATCAGGAAGTTGTACATACACATCATGGCTTGTAACCCGTAATGGATTTTTCCTCCAGAAACTTGTCCAATTCCCTTTTAAAGGCATCCAGGCCAGACGCCATCACCACATCCTGTGGCAAGGAGTTCCACAGACCAACCACACGCTGAGTAAAGAAATATTTTCTTTTGTCTGTTCTAACTCTCCCAACACTCAATTTAAGCGGATGAGCCCTGGTTCTGGATCGGGCTGTCCGCCAGCTAGCAATTTGCTGGTGAACCACTACATTTATCTCTCCACTTTTCTTTAAAAAAAACCTTCAGGACAATTTACAGACAGAACTGTAATACAGTTCCAATCAACATAAAAATATATCTATAACAGCGTGGTTCAAAAAAGGCCCTTTTTGGTGCCCCCTCAAAATCCTGCCACAGCCCCTCCACTGCCTCCTCCAGCAGCTTTTCGGTCTCCCTTTGGAGAAGCTGGAATGACATGGCAGGGAGATAGAAAAGCCCTGTCACACCTACTGCCACCTCTGCTTCCTTCCAACTGATCCTGCTGAATGAGTTTGGTGGCTAAGAACCTGGAAGTAATTGGTGGTGATGTCATCACGTCACCCCATATACTTCCAAGTTTGTGCAGTCAGGGGGTCATGCCCCCCTCCCCGCTGCTATAAGTTATTCTGGTCTAAAATATATCAATGGGGTGGACTGCTGCCATCAAATTGGTCAATTTTAAAAATACATGTAACCACCTTCTTCTTTAGACCAGGGGTCTCCAAATCCCGGCCCGGGGGCCAGATGTGGCCCATGGAGAGCTTCTATTCGGCCCGCAGCCAGCCTCTGATCCCCCAAGAGCCTCTGGCCCAGTTGACCAAACAGAACCAGAGTTGTGCATATATGTGCTTTAATAATAATAATAATAATAATAATAATAATAATAACAACAACAACAACAACAACAACTTTATTTTTACTCTGCCTTTCTCCCCGAAGGGACTCAAGGCAGCTTACAACAGGTTAAAACAGATTAAAAACAGATAAAAGCATATTAACACATATCATAAAAACAGTAGTCAGATAAAAAGTAGTAAAAAGGTAAAAAGAGCATAGAGCAGCAAATCATAAAAGAATCAGGCCTGTAAAAAATTAAAAGATGTTGAAAAGATGTTAAAAAGGCTGAGAACTCAGAAGGCTTGTTTAAACAGAAGGGTCTTCAGGCCTTGACTAAAAGTCTCAAGAGAGGGAGCCATTCTTAAGTCAAGGGGAAGGGAATTCCATAGTGTTGGTGCCACTACTGAGAAGGTCCTATTTCTAGCCGCCGCCCCATGTACCTCCCTAGGCGGCGGCACTTCTAAAAAGGCCTTCTCTGATGATCTAAGAGGACAAGCCGGATTTTACGAGAGTAGGCGATCTCTAAGATACCCTGGCCCAAAGCAGTATAGGGCTTTAAAGGTCAAAACCAGCACCTTGAATTGGGCCCGGAAACGAATGGGCAGCCAATGTAGCCGCTGGAGAAGCGGACTGACAGAGTCAAACCACCTACCTCCAGTAACCACATGGGCCGCCGCATTCTGCACTAATTGCAGTTTCTGAACCATCTTCAAGGGCAGCCCCACATTGAGCGCATTACAATAATCTAACCTCGATGTCACCGTGGCACGAATCACCGTGGCCAGGTCTGCACAATCCAAGTACGGCTGCAGCTGGCGCACCAGCCGAAGCTGAGTGAAGGCCCCCCTAGCCACAGCCACCACCTGGGAATCCAGGAGCAGCTGCGAGTCCAGGTGGACCCCCAAGCTGTGGACCTGCTCCTTCAGGGGGAGTGCAACCCCATTCAGTGCAAGCCGATAGTCCAGCACCTGCATCGAGGATTTCCGAACCAGGAGAGTCTCTGTCTTATCCGGATTTAATTTCAGCTTGTTAGCCCCCATCCAGATCCTTACTGCCTCCAGACAGAGCTCCAGGCCCTTTATTTCCTTGACTATGTTCTTGCTTTGAGAAATCCTGGATATTTGAGCCCATTCATTCATTCATTCATTCATTCATTCATTCATTCATTCATTCATCTAAGTTCCATCTCTAATGCATTTGTTTAAATTTTATATATATATTTTTTGCCATCGTGCCAGATATTTGATGTGGCCCTTTGGCCAAAAAGTTTAGAGACCCCTGCTTTAGACAAAGGCTCTGTTCCTTTCACTATTAATTAAAGGACATTATGCCAAGAAGAGACACTGATGAACAGGCTAATAAATTATTTCCATTGTCAAATTATTTCCATTGTCAAAGGCAGCTCCAAGGGGCGCTATTGGAGAAAGGCTGTGTTGATGGAGCCTTAGCTGTAGGGATCTGATAACTGCAGATCATGGGTGTTTGAAAGACATTTGTTACACAGCCTTTAGCTAATTCAATGTCAGGTGTCACATGCTACTATAGATGGAGATATATTTTAAGCCTGATTGTTTATTCGTTAATTCTCATGATATCCTAGTCATATCATTACTATAATTTAATGGACAAAATATAACCAGTGGATAATTTGTGAGAACCTTCTGATAATAGGGTTTGGGATGGAACAGGCCAAAAAGACAGGAGGATAAAAATGGAATGGTTTGCTTGCTTTTTCCTCTGGGCCATTGGGACACAGACAACCAGCCAGACAACTGCCCCTATATACCTTCCCAGATGACCAGGAAGGTAAAAATGGGTCAATTCCTCCCTTTTCTGTACCAGATTACCAGGCCAATTAACTTTCAGTGCCACAGCAATGCTGAGAAAGGAGTGGCCGGAGACCCTCTCTCCTTTATCTTTCCATACTACCAAGAAGATAAAGCACATCAGTCTTTCTGCATGTTCCTCTCTCAGCTCCCAAGAGGCCTGCTACTGCAAATGTCAATCAAATGGGTCTTTGGTAGTTCTGAGAGAAATGCTACAGCCTCTGCTTTGTACTCCTATATGCATGGGTGTGGTCATTGGTCATAGAGAACAGACATGGCAAATCTAGAGGTGGCACCTGATACCATCTCAGGTTCACTACCTCAGTAATGCCCTCCCCCCCCCCATAAAACCTCTACCATGCTTCTCATGTGTTGTCAAATGCAGAAGTCTGACACTTCTAGGGTTGACAACAGCACATGAAGAGCTGGTACATGGTAAGGAGGGAAATGATCTGCTTCTCTCTTGAGAAAGAGGGAAGCCGACCACTGCATCTTGCCTCAGTAGCTTGCATCAGCAGCAGTTTGGAGGGAGGAGACAGTGGCAGCAGACTTGGGGTGAAAGGCACCCTGAATCTTCTGCCCCTTCAGACAGACTTCTCAATCTTCCACTTCTCAATCTTCCACTGAGGCAACCTCATGGATGAGTTGGCCCTGAGCAATCCTGACCAAAGAGAGGCCTCCTATATCAAATTCAGTGATCCAGAAAAGGCTGAAACACAGCCCAGGCGATGAGCCCTTTCTCGAATTCAGCAAAGCAGTGGAGGAGGGTGACTTTGCACCTCACTAATGAAGTGCAAATAACTAAGAATTAAGCAACAATTAACCTTCCAAGATTCTGCTTTCACTTAGCTGACACTGGGAGGTTGAAAGTAGGAGGGGAAAGCTATGAGTGTAAGCAGCACTGAAACCTGTGGCAAAAAAAACTGACTTCTGCAAAATTGCAACTTCTGTGCCGGAGACTTGGCCATTCAGTATCCCAGCATCCTCTCTGTTTGGCTCTGCTTCCAGACTCTGAGAGCGTAGTCTTATTCATCTTGTCACTTCAAAAGTATAGGAAACACGTTCCTAACACCCAGGGAACCTTTGCTATTGTATATCCACTGCACTTATATCTCCAGTATTGACTCTGGCAAAGAGATTGCATTGTTAACAGTGCCTCCTTGATAAAAAAAACCTACTCACCTAGGAGTTTGCATGCCACTTTCTGCCCACTGTATTTAACCCATGACATCAGCATCCCATGGTAGGGTTTGCTGGTTTGGAAGTGAGCAGGGCAACAGAGGGACAGGTCCAGTTAGGGTAAAAACAACTGACAGTGTGTTGCTTCGCTGAAGAGCCAAGTCAAAAGAACTGATCAGTTTTATAGGTCAGGCAGACTCCTGTTGGTGCCTTGTATTGCCCCAGCCTTTCTCAGCTTGGAGCTGCAATGCCATCCTCTGCCTATCTGTAATCGAGGCACTGATGTACAGCAGAAAAAAGAACCTCCTTTGGCAAGCCCAGAGAGTAAGGTACTTGGGTCCTGCTGCAGTCTTGATCTCTGGTTCACAGTGCCTCCTTACATGCAGTCTAAGTGGTGGACCTGAAAACAAATAATTCCCTGTAGATGGTTCACCCTGCTTTGTCCCTTTTATCAAGATCCTTGTATATAGCAATTTCAGTGCCTTCTTTGTGCAGCAGCTTCTTGCTTATGTGTGTGTGTGAGTGAGTGAGTGAGTGAGTGAGTATGTGTGTGTGTGTGAGAGAGAGAGAGTCTCAAGTGTGAAAAAGTGATTTCCGACCATCAGGAGGGAGACACCTAGGCAGGTGTGAATGAAACTGCTTTGTATCTCAGAAGCTAGAAATACTGTCTAAACAATAGTACCAGGGATGAGCGGATTTCTCCACTGTTGTTTCATGAATTTCTCTGCCCCATGTTCCTTTCTGCTTGCCTTAATTCAACTTGGAGAATTCTAAGATTTTGAAATTGGCACATGTGCAATTAGTTGAAATTTTAGATTCTTATCTTTTTTTTTTAATACTAGGTGTTGAAACTCACTACTATATATATGCATTGATTAAGAGCCCAGTCCTGTACCCTTAGTGTGTCGAGTGCTGCATTTGGCCGTGAGTCTCCTCGAATCTGCTCCCCCTAAATAGCAAGGAGGCCCATGTCTGCTTTATGGACTCAGAAGGGGGCATTCTCTCCACCCTCGTCTCGGGCCCAATCCTCCCCCTGGTCCACCCTCCCTCCACTGCTGGCTGGCGGTGAGGCATTTCAGGGTGGGGGGAAGGTGGGGGGAGGGTAGAACTAGCACTTGATAGCTGCTCCATGCTGTCAACTTCCCGGTACTGAGGCCCAGCGCTGACTGGAGTGCCTTATAGTACTTTTGCAGTGGTGGTTGCCAGGACAGTCACCAGTGCTTCCCCGGCTTAGGATCGGGTCCTAAGTCAGTTCTGATGGAATCGTGCAATCATACCAAAGTGCCTTCTTACAGAGGACAGGGATAGTCACCTGTAAGAAAGAAAGAAAAATGATGCAGACGGAGCACTTCAGCAAACAGCTCCTGCATAGCACCCTGAAGAAGGCTGATCGAAAAGATTTTTGATCTGCCATTAGTCAAAAGAAAGGCGGATCACTAAGACATGACAAGATGAAATCCCAAAATCCAAGAGGAAATTCAGATGGAACGAACAAAAAATGTCAGTTTTTTGGCTATGTAAAACACTTTGATGATCTTTTTTTTTTTTACTGCAAAGAGGTATATAAAGATTCATCACAATTCTCCCTCTCCCCCATTGTCACAAAGAGCTGTGTAAGGCTAGAGACAGGCAATAGTTTTCTCAACCATTGATAAGTGTTTGTGAGATGTTATGTTTCCCCTGGTGTACATTTTTTTCCCCTGCTGTCACCACTGGTCAAAGTGTGTTGAAAAAAATTCAAGCACCTGTTTACCGGAGATTAAAAAAAGGGGGGGGGATATGGCTGTAGACACTGGAGTGATTGCACACCATAAAGAAGCAGTCCTGCTTCAGTTAAGTCAATGGGGAAGCTTTATTATTTTTCCCCATCTGAATGTGTGCGTAAGTGCATAAGTGTGTCCTTGTCATTTGTACAACAGGACACAGGTTAGTTGTTGTGGATGGAAATCCCAGAACTTTGGGACATTGTATGCTTGGTGACCTAATTTCCCTTGAGACAGAGGGATGCCGACAGCTTAGGATTTCTTCCTATCTTTGAAAGGGCAGAAAGTACATGCCTTTGATAAAAACAGGGGATGTTTTGGGGCACTGAAGGGCTTTGCTGCTTTGAGAATTTGAGTGCAGCCATCAGCCTTTAAACAATGTGACAATCCTGGTTGTTTTCACTGCCCATTTTCTTCCCAGGAAATTATACGCCTTATAAGGCATTCCAGTTTCTCTGTGAAACCAGAAGTTACATGTTTCAAGTTACCGAGCTCAGTCTGAGCCCAGTAGAAGCCACGGATGGATATCTGCAACCTCTGCCAGACTCAGAGGGCCCTCTGGAGGAAAGGGGAGAGGAGCTCCGGAGAGTGGGGGCAGGTGTTCGCCCATATCTGAGGTTGCAGGGGGGTTCCGGAATGACTCCGCAATCTCACTTGATCACATACAGGAAAACAAGCTGTATTTTAACTATAGGCCTGACAACATCACCTCTTCCTTTGGTCTGTGTGCTGCCCACCCTCTGAATGCTAGATAGGTCACCATGGGGCTTTTGCTGACCAAATTTGCTTCCAGATATATATTTGTATACAGTATTTAGCTTATGGTAGAATAAATATAAAAAGATAAACGACTGGCACAGTATAAAGCCCAATATGCCTTGAATCTGTTTAACTGGTTAGTATAGCAGACATTTACCCTGACTTCTGACATTATGTGAAGCCCAACCACTGCTGCACAGTATAAGAATTATATCCCTGCTTGGCTGTATAAGCAGAGCAGCAGCATCCGCTGGGACACTACTTGCAGCTTTGGAGACAATAAAAGGGAACCATATAAATGTAGTGAATCTTTATTAACTGTCTGTGGGGCTGATCCTATAAAAGAGCACATGGCTTGAATAAACACACTATCAGCACAGGCAAATGGCCTCAGAAGGCTGGAGGGTATGTAATTTCCTCCGGCAATTGCAACACACAATACCAATTCAGCCAGAGCTGCCATAGAACTGTCTAGGGCAGCTGTTCTCAATCTGTGGGTCACAACCCAATTTTTAGTGGGCTGCAAAACCGATAAGCAAGGAAAATGTATTGAGGCCCACGGAAAGCGAAACTGAACCACACATGCATGTTTACTTGTGAGTAGGTGAAGGTGCCTCGGCTCTTATCGAAGGTCAGGCGAAGAGGAATGCAAGGCCGCTGGAATGGTCCCCATCTGATGAACATGGAAATCAACAAGTGCTCCAGAAGGTGCCTCCCTCACCATAGTAAATAGGATAAAAACAGAGGCTAACAAAGCTGGTAAACTCTTTTTTTTTTTTATAGTCTCATGAAGCTAGGTGGGTCTTGACAGAGTGTTATTTTTTAAAAGTTTGGGAACCACTGGTCTAGGAGATATTTTAGGGGGGGGGGGGGAAACATTATTTGCCACAAGCCTACACAATTCTCAATTATATAGCTAGTTTCTTAAAATATGGTATGGTTACGAATATGGCCTTTTCAGCCACACTAGACGCTGTTCCAGAACCACCTTTCAGAGCGCGATACCATAGTCTTTCGAGACTGAAGGTTGCCAACAACGGTATGGTTAACTGTCATGCCTTCTATTACTGGGCTGCCTGTGAATGAAAATTTAATCTCCTCTCCTTATCTGTCCTACAGCTGTGTAGAGCTGGACAGAACGGCAGGAGCATAGTCCTGACTATGCATAGCCTGCATCCATTGGTTGTCCATCTCATGTGCAGAACTGTCACAAGGCAGAGATGTGCATTTGGTTTCAAAATGAATGGAAACCAAATCATGAGAGTCACGTTTTAGTTTCGTTTCCATGTGCTCTGAAATGATGATGCAACATGGAATGAATGGTTACAAATGGGACTAATTTTTGGAACCTCATTCATGCGTGCATTTTTAATATTTAAAAAGTTACAAAAAATGAATGAGAGTAGGTGGGTTGGAGATGAATTGGAATTCTCGCTAAATCATTTCAGAACGAATCAGAACTCTCCAAATGCATCCTGAAATGAACTTGAGTGAACCCATAGAAAGAAAATGCATTCTGAAATTACATTTTTAACATACGCCATCAGCCTGTGTCACTTATGGCACCCATTTACTATGAATATGAAGTACCTCAAACACTTACTGTATGTTCTATCTACTTTAAGAACATTATAGGCAATTATGGGGGAAAATTAAAAACAATAGTCCTGATTTAGCAAAAGGACAACAAATTACTCATAACTGAAAGCTTGTGGGTATCCATATTTATTTGCAATTAAAGATGAACCAATCAGCTCTATAGGACTCAAGCCCAAATTCTAACCAATTTTCCAGCCCTGACATAGTTGTGCCAATGAGGCATGTACTGCATCCTGTAGTTGGGTGGCAGTCAGGGAGGCCTCCTCAAGGTAAGGGGAAGTTTGTTTCCTTACATCAGAGCTGCATTGCCCTTACCTTGCTGCTGGAAAGTTGGTTAGGATTGTGGCCTCAGTTGAGCATCATTCATTCAATAGTGGCAGTGTGCACACAGTGTGGTTAAGGATGTATAAGAGGATGGGCAGAGGTTGATGCTGTTACTGTATGTGCCCCATACATTAAGGCAATTTGGTGGCTGGATAAGGCAGGCCTACCATACTGCTGATGTGTGTGTGCTAAATGTAAGCCTACCTGTCAGACAATGGGGCAAGGGCCAATCAGGGCAAAGTGCTGAGTCATTGCACAGGAGAGATGGGAAAAGCTGATGCAATCCCTGCCCAGGATGATGCAATGACATTCCTCAGTGATGAGGTCATGGTGTTTCCCATTGGCTGACAGGAGTATAAATGTCCAACAAGCACACTCCACTGTGTGGGTTGTAGGAGTGAGTTGCTGCACAAATCGCTGCTGGACCGACACCTGATTTGCTGACTACTTGGACTGTTTGCTGGACTGCATCTGCGTGCCGATTTCTGGGACTGCCTTCTACTTGTAAATACTGCCTGTAAATAGACTGTGGTGCTGGGACTTCCCTGGGTCTTACCTCCTTTGTCTGGCATCCTTCCCTGTGCTCTGAGCACCACGCGCTGCAGCTGCAGGCTTGCGCTTCTGCTATCTCTTTGTTTTGCCCATTATCTCTAACATTATCTCTATGTGGTTGTTGAGCAGCAACCAAGAAGAGGGGAGCCCCCATTCTGTTACTGGTGGGACACATGCAGTGCTGATGACAAGTGGTGGCTAGAGTTGATGCAGGTCCAGGGTTGCTGACTAGGTAAGAGTGCCCGGTGATCCTACATGGTGTTCACACTAGCTGTGCCTTCCTTCACTGTAGTCTTTTGGCTCTCACCTAGAAGGACATGAAGCTTCTCAGCAGCACCACTGCAGTGAGTGAGCTCCTGCTCCAATGTTTCCTGCTGCCTGCCACTAAAAACAGGTAAGGAAAAGGTGGAAGGCAACTGTAAGGTGGTTTTTAATGGTGGAGAACATCAAATATCCTGGCTTCACTTGGTGAGTTATCCATGTTCTTTGCAATTGCTTTTGAGAAGAAACTTGGATAATGTTCTGGTTAATCCAGGTGAATAATTCTGCAACTCACCCATTTCTAAGCATTGGCACATAGCATCAGACAGTGTCCACTGTGGATCTGTGCATAATGGCCCACTGCAGTTCGGTTCATGGGTTGTCTCTACCCATTCTCTAGCAAATCCTATCCATCATGGGATGGAATGCGGGGTATAACCTGACCTCAGCTATGTCCTCCAGGTACTTCCAGATAAGCATAATCAGCATTTGAACTATCATAGCACAAAACCCTTTTTTGTAGCACAAATTATAACAAGGAAGGGGGATAGGAAAACAAACGGAGTCCTTGTTGCAATTATTGGAATTTAATGCAATAGTTCCCTTTGAATTCTCTGCATTGCCTTTCAAGTCAGGCACTGTAATCAAAAAAGAACAAGGTTGTAATTTGAACAGCTATCTGAGCTGGGCATGTAATGATGGGTTTTTTAAAAAAAAAATGACTGATCTGGATCATGCTGTTCTAACCAGGGATTAATACTGTCATGGCCTTGAGAGAGGGGAAGGAGAGAGAATGGATTACAGAAGAACAATGGCAGATGATAGCTCATCAGAATACACATGAATGCGAACGAAATCAGTGGGGAAACAGACATTTGATGATCATTCAGACACCGGAGCAGCCATTAGTTAACATGAGAATCTGAGTTAAAAATGAGCTCAAACATTTCGAAAAACAGAATGTCAGCTCCAGAACGAAAGGAGACTTGTTAATGTGCTTCTATGACTTCTGCTATGCTTCCCCTAGATGCGTTGGGCAGCTTCATTTTTATTTATCATGCCACTTATCTCTCCTTCAAATTCTCCTGAAACTTCCTTCTTCCGGGGAGGAGGGGCGGGGAATCATCTGTCCTTGGCTCTCTAAGATGCAAGCCCAGAAAGCCTTGGGATGAGATAGGACCATGAGGAACAGGAGGAAATAATTTTATTTGCAAAAGATCCGTGTGCATTTCTGGGCCAGTATGATCTCTTCAGGGGATTGAACAGTTCTAGGCTCAGATGGGTCAGTCTTTGCCTAAGTTGGATTTGTTACTTCACAAGTCTGAGGTATTTTCAGCCCCGGTACTCTCCAGTGAGCTGTCACAAATAAATGGTTGATTCAACAGAAGACATTTTGTATGTGTGTCTAGTACAACAGATCCAATCTATCTTGTTGTCATGGTTTCTTGACCATAACATCATAAGAGCTTCCTTGTGGATCAGGTCAAGGTCCATCTACATTCTCGTTTCAACAATGGCTAGCCAGCCTATGTCTTCTTCCTCTACTCCATCTTGTTTTTCTAAAAGATATTATAAGCTCTGTGGGCAGTGGCACTCTCTTTTGTATTCATCTCACAAATCCCACTGCTGCCATTAAATGGCTGTTAGATAATAGTAGTTGCGATAACAGTAACAGCAGCAGCAGTTATATACTATATGTGGCTGCAAGGAACTCTGCCTCAAGAATCCTGTAATTTATTCACTATATTCCTCTTGTAGAGGGAATGGCATTGTGGTAGCAGTCTCTGTCCCAAACTGTATTCAGAACATCTCTAGGGGGTCCAGCATCTCCAACATAGACGTGGAGGCACTTTAGAACATGTACTAATTGGGGATCTTCATTGCTGGGGTGTGGGCCGCAATCATGGAGTATAAGAGGTCAGGACAGAAAGCAGGCTGAAAGTAAAGAACCAGCCAGTAGGGACAGCCAGGAACCAAAAAGGAGCTAGAAAAAAGCCAGGAGCCAGAGACAGGAGAAAGAGGAAGACTTACGCAAGAAGCAAGGAGACTGTGTCGATCAGGCAAAAGGATCCAGTCTAGGCAGGTAGTCTTTTGTAGTCCTTCTTGCCCTGAGAGGCTCAGTTATCACATTGAGTAGGCCTAGGGTTTAAACCAGTCTAGGGTTTAACAGCCCAATCCACTGGCTTTCATCTCCTTCTCCCTGGTAAGGAAAGTAGCCTCACAATGGGGCTACTCAATTCTGCAGCAGTTCTTTAGCCAGTGCAGGATCAAGAAGTCCCAGGTAGGGCCACGTGGCCCAACGTGGGGCTCCCGATCCAGTAGAGCTGAGATCTACTGGCTCCACCCCCTCCCACCACGCTTCCTTCCCCACCACACCTTCCCTCACCTTCTGCCTGCCCTGAAACGCCTCCCCCCACCCTATCTTACCTCTCTGGCACCAGGGACTTTACAAGGAGTGCCTGGCGGTGGATCGCTGGCATCCCACTGCGCTGTACCAATGTGGGTTCGAGCTGGGCCATCTCTAGTGCTCGGCTGGCGCTAACCTTACAAATGTGCTTTATGGCACGTTTGTGACAGTGCGCGCTGGTGGTGAGCCGGCACGCACTGCTTAGGATTGGGCCCTGAATCCCTTTTATTAGGGAATCCCAATCTCTTAGGATTGGGCCCTGAATCCCTTTTATTCCAGCTGCAGTTCTGGTAATCAACCACACAGGGCAGTGTGCTAGCTGTAATCCAAGCAGTTCCTAGCAGGGACAGAGCGTGCTGCGCTTCCAAGTGTGATCAATCTACATAGAGCGAATAGCTAATCAAAGCTTCAGTGGTGTGCTATCTGGAGTAATAAAGAAATAAAGGAAATTGAAAAAAAGTGCATAAAGAAATTGGAATGGCTCTGTACATTTCGACAATAAATTTTTAAAACGTAATACCATCAGTTTTACTTACGAGGAGATTTAATTAAGTGATAATTGAGATTTCCTGAAGCTCTATGGACACCTGGAAAGAATTTCACATGGAAAAATAACACTGGATCTTATATAGTCATTTTATTAACTTACATCAAAAAAGCAGAGCGACCAGATACAAAAGAATGGTGAAGGGGGAATCAAGTGAATCATGCTTTATCCACTGCATACAAGCTGCTCTGACCAAAATTTGTTACCCAGGCATCACCCGCACGTAACACGCATGACAACCATTTTGACAAATTAAGGCCATCTTTAATGGTTTAGCAGCAAATGGTAAGGGTGTTACAAGGTGCAAAAACCAAGATGTTACAAGGGATCCTAGATGTTACAAGAGATCTCAGATGTTGCACTGTAATCCCAGGTACCAAAGCAAACTCAGTAGACAACAGTGATCAAATCCAGGCTTTTATTGTAAATCCATCAGCAAAAGATTGTAAATCCATCCACGTCTCCAAAGGAGACTGTGTGCATCAGAAATGGGGAGAAGAGAAACTCCAAAGGAGACTGCTTGCACCAGAAGTGGGAAGAAGAGAAGCATGTAACGCCTCCTTTAGCTGACTTTTATTACAATCTGGGGTTCCCTCCTTGAAACACATTTGGAGACAATTCATTAGTGGGTTCAAAACATCCGTTATTTTATAATAGGCCATCTCATACATCCATCATATACAATATACCCCCAGCAGTTAGCCAATGGCACTGCACTTCAATTTCGCTTAAAATGACCTCACCTATAACCATCGCATGATCCACTGTGGCCTTCATGTGCAGCCCGTGAAATGCAACAAAATTGTTGCTAAAAGGTTGCGAGCTCTGCTAAAACAATGAAACTGCTATCTTCTGCATTTTCTGTGGGAAGTTGACCTTTGCAATGTGTTAATCCGGAAGTGCTTTGATATCATGTCTCTTTAAACTCTAGAATGCAGTTAGTCCACTAAAACTCAGTTAAAATATTACTATTTGTTAGTCACACTTATGTGTACCCCAAAACTGATTTCAAAATGAAAAACAAGGAATATGAGGAAACTAAGCTGACCAATATCCTTCTATGAAAGCTGGTGTGAAGATTTGCTTTCTAGCATTTGTGTGCACAGCCTAGTGCTCTGAAAGTCTTCAAACTGGACATTAAAGCAATGTTAAAACTTCAAGCCGAATTCAAACTGCTAGATTTTTTTTTTCTGTGCTCTGAAGACAAAGACTTCATTCAAATGTATCAACATTGTTCTAAGAGAACATCTTGTGGCAGGCTGCCCAGTCTCAGCAAACCGTTTGACTTGTAGGAAAAACCGAAACCCTTTTAAAACTGAAACCATTTCTTCCTTTGCTCTCAAAACCATGCCGTTTACATTTCAGGTAAGCATTCTATACCATAACTAACAGTCCTTGATACCTTCCAACAAGGGCAGCAGGTTCTGCCTAGTGAATGACTACCCTCAAGACCAGGCCCCTAACTTGGAGGAGACCTGCCTGTGCCCTCCTTTGGGTGTAGCCACCCTGGCTCCAAACCCAGGACCACCTTGCAGCTTTCCCAGATTCCTCAAAGCCACCCTCTGCGAAGGGGGGAGGGGGGTGAAGGAAACTGAATTGGTCTGCGAGCCTTCCATTGAGCAGCCTCTAAGGCTCGTATTACGGCTCAAGGGCCTGTATCTCCATGCCAGAAGGCCACTGGAGACAAGTTCTTCTTGCTCCCTCCCAACTCTTGTTTGCCTAAGGACTGACACCTCTTCCCTATTTCTCGTCCCTGGGCCCCCTGAACCTGCCAGGCATGGCTTCCTTAGCAATATCCGGCTCCATGCCCAAGCTGGGGTAGGCAAAAACTCTCTCCAAGGGCCCATCACAGGGACAGGAAAAATTCCTACTGGGCCCCCATGTGGATAACCAGCGAGGTATCAGACCGTGCTTAGAGGGCAGGTAGGTGGCCCTAAGCCTCTAGGCACCCATGGTTCCAGCCGTACCAAAATGGTGAATGCCAGATTCAGTGGGTGCTGAGCTACCATGGGGAGTCTCCTTGGAGTAAGGGAGAGTTTGCTCCCTTACCCCAGGTAATGCAGCCGCGATGCCAATTGGCCTCCTCGGATCGGCACCCACTTTTGAGTGGGTGCAGACATGAGGAGGCTCATTTTGGGCAGCCCGGGATGGGAGGGAGATGAGGATTAGGTGGCAGAGACTCCCTCCTGGGCCCGATTCTCTCCTCTCTCCACCCTGCCAACCACACCCCACCTCCCCTTGAAAATACTCACTGAAAATACCGCCACCCTGTGCTGCAGGAGCATCATCTGTTCGTCTGCGCGGCGCTGAAGCTCAGCACTGGCACTGGCCCAGCGCCAGCAGCCCCTCCTCTCCGGGTGCCATGAATGTGCTTTATGGCACATTCATGACACCCAGTGCTGGCACTGAGCAGCTCTGAGTTTCGGAGTTGGGTTCTGTGTTTCTTTTGACAGTGCAGAAAGGCACCAGATGGCATTCAAACCTAACCAGTCCCATCACACACTTCTTCTCACCCAATTGCTCCCTAGTGTTCCACCCATGTGTGTTGGGGTGAAGCCAGGCAGGAGAAGCTCCTAACCTCATATTCATTAGGAAGAAGCTACATTCTTCTATATACTGCTGTTAAAGAGACAGAAACTCTGTCCTCCTTAGTATCTGCTTACCCTTGAATGCATCCATGAACTGCATCACACAGCTCTGCTTGGAACCACCCCTGGAGGAGGAGGCATTTTAAAGATTGTATATCAGTGCTAGTCCTCACAGATTGCATGATATATATGGTAATGCTGAAGATATTTCTTGGACAGAAACATTAAGAATTATTTATGAAATTACAGGCTCTGCAATACCCTATGATCCTAGGATGTTCTGTTGTGTTATTTAAGAGATTATGTAGTATTAGCAGGCCTAGACCTGGTAATTTATTTGTTAATGGCAGCAAAAATCTCTATTGCTGCAAGCGAGAAAAAAATGTCTTTTGTATCATGGCTGGTTTTCAGCATATGGAATTTTGCTCTCTTAGCAAATTTGGGTTTTTTTTCCCCCAGGAGCTCATACTGATGTTGAAAAAACAAATTTGTAGAAAAAAACAAACAAACCTGTATTTATTACTACTTTTAAAAATAATGGTTCCCGGGACAATTTGCAAGCCCATGTTTGTTTTAAACTA
Organism: Tiliqua scincoides; assembly: GCF_035046505.1. NCBI lineage: Eukaryota > Metazoa > Chordata > Lepidosauria > Squamata > Scincidae > Tiliqua > Tiliqua scincoides. The sequence continues at coordinate 76,339,187 of NC_089821.1, read as the reverse complement.
CATTTGTGTATTTGTGCTTTCTCGGTGTTTCTTATTATTCTTTTATATTCACATTATTATAATTCTTAAAATTCCCACAAAAAGTCTCCCAATACCCTCAATAGATTTTTATTGCTATATGCCTCAATTTTTGAGACCTCTATGTCAGCTCTCTCACATAAACTCCCAAATCAGCTTCTTTGCCCTGGAATATGTTTATTTGTATAATAGCATTTAATTAGCAATTGAGGCTGCAATCCTATCCACACTTACCTGAGAGTAAGCCCCATTAATTATAATGAGACCTATGTCTGAGTAGATACGCATAGGATTGGACACTAATTTTAAATATTAGCAGTTCACATTTTTGGAAACTGTTTACATTCATTAACATCCTTGCACAGTTTAATGTCTATTTTGTCCTTTTCCCCTTTTATTTTTTTTTTCTTCCACTGCTTTCTTCTAAATGGTCTCAAAAAAGCAAACACATCTGAGTGCAAAAATATGACTCCATTATCACTGTCTCCATTGGTGATCGAGACAGAAAAAGAAATTAACAATAATGACAGTTCAGAAATCGCAGTAAGGTAATAGCTCTAATGTGCTGCCACTGATATTTTCCCTGCACTCTGTGAAAGAAGTTACTTCCACTGGCTCTTTCTGATCAGAAAATGAATGGAATTCTACACTTGTCTCTTGGTCTGTCTCTGCTTTGAAGTTTTAGTGTACCAATTTCATTTCCAGTCATTGTAAAAATGTAGCATTTTGGTCTAAAGACATGTTCAAGAATAGCTTTAATGGGATAAAGTGATACAGAACATATGATCTCTTTTTTTTTTCCCCTCCATGTCTTAGATATTTCCTGCTTTTATCCAGAGAGCACAACATTCAAGGCATGACAGTGCTGTCAAGCAAGGGATCATTTTCTGCTTTGGACTCTCCTTCTCTAGGAGTGAAATCTAGATCTGTTCGCTGTTTTGATTTTTCATGGGGTGAGTTTCAATTAACATTTCATGCAGAGAAATGAAACAGTAGCCTTCTTTTCATGAAGCCCCAGCCCCCCTAGTTAATGCGTCAGAGCAAAATGGTTTGCTGAAGCCTGTGGTGGCCACACCCCTGACAGCCGAATGGTCAACATTAGTGAGAAAAGAATCCTACATATGTAGCTGATCTGTGGGTGGGTGTGGCCAATGGGTGGAACTTCATATATTCACTGAATTGGTAGCCATGAAATGGAATGTGACAACAGGATCCTGCATTATACCATAGTTGTTCCATTTCCCCAAACAGTGAAATCAAGATGCATGTGTATTATAGATCAATAGTATGAACATTTGATTTCAACACAGAAGAGTGCCTTTGATAGGGAAAAAGTTACCACTGGAGAATTTACAGGGAAATATAACCTTGTGCTGGAGATTAAACAGGGCTGGGAGGGGTTTTGATGGGGCAGGGAGGCTGTGGAAGCGGGTGGATCTGGCGGTGATCATATCCCCTTTTAAGCACCTCTCCACCCCCTTTCTCTCCTTGAACAGGTTTGAGGAGACCCATTGCAGTTGGGAGACTTACAGAGGTGTAAAGAGATTTAAATCCCCCTTTGCCTCTGAAGCCTCTCAGTCTCTCTCCCCCCCCCCCCCAATGGATACAGTATACCCATTTTTGGCATGCCTGCACCAGCAGGGTGGAGGAAGAATAGGATTGGGCTCTTTTTAATATTTTCACTCTCATGAATATTGAGGTGTATTTGATGAGACCATTGGAGGTGTTTTGGTGCAAAAACATTACAGGGATAAAGATATCATGAGAATGCAGACTGCTTGTTGCCATGGCACCAGAAAACATTCGACAATTTCCTGGCTAAATGCATGTGCTGTGGATCTAACAAAAATTTATTGATTTTGCTAGGTCTGCTAGCTATTTCTGCTTTAACACAACTATGAATTTTGAATCCAATTCCCTCTTTTTTTCCAAATATAAATTTACCCAGTGTCCAAAGAGTTGGCATGATAATAATTAAAAGAGGAATCAATGAGGTTGTGCTCTTATATAGCGGACTGGAAGCCCTCAGTGTTTTTCAAGAACCTAAATGGATCGCCAAGATCGGTGAATTTCATGGTGTTTGCTAACCTTGGTCAAAGAAAGGAGATGGCTTGTAAGATAATGTTATCACATTTTCTTTCCTGTGCAAAAGCAGACCAAAAACATTTTCTTAAGGTCAAAGAGACAGAGGAACTTGAGACTTGAAGTGCCTCAAGTGACACAGGTTATATGGGTTTGTGGCATGCCTGAATGGAAGCAAAAGGGCCTACGGGTCTGTCTCCACAATCCAGTTTCTCCTGTCCTTCTTTCCACCTTCTTGCCTTCTCCAACTTTCCCTTAGTCCATTCAGTTTACCTTCCTCCTCATCCACCCATCTTTTTCACTTATTCTTCTGTCCTTCTTTTCCTTCCTTCCTTCCTTCCTTCTCTCGCTCCTGTCTCCTTTGTACTTTCCCTCCACATTCCTCCTTCTTTCTTAGTTTTGCCTTTGTTCTCCTTGCCCACCACCCTATACCCTTCTCTAGCCTGAGGCTCAGCTTTAAAGGCTCTGGCTCCACTTCCTGCTTCTTAACTCTCATCAGCAGTCTGTGAGTGGGTGCTGGCCAATGATGTCAACAGCTGGCACACCTCCACACAGATGATCACTGATGCCACCTCCTTGCCACAGTGGGCTTCTATGGAATAGCAGCAGCTATACTTGTAATCTTTTTAGGTGTAGTACATCCTCCTCCTAAGAAAGAAAAAAACAAAAAGGAACTTGGCATTTAACCACATCCACAATGTAGGATGTGGGAAGTTATTTTTTACATTTCAGTATGTCCCTGTTCAGTATATCCTTGTATGCTCTGCTCTGGAGGACCTCCTAGGCAGTCCATAAATAGGTTGAAATATTTCCAAATCAGCACAATTGTCTTCTTTTATCTTTATCAAGTCCTCTGTTTCCTGCCACCCACTTTTTTTTTGGCACTAAACGTTTGTCATCATGCCAAGTTACATGTTAGATTTGCTTTTATGGAAGACAATAGGAACAGATGGCTCTTGTGCTCTTAATAAAAGAGAAGAAAAAAGAACATTCCAAATTTTAAGAACCTGACCAGTGCTCTGACCAATTCATAAAACTGAGAGCCCAATTCTGAGCTCAGAGCCCTGGCTTACCACTGGTGCGCATTGTTGTGGGCCCTAGTGCTGGACGGTCACCTGAGCTCTGCTGCTCGGCAGTCATGCAGACTGCTGAGAGAGGTAAGTGGAGACGTGGGGGGAGGCAGGGAGGAGGCATTGCGAGGAGGGGAGAGGCGGGTGGAGGGTGGGGAGAGGGCGGGGAGGAGGCATGCCAGGGAAGCGGAAGGCGGGGAGAGGGCGGGGAGGAGGCATGCCAACGGGAGGGAGCAGGGAGGGAGGGAGGCAGGACTGATGGAGCAAAGCTCCACTGTATCTAAAGCTTCCATGTCAGGCTCACTGCCTGACACAGAGGTACTTGATTCACCACCGGCCTTTTGGTTGGCAGTGAATCGAGTAGCCCCATTGTGGGGCTACTTTGTTTACCCAGGGCCAGGGGATGAAGTGGCTGCCTGGGGTGTGCAGGATGCAGTGGCAGCCATTTTTGGCTCAGGATTGGGCTGTGAGACATTTACAGCCATTGTCGGAAACAGTCTATCCCAGACTGATTTTTAGTTTCTGTGCTAGCAGTTGATGCAGCTGTGTGAAAGCCAACATTGTGTGCTGAACTCAGTCTTTATCAGCTTGGAATCAGATCAGCAGCCCAATCTTACCTAATGTCCAGGCCAGTGATGCCACTTGGTTTTTTTTTGACTGCTGGAGGTCTCCTCGATGTAAGGGGACCCCCTTGACCCAGGGTAATTCTCAGCAGCCACAATGAGTCAACTCGGACGTGTGCCAGTGATATTGCTGGTGCAAGTCTAAGTTGATCCATGTCAGTGGATCAAGCTGGGAAGGGGAATAATACATGATACATATCAGCAGTGCTGATCCCACACCCTCCTGAACCCAACCTGCCCATCACTGTCTGGTTTCATTCTTTTACTACACATGCTTGAATTCACAGTCTAGCCCATGAACATACTATGCACATACTAAGGAGCTATGTTGTTAAATATGCCACATCCCTAGTGCACTGTGCCATGTGGTGCAGGGTACCCCGGTCCATTTCTTCTTTGGGGAGCCCCCATAGATTCCATTGCCCTATGGTTGTAGGGTAAGAACATCAGAAGATCAGGCCCAAGGCCCATCTAGTCCAGCTTCCTGTATCTCACAGTGGCCCACCAAATGCTTCAGGACAAGACAAAAAGACACAACCTGCATCCTGGAGCCTTCCCTTGCATCTGCCAACCTGAGGCAGCCTACCTCTAAAACAAGGAGCTTGCATATACCTACCATGACTTGTAACCTGTGATGAACTTTTCCTCCAGAAATTTGTCCAATCCCCTCTTAAAGGCATCTAGGCAAGATGCCATCACTACTTCCTGTGGCAAGGAGTTCCACAGACTAATTACACGCTGGGTAAAGAAATATTTCTTTACCCACGGTGGGTGTTGGCAGAGCAATTTGGGTTGTTCTTCTGCTTCCTTCTCTGTGCAGCAATTTCATTCCCGCACTAGAACTGAAGTACAAGTTCAGCCCCTTGTGCCAGTCAGTAGTAGCAGCAGGAGCAAACTAGCCTCTATCTATTAGCCCTGAACTTGCCATAATTCATGAGGTTCTACCTTCTCAGGACCCAAAATATTTTTTTTAATCAATGGCACTCTAAGCATGTTTGTGAACTAATAACAATAATATATAATTCATATCAGGGGTAGCCAACCTATCAACTTTAGGGCTGCTGGACCTTTAACAATTGTGTAGAAGAGGGAATTTCAGCAGGTGCAGCTTATCATTTCACAGATGACAAGTTGCACCTGCTGAAATTCCCTCCTCTGCACTATCATTAAAGGTCCAGCAGCCCTAAAGTTGAAAGTTTGCCCACCCGATTTGTACAGTTGTGGTGGTGCACCTGACGTGCCACCACCAGTTACCCAGTCCTGCCCAGCATGGGACAAGGGTTTTGGGGTGAGTCCTTGTTGCTCAGGGGAGGTGCATCTCATGTGCCACCGCTCATGCTTTGCCACTCATTTGCATTACATTTTTGGATGAAGCTCTTTTGCTGAGCTCCTTTTCCCTTCTGCCTGCATCATTCGCCAGGCTTTGCCACATGGGTGTTGTGGCTGTGGGTGCTTACGGACAAGTTGTGGCTTGGTTTTGCTGGCCTCCGAGTTGCTGCGACCCTCCTCCTTTTGTGTGCAGGTGGCGCGAAGGTTGCAGTTTCACTTTTCCCTGATCTCTGTGCCTCTCCTATTGAGGAGTCTTCTGGTTCAGGACTGGTGGGTGGTTTCATTTGACACTTTCTGCTTTCCCGGACCTTGTGGTTGACGCCAGGGTTGACTTTTGGAAGTCACGGTTTGGTCATTTATGGCCTCTGGGCCATCGTGACCCCACGTTTAGATTAGTGTAGGTCGGCTGGCCATTTTTTCAGGGGGAATGGCTGCTATATTGAGTAGACTCCTGCAGGGAAGATCACTTGCCATTTTGTGAAGGAGTGTCAGCCATTTTAGGACTCATCATGGGACGTTTATTGAATGCTGTCTCACACCTTTTCCTCTTTGGATTTCTCTTTCTTCTTTGGGGCTATATCTGTGGTTTAAGCTGGGTTTTCAACCCCTCCCTCTTGAATTTGGGGTAATATCTTTTGATGAAAGCAATATAGCCTAAAGGACCCCTTCCCTTCAATTCTCTGGTGTCTTTTGGTTAAAGCAAGATATTTCCGGGGACCCCTTTTCTTAATTCCGGTGTGGTGTCTTTTGATACCGTATTGGTATTGGCAACTTTCAGTCTCGAAAGACTATGGTATCGCGCTCTGAAAGGTGGTTCTGGCACAGCGTCTAGTGTGGCTGAAAAGGCCAATCCGGGAGTGACAATCCCTTCCACACCAGGAGCAAGTACAGTCTGTCCCTGGTCTGTCTCCCTGGCTATGGGCCTTCCTTCTTTGCCTCTTTGTCTCAGACTGTTGGCAAAGTGTCTCTTCAAACTGGGAAAGGCCATGCTTTTGATACCACATTAAAGCAATATACTATATTAAAGCAATATATCACCACTAATCCCACCCTCAATTTTGGGGTGATATCTTTTCTTAGAGCAAGGTATCACCAGGGACCCCTTTCCGTATTCTGGTGTGCTGTCTTTGGGTTAAGCAAGATATCAATAATTACCCCCACCATCAATTTGGTATGATAGTCTTTGGTTAAAACTTGAACACAGCAGGGATTTATCATGCCCAAATGGAATAGGAAATCTGGAGGGAAAGCTCCTAAGCATCTGCCTCCCGGACCCATTGCCCACCCCCACCCCCCTGAATTTAATCTGGTGTCCATACTGAGCTGTCAAATCATTGGAGGCTTGCCTGTACCATTCACACAATGCTTGACCAGATCGGTGAGGTGGGCTGGTGGCCTTTTGGTGGTCTAGGCAAAGGTCCCAGGGGCTTGCCTTGGGGGGCCCGTGCTTATCGCCAACTCAACCCTTCCAGGTTGGTGTTGATAGGAATATAAGAACATAAGAACAGCCCCACTGGATCAGGCCATAGGCCCATCTAGTCCACTTCCTGTATCTCACAGCGGCCCACCAAATGCCCCAGGGAGCACACCAGATAACAAGAGACCTGCATCCTGGTGCCCTCCCTTGCATCTGACATACCCCATTTCTAAAATCAGGAAGATGCACATACACATCATGGCTTGTAACCCGTAATGGTTTTTACCTCCAGAAACTTGTCCAATCCCCTTTTAAAGGCGTCTAGGCTAGACGCCAGCACCACATCCTGTGGCAAGGAGTTCCACAGACCGACCACACGCTGAGTAAAGAAATATTTTCTTTTGTCTGTCCTAACCCGCCCAACACTCAATTTTAGTGGATGTCCCATGGTTTTGGTGTTATGTGAGAGTGTAAAGAGCATCTCTCTATCCACTTTATCCTTCCCTTGCATAATTTTGTATGTCTCAATCATGTCCCCCCTCAGGCGCCTATTTTCTAGGCTGAAGAGGCCCAAACGCCGTAACCTTTCCTCATAAGAACATAAGAACATAAGAACAGCCCCACTGGATCAGACCATAGGCCCATCTAGTCCAGCTTCCTGTATCTCACAGCGGCCCACCAAATGCCCCAGGGAGCACACCAGATAACAAGAGACCTCATCCTGGTGCCCTCCCCTACATCTGGCATTCTGACTTAACCCATTCCTAAAATCAGGAGGTTGCGCATACACATCATGGCTTGTACCCCATAATGGATTTTTCCTCCAGAAACTCGTCCAATCCCCTTTTAAAGGCGTCTAGGCTAGACGCCAGCACCACATCCTGTGACAAGGAGTTCCACAGACCGACCACGCGCTGAGTAAAGAAATATTTATTAGTAAAGTAATAAGAAAATATTACTGAGTAAAGAAAATAAGGAAGGTGTCCAAGCCCAGTAATCATCTTAGTCGCTCTCTTTTGGACCTTTTCCATTTCCACTATGTCCTTTTTGACATGTGGCGACCAGAACTGGACACAATACTCCAGGTGTGGCCTTACCATAGATTTGTACAACGGCATTATAATACTAGCCGTTTTGTTCTCAATAACTTTTCTAATGATCCCAAGTATAGAATTGGCTTTCTTCACTGCCGCCGCACATTGGGTCGACACTTTCATCGACCTGTCCACCACCACCCCAAGATCTCTCTCCTGATCTGTCACAGACAGCTCAGAACCCATCAGCCTATATCTAAAGTTTTGATTTTTTTGCCCTAATGTGCATGACTTTACACTTAACACTGAAACGCATCGGCCATTCTGCTGCCCATTCTGTCAGTTTGGAGAGATCCTTCTGGAGCTCCTCACAATCACTTCTGGTCTTCACCACTCGGAAAAGTTTGGTGTCGTCTGCAAACTTTGCCACCTCACTGCTCACCCCTGTCTCCAGGTCATTTATGAAGAGGTTGAAAAGCACTGGTCCCAGGACAGATCCTTGGGGCACACCACTTTTCACCTCTCTCCATTGTGAAAATTGCCCATTGACACCCACTCTCTGTTTTCATTCTTCAACTTCATTTTTCAATTCCTTAATAACTCTAGGGTGGATGCCATCAGGGCCCGGTGACTTATTGATCTTTAACTTATCAATCAGGTCTGAAACATCTTCTCTTTTAACCTCTATCTGACTTAATTCCTTGGTCAGGAGGGGTCATTTGGGCAGCGGTATCTGCCAGAGGTCTTCTGCTGTGAAGACAGATGCAAAGAACTCATTCAATTTCTTTGCCATCTCTAAGTCTCCTTTTATCTCCCCTTTCCCTCCCTCACCATCCAGAGGGCCAACCGCTTCTCTGGCGGGTTTCCTGCTTCTAACATATTTGAAGAAGCTTTTATTATTCCCCTTAATGTTGCTGGCCATGCGTTCCTCATAGTCTCTCTTGGCCTCCCGTATCACCATCTTACATTTCATTTGCCACAGTTTATGTTCCTTTTTATTTTCCAGAATAGGGCAAGACTTCCATTTATGGAAGGAAGCTTCCTTGGCCTTTATGGCCTCTCTAACATGGCTGGTTAGCCATGCGGGCACCCTCCTGGACTTAGTCGAGCCCTTCTTCCTTTGCGGTATACACTTCCACTGGGCCTCTGTTACTGTTGTTTTAAGCAGCCTCCATGCACTCTGGAGAGATTGGATTCTTTTTACCTTCCCTTTCAACCTCCTTCTAACCTGCCTCCTCATTTGAGGGAAGTCTGCTCGTCAGAAGTCAAGGGTTTTTGTGAGAAATTTGCCTGGTGCTCTTCCCCTGACATGCATGTCAAGATGGATTGCAGCATGATCACTGTTCCCCAATGGCTCCATAACATTGACATCTCTAACCAGGTCCTGAGTACCACACAATATTAAATCCAGAGTCACCTGTCCTCTGGTGGGCTCCATGACTAGCTGCTCTAAGGCACAGTCATTTCGCATGCCAAGGAATCCAGTCTCCTTTTCCAGAACACAAATTGACCCAGTCTATATGAGGATAATTGAAGTCCCCATGATTACAACCCTGTCCCTCCTTGACACCTCCCTGATGTGTTTCCTCATTTCAAGGTTTCTGGTTCACTTCTGGTTTCTGGTCTAGAGGATGATAGTACGCCCCCAATATTACATCACTTCTGAGGCCTGGTAATTTAACCCACAGAGATTCTACGGTTGAGTCAGACCCACCTTCAATCTCTACTTTGCTGGATTCTATCCCCTCCTTAACATAAATAGCACCCCACCTCCAACACGCCCCTCCCTGTCCCTCCAGTAGAGTTTATAGCCCGGGATTGCGGTATCCCACTGAGTTCCCACATTTAACCAGGTTACTATCAGGCTGCTGCCAGGGTAGACTTTGAGCCAAGTGGTTAACCCTGTTATGCATGGAGGAGGTAATAGCCAGGTCTGTTTCCCTTGTTTATTGGCCCGTCTTTATTGGCCTGTGATTTTTCTGGTAGCACCCTGATGCAGTTTTTCTATTTTAAAGTTAATAAAGTGACCCTATTTAACACCAAGCCTTTGTCTCATGTGCTTATTTGGAGAGTACCTGGGTAAAAATAAAGTAATAGATTCCTATTAGGCAGGATTTCAGACCCTCTTAGTACAGGTATTCTCTGTTTTTTCCTCCTGGTCCCAGAGGCTCAGGTGACATATTATTTGACATATAATACACTCCTCTCTCCATTTGTCACTTTCCAATCCACTCTGAACAGGAAATATATTAAATGGCTAATAATAATAGCACCATATAAATAAGCAAAATGCAGTTTGGAGAAAGCAATCATTTTTCTTCCAGTTGATTTTAAAGAATGGGCACCTGGTGCTTAACAAGAGCATAGATAATCAGCTAAAGAATAAAAGAGAGAGAAGAGAAAAATCAGGCAGGAAAAATCCTACAAACACTGGGAAGCACATTTATTCTGCTACTGCTCTCTGCTCTTGGGATGTACGATTAGAATCAATGGTAGAAAGTCTCGAGGGTTGCTCAGGGATAAAAGTAGCAGGTATAAGTAGCAGTAGAATCCATCACAGTGGGTTGAATATGTTCTAAATTACTACACGATAGGAATTATTCCCCCAACACGGTATGGGTCTGGAAGTGCTCTGAAAGACAGGGGTTATAAATTCTGCAAGACAATGTGACACGCTCTGAAAATTAGAGAGAAAGGTACGAATAATGGAGAGGTTGGGAAGATAATTAGGCACTGTGGATGACATTGTTGTGAACCTGAAATGTATATTTTACTTGTATGCAATTGCTTCAACAATGACCTGATTTTTAGCAATTTCACAAAAGAAAAAAAAACTGGTGGAGATCAGTATGGTTTAACTTGACACATTTTTTTTTAAATTATGAACCAAGCAATTTTAATGAATAGAATTTAAGTTCCAACTTAACAAGAGAAATAAGAACCATCCTTGGAAGTTATGGCAAAGCAACATGTGTTCTTTTCTCATCCCAGCTGCCATTTCAGTTGTTTTTATGAGTATTCTCTTGTCTGTTGTACCCTCGAGGGGTTGTGTTGTTCCTCTCAAGTTAGTAATTTTACTATTTTGCTTGGGAGGCCTGGAAGATCCCATGGGCCACAATCTGTTGAATCAAACTGAAAAACACCTTGTCCCTTCAGCAGTGGAAGTGGCCGCAAGAGGAAATTCTGGCTCGTTTCTGCATTTGCACATCGTTTGATGGCTTCCCATAGATTTTGCAGCATGTTTTGAGGTTAACTATGTTGGGGTTTTGTGGAGGGCTTCCAAACAGAACTGAAAGTTGACACTGATGGAAAAAAATTTGATTAAGTTTAATTAAGTTGTATTTGCCATATGTTTAGGCCCCTTTCCTTGTGTTAAAAAGCACACGTCTCAGAATTGATCTTGTCTGCATCAAATCACCGTCCCCTTTAAGTGAGAGAGTCAAATACACCTGTGGCCCTGATTTACTCTTATGTGAAACTGTAATGGAAATGGAAAGAGCTCATCCCCTCCGGTATGCATAGGGGCTTATCAAAGGACCTTGTGGCCTGTGTTTTCTTCCTGATGTTCCAAGCCCTGTAAGAAGTGTTGACTTTTATTGGCAACAAGAAACAGGCTGTTTTGGAGTCATGTCCCACTTGTTCTTTTATGGTGATTGATTGACAAATATGCTTTTCTGTTGCTATCTCTTTGTTTCTTAGTGCTATAAGAAGTGTTCTGAATCCTAAAATCTGGGTCAAATGCACTAGGCTCTCACCACAGCACTGTTTTAATAAAGCCAGAACAATTTTCGATCTCCAGACTTGTTTTGAATCACTAATTTCTCTGACACACCAATATATGCATGCATGTCTTTGTTACATGTAGACATGCTGGACTGGTCTATAATTGCTTCCCAGCAAATGTGCATGTAGTATTCATATATAATAATGTGTATGAGTGTATATTCTTTTTTCTTATTTCTAGGTACGTGTAAAAAGCCACCCTAAGCTTTTGGAAAGTCAGACTATAAATGTTTTAAATAAATAAGGCTGCAATCCTATGCACAATGACCTCAAAGTAAGTACCAATGAACTCAGTGGGGCTTACTTCTGATAGACCTGCACAGGATTTCTCTGTAAGTATACTAATGTAAGTTAACCTACACTTACAAATGGTTACTTTAGGATTTCAAATTATGTCTATAATTCCAATAGCCAGTTTCTCACCCTGAACCGTCACTGACCCTCCCTTGATCCAGCCCTCCCTTGATCCAGCCTGATCCAGCCCTGATCTGGCAATGGATGGAGTGGTAGAAGTTCTGCTTATGAACAGGAAAAGGAAGAAGGGACAAAACAGACATGTGAAGGAGAGGTGAGTTGTCGGCTAGAGCAGGGGTGCCCAAAACCCGGCCCGGGGGCTACTTGTGGCCCTCAGGGACTCACAATCTGGCCCGCAGGGAACCCCCAGTCTCCAATGAGCATCTGGCCCTCCAGAGACTTGCTGGAGCCCATGCTGGCCTGATGCAACTGCTCTCAGTGTGAAGATGACTGTTTGACCTCTCGCATGAGCTGTGGGGCAAGGGTTCCCTCCACTGCTTGCTGTTTCACATCTGTGATGTAGCAGTGGCAGTGAAGGAAAGGCTATCCTTGCTTTGTGCAAGGATTTTTATAGGCCTTGAGCTATTGCAAGACCTTCATTCATTCATACAAGTTCCATCTCTAATATATTCATTTATGTAAATTTATTCAAATTTGAAATGTAAATTAATTTGGCCCCCGACACAGTGTCAGAGAGATGATGTGGCCCTCCTGCCAAAAAGTTTGGACACCCCTGGAGAGTGTCAAGAGGGGCAGAGGCTGGCACATCACTAGGTAAGGGGGACATCATTTGGCATGCTGCCTCAGGTGACAGGAGTTCCTGAGCTGGCCCTGATAATAATTGCCATGCTAATACATAACAATCCCAAACAAGAACAAGTTTTAAGTTACAACAGATATAGTAATGGTAATGCAAATTTTCTAAATCAAAGTTTCACTAGAATATATATTTTAGATCTGATGATCTAGAATGTTATCAAATACTAATTTACGAATTTGCTATTTAAGAATTAAGTTTTAGAACTGTACATTTAACTCTGTGATCTGTAAGCTATTTCATGCTTCTGAAGGCACTGGAAAGTTTGGAAACCTAATCAACCCACCTTGAAGTGAATTGAGCTAATTATTACAGAATTGACTCTTTTATGGCAACTTGGATGTAATTCTGAGAACGGAACAAAGTCAAAATTCACACCATTACAAAATCAGAAGTTGCCTAAACAGAAATGAATGATCAATTTCTTAATAATATTGAAAGAGATAGATGAGTTCCATTTGTAATTCACAGATCCCTTAAGGCAAGGGACACCTATTTCAACTGTGTCAATACTACTCTACTTCCCCTTCGTGCAAAAGGCATGCAGACTTTCCATGACACATCCCATGAATCATCCCCTTACCTAGTTACCACACTTGTAATATACCTTTTAATCAAACAGATTCAGATCAAGTGGGAAAGAGGGTAATAAACACAACAAAAGAGAATTGTTTAAAATATTGTTTAAACATTTTAAAATTGTTTAAAATGTGTCTTGACAGGGCAAGGGATCACAATACTGTACTTTTTAAAAGGCCTTAACTATATTAAATATTTTGCTAGTATTCTGTCTAAAAACTAGGCACTATGATTAAAGTCTCATACATTTTATGGATCATTCATATCTGGGGACAGAGAATGGTGATGAGTGAAAATGAAAGAAGGACCAGAAATGGCCTCTTAAGCTATATCCCATAGATTTTTTTTTTCTCTGTCCCAGAACATCCAAAACTGTTTGAACTTGTTATAAGGGTGGGGGACAGAACATAGCATACTTTCCAAACAGGTGATATTTTCACTTTCAAGGCACACATTTTGTTTGCACTGAGGCAGTGAAAGACAATTCACGGGACTGGGCTGTGAGCTGAAGTTATTTGCTGAAAGCAGTACAGTCCTCGGGGTGAAGGCTACAAGCTTCCTGTGTCAGTGGGGGTTGACAGAAAGAGAGGTGGTGCTCACATTTTATTTGCTTGTTTTTCTTTTTTTTAATACAGTCTGAGGAACTCCTCTTCAATATCACAGCATGCTTGTGTGATGGGTGAAATATTTATAAAGCCATTACAACAAATGTATCTGCACGAAAGCCAAAATGAGGAATGTTGCACAACTGTCACGAAGACAAAGGATAGATTCAGGTTATGCATACGCAGATTCTCCCTGTTGACTCCTAGAGTCTGGCTGTCAGTTCAGCAAAAGGAACATACATTCACCCTTCACACGCCTCTCCAGCAGTCATTCCTCATGTGTACGTACATTGGCATATGCTAGCGCTACAGATCTTGTCACAGATCTTCTTGGCAGAAGTTTGAGGAGAGTAAGGAAACAGCGCAGGCTGAAAAACATGGGACATGCATGTTTGCTGCAGAGGTCCAATCCCTTCAGCCTGCTCCCCACCTCCTGCTATTCCCTGAATCTGCCCAGAAACTCTCCTTGCCCTCCCCATCCCCTACATGGCACACCTTACCAGCATCTTACCAGGGCCAGTGGAGTTCCAGCAACTGCTGCTACATGCACCTCACTGCTTATCGTTTGTGGCCTTGGCCTGGCAGCACATATGTCACATTTCATGACATCATAAAAACTGGTGCACTTCCAGAATGCGAGTTCCAGCAATGCACATAGTCTATAGGATTGGATTGTTAGTTACCTTGGTCCTTTTACTGTAAAAGGGAAAGGTGGGGTAAAAATGACCATATAGGGGACAAAGACAGTCTGGGAAACCTGGATGTGGAAAGTAAGAGAGAGAGAGAGAGAGAGTTTTGAATCTGGAATATGAGTGAGTGAAGGAGAGAAGGAGGAAGGAAGGAAGTGTGGGACAGACAGATATTGTGATAATAACTATTGTGTGGTGTGGCTTCATATATCTTTGTAACAACAGACAAGTGCTTTCTGGCTCATATTAACACAGTCACTGTTGTCTCTGATGAGAAAAACGTATTTGTACTGCCAGCGTCCAGAACAAGTTTATGCAACCATGCAAACAAAACTAATTTCATCAACAACAACATCAATTCATCCATTCTTTTCCCTTTGCGTCCCCAGAAAACATACATTTTCATCAAAATGATTTTTTTCTGCAAACCGCTTTGTGAACTTTTTGTTGAAAAGCAGTATATAAATAATAATAATAATAATAATAATAATAATAATAATAATAATATGAAGAAAATAAACTCATTCATTTTCCCAACCAACAGGTTTCCAAAACCTATTTTTAAAACATGCTAGACTCTAGCATAGCAGTTCCCAAACTGGTGGGTCGCGACCTACCTGGGGAACTCAAAATAGGCCATTCCCCCTTAAAGGGAGGGGCCCAGGAAGGGTGTCCCAACGGCACCACAGTGATCACGACGCTGTGGGTACCCTGTGATATTTTAATGTACCTGGAAGGCTGTGAAACCTCAATGAGTGTATTGGAGGCTTGTGGCCCCCTCTGCGAGCCTCTGCGTGGCTGTTCTGAGCCCACCCCCTGGCTCCCGCCCCACCCCTGCCAATACTTACAAGGTTCCCAACTCCCTTGGAGGAATTTGGGAGCCTCTGCTCTGGCATATGCTTCAACCCCATCTATGGCATAGCTAAGGGAGTGCTTGGGGGACAACTGTCTCACACTACCTGCCTAGGGGCTACATGGTTGCCCTCCAGCACTGCCCCATCCACAATCACCATCCCCTTCTCCTAAGGAAAATGGCAATTGCAGTCTGTGGCTGCTTGCCAGCCGCCTCTTGCTCCACCAATCTCCTGGCTGCCCCCCCCCAGCTAAGGAGGGGGTGGCAGTGAGCAGCCAGAGTCCATGTTTGCTGCTTTCAACCACAACAAACAAACGAACAAAAATGTGGTGTTAAAACACCACTTTTTCGCTGGAGCTGAAAGCAGCAATTACAGTCTCTGGCTGCTCACTAACCACCCCCTTGCTTCACTGCCTTCCTGGTTGTCGTCGTGTCCCCCCCCCCCCAGCTGAGAAGAAAGGGCAGCTGGCAAGCTACCAGAGATCGTGATGCCTGCTTTCAACAAGAACTTCTGGCCACTCCCTTGTTCTGCAACCCTACCCCCAAAGCCAATCGCCTATTTAGCTTTTTGGCTTTTAAAATATATATTTTTTAAAAACATGGGGTGTTTTAACATGGGGTGTTTTAAAAAAAATGGGGTCACACTTCCAGGTGTGATGTCATGGGGGGGGACAACATTTCAAACTTTGCCCTGAGCTCCAGGGTGGCTAGCTACACTAGCGCCTCCCATCAACTACTCCAAAATAATCTCTGTTTTCTTTTTCTGATTGCTTTTTTTCATGTTCATAGTGTCTTTTCCCTTTACAGCGTGATATATCTATCAGCTGCAAACTATTTTTAAACTGAGAAAAAAAAAGCAAAAACATAAGGTCAGCTATCAAGATAGAGATCTGGCATAAAGGTATGAAGTTCACTAAGCTAAAAATAATCTGAAATCTTGATTTTGGTATCATTGTCAATATCACTTGTGAAGATTTTGCACATGGTGACATAGATATAACTTTTGAGTGACAGAAAGCCTGTGCAATTGTGAGCTTTGCCATTGCCTTGCTCTGAAATTTGCGCTAAAATGCTTCATTGGATTCCATTCCACTATTAAAATTTTGCAAACATTAATTTTTCTTGACGATAATGGGCAGCCCAATCCTGAGCTGCCTGGCCCATGGGACTGAAGCTGCACTGAAAATGGTGTTAGGGCCCGCAAACATGCCTTATGGCACGTTTGCGACAGTGAGTGCTGGCGGTGAGCTGGCACACGCTCCGTAGGATTGGGCCCTAAGTGATCTTACACTTGACATATTTATGCACCAGCTATTATATACTACAGCAGTGGAGATAGAGGGAAGGAGGGAGAGAGAAAGAACATTTAGAATGATCACAAAACCAAAATCTATCATGGAATCTTCCTGGGCTAGATATTCTAAAGCAGATCTTTGCATTGGGTATTTTATTTGCCCTTCCAATTGCAGGCACCAGAAGCAGGGTTGAACTTTGATGATTGATGATTATTTATCTAACTTTGAATCAGTGTCTCATTCCAAATGAGTACTTGAAACACCGTGACTAGATAAAATCACTCTAACCCATTTGTACCTTTTTTTACATCACAACCTGAAAAATGGCAAATCATTTCATGCAAACCTTGGAATGTGGATCTCCCAATTCAATCAGACTGCTGCCAACCTGAAATGGCTACTCCTCAGTTACTTACTGTGGACCACCAAACGAAGATTTTGATGCAGGAACCAAACCACATGACAACTTGTACCAGTTCTGTCTCTGCACCTATTCAGGCAACCCTATTACAGCAATATAGCTTTAAGGGATTTAAACGTTAATTACAACACTGATCTATTTATCTGGGGTTTTGGAAGCCACTGACATAAGGGACCGAGATGAGCAGGGAGTCAGTGATAAGAGTTGATGGTGGTTTGTGCACTTAAATAATGTACCCACGCCATTGAAAGACTAATTCACCTGCTTATCCTCAGTCTGCAACAATGAACAATATATCATCATAACCTTGAGAATCAGTTTAATTTTATTTTGCCAGATTAAACCTCAGTTCTGACGGGGGGAAAAAGATATGGCGGTTGGACACATATAATGATCACTGATATTATTTTAAGCGTTTTATCTGCTTAAAGTTCAAGTTTATTACATAATAGTTTCTAAAAATCCATCAGGGCTTCCATTCCAGGCAGCTCATCTATATTTTTTTCCCCCTCTTGGCCATTTTGAACTACAGTGAAATTTTTAACAGGATCTCTTGAGGACTAGAAGAACATGTAAAGTTCATTCTTCACTCATGGGGCCAATTCCATGATCCCCAGAAGGATGTTGTTAGGTAGGCAACCCAGTCATTTTGAGTCCCTAATCATCTTTGTTCCTCCTTCATAGGTCTTTGGGGGAAATAATTCTCAGAGAGTGATAAATTTCCTTTCGTGGAGCTTCATTGCAAGGCTGAAGGTCCCTCCTGGAGAGCCAGTTAATTATAAATCACATGGAGTTTCTGGCAAATTTAGGGCACTTGGGCTCCTTCTTCTAATGAACAATGACTTTGGTTTTTACTCATCAAGCAAACAGTGATCACTGTGCTTGTAAGAAAAGTAAACATCTCTTAATGATCAAGTTGTTATCTTTGGGTGAGAAAGTTTTGTATAACTTTCTGGATAACAGAATGCACACACAGAATTCTGCATTTTATTTTGTTTTTCACATTTCTATACTCCCTTCAAAGTGTTCAAGGCAATATATGTAGCTCCTTCTCACCTTTTGACTTCACAACAACCCTGTGAGGCAAGTTAGGCTGAGAGAGAGAGAGAGAGAGAGAGAGAGAGAGAGAGAGAGAGAGACCAGCCCAAGGTCACTCTGGAAGCTTCATAGCTGAGCAGTGATTTGAATCTGGATCTTCCAGGCCTAATTCTCAAACCACTACACCAACCTGGTTCTCCAGGTTTTTACTGCTTTCTTTCGAGTCAGACCACTGGTACATCCAGCTGTGACTAGCAACATGTCTCAGAGACTGAAATTTCTGCCCTGCATGGAGACATTGGGGAATGAACCTGGAGCCTTTTCCATACAAGCTGGTGCTCTTCCACCGAGCTATGGTGTGCTGCTAACTCTGTAGTAGTCAATGGTGCCAGTGCTGGGCACCATAGAATTGGGCCCTAAAAAGAGGTGGTTATCAAATGTATGCAAAGGAATTCAGCCTAATATTTTGCTCAACTGGAATGGAGACTTGTATTCAGCAGGCCACCCAGACTTTGGGCCTCTTTATTTTATTTATTTATTGCATTTGGATAAAAAAAAATAGGCAAAATGTAGAGGAAGCAGTCCAAGGCACAGAAAACAGATGTCTGTTCGGACAGTGAAAATGCAATCCTATGTATGTTTACTCAGAAGTAAGTCCCCATTCTGATCAATAGGGCTTTCTCCCAGATAAGTGTGAATTGGGCTTGCATCCTATACAGGGAACCAAGAAAATTTTTTGAAGCATCTTCAAACTCAGCTCTAGACAGCTCAAGGACAGAGCCAGCTACAGTGACAAAATCCTATGTACCCAGAGTAGGTTCACCTTGATTACTGACAATTAATACTTGAATGTGGGAATTTACTCTATATTGAATGAAAAGCATTGTATTTGGGGTGATGCTGCTTTTGTTAAATTTGTGAGGGCCTATTCACAAACCTTTGCTTGGTGTTTGCAGTCTTCAGATGATGTTGACCGTACATGTACGAAGCAGCTCTGAGCCTTTGGCCGTGAGTTTTATAAAAAAGAAAAGAAGAAATTGGAACTGAAATGCAGAATGGCACTCACCAGATGCTGCTGTAGCTCTGCTGCCATGAGCTGCTCTATGTGCCATTGTGGCTATTTATATATCTGTAGAACTGAACAGCCAAAATTGTACTTCTGACTCACGATTAGAGAAAGGACAGTCAACTGGACGATGATTTTGTATTATCTGCAGTGGTGTCTCTAAGGGGGTGTGGGGGGTGCACGGGCCTCATCAGGTGATGCGCACAGGGGGGTGACACCACTACCGGCCAAATTTTTTAAAATCTTGCTATTTTTCGAATGTCACCATCACATTGTATATCAATCAATGCGTAACTTCATGCAGAATGCAATGAAACAAACCATGTGGAAATATCTGGATTATAGCAGAAGTTACAGCCAAAAATCCAGCAAGGGCAGGGCAATGTCACATCACCACATATGCAGCCCAGGGTGTTGCCCCACCCACTGCATGGGAGGAGGTCCATCATAGGGTGACACACTGGCCTCTAAAACCAGTTGATGCAAACCCTAGTGATGCTACTGATTATCTGACTGTTCCGTGTAATAGGAATGCAGTCACAACATCCTGACACTTGGGCAACCCTATTGGAAAGTGTCACACTTTGCTCATATGTCATGGATGAAGACATGGCCTAGAAGAGATATACAAGCATTTTCCCAGTGTCATACCCTAGCAGAACAGCACTGAGAAATCCTCAGTGCGTCAACACCCAACTTCTCATGCACAGCAGAGAGTGTGGTTCGTCTCAGGCTACTGACATGTTTGCTGTCACTTGTGTTCTGCTTCCTTTCTTCTCACCCACATGTAACACTGATACAATATCCTCTTTCCTAAGGGGTGACGCAGACCGCCTGCAGGCTTACAACCTAAGACTCTGTAACTCTGGTACGTGCGCTCATTTATTCACTCATTTTGTCCTTGGTGATATTCCACACTTATCTCCCTGTAGGATTGTTTCAAAATGATTAAGCGGTATCTTCAGAACTACACTGACTTTCACCTTCTTTCTGCTCTGCTAAATTATCTGTAACCATCATCATCAAGTCGCTTCAGGACAAGATCACACAATCACTTATGTACAGTAATAACTTGAAGTTAGTTGGGATGTTTGGGATTTTATATTCGGCCTTCCATGGGATGTTATAGCTGTGGCCTGTTTAGCTGTAATTCTTCCCCATATTGGGTCAGGAAGGAATTCTACCTCAAGACAAACAATAGCCCCCTCCCCATGTACATGAGTTCCGTATCCATGGTTTTAGTTATCCGCAGATCAAAAATATTTGGAAAAATCCAGAACATTCTTCTTTGTTCCTTTGCTCCTTTCCCATGCTCACCAGCACTTCCCTCTTGGCCTAGTGCATCACCTCACCTGGTGGTGCTGCTGCATTGCCATGTGGGAATTTAGGGCCCAGTCCTATCAGGGCCAGTATAGCTGTGCCAATGGGGCATGCGCTGCATTCTTTGGTGGGGAGGTATTCACAGAGGTCTCCTCAAGGGAACATTTGTTCCCTTACCTCCAGGCTGCATTGCTGCTGCACCAGTACTAGAAAGTTGGATAGAATTGGTCCCTTAGTTAGGACTGGGCTGTTAGCTAATTGCACCAGCTAAATGAACATTCTGAGTTTCCTTCTGATGAAAATCCTTCATGACAAGAGGGGTATTAATTCCTATACTGTGCATGCTGCCACTCTGACCAGCCTACTTACCAAATCCTGTGGCTGAGCAATGATGTCTTCAGCTCGGCTTCCTCTAGTTCTGGAAAATAACTTCTTAATCAGGATGCACTGCAGGAAGGAAAGGCACAAGCTGCACTTGAAAACAGAAGCACAATCCAACCCACTGATGTCAAAGGGACCATTGATCTTTTCGTGCTTGAATCATTGGACTCCATTTTCATTTCTCTATTTGTTTATTTCTAGCATGTTGATTCCAATTTTGACTTAAAAAAACCTGACAACAATGGTCAAAACAGCAAAAGCACAAATTAAAAATACAATACCAAATAGCAGCAAAACCACATGTTACAAGCAGCAGAGAGAGCAGAGTGTTCTTTATTAAAATGTTCTCAAATACTATTCAAAGCACAAGAGACCAGAATGGACTTTACTTGGCACTCAGAAGATCACCAAAGGTGGACTTGGTTAGGGAAAGAGTTCCATAATTTGGTGCCAGGGCGTAAGAGGTTGTTTCTCCTGTTTCAAACACCTGACCTCAGAAAACTGGAGCCCCTGGAGAAAGGCATTTGAAGAAGAACTGAAATGGCAGGCAGGTCTGTGTCAGAGAAAGCAGACTTTTGATTAACAAAGGGCACAATCCTACGCAGGTCTAATCAGAAGTCCTATTTTGTTCAATGGGGCTTACTCTCAGGAAAGTGTGGTTAGGATTGCAGCCAAAGTTTAATTAACTTCACCTGGATCGTGCCCCAAGTCCTTCTCAGAAGTATTTATCTTGGAACACAGATCGACTCAATCTGGATGACTGATCATGATAGGAAAATGATTGTGTAATTCCAACAACTGTGATGTTGTCTCTCTGTCATTGTACGCAATCTTGGTGGCTCCTTTCCTGATCCAAATCTGTAATTTCAGTATGTTTTTCCTTTTTTAAAATGTAGATAAATCAAAGAACACCTGGAATTTTCAGCATCCTCTGGAAAAATTGTCATTAATTTTGCTCCCATTGTACTGTGCACCCTCCCAAGTGAACTTCCTGTTTCTAGGCTTCCCCTTTAAGAAGTTGCTTACTTGGGGATTCCTCTTTCCAAGTCTGGGTAGCTTTTCTTAGGCATGTCTCTTTCTATATGCCCCTTAATAAATTGCTCAGGGATTGCAGGGCTCTGAAGCTGGAAATGGTCCCAACAAAACATCTTAAAAGTATTTGGATAATTTGCTGCCTGATTCAGTGGAAGCTTTTACCATTTTGAAAGAGAAAATCCATGAAACCTGACCTAGCTGTATGTATAGTTTCCGCGCACAGCTTTAGTAACTGAAATGGACGTTGAAATAACTGTATTTGTGACATGGGTGTGTAGAGAATATGATGTTAGGGTAGAAAAATCAGTGAGAACACAGTGTAAAAACTCAGTCTCTTGACTGCTGGAAGGCCTATCTTTACTTTCCTCCATGTCTTGTTTTGGCAGATATTTTGGGACGCATCTTCAAACTTTTCAGTCCAGGAGCTGAATGCACACACAGATATTCAGGGCATAATCGAAACATATTTTATCAGACCTGATGATAGAGTTGAGCTCTGCAATGCCAGCCATAGATCACAGGTCTTCCATAGGCATATCACAACCCAGAAATAGGTCATGTCCTCACCTCAGGTGAGTAGTTGCAGTGTTGCTGCCACCATTTTGTTCAGGCCTGCACAATTTGAATAGCAGGCAAGACTAGGTGTTCTGGAGATTAAGAGCCCCATCCTGAGCTGCCCAGCACCCAGTGCAGTGGCGCCAAAACGTCCCCTTCCCATGAGTAAGGGAAGCAGCCCTGCAGTGGGGCTTCTCAACTCTGCGCTGGCTACTTAGGTGGTGCAGAGTAAAGCAGCCCCATGTCAAGCCATGAGGCCAGATGTGGGGCTATGGATCTGGTGTAGTTGAACTCAGCCAATCCCACCCTCTCCTGCCCCACTCACTCCCCCTGCCCTGCCTTCCCCCTGCTTTGGAACACCTCCCCTCACACCCCCACCCACCTCTCCACCTCCTGGCACTTGCCTGGAGATCTGGGCGGCAGTCACCCATCCTCCGCCCCACGCTGGCCCAGCAGTAGGTATCACAGTCTTGCCTTACGGCATGTTTGCAACACTGCGTGTCAGCGCTGAGCCCACACAAATGGATCTGAATCATGCCCTAAATCTAAAGGTGTTAGTTCCGGGGTTTTTTGTCCAAACCCCAGTTAGCATCCTTTGCCTGATCTTCATGGCACTCCCTCTGCTCAACCTAGTCTTGCTTCCTCTTTCTCTACCGTTCAGATATATCTTTCAAATACAACATCAGAGCAACACCAATATATATGTTTCACCAAAGACAAATATGTCACCGAAGGAAAGGACATCTCCAGCACCAACTTTTTCAGAATCCCCAAATGCAAAATATAATTGCAAAGGGTTGAGATCCTCCACCAAAATAATTATGGCTGCTATTGTTTTAACAACGCTAGTTAATCATAGAATGTCAGTGAAAGACACGCACTGGCATAGACAGAAAAGCTTATCTCTAAAACCTTGCTGTCGAATGAATGTTCCTACATTCTACCAACGCATCAATATTAAATGTGCATCTGTATAACTGTGCAGAAATATTACTTAACACTATATGTCATTACACATCACAATTACACTGGGGAAGTGCTTATATAGATATGAAAAAGAAGCCAAAGCAGACATCAGAGAATATTGAATCTAGCTTATCTGAATGGCCAAAATACATGCACACTTGTATGAGTTTTCATGCATAATTTCAAAATGAGGTCCAAATTAAACAACAACATACTGTAACTGTAGCTAGAATATAGAATGCTTTGCAAATGCAAATACTGGATGGTGGATAATATTGCTGGGGCCAATCAGATGTTGTCACATCATGGTCTGCCAAGAACCTGCTCCAGGCAATTGAGGATGAATGCAGCCAACCCTTTACCAAGTGGTAATGTAATGAAGCTTGTGTATAATTATTTGGTAAGCCAGTTGTCTGATTCCTCTCTCTCTCTTTCTCCATTTTTCAGACACTTGCACACACATATAGAGGCGGGGCTTGTAGCTTGCCTCCTCCTCATCCAATCAGTAACCTGATAAGAGGCAGATGTGCCAATCAGGTGGAAAAAGATCCTTCCAATCAGTCCTGCACACTAGATTTCAGTGTCCACACACATGGGACAACAACCTGGGTGCTTATTAAGAGGAGCTGTTGTTCTGTTGTGAGCTTATTTCTCAGAGCATAATCCTATGCATGTCTGCTCAGAAGTAAGTCCCATTGAGTAAGCTGCATGGGACTTACTCCCATGTAAAAATGTATAGGATTGCAGTTTAAAGCTGTTGTGCAAAAGAAGCCTAACAGATTCTGTGTCATTTGTGTGCCAATGAATACATTGTTTTATGTCACTATTGCTAGGAATAACCCTGCAGATTCAAACTGAGAAAGACCAGCAACCTGTTTCCAGTGTGATTAAGCATATTACTCCAAGAAGCAAATAGGGAGCTAATGTTACAACAGCACAAGCCCTTTAAGGCTGTCACAAAGGCAACATGCTGTTTTGTACAGTTGTGTTGCTGCTGCAAGCAGTCACAGCTGCATGCCAGCAGCCCATCTATGACCCCCTGTGCTGGTAAGTCAGCACAGAGGGAGGGAGGGAGGGAGGTGGTGGGCAAAATGGGGCAGGGCGGGGGAGGAATGGGGCAGAGATTGGGGCAGGGAGGAGGGTGGATCAAGGCTGGGAAGGGGGTGCTATATGTGCCACCATTATTCTGTCCCCCTTCCCAGCTTCAATCTGCCTTCCTGGGTCCATTCGGACTTGCACCAATCAAATTGGTAGAGCCAGTGTGGCATTAACACCTTGCGCCCAGGCAAAGGAGCAAATGTTCCCTTACCCAGAAGAGACCTCCAAGACTGCTCCCCATAGGATTCAGTGTGATTTCCAGGGGTGCAGCTGCGTCGGTGGGGGGGATTTCTGTGAGAATTGGGCTGTTAAAGACACAAAGCGGCTTTGTTCTGTGGGGCAAATAGAAGCTTTTTGAGGGGATAATCTCAGCTGGGAAAATGGTACAAGAAAAAAGGACCCACTTTTGCGGGCATCATGGTCCCAATCTGAAACACACACACAAACACCCACAAAACCACCAAACATTTTAAACTGTTTGCGATTCTATTCATGGTTCTTCTTCAGCACATTTAGTTTGATCCTTGGAAGCCTTCCTTGTAATTACAACCAGATGCACCAACATTTGACTATATTTCAGTCTTTGTTCACTCCAGTATTGTGTCTTTTCCAGTGGCTGCTGCTGGTGTCTCATGAATGCCTTGTTTTAGACTGTGAGCTCTGGGGGGGGGGGGCAGGTAGCCAATTTTATTTGTTGTTGGCTGTGTAAATCTCTTTGTGAACCTCTTTTTGTGGAAAAGCAGTACAGGTTGAGCGTACTTATCTGCAGATTTTGTATTCACGGATCTGGCTAAACGCATTGGATCCACACTGGGCCAGGTTTGACCCAACCAGTAGCCTCCAAAAGCGACTGGCGCTGTCCTAGAAGGCCATTTCCAGTTTTTGGCCAAAAATGGAAGTGCCTTTCTAAGACTTCCGGAAGACTTTCTGAGGCCCCCAAAAGTGCTGGAAGGCCATTTCTGGTTTTGCTGAAAACTGGAAGCGGCCTTCTGATGCTTTCCGGGGCATTTCTGAGGTCTGTAAAGGCTGCACTCAAAAAGGCCTCTGGAGGTCTTAGAAGGGCACTTCTGGTTTTTGACTGAAAATGATTTCATTATCCATGTTTTTGGGTATCCATGCAGAGGTCCGGGAACTGATCTCCCACATATACAGATGCATCATCTGTATATAAACATTGTTAACATTAATAATAATGTTGTTGTTTGACTTGCACTTTTTGGTATTTTATACCATTGCATTTCTTTGATTGTTGTATTTATTAGTGCTGTATTTTGTTTTCTATGCTGCTTTTGATTGCTGTTTTTTCTATGCTGTGCTTTGTAATTATACTGCTGGTTTTTGTCTTACTTATTGTCATTTTACTGCACTGCTAAATTGTTTTATTATCGTCTTATTGTATTTTAATATGATTCTATTATATGTTGTAAGCCGCCTTGGGTGCCCTATTGTGGATGGAAAGGCAGGATATCATCATCATCATCATCATCATCAAAACAGAGCAATTCCCCCATCTGCAGTCTGGAGAGGTACAGTCCATTTTAGCATCTCAGGTTTCAACTCAGTCATTCTGCTGTCATTTTCATTCTAGACCTTAGGATTTTATTAGTAACTGCTTTTGAAGGAATTAAATTCTGCCTCTGTGGGCTAAATTTATAGCAAACCTACAGAGAACTCTAAATCTACAGGAATTAAATGTTCAGTTAGTTTTTAAATTTTAGCTTAAACTTTAGCCTTCCTTCTTAAATATGTTATCCTTGATTTAGCCTTCAGTATAAGAGGATTTTAAAACGGATGAGTAAATAACACGTACATAACTTTCCTCCCAGAACACTCAAACTCTCATGTTACCTTCTTAGCATGCTCTGTCATTATGGTTCTCTCTCTCTCTCTCTCTCTCTCTCCCTCTCTGTTATTAGGTCTCTCTGTTCAAAATTATTACTGTACTATACAACAAAATTTTCCATAGTCACTGCAATAATAAAAAGAATTAGGCCTTCCTACTTTATGTACTATAGACCAGTGTTTCTCAAACTGTGGGTTGGGATCCACTAGGTGGGTCGCGAGCCAATTTCAGGTGGGTCCCCATTCATTTCAATATTTTATTTTATATATATTAGACTTGATGTATCATGGTATGTGACTGCATTTGAGGAATTGTTTCAGACCTGTACTTTTGACAAGCTATGATGTATATTCTTTTAACAATGATAGTAAATGGAACTTACTCCTGGGTAGGTGTGAGGAGGATTGCAACCTAGGATTGTTAAAAATTTTCCTGCTTGATGATGTCACTTTCGGTTATGACATCACTTCCGGTGGGTCCTGACAGATTCTCATTCTAAAAAGTGGGTCCCGGTGCTAGATGTGTGAGAACCACTGCTATAGACTTTATTTATGTTTATGCCTAATAAAGGTTTGATTGATTGATTGATTGACTTTATTTATGCACTACACACATATGCCATACGTATTTATTTATATATGAGAGACTTTTTATTGGTGAATATCTGTCTCTAACTGATTAATTATTAGTCCATTAAGTTCAAACAAATCTGTTCTGCATTAACAAAGCATCACCAGAAGTGCCTTTTGAAGAAAAAAAAAAAAGTGAGAACTCATGCAGCCATATCACATTTGTCCAGTCTAGTATTGTAGTTTGGAAAGGGAAAAAAAAGTTTAAAGGAAATTTTTCAAAGTAGATGAGGTGATTCTCTTGTTCGACCCAATGAATGAAATCATCTTACGAAAGTGCTCATCGTATCTGATTGCTGTTAAGAAAAGCTTCTCGTTAGTTTTATGTGATTTTAATAAAGCTTGCCTGTTTGGTTGAGAGTGCTTCTTTCTCTCTTTGATTCCTCTTTCCTTTCAGGCATCGAACTGTGGCAAACCGAAACAAACAAATGTAATTGAGTGTACATTTACTCCTGAGCCCTAATCTGTTGGCAGCAATTGTGTGACAGGCTGAATGTCTTATAGTGCACATCCTCATAATATATGGCTAATGAGCATGGGCGCCTCCAAGGATGCATGTCCCCCTCTAAACAGTCCACCTTCCTTTCCCCTTCCCCTGCATTTCAGTTCCCCTTGATGTCACACCTGCTTTCAGTTAATCATTTACATCTCTCCCTTTCTGCTCTCAGGGAACCTTTCCTTCTTCCTTATCTCTCACCTTCAAGGGCTGTGCATCCATCTGTGTGTGGCAGATAGAGTCATTTGGAAAAGCAGGGGAGGTGATCTCGCATTTAGAAGGGTGGAAGTGGGAACCAGGCTTCCTGAATTTGCACTTTGCCTTTCTACCAGCCAGAGTAAATCATGCAAGGTCAATATCTATCTGCAACTACCTGGCAGGGGACGCCTCCCGATTCATACCCAAGGGCCATATTTGAAATGTATCATGAATGGGCTGCAGCTCAAAAAGCCTTTCCAGACAACTTGCTCCCCCACCCAATTCTGGTAAAAGTGTGTTGTGCAAATGCCACTCTTCTGATTTTATGCCAATATGATGGGACGGTTTTGGGGACTGCAGATGTGCACATCAGTTCTATGGTTTTATTGTACATCTATTGTTCAAATGCCACCTAATAAAGCTTACATCTCATCACAACTCCATTCTGCAGCATATGTAGATCTAGAGCACATTTAATCGGGCTGAAAGTTCATCAAAAGCCACATTGTGAAATAGGAGAACGGCAGGTTTTCAACCTCCCTCCCTTTTACAAATAGTTCATACTCCAGATTCTCTTAGGGGAATTAACAACCTCTTAACAATTCCCACTAACTGTTGGTACTTGTAAGTCAGGATGGTTAAGGCATGGTAACAGATAGTTTTTCTTATTGGAAGTTTAGCCAGCCCTGAGTTTAATGGCTCAGAGACTGAGCTGTGAGTCTCACCTCTGCCATTAACTCAGTTGGTGGTCTTTAGCAAACCTGTCAGCCCTCCTGCAATTTGGGGATAATAATACAGTACAGTTGTTGTAAGGATTACGTCAAGATAAAACTTATATGAAGCACTATACAAATATTTCTCAGTCTTTCAATGAATGCTTATACAGTTAAGTGAGAGTCAGGCCTAGACCACGTTCACCTGATGCCCCTGTGAGACATAAAATACACTGCGCATATGGTAGCCTCCCAATGTCTTCCATGCTCCCGCTACCATCCCTCCACATAATCCCTGTCACCACCTCTCCACATTTTCCCTTTTATTCTGCATTTCATCTGCACCAGCCCCCTACATCTTGTCCCATCTGCCCTATATCCCCTCTGCCATACCCCAATCTCCCTTGCGCTTCTGCTACATCTCCCTTGCACCCTCTCTACATCTCTCCCATTCTTGCTGTGACTCTCTCCCACTCTCACCTGTGCCCTCTCCCGATAACCTCCCATCCTGCCTCCAGGTTGCCTCACCACCGCCATTTTCATTGTCCTCATCATTTTTCTCATTTCCACCATCTGACATTTCAAAAGGCAGAAGAATGGTGAGAAGGGAGAAAGGAAGTAGGGGAGGAACCACAAGACTATAGGACTAGAAGAGGCCCCCCCACACACACATACACTTCTTCTTTCCTTCCCCCGCATTCTCTGCCTTTCTAAAAGGCAGGGAGCTGCTAAATAGCCTGGGTGACCCAGGGCAGCTGGGTCCCATCTGATTGTTGGTGGCCACCCTGCAAAGGTACCATTCTGACCTCAGGGACCACAAGATCCAATCAGCATATTGACTGTGAGTGAAGTGGAAGTAGGGGTGCTGACAACTGAGAATTATTGCAGTATACAAGATGTGATACCGTGCATCATTTACACTACTCCTGAAAAAAATGCTTATGGTCAAATTTATTGATGCATTTATCAGAATTTCTGTCTTGTTTCTACTTTTTATTCGAAGAAGTAAGGCGGAAACTCAGATAATGATAATCTTGGTATTTTTCAGGGGAAAGAAGTTTCACAGGTGTGAAACATAATTTTTTTTAAAGAATACCTACCTCTTCATGGTGTGTGCACTGATATTTAGAACAAGCAATCATCCATCAGGTTCTTTACAATACTAGGGCCCATTTGGGCACTTACTAGGTCAGTGTGACGGGGGAGTATGTGTAATCAAATAAACATAACGTCATACATGAGGTGAGCACTCAGCATGGAGGCCTGCTCCATACAAGTTCAATTCACACACATTTCTCTCAGCTACACAAATGGGGTTTATGCATGTATGGTCCTCCATTTGAAGCAACTGTCTCAGTAGTTATATTGTGTGCATAGTGTGCCACTCATTGGTCATGCTCACTGTACTGCTACCCTGGTACGTATTCGAACAGTGATGGAACGGCCAATGGAAGGGTATATTTTTAACATTATTTAAATGAGAATTAACTCACAATGGCACAATCATTCTTTGTGATGGACCTTTGTGCTTGATTTCACTGAACTCAATCACAGAGAGTGACAACTTTAGAAACTTGGAAGACAACTTTGTTTATCATTTTGGATTCTAAATATTTGTACTCATGAAATCAATAATGGAAAAAGTGGCCCTGTTTGAAACTCAGACATCTTGGTATCACTAGGTGACAACTGATACCGTATCAATATACAGGTTGAGTCTCATTATTCATGAGGGTTCTGTTCCAAGAACTGATGTGGATGGCAAAAAAGGCACTACAGCAAATCAATTTAAAAAACAACATTTCTTTGCTCCAATGATTTAAAAACAGCCTTGCTGACCTTTGTGATGTTGAGAAAGAGTCATTGAGACAGTCCAACAATCAGTCTCTCTCCAGGTGCTTAGAAAGGCTTCACTCCGATCCCTCCCTTCACCAATGCAAAGTATCTTTCTTTCACATGCTCAGGGGGAAGGGAGGGGTCTTGGACTGAAGCTGCCTGAAGAGAGAATGATTGATGGATTGTCAGCCTGTTCCCCCCCCATTGTTAAAAGACTGTTTTCCTTTAATTTAAAGGGCGAGTCTCATTGCATTGAGATATAAAAATCTGTGGATACTTAGGTTATACCTGTAATCACTTGTGTGACTGTCTCTCTGCAACAGTAAAAAGCAGTTTTTTAAACTGTGATTTTAAAGGGGTGCACTTTTCCCCTTATCTGGGGATCAGCACATTCCTTCTCCTTTACAGGGGCCATTCGTGTTGAGTCAAATCTGTGTATAAAAAATCCGTGTATAACAAGGCTGGACCTGTATACGTCTGTATATTGACCCCAAACTTCCTCAAATAGACTGTGAGTTTCTAACATTAATCATAAATTTATTACATGAGGACTACTGTAGCTGGCCAGGTACAACAAACTTCAGCAGAACCAATTCATGTTACTAATGATAAGTGCATGTTTCATTACTGATAATTGAGAAGTATTTCGTATTCTTGCTCATCATTAATCTAGCAACAATAATTCGAATAATACTTAGAACGTGCTATACTCCATACACTGTTGAAATCTGAATTAATTACTCTTTCAGTCTGCCCTTGCAATTTTAATTTTTGTCTCACATCAGGCCTTGATTGCAAATTAGTGTTCATTCCTACATCATTCGTTATTGACAACAGACCTCAATTAAATAGATTTAGCAGCATCTGAAGGATCAGGTCCTAGGACGATGAGAGTTTGAGGCCTGGAAGCAAAAGACAAAGTAACAAAGTGTTATGATTATGGATTTTAATATTCTTCCGACCTTGCCAACGTCCAAACATCCAGTCTTGTACATTGCGAAATCCATTTTCATAAGACTTTGCTTAAGGAAAGCTGCGAACAGTAACACACTCTATTAAAATCTATGTGCTGTATCATTGCACATTATGGATAAACTTTGCACAATTTTTCATCTAATGTTTGAAGGAAGGGAGGTGTCATAAAGTAGGAACAGAAATACTGAAATGGCTATAATCTCTTTAGCTCCTTTATGCATTTACAAAAAATAATAAAAATGATAATAAAATATTTACCAGGGCTTTGCCAGCCTCAAACAGCACAAATTGAATTGCAGCGTGTCTTGTTTAGGCAATAAGCTGGCTTGATTTCACTCCAAGATATAGGCTAGAAACGAACGTCAGCTTTTTTAATACATTGAGGCACGCTTGGGTTTTCAAATACAATGGTTTCAAATTATTTTTCAATCCACTTACTAACAGGTAGGGTGCATTTCAAATAATTCTGCATCTATAACACCTGGTGCGCAATGTTGCATGCCCATGGACACATGCATACACACAGGATTTTAGCCACCTAAAAAGAGCATGTGCAGGACCTCTATCCTTCTAAATCCCAGTTTACCCAAAACATTAAATCCATATGATAACACATTGTTAGTCAGGATTAATTACTATAAGTTCCATATTGTCCCTCAGGTAGCTTTTCCCTCAGGGAAAGATGGTGGCCTAGACTAGAGGTTGGCAACCTACAGACCATGGGTTGGATCCAGCCTACTAGCTGAAGTCATCTGGCCCATAAGCCAAAGTCTGGCCTGCGCAGAGCTTAGTTTGGCAGACAAAGCCCTCCACTCCAGTCACCGCATACCCAATGGGAAGTGGCGGTGCTGCCGAACTGGGTTTCAGGAGTCCCTCCACAGCACAAGTACTCCACTCCACCATTCCCTGTCAGGCACACAACAATTGGAAAGGGAAGCTTTGCCACCCAAGCCAAGTTCAGTGCGGGCACATTCAGCTGCTCAGCAACCCAGAAATGTAAGTGACCTTATGACACTGCCAAATATCCAGCCCCTTAAAAGAAAAAGGTACCAATCCCTGATCTAGACATTAAGGCTCAATTTTTCAATGAGCCTGATGCTTCTCCTCTGCTGAGGTCCTCTTCTGCTAATGTTAAAAAACACACCAATGGTAACAACTGACCTACTTCCTCTGATGGTGTCACCATTTCTGCAGTAGGAAAAGTCCCAAAGCTCCCCCCCCCACTCCCCCTCAACTACATCCCTACTATGGGCTAACTACTATCCCCATAAATCCTATTCACAATCAAGAATCTGTATTATGTCCACAGCCATATTTTGAACAAGTGAAAAGTCTGCTTTTAAACAGTTTTTGAACCAGGCTGATTATTATTAAAAGGCCATTTCCTAAGATGTATCAGGTGCTATTGACTGCCTTCACAGAGTGTCCTTGGTACATACCAGTAATTTCTCATTTGCAGAGAGGCTGTCTTGGTTTTCTTCTTGACCACACCGTGAAACGTTGCTAGGTAATGGCTAGATCAGGGCAGTCCAACTGGTGCCAGGGGGGCACCAGGATCCTTGTGTGACTGACTCGGGGACGACCTGAAAGTAATTGACAGTGACATAATGAAATCATTCGGCAGGCTCAGAACCTGAGGAGAGGAAGTGGAGATGGGTGCAGTGGGGCTTTTCAATCTCTATGCTGAACCATTCTAGCTTCTTCTCTTTCTCCAAATGGTGCAACAGGGAAACTGAAAAGTATGCCCTTGCCCTACTATAGCTGATGAGCATGAAGGCCCTCAGATGGTGATGGTTGGCAATGTTCAGTCTCGAAAGACTCTGGTATAAGCCTACAGCACCCGGTATTCCCAGGCGGTCTCCCATCCAAGTACTAACCAGGCCTGACCCTGCTTAGCTTCAGACAAGATCAGGCATGTGCAGGGTAACAGTTGCTGCCCTTAGGCAAATTTCTCTGTTTGCCTTCTACTGAGTGGTGCTTTTTCTTGGCTAAAGACCTTTGAAAAAAGTTTCAAAGGCGGCAGCAGATTGCTCCTGCTGATGACATCTCTGCTTCTGCTGTGCAAGAAGTTCTGGGGATCCCCTCCCCTGCTTTGCCTTGACTTCACTGTGGTAACTTTTACTAAAGCAACATTCCTGTATTTTTTAGCTCAATATATATATATATCTAGTACAGTATATTAGAGTACAGAAGGAAATGACCTCGCAAGGAACCTTCAGTGTGGTGTAGGCCATGCATCAAAACAAATGTGGGTGTTCACAGTGTGCAGACAAACCACAAAATAAGACAGTTGAGTTGCCAATTTAAATCAGAGTAGAGTGTGTGAGTGGCCACGACCAGGGGTTAAAAGAACAATCTGAAAAGCTGTAATTCTAAGGACACTTACTGGGAAGTAAATTCAATTGAAATCAATGAAACTTATATCCAGATAGATTAAAGTACAGATGTTTGTGCATCTGAACTAATTTGGTCATCTCTAAGCAGTTAATGCAGCTGGCTGAAAAACAGTGGCACCCTCTGAGATCTCCTTAATGTGTTGGAAAGTTCAGAACAGCAATCAATGTATAATCCTCTTTTGCCTGCAAATCATAAGTTGAACTTGGTTAACTGGTACAATCTGTGTGGATTTACATCTTGCTTAAGTCCATTTGATGTGACTTTTCTAGGGCTCAATATAGACAAAACCCGAACTGCATCCAGTTGGTATATCGGGTTATGCAACAAATTGCTTTTCTGGGTTGGTTTGCTTTCCATATGGGATTGTAGAGAACTTTCCTCAGATATTTTAAGCTTCTTTTAATGTTTCCTGGTTATTACATTATATTATGATTGTGTCAGGCGTCCTTTGTTTTTACTATTGTTTTCCGTTTTCCCCATAGGCGTTGCAATACCGCTCATATAAATGCTTGATTTTGATACATTTGCACAGTAGTCATTCTATTGATTTCCATGTAGCTTGCTTGCAAGGAAGTTGGCTATGGAATGTGAACTTTCTTTGATGATGTTACTTGCTGTGATTTTCAAAGGCTGATGGGCAGTCCAATCCTAAGTTTCCCTAGCGCCCAGGGTTTTAGTGGTGCCGAAACGGCAACCGCTGCATCCAATGAGGCCAGGGAAGCACTGCCAGGTCTCCTCAGGGTAGACATGTTCCCTTACCCCGTGCAAGACTCAGGTGGTCCTAATGTGTCTCCTTGGATCTGTGCCAACTATTGTGTAGGCGCAGATTCGTGGAGACCCATGTCAGATTTCCTGGCCCGGGAAGGGGGTTAGGATACAGTGGCAGAGCCTGTACGGTGGCAGAGCCTCTGCCCCCTTCCTGGGCCTGCTCCTACCCTCCCCCCATGGTCCTCCACCTGTTTCTGTCCTCTCTTCACCATCTCTCCACCCCAAAACATCCTACCACTGGGTGGTGGCAAAACTTACCACTGGGAGCTCTGTCTTATGGAACTTTTTGCGACAGTTGTTTTAGTGGCACCGGTAGAGTGCTGGCACCAGACCTAATAGGATCGGGCCCTTATTCCTTACTTTTGGTACTAAAGTTCAGGGGTTCATGAAAGATTTCTCCTCTCAAGCAAACGTCAACACAAAGCTGAAATTCAACTTGAACACAAAAACAGTATATGCACCATGCATCAGTTCTAATTGGTGCACATACTTTCAGATGGCTCATTTTCTCTGCAGTATACTACCGGGAGGTAGGTATGATCTGAAAAGATCACATCTATGTGCGCATGTGCCATTCACAACTGACACCTGTGAAACGTGAATTAGCCATAAAAGGCCAGTGTGTGGCAAACAGATGCCTAGATGCTACCAAGTTTTGCAAGGCTCTGATTCTAACTTATTCAAAAAGTTTTGAAACAGCTCGAGTCCATGTAGCATTTCTTCAGAAATATAGCTTTAAAAAACCCAGTCACTTCAGTTTATTATGAAAATTGCTGGGTCTCTTTATTCTCCTTTCAACTGTCAATCTAACCTCCAATCTCCACTGATCATATTTCTGTTGCTGGTTCCTCACAGATTTTCTTTTGATGGCTTGTGCACAGAATCTGCCTATTGTTTATTAATCTAAACCAGCCATATGCTACTCTGAAGCATTACGGGGGGAAAAATCAACCTAATATACCTTCAGAGAATGCTGTTGTTATTTTTCAGTGAATTAATTTTCCACTGACATCTGACACTATATTTCCAGTTTTCGTATCTGATGCTTTGGGGAGAGAGAGTACAGTAGAAGAGGAAAGCAGAATAATGTTAATAATAATCACACACCTTCATAAATATTAAAATTTATTTTGGCTCCTGCCTTGAAAAGAAATGCCCAATAATCTTTTTTTTTTTTTAATCTATAATTTTTTCAGTCCAAAATTCTCATGCTCATGCACTGTAATCTTCATTTTATATATGGTGTAAGGAAGCAGAGAAAGGCAGGAGCCTCTATAAGCTTACTGAGCAGGAGACATGTGAAAATTAATATCTCATTAAATGAGAACTGACATTCATGGAAAGTTTCACATGCTTGTGTGATGTGATATTTTACAATGTCCTCCATTCTGGTCAGTTTCTTGGTCCTTCTCCTTCTCTATTGGACCCCCTCAATTTTTTCTTTCATTCACAGTACCACTGAACATGCCTGTATCCACCTGTCCCTACATTCTCATAGAGGTGGCAAATTATATTTGTGCCCCATCTGCTTCCCAGTGCCACATCTAATGTTTTCCACTTCTACCTTATACCCAACAAAAAGATCATAACCCAAGCACAGACAGAAAAAAAATAAATTTCCACTTGGGAATGTCCACATCCACAGCAAACTCCTCCAGCCCCTGAAAATCAGCCAGGAAACTATCTGGAACTAAACGGAATGGGCATGAAGGAGAAAGAGAGGGGATCAGCAAAACCTACCCCTTCTGTTGCACTTCCATTTGAGCAAATGGAAGTTAGAAGACAATGAAGTTTGTATAAGGACATATTTAAGTGTTGTTGTTTTTTTAATAGTCAACCCTATCAACAGGCCACAGTTCTGAGAGAAAGTAATAATAATAATAATAATAATAATAATAATAATAATAATAATAATAATAATAATAATAATAATAATGCATTTAAACAAAGAGACAGAGCAGCATTGTGGGACAGCCAGGGGAATATATCACAGTCCAATCCTGAGCTGCCCAGAGTGCCCAGGTTCGATGGCACCAAAAAGGGCTGCCGCCGAATCCTGTGCCTCCTGCGCTACAGCAGGAGGCTCCTCGGGAGAAGGGAACGTTCGTCCCCTTCCCCCAAGTAAGGTAAGCAGCCCCACAATGGCGCTTGTATAGGGCGCACAGTCCTCCACGAGCGCCCTGGATCCTGCAGAGCTCAGCTCCACAGATCCTCCTCCCACCTGCCCTTTGGCACACCTCCCGCTACCCCTACCGTTCTCCCCTCTCCCTGGAACGCCTCCCCCACACCTCTGTCCACACACCCGCCTCCCATTCTGCAGCACGGCAGTCCAGGAGACCGCTGAGCCGCGGAACCTGGGCCACCGCTCAGTGCTAGCCCAGCACCAGCCGGCGCTGGGCTAGCACCGGCGGGAGCCCCGCAAACGTGCCTTACGGTATGTTGGCGACTGTGGCCAACCACAGGATAGGGCTCTCAGTCAATTACAAAAGGCCACCTTACTAGAACCAGCACATATACTATGGTGATATTTGTAACGTACCAATATAAAAACAAAAAATAGCTGCCTATCCTAGGCCTTTGTGAAGGACTCAATAGGTGGATATATACACAAAATCCAGTCAAAAACAACATGCCTGTGCAAAAATGGGATAACAACTACTACTACAAACATCTATCGCACAACACACCAGATACAACTGTAGTTGAGATGAAAGAAAAAAAATCAAAATCATTGATATAACAATACTAGGAATACCAGAGTAGAAGAAAAAGAGCTGGGGAAAATAGCAAAATACAAAGATTTGCGTGTAAAAATGGAAAGACTGTGGTAGAAGAAGACCAAAGTGAAACCAGTGGTGATTGGCGCCCTTGGTACTATTCCAAAACACTTTGAAGAGCACCTGAACAGCATAGGGTCCACAGAAATTGCCTTCTATCAAC
This sequence comes from Tiliqua scincoides, assembly GCF_035046505.1. Classification (NCBI taxonomy): domain Eukaryota; kingdom Metazoa; phylum Chordata; class Lepidosauria; order Squamata; family Scincidae; genus Tiliqua; species Tiliqua scincoides. Next base: position 76,302,024 of record NC_089821.1, on the reverse strand, counting down.
TACACAAAGCAGCTTTACTGGAACAGCTTACATCTTGCAAAGATATTTATAACAGCAAAAGGGACAAAAACCAGACATCCCAGGTCCTTAGGAACTATTCAATGTCTGGATAAAACAAACCAGTCAAAAACATTATATTATTATTATTATTATTATTATATCCCACCTTTCTCCCTGAAGGGACCCAAGGTGGCTTACAACAATGATTAAAAACACAAATTCTAAACATACCGTATTTTTCGCTCCATAAGACGCACTTTTTCCCCCCAAAAAAGTGGGGGGGAAAGTGTGTGCGTCTTATGGAGCGAATACTGCAAAAAAAAAAACCAAAACAACAACAAAAAAAACCTCCGCCCCAGCCCTGGCCCCCCCCCTGCCCGCTTGCTCTGCTCCCCGGGGCAGTCAGAGGCTACTCAGAAGTAAGTCTCAGAGTCAGTGGGGCTCACTCCCAGGAAAGCGTGGGTGGGGTGGCAGTCTGCCCAAGCCCACTTGTCTACTCAGAAGTAAGTCACAGAGTCACTGGGACTCACTCCCAGGAAAGCGTGGGTGGGGTGGCAGTCTCGCTGCCCAATCCTGTGCATGCCTACTCTGAAGTAAGTCCCATTAGAGTCAGGGGGGCTTACTCCCAGGAAAGCCTCTCTCTCCCCCCCAAGCCTGGAGCATCATATCCTCTCTCCCCCCAAGCCTGGAGCATCACAGCTTCTCTCTTCTGCCTCCCAAACCTGGAGCATCACAGCCTCTCTCCCCCCCCCCCAAAAAAAGCCTGGAGCATCACAGCTTCTCTTTCCCCCCACCCCAAGCCTGGAGCCTCACAACTTCTCTGCAACACAAACACTTTCTCCCCTCTCTCACACACACAGGCTGTCCCCTTCTCTTACACACACAGATGCTCTGCCCCCCCCACACTCACACAGCAGGGGAGGGGCGCTTTCACTCACCTCATCCAGCATCTGAATGTAAGCCCCCCCCCATCACAAAGAAAAAACTGTCTCCTTGGTCAGAATGCCAGTGTTTGCTTATTGCACAAGCCCCAGGTAAGGCTCGGTTCTCACCATAAATCCAAAGCTTTGTTGTGTCTTGAGAATTCAAGTTGTGGTTGGACTTTCCACTTGTTCATTTGTATTGGAATCACGGAAGAACTGGCGAGGAGGTAGATGTGGTGTCAGCAGTGGGTAAGGGTAAGGCCTGGGCATCCAGCAGAGTGTGCTGCACAGCTGCATCCACTTGAAGGCAATAGGGCCCTCAGGGATATAAGGAGTACCTGAAGCAGAAAGGGTTTGTGGGTTTTGAAGGAGTGCAGGTTGGAGGGACGAGACGAGACGAGACCTGACTGACTGACTGACTGGGTTTATTGAATTTGGAATCTGACTGTGGATTGTGACTGGACTTGGATACGCTGATGGATTTGACTGACCTTGGACTGTAATTTGGCTTATTGGTTCTGGACTCTGATTTGGCAACTCTGATTGATGGGAGTGATTTACTTGGCATCTGTGGACTGGAACTGGACTCACTTTTGCTTGCTGCACTGGTGAGTTGCACAAGGGGGACTGATCAGCCTTAAGTGGGCACAAGGCCCAGTGGATTGGGATTTGGCAGAATATAATTGTAGCAGAAAGATAATGTGATTCCCTATTTGTGTGCACCTGCTTTTGTGAGCTTCATAAATTCTGACTCTAGCGCTGATGAGTTCTTGGGGTTTCCAGAAAACTAGAGTACTCAAACCTTTAAGTCTCTCCATTTGTTAATGACAGTGATAATGGTTCTTAATGCCACTGTTGACTGCTGTTCACTTTACATGGTTCAAATGTTCTGTTATAGTTTATTAAATATTTTATTACACTATTTGGTTCGGAATATTTTTTTTCCTGTTTTCCTCCTCTAAAAACTAGGTGCGTCTTATGGTCAGGTGCGTCTTATGGAGCGAAAAATACAGTAATTTAAAAAACAAGATAAAACATATTAACAAACAGACATCTTAAAAACAGCAGTCAGATAAAAAGTGTAAAAGAGCAAACAGCAGCAGTTTATATAAAAGAACCCAGGTCTGTAACCAAGTGTTAAAAGATGTTAAAAATGCCAGGAACTCAGAAGGCTTGTCTAAAAAGAAGAGTCTTCATGCCTTGCCAGAAGGTTTCAAGAGCGGGAGCAGTTCGTAAATCAAATCTAACTGACTGTATGAAAATATCATCATCGTCATCATCATACCAGTATTTACATACTGCCTTTCTTTGTCATTGGATTTCTCCTCCAATTTTAATCCAAGTTGGTTTACATAGGCAGGCTTTTCTAAATCCCCATAAGGGATTTTTACAAATACAAGTTCTAATCTTCCATAGAATGCCTTCATTCCAGGTGGACTCCTTCTCAGCCCTTCTCAGTCTAATAAACCTTTTACTTTTCACTCTGAGTCTGCCTGATTCCTGGTAAGGAAAATTCAGTGGATTGTCACATCCCCTCACTCTGCATGGACTAATGTGAGAGTGATTTTGACAGTTTCCCCTGAGGTTCAGTAGTGTTCTTGGAGGGGTTCTGCCCAGGGAGTCCCTATGGCTAGCCTGATCTCCCGGCCTGATGGCAATGGATTCAATCTACCAAGGTTTTCCCCTAGCAAGCTGTGTGTTCAAACAAGAGAGAGTGGGGTACAGGAAGGGAATGAGCATACTAACCACTAGGATCTACTGCCCTGGATCAGCTTGCAGAGGCTGGTGGCCCCTCTCTGGACCCTAACAGTTACAGGGCACAATCCTAACCCCTTATGTCAGTGCTTTCCAGCACTGACATAAGAGCAATGCAGCTCTGAGGTAAGGGAACAAACATTCCCTGACTTTGAGGAGGCCTCCGTGAGTGCCACCCAACTGCAGGATGCAGCACATGTCCCATTGGCATTGCTATGCCAGTGCTGGAAAGCACTGACATAAGGGGTTAGGATTGCACCCACATTTTATTTATATAGTATAGCAATCTACTTTTTAAAATGATAAGCTGTTTTAGGAAACCTATTCGACAAAATACAGGGTAGGACATACGAAGGAATGTATACAAATGCAATCAGTAAACAGGCATATATGTATGCTAGAAGAATTGGTACTTGAGCATTGAGGCAAAATGCTCCAATACCCCACCAACTGGAGTATGCATAAGCTGCCGTCATAGCCAATTCTGTGGCTTCCCTGAGAACAAATGTCTTTGCTCAAAGGAGGCCACCAGAGACATAAACATCCAGCTTTGCTGAACTTCTCACCACAGCTACTGAAAAGGAATCTCCATGAACACTATAGTAACAAATGAGCTCAGGACAAATGTTTGGGCTGATAGGAAATACAATCTCCTATAAGTGAGATTGGCAATAAGTGGTAGTTTATATTATTCGACATGCTATTACTCTTAAGAGAAACCCCCTAAATGCTTCCATTTCCAAACTCATCTCAGTCGTAAGGAGGGTAGGAGGGTAAATGAGAGTCATCTACAGTTCATCTTCAAAGCTGCAGCACTTGTAATGAAATTTTCTCCTTCTCTATTCCATTTCCTGATGAAATGATAGGACGGGTTCACAACGAGAGAGAGATGTTTACGAGAAGCAAACATAATACAAATATAAGCTATGAATGCTGAGTGAAGGTAATATCCACACGAGGGATGCAGGACAGAATGTTAAGCAAGTATTATTCACCATCTGGGTCCATTAATTTACAGCAGCGTTTTAGCGACTGTTCTGACCGAGAATAAATCAACACATATTTGCAATTAACTTGTATCAATATCGAGATATATAATTTATCAGCTTTCAACATTCCTCCCTCTTTGGGATTGGATTTCCAAATTCCAGGCCCTTCTTCCTAGCGACCTAGGTGATAAGCGGTGCATTTGCGCAACGCTCTCATTGTTGGCGTTATCGCCCCAGAACTACAACCGGATGTTTATCTTCTGAGAGAAAACTGCCTGTCATTTATTGCGGCTGTCACCGCAATTATCATCACAGGCGTCCAGAGATAGCGATTTTTCTATTTACACTTCACGGCTAGTCCTTCTGAAGTTTAATAAATGAAGTTGGTGGTTACATTATTATTTGATAGACTCATCATCGGCTTCCAGATCAGAGCCATCAAAATATGCAATGATCTATTCCTGAGAGGGACAGAAAGAGGAGATTGAGAGCAGTGACACAGGGTGACTTCTGATTGTGCCATTTCATTTCCTGGAGTTGGGGAAAAAACAAGCGTCGGCTCATTACGAGATGTTTTCCGCTTCTGTTTTGCTGATTGTAGCAGAGTGCCGCAAACTCTTAGGAATGAGACTGAGCGTAAATAAGGAAACCCGAATGGTCTTAACAAGTGTTTATTGCTGAGATTCTTTCTCTGCAAATGGTCCCAAACAGACTGCTGCCCATTCCCTGTTAGAATCCTCCCTGCCCCCTTAGCCCAGTATAAGACCTGGAATATGACCGTACCAGGGTAGTCCAGATGCCAGCCTGGACCAAAGAATGGCTCGCTCTCTCTCTCTCTCTCACTCACACACACACACACACACACACACACTATTAGAGAGAGAAGGCAGCCTCTGAAACACAGGGATGGTGCTTAAGGTATATGTCGGCAAGCAGAATTTCACAGCCTGGCCAGTGAAGTGGAAATAGTTCAGTGGAAAGATTCCATTCATCACATATGTAGACTGCACACTTCATTTCTCTGTGAAATCACGACATTATTTCTTTCGTGGAAGCCTGCAGCCAACGTTTGGGTGAATTATTTTCAATCATGTGGCTTTCTCTCAGCTCTGCAGCTCCTAGCCAAAGTGTGCTTCCTTTCTCTGTCTGATATCTCACAGAATTTCCTCTTCCTATCGTTCTGGCTTTCTTTCCTTGTCTCTGGAGTGTTTTTCCAAGAGCACTCCTTCTTCCCTTGCTTCTTTTATCCATCCAGCAATACCTTGCACTTTTGTCTGGTTAGGGACCAGAGCATGGACAAAAAGTAAAACATGGATGAATGTCAAAGCATAGGTTTATTTAGCACGCAAATTTATTTTGGCTGACGAAAAATGCAAAGAACTATATAACCTAGGCAAATGTATGTGAAATCTAATAAACAGAAACAAAAGAAAAATAATATAGTGCATCCCTGGTATCCACAGATCCTGCATCCACAGATTTGAACTCACCATGGATGCCATGCATACTGGGGGAAAGCCACTTCCAGTTTGCCCATCAAACAGAAAGTGGCTTGAATTAGTGTATCCACAGATTCACATAACTGTGGGGGATCCTGGAAGTGATCCTCCGTGGATAACAAAGTTGTACTGTATAAGAATGTCGATAAACGTCATGGAAGTTTGGATGAAATCTGACAAAAGTAGAAAGCACATGGAAGAAATTTGAAATGTGGTTATAATGAAAAATAGCTGAAAGAGCAAAGCAATGAAAGTCAAGTGGGTGAAAGCCAAGTGCCCTTCAGGGAGATGAAGTGGGGTATAAATTAATAGATAAATATTGCTGTACTTTCCCTGATCTTCCGCCTGGCCTGGATGTATCTGAAATCAAAGCAGCTAAGCTGGTGACATGCAGCAGCCTTCCGGCTGGCCAAAATTCAATCAGTAGCTGTGCCTGCCATAAGCGTCATGATCACCAGAACCACCACCAAACAAATCCCGTAGGGCTTTGCACTGTAACTGTTTGGTTGATTTTGCAGTGGCCATTGGGGAAAAGTCAGGTTCCTTTTTCTCTTGTCCTTTGAAACAGGCCAACCCACTTTGAACAAACCAACTGTGGTGAAGAAGGATCCTAAAAAGTTTTTGAAGAGCGAAATTCAATATATCCTGCTTGTAGCTCAGCTTAGAAGGACTTTTCTGTGTGTGTGTTTCAGGGCGGCTCAAGCTTTTCCCCACCATTACAGCATCTCCTTCTTGACATCTTCAATGATGTGCTCATCTATTTTACCTCATTTGGTGTAAGTCTTTGTACTGAAAGTATTGGAGTGCTTGCTTTGAAGTCTTGGCTTTTGTTTTTCTACCTTTGCTGAAAATGTTTTTTTTCCTCTTTTTCTCAAAGTAAAGGCTTGTCGATGGCCCCCTGGCAAGACTTTCATTTGAGGAGGAAAGTATTTTGATGAATGGCCCCCTTTTTTCTTTGTTTGAACCTTGTAGGTAAAAGTTTCCGGCATGTTTTTGTTTTGTTTTTAAATCCCAATTTCTTTATTTTATGTTTGCTTTCTCTGGAGCTGCAACATTCTCTATTTTTAAGTTATATTTTGCTGAATGTTGTTAGCTTTCTTAACTACATTGTATTTTTGAGGGCAGTGCAACCAAAGTATTGCAGAGCAACAAAAGAAAGTTACTTGACAGTCTGTTCTTTAAAGGGAAGTCAAACTCCCATTCTATCATCAGTGCAAATCTTCCCACCAGGCTCGGGGGGCCAGACCTTCATCCTGAATCATCAGACTTCGTTGTTAATTACAAGCAGGGATGTGCCCAAGTCACTAAGCTTGAGTCACAGATTGAGTTGCTAGTCACAGATCCCATGACGTGACTCACGAGTCATAGCACGCACCCATCATAACTTGACTCAAAAAAATTTCAAGCCCTTTGAGTCGTGAGTCTGAGGCCCAAATCCTAACCAACTTTCCAGAACTGGCATAGCTGTGCCAATGGAATGTGCGCTGTATCCTGAAGTTGGGTGGCACTCACAGTGGCCTCCTCAAAATAAGGGAATGTTTGTTCCCTTACCTCTGAGCTGCACTGCCCTTACTTTGCTGCTGCAAAGTTGGTTAGGATTGTACCCTAAGTTTCATGAAGCAGCATCACTGTTAAAGTTATCTAACACGTCATCTGCATGTGACTGGACTGACAGCTTATGTGTTTCCAAGTTCAAAACACTGATCCTTATTGTCATGATGGTCCCCCAAGGGCAAGAGGGGTTTGTCCAAAGGCTCTACACAAGGGATGCTACATTAGCTACCAGTTCCTAAGTTACACCCCTAGATTTTCACCCACATCCAACATGGCTCACCTTGGCACACACCGCCAAGCACTTCCTGCTTTTTTTCTGCCTCCATCTCTCCGCTTGTGAATGTTCTGGCAGCTAGCAGAATGAGAGGAAAGGGCTCAAAGAGACTCCCCTCAATCACTGAGTTGCCAGATAGTTTAGCCAAACCTTCAAAGGTTCCCCTGGGATGCTGGTCATCAAACAAGCACTCACTGTTTACTCAGAAAACTTATTAAGGATATTCCATATTAGTAAGGGAAAAACTTCCACCCTGTGGGCACTCAAAGGAGGCTTCTAACATGAATGAAGTTAGAAACATTTTAAAAATGTTTAAAATGTTTAAAATGTTAGAAAGCAATAAAGCTAACTATTTGCTTACTATAGGTTGTGCCTCATTATCCACTGGGGTTCCAGTGGATTTAAAAAAAAAATTAGTGGATACCAAATCAGTGGAAAAATAACTTCAAAGACCCACTTCCAGGTTTTTTGCTCCTCCATTGTCACCCCCAAAAGTACTGGTATAGATGCTATACTGCATTCAGCCACTAGATGAGGTAAATAATGGAATCTAATGGAATGAAATTATTCCTTTAGATTTCATTATTCACCCCATCTAGTGACTGAATGCAGTGCATTATCTAGAGTGACAATGGAGGAGCAAAAAACCTGGATCTTCAAAGCTGTCTTTGTACTGAGAAGCTTACAACCAGGGCAGTTTAACTGTGCAAGGGTAGGAAATGGGATTTTTGCGCTTTTTCCTTGTTAGAAAGCATTTGTAACAAGGTGAACCCTGTATGAGTGGTGAGTCAAATCAATGGATGCCAACCCAGTGGATACTGAGGTCCCACCTGTACATTGGATTGATTCTCAAAGTCCCGCTGTGCAGGACTTTGATTTTGCTGATCATGTTACCTTCACACACAACTGTTCATATTAGGTACTCTATATTCTGGACATCCTGCACTGGCTCTTAGCGAAATGATAAAATTTCCATATTGCAGGTGTGAAAAAATTTGGGACTTAATATTTCAAATTATTCCCAGTTTTCTGCAATAGGACATAAATAGGCACTAACTTGGGTTCCATTCCCTGTTGGGCAAATACAGGTTCCCAAAGGAATTGTATTGCCTATAAAGAGATCAAGGCTTAATCTAAATCATGGTTCTTAAGGACTTAACCTTCAAACCTGTTTTCAATGCAAGGGTGAATCCATAGATTGCAGGTGGCAATGGTGGCAGAGCAGGTTTTAAACTGATCCCTGGGGGAAGGCTGACAGGAGCCGAGGGGCATCCGGTTCGGGACTCCTCATCCCCATGGGATGAGGATGGGGAGGTTAGAGAACAAGACAAAGGCAGAGTAGGAGAAGAAATTGGGAAAGGTAGTGTGATGGGATGTGATAGACGGTTTGGCACAATGAGAGGATGCGGGGACAAAGGAGCGAATAAGCAGCGCATCCTGGGGCATTCCATGTACAAATGCTTTTATGCGAATGCCCGAAGTCTACGAGCAAAGGTGGGAGAACTGGAATGTCTGGTGACAAGGGAAAACATTGACATAGTGGGCATAACGGAAACCTGGTGGAATGCGGAGAATCAGTGGGATACCACAATCCTGGGCTATAAACTCTACAGGAGGGACAGGCAGGGGCATGTTGGAGGTGGGGTGGCCCTTTATGTTAAGGAAGGGATAGAATCCAGCAAAGTAGAGATTGAAGGTGGGTCCGACTCCACCGTAGAATCTCTGTGGCTTAAATTACCAGGCTTGTGCAGTGATGTAATACTGGGGGCGTGCTATCATCCTCCAGACCAGAAATCTGATGGGGACCTTGAAATGAGGAAACAGATCAGGGAGGTGACAAGGAGGGACAGGGTTGTAATCATGGGGGACTTCAATTATCCTCATATTGACTGGGTCAATTTGTGTTCTGGTCATGATAAGGAAACCGGATTTCTTGACGTGTTAAATGACTGTGGCTTAGATCAGCTAGTCATGGAGCCCACCAGAGGACAGGTGACTCTGGATTTAATATTGTGCGGTACGCAGGACCTGGTTAGAGATGTAAACGTTACTGAGCCATTGGGGAACAGTAATCATGCTGCGATCTGTTTTGACGTGCACGTTGGGGGAAGAATACCGGGCAAATCTCTAACAAAAACCCTTGACTTCCGACGGGCGGACTTCCCTCAAATGAGGAGGCTGGTTAGAAGGAGGTTGAAAGGGAGGGTAAAAAGAATCCAATCTCTCCAGAGTGCATGGAGGCTGCTTAAAACAACAGTAATAGAGGCCCAGCAGAGGTGTATACTGCAAAGAAAGAAGGGTTCCACTAAATCCAGGAGGGTGCCCGCATGGCTAACCAGCCACGTTAGAGAGGCTGTGAAGGGCAAGGAAGCTTCCTTCCGTAAATGGAAGTCTTGCCCTAATGAGGAGAATAAAAAGGAACATAAACTGTGGCAAAAGAAATGTAAGAAGGTGATACTGGAGGCCAAGCGAGACTATGAGGAACGCATGGCCAGCAATATTAAGGGGAATAATAAAAGCTTCTTCAAATATGTTAGAAGCAGGAAACCCGCCAGAGAAGCGGTTGGCCCTCTGGATGGTGAGGGAGGGAAAGGGGAGATAAAAGGAGACTTAGAGATGGCAGAGAAATTAAATGAGTTCTTTGCAACTGTCTTCACGGCAGAAGACCTTGGGCAGATACCGCTGCCCGAACGGCCCCTCCTAACCAAGGAGTTAAGTCAGATAGAGGTTAAAAGAGAAGATGTTTCAGACCTCATTGATAAATTAAAGATCAATAAGTCACCGGGCCCTGATGGCATCCACCCAAGAGTTATTAAGGAATTGAAGAATGAAGTTGCTGATCTCTTGACTAAGGTATGCAACTTGTCCCTCAAAAGTTGGTGCCAGAAGATTGGCGGATAGCAAATGTCACGCCTATTTTTAAAAAGGGAAAGAGGGGGGACCCGGGAAACTATAGGCCGGTCAGCCTAACATCCATACTGGGTAAGATGGTGGAATGCCTCATCAAAGATAGGATCTCAAAACACATAGACGAACAGGCCTTGCTGAGGGAGAGTCAGCATGGCTTCTGTAAGGGTAAGTCTTGCCTCACGAACCTTATAGAATTCTTTGAAAAGGTCAACAGGCATGTGGATTTGTGAGAACCCGTGGACATTATATATCTGGACTTTCAGAAGGCGTTTGACACGGTCCCTCACCAAAGGCTACTGAAAAAACTCCACAGTCAGGGAATTAGAGGACAGGTCCTCTCGTGGATTGAGAACTGGTTGGAGGCCAGGAAGCAGAGAGTGGGTGTCAATGGGCAATTTTCACAATGGAAAGAGGTGAAAAGCGGTGTGCCCCAAGGATCTGTCCTGGGACCGGTGCTTTTCAACCTCTTTGTAAATGACCTGGAGACAGGGTTGAGCAGTGAAGTGGCTAAGTTTGCAGACGACACCAAACTTTTCCGAGTGGTAAAGACCAGAAGTGATTGTGAGGAGCTCCAGAAGGATCTCTCCAGACTGGCAGAATGGGCAGCAAAATGGCAGATGCGCTTCAATGTCAGTAAGTGTAAAGTCATGCACATTGGGGCAAAAAATCAAAACTTTAGATATAGGCTGATGGGTTCTGAGCTGTCTGTAACAGATCAGGAGATAGATCTTGGGGTGGTGGTGGACATGTCGATGAAAGTGTCGACCCAATGTGCGGTGGCAGTGAAGAAGGCCAATTCTATGCTTGGGATCATTAGGAAGTGTATTGAGAACAAAACGGCTAGTATTATAATGTCGTTGTACAAATCTATGGTAAGGCCACACCTGGAGTATTGTGTCCAGTTCTGGTCGCCGCATCTCAAAAAAGACATAGTGGAAATGGAAAAGGTGCAAAAGAGAGCGACTAAGATGATTACGGGGCTGGGGCACCTTCCTTATGAGGAAAGGCTACGGCGTTTGGGCCTCTTCAGCCTAGAAAAGAGACGCTTGAGGGGGGACATGATTGAGACATACAAAATTATGCAGGGGATGGACAGAGTGGATAGGGAGATGCTCTTTACACTCTCACATAATACCAGAACCAGGGGACATCCACTAAAATTGAGTGTTGGGCAGGTTAGGACAGACAAAAGAAAATATTTCTTTACTCAGCGTGTGGTCGGTCTGTGGAACTCCTTGCCACAGGATGTGGTGCTGGCATCTAGCCTAGACGCCTTTAAAAGGGGATTGGACAAGTTTCTGGAGGAAAAATCCATTATGGGGTACAAGCCATGATGTGTATGCGCAACCTCCTGATTTTAGAAATGGGCTATGTCAGAATGCCAGATGCAAGGGAGGGCACCAGGATGAGGTCTCTTGTTATCTGGTGTGCTCCCTGGGGCATTTGGTGGGCCGCTGTGAGATACAGGAAGATGGACTAGATGGGCCTATGGCCTGATCCAGTGGGGCTGTTCTTATGTTCTTATGTTCATGGAATCCATGCCTCTGACTTTATGAAAAGTCAGGGAAAGAGGAAAATTGAGGGAAATTAAGGGAAATTGGGGGAAAGAGTTTCCAAAGCAAAATCCATGACTTTTACACAGATGGAGGCATGTGAAAAGTAAAAAAAAACTGTGACCAGTTTCATTCATTTTCATTTTCAAATTCAAATTTTCCATTTGAATTTTCAAATTGAAACTGAATTTTGAAATTCATTTTCATTTCATTTCAGTTTTGTCAATGGCTTTCTTCTGTTAAAAGAACTTATGATGATAATGATGATTTTACGAAGACATTTTTACATGTGCATGAATTGCTGGCATTTCCACTGAATCGAGGATTGTATAAAAATTTTAACAATGCTTAAACGTTATTCTCTTGTATATATATTTTTGCATGCTCGTGAAAGCACAGACAATTAGGCATGATGAGGTTAAAACATTACAAGAGTATAGCTTCTTTTGATCTTCAGGGCAACAGTGTTAAGGCACAATATCATGAGAGAAGAACCTGTAATTTAGGTTCACTTTGGCTTAGCTTCTGAGACTAAGGGCGCAATCCTAACCCCTTATGTCAGTGCTTTCCAGCAAGGGCAATGCAGCTCTGAGGTAACGGAACAAACATTCCCTTACTTTGAGGAGACCTCCAGAAGTGACACCCAACTACAGGATGCAGCACATGTCCCATTGGCTGGAAAGCACTGACATAAGGGGTTAGGATTGCGCCCTACGGCCCAAATCCTAACCAATGTTCCCGCACTGACATAGCTGTGCCTATGGGGCATATGCTATCCTGCCTCCTCAAGGTAAGAGAATGTTAGTTCCCTTACCTCTGAGCTTCTTTGCCCTTACCCCAGTGCTGGAAAGTTGGTTAGGATCGCATCCTTACACCACAATCCTATGCGTGTCTACTTAAAAGTAAATCCCATTGTGCTCAGTGGGACTTACTTTAAGGATTGCAGCCACAGAAGAGCTTCAGAGATGTTGAAAGCAGCTCTGACAGTTCGCCAAGTTTGAAGCCACAGAAGCCATCCTGGTTATTTTTTTAATCGCTCCCTACATCAGCTTCTTTTCATAACAGAACATTTGAGTTTATGAAGGAACAGATGTATTGGTGACTATTTGCACTGAAATCTCCACGCATTACAGTAAAGCAGCAATTTACAGTTGGCTGACTGTGTCTCATCTTTAGCAGACAATTAGTGAACAATGAAGAAGTCATTATCTTCTTATTTCATTACAGGCAAGGAAGCAAACAGTTACAATTGGCGGTGTAAAAAAACATATAATCCATCCCCAAACAAACATCTTGACTTTCCCGATGCAGTCTGTGATTTCCCAAACAGCAGGTTTAGGAACACAGAAAATGTGCTGGCAAGGAAAGTATACCTTCCCTGAATGCCTTTGCATTTGACTTTGTGCAAGAGATGTTTAGTGGTAGCCAAGTACAGGATTCCTTCCAGAGCTCAGTTCCTCAAATGAGGCTTCGAGACTGAAGGTTGCCAACCAGCCAGGGCTAGCACAAGAGTGCCTAATGCCTGAGCTGGCCTGCCCCTTTCCCCACTGAGGTGGCCACCTCTGCTTCTCTTGCTCGCCACTTATTCTAACTCAGCACCGTCCTCTCCTTCACAGTTTCTCTTTGTTTCTCTCTTCTTCTTCCAAACCAGGAAGTGGAAGAAGAATCAGTAGAGGCAAGTAGGCAGACCGAGATGGGCACCCCTCCAATCTGCTGCCTGAGGCAATTGCCTCAGTAGGCCTTATGGATGGGCCAATCCTCCTTCTCGGGTTTAAGATGACCTAGATAGGGCCATGATTTTTTAAAATTCAGTTATGAATCAATCATTTTCCATTTCTGATCCTAAATTTCTGGCAATCATTTTGAAAACTGCCATGATTTGGGTTAGACGTCGTGCTTATATGAACAAGCTTTACATGCGTCACACGTTTTGAGCAAGACTAGCAACGGTCTCATTATGTTTTAACCTACTGTTGTCACACACTATGCTTTAGATCAGACAAAGACAAGTAGAACACCATGTATGTACTGGGACTTTCCCCATCTTCTCCTCCATTCTACAGACCCTCCCTGAAAGAGGATGCTGAGGGTTGAGAGACCACTGGAAATACACGTTGAGACTAATTATTTGCGTGGGTTCCGTTCCAAGCACTCATGTGGATTTAAAAAAAAAACGCACTATAGCAAATCAACTTAAAAACCAAAGTTTCTTTGCTCCAGTGATTGAAAAACAGCCTTGCTGACCTTTTGACTCTAAGATAAGAGTCATTAAGAAGACAATCCATCAGCACTTCCCTTCACCAATGCAAAACGATCCCTTTCTTTCACATGCTCAGGGGGAAGGGAGGGGTCCGAAGGAGAGAGAAGGATTGATGGATTGTTAGCCTGCTGCTCTCTCTCTCTCTCTCTCTCTCTCTCTCTCTCTCATATTAAGGAGACTGTTGTTAAAGGACTGTTCAGTTTTTAAAACTGATTTTAAAGGAATGCATTTTTCCCCTTCTCCAGGGATCAGCACATTACTTCTCATTTGCAGGAGCATAAGAACATAAGAAGAGCCCTGCTGAATCAGGCCAAAGGCCCATCTAGTCCAGCTTCCCGTATCTCACAGTAGCCCACCAAATGGCCCAGGGGGCACACAAGACAACAGACACAACCTGCGGCCTGGTGCCCTCCCCTGCATCTGGCAATCAGAGACAGCCTACCTCGAAAAGCAAGAGTTTGCACATACCTACTATGACTTGTAACCCATGATGAACTTTTCCTCCAGAAATTTGTCCAATCCCCTTTTAAAGGCATCCAGGCAAGATGCCATCACTACTTCCTGTGGCAAGGAGTACCACAAACTAATTACAAGCTGGATAAAGAAATATTTTCTTCTGTTTGTCCTAACTCTCCCAACACTCAATTTTCGTGAATGTCCCCTGGTTCAGGTGTTATGTGAGAGGGAAAAGAGACTCTATCTCAGGGGTGTCAAACGTAAGGCCTGGGGGCCGGATGCAGCCTGTGGAAGCTTTTTATCTGGTCCTCAGGCTCTCAGCTGCTGAGCAGTACTGAGGTGCTACTGCTGAAAGGGCAGCCCACATGAAAATTGGGCTCTCCTGTATCTTGATAAATGATCAAGATTTGCATATTTTCCCTTTGTCATTTGCAGTCAATGAGTTCCTAAGTTTGAAAAGTACTTATTTTGGTTATGACCTGTTTAATGACATCACTTCCAGCCCTCAGTAGGCATCATGAATGATATTCAGCCCTTGCTAAGAAACGAGTTTGACACCCCTGCTCTATCTACTCTTCCTAAAGCTGTTTGAAAACAGTGTTATTTATTTTACTCAGAAGTAAACCCATTGTGTTCAGTAAGACCGGGCTGTAAAATCCTATCTTACTCACCAGTAACAAACACCTCTAGTCATACCCTAATTTCCACACACCCAATTAAGGGTTTATCCCACATCTCTCTTTTTGCCTCTCCCCCTCCCCCTTAAAAGCCATAGTAAGAAAAGTCAAAGCATAGGTGATGGGAAGCAAAATGATCCCGGTAATTTATGGAACTCGGGTATGCAATCATGAGCATGTATTATGGGGAACCAATGCCAGTATCCAAACCAAAATGCATGACTTGGAAGTAAGACCCAGCAAATTCAAGGAGGGGGGCATTTGAGTCAAATCTGTGTATAAATAGTCTGGACCTGTAGCTTGTGATACGGCAAGTGGCTGCCAATGGAGAGGGAATTGGTGCAAATTGCTTTTCTGCTCATGCAAATCCTTGCCCTGATCAAATCCCCATTGCATTCCCTCAGGCGAAAAGCATTTTATATCACACCCCATCTCTTTTTGTGACTGGAAGATGTATGGGCCTGACCCAGAACACTAGTATTCTGTAATACAAGCTGCAAAATCTAAGTATCAATAAGATGCTAAATGATGCTGTTTAAGCTCCAAGTTCCTTTGCTTTTCTCAAGCAGCTGCTAAATGCAAACTCTCAGAAAGTAGGCTAAGAGTAAAATATTGTGTAATTTCCAGGCATATGTATAAAGCATATGTACCCTTCCCTTTTATTTGAGTATCTTGAAAAACACTCATATGTTCCTATGGGGATATGGGAATGTTTCAATTAGTTCCCCACATACAGTCCTCCCTCCTATAATGTAGCTTTCTTTAGTTATGATTCATTACAGCACTCTTTCTCCCAGCATAATTGACAGCCAATCCAGCCTATGGGAGCAGTTCATTCTGGGCCAATCAACTCCCATTTCCTGCCTATTAGATTAATGATTTATTCTATACCCCTGGTTCGTCCAGCACTCCACTTTTGGAGACATTATTCCCCATGCTGTTAGCAATACTGCTGTATATGGCTAACCCATACAGCAAATATACAGCAAAGAGCAGGACGGTGTGGTAGACAAATCCCTGTTTGGTCATGAAGCTTTTTGGGTGACCTTAGACCAGTCACTCTCTCTCAGCCTCACCTACCTCACAGGGTTGTAAGGACAAAAGGAGGGGAGTAACTCTTAGCCCAGTTCTGAGCTTCCCATTGCACCAGGTCTGCCACAGTGCAGAAACATAATGGGGCTACTCGATTCGATACCTGCAATGGGGCTACTTGTTTCTGCAGCAACCCTTGGGCTGCCATAGAATCAAGAGCCTCTGTATTGGGCTTGCAGCCTCCTCTGGATGCAAAAGAGTGAAGCTCCTCTGGTCCTGCCTCCCTCCCACCCCACTCCCTTCTCCCAGCAAGCCTCCTCCCCTACTCCCTGCCCTACCCCGGAACACATCTTCCCCACCTCCCCACCTACCTCTCTGCCACGAGGTGGTTCGGGCGACTGCAATGGAGCAGTGGTGGTCCACCGGCACTTGCCCAGTGCTGGCTGGCACTGAGTTAGCATCAGCACTGGACCAACGCTGAGGGCTGCAGGCTTGCCTTAAGGCACATTTGCAACAGTGTGCACTGGCGGTAAGCCAATGTGCACTGTTTAGCATTGGGCCCTATGTACACCACCCTGAGCTCCTTGGAAGAAGGGTAGTATAAAAATGGAGAATAATAAATAAAACCAATACCCACACTAGCACTGCACTTTACTGGAGTGGACACTTACCACATAATCTGGCTAATACATACTGGCTCTAATATTCTTGCAGCCACGTGGAGCCCTAGTTGTGCTCAAACCATTTTTAGAGGCAAGTACATCACTGCAGGAATGATTCATGCTGACCTATTGCTGATTCATGATGGAATTTCCCCCCCCCCCCCCGTATTTGCATCAGACCAGCTGTTTGTATCAAACCAAATCAAGTTGTCAGAGGATGCTCCAAGCATCACATTATGCAGGAAGATTCCTTACCGATGCAGAGCAGCAGTACAGAGTAGGGCAAGCCAAATCACTCGGAGACCTGTTTTTAGTAACAGAAGGGTCTCAAACCACATTACTTGGGGGGAAAAAATCTTTGTTTGTTACAGTTTTCACTCACTGTTTTCTTCCTGTGCCCTTTGGCACTTTCTTTTCTCTCTCTCTCTCTCTTGCCCTAGACATTCTCTAAACCACTGCATTCCTCTGGGGCTGTGCTCTCGCTCGATCTATCAACCTGCTATTGTAATTGGCCCTGCAGTGGCTCAAATGGCATACCGCCGTTGCACGTGATGGAGCCACCGGCAGAAATTATCAGAGGCTCCATGCGCCAGAATGAGCTGGACACTCCACTGGCCCAAGTAAGATGGTGGTGGAGGTGGTTCATGGGTGGTTTGGGGTGGGGTGGGGTGGGCAGGGGCAGGGACCAGTCTGGAGGGGGTGGATCTCACTGCCAAAAGTGCACGCTGGATCATAATCCTGATTTTTCCAACCCACCCACCCCTTCTTCTCCTCCGACGAATGCCAGCAAAATATCTGGTATGGGTCTACCCATGGGAAATCAGGTAGCCTGTCAGGTGGTAAATAAAAAGTTTTTTACTTACCTCTCACTGGCTGATCGCCCCATCACCATAGCATGCAGCATGCGCTCTGTTGGCATGGCTGCAGGCGATGGAGTGGCGGGGGCTAGAAGTGGGCTGTTAGCCACCTCATTTTACTCAGCCCATAAGTCTTTCTGCATCCCATTTGCACCCCAGATGTCTCTCTATACCCCATGTCAAACACATGGGCCAGCAAGCATGGCATATTGGCTTCAGTTGGCTCCCAATGCCTTTGCTTGGGGAAAACTGGCACCAGTTCTACTGTACCTTTGAATCTATGGCTATAAATAGCGATGCAGATCTAGGGCTGCAAACAATGTGTTTTTGGAGTTCCCCTCAGAAGTCTGCAGATAGGCAGGTGTGGCCATACAGGCCTTTTATGGTCAATTCCTGCCAAAGGAATACAAGCAATTCCCAAAGCAAGCGACAAGCAGATATCCTTTTTTGATGAAATACAATTTTCTTTTTAAATGTTTAGATGGGAATTCCAAGAGGATGTTTATTTAGTGGCTCCCAACTGTGGCCTGTGTCTTCAAACTAGCGATGGTTCTTTCAGGACCTTGTTTAAGCAGCTCTTTAAAGGAAGCACCTTAGTCTCAAAGAGATAAAGGAAATGTGTTTGGCACCTCCAAGAGGTGTAATCAAAATAATATGACTTCTTTGCCAATTATTCCCTTCTTTGATGCTCTCAGAGAGGAACGAGATGGAAACGGAGGCTTATCCTTCAACAGGGCTCTTTGAAATGGCTGTGCACAAACACATCACACGTTGATTTGAAATGAATTGGCACTTCTAACAAAGCCCCTCAATTGACTTCACTTAAAAAAGAAGGGCTGATTCCTACAATTGACCTCTGTCAGACTTACTCAGACTTGGTAATAATGATAGAAACAAATTAATCCCCATTGGAGTGGTGTTCCTGTGATGGCAAAAGTGAGCATTTTTTTTTGACAAGAAAACTCCAGAGGAAATACCACAGATGCAGTGGTTCCGGTTTGCCTTTAACAGCTCTTGTGCAGAGTCATGTCCTCTTTTTTTTTTGGGGGGGGGTGTTTTTTGGAGTGAAGTAAGAGCTATTTCAACTGGGCTTCAGTTCATCTTGCACATTAAAGCCCTCAGTCGCTCATTACAACAGCTTTGTGGAGTTCTTTGTCAATAAAATCGCTCAGATTCATGCTGATTTGGACTTGGCTTGGGGAATTGGATTAACAGCAGAAGTGTCCAGAGCTTCCTCTTGTCCTGTTATAATAAATGAGTTTCAGTTATTGACAGCTGAGAATGTAGAAAAAAAACAACACACAGTACTGCCTGGCCTATTATCTGCCCATTGAATCCTGGCCCACCTTGGCTCGTGGAGGCTTCTAAACTCTGTCTCCAGTTATTATGAGGCAGGAAGGGGGAGTTGCATCCAGCAATCTCTTTGTCCTCCATTTGCTCTTATTGCAGAATAAATATGGTAGTAATCACTGGCAGCGTAGGGAGTGGATAGTCAGATTTGGTGGATTGGCTTGGGCCACCCTTGTCTAAAGAAGCCTCAGTCCTCCGATAATGGTATAAAGAGGCACATGTCCAACTTTTATTCCATCCTTCACCCAAGCAGTTCAGGACAGCCCCCATGAATGTAGGCAGCCCCCTCTTTCATCCCTTCAACAACCTGGAAGGATAGGTCAGGTTGAGAGGTGGTGACTGGCCCAAGGCAACCCAGGAAACTATGCGGATCTCCCATAAAGAACTTGGGAGATGGACCTTCCTGACTCAGTCTGACACACTGGCCACTACACTAAACGCATGGTGGTGGGTAGCCCAAACCTGAGCAGCAGGGTGCCCAGAGAAGCAGTGGCACCAGAATGGCGACCACTGCATCCAATGGCCACTGGGCAGCCGCTGGCAGCTCCTTGGGGGAAGGGGACATTCAACATTCCCCCAGGTAAAGAAGCAGGCCCTGCAATTCACTCTATGTTGGGTATTTTGCTGGTGCAAGGTAAAGTGGTCCCATGTCGGGCTGGGAGGCCCAACGCAGGGGTCTGGATCTGGTGAAGTCCCACCCCCTCCCTTCCCCCTGCCCTCCCCCCACTCAGGAATGCCTCCCCCTGTCCCCATTCACCTCTCCGCTGCCCAGAGGAAAGGAAGAGTTCTGGGCCACGTGCAACAAGCCTCCAGCTGGCCCAGGCTTAGTATAGACTGGTGCTGAGCTGGTGACCATGTAGTGAATGTTGCAGGTGTGCCTTACGGCATGTTTGTGACACTCAGCACTGGCACTGGCCCAATAGGATCTGGTCCTAAGTGGGCAGTGGATCCCCAAGCTTTTCAATTGATTGGTCCTTTGAAATGAAGTTTTGAGCTAGGATTTGGGAGGGCATAAGAATTGGGAGAGAGTTAGGGGGGCTACGGCTCTAGCTACTGTACTGAATGCAATTAACATCTGAATTTCAGCTCAAATCACAATGATTCCCACAAAGATGTATGAAGAGATCCAGCTGAAGTAATTATTTGAGAGATCTTCACACTACCCAGAAAGTTACTTTTTCTTTCTTCACAATTAAAGAAAAAACAGGTGTGAGATATCTCAGAGAAGTACACCTGCCTCTGCTTGGTATTTTGTGAGGTTTTTTGTTTGCTTGTTTTGTGCTTAGCCAACTTATCTATAGACGGTAACATTATTATTTCCACTTCATGCTAGTGACAGATTCATCATAAGTTCTCTTTAAAGAAAAAGATTTTTCTGCACCTCACATGAGCTCCATCTCATTGTGTTGTCAACATGGGCAAACACCATGCTCTGTTCTTGACAAATGACAAGCTTTACATGCCCCATGATGAGAAAAAGCCTTCCATGAAAATGCCAGTAGACAGAAGATGACAAAGGGATTATTTTACCACAGCTGGATTGGAGAACTTTTGTCCTGAAATTAAGAAGGAATAATAACAGTAGCAAGATTTACAAGAGACATTTAAAATGTACACTTATTGTTAAGTTGGTGTATATATATGTTTGCATTCATCATTTACTATTTTGATGTCTTCGATGGCTCCACATGGCTCCACATCAGACCCCTTTGACATCCGAAGCGGCGTGAAGCAGGGCTGTGTTCTTGCACCAACCTTGTTTGGGATTTTCTTCGCTGTTCTGCTGAAGCAGGCCTTTGGAACTGCAACAGAAGGCATCTATCTCTGGACCAGATCAGATGGAAAGCTCTTCAACCTCTCCAGACTGAGAGCAAAGTCCAAAGTCCAGCTGAAATGCCTTCGTGACTTCCTCTTTGCCGACGATGCAGCTGTCACTACCCACTCTGCCAAAGATCTCCAGCAGCTCATGGATCGTTTTAGCAAGGACTGCCAAGATTTTGGACTGACAATCAGCCTGTAGAAAACACAGGTCATGGTTCAGGATGTGGACTCACCTCCCTGCATTACAATCTCTGCACACGAACTGGAGG
This sequence comes from Tiliqua scincoides, assembly GCF_035046505.1. Lineage (NCBI taxonomy): Eukaryota > Metazoa > Chordata > Lepidosauria > Squamata > Scincidae > Tiliqua > Tiliqua scincoides. The sequence goes on along the minus strand of NC_089821.1, from coordinate 76,281,183 downwards.
TTGTCCATGACTTTGTGTACCTTGGCTCAATGATCTCCGGCACTCTTTCTCTTGATACCGAGCTAAACAAACGCATCGGTAAAGCAGCTACCACGTTTTCCAGACTCACAGAGAGAGTCTGGTCCAACAAGAAGCTGACGGAACATACCAAGATCCAGGTCTACAGAGCTTGCGTCCTGAGTACACTTCTGTACTGCAGCGAGTCATGGAATCTCCACTCACAACAGGAGAGGAAACTGAACGCTTTCCACATGCGCTGCCTCCGACGCATTCTCGGCATCACCTGGCAGGACAAAGTTCCAAACAACACAGTCCTGGAACGTGCTGGAATCCCTAGCATGTATTCACTGCTGAAACAGAGACGCCTGCGTTGGCTTGGTCATGTCGTGAGAATGGATGATGGCCGGATCCCAAAGGATCTCCTCTATGGAGAACTCGTGCAAGGAAAGCGCCCTACAGGTAGACCACAGCTGCGATACAAGGACATCTGCAAGAGGGATCTGAAGGCCTTAGGAGTGGACCTCAACAAGTGGGAAACCCTGGCCTCTGAGCGGCCCGCTTGGAGGCAGGCTGTGCAACATGGCCTTTCCCAGTTTGAAGAGACACTTGGCCAACAGTCGGAGGCAAAGAGGCAAAGAAAGAAGGCCCATAGCCAGGAAGACAGACCAGAGACAGGCTGCACTTGCTCCCAGTGTGGAAGGGATTGTCAGTCCCGAATTGGCCTTTTCAGTCACACTAGACGCTGTTCCAGAACCACCTTTCAGAGCGCGATACCATAGTCTTCTGAGACTGAAGGTTGCCAACAGGAGATTTTGAGTTTCAGGGAATTAACAGACAGCCCAATCCTACCAATTTCCCCTGGTCCCAGTTCAGCTGCACCAACAGGGTGTGCACTCTATCCCACAGAAGAGTTTCAGGTTTTGGAGGACTCCTTGAGGTAAGGGAACATCAGGGTAAGGCTGCACTCCCCTGGTGGGTCTATTCCAGATGTGCACCAGCTACTTTGCTGGTGCAAGTCCAGGGTGGCTGGGGTAGGTGGATCAAGGTCAAAAAAGGGCATAGGATATCAAAGGCTGGAAAGGCATCAAGGGGGCAGGGTGTGGGCCATTGGCAGGTGAGTGGCACATGTGTGGAATAGATGAGAAGCAGCAATTTGCGGCAAGTGGTTGCAGAAGCCCTCCTTTCCCACCTCCCACGAGAAGAGGCTTAGAACCCTGAAGGTGACCCGTTTGGGTGGGTGGAAGCAGGGAGGGACCAGTCAGAGGAATATAAAGAGAGGGCCAGGGATGAGGATGGCTGACTGGAAAGGAAGTCCTAAAAGCCAGTGAGGCTGGAGAAAGCACTGAGGTGGGTGCTATAAACCTCCTTCTGCCTCTGCTTTGAGGTCTAGGGGAGGAAGAAGGTAGTTCAGAAGAGACAAGCCAGGTGGGCATGGCTCTGGAGGTGCAGCATAGTCTGCTACCCTTGTATGGGGGTGTCACCCAGGGACTTACCCTGGGTGGCAACCCACAGCAGGGAAGGAGGAGGATGAGCTGAGGGAGAAGGAGCCCAGCCCAAGGAGCCACACAGAGACAGTAAGGCTCTAGGGCCATGAATGCAGCCAGCCTACTCACCCATTGGGTGGGGCAACCCAGCTGCAGCTACCCCTTTTAACAAGTAGGGTGGGGCCTGCAATAGGAGGACCTGAGATCTCAGGCCGAGGCAAGATGAGGAAGAGGCAGGGCTGGAAGGGTTGCTCAGGAGGATAAGAAGAGACCAGAGGAGGAAGCACCTTCCTGAGCTCCAGCAGGGAGGATAGGGAAAAGATAGAGAAGAGGAGGGAGGCAGGGCCCCTTGCAACTTGGAAGCCGACACAGCCTGGAGACAGCCACAGGCTGGCCGAGGGGAGCCCCCCAGGGCAATTGGAGAATCCCAACAGGAGGGGACCCCAGGAGCATATCTAGCCTGACCCCTGTTACCTGGGGGGAGGACTATTCCCCATATGGCTGGACCAGGAACCTGGTGACCACTGGGTCAGAAATTACCTGGGGAAATGAGAAGGGGCTCAGCAAGCAATCCCAACCCCTCTCCAGGCAACCCCATCCCAAGGAGACTGCCCTGGTGTATGGACCTTCCAGCGGGGAGCACAACTTACCCACCACAACTCATGGTGAGGATTACTGGAGAGTAACTGACCCCTTTTGAGGGGATTGTTATGGACTTTAACTGGCACAGTATGGGGAATGCCCCGAGGGTTCCTGTGATGAAACAGGGCCCCACAGATGAATGTAAAAACCTCAACTAAAGTAAAAAAGGCCAACAAACCACTTTTTTCCGCTCCCCGTTCTTAGTGCTGGTCAGGGAGAGACTGGGTGGGCCTGGACTGCACAGCAGACACTGCACCCCTTGAGTCTGCCCCCAAGATGGACATCACAGGGGGGACACCCCAGCTTGGGCTCCTGACAAGAGCTTAGCAGCACTGTCCAAGAGACTCAAGTTTGTACCCAGAGCCCTCTACTACAGTGGAGAAAAAGCCTTGACCACATACTGGAAGTCTTAGTGAGCCATTTGTGAATACTGTGTCTTCCTCCCATGAATAGAAGAGCCCAGCAAACATTGGAACCTTCCTGCCAGATGTAATCAGGCAGATTGCTACCTTTGCTAATTCAATCAGGTGAGCCTGGAAGCCTTCAGAAACCTGCTGACCCTTTCTTTCCTACCCAGTGGTTTATGTCAGTTTACCGTATTCAATCATCTGCTCCTGTTTGCCTTATCCTGTGCCTTAATTGAGACTTTGTCTTACAGGTAAAAGCAAGATGGAGTTACTCTGGGGCTGAAGTGTCTGTGTCTGGCTACTCTTGACTATGTCCACAAACATTTTCTTTGCCCATCATTGCCCCTCCTATCTGTTTTCTTACCCTGGCTGACCCGATTTGCCTTCTCAAGCCCCAGAAGCCCTATATTTACCCCTGCCTTTCCCAACTTAAGAGTGTGTCTATTCTAGATTCGCTGTGAGCCGCATCTGCCTGGTGACCACATTAAAACATCCTTAAGCTGAGCTGCCGTGCTGGGCTGAAATCAGAACCAGAGCCATGCAGTGACTCCGGAACTCTAACTCACACAGTGCATACTGGCACCCAAGCAAACACCTTCTCAAAATTATCATCCTTGCCTTAAGCATATCATAGACGTTACCTGCCCTTTTTCTCCAATATGTCATCTCCTTCTCAGGTCTCTCAAGTGACTGCTTGGATGGAATTCTAGGCTCACCTTTTCTGCATCTGTTCTCAGCCCTTGGTTCAGATTGCCTAATGACCTAGCCCTATGACTGGTGTTTGCTGGCTTTATTGCCCTTGAGACACCTCTGAAGGTGTCTCAACGCCAGGTAACCTTTGGTCTCTCAACCCTTCTCCCAGCCTTCCCCTCACATGTAGTCAAATTTATGCTGTGACCTTAAAACCTTCCACACACCTTTTCCTTTCCTTAAGATCTCTTGTTAACCTACTAGGGATACCTTTCCTGCTGCTTCCAGGTAAGCTTTGGAGTATCTTGGGACACATTAAAAGGGAGGTGATGATGGTGGAGGGAGAGCCTAGAGCGCCTTCAGCATCTACAGCTACCTCCCTCAACTCCAGGGCAAATTTCTGGGAGCCTTGGAACAGGAGATGGGGAAGACTCGGCAGTCGGGATCAGGTGCTTTTGCTCCCAAAGTGCTGCTAATTTGGAAACATCCTTGGAACATACATAATCAGGAAGCCTTTTCAGGCCAAGCCAGGGGATCAGTCTCCATCCCTAGTTTTATCTGTGCACATTCATAAAGTAGTTAAGGGAAAAGAAGCAAATCAACAGAAGGAACCAATAGCTGCCTGTGACAAACAGCATATGTGCCAATTTCTGATTTAATTTTAGAAATCCTAGCTAAACCAGAATGAGGAAGGCATGAAATACAGAGCAGAGTGAACCCCTGGAACAGCAAAGAAATGGAGTAGTGGGAATCTACCCACCCCTGGTAGTACCTCCTGATGTGCATGGAAATCCCTGGTACAATGGAGTGGGGGGGGGGAATTTTATTAGGCTGCACTCCTATACACACTACCCTGGGAGTAAGCCCAATTGAACACAATGAAACTTCTAAGTAGACATGCCTTGGATTGAGTTGCTACAGTGTAGTGTTATGTGTGCCTGCTCAGAAGTCCCACTGAGTTTAATGGAATTACTCCTAGGTGGATGTGGATAGGACAGCCAAAATCATTTGATCATTAGCCCATTTTATTTTAGGAGAAAATAAAAGTTTTCTTCCCATAAGGATGTAAAATGGCAGTGAGAATAAAGCAAACGTTTCTTGTATTCTGTCCTGCATTTGATTTTTCAATTTCTTGTGTGTGTTTTTTTCTGCTTTCCACTGATTACTCTACATTTCCAAGTTCTCCCCCCATCTACTATGCATTTTTATTGTCAGCTAGAAGAGTCCTCTGGGAATAGATTAATTCATCACCCTCCATTTTGCCCTCTGCCCTTTACTTCCTTTTCCTCAATTGATTCAGTAACTTCTTGCATGTTTTCACAAATGCTGGGGGGACACTGCTGGGGGGAGGTGGGCCAGTTACTCTCCCCCTGCTGAATAAAAAAGGAGCACCCACTTGAAAAGCACCCACAGCTTCACTGAGAGCCCAATCCTATCTAACTTTCCAGCACCGGTGCAGATGCAATGCAGCCCCAAGGTAATGGAACAAATGTTCCCATTTGTGCATGCTCCATTGGCACAGCTGCACTGGCATTAGAAAATTGGATAGGATTGGGCCCTGAGTTGGGTGCTACTGGAGAGCTGGTAGGAAGGCTGGGTCAACAGATGACCCAAAATGATCTGCTGAGGCAGGTAAGAGGGTGGAGCAGGGGCAGGGGGGGTGAAACTGGGTGGGGCAGGGGGGGGCGGAACTAGGGGTGGGAAGGCTGAAAGAAGGGGTAAATCCAGCAGTGATGGTGCATAACCTCCCCCTTCTCTCCTCAGGCTTGCACTAGTGACCTGCATTGGATGGTCTCACATGACGTGAGTGGCAGATCCCCACTACTGGGGACACTGGAAGCACCAGGGCAGGTAGGGTGGTGTGGGGAGCAGTGCATGTATAGAGAGGGTAAGGGGAGGAACTGGGTGGGGAGAGGGAGGAATTGGTCTGTGTGTCACAGGTTGAAGGGGTGAATCTAGTGGCAGTGAGTTTTGCTGTGTCCTATCCCCATTTTCCAACCTGCCCTGCCCTCTGGCTCTCCTCAGATGCACAAGCAAAATGGTAGGTGCAGGTCCAAGGAGACACATCAACAATCAGGCAGCCTTCCCAGAAGTAAGTGAAATATTTGTACTCACCTCGTGCAGGCTTTCTGATAACCCCACCACCACCACAGCATGCAATTCACTCTCCCTGGGTACAACTGCATGCTATAACATTGCAAGGGATAGGCTTTGGCTGTTCATTAATGATAGTTAAAAACCCCATTTTTAATGCACATGCTTCATATTCAGAATTTGGGTATGAAAACTCAAAATCAGCCTTTCAGTTTCACTCAAGTAGCTTCTCACCTATACTTCGAGCACTGATTTTAATTTCAAGCCTACCTCTAATTATTAATTTGTTGTTGGCAACCTTCAGTCTCGAACACTATGGTATCGCGCTCTGAAAGGTGGTTCTGGAACAGCGTCTAGTGTGGCTGAAAAGGCCAATCCGGGAGTGACAATCCCTTCCACACCGGGAGCAAGTGCAGTCTGTCCCTGGTCTGTCTCCCTGGCTATGGGCCTTCCTTCTTTGCCTCTTAACCTCAGACTGTTGGCCAAGTGTCTCTTCAAACTGGGAAAGGCCATGCTGCACAGCCTGCCTCCAAGAGGGCCGCTCAGAGGCCAGGGTTTCCCACTTGTTGAGGTCCACTCCTAAGGCCTTCAGATCCCTCTTGCAGATGTCCTTGTATTGCAGCTGTGGTCTACCTGTAGGGCACTTTCCTTGCACGAGTTCTCCATAGAGGAGATCCTTTGGGATCCGGCCATCATCCATTCTCACATGACCGAGCCAACGCAGGCGTCTCTGTTTCAGCAGTGCATACATGCTAGGGATTCCAGCACGTTCCAGGACTGTGTTGTTTGGAACTTTGTCCTGCCAGGTGATGCCGAGGTTGCGTCAGAGGCAGCGCATGTGGAAAGCGTTCAGTTTCCTCTCCTGTTGTGAGCGACGAGTCCATGACTCGCTGCAGTACAGAAGTGTACTCAGGACGCAAGCTCTGTAGACCTGGGTCCTCGCTGCAGTACAGAAGTGTACTCAGGACGCAAGCTCTGTAGACCTGGATCTTGGATCTAATTATTAATTGCCATGTTTTTGGACTCTTTCTCATACAACAGAAATCAGACCAACAATGTCTATTCTCCAAACTTTGAATCCAGTGCAAAGGGTTTGCTATAACTTTCAAGGCTGTTCTTTGTGACTTGCCTTGCTCAGTTTATCTCTCCTGATGATTATTTAGGATACCCTACTAAACACTTTGCCAGTAAATGTCAGCCATTCTGGGCAGGATTAACCTTTATACTAAGAACTCTGTAGAATAGGACAAATGCTGCAGCCCCTGCTGCAGTCCAGTTATTTAGAAATTTCCATGCAAATGCTGTACATGTCTGGCTCCCAGCTTTGAGTGACTTTAAAATCTTTTGTAACTGGCAATACAATGTGTACCTTTTTGCCAGAAGACATAGGAGAACTCTTTTTGTTCACAGGTAGAAAACCTTCAAAAGCTGACATCTCAGTTGAGCAAGAGAACATTTGGTTCTCGAGAACATCTTAAGAACAGGCCTAGCTAAAGCAAGTGGTAGTAAGGATGTCAATGCCATGAAGAAATGTTCCTTTACCTCAAGGAGGCTTTCAGGTTTACCCTCCCTGCAGAATAAAGTGTGCATGCCACTGATGCATGGGCCCAATCCCTGGATCCTAGTACCAGTGCTAGGTGTTGTCAATGTGCTGTGTAGAGCATGTTTATGGCACCAGGTGAGAAGGAAGTGCCAGCGCTGACCTCAGTACCAGAAAGGTGACTCCACAGCGCAGTCAATGGTAAGTCTTTGCCCTGGTTGGTGGAGTGCTTTATCTGAGTGAGGAAGGCAGAATTGGACAGATAGAGGGCGGTACAGGGGGAGGGACCGACCTGGGAGGAGGGTAGGACTGATGGGACTGGTAGAGGCCTCCTCCCAGTCGTGTAGCTAATGAACACGTAGCCCAGTGCAGAGCTCAAAATGATGCCCAACCGGAACTTCACAACTGGAAGTGACATTGCACCCGGGCTTTTAAAAAGTGCGAATTGGGGGAAAACCTGTCTCCTCCCCCCCAGAAGTTCACCACCCACTTGCTCTGTTGCCTTCTCCCAGCCAGTGGCATAGCTAAGGCATCTATCTGCTACCTGAGGTCAAAGAAGATTTTAAAGCCCCCCCCCCCCACAACTAAATCAAATTTAATTAAGTAAATAAAACATTTGCCCCTTATTGGTTAAAGACACTGTGCTGGGGTGAAGAGGGACAGTTATTCTCCCACTGCTAAATATAAGAGGAGCACCACTTGAGAGTTCCTCTTTACCCAGTTAACAGGGGTAACTGTATTATGATACTTGGAAATGAGAGCTGACACATATTAACACTTTAGCGGTTCCATGCTGTATCATAACATCTCATTGGCACTCAGAACAATTGGTTTCACAGGTCGGAAATCCACTTTTTTTTCCTTAAGGGAGTTGTGTTTTCATTTTCTGGTTAATTGGTCATACCTTTTGATAGAATAAAGATATTATAATGTGGTTTGTTTCATTGCATTCTGCATTAAATTACCTTTCCAATGATATATAACATGATGGTATTATTCATACATACCAAGATTTTCACAACATTGGTCACTAGTGTCAAGCTCAGGTTGTTGCCAACCTAAAGCTTGATGCCCGGTGCAACTGCTACCCCCTGCAGCCCCTTAGCTACGCCACTGCCTCCTCCACCAATCCTGTCTTCTGTGTTGGGCTGAAAAGCCTGACACAGATCTCCAGTCTGTGCTGGCGAAATAGCTGCTACAGACTTGAGGAGTCCCATTGCGAGGCCTGCATTCTTACTTGGGAGAAGTATCCTCTTCCCTCAAGGAGACCTCTGGTGGACTCCCCTGGACCACTGGATGCAGTGGTAGCCCTTTTGGTGCCGCTGCACCCAGCGGTCTTGCAGCAGTCAGGATTGGGCTACCCAGTGGTATAGCTAGGTCATTTGACACTCGGGGCTCATAAATTTTTGTCACCCCATATGGCATAATTAATAAATTATTTAATTATTAATTTATTAATTATTAATTTATTATAGTAATTCATTCACATATTTATACGACCCTTCCTCTAAGCAGTTCAGGGTGGTGCACATGGTTCCTCCCCTTATTCTGTCCTCACAACAACCTTGTGAGGCAGGTGAGACAGAGATAATAATAGTCATGACATGAAATGAATAATAATAATGGCCAGAAAATAAATGCAGTGAATATTTCCCCACAAGCAATGGATGAAATTCTGCATCAAATGGTATATAACATGATGGTATTATTTCCAAAAGCCACGATTTCCAGAATTTTGGTCGCTAGGGTGTCACCTGCTCCAAGGACGTCTCATTGGTCTGTTTTGAGTTAAGGTAGTGATTCTCAAACTTTTAACACTGGGATCCACTTTTTAGAATGACAATCTGTCTGGGACCCACCAGAAGTGATGTCATGGCTGGAAGTGACATCATCAAGCAAATTAAAATAAATAATTATAAACAATTAAATTAAAGAAAAACAAATAATTAAATAAGGGGAAGCCAGCCCTGTTTCACCAAGTGAATTTTCCCTGTAGCCTGCCTGCAATAACACGCCCACAAAAATATCAGTGAGATTTCCAGCCCTTCCCAGTGCCCAGTTCAATGTAAATTCTTATGTTTTAACCATATCACTATCAGGACCCACCTGGCTTTGCAAGTCTAAAAACAAATATGTATTCACCTTACCAGTTCAAGCCTCTGTTTTATTATCTGGGAGGGGGGTGCTGCCTTCTGGAGAATTTGTTGAACTCCACTTTCATCAGATCGGGACCAGGCTACTAGCCTTACATTCCCCTTTGCCTGGCTTGACCAGCAGCCAAGGCACATTTGCTTACTTGCGAGTAAATGCGACCATGTGGCTTACTTTCATTTTTCATAAGGCTCAACACATTCCTCTGCTTAGGGGGGGGGACTTCCTTCTTGGGTGTTTTTTGAAGGTTGCTTTCATTGGATAGGAACCATTATGGTGTCGTTGAATTCCTCTCAGCCTGCCCTTTCCAAGGGACTAAGGCATGCTTGCCTACTCACGAGTAAACGCGCAATATGGCTCTGTTTCACTTTCCATAGGGCTTCATGCATTTTTTTGTTTCCGGTATTTTGGCCATAACTTTTGATGGAAAGGAGATATTTCGCTCTGGTTTTCTCCATTGTGTTCTGCTGGAAATTCCACATCCAACGGTATATACCATGATGAGGTTATTTGTAACCTCCACGATGTTAGCGATCTTGAGTCATTTGTGGTGTCACCCCCACAAGGCTGGTAATTGGGGCGGACCACCCCCTGCCCCTTGCTAGCTACGCTACTGGGGCTGCCAGTTAGGATTGGGCTGGTAGTGACACACTTTTTGGTCACACTTGGTATAGTTTGCTGTGGCAGCTGTAATGTCCAGCATAAGAAATGACCCACATAGTGGAGAGCTTTGAGAATCAGTCTGCCCACCAGTGTGATTTTTGATAATTTGTACGACTCCCAAGTCTCAAGCTTCTCATATTAATGTTTATTGCTGTTGTTCCGTCTGTCCATCAGTTGGCTTTATTGCATTTCTGTGTATTGCCTTCCACATAAAATCTTATGACTGCGATATATTCTGCCTTCCTAACCTATGTGCACAGCCTCTTCATAAGGATGCTCCATCTTCATTATGGTCCACCACTGTCCTTATTATAGTTTTCCAATCTCCAGACATCCAGATGCATGACTCAGGCGCCTAAAATATGTATGAGGAATCCAGAGGAACAAAACAAAATGAGTATTGGAAATGGTGTGTGAGGGTTTTTGGAGAATGCAGAAACATCCATTTACCCAAATCTGGAACGGGAGAGATGCTTGATCCTGTAAATGAACGGCAAGAGGCGAGAAACAGAAAGGCTTTCTGTATTTGCAAAGGAGAGATGAAGAGATATTGTGTTTCATCTTGTTTGTATATAAGTGGGCACGTGGCTATCAGTCTTGCCCACATGAAAGTACTCAAGGTTTTTAACTGAATCGAGTGTTGTTGTTTTTTGGTCATTTTGTGAGATACTATTGCTTGATTGTGGGTTCTTAGAATACGTTTGTTTTGGCGCGAGCGTGCTTTTCCATATTTTTGCATGAGAGTGTGGCAAAGATGGAATGGAGGAGTATACAGTAGATTAAACAAAAGATAGTACTTTGGAAAGTGCTTCTTCACTTCATTGACTCTCCATTTCTTTCACACTCCATCTTAAAAATAGAATTTTTGTAGCCCTTGTGCATGCTTCTTAATCTCTTTCGAGCTCCACTAATGGCTTCAAAGCTGTTCCTGTTTGTATGTGTGCCGGTGTGTGCAGACTCCAATAGTGTAATCACTTGGCTCTTCTACCACATACAGTTTATCATCCGTTGGGGTTTATGGACAGTGTTTGTCATGAAGATTTGCATGGTACACTAGCCCCACTTCTAATAACATTATTCTTTCTCTTTCTTCTTGCACATTAGCTATAAGATCACTAACTGTACTGAAAGAAACAGCAGACGGGGCATTAAAGCATAATGCTACAAAATCGCTGTTATATTTTCAGACCAGCTTTGGAGACTGTTTGGCACCATGTACAGCGAGAACTGAAATTTATACCTGCCACACTTATATTTTATGATGGTTCTCCTAATATTAGGTGGAATAATAGAAATGACCTTCAGTGCACACATGCCCATATGCACAATCTATCTGTATTCATGCATACCATGTACATTCTCCTCCCATACGTGCACACAATGCAACATTGTCATTGTCTAATATGTAATCAAGACTTGCACGGTGCTATCTATCTTTATGTTCTAAAACAATATTAAATATTATCTTATTCTGATTAAGAATATTAATGCAATAGTCCTCAATGCCAAGTCCGAGCCACATACGCTGATACTTTGTGCAATTTCTGAGCCCTTCAAACTTCATGGACATGGTTGCAGAGGTTCCTTGTCTTCATCTTAAATGCTTTATATAAGTATTTTGATCTAGGGTTAATGTTGGGACGAGGATGAAGATCAGGCATGGTTAAGGAGCCATGTTTCCTTTCTCTCTCGCTTCCTATTCCCCTTCTCTCCACGAAAAGCCACATGAAGGAAGGGGACCACCACTTAGGCTGAAATCCTATCTGAACCTAAAGAAACAGTGTGCCATCCTGCTATCAAAGTTGAAAGAAGGCTGTTTGGACAAGCCAAAGAACAAAGGATCTTGACCCTCAGCCAATGCGAGACCCAGCATCACTCCATCCTCACCTTAGTTTTGGTGGTTGTAGAAATTAGCCCACTTCATCCAAGTCTAGACATCTGCCATCTCCCCAAACTAAAGCCTATTGTTCCCTCCTACCCAAGAAGTTTACTCAGCAGGTAAAGCTGAGCAGGAAACTGACCGATGGGAAGATGCCTGGAAAGAATCTGCACTTTGGGGGGACAATGACCCCTGAGCCAATCCAGATTAGCTCACTGCATGTGCAAAAAGCTTACAATTGCTCTATCTTGGAAAGCTCAATTCAAATTCTTCCTTCATTAGTCTGTCTTGATGTCTGAAATTCCTGCTGTGATGCATTCAGACATCTTTATTCATCCGGATACTTTGGTGACCATGCAAAACAGTGGTGCAAAGAAAGCTATGCTCCGTATCTCAAATATCTTCCACTTCTTGGGCTAATCCAGTGGTATTCAAACTGGAGCATTGTGACACCCCAGCCTATGGGTCCTGGCTTCTGCCCCTTTAAGGGGAGGGGGTAGCCTGGAGACGGGGGGAAGGCAGCAGCGTGATCCACAGGATTGCGCCGCTCAGGGGGGCTGCAGGGGCGTGGGTGCACTTGCCCAAGCCTCCTGCAGCCTCCCAGGTGTGTGGGGAGCCCTGTGCAACCTTAGGCAGGGCTCCCCAGCTCAGGAAATGTGAAAGCAGAGCAATCGTGCCCTCTCTGCAAAACCGGAAGCGGACCACAATCGCTCTGCTTTCCCTTCTGAGGGGGCTGCAGGGACTGGGGTGCACCCTCCAGTCCCTGCAGCAGCCGTTCCTGTGTGCGGGAAGCCCTGTGCGAGCACCTGCAGGGCGCTCCAGCTCAGGGAAAGGGAGAGTAGGGCGATCGCGCTCCGCTTCTGCTTTTGCGGAGGCAGAGCGGAACGCTCCACTCTCCCTTTCCCTGACCTGGGACTGGTGACTGCATCCCAGTCCCTGCAGCCCCCTGAGGGACATGATCCTGGGGATCACCTCGCTGCCTTCCCCCTACGCTTGCTGCCTCCCCCCTCCCCCCGCAAAGACTTACTGCGGGTTTCAAACTCAAACTGCGGGTTTGAAAGCCGCAGGGCTAATCTATACATCTGTCTCCACCTTTAATATCTCTCTCCCTCCCCCCACCACCATCACTCAATCAATCTAACTACCAATCAATGCCTGGAATGTCTGTATTTTTCCATCTCTTTTTAATTGTACAAGGTGTGTTTCCCCGACTTCCTTGTCGTTTCATACATACAGTATTCTCTTTCCCCTTTTGTTGTATTGCATGTTACCTTTGTAGTCAACTGTCTTAGACTTCCCATTTTTATGGAAGGAAAGGCAGGATATAAATATTTTAAACAAACAATTAACTAAGCATCTGCCTCCCTCTCTCCAAGGCCACGGAAACATCTGCTTCTCTCTCTTACTCCTTTCCCCTCCTCACTCCATAGAGAGATTGTTATCAGTTTCAAAACATGTTGCTCTCCCTCTTTCCCCTTTCCCTCTAAGGACCTGTGATTGGGTGGGGGGGCAGGCACAGAATGTGTTCTCTCTCTCTCTCTGCCCCCCCCACCCCAATCACAGAACACATTGTCTGTCTGCACTCTCTCATCCTAGTTCAGTTGCAAAACAGGGATTTCTATATAGCCCCTGCCTGTTCCATTGCCTCCACTTGATTTTATTGCTTTTCCTCCTCCCGTTAAGATTGCTGTTAATCCCTCAATAATCTTCATTTCATTTCATATTCTTGGCTTCTACCTTTTTAACTCCTTAAGTGCCAATATATAGTGTGGCTTTGCCACAAGCAAACTGTTAAAGATCCTTCACATACGCAAGTTGGTGCACACGTCCTAGAATGTTTGTAATAACATTGAGCATCTCAGTATCTGAAGCAAGGACTAGCGAGGGGTTTCATTCAACTGAAGCCTGAGCTCTCACAATCAATAACTGCAAAGATTTCAAAAACACAGTTACTCCAGGGATTTTTTAAAAGTTTATCTAATTGGAAGGTGGAGGTGGAAACACATTAGCCCCTCCCCAAGGAAACCTACGTGTACTATACTTTGATATTTCATCTGTTACTCTCTGCACCAAAAAGAATATACAGGGATGACTTCAACTTCACAAATGGATATACAGATTGTAATCAGAACTCACTAGGACTTTGTACTGGCTCAGAGCACAATCCAAACTCTCTCTCTTCAGCCAGCGCAAGACTCTTGCGCCGTCCCGGGAGTGTCATGACTGTGTCATAAAGCACGTTTGTTACTACACTGGAGTGGGTTGGTCTGGTGCAAGAATGCACGCTGGCCCACAGAGGCCACATCCAGCCTCCGCATTGCCCCAAGATGGTAAGGTTGTGCTGAGGACAGCTGGCACAGGGGGTTCGGGACGGTGGTAGAAGGGTGGAATGGGGGCATTTGGGGGCAGGGAAGGGTGGAACAGTGGGCAGACTTGGCCTAGGAGGGGGGTGGGACCAGCCTTCAGCACTTAGGCCAGATCCTAACCTCCTTCTCGAGCAGCCTGGCATTACAGCAGGCTGCTCAGATCTGTGCCAGTGATTTTGTGGATGCAGATCCAAGTAACCCCGTTGAGGTGACTGGTCAAGGTAAGGAGATAAATATCCCCTTACTCTGTGTTGTGCTCTAACCATCTCCTAAACTGCCCTGGGTATGGTGCAGGCCAGTTGGCGTGCCTATTCCAGTGCAGGTTATGATTGAGCTGTCCACTTCTGAGTTAGAAGGCTCAAGCCCGGAACATGTGAACAAAGAAAGGAGAGCACCTTGAAATATGGAGAACATGTTTTTCACTTGCCACCAAATAACTTGCAGGGGCAGCCCACTGAGGCACTGGCTTTGAGTGATGGCTTGGGTAAGGCTGCAAATTTGTCCTTGCACCCCACACCCAGTCATTGCTTCCAGCCACCTGCCCAGTCACTAGTCCATCATCTTCACATTTGTATTCACTATGTAAGGTTAAATGATGAGCAGCATCTTGTGCCTTAGAATCATTAGTGCTTTTGGGGGCCAAGTATCATGTCACTGTAAACATATTTGCTGGCCCAGGATTTTTCCTTTGATTTTAATAACATCTTAAATGCACACACTGCATTTTTGTATTTTATGGTCTATTTTAGACAGCCTATGCTAGATTATAAACCGGCTTAATGTGCTCTGTAGATTACCTAGCCTTTTTTTGAATGAACTTTTATTATTAGTTGTATTATTAGTGTCACAGTATTTTTTTTTCCCTAAATCAGTTGGGGAGCCTGACTCAATGTGTCTTGCATTTGTGTTTAATGATGCCCAAGAGCACAGATCTCTCACTGAAGAAGCTCAATATGCTGACCAGCTTCATATTTGCAATGAACATGATCTTGCCATCAGATTACACTTTGGTCAATTTCCTATGGCTAAAAAATTGAGTTGAACTAAGCTGTGTGGCACATTTGACTTTTCAAGTTCTATTTTATTTCTTGTTAGATTTTAAATCTTAGAAGCTGGAGTATTTCCAACACTGAGTGCATGATCAAGACATGGGGAAAGTGCCCCACTGTATTCTTCCCACACACACACACACCCGCTCCCCATTGTCCTTCACGTGAAAAGCTGCATGCCCAGGAAGTCTGTACATACCTAATGTTGCAGACAGAATGTGGCTCTGCATGGGGTAAAAGCTATTCTATGCATATCAACTAGCACATTTCATCTTCTATTAAAGCATTCCCCTCCCCACCTCCGGCTGCCTGGAAGCTGGGTGAGGGAGCTGTGATGTACAAGTTAAGAGCTCCATGCCACATGCACAGAAGTGATCATAGAATGATGCAGTTCAGAGCAAGATGTATAACTGCAGCAAGGCTTTGCTCTCTGCAGGCAATTGTAAGATTCTGTACGAAATAAAAAATGCTGCTGTGAACAACCAACATCCAGCACAGGCCTATGCATGTTTACTCAGATGTAAGTCTCATTGAATTCAGTAGGACTGACTCAGGAAAGTGCATATAGGATTACAGCCTTAAAGTGGTAGCCTGGCACGTGACGATCAGAACTCCTTTTTTCTGATAGAAGGACTGTACCAAATATTCACCTGTTTCTGGTCATGACCTTGAGTCTTTTCTGTGACTTCTGACCCTGAGTTTTTTCCAGAGCACACATAATAAACCTGCTACCACCCTGAAAGTATTGTATGGCTCCCTGTTATCTGCCTGGGAGCCAATTGCCCAATAACCCCCTCTCTATTCCTGTGGGGCATGCTTTGACACTTATCGCTCCCGCTGGTGCACTCAATGCAGGGCTACTAGCGCACCATTTCCCACATCCTGCATGGCAATTGGGAACTAGGCCAGCTTAGAGAGGTAACAAAAGAAAAACTTTAATTACCTTCCTGGCGGCCACATTGGGACTCCACAGATCTACACCAGCTCTGTAGCTAGCCATACAGCATGGCTTTGAGAGTCCCAACATCAGTAAGATTGCAAGAGGCCCTCCAGGAAAGTAAAGTGCATAAAGGGAGAGATGAGCAAAAATTGCCCTTTTTGTATGAAAGTGCCCCCTGTTTATACAACAGCCACTTAGGGCCCAATCCTACCCAACTTTCCAGCAGCGGTGCAGCCGCAATGCAGCCCCGAGGTAAGGGAACAAATGTCTTCATACTTTGAGGAGACTTCTGTGACTGCCTTCCAACACAGGAAGTGCTTACCCCATTGGTACAGCAGCACGGACACTGGAAAATTGGACAAAATTGGGCCCTCAGTTGGCTCCACCAAACCACGGAAATTGCTTCACACATTGTCTCTCACCGTAGTCTTTTGTGATGTCTGAAAGGTTGAAGCCTGAAAGCACTGACCAATTCTGACATCCTGGCTAAAATTGAATTTACCACATGTTTTCAGGCACATAACTAGTCTGCAAAAATCAGAGGAACCATACCCAGTAGCATCAAGACGGGGGTGCAGGCCACACTAGGTTGGTGTCACTCTCAGAAAGGCCTGAGCCTCCATCCTGAGCCTCTTCATCCCGCTCTGGGCCCAGCACCTGACTCTCTCACAGAAGATTGGGGTTTTTGCCACTCACCAGCAAGAACACAGAATTCTTGCCCAGAGCAGGCTGAAGATCGCCGAATGGAAGTGGTCAGAAGATGGGCTTTTGCATCTAAACTAATGTGGTAGCCCATAAAGTCAGGGGCAAGTGATTACATAATTACATGGTCCCTGAACTTCCAAATGCTGAGTTGCTCCAGGTAAGCACCGTACTGGGTGGCAACCACCCCAGGGACATCTCTGGCTACATCACAGTGGAAATTCTGAGAGATATTTCTTTCCTAACATCCATGTAAACTGACTTTGAGAACCGTGTAGAATCTTCCTTCCATTGTTTTGCTGGAGCTAACCTTTACTTATAAAACGTCCATCTAGATAAAGATAGTACTCCAATTAGACAAAAGTAGCTGTCCTCTCCACTGCATTGGCACTCAATCAATAATCCAGTTGTCCCCACTAGACCATCCTTACACTTCATGCATCACTGTGAGCTTCGACAGCTTCTGGAGAACAAAGGAATTGTCTCCCTTGCTGCATGGCGAGCACCAATCTGCAAACAGGAGGTTGAAAAACACCAACATATGGTACAGGGACACAAAACGCATGTGTGGAATAATGTAAGAATCTGGATTAAAAAGGCCCAGTTAAATGATTACAGCTTCATACACCTGGTGTTTGAGGCCTCAATAGCTGAATGTCTCCAATGACTGGAGAATTCACAGAACCATGTAGAATTAAACCTAAAAAACCTCAGATGCTTGCTTGTTCTATTTTCCTGCAGTATATAAAGAGAAAAAAAACATCCCCAAATGCTGGAACTTTCATTACTCTCTTGGCATATCTCTGAACATGCAAATTCCCTCTGTCTCATGGGATACTATCAATCCTACATAAGTTTCTTTTGCTGTTTACCAGCTTTGTCCTGATTTGCCTCTGCAATTCTATTTGTGAGAGCACTCAAATCTATGTCTCAAAAACAAGATCGTGGATACATAATGATCCTGAGCTCTCCATGAATGATGAGCCCATTAATGCACAAATGGTCACAGTGTTTGTCTTTTCCTATGAGGTGTACAGCTGTGTGCTAGCCTGGGGTAAAGGAAAACAATAACCAAATGCTGAAACTTGGCGTTCTCTCAGTTCGTTTGGAAGGGATTTGTCTTAACGATCATTTTACTTGCAATGGGGTTTCTCCACCCCATCCTGTACTCTCCCTCAACAGTTATGTAAGGATACAGGTACAGACGTAGAAAAAGATTTCATGTGGAAAGCCACTGTAACAGAAGCTGTTAAATGATCACTGAGGAACATGCACTTTAAGATGGCTTAGGGCGCAATCCTAACCCCTTATGTCAGGTCTTTCCAGCACTGACATAAGGGCAATGCAGTCAGAGGTACGGGAACAAACATTCCCTTACTTTGAGGAAGCCTCCATAAGTGTCACCCAACTGCAGGATGCAGCACATGTCCCATTGGCACTGCTATGCCAGTGCTGGAAAGCACTGGCATAAGGAGTTAGGATTGCACCCTTAGTGCATCAACAATATTTTCTACCCATGCTTGCTTTGTGAACATGAATGGTATCATGATAAACAAATGACAAACTTTTTGAAATCCTTTTCACACATTCAGTTGTGGGAGGAAAGAATTGGGATTGTGTCCATTGTCCCTCCTCCCAGTCTTCATGTATGCACTCCTGAAAACATGAAGAAGGCCTACACAAGGCCAAGATGTGCGTGTGTGGGCTAGCAGTTCTGAAAACTGTGTGTAGGCTAGCAGTTCTGAAACGGTGTGGTCATGGCACCCTTCTTTTATGATAGCCTCTTCTTCCTGGCTCTCCTGGGTGCCATCATCTTGGATTGTGTGAGACCCAGGAAGATGAGGCTGGGAAGAAGGAGGTAGAGGCCTCCAGGGACATCCTGTGGCACCCCTTGGGTGTCACAGCATATAAGTTGGTGACCACTGGTGCAGGGCATGTGACTGGGCTTCTGTAAGTTCAGACTTACTGCTAAATGTTGGCAGTTGGGTGGGCCCACAGGATGTCATTCCATTGCCTCCATCAAATTCACTGGAAACTGAATTATAAACAGGGCTTTTAAAACATTGTTTTAACATCTCTACAAAACCTACTTAAGCAGTAATCCTGCTTTTTTAAGGAGAAAAACATAAATAAGATCGTGATGTTGGCAACCTTCAGTCTCGAAAGACTATGGTATCGCGCTCTGAATGGTGGTTCCTCTCCAGTGCGCAAAGCCTGGGTAAAGTAGGTATGGAGGATAGGCTGTTACCCATGCAGCAAATCCCCCCTCTCCACATCGCTTGGAATGGTCCAATGGAAAGGCAGAGGCCAATACGGTTGGTTCCAGCGGCGTCGCAGGATTTGTGGCTGTGTACAGCCGCGAACTGCCTCAGGGACTCCGGCTCCTGATTTTGCCTTGAGGTTGACTCCTGAAGCCTTTTCCACAACTGGATGTAGCCACAAGGCAGTGGAGGTTTGAGGTCAGAGTTTTCCTTCTCTCAGATGAGCTGCTTTCCCAGGTTAACGAGTCCCATCTACCTGGTGGCTGTTTGGTCGCCTCTTACGACAAGTACAGCCAAACTGAGGGCCTGTTCTTATCCCCAGCCCCCAGGGGATGACGCAGGTGGATTACACAAATAAGATCACATTTGCCTTATACTGAGTCCAAACACTTGATCACCCTAACCTGGGGCTCTCTTCTCTGCCTATTTACTGCTCACAGTAAATATTTTACTGTGAATTTTCACAGGACAGGTTCATCCATGGGGCCAACTGAAGTAGTTGCCTCAGGGCCCAATCCTAGCCAACGTTCCAGCACTGGTGCAGCTACAGTGCAGCCCTGAGGTAAAGGAACAAATGTTCCCATAACTTGAGGAGGCCTCTTTGACTGCCTCCCCACCACAGGATGCAGTGTACACCCCATTGGCACAGCTGCACCAGCACTGGAAAAATGGGTAGGATTTGGCCCTCAGGCAGCAGAGTGCTGGAGGGCTTTCACTTCCATCCTTGCCTCCACTGCTTTTCCTTCTCTTTCTATGCCTGCAATTGGAAGAGGAAGACAGGGCTGGAGAGGAAGAGGAAACATGGAAGTGAGAAGAGTTCTTTCTGCACTGAATGCTTGTCACATTTTGCGACAGCCGTAAAGGATCTTACACCGACAGAACGCTCATTCTGGCAACTTAGGCTGCAATCCTATCCACACTTTCCTGGGAGTAAGCCACACTGGCTACAATGGGACTTGCTTCTGAGTAGTCAGGTGTA
This sequence comes from Tiliqua scincoides, assembly GCF_035046505.1. Lineage (NCBI taxonomy): Eukaryota > Metazoa > Chordata > Lepidosauria > Squamata > Scincidae > Tiliqua > Tiliqua scincoides. The sequence goes on along the minus strand of NC_089821.1, from coordinate 76,261,336 downwards.
GGATTGGGCTTTAAGTCTTCTTGAAAGAAGAAAACCAGAAAGAGAATTGTGAAGATGGGAGCATGGAGAGAGGAAGTGGGGTACAAAGTGTACAGGAAAAGATAACAAAAAAGGGGGGGGGCGCTTTCATGCCATTTCAGGCACAGCTTGGGCCAGGCCTGTCCATGGAGCTAGACTAACAGCTTCTGAAAAGGACAAAGTGTACATGTATCTGGGTTGGATCATGAAGTCCAGCTGTAATGGCTTAGTTTACTTCCTCGTGTGTTCCTTCCTGGTGTTTTGCTGCAGCTTCACCACCTTAGCTGTTGCCTATTTGCTTCCTGGAGCTCTTTGTCTAGTGAGTTTTAGCTATCAGATTTTTTGAAGGGGATCAGGGGTGTTCCTGTTCCTTGAGGGGTGGAGATGCCCTAGTGCTGGGCTCTGAATTTTATGTAAGTGTTAGTTTGGGGTGAGGGTTTCATGGGCGTCACGTCTTTCTTTGGGAGACCACAGGCCTCATGCACCTTGACCCCAAAGAGCTGGATCACTACAAAACAGAGTGTGACACAGAATGGAAAGTCTTATGCTGAATTTCTTCTCTCCTGTCATTGCCTATTCAGAGCTATGCCTGCTAGATAAAATGCCTTTGTATCACATTGAGTTTTAAAGGCCCTTTTACTTATTTAAAACGTGTGAGTTTATGCTGCTGGGGACATTTTAGTTTCCCATCAGGAAACTAAAATGTCAGGAAGGCCTAACCAGGCCCCAGAGCTTTTTCAAAGAAGGAAAATTGAGTGTAGGATTCCCCGCAGGACTCTTGTAGCATTTGCACATGGCAACTGTCAGAAATAGACTTTTCTTTCTCCTCCTACCCCAACCCCTTTTCCAGAGAAGTGCTGGTGCTGAGCATCATCCGAACTGCTCTACATGCTAAGAGATGAAACACAGCAACTTGAACAGGGCAATTATGGTTGCTTGTGCATGCATGTGCCTGTGTGCATAGAAAACAATGCTGATAAAGGGTTCTTTCTTGTGACTCCAAAGTGCTGAAAAGTATTTTTTGTAGAGACTTGATGGATGGATCCAGCTTTCAGAGAAATAAGTGAGTTAAAATGACTGTTATATATGGGATGCATAAGTATTTTTCCTGAGTCAGATTGTTTGTGGAATAAGAGATGGGATAAAAAGAGAGGTTTTTTTCCCCATCATGTGCCTTAGACCATCAGAGAGTTTCATAAAAATCTAGGATGGAGCAATAGCTCTATGGCAGAGCACATGCACAAATCCCCAATGTGATCTTCAGCATCTCCAGGTCAGGCTGGGAAAGACACCTTTGTCTGAAATTTGCCAATCAGGGTCAAAAATCCTGACCTACATGGGCCAATGGTTTGACTCATGTGCATATGCTCAAAATCCTGCTAATCCTAATAAGGTTTCTGGTGCAAGGTTTTCTGAAACAAGTTGGTCAGGCTTCTGACCTGGCAGAAGAATTTGCCACAGAATGTGCAAATTTAGACTTTGGGGAGCTGAGTCAAACTCAAAAGGGGGTCAATCCATTTGAAAGGAGAAGCCACATTTTTGAGCCCTCCTGGATACAATGGCTCACCTGTGCTTATTTATGTCACACACCAAGAGAGACTCCGAAGGCATGCAGCATTTTTGTGCATTTGGGAGTCAATCACTCTCTATAGCCCACCTACTGGAAGTCTCCATATAGGTCAGTAACCTTTAGCCTTGCTCAGGCTAGAGGAACTAACCTGGGTCCTGTCTAATGTGTGATGTCAGTACACATTGTTTATCCTACATGGTTTCTTCTAGCAGTAGTTCCCATATTTCTGAGTGAGCATCATGCCAAATAAGGAGTGAGAAGCTTATATGCAGATTGGACACTCGTTGTGTGAAAACAGGCTGACTTCCGAACAAGTCAGACACAGAAAGATGTTGCCCTTAGGAACTGCAGGAAAACAATTTAACTCCTGCCTTTGAAATAATTTTTTTTTACACCGCTCTTTCCCTCTTCCCTAAAACACTTGGGATGAAACCTCACTGTTGGGTTTCTTTTTTTCTGTTCATCTTTGCCTGTTCAAGCTTGCTCCCCCAAGGCACACTGTTAGCAAAGCGCACAAAACATTTAATTTCATCTGTTTGTGCCAGTCAGGGAGCATAAAAGTTAGAGAAGAGGCAGATTGTTTCTTTTATGTGATATCTTTCCATCAGCGCTGTGTAGCGTAAAACACGACTTGGGAGAAGAACAGGGTCTGACCTCCAAGTTTGTTACTGCAGCTTCCCCTCCCCCCCTTTCATTAAAAAAAGTTGCCGGAATATTTACACTTGGAATAGTTGGAAGAACCTTCCCTTGTGTAGAAGCATGAGAGAGTGTGCACAATCGCAAGGTATGCTATGCAATTAATTTTAATTAACCAACATACACCCCTGAAACACATGGGAAACAGCAAAGTAGTGAAGCAAAACTCAAAAAGTCAGATGTGATTTTCTATGGTTAATTAAGCCATTTCTACCCAACGTTGCAGATCCGCAACAGGGATCAAATGTGTACACCTGTGGGCTGGGCTGAACTGGGTTAAAATCCTTGCCCATAGGAAGTGAAGATTACCTTTACAGGACACAGGGCACCCACTGATGATAGCAAAAATGGCAGTTGTGTGAGCAGTTCTCTGTTTTGAAGTCAACCAAGCTACTGTTGAAATCTGTAAATTAGGTCTACTGATTCAAGTGGAATTTATGAAATATGATTTTACAGGTTGAGCCTCATTATTCACGTGGATTCCGTTCCAAGCACTCACATGGATGGCAAAAAACGCACTATAGCAACTCCATTTAAAAAACAAAGTTTCTTTGCTCTGGTGATTTAAAAACAGCCTTACTGACCTTTGTGATGTAAGGTAAGAGTCCTTAAGAAGACAATCCATCAATCAGTCCTCCTCCAAGCGCTTACAAAGGTGCTTCACTGAGTCCCTCCCTTCACCAATGCAAAGTGATCACCTTTCTTTCACATGCTCAGGAAGACGGGAGGGGTCCGAAGGAGAGAGAAGGATTGATGGATTGTTAGCCTGCTGCCCTCTCTCTCTCTCTCATTAAGGAGGCTATTGTTAAAGGACTGTTCAGTTTTTTTAACTGATTTTAAAGGGGTGCATTTTTCCCCTTCTCCAGGGATCAGCACATTCCTTCTCATTTGCAGTGGCCATTCGTGTTGAGTCAAATCCGTGTATAAAAAATCAGTGTATAACAAGGCTGGACCTGTATTTGCAATACCTGGAAGTCCCAAGTTCCAGTCTCACCTTAGCCATGAACCTATGGGGCAGGGTAGAGTTTATGAAAATCTCTACATCAGCTACAACCTCCCCCTTCAATCTGCAATGCAGTGATGAAGGTCATACAGGTTGATTACCCCTTATCCAGAATTCCAAAAACCGGAATGCTCCAAAATCCAGAACCTTTTTGAGCGCTGGCATGACATAACATGACCTTGGGCACCAGCCAGAACAAATTCATAACAGAACAAGAAATCATGGTTCAGTGTACACAAACTGTGTTTCATGCAGAAAATTATTGAAATATTGTACAAAATTACCTTCAGTTTATGTGTATTATTTTTATTTATCTAGAACTCTACCTGAGCACCAATAATTATTGTTACATCAGTGTTTGATTTGGAGTCAGTTCTGAGAGCTGCAACAATCACGTGCTTCCATATAATTTTCTCCACCCTGGCTATTTCCCAGTGTTTGCTTCTGTTTGGAGTGACATCCTGGAGGAACACAGGAAGTTAGTTCATTCGGACTCAGAACATTGGCCAACTTCATCACAGCTGACTGGCCATGGCTCTCAGGGTTTCAGGCAAGGAGTCTTTCCCAGCCCTCTACAGTGATGCAAGGGATTGAATGTGGGGCCTTTTGCATGAAAAGCATGGGTTCTACCACTGTGCTGCAATCCTTCCCTTTTCCAGTCTGCTTCGGCCAATCTTAGCCTCCCCAAGCATGCTATTGGTCAACTGTACAACTCGCACATCTAGTGTTATACATATGCTGGATTCTGGTCTGGGCAGGAGGTCTGGTCTAGAGGGTAGAGTCTCCATCTGCCTGAAGATAACATCCACAAGGTTGCCAGTTCGAGGCCACCGGCACCGTGCGACCTTGAAGCAGCTGAAAAGCTGAGCTGAGTTATTCCATCTGCTCTGAGTGTGGGAGGATGGAGGCCAGAATGTGAAGCCAGATCGGAACGAAACACCTTGAATGTAGTGGTTCTTGAAAGAAAGAACCTTCTTTCAAATTGTAAAAATCCCTATTTAATAAGGGATTTAAATAAAATCCTGCCTATGTAAACCGCCTTGAATAAAGTCTTGAATAAAGACCAAGAAAGGCGGTATATAAAGACCTGTTGTTGTTGTTGGATTCTGATGCACTGAACAGCAGTAAAATTCTTTATCCATTTTGGTTGTTTATTCATTCTTGCATCTACCTCATGCTCAAGATAGGTCATATCATAACTTATTTTTTTTTTACCTTGGCAACATAGAAATGTATTTTAAAGAGAAAACTGGCAGGCAGCCCAATCCTAACTTGCACTGGAACAGCCAGGCCAAGTGACCTGAGCTGTATCCAGTACAAGTTAGATGTTGGCTGCAGGGCAATTCAGTGTAAGGGGATATTTTTCTCATTACCCTGAGTAATGCCCCAGCCACCCCTATGGGGTTACCTTACTCAGATCTACACCAGCAATTTCACTGACACAAATTCGAGCAGCCTGTGTAAAGCTGCGGAGCCTGGGAGTGGAAGTTAGAAATAAGGTGCAAGCTGCTGCTGTTGACCCACCCTTCTCCCAGGCCCAATCTACGAGGCCCAATCTCTCTCAGGCCCAATCTCGTACCTTCCACCCTGCACTCCCCCCACCAAAAATGCCACCTCCCCACCTCTTTTCTGCCACCCTCTCCCACCCCCTACACCTGCCTGGCTGGGTCAGCACAAACATACCCTGTGCCAGTGGTGTGGAAGCTGGATCTGGACTCTGTGAGCCAGCACAGGCCTTTGCACTGGCCTAGCCAACTCCAGAGTCATTGCAAACGTGCTTTATGGTATGTTTACGACACTCCTAGGCTGATGCAGGGGGTCTGCACTGGCATAATGAGTGTTCTGGATTTTGCTCAAAAATGGCAAAGTAAAATGCCTAAAGCACCAAATGAATATTCAAGCACTGTTTATCCCTGGCAAGACAAAGTTCCTAACAACACAGTCCTGGAACGAGCTGGAATCCCTAGCATGTATGCTCTGCTGAAACAGAGACGCCTGCGTTGGCTCGGTCATGTTGTGAGAATGGATGATGGCCAGATCCCAAAGGATCTCCTCTATGGAGAACTCGTGCAAGGAAAGCGCCCTACAGGTAGACCACAGCTGCGATACAAGGACATCTGCAAGGGGGATCTGAAGGCCTTAGGAGTGGACCTCAACAGGTGGGAAACCCTGGCCTCTGAGCAGCCCCCTTGGAGGCAGGCTGTGCAGCATGGCCTTTCCCAGTTTGAAGAGACACCTGGCCAACAGTCTGAGGCAAAGAGGCAAAGAAGGAAGGCCCATAGCCAGGGAGACAGACCAGGGACAGACTGCACTTGCTCCCAGTGTGGAAGGGATTGTCACTCCCGAATTGGCCTTCTCAGCCACACTAGATGCTGTTCCAGAACCACCATTCAGAGCGCGATACCATAGTCTTTCGAGACTGAAGGTTGCCAACACACATCCCACGAAGTACAAATCACTCAGGGTAGTGTGGGGAATTATAGTATCACTTCAAACCTGATTGAAATACTCTATACTCTGCTTGTATGTGCAGAAAGTAATTATAGAGATGCAGAGAAAAATACCTGTCCTCTGAATACCATCTTCAAGAAGTATATTATTTCCTAGGACAACTAGCCTTGACTGAGGAATGGGAGCAGAAAAAATTACATGATACAAAGGAAGTGGAAGGCATTTGGATGTAAAGAGTAACATCCAGGTATAACCTAATTATCCACGGATTTTTCATCTGTGGTTTTATGTGATTTGAAGGGCTCTTTCTATTAAAGGAAAAAGTCATTTAACAATAGCCTCCTTAATGCAAGAGAGGGCTGCTGGCTTGCAATCCATCAACCATTCTCTCTCCAGGAACTCAGAACAGCTTCACTCCAAGGCAAACAACCCCTCCCTTCCCCTGAGCACATGAAAGAAAGATAATCACTTTGCATTCTTTCCCAGTGCTTTGCGCTGGGTAAAGGGAGGGGTTGCCGGTTTGGAGTGAAGCCTTTCTAAGTGCCTGGAGAGAGACTGATTGATGGATTTGCCTAATGACTCTGTCTTACATCACAAAGGTAAGCAAGGCTGTTTTTAAATCACCTAGCAAAGGGACATTGTTTTTTTAAATTGATGTGCTTTAATGCCATTTTTGCAATTCTTGTGAGTTCTGGACTCAGCGTTTAAACGCTTTCGTACTCAGTCTGACCAAGCTCATAGGTGACTTGGCTATACTGCAAATATCATAAAATGTTTCTGATCTTCCCAACATCAAGCCACTTAGGTGTTGTTCATGCCATTGAACGTAATATCACAAATAATCTAGCCAAAGATAAGCATTTTGAGCTCTTTTTGATTTCAATGATAGAGGTTTAAACACATGCAGGATTCTTTAATTTTCCCATTGAAATTGTTTTACTTCAAGGTGCTTAATTTTGACTGGGGGATGAGTTCTATCTGGTTTTCCAGCACCGATGCAGCGGCAATGCAGCTCCAAGGTAAGAGAAGAAATACCCACTTACCTTGAGGAGGACTCTGTGGCTGCACCCCACTCCCCATTGCAGGATGCTCCATTGGCATTGCAAAGTTGGATTAGACTGGGCCCAAAATTACGCTATTAGTTTTAGGGTGCAATCCTAACTGGCCGTTAGGCACGTTTGCGCCTTCTCGGGAGGAAGCCAGGCCAGAAACGCCGGCCTGCGTTTATATATGGTATGATATTACCATTTTGTTTTCTTTTACAGTTCTTGGTTTGGTAGGTAGAATATTTCTCACTCAAAATCCACCGTATATACAAAAGGCATATGTACTTGGGAGAGGATGGCAAGCCTAGCTAATGGTTGAAGAAGACATTTTGAGTTTCAATCTTGAAACTCTGTCTGTGGGGTTCAGTTTTATGCACACAGACCTCCTTGTGATCAAGGACCACACTGTGCATTTCAAGCCTGGAAAAAACATTGAATGCACAGGCCAGTGTTGGCTGAAGAGGTTTCTTTGACCATGAGAAGAACAGGCTGTTAGTACGAAGCCCACGCTGACTAGTTGCACTCACTCCAAGTACAACAGCAACAACAACAGTATTTATATACCGATTTTCAACAAAAAGTTCACAAAGCGGTTCTAAAGTAGAAACAAACATTGAAAGAATACAGGGAGGGAACTTCTCATCCTATTACTAAAAGCAGTTAAACACTGCTATTAGGGGCTGCTCATACAAAAAGCTAAGGGATACTTCACGTATTAAGCAATATCACTGGCTGCTGCTACAAAAGAGTGAGACTCTTTTCAGTGTTGCAAAGTTACCTCTTCCAGTAATAATTTGTCTTGCTTGAATACTTGAATGGCTGCTCAGCAGTCCAAAAAAACAACAGCAACACAAAACTGACCTGCACTGAATAGGGCTTTTTCAGAGGTATAGACAATGTTTTCTCAAGCTCTTTGTGAGGTTACATCACATGAATATGTTGAATCGACCGGCCTCCTGCACTGAGGCAGGTGCTTCTTTTGTCCCATTATTTCCTTCCCACATACGAGCCTTTGATGTGGAAAAATAGACAGTGATCCTCTGGATCAAAGTATGTAAGAAGTTGAAAGAGTAAGGAAGAGTTTCTTGCACCAGGACCTCAAGGAATAAGTTTACTAAATCTAAAACCAGGCAGCTCAAACCTATACATTAGGCATGTACTTAAGAAGGTAAATATCCTCCAGAGTCATTTCAGTGTTTTACTTAGGAGGGGCATTTCAGGGCCCAATCCTATCCAACTTTCCAGTGCTGGTGCAGCCACAATGTAGTCTTGAGGAAAGGGAACAAATATTCCTTTACCTGGAGGAGGCCTCCATGATAGCCCTCCCCACCACAGGATGCAGCGTATGCTCTATTGGCATGGCTGCACCGGCACTGGAAAATTGAATAGGATTGGGTCCTCAGCCTCTTAAGTTCTACATTCTCCAATTTAGTTTAGTTCTGGGCTGGGCAAACCTCAGGTCTGTGAACTGAACTGTGCATGTGTATACATATATAGTGGTAGACATGTGCATGTGTATGAGAGTAGTGTTGGCAACATGGGTGGCTCCTTGAGGGCAGGTCCACCCCAGATCAAGCCCTTCCCCTGCAGGAGAGGGGAAGCCTCTAGTCCTCTCTTCTCTCAGCCTGCATCACTCTCTCATTACAACAGGATAAGCCACAGTGTCCCCAAAATGGAGAAAACAGAGTGTGGTTTTATTAACCAGGCCTACACAGGAAATTAAACTCTAAAGCCCTAATCTGCCTCTGTTCCATGCAACTAGTGACCACTGATTGGCATACACAGCATGCACATGCTGAGTTCAGTGGGCACCAGATCTTGGTGGCCATCTTGCATCAGCTCCAACACGCCTGCAGCTGTCTCTTCCCGTTCTATACTGGGTTATGTCAGAATGCTAGATGCAAGGGAGGGCACCAGAATGAGGTCTCTTGTTATCTGGTGTGCTCCCTGGGGCATTTGGTGGGCCGCTGTGAAATACAGGAAGCTGGACTAGATGGGCCTATGGCTTGATCCAGTGTGGCTGTTCTTATGTTCTTATGTTCTTACTGTTCCACCATCCTCTGCCCCATTCTGCTCCTACTGCCAACTCACCATTGTCAGTGAACACTTGGTTGTCAGGTGGCATGTTCTGGGCTCCTGCAGCTTCTCCAGAGGCCATCAAAAAGTGCACAGCGCCATGGGCTTCCAGAGCACCTTTCACGATGCCACAAAACACCATCTGCCATCGGAACACTAGTTCTGGCAATGGGACTGCTTTCTGTGGGATTGGGCTGTAAAAAAGAGAGTTTAAGTTTAGAGGAAAATCACAATGTGGATGTCTTTTCTTATTGCCATTCACAGCTCACCCAGCATCAAAGCATTGCTGAATGTCCCCTGTTTTTCAGTTATTGGCTGGCATTTTTTCCTGGTCCACCACTTTCAACAGATTAACATTTCCACCTTGTGTTAATTGAGAGCCAGCTGGCCAGTTGACCAGTTTACTTCATCAGATTCTTCGGCGGTCTCTCTCTGTTTGGAGAATGAATAATTGAGGCACTGAACATTGCTCTTGTTGGCGAAACACCATTCAGCTGAATCCAAAGGGTATGTATTCCAGAAGAAACCATGCAAACGGCTAATTAAGCGACTGATGTTGGTAGTTATGGCATGCTACTGAGCTCAGCACCACTTAGCTTCACTGTGCTGACCACTTACAAAGTCAATTATACCGTATTCAGAGTGGAATTACTTCTCTAGGGACTGTGTTTAGTAGAGATAACTACATTTCCCAACTCTAAAAAGTCTTTTGACTTGAATGTACACCCAAAGGATATGATTATCTCATGACACCACCATACATTTTGTTGTAAATTATCCACTTTGCAGAGCTTCACTTTTAGCCACTTACTTTTGAGTAATGATTGTGGAAAACTATATGTGTAGGGGATATGAAAAAAAAAATAAAGCTCAAGATCAAATGCACTGCAGACATTTAGACTGCATGCATTCTTAACCAGAATTAAAATGCAGAAAAATGCTTAATTCGTAGTTACTTGTAGTGGTGTAGGAACCCCTGCTGGGTGATTTTCACATGAGAAAATCACATTATTCATATTATTTGCCCCACCCACATAGTTAGCAGAAGAATGCACCATGGGGAAGCAGCTTTCACACTGCTACAGGTAAGTTTAAATTGTTGTTTAATCACCTCTCTCTTCTTTGGAAATGTCAGCACTTGTTTTAAGTTAGAATTACCAGGAAAAAGTTGCCTGAGGTGAAATTTTGAATCCAATGTAGAGGCGATAGCAAACCATTTTTGATCGTGTTAGTCAAACTGAAAATGGGTTCCACACAGCCCTGGAATCAAGAGGAAACAATAAAGCAGGTTGCTTGTAAGATTGTTCTGTGGGTAAAAGCTGCCTCTCACCAGCACCGCTATTATTCAGTAGGACATCTAGGGCAGGTGATAAGAGCTTGGTTTATAGTTACCACTACATTCTGTCTAATGTGACATTGTGAGGTGAAATTGGAGGTCCCCTGCTTGGGAACATATTCAATGCATTTTTGATATAAAATGATATATGTACCATCTAGGGGACATGTGTACGCATCTGTGTGGGTCTTTACATAAATTCAGCCATTTTAGTCAAATAATTAACTAGATGAAGTCCCAATATCCATCACTGGCTTCCCTTCACTCTTTGGCTACAGTACAAAATTTGTGTTCTTAACTTTAATATGCTCTTCATAGACTTGTTCCTCTCACATCTTTTGGATCTTTCCTCTTGCTAAATCATTGCCGGGCAACCCCCAACCCTACCTAATTTCTTGTGTGGTGATACAGCGGCACCAACATGGCTTCTGCTGTATCCCACAGAGGAGTTTTGGCTTTCAAAAATCTCATAGGGGGAAGGGAATATTCATTCCCTGCCCCAGGGGTAAGCCCCTGCTGTCCCCATGCGTCAATTTGGACCGGCACCAGCAATAACCTCACAGCACAATTCTATGCATTGCAAAGAAGTAAAACCCATTGTGTTCATTGGGGCTTACTCTCAGGAAAGTATGTATAGGATTACAGTAGGCCAGCCCAATCCTATCCACACTTTCCTGGAAGTAAGCCTCATTGACTCAAATGGGACTGACTTCTGAGTAGACATGCATAGGCTTCAGCTGTCAGTCTCTCAAATGACATCATAAGACAAATTAAAGAGATTGTGGTATATCTAGCACTTAATTATCCCACATGCACACAATCCTTGGTCACACACACACTTTCTAGAATGACCAAAAATCAGTGACTCTAGTACTAGACACAAAATGGGTTAGGCAGATTCAGAAAATTTTAACTGGACCGACCTCTTTTCTTTGAGCTTAGGCTGTTTGATTTATTTTCAACTTTATTTATTTACCTTTCAATTTTTCCATCCTTTTTCTCTACATTCTGTGAAAGCTTCCCATTTCAATTGGTTAACTTATTCCCAGTCACAATAGCCTTTAGCCATAAAAGCATTTGAGAATTCTGACTAAGAAAAAGGAAAAAAGGCACACTCAAGAAAACACAATGAGTCTCCCCCCCCCAAAAAAAAACCCCACTGATGAAAAAGGACAGAAAAACTTTACACAAAAGTGAATGATAATGGTACACAGAAATGCAGTGAAACAGTTGCTTATGCAAAAAAAAAAAAAAAAACTGCAGTAAAACAACAACCCTTGGGGGAGGGGAAAGCAAAAAGAAAATAAGTAAGATATGGGGATAGTATCTGTTATGTATGCAAGTTATGCAGGATCAAAACCCTGCATAATTGATTAGCCCAGTCTTATGGCTGGCCAATTGGGTGTGGATTGAAATCCTACTGTACGATTGACCCTCTAGTTTAGTGTTTCAATAGTACCAATCATGAGGAATCTGGGCGGAGCTAGGGGGTATAAACCCAGGGGTGTTTACCTTGTGTTTTCATTGCCAGGTTCTGTTCTGAAGATGAAATAAGGATGCAATCCTAACCCCTTATGTCAGTGCTTTCCAGCACTGGCATAGTGGTGCCAATGGGACATGTGTTGCATCCTGAAAGAAAGCACTGCCATAAGGGGTCAGGATTGCACCCTAAATGTGTTGAGCTATTATCTCTATGCTTCCTTTATTCACATGGACCCACTATTTAGCAGTATCTGCACGGTTGACTCTGCAGCCTGCCTTGTGCAGGGATTGGTTGATTGCCTTGACCCTTTAGACAGGTCTTTATGCCCCTTTGCCCAGCAGATTAGAGCTAGGGTACATTCACTGAGATACACTCATTGCCTTGACATTGTTCTGAAGCATTTTAGTTGAAGAAATGCAGATTGCCAAGTAAGGTTCAAAGAATGCAACTTGACACTACATCAGTTTTTATTGTTATTTATCAATAGTTTAGGCAGCCATTTAGATAAGCTGTGTCTGTATGACCTTTTTATGTCCTTTAAAACAGGCTCCCTTGGTCCCATCTGTCTGAAATTTGATGGGCTGGATCCCCTGGAAGGTTCTCAAATGCTTGCAGATTTCATGAACATCTTCTTGTTTTGTATGGTGCTTTTACATCCTCAAGCAATTCACCTATTTGTCTATTTTATTGCACATACATTGATTTTATGTCATCCGCCATTGATTGAAGTGTGCCTATATGGTGAGATTTTAAGACTAGGAACTGTCAGTCTAGAGAAACAAGTTCATCATACCAACTGAAGATAGATGACCACATATGTTAAATCACAAACAATGCAATCCTATACATGTCCACTCAAGAGTACGTTCCAGTGAGTTCAGTGAGACTCAAGCACTGGTGGAACTAGCATTCTGCTTGCACAATCTTCTTTATGGCTGCTGCCAAAGGCACACCTGCAACATGTGAAGTAGCGCATTGCCAGAGCACCAACAGGAAGGCCAGAGCCTTCCTGCACCCATAGGAGGAACTCAGTGTTCCTGCCAAGGCAGGTAGGATGCTGGGGGAGGTGGGAGGGGTGGGAGAGCAGAACAGGGGTGTGGAGGGGAGAAAACTGGTTGGGTAGAGCAGAGGAACAGTGGCAGGGAGGCTGCAAGAGTGGGTAAATCTGGCAGTGAAGGCATGTACCAGATGCCATCCCCTCCAGCAGCAGCCTCCCCACCCTCTTTCTCTCCTCAGTCTTGTGGCAGCAATTTTGCTGGCTCAGGTTCAAGGAGACCCATTGCGAGGCAGGAGGCTTATAGAAGAGAAAGGGGGATTTAAATCAGTGCAGCTGTATCATTGGGGAGAGAGGTATAGGATTGGGCTGTCAGGTAAGGGTAATTGGATTACAGCTTGAGTTACTCACTACAGTGTACAGTACTTAATTCATTTCTACCCAGCCCACAGGTGTATGCATTTGGTCCCTGTTGCGTATATGCAACGTTGGGCAGGAATGTCTCAAAATAGGTCTGAGTGTTCCTATTGTCCAGCCATAGCGGCAAAGCTTTTTGCACTGCAACAATGGTGGCATCAACATCTGTTAGTGGTCTTATTTTCTGCACCTCAGGTCTTATGAACACATGGTCAAGGGTGTCATTTGACTTTCTGGTCATTACCCGGAATCTGCTTTTTGTTTTGCTAATTGGACTTCTGAGCTCACCATTTTGATGCAGGTCCCCAGCCCAGAACTGTCTCCATCTCTTCAATATGGTCTCTGGACTTCTCCCCGTCAACCCCTATAGCTGTGGTTGTCAAACAGAGCAAGGCAGATCTCTCAAAATCTCTGTCAGATACCTCCTGCCATGGAGATACTGGAACTCATTAAAGGGTATCGTTCGGATGTAACATCAGTAGCATCCTTTGTCCTTTCATTTTCTGTGTTCGCTGTTGTGCCTGCCATAATGGGCAGCCCTTGGCAAATCTACCACCATCATTCCCTCATGAGGCTGTAACAGAAACATAGGTATCAGAAAACATACTTGACACAGGATGGTTCCTCATTTCCTTAGGTCATATTTTTTTATCAGTGAATTATTTAAGTGTATATATGTTAAAGAACAGGTGAAACTTTAATTCATTCAATACAGATTCTCCCAATTCTGTTCATGTTGATCACAATGACCCTGTGACAGCTTGGATTTCTGACAATATCATGAAGTACTAAGGTTGTATATGGTATATGGCTTTACAGAGTTGGCCCTAGAATTCTTTTTCTCAGTGTCAGAGTTCTGCTCTATCTGCCTGCACAATTTTATTTCTTTCTCAAAAGATGATTGCCCATCCTCCTCTCTGAGCATTCCTGGAAAGTAACACTAATCACTATATTGTCTATACCAGTTATATTCTTTTTTAAAATTGCGATATGGATATCATGCCACCAGTCTCTACTTCATTTGAGCAGTTTTCTCAAGGCACAATCCAAACTGTCTATCCCATCTTTCAACCTTGATGGGGGCCACCCAAAGTTGGCCTTCAGCAAATACTGATACCTAAAAGCAGCACAACAAATTCAAGTGTCAACAGAATTAACTCAGAGCCCAATCTTATTCTCCCCCCTCCACCACTGCAGTCACACCAAACTGGCAAAGCTGCATGGGGGGGGGGGGTAGGGGGTAGGAAGCTTCAATAGGGAAAAGGGTTTTAAATTACCTTACCACTGTGTACCCACAATGCATCTGCTCAGACCTGTGTCAGCACATTTGCCAGCGCAAGTCCAAAGAGAGAAAGGGGGTGGGGAAGCTTCTGCCAGAGGGGATAAGATCTGGCACAGGCAATCTGTGATGGATCCTCCCCCCTCTTCTGGCCTGGTTATTTTAAGCATGTTGCAAATCCAGTTTCTTCCCAATGTAGAAATGAAAAATCCCACATATCAGATGTCTGTGGATATACCTAACCTCTACATCATTGCTGGGAACCCTGGGGCAAAATCCTGCACTGGGCCCCCATAGCACTTCCCACTCATCCCTGATGATGCATTGGGGATGCAACCCTGCCCCTGTTACTAAGAATTCAAGGAATGGCCTGGCTATGTGGGCCTGTGGTGAGTTGGAACCCTCACCTAGTGCTTGGCTTGGTTGACCTCTGATGCCACCTGACCTCATGGCCAGAATAAATAGTTGCTTTCGTTTCCCAGTGAGTAGAATGTGTTTTGAGGAAACATCTGGGGATCTAGAATCCATAGCACCTCACCAAACTGCAGCTCCCAGGATTCTTCCTGGGAAGTCATGATTGTTCATGTGGCATACAGCTTAAAGTCAAATAAAAGTGTAAACAAAGCCGTCACATCCCACTCAGAATGCTGAAAAACAAAAAACAAAAAATCCCCAGATACATCACTCAAACTACAATTTTTGTGAACTTTATTAGTAGTCCTGCGAGATATGTTTAGGGAATATTTCTATTGCTAAGGGACTCTGTTTATGTTTGACAACTGAAAAGTGTTCCACCTAAAACTAGTCCCATGGGAAGGGTTGATCCAAAAACAGTTCTGGAATTTTTTCCTCAAAGATAGCAAATTCTATCAAAACCTCCCCAAGAGATTTTGCTAGACACAAGATTAACTTATGAAGGTGCACCTCTGTGTGTGTGTGTGTGTGTGTGTGTGTGTGTGTGTGTGTGTACAAGTTACCCAGAAAACTGTTGTAACTTGCTCTGCAACTAATAGAAAAATGTACTTGTATACAAGCTTATTTTATGGAACATACTGCTCAATATCAAATCATCTCTCTCTCTCTCTCTCTCACCTATCTTTCCCCTTGCCCAGTAGCAACATTGTGCTTTTAGCAAACAGTGTTCAAATTAATATGCAATTAGTCAAAGCACACAGTCATTCAAGCAGCCGCATTTGCAATTCAGGGCATTTCCTGGGATTAATAACTGGGAAGGAAGAACTGATGGCCTTTTGTAATCCCCACAGAGCATTCAGCATTGAGCTCTTTACAGCTCACAATGAAAAAAAGGGAACACAAGGTTAGCATTATGGATTTTTTTTTTTCCAGTAGTCATTTTTAATCACACAAATAGAGCATTTCTGTAGGATTAAAGTCTGATGCCGTTCAGCTTGCTTGAAATATATCGCAATACACAGTTCACCTTACTAATGTGGTAATAGTGACAAAAGAGTTAAGCCTGATTATGATTATTTTCATAATTTTAGGGGACTTTTGCTTCTGTTCCTATTGATTATGCACAGACAAGTTCCAATGACTTTGATGGGGCTTATACATGTACAGTTATACACGGCAGCTTTCGATATTGGCCATGAGCCCAAGGAGCTGTACGTTTATATGGGCCGCAGCTGTATACACAGCCAGAGCTTTCTTAGAAGCTTTGCTTCTAAATAGTTCCCACTGCCAAAGAATCAAGTCATTATTTCATTTGAAAGTTGGGTTCTCTGTTTGCTTGCAGGAGTCACTATGGTGAAAACTTCAAAGAAAGCGCTGACTCTGAAGGCAGTTCTCACTTGCATGTGCCAATAACTGATTTACAGCCCAGTCCAAACTAAATGCTGCCTGCAGATCAGTCTCTGCTGTGTGCATACTGTGGGCAGCCAGAGAGCATGCAGGGGTGGAGAGGGAAGTAACATAATGTTTCATTTATGCTCCTCTGCTCCCGCATAGTTCCCTATGGGTCTACTCGAATCGGTACCAGCCATTTAGCTAGTTCAGATTTTAAAATCTGAATATCCTCATCCAAGAACGCTTTGTAAGTTTCTAAGGAAGCCCATCATCTCTTGGAACAGTTTGAATCCACAGAGTCTTTACACTGTTCATTCAAGTCATGGAACACTTGCATGAGTAGTTAACTGTGCAGATCAACTATCAATGAGAGCAGCACCATCATTTCCCAGAATCCCTTGTTTGGTTCCTCGTACACAAGGGCACACTGCCATACATTTCGCACTTGGTTCCCAGCCCCCTCTTTCCTTTAACAACCAGAAGCTAGACCCTTTTTTATTTTAATGGAGAATCTCAGGCATATGAACAAAATTCCAAGTTTTCTGCTTGAGGCCATAGTGTGCAGATTTCTTCTTTGGGTCTGCGATGAATCAAAATCCCAATAAAGGCCACAAACTTGGCATTCTCTCCGGGGTACGATGAAGGAAATTTTTTTTCTCCCCCTAAGGTGCCTACCAGCTGCCAGTGGAGGAAGTCAGCATGCAGAGAAAGCCTCCTGAGACCAATTAAGGTAACCTGGATGTGAAGAGGCAAAAAAAAAAAAGTGCATTTCGTGACTCTCTTTTTGCTGATGGCTTGCCAATCTTGGCTCTGGTACAAGTACAGAGCATTGAGCACAAGGGACAGGGAGGAGGATAGAACCTTCCAGAAGAACTTCTGTAAGCTGGTTCTGTGCTGCTCTTTTAATTGCTTCACCAGAAACAACCAAAAAAAGGAGCCTTAAAGACTGCCAGGGGTTTCCACAGGACATTAGCCTCCGCCTCATCTGAGCCACACAGGCAGAGCATTTTCTGACTCCGTTTGACAGCAGGCTGACCAAATGCTCCTGAAAGGGCACTGTGGCTTCACTCCACTCGCCTCACTCTCTCCTCAGGCTGTTCAGTTCCCAATTAGCTTTTAAGTTGCATTATAGATCCACTAACAGTTGTGCAGTTAAATCATTAATTACTTTCCCCAGTCAGTTGGGAACTCAATTTCACTTTGGTTTGCAGTTTGTGCCTCATATGAGATTACTTAGCTAATCCATATAAACATCTTCAGACACTATAATTTCAGGGAGTTAATGATGAGGAAGCTTAGATAAGTTTATCACAAAATAATTCTTAGTTAGGGATTTGAAGTACAAAGTCCATCAAAAGCAAAGGACTCTAGATATGCAAATCTCTGGCCACACACACGTGCGTGCATTAATTTAAGAACATAAGGACAGCCCCACTGGATCAGGCCATAGGCCCATCTAGTCAGAGAATGAAATTAAGGGGCGATACTGATTTTAAAATAAAGGTGCTATATCAATGTTTTAAAATACAGTTTTAGTTTATATTGAAGACAGTGACACAGTTTGATCAAATGAACAGAAAACTAGGGGTAAAGGAAAGAGGAGGGGGTTTGGAGGGCAAAATGGGTATAGGACCCAATCCTAAAGGTGCACTTTGCCATCAGTGTGTTCTGCCAGCATATAGTGTGCTTTCCAGCTGTCAAGTGTGACTGCACAAGAGAGCACAGCCATCACTGGAAGCGACTAGCGGCTGGGTCCCTGTGATGACACACCACAGAAACCCATTGGCTCAGATAAGGCTGCATTCAGGGCCAGAGGGAGGGGGGCAGAATGGGATGCTGATAGGGGCAGAGAGGAGGGTGGATCAGACCCAGGAAGGGGACAGGTTCAGTGACAGTGGCACCCAACAAATCCTGACCCCCTTCCTGGGCCTGTTCACCTTCATGAGTCAATGTGGATTTGTACCAGTGATTTGAAGTGACTCAGTGGGCCCACAGGGCTTTACCCCAGAGCAAGGGAACAAATGATCCCTTCCCCCAAGGAGACCCCTGGGGGCCAAAACTCCTTTATGAGATTCAGTGGATACTGCATTGACACCATTGCATTGTGGTGAATTGGGCTAACAGCAGTTAGCAACAGCCCTTTCTCCCTTGCTTCATTTATCTTACTGGTCAGGCTGAGGTTAACTGGGAAATTTAAAATCGTGCATCTTTACACATGAAAAATCTATGATTGACGGTAACATTAGCACAGCCAGCCAAAGTCCTCCTGATGCCTTGCATGCCAAGTTCTAGCTCAGCACTCTCTTCCCTTCCTCATTTTCTCTTCCAAATCAGGAAGGAGCAATGGATGAAAGTGGATGGTCAGGGAAGTGTGCCTTCCACCAATCTGCTGCCTGAGGTGACTGCTTCTGTTGGCCTCATAAGTGGGCTGGCTCTGGTCACAGTTCCATTTGATTGGAGGATTTACAACCATTTTTGCCCATCCTTTGATCTGGTCAGATGGCCTTGGGTGCTTAATCAGCTGCTGCATGCCAGACCCAGCAGAGGGGGTGAGGATCTATTGTCTGACTCAGTTGAACGCCATCCTGATTTCATTGGAGGAAGGGTAGGATAGAAATATAATTAATTCTTTACTTTTTGGTGAGGTTTACTGAAATAACGTACATGAAGTGCTTTGAACACTGTAGCAGTAGCAATATAAGAGGAATGTGCCGAATTTATTTAAGATTTGATTGTTACTATGGATGATTCTAGAGCACAAAATTGTAACCATTCCATCTTCACCCCTACTAAGCATTTTTTTTTTCTCCACATTTGTATGGAGCGAATGTTTCTGCAGTCCGTTTCTGTTTGGTGCGTTTATGGAGGGCAAACCATTCTCATTGCTAAAGTAACCAGATTGACAGCGCAATCCTACTGCTGCCCTGAGCAGGCACAAGTCTCTTGTGTCAGCTCCCGAGTGTCACAAACGTGCCATAAAGCATTTTCATGGCTACTCAGGAGGAGGCCGGGCCAGCGCATGGACAAGTGCTGGCCCAGCAGAGCCGGCATGGCAGGCTGGCACAGGGGGTGGGAGAGAGCAGTGGGGGGGGGGCTGCCAAAGCAGTGCAGGCTAAATTCCAACCCCTGTCCCAGGCCTGAGTAATGTTACTTGGGTTGCTCAGATTTGTGCCCGCAAAATTGCAGGCGCAGATACAATTAGCTACATAGGGCTGTCCGTGGCATTGCTCAGGGTAAGGGAACTAAAATCCCCTTACTCTGAGTTGCGCCCAGGGCCACACCAAACCTGCACTGGATACAACCCAGGCTAGTCAGCCTGCCTGTTCCAGCACAGTTTAAGATTGCACGCAGATGTCCTTGCAGTAGGATGATGAGCTGCCCTCATGGGAACAGGATCCAATTGTCTTGGCCAACAGGCCACAGAAGCACCAACTGCCTTGCGAGGATGAGGAGGACCAGAAGAGCAAATGCTACTGATTTTATGATGATTGTTTATGCTTTAACAATCATCATAAAATCAGTAGCATTTGCTCTTCTGGTGCTCCTCATCCTCGCAAGGCAGTTGGTGCTTCTGTGGCCACTGTGAGCGGGGAGAGGCATTGTTATATAGTGGGTCCATGCAAAATAAGGAAGGCATAGAGATAACAGCTCAATACATTTATTCCATCTTCAGAACAGGACCTGGCAATGAACCTGACACAAGCTAAACATTCCTGGCTTTTTTACCCTTCAGCTCCGCCCAGACTCCCCATGATTGGTGCAATTGAAACATTAACTAGAGGGCCGATCGGATGGTAGGATTTCCATCCATCACCCGATTGGCCAGCCATAAGTCTGGGCCAATCAGTTATGCAGGATTTCGATCCTGCATAACTTGCATACATAACAGGCACAGTCCACCCTTAACGTTCCCTTCCATTTTGACTCAAGATTACATACAGATGCTAAGGTAGCAAGTGGTGAAGGACAAGATGAACATTTTCAGAAGTGTTATTAGGGGTGCTTAACAGTGTCCACAAATAGCATGGCTTTACAGCAGGGCCAGCCTAGGGATGAGACAAGGTGAGATGGGCTGTTTCAGATGGCGGGCACAGCGGCACCCTTTGCCCATTGGCCACCTCTGCAGCCTCCTCGGATGACCTCAATTTGCTCCCTCACCTGTTCCTTCTGGCTCTGCCACCTTCTGACTTGAAGCAGAGCAACAGAGAAGAGTGGAGATCAAGGGAGAAGCAGAGGTAGGGTGGCTTCCTTATTCTGCCCTGCTATATTAAAGCCTGGAAGCTGCAGTCCGACTACTTAGCTTGTAACAGTGAAGTAGGAGGGTGCTACATCTTTGTTTCCTCCTTAACGGCTGATTGGTTGGATCTTAGTTTTGTTTACTTCAGATGCAGCCCCAGGTGCTGGATCAAGTTAGGAAGCCCATGCACAGAACCCATCCAGATAGGAACACGTCTATTTTCACAGGTATACAGCCCAATTCTGAGCTGGATTCACGGACTCACCACTGAGGCGTTCAGTAGGACCAAGCCACCACTTGATCACAATCTCCTGCTCCAGTGTATCTGCCAACCTGCAATTCAGGACATTTACTCATATTTTACTCTACAGCCACATTTTAAATATTTATGTTCCAAAAATGTATTGACTGTACACTGGTAAAACAAACAGCAAACAAAACAAATTTAAAACGTAGGAAGAAATGATTGTGAACATGACTTTTCCATAATTCATGGATGATTTGCTTCAGAGTATATATTCTCTTAATGAGCCTACTCTAAATGCAGTGATTGTAATTTTTTTCTAAGCATTTTACTTTGAGAAAGCAATAAAATGTAAGCGATAACATAAAAAAAAATCTCAATTTCAGTAGTCGTGCGCAGTGCATCTGGATGTAAGTTAATGGTTTACATATTAATTTGTTCATCTCTCTGATGGGCAGAAAATTGCTTTAATATAAATGCAGTTAAATTTGTCATTTTACATCTACAGAGCTTATGCTGTGAAATTTATTATGGGTCCCGACAAATTGTTCCAGAGCAATTCAGCAAGCTTTTGTGGATGAAGGAAAGATACATATGTCAATTTTGGAGGACGAAGTAAAAATTCTGCCTTCCAATTTAAATCATGTATGGTTTTCTTGATGGTCTAATCAATTCCTTTAGAAAAAACAACTGAAATAATGAAGAAAGAATCCATCTTGATCCATGGAAATATGGGAGGGGGGGGAGAGGAGGATTATGACTAATGACTGAAGGAGAAAGGATGTTTGCTTACAGTTGAAAAGAGGAAACAAAATTATAATACTGCAATGGCAGCTGGCCAGCCATCTTTTTTGTTGTTCAGGTTCCTGGATAATAGTTCTAGATGCCTAGGTAGTGTTTCCTTAATGGGAGTTAATGACTGGGAAATACCAGGACAGCTCTCTTGAGTGAACTGAGAGTGAGATGAAGACTCCTTGGGATACCTCCTGACTTCTAGGAAGTCACATGCTGCTTGTATCCACTTGATACTTTAGGAACTGAAATCCAGGGATTGCTGCCCCTGCCTAGACCTTCGACCAAATTCCACTCAGGTCGGGCGGCAGCAGAATGTACACTTTGCTGGCTCTGGCTGCTGTACAGCAGTCAATGGCAGCCGTAAAAGGCGCTCTGGCAGCATGCTGCTGGAGCATGAGAGGGAAGGCTGGAGCTTCCCAGCATACTCCGGAGCAGTGGAAGAAGCCACTGATGGAGATTAGGATGCAGGGGTGGTGGGAAGGTGTGGAGGAGTGGGGATAGGGGCAAGTGAGGGAGAATCGAGGCAGCAGCAAAGGCAGGGGAGGGTATATGAGGTCAGGGAAAGGAGCGGGTTCAACGGCAGTAGTGGCTGCCATATCCCAACCTCTTTCCGGACCCAATGCCATGGTGTGGCTTCACATGAACATATGCCAGCAGTTTATCTAGCGCAGGTCCAAGTAGACCTCACACCGTGGAGGCTTACCCCCGGATAAGGAAAGGATTGTTCCCTTACTCAGAAGATCTCCATAAGTACCCCCCACAGGATGCGGCAGTAGCCATTGCAGTGTTGCTGCATCAGCACGGGGAGGGAGAATCGGATTGGGCTGCTTGTCACCACTTGGCGCAGCACTGTATATGTCCTACTCCCTTTTTGAAAAATTCAAATAGAAGAGTTTATTTCTTTATTTCTTTAAAATATTTTTATTCCACTATTCTGGTGCTCAAAGTAAAAACATCTGAATAAAAACATTACGATAAAACAATTAAAATGATACAGGAATAACTTAAGATATAAAGCAGCCATAACATAAAAGCAACTCCATAAAAGAAATGAAAAAGGTATCCCTCCGTCTTCAAAAGCCAAGTGAAACAAATAAGTCTTTAAACCCTACTGGAAACCAGTCATGCAAGTTAAATAATACAGTGCAGATTTACTGCACAGGTTAAATAATAATGAACTAATGGCTGCCTTTGAACATATACTGAGAGCCTTACCAGCAGCCCCCAACCACTGATATTAGGGAAGGGCCCAAATGAAATACATATCTAAGTCTGGAAAATATGATTCAAATCAAATTGAGCCCTAGAAATTTTTATTACATAATTAATCACTGGTTTCAATAAACACAGTAGAGCAAATTGACTGGTTTGCGTTATCCACTAAGCATTTTCTCAGAGCTATAGCTCAGTATGGATAATATTACTACTCTCTATACATCAGATATTATTAAAGCTGCCCCACAGAGCTCTGTGTTTTGTGACATGTTACTTCTGAAAAAGTTGCAACTTTCAACATGGCATCAGCAGCAATCAACCTTAGTCCTATTCTTGTGGGAAAACGACGCATTCTCAAAGGTAGGGAGAGCTCCCGATGATAAGCTCCCGAGGTAAGGCCTTAATCGTTCTCTTAGAGCTCAATTCTAACCCCCAGGTTAGGCCTGCACAAGTCACTTGTGCCAACCCAGGGGTGTCGCAAATGTGCCATAAGGCACATTTGTGCTGACTTAAGAGTCAGGGAGGCCAGCACAAGGAGTTGTGCTGCTCCCTTTGCCGGATCCAGGTCTGGTGGGGTAAGTTTGTGTCGGCTGAGCTCGGCTAATGCAGGGGCTGGGGGGGGTCTGGAGAGAGCGGGGAGGAGGCTGCAGGGAGGCATTTTGGGGCGGGTGACGGCAGGCTTTCCTGGGGGTGGATGGGGAGCAGGAGGTGGGGCCAGGATCCAGCAGTTATGCCGGATCCTAACCTCATTCCCGAGCAGCCTGGGGCAGTCCTGTGCTGGTTGGATTTGCACTACCTCTTGAGGTGGTGCAGAATCGAGTAGCCCCATTACAGCTGCTGTCGCTTTACCCAGACTAAGGGAAAGGAATTCCCCTTGCCCTGGGCTGAACCACTTTCAGCCCCAATCATGCCTTGGATGCAGTGTAGGCCTGCTGGCCTGCCTGCTCCAGGGCAGGTTAGGATTGTACTGTTAAGAAAGTAGGATTCAGGAGAAAGGGAGAAAGAAGACTGAGAAGTGAGTGCGTGAGTTCCAGTTCTATGCAGCTATACCCAGAAGTAACTCCATATGCAAATAGCTTCGTTCTGAATCATTTGACACAGTGTTTCCCAAACTGTGGGTCAGGACCCACCACCCCATATTAAAATGTCCTTTTCCCCATTTTCTCTAGTAATTGGCACGCTGTAGACCACATGTGAACCCAGTTTCAGCCTTGTGTTTGGCCCGGAAGTCCCTAATTGCACAGTTTTCTCTCCAGCTCAGCCTTCTATGTACCCTGGAATGACTGCCAAGGTTTTGGGGAACAATCCTTGAACTCCATTTCTACACACACTATATGTAGGGTCTGTAGCAGCCTCTGGAGCACAGGGCCTCGGTAAGTACTAATCAGTAATTTATTGATAGTAAATAGATAAATATTTCGAGATTTTTTTTTTGCCTAGTGGGTTGCGATAGATTGTCATTTTAAAAGGTGGGTCCCAGTGTTAAAAAGTTTGGGAAGCACCAGTTTAACTATTACTTGTGTAATATTTTTTTTAAACCATTTACCCCAGCGATTTTCAGTCGCTGTGCTGTGGCACACTGGTGTGCCATGGATGGTCCTCAGGTGTGCCGCGAGATTTGGGGGAGGGTAATTTATTAGTTTGGCAATTGGGGATTTGAGCCCCCTACCAGCAGCATGGTGCGCTTTGTCAGTGGTCAAAAAACTGATGGTGTGCCTTTTAGGCACACATTTTAGGGCCTTGTCAGTGAGCTGTGAGATTAAAAAGGTTGAAAATTACTGCTTTACCCAAATGTGGGACAGAACTGGGGGAAGGAGTGGCGAGCATCCCAGTTTGAGCAATTAAATATACAAGCACTCTTTCCATAGTCCATGTGACTGGACTCCTTGCACCTTCCCCATCCCTGCCAAAGTCACAGGAGATGAGGGAGGGAACTTTAAGAGAACATAAAGAAACTGTGCCTAAGCTATGCTCAGCCTAACTGGGGAACTTTCCCAGATTTACTGAGGAAAATTCAAGAACTGTACAGGCCTCTTCCTCTTAAGATTCAGGATCTTCTCTGAGCTATATTCTGTGGGCAAGTCTGGGGACTGCTCAGTTCCTGTAGCCTTCAAAATTAAGGCTTGAGTTGTTTGCCCAGATCTGTTTCAGCTGTGGTCAGCATCCAGGACATAGACAGAGAAACACTTTCAAAGTGCGTGCACTCGGCTTAGCTATGGTTCGCTTGCATCAAATATGCACATTTTGATATAAAAGTGGAGGCTCACAAGAATTTGGCTCATGTCTGGTGTGCTGTGATACTTAATCAAATGAATAAATGTTGTTGACTAGAAAGGCACTTACCTGTCATGAGATATATGGGACAACAAATGACTTCCTCTCCATCTGTCTATCATCATGTGTGTTTAGACCCCGTGTCACCTGTTTCCATGACAGCCACATCCATTTTTATTGTCTCCTTGTCTATCTTCTATTAGATTCTTCTTCTTCTCCTTTCACTTGATGTGTCACATTTCAATCACAAAATATTGTGAGGATACGACATACTGTCCCTATTTCTATAGTTTTTCTTACTTCATTATCCCTTGATAAGCTGGTCAGTGTTTATTGTTATATGCCTGTACTGATTATTTCATTCCTTCACAGAAAAAACTCTAGTACTGTATAACGTGCAGCATAATCCTAACCAAGACTTAGACGCCTTGGAGGGTCGCAAACATACCGTAAAGCACATTTATGCCGCCTCTACATCAAGCTGTGCCAGCACACAGAGGTGCACTGGCACACAGAGGCTGCATCCAGCCTCCGTGATGGCTTGCTGGGTGAGCCTGGTTTCAGGGTGGGTGGGGAGGAGGCGGGAGGGAGGCATTCTGGGGCGGGGAGGCAGGTGATGGGCAGCCCTGGAGCGGGCAGGCAGGGAGCGGGTGGCGGGGCTGGGATCTGGCTCTTATGCCGGTTCCCAACCCCCATTCCCGAGCAGCACAGAGTGGCTTCAAGCTGCTCCATTCTCCTCAGGCTTGTGCCATCTCAGGAGATGGAGCAAGTCCAAGGAGACCCTTAGGGGCTGCAGTGGCTTATCCAGGGGTAAGCCCTGTGGAGCCCTATCTCACTCCACTGTGGAGCCCTATCTCATGCTAGATACAGTGCAAGCCTCCTGGCTTGCCTGTTCCAGTGCAAGATAGGACCGCACCCTTAGCTAGTTTTCCCCAGATTCCCACTCTGGGAATATTTGCCTTAAGGACAAAATGGCTTCCTCTTTTTGTTGAGGAACTCATTTTAACTAATTTTCTTTGGAAGGCAGGGGGAAAAAAAGCTGGTTGAAATATAAGCGTACATATAAGTGAATTTCAGAAACACTGATTCATTTCAAATCTCCCTATGTATTTTGGCAAACAAAGACCAATTATGTGTACACTCAGTGCATTCTGACAATCAGATGTATTCATTTTAGACCACCAGCATCTAGAGCAGGAGTGTCAAACATAATGCCTGCGGGCCAAATATGGCCCCCAGAAGCAATTTATCCAGCCCCCATTATAATTGGGCTCTCCCTGCTTAATAATTGGTCTCTGTCACAGCAGTGGACCTCCCATAGGAAGAATAGGGCAAAAGCCCTGGGCACAGAGTTCATGCACCTCCAGGACTGCGTGGGAAGCCCTAATGAAGCTCCCAATGTGGTTGGAAACTGTGCTTCCGAATTTCCAGAAGCACAGTTTAAGACTGTGGGGAAGACTCAGATGGCTTCTCCTGTCAATCCTAGAGTCGCACGAGGCTCCGTGGTGATCAGGTGAGTGGGGGGTGGCTTCACGTGGGGGGGGGGGCAGCTTCATGGCACTTTATCCCAGGGCACCTTGATGGGAGGTCCACCACTGCTATCTTGAAAATATGTACAAGATTGGCACATTTTCTCTTCCGTCATTTGCAGCTAATGAGTTTCTACGTGCTTATTTCATCTGCTTAATGATGTCACTTGCTTCTTAATGATGTCACTTCCAGCCCTCAGCAGGTACCATGAATGTTAAATTCAGCCCTCTGTATGACACAAGTTTGTCATCCTTGATCTCAAGCCTAGTTTCAGTACCAGAACCACTTTTCAGAGCTCGACATTGTTATCATGCACCACAGAAGTCCAAGCAGAACGCTTTTCAAAATCCTTCCCTTTGCTTCCCCTTATACTTTAGTTCCCCTTTAAGGGCTGATTCCTTTTTCCACAGAGAGGTGTGGGAGATGGATTTCCATACTGCAATTTCTTGCTGCTCCAAAATTGCATATATGAAGGAATCACGCAGATGAAACCGAGGGTGTAGTTCCTTCCCACGCAAATGTTGCACCAGCTGAGAGCGAGAACAACATTTGTGGAGGAAGCAATCACATCATTGACTCCACTGATGGGTTGCGCTCTAAGGATGTGGCTCCCATTGCACTGCAGAGAAGGGTAAATCGGTTCTCAGTGGGAGCAACACAGCACGGAGCTGTTAAGGCAAAGCAAGTGTTCTCATGAACCTGGCCTCTTTCTCATTGAGTGGGAATTTCTTCAGGCCATGTGTCATGATTAGGCACAAAAGTATTTCTCCCATTCTGTTCCTTTACTGATTCTCGAGTTCATTGTGCCCTAGGCATCACTTCTCCTGAATTCTTATTTAACTAGGATAATTATTACAATTAATTCCAGAATAAAAACATGCGCAGTTTGCATCGACTCTCAGTTCCCTTCATTTATTTGTACCTTTTCCCCCCCTCTGTGTCCCCGATGTGCATTATATGTGCATTGATTAAAGAGTGTCAAAAAACAAATCTGGATCTGAATTTATGTGCTGCAAAGATTCCTTTTGCGGGAGGTTTTATTGAAGTATGCCTGTTCGCCTGCGTATCGGTGAACAGCCACAATAGAGAACAACTAAATGTACAATGGCATTGTTGGGGAGGGGGGGTTAGTTGTGACGTTTTATCAAGTGCACACATCCATAAGAAAATGCCACTCATAAAAAATATTGATGCATACGATCAAATCATATGATTGACAGGAATGGGATGGTGGGGGCTTCCAAATGCATTGGTTCCACTTTGGAAACATAACTGGATAATTTGTAAATCCAAAATCCAGGGAGAAATTTGGATGAGGATAGTTTTGGAAGCATTCCTGTTCATGATAAAATGACCTCATTATGTATAATAAATGGTAAAATCTACTGCCGCTGAGTAAGGGATGCAAGAGTCCAGATTCTACAATAGAAAAAGTATAGGTAGCAGCATGAGAACAGAATAACTTGCAAACAAGGTCCCCCCACCACCACACTCAAACGCGCGTTGCCTATTCTAGGTAAAAGCAGTATTTATGAAATTTGTACCCATTTTCTCCCTGTAGGCCTCTCAAAGTGGCTTACAGAACCATAAGATTATAAAATGCTTAAAAAACATTAGAAGACATAATTAAAATTACAAATGTTTACAATTAAACATTACAAAACACAATTAAACCATCATAAATAAAATGCAAACTAGAAGCAGTTACCACTTAATAAAACAATGGAAGGGCAAAGCCTGTAAAATACATCCCCAGCGAACCTGACATCTGGTATTAAAATAACTATAATAAAATCAGAAGACTAGTCTGAAAAGAAATGTATTTAGACCCTGGTAGAAAGCTTCTAAGGAGGGAGCAGTTCATAAACTGAGGGGGAGGGAATTCCATAAAGTTGGTGCCACTACTGAGAAGGCCCTGTTTCTTGCTGTCACACCTCCTATCTTCATGGGCAACAGCACCTGCAAGAGGACCTTCTCTGATGACCAGAGAGGAGAAGCCAGATTACAAAAGAAGAAGGTGATTTCTTAAATAGCCTGGCACCAACCTGTATTGGACTTTAAAGGTCAAAACCAGCACCTTGAATTGGGCCCAGAAACGAATTGGCAGGCAGTGCAGCCACCGAAGTTGAACCACTGCCTGACAGAGTTGAACTGCCTACCTCCAGTGATCACTCAGGCCATCATATTCTGTACTAATTGCATTTTCCAAACTGTCTTCAAGGGCAACCCCATGTAGAGGGTGCTACAGTAGTCTAATCTTGATGTTACTGTGGCATGAATTGCAGTGTCCAGATCTGAATAATCCAGGTATGGTTGCCTCTGGTGCACCAGCCAAAGCTGGGCAACTCCCCCCCCCCCGGCCTCAGCTGTTACTTGGGCATCCAGGAGCAGCTGCGAATCCAGGAGAACCCCAAGCTGAAGACCTAGATTAGAAATCTAGAGGTGTATACAAACATACTTGTAT
This sequence comes from Tiliqua scincoides, assembly GCF_035046505.1. Lineage (NCBI taxonomy): Eukaryota > Metazoa > Chordata > Lepidosauria > Squamata > Scincidae > Tiliqua > Tiliqua scincoides. The sequence goes on along the minus strand of NC_089821.1, from coordinate 76,232,402 downwards.
GTTCAAGTATGCTGACAAAGTAAATTCTGACTCTCTTCATCTCTAAGTGCATTTCTAAATATTTCTGTCACTCTCCATATCCTATATAAGATACTGCTTGCTGCCATTTAGAGGGCAATCTGAATGACAAATGGCATGTATTTGAATGCTGATATGAAAATAAATAAGCAAAACCCATATAAAGAATACAAACTGGAGATGTAGACAGAGCTATTCAAATGAGCATTATCCATAAAACCTCAGTCTACATATGTGTATTGGCAAGATTGTTTTGTGTGTATCAGTAATAGTGACGAAAGAACTATATACATTCATACCTAGTGCTCCATCAAGACATACAAAGGGAAAACAAATCTGAAAATCTATAACACGAATTGTATACATCAGATAAGATATTTGCTATATGCAGATAAGACATTGGTAATGGGAGCCCTACGTTATTGTTTTCTCCTGATGGATTTTGGTAAAAGCTGTGAATCGAATGACCACATTAATTCTGCCCACTTGGGTTTCCATCCAATTCTGTCATCAGCCTTTGGAATCAGCTTTGAAACCTCAGGGGTATCATTTGCCCGGCAGGGCTGAAGTTACACAGCCATGTATTTTCAGAATAATCAGGGAAGCATGACTCCGAATTGGAGCAGCCAACCCTGTGCCTTGATGGCCTGGGGGACTGTGGGTGGACTGGACATTCAGCCATATGTTGGCTGTATGATGCCAATGGCTGCTCCCCCACCAGGATTGTGATGGGACAGCTGGAGTCCCCAAGATGGTGGGACAAGTCCAGAAGTGGATAGAGGTTTTTAATCTGATTTTTATTTTCTTAAAATAGTCATTTGCTTCACCCAAACATTCAAATTTACAAATTAAAAAATAAAGAGATGATGACGACGATGATTACATTATAAGAGGTACTAGGAGTAATTGGCAGGTGCAAACCATTCAAATATTGGCATTTTCCCCTTAATTTTGGTGTTCTTGCTATTATTAGCACCAACATTTGCCAAACAAAAAGGACTGAAGTATGATTAAGGACATGAAATTAGTAGGGCTGTGTGAACATCCCATCCTATATATGTATGCTACAGACCAGGCCATGGGAAAAAAAATAATGGCATTGCAACACTCCTTTTTCTGCATAAGCTATGATGACCTAAAATACATTGTTACAATGCATAGAAAGGCAAAGACCTCCACAGGAATGAAAATCAGTATTTTATTTGACTTTTTGATAAACAGAAGAATGAGTGAATGGGTGATGTGTGAACCACATGAGGTTCACATAAGGTTTCCATCATATCTCTTGCATATTCTCCTTCCTTTGCATCAAAACTTGTTTTGTAGAGAAGCAAAACGTCCAAAATTCTCTCTCCAATGGATGATTTATAAAATATCCATGAAAAGCTAAATGAACTGCAGCTCCTTAAAGAGATGAAGTGATTCAGTCATTAAGTGATTCAGTGAACTGTCTCATCAAACTACTGTTTACAGGTTTAAGGAATGAATTCTTCCAGAGCATCCTTTCTCCGGGAGGAATTATATATTAACCTAACAAGGAGAATTTTCTTGCTCGGCAGATCGGCGGTGGCAGGCAATCACAAAGCATCAAAGGCAAACGGATGCTTGTGCGATTGTTCCACTGATGACATCTTTAGTCTGGGCAATTTTCTTGGGCTGTGGGGAAAGTGTTCATGCTACATGGACTGTGGAGTGGCTTTTGAACAAACCCATTAGTCTGTGCCCACCTCGAGGCTGCTATTTGTTCCTTTGAATGCGAAATGGTTGCTTTAATAGCAGCTAGAGGGAAATTGAATTCTGCTTTTCTCCAGGGAAAGTTACTGGACCTGTGAGAGTTTGGTGATCAGCTTGGAGTGATGGAGGTGTTCTTCAGGGAGGTCTTGACATTTCACTACAGTACCTCGTGTAAATAAGTAGAAAGAGCACCCAAGAGCTTGCCCACTTCCATGGGACTTTGATATACTGTAGAATTAGAACTTCAAAACTTCTTTTGAAACTTCACTGAGTTCAAGAATACTTTGCCATGTGCTCTCTCTCTCTCTCTCTCTCTCTCTCTCTCTCTCTCTCTCTCTCACACACACACACACACACACAAAATTAGATGTTATACCCTGTTATGTGCCTGTATAAGTTCAAGAATGCCCCAAAATATTTATTCATTCAGCACCAGAGCTGGCAGTGGTAGCAACAATAGTCTGACTACCTAACACCATAACAGCTCAATCTTACTGGGCTTTAACTCTGGCAAAAAGAGTGTCAGTGTCAACTGTCTTATAGCAGTCGCAAAAGGGCTTCCGTCAGCACACAGAGCTATGTACTGCTGGAACATCAGTGGGGAGGCTGCAGCGGCCTTGCATATGGCAGTGACTTTGTCAAGACCCACCGACCCAGGTAAGTCAGTGAGGGAGGCAGGAAAGTGGAGGGAGGGTCGAACGGGGTAAGGAAGGACAGAACAGGGCAGTGACATGGGAGGGTGGATTGGGTCTGGGAAGGGGGTGAGTTGAGCAGCAGTGGCATCTGTCGAATCCTAGCCCCCTTCCTGGAACCAATCCCATGGCCCCGGATCATGTAGACCTATGCCAGCAATTTCACTAGATCTGTGTCTCTCAAACTGTGGACCAGGATGCAATAAGTGGATTATGAACCAATTTCAGGTGGGTCCCCATTTATTTCAATATTTTATTTTTACTATATTAGACTTGATGCTTCCATGGTATGTGACTGCATTTGGGGAAATGTTATAGATCTGTACTTTTAAGAGGCTACCATGTATATAATTTTAACAATGAAAGTAAATGACACTTATTCTGGGTAAGTGTGGGTGGGGTTGCAGCCTAGGATTGTTAAAAATTTTCTTGCGTCATGATGTCACTTCCAATCTTGACATCACTTCCGGCGGGTCCTGACAGATTCTCATTCTAAAACATGGATCCCGGTCCTAAAAGTTTGAGAACCACTGCACTAGATCCAAATAGACTCCCTCCACACCACAGAGGCTAACCCCCAGGTAAGGAAATGAATGTTCCCTTACCTAGAGGAGCCCAGCAGGACAACCTCCCCCAGGACACAGCATGAGCCAATTTGGTGTACCTTTATCAGTGGGGGGAGGAGGAGCACAGGTTTGGACTGTAAAGGTACAACAGTACTTCATTTCTGTCTTGGCCAGACATATAAATGTATTTTTATTTCTATTTTAAAAGCAACAATACAGTATAAACTGGAATGTCAAGAGATGGCATTCTGGAGCATTCTAAAAAGAATTAACAAACCAGGATGGGCACAGTTTAGATGCAATTATTGTACAGTTTTATAATTTAAATTAAATCATTAACATCGAGAAATGAAGGTGAGATTTTCATAAGACATAAACAAAGACACTTGTTTGAAAACCAGCAGCTACACATTTTCTTGAGCTGCAACACTCTCACAGGGCTTAGGAAGCAAACGTGATCTTTGCAGTTTTGTTCTGAACCCTCTGTGTGAATTTAAAATCTTTGCTAGTCGTTGCATCAGCAGTGAATGTATTTCTCATGAGCAAGATCCGGGTAAGCTGTAGTGGACCTGCCGTCATTGCGATCTGGGGCAGGTCTGCGACATGCCGCCCGCCCTGACAAGCCGCCCCCCTCCAGCACGCCCCCCTCCCCAGGATACTCTCTGAGGCATAATCGAGCCTCACGCAGCACTCAGCAGCAGCCGAGAAGCCTTAAATAATACTTTGCCCCCCCCACCCTGCCCCAAGTCTGCCACTGTGGGTAAGGAGGCAAACATACTGAGAATGCTAGTCTGATCTGGTTAGATCAAAACTGGAGCTGAAGACATGAGGATCATAAAAGGCTCTGTACTACAGATGTCAGAGCAGTTATCCCGGCTCAGGCTCGGAAATGACTTTTGGGGCTTATTTGAAGAATGTACCACTAAAGGCCTGAAAGCTTGCTTCTGAATTGATCTGGGAAAGTCCACCTCCTTGCCACCAGCCCATCAAACCCCCAAACGTGCCCTTTAATCACCCCTCTGGCAGTGAAAGCAGCTGCAATGAGAACAGAATGTGCAGAGGGGTTTCCTTTCACTGCCCACTTGCTCGTGGGAGTGGCACGCCTAGAGTGGGTCGCAAGCAGGCTTTTTTCCCTACCTGACTCTTTTGTCCCCTCTACTGTTCTAGCACATGACATGGTGGCTAGTGAGAGTTAAAGTCTTTTAAGGATCAGTCTTGGGCCTGCCTTCAGTGTGACAAAGGCCTGTTGAGAATTCACACGCTACACCCTCTAGCAGGGCAGTACCACCTAGATAACATTTCAGTGCTTCCCAAGGAAATCATTGCTTGCACACTGGAAACTAGAGATGAGCAAGTTGGAGGAGGTGCACTTCTAAATGATTTGGAAACAATTTAGTCTTTTCTTTAAATGAAAAAAAAAATCATTTACCAGCTCACTCTGAGGCTCAATAAATACCTCTGCCAGCTCTCCCGTGCTTCAAACACCTTCTCCACCAGCTTGCCTTCCTGCAACACCCTTTATTGACCCCAGAAACAGAGGGGAGCTCCTTACACTGTCTTTAAGCTGCAACCCTTTGCACGCTTACCTGGGCGTAAGTCCCATTCAAATAAATGAGACTTACTTCTGAGTACACGTACATAGCTTTGTGTTGTTAAACTTGTAATTTACCTTTATATGTGTGTGTTTTAAAAAATAAAAATAAAACAAAGAAGACACAATCTGTATCAGATCCACAGCACAGGGGAAGGGAGGGTTAACCCTTCACCTGTACAATCACTGTGATCCTGATGAAAATTCCACCCCTGAAGCAATTTACCCAGAGAGGAGAGCTACTGCTTTGAAAACAAGATGCTTGGCACTACATCACTGCCTTTTCCGTCACCTCTGCCAGTGGCAGCCAAAGTAAGGGACTGGGAGTGAGAAAAGTCTCTGTGTGATGACATCATGTTGCTTGTTTTGTTTTACTAGATGTTACAGGAAAGGTGGATGTGAGAAGGGGTAAGAGTTTCTGCAGCAGCCATGCATTCTACATCTCATCTAGTTTAGAAGCTGTGTTCTAATTTTTGAACTTGCTGAACTAGGTACCATTCAGATTTCATGAAATTTAGCATTGTCGTTCATTCAGGACCTCCACTGGAGCCAAGGGCTATAATATTTTAGTAAGTAAATAAATATATCAAGATCTTCCTGTTACCACTGAAGAAACGACTCGGAATACGGTGTACTCAAGGAGCCACAGAACACCCCTCTTCATTCACCTTGTTTAGACAGAACGGATTCCATCCTGGGATCTGACACCACTTTGTGTGTGTGTGAGTTTGCTGAATTGACATTCTTCATTTTGCTATCTCTCTGGGCACATTATTTGGGGCTATATCTCTTGGCTAATTAAGGGACCACTGTGTTAAATGACAGCGCCACATAAAAGATTTAAAAGCTGAGGCTACAGCAGCAGGCACACTTTACAATTTAAATATGAATCCATTCTAGGCAGCACTAAGCTAAACAGCAGAATCTTTCTCATTGGCAAGAAAAAATTGTGCTCTGCATTCCCAGATAGAATATCTCAGTTTTGAATATTTTTATTCCTACATCTTTGATGAAGGCAGAATGAGATTTTTTAAAAAAACAGCTGGAGGACACCAATCTACACATACCAATTTGTTTGTATATAAAACATGCATAAAGAATTAAATGCTATTTAAAGGGTTGTCTGCTTTCTCCAGGCTGCTATTCTAAAGTGGCAACACTCCATGGCGAAAAGTGCCCTAAGGGCCCTGTAAATTATAAATAACTTATTCTGAAGAGTGCTGAAATTTTTCCTAAATACAATTTACTTGTAATTGACATACACAATGGTGATTATGTCTACACATAGTAAATATGCCATTCTTTCCTCCATGGTCCACAGCCATTGCACAGCTTAATACGATGTGACCAGCGTTATCTCTACCAGGAACTATAAGGACCAACATCAGTTTAAATTAATTGCTCATGTATTAACATAGCAGAACAAAGAGATGCCAGTGTGTTTATGGTAGGTATGAATGATTTATCAAGGAGTCTCTCTGTCATACCTGGAGGTTACACTGATTGAGTTACTTCATTGATTTCATTTCAAGATCCCAACTCATCCCTCATTACGGAGTAGCTCTTTAAGACCATTTTTAAAGCACAGCATGATTTTTAAAGGATTATTATGAACTCAAAAGTAAAAGGTGCTTTACCTAAGGATACATGACACAAAGTGTCCATGTTGCCACTTAGGGTTATTTTTGGTGCAACTCTCTTCCAATGTGCATCTGAAGTCCAAGGTCTTCAAGTGTGTGCAAACATCACTTAAGAAGGGATATAGTCATGTATAATTGATTACAAAGTTGCACATCTGGCAAAATGCCAGAGGTCATAACATGATAGATATATATTCAACCCTTATTAAGTAACATTTACGAGCTAAGCATGCTGCATGATGTAATTTAAGAATGTATATGCCCTGTGTGTGCGTGTGCACGCTTCCCGAGATATATGGAAATAATTGTGCAACTGCATCTCATCTTATGCCTATGTCAATAATAATCAAGCCCTATGATATTTTCTGAGTACCAACACCATGTAGTGTTTCCTTAGCACCAAAAACTCACAAAAACTTGTATGCCTTTGCTAGTGTGAGTTTTTTCTTCCACACATTTTCAACCAACTGCAAAATTCAGTTATGCCTTTCTTGTTTTATCTGCAATTTAAACAAAGTACTGGGGTGCTGGGGGTGCGCTGAAACAGATCCCCTATGGAAACGGGGGAACACCTGTAATTACATGATACAGGTCCTGTTCCTATCCAACTTTCCAGCATGGATGTAGCTGCCATGCAGCCCCAAAGAGAGAGAACAAGTGACCCTTTATCTTGAAGAGGCCTCCATGACAGCCTCCCATCCGCTGGAAGCAGTGCGCACCCCATTGACATGGCTGCATCTGTACTGGAAAGTTGGATAGGATTAGGCCCACAGTTTGCTCAGTGGTGTGGAGAGAAAAGCAACATGGGTTTTCACATTTTCTGTTTTCTGTAATTTTGAAAGAACACGTCTGTCTCTTCCTCCATTCCACCTCTACCCATTATGGAAGTCCCCCGCTGTAAATATACACTCTGCAAGTGCTCAGAGGGACTCGACTTTGTTCGGGCTTTGCATTGCAGGGGTCAGGGCTAAAGACTCTTTCTATAATAATAATAATAATAATAATAATAATAATAATAATAATAATAATAATAATAATAATAATAATAATACAGGTATTTCTATACCGCCTTTCTTGGTCCTCAGATTTCTCCTTAGACTTTATTCAAGGCGGTTTACATAGTCAGGCAAATTTAAATCCCTGTAGGGATTTTTACAATTTGAAAGAAGGTGTCTATCTTTCAAGGAACCACAACATTCAGGTGTTACTTTCTTGATCTGGCCGCACATTCTGGCCTCCATCCTCCCACACTCAGAGCAGATGGAATAGCTCGGCTCAGCTTGTCAACTGTTTCAAGGTTGCACTGTGCCGGTGGCCTTGAACTGGCGACCTTCGGATGTTATCTTCAGGCAAATGGAGGCTCCACCCTCTAGACCAGACCTCCTGCCCTAGAAACCAAGCTCAAATTAAGAGAGAACCCATAGTCATTGCCAATGACTCTGAGAAATGATTCAAATTGTCCTTTGAAATCTTTTCTACCCTCTAGAGTAATTTTATTTCTTTAGATTAGGCACATTTGTAGAGGTTAAATCTATCAATGTCTGTCAGCCAAGATAGCTTAATAAGTTATTTCCATAATCAGTGGGAGAGTACCTTTGATTATTAAGTGTAGCAGCGCAGGATGCTGCTTTGGGGAGCACCCAAGGTTTTTGGGGGCCTTGGTGGGAGACACACAAGACTGTATCTTGTTGCCTGAAGATGTAGCAGCGCAAAATGCTGCTTTGGGGAGCACCCAAGGCTTTTTGGGGCCTTGGTGCTTGGTGGGAGACACACAAGACTGTATCTTGTTGCCTGAGGGAGAGTGCTAAAACAGAAGCACTCTGAGGGTTTGAAAGTTAGAACTGAGAGCAGCAAGAAGTCAGAGCAATGAGAGACACAGCAGACATTTAGAGGGTTGATGCAGGGAGAGCTAAGCCGGAAGTAGGACCGTATGAGATTGAGAGAGAAGTCCGTCTTCTCGGCTAGCTTCCTGGCGTTTTATTCATTCTCAAAACACATGATGACATTAGGGGAATTACTGAAGGTTACTGAAATCTGCACTGCTAAGAAACTTGCTGGCTCTGGTTTGACCACAAACACATTCTTAGATAACTTCTTCATAACATCCTCTTATTACTGACTACTAAACAAAAACTCAGCATGTCACCAAGGCCGCGCCGAGTGTGCTCTTCGCATGTGCAAAGTGTGCTTTGCTTCCTTGTCAACATACCAAGGCTAAAACTAACCCTCATTAATTCCTACAATTAAGTGCTAGGGAAAAGGGTGGTTACTTCCATCAGGGCCCACTTTTGAGCTGCACAATAGCAGATATGTCTGGAAACTATTAACAGCTGGTCTAGATGACCTTGGAATCTGATATATTAACAGCCCAATTCTATCCCCCACCACTTTATGCTATGCAGGCATCCATGCTAAGGTGGGGGATTGACCAGATTACCTCTTTCCAGCAATCCTTCTAATAGCCACATTACTGGTCTGGTCCATTGCTTTCAAAGCAGGTCCCTTAGAGCCAAGCACACATGTTTACACACATCTCCTCCTGCGTGTCTGGAATGAACAAGAAATAGAAATAAAATATGGATCATCTAGCATTCCCGCTACCTGACCCCTTGCATGGGTGTAGGCCCTCAGGCAATGCCCAACCTGGCTGATCCTTGCAAGACAGATCTGAATTATTCTGTTTAAGTATTATAAACCTAATGTCAGAGATGGAATCTCCATGAGAACAGAGCATTGATACCTCCTCGTGCATTCAGCTGCAAGAAAGGGCTTAAAAAACTCACTGCATTCATGAGGATGAACGAATGTGAGTGGCGGCAACAACAAAGGTCATTGATTCTTGCCCTCTGCAGTGTGGCATGCTGTTGCTCAAAGTTGGTGTAGCCTGGCATTGGATGAGAAAAACTATAACAAAATGACATGGATGGAGAGCACACGTGCGCGCGCACACACACACACACACAAGAGAACAGGAAGAGAAAGAAACCACATATTGCCATGTTTGTGTCTATATTTGTGTCTCCTAAGAATTCATTATGTTGCTTGACGAACAGATCACAGATTGAAATATAAACCCCATTTAAGGCATATTATGTCTAGACCAATAATCTCCAGAACGAGGTATTTACTGATCTAAAGAATGTATATTTTGCAAGGTGCTGCCTGATGCAAACGCAAAAAAGAGGGATTTTGAAGTGGCAGGCAGTACTTTCTTACACACTTTTTTTTAATGTACTGAGTCAGTGAGCTCAAGGAGAACCTAACCAGCCTATGGATGTTTATTTCCATGCTGAGGAATAAAGTCACTTTAAATGATATGGGGAGATAAAGGATAGTGGAAAAGACCAAGGGCATAATCCTAACCGGCAGTTATGCCGGTATAGGTGGCCCTGGAGGGTTGCAAATGTGCTGTAAAGCACATTTGCGCCTCCTTAGGCAGGAGCTGCGTTGGCGCATTCAAGCCACTCCGCTCTCCTCGGACTTGTGCCACCTCCAGAGGTGGCGCAGGTCCGAGGAGACCCATAGGGGCGCGCAGCCCTTATCCACAGGTAAGGGGAAGAGCTTCCCCTTGCCCGTGGCTGAGCCGCTGCTCGCTGCAATCCTGCGTTGGATGCAGCGCAAGCCTCCTGGCTTGCCTGCTCCAGCGCAGGTTAGGATTGCGCCCCAAGTGATACTATTATCTGAAAGCGGGATTCCGATGTTAGCAGCTCCTTTGAAACAGAGTAAGAGCTGGTAGACACCAATCTTGACATAAGGCCACATTAAAGAGCCAATTGTGCAGTCTCACTCAACGTGCACTAGAATGCAAAAACCAAGTTTGGTTAGAATGATGCATTGCTTGCTCTTCAGAGTACAATTCAGAAATTGTAAAAGGAAATGACTCTGTTTTTGAATGAAGCCCAGCAACCTCCAGCATCTCCAAGGAGAAGTCCAGGACCTTCTGAATGCATCTTACCACTGTGTTTGCATCTTACCACTGAGCTACAGTCCCTTACTTTAGATGTTCTTGGAGCAAGTCATCTTCAGTGCGGCTTGAACCCAGATCTCCTGCTCTGCTTCTTCATCTCAAAGCACTGAAAAGCCAATGGAAGGTGTTTTCTTTTTAAAATAGCATAACACAGTGTTTCTCAAACTGTGGGTCGGGACCACTTGGGTCGCAAGCCAATTCCAGGTGGTTCCCCATTCATTCCAATATTTTATTTTTAATATATTAGACTTGATGCTACCCTGGTAAGTGACCCTGGTAAGTGACCTAGTAAGTGACCCTTGATGCTACCCTGGTAATTTGGGAAAATATCACAGACATGTACGTTTAACAGGGTACTATGGAGATGCTTTTAACAATGATAGTCAATGGGACTTACTCCTGGGTAAGTGAGGGTGGGATTGCAGCCTAGGATTGTTAAAAATTTTCCTGCTTGATGATGTCACTTCCAGTCATGACATCACTTCTGGTGGGTCCCGACAGATTCTCATTCTAAAAAGTGGGTCCCAGTGCTAAAGGAGTGAGAACCACTGGCGTAACGGGATGAAGACCATAACCAGGGAAGGAGCCAAGTCCTAAAGTCCCCCTAACCAGCCACCTTTTTGCCCCATTTCACCCTGCTGGTGCACTATTTAACAAAAACAAAACAAAGGAACACATTACATGTTCCAGGTCATATATTCTACCCTTATAGGTTTCTGATACTTGTAGGTTCCTTCACGTCTGTTTTTTATTACCTAGCCTGCATTTTGATTTTCAAGATGGGTGGGGAAAAACTCTGGCTTGTGAGGCTATTTCTTAAATGGCAATTTTGATTCTCTCAATCTCATTGTCTTCCCCTTTTCTTCATGTCCCCCATGAACGAAAACAGTTTTTAAACACTTTGCATATATTTGTAAGCCTGGGTGTAAATTTGCATGTTGATTGGTTTTGTCGCGTTATTTCATTCCGTTTTTATTATAAATGGACTGTCATGAAGGAAATATGTTTTCTTGCCAAGAGTGATAAGCAGCGCCTCTTCATTATAAGGCTGCCGCGTTGCTGGAATAGAGGTCTGCTACTTAGCGTACGGTCCTGCTTGCTTTAATCACCAACATGTGACATCGCAACCCACTGAATTTGGAGAGTATGGAAATGTGACATCAGGTGGGAAAAGAGAAGGTTTCAGACTCCGTGAGTGATCTTTCTATCGGTCATCAGAGTGAAACCCAATGCGGCATTGGTTCAAATTTGTACGTTTGCTTAGAGGAAAGTGAGCAAATGTGTGCATGCAGCAAACGAAACATAAAATCTGGAAAATATTGCACTACCCATCTGGTTTGGTGGCCATTCTGGTCAGTATCATCCCCTAGATAGGAAACATTCGCTATATCATAAGCATTTCAGAGCAAAACTTAAACTTGCAAGATGTGCTTTACCAACCTGGCACAAATGCTGTTGGAGCTGGAATGTATCACCATGGGATGTGATGACAGCCGACAGCACATTTGGCTTTCAAAAAGGAGTGGAAAAAATTAATGTAAGACAGGAATATCAATGGCTATTGACTATAAAAGACAGAGCACATGCCACCAAGAATGTAAGTGCAGCAAATCATTCATCTTCTGGGAAGGGAAAAATGATTGACAGTTACACCATTCAATAACAACAATGAAATCAGACTAGTTATACCATTCATCTAACCTGAATAACCTAATGGATTACAGCCACTAAATGTGTTTTGACCCAAAGATGTGTTTCTCCCATTCACCATTTTTTGCCCTTAACATTTATGGCTACAGAAGTATTCCAGGTCCTAACATGTGGTACTTGTTTGGGTAAGAAGTATACAAAGGGTATAAAGCAGTTACAGCTAAACTTGCCACCACCGTGCAACAGAAAAGTGGTCCCCGTTCAGACAGCATCTTTCCGTTCTGCCCAGGAGCTGCATTTAGTCCTCCACAGTCAGGGGACACGGACACTCTGGGCAGTTGCGTATTCTACCCAGCATCCCAGTAGGTCGCATGACAGGACATCTGGGCAGACACAATTGCCCAGAGCGTCCCTATCCCCCGACTGTGGAAGACTACACACGGCACCCGGACAGAATGGTAAGGTCTGCTCACTGGGTGGACAGATTCATCCAAACCCTGGATCCAGCCCCAGGGTCAGGATTCAAGCAGCCCTGGTAAAAGATATATAGAAATTTGTGAAATTCAGTGTGAACATGAAATTCCCCTTCCAATGAAACATCTGAAGAATTTAAATGATGAAACCAAAGAGATCTTTGACAAGAGGAGCAAAGTTTCTTAGCAAGGTTTTGCACATTTCAACTCCTAACCTGTGGCACTTCATACTTAATGTATTTTCCTACAATAAGGAAGACTTTTGCTCTTTGTTGTTTCCATACCCCTGTCCACAACTGCCTGTCTTTCTATTCACCCATACCTCCTATCTGAGGAAAGTGAATGGGAGAAAATGAAACACTACACATCTGAGTTTGAGGGAGGCAGGACTGGTCTTAAGAACTGCAGGGCCTATTGGAAATATTTTTTGCTGGGCCTCACAGCCAAGGTGTGTAGAATCTTACAATGCAATTCTATCTTGCACTGGAATGGGCAAGCCATGAGGCTTGCACTGTATCCAGCATGAGCGGGCTCCAAAGTGACTCAGTCAGAAGTAAGAGTAAGCCACTGCAGCCCCTATGGGTCTCCTTGGACTTGCGCCTCATCAGGAGGTGGCACAAGTCTGAGGAGAGCGGATCAATGTGGAGCCTCTCTGCGCTGCTTGGGAACAGGGGTTTGGATCTGGCATAACAGCCGGATCCCAGCCCCACCTCCCGCTCCATGCCCACCTGCCCCAGGGCCACCCTCCGCCCACTGTCCCCCCATCCCAGAATGCCTCCCTCCCACCTCCTCCACACCTATTCCAGTGCTGGATACAGCCTTTGTGTGCCAGTGCAACTCCATGCGCTGGTGCAGCTTGCTCCCGAGGTGGTGCAAACATGCTTTACGGCATGTTTGCAACCCTCCTAGCCTGGCGCATGGGACTTACACCAGCCTAATTCATGGTTTGGTTTGCGCCCTTAGAGATATAAGTTAAAATTTATTAAAGACTGTATGAGCGCAATCCTAACCCCTTATGTCAGTGCTTTCCAGCACTGGCACAGCGGTGCCAATGGGGCGTGTGCTGCATCCTGCAGTTGAGTGTCACTCATGGAGACCTCCTCAAAGGAAGGGAATGTTTGTTCCCTTACCTCAGAACTGCATTGCCCTTATGTCAGTGCTGGAAAGCACTGACAGAAGGTGTTAGGATTGCGCCCTATATCTCTAAGGTAGAATGAAAAGCAATCAAAATGTGCACAGAAAAAAGTACATGAGTTAATGGACCAAATGGATATAAGAACATTTTGATATAAATACTGGAGTGGATTACTTAAGTGCAGGGGCCTCTAAGGCACGGGGCCCAACTTGAAGCAATTGGTCCAATTGGCTTAAAGCTGGCCCTGAAGGGAGGCCAAGATAATGCAAAGAAAGTTCTGTGCCCCAAATCCTGGATAACTGTTCTAGGGCCTTTTCCTAATCTAGGGCCTAATCCAGCACTGCAGCTGGGTGCTTTAAATGTGCCATAAAGCACATTTATGGCACCGGGAGAGTAGGTTTCACTGCTGCTGGGGAAATACTAGGAGGAGGGCATGCCTCCGCTGGGGTAAGTGAAACCGCCGGGTGGTGGTGTGGCCTCTGCAGAGTGGGAGATGGTGGAAAAAGAGCAAGGCAAGGAAGGAACTGGGATGAGAGGGGGTGGGACCAGCAGAACTCTGTTCCACTGTATCCTGACGTCTGTGTCTGGCTGAAAAGCAAAATAGCCGATGCAGACTTAAGAAGCCCCATTGCGGGGCTTGGGGCTTTTTCTGGGGGAAGGGGACAAACATTCCCTTCCCCTGAAGAGATTCCTGGTGACTTCCTTTCAGCTGCTGGATATAGCAGTAGCCACTTTGGCCCCACTGCTCCAGTGGGCACAGGGAAGCTTAGGATTGGGCTACTAGTCAGTATAAGTAATATGGACCTCACAGCAGATTTGCATGCATGTCTACTCAGAAGTAATTTCCCATAATTTCAGTGGAACTTATTCCTGGGGAGCATGCTTTGGATTGCTGCCAAAATGGACCAATGAACCAGCTTAGTATACATTGGCTTCCTGGGTTAATAGGCACCAATTGTTTGAGGAAAGGAAAACCATATGTTATACTTTGCAAAATATCTGGTAGTAAAATAATATATTAAAACAACTTTCTGACCTGGAGGGGTGTCATGTGCTGGCCCCTTTAAGATTCTGACTGGGTTTGTTGAGGCTGTAGTTATTGTGCTCCAGCTGATGTAAGGCTGTGATTTTTGGAGAGGAATGTGGGCAGCTGATTAGTTGGGGCATAAAAGAGAAGGGAAAGATAGAGGAAGGAACTTCACATTAGCTAGGAGGGTGATCTTTCTTTAGCTTGGGACTTATAGTTGAAAATGTGCTTCTCTTGTATTATTTTAAACTGCCTTTCTGTGAATTGGGAATGTGGGGGGATTTATTATTGACAATAAAGGGGGGGGGGCATTTTATAACCTATGTTGGCTCTTGTTATCATTTGTATGAAGGAACTGAGCAGTCCCCACCCCATACAGCCCTTCTTTCTTTTCCTTGTGAAAAGGAGCTTAAGGTGGCAGATGGGTCTAGGACCATTACAAGGGGTAAAGAAAGGATGCACCTAGAAGGCTCTTTTTCCTGGTTTCATCACCACCCATAATGTTCAGGGACCATTTAGATAAATAATTACCCAAAGTTGGGATACATTGGCTGCAATCCTAACCACACTTTCCAGAATAAGCCCCACTGAACAAAATAGGACTTACTTCTGAGTAGACCTGGTTCGGATTGTGCCCACTGCTTTAGATAAACAGAAGAAACAGCTTTCCTTATTAAGGGGCTATATCTGAGCAGTAGTGACTGAAAGAGGCTGCTGTTATAGAAATGTTCACTCCTAGATGCATTATAAGGGACTAGCACACAGAATTGAAATGAAGAAATGAGGCTAGAGTGCCATTAGTGTTAAAATATCCAGCACCTCATCTGAGACATGTCATGTGTGGGTTTCGTTAGAGCTGGTTCCATTCTCACAGTCTTAGAGGTGTCTTCATGTGGGTATGCATGTCCAACATATTCTTCATGGTGTATAATCAGTTGACTGAGGCTCTGAATCACTGCCCCGGGAAAAATACTAAGAATTTATTTAGAATAAATGAGTCTAGAAAAGACCCAAAGATCATTTCATCACTCCCCTGTAGCAAATCAAGATTCTTCCAGTCCACCACGTCTAACTAAAACCAGTGCCAAATGTTCACCAGTTTCAGTTTTCAGGTCGAGAAATGAGCCACTTTGGTGGGATACAACCCTAAAACACATCAGATTGTTTGAATATTGGCTTCACCCATAAATATGGATAAAAGAACAGGGGAAAAAATATATTCTACATATTTACTTTGTGTTGACCCTGCAACATACAGTGGTGGCCGTTTCAGTACTGCTGTACCACTGGGCGGTAGTCTTCATTGGCTTGGGCCACCCAACAGGCTTATCAGATTCTGTACACTATAGCAGAACTAGCTGGCAATGCAGGAGCCTCTGAGATGATAGCAGTTACCAAGGTACAATTACGAAACATAACAAACTGTGTGTTTAACATGGCAGATCCAGGATTTTTCAATTGGAGTGTCTGATTCCTAACCATATGACCTACCCTGTCAGGGACCCCCGATCCAACCAGGGCCCTGACATGGGGGAGTGGGGGCTCAGACAGACACCCAGAGAGCACTGGTCAATCCCCCACCTGGAGGGCCAACAGAGGGGAGCAGTGAGGAGGGAAAGAGAAGGCTGGCCATAGAGCTGAGCAGGTCCAGGGGATTTCCCTTTTAGCCTCACCAGGAAGGAAGAGGAAGGGTCGGGGAGGTCAGAGAGGGCCTCATAAGGAGGGAGAAGGCCAGTGATGAGAGGGCTGGCTGGAGGGAGGCAGGAGGCCTGGGTTCTGCCCAACCTCACCCAGGACCTGCAACAGCCACGACAGGGAGGAGGAACAGGGTGAAGTAAACTCCCTCCCCCTACTTCTCTGAGGCCTCTCCCCAGGGGCCCTCCACCCAAGGATCCACCCCGCCAATCCCATCCCTCCACATTCCCATAATCCCCCATTTATTTATTTATAGAATTTATATTCTGCCTTTCTGTCCCAGTAGAGGGCATGCACAAATTTTACTATGTCTGTGTGCTCATGTACCTTTCCCTGTCCCACCCCTGCCCATCCCTTGTCTGCTCAGCTCGGCTTCCAAACTGTGACACCCAAAACAGCATGGCCATCATTTCCAGCACACCCAATCCAGGATTGGAATTTGCAAATCCAATTTGCACTTCTTTCTACAGGTTCATACCTCACAGACCCTTGCCAACGAGGGTTAATCCGATGGGTCATTTTCCTCATGGCTTCTGAGGGTGAAAGAATAATTTAATTTCCACAGTTGTCCAATTTTTGCACCTTTCTGCTGAGACAGCTGTCACTCTGCCACATAGCCCCAATGCTGAATTCAATTAAAATGTTGAAAAGGTGAGAAAGGAGGCAAAACCTTTTGCCCCATCCCCATCCTACAAGATTCACAAAAACGAAGAAGCAAAAATGGTGATGCAGCTGTTATGCTAGGGGTACGTGCAGCACCAACACCTCTGCAGAATGAAGATTTCCTTGCCGGATTTCTGCATCATAGCTGGAGGCTTCGGCTTGTAACTGAACTTGTCATAGAAGGGCCACGAAACAGCCACATGGAATTGTGGACCATTTTGCACATAATGAACACACTGCTCTAGGTTCGTGAAGGTTTCTTAAGTCATTCTAAGTCCACTCTTGTTCTCAGCAGATACAAAAAAGAGGAAAATGTGTATACCCCTCTTCCTCCATCCCAATTCCTATGAAGAAAAGATGGGCAACAGGAAGGTTCCGTAATATCTAGTAAATTTCTGACATTCAGGAAGCTGCCACTAGTGCAATCAGTATGATGATGGACTGTATTTCTGAGAGGTTCAGCAATACTCAAATCTCTTCATCTGACTGACATCTCTCTACACTTCCTTTGATAGCACAGCTGACTGATATCACCATAGCTCTAGACATGCAGAATTGACGCAGCTTCTTTAGCTACCATTGGCCAACTTGCTATGATACCACAAAGGATTCTCAGTCTTGGTCTTATGGTCAGAGGATCTTTCAAGCCTTTGAAATTTGAATCCCAAGGTCCATGAGCCACCTCTCATCTTTTAACTGGAACTTATATTTATGTGTGTCAGACAGGCAGACTTACTGACTGATTGACTGAACAAGGGCCCGTGAAAAATTTGTTTCCTATAGTGGGC
This sequence comes from Tiliqua scincoides, assembly GCF_035046505.1. Lineage (NCBI taxonomy): Eukaryota > Metazoa > Chordata > Lepidosauria > Squamata > Scincidae > Tiliqua > Tiliqua scincoides. The sequence continues at coordinate 76,214,763 of NC_089821.1, read as the reverse complement.
CGAATAGTTCTCATGGCAAATAGCTTTCATGTGCCAGGAATCAACAACTCTCATTAGGTCATAGCCCCCCTGGTCCTCATTTGTTGCTACGGGATTTCTTACATTTTCTTCAGAAAACCTAGCGCCATCATGACTAGAGATTTTCTCAACTTTATGAGCAAATGTGATTTTCAAAATTAAATTATGAAAAGTACGTAACGGCCATGAACATTCACACAGGGGCATAGCTAATGATCGTGTAGCCCAGTACCAAGCTCAAATAATATATGATAATTATATGATAATAATATACCAAGCTCAAATAATGCCCCGGAAGTGACGTCATGCCCAGGCTTTTAAAAAAGGGAAAATGGGGAAAATCCCCCCAGCAACTCACTGCCCACTTGCTCTGCCACCTCCCCCCAGCCAGTGGAGTAGCTAAGTCATCTGCTACCAGGGGTCAAAGAAGATTTTGTAGCCACCCCTCCATGACTAAATCAAAATAAATAAATAAATAAGTAAATAAGTAAATAAATAAAAACTGTGCCCCGTATTGGTTAGAGACACTGTGCTGGCATAAGGAGGGACAGTTATTCTCCCCCTGCTAAATATAAGAGGAGCACCATTTGAAAAAGTGCCTCTTTACCCACTTAGCAGGGGTAACTATATCCATGGAAATGAGACCTGACTCATATTAATACCTTACTGGTTCCTTGCTGTATCATAATAACACCTAATTGCCTCTTGGAACAATCAGTCTCATTGGTCAGTTTTGAGTTAAGAAAATCCAGTTTTTGTTACATAATGTAGTTGTGTTTTTATTTTCTAGTTACTTGGCTATAACTGTTGATAGAGTAGAGATATTTTGGCACAGTTTGTTTCAATGTGTTCTGCATTAAATTCCACATCGTATGGTATATAACATGATGGTATTATTCAAAAATATCAAGGTTTTCACGATTTTGGCCACTAGTGTCAAGCTCAGGTTGTTGCCTCCTTAAAGCTTGTTACCCAGTGCATTTGCTACCCCCTGTACCCCTTTAGCTATGCCACTGATTCACACTACAAAGGCTACTCTATTGCAGGAAGTTTTGCCCTCCTTGTCTACCGAACAACGTATTGAATCTCCTTTCATTTGCCTATAAGCAACAACATGGAATGGGGAAGGGCTCAACATTGGGAATTTCATCTGCCCAAGTTTGTTTGGTTTTTTGCCAAAGACTTGTCAAGAAAACAGTAGTGTTGCTCTGGGCTTTTTCGTGTTCTCAACAGTTGCAAGGTTGGCCTTTGGGTAATCACAGTTTTATTGTTGCTTGGAGACAAAGATAACCTGATGGGGCTGCTGTTCTTCCATCCAGAGAAGGGATTGTTGTTTTGGCATTTCGAACCTTTCATTACATTAGAAAACAGGCCAACAAGGAGGTGTCTTGTGAAATGTGATCATCAAATATTATAGCAAAGTCCAAGAAATGATGGGCAAGGGCAGAGTTGCTGCCAAGAGTAAATACACAGGGGAATCTCTAGAGTGTCTAGGATGAAACAAGGATGTTTTTCATAATGGGAAAAGGAGTCATACTGGCGGTTGCAAAAGGAGGCCGCATGCATCTCAGCTCAGGAAAGCTGTTCTGTTGCTTACTGCAATTAGTCTCAATTTGATATTGTGTTTAGCCAGAGAATACCCTAGTGTACTCTCCCTCCACAATTCCGTTATTCCAAAGTACTGTTGACAGCTCTCACTAACGTGAGTATGTACAACTGACATCCTAGGTTTGATTATAGACATTAATGGGTACTTATGAGAGTTACATCCTCTCTGCCAAACATTTATATTTTGCCAGCAAAAGGCCAGCCCCATCTTACCTGTCACAAACATCACCCTTGGGGTAGGGAAGAACCAGGGGAGATTCCCAAGTCAGCCAGGATTTAACCCTCCTCCACCTACACCATCCTCCACCAACCCCCAAGGGCAATGTTTTCTATTTGCTTACTTCAAGCACCAGGTTCTATTAACATACATGTCCTTGGTTAATTATTGCACTCAATTTTCATGTAACAGATTTTTATTATAACTTTAAGGGAGCTTCAAATTGCTCCAAAAAACATATTTACATGCATTACAGTAGCTAAAAACAAGAATAGATCATAAGCTAAAAGAGACTAAAATTACCACTACAAGTCTCTCAGCATTTCTTCCAGTGTAAAAGCTGTAAACCCCCAGCTCCCTTCCTCCTGCTGTGTGCTGACTGGTCTTTTCAGGCACCCACGCCCAGGTTTTATTCTCTAAGTTACTAATACACTACACCTGGGTAGCCAACAACCAACTTAATCCATCTTAAGGGGAAAGGCACTTGCCCCACCACGTGACACTACCTAAATCCCAAGCACGTGGGTTACGCCTGCACCTTGCAGGGAATTTTTAGCTGCTAGATGTCTCCTCGGAATGACAAGATGTTCCCTTGTCCCCGGATAAGCCCCAGCAGCTGCAAGGGGCTCTGTGGCCCCCACACTATACATCATAATTAATAAATCCTTTCAGGAATCAACAGTTATTTTTGTTTCCCATCATAGAGAAGGTTGGCATTTTTTGCTTTAGTTAAAGCATGTCCATGTTTTCCATTTCAAGGACCAGAAAACTATGGGGGAGAAAAAGAAAAGAAAAAGAGAAAACATAAATCCCATCTCTAGAGATTTCTTGTTATAATTACTCTACAATGAAGTATGGAACAGAATTGCTTTTAAAATATCCATTAAAATAATTGTATTAAAGTGGTCAGCAATTAGCCTTATCTTGCTGTTATTTATATAAATTAGGAATGCATGATTTTGTAACCTGTTCGTATCCTATAAAGATGAAATTATGTGGTTTCGGCTTAATAACGACATCCAGGCAGTATTAATCTAATGCTATATTAATAAAAATGTACTTAATTTAATAAGGCTTGTAAAAGTTGCTGAGCCTTGTTAAAAATAAAGATTTAAAGGAATACCAGAATTCAATTAGAATGTCAGAAAGAGACAAACCTCTCATCGTGAAGTGTTTGAACTGCCAGGCCTGGGTACTATGACGTTAGATTTATTAAAGCAGGCAAAAATAGTTCCCATATTCTTCTTGTCAGATACTGTAACTCAAGGGCCCAGGAGCCTCTTTTTACTCATTTTTGCCTTCCCTGTAAAACTCACCATTCTTCTGACCACACCTCCATTTGTAGCCAGCTTTCCCAGTTTGAACGATTGTCGCTCAGGTTAACGGTAGTGGACAAGATGAGCTATTGGTTCAATTGACTATAAACCAGTACTTTGTCTCAGAGTGATTCCTCAGCAACTCTCCTCCTCCGATACAAATCAGGCAAACTAAGGCAGCACTAGAAAAATAATTATGTTCAAGATGTGCAAAATGATTCTGCAGGGTGGGGCTGCGTGGTTTAGTGCTGAAGCCTCTCTGTGCTTGCAGAAGACCCCCCATTTCAATCCCTGGCATGTCTCGGTAAGGCTGGTAGATCCCCCCCCCGAAAGTGCTGCCAATAAGCAGGGATGGAAAGCTGAGATAAGTGACTCGAGTCAGAGTCGCGAAAACAAGTGTTTTTTGCTGACTCCTGAGGACTATGGTTATGCATGTCAAAGATGCAGGCAAAAACTTGAGTCTGGGACTACTGACTTGGAGAGAGCACCGTGGATTTGGACAAGTCACCCAGACACGGCTGTACTCTGATGTTGCGCCATTTCTGTGTTGCCTGAAAGACCTTGTGCAGTGATCCGGAAGCTAGGCGTTCAGATCTGCACAAGAAAAAAAGCACCTCCAACCTGGAGAAAGGGAATCAGAGCCCTCCAGCCTTAAATAGTCCTCTCCCCCTTTCCATCTGTGCTCTTAGCTTGGAGATCTGGGCTCGACACTTGTCAGCTGAGAGAGAGAAGGATGAAGGGGTGGACAAAGGAGAGGATCCAAGGCAACGAAGGATGCCTGGTTGTATGGAGGCAGGGTCTGTGCTGTGGTTGCCCATAGATTGTGCTGGTCTGGTCTGCAAAAAAGGGAGGGTAGAGGGAAAATCTGCCTTGGCTTTCTCGTCTCCAGAAAGGGTTGGAGGAGGCCCTTTTTTGCAAGCAAGTTTCTTAATCCTGAGGATGGAAGCAGACAGGGAAGGCAAACCTACATTATCCAAACTGTAGACATTTCACAAGTAGAGGACTGGTGTACAGGCAGATCAGGCGGCAGTAGGTTACTTAAGAGAGTGAGCCAAGTCTCATTTCTCAAGAAAAAGAGAAAACCCCAGTGAGATAGGATTAACTATCTCACAGGGTTATTGGGAAGACAACAAGAGGTAGAGGGGAAAGAACCATGCAAGCCTGATCTCCTTGGAGACAACTCCTAGGCAACTTTCCTTTCAGCAAGGAAAGATATACAACGCTCCGGAAAAGGTGGGGTCTCTGCCTAGATCTGTGGGAGCTGATGTGAACTGGGGGAGACCCCAGGTTAAAGTCCTCTTTCTTGAGCTCACTGGCTGACCTGTTGGGCCAGTCACAGTGTCTCAGCCTTCTATCTCACAGGGTTGTTGCGAAGACAAGAGGTAGGGGGGCAAACAATGCAAGTATAAGAATTTTAATAATGTACATCAGTGTTCTTTATATGCGTGGTTGGGGCAGATTGGGGCAGGGACAAAACAGAATGGGCAGGGTGGGTGGTGATGGAGTGGGGGGTGGGTGAATTGGCTCCCAGAAGGAGGGCAGGATCGGCGGTGGGTCCCCAGTGTCAGACTGCTTTTTTTTTTTAATTTATTGGGGTCATGCTGCAAAAAGGTTTGAAGACCCCTGATCTAGATAAGTTCGTCAGAAAAATTCAGTTGAGTACAGGTGGCAATTCCTGGCATGGCCAAACTCCGATTCAACAATTAGCTTTTTTTTAAACTACAGAAAGTTGATACGTTTGGTCTGATTTGGTTGAGATGCATTCACACAGACAGTCTCATTTTCAAAGTGTATATATATATATATATATATATATATATATATATATATATATATATATATATATATATATATATATATATTGGCAACCTTCAGTCTCGAAAGACTATGGTATCGCGCTCTGAAAGGTGGTTCTAGCACAGCATCTAGTGTGGCTGAAAAGGCCAATCTGGGAGTGACAATCCCTTCCACACCAGGAGCAAGTGCAGTCTGTCCCTGGTCTGTCTCCCTGGCTATGGGCCTTCCTTCTTTGCCTCTCTGCCTCAGACTGTTGGCCAAGTGTCTCTTCAAACTGGGAAAGGCCATGCTGCACAGCCTGCCTCCAAGCGGGCTGCTCAGAGGCCAGGGTTTCCCACTTGTTGAGGTCCATTCCTAAGGCCTTCAGATCCCTCTTGCAGATGTCCTTGTATCGCAGCTGTGGTCTACCTGTAGGGCGCTTTCCTTGCACGTGTTCTCCATAGAGGAGATCCTTTGGGATCCGGCCATCATCCATTCTCACGACATGACCGAGCCAACGCAGGCGTCTCTGTTTCAGCAGTGCATACATGCTAGGGATTCCAGCACGTTCCAGGACTGTGTTGTTAGGAACTTTGTCCTGCCAGGTGATGCCGAGAATGCGTTGGAGGCAGCGTATGTGGAAAACGTTCAGTTTCCTCTCCTGTTGTGAGCGGAGAGTCCATGACTCGCTGCAGTACAGAAGTGTACTCAGGACGCAAGCTCTGTAGACCTGGATCTTGGTATGTTCCGTCAGCTTCTTGTTGGACCAGACTCTCTTTGTGAGTCTGGAAAACGTGGTAGCTGCTTTACCGATGCGTTTGTTTAGCTCGGTATCGAGAGAAAGAGTGTCGGAGATTGTTGAGCCAAGGTACACAAAGTCATGGACAACCTCCAGTTCATGCGCAGAGATTGTAATGCTGGGAGGTGAGTCCACATCCTGAACCATGACCTGTGTTTTCTTTAAGCTGATCGTCAGTCCAAAATCTTGGCAGGTCTTGCTAAAACGATCCATGAGCTGCTGGAGATCTTTGGCAGAGTGGGCAGTGACAGCTGCATCGTCGGCAAAGAGGAAGTCACGAAGGCATTTCAGCTGGACTTTGGACTTTGCTCTCAGTCTGGAGAGGTTGAAGAGCTTTCCGTCAGATCTGGTCCGGAGATAGATGCCTTCTGTTGCAGTTCCAAAGGCCTGCTTCAGCATGACAGCGAAGAAAATCCCAAACAAGGTTGGTGCAAGAACACATCCCTGCTTCACGCCACTTCGGATGTCAAAGGGCTCTGATGTGGAGCCATCGAAGACAACAGTGCCCTTCATGTCCTTGTGGAAGGATCTGATGATGCTGAGGAGCCTGGGTGGACATCCAATCTTGGGGAGAATCTTGAAGAGGATGTCCCTGCTGACCAGGTCGAAAGCCTTTGTGAGATCTATGAAGGCTATAAAGAGTGGCTGTCGTTGTTCCCTGCATTTTTCCTGCAGTTGTCTAAGGGAGAATACCATATCAGTGGTGGACCTGTTGGCTCGGAATCCACACTGCGATTCTGGATAGACGCTCTCTGCAAGTACCTGGAGCCTCTTTAGTGCAACTCGGGCAAACAACTTTCCTACAACACTAAGGAGAAAGATGCCACGGTAGTTGTTGCAGTCACCCATGTCACCTTTGTTCTTGTACAGCGTGATGATGTTTGCATCCCTCATGTCTTGAGGTACTCCACCTTCTCTCCAGCAGAGACAGAGGATTTCATGCAGCTCAGTGACGATGATCTCTTTGCAGCATTTTAGGACTTCAGCAGGGATGCTGTCTTTTCCAGGTGCCTTGCCAAAGGCAAGGGAGTCCAGGGCCACGTGAAGTTCTTCTAGGGTTGGTTCACTGTCAAGCTCCTCCAGCACAGGCAGGCACTCAATGTTGTTCAGCGCTTCTTCGGTGACTACATTATCTCTGGAATATAGCTCAGAGTAGTGCTGCACCCAGCGTTCCATCTGCTGCGCCCGATCCTGGATGACCTCGCCTGTGGCAGACTTCAGAGGGGCAATTTTCTTCTGTGTTGGACCTAGGGCCTGCTTGATACCATCATACATCCCCTTGATGTTGCCCGTGTCAGCTGCTATCTGTATCTCGGAACAGAGCTGGAGCCAGTAGTCGTTAGCACATATCCTGGCAGCCTGCTGGACTTTGCTGCGAGCAGCTCGGAGGACCTGCAGGTTGCACTCACTGGGACAAGCCTTGTATGCTGCTTGAGCTCTCCTCTTAAGAACAGGATAAGAACAGGCCCTCAGTTTGGCTGTACGTGCCGTAAGAGGAGACTAAACAGCCACCGGGTAGATGGGACTGGTCAGCCTGGGAAGGCAGCTCATCTGAGAGAAGGAAAACTCTGATCCCAAACCTCCACTGCCTTGTGGCTACATCCAGTTATGGAAAAGGCTTCAGGAGTCAACCTCGAGGCAAAATCAGGAGCTGGAGTCCCTGAGGCAGTTCATGGCTGAACACAGTCACATTCTGGCAACTCCTGCAACGCCGCTGGAACCAACCGTATTGGCTTCTGCCTTTCCATTGGACCATTCCAGCGATGTGGAGAGGGGGGATTTGCTGCATGGGTAACAGCATATCCTCCATACCTTCTTTACCCAGGCTTCGCGCACTGGAGAGGACACTCCAACTTCGCCATACGGCGTCGGCACAACACGCGAAGCAGCAGTTTACTTGTTATAAGTCTTCGCTCGATTGGCGTAGAGTGTGACGCCAGGGGCTGCTTCCGACGGTGGGAGAGATCATTGCATCTCATTGGGCAGCTACCACCCGCCGTAAGCTGGGCAGTCCCCAGCCAGTAAGGTGTTGCCTTGCCACGGTCCGTTAACCTCATGGGGTGCATGGGGTTTAGGGTGAAAACCGACAAGCGGATCGACAACTCTGCACCATGCAACAGAAAACAGAAAACTCCTGCCCTAAAACTGGGCACCTGGAACGTAAGGACAATGACACCTGGCTTCTCTGATGACCTGCAAGAAATAGACGATGCACGCAAAACAGCTGTCATCGACATGGAGCTGAGCAGACTGCAGATGGACATCGTCGCCCTTCAAGAGACAAGGCTGCCAGATTCCGGATCTGTCAAGGAGAGAAATTTCTCATTTTTCTGGCAGGGAAAACCACCAAACTAAACCAGGGAACATGGCGTTGGCTTTGCGGTCAGAAATACTCTGCTGGAATCCATCATCCCACCTACTGTGGGAAGTGAAAGAATTTTGTCCCTGCAGCTCCAGTCATCAGCAGGACCTGTCACACTCATCAGTGCTTATGCACCGACTCTGTCGTCTCCAGCAGAAGCCAAAGACAAATTCTACCATGACCTGTCCACCACTATCAAGAAGATCCCTGCAAAAGAGCTATTGTTCATCCTTGGCGATTTCAATGCTAGAGTTGGTGCTGATAACAGTTCGTGGCCCACTTGCTTAGGTCAGTTCGGCAGTGGGAAGATGAATGAAAATGGCCAACGCCTGCTAGAGTTTTGCTGTCATCACGGTCTCTGTGTCAGCAACACATTCTTCAACACGAAGCCCCAACATAGAGTCTCTTGGAGACACCCAAGATCAAAGCACTGGCACCAGCTCGACCTGATTCTCTCCAGACGCTCCAGCCTTCCCAGCATCAAGATCACACGCAGTTATCACGGTGCTGCCTGCGACACTGACCACTCCCTGGTGTGCAGCAGAGTGAAACTGCAAGCAAAGCGACTGTACCACACGAAAAAGGAAGGAAGACCTCGCATTGATACCAGCAAGATCCGGGATCAGAGAAAAGTGGAGGAATTTGCACAAGCACTTGAGGAATCTCTTCCAGGCCCGGCCGATGCAAAAACATCCAACATATGGAAACATTTCAAGAATACCGTTTACAACACCGCCTTGTCCATATTTGGCAAGAGGACCAACAAGACGGCAGACTGGTTTGAAGCCCACTCTGAGGAGTTGACACCAGTCATTGAGGAAAAAAATTTTCAAAGTATGTAGTGTAAATAATGAATTATATGTAATGTAATATTGTTTTAAATTTAACAATAAGTAATATGGTTAAATTAACCACATGAAAACAATAGATGAGTGCTTTTATCCTTTATTTTGTCATGTCCTCCATTTTTCTTGGATGTCCTACATTTTGGGATGCCTTGCCCTCTTCTGCGATTATGGCACCTGGTCACTCTGCAAAAGTCCCCTTCCCCTGAGGAGACTTCCAGTGTATGGAGGCCAAACTGCTGTCTTTAGGATTGGGCTGTCTGTCGACTGTTCATATATTCTGCTGTTTACAGTTCCTCGTCTGTTTAAAAAGGCACCAAAAATAATGAGGCTTTTGAGCCTTGCTCTATATTATTCATACTCGTGCAAGAGTAGAAATGGCCTTTTAAATAGCTTTTAAGGGGTAGTGTTTGTGTTGCCATGCCATTTCTGAGGAAAGGGACTTTGTTGTTTGTTTAGTGGCACCCTGCAGACAACAGAAATCACATCAGAGTCCTCTGCTGCATTGTTCTCCACCTCAGTAACGTCCCATCAAAGAAAGAAAAGTCAGACACTTTCCCTCTTGTAAAAAATAAGAGTCCATCACAGAAATGGGAGGACACCATCCACTTTCTGTTCCATAAACAGCTTTCGTGTTTGTTTCTCACTGACATCAGTAGGGAAAAGTTGGAGCCCTTTGCTGGGATGTGAAAGAGTAATTTTGCCTGAGTCTTGACTCAGTAACTCATCGCAACACACCCTAAGCCGGTCACCAAATTATTTTGACTCGAGTCTGAGTTATTTTGAGAAATGAGTCATGTCGTGGAAGCAGTGGGGAAATTCAGCAAGCACACACACAAAAAAGACACACACAAAAGCGAGTCTTGACTTGAATCTATTGAGTCATGACTCTTTTCCGAGTCACTGCTGCAAGTCATGAATCACCCCTGAGTCATTGGTGTGTGTGACTCTAGTTTCCCACGAGTTGCAAAAAACCTGCTTTTCTGTGGCTCAAGTCTGAGTCTCAGTTCCCATCCCTGGCCCTTTGATGCCAAGCTGCAGGTTATGGCTTGTTCAGTTTCCATGATGGAAAGGAAGGAGTGAGAGTCACACTTTAAATAATGTACAACTTCCGTCTGCTGTGAAGATGATTGTAACAATCAGTGGGTGAACATGCGGTTCATAAGATGCAGATGACATTCATTATATATCGGGGAGGATGAGATTTAAGCTTGCGTAGCTTTCTCTAGACCAGTGGTCTTCAGTCTTTTTCATGTCACAACCCCAGTAAACAAAGTATGAAACTGGGGACACACTGTTTTGAAAAAAAATACAATACAGGATTTAATAAGTCAACATTTACACACTGACACTGCATTATGCACTATACAATGAGGGGCAACGTGATCAACGAAGAATGAGAACTTCTTCCCAAGGGGACATCATCTGTTAATATGTACAGTGCCAGAAGCAACAACTAACCCCCTATTGTCCAAGAATGGCATGTCCATTTTTACATAGTCTTTAATTTATGCACTCGGAGAGATAATGGAATCTCTCTTTTGCATCTAAAAGTGGTCCTTTTGGCACAACTTAGTCCAAAAAAGTTCCCATCAGTCTCTTCATTATTCTTGTCACTGCTTTGCGTTTTTCACTATGGTGCCAACTGCAGAAATTACTGTTGTTTTAGAGCTGCTTGCACTGGTGGTAACTGTGACAACGGCGGGTAGTGTCGCAGTGGTAGTGAGAATGGTGGGTTGAGCTATTGTTGTCACAGGAATGGCAGAATCCCACTTGCTTTTCCTCTTCTGTGCATCTCCACCTGCAGTGCTGGCTGTTGTAGTTGTTGTAGATGGAGCATTTGTAGTCCCCTTCTTAGTTCCTGTCACAAACTCAATCTTAGTACGCTCCTTTTTGGCCTTTTCCAACTTGTCCATTTCAATTTTCTGTGCTTTTGCTAGTGCCTCATAATACGAGTCCTCAGACCATCCATGAGGGTCAAACATGTCCTTGGGGTAATTTGTGCCAAGTTCATCAATTGCACAAAACTGGATCAACTTCTCATAGATACTGGGATTGCGGAACTCTCTCTTCCTTTGGATGATAAAGTTCATGTCCATTCCTTCTTTTATTTTTCTCTCATACAGCTTTTGTATCTTGTCCTGTAAGTGGTTGGAACATCTACCTGGTGGTTCTGGAGGAATTTTTATCTCATCAGGTGACATGTTTCTTACTCGCTCAGAGAAGGAAGCAACTAGTTCCTGAGGATCTCTCTTCTCCAGCTCTGAAAAGTCCTTTAGGTCATCAGCCTCAGGTTTTTCAGTCTCTGAATCGTCATCTTCCGACTGTCTGCTGTTTTCATCATCTTCTTCATCATAACCATCTTCTTCTCCCTCCATCTTACTGAAATCATCTTCTCCGTAGCCCTCTGTTACCAAGCCACCTTTTTCTTCCGCGCCCGCTCCTCGCTCGCTGCCCGCCCCGCCGGCCTCACTATCGGACTCGGACTCGGGCTCGGAGTCTTTGGCATAAACCGCCAAGGAGGACAGGACGCTCTTCTTCGCCGCCGCCATTGTCCCCGTCCCACTTCCCACAACCGCAGCCCACTTCCGGCGTGGGGGAGCGACGCGTGCCGACGAGGGCCCAGCTGTCGCCATAGCGACCACTCTTCTTTCCCCCCCGACCCACTCGGAAGCCCGCATGGGACTGAGAGGGCCTGAGGCTGAAGAGGGGGAGGGGCGAAGAGAGATCAAGGGAGTGGCTGAAGAAAGAGAAAAAGCTGTTGTCCACGCGCCGGCCCTTTAAATAGCACGCTACGCGTCATCAGTGTGCGCTCGACTCGCCGCTGGAGGTTGAATAAGCGCACAGGTAACCGGGAGGGCGCGGGGTGTGAGGCGGTTGTGATGATGGCAGAAGGATACTAGCTTGAAGAGGGATGATAGGGACACACTGTTGATCCTGGTCCCCTCCTGGGACCCACTCCCTGCCCCCATTACCGCCCACTCTGCCCCTGTAATGCCCTCCCAGTACTGTTCACTGTAACCAAATGTTCTTATTAGATAGAGCAAAAAAAGTTACCATAAAGCCTGGCACTAGTGAAAACTAAGAACCTGAATAGGACTGGGACCTGAAGAGATACACCAGATGCCTTCCCCTTTTACCTGGTGGTGCTCTAGTCCAGTGGTCTTTCCAAGCAGTGCAAGGGCCATGGAAGGGAGGGGTGTAACAGGGAGGGAGAGGGTGGAGATGGAGGTATGGGGTGGTCAGATCAGACCAGGGAGAGGAAAGGATCAGTGACACTAGTGTACACCGTAGCCTATCCCCTTTCCCAGGACAAATCTGCTAACAAGGCTGCACTTGAAGTTGCACCAGTTAATAAGCAGGTGCAGGTCTATGTAGACCCATTGCCATGGTTGGAGCTTTCCCCAGAGCACGGGAACAAATGCTTCCTTACCTCAAGACCTCCAGCCTGCTCAATTCACACATAGGATACAGCCTGGACGTGCTGGCCCCATTTAATTGGTGCAGCTTAGGATTGCACTTCCCATGCAGTTTAGGTAGGTAAGTATAAACTGGTGCCTAACCTGAGCTTCTTTTCAGACAAACCCCTGATGCTTTCATTCAACTTCCTGCATTCCTTACGCAATAGTGCAGGCAATCTTTAGTCGAGAAGCAACTGCTCTCAAAGAACCAAGACTTGAAGGGAATGCTTCTTTGACTTTCTCTGACTTGTTAACCTGATCAGCAGTTCAGAAATAAATTACTGGGAGCAGAAAGGCCTGCTTCGTTTAGCCATTAGGGAAATAAGTCAATGTTAGAGAAACACAGATTTATTTACAAGCTGAAACATTTTGCAATCTAAAGACACATCAACCTGTAATAATCAGTGTGTTTGGGATGGAGGGAGGGAGATACTGGGGTTTAATCAGCCTAAGAAAAAGAAACACAATCAATGGCATGATTAAGCAAGGAAAAGATGGGAGTAATCTAAATTTTAATTTGTCAAGTGGCGATAATCCAAAAGCTTGATATTTAAAACTCTCCATGGAAGATGATGAGCTGCTGATAGACCTACTTGTTCTGGGTTATCAAAATGAGTTAATTAGGAATTACAAGTTTAGTGCTTAGCATATCAACTTTGTTTTTAGTGTTATAGCTCAGCTGGTTAAGCAAAAGGGGGTGGGGAACGATCACAAGGTGAAGTGAAGAGTGTTCTAGGAATCAGCACATTCTTGCACTGAAAAGCTCTGGCTGGAATCCATCTTCCTTGTTTACCAATGCACTCCTTTCAAGGGGTACAGTCACCTGTAGTTCAGAGCTTAGCTCATTTGTATTAATGTAGGTATTCATTCTGCAGGCCCTTCTGCACCTGCCTTATGCGCAGCCGTTGCAAATGTGGATTCAGGGATGGCCTACCCATAAGGTGGGCTGAATTGTCAGCTTTAGTTGGTGGGCTCAGGGATGGAACTGGCAAGGGTTGCCCAGCACTTGTGTTCACTTGTTACCAGTCCCACCTCCAGTGATCTTGTTCTCGATCGCTCTCCAGTGACTGGGATAATCACTTTGTCTCCTCCATGCCTTCACTGGCTATTTGGGGAGGATTTTGGAAGCAGAGCACCTATGATCCTCCCTGTCTAGCCAGTTTGGAAGACATGGTATGTGGAGGTAGAGGGGGTAAGGAAGTAGAAGTGGCAAGTATATTGGGCAATCTGAACTCTCTCAACCTATCCTATGACACAGGATTATAGCTACTGTAGAATTACTTCCCCATAAAGAGTTCTTACAATTGTAGGTGTCTGAGAATAATAATTTTCTGTGTTTCCATATAGCAGTAGCTCTAACTGGGAAGGGGTCAGGATGGGGGCCAAAGCCCTGCAAGAGTCCCATTCCCAATGCATGCTCTCCCGTGCTTTGGAAAGTGTGTGTATACACCAACTATCTCCTCCTCATGGTGCCCAGGAGATGGAAAATAGTCAACCTCCACCATGGCTATAATTGTATCTACTAGTGTCACCTGTTCCCACCACCCCATTGAGCCTTTGCTGATTTACTGGGTGATGGTAGAGAGAAGTGGCATCAGGATTTGTCAAATGGCACTGGGAGAAGACAGAGGTGGTTTGCTGCCACTGCTGCTCTCTTCTGTTTCCTAATAAGCCAGCTGGGTCTCCAGGGACAAATTTGGAGGCTGGCCAAGAGGCAGTAGAGAGCAGGCATCAGCAATGGACCATCCACCTAGTTTCTCTGGGTCCAATTAACAATTCCCAGATACCTAGCCCTTATGTAGTGTGGGAGGCAAGATATCTGAGACCTGTAACATGGCAATTGCAGGATAGCACTGTGGGAAAAAGATGGTCCCCTCCCCAAGAATCATTTGTTAACTTCCTGGCTTTCTCAACAGTGGTGGTGAACAGTGGCAGCGGCAGCTGACCCTCACTGCTCAAAGCTGTTCTGGGCATAATTGTGAGCCCTTGTGTGACTATAAGCCCCTGGCATATGCCCCATCAGACCTAATCATGAATCCACCCTAATCCATTTTGTACATGGAACTTTTCCTGATTCATTGAAGAAAATGTGGAAGACCTGAATGTTTGGAGCTCTAGATTCACATTAGCGCCCTGTGCAGAGACACTGCTTTCCGGCCTGCCTTCATAGCTTTCCCAGTTTCTGACTTTCCCAGTTTCTCAGGTGCCAGAGAACATCAACTATGTGATAAGTCCTATCCAGTTTTCCAACACTGATGCAACCAAGCCAACGGGGCGTGCACCTGTAATGGGGGAGCAGTAACAGAGGCCTCCTCAAGGTAAGGGAGGTAACAACATAAGAACATAAGAACAGCCCCACTGGATCAGGCCATAGGCCCATCTAGGCCTATGGCCTGATCCAGTGGGGCTGTTCTTATGTTCTTATGTTAAGGGAATATTTGTTCCCTTACCTCAGGGCTGCATTGTGGCAGCATTAGCACTGAAAAGTTGGTTAGGATTTGGCTCCAAAACATTGGCCAGGTATGGATGAATAGAAAGTTTAACTTTCACCAGCCAGTTTTCTGGGAGCCCTTGTGAAATATATTTTTTTCGTTCAAAACTGATAAATTGTCAGGATATATTTCAGAAGTTTGCATTCTTTTCTTACTTTTTCAATAAGACCCAGGGTCTTTTCACAGCACCTGAGCAAACGTGTTTATGCAAAAGTTGATGCAAAGTACAAGTTATTAAATGCTGGCTGGGTTTAGTAAAGCATGGATCTCTCAAAATTAAATAGATGTGCCACTAGCAAAAAGACATATTGAATAATAAAATGCCTTGCACCGCATTGCTGTGTAACTCTACATTTATTTATAGATTTTGACTTTATAATAGGTTTCAGTGTATCTCTGCTTTATGGTTTACCAATGCACCCGGAGGGGGAAGTTCATTCTAATCAAATTTAGTATCACAAAAATAAGCACTGAGACAAATCAACAAACCTCTGGCATTGTAAACATTGTAAAAAGACAGATGATTATGTTGCTAAGTTGTTTCTACCTTGAAACTAATTCTCTATGGCTCCGCTGTTGCTACCTTCACTATGCATCTCAGTGCTGGGTTTGTGCAGAGCGTACTTCAAGCAAGGCATTGGGCCAAGCAAATATAAAAGTCTTGTGAAATAATCAGCCTCGAGACAGCCAATTTATGCGCACTGCTGGGGATAATGTGTTGGTTTGGATACTGCAAAAGTGCTCAAAGTACTTTTGGGTCAAGCAGATTTCAGGACCGTAGAGACTACCACCTGCTGCTCCTTTCCCAAACTCTAATATGCAACAAAATTCAACTGAGCATAGACAATCAGTGTGCCTCTCCCCATTCAGCTACCAAGGGTCAACTGACAATTGCAGCACTGAATCTGATGACATCAGAAGCAATTCTATACTACACATGCAGCAGAAAACTGAGTCAGTCAAGAGCCAGTACAGCATAGTGGTTAGAGTATTAGACTAGGGGTGCAATCCTAATCCCTTATGTCAGTGCTTTCCAGCACTGACATAAGGGCAATGCAGCTCTGAGGTAAGGAAACAAACATTCCCTTACTTTGAGGAGGCCTCCGTGAGTGCCACCCAACTGCAGGATGCAGCACATGTTCCATTGGCACCACTATGCCAGTACTAGAAAGCACTGACATAAGGGGTTAGGATTGCGCCGTAGGACACTCAGGTTCAAGTCCCTACTCAACCACAAAATTGACTGGACAGTCCTGGACCCAGTCACTATCTCTCAGCCTAACCTACTTTGCAGGACAGCTATGAGGGTAAAGAGGGGCATTGTGTTTGCTGATCTGGTCTTGAACCAGAGGCAGGATAAAAAAGTAATAACTGAATGTTTATCTTTTGACTGTGATGGAATCAGATCGACTATCTGTCTCCCTGGTTCTCAATTGCTCACCTCCTTGTCAATAGGACTGCAGCCAAAACAGTATGACTCTAAAGAAAATGGAGATTTCTGGGTCCTCATTGAACTGCAGATTTTTTGGGGAAGGAAAGAGTTTGCTTAAGGGTTGTTTGCTTAATGGTTAAGCCATTTCTGCCCAATGTTGCATATCTACAACAGGGATCAAATGTGTATACCTGTGGCAGAAATGGGTTAAAGGAATAGAATCAAGATTTCTAGAGAGGTATCACTCTTCCTAGGGGGCAGACTTGCAGTTTCAGAGGCAGTACTAGCAAGAATGCAAGCTGCAGTTTTAGAGAGCTGGTGTTCTTTGAAAAGACAGAGAGTAGGATAAAAGGAAGACTGATTGTTCCAAGCTAAAGATTAAGATTCCCACCCAGCCTAACAGTGGGATCCAGGACATGTTTGAAGTAAGTGCCACTAAGTCTAAGAGAACTTACTCTTAGAAAGATGAACTATCTTTTTGCTCCCCCCCATCTGAATCATATCCCCTGGAATGACTGCTATTTACCTGGGGGGGGGGGATATCCAGTTTGTGCCAATTGGAGCTTTGTTTTCTTGCCAAATAGAAATTGGGGCATGGAGAGGGGAGGCAATCTAGATCAGGACCATCAGCAAGGCAAAGAGTGCCGCCTTCCCTCCACGCCATGGTCCCAATCTCTATTGGGACACTGTGCAGCTACAATTGACATTTGAAAGAGTAATCATGCAATCACAGTATCATTTGGCCCTCTGCCATGGGCAGATACAAGATGGTGCCACATTGGCAATAATGCGAAGAGTTCCTGATACACATTTCCCCTAGAAGTAATCAAATGAGCAAGGACCTTGTGATGGTTGCACTAAGTGAAGCTCTGTCTTCATCATTCATTCCTATGGAAAACAGTAATATACTGCACTCAGAGACACCACTGTGTTGGTGACTGAAAGCGAACAGTAACCACACCAGGGATGGTTGATGTGTCTCTACGCTGGCATGGCCATGGAAACATCTGCTAATTCCTGCTGATGATTTGTGTGAGCATGGTGAAACTCTCTCAGATGCCACATTCATACAAGTACCACCAAAAATCGACATGACTGCATCCCTGATGAGACCCTCTGGCTACTTTGTGTGAAGTGGTCCACCATTAAGTAGACCTGAGCATTCTTCCCAGTGCCTCATTCCATCATGTTTGTTTCTTGTATTCCAAAGTTTAAATACATTTCCTGAGTTATATTCTCAGCTGGTGTGAGTCAGTCTATCACTAATTGCTTTCCAGAAGGGATGTTGAGTTACTCCAGATGGCAAATTGGCTTCTATTCTATAATAAACTTGAAGAATTTCTCATTTGGTTTCATATACACTCAAGACGTGGGGTTATTATTTGAGACAACTTCCTGCACTCCCACTGTGATTCAGTCATTAGTTAAGCAGGCAGGTGATTGTGAGTTACCTGTGAAAATATTTACAGCATTTCCCCACTGTTAAATAACTTGATGATGAAACTGAAATTGTCAACATCAGACGTTGGGTCTGAGGTTGAGATGAAAGCCATCTGCATTCTAAAGATAAGGAAGCATAAGCCTAGGCACAGGCAAAAAAAAAAAAATTCCCACCAGTAGCTTTGGAGGATCCAGTCAAATTATATTAATTCTGAACCACCTGTAACTAAATTTAAACAAAAAATTTACCCCACAAATTAGAGAAATTGGATGTCAACGCAGGTGACTTAAGTGTACACGAATCTGCAAAAAACATGTTTTTGCAACTTGGACTTGATTCAAGTTTCCATCCCTGGATTGCAGCCTAATCCTATCAGACCTCTGCACAGCTCTGCATAGCTCCACCTACCTGGGTCCACTTAGACTTGAACCAGCAAAATACCTGCACATATTTGAGTAGACCCATTAGGGGAGCAGAGGTTTGTCCCAGGTCAAGGCAACAAATGTTTCCTTACCTCAAAAAAGACTCTGGGACTTGAAATACCCCAGTAGGGTGTGTGCCCCATTGACTCGACTGCATCAGCACTGAGGGAGTTACGTTGGATTTATTTATTACATTTTTATACCGCCCTGCCTCCAAAGAGCTCAGGGCAGTGTACATAGCTGCTCCTCTCCCACAACAACCCTGTGAGGTAGGTGAGGCTGAGAGAAAGTGACTGGGCCAAGGTCACCCAAGAAGCTTAAAGGCTGAGGGGGGATTTGAACCTGAATCTTCCAGGTCTAAGTCCACCTCCCAAACCACTACACCATCCTAGCTCTTGGGATGTCTTGGGATTGGGACGTCTATGTGGTTTTCCAGTAACACTTTAGTGCCTCCTGAGATTGTGAATGGAAACTGAAGTCCGCAAGTTGCAGAGACCATAACATAGATATCCTTTTGCAGGTGAATTTATAAGATCTCTGAATTTAGCACCAACCAAACTCTTGACCCCTAAATTAACTGCAGCATTTGTATTGTTCATCCCCCACCCATTAGCTCCATTACTTATAAGGCAGCCCAGCACCAAAACCTCTGAGAAACAGATATTGAATTGAATCATTTCGTTTTCTTGCAAAGAAATGTCACCACTGTAAATAACAGCCCCCTTTCCAATATAAAGCACAGATACAGCCAGCCTGAACCTGTCACTGTCATCAGTGTGGAGGATGAAACTTGGAACTCTTGGCTGGCTCTTTCTGAGCCTGTGCTCAGTATTGATCAAGCAATAAAATGGGTATATTAATATCAAAGGAAAACAGTAGCTGGATCGTTGGGGAGTTGTGTAATGGGGTTGAAAGTCTATAAATTCTGATGTAGCTCATAACTCATGTGAACAAATTTTGCAGGAGACTCACAATCGGCAGAATGGGAGACGTATCATCACAACATACCAAGGACCCAAACTGGAATTAGGAAAAAAAAATTCCCCCAAAATGTCAATGGCTGCATATAATAAGCATTTATACAGTACTTCAAAGCAGTGGTTCCCAAACTGGTGGGTCGCGACCCACCAGCCAGGGAAGTACTTGTCCCTGCTCCTTTCAAGAGTGAACAGAGAGGAAGGCAGCAACGTGATCCCCCAAATCACACTGCTACTGGGGATGGGAGGGTTTTGGTTTTTTTATTTACCTGCAGCCAGTGCTGCAGTCCTGGGGGGTCCAGAGAGCTCTCCAAAGGGCTCCCCATGCCTACAAAAGTTCTAAATAAAGAAAACAAATAGGCACTTGCAGTATTCATGACAAAACCAGAAGTGCTCGCGAGGGCCCAATCCTATCCAACTTTCCAGTGCTGATGCAGCTGCAACGCAGCACCATGGTAAGGGACCAAATGGTTTGTTACTTTGAGGAGACCTCCATGACCCCCCCCCCGTTTGCACTGTACGCCCCATTGGCAGGGCTACATTGGCACTGGAAAACTGGATAAGATTGGGCCTTGAGTTCTGTAGTTTATTATTATTATTATTATTATTATTATTATTAATAACAGGATTTATATACTGCTTTTCAACTAAACTAGTTTGTGTTCTAAAGTGCAGGACCACCTTGAATATTGTCAGCTGACAGCCACAAGCCAATCTGACACCATCAGACCCTGAAACCACTGTTGTTGACCTCCACAACAGTTTCCATGTCTGAGCAGCTTCTTGCTGGGAGAAGTTATTCAACAGGCTCTTCTTGCCTTGCCTCACCTTGCCCTATTACCCTCCTTGTCTGCCTGCTCTGAAACCTTAGTACCAGTCCAGCTTTAACAAGTTCATCTGCCTCTGGAACTCTGGACCCTTTGCCAGAACCAGACCTTGAGTTTGCCTAGAGCCATCACTTGTCTCTGAACTTCTGTATTGTGCCATTTGTATCTGACCTTTCCCTGGATAGTCCCAAGGTAGCTAACATAGTGCTGCCATGTGATCTGGATTATTCTTTTTTCCCCCCTTCAGGTTTTAGGCAATTTTAGGTATCTGAGACAGTGCTGATTTTGCACATTTGCTGGCATGGATGGCCAGCTTTTATTTTTTTGAAAGAAAGCAAGAATTTAGCTTCTTTGGAAGACAAAATATGGTTCAAAAAGTATAAGTTAATTATCATGTACAGTTCAGTGAGAAGACCCTTGCCTCTATTCCAGTGGTTTCCAAACTTTTTAGCACTGGGACCCACTTTTTAAAATGACGTTCTATCGGGACCTATCTAGCTTTACTAGACTTTAAAAAGAATATAGAAAGAAATAATATGTTTATTTACATGTAATAATACCCTGAAAAAGATGTTCCAAAATTTCTCTCCTTATATTTACAAATGCTTGTAAACTGCAGGAGCTGTTTGCTGGGTAGTTAGCAGTTATCTGATTTTTGAAAAGCCACAGGGCTTGAGGCAATTAGTTATCTGATCCTTCCATCACCTGTGTTTTTATTGGAGGCTCTGCTTGGCTGCTATAGGCTGCACCAAAAATCAGGTTGCGACCCACCAGTGGGTCCTGACTCACCATTTGGGAACCAATGCTCTTGTCAGTGAAAGAAGTCAGGGCTGGGATTGACATGAAAGGAAAGCAATGATCAGGTGCTTTCTTTCCCCTTCACAAATGTGGCTCACAGAGTTAGAAAAAGATGACAGTCGCTGTTCAATTACATTGGACAACACACAATTTGCCTTTGAAATGAAAATAGCTAATCTTTACTAATTTCAATGTGCTGAACATGAAAATGACAATGTAATCTGTTGAGTGGCTCTGGTTTAGGAGAAACTAAACACATTGTGTACATAGGTGGTGGGAAAGACGTGGACATTTACCAGTACGTGTCTACGGAATTGTCGATTGTGGGTCTCTCACAAACTGTAGCCCAGTGGTTCTCAAACTTTTAGGGAGGTTTACTTTTAGGGAGATTTGAGGGAGATTTGAAGGGGAGGAGTGAGGGCAGTAATGCAATATCCAGAATTGCATCATTAAGGGGGGGCAAGGGGGGTGCTTTCACATACTTTTACTTAGGTAGTGCTGCTGGAGGCTCCAGGAGGTGCGGGAAGCCCTGCACAGAGCACCCCAATGCTTGGTACATTGAAGAATAAGCGGGCGCAAAGCACTTCCTGGTTGCGACACAAATTGCATAGCCAAATTTGCATTTTCATTGTCAAAATCTATAAGAAGTGACTAATTTAATCTTGGGGGCACGACCTTCATAAAAATGTGTTATCCATTGATATCCAAGGATGGAATGCACTGGTTTCTTTATGCAGCTATTGGGATCAGTGGCTGGAGCCTCCCACCCCAGGGTGGCAACACTCCCTTGCTGCACAACACACACCCCCCTTACCATGTTGAGCATTACAATATAACAGCGGGCCCAGACCTGCCAGATCCTGGCATGCAGGCTTGACTGCGTAGCCCCTCCAGAATTATTTTGGCAGTAACGTGATGACGTCATCACGATTGCATGCACCACTGGATTGGTTCTGGGGAACCGCTATTTGTGGGTGTTCAGAGCTGTGGATGGGCAGGAGGGCCCATTCGCCACCAAACATGACTCCAATCAGCAACCAGGCAACAGCATTTTAAATCTGTGACCATTTTTGAATATTGTTCAATCTCTACATAGAACGTGTTATAATAATCAAGTTCAGGTGGCATCAGAGCATGGGTCACTGTGGCCAAATCTTCTTTTACAAGGGAGGGGGTGTAGATAGTGCACCAGCCAATGCTGGCCACAAGTGCTTATGGCCACAGCAGCCACCTGCCCTTCATGTTGAAGGTAAACCTGGGAGGTCTCTGGGATCTTTTTTTGCTACTCAGGGCATTTCTAGTCAGCCCAACGTAAAATCAAGCTTTGAAGCTGAGTCCCGAACATATCACTGGAACACATTTGCTGTGTCCTTCACTATGAGCTGTTTGCCCTTGATGATATCACCATGTAGCTAAATGTGCCTTGATGACCTCACTGTTTCTGGGAAGAAAGATGTTTAGAACAAAAAGAACAAGAGTGCTGGAGCAGCCACTGATCAAGACTGTGAATAAATTTCAAAATATCAGAGAGAGGAGTAGCGAAGGGTGGGATCCACGGCCACGGGGGCAGATGAGGACATTGGAGGTGGAGGTGAGGCCACAAGGTGAACATTTTTGCCCCATCTTTTCTTCTGAAGACTCAGCTAAAAGGCTGACGTGTTTTGTGGGGTGAGAAAAATGCTTGTGAGCTATTATCCTTGTTTCACCACTGGAATGGTCCTGTGTCAGGCACCTCTTGCATGACCTGTGCATGGAACTTTATACGCAAGAGGAATAACTCACCATTTGGCCTGTACTGACAAGATTAGCAAGGCATCCAGCTTTATAAACTCATGCAATGAAACGTCTTCTTTATCAGAGTTGGCTGATTCTCTAGATTGTGTTGTGATTTACAAGAGGAGGTTGAGCTTTGGATATGGACATTTTAATCTTTTTTATTGTTATTACTATGATTATTTTTTTCAAAGAAGAATAACTTCATGGCTGAAGCCACTCTACTAATCTCTTTCAATTCTGTTCTCAAAGGCAGTAATTTACAAAGGTTCTATCTTGTTTTGTAGAATCACAAGAGTGAGCGCAAGATTTGATTAGAGATAAATCTTTTTTTTTTTAAGCACACTATCTACATGACTTTAGAAATTGGCACAGAGAAATATAATACAAGTCGTCCATTGCAACATGATAGCTAAGGTGGCTCAAACGTGCAAAATGAACATACCAATTAAATCAAATTGCTTGTGTGATCCAATTGCTTGCATGCATGTTTTACAAAACAGACAAGCAAAGAGCAAGGACCGATCGATGACTGCAAGTTGGAAAAACAGACCTAGTCTCGCTCTATGGTTCTTGTTGCATTTCTCAACAGTGCTTATGCTTGAGCATTTTCATTTTCAACTAACTCTCCTTCAAAATGAAAAGTCCAAAGAGCAAAATTTGAATGTGTAACCCACTATCCTGAATAGAGTTGCGAGTTTCCAAAAAGCAATGGTGGACCTGGAGGGAGGAGTGGGGGGGGGGGTAAATGCCCTGAGCACTGTGTCCGCACAGTGCTCCAGACTGAGCAGGAAGCCCTATGAGGCTTCCAACGTGATCTTAAGCAGTACTTCTGGTTCAAAAACGTGAGGGAGCCTCAGAATGTTTTTCCAGTCATCCCCATCATTGTGTGAGACTCCGTGGCTCTGGGTAAGCAGGGGGGCAGCATGGTGTGTGTGTGTGTGGGGGGGGTGGCATTGTGGGCCTTTGTCCCTGGGTGTATAGCGGGGCAGATCCTTTACTGCCAAAAAGAACCCTATTTCTCCCGCTCTCTTCTTTCCTCTTAGCTGGACAGGTCGCAAAGGTTGCAAACTCTATCATTTTTGTACTCTTCCTACAAAAGCAGATTTTTCAATCCCAGTTTCCAAGCAAGGAATTGTGTGCTTCTTCTTGCAGCCACCTTGCTCTGCAGAAGGGCATATGCCAGGCATCACAACATCTGTGAAGTAACATTGCTTAACTTCCGGTCTCTAAACCCAGAAACCTCTGTGTCCCAAAAAAAGCCCTCTCCGTCCCAAGTACGACTTACCATTCTGCCATGGTGCTGCTTTTCTTTCAAGCTGATCTTGGCATAGGGATGCAGAATAGTAAGTGCCACTTTAGGGG
Source organism: Tiliqua scincoides (assembly GCF_035046505.1). NCBI lineage: Eukaryota > Metazoa > Chordata > Lepidosauria > Squamata > Scincidae > Tiliqua > Tiliqua scincoides. The sequence goes on along the minus strand of NC_089821.1, from coordinate 76,190,834 downwards.
GTGGAGGGCTTTTCCAAATCCTGGATCTAGCCTGCAGGCCAGGGTTTGGAGAGCCCTGACTTAGGGGATGGTTGATAGCATGGATTTTAACCCTTGTGCCCAAATCCTAACCAACTTTCCTGCACTGACATAGCTGTGACAATGGGGCATGTGCTAAACCCTGCAGTTGGCCCTGGGATGTGCTGCATCCAAGGGCCGGTAACGATCAGGCCCTCAATCTCTTAAGCCTGTGTGAGGCCTCCCTGTGGGGGGAGGGGAGGGCCTGCCTGGCCTTTCTGAGGGGGACCCCCTTGTGGAGGCCTCAGACTAGTTCCCCAGAAGAAGGGGGGGTTGTATCACCCGGCTCCCCCTCTTTGGGTTGGCAGCATTTGCCAGAGTCAGGAGCAGGGACTGCTGTCAGCAGATCCTCCTGCCTGCTCTTCTGACTCCCAACTGCCTTGTCATCCCTGGCCTCCAGGTTTATATAGGGTAGACCCCTCCCCTTTGGCCCCTCCCCTTCCCTCACAGGGATGGTACACAAAGGGCCTGTCTCTGGAACTGCCCTCCCCTGGGATTACCACCACTCCTCCCCTTCCTCTCTCTGTTTCCCTCCCACCTCCTCTCACCTGGAGCTGCCAGGGTTGTTCCTGAGAGGGCTGGGAAGGCTGCTGCCTCTGCTCTGGTCTCTGCCTTTGGGGGGTGGGCTGGCCCTGCCCACCTGGGTCCTGTAGCAATGCAGACGACCCGGGGAGGTCCAGCTGTGGGCTCCCGATGTTCACAGCCAGGTGCCCTGCCGGGCAAGGCAGGCCCCGACTGGTTGGGCGAAGGAGTGCTCCCCTTTTCCCCCAAGGTGGGGGAGGGGCGGTTGCCCAGCAGCCAATGGCCTGCGTCCCATCTCCCCCCTCCCTCCTCCAAGGCAGGGGGCGAAGCGGGGGATTCGGCACGCAGTGTTCCTCTGCTGTGCCTTGCCGCCCACAGCAGTGCCCAGGCAGCCTATGGGGAGGTGGCCCCATGTTCCACCGGCTTCCTCCCTGATCCTCTGGCCCAGAAGCCTTCTCCCTGGGTAAGTTGGGGACTTGTGGGAGGAGGGGAACCCCGACAGCCTGAAAATGTCCAAAGTTTTTTGTTTGTTTTTTTTTACCTTTGCAACATTGAATATATTCAGAACACTTCCTCCTTTTTACCAGCCTGGTGCTCTGCACCTCACCATCTCATTATTGCGTGACAACATACACCACTGCAAAATAATGCTCGTTAATGAAGATGTAACAAATTGTTTTCTTCATTTGTTCATCTGCTTTCGACAACTTCAAAGGATGAACTTTGGAGTGCAGAAAATGCCTTTTCCAGATTGAGAAATGTAAATAGAGTGTGTCTGAAATACTTATTTGGCTTTGCTATTTGCTAGTCTTTTTTTTTTTTTTTCCCCTGAGACTTATCATAAAGGTGGTAAGAGCCCTGCTGGACTAGACAATATAGAGCTTCTGCTTCCAGCAGTGACTGAACATTTCAGGAAGAAAATAGCCCTCTCCTTGTATTTTGCTCCCAGCATCTACTATTCAGAGGTGCATCCAATGAACATGGGGGTCATCTAGCACTGGCGCTTGCCTTTTTTCCCCCCTTTTACATTCTGTTCTATTATGCTGAAGGATCTGGACATAAGCTGTCACCCAGGATAATGCAAGCACACTGACGCTACTTGCTGTGAGTCTGTAGTCATGCACCTGTAGCAAAGAGGAGCCGAAGGAAGAGACCCACCTGAGACAAAGTTATCCATTGGAGCAGAGGTCTCCAAAATTTTTAGTACAAGGGCTGCATTATATATTTTACACATTTTTGCAGGCCCCCAAAAATTAGCTTTATACAGGGCAGAGGCGAGAGACATGTGGCACACTATCTCTGCCTGCTCCATTGCACAAGTTTGGTTTGTTATGATTTGTTTGCACATATCGCTATTTCCACACTGTGATTGTTTGACGGCATTGTTGAAAAGTTGACATGCAGAAACCCAATTTGTTTCATCAGCAGGGATGAGATTAACATTGAATAATTATGCTTTGAGGGTCTTAAGCATATGGCCCAGGGGACTGATAATGAGGGTTAGCCCGGCTGACAGCATATGGGAAGGAGTGCGGCAGACAGAACTGCACATGTTAACCGTGTGACCCCGTAGTTGGGCAAAAAAATATTTTAAGTTTCTGTGGGCCAGATAAAATCTTGTGGCGGGCCGGATTTGGCCCCCTAGGCTGTAGTTTGGAAAGCCCTGCTTTAGAGGCATGGTGTACCTCCGGTTTGCACCAAGTATCTCATTCAGTTTTACCAGCTGGTTTTCCTTGACACCCATCACTGTGAACCACTGCATATGCCTCCCTCTGAAGGTGATGGCAAACAACCAGAAGACAGACCTACCTCGATTTCAATATATATCAAATGAACAGCAGCTCAGTGTTTCCATTGTGTCTAATTTTCATGCTGAAGTTGCTTGAAATTACATTCATGCATTTCTTTAAGACGCTCACTGTTGAGCAAACGGTCTCTTCAGGGCACCCTGGAAACCTGGAAGCACTGGAAGAACAGCCATACATCTTGAGATGCTTTCAACTGACTTGTTCACCAACCTGCACCATCTAGAGGAGAAAGGCCATTTAATTAAAGTAGAGGAGCTGTGGGAGCCTTACTGTTCTCTGCGTAGGACTCTAGAGCTCTGTGTGGGTTGGCTCTTTATGATAATGAAACGGCTCCATGTTATCCGTTAACCCACCCACCTGTTATTAAGAGGTGATTGCTGAGGCAAGGACTCACCATGTCAGCAAAATGTTCCCAACTGAAGTGCCACTGTCCTTAAAGCATCTAAAAAGGTAACTGCCCTTGAAAGAAAGCTCTTGACTCCAGCTTCTGTTGAAAATGTATCCTCCATGACATAAGAACATAAGAACAGCCCCACTGGCTCAGGCCATAGGCCCATCTAGTCCAGTTTCCTGTATCTCACAGCGGCCCACCAAATGCCCCAGAGAGCACACCTGATAACAAGAGACCTACATCCTGGTGCCCTCCCTTGCATCTGACACAGCCCATTTCTAAAATCAGGAGGTTGCACACACACATCATGGCTTGTAACCCGTAATGGATTTTTCCTCCAGAAACTTGTCCAATCCACTTTTAAAGGCATCCAGGCCAGATGCCGTCACCACATCCTGTGGCAAGGAGTTCCACAGACCAACCGCACGCTGAGTAAAGAAATATTTTCTTTTGTCTGTTCTAACTCTCCCAACACTCAATTTTAGTGGATGTCCCCTGGTTCTGGTGTTGTGTGAGAGGGAAAAGAGCATCTCTCTATCCTTCCTGTGCATAATTTTGTATGTCCCAATCACGTCCCTCCTCAGGCGTCTCTTTTCTAGTCTGAAGAGGCCCAAACGCCATAGCCTTTCCTCATAAGGAAGGTGCCCCAGCCCAATAATCATCTTAGTCGCTCTCTTTTGCACCTTTTCCATTTCCACTATGTCTTTTTTGAGATGCGGTGACCAGAACTGGACACAATACTCCAGGTGTGGCCTTACCATCGATTTGTACAACAGCATTATAATATTAGCCGTTTTGTTCTCAATACCTTTTCTTATGATCCCAAGCATAGATCACACTGCATATGAGAACTGCCTTATCCCATAACACAACTTCAGATTTAGTTGTATCTCAAGGTTTTTCCAGCTTTTGGTTAACAACTCCCCCTCCCCCTTTTCCTAACATGTATCTGTTATACACTGTATATTATATACTGTATGTATACTTTGGATTACACTGTCATCCATTGAGCTTTACATAAGAATAGCAGGGAGTCACTCAATTTCTCTATGGCCATTCAGTCTCTTTGTTCACAACTCTGGACCCATTCTTGTAAGTTCTTACAGGAAACTGCTGTTACTGGCTGTGACAAAATTCCTTGAGCTTCCCCTAATTTTTGTCTCTTTTTCACTTGTAGCAGCAATCCCCAAATCACCACCAACAGGCTGCCACAAGAATGAAGTGCCACTGTCCTTAAGACACCTAAAAAGGTAACTGCCCTTGAAAGAAAGCTCTTGACTCCAGCTTCAGTGTAGAGTCTCCCTATGCAGTCTCCCTGCATAGGATTGAACTGTCCACGTCTTCCCAGTAGGGAACGACGTCCGTGGCATTATCTGTCAGTTGTTCATTTGTTGTTCTCTAAGATCTGAGACTTTGGAATCAGAACAAAACAAAAACTTAAGTATTACCCACATTCTTACCAAATCTAAGCATTCTTACCCACATAACTTCCCAACCCCTGGTACATGGAAACCTCCCCTTTCTGCCAGATCTTTAACTTTTGCTACTACTCCATCATAATCAATCTTTGTGCAGTGGCCGACAATAGCCCATGTGGTCTAAGTGAGCCACGGTTAAAGTCATTGTAAACAAAATTGCTAAGTTTCTAGCCAAAACTCAACACTGGAAAACATTATTGCCACCCTATTTATATCCCACTGACTTCAATGGGATTTAAGCAGCCCGTATGCATGATTGCATCCTCTCTGTGAAAGGGCTACCATCCACAAAATGATGTATTTTAAAGCAGCTTTCCTTTCACTTTGGCATCCTGCTCCATGGGGTCGTTGTGAAATGCTTTGAGGCCAATTCCTCACACCTGTGCCTGCTTCTTTTGGAAATACTTAATTGTGGGGCTATTTATCAAACCTGTGATTTCCAAAGTTCCTTTTTAAAATGGCTTCCCAGGAGAAGTCTTCAGTTCCTCAGGCCTGACAACCCAATAAATTATTTTTAGATGTTATAGCCCTTTGTATTTGTGGGTGAGCTATGCTGTTCACTTAGGGAAGCTCTTGGGTTTCTGAAGAAATCTCCCGTGCAACTGCTTTCCAGTGCTAGAATGAGGAAAAGTAACCTCAGCTCTTGGCTTGAATCATCATCCCAACTCATAACAAATGATCTCAATTAATGAAAATCCTGCAAAGACTAGGGATGATACCCACCTGAAAAAATAAAATTACATGTGTCAAACCTGGGGATGGGAAGCTCTGCAAACACCATTTAAATGGATGCAACAAGATGAAATAGATGGAGTTCCATCAACTGAACAGTGTACCTTTTCAGATGTTTGGTTTTCCAGCAGCCACAGCATAGAACGGGCACTGACAAGGTGTAGTAGGTTCCGACAACTAGCTGAGAAGCCAGTAGGTGTGATGTCGCCTCCTTGCAGGAACATGGTCTGTTGTGTGTATTCCCCAGTTGTATGAATGTGACATGATTGTGCCACGTTTGACACTGGCTGTGTTTCAGGTACAATGATTGGCACTAGCTTGCCAGGATCTCCATCAAATGTCTCATCCTATGTGAAATCCTGAAACAAAAGAACGCTTTAAAAATTGTTGCAGCATTGTTGTTGATGGAGAACAAATTCAAGGGGGATATTTAAAGCAGTGCCAAAAATTCAGCTGGGTCTGAGGAATTTGCACTGTGTAGATTTGAAAGGACTCATATCAGTGACACCTATGATGCAATTATCAACTCATCAATCAATGTATGACTTCAGCTACTTCTGCCATGTGTTCCTGCATGTAATACAATACAATATTCTGTTTAGATGTGTCATCTAATTCCAGGTTGCAAATATTTCATTTATCTTAACATGCACAACTGTTAGCAGCTAATCTTCCAACAGGATAAAAAATGCAAAGCTGTTAATGAACAATGTGTTTTTCTAATTAAGTCAGAGAACTCTGAGTTTCAGAGGAGAAGAACTGTGTAACATATAGAAAAGGTCATGATACTTCATATTGTACAGTTTTGCCCTTTGCCATTGTTTCACATGGTTATTTTTTCCCCTGTGCTATTTAAGAACTTAATTAAGTTGCAATTTCTGTGTTTGTACATTTATTAATGCACATATTTAATAGGTCCTTATTAGTACCGTTTGTAAGCTTAGAGCACCAACCTGCTAACCGAGGCACATAGAGTCAGTCCCTATTGTCCTGAGGCACACAGAGTCACAGAGTCAGTCACTATTGTCCTGGCAGACTCCAATTTCTTTGCAAGTAAAAATGAAGGAAGGTAACTATTTTTTGATTGGAAGCAAAACAAAAGGATGAGTATCTGTGAGCACGTCACACCCGAAACCCAAGGTCCTTTGTGTTATGGATCAGCAATAACCTGTGCCAAGAATGGAAGAGAAGGTGACCCCAAAGACAACTTGCTGAGTCCCCCTTCTTGCTACTCCTCTGCTGTGGACTTCCCCACTGCCATCAAGTGGAAGTTCCTTATATAAACACTTCCACACATGCAGTCCTGTACCTTAGGAAACTTCTTGCTTAAATCCAGCTGCTGTGCCATTACAGGATAGAGCGCATTGGTTATTAGGCACGGGTGAAAAAACTCTGAGACACCAAGGAAGATGAATCGAAATTTTGAAAAAGATCTCAATTACAAGAAGAAAAGTTTTACAGCAGTTTGGAAGAAAAAAAAATTCCTAAGAGTATATGGGGTATGAAAATAACTAGGGCTGTGTGCATTCAGCAAACCCTAACTGGAATTGTCCCAGTTGTAGTAAGGTTTCAAACTAAAGCAATGCCCATAAGTCAGCAGTTCCCAAAGTAGTTCCCCAGGGAGCCACAGAAACAGCCAGGGGAGCCATGGAATCCTTGCGAAAAACCTGCTGCCCTATACAATGTATAGGATTGTTGCCCTAATGGGCAACCACAGTTATGTGACCCAGTAGGTCAAGGCAGCCACCAGTCAGAAAAGTTTGGAAACCACTGCCCATAAGTGATTTGAGTTTCCAGGTGAGTTCCTTCCTGTGTTTTCCTTATTCTCTTGGTCTTTGTGAAGCAACCAAAGTCCCCGTGGCTCTTTCTTTCTGAGCTTCCCAAGGTTATTACCTTTTTAATGTCCTATGCCCCAATCCTGTCCACCACCAGTTTATGTAATGCAGCCACACTGCCAGATTTGCACTGCATCCATACTGCAGTGGACGCCTGGACGTATGCAGTATGCATACATACTGGACGCCTTTAAAAGGGAATTGGACAAGTTTCTGGAGGAAAACTCCCATTACGGGTTACAAGCCATGATGTGTATGTACAACTTCCTGATTTTAGAAATGGGCTATGTCAGAATGCCAGATGCAAGGGAGGGCACTAGGATGAGGTCTCTTGTTATCTGGTGTGCTCCCTGGGGCATTTGGTGGGCCGCTGCGAGATACAGGAAGCTGGACTAGATGGGCCTATGGCCTGATCCAGTGGGGCTGTTCTTATGTTCTTATGCAGGGGGGAGGAGACCAGACAGCCTGGAAGATGTCCATAGGCCACCCGGCTGCCAATGGGTCTCCCTAGGCGTATGCCAGCTATTTAACTGGTATAACTCTGAGGAATCTCAGAGGGCATGTTGGGATGGGAAAAGGGGGATAGGGTCTCAGTGTGCTCTACCATCATCGAGATCCATCCCCTCCCACTCCCTGCCCACCCTGGTCGCTGCCCCATTCGTCCCTGAGCCATCCATGAACTTCCACCGCCACTACCTTATCTGCTACAGCAGAACTTTTACACACAGGCCATTTTTGCCAGCATTCCAGCAGTGCATGATGACTTTGTGCAAGGACTTACAGCCTTTATGACACCATGCGAGGACTTACAGCCATAGATTGGGAAACCTGCAAGCATAAGTCCACAATAGAATTGGGCTGTTAGTTACAGAAATATCCACTGGCTCTTCTTCCCAGATTTTACTCCATCAGATGACCAAACTCCATTTCTCCATGTTTCAAAAGTAATATTTTTAGCTTACAATTTCCCCAATTTTTTTGTCTCATTTTTATGATCACTATTTTGGGTTTTTATTTCCTAGGCTGCCTTTTAACCTTTCTTTCTACTTATAGACACAAGATTATTACAGAACATCACACAATCTAAAATGAGGAGACAAGCACAACCCTCATCTTGGCCTTAGAGAGAAGGGGGCTTTCACCTCACGGTCCTCTTTCCTCAGTTCTTTTACCCCATCTTTCAGCCTTCAGAGGGGCTCTCAAAGCAACTCACAAACCGAAAATACTATTTACATTTCAGTATAAAAATAAACAAAACAATTAAAACCAATCAATTATCTTAATCAAAACAAGACAAAGATAAGCAAGGAGACATAAACCAACTCAGCAGAGAAGAATCAGCATAATTGAAATGGCTGATGAAGCAAATCAATTAAGGGTCCAATTCTATCTAGTGACAGCACACTGGATGCAGGACCACTGGAGTAGCATCTTCTGCATCCAGTGCCCTGTCCAGGGACCAGGTTGGTTGGGAGAGGTAAGAGGTGAAATACATACCTTATATTCCTGGCCACAGCGTGGTCCCTGATGGGACTCCCCAAATCAACACCAGTTCTTTTGATGGTGTAGCTCTGAAGAGCCTGCTGAGGGCATGTCCATCCTGGCAGATCCACTGCTAAAATGTGAGCTGTGGGATGTGGCAGACGCACTGCTGCTTCAATCCACCCCATCCTGCCCGAATCTGCCCCAGTCTGCCTCCAATCCACCCCAATCTCTGCTTCTCCACTGGCAGAACCCTACTGGCAGGCAGGCTGCAAAGCGCTGCTGGCAATGTGCAGCTTTCCAGCTGTTGCACCGGCAGCAGTGCTGTGCAGACCAGTGGAGAGGCTCCTGTGCTGGCAGGACCCTTGTTGCACCAACATACCTAACAGGACACCAGTGCGTATAATTGGGCTCCGTTTAAGTGTATGTTCGGTTCCATAGGTCTATACTTGCCAAAATGTACTTAAGTCAAAATGTTGATGCCAACCCAGCACTATCATGCCTGGGTGAAAGCACCACAGAAAAACATGTTCTGCCTTTGTGAAAGCTCCCATGCAACCTTCTGTAACTGGGACATCCATAACTTGGGGAGCCAGTGCAATTCCAAAGACTTGCCTGTGGGCAAATGCATGACTCTTGGGTGTCCAATGGGTCAAAGCAATTACAATATAGAAGGGTGCTCTCATAAGGATTTTCCTCTGCTCTGAATTTGTAATCACATTATTCTCCTCTCTCATTTTGGCTACTCTGCTGGTAGAGTTACACCGCTGTCTGAGTTACACCAGCACAGCATTGTACCTGCATCCATGAAAGGTAGGCATCCATGACAGCATCCTACCATGACAGGTAGGTTTCTCCACAGCAGAAGAGGTCTGAGCTGACCCCTTGGGGATTGAGGGCCTAATCCTAATCAATTTTCCAGCTCTGCAGCAGCAGCAATGAAGCCCCAAGGTAAGGGAATAAATGTGCCCATACCTTGAGGAGTCCTCTGTGACTGCTCCCCCACCCAGGATGCCACGTACACCCCATTGGTACAACAGCACCGGAAAATTTGATAGGATTGGGCCTTCAACAGCTTACAGGGAGGTCGATAAAACATGCCTTTACTTATCTTTCCTGGAATGTCTAGTCTCCAACTGGCCCATAGCATGCAGGTTTAAAATAATGATAATGTCATAATAATAAGTATTAATGTTATATATTATTATAGTAGAATAATCATTATTTTTATTAACGTTATTACTATAATCTATAATATTTATACACCACTTTTCAACAAAGTTTAGTTTCTTTTCTCAAAGAATTTGGATAAAAATGGCTGGTTACCAGAGTGGTTTAGCTCTGGATATTTGGGCATTTTTCTGGTCTGCCAAAACAAACCAACAAACCAAACCCCAAACCTCTTAAATGCAGCCTGAAAGTTTTGCAGACAGTGATTAAACTGACCAAAATGTTTCTACTTGTCTCGGAAAAACCTTGACAGCTGGGCGTTCAAAATAGCCAAGATCCCAGTTTCACTTTATTTTTCTCATCTGTTCAATTACATCCGGATATTTCCCCCCAGAAATTACTAAGGATCTTTGTGCACAAAATTTACAGAAATGTGTCAAATGGGAAAAGTAAAGGCTATGTGAAATCTCCTTCATTTATCTCCTGGATGGGAACAAAAGGGATGGCAGGAGATTACAGAGAAAGGAGATTTCAACTGTAATCTACATAACAAATCCTAAAATAACACATCAGATGTATGAGGCAGACAATTCAAACCCTGCCTGAATAATCAGGTGTTCTTTTTCAAGCAGGGAAATTGTTTTCCAGTGCAGTTCTTTGCCCCCTAAGTAGTTCGTCTGCCCTCAGTAAGTGAGGATCCTTAGGTTTCCTTGGCTGACTTAATATGCAGATAAGAAAAGGACTTTAATTTGCTAATTTAGCTCTGGCATTAGATGAAATTACACAGCTGGGTGGCTCTAGGATTAGATATAGGTCTGGTAATGCAAGGCCTATTATAGCCAAAGTGAGATTTCTTCACTATTAAGTACAGCATCTTAACGTGCCCATCGAGTGCTCAGTGGAACATTTCACAAGATAACACAAACCAGCGTGAACTGTTTCATATTACTGATTTAGAGAAGCTTCATGTCCTTTCATTTAAAATAAATTCCTTTCTTCCAAGGATTTTCTTTTTATCCCAGAACATTTTAGGGTATCCATAGCTACATGTAGCTGGGTGGTGTGGGTCAAATCCTGCCACCATGAGAATGAGCCCCAGAGCATCTCTTGCAGTCCACCTGGGGTCTTTAAAATTTCTTCCAGATGTAGTCTGAACTCAAGACAAAGGTCCCATCGACAACCAGGAAATGAAATGTCCCAGCACCCACTCACAACAGTGATCAGCTCCCATGTGCCAGCATTATAAATGCAGACATGACGACACTGGATTTGTGTATCAAGATCCAGAAGGAGACAGAATGCTAGCTGGGGAGAAACAGACTTCTGTATTTCTTCACAGTTGTGGAGGAATCACCAAGACATGAAGATAATGTAAGGTAGCAAAGACACATCTCTCTCTCTCTCTCTCTCTCTCTGTGATCACCATATGCCAGTGCATGGATCTCCTATACTTAATTAAATTATGGATGATGAAGTGCTTCTAGAGAAAAATAAGATCTTTACATTGGAGGTGAGGATTCCTTTCTCTTCTTAGAATTCTTCGGGCTTAGGCACTCCTGGTTTCCAGGCTTGATCAAACTCTAGCCAAGTGGAACAGTCAAAGCTGGCCCCAGGAGCAGTAGGCCCAATGCAGAGCATTTGCCCAGGGTTCCCACTACCCTGAGAGGCCCTCTACTCACCAAGCAGCCACAGCAACTGAAGCTTAGTGAGCCCAGCACTGATGGTGCCATTTGTTGTTTTTTTAATTTTTTAAAATAATTTTTTATTAATACGCACAAACATACACTACAAACACATACTCCACAAGCAATAGAGGTTGCAGGACATCATCTACCAGATTATTTAATACATCATTCTACATTCCTAATCTGCTATTCTTCTACTTTTAACCCTCACTAACCTAAAAAATAAGGAAGAAAATTAAATAAACCCAAAAAAATAGAAAATATATAATTATCTCTACATACCCTATATTATATTTATATACTATATATACTTCTTATACTTTCTGTATCATCATTTCTACCGTTCCTATTTATATCAACCTTCTAGACTCCTTCCAATACCTAACATACAAAATATGTTTTATTAATATATGTTGCTTCAACCCCAAGTATATTTTCAATTACATATATATTATTTGACATACATTTTTACTACCATATCATCATTCCAAAGCAATCTCAAACACTTTAATTCCAATTCTAATTCTTCTAAATTAACCTATAAAATACTAACATATCTCAAATATAAAAATATCTACCAAATCATTACTTTCTTTTGAATATCAGTTCTTCTCCTTATCTCAGATTCTGTCTACTCATCTTGATATCTTACATTTCTTCCATCTTTTTCCTAGTAAACTTCACATAAATCTTTCTCCACAATTGGTGCTTTAATAAATGTCCTCTTCTTGTTACTTCCATCAAATCCAAATTCTGGCAGATCCTCTCCTTCTCTTGATATCCATTTCTATGCCTGTCAGTCCAATTGTTTCTTCTCCACTCTGTTTCGATGACATCTGAATACTGAGCTGTTCCATCAGTCTGCAACTCTATCAAAGTTCCTCTTCCAGGTTGTTGATCAATAATCTTCTCCTCCATTACGCTTTTTTTCTTTCACGTCACTCAGTTTATTTATCTTTTGACTTAAGATTTCCACACTGATTTGAATTTGTAAAAATCGAATTCCTTGCTGACGACTCCATAGAATTAAAGTTTGTAATTTTTCTTCCATGAGGTTTCCCCATTCTCCCTCCGACATTTTTCCCTTTGCAATTCTCTTTTAATCCACTAGATGTCATAAGCAGCTCTTTTTACTGTGGAATGTGAAATACAAGACCTTCAGACTAAACAAAGTCAATTCGCCGCTCAGTATCCTTCCTCATGTTTAAATAGTCCAAAATAGTCCAAGATAAAGTCTAGTAAAATTTGTATCCAATACCAATTTGCAAAATTTGTTAAGTTATATCAATCAGATCATAGTCCATATAATATCAAAATCGCACCGTATCGTCTCAGGTTTAAAAAAAAAACACCAGGGAGTCAAGGGAATAGCCCCACTTTCTCCTTTTTCTCCAGAACATTAACCCAAATCAACACAAATCAATCGTTTGAAGTCGAGATTTGCACAATACAGTCAGCACCTACTTTGATCTCCCAATTTCCTTCTTTCGTAGATGGTATCACCGCAGGGGTTTTCACAGCTTAGTGGCGAATTTCGCCGTTTCTCCTTATCTGCCTCAACAGCTGTGTCCCGGGAGAAAAGCCCCCCGGTCAGGCTCTGACCTTCTCGAGACACTTTATACCGTCAGGATGACAAAACCTCTCCTGGTTTTGTCCTCAGATTTCCTTGAATCCGCAAAAAATAAGGAGAAAAACAGACTAATTCCAAGAACTCTGGAATCTGCTACTCATGCACTGCTTGGCCCCGCCCCTTCTCTCCTGATGGTGCCATTTGCAAAGCATGGCACCTGGAAATAATTGGTTGTGACTTGATGACAACAACATCAGCTGCTTCTTGGAGGCCCATTTCAGGGTGTATGGGCCCAGGGGCAGGCGGGCGAGTTGACACAGCACTCCACTCACCATGTCTCAGCCTAGATGATTCCATACTTGGGCAGTGTTGCTGGGGCTGGACGTCCAAAGCACAGGGCCTGATTCTGCCAAATCATGAACGTGATGAACCCATGAAACCACCCCAGTTGTAACAGAAGATTCTTTGACCAACATATATACAGGCAACTCATATAAACCTGTGATTGCTGTGTGGAGGACTTCCCTGAGACACATTCACCAAATGGTGTTGATTTAATCTTTTCATGTGAAACACGAGTTACTTTCCCTGAATGCGGCACACTTACTTCAAGGCATGAAAACTCCAAGGTCCCCGCACACCATTCAGTCTTCTTGGAAATAGAGTGACAGATCTGCCCAATGTTTTTCTCTCTTGAAAAACAAAGTTCTTGTTCATATTCTACTTGTTGTAAATGCCGTGGTCTTGTCACATCAAGATCAATGCAAAAAAACTTACATCAAAAAGAATCAGGCTTTCTTTATCAAAAGGGGGTACAATATTGCTTCTTTGTCAAGGCAGATACAAAGAACAAAGGCAGTGTGTTTTATTGACAATCTGGCATGGTTACAAAGGAATAATAATGAGTGAACCAAAACTGTTAGGATTCAGCATTATTGGATGTTTTTACAGGACTATGTCACATATTTCTTCTCTTCAACTTATAGTAGAACATAAAATTTAAAGGAGGGCAGCTGCTCTGAAGCCCCTAAAGTATTGATCAGGCAAACTGTAAATGGAATATTGGGCTTCAGGTCAGGAAGTACATAAATTGAAGTAGTGTGTTTATGATGACAAGCCCATTCATACATTAATACAGTGATATAGGGGCTGAAGTTCCGTGGATTCATGCCACACTGCCACAGTCATATCTGAATGTCTTCCACCATGCCATGGGCAGGATAAATAACACAGTACTATGTAAGTCTACTCAAACATCCCAGGGAAGTGTGTATATGATTGCAGTGAAATTGTGTGAATTATTATCATCATCCAACATAGCAGAAAGGATATAATTGCATATGGGAAGGACCCACAGAATAATCTGACCCATATATTACTCAGTCTTCAAGGTTACCACAACAGTGTGGGATGAACCAACTGGAAAAGGGATTTTGTGATACTCTAGACTGGTCACATAGGAAAGACTGTTGTCAGATTCTAAAATGTGAACCCAATTCTATCCCTCGCTACGCTATAGCATGCATCCATGCCAAAAAGGCACGCACTGCATGCTGGAGGGTGGGACAACTTGAAGGCAAATTACCTCAGTGTAATGCTGTGGGGGGCACACTGTGGGGGGGGGGACAACATTGTTACTTAGCATAAGCCCACATCCATCTATGGATCTTCCCAGACCCATACACCAGCCATTTTGGTGGCATATGTCCAAGGAGAGAAAAGGGGCGGGATGTTTTGAAAGCAGGCACGACTACCGCCAGATCCACCCTTTCTGTCTCCGCACCCAGTTCCAGCACACCGCAATACTCCCCATCCCCACCCACAAACTGCCCCTTGCACCAGCTTACCTATACTGGAGCAGGCTGTCAGGCCTGCTGTCCCTTTGCAGTGTCACATCAAAAAATGTCCACCGGTACTGCCATCTTTGTCAGCCTTGATTTATGACAGCGGGACAGTAAATGATATGCCATAAATCCCGTGATAGGATTGGGCCATGAATGGCATTCAAGCAAAAACAATGCCTTCAGCCTTGCTTTGTCCTTTACACCAAAATGGCATTCTGACTCCATTTTGGCCCCTGCAAGCTTTGTGTGGTGCGCTAATAGAATCAACAGAGACTGAGGAGGGCAACTCAATTTTTTTCCCCCCTCACAAAAGCACAGGGCCTAACCTCATTTCTAAGGCAGAATGCTTCTAAATCTGGAGCCTTGCAAGCTCTAATTTTTTCATTAGAGAAATGAATTGAACATTTAGAACTGAAACCTCTTTAATCAGGAGCAATACGTTTTTCCCATGTTAAACCCGAGGCGTCGCAGTAAGGCTGTGATTCAGGTTTTGTTGAAAAATAAAATGGAAAATTCGTCTGTTGAGCATTATCAATGTTAAATATTCTAATTACTGATCATTCAGGTAACTGGGACGGATCCACACAACATCAAAACCAAGCTGATGGCTAATTAGAAAGGAATTCCAGTAGAGCAGTGGCAGGCCTGTCAGCTGTCTTTTCCTGTAACTGCCGTTTCTGGCAGTACATAATGATGTTCAGACCAAAGGGATTATGTGGAGCAAGAGCTGCCGGTGCTCAGAATTAGGCCATCCAGCACATGGATTGAAACCATGATCCAAGCTTATGCTGACCTTATGGTCGTTAGGAGAGAAGAGGTCACAGGCAGAGCAAACTTCTATAGTTCAGGGAAGACCAGAGCTGCAGTTCGAACCTGGAAATGAAAACCAGTTCAGAGCCCAAGCCTATGCATGTCTACTCGGAAGTGAGCCCCATTATAGTCAATGGAGCTTACTTCCAAGTAAATGATAGGATTGTAGCCTCAGTTGCACTTGACTTACTGAAGTTTTTGCATGGTGTGTCATTCTTATTGACTCATTTGTATGTTGTAAGGTGGCATAATTGTGCAGGGTTTTTTTTTATAATTTCATGCTAATTCTGTATTTATTGGACACCTAAACAGCGATGATGATGATGATGATGATGATGATGATGATGATGATGATGATAAGTCATGATGAAGCTGACTCATCATCAGCTTGTTTATCAATACTTCCTTGGAAGGTAATCCCCTGGTGTTCTTCTCACCTAATAGAATTACTGTGTAGATTCACAGTTTCATTTCAGCAATCTTTCTTCATATGAAAAAGGGACACAAACAGGCACTTGAAACTGACAGGTTGAAAATGGTTGCAAATTAGCTCCCAAGAAGCAATACCAATATTAAGTATTCCATCATGATCCGCAACTTAAGACTGTGGATCTTGTGGAATTCTTTAAAAAAAACTGTACTTTATAAGATGTTAATGTTTTTTATTGTGGTGACACTGTTCACAAGTTCTGAAATACAAAGAAGCAAGGAGAGAGGTGCAATAATGGCAACAGGCATATTTCATTGAAATATTCATATCCAGTTTTTTTCATCAACTCTTTTTATTTATTTGTTCCCAGGCTTTGATAGGACTGTATGCTAAAGTAGTACTGTAATGGCAGTGGTGTTGCTAGGGGGTGCAGGGGTTGTGGGCCACAGTGGGTGATGCGCACAGGGGAGGTGACACTACTTTTGGCCAAAATTTTTAAAATCTTGGTATTTTTGAACAATATCATCATGTAGATGGGACTCTTTAGCCCGGGAAGGCAGCTCATCTGAGAGAAGGAAAACTCTGATCCCAAACCTCCACTGCCTTGTGGCTACATCCAGTTACGGAAAAGGCTTCAGGAGTCAACCTCAAGGCAAAATCCGGAGCCGGAGTCCCTGAGGCAGTTCATGGCTGAACACAGTCACGTTCTGGCGACGCCGCTGGAACCAACCGTATTGGCCTCTGCCCTTCCATTGGACCTTTTCAGCCATGTGGAGAGGGGGGATTTGCTGCATGGGAAACAGTCTATCCTCCATATCTACTTTACCCAAGCTTCGTGCACCAGAGAGGACACTCTGTTCCAGAACCACCATTCAGAGCGCGATACCATAGTCTTCTGAGACTGAAGGATGCCAACAACAATCATGTTATATATCATTCGATGCGTAATGTCATCTAGAATGCAATGAAATGAACCATGTTGAAATATCTCTATTCTATCAAAACTTATAGCCACAAAACCAGAAGGGTGGGCAATGGTGCATCACCATGCCCACTGCCCAGGGCATTGCCCTGCCCACTGCATGGGAGGAGGTCCATCGTGGGGATAATACACTGGCCTCTTTCACCAGGTGACGCAAACCCTAGGGATGCCACTGGTAATGGTGAGTGGGGAGTGACTTTTGCAAAACAAGCTGCTTTCAATGACAGACCAAGGCATCACATCCCAGTATTTGACATTATACGCTGAGAATCAATAATGTTGTGGGTTTTTTCTGATTGGAGGACTTACAGCCGCATGGGCATCCCAGGGTCAGGTGGGTTGGGGTGACCGACTGGTTGACACATGCCAGCCCCAGCAGGAACTCTGTTCGTGACCTATTGTTCTTGAAGAAGTCAGATGAAATGGCATGGAATCCACATTCTGATCTTACTACCTTGACATGTAGTTCTTCGGTAATGACAAAGGACCAGGGCTGTTGCAGGAGGATGTCCCATTAGCTTTCAGGATGCTGAGACATCACAGAAAACCTTTGCATAGTTAGAAGTATCTTTAAAAAGGGGGGGAGGTTGAAAATAGGAGGGGTCTTCACCACAAAACACCATTAAACACATGAGGTCTCCCTTTTCAAAATTTTGAATTGTATTTGGAGCCAAGAGATAGCAATCGCTACTGAGCCACTGTGGGACGATAAAATATGAGCGACAGTGGTAGCGGTGGAATAGATGAGAGTAATAATTTTATTTTATTTTTTTAAGGAAGAAACCCAGCTTCATTGATAGCAGGCAGAGAGCAGATGTAGGACCACAGCAAGCCACTTCTACATAAAGATCAACTGCACCATCAATGACTGAAGCAAAAGTCAGAAGCCAAAGTATAATTTAGGCAAGAAAATGAAAGGAGATGCAACAGTGAGAACCCTGGGAAATGAGCGCTTTAATATGGGAGACAAATTGTTACTAATGTTACAATATAGGGAAGAATTCAGAGTGCATTATAGAGGATGACAAAGGAGATCATAGCAATTAGTTGAACAATAGCAGAGAAGTGATCTTTAATACTAAATTACTAGGTGTTCCTGGAGTGCTACAAATTATTATATGTTAAAGTGGGAGAAGTTTGCCCATAATACATGAGTGCAATTTGCATAATTAAGCAGGGAACATTATTGTTATAAACCTAATGATGGCTCTAAACAGGGAGGATCTGGAATGGGAGATACTGATTTGAGCTGATTCTCACTTCATTTTTTTAATTTTTAATTTTTTTTCATTTTTTGCAGTGTAGCTGCATTGTAGATACTGTATGAAGAATGGTCTTTTTCACAACTGCAGTTCCTTGGGTGAAAAGGCTAATCTATTGCTCGTTTTCATAACTGAATGTAAAAGTGAAGCATTTGCAAATTTGACTATTTTTATATCAAAGGAGAAATTAGCCATGCCAGGGACAATTGTTCCAGCTTTCTCTTAACTGCATCAGGGATCTCACTAATCTCTTTGCACATTTTCTGTGTGAAGGTAAACAAGACATTCCTGCCTGACATACTGAAGGGGTACAATCTCAATAGTGCTGTACTGTGTGCTTTTTAATGCATATAATGAACAGAGCTTCATGAGAAGTTTAATGAATGGGAACATGATTAAACTTTATGGAGAGCAAAAACAGCAGCCAAGATCACCTTTCATACAGGAAAATGGGTGGTAGTGAGATTGTTCCAGATGTAAGCATATTATTACATTCTTTCAACAAAAAAATTCTGAAATAATTAGCCCTAAGTTCCAATCCTATGGGGTTTTTTGTTCTCTTGCCCCAGGGTAAAGGGGCACAAAATCCTTGAGTTGTTTTGAGCTCATGCTGTTTGGAAGAGTTAGGTCACCACCATCGGAGGTGAGTGTCTATGGCCACACATCACCAGCCCATCAATGACTTCTGGCATCAGTAAGTCAGTGGGAGGGGTGGGAGGAAAGTGGGGGTTGGGTGGAATGGGGTTGGAAGGGGTGGAATAGGGCAAAGAGCAGGGCAGGGAGGAGGGTGGATCAAGGCCTGGACAGTGGCAGTATTTGCGATAGTGGTGCCACCAATGTTCTATCCCCCTTCCCAAATAATCCACCTTTCTGGGTCCCCTTGGACTTGAGCCAGCTAAATAGCTGCCATGGGTCGGAATAGGCCCAACAGAGTAGCTAGGACTTGCCCCAGGGCAAAAGAACAGATGTTCCATTACCCAGAGGACATCTCTGGAACTGTCCCGTCCCCCCCAAGATGCAACATGCACTCCAGTGGTTCAGCTGCATTGCCAAGGGGCGGATAGGGCTGGGCTGTTAATGCTATGGTAGGAGTAACCAGGCATTCAAAAAGAGGTAAGTGCAATCTTTTATCTACCTCCTGGTAGACCACCTATGGCCCAATCCTATGGGCCATGGTGCCAGCACTCCGCTGGAACTGCTCGCTTGGGCTGCTGCAGAAGTGCTGTAAGGCACTTTTGTGCCAGTGCTAACTACTCGAAACCAGCGTTAAGCCCAGTCAGTCAGCACTGGGCCTCAGCACCCAAAGGTGGATGCCGAACATTCTCAGCAGTGAACATGGCTTCCAGATGACGGCAGGACGTTTTGGGGTGGGGAGAGGACGAGAAAGAGATAGAACTGGGCAGGGGGAGAGGCAAAGCAGGTTCGGGAGGGAGGCAGAGATGGCAGCAGGAGATGGCAGCATAACCTAATCCCCCTCCTGAGCTGGGAAACCCTACATGGATCTCTTCGGTTCTGCATTCGCTCAATACCAGGTGCAAATCCAAGGAGACCTATTGGAGCATCTGGCTGATACTTGGGGTAAGGGAATGTTTGTTCCCTTACTCTGAGGAAACCTGGTGCTGCTTCCCTGGCCCCATAAGAACATAAGAACAGCCCCACTGGATCAGGCCATAAGCCCATCTAGTCCAGCTTCCTGTATCTCACAGCAGCCCACCAAATGCCCCAGGGAGCACACCAGATAACAAGAGACCTCATCCTGGTGCCCTCCCCTACATCTGGCATTCTGACATAACCCATTTCTAAAATCAGGAGGTTGCGCATACACATCATGGCTTGTAACTCGTAATGGATTTTTCCTCCAGAAACTTGTCCAATCCCCTTTTAAAGGCGTCTAGGCCAGACGCCAGCACCACATCCTGTGGCAAGGAGTTCCACAGACCGACCACACGCTGAGTAAAGAAATATTTTCTTTTGTCTGTCCTAACCCGCCCAACACTCAGTTTTAGTGGATGTCCCCTGGTTCTGGTATTATGTGAGAGTGTAAAGAGCATCTCCCTATGCACTTGGTCCATCCCCTGCATAATTTTGTATGTCTCAATCCTGTCCCCCCTCAGGTGTCTCTTTTCTAGGCTGAAGAAGCCCAAACGCCATAGCCTTTCCTCGTAAGGAAGGTGCCCCAGCCCCGTAATCATCTTAGTTGCTCTCTTTTGCACATAGGATATTGTGGTTGCTATTTTGGTGCTGCTGTAGCCCTGGATGCTAGGGGAGCATAGGACTGGGCTGCTAGTGTCCTATGGGTCTCGTTGGACCCATGGCAGCTATTTTGCTGGTGCAAGTTCAAGGGCAAGAAGTGGGAATGTTGGGCTGCAAAAAAAGGAGCTAAAATTCCAGTTCACAGTACTGAACCTCCAACCTCCTGCCCCCCTTCCTGCTCAGAAGTGCCCATGGCACATCCCTGCTGCCACCCCACCTGCTCTGGTGCAGACCAGGTTGGTCAGTGGAAGATGTGTGGAACTGCCAGATGTTTGCACCAGTGGAAGTGACATGCTTGGCTGTTGAATGTGATATGGTTTGCATGTGAAAAAGTGGGCAGGGGTTAAGGTAAAAGTAGGAGGGGGCAGCACTGAATATGAAACTGGGCTGGTAGTTCTCATCCAAGGCTGAAGAAGGCTCATCTCTGTGCAAACTGGGCGAAATATCTATTTTTTCAAGGAAAGGGGAAAGAGAAAGTGGCAACAGAGACGGGTCAAGTATTTTAAGGCAGGCCTAGATAGAAAACTAACTAGGAACATCCACAGCCCCTAACTCTGCATGACAAATTGATATATACTGTACAGGCAAATAGTATGGTGAGAAAATATTCTATAAGTTATATAACTACAAGGGCACTTTAAGGCATTGCCAGTTAGTATTTTGTAAAATATGGTCATGGAGATTGAAAAGTTTGTCTCTTCTTTACTTGTAGAGAGATGCCACTTCAGCTGTGTATACGGAAAAGAGGACGGCCAGCTCTATTGATCACAAGTACAAGTCCGTATATGTTGGCTTCTTAGGCTTTCAAAAAGAGAAAATGAAAGATTTTGGCAGCTGAAGAGTTTGGATCTTAAACTTGATGAGAAAAGTAAAGAGACGGTATTCAAGAAGCCTCCATTTTTATTTCATAGCTTAAAAAAAAAAGTACCCAAGTCCACAATCATGCTTGAAGGAGTGTTTGTTTCAGACTGATGTTCTAACATTTATTAGAGTAACTGATTTGGCTCAGCTTTCTGTAATTTTTTTTTAGCAATTGCTATGAGAATATTTCTTTGAGAAAGCAGACTCTTAGCTTTGTTGGCCAAAAGCTAGCACTTTGCAACACCTCCAGGTATTACAGTAGGTTTTGTGTGAAGGGAAAAGAGATGAACACAGAAGAGATGGTCAGGACCATAATTGAAATTAGGCAGAAGTAGGACTTGAGAACAAGTATAATCCTGCCTGGTAGGAGAAAAATTTGTTCTTGCAAAGAGTTGAAAGTCAATCATTTTCTCTGGTCTTTCAAGAAACACGAGTCTTAATTGAAATCAATGTAGAAGGAAAGGGATTCTAGGGGCACAACATTTCTGTTTAACCTGTTGGTTCACCTTGGGACTCTTGGACTCTCATACACCACTTTTCTCAGAACAGAGAACGGCATTGAGACTGACTTTACACGTACCATTTTTCCTGCATGGAGCTTATCTCCATGAGGAAAGAAGTGGGTACTCTGTCACATGTGGAAATGATAATGATAATGAACTAAACATTGAGCCTTTCTAATGGGGGAATGTTGAGCAGTCATCTCAGCCTTAGTGCAGCCTGTGGCTGTATAATGTAACTCAGTGTTTCTCAAACTGTGGGTCAGGACCCACTAGGAGGTTCACCAGCCAATTTCAGGTGGGTCCCCATTTATTTCAGTATTTTATTTTTAATGGTGCTACCATGCTATGTGACTGCATTTGGGCTGTACTTTGAACAGGCTACTGTGTATATGCTTTTAACAATGATAGGAAATGGAACTTACTCCTGGGTAACAGCGTGGGTAGGATTGCAGCCTAGGATTGTAAAAATTTTCCTGCCTGATGATGCCACTTTCTGTCATGACATCACTTCTGGTGGGTCCTGAAAGATTATCATTCTAAAAAGTGGGTCCTGAAGCTAAATGTGTAAGAACCACTGATGTAACTATTTGGTCACCAAGACCCATCTTCGGAAAATGCGGTTTTCAGTTTTAAGGACTCAGTCCAAAGATCTTTCTTGGGTCAAAACGGATCGGACTCTAACAACATCATTTCTGCCTGAATTTTTTTTTCTTAGCTAAAATAGCAGTCATTGGAAATGGGGCAGACATAAATCAAGATTGTGACCAAGGTTGGGAGATTTAATCCCTTTCCCTTGCTCCATGATCCCAACAAAAATGCCTCTTGCTAAAGCTTCTATGAGGCCCAGGAAAGATTGTGACATTTGTTGTGACTCTGTGGTGATCACAAGAGATTTCAACAGTGTTAGCCCTGATGCAGTGGCATTGCTAAGGTTTATGTCATCCCGTGCGGGAGGCCAGCACGTCATTCCCATTATGGCCCTCCTCCCATGCAGTGGGCGGGGCAACGCCTTGGGTGGTGGGCGTGGTGATGCACCGTTGTCCCGCCCCTCTGGCTTTTGGGCTATAACTTTTGATAGAATAGAACTATTTCAACACAGTTTGCTTCACCGCATCCTGCATGAAATTACACATCAAATAATATATAACATGATAGTATTATAAAAAAAATACCAAGATTTTAAAAAATGTGGTGAGTAGAGGTGTCACCCCCTCCCCCCCGTGCACGTCACCTGGTGCGGCCCGCATCCCACTAGCAATGCCACTGCCCTAATGAGAGATGAATGGCTGGCAGTTCCCCTCCCCCCACTTTAATTTCTTTTCTGTTCCATTATTAGTTAGCTCTGCTCTGCATTCCACTCCTCATGCCGATTGTTTTGACCTGGAGAATTGCTAAATTAATCTTGTGATTGATGCCTGCACATTTGTCAGTTTTCAGTGGGCTTCTTTTTTTTCCTTATAGGTGCCTTATAGGTCTATAGGTTCCTTATAGGTCTATGCAAATATATAATTATTGATTTTTAAGAAGCATGCAAAAAATATAATCAACTGTGATGGAAGAATTCCTTTTTGTGCACTCTTTCAGTGTGCCTGTGTTTTTGTGTTCACTGGTGCTTTGCAAGGAAAAAGAAACTTTTTGAACTGGGCATGTGCAGTGGTCTGAACAATGTCCATAATGTTTAAAAAAAATTTAAGATTAAAGAAACCCTTCATATAGCACATTGATGGTGCTGCTTCTGAAACAAAATCAAGTAATTCAGAACCCTACCATTCAAATGGGGAGAATTTCATAAGCATTTCCAGCCCTGGCTAGTATTCTTTAACATTTTCATTACAAAGTAGCAAGAGAAACATCTGGGGTTGGAGGGATTGATTTAAAAAGGAAGATTAAAACACATAAATCTGTATGACTTTGCTGGGCAACAGCTAATGTGACACCAGAACTCTTGTTGTGATTCATGTGCAGATCTACCCTCTGCCATTTCCTCTTGCAGTGGCTATTTTTTGCCAGCTGTTGGCACAAAATGGAACCTGGATCTTAACCCCATCTCCCCATAAATTCATGGATTCCAGATCAGCTAATTCAGTTTCTACTGGGTTTTCCAGGAACCTAACCCTAGCAGATAGTGAGATTTGACTGTAGTTCTTTGCTTTTGTGGCTGTTGCTTTTATCGTGTGTGTATATGTGTCCCTCTGTCCATCATCCATCCATCTTTGGGGCATCCCCCTATGGAAGGGAGGCTTGTAGCTGTGTTGCTCATGCCTAGGGGCTGGTAAGCAGGTGTCCCTCCAAGCAATGGCCACTCATGACTCTGCCCCTGACCCCCTACTCAGTTCACCATGGTGGCACTTCTCTGGCTGTCGGAATTGGGGCTTTGTGAATGTGGTGTTTGGTTCCTTAGACATCATACCAGTGATGCACAGACATCATGCTAACACACTGATGATGTGCTGTTATCATGACACTGCTCTGTGGGTGTTGTTCCATGCAAACTGCACTGGCATTACTGGGAGGGCTGCATTGGCATGATGTTGCCTGGACAGGCTTAGGATATGATGGATGTTGTGCCAGCATCTGTGTGATGTCAGTGTAGCATCCAAATGGGATAGGCCTTTTATTTTCTCATGTCATTTTTTTAATCTTATAAAAATAAGGAATTATAAAATCGATCCATTGTAAAGTTGGAAGGAACTTAAAGGTCAACCTGTCTAACTCTCTGCATAGCAAAAGAATCTTCTACATAGGAGCATATTTGCAGTAAAGATAAAATATTCATAGCAACCACAGGCTAAAGTCTTAAGGGTAAAGTCT
Organism: Tiliqua scincoides; assembly: GCF_035046505.1. Taxonomy (NCBI): domain Eukaryota; kingdom Metazoa; phylum Chordata; class Lepidosauria; order Squamata; family Scincidae; genus Tiliqua; species Tiliqua scincoides. Next base: position 76,166,348 of record NC_089821.1, on the reverse strand, counting down.
TAAAGGTGACAATGGGAGACCAGTAATCAGATTTCCATATACAAGCTAGAGGTGTTTGTTTCCGGTGAGTAAGATAGGATTACAGCCTAAGTGAACTGTACAGCTAAGTGGGCCAATTACAGCCCAATGGACTTACTTCTGAGTAAATTAAATAACACCATTTTCAAACACCTCTAATAATAGCCACTATGGGAAAGAGAGAAGGGATATATTCAAATAGGACTGCAATGGGAAAGCAGGAACTTTTTTTCCTATGCCCTTTTCCAAACAAAAATGTCACCCTCTGCAAGCTATTTGCCCCATGAAGCAGAGTTGGAGAAGGTGATTTTTGTCACGGAAACAGTCCTTCCCTCTACGCTATGATGCCTGTTGAAATTCTCTTTCCTGTTGCTGACCGCTGTCAAGCTTCATAATAACAGCAGGAAATTTCATCTGCAGCTGCCACATCTAGTTGCATTCTTAGAAAGGAGATTGAGAGCAGTAGAGAGACTCTAAAGGGACCTGGACTCAGTTTACCACGTAACGAAATGCATTCCAGAAAAGATGTGTGGAAACCGCTCCCCCTGAACCCCCTGAAGGAAATTGGTAGCGAAACTCTTTTAGTTTCCCTTAAAATGCATGAGATGCTGCATCTAAGCCAACTGTGATTTTGCTTTCCACGTAACTTGGCGGGGATTCCACCCTACAGGGTGCCTCAGAATGGCTGCACTGCTGGGGGACGTGCTAGGGGTCCAGGTCAACATCAGAGGCTACAGAACAACCGCCTCATCAGTCAGGACTTGTGGAGATGCATACTGGGTGGTTAAGGCTGCAAGCAGCAGCAGACCGCATTCTTCCCACAGGGCCATTCTACAATGCCTGGTGTCCTGCCCTTGATACAGTTTGGGGGCAGTTACACCCAGGAATCATTAAGAATGCCAGAGGAAAAGGATAGTTCTCTACAGTTGCCTGCTGTCCAGTTGGGACCTGGACCCCTGGTTGGCTTACCAAATGGCAATGAAACATTAATGGCAGCTGCAGACCATCCCCTCCTCCTCCTCCTCATTCCACTTTACAAATCTTGTTGCTGCTGCCCCCCATCCCTGTAGTTCAGGCAGTATAGAGCAGGTGGCAACAGCAGGCATAAGTATAGAGCTGAAACAGTGACAGGACCATTGCATCCTGGGAAACCGTGTTCTGGTCAAGTGTGTGCCAACATTGGACAATTGCGTGCCTTCCTTTGGCATCCAGGATATTTGTGTCCCAACTTATGTACATTTGTATTAGATGTACTTTTTAATTTTTAAAACGCAAAGATAGGGTTAGGGCTAAGGTGAAGGCTGGGGTACGAGGCTTAGGATATATAACATGGTGTTTGTTGCCCAGTTACAGTGGGATGCAATGATTGAGGTGCAAAAAACAAAAACAAAACCCAATGCTAATGTCCGGGGACACCAACAACCAGGACGCATTTGATGAGGACACAGTCTTCCATGAAGCACATACCCTGGTATCTGGTAAAAGTTGTGAAGAAAAGCTGCAACAGAAATTTGTCCCCTGCCTGGTTCCTGGCCATGGGGGAGGGGGGGGAGTAGACAGCATGTTCATACACCTTCCCAAGTATGGAGGAGCATACCATTGGAGGGGGACCCTCACAGGATTTTTGACCCAGGACCACCCAAAAGCCAATAGTACCATTGGGGAGTGATACCCTAGTTTGACAAATGATAAAAGCAAGCAAGTAGAACAATGTCATGGTTGCCAAAGTTTCAGTGCTGAGCCTTACAAGGTGACCACGGTCATGACCGAGTCTATACAGCCTGGAAAGTCCCAGAAAGCGTTTTAACTGGCTTCTTGAGTTAAAAGGATAATGGGTAATAGGCTCAGAAGGACCCCTGCTGGAGCCCCGGGGGAGCCATTGCTAATCAGACCTGATAGCATTGATGTTGATGAACGAAAGGTCTCAAGTCAATAGAAAGCAGCTTTGCACCGTTCGTGAGTTTTGTCCAATTAGCAAGGCTTCAATACAATTGCAAGTGCCGTTTGCCATGGACTGAAATACCAGAGAGACTTTGTGCTATCAGAGTAATATCCTCAAGTTTATAGAAATTGCAAGTCTCCATGAAGATTCCATTATGAACGTGTCTTAAAAGTAAAGCACTCACCCATGACTTTTTTCAAGATGAAGGCCTAACATGGTCTAATTATGTCTAAAACCACCTTCTTTCCTGGTTTTAATAACAATGATTTCAGAAGAGTTGAGGAGACTGCAGGAAGAAACGAATGAATGACTGCAAACTATGCAGATTTTGCAGATCTTAATAGATGTGAAAACTAATCAGAAATGTTAGGATCAGAAGGCCTAAATCAGTGTTTCTGCTGTTTTTGATTTGCTTCTTTGATAGTAACACATTATTAAGAGATCATATCTTCTTGCACAGCCCCACTAAAAAGTCATCTCACTTGATCTCCCTTTCCTCCTTTTACCCCTTAAACAGCATGACAAATAGCAGCATTCAGATGTAGAAAGGATATGAAAATGGAGGAAAGAAATAATTAAAGTTTTTTTTTTCTTTTTTTTCAGATGAGAGGTCTGATTGAGGTAGTTGGATTCACAAACCAACCCTTGCTTCCCTTTCCTGCTCACATATAACCACCATAATCTGTCTACTTGAACCACATCCCAAAACCCATCACGGTTCATAACCTGTGATGAACCTTTCCTCGAAAAATTTGTCCAATCCCTTTTTAAAGTCATCTAGGCTAGATGCCATCACCACATCCTGGGGCAAGGAGTTCCATGGATGAAGAACATAAGATCACAAGAAGAGTCCCGCTGGACCAGGCCAAAGGCAACACATCCCAAAACTATAAATAACAAATTTCAGGCTTCTAATTCATGGACCCAAACAAAACTTAAGGGTCCAATCCTAACCCCCTGCCAGCCCATTGCCTGATGGAGTACACACTGTGTGCGATGAGGGGGGGACACCAGATAGCCCAGGAGAGGTAAGTAAAACCTTGTCCATTTATTTCCACATAGGCTGCCTGGCCTCCAATGTGTCTCCTCAGGCCTATGCCAGCTACTTTGCTGGTGTATGTCTGAGGAGACTCAGAGCAGTGTAAGAGGGATTGGATTTTGTCACGTGCTGATGCTACAGAGGTCCTCCTCCTCTCAGCTCTCCTGCGTGACCCACTCTGCACCCTGAACTGCCCATGATCCGCCCCTGAACCACCCCTACTGCCAACCTACCTATGTTTGGGAGACCCTGTTGCACATGCAACAGCTGTTTGGCTTCAGTGGCCCCAAAGTACAAAATGGTGGCACAGTTTTCACAGTGATGGTCTGGGGTTTACAATGGGGATCACAAAATCTGCCAACATAAGCCCTGCATAGGATTGGGTTGTAAGTTTTCATTTCCAAGGAATGAAAAATAACCCCCACCCAGTCAAGTAAATGGATTTGGAATGCATTAATCAGATTGTATATCTGTGTCCCCGTCCCCACATCTATGGATTTCACCATCCGTGGATTGAAAAAGTATTTAAAAAAATTTTTCATGCACCCTGCTGTAGCCTCCTGCCATTTCATAGCTCTCTGGCTGCAGTGCTCATCTTTTTCACACAGGTTTAAGCAATTTACATAACTTTAGGCAATTAAGTTCAGCCAATGTCTGCAATTTGGGCACATTTTATGTAATTTCTGCAATTTACACCATTTTGTTAGCATTACAACTGCAGACCCCACAGATTATGGAATCCACATGGCGTCCCAGAACCCCAGAATCAGGGCCTACCATGCTCTGCAATTATGTAACAAATTGCCATGCCATGCCACCAAGCAGAAAACAATCTTGGGCTTCCTAAATACACTGGATGAATCACACTCAAGGGTTGAAATATCCTCATCTAAAACATCTAACACATAGTCCAGGGCCAATTTTACTGCACTTGTGTATAATGGATCTAAAGATAACTACTCAGCACAAGAAAAGAGACGTATATTGGATTTGATGTATCAAATGTTTTTCTTTTCTTTTTGTTGTTGTTCAGGGTTGGGTTCCAGTGCTCCAGTGCTCCAGATATTATGGGGATCAAGATAACATTACCGTCCTGTTCAAACCATTACCTTCTGAGGTCATAAATTCCTCTGGCAAATTCCTGCAAACAGATTAGTTGTCCCATCCTCAGAGATTTATGAAGACAATTGGACTGCAGGATTCCCTGGGAGATTGTTGTCCATGCACCAAGCTTGATAGCTTCTCTGTTAATGGCCTGATGGAACAGCAGCTGAACAGCAGCTTGACCTTGCCATCAACAGAGTTGCTCCCAGGAATTTTCTCTCATGGCTCTGTCATTCCTGTTTTATGGACAGCCTGAGGCAGGTGATGTGAGACTGCAGATAACTAGAATGCCAGTGGTTTTTGAATCATGCCAAGATGTCTGATTGTATCATAGATCTTTTTAAGGGCCTATGATGCAGTCTAGAATAGCAACATCCTTTCATTGTCCCTCGTCACTGGGATGGAAAATACCAAATAGCCTGAAACTGATGATGATCATTGCCCTTTCCAACATTATTTTGGAAAAGATGGTGGAATGAATTTGAGTTTTGCAGTTCTATGTATGTTTGGACAATGTCTGCTTTCTGAATTTCCATTGGATCAACTTTCAGCCTGGATGTGGTATAGGCTTATCAATATTCACCAAGTACTAATCAACTGATAACAATATCTCTGCAGTGCTTGATCTTTAAGATCTGCCCAGAGCACCCGCTCTTTCATCCCTCATCTACTTAGATGTGAAATAAGGGCATGAACAGAGGAACTCTCATTGGCTGAACTATCTCTCAAACAATCATCATGTAAGTCTTCCCCTTTAATATCATAAATATTTGATCTTCTGGATAGGGCTCCTACACCTAATTTACAGTGCAATCCTACACATGCCTAAGAGCCTGATACTATCATTGAGGTATGTGGGCTTCTGTCAGCCTATTCCAGCACAATGATGGCCCCAGCAGTGAAGATCTCCAGCTATAGACTGATGCACCATGGATGCCTCAACACCATGCAGCCATAGCTTAGATGCTGGCACAACTCTGCCAGCAGAGAGGCCAAAATGTGGAGGGGCTTGGAGCATATGCACATGGGAAGATAAGAAGGAGTCATGTATCTTAACCCCCTTTCAGATGACAGACAGTCTCCTGATGCCAGAAAAATGCTACGCTAACATCATCACTGGCATACATAGGACTAAATCCCTAGGGGACATCGGGAAGGAAAAACAGTTGGAGCTCTGTCTCACATGCCAGCCCTCTAATAAGTCCAAATGCTGCAGGCTCCCAGGCTGGTGTTCCTGTTTGTGAACATGCCAAGTGATAAATGCCACATAGCTGCTCTTTGCCTGCTGCTGTGGCTGAGAGGTTAGTGGGCAGCTTTGAAGAGCAGAGGGTATGAGTTCTAAACCTGCTTCCTCCTCTGTTTTTGTCCCTACTGTGGATACTTCTGGCCAGTGTTGCAAATGCTGTGTGTCTTGCTGGTTCAAGTAGGTACGTTGGTGGGACTAAAATGCATCTTGCCTGGATCTCAGCCTCTGTCTTTGTGAAACAAGCTACCAGCACCCTGCTTTACCAGAATGGTCTTGAGGCTCCGGTTGTGACAGAGATCCCAGGCCTTCCCCCTGGCAAAAGGCTTTCTTCCAGCTGGTGAACGCCTCCATAGAGACTTACCTAGCCATGAGGAGACACCTGCATTTGTTTCACATGCCTGCCTGCTGCCAAGGGAGCTGTCTTTCTGCCATTATCCTGCTCTGTTCAAAAAGGTATTCCTTGGACAGATGGATGTGAATGTCATAAAGGGACTTGAACCCTGGGTTCACGGATTACTAGCAGTGCTTTGCTGTTGCGGTGACATTGTGTGTGTGCTTTATTTGGGGCATCTCAGCATGGTTGGTGGTGGTGCCTGTGGTGGTGTAGCTCATTTCTAGTGGCTGGCAGAGGGGTGTTTACCTGGCAAATTGGTGCTCAGTGGTTCTATGCCTGCCTCCACCCCAGCCTGGTTCGCCATGGCCTTGCTTCTCTATCAGTGTTGAAGCTGGGTACACGCAGTGATTGGCTCCATGGATGTTGAACTGATGACGCATGGATGCAACACCAATGATGCACTGGCATCGGGACACTGCTCCATGGATAACAGGCTATGTCAGGATTTCCATAGATGCTGCCAGTGTTATTGGGAGTTCTGCCCCAGCGTGGTCATAGGCTTAGTATACAGTAGTCATTTTGCCAATGTCAGTGGGCCATTGGTGTTGCCCCCAAAAAAGATTGGGCTGTAAATTCCATTGTGTTCAATGGGCCTAACTCCCAGGAAAGTGTGCATCAGACTGCAGCCTTAGGCTGGTTTATGCTGGTTTGGATCTCACTGATGAGGACAGAGAAAGAAATTTTCTGGCATTTCAATACGATTGGGAGTTTTACCTGGACTTTGTTGCTATTGTTATAAATTACAATTATTTGTCATTCATGTGTTTACATTTTTGTAACCTGCACCTGCTAGTCCAAACTGTGAAGGAAAGCAACCTAACGAATGGACTTACTAATAAATAGCTCATGTTTAATTTTAGTGTGATGTTGCCTGACTGGCAGTTCCAGGATGCAATGTGTTCTTGCTGCTGTGGACAGCAGGGATTCCAATCCGCTGTGGCTCGACTCAAGTCTATTATTATTATTATTATTATTATTATTATTATTATTATTATTATTATTATTATTATTAACAGTATTTATATACCGCTTTTCAACTAGCCCTGCTACCTTCCCCCTTTGACACAATTTGTGCTTGAATCTTAATGGGCAGCAGTGGGGACTCATCCAGAGTGTTTGGGGGACTTGGTTTGACTCGAGTGCAAGTCGAGTGCAAGAAAAAAACAGCTGCTGGCGATGTGTGTGTGTCCTCAAAGCTCTACTCTTCTTCAAGTGAGGACAGCAGTGCTGAAAGCACCAATCAGTTCCTGATGAAGCCCAGCCATGAACCCCTCTTCACATCACAACTCCTTATTTTGCCCTCAGAAGGAGCGCCGAGTACAGATGGACCTACTGGGAGGAAGGAGGAGGCGTCCCAGCTCAGCATGGTGGGAGGGGATAGGCAGTGCAAGTGAGGGGACAGAAGTTGGAAGCCACAGGGGGGGGGGAAAATCTAAGCAAGCAGGCACACAGAGAATGACACAAAGCAGAGTGTGTAATGGAAATGCGAAAGATCCCTTGAGGAGATAGGGTGTGGAGTCAGCAGTGACCCCGTGCTCTGGCAGGTAAGCATGAGGTTAACACCAGGGCCTCAGATTGCAGTGAGTGTGCTGCACAGGTGCAGCCTCCTGAAGGCAATAGGGCCCTCAGCAATAAAAGCAGCACCTGATGAAGTGAGAGTTTGGTGAGTAGTAGAAGGAAGGAGACTGAACTGAACTGATGATGAACAGGTCCACTGATGAATTACTGGACCTGTTGACTAACCAATGGACTAGCTGACTAATGGACAGATGGATGAACGGACTTCTGAGGACTACTAGAGACTGCTGGAGACGCTGAGATTGGTGGGTGGCTACCATACCCAAGAGGACCAAGGTGTTGCTGTAGTGGCTGGAGAAGCTGCTGGCAGAAGAGAGGAGGAAGGAGGACCTCTGCAGTTTGCACAGGTGAGCAAGTGGTGGGGTCCAGCAGTGCTGCAGTGGAGAACTGGGGCCATTGTTGGGGAGAGAAGGGGAGCTAAAGTGGACATAATTCTATAAGTGAAACTTGGACCGGGAATCTGGCAAAACAGAGTGGCAGCCCAAAAGACTTGAGTTTTCAAGTTTGTGATTCCACTTGATCCTGAGAAAACTCCTGAGTCACTTTGGGTTTCATAACACAAGGATTCGAGTGTGTATGAGTCAGTGAAAACTCGTGTTTTGAGACTCAATTTCTGAGTCGAGTTGCCCAACCTTGGTGGACAGAATACTGTCTTCCTGTGAGCAGTTAAAAAATGTTTACTATTCGCTTTGGGTAGTAAAGGAATTAAGAGTGACCAGAGGCAAAAGATGAATCCCTTGAACCAGGACAATTGGTGTACACACAAAAAACACTGTAAGAAAGAGGGGGGAAAATTACACATTGATCTGACCAGAAGGTTTAGCTCTGAAGATATTTGTTGAATAAGTTTCCATGTCTCACAGGCAGTGGCTAAATGCCTACTGTCATAATCTGTAATAATTATCTTGAGAATCTCCCTTAGCTACCTTTTCATTCAAGATCCATTTAGTTCTGGTGGCTTTATATTTACTTCTCACCCTGCATAAAGAAAAAGCAAACGTTTTTTGCCTACAGTTTTGAATGTGATTAAAATTAGACTTAAAAAAAAGAAGCGAAGAACTTGAGACTAGAGAATTGGCACCTGAAACACATTATTAACACATTCAAAAGCACACCACTCATTATGCTTCCAAAGGATTATCTGTATGTCAGCTTTGCAATAATATCTCCCTGTCAGCTTTCCGTTCTGATTGTGAAAGGATGATGGGACAGGAACACAGGAGGAAGATATATGTATGTGATAATATACCCCCAACACAAATTTATTGATGATATGTAGAAACAGTACTATTTATTTTACTCAGAAGTAAGCCTATTGTGTTCAGTAAGACTGATAGTGCAGTCTTATCCTGTGCTGGACCAGGCTGGCTGACCTGTACAGCACAGAGTACAAGGTGGATCCTGCGCAACTCAAAGTAAGGGGATTTATTTCCCTTTACCCCATGTCATGTGGCAGCCACCTCAGTGTGGCTACTCAGATCTGTGCCAGTGAAATCGTTGGAGCAGATCCAAGCAGCCTGGTGTAAAGCTGGGCTGCTGGGGAGGAGGGATAGAATCTGGTCTAAGTGCCAGAAGCCAGTCACAAACCCTTCCCAGGCTCGGTCCTCCCACTGGCTCACCCACTGCTAACCCTCTTCCCACCCCAAAACACCCCCTTCCGTCCTCATCCTGCCCTCCCCTACCCCCTGTGTCTGCCTCCCCAAGATGGCTCAAATCTATCCCTGCCCAATGTGGATCTGTGACAGGTGCACTTCCTTGCGCTGGCCTCCGACTCCTAAGGAGGTGCAAACGACTTATGGCACATTTGCAACACTACTGGGCTGACCCAACAAGCATTTAGGATTGTGCTCTTAGACTGTAATCCTATCTTACTCACCAGAAACCAACACCTCTGATATATTGGTCAGCGATTAAGCAAGGGGCACCATTTCAAACTTCAGTGAGTGAGGCAGCAAAGATATTTCCGTGAATATTTGGAATAGTGGTGAAATAAGTGTGAGTGCACTAGTATGGGTGTTTGATGGGAGGAGCTTCTTGACAAATGTTAAATGTTCTGCATTGGTATTGAATAATATGCAAAACAAAGTTTGTAAATCATCATCATTTGATGCCCAAGACCAATCCCTAGGAATTTGTTGTGTTCTTTTCTTATAATCATAGCATGTCAGTTTTTCCGTTGTGGCTGTCTTCCATAGCTTTGCTTGGTAAGCTCCAGGAAAGAAAGAGAAAACAGACTATTCATCATGAAATAGAGCAGGGATGGCCAACCTTTCAACTTGAGGGCTCCTGGACCTTGAACAATTGTGAAGAGAAGGGAACTACGATGACAGAGCACACCTACTGAAATTCCTCTTCCGCACAATTGTTCAAAGTCCAGGAGCCCTCAAGTTGAAAGGTTAGCCATCCCTGAAAGAAAGCATGGAAGAAGAAAAAACAAACAGAAGAACACAAAAATAAAAGAATGTGTTTTGTTTTGTTTTTAAAGAAGCTGGTTACTACCTCTAAGTAGAAAAAAAAACTAAAAACGTGATAAGACAACACCTCTGTGAGATACCATTTTGGTGAGTACATTTCCAGGAAGGGCAAGATCAAACCTGCCAAGTTACATTTTACACTTGCAGTTGGGCTTGTTTACCTCAAGGTGAAAACAACAACGACCACCTGAAAGTACGGCTAATCCCACACGGCAGGAGCCAGGCGTGTCTCAGGCATGCCCCCATGCTGGCTTGAACAAAGAAAAGAAATCCAAGGTGTGTATAAACAACAATTAGAACCTAGGCCTGAGTTGCGGGCTTTCCATCACCACCCACAAAGAAGGTGCTGCTTCAGATGAAATCCACCTTTGAAAATTGCAGCTCGGCTTCTAACATACAAAGGAGCATCTCTATTAACTGATTAAAGTGATCACTAATGGCCTTTTTTAGCTTTTATTTTTTTTCAAGAAATGGCATAGCAGGTACTCCAGAGACCAAAAGTATCTTCTATTGTTGCATGGTGACAGGAACAATCGAAAGCATTGGTACACACCAAGTAAATGGAAGAAATCAGAAGAAAACCTCAAAGGTACATAGAGGTGTTTTAAGGTCTAGCCTCCTTTAGGATTTCTAATAACTTGACAAAGCCTTCCATTTTCTGTTTATAATGGCTGCTCAGACAACATTTTTCCCCGTTTTGTTCAGAAAGCACCCCCTGTTGGCATGAGGGCCGGGAATCATTTCCCCTTTCTTAAGTCATCAATAAACAAGCAACTTTATTTGTACATCGTGCTTCTCATCCAGGGTTGTGTTCAATAGGCCGTAGACAGACAAACACTGAAAGAAACAGCTTTACAGATAACTGCCGCACTGACATAAAGAAAGCTGAAGATAAAATAAGAAAAGGAATATTCAGGGCTGTATTTTGGAGATGCAAGGAGACAAATACGTCATATCTACAATCCAAACTTCTTTCCATTTTCAACCAGCTCAGCTTTTACGGCCTCCTCTAAAGAATCCTGGGGACTTTAGAGAATCAAAGTCTAGACTGTTCCACCTCAGGCAGCAGTTGGAGGGTTATATTTTTGAAACTCCCCCCCTGCAATCAATCAAACAATCAATCATGTATGTAGTAAACCAGTGGATCAGAAAGAGATCTCTGCGAAACCTTTCCTTCAATATTCTCATTTACTACAAGCACTGCAATTTATCGTTTTGTTTGCTTGCATTTTGGGAGGTATTCTAAAATATAACCTCACATCTACAGTCTGAAGTGGAGCAGTCCTGAATCTTACCACAGTTTTCAACCTCACTCTGCATATTGTGTAGTAGACTGAGGTCATAGCCTGGGGAGGATACTTTCTAGACACCTATATTGTAGTTTCCCTGCACAGACTTACAGTTCCTAAAGGTTTCTGGGGAGAGGCAATGTGTGTCATAAATAAGCCCATGCAGTACATCTTGAAGTCCCAATTTTTAAACCAATATTAACATGCTGGACGCTATCCCACCCTTGCAAAGAAAGATACTTTAGAGCGGCATTTCTCAAAATGTCGTCTGAGGAGCCCTGAAGCTGCCAGAGACTTCTTCAGAGGCTCTAAGAGTGCACATAAGTGGCCACCATCTGTTCAGCATTGCACCACTCCATGCATGCGTTGGGACTCTCTGAGACTCCATGTATGAACCAGTGGGACTCCCTGAGACTTTGCTTAGGAGTGTAAAGGGCTCCAGAGTCCCAAAAGTTTGAGACGCACTGGTTTAGAATGAAGCCATTGAGATTAAAAATAAAATATCAAATGTAAAAAAAGAAGAAACTAGCATCTAAATGTTTCTTCACCCTCCACACTTGTCATTTGTGTGTGTGTGTGTGTGTGTGAGAGAGAGAGAGAGAGAGAGAGAGAGAGGGAGGGAGGGAGGGAGGGAGGGAGGGAGGGAAAGGGAGTGAGAGAGATCAACTGAGTATGGCTTCAGATTACAATATTTGGGGCTCTATTATTTCCCATCACACAAAACTCCCCTTTGTGTGAACAGCGAGAGAACAGAGAAGTATACACTGTGTTGCGTGTCTTCTAATCTGAGTAGTGGTCTCTCTGTAGTCTCATGGAGGTGTTCATCCTAGACCTAGAGTTCTTCTTGTATGTGCCTAGTTTGAAGGACTAGAGGCTAAACTAGAGGACTAGACTTTGAGGGGGGTTCCTGAACCTTTTGGTTTGGAATGATTTTCATTCTGTGATAGAAAAGAAGACACAAGCAAGAGGAAGAAGAATGTGGTGCTTCCAGCAACTGGGACTCTCAGTTGCTAGCTGGACAAATAATTTTCCACTGGATGTTTGCAACTCACAACCCAGCAGAAGATGCACCTTGCACCCTCAGTAGCATGAGCATGTATTGTGGGTTTTGGGGAAGGGGTGAAACTGATACAAGAAGCAGACAAGGAGCTGTGTGACAAATCTCCACATTCTGTATTCTCTTCCCCTTCCCAGACTACTTTTACTTTTAGATGGGAGTGGTGGGATAGATTGAAGTGTCAAAGAGAGAGGGAGTGAAAGAGTGCATCTGAGGGAGGGCCACAGTGGCCTACCCCCAGATGCAGCAGGACCTGGAATGCTGCCTCTACACACAGACAAACAAACAAAAGCAACTGCTTATTCTGCTCCTTGCTTAGTTTCTTCAGCTGCAGGAGTGCGAGATTTCTGGTTTGATTGAAACGAACCTTGTGAATGAACAAGTGTGGGGTGGTGGTGGTGGCAGTGGCCCAAATCAAACCAAAGAGACTGCATTTCTGTGTTTGAAGAAGCCATGCTTGGAGGAAAGTAAAGAAGTGAATGATCCACTTTCTGCTCAGTTTAAGAGATAGAAAGCAGATCTGTGTGGTTTCATCCACAGCAGGCTGGAGGGAGATGGGACAGTGGCAAATTCAGGGTGAGGGCATCCCAAATCTGCCACCTTTCCCCCCCCCCCCCAAATCTGCTGCTGTTGCCATCTTCATAACCTTGCCTATTTGCTGGGCTGCCCCTGCCTGCCTGTCTCTTTAGCATGGCTCTTTTCTGTTGTCTTTTCTATTTCCGTGCCCTCATCTAAAAAATGCACCCATGTACGTTGGGGGGGGGGAGGAGATCTGGGAATTATTTATCCAGTTTATTGCATGCTGCTTCTATTAGCCCCCCCCCCCCCCACACACACACACATGGCATAGAACTGTGAGATACATGGTCTGCTTGCTTGCATTAGCAAAGTCCTCACAGGAACTAATTTTGCAATTTGCAAATTCAAGACAACAGTGCACCTTGCAGCCTCTGTGCTGTGCCAGTGAGTGTGGGGTGGTGGTGGTGGTGATGGTGGAGAGGGGATCTGATAGGAGCTGCAGACAGTGAACCGTATGGAGGGCAGCTGCTTTCAAAAACACGCAGCTGTCAGTCAGTCACCAAGCCTGAGTGAACAGTGGCAGCTATGCCTGCTCTCAGCAGCCAGTCAGCCAGCCTTTTCTCCACTAAGGACAGAGCGTGTGTAAAACCAGCAGCCAGCAAACAGTTCTGCAAAGGCAAAACCTAAAGATGCCCAAATTGCTTTGTGAGATCCTCCCAAGTATCAAAGGCACCATCTCCTTCGGATTGCATCAGAGGAACATTTATGATCAAGAGAAGTTCGGCAATCAAGCATCAATTTTGTGATCCTTGAAAGCAAATCTACTTATATGCAGAGCTCCAGCTTGGGGAAACACATTTACAGCCCAATCCTACCTAAACTCCAGCACAGCCTCTGCAGCATGGCACAGTGGAGATTTTGTTGCTGAAGGTCTCCTTGGGGTAAGGGGACACTTGCCCCCTTGCCCTGTGATAAGCCCCAGCAGCCACAAAAGGCTGACTCGACCTGCACTAGCTATATCATTGATAAACCCCATTGAACAAAGTGCGACATACTTCTGAGTAAACATGTAAAGAATTGCACTGTTATTAACACAGGGTTAAATTACACAGGTCAACACACATTTTGCTTCCTTAAACGTTACACCAGTTCCTGGGTATATTTGGGGTGCCGATTCCAAAAATGGCCTCCGTTTTGCCCTATCACATCTAGTTTTGGAGACACGGCATAGCCTCTTTAGCGAATAGTTCAAGCAGCTTCTTCATGAGGAAGCCTACACCATGGCTTCCTCGTGAGGAAGTTGCTTGAACCATTCACTAATGACGCTATACTGTATCTCCAAAACTAGACGTGATAGGGCAAAACGGATGCCATTTTTGGAATCGGCACCCTAAATTCATATCAAACCACCATAAAGTTTGGGTAAAACTTTTCTGACCCTCAATTTTGTAGGCCTGTGTTAAGTGTGCAGCACCAGCCCAAGATCTCCTGGCACTTGAGGTGGTGTGCCAATTGCTGTCCCTGTCCACCTGATGATGTGTCCACCTCTGCTCCTCCAACCCTGTAGCCCATGACTCTCCTCCACACTTCTCTTCGGTTCCCCTCTTCCTTTTCCAAACCAGGGAGGAAGAGGACCAGTGGATGCAAGTGAGTGAATGAAAGTGAGTACCTGAGATGACTGCTCTTCTGGTTCACATTCTTAAACTCTTGGCATCTGGAAATTATTTATTTATTTATTCATTCATTCATTTATTTATTTATTATTAACACACACAAACATACAAACGTATAACATACATTTAGGAGTGCTAAATACCATATACCATTACTAATTAATCATACTATATCTCCTAATCTACTTACTCATCTATTTCTACCTCTTATTGATTTATCCATTTATTTATATAATATACAATACATTTTCCCTAATGCCCTATACTATATTTTCTAAATATTCACTTTCTACCAAGCGTAAACTAACTTCAATTGCTCATTAATATTAAAACAAAATAAACTAATTACCAAAATTATCTCCTCAGCTATTTCAACTCCAATCTAATTCTCCAGTCTAATTACACTTTTTTTTCTTTGACATAATAACCACATATAAAACAATTCTTCCACATGTTTACATTGCCAGCTATATACATTTTTTACTACATTCTAATTCATATTTATCAATTTCATACATATTCTTTTTTTTTTTTTTCTTCAAATAAATTTGGGCCATTGTTATTAGCTGAATAAATCCTCCAATTTTCTTTAACCCTCAAATTACCCCTCAGGGTTCTTTTTCTCTCTTACTTTCCATTTTTTCTCCTGTAATATCTTTAATAATTTATCTCTATAACAGAATCTGATAGATCCACACTTTCTTATATAGGGTGTGTTCATTCTTCCAGTTAACTGGGATATATTTTCTCCTTCTTATTCCAACAAATTTTGTAATTTGTGCATTCCTGTTACTCTGTCCATCTTATCTTTCTTGGTCTCCATCAGCGCCTCTTCTTCGTCCTGTTGATCATCCTGTTGATTTTCCTCCTTGTCAGCTTTTTCACTCCCTTGTTTATCTTCTGCTTGTTTCTTCACATCTTCCAGTTGTTCCTTACATACATCTATCTGTTGGGAAAGAGTCTCCAGACTGACTTGAATCTGTGAGGACCAACTCAGCTGCTGTCGCTCCATAACAAGCAATCTCTCCGTATTAATCAAGATTTTCTGTATCCACATTTCTGGAACAGAATCCATTTTGCAATTTCTCTCTAGTCCACTAGATGTCCACAACGTATTATTCTCCTCACTTCCACCATGTCATTACTACTCTGCCATCCACATTCCTTACATACCTCTTGCAGATAACAGTCCAGTGCGGTTAACGGAGAGAGAAACAAAACGCAAGAAAACAGTTTCACCATCTCTGGTGCAGAGAAAACAAAGCTCTTTCAAATCTAATGAGAATTGTATTTATATCCAATTATGTCCAAGAATAATTCTGGATTTTAGTTCGCACCCAAGTTATAGTTGTAATTATAATCCATCACCAATTTATTCCATGAGAGAGAAAAAGAGCACTTTCAACCTCCTTAAAAAGACTCTCGTTAATACCTCCAATATATTCACGGCTTTTAGCCACATCAGTCAAACAGAGCTGGGGACAATATTAACACTTACTTATCTTAAATTTCCAGCTTAAACTTTACACTTCACGCTTTTTTTTCTTCCTCCATATGGCATCTCAGCACGGAACCAGCAGCTTGATTGCAGATCACTGCACCTCCCCCAATATTGTCACAAATGGTTAGATTTCTCTGAGAAGAAACCCACCCACCCCCTACTCCGCAGTTGGGCTTTCAGTTTCCCAGGGCATCTGGAAATTATAGAGCCTCTAAAATATATATGCTAATTTCACCTAAGGCATCACTTAAGGTCTGGGCACTGTTTTCTCTTTAACTAGATACATCATTCAGATTTGACTGGAGTAGAAATGGAAAGGGTTTTCTAATCTGAAAAGTAAATTAGTGTTTCCATCTCCTTTCAAGGACACTTGAATTAGTTTTCTTCCAACATATCTGCTTAAGAAGTAAGCAAGTATCTATCTATCTATCTATCTATCTATCTATCTATCTATCTATCTATCTATCTATCTATCTATCTATCTATCTATCTGAAGCAATGAAAAAGTGAATACAATAGAAACTCAGTCCCTGATTCTGTACCTTGGGGCAGAGTCCGAATGGCTTTGTTACCCTGCACATGCCCAATCTCGTCTGATCTTGGAAGCTAAGCAGGGTCAGGCCTGGTTAGTACTTGGATGGGAGACCACCTGGGAATACTGGGTGCTGTAGGCTTATACCATAGTCTTTCGAGACTGAAGGTTGCCAACCAACCAAATGAAATGGTGTAGGCAGCCCTAACATATGTGTAGTGTGTGTTGATAACTGACATAATCTACATAGCTGTTTGGAATTAAGTTCCATTTGAAAATACAACCCATTCATTCCCAATATTGATGTATCAGCAGGCCAAAGACTGTATCTTGAACTGATCCCTTAGCACCAGTGCTTCTATTTTCTGTCTAATCTCTTTTTTTCTTGTCTTTTTGGTGATGCTATTAGACCTAAACTATAACTAAAGTTCCATCTCCTTGATGCAACCAGAAATTCCCCTTTTATTCTGCACATATAAATATTTTTTCCTAATACTTTAAAACACCCTTAATCAATTTTATGTTTGGGCAGCCAAAGAATGTGCAGTATTGATGAGCAATTACATAGGTAGTCATAACCAGATGTGTGATTTTTCAGTGATAACGAAATAAAAACACATAACACCACTTTCTGTACTTCTCACTTTTGCAAAAAAAAAAAAAAAAAAAAAAATCTGCAAAAAATTAAAGCACCTCTACATATTGGTCACTGTAGACTGGTTGGGCTGGATGGGGTGATGGTGCACAGGCAGTGGCTTTTTCTGCTGACACTGTACCACCTATATCACCTACTCTGTACACTTTTAAAGTGATTATAATTTGTAATTATATTCCATGTGCCCTTGAGGAAAAAACAACAACACATAATACCGCTTTCTCCACTTTCCTTCATTGGGCAAAAACAAAATCTGCAGAAAACTGATACAATTTAAGAACATCTCTAGTCATAAATGAAGTGTAATCCAGGTGTAAACCTGGCCACCAGAACAGATTCATCCTGCATCTTGGTTGGCATACCAACCTCTACAGACCTGATGAACAGCAGCGGACCTCCCATAGACGAGATGGGGCAAAGCCCTAGGCACTGGCCGCAGGAACCTGTGGAAGCCTCTCTGAGGCTCCAGATGGGCAGAAACTGTGCTTCTGGTTTTCCAGAACCACAGTTTAAAGCATCAGGGAACCTTATAGAGGTTTCTCTGACGCAACTGGAGGTTGCGCAAGGCTCTGTGAGCCTCAGGTGAGTGGGGGAGGGGCAGCTTTTCGAGCGAGGAGGGGCGGTGACAGCTTGCAGGGGGGTGCCATCACGGACCTTTGTCCCGGGCATGGGGCTGAGAAAGTCCGCTGCTGCTGATGAACCTGAGAAGTCAATATGGTACAGTACAAACAGGCTAAAGAAGGGTGTCCCCTCCCTACCACAAATCTATATGCAAAAGTTTCCTTTTCTTCCTTCCTTTGACATAGAAAGACTATTGCACTTGTTCACACATGCTTGCATATCTTTATATTTCATTTCTCTCTATCTGATTATTCGCATCTAGAGTATTGCAGTTCTACCTATATCATGTTTGACCCATAGATCATCGCATTCAAGTAAACAAGTGATACTTCAGGAATCACATAATGAGCATTTGTGATTCCAGCTCATTGTTTTCATCAATGTTCATGAAGTCTAAGTGGGTCCCAGGGCCAATATAATAAGTCAAGCATTCTCATTGGGCCTGTGCCATTGGGATTTTCTCACAGTCCTTGGAGACGCTGCAGGAGCACAGACCGTCACAGAATGGAGCTATCGCTTTTGCACCACCATCGCTGTGGCTAGTACTACCACTAGAGTGTGTGAGTTACCAAATACCCGAAATAATAAGACATGTAAACGATGTCATACAATCACACCTCTGGATACTTCCAAAATGGAAAAAAATTCATCTGGCAGGTATACTATGATACCACAGTTAATGAAGTTTTAGGTGAGAAGCTGAAAGAAAAGGAAATAGATGACAGTGATAACAATCCTCGCAAAATAAATTAGTAAAATTACTGCATACATGAATTCTCACAGAGAAACATTTTTCATTACCTCTATAATTTTAAAAAAGCTTAATACTGAGCAAAGTAAAAGTACAGGCATGAGCCACTTAACAACTGACCGCATAACAATGGACCGCATATATGACGGCGGTCAAAGCACAACAAAGAGGTTCTTAATGAAGCAGTCTGATCTCCCATAGCCTGCAGCAGACTGTCTGTTTACAGAACAAAGAGGCTCATAATGTAAAGAAGAGGCAATTTGTCTCTAGTAACCTGTGCAGCCAGCAAAAGTGTTGGCAGAGAGTGTTTGTTTACTTAACAAAGGCACTAGATTGGGTGGAATGTTCGATTAATAATCTAATTGCATAACAACGAGAATCGGAGAACGTATCCCTGTTGATAAGTGGCACACACCTGTAACTGAGTGACATCACTTAAGTATCACAGTAATACACAAAAGAAGACATCGAAATAAAGTTCACAACAGTCTGGAACATAAATAATGAAACAAAGGATAAGTTAAAAAAAAAAGCAGATGAAATTGTTGATCCAGTGTATGGTGGCTATGAAGAAGGCCATGCTTAGGATCATTAAAAAGGGACTGAGAATAAAATAGTCAATATTATTATGCCATTGTACAAATCAATATTAAGGTCATATTTGGGGTATTGTGTCCAGTTCTGGTTGCTATGTCTCAAAAAAGATATAGTGGAACTGAAAAAAATGCAGAAGAGAGTAGCCAGAATGATTAGCGGGCTGGGACACCTCCCTCATGAGTAAAGGAAACAGTGTTTGGGACTCTTCAACCTAGAAAGGAGCCTGAGAGGGGGGGGGGAGAGAGAGAGAGAGAGGGAACCTAGTGCTGGGCAAAAAGGGCAAATGCCCTGGACACTGAGCCTGTGCAACTCCAGGGCCACTCAGGAAGCTTTGTGATACTCCTGACACAATTGGAAACAGCACTTCCAGTTTTCCAAAAGTACTGTTTAAGACTGCGGGGAATCCTCAGGACCTTTCCCTAGTCAGTCCTGGAGTCACGTGAGGCTCCATGCAGTGTGTACATATGGGGGGGGCAGCATCACATAGGAGCAGTATCGTGAACCTTTGCCCTGGGCACAGCATTATTATTGGTTAGTCACAGCCCACCTGATGGTGGCTGGTGTTTTCTAAATAACAAGTCCTTCCCAAGGACCTAGGTAACTTAGAGGTATTTGCATAAAATGTGTGCAGTACCAAGTAGAGCTGCTTTGCAGCTCATGTGCGGTACTTCCATTTACACCAAAGACAGGGCCGACCTTAGGGTACTCTGACCAATTTGGCCAAACTGGGCCTTGCATGTGGAGAGGCCCTTCATGAGCGACAAGCAGAGCACCTGCTGCTACAGCTGACACCTTAATCATTAGCTAACACTCTGGCATGGAATCTTCCATGCCAAGATATCACTAGGAAAGCATGGTGACTGTAGCCTTGCCCCTGGGCAGCCTTCCATCCTACCTGCCCTTGGGTCCAAATAATGGCTGGCAACCTTCAGTCTTGAAAGACTATGGTATAAGCCTACAGCACCTGGTGTTCCCAAGTGGTCTCCCATCCAAGTACTAACCAGGCCTGACCCTGCTTAGCTTCTGAGATCAGATGCATTTAATCCCCAGAAGCAATTGATAATGACATTGCAGCAGAGTAACTCACCACTGCCACTTATCATGGTGAGTAGGGGGACCACAAGGGTGCGGGCACTGCAAAAATGTTTTGCATTGGGCCTCACAGCTCCTAAGGACAGACCTGACATAAGGTGTGCACATCATCATCATCATCATCATCATCATGAGATGTCAAGAAATCTAATAAAATGCATGCTTTATTTTCTCTTTAGGCTCAATTTTGCCACTTGGAGATGCTGGCTGAAGCCATATGCTTATCTTTTCCCTGCAACTGGGGACATCTGAAACTTAACTGAAGATTGATTCTCTGTACCTCATCACAGAATCCTGATCTCCCTCCCCTTCCTCCCTGTCCCTCCTCTTTTCCATATGAAGTTCCCTTAAGGAAAACTTGTAACAGGATTTAAAAAAAAATAAAAAAAATGGCATATAGAAGTGAGATTTAGGCTTTGTTTGATTGTCCCTTTAAAACTCACAAATCCCATTTATTGTTGCTTTTTAATTCTCCAGAATATCTTTATTGTTGCTTTTTAATTCTCCAGAATATCTAATCATTAGCAGTTTTCTACAGAATATCCAGTGTGTTTTCCTTCTGTTGTTCCCCCTTCTATTTATTTCAGCATGCCAGCAATTTTGAGCTCCCTTCTCTGTAGGCCCATCATATACAAACAGGCAAAAGATCTAAAAACCTCCTAATTATTTCTGACCGCTCTATAGTGTGTTTATTATGGCTTGGGACCAGCAAATTACTTACAACAAAGTCTGCAATGTTCTAAATAAATTCTCTCCTCGAGGATTAAAGTTGGGATCATTAATGCAATTTTTCCCCATCTTTGATACAGCCTGCTACTGATGTGGGCTGAAGCAGTAGCAAAGCAATAAGGTTACATCTTGGGAATTATTAAGCTTAGGTTCTGGAAAGGACAGAGCACCCTGGCAGGATGATCAGCAACAGAAGAGTGCAGCCAGGGAGACAATAATATTTTCCGCTTTGCATGGTGGAGACAACGGAAGGAATCTCAGCCCAGCACTTTTTCCTTTCCTATAGAGTAGCATTATTTGGACACTTCGGCCCACTGAAACAGCTGATCCATTAAATCAATCAGAAACTCAGCCCTGAGAACTGACACATACTCCAGCCAAGGCTCCCATTTGAACAGATACAATGATTTCATTATAGCAGATTGCACTTTTCCTTCTCCACATCCGAAAGGCTAAAGAACATGAAATGTCTTGAACATGAACATGAAAGAAAGAATGAAATTTCTGCTTTCAGGGTACATGCCTTGCAGAACAGTTTTCTATGCCCCCACGCATGCATGTGTGCTGGAGAGGGAGGAACACACACACACACACACACACACACACACACACAAGTTTTGCAAGATCCTAATTCTTCAAGTCCACTGCTTTCTGAAGCGAAAGAGAGCACATCATCTTCTCTGTTCCTTTCATGCACCTGACGAATTAGGGGTCCTGCTTACACAAACTCAGGCCAGGACAAATGTGTCAGCCTTCATGGTGTCACTGGGCTCCTTGCTACTCGGAATGAGAAAGCCTGTGTCATTCTGTGGGTTTTTCCAGAATTCTTGGGGAACCGAAGGCTGCAATCCTAACTTCACTTTCCTGGGAGTAAGTCCCATTGAACACAATAGGGCTTACTTCTGAGTAGACCTGGTTCGGATTGTGCCCGAAGTCTTTTTTCCTTAGCAGACAGGATCACACAAACCAGTCCCCCCTGCCCCCTGCATCATTTCTGCCCCCACCCCATCTCTTCTCATGTGCCATTGTTTTTCTCCCCTGAGGCCGCTTAGGCATGGCTGGCAGTGATCTCTTGCCAGTGAGAGAGAGAGAGAGAGCGCGAGAGGTGGCCGTGGGCAGCCAACTTACACACAGCAACTCCGCCGCTGATCAGGAGGGCTTGCTCCTCGTAATGAGGAAGGATCCTCCCTAGCAGGCGGGAGGTGTGCCAGGGAGGAGGAGGCTGAGCGGGAGGTGGAGTGAGAGCGCGCGCTCTGGGCGCCTATAAGGAGCTGTCCAGGGTGCTGAATCCCAATCGCAGCGCTCCTGCAAGTGGATCTCAGGACCTGGCTGGCTGGCTGCTTGGGGCTTTCAGCACCGTGTGGTGGTCGGTTCTCCTTTAAGAAGAATCTGCGAAGAAGGAGGGTCTCCGCGGCTCGCTCTCCAGCCTTTTCAGGAGCGCCTGGATGCAGGATGGAGTAAATGAGCCCCGGGAAGGGACGCGCCGAGCCACCCTTTGAGACTGGAGACGAGGCAGGGGCAGCCCCCCGAACATGGAACCTATTGCCCAACTCTTCGGCGTGGGGACTTTGCTGCTGTTCCGCTTGTGGCAGCTGGGATTAGCGGCCAGCAACTGTAAGTAGCCCCGAGCTGTCTGCCTGCACCACCGCGAGCTGCGTCTGATGTGGGGCTGCAAGCCCTCTGGGGCGGAGGGGGTGGTGGTGGTGGTGCGGGGCCGAGGAGGGGAGCGCGGGTGCTTCGGTAAAGTTCGTGGAAGGGCTGCTTTGGGCAGATGGAGCCCTGTCTCTGCCACAGGGAACGGGTGCCCTTCCCACGCCTAGAGACGAAGTTGCAGGGACCGGGTAGCACATCTCCCCTGCAGTCGAGCTTGAGAGCTTCCTTACCTCCTGCAAGTGGCTTCTCTGGTCTCCTTGGCTGTTTATTTATACGCCTGCCTTCAAGACGTTCATGTTTCATGACCATATCAAGGAAATGCCTTGAGTCCCTCCCGGTTGCAGAATGTGGATTGCTTTGGTGGAGAGTATCATGATTCATCTCCCCCCCCCCCAATCAACACACATACCCCAGATCAAACCCCCCCCCCTTTTATTTTATCATTGACAAAGTGGCATGGGGTGAATTGGCTTCCCTGTGTCCTCTCTCTAGTGTTGAATTCCTGAGCCCCACCAACTGCAGTTGCATCTTCAGGTGCAGCTTTGGTGTGTCGCCTTCAGACAGGAGGACAGCTACGCATTGGAATGTAGGGGAAAGCAGCTCGAACCCAGCGTGACATTTAGGCTGGGAGCACGTGTGAATGGGTGTGTACCCGGGTCTGGAACGTGAAAGGTGTTGAGATGGATTTGAAAAAAAGAAACAGTGATACGCATTCTATTGCTCGTTATCTACAGTTTGATTTTTACCTTTTTCATCTTCCCAAGCCATTGTCTCGGCTTTGGAATTGTCTCTACTCCATTTGTCCAAAAAATCCCCACAGATCTTCTGACCTCCCCAAACACCCACTAACCCGAAATTTTATGGAGTGGTGTGTCGTCGTCGTCCCCCCGCAGCTGTATACCCTCACAGCTGTATCATTTGTATTAGATACTACCAGACAATTGTGAGCAAGCATACCATACATAGAGTACACCAGATCTGCAAAAGAGAGGACAACAAAAATGTTCAAGAAGCTAGTCAAAGCTTCTGCCTTTTCATTTTTCTTCATCTCTGTTGCAGCCTGTGTCACCCTGGTCTTTAGTCACAGCTGAGGGTGGCTCAGAGAGCCATATATACCCCATCCCATATACATAAACATTACTGGTAAAGGTGACAGGAAGAGAGAGAGTGAGAGAGACAGAGAGAGCAGGAAACTGTGGTGGTGTTTTCAACTCAGCATTGGAAGTAAATTATCCCCCCCAAAAAGCATTTTTTGGGCTTGAATTTGTGCCAGTCTGTTTTTAATTGCTGTTTTTAAGTGACAGAGGTCACAACTGTCCATTGAAGTAGTCCAGAATATTGGTTCAGTTTGTATTAGCATGGAAATTGTATCATGATGTTGATGTTTCAAAAGTGTATTTTGTTAGGCTATGTTGTGTGTAAGCCTCACTCACTCACTCACTCACTCACTCACTCACTCACTCACTCACTCACTCACTCACTCACTCACTGTTTTTATACGGCTTTCCTATGTTGTTCACCAAATGCAATTTCTAGTAGTTAAGAGCAGTAGGCATATAGGTAAAACAAGTCATTCTTCATGCAGTGATGGAGAACTAGATGTGTCTTGCTTTCTAATGGCTTTTTGAACACTAGAGGTCACTCTTGCCTTTTTGATTCCAAACCTTAAAGGGGGGGGGGGGTTTAAGGAAGGATATTTCACACCTCTTGAAGTACTATAATATTTTGAATAAATACGAATGAGGCAAATGCGTTACACATCATGAATGGGTATCACCCCATCTTAGTAGTTGTGCCTTTAGGTTTTGTTTTAATCAATAAAAATGCTAAGTGCGAAGGAAACTTTTTCCAAGCTCCAATAATACTATGGTTAATATGGCTGTAGAAGACTCAGGAATGCTAAATGGAAGGCGATTGAAACAAGAAGGCTTGCTATTACCAATCTGGTAATAAAGTTTATTCACAACATTTAAAAGGAAACTCTGCGCTAATGAGTTTTACTATTTCATGGGTGACACTTTAATTTCCCAGTGCCAATAAACATTCCCATTGAATGCACAAACTGCTCCCTAAATATCTGGGACTCAATCTTTATAAAGCATACCATGATTGATTCTTTTATTATACTGTACAGTTTTTACTTAGTCACGGAGCAATGAATTAGGCTGGATGTTCTTTCCCAGGAGCTCGACTATGGATTCTTCCATTAAACAGCTATAGTTACAGCTTTACCCCTCCCCCCAAAAACCCTTTCAAATATAGACCTTGAGAAAAAGTGCACACGTGCTATGGAGAGACCTTCAGTTATTATGACATATTTTCACCTTTCAGTAAAACAGGCCTTATCGTGATGGGCAAATCTAGAGGAGAACTAAACAACTCTTTCCCATTTGAATTTGATTTGACCATTTTCTCTCATTGTGAATATCTGAATCATCACCCTTTGTACTCATTCTTCAGAAGGTTGCTGCACTTCATTATTAGCAATAAGTTACTTCAATAGCTAATGGATCAGCATCTACAAGGACTACAATTCTCAATTTTCTCCAGTGACGCCTTATTAGCAGAGAAGGAAAAGGTTACTTTGGAGTGAATGCCTTGGTGACTGTACACCTACTCCTATGCATGTGCACTTGGTAGTAAGTCCCTCCGTGCTCATTTTAACTTTCTTCCAAGTACATGTGCATAATAGTGAACTCATAAATGGTGTGTTCTGGAAATCTCACTTCAGCAATAACACATTAACAAGACACAACTTACACCTCAGTTCTAGTGGTGATCAATAAGTGAGTTTAGATTATATGAATTAGCACATGCAATAAAGCTTTGAATGTGTGCTCAAAATCTGAAAGCTTCCCTTTCAGTACATTCATTGTAGTACTCAGTGAATCTATGAATGAAATGGAGCAAACACTGCTTTTCATAAGTGCAGCATATGCCATCTTAATAAATAGATCCATATCCCCACTTTATCTACCTATCATGTGTGCCCTGTGTTCAACATACTGATTCACAGTAATAAAATATTGGAGAAGTTTGGGTGTGCGAGAGTAAATCAGAGCTGATTGAAGTCAAACTGCCAAGTTGGAAAATTGAGCTCTTGGCAAAGTAGAAATGGAAAAAAATCATAGAACTGAAGGGATCAGAAGAAGGTGCTTTAGATCCAACTTCCACAGTAAGGCAAGATTTACCAGACTCCTAGCAGATTAGACCCATGCCAATCCAGATAAAAGTATATCCTAGGAAAGGTATGTAATACTAGAGGTTTCTGCAGAATAATGAATAACTTAGGAAAAGACCCTGGTTTCTCCTTCAGACAGACATTGTTCTGATCTATTTCTGCATGGACTGACATTTATCACATTTAAATTAAGATTTCTCACTCATTAAAACATATGTTACCATTCAACCCTTTTATTTTGGGTACCAAGTGATGAAATGAGGAGATGTCAACCTTCTTGACTAGACTGCTGATAAAGTATCTCAAGAATAATTTCTATAACTTCAGCTACAGTCCGGTAGGGTTAGAGGCAGGTCAGCAGAGATTGCAACAGATGTGAGAGTTATTTTATGTTAATATCATCTTAGAAATACCTCCGGCTTGCTACATTGCAGCACTTTATTAGATTAAGTAAGTATGGTAGCAATGAGATTTCTCCCCTGGATACTAATTACTGGAAAATAGATACAATAGATCCAATAATGCTATGGAACACTGTATTACAAATTTCATACATTGTATTTGAGTTCTACTTGGTATAAAAGTATATTTGCTTTTGTCTCCATGTAGAATTTTGGTTGTATTATTCTCTTATACATACGGTCTTTTTTGTGTTTAGTTGCAGTCTTATAAATGTAGGTTACACATATGAATACTAACACTCACACACAGTACAGCAATGTAGGGCATCCACAGTGTCCCTTATTCTAGAGAAAAGGAGACTTCTGCAGAACAAAGTGTTATAGAAGAAGACTCCTAGTTCTGATGGAAAGGAAACTATGGATACCAGTCAATGCCACACAGTCACATCACTATTCTGGACTATACAAAAATAGCAGAAATTCATCTTCTGAACAGATTCAGAACAGTTAAAACCAGGATGTACAGGCAGGTTGGAGTAAGCTGGTAGAAACAGTTGTCTGGAAACACTGGACTCTATGGCTGGTTCCACCTATCCATGTGGTTTTTACTGCTTCTCCTTCTGGTGGCAGCAACCAATTCCTTCTGATAATGCCCCTTCCCAGAATGCTGGAATTGCTCTGAAGCAGCACCCTGGGTGGCTTCCACCCAATGGAAAATTCACACCCCCCCCCCCACCAGACATGCCTGGAAGCACTTTGCATTTGAGACAGAATCTTCCAGGGTCCAAGAGAATGAAAAATTGGCCACAATTTGATTTACACATGAACAGAACCCTGCAAAGGTGAAAGAGGAGAAGCAACTTATTTCAGCAGTGCAGCTGAAATAGAGTCGCCTGTGCCCCATTCAAACACTGAAGATGATGATGATGATGATTAACAACAACAACAACAACAGCATTTATTTATATACCACTTTTCAACGGAAAGTTCTCAAAGCAGTTTACAGCCACTACTACTACAAATTACTACTACTACTACAAATTATGGAACATTAAGGTTGCAATTCTCTCTCCCTTACCTGGGAGTAAGGTCCACTGGTTATAATGGAACTTATTTCTGAGTAGACATGCGTAGGATTGGGTTCTAAGTTATAGTTCTTGTTTTTTTTAATTGATGTTTATTTTTTTAAAGTATACATTCCACTTATATTTACATAATCATAAATCAACAATCTTTTTCCCTCTTTTTTCCCTCCCTCCATGAACAGCAACCATTAACATTAAGTATTTCTATCTGCAGCCATAAGCACACCTTTTGGATTTTATCCATTATAACAGTATTGGCCCCCCCTTCCCTTACCCATCTTATATATCTCAACCATTTCTTTTTTTATCTCGGTTTTCTTGTCTTCCCATGTGTTATCCTGTTTCAGTATTGATACTATGTCTGATTGTATCCATTCATATAAATACCAATTCCATTTTTCCACAGTCCATTTTGATGCATCTTTCCACCCATATGCTATAACTGCATGGATAGCTAGAATCATAGCTTTGAATAAATCCTGATTATGTTTTTTTTACTTTATTATTTTCCAAAACTTCCATAAATAATATTTTCCCAGAGAGCTCCAGCTTAAGGTTACATCATTCCTCCACCTTTACAAATATCAATTGCCAAAAATCAATTACCTTAGAACATTCCCACCAAAGATGGGCATAATAACCCTTTATGCTCTAAGTTATAGTAATATCAGTACCGGTGTTATTAAAGCACTACATTTACTGCTCAGGACTATGGATACCAGTATAAATCGGAACAGAGCAGGGAGGTACACGGTGGTACAATGAGAGGAAAACTAGGTGGTGCAGTCCAACCCTTAGATTTTTTTTTTCCTTATTGTCATTGTGTTGATACCTGGGCATGTGTGAGAAAGCGGGTTTGTGAGTTATTAATATATTGTGGGTTACTTGAGGAAGGGGCCCATAGCTAAGTGGTAAAGTAGAATGTCTCAGGTGCAATTCTCTGGCAGGCTGGGAAATAACCCTGGGAAGTTGCTCTTAGTCACTGCAGACACTGCTGAGCTAGACAAACCAATGGTATGGTTCAGTTGAAGGCATCTTTGAATGTTCAACTTCTGTTAGTTCCAAGAGTCCTGTTAGATAAAACAAGAGAACCAATAGCATGGAATGCTTCTCATATGATAACAGACACATTGCCAGCCAGCTAGGCTGGAATTCTTCTAAGCAGATATATAGCAATCCTGCACACGTCTACTCAGAATTAATTCCCATTGAATTCCATATGCTTACTCCCAGGAAAGTGCGTGTCAAATTGCAGCCCTGGTCCCTTTTACTTCAAAAGTTGTGAATGGAAGTATTTCACCTTAACTGGATTTGTAATGCTTCTAAATTGTACAGTTATTACATATTCATCTTGCCATTTGTAAAATAAATTAAAATGAAATCCAAATAGGAAGCCACAAAGAGACAGCAATAGCACTTTTGCTAGCGGGGAACCAAACTGCAAAGTGATTTACATGGAAATCAATCAATCAATCAATATTATGCTTTCTGCTGTTCTCTCTCCTACTCCATCTGTCACATTCCCTTGGATTATCCATCCTTCTACTACTGTAAAGGACCAAGGTCTTTACTCCTGGAACCTTTCATATTACAAAGACTTTGAATGGGATTCACTATGTGTTCCATTCAGATCCAAGCCTATAAAGTCACATTCAAGTCCACTCTGCTCTAAACAGAGAGACATGCACATATACACGTACTTCAAATCACAATATATTATGAAGGAACCCAAGCCTGCTGCCACTATTGCGCACAGGGGGTGTTCCTTGCTCAGTCCACCATCTCACAAGGCAGGGGCAGGAAAAGTCAGGGACCCTATTGGAGTTTGTTGTTCTGGGGCAGAGCTTCTTCAGCTGTCAGCAGGCATTTTATCATTAGCCACCTTAGGGCGCAATCCTAACCCCTTATGTCAGTGCTTTCCAACACTGATATAAGGGCAATGCAGCTCTGAGGTAAGGGAACAAACATTCCCTTACTTTGAGGAGGTCTCCATGAGTGACACTCAACTGCAGGATGCAGGAGATGTCCCATTGGCACCACTATGCCAGTGCTGGAAAGCACTGACATAAGGGATTAGGATTTCGACCTTTGTGTGATTTGGCTGCCTGACCTCCACCCATCCTCCCATTCAGCAGTCTAAGATTAGTTGATTGCCTATGGAGCTGGATAGGAATTGTTTGCTCTCCATCTGATTGACTTTGGTTAACCTGTGTGTGTGTCCCAGGCTGTTGCCTTTGGTGGTCTTTCATAGCCAGGTTGCAGCCCAATCCTATGCTTGTCTACTCAGAAGTAAGTCCCATTAGAGTCAATGGGGCTTACTCCCAGGAAAGTGTGGATAGGATTGGGCTGTGAGTCATTTCTGGTTTGGTGTGGACCAGGAGGCAAGAGGAGGGATTTTGGTGTGCATACTGAGGTAAGCAGAAGTCAGTAGATAAGCCAGTGCTGATCTCTAGATGCTGACCGGTTCAGGGAGATTAGCTGGTGAGTTCTCAGGCTTGGATCGCAAAATTGATTTCAAAGGTTATCTGGCTTGGGCGAGGTGGTGCAGTCCAGGTTCCCTGGCCCTTTGGGATTAGCGTAGAAAATCTTGGGCTGACAATTGATGGGCCACAGTTTTGAGTCAGGGTGGGAAAGTCTGCAAAGGGAATAAATTGTTTGCTGTCTCCACTAGGTTAGATGCTCCCACTAATGGAGGGAGGAGTTGGAAGGCTTGGTCCACTGCAGGGTTGCTCAAGTCTGTGATTGGCTTTCAGTTAAGTGGCCTAATTTATATTTCAAGCAATTTGTCTCATATGTTTACTGGGAGGGGGGAGTAAAATCAATTTACAATAATCTTAGGAACAGTAATCCTGCATTTCACACAAGGAAGGTGACTTTTTATAGCAAATGAAAGAGGCATTTTGGGTGGACGTTTGAAAGTCTTCTTCAGATGTTCACTCTCCACAGATAGCAAATGTGTGATGGGCCCCTGGGATGATGGCGCTTAGCCCAGCTTCCTGCCAATGCCAATGCCTCTGCTCATTTAGATAAATGCTGAATGTGGGGACAGTCTCTCCCCATGATTCCCACCCTGGACCATTTGATATCTTAATATGGTTGAGTGAATCTGCCTTTCACTGCATGCTGCCAATAGTTTGCTCTTCCTTTTTTGTTTGCTTGTTTGTTTGTTAAGTGCTGCAGCTGCTCATTCTTTTTTACAACTGTAGGGTTGTTCAGTTAAGGCAGGAGAAATATTCACAGGCAAAACTGCCATAAGGAATAGGAAAAAAAGGCATTTGTTTTTATTTATTTAAAAAATGTAATATTCTACCTTCCGTGAAATAATATTGGAGCAGTTTACAACAAATCAAAACTCCCCAAAGGCAACAAAGTACAAAATTTAATACCACTCTCTAAAAAAAAAAAAAAAATCACTCTCACAGTGATTTTCAACCACTGTGCCATGGCATGTTGGTGTGCCGTGAATGGTCCACAGGTGTGCCATGGGAGTTTGGGGGAGGCTTATGTATTAGTAGGGCCATTGGGAGCAGTGGTATCGCTAGGGGGTGCAGGGGGTGCGGTCCGTATAGGGTGACACGCACAGGGGGGTCACATGCACTGGGAGGGTGATGTGCTAAAATTGTGGTGGTTAGGAGTAATCCCATCATGTTATATACCGTTGGATGAGGAATTTCAAGCAGAATGCAATGCAAAAAACTAGATTGAAATATCTCCTTTCTATCAAATGTTATGGCCAAAAATCCAGAGAACAAAAAGTGCATGGATCCCTATGGAAAGTGAAAGTGAGCTGTATTGCGCATTTACACGCGAGTAGGTAAAATTGCCTTAGTCTGTCAGAAAGGGTAGGCTGAGAGGAATCCAACAATACTGCAAAGGTCCTGATCCAATGAATGCAGCCCCCAAAAACACCTGAGAAGGAAGCCTCTCCCTCCAAGCAGATGAATGTATTGAGCCCTATGGAAAGCAAAACTAAGCCTCATGGTTGGGTTTACTCACAAGTAAGCAAACGTGCTTTGGCTGGTGTGGAAGATCAGGTGAAGGAGAGTGCAAGGCTACCAGAATGGTCCTGATCCTATGCACCTGGAGCTAAACAAGTACTCCAGAAGGCAGCCTCCCCCCACTAAAAAGGATCAAAACAGAGGCTTCAGCTGATAAGGTGAACCTTTTTGAGACTTGCAAAGCCAGGTGGATCCTGACAGTGATTTCGTTTAAACATAAGTTCTTAAATTGAACTGGGCACTGGGTAGGACTGAAAACCTTACTGGTTTTGGAGGGGGGGTATTGCAGGCAGTCTACAGAGGAAATACACTTGGTGGTACAGGGCTGGCTTCTGCTTATTTAATTATTTGTTTTACTTTAATTATTTATACTTATTTATTTTAATTGGCCTGATGATGTCACTTTGACCGTGACATCACTTCTGGTGAGTCTTGGACAGATTGTCATTCTAAAAAGTGAGTCCCAGTGCTAAAAATTTGAGAACTACTGCAATAAGGTGTTAGTAAGTTGACACCCTGGTGTGGGGTGTGACACCACTAATGACCAAAATCACTAAAATCACAGTTTGGAGGAATACCATCATGTTATATATCAATCAGTGCGTCATTTCATGCAGAATGTGTTCTATCTTTGTTCTATCAAAAGGTATAGCCAAAAAACCAGTGGGGGTGGAGTGATGGTACATCACCACACCCACCACCTGGTGTGTTGCCCTACCCACTGCATGGGGGGGGGTGTGTGTGTGACGTGCTGGCATCCTGCACCGGGTGACGTGAACCCTAGTGATGCCACAGATTGGGATTTGTGAGCTCCTTGCCGGCAGTGCAGTGTGCCTTGTCAATTGTTCAAAAACTGATGGTGTACCCTGATAATTTTAGTGCCATCTCAGTGTGCCATGAGATGAAAAAGGTTGAAAATTGTTGCCCTAAAAACACACAACAGCCACATTTGGGTGATTAGCTACTAAAAGCTTATCATTAAAAAAAAAAAAAAAAACCAGATATACACCCTAGTTGTCTGCATGTTTACTCTAAAATAAGTCCCATTATAGTCGATGGGGCTTATTCCCTGGTAAGTGTGAATAGGATTACAGCCCAATCCTATTCTTTCCACCACCACCACCCACTGATGCAGAAAGGCCAAAATGCCTACCACCAGCTTTTGGTGGGCCTTTTTCAGGAGGATGTTCCACAGTGCCTGGTTCATAACAGAGAACACCTGAATCAGTACTCTCATTAAACTAATCATTTACAACAAGGATAGTGGGATTAGTATAGGGCCTCTTTGGAAGTTCATAATAGTTCAGAACATTGTAGGTCTTTTGTATGGGCAAATGTGTTCTGTAAGATATGGATAAGAGAATGAAAGATTATTATTTTGGTATTCATTTGATCCAACAATTTCAACCATCAAAGGTATCTGCCACCCAAACATAGTTGAGAATTTCATTTACAAATGGGTGTTTCTGGTTTTGTGGATGAGTCATTCCAACTGTATGCCCACATCTATGTGTTCCATCATTCTGTTCTCATGCTGCCGAATTGTGATGGTCTGTGTTCTTAGAAGACAGGGATCCATGAGATCCCTTTCGACAACTTTTTCTCAGGAGAACTAAAAAAGAGCAGTCTGAAGTGGCTGCCGCTGCGCAAAACTTCGGCAAAGAGTAGAATGCATCCATTTTTTATAAATGTGTGAATTCTGCTCGATAAATAGCACATCATTTACAGCCTGTGCATGTTTAGTTGGAAGTCCCACTCAGTTCAATGGAATACGTCTTCCGGACTATTTCTGAAGCCACACTCGTAATTTGGTTTTGTCGCTTTCCCACTTTCTGCACACATTCACATTGTTTTGTCCTACCCTGCACCTAGACTTCTAGCATTCTTTTGGGTAACAGCTACACTGAATTTAGATTGACCATAGGCATTTTCAAGTCATTTTGCTTCCGGCTTTAGAAACTCCAGAACTACAAAATGTTCATTTGAGAGTTTTTCTGCCACCTAACTGGGGTAAAAAACAAACCAACCAGTGTCAGAAAGCCTCCCTGACCAGCTCATGTCTCTTCTTGAATCAGGCCAATCATCCTGAAGGACCAAGAGATTTTGCAATACAGCACTTCTTCATCTTGCTGGCATTGTGGGTTATGATTATCTGAGATGACGACCTCATTTTGGGGAAGCCTTGGAGACCGAAATGAGCTCTGACAAAAATAGTAAAAACCAGCAATGACTAAGCTGTACAAGTTTGGGAATGGGAGGAAATTGCCTCGGAAGCAGCCATCTCTTTTGGTTTGTTGCAGGGGCATGTGAAGCATGAATTTGGGCAGCAAAAGAACAGCTAGTTTGGCATGGCTTAATTCTGAGATTGTTTTTCTCAGAGACTGTAAAGTTGGAAAGCTGTTGTAGTTTCACAGGATCCAGCAGTGTTTTGCAGAGTGCTCTCTGCACGTAGGCCTCACCACAAAGCAGCATCATATAGAAAACAAAGCAGCAGTATAGAAAACAACCCCAAACTGGCTGAGTGAAATGCATGCATTTAAAGGAAAGTCAGTGGAATCAAGACTTGAGTCACTGTGTACTTAACCATAATATTTGAAGGTTTCCATATGTCTATATAAGGGTTGCTACAAAAGTCATGGGACAGGATTTTTCTCTATACCTATTTTTCTCTATACCTATTTTTAGTTAAGAGCAGCAGAGTCCTGAATTGGAGTCCCAGCACTGCAGGAAAGGGAGGGCACTCACTATTGTTCTTGTGATGTTTGCTCAGTCTAAATCATCCCCTATTTAGATAGGATAGCCTTAACATATATAGGCCTAAAATTTCAATTCTGCAGTTTCCTTACATGGACAACTGTAGGCATTTATTAGAGAAAAAGAATGCCCCTCTGTCACATTGGCAATAGTGTCACATGAAATCCTCCTAAGAGTTTTTGCTCATCTAACCAAAACTCTATTTTGCCTTCCATGTATGCCTCAGATGCCTTGCCCTCTGGTGTTCCTGGTTGGAGGGCAAAACACAAAGTGTCTTCAGGCACCCAGCTGCTGGTGTAAAGTGGCCTCTCCTCCTCGCCTTCAGAGCCAGTCACAACTGCAAAAGCTTCAGCAGCTGCAACTAGAAGACACATAGGGTTTTGCCCCCACTCCAGGAACACAAGTGCCTTACCCAAGTGGGAACCTCTAAATTTGTCTTGATGTTTCACATTAAGCCAAAAAATTGCACATAATAACCTAATTGGGATGAGTATCAATATGGAGATATGAGATGGGTAATGTAACATTCTGTGGAGGAAAAGGAAGCTATTCACTCTGGTCACTCTTTCATAGGCTATTAGTTTGATCTTCAATTTCCTTTTTCTCTTGATTATGAGCAAGGTCTTTCCTTCCTGTTCCAACAAAGAAAGAATTCTGAGTTGATATGCATATTTAAAAATAAGCTTGAAGTTTCAATCCTATGCACACTTACCTGGGAGTAAGTCCAACTGAACTCAGTGGGACTTATTTCTGAGTAGATGTGTAGATGCTTGAGCTGTAAATATCTGTTATATGCCAAATTAAATACTGCAAACTCTACACTGTTTAGAAAGTAACTTGTGATTTGCCAAGACTCTTGACTCAAGAGAATGGTGTTCTTTTGTAGTAAGATGCATACATAAAATAATGCTCACTTACATAAATGTTGAGGGGCTATGCAATCAGGTTTAAAAAGTACTGAGCACTGACAAGAGACTCTGAGAAGTATGAGAGGGAGCCATATTGAGAAATAAGTTCATCACAGTTATGGCAGTCAAAGGGTTGGGGATGTCATATTGGTGCCACAATTCCCGCAAAGCAATGGTCGCAATCCAAGGCACAATTAAGCCTCACAAAAATCAGTGGGGGCCTCATTATGATTAACCTTGTGCTCAACTGTGGACAACAGAACCTTCCTTTTGATTCTTTGAAGGAACAAACGTCAAAATGCCCTGAAGAATATATGAAAAGAATATTTTATCACCCCATAATGGTCTCAACAAAGGGTTTCCCAACAATTCTTTGATGTTCAAAAGCAATAAACTCAAGATCGTTGGCACAATTGTATCTGGACGCTGTGACTTTGTCCCCACAGTAGAAACAAATCTGGTCATCTGCCTCCTTTTCAGTAATCTGATAGTCATGGCCTTCTTCCAGCTCTAGATATATGACAAATGTCCCCAGATGGGGGACTGTGTGTTAACAGGCACATCCATCAAGTTCACTGGGTCCTGGAAGTGCATCGTAATGAGGATGTGTAAGTCATCTGGTTTGTCAACTGGTAAGTCAACTCCTCTGCAGCTGTTTGATGGAGATGGCAATGTTGTATTAGATGCTGCCTTGCACAGAGTCAAAGCATTGGTCCACCATGCTCAGTATTGCTTACACAGATAATGCTCAATCCTTTTACACACGACCAGATCAACCATTTTGTGTAAGGTGATTCTCAAGCAATTTGGTAATATACCTTTAAAAAAAAAGAAGAAGGTAAAAGGATAAAACAAACCTCTTTCTAAACTCTTCACATGGGCAATTCACCGAGAGAAGCAAGAAATCCCAGTGGGGTTTATCCCCATGTAATTAAATTCTGCTTTTCCAATCAGATCTCAAAGGCTCTGGCTGTTAAAGAAGATACTGTCATTACAGTGATCAGCATACCTACCTAGAAGCTGAGAAAAGGGCAGGGTTCTGTATACAGTGCTGGATAGGTGACATTGATAGTTGATTCCCTTGCATTTTCTAATTGCCCTATACAGATTCTTATGGGCCGGTCCTGCCATCTGTTCTGTGGTTCAGAAGATGCATTGAGTTTTAAGATTGAGTTTAAGATTGAGTTTAAGATTGAGTTTTAAGATTGAGTTTTAAGTGATGACAACAGTGCAGTATAGATGCCCAGGAAGGAAGTGGATGTCAAAATGCTGCTGTATTTTATTTTTAATTCTCTAGGCTGTTACACAGTTTAAAAAAGAAGTCACCAAGATTTCAGGAGCTTGATCATGAAATTGCCCTGACAGTCAAGTGTTCTATAGGTGTTCCAATTCTTGGCAACAATCTGTTGCACCAAAGGGAGAGGAGAAGGAATAATTTATTGGATGTGAATGGAGTGCTTGAATCCATTTGGCGTTTGTTTTTGTCAGGTCCTCTTTCTGCTTTTTAATTTATTTTTCCCAGAAAGGTATCAACATTCCTTTGGGCACTGAAATTTACCCCTGCAGAATATATTCTTTTATCCTCCACTGCAGCAAACAT
Source organism: Tiliqua scincoides (assembly GCF_035046505.1). Lineage (NCBI taxonomy): Eukaryota > Metazoa > Chordata > Lepidosauria > Squamata > Scincidae > Tiliqua > Tiliqua scincoides. The sequence continues at coordinate 76,129,957 of NC_089821.1, read as the reverse complement.
GCCAAGGAATCTAAGGGCATGCTGCCATGCAGCAACACTGGGTTGTCCCTGTATCCAATAAACACACAAGGCTTCAGCTTGGGTTCCAAAGGGTGACAACTTCATTGAAATATATCACAATCTGCAGCAAGTTCAAAGTAATCCTGATTTCCACCCCCATCAGCAGTGCAGTGCTCCTAAGCCTTGAACACATCCAGGATGAAAACCATTCCTTTATCTGTCTGAGCAGGGGAATCCAACCTGGCTCCTAGCAGTTTAGTCAGTGCTGCCCTCATTTTCAAGTTGAGGAGACTTCCCCCCCCCCCCCATTACTTACACCAAGCTTTATTTCCTTGGCGTTGGCTTTGCTGGTCTATTGGACACCCATCCCAATTCCCCCACACAGTTCAACCTCAAGGGTCTGGAAGACCTCCCTTCACCCTTGGAGTGCTCACCAATCCTGGCCCACACCTGCACAAAGCCCCTCTGGCCATGAGTGAAACAAACCACAACTCTTCTGGACAATATGGAATAGACAATGGACGGCCCAATCCTATGCTGCCCCAGTGCCCAGAGGAGCAGCAATGCTGAAATAGCTGCTGCTATATCCTGTGGGCTTGAGGCAGCTGTCAGAGTCTTCTCAGGGTAAGTCTTTACCATGAGTAAAGCCCTGGCAGCCCAAATGGGTCTCCTCAGAGCTGCACCAGCTATTTTGCTGGCACAGAACCAAGGAGGCCAGTGTAGGGCCTCCAAGCTTCGGAGGGGGCATAGGATACCTGTTGTTTGAGAGTCTGCCACTGCCTCTGCCCCCTCCAGGGCCCAATCCCTCCCCCACCCTCCCTCCTCCCTGTTCTGCCCTCCTGTCTTCCCCCCACCTCAAAAAGCTGCTGTGCCAGCCTGTGGAGAAACTCACTGCTGGCTGCTCCTGGTGGATGTCTTCAGGCACTAAGGCCCAGTGCTGGCTGGCACTGACTCTGCACAGGCACCGTGGGTCTGGCTCTAAAGTACCTTATGGCATTTTTGCAACAGTCAGCGCTGCTGATACAAGAGTGCCATATGCAGCTGGTTACCTTGCACATGCCTAATCTTGTCTGATCTCAGAAGCTAAGCAGCATCAGGCCTGGTTAGTACTTGGATGGGAGACCGCTTGGGAATACCAAGTGCTGTAGGCTTACCATAGTCTTTTGAGACTGACGGTTGCCAACCATTACCAGAGCTAGAGCCCTTAGGATTGGGCTCTGGTAGGGAAGCAAACAATTTCTGTTTGGCCTCCAGAGATCAACTAATCCCATGCTGTTTTTGCTGGGTGAGCTGCTGGAAAGTCACCTCTGCCTGAAGTGGGGTGCGGAGGGAGTGGAGCTGTCCAAAGACGGCAACAGCGCCACACTCCCGTGTTTAGCCCAGCCATCCTAGTCCTCAGCCTTGGGCCTGTCTCCAGACAAGGTGTGGCAAAATACTCTCCCCCAGAAACCAGTCTGGAGGACGGTGTCATTTCCAAAGAGAAGTAATTTATTTAAAGCAAACAGCAATTGTTTCTAGCATCTGTTCTTTCATTTGAAATTTCAACCAGAAAGATACTGTATCAATATTCCTTTCGACTCCAGATGTTGCTGTTGTAGAATGTGTCATTTGTTGCTATGTTGTTGAAACATGTCATGGAATCAAGGGTCAAATGAAATGGGTTACCGAGCAAACAGTGGATTCCCAACTTTGCATTTGCCACTCAATGTTGGTGCATCGGAGGGTGGTGAGTAGTGAGTTGAGGGAGTGAGAGCAGGCAGGAGAGGGCTACTGAACCCTTCCCTCTTCTCATATTTCCCCCCCCCCTCAAAATTCCTTTTCTCTCACCATCTCCCACCTTCCTAGTCTCTGAACCCAACAAAGTGCTAAGGGAGAGGGGTTGCAAAGGAAAAGCAGTGGGTTTAGGGAAGGTCTGCCCTGCAAATGTCTGCATTCACACTGTGACAAACGAATGGAAATCCCATTTTTGCCACATGACCTTGAGGCCTTGGTTTCCATTGTTGGTAGAGCCCAATGGATAATGTGACCTTAGAAATAACTTGAAATACTAGACTTCCCAGTGATTGCTAGTGGGGCAATGGGTCTCAGTGGGGAGAGGAAACACAGGAGAGCAACACAAAGAATTCCTTATCAAACAGTAAGTGCTTTCCCCTCCTCTTCTCCAAACAGTGCTCTTTGCCTTCTCAGGCAAGCCAAGCAGCTCTAATTGGCCCCATGCTGAGTGGCCCGCATCAGGAAATCCCCTACAGACCTATCACAGCTCTGTCCATAGAGGCTTGTAGGTTTGGATTTTATGCACACAGCAGTTAGATAAAACTAACAGTGGAACACTGAGGTTCATGGAGTGGTTTATGGGAAGCCTCTGCACTATGCTTTTGCCTTCAGTGTTCTTTTGCAGTAGTTTATCAACATACTGCACAGCAGGGTAGCAAGTGACCAAGGCTGGTTTTCTCGAAGCCATCTGCAAGAAACAAACCATTTTTTAAATCTTTTCTTTTTTTAAACTTTATTTTATTCATCTGAGACCCAATCCTTTCAGGCCCTACCCCCACCAGAACTAGCATTCTGGTAGCAGTTGATGCTCTATATCATCACAAAAGGCAATCTGAAAGCAGATGGAGCTGCCACGCTTCTGGGCCACCATGGCAGATGATGGGGAAGACCCCACGTGCAGGAGAGCTGAAGGGAAGCACTGCAGACTTCAGAAAGCAGAATGGAATGGAGGGCTAGAGGGTTCAGGGCAGATCAGGGGAGGGCTAGGAACATGTCAGAGGTAGGAGAGTGTGGCATTTGGCATGAGTGACTTGCATTGGATGCTAGCTCCTTTGGGGGCAAAAGGATGATGTGATTCCCTTTGTCACGTCAGACTTGAGCCAGTTAAAGAACTGGTGAGGTCCTAGAGACCCATTGGTTTAACGAGGGGTAAGGAAAAAATATTTTCCCTTTCTCTTCTCAATTCTCCTGATTGTCACCCCCCCCCCACCATAGCAGCTGCTGGTGCCGTTGGAGCAGCTGCAATCTATGGTAGGGAAGAGATAGGATGGGGCTGTTAGGGATGTAGGATATCTTACAGGGTGTCACCCAAGATGACATATCCATGCAGAGGTCCCCATTCAGCCTTACTGTAAGATTTAAACTGTGCTGGATTCTCATTCGGAATGTCTGTGTGTCTGTCAGTGGTCAAATGGAACATAGAGCAAAGTTCTAGGAACTCTCATGATGCCCCTGAGTCATATACTAAATGCTTGTGCATGTTTACTTATAGGGGAGTGGTGCCATTGTCAGCCTCCCAATTGCAAATGCAGCCTGTTGCTTCACCCTTAAATAAGAAAATATGAAATAAAACACAATCATTCACAATTAATGAAAGATGCCATTTCTTAGATGTCTAAATGCTTCCCCCAAGAAAGTGCGAACAGAGAAAATCAATAGTTTCCAATAGAAAATAATGGTGAATACCCTCTAAAGCAGTGGTTCCCAAGTAGTTAGCGTTGGGACCCATTTTTTAGAATGAGAATCTGTCAGGACCCACTGGAAGTGATGTCATGACTGGAAGTGACATCATCAAGCAGGAATTTTTTTTTCACAATCCTAGGCTGGATTCCTACCCACACTTATCCAGGAGTGACTATCATTGTTAAAAGCCTATACATAGCAGCCTGTTCAAAGTACAGATCTGTAACATTTCTCCAAACGCAGTCACATACCAGTCTAATATAGTAAAAGTAAAAAATTGAAATGTATGGGGACCCACCTGAAATTGGCTCGCGACCCACCTAGTGGGTCCCGACCCACAGTTTGAGAAACGCTGCTCTAAAGAATATTGGAAATAAGACAGCTGGTGTAGGATAGTGGCTAAGAGACCCACAGCACAATCCTATACATGTTTACTCAGAGGTAAGTCCCACTATGTGCAATGGGGCTTACTCCTAGGAAAATATGCATAGGATTGCAACCTAAGTTTGGAATCAGAACTTCCCCGCTTCAGATCCCATTTCTGCCATGAGCTAAGTACATGGCCTTATTTATTTATTTAAAATATTTATATCCCACCTTACCTCCCATAAAAATGGGATGCCCCAAGGCAGCCGATAACAAAGAATAAACTCAAAAATTACAAATAAAAAGTCACAGCAGCTAAAAAAAATGGAATAATAAAACAATAAGTAATAATAAAAGCAATACAAACAACAAAACAATAGCAACAGATGATAAAAAAAAAACAGAGCAACTGAGTTTATCGTTATTGAACAGCATTTAGGCTATTCACTCCCTCTCAGCTCCAATATGAGATGGTTGGCAACCTTCAGTCTCGAAAGACTATGGTATAAGCCTACAGCACCTGGTATTCCCGGGAGGTCTCCCATCCAAGTACTAACCAGGCCTGACCCTGCTTAGCTTCCAAGATCAGACGAGATCGGGCATCTGCAGGGTAACAATATGAGAATAGCCATACTTATCCAACAGGGTTGTTTTGAAGACCAGGAGCAGTTAATCCATGCACCGTACTTTGAATACTCATTCAACACTGATACAAATGTTAAATACCAATTGCTTTGCTTTCTCTTCTCTTTGTTCTCTGAAACACCTCAAACACAATTATTTTGTCTAAAATGGGGGTGGGGAGAGAAAGAGAGAGAGAGAGAGAGAGAGAGAGAGAGAGAGAGAGAGAGAGATGTTTCAAATAAACTAATTAGAGCTCTGTTCCAAAAAGCAAGAGTTAATTAATTCACAGTTATTTTGGGAGACTGTATCGCAGGAAATGAAGTCCAGTGCCCGGGCAAATCTCAATTTGTCCAAAACCAAATTTGCAAAGATAAGTTCTGAAGGTGAATCCACAAATCCGTTGAAGGGTAAATGAAAGTCCCATATAATAAAATATTTAAAAACTCGATTTCGTTTTCTCCCAGACTTTTATCTCCATCTGACAGACGGGGGAAGAGGGGTACCTCAAGTTTTAATCATTTGCAGTGGGTGATCGCAAAGGTCAACGGTTGGCCAAGCACCAGCCTCATCTCTAATTTATTTGAGTACCCCTGTGTTACCGCTGCAAGTGTGCTAATTAGCTGAGTTAGATGCAGCACCCAGTGGATATTTTGAGTGGTCTCTGAGACCCAAACCTCTCACATATATATCTAGTCTCCAACAGAAGCAGTACTCATTAAAGAACTCTACGTCATACGGAGTTCAAAACACTGTAGCTTGTATAATATTTCAATTGGCCTATTAATTGGGTTTTTGAGACATATCTTCAGTACAACAGGTACAGCTACTTATGAGATATATTTCCCTCTCTGTGGTGAAAACAACAGACAATACAGCAACTGTTTTACTGGTAGAGCATGCTGCAAATGCTATGAATTTCAATGCATTTCACATCTTGTGAACCCTGTGAACTGCAAAACAATAAACCAGTAAGTTAGGACATTTTGCAGCTGGGAGATGTGGGCTGAGATTGAGAAAACAATCATTTGCCCAAGGTCACTTTGTGTGTTCATGGCTCCCAATGTGACCAGTCCTAATGCTGTGAGAGGGATAACTACCCTATTGAATTTCTGTCCTGCCCAGAAAAAAAAAAATGGAAAGATCTTAATGGCAGACACCAAAATATGATAGTAGATAGATATTATGGGGATTTTACAAAATTGGGCAATGGTTTGAGAACTCAAAGCCTCTCAGACAAAACTCAAGTTTGAGTCCTCATGTGCACATGGAACTCATGTGTGAGTGGCTTTCCCACTGGTTTAAAATGAAGAGGACTACTCCATGTACACATCTCTATGCCTGAAGACCTGCCACAACAAGGTCCCATGCCCTCCTATATGGGAGTCAGGTCAGAATGAGACACTGGGATTGAACATCAGGTTGGACTCTAGATGTGTAGTTATAGGAAGCAGACAGTAGAGAAATCAGACAACAAGAATGCTACACTCCACTTCCTGTTCACTTCCTCATTGTCACCTCCTCTAGCATTGCTCTAGCAGCTATAAGTCTAGGTTCTCATTTGCCTCAGTTGCCTCTCTGCCTCAGTTTCCAAAGCGTTCCAAAGCAAAAGGAAGAAAAAAAGCTTCCTTTTGCAAAGTGTTTGCAAACAGAGAGAGGTGAGTCATGAGCGTAATGAGGGGAAATTGAGAACCATGGGCATGGGACCTGCGGATACGAGGTCTACTGTATTTGGCATGTACCTGAACTGACCATCCATGGGTTAGGTTAGAAATTTATTTTCATGATCTGGCAAGTTGCTGAGAGGTTTCTCTAAAGAAGCCATTTCTGACTTCCAGGTGGCTGATGAGACAAACTGGGTCTGCCCGTGTAATGCTTGCTGTGGTGTGCTTGCTCAACCTGCGCATTGTAAACAGATTATAATGGAGGTGATGTGTCTAGAGCGCTGTCCTCCAAAGGAAACTCATCCCGTAAATGCTGCATGAATTTCCCAGCAATCAGAGCAGAAGAACTGCAAAAACAGTATCATTAAGGGGGTGCTTGAAACTTATTTTCTTGGTTTGGCTAATACGCAATCATTCGTAGGTATTCATCTATAGTTGGTGGGACATACAGTTTTACATCTACAACAGTCATAAGCTATATACACAATATGAAAGGAATAAAAAATTGTGCATAAGTTTGGACTTATGAACTTGAGATCAAAATATTTACATGCAAACTATAAATTTATCTCTCTTTCCCACAATTCTTTATTATCTTCTTGTCATACACTGTATCAAAGATGCTGAAACTATTTGACTACTACCTGAGGAAGCCCAGTGGTACCCCTTCTGCACCCTTTCTGACATTGCTCCCAGCATGCTCTGAATTTCCTGCTTTATTTAAAGAGCCCACATGGAGGAAAGACCAAGGTAAAAAGACAGGATGTTCCAATCCTTAGAGTGTGGCGATATGGACACTTGTCTTTTTGCAGTGTTCCTTCCTCCACCACTTTCTTTATCTCAGCGTTCTCTGCATTTCCTACGTTGATTAAAGCCATTTCTGTACAATGTTGCATATATGCAACAGGGACCAAATGTGTATACCTGTGGGCCAGGCAGAAATGGGTTAAAGAGCCTGTACAGAGGAAGGAGGCTGGCTAGTGGGCTAGAGGGAGTGGACTAAAGGAAGGTGCTGGGTAACTGGCCGTGGCTCCTCTTGCAATCCGCTGTCTGATCTGAATGTCGACATTCATGCCATGGATGGGCTGGCCATGCTCTGCAATTAACTCTGTCAAAATGTGGGTTGTTGCAACTGAAGCTAAGGGCTCATCCACCCATGCATGTTCAGCCCTTCATTACTGCAACATGAAGTGATAACTTGCTTGTGTGAACTGACCCATGAGAGATAGAAAAGTACAGATGGAAATGTTATCACAACTGTGTTGCTTTTAAAGGAAGTTAACACTCAGCAGCTGTTACGAAGTGTAAAGTAGACATTAATTAACATTATGTCAAGACCAACTACTGGTTCATATTGTCTGCAGTGATTGTCCAGAACCTTAGACAAAAGGCTTTCTGAGTCCTGCTAGCTTTGATTCTTTTGAACTGGAGATGCTGGTAATGGAAATTGAAGCCTTGTCCATGCCAATCAGGTACATGATAGGGCCTCCACCAAAGAAGGAAGCACATTTTTGTAATGTAACCGAGAAAAATTAAGTGAACTGGGTGTATGTATGACCTGCTCTAGAACTCTCCAGTTTGAGCTGGTTTTGCTGGAATGTGATTGGTGTGACTGCTTCTAGGACACATTTTATGGCATTTAAGCATTAGTCTCATTGTCATGTTTAAAATGTAGATCTCTTACAAGATAAACAGCGCAATCCTGCCCATGCCTATTTAGAACTAAGCCCCATTGAGTTCGATGGAACTTACTTCCAGGTAAGTGCATATAGGAATGGCAAATATTCAAATCTAAGCCCAAACAACTGCAGTTGGTTGAAAATGATGATGTATTAATCCATTTGGGGTTTTGTGTTAATACAAAATGATGTTTCTTCCATGACTTTGGCTACTTGGGATGCTGTGATATGTGTCAAATCACTTATTTGCCTAGCGTTCTGTGATCGCTCAGAATGTGAAGTTGCAAAGGCCGCATTAATGCAGTCCACGCAGAGGCAAAGGTTTTATTGTTCCCTGAATGTTGCCTAATCATGCCTAAGCAGTACATTCTTTATGGCATTTTTTTGGATGCACTGACTCCAGACTGCAGACTAAAACGGTCCTTAAGCAGAAGTGGAAAATTAGGGCAAGGATGCACTGGTGCAATCCTAACGGAGTAAAGAAACAGATGCAGGTTGCTCGCTGCATTTTAGAAGTCATTCTAAATCCTGCAATTGGGATGATCTTTAATGAAATATGAAGCAACTGCCAAGAGGCAGTTCTGTGGCATGGTCAATATTTGACTTCCTTGATTTCAAGATGTGTAGGAAACATGCATTAAAACACATGTATTAAATGCCTGCTTGGAGAGTACGGATCAGACCAGTAACATGACTGACTGCTTGATTATGGCAAAAGGCCTCAGATCCAAGGCCAGGAAGGCAATCACCCCCTTTTAATTGATCCTACTGAGCACTCCAAATTCAAATGTAGACTAATTTACTCCTTAAATTCATATGAAATTTTCACAGCTCCAGAATTCAAACGGAGTCTACCAACTCCAAATCCTGATCAAATAGCAGGTTTTGGGCCTTGTGACTATAGCCACTGCCTCACAGCTCTTAACTTTGGGGAAAACAAATTTAACAAAGCAAATGAATGATCCTTGACTCCAATGGCCCTTACCAACCCCATAACTGGAGTCCAATCAAGGAAGCTTGTTTGCTATCAAACGGCCCTCCAAACTAACCATCATACCCTCAACCGGATGTGAAAGACAATGGCAAAATTCAGGAGGGATCTTCAACTAGCAAAAGAGGATTCCTTGGTTAGTTCACTCCACCCAGGATCCCATAGAATGCTATGGGACCATGTGATCTTGTTCTGTGTTTGTCACTCCATCTGCTACTTTTCCTTGCCATTGGTTTGTGGAGCATTAACCAGTTGGCGCTGCACTACATCACCCCTGTCAATCACAGCAAACCCAGTGGCCATGTCGCCTGCTACCCCTGGGTTCAGAACATGCTTCTGCAGACAAGCGGTGAACTGCAGAAAAGAAGGCTGTGGCCACAGAGCATATACACAGTCAGGTGTCATTGGATGCCTGGCCTATAAGCCCATCAGACAGCCCATTTAGTGGGCTGACCCCTGAACCCTCCACACCAGTGGCGGTGCTGGCACCCTGAATGGAAGGTGGAAGTAGGTAGAAGGCACCATGGGGTTCCAGTACCCCTGGGGCCCTCAACAACCTGTTGCCAACCCTGCCTTGAAGCGTAACAATCAAATCAAATGCAGCAGTGAATTCCATTCATTCATTGTGTCTTGCGTGTAAAAAGTGTTTTTGTCTGTGGTGCGTTGACTCACATTCATTTCACTGGATCCCTCTGAGTTCTAGCCTTCCAAGAGAGAGCTAAACACGTCTATCTACTCTCTCTGCAGGATGCATCATTTATGAATCTCCCTCACAACCTTTGTGTTTTTCTAAACTGAAAAGTCCCCCAGGCTCCAACCTTCACTGATAGGGGAGGTACTCCAACCTGCTTGGAATGCAGATGCAATGAATGGGAAAGTTGTATGTGCAAAATACTGTCTTTCCTCGCATTGCTGAAGACACAGAACTTGTGTGAAGGGAAACATGGCAAATTAATCTACAAGGAATTCAAGCAAGTCAAGGTCAGCCCACTGCTTACATGAAGAAGCATTTAACCCCATCTCTGAGGGTTAAATTACCAGGCTTGTGCAGCGATGTAATACGGGGGGCCTACTATCTTCCTCCAGACCAGAAATCGGATGGGGACCTTGAAATGAGGAAACAGATCAGGGAGGTGACAAGGAGGGACAGGGTTGTAATCATGGGGGACTTCAATTATCCTCATATTGACTGGGTCAATTTGTGTTCTGGTCACGATAAGGAAACCGGATTTCTTGACGTGCTAAATGACTGTGGCTTAGATCAGCTAGTCACGGAGCCCACCAGAGGACAGGTGACTCTGGATTTAATATTGTGCGGTATGCAGGACCTGGTTAGAGATGTAAACGTTACTGAGCCATTGGGGAACAGTGATCATGCTGCGATCCGTTTTGACACGCACGTTGGGGGAAGAATACCAGGCAAATCTCTAACAAAAACCCTTGACTTCCGACCGGCGGACTTCCCTCAAATGAGGAGGCTGGTTAGAAGGAGGTTGAAAGGGAGGGTAAAAAGAGTCCAATCTCTCCATTGTGTATGGAGGCTGCTTAAAACAACAGTAATAGAGGCCCAGCAGAAGTGTATACCGCAAAGAAAGAAGGGTTCCACTAAATCCAGGAGGGTGCCCGCATGGCTAACCAGCCAAGTTAGAGAGGCTGTGAAGGGCAAGGAAGCTTCCTTCCGTAAACGGAAGTCTTGCCCTAATGAGGAGAATAAAAAGGAACATAAACTGTGGCAAAAGAAATGTAAGAAGGTGATACTGGAGGCCAAGAGAGACTATGAGGAACGCATGGCCAGCAACATTAAGGGGAATAATAAAAGCTTCTTCAAATATGTTAGAAGCAGGAAACCCGCCAGAGAAGCGGTTGGCCCTCTGGATGGTGAGGGAGGGAAAGGGGAGATAAAAGGAGACTTAGAGATGGCAGAGAAATTAAATGAGTTCTTTGCATCTGTCTTCACGGCAGAAGACCTCGGGCAGATACCGCTGCCCGAACAGCCCCTCCTGACCGAGGAGTTAAGTCAGATAGAGGCTAAAAGAGAAGAAGTTTCAGACCTCATTGATAAATTAAAGATCAATAAGTCACCGGGCCCTGATGGCATCCACCCTAGAGTTATTAAGGAATTGAAGAATGAAGTTGCAGATCTCTTGACTAAGGTATGCAACTTGTCCCTCAAAACGGCCACGGTGCCAGAAGATTGGAGGATAGCAAATGTCACGCCTATTTTTAAAAAGGGAAAGAGGGGGGACCCGGGAAACTATAGGCTGGTCAGCCTAACATCCATACCGGGTAAGATGGTGGAATGCCTCATCAAAGATAGGATCTCAAAACACATAGACGAACAGGCCTTGCTGAGGGAGAGTCAGCATGGCTTCTGTAAGGGTAAGTCTTGCCTCACCAACCTTATAGAATTCTTTGAAAAGGTCAACAGGCATGTGGATGCGGGAGAACCCGTGGACATTATATATCTGGACTTTCGGAAGGCGTTTGACACGGTCCCTCACCAAAGGCTACTGAAAAAACTCCACAGTCAGGGAATTAGAGGACAGGTCCTCTCATGGATTGAGAACTGCTTGGAGGCCAGGAAGCAGAGAGTGGGTGTCAATGGGCAATTTTCAAAATGGAGAGAGGTGAAAAGTGGTGTGCCCCAAGGATCTGTCCTGGGACCGGTGCTTTTCAACCTCTTCATAAATGACCTGGAGACAGGGTTGAGCAGTGAAGTGGCTAAGTTTGCAGACGACACCAAACTTTTCCGAGTGGTGAAGACCAGAAGTGATTGTGAGGAGCTCCAGAAGGATCTCTCCAGACTGGCAGAATGGGCAGCAAAATGGCAGATGCGCTTCAATGTCAGTAAGTGTAAAGTCATGCACGTTGGGGCAAAAAATCAAAACTTTAGATATAGGCTGATGGGTTCTGAGCTGTCTGTGACAGATCAGGAGAGAGATCTTGGGGTGGTGGTAGACAGGTCGATGAAAGTGTCGACCCAATGTGCGGCGGCAGTGAAGAAGGCCAATTCTATGCTTGGGATCATTAGGAAGGGTATTGAGAACAAAATGGCTAGTATTATAATGCCGTTGTACAAATCTATGGTAAGGCCTTCTAACACCTGGAATATTGTGTCCAGTTCTGGTCGCCGCATCTCAAAAAAGACATAGTGGAAATGGAAAAGGTGTAAAAGAGAGCGACTAAGTTGATTACGGGGCTGGGGCACCTTCCTTATGAGGAAAGGCTACGGCGTTTGGGCCTCTGCAGCCTAGAAAAGAGACGCCTGAGGGGGGACATGATTGAGACATACAAAATTATGCAGGGGATGGACAGAGTGGATAGGGAGATGCTCTTTACACTCTCACATAATACCAGAACCAGGGGACATCCACTAAAATTGAGTGTTGGGCAGGTTAGGACAGACAAAAGAAAATATTTCTTTACTCAGCATGTGGTCGGTCTGTGGAACTCCTTGCCACAGATGTGGTGATGGCGTCTAGCCTAGACGCCTTTAAAAGGGGATTGGACAAGTTTCTGGAGGAAAAATCCATTATGGGGTACAAACCATGATGTGTATGCGCAACCTCCTGATTTTAGAAATGGGTTATGTCAGAATGCCAGATGCAAGGGAAGGCACCAGGATGAGGTCTCTTGTTATCTGTTGTGCTCCCTGGGGCATTTGGTGGGCCGCTGTGAGATACAGGAAGCTGGACTAGATGGGCCTATGGCCTGATCCAGTGGGGCTGTTCTTATGTTCTTAAGAAAATCTTCATGCTTTCTTGGTTTTGGCAGGACACAGTTACCTCCTGACTCCTTCAGAGTGGCTCTGTGTATAAATAGTCAAGAGGTACAAAGGTATTATTCTGTCAAAACTAGAGACTACACATGGCCAAGGGAAAAAAAAAAAAAGGCTGAATTTGCAGTGCAGGTTTTTGGTGGTTTCTTTGAAGCATGAATAATTCATCGTGCTCTACTAGCCTGGAAAAACAAACAAATAAACAAACCAACCTGCCTGCACATAAGCACTCATTAGAAAAGTTAATCCCTCAAATGGCTGAATATGGAGAAAATCGGCTTTTTGTTTTAAAAGGCAGATTTGCTCCAATCTGTTCTAATATGATTTTGCAAGTAGGGGGATAATTTAAGTCAAACCGCTGGAGCAGGGTTCCTCAATCGGCAAAGTTCTCAATATTTAATAGAGGACAAAGGACTATCTGCTCCCCAGGGAAGCGAGCAATGGAGAAATAGCTTTGATATTAGGGGGACGGGGGAAACCAAACGGAAAATGTTGAGCAAAGCATTCCTCATGCCTGCAATTAACACAATTTTACTTATCGTGCCTTAAGTCTATAGAGGGGGAAGGATTCTTTGTGCTACTGTAACCAGGACTTTGCAAGGAGACAGCCTGCGTGAATGGATATTAAGAGCTCATGTTAGAAGAAAGACCACTGCTCCCTCCGATCACACCTCAAGAGAGGTTCTGAATCTTTAATGCCTTGAGCAGCCCAATCTGACATAGCTCTGCCCCTCTCCCTGCCAATGCAGGTGGGCCAATGAACCACATACTGCATGCTAAGGTGGGGGGGGGGAGTTGTAGACGTCTCCTCAGGGCATGGGAACTTTTGTTCCCTTGCCATGGGAAAAGCCTCTGCATTTCCTATGGATCTCCTTGGTCCTTTCCCAGCTATTTTACTGGAGTAGAACCAAGGGGTATAGGTGGCAGGAAGGGAAAAGGAGGATAGGATCCGGCTACACACGGATGCTGCCAATCCCCCTTTCTTCTTCCCTCTCCACCATCTTTTTTGTCCAGAAACTCCCCCTTTCCTTCCACCACTCACTCCCACTGCCTACTCCTCCAGTCAGCGTGCCCGGCTGCTAGCACTTGCGCTGATGGCCTCGCCGTATTTGCTGGTTCGCCATAGTCCTCTTCCTTCCACAGCAGAACACATGTTCCACCAGTGGCAGGGCGGTAGGATTGGGCTGTTAAAGTGGAAATTAAACTGGTGTGTGCCTCCTGGCACGAGGTGCAGTTACGACAAAAGCTTGAATGGGAGTTGAAACCCACATCTCCATAGTCGGGAGAATTGTGGTGCATATATTTGAAGAAAATATTTTATTCATTTTCCTTCAGAAGTTGGCTCATTTAAACTTGGCCATGTTCAGATTCTCCATTCTGAAACAGAGGAGAGTCTTTATTTCTGGGTCACTGAAATATGATTAATATAAATGGGGCTACATCAAAACAATTATTCTGGAGCCTTTCTGTTTGCTCTTTTAGTCATGTGAATAAGCTTTAAGAGACTCAACAGTAGATTTTTTAAAAAAAATGATAATATTGGATATGTTTGGAAATTACACAGTGTTCTCAAAGTGAACAGTAAGTAGATGGGGTGGTTCCCCAGGACTTCCTACAGAAAAAAAAAACAAAACACCTGTACATCAGCAGAAATAGTGTTTGCTGGTTTGGATTGCCATATCCCCTTGAGTGCCCACATTTATCAGTTAGAATTTGCAAAAGCCAAGAAATGTTCTCAGGCAAGTGACAGAACAGTACTGTTTGCTGCCCGTCAAAAACCGTCACAGTCCATCTCTTCAAGTCACACCGTTAAAAATAACCATCTGTAGAGGAAAAAATAATCCATTGGTGCTTAAGCAGGGAACTGGAGACTGCTGAGTGTAGACACGGCTGAGGGGAAAAATAAAACCTAGGCAGACCATGGAGACTGGAACCCTTAACCTTTTTAAAGTCTCAATTTCCCTTCAAATTTGTAATAGCCAGATCCAATGCTTTTTCATTAGATTGCTCATCCGTCTACAGCACCTGAACATTAAATGACCTTGATCCCAAGTGATCAAAAATCATTTTCTTGGCTGGCGAGCGTATTGAGTTCATCTGAAACTTTGTCACGAGAAGAAATCAAAGCCACTCTGTGCTTTCAGCGGCTTTAGAACATATGGCTATTTGGGATTAGGGACTCTGCTTTTATATTTGCATGTAGGTAAATGTGCACATGCTTGCCAGCTGCCCACAAACTCTCCGAAGCAGAGCCCATGTTTGTTCCATCACTGAAGCATGATGAACACTCCTTCGGCTCCTGTTCACTTTCTGGGTAGTATTAGTATTAGTACTTTCTGGGTAGAATAGTACGAATTACTTTGGTTAGTATCAGCTGTGGCTCCCGCTTAACCTTTCCATAATCTGGTATGTTTCCCTGTGGTTTACTGCGGGAAGGGAGTAGGGATCCAAAGCTTCAGCAGTCCTTCCTCCTTCACGCTGGGCTCTATTTTAAACTTCCCAGGTGCCTGGGTCTCCAGTATTATGGGCCTAGCACAAAGGATGAAAGACTGCTGTGGTTTCCACCCCCCACAAGTCATGCAGTAAACCACAAGGATACTTCCTGGATGATGGGAAGGAGGTAACTAGCAGCAGCATGGAGAACTTGCCCAGACAGGAGCCAGAGATCTTCAGGGCAGAAACTGGGCAGGAGAGAGAAGAGTTCTGCTTCATGCCACTACTGCCCTGGGTGGCTATGCTGTTTCAGAGCTTGGCCAGTCGGGACCTCAAGGAGGCTGATGCTCAGGAAGTTAGCGCTCAGTTTGGCCAATGCAGGGCCAGCCTATTGAGAGGCTGACTGATAATAGTTATGAATTATCCCTGGAGTAGACGTTTTGTTGAAATGCATCAAATAGTATATGTTTTGCATTGAACTCTCCATCCGACCCTCGTTACAGATCAATCAGACATAACGTGGACTCAATATTTCCATTGTGCTTGGTCTCCTGTTAGCTGCCATTGCTTCTCACTGACAGCTAGATAAAGATCTCCTGTGAAAAAAACAAATGTGGATATCATTGACTTTTACCAGTGTCAATCTCTTGGATTTTGAGTTGAGAATAGTAGAAAATTTGGAGCGATGGGCATAAGCTTAGGTAATGCTGGGTCTGCTTTCAATGGCCACAGTTCAGCAAGATGAAGGGCCAAATGACACTAGATGTTGAAAGCATCTTTAGTGGGCTTTAGCTGTAGTTCTGAGCTGCAGGAGCCCCTGGCTGTAAAACAAAAGGAAAAAACAACAACAACTAAGCCCACAGGGCAAACAACACTTTGAGCTTGTAGTTTGTACTTCTGTTACCAGATGTGCTTCTAGCATGTAGGCAGCATGGGCATATGGGGAAAAGTTCAAAAAGCATGTGCAGGGATCAAGCACAGTGGCAAATGGTACCACTCGGTGGAATGGCATGAAAAGAAAAGGGGAGGTTAAAGGTGCAATGATAGATAATATTTATTGTGAGGATAATAATACAATGATGGGGAAATAAAATTAAAAGCTGTGCGGTGGATTCAGCAAACAGTCACATAGTGAAGCCCTAAACGTAATTAGTTTCTAGGCAGGAGAAAAGAGAGGAAATCCTTACAAGGAGAAAGGGGTGAGTATTGACACAAGTGAAGTGGGGAGGGTGGGGAGAAGAACATTGGGAAATCTGGAAGCTTTTCCAGGAGGAATAGGGACTGAAGAACTGGGGGTTTTGTGGTAGTAGGAAACACAGAGAGAAGGAAAAGGTAGAAGCAGGAACACACAAAGTTCAAGCAGCAGTATGACTGCTACTGAGTAGTGGTTCTCTGCAGCCTGAACCAGGACTACAGGCCTCAGAACCGGGTGACACCACACACACGCACCCCTGAGCCTTCACTCAGCTATCTTTGACCCACTCCAGGCCCAGCCACCTCACACTCTCACAGATGATCATGTTTTCTTTGCTTGTCAGTGAGAACAGACAGCAACTGTTTCCCTGCACATGCCTGATTTTGCCTGATCTTGGAAGCTAAGCAGGGTCAGGCCTGGTTAGTACTTAGATGGGAGACCGCCTGGCAATACCAGGTGCTGTAGGCTTACACCAGAATCTTTCGAGACTGAAGGTTGCCAACCAGTGAGAACACAAAGCAACTGGCCCCAGAGCAAGCCAAAGACTGCTGAATGGAGGTGGTCTGAAGGTTGGCTTATCACATTTAAAGCAATGCAATAGCCCAGAAGCTTAGGGAAGAAGTGATTACATCTCCCAGAACTTTTGGGACGCCCAGCTGCTGAAGGTAAGCTCTTCACTGGGTGAAACCTGCCCTTGGGATACCTCTGACTACAGGCAAGAAATGATTCCCCCAGCAGGCTGTGAAGTCAATTCACTCCCTTATAGAAGGAGGTTAGTCTCTCCTACATTGTGGTTCATCTTAACTGGCACTGCAGGTGCTCATGTTGCTGCATTTGAGCAGTTGCTGTGACAGTGAAGGGAGTTAAGGCATCCTTTGGATCTCCCCCTAAAACTGCAGAAAACTAAACCAAGAGTCTTAGATTCACAAACACACCACGCTTCCTCAAAGGAAAAGATGGAAGCACTATGCAGGCTGTTTAGCTGACCCTCTATGAGGCAAGAAAGCAGAAGGGGGACTTGTGGGTCCATAGTCAGGGCGTGCCCAAAACCAAGGTTACCCAACAATATCTGGTTGGGCTTGAAGCATTGCAGGAATCGCAGGGCTAGGTAGCCATGATGGGGAGAAGGTTCAAGAGGGAAGAGAGTGGTCTGACACCTATCCTGGTAGCACTGGTGTCACAGCGGTTCTTGGGTAGCAGAGGGAATGTGGGTGCTTGATGTAGCACCAGTGAATCTCAGAACAATTCAGAAACAGCAGCAACAGCAGCAAGAATGGGGAAGAGACAGCCAAAGACATGAGGAATCTGTGACCCTGTTTTTTATTCCTTAGGCTGCACGACTGATTGCCCAGGAGGCCTGTGCCTGAATTACCCGGCAGTTCTTTGATTGGGTTTACAGTCAGGATGGTGAGGGAAGACGCTTCTATTGTGTCGCTAACAGCTTTGTCTACTCCAGGGTCAGGAAGTAGGTTGTTTACAGATTCAAAATTTGCTGTGCAAGCGAGATACAGCCGATCATGGAATTTTCCAAAAAAAACTAAAGGCAAGGTTTCTCGTAAACCAGTCAGCTAACAAGGGGAGGTGGTGCTCTGATAAAACAAAGTGTGTCCTCTTCCTTCACACCTGTGGGACCTGAGACCTCTTGCCATCAGTCAAGTTCACGATGCCGCCAGACTGGCCAGGGTCTTATTCTCCTGGCCTGCCCGTGGTCTATGTACACGTGGAAACAAAATGTCGTGCAATATCTGACACTTTGGTTTGTGGTGGATAAGATTAGATTAGACAAGGGCAAGCATGATCTGAATGACCAAGCTGTTCTTATGCTTTTTATATGTTGCATTTTGATGGAAGCTTCAGATGATACTCATCCAACCAACTCTCCTTGCCCACTTTTGTGCTTCTTTACCAGTTTAAAAGTTAGTATTTAAATCATCCATGTTTCAGATTAAACCCCCCCCCCCAACACACACGCATTAGGCAAGTGAGCCCCATTTTTCTGGAAGGGAGATAGGATATGCATTCTTGTGGTGCCCTCACATGCTTAATCACCTGTTGCAAGTCAGCCAAGTCAGGCTGCAATCCTATGCACACTTTCCAGAGAGTAAGCCCCATTGAAGACAGCAGGACTTACAGCTGAGTAGACAAGCATCTGATTGTGCTGTCATCCAAACTAGCCTGGTATGGTTTAGGCTGCGGTCCAATGCCTGGAATATGTTTCATTGATACTGGTAGGCCTTATTTCTGTGTAAATAGGCTTCAGCTGTTTAGACTAAGGATAGGATGAAATTCTTCAGGACAGGCTGAAATTCAAACTGGAATAATGATAAAAGGGTAGAGGGTAGAGCCTCCGTCTGCCTGAAGATAACATCCACAAGGTCGCCAGTTCGAGGCCACCGGCACCGTGCGACCTTGGAGCAGCTGACAAGCTGAAGCTGAGCTATTCCATCTGCTCTGAGCGTGGGAGGATGGAGGCCAGAATGTGAAACCAGATCAGAGTGAAATACCTGGACTGTTGTGGTTCTTGAAAGATAGAACCTTCTTTCAATTGTAAAAATCCCTACGGGGATTTAATCAGCCTGCCTATGTAAACCGCCTTGAATAAAGTCTTGAATAAAGACCAAGAAAGGCGGTATATAAATACCTGTTTTATTATTATTATTATTATTATTATTATTATTATTATTATTATTATTATAAAATGCAGGTATGCCTCCTTATCCACAGGGTTTTGTTTCTGAACCCTCCCCCCCCCCCCATGCATAACTGAAACCGCAGATATGGATGAATTTCCATCCCTGCAGGCTGGACCTTCTGGAAGCGAGTCCAGCTCCCTTTGGGAGGGACCTCTGAGCTCAGCAGAAGCCACAGACATCCATCCACGGTCTCTGCCAGCTCAGACAGAGCTCTAGAGCTCAAAACACATGATTTCTGGCTTCATGGAGAAATCAGAAGTCACGTTTTTAATGCCTTATAATGTTTTATAAGGCATTAAAAACATCTTCTGGTTTCTCCATGAAAATGGAAGCCACTTGTTTTGAGCTCTAGAGCTCAGTCTGAGCCTGGCACAGGCTGTGGCCTCTGCTGTGCTCAGAGGACCCTCTGGAGGTGAGCATGCAGGTGACTCATGTGGGGGGTCCCATGGACCCGATCCACGGATAACTGAATTCACGGATACAGGATTTGCAGATATGCCATCCAGTGACACTCAGGGATTCCTACAGAAGCTTACCCATCCCCTCCAATGTTTGGGACAGCTATGCTCCAAGTATGATGCACCACCATTGCACACACTGAAAGTTCTGAAGTAGGCCACAAAGCCCTGGCTATTGGGTGGGAGGAGTTGCTTCATCAAAGCCCAGCTCTGCCTTAGGTTGGCTGAATGGCTTGCCTGCTTTTACTACAAGTACTTTATAGCTCAGGAAACGAGGCCAAGAGCCTCTTGGGCTTGTTATGTTGATTCAGGTCAACAGCTGTGTCTGTGAAAGGACTCAAGTTTGCAAAAGCAAAAGGAGGATTCCTTGCCCAGGTATCTGTGTGGTTGTATCCCCCACTACAGAAACGAGTGCGGAGCAAGGTTGGCAGGCTGGCATGTGAAGGCATTCTTGTACCTCTCAAGCGGGGCATTTTGTTTTCCCTTGAAGAAAGAGGAGTGCCTAATTGAAACGGGCTGCTCTCGCTATTATCTTGTACAAGATGTTCACAGTAAAGCACTTCATTAAAGTATTTTGGGCAAAGGGCCTGCCTCTGTGATTGTGAACGGTATGCACAATGGGGATCCCATTCCTCGGGCTGCTTTTGTGGCACAGATAGTCATAATGAGGCTCTTTTCAGAGTGCTGAAACGGATGATCTGAGATGGAGCGCTTCCTCTTGATTTGCACTCCAAGAGGGCCGGTGACTGTGGGCAAAGACATCTCGCGGCACGCTCTGCCTTGATGAAAGAGCCTCTTCAGAGACTGCGATGCCATCAAAAGAGAGAACAGCTTTCCGCTTGTAACGGCCTTAAGGAACGACGCAGGACATTTCACTCATGCATAATTCTGAAATGCAATAAGCTTGTAAAAGGCTTCTCCTATAGCTCTGCTTTAACTAGACCACTGGCTCTACACAGCCAGGTAGGCACAAAAACAATGCAAACAAAACCTAAGGAAAAACACTGCAAGGACCCGTGATGACGCGGTGATGAATGCCTGCAACATTAGAGTGTCACCTTTGCCTCTTTAGCTACTTGCAGTGCTTTAGCAGTCCAAGGAATATTAGCTGTATCAAGGAGGACTCATTTACTTTCGTGTAGCCTCCAGTGTGACACCTGCTGTCATTTGCCAGCATTGCTCTCCTGCTATTTACATAGGCCAAATGGGTTAAGCCACTGGTTCTCAAACTCTCTGGGAGTTCGAGAACCAGGGTAAGTCTTTGCAGAGGTAGGGTGGAAGGAGCGATGCGATCCCCAGGATCGCACCGCTGCGGGGGAAGGGGGGCTGTTTTTTAACTTTACCTACTTGCTGCCGGGGTCCGGGAGTGCAGGGAGCTCTGCGGAGCGCTTGGCAGACCTCCCTATGGCTTGCAGAATGAAAAAAAAAAAATGAACGCAGCACACTTCCTGGTTGTGATTGCTAAACTGGAAGCGGGTTGTGATTTTTTTTTTTTTAAACATTCTGCAAGCTGTGGGAAGCCCTGCAGACTCTCCACACCCCTGGACCCCTGCAACAAGTAAGTAAAGTTAAAAAAAAGCCCCCCTTCCCCTGCAGCAGTGCGATCCTAGGGATCGTGTTGCTACTTTCCCCCTGCCCCCACCCCTTAAAGGGAAAAGGACAGGGGTTCTCAGGCTGGTGGGGTTGCAACCCACCAGTCTGAGAACCGCTGGGATAATCTCTATATCCGAGATTAAATGGCAAGTCAAAAGAGGCATTAAAAATGGCAATACTCAGAATCCAGCAGATGAACACTGTTTGGCTTCTGATTTCTCTTACAGAGCTTAGTAAGGGTTTTTAATATTGCTTTGCAGCTGATTTGTTGTTTAGGTGCTTAAATTTAGATTTTTAAAATTTAAATTCATTATAATTTATTTTTATATTGGTGTCCGTGCTGTTTTAGATGAATGTCTTTAGCTGACCTGCAGACTCGATGAAGCAATGCCTGGAAGGATATCAGTCCAAAAATACATAAATGACTCTTCCAGGTAGGTTAGCATTTGCTAGTTAGTGAGGCAGAGGAACAGGGAAGGGGCAGTGAGTGAGATGGGGGGGGGGTCCTCTGTCTCTAGTACTGCCATTAAGGATTGTTGCAGCAGGGCTGGAGGAGGAAGAAGTAGTAATCATTGTCACCAGCCCAATGCCACCACACCCCACTGCCATCACTTGTTTCCTCCTCTGTCATGTATTCTAAACCTGCCAGGCAGAGAGGATCCTGGAAGGGATATCCTGCCATCCAGCCAAGTTAAAAGAAGCAATGGTAGGGGAGGTAGCAATGGAGGACACAAGGCACACATACTAATGAATGTGCTCCCCCAAAAAGAAATTTGAGCATTGCCTTATCTGCAGGGTTACTTGGGCCAGGCCTTTGTCCATAACTTTATCCATTAGATATGCTTAGCCATCTAGGTTCTTCTTATAAGAAGGGGGGGGAACCAAGTCTCTCTCTCTCTCTCTCTCTCTCTCTCTTTCTCTCTCTCTCTCTCTCTCTCTCTCTCTCACACACACACACACACACACACACACACACACACACACACACCTCTTTATTGGCTTCTTAACTTCAAGAGCACCTGGGATACACAAAAACGAAGTTACTTTTTGAACTAGTTGTTTGAAAAATTTATTGATGATGATGATGATGATGATGATGATGATGATGACAACAATAAACATGATAGCTGGTGGAAAAGGCTTCAAAGCCTTTTCTGTGTGTAAGGCTACTGTTTAAGGTACAAGGCCTATAAAAAGGGTGGTTGATATGCAGGTTGTAGGGATCATGTTGAATGAACAGCTATACTTATTGTGGAGTTAAGCGTAGGAAGTAGGTCATCCTTTTACTGTAGTCAAGATTGAATGCACAAATAGTCTGAATACAGCTTAAGGAGGACAAGATACCTTCTCTCCAAGCTAGGTGCATTTATTTGGAAATAAATCCCACTGATTCCACTGGCTGAACTTAGGACCAGACTGTATAACATGTGTTCCTTTCAAGCAGTTACATGTTTAAGACTGCAACCTTTGACCGCTTGTGCCAAATGGTCTGTCTGTCTGTCTGTCTGTCTGTCTGTGTATACACATATACACCAAGAGAGTCTATGATGCTCTAATTAAATAATTAATATCTAGAAAAGTGTTTAAAAACAAACAAAAAATCACCATCTTTGTCTCTTTCCTGATTTGTATTTTGTTCAAATCTCCCAGCACAGAACTCTCAATATTATCAACTTCACTTGTAGCGAAGAAAAACAACAACAACAACAGTATTTATATTCCGCTTTTCAACAAAAAGTTCACAAAGCGGTTTACAGAGAAAATCAAATGGCTCCCTGTCCCAAAAGGGCTTACAATCTAAAAAGATGCAACACCAGCAGACAGCCACTAGAAAAGACACTGCTGGGGTGAGGTGGGCCAGTTACTCTCCCGCCTGTCTGGCTGTCTGAACAGTCACATTTTCAGAGTTGCAGGCCCCACTGCAAAGCTTCAGCCTTCCGACTGTCACACAGAAGGTGCCATGGGAAATCAGTTTCCCCTATTTTGAGCCTAACATCAGTCAGTGAGTGGCAGTGATAGGGAGACTTCAAAGGGAGGCCTTAAACCAGCATAGGAGCACTGGTTGCCAAATAACTTTCTTGCATGATGTTTATGCATGCTCCTTGCAAATATCTGGAGGCTTTCTTTGCCTTTTTTTAAACTGCTTTACTTTACCAACACGTTGTTGTCAGTTAAATGACCCACAGCTACTGTCAGTTCTGTGTTTTTTTCTCCCTCCCTCACTCCCCCCCCCCATGCTTTTCTATGTTTCAACAGTGGCTTATTTTTCATCACTAACCTCATTACGCTATTCGCTCCAGGGAGTTATACAAGATTCTTAGTTGCCACTAAGACAAATCTGTCTGCATCTGTGATGATTGAGCTCCCCTTGCTCTCTTCTTATATTCATATGTCTCCCTGAAAAGGAAAGTTTCAGAATAAGCTTTCTGAAAGAAAAGCAGGAAAGAGGCCTCCTTGAGACACAGCAAGAACACACGGCCAAGCAGACAAGTTCGTGGATTGCTTGTCTCACTGAACAAAGAGCTCCCAGCCAGCCCATCTACTGGGGACTGGCATGTGCCAGCTGATTGGCCACCTAAGCCCACCTGACTGGGTCAGATGTCACAAAAATCCAATAGGATAGAATACCTATTGGAGAGGCAACATCATGCGAGGTGAACCATCCAATATAGGTAGACAGCAAGTGTGGAAATGTTGGCCTCCAGCTGTAGGGCGAATTTGTTGCAATGTGCTGCAGCACATTGGTTTGCCATGAATGGTCTGCAGGTTTGGTGCAGGAGTTTGAGAGAGGGCCCTATATTAGTAGGGCCACTGGGGGATGTAAACCCCTAGCCTGCAGTGTGGTGTGCCTTGTCAATGCTTAAAAAACTGATGGTGTGTCTTGACAATGTTAGTACCTTGTTAGTGTGTCGTGAGATGAAAAAGGTTGAAAATCACTAGTTTAATGGCTAGTGGGTTGCTCTCTCCTACTAAGTATTTATTTTTTTAGACCTCTGGTTTGTCTTTTTATTTCTGCCTGAGGGTGTAGCAATCGCTGGAGTTCTTTGTTCCAGTGGAGTTCTTAACTAAAGTCTTTTTACTACATGTGCAACTGCTTTAATCTCTCAGCACTACTAACAGTACTGACCTAAGTGAACCCAGATTACCTAAGGTCAAGTTAAAAAATGCTTGTGTATATTATGGCTTGGCTCACTCAGGAAATGCATCTCTGTGTGGTTGAGTTCTCCCCTGTCTCCTAGGGATCAGAGATGTGCAATGGACCCCTCAAGCTGACCATGTACTAGGGAACTGTGAGATTTTTGGCCCAGCCTTATCCCCTGCCAGGCTATAGAATGCTGCTGTACCCACAGAGTGTGTACTGCATGCTATGGTAGAGGGGATGAGCAATCAGACAGTGAGACAGAGAGTGGGAAGTATGAATACCTTTTGTTAACCTCCCGGAAGGCCGCCTGTCACCAATGGGTCTCTTCAGACCTATGCCAGCTCTTTTGCTGAGGGGATGAAACCTGAGAACAGGAAGGGGGGCATGTCAGGCCAGGAAAACAGGGATAAGATCTGGCATGCACTAGTGCTGCCAAGACCCATCCCATCACAAAAATCTTTTCCAGCTTTACCATGATGGTTGTGTTTATCATTTCATTAGGATTTATAACACCCATCAGTTTCCTCCTTATACTTGCATGTCCTATAATATGTGTTAGTCATTATGTGAGGCATCAGCACCTATTAATGGTTTCTCTTATACTCACCTTGGCTTCTTCTTTAAATGAGTAGCAGGGGGGAATTACTGCACACACAGAATGTCATTTGATCAATATACAGCTATGTGCATAATTTACACAGCACATTAACTGTTAGGTAAAACTGATAAACTTGATCAGACGCTTGGCTGTTGACCTACACAACAAAAAATGCGATGTCATTTCAGAGAAAATATGCCCCTGGTCAGCAACTGCTTTCACCAGCAGGCCGTTCTATGTGAACTGTGGAGGGCCATAATCTTCTGACATGGTTTCCAGGAAGGCTCATCTACCACAATCTGTCACCTCCCTTTACATTTTAGAAGGCACAGATATACGAGGACCCAGATAAGTTTGGAATCTATGTCTGCCGGATTCCACCCAGGAATCTAAGGTCCATATTACCTAATAGATTTACTGGATCAGTGTTTAATCAATTATAAATTCATCCAGATCTGTGTTTTTATATTGTTAGAATGTGTGCCCACTTTATTTTTTGGGATGTGCGCCTACTTTAAAGAGTTGTTAAAAGTGTGTGTATTGTTCATTCTCAATCTGACTTAAAACACACACAGTTTTGTAAGTTAAGAATCCCACAATAGCAGGAGCCCACATTAAAAATAATTAAACACCAGGTATTGGCAATTAAGGAAGAAAATGGCAAATAAGAACAGCGAAAGGATGAATGAGCAGGAGCTCTCAGTGATGAAATTGCTATTTTTGAGCTTATTTTGAATCAGACAAATGGCTGATACCAAGGTTATTGTTTCCTTCTGTAGGATAACAATTGAGGGAAATTTTAAAAAAAGCAAAACAACCCTCTTCTCCTTAGGAAAATGGGATGGGTTTGGCATTTTTTATTACAGCACAAGGGTGTTGGTGCATAATCCAGTCTGAAATCTTGAATGGTTACTGACAAAAGAGCAGAGGAGAACCCTGGGAATATCCAAATGGTGGAGTAATAATAACAAAAGAGAAATCTGGCAATCCATTCATTCCTAGATGGTGAGAGATCAGAGCCTGCCTACATGACACACCACTTCTCTGAACACTCTGGTTTCAGTCTCCATTTTCTCCAGAAGGAAGGCAAGAGGAAATGGAAAAGCCCCATTCTAGCCTAAGGGAGACTGAAGTTCCAGGATCAAGCTAACTGTGACATGGGAGTTCCATTACTGTTGGGGTTGAATTGGGGCAACAGTGTATGGGGCAGGGAAGTTACAACTGCAAAAGAGGTGGCCTAAGTTTGAACATTCCCATCTGGATGTACAAATGGAACATTTTGAGAGCTTGTGGCTGCAGGTATCAGTTGCTCTGATGAGTGGCTCTGACAGGAGAGGCCCAGCACCCTGTAAATGTAGTGTTGGGCAGGAAAAGGGAAAAGCAGAGGTTGGTTCTTAGGGGTTGACCAAGGTGCCTAAATCCTGAGTACTAGTGACAGTGATATGACTCATTGCACAATATGGAGAAGGCAGAAAAGAATCAATGAGGGTGGGGTTAGTACAGGGCTTTGCCTAAGGGCCCCCAGCAACCTGGCACTGGCTCTGGATAGGAGTCTGTCATCCTCACATTGCAGCTGTTGCCATGTTTTGGTTGGTGCCTTTTCTGAATGCCTGATCATCATGATTAGCAGGCAGTGGCTACATTATATTGCATCAGACATGGTATAGCAGTAGTAGAGTTGGAAGATTGGCCTCTTGGAGGCTCTTCAATTATATTCAATTCTAGTTGTGGAAGTAACACTCCCCTAGACCCTATCCTTTTGTGTTTCATTGCTCCCACAGTTGGTGGTCATATCATGGACTACCACAAGGCACATTTTGGGGGGGGGGAATAATTCTCCCCCTGGATTTCATGAAGATTCTGTGGCCAGTGGAAGTGTCAGCATTTTGATTGATCACACCCTTTTTGCTCATCTTACAGAAAAATCGTTACAAACGCTCTTTATCCGGGCGGTATAGAGCCATTTTTTTTGCACGTGAGGTTTGCTGTTAGTTTGTTCAATAAATTTTAAGCTCTGTTGTGAGGAGGGTTTGACAGTGTATGATGGCTTAAATATGGCCCCTCTGTTGATAAATATGCGTCTGTAACAGCACAGATTCTAAAATGCATGGCACATAAAATTATTGATCCTGCTGACGGGCCCAAATGATTTTTACCTTAGCCTCAGGCTCTATTAGCAATGTGGAAAATTGAAAAGGGCTCGCAGGAAGGAAGTAGCATAAGACTGAAATGACAGCTGAAGGACTGTCAAGAGGAGAAGTTCTGATGAATGATCATGAGCCCAGGCCCAAAGATGGAATTACACTTGGGAAGGGTTAGTGAAATCAATGCTGACCTGGCCTGTGCCACAACAAACTTCCTGTGTGGGGGGGGGGGGAGGGGTTGTTGTGACCTTTTTGAGTTGGGTTCTTAGCCCCAGTGGTTGATAAGATGCATATAGAGACAGCAATTGCATGGTTAATATAGTGCTTTTCCAAATCCGAAACCTAATTTTGAAAGTGTTTGTGCATCCTCTCCCCCCCCCCCCATTAGAAAGCCCATCCAGGTCACTGTAATGCCTTCTACAGATTTTAGAGTTGTAAACCAATTAGAGGCTTTTTTATTAGATTAACACTCTTCCTTTTAATGCACTAATCAATACAGCAACTTATTGCAATAAATGCTACAGTATCCCAATACAGGAAATATAATGGAAGACATTTAATAAGGGGAAATTTCTCTCAACCGAATGCCACAGACAAATCATTTTTGACTGGGAGAAATTATTACTCCACAGATAACAGCAGGCTGGAAAACTAGAAGTGAAAATAAGGACAAAGGCTAGTGATGATTAGATTTTCTCCATTCTGTGCTTTAGGTTCACTCTGCCCTGTGTTCCACTCCTCTCGAACAACAGCAGAAATGGTAGAATGTCCAAACTCAATTCTGGAACTGAAGCACGTGCATTAGCAGTTTCAGTTCATCGGCATCTCCCCTCCCAACATTACTGATGCTTGCACGCGCATTGATAAAACACAAAAGACAACCTGTGTGACGGTGAATATTTTCTGATCACACGCACAATCACACTACTGATTGCAGAGCGTGCATTTGCAATAGAGCATGCATTGGCAAGGTGCATTTTTGCAACAGTTTCAAGAGGCCTCCAAGATGAGGAAAATGCCTTCGTAAAAAAATTCAAGCTGTTTGCAGAAACCTGAAAGAGAAGTGGTGTAGTGTGCATCCGTGACTTTAAATGGGTAACTTTTTTCTGCAGTACTGTCCATGGTGCTGACATATGAATCATATTCAGATAGTGACCTCACCCAAGAGAATTCCCCCCCCCCAAACCATTTTTTTACTGTGCGCACAGGTCTACCTTTTGCAAGATCTTTCATAGCATGGCCTCTGGGGAGACTCCCTGAACTGTGGATTCCCTGTAAACAAGCTGAGAAAAAAACTCTCCTATTTTACATTGAGCTGCCTTCTATAACAGCTCAGCCATTTCAATGTTGCAGCAGCCTGAGAAGAGAGCCAGCTACATACCTTTGCCCACCTGGTAGTTTGCTGGAAACATATTCCTTCAGTAACACCAGCCTCAAGAAGGAGGTACCTGTTTGACCTCTGAAGACTCTGCACAGCTTGAGGGGGGAAAAACAAAAAAAACCTCATATTTTACATTGGTAGTACACTCCCATGCAGTCTCACTCATCAGCGAGTCCCACTGACAAATGGTGAATGGTGGAAAAACAGTATGTAGTCTGAAACACAGCTAGCAGCCAGCTCCCGCCCTGCAGAAATAAGTGAAATGATGAACAGAGTCCCTGCCCTTCTACCCACTTCAAGTATAGGTATAACTCTCTGGCATAACCACCACAGACGGAGACTCCCGCACCTTGCCAGCCCAGCAGTATCTTTATTCTTGACCACGTCTCTGCACAGCTGCAGGGTTGTTCCTTTGAAGTATGCCGGGGGTGGGGGGGGGAGGGATGGCTGTGCTGACAGTTTCTTTCACTAATAACAGTGGTTCCCAACTTTTAGGAGCCTGTGGACCACTGAGGCAAAAATTGGAACAGTCATGGACCACATGCAATGCCAGCTGTGGGCAATCTTCCCCTTCTCTGGTGGTCCATGTGGAAGCATCTCCCCAGTGAGCACTCCCCCATGGACCATGAGAGAGGGTGGAGACCCTGAAGGCTGTAGCTGTGGGTGGTCTGTTCTCCACCCTCTCTGGTGATCTACGCGGAAGCATTTTCCAAGTGAACATTCCCCCACAGACTACCAGAGAGAGTGGAGAATGGAATGCCCACTAGCCTTCAAGTACTAGCTGCAGACAGTCTGTTCTCCACCCTCTGATGTTCTGTGAGGGAGTGCTTGCTTGGCAAGATGCTGAAAATTATAAAGGGTGTTTTTTCTCCCCTGAGACCTTGTGGACCACTTCTCAAGTCTTGCAGACTACCTGTGGTCCATGGATCACAGGTTGGGAACCAGTGACTTAAAACAAAGGGGTGGCCATTTAGAGTGACCCATGAGTGCTCCAAGAGGCTGCGGGGGGTGGGGAACATACGAAGAGCTTTGCTGGATCAGGCCCAGGGCTCATCTAGTCCAGCTTCCTGCATCTCACAGCAGCTCACCAGATACCCCAGGGAGCTCACACCAAATCTCTCCTCTGCCATAGCCACTCAGAGCATTTGCATGCTGCTCCAAATAACCAACCCTTTTCTTCACCTTTTTTCTTCTCAAAGCGAAAGAAGCCGGCTGCCATTTTGAAACGAAAAATGGTGGTTGTTTTGTGGTAAGGCCATATCTAGAGAATTGCATAGAGTTCTGGTTGCCACTTCTCTAAAAGGGCATAATGGAACTGGAAAAGGTGCAGAAGAGAGCATCAAAAATGATTAGTGGACTGGGGCACCTCCCTTTTGAGGAAAGGCTACAGCATTTGGGGCTCTTTCATCTAAAACAGTGTTTCTCAGACTGTGGGTCATGACCCAACAGGTGGGTCATGAGCCAATTTCACTTGGGTCCCCATTCATTTCAAAGTGTATTTTATTTCTAATATATTAGACTTGATGTTACCATGGTATGTGACTGCATTACAGATTTGTACATTTAACAGACTACTATGTGTAGGCTTTGAACAATGATAACACAGGCCAACATGCATTTTGCTTCCTTAAACATTGCACCAATTTCTGGGTATATTTGGGGTGCCAATTCCAAAAATGGCATCCGTTTTGCCCTATCACGTCTAGTTTTGGAGATATAGTATAGCCTCTTTAGTGAATGGTTCAAGCAGCTTCCTCATTAGGAAGTAATCTTGTTTTGAGTGCTCCCCGAGGCAACTGGTGGGACACTCAGAGATACCAGAAGCTAAACAAGATGGGTCTTTGGCCTGATCCAGCATGGCTCTTCTTATGATGTTGTTTGCATGAAACTAGGGATGCAATCCTATGCACTTATCTGGGAATTGAATATCATCAAGTTCCACATAACTTACTTCTGAGTAGAAATGCTCCAGGGCCCAATCCTATCCAACTTTCCAGCACCGGTGCTGCCACAATGCAGCCCTGAGGTAAGGAAACAAATGTTCCCATACCTTGAGAAGGCCTCTGTGACTGCCTTCCCACCACAAGATGTAGTGCAAGCCCCACTGGCACAGCTGCACCAGCACTGGAAAACTGGATTGAATTTGGCCCAACGATGGTGCTGTAGCTATACTGTGAGCAGAATTTGGACTTCATTTTACTACTAACAGCACTGCAGAGAGAACAGTACTGTAGAATGGTAAGCTGAGTGCTGCACTGCAGTTTGTGTGAGCTGTTAATGTTTTTAGCAGCATTTCATTCCTAAGACACGGCATGCATAATGCCATGATGAGATGCGATGGGATGCATAAAGAATGTGTAAACACCCCTTGATTCTTAGAGGCCAGGGATGCAATTGTATGCATGCTTATTTGGGAGTAGCTGTGGTTTAGCAGAGTGCCTGCTTTGCGTCCAGAAGTTCCCAGGTTCAATCCCTGGCATCTCCAGATAGGGCTGGTAAAGACCCATGTCAGAAACCTTGTAGAGCCACTTTTGGTCAGTGTCATCAGCACTGAGGTACATGGATCAATGGAATCAATAAAGTAGCATGATAAGAGTAAGATAGGATTACGACCTACATTTTTCTGAAGAAATGTAAACACCATTTTCAAAACATCTCTAGATACGAGACTAACAACTTGTTGGGATTTTCTTCCTAATTAATATTCATAAGCTTAGGCTGCACAATGAGCTAGCAACGCCAACATCAATTCAACAAAAACGAACCCAAACCTCTTTGCAAAACTGTCACGGGATTTGCTGATGGAGCACCAAAAATGTTATGAAAATGAACTTTTCTTTCAATATTCACTTTTCCGCTCAATTTCAAGGGGTCATTCAACAACTGCTCATTTTTTTAAAAGCATCTTTTGCTACCCTGTTTTTATGGGAAGGCAATAGATTGACTCATCAAATTATCCATATTTAGACAGCTATAAACTTAAGTTAGCGGCAATATGATTGATGGCTCCCAGCCTGGGGAAATGATATTACTAATTAAACTGTGAGACATTAGACATGCTGGAAAAATACAATTCTATCTCAAGCAATGAAGCTGGCCTAGCGCAAATTCTTAGCAGTGATTGCTTATGAAGAGGATGCCTCTGCATTTTTAAAGTGATGCCATAAATAGTCTTAGATCGTACATAGACATGGATAAGACTGGATGAAATTTAAAGCAGCTGATATAATTTGCAAGGATTTGGAGGATTAGGGCAGGAAGCTATTTAGTAATCATGACACTGACGCTGTATTATACCATGGCATTTTGTTGCTGGCGAAATAACTTGCTTTTTCTAACAATAACTGCTTCATGTGACGCTGTTAATCATGAACTCAGGGCAATGTACGCAGGGTTCCAAGGTGGTCACCAATCCAAGCCTATACCTGGGTATTTTCAGTAAGACAACTGCATCATAGTTTCCTGGACCTGGTTTGTAACAGAGCCCTGTTTGTTGTACTGTAAAGTGGGCACACCAAACCCATGGGCTCCACATCCACAGATTTAATCAGCCATGGATTAAAAAGGTATTTTAAAAACTCACATACTCTCATTTGCCTCACCCCCCATCATTTCACAGTGCTTATCCCATTCATCTTGTCACCTGTCTTATGCCACTCTAGCTGGCCATGGGGCAATTTATGCACTTTTTAGGCAATTTATGCAATTTGCAAAAAATTATGCAATTTTGTCAACATGACATCTGCGACTTCAACATCAACATCAACAGATTTTGGTGGGGCTCCAGAACAAAACCCCTGAAGAGACAGAGAACCCTCTGTATGCTACTTTCTAGATAAATATTCCTACTGAGGCTGTACTGATGACCTCCCTGTATAATGTATGAAATGGCCCTGTAACAGAAAACATTCATGACTTCAAGGAATCATAATACGTTCACAGCTCAGTCCTGAGCTGCCAGGCACACAAGACTCAATGTCTCAAGCAAGCGGCCTGAACATGAAAGGCAAAATATCAGAAGCCCCTTAAAGAGCCATGTTTCCTCAGCTAGACTTTGTGACACTGCTTGTGTTCTGGAACCCTGTTCTTCTAGTTCAGTGGTTCCAAACTGGTGGATTGGAGCCCACTGCAGGAACAGGAAGTGAGTCATTTCCCCTTAAGGGGAATAGCCCAGTAATTGATGTCCTGATGGTGCTACAGTGATTGCAGCACCATGGGGACCCAGGGGGTTTTCTCTTTACTTGGAAGGTCCTGCTGGCTTTGAGAAGCTTCTAGGAGGCTGGCAGCCTCCTCCACCAGCCTCCCCAATGCTTGAAATAACTCCGATTGGAAAGCGCTTCCAGTTTTCACATGAAAACTGTAAGCATGCTCTGATCAGTGATTGGAGCAATTTCAAATATTGGGGAGGCCTCTGGAGGGGGCTGCAGGCCTCCCAGAACCTCCCCAAGGCCAGCAGGACCCTCCAGGTAAGGGAGAAAACCCCTGGGTCCCCACAGTGCCACAATCGCTGCAGCACCATCGAGACACCCCCCCTTAGCTCCTGCCAATACTTAGCATGTTTCTAATGTCTTTATAAGACTTTGAGAACCGCTGTTCTAGGTTAACAACGTTCTGTGGGAATCCCAGAGAAATTACGTGGGAAGCTTCCTGTCCACTCATATGTTTGCAAGAGTCCTTCCAAATGGCAACATAAAGTTTGAAGGACATGTAACTTGGGGGGGGAGGGGGAGGAATGACGTAATTCAGAACTCGCAGAATAGACACTTGAAGGGAAAATCTTCATTTTACAGTCTGACGTAAAATGACGATCTGAAAAATTGGTGCTTTCACTTGGAACACACAATTAGTATGTCCCAAATACAAGAGAGCTTTTCCTAGCAGTGGTACCATGATTGTGACATCCCTTCCCTAGGGAGATCAGGCTGGCTTCCTCACTTACTTTCTTTAGATGAATAATTAAGACCTTCCCATTTCAGAAGGTCCGCATCACTGCTGAAATCTAATTCTGTGCCCCTGATAGTTTCACTTGCCACTGCTGTTCTATTTTATCGTTGTGATTCTAATGAGTTTTTCTGTTAAATTTTTTTTTGTTTCATTATTTGCATTGATCTAAATAGTTCTGCAAGCCACTGTGTTATGTCCAGAATGGAAAGCAATATGATAAAAAAAAAGAGCAAAGAAAAAATAAATATCCCTACATCTGAACTAGACTTTATACAAATATCAGCAGGCTTGCGGCCTCCATGCCCTGCTGTATGCAGCTGTGACTGTGTAGCCTCTTGTTTTCTGAAGAGATTACAAGCCCAACAAAGAACTTTCTTTAAGCATTAAATCCAATGCCAGGATATAATCACAAGGATGGAGGTGGGGGGAAAAATGAGATTGCCTTGCTGGGTTTTATCTTATCAGTTTGGAGGCCCTTATCGGGGCTAGTGGATATTGTCATAATTATATTTCTAAAACCTTTTCCCCCGATAGAAAATTATTTCCCCCTGATTAAACCCTGGCAGTCCTGATACGGTACGGCAGTGTAAAACTAATTTTTAAGGAGCTGCCAGAAGTTGTATCATTTCATCTTTCATTATCTGTCTCTTTTAAATCATGTCCTCTTATTCCAATGCTTTTTAATACTCATTTTGTATTCGCTGTCAAAACAATGGGTTTCAAAATCAGGCATGATCAGCACTCTACCGCTGATTCATGGGTGTTTTATTCCCCACTCCTCGCCCATCTGTGCTTATATTTGCACATGTAAATATATATATTACAATGATTATGAGTGGAATGAACAATGTGCAGAAACACCAGAATTGTTTACAGTCATAGGCAAAAATATGTGCAAACTAATGTCATAAACAGGATTGTTGCCCTGGTAGTACAGATGACATCATCCATCGTTGGCCACTCAGTGTATGAAATCCCTTGTATGCTGTCTGGGATGATTGGGAAATGCTTTCATAGGATTGGAAAGGGGCTTGATATTAACCCAGGGCTGACCCATCCATGAAGCAAATGACCCGATTCACATTGTGTGGCAGATTCGGGGGAGTAGATGGGACTGTGAACAGGTGACCTCTGCCTGCCATACACTCTGCCACTGACAGATCCAACCTCCTTAACTTGCCCCTTTTTCCATGCAGGCTCTTTAATCAAAGTAGGAAATGAAGGGGTATGCTGAGATCAGTGTCAGCATGCTTCACATTTCCTGCTTCATTTAATGAGCCTGCATGGAGCAAGGAGCAACATGGTTGCACTTTGGTCCTTGGAGCTTTGAGGGGAGGCACCAGCTAAGCAGGCAGGATTGCTGCATTCTGATCCTGCTTTGATTAAAGGGCCCATGTAAATGAAGGAACCAAGTAAGGGGTGAATGGGTCGGCGAGGGATGGAGCAGAGCTATAGGGCTAACATCCTGAAATGAGTCATGGAATGACTGAGAAGAGGACCTTTTCAGTGGTGGCACTTGGTTGTGAGTGGTTTTGTAAGGACCCACCTATTGGAGGCCCATTTACTCTGTGGAATTTACTTTGCTGAATTCTTGAGGTACAAAACAATGTGTGGCTTTTTCAGCAAAACTTTGGGATTGACTGAGGGTTCTCTGGTTTAAGAAGTGTATTGATTTCAGATGTTTCCTCCTGCTTTTTTTGCTATGTTATTGTACTTTGTTTTACTTTATTGTTGTTAAGCTGTTTTAAATTGCATTTGCAAGAAAAGCAGGGAATAGCTTTTAAAAAAATGCTAATCTGAATACTTTGATGAAATATAACTGTGATTAAGGGTGCAATCCCTTATGTCAGTGCTTTCCAGCACTGGTATAGCAGTGCCAAAGGGGCATGTGCTGCATCTTGCAGTTGGGTGGCACTCACCGAGGCCTCCTCAAAGTAAGGGAATGTTTGTTCCCTTACCTCAGAGCTACATTAGCCTCATGTCAGTGCTGGAAAGCACTGACATAGGGGGTTAGGATTGCACCCTAAATAAATTAATGAAGGCAGACGAGGGTTGCCTAACTGGCAGAACAGTTTCACAACTGGGTCTCAAATTCCAGTCCTTAAAGAACTCCAAATTCTTTAAGGACTGCTCAGTCTGCTGGAAAGCAGAGTTTTTCCAGCAGACTTTACGGTTTGGAAAGTAACTAGGTTATACACATACACAGCTATTCTTGTGAATTTTCTAGACCTCATTAAATTTCCTTGCCTGCCACTGACCTAGACTATAAATATAGGGAATAGGGAGTTTCATCTGGATTATCCCTGGGAGAATTTGGCTAATTTATAAAAGCTAAAGACCATATATTGTTGTATGTTTCTCCTTGCAATGCCTCAGCAGGTTTATGGGGCTGTTCAAATGAAAGGCTCATTAGGGACTTAATCTATCTCACACTGTGCTGCAAAAATGGAAGTAAGAATTACAAGGACAATGGGACACTTTCTCACCTGGGGGAAATTGGAGCAAGTACCATTAAGACACACTCACAATTCTAATTAAATTGGGGAGAAAACCCAGGAAAGCCAGACTACTACATATTTTTTAATCAGACCGGGACATATTAGTAACTTTTTCATTTATGAAAAGTAGTTCTAAAGAGGAATTTTCTTTATTCACAAGTCATTAGGACAGGCTTTTAATGAACATAGTGAGTTTGCTTAAGTTACTTAGCAGCCCACTTCTCATGGCATATCAAGGATGAGTGAAAGCACATGGAGTAGAGAAAAGAATCCTACTGGCAGTTCCTCCAATTTGCATGTGTTAACTTGAATGGCTTCATTAAATCAATACCTATAGAGCTGCTCTATACCATGCATAGGGCAGGTATTCTCAATCTCAGTGTTCCCAGCTGGGGAGGTGGAAAGAGTCCTACATCTGATGACTCCTTGCAGAGACATTCAAGTGAACATATGTAAGTCAGGGGCTGGTGCCTGCCTTTGGGATTTTGCTCTCTTTTCTAGGGATATGTGGTATCGCTCACCTGGATACGTGGTAAGAATAGAGCTAGTGTCTTTAACATTTACACTATTTCAGGTCCAGAAGGAATTAATCTTATGGTCAAACTGATGACAGTTAGAAGATTAAGGTGGGGCTGGACAAGTGGGACCAGTCAAATGAGGCATGTAATATGTAACCCTTCTCTCTCGCTCCCCCTTTCCACATACGTTCACAAACCTATTGAGTTGCAGAGGAGGAAGAGGAGGAAGGAAAAGAGCAGCTGAGGCTAAAACTGATGACTTTCTTAGCTGTTCCTACATCACTTGTGGTTGTTGGTGATGTGGACCTGGGAAGTGGTGGGTGGAGGGAACAGTTATAGTTGATTCTCCTGACTTATTAGTCAGGATACATAAAAACCCTGTACGGTTTCCAGGCGACTTTCAATGATTGACTGGTATTAATTTTTTTTAAGAGTTAATTATTTGCTGCAACCTACTGGGTTTCTGTTTTTGTTGTGTTTGTATTATTGTTTTCATTGATTGTGTTTAAATATTGTAAGCCGCCTTGAGTGGCCTCACTGGGAGAAAGGCAAAATAAAAATTTTAATATGAATTTCAGGTTTTGAATAATTGTCTGCAGATCTACAATACAGTTGGCACTCCTCATTCGTGGGTTTGACAGTCATGGATGTAACTTGACATGGGTGCTGACCTCAAGTCTGGAGGGCCTCAAAGACCATCCAGACATGACAGGAAGTGTCTTTTGGTCATGTCTGGGAGGTGTTCTGAGTTGGGAGGGTTAGGACAGACAAAAGAAAATATTTCTTTTCTCAGCATGTGGTCAATCTGTGGAACTCCTTGCCCCAGGATGTGGTGATGGCATCTGGCCTGGATGCCTTTAAAGGAGGATTGGACAAGTTTCTGGAGGAAAAATTCATTATGGGTTACAAGCCATGATGTGTATGTGCAACCTCCTGATTTTAGAAATGGGCTATGTCAGAATGCCAGATGCAAGGGAGGGCACCAGGATGAGGTCTCTTGTTAACTGGTGTGCTCCCTGGGGCATTTGGTGGGCCACTGTGAGATACAGGGAGCTGGACTAGATGGGCCTATGGCCTGATCCAGTGGGGCTGTTCTTATGTTCATGCTCGGCCTTCTTGGATTGCATCCTCCATGCTTTTCAACAGAGCTTCTGTGGGATCCCCATTAAAACAAATTAATGTCATAATTAGTAGAAAGAATTTGGGTTCCATTTTCAAATTAGAAAAAATAACTTTTCTGCACCAGTGTTTTTATGCTCCTGAAAATATTGTTGCACTTCCTTTAGCTAACAGAAAATACTTGGGCTTTCCCATTTAAACCAGCACTATCCATCTCAACAAAGTGTTCAACTCCAGCTTAAATGCATCCAATTTGTCTTCCCTGTCCATGTGTTTTGCTTTCAGGGGCCTATTAATGTGTGTCTAACAGACTTATTCCACTATAGGGATCTTTCTAAGAGTCTGAAGGAGGCAAAGGAATGAGGGATGGAGAGAAGTTCTTTACGGAGAAAGAAGGAACGTGTCTAAATACACTGATACCCTAGTGGAGGGGGGATTCTGAGTCAGCATGCTTTAGCGTCTAGACCAGTGTTTCTCAAACTGTAGGTCAGGACCCACTAGATGGGCTGCGAGCCAGTTTCAGGTGGGTCCCCATTCATTTCAATATTTTATTTTTAATATATTAGACTTGATGCTATCATGGTATGTGACTGTGCTTGGGGAATATTACAGATCTGTAC
The DNA here is from genome assembly GCF_035046505.1 of Tiliqua scincoides. Taxonomy (NCBI): domain Eukaryota; kingdom Metazoa; phylum Chordata; class Lepidosauria; order Squamata; family Scincidae; genus Tiliqua; species Tiliqua scincoides. Next base: position 76,092,066 of record NC_089821.1, on the reverse strand, counting down.
TTTGAACAGGCTACTCTGTATATGCTTATAACAATGATAGTAAATGGGACTTACTCCTGGGTAAATGTGGGTAGGTTTGCAGCCTTGGATTGTTAAAACTCTTCCTGCTTAATGATGTCACTTCCGGTGTGTCCTGACAGATTCTCAGTCTAAAAAGTGGGTTCTGGTGGTAGACGTTTGAGAACCACTGGTATAGGCAAACTCAGTAACCCAGTTTAAGAGAACATTTCTCATTTTTTCCATTCAAATTTATACCCACATTATACCCACAAGCCATTAAGAAATTAATGCCCTTGACACCTCCTAGGCATACAAGTCAGAATTGTTTCTCACATTTAGATACTAAAAGTGACTAAAACATTGACCATTTAGAAGTGATCCTCCACTTCAGGTCTGTGATTGTATCTGGAGGTGGTTTAAATTGTTTTTGTTCCCTTTCCTACACTAAAATGACCACCCGTAACAGCAATCTCCACATCAGTGCCGTGCATACAATATACTAGGTATCTTTCTAGTCTCGCCTTAAGTAGAAGCTTACTACAACCACGGCCATATTTATTAGTTATTTCAAATTTTTTTTATCCCACCTCTCTTCCGGTCCAAGGCAGCTAATAAAATGAGACAATGGCAATCAAACTTCATAATCATACAAACAAAAATGTGCTGAAAAAGGCAACAGATATAGTAAGAAAATTAAGTCAGAACTGATTGGCTACATTGGCCAAATCACATTCATGTATGATCCTCGATTGGCTGAGATGATACAGCAAAGAAGCAAGAAAGTCAACATTATGGTGCAGATGAAATTCAGGTTGGAAAGCGACTTGAAAAGCAATCTTCCTCCAATTTAATGGGAACAGGAAGAGAGGAGGGATAAAAAAAACTTGAAATAACTAATATATAACTGTCCATGGACATTTTTGAGATGGCCCAAATTCATCTGAGTATGGGTTTTACTGAGAATGGGGTTTGTTCACTACTTGTACCACTAGCCAGTCCCCCTGCACAAGTACAAAAGCAACAAAAAGTCCTTATTTTGTGAAGTGGGATAACCAGATAACATGTACAGTTCATAAGGACAGTTTGGGTCCAGGGTATTTGAGGGATCTCCTCCTTCCATATACCCATCCTCTCCGGTCATCAGGGCTCTTCTGTGCTGCCACCAGTAGAGATGAGGGGGGTAGCAGCAAGAAATAGGGCCTTCTTGGTGGTGGCACCCCGTCTGTGGAATTCCCTCCTTCTGGAATTGAGAACATCTCCCTCTTTAGAGTGGGGTCTCAAGACCTTTTTATTTAGAGAAGCTTTTAAATGCTGACATGGGGGGGGCGTTAGCACTTTTCAATGAAGCATCTAATCTGTGATCCAATTGTATTTTATTTTTGTGGTTTTAATTGCTTGTTTTTAACACTTTATCGTACTGAAATATTGTTGTAAGCCGCCTTGAGGGCCCTTAAGCGGAGTGGAAAGGCAGGGTATTATTAATTAATTAAATAAATAAATAACAGGCTTATGTAGATTCTACTTTGAATGTTAAATGATGTCCATAATTATTGTGACTGCAGCAACAAAAAGATATGCAATGCTCACATGGCTACACATTAATACTTATACCTTCTCAAATAGCATACGAAAAGCTTTTGTGAAAGTTCCCCCATCTCACCATCTTCTAGTACATCAAAGGTGCCTATACATTACCCTAGCTTTCTCCTTGACGTGCTCATGTCAAACAGGTCATAACATTGACATGAAGAAATGCCTTGTAATAAGCAGTTCCCCATATCTGACATGGTACAGTTCCATAAGAACTGGTGCAGTATGGTGGCCAGTTTTTTAGATTGCGAGCCCTTTTGGGACAGGAAGCCATTCATTATTTGATTTTTCTCTGTAAACCGCTTTGTGAACTTTTTGGTTGAAAAGTGGTATATAAATACGTTGTTGTCGGTTGTTGTTGGCCAGGAAATTGTCCAGCTGAAATCCGATCTTCACCATAAATCCATTGCGCCTTAAGCAAGTCACTAGGCTCTCAGCATCAGTTCCCATGATTGCAGGATGGAGACAATTCCTTATGATAAAGGGTTGTTGTAAGGATTATGGCACTAACTGTGTGAACTGCTTTGAATATTTGAAGTGTGCTGTATGCTAATGACTGTGTGCTTACTCAACTTACACTAGCCATTAACTCTCTTGGATCAAGTCCCTAAACCTGTTCTATGCACAGCTATCTGCTCAACTGTGTTTTGGATGAGTCTGGCAATGTGCAACACACCTGTGCTTTCAACACAGAGCATTCAACTTCAACAAGCAGATGTTTTATTTGTGTTTGGGGATAGCTGCGGAGCAAAATCCATCCTGTATTCTTAAATGTTTGACTTGGATTTCTTCAGAGGCTCTCTCATAACCCAATTGCTCACAGATAAGTGCAATTCTCTTCTAATGAGTTTCCAAAAACCTCACATTACCTGTCATTAACAGATTAGCAGATAAAATTATGAAACATTGCAATCCATTTAGCCAGAAGAGCAGCTACAAGTTGAGCAGTTGGTTTACTATTCCACTGTTCAAAAGCAAAACAAACTCCCCATTCATTTCAGCAGGATATGATTCACTTACCAAAATAATAGTAGGGCCAGAGAGCACAGAGGGCATCGCAATCAGGGCCAGCATCCACTGAGCCCATTCCTCAGGGCACAGCTAATACCAGCCCTGCATGTGTTGATTTGCACCCTGTGTACAGAGTTAGACTGCCAGCACCCCTGCCAGTCTTCCAACCAGGAGAAGCTGAATGTCTATAGGCATCTCCCCAGCAGCACAAACCACTATTGCTCTTTACCCCTAAAGCCCTGGGAAAATACTCACTAACATGGTTGAAATGGCCAAGGCTGGATTTAGGTGAACCAATTCCTTCTCACAGACAACCCCACTGTAGATTATACAGAACTCAAAAGTACTGGTCCAACCTTGTTATACAAGGATTTGACTCTATATAAATGGCCACTGCAAATGTGAAGGAATGTGCTAATCCCTGGAGAAGAGGAAAACGCATCTCTTTAAAATCACAGTTTAAAAAACTGCTTTTCTTACTGTTGTAGAGAGACAGTCACACAAGCAATCATTCCATTCCTTAGCTGAGCTAGGCAAAGGCAAGGGGTCCTTTGCATTTCTAATTGCGGCCTCTCTACAACAGTAAGAAAAGCTGTTTTGAAACCACAACTGTAAAGGGATGCACTTTTTAATTTTTTTTAAAATTGCTTTTATTTAACACATTTTATGGTATCAGCAGGAAGTCCCAGAATCAAACCCCTGTGAATGTCGAGACATGACCCTACTAGGAGCATAACTTGGAAGTGGGTCTTTAAATCTATTTTTCATCCACTGATTTTTTTTTTATCCACTAGAGGTTCTGGAACAGTGATGTCATAGCTGGAAGTGACATTATCTAGCAGGAAGTGCTTTCTGGAGATTGCAGCAAGCACTGAAAATTTCCCTAGGTAAGCAGGCTATAAATAATTAAATTAAAATAAATAAGAGGAGATGGGATGGGAAAGCCAGCACTCTTCTACCAAGTGAATTCTCTCTGTAGCCTGCATGAGATAACTTCAGCCCCCCCCCCCCCCCCATCAGTAAGATTTTCAGCCTTGCCTAGTTCAATTTAAGTTTTTATATTTATAGCAGTTCAGTGTGATTTGGGACAAAATTACATGTTTTTTTGTTTGGGCTGGATTGAGATTGAAAGCTTCCTTCTAAACAGCATTAAAACCTTAAAGTGATGAGGAGAGAAAATAAGGATGGGGGCGGAGAGAAGAATCTCAAAAAAACAACAACAACCCTTTCCAATAAAGCAGTGGTTTCTAAATCTTTTAGCACTGGTACCCACTTTTTAAAACTTCACACTATGAGGATTTGCCTAACTTCCATTCCATTCCATTCATTTCCATAGACCTTTATTGGCATTAAAACAGTAAATAGCAGTAATAGTAGCCAGCACAGTGGCTATGTTGCCGAAAGAAAAAGTTGCAACAGGGAACTGGTAAGGAAACTGGTAAGGGAAGGGGGGGGGGAGAAACAAGGGAGGGAGTAGGATCAGGGTGGGGGTTTTAGCTTGGCAACTGTGGAAAGGCTAAAAAGGAAAAAAGCTTCACTTTACCAGCTCAAGCCTCTGTTTTTATCCTTCTTATGGGGGTGGGGGACTGCCTTCTGGAGCATTTATTGAACTCTCACGTCCATTGGATAGGGACCATTCTGTGTGGCCTTGCATTCCCCTTTACCTGACCTTCTACACGAACCAAGGCACTGTTGCTTACTTGTGAGTAAACATGACCGTGTAGGATTAGTTTTGCTTTCCATAGGGCTCAATATATTTGTCAGCTTGAAGGAACTTCTTTCACAAGTGCTTTTTGGGGCCTGCATTCATCAGATCAGAACCATTCCAGTGGTGTTGCGTTCCTTTTGCCCTGCGCTTTGCAAGGGACCAAGGCATGGTTGTCTACTCATGAGTAAGTGTGGTGCGGCTCAGTTTCACTTTCCATTGGGCTCTATGCATTTGCCTTCTCACCTATCAGCTTATCACTATCAGTTATCGGCTTATTGCCACCTGATTGTTGGTGAGTCGCAAAGCTTTAACCAAAAAGTTATCAGTTCAAGCTTTGTGACCCAGCAACAATCAGGTAACAACCCACAGTTTGAGCAACGCTGGTCTAGAACACATGGCATTGGATCAAGTCTTCATGTGTTTTGGCATTGTTTGAAATTAACAATATGGGGTACAAATCTGGAGTGTGGCACACAGAAGAGAAAATAAAAAAGATGTAAAAATTTAAAACGACTGGGCAAGTTTATTTCACCTGGGCTTTGTTTCAAAATTACATAGTAATGAGGGAGATAGTGACAGTTCTTGGATGCATGTGCATTATTATTAGAAGAAAAAGCAAATGAGGACTTTTCTGAAGTCGTAGTAGAAGAAAGTTAAAATTGTTTTTAAAACGCGACATCTAGTTTGTCGAAAAATTTAGGAAGGGGGGCCCAATCAGGCATCTTGGCCCAGGTGCCATGCCAGCTTTCGGGGCCCTGAGCAGCATTGGAGCTTAGTCTCCTCCTTTCTTCTTTCTTGGGAGGAGGGGGTTGTCTAAAGGTCCAATCCTATCCAACTTTCTAGCACCAGTACAGCTGCAGTGCAGCCCCAAACATTCCAATACCTTGAGGAGGCCTCTTTGACTGCCTCCCCACCACAGGATGCAGTGCATGCCCCATTGGGACAGCTGCACTAGCACTTGAAAATTGGATAGGATTTGGCCCTAAATGCACTCTAAATGCACTCTAGCTCTTGTTTTCCTCCAGTCGCACAGGAGATTAGAATATAGGCAGGGCAATTTTCAACTTGTACTTTTCAAATATGGTACCTGTTGACTTCCATATTCCACAGACAGCTGTAGTACTTGTGTCTAAATAAAAGGCAAGGACAATGAGGATTGCCCTATTCCATCCATTAGCTGTAGTGGTGAGTAGATTTTGAAATTACTGGAAAACTTAAAAAGCTGCCTTGTGTTTTTTGTGTTTCTCCCTTTTATTCTATGTTTTCCTTCCCTCTTTAAGGTGGCAGTAGGGCTGACATGCTTTAAAGCCCAAATCCTAACCAACTTACCAGCACTGGCATAGCAGTACCAATGGGACATGTGCTGCATCCTGCAGTTGGGTGTCATTCATGGAGGACTCCTCATAGTAAGGGAATGTTTGTTCCCTTACCTTGGAGCTGCATTGCCCTTATGTCGGTGCTGGAAAGTGGGTTAGGATGTTGCCCGAAGTTGCTGTTCCTTGGGGCTCCTTCTGCCTTTACCTCAGCAGTGAGGGAGCTACTGAAATGGGTGCCCTTCCTGGAATATCCAACGCTCCAGGTCACTTGCAAGGAGCCCCTGTTCAACTCTTTTCATGCAAGTGTTCCCCTAATTCATGAAACAGAAGACGTTTCCATAGAATCTGTAGATTTTCTGTTACTAGAGATTTGCACAGGAGACATACGTTTAGCAATAGCTCCCATGCCATTTCTGTAATGTAAGAAGGGATCCTGGGACCCTCCAGCAGTCCTTCTTGGATTTCAAAACAAATCATTTTCTTGGATGATTCTTTTCTTCTCCCGTTTCTATCAGTTTAGCATCGGCAGGAACAGAATCAGTACTACAGACTGTGTATTACAAATGTCTCTCTTTACATAAACCTTGAGCTGTTGACTGAGGTCACTCTCATAAACAACATTGTTCTTTTACAGAGATTCTTTGGGGCAGAATTAAATGTGTCATGTCAAAATGGCAGCCCTGTGTCAAGTTCTTCCCACCCTCCCCTCGATGTCTAATCAGATTTACAGTGTTTCTCCTGTTGACTTGCACCGACAAGAGACAAGGCAGAAAACATGGGCAAATGACACTGTAAAGAGTGGATACGTTTTACAGGGAATTGGGTTAGAACTTGTCATTTCTACTCTTGGTTACATAGCAGATAAAACTCGGAAAAAAAAAATCAATGTGTTTTAAGCCATTTCTGCCCAATGTTGCATATACGCAACAGGGACCAAATGTGTACATCTGTGGGCCAGGCAAAAATGGGTTAAAAATATATGGAATAGAATTGCTTTAATACGTCAGAAAAAAAGCTCTTATCAACACCAGTCAAACAGTTATGTAGAAGCGCAGCACCCCTTTTAAAAAAAAAAAAATGATTGGTGCTTTTGGCATACGTAACTAATTCATAAACCTATTTAATGATTTATAAGATCATTCAACTCCACATGTAGAATCATCCGATCAGAGAGAGCGGGCAGATTTGCCCCACTAGCCACCTAATGACATGAAGAACAGTGTGTTCACAAATGCCCCCCCTCCCCCCCGCAAACATCCTAACATAATCATTGTGGGCAGAACATCCAAATTGGCTGTTAAAAATAATTACTAATATGAATACTTACTAGTAGTCCAAATACAAGTGTAGTACTTCAACTGCATAGTTAGGGATAGTTTATACTGTAACACACACACCCCACCCCACCCCATGCAGTTTGCTCAGTGGCTAAGGGAAATGTGCTCTTCTCATTGTTGGTCAGATAGTATTGTCCAGATCAAACCACTGATACTTTTGAAGAATAATTGTAAATGATCTGGCGGGAGGGGAACATTGGGGTGGGACTTCCTCTTTGCCCTCTTTCCCCTCTCTGAACAGTACCTTTAAGTGGATTTTAAAAAGACATTTTGGTTTACTTATCACCTATTATTTGTACCATAACAAAGAAGTTGTACATGCAAATGTAAGAGGAAAGTGTTATATAACCATTAGCAATATACTGATTGCCAGAGAAGTGATTTCTGAAAAGAAAATGGAATTGATTTCATTTAAGTACGTGCAAGGAAAAAAATAATTTGAAAAGGAAAAGAAACACACTCAGTGAGTAAACAATGTTTCGTTAGATGCATCTAATTCTAGTGGGTTTGAGAGCAAGTACTGTGAGCTAGAAGGGTATATATTCATATTTTCTCAAACTGAGATTCTTTACTCAGTTCTCATGGTTCATGGGAGGTGACGATCATCCAGTATAATCCATTGTATGGAGTGTGTGTAATAGTCTTGCTGTCTAAATTGTTGACAGAGCGGCGGGATTAGAGCAGTCTCACAAATAGCAAAACTGACTTTATTGAAGAGTTTTACTAAAACAAAGACAGATAACAGGTGTGCACCACTTATCCAGGGGATACATTCTCCTATTCCAGTTGTTATGCGATTAGGTCGTTAAGTGAACATTCAGCCCGATCTATTGCCTTTGTTGTATAAACAGACACTACCTGCCAGAAACTAGCTGACTGTGTAGACTACTGGAGATATTTTGCCTCTTCTTTGCATTAAGGGCCTCTGTTGCGCAAACAGACAATCTGCTATAGGCTATGTGAGTCCTGACTGCCTCTTTATCCTGAGAGTATCTTTGTTGTACTTTGACCACTGTCATATATGCTGCCCGTTGTTAAGCGGAAGGTTGTTAAGCGGCAAATGTCTGTATAGCCATTGCTACAGTGGCTGAAACAATAAATCAGAGAGAAGGTTAATCAGATGTGGAGGTGGGGAGCAACCAACAAGTTCTTGACAGTTCCCCTCACTTTGCTCTTCTAACACCAATAACCTAAAAGGAATGATGTAGCACAAATAATTACTCCATTACTTAGCCTACACTTTGCATTAGTAACAGATTAGTGAAGACATTACCCTAATTCAATTCATGATAATTCATGCATATGAATAGTTGATATAATATTAATTGCCTTGGAGTGGTTAACATTTCTGATTAAATTTCTGCCCCATCCATCAAAGCAATTTTTCAAAAATGTTTTCCAAACCACAAATCCCATAAATACCACCATGCAGATCTGGGAGGGGTTTTATTTTCAACATTTTTGTAACAGACTTAATATTTTGATAGTTTTAAGGGGTGCTGAGAAATGAAGCATTCTCTCATGGATGAGATTGTTTGCTAGAATCAAAACAAGTGCAGAGTCACTTCAAGAACTACAGCAAGACTTCCAATCCAGTGGGGAAGTCAACATATTTGGCCCAAACCAAACTATGTGGACTCTGCTAGAATGGCATTGCAGCGTAATACTTCTATGTACTTCTATGATGAACAAATGGATCCAGCTAACTTTCAGATAGTGATGAGTTAGACCCCTGAGCATCCCTGACCCCTGATTGGATGAAATCCTAGAATGTAAATTTGTCTCCCAATTATGCAAACCATTAGAGATTAAAGGACAGACAAGAAAAAATCTCTGAGAAACTCAAAGTATGCTATTTTCACATTTTCAGGCGGTGCTGTCTGTCTACTATCCCATGGATATTTATTTATTTATTTTATTTTATTTATTTATTTAGTTGTATTATAGAACCCACAGGAAATTCCTTGTGCCAGCCTTACAAAATAAGTTTGTCATGGGTGGTACAGGGGGTTGGAGGTGGTGGGGAGGGGGTGTTTTTGGGCAGGGGAGGGTGCAATAAGTTTTTATTTACTTAGGGCCCAATCCTATACAGTGCATGTCAGCTCACCGCCGGCACGCAGTGTCGCAAAGGTGCCATAAGGCATGTTTGCGGGCCCTGGAACTGGTGGATCACCAGTGCTAACCCAGTGCTGGCCGGTGCTGGGCTAGCACCAGGCAAGCACCAGAGCTCTGCTGCTTGGTGGTTGCGTGGACTGCCAGGCAGCAGAGAGGTAGGTAGGGGTGTGGAAGGAGGTGGGAAGGAGGCATTTCGGAGTGAGAGGAGGCAGGCAAAGGGTGGGGAGCAGGGGAGGGAGGCAGGACCGGTGGAGCTTTGCTCTATTGGATCCTGAGTCTCAATTTCGGGCCACTGGCCCAACACTAAAGCTCAGAATTCTACGCTAACCCTTGGGTCAACATAGAATTAAGTAGCCCCATTGCGGGGCTACTCGGCTTACTCGGGGGAAGTCCCCTTCTTCTGAGGAGCTGCTGGCACTGCCTGCGGAGCACGCAGGATGCAGTGGCAGCCATTTTCGGCGCAATTGCAGCCCTGGGTGCCGGGAGCACAGGATTGGGATCTTACTCTGCTTTCTTACCCCCAATGAGCCTTCTTGAATTTGTGCCCATCCTTTGGCTGGTACAACTCTGAGTTGGCCCAATGGGGCATGTCAAAGTCCAGAAAGGGGCATAGGATATCCATGGCACTGCTGCCACCAGTATCCACTTCCTGCCATCCCTCAGCATGCCTGGATTCATTCTTACAAATCAGCAGTTTTTGCAAAAAGGAGCATAGATCGACCTGAATACATTGTAAACAGCCCTTTTTTTGTGTGATAGCAATCGCATAAAAAATACCAGAGAGTGGAGTGGTATTAAGTAAATGGTATGTAGTATGGACTTGAGGAAGAATAACACATATGAACATTGGATGGTACAGAAAACATTGTAAGGAATTTCAGGGAAGAAAGAATTAACATGGTGGTGATACTTTTTGAAGTCAAAGCTGAGTGTAGTGAAGCCTTCATTGTATAAACAGAACCCAAAACAGAGTGTTCCGAGAGAGAGCTGAATGGGGCATCTTCATTGATCAGGAGTTTGTGGTTAATTCACCCCAGAATGGAATGAGTGGGAATGATATGGGGAGGGGGAGACTTGGTAGATACTAACCAATGAGCTATGTTTCGGGGGGGGGGGTCATTAATTACCAATCAGAACTGTTGGAAGCAGAGTGCTACTATGCAGCCTACTTTTCCCAAGGATAGTCCTGCCTCCATTTCTGCAACAATGTTTAGCTGTGTTCCATGTGTAATTTTTTATGATTAGTTGCATTCCATATGACATTTTTCTACAAATGTCAGCGGTTTGCAGCTGATTGTAGAGATCTGTATTTTGTATGCTGTTCCAGCGATGGCCAGTTTAAAGTGTAGGGGTGCCTAAGGGAGGCAAAGGTGCTTACTTGAATGGATTTCAGTGATAAGAAGATAGTTCTCATCCTGTGCAAACTATTTGTCTGTAAAGGCATAGGTCAGAGATGCTCGTGGTGTATGATCTCCTGTGAGCCAGTGAACTCCTACAGAATAGTTTTAGGTACTGCAGAGCAAACAGTAGTCGGAGTACGGGGAACTTAAAATAGCACCCGTTGTTCGAAAAATGAGACAGAGTAACAAGATAGTACCACACTGAGATTAATAGGAAAAGGCAAATACAGGTCAAACTGAATTCATGCATCTTACTCTACTGTCAGTCTTTAGGGAGATTGTTGTATCTCCCTGAGTATTTATCATATTTATCAGTATATTCAGCATACTTTCAGTTAGTGCCACTAATCTCCTGACCGTAAGTCCAAATTATTCTAACACAGATATCAAATTATTGTTAACAAATTATTGTTGATTTAAAGGGACAGAACCAGTGTTCATGCTGCTTCTTCTTGCTGGGAGGTCCTTGTGAGGTACAGCAGCCAATATGTGTAGACTATTTGACCCTGACAAATCGTAACAAGTCACATTATCCAGGGTGCACCAGGAGGAAGCTAGTCTCCTTTACCTGCCAGAACCAGAGGGCACATTGCACCCCACAACCAGGGACAGAACCAGGAATTGTTTGAAAACTTGGCAATCTTGCTTGTTCAAATCTACCAGCCTAGGCCTGATGATGATTGGAGGACTTTCTGACCCAAATACTGACTCTCTTCATCTCATGCTGTCCTTTGATTGTTTTAAATGGTAAAAATTACCAACTGAATGCCTGGGAGAAAATACTAGTAATGAACTCCTGGCTACCCACCTCGTATCCTTACTTGGAGCCCAGAAGAGGCCCTTGTGGACCAGAACTTTAGGATAAGCACATGACCTTAACAGCATGGTAGCATTCATATTTCAAATGTCTTTAGGGTAGTCAGGGAATCAGTAACATTTTGCCATACCAAACCTGAGACAGATCTTCAAGGAGACCTGTTGTTGGCAACCTTCAGTCTCGAAAGACTATGGTATCGCGCTCTGGATGGTGGTTCTGGCACAGCGTCTAGTGTGGCTGAAAAGACCAATTCGGGAGTGACAATCCCTTCCACACTGGGAGCAAGTGCAGTCTGTCCCTGGTCTGTCTCCCTGGCTACGGGCCTTCCTTCTTTGCCTCTTAGCCTCAGACTGTTGGCCAAGTGTCTCTTCAAACTGGGAAAGGCCATGCTGCACAGCCTGCCTCCAAGCAGCCGCTTAGAGGCCAGGGTTTCCCACCTGTTGAGGTCCACTCCTAAAGCCTTCAGATCCCTCTTGCAGATGTCCTTGTAACGCAGCTGTGGTCTACCTGTAGGGCGCTTTCCTTGCATGAGTTCTCCATAGAGGAGATCCTTTGGGATCCGGCCATCATCCATTCTCACAACATGACCAAGCCAACGCAGGCGTCTCTGTTTCAGCAGTGAATACATGCTAGGGATTCCAGCTCGTTCCAGGACTGTGTTGTTTGGAACTTTGTCCTGCCAGGTGATGCCGAGGATGCGTCGGAGGCAGCGCATGTGGAATGCGTTCAGTTTCCTCTCCTGTTGTGAGCGAAGAGTCCATGACTCGCTGCAGTACAGAAGTCCAGGAGACCATGGTAGACAAAACATAAGGAAAAACATCACAATTCAGTGCTGACAGCAGGCTCAAAAAATGCCAAGCACGCAGAAAGAAGTTTAAGAAGACAAGTTCCGAAGCACAAAGCTTAAAGTGATTAAACAGTAAAGGAAATCTAGGGTTACCAAAGAAGAAGATGTTATACGCACATGAGCAACTTTATGATGTGACAAATTTGGTAGACAAAGGCCCAGTTCCTAACCCACTTTCCAGCACTGGCATAGCTGTGGCAGTGGGACGTGTGCTGCATCCTGCAATTGGGGGGCTCTATGGAGGCTTCCTCAAAGTAAGGGAATGCTTCCTTCCTTACCTAGGAGCTGCATTGCCTTTATGTAGGTGCTGGAAAGTGGGTTAGGATTGTGCCCAAAGCTATGTATCTCCATGCCTGGAAAAGGTTCTTATTTCTGTATTGATTTAATTTTAAATTACATCCGTAACACAGAAATTAGTTTACAGTTTTATATTATATTTAACAGGTACATTAAAAAAAAATACATTGAATGAATATTAAAGTGTTCAGTAGTTACAAAATGTTAAGTATATCAGGATCACAGCATGCTTAGTACTCATTCATCCTTCCATTAGGCTTTCAGAAAGGCCTCCTACAGAACACATCTGAAGCATATGCTTGAAGAACAGTCTCTGGCAGTCAAATATACAGAGAACATGGGAACAAGGCACAGAGCATGAGAGAAATATTTGACATTATGCTAAATGGAGCCAATCGTCTTCATACAATGTTTTTTTTTTTTAAAAAAAAAACAACCACAACTTGTGACAGTGTTGCTGTTTGCAAACTCTGATATGGCTAAAATCCTGTTCAGCCACTCTGATATGGCTACAATCCACTATACTCTCCAGACTTTTTCCCAAGCTAATCCTACCTAGCCACATAGTCACTGTTTTCCATGCGTTCTAAATGAGTGATTGTTCTGTGACCAACTGTGGATTACATTATATATCACCTCTTGTTGAGCTAGTGACTAGTCAATGAGAGAGGCTGTTCCCTCTTATTTTTCCAGGAGCCTCCTTAGTACTAAACATTTTACTTGGTAGGTAAACAGACAAAAATAGTTGCAAGTCTCCCTTCAAAAAAATGTGAACGCTTAGTAGCTAAGGAAATTTTCTACCCCATTTCTTATAGCCAGAAATGTAACTACTGAGTGGTTTGGTGAAGCTGGAAAGAGAAACAAACAATGCTGTCTGAAGATGGACTCTACCTCTGTTCAGGCTATACTCATCTGTGTGGGGCATCCTTTATATATTGTTTACAATTGCTGTCTGTATTAGAGCTGTTGGAAAGAAAACACAGCCATTGTTCATTGGCCTTATTGGCATAACTATCTTTAGATTCTCCTCCATGCCATCTCTCCTTGGGTGAAAATGGAACTTGGTGTGCTTGGCCCTGCTTTTGATATCGCAGCTTGACAACTCAAACATGTCCTCACCATTTACCTATTATTATTTATTCTGGCTTGTTTCCTCAATTGCCACCAATATCGTACTTCAAGCCTGGGGGTGTAACAGTTCCCTTTTATGGCTATCCAATGTTAGAATTTTCTATAGAGAAGTAGAATTTTCTGTAGGGAAGCAGTTCACCGAAATAGCCTTTAAGATGTATTGGCTTTGTTATCTTGTAAGTCAGTGGTTCTTGAACTTTTCCAGCTCGCGTCTCCCCTGATCCTTGTAGCCATTGGCCATGGCTCCCCATTACAACACCTCACCTCAGTTACCCCCAAAATGGGAATGAAGGTGTTATAATTATACACTAGAAACAAAAAAAAGCTGCCAGCTCTCTGAGGCTGCAATCCTAACCACACTTACCTGAGAGTAAGCCCCAGTGAACAAAATAGGCTTTACTTCTGAGAAGACCTGATTAGGATTGTGCCCTGAGTTTGTTAGCAGCACACCTGGAAGGTTTTGGAAAGGGAAGGGGGAAGTGATGAATTTGCTGGGGGAGGGGAAGACTTTGTTTTGTGTGTATCTGCTAATTGCAAACTGATGCAAACTAAGACCTAGAGACTGTTTGGCTGCAATCCTAACCTCACTTTCCTGGGAGTAAGTCCCATTGAACACAATAGGACTTACTTCTGAGTAGACCTAGCTAGGCTTGTGCCTTTTGTCTTACAATAGCAGCCAACGTTCTTGCACCAACCTTGTTTGGGATTTTCTTCGCTGTTCTGCTGAAGCAGGCCTTTGGAACTGCAACAGAAGGCATCTATCTCTGGACCAGATCAGATGGAAAGCTCTTCAACCTCTCCAGACTGAGAGCAAAGTCCAAAGTCCAGCTGAAATGTCTGCATGACTTCCTCTTTGCCAACGATGCAGCTGTCGCTACCCACTCTGCCAAAGATCTCCAGCAGCTCATGGATCGTTTTAGCAAGGCCTGCCAAGATTTTGGACTGACAATCAGCCTGAAGAAAACACAGGTCATGGTTCAGGATGTGGACTCACCTCCCTGCATCACAATCTCTGCACATGAACTGGAGGTTGTCCATGACTTTGTGTACCTTGGCTCAACAATCTCCGACACTCTTTCGATACTGAGCTAAACAAATGCATCGGTAAAGCAGCTACCACTTTTTCCAGACTTACAAAGGGAGTCTGGTCCAACAAGAAGCTGATGGAACATACCAAGATCCAGGTCTACAGAGCTTGCATCTTGAGTACACTTCTGTACTGCAGCGAGTCATGGACTCTTCGCTCACAACAGGAGAGGAAACTGAACGCATTCCACATGCGCTGCCTCCGACGCATTCTCGGCATCACCTGGCAGGACAAAGTTCCAAACAACACAGTCCTGGAACGTGCTGGAATCCCTAGCATGTATGCAGTGCTGAAACAGAGACGCCTGCGTTGGCTCGGTCATGTTGTGAGAATGGATGATGGCCGGATCCCAAAGGATCTCCTCTATGGAGAACTCGTGCAAGGAAAGCACCCTACAGGTAGACCACAGCTGCGATACAAGGACATCTGCAAGAGGGATCTGAAGGCCTTAGGAGTGGACCTCAACAAGTGGGAAACCCTGGCCTCTGAGCGGCCCACTTGGAGGCAGGCTATGCAGCATGGCCTTTCCCAGTTTGAAGAGACACTTGGCCAACAGTCTGAGGCAAAGAGGCAAAGAAGGAAGGCCCACAGCCAGGGATACAGACCAGGGACTGACTGCACTTGCTCCCATTGTGGAAGGGATTGTCACTCCCGAACTGGCCTTTTCAGCCACACTAGACGCTGTTCCAGAACGACCTTTCAGAGCACGATACCATAGTCTTTCGAGACTGAAGGTTGCCAACACGGAGCAGCCAACGAGTACCTCCTGCCCCCCAAAAGGAGGCAGGAGGAAAAAGGGGGATGGCTGAAAAGGAATGGGTGTTTCTATTTTTTTAAATCAATTTTTGGAGACAAAACCATCAAGAGTGGCTTTTTTTCTTTTTCGAAGGGGGAGGAAAAAGAGAAAGGTAAAGATCCTTGGTTAAGCTGACAAAGACCT
Source organism: Tiliqua scincoides (assembly GCF_035046505.1). Classification (NCBI taxonomy): domain Eukaryota; kingdom Metazoa; phylum Chordata; class Lepidosauria; order Squamata; family Scincidae; genus Tiliqua; species Tiliqua scincoides. The sequence goes on along the minus strand of NC_089821.1, from coordinate 76,076,470 downwards.
CAAGCCTATGTAGGTCTACTCAGCAGTAAGTCCCCTTTGAGTCAATGGAGCTTACTCCTGGGAAAGTGTGGATAGGATTGCAGCCACACTGAACAAGATTACAACTCTCCCCCAGAGTAGATGGGGGCATGCTCACACACATACACCCCAACATGCAGATGCCACCCCTATTCCCCCCAGGCAAGACGGAGGAATGCAGGCTGTGGCATTTGGACACCCCCCCCCCCACTAAGAGCAGGCTGGGCTCCCTCCTTCCCAAGCAGAGGAAAGCACCTTTTTCCCTCCCAGTCTGAAGCCTGCCAGGAGCTTGCCCTGTGCTGATGAGATGCAGCACCTCTGCCGCTGCCCAGCCAGCCTTCTCCCCCACCTCCCCCCACCATGTTTCACAGGCCCTCCCAGCCTCACGCTGCCCCACCCACCTTGTTCACAGCTGCAGAAAAGCAGCAAGTCAGCAGGTAGCACGTGCAGCTGAGCTGAGCAGCGCAGCGCAGCTATGGCCACCTCTCTCCCCAGATGCCTCACGATGCCCCTGGAGGCTAGCCACACCTCCCTAGGGAAGCAGGACGAACAGTAGCAGGACACTGGTAGCTTCTTTCTCTTAAAAAAAAAAAACAAAAAAAAAAAACCTCCCCCTTTGAAGGAGGGGGCTGCCAGAATTGAGCTGAAAGTTGCTGAGTTTCAGCCATGCTGGGCAAGATTCCACACCACTCTGAGCCACATCTTTTGAACAGGAAGGGGGAGGGCTTCCCAGAGTGGTGCAGAATTGCGTTGGAAGTGGCTTCAATTCCCAGTGTAGTTCCGGAAATGATTGTGGTGATGTGATGACATCCCCACAATTACTTTGGGTCAGGGGCAGAGGGGCAGCAAAGCGGGAGGTGACCCCAGGAAGAAAAGGCCCCAGGACCACTTCTGCATAAGCAGTGTGATGGGCAAGATGAGCACTCACAGAAGATGCAGCAGCAACTTCTATGAACGGGATGTTCTGGAAATGTACTTTGATGTCTGCTGTGAGGTCTCTGAGAACTTTTCTTCTATTGGTTACACTGTTCACATAAGCAGATCATTCTAAAGTGCTGTTTATGAAAATCGGAGGCACTTCTTCGTATATGAATTGATATTGCTCTTCTTAAGAACGAGCAGCAGTTGGAATAGTTGAATGGATTGAATGTCACCATGTCATGTGTTAAAGGCACAGGATGCAGGGGTGTATTTAATGGCACAATCCTATCCAATTCCCGGTGTGGTGATGCTCAGCATGGCTTCTGCTGCATCCTGCATGGGAGTTTTGACTGCTGGACATCTCCTCGGGGTAATGGGACACTTGTTCCCTTGTAACAGCATAAGCCCCATCAGCCGCTATGGGACAACTTTTACCTGAACCAGCTTGATCACTGGTGCAAGTCCACATTAACCTAGGAAGGCGGATCAAGCCCAGAAATGGAGTCATGATTCAGCAGGTGCTGTCGCCATGGATTCCACCTCTCCTAGGCCTGATCCACTCTCCTTCCCACTCCAGTCACTGCCCCGTCTCGCTAATCCCCTTTCCCAAACCACTCTCCCTTTGCCCCGTTCCACGCAGAATGTGCATTCTGCTGTAATAACTTTACATTGGTGTGACACGTGAAGTCCAAAATAAATAGATATCTTAAGTGATGATCAGTATACTTTTGAAGAACATGTAGTTGTGGAGCCATCCTATTATCACTGCCAACAAACTATTGCTTCTTCAGAGTTCAGGGCCTGTGCTGGGGCTCTGAGAATGCCTGTTACATCTGAGAAATAAATGTATTCATATCCATTAATGTTTGCTTTGTACAAAAGATCTAAATGTTGGATCCCATAGGACCATGTTCTTCTTGTCATTGTCTTTTCAGGACAGAGCTTGCCTTGCTTCATTTGCATAGCTAAGCTTTCCCAAAGCTGACTAGTATCTTTTAATAACACCTTTATTCAGCTTCTCATGCAAGGATGGCTCACTAAGGAACCTTTATTTCCAGAATAGCCTTTGGGGAGATAGATATTGTCAGTGCTGATCCTGCAAATGTGCTGAAAACTACAGCAATACAGAAAGGAATGACAAAAGCACATGCCTAGCCTAAGCTCTTATAGGGGAAAGTGCTGAATATCAGTCATTCAGTTGCAAGGAACTTGAAGGGCATTTTGTTCTAATCCTGTACACATTTACTTGAAAATAAATCCTAGTGAATTCAGTGGCACTTACTTCCAAAGAAGCGTGTTTAGGATCTCAGTGTTCAAGCAGGATTCTCCCCATTATGAGAGACTTATGGATTAATCTGTATATTGCAGGCCACAACTTCATGAATATAAATAGAGGATAAGATGCCTGTCGGACAGTGGTTTTAATAAAGACAAGTACTCGCCCTCCTCCCACCTCTTGCCTGAAGTGGTACAACCCAAATATTGATTTACTACCTCATCTGCCATTTATAAGAATTATATTTCAATCACAATATTGCAACTTCTGGAACATCAGCTATATTGGTTCACCATCACATCAGAACTCCTAGAAAGATCTCACAGTAATTAAACTACACTCAGTGTCCAATCCTATCCAAGGTCTGTCTGTTCCCCCCCCCCACACACACACACTGATGCAGCCATGTCACTGGAACATGTGCTTCATTCTGAGGGGGGGAGGAGTCCAAGAGATCTTCTCCAGGTAAGGGGACATTTGTTCCCTTACCCAGGGGTAAGCCTCTGCTGCCCTGCAGCCGCGATTTTGCTAGCGCAAATCTGAGTGGCCCCAGGTAAGTGGATTGGGACTGAGAAGGAGAATAGGATATCCTATTTGGAGTATTGGAGTTGCCACCTCCAATACCGCCCCCTTCCTGCCTTAGAGCCCAATCCTGAGCTTGGCGCGCCGGCTTCCCCCCGGCGTGCACTGTCACAAACATGCCATAAGGCATGTCTGCGAGGCTTACCGCTTGGCCAGCACCCGTGCTAGCCCAGCATTGGCCGGCGCTGGGCTAGTGCCAGTTGGGCGCCTGTCCTCCGCTGCTCAGCGGTCACATGGACCGCTGAGCTGCAGCACGGTAAGCGGGGACAGGGAGGCGGGCGGGGAGGAGGCGTTTTGGGGAGAGGAATGCAGACGGGAGGCGGGGAGACGGGGGCAGGAGGCGTGCCGGGAGGAGGGAGGGAGGTGGGTCCAGTGGAGCTCTGCTCCACCAGATCCAAGGTGTTCGTGTGGGGCTCGGCACCCTACATGAACGCCTTTACCATTGCGGGGCTGCTTCCCTTACCCGGGAGAAGGGGACAAAAGTCCCCTTCTCCTGAGGTGCCCCTGTGGTAGCCTGGGGCGCACAGGATGCGGTGGCAGCTGTTTTTGGTGCCGCTGAAGCTGGGCGCCCCGGGCAGCTCAGAACTGGGCTGCCCGTCTCCACCCCTCCCCTTCTTATTCCGCTCACCCCCTATGCTAACTTACCAGTGCCAGGTGTTTTCCGGAGGCGGTCACAGCTACTCACAGCTTGTAGCAGCAGCCCAGCTGTGCAGAATGGTGGGTTGTATTCTGGTGGTGCAGCTGACACTTAGGATTGTGCCATCACAAACATGGTCCTGTAGTTCTAGTCTAAGCCAGCTAGTTGTATGTTCTCTCATTCCAAACCTGAAATAGTTCAATCATTTCTTTTTAATTGACAGAGGGTGGCAAGGGCCAAGTTTTGAAGGGGATAACAGGGTTGAGACAATGTCAATGGAACAAATAGCCCAAGAGTTGGCAGAATATTGGTTTCCGTTGACATGTATCAAGGACTTGATTGACTACCCTCTGCTTTTAGATCTAATAAGGAATCCTGCTCCTTCCTCAGGATTCTGCAACATTTTTGCTCTGAACCCAATGGTGCAATGGATACCTTTGCAATATTAGGCAATGTTTTCTATGAAGTGTCATTTTAGCCAAAGCTGGATACTATCTCCGTGTCCCTCCTGCAGTGTTAATAACGTTTTAAAAAGTACCATTTCCACAGTTAATCTTAGTCAGATCTTCCAGACTTTCTGAGCCGCTGAATCTCCAGCAGATGGTTGGAAGATGAGAAGCTTTTTTCCTCAGCAGGAGAAGACTTGCTGAGTTTGGACCCTGCCCACACTAAATCAAGTCAGACAAGCAGCTTGAAGAGTTTGGGACTGGCTTTATTACTGCTGAAAGCCTTAGGCAGTAAATGACCTCGTCAACCTGAGCCTCCTGCCTAATATACCTAAGCTGGAATCTGAAGTAACCCTACTGCCTTATTCCAGATGCAGAACTGAAGAACACTAAATCCCTTCACAGGCTGCAAGAGGCAGCTGTTCCAGTTTTGTTAAATTTCTTCTTTATTCTCTGCCACCATGAAATCCTCTCCGTTCCTCTCCGAAGGCTTTTCTGTGGTTTGTCTAGTAAAAGTCTTAACATGCCAGCCTGCAAATGCACCCTCTATTTAATTTTTCTGTAAGAGCAAAAATATAGCACGCATAGCAGCTGGTGCCGCTGGAAAACTCTTAGGATGATTTAGTTGGCAGGGAACTCATAGGTCATGCAGTCAAACTCTCAAAACAGTAGGACTAAGATTCCAATCGTATAGGGGTGTGTGACTGATAAAGCACAGTCAAAATGGCTACTGCTGCATCGTGCAGCAAGAGGGCAGTCCAGGAGGTCTCTACTGGGTGGAAGAGGAGCTCTGCCTGCATCCGTTGTGTACAGGACTTGGCCATAAGATACTGAAGAGTCTTTTGTAGTTCTCTTCTTTGAATTCTACATATACAAGAGCTATTAGGAAAATAACCTCCATTAGGCTTTAAAAAAAAACAAAACCCAAGAATAAAGGAAAACAATTTAATACTGCTCAAAAGTTACATACCATGCCAGCATTTCACTTCCCGTAATCTCCACCTGAATTGAGGCAATTGTATCCTGGGACAAGCTTTAGTCTCTCCTCCTTTTGGTATGTAACTTTAGAACAGTATTAAATTGTTTTCCACCATTCTTGTTCTTTTAAAAGCCAAGCGGAGGTTACTTTCCAAATAGCCCTCATAAGTTATGTCCACAGTCACAAAAATGGAGACATGTAAGAAGTACATTGGAGGGCCAGTGATAATTAGGTTTATGATGGGTTTCGGTGCTAGAAAATGTAGAATGGCGTTGTTGTTGTTGTTTAAAATAATGAATATGAATAAAATAAAACAAGTGTGAGGGTGAATCTTCATATTTTGATGCCACCAAATTATATGCTAATGAAAACCAAATATTGGCATCAGAATAAATCCATAATTTATATGCATACATTCTTTCTTTTGCATAATCCTTATTTTAAGATATGAATGTTGAAATACTTTGGATCTTGAGTAAGGAGTAGAGTCACTGATAGGAATCTAGGCAAGGGAAAACTGTGGTTATAGGTGAAAAGAATTTGCTAGCGAGCAGGAGACTTTAAATTCATGCCTGTAACTTGCTTAGGAAAATGCATACTATTTGGAATTTTTTTTGGCATTCTCATGTTATGGATGTAGTTGAATGCAAAGATTTTGGGGGAAAAACGTGGTATAAAGTGAAGAAATCTGCCTTAAAGTTGTAATAAGCAAGTGTTTTAAGATTTTATTCCATGAAGTCAAGCATGCCTCCCACTGTTTATACATAAAAATATACACAGTGGAATGTTCAACCTAATTATAGGAAATCTTATTTAAGCCTCCTTTTGATTCTGCTCTGAAATGCCTTGGAGCAAAGAACCTCATTACTCATATCCTAGCAGCCTCCAGGGATTGTTGAAAATGTTCCATGTTCATTGTTTAATACTAAAGTGTGCTGAAGAACATTGTGTGATTATTTGTTGGGGTGCCAGTAGATGGCACTTTTGCTTTACTTAACTTCTTTGAAATTAACGTGCTGGTCAGAAGACCTCGGGAGAGAAAGGTCAAGCTTATATTTGTTGTTTATAGAACAAAGTCTTAGGGCTCCTTCAGTTGCATGGTCAAGTTTTTCTTTATTTCCTTTAGTTAAAAGTGTACAAAAAACATGCATCCAACCATGTGTGCCTGGTACTAGGTACCTGCTTGGAGGACAAAGGATCAGACCAGTAATGTGGCTCTTCTATAGGACTGTTAATTGAACCATGTAATCACCCCCCTCTTTAATTAGTGCTCCAAATTTGAACAGAGACCTGTTTGCTCCTTCAGTGTAAATCAAGTGTTAATGCCTCTGGAATGCAGATGAAGCTTTCCAGCTCCAAATCCTGCTGGAACAGTACGTATTGAGTCTTCTCACCATATCCACCTTCCCAGACACCTCCAAAGGTCCTCGCCAACACCATGCTTGGACCCCAACTTAGGAACAAGCCAACGATGCTCCAAATGGTCACCGCACCCTCAGTTAGGTGGGAAAATACTGAACCATGCAGGGGGCCTCCACCTGCAATTGAGGACCTCTTGATTGAGTCCCCCATCTAAGAATCATAGGATTGTATGAAAACTATTGGTTGTAGAACCTTACGTTGTTCATTGCACTGGCTGATCCACTGATACTCCTCTATCCCCATCCCAGTCCCCATCCCATTTTTCTCTGACCCATTCCACCAGCCCTCTGTGCCAGCTTTCTGGTTCCAGGGCTCCTTGAATGGTTTCTGTCACCCAATTGCCACTGCTTACTGTTTGTGGTGGAAGCCAGGCTGTGCTTTATAGCATACTGAGTTTTGCAATGGCCCTAAGGTGTGCTGTGCTATCAGAATGTGTGTTTTTGCCATGCAGTGGTCTAATAAGATTGGGCTGTTCGTCTCATTTTGAGGTCAAATGACTGCATGCTTAGTGATTCTCTGCCCGTGCTGTGTGGTTGTGTGTGAGCAAAACCACTTTCTGTTTCTTCACCTTTTTGTGGAAACATGAGATAAACCTCAAGTAATCTTCCCAAACAGATCCCCATAACCAACCCCTCAAGTCCTCCAAATCTCATTTCTCTGTGATGATCTTTCTTCAGAGGCCTAGGCTACTGGTTATGAATACTTCTTCAGTGGGATAAACTAGCACCCCCATTGCATGTCTGCTGAAACCAAACCCCCTTCTTGGACCTGATCCATGACCCTGGTCCATCTGGACCTCTGACAGTGTCTCCACGCTGTGGAGGCTTACCAAGAGGAGACACACCCCCCCCCCCCGACTAGTCTCCCAACAGGATGCGGTGTGAGCCATTTTGGCACAGCTGTCGTTTGAATCCTCTTTTGGTTTTGGTCACTCAAATTTTTGTGCTCCTTCACTTCTATTGCCATTTTCATTTCGCTGCTACATTGTATAGTTGTGTTGGTGGCCATTACACACTTGTTGGGTAATGTACACTGTCACACACTTTTTTCCCCATGCATGCATGTCACAAGTGTTTTAAAAAGCACTGCTAGTATCTCTTCCCATGTTACCTTAGAGTAGCGGTTGTCAAACTTGCAACCAAGCCCTATACTGCTCTGGGCCAGGGTATCTCAGAGATCGCCTACTTCCATACAATCCGGCTCGTCCTCTTAGGTCATCAGAGAAGGCCTTTTTACAAGTGCCGCCGCCTAAGGAGGTACGTGGGGCGGCAGCAAGAAATAGGGCCTTCTCAGTAGTGGCACCAACATTATGGAAGTCCCTTACCCTTGACTTGAGAATGGCTCCCTCTCTTGAGACTTTTCGGCGAGGCCTGAAGACATTTTTGTTTAAAGAAGCCTTCTGACTGCATGGCCTTTTAAAACATCTTTTCTGTATCTTTTAGTATTTTTACAGGCCTGGTTCCTCTGATTTGCTACGTTTTGCTCTTTTTATCTGACTTTTTATCTGACTATGGTTTTTATAGGTATATGTTAATGTGTTTTTAATATGTTTTTATTTGTGGTTAAATTATGTTTTTAATATGTTGTGAGCCGCCCTGGGTCCCTTTGGGGAGAAGGGCGGGATATAAATAAAGTTTATTATTATTATTATTATTATTATTATTATTATTATTATTATTATTTCATTGTCCAATGGTATACTGGTCCCCATTCAGAGCTTATTGTTCTACCTCCATGAGTGGCTCATATGCCAAGTAGCTCTGGGCACCAGGACACACTGGGCAGTCGCGTCTGTTTCCTGACATTCCAGAAGACTGTGCAATAGGATGTCACAACTGTCCAGAGCGTCCCAGTGCCCTTCATGGAGCAGAAGTCTTTCCCCAAACCCCGGATCCGGCCCCAGGGCTGGGGTTTGGAGGAGTCTACCTTAGAGGCAGGAAAGCCACTGTGTCATGATTTCTCCTACACCATCCGGATAATGTAAAAAGCCCTGGGTTTTGCTGTGACATCATTGTCAGACGCACCTCTCATTTATTATCCACCTTTGATTTTTTTAAAAAAAGATGCACTTTCTGGGACAATACAACACTTGAGTTCAACACTTCCTCCCCGTAGGCAGTGATAGAGTGGTCAGCCCTCTTGGACTCCAAGATACCATTCTCCAAGAATCAGCATCTGTCTCCTGGAGCCTCCCGAAAGCAGTCCTGGAGACTTCAAAGGCTCCTTGGCTAAATTACATACCATCATACTGGGGGGAAAAATAAATCCAGGAATTGCTTCAGTCAGAGCTGGCAACCCTGGTTAGTTCTGCCAAGTTTTGACAACCGTTATGGTGTTAAACCTCTGTTAGCTCTGTTTTCTTGTTGGCCCTTCAAGCAGAAAATCTGGGAATTGCTTCCAGCCTAAGCAAATATCTGCAGCACATTTGAGATTATGCATCTTTTCTTTTTTTGATGCTCAACATGTGTAACAATAAGAATATGGAGCTATAAAGGCCTGGCACTGTTGTCCTTGCTTTGAACCCTCCTGTGGAATTATTGTGACTCTGTTCAAGGCTTTCAATATGGAATCGTGTTTCCTTGTGGGGTACTTTGGGTTTTGCAGTGCCTTGTGACTCTGCCAGTGATCAGGTCTGTTGAAAAGAGATAACAGTGCCACTTAGAAATCCCTCTATCTATTGACAGAATCCATAACTCTATAAGATTTCTCACACAGCAAGTCATTATTTATAATGATTTGCAATGTGAGAAATCCTATAGGGTTATGGGGCTTCAATACAGCTATTTCCAGGCGCATCATTTTTAGGCCATAACCCAAAGGACTTGACTTCATAAGTTTATGGTGCATAGTTTCTCCCCCCCCCTTCTTTCCTTACTCTAATAGCTCAAAGCTGCCAGTCATACTTGCTACAACATTTTTTGGGAGCCACCCTATGGAGGAGAGCATCCTAAACTTTGCTACAAAACAGCCTTATATGATCAGAACAGGTTCTTTTCTGTTGTTTATCTCTGCAGCAACCAGCTGACACTTCCCAGGAAAATCACAGAGCAAGAAGAGGACTCCAGGTTATCAATCCGACCACCACCCCAAATTATGATCCTCCACATATCAAAGATAGGTCTTCCACAAATCAATTTATATCATCCAGTGGTGGTCAGCACCCTCACCCAATTCAAAATTGTTCTTGTGTCAAATCAGAAAAAAGCTCAACTTACAGCCCAATCCTATCTTGTGCCAGAACAGGCAGACCGGAGGACCTGCGCCGTATCCAGCGCAAGTTTCAGGAAGTTTGTGGGTCAGCCCGAGGCAAGGGAAAACTTTTCCCCTTATCCCAGGGGGAGCCACAGCAGCTCCAATGGGGCTACTTGACTCTGCGCAACCTGACAAGGTGGCACAAATCTGAGCAGCCTGGGACTGCTCTGGGCTGTCCGGGAATGGGGTCAGGATCTGGCATAAGTGCTGGATCCTGGCCCTGTCTCCTACTCCCTGCCTGCCCGCCCATGGTCCCACCCATTGTCCATCCTTCCCCAGCCCCAAAACACTTCCGCCGCCTCCCCGCCCTCCCCACACCCCCAGACCTTCACGCCAGCCAAGTTTGGCCAGCTCAAACTCACCCTGCCTGAGTGCCCTCGCTGATAAAATGTATACCTTGCTTTTCTGCTTTAGCACATACTCAAAATGGCTAACAGGTTTTTGGTTATGATACAGTAAACAGTAAATAAGTAAATCTTATTAAATAAATAAGTAAAACAGTCTATGTTGGTTTTTAGCTCCTCAAGCCCTCTTTGCTGTTGGAACATCAAAGAGAGTTTCTGAGATTAGAACAGATCAACAACAACAACAACAGTATTTATATGTATACCGCTTTTCAACAAAAAGTTCACAAAGCGGTTTACAGAGAAAAATCAAACAACTAACGGCTCCCTGTCCCAAAAGGGCTCACAATCTAAAAAGATGCAACACCAGCAGACAGCCACTAGAAAAGACACTGCTGGGGTGAGGTGGGCCAGTTACTCTCCCCCTGCTAAATAAAAGAGGAGCACCCACTTGAAAAAGTGCCTCTTAACCAGTTAGCAGGGGTTAACAGATGCTAACAGTCACTCTTTCCAAGCCTTTCAAAAGTTCCCACCATGTTAAAAAAATTGAGAGGAAAACACTCAATGTGATGACAACCATCACGTGTCTCTGTAGCTACATGTTGGGAGAATAGGGGTTGGACAAGAAAGAGATGCTGTTTTCAAGAGCAACCCTATGGAATTTCTTAGAGTCAGAGTTCCAGCCAGAAGCTGACCATAAGAAAGTTCCTTTAATGTTATGCACGGCTTGCTCTCCCTTGTACCTTTACAGAATGGTTTGTCAGTAGTTGAGGCACTCTGGCCATATGTGCTAATGGATGCTCCTGAATCTCTGCTTGTGGTCTGTGCATTGCATAGACAAAATCCTTTCAGTCACTGCAGGGAATATGCTACTTGTGCATGGCCAGCATAGGGCAGAAGGCTGGGAGATCTGTAGCAACCCACCCCAGGCAAATTGCTGTTTCCTCTTTTGCCTAGCACCGTGCTTGTCAAACCCTGTAGAGTTCTGGCAGTGGATTTTGTTAGTACCATGTCCAGGTTCCTTTGATCAATAGTCACTATCAGTGGTGGTACAATCTCCACCATTAAGGGGTGTCATTTTATCCTTCCAAATGTGAGGCATGGCTTTCAACCATGTGACTCTATTAAAAGTTAATATGCATTTGCAAGTGACAAGCCTCAAGGCAAGAGGGAGCTCTTTGATCTTTAAAAGGCTTTGCCAAGCAGGGGAATATGTTTGAATAGTATACTTATTCGTGCAAACATTTGCAGGTAATTAAATTTTGAGTCTCAAGGCTTCAGGAGTTTGCAGGAATTATTCCCATTTCAAAGGGCTCAAAATAAATGCCAGTTCTTAGTGCATCTCTGGTGACTTAGGAGAACATGAACCAAAAGATTAATGACTGGCACATAGGCTTTGTTAATTGTTTAGCTGAAGGAAGGAGTCCTGTATGAGGTCATGTTTTGAAATGGGACATGGGTTAATGGTGAAACCTTGGGGAATGTGCAAAAACAAGTTCAAAGGGGTTTGAGATTATGTTAAATATGAAGCGAACACTGAATTCTGTTCTTTGTTGTTTTAATATGCACTAATCAACCCAGAGTGTTATATTAAAAATGTGACATTTCAGTTCATGAAAGGGGGAAAAAAAAAATCTGTCTATACAATATGACATGCAATTAGAAAGACAGGCTAAGCTCTCAGTTTGTCATCTTTGAAAATATACAAATGTTTCCCAAAATTATTCCAAATGTTAAAGTTATTCTAACTCACCAGCCTACCTGCCTCCCATGTTAAACTGAACTGATATAATCTTATATAACACTCAGAGATGGGAATCAAGATGTTTCTCTCTCTCTCTCTCTCTCTCTCTCTCTCTCTCTCTCTCTGGGTGCAATCCTATCCTGCACTGGAACAGGCAAGCCAAGAAGCGCAGGATAGGGGCCCAAAGTGGCTCATCCAGAGATAAGCGGAAACTTTTCCCTTACCCCTGGCCCCTATGGGTCTCCTTGGACTGCATCACCTCCTGAGATGAGATCTCCAAGGAGAGTGAAGTGGCTTGAAGTCACTCCGAGCTCCCTGGGAACAGGGGTTGGGATCCAGCATAACTGCTGGATCCCATTCCCGCCTCCTGATCTCTACCCAGCTGCCCACTGTCCACCCTCCCCCTGCCATGTAATGCGATTGGAAGTGGTTTGCAATCGCTTTTTTCAACATTCTAAGACTTGGGGAGCCCTGTGGATGGCTGTGTGCCCTGGACATTGCAGCAGCCCTCTGTAAGTAAAAGCACCCCCCTTCGCCCCGTTAGTGACGTGACCCTGGGGATCACGTCGCTGCCTCTCCTCTTCCTCTTCCTCTGGCCCTTGAGAGGCCAGAGGCAGTTTTACAGGGTGGGTTGTGACCCCCCTGTTTGAGTACCACTGCCTTGAGACAATGTGCCATGAAAACAAACCTGCAGTGATAGTCGTCACAGTACAGGCTTACCATACTCCAGCTACCCAGCTAATCAGAGCAAATGCAGGAGGTACTAAAAGGCCATGATTTACGATGTTGTGATGTTTGGCAGCAATTCCACACATTCAGATTATCAAGGGAAGGTTGCAAATATTATATATGAACACGGTAATTGTTGATTTGTGAGCATGCTTTTCTTCACATTCAGTGTAGTTGTAGGGCATGCCTCCCTCTACAGTTCAAGTGCATTTGAATGAGATTTACCCTAGAATACAATCTCTGGTTTGCAGCCTGTCTCGTGTATCATTCCCATCTGGCTTTGCCCAAGCACAAGAACAGCATCCAAAAAGTTGTTTTCCCTTAAAATAACCCACTCTCCCGCTCCACTCCAGTATGAACTACATGAATATAGATAAAGAGAAGCCCAGAGGCTTCTGTGAACTATTGTTTGCAAATATTCTTTGCAGCATTTCCTTAACACTTGCTGTTAAACAACTTACCATGGAAAAAATAGCAGTAGTACAGCTGTGACTGCCTTATTAACAAGGTTGAGAGAGCACATAAAGCACCACTGGTCTCTTTTTATCTTTTGTGGTGACGTTTGGTCTATGTTGATATCCCTCAAGTGTCAATGCCATATTCTCACTGCAGAGACATAAAGATTCAAAGCTGTGAATCAGTACATACTTACTTCGATGAGGTACGCAAGGAGCAAGCCTGGTCTTAAACCTTGCAAAGCCTCAGATGATGTCAGTCAGGTGGGATATGCTCTTGTTGCAGGGTCTAGTTCAGTGATTTTCAGCCTTTTTCATCTCATGGCACACTGACAAGGTGCTAAAACTGTCAAGGCATACCATCAGTTTTTTTTGACAATTGACAAGGCACACTGCTCTGCTGGTGGGGGGGGGCTCGCATTCCCCCAATAACCCTACTAACAAATGACTCACCCCCAAACTCCTGCGGCACATCTATGGACCACTCACGGCACACCAATGTGCCATGGCACACTGGTTGAAAATAGCTGGTCTAGGAGCTAAGAATAATATTGTAACACCATTCTCTTTACTACCTACAAAGGGCAACAAGGACTTCACTCATTATGGATGCCCTTTTCTTCCCAAGAGACAGACTGAGTGTATGGAACACGTTCATGAGATGGACTGAAGTGGACATCTAAGGTGGTGGATTATCAAGGGTGGGGGACTACATCCCCATGGCTGAGGAAAGGAGTGAAAACAAAGGTAAGCGGAGAAGAGAGTAGTGGGCATTAGCATCTCTCCTTCACTTCCTTTTCAAATTCACAGGAACAGGAAATGGAGGATAGTAGTGAGGAGACACTCTATTTCACTACTCTCTTCTCTTCCACTTCCTCTTCTGCTCTGTCCCTTCTTCCGTTTTACATAAAGCAAGTGTGGAAGGATTGATAGTAGCTCTTCACAGCTGCTGGAGCACCATCAGGTGTTTTTTTTTTTTGGGGGGGGAGCCTATGCATTTGATGCCCAACCTCAGGCACCAGAAGATCTTGAGCCTCCCCTGGTTACTAGTCAGTGTTCTTTGGATCCTGGACCATTTTCAATTCATCAGTTCCTGTTGGGACCTGTAGCTACACTTTTGGCAAACGATGGAATTCTAAAGAAATACATTTGCAAGTGTTTAAGGCGAGACAAAGGAAAGAAGTTTTAATGGATGAGATCACACCAACGCCACATAATTTAGTTCTGCATAATGACAGTAGCCACAGTGGCCTCTAAAAAGTGACAGTTTGACTGATAAAAAGAAAAACACTACCTTGAGGAAGAAACACGCCACCATTAAAAAAATGCATATATTTTAAATCAACTTCAAAGGAGTGTTAACCTTGCTTAACTATGTAGCCCTTAACTTCAAGTTTGTCTGCTTATCTATGGTATTCACTTCTTTTTTTATTTTAAAGAGCTTTCCCCCCCCCCCCTAAGAAATGCATTTTTGTTTGAGGTTACTGAGACATGAAATGATTACTTATCATCCCATGAAATGACATTACATTTTAAATGCAATGGTACATGGGCACTTACTACTGCCTTCATCTCTGCTAATCCGCACTCACAGTCGGCAAATTCAACATCCTTTCTCAGCCTTATGGAAAGTAGTCAAGCCCCATCCGAATTATAATTACTTTTCAGCATGCCTTTCTGCATGTTATTTGATTTGAAAAGATTCCCTTCCAAATAATAAAAAAAGCAAGCGCCATTCGGTGTATGCCTCTTCTATTTTTAATCGGCTGCAGTCATAATTTGAAGGATTGAGTGAAACCACGGAGAAAGATGAAAACGGCGCTCATCTGACCATGATGAATTTGAAAATTCAGCATGCAGTTCAAAGTTTATTGATGTTTTAAAATTACTCCTCATAACACATGGACATGTCTATGGAATACTTATAGCATTTTATGTCTTTATCACTATTTCCTGTGCTGGCTTGAGAGTGGAAGACTGTAGATTTACTGTGTGCAAGGAATACGTCAAGCAAAGGAAGGGTGAAAGATTGATGCCTACTGAGATAGTGGCCTCCTTGGATTTCAGTCTACCTGACAAATTTTTTTTTACATATGTATATATGTAAAATATGAGAGAGAATGAATGGAAGATAATGTCATTTAAACCAGATCTATGGGGAACGAGTGGAGGTCAGAAGTAATAGAGTGATCACAGAAACAAGACCTGCTTGGTTGGACTTTAATTGTTGCATTTTTTAGCAAATGCTTGCTGGGTTTTCACGGAGTCGGGGCAGAAGGGGAGATTCTGAGCTCTGAGTGTTGTGTTCCTAACATAGGGACAGCTTATGCTTCTCCCTGTGGGGGGTTGTTATATGCAAGCCTCCATTTTGAACATGGAAGCATGGAAACACACACTCACGCTTCTTGTTTGACCCCAAATCCTTTTGCATCAGAAGATGCTCTGAATAGACATACGGTAAGCAGGGCTTTCTGGGTAAAGCATATGTGACTTTCAGAACAGTGCCAGTCCTAACATCCCATCTGGTGTATTAAACACTGAAATCTCACCCGTTTGTTTGTTTTTGTTTTGTTCCCTTTGATGTTGGAATCTGTTTGTTTGGCAACCTTCAGTCTCGAAAGACTATGGTACGAGCCATAAGCCTACAGCACCTGGTATTCCCAAGCGGTCTCCCATCCAAGTACCAACCAGGCCTGACCCTGCTTAGCTTCCAAGATCAGACAAGATCAGGCATGTGTTCACCCAGTTCAGTTCACTCTCTAGTAAAGGGCTAATATGGCATTAAGTGCTTTATAATTAAAGGAGCTAACATACAATTAGCAAACTGCCAGCACCATCAAGCATTTTCTGACCCTTAAGTACAACAGTTTCTTCCTACAGTTAAGCTTAACAAAACTAAGAGAGTCTTCTCTCTGCTTCTCCCACTTTTCCTGTCTCTTGTTCAGCTCCACAGAGCCAACAGACAACACTATGCAGCTCTACCACTCATAGATCCATTTCCAAGTGAGGTTTTCAGGAGCTTCTCATCCTCTCTCTTTCCGCTTTATGCCACATCTCCAGCATAGGTTGATGCTGGGGATAAAAACAATGGGTCATCGTAGGTTCCAGGCCCAATGGCAGGAAGGCCTGCTGTGTCCTGCCAGCGCTAGCACAGGCCGCAATGCATGATGGGACATGTAAGGTCCTGCTGGTCAGTGCACGAGCAGAGGTGGGGAGGGGGGTGGAACAGGGTGAGGGAGGGTAGCGACAAAGGCAGGGATAGGCAGATTAGGTTCAGGAGGTGGGAAGGATTGGTGGCAGCAGCACACACTGTATCCTATCCCTCCCCCCCTCAGGGCCCAATCTGCTGCAGACTTGTGCCAGCCATTTCGCTGGCGCAGGCCTGAGTTGCCCCATTGTGGCTGCTGGGCTTACCCCAGGGCAAGGGGACAAATGTCCCCTTACCTTGAGAAGACATCCAGCACCTGAAATTCCCAGCAGGATGCAGCAGAAGCCACGCTGCCACCACTGAATCAGCATAGGGGAATTTACCTATGATTGGGCTGCCCCACAGGAAATCTTGCTTTTTTTGTCCCAGGGCATGATTTGAAGGCATCGGACACAATAATGCTGCTGAAGCCAAGTGGGCCTGTGCCTAGCTTGTTTTTGTTAATAACGACTTGAAAACACTAAGCACTGCATTTTGGTGTTTAAGATATTTTCCAGAAATTAAAATGGATTGCTTTTCCAGTTAGAAATAATACCATGGTTGCACCTGCTACTATAGCAGTGATATCACTTACCCAGTACGCTTTTAACACATTTAAAGTTAATAAAAAAATGAGACATTGGAATGAGAGAATAAAAACATACAACATGCCTTTTCATTTATTTTTTTTAAATCACAAAATCTGTGAAAAAATAAAACCATATTCAGGCACCTCTACCTCTACCTGTTGCAGTGCCAGTCAAACCTCGCGTTGGGGTCAACCACATCAGGCACTGGTTGAGATCTCGCGTCAATTGAGCCAGGCTAACATCTGTTAAGGCTAACATCTGGCTAACAGGCTAACATAACTCTTAGTACTGGTGATAGTGATGATACCCAATGCAAGAGGTAGGTAGATTATACCATAGGGAGCCCAGTGTAGGGGTTTGCTCCAGGTCTCCCAACAACCTGGCACCAGGTTCTTCAGGACCTTGGGTCAAAGCCCTATGCTAGTCCACCATTCACCCCTGAAGGAGCGTTGGGTGCTACACTGGTCTGTGGGTTCAACAGTTTACCTCAGCAGTTCTGAAACTCTCTAGGAATTCCTGTTGGGGGATTTCAGCTGCTAGATGACTTCTAGGACAGTTTGAGCCGCAGTAAGTCCTTGTGGGGGCAGGGTGGGGGAAGCAGTAACGTGATCTCCAGGATCGCGTCACTAAGGGGGTGTGCAGGGACTGGTATTTATTTACCAATCCCTGCAGCAGCCTCATCGTCCATTAGCCCTCCAGACTGAGAGCAAAGTCTAAAGTTCAGCTGAAATGTCTGCATGACTTCCTCTTTGCCGACGATGCAGCTGTCACTACCCACTCTGCCAAAGATCTCCAGCAGCTCATGGATCATTTTAGCAAGGCCTGCCAAGATTTTGGACTGATGATCAGCCTGAAGAAAACACAGGTCATGGTTCAGGATGTGGACTCACCTCCCTGCATTACAATCTCTGCGCATGAACTGGAGGTTATCCATGACTTTGTGTACCTTGGCTCAACGATCTCCGACACTCTTTCTCTTGATACCGAGCTAAACAAACGCATCGGTAAAGCAGCTACCACTTTTTCCAGACTCACAAAGAGAGTCTGGTCCAACAAGAAGCTGACGGAACATACCAAGATCCAGGTCTACAGAGCTTGCGTCTTGAGTACACTTCTGTACTGCAGCGAGTCATGGACTCTTCGCTCACAACAGGAGAGGAAACTGAATGCATTCCACATGCGCTGCCTCCGACGCATCCTTGGCATCACCTGGCAGGACAAAGTTCCAAACAACACAGTCCTGGAACGAGCTGGAATCCCTAGCATGTATGCACTGCTGAAACAGAGATGCCTGCGTTGGCTTGGTCATGTTGTGAGAATGGATGATGGCCGGATCCCAAAGGATCTCCTCTATGGAGAACTCGTGCAAGGAAAGTGCCCTACAGGTAGACCACAGCTTCGATACAAGGACATCTGCAAGAGGGATCTGAAGGCCTTAGGAGCGGACCTCAACAGGTGGGAAACCCTGGCCTCTGAGCGGCCCGCTTGGAGGCAGGCTGTGCAGCATGGCATTTCCCAGTTTGAAGAGACACTTGGCCAACAGTCTGAGGCAGAGAGGCAAAGAAGGAAGGCCCATAGCCAGGGAGACAGACCAGGGACACACTACACTTGCTCCCAGTGTGGAAGGGATTGTCACTCCTGAATCGGCCTTTTCAGCCACACTAGACGCTGTGCCAGAACCACCATCCAGAGCACGATACCATAGTCTTCCGAGACTGAAGGTTGCCAACGGAATGGCAGCAGCCTCCCAGGGGTGCGGGGAGCCCTGCACAACCTTCCGCAGGGCTCCCCAGGTCTTAAAAAGTGAAAGCAGAGCTATTTCGCCCTGCCTCCGTAAAACTGCAAGTGGAGTGCAATCACTCTGCTTTCACTTTTTAAGTCCCGAGGAGCTCTGCAGAAGGTCGCATAAAGCTCCCCACACCCGCAGGAGGCTGCAGCAGGGACTGGTAAGTAAATGCCAGTCCCTGCAGCCCCCTTAGCGATGCAATCCCGGGGATCACGTTGCTGCCTGCCCCTTAAAGGGGAAGTGACTGGGGCTCTCTGGCTGGGGCATCATGACGCCCAAGTTTGAAAACCACTGGTTTACCTCACCAGGCAAGCCCTCTAATGCAGTGTTTCTCAAACTGTGGGTCGGAACCCACCAGGTGGGTTGCGAGTCAATTTCAGGTGGGTTCCCATTCATTTCAATATTTTATTTTTAATCTATTAGACTTGATGCTACCATGGTCTGTGACTGCATTTGGGGAAATGTTACAGATCTGTACTTTTAACAAGCTACTATGTATAATCTTTTAACAATGATAGTCAATGTGGCTTACTCCTGGGTAGGATTGCAGTCTAGGATTGCTAAAAACTTTCCAGCTTGATGATGTCACTTCCGTTCATGACATCACTTCTGGCGGGTCCTGACAGATTTTCATTCTAAAAAGTGGATCCCGATGCTAAATGTGTGAGAACCACTGCTCTAATGAGTTTGTGCTCTCAGTTCCTGCCCAACTTAGCTGACCCCTGATGCTAACCCTGCCTGGATGGGAAACTACCAGAGAATCTTGCACCCATTAAGACTTATTATGGAAGAGTGCTGGCATGTACATTGAATTAAGAGATACTACCTTCTTCCTTTTCCTTCCTTTGGTTGGATGCTTTGGGGGGGGGCTCAAAAGCGGGGGCCAAGCAGCTTTTATTCTTGCTGCATGAAAGCATCGTGGAACTTTTGAGTACTTGGAGAATGTCAGAATCTGAAATAACAGAAGGATGATTTACTGAAAAAGAAGCAACCCTCAACCCCCTGTCACAGACAGAAGCTAAACCAAAGTTTTCTTTTTTCTGTATTAACAAAAAAAAAAAAAAAAGCAAAACAGGGAAGTTTCCTGCATTTCTCTGACAAGTGCTGTCATGCGTTTCCGAGATTGAGTCACAGAGGTCCCTTGCCAGTTGCCGTTTGTTGCTTTTGCTGCTACTTGTGATCTAAATGCTGCCATGCTTTAATAAAAACTCCTTTCTGATGCAAAGGTGGTCTGTGTTCTCTTCCGAGATGATGGCTGGCTAACGAGCTCCCGGATCACAGTTTCATTCAAGAGGGCTCTGCACAATTGGCAGCGAGTTATGTGCTCTCTGTGCTGCTTCCAAAGACCTTTCTGTACTGATAGGAATGGCTTCTGTGCTTTGCACATCCTTGATGTATTTCGGGCTGAGCAGAATGCTACTGCCTTCTCTCAATATGCATGAACTGAGCGGCATGGGATGAACTAGCAGCGAGTTTCCAAGAGATCAAAGGAGCTTCGTAGTTATGGAACCTGAATTCCATAGTAACAAAATGTATACAGTACTGCTGCAACCAGAAAACCCAAATCCCACAGTTGGAATAAGCAAAGGAAATCATGTGAATTGGCGTGAATAGGGTACATGTTCAAGGCCCTATTGAACCTAGTGGGGCTTACTTCTGCAATAGCATTAGCAGGAATTGGCTATAACTCTGCATATTCTACTGTTTCTCCATTTGCATTAGTTCTTTGTTGTGGCCTCCTATAAGGATTGAACAAAGACTTGATAAGCATGAAACATTGAAGGGCAAAAGGTGAATACCAGCAACAGAGACTAGAACGCAGGGCAACAGTGGAACTAAAAACTGTAACGTATTATAAATATATCTCATCCCAACCTGTGGAAGCCCTTCTCAGATACATGAGAGATCTAAGCATCTGCACTGATTATGAAGTGAATGTATACACACAAAATTAAATGGCAGAAGCTGAAATTTGTCTTTTTCTAGTGAAAGCGTCCAGCATAAATGATGAAGAGATACAGCCCCTTTTAGCATCTTGTAACAGAATCTGCATGTCTTTCCAACCATGTGAGCTAGAAAGTTGTTCTGGGGATTAAAAAAGAGGTTTTACAGCCCAATCTTTCCCTCTGTGCCCAGCGGTGTGAGGTTCTTCTGAAGGCACTGGCTGCAGTAAAGTAGTCAGCACACTGCTAGAAGCACCAGAAGGAAGGCCTGTGCCTTCCCACCTCCACCATCCAAGGATTTCCCACTCACCAGTGGAGGAAAGATAATGGGGGATGTGGAAGGGTGTGACGGGATGGCAGAATGGAGGCAGGGAGAGAGCGATTCTGGGTGAGGAGGGTGTATGAGTGGGGAGGCTGTGGGAGGGGTGGATCCACTGTGGACTGCCCGCTTTGGGCCTTATCCCCTTCAGCAGAAGCCTCCCCGCCCCCTTTCTCTCCTTGGACCTATGCCAACAAGTTTGCCAGTGCAAGTCCAAGGAGACCCATTGTGGGTAGGGGGCTTGTTTGGAGGTGATTTAAAATACCCTTTCCCCACTCAAGTCTCCTGCCCCCCCCCCCACCATGGATGCAGTGTTTGCCAATTTGGCATGGATGCAATGGTGGGAGGGGAAAAGAATAAGACTGGGTTCTCACAGCCCAATCCTATGCATGTCTACTCAGAAGTAAGTCTCATTAGTGTCGATGGGGCTTACTCCCAAGAGAGTGTGGATAGGATTGGGCTGTCAGTCATTTAATTTGTATGTATGTGTAAAGACTAGCTAGTTTCATTCTTCACACCCATGCAGATTCCCAGAACTCTTGTTTCGTGACATTTACTTCTCATGTAATCATCCTAATTTGTTTAAAAATGAAGCCTTACTTGGAATATTCGTCCCAATTCCCATTTATATCCTACATTCTGTGTATATGTGTGTGCATTTTCTCCATGAGGTTTAAACAACCATCTCCAAAATGCAAGCGACTACAACTATCTCCTGATTTCTCAATCCCTCATGTTGACTGATGCTCCGCTATCTGGCTATTATGCCTGACGTCAAAAGCACTTCATCAATAAAAATAAGGCATGCTTTTTAATTAGACGTTTTTGAGCTCTCCCAGCTTCACTCATACATATGGATTGCACTATTCCTGCATAATAAGATGTGAAATGCACAGGCACAATGGATGTTCCAGGAAATGCTATATGAACAAGCAAATCGGCTGAGTTATATTTATAAGCCAAAGTTTCAATGCATTCCTGACTCTAAGTTAGAGCCAGAATCCCCAATTAGCTAGTTAATAACGAAGGTTTGCTTCCATTACAGCAGAAAAAGAAGCATAGAATTCTGTTTATCAGTACATCTTCTAGTGCCTTGTATCTTGAAAAACAGGCAGTGTCTCTACACTAACAGATGGATTTCCCAGCTGTTCATGTGGGCAAGCCAGCTTCAGGGGAAGAAGGAAGAGGGTTTCATTGCCAGAAAATAGGACTATATTGTCCTCTCCCAATCACTATGCAGAAAGTTATAGGGTGGCAGAGCTGAAATAAGGGGGGAAACCTGTGTGGGTGTTTGCTGAGAGTAAACATAGGGCCTACCCACACTCCTCCGAGCTAGGCACATGACAACTGTTTGTTCAATGTTCTGTTCTCTTGTACATGAGCTTATTTTCCTCTTGGCTTTGCTTGCGCTACAAAAGGTACCAGGTCAATTTACAGCAATAATAGTCAGTGTCTTATTTCTGTGGGTAGCAGATTTGAATTGCAAAGAGCAAAGAAGAAAAATCGGTGATGCTGAAAGTGGGAGTTATTCCTCCTAAGCAGTGTGAAAGGCATTGTCAAGAAATGCCACATTTCTGTCATTTGAAAAAACTAGGTCATTAAGCATGTGATGCTCAAGAGATTTTATCTCCCCTAAAATTAAAAATGGCTGGTTTTGACATCAAATTCCAGGATGGAAAAAAAATTTAGTTTCAATCAGCATGGGCCTGTGTGCAATGTGATTATGATGTTAGCTACCACATTGAATGAAATATCAGTAATGAATATGATGTTACTTGGTAAGCAAAAATCCAGAAGAAAAATCCAATCAGGCTACTATGAATATGCTTTTATACGTATATGGAATTTACTCCTGAGTAAGTGTGGGTAGGATTGCAGCCTAGGATTGTTAAAAATTTTCGTGCTTGATTATGAGCCCAATCCTATTCAATTTTCCAGTGCCAGTACAGCCCTACCAATGGGGCATGCACTGCACCCTGTGGTGAAGGGACAGTCACAGAGGTCTCCTCAAGGTAAGGAAACATTTGTTCCCTTACCTTGGGGCTGCATTATGGCAGCACCGGTGCTGGAAAGTTGGATAGGATTGGGCCCTATGTCACTTCTGGTCATGACATCACCTGCAGTGGGTCCTGACAGATTCTCATTCTAAAAAGTGGGTCCCGGTACAAAACGTTTGAGAACCACTGATCTAGAGGTATGGTTCAAGCCCCTTCCTCTTTTGCCTGAGTGTGGTGATATTTAGTACCAGTGTAGATGTATGAATCTGTATCACAGAGAGACAGAGAAAGATGGCAGAAGAGATGCAGAGAAAATGAAAGGCACAAGCAAATTTAAGACAAGATAATTAGAATTCATCTGCTACTTTTGCCATTTCAGTCCACATCTTGTTGCAAAGGTGGCTGAGTTTGCTGTTATCCTTTTAGTTGTGGAGATAAATATTTGAATATGTAGCAGCAGTTCACCCTGTTGTTTCAACAGCTTTAAAGCTCCCAAATTTTTAATTGTTCTTGTGAAGATTGTCAAGATTTCATAGTAATCAATAAATGTAAATACAAAATTCACTTAGAAACAAATAAAATTATTCTCAAGTCACATGCAATTTTGATCAACTCACATTATACTCTTCAGTGAAGATGCTGGTGAAAAAAATGAAACTGTCTTTCAAGGTTACAAGTAGAAATATCTCAAAATTTTTCTAAGAAGTTTTTTAATTTCTTAAA
Source organism: Tiliqua scincoides (assembly GCF_035046505.1). NCBI lineage: Eukaryota > Metazoa > Chordata > Lepidosauria > Squamata > Scincidae > Tiliqua > Tiliqua scincoides. The sequence continues at coordinate 76,053,120 of NC_089821.1, read as the reverse complement.
TTCTTAAAAAATTTTTTTTAACTTTTTAACAGATATTAAACATAGAACTGAAAAACGTTGGAGGAAATTAAAAATAGTTTCCTCATTGGGGGGGGGAAGCAGAGTAGCTTAAGCAGAGGACCCCCCTTTGGGTATCACCCAGAGGAACCTCCCTCACCCGGCTGACTGCTAATCAATAAAAAAAAGACAAAGAGGGAATGGCTTGTTAAAGTTTCCAAAAAAAAGTTATTTACTTACAGTTCCATTGAGTGTATATTTACAGCATCTGATTAGGATCAGAGGTTCAGCTAACACTTAGAAATAGCAAGGCCCTGGAGCTGCCTCGCCCTTCTTGCCTTGTGCTCAAGATAGCCTGAGCTTCAGAGCCCTGGTGTGTGCCATCTTAACAAGTCGGTGGTCAGAGAACAAGAGGAAGTGCCCAGAGGAGAAGGGAAGGATAAAGGGTTAGGGCCACACCCCACAAGGATCACAGAGAGAACAGGTAGAAAGGTCAGAGTCACTGGGCCCTAGCTTGACCCCTTCTGGACAGCATTCTGCCCCCTCTGGACAGCAGGCGGAGTTGCACCAACTCCAACAAAAAAGGCCCTTTCAAAGGAGGGGTAAACTCCCTGAGCCTCCAAGATTCTCTGCTGACCTTATGCTTGGAAAATCATGTGCCCGCCAGCACTCCATCACTTGCTTGCCAGCTCTCCCCACCAGCCCTCTGATGCCCCTAAATGTGCTTTTTATTCACATCTCCAAACAATGGCAGCAGCAGTAAATGGGCAGAGGGATTCCTTCCTCCCTGCCCCCCCCCCCAATCTGATAGTATGCAGGTGCTATTTTTCTCCTTACATTGTTTTGATCCAACATGCTGGATTCTCAGTACATTGGGGTGCAAGAGCTGTTGGGATTGGTGGTCTTTGCAAGGACTACTAGTACTTTCAAAGTATAGGAAACTTACCAATGTAGTGCTAGCTGAACCCCAAAGAAGAGTTTTGGCTTTAGGAGGCCTCCTCTGGGCAAGGGAAAATGTGTTCCCTTCAGCTGGGATACACCCCCATCGGCCTGGTGCGTCAACTTGGACCTGTGCCAGCGATATTGCTGGTGCAGGTCGTGTTGACCAACCAAGTTGGTTGGTTGCTGCTGCTGAACCGGTCCTCTTTGCAGACCTAATCCACCCGTCCCTGCCCCTATTGCCTCTCTGCTCTGCTCATCCCTGCCTCTGTTCCATCTTCTCCCTCTCCTTGCTCCATTCTGCCCTCCTCTCACCCTGTGTCCTACCTGTGTCGGTGGGCTTTCTCCAGTCCACTGGAAGCTCTGCCTCCCTGCTGGCGCTCTAGCAGTGAATGACTCAGTGCTCTGCTGGAATGCTCTTCACAACTGCCATACGGCAGTTTACACTGACAGAATGCTTGATTCTTCTAGTCTTAATGTTGCATCAGTGCACACGCGAACAAAGTCAGAAGATTCTTGTGGAGTCTGAGTTTTTGCTAACCTGCAGGATGTCCCCACTAATTATATACTCATACTTTCCTCCTAGGGCGATTCAATTCAAATCAGTGGTTTTATGCGTAGTAAAATCTACTGCTGTATATAATAACTAGGACTGTAGACTTGTAATCGAACAAAAAAATAGCAAATCTTTTTTCCCCTTAACTCCATGTGCACTGTAAAACATTGTGGGTTCAAAAGCCTAATGAAGACTTGGTCTCAGTTATGAATGTTTTCAGATGACCAAATTGCAACAAAAGCATGCTGCCTTCTCCTATAAGTGTTCTTCAACCTGTGTGTCATGACCACCACCTTTCAAAGCCTGCCTCTTACAGGAACAAAAATGACTCAAGTTTCACTCTCACTTATTTTACATGATTATCCACATCCATGACAGGGGTGGGCGGTTCAGGTCCCAGGACGGGGGGTGGGATCAGTGGTGGGTCCCCAGTCTCCTACTTAGGGTCCCCAGTCTCCTACTTTATTGGAGTCATGGCATGAAAATGGTTGAAGACCACTATGCTGTATCATATCCTAATAGAGGATGAGAGGAAAATCTATTGTTGGTCACCCAGTGATCTTACTGATGCTCTGGGGGAACAAAGGAGATGCCACCACCGTGGTTGCAACATGGGATAAACAACAATTGAGGAATACTGCAACAGGAAATAAATTCTTCTTAGAACAAAAAGCCTGATCCGAATGGTATGGCCTTTGTTAATACAGAAATAGGTTGTGCCTCCCACAGGCCTGCACATTTGTGACACGCTAAGGCATGCCAAGTAGTTCCCTATATTTGCAGTTATAGAAAGACAATTCTACAAAGACAAAAAGGCAAGACATCAAAATAGCTGGTATTCTGCTTTCTGTTTCCCGAGTCGCAGGTTGTACAGTTCTACCACGGAGATTACTTCTTTCCCTCTGTTCTCCTGCACTCTGTAGCCTGCAGAAAAATGTTGTTGTGGGTGCCTGTGATCCACCAAGTCTGAAAAGTGATAGCAAATCCCAGAAGTATTCTTCACGGCCACTCCTTAGCTTTGGAAGTCCGTTTGTAGACTGATAAAGTGTGAGGCAGAGAATTTTCTAGAAGTTGTGGGACAGCTTTTTATCCTGTCAATTTGGGTCTGGATGTTCATTTGAGTTATGGTTTTTAGTTTTTTTTAATGCTTTGTTTCTAGTTGTAGTTATTCACTGCCTTTATGAACCCCTCCCTTTTTTGGTAATGTCAAGATTAATGCCTGCCAAAATTATCTGGAGACTCTATAGAAATGTTAACATTTCTAGGCTAGCCATTTTTACTCACACATTTTCCTTTGCCAAATGAGATCAGCAGATGACCAGGAGCCACATGGTTGCCACTTCAGAGCATGATATATGATGTTTGAAGTTGCTCCTCGGAAGTAGAGGTTTGTAGTATTCTGCCAGATGGTGGCAGGAATACAGGGCTTAACACTTTGCCACATGAAACATTTTTAAACCTTGTAGTTTCTTGTCACCTGAAACTGTCTCCAGATTCCTCAGTTGGAGGACAGGACATAGAACATGTGACTAACATGGAACCTGTAAGTCACTGCAAAATGGGAACATTATCATCTTACTGTTAACTCCATGAACATTAACCTAATAGAAGCAGAAACCCTATACTGCTCTGGACCAGGGTATCTTAGAGATCGCCTGCTCCCGTACAATCCGGCTCGCCCTCTCAGGTCATCAGAGAAGGCCTTTTTACAAGTGCCGCCGCCTAGGGAGGTACGTGGGGCGGCTGCAAGAAATAGGGCCTTCTCAGTAGTGGCACCAACGCTATGGAACTCCCTTCCCCTTGACTTAAGAATGGCTCCCTCTCTTGAGACCTTTCGGCAAGGCCTGAAGACCCTTCTGTTTAAACAGGCCTTCTGAGTTCTTGGCCTTTTAACATCTTTTTAACATCTTTTAATATTTTTTTACAGGCCTGATTCTTTTATGACTTGCTGCTGCTCTATGCTCTTTTTACCTATTTTTACTCTGACTGCTGTTTTTAGTATGTGTTAATATGTTTTTTATTTGTTTTTAAATTGTTTTTAATATGTTGTAAGCCGCCTTGAGTCCCTTCGGAGAGAAAGGCGGGGTAGAAATAAAGTTATTATTATTATTATTAGTAGTAGTAGTAGTGTAGCTCATTTTGCCCTCAACATTTTGTCTGGAATTCTGTCTAGTTTGGGACTAACATGGGTTGTCTTTCCAGTCATACTGTAAATATGAGTTGACATACAATATGGGTTATCATACAGTCCTATGAATTTTGTCAACTTCTTCAACCTTCCTTACCATGTGGTAAGGCAGCTATTTGTATTTTCCTCAGTAAATGAAGAGAGGAGAATGTATTTGCTGGTACAGTATTGTATAAAGTTGCTACTATGCACTCTAGTAGCATAGGGGGCAGGGGGTGGTCCGCCCTATGTGATGCACCCTTGGGGGATGACAATTGTGCCACTTGAGCCCCTGCTGAATGAAGGCCCGTGCTGTGTTTGATGGGCCCTCCCACCCCCTAGGCTCTGAACAATTGCAAATAATGGTCCCATAAGCAATTTGGTGGTGTGTGTGATAATGTCATTTCATCACTGCTGAACCACTTCTGGGTGCCACTCATAGCTTCCAGTAAGGGAGGTGTCATGCAGTGTGGGGGGTGACATCTGCCCTGGGCAGGTGCTGGCAATGCCACTGTTCCACTCATTTCATAGTGTGTCCTCATTGTGATAACAAAAAAAGGAGCTATAGATTTTGTAGGTACAGCCTTCTCAAACTGTTTCAGGAGCCTTGGAAGTCAAGAGGGAAAAAAAATAGAAGGGCCCATTAGATAAAAAATGTGGCCTATCACTGACTTTCACTGAATCTGCTTATTCGCATGTCCCAAAGAAATGTGAACGGAGTAGGATACAAAAACAGCCCTTTTCTGCTTCAGTTTTGTCCATGAATCTATTATCAACATTGTCTTTTCTAGGAACAGCTCGTTAACTGGTAAGCAACATGTAGGAGATCAGACAGCATGACAAAAAGAAAAAAAAAAGAAAACTTTGATAGGCCAAAGGTGTACTTCTTTTATATTTGATGCCTGCTGTACTCTTTTTTTTTCTGCAGATAATTGTGAGGAGCCACTGGTATTCTCGTTACCTGCGACAGCCTTTGACAGCTCCTCCGAGCTCTCCAGCAGTCACAGCCCCAGCTTTGCGAAGCTCAACAGACGGGATGGTAAGATCACTGACAGTCATAATATTGCTGTAATGCATAATTCATTTGCGCCGGTCTGTGTAGGGCCTTCAAAGTCTACTCAAGTAGAAGTTTCCCTTAACATAGGTAGTGTTCAAAGCAACTTAGGGCGCAATCCTATCCAACTTTCCAGCACCAAGGCAGCCTCAGTGCAGCCCCTAAGCTTGAGGAACACCCCCCCCCCCCGACTGTCCCCTGAATCACAGGATGCAGCATTTGCCCCATTGGCATGGCAGCATCAGGGCTGGAATTCCAGCACTGATGCAGCTGTGCTAACGGGGTATATACTGCATTCTGTGGTGGTGGTGGCAGTCAAGGAGGCCTCATCAAAGTAAGGGACATCAAGGATATGGATCGTACTTCTAGTTGGCTATCTAATAAGATGCACTTGAAATAAAAAATTTAAAAAACCTGCCTTCTAACACCCTTCCACACTCCAGCTGCTATCCCTCTTGACTCTGCCCTGGAAATCACTCATCAAGCCCACTGCTTGCTGGGCTTCCTTGTTGGGCTTCCATCCTAGTGTATCAAGAATCAAATTATTCTTTGTCTAGTTAAGGACTAGGTTGTTGGTAAGCTTTTCTGAAGCACGGTAGCCTTGCCTTCTCCAACAATCTGCCTCTTTCCCCACTCCCCTTCTGTTCCTTGATTCTTTTTTCCTATTTCTGAGATCTTTCTTTTGTAATGTAGATTGTGAGCCAGTCAGGTGAGGATTACATACCTTGTTGTAAAAGAACATGCAATAGAAAGAATGTGAGTAAACTCTGAGGGTTTCCTCATGAATCAGAATATTGTTGCAGGTTGGCTACAGGCTTTTGGTTTTTGGGATGATCACAATGCAGTTATGTATGTGTAAGCCCAAAACAACTATTTGATAAAGTTTGGACATTGCCATAACAACCCAAACTCTAGGGAAATGCACTGGGTGGTGATTCTGTGCTTCTCTGATGGTACAAAAGTCACATTCTCTCAGCCAGAATCTGCTCAGTGGAGTCCAGCATAAGTCTTCTCCAAGTTTGATTTCATGCTTTGTGCATTTACTTGGTTGGCAACCTTCAGTCTCGAAAGACTATGGTAGAAGCCTACAGCGCCCGGTATTCCCAGGTGGTCTCCCATCCAAGTACTAACCAGGCCTGACCCTGCTTAGCTTCCAAGATCATACCAGCTGGCAAATATATGAAGATAGTGATTCAGAATCTGGAATGATCCCCCACACTTGCTCATTGCCATCCTGACACATGATTGCTGGGTGATTAGTAAGTGAATCCATGGCACTCTGTGGCTAAAGTTCTAAAAGGGAAATTTGTTTAATGCCCCAAGAAATTTGGTCTTTGAATTCACAATGTCTTCTAGTAGATGCTCCAAGTTTATTAAGAGAACTTCCAAACACCACAAAATCAGTCCAACAGATCTTTGGGGACAGCTTGGGTTTTGTCATATTGGAAAGAGTGGGATCAGAACTGGGATTGTACTCAGAACATTGAGAGAGGCTATAGCTGACCTTGCCGAAGAAGAAATCTCATCTAGCAGTGCTGATAGATTGTGCACCCAATCTTATGCATGTTTACACAAAAGGAAGTCCCATTATAGTCAATGGGACTCTACTCCCAGATAAATGTGGATAGGCTTGCAGTTTATGGAAACTACAATGGGCATTGCCCATGTTTCTGTGATCAAATGACTAAGGTCTCAGTCTGTTTTTACTTAGCTTGAACCAAATTGGCTGGAAAGATAAATGGTGGTTGGTGGTTGTTTTTCTGTGCTGTGGTAGAATGCTGGATGTGGAATGCAAAGATCTTGGTTCAAGTTCACACTTAGCTATAAACTTTCTAGGTAACTTCAAGTAGTCATTGTCTTTCAACTGTACCTCTACATGTATAAGATGAAAGTATTAATGCCCTTCTACAATGGGCTCTTGTGAAGGCAAATGAGACAATTATTGGAGTTCCATCTAAGATGCCTGTTCTCAATAAAGCAGAATAGTGTACCATAACAGGTGGGGTGATTATAGGGATCCACAAATATCTCATGAAGTTATAGCTCCTGAGAAGACAAAAGAGCTTGGTCTGCAGCTGCAAGAGTCTAGCAGTTGGCTATGCGTCTGACAGGTTCTTTTACACAAGCATGACATGTCTGAGCCTCTACCAAGACAATCAGGTTCTCTTGGCAAAAACAAGTAACAGTGTAGATTGGGCCCTCCCTCCATCTGCAAGAGGGTTTGGAAGGGTTCTTAAGCAGGCTGAAGACTGCCTGAGGACTGCTGCTGCAAACCTGTTATGCCATCAACTTGCTGGTAGAAGTGGATCTATAGGTGCAAATGTGCAAAGAATGGGACCTTTTGCCATGCTTTTTTCTGGCCCCCAGCAGCGGATCTCAGTTGAAGCAGACGAATATTTTGTCAAAATCTACTTTTCAGGACCACAAACACCAATTTGCCCATGGAGTCCCTCCTGTGAACTGTGAACATTATGAACACAATTACTGTCAGGTGTTTCCATACTTAAAAAAAGCACCATAGAAATTATAATGTATCATGCACTTTCTGAATCCTGCAACCTTTTCAAATAGAAATGCAGCAGCCTGGAGAATGTGTGCAAGTCAAGAAGGTATTTAAATAGATTGGGAGAAATATACACAAAATTAAATCAAGCCTGACCCAGTTCTATATTAGCCGAAGCTTTATTCGTCAAATGTGCAGCGTTTCACACATTACAATGTAAGCTCTTGAATAAATAATGACCGGTTGCATTTAAGAAGTTTACAGACTTGAGTTGTTAAGGGAAAGAATAATTAATGCTGAGCCTCTGACGGAACATGTTGTATTGTGCTTATGCAGGGCTTGCTTGCATGAACATGTGGGCTGTACCTCTACTGCTTCTGAAAACAGCAGGCAGTACCGAGCTACCTGGATTATTGGCCTAACTCAGTAGAAGTTAGAGAGAGAAAAGTCTTCTTCCTAAGAGAGAAAGGCCTTCTTCAAATCCTTTTGTCTTCCCTTTAGTTTCCTTGACTGTTTCACCCAAGTAAGAATCTTCCCATTCCTGTTGCATTGTGTTTTGGGCACACTTTGATGGCATCACTATTTGAGTTCCAACAGCTTCATTCCATGTTATTTTTCATAATGGTCTCTCCCCCCCCCCCCATTATTGGTGGTGCGGCAACCAATGGTGATAAAACTGCAATATGTGTTTATTACAGTCTATAGATGGCAATTGTAAAAAAAAAAAAATTCTTTTAAAATCACATCTCTTTACAAATATACCTTAATGCCACATTTCCAAGTTCTTAAATCAGTTCACATGGTACATTAAAAATGGAGTCAAGGTAATTGCATCCAGGACACAAGTGTATCCTCTTTCATGCATCCTGGCATTGGACATTTGTGACTTTTTTTTGGGGGGGGGGGGGGATGGCCCAGACATTTGTGTCCCAATATATGTATATTTATATTAGATGTACTTTTTATTTTTAAAATGCAAAGGTAGGTTAGGTTTAGGGTTGGGATAAGGGTTGGCCCAAAACACAATGCAACAGGAGTGGGAATTATGCATGGGAAGGATAAAGTGGATAGAGAGATGCTCTTTACACTCTCACACAACACCAGAACCAGGGGACATCCACTAAAATTGAGTGTTGGGAGAGTTAGGACAGACAAAAGAAAACATTTCTTTACTCAGCGTGTGGTCGGTCTGTGGAACTCTTTGCCACAGGATGTGGTGATGGCATCTGGCCTGGATGCCTTTAAAAGGGGACTGGACAAGTTTCTGGAGGAAAAATCTATAATGGGTTACAAGCCATGATGTGTATGTGCAACCTCCTGATTTTAGAAATGGGCTATGTCAGATGCAAGGGAGGTCACCAGGATGCAGGTCTCCTGTTATCTGGTGTGCTCCTTGGGGCATTTGGTGGGTTGCTGTGAGATACAGGAAGCTGGACTAGATGGGCGTATGGCCTGACCCAGTGGGGTTGTTCTTATGTTCTTAAGAAGCTTAGTATACATAACATGGAGTTTGTTACCCAGTTATAGTTTGTTGCCCAGTTAGTGGGATGCAAATAATGATGTCCCCCCTCCAAAAACCATTTTTAAAAAACCACCAGATTCAAATGTCCAGGGATGCCAAAGACCAGGACACAATTGTCCAGGATGCAAATACCCTAGTACTGTTTACAACAAATACTATCAGTAATAATCACTGTACATATTTAAGTAGCCTCAGAAACAATGCTTCAGTACAAGCAAGCTGAGATGCAGATCTCTGAACCCTTGATGTGATGGGGTTTCGAAGCTTTGGAGAAGCCACTGTTTACAAAGCCCTGTTTGAAGCTGTTGCTCTGGTTCATTACCATAAATATGTCACAGACTTCAGTAGGTAAGGAAGATCAAATGGAGAGAGAGAGAGAGAGAGAGAGAGAGAGAGAGAGAGGAATTAATTAATACATAAATTAGACTTTCAACTTAGAATGAACGTTTGCATCCTAGTTCAAAATGAGAGAGAGAGAGAGATCATCTCTCTCTCTCAGATGTCCAGATACCCTGGCCAAGAACATTAAGCTATTCTTCTAGAAGGATCATTAAACAGCTCTTATTCAGTTTTTATGTCACCTGTACAGTTTGCTCCACAGGATGCTTTTGTTGTTGCCATTTGTTGCTGAAAGCTTAGGAGCCTGTGCCTTCCCTTGTATTACATTTGGTTGCCATAGAGAATGTGAGGTCATATATAGGAGTCCTTTGGCACACAAAGACCAATGAGAGTCCCTTTCTCACACCATGTGCGGCTGCTTCCAAGTCACAGTGTGAAATTACCCTGGGCCTGTGGGGGAACGTGGCTCGCTTTGTGCCTCAACACAGTGATTCCACACATGCCAACAGAATATGGGCACAAGTAAAAGGCAACAATCAGGCTCCTTTGTGATTATTTGGTAAATTACTAATTATTTGGAAAGTTCATTAATCATCCTGTCTTTCTGATTTCATGAGAGGTTCTGGGGACACTGGAGATATTTCTGGTGGTGGAGGGGCATCGACACAAAACAGAGGTAATAAAGCCACGCATTGGAATGGACTGAGCTGCTATTAATAAGGGAGTCGCTGACGCCTGCCTGCAGTGCATTTTACTCCGCTGCCTGGCTTTGTAACCTGCTCCTCTGCTATTTCATCTCGGAGTGACTGCTGATGTTGTCGCAATAAACTTTCATTTTCCTGGGCCTCAACGACTGGCATATGCTCCCTGGAGTGTAGATGTCACAAGAGGGTGGTGGAACAGATGGCAGGAAAGAAAGCTCCACGCTGCAAACATGCCAAAATATGCACATTCATTACATTTTTAAAAAAAAACCCAAAGAAAACAACCCTCTGAAAATAATCGGAGGGAGTGGGAAAGGAGGGGAAACACGGCCTCTTCAAAACAGATGCAAACCTGGTGTTAGCCTCTTTGCATTAATTGTGCAAAAACATGTCTTATTGTTCTGGAAAAGCAACAATATTTACCTTGGCAACTCTCGCAAAACCTGGAATTCAGGATGCTTTGGCACAGTAGAGCACTTATGGCAGATCTAGATCAGCTGCAAGGAAAAGCATAATATTAAAGAGTGCCCCCTCTACAACCAATGAATCCCCCCCAATAAAATCAATGAAAATAGGATTTGCCAGTTTATTCATGCCACTTGTGGAAGGAATATCTTGTGGTTTTTTGTGTGCTCCCTGAGGCATCTGGTGGGCCGCTGTGAGATACAGAAAGCTGGGCTAGATGGGCCCTGGGCCTGATTCAGCAGGGCTCTTCTTATGTATTTGTTGCTTTTGTTATGCTCAGTATAAGTCTTTGGACTGGATCAGACATTTCTAACCTGCAGGGCTGGCCCAAGAACTCTCCCTTATCTAGTGATGATGTTACTGATTACAAGCCATGATGTGTATGTGCAACCTCCTGATTTTAGAAATGGGCTAGATGCAAGGGAGGGCACCAGGATGCAGGTCTCTTGTTATCTGATGTGTTCTCTGGGGCATTTGGTGGGCCGCTGTGAGATACAGGAAGCTGGACTAGATGGGCCTATGGCCTGATCCAGCAGGGCTGTTCTTATGTTCCATCCTTTTCCCAACAAGTGGCTCATGGGCAGGGTCAGTTCAGACCTTTCACTCAACCTCATTGCGAGACCAGTCCTGAATGATTGGGATGAGAAAATGCTGTCGCAAAGGAAAAAAGAAAAAAAAAGTAGTGGGAAATGGTATTGAAGTTACATAATTTGGGAGGATTGAGACTTGTTCTTGATTCCACTGTCATAGGCTTGGAATGTCCTTGTAATTCCCTATGCCTCCATACTCAAGGCAAGTCTTTCTTCATGGTGTCCTGTGTGCAGTGATATAAGGTTTTGCAAGGTTCAAAACTGAAGAAGAAAACAGAGATGAAAGGGCAAGAACTATTTCCAGCACACCAAACAGAGAGAAAAACAGAGATAAAAGGGCCAAGAAAGTTTTCAGCCACTGGGGTTCTAGTCTGTTTCCTCTGTTCGTGGGTGTATGCAAGCTCTCTGTTTCCTTTGCTCATGTGCATACTACATGCTGTAAACATAGATCATAAGGGCTTTTGCTCCATGATAATGAGGAGGGTGATGTAGGTCATGGCTTGTAAGCTATATGGGTTATGTGGTAGGAAGCTCTCTAAGTCATGGGGCTTTTGTTCCCCAACAGGTGTATGCTATCAGCATGCTCAGATACATGATTTTTATTATGACCATTTCACATGTTACCTGATGTTCAGAACAAGTTCCAGATTTAATGCTGAGCGCTGATTCAAATTAAGCCTTGCCTAAGTAGCTTTATTTTGTAATTGTAGCCTGATGCTGTCAATTTGACTCATCAATACAGTATTTTTTCTTCACTTAGCGCCTGTGCTCCTGATCAATAGAATCTTGTTTCATTCTCCATATTTTCTGCGAGTGGCTTCACGTGTTTATTTTTCTACCATTTTGGCTTTTTAATGTTATGTGGTATTCCTCACCACATGTAGCAATGAATGTATGATGCACTACACCCACTTAACATTATGCTTTTGGATAAAATGATCTGGCTCTCATTCAAGTTTGGGGGTAGAGATTACATTTATCACTTTACTAGTGAGCCTGGATGGAAAGATTTATCCTGCAGTCAAGATTTATCCTGTGAGTAATTCAAAAATGTTCTCTGACCTCTCCTAGGAGCTGGTGGCTGGTCCCCATTGGATTCTAGCATGGAACAATGGCTCCAGGTTGATTTGGGAGACAGAGTGGAAATTACAGGTATCGCGACTCAAGGAAGGTACGGCAGCTCAGACTGGACAACAAGCTACATTCTAATGTTCAGTGATACAGGTCGCAACTGGAAGCAATATAAAGAGGAAGACATAATCTGGGTAAGTCTGAAGTTTCTGAATTAATGAATACCTGCTGACAGATGTGTCGTTATAAATTCAAATCCAGTTTAACCTTCTCTAGTGTCATTGGAAAGGGCGCACTATTGCAGGGGTACAACTGCAACTTTTTTTTCCTGCATGAGCTCTCTTAAAAAGGCACAACCCTCAATAGTAGCACAGCTGAGAATTGTAATGGAACTCCGCTGACTTCTTTAAGAAGTCTGTTTCAAGTTGTCATGGCTTGAAGATCAAAGAACAAATACTTACCGTGCAAGCCTGTGTATGTAATCCAATACACATGGAAGTCAGTAAAATGGGAAATGTGTCCCATTGAGTTCAATGGGATTTACTTCCATCTCTGTATTGGATTATAGCCTTAAATACAAAATTTAATTTAAAAAAAACAAAAAACAGGAAAATAAAAGACACAGAAATGTACAACTTATTGTTTGTGAAAATCCCCCCTGCACTGATGCGGGAAAATTGCTAGGATGAAGAATTGTTTTGTGAAAATCATGGCTTATATTTAGAAGACTGGCAGTTGTGATATCCTTAATCACTCACCTTCACCCACAGTGTCCACATTCTTATCTTTTAACATTTGGGTATGAATGAACTGCATGGACAATATTCTTGTTTTGCTTGAACACATGTAGCTTCCGCCGAGATCCTCCTATGTCTCTGACCTGGCCTCAGCACACCCTCTTGAACCTACTGGTTCAACGTCAGCAAAGTAACTGGCATGGACTAATAGACCCATTGGTGCCCAGGGACTAGCAGAGTAGGTAAATAAAAGATACCTTACCTCTCTGCTGTTGCCCAGGCCCCAGCTGGCCTGTAGGATACGGGTGGGTTGTAAGTATATTTGGAAAGAAAATTGGCTTATGATTTCCATAGAAACACACTAGGCTTGATGGGGAAAACTAACGTCACTGGAAAATTCAGACTACTCAAAACAGCTTCATCACATTTTCTACAGTTTTTTCCTGGAATTCTGAATTTTTTGAAAACTACCACAATCTAGCACTCTGCAACTCTCAACCCAATCCTATGAGGCCCTTGCGCTTCTGGAACTAGTGCTACAGCAGCGCAAGTTCCTTTATGGCTATCACAAAATGCGACAAGCCATTCAGCACAGCCTGGCCACAGTGATGCTCCAGTGGCCTGGACAATAGTCTAGCACTAGTGAGTATCCGTGGGGTGGAGGTGGGGAGGGACAGATGGAAGGTAGTGGTGGAACAGGGCAGAGAATGAGGTAGGAAGAAGGGCAGATCTGGTGCTGATAATATCATATCTCCCTTCCCAGCCTTATTCCTCTTTCCTGCCTCCACTTGGACTTGTGCCAGCTAAATTGCTGGTCTGAGTGGACCGCAGTGGAGATTTACCTCTGGGTAAGGGAACAAATGTTCCCTTACCTGGACAATACCTGGTATTGTCAAATGTCAAATGGTATTGTCAAATTGTCAAAGGGAATACAAATGTTCCCTTACCTGGGACCCCACCCCCCAGCTCTGGTGGTGCAGCTGCTTCAGCGGGGTGGGAGTTGATAGGATTTGGCTGTGTGTCTTACATTATGTGCCCTCCTGAATGTCCATAAAAGCCCTGTGGGTTAGGTTAGATGGAAAGTTTACCATGGGACCAAAGTTATGCAGTAAACCTGATGACTGAGTGGACATTTGATCCTGGAGTTTTCCTGTTCTTCAGCTGATGTATTTAGCTTTTTTCCAACAGCATACCTAAACCTTGAAGTATTTCTTGCCCCAAAAGTATCTCATTGCAGTTGTAATTGCTGGCCAATGCTGTAATCTTAGCAGCTGAGATCCTATCAGATGAACAATGAAATCTTATCAGAAAAAAAGGTCATAAAATACTATATACTATTAAAAAAAAAACTGGAAAGAGACCAGACAAAGTTACACCTTCAAGTGTTTCTGTAACACAGTGTGATTCCTTATTTCTATTACTGTTCACCATGGGGATAGATGGCCTGCAGATAACAGCATTTTCGGCTAATGCTGACAATGGTAAAATAAGTTTCTTGTAGAAAACACAATTACAGAATAGTAAGACTGATAAAGAGTTGAAGGTCATCTAGCTCATTTCTCCTCATATTGATCCGGGATTCTCCATATTCACCCAATTTGAATAAGGAAAGTCAGGATAGAGTAGTACAGACTATCGCTGCTCAGATTATAGCAGTCATTTTCAACCACTGTGCCCTGGCACACTGGTGTGCCGTGAGTGGTCCACAGGTGTGCCACAGGAATTTGGGGGAAGGTCATTTATTAATAGGGCCAATGGGAGATGTGAACCCCCACTGGCAGCATGGAGTGCCTTGTCAATTGTAAAAAATCTGGTGGTGTGCCTTGACCATTTTAGTGCCTTGTCGGTGTGCCATGAGATGAAAAAGGTTGAAAATCACTGGATTATAGAATGACAAAAACCCACGATGATGATGATGATGATGATAAACAGGCTCTATAAAGGTGGAACAGTTGTTCTCATTGTAAGCGGGTAAAGCAAAATCACACAGATTGATTACAGTAATTGCCACAATAAAGTTGCTGCTATGCATCACTGGGAACTTGCACAAGAAATATGGAATAATTTCTTCCAGCAAACCGGAAGCACAGTCCGGAAGCACAGTCCCCCTCAGAGAGGCTTCCGCAGAGTCCTAGCGGCCGGAACCTGGGGCATTTGACCCAGGGAAGTCTATGGCAGGCATGCAACTGTCTAGTGGGACTTCAAAATCCAGACAGATAAAAACATTGGACACCAGGTATAACTGTGGTTGAGAAGAAACAAGTGATGCTTATGGATGCCCGGGGCTATTCCAGAAGATAATCAAATTGAAGAGAAACCATTGGAAAAGCTCACAAAATACAAAGACCTGGAAATTGAAATACAGGGCCTGTGGAGAAAGAAAACAATCACCCTATTGTCATTGGTGCACTGTGCGCAGTTCCCAATACCCTTCAGAAATATCTAACCAATATAGGCATTTACAAGCCAACAGTTGAACAACCGTGACAAGCCATATTTCTAAGAACATTGAACATTATGCGCAATATCTCACCAGTTCTTAAACTCTTGGGTAGAGTTCGAACTAATAAGTACCCAAAAATCCCAGTCCAAACATCTGGTGGGCTATGACATCACTGATGATGTTGATGATGATGTCAGCAAATATAATGGAATCTTTCAAGCCAGTGATTTGTGCCATAAAAGGAGAGGGAGAAATGAAAGAGCTGCCTGACTTTGTTCTGGCAGAAAATTATTTCTAGAGTTTGAGGGCAATCTTTTATATAGCAGGATTTCAGCCTGAAGAGAAACTTTTCAGAGCTCTTGAGCAGCACTCAACTCCAACTGACAGCATAATAGTGGCTAAACTGGTCGTTGCGGGTAAAATAAATGCAGGAATTCCCAGCATTTCTCTTTCTTCTGTGCGACTTGCCCACGCCCAGCTCTCACCGTTATTTTCTTGAGTAGGATTAGTGCTGATAAGTGCCAATGAAAAGCAAGACAGTTACTGTTTGAGGGCTTTGCCACACATCTCTTCAGTAGCATATAAACCTGAGTTTGCCACTGAAAGTTCACTGCCACCCTGAATACTGAATAACTGGTTAGTGTGCAGTGCACATGTCACCAAAGCCATGTTTGTA
The DNA here is from genome assembly GCF_035046505.1 of Tiliqua scincoides. Classification (NCBI taxonomy): domain Eukaryota; kingdom Metazoa; phylum Chordata; class Lepidosauria; order Squamata; family Scincidae; genus Tiliqua; species Tiliqua scincoides. The sequence continues at coordinate 76,037,357 of NC_089821.1, read as the reverse complement.
ACCCCCTCATTTATTTTTTTTTAATTATTTTTTTCACTGCTTCAAAGATAGAACTTCAGAATTAAACCTGTTCCTGTCTGTATAGTCATTTTCAGATACTGTTTAGGGATTCCCAGAAGAACATTGCAAACTAGCAGCCCACTCCTACCTAGCTCCCTGCATGGAGATGCAGAGGTACCAGTGTGGTGTCTACTGCATCCCGTCGGGCGTTTTTGGCCTCAGGAGACCTGCCAGGTCTACACAGACCTGCATCACTGATAATGATGGGCCTAGAAAGCATCTGAAGGAAAGATGCATCGCCTCTTGCATCTGCGGCTAAACTGCAATCTTCAGCATTCTTGCATTTATGACAGCTGGAAAGCATGTTATGACGCCATAAGAACATAAGAACAGCCCCACTGGGTCAGGCCATAGGCCCATCTAGTTCAGCTTTCTGTATCTCATAGCGGCCCACCAAATGCCCCAGGGAGCACACCAGATAACAAGAGACCTCATCCTGGTGCCCTCCCCTGCATCTGGCCTTCTGACATAACCCATTTCTAAAATCAGGAGGTTGCACATACACATCATGGCTTGTACCCCGTAATGGATTTTTCCTCCAGAAACTTGTCCAATCCCCTTTTAAAGGTGTCCAGGCTAGACGAAATCACCATATCCTGTGGCAAGGAGTTCCACAGACCAACTACACGCTGTGTAAAGAAATATTTTCTTTTGTCTGTCCTAACTCTCCCAACACTCAATTTTAGTGGATGTCCCCTGGTTCTGGTGTTATGTGAGAGTGTAAAGAGCATCTCCCTATCCACTCTGTCCATCCCCTGCATAATTTTGTATGTCTCAATCATGTCCCCCCTCAGGCGTCTCTTTTCTAGGCTGAAGAGGCCCAAACGCCGTAGCCTTTCCTCATAAGGAAGGTGCCCCAGCCTTGTAATCTTAGTAATCTTAATCATTTTAGTCGCTCTCTTTTGCACCTTTTCCATTTCCACTATGTCTTTTTTGAGATGCGGCGACCAGAACTGGACACAATACGCCAGGTGTGGCCTTACCAGAACATGTGTTCTGATGGCATAGCAGCCCTATCAGGCAGTGGGTATATAATTATATTTTCAAGATGGGTATCAGCTGTGTATGGTACTCATGAAATATTGACTGTCATAAAGCATGCATGCTATTACTTGAGTTTTGACCCAATCCTATCCCCCACCAGTCTATGCAGCCATGCTGCTGCAGTCTGTGCTTCGTGTTATGGTGTGGGGAATGACCAGATTGGCTGAGAGAGGTAAGTAAACATATTTTTTACTTACATCCCGGCATATGCTGTTGCCGCTGAGATCCACTCCCTCCTGACCCTGAATTACCCCCTGCCCACAACCTGCCCACCACTAACAAGTATGGTGAACAAGCATGGCACATCGAACCATTTGTGCTAGTGGTCCCACATTGCAAAACAGCGGTGTGTCTTTTGTGGCGCCACACCGACACTTATAGCAGCTGATCTGGAGATCTGTCGCTGTAAAGCATCCAATCGAATTGGGTTGTAAATAAATGATTTTATTCAGTCCTTTAAGTATTGAATCAATCAGAATTTGTTTTACCTGCATATAATATACATTAGGCTCTCTTTGAAGTGTCTGTTACTGAGAAGCTTTTTTGAAAGATTGGGTGTAGCCATTTTCCCAGAACTGCTAATGTCTTTGTAACTTGTTTCAAAACATTGGCTTTTAAGAGCATTTTCCAAAATTTAAAATGCTGTCTTGCATCAAGGTGATGCTGGCCTACTGCGACTCTTCCTTTCTGCACACACTTGACTTCATAACGATGACTGTATTCATATTTAGATAAGCTATCACGGGTATTCACATGGGTATTGCTATCACAGTCTATTCTGAATCCTTCCCCAACCATTTCTTGAGATAGGGGTGGAAGCATGGGGGAGTTTATGGCTCATGCTATGGTTCGTTTTGTGGTGACAGCATTGTTTGGAACCACAGCAGGTCATGTAAAGTCAAGTGTGCCTTTGGGACCCACGGTACATGCAAAATGCAAAATGCTGAGAATGTATTTGCCTGTGTGTGGTGGCCCTAAAACTGCTTCAGGGAACAGTATGGAACGTAAGACTCACAGGCTGCAATCCTAACCACACTTTCCTGGAAGTAAGTCCAACTGAACACAATAGGACTTACTTCTGAGTAGACCTGGTTAGGATTGTGCCCACAGCTAGTCAATTATCATTGCTTTCACCATCTCTGCTGTGGCATATATATATATCTGAAGTTAAAGGTTTGCTTGTCTCATATGACCTCTCTCTCTCTCTCTCTCTCTCTCTCTCTCTCTCTCTATATATATATATATCTATATCTATATATCTATATATCTATATATCTATATCATTATGCATTATATATGCATTATATATATGCATATAATGCTATCATTATATATATGCATGCTATATATGCACAACCTTTATATATATATGCATACTATATATATATATATATATATATATAGAGAGAGAGAGAGAGAGAGAGAGAGAGAGGTCATATGAGACACGCTAACTTCTGCTAAATTGGGGTCTGCTTATCTGTTTACATAGATTACATAAAAAGATTTGGAATAAGCAGGAGACAGTGGCAGGCTTCTGTCGCTCAAAGGGATTTTCTCCATGCTAAGAATTAAGGTCCTTTTTTACTACATGCGGCCCATTATCCATCCTTTTCACATGGTTCTTCACCTGCTATTTTTATACATATACACTCATTGAAAGATTGCGAGTTGCCACACCTTAAGAGGGTTTTCTTGTCTGATGATTGGTTGAGGTATGTGCGTTTTTATTTGTGAGCATTATCACGCCTCATAAAAGTGGAACTCCTTGCCTCAGGGTGTTTTGATGGCCTGGATGCCTTTAAAAAAGGGATTGGACAGATTTACAGTGTCAATCACAGTTTACAAGCCATGATTACTGTATGCAGCCTCTGGGTTTTAAAGGTAGCCTTTCTGTGAATGCCAGATGCAAGGGCATGGCAACTGGTAGGATACGGGTATCTGGTTGTCTTGTGTGCTCTGAGAAGCATCTGGGAGATACAGGAAGCTAGACTAGATGGGCCCTTAGGCCAATCCAGCAAGGTTCCTCTTGTGTTCTTATGGCTTAGTGTATTTTGAAAAATGGAAAATGTAAAATACTTTCTTCTTTATTCCTGTAGTACACATATCAGCCCCTCCAAACAACTGATGCCTAGGGTACAATGGTCTTTCCCCACTAAAATTGATTTAGACGCACACTCAGTGCAAGCATTATTTCTTATTATCCCCAGTAGTTACTTGTAATTATGATTGCAGGCTGACCCCAAGTTCCAAGGCAGTATACCTCTGAATATCACTTGCTGGGAGGCATTAGCAGGAGCTGTTTGCCTCCATATCCTGCTTCCCAGAGGCTCTGGTTGGTCCCCATAGAAAATGAGATCCTGGTGTAGATGGATCTATGGTCCTTCAACAAAGTTCTTCTTGTGTTCTCTCTAACATCCAAAAAGGTGTCTGTGTAAAAGTGTGCATGTATGTTCATGTGTGCACCTGTTACAGATTAGACAAAGCTTGAATGTTGGCATGCAGACTAGCAATTACTAATATTATATGTATAAGATTATGGAGAAAAGTGGGCTTAACATTGAGTGTGCCAAAGATCAAAGGGAAGATTGGCAAAAGGGAAACTTGGGGAAGGAAATAAACTTTGGGATAGGTCACTGAGACTCGGATAGGTCTCTTAAGACTGGAGTGGCTGCTGGCATTGGGGTGGGGCATTTTGGTTGACATGCAAGGCTTAAAGCTAGATGGGTCATAGGAAAGGATTTGCACAGTTAAAAGTGATGACTTGGGGAGAACAACTATCCCTATTTACTAGTTAGCACCTTTTCCAGTGGATGTTGCTGCTGTTTCTTCTGCCTCTTTTTTTTTTTTTTTAGATTGCGAGCCCTCTGGGGGCAGAGAACTGTTTGTTTATTTAGCTATGTTAACTGCTTTGCAATTTTTTTTCTTTTATTGAAAAGTGGTATATAAACCCTCTAAATCAGTGATTGTGACCCACCAGCTCCTGTAAAGCTTCTGAAGTCCCTTTAAAGGGTGGGGGAAGGGGAGAGGCAGTGACATGACCCCTAGGACTGTGTTGCTAAGGAGGGCGAAGGGGGGGGTGTTTGTATTTACTGAGGGCTGCTGCAAGCTGCAGGAGTTCCGGGGAGCCCCGCACAGCCCTCTGCAAGGCTCCCCGAGGCTTAGAATATTGGGAAAAAGCAAGTGCAAACAACTTCCAGTTTGCAATTGCAACCAGGAAATGGTTTGCGATCGTTTTTTCCGCATTCTAAGCCAGGGGCATCCCTGCAGAAGGCTGCACAGGGTTCCCCACACCTCCTGCAGCTTGCAGCAGTATTCAGTAAATACAAATGCTCCTCTTAGCAGCACAATCCTGAGGATCATGTCATGCCCTTGCCCCTTCCCCTGCAAAGACTTACTGTGGGAGTTATACTCCCAAGAAGTTTGAGAACCACTGCTCGAAATAATAATCCTTCATAATAAGTGCAATGCTTTTAGAGTTTCATTGTAACCTTAGTTATAGCCTGGCTTGCATAGGGGAAATCTTGGTGTGTATGACTCCACCCCCTGCATCCTGTGGAAAGGGGGAACAGTCCTATAGGCCTCCTGAAGGTAAGATTTGTTCCCTCTGCTGGTGGTAAGCCTCTTCCCTGATAGGTCTACTTGGACCTGCACTAGCTCTTTTGCTGGAGCAATTCTCAGTCCAGGGAGCTGGACAGAGGCTGGGAAGTGGGATAGGATATCCACAGAGCTGCTACTGCTCCTAACTGTCCTCATCCCACCCTTAACATATGCTCTTTCCCACCCTGGTTTCCAGCCTCATTCTCTCCCCACCCCATTCTGCTCACCCCTCCCACCCCAACACCAACCTGCCAGCACTAGGGCACATTCATGGACTGCTCTTGGGCTGTCACCAATTCTTGCTGTTTCTGGCAGCAGCTCAGTTGCACATGATAGTGTCATGCACCAGAAATGCTGGTGTGCCTCTAGTGCATGTGTTCCAACAGAGCAGCAGCCTATTAGAGCCAGGCTGTCCAAGGACATAGGTCTTTTGTGCATCCTGAAAAATGGAGTTGCATGCAAGCAATTTCAAAGACCATCTCCAGATGAAGTATCTGAGCAATATGTTGATGATGGGCACATATCTTCCAGATGCCGTCTTATTGATTTATCTCATGCTTTTATCAGATTTGTCTCCTAACGTCTTCCAGTGAGCTCAGGGTAGTGTGTTTGGCCTTATTCTATTTTATTCTTGCAACATATCTTTGCAGGAGAGACAGCAACTTGCTAAGACCTCCTGTGACTTTCATGGCAGAGCAGTGATTTCAGACGAATTCATAAGTTTTGCTGCTCTATGACTGTAGTTTGGTTACAATTTTGAGCCAATTTATTCAAGATGTCTTTTATTGATTCAATTGTTGTACTTGTGAAATAAATATACAGTGGGGGAAAAGTTCCCCAGTCAGATATTATTGGGATTCTATTGAGCAAATAACCATTTGCAAATGAATTAAATTGAGAAATGATTGCAGAGCACAGATTTTAAAGTAATTTTTTTTTCAGAGAGAGATGCATAGAGGGAGATGCATCTTTAATTTGCTAGTAGAAAATAATTTACAGTGGTTAGACAAATCAATGGGTGTCTGAGATAAACATTCCTTAAATGGTTAGAGTTGGTCCATGCATGCACACTTAAAAAGGCAATGATCTGTTGGGCTGTGGAAATAGGGTTTTGTTGTATCTAAATTGCTTCCTGAACCACAGGAGCTCTGCAAAAAGGTCAGCTGGGAGAACTGGCAGAATAGAACAAGCAAAAATGTTTTCCTCACATTTTTTTTCCTCCCATAAAACCAGTTGTTAATGTCTGTGACTCTGTGTCATGTTAATTTCGAGGGAATCGCTTATCCTGCTTGTAAAAAGTTCCTTGCTTTTTGAAAAGCTCATTCAGAATCCAGGCCATGCCCACTGTCTAGGTACAAACATCAAGAAGATGATTGTGGCAGATGGTTACAAATTGGTAAAGCCCTGTGAGATTTGTTCTCCACATTATTATGAATTATTTTTGTATCAAGTAAATTGTTGGCAACCTTCAGTCTCGAAAGACTATGGTATTGTGCTCTGAAAGGTGGTTCTGGAACAGCGTCTAGTGTGGCTGAAAAGGCCAATTCGGGAGTGACAATCCCTTCCACACCAGGAGCAAGTGCAGTCTGTCCCTGGTCTGTCTCCCTGGCTATGGGCCTTTGCCTCTTAGCCTCAGACTGTTGGCCAACTGTCTCTTCAAACTGGGAAAGGCCATGCTGCACAGCCTGCCTCCAAGCGGGACGCTCAGAGGCCACGGTTTCCCACTTGTTGAGGTCCACTCCTAAGGCCTTCAGATCCCTCTTGCAGATGTCCTTGTATCGCAGCTGTGGTCTACCTGTAGGGTGCTTTCCTTGCACGAGTTCTCCATAGAGGAGATCCTTTGGGATCCGGCTATCATCCATTCTCACGACATGACCGAGCCAACGCAGGCACTTCTGTTTCAGCAGTGCATACGTGCTAGGGATTCCAGCACGTTTGTCCTGCCAGGTGATGCCGAGAATGCGTCAGAGGCAGCGCATGTGGAAAGCGTTCAGTTTCCTCTCCTGTTGTGAGCGAAGAGTCCATGACTCGCTGCAGTACAGAAGTGTACTCAGGACACAAGCTCTGTAGACCTGGATCTTGGTATGTTCCGTCAGCTTCTTGTTTCCTCTCTTTGTGAGTCTGGAAAACGTGTCTGGAAAGACTCACTCTCTTTGTGAGTCTGGAAAACGTGGTAGCTGCTTTACCGATGCGTTTGTTTAGCTCGGTATCGAGAGAAAGAGTGTCGGAGATCGTTGAGCCAAGGTACACAAAGTCATGGAAAACCTCCAGTTCATGTGCAGAGATTGTAATGCAGGGAGGTGAGTCCACATCCTGAACCATGACCTGTGTTTTCTTCAGGCTGATCGTCAGTCCAAAATCTTGGCAGGCCTTGCTAAAACAACCCATGAGCTGCTGGAGATCTTTGGCAGAGTGGGTAGTGACAGCTGCATCGTCGGCAAAGAGGAAGTCACGAAGACATTTCAGCTGGACTTTGGACTTTGCTCTCAGTCTGGAGAGGTTGAAGAGCTTTCCGTCTGATTTGGTCCGGAGATAGATGCCTTCTGTTGCAGTTCCAAAGGCATGCTTCAGCAGAACAGCGAAGAAAATCCCAAACAAGGTTGGTGCAAGAACACAGCCCTGCTTCACGCCGCTTCGGATGTCAAAGGGGTCTGATGTGGAGCCATCGAAGACAACAGTGCCCTTCATGTCCTTGTGGAAGGATCTGATGATGCTGAGGAGCCTGGGTGGACATCCAATCTTGGGGAGAATCTTGAAGAAGCCATCCCTGCTGACCAGGTCGAAGGCCTTCGTGAGATCTATGAAGGCTATAAAGAGTGGCTGTCGTTGTTCCCTGCATTTCTCCTGCAGTTGTCTAAGGGAGAATACCATATCAGTGGTGGACCTGTTGGCTCGGAATCCGCACTGTGATTCTGGATAAACGCTCTCTGCAAGTACCTGGAGCCTCTTAAGTGTAACTCGGGCAAACAACTTTCCTACAACGCTAAGGAGAGAGATGCCACGGTAGTTGTTGCAGTCACCCCTGTCGCCTTTGTTCTTGTACAGCGTGATGATGTTTGCATCCCTCATGTCTTGAGGTATTCCATCTTCTCTCCAGCAGAGACAGAGGATTTCAAGTAAATAGTTATTGGCATTGTAGTGCTGCTATTGTTAGTTGTTCAAATGGATTGCAGTCTGCCAGGAATGCCTTGAACCTTTGGGGTACAAAGTAAAGCCATCCTGATGACATCTCATGAATGTCCACTGAAATGTTGCCCTAAACTCCAAGCACCTCCATGTGGTCTATCAGGGTTGACAGTTCAGGGTTGGCCTCAGATATGCTCAGATATCAGGCCAACAGTTCAGGGTACTGATATATGCTGTTTCAACTAACTATAGCCTGTAGATCAACACAGGGATCATGGAACTATCCTATAGCGCAATCCTATCTTGCACTGGAACAGGCAGGCCAGGAGGCCTGCACTATATCCAGTGCAAGATAATGGCCCAAAGTGGCTCCCCCGGAGGTAAGGGGAAACTTTTTCCCTTACCACCGGGTAAGCCACTGCATCCCCAATGGTCTCCTTGAATGTGTGCCACCTCTGGAGGTAAGCACTGCTCAGGAATGGGGGTTAGGATCCGGCATATCTGCTGGGTCCCAGTCCCGCCTCCTGCTCCCCAGCCACCCACCCCAAGGACCACCCTCCCCCCCACTCCAGAACACTTCCTAACTGCCTCCTCCCTGATGCTCGAGCTTGGCTGATGCAAGGCTTCCCCGTGAAGTCAGTGTGGAGGCTGAATTCAGCCTCCGTGGGCCAGCACGCATCCCTGCACTGGCCCAGCAGTTTGCAGCCCTCTTGGGCTGGTGCAAGAGACTTGCACTGGTCCAAGGGCAAGTTTGGATTGTGGCCTTAAACCCACAGCAATACCACCATGCCAGCATAGTTTGCTGAGACTTTCCAGAGGTGAAGTGGAAGCAAGAGAGAGTTGCTGTTCTTACTGTTCTCCATATCCTCTCTCCATCCAATCTCACTAGCCAAGTCCCTATTGTTGCATAACTATTGCATCACGGGAACCACCTTTGTACGATCTGATCCAACTCCACACTGGTAACCGGAACATGTTGATTAGGTGATTACAAATTTTTACACTTGCACCGCCCCCAAAAAGCACGCGACACACAAGCTTGGAAACTAGGGCCACTTTATTAAGATACAACGATCAAAACTGCAGCAGGGATTAAACTAATCCATCCATCATATGGGCTCTAGGGTTGGGGAAGAACTAACAGTTATCCTCATGTAAAGAGGGCTTAGCCATCTGACTCCATGCAAAACTCAGGAAAAGCCCAAGTGGCTTATCACCATCAACACCAACACCAAGGCAGCAAGATAACATCAATGCCCCCACCCCAGGCAAACCCTAGGGGAGGATTCAGCCAGAGGAACTACCAACCAGCCTCACCAACCTGCTGGGAATTGTGTATGAGTGGTCCGTGTATTTCCCTTGACTTCACACATCTTAGCGTGGACACCATGAAAGATAATTTTACCTACCCTGCCCACATGCTATGTGCCAAAGTGACCAAAACCAAACATGGCAATGAATTCAGTAGAATCCTTACCCAAATCTATAGCCAGTCTGGGGTAGGCAAAAAAACTGCTAGCATCAAGCCAATCCTGCTAATAGTAATAAATTCTTACCCAGTCCCAAAAACGCTGGCAACCAGTTAATCTCAGATTGTACCATGGGAGAATGGGCAGGGGGCCAACAACGAAGGGCAAATTGCGCCATGGAGCAAGCCCCAGCAAACAGAGCACAGTTCACCTTCCCCCCCCCCCCCGGAGGCCCTGGCAGCCAATCAGAGGCTGCCATTTTTGTGCCTCTGACTCTCACGCTGGGGTGGGGGCAGGGCAAAGGCTGCGACGTGCCCATAGGAGCGGGCCACCATAATCCTCATACCAGTTTGGCCTCTTTTGCCCAAACCAAGCCACAGTAGTAATATGCAAATCAGGCCTCTGGCTTGGGGAGAAGGTTGAAGTCACACTCAGAAGGGCATTACCATCACTTTTCAGAGTCTTTCTTGGTTTACCCTGAACCAATTATACTGACTTCTGTTGGCATTGGTATAGCATATTTTTTATTTTATCTAACTTCGCCAACTATAGATAAAACTTACTATGAAATTCTGAGATCTTTTTGAGCCTCACGTTCAGATGGAACTATGTGTGAGATGCAATAAAAAACTAGATCCCTTTTTACGCCTGACATTATGATTAATTTATCACTGAAAAATTTACTACTTGACATGTGCATGCACACAGAAGGTACCCTTTTTGTACTGTCACTCTCAATTCCAATCTCCTCATTAGGTTTGCCTGTATTCACACATTCTCCATTTGCTTTTTTAGAGTTTATGCCTTGCCTTCAAACCTTCTCTATCAAACCTATTTCCTGCCCTTTTCCAAAATACCCAAGCTGTTGCTTTTTTTAGCCCAGTGCAAAGGCCAAGAGTTCATCTCTATCAGACCTCAAAGCAATGCTTCAGCTGTCTCTTGGAGCAAATGCTTAGATTCCATGTTGTTATTTAAATATTAGACAAGACTGTTAGCTTCTATATATCTCAGATCCTTGAAAATGACTCCTGCAGTAACAGCCTGCCTGGTTAGTTTAACCTGGTTGAGAATGTTGGCTGTTCAGTTTTGATGGTCACTGGAATAAGGATTTTGTAATGATCATCAAGGAAAATGTGTATTTCTGAAAATATTCTATTTGGTGCAAGACCCATCTGTTTCATTGACACTCATGCATTCTTAATACACAGGGCTTGTCTCTTCATGAGCCTCCCTCTTTTAACTTGCAAGGGGAAATTGCCAAAATGTTCCAAGGAACATCTACATTGTTTTGAATGCACCAAACTGTGTGAAACTGTAGGATGCCTTTTGTAACTCAGGAACCCCCCCAGCACATCAAACATGACTTCTTAGTTAATCCTTCTTTCCATTAATCTCTCTTAGAGATTAAAGGATAACGCAGCATGTTATCATTTCCATTCACAAACTGCTGAACATGAGAGTAAATTTCCATGCAAGTGGTTTCATGATTGTATCAAAACCTTGATAAGCGTGGCGTGTGTACCAGTGACAGAAAATTGTGATGATGGCTATCATGAAAGAACACTATGGATCAAGTCACTCATAATGGCTTAAGCGTTTTTAAGCAAGCATGGTAATTTCTTATTAAATTATGAATTTCAGCTTTATGACATAAGGGGAAGGGACAACATTGCATATGTTTGAATGATTCTTGGATATAAAAATACACGTTGAATTAAAACTTAGTTCCTAGTTAGCATTTACACTCCAATAATACAAGGGCTTCTGTTATGGTTATGGAGTTTCAGAACTATCTTCCAAGTCAGTGGTTCTCGAGTTGCTGGTATTCCAGTCATATTGGCTTCTGGGGTAGCAGGAGAAGGAAGTGTTCAGTAGGAATCCTTCTCTAGTAGTTAGTTCAACAGACTAACTACACACTGAGTAAAGTAATATTTTCTTTTGTCTGTCCTAACTCTCCCATAAGAACAGCCCCACTGGATCAGGCCATAGGCCCATCTAGTCCAGCTTCCTGTATCTCACAGCAGCCCACCAAATGCCCCAGGGAGCACACCAGATAACAAGAGACCTCATCCTGGTGCCCTCCCTTGCATCTGGCCTTCTGACATAGCCCATTTCTAAAATCAGGAGGTTGCGCATACACATCATGGCTTGTACCCCGTAATTGATTTTTTCTCCAGAAACTTGTCCAATCCCCTTTTAAAGGCGTTCAGGCCAGTCGCCGTCACCACATCCTGTGGCAAGGAGTTCCACAGCCCAAACACATGCTGAGTAAAGAAATACTTTCTTTTGTCTGTCCTAACTCCCCCAACACTCAATTTTAGTGAATGTCCCCTGGTTCTGGTGTTGTGTGAGAGTCTAAAGAGCATCTCTCTATCCACTCTATCCTTCCTGTGCATAATTTTGTATGTCTCAATCATGTCCCCCCTCAGGCGCCTTTTTTCTAGGCTGCAGAGGCCCAAATGCCATAGCCTTTCCTCATAAGGAAGGTGCCCCAGCACTCCCAACACTCAATTATAGTGGATGTCCCCTGGTTCTGGTGTTATGTGCTGTCACCTTCCAGAGGCCAGTGGGAGTTCTCTGTAGAGGTCTCCTGAGCAAATACCACTGACTGCTGCAAGACTTGTAGCAGTTTCCTTTGTGTGCTTGGAGGCACCCATGAGTCCTGCAGTAGTCAGTGGGGTGGCCTGGACCCCATGGGTCTGGTTAGATCTATCTTGACAAACTGGCCCTGCACACGGAGAGCATGCAAATGCAATTCATCTTCCTTTGATAGTCATCTGCTGAACCCAACCATTGAATGAGAATCTCATCCCAGTCCTAACTAGGGCTGTGCAGTCCTTTATAATAGTGGAACGGAGTGGTCATAAATAGCCATACAGTGGTGTGCACAGTGCACTGTCAGTGACCATTCTGGGATCACCCTGACACCAGTGGAGGTGACAGAGGCCCACTGCTACAGCCAGATACAGTACCTCCAGCAATGAAGGTAATCTGGTTGCAGGGGTGGGTGTGAGTGGAATGGGATGGGTAGAGGGAGGAACTGGGGAATTTCTGGGCAGGGAGAGGAGTGGGTGGAAAGAAGAAGGGGAGAGGGAGGGGTTGGTCCTGGTGGCATTGGCGGGCATTTGGATCCTAACCCCATTTCCTCTCCCCTTCCCTCACCCTTACACTCCTTAGTCTTGCACCGGCAAAAAAACTGGCACAGTTTTGGGGAGATCCATTGGGGCAATGGAGGCTTGCCCTGAGGTAAGGGAACAAGGCCTTCCCCCACGGGATGCTGCATGTGCTTCACTGGCTTGGCTGCATCCATGGGGAGGGCAAAGATTTCATGATCTTCTGGCCAAGGGTAATATTAGCATCCAGTAGTTGCAGAAGCACTAAAGGATTGTCTTAAATTATTGAATTTCCAGTTCTCTGAGTAACTCTCTTAGGTGAGAAAAGGCAACATAACGCATTGAGGCTGCAATCCTATATGCCAGTGTTTCTCAAATGGTGGGTCAGGACCCACTAGGTGGGTCCTGAGCCAGTTGCAGGTGGGTCCCCATTCATTTCAATATTTTATTTTCACTATATTAGACTTGATGCTTCCATGGTATGTGACTGCACTGGGGAAATGTTACAGATCTAACAGGCTAATCTGTATATACTTTTAACAATGATAGTAAGTGGTACTTATTCCTGGGTAAGCATGGGTAGGACTGCAGCCCAGGATTGTGAAAAATTTTCCTGCTTGATGATGTCACTTCCGGTCATGACATTACTTCTGGTGGGTCCTGACAGTCTAAAAAGTGGGTCCCGGTGCTAAATGTGCGAGAACCACTGCTATATGCACTTACTTAGGAGTAACTTCTGTTGAAGGGAAACAAACGTACTTCTGAGTGGCCAGAATAGGATTGTGCTGTTAGCATCTCTTCTGGCATGGAGAATTCATGACCCCTCTTTTCATGAAGCACTCCCCGCAATGACTGACTCTTGTTGGTTGCCCGCTGTCAGCCTCACATGTAATTCAATCAGAAATGGGTCATTCCCATGCTGGTGAGAACTCTGTTCATCCAGGTTTCCTGCCAGCATGGAGTATGAAGGTATGGCTCCTTAGTGATAAAACCTACAGGTGTGGCCCATGAGCACATCAGTGTCTGCGTTTGGAGTGAGAGGAGCATTCATGTTCCACCCTGCTCACGTTTACTGGATGCAGGAAGCATTTTCTAAGATGAGGGCTATAGTGTGGGCACAGTGTGGCCACTGCAAACAGTCCTCCTTGTGCTACTTAGATACTGTCAGAATTCCTGATCCACATGAGAAGAGTCTGCAGCAAGCCTTCTTCCTGTGACACAGTAGTCAGTGGGGTGGCCTGGACCCCATGGGTCTGGTTAGATCTATCTTGACAAACTGGCCCTGCGCATGGAGAGTATGCAAATGCTTCCAGCAACTGAAATAATGGTGACATATGAATAAGTTGAACATAAGGATTAGGCCAAAGGCACATCTAGTGCAGCTTCCGGTATCTCACCGTGACCCACCAGATGCATCAGGGAGCACACAAGAGAAGACACTTGTATCTTGTTGCCCCTCCCTTGCATCTGGCCTTCTGCTAAATCCAGGAGGCTGCACATACCCATTATGGCTTGTAACACCTGAGTGGTGCAGAAAAGATCCTTGCCTAGTAATTCCATGCCACAGAAGTAATGTTAGAGGAAGGAGCCCTTGAGTTGTATCTTCCCCTGTGCATGCACACACGAATGCACAAAATAAACTCTGAGTGGAATCCATCCATTGTTCATTGGTGGATGAGAAGTTTAGGCACTCCTTTAAAAAAACAAAACTAGAAAACACTAGGCAGTCTTCCAATTGGAAACCACCTCACAAGCCACACTTTGTCATCCTGCTACTAACAGGAATGCTGAAGAGTTCACATCTTTTTGCCATTTCATAAAAAGCACCCCCATGGAATACATTTATGACTGCTTTTATCCCCCTCCCCCCGCTGTTGGTGTCAGCTCAATATGGATTTATTATTCAGTGAATAATTTTTTTCCCAATATGGGAAGGGTTTTAAAATCATTTACTGTTCTCATTATCATTAGGAAGCAAGTTTTATCTGATCTCTTTTTATAACTGTCAAAGACTCTGCTTTAATATTTCACTTTTTGAATTACAGTTCCCTATTGCCTGGAATAGGCAAAGGACAGAGATAAGAGAAATATTTAATATACGCTCTCTTGCCTTTGCAAAAAAAAAAAAAAGGAGGGGGGAAGACAGCCAGGATGATAATATCTTTTAAATACATGCAAATATTATGCTTCATACAAAGGACAGAACAGCTTTTTTTGATATTCGCCCTCTACAAAGCAGAATTATTTGCACTCAATAGCTCCTAAATTTATGCAGCATGAAAATGTAAAATAAAAGTGCATCCATTCACCTTGAGGGTCATTACTCTGATTAATTTTAATTCCACAAGTTACTTTCTTGTTGGCAAAAGTAGACTTGGAGAAATCCCCTATGACAAAAAAAGAAGAAATTATTGGAGGCATCAGCAGAATTAGTAGGTTTTTAGTGCTTTTTTGGAATGTGCCTTCCAGACTGTCACCTAATTGTAAAGTATTTAAAAAAAAAAACATCTGACAGTTTGGAAGAGTGAAATATTTCAGTCTTGCAACACTTATCCAAAATTTCTGGTGTCATTAATTAACTTAAAAATTAAAGGGGAAACAGCCTAATCTAAGGTCTGTTCTAGGTGGTTAGGTATATTAGTTAGAACAGTGTGGTCCACCAGCACCAGAGGATATCCACTAAAACTCTTTGTTGGAGAGTTAGGACAGACAAAAGAAAATATTTCTTTACCCAGCATGTAATTACTCTGTGGAACTCCTTGCCACAGGATGTGGTGATGGCATCTGGCCTAGATGCCTTTAAAAGGGGATTGGACAAATTTCTGGAGGAAAAATCCATTACGGGATACAAGCCATGATGTGTACGTGCCACTTCCTGATTTTAGAACTAGGCTACCTCAGAGTGCCAGATGTAGGGGAGGGCACCAGGATGAAGGTCTCTTCTTGTCTTGTGTGCTCTCTGAGGCATGTGGTGGGCCACTGTGAAGTACAGGAAACTGGACTAGATGGGCCTTTGTCCTGATCCAGTGAGGCTCTTCTTACGTTCTTACATAACATGTGGCGAATTGACTGCATGCAACCCATGAGGCCCTTTTGGGCAGTCCCCAAAAGCCTTCCACCTCCTCCCACTTCAGGAGTTTTTTGGTCTCCCTGATGCACCATTGCAGCTTCTCCTTTGGAGAAACAGAAACTGGAAGGGCAGGGCAGGGAGACCAAAGAGCCCCACTACACCTCCACTACACCTCCACTACACCAAAGAGCCCCACTACACCTAGTGCCTCTTTCCGAGTGATCCTGCCGAGTGACCCAGGAGTAATTGGCAGTGACATCATCACTTCACCACCAATTAGTTCCATGTCTGCACAATGGAGGGGGAGTCATGCCAGGGCCTTGTTGGCCCTCAGCTTCCAGATGTTGGACCATCCTTAGTATTTGTAAAAAACATAGAATCTGAAAATATAGGGTTTTAAAGGTTATTTACGGCTGAGTTCTATTTTGGCCTTGTGTTGTTGGAACTCGCACTGTGGCAGTATAAGGCCTTTTGCAGTGGTGCTAAATCTGGAATGCTGTCATGTGCTTCTGGGCTGCTGTCGCAAACTGCCAGAGGTGCACTGCACAAGCTAGTGGCTCCCAAAGGCTGCTCCAGTATCAGTAAGTTGGTGGCAGGGAGGGAGAGGTTTGGGGGCATTCCAAGGTGGGGAGTCAGTAGGTAGGGGACACCGAGCAGGCTGGAGGGGGCAAAAAATGTCTTTAAATCCTTAAAAGTATAAATATCAGTCAATAATCCAAAAGTTCAAATCAAAAGGCATGGAAAGGTTTAATCCAATGGCAGTGAGGAGGCATAAGTACCAAGGAGTATAAAACAAAGAGTGATAAAATAATCTTCCCACCTTCTTTAACTACCCAAAATCCAACTGATAAATAAAAAAATTTTCCGTCCTCATCAGAATCTATCAAGAAAGTGAGCAGTTCTGAAATCCTCAGAGAAGGAGTTCCTCAGCTGTGGGTATCTACATGGACACTGTTCAGTGATTCCCAGCAAATCATGTCTGTCACTTTTAGAAAGTCTTTTTAAGGAATTTTGCTATGTATTCCTAAGAAATATTTCCCTGCACCAATACCAGTGGTTATGTATCCAGGGTATAATATTTTTTGTACAGACTAGACAAAAAAAACAGTCAACGGACACTAACGTAGGGTTTAGATTTACTGTCTGTGAACTCAAGAAGGTTCCATTATTCAACCTTTAGTTAATGTTTGACGCGTTTTCTCTATCGTTTGTAATAATCTTTTAACAAAGTTTGATACGAGCGTCAAAAACACAGTAAATGATGGAGTGACATCACCCGGCAAAAGAACCAGGAATTTAAACGTTAACCTACTATAAGGCTGTGTTTCTACATGCTGAAATATCCTTCTAACACAGTGGTTCCCAATCTTTAGAAGCCCTTGGACCACTGAGGCAAATATTGGAATTGTCATGAACCGCTTGTGGCTGTGGAGAGTCTGGTCCCCACCCTCCTTGGTGATCCATCTCCCAAAGTGCTCCCCCATGGACTATCAGAGAGGACAGAGAATGGCCTGCCCACAGCCACAGCTGACACTTCAGTGGTTGTGGCTGTGGGCCGTCCATTCTGCATCCTCTTTGGTGGTTCATAGGAGATTAATCATTTCCAGTGTCTCACCATGCAAGCAAAGGTGATTCTTTTTCCTGAGACCTCGTGGACTGCTTCTCAGAGTCTCGCAGACCACATGTGGTCCCCAGACCACAGGTTGAGAACCAGTGCTCTAACAGAAGAAGATACCTTTTTGCCAGAGGGCAGAGAGGCTGTTGTTTCTTTAGGCAGCAGAGAGAAAAATCACATAAATTTCCTCAATGCTAAAGGATGAAATATCAAAGCTATAAGTTCACTGAATTTTTCTACATTTAAAATCAAAAGCCAGCCACTGTAACATACTTATATTAGAATGGTTGTTACAAGAAATGGGTAGAGACATTTCATAGTTATATGCTAGTAAGTAGAATATATCCACCTGACTTTTTAAAAATTTTTATATACAAATTGCTAACTCTGACCATTTCTGCTGATGGAGATGATAAACCTAAACATAATGCATATTTCCAATGCCATCATCTGAGTTATCCTTGAGAATAATGCATAGACTGAGCATTAATGGAGTGTGTCTGTATCTTCTTGGTAGAACAAGAGTATTTCATGACCTCATGTCAATAAAGGAGATTAACCATGAAAACCATAAAAAAAGACTAAAAGCGAGCGACCTTTCAAAGAGATAAGAAAATAGGAGAGAGGAAAAAATGATGTATGATTCGCAAGCCTAGAAAGTGAGTTCGAGCAACTGGCATGTGCGAAAATATTTCTCTTTTTTGTTGGGAGGCCAAATTGAATGTGACCTGAAATCCATAATGTGTCCTGATGTGGTTTGAGCTATTTCAGTGGTTTAAGCATATACGCAACAGGAATCCAATTTGTAAAAAATAGTTGATTGGGGGGGGGGGACAGAACCATGCAGGTCTGTTATTGCACTGCCAGCCTGCAGTTGTTGTTGTGCCCTCCTACCCTGCACTTGTTGTTGGCAACCTTCAGTCTTGAAAGACTCTGGTATCGCGCTCTGAAAGGTGGTTCTGGCACAGCGTCTAGTGTGGCTGAAAAGGCCAATCCGGGAGTGACAATCCCTTCCACACCGGGAGCAAGTGCAGTCTGTCCCTGGTCTGTCTCCCTGGCTATGGGCCTTCCTTCTTTGCCTCTTTGCCTCAGTCTGTTGGCCAAGTGTCTCTTCAAACTGGGAAAGGCCATGCTGCACAGCCTGCCTCCAAGCGGGCCACTCAGAGACCAGGGTTTCCCACCTGTTGAGGTCCATCCCTAAGGCCTTCAGATCCCTCTTGCAGATGTCCTTGTATCGCAGCTGTGGTCTACCTGTAGGGCGCTTTCCTTGCACGAGTTCTCCATAGAGGAGATCCTTTGGGATCCGGCCATCATCCATTCTCACAACATGACCGAGCCAACGCAGGCGTCTCTGTTTCAGCAGTGAATACATGCTAGGGATTCCAGCACACTGTTTTAAAAATAAGAGAATCAAAGCTTTTTTTTCCTGAATCAAAGCTTTTTTAAAATAGCACATTGCAGACCTGAAGCCTCCTTCCCATGTTTCCAGTCCGTTTTGTGGCTCCGTCCGTCTGGCTAGCTGCTATTAAAAAGATCACTATTGGATTTTTTGGGGGGCCTCGTAGAGGGGTTTATGACAGCAAAACAGAGTCTGGTTCGCTCTGCTTTACAACAGAGCTGTTGTAAAATAGCTTCTGATGGAGCACTGTGCACCCTGCCGGCAGCCATTTAGAGTGCACTGCTGCAAGTGGTGGCAGCACAGGAGGTCCACTGCTGGACCAGGAAAGATGACTCCATTGGTGGCAGAGTCAGAACAGAGTGGGCAGGGGGAACAACATGGGCAGGGGAGTTCCCAAGTAGGGTGGGGAGGCTGGAGCAGGATCGGCGACAGTCACATGCACCATACCCTATCCCCTTCCCTCTCCCTTTCTGCCACTGTTACATACCTTGGACTTAATGCCTGTGAAATAACAGGCGTAGATCCAAGAAGTCCCAAGATGGCAGTGGAGGCTTTCTCCAAGGAAAGTGAACAAGAGCTCACTTACTCAAAAGAGATCTCTCCAACTATCCTCTCCCCGCGCAAATGCAGCGTGTGCTCCATTGGAACGGCTGAATGAGCGAGGTGAGATAGAATTTGAGACAGAATTGAGCTGCCCATGTAATGTCTAGTATAACCCTGATATGCATGAGGAAATTATTTTGTGTAAAGGACAAGTATATCTTCTAGCGGCTGCAAAATGAAGGAGGAGGTATTAAATCAACTTAAGTTCAAGTTGTTGTGCACAGATAGTGTACTGAGCTATAAATATGTGTAAGAGATTTGCTGAAAAGTTTAGAAGAGAACCTATAGTTCTGTATAAATTACCCAGAGGAGCTTTTGTCTGGTACATGTTGGTATACTGAACATCTGGAAGTTCAGGTTATCTGGGGGGGGGGGATCTAATTCAAAATTCAAGAAACCTTTATTGGCATAATTTAAATACATACAGTGTAAGACGAAAGTTAAATGACTGAGGGCCCAATCCTATCCAAATTTCCAGCACTGGTGCAGCCATAATGCAGCCCTGAGATAAGGGAACAAATGCTCCCATACCTTGAGGAGGTATCTGTGACTGCTTCCACATCACAGAATGCAGTGCACACCCCACTGGCACAGTTGCACTGGAAAATTAGATAGGATTGGTCCCTCAGGCTGCAATTCTATTCACACTTTACTGGGAGTAAGCCCCACTGACTACAGTGGGACTTACTTCTGAGTAGACATGCATAGGACTGGGCTCTGCTGTCATCCAGATTATCCCAGTCAGCATTGAACAAGACATCATCTTGTAATCTCAACAATTCGTGACCACCATGGAAGTACGTCTCTTAATCAATTTTTTGTATTTAGCCACCACCCCTGATAGCTCCTCATCTACCCCTCTAAGTATGTAAAAGATTTTATTCTGGTCATTGCAGCCCAAGTAAATAGGCAAAATTGGAGATAAACATCCTGACCATAGATCCTGGTATAATGGACAATAGAATAATATATGATGGAGTGTTTCTGTACTCCCTAGACTACATGGACATACTCTGTCTGCAGCTGGGCTCTGTATCTGTAACATTTGCTCAGATGGAATGGCATTGCATCTAGCAAGGGTAAATGCCCTTCATTCTTGAGGGCATTCAAAAAAAATATAAATAATTAGGCCTTCTTCCTGGTGAGATTGGGAGATGGAAATATAATGGTGAACAAATCTTATGAGCATTGCCATGATGTTCTTGCTGCTTGATATCAAGGAGCCTTTGTTTCATGACTCTGTAGGCCTGTTCTAAAGATAGCATGCCTTGCAGGTTTGGGGAAAGCTCCATAGCAGATCTTCTTGCTAAGTTGAGCTAAACCTGGAAAAGTGGGGAATCCGATAGAAGAACCCTAAGTAGGCTAGCCTGACCTGTGTGGTAATATACTCTCAGCCAGAATCTAAAAGCCCTGAGCCAAAGCATCTCTAAGGTCCAAATCCTAACCAACTTTTCTGCATTGACACAGCTGTGCTAATGGGGCATATGCTGCATCCTGCAGTTGGGTGGCAGTCATGGAGGCATCCTCCAGGTAAGGGAATGTTTGTTCTCTTACCTCGGAGTTGCATTGCCCTTACCTTAGTGGTGGATAGTTGGTTAGGATTGCACCCTAATTCTACTTATAAACAGAACAGAGAAAGGGTAATTGAGGCCATACCAGAAGGTATGTACTGTATGAGTTTATTCCACACACATAGTCAACAGAACATATTGGTATTTCATATTATACGTAGAACATGCAAAACTCCTCTGAGAAATTTCACTAGTCTTAGTAAAACGTAATAAAATTTTTGCTGCCCTGATCATTTCTCAGACATTTCACCTTTGATTTTCTCTTTGGTCAAACTTCAGTGGCACTCTAATTATGTGCATTACATGCTGTGATGTGTGCGTGCTCTGTTTATTTGCACTTGTCTGCTGGGATGAGAATTTTGATTTTCATTGTGGTCTTGGGTCTACTTTTACTTTCTAGCCAATATTGCAAAAGAATGCCAGTAAGTAGAGCCTGCAATGTGTTGGAACTGATCACAATATTGAAAGGGTACTAGATTTGAAGCACTATGCTAGTATAAAGGATGCAAGAGTAAACTGTCTAGGAGCCCAATCCTGTGTTCCCCCCACCCCCCGGCCAATGCAGGAGTGCTAAAAAGGCTAATGCTGCATCCTGTGGGGGAGGGAGTTCCAGAGGTCTCTTCTGGATAAGGGAACAATCATTCCTTTACCCAGGGGTAAGCCTTCACAGTGCAAGGGAGTATCCTCAGACCTGCAACTGTTACCCTGCACTCTCCTGATCTTGTCTGATCTTGGAAGCTAAGCAGGGCCAGGCCTGGTTAGTACTTGGATGGGAGACCGCTTCGGAATACCGGGTGCTGTAGGCTTATACTATAGTCTCCCATTCTATCCTCCCCCTCCTGCTCCTGCCTCCCCTTCCACCTTTGGTGGCAGGCAGCTTCAGATCCTCTGGTGCTGGTGGGATGCCTCCAGTCTTTCCACTGGCATTCCTGGCAGCAAGCTCAATAGAGCTCTGCAGGAAAGCCTTTTATGACTGGTGCTGACTGCTGTATAGGATTGGGCTGTAGGTGTTCCATTGTTTTTATAAGAATAGAACGTTACATTATATAAAAAAGGTATTTGCTAAAATATTATATTGGCACCTGTGTGTTTCAGGCGTACACAAACAGAAGATTTACACCAAATTAGTCCCATTCAAACAATTGAGAGTAAATCAAACTTAAGTCCGAGTTGTTGTGCGTAAATAGTGTATTGAGCTATAACTGTGCGGGAGAGATTTGCTGACAAATTTAGCAGAGAACCTAGAGCTCTATATTAATAAATTCTGAATGGGGTTGAAACCAGGCATGGCAAAATGAAAAGAATTTCTAGAGATTTTGTTCAGACAAGACTGGGAAGAGAACGATGGTGATGATTTATAATTATCATGATGAAAGTAATGATGATTTTGCTGCCATGTTTTACAGTAGCCTCAGGGGTATCTTATAAGTAATTATGCTACAATCAGGTGATTCTTAGGTATTCACGGATTTAGCTATTTATCATAATTGGTTTCATCCTTTGGATTCAGTCCAGGCTTTTTATTTCAGCTCATTGACTGTGGAATAGGAAAATGCACACAAGCAATTTTGTTTCACAAAATGTCTCTCTGTGTTTCAGTAAATGCATTTCTTCCCCTGGTTAAAGGTGCCGTCCAAGAACTGAACTGCAGAGATACAAATTGAAAGATCAGCCAGTTACTGTCTCATAAACTCATAGCACACTCCTACCCCTGCCATGCTATATGCATGCAGCTCCACCAAGAGAGTATGTGCTGCATGTTATGGTGGGAGGGAAACCATTAAGCCAATAGGAAGTTAAAAAAAAAAATTCAAATTACCCCTCTCACTGCAGCAGATTCACTTCTGGCCACCTGTGGGTCTGCTCAGCCCTACACCAGCTATGAAGCTGGTGTAAGTCCTAGGAGAGGAAGGAAGCAGTATGGGTTGGAAAAAGCTTCCCCGGGCCTCCTAATGCCTATCAAGGCATTTAAAATGTCACTTCTGCTTTCTCCGTGAAACCAGTTGTGTGATTTGAGCTCTAAAGCTCAATTTGAGCCTGTTAGAGGCTCTGGACCAACATCCAAAGCCTCTGCTGAGCTTAGAAGCCTCTTCAGAGATGGAGTGGGGCCTCTGGAGAGTGCCCTGGGCCGTGGGGACAGGCGTTTGCCCAGATCCGCAGTTACAGCTATCTGTGGGGGGTTCTGGAACAGAACCCCCATGGAAAAGGGGGCACGCCTATACTCATTCACCCGATCTTCATTCCTTGGGGTATATGGGAAGTAGAATAATATCAGTTTCATTTAAAAAAATCATGGCCGTACCAGTGTCTTTATACTTCTTTTTCAAGGAAAATCTATCTGAGGAGCTTTCATTTCTGTTGGTCTGCTGCAGTGAGATTCTGGGCAGCCCAATCCTTCCTAAATCCCTCTACCTGCCCATGCAGCTTCACCACTGGACCGTGTCTCTGGGTAAGGGAACACTTGTTCTCTTTCCCAGGGATACGCCTCCCCTGCCCCACTAGGTCTACTCAGTTCTGCACCAGGTCTGAGTGGACCTGGGAAGGGAGAGCGAGACCAAGAAGGAGGATAGGATATTAGTGGCACTGCTGCTGTTGATACCATCCCCTTCCTGTCCTCGATCTGCACCCATCCTGCCCCGGCCTCCTCCCTGTTCCACCCACCCCCTGCCAGCATCAGCCTTAACTTCCTGGGTCTGGCAGCTGACATCCTGTGCTTCTGCTACTTGTGGCAGGCCTCCTAAAATGGCCACCAGCCACACATTCTGCCTGCTGCCAAAACCTGTTTTACAAAATAAGAACTGTATTCCAGTGTTGTACATCCCTGCATCTGTTTAAGTGCCATAAGGTGTTTAAAATATATGTAATTAAGCTTGTACATTCATTCTGCTGCTATTATCTGTGGCATTTGCTGTATGACTTTACCTGTGCATTAAGTAGCTGGAAAACAATGTACTCAAAAATTAGCAGTGGGAATTTCGTCCCAAGTCCCATTGCAGTTTTCATGGGTTATTTTGTCTTTCTCGGTGTACAACACAGTGCTATAAAATTCAATCAGTTTTAGCCTTTGGATTTAGATAATGCTTGTATATATTACAGACCTCTAGAGACAGAAAGCAAATCAGCAAAATGATAAGAGGATGAAGCCTTCTAGATTAATAAAGGGGATGGTTGAATATCCCCAGGGCTAAGGATGTAGCCTTATGAATTTTCAAGCAGATTAATCATCTATGTAAAATAACCAAGGCACCAAGATTTCTTTCAGTGCTTCCTCAATAAGACACAAATGAATAGGGCTTTTTCAATTTGTAAATAAGAAGTGAATATTTATTCCTTTTTATAAAACATTTAAATTTGGATTCACATCCTTTGAGGATTCATCTACCTTCCTTTGTAATATTTGGGTCCCTAAACTCATCTGATTCACCTTTATTTCATTTGAGAAGGTGCCATTTGCCTTTATTTGGTTTGGATTCAATACACAGCTTCATAGACTAGCACTCCTGGGAGGAAGCAGGTATTCAAGCCATGAGAAGCAATAGTGCCAGGCTGCTCAGAATTCCAGATGAAATCTGATTAATAGTGAATTGTGCCTAGGGTAGCTCGTTTCAGCATTCTAGAAGCACCTGACACAGGGGAATGAAATACTGGAGGGGGGCTGGTAATAAAGAGGATAAACAGCGAGGATTCTACAATGATACAAAGAGGAGTTTGAGAAAGTCTGAACATTTGGCTTAGGAAAAAAACCAGAGAGTCTACATACTTGATCTCACTGAACAATTGTGGTTTTCCCAAACCTATGGGAATTACAGGTCTCTGAAGGTGCTGAGAATTCTTGGGTAGAGACCCCTATCCCACTTACACTCCTCAATCCCAGAGGTCACCAGTTCCCAAAGTGTTGGGAACCATGATTCCCACCCCTTTCAGAAGAGACCAACAATGATGGGTTCAGAGAACCACTATGAAATCAGAGGGGGCAACATGCCCAATCTCATCTGATCTTGGAAGCTAAGCAGGGTCAGGCCTGGTTAGTACTTAGATGGGAGACCATGTGGGAATACCGGGTACTGTAGGCTTATACCATAGTCTTTCAAGACTGAAGGTTGCTAACCATTATGAACCACTTCAAACAGTGGTAAGGAGGTGAGGGTGGGCCGGAGGGCTTTACCCAGTCACGGTTTTCATGTTTTGGAGCTGTTCCTGCCATTCCGAGCCTCCAACCACTGTTTGTAGTGACATGGCACAGTCTCCCTGCTGTGGCATCAGGAGGCCCATGACACCCTAGCACATTGTGACACACAGTTTGGGAACTGTGTGTCACAGTTTCATAGGTGTTTTGGCTTATGCTTGTAGCATTGACCAGCTCTTAAATGAATGAAGCCACTCTGCTGGCTAGGGCACGGGCTTCCTTTGGCCAGCCCAAGCCTGCACGAGACAAGGCAGTGTGCACCCTAATGGGTGGACTTTCCAAGTTGCCCAGAGCGTTTTGGCAACTTGAAGATTTGAGTCATGAGTCTTTAAAAAGCCAGCTGTGGCTCCAGGGGAAAAAAGGAACTGCTGCTGCTGGTGTGTGTGTGTGTGTGTGTGTGAGAGAGAGAGTTCTCTTTATACACTCCCTTGATGTCTCCATCCCATCTGTAAACAAGGTGGGAGGGGTGGAACAAACTGTGTGAGAGCAGGGACAGAAGCAGTAAGAGTGGGGAGGGTCACATGCAGCAGCCGAAAGGCTTACCAGTATGACCAAATCCTTTGCAGCTCTACTCAGAAGTAGTAGAGCGACCTCCTTCCAAGTAACAATGAAGCCCACAGAAGCCATGAGGCTGGAAAGCATGATCACTAAAAATGGTTGGCAACCTTCAGTCTCAAAAGATTCTGGTATAAGCCTACAGCACCCGGTATTCCCGAGTGGTCTCCCATCCAAGTACTAACCAGGCCTGACCCTGCTTAGCTTCCAAGATCAGACAAGATCAGGGATGTGCAGTAAGAATGGCTTCTTCCCAGGTTTCCTGCCTCCTTTTCGCCCCCTTCCTGGGCTTCTTCAGTCAATTCTAAGGCAAGAATCTCTTTGGGCTCCTCCTTCTGCCTTATCTATGCAAAGAAACAAATCAGACCTCCCATTCTTCATTCAATGATCATTGGTTCCTGCAGAGATGGACAAGAGAGCTTGCTCTCACTTTCCCCTTCCTGGCTGATGCAAAAGCAAACCCCCTCCTGGCTGACACCTTCCCTGTCTCCTGGCTGGAAATTCCCTGCTGTTCACCCAGTCTGAATGATGGCCCCAAGAGGTCTTTCATGCAGCCAAAAAAGTAAGTAAGCACACCCAGTCACAGATTTGAGTCTGCATGTGTGGGAAATCAGTACTGAGTAAGTGATCTCAGACTCAAATCAGTGCTAGAGTCATCAACGCAGGTGACTCAAGTGTACAGAAGTCAACAAAAAACACCTGTTTTTGTGACTTTGTCTCGAGTCACCTGACTTGAGTTCCCATCAACCTCTGCAGGCCCCAGAACGCCCACAGAAGCAGACTGGAAGTAAACCAGAAGTCACTAACGCAAACCAGAAATTGCTTCTGGTTGCTTATGCAAGGCATTCTGGGGCCTGCGGAGGCTGATGGAGTGGGTTGTGGGCCCAGCACAACCTGGAAGTAGCCTTCAGTGGCTCCCAGTAAGGCTTTGTGGCACCACATGGAGAATTGGGTTATGCTCCACTGCATATCAGGTAATGACCCACTAGTGCAGGGATGGTCAACCCTTCAACTTTAGGGCTCCTAGACCTGTAACTATTGTGTAGAGGAGAGAATTTCAGCATATGCACCTTGTCATCTGTTGGAAGACAAGCTGCACATGCTAACATTCCCTTATCTGTGCAATTATTAAAGGTTCACGAGCCCTAAAGTTGAAAGGTTGGCCACCCCTGCACTAGTGGTTTGCAACCCACAGTTTGAAAGATGCAGTACTGGAGGCCTGTCTTTAGTCCTAACTACACAGAAGCAGAAACCATCAAAGTTCTAATACTTTGAGTGGTTGAGACATAAACATTCTGGGGTCTGAACCAGCAGTTTAATGCCCGTAAGGCTGCAGTCCTAATCACGCTTTCCTGAGAGTAAGTCCCATTGAGAAAAATAGAACTGTCTTCTGAGTAGACCTGGTTAGGATTGTGCCCTAAATCATAAACTTGACTGACATAGTTGGCATGCTGAATTGGCAGCTAAGAACACCTCTGTCCCCAGAATTCCTGTTGTCAACCCATGCCTGACTTTATGTTCTTGGATTAGAACTGAAGTATGTAATTTCTAAACTGCAGGTTGTATTCCTCATGTTGATTTCAGAAGCCTTGTGTATGGATTGGTTGATGGGGTGGGGAGAGGAATATACACTACCTAGGCAGAGGGCTTTTGTTTCCTGATCAGTCTTTGAAAGCAGCGGGTAGATCTCAAATAAAGATGAAGTTTTATTGCTTCTTCCCCATAGGTTGTTGCACATGGGATTTGGGCAGAGGGCTGTGATTCACTGCTTATTACATCCAGTCCCTACAGGCTACCAAGTAATCATTCTCAGCATGTTTTAATCCCCTGGTAGTTCATACAACAGACCAGAGATCTTGCAATGAAATCAGTCGATACAGAGTTTAGGTGTGGATACACAGAAGCACTGCATAGTGCAATACTGCCTTTTTTTTTTTTTTCCTCTCCAGTTCTTCTTTTTTGTGCTTTGGGTCCTAGATGCAGAAATGCCTTGTCTGAAATCACTTCTACCGCAGGGAATGACAAGAGATTATTGCTGCTCTGAAAAAGAATACCCTTGCTTAGCTGGTACAGACTGCTGCAAATGTGCTATAAAGCACATTGCGACAGAGCAAGTGGTGCCAGAGGAAAGGCCGGAGCCTTACCACTGGAACCAGTACATGGAGCGGTGCCTACTGAAGCAGATAAGCTCTGTGCTGAGCAGCGCAGGGGTGGAGGGAGGGGTGTAATGGAGTGGGGAGGGTGGCAAAGGGGGAAGAGGGTAGGCAGATTGGGCCTGGGAGGTGGTAGAATAGGTGGCACAAGCACATGCTGTGTCCTATCCTCCTTCCCAGGCCCAATCCACCGACTTGCGCTTGCACCAGTTATATCGCTGGTGTGGGTCCACAGGATGGGGCGTACCCCAAGGCACAGGGACAAATGTCGCTTACCTCGAAGAGATTTTCCATATGCTGAATGCCCCTGCGGGAGCATTTGCTGGCGCTGCTGCCTCTGATTGACAGATGCAGGGGAGGGCACCAGGATGCAAGTTATGTCTCTTGTCTTGTGTGCTCCCTGGAGCATTTGGTGGGCCACTGTGAAATACAGGAAGCTGGACTAGATGGGCCTTTGGCCTGATCCAGTGGGGCTGTTCTTATGTTTTTATGCTCTTATGCTACATTGGCACAGGGAAGTTTAGGTAGGATTGGGCTGTTGATACATTTCTCTTTCCTCCTTCTAGGTATCTGAGACTTCCATCTCATCTGATTTCAAATCAATGAGATGGGATTCAGATCAAATTAACTTTTAAATGAAGGCCTGCAGAGGAATTCCTCATAAATCTGAAATAGTTATTAATTTCCTATCAGCTTTTATTTCCCCAAGCCCTGACGTGGAACCAAATCCTTACCTGTGTGCTTTTTTTCTGTGATGTATGAACTGCTGTAGGCCCTTCACTCGTAAAGCACATAAGCAGCACCGTTTTGGAAAAGCAGAGGTGACAGCAACATCTGGGACCAGTGTTTTTGTTTTAAGTTAAGGATCTAATTAAAAAATCTCTCAGAAAGGAGTGTGAGTGGAATTCTCTTCTGTCCTCAGGAAGTGCTTGCATTAATGGAGTTCACTTCTATTTGTCACCCATTGTCCAAAGGCTAGTGGTCAGATTATTTTAAGGGAATCTGGAATCTAAGGGCCAGAGGCAGACAACAGGAGGTAGTCTAAAATGAGTCGGTCATCATCTTTCCTGAGCAGACCAGGCCAGAGATGACTGTTTAGCACTGTCTCAGACTGGGGAGCCAAGTCAGGAGAATTGTTATATGAAACCACCAGGGATCTTCCTGTTGACTCCCCAAGTCACCTGAATCTCCCTAGGCCGAGTGACTGCAGTCTAGCCTCCTGTCACTGTTGGGGGGCAGGGGGCACAGTGAAGCAGTAAAACTGCTGTCAGCCAAAGGTTTTGTCTTGAGCTGAAGAGAGCAATGTGTGAGCCTTACTACCAAAATCCCTCATATCCCTGGTACAGGATGTGGAGATCATATGAAAAATGCTACATCAGTAAGATCCCTCTCTTTCTTTCTTTCTTTCTTTCTTTCTTTCTTTCTTTCTTTCTTTCTTTCTTTCTTTCTTTCTTTCTTTCTTTCTTTCTTTCTTTCTTTCTTTCTTTCTTTCTTTCTTTCTTTCTTTCTTTCAAGTTATACCAACTTTTCTCCCTTGCTCAATGTTTTATGTGGGCATAACTTCTTTCTACCTCTGCATTTTCCAAGTAATGTGTTCATCACTTTTTCCATACTAAATCCTTCATTCACAGTTCCAAGTTTCAAATCCAATCTGAATGGAATAATTTTGATTTATTCTTTTAAACATTTGCTGAACATGAACGTGGAAGACACTGGTGGAAATGATGGAAAATGGGCTTGCCAGGCATTGGATGGAACGAACAAAAGCCACAATGGGAAAGATTAAATTTGGCACAAAGATTGACTAGCTAAGCCCAGAATTGCTACTTGTGATTATATCCCACACAGGATAAAATCAATTTCCACATACATTAGTGACTTGTTTGAGTCAGTTCACACATATAGACTGACTGGGCTCTTTGATTTTTTTTCTTTGTGCAGTTTTTCCTGCCCAACTTCCCTGGACACT
This sequence comes from Tiliqua scincoides, assembly GCF_035046505.1. Lineage (NCBI taxonomy): Eukaryota > Metazoa > Chordata > Lepidosauria > Squamata > Scincidae > Tiliqua > Tiliqua scincoides. Next base: position 76,007,827 of record NC_089821.1, on the reverse strand, counting down.
AGGTAAAACTAGACATGACCTTCTATGTGTTTCTTATGCGAACATGTTTTTTTAAAGGATATCATTGAGAGGAAAAAGTGTTACAACTGTGCCATGGGGGTAAGCTCCTTGCGTACTATTTTTAATGGAAGGACTTATTTTATGCACACACGCACCCCCAAATAAGCATGCTAGACAGAGGATTGGTTTGAAAGGGTCACTTTATTAAACTTCAAAATCTGCAGCAGGGAAAAACCTGAATTCAAAAACCCCCAGTGTGGGGGTTCCTAGGTGGGGGAAACAGCACTGGCTATCTACCTCCCCTAGATGAATAAAGGGCATATCACCTGACTCACAGCCCAATCCTAAACTCTGTGGAGCATGGGGCTGCCATGGTGCCAGAAACGGCTGCCACAGTATCCTGCGTGCCCCGCCGCCGCTGCCACCTCCTCAGGAGATGGGAACTATTGTCTCCTTCCCATGAGTAAGGGAAGTAGCCCCACAATGGTAGCCTACTACATTCTGCGGTGGCTCTTGAGCCACCGCAGAATTCGAAAAGTCCCATGTTGAGCAGTGCAGAGACATGGGACTCAGGATCTGGTGGAGTTGAGCTTCGCCGGTGCCTCCCCCTCCCGCCCTGTTCGCCCCATGCCACACCTCCTCCCCACCCTCCCCCACCTCCCCCTGCCCCCAAATGCTTCCCCCTGCCTCCCCCCACACACCCCCTCATCGTCGCCCAGCAGTCTAGGTGACTACTTAGTGGTACAACGCAGACCCAGTGCCGGAGCTGGCCCAGCACAGGCTCATGTTGGGCTAGCTCTGGTGCTGGGCCTGCGGTAAATGCTTGTGCCTTATGGCATGTTTGCGGCAGTGTGCAGGGCTCAGGATCAGGCCCTCAAATGGCACTTTGTTGAAGACAGAGTGAGCCTCTCATGGCCAACCCTGAAGGGTCGATGCAGCTGGACTGTGCAGGCCCACAGGCCAAATCTTGCAATAGCTTTTGCAAAACCCAACCAGAGGGTTGGTCAGTCTCATCAAGCTGGTCAAATATCATGCGAGCAGTCCTGGCTCACCCTCTGACTCTACTACCTCAGAATGGATACCAAAACATAAGCCTACCTTCCCAAACCCACACACCACTTGCCTAAAGTGAACAAGAATGATTTAAAAAAAGAGAGAGAGAAATGCTAGCCAGCAAATCACCAGTCTGGGGTAGACAAAAAAAACAAAACAAAAACCTACTAGCCTAAGGCCAATCTGGCTGATAGCAAAAAAATTCCTATCCTGTCCCTATAAAGAGTGAACAGCTACTCTCAGACTGAATGAAGAAGGAGGGTGGGAAGGGATGCCAGATGGGAAAACACTGGGTGGTGAGGCTCACATGCTCCCCATTCTCATGCTTGCCCCCCCCCAGCCATGACCCAAATAGCCAGTTAGCTGCAACTAGTCTCTGCCCGCTTGCTCAGAAGGGGCAGAGGCAAAAGCAGTGGTGTGCAAGGTGCATCATCAGCCTTCCATTAAAAATACTGCATGGAGAAAGGCAGCAGGTGAGATTGTAACCATGGTTGGGTGCAAAGGACTCAAGTCTCTCCATGTTTTTCGGTCATATTATTGTCAGTCCCCCTCTTCAAAAAAAATCACAAAAGAGAAAATAATGTGTTTCGAGTCACATCCAGTTTGACCCTAAATTGCATGGAAATATGTATGTGTCCACCCCTGTTGCACACGGGTACATTCTACCATGCTTTGGGCAACTGCAGCAGATCCAAGACTTGGCACTGAGCTCGCTTAGTATTTAACTTTTGTAAGAGGTGAATTACACCTCCAAGTCTGCAATGTCCTACTGGAAACTGTAAATTAATCTGGCTTCCTTCAACAGTTTTTCAAATGAGATTGGTGAGGCAAAGCATATTAGGAAGAAATGCGCTTCAGATGCTTGCCTTTAGCACGTTCATTAGAGCAAGGCAGGTTGTGAATTTTGGTTATTGGCTACCTAGTACCTGCCTGCCAGCTTATAATGTGCTCATTGTTAACTGGCAATGTCACTGGTTTTTTATTAAAATAGAAACCAAGAGCACCCACATCATTCGCGTGCATTAGCTAAGGTGCTTGCACGGGTTAGTATTACTTAATTGTAATGCCATTTCTTAGACTTTGTGCATCCATAATCACAAATGTCACAGAGAGAGTTAATGTCTGCAACTAAAATACATTTTGCTTTCTGTGCTGAATTAATAAGGGAAAATCAGAGTACCGGGCTTCGATGTAGCTGTGACTGTGGGTGGTGAAGGGAAAAATGAATCCAGGAAAAAAAAAAAATATTGCCCTATATTAAGCAATGCCTCCATTTAAGATCACATCAGTATCCCTGAGAGCATCAGTATGCCTTTTCAGTTAAATAAGCAGGACACCAAAGAATTGTGTTTGGTCAGTGTGAAAACAAACAGCTACATTGTTTTCCCCCAGATAGATAGGAAACAATACAGATACACAAGAACTTCATCCCTTGTCACTTCTATTTGGTTTTTCAGACTCCCTCCTTGAGAAGGTCAGATACCTGCACAGGTATCTGCCCTGCATCTTCTGTTGTTAAGACAAATGCAAATAATTCATTCAGCTTTGCTAAAATCTCAATATCCTCTTTATGCCTTCCTTTTATTCCCTCATTATCTAATGGCCCAAAGACCTTTTGGCAGGTTTTCTTTGATGTATTTAAAGAAGCTTTTTTATTGTTTGCTTTCATATTTTTAGTTATGCATTACTCATATCCCTTTTTTGCGTTCTTGATTGTTGCGTACATTGCTTTTGTTAGAATTGGTGCTCTTTTTTGTTTTCCTCACTTGGGTAGGACTTCCACGTTCTGAAGAAAACCTTCTTGCCTTTGATAGCTCTCTTGACTCTACTTGTGAGTCATGCCAGCATCCTTCTGGATCTTTCTTACTTAGTGGTATACATTCTCATTGAGCATCTGTTACTATGATTTTAATATGCTTCCTAGAGAGATATGATCCTCTTACAGCCCAATCCACTGCAACTCCCCACATAGTGATGTAGCAGCATCAATGTGGCATCTGCTGTATCTTGCAGGGAAGTTTTGGCATGTTGAGGCCTCCTCGGGGAAGAGAATATTTGGTTCCTTGCCCGGGGGAGTCCCAGCTGCTGCCATGGGTCAGCTGAAACCTGTTCTAGTGATATCGCAGGTGTAAAGTCCGCACTGACACATGAAGTCTGGGAAGTGGGTTAGGATTCAGCAGGTGCCGCTGCTACTGAACCAACTCCTCTTGGGCCCAGTTTGCCCCTGCCCCATTCCAGCCCCTCACCGCCTCCCTCTTGACCCCCGTGAGACTTATTTGCACCAGAGGGCATCCTTGGTTCATCTTTGCACAGATTTGACCACTTGCAGCTTGCGGTGGTGGCCAGTCTGTGCGCTCTGACGGTGGCATGTTTGCGAGAGCTGCAAAGCATGTTATGGTGTGGGCAGGAGATGTGGTCTGGAAGCTGAGCCGTTTCCTTGCCTGAGAAAGCTAAGCAGGATCGGTTGTTTGAATTTGAGACTAAGATTGCTGGTGCGTTTGTGTGGAAAAGTGGAGTGTGGAGGAGTCCTTGGCCAAAAAAAGGATAAGATACTTGAGAAGCCATTAAGAGCCAGCAGTCAGGGTGATGACTGCACTCTGAAGGGATACAGCAGGAGACAAGGAGATTCTATGAGATTATCTCATGGAATAATACTTCTAAAACTCTCATGGAACAATGGCCCCAATCCTAACCAACTTTCTAGCACTGACATAAGGGCAATGCAATTCCGAAGTAAGGGAGCAAACATTGCCTTACCTTGTGGAGGCCTCCGTGACTGCCCCCCAACTGCAGGATGCAGCACGTGCCCCCCTGGCATAGCTATGCCCGTGCTGGAAAATTGGTTAGGATTTTCCCCAATGGATTTATGTTCAACCTGCTTATGCAAACTATTTTGAGTCTATTGAGAAAGGCAGTATATACAGTATAGAAATAGATAAAATAGATAAGATAAACAACACCTATAGGATTGGGCCATTAATTTTTCTTTACTACTTTTTACTTGTTCCCTCATTTTTTTTAGAAGACCCCTCTTTGAAGTCTACTATGTCTGTGTTGGACTTCCTTGGAAACTCTACTATGAGACTACTATGAGTTGAACCTGAACTTCAGAGCTATTTGTGTTTGACTCGGAATTAGTTCCAAGTACTTAAACAGCCACTTCTGAAAGTTGGTAGCTTTGCTAGTTTCTCACAGAGTGCACATTCACCTTAAATTTTGCCAGCCCTCGTGGCCCAGTTAATAGGCTGCGAGTTGCAGCTTTCACCTATCTGTTTCCTCCACCTAATTCCACGTGTCAGCAACTCTCGCAGTTGCTATATGGACGATCATTAGCCAGAGCATTTTATGGAGGCAGCGTGGAAGCAATCTAGAATCCACTGCTGCTTATAATAAAGCAATAACTGACAGCTATATGTAAATATGGCAGAAAGAACTTAAGAAAAGGGAAGAGGGGAGCAAAGATATATTTTCAACTACTCTGGCTGTCATAACTCCCAATTAACTAAATTTCCATTTGGCCTTTAAAATTATACTGTATGTCACTTCTCACATCCTAAATATTTACGCATTGCATAGTACTTCGGCTTTATTGAGGGTGGCAGCAGCAAAAGTGTCTAACATCGGGGTGTGCTCTGCAGGATTCAGGGTCAGTTTGCATTCACAAGATAGATATCCACTGCGGCAAGTGTGGAAGACCAGCCCTGTTCATAGAGGCTCTGTATTCATGCAGCTCTTGATGAAGACAAATGAAAAATGCAGGCGAGCATTTGGTTCAGGGGTGACATTTCCAGGTTTAGGGACCTTTTTTTTTTCCCCAGTACAAGAGGGGGTGGAATTCACAGCAATGTTCAGTGCCTGTTCTTTATACACACAGAGCCGTGTGTGTGTAAGGAAACTGAAGGGAGTATAATCTGGTTGCTTTTTCTTTCTGATAATACCCAGAGTGATAGGTACTACTGTGTTCTGAATGCACGCCTGAGAAAGAGATTTCTCCTTTTCTGAATGGTGCCTCGGGGTTTGTTGCCACCAGTGTTCATGAAAATGAGAGTAAACAAATGATAATAAAGAAAAAAGTCGAGGAGCATCCAGAAAATAGCTTGGACAGCTTAACTGCCTCATGCGATAGTGATACCCGTGATGGATCCCTAATGGATCATTCTGCATTCATAAAGTTTGCCTTGGCATGCTTTTGAATGTGCAAGGGGAAAAAAAATGAGATGTTCAAATAGAAAACATCATCCTTCCCCTCCAGAAAGTCAAGCACTTTCTTTTGATATTCTAAGAATGGAATACAGAGGGGAGGGAGGGAGAGAGAGAGAGTACGACAAATGAATTAAACCTGGAAGAGCTGACCATGGGAAGGAAAGAAGTTTGGGGGGTCTTGAGAAAAATGCAGCATCACATTGATTATGAAAGTTCAACATGGAGAAAGAGAGTCCTTGCTAGGGGTAATGTGCCCCGCTATTTGTTACTTTGAGGGAAGGTATGTAATGTATGCACAATGCTTTGAAAACAAAACAGCATTTATCCTCTCCTCTTCAATGACAGCTTTAAGTATCAGTTGATCCTCATGGCAGATGACAAAAAGAGAGAGAGAAGAAAGTGTCTTGTTCCACTTTGATCAAATTTAAGACGATCATCTTGTTGATGCTTTCTGATGTTTTTCTGTGTTGTCTGTGAGTAAGCTTGGGGGGAAAAACTGTGATAAGAATCATTTCTCCTTCAGTTTTGTTCTTCTTTTGTTTATGGATTTAATTAAAAATGGAAGCGAGTTGGGCATGCATGCTGTCCACCCCCTTTAACATTTGGGGAAAGCAGACGTGACTGTCTTGGTGCCATCCAATTTTCATCAGAGCATGGCCAGTTTAAGCAAATTAAAATGTGTATCTATTATCATTGACCTTCCCATTAACTACTCATCAATGAAGAGGAGGGTGATTATATTTTTAGTTGTTTTTTTCTAGAGGGTCTACAATAGCTAGGCACTACATATAAGGCAGAAATAAGACACAAGTCCATCTCTGAAGCTTCTGGTTGCTCTAGTGGTGTGGTACCTGCAGCCACACTACACCTTTCTCTTTTACCTACCATCCTTTTAACAATGGGGAACTGCAAATGAAGACAAGGAGCTATTGCTTAATACTATTGGTCCCTCCCAGCATTGTCTACTATGATGGACAGGCTCCACAGAGTTCCAGGTCATTGCCTGCCACCTGATCCTTTTTGTTAAAAAGTGGAGATGCATTGGATTTAGGGTCCAATCCTAAACATCCTAAGCATCAGTACTGAGATCCAGTACTGTTTGTGGGTGTGGTTGTCACACCCAGTGTGGATGTCACAAACATTCTGTAAGGCACATCTACGGCCCCTGGAGAGGAGGGGCCACCAGCACTGGGCCAGCATCAATCGGCGCTGAGCCTCGGTGCTGTGGTGAGGGCTGGCCAGTACTCCAGCAGTGTGGCTAGTAGTGAGTAGCTTTGGGGAAAGGGTGAGGTGGAAAGGGTGGGATGGGGCAGGGGGAGGGTGGGGTGGAAGAGGAACTGGGGCAGGATGGGGCAGATCCTATGCTCTGTGTTGGGCTGAAAAGCCCAACACAGAGCTCCTCCAGTCTGCTCCGGCAAAATAGCAGGCGCAGACTGGAAAAGTTTGTACCCTTCTTTGGGGGAAGGGGCAAAAGTCCCCCTGAGGAGACCTCCGGTGGCCTCGGCAGTGCAGCTGGATGCAGCGGTAGCCATTTTGGCACTACTGCATCCGACCGAATCGCTGGCTTCAGGATTGGGCTGCCCAGCTGGGAATGAGATTTCTGCATACAGTGGATTGCATAGTTACCCCCTGCCATCAGATGCTCCATCTGTGAATGGAAAGAGAGTTCAGCTCACACAAGGAGTCCCCTTGCCTGAACCGGAAGCAACCCAAGGCATGTACACCACCAGCAAACTATGGTAATCTCATGTCTTTGAATGGCGTTTCATTTAGTACAGAACATGTAGATTCCTTTCCAAGTATGGATTTACATATCATCCCCATTCAAAATGCCACAAGACTGGCCTGGTGTGCAGGCTGCACCATGTTAACATGTATAAAACAATATGACAGGCAACATTGCCTGGACTGGGTTTGATCCACAGTGTTGTGAACAATATTTTTTTTTCTTCAGCATTTTTTAAGCATTCACACTTTCTTATTGCATTCTGTGTGTATCTTGCCAGAAGATTTGTCTGCTCCAGTTCCCTGCTGTGCTGTTTTCCATCCAGTGCTCCTTTCATCCTGCTTCAGATTTCCCTTTTCAAGTTGTCAATCAGGGTTTTCAAGCAATCTTTTTCTTAGGCCTAGATCCCTGACATCAAGTATCGCTTGAACTCCAATGAGTCTGTCCAAAAAAAAAAAAATGCATGTCTGGTTTACAGCTTGATCCTGTAACTATGTTCCTGCTACAGGGATCTTTTGCACCATGGTTGTGGAAATGTTGTGTTAACATGATGTTATGCACTCCCCGCAGCAAAGGAGAAAACAACATTAGCAGAAACTGGATGCAGCATAGCAACACCAACAGACACCTTCACAGCATCCATGGCAACCCACCCACCACTCACCCATCACAGCATGACACTCTGACAATGCTCCCAAATTAATTGTTGGATGGGTGCCTGATGGCTTATGGAGAGATGAAAGGCTTGAAGATAATAATGAGTAATGTTGAGTAGCTGCAAACGATACACTGTAGAAGTTGGAGAGCAAGGGGTAGACAGACAGTCCCACCACTAAGTGTTCTTTCAGTCTCATGCCTTTGCTTCCTTTTCACTTTGGTGGTACACCTGATGTCCCAGTTTGGTGGTTCAGCTGTTGGTCAGAGATGATCAATAAGACGATACTCACACATCCCGTACAGCGAGTTCCACTGGATCTCTAGATTGAGTTCATTCATAATTGATTTGTTCAAACTGTGATCTTTGCAAAGGAAAGCATTAGAGTTTGGCCAGCTCCCCAGATTTACAGGTGGAGAGGAGAGATATATGTGAAGAGGTGAGAATTACAGGAGTCATGCGCTGAGGAATATTCCCTGCTTCACTCTCCCTTGCTTGGCTGTGTGGTGCGCCTATAGGGGTTCTAAGAAAATAATAAATATCCTTCCTTTTTTTAATCTGTGAGCATTGTGCTGGATGTATTCTAGTCAATGGGGCTTACTCCCAGGGAAGTGTGAATAGGATTGCAGCCACAGTCTGATAGCTTGCTTGCCATTCTTCACACAGTTGCAAACTTAAACAAATTGAATGCTTCTGCCCCAGCACTATTTCCAAAGATAGTTCCTCTGTTCACCATTATTCTTAGTAGCTCCAGTTGCTTTCATGAACAGGCTGTGTTTTGTCTAAATCTTTTTCAGCTCTCTGCTTCATTTCTGGAGACATTAAGGCATACTGGAGGTTTACATGGAGGTTGCTCCAGCTAATTCTTTGTCACTATCTTCTATTCTCACTTCCAACTTCCCTTCATGCACAGGGCAATTACTTCAGCTTTCAGTGAACTTCAGTTAGCTCATCCCTTTATAGTGACCATGTCATGTTCTTTTAGTAACAACTCTTGGGATCCAAATTCACCGAGCGAACAGATACACCTTGGCTCCAATTCGAACTAAATCTGCTGCCATTGATGAATGCGCACCAAAAAGTCTTGTGCTGCATCCTAGAGTGGGGGGCGGTAGCAGAGGTCTCCTCAAGATGGGAGCTTTTGTTCCCTTACCCTGGGGAAAACATCTGCTTTCCCTATAGGTCTTTTCCGTTCTGCTGGCACAAAACTGAGAACTGTAAGGTTGATGGAGAGGGGAGGGGTAGGATCCAGTCTCACACTTTTGCTGCTGATCCCACCCACTCGTCCTTCCCCTTTTCCACCGCCTCCCCTCCTGTAAACTCCCCCCATTCTTCCCCAGCCTTCCCACTGCCTGCCCCTACTGCTCTACCTTACCTGGCTCTGGTGGATGATGTCTTCACTACTGGTGAGGGCATGCAGCTTCCAGCAACTGCGCTGGCAGCCTCCTCGTGCTTGCCGATGACATCAGTGAGCGTGACAATGTCACACAATTTGCACTGCTAGAGGAGCACTTTGAATAGGATTGGACTGCTTAAGAACACAGATCCACTGACAGCTCTTTACATGATTGCAGAGCACTGGTTCTCCACCTGCGGTCCAGGGACCACAGCTGGTCTGCAAAATTTCAGGGGAAAAATGGCCTTTGTTCACTTCCAGTGTCTTGCTGAGCAAGTAGTCTTCACCAAAGACCACCAAAGAGGGTGAAGACTGCCTGCAGCCACAACCACTTGGCAGTTGCCACTGTGGGCAGTCCATTTTCTGTCCTCCCTGTTAGTCTGTAGGGGAGTGCTTGGAAAGCAGACCACCAGAGAGCAGAGGCCAGATCACCCACAGCCACATGTGGTCCACAACAATCCCAGTTTTTGCCTAAGTGGTCTGCAGTCTCCTAAAGGTTGGGAACCACGTTTATAGAGTGAGGAGTGAGGGAATGCCTGCAGGTGATAGCTTCTTCTTCTTGCTACAGCTTTAAGAGGGTTGGACTGAAATGTTTTACTGTGTGGCCCTAGAGAGGCTCTCTTAAAGACGTAACAGCCATGCAGTAATTTTCCAAAGGGAGCCTTCGCTTACACATTTGCTTGCTAAAATGCCGAAGTTGGTTCTTTCTAACTCCTCCTCAAAGTGTTGTGTTAACTTTGGTGTCAAGCAAATACCACCTGTAGTCCCACTTCACATATCCCCGCTCTCACATATGTCTGGGAGCACAATGAGAAATGACTGAGAGTTTTCTGTGATTTTTTTTTTTAAGTCACACCTAAAAGGGCTTTTTTAAAGGAGTTATTGCTTTTTGGAAGCCTTCCACTCATTTCCTGTGATGAAAAGCCAGCTATTGATAGGCACCAATAGGACTCTTGCAAGGTTTTGTGTTGGTGCCTTGTTACTTCAAGTCAAACTGTACGGACTGAAGGAAGTGACACCACTTAAAATAACTAAGAGGAAAACAACCTGGCTAAGAAAATGTTCTGACAAGTTGCTTCGGTCTTAAATATAACACTTGGAATTTCTCACACTGTTTTTACTGTGATAACAATAGATTCCTAATGCTGCCGTTCACCTTCCCAATGTCATTTTTCAACCTCTCTGCTTGCAGAAGGGAGGCTAGCAACACCCCCAGATGTCATCTGGAGCTGCAGTGCATTTTTGCCCATTAACATTTTCAGGGTGAAGAAGTCACTTATGTTCTTATGTTCACTTGCAGAGGTGAAAAGGTTCACCCAAATTCAGCTCAGAAAGTGCTTTAGGAACGTCAAGTTTTCACGCAGCTATTTCATTGAGCAGTGTCTGCCTCAACTTGTCTTCTTAGAACAATGCAAGGATCAGATGGATCCTCCTACCCAATTTTCCTCCCTGCAGGGTTGTTTTGTGGCTCGGCCACAAAAGCATCGACATACTGTTACAGAGAAAATAAGGCATGATAATGAAGTCAGAAATTTCAGCTTGAGATCACTGTAGCATGGAAGAACTTGGGCCTCTCGGGAGTCACTTCATTGGACATGGCTAGCAAATTACCAAGAATGGAGAAGCAACTTGCTAACTCGATTAAGCTCATTTTGATAATGCTAAATACAGAAAGTTTCTAAGCATTGCTGAGCATTGCTAGACAATGCACGTATTTACTGCACCGCCAGTAACACTGATTCAGTCTAGCGCATGCAAGATCCATAAGATTAATAAAAGATATGGCCACAACCATCCCCCGCCCGGTCATTGAGCAAAGTAGCACCTCGCTTATATTTAGTAGGGGGAGAGCAACAGTCTCTATTTATCCCAGTAGAGTGTCTGTTTACTAGCATCTTCCTTGTTCTTCTTTTCAGATGTAGAGACCCTTTGGGAAAGGGACTCATCTTACCTTTTTTCCGGTGACAGGACCATTGCATCCTGGACAACTGGGTCCTGGTCAAATGCATCCCTGAATTGAATATTTGCTCCCCAGTTGTTTGTGTCCCAAGATATGTGTGTTTATATGTACTTAGTATTTTTTAAATGCAAAGGTTAGGTTAGGGCTGGGATAAGAGGCTTAGGAGATATAAAATGGAGTGATAGTGGAGATCTTCTTCTTTGTGCCCCACCTTTGTCAGAGGTCCCTCTGACGGGAGTCTGAAAAAGGCCTTGTACAGATGAACTGCCTTAAGCTAAATCAGACCATTCATCAGACCATATCTTGGACAGTACTGCCTACACTGGCATGCAGTGTCACTTCAGGGTTTTAGGCAGGGAGTCTTTCCCTTTCCTACATAAGAACCTTGAACATGGGACCTTTTGCATATGAAATGTGTGTTCTGCTAGGAAGCAGTGGTTTCTCCCCTCATATGCCTTCTGCATGGTAGTGGAACTGCCTGCCCCAGGCGATCTATCTAGCCCCTGCTGTGCTGCTTTTCCTGAATGATGAAAACACATTTACAGTAGCTGGCATTTATCTTTGGCTCACTGAGTCTTTCTTAGTGGTTTGTTTTCTGCCAGTTCTGCTCCATGCTTGATTAACTTGTTTTGATTAAGTGTAATGGATTATTTTGCTGAGTTTATATTTGTTATTAATGATTGCCATATGCCTTGAACACTTGGGGAGGGGAAGGTGAAGTATAGATTCTTACGTACACGAGTAAGCAAGCATGGTGTCCCGTCGTTCAAATTTTCATCGTGCAGATTTTATAATCATCACCACATTGCACACGCTCGAGTTCCTGCTAAAATCAACAAGTCTTTCAGGTGTACTCTTTGGCACCGAATTTCAGCCTCAATTAGCAGGTATTAATGGGACTGCTTGTTCAGTGGAATGCAGAGCCCTGTGTCTGCACTTCCTGACATTAGGAGTGCAATAATGCCAACGACAAACATCTGTGATGTGGGCACCTACATAGGCTCCTCATTCTTGGCTTCAGATCACCTCGGTGACTTTGGCAGAAAAGAAAGCTTTGCTATCTCTTAAAATAACTCACTGGGAAAGTAGTTAACGTCCGGTCTGCCAGCTCACCATTCACACTTGTGTGCCAACTCTGCTTCCTTCCATTTACAGTTCAAAGCCACCCCATTACCTGCCGAATAAAATGGGAGAGAAGATAATCACCATCAACATCCTCCAGCTTGTGGAGATCTGTAAATATGCCACCACTTGCCATCCTGAGGCTTGTGCCACCAAGTGAGAAGGACGCATCAGGCTGAGCCCATGCGGCCACTTAATTTGTTCTGCCTTGATGAGCAGACGGTCTTTTCTAAAGAAACCTTTGCCTCCCCTCCCCCCGCGCCCCTTACATCCATTGCTTCAAGGCTTTGTCTGCTACAGCTGCTGTGACAAAGGTTCATGCTTCAAGCAGTGTGGTTCTTTGCCTTTTGCAGTCTGGTCCCCAGCTGGTGACAATGATAGTGGCATCATTGAAGACATACACATCAGTCCCAGATCGAGGGCAAGATAGGATTTTTGTTGTATCTCTCCTTTTGATGGGCTGAGTGGACTGCTAATGTTGCCAGACTAAGGGTGCAATCCTAACCCCTTATGTCAGTGCTTTCCAGCACTGGCATAGCAGTGCCAATGGGACATGTGCTGCTTCCTGCAGTTGGGTGTCATTCACGGAGGCCTCCTCAAAGTAAGGGAATGGTTGTCCCCTTACCTCAGAGCTGCATTGCCCGTATGTCAGTGTTGGAAAGCACTGACATAAGGGGTTAGGATTGCGCCCTAAAGTGTATAGTCTGATAAATAGCTTGGGGATTTTTGTTACTTTGAAGCAATTTTCAACCAATGTGCAGCAGCCAGTTTCAGGTCATTTTTACTACACCAAGACTGGTCTTTTTCTCTCCCTATTAGCGCATGATCACTTTGTAATGGACAACAGCTATAGCTAAGCCAAGTGCTCACCTTCAGTGGGTTAAAATGAGATTCCTATCTAATGCATTGCTTCTTCCATTCAGTTGATCGAAGCTTCATCCAAGTTCTTTTTCTTTGCAGGTCTTCCCAGGAAACAGCAACACTGACAGTATTATACAGCACAAGCTTCTGCACTCAGTGAAGGCTCGTTTTGTGCGCTTTGTTCCTCTGAAGTGGAGTCCCAGTGGAAAAATAGGCCTGCGGGTGGAAGTTTTTGGGTGTTCCTATAGTAAGTGTTTGAGACGTTGTGTCGGAAACAGCACCTTGAAACTCAATAAGTACTGTTTTGTCATTTGTCACAAAGGTCCAAGACCAGGCTAGCTCCTCTGTGTGAGTCCATTTTATACATTACATGCCTACAGGTTTGCCACCAAATGTACCCTCAATAGGCTGGAATCAGATCTGGCCTTTGATAAGATACCTGTATGACAGTTGTGTTAGAAATGTTTGTCAGAATCCCACTGTTGTTTTTTTAAAAAAGCTATCTACTATATCATGCGTGAAGAAACTCACAGTATAGCAGAAATGAACCATGGGCATCACAACCATTTTTAAAGGAAAAAATAAGTTGTTTGGCTACAGATGGCAAGCTGCATTTAAATACTCATTTAATAATTGAGCTGGGAAACAGTGAGCCCTTGATTGCCTTTAAATATAATTCAGTTATGATAATTAAAAAAACATTCAGCCATACAAGCTTTTATGGTTATCTTTTTCTTCCATAAATATGGAACTATGTAATTTAGTTTTTGTCTAGCAAACAAGCAAATTGAGATTTTGTTTTTTTTTATATCATAGAAGTTGGAGATCTAGGAGGAATGTCAGATGCAGGATGAAATATCTGGGGTGCCAAATATTTGGAAAACCAGGAATATCATTTATATAGGGGTGCACTGAGATCAGGATGCTAGAAAAATGGGAGTCAAATCATCAAGTTACAGAATTCAAGTGTTTATATTGTCTTTTATGATGACATCTGTATTGCCAAGAACAATATGCCACCTTATATAAAATTTGCATGACACTGTTTTTGCTATAAACTTGGAAATAATAAGTACAGTAGACAAAAGTATATGAGGTACAAGTTATAAATCAACACCTTAAAAATTAAACCTGGAACCCCAACTTTATGCCCAGGAGTGCACTTTCTACTGCAGTGGTTCCCAAACGTTTTGGCATCACAACTCCCCTTGTCCTAAATAGTGGGTTGTAGCACAATACTCCCTGTAGCTCCCAATACTTTACTGGGAGCTCCTGAAGGCTGGTTCCAGGTTGTGCTGGCCCGTGACTTACTCCATCGGCCTCCATAGGCCCCAGAATACCCTGTGAAAGCAGCGAGGAGATCGAATGATGGGGGTGGGCAGATCAGGTCCAGGAGTGGGTGGGATTGGCAGTGCCATCATGCGCCATGTTACAAACCCCTTCCTCACCCTGATCTGTCTGCATGGATCAATGCAGACTTGTGCTAGCAATACTGCTGGCACAGAGTTGACCCGCTGTGGCTGCTGGTACTTACCTCCAGGAGAACTTCAGCTCCCCCCCCCCAAATCCCCCATGGGATACAGTGGAAGTTGTGCCACTCCAAGTTTATCCTTCCATAAGGTCAGTTTATCCTGGCCTTCCATAAAGTTGAAACAACTGTCTTGTCAAGATTGCTTTACATCGAACAGTTTCTGGCAGAACATTTTATGATTAAAACCAAAGAAACAGTTTACAGTTTAATTACACAGGCCTACAAAATTGAGGGTCAGAAAGTTTTTCCCAAACTTTATGGTGGTTTGATATGAATTTGGGGTGCCGATTCCAAAAATGGCATCCGTTTTGCCCAATCACGTCTAGTTTTGGAGATATAGTATAGCCTCATTAGTGAATGGTTCAAGCAGCTTCCTCATGAGGAAGCCATGGTGTAGGCTTCCTCATGAGGAAGCTGCTTGAACCATTCGCTAATGAAACTATGCCGTATCTCCAAAACTAGACGTGATAGGGCAAAACAGATGCCATTTTTGGAATCAGCACCCCAAATATACCCAGGAATTGGTATAACGTTTAAGGAAGCAAAATGTGTGTTGGCCTGTGTTATTTAACAGTTTAGTGCTGTGAATATCGCAAAAATAAGTAGGTAACCTGGAGAAATATGCATTGTATATTATCTTAAAACATTAGTAATTTCAACCTATCGAGAGAAACGACAATCGGGTTTAAAACCAAGACATATGCCTAGTATGGACTACTGCAGCCTTGAGATCTTCCCCACAAAAGTTCCTGCTGGCATTTTCTGACTTTTTTTTCCCTTGACTTTTTTTTCCTTAAGTACATTAGCAGAAAATGAAAAGTGATGAGCTGGACAAAGGAATAAAAAGGAACCTGATCATGAATTAATTAGGAGCGGAGTTGAAGAACTGCCAAGACTTTATCATTTGTTTAGGAGCAAAGCCAAGAGAACCGGGCTATGGAGTTAAGTGACTCATTAGCACACCAAGGGTATAACCCATCAAACGACATGTGCTTCATCAAGCAAATCCTCCGGATCGTACCTGTTCCCTTCTTTCTTTTAAAATTCTATATACAGTCGCTCTGGCATAGTTACAAGCAGAAGGATTTTATTAATATTAAATTAACTTCTTGGTCTGTCAATGAGATGCTGGTCTGCTGTCCATTTTGATATAGTTCCTATCAGCCATAGGCGCAGATGTCATCCCCAAATCAAAATTTAATAGCTGGTGCTACTATCATTGACATAATTGTGTGTAGCTGTTTTCTAATGCATAGTCCTGTGCAACTCAAAGATGAGAGAATGTAAATCATTTCCAGGAGGCATGCAGGGGATGGTGGTAGAGGGCATGCCACCCCCCCCCCCCAGTCCAGATCAGATTCCTTGTGGCTTTCATTGCCTAAAGAAAAACAAGCCCATCAGAGCTAATTGCACATGAAATTTCATCTGTAATTTAGTCCTCATATTCACAAAACTCACAGTTGAGCCTTGGAAAAATATTTCAAAGAGCTCATGTATTTAATCACAGCAAAAACTGGAGGTACCAGTGCATTTTTTTTCAGCTTTGGTGTGGAGAAGAAAGTTCTTGCTGTCTCAGCTCACAGAAGTTTACCAGCATCTTTTCCTCCACTCCATCAGTTTCTCTATTCCCTTCTTCTGCTAGTCACCACCCCTCAGAACACACTCTCCCTTTTCCATTGGCTGAATAAGCAGCAGCGCTAATCAGTGGCGTTGCTAGGGGGTGCAGATGGTGTAAGCAGCATCGGGTGAGGCACATGGGGGGTGACATGCTAAAATCACAGTGGTTTGGAGTAACACTGTCATGTTATATACCATTGAATGCAGAATTTCCAGCAGAATGTAATGCAAGAAGCTAGAGGGAAATATCTCCGTTCTATCAAAGTTGGGGCAAAAAAACCAGAGAACAAAAAATGCATGAAGCCCTATGGAAAGTGAAACAGAGCCATATCACACATTTACTCATGAGTAGGTGAACTTGCCTTAGTCCATTGAAAAGGGCAGGCTGAGAGGAATCCAACAACATACCACAATGGTCCTGATCCAATGAATGCAGCCCCAAAAAACACCTGAGAAGGAAGCCCCTCCCTCCAAGCAGACGAATGTATTGAGCCCTATGGAAAGCGAAACTAAGGCTCACGGTCACATTTACTCAAGAGTAAGCAAATGTGCCTTGGCTGGTGGTCAGGCCAGGCAAAGGGGAATGTGAAGCCACTAGAATGGTCCTGATCTGATGCAACTGGAGCTCAACAAATGGTTCAGAAGGCGGCCTCCCCCCCCCCACACACACAAAAAGGATCAAATCAGAAATTGAAATTGAAATCAGAAATTGAGCTGTTCAGGTGAACTTTTTTGCGACTTGCAAATCCTGTCAGTGATCTGATTTAAACGGAAGTTCTTAAATTGAACTGGACACTGGGTAGGGCTGAAAGCCTTACTGATTTTGTAGCGGGGGGTGTTATCAGGAAGGCTACAGAGGAAATTCTCTTGGTGAAACAGGGCTGGCTTCCGCTTATTTAATTATTTATTTTACTTTAATTATTTATACTTATTTATTTTAATTTGCCTGATGATGTCACTTCCACCATGACATCACTTCTCGTGGGTCTTGGACAGATTGTCATTCTAAAAAGTGGGTCTCAGTGCTAAAAGTTTGAGAACTGCTGCAATAAGGTGTTAGTAAGTTGACACTCTGGGGGGTGTGCGACACCACAAGTGACCAAAATCATTAAATCACAGTTTGGAGGAATAATACCAGCATGTTATATATCAATCAATGTGTCATTTCATGCAGATTGTGTTCTATCTTTGTTCTATCAAAAGGTATAGCCAAAAAACCAGTGGAGGCAGAGTGATGGTACATCACCACACCTACCACCTGTGGTGTTGCCCCACCCACTGCATGGGGGGTGATGCGCTGGCATCCCGCATCGGGTGACGCGGACCCTAGTGCTGCCACTGGCACTAATGTGAAAGACGTTTGAAGATCTTTTTCTTTCCCCTGATCTGTTGTCCTGGTGTGTCGTGAAATGGTGCGCGAAGAGGAAAGGTATGGTGGCGCTTAGGTCTGGTAATGCTTTAATGCCATTGAAACACCATTGAAACAACCTTTAGAAAAACTACAAGCCCTAATGGTTACCACTCCTTTACTTCTGGCACACTGCTCCAAAGCACATCAGGTCAACAAGAGTGTTAAAACCTCATTCATCCTCTTGCTCTACCAATACAGCTCCTGCTGGACTGGACAGTAAAGGAAAGGAGGGAGGGCCTGCTTGGAGGTTCGGGGATTTATGACTCAAACCTATCAAGGGCCTACAGCAGTGAATCTGGCTATGAGCTATCATAGGCCCAGGCTTGACATTGCAAAAACCACACCGTCGTTGAACATGGCAGAGACCCTAGTGAAAAGGCCAGCGGCACCATGCACGCTGTAGACTTGCCGAAATGCTCCACCAACATGGGTACGGGGGCAGAGGCAGTGGATCATGCAAAGTTTGGGGAAGGGATTGGGCAGAGCAGGGGGTTATGGAGTGGACTGCAGGGAGGTGATCTTGGAAAACCCATACCCAGTTTTTCAACCTGTCCCATCCTCTTGCTCTCCCTGGACTTATGCTAGCAAAATAGCTGGTATGGATACAAGGAGACCCATAGGTGATCAGGCAGCCCACTAGGATGCAAGTAAAAAATATCTTTACTAACATCTAGCTGAATGTTTGATTCTCCCGTCTTTTACTGTGGCAGCTTGGCGGGAGATGATGGGGAGTAGTCTGTTAGTGAGCCAGTAAGAGCAGCAATAAATTGGGTGGAAGATGGTTTTCAAACTTTGCTTCCTCCTCAATTTTGATTTGCTCAATTAGTATTTCTTCCTCAAATTCCTTTGCTCAAATAGGAAGGAAAGAGACAGGATGATTTTTTTCCTTTCTTTTTTCCTGAGTATAGTTTGGCTCAGAAAAATGATACCAGTTCTTTTGTTTTGGGGAAGAAGAACTTGGGAGCACATTCAAATAGGGTGAGAGGTCTTGCTTATCCTTAACCAAAAACAGGGTAGCTGGGAAGCACCCAACAGATCACAGAGAGCATTTTGTTTGGCAAGTCACAAGTTGCACAGTCCTGATTTAGCATATTTTGGTAGCACTCATTGATTTCCTTTTCATTTTTGGACAGCCCTAGTGTAAAACAAAAAGTTGTAAAGTGTGAAAGTAAGTGTGTGCTATTAATATCTCAGTGTTTGCTTGGCTTTCTGAGTGGCACCTTCATTGCTAAGATTGCAAAAGACTTTTCTAATAAACAGGTCTTCAAAACGGGCTCCGAGGCCTGTGTTAAGCTCTCTAAGAAGTGCTGTATAGAATGTCCTCTCACACTGAGGATAAAAACAGACAATTTGGTGTAAGCACAGGGCCTTCTAGAATACTCCAATAGGGGGATCCCAGACTGTTGGGGATTTTGCAGTGAACAAAATAAGGCTCAGCATGGCGGGCAGAACTGAAACATGTGAAAAACATGTGCTGGGAAAAGCCCTCCTGCCTGTCCTGACCCTCTTACTACTGTTTAGAGGTTCGTGAACGAGGAAGTGAATGCCAAAATGGTCAGAATGACATCTGACATCATCTCACGTCATCATCATTTACTTCCTGGTCCTGAGGACACTGCAGCCCTGGCAAGTTTGGGAAGCTGCAGTGCCCCAAGCTGCTTTAGGGCACTGAATAAATACTAACTATTGCTTATTATCGTTGTCCTCCTTAGTGATCTCAGGGTGGCCCCAGGAGTCCAGATCAGCAACATAGTTGCAGAATATTAGTGCTTCTGTGCTTAGGTTTCTTCCTCACACAAACATAGATTTACCAGAATTGTAGAGCATATTTTCTTCTATGTTAAAATGAAAAAAAAAAAAAAACCTGGCCTACAAGGGCTGTAATACAAATGCAGAAACCATTTACTGCTGAGTCTCGAACAGCAATCTGATCATGATGACAAACAACCAGAGTTATATCAGAAGACACGTGGAGACAAATAGCAAGTTGATTGTTTGAGATGCCCGGAGCGGGAAATGGGGTTATCTTTATATTTCAGAAAGGTCTTGTTAGCTTATCAGTGGCAAATTCTGCTGACCAGTGGTGTTTTTTGTTTTTTGTTTTAAAAAGGAGAGAATGAGATTTATGGCCACATTTTGAATGCTGATCGTATTCTGCAACTCGGTAATGGTCTATAAGGTGTCAGCAAAAATCCAGCATAAATTCTGCTAACCGGCTAGGAAGATTTGTATGTGAGAGCGAGAGAGGGAGCATTAGAATCCAATGGGTGCAGGGAAGCTTTCAGAGGTTAGGAAGTCTGATTTGTCCATGTGGGAGGGAGGGATCATCAGAGAATGAAAATCTGGTATTGTGCATTTGGAGAAAATGGTTGTGCAAGCCTCCCTTGAAAGCCACCTCTTCCTTTCCCTTCATTCTCAGTATCTTTCACACCATAAGATAAAATTAATGAACTGTGGAGAAATGCTTACGAACTGAAAGCAGGGGTAGTTTAAGTCTTCATAACAGCCAGTGTGAGACAAAATGAATAAAATAACGACCGGGGTTGGCCTGACTGAACAAGCAACTTAAGATTACTTGGCATAACAATACTTTAGGGGTGCGAACATTTTAAGTTGCATGTGATCTGAGAGCCTATTTTGTCCATGCTTGTGCATGGAAATGTGCAAGAAAAAAAAGTTTAAATATTCCATTCATTTTCCTTCTTAGAAAGCTCATATATTGACAGCCCAATCCTATTGGTCCTTTGGACCATCAGAACTTGTCTTTGGGTGGTGTCGTGTCCTTTGTGGCTGTTGCAAGAGACTGGGCCACTGCTGCAGGTGGATCAGGGATCTTGTGGTCTTTAAAACATTGCAGTGCCCGTAAGTTTTCAAATAATTTCAGATCAGTTTAACCCATTTTTGCCCGGCCCACAGGGGTACACATTTGGTCCCTGTTGCATATATGCAACACTGGGCAGAAATGGCTTAAGATGGTGTAATGAATTCATAGTGGGGCTATAACGCCTTTGGAATTTGGAGAGGATTCTTTTTCATTTCTGGACGCTTCGTCTAAATGTTCCAAAGCGTTCTGTGGGTCTTTCTTTGCCTTCAGAAATGTCTGATCTCAAGCCCATGAATGGGGAATGAGTCTGCAGTTCAATCAAGAATTCATCTTTTGGAGCTTTGATTCCTCCCTAGGCCCCATAAGTGTCTGACTTCGACATGTGACAAGCTCTTATTATGTCTAAATAGCAGCCAATGATGTGTTGTTATGCGACTGCCACCAATGACTCCTGGATGTTAGAGTGTTAGTATTATCCCCCTACAGATTTCATGTCTTCAGTTGAGCAGAAGTCTGACAAAATGTTTTTCTTCCCTGGTAACTCTTCCATGCAGATGTCATGCCTCCAGAAGGACTGAAACGTACAAGACATTTTGTTGCTAAACAGCAAACTATTAGGAAATTTTTCCAATTTTGGTGCATTTTTCATAGAAAGCTTTCCCTCCTTACTGGGAAGGCACAATATTTCTGTGTGTCATTAGCCATTTTCCTGTTACCCTTAACTGCCACCCAGTATGCCGGTTTGGTGGAATTAATTTTATTTTATATCTGTTTACTACCCTTAAATGCAGTGCCTACAGAGAAATGGCAACCCCCCCACTACTGTTTCTGTGTATTTTACGAAATGCACAACTATTTGTCTTTTTCAGAGGCATTTTCTACTTTAGCTGGACTTTTTGCTTCACAATCAGCATCCACCAAGTAACTGATTTCCTTTTCCTGGTCTGAGTGGGGGGAAGAAGTGGGGTTTAAAAGAAAACTTTCACAAACTACCAGTGAATAAGCACCGAAAGACAGAATAAAACTGTAATGATTGTAAAGAACAAAGAAGATTAGGTCCTGTTTGGACTCCATTTTGTGGAGCAGCCTCCATTTTTGAGAGAAAGAGCTGAAGCTGCTAAGTGCAAGCAAGTGGGAGGAGGTGGGGAAGGTACAAGGACGCTGTAGATTCTATCCAGCGGAAGGTGCAAATGAAGAAGATTCCATCTTGCTGAAGGTGTAAGGACATTGCAATCATCCACACAGCTGAGGACCCACCACTTGGGCTAAGTGGTATGATCTTTTGAGTGACCTCTGGACATTCCATCACTCAATCAGGAGATTTCAGACCTGTCTCCTGACTGGATGATTGATTGGGCTACAGCAGGGGTGCCCAAAGCCTGGCCCAGGGGCCATTTGTGGCCCTTGGGGATTCCCAATCTGGCCTGTGGGAAGCTCTCAGTGTCCCTCCGAAGACTTGCTGGAGCCAGTGCTGGCCCAATGCAACTGGTCTCAGCGTGAGGGTGACTGTTGGACCTCTCTTGTGAGCTGTGAGATGAGGGCTCCCTCCACTGCTTGCTGTTTCACATCTGTGATGCCCTGACACAGTGAGATGTGACTCTCCTGCCAAAATGTTTGGACACCCCTGGGCTAGAGTTATAAATATATCTAGTTTAGGGAGGCAGATAACACTTCATCAGAAGATCATCTTCTCAATGCTTTGGACAGGTGAACTAGCAATGCTTTTAGAGCTAACTACCTTGTAAGTAGCAGGCTTAGCTAAGTTAGGAGTATAACTTTATTGTTTTAAAATGTGTCTCTTTTAAATCTCTGTTGGTCTTTCTTTTATAGAGGAGTGTAATCATAACTGTTTAATTCTTAATAAATATACTTAAGCTATAAGCTTGTATTCTTTGTATCTGGAACTGTCTCCATGCTAAATTCAGCATCGCTGCCTGGGCACTCTATTGTTGGGTTAAGTTTTACAGCTTTTACTGGGTCCCTGTAATTAGGGCCAGTATTACTTGTCAAGCTGCTCAAAGCTGTGAGGTCATCCAGTCACCTCCTAGGAGGCTGTGTGTGTCAAACTGTGTGCCCTAGGCTGATAATAGGTTATTCCAGCTTGTGAATTTACAATAAGCCCCAAAATTAAGAATGGCATCCTGTAACACTGGCTGCCATGGAGACCGGCTGTGGCCTGAGAAGACTGTTGGTGCTCCCCTCCTGCACCTCCCCAGGGTCAGCTTGAGATCTGCCTGCCCTGAGGAAGGAAAGAAGAGGTGCATAGGCTAGAAAGGGAGCCTGTAACACCAGTTCCCAGGGAGACCAGCAATGTCCTGAGAGTTTATTGTATTGTATTTTGTAAGCCAATTTGGACATTATATTTTTGGCAAGGAAAAAGCAGGGTATGTATGTATGTATGTATGTATGTATGTATGTATGTATAAATTAAATTAAAATAATTAAATTAAATTTAAATAATAGAATAAGAAGGCATACAATGCAAGATGCATCTGAGGCTATTTTTTCAAAGTAATAAAAATACAGAGCGTAGATACTGACATATTTTTAAATATCACTAGTGAACTTCTAACAATTTGAATGCATTGGACGGTAGATCCAAGAATCCTGGACTATTGTTACAGTGATTCTGTTAGTGTCGTCATATCAGTAAATAAGCTTTCCATAACGGTAAAGTGTTGTATCTTATTTGATTATAAGAAGTTGAAGCTTGTTTACATGTCATGGTTTCACATGCTCCAGCTTTATATATGGCAGCTGGTGTCATATGGAGAGCTACCTGTCTGTAGTGGCTTGCACTCCTGCACAAGTGTCAACATGCCATTTGTGGCGACATGGTGAAGCTTGTCTACTATATACAATGAGTCACTGCAGATTAGCAAATCACTGTCTGGTGGTAGTAATTGTTCAAAGCCTTTGATGTCGCATACATGATCTCAGAAACCATGTAATAGCAATGTAAGGGCCCAATCCTATGGTCCACACCATGCCTCTGTGGCACGGACCACAGTCGCAAACTTGCCGTAAGGCACGTTTGCAGAGCTTGCTGCCGGGCTCCCACCAGAGGTGGCTCAGCTCTGGCCGGCGCTGAGCCACCACCCGGTGGGTGCCCGTGTTCCGCACCTTGGCGGTGCCTGTGACCGCCGGGCTGTGGAACGGCAAACAGGGCGGGGGTGTTCCGGGGAGGGGGAGGCCAGCGTGATGTGGGGAGGGGGCGGGGAGGCCGGCGTGATGCGGGGAGGGGGGTGTGCCAGAGGATTGCCTGGGGGCGGGCGGGAGGAGGATTCACGGAGCTCCGCTCAGCAGGATCTTAGGCGCTTCTGGAGGCTGCGTGCCTTACATGAGTGCCTTTACTTTAGCGGCACCCTTTGGGCGCAGCTAAAGAGAGTAGCCCCATTGTGGGGCTGCCTCCCTTACCCGGGGGAATGGGACGAATGTCCCCTACTCCCGAGGTGCCTTCTGCAATAGCGCAGGAGGCGCTGGATTCGGTGGCAGCCCTCATGGTGCTGCCGAGCGGGGGCGCCCCGGGCAGCTCAGGATTGGGCTGCCCCTTAGGATTGGGCCGTAAGGTAGGTCTCTGTGTTACTGTTCCATGTTGAAGACCTGGGTCAGAGAGTGAGTTGTTTGAAACTATTAGAGAATCGGTGGAAAGAGAAGATTTTAACTGGCCAACTCACACTCTCCTCTGTGATGCACTACCTCTGTCACCACTGTGACCCACCAAAACAGCTGTCACGTGGAGTGATTTTCATATGTAGCATCTATGTGAAAATGTAAACCGTTCCTAAGTCATTTTGAAATCAAAGCTGCGACAAGCTTCATCCATAGAAATGCTTCTATTTGATAAAATATGTTCCCCAACCTTTTCCCCCTAACATCTATAGATACTTTAGACAGATTGATCCCTTCTGCTTAAAGTCCTTTTACGTTTTTTCCCCCCTTGCAGAATCCGATATTGCTGACTTTGATGGGAGAAGCTCCCTCCTCTACAGGTTCAACCAAAAACTGATGAGCACCCTAAAAGATGTTATTTCCCTGAAGTTCAAGAGCATGCAGGGAGATGGGGTTCTGTTTCATGGAGAAGGGCAGCATGGAGATTATATTACGCTGGAACTGCAGAAAGGAAGGCTGTCTTTGCACATCAATCTGGGTATGTTCAACTATTTCTGCATAACTTTCATCAAGATTTTTGTTCTTTGCATTATATTAATATTGGTAATGGTAGTAGCACACCATAAGGACCCATCAGAAACACCCTTTAGTCTTCTGTTGGTTAAAAAGTTCTGGAGAGAGTGGAGTAATCTGAAGGCATGCATGCATACATTGTCTTTTTTAGTGTCCGTTTGTATTTCTAGCATTTTTATTGTGCTTCAGAGACCTTTGGACTATGTCTTCAGTCATGTGTGTACATGACATATTTTGTCTAATCAGTGTATGTATAGAATGGGATTAGAGTTAGATAGGGTTGGGTGGCTGGGGTTGAATTATGACTGTTGACCCAGCCTGCTGACCTCTAATTATTGAACCTAATCTCTTCCTTGAACCTATGTGTGTATGAGCTGTCCACTGCGAATCCTTTTGTTCAATCTGTTTCCTGAAGATTGTGTAGCTGAGGATAGTGGTGCACTGCAATATAGCCGCTGTGATGAATTTAGACTATTTTGAACTGTGGTGGCCCCGGAAGGTAATGATGCAGAGAGGGATGGAGGAATAAGTGTAGCATAGTGCTTTCTGGGTCCGATGTAGTCATTTTTACACGGTCCTTAGCATTTTCACTTCCTCAACCAGCATAGGCAACCCCCTTGTTTCTTCCTCCACCCTCTGAATGGTAAAGTTGTCAGCAAGACAAGGCAAAAACGTATTGGACCTCCACTCTTGTAGCACAATCCTGTCTTGCACTGGAATAGGCAGACCAGGTGGCCTTCACTGTACTAGCAGAATCGGCTCAGCCAGAGGCAAGGGGAAACTCTTCCCCTTACCCCTGGGTAAACCACCACAGCCCCAATTGGTCTCCTCAGACCTGCGCCACCTCCGGAGGTGATGCAAGTCCAAGGAGAATAGAGCGGCTTGGAGCCACTTCACATTGCTCGGGGAACAGAGTTGGGATCTGTCATAACTGCCAGGTCACAGCCCCGCCTCCCGCTCCCTGCCATCCTGCCCCCTGGAATGCCCTTCTCCCATCCTCCCCCACCCCAGAACTCCTCCCTCCCACCGCCTTCCCGCCTCCTCCCCACTCTCCCCAGACCCCTGCTTTGACTGACGCAGCCTTACCTCTCTGCATTGGTTCAGAGGCTGGATGCAGCCTCCGTGGGCCAGTGCAAGTCCCTGCAATGGCCCAGCCAACACATGAGGAGTCGCAAACGTGCTTTACAACATGTTTGTGACCCTCCTGGGCCGGCACAAGGGACTTGCACTGGCCCAGGGCACACTTAGGATTGTGCCCTTAGACAGGTTACAGCCAAGATGAACAAATGTCAGGATAGTTTCCCATTACTTCTGCAGCTGGCCTCTTGGAAGACTTGGTTAATTTTTTTTTTTTTTTAAGGAAAGCGTCATCTGTGACTTCTGCTTCCTTTATCTTTTGTCTTCTTGCCTCCAGTGCCTGTCTTTATATTAAGTTCTGTATTTTTGTCTCCTTTCTCTTTGTATTAAGTTAAAGTCCTCTTGATAAGGTTCTGCTCAGTCCCCATGAGATGCAATCCATCTTTTGCTAGGAGTCCTTCATAGTGTAAACCATGACCACTCCCAAACAAACCACTCCCAACAACACCATCTTCATAGCCAACTGTTCATTGCCAAGGATCCTACTTCCTCTTGCCGTGGCTTGACCTTCAACAGGAAGGATGGGTGAAAACACCACTTTGGATCCCAACTTCTTCTTCGTAGACTTTGTAGTCTCTTCAGGTCCTTCTGAAGCTACTTCTGGTAATATCATTTGTTCCTGTGTGGAACAATAGGAAGGGGTAGTGGTAATCAGGTTTGATGAATCTCAGCAATGTCTCCATCACATGCACCAGGAAGACAGCACACATCCTGAGTTGTCTGGTTCACACATTGTTGCCCCATCCCTCTCACTAGGAGTCCAGCAACACCATGATTCCTAGGAAGAGTTAGGTTCCTCCTAACTGTGGGTAACTTATAGCCTGATTCTATGTGGCTGCTTTGCTGAGAGTGCAGGGGTACCAGAGTGATGTCTGGCAGATCTTCTGCTCTGTTGAAGTTCAGAGTCTGGTTGCGGGGGTGGGGGGGTGAGGTGAGAGCTATAGTGCTCATGCTCTTGTTCCAGCTGTAATATAGCATCCTATGGGACTCCTCTGAGCTACACCAGCTCTGTTTCTGGTATAGCACTTTGCAACCTTTGGGGGCATGCCTGGCTGTGGAATGAGATTCAGGATCCACCATCCACCAACTCCACCTTGTCACACTCTATTCCACTCTGCTCTTCACCTTGTTGCAACCTCTTTGCTGGCAGGGTTGTACTGCTAGCTGTTTTGTGCCCTATTATTGGTGGTGAGTGGCTTTCTGACTGCTGTGCTGGCAATCTGTGTAGCACCTGCTTCTGCACTAGGGAAGGGCTTCTACACTGGGGAGCTGTCTGCATGCCAGTGTACGTGGTGGTTCGATGGCATTTCTCCTAGTTAGATTGGGCCTAAAGAGTCCTCGTCCCTGGCCAGTGGAGCTTGGGGTGGCAATTCTTGTCTAGATGGTGATAAATCATCAACCATAGTGAAAGTCTAGTGTTGATTACTCAGCTCCAGTGGCACAGAATTTGCCTTTTAATGCATATTCTTTTAGAAATTTAATTTTTAAAGAAATCAAGGATCTATTTTCTATGAAATAAAACTCAGATCTTGCCATTATATTGGTTTCTAGGGGCACTGTGTTTGCTGACTGTATTTGTCATCTAACATTCTCAAGCAAATGACCATCATCACATTATGTTAACTCCATGAAACTAACATATACAAATTGCCTGAAGTCCTTTGCCAATCAGTTATTTCTAATATGTCTTGTACAGTCCTTATTGCAATTCACACTATCTGATCTTGCTATAAATAATTGTATTACGATGTTTGTCAGATTTTCTGGTTTTTTGCCCATCTGAGAGCAGTAATAGTCCCACAGAAGTCAGTCAGGTGTCAAGTCCAATTGTATATATTTCCTCAGAAGTTAGTTCCACGGTTCCACATATGAATGTGAATTGCATGGCAACTTTGGACACACAGTTAGGTGCTTGATTGGGTGTAGTCTAACTCACAGTTAATAATTGTTGATGACTTTTTTTTACACCATGGGACAAACAGTTTGACCCTAAGCATGTTTACTTGGAAATTCAGGCCCTCTACGTATTAAGTGTGTCAGGATTGCATCCTTAAAAGTCCATTTAAAGGTGTGGCTTTGATTTCCACCTTTTTTTTTTTCTTTTTAACCACCCTGCCTGAATGGCATTAATTTGTAAGATGGGAGCTGATTGCCTTTGACTTAGCTTGGCTGTACCTGCCCAAGAGGTGACTAGCCGGTCCCTTATCTACTCATTGCTTCTTAAGCTGCTAGAGCAATGCTTTCTCTGTGATGCAGATCAGTTTGCTTAGAAATGTGCTCAATTTTCAATCTCTTTATCCTCTTGTATGCTTTGTGTGCTTTGGTACATGTTGATTACTGTAACCCAATAAAACAAATAGCTTGTTGTGCTGCCAGCTTGTCAGAAAATATGAATTTTATATGAGCATTGTTAATTTCAGTTCTTTTTGGAAATACTAATTTAACCATCTCTGCATTTGAAAACAGCTGCAGGATAAGGAAACTACTGTTTTAGAGAAGACTTCGTTTTGATTGTTTTCAGATGATAATGGAAGAATTATTTATTCAGTGTGAGGCGTGAAGTGTGGAGAGGTATTTGATCAATAAAGCATGGTCCTTGCATTATTTCCAGCAGCTGATTTCTAAGTCGAATTTGTTTCAACAAATAATCAGCTTGATTTGCCCACAGTTGGATTGCCTACAGGTTGGATGGAGTAGAGGACATGGCCAGCATCATGAGACAACAAGGTTGAGGCAGGAAATTCAGGGAGTTTTTCAACAACACACAACAGTTGTATCTATGACATGTATGGTGTGTGTGTGTACAGTAAAGCCTGCTACCCCAAGAGCTGTTAAACCTTCTTTCCTGGTGTGTTGAGGATCCAGAGTATTGAGACAAAGGAAGGGTGAGAAAAAAAACCTCCCCACATAGTCAAATTATTCCTGGCACTCTTTTCATCAGGACTGTAGGGGAGAGGGATGGCCAAAATGGAAGGAAATCCTATTGTCTTTGCTCACCACTGTTGCTCCTGCCTTCAGAGAAGTGAGTAAGGAGTTATTGGGGTGGGGGGAGTAAGCTGGTGCTAAGAGTTGTTAGGAAAGAAACCGTGAATTTTTGCTCAGTTCTAATTTGGAAGTGAGCTTATGGGACTTTGGAACCCCTTCTTTGGCAAGGTTTTTTCAAATCTCTAAAGCAGGGGTTTCCCAAACTGTGAGTCGTGGCTCCCCAGAGAGCCACAGAAATCAGCCAGGGGAGCTGCAGAATCTATGAAAAACCTGCCACCCTATACAGTTTATAGAATTGTAGCCCTTATGGGGAACTGCGACCAATGGCTCAGTAGGTCAAGGGAGCAGCCAGTCGAAAAAGTGTATGGTTTGGGATCCAAGTGTGATTCTGACGCTCAGATCACATATCTCATGTCAGTAACATTCTTCAAGCTGAGCAATACACTTTGGGGGTGCATGACATTTTGCATTAAGTGAAATACAATGCCAGCGGTAACAGGTTAGGGAACAGGTTTCTTGCACTACTGGAAAGTAGGCAGGCAGAGAAGGACCATAGGGAGACTTCCAGTGATGATCAGGCTTCGTCCCACCCTCAGGCGCGCAGCTCCTCAGCTGCCCGAGTAGGAAGTCTCGGGGCTGGAGGATGTCATCCTGGAGAGGAAGGAAACAATCCCCTAGGGGGGACCCCTTCTCCAGGGGACGGGTACTCGGGATGGGCACTCGGTAACCAAACACACTCGGGATACTCCTCGGCAGGAGGGGGGTTGGGGACTTCTTGTAGTGGGGGATTTGATTATCAGAAACATAGAGAGGGGGGTTTGTGATGGATGTGAGGACTGCATGGCGACTTGCCTGCCTGGTGCGAAGGTTGCGGACATCACTTCTCATCTAGACAGGCTGGTAGATAGTACTGGGGAGGAAGTAGCAGTTGTGGTGCATGTCAGCACCAACAACGTGGGCAAGTGTAGCCGGCAAGTCCTGGAGGCCAAATTTAGGTTATTAGGTAGGAAGCTGAAAGCCAGGACCTCAAATGTAGCGTTCTCTGAAGTGCTACCTGTTCCACGCACAGGGCCAGCTAGGCAGGCGGAGATCAGGGTCTCAATGCGTGGATGAGACGTAGGTGTAGGGAGAAGGGTTTTAGATTCGTTAGGCACTGGGGAATATTTTGGGACAAGCGGGGCCTGTACAAGACGGGCGGGCTTCACTTGAACCAGAATGGAACCAGACTGCTGGCGCATAACATTAAAAAGGTGGCAGAGCAGCTTTTAAACTGATCCCTGGGGGAAGGCCCACAGGAGCCGAGGGACATCCAGTTTGGGACTCTTCATCCCTATGGGACGAAGATGGGGAGGTTAGAGAACAACAAGGCAAAGACAGAGTAGGAGAAGAAACTGGGAATAGTAGCATGATGGGATGTGATAGACGGGTTGGCACAATGAGAGGATGCAGGGATAAAGGAGCAAATAAGCAGCCCATCTTGGGGGACTTCCTATACAAGTGCTTTTATGCAAATGCCCGAAGTCTCTGAGTGAAGATGGGAGAATTGGAATGTTTGGTATCTAGAGAAAACTTTGATATAGTGGGCATAACGGAAACCTGGTGGAATGTGGAGAATCAGTGGAATACCGCAATCCCAGGCTATAATCTCTACGGGAGGGCAGGGAGGGTCATATTGGAGGGGGGGTGGCCATTTATGTGAAAGAAGGGATAGAATCTAGCAAAGTAGAGATTGAAGGTGGGTCCGACTCCACAGTAGAATCCTTGTGGGTTAAATTATCAGGCCTGAGGAGCAATGTATTACTGGGGGCATGCTATTGTCCTCCAGACCAGAAACCTGAAGGGGACCTTGAAATGAGGAAACAGATCAGGGAGGTGACAAGGAGGGACAGGGTTGTAATCATGGGGGACTTCAATTATCCTCATATTGACTGGGTCAATTTGTGTTCTGGTCATGATAAGGAAACCGGATTCCTTGACATGCTGTGCCTTAGAGCAGCTAGTCATGGAGCCCACCAGAGGACAGGTGACTCTGGATTTAATATTGTGTGGTACTCAGGACCTGGTTAGAGATGTCAGTGTTACTGAGCTATTGGGGAACAGTGATCATGCTGTGATCCGTTTTGACATGCACGTTGGGGGAAGAATACCAGGCAAATCTCTCACAAAAACCCTTGACTTCTGACGAGCAGACTTCCCTCAAATGAGGAGGCAGGTTAGAAGGAGGTTGAAAGGGAAGGTAAAAAGAGTCCAATCTCTCCACTGTGTATGGAGGCTGCTTAAAACAACAGTAATAGAGGCCCAGCAGAAGTGTATACCGCAAAGGAAGAAGGGCTTGACTAATTCCAGGAGGGCGCCTGCATGGCAAACAAGCCAAGTTAGGCTGTAAAGGGCAAGGAAACTTTCTTCCGTAAATGGATGTCTTGCCCTAATGAGGAGAATAAAAAGGAACATAAACTGTGGCAAAAGAAATGTAAGAAGGTGATACGGGAGGCCAAGCGAGACTATGAGGAACGCATGGCCAGCAACATTAAGGGGAATAATAAAAGCTTCTTCAAATATGTTAGAAGCAGGAAACCCGCCAGAGAAGCGGTTGGCCCTCTGGATGGTGAGGGAGGGAAAGGGGAGATAAAAGGAGACTTAGAGATGGCAGAGAAATTGAATGAGTTCTTTGCATCTGTCTTCACGGCAGAAGACCTCCGGCAGATACCGCTGCACAAACGACCCCTCCTGACCAAGGAATTAAGTCAGATAGAGGTGAAAAGAGAAGATGTTTTAGACCTAACTGACAAATTAATTCTGACAAATTAACTGAGAAATTCTTATGTTCTAGGCAATGGAAAGCTGCAAAAAAAAAAAAAAAATGATTTGAGAGAAGAAAGTCATGGTACAAACCAGGATTTGACTTCAAGCAAAGCTTGATTGTAGACTAGAACTAGCTTAGAATTTGCTGTTAGAAGCTGAAGGCGGGAGAAGAGGTGGTGGATTGGTACCAGGCGGCGGGCAGGTTCGGCTGCAGTGGTCCACGCCAAATCTAAGCTCCCTTCTTTGGCCTGATCCACCTTCATGGAGCAACACAGACTTGTGCCAGTGAATGAGCTGATGCAGGTTCGTGTAGCCCCATTGCAAGGGGACAAATACTCCCTTTTCCTGAGGAGAACTTCAGCAATCACAAATCCCCCACAGAACGCAGCGAAGGCTGTGGTGATACCACTTCATTTAGGTTAGATTGGGCTGTCCGGTGTTCTTTGCAAGAATTCCAGCCACCAAAGGGCCATAGGTGGCCTGCCATAAATCAGTCCAGGAATAGCCAGTATCCATCAATGGCACAATGTGTCCACCTCTCTCAAGTTTAGGTTCAAATGTGGCAATATGTGAGTCAATGCCTACATCTACATTTAACTGCATTTTATTTTCAACTGAACAGAGTCAATTCAAAACATTAAAAGAACTTGTTATTCTTTTTTCTCTCATCTTCTTTTCTGATTAATTATGTTTGTTTAAAATGCAAGTGACAATTTTCCAGAGCCTTTCCCTTATTGTTGCATAAGCCCATTAACGGGCTTTGTCCTCAACTAATCTCTTTTTTTCTTTTTCTTTTTTAATCAGAAATGATTCTACTAATGCTTAACGAGAGGAGAATAGTTCATTACAAATTCAGAATATCCATTTCTAAACAAAACTTTGAACAGGGTTGTTTTTTGACATTCTTAATGACTGCTTTTGAGGAGACAGTCAACTTATTTTGATAAAAAAGTCTGTATACTGTTTGAGCATCTTGTAGTTTAGTTATCACTGATCTAAGATAATATTGTGAGCTCCAATTACAGATTAGTAAAACAGGCATAGGAAAATAGGCTCTGTTTTCTGAGGAAGCCACTCTCGGAGTGATATGTAAATGGAAAGTGATTTGAAGAAGGCCACATACATTTCTGATGCCTCTGATCACGAACATTTCTGATCACGAACATTTCACGAACATACATTTCTGATGCCTCTGATGCCTCATATAGTGCTGAATTTCCTCTACCCATAACTTATGCTGGTAGGGCATAGTCATGATTCTAACTTGTGGTTATAAATGTAGTTGCCGTGTATAGGAGAATGCTCAGATAGCAGCCCAATCCTATTCTTAAGACAGCGGAACTTGCTTCCTGCTTTCATAAATGATGTGGCATCACTGTAAATGGTGCGCTGCTGCGAAGCATGAGGGAGCTGTCAGCAAAAGCAGCCAGCAGTTTCCCTCTTGTACCAACAGACCACCTGGGCCACATCAGAGTAGGTAAGGTGGCAAAAAAGACAGGTTATGGGAAGGAAGGTTCAGGGGAGGTTTGGGGCAAAGACGGGAGAGGCACAGAGTGGGCTTGAGGGGGTGGATCTCAGTGACAAAACCATATGTTGGATCCTATCCTTGATTTTCCAATCTGCCCCTCTCCCTTCCTCTCTTCTGACTTATTCCAGCAAAATAGCTGGTGTGGGTCTGACCCATAGGCCATCAGGCAGCCTACAGGGAGTTAAGTAAACAAAGTTTTTTGACTTCTTGCTGCCGCTCCTTTGATCACTGATCACCCCTCTCTGACACAGCAGGCAGCACACTCAGGTAGAGCAACTTCATGCTGTGGATTGGCAGGGGATAGGATTGTGCTGTGTGATACATATGCTTGGTATATGATGGGATTCAAGATGGCCACCTGGTAGGATCCCTGCTACTGTGCTCCTGCTTTATGCCCTGATATTTCTCTTTAGTTGGATCCTTTGATTCTTTTTCCTCCTCTGGATGCTTCCTGAGTCCTGGTAGAGCAAAGCAACACTACCAGTTGTTTCCAGTCTGCACCCTTGTCTTTGGATTACAGTGGATTTTAAAAAGCTGCTTCGATGGGGAAGAGGAGAAGGCATAAACACTCCCCTGGACAGGGCAACTCTCCTATCAAGTCAGCCAAGCAGCTACGTCTGGAGGATCTCCCAGCATGGTCAGACACAGTAGGTGAGCTCATGAATCTCGCTTCTCCCAACAGATATGAAGCTCTTCATGTTTCCAAATCAGAGGCAGAGAGGAATTATCAGTCTCCCCTCAGTCATACTGGCACAGCGTCAGCCTGCCCTCCCTCACCCACCCTTTCAGCTCCCTCTCCACAGGATAAGCAGTCATTATCTCAGCAGAACGATCCCAGTAACTGCTTCTTGACCTTGTTGGGCGATTACAATATTATCATTGGAAACACGCTCCTTTTTGTATGTAAACAGCTTAATACTATTCTTGCGCAGCTGGACTCACTTCACAAGGCCATTCAACCGCCTTTACCTTCCCTCTCTGCTCAAGCTTTGGGTCTGAACTTTAACAAGCCAGGGGAAGCTGAACTGCTGGGGCTGCGTGAGAATCTGGATTGTGGAGAAGCTGCCTATTGTTTGTTGAAAAATCAGATACTGCTGGAATTCCAGGATTCTCCCATTCATAAGGGGCGCTGGGCCAATAAACTGAGGGCAAAAGACTCTCTATGCAGATTATTATACCTTGATCCATCTCAGGCTGACTGTGTTGATCTGCAGGAAATCATAAAACTCCCTTGGATTCCCCAGTCTCCAAATTGGACCCGGCTTCTTTTGAAGTTTGGCACCTCTCAGATCCCAGGCCAGCTGCATGGGAAGAGTTTGTTTCTTCGGTCCTTTGGCATTTTCTTGCGGAGGGTGTTTACCGACTTGATTATTAAACCTTTGCTCCCAAGGTACAAAATGCAGCCTCCCCCTCCTCTCCTTCCATCCAACCTTGCGCAGGCTGGCTCTGTGCCCAGTCACTGGAGGAGAGATCATCGTACCCAGAGCGTGGGAGTTGCCAATTGCTTTTCTCCTGATTCAAGCCCCTTGGTGCTGCCTTGTGCTAATGAGTTAAGGTCTGCAGCTGACTCTCTTGGAAATGCTTTGCTTCACTTGAAGTCTTCACTGCACAAGCCACAGGCTTTTGCTTTCTCCCAGCCAGTTAATTCAACAATTGGCTGTTCAACTGGTGCAGCTTCTAATAGCAAATGGCAGGTCCAGCCTTCTGGCACTGGCACCGAACCTCAAGCACCAGACCAGGCACATTCTTCGTTGATTTCTGAGATGATGGGAGCTCAGTCACCCTCTGTCTGCATACCCCCCCTAACTGGAGCAGATGAGTCTATGGATAGCTCTCCTTCTGAAGCCTTTAAGCCTGTGCTGATGAATGAATCAGCCAGTGAGGTGGACTATCTCAATGGAGTGGGTTTGCAGTGCCATTCAACTAACACGGAGGAGGTCCTGCATCATGTTGTGGCTATCCAACAATTGCCTAGAGACTCAGCCCAGGTCTTGTCATCTTCCCCAAGCTCATCACAGCCTAATATGAACTCCTTATCTAAAGCCCTGGATAGGGTACCATCAGGGGCAACATCTGCTGCTCCCTGCGATGAGGAATTGGAATCAGCTCTTGTGTCCTGTAAAGCTTTGCCAAAGATTCCTGGCTCCCACCTACCCTCCAGGTTCCTTGGGGACATAGAAGTGAATGACCAAAATTCAGGTTCAGCTAATGCAATTACTACTGCCCTCCCAATGCATTTACCTACTGACGACCATTCACTCATTGCAAGGGCGCTCCCAGCCCCCAAAGGCCCCTTGTCAACGGAACAAGGCCCTAGGGCAGATCCTCCTGCATTGCTGGCTAAAGATCTGATAATGGAATTACAGCTGGAGGGGGATGACATTGTGGAGGGTGCCATCAGCGCCTTTAAGGAACTCACAAGACCAGAACAAATAAATATTATCAGATCCCTGGACAGGGTTAAAGCAGAACTTCTCAATTATAATACGGAAACTTCGACCTATGAAATCCATTCTCTGACCCCTCCAGTGCCAGCATCTGCTCATCAATCTGCTTTAGAAGTAGCCACTGAGGCAATTCCCGTCCCTTATTCCAGGGATTTTACACCTTCTCCGGTGACCAACTTAGCCCTGAGTAGCTGCATGTCTCATCATCCTTCTGGTGCTGAGTGTCCATCAGGAAGCAAAGATTGACTAATTAATGCTTCTCCAGCCCCTGCTACTTCTTCCCAACTAAAAATTCTTTCCTGGAACATTGCAGGGTGGAAGAATAAGAAAAATGACAGTGGTTTCTTAAGCTATCTTAGAACCTTTGACATTATTCTGTTGCAGGAGACATGGGCTTTGGACCATCTGTATATCCCTGGCTACAAGGCTTTTGTAGTACCTGCAACTAAATCCACCTCTAATGGTCGTCCTTTGGTGGGCTTAGCCAGCTTTGTACTGAAGCAGTTTAAGTCATGCCCTCTAGACATCATTCCAGGCTGTTGCAAGATACAAGCACTGAGGGTGTCTTTTGCAGACATTGACTTAATTTGCGTCAACACTTATATCCCTCCTTTGCTTAATAGTTTACAAAGGACCCAGCTCTGGAATGATCTATCATCATGTATGAATGACCTCAAGAGGGCCCACCCCCATGCTGAAATTCTTTTGCAGGGCGATTTAAATGCCAGGGTGGGAAATTCAGCAGATATCTTTCGCAGAGCCTGGGATGTGGTTGATGACAGCTCCCTCCCCCCCATTTGCGCATTAAGCAGGCGGTCCAAAGATGCATACTATAATGCTAATGGTATGGCCCTTGCTAAGTTTTCCATCAGCTCTAACATGATCTGGCTCAATGGTCTAAGAGAGTTCCCCAACGCTGATGAATTTACTTTTGTATCCTCTCGTGGTGCCAGCGTTGTGGATTACATTTTAGTTTCCACTAAAATGAAACATCATGTGAAAGATTTTGCCATTGGGGACCTAACCCTTAGTGACCATCTACCTTTAATCTTGGTCCTTGACCTCCATTCTGGGAGTGTTCCATCACAAGCTGAGATGGATACAAATCAAGAGGGTAGGTATAAAATTGTGGCTAATAGCGCCCTTTCCCCTAATTTCCATCGTCTAAGTACGGAACCAGCAAGCAGAGATTTTTTATCAGCCATTCTACAGGATCCGGATCCCCTTGTTCAAATCAAATCCTTTGAAGGTTTTATTGGTCACGTTTTTAAGGTTTTGAGTACGAAGCCTAAGTTGGTTGAATCCTGTGGTGCATTTGACAAAAAGGATTGGTTTGACAGTGAATGTAGGAATCTTAAGGTGTGTATTAGGGCTTCTTATTTAGATTTTAGAAAATACAATGACTCCAAGTGTTTGGTTAAATACTCTATCCTTAAAAAACAACTAAGTGTTTTATTGACAGAGAAAAAGAAAAGGTTTGTTTTAACTCAGTGGAACAAGCTGCATCAAGCAATTCAACAAAAAAATAATAAACAATTTTGGGCAGTTGTAGCAGGTTCGTGTAGATCAGAAACATACGACCCTGCTATTATTCCATCATCTACATGGGTTCAACACTTCACAGACATTTTTTACGATAAGAGCAAATCCCCAGACGCCTACCCTGACTTTACCTCTGTGGATCTGCCTATCTGGCCTCCTGTGACCCCTGAGGAAATTAAAGAACTAATTATGCAATTGAAGCCAGGGAAGGCTGCAGGTCCAGATGAAATACCACCTGAGCTTTTAAAAGGCGATCCGGAATGGTGGGCCCAGTTACTTGCCCACGTCTTTACAGTGATTGACAGTTCTGGCCTATTGCCCAATGTCTGGCTTACAGCGACAGTTATTCCTATCCATAAAAAGGGTGACCCTACCACACCAGGAAATTTTCGGCCCGTTAGTTTGCTTTCTGTAATAGGTAAGATTTATGCTAAATATCTATGCAATAAACTTACTCTCTGGGTTACTTCGCAAGGCATCTTAGGCCCCGAGCAATCTGGCTTCTGTCGGGGCAAATCAACTTTGGACAATTGTTTGTTCCTATCTCATTTGGCCCATAAGCAGGTTAGGATATGCAAGGCTCGCCTTTATGTAGCCTTCCTTGATCTGAAAGGTGCCTTCGATTCTGTGGATAGGGAGCTTCTTTGGTCCAAGTTGGAAAACATGGGGATTGATAAAAGATTGTTGCTACTGATTAGGTCCCTCCATCTAAATACTTCATGCAGGGTTAGACGCTCCTGGAGTGGGAATCTAACTCATTCCATCGCTACCAACAAAGGGGTCAAACAGGGCTGTGTCTTGGCCCCCATGCTTTTCAATCTGTTTCTAAACGACCTTGCCCCATCCCTGAAGGAAATAGATAGCCATTGCCCGAAGCTTGGCGCAAGCCAAGTGCCGCTACTTCTGTATGCGGATGATGCAGTACTGATATCCCGTACTAGGATTGGCCTAAAACGTCTGCTGAATCGCACTGAAGAGTATCTTCTGTCCAACAAATTGCAAATCAACTATGCTAAATCTAAGATAATGATATTTGCCAATAGATGGAAGGCTTTTAAGTGGTCTTGTAATGGCAATAAAATGGAGCAGGTTAAGCATTTCAAGTACCTGGGAATCAACTTCCATTACAGGCTCACTTGGGCTTTTCATCGTAAGGCAGTGCAGAACGCATCCAAACTGGCGTCCTCAGCTATTTCCCGTTTCTTTTCTACCTGCGGCAATGGTTATGTTCCAGCTGCTCTGGAGGCATTTAAGGGAAAGATTCTTTCCCTGGTCCTTTATGGCTCTCCCATCTGGTATAAGGCTATTACCCAACCATTAGAACGCATTCAAGCCTCCTTTCTGCGGAAGATTTTGGGTTTACCCAGGTGCGTTCCCTACTCGGTTCTGTGTCTTGAGGTGGGGTTAATTCGGCTAAAGACGACTGCTTGGCTTAGATTATTGAAATTTTGGTTTAGGACTTTATTCAACCCTACCCCCTCTGGTCTAATGCTCCAATTATTGTCGGATTCAGTCCTGCCATTAGAGATCACTGATCTTCTAACCAAGCTCAAGTCAATAGGGCTGGACACTGCAGAGCTAGGCATGATTGGGTGTGATGCTGCTTACAGAATCGTCAAAGAAAGAATTCTTGACATCGAACAACAAGAGCTGTTTAGTGCCGCCAGAACCACATGCTCTCCACTCTATCTCCATGTTCCAATCAGTTTTGGGAAACTGGCCTCCTTCTTTTATCACCTGGAGTGCCCACAGGCTCGGAGAGCATTCACACTTGCAAGATGTAATGCTCTTCCATCAGCCGTGTTATCGGGCAGGTTCAGTGGTATTCCCTACTCGGAGAGGAAATGCAAGTGTGGTAGGGATTGTATTGAGACCATAACACATACCCTTTTCTACTGCCCACTTCATGATGTCTCACGCAAGAAATATCTAGGCCCTTTGCTAACTAGGATGCAGGGCTGGGAGGACTCAATCATGCTTCAGTCTCTCCTTTCCACATCTGACTCTGAGACCCTTGATAGGGTCGCTGCCTTTTTATCTGGGGTAATTGCCAGGCAGAGCTCTGGAACTCTGGGCAGTATGTGAGGAAAAGACTGATGTCTATGTTGTGGTGTCTTTGTATATTTTTGTTTTGTTTTGTTCTTTCTCTGTATTTTATGCCAATAAAGGTCTACTGAACTGAACTGAACTGAACTGCTTGGTATATATTTTTTCACCTTCTCAATTAACGTATTTCTAAATTCACTTTTAGTAGTCTTGAGTAATTTCCCATAAGTATTTTCAAGATGATGGAATGTGCTAGTGTAGCATAACAGTTGAGAGAGGGACCAAAAAGCCAGGAAGGTCTTGATGCAAATATTCTGTCTTCCACGAGCTCACCAGCATAAGCCAGGGACCATGCCTCAACCACCTAACTGTAATTTATGGGTGATAAAAGTAAACTCACTTTAGTATTCATCTTCTCTACAAAAGGGCTGCTAAAGAATTACTGAAACATCATATGAAGTATTTGCAAACAAACAAGACAAATCAAAAACCATCTATTCCAGTAGTAGCGAGTTCACACAAAAGAAAGCTATGGGTTTCCCCAAAGACTTTATCTCTTTCCAAAAAAACCCAAAAGTGTCCTTTGTGTTTTGAGATCACATTTTCATGGATGAAATTAAATGTTTCAATTTTGTAGCTTCACTCTCAGTTGTTTGAGTGAAACGAAATGTTAAATACCCTAAATGACATAGGGCCCAATCCTATCCAACTTTACAGCTCCAGTGCAGCAGCAATGCAGCCCATAAGAGAACAAATGTTCCCATACCTTGAGGAGACCTCTGTGACTATCTCCCCACCACGGGATGCAGTGCACGCCCCATTGGCACAGCTGCACAGGCATTAGAAAATTGGATAGGATTGGGCCCATCATCATCATCAAAATCATCATCACCTCCACCTTCTCCTCCACCCAGAGTGAAAGATCTATGAGTTGTGCCACATACACACAAACAGCTCTTTACTTGTGAGTTCAATGCATGCATTATTTATGTTTCCTGCTATAGTTCTCTTAGACACGAGTACATCATCTGGCAACTATCGCAAGGAATCTGGCAGCTGAACAACACTGATTATAACAACACTGAGTATCTGGCCAATTTTTCTTTTTCTTTTAAGCCTACTAATCGGGTTGCTGGCCAATTTGTCTTAGGGTGTAAAACCTGGACCAGTTCTCATTTCCTGTTCTGCTCTCAGGCATCTGTGGAACCAGTGTGCAACACTGCATATCAAGTGGCAAGTAAGGCTCACAAAATGAGGCCTTTCTTGGATGCTGGCCATCCCTTCATTGGAAATTAAGCCATTGAGCTCAATCCAGGCATAGTTGCACTGATAGGGTCATTTAGTAAAGATGGTTGCTGATCTATCTTGATGCATCACTTCCTTCCTGAAGCATCTGTGCATGCCTCTTGATTGGCAAGATTTATCCTCACCAGGTTGGATGGCATGATATATCCGCTGACTTCTTCCAAACCTCTGGAGGGAGAGGCACGGTTCACGTCTTCCTTTTGCTAAGCTCTCCGCAGTTGTTTGAGCTTATCAAACCATCTGCACCTGATTAGATGGAGAAATGGCAGTGCTTCGTGTAGCATGCACATACTCCTCTCCCACATGATTTGGAGGGGACCAGCAAACACACCCTCCGGACCAGCCCCCTAGGACTCATTTGAGGGGCAGCCCAATCCTAAATAAATCCTTCCATGTTAAGACCTTGATATGAGACCTTATTCCAAGTGCTCCTCACTTTCAGTAGTTAGGCAGATGCCTGCCTGACAAAGGATTTTGCCTGCTCCCTAGGCAAATTCACCTGATAATGGTTACATCCTGATCTTTTCAGCACTCTGTTCACCTATGTTTTTAACACTGCACCATTTTGCTCCCACTGTTTTATTGAAATTTGCCTGCTACCCTTAAAACGTCTTAGGTGGTTTATTATTGTATTTACACTATTGATTTTAATTTGTGTTAGCTGTCTTCAGTACTGTTTCAGGTAAAAGTAGGGTATTAATCTCCTAAATAAAAACAGAGTGGGGGCATTGCAGAGTTTTTCTTAGAGGGTCAACGTTGGGTCCTTTTCATGGCATTACAAAATATTAGTATTCTTCTTTGTTGGATTGTCTCTTTAAAGCTGCCTAGATAACAATGTGCTCATTAAAATAAAATCCACAGTGTGTAATGGCTTGAAATGCCAGAAGCAATTAGGCTGTATTACCCATGGTTGTAAGACATCTGATACATTTATATGTGCAGATTTTCAATTAGTCCAGATGGTGTTCTTAGGTTTTAAGAAATTTTCTTTAAATCTGGATATAAGGCAATATTGCCAGAACATATATGCTGTCATCCAATAAAAGGACAATACAGATCCCTAAACATGTCCTGGGTTGCAGATATCCAGCCATATAAAGCAGTGTGACAGATTCAGGGTAGAATTGACAGAACTATTCTTAGATCTCTTCTGCACTGAAGTGTTCTCCTAACAGTTCATTGGAATTAGAATACAGTACATACCCATACCCATTAATTGGAGATCAGAGGGCTGAATAATGGTCATGACAATAATAGTCATTTTGTGGTGGTACATTTCATATGTGCACCTTCATTGTTTCCCTATTGCCTCCTTATAGTCAGTGAGGGCACAATCCTATCCTGCGCTGGAACAGGCAAGCCAAGAGGCTTGCACTGTATCCAGCGCAGGATAGGGGCCCAAGGCGGCACAGCCAAAGGCAAGGAGAAACTTTTCCCCTTATCTCTGGGTAAGGTGCCTTTTCTCCTATTGGTCTCCTTGGACTTGCACCACCTCCTGAAGTGGCACAAGTCCGAGGAGAGCAGAACGGATTGAAGCCGCTTTGAGCTCCCCGGGAACAGGGGTTGCGATCCAGCATAAGTGTTGGATCCCAGCCCCGCCCCATTCCCCGCCCACCTGCCCCTGGGGCTGCGCACCCTCCCCCTGCCCAGGAACGCCTCCCTCCCACCTCTTCCCATCCCACCCCAGAGATTTGCGTCAGCCCAGCCAGGCAGATGCAAGCTGCAGCGAGGAAGCCGGCGTGGAGGCTTGTGTCAGCCACTACACGCTGGTGCTCCTCTGAGCACTGGCCCGGCTTTCTCCCAAGTAGGCGTTCTCCTGACGGCACGTTTGCAACACTCCTTCCACCGACCCATGGGTGCCTCTGGATTGCGTCCTCAGACCATTGGTCCATATAGGTCAATATTGTCCACTTGAACAGGCAGTGGCTCTCCCAGGTTTCAGGCTGTGGTCTTTCCCAATCCTACCTGGAGATGCCACCGATTGATACTGGTACCTTCTGCATCTAAAGAATTTGTTTGGCTTTGGAGTTTTTGAAGTTGAGCTTCCCAAATGACATCCTGTGCAAAGGTCAGCTTGACATTAAGAGAGCTGTACCTGGATAGATAAGAAGATGATGGATTCTTAGTGTCTGACAAGGCACCCTCTATGATAGCTTGGAGGGATGAGACTGGAGAGGCTATTAGCTACTATTCATTATAGTGTTAAAGGCAAAGGATCTCTAGGTCACAACCATGTCTTTTAACTGCCTCTGCAGGAGATGCCAGGCTGCGTTTCAGTAACAGCCACACGTCAGTCACCTTGGGCAGCCTCCTGGATGACCAGCATTGGCACTCGGTTCTCATT
This sequence comes from Tiliqua scincoides, assembly GCF_035046505.1. Classification (NCBI taxonomy): domain Eukaryota; kingdom Metazoa; phylum Chordata; class Lepidosauria; order Squamata; family Scincidae; genus Tiliqua; species Tiliqua scincoides. The sequence goes on along the minus strand of NC_089821.1, from coordinate 75,965,147 downwards.
GAACGATTCAATAAGCAAGTGAACTTCACAGTGGACAAGCACACGCAACATTTCCGGACTAAGGGAGATTCGGATGACTTGGACATTGACTACGAGGTGTGTCAGGTCTTTTGTGTAATGAATACAGTCATACTATAGGAATTGTTTATTATGGTCTGTGTGGCATCATCAGCAGGACTCCATTAATGATTTATTATTTATTTCTGCAGATGGAAATTTAAAGAAAAAAGAATCCCAGTGTTGCTTATAATCAGAAGCTACAGAAAGTAGGAACATTTGGCATATGGATTAGATCAGCATTTCCCAAACTGTGGGTTGTGACCCACTGGTGGGTGTGACCAGATATGTGGTGGGTTGTGATCCCATGTGGGTTGGGCTGTGACAGAATGCTCCTTATAGTGCCAAAAAGCCTTTATGGAAGCCCCCTGTAGTGCTGCAGTGCCTTATCGGGACTTAACATGCCGGGTCGGTGACCCACTCCATTGGCCTCTGTGGGTCCCAGAATGCCCTGCGGAAGTGACCAGAAGTGACTTTTGGTTTGCAGGCCCAATTTCCAATTTGCTTCAGCAAATCGGAAGTCGCTTCTAAGGGGCATTCTGGAGCCAATGGAGTGGGTTAATGGCCCTGTGTGATGTGGAAGCAACCTCTGGGGAGATAAGGCATTGTGGCGCAATAGGGAGCACCATGTCACAACCCATAGCAGTGGACCAGATGGGTCTCAGTGCTGAAAGGTTTGGGAACCACTAGATAGCACATGCACAAAGCACTGGAGTGGTTAAAAGTATCAATGAATTTAAGCACTGCATCCCATCATCAATAGTAAGAAGGGCTATTTGAGTAGTGGCCCATCTAGCCTAGTAGATAATGCACTTTATCTGGAAGCACAGAGGGAATGTACGAGACCACGTAGAGGTCTCCATGTTATTTGAAGCGCCTTGTTCATATAAAACTTCATAACAAATAACCACTCCTATTCTTATGTCCCAGATGTTCATGAAAGCAGAATTTCAAACACATACCAGTTATTTTTCTTTTTCTTTTGAAAGTGACAAAGGGGTGAAAATGAGTAGAATTAATTGATATGAGATGGTCTGGTCAACAGCAGCCCCTGCTGCCAGTTAATTAGTGGAAAGTAGTCCTTGTTCCATTTCTTATTAGCCAAATTCAGACAACAATTTTCTGACAGATTCCCATTGCTTTACAATAATGGTGGTCAACATGTGGGCAACACCGGGCCTATGAGAATAATTTATGCTAAGTCACCGGATCATCGGAATTCACTGTAATTTCTCTGTGTAAGTCTACATGTATCAGTTGTTCACAGAAAATGGATGGCATCTGGAAGCTGCTGTCAACTCCTCTCTGTGGCCCTTATCACCACATGGCAACCCGCTTGTGTGCATGGCTCAGAGAAAGTTTTTTCCATCCCACTCTGACCCTTGTTTGTAATTGGTGCATTGTCAGAGCAAGAATAAAATCCCAACAGGCTGTTGTATGTACATAACTTGCAGTATGAAGTTTCCTACCATAGAAAAGAATGTAAAACTTGTCATTGGTAGAGTGCACATGGTCTACCATTTGGTTATAGACCCCAAGAAATCCTATGTAAATCCTAACATTTGCACTAATCTTGCAAACCCTTTCTCTCTAACCATTTAAATAGATTTTTTTTTATCTTGATAGATAGAAAGAAAATTATACAGTGGTAGAAAACTGTGAATCCATCACATCCCCTACCATACTACAGTATGCAGTCACCCTGCCAGAGTGCTCACTGCATACTATATTGGGGGAGGGGGAAGCCAATATGTTTTTTACTTACCTTCCTCATGCCTGACCTCGTCTGATCTCGCAAGCTAAGCAGGGTCAGGCCTGGTTAGTACTTAGATGGGAGACCACCTGGGAATACCAGGTGCTGTAGGCTTATACCATAGTCTTTCGAGACTGAAGGTTGCCAACCAGTAGGCCGCCTGATTGCCTATTGGCCTCCCAAGATCCATGCCAGCTATGTCAGGGTGAAAAACTCATTTCATACAGCAGGCCAAATAGCATGAATGATGTCTACTGAGGGCCAGAAGTGATGTCAGGAAGTGATGTCACTAAGCAGGTCATGACCAGAAATAAGCACTTTTTTTCCTTCTTCACTAAAACTCATTATCTGCAATGACAGAAGAGAAAATATGCAAATCTTGATCATTTTTTAAGATATGAGAGACCAATTATCATGCAGGCTGCCCTTTCAGCAGTGACACCTCAGCATAGCTCAGCAACTGAGAGCACCTGATGGTGGTACTGGGAGAGCCCAAGAGCCAGATAAAGAGCTTCAGGGGGTTGCATTTGGTTCACTGACCTTGTGTTTACACCCCTGAGCTATGTAGCTGGCATTATTCTAAAGAGAGGAAGAGTCAGGGCAGGTTGGAATACCAGGGATAGGATGTGGCATGCATCTTTGCTGCCAGTTTCTCTACCTTCAGCTTGTTCCCCCCTCAAACCTCTTCCTCCCCACCCTCGACACAACCTCACCTTACTTCCTGCAGTGTGGCCTGGATGGGCCATTGACAGATGTACGGAGCTTCCGGCCACCTGCATCCACTAGTGGCTCCAGAGCATTTAATGGCGGTGCACCTTTTGCACCAACATAAAAGGCCTTATGATACTGGATCACAGGATCTGCTTGTGTAAACAGGGTAGGATAGCACTGTCAGTCTCCCATGCAGTCAGACTGCTTCAGCTGACCCCAAAGTGATGAAACATGGTTCTACTCTTACCTTGCTCTCTTGTGGTCATGCCAGACTTTTAGCATGTAGCTACTGAAGGGCAAAAAAAAAAAAAAAGTTTAAAAAGCTGATATGATTTGTTGTTGGCGAGGAATATTATAGCTGGCTGAAAAAGACAAGACAAAGATGGAGGTGTGCCATCTTTAATTAGATGGCGAGCATTTCCAGTACAAAGCAAGGAGTCATACTGGCACCATATAATGTAATTCACACCTTTTCTGTGTTGTGTTTGATTGCTCATGTCTGCCAAGCCTCTTGGAAGAGTGAGATCATCCATATTTATAACTTGAACATCATAGCTGGCTTTCTTTCCTCTCATTCCACCCCTTCCCTGGCAGTTTAATACATCTGGTGCCCCTCTTGTTGTGTAGTCACATAACAAGCTTTTCAAGTGGCCGTGTCACACAAGCACAGTCGGCTGCATGACATCCCTCCTTAGGATGCATATCCAAGTGCATTTGATGTTGGAGAGAAAGTGAGAACTTCAGTCCACACTGTTGGCTCCTCTCCGTTTTGAAGGATCCATTCCCAGTTCAGTCTTAATTCAGCAGCAGATGGCTTACCAATCGCAATTTCAGGTGCTTGGCTCATTGAACAGCGTGTCATTTTGTCAGCTCTTCCTATGCATTGCAGCCAAATGTGAGGACAGCACATTTTTTCTCCCTCATACTGTGCAATAAGAAGGAGAGATGTTTACATTTTCTGACAGTAATTAATAACTGCCCTACACCAAACTAGATGAAGTATTTAAGAGGGTGTGAATGTCCTTATTTAAATGTGACTTAGAACCAGTCCTAGAGTTGCTGTTTGTGCCTACGTGTGATTAGCTTTCCTTGTTACACAACTCTTCAGGAAGCTAGAATAATTGGTTTTTTTCATTCTTCTTTTCTTATTTCCTCTCGGGCGTGTGCTTTGTCTGATGAGTGTAAGTGAAGGGGGCTCTTGTCGATTATAATTATTACTTTGCTGTCCATGGTAGCAAACTGGGGAAACATCAGTGTTTTGATGTTTGCCTTGGAAGTTTCTTTCAGGAAAGCATTTTGATCCAAACAAGGTTGGCAGCTCGCTGTGTTGCCTGTAATCAAATAACTCTTTTGGAAATTCTGTATTATGTGTGCAATATAGTATGGTAAATGACAAACTCAAGCACAAAGGCAGAATCTTTTCCACCCGTTGCTGTTTTTTTCATTTACTATATTTTTTTATCCTGGCTTCATCAGCCAAAAAATGTTTTCCAGGGTGCCTCTAAAGAGCTAAATAACAGGAGTTGCCAAACTTGCTTAGCATAAGAGTTACATATGATAAACTTCAGATGTTTGAGAGCCGCAATATTTAAGAAGCATTTAAATTTTTAAATATATTTACTCACCATGAACATCAAATGTATGTTTTAATCTGCTGAACTCACAGTTTATACCCAGTAAATAATTATTAAGGTTGGAAATATTTTATTTACCTTTCGTATTAATTGTGATGCAAAAAGGAGCTTAGCAAACTTATTTCTGCGGGCCATACTTTATATGTCAAAGAGCCATGTTTGTCTCGTGAGCTACAATTTGACCACCCTGATATAGAAACATGGTCACATGGGCCTTTCATAGCATGTAATGTTCAACCTAGTATCTTGGCTGCATATAAAGGGGAGCCTCACCACATGCAGTTAGAAGAACAAGGAAGGGGACTGGACTATGTTTGTGCATGTCTCTGGCTGGCTCAGTCTTTTAGTTCAGAATGGGCCTTCATGTTCATAACATGACCCTGATTGGGTGAAATTACAATCCCAGGGACATAATAACTCTAGAAGAGCTGTTGAGATACAAACAGGCATGCAACAGGGCAGGGTTGGGTGGGGGTAGTCAAGAACATTTCTGGTCTCCTGAACCCCTTCTTGAATCCCACAAATGTTTGAACATGTTTTCTTCAGTGCTATTGCATGATATTTCATGTTCTCATGATAACAAACTGACGGCACAATCCTAGTCATGTCCACTCAGAAGCAAGTGTCATTGTGCTCAGTAGGGCTCACTCCCAGGAAAGTCTTTATAGGATTGCAGCCTCACAGCCAATCCTATTGGACTTTTACAGCAGCAGATCTTTTGATGTGCTGTTGTGAAAGCTGCAATGGCACTGTAAAAGGTGCGAGGCAGTCATGCACTTCAGGGCCACAGGTGCAAACAGTGAGAGGCCCTTCCTGCATGGCAATGGTTGCTGGAGCAGATAAGGTGGTCATATGGGGGAGGAATGGGATGGGGAGACGGCCAAACCATAAGGTGTTTCAGAGGTAGGAAGGTGAGGATCTCAGTAGCAGTCATGCCCACCAGATCCTATCCCCCTTTCCTGACCCAGACTCACCACCTTCCTTTTTTCAAGCTTACACCAGCAAAATAGCTGGCGTGGGACTGAGGAAACCCATTGGTGACTAGGCAGCCTACCAGGAGGCTGCCTGTACTTATAGATAGGCTGCCTGTAAGTAGGCTGCCTGTACTTACATTAAGTAACATTAAGTAAATGTTAAGTGAAAGATTTTTACGTACCTCTTCGGCTTTCTGATTACCCCATCACCACCACTACCACTGCATGCAGTGCACACTCCATCAGTGTGGCTACGTGGCGGAAGTGTGCAGGGGATAGGATTGGGTCATAAATTGTGTCAAATCACACTAGATATGGCTATGCATGTTACAGAATAAATGCAGCTCCAAACATTCAGCAGCATTTAAGAGTATGGATAGGAGGCAAGCAAAATTCTGACATTTTGTGTCCACCTACATGAGTGTTCACTAGCATCAAGATACATCTGCTCCTCCTCTCAGAGATTTTCACTCCTAGAGAACCGGGAACAAGGGGGAAGGGGATGAAATCTGAAGAACGGCAGCTCAGGCAACCCACCCCATTGATCTTTTTAAAAGACACCCTTCAAATAGCGACAGTGCTTAAGCAGCAACAAGAACAGAGGAAAGGGATGCTCCCTGATAAATAGGAACCATTAAAATGTACACAGTATGGGTGGGAGGACAAGTTCAATAGCATTTGAACTGACCTAACTAGAGATGCTGAAAACAGGGCAGAAAGCATGCTGCTAGCATCAAATGACAAATACACTGTGAAGGAGAGAGAGACCCCCATGGAGACATATTGTGGGGGGGGGGATGAAATTAAAACAAATCCTGTAAGATCAGTAACGGCTTATGGAGGAGAGGGTTGCAGCTGCCTTCAGCTGTCATTCAACTCCATTTTCTTTTCACTACTTGCATAATTGCAGTGGTATAGAAAGACATGATAAGATGACCCAAGTGTTTGACCAAAAGTATTTGAATCAAAGTGTTACTAATGCTCATAGTGCTATACTTCTAGTACTAATGCTTATGAATTCTCTTCACATAAGCTATCAGAGAATCCCCTCAAATTCTCCACATTTCCTCCATAATATCTGGAACTAACCACTGTTAGAGTTAGCGTATTGTATTGGATGGGCCGTACTGCGTGGTACTGAATGTTCTTTCACTTATGTTAGACATTATCTATATTTTATGCCTTATGAAAAAAAAACACAGAATAAAATTTCAATGGGCGCAATCCTAATCCCTTATGTCATTGCTCTCCAGCAGTGACATAAGGGCAATGAAGCTCTGAGGGAAGGGAACAAACATTCCCTTACTTTGATGAGGCCTCCATGAGTGACACCCAACTGCAGGATGCAGCACATGTCCCATTGACACCGCTATGCCAGTGCTGGAAAGTACTGACATAAGGGGTTCGGATTGCGCCCAGTGTTGTTTAACTTGCATTTGCCACATAAAAATCTCAAAGGTGAAGTGAAAATTGTTGGGGTTTCTTCCAAAAAAGAAGTTCCTACAGTATTGTTTATTTAGAAAGTACCTCAAATGTCCCTGATTGCAGTTGCAACAAATCAATATGAAATAATTATAACAGACATTGAGCATCCAATAAAGAAAGCAGTTCTAGGAATCAAATTGAAACAGTGATTCCATTTCTGGTTTTTGTCTCGAGCTGGTTTTTGTCTCGAGCAACCTATGGCTCAGCTTGAAACGGTTTGAAGGTGTGTGTGTGTGCTCCAACTGAACATGGGCAAATTTCTGAAGCTTTGCGAGAGATCAGATTGATGACGTGCAACGTGCCTGAAACTTTGTGAGCCTCAGTGCGTCTGCTTCCTTTTCACCCTTCTGAAAGGCACTCAGGTGTTTGTTTTGGAATGGAGAAGGTAACAGCAGAGGCAGTGGTGGCTGTGTGCTCCAAGCCACCTCTCCCATTTAGGGCACAATCCTAAACAGGTCTGCTCAGAAATAAGTCCTATTGTGTTCAATGGGACTTACTCCCAGGAAAGTGAGGTTAGGGTGGCAGCCTTACTCTTGCCACTTTTCTCTGCCCCAAGGCATCCAGTAACTTACCCAAGGGCAGACCCTGATAGCGGTGGAAACAACATGCCCCAGCAGCCCCTGTGAAAAAATGATGACCTGCCAAGGCCTGGACTTGATGCGTACCAGCTTTGCTGCTGCAATCAGTGCCTTCCCCTGCCCTGCAGTAGGTTCTTGGATGCTTTGGGGTGGTGAAGGAAAGGCAGCAGAAGTGGCACTCACAAGATTGGGGCAAGCACAAGCCGGATTGCCTGCACTTGTATTTGCTGTAATTGCTCCAGTCCTACTCACAAGAAATTGATTCAAGGAACTCAATACTTATAACTTCAGCATTGACTTCTTGTGACATCTGTACTGCTTCCTCTGCTCGTGACTGCAGCTGTTGTCCCATCTGAGCAGCAGCAATAACATGCAGATGGCTTTGACCCACAGCTCTGCTGCCTTTTTCTTTCTTTCCACTGCCTCTGTTTATATGTTAAGGTTTTAACAGCCTTAATGGTGCAATAAGCACCAGTAAGAGGCTCAAGATGGACGGGAGGACTTTTTCAAGCATGGAAAAGCATGCTTTGGAGCGCTGCCTGCCGATCTGAACCTCCTACTGCTATTGTTGTGTCATCTTCCTGCTCTTGCTGCTGGGCAGCAGGTGTCCAGGGTTCCACAAGTACCACTGGACACTACCTCAAGTAGAACTGGTGGTATCTGGTTGAGAAACACTGCCATAAACCAAGAAGGAGGGAATTGGAGAATACAGAGGTATCATACAAAATGATGTCAAACCATGGCTTCCCATTAGGCATAATTGTTTTTTCATGGATTCTGTCCCATGAACTTTCATAAGCCAGGTTTCAAGCCTACAGTATATCACTTTAATTTCATAATTCTGTTAGGCCAATTTATCCTTAATGACCCTCTGCACCAGTCTAGAAATGAGTCAGGTTTGCTGTGCACTTTTAATGTCTCCCTCCCTTCACCCCCCACACTACTTGTAGTCTAATGAAAGTTTATCTTGGTACACTTAGGGGATTAAAGGCCTAGCTAAGGGAAATAAAACAATTAGCTTGGTAATTAAAAATATTACTGATCACTAAGGAAAGTGTTTTTTCAATAATGGCGCAGGATAATTGATATTGATTGCCCTGGTTTTTTGAGACCCAGAATGGAATCCCAGCGCTGGAGACTTTAAAGAACAAAAGGAGAAAGAGCAGAGGTAGCAAAATGTCTGCCGCAAGGAATCATGAGTCCCAGTCAAAGAACCGTCCTTGAGTATAATTTCTCCTCCAAATCCAAAATTTAATTTGAGTTCTAAAATGCCATTTGGATATGCATCCTTTCTGTTGCAGTACTTGACACTAGTACTGGAAGAGCAAAGTGCTGCGGAAGCAATACTGGCATGAATTGGACTGGGGTGCATGCTCCCCAGAGCTCTCTCCAAAACGTACTTTAATTCTCTTCTTCTGTGGCAAGAAGAGGAAAGAGTGCTGTTGCAAGCTGAAACTGAATATGGTTTAAGCTATATAGTAAACTTACGAAACAATTACAACACGAAGTGAGGTCTGCAGTGCAAAGCTTTCCTTTCTCTATTGAATTTAGCCCTCCAATCTGATGATTCTACTGTTATCCTGCACATGCCCAATCTTGTCTGATCTCGGAAGCTAAGCAGGGTCAGGCCTGGTTAGTACTTGGATGGGAGACTGCATAGGAATACCGGGTGCTGTAGGCTTATACCATAGTCTTTCGAGACTGAAGGTTGGCAACCAATCTGATGATTCTATTTCATCTCTTACCTTGGAGGTCACCAGAATTTTTGAGGGTATCCGCCTCTTGCTTCCTTGCTCTACTGTCTTTCTTGCATTCTTACAAACAAGAATTTCTTTTCATTGAAAATTTGGCGATTCAGGGTTTTAAAAAAATATTAAATTTATTATTTTCCCAAAGCTCAGTTTTGGAGGAATCCCTGTCCCAGGAAAGCCAGGAACATTCTTGAGGAAAAATTTCCATGGCTGCATCGAGAACCTTTATTACAATGGAGTCAATATCATTGACCTGGCAAAAAGGCGGAAGCCACAGATCTACACAGTGGTAAGTACCCAATGCATATTTTATTTGCTGACTCATTACTTCCCTGAAATGTTGCTGTGGACAAGGTCTGCCCAGCCTACCAAGCAAAAGGGTCTAATGTTTGACAAGTCATGCACATAATTTGCTTTTTCAAAGGATGTTCTTGAAGGCTGCGGTGAAGCTAAGATTTATTGAAAGGCTCAGGAATACCTCTGTAAGTTTCCATTATTGATTCAGAAGTGTGTTGAAAGGAAGTTGCACAAGACAGTGGATCTGGAACAAGAATATATGTGGGCTGCGTCATTGTTGAGAACATAAACTCTTTAAACAAAGTAACATATTACAAATTTTAAAAAATGCCACATTCCAGAACATTTTATGAAATTAAATGTTCAGATCTATATTTAAAGCATTAGATCATTTAAGAACATAAGAACAGCCCCACTGGATCAGGCCATAGGCCCAACTAGTACAGCTTCCTGTATCTCACAGCGGCCCACCAAATGCCCCAGAGAGCACACCAGATAACAAGAGACCCGCATCCTGGTGCCTCCCTTGCATCTAACATAGCCCATTTCTAAAATCAGGAGTTGCACATACACATCATGGCTTGTAACCTGTGATGGACTTTTCCTTCAGAAATTTGTCCAATCCCCTTTTAAAGGCATCCAGGCCACATGCCGTCACCACACCCTGCGGCAAGAGTTCCACAGACCAACTACAAGCTGAGTAAAGAAATATTTTCTTTTGTCTGTCCTAACCCTCCCAACACTAAATTTTAGTGGATGTCCCCTGGTTCTGGTGTTATGTGAGAGTGTAAAGAGCATCTCTCTATCCACTTTATCCTTCCTGTGCATAATTTTGTATGTCTCAATCATGTCCCCCTTCAGGCGTCTCTTTTCTAGGCTGAAGAGGCCCAAACACCGTAGCCTTTCCTCATGAGGAAGGTGCCCCAGCCCAGTAATCATCTTTCATCGAGCTGTCCACCACCACCCCAAGATCCTCTCCTGATCTGTCACCGACAGCTCAGAACCTATCAGCCTATATGTGAAGTTTTGATTTTTTGCCCCAATGTGCATGTGTAACACTCTCTTGTGTTGGGCTTTAAATTTGCTGGAATTCATCCTTGGCTTTTCAGTTCTTAGTTACTTTGCGAAAGGGTGACATAGAATATATTTTAGAATATAGCATTGGTTGTCGCAATGGTCAGGCATATATGGTAGTATCTGGATATGGAAAAGAAATAGATTCAAGCCATAGTGTATGAGAAGTATTCCAAGTAAGGGTACTCGCTACAGCCATTTCCAGTTCTGGTCTCATGGTGTGTGTGTGTGTGTGTGTGTGTGTGTGTGTGTGTGTGTGTGTTGTGTAAATGTGTGCATTGGTGGGATAAATCAATAGAAGATAGTGGCTACTTTGAGTTGAATGAGAAGTGAATTCAGAAGTGAGTTGAAATCAGTAGCAAAATTCAATATAAAGTTTAGTTCTGTCCTTTACTGGTTGTCCTTATATCTCTAGGAGGAAAAAATGCTTCTCCTCTCTCCCTTTTGTTGTGCATTTGATCTGCACTGTTGCTACATGTGCTTATTTTGGACTGCCAAAATAAGTAGTACCTGGCTGGTGAAAACACATGTAGACAGGGCCTTAGGAGCTGCGGGGCCCAATTCTACATGGTCCTTGTGGGGAGGGCCCTGGCTGCACAGTTGCTGTGGGACCCCTTCATTGCAGGGATCTCCTTACTTACCTGTGACAAGCATGAGCCAGGTGCGGCACCAGGTACCTCCCACAGCACCTGGAAGTAGGTTGGCATTGAGGCTCTGACATCATAGTGTCACCATGTACTGCTTCCAGAGTGGTCCAATTTGGGGCCAATCAGAAGCAGCAGTGAGTGGAAGCTGCTTCCAGAGTGGTCAATTTCAGGCCAATAGGAATCACAGGTGGGTGGGAGGGCCCTGCAACAGCTCTGCTCACTGTTCTGGCCTCTGAATGGAGGCTCACCTCCATACAAGGTGCCGGCTGTGGCCATGGGTGGCTCACTTCCTGCTGCAGTGCTTCCCCCAACGTGGGGCCCAAGTGGGCGAAATTGTCCAAATTGCATTCTGCAAGCAGGGCCAGCTTGTAGAATGCAGCTGGCCTGCTTGTAGACTGTAGAGAGTAAGACTTTTCTTTTAAGTATCTACTCATCATTGTAAGAAGCATCTTGCAGGTACAGTTGATTTCACACACACACACACATGGAGAGGTGGAAATGCTGGAAGGCCTTCTTAAAATGTTGCCATCAGTTGTTAAGCTTGTTATAGTTGGTCTGGGTTCTTCCACTATTCTGATGCTCTTCTCAGAGGGTGCTTTCCTCTACAATTGAATCATCCTGCTCTTCAGTCTGTGCCACATTCAATGCAGCGTGGCCTCCAGTGGCTTATTCGCTTTGAGAGAATAACCACTCCACAGTGATCGTTCCTGCAGAAGAAAAGGTCTGTGCTCCACTCTAGGAGCTGTATTTCATGCAGTGATCTTAGCCACCTCAAGAAGGCAGTTCTTCTCTGAAATTTCTGTGGCCACTTCAGGTGAGCCAAGGTTTTGTTTTGTGCAGCAATCCTTTTGTTGAAGGAAAAGAGCATCAAGGAGAAGGGAAAGGAACCATCTAATGATGGAGTGCATCAGCTGTACTGGATCTGTGACTTTAAACACATTACTACCTACCCAATTATCCTCCAGTTCACTCAAAACACTTGTGTATTTCATCCAAAATCTCCCTCCCTACTCATTTTTCATCTTCTTCTCCCTTCACGCGAGCAAAGCAAGGAGTGTCTTTATAAATGACAACAGAGACAAGAGTTTAAAATATTTCCCTGTTTTCCAATATGGATAAAAAGAGCTTTTGCGGGCAACTGTTTGCCTAACTGAATACAACCAGAGTGTTGGAAGCATCCCAAAGAAAGCATGTCCAATTTCCCCTGAAAGAATTTAAACTGACAACACAGTCCTAACTTGCACTAGAACAGGCAAACCAGTGGGCCTGTGCTGTATTCAGTGAAAGTTTGGGGCCGACTGTGGTTCAGCCAGGGGCAAGGGGAAACTTTTCCCCTTACCCTGAGGAGAGCCATAGTGGCCCCAATGGGTCTACAATGAGTCACCTGATAGGGCGATGCAGATCTGAGCTGAATGGAGTAGCCAGGAGCTTTTCCATGCTGCCTGACAACGGGGGCTAGGTTCCGGCATAAATGCCAAGTCTTGGCCCCGCCTCCCGCTTCCTGCCTGCCCATGGACTCACCCGCCACCTGTTCTCCCCCACCCTGAAACACCTCCTCCCTGCCCTCCACCTGCCCTTCCCAGACCCCTGCGCCAACCAAGCTAAGCTGGCGCGGACTTACCTTTCCTTGCCTCTGCGCTAGATTTGGCCTCCATGGGCTGGTGCACCTCCAACCACCAGTGCAGCTTTCTTCCACAGAAGTGCAAATGTATTTTATGGCACATTTGTGACGTTCCCAGGCTTCCCAAGGGACTTGTGCTGGCCCAACGAGTGCTTAGGATTGCGCTCTGCATGAGATAAATCAGTTGTGGAATTGCACAGTTTGTATGAAAGTTGCCAGTGGAATCTTTTTAAAACAATAGGCATGTAGGTCTGAAAGGTTTCCAATCCCATCACCCTTCCGGCACAATCCTATTTTGCTCTGGAACAGGCAAGCCAGGAGGCCTGTGCTGTATCCAGCGCAGGGTTGGTGCCCAAGTTGGCTCAGCCGAAGGCAAAGAGAAACTCTTTCCCTTACCCCCAAGTAAGCCACTGCAGCCCCGATGGGTCTCCTCCAGAGGTGGCGCTGCTCAGGGAATAGGGTTGGAATCCAACATAACAGCCGGGTCCCAGTCCCACCTCCCACTCCCCGCCTGCCTGCCCCCCAGGACAACCCTCTGCCTGCCCTCCCCCTATCCTAGAATGCCTCCCTCCCTCCAAGCTTGGCTGACACAATCTACCTGCAGCAAGCTGGTGTGGAGGCTGGATGCAGCCTCCATGCTCCAGCGCACCTCCATGTGCTGGCACAGCTTGCTCCTGAGGAGGTGCAAATGTGTTTTACAGTATGTTTGCAACACTCCTGGGCCGGTGCAAGGGACTTGTACCGGCCCAAGGCTGTAAGGGACTTGCACCGGCCCAAGGGATTGCACCCTTCCTGTGAAAAAGGTATATCACACACAAATACAGAGGTAGGGGTGTGTGTAGGTATATCATAGAATTGGAAAGGACCTATAAGATCACCAAGCCCAACTTCTGCCCATGCAAGCTGTCCACAACTACAAAATCCCAGATAAATGGCTATCCAACCTCTGCTTAAAGGCCTCCAACGAGGGAGGGTCTATCACCTTCCAAAGCAGACTTTTCCACTTCTGAAGACTTCACACTACCAGGATATTCTCCCTACGGTGTAATTGAAACCACCCTTGTAATTTAAACCCCTTTGTCCTGGCCCTACCCTCCAGAGCAGGGGTGCCCAAACCCCGGCCCTGGGGCCACTTGTGGCCCTTGAGGACTCCCAATGCAGCCCTCAGGGAGCCCCCAGTCTCCAATGAGCCTCTGACCCTCCGGAGACTTGCAGGAGCCCACACTGGCCCGACGCAACAGCTTTCAGTGTGAGGGCAACTGTTTGACCTCTCACGTGACCTGTGGGATGAGGGCTCCCTCCACTGCTTGCTGTTTCACGTCTGTGATGCAGTAGCAGCAGCAAAGGAAAGGCCAGCCCTGCTTTGTGCAAGGCTTTTTATAGGCCTTGAGCTATTGCAAGACCTTCATTCATTCATATAAGTTCATCTTTAATATATTCATTTATGTAAACTTATGTAAATTTATTCAAATTTGAAATGTAAATTAATTCTTTTTCCCCGGCCCCGACACAGTGTCAGAGAGATGATGTGGTCCTTCTGCCAAAAACTTTGGACACCCCTGCTCCAGAGCAACTGAGAATAAATCTGTTCCCTCTACCATATGACAGCTCCTCAGATATTTATAGACAGTTCTCATGTCACCCCTTAACCATCTCTTCTCCAAACTAAACATGCCTGGCTCCTTCAGCTTTTCCTCATAGGACATGGTCTTCAGCTGCCTTGCTGGAGTATGTTCCACTGCATCACAAGATTCTTGCTTTTCTAGTTTACTTTACTTTTCCTGAGAAAGGGGCAAGTAATATCTTAGGAGTGACTGGAGATGAAAGAATGTTTATTGGAAACATGACTTAAATTTGTAAATACAATGAAGAGTGGCAGGTGCTAATGGACTCTAATAGCAAAAAATGAAAGTACTTTTTCTTCATGGAACATGTGTCTTCTTTCCTCTTTCAAATTTGGTGTCAGATGATTGTGCAGAGTGACAATTCAGAATAAAGGGGATCCTTGTGGGAACCAAATGCTTCTGGTTGCTTTCCCTGGGAAATAAACCAGAATGGGAGCATTAAAAGAAGAAAGCAACATTCCCAGTGACAGGCGAATGTAAACTAATAATCCATTCTCTTTATGTGAATTCAAAGCATATTCATTTGAGCAAATTGCTTTGAACTATCTTAAATTGTGACTCGGTATTAATCTCATTTTAAAGGAATTGTTGAATATCTTTGATCTTAGTAACCTTGCTATTATATCAAAGCAAATCACATAGATTGTAGCACATAAAGGCCTCAACATTCTTGCCGCCCTGAAGTAAGACAATGAATGTTTTGGGCTATGTAAAAAAAAAAAAGTAGCGTAAGAAACATTTTTTGGAGCCCCTTGATAACAGGCAAGCTTAAAACTTAACCACTTTTGGTATGCTTTTGTGGGTAGAAACTAGAAGGTAGCTTCAGGGCCAGCTCAAGATCTCTCAGTTCCTGAAACTGTATGCCAAGTGCTGTCCCCCTTACCTTGTGGCACTCCAGCTACGGCCTCCTCCTTCCACTCTCTGGATTCAAAAAGAGGAAATGTGAAATGATATTCTGGGTCTAGCCCACTACTCTTTTTTCCTTTATATTTCCTTTTCCTCCCCCTCCCTTCAAATTTAGAAAGAAGGAGAAAAGGCAGAGGTTGGTGGGCAGATGAATATGGACACCTCCTGCCATTCAACTCCCTTAGACAACCGCTTCACTTGGCTCTACGGATGAGCCTTCCTTGGGTAGTATCTTCAAATGCTGTTGATCTTCCTATGTAGATGTTTATTAGAACTCAGTGGCTGCTTTTAAAATATCTATTTTAGGTGTGTGAAAAGGCTTGGGAATACCCAGTAGAGGTGTTTTTGTTAAAAACACAAAACACTGCATTTTGGTGTTTTTTTCCCCCCAGAAATTAAAATAGTTTACTTTTTCCAGTTAGAAATAATACAGCGGCTGCATCTGCAGACAGTATAAGCATTTAAAATTAATAAAAATGAGAACTTGGAGTGACAACTGAGAATAAAAACACACAACAATAATAATACAGCTTCCTGCCTTTTTCATTGTTTTCAAATCAGGAAATCTGTAGGGGGGGGAAATTCAAACACCCCTACCAATGCATTGTGTATATCAAACTCAAATGACTTGACATTTTCCTGGGGGCTATGAACATCAGACCTGCCTCAGAAACCAGAAGCAGCCAGAACACCTGGTCTGAAGGAGGACTGTTCCCAGCTTGTTTACCTGGGCTGGGGTCGAACAGTAGCCAGCTTGCCCTCCCCAACTACTGCTACTGCTTGGAGCCCCCACGAGAAGAGCTTACAGCCAGTGGCTGCACACGCCACTGCAGCCCAGTGAAAGAGCAGCCTCACTCCCTGCAACTGTCGTTTACTCCCACGTAAATGGTGGTGGCCTATTTCAGCTTTAAGAACCAGCAGAAGCCAGATGCCTGACTGGTGTTGTGTGTGTGTGTGTGTGTGTGTGTGTGTGTGTGCGAGCGTGTAAACTGCTTTGAGAGATCTGACAAGCAGCATACAAGTCAACAATGAATGAATGAATGAATGAATGAATGAATGAATAACAAGCGACTTCTAAAACTCCCCCCTCAGGTTCCAGGGAAACGGTTGCTTCCGAAACTCAAGCCCAAAGCCTCTTTGGTTGTGTCACAACAACTGCACAGTTCTTTGGATCCAGGCCAGGTTAAACATCTTGCCTCCTTTTCCCGATCACAAATAAAAGCTAGATGAACTCCTTCAGGATCGGTCGTACTATGGAGAACAACCAAGTGTAGGTTAGAAAGTCCTTTATCTGAGTTAGTTTTTAAAAAAATGATCCCTCCCACAGATGGTTAAGCACACGTTCAGTGCATTGCCATGCACCACTCAGCATGCTGATGTTGTTAATTGATTTCTAATGCCCTGAGTAAAACTATGGCATGGTTGCCGAGGTTTTTCTCTCACCCTTCCTTCTGCAACATTAACATCTCATTGGCCGTATTTTTCCTCACCGAGTGCTCCATTATCAGGTGTTCACATGGGATTTTTTGACCTTTTCTCTTTATACCACCCTACACTACCTCACTGCAAATCAAGTCTGGGTCTCATTTGTATTGACCTCTTCTTCCCTCATACTTCACAGTGTGGTGAAATGGAACTTGGGAATGAGTGTAAATGTAGACTGATCAAGAAATGTGGTAGCTCTTCCTGGGTGTCACCATTCTTACTTTAGTCATGCAGATATCATTTTTCAGTTCTGCAGATGACCTTACTGAGGGTGATCCTTCCTGTTTATGCAACTACCATTCCATGGTAAACATGAATAATGATATGTAGTGTATGCTGTGAATGGGTAGAGAGTGTGTATGCCAATGTTTATACCACTGCAGAGTTGGACTTGATGTGGTTCTAGGCCTGAAATTTAGAACATAGGAAAAGCCCTGCTGGAGGCCCATCTAATCCAGCATAGGGCCGTACCAGTTGCCTCTGGGAAACCCACAAACAGGAAAGAAAGCCACACTTCTCTCCTGCCATTGCTTCCCTGCTGCTGCTGGATCTAGAGGCAGCAGACAGTCATCATAACTAGTAGCCATTGATAGACCTGTCCTCCATGCATTTACCCAATGCCCTTTGAAAGCCATCCAAGCTAGTGGCCAGCACCCCATCTTAAGGCAACAAATTCCACAGACTAGTTATGCATGGTGTGAAGTAGTACCTCCTTCTGTCGGTCCTAATCTGCCCTCGTGTAATGACTTGAGGCAGGTCTCATTGACAACCAAAGGATTTTGCAGTTGGTTTAAATGAGCATTGGGGAAGCCTCAAATGGAATTATTTGCATTGCATTGCCAAAATGTGCTTGTACTCTATGTGAGATGTCTGAAATGCTCTAGTGCAGTGTTTGTCAAACTATGGGTCAGGACCCACTAGGTGGGTTGCAAGCCAATTTCAGGTGGGTCCCCATTCATTTCAATGTTTTATTTTTAATATATTAGACTTGATGCTACCATGGTATGTTGCTACATTTGAGGAAATGTTACAGACCTGTACTTTTAACAAGCTACTATGTATATTCTTTTAGCAATGATAGTAAATGGGACTTACTCCTGGGTAAGTGTGGGTAGGATTGGTAAAAATTTTCCTGCTTGATGATGTCACTTCCAGTCATGACATCACTTCTGGTGGGTCCTGACAGATTCTCATTCTAAAAAGGTAGGTCTCGGTGCTAAATGTGTGAGAACCACTGCTCTAGTGGTTAAAAATGCCAAGCAGCTACTTGATTGGCTCCACATAATTGTACTATTTTTCCTTCCTTCTCTCTGATTGACAGTTGTCTGTTCAGACAGACTGAATACCTAACCTGAAGGCGTAAGAAGCAAGTATTTTTAGTTCAGTTTATGTTAGCAAGATGGAAAGCGTGAGGAGGAGAAGTGCGCACACAAATCCTTAATCATGTATTGGTAGGGCTATCTCAAACATATCGTTCGGACCAGCCCTGAGACTTTGTGTCCAAAGAATGAGATTTGATCAACAGACCAAATGCTCAGAGATGAACAACAACCAGACTTCTGTAACAAGAGCTCGTCTATGTTTAAGTGGAAACTTTTCTTGGCACGTCTTATATCTTGTTGCTTTTTCTATTTTGTTCTAGGCCTAAAGAGATCATTTTATATCCCTGAATTGGCACAAGCCATTCATATCTGCATTTGTGCAAATTCAGCACTTTTCAATGACCTGTCTATCTTGTTCTCTCTTGGCAAGGTGAAGTTGAAAGACTAGATTTTGTTCAGCTTCCTTTTATATTGAAAAGAGAGAACTATCAAGTGATCTACTCTGTTTCTGTCTTTTCCCTCTGTTACCCTTTTTCGAGTGATTTATGATTTTTCCAATTCACTATAGAGCTGTCACTGTCCTCCGCTGTTATGGTGCAGCTACTGGACCAGGTAATGAAGTGATAATGCTTGGTTACTGCAAGTGTAAAGGCTGTAAAATCTTCTGTTGTGCTGTTGGTCAGTGACCTAAAAGCTTTGAAGAGTCCAATAAAGAAAATTCAGAATTGCTAAGCCAAGCATATGGTCTTCCAAGTCTCTCACAGGGATGAAATTTCACTCTCTTGAGCACTTTTTGTAAACTGATACTTTTCACGGTTGAAGCATGAGTTGGCAAAGAAAGGAATTCAAAGCACCTCTCCTCTTCGGAGAATGTGGGTGACTTTTTTTTTCTTTCAACAGTATGAACTTTGTCGTGTACTCATGTGTTAGAACTCCCCCACCCACCACAGAACCCTCCCCTGGGACAAAAGGACCTGCTTGCCTTCTTGTTTTGCCTTTTGTCTATTACCTATGGAAGCCTTTTCCATGAGTTACAAGCAATGGTGTGTATATGCAACTTCCTGATTTTAGAAATGGGTTATGTCAGAATGCCAGGTACAAGGGAGGCAACCAGGATGCAGGTCTTTTGCTGTCTTGTGTGCTCCCTGGGGTATTTGGTGGGCCACTGTGAGATACAGGAAGCTGGAGTAGATGGGCTATGACCTGATCCAGCAGAGCTGTTCTTATGTCCTCCTTCAGAAATATTCTTTTGAAGTAAGGAGAGGATGATCATGAAAAGTTTCTAATAATTTGCTTAGGTAGCTGCTTGCCTTCCTCTGGTGACCTGGACATGTCTTATAACATTTGTGTGTACTCAGGTACATACAGCAAATACAAAATGCATGGGCATCACATCTGATATGAAGAATGCTTTCATGTTATAAATTGTAGCCTTTGCTTGAACAATAAAAACCACAACAATCAGAAACCAGAGAAGGACACGGCCACTGCTTGCATGTATTTTGTGGAGGAAAATGTTGCTTATACCTGTGACTGCCCCAATATGCAGATGTGGTTCCCCCCACCATTGGGTTCTTGCACCTGCATAAGACATTTCCTGCAAGAAGCAGCTCAAGCAGTGTCGGGGCCCCTCCCAGATGCCCTGACCCCCGACTTACCCTGGAGCAGGCACCCCATGCCCAGGGTGGGGAGACTTCCCTGCCCTTGAAGGGGGCAAAGCAGGTTGGCTCACCCCAACCAGCCAGAGGGGGCTGGCAGGGCAAACAAGGAGCATTGCAGGAAGCAAGACAGGAACAGGAAAGGCCCTTTCTGCCCCACCTGGAGGAAGGGAAGGGGCCAAAGGGGGCGGGCTTGCTCCATAAAACAGGGAGGCCAGGGATGAGAGGCAGTCAGTGTGAAGCAGGGAGCTGTGAGGTCAACAGCTCCTGCTCCTAGGCCAGGTCTGGCAGCTCTGCTAGGGAGGAGGACAAGGGTGCTGGAACCCCCTCCCCCTTTAGCTAATCTGAGGCCTCCCTGGGAGTAGAACAAGCCTGCTCCAGGTCTCTCCAGGGCAGGGACCCTACAAGCAGAAAGCAAAAAAAAGTTCTGATTCAGCACCATTCATGTGGAGACTTTCCATGACATCCTAGCTATAGTTCTGCAGTGTGACATCCCTTCTCTGTTCACATCCTAGGTATCCCCCCATCCTTTATTTTACATTTATATACAGCCTACCTGCTGGAGGAGCCAGGCTGAATAGTTCAAAAGGTGAAGATTGCTTTGGGAGGGGGCTCTCATCATTTGCTCAGGTGTTAATTTAGCAGCATCAGCATAGGAGGAGAAAAGAGTTGAATGGTTAGTTTTATGTCTCTTGGGTTTAGATCTCTGAGATTCTAATTATGCTCATCACCTGCATTTTCAGCCTTTTAGCTTGCTTCAAACAAGCTATTCTCCACACAGCTGATAAATCTGCAGAATAGGCAAGAAACGGAGACCTGGGTTTCCCGCATTCATGCATTCCACACACCTGGTCTCAGTATGCTTGCTGGGTTTCCCTACTGATCAGACTGTGCAAGATTTCCACCGGGTTCTGTGAGGTGAAGGAATGTGCCCTCCATCCCTTGTAATAATATTAGTGCTGAACAGCCTATTTCTGTTTTGAAAGTTCCTACAATAGCTGAGAAGGAATGTGGAAGGAATAGCTGAGAAGGAATAGCTGAGAAGGAATGTGCTGATCCCTGGAGAAGGGGAAAAATGCACCCCTTTAAAATCACAGTTTTAAAAACTGCTTTTTACTGTCCTAGAGAGATAGTCTTGTAAGTGATTACAGGTATAACCTAAGTATCCACAGATTTTTCTATCTCAAAGCTGATGAGAAGGGCCCTTTAAATTAAAGGAAAGCAGTTGCTTAATAATGCCAGACCTTAATAATGCCAGTTGCTTAATAATACCGGGTAGATGGGACTCGTCAGCCTAGGAAGGCAGCTCATCTAAGAGAAGGAAACTCTGACCTCAAACCTCCACTGCCTTGTGGCTACATCCAGTTGTGGAAAAGGCTTCAGGAGTCAACCTCGAGGCAAAATCAGGAGCCGGAGTCCCTTAGGCAGTTCATGGCTGAACACAGTCACGTTCTGGCAACTCCTGCGACGCTGCTGGAACCAACCGTATTGGCTTCTGCCTTTCCATTGGACCATTCCAGCGACGTGGAGAGGGAGGATTTGCTGCATGGGTAACAGCCTATCCTCCATACCTTCTTTACCCAGGCTTCGCGCACTGGAGAGGACACTCCAACTTTGCCATACGGCGTCGGCACAACACGGGAAGCAGCAGTTTACCGGTTATAAGTCTTTGCTCGATTGGCATAGAGCATGACGCCAGGGGCTGCTTCTGACGGTGGGAGAGATCATTGCATCTCATTGGGCAGCTACCGCCTGCCTTAAGCTGAGCAGTCCCCAGCCAGTAAGGTGTTGCCTCGCCACGGTCTGTTAACCTCATGGGGTGCGTGGGGTTTAGGGTGAAAACCGACAAGCGGATCGACAACTCTGCACCATGCAACAGAAAACAGAAAACTACTGCCCTAAAGCTGGGCACCTGGAACATTAGGACAATGACACCTGGCTTCTCTGATGACCTGCAAGAAATAGACGACGCACGCAAAACAGCTGTCATCGACATGGAGCTGAGCAGACTGCAGATGGACATCGTCGCCCTTCAAGAGACTGGGCTGCCAGATTCCGGATCTGTCAAGGAGAGAAATTTCTCATTTTTCTGGCAGGGAAAACCACCAAACGAAACCAGGGAACATGGCGTTGGCTTTGCGGTCAGAAATACCCTGCTGAAATCCATCATCCCACCTACTGTGGGAAGTGAAAGAATTTTGTCCCTGCAGCTCCAGTCATCAGCAGGACCTGTCACTCTCATCAGTGCTTATGCACCGACTCTGTCGTCTCCAGCAGAAGCCAAAGACAAATTCTATGATGACCTGGCCACCACTGTCAAGAAAATCCCTGTAAAAGAGCCATTGTTCATCCTCGGCGATTTCAATGCTAGAGTTGGTGCTGATAACAGTTCATGGCCCATTTGCTTAGGTCAGTTTGGCACTGGGAGGATGAACGAAAATGGCCAACGCCTGCTAGAGTTTTGCTGTCATCATGGTCTCTGTGTCAGCAACACGTTCTTCAACACAAAGCCCCAACATAGAGTCTCTTGGAGACATCCAAGATCAAAGCACTGGCACCAGCTCGACCTGATCCTCACCAGACGCTCCAGCCTTCCCAGCATCAAGATCACACGCAGTTATCATGGTGCTGCCTGCGACACTGACCTCTCCCTGGTGTGCAGCAGAGTGAAACTGCAAGCAAAGCGACTGTATCACACGAAAAAGGAAGGAAGACCTCGCATTGATACCAGCAAGACCCGGGATCAGAGAAAAGTGGAGGAATTTGCACAAGCGCTTGAGGAATCTCTTCCAGGCCCGGCTGACGCAAACACATCCAACAGATGGGAACATTTCAAGAATACCGTTTACAACACCGCCTTGTCCATATTTGGCAAGAAGACCAACAAGGCGGCAGACTGGTTTGAAGCCCACTCTGAGGAGTTGACACCAGTCATTGAGGAAAAGAGGAGAGCTCAAGCAGCATACAAGGCCTGTCCCAGTGAGCGCAACCTGCAGGTCCTCCGAACTGCTCGCAGCAAAGTCCAACAGACTGCCAGGAGATGTGCTAACAACTACTGGCTCCAGCTCTGTTCCGAGATACAGATAGCAGCTGACACGGGCAACATCAAGGGGATGTATGATGGTATCAAGCAGGCCCTAGGTCCAACACAGAGGAAAATTGCCCCTTTGAAGTCTGCCACAGGCGAGGTCATCCAGGATCGGGCGCAGCAGATGGAACGCTGGGTGCAGCACTACTCTGAGCTATATTCCAGAGAAAATGTAGTCACCGAAGAAGCACTGAACAACATTGAGTGCCTGCCTGTGCTGGAAGAGCTTGACAGTGAACCAACTCTAGAAGAACTTCACGTGGCCCTGGACTCCCTTGCCTTTGGCAAGGCACCTGGAAAAGACAGCATCCCTGCTGAAGTCCTAAAATGCTGCAAAGAGATCATCGTCACTGAGCTGCATGAAATCCTCTGTCTCTGCTGGAGAGAAGGTGGAGTACCTCAAGACATGAGGGATGCAAACATCATCACGCTATACAAGAACAAAGGTGACAGGGGTGACTGCAACAACTACCGCGGCATCTCTCTCCTTAGCGTTGTAGGAAAGCTGTTTGCCCGAGTTGTACTAAAGAGGTTCCAGGTACTTGCAGAGAGCGTCTGTCCAGAATCGCAGTGTGGATTCCGAGCCAACAGGTCCACCACTGATATGGTATTCTCCCTTAGACAACTGCAGGAGAAATGCAGGGAACAACGACAGCCACTCTTTATAGCCTTCATAGATCTCACAAAGGCTTTCGACCTGGTCAGCAGAGACGGCCTCTTCAAGATTCTCCCCAAGATTGGATGTCCACCCAGGCTCCTCAGCATCATCAGATCCTTCCACAAGGACATGAAGGGCACTGTTGTCTTCGATGGCTCCACATCAGACCCTTTTGACATCCGAAGTGGAGTGAAGCAGGGCTGTGTTCTTGCACCAACCTTGTTTGGGATTTTCTTCGCTGTCCTGCTGAAGCAGGCCTTTGGAACTGCAACAGAAGGCATCTATCTCCGGACCAGATCAGACGGAAAGCTCTTCAACCTCTCCAGACTGAGAGCAAAATCCAAAGTCCAGCTGAAATGTCTGCGTGACTTCCTCTTTGCCGACGATGCAGCTGTCACTACCCACTCTGCCAAAGATCTCCAGCAGCTCATGGATCGTTTTAGCAAGGCCTGCCAAGATTTTGGACTGACAATCAGCCTGAAGAAAACACAGGTCATGGTTCAGGATGTGGACTCACCTCCCTGCATTACAATCTCTGAGCATGAACTGGAGGTTGTCCATGACTTTGTGTACCTTGGCTCAACGATCTCTGACACTCTTTCTCTCGATACCGAGCTAAACAAGCGCATCGGTAAAGCAGCTACCACATTTTCCAGACTCACAAAGAGAGTCTGGTCCAACAAGAAGCTGACGGAACATACCAAGATCCAGGTCTACAGAGCTTGCGTCCTGAGTACACTTCTGTACTGCAGCGAGTCATGGACTCTTCGCTCACAACAGGAGAGGAAACTGAGCGCTTTCCACATGCGCTGCCTCCGACGCATCCTCGGCATCACCTGGCAGGACAAAGTTCCAAACAACACAGTCCTGGAACGTGCTGGAATCCCTAGCGTGTATTCACTGCTGAAACAGAGACGCCTGCATTGGCTTGGTCATGTTGTGAGAATGGATGATGGCCGGATCCCAAAGGATCTCCTCTATGGAGAACTCGTGCAAGGAAAGCGCCCTACAGGTAGACCACAGCTGCGATACAAGGACATCTGCAAGAGGGATCTGAAGGCCTTAGGGATGGACCTCAACAAGTGGGAAACCGTGGCCTCTGAGCGGCCCGCTTGGAGGCAGGCTGTGCAGCATGGCCTTTCCCAGTTTGAAGAGACACTTTGCCAACAGTCTGAGGCTAAGAGGCAAAGAAGGAAGGCCCATAGCCAGGGAGACAGACCAGGGACAGACTGCACTTGCTCCCGGTGTGGAAGGGATTGTCACTCCCGGATTGGCCTTTTCAGCCACACTAGACGCTGTGCCAGAACCACCTTTCAGAGCGCGATACCATAGTCTTTCGAGACTGAAGGTTGCCAATATACAATAGCTTCCTTGCAGGAGACAATTCCCCTGGTCACCTTGTCAGTCTTGGAAATAGATAGTGACAGTACTTGTGTATGGGTGAACAAGGGTCAGAACAGTATCTACCAAGGAAATGTTAAATATCTCCATTTAATTGCCTGAATTTAAGAAGTTCAGATTGTAATAACAGCAGCGGAAGCCCCTTTGGAGTAGATTTCACTACCTGTTAAAGGCATCGTTAATCAAACTGGAAACATTGGACTCGATGGAGTTCTAAAATGCCAGATGAGCACTAGATGGAGTTTTTAGCAGCTTACATGCACCTGAACTTCTGGTTTTTCTCTAGAGGCTAGACACTTCTTATTCTCCTTTGCAACCAGGGAAAAGTTTAGCTTTCAGTTAAAGTGGGTTCAGTTGTAATATCAAGTGTTTGAGTGAAGGTGCTTGGGATAAGCCGAAACCTGATGTAATTTTCCAATGGCTCTTGACGCTTAGTCCCACAGATCTCCCCTATTCACTGGGAAGCTGTCTGATGAGATGCAGAATGGGCTGAATAATATGGCCATTACCATACTGATTCAGCTGCACAGGAACAGGGCTTGTATGAGATATGTTCAATGTCACATTCGAACCAGCTGGGGTCATGGATCCGATGGGAGTTGCTGTTTGACTTTGTTGTGAAAGGGACTCAGAAGTGTTGTATTAGGATCACTGGATGAAAAGGAGGCAGTGCCCCTGTATCTTTGTTTTATTTTGTCAAAGAAGGGATTTTGGTAATTTTTTTTTCTGGCCCCTTCATGGCAAGTTGCCAACATTCAATCTTCTGCACAATGACAACTATTAAAAGCACAAAAATGAAAAACGAAAGAATTTCAAATACCTTGGTAATACTGGTCAGCAATAAAACAAATAACATGAAAGGACAAACAGAGAAAGCAGAATTCTACCCTTCCCGCAAGGAATAGATAGGGGGCATTTTTGGCACTTGTCCCTTGTGCAAGACATGGTAGGAGAAAGAAGCTGCCTTACTGGAGAAGCAAAGAATGGGGTGGAGTTAAAGCAAATTCAGTTTGCCATTCAGTGTGTATTTGCTGTTGGTGTCACTAGGGTTGGTGTCATCCAGTGCAATAATTCATGGTGTCACATACCAACCATGGCTGGGAAAGTCCCCAGAGCCAAGGGTATTGAGCTTCCCAAGGCAGAGGGTCTACCTATGCAGTAGACCTGGCTTCACAGAGGGCAAAAGACGGAGGCATGGCTGACTGGGAGGCTAGGTCTACAAGCTGAGTAGATTTGAGCACTGCTTAAGGAAGCCTGGTAGACCAGGGCTCCAGAGACAGGTATACCTGGGCTCTTGAATCAGAGGTCTGATGTAACTATCTGGTCTTCTGGGCAGGTACACCTGGGCTCCAGAGCTTTTGGTGTCACCCTCCCCTGATGCAGTAGCCCGCCTAGTGATACCACTGTATTTGGCTGAACAGCAGTCCCACCTGTTTGCCTTTCCAGAAGAACGGTTTGAGGCTAGATGGTCATCTGTGGGAGCAGAGCAGGAATTTTTGCTTTTTACATGGCTGACTGTGGATGAGGGTTTGTTTAGGTTTTTTGCCTACTCCAGACTGTTTGAGAGGCTGTGGTGCTTTATCCAGGTTGGTCACAAATGGCCAGTGGTTTAAGAATTTAAGGATTAAGATTAGGGCTTAGTGTGCTGTCTGAAGAACTGAATACTGGGGGGGATCTGGAACCAGTTTCCAGAGGCTGCTGAACTTGAATGCTGACTGAAAACTCCTTGTTCAAGGATTTCAAGTCAGTTTCAAAGGCTGCTCATCTAGGGGGAAAGAGAGGAAACTGTGCTATCCAGATATCCAATAAGGTTGAATATTGGGGGACTTCTGTCTTTTCTACATTATTGGGTTTCCGTCCTTTTAACTGGAAAATTGTAGTATCCAAGCATTCATCATGTTAGTGAGGCAAGCCACTTTGGGGAAAACCTAAATTATATACAGGTGTGCCCCTGGGGGTTCCATTCTGGAACCCCCTGCAGATACCCGATACTGCAGATATGAGTGAATATCCATCTCCGCGGTTTGGCCCCTCCAGAGATGAGGGAAGCCCCTCACCTCTAGAGGGGCTTATGAGCTGAGCAGAGGCTGCCGACATCTGTTCACGGCCTCTACCAGGCTCAGACTGAGCTCTAGAGCTCAAAACATGTGACTTCCGGTTTCACGGAGAAACCGAAAGTGACGTTTTTAATGCCTTATAAGGCATTGGGAGGTCCAGGGAAGTCCTCCAGGACCTTGCCTCTGGAGGGGGCACACACGGGGGCCTCTGCAGACCCAATTTGTGGATAACTGAATCCGTGGATATGGGCCCCCCTATGCAGTATTTTTACTGTACACCTTTATCTTGAAAACCTTTTTTTTCAAGAAGGCATTTAACTGTTGTCATGATGGACTGGCACTTTTAATGAATGTAATTTTAATAGTTTTTTTGTGATCCATTGGGGCCTGAGCTGCTTTATTGTTTTAATTGTTTTATGTTTTAATGTTTTAGTATTGTTTTAATTTCTCATTCTGTCCTGTGTTTTATTTTGTAAACCGCCTTGGGTGCTCATAATGTTTGGGAGAAAGGCGGGCCATAAATTATTTAATAAACAAATAAATAAATAAATATCCCTTGGCCCCTTACAATAGTTGGCTTTGATAAGCTGGGATTTTCTCACACAATGTACAACTTTGAGTCAGAGGTGTAAACACTCAAAGGAGGCAGCTGGCCATTTCCTCCAGAAAAGGAATCCACATTAAGAGGGGTGGAGTGTCAAGAGAGCTAGAATCCACTGCACAGTTATGTGAGATAATTGAAATAAAAGTGTGACCCATTTAAATCCAAGCCTCTTGCCTTGTGTGTTATTGGGAGCATGAAGGCAACAGTATTAACAGAGGATACAGAATAAATAGCTATTATAATTAGGCTTCCTCTTGGGTAACTGTGTCCAAGCAAATTGGACCACTGTAAATATGTATCCTATCCTTCATATTCCTTTACAGTTTAATGAATTATAGGCATTCCAATGAAGTTTAGATTTTATTTCTCAACAGGCATGCTTCCTGCAATGATTTTCAATCTTTTTCCAAGCGTGCATCGAGCACTGACTGTACAGTATAACTTCCAGATAGTCAGTAGGTACATCATTTAAGATGTATTTAAGAAGATAGCATTATCTTCTCTACCTGGGTCCCGTTAGGGAGAAGGGCGGGATAAAAATAAAGTTTTATTATAACAGGGTCTTTTGGTAACCGAAAGAGCTTATAGGAGTTCAGTATTGAAACAATTTGATCGAACACTAGAATCTCTTGAGAAATCAGCCCGTCACAAATAATGGCTGCTGCTGTCACTGAAAGAGAATGTCTCTGCATTGAATCTGTGCATAGAAGTATAAATTGAAGCTGATATTCACCTACAACACTCACTCATTGCTGTTACAACCCTTTCAAGTTGTAACTGTAGAGTATTGTTTTACAGTTTTTCCTTTGGGTTAGCAGTCTTTCTTTTGTTTTAGTTTCTCAGTAATCCTGGTGTTTGCTATGAGGACCAACAATCACAATCATTACCATTTGCAGTAGGTCCTGGGCCTAAAAAAATTGTCCCTTGGACAGCATTACTATGGGAGCACTGTTCCAAACATCACTCGGTGGCATAATTCTTCTTTGACAGCTTTTACAAAAGGTGCCCTTTCTCCAATATCCTTAAAGGATAGCTTATCTATCAAAGGGTGAACTCTTCCTGGCTGGCCATATTCAGAGGGCTCTTCTATAGTACCTGTTCTCAGCACTAAACGTTAGTTGAGTTGAGACTTCTGCCGTCTACTTTGAATTGCTTATCACTAGTTTTAGTCCACCTAAATCCAGTGTCAAAGCTCCCATTCAGAATATCTGAACTTGATGTTCATTTTAAAACCTCTTCAGTGGTGGGGCTACAGTCTCTGAACTCCTAGTCAAATTTTGTAAACTGAAATTCAATACACCATGACTATCCATCAGCTATTCTGTTGCTACTGAACCTATTTCACTTGGCATTGGCTCTACATCTTGACATAACACAGTAAATCAAAATTCCCCAAAATGAGAGGAAAACCTGGAGAGATCAGGCCGTCTGTTGTATGAACTTTAACTGAGTTCTAGTTGTTCTGACATATGGGAAGAATATCATGTTCTTAGGGTGATAAAGTACCAGAGGAACAAAAGACAATCTTTCACATGAACGACTGTTACAGTCATTAAGTGACATCTGGCAACATTGTACCTGGATGCTGGCCAATGACTAATTATGATAACGTAAAGCAATTGTGATTGTGTCTTCCATCAGATGAAACAATAAGGCAATCATATGTTCTATGGTTTTAGTTGAAATTCCACTCCAGTTTCCAGCTCAAGTTATTCTGGACATGCTACAAGAATAAGAATACAGGCATTTCCATTCAGATTGGACTCATTAAGATGCGCCCATTTCTTGTTCTGATATGCTTTGTCTTGTAATTTTGAGAGAGAGAGAGAGAGAGAGAGAGAGAGAGAGAGAGAGAGAGAGAGAGAGAGAGATCCCATTGAAGCTTTTGTTTCATCTCGCAGTGAATTAGATCTCATTCCAGAACTTTGTTTAATTTCCTCTGTCAAATAAGAATTTTCAAAAGCTATCAACAATGATAAGGCGCCATTCCATCAGCTTGTCCTATCCTTTCAATAAGGGAATCCCCAAGCGCCATATAACTCCCGACGCATCAGTCATCTTTTGTTCATTGTAATGATCCTGTTAGAGTGAGATATCAGTTCTAATGAGAGGCTGTACGACAGAGAAAGGCTTTTACTTGAATGGGGTTATCAGATTTCAGCTATTTCACAAAGTGCCTTGGTTCAAAAGCAGGCATGTTACATCTGTCCTCACCCTCCATCTCTGTACTAGCATCTCCTTCTCTATTGTTAATGGCTTGTCATATGAGCTGGTTGAACAAACGACTGTGGGATTACCAAGAACAAAGACACCAGGGCTCCAGGTGCCATTGAAGAGAGCATTTCGATCAGAACCAGAGGGGTTGCCAAAGTTCTCTGGATTCCGCTTTGTAGTCTGTGCAAGAAGTGCTTCCATTTCAGCAGCCCTTCTGAAGACTAAAGTCCCCTCCTATGCCATTTTATCTTCCCTCCTAGCATGAACAGGATTGTTGTGTCTCTGCTACCAAAAACACCTGAGCAAAAATATTTCCACATACAGGTAGAAAATAATTATCCACGGATTTTTCATCTGTGATTTTATCTCAACAGGATGAGAAGGGCCCTTTCAACTAAAGGAAAAAAGTTGTTTAACAATAGCCTATTAATAGGCTAATAATGTGGGAGGGGGCAACCAGCAGAAAATCCATCAATCATTCTTTCCCCAGAACAACTTCACTCCAAGGCAAGCGACCCCTCCCTTCCCCCTGAGAATGTGAAAGAAGGCTAAGTGGAAATGATTATCACCTCCTCCATTCTTTCCCCATGCTGCAGCTCCAGGTGAAGGGAGGGATCACTGCCTCAAAGTGAAGCCTTTCTAAGTGCCTGGAGAGAAACCGATTGTCTGCCTGATGCATTACAAAGGACAGCAAGGCGATTTTAAAATTGGCTAGCAAAGGGACATTGTTTTTTAATTGGATTTGCTTTAACACGATTTTTGCCATTCACAGGAGCTCTAGGAATGGAATAGCGATACTCAACCTGTACTGATCTGCAATACAAGATTGGAGAAGCCAACCCTGATAAGGGTACACATGTATCCATGTAGGCTATAAGGAGCTCTCTCATGGTTTATTGGAGCAATGACCCATGTAATCCAGCGCTGTCTCTGATCAGCAATGGCTGTAGAGACCGGTCCTGAGATGTTCATGTCCAAAGTATGAATATTGCTACCCAACAATTCAATTAAGGCATACTAAATTGCATGCATCTTCTCTCCCTCACTCCTGAAGTATAAACTATTTTCCAGCAAGCACACTCCAGCAAGTGCATTTCTTTGGCTCATAGCACTAATATGTACAAGCAATTCTGCCCCTATTTAAAATAGCATTCATTGTTGAGACCACCAGAAGGCAACTTGGTATCTCAGCAAGCAACTTGTGTATTCTAATCTGAGAATCTTTCTAAATTGTACACGTGTGTGTGTGTGTGTTTAGAGTTACAATCCTAAAAGTGCATTACATTATGGTCCTGCTGTTGTGATAACAGCATGGTGTTCAGACATGAGAAAACACCTTGACTGTTGTTTGTTGTTCCCTCCTCCCCTTTTGTATTGCTTTCCAGGGTAATGTGACATTTGCCTGCTCAGAGCCACCAATCACTCCCATCACCTTCGACAGCTTCAACAATAGCTACTTGCTGTTGCCAGGCATTCCCCAGCTTGATGGCCTGTCAGTGAGTTTCCAGTTTCGGACGTGGAATGAGGATGGCCTGCTCCTGTCCACAGAACTGTCAGAAGATTCCGGTTCCCTCTTGTTATATCTCCATCACGGCAGGTTGGCGCTCATCATCCAGAAAGATTCTGAGAAATACGTGGCCCTCAGTGCAGGTACTGAATGTCAACCAGAAGCACTTTCTATCTCATCTTCACTCCTAATATTACTGAGGACTTGGAAAGTAACAGTGAAATGTGTTTTTTCGTTTTAGTAGAAGCATAATTAGGGAAACCTAGGCAAGAGTCATCTTTTAGCTTCCCTCCAAAGTCTAGTGAAGGGGAAAATCTTCACAGTATACTGCTTTGTGGTTGATATGACAAGCTCTTGCTTTGATTAGTCTGAAGGTCACTGAATGCTGAGATGGCAAATCAGAAGACAAGAAGCAGCCAAAAGAAAAAAAAAAGGGGGGGGTGGAAGTGTGCGCATGTACATACACACACTTTTATCTCTTTGCTTAATGGAGTAGCAATTGTATTTTGTTGCCCTCTCCCAAAAAAAAATCACAAAATGTCCTGTGTTATGTTAACGATAAACTCAATGGCATGGCAAGATTCTGCATGCAAAGATTTGCTTTGCCTGAAGCATATACATGCCACAATAAAATTAATTTGTGTGTTTTTAAAGTGTACACTCAATTCTTTGTTTGCTACTGCAGATAGCACTCAGTCAAAATCATCTTTTTGAATATTGTTGGAAGGCAGCTCTAAAAAGCTCCACCCTACCTCAGATCCCATCCTCGCCTACAGTGACCTGGGTTGACTGGTCGTCAATGGTTGGCAACCTTCAGTCTCGAAGGACTATGGTATAAGCCTACAGCACCCAGTATTCCCAGGCGGTCTCCCATCCAAGTACTAACCAGGCCTGACCCTGCTTAGCTTCCGAAATTAGACAAGATCAGGCATGTGCAGGGTAACAGTTGCATCAAACCACACAACAAGCCCCAGTTCTGCAGTTTGCATATAGTCTAGTTTGACCCTTAGACTTCCGAGTCAAGATGATTAGGATTGTGGTGACAAGACCAGTACAACCAGCTATCTAGTCAGATACTAAATTAGGGCCTATGAGAGCACAACTCCTGTGAAAACCCACAAGTAAAGACAAAAGTCACACAACCCAACATCTGATTTATATCCCATATCTGATTCTGAATTGGGTGGCTTCATTTAACAGCATACTGAGGTCACAGTGATTGAACAATACATAAGAAGCAAGTCCAGGATATTCGTGTACAAAATTATCTTTTAGTAAAGATCTCTTGGGAAAACTGATGGTGGAGGAGAAGTAACAGACAGACGCCCCAGTTCAGCAGTTCCTTGACTGCCAGGGTGTGGGTGGAGGAGTTTTTGCATACAAATCAAATCACCACCTTCTCCATTTAGTTCAATGAGGGGACAGAGACACAGATGTAGTTCCATTAAATGGAATGAGGAAGCTTGCTTATGTAGCATCTCTTCCTGTACAGATGGACCTCTGGGGTCAGGAGCCAGTTTTCAACATGTTAACTGTTTATACTTGGGATTTTTTTCCCCTTGACATTGCCTGCCTGACAGTTTTGTTGTTTCCCTGAAGTACAATAATTATTCACAAGCATCACCGCCTCCACTTCTTCCTTCTTGTCCCCTGTGCGCATGGTTCATCTGTTTTACAGTCGCTGTTTGTTTCCCAGGCAGCAGTCTATATGATGGCCTATGGCATTCAGTTAACATCAATGCTAGAAGACATCGCATCACCCTAACTCTAGATAATGATGCCGCATCTGCTGTTCGTGCAACCACAGTTTCTCAGATTTATTCAGGAAGCAGCTACTATTTTGGAGGTAAGCCGGTTTCCTGTAGCGATGGTTAAAGGCAGCAGATCTAGCCGATGTATTTATTTTTTAAAATGTACTATTGTTTAAAAAAAATACATCTTGATGGTAAACAAGTACATTGTGTTGTCTCCTTCAGATGCCACAAATCAAAATGCTTTGGGATTTGAGCTGCCAAAATAGATCGGGAAAGGAATAATTGCAATTTACGGAGAAAAGAAATTACACCCCCACTTTTTGCAAATGAAAATGTGTTAGTTTCATACACTACCTGGTAACACTGAAATGAGTGGAAATGGTAGAAGGAGTCAGGGAATAATTGCAGCATATGAAGTGCACCTTTTAACGCTAAGGATACAATCAGTAATACATTCAGTATATTGAAATCTAGTCCAAATTGATGGGGAAAAGCATAAAAGTCAGGTACTTCGGTTCTATTGCCTTAGTGTGAATTTAATCATACTAGAGAGCATCTGGATTTCACTTCAAAGATTTTCTATAAATAATACTCAGACTTTATATGTTTTCCTTATTATTATTATTATTATTATTATTATTATTATTATTATTATTATTATTATTGTTATTATTATGAAAGGAAATAGCTTTTTGCTTTCATCTATATATTGTCCGCTCGTTGGGACCGCATTCAGATACCAGAAATGAAAAAACTGGGGTGGGGAAGGGGATATATTCTGATGACAGAGATCTTCTTCCTTTGCCAAATATTTTGGGTTGAAACATCCCTCCAATTCCCATTGTTCAAGCTCATCTATGTTTTCTGCTATAGGATAGCAGAACTGTACCTATCACCTAGGAATAGTGTGTCCTTGGGTTTTATATTAGGGTTTATTTACGTTTCTGTACCACACAAAAAAGGAAGGAAGACCTCGCATTGATACGAGCAAGACTCGGGATCAGAGAAAAGTGGAGGAATTTGCACGAGCGCTTGAGGAATCTCTTCCAGGCCCGGTCGATGCAAACGCATCCAACAGATGGGAACATTTCAAGAATGCCGTTTACAACAACACCTTGTCCATATTTGGCAAGAAGACCAACAAGACGGCAGACTGGTTTGAAGCCCACTCTGAGGAGTTGACACCAGTCATTGAGGAAAAGAGGAGAGCTCAAGCAGCATACAAGGCCTGTCCCAGTGAGCGCAACCTGCAGGTCCTCCGAGGTGCTCGCAGCAAAGTCCAGCAGACTGCCAGGAGATGTGCTAACGACTACTGGCTCCAGCTCTGTTCCGAGATACAGATAGCAGCTGACACGGGCAACATCAAGGGGATGTATGATGGTATCAAGCGGGCCCTAGGTCCAACACAGAAGAAAATTGCCCCTCTGAAGTCTGCCGCAGGCGAGGTCATCCAGGATCGGGCGCAGCAGATGGAACGCTGGGTGCAGCACTACTCTGAGCTATATTCCAGAGAAAATGTAGTCACCGAAGAAGCGCTGAACAACATTGAGTGCCTGCCTGTGCTGGAGGAGCTTGACAGTGAACCAACCCTAGAAGAACTTCACGTGGCCCTGGACTCCCTTGCCTTTGGCAAGGCACCTGGAAAAGACAGCATCCCTGCTGAAGTCCTAAAGTGCTGCAAAGAGATCATCATCACTGAGCTGCATGAAATCCTTTGTCTCTGCTGGAGAGAAGGTGGAGTACCTCAAGACATGAGGGATGCAAACATCATCACGCTGTACAAGAACAAAGGCGACAGGAGTGACTGCAACAACTACCGTGGCATCTCTCTCCTTAGCGTTGTAGGAAAGTTGTTTGCCCGAGTTGCACTAAAGAGGCTCCAGGTACTTGCAGAGAGCGTTTATCCAGAATCACAGTGTGGATTCCGAGCCAAAAGGTCCACCACTGATATGGTATTCTCCCTTAGACAACTGCAGGAGAAATGCAGGGAACAACGACAGCCACTCTTTATAGCCTTCATAGAGCTCACGAAGGCTTTCGACCTGGTCAGCAGGGATGGCCTCTTCAAGATTCTCCCCAAGATTGGATGTCCACCCAGGCTCCTCAGCATCATCAGATCCTTCCAGAAGGACATGAAGGGCACTGTTGTCTTTGATGGCTCCACATCAGACCCCTTTGACATCCGAAGTGGCGTGAAGCAGGGCTGTGTTCTTGCACCAACCTTGTTTGGGATCTTCTTCGCTGTCCTGCTGAAGCAGGCCTTTGGAACTACAACAGAAAGCATGTATCTCCGGACTAGATCAGATGGAAAGCTCTTCAACCTCTCCAGACTGAGAGCAAAGTCCAAAGTCCAGCTGAAATGTCTGCATGACTTCCTCTTTGCCGACGATGCAGCTGTCACTACCCACTCTGCCAAAGATCTCCAGCAGCTCATGGATCGTTTTAGCAAGGCCTGCCAAGATTTTGGACTGACAATCAGCCTGAAGAAAACACAGGTCATGGTTCAGGATGTGGACTCACCTCCCTGCATTACAATCTCTGCACATGAACTGGAGGTTGTCCATGACTTTGTGTACCTTGGCTCAATGATCTCCGACACTCTTTCTCTCGATACCGAGCTAAACAAACGCATCGGTAAAGCAGCTACCACGTTTTCCAGACTCACAAAGAGAGTCTGGTCCAACAAGAAGCTGACGGAACATACCAAGATCCAGGTCTACAGAGCTTGCGTCCTGAGTACACTTCTGTACTGCAGCGAGTCATGGACTCTTCACTCACAACAGGAGAGGAAACTGAATGCTTTCCACATGCGCTGCCTCAGACGTATTCTCGGCATCACCTGGCAGGACAAAGTTCCAAACAACACAGTCCTGGAACGAGCTGGAATCCCTAGCATGTATGCACTACTGAAACAGAGACACCTGCGTTGGCTCGGTCATGTTGTGAGAATGGATGATGGCCGGATCCCAAAGGATCTCCTCTATGGAGAACTTGTGCAAGGAAAGCGCCCTACAGGTAGACCACAGCTGCGATACAAGGACATCTGCAAGAGGGATCTGAAGGCCTTAGGAGTGGACCTCAACAAGTGGGAAACCCTGGCCTCTGAGTGGCCCACTTGGAGGCAGGCTGTGCAACATGGCCTTTCCCAGTTTGAAGAGACACTTGGCCAACAGTCTGAGGCAAAGAGGCAAAGAAGGAAGGCCCATAGCCAGGGAGACAGGCCAGGGACAGACTGCACTTACTCCCAGTGTGGAAGGGATTGTCACTCCCGAATCGGCCTTTTCAGCCACACTAGACGCTGTTCCAGAACCACCTTTCAGAGCACGATACCATAGTCTTTCGAGACTGAAGGTTGCCAACTACTGATTTACGTTTCTGAATCCCTTCCCTAACAGACTTCGGGATGCTCATTATCTTATGCTAACCATGGGCACTTCAAAATTGATGGGACTTAAATGCTCAGCTTTCTTTTGAGTATATTTAAGCTACTTCATTAGAACCCAGAACTGTACTGTCCGGATCCAGCAAATAAAAGTCATGCACAGAAGAACATTTCTTCACTATCCTTCTTGATGTGGAACCTTGTGGACAAAATGCAAGAAAAACCCTGCTTTTTCTAAATGAAACCATAATGCACCTAATGCTCTCATATCATAATGCTCTCACATCATCTGCCCTTTTCTAAACCGATGAATATTGTCTGCCCTGACAGTAATACCCTCAGCTGAGGAAGGGTAGGGGATATTTAGATTCACTTAGAGAGCAGATCAGAGCCAATTACCTGTTCAACAATATGTATATGGCCCAGAGTCCTTATAATCTGTGTTCAGTAGTGACTTGGGTTCGGTCTGAAAGTCTGCTTTCCTCCATGTTGGTCAGAACCATTCATCTCTTGCTAGTTACTTTTCAGCTTTGTGCACCTGGTGAATACAGTGCATGTACTCCTGTCTGTTTTGTAGTACTCCCTGGCGTGCTAGCAGTGATTGCCAGGCTTTCCCCGCCTGTCAAAACCCCGCAGGGCTTTGCTGCCAGCTGATTGGCTGGCTAGCCAAAGGGGGCGGGACAGATGAGCTTTTCCAGTGCGCATGCGCTGGGGTTAGCTCAGTCCATTCCTGGGAAGCGACCTCCGCCCGCCCGCCCTTTAGCTAGTCTGGGATTAGCTAGTCGCTCTCCGGAGGACCGGGTAGGAATTTATTGAACATCATCCGATTGGCACCACGATGGTGTTTGTTTTCACCTACCTCAGACTGGCTATGGAGCGTGTTTGGGTTGGCAATATATCTCTTTAACGCCCTAGTCACTGGCAGTAGAAGTGCGGGGTGGGTAGGCAGAAGACCTTCTCAGTGTCCAATCTAAGTCAGCAAGGACAGGGGTGAACCAGAACCGCTCCCAAGATACTTGACCAGCTCGGGGAGGCAGGCTGGCTAGCCCCTTGTCTGAACTTGGGGGCCTTGCGGGGGTGACCTGAAGGCATAGCAGTTTGGCTGACTTACCCTCTTCGGGCGACGGTGAAAGGCGGGCTTAATAACAATTGAGCTACGCCTGGAGTTGGGTGGATGCCCTATGAGACTGGGGGACGTAGACGGCTAGGGCCATTTCCCCTACTTAGAACCCCGCACTTGGAATGGGTATTGTTTACCCTGTTGTTGCCTTGTTGCTATCTTGTTGTAATTCAATAAAGTGGCCCATTTTAATCCCATACCTGTTGTCGGCTGTATTTATTTGGGGAGTGCATGGTAATGGAAGTAGAAAGCCAAGTCTCTGAGTTGCTAAGGCCAAATAACAGGTTTGAGGCTGTGATCCATTATTTACTCTGACCTGCTTGTATTCCAGAGATTTCTGGTAGGTCTGGCTGGTTATTCTGTAATTCGTTCCTTTAGATCAGCCATTTTCAACCAGTGTGCCATGGCACGCTAGTTGGGAAATGGATGGTCTGCAAGGGTGCCGCAGGTGTTTGGAGGAGGATCATTTCTTAATAGGGCCACTGGAGGATGTGAGCCCCTGCTGTCAGAGCAGTGTGCCTTGTCAATTGTCAAAAAACCAATGGTGTGCCTTGACAATTTTAGTGACTTGTCAGTGTGCCGTGAGATGAAAAGGGTTGAAAATCACTGCTTTAGATAATGCTCAGTGGTGGCACACAAGGGAGTGGCAACAAGATGCAGGTATCTTGTTGTCTTGTGTACTCCCTGATAGGCCACTGTGAGATACAGGAAGCTGGTCTAGATGGGCCTTTGGCCTGATCCAGCGAGGCTCTTCTTATGTTTATATGTAAGCCAAATGTGTTTTACTTGTCTTCAGGTTTAGGGCTTACTGTGAGGAACAAACAGTGTTTTGGAATGCATATCTTTGTCTAGGAACTAGTAATATATTACATGTTCAATCAAGACAGTGTAATAGTAGAGAGTTCTGTCTTTATATACTATTTATGCTGGTAGACTTAAGATTTCCAAATCAGATTAACCACCACCCCATTTAAATGGGAAAAAGGTGCTTTTAAAAAAAAAGCGCTTTAGGTTCTTTTGTTTACTGAATTTTGAATTCCAAGGGTTGGTGTGTTCAAGTTTTCTTCACAACTATGAGAACTTGATTTCCAGCTTTTAATTAAAAGCTCATTTTTTTAATATAACTACAAGAAGCTGGAGGCTTGGCAGGTATTTATATCATTCAAAACCTCTGTGATTAAAATCAAGAAAGGGGACAATCCTAATGCTGTAAGCAATTTCAGTAAGCACCCATGTGAAAACACAATTAATGTGCTTTCTTCAGTTTGGCTCTGGCTAGACCCCCATATAAAGTCTGCAAATTAAAAGTTTTATTTTCCTCTAGAAGCAATCATAACCAACAAGGGAGAAAGAGGGATGGGGTGGGTTTGAGTGTGCAGTGTTCCCTTTGTGCAGGGATATGTGGTTGCAAGGAAAGGTTGCAGGCGATAATACCTGGGCTGTCAGAGGCTCCTGAAGATCTCTTCCTGTTTTCCACAACTTGGTGCCTTCACATAGTCATGAACAAGAGAGGGAGAGGATGGGCAGCCCAATCATGAGCTGCCTGGAGCACGGGCTACAGCGGTGCAGAAAATGGCTGCTGCTGCATCCAGTGTGCCCCATGCAGCCGCTGCCACCTCCTCCGGAGAAGGGGACTTTCGTCCCTTTTTCCTAGGCAAAGCATCGACCCATGGGTCAGTGTAGAATAACCCTCCATGTTGGGTTGATGGCTTGATGGGTTGATCCTGATCCGTGAGGGTCAGGATCCAGTGGAGCAAAGCTTCACCAGTCCTACCTCCCTCCTGTTCTGCTCCCTCCCCCTGGCAACCCTCTTCCCTGCCCTCCCTCCACCTCTCCTCGCCCTGGAATGCCTCCTCCCCACCTCTCCCCATGTCCCCACCAACTTCTCCAGTACCCGCTGGTCTGTGCGACTGAGCAGCGGAGCTCCGGTGCTCCACCGGCGCTAGCCCAGTGCCAGCCACCACTGGGCTAGCACCAGTGCTAGGGCCCACAAATATGCCTTATGGCACATTTGCAACAGTGCACACCAGTGGTAAGCCAGTGCACACTTTTTAGGATTGGGCCCTTAGTCACTTGCGTCTTTATTCACCTCTCACATGGCTTTCCTTCACTTGTTGTTCAAGCCATTAAGAACAAAAGCTTGATAGTATGGTTTCATTTAGAAAACTGTCCCTCACCCCAATCACACATCTTGTCTTGGCCACAAGTTGTTGGCAACCTTCAGTCTCGGAAGACTATGGTATCACGCTCTGAATGGTGGTTCTGGAATAGGTCTAGTGTGGCTGAAAAGGCCAATTCGGGAGTGACAATCCCTTCTACACTGGGAGCAAGTGCAGTCTGTCCCTGGTCTGTCTCCCTGGCTATGGACCTTCCTTCTTTGCTCTCCCACCGTCGGAAGCAGCCCCTGGCGTCACGCTCTACGCCAATCAAGCGAAGACTTATAACCGGTAACTGCTGCTTCCCGTGTTGTGCTGATGCTGTATGGCGAAGTTAGAGTGTCCACAACTAAGGCAAAAATAAAGGCCAGGGCTGCCTTTAGCTCAGCCATTCTGGCCCATTCAGACCTGTAATCTTTCTGGTTGTTTTTTTTTGTGTGTGTTTTGTCTTGGAGGGCATAATTGATCTGCTGAAAACTCCAGACTTTGCAATAGGTCTTCTTTGCATTCTGCTGCAGTAGTGGACTTACCCCGCCTTGCTCCCAGGGCAAGGGTCCGCAATGCCATCCCCTGCAAGATGCCGTCCCCTGCATGTGAAGCTGCCCCCCCACCTTCTAAGTGTGAT
The DNA here is from genome assembly GCF_035046505.1 of Tiliqua scincoides. NCBI lineage: Eukaryota > Metazoa > Chordata > Lepidosauria > Squamata > Scincidae > Tiliqua > Tiliqua scincoides. Next base: position 75,925,003 of record NC_089821.1, on the reverse strand, counting down.
GGAGCCTCGCACGACTAAGACTGACTAGGGAAGCCTTCTGGGGCTTCCCCGCGTCTTAACTGTACTTCTGGAAACCCAGAAGTACAGTTTCCGACCATGTCGGGAGCCTCAATGAGGCTTCCCACTCAGTCCTACAGTGGACCAAGTTGCCCCATTTGCCCAGCGTTAGATCCGCTGCTATGCTGCTGCTCTACCCAAGCTTCCTTAGCCTTTGCTTGAATTTGCAGGCCAGGAGTCATAGTTCCTTGGACTCTTTTTGGATTGTTCAGCCTGCTTAACCAAGAATTCTCAATAATTAGTCTTTTTGTTTTGAGTCTCCAGCAAAGCTCCATGGAACATAATTATTGTCCTCCAGCTCAGCAGGCATAGAAAAGCATACTTGGCACATGCAACTCTCTAGCTGTCTTCTGGTTGCCCTGTGTGTGGCCCATCGGCAGTATAGCTTGTTGTTTGTCCTCTCGCCTACATGCTTAACTTCTCCACAAGTCTTTTTATAGGTCTGTGGCTAAAACTCTCTTCGAAAGTCTCTTCTTCCCTCAAATCTATTTTTCTCAAGATCAGTGGAAATCTACCTCAAATCTAACTCTGTCTCCCTCAAATTTATTTTTAAATAAATGTATTTATTTTAAACAAGTTGAGGTAGAAGTTCAGAATTTCCTCCTTTCCCTGTGAAAGTGCAAGCTGCCACTTTGTTGCATCTTGCTAGGTATTTCCATTTTCTCGTGACACCTTGGAGGCTCACAGGTCAGCCAGCTTCCTCACCAGCCATTCTCCTTGCCAGCACTGACCTTCACCCCTGGCCTGCTCCTGGCCTGCTCCTGACTTATAAACGGTTTGCCAGCCCCCTTTGGACCCACCCCTCACTCCCTCCCTGGTGTAATAAGGTCTGTTGCAGGATCCTGCCCCCCTTCTCCCCCTTGCTCCCTTGGTGCCTCTATTCCTTCTTGTACTCTGCCCACAATGCCTCTGTCTTCCACAGCCTTGGCCCCAGCTGTGGCTATTTTGCTATACTCAACCTCTCTGGCCTATGGGCCCTGTTGTGGAGTGTCTATGGACTTATTGGAAGGGCCACCAGCTAGGAGGGGAATATCTGTCCTCTGGGATGCTTCTGCCCAACCAGGTGCCCACCTGGGACCCAGACATCTTGGTTCTCTTTCCTCTCTCTGCAATCGCATTACTGTCTTCTCTTCCTCCCCCTTTTCCTCCAGAACCAGAGCCTGCTGGGTCATTGTTATCAACAACATGGGTCTGATTGATTGTATTTTAAACTTCATTTCTCCCTCTCTCTTATTGTAAATGTATCCCTCCCCTAGTAAATCATACTGTGTTTGTCTCCTTCATCTATGGTAAATGCCACCTTACATTGGGGAGTGTCACAAGTTAACAGTGAACAGTCCCACAAGCATACATGTTTTAGTACATGTGCAATGGCCCAATTCTATGGGGGCTTTGTGGTGGCAGAACTCACAATCCACTGCCTTAAAGCCTGGGACACTGTTGTGAAAGCCATGCCTGCCATACATTTCAGAGCCACCGGCAGAAATGGCTGAAGGCCCTGCAGATATGAAAATGCATTTTTCAGAAGTGTATTGTGTTGCTCAGTATAGCTCTGGTTTTTGCACATAGGAAGGAAAAAAGCACCCTAACAATGTCTCCTGATTGCACCATTTGATTCCACACTAGGGAGGTGGAAAGAACAATTGCCCCAATTTAACCCTGCTTGGCTATGTTGCCTCTACTGTTATATGTGCTGATGGTGTTTCTGCACCATTCTTACAGGATGTAGTGATATTAAAGACTTTGTTTTGGTTTGATCTTTGCACTACTGGTATTTCAGAGAGTTTACTCTATGATCTTTGATTATATCCAGGGTTTGCCGTGCTGTTGGATGACATTTTCATTTTCCCTTTACAATTCTCTCCAAGCGTAACAGTATTTTAGCCCAGATGCTGACATAACCCCAATGAACTGGCATAAAGCTCAGTGCAATCTAGTTGCCTTATTGGAAAAAAAAAAGGTGGCGTAGGGTTTCCAGGGCACACCTTGTCAGCAGATGGTGTGAAACCAGTGTCTGAACATCTACCTCCTGTTACGTCGTTGCTATTATTAACTGGTTGTATTAGTTTCTGGTCTTTTCCTGGGGTTTCCAGGAATATAGATACTTTAATGCTGCTCTTCTTTCACCAGCCTTGCTAAGGTACTATGGGACTTATATATGGACCTGTACATCTTGTAACCCACCCGTGCCCAGTGGAAGCTATCCACTGCTGGCAGGGCTTGACTACTCCACTGCTATTTTTGCAGTCCCAGTACACAGCAAAAACAGACTGCTTGTAAATGTAGTGGCCACCATACATGGCTGTTGGGCTGCTTCCACCTTGGGAAGTCATGGATTTTGTAGGCCTGGGTTCTAGCTAAGGTATAGTCCATGTCAGCCTGATACTATCATCTAATAGTCTAATGATAATGTTGGTGTAATGCCCATATTGGGAGTCTGCCTGGGTGATGCAACACCCAGCTGCAGTCACAGCGGAGCGCTGGAGCTGGTGAGAGCTGTGGAGGCAAACCGGAGAGGCTCTGAAGGAGCCAGAGGCAGCTGTTCCAATGCTGGTACCGCTGCAGGAGAGATCGTGGTAGCCTGGAGAAGGGCAAGGGCTGCTGGACGCTGATTACTGGCTGGGCATTAAAGAGATGACCTTAGCCAAAACCAGAAGCATAAGGGGGTGCAACCAGCTTGTCTCTGCAAGACAGCAAACAGCCACAAGTAGTGGGAAATGTAAGGATTCCAAGTGCTGAGTGTAGAGCTGAGAGAGCTGTGGCACTGGGGTGAGTTTGTGGCACGTGGAACTGGAACCACCACAACCCCAACCATACCACTGTCAGGCGAGCCAGAACAGGGCTGCTGCTGATCCCCCAGGAGATAACCCAAGGGTGACTTATTTCAGAAGCAAGAAAGATGCACTTAACAACTGCTGGTCTGATCCTGAGGAGACATGTGGATGGACCTGCAGAGAGACAAAGGGGACAGTTCTGTTAAGTGGGACAGGGAAAGCAGGCTGTGAAAGCTCATGCATGCCCATGAGTGTAAAGGAGTCCCACAGAATAAAGGTAAAGAAGCCCAGATGTAGTCCAACTGATTGATCCACAGCAAGACAGAATAGATGCTCTGAGAGAGCCTTGTCTGTGTACGACCTCCTAGGGCACAATCCTAACCCACTTTCCAGCACCGACATAAGGGCAATGCAACTCCGAGTTAAGGGAACCAACATTTCCTTACTTTGAGGAGATCTCGGTGAGTGCCACCCAACTGCAGGATGCAGCACATGTCCCACTGGCACCACTATGCCAGTGCTGGAAAGTGGGTTAGGATTTGGGCCCTAGAGTTCCATCTCCCCTCATGGAGGTGCCTTATAGGACAGGGGTGTCACTGTTGCTCTTAAATAGATAAATAAGAAATTGGGCAGCTGCTCAAGATTTTACCTGTAGCTAGCTCCTAGGCTTTCAAATAACATTCTAGTATAAAGAAATCTGAACACTTGGTATGACGTTTAGTGCTGTGTTAAAATGTGTATTTCTATTTCTCTGTTATCATTGCAGTTCTTGAAACAGATGTATGGCATATGATACATCCTGTGCTCTACTGTTGCTTGTAATCAAATGGGGTGGTGGTGGCATCTTCAGGGCCTAAGGCGTTCTAACAGAAGGCTAGACTCTGGTGTCATTCTTGAGCATTTCAGTGGAACTGTTTCTCAAGACATTTCAGGTGGGTTGTGCCCTGCCAGACCAAATCCAAGTAAAGATAATGGCAGTGCATTTCCCAGACTGGACTACATTCTGTATCTATAAAAGGAGGCAAAAAGTCCTTCTTTTCACTTCTCCTTACTCTATCACTATTATTGCCTGTTTGGTTTCTTAAATTCTTATTTATTACCACAGAATTAGAAACTCAAATGCTCACATTGAGCAAGCAATGAAAACCCTAGGAATAATTAGATCTTCCATCTGTGAATCCCCAAGGAAATAAATGATCGTTTAAGCATTCTTCATCTCACTCTTTTCTCCCTTCTTTGTCCCACAGGGTGCCCTGACAATTTCACTGATTCGAAATGTTTAAATCCCATTATGGCTTTTCAAGGCTGCATGAGACTCATCTTTATTGATAACCAACCCAAGGACCTCATTTTAGTTCAGCAAGGTTCCCTGGGGAATTTTAGTGATTTGCGCATTGATCTATGTGGCATCAAAGACAGGTAATTATTCTTTCTCCTTTTCTTGTGTTTTGTTTTCTTTCAGCCAAGTGGCTTATAAGTACAGTTGGCTAGAACTGAAAATTGTAATCTGCCAACATTACTGACATTAGGAACGCTGCTAATATGAAGTATCACTGTGAAGATCCAGAGATGTATGGCAAATTGCACAAGTCTCTCTCCTTCTCTCTCTTTCCCTGCACATCAGCTTTTGGAGAGATGGAGTATGCAAATTAAATCAAGTAGCAGATTTGCAAAGGATTAAATTTTATGCACAAACGATGTTTGATTGCTTTGAAGTTTTAAAGGGATGGGAAAGAAAAGGAGACTTCATTTGAATCATCAAAACATGTCATCTCCTTAATGTGCTGGCTGTTTTGTTTAAATGGATCATTTATGGGTTGCATGCTTTGGCTTGCACACCACAGTGTTATTGAAACAGAGGCACCATCAGAATTTCCCATGTAGGGGACATAAAAAGAATTTCAGAAAGCATTTTGAAAACCATCTCATCTAGGCTGTGTCACTGAGACAGAATCCCTTATATTTCCAAGCTGATACATTTATCCACCTGCCTGGTCACCTAAGGTGAGAAGCAGCTGCTTTCAAATGGCACAGTGGGAAAGCTTAGCAAAGCTAAGTTCTTCTGATGTTTTCACCACCATGGACTATCAAAGGGATTTTGGTAGCCTGGCCCATTAAAAAATGGTTTGTGAAACAGTCCTTTTTCAGGGCTTATTTGCTAATGTGCACTCTTCCTGGGGGAAAAAAAGAGTATGGTATATGTCTGTATACTATACCTGAAGTAGGTCTCTGAATGGGAGTGAACAATTTACAGTTTAAATTTGTACATTGACATTTTTCTCATAAAATATATTCTGTATTCATATGCAAATCTCCATTTTGAAAAGTAAATTGATGTCTCTCTTTCAAATGTTAATGTTTAAGCTTTAAATTCCTCATCCATTTCTTGGTGGAGGGAGATGGAGAAAGAACACAAGAGGAATCCCTCTTGATAAGACCCCAGCTCTATCCAGTTGCACAACTTACTTCCCACAGAAGTGAGCCAGTTGCTTTCAGGAAGCCCACAAGTGAGGACTGAAAGCAACAACCTTTTCGTGCTGTTAGGAACTACTGAGTGAGACCATGAGTCCACCTATCTGGTTGCATCAGGATGGCCACCAGCTTGTCCCACTTGCCTTCTCCATGAGTGAATTGATGAGCTCTCCCCTGGCTGCTTGGAGGAGGAAGAGAAAAAAAAAATCAACTTCTGGCTGAGACTGTTTTCTTTTGCAGCTAAAATGATGTCATTTGTTGTTCTCCATCTCCCTGCTTCTTGCAAAAGGGAGACTGGCAGGAACATGAACCAATCCCTCTGGCTTATCCCTTAACTTAAAATTCCTGTTTTTTCAACAGGAAGAGCCATGCAAATAAACCAAACAACAAACAGAGGCTCTATGGTGCACTCCTTGGTAGTGGTGTATGTGTGTGTGGCTAAAATATCATCCATTAGGAAACATAATGACACAGAGAGAACAAGCAAAACTCTACAGAAAGGAATAAAACACAAAAATACGGCAATTCCATGATATAGTCAAATAATATTTTAATTCATAATTACTGCATAAATATGTGGGAAAACTGTTTATCTATCAGGCAAGGTTTCTGAATTCTGTTGCTTTGCCGTACCAGAAATTTATCGGCACAGCCCCGCAAATAAATGCACCAGACTGCGGCTTGGATTTAAAACTGGGCCACTTTATTGATTGTTAAGTTACAGCAGGGTGACTGGGGTAGTTGTCTAAACTCCCAGTCCTGAGTTGTGCGGGGGTCATTTATACAGGGAAACGAGCCTAGCCGTCTACCTCCCCCAAGGTCAAAGGGCGAAACCGTCCAACTCGAGGCTGTCACCAGACCTGCGACCTAGGACAACCTGTCAGCGTTGCCCAAATGGTTAAAACAAGCAGGACTGGTGTCCCGCAGGTCAAGCCTTGCCAGGCGTGCCAATCCAGTCAAAGGGGCTTGCCAGCCAGCCTCTTCGAGCTGGGAAAGCATCATGTGAGCAGTACTGGCTCACCCCTTGACCTTGCTTAGACAGGCACTGGGGAATGGCTACCTACCCTGACCCCACATGCTTCATGCCACAAGGGAGGACAGCCTACTGCTTGTCCTTCCTATCCCCACTAAAAATAAATTGCTTCAAATTCTGCTGTAAATCAGCCAAAAAGATGTTGTAGCCCTGTGGGGACAGATGAACCTCATCGCTGCGGAAAAGGGCAGGGCTAGTCCACATGATATTGGGATAGGGGAGGTTGGACCCGCCCATAGCCGCAACGACCCTCCCCAGGTAATCACTGATTTGACGCCAGGCCACGTCGACGTGGCGGATGTTGCGTGCGCCCCTCCAAACCCTCCTGGGGAGAAGGTTGGACCATAGGATCGAGATCCCAGGAAACCAATTGCAGATGGTAAGAAAATCCTTACGGGCCTGCAGCCTCAAGGACAGGTCGTCCTCTGACAGAGGTCATTTTCTCCCAGACGTACGATGATTACCTGGGGAGGCGAATGGGTAGAAACATATTCGTATATCATGGGCAGAAATTGTTCCCAACACATGCCTCTTCAGGCCAGGCATGCTGTGTTGGCGTGACCAGCCAACCCAAGCTGCTGGTAGACATTGCATGCTTCCTGGCCCCAAAAATGATAAGAGTGCCCGATGACTAAAGTCTGAATGAGCTGTGGCCACCGTGGACCTGTCAAGGCAAAAAGAACAGTAAGGAACAGGAAGTGGTGCCTTAGTCAGGTAACTATCAACTCTTAAACATGACCACTTGGTCCAAACATGGCAAAAGCCCAGAGAGCCCCCAAAACCGGGGGTCCCCTTCAGCCTGCATCGCTGGCTGGGAAACTGAACAGTCCAACATCCCCCTAAGGCCACTAGGAAGCCAATTGGATTCCCCTAAATGGAGCCACAAGGCCCAAAGGCAGCTGCCTCAGAGAAACCCCCTTAGGGGGAAAGGGGAGTCCCCGCTAAAAACTGGTCCGAAGGCCACGACAAAATTGGAGGAGACTCCCAATGCTAGAGTGCTCATAGCCCATGAGATGGGCATATGCCATGCAACTTACCTCAGATAATACCGATAGGTGCCGGAATACCACCTGCCAATCATCTGAATGGCAGGAACGGGTAGGCCTAATTGTGCAGCCACCGAGGCAGCGCCAATATGGAATGAGTGGAGCCCATATTCCTTGGGTTGTAACCCCATTTGCTCCAAGGCCCGCTTAAACAACTGTTTAAACTGGTAGAGCATAAGCGGAGTTAGATCCCCATGTCTAAAAAGACACCCAGGACTAGAGGGTGCCATTGTCTGGTATACTGACAGGGCGTGAACAGGGCACAGCCGCAGATTAGGAGGCCTGTGGAGAAGCGCAATGTGGCCCCTACCTAATTGATCATTCTTGGAGAATCTAAGCCGCAGGCGAACCGAACCGCCCAAGATCTCAGTCATCCTACTGCATGGTTCTTTCCCCGGGGGCCCCTTTCGATTGTGCCAGAAGCTCACCTGCCCTAAATGCCCCAAAGAAAAAGGCAAGGGAAACCGTGCGAAATAGGCAAATATCAAATTGAGAAGAGCACAAAAGGCCAAATTCAATATAGAGCCCATGTAGGAGGGTGACTGTGATGGGCCTGCGCTGGTCAGGCAGTGGAGGGGTGTCTTTTTTGAAGCCCTCCAGCATCTTACGGACTCTAAAATCAGCAGCTGGATCCTTAGTTCCCACGGCTTTAGCACTGAAGGAAATGGCAGCTAAGTAGACAGACATGGACCGGACCAATATGTCATGGTCCCGAAGGGCCAACAGGAAATGCATAACCGCCTCAGGTGGGGAGGATGTGGAAAGGGCACGGTCCATCTCTGTACAGAAGGAGGTGAATTCCTGTATTTTACTGTGATAACTGGCCCGGCTGGAAGGAGCTAGAGGTGCCCAAATGGCCCCCTGGGCTCGGACGAACCAAGGTTCCACAACCAGCTGGGAATTGGGTCTGGGTCCTGCACTGCCTCTGGGGCCAACAGCCGAAAACGCTCCCCCTGCAAGCGAGAGAAAGCGTCGGCGATACCATTGTCGAGTCCTGGAACATGTCTGGCTGTGAATATGGCGTTAATTGAAAGGCACCGTCTCACGAACACCCGGACTAGGCGCATGACCCTGGCTGATTTAGATGTCTGTTGGTTGACGATGTCCACCACGGTGAGATTATCGCACCAGAATAACATGGCAGAATCTTGAAACATGTCTGCCCATATGAAAACTGCCACAACTATCGGGAATAATTCTAAAAAAGTTAAATCTTTGGTGATACCTGCTAACACCCAGGAAGGTGGCCAGGCAGCGGAACACCAATGACCCCTGAAATAAAGGGCAAAACCCAAACCCCAGCAGCATCCGAATGAATCTGCAGTTCCGCTTCCAGCAACTTCTGGCTTCTCCAAAAGGAGACACCATTGAAATTTAGCATGAAATTGGACCACATATCTATATCGTCATGCATGGGGGCTGTAACCCGGATTCTATGGTGTGGCTGCTTTAAGCTCCTTGTGGCGTCACAAAGGCACCAGAGAAAGGCCCTGCCCGGGACGATAACAAGGCAAGCAAAATTTAAATGACCAATTAATACCTGGAGGTCCCGCAACGTGATCTTGCATGCCGCTTGAGCAGCATTTAGCAATTCACAGAGCTTAACAAGTTTGGTGAGTGGAAGATGGCTCTGCTGCAATACAGAGTCAAGTTGTACCCCTAGAAAGGTGAAGCGCGTGGCAGGACCTTCAGTTTTCTCATGTGCTAAGGGAGTACTGAGTTCCCCGCAGAGCTTGACAAAAGTAGCCAAGCCCTCTGAACATATTTTGGTTCCAGCTGGGCCTATAAACAAAAAGTCATCGAAATAGTGGGCGGAGGAAACCGGGCGAGCCCTGTTATGGACCGCCCACTCTAGGAAGGAACTAAAACTTTCAAAGGTGGCACAGGAAACCAAACAACCCATGGGTAGCATCCTGTCAACTTAGTAAGCCCCTTCAAAATAGAAGCCCAACTGGCAGAAATTATTGGGGTGGACTGGCAGTAGGCGAAAAGCCGATTGGAAGTCAGCCTTGGCCATGAGAACAGAGGGACCACAGTCACAGACCAAAGCCACGGCCTGATTGAGAGAGGTGTATCTTACCGATCAACGGTCATGCGGGATCCTGTCATTTACGGACTGGCCTTTGGAGTGTGACAAGTGGTGTATTAACCAAAATTCTCCTGGGACTTTTTTGGGCACGAGACCCAAAGGGAAAACTTGCAAATTGGGAAGGGGTTGCTCAAAAAGCGGGCCAACCACTCGGCCGGCCTCGACTTCTTTGGCAATCTTTTCCCTCACCACCTACTCCATACCACAAACTGAGCGAAGGTTCTTGTCCCAGGAGGGTTGGGAAGGAGGGGGTGCCGGAATCCGAAAACCACTGGAAAAACCTTCCCAGTATTTGGCCTTCGGCTGGTTGGGATATTGGTTGAGTAACCAGCCGAGGAACGGAAGCCTAATGGAAGTTGGGCCCTTTGGAAGGGGCAGAGGATGGGGCACCGCCTTTCGGCCCGCCTCCAGGTTGCCCTCGAAATTGGGACCTGGCCCATCCAAGCTTGGAGCAACTGGATACCACGTGTTTGGCCCCTCATTGCACGCAGGCTTGTGAAAAGCGGCAGTTAGACCGACTACAACATCCCGTGGCATTAAATTCACGACAGGTGCGCGGGTATTGAACCCCCTGAGCACCCGGGGGTGCTCTGCCTTGTTCACTCCTGTTTCTGGTGATCAGGTGACTGCTGTCCAAGCAGTCACCAATCGTCGGTTTTGAAGGAATAACTAGCTGCGCCCACAGCTCCCATTGCGGTACGTCCCAATCAAGGGTGGGATCATGGGAGGACCTCATGCGAAAGTGTTCATCATAAGAACACCAAGCAGGGCCAGAATAATCATGAAAAGCCCTATGGACGATGTCTAAATATTTAAATAGGGAAGGAGCCTTGTTAGGGTACATTTGGAGGACTACTGAGGCATAAATTATAAAACCATTGAGCCAGTTTGTCCAATTTTTATCGATTTTTCTACGCTTTACTAGCTCCTGGTCCCTAAGGGGTTCTCCCAGACTTGGGGTGGGTTCAGGCTCCACCTGTAAAAGGCTGAAGATGTCCACAAATTCTCCTCGCCAAATTCGCTCCTTCACTAATAGAACTAAGTGGCCGTCCAAAGGTAGAGTGATGTCCCCATTTGAAGTTGTGGGGCGTTCACTAGGTTCAATCACAAAACCGGGGGGGGGATTTGGGGCCCCTGTGAGGGTATCGGTTGGCCCTGGGCAAGAGGAAGTGCTTGACCTGGAGTAATAGGGGCACTAAAAGGCCCACTAGCACTACCGGCAGGCTGGGCTGCTGGTCCAGTGAAACCGAAGGGTCCCAGAGGCCAGGGGTAGCCCAGACCACCATACGGCAGTGGCGCTTGTGGAGGCCACCATAATCCCCCGAATGGATAACTCATGGCTAATGAATTGGGGTATTTGGGGATTATGCCCGCTTGACCCCAAACCGGCATAATCGGGTGGTGATCAGGCCTTTCTATCTCACCTGCACACCCCTTATCCGCTGTGGCCTTGTCCTGTGAAGGCTTAACAAGATCAGCTGCCACTTGGACCCCAGAGGCTTCCAACGACTCCTCATCTGATAACCTCATGGCAGCAGGGACTTTGCCTTTTTTATTGGAAGACAGAAATGTGTTAAGCCGGGTACCATGGCCTGGGCGGTTAAATTTGCGTTGGGGTCCCCGAATACCGGATGCTCCTCCCCCATCGCCCTTGCCTGCCCTACGCATTGCCTTCTCTTTTTGCCATGCTTCCAGGCATGCCACTAATGCCTTAAGCTCACCCACATCCCTGCCTTCATCAGCGGACGATGAAGACTCAGCCAGTTTGGAACAGGGCGCTTCGGTGCCTTGCCGCACCTTTTTTGAAGGCGCTTAGGCATGTTGGGTACCTGCACACAGCTAACTAACTATCCCCCCTTTGTACTTATTCAATTCTTAATGTTAGTGTTATTCAAAAAAAATTTTATAATTTTTTTTAAACTTTAAGTACCCCTACTGAGGCCCCACCCTATCAGCAATAACCTGTTAATTCCCCCAACTGTACCGTCTCCCCTTATATCTACTATTTAATGTTATTGTTATTATTTTTATTTTATTATTATTATTATTATTATTATTAAGGGGAGGCACTTGCTGGGGGCTTAAGTGGGGTGGGGTGCGGAATTGCCCTCCCCAGCCAGTGCAGGGGGGGCAGGCAGCAAGCCCCTAGTACTTGGCAGGCTCGTGATACCGCCACTAAATGGCGGGCAGGCGAAACAAGATGGCACCAAGTCTGTGGGTAGCTGTGGGGTGGGGGGAGCCGCTCAAGCCCCAAAGGCTCAAAGCCCCCAAAGGCTCAAGCCCCCAAAGCCCCCAAAGCTGAGCCCTGAGGAGTGCGGAGAAAAGCCCCTGAGGGGCGTGCACGGCTTCCCCGCTGGACCGGGGCAACCCCTGTGGGTGGGTGGGGGGACCCGCGTGTCCAGCCAGCACGAGTGGAGCCCCGCTGGTGCCGTGCACAGCGGGGAGTGAGTGTGCATCACCCTCTGCTAGGCTGCCGCCCTTCAGGCACCGAGCACTGTGGGTGAAGTGCTCCAGGAGCGCTGTCCAGCTGGTGCCTCAGGCACAGTGGGGGAGAGTGCGTGCCTCTCCCTCCAGTTGGCTGGTGCCTGACAGGCGCTGCTCTGGAGGTGACCGCTCCCTGACGCGGCTTCGCTGCAGCTGCGCCTCTCCAGTCGCATCAGATCTGGAGTTTGGTGCAACATGTCCTCCCGCATCGCCGCTCGCTCCCGAACTGAGGCTGGGTCAGGCAGCTGCCCGACTCCAGCCTGATTGTCCCACCTCCAGCTGCAGGAGAGCCAATGGGGAAACAAACCCCAGCCTGTCTGCATCAGGCAGGGGTAACAGCCGTTGGCGCTGAAAGCGCTAACGGTCATGTCAGATAATTTATATTCAACTTCTTAAGCATATTCAGATTGAATTAATTGCATTCTAGGTATATTTTGATGTATGACAAGGCTTCTTCAGAGTTCTCCATTACAGGAGATAACCCAGAATGGGGTTAGAATCAGGCGCACACTTGTGTCACCAAGATCCACCTCCCATCCCTGTGCAGAAACTCTCCCATTCTTTGCCCTCCTTACATAAGAACTTAAGAACAGCCCCACTGGATCAGGCCATAGGCCCATCTAGTCCAGCTTCCTGTATCTCACAGCGGCCCACCAAATGCCCCAGGGAGCACACCAGATAACAAGAGACCTCATCCTGGTGCCCTCCCCTGCATCTGGCATTCTGACTTAACCCATTCCTAAAATCAGGAGGTTGCACAAATGCAATCATGGCTTGTAACCCATAATGGATTTTTCCTCCAGAAACTTGTCCAATCCCCTTTTAAAGGCGTCTAGGCTAGACGCCAGCACCACATCCTGTGGCAAGGAGTTCCACAGACCGACCACGCGCTGAGTAAAGAAATATTTTCTTTTGTCTGTCCTAACCCGCCCAACACTCAATTTTAGTGGATGTCCCCTGGTTCTGGTGTTATGTGAGAGTGTAAAGAGCATCTCCCTATCCACTCTGTCCATTCCCTGCATAATTTTGTATGTCTCAATCATGTCCCCCCTCAAGCGTCTCTTTTCCTTGTCCTGTTCTGCCCACTCCCAGCCACTCCCTGCTCTTGCCACCAGCTTATCTTTGCTGCTGGAGGTGAAAATAAAGTGAAAATTAACTGCACACACACATTGACCTTTCATGGGCGATTTTTGCCTGGTCTTCATGTAAAACTTTTTTTAAAGCCTTTTAAAGGAGTTGCTCTGATATTTTGGCCGCTAATTACAGCTGATCTTTAAAATCTTGAATTCTCCTTGCTGCTTTGCCTGGATCTCCCTAACCCTGCCTAACTTCCTGCTCTAAAATTTAATTTAAGACTTTGTTTTTCTCTTCCCTATTCCAGCTTGTGTTGCTGGCATGTGTCGTATTATAGAAAATAGACCATAGGGAAATTAGATACTATGGCAGGTTTTTATAAAAAGGAAAAGTGGTGAAATGAAAACTGAGGGTGGGTTTTGCACATGCCAGCTCTTTTTGAATATTTACTTTGTTGAATACAGCCCATCTCAAATTAATAATCCATTTTCTTTAAATAAAACTGGCCAAGGAAACCAGAGAATTCTCCTCTAATTGTGCCCCATGCGTTTCAGCATTATTTGTTTTATTGTGAAATCAAATTCTCTTACTGGGACTGGAGAAGTGAATCTTTAATATTGTTTTGCTCTGAAATAATTAACCTGCAGTGAGCTAGAAAAAGTTGTCAAAGAAGACACTAGTTTGCAGTCCTTCCGTACTCTTGGTAGTTTTTAATATCCTGTCCTTGGATATCTCGATTGTTCACTACGCACTTCCCATCATTTTCCACACCATCATTGCCAGCATCACCATCATTCATGTAGCTACTCTTTTTTTATGATCAGTAACTTGGTATTGGAATTAAATGAGATAGGGTTGGTGCTGATGCTAGGAGGACCTAGATGACTCCCCTGGCTGCCCTTTATTTATGAACTCACGCCTGGTGACATGCGAGCAGGTAAACAAGTAGTTGTGGCCACTAACTGTCACAGAAGGCTGATGCGATGGGAATTAGTGGTGTGCATGGAACTGAAACAGAATGGTCCAAATGGGTATGGATGGGTCTAATAAGATTACAGTCCAAAGGCCAGATGAAAACAACATTTCTTCAATTATTGTGCAAAGACTGCAGAATTCTCCTAGAGGGAGAACTGAGAAGAGAATTCCATAGTTATTATTTACTTGTTTATTTGTTTAGTGCCATCATTGCGAGTGGCACTTGAAAACAGAAGAGGTGACAGATCTCTGCCTTGATGAACTCACAGTCTGAATATAGGCAGAAGGGAGATGGATGACAGAGGAAGCGAAGGGGAGAGACGTCAGGGTAAATGGGGGAGAACGGCATTGCCACCAAAAGGATGTAATCTCTGCTACCCAACAAGCACATTCCAGTTACAGATGGGCCAAAGTGCATGTTGTGTTCCTATAGGAGCAGAAAGGGTTACCAGATACAATGGAGGACAGAGTGTCTATACCTTATAAAAGAGGGAATTTTGGCAGGTGAAACTTTTTAAGCCCTTCCATGTTAAGCTGCACCTGCCCAAATTCCCTCTCCTATACAAAAGTATAGAATTGTATAGAATTCCCTCTTTTAAACAAAAGTATAGGCACTCTGTCTTCCACTGTATCCGGTCACCCTAGGAGCAGATGACTTGCCTCAGATCATTTAGGGCGCAATCCTAAGCCCTTATGTCAGTGCTTTCCAGCACTGACAGAAGGGCAATGCAGCTCTGAGGTCAGGGAACAAACATTCCCTGACTTTGAGGAGGACTCCGTGAGTGACACCCAACTGCAGGATGCAGCACATGTTCCATTGGCACAGCTAAGCCAGTGCTGGAAAGCACTGACATAAGGGCTTAGGATTGCGCCCGTAGAGTCTTAAGAGCTAGCAGTTTGAATTTAGGATAGAAACAAATGTGCAGCCAATGTCACTGGTATAACAGAGTGATATGGGTTCTTTCTCTCACCCCAGCCAACATCCTGGCTGCTTCATTGCACTCATTGCAGCATCTGAACTGTCCTCAGAGGTAGCACTGCATAGAAATGATAATACTGTTCACGCTTAGTAGTAGTATAGTAGTAGTAGTAACAATTGCTGGAACCCCAGGAATGACTGTTACAGGACTGCCACTATTCAGATCTTCATTTGCTTCAGATCTGTAGTTTTCTCCCATTTTTAAAAAAATCATTTCATAGCCTTAGAAAAGAGAGTAGGACATGGGAACAGTCACAAAGAGTTTGAATCCAGAGGCTTTTGAGAGTATGTCAGTAAGGTGGCAGTTCTAAAGACACTTACAAGCAAGTAACCCCCACTGAATGCAGAGGAACTGACTTCTGAATAGACATGCTTAGGATGGCACTGGAAAAATATGACTTGAATGGGAGTTCAGGATATTCTATGAAAACCTAGGAAAATAAGACAATTCTAGAGCAAATATTTAAATAAGAAACTTTGGCCGCAATCCTGGTCACACTTTCCTGGGAGTAAGCCCTATCAATCGCAGTGAGACTTACTTATGAGTAGATGTGCCCAGGCTTGCACTGTCAAACTGCCCTGACATCCTCCCTAAGCAGTAAGATCAGCCAATAAGACTCTACTTCACATTCCTTCCTCCACACTTGTCAGGTCTCCTATGGTGCAGAACGGCGCATCTTCAGTAACTTTCACTCACCATAGGAAAATCCCTGTTAAGAAAGATTAGTTTCTCCCTGACAGTGTTTGCCTTCCACCACCAGCTAAAACTTGTCTGTTTAGTTAGGCCTGTTTCTGGATCAGTGCTGATCATTGATTGGCCTTCCTTTAAATTAACAGCTGTGGTTCTTCATTTTCATGGCTGGTGTTTTCTTCAGCTTTATCTTGGTTTCATGGTTGTCTTGTCCGTTGCACTGAATATTTTATTGAAGGAATGCAGCTCAACAGTGGTCTAATTACGTTAGACCACTGTGTTTAATTATGTTAAACAGTGGTCTAATTAAAAATTATGCATGCGATGGACAGAATGGATAGAGAGAGATGCTCTTTACACTCTCACATAACACCAGAACCAGGGGACATCCACTAAAATTGAGTGTTGGGAGAGTTAGGACAGACAAAAGAAAATATTTCTTTACTCAGCGTGTGGTTGGTCTGTGGAACTCCTTGCCACAGAATGTGGTGATGGCATCTGGCCTGGATGCCTTTAAAAGGGGATTGAACAAGTTTCTGGAAGAAAAATCCATTACGGGTTACAAGCCATGCTGTGTATGTGCAACCTCCTGATTTTAGAAATGGGCTGTGTTAGAATGCCAGATGCAAGGGAGGGCACCAGGATGCAGGTCTCTTGTTATCTGGTGTGCTCCCTGGGGCATTTGGTGGGCTGCTGAGAGATACAGGAAGCTGGACTAGATGGGCCTATGTCCTGATCCAGTGGGGCTGTTCTTATGTTCTTATGTTCTCAATTAAACAAACAAGGCAACGCAAAACAAGGCGACAAGGTAAATTGCAGAACGGATATCTCAGACTAGCCAGACTGAAACAGAATGAAGTAGAGTGTTCATTTAAAGCCGAAGAGCTGCTATTGTGCAGTGACCTGTGGTTTATTTGCACATCTGTCTGAAAATTCTGAGCCTATTCTGTGCCTCTGTTGGCCATAATCTATTTTAAACAGGCTTGATCAGGCATCTGATGGTTGAGTTTCCCTAGCTGATTGTTCCTAGAGTATGTCTGACAGGGAGGCATAATAAAACTGAGAAATGGCATTGCCAGCTCTTGGAGAGTGGAGTGTGCCTTCTGTGATAATTATCTGGCAATGGTTTGTTTATTATTTGTCAAAAGCAAGGACACTGCAAAATTAGCAATCAAGCAGGAACAAGCTGGGGAACTGCAGTAGGAAGCCACTTTCCTTAATGACAGAGTGGAAGGGAAGATGGCGCAGCGTTTGGGGACAAGGCCAAGGTTCTGGTTCTTCCCCTTTCCTCTTTCTCTCTTTTCCTTGCTGGGAGGCAACTGTAGAATGAGGAATGTGTGTCAAAACATCAGAACACCCAGAAGCCTTTCTGCAATCAACCAGGAATACAGATATTTATTTTCAAAAACTCTCAGGAAGAATTCAGAGCTTTCAAGCAATAATTGTGATTTAACCCCCCCTCTCTGTCTCTCCCCCCCCCCACACACATACACACAATCCAACAACCTATGGCATCACAATGGGATACAGATCCTGTGTGAGACTACTCAGAAGTAAGTCCCATGGTGTTCAATAGAACCTACTCCCGGGAAAGTGTGTACAGGATTGCAGGCGAAAATGCTATTTTTGCCTCCAGAAGTATCACTCTTATAGTAGATGCTTCTACCCAAAAGGCAGTAGTTTTCTACTATGCTGAACTCATAGCCAGAGTCCCTGGTATGAGACCTTATATAAAGTATCCAGTCCTACCCAAATCCCTCCTGCTGCTTGATGCACCCATGCCAATTGAGCATGTGCTGTAACCCCAGGTAGGGGGCAGTCAGATAGGTCTGCTCAGGGTAAGTAACTTTAAGCTTTGTTTGCTTGCCCCAGGGAAAACCTCCATTGCTGCCATGGATCTCCTTGGACCTACATCTGCTGTTTAGCAGGCAAAGGTCTGAGGTGTGTAATGTCGGTGGTAAGGGAGACAAATGGGGTCAGGATTTTGGAGCACACAAGTGCCACCAATACCATCCCTGGTTCCCTCCCCACCTTCCCAACCAAATTTCCAGCACCACTGCAGCTGCAATGCAAACCCAAGGAAACAAACATTCTGTTACATTGAGGAGTCCTCCGTGACTGCACCATCCACCTCAGGTGTCCCGTTGGCACGGCTGCATCAGTACTGGAAAGTTAGTTAGGATTGGGCTGTAAGTTAAATATCAAATACAGATCTACTGAGACTTGTCAATCACTAGCAATTAACTTTCCTGCATGGGGCTAATGAATAGGATGTGCTGTGAAAAATGAAACTGCATCAGTTGGCAACCTTGATGCCATATAAACTATTCAAAATGTCAAGTTTTGCACATTTAGTTTTATTTCACATGTCTTCCAGTGGCCATTAATTGGTTCTTATACTTCTCTCCCCCACTCCAATCCTTATAACTTGCACACACTGTCTTGGACTCCATCTAGTCTTCCTTCATGAGTTTTGGAATAAAAAAGACAAGTTGAACCGAGTTCTCAAATAGGAGATGGACAGAAAAAATACAGCAAACAGATAGTTCCTGTTCTAATTCCCTAAACACAGAGAAGTGTGCAAAAGATAGCTTTCTAAAAATAATGAAGAGGAGTCAGAAGAAAGATAGTGGATCAGGCTTCATGCTATATATCAGCTTGTCAAATGATAAAAATGAACAGTAATGAAAAATTAGAAGGTCCTTCTAGAGATAGGGGTTAATGAAACTGCTGAGTTATATCCCAAAAAATTCTACTGGACTAATTCCAGTTTGGTGTGGCTGAAGTAATGGCCTGTTTTCAATATGGAGAGTGAAATGGCCCCTGAACATAGTGAAGTCTAGTGTGAGTTAGGGGCATCTTCAGACATAGGTGGTTTCAGGGTTAACCAGGCTGGGCAGTAAACCTGATCCCACTAAACCTGAAAATCTAGGGCTACATTTTGACTCTATATTTTTACACATTTATGTGTATATTTATTTACATGATTTATATCCTGATGTTCACTTCCAATGAATGCAGCTGTATATGTAAGTTTTATACAGACTTATGAAATAGTCTTACGAAAGTCTATTCTGACTCTAGGTTTTGGTGGGTTTCTTGGGGAAGAGAAATGCCTTCCACTCCAGCTCAGAGGTCAATGCAGGCAGGGATGTTCCCAAGAAGTGATTGGTTTCTGTGGTATGGAAGGGTTGCTTTTCCCCTTCCTCGCTCAAGAGGCCAGTGTGGCCAAGCTGGCAGCTGGTGAACCAGTTAGGGAGGGTGAGGTGGGAGAAATACACTGCTGTCCGCTAGTCAGCCACCAGGTTAGCTAGTGCCATTCCTTTCTTGCTTCAGCCCCAATCTCAACCAGGTTGGGAGGGGGACTAAGAGCAGGAAGATCTTCCTCTGCAACCTTCCCACTACTGCCCTTCTCATCCCAGTTCCAGATCAGGGAACAAAGGTGGTAGAAGTGGGATGAGTTCATGCAGGAAACCCAAACTGACCATTCATGTGTTACAGGTGTCTCATAAGACCGCGTATATTATGACACTTTCCCCTGATCATTGGCATGAGTACTGATTGATTTGGGAAGTTCACAGCTGCCCAAAGGCTTCACAGTCTCAAGACAGGAATGGGCCGCAGACTAGAGTTGCAAAAGCATGCATATTTGCAACTCGTATGAACTTGAGTCATGCATGTCAAAAACTTAGGCACTGACTTGAGGGTTTTACTCTAAAAATTGAAAGATTCAAATAGACTCAAGTCAAGGCTCACTTTTGTGTATGCTTACACACTTTTGTGTATGCTTGCACTTAGGGTTTTTTGTGTGTGCATCCTTGCTTTTTTTACCACTTCTGTGGCTTGACTCACTTTTCGAAAAGACTCTGACTCGAGTCAAAATGACTTGCAAAATGACTCTGGGCAAATTATGACAGCCATTGTTATGACTCGTGGGTGGCTCGAGTCAAGGGGGGCAGAAACTTGGGACTCTGCTTGAGACTCAGCATAGTGGCTCTGGCACATCCCTGGCTTCAGATCTCAATTAAGTACACTTATAGCCCAATCCTATCTGCCACCATTGTCCAAATTTTTTTCCTAGAGTATATGGTTAAATACCCCAACACTGGGTTGCGTCCCTGCACCAATGATTTTGAAATGTGAAAATAAGTCCCAAACTAGACAGAGATGCTTTTAACATTGTCTAGCTTGACCTTGAGTTGAATGTTTTATGACTCATTCTTTTCAAGGTCCTATGGATCTTTTGATCTGCTGCCCATAGATCTGCTGCCCATTGCAGCAGTGCAAAAGCGAGGCTGCTATTGCGCATGTCAGAGATGCTGGCTGAAATACCCAGTGATACTGCTTGCACCAGATACATCCAGTGCTCCACCGGCTCAGGCACAATGGTGGAAAGGAAAATTTGCGGGCAATTTGTGGGTGGTTTGAGAAGGTTTGGAACAGGTTGGAGGATGGGGAGCAGGTTGTAGGGAGTGGATCTCAGTGGAAAAGGCACATGTGGGATCCTGTCCCCAGTTTTTCAACCTGCCCCCTTCCTCCTCTCAGATGTACTCCAGCAACATAGCTGGCATGAGTATGAGATGATCTGGTGGCCTGGTGGCCATAGATGATCTGGTTGCCTACCAGGAGGGAAGTAAAAAAGATTTTTACTTATCTCTCAGTGGCTATCCTTCCCCCCCACCACCACCTTAGTATTCAACGTATACTTAGCGTGGCTGTGTGATGGAAGATGGTGGGTGATCGGATTAGGCTGTTAATTATGATAACAATAACTGGGGAAAGCATGGCTTTACATTCCAGTATCAAAATTCAGAGTGCCAGAGCAGTGCTTCTGTATTTATGTTAACACACAGAGCAGGTGCTGAATTGAGTTCCCTGGGGCTTGAGTTTAAACTCATCACCTACTTTCTTTACTTCCGTTGACATTCTATTGTGTCATACTATTTATGCTGCCTTCATTCCACAAGCAGTTGGTAATAAAGCTCTGAGTGAAAACCAGGAAGCCTGAGAGAGGATGAGGATAGGGCTCACCACTTATAATCTGATCTAATGTTTTATTTGCTTTCCCCACTCAGGTATTGTTTGTGTTTTCATTGAGGAAATGCAGCTAGATTAGGAACCCAAATGACAGGGAAATTACAAAAGAATGATAGAAAAAGAGACCTTTCTCTTGCTGAAAGAAGTTTCTGGGTTGCTTTTCAACCTGGCATTTGTTATTCTTATCCAAGAGCAGAATAAAACACCTACTTTAGTTGCCAAGACACAGAAGAGAGGTAATGCTTTTCTTCCCCTCCCTCTACATTTTGGTATTGATTTCGGTTCCCTTTTGTGTTTATTTTCTTCAGTGCAAGCTATTATTCTGAAACCTTTTGTTTTAAGCTAAGCATTGAGCTGAGGAAGAGAAAAAAAAAATTTGATCTATGCACCAGTGTTTGTAGCCCTAGGAAACAGAGATTTAGAGTAGAAAAGCATAGGGCAACATGTTGCTCATCTCGTTGCATACGTGATCTCCTTAAAGTGAATGACTGCTTTTTGTTTACCTCCTCCCTGTCAGGTGTTTGCCGAACTATTGTGAACACGGGGGAAAATGCTCCCAGTCATGGACGACATTCTACTGTGATTGTAGTGACAGTGGCTACGTAGGAACAACCTGCCATAACTGTAAGTGGATTCGGTTTTGAGGGGCTTAACCACAAAGACCTGCAAGGGATTGTGACAGTGTCATGGGGTTACAATAGAGCAGTGGTTCTCAAACTTTTAGCATAGGGACCCACTTTTTAGAATGAGAATCTGTCAGGACTCATTGTAAATGTCATGACCGAATGTGACATCATCAAGCAGGATTTTTAACAATCCTAGGCTGTAATCCTACCCACACTTGCCCAGGAGCAAGACCCATTTACTATCATTGTTAAAAGCATATACAGAGTAGCCTGTTAGAAGTACAGGTCTGTAACATTACCCCAGATGCAGTTACATACCATGGTAGCATCAAGTCTTATATATTAAAAATAAAATATACATTGCAATGAATGGGACTCACCTGAAATTGGCTGGCAACCCACCTAGTGGGTCCCAACTCACAGTTTGAGAAACACTGTAGTAGAGGGTCTATTCAGCAGAACAGCCAGGTATTCCATATACCCAATCTTTTAGTATACCTTGAAAGGATATTTTGTGAGAAATTAAAAGAGTTAATATTATTGTTGTTATTATTATCATAATAAAGAGCATAGGAAATATATTTACAATATCACACACACACACACACACACACACACACACACACACACACACACACACACACACACACACACACACACAATGCATTTTAATTATAACTTCTACCCTAATCCTGTGTTGTATAGATGTGAATCTCACTGAATTCATTGGGAGTTACAGAACAATCTAATGCATTGCTTCTCAGAAGTAAACCTCACTGAATCCAATGGAGCTTGCTACCAGAAAAGTGTGTATTGGATTGTGGTCCTAGGCCACAATCCTATGCAGACCTTATGCTGCCTG
The DNA here is from genome assembly GCF_035046505.1 of Tiliqua scincoides. Lineage (NCBI taxonomy): Eukaryota > Metazoa > Chordata > Lepidosauria > Squamata > Scincidae > Tiliqua > Tiliqua scincoides. The sequence goes on along the minus strand of NC_089821.1, from coordinate 75,902,804 downwards.
AGCTAGTGTCTGGCAGCATAAGGTTCCTTATGGTTGTCACAAAAGGCAACATGCTGTTTGGAGCAGCTGGGCCACTGCTGTAGCCTGCCAGCAATCCCTGGAATTCTCCCAGTGCCATTAAGTCAGATGGAAAAAGATGATGTGCACAATACACGAAGGGAGGGCAAGACACTGAAAGGGCCAACAAAGTTTGCAAAAAGTGATATAGATAAGAATATTTTTCACTCGATACTGTAAAGTCACATTCCGTGCTTTTCTGCAAGGCGTCTGATTGACTTGTCATGTGCACATAAGAGTGTGATCATTGGAATATGCCTATTGCATTAAAAGGAGAATTCATGGGAACTTTTTCCCAAACAGGAGAACTTGGCTGCTAGAATGCATTTTGGCAAACATGGAGATCAACATGGAGATAATGCACTTCTTTCTGTCTTCATATTAATTGGTGGAAATACATTCACCAGACTGCTTGGTTAAAGTGTAATTTTTTCTAAGCATATTTATTTATTTATTTATTTATATCCCACCTTTCTATCCCAACAAAGGGAAATAATCTGATTTTTTTAATACTATGTCATCACTTTACAGTACGTGCATCATGAACCACATTCATATCTTTTAATACGTGTGCTGAATCAGAAAAGTATTTTTTATTACAGTTATGAAAACAACTTGGGGATGATTGCATAAGCTATTGTACTGCAGACCCGATCTTTCACATGGCACTACAGTTTTGTTTTACATGCATGTATCGAAGTAACACTTTCTAGGCTAAGATCACTGTAATTCAGTCTGTGTCACCTCCAGAATACCCTTTCTTTTTATCAAATCCTCTCAATGCAGACAAAAATGATCAATACAAGAGTGCTTGCAAGATCCAGCTGTGTCTCTGGCAGCCTAAATTGGGGCAATCATTTTATTGTCTTCTAAGTTGCACAAGTGTTTTTGCTTTTCCTGTTTGCACTCTTATGTAACAATTTTGTAGGCTTCATTTTCACAGCATGCAAAAGATCTGATCTGTGAAGTACTCAAGGAGGGATAGATGCACATTGGGGAAAAAAATGGAAAAAAACCCCAACTAAAGTGAAACCAACATAATGATCAGGATAAAACTGAAACGTCACCTGTGTGAGGAAAAAAAAATTATTTGCACTAAATAATAAAAGACAATATAGAGAGATGTACATTGATCATACAGATAAAAAAACTACAAGTCAACCTATAACTTGTTAGCAACTAATTAGGTAAAGTGCAATAGAGCTGAAAAGGGGCTCAATGAAAGGGCAATGCATGAAGGAGTATGTTTAGACAAATGCGTTTCACACAACGGTCTTCTTCAGCAGCTAACATATTCAGGTTGATGGCCTCACTGTTCTAGAACATAATTTGAAACCTGCACATATTCAGATGGAATCTCCCAAGTCTAAACCTTTCATTTTAGCCACCAATGAAGACCATTCCTCTAAATCAGTGGCTCCCAAGCTTTTTTGGGACACTGCCCTCTCCATGCACACATCCCACATCACCACATCTTAATCCTGCAGGCAGTTGAGTCTCCTCATGAGCTTTTTTCTCATTTCCTGGTTTGCCTGAAACAACTCTCAGGAGAACTTGAGATGCCATTCCTTCTGCCTGTCCCTCAGATGCTGCATCCTCTCCACACTAGTTTCTGAAGTCTACATTGCTCACATTCTGAAAAGGAGAACATGATTTCAACTAGTCTAGTACATGTCCAATCCTTACTGTGGTCAGTCCCAAAGACATTACCCTCTATTCCAGCCATCTCTGCTCCCACTGCCTGACACTGACTTTAAAAAGAACAGTACAGGTCTGAGAATAGCAATTAGAGCAACTGTCATATCACTTTCCTTCATCATGAGCCAATCAAAAGATCTATGCCTCTCTTTTGAGGCTGAAACCAAGCAGTGGTGGACCTGGGGGGGGGCAAGGGGTGCAGATTCCCTAGGTGCCGCCCCTCGGGGGCAGTGCCACTAGACTCACCTTGCAGCCGCTCATTTATCTTTTTTTTTAAGCAAAAGAAACGGGCAGCTCCACCAGCTTCTTTTGCTTAAAAAAAAAAAAATCTCCTCCTCCTGACAAAGGAGGGGGCAACCCAGAATTATGGCTGGAGAGGCAATGAGCTGCTGCCTTTCCAGTCGCAATTCAGCAACAGACTGGGCCACCCCCTCTTCCTTTATTGGAGGAAAGGAAAGGGGAGGCCTAGAGAGGCAGCATGCCGGGAGTCACAACTCCTGGCATGCTGCCACTCTAGGCCACCCCCTCCTCTCCTCCTATAAAGATTTAATTAAGGAGAAGATGAGCTGTGGCAAAGGAGGGCTCTGGTGGGAGCCCTCTAAGGCACCCTCTGTCTAAGGCACCCTCTCACCTCCTTTGATGGCTCAGAACTCACGGGTGATAAAAACCATGTGAGTTTTGCAACCATTCGTTCAAAACCTACAAAGAGAATTTGGAACTCACAGAACAAGAACTGAAACAGGTATTTGGTTTATTCTGTGGGAAAACTCTCACAGCTAAGGAAAACCATGTGGGTTTTGCATCTAAACATACTGTTATTCCATGGAAAATACTCTGTGGGCTTCTGCAGATCTGGTCCAAGACTGAGAAGTGTCACTACGTCATCACATCTTGCTATGAGATATTGAACAAAAATTATTACAATCCCTGATATTTGACTTGGTACATGCTAAATCTTGTACTTACAAGAAATATGTCTTAACAAGCTCTTTTGCTGCCAGAGGGATGCTCCCTGTGAGGGGGAAAAAAGGAAATGTCAGGCAATTTCCAGTATAACGTATGCAGAATATTAGAGCTGTTCCATAAATGGAAACCTCTTCCCACAGAAAATGTCAACATTTCAAAATTCTTGGCCCCACATTGAAATGAAATACTTAAATGCTGCAGTATTCAGGTTGACTAGACTTTCTGCTTTGCTATCCTTAAAAAGACGGAGATACTTTAGAAGCTTTTTAAAAATTTCCCCATTAAACCTTTGCTTAGATTTCATCTCTAGGATTATGTTTTTAACCTGATCCAGAAATAAATTATGCAAATGTGACATTAGCTTATGCAAGAGTAGCTCATCCATTAGGCGAGGTGATGCAGGTTACATCAGTGGCAGATTGCAGAGGGGGAGCAAAAGGGCTGAAGTTTTGTGGTACCTTTGACCCCAAGTCTACCCCAGCCCATTTGGCTCTCTAACCCAGCACTTGCCAAACCATGGCCCGTGACCCAGATCCAACGCAACATTGCATCCCTCTGCCAGTTGAGCAGCGCTTATCGTTCCAGCACACTACTCACAAGAAGCCCCTCCATCTCTGTAGCGCAACCATCCAGGCAGTCATGTCTGCCTGGAAATCCAGGCTTGATGCCTACTGGGACAGTGTGCTACAGTCACATCTGCATCACACAGCAAAGATGGGGGAAGGCTTCTTCTGAGCCCCACACTGGAACAGTAAGCACTGGTTCAAACAGGGACCAATTTAGCCCAGCATGGCGGTTGTGAGTTTGACAACTGCTGTTCTAGCCTGTCAGAGATGTAACCTGCAATGATCTGCTTCCCACCCACTGAAAGTAAACATAGAGTGGATTTCCTGCCTCCTGACTTTGCCCCAGGTGTGGCTTCTTCAATCCCAGAAAGAACTTTTGTTTTGATTTCAAGGGGCTGCTTGAATGAAGGAGCTCCTTCAATTGCATGGACCCTTTAAATCAAACCAGAAGTCCTGTATTTCTGCAACTGAAGAAACCCTACAAGGGGTGCAGTAAGCTGCTGCCTCTTGCTTGTAATTGTGCACAGGAGGCAGACCAAGGTGGCATTGGGCATCAGCACGGGCTGTGCCACCACTGGGCACAAATGCATAGTTGCACGGGCGGGTTGTTAAAATTCAATCATTCTTAAGGAGCGGTCAAGAATGTATTTTATTTAAGAGTTATATATGTTGCATGGCAGCTGTTACGTTGCTGAACAATGTAACCGTGTAAGCAAATATCTGTCTAGCCACTGTTGCATGGTAACGTCTCATCCTAGTGGAGCACTTGACTGCTGTGAGAGGCATTGGACAGCAGATAGACAATAACGGCCCTACTGAATAAATTCCTAAGTGCCCAGAATATATAGGACTGTTTGTGTAAAAGCATGTACTTCTACTGAGTAGTGAAGCATCCATTTAAGTTAGGAGTATATAAATGAAGTGCATTTGCACAATAAAAGCCGCTTGTTTTACTTGGGGGAAAAAAATGGACCCAGAAAACAATTTGTTGCAAACTCATCATTGGGCATGATGAGTCCATGTGCTTCTTTCAAAACACATATAACACAGTCCCGTTGTAGCATTTCATTAAGAAGGATTCCTCTCCTTAGAATGTGTACCAGTTGAAGGGAATCTGTTCTGTGGGGAAACGCTCAAATAGGCCACACCACCTACGTTTGGCATGATTGTGGCAGGCACTCTCTGCCGCCGTTTCCTCCCCCCTCCTGGGACCGGCCCTCCCTCTGGTACACTTTCTCCCTGCCCAGTTTTGCCCCCTCCCTGCCTTTGCCCTATCCTCCCTCCACCCTAAAAGGCTTCCCTGCCACCTGGCAAGGAAATGTACCACCTTGTGCACCAGCAACATGCCCTTCCGCCGCTGAGGACCAGCACCACTTGGCGCTGACTTCTTTGTCAGCGCAGTGGGCTCACTGCAAGTTCTGCAGCGCTTTATGGCACTTTTACAACAACCAGCACTGACAGTAGAGTTGGTGTGCTGGGGCTGGGTAGCATAGCCTAGGGCTGCTCAAAACATCTTGTGAATGCGTCTAATGTGTCTTAATGCTATCTAGTATAATTGAGCACATTATTTTTTTTTTACTACTATGTTTAATTTTCCATTAGGTTGCAAATTTGCCTTTATTTCCACCACCAAATAGTTGTTCCAAAATAGTTGGTAGAGATACTCTGAAGGTGTAGGATGTCTTCTGCAAAGGGCTATGAGGCAGCCCTTATGGTTTAGAGCAGGGGTGTCAAACTCATTTCATACAGAGGGCCGAATAGCATTCATCATGCCTGTTGAGGGCCGGTATTGATGTCATTAGGCAGGAAGTGGTGTCATCAAACAGGTCATAACCAAAAATAAGCACTTTTTCTCACTTAGGAACTCATTAGCTGCAAATGGCAGAAGAGAAAATACGCAAACCTTGATCATTTTTCAATATATGGCCCAATTTTCATGTGGGCTGCCCTTTCAGCAGTAACACCTCAGTAGTGCTCAGCAGCTGAGAACCTGAGGGCCAGATAAAAAGCTTCCGTGAGCCGCATCCGGCCCCCAGGCCTTATGTTTGACACCTCTGGTTTAGAGTATTATTAAATACTCTAATATGGTCTGTCTTGTTCAGCTAAACTATGGCATGGCAAGATAAAGATATTTAGAGCGCAATCCTGAGGTGCCCTTGGGCCGACCCCAGGAGTGGGCAGGCAGGCAGTGGGAGGCGAGTAATGCCGATGACCAAGCCTGTTCCCTGAGCCAAGTAGAGCGACTTAAAGCCACTCCACTCTCCTCTGACTTGCGCCACCTCCTGAGGTGGCACAAGTCAGAGGAGAACAGAGTGGCTTTAAGTCGCTCTACTTGTGCCACTTCAGGAGGTGGCGCAAGTTCAAGGAGACCCATAGGGGTTACGGTGGTTTACCCGGGGGTAAGGGGCTATGGTGGTTTACCCAGGGGTAAGGGGAAGAAGGTAAGAGTTTCCCCTTACCTCCAGCTGAGCTGCTGTGATGTGTTTTGCGCTGGATACCGCGCAAGCCTCCTGGCTTGCCTGTTCCAGTGCAAATTAGGATTATGCCCTCAAGAACTTTTCTTCCTCATTTTGTTTGAAAAAGTAAGCTCATTGTGGAATTCTATTACTTTTGCTCTTGAATAATTCTTGAGTTTGTCACATTGACAACAGCTGCTGAGCCAGCTGTGCTCTGTTAGTTTTGCTTTCCATTTCCCCTTATTCCTAATCAATACAGCATATGTGAATTTTTTGAAGCCTAGCTTGAATCGTGAGGCCTTGGTTCTACCTGTGTGAATAATATGTCAAAATGGCAGCCATCCCACTGAGAAGGGAACTGTTCAAGTGAACATTCTGTGTCCTGAAAAAGAGAGAAGTGAACATTTTTTTTCATTCCAAATCAGTCAATCTCTCTCTCTCTCTCTCTCTCTCTCTCTCTCTCTCTCTCTCTCTCTCTCTCTCTCACACACACACACACACACACACACACACACACACACACTTATTCATCCCTCAATCCATCCACTCAAATGTCCATTAAATCAATTTTAAGTGATAATCACAACCTATATTATTAGGATATGACAGCCCAATTATATGGAATCTCTGTCATGCACTGGCACTCTGTCATGCACTCTGTCATGCAGAGAATTGGTACTAAGAAAAATGGAAGTGAAAAGTTATCAAAATATGAAAACTTACAACTTTCTCACGATGAAATTTTCAGATTTTCGAGTGAATCCAAGCCAGTATCATCAAACGCTATGGAACCTGAACATTCAGTTTCCCCCTCATTGTCTCACAAAATAAAAGGTTTATCTGGCTAGAGATGGAGAATTTATCTAGGGCAGCAGTTTTCAAACTCTCAGGGAGTGTTTGAATCTCAGTAAGTTCAGGGGCGGGGAGGAGGCAGGGATGCAATCCCCAGGATTGTGTCACTAAGGGGGCTGCAGGTACTGGGACGCACTTACCAGTCCCTGCAGTAGCCTTCCTGGGGTGTGGGGAGTCCTGCACAAGGGTCTGCTGGGCTCCCCACATCATGAAAAGTGAAAGCTCAGCAATCGCGCTCCACTTCCGCAGGAAGTTTTCAAGACTTTCACTTTCAAAACCTTTCAAGACACTTTTCAAGACCTCGCGCAGGGCTCCCCGCACCCCAGGAAGGCTGCTGCAGGGACTGGTAAGTGCATCCCAGTACCTGCAGTTCCCTTAGTGATGCAATCCTGGGGGTCGCGTTACTGCCTCCCCCCCACCCCCACTCATTAAGGGGAAAGTGGCCAGGGCTCACAGGCTGGGGCATCACCACACTGCAGTTTGAAAAGCCCTGGTCTAGGGCTTAGAATATGTACTAAAATCTGAGTTTTGAATGTATGGAATTGTTTTTCAAGGGTTTTTTGTTTGTTTTTCACATATTAACAATCAAAAGGATCTCGGGTTTTGTGACTCTGTAGGTTTATTTTTTGTTCATATGTCAGTGGGAGATCCTGAAGTAAGGAAATGCAAGGCAAAGGCCTTGAAAGATGCGTCCATTCTCTTTCTGCTTTTGTGGTTTCTTTTTTGGTTTTATTACCCAGGAGTGATGAATTGCGATCAAGGAACTTGACTCTGTAATCTTCCTGTGAGGAAAAAGAAACCAAAAAGGAGAGAAAAGCAAGCTCAGGGGTGGGAAGCTTTTCCATTCTCCAGCGGTTTACAATAGTCATCTAAGGCTGCAATCCCACACACACTTTCCTAGGAGTAAGCCCCACTGGTTCTGGTTTTGACCTTTAAAGCCTTTCATGGCTTGAGGCTGGGCATCTGAAGGACCCCCTCCTCGCATATGAGATAGCCCACCCCCTGAGCAATGTATGGGGGCCTTCTGCATGTGCTATCATTTTCTGATGTTTGATTGGTGACAACATTGGGAAGGGCCTTCACTGTAGCAGCATTACAGCTATAGAACACCCATCCTGTTAAATTAAGATCAGTAACTTCCTCGCCAGCCTTCTAGCAGGGACTCAAGACATTTCTGTTTCATGCCGCTTTTTCACTGTTCAGTGGCATTGCTAGGGGGAGCAGGGGGTGCGGGCTGCACCGGGTGACCCACCCTGGGGGTGACATGCTAAAATCACATCGTTAGGAGCTACCACATCGTGCCATACACCATTGGATGTGGAATAACCAGCGGAACACAATGCAAAAACCCCATTAAGATAGCTCCCTTCCTTCAAATGTTATGGTCACAAAACCAGAAGGAAAAAAATGCATGGAGCCCTATGGAAAGTGAAAGTGGGCCCGTATCACGTGTTTGCTCATGAGTAGGCGAACTTGCCATAGTCCGTCGGAAAGGGCAGGCTGAGAGGACTCCAAGGATGTCAGAATGGTTCTGATACAATGAGTGCAGCCCCAGAAAAACACCCAAGAAGGAGATTCCCCCTCCCAGTTGCAAGTGTGTTCAGCTCTATGGGAAGGGAAAGGAAGCCATGTGGCCGCATTTACTAGCATGTAGGTAACCTTGCTTTGCTCCATCCAAAAGGGCAGACTGAGAGGACTCCAGTGTCAGAATGGTCCTGATCCAATGAATGCAGCCCCAAAAACACCTGAGGAGAAGGTCCCTCCCCCCTAGCTGCGAGTGTATGGAGCCCTATGGGAAGCAAAGCAGCCTCATGTAGCGTTTACTTGCGAGTAGGCAGACATGTCTTGGCTGGTGGTCAGGCCGGGCAAAGAATGTGAGGACACCAGAATGGTCCTGATCCAATGGGACTGGAGTGCAGCAAAAGCCCCAGAAGGCAGCCTCTCCCCCCCCCCCAGAAAGGTCCAACAAAGAGGCTTGAACTGGTAAGGGGAACGTTTTCTGTTTTGCACTTGCAAAGTTTCCCTCACAGCCCAATCCTACTCACACTTTCCTGGGAGTAAGCCCAACTGACTCGAATGGGACGTACTTCTGAGTAGACAGGCATAGGATTGGGCTCCAAGGCTGGACTCCTATCCCCACTTTCCTGGGAGTAAGCCCCATTGACTCTAGTGGGACTTACTTCTGAGTAGACAGGCATAGGATTGGACTCTCAGATTTGTAAAACCAGGTGAGTTTTTGTATTGATGTGCTTGAAATAGAAGGACTTTAAACTGGGCACTGGGGAGGGCTGGAAATCTCACTGATTCTTTTTGGGGGGTGTTATTGCAGGCAGGCTACAGAGAAAATTCACTTGGGGAACAGGACTGGCTCCCCCTTATTTAATTATTTCTTTTATTTTAATTCAACTATTTATAATTATTTATTTTAATTTGCTTGATGATGTCACTTCTGGCCATGACATCACTTCCAATGGGTCCTGGACAGACTCTCATTCTAAACAGTGGGTCCCAGTGCTAAAAGTATGAGAACTGCTGCAATAAGGTGTTAGTAAGTTGACACAAGGGTAGAGGTGTGTGTGTGTGTGTGTGTATGTGACTCCACAAGTTTTTAAAATCACTGAAATCAGAATTTGGAGGAATAATACCATCATGTTATATATCAATCAATGCGTAATTTCATGCAGATTGCAATGAAACAAACCACATTGAAATATCTGTGTTCTATCAAAAGGTACAGCCAAAAAGCCAGTGGGGGCAGGGCAATGGTACATCACCACATCCACCACCTGGGGTGTTGCCCCGCCTACTGCATGGGGTGACGCGCAGGCCTCCCGCACCTGTGATGTGAATCCTAGTGACGCCACTGGTTATGATTAGTGGTTTTTGTCCTGCTGCTATAATTGTTCATATTATAGTGATTTGTTATTTGTTTGTGTTTGCTTTTTAAACATTTGATTGAGTTTTATTGTATGTAAATGTTTAACAACATTGTTATAAAAGGCTACGGTGGGATAGAAATGCTTTCACAAAAATAACTAGTGTTCTAAATGAAGCCCAAGAGTACAAGCCTTCGTGGCAGGAGTCATGGCATCTTCTGTCACCATAGCTTGGTTCATGTTTAAGGTGCCAGGAGAGTCTTTTTGTGTGTTTGCCGTAGCTGAATAAGAGCCCAATCCTACTCTTTCATGCAGCAGTGCCAAAATGGCCACCTCTGCATCCATTGGGGGTGTGTGTGTTGTGGAGGTCTCTTCTAGGTAAGGGAACAGTTATTCACTACCTGGAGGTAAACCTCTGTGGCATGGGGGGAGGGTTCTACTCAGACCTGCACTAACTATATAGCTGGTGCAGGTCTGCATGGACCCACACCATGGGATCAGCTCCCAGATTTGGCCGCCCTGCTGCCACTGAACTTTCTGCCTTCCGGAACCTAATCTTCCTTTTCCCTGCCCCCATCACTACCCCAACCCCATCACTGCATCATTTTGCTCTCTATCCCCCTTGTTTCACCCATCCCTCCTGCTTCCCCTTCCATTTTACCTTCAGTGGCAGGTGACTCCAGATTAACTGGCACAGGCAGGAAGACTCCAGTCTTCCTGCCAGCATTCCTGGCAGTGCTGAGCACACTGCCAGAGCACCTTTTATGACTAATGAGGACTGCTTTATGGCAGTCAGCACCAGTGGAAGAAGCGCACTGGTAAGCATCGAATTGGGCCCTTCCACAGCTACCTCTGTGGAAGTGTATCATGCAATAAAAAAAAAACCTGTCACCAAAATTCTGTATTCAGATCTAAATTTTGTGATTGTCAAAAGCTATATTTACACAAAAGACCCACTCTGCTGTCCTTTTTTTGTTTGTTTGTTACTATATCAGTAAATATGTATTTTTAACAAGGGGAAAATGAGCCATCTGTCATCCCAGAACATCGCAGCAGGGACTTTATTAGTCTGTCAACAGTGGGGCCTGTCAAAGTCAGTTTTTCAATAGCACAGATTTCATTTCTTTTTGGCATTTAACATGTCAATTGTATTAGGAGGGTGTGCATGACAGCCGCTTCTGTTAAGTTCACTGCCTGCCTCTTAATGCTTCTGCTTTTAGAACAACAAGAGGAGCGGGAGTGCCTTCCTTCCGTGGCTTTGCACTTTGTTTGTCGCTACTGAAAATGGGTGTTTAATCCAGCACCCATTATTCCAAGGGTGTTTGATAATGTCTGTCAGATGAGACATATAAAAGTAGCATCAGAGAAGTAAACTCTCCATGGGGGGGGGGGGGGAGAGAGAGAGAGAGAGAGAGGGAAATCTCACATTCATTTATAGTAAACCTTGTCAGTGCCACATTGGTGCTGACTGCAGTGGGCAAGCATATGCTCGGAGTCTTCCCTGGAATCAGGAGGAAATTCAAAATCAGCACTTTCACAGAATTAGTTTTAGACCTACTTTCCATTGTGAAACCAAATCTACATATTAATAGAGTATTCAGATAGTCAGAGGCAAATTTGTTTAAATTCCCAGATAGGACCATAGTGGGAAAATAAATCCTGGGCAACAGTTTGAAAGACAAAGTCATATGATAACAGCTAAAATATCATAATCTTCACTGATGTTACAAATGAACCTTCCTTATTAACATTTTTTTCCTTATCTTCACACCACCGAGATGTACTGCCTATGCAGCTTTTTCTTTTCTTAGCTCTGGATGTGAAGATTGTGAGAGTGTGTACAGGAAAGATCACCTTCCTTCCCCATTTCAGTCTTAAAAAAACTAAAACCTAGTTTGGGCTGTTATTTCCATGTTGCTGTGATCATTTTTAACAAGATTTTGTTTTTAAATGTGCTGCCTTCATTCTCGTTTTTCTAGTTTTATTACATTGCGCTATTTTAAATGGTGGCGCTAGCCAGGGCCACTGAGAGCTGACATTGGGCCCAGGGCAAACACCCTTCCTAAATTTATTTTGTATTGTACAGTTTGCTTTGTCTTGGCCCTGGCCCCCTGGAAGCCGAGGAACTAGGGATTTTGCTCCCCCCCGGCCCCCCCTCCTAAATCCTGATCTTAGCTGCCTTGGAAAGCCAAGAGGGCTGAAAGGTGCGGTAAAAATATTCTATCAAAAATAAAACAAATAAATCAACTCTGCTAGAGAGGAGAGAGCTGAGGATTTGTAAAGTGCACAACTTGTTTTCAGTCTAAGACTTTATTTTAGCAACAAATGGGATAATCAGAACGGTACACAGATTTCAGATGAATGCACACAACGTATATATATTACATGCTGATATTTGTTCTTTTGTTTTCAGTCGCCTTCTTGCTGATTTGTCTTTTTTGACCATTGAAGCATATCAAGGTGACATTTTCTCCCAAACCCAAAAATCTATTTTCTTGTATTCATAGCCAGTTTAATTCCATAATCATATTCGCAAAATTAAGATTTTTTTGGTTTCTATTTTCATCGCTATGTGCTTATTTATACTGAATGCCATCTGCCAATTCTGCCATTCACTTTCACTCTATTTGGAGAGCTCCTTTTTTGGAAATCTTCAAAGTACATAAGAACATAAGAACAGCCTCGCTGGATCAGGCCATAGGCCCATCTAGTCCAGCTTCCTGTATCTCACAGCCGCCCACCAAATGCCCCAGGGAGCACACCAGATAACAAGAGACCTGCATCCTGGTGCCCTCCCTTGCACTGGCATTCTGACATAGCCCATTTCTAAAATCAGGAGGTTGCACATACACATCATGGCTTGTAACCCATAATGGATTTTTCCTACAGAAGCTTGTCCCATCCCCTTTTAAAGGCATCCAGGCCAGATGCCATCACCACATCCTGCGGCAAGCAGTTCCACAGATGAATGACACGCTGAGTAAAGAAATATTTTCTTTTGTCTGTCCTAACTTTCCCAATACTCAATTTTAGTGGATGTCCCCTGGTTCTGGTGTTATGTGAGAGTCTCAAGAGCATCTATCTCTATCCTTCCCATCCAGTATTTTGTACATCTCAATCATATCCCTCAGGCGCCTCTTTTCTAGGCTGAAGAGACCCAAACGCCGTAGCCTTTCCTCATAAGGAAGGTGCTCCAGCCCAGTAATCATCTTAGGGCGCAATCCTAACCCCTTATGTCAGTGCTTTCCAGCCAATGGGACATGTGCTGCATCCTGAAGATGGGTTTCACTCATGGAGGCTTCCTCAAAGCAAGGGAATGTTTGTTCCCTTACCTTGGAACTTCATTGCCCTTATGTCAGTGCTTATGTCAGGGGTTAGGATTGCGCCCTTAGTTGCTCTCGTTTGCACCTTTTCCATTTCCACTATATCCTTTTTGAGATGTGGCAACCAGAACTAGACACAATACTCCAGATGTGGCCTTACCATCAATTTTTTCAACAGCATTATAATATTAGCTGTTTGTTCTCAATACCTTTTCTAATGATCCCAAGCATAGAATTGGCCTTCTTCACTGCCGCTGCACATTGGGTCCACACTTTCATCAAGCTGTCCACCACTACCCCAATATCTCTCTCCTAATCTGTCACAGTCAGCTCAGAACCCATTAGCCTATATGTGAAGTTTTGATTTTTTGCCCCAATATGCATTAATTTACACTTACTTACATTGAAACTCATCTGCCATTTTGCTGCCCATTTCAGATCCTTGGGGCACACCACTTTTTACCTCCCTCCATTGTGGAATGTGTCCATTGACACCAACTCTCTGTTTCCTGGTCTTCAACCAGTTCCCAATCCATAATAATATAATAATATACACTCGGCCAGCAAGTTCACTAAAAGGTTCGTGAGGCAAGACGTACCCTTACAGAAGCCATGCTGATTCTCTCTCAGCAAGGCTTGTTCGTCTATGTGTTTGGAAATTCTCTCTTTGATTAGGCATTCCACCATCTTACCCGGTATAGATGTTAGGCTGACCGGCCTATAGTTTCCCGGGTCCCCCCTCTTTCCCTTTTTAAAGATCGGTGTGACATTTGCTATCCTCCAATCCTCTGGCACTGTAGCCATTTTAAGGGACAAGTTGCATATTTTAGTCAAGAGAACAGCAACTTCATTCTTCAGTTCCTTAACAACTCTTGGGTGGATGCCATCTGGGCCAGGTGACTTATTGATTTTTAATTTGTCAGTTAGGTCTGAAACATCTTTTCTCACCTTTATCCAACTTGATTTCTTGGTCAGGAGTGGCCGTTCGGGCAGTGGTATCTGCCCAAAGTCTTCTGTCATGAAGACAGATGCAAAGAGCTCATTCAATTTCTCTGCCATCTCTAAGTCTCCTTTTATCTCCCCTTTCCCTCTCTCACCATCCAGAGGGCCAACTGCTTCTCTGGCGAGTTTCCTGCTTCTACCATTGTTTGTGCACCCCTCAATGAACACTCGAGACAGACCTGGGAGAAAAGGCCACTTTATTAGTAGTTATAGTACAGAAGGAGAGGCTGAGACCTGCAGTTGCTGTGGCAGCGAAGCACCTGTGGTGCAGAGGCTGGACCACTGCAAGTCACCAGAATCACATCTGTCCCCCAGACAAGTGTCTGTCAGCAGCCTTTTTGGACTTAGGGGTTTACGCTACCTTGTGAAACCCCACTGTGGGGGTGCAGGTTCCCACAGCAGGACTAGAGGCATGGCTGGTCTTGCCGCCCAAAGGGGCTTGGGGGAGCTGGAGAGATAGCAGTCACCTGATATCTAGTGGCAAGGCTTAGTTGTCCGAGGTACTGGGGGATGTGCCATGGGTGCAGATCCCATGCACTTTTGAGTGCAACTCGGCCAGCAAGTTCACTAGGAACAATTGTTCAGGAGCACATGCCTGCAGTCTCTGCAGCACAAAGCACGCAGTCTCTGCACACCTTAGGGTGGAGTTGGCCCCGATCTGGCCCTGAGGGTGAGCACAGGATAGCTGCAGAGGAGGCACTGCCTCCGCCAGCAGCCTGAAAGGGGAGCAACACCAATTAGATCCCCCCTTTTTTACTTCATTGGTTGAAGCCTTTGACCCTACCATGGGTCACCAGTAAATTAATGTAGCAGTGTAGTTGCTAGTTCCTTGGCCTGGGTCAAAGGTATGTTGTTAGTTTTGTAAGTTCCAAGTTGCAACCAGCATTGGGACTTTGCAAGCATCTGGGGAAAGCTTCACTTCTATAAGCATTTTGAAATGAACATGCAGACATTTTGGCTGGCTTGTCTCTTGAATAAAAAATAACAGAGCTGAGGTCCTTCCCCCTTTTAGGAAGAGCATCCTGGCAGCTGGCTCAGGAGGCATGCCAGGACTCCAAGCACAGTCCTCTGAGACCTTGGCTCAATATTGACCAGTATGCCACCTGGGCATGGGTGGCATAACCTTGCAGATCCAGCTGCCTGATTAAGACACACAGGTTCAGCAGATTTTGCAGGTCAGCTCCCTTCCCAAAGGAAGGTCCCCCCTTTTTCTCATGCCTTTACTACTGGTGCTAGAGAAAGAGGCCTTTCAGTTAGGCCCAGGAGTATTTGCATAGCTGTCATTTCTGTTTAAGTCAGGAGCATTAAGACGGCTGGATTACACGAGAGACTTGCAAAATATAAAAAATATTGGCAGGTTTTAGTAGAGCCACCTTTGTGGTTGCTGATTGGCACAAGCCAACTACCCCCAGTATCATGTGCAGCGATTAACATGGACGTTGCCCTTTGGCTTGTGAGGCTTCACTGTGCAGGCCAGTATTTTGGTATCTCTATGGGGGCACATCCCCCCCCCCCAGTGAGGTGCTTGCCAAATCCAGGTTTGCTTCTCCCCTACCAAGCATTGTGGCATGATGGTTGCAGGTTGAGTCCTAACACAACATACTTACACCTGCAGATGTTTAAGACTGACCAGAAGGGGCATGGACGATGGTGTCACATCTGCCCAGCTTGCACCATGTCCAACCACCCGCAGCTATCTCTTCCCAGGGAGGGCCCCCCTTTCAGATGCAGGCACCTGAACTTCATCAGTTCACCCTGATAATACTTCATCAGTTTCAGATTATATTTTGGGGCGTATTGGGAGCCCCTGGCCATCTCAGATTGCTTACAGCCTGCACTCCATCTATATGGGAGCGGCTTTGAAAGCTGCCAGGCCAGGCTTCAGCACCCATGGAATTGAGAGGAGCAGATGGGGACGCTTGGCACATTTAATACTATGTTCTCCCTGTGCATCAGCAGGTGCATTTAACAACTCACTTAGTGGGCATGCTGCCCCTGCTCCTTGAGAGAGGGGTATGTTCCATGCCACCCTGCTTAACAGGTGCGCCGCCCCTACTCGTTTGAGAGAAGAGTGGTGTTCTATTACCAACCTGCTTAATAGGCATGCTACCCCTTCTCCTTAGGAGAATGTGTTGATCTGTTACTAGCCTGCCTAACAGGTGCGCTTCCCCGACTCCTGTGGGAGAGGTGGTGTTCAGTCAACAATGCGCTTATCAGGAGTACTGCCCCTACTCCTTTCAGATAAGGGGGGGTGTTTCTTTGTGAACCCACTTAGTGGGCATAATACCCCAACACCTATCTTAAACTTGCACATCTAATATAGCAATGTAAACCATTCTTCTTGATAGGCTTATCTGCAGGTATAATGGTTACTTGTTTAGCTAAGACCTGTATTGTCTTTGACCCCAGTTAATGTCTCACATATATTCAAAATAGGCCATAATTATTATTTTTTTGCTTCTGTTTAAAGCGCCAGATGATTTTTCACAAGCTCCTCCCCCCCTGCAAAATATAACAATATTGTCTTCTCTGAGCTTTGAGGTTTGAGGAAGGAGGAAGTTAGAGTTAAATAGAATCTGATTAGAATGGCCTAAAAGTAAGGTGGAAGAGGGGAGTGATCCCTTGGGAGACACGTTTTCTTCTTAGCCCTAGTTGGTATACACAACTGAAAACTAGATCTTGGGATGTGTAATGACAGGTGAAAAGGAGGCGGTTACTCTTTGGGAAGGCTTAGTGGAAAGTTGACCTAGGGCCCAGTCCTATCCAACTTTCCAGCATTGATGCTGCTGTGCCAGTGGCACATGTGCTGCATTCTGAGGTGGGGGGGGGGGTCATAGAGGCCTCATCAAGGTGAGCGAACATTTGTTCCCTTACCTTGGGACAGCTTTGCGGCTGCATTGGCAATGGAAGTTTTGATAGGATTAGGCCCCTAGTGACAATCTGAGCCTTTATTCCAAGGGTCTTACAATTTGTCATTTGTGCCCAATTTGTCAATCCTAGTCCAATCACCTGGATCTTATTATGTCCCATTTTAAATGTAATGTTCTGCAAAGTTCAAAACTTCTTATGGTCCACCTCCCAATACCAAAGGTTAAAGAGTTGCCTTTGCAGTGATGAGATCACAGATCTAACCAGCAGAAGGAGAGTGCAAAAACCAGACTACATGCAAAAGTCCTTTATTTCTAAACAGTGTATTTGTAGATGTTAGAACTAATGATGTTGCATCTCTGCCTGGTGTTAGCACTGGGTGGGTGTTATGGGCTGGTGGCATAAATGTTTGAAATTTTGAAAAGTCCTATCTGGGTCAGGCTGACAATGGCACTCTGCCTATTTACCCCCACCCGATATAACTTGACTGTCAGTCACCCTCCATGCTTGGAAATTTCTCATGAACTGCTTCTCGACAGTCTGTTTTATCAACAGTTTAACTCAAGTACAGTAGCTTTCAATCATTTTTTTTAAGTCTTGCCTACTATAGTTCCTATTTCTACCTTTCCAGCCTTATCCTGTAGAGCTAAATACAATTATAAGCAAAAGTCACTCACCCAAAACGTCACAGTGAGTTTGATGGGCGTGGCCAATGGCATACTAGAAATGCTTGTCTTGTGTGATCATTCTTTCCAATGGTGACAGCAGTTGACAGGAGGTGGGAAAGGGGAATGTGTGAATGTGTACACAGTAAGATGAAGGAACTGCAATAACTGGTTCAGGAATGAATCTTATTTATCTGTCTATCCACCCCAAGCAGCCTTTGACAACTTCACAGTGGCTTTGTGAATAAGATCTATTTTTTTTAATGGTAAAAATGATGCTTATTAAAAACAAACATGAATCAGCTATGCTTTTTCTTTCAACTGCTGCTACAGGCCATTTCCTTACATACATGCTCCCCTCACCTCCAACCTGCTTCTAAGATGATAAACTTCTCTGGTTGCACAGACCAATGGCCCAATCCTATCCCTCCCTCTGTGCTGGCAAAGCATGCACTCTGCTCTCACAGGCTGTCACAAATGACAGTGCAGTCACAGAAACTAGGCCCGCTGGTGGGATGGCTTTGAAATCCTGCCAGTACAGGCCAAACACCAGAGTCGGTGAGCTCTGTGCCGAGCAGCTGAGGGGCAAGTGAAGGGCAGAGATGGGTATAACTGGGTAGGGGGAGGGTGGAGACAGGAGCTGGGTGGGTGGATCAGGCCTGTGCGGGGGCAGGTTCGGAGGCAGCAGCACACAATGAATCCTATCCCTCTTCCTGGGCCTGATCTGCTGGCACAGGGCAATGTGGCAGAGATTTAGCAGGCATAGGTATGAATTGTTTCATTACTGCAGCTGGGGCTTTCCCCAGGGCATGGGGACAAATGTTCCCTTACCTCTTGGAGATGTTCAGCCTGCAAAATTTCCCCATAGGATGCAGCATATCCCACGCTGCTGCCACTTTTATCTGTGCATGAGACTTGGGTTAGGATTGGGCAGCCCAGCAGTAGCCCGGTCAGCCTCAGTTGTTAGACCATCTCTGGGTAGATGCTATCATACACAACCAGGGCACTGAAATTAACTGGTTTATAGTGTGGTGCTTACTGTGTTTTTCCTGAACAGAAGTGATTTGGCACAACTCTTGTGTCGAGAAAAATTGTTCTCTTTGTTAAATCAGCCTCAGACACCTGTCTGTAGCAACATGGTAAGCCATTAAGTCAATAATTGGTTAGTGAAAAACAGGGCTATTAATTGCTAAAATTCTTGGAGCACTTGACAGCATTATTTAGATTTGATCAGAGATTTGAAAAGATGTATTCACTTCAGTTTCACTGTTAAGAAAAGTAGCATAGATCGCCCCTAGGGATTTCAATTCTGCTAGACACATTACAGGAGTGAACACTGTAGATTAGTATAGTAAAAATATCTTGTCAGTCTTCCAAACTGAAATCGCGACACAAATCAAAGCATTTTCTGATGACAATCCTTTAATGTCGCTAATTTATTAACTGTATGTTTTTGATAGATGAGGAAATTACTGCACAATTCTGAAGCCAGAAGCACAGTAAATGGAGTTGTTACATGATCCCCCACATCTTTCGTCTTCTGTGTTAGCACAGCATGCCTGTGTAGGATTGTTCAGGTGTAGCAATCCTGGAACACCCAACTGTGGAACCATATGCCCACATGCCCTCCTCAAGTTCCTGGCTAAATAAAAAGCTACCTGTTTTTTGATTTTTGTTTTCAAAAGGATTGTGTCTGTGATGTCCAAATGAGAGAACTGTGGTTTGAGTGCTCTCATCAAACTAGGATTTGGGATCAAACCATGAAGTTTATTTGGGTGGATGAAGGGGAGAGAGAAATGAGATGGGGAAGGGAGTGACTGGGACATGTCATTGGGACATGACTGGTTTTCAGTTCAACAAACCACAGTTGGTTGAACTCAAATCATTATGTTTCATCCAGGTTGTAGTACTCTGGGCAGCCCAATCCTAACCAGTGCTGATACAGAGGGGCCCACACAACCATGCTGCATCCTGTGCTGGGACTGAACAGGATGCAGGTCTCCTTGAGGTAAGGGGACATTTGTCCCCTTGCTTCAGGAAAAGATGAAATCATGGCAATGAGTCTACTCGAACCTGCACCTTCTAATTTGCTGGTGTAAATACAACTGCAGCCATGTCGGGATTCCAAGCCCAGGGATAGAATATGGTGTGCAAAGTTGCCATCAATCCCACCTCCTCCTGACCTGATTCGCCATCCCTTGTCCCCTCCCCCACCCGCCCCTGTGCTACTCGTAGCAGCTCTTTCCTGGTCCAGTGCGCATTCCTTCTTGCAGTGGTGCTGGTGGACTGGTTCCCACCAGCACCCATCTTCTGCACCGTCGCAATGTATTTTATGGCATGTTTGTGAAAGCATGTGCCAGAACACAGAATACCTATACACAAAGACATTAGGATTGTGCCATTAGTCTGTTCAATGTCAAATGTGCACAGGAAGTGCAAGCAAGCTGGAACTCCCTGCTTTGATTTTGGGATGGCCCATAATGACGTTGCCTGGTTCTACTGCTATGTGTTATATTGCTAATAAACATATTCTTGTTTCACAAATATCTGTGTTTTCCTAGCGTTCTTGAAAAAAAGAACACGTTTCCAATATACGTATTTGTGTGCCCGTTGGGCAAAAAGGCGGGGTATAAATTAATAAAATAAAATAAAAAATAATAATAATAAAATTTATACCTCCCATGGAAGGAAAAATAGCTTAATCGATTGATTGTGTGTGCTGGCATGTGCCTTTTACCACATAGCCAGGTTAAAAGAAACAGCAAGAAAGCCGTTATGGCTAATGAACTGTAATGTACTGTGGTACCAATTGATTGATGGTTCCTAAGTGGAAGTGTGTGTTCATGTAACCCAATGATCAAGGCAAGAGAGATCAGTGGATGTCTGATATTATTACTTCTTATTTACTGCTTAGAATGTACAACATACTTACAATCCTCATTTCATTCAACCCCACAGCAAACCCATTTGAAAAGTTGTTGCAATAATCCACATCTGTAAAAACCACAGGAAAGAGAGAGCCTTTTTCCCAAACCCATTTGTCTATAGCAGTGATTTTCAATCTTTTCTGTCTCATGGCACACTGACAAGGTGCTAAAATTGTCAAGGCACACCATCAGTTTTTTGACCATTGACAAGGCACACCATGCTGTTGGTGGGGGCTCACATCCCCCAATGGCCCTACTAATAAATGACCCTCCCCCAAACCCCCACGGCACACCTGCAGATCATTTGCAGCACACCAGTGTGCCATGGCACAGTGGTTGAAAATGGCTGGTCAATAGTTTGCATGACACTTTATGTCCACCGCTTTCTACAGTCCAACATATTATACCCTCAACAACCCTAATGGTCGATGCCCTTTTTCTTCTTCTGATGATGACAGTGTTGATGATAAGATTTTTGCACAGTCAGACAGGTGTTTTCAACTGGTTTGTTTTATCCAGACATCGAGTCCTTCCCAAGGCCCTGCGATGCCTGACTTTTATCTTATTTTGCTGTTATAAATATTGCCATAAGATGTAAGCTGTTCCCAGTAAAGCTGCTTTTTGCAGTTGTTGAATGGCAATTTCTGTGGCTCGTATGCTGTTAAGGGGCTCTTCAAGGTGTTCTGGAATTGCAGGCAACTTGAAGAAAGAAATAGAGGGTTTAATGATGGCTGTACAAGAACAGGCATTAAGAGCAAATGCAATAAAAGCAAAAATAACAACAAACAGTAAATGTTAGAAACAGAGACAATTATGATTATTCCAAACACCATAAAACACAGTTTTTTTTAACAAGGGCTGAGCAATTGGTGTTGTTGTTGTCCTTGCAGTTTCTTTCACATGCTAGTACCTTGCTTAGTATTATTCATTGACCCATGAGAAAAATGTGTAGGTCAGAAGTGACAACATCGTGATTTAGTGTAAGAAAATGACACCGTCCCTATCTGTGTGCACAAGATAGTGTGTTCCCACCGGAAATTTCTGACAAACAAGTTCCAGTTAATTGTGATGTTTGATCCCACATAAACAGGACAATCTGTGGGTGGTTTCAAATGGCACTGCTGCATGACTGTTTCTAATCTCATTGCCTGACAGCTGCATCTATGTGGCAAGTTGGGGTTTTTATGTAGTAATTGGACAGGTAGTGTTACCTTTCTGTTGTTAGCTAACAACATACAGCAGTGTGGTGGTAGCAAGTGTATGGTTAGGATAGCATCAAGATTCAGCCGCCCACTGCAAAGGACTGTCTGCCTACATAGATGCAGCCAGTACACAATGAGATAAGCATCTGCCACGCAACACAAAATTGTCACCCATTACCAATAGTCATTGTATCGAACGGTACGGTAAATACCTGTTTCTGTTCCTTTCAGCTGTTTATGAGCAATCATGCGAAGCCTATCGGCACCAAGGGAAGACTTCTGGTTTCTTTCACATCGACCCTGATGCAAGTGGTCCAATTGCACCGTTTCTGGTGTACTGCAATATAACCGGTAAGAATGTCCCATCATCAGATCGGTATTTCTTCCTGGGTCATAAGCTTTTTCATTACAAATCCATGAGCTCAAGTGTGCTTTCATCTGTTTGCGTCGGTAAGCAACGTCAGTAAGCAACGGCACAGATGGGTTGGAAGATTCCATGTAGATGGGTTGGAAGAGGGAGAAAAGTTATTGGTTTAGCCAATGATGTCAGAATCAACATAGTCCAGTGGCCAATCCTAATGATAGGAAGCACCAGTGAAACCTGGGCAGTGAATGGGATTCTGGCATGGTATAAACACTTCCACCCATTGATTTTGGTAAGTCTTCAGGGTCACTTCATCCAGCTCATTATAGATACTTCTAAAATAGTTGGTGCCTGCTCCAGTCCACCATTGTGCCATGGTTACGTGAGTACAGTGTCCAAATGTGGAATAATCCTCATGTGGCATAAGAGAGCAAGTGCAAGTGTTACCAGTTGCACTTTTTAGAATGCACATAACATGTGCATATGAAGAAAATACGTCCTGTGTAACCAAGTGCAGTGGCCAATAGCACAGATCAATGGCTTGCTGTGTAACAAAGAGGGAAGCAAGGGTGAAGGTACAACAACAAAAACTTTATTGTGGGATTCTTGTTTGCACTCAAGGAAGTGAAGTAGGGCAGTAGGAGAAAAGGTTTGGAAAGGAAAGAGAGAAGTCAATTACCAATACTGAATGCTCACTTGGCACAGTGGATCTTGGGTAGTGGCTAGAATGAGGGTTACACAGCACTGGTGGATCAACGAATGGTTTACCAATGGTCTACCAGTAGATCAACAGCAATACCAACAGCAAGAGAGAGTGTAGAATGAAGAAACAAAGATATGTGGGGTCCTGTGACCCAGCTTTTTATAATTTTCTCCCCCTAGAACCTTCTGGGATCCTTGGTGGGGTGAAGGAACTGTTCATCAAGGAACTGTTGTGGCTTGATGGCCCTTGATTGCTTATTGCCTGGTCCTAAGTGGACCTATTGCCTGGTCCTTCTATTGTTTTGCACCCTATGAAGGATGTGGTAGCTAGCTGTGGAGGCCATTGGTTCAGTTTATGTGGACTCCTTGATTGAATTTAGCCACAAACTTATTGAGGGCAGCTAGAGTTGGAAACCCTTCTTTTGCATTGCTAATGACTTTGCTTGTTCCATGTCCAGAAGGTCCCAGAATGTGGCCTTTGTTCACAGGGTCAATTGTGCTGTGCAAACCAGTCATGGAATTAGTGCTATCAGTCCACGTCCAAAGTATGGTACTACTCCCCTGGCAGGCACTGACTGCATCATGCATGTAATCATGTATGCTGTTCATTAGTGGCCTGTTGAGTCTCTTGGAAGGAGTGGGGCTTCAGGGGATCTATAAAGCTATAATGCAGCAGTCCTCAAACTGTGGGTTCAGAACCTATCAGTGGATCCTGATCCAATTTTTGGTGGTTTATGACACTGACAAGGAAGATGAGGCTATCTGGATCAAAAGTTAAACAAGCTGCTTTTTTTTGGGGGGGGGGGACACTGCTGCCCAATCACCATTATAGCCATACCCCTTGGCATTTATAAATCAGGCAGCAGTGCCTCTAAAAAATTTGAGAACCACTGCAATAACGCAGCATTTCTATTTGCTTAGCTCCTTGTGGTTACTTCACTGGACAGTTCTTCTATTTTGAAATCTGATATGCTGGACAGCTCCCTGGCTTCACATGCAAGGTAGAGGAGTGGACTACCCAGCAGTGATGGCAGGAACACGACACAGACAGTGATATGGGAAGCTTACCCAGGCTTCCCATTATTGGTAATAATGAGTTTCCATGTATCTTTTCTATGGGAAAAGGTAGAGAGCAGGACACATTTAATGCCTTGTGAAGATCTCTCTGTGTGGACTAGATTGAGCCATTTTGTGCATCAAAAAATCCACAATAGACATTTAGAATAGAGCAAATGTTTTTGGGTTTTTTTCTGACTGCCAGTATCCTGATGGCAAAAGTGTTTGCTCCCAATTAATTTGTAAAATGCTCCTTATCTATTTTTATATAGATTATGTCCTCTGTCTTAAGAGTTTTAGATGTTGCTGATAATTTCCTTCAGAGCTAAATCTATACTCATTCGTTCCATACCTTGTACTCACTTACTAATCTCCCTCGATATACTGAAAAATGTTTAAAATGAGTCCTCCACGCCCCAAGGGGACCATGTTTTAACCTCAGTGTCTGAACTATTTGGTTACAATGCCTAGAGCCACTCTACTGCTATGTTTCCCCCAGTGTTGCAGTTCTGTCGTACTCAGACCCCAGGCCAAGAAATCAATAACACTTAGAAGTGGGTATGACAAGATCAATGCTTAATTTTAACTTGGTCAGGTATTTATTGAAAGCCTTGTTGTTGTTGTCTTTGAAAGGGTTGGGAGCAGGAACAATGAAAATCCTTTTCTATGACTGCCCATAATAGTAAAAAAAAAATCTATTTGGGAAACACCATAAAGCAAATAAGAGTGACTTCTAGCCAAGAATAAGTCTCTTACTTTCACATTTTGGTGTCTATTTCTGTTCAGAAGACCATAAAGCCAACAGCTTTGTTTTCCCAGTTTCCCAAGAAAGGCCACAATTGCCCACACAACATAGCCATTGGCAAACTACTGTTATGCTAAGAAACTTGTAGCATGACATAGATCAGTGTTCTTCAACCTTGGGGTCAGGACCCCAGTGGGGTCACGAAGACTCAATTGTGGGGTTGCAGCAACTTACGGTAATGAAAAAGGTTGAACACCACTGGACTAGAGCAACACTAAATAAAGGGGGAAGCATCTGGTGTACCCCTTCAGGTCCCATGAGATTGTGTTCCAGTCTTGTACTTAGTACAAGTAATGGTTCTTAGTAATGGTGCTAAAATAGCTTTCATTAGTGCCAGGCTTCATGATAACGTTTTCTGCTCTCTGTAATAAGAATGTCTTACAGTAAACAGTGCTGGGAGGGCATGACAGGGTAGGGAGTTGGTGGATAGGGTCCCAGGGGGGCGGAGTTGACAGTGGGTCCCCAGTCTCCTAAATTGTCTGTCTGTCTGGGACGTGACATGAGAAAGGTTGAAGACCACTGTCAGAGATCAATATGCCATGTAAATGGGTAGACACGTATCTCCCATAAAGAATACCACAACGTTAGAACAGTTATTAGATTTAATTCAACTGTGCATCAGTGTGAGTCAACTAAAAGTGACTGTGGACTCCATCCAAAGTCTCACACCGTGACTGCAAATTCCTTCAGAAAAAGGAAGGAGCGTTCCACTCACACAAGGATGCTTTGTGCAAGAGGAATGCTTTTTCCATACTTGGAGAGAACCTCCTGTTGTGACACATTCTTCTGTTCTTGGAGTAGTTACACTGGGTGCCACCAAAAGTTGCTGAGGCGAAGGGTGCAATCCTAACCCCTTATGTCAGTGCTTTCCAGCAGTGACATAAGGGCAATGCAGCTCTGAGGAAAGGGAACAAACATTCCCTTACTTTGAGGAGGCCTCCGGGAGTGACACCCAACTGCAGGATGCAGCACACATCCCATTGGCACCGCTATGGAAAGCACTGAGATAAGGGGTTAGGACTGCGCCCTAAGATTCACTCTCAGGACACAAGAAGAGCCCATATCTACCCACAGAAAAAAGTTAGTTCATAGCACCAATTTGTGTAAGCATCTCAGTATCCATTTCATCTGGGTGTCAGTTCCCCAAGCAGTCCATGCAAAGGGATTGTCTGTGCTGCCTGAGGCTGAATGAATACAGTGAACAATATGAGGACAGAGTTCAAAAAAGGCAAGAGGTTGAATTGCTTGCATTGTTATCTCCGTCTGGGCAATACTTGGCTACTGTTGGAAAAGACACCGTGTAAAGCAGTGAAATTCTTGAGCAAACTGGCACATTATAGGGAAGAAACTGCCAGCTTGTTCTTTCTAGGACATTTATTTGTCATTCACAGCAATCTGCACATCTTCAGCAGGCATATTCAGCAAAAGGTCCTTGCGTTAGGAAGTAATGAATAGTCATATCCAGGCAATTTCACACCACAGTGTTTTTGGAACCATTTTATTATACTCAGCTATGTCAGGGTAGTGTGGAAAGGCTATGCTCATTTTCCAAGCAAGGCAGGAAAGCCCTGGACTCTCTCTCTCTCTCTCTCTCTCTCTCTCTCTCTCTCTCTCTCTCTCTCTCCAGGTCTATTCAGAAGTAAGTCCTATTTTGTTCAGTGGGGCTTACTCTCAGGAAAGTGTGGTTAGGATTCCATCCTTTGTCTCTTGTCAGTCACACAAAAGCTTCACTTATTTAAACTTGTTATAAGACTTCTTATTTTATCTAATTGGATATATCAAGTGTCTCCCAAACCGTGGGTCGGGACCCACTAGGTGGGTTGCGAGCCAATTTCAGGTGGTTCTCCATTCATTTCAGTATTTTATTTTTAATATATTAGACTTGATGCTACCCTGGCAAGTGACTGCATTTGGGGAAATGTTCCAGACCTGTACTTTAAACAAGCTACTATGTATATTCTTTTAACAATGATAGTAAATGGGACTTACTCCTGGGTAAGTATGGGTAGCATTGCAGCCTAGAATTGTCAGAAATTTTCCTGCTTGATGATTCCAGTCATGACATCACTTCTGATGGATTCTGACAGATTCTCATTCTAAAAAGTGGGTATCGGTGCTAAAAGTGTTTGAACCACTGGGATACATGATTAGAACATTGCATGATTGATAGATAGACAGGAACTTACTTCACTATTTATGTATTTATTGACAGAGGGTGCAATCCTAACCTGTGCTGGTATAGCTAGCCCTCAGTGGCCTGTGCTATATCCTGCACAGGTTAGGAGCAGGCTGGAGGTCACCCTGGGGGAAGGGGATTTTTCCCCTTACCAGGTGTAACTCCCCAGCCAGTTTTATGGGGATACTCAGATCTGCCCCAGCTATTTGGCTGCCACAATGTGCACTGCCACCGCAAATCCCACCCCCTCCCAGGCCCAATCCCTCCTCTGTTCTGCCCTCCCCCAGTCTAGATACTCCCCTCCCCATGCCCAGAATGCCCACCTACCAACCTTTTTCACCCATGCAAACCTACATGCTCTGGCCAGTACAGCTGTGGAATTTGGCCTGAGTGAGCCAATATAGGCCTTCACACCAGCCCAGTCAACTCCCAAGTTAGCACAAATGTGCCCTACGGAATGTTTGCAACACTTGGGATTCAGCGCAGGGGGCCTGCACTGGCACAAGGTTCAGATTGGAGTGGGCTGTTATTTTTTGAAAACCCTCCAGCCTCTGTCTTGGCAGGTAACACCACCCTTCATGTCCTTATTGGCCAAGGTGGAAATAGTAGTAGTAGTAGTAGTAGTAGTAGTAGTAACAATAACATCATAATCACAGAGTCATCTCAGTGAAGGGAACATAGCCATTTGGGGTGGAGGCTACTTGATCCTTTTGGAATAGCTTGGGAGAACCACTAGAACCACTGCAGTGTTAAAGCTAAATATAGCAATGATCCACAGGGAACATCTTTAAGGGGGGAGGGGGGACTTGAGCAGTAGTACCAGGAAGCATGGAACACATGCTTTGTATCAACTCTCAGGGCAGTTTTTCTTCTTGCTCCTGTAGCATTTACTGTATGTTTGGCTTGTATGAAATTTAATCAGTCTGAATAATCTTGTTTGGTGGCAAACATTCTAAATCACGGGGAAATGATTTTGTTTCCTTGAACAAATCATTTGCTGTAGGAATGTTCCAAACACAATGGACAAAAAAAAAAAAAAAAAAAAATGTGAGCTAGATTAGAACTTTTGGAGATAAGGAACAAAATTATTTTTACTTTAGCCCAGTTGAATTTGTATGCTGTCAGTACCAAAGCAGCCCATGATGGAAATGTAAAACTGTTAAATATCTCTTACTGTTTTAGAGAGAATGCATGCACCCAGGAGAGTAGAGATTTCTTTCTTTCCTTCTTCCTCTGGTGATCCGATGCTTACAAGTATGGAAGAATAAACCCATGAGCTATGTAAGCACTGCAAACTACTTACTGCAGCGGTTCTCAAACTCTCAGGGAGAGTTTGAGCCATTCTAAGTGCTTGCGGGGCCAGGGAGAAGGCATCAACGCAATCTCCAGGTTCGTGATGCTGCGGGCGCAGAAGGGGCTTTCCCTAGCAAGCCTTAATATGGAAAGTAATCGCCTATGGGTCTCTAGGACCCATGCCAGCTATTTTACTCTTGTAAGTCTGAGGAGAGGAAGAGGGTGAAGCAGATTGGAAAATCAGGCATAGGATCCCCCTTCCCCTGGAATTGAGAATGGCTCCCTTCTGGAGACCTTTTGATGGGGATTTCTTTTCACTTAGGAAGGCATTCGACTGACATTATGGGCTGGTGTTGTAATGAGATGGATTTTAATATTCTGGTTGTTTGTTCTGTTTTAATGTTTAAAAACCATTCTTTAGACTTAATGTTTTTAGCATTAATTTATTAGTAATGGTTGTAAGCTGCCTCGAATCCCCTTGAGCGTGGGAGAAAGGTGGGATAGAATACAATATATAAATTCTTCAAATAAATCAGGCATGTGCTTTTGCTACCAAGATCCAATCCCTCCAGCCCACTTCCTGCCCACTGCCCTTCCTCTCACCAAACCATCCCAGAATCAACCCTTCTACTACCTTACCTAGTTCGGCATGGGCCAGGGTCTGTTAGTTTCAGGCTCACAAAACTGCCAACAGTTTCAGTTGGCTATTCTGAGGCTCCAGGCAATGGCTCACCATTTCCAGTGCTGCTGAAGCATTTATAACAGCAGAAAGCTAAGCAGGGTCAGGCCTGGTTAGGACTTGGATGGGAAACCGCCTGGGAATACTGGGTGCTGTAGGCTTATACCATAGTCTTTCGAGACTGAAGGTTGCCAACCATTAACACAAGTTCCACTATCATAAATTAACCATAGGATTGGGTCATTGAAATGGGAAGAAGAAACTAGATCAGGTAAAGATAGAGATGTGCTCTGCTCCTGTTTTCTTCAGACAACATGTACTGTATGAAAACAGGTTTGAAATATGTAAGCATCACAAAAGACAACACCCACCTCCCCACCTCCACCCCCCTCTCTCTAGAAACATCCCTCAGGGTTACCAGCATACTGCAATCTCTTTATACGCTGGACCATTAAATAAAACTACTAAAACATAAAATTGTCACATTATCTTGGAATTCATCCATTGTCACCGGTGCATTACAAAATGATTTAACAAACATTTAAGATATTTGGGCTTTGCTGGCTTAATTGAACTTTTCCAAGTTAATGCAACGCAAGGAGCATCAGTTGTCCTTCAGCTGCTTTACCTGAGCCTGGCTTGAAATTTATCCAAGAGTGTAATGAAATAATAATGTTGAGATGGAGATGAAAAACCGTGTGCAGAGAGCTGTTTTCTCATTCTCTCTGTATACTTGCAAGTCCAGGGAGACCTAATTAATTAAAGTCAATGGAGAGAGGAAAAAATAGGACATAAATGTGATAATGTTCTTCCATGTTTATTAAAGTGAGGAAAGAAAGCAGGGCTTGTTTACATACCCTACGAATCACAGCTTATTTGGTGATGCCCTTTGCTGCAATTATTTCCAAAGCAGGTATGCTGAGCTAGAAGGCACCAAATTCAACAGAGCCACACTCGCAATCCCTGAATAGCCAACTAATTCCTCCAGAAAGATGTACACAACCATTGCTGAAGGTGGGGATTGTATCTCCAAGCCTACAGAAACTCAGTCCTTAGAGGAGCTTGAAAACGACTCTTTCACACCAGACACATTTCAAATACCCACAGTGATTGTAAACTTGTAATAGGAACCACAGTTACTCAAACCATTGTGTTTTCTCTCTGCACATGGCTGTAGCTTGAAATGTCCAGGTGTGAAATAGGAACCACAGTTACTAAAACTATTGTGTTTTCTCTCTGCACATGGCTGTAGCTTGAAATGTCCAGGTGTGAAATATCCATATGTGACATGAAGCAGGATTCTCTAGTTATTCATTATTAAAGCACCTAATATGTTCTAAATGCTGTAGACCAATTAAAACACCCCATAGATCCCAAACATAGGTTTACAATGCCATAAATATTATGCTGAAGGGAAAAGCAATGAGGAAAGCAAAGCAAAGCAAGTGTATTCAAGAACCTGCATTTTCAAGTTATGTAATGACCAGGTGAGCTGGCCACTGAACACATAATTTTGGGAGGAGAAGAGCCAAATAATAACTGGTCCCAACCAGTATTTCCCATAAGGAGTTCATACTGCGGTGTGGACCCTTTCACATGCTGTGCAGCAGGGCAGGGCATCTTCGGGCACTTGGCAATGATGCCATATGTCATCACTGACTTCTGGTTTATCCAAGTTCTGAGCTGTCTGGAGCTTGGTGTTGAACTGCATGGCTGTGTGGCC
Source organism: Tiliqua scincoides (assembly GCF_035046505.1). NCBI lineage: Eukaryota > Metazoa > Chordata > Lepidosauria > Squamata > Scincidae > Tiliqua > Tiliqua scincoides. The sequence continues at coordinate 75,872,548 of NC_089821.1, read as the reverse complement.
ATACAGCTTACAGTGGTCCCAGCTAAGCTTATAGACTGGCCCATGCAGCTTTATCTCCCTCTCTGCTGCAGCCAGGTGGAGTAGCTACTGACAGTCTTGGGAGAGGAGGAGTCAAATGGCTATTGTTGCCTTGTGAGCGGATGGGGTAAGCCATGTTGCCATTGGTCCAGAATGTCGCATAACTCCTAGTGGTTCCTCTCATGCCATACTCCCTTTGCACTGATACTACTGTCTCTGTTGTCTCGCTGTTCAAATTGTTGCTTTGCATTGACCTTGCAGCTCCTGAATTTGGTCAGTTCTTGGTCTGCTTGGACTGCACTCCACTGTTCTTGCTCAAGCCATATTTTGCCAGGCATTTCTTTCTATGTTTCACTAACAGTGAACCAACTTTTAACCAGGCTCGACTGCCACTTCAGTCTTTTTTCTTGGCTACTGTGCTTGATTGAATAGAAGAATGGCCGCCAAAGCAGTGAGTGCAGACCTGGACGTCATGTAGCAAAATGGAACGCTAGGCTGACACTCTTCTAGGCATATTCTTATCTTGAAGGGGAACTTTCATTCTTGAGCACAGTGCCAATGAAGATGCAAAAGTCAGCACTAGTGGGTCACCTCACCAGTGGCATTGCTAATAGTGTACAATTTAAGGGCTGATTCACATGAGTGTGTACCTGCACACTAACAGCTGAAAGAAAGCACAGGCTGGAAAAGGATTTAGCTCCCCCATGCTGGACTTCATATATCACATCTTGCATTCTTTGCATATTGTCGAGAATCTAGCTTTTCTGGGTGCTGTGTGTATGTATATATATATATCCACCATGCAGTCACCACTGGGTTCTGTGTTTTAAAAGTTAGGGGCAGCGGATTGAGGAAGCTTATTGGGAAAGAAAGTGCATTCTTGATATAGAACTTTTTTTTCCACCTTGCTCTTTCTTTTCTTTCCCTTTCTTTCTATTGGCACCTATCAGTATCCTTTTCTTTGGACTTCTATGAAGGCAACCCATTTAAAAAGCACTCCTTCCATCTCCTCCTCTCTTTCTTCTTGAGCTTTCACAGCAAGGTTGCCTTTATACTAGTCAATTGTTGAAAGCATAGGCTGCAGTCTACTCCAAATGAATTCGTCAACAAATCCCCAGTGCATAGCACCTGCACCAGTGAAAAGTCCATTTTTGTTGAAAAGGGGAGAGGATTCATCAGTGGATCCAGAGCAGGCATGCTAGCCATGTGGTTTGCTGTGGGTGGGTGGGTGGCAGGCAGCTTTTCCTTCTCTGTTTTTGGCATGTGTGTGTTTAAACTTCCTTATGAGCAGCTTTTGCAATATGCAGAGTGGCAAATATCTGTAGCTTAAAGTGAAAAGCTCAGCAAGAGTCTTTCAAGTGGTGCGGCAAGGCACAGCTCCCACTGGTAAAGTGCAGAATGTTGTCAGAGTCACTTTGGTGGATTCAGGAACTTAAAAGTTAGTGTACATTTGCTTTTCTCCTCCTTCCCTGTTGAAACTCTACAAAACCCAATTATAGCAAAATACCGGCCACCATCAGGCCTGTTTTTCATTCTAAACTTGTAACGTGCAACTTGTATTAAATGTTCCATCGCCATCAGACCTAATTGGGTCGAGGAGGTGGAAGGTTAGAATGAAGACTTTATATATCAGAATTCGTATCTTGGAGGAAGAGAAACTGATGCAGCTGTAGTAAAAGCAGGAACATCAATAACTAGTGAATTTTCACAGGAAACTGTCCTATCTTATCATCCATTCTTTGACTGGCATGGTGACGTTTATTTTTCACATTTTAATACCACCCGTCCTCCAAGCAGCTCAGGTAGTGTATGTACTTCCTCCCCTCCTTTTGTCCTCACAACAACCCTGTGAGGTAGGTGAGACTGAAAGATAGTGACTGACCCAAGGTCACCCAGGAAGCTTCATGGCTTGGTGAGGCTTGAACCTAGATCTTTCTTGGGCTGCCACAGAATCAAGAGCCTCCATGTTGGACTGCGCAGCCCAACACGGAGCTCAGGATCTGATGGAGCTGAGCTCCACCGGTCCTGCCTCACTCCTCTCCACCCTCCCCCCGCCTTCCTCCACCCTGAAATACCTCCTCCCCGCCTCTCTCCATGTCCCCACCTACCTCTCTGCTGCCCGGCAGTTTGGGTAACCACAGAGCGGTGGAGCACCAGTGTCCCACCAGCACTAGTCCAGCAACAGCTGGCTCCTGGTGAAAGGAGGTATTGCTGCCTCTTAGTGAAGCCTAAGTGCCTGGAGAGACACTGTTTGCCTCTGTGTGCATTACAAAGGTCAGCAAGTCTGTTTTTAAATCACCAGAACAAAGAGACTTTGTTTTTTAAATTGATTTGATATACTGTAGTTCTTGGAATCCACTGAGTTCTTGGAAGGGAACCCTCACGAATGATGAGACTCAACCTGTATATGTTTTCAATGTGCTTGGCATGTTGCAGCTTTAAATGCTTTATTACTGTGCATATAAACAGAGTACAGCTGAACCATTTCCTGGTAGAACTTTTGTTGGATATACAGTTTAAGGTGCAATCCTATGCATATTTAAGACTGCAATCTATCTGCAGTTACCTGGGAGTAAACCTTATTGCTATAATGGGACTTACTTCTGAGTATACATGCATAGGATTGGGCTCTTAGGGTCCAATCCTGACCTCAGCCAGCACCGGCGCTGAACCCTAGCACCAGCACTGGGTGCTATAAACATGCCATTATGCATGTTTACAGCACCTGGTGAGTAAGGAGCAACGGTGCTGGGCTGTGCCAGTCAGATGCCGGGCCCAGCATTGGCAGGAAAAGGACACACCGCTGCTGGGGTAAGTACAACTGCCAGCGGTGTGGCCTCAGGGGGAGCAGGGGGACGGTGGTACAAGGGTGGTGGAAGGGTGGGGTGAGATAAGGAACCTGGACAGGAGGAGGGTGGGACTGGTGGAGCAGAGCTCCGCCAGATCCTGAACTCTGTGTCAGACCAGAAGGCCCAACACCAAGTCTCTCATGTCTGCACCGGCAAAATAACTGGCGCAGACTTGAAAGGCCCCATTGCAGGGCTTGAGGCTTCCCCCAAAAAGACCTCTGGCTGCTTCCTGGCATCTGCTGGGTACAGTGGTAGCCACTTTGGCACCACTGCTCCAGCGGGAGCTGGGAAGCTCAGGATTGGGCTGCCCATAAGTAAGGCTATTTTTTGTTATGTTTCTTTCTGTTGCCTATAAAGGAGCCCTACCTGCCTAATTCCCTTACCGCTTGCTTTCAGCTAAGAGAAACTGTCACTAGCACATTGACTGTGACACCCAAATGATCCCTGCAGTGTCTCTGACCACTCTCTCTACTTACCTCTGAGTAGATATGCAAGAATCTTCCAGCTCCGGGCCAGCAAGATGGGAACGGAGTTGGCGGAGTTGGTTTCTTAACCTTTGCTCTTATTAGATTGACCCTTGAGCCTGTAACCAATCTCCTTGGCTTCCCATCTCTGTAATGTGCTTCTTATTTATTGATTTGAAGTATTTTTATCCTGCCTTTCCCATCTGGTTAAGGGAAGGAGCTGTTCTTCTCATGCCTAAGAGGTAAAACTCTTTCTAGGTGTGTGAAAAATGTGCTCTCCTTCTTCTGCATTGTTCTATCTCATGTTTTTCTTACCCTTCACCATGCTTAAAAAACTGGCAGCCAAAAGAGAGATCGGTTTCGTTGGATCACTGAAAGGAAAATATGGAGTATCTTTCACTAAAATAGAATGTTGTTTTTTTAAAAGTCCATATTGAAGAGAATAGTGGGCAATGCATTTTTCTTGATTACTGAGTTTTGAGCTGTTTGTTGTAGAGTAAAACTAGGGTAATAGTTGTAAATCTAGTCCAGTGTTGTTGGCTATCCAGTTGGATGAAGATGCTTGATGTGCTTTGTTGACCAAGAGTCTCTTGTAATTGAAGTTGCGTAATAATTTGTAAGTCATGGGGGTATAAACTTGAAGCTTTCCACATAATTCTAGCCATCCAGATTTCATTGTGCATTACTTTTTGGCCAAATGCACATCAGCTGAAATTCTGAAGCATCTGGGTTACGTCTGGGTCACTGATGGTTTCAGATAAGTCTGCTTTGTTTTCAGCCCCAGTTTGGTGTGTACTTTGGCTTAGCGTGGAGCTTCCTTCCTGTTTTTGAATTAACTCTCAGATCGCCTTTGATAAAGAGTTATCTCTTTCACTGCTTTCATGTCCAGATGCTCTTGTCTCTAATGAAGAAATGCATCAAACTTCCGAAGCTTTCAGCTGACCCAGCTTTTGCTTATCTTTTTTTTTTTTTTCATTTCACCTAACAGAAGATAAGATCTGGACTGTAGTCCAGCACAACAACACAGAGCTGACTCGAGTCCGTGGGGCTGATCCCGGGAAGCCGTACACCATGAGCTTCAGCTACAACAGCAGCATGGAGCAGCTGGAGGCGATGATAAATAGTGCCGAATACTGTGAGCAGGAGGCAGCTTACCACTGCAAAAAGTCACGGCTGCTCAACACCCCGAGTAAGTGCCATAAAGTGAAATCTTTCCTCCTTAACTGTTATCGATTGCACAGCCAACACGGCCCACACTGCAAAGCCCAGCAAAAAAAAGTAGAGCACAAAGTCAGGTGCCTCCTTGCTTTTTCACACACGTACAGGCTGCTGGTTGAATATTTCTCTGTGACAGGGAGCAGAGTGCCCCCAAGTGTGGTTGTGTTGTAGAAACACACACACACACACGCACACACACACACACACACACGCACACACACACACACACACACACACACACACTATGTAGGGAAATCAAATGCTTGGAATGAGGCCTGTGGCAAGGCACGTCTTTTTCCTTCTGGGCAACATTGTGTTACAATTAACTATCCACAACAATCATCATTGTTATTATTTCAACCAAATGGTAGAAATATGTATTGAAATAAGGGCTGGAGCTGCATGAGCTTTTGTAGAGCCTTGGTTCCAGATCTCTTTGTGCAATATTCAGGGGGGTTCTTATTGCCCACAGGATTGCCCTTAAGTATGCACCCTTCAAGTCTTTTTGGTTGGCAACCTTCAGTCTCGAAAGACTATGGTATAAGCCTACAGCACCCAGTATTCCCAGGCGGTCTCCCATCCAAGTAGTAACCAGGCCTGACCCTGCTTAGCTTACAACATCAGATGAGATCAGGCACGTGCAGGGTAACGGTTGCTCAAGTCTTTTTATCAATGTAAATACCAGTGTATGTAGTGAATGCTCACGGGAAGGGCAAGAGGGTATGCTCCCTCCATGCATTCACTGAGTCTGAGTAGAACCCAACATACCCTCCCATCCTTGCATACAGTGTTATGATCCCTGAGCCCTGTTCTCGGAGTCCATGAATCCCACCATTGGACCACACAAACCTGAAAAGGCATTCCGTTGTTTATCCACTTGAAAACTGTGCAGGGAAGTGTGGACAGGGGAGGCGGAGGAGGCAGAGCCTTACCTCTCTTACTCCAGTGAAAATAGCTTCAGACATGTGCTTGTTGCCTGCCTGCCTGTTACTATACAGGGAGAGACAAGAGATGTAGCAGCAACAAGTTCAACCTCCACTCTGATTGTGGCTGGGTAGTGCCCGGGAATGCTTTGTGGCTTCCAGGTAGCACTTGGAATGTCTTGCAGCTTCTGGGTGGCATCTCAGAATGCTTTGCTGCTCTACAGTGTGTTTTTGGTGTATATGGCTTGCAGCAGCAGTTGCCACTGCATTCCCATGGTTGTGCCCCCAGCATCATGCACAGGGAGTGAGTTTGGGTGAGATAGGGAAATGTAAGAGACCAGGAACTTTCTGGGCTCCCTCCTTTGACTCCTGAGCCCCCTTTCTGACCCTGGGCCAGGGTACAAATTACCCCCATTTACCCCTCCCCCTCCTAGGCCCTGGTAATTAGACCCAGTTCATTATGAACTTCCAAAAACATGCAGTTAGAGGAAAGGTCAACCAGAAAAGGTTTATGTCCCTGAACTGTCCATGACCGTTTTGCCTTACTGCTGCTCCCAGAGGGATGTTAGATTTCAGGAGCTGCATTCACACCAGCATAATGCTTTGCTACTGGTTGCTTACTGGTATTTGTTCTACATCTGTTCGTTTATTCTGCTTTGGAAACCATTTTATGACTGTTTTTGGCTGTCAGTTGAAAAGAAATATATAAATATTCTTAATCATAACATTCCTGGTGGAAAGACACCATTCTGCCAAAGAGTTGTGTGTCTCTCTGCTTTCTGAAGATATCTGGTTGGCTTGCACAAGTATAGTGGCTCATGAAGAGTGTGTACAGTTTCATAGATTTGTTGATCATTATTGTCAATCGTAATTACATACTATGGCTATTTTCCATCCTGTCTGGTATATTGTTTAAGAATTTTTTTTTTTTTACTTGATGGAATTGAGTAGGAGTGGAAGAATAAGGGAGAACATCTGAATGTTGTATTTCTGAATAATATCTAGAGGTCACAGATAAACACAGTTGAAAGGTAAAGTTTGCCTTTCAGTAAAACCTCTGAGTTATCTAGGTTACTTTTGTATGACCTCAACTAATAGAGTGCAGCTTCTGAACATCAATATAGAGTTTTGAGAGACTTGGGATTAGATGTTAGAAATAAAAACAAAGCTGAGGGAGGCTTGTAACTATATGGACAATTGAGACTTCTGTTACATAGGATTCAGTAGTGATGATGTCCAGTCAAACAATTTGGAATACGCCCTGATCCCTAACGATGGACTTGACAGAAGGAAGGTAAGAATAGGAATATACAGTTGCAAGCAACACTCCTAAGTGAATTCTAAAGGAAACTGCTTGGATTTTTCACATGCAAGCAGTGGTATTCACTACCTACCTACTCACTTTAGGGACCATGTGAGGACAGATTGATGCTACTCCGCCCCCCCCCCCAAATATAAAACTGTGCCTGTGCAGGCAGACCAGAAGAAGTCTGCCACTCCCCCACCACCTTATGTGAGCAAGCTACATCGTTCATGCCATGTATGGATTGGCCCTGGTCTTCATACACACCTTCAGAGGAACACATGGACATTGGGAGCGGGGACAGCGGGCATGATTCCATTTCTCCCCTGACAATACCACAGTGTGTTCACTGATTGTCTTAAAGTTCTAGTTCATTTCTGTTGTGTACATTTATTTGATGAATCTAAGGAACAGTGAAGCTTTGTGAGAATGCACGAAGAGTCTGTGACTGGTCTCTCAACCCGCCAACCCTTGTTTGTTATGGCCACTCCATTTGTTTTTAATTATGCTTGACATTTGTGATCCTGAACTTTCATTGCTTAGCCTAAGGCAATGGAATTTAGTGAGATGGGAAGCCTGCACATAGTAAGCTGTGTAAACTATGGGAATAACCAGAGTTTTGAGGCAGCTTATCCTCGGTTGTGTGGAAGAGCCTGTTCAATGAAAAAGAAACCCTGAAGCACTGTATGTCTCAGGGATTATGAATGTAACTTTAAGCTTGTTGGCTAAATTAGGAGAATAGTCTCTCCTTCCAAGTCCCTTGGAACATTCCTGTTGCCATGCTATTCTGTAAGATGTTCTTACTTCTATATGGATTTTTCTAAGCCAGTCTGTTAGGTGTATTTCTGCTTCAGTTTTATTCCATTTTATACAGAGAGCTCATTCTGTCTCAGACCATCTATCTAATGAGAGTTCATACTTCTATACCATGGACACTTGTAGATCTCTTGGGGTTGTTTCGTCTCACTTTCTGCTATTGACTCAAGGGCTGTGGTTGCATGCGATGGTGGTGGAAACACCAGGTCTCTCTGCAGGAAACATCAGGTTGGAAGACCACAAGTCATTTTGTTAAAGTGAGGACAGGAAAAGAAACAAGAGGTTTAGGAAATCATTCATATTAACTTGGGGGGGGGGGAGGTGATAAGAGATGGGCTGAATGTCACTAATGGCCCAATCCAACCTGGGCCAGTGGCAGTTTCTTGTGCACCACCTGAGAGATGGCCATCATAAACATACTAAAAGACACGTTGTGGTGGCCAGAAGGAGCAAGGCACCAGCAGGGAGGCTAGCACAGGTGGACAATGGAGCTCTGCACCAATTAGAGGAGCTCAGGGAGCCATCACCAGTGAGTTCCCTGCTGAGTGGTGGGGAGCCATTCCAGGGTGGGGAGAGGGTGAGGGGAAGACCAAGAGGGGGTGAAACTGGGCAGGAGGTGTGTGAGGATGAGGGCGGTTCACACCTGGGAAAGGGGCAGCAAAGGAGGCCTCCATTGGATCTTAACCCCTGTCCCGAGTCTGAAAGCCCTACACAAGGTTATTTGTTTCTGTGCCAGATTTGAGCTGGTCTAGAAACACCTGGGTTTTCTGCCTTTAAACAAACCTTTGGGTAACTTATGCAAAGGATCTGGCGAGGGTGTTTGAGCATATTTTGAATTCTGATTAAAAGTGGCAGATTGCTCCAAATAGCCCCACTGGGCAGGCTGGAGGCTCAATATGAGGTAAGGGAACTAATGTTCTCTTAGCCTGAGGTGACTTCCAGCTGCCTCCCTGCTCCTGTGGGATACAGCTGTGGCTGTTTTGGAACTGCTATACAACAGCACAAGCAGCCCCATTGAGATGGGGCTGTAAGTCAAGAGATCTAATGTTGCCCAAGCCAGCCGTACAAAATGCCACCCGTACATGCATGTGCATACCCTGCACAAACTATACGCACACGCATGAGTGGCTAGAAGGTCGAAGGAGGGAGAGGGAGAGTGAATCAAGCTGCCTCACTTGTGCCTTTGAAACAGAGTATTTCAAATAAATACAGTGAAGCAGTGCAGATGATTCAGCATAAGTATTTCTTGCTTTCCTCCCTGTTTTTCCTCTCCTCAAAAAGAGGGCCTTTGTTTAAAATGTTCACTCTCTTCCTCTTGGACATTTATATTTGAACTACTGTTGGGAAGAGTCCTTACTTTGTCCTTTCAGATGGATGGTAATAGGCAGAACAAGTATTTCTTAAGCACCAGGAATGCATTATGGGATACCTTTTAAAAAAGAAAAAAAAAAGCCCTCAAAAAATATGCAGCCTATTTTTCTTATCATAAGTTTCTCCGCATGCAAATACAGTATTTTCCTTGGTGCTCTTCCCTCTGCTACAAGGCAGGGCTTGTTTTTTTATGAGATGCTGTTTTAGTTCTGCAGCCAGTCAATCCGAGCATTGGCATAATTTGGTACACAGCAGGTTAGGCTTATCTGTTCTACATTTTCAGCCAGCAATGGTGATGGATGCTGCCTCATATCAACTGCCAGCAGCTGTTGCCTGGCATCCCACCACCTCTACCTGTACACATTCTCTGACACTTAGATAGACCCTGGATTCTGAAGGAATCCACTGTTGTCCAACTCAAAACAAGACAGGCTTTGCTCTTCTCTCGACAAATCTTTCTGTTATGGCCCATGTTGGGGTCAACACTGCAGTCAATCCCACGCACACAATGTTCCCATTCCCCTAGCCCACTAATGCCAATTCAGCCACCAAGCTTGCAATCCTGGATGTGTTTACCTGAAAGTAAATCCCTGATCAGTGGAATTTTCAGTTATTTTCAGTGGGATTTACTTCAAAGAAATCATGGCCTGTTGCTCCTGCAACTCAGACTGATCTTAGATTATTCTTAACCACTTCTTGAGTTCTCTCTCTCCGCACATAGAGATGTATACACACATAGAGATGTACGCAGACACACACACCCCATTCTTCCTAGGGCACAATCCTAACCAGATCTACTCAGAAGTAAGTCCTATTTTGTTCAATGGGGCTTACTCTCAGGAAAGTGTGGTTAGGATTGCAGCCCTAATTAGACTTGTACTACTTGCACATTCCAAAAATGTTGCAACAATGGTGACTAGGCTGGTAGAAGGTGCTGCTTCTATCCTCTTTCCAAAAGATAATGCACTCATGTTTACAGGAGCTTCATGGATCTTACTGTAAAAAGTTAACACCTGGGTTTTCTGCCTTTAAACAAGCCTTTGGGTAACTTATGCAAAGGATCTGGCGAGGGTGTTTGAGCATATTTTGAATTCTGATTAAAAGTGGCAGATTGCTCCAGCAGCAAGAGGCTCCATTGGGTCATAAAGATGATTGCACCATAGAGTGTCATGGCAGCTAGTACAGATTATCCAGTGCCCCATTACTGCCTCCTTTCTCCCCCAAATGCCAACAATTTAGGGAGGGAATTGACCGCTGTGCTGGGCACATTGGAAGAGAATGTGCATTTTCTATAGGTCTTTCATAAGGCAGGCAGCTCCCAACCATTCATTCTCATCAGTCATTCTGGGCTATTAGCCAGCAGTCTCCCTAAGAAAGGAAGAACAGATATTCAGCTAGCAGCAGAACAGTGCACTCTGCCAAGCAGAAGGGCAAAAAGCTATTGCATGTCTTGTTTGGCATGCAAGAGAAGACGGAGTGGAACAGCATATTTCATGGAGAAATTGAACTGAGGCAAAATTCTAGAACAGTGTTACATATAATAGTACCTTATACTAAATCTGATCATTGAACCATTTCACCCAGTATTATCTACTCTCCCTAGCAGTGGGTCTCCAGAGTGTCAGGCAGAGGGAGTCATTTCCCAGACTTTCTTTTAAGATGCATAGTCTACTTAGGGCTAGAGCTCAGAATGAAAAGATATCATGATTAAAAAGCGGATAACTTATTCATATTTGTTATTGCATGCAAGTAACATAAAATATCCAGGGATGGGAAAACCCAGCATTGCTTGATTCAAGTCGAATCACCACCCCCTGAGCTGTTACTTTCAGACCTATTGCTGAAGAATGAGATCTTGTCACATATTTAAAGTAACTGAATGCTTAAGGGTGCAGTCCTAACCCACTTTCCAGCACCAACATAAGGGCAATGCAACTCCAAGGTAAGGGAACAAACATTCCCTTACTTTGAGGAGGCCTCCATGAGTACCACCCAACAGCACATGTCCCATTGGCACAGCTATGCAGGTGCTGGAAAGTGGGTTAGGATTTGGGCCTAAATCTCTTAACTCTCCACAGTTGGCCCCACAGGGCTCCACGTACCCCTGACCTGACTTACCCCTTTACAGTGACAGTGGTGGTATGAGTTGATTGGCAGATTTGTGCCATTTCTGCTTCTGCTGCTGGCCCCATTGGTCAATGGGGAAATACAAGGAGCTGCAGCTGGTCTTCAGTCAGTCTTCTTTCTGCCCTCCCCATTTCTCAATGGGTGGTCTTCCCAAGATCCCTGTGATAATGCAAGAGAAGGACAGGCTGCTGAAGGGCAGCGGTGGCAGACAACTCTTAGAAGGTGAGAGGATCTAGTGCCACTTTTTCCTTCTGGTAAGCTGATGGGGACACTATGGAGGACAAACAACCTGGGGGATGAAGGAAGTCAATGAAGAAAGACAATGAGGGGTTTGTGGTGGCATGGATTTCCAGCCTACCGTGGGATATGATCCAGTACAGAGCTTTAACCCAGGGCCCAGTGCAACTGGGTGGCAGCTCTGAGGTCACAGACCCAATCAAAATCATTTGCAGTATATAAATGATTATATGCAATCAGCCTCTGCTGTAGTATACATTCTTTATGTTCCTCTTATTGATATTAGGTAGAATTATAGCTCCTTCTAACAAGTAAACAGAGCAGAAGCCTAGTCATTGTGGGGGCAACAGAACTCCAATTGTTAGAGGAGAAGTTCTCAGATTACAGAATGTCATCACAATTAGTACTAATTAGCAGCCAATTAGCACATAGAAGAAAAAAATAAGACAGCAAGGACAAAACTGGAAATATTTATTCGACCACGTATTTTTAATCTGATACTTCAGTTATTGCCAGTTAGAACCAGCAAGCATGTTTTTCTCTCTTCAGATGGTGTTGAGGTGTCTGTTAGTTTTGGTTTTTTTTTTTAATGATTTATTTAAATTTTTTTTTCAAAGACACTATAACTAAACCAAATACGATCAAAAAGATAAACCTCAAGATCAGAAAGTGCTATTTACATATTAAAATGAAGAGTCGTGAAATTGAAAAGATATCTTGATAATAAGCTACTACTTGGTCTTTTAAATCCAGCACAGTTTTCTTTTCTTTTCTTTCTTTGCTGCCAGAAATTAAGCCTTCCAAGTCATAGATCTCACAGGGGAAAAATGGAATCAGATCTGATCCATCTGAACTTTGGTGTGAACGCAATAGGAAGTGTTGTGAAAGCACAAATAAAAAGTAAATTTTTGTCAGCAACATTTTTATCCATTGCTAATCCCTGCTTCAAATGATAATTTCCACTTATCAGCTCAGATTCAGTTGCTATTGTATCGCATCACTGAGTCGCATCATTGTCATATAAAACAATAGGATCCATGGACTCCTATCCTCTGAGAATGCCTGATGGCTGTCAGGTGCATCTTCTACAGTATAATTATGACTTTGATAATTAGAATCTTCATTTGGAAAGTGATTGACTAGGAGCCTGTTATTCTCAATGCCCCTCGATTCTTTCACCAGATTGGCAACACTGACAATTCTTCACATTTATTAACAAAAAAAAAAAAATCAAGCCACCAACAAATCTATATTTAGAGCATCTAGAAAAAAGAAACTTGGGGCTCTAGGTGCCATTGGATGAGGGAAAGAGAAATTAAACTACAAGCAGTGTGATACTAATCAAATGAAGAGGAAATATTTGTGCCCATTCTGAATGGCTTCTCAGACTGTAACTGTTTCAGAAATGCAAATAGTTGGTTTGGGAGAACTAACAGCCCAATTATGAGCTACCCGGTGCCCAGGGCTGCAGTGGCGCAGAAAATGGCTGCCGCTGAATACTGCGCACTCAGCAGGCGCCGCCGGTGGCTCCTTGGGAGAAGGGAATTTTCATTCCCTTCCTCTGGGTAAGGCAAGTAGCCCTGCAATGGGCCTACTGAATTCTATGGCAACCCAAGGATTGGCATAGAAATAAGAGTCTCCATGTCAGGCCAGAAGCCTGACATAGAGGCTCAGTATCTGCTTGCTCCACCAGAGCAGAGGCTCAAAGCACCAGCTGGAGATGCTCTAGGAGGAATTCCTGCTACAAGCAGGACTAGATGACCTTTTAGGTCACTTCCAACTCTATGTTTCTATGATTCTGGAACCCCGAAGCAGCTAAGCTTCCGAATTTAGGCAGACACTCCTTCATTTAGCCCTTGCCTTTTGTGGAACTTTTCTATTCCTGGAAATTGGAAAGCATGTATCTGAATCCCAAAACTGTTTTTTAGAGACATATGACCTGAAGAGCACTCATTTCCTGGATGGAAGAATCTGGTCTCAACATTTTATCCATTTGCAAGGGCATAGCCAAATACACAGGTGTTGTTTGTTCTCCAACCAACCAAGTGCCAATTGGCAATATACCACTTAAAGTAGTTGTAAAGTGTATATAAACCGAGTTTTGAAAAGATGCCCTCACCAAAGTGTTCTGAAGAAAGATGCATCTTTTCCACTTTTCAAGGCTTCCTCAGAAAGTGTCCTCTCTTGCCTTGCAGTAGCTAAATGTCTGCTGGCAAGTACTTCATTTATTTGCTCATGGCTGATATTTTCATCTGGTCTTGGAGAACTCTCTAGAAATTGCACTGTTTGATATATGCAGCCACTGGTGACAGAATATACTCAGAAAATAAATGTGGAAGGTCCCATAAGGCAAATACATTGTCTGAGTTTTACTATACATGGAAAGCACTTTCCTAATGTGTGCAATCAGCTCTCTCCAAATGCTTTATGGGGGAAAAGGGGATTGTGGGGAAAGTCAGTTATAGCCCAATCCTATCCCCCATCATGCCGTAGCATGCAGCTGCACCAACAGAGCACACACTGCATACTATGGTGGGGGTGGCAACCAGAAGGCCTACAAGAGGTAAGAAAAAAGTACTTACCCCTCAGTAAGGTGAGGGGTGACTTCTGGTGACCTCAGGGTCTCCTTGGACCCACGCCAGTTATGTAACTGGTGTAAAACTGAGGAAAGGAAAGGGCAGATTTGGAAAATGGGGGATAGGATGTGATGTGAGCTTATGCTGTTCAGGCCTACCCTCTATGTCCCATTCCCTACCCCCATCCCCACTCCAATCCACCCGCAAATCACCCCCTTCATGCAGGGACAGCCACTGGCCATTTCCACCAGTGGCTCCATCACAAGTGACAGCAGTGTGACTTTTGCACTGCCGCAACGGGGTCTACAGCATGTAGTCATAAGATCTGCTGCTGTAGGTCCTTGATAGATTTGGGCTGTTAGGCTTAGAAAGCAACATGATTTTTAAGAAAAATATAGATTTTTTTTTTTTACTTCATTGCCGGCCACTAATTGAGACCAGATGGGCAAACTCTGTTCATTTGAAACAATTCTATGTTGGTATGTGCCTGAGAAATGCTTCCACTCTTATGAAACATCTTAAATCGGTAGTTCTCAAACGTTTTAGCACCGGAACCCACTTTAGAATGACAATCTGTTGGGACCCACTGGAAGTGATGTCATTAACCTGGAAGTAATGTCATGGCCAGAAGTGACATCATCAAACAAGAAAATGTTTAACACCTTCATACAATAAAATAAGTAAATTAAAGTTGACAATAAATATAAGTTTAAAAATTTATTTAAAATAAAGAAGACCCATCCTAATCCTCCAAGCAATTGCTGATCTTTAAAAAAAAGATCAGCAATTGCTTGCAATCCTATCCCTTGCAATCCTATCCCTGGAGTAAGCCCCACTAACTAGCATTGTTAAAAGCCTGGAGTAAGGCTGCAATCCTATCCTATCCACTGGAGTAAGCCCCACTAACAAGCATTGTTAAAAGCCTGGAATAAGGCTGCAATCCTATCCCCTGGAGTAAGCCCCACTAACTAGCATTGTTAAAAGCATATACATGTACGTAGTAGCCTGTTAAAATCAGCAAATCTGTTACAGCAAATCTGTAACATTTCCCCAAATGTGGAAACATATCATGGTAGCATTGTCTAATATATTAAAAATAAAATAAACATTGAAATGAATGGGGACCCAGCTGAAATTGGCTTGCAACCCACCTAATGGCATCCGACCCACAGTTGGAGAAACACTGTCCAGACTGGTTTTACGTGATGATTTTTATAATAGTGAGCAGTGCAGTGTATTAGCTTTACTGTACATACAAGCAAAAGAAATGTCACAAAACTGTCAGTTCATCTATTCTCCTTACCCCATCCAACGTTCAGACCAAGTAATACAGTATTGATTCATTTTGTTGCCATCCATCCCTCACCCTGTCTTGCTGCTGAGTTTTAAAATGGAAAATTAGCAAGGTGGAAAGCAGGAGGCACCAGTTTCTGGGACTAGATAGAGCCTGGGCGAGAACCCAGTAGCATGAAGGCAGGTGAGCAGGTGGATGAGAGAATGAATGAAACATACCTTTACAGTTAGAAAAACAAAGGCAGCCAGGCAGACACAGCTGTTGTAGCTGTACCAGATCTAGGAAAGCTGTGCATGAACTTAAAAACCCTGGGGCCTAATGGGAATTACACCCCAGGGAACCCTCCAACTTGCAACCTGAGGTGGATCTGCATAAAAAACAGAGAAGCTGAGCTGCTGAAGGTTCTTTGTTCTCGTTTTAGGCATTCCTGACTCCCTTCCCATCCAAGAGGGTTTTTAAAATAAATGTAAAAAAAAATGAGAACTGTCACCTATGATTGGTTTGAGAACCAGCTGCTTCAAGTAAATCCTAGCAAATTGAAGAGGTGCAGTCAATGGTGCAGCCACCTCCATTGACTATGTTTTACATATGAAGTATGCGTCAATGTACTGCAACGGAATGGTCCACTAGAAAAACATTGCAAATTGCCATGGGAGATGAAGCTGTGGGAAAGAATAGATGTATGAGGACTACACATGGGACTGGCTCAGATAGTGGGTTCAGCTGGCCCCACTGAGTTATATGAGAAAGAGTGTGTCTGAACAATCTCCTCTCACTTGGTGCACCATTTCACTGCCACATAATTGTGTGGGACATCCAAACTGTATCTTGCTGCATGGTTTAAATATGGGGGGCATACCTGTGGATCCTGTAATTGTGGATTCACGTATCGGGTTTGTGGGGCCCTCCTGAACGCACACCCCACTTCCCCAGAGGACCCTCTGGGGGTGAGGGGAGCGGAGCTTTGAGGGGGGTGGAGGGTGGGGGAAGTACCCCCCCTTATCTGTGGATTCAAGGATCCGAAGGCGGTTCCGGAACGGACCCCCGCAGATACTGGGGAATGCCTGTGCTGATTAGGACATTCTCCCCCCACATGATTATGTTGTGAGTTGTCATGCTGTGTGGGTGTTAGATGTACTCACCCACACCTCTACCCATATGATCCAAATTATTGTCTGAACTGGTGCCTGGACAGAGCCCAAACTAGAACCATAGCCCATATTAAGGAAGGAGTATGACTCCATATTCACACTCATGAATTTTACACTCAGTAACACCATGACTCAGGAAAAGTGATTATAGTATGTGAATCCCAGCTTTGACTTTTTTCTGCCAACCTTTGAATTCCGTAACCTCTGATCTTTCAACTATCACAAGGACCAAAAGAAATAGCTCTAGAAAAGAGCAAGTTTGGAGAATAGTTTTAAACCCAAATCGGCCCATGAATTAATTGACTAGCATTCTTGGTGTGTTCATATCCTGGTACCTCCTCTGCTCCCCTGACTTTGCTCAAAACTCTCCCTAAATGCAGAGGGGACGGTTCATCCAAACAGCTTCTTTACATGTGCTGCTGAACTCACCTTATACGTACATTAACAGCACTCTCCCATGCCATTAAGCAGATTTACGAGAAAGTCAGGGGGATGAAAAGAGGGGCCATGGCATTCACACAACATCATTAAAAATGCAGAGCCAGTTCAGGAGGAAGCATATCATCAAAACCAGCCCAGTCTCTC
Organism: Tiliqua scincoides; assembly: GCF_035046505.1. Lineage (NCBI taxonomy): Eukaryota > Metazoa > Chordata > Lepidosauria > Squamata > Scincidae > Tiliqua > Tiliqua scincoides. Next base: position 75,855,616 of record NC_089821.1, on the reverse strand, counting down.
TTTCTCAAAGGGTGTTCTTTCTGTAAACAGAAAATAAACAGAAGCAGGGGCATTGCATTTGCAGCATGCTTAATCAGTTAATTTCAATAACCGTTTAAAGTGTACATTAGCACATTAGGTGCTAATCCCAACACGTACACACATCCTGTTTTAGGGTATCACAGATATCTACAGAATAATCCGTAGGGGATATTCAGCATGCCACAATGGGTAGTTTATCCTCGGCATTCAAATGAGGAAAGAGATAGGGCTTATACAAAGGAAGAAGATTGATCCATTCCTACAGGATCCAGCTCTGTCTCCTGAGAAATTAGCTGTGAGCCAGAGCAACAGCACCACTAAACTAAACTAATCCAACATCATTTCAACTACTATATGGTGGAAAATTTCCTTTCCGTAGTAAGGGAAAAGCAAGAATACTATAGATCAAATGATGTTTTGGCAGAGAATGACACTTCTCAGTTCTTTTGTGGGTTCATCCCCTATTTGAATGTTGGATGACTTAGAGATCCTTTTTATATAATTATATGCAAAATCCCTTAAAAAGAACTTTTCATCTGTTTTTCCCACTTGTTTTAAACGATTGAGAGATGGAGGGAAGAGAGTCCAAATGTAGCGAAAATGCCTGGTAGCACTGGAAAAACTTTTTTTTAAAAAATTGTCTTTCATGTAGAATCTAAAAACACAGCAGTCAAATTTTACTTTTTCTTTTCAAATTGATATTGGAATGATCTGATTGAATCCTGCCAAGGAGCTAGACGGTCTTTGGTGGTCTGAAACAAAACAGGTCTTTTAAAAAGGCCTTAGAGATTTTTCGTTTAATGTCTGCAAGGCTAGGCAGAATGAGGATGAAAACAAGGCAGGACTTTGGAGCCTGAGTTTGTTCCAAAATGCTTTGGTTCAATTGGCTTTGAGTCTTTAATGGTGGAGTTTTAGCCATGGGGCCCTTCCATCCTAAAAACAGTTGTCCTGTGTAGCACAGTAGCACCAAGGACAAATTCTCTTTTTTCCCCAGGTAAAACAAACAAACAAAAAATGGCAGTAATAACTTAGATGTGCCCTTTCTTTAAATATGCTGATCAACCTTAAGGTTTTCCCAAGTCAATTATAATATACTCTGCTGCTATAAAACGTAGCAATAAACGTTTACAACCAAGTTACAACGTACAGGTGCGCCCGTTATCTGCGGGGATCCATTCCACGAACCCCCATAGATATGGAGATCTCAGATACAAGGGAATACAGCTTCAGGGACTCCACTTCACCCATTAACATAATTTAGAGACAACCCAGAGACAATGGTCTTTCTTAACAGGATTGCTATAAGTGTACAAGCTTATAGCAACATTCAGGCTACCTCTTGGCAGCCTGGACACTTGAAAAAAACTATATCAAAATTAATGGGAAGCGGTAACTTACAGCCTGAATGTCACTATAAGCTTGTATGCTTATAGTGATCCTTTTAAACAAGACCATTTTTGCTGAGGTAAGTCTAATCACATTAATGGGCATGTGGAGGCCCTACATCCACAGATATTTGAAACTGTGGATATGCGATCCGCAGATATGGGGGCCCCTCCTGTTTCTTCTCCTATATTTCCCCCACCATACAAGCGCCTAATTAACGGCCCACATGACAATGCGGCGGTGCAAGTGCAGTACCTGCTGTATCCCGTGGTGGAGTTTTGGCCTCCAGAGGCTTCCTTGGAGTAAGGGAACATTTGTTCCCTAGTCCTGAGGTAAGCCCATGCTGGGTTACTGGCTCTACATGGATCTGTGCTGGCTCCATAGCTTGTGCAAGTCCATGTGGAACTGTGAAGGTGGATTGAGGCCAGGAAGGGCTTGGCCAGATGCTGCCAAGCCCACTCCCTTCCTGGTCCTGATCCACCCTTCTCCTTGCCCTCAGGGCTACCCTGTTCCACCCACCGTCTGCTTTACTCCCTTCCCCTTTGTCCACTTACTGGGACTGGCAGGTGTCTTTTGGCTGCTTGGAGCTGGCTGCTTGCGACTTACAGCAGCAGTGGCTGGGCTGTCCACTCCATGTTACCTTTTGCAACAGCTGGAAAATGCCCAAGGCCTCCAGAATACTTGTTCTAGCAGCGTTCTGCACCTATCAGGTTTGGACGGAAATCACTAATAGCACAATCCCTTGTGTTTCTGCTCAGAAGTATATTTCATTGCATCTAGTGGGAGGATTCTGAAAGTCAGCTTTGCAGTATCTTGGATGTTTTCCTTTACTGGGGTTTCACAATATCCTGTAATGCATTATTTGTGGGGGGAACGGGGGGACAAGAAGCTAAGGGATAGCTCTATTTAAAGAAGTGCTATGAGCCAATAGGGCATGATTTCTAAACCACAGAAATCAATGAGGATTCTTTTTATTTACTATAATAAAAGTTAGTCATTCCTGTATTCTGCAAAACCCCTGATGTATTCATCTAAAGACAGATTTAAAGGAGGGGGCTTGAGGAAAGATTGTGGCCACAATACAGAGGCGTAGGTGTTTTTAGAACATTCATCTTAGCAGCAAACACAACTCAAAACAAATTCTTTAGATCCCTGAAGACTAAAAGGCAGCTTGGGAATTGAGCATGTGGACTGTTTAGAGAAAACAATTTTTGAACACTTACTATTAAAAGTTCTCACACTAAACCACCAGATCTCATTTGACATTATTACTATTACTATTATTTAGGATATTGGTATATTATTTCCCAACAAAAACATTCTTTAAGTAGGCTACACAGCAAAAGGAATGAGAAGACAGTTCTCTGTGTCTCAGAAGGGCTCACAATCTAAAAAATGGGAACATGCATAAATAGTGGCAGGTTTTTTTGGTGGTGATGAAACAGAAACGCACAACACTGCATTCTGCACTTCTCATTTTTGTAAAAAAAAAATGCACACACAGAAAAGCCCAAAATCTGAGCTATTTGTGAAAAAATAAAATCATTCTCTAACACAGTGATTTTCAATCTTTTTTGTCTCAGGGCACACTGCCAAGATACTAAAATTGTCAAGGCACACCATCAATCTATTGACAATTGACAAGACACACCATGGTGTTGATGGGGGGCTCACATCCCCCAATGGCCCTATTAATAAATGACCCTTCCTCAAACTCCCATGGCACACCTGCAGACCATTCATGGCACACCAGTGTGCCACGGCACAGTGATTGAAAATGGCTGCCACCTCTACATATTCTCCAGGACCTCTACATATGAGTGGCTGCATCTGCTGATACTATACCACCAATATCACCTTTCAAGTACACTTTAAAAGTGATTATAATTAATCTGTGAAAAAAATAAAACCATTTTAACCCACCTCTATAAATAAATGGGAACCTATCACAATCCGCATGGGGAAAAAAAACAAAAACCATTACTCCAATGGTTCTGTGGTTTGCATGATTTGTGAAGAAGCTACTGGGGATGACTATCATCTCTGAGAAGAAAACAGAAAAAAAAAATGGGTGTGTGATTAATCCCCTGTGTTTCCACGATCTTTTCCACCACTTTTTCCATATTTGTGGCAGTTTTGGCTTACCCCCAGAAGTCTGTGATGTTCAGCTGATAGAATTAGCCTACAGGCCTCTTTGGCCCTTTTGTTGCAGATGCCATTAGCCACAAGGGGAGGATTCAGCTTCTCTTCCATCAATGAGTTCCTGCGAGAATTGGAACGTGCTGGAGATTCCTGTATGAAGGTTTCTAGCTGTTTTCTGTTTTCTGGTTCATTTTCAAACTGCATCTGTTTTCTGGTTCATTTTGTCCTGTTTGCACAGCCCTCCCAGCTAGCACAAAGCTCTCCTGAGCAATGGAAGCAAATTGACAGTGCAATCCTATTAATTACTAGCGCTGGTGCAGCAGCCTCTACACCAGTGCTAGCCATCACATAAAGCGTGTTTGAGATAACTCAGGAGTAGTCAGTGCTGGCAGGAAGGCCTGCGCCATCCCACTGGCACTGCATCCAGACCTCTGGCTGCCAGCAGAGGTAAATAAAGCCCTGACCAGTGCAGGGGCTGGGGCTGCAGGAATGAAGGGTGCAGGGCACATTTCTGAATGCGGGAGGGCAGAACGGGGAGTGGGACAAGCCCGGAACAGGAGCAGGGTTGGTGGGAGCAGGCTTCTCCCATATCCTCCCAGGCCTGAAAGCCTACATGGGACTTCTCAGACTTGTACCAGCTAAGTAGCCGGTGCAAATCTGACTAGCCCCATAAGGCAGGCTGGGGCTTTACTCAGGTGAGGAGGAAAGAATCCCCTTACCCCAAAGAGACTTTCATCTTGCTCTTAAGCCATGGAGCCCCATTGCACCAGCACAGGTTAGGATTGGCCTGCCCATAGTGATGTGGCTTCATCTGCTAAGAATTACTGGTCATTGCATCTTTAGAAACTCTATTATATTTAGACCTCCAATGTTTTCCCTCAACCTGTCATAATTTTTAACACCCCCCCCCCCTTTTCCTTCTCCTGCTGTTGTTTAAACTTCTAAATAAAACTAGTTCTATTCAACCCTGACTGTCTGGTCTCTAGTTATGGGGAAGTTCAGCAGTCTGCCAAAACTCTTCACTCTGCAGATGCTACTGTGGGGAGATTTTAATAAAAGCCACTGAGGATTAGTGTTCTTCTGGGAGAGAGGTTTTGCCCAGATGGTTCCTCTGTCTGGTCTTATAGCCTGGGCTTGAAGCACCGGCTACTTTACCAGGGCTTTTCCCCATCAGTTGGGATTGCAACAAAGAGACATTGAGGAGCAGGAAAGGGGAAGTGTGCTAACTACTAGGAGCTATCTCCCTGGGTCAGCCTGCATTCTCCTAAGAGTCTCCTCTTCAGCATGACGGGGTGTCGATATTGTGTAGGTACCATCAGGCCCATATCTTGCCCACTAGGACTGAGTTTTGAGCTTTGCACTGAAACTTGCCCTTTCAGCAAATCAGGGGGAAGGTTACAAGAAAAATACTTTTTTTTTCCCCCAAGAACAGGGGTGTCCAGAGTTTTTGGCAGGAGTGCCACATCATCCCACTGACACTGTGTCAGGGACCAGGGAAAAAAATTAATTTACATTTCAAATTTGAATAAATTTACATAAGTTTACATAAATGAATATGTTAAAGATGAACTTATATGAATAAATGAAGGTCTTGCAATAGCTCAAGGTCTATAAAAGGCCTTGCACAAAGCAAGGCTGGCCTTTCCTTTGCTGCTGCTACTGCATCACAGACGTGAAACAACAAGCAGTGGAGGGAGCCCTCATCCTACAGTTCATGCGAGAGGTCAAACAGTTGCCCTCATGCTGAGAGCAGTTGTGTCAGGCCAGTGTGGGCTCCAACAAATCTCCAGAGGGCCAGAGGCTCATTGGAGACTGGGGGCTCCCTGAGGGCTGCTTTGAGAGGTCTTGAGGGCCACAAGTGGCCCCAGAGCCAGGGTTTGGACACCCCTGCCCAAGACTGTTTTGCAAGGGAGCCAGTTTGAAGGAACTAGCTTGAAGTTATAAAGGCACTAGAGCCAGAGAATTGCTCAAGGGTACATTCCCCAAGCAAACTCCAAAAGACAACTTTCTTGCCCTTTGTAACTTGAACTTGCACATTCATGAAAAGTACTGAAAAATCTCATGAAAAACCATGTTGGTTTTGACACAAGGAAGTAGAGTAAGTCAGTAGTTCGGGCTGGACCAGTTCTTGCTAACAAGGTAATGATTTTAAAGAGCAAAGACCAAACTGCATGCATACTGCAAATGGCAGTCTTGCTTAGGTTCCTCCTCCCCTTTTCATAACACTGAATAGACCTTACACATGCCCTACTACCACGACAAATTGTTTTTCTGTCTGCTTCACATCATTGACTGGTGCAGTGGGAGTGTGTTGAGTGTGGCAACGTCAAACATCACTATTTTAGACAATTGGTGAATTCTGCTAAACACTGCAGAGAAGGGAAGCAAGAAATGCAGCCGCTATTTTGACTAGCTGTCACATTTAGTAGCTTTTTTCATTTGCATACATAGTGATACAGAATCTGGTGGAGTCTTCACTTTGCCTCATGTTTGTTTGGATTCATACATTAGACCAGGGTGGGCAAAGGAGGAAGAGGGAATTTCAGCCTGTGCAGCTTGTCATCTCACACAGCTGCACCTGCTGAAATTTTCTCTCCTACACAACTGTTAAAGGTCCAGGATCCCTAAAGTTGAAAGTTTGCCCACACCTGCATTAGACTATTGACTCTAGAATGATCTGTCTTGGTTTAATTTGGTTCAGGGCCATTTCTATCACACTCAGAAGCAGCCAAATTTGACTTGATTTGTTTTTCAGAAAACAGTTGCATGGCAGCCTGTGACTTTCCACATAATTTCCTTTAGACCTTTGCTTACAAAGCTCACAAACTGAGGTCATGAATTTCCATCTGAATTTAAGCTGGGATGTTTTGTGACTGTGGAATTATTCACCCTGGCTTTCCTACATCCTGGTTTCCCCTCCACTTCTATAGCAATGGTTCCCAGCACCCACTTTTTAAAACAACACTCTATCAGGACCCACCTAGCTTTATGAGACTTTAAAACAAAAGGTTTCACTTTACCAGCTCAAGCCTCTGTTTTTATCACTTGTTTTTATCTTTATGGTCAGGGGATGCTTCTGGAGTGTTTGTTCAGTTCCATGTTCATTGGATTGTGACCATTCTGGTGGGCTTGCATTCCCCTTTGCCAGGCCTTCTGAGCCTGCACAGTCACCTACTCATGAGTAAATGCACACTTGTGGCTCAGTTTCACTTCCTGTCAGGCACAATACATTTTTCTTGTTAGTGATCAACTTGTGAATTTCTCAATCCACCCAAAATGGGATCATGATCTACTGGTGGGTCCTGACCCACAGTTTGAGAACCTGTTTGAGAATACCTTTTTTAAAAAAGTTATTATGCAGACATAAAAACTTACTTGCTTTGAAGATTTCAGATCAAGTTGCTACAAAGTAGACCTGCTGTTCCATCAGCTTTGGAAGTGTAGAACAGCTCCTACTTTTGTAGAGCTGAACAGTTCATTTAGTGAAGGTCGTGAGTATTCCTCGTGATATCAGAATGCTAGTTAGGACAAAAGCCTGAGCGATCCTGCCTAATAGCTATGTAATCTTCTGTACAGACTATTCAGCTGGTCACACTGTGTGCTATCTGTTTCCTTCTCTCCTAAACTGAGACATTTAATTTCCCATCCTCCAAAACCGACAGTTTACCTAAAGGTTAAAAATTATGCATTCAGTTAACAAGCTCCAGTACTTCTTCCTCTACATTAGCATTAATAGTGCATGAAAAAGGGCTCTCGGTGGTTTTGTCTGCAGTCGGCATCCATTTCCCCCCCCCCCATTCTTCTTCCTATTTGGCCTATGTCAGTTAATGAGGCCATAATGTTAGCAGTGACAGTTTGCTGATGGAATACCAAAGGTGATAATGGTTCCTGGATTGTACGTTATTTCTCTTCCCCGCTTCCATTCTGTATGACTACATCGAATGCTGCTCTGATAAGTTTTCTTTCCTGATAAAACGAGGCCTTCGGAGAGATGTCCAAATTGCAAAAGCATCCTGAAGCAGGTTAGAATCAGTTGCATGTAAAAGGCAATATTAAGTGCACTTTGTGTTTAGCATTAATTCAAGGAATTACTATGTTGAGTGGGGAATGGAGGGGGAGAAATATACAAAGGGTAGTCCTTCCCAACTCTCTTTTTCAAAGCATTCTTCATTAACATTGTATTTAATAGCCTAATCCTGCCCCCCCACCACTGATTCAATCACACCAAAAACCAGTGTGCTATATCAAGTGGGGGGGGGGGGGCAGATCAGGAGACTTCAGCAGGGAAAGAGGATTTAAATCCCCTTACCCTGTGTAAGCCTCCAGCTCAAAAATAGGTCTCCTTAGACCTGCACTAACAATTTCTCTAGTTTCTCTAGAAGGGGGTGGGGGTGACTGCTGGAGGGCATAGTATTTGGCATGCACCATAGCTACCAGATTCACCCTCTCCTGCAGCCTCCCCACCCCCTGTTCCATCTCCCTCACTACCCAGTTGCTCCCCCTGCTCTCCCCCTCCCCACCCACAAACCACCCTCAATACAAGTCTACCTGCCCTGGTGCTGTCCAGGGACCAGATGGGGCCCATTATCTTGGTTATGGTTTATATTAAGTAGTTTTTAAAACGTGAAAATTTCCTTGAGCTTCAGGGTAAGTTTACTCAGCTATAGGCTGTGACATATTCTCTTATAGTGAGGTTTTGTGAATTGTGATCTAGTTAGAAATCTCTCAGGACCAACACCCTGGCTACAAATATGGGGAAATGCTTCCTTAGCTGAGTTCAAACGCTAAAAGTATGAATGAAGTAGACTTGCTTTATTATATGCGGTGAATTTGCCATTGTACTTTTTTGCCATTTTTCAGAGTTTGCTAAGATTGTGTCATCAGCCATCAGCTCTAAAACAGAGTACGCCATTTCTGGATCACTTAATTCTTCCTTAGTATATACATTTTGATTTCAGAAGTATTTCTGCAATGAAACTAATTAGAGATTCCAATCAGTCTTCACAACCTAAGAAGTCTCTACTAAATAGTTTAAAATTTTATTGACTGAATAATCATCGCCTCTCAGTGTCAAAGTAATTGCCTTATCTTCAGCTGATGCTTTCAGAGGGAGAAATTGTCTTCCTTCCCCCCAAAATATCTCCCTCCTGTCAATTTATCTCCATTTTATACAAGAGTCAGGAAGTCCCAAACCATATTATAGGCAAGGATGTCATGGTTCCAGTAGATGAAATTTATGGTCCATGTAACATGTGCTGTTGCAAAGAATAATGGTTAAAAGAACACAGTCGAAAAGACTATTTTTGACTCACTGCATTACTGTTGTCACAGTGTGGTGGAGTCAAAACAGAAGCAACAGAACAAATCTAATAGTGGTGCAACTACCCAAACATTATCTCTAGGTGTGTTTTCTCAACCAAAGTTGGTAAATGTACTTGAATAAGTTCACCTGACCAATATGCTTGTACACTGAGGCGCATAAGCTATAACATCACAGCTTAGTCATGTTACTCAACTTGCAGCCTGATCCTAACTAGGGGTAGTCAGCCCTTTGCGATAGTGGAACAGAGTTCCACTGTTGTTAATAGCCATATAGTGTTGTACCAATAGCCATTTTGGGGAGGTTGCCACAAATGGCAGCTACACTGGAGGCCTGCCACTGTAGCTGGCTACCTCCAGCTGTGAAGGTAAGCCGGCAGTGGGGACAGAGGTGGGGGAATGGGATGGGTGGGAGGAACAGGGGAATTTCTGGGCAGGGAGGGGGTGGGCAGGAGATGGAACAGGGGAGGGAGGGAGCCAGTGCGTTCTTTTGGCGGCAAGGCCAATAGAATTGGGCTGTAGTCAAGAGTACCCCTTTTCCTTCAGCGACTGTAGAATACCTGGTGCAAAATTACCTGCATTACTCCTACATTCTCCTACATTACTCCTACAAGTATGCCCCCTTATCCATGGATAGCTGAAACAGCAGATATGGGCAAACGCCCATCCCCACAGTTTGGGCCTCCCCTCAGGAGGCGAGGGGAACACTGCTCCCCTCAGCTCTGGAGGGACTTCTGAACTCAGCAGAGACCGTGGATGTCCATCCACGACCTCTGCCAGGCTCAGACGGAGCTCGGCAGCTCAAATCATGTGATTTCCAGTTTCACGGAGAAAGCAGAAGTGATGTTTTTAATGCTTTATAAGGCATTAGGAGTTCCAGGGAAGCCTTACCCAGGCCTCCTAATGCCTTATAAGGTATTAAACACTTCCGGTTTCTTATGGATGTCCTGGCCTCTGCTGAACTCAGAAGCCCCACCGGGGGGTCAGCACATGGGGGGTGCCCTGGACCCGATCCACGGAGAGCTGCATCTGCTAATCCAGGATCCATGGATATGAGAGCCTCCCTTATAGGGAATTGCAGGTTCAATGAGACCTGAAGAAGGTGCAAATGCAATGTCCAGAGTTTAAACCTAAACATATCTAGCTTTCCAGGCAATTTCTGCATCCTAATGGAATTTGGTTGGAAACATTTGGTGCTTACACTTTTTAGAAGATTGTTCAGCAAGGGTGTTCCATTCTGCTTAGTATAAAGGCGTTGCCATAGTGAATGTAGCCCCTTACAACATTGGGAAAATATGCAGGTCCTAATGGCAGACTTAGATGACCGGTTTAGGCAATAATATATCACCTAAGCTAATAGAAAGACATTCTCATTAAATAATGGACCACATCACAGATTTAATTATCCCAGTGCAAGGCAGTTGGTGCTTCATACAGACAAGGTCAATTACCTTATCCAAGAGAGCCGGTTTGAAGTATATTATGAATAATTCACAGACCCAGAAATTAGCTGCAACAAAATGTCCCAGATATAATGCGGAAAAAAACATTCACATTCATTCCTCATGTATTTAAGATAATAGCCAAAGGACAATTATGGTTACTTAACTGCAACACTAGCTAGGTGACAAAAACGACATTTGTGCATTCAAAGCCATATTAAAATGTTTTACACCCTTTTGTACGGGATTAATACAAAAGGACAACATGCTGGCTTTACTCTCTTTCCAGCCTGTTGCCTTGTTCTCCATTAAACTAAACATGAGACGATGGTTTTATGTTCTTCTTTCAAATAGGACAAACGATAAATGCCAGTGAGGATCATGTCATTGGATGCATCATTTTTTAAGGCCTCAGAAATAATTGTTTGACTCAGTTTTAATCAACACCTGCAGCATACCTCATATCTCAGCATAGCTCTTAGCCATTATCTGCCCCAAGCTGAACTACAACCAGACCTTCGAGGTGTTGACTTTCAAAGGGATTGAGAAACTGGGATAAGCCCAACAGCAGATAACAAATATTCTGAATGAAGATTTACGCGATCCTAGTGTTAGAGCAGAGAAAAAAAAAATGGCAATAGGGTGAAGTCAAGAGATGACCAGGTTGGGCCCATACCCATCACATGACCAGGCTGATCCATGACAACCACTGTGGTTCTGGTGGCAGTGGTGACTGGATTCAGCTAAGAGTCTTGTGTAATCACTACCTTGCATCCCTGTCTGCAAGTGGGAATATTCCCAGGATGCCCTTGCATCATTGCAAAGTTCCAGGAATGACTCTGGGGTTTGTGTCATCTGGTGTGGGAGGCCAGCACATCACCCCTATAATGGACCTCCTCCCAAGCAGTGGGCGGGGCGATGCCCAGGGTGGTGGGCATGATGACGTACCATTGCTCTGCTTCCACTGGTTTTTTGGCTATAACCTTTGACAGAATAGAGATGGTTTGTTTCATTGCATTCTGCATGAAATTATGCGTTTACCAATTTATAACATGATGGTGTTATTTGAAAATACTAAAATTTTAAAAATTTTGGCCAGTAGTGGAGTCACACCCCTCCTGCGTGTCACCCAGTGCGGCGGCACACACCCCCCACACCTCCCTAGCGACACCACTGCACAGTTTCATTGGCGAATGTGGCTGGTGAGAGATGAACCGAGCTACTGTGTATCACCCATCACTGGTAAGCTTGGGGGAAGAGTATGGGAACCATGGTGTATGGGAACTAATGTAGCATAGGGGCCTGCTGCAGGATTTATCCTCCGGCTCCGTACCTGGTGCTAGCATTGACTGGCCAGGCACTTTATTGTTCAGTAGTCACTTTGAACAATGAGTTGAGCTTTTTTCAAAAGTGAGCCTATATAAAGTTCAAGTATAGTCCTTAAGTAGATCCTGGGACACAGCAACGCACATCTTCTGACAGTCTGCTTTTTGCCCTGGCTGGCCTGCCTTTTTACTTTGTAGGCTGTTTTGGTAAGAGTAGTGTGTCTGTGGCTATTTCATTTTAAGGGAAAAATGCGATGACCTTAACAAAGTATTAAAACCCCTGTAAAGTTGCAAGTCTGGGGAATAACCAGCTCTTTCAGCATATTGTGTGCTCATAGAGACAACAGTAACCTTAGCTCTCTCCCCTTGACTTTGTAATAAGCTGTGATGGCCAAAGGAAATCTCTTTAGACTGCAGTTTTTTAGGATGTTTTAGGAGACACTGGCTAATCCATCAGGTGCCTTTGTTCAAATCTCTGTATTTAAAGAGTTGACATCTCGTGAGTTTTGAGCTTGACTGTTTTATTTGCTCTTAAGAGAAAGCTCAGCAGAAGCTGAGATAGTAGGGGAGAATTGTGTAATGCATGGGGTCAACCCCAGTCCATCTTCCATGGAAGTCATTGTAAAAGGACCCAAAAGCAAGTCTGAGCCCAGGGGACCAAGGTGAGGGATAGGACAAAGTCAGTGCACCTTTCCATTACAAAACGATTTATTAAAAGCCTTGATTTAAAAGGAAGAGCTAGAAGAAAGGAGAAATTTAGTTAAAGTGTACTTTGTTTCACAGTTTTTCTTTTTACAAAGTTTTCTAGGACCGTGAATCTTGTCTTGAACAAAAATCCAAGCAATTCTGAAATTTATCATGTTTTTTTATCATTGGTGATGTCTCTAGTCCAAAAAGGTCCCAGAAAATATGTAGTAAAGATTTAACTGAACCAAAAAAACTTTTCATACTCTGCTTTTTGTACTGGATCATGCCAAGTGCACAGCTTCATCTATGAACAGGAGCCCTTTTACACATTTTGCACATAGTGAAAGGGTATGGAGGCAATATTGCTGCCTATGCATGTCCATAGAATTCTTGCAAAGTTCTCAAATACACAGATGTCCTTTCAGACCTCAGTATGGCAGTGACACCCCTAGGTCAAGGTGGCGACTGCAACTGCGATGTGGTGACCTCACCACACACATTCATTGTATGCACATAGAACTTGTGAAAAGGATCTGTGTAAAGGACCTGTGTTTGAATTGTAGGTTTGCTCAGAAGCTAGAAAGTTGAAGAAGAACTAGATCACATGGGTTTAGAAGTCCCAACCTGCAGTTCATACATTGCACTCTGTCCAGACAGAATGTTGTTTGTGTGCATTTTGTAATCAGGAATAGGATGATGAGCACAAAAAATAATGTCCAAAGCAGCCTTCAGAGACTTCCCAGCTGATGGGTTCATTTGTATGCATGAACATAACAGATGTTTACATGGGAATGTTAAATGGACCAGCTGTTTGAGATCCATTGGTGTATTTTGCCTAAATGCAAAGCTGTACACTTACGGCTGCTTGTTAGAGCAGCCTTGAAAATGCAAGAACTGTCTGCCAGTCTTTCCCATATTGCAGATTCCTTTCATTTTATCACATGGCATCCTGCCTGTACTGATGTATATCTGTACTTTATCTTAATCAGCTGGGGTCAAAAAACACAACAGCAATGGATACTGCTATAATGGTGACAATGGTGCATGCTAGATCCTATCCCCGCCCCACCCTGTCTCTTCAGACTTGCACCAGCTAAGGAGCTGGAGCAGGTTCGAGGAGACCCATTGGCATGTAGGAGGCTTATGGAGGGGTAAGGGGAAATAATTCCCCTTTCCTATTCCAAGTCTCCCAATCTGCGTGCATATAGTGCAAGTCTTTGTGGTGCAGCTGCATCGGTGGGGAAGGATATGATTGGGCTCTGACATGTTTTGCTGAATTTATCCAAGACCACACAAAATTATCTTGGTTGTTCACCAGGTTGCATGTGGCTGGCCACTTGTTCAGAGTTTGTTAAAATACAGCATGATCCTGAAGAATGTTTTTTTTTTTTTTTAAATCTTCATAGCAAACATCCATTTATGGTTCTCATGAATGTTCACTTTGTGCTCCACAGTTCTACCATTTTGTGCCTGACAATTTTTTTTATTTTTTTTTTCCAAACCATCATGGTCATATTTGCTGCCAGAGAAATGAAGTTCATGTTAAAACCATTCAGTACACAAGTTGACTGTTCACTCTGGGATGGTTGTCAACAAACATGGCGGTGGAGAAACAGTCATGAGAATGAGCCCAGAGGCAGTTCATCTGATGGGAGCTTGGGTCAGAACATCATCAACCAGAGAATGTGGCATTTCATGTGTACCCAAGCAAAGCATTAGCCACTCCTGCTGTTTTTAAACTTGTGTTCTTTGTGGGTGCCAAAGAGATGAGGTTGCCTTTGTGGGGCAACCAAGTGCTGGAAACAAACATGTGAAAAATGCTTTGAATGAATTGTGAACAGTCTTGAATTGGTCTTAATTGTTATTGCACATTTGCAATATGGGGGACGGTAAGCACATTGGCAATGTAGCTATGGGGGGCAGTAAGTACTGCAGGCACCGCAATGCACCATGTAAGCATCCCGTCCTGCTCACCATCAGAGCCATTTTGGGCAGTGAAATGCAGTGTGCAGGAGACACTGAGAGAGCACTTAACGTGGCACATTGCGGTGATGACCTTACAGAATGGACCTTGCTACCTCCCTGCAGCGACATCACTGCACACCGGAAGCATAATAATACCATGTTATAGAACACGGAAGAAACTAGGGACAAGCATCAAATCCTCTCTAATACTGAGCAACCATTAAGGTTAGCACCAAAAGTTGCAAAGATCAACTTTGGAGCAAATGTCGGGATTCCTCCCATCCAAGGATTTTCACAGGAAACCAAATGAGTTTCTATATTGAAATTTCTTGGTGGGAAGGGTTACTGCGCATTCCTACCTATCAGCATACCTACACTTGGGGCATTATTATGGCCTGATTTAAAGGAGATGGTGAAGCATGCAGAAACATTGCGGGTCGCAGACGTGAGTGCTGGAAAATTCATTATTCACTCGGTAAGAAAAACATTTCAAAGCTGATTAAGATGCCCAATAAAGAAGACAAGATATTGTCACACTGACCTTTAAATTGGTCAGGATGTATTGCTGGGAGTCTGTGGGTACAGTGTTCTATGAATTTTCTCATTTCTATTCTCTTAGCTCCCCCCCCCCACCTTCTACTCTAACACGCTGGCTCACAGCCAGTTCATTTCATGGTGCTGCCTATACATATGTTCTGCTACAGCTGCATTTTTTCCAAACTGCACAATCTTGCAGCCCTTGAGCACACCCTGGGATGACAAATGACATCCCCGCTGCTTTGACCAACAGAGACATAATTGCAGGTTGTGAATGGGACAGCTGAGCCAAGGCGATGCAGCGGTTTGTATATGCCCTTAAGTTGTAATTGACTGCATTTGTTTATGGCAGCATGATTCCCCCGTCCACCACTTACAGCATTAACTACTGACATTAATTGTAACTTTTCGAGTGCTGGAATTACTCAGAGGGTGGCAGCTGTGTTGAATCAGCAATTATTTATTTACAGTTGATCTTTAATGTATTTTAACACATTAGACTATAAAGAAGTTTAATGAGGGGTATTAACACTCTTGGTGACTCACCAAGTGTGGGATGTGTTTTCTTTGTTAGGACACAAACAAGGGTAAATAGGTTCCTTCACCACTGATGGTTCTGGCCTTTCATGTGGGATAGCGTATTGTTTGGGGCATGGCTGGTGCGCAGAAAATAGAGGATACGCTGATGTCTTTGTGTGCTTTGCTTCTAAATTTGATAAATCTCCCATCCTCCTACCCAGTGTGCCCCATTCCTCCCGTCTTCATAGAGTCTTTACTTCCTTCCCTGCCATCCTCTAACCTGGTGGCCGTTGCTGTTGTACCTTCTCCAAAGCGGGAGAACCTGACATCTAAGTTGCTGCCATGCTGTGGATATCAGTAGCCCTTGGATAAGCAACATTTCCATTTCCTCTTGTGCCTGGCATGCTGGCCAAGCACTGGGCTGATGGAGGGGGGGAATAAAGGCTTACATTCTGTGGCTGTTAGGCTTGTAGTGGGTGGGTAGAAGGGGCAGATATTTTCCTTCTGAGGGGGTTACTACTGTTTTTATTTCCTTTATTGACAAAAGCCCAAGCTACTTCTTGTATTGAGGTGCATGAGTAGGGTGTACTTGTTTACACCCTACTAGTACTAGTACTAGCACTAGTACTCTGGCTAGTGCTGAGCACAGTATCAATAGCCACATCAATGTTTGTTAGTTTCAAGCGCAATACAAGAAGTAGCGTGAGATTTTATAAATAAAAACAGAAATAAAAACAGTAGTAAATAAATACACAAATATTTTGTTTTATTTTTTGCTTGATAGCAATGGTAGTGAGGGCAGGGAGAATTCGAAGAAGCTTCTGAGCTGGAATACTGTCTCTTGTCATTTACAGTTTGAGTTTCTAGGCAGGAACTTCCTGCTTGATGACATCACTTCCTGTTTGATGATGTCATTTCTGGCAATGACATCACTTCCAGGTTGCTGACATCACTTCCAGTGTGCCCCAGACAGATTGTCATTCTCAGAAGTGGGTCCCGGGCTAAAAAGGGTGAGAACCACTGCAATAGAGGAACAGAGTTTCTGCTGTCATAAATGGTCATACTGCTATGCACTGTGCACTTTGCCCACTGCCATTTTGAAACTGCCACTGCAAATGGTGGCGGAGACAACATCCCACTGCCACAGCTGGCTACCCATCGAGGTGCAAGTAATCCCTTGGCAGGGGAGGGGTTCATTTGGGATCAGGCTGGCAGAACTCTGGTTTGTATGAATCACTAATAGAACAGTTGGAGGCTTCTGAAAGAGCAGTGGGTGATCTTCCCACATCAGGTTTTTCAGGAAGGGCTCAGAGAAAAAACCAAGTGTTTTTCCAAAGATGTTCTTAGAGAGATCTAAAAATAAAATAAAATAAAATGCTTTCTGAAGAGTGGAGGGTGGGTGAGTGGGTTGGAGAGCTTAGCATCCCTAGTTCCGACCCTCTTGGGCAGCAATTCTATACACATTTACCTGATAGTAAGTCCCATTCAAGTCAATGACTAACTTCTGGGTCGACAGGTTGTCATATCTGAATGCTGATTCCAGTCCTTCATTTTGTCTGTTTGTTTTGCACTCAGTGTTGCTCTCACAAATCATAGTAGTTTAGGGAAATGGAAACGCCATTCTTGTTTTCAGTTTCAAAGCATTGTTTAATCCCAATCCTATGGTCAAAGGATAGATGCATATCCATTGATTTCAGCATGTGTAATATGAGATATTGTATAAAGGAATCCTTTTCTCAGAGCACACTGTTGTTTTTTGTCTTCCTGCTTTTGAGCCATGCTCTGTACAGAACTTCTAGTGCTTTTAATTGCCTTGAGAATATCATGACTATGGAATAGTTTTCCAAATGGAATGCACTTTAGAAAATGGTTTTAACATCTAGCTGTTTTTCCAGGGAAGATAATATGAATCAAAGTGTATTTCTTTTCATGACTGTGTATGGAGTACCACTGGCTGAATACTACAAAAATAAGTACCCTGGTATGAAAAGATTTCAGCAACAACAAATGAAGGGCTGCATCTGTGTTGGTTTCATTTAGGTATATACTTGCTGGTAATTGAGGCAGATAAAGCAGAATCTTCAGATATAATCGGTAGAAACGTAATCAGACTATAGCAGCACACTGGGGGGGGGGTAGAAAATGCTAATCATCCAAAAGCATATTAGTATTCATTTTTTATTTAATTATGTTAACATATATATGAATGAATGAAACTAGAGCCTGGAAGAATCAAAAGCAATATATTGGCATGTCTGGCGCTTGAGCTAGGTTCTTCTCAAATCAAAATACCATTCCCACTTTCAGTTAACAGCGGGAGGATGGGGTCAAGGCATACAATGGGAATCTGAGGGACCACAAGGTGTTTGGAAAAGGAGAAAACACCTAATCTCCCCCCTCGCAATCTCCCTAAAATGACAAAAAACACATTGAAAATGAGTCAAAGCACAGGACAAATATTTAAAACACCTTTTTTGCCATTTGAGGAACCTTGTTATTGTGGGACAAAGTTAGTGTGGGAGAATGGAGGGATTCAGTTGCAGAGGGGTCAGATAATTGGGTCCATAAAATGAATTTGAAGACTGGAGGCAATTATATGGACTCGGAGAGTGAGGCTGATTCATGAGAAAGTGTTTCTTTAGGACATACAGGGGATTCCATGGATGGAGTGGTTGTAAAATATTTCTTTAAGAGGCTGAATCATTTTGTTTGTAGTAATATTAGCAATATAAGGGCAGTGTAAATCCCAAGGAATATTGAGGAAAGGGATAGGTCATATCTGGTTCTTTATGCTGGGGGCTGGGAAAAAAGATTAATATTTAAAATGAAGTTTACATACACAAAGTAAATAGGTAAACTTTTAAAACATAAATTATCCTGAGCCTGAGGGAAAGACTGCCATCTCTGCCGATGCTACTTTTATTCATCTCAATGTGCAATAAAACCAATAAATAGGAAACTAAAAATTGAAAAATACGCCTCAAAAAGAAGCCAAGGGTGTAAGATCGTCTGCAGGCACAAAGCCATACAGTTCCATAGAACTGTTCTAAGTGCCCAATCCTATTCATCCCACTGGGATAGATTGGTTGGCAACCTTCAGTCTCGAAAGACTGTGGTATAAGCCTACAGCACCCGGTATTCCCAGGTGGTCTCCCATCCAAGTACTAACCAGGCTTGACTCTGCTTAGCTTCTGAGATCAGATGAGATCAGGCATGAGCAGGGTAACAGTTGCTGCTGCGCCACAAAGGTATATGCTATATCCAGTGGGGAGGGGGATAGTGAACCAGGAGGCTTCAGAGGGGAAAGAGGAATGACTTCCCCTTACCTTTCTGAAGCCTCTTGTTCTGCAGTGGGTCTCCTTGGACCTGCACCAGCTCTTTAGTTGGCACAAAGAAGAGAAGAAAGGGGTAGGAAGGCTTGAAAAAGAGGGGTTGGGATCCAGCATGTGTGCAACACCTCTTTATTGACCCCCTCTCAGAGTCTTCCCATTCCCATTCCTCCCCCATCCCCACTCAGTTTCAACCCCTCCCTGCACACCCCACCCCTACCACTGCCTTGGTGGTGGCATGGTGGGATTCATTGATAGGGTTGTGGCAGCTTTTGGAAAATGGCTTCCAGCTGAGCTCCCATGACACAAGATGTGGGTGAAAAGGTGAATGCTGAAGTGTGTTGCCCTGGGGTGGAGCATTCAGAGTCACAAAGAGGTTCCAGTCTGTCTGATCAGATGAACCTCTTTTATTGCAATTTTTCCCATGTGTGTCATGCTCTGTATGCGTTAATAGAAAGCATGACTTCCACAGAGAACCAGCTGGAATTGAAACCCTGAATCATCAATGTCACAATAAGAGACTGATTGGATATTTGTATAAGATGTTGTTAGTAGAATAAGAAAATATAGTTACAGCTTTTCCAAAAAGCAAAAAGAAGGAAGATTTAGGTATAATTATTATCTTGCAACAGACATGGACTTGGATTTGGGAGAATTTTCTTCTAACATTAACAACTATGAATTTCAATAAGAATTTATATCAAACCCAGTTTCAGTGGCACATGATGCCACATAAATTGAATAAAATTTATCATATAGGAAATTAAGTGGAAGCTAAGGTGTTTCAGGTATCTTTTTTTTTTTAAAGTGATGTGATTGATAGCCCAATCCTGAGCTCGGCGCACTGGCTTCCCGCCCGCATGCACTGTCGAAAATGTGCCATAAGGCATGTCTGCAAGGCTTTCCACTGGACCAACACCCGTGCTAGCCTAGCGCTGGCCAGTACTGGGCTAGTGCCAGGCAGGCACCCATCCTCCGCTGCTCAGTGGTTGCATGGACCGCCAAGCCGTGGCACAGTAAGCGGGGGCAGGGAGGGGGCGGGGAGGAGGCATTGCAAGGAGGGAGGAGGCAGATGAAAGGCGGAGAGAGGGCGGGGAGGAGGCGTGATGGGGAGGCGGGAGGCGGGGAGAGGGCTTGCGGGAGGCGTGCTGGTGGGAGGGAGGGAGGCAGGTCCCATGGAGCTCTGCTCCACCAGATCCAAGGCTTTCGTTTGGGACTTGGCGCTCTACACGAACACTTTTAAGGTCGGCGGTAACGTGAGTAGCCCCATTGTGAGGCTGCTTTCCTTACCCGGGAAAAGGGGATGAAAGTCCCCTTCTCCCAAGGTGCTGCCCACGGTAGCCCGGGACGCACAGGATGCAACAGCAGCCGTTTTCTGTGCCTCCAAAGCCGGGTGCCCCGGGCAGCTCAGGATTGGTCTGCCTGGCTGCAATCCTATCCAAATGTACCTGGAAGCAAGCTCCATTGACTAAAATGGGCCTTACTTTTGAGTAGATATGCATTGGATCGGGCTCTAATTGGTATTGGAGAGTAATTTTGTGTTTTATTGAGCAAATAAAAGGAATAAGATTCCAGGAAATCCAACAGTAATTTTGTAAAATCATCTATTAGATATTAAGAAGATGATGATTTAGAAATAGCAGTTCACCTTTTGATAAGTGCAAGAATATTTTTTTCTAGTTACTGAAAGAAAGAAATTTCACCATCGGTTTCAGAATGGTTTTTCAGACTATGAGATGTATCAGAATTAACATACTGTATTCAGGTTGTTAGAAGACATGCTCTATGATGCGAGTAATAACATGTGCACCTTGGGGGGAGCAAACTTATGTGCAGAGATCTTTTGCTACTGGCTTATGACACAGCACAATGGAGCTTGATATTTAACAATGACAAGAGAGAAAGCGATATAGGTGCAACACAGTAAAATTTCTTGTGCAGATAAATGTACAGTTGAAGAGAATGGAAATAAAGAATAAAATACAGTAACTGACTTACAGTCTAAAACCCCCCACTGATACATCCACTCCAAAGGAGCGTGCGCTGCATCCTATGATTGTGGGGGGGGGCAGTCCTGGAGGCCTCCCTGAGGTAACATCAGGGCAACCCTCTACTGCCCCAAGAAGTCTCATCAGATGGGGGAGGGAGGGGTGGATCCTGGTGGCACCAGCATGTGTTAGGATCTTATCCCTGTTCCTTTCCCCTTCCCTCTCCCTTAATCTCCTTGGATCTGTGCCAGCAAAATGGCTGACCACCAGGATCCACCTCTCCCTCCCCCATTCCACCTACCACCCCATTAGAACCCATGAGAAGGTGAAACGTGGGTTCGTGTGGCCTATAGGATTGAGCCTCGTGCACTCTTCAGTAATGTCAGAACTTTCCTCTAGAACACATGGTAAAAGTTCATGATGTTACTCCTTCTATGTGTGTACCAGCACTCTTGGAAACTGGACCAATACTGTTGTGGGAAGGAGCCTTGCCATAGACTCCTTCAAAATGATTGTGGGCTTCTGATGTTACTAAGCAGCATAGGAGTGAACAGTATGGTAAGGGACCTTTATTCTACAGTCTTCTAATTACTGGTGCCCATCTCTCCTCACTTCCATTCTTTCCCTCCTGATGAGGTTAATAAAACGTTTTGCCACTTCTCACGGTGAAATGCTACTTTAGGCACATGTTTTGATGTGTGTACTGAATATCTGAACCAGGCCGTGGGTGCATTTAGCTCTGTGTTATATACTCTGACTAGCAGTGCTTTGCTAAAGGCTTTGGTCGAAGGTCTTTCCCAGCCATGCTACTCAAGATGTTTTTTGACTGGAGATGCCAGCGATTGAGCCTCCAGCTGTATACTGTATATTAGAAGAAAGCTAATTCAATATATGCCCTCTGTATTTCAACAGGGAGCTCACAACGCATTAATTTTCTACATCACTGGAAAAGACCTTTAATTTACTTGTACCTATTGACCGAGAGTTCTTAGATGTCTGCGTGTGTTATGGTGTCCAATTATTGAAGAGCCTGGGAGTTTAGTGCTAGATTCAGTTGCTTTCATATTTCCTTCACTGAGTTTCATCTAAAACGGCAACAGAAGACTCTCTGGACAAATGTGATGTGGACAAATCTTGACAAATACTCTAACTATAATGATACTAAAAGTATAGATTCACTGTTTAATTCTCAAAAGTCTAGCGTTAAAAACTAGCAGCAGAGTTGCAGTCTTGGTTGCTGCTACCTCAATTCCACGTAAGCCAGACCAGATTTATAACACAGTATAAATAGTGAAATCATGAAGTCAGTTCAAAAATACATATAGCTCTAGGTATGAATACTAATTATACCAAGCACACTGCGGCATTTGCAAATCGTCATTGAAATGATCAAGGTCATGGTGTCAGGTGGAAATCTGTTCCTATAATGGTGAACACTAGATTTGGTACCAGTAGATCTGTAGCCAAAACACAGACAACAGGGAGATACTTGATTCTACACCATTCTTTATAGGTATGCAGAGAAACTCTGTATGCAGAGTTTCAAAACTTTCTCAAAAATCCCTGTGGGGTGGGAGGAAGTTACAAAAAAAGAACAAACAAAAAAACCCTTATGGGTTGTTACCAGATGTTACTGAGGACATATGTAATCGCATGCACACTTAGGGGAACAAACACGTATGTGGGGACCATGACCTTTAGCTTGTGACAGTCCTCAGTGGTAAGTGGCATTTACCAAGGACAAGAGAGACAAAGGTATATGTGCATACAGAGTACTATTGATTATGTGCAATAAATGTGCAATAAGAGGGAGGGAGATTAGGAGAAAAATGTGATATAATAACAGGCAGCCCAATCCTAATTTGTGCTCGAACAGTCAAGTGGCCTGTGCTGTATCCAGCACAAGGTATGGGTCAGCTGGAGCACAACCCCGTGTCATGCTTCAGCTACCCTTGACGCCAGTCGAACCTGCACCAGCAAAATTGCTGAACGCAAATCTGAGCAGCCCAGTATAATGCTGAGCTGGCTAGGAGGATCTGGCTGCTGAGGCCAGTTCCAAACCCCTCCAAGACCTGGTCTGCCCACTGCCCAGCTGTCCTCCACCTCCCCCACCCCAAAACACTCCTGTTGCCCTCCCGGCACCCTCTCCAATCCCCCAGGCCAGCCTCCCTAGGCCAGTTTGAACTCATGGGTTCAGCAGTATCTAGCCCTGGGAGGTCAGCGCACATCCTTGCACCAGCCTACCCAGCTCACAAGTAGTTGCAAGCGTACTTAATGGCATGTTCATGACACTTATAGGCCAGCGCAGGGAACTTGCATCTACCCAACGTCCAAGTAATATTGCGCTCTCAGTTGCTAGGTAGACAATGAAAAAGCTTAATTTCCTGAAAGGGGAGGGAAATGTGGACCCCCAAAATTAAGAAGGAGGAAAGATTTAAAGGCACACTGGATATGTATAGAAGGACATGAGCATTTATGGAAATTATTATTCAGAATATTTATACCGCCATTCAGCAAAAAAGGTTAACAACACGTTTTACATAGCAAAATAAATAAATTATTCCCTGTCCCAAGAATAATTTCTGTCCCAAGAAGCTAACAGCCAACAGAAAAGATTCTATGTTGGGGTGAAAGGGGACAGTTGTTCTCCCCCTGCAGAGGGGCAGGGGAAGGCAAGGGGAAATAGAGGATTCATGTTGCACACGGGAGGGAAACTAAACTAAAAGAGAAATGGGAAACTGAGTTGTGATGTGGCTTTGGCAGGACTCTGTGCAATTTAGATGTAGGTCACAGAGTAACATAGACCTAATTAATTTTGTCAAATATCATCCATGGCCAAGTGCTTACTCTTAGAGATATAGCCATGGCCATCCATCCATGAAGTAGACGATGCAGCTCAAATCACGCCACGAGTTGCAGGGAACAGCAAACAGACTCAGGGTGCCCTTCACTCTGCTGCTACCTCCCTTCAGCCCTCCATGGCCAGAGTCACTCGAAGCCACTTCCTTATTCCCTTAACTCTCTTCTTTCTTGCATGGTCCCTGTTGCCAAATCAAGCGATCGGCTTCCCTATCCATTCACCTCACTCCCTTTTGGCAAAACAGGAAGTTCAGGATACTCTGAACATTTCCATGAGGAAGGAGCAAGGTGGATGAATAGGGAAGTAGAGAGCTTCCCTCCTCACAATTCGTTGCCATCCAGCAGAGCTATTCCATGTGCTTCAGGCTTACTTCATCAGGGGTTTGGAGAACACCTAGTTGTCTGCTGTGATGAGTTTGCTAGAGCGGATAAAATCACTTGCATCTGTCTTGACTTGGTTTCCCCATTGAGAATATCTGGTGGTACTCAGCACCTGTTGGTCCTATCACTATGGACCCTTTTCAGTTTCTACAGCCTGATGCCTGAGGCAACATGCCAAATGCTGCCCCCCTTACCCAATGATGTGCCAGCCTCTGCTCCTCCCACTCTCCAATGTTCTAACTCAATGCTTCCTTTCCATCCACATTTCCTCTTTCTCTCTGTCTTCCTCTTCCTTTTCCAATCCAGGTAGTGGAAGGAAAGGAGAGACCACAGAGGCAAATAGGTAAACAGAGATGGGTGACTCTGCCAGTCTGCTGCTTGTGGCTTCAATTGGCCTCATAGATGGGTCAGCAATGGTTGACTGTTACATATCTGTTGCAGGCCTTTATTGGGGGCAGAGAGGTTGGCTGTTATATATCTTGTGTAGAATGCAATTTGTGGAAATGAAATCTCCATGGCTGCCGTGCTTCTGTTTTGTATCAGATTTTTTTTTATTACCTCTCTCCTTTCTCAGCTCGGTTCCCTTTTCATTGCACTTGTAATAAAAAAGCCTAATGTGTCTATTATGAGTGAATTCTCTGTCTTATAGAACAAGAAGGAAAAATATATCAGTCCTAATGTGTGTATTTGTGCATTTGGTTTCCGTCTGCTATTTTGGACTAAATAAATGTGTTGCAGGAAATAATATGAACACTGAATCAAGGAGCTGCAAATGCCTTGCCAGGAGTGCCTTGCTTTTATTCCTGGAACAAAAAAGTGAAATTTCTGTTCTTCAAAGCCACTGTTGGCTTTCAGGACCTAATATGCTCCTCTTCAGAGCCTTTCGTGGAAAGGGGGATATTTTGCTATTTTGGTATTTCTTTCCAAAGCTGTAAAATGGAGAATTAAGGAATAAGGAGAATTGGACATATATTATTATTATTTTAGGACATGGGACCACATCTGGATCTCACGATATGATGCATCTTTACCCAGTCAGAAATAAGTTCCACTAAGTTTAATGGGATCTGCTCTCTAATAAGTGGGTTTAGGATTTCAACCTCCATTTCTTATCCAGTATCCAGCAGGGTCCATGGGAAGCTGTACTTGGGAAAATGGCTGCCTGCTAATTGAGAGGGATGGGAATTTCCTGCCCTTCGCTTATGGAGGTAGGAGGGGAAGCAGCTGCCAGCACAAACCGGCATTGCCAATGAGTGTACCCCTTGCTGACATCATCAGCCTGCACCTGGGTTGCATTGCCTACCCAGTGCAACTGTGCACTGGCATAGTGCCAGCTTCTGTCTCACCTTCTGCTGCTGCTTCTCTCCTAAAGATAAAAGCATAGGAAATTTCTCCCTCCTCCTTGATTGCCTCACAGCAGCAGCCAGAGGTATCACCAAGTATACCACCTCACCATCTGCTTCTGTAAGTAATCCAATCATAAGCATATCTCATGGAAGTGAATGACAGCCCAATCCTAAGCTGCCTGGTGCGCAGGGCTGCTGTGGCTCTGAAAATGGCTGCCGTGGTATCCTTTGTGCACAGGGCAGCTGCCAGCAGCTCCTTGGGAAAAGGGAACATTTGGCCCTTTCCCCGGGGAAGAAAAGTAGCCCTGCAATGGGGCTACTTGATTCTGCGGCAGCCCTTGGGCTGCCACAGAATCAAGAGCCTCTATGTCAGGGAGGCCTGAGATGGAGCTCAGGATCCAGTGGAGCTGAGCTCCACCATCCCGTTCTCCTCCCACCCCACTCCCTTCCCCAGCATGCCTCTACCCCACGCTCTCCCCATCTCCCTCTCTCCCGGAACGCCTCTTTCCTGCCTGCCTCCATGCCCCCGCCTATCTCTTTGCCACCCAGCAGTTCGTGTGCTAGATGGTAGGAAGAGCATGCTGATAAGCCCCATCTCCCAATGCACAGATATGCCTGGCCCCATCCTCCTTGTGATCCGTGTTTGACTGCAGTGACGCACTCTGAATTCAGGGGGAGTTTTCCCAGAAAGGGACACCATGGAATGTTCCAGGGTGGCCCTTGTGGAATGAAACCTTTCCTCCTTTCAGAATTTGTTGCTGCAGACAAACACTCATCACAGGCAGGGTGGTGGCAGGGCTTTATCAGTGCACTGGTGTAGGGATGCAGCTTACTGGCTCACTGTCTCTGCCTTCCCCTGTAATTAGAACATAAGGACAGCCCCACTGGATAGGCCCATCTAGTCCAGCTTCCTGTATCTCACAGAGGCCCACCAAATGCCCCAGGGAGTACACCAGATAACAAGAGACCTGCATCCTCATGCCCTCCCTTGCATTGGCATTCTGACATAGCCCAATTCTAAAATCAGGAGGTTGCACATACACATCATGGCTTGTAACCTGTAATGGATTTTTCCTCCAGAAATTTGTCCAATCCCCTTTTAACGGCATCTAGGCCAGATGCCGTCACCACATCCTGTGGCAAGGAGTTCCACAGACCAACTACACGCTGAGTAAATAAATATTTTCTTTTGTCTGTCCTAACTCTCCCAACACTCAGTTTTAGTGGATGTTCCCTGGTTCTGGTGTTGTGTGAAAGGGTAAAGAGCACTCCCATCCCCTGCATAATTTTATATGTCTCAATCATGTCCCCCCACAGGTGTCTCTTTTCTAGGCTGAAGAGGCCCAAACGCCGTAGCCTTTCCTCATAAGGAAGGTGCCCTAGTCTTTGATGAGGTATTCCACCATCTTACCAGGAATAGATGTTAGGCTGACCGGCCTATAGTTTCCCAGGTCCCCCCTCCTTCCCTCTTTAAAGATCAGTATGACATTTGCTATCCTCCAATCCTCTGGCACCATGGCCGTTTTAAGAGACAAGTTGCATATTCTAGTCAAGAGATCAGCAACTTCATTCTTCAGTTCCTTCATAACTCTTGGGTGGATGCCATCAGGGCCCGGTGACTTACTGATCTTTAATTTGTCAATTAGGTCTGAAACCTCTTTTAACCTCTATCTGACTTAATTATTTGGTAAGAAGGGGCTGTTCGGGCAGCGGTATCTGCCCGAGGTCTTCTGCCGTGAAGACAGATGCAATGAACTAATTTAATTTCTCTGCCATCTCTAAGTCTCCTTTTATCTCCCCTTTCCCTCCCTCACCATCCAGAGGGCCAACCACTTCTCTGGCAGGTTTCCTGCTTCTAACAAATTTGAAGAAGCTTTTATTATTCCCCTTACTGTTGCTGGCCATGTGTTCCTCATAGTCTCTCTTGGCCTCCTGTATCACCTTTTTACATTTCTTTTGCCACAGTTTATGTTACTTTTTATTCTCCTCATTAGGGCAAGACTTGCTTTTTTGGAAGGAAGCTTCCTTGCCCTTTACGGCCTCTCTAACTTGGCTCATTAGCCATGCGGGCACCCTCCTGGACTTAGGCAAGCCTTTGCGGAATACACTTCTTCTGGGCCTTTATTACTGTTTTTCTTTAACAGTAACAGTTGTTTTACTGTTGTTTTCCTCTTATCTTTAATTTTAGCAACAATTGCCCAGGTGCACATCTAACCTACCTAACACAGGCCAGCTACGAATGGTTGCACACCTTAACAATGATACCTCAAGCTTTTATACCCATTAAAATAGGCATGTAATATGCCTAATAGGCATGCCTAATAGGCATGTATTATGCATGCCTATTACAATATTCATAAAATAAGCCTACCTACTACCATATTTGGTCATATTCTTGTTACCTAAAATTATTTTGAACTGGGTTTTCAATAGTACATTTCTGAATAAACTAAATAAAAATTAGCCCAAGATCTTTTTAGGGATGCTTATGAAGACTGCTGCCAATGTTCTCTATTAATGTGCCTCTTTGCATAACTGAGGCAGATGCATTGAATAGATTAACCTTCAACAATATCTGAGTTGCCTGGCTTCCTCTATTTCTCTTGTGATCCTTTAAGAAAATATTAACTTCTGTGTTAACTTGAGTGACATCCCCCACTAGCCCACTCATTTTATTGTCTTAGACCAGGAGTGTCAAATTCATTTCATACAGAGGGCCAAATAGCATTCATGATGCCTGCTGAGGGCCGGAAGTGATGTCGTCAGGCAGGAAGTGATATCATTAAACAGATCATAACCAAAAATAAGAACCTTTTCTCACTTAGGAAATCATTAGCTTCAAATGACAAGAGGAATTATGCAAATCTTGATTATAATTCAAGAGATAGGAGAGCATAATTTTCATGTGGGCTGCCATTTCAGCAGTAATATCTCAGCACTGATCAGCAACTGAGAGCCTGAGGGCTGGATAAAAAGCGTCCGCAGGCTGCATCCGGCCCCCGGGCCTTATGTTTTACACCCCTGTCTTAGACCCTCCTGCTGTGGTTTCCTTTCTCTCTTCTTATTCTTTTTGACCAACTGAGGAATGGTTCTTCTCTGTGTGACAGAAAAACCTGATAAGGGCATGATGGAGGAGGATGTGGGAAGACCCCACTTTTTCCCTGCTCCCATCTGTGAGAAAGCTAGTAGGCAACTAGATGAGCACAAGCAGTGGTGGCCAGTAAGATGCACTCATCTGTAGTGGTGGCCAGTAAGATGGTTTGCTAGGTGATATTCTGGCAGTGATGGTAGGAGTGGAATTACTGCTCTTACATACAGGCACTGGGGTGATGGTGGCAGAAGCAGAGAGTACTGCTGCCCATCCCGTATGCACACATGGTTTTCAGCTTGAATTGCCCAAGCTCAGGCTGCTGACATCTGCAGAGACATCTACACTTGCCCTCTGCCCATTGATTCCAGGAGCTTAGGAATCTTCCTCCAGTCTCAATTGTTATCCCTTGGCAGTCTCTGCTCATATGTCTCTTGCAGTGCACTACAAGTTATGTCTAGTCAGAAGTAAGGGCTCAATCCTAAACAGGCCCAGCGCTGACGCTGGGTGCCATAAATGTGCCATAAAGCACATTTACGGCACCCTCAGAGTAGGGAGCCCCAGCACTTGGCCCACACCAGTCAGGTGCCGGGCCCAGTGCTGGGAGGAGGATGTGGCACTGTCAGGGGTGAGTGCAACCACTGGGAAGTGGTGTGGCCTCAGGCTGGCAAGGGGAGGAACCAGAGAGGAAGGGGGTGGGACCGATAGAGCTCTGCTCCACTGTATCCTGAACTCTGTGTTGGGCTGGAAGGCCCAACACAGAGTCTCTCAGGTCTGCACTAGCAAAATAGCTGGCATAGATTTGAGAAGCCCCATTGTAGGGCTTGGGGCTTTCCCTGGGGGAAGGGGACGAAAGATCTCTGGCTGCTTCCCAGCACCCACTGGATATAGCGGTAGCTGCTTTGGCGCTGCTGCTCCAGCGGGCACCATGAAGCTCAGGATTGGACTGTAAGTTCTGTACAATGCAATTGGACTTACTCTCATTTATGTGTATTGAAACCATGGAGGACTGGAGAGGGAGGCTTGGTTCCCAGGCCTGTAATGAGTAAAAGACGTATAACATGTTTTGGAAACAAAAATCTGTTGAAATGGTTGGCAACCTTCAGTCTCGAAAGACTATGGTATAAGCCTACAGCACCCAGTATTCCCAGGCAGTCTCCCATCCAAGTACTAACCAGGCCTGACTCTGCTTAGCTTCCGAGATCAGACGAGATCAGGCATGTGCAGGGTAACAGTTGCTGTTGAAATATTATATTATTAATTATTAACAGTATTTATATACCGCTTTTCAACTAAAAGTTCACAAAGCAGTTTACAGAGAAAAATCAAATAACTAAATGGCTCCCTGTCCCAAAAGGGCTCACAATCTAAAAAGATGCCAAGGAAAAGATGCCAGCAGACAGCCACTAGAACAGACAGTGCTGGGGTGAGGTGGGCCAGTTACTCTCCCCCTGCTAAAAAAAGGAGCACCCACTTGAAAAAGTGTCTCTTACCCAATTAGCAGGGGTTAATAATTATATTTTCTTCTCTTGACCATGGACAATGTCCCTTATTACTCAGACATTACTTCCTATGAATTCAGACATGACAATACAAAATTATAATAACACCATTATCAGATTTCCTTGAAACCTGTCTCTTTGGGGGAAAACCTCATGACCATTAAAGGTTTAAACTTCTGTTGCTTCTATTTTGGCTGGAGCTAGACTTCACGCTTAGGCTTTTCTGCCTTTTTTCCTTTCAGTTTCTAAGTTAGCTGTATTGTACTCTATAAAAAAGAAGCATGCCTGCTTGATTGCAATAAACAGTGAGTAGGGGTCCTGTGCAAACATTTCACAACATTTAACAGCTCTGAGATTTTCTCATTTAACTGCAGGCCAAAATTGGAGCAATTAACATCAATAAAATATAAGATGTGGGTAGTCGTCTTAAGCCATTTCTGCCCAACGTTGCATATCTGCAACAGGGACTAAATGTGTACACCTGTGGGCCGGGCAAAAATTGGTTAAGCAGGATACATTGGGTCAAACTTAATATGTCATGTATATAAAGGACGTGTGTTATATTTGTCAGCTTTTGCTTTTTCCATCTATATGTACCATTATTATTTTGTCCAGTTTAAGCAGTTTAAGATGTCCGTAGTAAACATGTATGGTAGACCAGAGCACACTGCAGAATAATAAAAACATTACAATATAATTATATTGCTTCTGAACAGCATGTTAAGCAAATACATGTCAGTAATAGTATAATTAAGTCCTTCTAAAGCATGTGTTAAGTTCTTTGTTGAACCTATACGAGGGTCTCTATGACCCTCATTCCTCCTCTTATTGCAGTTCAAGTGAGATACTATTTCATTTCTTAGTGGCAGAATCAGATGCTACAAGAGATACTAAAAAAGATACATTAGCCCATAGAAGTCTATTCCCTATCCCTTGTCAGACTGTTCCCTCCAGTGTATTAGCAAGTTCTCTATTTAGCCTGGTTTTAAATGACTTGAGCGTTGGCAAGTGTACTACTTTGGGAGACTTTCATAAATCTTTTGGTTGGTTTAGTGCAATAAAATAGATATAGTCAAACACAGAGCGATGTTATAAAACTGCTCATTCTTAATACCTTGCTGATGGCTGTTTATCATATGATTATGCTCTCGCTTAATGATCCAATCCAAAAGGCAATAATATGCAGCTTGACTTTGATTAATGTTCACTATTATTTCCTAATAGCCGTACAGAGTTGTATTTTAAAGCTAAATATTTTCCTTCCCTGAATTAGCACATTTTTAATTAGATGGAGAACTTCTGTCATGTCTATTTAAGTTGTCAGTGAAATTAGATTGCTCATCCTAAACACACTTGGGTGCCTGCAAGTTCTACCAAAAATATCAACAAGCACAGAGGCAAGGGCGAATCTAGTTGTAGGAAGGGAAGATTTGGCAGTCGTGTTTTTTTTTCCCTTTGGTAGCAATCCTAAGGAGCCAAAAGCGCTCAGCCAGAGGCAAGGGGAAACTTTTCCCCTTGCCTCTGGGTAAGGTGCCTTCTCCCCTATGGGCCTCCTTGGACTTGCACCACCTCTTGGGGTGGCACAAGTCCGAGGAGAGTGGAGCAACTTGAAGCTGCTCTGATCTCCCCGGGAATGGGGGTTGGGATCCGGCATAATTGCCTGATCCCAGCCCTGCCTCCCACCTCCCACTTCCCGCCCGTCTGGCCCGGGGGCCACCCACCACCAGCCCTCCCCCTACCCAGGAACACCTCCCTCCTGCCTCCTTCCCGCCCCTCCCTGCCTACCTCAGAGCCTTGCATTGGCCCAGCCACCTTGTTCCAGCCTCTGCAGGCTGGCCTGCCTCTATGCGCCAGCCTAGCTGACTCCCAAAGAGATGGCATGTTTGCAATGCTCCTGGCACTTGTGCCGGCCCAAGCCCGGGTCAGGATTGCACCCTTAGACTATCTCAAAAAAAGAAAAGAAAAAGCAGTGCTTTGAATGAAATTCAGAACATGTCTTCTTAGCAAGGTAATGACATAAAAAAATCAACAATACAGAGAATCAAGAAGCAGAGTGTAGGTATAAAGGGACGGTTGGACAAATGGAACAATACAAAAAAGCAAACAATGAGGCCTTTAAAAGCAGAAATTTTCAACTGCTGTGCCTTGGCACATTGGCATGCCCTGAATGGTCTGCAGGTGTGTTGTGGGAGTTTGGGGGAGGATCAAATATTAATAGGGCCATTGGGGGATATTTTGGTTTTCTGAATCCCATTCCAAGCCAATAAGACTAAAAGAAATTTCAAGATCCTTTCCCGGTATGTGGCAGGCTCATCCATATCTAGTCACTGCTGGAAATTAATCCACACATCATCCAGAGTACACTTTGCCTCAATGCACTCCAACAGATGCACCATACCACTGAGCCTTGTGGGACTGAGAAAAAGTTTAGCAAAGCATATCAAAATGCTCTGTTTCTTTGTTCTTATAATTAGTCCAAGGAGAAAAGTCAAGAATTTTATTCCAGACTGCTGTTCTCTTTCTGCAAATAGCACATTAGAAGTGTGTTCAGCCTAGTGAAAGTTGAGCCTTGGGGTGTGCTAAATCTCTTGGTTGGCTCTTGGGGATACCGTGTGTGTAGAATCTCCGGAACCTGGAGGTGGCATATGCCTGTCCTTCCAAATTTTCAGAAGCTTTGAGATAAGACACTATCCGCACCTCCTGGTCCATTGCCCTAGCAGGATTCTACTAAGTAGAACAGGTGAAAGAACTAGTAAGATACAGGTGTGAGGTGCAGTGGCTACCTTCCTTCCTGATCCCATGGAGTAATAACAGGCATTAAGTAACAACAGATGTAAAATAGCCTTTCTTCTATCAATTTCCGGTAGCTTACCTAGCAAAATGGTTGGCACATTTCAAAGGTAAGGTAAGGTAAGCAAAGGATGGGAACTTCTGGGAGTTTGCTTACCATCCACTTGTCTAGTGAATCTCTTTTTCTTTCCCCTCTGTAGTCTAAAGCAGCCATCATTTTTTTTTTTTTTCTGAAAAAGTACATGTTGTTGTTGGCAACCTTCAGTCTCGAAAGACTATGGTATCGCGCTCTGAATTGTGGTTCTGAAATAGCGTCTAGTGTGGCTGAAAAGGCCGATACAGGAGTGACAATCCCTTCCACATTGGGAGCAAGTGTAGTCTGTCCCTGGTCTGTCTCCCTGGCTATGGGCCTTCCTTCTTTGCCTCTTTGCCTCAGACTGTTGGCCAAGTGTCTCTTCAAACTGGGAAAGGCCATGCTGCACAGCCTGTCTGCAAGCGAGCTGCTCAGAGGCCAGGGTTTCCCACCTGTTGAGGTCCACTCCTAAGGCCTTCAGATCCCTCTTGCAGATGTCCTTGTATTGCAGCTGTGGTCTACCTGTAGGGCGCTTTCCCTGCACGAGTTCTCCATAGAGGAGATCCTTTGGGATCCGGCCATCATCCATTCTCACAACATGACCGAGCCAATGCAGGCGTCTCTGTTTCAGCAGTGCATATATGCTAGGGATTCCAGCATGCTCCAGGACTGTGTTGTTTGGAACTTTGTCCTGCCAGGTGATGCCGAGAATGTGTCGGAGGCAGCGTGTGTGGAAAGCGTTCAGTTTCCTCTCCTGTTGTAAGCGAAGAGTCCATGACTTGCTGCAGTACAGAAGTGTACTCAGGACGCAAGCTCTGTAGACCTGGATCTTGGTATGTTCCGTCAGCTTCTTGTTGGACCAGACTCTCTTTGTGAATCTGGAAAACGTGGTAGCTGCTTTACTGATGCGCTTGTTTAGCTCGGTATCGAGAGAAAGATTGTCGGAGATCGTTGAGCCAAGGTACACAAAGTCATGGACAACCTCCAGTTCATGCGCAGAGATTGTAATGCAGGGAGGTGAGTCCACATCCTGAACCATGACCTGTGTTTTCTTCAGGCTGATTGTCAGTCCAAAATCTTGACAGGCCTTGCTAAAACGATCCATGAGTTGCTGGAGATCTTTGGCAGAGTGAGTAGTGACAGCTGCATCGTCGGCAAAGAGGAAGTCACACAGACATTTCAGCTGGACTTTGGACTTCACCTATCTCTGGACCAGATCAGATGGAAAAGCTCTTCAACCCCTCCAGACTGAGAGCAAAGTCCAAAGTCCAGCTGAAAAAGTGCATGTTGATAATAATATGCATTAAATTCCAAATGAGTATACATGAGTCCGAAAAATGCAAAATCCAAAGATATGTGCTAGGGGAATTCATACAGTCGTACTTTCTGTTTTTATAATGAGCACCATTGGGCATTGGACAAAACCCCTGTCTTCTAATTTATGACGACCTATAAATGGTGCTCCTCATCTTACTTCCATTTTTTTTTTTACAAGAGTTTGCATACAAAAGTCTAAGGTCATTGAAACAACATGGCAAGGCAAACCTAACTTTGCGCAGGTCACCTCAAGTGCCTCTTAATTAGTTCTTGCCACTTAGTAATTAACCTCCTTTCACATTGCAACTTTTTGTTAAATTTGCTTCCTTGCCTCTCTGTAGTGTAATTAGCTGTTAGTCATATTTTAATAGACAAGGAGTCTAGCCTGCACTAAATCCAAATTGTTATTTTAGTATGTCAAGATTTCTGACTTTTTAAGATTCAAAGGCTTCGTGCTACACTGTGCATCTACCTGCTTTTAGAACTGATGAAGAATTAAGGAGTTGACATCAAACTTTGTGCCTGTTGGAAAAAGGTTGTCTTCAGAAATTGTTCATCTGCTGATTTTAGGATCCCATCCTTCTTTCCCTCCTGGTTTTTCTCTCACCTAATGCTTAAGAGACCAGTCCTGAACTTGGTGCGCCATCTTACCACTGACACACACTGTTGCAAACGTACCATAAGGCACATTTGCGAGCCCTAACACGAGGCAAGCGCTGGTGCTAGCCCAGCGCTGGTCGATACTGGGCTGGTGCTGGTGGGGACCACCAGCTAGTGTTGCACGGACCACCAAGCAGCAGAGAGGCAATTAGGGGCATGGGGAAGGGAGGGAGGAGGCGTTCCAGGGCGGGGGGAGGCGGGGAGAGGGTGGGGAGAGGGTGGGGAGGAGGCATGACAGGGAGGCGCGGGGAGATGTGCCGGGGGAAGGGAGCGGGGAGGGAGGGAGGTAGAACCAGTGGAACTTCGCTCCACTTGATCCAAAATCTCCATATTGGGCTCACTGCCTGACACAGAGGCTTTTACCTCACCACCAACCTTTTGGCCAATAGTGAATCGAGTAGCCCCGTTGTGGGGCTACTTTCTTTACCCAGGGGAAGGGGACAAAAGTCCCCTTCTCCCAAGGTGCCACCAGTGGCTGCCTGAGGCATACAGGACGTGGCGGCAGCAATTTTCAGCGCCACTGCAGCCCGGTGCCCCAGGCAGCTCAGGATTGGGCTGTTAGGCAGTTGTGCTTGGTTAGTTTTACATGATGACTGTCTGATATTGAGACGCAAATATGCTATTATAAAAAACTGATATTCCTCAAGTGCTTATTATTTGCTAGTAGCCAAAAAACCCCACAGCACTCCATCTGTCACTTTGGCCCTGATAGTGGGAGGAATGTTTAACTTACCCTTGCTTTCAACTGCAGTATCAGTTGTCTTTCCCAAGAGTTACAACTGTAACTAGTGGCAGACACACTCTTCCCCACTCCCGGGGCAAAGGTCTGCAAAGCTGCCCTCCTTCAAGATGCCACCCCCCTCCTACCTTTGGAGTATGACGGAGCTTCATGGGACTGTAGGACTGACCAGGGAAGCCTTCTGAGGCTTCCCCATAGTCTTAAACTGCACTTTCAGAAAACCAGAAGAGCCTCAGTGAGGCTTCCCGCAGTGTCCTAGAAGCATGTGAGCCCAGCACCAAGGTATTTGCACTGTTTGCCCAGAGCTATGTCCACTGCTGACTGTAGCTGCTATGCAGAAAAGAAGGCAGAATGAAACCTGGATCCATCTCTTCTGTCCAACTGTCATGCAGTTAGGTGTTTCTTAACTCTCTTCCTCCTTTTTTCAGTAAGCCATGCTGAGAACAAAAATGAAGTGCTTGTGGAATGGGGAGTGATTGCTTCTTGCTGGGTGCTACTTCTTTTTGTGAGGCTACGCTAGCAGAGGGAGGAGGATAGGACTGCCTAAAAGACGTGCCCTTCTCTTTGCCTGAAAGACATGCGCCTCTAATCCAGGAGTCCATTATGTTCATTTGCAGCCTCTGCCCTATTCTGCCTCCTCCTGGCCCTGTTCCGCCAACCTACCACTGCCTTGCTGACATACCATGGCTTGTAGTGCCAGCCTAGCTGTGCAATACATTCAGCCGGCAGCACATTGCAAAATGTGTAAAGGACCTCCATAAAATCTGTAAAGCAAAATCTGTAAAGCACATCTGTAAAGGACCTTGTGCTGCTGGAACTCTTGCTCCGGCAGCATAAAGCCCCCATAGGATTGTGAACAAAATGACCTTTCATATATCTAGGTGAAACTGGATAATATGTCATTTGTCTCTATGGGAATGAGCTATGGTTTCTCTTATGCATTTCACTTTAAAATGGAATAGCAATTTTAACTTAAACTGCTTTTTCTCTCAACTAGAAGATAGTCATTTTGCTTTTTCCCCATGCAGACCTACTACTAGCCTGAGGCATGGCTGAGGCCCACCACTAATGAAACTGACAGCCCAATCCTATCCAGGATTGGCCTGTTCTATGTAGGGCTTTGCAACAGTGGAAGAGACTTTCACCATTGCAAAATGGCTGCCAATGGAACACGGAGCATTGGCAGCCATTTTAAGAGCATTCCAGATCAGTTGCAGACCTCCCCAGCCCTGTGCCCAGGGGTAAAGGTCTGTGATGGTTCTCCTCCTTGGGATACCACCACCCCCTGCACACAAATCTGCCCCCCCCCACTTACCTGGAGCACACAGTGCCTCACGCGACTCCAGGACACATCAGGGAAGCCTCCTAAAGGTTTCCCAACACTTCCGGAAAATTGGAAGCATGGTTTCTAACCCCATCGGGAGCTGTGCAAGGCTCCACGCCTGGGGCATTTGCCCCATCAAATGAATGGGAGGTCTGCCACTGCTCCAGATCTATTCCCAGCACTGCATCCACCTGCTGGAGCAGATAAGACAGTGGCAGGGGCAACAAAGGCATAAAATGGGGTAGGGAGTGGGCGTGACAGAGTGGCTGGGGAGGGGGTGGGAGGGGTGGATAAGAACATAAGAAGAGCCACGCTGGATCAGGCCAAAGGCCCATCTAGTCCAGCCTCCTGTATCTCACAGTGGCCCAGGGAGCACACAAGACAACAGACACAACCTGCATCCCGGTGCCCTCCCCTGCATTTGGCAATCAGAGGCAACCTGCCTCTAAAACCAAGAGCTTGCTCATACATGCTATGACTTGGATCCATTGGAGATGGCAAATTCCAAATCCTACTCCCTTTTATTGCAGCCTCCCTCCCTTTCTCACCTCAGACTTGCACCTGTGAAATCATTGGTGCAGGTCCAAGAAGACCCATTGGAGGTCAGAGTCTTATGCAGGTGTAAGGAGATAAGCACCCATTACCCTGCAGAAGCCTCCTTGTCTTCCTGCCTCCCATTTTTGGTGTGGCTGCATTACATACTTGGCTCAAATGAAGTCCTACAGCTACTTTCCATCTCTCCGTCCACCCACCTGTTATCAGTATAATTAAGGACAGCTGAAATAGATTTCCACGGAAAACTCCAAAGCTGCCCAACTATTGCCATTATATGGGTTTCCAAGAATGCAGCACTTGATTTGAAACATGGCCCTTTCAAACATTTAGGTAAATTCTAAGCTCTTTTGTAAATTGCTCGAGGGATGGAACTGTTACATTTGCTTCACAGAGTAAAATAGGCATCTTTATCTGATCAAAGCATTATATATTTTAATTCATTTACATATTTTAATAAATATAGAACACTGATGTAATTTCATTTTAATATTACAGTATTTTGCTCTTCATCACACTCAGGACTTACAAAAATTATGCAGATTGAAATTCAAAATGATAGCCTTCAGATGTACAAGGTTTGTCACAAAATATATTGGAAATAAAATTCCGTCCCAGCTGGAACAAGAACAAGGGCCTCCTACACCTTTTCTTGATTAGTCCTGTTCATTCACGTCTTATGGTGGTTCTTCTCTGTTTATTTCCCCAGATGGAATGCCATTTGTTTGGTGGATTGGCCGTGCCAATGAAAAGCATCCTTACTGGGGAGGGTCTCCTCCTGGAGTCCAGCAGTGTGCATGTGGATTGGAAGAAAACTGCCTGGATCTGAGATACTTTTGTAACTGTGATGCAGACAAAGAGGAATGGTAACTATGGGAATTTGACTGTCGTTTACATTTTCCATATGGAAACATATGACTGTACTGAAAGGCTATACCTTAATTGCAGTGTGTGTTTCTGAACAGCTTGTGCAAGCTCAGTGGACTCAAAAGACGCATTCATGGTTTGACTAGTAGCACTGTCCAGAGTTTCCCAACAATTCCTAGAGGTGTCAGAGTTCGAACCTAAGACCTTCTGCATGCAAAATATGTGTTCTGTGACTGAGCTAGGGCTGCATCATGACTGTCATCCTGAGGCTGTACAAGCTACCAACACAGGAGAATATCAGATAGAGAAACAAGGTTCGACAGCTTTATGTTCTTGTACAGCATTTTTCAGGGTCTCCGTCCAACACTGTGTTGGATTCCCTTTTCAGATATATGAGATTGGTGGACACATTTGTCTCTAGGACTACAAAACAAACTATAAAGAGCCATTCTTGATGGTCACTCCTCAATTGTAGAACTGCTTCCCCCGGAGAGAGGCCAAGATCTAAGTATGGCCATCTTCTAACAAGCAGTCCTGTCTGGAATGAAAGTCACCCTCCACCTTCACTGAAATGAATGGTCAGCTACCCAAGTGACCCTTGTGTATATCTGTGTGCATGTGGATCTCTACTTTCAGCTGCACACCTTTAAAAATATCCAGTTTGCTTGTGCAAAGCAGTTAAGCAAACTATTTCTGTGCATTTGCTTAAACGGAATTGCTGATACAGGATTTGATTTGGGTTTGGGGGAGAAAGAAAAGGCTGGAACGTAGCACATGACATGCTAGATAGAAGCCCTGCTATTTATGCTCAAAAAGTTATACTTTGAGGAATAAGGATTTCTTTCACTTTTTTTACACCTGACCTATATTATGGGGAAATAAATTATGGTGATGCAGTATAAATCAGTGGCGAACTAAAAATTTGATATAGTAGAACTGGAAAATGAACAAAAAGAGCACAGCTAAAATTACCTGCAGTATAGAATGGCTTTCCATAGTAGGAGACACAAAAAAGACTTGGCATTTTCAGTTTAAAAAGCAAGTGGCTCAGTCAGTACTGCTATGATGTGTTTAACTATAACTTTTTAAACCTTTGGACCAGGGATAGCCAATACAGAGCCCGTATTAGGCCATATCTGACTCACCAAAGCATTTCCTCTGAACAAACATTGTTCTCCTTTTCTCTAGTGGGGAGTGAATTGCTGGGAAGCAAGAAACAATGGATGGGGTTTCTGATATTCCATAATAATCTGATAAAATTCACATAGACAGAGTATCTGCAAGACTATAGAACTGTTAAGTGCCCAATCCAAACCCTGCCCCCTGCACCATTGGTACTGATGCAGCCAATCAGATGGACCACACACTGCATTCATTGATGAGGGGGGCAATTGGACAGCTAGCAGAAGGTCACTATTTTTTTTTTTTTTACTAACCTCCCAGTAGGCTGCCCAAATTGCCTATGGGTTTCCTTGGACCTATGTCAGCCTTTTTGCTGATGAGAGAAAAAGGGCAGGGCAACCTGGGAAAGAGGGATAGGATCCTGGCACAAGTAGCTGCTGTCAGGATCTAACCCCTCCAGGGCCTCTCCCCTTCCCTTCCCTCCCCCAAACTCCCCCTGCCTTCCTTCTTTCTGCCCATGACAAGTCCCTGCCTCCAACTTGCCAGCACTTGTAGAGGCTTCGGGAACCATTACTGAGCGTACCATGCAACTTCCCGTTTGTGGCAGTGGCCCAGAAGCATGCAACAGCAATCTGGTTTTCACACCACCACTATAAAGCAGTCAGCACAAGTCGTAAAAGGTGCTCTGGCAGAGCACAAAGCCACATGCTGCTGGAGCACCAGTAGGAAGGCCAAAGCTAACAACAGTGACGGGAGAGGTAAGAAGGGGTGGGGGAGGGCAGAACAAGGCAGTGACAGGGGGGGAGGGTGGGTGGATTGGGTCCAGGAAGAGGGCATGTTTGGTCTCCCGGCGCAGATCTCCCGGCGCAGGTCCACACAGACCTGTGCTAGCTGTTCAGCTAGCTTAGGTCCAAGTAGTCCCTCTGCACCACGAAGGCTTACCCCCGGGTAAGGGAACAATTTCCCCTTACCCAGAGGTGGCCTCCACAACTGCAGCAGTATGCAGCAGTAGCCATCTTGGTACTGCTACATCAGCAGGGGGACAACAGAATTGGTCTCTTAGGGCGTAATCCTACCCTGCACTGGAACAGACAAGCCAAGAGGCTTGTGCTGTATCCAGCACAGTATAGGGGCCAGAATTGACTCAGCCAGAGGGGAGCCAGAGGGGAAACTTTTCCCCTTACCCCTGGGCAAGGCGCTCTGGCCCCTATGGGTCTCCTCAGACCCACACCATCTCCTGAGGTGGCGCAAGTCCGAGGAGAGCGGAGCAGCTTGAAAGCGCTCTGAACTTCCCGGGAACAGGTGTTGGGATCCAGCATAACTTCCGGATTCCAGCCTCGCTTCCCGCTCTCCGCCTGCCCGCCCCTGGGGCAGCCTACCGCCTGCCCTCCCCCTGCCCCAGTAGGCCTCCTTCCCACCTCCTCCTCCCTGCCCACCCCAGAGCCTTGTGTTAGCCCAGCTGGGCCAACGCAAGGTTCACCACGCAAGCTGCCACGGAAGCTGGATTCAGCCTCCCTGTGCTGGCGTACCTTTGTGTGCTGGTGCAGCTTGCTCGCAAGGAGGCACAAACATGCTTTACGGCACGTTTGTGACCCTCCTGGGCTGGTGCAAAGGACTTGCACCAGCCCAAATGCAGTTTAGGATTGCACTGCACATCGTATAGCCAATAATTAGCTTGTGAAACTCAGTTAATAATCAAGCAAGAGCATAATCAATTACAAAAACAGCCATACCTAGAGGATAGAAACATCAGTTGCTGCTGTGCTTAGTGGTCAAGAACATGTGTATAATCAAGATGTTTTCAAAAGGGAAAAAAAGCTTTCTTTTGTTTTCATTCCCCATGGCTCCATAATGGCATCAGAACAATTCACATTATTCTTGTTAAAAAACTAATATTTTCTGCTTTTAAAAAATACCACGCCTGCTATTCTCAAGTTCAAAAAACGAGAACTTGGATTATGTGCTTCTCTACAGATAAGCTGGCAATTGGCAACCGATAAAGCTTATTCTGAAGGCCAAGTCTGCCTTGCCTTCTGCACTGTGCAGGAAAACATGCATTCCCTGTCACATCAATCAACTGCAGCAACTGCAATTTGAATGAAAAATGTTTGCTTCCTGCACGAGATGCCACATTAAACCGCATTCCAAAGCTCAAAAAAGAGAGACTAAAAGGCATTCTAAATGTCACTTGTGGCCATGCCCTTCTCGTGTTCTGAAAACCCTAAGCTGTCAGTAGGAGTTATCAGTGAAAAATGAGGAACACACAGGGCAGATTCTCTCTCTTTTTCAAAAATGCTACTTGAGGCAAAAGAGGGCAAGCATTCTCCCATGCAAACAGAGCGCGCACTCCAGAAGGCTGTGGATGTCTTAGAGTAGCCATTATCAACCACTGTGCTGTGGCACACTGGTGTGCCGCAAATGGTCCCCAGGTGTGCCACGGGAATTTGGGTCATTTATCAACAGGACCATTAGGGGATGTGAGCCCCCATTGACACCACAGTGTGCCTTGTCAATTGTCAAAAAGCTGACGGTGTGCCTTGACCATTTTAGTGCCTTGCCAGTGTGCCGCAAGATGAAAAAGGTTAAAAATCACTGTCTTAGAGGATTCTGAGTACATATTCAGTTCAGGTATGGTCCGAGACATTCCAAAAGGAGTATGAGAATCCAGACTCACAAAGGATACTAAAGGTGCAATCCTAACCCCTTATGTCAGTGCTTTCCAGGACTGGCATAGCGGTACCAATGGGACATGTGCTGCATCCTGCAGTTGGGTGACACTTATGGAGGCCTCCTCAAAGTAAGGGAATGTTTGTTCCCTTACCTCAGAGCTGCATTGCCCTTATGTCAGTGTTGGATAGCACTGACATAAGGGGTTAGGATTGCATTCTAATACTCACTCTTAGCACACAGAAGAAGCTTGATATTCTGGGAGTAGTGGAAGAGCACAGATTCATGAGCTACTCCTGGTATGTCTTTGAACTGTGTTTTTCTAGGCAACTGCTTGGTGGTCAGAATTATTGTCATTATCATTTATTATTATTGTGGTTATTTTGTTGTTATTTCTGTTCCTAACTACAACAAGGACTGGTGGCTGGTCACAAATCTCATAGACATTGCTGCCCCATTGAGTCTACTTGGACCTGCGCTGTCTGCTGTCACAAGTCCAAGTGGATTGGGATAGGATATTGGTGGTGCCACTGCTGCCAATACTGCCCCCTTCCCAGCCTCAATCTGCCCCCACCCCATCATCACCCAGTTATAATTCATCTGTTATAACTGCAGCTGAGCTTATTGAAATCTGACTTGGCTACAGTGTGCAGGAAAGAACCTCACTGAGCTACCTGATTACCTTCTATTGCATTTATAATCATCTGTGCTGTCCTAGACTCAAACTTTCAGGTTCTGGAGTTTGTTTCATTGGCCTCTTTCCCATTTGTATAACTGTAGACATCTGCTGATGGCACACTTTTTTTTCCAAGTATCCTGTACCTATCACAAATTTCATTAACTATCTATGCCGCTGAGCTTATCATTCCACTAGAGGTTTCATTAATGTAAAAAGAGAAGCTATACAGATAGGGTACCATAAGGGATGAAATTATATTTAATGACACCACTGCCCTACCATCTGTTAGTGGGGAGACGACGACGACTGAATAGTTCTACCTAGAGACATGACCAGTTTAGAGTAGTCCAAGCTCTTGGAATGGAAGCGAATGAACTTTTTCAGAGTTTCTGTTTCTGACTATGCAGAACAATGAAAAATTGTTCTGAAAAGCTGCCATCCCACTTCTTTCTTGTCAGTTGCTACCTCTTCTGTAGCTCATCATACAATCCAGTTGCTTAATGCAAAGCCGGTCAGTCTTTTCAGAATTAAGGGGCAGCATTTGAAATATGTTGTGAATGACATCCACGTAATAGCTGTCTCATTTGCACGTATGGCAGGCGTGTGCACTGCATAGTGGTGGGTGTGCACCCCCAGGGCTTAGATGGACAGCACAGGTGCAGCCATCTTGCTGAGACTTAGCAGATCTGGATCTGGGCAATCCCTCGATGGAAGGACACCTGCAAATCCTTTGTTGGCAAGCTTGACTTCCATTATGACCAAAGGAAGGGCATACATTTAATCTATTATAGTAATAATGGTTGGCAACCTTCTGTCTCGAAAGACTATGGTATAAGCCTACAGCACCCAGTATTCCCAGGCGGTCTCCCATCCAAGTACTAACCAGGCCTGACCCTGCTTAGCTT
This sequence comes from Tiliqua scincoides, assembly GCF_035046505.1. NCBI lineage: Eukaryota > Metazoa > Chordata > Lepidosauria > Squamata > Scincidae > Tiliqua > Tiliqua scincoides. Next base: position 75,812,085 of record NC_089821.1, on the reverse strand, counting down.
CCAAGATCAGACGAGATCAGGCATGTGCAGGGTAACAGTTGCTGCATATAGTAATATTTTAAAATCTTAGTCTAATTTTTTTCTCTGTGTCACTATCTAACAAACTTGTACCCAACTTGGCATGAAGATCCTCATATTCTGGTTGAATTAAGTGATGGGCAAATTTGTTATGCACTACTACCATATCTTATTTTCTTCTTTATGCCTGCCTCTATTATCATTTGAGTGGGCACTACTACTTGAACTTACAGCCCAGTCCCATCTAAACTCCTCACACGGATGCAGCCACACCACCGGAGCAAGCGCTGCAACTAGCATAGCTGGGCCAGCTGGTGCTCAGTGGCCAGGTGGCATGGTGACATCCAGGCACCATTGCATCACCCTCCCCCACCTGCTCTGTCACCCCCTCCTCCGTGCATGCTTGGTCCTGGCCCTGGAAATGGCTCCATTTAGAGTCATACAGGGATGAGGTCAGGTGGAAGGGCAAATTTTGCTGTGTTTTCTGCATACCACAGGTAAGAGCTGATACTTCCACTACCCCTCCACCACAAGGAGCAATGTATCCCCTGGCCCCAGCTTGGCTACGCCACTGTGCACTGCATCCTGCAAGGGGGGTAGTCACTGAGATCTTCTGCAGGAGAGGAAAAATTTATTCCCTGGCCCCAGAGTAAGCCTCTGCTATGCCAATGGGTCTACTCAGTCCTGTTCCAGCGATTTTGCTGGCATAAGTCTAAGTGGTCCCAGGTAGGTGGGTCAAGGCCAGGAAGGGGGTTTGGATATTAGCAGAGCTGCTACCACTGATGTCTGCTTTCTTCCCGCTCTCCTCCCCTTCTCTGCCCTGTTCCGTCCATACCCCGCCCACTGTCTACTCCCTGTGCCAACTTAATGGCACCAGGTCTCCTGCAGTGGCCACTGCAGCTCACTGTTTGTGGCCGCAGCCCAGCCGTTCTCAATGGCTTGTCGCATTTTGCGCTGTAAAGTGTGCTGCATTGCTGGAATGCGCATTCTGGTGAAAGCCGCAGCCCAGTAGCATTTGGCTGTTAAACAGTTTAATATGCAGTTTAAACTTTGCAGACTCAGATCTGAAGGCGAGAGAGACATGCTAAATTATAGCAGATTATATTGGCTAGCATTAAGGAGTGTAAGGTCCCCCAAGGGCCTTTCCACATACATAGTTTAATGTATAATAAATTCACGTTTGTTACTTGCCGCCACATAGTCCTCCTGATATACTAACTCAAGGTTGCACCTCTGCTGTAAGGACATATGTTTTTCTCATACACAAATACACACGGCATGGTTTGAGGTCCTGCAGACCAATTCTGTGCAACCACTACTCTGGTGTCATTGTGTGCATTGATTTGTGCCAATGCAACTAAAAATGAGATCCCTTTCCTGTGAAGTGAGACAGGGAAGACCAGCTCTTCTGAAAGCCAGTGTAGCGTGCTGGCTAAAAGACTAGAGGTGCTATCCCAACCAACTTTCCAGCATTAGCTGTGCCAATGTGGTGTGCGCTGCATCCTGCAGTGGGGAGGCAGTCAAGGGGGCCTCCTCAAGCTAAGGGCACATTTGTTACCTTACCTTGGGTCTGCATTGCAACTAGGTCAGCACTGGAAAGTTGATTAGGATTGTTCTCTAGGTTGCAAATCAAAACTCCTTTGCTTAGAATTCTGCCTTTTCCATGAATTCATTGGGTGGCCTTAGGGAAGGCCTCCTTCTCAGTCTCAGCTGCCATATAGGGACAAACGTACTGTGAGAATAACAGCAAGAGAATTAGCCGCCCTGGGTCCCTTTAGGGAGAAGGGCGGGATATAAATAAAGTTTTATTATTATTATTTTTATTATTATTATTTTTATTATTTTTATTATTATTATTATTATTATTATTATTATTATTATTATTATTATTATTATTATTATTAAGAGAATTTATGCGAAGTGTTTTGCATATTCAGTAAGCAGTATACAAACAAGTATTATTATTATTCCCACTGCTGAAGTGCTTATATTGTCCTTTCCTATCAGGATATCCTGTACACGATGTGACGTAAGTCGATGTGTTTGTGCTGGGCCCGCATTTTTGCGGCCCAATCCTATGTGCTTTCTGCTATGAATAAGTGAAACTGCTGATACAGATTCACAGATACAGGGAATTCCTGTAAAATCAAATAAGTTTTTGGAACAAAAGAAGACGTATTTGTGTGTGTCCTTCATCTCGTATTACATCTGTCAGGTCTGATCCTGAAGTAACAGCAGGTTGACTTCGGTTCCACTATAGTGAAATGTCACATAATGGCACAAGTGTTGAACTGCTGCTGGGCCATTCAGATCCATCTATGCAAAGGGTTGACAGGTGTACCCCCCCACCCTGTAAGTTGGCAGTGGGGGAGTGAAAAAGATGAGGAGGGGGAGGACAGGTGGCATTTGAGTGGAGGGAGGGGGTGAATTCTTGCAGCAGTGACTTGCTGATCCTATCCCCTCTTTCCAAGGCCTCCTCGCCCCACCCTCTTTCTCTCCTTGGACTCACACTAGGTACATAGATGGCATGGCTCAGAGGTGACCCATAGATGCCAGAAGCCCTACCCTGACTTACCTCTGGTTGCCCCCGTCTCACCTTTGGATGCAGCACGTGTTCAGTCAGTATGCCTGCATCATGGATAATGGTGGGGCATAGGACTGAGCTGTTGAATTCTCCCCCCCTCCTCCAGTGCTTGCTGGTTCAAGATTGTGCCACACCCTGAGTGCTGGCATTGCCTTCTCATTATCATCCCAATTCTCATGCTGATGTGTTGACACGTGGGCACAGTGGCTGACAGGAACAAGGTGTAAATGATTACGCCTACCTCTGTGTTTACAGGCATTGAGATCCACCACAATATTTGCTAATGATCCATCTCCAGGGATCCTAAAGGGGGGTGCATTTTCTATTGGAGTTTTATTTTTGCTCTGTTTCTGCAGAATCCTGTCTTGCTGGTTTTCAGGGAAATAATGAGAGAGAGAGAGAGAGAGAGAGAGAGAGAGAGAGAGAATGCTTCAGATGGCTTCTAGCATTGTGTAGGAGTTAATTCCCTGATGTTTTAACTCTTTGTGGTTTCACTATTTTTATTCTTTGGTTCATTAGTGATAGCATGCAGTTTATCATCTTGCACTTCAGATTCCCTGAGCATACTTGTAGAAATCAAAGTAATTATAAAAGAAATGTGTAGTTATATACTGTGCAAAGTTAACTGTGGGGATTCCAACTTTTATTTATATGCCTTTTTATATATATGTATATATATCCAGGACCAATGATACCGGCTTCCTTTCCTTCAAAGACCACTTGCCCATGAACCAGATAGTTGTCAGTGACACAAACAGACCTAATTCTGAAGCGGTATGGAGAATCGGCCCGTTGCGTTGCTATGGGGATAGTGAGTATCAGCTCTTTTCAGTATCCTTATATGCCGACTGTGCAAGAACAATATAAACTTTCTTTTATGCAATACAAACTCTGTAAAGTTATGTCAGTGGCCAACGCTTTTCAAGAAGCATGTTGGGCCTTATTGTAAGGGTTCAGTTTTCGGTGTCCACATAAGTTGAGTTGTGTTTATAAAATGCTGCCTTACATGTTCATAGCTCTCCTTCTGTGAATGGAAAGAGCATCAATTCAGAGAGTGCAAAGTTAGAATCCAAACTAGTGTATTTCATGATATGTTTTTGACCCAATCCTATTGGGGACTTATGGCAGTGGATCTAGTAACCTGCTACCACAAGTCCCCTTCAGTGGTGCAAATGTTGTGCTGCTGTCACACACTATGGAACTACTGGCGCAAGTGACTGAAGCAGCAGCAGACCTCCCCAGTCCCGCACCCAGGGCAAATGTCTGTGATGGTGTCCCCCATGGGCTATTGCCACCCTCCACACAAAAATCCACCCCCCCATCTCACCTGAGGCTCATGTAGCCTTGCGTGACCCAGGACCTCGTCAGGGAAGCCTTTCTGATGTTCCCCGATGCTATAAACTGTGCTTCCGAGAAATCGGAAGCATAGTTTCCACCCCCGTCGGGAGCCTCAATGAGGCTTCCGCAGAGTCCTAGTGGCTCGCGCCTGAGGCTTTTGCCCCATCAGACCTAATGGTAGGTCCGCAACTGGACTGAAGGCTCTGTCTGTGTGCCAGAAATGTCCATTCACTCTGTCAGTGCAGATGAGGTGGTAGAGGGAGGCAGTTTGTGGGTGGTTCAGGGTGGGGAGTGGGTCAGACTGGGGGCAGTTTGAGGGTGGGAGGGGTGGATCTTGGTGGCATTCATGCATTCTCAGCTTTCCCATCCTGGACCCACTCCCTACCTTTCTTCAGACTTACACCCGCAAAATAGCTGGTGTGGGTCCGAGGAGACCCATAGGCAACCAGATGGCCTACTGAGAGATAAGAAGCTTACTTCTCACTGGCATTCTGGCTACCCACCACCACCACAGCATGCAGTGCGTGCTCCATCAACAGCGCTACATGGTTGGCAACCTTCAGTCTCGAAAGACTATGGTAGAAGCCTACAGCACCTGGTATTCCCAGGCAAGTCTCCCATCCAAGTACTAACTAGGCCTGACCCTGCTTAGCTTCCAAGATCAGACGAGATTGGGCATGTGCAGGGTAACAGTTGCTATTTAATAGCCCTTAATTCTGAGAACTGATACATAGCATTGCATTGTTAGACTTCTAGTAGAACTCCATTTTGTGAGTGGATTTCTTCACAATGCTGCTACCATTTTTACTTGGACAGACTATCCTTCTGTAGGACCTGTTAAAATAATGTGCATTTGTTTTTGAAACTTTTATTCACTGCCTGCTTCTGGTTAACTATAGAAAAGATTGCTGTTCTTTGCAGGACAGTTTTGGAATGCAGCTAATTTCATCACTGAGGCTTCCTACCTTCATTTCCCCACCTTCCATGGAGAGTTCAGTGCAGACATTTCCTTCTTCTTCAAAACCACAGCCATGTCTGGGGTCTTCTTGGAAAACCTTGGAATGAGGGACTTCATTCGAGTTGAAATAAGCTGTAAGTGAATACATTGAGAATTTGGTGATGGGAATAGGAGCATGCTCCTGTATTATTCTCATAGTTTTTAGAAAAGGTTTTAGAGAGACTGGAATTAGTTTCAAAAACTGGAGAAGTTTGGACCTTGAAGGAGATGTTCAAAGGATTGTGGAGGAATAAGTGGAAATGTAGAACAATTTCAAATCTGCAGCTGGCATCACAAGAACCAACCAAGACAACTTGAGAACTGGAGGATTTTCCTATTGACTGTCAAATCTTAGCCACCCACAAGAAGACCTAGACACCAGACTGTACAGGCCGCTAGATTCTTCTTGAGGAAGATACTGTCTGGTTTTTGTTTTGTTTTGTTTGGATGCACTTCTGGGAAGGAAGTTCCTGTCATCAGCAGGGACACTATAAAGACCTGCAACTAGCAGTCTCCAAACAGTTAGAAAGGTGAGGGGAACAGCAGTGGATCAACAACTAAGGCCCAAATCCTAACCATCTTTCCAATGTTGGCATAGTGGTGCCAATGGGACGTGTGCTGCACCCTGCAGCTAGGTGGCACTCACGGAGTCCTCTTCAAAGTAAGGGAATGTTTGTTCCCTTATCTCAGAGTTGCATTGCCCTTATGTCAGTGCTGGAAAGTGGGTTAGGATTCTGCCATAAGTCATTCTCGCCATAATCTTCAGCAACTGACAGCATCAGCATCTTAGTATTCAACCAGTCCCTAATAGATTCTGTGCTACTGAGTGACTTCTTTCATTGCATAGGAATAGTAGAGCTGTGCATCCTTCTGTGGGCGTCAGAATACTGACTGTGGTTTTTTGAAGATTTAGCTTTAGGTAAAAAATACACAGGAGGAAGAAATGGTCAAGAAGTCTGCAGCAAAAGACACTCAAAATGAAAGAAAGAATGACAGAAGTGTGTGATGCAAACTCACCTCTCCTCTACTTCCCACCATGTAGCCGTATATCCATTTAATATTATTTTATTCTATTTTCCAATAGATTTTCATTGTTAGCTGCCAACTGATTTGCAAGGCTGGGGGCAAGCACTTGCAGGTAGAAAGCTTTGTGTAAGACCATGCACTTGAGGGTGTAACGTTTTAATTCCACAAACATCTACCAGGTACAGAAATAGGAAAGGATGGAAAAGAAGGCACAACTTAGGGTGTCTTTTTGCAAGTTGTCGGTTGCAGCACTGGAACCAGGGGCCACGTTTGTCAGGAAATACCTTGTCTGTGACAGTATGATAGAACCGAATGTAAAATGACAGGGTTTATTCTGGAGGATGGAGTGTGTGTGTATGCTGTGCAGTTCAGAATTCTACAATGAAAGGTAGTTGAGTACAGCCCAGTGCCAGCTCTGCTGTGTTGTTGCTGCTATCTCCCATCTGGAACAGCACAGAGAATGGCTGCTTTCCATGGATGGTATATGAGATCGGTTATCAGTTGTTGTGCCTCTCCTGGTATTAGATGTTCTTGGCTGATGGCAAGTAGCACTTCTGCAATATGCCTTTGGAAAGTAGTTGGCATGCAAAAGAACATGCAGCAAAAAGATCCAAAACACACAGAGGGTCAGAATGGTTCTTTTTGTGGCTTGTCAATCATGCCGCCTCATGCTGGGATTGAATTGCAATTACTGCCCAGTGGATTAAAGGAAAAACTAATTGGTAGTTTTAACTTATCATTTATTCTGCTAGTTTAGGCTATTAGAGGAAGGGGGGGGGGAGGGAAGCACTGCTGTCACTTTGGAGTGAAATAAGGCCCTTTGGTTCCAGCTTCCGTCAGGCTGAATAAACGTGGAATGAAGTGCCATCATTTCATAATATGGTTATAATAACTTCAACATAAAATTTAATAAAATCAGGCCCCCAAGGCCCTTTGATTCATTAAACCCATGGTAAATGCTGTGGTGCATTATCACTAGGTAATGAGGTATGGTTTAGTGTTAATTGCACATCAAAGTCCTATTTGGTTGACACTTCAGTGTGCTGTATTTCATTCTCAAGGGCCATTTGGAAAAAAAAAAAAAGCAGAGCAGACACAAAATGATGTCAAAATAATGGCATCTATCAAGATGGTAGTTCAGCATGCACTGTGATGAAAAAGGAAAGGATTGGGTGGTATAAAATGTGAGCCAACCTGAAGTGAGCCTCTCCGCTAGACTTGAGTTTCTTATTATCCAATTTTTTTACTGCACATCTTGCAGCCCAAATGGATGCTGAAGCCATATGCGGAGTGAAGACCACAGATCAGCTACTGTGAATGCAAGTGAACCTAGAATCTATATAGAATAAGGCACACCTAAGCTCACTGAGATCAAGAGGCTTAAATACTAAATCAAATCTGCACAGCATTGTGTTATGGCAAACGTATTGGCTTCAGGACTCCTCTCTCAACTTCCTCCTGATAACCTATAATAAGGTCTAGCTGGAATTAATTTGTTTTCCCTGACCTGTCTAACTCCAGTCTCTCATGTAAAGAAAGCAGAAATGTGTTACTAACAGGATGGGTCAGAGCTTTCGCCCTGAGAGATTTGACTGCGTCCAGCTGTGGGCTCTCTATGCCTAAACCTTGTATACCTTGCCTTTCCGTTTATTGATTTTGTTTCTTTTGGCCTTGCACCCTCTGTAAATCTTGCTGCTTATCCTGCTGTTGCCACAGTACTTGCCTTCAGACTGTCTTTCTGGAACTGCACCCCTCCTAACTTTGACTGAGATCTGAGTCCTTCCTCTAAATCTGCAACAGAACACAAATCTTCTCAAGCCTTACCTCCTAGCCCTGAGCCTGCAAAGATGATTCAAGCCCTAACTAGCCCATCGCAAGGAAATCGGAAAGGTTGTAATTGAGAACAAGAATTTTCAATCTCAGGTCGGTACAGAGAACATTTATAATACGAAGCAAGTCCTGAGGCATTTCAAATGAGGTCACACCATCAGGAGATACAAGAAGCTTTTTTCTCACTTTAATTCATCAGTTAAGTTGTTTTATTTGAGCTGCAAAAAATCAGACCATTTGTCTTGTGGAATACATCTCCTCTTATCAATTTTTACGATCCTCTTATTTGTTTGGCTCAGGATACCAAGCTTCATTTCCTTCTGTTTGTGTTCAGTTTTTGCCAAGTTGGATAATACCAAATCCTCCTAACTTGATTCTCTTTCTTCTTAAGAAAGGAATTAGAGAGAGAACTTTTCTGACTTCAGTCAAAAAAAAGGAAGTGAACATTGAAAAGAGAGAATTTAAAGAAGACTTTTAAAGGCTCCAGTCTGAATAGCAGACCATAGCAGATTTGAATAGATGTTAGATACTCAAATACTTAAAAAAAAAATTTATTCTTAACATTTGCTCTTTCTCAGCAATTTATTCATATCTCTAAAAATGTAAGTTTAAGATTGTTATTAGTCCTGCCTAAAACCCCGCAGGGCAATGCACCAACACCAACATGGTGCCCACTTCATCCAGCAAGGGTGTTTCAGCCTTGGGAGACCTCAGCAGGGTAAGAAACCTTTACTCCCTTGCCCCCAGATAAGTGTGTTCCCAGCTGCCAGACCTACATGGACCTGCACCAGTGATATCATTAGTGTAAGTTCACATGGCCCGGTGAAGGCTGATTGGGTCCAGGAAGGGGGGTTAGGATTTGAAGGGCGCCATCTGCCCTCTTCTCTGCCCCCATCGCTGCCCCTTAAATGAGTGCATTGCAACTTTTGGTTGTATCATTCAATAGAAAATACATGAAAATATTTGAAAAAAGAGAATATAGGTGAAGAGGTGAAAAAATAGAAGGTGCGAAACTGAAATCAAAGGAAATAATTTGAACTTTGAACAGAACATAGATCTGTTTGACCCTAAATTGTGTTCTATCACTGCACCATTGCATATATTATTGCAAAAAAGGGCACGAAAGCAACAGAAGAAAGAAGAAACGTGCTTCAAAGGAAAAAAAATGCAATTTCTCAGGAGCTTCTCAAGGTGTTGTACTACACTGTTTGCCTCGGATGTCTTTGTAGTCTCTGTGCTAGTCCTCCTGCCAGTCCACACTTTGACACTTCAACACTACTCTTGGTGCCTACAATCCTGTTTCTGCCTACTTAGAAGCAAGTCCCATTGAATTCAATGAGATTTACTCCTAGGTAAGTGTTCATGGGACTGCAGTCTTCCTATGACCCTACCACCCCAACTGGGTTCCAAGAATAATGGCTCAGCATGTACATATAAAGAGGAAAGTCCATTTCATCACATCCAAAAAAGGACTAGCAGTGTGTGTTAATTTTTTTTTTCCCTAATAAAGACAATTCAAATATCTGACTCATGGTTCTGATTTACAACCAAGGTGCAGTATGGGAGAGAGGAAGTGATCCACATCACATTGTTGTTTACTAGAAATGAAGCTAATGGCACCCATTGTTTATGTGAGTTTCTTTTGTATGAACATCAGATACTCAGCATTTTCCTTTTCTGATTCTTTCCAGCACCTAAAGAGATCACCTTCATCGTAGATGTTGGAAACGGCCCAATAGAAGTTACGGTCCAGTCCCCAGTGCACTTGAATGACAACCAGTGGCACTATTTACATGCTGAGAGGAATCTCAAAGAAACCTCACTTCAGGTGGACGACCTTCCAAAGAAAACCATAGAGGCACCAGCTGAAGGACATTTCCGATTGCAGCTGAACAGTCAGTTATTTGTAGGTAGGTTTATTTGTAAGCTTACGGAAATTTATTGATGTTTTACAAATGTTGATAACCATGAGGGTAGATAAATGTTTCCTTTGGGTAGCAGGTATTTAATGTCCTTGGTTGCTTGCTGTATGAATTTGTGTGAAGGCTGCAGAGGTTGCCCTACTGTTCGCTACTTCAGGTTCTTAACATTAAGGACAGCCAGAAGAGGAGATTGGTGACCTGAAGGAATTATTTGTCTTGGGTCTCTGCATGAAAATGAACTGTTATCAGCTTGGCTAAGAACTTCTGCTATTCAACAAGAAGATGGGTTTCTAGCTGGGGGGTTGAAAAAACAGGCTTATGTTATATATACTGTACATAAGCAGTTTATGAAACTAACAGCACATTTTGTCATTTTCTACCCTAATTAGATGGGTGGGATAGGGTTGTGAGTGTATGTGTGTGTTTGTATATAAATCTATGATCAAGATCACTAGGTATCCCATCGGTTGTTCGTATAGGGGAGGCTAAATATAGGCAACAGGACTGTACCTTGAGTGAAGGGGTCTCAAGTCTAGCTTTTTGTTTTGATATACAAGTGGGGTCCCATATTCATATGGGTTCTGTTCCACCCCACCCCCCCACCCCGCAGATACCAAAACTGCGGATACAGGAAAACCCTATTCAAATAGCAGCATCCTTGCCTCTCTTAGTTTTTGATTAGTAGTGCTAAAAGTGCTGCTATTTCTTCCTTATAACCAGGGCCTAGGAGAGGGGGGTAAAGGGATAATTTGTACCTGGGCCCAGGGTCAGAAAGGGGGCCCAGGAGCCAAAGGAGGGGGCCCAGAAAGTTTGTGGGATCTGACATTTTCCTGTCTCACCTGAACTTACTGCCTGCACATGATGCTCGGGCACAACCATGTGCATGCAGTGTTAACACACTGGGCTCGGGAATGCATCCATGACCCTCCTAAACACAGTGACAAATCTGCGAGGAAGCTGGCCTGCCACAATAGCTCTTCAGCTTGTGGATCCCATAACCATGAAGGAGTGTATAGAAGCTCAGTGACCCGGGTGTGGGGCTACTGCTGCTACAGAAGTTCATTTTGGTCCATTCCATTGTGAGCCTAAACATGATGATGCTAATTTTCTGCACTCAATTTTCTATATTTCAAAGATTTTCGAGTGACTTAGGAGTTTGTTTGGTTTTCCATATTACTTTATCTAGCTGCCAATGCCACATGATCAGGTAGACGTGGGTTCTGCTTCAAGAAGCCTAGTAGACCAGGGCTCCAAAAACTATTGTGGCTGTCAGCACCCTCCACCTGCCTTAGTTTGCCCCCCATTCTACCTGCCCCATTGCCACCCTCCCCCTTTCTCATAGACCTCTCATAAGTCTTGCTTATAACAAAGTGACAATCTTGCTGAACTGAAGAGCGATGTGTAGGCAATGAACTTGCACATGACACAATGAACTTGCACATGACAGAAACATAACGAGCACTTCCTTTTAACGTTCAGTTGGTCTCTCTCTAGCAAGAAACCGAAAGTGTATCTCAGAAGCCTCTGAGACATGTTCTGAGGTGTGCAGAGGCTGCGTACAATCTCCACACACCTCAAAACACCCCCTGGACATGACCAGAAGGCACTTGGTGAGGCTCTCTCCAGCCATGGGTTCAGAAGCCATGGTAAGTCAAATCCATGGGAAATGGACCTGTGGATGAGAAGGGTCTGCTGTATATGTATTCATCCTTTCCATGCTATGTTCTTAGCATTGGGTATTACTTGAGTATTGCCAGATCTTTATTATGGGCATTTTAGTGTTCCCAGATTATATTTTTAGACACTTAGGAGACTTGCAAGAATACTGCCCTGCTGTTGTTTTTGTAGCAATAAGACTGTAAGAACTTCAGAAGAAATCTATGAAATTTCCAGACTCTTTGTTCGCTTTGTCTCCTGTCAAATTCATTCTGAGAGTTGTCTTCTCTTATGATGGTACTACATTTTGACTACTGTCGAAAAGGAAGCCCACTGAGTAGAAGATTCCAATATTATATTTGCTCTTCATGGCCCCCCAACTCCAGCCCATCAATGCAGCATCATTGAGGGATCATATTTTACAGTGTTTGAACTGTTTGAAAGATCCTAAACATAAGGATTTTACTTTTGCAAAGAGTCAACAATTGAAATAAAAACTGTCCATACCTTCTACCTTTCTTGTACTAGGGGGAACTGCTTCCCGACAGAAGGGATTTATGGGGTGTATTCGAGCTCTCCGTCTAAATGGGCAGAAACTTGATCTTGAAGAAAGGTCCAAGGTGACTGCCGGTGTCAAACCTGGGTGCCCTGGACACTGCAGCAGTTATGGTAACCTCTGCCACAATGGAGGCAAGTGTGTGGAGAAATTCAGTGGCTATTCATGTGACTGCACCAGTTCTCCGTATGAAGGACCGTACTGTCGAAAAGGTATGGCTGTTTTATAGATGTTGAGCTTTTTTTTTCCTAATGAAACTAAAATTGATCAGAAGTTGTTATACAAAGTAATTGGATGGAAACTATTTACTCTGCTGTAGAAAAATGTTGATTTTAGTGACATTTTCCAACTGTCAAAGCGTCATGACAAATTTAATATAATTAAAATTTCAAATTCATTTTTGAATTCATTCATTCATTCAAATTCATTTCATTCTGAAAAAAAGTTAGAGTTAAATCTCAAGCAGAGTGACCAGATGTCATAACCACAAAAGAGGACAAGGGACCCCAAAATATTGAACGTCCAAGAAAAGTGTAGGCCGTAATAAAATAAAAGCTAAAAAAAGGTCACGTATATGGATTTCACGTGGTTAATTTAAACACTATGGGTGCAATCCTAACCAGCTTTCCAGAATTGAGGTAAGTGCAATGGAACTCCAAGGTAAGGGAACAAACATAGCCTGACCTTGAGGAGACCTCTGTTACTGCCCCCCAAGTGCAGGATGCGGCACTGGCACTGTGCTCAATATTAGTTATTATTAAATTTAAAACTATATTCCATGTAATTTATTAATGACAAGAAGGCTATGTGCTGCCTGCTTATAGGGAAAAGGAGGACATTTAAGTTCTTTTCCAGGACATACGGTTGAAAAAGAGGGTGTGTCCTGGGAAAAGAGGACATCTGGTCACCCTGATCTCAAGGAGTTTCAAATATATGATATCCATTTCAGCGTGCTCATTTGGAAACTGGAACAAGCCTCAGAGCCGGAAAAAGGAAGACTGTAAATCTGAAAGCCAGAATCCTTTTTTTTTGTTTTGCTCCTGTTCAGAATATGCAACTCATCTGCATAATTGGTTGGGAAGGGGCTAATGCCCTCAGATAACCTGGGAAGTCAGAGTTGAGGGCGGCTCTGAATGTTCAGATTCTTTCTGTTTTCGTGTTTCCTTTGCTTTGCGTTGTCATAATTTACACATCTTCCCAATTGTAAACATACGAATACGAAGGCGTAAAACAGACTTTCTGGGAGTTTGAGAACTGGTGTAAATTCCTGCAGGGGAGGGGCGAAGGCAGCAACATGATCACTGTGATTGCAGCTGCTAGGTGTGAAAGGGATTGCTTAGACTTACCTGAGGCAGCACTGGCCTTGGGGGGGGCAAGGGTCTGGGGATCCTGCAGACCCCTCTACAGGGCTCCCTGCACCTCCAAACTTCTGAAAATAGTAAAAAAAAAAAAAAAAAAAAAAAAAAAGGCTAATCCTGTTTTTGTCACCAAACCGGAAGTGCTTGATTTTTTCCTATTTTCAGAAGGTTGGAGGTGCAGGGAACCCTGCAGAGGGGTCTGCAGGATTCCTGTCCCACCCCCACACCAGGAGGCCAGCACTGCCTCAGTTAACAATTCCCTTTACCACCGGCAGAAGCGCGATAGCAGTGATTGCATCGCTGCCTTTGCCCTCCACCCCGCCCCTTAAGGGGCCAGAGATGCGCCAGTTTGGGAATGTCTGGTGTAAGAGCTCATACATTTTTCCTCATAAGAAATGCATGGGTTGCACATCATACAGGCTATTGGAAAAGGGGAAGCGCTCACACAGTCTAGGACAGTGCTCTCCTTCCAACATCCAAAGTTATTCCAAGCATAAGCCACTGTCGTCTGCAACATACCCTTAACACCCCCATGGAAATCAATGAGACATAAAAGTTGGAGAGATATTTGACTCCTTTGTAAGCTTGTCTTGCAGAGGAGCTTTTAAAGGCATTCTGGTTGATTTAGCAGCTAAGCGCTGACAAGCATTGCCAATAGCGCAATTTCAGAAACTTCTGGAATAGACTTGATTGCTCTTTAGAGGAAACTGAGATAGTGAATAAGAATCAAAACTCTCAAGAGAAATGCCCCAAGAACCATGGAAGTTGCCTTACTGGATCAGACGGAAGGCCTGTCTCATTCAGAGTTCTTTCTTTAATGTTAGCCAGCAAACGCCCCCAGGAAGTTGATAAGTGAGGCTTGATGGAGCCTCACTTATCAACTTAGGGTGCAATCACTTAGGGCGCAATCCTGCCTTTGACTTGGGCCGGTGGCTGGCACTCTGAGAAGTGCCAGCCTGTGGAGGCTGACGGAACCCTCCGTGCCAGTTCCTCCCAGCGTCTTGTGTCGGCTTGGATGTGCCAACGCAAGGATGAAAGGTAGGCGGGGGGAGGCGGAGAAGAGGCGGGAGGGAGGTGTTCCTTAGTGGGGGGGCGGGCAGTGGGCGGTCCCAGGGGCAGGTGGGCAGGGAGCGGAAGGCAGGGCTGGGATCCGGAAGATCCCAAACCCCGTTCCTAGGGAGAACGGAGCGACTTCAAGCTGCTCTGCTCTCCTCTGACTTGTGCCACCTCAAGAGGTGGGGCAAGTCCGAAGAGACCCATAGGCGCCAGCAGCCCTTACTCAGAGGTAAGGGGAAATGTTTCCCCTTGCATTTGGCTGAGCCGCTTGTGGCCACTATCCTGCGCTGGATACAGCGCAAACTTCTTGGTTTGTCTGTTCCAGTGCAGAATAGGATTGCGCCCATAGTCTCTTATTTGTCCCTAGTATCTTATTTCATTGGGGCATTCATGTGATTCCCCCCCCCCCCCACAGCTCAAAGTACTACAGTGCCAGAAGAATTCTAGCACTTGCTCCTGCTAAAAATGTAAACTAGGCATAATTTAGTGGCCATCAGTTTATCTTGTGGTAGTGAATTCCATAAGTTCCATATGAAATGTTGTTCTTGTGGCTCTTTTGAGTTCATGATAGTTTATGCCACAATATGGGCATCATCTTTAACGTGCTATAAGCTAACATGGCTAGGATGAGTTAAATTATATGCTTTATGAAAGGGTACTTTGGTACAAAATACCCCACTTCTACTGCCAGGGTGCAGGTAGAACATCACCTCCCCCCCCCCATGTTACTTGGTGAGCTGTTATTGCCCCCATCCAGCTTCAGTAGATACATTGAATCTTCAGGGCAATAAATTAAGCATTTTCCAGAGTCCTAAAGTGGCAAGAGTAGCTACACAAGCTATTAAACAACCTAACATTTCCGGCCTGAGTCGTATATGAATTATTGGGACGTTCAAAATCCCATATTTCATTGAACTCGAGGCTTCGGCAGAACATTCCATCAAGCTCTAATTATTTGCCAAGCTCAAACAGGACAACTTTTTGTGGCAGATTCATCTTATCATTCACCTTGGGAGCAGCCTAGGAAATCAATATTCAGCAGTCAGGCAATTGTAAGTAAAATGAGATGGGGGGGGGAAGGGAAATGGTTTTCAGGGGACTGAAGACAATGGCCTCTTAGACATCTCTCAACAGATGTTGCCCATACAGAGCGAGAGAGAGAGAGAGAGAGAGAGAGAGAGAGAACATACACTTTAGATGAAACATTCTTTGGGGAATGTTCTAATAATCCTTCATAATCTTCCTCCATCAAACCTCAGCCAAGAGCTGTTTGAGCATTTCAGGTTTTAGTTGCCACTCTTGCATAACAAATGGCCTGCATATAGGCTGGGGACCAGGTACGGACATGCTGAGAATTGTGGGGCCCTATTGAAATCGGGAGAAATTGGGCTGCCCAGAAGCAAAAATCCTAGAATCCTCTGTGTGTTTGTACATGTGTATTTGTACAAATTGAATTCCTAGATTTGTATCTTAAACCTTGCTGAAACCTTGAAATTTCCTGAAGTTCACCATTATTTATTGAAATGAGTTCCATTAGCATCAGCATTTTCTTAGCTCTTCACAACATCATAAATATACGAAACAGGTTCAGGGTGTAGAAAAAGGATAGAAAAGCAAAAGGTTCAGAAAAATCACCCTTATTGCTGCTATTCTCAGAGATGGTTTATACTGTTGTCTAAAGGTTTCAAAATGCTGCTTCTGGCTCTGGTGATCTGGAGAAAGAGGCTTAGGTAGAATGTTCATCAGCTTTTACTGAAAAACTCCCACCAGCTGGAAAGTTGTTCAGGAACTCCTGTCACCTTCTGCCTCTGCTTCATGCAGCGAATCTGGTCCTTTCATAGCACCATCCACCAGACTCCTTGGGTAGCATGGCACGTTCAGTAAAATGCTCAATTTTGCCACAGGTGGTCCGGTACCATGTTGTACCTGGGAAGGACATATTTTGGAAATCTGGTGTGCACCAAGCACCAAAAGGCAAAAGAGTGAAGTTCCCTTAAAGATGCAGCCACAGAGTGACTTTGTAATGCACCTAGCACTGGCTCTAATAGCTCCACCTGTATCTTGAGACTCATCTCATATCAGCAAAAGCTCGCAAGCCCTCCCTCCCTGTCAAGCTGAGACAGTCCTGTTGAAGGGGCCCGATCCTACTCATCTTTCTGGCACTGATGCAGTCATGCCAATGGGGTGCGTGCTGCATCCTGAAGTGGGGGAGCAGTCACAGGGGCCTCCTCAAGGTAAGGGAACATTTGTTCCCTTACTTTGGTGCTACAGTGTGGCTGCATCGGTGCTGGAAAGTTGGATAGGATTTGGCCCTAAGTCATGAAACCCCCAGTTATTTCTGATCTAGTGTTCTTCTGACTCACATTCTTTGCTGAAACTTCTATTTTGGAAATATCCAATGGTCATGTATGCTCTTCTTTTTCTTTGCATTTTTAGAGGTCTCTGCACTTTTTGAAGCTGGCACATCTATTACCTACGTTTTCCAAGAACCTTATCCTGTGACCAAAAATGCAAATACTTCCTCCTCTGCTATTTATGCAGACACCTCTATGTCCAAGGAAAACATTGCCTTTACCTTCTTGACGGCACGTGCTCCAAGTCTCCTCTTCTACATCAACGTCTCCTCGTATGATTATTTGGCCGTTATTCTCTCCCACAATGGTAAGCATGGATGCAGTGTAGAGTTCTGTGACAGTGCAACTGCATTAGTCATTCCCAAGAATACAATATTGCTTTCAGGGGGATATAATGCTCAGCTCTTATGGGGACCAACGCTAGCCATCATAAATCTAATTATTTGACTGCTCTGTTTTATTTTTCACCCTGTGACTTTGCATTTAGTAGCAAGCATGCACAGCATTCCCTGAAGCAGAAGAGGCTTCTGATTGTCGCTCAGCTAGTATTCATGGTATCATTGCTTGCCATTAATCCAGATGAAATTCTTTTGCTCCACCGGACAGGCTGTTCGCTGAGCATCCAACACGGTTGTAGAACAGTCTCCGCCATTCTTCCCCTGGGAGCAATGCTGAACCCCTTCCCCCTGGGCTTTGAGAAGCACAGCTGTCATGCTTGGTTTTGGAGCAGCAGCTATTTCAAAACGTATTTCCAAAAAATAAAATATACAATTCAGTATCTTTCAGATTGTGGTGATGGTGAGAAGAATTGTGGTAATGCCACAGTAGCAATAGGTTGCTCTCTCTAGATGACTCGGAGCCCAATGCTCTGCATGTCTACTCAGAAGTAAGTCCCATTAGAATCAATGGGGCTTACTCCCAGGAAAGTGTTGGGGCTGTCAACCCAGAGATTGATCTGGTGGAACTGAACAAAATCTGAATCCCCACCCATGATTTGACCACCTACCATGAATTTTTGCCAGGTTTTAGGAGGGAACACAGTTTATAATTAGCCTGTTTTATCCTATTGGTAATTTGCCCCATAAATGTTCATGGGAACTTTATTTGTGAAGCTTGCAAAAGTGAGGCAAAGCTT